>NC_092498.1:86236096-91236096 GCF_047511675.1 Marmota flaviventris
TATACCTAAAGAGAACAAATAAACTTTTTTTTTTTTTAAATTGAGCATGTTTTAATACTCCTTGGGGATCATGCATATTAATATGCAGATTCTGGCTTATCTCCCAGATTTTTATTCAGATCATAGGTGGGGCTTAGAAATCTGCTTTCTGTTTTGTTGTTGTTGTTTGTTGTGTTTTGTTTTTCTTGTTGTTGTTGTTGTATGGGGGATTGAACCCAGGGCACTCAACCACTCAGCCACATCCCTAGCCCCTTTTTTTTTGTATTTTATTTAGAGACAGGATCTCACTGGGTTGTTAAGGGCCTCGCTAAGTTGCTGAGGCTAGCTTTGAACTCTTGATCCTCCTGCCTCAACCTCCAGAGCCGTTGGAATTACTGGTGTGCGCCACTGCACCTGGCTTCCCACATATTCCATAAGTTCAAAGTTGTTTCTAGGCTGATCACCCTCTTCTGCTCATGACTTCCTTTCCTTCCTTGACCCATTTCAGTTTCCTCAAGTCCAGACTTTTGATTTTTTCCTTTCGATCATTTCTTTACTATTAAAAAAAAAAAGCTTTACAATTAAAAAAAACTTAATATATTAATTAAGTCAACCTTTTAAAAAATTTAACACATATATAGATTCATGTAACCACCACTACCATCAGAAAAATCTCACCACCCCTGAAACTCCATGTTACCCCCTTTAGTCTCATTGTTCTCCACCCTGATGCTTAGCAACCATTCATTTGTTTCTTCCTCAATATAGTTTTATTGTTTTGAGAATCATATGAAGGGAAGCATAAGGATCAGAGAGTACATAACCTTCTGAGACTGGTTTCTTTTACTCAGCATAATGAATTTGAGATTTATCCAAGTTGTGTGTACCAATAGCTCATTCCTTTTTATTGCTGAGTAATATTCCACCAGTGGATGTACCTGTTTGTTTACCCATTTACCAATGAAAGCATGATTGGGATTTTTTTTTTCAGGTTTTTGGTGATTGTGAAAAAAACTACTATAAGCATTTGTATATACATTTTTATATGAACCTAAGTTTTACTTTTAGGGTAAGAACTCACCTATTGCTTTGCTGGGTTTTTTTTTTTTAATATTTATTTTTTAGTTTTCGGCGGACACAACATGTTTGTTTGTACGTGGTGCTGAGGCTCGAACCCGGGCCGCACGCATGCCAGGCGAGCGCGCTACCGCTTGAGCCACATCCCCAGCCCACTTTGCTGGGTTTATGGCAAATATATATTTAACTTTATAGGAAAAATGCTAAACCATTTTACAGAATGGCTATAAAATTGTGAATCCCTATCAGCAGTATGTGAAAGTTGTGGTTGATCCATGTTTTTATCAGCACTTGATATTGGCAGTTAAATTTTTTTTTCTTTTAAATTATAGCCATTCTAATAGGTATACAGTGGTATATTATTATGGTTTTAATTTCCATATTACTAATGGCTAATGATGTTAACAATAATTTCAGGTGTTTATTTGTCATCTGTATATCCTCTTAAAAATGATGTGTTTGTTCACATCACTTTTTGCTCATTTAAAAATTTTTTCCCCTTGGGCTGGGGATGTGGCTCAAACGGTAGCGCGCTCACCTGGCATGCGTGCGGCCCAGGTTCGATCCTCAGCACCACATACAAACAGAGATGTTGTGTCTGCTGAAAACTAAAGATAAATAAATAAATATTAAAAAATTCTCTCTCTCTTTAAAAAAATTTTTTCCCCTTAATGATTGAGTTTCGAGAGTGCTTCATGTAATCTGGATCCAAATCCTTTGTTGGATATGTAATTTACACACTGTTTTCTTCCTGTGCCTATAGATTGTCTTTTCCTTTTATCTTACTTTTTATCCTTTGACCAATTTCTCTCTAACCTCTCTCATTCTCTTAACAATGAAATCTCCAGAGCAAACATTTTTATGTCTGATAAATTCAAAATTGTCCATTTTTCTTTTATGAATATCTAAGCATTCTTTACTCTAACCCCAGATCACAAAGATTTTCTCCTAACAGTTTTGAGCTTTCATATTTGATATTATATGACATCCATGTTGAGTTAATTTGTTTTACAAAATGCGATGTTTAAGTCTTTCTTCTTTTTCTTTTGGTCTGGTTGTTCGAATACCATTGGTTGAAAGGACTGTCCTTCTTCATTTTCATTTCTGTTAAAATATCAATTGACTATATTTGTGTGGCACTATTTCTGGACTCTCTGTTCTGTTTTATTGATCTGATGTCTATTTCTTACCAATACCACACTGTCTTGCTTACTATAGGTTTATGTTAAGTCTTAAAATTGGACAATGTGGTTCTGCCAACTTTATTGATTTATTGGTAACTGTTTTGGCTCTTTTAATTTCTTTACATTTTCATTAAAATGTTATAATCATCTTGTCTATTATTATAAAAAGAGTTCTTCTGGCATTTTGATTGGAATTATATTTAATCTATAGGTCAATTTGGAGAGAACCAACTTCTTTATTGTGTGGAACTTTCCACAGGAATAAATATATAATTTAGACCTTTAATTAATTAATTAATTAATTAACTTTTGAAGACATTCTCTTTTTATGTTGTCCAGACTGGCCTCAAATGCCTCAACTCAATTGATCCTCTTGCTTTAGGCTCCTAGGTAGCCTTTCTTGATTTTTTTTTTCTGTCAGGGATTGAATCCAGGGGTACTTAACTACTGAGCCACATCCCTAGCCCTTTTTATATTTTATTTAGAGACAGGGTCTTATTGAGTTGCTTAGGGCCTTGCTAAGTCCCTGAGGTTGGCTTTGAACTTGTGATCCTCCTGCCTCAGCCTCCCGAACTGCTGAGATTACAGGCATGCTCCTCCGTGCTCAACTGCTTTCCTTAATTTTTGACATCAGCATTTTATAGTGTTGAAGATACAGATACTGTCTATATATTTTTTTCAGATTCATACACATTTTAAAGCAATTTTAAATGATATTATTTCAGTTTATTATTATAATTAATTTTTGGGGGGGTACTGGGGATTGAGCCCAGGAACTTGTATTGCTAGGTAAGAGTTGTACCACTGAACTACACCCCCCAAACCTTAAATTTCTATTTACATTTTATCCAAGTCATAGAATTTATGTGCATTGGTTTATTCATAATATTCCCTTAGGATCCTTTTTATGTCAGCAGCACCTGTAGTAGGACCCCCTTTTTAATTCTTGTTTTTGGTCATCTATGTCTCCTTTGTTATTTTTTTTCTTTGTCATTTTTGCTAGAAGTTTATCTGTTTTACTGATCCCCCCCACCACCAAAGAACCAGTATTTGGATTAATTAATTTTTTCTATTCTCCTGATTTTAATATTATTGATTTGTACTCTTACCTGTATTATTTTCTTTGTTGTTCTTGTGTTGAGTTTATTTTGCTCTTTCTTTTCCTCTACTGTCTTTAGATAAAAGAATTTACTGGAGATCTTTCTTTGCTTGTACAAGTATTTAATGCTATTTATTTATTTATTCAGTCCAGGCAATTGAACCCAGGGCCTCATACATTCTAGGCAAGCACTCTTGTCACTGAACTTGATCCTCACCCTTATAGATTTTCTTTGAAGCACTACTTTAGCTGTGTTCCATAAGGTCATTTTGTTTTGTTTTGTTTCTTTTGTGCTGCTGGGGATGGAACCCAGGGCTTTGAGCATGCTAGGCAAGCATTTTACTGAGCCTTATCTCAGCCCCTTTAGCCCATTTATTTTATTTTAAGAAAGGATCTCACGAAATTGCAAAGGCTGACCCTGAACTTAGGATCCTCTTGCCTTAGTCTCCCAGTACCTAGGATTATAGGCCTGCACCACCATGTCCAGCTTCCACAAGTTTTGGTTTGTTGTATTTTCATTTTTATTTATTTCATAGTGTTTTGAAAGGTCCCCTGAGACTTCTTCTATGACTCATGAAATACTTAGAAACGTTTTGTCTAATTTTTTAGTTATCCTTATATTATTGATTTCTACTTTCATTCCATTTTGGTCAAAGAACATACTTTTATGATTTAAAAAAAATTTTTTAGTTGCAATTGGACACAATAATTTATTTATTTCTATGTGGTGCTGAGGATCGAACCCAGTGCCTCTCATGTGTTAGGCAAGCACTCTACCACTAAGCCACAACCCCAGCCCCATACTTTTATGATCTTAATTTTTTTAAAGTTATTAAGGTTTGCTTTATGACTCAAGTTAGGGGTCCTAAGACTATTTCACATGCATTTGAATACAATGTATATCCTCTTGTTGTTCAGTGGAGAAAATGTCAAATAGGTTCAATTGATTGGTGATGTCCACTTAATTGATCATTTATTGAATGAGGAGCATCAAAACTTCCAAGTAGAATTGTGAATGTACCTATTTCTCCTATTAGTACTATCAGTTTTTGCTATATAGCATATTATTATTTATTTATTTTGGCGTACTGGAGATGGAGCCCAGAGCCTAGTGCATGCTGGGCATGTGCTCTATCACTGAGCTACACCTTCAAGCCCTCTTTATCTATTTTGGTAGTTCTGTGCAATCTATTTAAGCGTGTGATGTTTTGTATGTGAATTGACTCTTTTGTCACTATATAATGTGTCTATTAGTATGCTTTTCTGATATTAATATTTCTACTCCAGTTCTATCTTTTTTATTCAGTAGTGTTTTCATGTTTTTGCTTTGTTTCTTTTTCTCCTTCCACTTACCCTTATCATTTTATTTATTTATTTACTTATTTTTGGTACCAGAGATTGAACCCAGGAGTGCTTAACCACTGAGCTACATCCCAGTGCACCACACCCACCCCCCCACCCGCACTCTAAATTTTCTTGTGAGCAGGGTTTGGCTAAGTTGCTGAGGTTGGCTTTGAAGTTGAGATCCTTCTGCCTCAGCTTCCAAAGCTGTAGAGATTATAGGTGTGTGCCACCTTGCCCAGTTTATCATTATATTTATTTATTTATTTTTAAGGCTTTTGTCATATTTTTTATTAAATTATTTATTTATTCTAATTTGTTATACACAATGGCAGAATGCAATTCATTTCATATCACACATATAGAGCACAATTTTTCAGGTCACTGATTGTACACTTATCATTATATTTGAACTGAATTTCTTATCTATTGAGTATAGGGCATTAGGCTGTGTCTTTAAAAAAAAATCTATTTTGAGCTGGGAGTGCAGCTTAGTGGTAGAGCATTTGCCTAGCATGCCTAGTGCCCTGGGTTCAATCCCCAGCATTGCTAAAATATAAAATCTATTTGGAAAATCTCTTTTAATTTTTTAAGACCATTTACATTTAATACAGTTATTGATAAGCTTAGACTTATGTATGCCATGTAAATTTTTTTCTATATAGTCTCTTTTTTGTGTGTGCTTTTCTTTTCTCCCTTCCTATACATTTTTTCTCCATGTTTTTCTTTTTCCCTTTCTACTTTCTTTTGAGTTATTTGAACATTTTTAATATTGCATTTTAATTTATCTATTTTTTTCTGATTTTGTCTTTAACTCTATCTCTTTGTGTAGCATTTTAGTGGTTGCTCTATTTACAATATAGAGATTTTCACAGTTAAGTTAGAATGTAGAAATTTTACATATTTTAAAGAACTCAAGAGGCGAGTAATTGTCTGCTGTGCTACCATTTCTCTTTATTTCTGTTGTTCCAAACTTCCTTTTGCTCTTTCTCTTCTGTAGGGAATTACTTTAGCAATTCTAGCTGATCTGCTGACAATAGATTTGCTTAATTTTTCTTCTTCTTAGTATATATTTCACTTTTATTTCTGAAAGATGGTTTTGATGTGTGTGTGTGTGTGTGTATATATAATTGTTTTTTCCTTTTCACTTCCAGCATACCTCCATACTGATGAGAAATCTGTAATCATTCAGATTGTCATTCCCCTGTAGCTGATGTGCTATTTCCTACTACTTTCAAGATATTTTCTTTGTTTTCGGTTTCCTGCATTTTGATTACAATGGATCTGGGTGCAGAAGTCCTTGGTTTTATGCTATTTGGGATTTGCTTTTCTTTTTGTTTTTCTTTGTGTGTATTTTTTTTTTCACCTGTGCTGGAGATCAAGTCCAGGGCCTCATGACTGCTAGCCATGCACTCTGCCACTGAGCTACTCCTCCAGTTCCTGTCCTGGAATTTCTAGGTTTATGTCTTTCACCAAATTTGTGATATCTTCAGTAAGTCAGTGAGAGAGCCTGACCCAGGACCAGAGTTTCATTGAAAAAGAATATTTTGGACTCTGTGGAGGACAGATTGGAATAGGGAAGTAGTGGCTGTGGGGAAACCAGTAAGTTGATGCACCAGGCAAGAGGGGAATGTTTGAGGGTTGGGAAAGCTCCTCGAAGAGTAGGCATTTCTGCTGGATTTTTAAGGATGAACAAATATTTCCCAGAAACATTAAAAGGAATATTCTAGATCCCAGGAGAAGTATTGAAAGGGTCTGCAGGGCTGGGCTGCGTGTGTGTGTGTGTGTGTGTGTGTGTGTGTCTATGCATAGAATTTGAGAAGTTGTGAAAGTGCACTGGGACCAGATTGTCAAGAGAATTTTTCTTTTTACAGAAGAAAATGTGTGATTGTGTAAAGTTTTCAATCAGGTAATTTCAGGACAGTTAGTTTACCAGTAGTGTGGAGAATAGACAGAAATCAGTTAGGAGGCTTTATTTTTCTTTGTGGTCTTGGGGATTAAAACCAGTACCACTGAACTACATCCCCAGCCCTTTTTACTTTTTATTTTGAGACAGGGTCTTGCTAAGTTGCTGAGACTGGTCTTGAACTTGCTATCCTCCTGCCTCAGCCTGCCAAGTAGCTGGGATTACAGGTGTGCACCATCATGCCTGGCTGTTAGGCACTACTGAGATTGTCTGGGAGAGAGGTGAGAGAGGCTGTAGTAACAGGACTGAGAGGACAGAACAGATGGGAAATAGAACAGCTAGACTCTTGGGAAGTTTATTGGGAGAGTGTGGTGGGTTAGAAGAACGGAGGGAAGAAGGATGTGCTTGAAGATCTCACTTGGATGGGTGATGGAGCCATTAACTGAGACCACTCAGGAAGGGGGTATAGGGTCTCTGGGTGGTAGGGGAAGCAACAGAGTGATAAATTTGGTTGGGGAAATGTTCAACTTAAGGTCTTAAGAGAGTACAGGCAGAGATTTCCACTTGGCCAAGGATAACTAAGGCCATCATCGTCTAGTTAATGAAGACCTACCAGGGGTCAGGCACTGGGCAAACAGCTCCCAGAGATCACTTGATCGAACCCTACCAACAGCCCTGTGAGGCAGATGTCATTGGCTCCATTTTACATTTCAGGAAACTGAGGTGCTGAGAGTTGGGCAGCTCTCCTGGACTTGACTGATTATGATACAGTCCTCTAAAAGCTTTCAACGAACCCCTCATCACCTTCCCATTTTCTGGCTATCAACTTTCAACCAAGAAGTCCTGTACCTCCCCCTTCCTCTGCCTTCTGAGTTGCCACACATAATCATAGAAAAGGATGCGGCCAATTTGGAATGAGATCCGTGCTGAGCCTCAGGTCTCCCACAAAACAGCTGTGCAGCCCTCGTTTATAAAATGGAGAAAGAAAAAAAAAAATGCCTCTTTACTTCTCAAGTAAGCAGAAATGTTCCAACATTCATTCTGTTAGAAAATTTAGGAATAATGATTTTTGAATGAACGAACAGATATCCAATGGGCCAGAATGTGAAATTCATATGATTTTAAGAGCCAACTCTTAGAACACAAAAACTTCAAAGAAAAGCCCCGGCTCTGGTGGGCTGTTTTTGAGCTACTTCCTCAGATCTTCATGGATCAAAGTTCAGCCTCCACCAGCAGAACACTGAGTGGGGAAGGCTGAGAAGTGCCATGCGTTCTGTTAATATCTAGAAGGATTGTAATGAGGACCAAATGGTCAATGAGATACTCTGAGTATCACTGGGAAAATAATTTTGTCATAAAACTCTGGGCAATGGTACCTACCTTCATTTGGTGGTTGGTTTACTCAGGTTTTCTAAGCCTGTCTTTCAGCAGCTGATTATGGCTGATATTTTACCTGGCTGAGCCTGCATCTTGGTGGCACTGTCACAAGGCAGTGAGTGACATGAGTAAATGCATGTTCTGGTCTCTCCTTTTTTGGGGGGAGGAGGAGTACCAGGGATTGAACTCAGAGGTACTTAACCACTGAGTCATATTCCCATCCCTTAAAGGGTACACTTGTACATTGCTGGTGGGATTGCAAATTGGTGCAGCCAATTTGGAAAGCAGTATGCAGATTTCTTGGAAAGCTGGGAATGGAGCCACCATTTTGTTGAGAGCCACAGCCGAAGGGGCCCCAGCAAACTTCCAGCTGCCAGCAAACTTCCAGCTGCCGGCTGATGATTGGCTCACAGCGGCCCCAGCAACATCTAGCTGATTGGCTCCTCTGCGGTGATGCTCATTGGGCTGTTTCCCTGCCCTTTCAGACCACGGAGCTGCTCATTGGGGGACTTTTTTGGCTCCACCCACATGACCCAGCCAATCAGCCTCAAGAGCAGGAGGATTGTGGGAGGTGGAGAGAAGCTTGTGTGGGAGAGAGAGGCTTGTGGAAAGCCGGTGGTGGCAGTTGAGGCTCTGAGGGTTTTTCCTGAGAGGCTGTTTTGTTTGGTGTGTGTGGTTCTAAAAATAAAGTTAGTTTCTTTTGACAAGTGGCTCCTGATTGTGCCCAGCCAGACTGCGGCATTTGGTGGCCCGTACGGGGAACGACTGAGGGTAAGTGAAACTGCTCGCCCCTGAGGGCAGGGCGAGAGGATGGGTAGCCATTTTAAGATTCCTCTTTTATTTTGCTTCACTTTTGTTTTAAGTTGCCTGTCCTTGGAGATGAGTGAGATGGAAGAAAAACCGCTCACATCTGAGGAAAAACTATTTACGTCTGAGGAACAGATAGGGAGAAAGGACGGATGCACATGTCAGGAGGATAGAAAGGCTATAATGACTTTTTGTTGTTCCCTTTTTATTTCATTCTGTCTCGGTTTTGTTTGGCGTCATCTTGTTGGGTTGTATTATAGTAGAAATACGGGATCAGAAATTAGTAAAAAACAAACTGAAAGAGTGTTAAGTAAATTGTTAGAGGAAGGAGGCATCTCAGTAAAATCAAGAACAGTCAGGGCATACGTTGATACAATACAAAAATGTAGCCCATGGCTTTTTAAGGAGGAGTTGTTAAATATATCACAATGGAACCATCATGGTGAAGATTTAAAAAGAATAGAAAAGAAAAGCCCAGGGACTCTGCCAGTTGGCACATTGCCATTGTGGACGTTCGTATCTTGTTTGCTTAGTCCAAAGCCTTCAGTTCAGACAAAGGTAGAGGAAGGAGAAGACATATTGATTCAAGTAAAAGAGAAGTTCTCTCAAGTTAGTCAGACAGAGGAAATGATTCAAGTAAAAGAGAAGGTCTCTCAAGTTAGTCAGACAGAGGAAAAGATTCAAGTAAAAGAGAAGGCCTCTCAAGCTAGTCAGACAGAGAAAGAAAGTGTAAAACAGAAAAAGCCATCAGGGGGAAAGTTACAACAGGAGACTGCTACTAACACCTTTCTATCACCAGAGGGTGTAAGTGTCCAACCAACAGCACCACCTCTACAGGAGACTGCTACTAACACCTTTCTATCACCAGAGGACGTAAGTGTCCAACTAACAAGGCCACCTCCATATGCTGGGAGGTCCCCAACCCCCGCAGTTGATAGTTGGGATCCTGAGACAAGATCTCAAATATTAACATGCCCTGTATTTGAGGCAGGAGGGCAGCGATTTTACCATGTTTTAAATTTCAAAACAGTGAAGCAGCTAAAAGAGGCTGTAACAACCTATGGTCCTCAAGCACCCTTCACTGTAAGCATGGTCGAATCCATTAACAACTTGAACATGACCCCAGCAGATTGGGCTAATATGTGTAAAGCTGTGCTAAATGGAGGACAATACCTGTTATGGAAGGTTGCCAATGAGGAATTTTGCAAGGAGACGGCTAGGCGAAATGCAGCAGCTGGTTATCCTCAGAGAAATCTAGATATGTTGTTAGGAAAGGGACCTTATGAGGATCAGCAGCAACAAATTGCATATGATCCTGGTTTATATGCACAAATTGCTGTAGATGCAATTAAGGCATGGAAGACTTTACAAGGACATGGAGGTTTACAAGGTCAATTATCTAAGGTAATACAAGGAACTAATGAACCTTATGCTGAATTTGTAGATAGGCTTATTCAAACAGCTACCAGAGTTTTTGGGAATACAGAACAAGCAATGCCATTACTAAAACACCTGGCTTATGAGCAAGCGAATCGTTGGTGCAGAGATATCATTAGACCATGGAAACATGAAGATTTAAACACATATATTAAATTATGTAGAGACATTAATGAACAAGAGCAAGTTGTGGCAGCTGCAGTAAAACAGGCTTTAGATGCCAGAGACATTAATGAACAAGGGCAAATTGTGGCAGCTGCAGTAAAACAGGCTTTAGATGCCAGGCCAAGAACATGCTACAATTGTGAACAAACAGGACATTTTAAAAGGAATTGCCCCATTGGAGGAGGGTTTAACAAAACTAGGTATCAAAGGAGTAGAATACCAGGTATTTGCCCACGATGCCGTAGAGGGAGACATTGGGCTAATGAATGCCGTTCTCAAACCACCATAGAGGGTACTCCATTATCAAAAAACGAACAAGGACCAGGTGTTTATCCACGATATCGTGGAGAAAGGCATCGGGCTCCATTGCCAAAAAATGGACAGGGGGGCCCAATGCTCCGGGGCCCAAAACCACAAATATACGGAGCACTGGAGGAACCCAGCAACCCCATCAGGGTAGTGCCCAGGACACATTGTCCATCAGATCCCTCATCAGACAAACCAGAGGGAGCGCAGGGTTGGACATCTGCGCCTCCACCAGAGCAGTACTAACTCCAGAGATGGGAGTTCAAATCATTCCCACAGGGGTGAAAGGACCTCTTCCCAAAGGAACAGTAGGCTTATTATTGGGATGCAGCTCTTCTACTCTAAAAGGACTTATGATAAGTCCTGGGGTAATTGATCCCGATTATGAAGGTGAAATAAAAATTATAGCCAGTTCTCCAAAGGGTATATCAGTAATTTCACCAGGAGATAGAATAGCACAGTTACTAATAATACCCAGCCTACATGATAAATTTTCCAGTCGTACTGTAGAAAGAGGTTCCAAGGGATTAGGCTCCACAGGTGTAGATTGGGCTATGCTTTTTTTTAAATTTAGATTCTCGCCCCATGCTAAAACTAAATATTCAAGGACATGAATTTAATGGGCTACTGGATACAGGTGCAGACCTTAGCATCATCTCTCGTCAAGAATGGCCAAAACATTGGCCATTACAACAAGCCACTCAAACGCTTCGAGGCCTAGGAGTGGCGACTAATCCCCATAGAAGTGCAATGGTATTAGATTGGAAGGATCCTGAAGGATGTGAAGGAACTATACAGCCATATGTATTGGATCATCTTCCCATAAATTTATGGGGACGAGATGTCCTAGATCAATTAGGTTTGACATTAACAAATAACATCAACCAAAATGCACCCACTATTATGACTAGACAAGGTTTTAGGAAAGGAAAAAGATTAGAAAAACAAGAACAAGGTATAGCAGCACCAATACAAATAGATCAAGGAACAGACAGACATGGGTTGGATTTTCAGAAAGGGCCACTGAGACAATAAAAATTACTTGGAAATCAGAAAGACCAGTATGGGTTCCTCAGTGGCCCCTGACTAAAGAAAAGATACAAGCAGCCCATGACCTGGTCAAACAACAATTAGTGGAAGGACATATACAACCTTCTGTATCTCCCCATAATACTCCCATTTTTGTCATCAAAAAGAAATCTGGGGGGCTGGGGATGTGGCTCAAGCAGTAGCGCGCTCGCCTGGCGTGCGTGCGGCCCGGGTTCAATCCTCAGCACCACATACAAACAAAGATGTTGTGTCCGCCAAGAACTAAAAAATAAATATTAAAATTCTCTCTCTCTCTCTCTCTCTCTCTCTCTCTCTCTCTCTCTAAAAAAAAAAAAAAAGAAATCTGGTAAATGGAGATTATTGCAAGATTTAAGAGCCATTAATAATGAGATGGTTATTATGGGACCTGCTCAATCAGGGATTCCTCAGTTGTCTGCTTTGCCAAAAACCTGGTATGTTTTAGTTATAGATATTAAAGATTGTTTTTTTTCAATTCCAATTCATCCTGAGGATAGTCCACGTTTTGCATTTACTATCCCTGCACTGAATCATGAAGGTCCTGATCAGAGATATGAATGGAAAGTACTCCCTCAAGGGATGGCTAACAGCCCAACTATGTGTCAAATTTATGTTAACAAAGCAATCCAGCCACTTAGAAATCAAAATCCTGAACTACAAATATTTCACTATATGGATGATGTATTATTAGCACACAAAGATAAAAACACATTGCTAGAATGTTATGCCACACTTACAAACTTATTAAAAAATTATAATCTAGAGATAGCAATAGATAAAGTACAATTAAATTTTCCAATTAATTATTTAGGAGTTCTATTATCCTCAACCATGGTCCGTCCACCAAAAATTCAAATACGAGTAGATCAACTCAAATCACTTAATGACTTTCAAAAGTTATTAGGAGACATAAATTGGATAAGGCCTTATTTAGGTATACCAACAGGAGAGTTGGGACCTTTATTTGATATCCTAAAAGGTCCATCAGATCCAAATTCACCCCGAATGTTAACGCCTGAAGCAAGAAAGGCATTAAAAATCATTGAAACATATATGGAAAATATGCATTTGGATAGAATTGATATAAGTTTGCCTTTATTATTTATTGTACTACCAACAAAAAATATTCCTACAGGAGTATTTTGGCAAGAAGGTCCATTATTATGGATACATTTATCTTATTCTCCTAACACTATTCTTACTAGGTATCCTGAGGCTGTAGGACAATTAATACTCAAAGGAATAAAAGCAGCAAAGGGAGTGTTTGGAATTTCTCCCAATAAAATTATTACTCCATATACTATGGATCAAATTGATGAGTTAGCTAATGAGTTAAATACTTGGGCAATAATCATGTGCAAATCTAATGTTTCATTTGATAACCACTTACCATCTAATCCTTTATTGTCTTTTTGGTCATTGCATCCTGTAATTTTTCCAAAAATGACAAGAAAAACACCTATCATGAATGCTCCAAATATATTCACTGATGGGTCAAATAATGGTACAGCAGCAGTAGTTACCCCTGATCAAACTTTTACATTTTTAGTACCCAAACAATCAGCTCAAAAGGTAGAGCTTAATGCAGTTTTACAAGCTTTTGTGATGTTTAAAGATTCTGTATTTAATTTATTTTCTGATAGTCAGTATGTAGTTAATGCTATAGTATCTCTTGAAGATGCTGGTAGGATTTCCCCTTCTTCTACTGTTTTCTCTTTGCTTTCCACTATACAAAGTCTAATCTGGGACAGAAAAGATCCATTCTTTATAGGACATATCAGGGCACATACAGGATTGCCTGGAGCCCTTAGTTTGGGCAATGATTTAGCAGATAAAACTACACATGACATACATATTTTCTCTACACTAGAAGAAGCTATAAATTTTCATAAAAAGTTCCATGTCAATGCTAATACTTTACAAAAGCATTTTAAAATAACTAAGGAACAAGCTAGACAAATAATAAAACAATGTCAAAATTGTGTGACCTTTTTACCACAAGTTAATCTTGGAGTCAATCCTAGAGGATTGATACCTAACCATATTTGGCAGATGGACGTCACACACTTGCCAGAATTTGGAAAATTAAAATATTTGCATGTTACAGTTGATACTTCTTCTGGATTTTTGATGGGCTCCCTTCATGCCGGAGAAAAAACTAAAGATGTTATAGCTCATTGCTTACAAAATTTTGCCACTGTGGGTGTTCCAAAACAGTTAAAAACAGATAATGCCCCTGGTTATACTTCTACCTCTTTTAAACAATTTTGCTCAACATTTGGCATTACTCATATAACAGGAATCCCATACAATCCACAGGGACAAGGCATAGTTGAAAGAGCTCATCAAACTATTAAAATGTACTTTTTAAAGCAAAAAGAAGGAATTGGGAAGGGGTATATATTCCCCAAAGATAAACTTAAAATAACCCTTTTTACTCTAAACTTTTTAAATTTGGATTCATCAGGACTTAGTGCTGCGGAAAGGCATATGTGTCCAAAAAATGTGCATAAGCCCAAGGTACTTTGGAAGGATATTCTAACAGGACAATGGAAAGGTCCTGACCCAGTGATTGTCTGGAGTCGGGGGTCTGTTTATGTGTTTCCACAGGGAGAACAGCAGCCGATTTGGATTCCAGAAAGATTAAGTAAAGCGATTTCTACAGACCAAAAAGAAGATGATTTGGCTCAAATCCATAACAACTGATATCCAAAACTCCAGTTTGGCTATTCTTACATCTGCAACAGAACCAGGATGCTTTTTTCAATATCTATTTTATTATTGCCCTTTGCCATATCATGAAGTTCTATTTTGTTTTTTGAGCTCATACAGACCTAGGTTAATGTTTTGCTGATCAGTTCTATTTTTTGACTATAGAGTTTTTAAACATTGCAATGGAGATTTCACCTGTAAAAAGTTATAAGGCCTTTACTATAATGTTATGTGTTGTATGTATTATATTATGTGTGCACACTTGTGTTTTGTGTTATATGTTTGAATGTATGTATGTCCATATATCATATATGATGAGCTCTCATGATAAAATGGATCCAAATTTTTTTTTCACGTGATTTATATGGTTTAATTTAAATTGGGTAAACAACTGTTGAGGATTGTTTTAATATGTAAACAAAAAAGAAGGTTAACAGATCTGTTTGTTTACTTTCACCTTTCCTTTTCATTATATTTAATAATTCTCTTGAAGACAATGTAAATTGTTAAGAAAATTGTTTTCTTTTAGTGCCTTCTGTAATGTTGCATAATTTTTTCTTTAGCCATTATTGCCAGAATTCCTATCTTCATCCCAGTGCCGGTGAAGTCAAAGATAAAACCAATCTACAGCTTCTACAATAGCCATCACTGAACTGCTTGCAGAACTTGCCTGGACACATTGTGAGCTCACCTGTATGCATTGTGAACTATCTGTTGGTGCAGCGACTTGTGGTAGTGTTGGGGTATTTTTGCTGATGATGTCATTGGTGGTACAATTTTTCCAAAAGGAGCCGTCAATTGGCTTGGTGTATCTTCCTCCCTTCTGCTTGTCATGATCGTCCAGCTAAAATTTGGGGGCCAACAGAGGTGAGGCAAAGAACCTCACCCCCCCCGCTGGTACAAAGACCTCTCCACAGGTGTGGCTGTATACTGGACCGGTAGTCAGTGACGGGTAAGATCCAATTGCAATGGTACCAACCTAAGGACCATATGTACTATTGGACAACCTAAGGCAGGCACGGTCCCTAAGCCACATGCTTGTTGTTTAAACAGAGAGGGGGAGATGTTGAGAGCCACAGCCGAAGGGGCCCCAGCAAACTTCCAGCTGCCAGCAAACTTCCAGCTGCCGGCTGATGATTGGCTCATAGCGGCCCCAGCAACATCTAGCTGATTGGCTCCTCGGCCCCAGCAACATCTAGCTGATTGGCTCCTCTGTGGTGATGCTCATTGGGCTGTTTCCCTGCCCTTTCAGACCACGGAGCTGCTCATTGGGGGACTTTTTTGGCTCCACCCACATGACCCAGCCAATCGGCCTCAAGAGCAGGAGGATTGTGGGAGGTGGAGAGAAGCTTGTGTGGGAGAGAGAGGCTTGTGGAAAGCCGGTGGTGGCAGTTGAGGCTCTGAGGGTTTTTCCTGAGAGGCTGTTTTGTTTGGTGTGTGTGGTTCTAAAAATAAAGTTAGTTTCTTTTGACAAGTGGCTCCTGATTGTGCCCAGCCAGACTGCGGCACCATTTGACCCAGCTATTCCCCTTCTCGGTCTATTCCCTAAAGACCTAAAAAGAGCATGCTACAGGGACACTGCTACATCGATGTTCATAGAAGCACAATTCACAATAGCAAGACTGTGGAACCAACCTAGATGCCCTTCAATAGATGAATGGATAAAAAAATGTGGCATTTATACACAATGGAGTATTACTCTGCATTAAAAAATGACAAAATCATAGAATTTACAGGGAAATGGATGGCATTAGAGCAGATTATGCTAAGTGAAGCTAGCCAATCCCTAAAAAACAAATGCCAAATGTCTTCTTTGATATAAGGAGAGTAACTAAGAACAGAGTAGGGATGAAGAGCATGAGAAGAAGATTAACATTAAACAGGGATGAGAGGTGGGAGGGAAAGGGAGAGAGAAGGGAAATTGCATGGAAATGGAAGGAGACCCTCAGAGTTATACAAAAGTACATACAAGAGGAAGTGAGGGGAAAGGGAAAAATAATACAAGGGGGACAAATGAATGTCAGTAGAGGGGGCAGAGAGAGAAGAGGGGAGGGGAGGGGAGGGGAGGGGGGATAGTAGAGGATAGGAAAGGCAGCAGAACACAACAGACACTAGTATGGCAATATGTAAATCAATGGATGTGTAACTGATGTGATTCTGCAATCTGTATATGGGGTAAAAATGGGAGCTCATAACCCACTTGAATCAAAGTGTGAAATATGATATATCAAGAACTATGTAATGTTTTGAACAGTCAACAATAAAAAATTAAAAAAAATATTTTATTTAGAAACAGGGTCTCACTGAGTTGCTAAGTGCCTTACTAAGTTGCTGAGGCTGGCTTTGAACTTATGGTCCTCCTGCCTCAGCCTTCTGAACCACTGAGTTTACAGGCATGTACCACTGAGCTGGGCTAAATGCATGTTCTGATTTGCTTTGCTCTTGAAGGACAGCCTGACCTCCTTGTCCTGACTGGTTCTGACTCACAACCCAGCTAAGCTCTGCAACCCTGGGATCTCAGGTGAGTGCTGGGTTCCTCCTTTGCTCATACAGACTTTCCCGGTGCTGACCGTTTTCAGTACTGGAGGTGATGTGACATCAGGTCCCATTTTTGTGGTTACTTTGTCCATGGATACCGATTATCAGAAACACTCATCCTCAGGGACTTAATGTTCCCTCTTCCAGAAGTCTTCCCCTGTCTAGTAAAAGTTATTGAACTCTTCAGCCACTTCCTGGCAGTTTCTCTTGAATTTCACCTTGCCTCTTATCAACAGTCTCACCTACATATTTCCAAATATTGAGTAAGAGTTTTTGGTTTTGAATCTAGTTCCAGCTTTCGGATTCAATTCAGATTACAAACTGAATCATTTTCTTCTGTGTTGTACTGTGAGACTATTCATATCCCTACCTTTAAAAAAATCATAGAGTAATATCAGCTCATTAAAGGAAATGATGAAATCAGACAAAAATGAAGTAAATCTCCCATATTTTGGCATGGTCCTTCCCAGATTTAAACATTTTTTTGGATCAATTAAAAATCTGTATTTTGGCATAAGTATAATTATATTTTAGGTTGAAGCTAATTATGAGTGGGCTTCAGGGAGTACCTAAATTTTCTGGAATTACAAAAGAAATTACTAATACATATAGGCACGTGCAATTTTTTTTTCCTTTGACTGTTGGGGATTGAGGCCAGGGTCTTGTACATGCTGTACCACTGAGTTACACCCCACAGCTCAATCTGCAATTTTTTTCCTGAGGAGAAGAGCATAATTTCTATGATACTCAAAAAAATCCGTGACTCCAAATAGTTTTCTAAATGACAGTAAATTTGCACCATATCTTCCCCATTGCTCCAGAAAAGCACTTTCTCTGGAGGTGTGGGTGATATTAATATGTTACTTGGAGGGGGCCAAGGTATTTTAGCTTTTCTTTTTGCGATGGATTGGACAGTCCTTGTAAAGGATGAGGTTTGAGTGTCTCCAAAGCCTGTAGATGATGAAGGGCTTTTTTTTTTCAATTTCCATATTTCTATTAAGTGTACCCAGCAGGAGCCAGAGCATTGCTCAAGGTAACAAAATGTGGGGCTTGAAGACTGTCTTAGTCAGCTCTTTGTCACCATGAACAAAATACCTGCCAAGAACAACTTAGAGAGGGAACAGTTTATTTTGGTCTCAGAGTTTCAGAGGATCAGTCCACAGTCCATTGTCTCCATTCCTCTGGGCTCGAGGTGAGCAGAACATCATGGTGGAAGGACATGACAGAGGAAAGCTTCCAGCTCCTGGCAGCTGGGTGGCACAGTGAGAGTGAGGAGCCAGGGACAAAAATATAATTCCTGAGGGCATGCCCTCCCCCACCCCACCTCCTTCCTCCAGCCATGTCCCACCTGTCTATAGTGGTAACCACCCAGTAATCTACTCAGATTATTATTGATCTATTAAATGGATTCATCCACTGACAAAGTCACAACTCTCCAAATCCTATCATTTCCCCTCCGAACATTGGTTGCTGTGTTGGATACCATATTTCCAACACACGAGCTTTTCAGGGGAAACTTCCTATCCAAACCATAACAAAGACTATCCGCAATTTCAGATTTTGCAAGGAAGGGCTTCTAATCTGTGCTGGGATTAGAGTTCATCCCCAATATCATTCCTCCCCATTGATGTAATTTAGTTATTGAAACATAACAAACATTTACTGAGTACTTACCAGGTGACAGACACTGTACTAACTGGTTACCTGCCTTATTTTGCTTAATACTCACAGTTCATAAAGTAAGAAAGATTACTTTTTCCCCATTTTCCAGATGAGGACCTGAGGCTTTTGAGTCCTGTCGGAGGTGGAAGCCAGGATTGGAATTCAGCTCTTCGCTGCTGAAAACCCTCATCGCTATAATCTGCCACCTCTGTTCTCAGTAATGCACAAAGCAGCTAAGTATAGACCCTACTGCCTGTTCACCAGGATATCATCTCCTCCTCCAATTAGCCTTGCTCCAATTGGAGGAGATTCAGCAAATAGTTATTGAATGATTTTGATAAGAGCTAGGCATCATTATGATTTCAATGGGACCTGGGGTGTAGCCATAGGTTTAGTCCCCAACACTACACACACACACACACACACACACACACACACACACACAGTTACTGGGTAGCATCTTTGTAAAATAATTTGCATTTAATAATTTGGCAAACAAGAAAAGTGATGCTTAGAAAAATCCCTATGACTTCTTTAAAAGTTCTGGTAGCAGAAAATGAGAAACTTGGAATTTGAATTCAGGTGCTATAACTCCAATCTATAGAAGCTTGTCTCCAAATCATTGCTTATTACAGCCATCTTATTTTGAGGAGCAGTTTCTATTTAGAAAGGTTTTTGAGTGGTCAGTTGATCTCTGTAGGTACTTAGTGGGGTTATATGATAGCGAATAAAACTAAATTCTAGGTATGGCTTGAGCATTGTCTCCTGTCTCATGAGAGCAAAAGCAGGTGTTTTAGTGAAAAGAAGGAAGGAAGCTTATTTGTGATGACATAAAAAGATTCCTGGAAACTAACTAGATGAGAGAACCTAATTTTCTGAAGATTTATATCTATTCTGAGTATTGTGCTTAATATGCCATTATAGAACTCTTCCATTTCTATGCTTAGAACATTTTCCTCTAGCATTAATGACATTTACCTCTCATCACAGAAGATAAGTGTTCCACTGGGGAGAGACATGAGCAAGGTCTGTAGAATCTAACAGACTTGCAAAAGAGAGATGTTGCAAATAGTTGATAACAGATACTAAGAAATTGAATTCTTGAAGATGTGGGTAACATTGCTATATTATCAGATGCTCACCTTTAATATAAAAATGTGCTTATAACAGACCCAGGAAGATTTTGTAATTATCCTTATTATTCAAAGATTTGATTTACATCATTGCAATTGATGAACTGCTTAGCAATAGATTTTCAAAATGCTATACTTTACACATAGCACATTAAATTGATTTTCTCATTGTTAGATATTACAGTTTAAATGTTTCTCAAATGCTTTGCAGAATATCGAAGATTTCAGAAGACAGGGATTTTATCCAATGTGGTACATGTACTGCACAATTATGATTCCCAACAGAACCATACATTTTCTGGGAGAAACAATTAATGTTGAGTAATTAGTTACAGAAGGTGCAAAAAGTATCCCAAAATGCTAAGGATTCTTGACAGTTAAATGCAAATTATTTTACAAAGATTCTACCCAGTAACTTTTGTGTGTGTGTGTGTGTGTGTGTGTGTGTGTGTGTAGTGTTGGGGATTAAACCTATGGCTACACCCCAGGTCCCATCTGATATTTTTTTAATGTACAGTAGTACATATGCTTAAGCACTTAACACATCTGTATTTCTTACACTTTAAAAGTTTAAATGATTTTTAATTATAAAAGTGATATATATTCATAGAAAAAAATTAAACCACACAAAACTATATGAGGGAAAAACAGAAGTCCATTTCCTTACTTTCCAATTCTTGGTTCTACTATCCAGTAACATTTAAAATGGTACCATTTAAATGGTAACATTTAAAGTTTCCTGCCGGCAATATTCACTGTCATATGTACATAGGTCCTTTAAAAAACATTACAAATGTGATTATTACACTGTTGTGCAACTTTCATGTTTCAATAAACAGTCTTGAACTTCATCTTTCTACTTCTGTGCATATAGATGGCTTTCATTCTTTTTGATGGCTGCATTATATGTCATTGTAAGACTGTACCAATATTTACTTAAAACAATTTCCTACTGGGGATATTTTGGTAGTGTCTCATTTTTGGTTGTTTGTTTTCCTACTGAAAACCTATTTACAAAGATGCTCATCACACCATTATCTTTTCACATGCAAGCAGTTATAGTATTGGATGGTTGACTAACTTCCTAGAAATGGGATCTTGGGGTGAAAGGACATGTGTTCTTTTATACCTTTATGGAGATACTACTTATAGTCTAAAGTCAACCTGTTCCAAAAGTGAAAGGCAGAAGTTCACTTCTCAATCTCTGGGTCTCCCCCACAATCATAGTTAAGAATTTCTTAGTATCCTATTCTAACATAAATATAATGCATATTTATATACAATTGACCCTCTATCTTCATGGATTCTACATTCATGGAGTCAATGAACCATGGATTGAAAATATTCAGAAAAAAATTGTATTAAAACTGTACAGATTTTTCTTGTCATTATTTCCTAAATAATACAGTATAACAGTTATTTACATTGTATTATAGCATTTACAATGTATTAGGCATTCATTATAGATAATTTACAGATGGTTTAAAGTATTGCAGAAGACAAGTTTAGGATTTATGCAAATACCATTTTATATAAAGGACTTGAGCATCTGAGAATTTTGGTATCTGTTGGAGTCCTGGAACCAGTCCCCCACTGACACTGAGGTACAACTCTATGTGCACTTAAAACATGTAACTAGGAGGCTGGGGGGTGTACTCCATGGGTAGAATACTTGCCTACCATGCATGAGATCCTGGGTTTGATCCCCAGCAACATACACACACACACACACACACACACACACACACACCACACAAAACACACACCACACAGATTCAAGATGCCTGCTCCATCTGGTGATAAGTTGTTAAATCTCACCCTGATTTCCTTCAACTCCAGAATCCAGAAAAGAGATTGTGTGTGTGTGTGTGTGTGTGTGTATGTGTATGTATGTGTGTATTGCAGGGGATCAAACTCAGGGCCTCCCACATCCTAAGTGGGTTGGTGCTTTACCACTGAGTTACATCCCCAACCCTTGCTATTTTTTTTTTTATTTTGAGAGAAGGTCTCACTAAGTTGTCATATTGGCCTCAAACTTGTGTCATTCTGAGATAGCAAGGGAGCGTCACCACATCAGGCCAGAAATAAGATCTTTTAGGGGACTTTCACATCCCTATTTCTCTGATCCTTATTCTCCAATATGAAATCTTTGGAATTTTACTTTCCTTCATATTCTCCTCTGCTCTCATCCCCTGGGTTAGATTAAATAAGCTATTTAGTAATTTTAAATTATATATATCTGCTTTTCCTCTCTTTACTGGGGTATTTATTCATTATAGATAATTTACTGGGTAAATTATCTATAATGAATGCCTAATTCATTGTAAATGCTGTAATACAATGTAAATAACTGTTATACTGTACTCACAAGAAACAATTTTGGTGATGTTTAAATAAATCCTATTCTGAAGAAGAGCTGAAGGTAAGGCATTTATTTCTGTTCATATTTATAGAAGCATGTGGGATAATATTTTAGAATTCACGAGCACATAGTGGGCATAAGGGCAAATGAACCTGTGAGAATAACTTGGGAAGGACGGCCACAGGGAGGTTTCTGACTGGCCTGGCATGCTCCTTCCTGAATGTCACCCAGGTTCATTCTAATATGATCCAGAAGCTGTGACTCAGAATTGTCCCTTCTCCCTCTACTAATGGCTTCAATCATATCACAGGACAGTTAAATGAAAAGATAAAAGTTTATGGGCCAATTATTCTTGAGTCTCCTTCTTCAAAACTAGCTTGTGTGGCTTCTCTGCCAGCCTATGAATAACACTTAACGTATGAAGGTTGTAATAAGCAGAGTCAATCTTTACATGGTAAAGATGATTGAATGATATGAAGGGACTGGTTATTTTTGTGAATAAACATGTGAATTTGGGGTTCTTTTCAAAATATAAATCTGTCTCTTTGATGATTATTAAAATACTTTCTTTTTGGCATCCTGGATGCTTAAATTATTTCATGTTTGATATTTGATATTCAAGGCATTCCACAAGAATAGGAAGAAGACTTAAGGAATTTCTCTGGCTGTTTCATAATTGGGAAACTGAAGAGTAAAAATGGGACCATGTAGCATCCCTTGGAGCCAAAGACAGCCACTTGCCTTCAGGGCTCGACGTCCTCACGAGGATTCTGATGCACGTCAGTCCAGAGGTAGAACAGGTGCCCAAGTCACCCCTGGTCCCCTCCTACTCAAACCCACTAGTATCTTCAACCCTTCCTTCTCTTTGACCTTTTTTATGGTATCTGATATTGGTAAATGCTGCCTCCGCCCTGATGCCTTCTTTGTCTGTCCTACAAGACACCATACCCCTCTGGTTTTTCTCCTATCAGATCACTCATTCTGTCTCTTTCACTGGTTCTTCCCCCTGTCACTGAGTAGGACAGGGCACATCACAGTTCTTGGTGATGTGTTTATTCACTCATCCATTCAGCAAACATTTATTGAGCACTTACTATGTGCCTGATGCTGCCCTAAGAAGTGTCACAGAGTGAACAAGAAGGTGAGGTCTATCTATCCCTGTCTCTAGCGCTGACATTCTAGTGGTGGGGGGACAATAAGAAAATAACAAATAAAACAAGGGCCGGTTATGATAACTGAACTTCAGGATTGCGGTAAGTGCAACCTAGGAAATAAACAAGGTCTAGTCGAAGAGAATAGTGGGGTTTGGGTCCAGGAGACCTTGACATGGCAGGGTCTGAGATTCCTCTGAGGAGTTGAGACCTGCAGTATGAGAAGGAGCTGCTGGGTGAGACAGGGAGGGGAAATAAACCCCAAATGGGAAACAGGTGCAGAGACCTTGAGGGGGAACTAACAGAAGGTCATGAGGTAGTGCAGGGCAGGAGATGGGCTGGAGAAGCACAGTCAGAGGGAGAGAGAGGACACAGGGCGTGCAGGCCCCAAGAGCTAAGTGTGAAGTTGAGACTCCATCTAAGTAGATGGGAATTTTTGAATAGCGCGAAGTAGGGGAACAAGAAGGTCAGAGGACATTGTAAAAAGAATTCTTTGGGTGCCATACAGAGAACGCACAAGTCTGGAAGCAAGGAACTAGTTAGAAAGCTGTGGAAGGCACTGCCGGTTGGCTCCTTGAAGGTATCCCCAACCCTTTTGCTCCTCCCGCCATATGTCTGGAAGCCTAGTTTTTACTGTCTCAAGCTCCTTAGCAACTAGAGGTGGCCATGTGACCCAGATCAGACCTCTGGCCATAAAACAAGTCTGTTGGAAACCTTTGGAAAAGATACCATGTTTCTTGATGAACAGATCGAGAGCCAGATAGTGCTGAGTTTCCTCTACTGTCAAGCACTCTTGCTTTCTCTCCTTTGAACTAGTTATAATTGGTAGCCATTTTGTGACCATGAGGAAAAAGTCAAGATAGTCACAGAGACACAGACATGGAACCACAGAAAAACTCTGGAACCACCCTGTCCAGACTTTTAAAATTAGAAATAATTAATTTCCTTTGTTATTTAAGCCACTATGACCTAAATTGCTACCTGTAGCTGAAAGCATTTCTAACTAACCTTGAAGCTCTTGTGGGATCTAGGTAAGAGTTGCTGCTTGAACTAGGGGGATAGTGCTAAGTCCTGACTTTATGCACATGACTTCCATACTTCAACTTCAACTCCAACTCTGATCTCTTTGTTGTCTCTTTCTCTGTCTTTTGATTGGTCACTCCATTTGCTTATGGTTTATCTCCTCATATCTAAATCCTTCAAGAACCTTTCACGTTCCAAACACGGGCTGATCCTTTGTCCATCCAATCTCTCCATTGTTGTCAGGACAAGAGACTCAGGCTACCTTCCCATACCCCTTTTTTAAGAACCCATGATGGATCCTGACAGCTGCTTTAAACAAACCTTAGTGATCCAGCCTGAAGTTCAAAGCATTCTATCAGAATCATCAGCTTTGCTCCTACAAGCTCAAGGTCTTGTTAGTCTTCAACCGCACACGCCTTGCTCTGACTTCTGGATGCAACTTTGTTCTTAGTCATTCAAAAATCATCTGTGAGCCTTCTAGGTCCGACACTTTGCTAAAACATGATGTTTTCATACACTTTCACTAATTTAATATTTATGACCAACTCATGGATGGGTTTTATAACCTTATTTTGATGATGAGGAAAATTAGAGTCAGAGAGGTTGTCTTGTCCAAGGTCAAAAATCTAGGAAGAGGCAGAGCCTGGATTTGAACTAAAGTTCTTTGATGCCAAGCCTAGTGACCTTTCCTGAGCTATTTTTTTTGGGGGGGGAACTGGGGATTGAACTGAGTGTCACTCAACCACTGAGCCACATCCCCAGCCCTATTTTGTATTTTATTTAGAGACAGGGTCTCACTGATTTGCTTAGCACCTCGCTTTTGCTGAGGCTGGCTTTGAACTCAGTCTCCCGAGCCACTGGAATTACAGGCATGTGCCACCTGACCCGACCTTTCCTAAGCTTTTTTGACTGTAGGCTCTCACTTGGCTTAATTTGTGATCCTCTCTTTGGCTTTCTGTCAATATACATCTATTTCGATCCTTGCCCCTTTCAGGAACTTTCTTGAAATTTGTCTCATCCAGGAATCTTTGTCCTGTGCCCAAGGTGCTATGAATAAGGTATGTCTTTATAGACCATATCTATAATGGGGATATTAATTGCAAGTTTGTTAGCGGGTCTCTGGTGACTCCATTTTTCCATGACCCAACTCTTCAGCCAGATTTCAGGCTTTCCAAGGGCTGGAGCAAGCACCATACTCTTCCATAATTTTTTGATAATAGCACTTAACACTTAGGAAAACACGATAGGTAATTAATTGATACTAGTCTAATAAGTGGGGAAGTAATGAATGAGAACATTGCATTAAATCTCTCTGGCTCCAGATAATTCTCCATATTATTCTCTGATTTTATTCTTACGTTCACAGACTGTAAGTCTTAATAGTCCTAATAAACACTTTTTTTTCTTTTTGCAACAAAAATTCCAACATGTTCCCTATTGTGGTAAGTATCATATCTGCTAATCTTTCTAATTAGCATTACATTTTAAATGCTTTTAAAATGCCCCATTACATATTTGTCCAATAGTCCATGATAGTTCAGATATGTAATTGCTATTATGGATTACCTGGTAACCATCATTAAATAATTAGAGAGACTTAAACATGTGTAATGCCAATTAGGAAAATTATCAGATGTGGGCAGTTAAGATAATGGGGGACATGAGGATGATTTTGTTTTGGAACTGCTGTGAAAACATGGCTGCAGGGATAAAGATGAACCTTTTGAATTAAGGGACTAAAGAAGGAAGGAGAGTTTTTAAAGGTAGAGAATTTGCCACAGCAGCAAGTGACTATGGGAATTGTGCCTTGCTTTGTCACTCTGTAAATAACTGACTGTGGCTATCAACATACTCCTCCTGGACTGTGTAAGGGAGTGAAAGGGGTCAAGCCCAGAGCAAGAGACAGTCAGGGGGTCCCTTATTGGCTCCCCTGGAACATGCCCCAAGTCTTTATCACTTGATTTCCAACCTTGTTTTTGAAGTCCTGGGATCCATGAGCCTCTTTTCAACATGTTCTATAAAATGGTATGCTTTCCTCACCCTGAAAAAACGGTAACTGCCACATTAAGAGCCACTCGAGCCTGGTGTGGTGGCACGCATGTGTAATCCAGTGGCCTGGGAGGCTGAGGCAGAAGGATCACAAGTTCAAAGCTAGCCTCAGCAACTTAGTGAGACACTGTGATAGCAGGAGCAAATGTGACTCCATTTTGTTTTATGACTTCATCCTGTAAAACAACCATGCCAAGTAGAAGGGTCATGACTGGAGCAAGATGTTCTTTTCCTTTTGCTATAGAAACCTTTAAGAACACGGAACTACCTAATGGGGTATTGTTTCTGTAACTAGGGTAACGGGGCTCTGTTTCTGAAACTGGGGTGACTGGGCTAACTGTGATTGGTTAGGCTTCCCTCCGCTTGACTGCACTGTCCCGCTTCTGTAACCTGGCTTGCTTGCATTGGCTAGACCCCCTGAACATCCCTTTTGCGGTTTTCAGGCTTATAAGGAGTGACCTTGCAATTGTTCGGGGCTGATCAGGGGAACAGTTTTATGTTCTGGTCAGCCGCCACCGGTGTGCTTCAATAAAGGCTTGATTCGATTATACATGAGTGGTCTGGAAGTCAGTTTATGAAACCCTGGGACAAAGCTTTAACTATAACAACACTAAGCAACTCAGTGAGACCCTGTCTCTAAATAATAATACAAAATAGGGCTGGGGATGTGGCTCAGTGGTTGAGCGCTCCTGGGTTCAATCCCTGGTATCAAAAAAAAAAAAAAAAAAAGTCACTCAAGATTGTCCAACATACTCACAAAGACCATGTGGCTTGCCCATTGTTCCCAGCAGGGATGTTGGTGGATTAATACAGCATGAGAACAGGGACATAGCATGTCTCTGAAGGAACATGATGTGCTTTTGGAGTGTTTCATGCTTTAAAGAAATGGCATGTCATTATTCCTGAATGGGAAGGAGTAGGTTTGGCGGGAGGGTGAGGGAGGAAGCTAGGTATTTAAATGCTATTTCAGAAACATACATGGAAAATATGTAAAACTTTGCACATGCTCTCTTCTTAGGGTGAGGACTGACTGCACCATCATCAGATTCTGCCCTCCAACCCTTGGCTGGGCTTCATGAAAGTTGCACAAGGTAAATGAGGCGCTGTGTAGCCTACTGAGGATGTCTCCTGTGAGTAGGTAAAAGCAGCTGCAGGCAAAACCCAGTGGTGAGAGAGATACGCTCATCTCACAGAGCAGATTTTCATCATTATGTGGCAAAGAGCTATGGAGACTTCAGGGTCAGGCATCTGTTGTCTGCCTAGAGACCTTGCTGAGGTCTTGGAAGAAGGCTGTGATCATGGTGGTCCTCTGAAGGAGGTGGGACCTGAGCTGAATCCTGAAGGACAGCAGAGAGGAAGCAATGAGGACATCACAAGTGGGGGAATAGGATGGCAAAGGAAAGGGGTTAAAGAATGCAGTGTTTGCTGGGTGTGGTGGCACACAGGCCTGTAATCCCATCGACTCAGGAGGCTGAGGCAGGAGGATCATAAGTTCAAGGCCAGCCTCAGCAACTTAGTGAGGTCCTAAGCAACTAAGTGAGACGCTGTCTCAAAAACCAGAAATGACTGGGGATGGGGCTCAGTGGTAAAATGCCCCAGGGTTTAATCCCCAGTACCAAAAAAAAAAAAGCAGTGTATGTGTGTGTGTGTGTGTGTGTGTGCGCGCGTGCACGCGTGTGTAAAGAAGGAGCTAAAACCAGAAAGAAATGTAGACTAGAAATAGATTGTTGAAGATGTGTATTTTTTTTTTTCCAAGTGCTGGGGATGAGTGAGGCAGGTGCTCTATTACTGAAATGCACCCTCAGCGCTGGAATTTTAGGTTTACTTAAAGCTGATTCAATAGGTAGTAGAAATTATTTGAGAGGTTTTGAGGGGTTCAGGAAAGACATCTGACAATTATAAAGAACCCGTGACTGCCAGCTCTGTGCCTGGTCCTTCCCTTACATAAATAATTTAACCTCAGAATCACCTCTCCAGGAAGCATCTCCATTTTTCAGTTGGGAAAACTAACTTTTTAAAACCTTTTTATTGTGGGCATTATATGTCTCCTGATAAAAGCATAAACATCACCTATGAAGTATTCTTGCCAAAAATAGAACTTTTATGGTGTCAAGTCTCCCAACACTACTAATCCTTCCCAAGGCACCAGAGAACACACAAACATGTAAAATGATACCTGGAGAATGCAAACCACCCAGCCCAGAATGTGGGAAGTTATGGGATTAAAAAAAAAAAGTTTATCTTAAGAAAATTGGAAAATTTCAAAGATTTAAAGGAAGAGAAATAGTATGATCCATGGATCCCTCCATGTATCCATTATCTGGCTTCAGCAATTATCAATTATGATCAATCTTGTTTCATCTCCAGTTCCTTGGAAACCCAGTTGTCATCTCACTTCACTCACAAATATTTTAGTGTATATCTTTAAAGAATATGAACTCTTAAACCACACCACTATCAATATGCCTAAATGAATAATAATTCCATAACAGCAACATCATCAAATAGCCAGTCATTGTTCACAGGTTCTTGGTTGCCTCATAAATTAAAAGTACAACATTTCTTGCCAGGCACCATGGCACATGCCTATAATCCCAGCAGCTTGGGAGGCTGAGGCAGGAGGATCATGAGTTCAAAGCCAGGCTCAGCAATTTAGCGAGGCCCTAACCAACTTAGTGAGATCCTGTCTCAAAAGAAAAAAATAAAAAGGATGTGGCTCAGTGGTTAAGGGCCCCTGGGTTCATTCCCCAGTAGAAAAAAAAAAAAATGTAGATCATTTCTTTTGTTTTAATCACCATCTAAATAAGGTCTGTACATTGAAACTGATTGCTATGTGTTGCTGGGAGCCATTAGCCAAGTAGGTATGACAATTTCCTTGCCAGCGTACCCCATGTTGCAGTGACATTGAATGTAGGTGACCTTGCTCAAGGACCAAGGCGGATTAGGGCGTTCCCGGTTTAGGTTCCAGGTTTAAGGTTTAAGATTATTCCTGCTGGGAATAGGGCGTATCCTGCTGCCTGAGTTCCCCTTGAGTTCTCAGGGGATTCAGACAGTATATTTTGGAGATAGAAGCCCAGTGGAGTGAATTTGGGCAGAGAACGTGGATTTGGGCAGAGAACGTGGATTTCCCCAGAACGTGATTGTAGACGGCTGGTGTGAGTTCGGGAATAAAGAGTTGCTGTTTGAATCTACAAGCTGTGTGGTGGCTCGTGATTGTGTGCCCAGCCAGACTGCGGCATTTGTGCCCAGCCAGACTGTGGCAATGTGTCTTAAGTCTGTTTTTGTTGAAAAAGTCCCTTTGCCTTGTTATTATTATTGAATTTATCTGTTGCAAAATCCCCAGGTTTTGTCCTTAGTATTTTTTGCATTCTGAACTTTGCAGATTTCCTCCTGGTTTTGTGTAATGTGTTTCTTTCTCCTTTGATTTCCTGTAAACTGATAATGATAATCAGCTTGCTCAGATTTCAAGTCAAATTCTTGGCGAGGATGCTTAGAGGTGGTATTTTAGGTGTATTTTCAGGAGAAGCCACAGAATGTGGTTATCTACTGGTTTAAGGTTTATCTCACTGAAGTCACTCTCCCACTTGGCATACAGGGGCACTGGAGTTGGTGCTGCTGAGGTTGCTCTGGTTTCAAACCTGTGTTCTTTTTTTTTTTTTTTTTTTTTTAGAGAGAGAGAGAATTTGAATTCAATATTTATTTTTTAGTCTTCGGCAGACACAACATCTTTATTTTTATGTGGTGCTGAGGATCGAACCCAGTGCCCCGCGCATGCCAGGCGAGCGCACTATCGCTTGAGCCACGTCCCCAGCCCTCAAACCTGTGTTCTGACCGTCTCTTTCTGTAACCTTCTAAGACTAACCTGAACAGCCACCTATGGAAAGAATCGGTCAGGATGGAGGTTGGGAAGGGTGAGAGGAACTCACCTGAACGTTGGTGTGCTGGACGCTCCTGGGGCAGTTAGATGGGTGGCAGCTGTTGGAATCCCTAGCATTCGGTGACCAGGGTGTGGGTGAGCGCGGCCACAGGGAGTGCCACCCCTGAGGAGGGGTCTGCTATTAATATTTTGATTCCTGGTTTGTTCTGATTCCCAGGCACCTCGTTATAAAGAAAGCTTAAAGTTTCTGTGATTTTGGAATATCCAGCCAAACTCTTGGGGTTATCAGAGGGGTTAGAATTATCCAGAACCGTTAATAGATACTTCCATAAACAGTAAAAGTTGTTTATTTCTTTGCACTGCCCCCTTTTCCAAAAAAGGACGAGATAGAAATTTTTTCTTTTTTAAATGAAATACTCTTATTATTTTTTGTTCCAGAAAGGAGCATTACATTTGTTAACACACGCACGCGCGCACACACACACACACACACACACCCTCCATCTCAGAAATGTCTAGCAGAAATCTCCCCAGACAGAGACCACGGCCTGGAAGTGAATCTGCTAAACTATTACCTTCAGTGGATTCTGGAAATGACAGCAGGAGGGGATTAGGGGAGCTGACAATTAATGCTAACATGTTCTGTGTTTGAATTTGTTTGTGCATGTGTCCTATTTATACTCAGGAAAAGACCCAAACAGACAGACACACAAAACAAAACCAATATAGAGTGATGAAAAATAATTATAATGAAATGACACCATATCAGACAATGTCTCACCACTTGCTTTTTCACTTAACAATACATCTTGGGAAGTGTAATAGATGATGATTATTATAAACTAGTGACTACATAGGCATCGCTTAGGAATTATAATGATGGAGATAAAAAAAAAATCAGAGTCATACTTCTTAATTGATCAGCAGTAGGCCTACATGATTTATTAGTACACATAATTGGTATCTGTCTGATTGTGGGAAACCAGAGGATCTCAGTCTTAATCCTGATTTAAGTTCATCCTCCCTGTAGCCACCAGATTTGGCCCAACAGACCTCCTAGGAAGGCCTGCCACACTGGGCCTGTATCCGGAAACTAGTTTCTACCACCTGCAGAGTGCTGGGCCCTCCCCCTCTCTCCTTCCCCCACCTTGCCCACTTCCTTTCTCTCTTTCTTTTTCATCTTTTGCTTTCACAGACTAAGAGAGAGGATCTTACTTCCAAATAAACGAAAGAAACAACAGCAAAACCAAAACTCAACAACCTGACAACAACAACAACAAAAACCAATCCCCTTGAGAAGAGCAAGGAGAGGCATGTGAAAAACATGTTTGTTTTATGAATCACACACCTGAGTCCTCAGGACTTGAAATGAGTTTTACACTTTTAATAAAAGCAAAAAAAAAAAAAAAAGCGGGGCACAGTGGCTCTTGCCTGTAATCTCTGTGATTTGGGAGGCTGAGGCAGGAGGATTGCAAGTTCAAAGCCAGCCTCAGAAACTCAGCAAGGCCCTAAGCAACTTAGCCAGACCCTGTCTCAAAATAAAAAAATAAAAATAAAAAAGTGCTGGGGATGTGGTTCGGTGGTGAAGCGCCCTTGGGTTTAATCTCTGATACATGAAAAACAAAAAACTAAAAAGGAACAGAGTCCCTGCCCTGAAGTTCCTAAGTACTTGTTTTCTTTATTAACAAAGGGTTGAAACACAATTCTCTTAACTTGGATGGTATTTCTGATGATGCTGAGGCTATCTGTCCTCTGAATTGCCAGGTTATGGGATGGGCTTGGAGTAATGCCTCGGCCAGGGATTGATCACTGGGTTTCTGCATACATCTGCATATTTCCTCAGATGCCGTCCACAGGCCACAATGCAATTAGAAGCCCAAACTGCCAAGTTTAGTTTCTAAATCAAGTGCATCTCCCTAGGCCTGACTTGAATATTAAAGACAGTCCCTGAACACTTACTCTCAATATATATTCTGTTTACCTATCATAGGCCCCCCTCCCAAATAGACTTTATTTTTAAATAATGATTTTAACATAATAATAGATATGGAACTTAAATATATTTTTATATATATATATATATATATATATATATATATATATATATATATATATAATATAAATGTACATGATATCCCTATTAATGGCTAGCAAAGCACAAACCACCCCAAAAATTGAGGTCACAAAACCCATTTCTGCCCCTTGGATTTTACACTAACGTATTGTCTGTAATGGTTTTCTCAGACCTGGTACCATTTATAGATATCCACGGAGCCTGGTCAAAATGCAGAAGCCCCTAGAATAAGAGTTAGCGTGTGAAGTGAGGGTGATGGAACAGCCATCTTCTCCCCAGGGCTCTCTTTTATCAACCCACCCTGCCCAAAGAATAGAGCCCGTGTTTTATGCTTCCAGAGGACCATATGGCATGATATGAGTGCACTCTAATGACTTATTAGCATATTCTTCCAACGAGGTTTTCCTAGTAAAACCAGCTTGACCAAATCTGAATTTTAAAATATTTGTCTGAAACTTCCTGGAGAAAACAAGTCTTGGTCCTCTGTATGCTTTCCAGAGTAGGCAGAAGAGCGGGTATTCATCTTTTATGACAATGCTCCTAAAAAATACGGGGTTGGCCACCCCCTCTTTAGCTCCTTTGACGGCAGATTTTCGGAATGTCTGCAGCAGTATCCAGGCCTCTTGTCTCCCGTGGCATGAGGATTCCCTGCCTAGATGCTGTGCTTTAAATAAAGCTTCCTCTGCCTTCTGTGACCTTGATCCTTCCTTTGTGGGGACCAGCCTTTGACTGAGAGCTAGTCACCTGCCTGCCTCATTAAAAAGCTTTTTAGCATTTGGGGAAGGAGCAGGCACCAGCTTAGGGCTTGGGGCTTCTCGTGGCTGGGGAGGGATGTGAAGCCCAGTGTGAGTTCCCATTGTGGCTGTTGGAGTTGTCCCTGTGAACACTATGCAAAAGAGGCAGGTGAACAGAAAGTGGGAAGCTGGCCTCCTGGGGACCCCCCCCCCCCCCCCCCCGCCCCTGCACACACTGTAGCATTTCTTACTTTTTCAGATTTGTCAGCTAGAAATGTCTTTTTTTCTCTTTCCCAAGTCAGTTCTTGGTCCTCTTTGTGGATCAGGATCCTCTTGCTGGAGGTTCTCTGTGACAGTCTTGGTGTCCCCACAGTAAGGCTGCCTTGTTATCTCTACTGCAGTCACAATAATGTAAGTTATAAATATTGATTTTTACTCTAAAAAAATCTTTCTACTTGCTGGGCACAGTGGCACATGCCTGAAATGCCAGGGACTCAGGAGGGCAGGATCACCACAAGATGGAGGGCCAGCCTGAGCAACTTGGACACTGTCTCAAAATAAAAAATAAAAAGGATTGGGAATTAGCTCAGTGGTAGAACACCCCTGGGCTCAGTACTGAGGGGAAAAAAAACCCCAAACATTTCTATTTTATGGCAGACACTGCCACAAACTCCTTTTCCCTGGTTATTTTCCAGTTAGAGGTGCTCCTGTGACACTATTGTGACTAGTGAGACATAAGTGGCTGACTGTTGCATACAGCTTCTGGAGAAGTTTTTGTTTTCCAGTAAAAACGGAACAAATACAGCTGGCTTGTCCCTTGCCTTTACTTCTACTTTCTGCTTGTGTGACATGAAGTTGAAATGGCTGGAGGTGCTGCAGTAATTTTGCAGTCATGAGATGACAAGCAAGAAGATGGAAGCCAACACACTAAATAAATAAAACAAATAAGCCTGTATGTTAAGGGAACTATTACTCAGGTTTTCCACAATTCTATATCACAGATTAGGAAATAGAAGCCAGAATAGCCAAATGACCTGCTCAAGATCAAATAAAGAAGTTCTCTGATTTCAAACGCTGTGTCCTATTTTCTTATGTAAAAAGGTAATATTTCTTATTGTTATTGAACTCGCATTAAATGATAGACTCTAAGATAATATTTCTATGTGAATTACTTTAACCTTTAGAAAAAGATTGAGATGTAATGCTATGGATTGAATTTTTCTCCTCTCCTTCTCCTGATGATTCATATGTTGAAGCCTAAACTCTCAATGACTGTATTTGGCCTTCCCAGGTGATTAAGATAGGATTCCCATCCTTATAAGAAGAGATAGCAAAGAGCATCTTCCCCCATGTGAGTGCATGGTCAGAAGGTAGCCATCTCCAAGCCAGGAATGAGCTCTGCAGAGCCTGAATTTTTTTCCAGCCAGAACAGGGAGAGGGAAATGTCTGCTGTTGAAGCCGCCCAGTCTGTGTTTTGTTAGAACAGCCTGAGCAGAGTGGGATGGTGGCACCATTACTGTGCCCTTTGGCAGATGAAACTGAAGCTCAGAAAGATAAAGTATTTTTGAGTCCTCCTGGCAAATAAGTGGCACATTTTCTTTTTTTCAAGAGATGATAGGCCGTGGCCAGAGTGTGGCCAGTCCTATTAATAAGTTAATAACAGGTCATTTTCTTTCTTTTTTAAAAAGATATTTTTTAAAGATGGAAACAATATCTTTATTTATTTTATTTATTTGTATATGGTGCTGAGGATCGAACCCAGCGTCTCACACGTGCGAGGCAAGTGCTCTACTGCTGAGCTATAACCCCAGCCCCAGTTATTTTCATTTCTTTCTTTAAATTTTTTTTTCAGTTATAGATAGACACAATATCTTCATTTATTTTTATGTGGTGCTGAGGATTGAAGCCTGTGCCTCTCACATGGAAGGCAAGCGCTCTACAGCCCCAACCCCAGTTATTTTCATTTCTAAAATAAAACCATAAGACTTTAGAACAGAGGTCAGTAAGATTTTTATGTAAAGAGCTGGACAGTAAATAGTTCAGGCTTCCTGGGCTATATAGTCTCTGCAGAGCTACTCAACTCTGCGCTGTGGAAGCTGCCATGGGTAATACCAGAATGAATGGGCATGCCTGTCAGATAAAGCTTTTTTTTTTTTTAAATATATTTTTTGTAGTTGTAGATGGACACAATACCTTTATTTTTTTATTTTTATGTGGTGCTGAGATCAAACCCAGTGCCTTCCACATGCGCTCTACCACTGAGCTACAACCCCAGCCCCAGATAAACCTTTATTTACAGAATCATGCGACAGGCTGTGTTTTATCCATAGCTCAGACTGTGTGGTTGGTCAACTACTGAAAAATGTCATGATACAATGGCAATTCTTTCTTTCTTTCTTTTTCTTTCTTCCTTTCTTCCTTTCTTTCACAGTGCTAGGGATTGAAGTCAGGGCCTCCCATATGCTAGACAAATACTTTACTGCCGAGCTATAGTCCTGTTAGAGTCTGTAAACAAGTCTAGATGGCGCCTGGCAAAATGCCAGAGGGAGTGGTTTGTGAAGTAAGGCCAGTGAGCCATTAAGTGTGGAGATTTCTTATCGGTTGACTGCTGTATCTATTTTATGTTAATTAAGATAAGCTGTGTGGAATGTATAAATACCTCTGTTGTCCTGCAATAAACGGCTCCTACTCCTGCTGTATCAATCTACACAAGTTGTTCGTCACCCCCCAGTTAGTTTGCTGCAGCCGGACTGCGGCATAGCCCCAGTGTAACTTTGGGTAAATCCTATAACATGGGTTTCATTTTCCAAATTTGAATGGCCACATCTGCCCTGCCAGTTTCCCAGGGGCATGGTGGGGAGCAAGGAAGACACTAGATACAGACGATCTCTGAACATGAGCAAGTGCTGATGCAGATATAATTGGATACTGGCATGATTTGATACTAATGTGGGACAGAGTGCTCCTGGGAACCCCACACAGGCAGCACGTTTTTGGTTCAAAGGCAGCAGCCAGCCTAGGCCGATCTGGATCTCTGCAGCGAAGGCACATACCTCCTCCTCTCATGGGGACCTCTGAGTGCTCATCAGGGTGCAGCCACCAGTTAGATGTGGGGTGAAGCCGGTGCTTAAGAAAATTCCAGGCTTCCTGGTGTGGAAATCTCTTCTTGGCTGTGAGCTGGTGTCTTCAGTGACTGAGCCGTTTACCGACGCCAGGACGCGGTTCAACAAGAATGAGACCTGGGGTGGCAGACGGGTCAGCCTGCACGTCTGAGGGCATAAATCTACAAGGAGCGTGGACTCTGTCTCCATGCCCACGCCCCAGGAAATCAGAGCAGCGTCTGCTTCTTCCTTCCATTCCCTTGGCTTCTGCTTTCTGAAAGTAGTGTTCATTTAAGAGCGATTTCATATGCAGTCTCCGGCCTCTGGGAAATGTTTTGATTTTGAAAATTTGGGCTATAGCTCAGTTGGTAGAGTGCTTGTCTTGCATGCACAAGGCCCTGGGTTCAATCCCCAGGACCACAAAAAAAAAAAAAAAAAAAGCCAACTTCTTGAAAAAATGGAGAGCAAGTCAAAGAAACCTCTAAGGGGGTTGGAAAATAAGCTGGAAACGTGTCTGCTCGTCATTCTTAGGCTATTCTTTTGGAAGTGTCTTCTCCCACACTCCTGGTCCTCCCCAGCCACGCCATCCTGACTCTATCAGGGGTCAAAAGTGCACATGTGCTTCCCCATTCTTTATCCCAAAATGCGTTCCTCCCGTTGTCACCTTCCCTCCTGTGCTCACACACTTGGGTCCTGCCAACATCCTTCTGGATGGTCCCCAGCAGCAGGACCTCGCCCCTGCCCCGCCCCTTCTATGCTTTAGTTTAACCCCAAGGCTGTACTGTCTTATTCATCTCTGCCTTCCTCAGTTTCTTACATACAGTAGGTACTTAATAAATGCTAACTGAATGTGACTGAAAGCAGCCAGGGGTAGTGCTTAGCAGGCTGCCATGTGCCCTGGTCCTCAAGGTCGTTCTTTTAGAATCAGTCCTGCTTCTTGCTACCCGCCTTTCATTCCTGCTGTCTGTGTCCTAAAGACACGCACTGGCGAAGAAGTGATTGGAGAACACATCAGTGCCTGCGACGTTCTTTTATCTCCAGATAGAACTGAATCTTTTCTGAGATTCAGGGGATTTCATTTCTGGCTGAGTCCTCACGTATCTCTATTTTCATGCTCTATCCTAAGACCAAGGCTCAGTCAGCGTGTCAGCGCGAAAGGGACTCATCTCTGAAATAGGATCATGACCAGCCCCATCTCCAGCTCCTGGAGCACCTCCATTGCATTTTCCCGGAACCCTCCTCCCACCGGTCACCCTGTCAGAACCCTGGTCTGCTGCATGTCATCATCTTCTTAGCCTTGTTTTCTATGGTAACAAGGTCAAGGGACAGCAATGCCGGCAAATCTCTGAAGCTTAATGTGCCTAATTAACTCTCATACACCACAGACAGGAGCCTGCACTATTTATGGCACAGAGAAGTGAGAAAATGTCCCCTACCATGGGTATCAGGTAACTAACACAGTTCTGCCAAAGTTTGGTTGTGAAACACGAAGCCTCTGAAACCCGCTGGTGTTAAGTGCACACCAAATATTCAATCCAGACACGACGTGCTTGAACTATTCCCGGGACTCATAAACCTTTCATCGGAATCAGAGGTGAAATATTTGGCCTTATTTGTAAGTCCCATATTTCTAAAGACCTCGGGGGCTCATTTAGTATTCCCAGCAGGTCACAAGTTTGCTTTTCAGAGGTCCTGGTTTAGTGGAACTGAGGACTTTAAGCAGGAGAGACTTTCATGATTTTCCAGAAACCAGAACCTCAGCTTCTCCTGCACGTGCCCTGCTCTGCCCCTTCTCTCTCCCCAACTACCCCCCAAAATAGCTCCTGAACACAAATTCCTTGTAGAGCTGACCATACAGAGCCCTTGGGGTTTTCTGATCACAACACTTAAAGTTGTATTCAGTATTAAAGAAGGAGACTACTTCTTTTAGGCAACCGGTATTACAAAAGGCTTGATTTTGAAAGCTATGGTTTTACTGGCCAGTGGGGAGGGGACTGAATCTCACAGAAACATGAAATATAAGTGTTAGAGGGGTCCTTTGAAGTCATCCAGCCCACCTTTCACCTAACAGGTGAAGACTCACAAACTCGAGGTGGCCTGCCCAAAGGCTCTCAGCCAGTTTGTGGCAGAGCTATGCTGTTACGTACTGGCTCTCAGACCTCAGGCAAGTCACCTAGTGATTCTTTCCTGTTTCTTCACAGAGATTCTGACCATTGCATGAGATAATTCATCCAAAATGATCAGCACAGCGCCTGGTGCAGAGTGACTATCAGCAGCTGGTGGTTGCCAGATCGTGGATTCCCAAGGGTCACTTTTTCTTGTACCTAGCTTTGTCTTTAAGTGACCTAAATCCAGGCCAGAGAAGCTGCCTATGATGGGATGCTATGATGTGGTTTTAGATGCTATGAATATCTTCTCTTTCCAAGTATCCACAGTCTCCAGAGGCTCAGGAACCCCAGGAACAAAATATCACACCAGGTTGCCCTAAATTCCTATTAGCACTTAAGTGAAGAAATCAATTTAAAAGCAGAGGTGAAGTCATTCCCCTTATTAAAAAGATGCTCAAGCTCACAGAGGAGCTGTTTGACATTGTTTCTGATGACTCTTTAGAGATGTTTGAATGACCTGGGGCCATGATCTGCCAGCGTTCACTTCTCACTGCCAACTGGGATACATGGGGACAGTTTCCCTTCTTAAAACAGGCTTCCTTGGGGCTGGGGATGTGGCTCAAGCGGTAGCGCGCTCGCCTGGCATGTGTGCGGCCTGGGTTCGATCCTCAGCACCACATACAAACAAAGATGTTGTGTCCGCCGATAACTAAAAAAAAAAAAAAAAACAGGCTTCCTTGAAGGTGGTGCCTAGATATGGCCTCTGAAAAGGATGAGCTTTCTACCTGGGAAGGTCACTGTCCTGCACACCAGGCCCCTGGGGCTTTTTCTTAGAAAATTAGCTCAGCTCTCGGAAGGAAGAGGGCAGGAAGGCACTCATGGTTTGGTTCATGGCTGACTAATATTAATGGCTAATGTTTCCTGAGCACATATTATACGCCAGGTTTTGTGTTAAGCATTTTTCATTTATTTATTCCTTGGATCTTCAACTAGTTCCATTTTGATGATGGAGAAATTGAGGTCCCTACAGGTTAAATATCTTTCTTAAAGTGACAGAGTGCCCTCCCAGGTGTCCAAACTATATCCTGTGATGCACTACAATGTCACATCCACTCATCTGATGCTGGGCAAACCAAACAGGTGTTCATTCAAAACGGGGTAGTGCACACCTGTTATCCCAGCTACCCAGGGCCCTGAGGCAGGAGAATCCCGACTTCAAGGCCAGTCTGGGCAATTTAGCAAGGCTCTGCCTTGAAATAAAAAATAAATAAAAATAAAAAGGCCAGGCACTGTGGCGCACACCTGTAACCCCAGAGGCTCGGAGGCTGAGGAAGGAGGATCGAGAGTTCAAAGCCAGTCTCAGCAACTTAGTGAGGCCCTGAGCAACTCAGCAAGACCCTGTCTCCAAATACAATGTTAAAAAGGGGTGAGGATGTGGCTCAGTGGTTAAGAGCCCCTGGGTTCAATATCCAGTATCAAAAACAAACAAACAAACAAAAAAGAGATAAAAAGGATTGAAGATGTAGTTCATTTTAACAGTGCTTGCCTAGCATGCATGAGTCCCTGGGTTTGATTCCCAATATGGCAAAACAAAGCAACAACAAAAGAACAGGGTTCAGAGGTAAGAACAAGCCTTCCTGTCCAACTTCACAGATGCTGCTTAAGATTTGAGCTATGGACAGTTTTACAGACACAGTTAGTCAGCTTTGGGTCACTATCTGACCAATTTATAATGAAGACTTATTTTGGCTCACAGTTTTGGAGGTTTTGATCCATGGTGAATTGTTCCCATTGCTTTGGCAAGATGGCACAGCAGGGTGGGAGCACCTGGCCAACCAAAGCCACTCACATGGTGGCAGACAGGATGCAAAAGAGAGAAATAAAGACAGTGCTGGGGTCCCTCTATCCCTTTCAAGGTCACTTGCCCCCAATGACCTGAAGACCTCCCTGTAGGGCCCATACCTGGAGATTCCTCTACTTCTCAATGGTACCATAATTGAAGCCAAAAACCTTTAACACACAAGCTTCTGGGAGATTTTTTGAAATCCCAATGACAGTACAGTCAGCCCCTGCCTCCGCCTTCTCACCCCTTCTCTCTCCCTGCCCCCTTATATTAGGTAGCCACTGTTACGGGGGGACTGGGAAGTATTTTTCTCTTGAATATTTCTGCACTTTAACCATGAATGTGTGTATCTAATATTATATATAGAATTATTTTGGGTGTTATATCTGTAATTTGGCATAGTACACTTAATGGGTTGCTTTACAATTTAAAAACTTTCAATATGTTACTGAGTTTTATTCACACAGATATATGTAAAAGGAGTTTATTCTCTTTAACAGCTATACAGTATTCTAATACATAATAATGCTATAGGGTTTTTTTTTTTTTCATTTTCTTTACTATAACCCTGCTATGAACATCTCCCTGCATACGTGGGTGAGAATTTCTTCATGTATTATCCATTGAGCTTTATTTGCCATGACATTAACAATCATTTATTGGCTTATAATTTTTAAATTAAATTTTTTTTATTTATTTTAATTAGGTATATATGACAAAAGAATGCATTTTGATTCATTGTACACAATTGCAGCACCACTTTTCATTTCTCTGATTGTAATGATGTAGTGTCACACCATATGTATAGTCATTGATGTACCTAGGGTAATAATGTCTATCGCATTCCATCATTTTTCCTGACTCCCTACTACCTCCCCTTTGCCTAGTCGAAGTTCCTCCATTTTCCCTCCCCCTCATCCATTATGGATCAGCATCCACTTATCAGAGATATTATGTACTTTGGCCCCAGAAATGCTGAGAAAAGTCCCCACCTCGGTCAGTACTGTTTAGCAACAGTTCAGTTCAACAAATATTGATAGGGCATTTACTAGGTAGTGGAAAAGGGGAAACTGTTTAAAAGGGGACAGGAAAAGGAAATTCCAGGAGGTGTCCAGAGTCTGCTCATGGGCTGAGTTGACAGACACAAGTGACTTACATGTTCCCTTCTGCTTTGAGCCCTCTGCAGACACCTCAGTGACTCATTCTCCTTGAGGGTTTTTTTTTTTAAATTTTTCTCCAATGTTGGGGATCATACCCCCGGAACCTTGCCCATACTAGAACTATAGCCAAGCCCTATTGTCTTTGGAAAGGAAGGAGAACCTATTGGCAGGGTGATATTCTCTTTTTTAATTTTTCTCCACCGTTAATTGAGATCAGAATAGAGTGCTAAGCAACGGTAGTTTTCTCAGTCTCTGTGAAGCTACACAGTGTAAGGGGGCTGGGGATGGAGTGGAGAAATAAAAGAAGAACTAACACTCCTGTGGGAGACCACAGGAAGCATGAACCTGTTGGAGAGGTAGCCTTGAGAGGGGACTCCTAGGGAAACTGTGCTCTTTGCTCTCATGTGTTTGGAGGTGCTGCCAGTGAGAATGAGTGCTTGCTCTATGTATGATTCCCCTGCAACGCTCAGCAATCCTAGGAAGGTAGAAGCAGGACAGTTTCCATCTCTTACAGTCTCCTGGTAACTTGAACATACCCAGCATCCGCCCTCCTCAGGGTCTTCAGTGGCACTTAACTGACTTTCTGGGCAATTCTTTCTTGTGGGAGGCTGTCCTATGCATTGCATTGTAGGATGTTAGGCAGCATCCCTGGCCCCTACCAACCAGATGCCGTAGCATCCCGTGCAGCTGTGACGCTCAAACATTCATTCAGACAGTGCTAGATATCCCTTAGGGGACTAAACTGCTATCACTGCTATAGCTGTTCCCTCTGTCTGGCACACTTTTCTCCCCCAAACTAATCTCTACCCATCCTTCCTTCAAGTCTTAATGCAGAGCTGACCCTTGAGTCTATTCTGGCTCTTTTTTAATACTGCAGACTGTTTTCTTCCAATGACCTCACCTCCTCTACTTTCTTTTCCTTTTTTTTTTTTTGTACCAGGGATTGAACTCAGGGGCACTCAATCACTGAGCCACATCCTCAGCCCTATTTTGTATTTTATTTAGAGACAGGGTCTCACCGAGTTGCTTAGCATCTCACTTTTGCTGAGGCTGGCTTTGAACTTGCAATCCTCCTGCTACTTTTCTTTTTTTTATGACCATCTAAAGTACTTGTTTTTGTGTTTACATTTATCTTCTTGCACAAGAATAAAAGCTCTTTGAGGGAGCAGTTTTGTTTCCTGATAACCTCCTAGAGCATTTCCTCACACATGGTTAAAGAATTGTATGTACATACATAAACATACAATATATTAATTATATTAATATATATTAATTAATTATAATTACTTATATATAAATATGAAAGACATATAGTGAAAAGTCTAGCTGTCACTCCTAGACTCTCTTTCCAGTTCTCTACCACCAAACCAACCATCAATTTTTGATTACTCATGTGTCCTTCCAGAGTTTCTTTATGCAAAGTCAAGCAAGTAGGAGTATATATTTATTGTCCTTTTTTTTTTTTTAAAGCAAAGTTGGCCTGCTAGATATCCATTCAACCACTTCCTTTTCTCATTTAGGCTTATGTGCATTATGATCCTAGCTTTTCTGTCTAGGAGAACTTTTGCCTTCCTGTGTGCATTGGTCTTCCTTGTGGTTGAAATGAAACTTAGAGATCTTCAGCCTCATAAATACTGGCCATTGCTTCTACAGTCGTTTAACCAAGAAAAACTTGCTTTGCCAGTTAAACTTGAATTCAGATTCTATCCAGACTCCAGCAGCAGGGCTGCCTGTCTTGATTCCTGCATAGGAGCTATTTATTCATCGACTTAAGTTCATATGTCATTTGATTACTTTGGATTATGTGACAAGCCTTCTTTTCTTCTTGATATAAATTAAGCTGGTTCCCTCTAGGACAAGACTGAGCATTGGCATACCTTGGAAATTGGCCAGCCTGTGGGTGCAGGGGGATCCCTGTGGACACAGAGAGGTTAGACCTTGACTTTTGAACAAGGATCTCTCAGAGCTCTCCCAGGCAGCATTTCCAGCTGTGCCTGCAGCAGAGGACCCAGGCAGGAGAAGTTCATGTAGCCCCAAATGTACTGGGAGTGACCTGGACATCCAATGGGGGTTGAGTCCCCTGGCTTTGCATGCAGAGGAAGAAAAGTGCCCTGAGGGAGAAAAAGTGCCCTGCTTGGCCTCCAGCAATTCTGAAAGGCAGAACTGGGAGACCCAGAGACAGTTAGTTGCCTTGAGAGTCCAAATGTACAATAGACCCAAGGATTGGTTGGGGGGTGGAGAAGAAAAAATCTGGCCTGGTGCCAGGGTGTGACGGCGGGATGGACCCTTCATCCTATCAGACCAAATGAATGGTGTTTTAAAATTAAGCACTTAGTGATTATTACCTTAGTGGTCTCAAAACATTTAGCTTTCAACTTATCAGGCCTCAATGTATGACATTTCACGTTAGCCAAAAAGGCTGGATTTTTTTTTTTAAGACCTTAAAGATAAAATACATACCAACCTTCAAAATTGTAAACAGAATTAGAATGACAGATCACTACTGGTTGAAAGAAGCCATTATCTTGGAGGGACACACAAAAGAACCTCTTCTCCTTTGGGAGGGACATGTTCCGGGCACAATGATTAACCCTTGCTTTTCTCTCCGTAGTTCCAAAAAGGTTGCAGCTGACAGAAGAACAGCTGGATCGTGCATCTGAGTGGGCAGAACCTGCATCTCGCGCGGGCAACCCGTGAGGAAAGCCCGTGGGAGGGGCCGCACTCGTCCCTTGGCGGGGCCGCGATCTAATCAGCACTTGGAGGAGAGAGGAGGGAAGGATTAGAAATGAGAGTCTGTGTTTATTTTTGTCTGGGATCTATGGAAATGTAGGTTTATGACTTGACTTGAGCTTTCACAGTTAAAATATATGGTGTCCAGAATGCGCTTGCTGCCAGCGCCGCCGGCCTCCTCGGGTTTCACAAGCAGCGTGGCCCCTGGGTCCCCGAGAGCCGCAGACGGTCGCCTGTCTGGCCTCAGGTTTGGGAGGTTTGACATTTGCAGGTGAATGGATGGAACTGGAGAATATTATGCTAAGTGAAATAAGCCAATCCCAAAGAACCAAAGGCGGAATGTTGTCTCACAGCCATGGACTCCTGCGACAAAGGCAAGGACAGGTCTCTGATAACCGATAGTTACGTCCTGCTGGAAAGAGGGGCGTCTATTGGTCTAAGTCAGTCTCTCTCTCTCTCTCTCTCTCTCTCTCTCTCTCTCTCTCTAATACACATTACATATATTTTAATATACATTTTAAAATATGCCCGAAGGAAACTACTAATGTTGTTTAAGTTTGAAAACAAGCTATTTTTATTTCTTTTTGGCAAGTTGTTCTCAAATCTTTGGTAATTTTTTTTTTGGGGGGTGGGGTACCTTTTAAAAAACAGCTTTTTGGAATACGATTCATAATCCATATAGCTCACCCATTTCAAGTGTACAAGTCATTAGGTTCTTAGTATTATTCACAGAGTTGTGCAACCATCACCAAAATATAATTTTAGAGCATGTTCATCACCCCCAAAAGAAGCTCTACACATGTTAACAGTTATTCCCCATGGTTTCCACTCCCTCTTGATTCTTGGAAACTACTGAGCTACTTTCTTTATATATATTATTTGTAAAATATTAGATATACTTGACAGTAGAATGCATTTTGACACTAAAATAAATGGAGTATAACGTCTCATTCTTCTGGTTGTACGTGATGTAGAGTTACACAGGTCATGTAATCATATATGCCCATAGAGTAATAATATCCAATTCATTCTACTATCATTCCTACCTCCATCCCCCCCTCCTCTCTTCACTCCCCTCTGCCTCATCCAAAACATCTCTATTCTTCACACACACACACACACACACACACACACACACATCATTGTGAATTAGCATTCACATATCAGAGAAAACATTTGGCCTTTGGTTCTTTGGAAATGGCTTATTTTGCTTAGCATAATATTCTCCAGTTCCATTCATTTACCTGCAAATGTCATAATTTCATTCTTCTTTAAGGCTGAGTAATATTCCATTTTGTATATATACCACATTTTCTTTATCCAGTCATCTGTTGAAGGTCATCTTGGTTGGTTCCATAGTTTAGTTATTGTGAGTTGAGCTGCTATAAACATTGGTGTGGCAGTGTCACTGTAGTATGCTGATTTTAAGTCCTTTGGGTATAAACCTAGGGTGGAATGACTGGGTCAAATAGTAGTAGTTCCATTCCAAGTTTTCTGAGGAATCTCCATACTGCTAAGCTACTTTCTGTCACTGTAGCCTTGCTATTCTGGACATGTCATATAAATGGAATAATGCAATAGGTGGTATTTTGTGTCTGGCTTCCTTCATTTAGCGTGTGTTCAAGGTTCATTCATGTTGTAGCATGTATCAGTACTTCATTCCTTTTTTATGACTGTAAAATGTTACATCACATGGAATGTACCATATTTTATTTATCCATTTATCAGTTGATGAACATTTGAGATGCTTATACTTTTTAACTATTTTCAAATATGATACTGTAAACATTTGTAGACTAGTTTTTATATGGATGTATGTTTTCATTTCTCTTGGATACATATCTAAGAGTGAATTCCTGGGTCATATGTAAATTTTATGTTTAACATTTTGAGCAGCTGCCACATTGTTCTTTGCTAAAACAGAGTGATTACTATGATACATTAGCCAGGATTTGGGTAAAGAGCATATATTTGAAACAGTTGGGCCATGGTTCTATTTGTATAACAAATGAAATTTTCTCTCAGGCAGCTGCCATGTTCTCTTGCAATCTAGATATTTCTTTGTTTGGCCCACTGACCTTTTTTCTCCCTTTCCCCCATTCCTAATTATTGTATTTTCTCATCAGTGTTCATTGAGCCAGGTTATCAGAATAGAAGATAACCCTAGAGAAAAAACAGAAAAATGGTTGTGAGGGCACCCTGGGACTTAGAAACACTAGGTCATATTGGTCTCCGCCTTACTTTGTGTTCTCTCGGAGATAAAACTTAAATTTCAAATGCATTTTTAAAAATAGTAATTTAGGAACTGAACTCAGGGTCATGCACATGGTGTTCTACCACTGAGCTACATTCCCAGTTCTGTTTACTTTATTTTGAGACAGGGTCTTGCTAAGTTCCTCAGGCTGGCCTGGAACCTGTAATCCATCTCCCCCTCCCACAATTATAAACATTCATTTTTACTGTTGTGCCAACAAAGTCTAAAGGTAATCAATATTTTTATCCATGTCCTAAATAATACTAGGTATTCATAACTTCCTTCCACATTCCCCTCTTCCTTTTTATGCATTCTAATAAAACATTTTGTTTCTACCTTATTATTATAAGTTAATATTTATTTAGATTTAGTTACATATACAACTTATGTCTTGGCTCATGATTGCTACTAGCTTCCCATACCTTTTTCCTAGATTAATTTCCTTTTCTCCTGATCTATATTTGTTAGTAGTTCTTTCAGAAAGGATCTGGGTTGGGGGTGTGACTCAGTGGTAGAATGTTTGCCTAGCATGCAGGCATGCAGGAGGTCCTAAGTTTGATCCCCAGCACAACACACACACACACACACACACACACACACACACACACACACCTGTCACATTTTACCTTTATTATTATTTTTTGTTTTCTTGAGATAGGCTGCAAACTCCTAGGTCCAAGACATCTTCCTGCGTCAGGTAGTGGGGACGACAGGTGTACATCACTGTGCCCAGCTTACGTTTATTCTTGAATGATTGATTATCTGGTATATTAGGATACATAGTACTCTGGTTGCTATCTCAAGATTCAGATGAGTCTGCAGAATGGTCCACTATGCCAGTATCCCTGCCTTTTCATGTCCATCACCTTGATCATTATGTCTCTGTGGCTTAACACAATTAAAATGAAGTTCTCATTCATGTCTCCATCTACTATGTGTCCTGGTGACTCCCTTGAGTGGTTTCCTTCCAAGCACAGACTTAGAGATACTGGCTCCTTGCATTTGATGGTTCTGCCATATTTGAGTCCTTCCTAGGGAAAGCATTGACTATTGAAATTATTTATCTTTATTTTGTTTTATTTACTTTTTCTTCAGACAAACCCTTCACTTCCATGGCATCATTGGTCAGAAATCTAAATTGCATTGCCTCAAGGGAAGTTGGGAAATCTAGTCATCCTCTGTGCCTAGGAAGAAGTAGGAATGTTCAGAGCTTCCATAGCTTTACATGGAATATAAAATTTTTGGCTAGCTATGGTTTTTCCTCAGCACTTCAAAGATTTTATTCCATTTTCTTTTGACATGTGTTGTTCGTGAGAAATTCATGGTCAGTCTGATTATTGTTTTTTGTTGTTGTTGTTGATGATGATGATGATCCCTCTTTATCTCTAGCATAATTTAAGAATTTTCCATTTGTTCAGGGTCTACAGTGTTGCTTATAGGTTTGTTTTAATTTGGCTTGATGAGAAGTCATTGCACTTTTTCAATATGAGAAATTTTAAATCATATGGAAAATTCTGAATCAAGGTGTCTTTGAGAGAAGATTTTCTACCATTGTCTGGTCTTTCCAGAAAATTTCAATCTATTTTCTTTCATATTTTCCATATCTTTAGTTTGTTTTCTGTTCTTATATTTCCTTGATTTACCTAGGAATTCTATAATTCTCTTCTTAAGCTATGTTTAATCTTTCATTTAACCTATCTGCTAAGTTTAAAAAAATATTCTTTTAGTGAAAATATTTGCTTATTTCTGGAATATCTCCTTTTTCCATTCCCCAAATGATTATCTAGATTTATTTATTTATTTAATTTTTCAGGGCTAAGGATTGAAATCAGGGCCTCATGTATGCTAAGCAAATGCTCCACCTCTAAACTACACCACCAATCCTGTTCTTGTGTTCCTGTTTTATGAACTATACTCTTGCATTTATTTGAACAATTTAAGTATTTATTTTGAAGGCCCTTCAGATGAATTTTCAGATTAAAATCTCTCTACTATCTGAAAATTTTTGGCTATGAATGCTCCTACTTCTTAGGCTTGTGGATTGGCCTTCTTAAGTCTCTTTTCCCATTGAGGTCACACATGTACCTTAGAATTGTCCCATAGCTTTCTCTGCACAGGTCCTATAGAGTTCACCTTGGGCTTGAGGTTTCTTGATAGCAACAATTATATACAATTTGGTGCCCATACTCAACTTGAAGTTCTTGGCTCTTGAGGATGACGGATTACACTTTCTAATTAGGGGGAATGTAGTTAGCTAGAGGAAGCAGAGGGTTGCAGCTAAGAAAGTTTCTAGAATCTGACTGCTGAGCTCAAGTTCAGGCTCTATCAATTAGTCACTACATGACTTTGTGAAGGTTATCTAATTTCTCAGAGTCTATACTTACTCCTTGAAAAGTGGGGACGATAATAAAACCTATTTCTTATCTCATAGCTGTTAACCACTGTTAGCTATGATTTCTAGCTGCAGATCAAGGAGAAAGAAAAATTTCCTTGTATGAAGCATCCTAGCCCAAGGAGACTTAAAAAAACCAATGAGAAAAAAGATCTATTGAATGCATCGGTCAAGAAATATCTGTAAAAGTAGGAGAAATGCCCTCCAGTGGTCAGAATCAGCCAGTTGTGAAGGGTGTAAAGTAGGAACATATAAAATATGACTACTTCCCCACCCATACTTTGTTTATTCCTTCCCAGCTTCCTCGGCCTCTCAGTCAACTGGAACTACATTTGTCGATGGCAGCCACATCTAAGGTGTCTGTTTTCAGCATGATCAGTTGAATCTGCATAAGTGCGGAATAAAAGCCTTATTTCTAGATTTTTTTTTAAACAAGTGCTAGATTGCTTATAACTTGAAGATTATTAGATTGGAAATTTTTATTTAATGGGGCCCCTGATTCCTAGTTAATGCAAATCCTAAAGTGACTTTGGGAATGTAAAGTTGATTTCCTTCCCCGCATTCAACTTTACTCTTCTACCTGTTCCCACCTCCATTTCAGTACAACCTTCCCTGAAGCATCTTTGTGCCATTCTTATTAGCATGGAGAAAGGTTTAGACAGTTTGCTGGGAAAAAGAAAGAAGAAAGAGGTGGGGGGATTGGAGAGAAAGAGAATAAGAGAGAGAAAGAAAATTAGAAAGAAGAAGGAAAAAAGGGAAGGAAGGTGGAAAAGAAGGAGGAGGAGAGAGGAAGAACAGATGGGATGGAGGGAGAGAGAAAAAACAATGGTTGTACTTGAGTATTATTGCTGTTTCACCTGCTGATGAAGTACAATATTGCACTCACCTAGTTAAGTCTCTTCTTGGTCATCTGCCACGCTGGTCTGTACCTGAGCTATCCTGAAATTCCTTTTACCATGGCTGATCCCCCTGGCCTTTCCATAAGGTTCAAACCCAGATAATGAGAGCCTCCATCCTTTTCCTCAAATATTGATGAACTCCACCAGGGCCCCAACCTTCTATGGTGGAGTCTAGAAAGCATCTGAGCACTTCTCTGTAGTACTAAGAGCAAGAGACTCCTGAGCAGTCAACCTGCTTTGCCTCCGCAGTCCTCACCACCCTGTGGCACGAAGAAAGCAAAAGTCTGACAATTTAAACTTCCAAAGCTTTGAAAAGGTCTTTGGAAATAATTTCCTTTCCTATTTTTAATGCACCATAACCCTGGTGCTAATCATAAATTATGCTTACTTCATGTCTAATGGGGCTAACATCATGTATGATGGTACTTTATCTGAAGAGGCATAAAAATAGGGCAAGAAATCATTACCAAGAATGCAAAGCAAATTTGAAAAATCAGCAAAGTTTAAAATGAAATGTTCCTAGTTGATTTCACATGCTACTTGCCTAATGATACCGTAACATATGATTATAACTAAATCTAGTCTGCTGGGGCAGCAGGGAGAGTCACTTTTTCAACTGCTTGTTAGTACTGTAAGGCTGGGGGTGATCGCTCCCATATGCCTGGTCACCTGTCCAGCCCAGGAAACTGGCCTCCTGCTGTGTAATGGCACCTGCTGTGTTTGGCTGTTCATTCATTCCCGTCTCTTCCAGTAACAGAGCCAAATTCTTTGGGGCGTTCCTTCTCCTGTATGGTGGACTTTCTTGGTGGGAGGACTCTGCCAACCCCTAGATAAGAGGATGGTGACATGCAGATGTGCTCTCTGGGGAATCTGAAACTTGAAGGGAGCCTGTAAACAAAGATGGCTCTTACTGGTTTCTTCAGACATGAGGCGCCCTGAAGAGACTGTCTTAGAACCTGGAGCACCTCCCAACCTGGTCCTTCAGTTGTTCCAGATCTTTCTATTAAATCTTCTGACCTAAGTGTGCTCTCAATGCACTTATGTTCTTTACAATAAAATCCCAAATTCGTTCACTGATACATACTCCTATACACTGTCCTGGCTACTGGTGTGGCAGGTGGGACTCACTTCATCCCCCTCCTTCAGGAGGAAAGGGCAGTTTTACCCCTCCCTAGTGTACTTTTGAAGGGAAAAACCTGACTAGGAATGTTAGAGTTGCTTCTCTGCCAACTTGATGCTTATTTTGAAGTTAATGGCAGAAAAGCATCCCTCAGCAAGCACTTGTGCTTTTTTTTTTTTTTTTTTTTGGTACCAGGGATTGAACCCAGGGGCACTCGGCCACTGAGCCACATCCCTAGTCTTATTTTATATTTTATTTAGAGACAGGGTCCCACTGAGTTGCTTAGTGCCTGGATTTTGCTAAGGCTGGCTTTGAACGTGTGATCCTCCTGCCTCAGCCTCCCAAGATGCTGGGATTATAGGCATGCTTCCGATTTTAATTGTGGTGCATTTCCTTCCTTAGAAGGTGGCACAGTGTGCTGGAGAAGACAGATCAGGCTCTGGAGTCAATCCACCTGTGCTCAAAGCCTGACTTTGTCACTCTTAACCTCAGTTTCTTCATCTGTTAAAACATCAGCATCTATTTTTAGGGTAGTAGAGCAATGATGAGATAATTCATGTGAAGTGCTTAACACAGTGTCTGGTAGATAGTACATCCTCAGCAATGCTGGTTTATTGGGGAAACAGGCTCAAAATTCACTTCTCTGGATTTCCTTTTATTTGGCCTGGTTGGCATCTCTTTGGGATAATAGGATTGTTTTAGTCAGCATTTTTACTGCTGTGACTAAAAGACCTGACAAGAACAATTTTAGAGAAGGAAAGGTTTGGGGCTCACAGTTTCAGGGGTCTCAGCCCATAGACAGCTGGCTCCATTTGTCAGGGCTTGAGGTGAGGCAGAACATCATGGAGGAAGCAGCTCACATGATGATCAGGAAGGAGGAAGGGAGAGAGAAAGAGAGAGAAACTAAGCTCAGTTCACCAAATATATACCTCAAAGGCACATCCCTAGGGACCCACCTCCTCCAGCCACACCTTACCAGTTTATCGTTACCACTCAATTAATTGCTGTCAAGGGATTAATTCACTGATTGGGTTAAGGCTCTCATAACCCAATCATTTCACTTCTGAATGTTCTTTCATTGTCTCACACGTGAGCTTTTGGGGGACACCTAATATCTAAACCATAACAAGGATCAATCAAAGGGAGGTCTCTCAGATACGAAGATACAGTGTGATCCATCATCAACTGGATATGTGTTTACGGTTATTTAGCAAATAGTGATGGTAAGAGCCTTGAGTTGGGGACTTTTGGTCTGTCTTAAGATAAAGTTTTCTACATTTAATTATTATCTATTATATTCTCTTTTTCTCTCTGATCAGTTTTCAATTTGATTTCTCTTTCTTCCTCATCTCTTTATCATCAAATTGCAACTCAACAGCAGTTCTGATTTAAGAAATAGTTCTTGTGAGCCAGGGTCTGCACATGAAGATGAATTTGAACTCTTTCTGTCCTTTGGGCCTCACACTGGCTCTTATCTCCATTGCCAATGCTTTGACTGACCCTCAGCCCTTCTGGAACTCTCACCTGAAGGGTAAGGACTTTTTAAATGACTTTTCACCTCTCATCCCTACTCTTCCTCTCAGCTTACCTGTCTCTACTAGGTTGATGGTACGAAAATTCAGCTCTGTCCTCATTTCTGCAAACTCGTTAACTACCTCATTGCTCACCATTAGCTACCAAACAAAGCTAGGTCTTTTTCCAGGTATGTGGGAGCCGCCACAGTATGGAGTCACTTTTTCTTCTCTCTTCCCTACTGTGTTCCCATTGCCCTGACAATCACCTGTTCTTCCCCCAAAGACCTCACAATTCCCTCATCAGCCTTTGATCTGTTCTCCATCCCTGCCTCACACGGGCCAAAACTCTATTATTTAAGACCAGGAATAAATGCCACTTGTCCACACATGTAAAATCTCTCCCTCCCCTAAATCTAAAGCCCAGTACAACTCTGTGTCACTTTACAGGACTCGAGCTGGTTCCACAGATATTTAGTTGAGACAGGAAGTATTTCCTGCTGAACAAGGAGATTATAAAATGTACTTCCAAGAAAGTGAGGGTGGATTTAGCATTCTCTGAAAATTTTGAAGAGAAATATGTCCTTCAGGGAAATTTTATATGAGGTCTTGTCTGGAGGTCAGTCAATGAACTGATGACCACTGAAGGGTCTCGGTCATTAAAATTCTAGCAAATTTCTTTAGGCATGCATTTAGATAAGAAGACAGAACACTAGTATGGATTCTAAGGAAGGACATTCAGGACCAACATGGAGCTATTTTCACTTTCCCAAAGGAAACAATGGCCAGGAGATATTCCTAGAGGGTGAGTTTCTCGTACTTTCTCAGAACTAGGCAAGTTGTGTTCCTCCTTCCATATGATTTGAGTCCTGGGATCACTTCCTAATTCTTTGCAGGAAACTTGAATGCATTGGTTAATATCAGGAAACTGGAAAGGGCAGGTATTTTATTGCTGGCACTTTTCCCATATATTAAATGTTTAATCTCCATATCAACCCATAAGGTATATATTTTTTGTCTTCATTTTTCTTTTCTTTTCTCCAGTACTGGGGATTGAATCCAAGGGTGCTCTAGCCCTGAGCTACACTCCTAATCCTATTTTATTTTTTGAGACAAGGTTGCCCAGCTGGCCTCAAACTTCTTATCCTCCTGCCTTAGACTCCCAAGACCCTGGGATTACTGTGCCAGGTCTTTTCTTCATTTTTCTAAGTGTCAAAATATAGTATTAGATTTAGTTACATTCCCAGGATTCCTCAGTAAGTGTTAAAATGGGCAAACTGGAGTCCTAATCTTTTTCATACCATTTAAATCTTCCTATCACCCTTTCCATGTTACCTGTTCTTCTTTTTTGCTTTTTCTCCCATGAGGCCCTAGAACTATTCTCTTGCCCCAACTCTGATCAAATTTTCTCACTGGTGTGATAGTAGAAGCAAATGTGACTCCATTTTGTTTTATGACTTCATCCTGTAAAGCAACCATGCCAAGTAGAAGGGTCATGACTGGGGCAAGATGTTCTTTTCCTTTTGCTATAGAAACCTTTAAGAACACGGAACTACCTAATGGGGCATTGTTTCTGTAACTGGGGTGACTGCTAACTGTGATTGGTTAGGCTTCCTACCGCTTGACTGCACTGTCCCGCTTCTGTAACCTGGCTTGCTTACATTGGCTAGACCCCCGAACATCCCTTTTGCAGTTTTCAGGCTTATAAGGAGGGCCCTTGCAATTGTTTGGGGCTGATCAGGGGAACAGCTTTATGTTCTGGTCAGCTGCCACCGGTGTGCTTCAATAAAGGCTTGATTCGATTATACGTGAGTGGTCTGGAAGTCAGTTTATGAAACCCTGGGATGAAGCTTTAACTATAACACTGGCATATCAGTCAATCTAAGCCCTGTGCTTCACTTTCTTCCAGGATCAAAGGGAACTTAACCTGCAACCCTTCCCTATTCAGTCACTGTATTTTAATTGTAATGTTTAGTTCACTAGCATTTTTTGTTGTATAAATTTAAGTTGTTTGAGATATTTTGATATACATTTCATTTATTAATATTAAATGTAATCACATTAAAGCTAGACTTTTGTTTCCCATCTTGCTGTTTAGGGATGTTTTCATCTTTCTTTCTTCCTTCCTTCTTTTCTTCTTTCCTTCCTTCCTTTCTTATTTCAAGAATTGCATTTGAATTGTAGACTCCTAGATAGAATGCTTCTAACCTTACTTGGTAATATTTCAGGTTATCATAGTAGATTAAGTAAGAGAAAATTTCTGACATTTCTCAAGTGTTACCGGGTAAGTATCTGAATTTTTTGCCTATAACTACTGACATTCCCAAAGTAAATCAATTTCAGTGTTTACTTTCCAAAAGTGGTACCTCAAAGACCATCTTCACACATATCCCTTTCCCCTGTTTTGTGGTGATATAATGGAATAAAGTTCTAGAAGTGGAATCATTGGGTGAAAGAGTACTAAACTTTTGTAAGATTAATGATAAACATTACTTGTTTTCCAAGTGGGTAGTGACAATTTACCATGCAACCAGTAGTGCACAAGAAAACAAACTTTGCCACATCTTTAGCAACATTGGATGTTGTCATTTAATTAAAATTTACTTTATGTATAAATATAACTATACCATAGCTTCTGGTATTACATTTAGTATATCTTGAAAGGTTTGTTTGTTTGTTTGTTTGTACTGGGGATTGAACCCACAGGAGCTTTATTACTGAACTCCATCCCCAGCCTTTTTTGTTTTTTATTTTGAGACAGGGTCTCGCTAAGTCACTGAAGGCTTAAGTTACTGAGATTGGTCTCAAACTTGCAATCCTCCTGCCTCAACCTCCCATGTCACGGGATTACAGGTATGTGCCAATGCACCTGGGTATTTTAAAGTTTTGATGTGCCATAGGAACCTCTAGAGCAGAAGGAAAAAATATACAAATTATTATGTTTATTATGCTGATAATTCTAAAGAATGTTTTTATGTTAGGCAGAGTGAAAAATTATGGAGTATATCCGGGAGACTAAAGAATTCTCTGGCTGGTTCCTGAAGAACACAAGTGCCACTTAATACATCTCTTTATCCTTTTCCTTTCAAAACCTCATGCCAAATCTATATTCTGCTTCATTCTAAGGCTTTGTCTCAAAAGGAATTTGCACGATGCAAATTTTGATGCACCTAAGGGACAGCTATGTGCTTAGAATAGTGATTGCCCCCTTCCCCCTTCCATGATATCAGGGGAGATAAAAATCTTTGCTAATTAGGTACCTTTGTAATAAGGAAACATAATGATTTCTATTATGCAATTGAGTATGAGAATTTATTTCATTCTAAACTGCAATTCTTCTTTGTTATGTGAGAGCAAGAATTAATTTTATTTTCAGATCAATAGTTGGTGTGCTGAGTTAATAGAAGCGTAATTTTAATATAGTATAAAATAGCAAATTAGGCCGCTTGGGCTTGGGAGCATCTTTCTAATCAGACCACATGGTCATTGCCAGGTTGCATGAATCATAGCAGACTGCTTCTCTGGAGTTTTCTGGATTGTCGAGATCTTTCTGGTTGAAGCAAGCCTCCTGAAAGATCCCAATGGGACATTGAATGAATGCTTTCATCTCTGAGGCTTGTCTCATAAAATTGGCATGGTTCTGAAGTGTGTTTTCTTAAAGGTTATAATGCATATTTGCTTTCTGCTGGGCGGGCTGAGCCAATAATGATTGCAATCAATAAGAAAGTCTTTCATCAGTCAAGTTTTATGATCACGGCTTTAAGGGTCCCCAGATATGAGATGAACTCAGTTAAGTTTTATTGGTAATTTACCAGACATAGTTCATGAAATCTACTCAGAGAAGTTCAGAATTCATTTTCATCTGCAGCCATTGAAAGCCTCCAAAGATTACAGAAGACCCAAATCTATTTACACCCTGGCCAACACCCAAGGATGCTGGCCCACACACTCAGCTCCTATTGGCCTGGACCTTAGCTCTTCCAAGGACACACGGACAAAGATGTTTAAGCCCCACTTGATTTCTCTTCTTTTCCTGTCTTTTTTTTCTAAAACCTGCACATAGAGGCCTGTCTGGTAAAGGCGTAGTTCCCCAGCTTGGCCCTTTGGGTAGGTGGAGAAACATGAAGAGGTCAGGCCTAGTGGGAGGTTTTAGGTCACTGGGAGTGTGCCCTTGAAGGTGACTTTCAGATGCCTACCTCGAGTCATCCCCTCCCCCTAGTCGCTTCCTCCTTCTTTTGCTTCCTGGCCATGAGGTAAATGGGTTTCCTCTGCCACAGTTTCCCACAGGGATGTGCTGCCTTGCCACAGGCCCAAAAGTGGGGCCAACCAACTGTGGACTGAAATTTCTAAAGCTGTGAGCTCAAACAAACCTTTCTCTTTTCAAGTTCTTCTCAGGTATTTTGTTACAGTACTAGAAAGTTCTCTCTCTCTCTCTCTCTCTCTCTCTCTCTCTCTCTCTCTCTCTCACACACACACACACCCTATTCAGCTGCCACCTATAAGCAGTAGATTCTCCAGTTTTGATAGTGTCTGAACTCTATCCCTCTTCACCATGCTTTAAAACAATTGTAAAACATTCCTAAACTATTTTTGAGCTGTACTTATGCTTTATGTCTACTATTTCACTTATGTCTTTTGAGTATATTTGGGGAGTCAATGTTTTACAAAAGAGAAAATCGAGGATCAGAAAATTTGAGTGACTTTCTCAAAGTCATACCACTAGTATTCACGAGATGGGGGATAGCGAACTTGGGACTACTGTGACTTTGAGACCCACGATCTTGCCAGCTACCACTTGGCTTCCAGGGAGAACTAGGAAGTTGAACATTTGCTTTAACCTTAGCTGGCTTAGTGAGTTAGGTGAGTAGTCCATACCCCATTTGCTCAAATTGAGCGTGGACATGTTTTATGTTTGTAAAATGCAAAATGCAAATAGAAATGAAAGTGGAGACCACTAATACATGATGTAATTATTTGTTATTTGAAAGCTAACAAAAACTTCCAACAGGGCCCAAATATCTCCCAACAGCCTTGCAGATCTTCTAGCAATTTATTTATACTCACTCCTTTGGGCTGATGGGTCAGGCCCATCTTGGCTTCCTCCGCCTCTGCCTTCCTTAGTCATGGCCAATTATCAGGGCAAGCAAAGAGCCCAAGATCCATAGTACTTTTAGAAGCTCACGAAAAATGTTTTAATTCTTTTAAAATCAGAAGAAAAAAATGAATATAATATCGCCTGGGCTATATTCATCCTTTTATCATCTCAGTCATAAAATATAATTTAACTTAATTTTTTTTTTAACAGAAGAAGTAGCCCATGAAGGCAAAAAGTATCTGGTCCCTGAAAAATCATAATGTAGCTCTGATCTCAGCTCCTCACAGCTGGGGCCATCAGTGTGCCAAGCTGAGGTCTGTACTCCAAGCCACAGGGTGGGGGTGGGATGGGTCAGGTGGGGTGTGTGACTCAGGCTTGGGTGTCCAGCCGTAACCTGTCCGAGCTGATATACAGGCTTTTGTTTGTCCTGAGACTTCTTATCCAAGCTGCTTTCTCTGTTTGACATGCTTTCTGTCCCAATCTTTATCTGCCTAATTCCTGTTCAGCCTTCGGTCCTCAGATTAAATCTCACTTCCTTAGAAAATTCTTCCCTGACAATCTCTTCCCAGTCTAAACTTTGTACCCTAGGTGTTTTACCTCACAGTCTGTCTCTGTGTTCCTTTGTGGGATGTTAGTCAGTAGCTTGATCAATACTTGATTAACAAATCCATGACTGGATAAATGTTTCCATATCCAGTCAAGTCCTGATCCAGGGGTCCAGGATAAGCTCTGGGTACCACTGTATCCAGAACACTCCCCCATGCTTTCCCTGCCCATAGGATGGGATTCTGCTTTGATTCTGCTTTGCATTCTTGCTTGGACATCCTGAGTTAGAAGATTCCCTAGATTCCTTAGGATTGTTGCCCTCTCTGTTTCCTGGTCACCTCCACTGGACCAGGTAGCCATTTTCAAAGGTTACCCACTTTACTTCTGTATCGTATGGTCAGACCTTTGGTAAGCAACACCAGCCCCTACCTGGTCCTGGAGTGTTGAGTTCCCATCTCAATTTATATCTTAAAGCCTCACTTTAAGACCAGCCTGCAGCTCTGCAGGTTGCTAAGGACTTCAGTCCTGCTTAGCCTCAATTTCTGATTTCTTCTCCACAGCTTTGTGTGTTTCTGTAGGTTTCAGGCCATTGCCCTTCCTGGGAAGAAAGACAAAATTACAGAAAGCCCCAGTTAAAATGGGAGAAGCGTATATATTAAGCCATTATCAGTCATTAACACAGAGTGATTTTCTTTTCTGAATTCCTGTAATTCAGGTGATGTTGAGGAAATAGGAGAAACAAGATCAGTTCATATTTTATTTTTCATTCCAAAAAATTTATATTCATTGCTGAAAATTTGTAGGATAAAAATAAGCCAATGAAAGAAAACAGAAATCATTCAGTAAATATTTTTCTTTTTTGTTTATCTGTATTTTCAAAACAGAACATGTATTAGTTTTATAATAATAAAAAAATATTTTTAAATGTCAAAACATTAAAAAATATATGCCCCAAAGTATTAGTATTTTTTTTTTCCTGGATGATAAGATTATGGATAATTTTATTTTTCTTTGGACTTTCAAACCCCCACTTTTATATAATGATAGCATTATTACTTTTGAAGTTGGAAAAAATAATTTCACAGTAAAGGTTGTTAAAAGTCAGCAATAACTGTTGCAAATATTTTCCCATATTATTGCTCAAGTCTTTCTGATATCTAGGTAGAATTTTAAAAATGGTTGTAGTCATGCTGTTTTGTAATCTTGTTTTCAGATATATCCTCAAATATTAAGCATCCTTCCACATCATTAAGATTTTATCTACATTATAATTTTGGAATCTTCTGATCCATAATCAGATTCATTAGCCATTGCAGCTCTGGTCTTATAATAATAATTAAAAACTATCATCTAGTAATGTGTTGTACACTATAGCAGTTTATTTAAAACAATTTGCTGTTGTTGGACATCTCTGTTGTTTCCTATTATCACTGTTATAAATAATACTGATGACTATTTCCTTTGAGAAAATTCCTAGAAGCAGAATTGCCTGGTTCTGTTTTTTCTTGTGTGCTTGCTGCTGTGGTTTGAATGTTTGTGTTCCCTCCAAAATCCATGTTGGAACTTAATCCCAAATGCAGCAGGATTAAGAGGTTGGGCCTTGAGGATTGGAGCACACAAAAAAGTAGGATGAACAATCCTATGAGAGTGCTGGAGGGAACGAACTAGGCTTTGCCCTCGTATCCCTTCTGCCATGGGAGAACACAGTGTTCTCCCCACTCCCACAAATATGCAGTGTAAAAAGTCATCTGGGAAACAGAGACTGGACCCTTATAGATACCAAATCTGCTAGCACCTTGACCTTGAACTTCCTAGCCTACAGAACTGCCCAGCATATATTTCTACTCTTTATAAATTCCCTAGTGTTTGTTATTTTGTTATAGTGACAAGAGTAGGCCCAGACAACACTTTTAAGGCCTTGTATTCCTATTGGAGGAATGTCATAGAGGTACCACAGTGGAGACCTGAGAGAGAAAAGGAAGAAAATATTACGGTTGTGGATGACCACAGGTCTAGGTTGAGTAATGGAAGCTACAATCAAGTAAATGGAAGTACATGTCAAAGGCTTGATGAGCTAGGATGAGGCAGAGTTACCTTTTTTATTTTTCTTTCTTTCTTTCTTTTTTTTTGGTAGGGGAGGCAATGCTAGGAATTGAACCAGGGGCACTTTACTGCTGAGAGCCACGGCTGAGTCTGTATGGCCCCTGGCATTTTGCCAACAGTATTGATTGACAGGCGCCTCTGCCTGTCCGCCTCTGCCGCAACTTTTGAGTTCTCGCACTATTTTGGAGTTCTCGTGGGGATTTCCGGGGATTCCCCGAGAGTTCCCATTGGTTGGGGAAGTGCAGGAGGAGGGATTTCCGGGAGAGAATTTTCCGGCTAGGGGTTCCTGGAAAAGCCTCGTGGCGCGTTCGGGAGGATTCCCCGGGAGCTGTGTGAAGTGTTTTCCTGCAGTTTAAAAATAAAGTTTGTTCCTGCTTCAGTGGCTCGTGATTTGTGCCCAGCCAGACTGCGGCACTTTACCACTGAGCCACATCCCCGGCCCTGCCGCCTACCACTTTTAATTTTTGAGACAGGGTCTCACCAAGTTGCTTAGGGCCTTGCTAAGTTACTGAGACTGGTCTCCCAAGCTGCAGGGATGACAGGTGTGTGCCACTATGCTTAGCTTCAGAATTACCTTCTTATTGTGGATGCCTGTATCTATCATCCAAAATCAAAAATTTATTCTTGGTTTTGACTTTTTTTACCATAGGATGAACGGTTTGCTTGAGTTCCTAATCATATATTCAACCTCCTTGCTATGTGTTAAGTTTTTATTTCATTTTTGCTTAGGGCTGCCATGGAATTTGTGTAGGTTTTACACTGTACGTTTCGGGGACACCAATTATTGTAACTTGTGAGTTGTGCAGGGCACAGTCTACACAGCTCTTTATAATGGCCTTGCTCCTGACAATCTCTTTGTTGTGATCCTGCTTTTCTGTCACTTGTGATAGTCTTGATTTGCAATCTTCTATGCAGATCCTGGATTAGCTGTTTACATAAATCAGCTTATATGCCCATTTAATTGAGAAAGTTGGTGCTGTTAAGAATGCATTAGAAAGGATAAATATTCTGGGTGGAAGTTTGAGCAAAATGTTTCCTTTTAACTCAAACTATTTGGATGTTCTACAAGTTTTTTTTCTTTTGCATTTGGCATGGGGACCAGCTGGAAACAGGAGCATTAAATATAACTGATCTTAGAATACATTAATGTTAAAAAAAAATACAACTACCTGGTGTGCAATCCAAACATCCAAAATATTAAAACTTTATGTTCATCTGTAATGTTTCCCTCTCAGTGAGCATAATAGTAAAGCAGCAGGGGCTCACCAAAGAGTGAAGTTATCACTTGCGTGTAGAAGAGGGGACATTTAAAAGCCCTCTATCCCTTGTGGCCATCTCTGTTATGAAAGCTTCAGGATAAATCCCTCCCCAGCTAATGCCTTGGATGATTTAAATACATGGCAGCTGGGTCTGTAGTGGAATAATGAGTTGTGGGACAACCAAAGTGAGCAGAAAATCCTCTTGGCCCAAGTTTGGGTGTTGTTTTTGAAGGGAGGCACACACCAATAGCAAAGGAGAGGAGTAGAGGAACTAGAAATCGGGGTGCTAAGGAAAAGGTCCTGCCCAGGCTTTGTGCTGGTGTAATCCAAACAGACACCAAGCAGCATGCACCTCTGTGCAGGTGCTACCAGGCAACAAAGGTGACTGGTAGCACCGCACAGTGAAGGCCTGGAGGCAACTCCTCATGTCATCACAGTGTTAATGCACAAAGTGTGCTTTCTAGAAACAGATATGTGGATATATTTTTGGGAAATGGACGATGACAGAAGATTCACTTCTAAAATCTGCGCTCTACCACTGAGCCACAATCCCAGCCCCATAGTAAGTTCTTGATAAAAGTTTCTTACATTTATGTACATTCTCTGAATGATTTTAAGATTTTTTTCTCTTTATCACTTATTTTATGCAATTTGATTAGGAAGTACCTAGCTGTAGTATTTTTCATGTTTCTTGTGCCTTGGGTCTATTGATCTTCTTAGATCAGTGGGCAATGATATTGGGAAAACTTTTATCCATCATTTCTTCAAACATTTTTTCTGCCCCCTCCCGTCTTCAAGGACTCTAGTTACATGTCTATTAGACTCAGAAAGTTGTTACAGATCACTGTTGCTCTTTTCTTTTTAAAAATATTTTTCTCTGTGTGTTTCATTTTAAATAGCTCTTATTTATTTAAATAGCTTCAAGATTGTGAATTCTTTCTTCTGCAGTGTCCAATCTGCTGTTAATCACATCCAGGATATTTATTACTATATACTTATAATCTGAGATGTTGTAGTTTTCATCTCTAGAAATCTGATTTAGATCTTCTTTTCTTGGTACACGACCTTCTGTTGTCCCTTTTTAAAAATTTATTCTCAAATAATGTTAGACTTATTTCTGAGTTTCAAAGATAAGTATAATGTCCCCGTATATCCTGTGCCCAGTTTACTTCAATGTTAATATACATTTCATGGTGCATTTATCAAAACTAAAAAACTAGCATTGGGACAGTTCTATTAACTAAAGTATAGACTTAATTCAGATTCTCCTGGTTTGTAATTTTTTTTACATATTCTGCATTGTTTCTTTTAAAATTTTTTTAAACTTAAAAAAATTGTTCTAATTAGTTATGCATGACAGTAGAATGCATTTTGACACATTGCACACAAATGGAGCACAACTTTTTCCTCTTGCTAAACATAGTATGGAGTCACACTGGTAGTGTAATCATACATGTATATAAGGATAATTATGTCCGTCTTATCCTACCATCCTTCCCATTCCCACAACCCCTCCCTTCCCCTCTCCTCACTCCTCTCTGCACAATCCAAAGTTCCTTCATTCTCCACCCCCCACATCTACTAGTTTTCCATTCTCGTCTCTTCTCCAGTTTCTTGAATATACACAATCCAGTTACAACTGTTTCTAACATCCTTGTCTAAAATTCTCTCAGTTGAGTCATCTCTGGGTCAGTTTCTATTGACTAGTTTTTATCTTCACTATGGGTCATATTCTCCTGCTCATTTGTGTGCCTACTAGTTTCTATTTTGATCCCAAAGATTACATGTTTTCTTCTTGGGTGCTAGTTCCTAAATATATTCTTGAGTTTTGTTCTGGGATGCTAGTAAGTCACATAGAACCATCCATAATTTCAGTCATATTTTCAATCTCTTTTTTTTAAAAAAAAGAGAGAGATTTTTTTTTTAATATTTATTTTTTAGTTCTCGGCAGACACAACATCTTTATTTGTATGTGGTGCTGAGGATCGAACCCGGACCACACACATGCCAGGCGAGCGCACTACTGCTTGAGCCACATCCCCAGCCCCTATTTTCAAACTCTTAAAGGCCAAACAAAAACTTCAGTTTAGACTGGAGTTTTTGCCCCACTCTGAGCAGTCTACCTGACCTGCTGTGCTTCTTAGCTTCCCTGCTCTGGTTGGGGACAGTGACTATTCCTGGGACTGAATGCTTTCTGGAGTACTTTCAGTGCTTTTTTCCCAGTCTCAGGTGGTTTCCTCACCCATGTGCATTAAGTGGTACTTTGGTAAAGACTTGAGGGTGACCCCTCAATAAACCTGCAATGTTCTCAATAAACCTGTGCAGTTTCTCTTCTCTGCCACTCTAACTGCCTTGGCCTCCCTATATCTCCTGCTCTCTCCAGTCCACAATCTTTGAGTTTTTTGTGGATTTACCACAGCCTAGAAGCTGTCTCCAGGGAGTAGACTGAGGTGATTGTAGGCCTTGTCTTATATGCATGCCATTCCTTCGGTGGGAGTTCATTAAAATGTTTTTGCTGAAAACTGTTCTTTTCCTTTTAAAGCTAGGTCAAGAAAGAACAGTAGCATCCAAGGTGAAGGAGATGGAACTATTGGGCCATTTTGTCAGGATACATACCTTGTTGTAATAGATTTCTAATAATTTCTTTTCCTGCCATTTTGCACTGTGCTTAAGATGCAAAATCCCAGCAGCCTGATTGGTTTAGTGTGGATCACATGTTCTCATCTGGACTTGGAAATGCAAGAGTGCCTTGGTTCACAAACCCACCAAAGTTGCTTACTCTGGTAGGAAGGTAAGACCCTAAAAGCAAACAGGATGCTCTTTCCAAACAAGGGAGATGGACTCTGCCACTAAAACAATAAATGTCTCCTGCTAGTAGTCATTTATGAATTGTTTATTGGATTTTTTAGTACTGAAATTTTATTGGCTATTACACTTGTAGGTAAGAGACTGTTGATCACTTTTCATTGTACACTAAGTTATTTCTAACGACACAACCCTCAAATGATTGCTATTTCATCCTATTCTCAGGAGGACTTAACATATATCCTCCTGGCTACATACACTTGGCTCTATTATGAACTTCTAAAAATGCTCCTGTATATAACATATTTTAGCACCAGGGTGGCTGGCTATAGGATAGGGGGAGCCTAGAGTCCTCTGGTCTGGGAACGAGGTCAGGTTAGTGGATCAGTCAGAAAGTCTGATATGAGGTAAGAGATTATAAGTGGGAAGATTCAGAAAGGATAATTAGGAAGGTGTGTGTGTGTGTGTGTGTGTGTGTGTGTGTGTGTGTGTTGGAATCCAGAGGGTGCAACTAATTTCTAGGCTTAGGTGTCTGTGGTCACAGGACAGGCAGATGGATATGCACATGAAGAGACTAAGCAACAGGTTCAATCCACGTGAGCCTAAAGGAATAACTAGAGAACTTAACAAGTTAGGAACCACACACTACACAAGATCCAGTACACACAGGAGACACACAGCACAGTGATAGCTTGTGTACTTTGAGGTTGGGCCATTTGCTCCCCAGTGGTTGGTGATTATGGCCTCAATCTTTTGTGGGTTCCTCACTGTTCTAGCTTTCTTTTTTTTCCCCCAAAAGCTTAGTTGGTCTTCAAACTTGTTTGTATGTTGGGACACCTGGACTTTATGGTGCTCCGTAAAAATCTCATGACAAATTGATATGATAAAATATGTAACTTTCTGCTAAATCAGACTTCATCTTGTTCTTATACAGACATGTGGTAGTCTGCGAAAGATTTAAGAAGCATTTATGAGATAAAAACTTATTGAGAAAAGATGCATTATGTTAGCCTTTTTATTCTATCAAAATGTAAGAAAAGGAAAAAATCAACTTATTTCCATTTATTTAACTTGTATAACACTGGGGATCTGTGCAAGTAGATGTTGAGAACACCTGGAGTGTATGGCACTTTCTTTTTACTTAAAAACACTTCTTGAAATGTAATATATGTTATATATGATGTCATTATAGGTAATATATACCCGCAATCCACTTCCTGCACTAATAGTATATATATTATATATATGTCATCAATAGGTAAAATATAACCACAATTCACTTCTTACTATATGAATCCACATATAGTAATGCCACTTGAACCCCCTTTAAGAAAGACTTCATTACTCATTTGCAAAGAATATGATCACCTGACGGCCTGTTAGTGTTAACAACTTCAGGTTCACTTGGCTTCTGAGGTGAGGATAACTCTTCTCAAAGTGGCCCCATCAATGTTTGAGCAAGATTTTGTTACCAGGGCCTAATCAATTCTACCTGTCCTGGAACTTCTCCAATGAGCCCTTTCAGCTGGCAGAGGGTTTGCCAGCCCTGCGCCATGGTCTGACTGTTCTTCCTGCCCAGGCCTGCTCCCCACTTCTCCTTCTCAGAAGGGTGATTCTCCAATTCAGCTTTTGCTCTCCTAACTTCACCTCACATCTGCTTCTGACCCACTGACCAGAGTGTGCAGATGTCAAGGCTGCAGCTGGATGAGTTTTACAGGCTGAGCATGCTCATGTAGCAGCACACGAAGAAAAGATGGTGCCCAGCACCCGGGAGTCCCACTGCCCTGCCTTTCTTTTAGTTAGAACAGTGTCCTGTTCTAAAATCATGGGTTGGGTTGTCCTGTTGTTGTATTTTGCATAAGTGGAATTTTAGGCTATCTTTTGTGTTTGACTTCTTTTGCCCAGAATTTTGCATTCTTTTACATTCCTTTAAAGTTGTGGTATCCAAGTCTTCAAGTAAATTCTTGGAATTTTTTTCAACATTGCACTGTGGGATGCTCTGTGTCTCTTGAAATGTAATATATGTTATATATAATGTCATTATAGGTAATATATACCCACAATCATCTGCCTGTCTGTCTGTCTCACATACAACACATGGAGCAAACATAACAGATGTTTAATTTCCAATATGATGTAGGACATAGATGTAATGATGATAAAATCACATAGGATGTGAAATTAAGGCAGGCTGTCATTGTCACTACCTGTATTCACTCATACTCACTAGGTTTTTCTAGTTTAACTTCCACTAGATCTGAGTCACCAGGGATGGGTCACTTTTTAAAGATTATTACAGAAGACAGTGACTGGTTTCAAACAACTAGTGATGGATCATCGATAGCTACACCTATGTTAAGTAGATTTTTCCTGAGTTTTAGTTTAATCAATTCCCCAGCTATGCCCTAGAGAAATGGGAATCTTATTACTTTTTTTCCCCTCTCAATTCCAAAGACATTTCTTCACTCATTAACTGCCTCATGGTTCAATAGCATCTACAAAAACTCCTATTTCTTGAGCTGCTTGGTATTCTAAGATTTTACCCATTAAGTATGTATGTTGAAATAATTCCCCTGCTTTGATTCTTACACTCCAACTCAACTTAGCAATGGTCTTGAAAATAATAAAGGGAAACCCACAGGCATTCTCTTACTTGAATACAGGCATCGGTACACCTTATGAAAAGTCCTGTGGTGAGAGGATATATTTTCGGGTCTTCTTATGTACAGCTCTAGTATTGGCACAACTCCCTCTCCTTCCTAAAGAACCATCACCTTGCTTGAGCTGACTATGTTTTTGCAATGATTTTGTTTCATACTCTTGAAAGCAAAATACTGGTTCGCTTTCCTTCCTACCCCTGAAAGCACTCATGAATAATCAGAATAGAAAGATCACTGACACCAGGGTTCCTGAACTCTCCAGAATCATTGTTTTCTTAATGCAGAGATCTGTCAGTATCATTGGCCAGATTTTATTGACTTTCTTGGGGAGTCAAATGCTGCACTGTTCACTGAGCAGGTGCTTAGTAAACTTGAACAGAATAAATGAACAAATTAAAATAAAGTCTCTAATATTCATGTGTTTCTATAATTATTATTATTATTATTATTATTATTATTAGTAGTAGTAGTAGTAGTAGTAGTAGTAGTAGGGATTTAGCCCAGTAGCTCTTTACTACTGAGCTACATCCCCAGCCCTTTTTATTTTTTATTTTGAGAAAGGGCCTCACTAAGTGGCTGAGCCTGGCCTTGAACTTGTGATCCTCCTGAGTTGTTGGCGGGCACCACCAAGCTGGCCGTTTACAGTGTTTTTAAATTAAAATAGTGATTCTGAAAAGAGAGGGTAAATGATGTGCATTTTGCTCTAAGACAGCAAAAGGCCTTTGTTTTTGTGGCTGATATTTCAGGCGGGGGGTCTGTGGGAAAACACATCATGTGTTAATCGGGATAATTTTTTTGAGATCTGATCTGAGAACAACAGTGAAGTTTACAGCCCAAAGCACATTTGGGGCTTAATTCAATACATAGAATATGTAATTTTTCTATTCTAGAACTAATGATAACCTTAAAATAATCTAAGGTATGAACCCTCTTTACCAATGGGAAACACTGGGCAGCGACTGTCCACATCCCTAGGCTAATAGATCTGCAGCATTTTCCATTATGTCTCAATTGTAGGGAACGGCTAGGGTAGACCATTGTTCTTGGAGATCATTAGTGTGTTAAGCTGTATTTTACACACCCTCAATAAAGAAATCAACCAAGGGCCCTCTTGTTTACCTCAACATTTGAGGTGTTTTACTGTAACCCAATGAGTTCAAAATTACATGTCCATACATTTAAGAATTCATCCAACCAACACTTACTGAAGAACCGGATTTAGGATGGGCCTCCGAGGAGTGTAGTCCCAAGGAAAAGACAACTACAACATCGCAGGGAAAGCACAGAAAAAGAGGCCAGTTAAGGAGGTTGGGGAGGCTGGGAGACCAGCAGAGCCCTGCAGGATCTACAGGGAAAAGTGTTTTTGGATTTACCCATGGAGAGAAACAAAATGAAAACAGCAGACATTTTGGGGAGATGTACTTTATCTTGAATAGAGAATTTGATTTGAGGTTAAAAAAAAAAAATCCCAAGAAGTTCTGATGGGACAAACACTCGTGGAAGTCTGGGACCCAGGTTCTCACTCCCTCCTCCGCTGTCCACTAGCTGTGTGACCTGGGCCAGTTGTAAAACTTCTCTGGAACCCAGGTTCCTCACCTGTAAAACAAGGAGAGTGCTATCCACTGACCCTCCAGCATCTGAGGGTCGTGATTGCGGAAAGTTGTATGTGGTGTGTACTACGCAGGGAAATGGGCTGCATGAAATTCTCCAATTCTCTCCCACCCTATTAGAAGTAAGTTACAAGTAAATAAAGCTGATTTAGAGAAGCATAGACAATACCGATGTCCAGTAACTTCCTTTCCTCTTCTAAGAGGGAGAAGAATAAATATGTAATTTATTATGTTTCAGGCATTGTATTTAGTCATTAAAATAATGCTGTAGATTATGTGTTGTTCTTCTCATTTTACAAATGAGGGAACCAGGGCCCACGGAATTGAGTAATTTGTCCTCTCTGTCACACAGTGAAAGGGGTGGTGCTGGCGTCGAACCCGACTTCTTTCCATTAGGCTATTTCAAAGGAAGTTTCTGTTAGAATCCTCACCATTCGGGGGACAAACAGTGAGAAATCCACATAGGCCGAAGGTGATGGGGATCATCTTCTCCACCCACCTCCTATCTCCTGACCTGTTTTATTTTCTGGCTGACTCTCAAGCCTTCCTTTTCCAATTTATGTTATTTTCTACTCTAGGAGTTGAAACTCAAGTTGTTGAGTAGAAAGAGGAGAAATGGGGAATGGGCCAGATAACATTTTCTTAGACCACTTTTGAACCCAGTGATCTTTGCTTTTATCCAGAACCAGGGTAGACATTTCCCAGCACCCAGATGAGAAGCAGAAATCTCACCCTTTCATAGATTTTCAAGAATTCCCCGTTTTCAACAGGGGACCCCTTGGCATCCCTTTCTTGTTTTTCTCTCCCTGGTCTGTCGAAAACTTGTCACAGATATTGCCCTCATAGACCACTAATTGACAAAACCTATTCAGTTATCAACAAAAGTGATCTACTTGAGAAAAAGTTTATGTGAGTATTAACACGGATCTTCATGAAATTCCAAGAATATAGCTGAAATAAGGCCTGACCTCATGAGGTCAAGAACTGGAGGGCATTTCTGGATCTAGGATGGCCCAAATGGCCAGAGCAATAGGAGTTTATGGACCCTTCCTTGGAGTTCCATCAATGGCTTGATTCAGCAATCAGCATATCTGCTCTTCATTTCTGATTGCAGCTGACTCTGTGGTACTTGTTCTTTTCTTCTGTTTTACCTTTCAATGAATCGGAGTTTCAGGTTTCTCATAGTTTTGGTACCCTCATTGTTTCAGCTAGCCAGGATGCCCCACAGTACTCGAGTGCTATTTCATGGCTTCCCTTTAGACATTTTTGATGCTTCTATTCCTCCTGCTAATAGCCTATATTTCTCCATGTTTCTGAAATGAAACCACCAATGCCAGCTCATCTTTTGTGTGAACAATGTGAATCTCTCCCAATCTGCAAGTACTCATTGACTCAGAGTGGACAATTTGCTAGCTAAACATGACTTAAGACAGCCTGGAATGGAAGTGGGAGTTGGGCCACCATGGGGTGGGGATTGTTTCCATTTAGAAAGGTGTGAATATCATAATTGACCTATTGTGTGTGACGATTATTCATCCATCTAGAGAAGCTTTTCCCAAAGTGAAACCTACTGACCAGTAGTTCTATGAGATGCACAAAATTTTTTTTTCTTTTGTACTGAGGATTAAACCCATGGGCACTCTACTACTGAGCTATATCCTCAGACTTTTTAAATTTTCATTTCTTTACTTAATTTATTTTGGTACTGGGGATGGAACCCAGGAGCACTTTATACATCCCTAGCCCTTTCTATTTTTTATTTTTATTTTTATTTATTTATTTTTTTTTGAAAATTGGTTGTTTTTTTTTATTGGTTGTTCAAAACATTATAAAGCTATTGACATATCATATTTCATACATTAGATTCAAGTTGGTTATGAACTCCCAATTTTACCCCAAATACAGATTGCAGAATCACATCGGTTACACATCCACATTTTTACATAATGCCCTATTAGTAACTGTTGTATTCTGCTACCTTTCCTATCCTCTACTATCTCTATTTTTTAATTTTGAAACAGGATCTCACTAAGTTACTGAAAAGTCCCACTAAGTTTCCCAGACTGGCCTTGAGATCCTCCCAGGTTGCTGGGATTACAGCTGTGCACCACCCGGCCCAACTACTAGATATACTCTTGAGGTACTAATTCAAATCAATCCAGCTTATACAAATTTCTTAGGTAGGTCTTCTCAGGGCTGTCAACATGGCAAAATGTAAAATATATTCTGAATGCCCAAGTGGGAGGTTAAGAAAGGCAGTGTGTTTTCTTCGCCTGCCCCCACCCACATCCCTTCAGCACACATTCCACAGGTTGAAGGTTGCTTTCTACAAGCACCCACAATTCTTTGCCTGAAGGTGTTTTTCCTTTTGGTGGTGGTGGTGGGGCTATGCAGCTTCAGCCTACAGTCAGATAAGGGAAAGAACGAGAGAGTTAATGCTCCCACAGTGGTGCTCAACTGAACATGCATAGGGAGTTAGTTGATAAATTCCTCAGTTGCTTCTCAAGAAACTGAGGCATGTTCCTCCACCCTTGCCAGAGTTCCTGGGAGGGCTGAGTTGGAGTTGCTGAGGGTGGTAGCTGATTTGATGAAGCCTGGTATGGGCTCCCTTCCCCTCCCCGCCTCACTTCCCCACTCCTCTGCTAGTTTCCTGGCATTGCCTCCTAAGTAAACTGCACTTTAATCCTTGACTCAAGCCCTATTTCCAGGGGACTCAAACCAGGACCCCCACCATACTTTTTTTTTTTTTTTTGTAGGGAGCACATCGATCTGTTAATATCTACTAGCCCAGAGAAATGCTGACCCAGATTATGCAGGAGCTAGAGAAAATGACCTGTATCTCAAAGTAACTGAATTTTCTGAGATTTGTTGATAGCAAATTGTGTAACCCAAGCATTCCTGATTCAAGGTGTTCTTCATTGGTATTATTATGACATATATGGGGATATTTGGATCTCAGATGTGTAACCGTCTCATTTTTATTTTACCTTTTGGTTACTCTCTCTTTGAAATATGGCTTACATTGCTTTCCTTTCTATTGCTACATCTCTCAAGGAAGACTCAGTAAGTAGAGAGTTTATCTCAGCATGACTATAAGTCCTGACTGTGTTTTTGAGCTTGGCTCATCTTAAGTGTCATTTGGGGGGACCCTGTGAGTTACCACAAACATCCTTGTGATGTTGGAAGATGATAGCTTGGTCCATCCATGTAAGAATTTTCTCCATTGGAAAGATTTAGAATTACATTGTTGTTTTTTACAAGACTACATTTATTAGCTAAAGTGTTCAGTTAGTAGTTTATAACTGTCTCATTATTCTGATCTCCAAACTTATTTTATTAAAATAAAGACATAATTTTTATATTGGGTCCTTCAGGTGCTTTCAGATCTAAAGCTGAAGCATTTCACACATATGATAGTATCCTATAGTATTGGACCATTTAAGCTACATTCACCTGGTTGTTGCATACATTTAAATGTATGAATTGAGATATGTGTCAAATGTTTACCTGGACAGATTTTCTGTTAGATATTTGGCAAGTAGCAGGAAACCACAAACCAACTGTCGTGAAAAATAAACAAATCTTAATTTTTTTTTTATATAGCAGGAAGTCTTGAGGGATGAAGGCTCCAAGGTTGGTGACTCCATCAACTCATTATCAAGGACCCAGCTTCTGTCCTTCCCAGTTGGCTTTTTCCTGAGACTATCTTATCCCATGTCAAGAAGACACCACCCATTAAAGAAGAGAGGGTGTTTCTTAATGGGTACCCCTTTAAAACCAAGGAAACCTTCCTGAGAAAGCCCCCATAGACTTTCCTTTGAGTTTCATTGGGCAGAAACTCATTGGTAAATGTCACATGCCCTTTCCTGAACTGGCAGAAGATACTATACCTTGATTGGTTTGATGAACTCATTTACCCAATAATGAGCAAAGGAAGATGGAGACAGAAAAATTCAGGATTCTCTCAACCAGAAAGGTCAGAGGAGATATTATTTCCAGGGGACCCAAACCAGGACCACCACCCCCACTTTTTTTTGTTGGGCAGACAACCTCTCAGGCCTGCTACTCCCCGACATGCTCTCTCAGGATGGTAGGAGCAAATGAATAGCAGTTCTTACAGCACTTTCTTCCATAATATCCCTAGCAGTAAAAAAACACAGTTCATTAAAAGATTCACACTAATGAACTATCATGCCATGGCTTAAAGATGCTCCTGAACATCACGTGCTGTTCCACATTCCTAACATGAAGTTTGGGGTGGTAGGGCAAGGAGTAGATTGGCAAGATAGACGACCTAAACTTGTTCCTTGACTTCAACAATGACAGGTTTGACCTTAGGTAATGAATCAGCTTTTTGGAGCCTTGGTTTCATCATCTGTAAAATGGAGATGTTATCTACCTCAAAGTTTGCTGTGAGGTTTAAATAAAATTTGGTGCCAGGGAAAGTGCTTTGGTAAACTATTAAGTTGTCTGTACATGAGAGATATTTTAACTAATTCATTAGTTCATTTTAATTGACAATTTTTTTTGTGTTTGTGCTATATAGTAAGGTGTATTTTTGTGCGGGTAACTTTTTTTTTTTGGATACTGAGACAGAATATTTTGACATATGTACGCATTGGAGAATGGCTAAATCAAGCTGATTAACATATCCATCACCTCACATACTTTTGTGTGTGAGAGAACATTTAAACTCACTAAGTAATTTTCAAGTATACAATACTTATATTAATTGTAGTTGCCATGTTGTAGAGAGATATTTTAAAAGAGGAACAACAACGTGCCATTTATAAAAATGAAATATCCACACCAGTCTTGGCCAGGGACTCCAGAGGCCCTAAAGGTAAACAGCTGGGAGGATTATAGCTAATGAATATGTTTTCAATGAAATAAAGCTGATTTATGAACGATCCACACAAACTTAGTCCCTCCAACTTTTTTTTTTAAGTTAATAAGTTCAGGAGGGAGTTTAGATGTACCAACGTATTACCTGTCCTTTCAAATTCTGGGCTTAAAGGTGATCAGGTGAACAGGAGTATGCTGGCCTGAGACTAATTAAGGAGCATGTTGACTTGTACTTTAACATAATTCAGGCTGGAAACCAAAGCTCTTCATCTACAACAGGTTCACCCCTTCATTACAGTGGAGTTCTCATTCGGGTCTGTTATTGCACTGAAAGCTCAAACCCGCACACATTTCCTGTACCTCCAGAAGAACACTTTTTTCCTAATTAAAAAGTTACTGTGGAAAAAAAAAAAAAAAAAAAAAAGTTACTGTGATCTCAGTTTCTTTCCCACACCCTCTTGTCTTGGGAGCCTGAATTATTCATTTGCAGCCTCAGTGCAGGGCCCTAGCTACACTGTAGTATAGAAGGCTCTGTCGACCTTGAACTTGAGAATTTGTATGTGTTATAATACGGATGTCATTAAAATATAACATTTACCTGCTGAGAACAACATTATACTATTTATGAAACCATATAATTTCAAGAACTAAACTCAGCAAGATTTTATTGCTCTCTCCACCTGTAATCACAGAAGTGCTGACTCATCAACGGAGAGCCGAGGCTCACCAACTTGCGGCTTCGCTGAAAATCTGCAGCGAGTCTGATTTTTTCATCATTTCTATGTAACCTTTTTTTTTTTTTTTTTGGCAGTTAAACAGCCCTGTTCTAAAAGGTTATAATTAATTAAAGGCTCAAATTACCAGCAGGAAAACTTTCATGTTACAAAATTCTCGGTGCCTCCGTGATTAGAAGAGGCTATATTTTTAATACCATGATGATAAATTAAAATTCATGAATGTCTTTAAAAATTTTATAGGTATTTTAACAGTCAATTTCACTTTCTCTGAAGATATACTCAAAGAAGACTTCTTTGATGTACTGAAGTGAGTTCTTCCTTATTTCTTTTTACCCTACTTTGGCTTATTTATTTTACTTTATGTCATGTACCCCCTACCCCCTCCACACCCACACATAGAGTTTTTTTCTAAATAGTCCTTAATATCAGAATACTTAAGTGATTTTGAAATTCTCTTACAGGCCTTTAGACATAGTCAAATGACCATTTGTGCTGCACTAAATCTTGATTGATTCCCCCAAGAGGGAGGAGGAATAAAGACCTGCCACTTGGAAATGGACAAATAGTTCCCCCAATCCTCTTTTCCCCTTGAACCACAAAGACATCATACCCATAAGGTGAGATGATGAAGGTCTGAGATGACAGGACACGTCATTCACCCGCACTGCTGCCTGTCTCCCCACCTTAGTGTAAGACATCCTGTCTGTGGGAAGAGGGTGAGTACAGAAATGTGAGGTTGACAGAGCTGACAATCGCGAATGCAGGTCTTATCTGTAGAAGCATTAAATCATTTAAAAATTTTTACCAAGCCGTTAGCCTCCATCATGTTCCGCAGCAGTTATTTCCACAGGTTAATGATGTATTGTATAAAGAATGATTTCCTTTTTTATTCTCGATGAATTTGCCTTTTAATTTCATTTAGCAACCATTTTGTCTTACATGATGAAATGGTGTAGACTTAAATGAACTCTCCAAAGATTGATAAAAATCGATGTCTGCTGGCTGCGCTTTGAACTATACTTCAACCTTATAAATGGAATTTGCTGTTTTCTTTTAAGAGGGAGGACCATAAAGAACATTTGATTATTTTGGTAAAGGCAGGCTTCCTTTAGTCAAAGAGATGGTATGTTATGGAATGACGTTTATAACCTAATGTTATTTAGATAAAGTGAAGAAGAAGAAGAAAAGGAAAAAAAAAAAAAAAAAAGCCCAGCAGGATCTCAATGAGGGAAGCAAACCTGGAAAATTAGGAAATCTGATAAAACCTAAGCCACCTATTTTTGCTCGCTTGCGTAGGGCCTGTCCTTACCTGCAGGAGAACCTTGGCAAGTCTGTTCAGCAAGGGGCAGCTGAGGAAGGCTGGCAAACAGATTTATAAATCATTTCAGGAAAAACGGAGACTGCCTTCCAAGACAACACCCTCTCCTTAGCTTCACAGACTCTTTTTAGGTTTTACTGTTAATAAGATTAAATAGGAGATGAGTAGTAAAGATACTAGAGCAGAGTTTATTATGAGAAAAAGTACACATTAAGCATCGGTCTCCTCCACCACTCAGCTCAGCACTCTGTGTACACATTCTTCCATTCAGATCTTTTTTTTTTTTTTTTATTGTTGTTTTCTTAGGGGGAAAAAGTCCCTGCTGAAAATACGTGGCAGGAGTACATTAGTCGTCTTTCCAGTGCTTTCCGTTGGATGGGGCCGTGTATCTCTCCCAACTTTGTAGTTCTCTGCTAGTCGGGGCTGGAGCCCGCCACTGGCAGAAACCCAATCTTTTGGCAAATAAAGGAGCCATCTGACAACGTTGTATTTGCTGGGGCCCCTTGTGAGCCAATCAGAGACTGCCCTTGACAGAGGGGATGAGGAGAAGTTTATAATAGGATCAGTTTTGTTTGCAATTTGTTTCTAATAGATGCCAATAAGCCAGTTAACTAGGCTCCAGTTAATGGACATTTTATTGTTTCTCCCCCACCCCCACCCCCTGCGATACACATGACCTTTCCTTAGAGGCATTTGTGATGCCTGAAGACATGAAGCTGCCTCCTGGTAGCCGGAGGGGCTCTCTCTACTCTAGAAAACTAGTTCGCCAGCCCTGTGTGGCCAACCAGGCCCCAATACTTGATCATCCTGTCAGTGGGAAATTTACAACAACATTCGGGCTTTTGTTCCATGTGTATTTCTCCAAATATAATATCTCCCTCAAGAAATCAATGATAAGCTGTTAAACTAAAGAGCATGGTAACATCCACAGAGCAGTAAATTAATGGTCTTTTGTGGATAGATGGTTACAGATTTCATCATAAAAAATGGATAAAAGATTACATATCACGCAGAGCGAAACTTTTAATAACTCAACATGACTTTTCTTAATGGGTTTTATTCATTTTAATCATTATAGTGTCAATGATGATTATAGCCTTATTAGATTGTAGTGATTGAGGGGCCTGTTTATGAGATATTGAAAATCTCAGCCTGCTCAGAAGAGCCGGCGGCCTGTGTGGGTTTGATGTGCAACTTCATCTGAAGGAGTAGGGCTTGTCAGGAGAGTTTCAATTAATACTTTTACTAAATTGCTCCTGTCTTTAGTGACCTAGGTCACAGATGACTTAAGGATTCCACAACATCAGCTTTTCAAAACAGTTGAGCTGCAGCAGTGTAAATCAAAGGAGGTCCTGAGTGAGCTGTGTGTTTAAAGAAGGTAGGGCCAGGAAAGACCTAGGGCAAAGAGGCAGAAGTTCTTCCACCTCCCTTCACAGCCAGGGGAGTCCTCTTTCAGGGTCCATGTTGCCTTTCTCAGGAAGAAATTATTTTAATAAGGGGATAAAAAGTTGGCCACAAGAATCTGGAAGAATATGGAATGTTCTCAGTTTTTCCTTCCATGTCTGGAAACATGATTAAAATAAAAGCCAGGACTCCATTAGTAATGAATAAGCTGCGAATTCCAGAGAAATTTCCCAAACATAGCTGTCCTAGGAAAAATTATTATAACAAAGGTGTCAATGATGTTTATAAATTGAAAATAATATTAATAACAATAAATAAACAATTCTGCAAATGAATGCCTTCGCTGGGGCCAAGATCATAACACCATCCAGCCGATAGCCTCTTGATTTAATATTGATTCTTCAGAATGTCTAGTTCCATTACATGCAATTCTGTCACCTACAAATTATTCTGAATGTTTCACTGTAATGGAAGTCGTCTCTAACAGGCCTCGAGAAGCAGTGTGTCATGGTGTCACAGCAGGAGACCTGGGTTTGAATTTGGGCTACTTCCTTTACTACCAGTGTGTTTTAAGCAGGTGACTTGAACTGTCTTAGCCTCCATTCCTTCATTGGTAGAAACAGGAATCATAACAATACCTGTCTTCCCAATGTGCGGCTCAGTAAACCAAATGTGTTCATATTTATGCCTAAAAAACTCTATGTTTTCAAGTTAATCTTTACATATCTGCTAGGATCAAAAGGTCAGGTGATCTAGCTTTTATATTGGGTTCAATATTAGAAAATATCAAGTGATATAATGAAGATCTGGAAAAGTCAAGTTTAATCCAAGAGTAAATGATTCAGTCCCAGACATTAAAAAAAATAATAATAACATAAGCCAAAAGGAATCTAAGAATGATTCTCTTTCCTTTTCTGGAGGAGAGGAGACTTGGATATTTTTAAAAAGGATAAGGCAGACAGGCCTAGGAAATGCAAGTTCGTAGGAGTAGTCTGTCTCCTTCTGTCAGAAGGGCAGAGGGGAGCATTAGCTTCATTCTAGACCTCATGAAGGAGACAGGAGAGAAATGGGAATAGCAAAAGCCCAGAAATTTAGAATGGAAGAGAAAGGGGGAGAAACGTGTGGAAGGACGGAGCTGGAGAAAACCCACAAATTCAGAAGAAACAAAGAGCTGGGGACCTGGGCACTGATGAGTAGCAGCTGGGTGCAGAGCATCAGGGGGTCCCACGCAAAGGGAGCACACCTAAGGAGGGAGGGATGTGGTGGGGAAGAGCAGGGGCCTGGTGATGGACAGCTCTGGCTCAGTTCTTCTCCACTGTCATGGTAGAAGCCCTCCAGCTGCCAGTCCTACTCAATATCCACTCGCCTACCAAAGATGAGTCCCTCTCTTACACTGAATCAGTCACATTTTATCTGGTTGGCATCGACACAGCCTCTTGCAGTGGTTCAGGACACTCAAACAACTTCAAAAAGGTATTGTTTTGGTGCACGTCTTCCATTTTTTGGGGAGGGGTGTGCCAGAGATTAAACTCCGGCATTCGACCACTGAGTCACATCCCCAGCCCTATTTTGTGTTTTATTGAGAGACAGGGTCTCACTGAGTTGCTTAGTGCCTCGCCATTGCTGAGGCTGGCTTTGAATTCATGATCCTCCTGTCTTACCCTCCCAGAACTCGTGATCCTCCTGCCTTAGCCTATCAAGCCACTGGGATTACAGGCATGCACCACCACCCCCAGCCACTGTCTTCTATTCTTGAGCTCCATGCTGTTTTTCCAAAATCCCATTGAAGCCTAAGCTTACCTAGGCACCAGTGACTCCAGCTTTGTCTTTAGCCCTGTTTTCTGCTGGGGCCCCATCATCTTTGCTGTTTACTAAGTTTATCCTTTTCTTATCAAACATGCTCTTCCTCCAGATCTACATGTCTTGGTCAGTAACATTCTGTAACCACATGACCAATGGGGTAGTCATCTTCCACTTTGTTTCCTCACTCCCCACATCCAGTCAATCACCAAGTTTTGTCAATTTGCATTCTTTATTGTGGTGGTTTTTAAAATACAGCCACAAATTCTTTGCCACTCCCATAGAGAGGTGGGTATGTCTCTTTCCCTGAAAATTAGACTTCTGTGACTGTTAGACTCCTAGTTTCATGACCATGACACCATGTGAGTTCCAAGGCTAACCCATAAATAGTGATCCTGCTTCTGCCTTGCTCTTTGGAACATTTATGCTTAGTGTTCTGAGCCATGAGGCCTCCATGTAGTGGGGAGGCCCAAACTAGCACATGGGGAGGTGCCATGCTGAGGCGTCCAGCTGCTTTACCTGCACCACCTGCCTACAGCTACAGACTCTACCCTAGCTGAACCCTCTCCAGATTCCTGACCCACTGGAATGATGGCATGTTTGTTGTTTTAGTTACTAAGTTCGTGGCACACTGTAACATAGAAGTAGTTACCGGAACACTCAACATCTACCCATCTCTCCCTTCCTATAACCACCCCCTTAAGTCAGGCCCTCAGCGTCTGTATTGTTACTGGATAACCTGGCATAATGGCTGGAAAACATAAGGCCCAACCAGCATTTTTGGCTGCATAACAGTCAATTCCAAAGCAGTAGGTTTTGTGGGTGAGATTAGGACCTTACATCTAGTGAGGCCAGGATTTTGCCACAATAGATATCTCCTTGCATTGTAAAACTGCTGGTGTCTGACCTAGATGAATCTGGGAGCTACGATGAGATACATAATTCCCTCAGAGATGAAACAATAAAATGGAAGTGGTTTTAAAAAACAAGCATTATCAAATGCCATGAAAATTATTTTTAAAGTTTGGTTCAGATTATTTTTCTTCCCCAATTAATTTTTTTATTGTCGTCTTCTTAGTTGAAATCAGTTGCTTGAGTGTTTTGTTGTTGTTTCCTAAAGGGCAAAACAAAGATTGTCTTGCTTTTTCTTTTCATGCCAGCTGGTGCTACCCAGCTTCCACTGGAGACTTTTAGGTTTTAACTTTTGTTATTCCTCGGGCGACATTAAAAGGATCCTGAGAGCTTCTGATTTACACACACAGCGAGAAACCCCCTTATAGGCTTTTGCATGTTCCATTCTTCAATTTTATATATTGGAATGTAAAATTTCAACTGTTTTATAAATTGCCTATTAATATTTAATTTCTTACATCATTGTATTGTTACTGGATAACCACAATTGCTACATGGAATGATAACAGAAGATGCATTAACTATCCATAGATGAAGACACAAAAAGATAGCAAAGGTAATATCCGTGAAAAATAGTCTGTCAAGCAATGTCAGCCTCAACAGCATGAATTACAGTCAGGTACAGTAGCCACAATGGCTCTCATTGTTGATTCATCCTCTGATTACTCTGTTTTCACTGCAGACAAAATGGTCTAAATGAATACCAAGATAATAAGTGAACTATCTATCATCTCCTTTATTTTTATTCTAAGCTAGGAGAATTGGCAGAAAGAGAACAGTAAATGGAGATTCCTGCTGGTTCTCTGTCATAGGACCCTTTTAAAACACTGAAGGCCTTTTGAATTATTTAAGACAGAGAATAGAAAGTAGGACTTGGCAGTTTTACTGAAGCTCAATGTCAAGTTCCTTCTCCACACTCCAACCACCGTCATCTCAGACTGCAGGGTTCATGTTGTTGTTGTACAAAACTATCAGTGCAAGAAAATTTGCTTTTGGTGAAATAGAATGGCCAAGTCAAGAATTGATGGAAGGATCAAGAATTAAAACTAATATTGTAGATACAAGTTGAGGGGTCAAGAGAAATACTTTTGGTTCCTTAGAGAGTTGCACACAGATCCATTTAAATGATTTTTCCTGGATGACATCTTTGGCAGATGACACCCCACAGGCATCTTAAACCCACCATACTTATGACTTACTACATATTCTTCTCTATCCATCTCATAACATAACAAAATTAACCCTGTTCCTTGATTTTCTTTCTTGCACCATAATTTCTCCTTTACCTTACTTCTTGTTCTGACCACTTAGTATATTCAATCATTGCTGAAAGAAACAGCTTAACCATGAAGCAGATGAAGCCAAAGCTTTGGAACCCTTCTTGTGCACAGGCTGTTTCCAGGGTCCACCTGGGAAGTAAAGCACTGTAACATGTTCACAAGATGGTAGGTTTTGCAAAATGTGAATATTAAGATGTTTGAGCCCATGTCTCTTTCCACTCCAGCCTTTCCCCAGCCACACTTTCCCTCTTGTCAAATGCCAGTTTGAAGATTAGGCGGAATCAATGTTGAACTGAGTTGGGGATACATTATTGTTCCAATGGCATGCAGTCATATGTTTTGGAGACACTTCTGGTTTATATTTCGTTATTGCTTGTTGTCCCAGGGTAGGGGATAGCTTCCAGTATTCTCCTTCAGCCTATTGTGCTGACTTACCTGATATCCTACCCTACAGAAGCAAGGCCAGAAGTGTATTGTGCTGTGTAAATGTGGAGGAGGAACAAGATGTAAGTCTGCTGAGCTGTCTGTGGAATGTTCTTTATGTTCTCGGGCAGGTAGGATTGTAAGCAGAGGATTCACTTATTGACTCCTGGTCAGAGTACCGGTTCTGTCCTATCAGGAGTATACCCTACAGTGTAGTTTATGTATTATACTTTTGAAAAAATGAGAATAATGAAAATTAAAAAATTTTAGCCTGTGTTTGTAACCTGTAGGAGGACTATAAAGAGTAAGCCTATCTATAATGATTCACATAGAAAAGAAACTTGATAGAAATGTTCCTCAATTTGAAAATAGTCTTAAAAAGTTACACAACGTCACCAATAATGAGTTGTGAATCATAAGAAACTGTTCTAAACTGTCTATAAGAGAAAGTACATTTGGATCAACCACACCAGAGAAAAGATGAAATTATCTATTTTCTCTTTAGAAAATGATGTCACAAAATATTTGTCCTATAAGAAATAAGCAAAGAATATATAGCCAAAAGTTTGTAAAAATAAGAATTATAGAGTTTTTCAGGAAGTTCATTAGAAATATAGGTATTTTAGTGACATTAGTGGTATTTGTCATGTTTCTCATTTATTTCTTTTCTCTTTCTAAATAAATATTAACTTTGGGCTTAATATTTTATTTTATTTTAGAAAGCCCCCTAATTATATAAGCTTCACCCATTACCAAGCTTGGATCCACCTTGGCCCAGCCTATGGGTTCCTCTTCCATGGTGACCCTCAACTCACTTCAGGTTTCCATCAGCTACCAACATTACCTTTCTCCTGGCTTCATTGCTTCTGGTATGAAGTGGTTTACTGTACTTTCTTCTCCCTGCCTTCATCCATCTTCCTCTTCGATAACAGAAGACTCTTCTTAATAACAAGTACAACCTATTTGGTAGCTGTTAGGTGCCAAGTACTTTGTACATACTATCTCCACTTCCCACAACAACCCCAAGAAGCAGGTCTTCCTGCTTCCATTGTATATAGGAAACCAGGATTGGAAATGTCGGAATAACCTGACCAAGATCATAGCAGGTGGCAGGGGCAGGTTCCAAATTTAGTTTCCTCCTGTTCTCTTTCAGATTGTATCATATGGCCTCTCTCAATTCTAAAATAGCTTTCAGAAAGAAGCCTTGAAATCTTTAGGCTCCCACAGCAAGTTGTTGGCTTTCTTCTGGCCAATGTGACACTTTCGAGCAAATAGAACTTTTTTTTTTTTTTTTTGGTACCAGGAATTGAACTCAGAGGCATTTAACCACTGAGCAACATCCCCAGCATGCCCTTCCCCCACTTTTTGTTTTTCTAGACACAGGATCTTGCTGAATTGCTTAGGGCCTTGCTAAGTTGCTGAAGCTGGCTTTGAACTCACGATCCTCCTGCCCCAGTCTCCCAAACCACTGGGATTACAGAAGTGTGCCACTGTGCTGGGCCAGACAGAACTCTTGATGGTCCTCAATAGAGCACATCTTTGTCTTGGTGCAGAACTTTTTCCTCTATAGAAATCCCATCTATTTTTTGGAACTCTTGAATGCCAATAATACATGCCACCTCTGCAGTCTCCTGAATGGATGGGAAAGTACCTTCTCTGTAGCTCCCAAAGCACTTCAGTTTTGTGGGACAAGATTATAGCATTTACTGCACTTTCTTTTATATGAGCTACATGGGTGTTCCACTCTACCTTGTTACCATGGACCCATTGAAGAGTTTTTGTATTTTCATTTAAACATCATAAACATTTTCTTTATTTCTGCATCATCAAAAATTTCCATGGTAAATGGCTACATGATATTTTATTTTATTAACATAGCATATTTGAATATTTCTCCATAGTTAGATATTTTTTGTTTCAGCTTTTGTTAGTGCTTTTATTATTGTTGCTGTTCATTATGTCAAAGTCAGCCTTGGAAAGAACATCCTTGGAATATAGATTTTTTTCCCCTTCTATGAAATTATTTCCTTAGTATAAAACTCTAGAAGTGGCATTACTGAATCAAATGCATGACAATTTATGAACTGTATGACTCTGTTTCTTTCCAAAGATTTATATAATTTACACCATCATTAGTAGTATATTATGCTAGTTTTACCTTGCAGCATAGGCATATTAGATAAGAAAACTTAGTTTCTGTTTTTGCATCCAGCAGATAGTTTTGTTTGATTTCTTTTTTTTGAAACTGAATATCTTTCAGAATTAGGACCAAGGGAAATAAAAAATAAAATATATTACGTGAATAAAATTGCTTTAAAATTTTGTGATTTTAAGATGAATGATGGAAGAAGGATACATACAAAATTTATGAATAATTCGATACAAACAATCTTACAATGTATCAAACCTTCAAACCCATGAAATGTTGACCTGTTCAACCAGGTTCAGTTGGCTGATTGGCTGAAGATCTGCAGATACAAAATATTCCCACTATGCCAGATGTGTAATTGGACAGCCACTGCCAATTAAACAAGGCAGGAAATTAAAAGGGTCCAGGAGATAATTGATTCTCCAAATTAGTAACTCAATTGGTCAAAATTACAATACCTGTTGAAGTTACTTTAAATTATGCTCTAATAGTAATTAGAGGCTTTGTCTCATGTTCTGTGAAATATTTCTCTTTGCCGATGAAGTACTAAGGGACGGGTAATTTAGGCAAATAAATGATGATTGCCTGATCAAAGTCGTTAAATTAATATAAAATGTAATGGTAGTAAATTCTCCAATAAAAGAAAATGGTTTAATATCTCTATAGGGAGGTAGCCAAAAATACATTCTACAAATATTTGGATACATTTTTATAAGGTCCAGCAGCCCATTCCATTTTGCAGAGTGGTTTGATAGGTTCATAGAGCCATCTTTTTTCTTTTACTATGGCAATAAGTAATTGTGTCTATTCCACACCTTTGTCATACCTAATTGCCACTTTATTGTTCCCGAAGGGCAACTGGACGAAGACTTTTAAAAAGCTGAATTTAAAATGACTACTAAGGATTAAAAGAAGGAACCCAGAGGTTGCAGAACCTGTCAAAGACAGGTGCTATTTCCTACAGTTGTATTTTAAGGTAATTAATAGGTCTCCTAATCACAAATTGTTGGGAATGACTGTGCTTTCTGAAGATGTCAACTTTAAGGACCTCATATTGACCCCCACAGTGACAGAGGCAGCATGCTCTCAATCTCTTAGATTCCATGAGTTGAACTTTCATATGCAACACTGTCATTCCTTAGGGGGAAAATCCTTTCAATGTAGAGCAGCATCCACAAATGCTTCATATACTGGGACTTCCACCTGATATGCAGCACTGAGAGTATGATGGGATTTCTGGCACCCTAACTATGACTCCTAGTTGCTTTATAGAAACAATTATGGTACAGTCCACACACCCTAAAACAGAGCTTTCTAGAGAGCACTCTTTTTTTTTCCCACTAAAATGAAAAATTAGTAAGTACCTACTAACTGCAAGATCAAGCTCTGCACCAAGGATTCTTTTGCATAGATGAATAATTTGGCTGCCTTGAACAAAAATTTTGATCAGAATTATTCCTGGAACTCTGGGACCTGTGAACATTGATTTAAAAAGTACGACCCCCCAATTGCTGCGAGAACAATGTAAAAGTGAAATGTGAATTTTGAGATATTTTTTGACAAAGCGAGTTTCTTCTGGATCCTGGGAGACAGTGTCTAAGAAGGAGGCCTTGCTTTTCTCAGTTTAGAATTTATGAAAAGTTGGTGAGGCTGCTCCTTCTTCATTGCAATTCCAGTTGGCCTACCTCAAGTAAAACACAAAATCGTATTTTAAAGGGGTGAGCAGATGCTTTAAAAATGTTTTCAAAATAAATGTGCTGAATGTCAGTTTGGTTTCTGGGTTAAATTGCCTCTAAATTACCCAGTTCTAAAGCAGCATTTCAAAGCTTCGGGAAGCCCTGTCTGGGGCCTGTCTAGACCTCTGAATTGGCCTGGTTTGTTTTAAGATTTCAGCAAGGGCCCGGCTGGCTGGGTTTGCCTACTGTCAGGGGAGACACATGTGTGAGACGTGATGTAGATTTCTAAGGTACTGTTTGGTTTTGTTTTGTTTCATTAATACTCTGTGTGGAAAAATAATTTTAAGAGTGATATCATGGTATATTTCTGGAATTGCATCATTCTTTGGCTTTGAAGCTTCTTAAGTGAAGAGGAGCAAAGAAATGGATCAAAACCAATGATACAGTAGCACCAGAGGTCTGGATTCTAGTCTTACACCATAACTAACCCACGAGATGGGATTTTGGAGAAATCTGGGTTCCATTTCTAAAATGAGGCAATTGGAATATAAACTCTCGACATTACAAAAAGCACTGAAAGTTTTTCTAAATTTTATTTATGCTATATGTTTTTACTGAAAAACAAACCAACAATTCAGCAGTAATTATATAATGGGCAAAGCTACAACTTAGAAAAGACAGCTGGACAGTCCTGAGTTAATAAATAAGGGTTTATGGAGACTCAGAAGCTCATTGCAATGGGGGCATCGAGCCAATTGGTTGTGCATCTGTCACAATTGGTGCGACAAGAAAGAGTCAAACTGAATATACACTTTTAAAACATAGACATGCCTTGGTTATTTTTTTAAAACTAAAGTTTTGGAGAGAACTAGAAACATTGATCAAATCAATTAGCTCATACCCTAGCAGTTCTGTTTTGTATGCATTTGATGGGGTGGAACATTCATAAATGGGTATATGTAAGCCCCCGCCAGGGCTGGATTGTGTAATAGTCTGGCATGTGTGACTTCTACATTTCTTTAATTACTGCTTCATGCAGCACCTGCAGTGCAAGTCGAGCCCTGTGGGTCTTGTGATCCTACCTCACGCTGCAGGGATAGAGGGGTCACCCATGTCTGCTGCCTGATCTTTTCAAGTTGAGCAAGGCAGGTGGGTTTGCAACTGGGAGCCAGAGCACTGGACTGCATACTGGACCCCGTCATTCCAGCCAACAGAGGTATCCCCTCAGCAGCCAGAGTCTGAGTACTTTGGAGTTGCAAACCAACTCTGAGAGAGGAGGCTCGCAAGCTCCCTGTGCTGTCGTTGCTTCCGGCATCTCCAGCCTAAAGTGCATGGTTCTGACTGTGTGAAAATACAACCTCATCCACACAAAGCCATCTTCACAGTCTCTGCTGAGGGAAGACGAGATGAAGTTTCTTCAGTAACCCCAAAGACCATCCTTTCATCTTGAATATTGAACAGACTCATTGGCTAATTATTAAACTCTCTTCTTATGGACTAAGGTGATAATGTGAATTTTCTCTCAAAATATATTCCTCAAGCTGAGTATGATTGTGCATACCTATAATCCCAGAGGCTCGGGAGGTATAGGCAGGAGAATGGGAAGTTCAAGGCGACCTAAGCAATTTAGCAAGGCCCTAAACAATTTAGTGATACCCTGTCTCAATATAAAAATGAAAAGGGGCCGGGAGTGGTGGCACACACCTGTAATCCCAGTGGTTTGGGAGGTTGAGGCAGAAGGACTTCGAGTTCAAAGCCAGCCTCAGAAACTTAATGAGACACTTAGTAACTCAGGGAGACCCTGTCTCTAAATAAAATATAAAAAAGAGTTGGGGATGTGGCTTAGTGGTTAAGCATCCCTGGGTTCAATTCCTGGTATAAATAAATAAATAAACAAACACACATACACATTCACACATTCACACACATATACATACAAGACATGTATATATATATATATATACACATGTCTTGTAAAATAATTGAATATAGAATGAAGAGTGAAATCTATAAGAACAATGGTTTATTTTTTTTAAGTGGAAGTGAAATTCAAATAACATTTAACCATTTTAAAGTGGTCCATTCCATGGCATTTAGTACATGTGCAATGCTATGCCAACACTATCTTTCTCTAGTTTCAAAACTTTGTCCTCACCCCAGAAGAACACTCCCATCCATTGAGTAATCATTTCCTATTTGCTCCCTCCCCCTATCTCTAGGCAACCATGAATCTACCTTCTGTCTCGTGGATTGCCTATTCTGGATGTGTTTTATGTTTTGAGGGGCTCCTTTTACTCCAAAGTACTCAGCTCCCAAAGGATATGAAGGAAAAGAGCATGTCTCTGTGACCCTGTGATTATTAAATATTTACCTGTCAGGGCCTCCTGCTTCCTTCCCTGAAGTACCACCACCTGCGGACCACAACAGGCCGCCCCCCAGCTCCAAGAAAGCAGCTCAGCAGCCCGGCCTAGCGGGGAAGAATGATGTCCATTTAGAGTTCCAGGAAAGGTGTAAGTAGAGCCAAATAAAATGATTTTACTTGGAATTTGGCCACATTCAAGGGCTAATTAATAGGGATTATGAACAAAGTGAGGAATGTGCTCTTGGCCGCCACCAAGTTATCAGCGTAGTAAAGTATGGCTTGAGAGTTTCCTAACCTCTGCAGAAGGACGCCCTTGTGCTCTGAGCAACATATTGAACCTGTTAAGTACTGAAGAAAACTGGACTCTCAGAAGAGGACGAGGAGTCTTTTATTCACTTGCTGCAAGGTTGCTGCTTAAATCTGGGAACCAGGACATGGGACTCTTTGATCTTAAATCTCAAAGGGAAGGGGTTTGGTTAGCAGACTCTGTTAGGATGTCATTCTGAAGCTTCAAAAAGCCCCAGTGTGTGTGTGTGTATGTGTGTGGGAGGGTCATCTACCTTTACCTCCTCCTAATTTGGACATCTACCAATTTACAGCTAATTGAAAATATTACGGGTTGGAGATGTAGCTCAATGGCAGAGCACTTGCTAGCATGCGTGAGAACCTGGGTTCAATCCCCAGCAGTCAAAAAATTAAAAAAGAGAGCGGGAGCAGAGGGGAGATATATTTCTACACTGGTCCAAAACGAGAAAAAAAGATATTTAGACCAAAACAATCCTCTTTGTGGTTTTGTTTCTTCATTAAGTAATTTACAAACTTGGAAACTCTAGGATTGCTATGCTGGAAAGAGAAAAGGAAAACAACGAAAGATGAAAAAAATGGTCTTTTCTTCCCACTTCAATCACCATTCTTCAGTGAGGAAAAAAATTCCCAAATACTGGTCCATGTTTCAGGATCATTTCAGCAATCTCAATGCACTCACCTCCATTTCCTTCCCATTCCAGCACCTAGTCACTTTCCCCTCTAGAATCAAGTAGCAAGTTACACTGTATGTGGAAACACATGGATTTTTATCCAAAACCTGTGATTTTTTTCATACATGGATTCTTTCTTTAGAAAGTAACATTGTACATCACAATTAAAAAATTACCAGCCCATAATTTTTTTTAAAAGTAGCTTCCTTCCCACCCTAAAGTTATGCCCAGGTAATACAATAAAATGAAATCTCTATTCTTTCCCACATATATACTTAAAATTTGACAACAGTGAACTTCACTGAGATTTACTGTATTGTATTGTCTTAAGAGAAAAAGGGGAAAGTACCAGCAAATGGGACTATGGTCTCTTTTACTACTCTCCAATGAGAAGAGAAACTATTTTGCATTTCCTCAAAATATAGAACAAACTGGGGCAGGTTGGGATAGAATATGTAAAAGGCAAAGGATGAGGAAGAGGAAGAGGAGGAGGAAAGGGAGAAGGAGGGGATGAAAGATTGGAAAAGGGAAGAGAAGAGAAGGCTGTCTGCAGGGATTTCCCAAAGTGCACTTGTGGCAGTACAAGTCTTAGGTTTCTGAACAGAGAAGAGTTTACCAGGATTGGTGACTGTCTCCTCTACTGCGACTCCCTCCAGGTAGGAGCTGGGCAGAAATGGACAGGTGTGATGGCATGGAACCTGGAGCTTAGAAGGCCCACATTTGGTTTAGGACTCCTGAGGTTCTTCCTAATCTTATTTTGAGATTCTTCCTAATCTTATTTCGGAACTTGTGTTTTGTGCATGATATCAAATGGAAGTGATACCTGAAATATTCGTGTTTGCTGTTAAGGAAACAAATTTGCTTAAGAAGTTCATGATACCTGAATAGCACAAAATTCAGATGGACCCACAATACGTGGAAATTGAACAAGACTCAAAATGAGTACAGTTGTTGCTCAGTGTCCATGGGAGATTGACTCCAGGGACTCTCATAGATACCAGAAACCGAGGATGCTCAAATCCCTAATACAATGCGATGTTGTATTTGCATATAACCTACACACAACCTTCTGTGTACTTTAAATCATGTCTAGAATACTTACACTAATACAGTTTGAATGCTGTGTGAATCAATAGCTGTTATACGTATTGTTTAGAACTTCATGACAAGAAAAAAGTCTGTACCTGTTCAGCATAGACATAATTGGCTTTTCTCCATTTTTTTGGATCCATGATTGGTTGAATTTGAGAATGCAGAACCTATGATATGGAGGGCCAGCTGTACAAGGTGTGTTACACCTACACTAGGGGGAACTGAGAGCCCCAGAAGTCATGCTTTTCCATACTTCCCATTCAAAAACTTGCTTTCCAGAATTTGCTTAGAAGGGAGAAAGAAGCAGTGGAGTTCTAAGCAACACAAGCAACCAAGATAGTTTCCTATCTTATTTATGGCACATCCCTCAAGTAGCTGCCACTTTGGCTGAAAATGATGACAGGAGGAGGGGGAAAGAGGCCTAACCACAGTTCCTTCCCCTTTTAGACCCTCTTACCTCATCATAAGCCCAAGGCAGATGCTGGTGGAATGTGCACTTATCAAGAAGTGAGAGAAACCACTGGGCGTGGTGGTACTCAGGAGGATGAGGCAGGAGGATCACAAGTTCAAAGCCAGCCTCATCAAAAGCAAGGTACTAAGCAACTCAGTGAGACCCTGTCTCTAAATAAAATACAAAATAGGGCCGGGGATGTGGCTCAGTGGTCCAGTGCCCCTGAGTTCAATCCCTGATATATATGCCTGGTGTATGAAGCAGGAATTGTGGAGTAAGTTAAATGCTCTTATATGTTGCAATTTAAAAGCAACATTGTACAATATAAGAATAAATGGTAAAATTCATGCTAATAATTTAAATTTTTAATTTTCCTTTATTTATTTTAACATCATGTAGCAAATATCAGCATGCTACACCAAGTAGAGAGACCAGGATAGAAAGGAAAATGCTTTATAACTTAGTACCTTTAATGACATTTTCCCTTTGCCTTTTTTTTTTTTTGGTACCAAGGATTGAACCCAGGGGTGTTCAACTACTGAGCTACTTCCAGCACCCCCTTTTTTTCTTAATTAATTTTTAAATTTTGAGACAGGATCTTGCCAAGTTGCTGAGGGCCTCCCTAAGTTATTGAGGCTGGCTTTGAACTTGCAATCCTCCTGCCTCAGCTTCCTGAGCCACTGGGATTATGTAGCTGCACCATGGCACCCGGCTCTCTTTCCTTTTAATATAAGGAGCCCCACTTTCTATTTTGTACCAAGCTCCCCAAATTATGCAGCTGGCCTAGGGGAAGGTGTGTAGGGATGATGCTGGGGCTGGAGAGGTATAGCTAGAATTGTTAAATCTCTCAATTACATATTTTTAAAATGACTTCAAGTTCCTTGATGAGACAATTTCTTCTTTTTTCTTAATGATTTCCTTTAGTACAAAAGCCATGTTTCTCCTCCAAAGTACTTTACCTGGGTATATTTCCATGAGGTAGGCCCGTTTTTGGTACTAGACCAGTCGCTCCTGTCCTTGGCTTCTTCTCCCAGGACTAGTTCAAGGGCTGAGCTCTCATGTCCCCTCTGTTCTTTATATGGAACTTGGTTGGCTCCTAAGAATCTCAGGTTGAAGTTAGTTATTTTATAGTCCATTAAAAATATTTCATAAAAACCATTAAAAAACAAGACAATGTAAATGTAAAACAACAAGGTAATAAAAAAAGTTTTAAAAATCACATTTCGGTGACTTTTCTCGAAGGCCTAAAAACCACAATTAGGTATTATAATTTGGGGTGCATTACTCATATTGTACATTTTTGTTTTCATATTTATAACTCTGTGGGATTTACTAATCTCAAAGCTATAATACTTTTTATAACTGTAAGTGGAAGCTGTTTTGCAGACTTGATTTGTTAGTCTTCTCTTCTGTTAATTTATTGGTTTGTTCTATGTATTTTATAAAATCCAAACCTTGAAGAACAAGGCTTGACATTCGCACTCACTTTCAAACTTAAGAAATGGAGAGATGTGTTTCATTTATATTCTTTATTATTCACTTGACTTACAAAGTATACAGGCATGGAAATTGCTTGTCAGTTTTACTACTGAAAGCTCCAGCTACTCTTAAGATTTTTTATAATCACTCACTTTCCTTGGAGAAAATTCCTGGGTGGGGGGAGATCTTATAGCAGAGAAGGATTCTGTGTGGACTTCCAACCCTTTAGCCTAGATGATGGTAGGATGTAAAGTCAGGAAATGACATATTGGAGCAGGAATCAGTAGTGCTCCCTCCCAAGTCTATATTAAAGCACTTTCCATTTTAAATATAGCAATAAAATATCAGCTTCGAAATGCCTGATAAGGATAAAAGCAATAGATCCAAATCCAATCTAAGTCTGACACTGCCAGGAACAAGAATTCACATTGGTAAGTCAGGGCTCATTTATGGGGCCATAAATGGGTGGGCCAGCTATAATTTGGGTATTAAACTTGTAAAATATATTGATGGTATGGAAGAGCTAAATAAATAATTTACTACAAGAAAATTGGAAATCTTTACGTGGTACTTAATTGACCAGTTGGTCTCCCAGATTCTCGAGGCTCCTCATTTTGCATCCGTGTAGGTCTCACAGGCCAGGTTTTTTCTTTTCCTCGAGTTTAATTTCTCTCTGCTGTGAATGATCACAAGTTAGTGCATTTCTGAAAACACACAGTTTCCATTTAAAATTCTGCCAATCCATTACATGCCTTTGACAATTTCATTTACCTTTTAGGAGGATAAATGTACCCCACGCGTCTGTTCCAGGATTAGACAATTTTCTTTCCAACCCCCAAAAGCCTTTTAAGTACCACATCTCCAATTCCTGTTCTGAAAGCAGAACAGGAGGGGCTTAAACGAGAAGCTTTTAAAAAATTACTGAATCCTTTTGTTTGGTATTTTGGGAATCTGCTGAATAGGGAGAAGAATTATTCTAGAAAGCTCTATCACTGTCTCCCACACATCTACGAGATGCTAAGTATGTTTGGGGAAGGAAGCAGGAACGTAGGAACACTAAAACCAGTTCTGCGTTATTCATTATACATCTACACAGTCAAATAAACAGATTTCTTGGACAGACTTTAAATTTATTTACTTGAAGAGCAACAGTACCTCATACATGTATAATAATTGTATGTTTCAAAAGGCCTTCATACCTTTTATCTTTTCAATCTTGTGGTATTTCCCAAAGTAAACAGGACAGGCATTACAATGGCCAGTTTTACAAAATAAGAAAAGTGAGGTTTGAGGAAGTTGGGATTTGCACCAAGTGATTTAATATATTAAATAATTAGGCACAAGCCAGGGCTCTCAATTCTTCAGACTCATATTGACTCTAGTGCGAAGGGCCATTTTGCACTTTTCCTGCAGTCCTTGGAAAGGCCAACTCCAGTGATCAGGAATTGCACTGGTTTGTATATGGAAAGTCTAGAGTGGGTGAGTTTCAGGCTCAGCTGCATCTAGGCTCTAACTCTTCCTGGCAGTTCTTTCTGCTCTGAGCTCTTTGGGGAGCTGACTTTGGCTTCAGGATGACTTTCTTCATGACTGCAAAATGGCAGTTAGGAGCAATAGAGGCTGTGTGTTTCCTAGCTCATTCCCTTAAAGGTAAGAGAATCTGATTAGAACAGTTCTAGAAACTTCCAGCAACCCTTTTTCTTCTCCCAAACTGAAGAACATGACATCGTCAATGAATGACTGGTAAGAACCATGGGATTACTTTGATTGGCTTAGTTGAATCAGAGCCAATCCTGGGACACACTGAATATTCAGAGGAAGAAATGTACCAGAACAAAATCAGAATTCTTGTAAGAAAGAAGTAAGAATGGGTGCTTTGGGAGAATCCATAGAATCCTGTAAGTTATAGGATTTTGGTAGGCAACGAATTTGAGAAAATCCTGATGTAGGACAAGGTAGCAAAAAAAAAAAAAGGCTTTTAAAGTTTGATCAGAGGAAGCAACTAACAGCTCAATTCTGTCACTTCATTGTGTCTTATGCATTTCCTTATTATATTCCCCTGGCGACATCCCTGCTCTCCCTCAGGACTCCTGTTTGGCCTTGTGTAGATCCTGGATTCTTAGAGATACAAGGGCTTGATTCACCCCTAGGGTTTGACAGAAGCCCTCACTCCTGACGCCCTAACTTCATGCTGTACTAGACCCCATTTTTAAAGGGAAGTGCACAGAGAAGTTAGTTCCACAGAATCCTGTGCAATTCCAAGAGATCAATGAGATTCACTGTTTCCCTGAAGCGAGGTTTGACAGACCATCACATTCTCAGATGTGCTAATGGTTAATTTACCAGCAATGTGTTTTCCTTACACCAAACTACTATCCCAGCCACTACCTTATTGAAGAGTGGAGCTGTATAGCTAACACAATTCCATCTACCCTCCCTGACAAACAGTACATACTAGGGAGATTTTACATTTTTGTCTGGAGTATCCCTGGTGTGCAGCAGGTGATGCTCACCAGGCTGTGGCTAAATCTGGCCTGACCATATGCACCAGGGTCTGATGAACCAGATCCCATAGTGTGGGAACACATGCTGGGAGGGCAGGGTTGACTCTGGTGCCCACTGGAGATGCCAAGGAGGGGGTGGGTGCATAGCCTCCTTTAATAACATTGCGTGTTTTCAACTGGAGCACACGTTTAGGCAATGGAAAATACTTTCTCTATAGGTGTTGGGCCTGGGTAGTAATAAAAAGCAAGGAACACAACTGCAAACCCCAAACACTATGTCTTTTTAAATGAGGTCTGAGACTTACTTATTCACGTGTGACTAGCAGGACTGGGTGACATAATTTGCAGGACTCTGTGCAAAATGAAAATGTGGACTCCTTGTTGAAAAATTATTAAGAATTGTAAGATAGTGGCAGCAGAACATTAAATCAAGCATAGAGACCTTTTAAGCATGGGGCCCTATGCGACTACACAGGTCTCACACTCCTGAAGTCAAACTTGATGGCTCAGCTCTTAAAGTGACAGAACGAAAATTTCTATCACTATTTACTTTCTCTATTCTGTAGCTCTCAATAGTGATTTTCATCCAAAGAGCTTAGAATATTGTAAGCTGATGGTTTGGATATTAAGAATTGTTTTAATCAGAGGGGCAGAGCCTAAAGGTAGAATTAAGAAAAACTGAGCATGCATAAATAAAATTGTTTGTTGTTTTTTTGCTCTGCATTCAGTCTTGGTTTGCTGGAATCAAAACTGGTTTGATTCTGCTTTCATTTCTGAATGGCCCTAAATGAATCACTGATGTCTCAAAGTCATAGTCTCATTTTCTATAAAGCAGGAATAATTCTAGTGCCCATCTTATTGGGCTGCTATAGGGATTAAGTGCAATATTAAATGCACAGTACTTAGCATAATGATTCACTCATAGTAATTGATCAAGAAATATTAGCAGTTGTCATAATAATTATTAACAGTTCCCAAGGAGAAGAGTTAGTTAAGGACTGGGAATTCTCCAAGGATGTTTTAAGGTCAAGGATGTCTTAGGGATGTATTAGATCTTCTTGCTTCTAGATACCACTAGATTTTTTTTTTTTTTTTTTTTGGTACGAGGGATTGAATTCAGGGGGCCTCAACCACTGAGCCATATCCCCAGCCCTATTTTATATTTTGTTTAGAGACAGGGCTTGAGTTGCTTAGCACCATGCTTTTGCTGAGGCTGGCTTTGAACTCAAGATCTTCCTTCCTCAGACTCCCAAGCTGCTGGGATTATAGGTGTGCACCACTGTGCCTGGCTAAAAATTTTTAAATGTTTATTTTTTCCCAATATGCTTTTTGTTATATAGAAGTCCAGAAAAAATGTTAAAATTTTCATGTTAAGTGAAGTAATCATTCAAAGGTAACTTCTGTTAATATTTCAACATATTTTCCTCAAATTTTTTTCTTTGTATATAAATCTTTTATTAGTTTATTCTAAGTTTTATATCCTGCCTCCCCACTCCTGATATTAAATGGCCTTCAAATTCTTTTGTGATAGCTCAGTTCTACATGCGGCAGGTATTCCATAATTTCTTTCCCTATCTCTTGAACTTTTAAGTTGTTTCTCATATTTTTACCCTTATAAATTACATTGCTATGAAGAACCATTTGTATGCCCCCTGATCTCCTCTGACTCTTGGAGAAGAGCTCTCTCTTAGGGAAGGGTAAGAGTTAGAACTTCTTTAAGCCTCCTGATCTACACTGTATTTCCAAATATATGGTCCAACTTTCTCTCCTGGCAGATGTGAAGGGGGATCCTGTCTCTTGGGATCCTCTCCAACATCAAATATTATCATATTTGCCAATATTTGACCAGAGATAGGCACAAAAGTGTCTGCAATGCTTTGTTTTGCTTAATAGTAAGGTTGACATGTTTTCATGTTTATTGAGTCTTTGTGTGACTCTATAAGTTGGAAGTTCATGGCTCTTTGCCCATTTTTCTGTTGGCAGATTTGCTTTGTGTGCTATATTATTTTCAACCATGTCTCCCACATTCTCCCATCTTCTCCTAACAATACATATCATAGACACCAAGTGGCTTTCTGTAGTAATGCATTTAAAAAAATATTTTTAATTGTAGATAGACACAATACTTTTATTTTGCTTATTTTTTTATGTGGTGCTGGGGATTGAACCCAGTACCTCACACGTGCTAGGCAAGCACTCTAACCACTGAACCACAACCCCAGTCCTAAGTAGTAATGTATTTTTACTACTAAGAACATACATGACCAGAGCAGATAATAAAGTGGAAATGGTAAGAATGTAGCTACAGACAGCTCCTGTCCCCACTGCAGTCAGATTGGATAAACTTATCTTTCTTATAAATTATAGCAATACTAATAGAGAGCTCTTATACTTCCAAAATTTCTGTCCTGAACACATATTACCTCTTATTGTCTCTTCTAGAGCAAAACTAAACAGTAAAAGCAAATTGAAAGACCTAGTGATAATTAGAAAATGCCTAGAATATTTTTGCTTCCTATGATTTAGCAGAGCTAAAGTTACACATTGAATTAATTCTTTTGACAAGTTACAAATGAGCTACTTAGGCCTGTTGCCTTTTTAGTCTTCAGAAAGTCAGGCCTCGGAGTTGCTGGCTAGCAAAGCTCTGCCACATGGGGTGTAGGCTGTGGGTCCCACAATAAGACTTTTGTTCAGCTAGTCCTGAGGCCTCATGTTGGTGTGTGATCCTAGACATTAACATTTTGTGCCTCAATTTTGTGTGTTTAAAAATGAAGACAGTGATATCTTCCTAATAAGGCTGTTGTACGAAATAAATAGTTGAAAGAGCCGTAGGTACACAGTGAGTGTTCAAAAAGTATATATTGTTGTTATTGAGTCAAGCTGGTGCCAAGCCTACTTGAATGAATAAATTGGTGGAAGCACTGAACAGCTGGGCTACAGGGCCTTATTTTATGCCTCTCATACCTTCACCCAGAGCCTGTGATGTCCAGGGACAAAGTTTGCTGTGATCACACCTGCCCATCTAATCTGGCCTCAGGAATGCTGGGATGGACACACTGCTTCTCACAGGACAGTCCCCGTGTGGCTAAGTGTGTGCCCTTCTCTCTATCCATCCCCAAGTCTCTCCCAACTCACGCGCTCTCTGCCTGTCTCACACAGCAAACGCATAGTCTCCCATCTCAACAAGTTGTATGTAGGGGAGGGAACAGACAGGTTCCTTCAATCCATCTAGACTCTTCGGGTGGAGGCTCTGTAATAAATACAGATGGGAGAGAAAAGCATACAAATTTATTTGCTGTTCAGTTGTATGTCACATGGGAACCTTCACTAGGAAATGAAGAAGCATTGAAACCTGGTGATTTCATGTGAGGTTTGATGAAGAGTGGAGAGTTGTAGAGAAATATTATAGGAAAAGCTCTGAGCTAAATGTTATAAGCTAGTGGAAACTTAAGGTCTCTTCCTTTAGGTGTCCCTCGGCATCCCTGTGTCTCCAAGGTAAGGCTGCTCTTTTCTTCTGGGGATGGAGGGAGGGACCTTTCACATAAGGGTCTGAGACCTGCTTCAGGAGAAAATCAGAAAGCTCTTCCCATACATGCTGTTTCCAAACTCCTTCGGCTCAAAATATTCAACCTACCCAGATACCATATTTTGGGTTGTTTAGTGTATCCTGAACCCCATAATGCTCAGGATGGAGGGTACACATTAGTTAATCACTCTCAACTCATTTTCATTATATAATGCATGGTTGTAACCACAAATACAGTTAAAATAACTGTAGTTGGAAGAGGGTTGGTGGTCATCTACAAAAAGTTTAAATTAAAGAATGTGTTCCTTTTAAATGCAAGTTACATTTAGACACAACTTGTGGTTAGAATTAAGCACTGGAAAGAAGAGATTCTACCAGGCCTGCTTGAATCAACAGACAGACTGACTGTGATTAAGGCAGAGGCCCAGGGCTGCAGCCAGGGAGGTGAAATCCTTGGAGCAACTCTCTCCAGGTCAGATGGGCAGCCCTATCTCCCTCAGATTAAATGTTGCCTATCACATTGACAAAGAATCATAACAACTAAACACGGTTGAGGGAAATGGACATCCTCCTGTTCTCCCAGTGCAGTGTCAATTGGGACTATCATCTAATGGGCAATTTGGCATTGCAAAGTTTGACCACCAAACCCACTGTGTATCACCAGTGAGAATATTTTTAGATGCAAGTAATAGAAAACCTAGATATAAATGACTTAAACAAGAAGGAAATTCATTATCCTATACCAAAAAATTCAGTTATACAAGGTCCAGAGAATGTTAATTGAGGGCTCTATGATCACCAGGGTCCAGTGTCTTTTTTGCTTTTATGTTCTGCCATTCCCAACATGTTGGGGTTGTCATCAAGATTAATTCCTTTTGGTCACAGTATGAACTGCAGCTGCTCCAACCATCAGAGACTCACTTGACAATGTTCAAATACTAAAAGAGTGTCCTTTTCTTTGTCCTTATTGAAGAGGAAAAAAATTTTCCAAAGTTCCTTTGTCTTGTTTTTTTTTTTTTTAACATTTTGTCTTAGTTGTAGATGGACACAATACTCCTATTTTATTGGTTTATTTGTATGTCATGCTGAGGAACGAACCCAGTGCCTCACACATGCTAGGCGAGCACTCTACCACTTAGCCACAGCCACAGCCTTTGTTTGTTCAGTTCTAAAATGTTCCCTCATTGGCTCATGGACTGCATCATATCAGTTTCCTATTTCAAACCCTATGATTGGCAAGGAGAATGGAATTTCACAGTTGGCATGGGGCTGGGGGAAAATGTGGCTTCCTCTGAAGCACAGGCCTTCCCAACATCTGAATCAGATGTAAGTTCAGTTAACAAGAGAGAAGTTGGGGGATTTTTGCTGTCTCAGCCTCCAATAGAATCTATCATCCTCTTTAAGGGAAAGCCTTCTAGAGTTTTCCTTAACACAGCACATGTGAAAAATTCTAATATTTGGATGGCACCCTGGGGTAAAAGGAGATTTAATATAGAGCTTAGTGAAAATAATCACTACTTTTTCTTTGTTATGTAATTATGATAAGAAAAATAAAATACAAAGTACTAAAAAAAGTCATTAAACATTCAATGTATATAAAACATCCAAATAAAACCTTTTCAAGTTTTAAGATTAGAAACCTGAGCTTGCTTATATTTTTCAATTTCAGGTCTTATATTTGAAATGACTATACCAACTCCCAATTGAGACTTCTTTTAGTGAGGATCTCAAATTCCTTATAGTCACAAGGGGAAAACTTTATCCTCAATATAGGTAATAAAATTTTTTTAAAGCATTTTTACCATAGTCAAACACTTTCTGCAAATCTGTTAAAAAAAATAAGACTTCCTTTACTTTCACTGACAAATATAACATTGACCTTTCTTTTGTTAATGAAATTAAGTTTCAAATACATTTGAAGGTTTTCATAGCAGTTTTTTGAAAATAATGAAAATGTTCTAATGTGTGTATGGAACGTTAGAGCAGGCATCATTAACCTAGTCTAGAAGCTGCTATGAAGGAACTTCAGGTACAAATGGACAGAATGTGGTGTATACAAAGAAACTGTTTCTCCAGATGCACCATTCGGAAGCCCTGCTCTGTTTCCATTTGTCCGCCAGGACTGTACATGGGACATGAACTTCTCCAGTGGCTCGACAGGCCTTGGTGCAGGCCAAGGGCACAGCATGATCTGTAGCTACTGCTATTGGCAAGTGCCTCTTGGGTAATGCTCAGGGGGTTACTCTGGAATGGTGGGTCTCTGACTGTAAGTTCCCAGGCCAGCCCAAGAACAATATCTAGCAGCTGGTTAGAAATGTAAATTCTGGATCTTCATTCCAGAAATTCTGGGTGTGGGCCCAACACCCTGTACAAACCCTCCCTAAGGTTCAAGTTTGAGAACCAGTGTTCCAAACCCTGAAGTGGTTTTCATCTTTATCATCTACAGTGCCCTTGCTCATGCTGTGGCACAAGAAGATTGTTATCTTGTGGGTTACCTGTAACCCATCCAAGGTTCCCAGAGCCTGTGCCCCAAAACAGTGGAGCACCTTCAGCTTTCCTTGCCTCTGGGAATTTTGAAAAAGCAGAGAGGGCTTTTTATCAGCAGCCAGGGGAGAAAAGCCTTAGGCAACCTCCAGATTGGATAGTCAAGACTTACAGTTTGTCCCCATTGCTGTGGAAGTCACATTTTTTTCTAACTTCATTTGAAGTTGTCCAGGACTGCCAAAGGTGACATAGTAGGTATGCCAGGTTATCATTTGGCACTGTTTTACTAGGGTCTCCCCTGCTCTGGGGCTTGTCCCCATGCTTCTAAAGATAGACAGAGGACCAATAGTTGATGGGATGCAGCCTTACTTCCTTTGATCATAGGGAACCGGAAGTGATGTTGGATTTTTTATATAGAGAAAGGATCTAGAAGACTCTTAGCCTCTATAAACTTCCTTCTTGTTATTAATGACCCTCACTTTTTACCAGAAAAAAGAAAAAACAAGAATCAGTGGATTTATGAGATATTCATCTAATATAAGAAAGAATTTCATAAGCATGAGGATGTTTAATAACAAGAGGGTAGTTTTCTTAGACAAACCAAGTCTCAAAAAATTATGTTAGGCAAGTAAGCAAGCACTTTACCACTGAGTTACATCTCCAAACCTTTTAATAATTCTATTTTAAGACAGGAGGTTACTTAGTTGCACAGTCTGGCCTCAAACCTATGATCCTCCTGCCTCAGCCTCCAGAGGAGATGGGAATACAGGTGTGCACTACTGTGCCCAGCTAGCCCACAGTTTTTCTTGAGGTTGCTATTACATTTCTCAGTGTAATCAGTACATCACATTTTCCTATTATTTCAAATCACCTTCAGGTTAATTTATGTGAACTAATCAAAATAAAGTCAAACTAAAGTCAAAATAATCAACTGAATCTATTTCAAAAGCTTTTAAAATGCAGAGTTCCTAAAAGGAACTGATGGAAGCTTAGGCTATAGAGCTAAAATAAAAAATTATTTTCACCATTGTCCCCGAAATTCCAGAGCAGTTCTAGGCAGAGCATTCTGTCTCTCTTCTCTAGAAACAAGAAAACAAGATACCTGCCATTCCTTACTCTGTAAACTCTTTCTTCTTTGCTCCAAATGTTCCCTAGCCATATGTCTACAAGGACATCTCTTTTCTGGGGAGCCTTCCCCAGTTCCCCAAATTGGGCAGTGTCCCTTTCTGGAGCTTTTCTGAAATATCCTGTATTTACCCATTGGGCTTTGTCTCTATTCTCCAAGATTGCAGGTCCTTGCGGGCAGTGGCCTTGCCTCACCCTCTGTTGGCTCCTCACCATCCCTGGTAAAGGGACTGGTTCATAGATGCTCAATAAATAGTGAGTGAATGGGATCCTATAAGTGCAGACACTTTCTTTGGTTTGTGTACTTTCTCATCTCTATAAAAGAGGTGACCTGACTTTCCCATGTTGGTGAACATAATTAGAGCATTTTCTCCCTGACTTCTCTTCTTTAATTAAGCAAATCATGAAAAATCACAAAGTCCTTTAAAAAACTATCTGTTCCAGAACATCCCTCCCAGTTATCAGCAGTTCCCAAGGATGCTCTGAGGAGATTCTCATAGTGTGCTCCTTTCCTCATTCATGTTTCCGCCACCTGCTGCATGGAAGTCTTAAAAGGGGGGGAAAAAAAAGAGGTGTGCTACCCAGCCTGCTTTTTTAACCCAGGTTCCAAGCCAGGACTTTTTCTTCTACAATTTCCCAGAGATCAAGTCAGTGGCTGCTTCCTGCCCCCTGCTAAGCTGGACCTGGGGGTTGATGGTTTTACTGTTCTTCAGTAAGCACGCAGATTAACAGCTGCCTGTTCAGTAGCTTCAGGCCTCCCTTAAATTGAGAGGGTTGGGGCTGCACATTCCATAAGCGGCTGGAAACGTCTCCATCTTTGGTTTCTTATTATTGGAAGGTTACTGTGGCTCTGAGCTAGACAATGAATACAGCAATGGGTTGGATGTCTTTTGTTTCATGCAGCCCATAAAAAGGAGCCCAGCCTGCCGGCCTGTACTTGGTTTCAGCAGCTGGACCTCCACTCTGATAGCCCACCTCTTGCTTTTGCTACCCTCCTTAAGTTACCCTTGCACATCATGTTTCATTTTACAGTTCTATGGAGCACCCTCAGGATGCCCTTTCCACCCACTTGCTTGGAGACCCTGAGTCAGGAAGTTCAAAGGCATCCCCATCGTCCCCAGTTTTTGTTTTTTATTTATTTGGGATATACAAGGGAGGGTGGGGAGGGGAAGTACAGAAGTTCATTGGATTAGACAAAAGGAAATGAAGGGGAGGGAGGGAGAATGGGAATAGGAAAAAAAAGTACAATGAATCAGACGTAACATTCCTACCTTCATGTAGGAATACTTGACCAGTGTAATTCCACATCATGTTCAACCACAAGAATGGGATCCTAGCTGGGTCGGATAGTGCACGCCTACAATCTCAGTGGCTCAGGAGGCTGAGGCAGGAGGATTGCAAGTTCAAAGCCAGCCTCAGCTATGGCAGGCCACTGAGCAACTCAGTGAGACCCTGTCTCTAAATAAAATACAAAATAGGGCTCAGGATATGGCTCAGTGGTCATGTGTCCCTGAGTTTAAACCCTGGTACCAAAAAAAAGCATCCTAATTAAAATAAATTATACCCCATATATGTATGATATGTCAAAATACACTCTGTTGTCATATATATCTCCATTAGTTTTTAGAGTCACCCATAGCTCACTGAAGCTCATGAGCCTGCTACAGTAGCTTCCCTGCATTAAATAGTTGTTGCAACTAAGTTTGTGGTGGTCTTTTCTTTTCTGCCTTCAAGGTGATTTTAGGGAATATGTGGAAATTTTAATCTCCTATTAGCTGACAGGCAAGAACTGAGTCCCAGAGGCCAAGAAGTTGATGGGGTAAATGAGTCTTTTTCACTCTGATTAAGCCTCTGGGGAACCATAGTCCACACATGAAGGACAAATGGATTATAAATTTGTTCTTAGAATCCAAAAACTTTGGCTGCAAGTACAAAGAGGTTAGTGGTTTTGGAGGCACTTTTACTTGCATCTCCATTTTACAGCTTTGACTCCCTGTAGGAGTCTATATGAGCTTCTGATTGGCCAGGGATGCAGCATCTAGGAAAAGCAAAATAGTGTCAGGAAAGACAGGTGACTTCTTAGAAGACTATGAGGCTGTCTTGACTTCTCTCGGCCAGCACAAGTCTGCCATGGCGAGGGGATGGCAGACATGGGAAAGCCTCATCTTGGCTTATGAATGAGCCTGGGGATGGCATGCAGAGCACCAGGGCAGTGTCACACTACCTTCCCCCTGTTCTGATGTGCCACCCAGGGGGCATGCCCTATTGCTTAAAAAAATATTCTGAATAGTGGACATTTATTAATTGAGGAAAAAGTCCTTTGTGCAGTGCCCCATTATTCAATCAATATCCGAAATGGAAGAAAGTAAAAAGACAGATATAAGCAGCACATACACTAACAGCTAAGCCCAAGGGATGTATGACTTCCTCAATGAGTACCAGAGAAAGTGATAAAATGTCAGACATTCAATGAAGAGAAATTCAGAGGAAGAAGACAAGTGACGGTAGCAGAAGTTGTAACGTCTCCAATTCCACATCCTCATCAGTCTCGCAGCTCAAATGAAGGCTTAACATATTGCTGCCAGAAGTATTTTCCAATTGAACATTGAAAGCAAATTTTCAAGGGCCAGGATGAAATCTACTGCAATAATATAAAATGAAACAGCTCCATTTACTACAAACAGAGATTCTCACAGAACCATTGCTGTTTTTAATGGTAGTGTTAATGGTAGAAAAAAAAATTGTGTTCCAGTGGCCTAAAATAGCCCTACTGAGCACTTTTCACACTTCCCTACAAGGCACTTGGGGATTTGTACTGGAGAAGTCCATTTGCTTACATTGAAAGAGACTTGGTTTGGAAAGGCAGGTGGTTGCTAAAGGCAGGAGGTTCTTCCATTCAACTAAGGCCACAGGAAACCATTATCCCTCTACCACATTTTTCTGGGCCCTGGCAGCAGCAGAGGGCAAGAGGATGCGGTTGAGTTGGTGTAGGTTAGAAAACAAATAGCCTAGAGTTCAAAGATTGTGGACTATGTGGAACAGTTGGCCATGGAGCAGGGAGCCTGTGTCTAGTCTCTGGAGGAGGAGGTGGCTTGATGGGAGACAGAGGAAGTGGGGTAGATCCTTCAATGTCACAGCTACAAACTATGGCTGTGCTATACTAGGAAAGTAACGTGTAAGTGCTGCTAGTGTGTACACCAATCCTGGGCAGGCTGGAGGGAGTCAGCTATGTATGTGGGGCCCCTCTCTTGGGATATGGTGATATGAGGTAAGGTGTCCAGCTTCGCATGCTGTGCACATGACACACAGATCAGGATTGTGTGGTCTAGTCCCCTCTACAGAATATCAGCAAGCACTGGTGGCCAGGTCAGGGCTTTTTAGTGGCTAAAGTAGTGAGAGATGAGGAGAGGGTCCTTTCCATGCATCTTTTTTTTTTTTTTTTACACTCACTTTGTCATTTCAACATTTAGTTATGTAGGAATCAAAATCTGCTATTTGGCCTGGCATGGTAGCACATGGCCAATCAGGAGGCTAAGGCAGGAGAACTGAATTCAAAGCTGGTCTCAGCAACTTAGTGAGGCACTAAGCAACTCAGCAAGACAATATCTCTAGATAAAATTTTTAAAAAAGGGGGGGTGGGGGACTGGAGATGTGGCTCAGTGGTTAAGCACTTCTGGGTTCAATTCCCAGTGCCAGGGGGTAAACAAACAAACAAAAACCCTGCTGTTTGATCCTGGACAATTTCCTTGGTATCTCTGACCTGGGCTTGTTCACCTCTGAGGAAGGAGAATGGGATGCCTGGCACAGACTGAGTTTCACATCAGAGGTCTGGGACCACTAGCTGCCCACCACCCCCACTCCTGCAACCTCACAGTGTGATTTCATATTCTTGCATCTCTTCCCAGACACCACTAACTCCTCCAAACACGAATTCCTTGTTAAGCTGGAAATATGTGTCCAATTTAAAAGGTGATCAATTGAAAAACTAGAGGTATGGATTAGGGAGCCAGGCCCACCCAGCATCTCCCAAAGTTGTTGGTGGCTTCATGTTGAAAAATGAGCTACTTGATCCCTTTCAGTGGAAGGGGGAAAAATGCCTTAAACTTTGCAATCAAGAACATTATGATCCCTTTGACTTCAAATCCCCAAACCCATTGAAAATGACATTTTAAATCTCACAGCACCCTGAGATTCTGCCAACACCAGTGAGAAATACAGTTAAAAAACAGTGTTACATTTTTGACCTGAGGGTTTTTTTTTAAGTTTTAAATATGGTGTTGATAAATGATTTCTCATTTACCTTCCTCCTTTCTCTATTGCCTATAACCTTGAAACTTGATTTGCTATCCACCAAGCAACACTGATTTGCAACTTGACTAGATGGGATGGGGGAGGGGAGATTTGCAGACTCAAAACAAGCCAGCTTTTCTCATTATAGGGACAGAGACAGCAGAGCTCTCTCTGGGGGGGGGGGGGGGCGGCTTTCTGGGCTACTCAAAGTGAGGGCATTATGCATGGTGTCCCCATCCCTATCCACCCTACCTGAGTAGACTTTGGGCAGCAAATTTCCAATGCAAAAAGGTGGCGTGTGTCCTATAGAGCTGGGGTGCAGTCAGGGTTCTGCAGCAGCAGTATTGAGCCACTAGGTGAGAAAACTGGACAACTGGCATTCAGTGTCTCCAGGAAGAACACGGGCCCGTCTTGCTGCACACTTCAACAGCAAACTAATAAAAATTCCTTTAGAAAAGCAAGGAAGGGGCTTAGTAACTTTTCGTAGTTGACAGAGTTTTGCCCTAATGCTAGAAAACATATTTTTATTGTCCTCTTTATTTTTCTATAATTATGGTCATCTCTCTTCCCCATAATGTCTTCTTTCTAATATCCCTATCTCCTTTCCTTCCATATGGGCCCATTGGATAAAATTGTGCTGTACATAGAGCTTGCCTGGAGCACTCCAATACTCTGTGTTGTTCTTCATCTCTGCACCCCCAAACCCTGCGCCCAGAAAACATCCTCAATTTTGTGTTCCCTGGTGGGGGAGCACAGACCCAGAATGAACTTGCACTTGGACTTCTGCCATTTACTAGCACATTGGCAAACTTCTATGTGCCTCGGTTTCCCCATGTTTTAGTCAGCTTTTTTTTTCCTGCTGTGACTAAAAGACTTAACCAGAGCAATTGTCGTTTATTTGGGGGGCTCACAGTTTCAGGGGTCTCAGTTCATAGACAGCTGGCTCCATTCCTCTGGGCTAGAGGTGAGGCTGAACATCATGGTGGAAGAGTGTGTGATGGAAGGAAGCAGCTCACTTGATGATCAGGAATGGTGTTTCAGTGTCAAATGACAGAAAATCCAAGTCAAGGTGATCTCAACAATAAGGACATTTTCTAACACTCACAACAGGAAGCTGAGAGTCAGAGTGGTGTGGGCCCCACCTTGACTCTGGCTTCCTCTCCCAGCATCTCCCTCCCTCCTTGGTGAGTCAGCCTCATCCTTGGGCTAAGGAAGTGAAAGAAGCAATTTGCAATCTGACATGGGGTCAAACATTCCATGATTTTACTTAAGAAAGAATGCATTATTAGGAGGTTTTTGACCCTTAAAGTTTCCAGTATTAATGGTGAGATTGAATGCCCTACACTCCCTGGCATGTATTTGGGATGCTAGGTCGATTTCCAGTATCATGGCTTGAAGACGTAGGGTCAATCTTGCTTTCCTTGACATTCTGGAATGTGTCACTCTACATACTGGAACTGGGATGTCCTTTATGAGCAAACCATGATCAGATGATGTTCCTCTGAGGGGAGGCAGGCACTCCATTAGCAGCCAAGGCTGAAGAGGCACCTATAGGTTGAAATTTAAAATCTTGTCTAGAGACATTCAGTTGTCGTCTTGGGTTCTCTTGCAGATAAGATGGCAGAGGCAAGCCAGTGCTTATTCCCATCAGTGGCTGTGTTGTCACTCAAGCAGATGGGGACAGTGAAATGCTGTGTCCCTGAATGTCCCTTTTTTGTTGCCCCAAACCACCAAGTTAAGGGAACAATGAGAGCAAACTTGGGCTGGAGTGTCCAGATTCATATTATCTTGAAGGACACTGGCTTTCTCTTATGCACACTGGAACCTAGGCTAAGTTCTGTTATCCTTAGAAAGTTACTTTCTTGCATGTAGCCAGGACAGCTGCTCCTTGGGATGCTGGTCATATAAGCACACTAAGCCAGCTAATGCCAATGATGTCACTGCTTCTGCAGCCTAATATATAAAAACTTATCTCTGTATAAGGATGGGCACAGAACAGAGAGAATTGTGGAAAAATACATGTCACTCATCCAACCGGTAACCACTGGACAAAACACCATGAGAGAGAGGAAGCACTGTTTGGAAAAGCACCACAAGGAACAGAAGTGCTATCTGTCAGCCTGGGGCCTCTGAATTCTTCTTGGAGCAGTCACTGATCTTTTGCAAGCTTTCCCTCAATACATCATATGTCCTCCATGCAGTCTCTGGGCACTTTTATTGGCTTGTCTGCAACTTACCACCCTGTCCTGGCACAACTGGGTTGTGGATAAGACAGTGGCCTTCTTCCAGAAGACTAAGTCAGTGGTTCTCAAACTTGAGCTCCTCAGAATCCCATAGGGAGCTTGTTCAAGTATGGATTGCTGAGCCACACCCCAGGATTTTCCAAACCAGCATTTATGCCTGCTGTGGGACCTGATCCTTTGCATTGCTAAAAAATTTCCAGGTGATGCTAATGCTACTGGTCTAGGATCTACCTTTGAGAACCATTGATCTAGGAGATGAATAATGGAGTATGCAGAAAGAAACCACCAGCGACCCAGACCTGGTGGTTTCTTTCCTACTCTGGCTTGATTTATTTACTGTAAATATGCTCTATCAATCACTGAAGGGTCCTAGGTCATTCATCCATGGAAGCAATCCCATTTTTTACCCTTAAGGCTGGAGCATGCAGAAGGAGAGTAGTTGGGTTTGAGGTTTATCAACTATGAGAAGCTCAAGGGTCTTGCTCTGATGTACAGGAGAAACTCCCCGTGGGCCTCTCTTTGCACTGGATATTCAACAGTGCAGCACCAGTAAGCCCCAAACAGAAACCTCATACAGTGTCATGTCTTCATGGTTCCAGAGAACTTCTAACTAATGGACACTTAGAAATCTAACAGGATTTCCTACTGGTGTGAATGCCTTGGGTAAAATTCTCATTAAACTGTCAGCCAGCAGAAAGGTGTCGCTCCTGGGAAGAGGGTTACAGCCTTCTGGGGAGGAAGGAGGCCTTCTTATGCCACCAGGGTTCCCCGTATCCAGTCACTCCCAACACCTCCTCTTTCCAAAGCCCTTTAGAGGATTTGTATAACTTTTCTCCAATTCCACCAGGAAGTTATTCTTTTTTCTCCAGTTCCAAATATATGTTCAATTTTAAATCTACTATTTCCTCTTGTTGGAGAAGATCTTTTCTGTGGAAATGGAGAATGACTAACCACTGTCTATGGTAGAACAGATTTTCATATATTTCAGGTCACAGGTAAAATCATTTCTGAGTGTACTTTTTCTTTTTGTTGTGATATTTTAAAAATTAACATCTAATACTACTCAAATAACACACAGAGTGATATAGGTATATATCACTGATATATACACAATGAAAAATGAGTCTTCTCTCCATCCCAGGCTCCTGAGCTGTTTTCGTAGAATTAACCTGCAACAATAGCAGCACATGTATTTACCAGAAAATTTTCATGTGTATATCTGTACACACCACACACACCCACATCCACATACTTTGCTGTTGATGATGTTTTTTTTAACTTAATGACATACCTGGGGTCTTTTCACACACCAGCATATACCCTTCTTTCTAAAGACACACCATAAATTATTTAATAAGTTCTCTATTTAGAATCTCTGGAATATCTTCAGTTTTGTACTTTTGGATAGTGTTATGAATACATCTTTAATTATATTGGCAAATATAAGATTTCCAAACCAAGCTTTGGTTTGCAGAGCCAAAGATTTGAGTATTTTTAATTTGGGAAGATTACTTATTGTACCAATTTTCATTCCTTTCAACAATATTCAAGAATGCCAATGTTTCCCCCAACACCAACCTCTATAGTGTGTTGTAGAATTTGTTAATTTTTGCCTGATGACAATTTCAGAACTATAATTCACATTTTTCCTTTATGAATGTTAAGTACCAATTGTGTTTCTTTTCTTTGAAGTGTATTGATATTCTTTTTCTTCTTCTTCTTTTTTATACCAAGCTTCAAACCCAAGGGCGCTTAACCACTGAGACACAACCCCAGCCCCCCCCCCCTTTTTTTTTGAGACAGGGTCCCACTAAGTTGCTTAGGGCCTCACTAAATTGCTGAGGCTGGCCTCAAACTTGCGATCTTCCAGGCTCAGCCTCCCTAGCCACTGGGATTACAGGTATGCACCATCGTGCCCAGCTGTTCATATTCTTTATAACCATTTTTCTACAGGTGTTGAACTCTTTTCTAAAGTTTTTTAGGCCATTTTCATATATCAGGAATTACCCTTGGTCTATCATATCTGTTGTCAATGCTGTTGTACAAATTTTAAGTATTTTCCCCCCAGTCCATCATTTCTTCTTTGTTAGTGTTTTAAGTGTTTAATGTCATGATGCAGTTTTTAATTTTTATGTACTTAAACTTAATCATGATTTTTTTTCTTAGTGCCTTCTAGGTTTTATGTCAAAGGGTTCCCCGATCCAAGATTATTATGTTTTAAAGAAGCACTTGTTTTCTTATAGAATTTCTATAGTTTATGGTTTTGTGATTCCTTTTTAATGTCTAGTTTGGTATACAGAAAGAGGAACTACTGGTAACTTTACTTTCTTTTTCAATGTTTCTTCACTTGTCCCAACACTGCTTACAGAATAACCTACTTTTTCCTTTATGAATGCACATTTTCAATTTTATAATAAACTATTTTCATTTGAACTTGAGCATATTATTTGTGAAAGCTATGTTCATTCCATTGATCAGTCTATTCATTTGCCAGACTCTCATTATAAGACATGGAGTACCTTTAATACATTTTAATATTTGGTATCCATTACTCTTTTTTTTCCCCTGATTTTTCTAGATATATTTGCATGTTTACTTTCTCCTAAAAATTGAAAGTCAGTCTGCCTGAGATTGAAAAGGATCATGTTGGTATTCTGTTGAGATTGTATTAAATTTATAGATTAATTTAGGGAGAATTGACTTTTTTATAATTAAGTCTTCCCATCCGATAACAGGGTAGCATTTCCATTACTAGGTTTTCTTTTGTGTCTTTTAATAGCATTTTGAAGTTTTCTTCATACATAATTTAAATATTTCTTAATTTCATTTCTAGGTATTTTTGTCCCTTATTATGATTGAATATTTTTCCCATTTTGCTTTTTAACAAAAAAGATATTTCTGAATCTTATTTTCATATCTATCAACTTTAAAAGTTGTTTCACCACCCACAATATTTTTTATTGGATTTTTTTCCTATAATCTGCAAATGATTTCACTCACATTCTCTCCATGTGATCCCTTCTTTTCCTTGTTCTATTGTGATGGCTAACACATTGTAAACACTGTCAAATAGCAGTGGGGATGGCAGACAACTGGCTTTGCTCCCGATTTGAGGAAGGTTTCCAGGGTTTCCATTACTCAGCATGATTCAAGCTTTGGATAATGATCATGTTATTTTATTGAGTTAATATATTATGGAAGCATCCACCAATAATATTTTGTTGAAAGTTGTAGGGTCGAAGAGCATGAGAAGAAGATTAACATTAAACAGGGATGAGAGGTGGGAGGGAAAGGGAGAGAGAAGGGAAAATGCATGGAAATGGAAGGAGACCCTCAGAGTTATACAAAAGTACATACAAGAGGAAGTGAGGGGAAGGGGAAAAATAATACAAGGGGGACAAACGAATGTCAGTAAAGGGGGCAGAGAGAGAAGAGGGGAGGGGAGGGGAGGGGAGGGGAGGGGAGGGGGGATAGTAGAGGATAGGAAAGACAGCAGAATACAACAGACACTAGTATGGCAATATGTAAATCAATGGATGTGTAACTGATGTGATTCTGCAATCTGTATATGGAGTAAAAATGGGAGCTCATAACCCACTTGAATCAAATTGTGAAATATGATATATCAAGAACTATGTAATGTTTTGAACAGCCAACAATAAAAAATTAAAAAAAAAAAATTTAAAAACAGATGTTAAATAACTATTCAGCATTTACATACACACACATGTAAAAATACACACGCACACACACACATCTTAATTCTGATATTTATACTTCTACGGGCCACACTTATTTTTTGCCTCCTTGGTCTGTTACGGACTGAAAAAAAGTGGTTTTAATTTTTCCAGCCTTGTTGTCTATCTCTTTGTGATTACTGCAGTTTTTCTTGCATTTGGAAGCAATGCCATTTGTTACACGAAACTTCACCAAATTGTATGTTGATCACTAAGTGTTCATCTTTGTTTTATTTAGTTTTGTCTTGAACTTTATATAGATATTGTTATCTTTGCTATTTTGTTACTTGCATTTAATTTCCTTGTCTTCACTTCTACTTCTACTTGAAACTTTCCTAAATAATTTTATTACACATATATTTCTTAGTGTGTTACATGGCTGAATTATAATTTTTATCCAGTTTGAGTCTTTATCTTTTCAACAGGGGAGTTTGGTGCTGGTGCAGTGGCGCACACCTATAATCCCAGAGGATCTTGAGTTCAATGCCAGCCTCAGCAAAAGTAAGGCTGCTAAGCAACTTGGGAGACCCTGTCTCTAAATAAAATATAAAACTATGGCTGGAGATGTGGTTCATTTGTTGAGTGCCCCTGAGTTTCATCCCCAGTACCAAAAAAAGAAAGGGGAGAGGGGCTTCCTCATTTACATGTAACAGTAAATCGGTTTTGATTTATTAGTTCTATAATCTTATTTTATGATTTATTATTTTATCCTTTTTAAAATTTTTTGCTAAATGGCTTAGAGTTTCTCATTTTATGTTCTATGTTGAATGAATGTAATTATCTTCTACTGATTTTTAAGATTGACGTTCTGGTTTTTTTTATTCTAATGATAACTTCAGTAACTTTTAATAACCTATTGAAAACTCTTCTTTGGTCAACTTCAGACAGTATATTCTGACACTCTGCAGTGAAAAATGAGGCAAATTAGAAAGACTTCTTGCCCTCCACACCTTCCCTGAGTACTATTATTATTCTTCCACTACTATTAAACTCCATCATTACCAGTAGTTCAGTTCTTCGTGGTACATATCACAATGTATAATTATGCTATTTATGTATCAGTGTACTGTTTGTTTTTCGGTTCCCTTGCTGAACTACAAAATACTTGAGACCCTGGCTTTGTATGCTTTTGTGGGTGATCAGGAAGAGGTGATACAATTTCAGAATAAAAGCAAGTTACAAGAGATTTTTGAGATCATCTCTCCTAATGCTCTCAAGCTACAAGTACAGAAACATACCCTGGGGTGAAGCCACCTGCCCTCCATCACAGAGCTGGCAAGCCATGAAAGCTGGGTTAGGACTTGGATCAGCTCACCCCAGCTTGTTCCAGAACTATCACAAAACATATCACACCAAGTTTATATTCTAACATTGCATGAGGACTCACACCTACACAGGACCAGGATGGACAATATGTTATAGGAAATTCAACTGCAATCACTCAGAACCTTTTAAGTGGCATGGTATTTGAAAATAACTTCATTGAAAGGTACAGTTTAAAAAAATTGTCACTTCATATATCCATAATATTTTACACATGCATTCTGAATTTCTTGACCTTGATGAGGAAGCCTGAAAGGGAGAAGAGCCCTCACTGTAAGTTAGGAACCAAGATTTGAATAAGTGACATACTCAGGGTCACTTAGAATGGAAAGAATTGATTCCAGAAAAGAATCTCTGTTTCCTGGCAACCAGTTCAGTACTCCCTGAAGGGCACTTTGAAGGAAAGCTCAATCAATGGAAGGGTCAAATGTTTTCTTTTTCAAATGTCCATTTTGCATGTAATGGCTACTCTATGTGGGCGTTGCTGGATGTTCTTCTATTGTTCATAAGATCTAGGATCCTTCTGCACAAATGCATGTGCTGTGGGTGAGAAATTACTTCAACTGAGTTTATTGACATTTCTTAGAGCATATGAGTTCAAAGAAAATTATTACAGGTAAGAGCTCTGTCTGTTAAAACACCACTGTATAGATTACATAGTGATATATATGGTTAGAGAGACAGCCAAGAAAAGCTCAGTACAGATCTTGCCAATTCTAAAGACCAGCCTCTACAATGGGTCGGTAAATCTTTCTTCTGACCCCAAAGCCACTTGCTTGGCCCTGACTATTTTTTTCAATCTTACTGAATTCTCTCTAGCAGAAATATGGGGTAAGGAGAGGGTAAGAACTCAGAGAGAAACTTAGTTTGAATCTGGACTTCTGCTGGTCTCGAGAAAGTTACTTAACATGGCCAATGCTTGATTCTCTTAGATGTGGACAGTTCAGATCTCAAAACTCTATATTAAGCATATATGATAACTTCTTAGGTTTTAGAAACATGAATTTTAGTTAACAGAAGAAAAAGAGGAATCACCAATAACAAAGGTAATGAACTTCAAGCTCTGTGGATGAGCAGCTCTCATGAGGGGTTCTGTGCTACCATGGGGGCCCAGTGTGTGGTGGGGTACCTTCTTGCCCTAGAGGGCTCTCTCTGACTGGTAGGAGACATTTCCTTAAATTCCCATTTGTAACACTGCAGACATTCGTTCCCCTAATCATACCCATTATTATATTGTGTACTAGAAATAATGACTTAGAGGGAATAGGGCAGCCCTTTGCAAGATGGCCAATGAGGAGCAACCCAAACAAACAGCACATGTGCTATTGAGCGCTTATAGTGTACTGGACCAAGTGACTGCTACACAGTAGGGATACCTTTGGTAAATCAGACCTATCCTGTCTAGTGGGAGAGCTGCAGACTGTGGGGCTAAGCTTGCCAAGTTAACTTTGCCCCATTCTCTAACCTATAACAAAGGAGGTCTTGGCCAGGTGAGTCCCCAAGATCCATTTGCTTCTCTGATTTATATTTATATAAAGCTTTACCCCAAGTCCCCCACCTCCCCTCAAAATAGAGGGATATAATAAGAAGCATAAACATTTTAAATGATTTCACAACATCTTAATTTTCTCTCTAAAAAGGTTGAGGCTGAACCAACAATGATGGCTTCATCCAAGAAGCCAACTTGAGCTCCATGCTCAGGAGTCATTGGAGGCTCAAGAGCCTCCAATGTGTTCTTTCCTTCTTTCCCCTTTTGCTCCTTTAGGCCGCAGCTACACAAAGTTTCCTATGGGGATTTTTTTTTCATTCTCTGTTGCCTGCTGGTTCCTCCGTGAACTGCCTGGGTTCATTTATTTTTATTTGACCCTTAGGATCATCCATCAAATTCTCATGTGCCCCTTAGAGTGTCATTGTTTCAGTGAGGGCTCAGTGCTCCAATTGATCTCTGGCTAAAGTTCTTGTAGCTGTGGCTGCCATTTCTTTCTCCCTCCTCATCTGGCTCCGGCCATAAAAGGGTGATATTAGCAGTCAGAGGTCTTCCCCATCCACCTCCCTCCCCATCAACCCTGAACAAAGTGATAATGCAGTAAACACCAAGTAAGAAAACTGAGATTTTTCTTATTAAAGAAATGGGGTTTCAAATCCTAATGAATTGGAATTTTTCCTTTGAAAACTTACTACATTCAACTAAGTCATGGGAGCTAGGCTTACAGCCGCTTTATATGGGTATAATTAGCGAATGAAACAAAGATTGCAAAACACTCTGAAGAATGAAATGCAGTTGAAATTTGTAAGAAGTGCTAATTCTCAACATTTCGATGTTTTTTCCTCCACCAGCCTCTTTGTAATTAAAAGCAAGACTTAAGTGAAATTAAAGAATAAGCTGAAAGGAGAATATTTTAAAAGAATCAATTTAAAGTAATTTCAGATACTCTCAGATTTGCCCAAAGTATTTGTCCGTCTATCCCTTGAACAGCTGGACACTGGAGGAGAACAAACAACAACAAAAAAATTCCAATCCAGAAAACCATGTAAGCAAGTAAAAGAACACAGTAAATTAAAAAGTGGCAAGTACCATGGAAATGATGGTATGGGGAGGTGACAGAAAATGACGGGAATACTGCAGGGCACTGAAGTCTGAGGCACTGGCATTAGGGAGGAAATCTAACAATAAGGAGGAGTTAACCTTATACATGTTTGAATAATGTTCTGAGGTAGAAATACTCATGTTTTTGAAAGGGAAAAGAACCCCCAGAGCCAGGCGCAGTGGCACACGCCTATAATTCTAGCAGCTCCGAAAGATCTCGGGTTCAAAGCTAGCCTCAGCAAAAGCGAGGTGCTAAGCAATTCAGTGAGACCCTGTCTCTAAATAAAATACACAGTAGGGCTGGGGATGTGGCTCAGTGGTCGAGTGCCCCTAAGTTCAATCCCCTGGACACCTCCCCTGCCAAAAAAAATAATACACCATCCAATCCAGAAGCATGTTTTCTGAGAGGGCTTTTAAAAGAAGATGAAAAGGGCTGGGGCTGTAGCTCAGTGGTAGAGCACTTGCCTATCATGTGTGCTCAGCACCACATAAAAATAAACAACAACAACAACAAACTATCGTGTCCATCTACAACTAAAAAAATATTTAAAAATTTAAAAAAAAAGAAGTTGAAGAGTCAGGCATGGTGGTCATGCCTGTAATCTTGGCTATGTGGGAAGCTGAGGCAGGAGGATTACAAGTTTGAGGTCTGGGCAACTTAGTAAGACCTTATCTCAAAATCAGAGTTTAAAAGGGCGGTGAGTGTAGCTCAATGGTAGAGCATACCTGGGGTCAATTCTCAGCACCACAAAAGGAAAAAAGAAGATGAGGAATAGCTTCTGTGTCCATTCTATTCAAATGTAAATAAAATCTGTTCCCATTAGAGCTTTATTTTTTCCATAAAATTCATCACTTTGTATGATATCTATATTTTTGTCATTATTTTGTTTATTGTTCATATTTCCCTTCTCTAGAATGTAAACATAGGGAATTCTGTCCTTTTGTTTGATACAGTATCTCTAGGGTATAGAATAATGTCTGGATATAATAGGTTCTCTCTGAATAGTTGTTAAGTAACCAAAAGAATAAATGGACATATTTGTAGGACTAAATCCTAGAATTATCAAAGGAAATTATTATACTTCAGGCTAAATATGGTCAGTAGAACATGTGTGTTTATATCTGTTCCCTCAAAACATGTCGGAAGAATATAAAGGGCATGAACTCATAAGGACTAAGAGAGCAAGAAGGGGAAGACTGGGGATATAGCTCAGTGGTAGAGTGCTTGCCTATCATTCATGGGGTCCTGAGTTCAATCCCCAGTACAGAGAGAGAGAGAGAGAGAGAAACTGAGCTTATGAGATGTTTCAGCAAAATTTTGATGGCTGATAATCTTAATTATTTTACAAGACTGGGAAAGCTGAAACATAGGCCCCCAGGGAGAGAGCCAGTTAGAAACAGGTCGTTGGTGCCATGGTTCCCTAGAAAGTCTCACAATATGGAAGTGGTATCTTATACTTCCTCCCATGCACCTTTCTCAGAAAGATACTTGAGGATATACTCCACTAAAACAGAGGCGTGGTCTAGAAAAAAAAAAGGCGGGGGCCTAGGATTGAGAAAACAGGTAAAAGAAATTTCCAGGGTGAGGGAGAAGGGAAATCCTACACTGACAGGGAGTGAACAGGCCGAGGGAGCAACCAGTCCAGATGGTAGCAGGAAGACAAAAGACTCCAAGGTTGATGTCTTAAAGAAGCAGCGGCAGCAGCAACTAACAGACAGCCTAGTGTGTCTGAATATCTGGAGAGGAGATTTTACAGTTCTGTGAGAGCATTAGGATTCAATTAGTTCTAGAATGACAAAATAAAGCCATTATCATTTTCAAGGAAAACAAAAAGCTATACAGAAAAGTAAATGTAATTACAGTTGCTTACTATGGTTTAAGTATGAATAATATTTACTTATTTACCATAATACCATACTGGGAGATTGAGAGGGAGGGCAAGTATTTGATATGGGGGGGGGGTAATACAAGAAATTAAAACCAATTTCTTCCTTAGTTGGTAGTCAACAGATAATTATCTAAACTGAAAAAAAAATTAAAGCAGTCAAAACATACTCAAAACAAAAAGAAGAGGCTAGAAGTTGAAATCAGTGGCCCTTGGAAAGCAGGATTAAGGGTAATGAAGAGCAGAGGAGGGACTTGATGTTTCATTTTAAACTCTATACTTGAAAATATGCTTTCTAAGCTATGTGTGTATGTTATATTTTGATATAAATAGAAATAAAATTAACAAGAGGAGTTTATGCATTCATATTAACCTCAAAGGAAGGATCTTGATTTTGGGATGTGTTTATCTTTTAAGCTCTGTGCATGGGAGATAGTCAATAAATGATGAATGAATGAATGAGAACTGACATGAACTTATTTAGAACTCAGAGCATACCACTGGCAGCCAGTGGAATCAGAAGTCCTGCATCAGTAAACTATTTAAGGAAGACCAGAAAGATATGCAATTGTGTACCCCACTACAATGGAGCCCTGGGGTTTCTGCTCAGTTTAACCTATTACACAGTGTAAGGCTGGCAAAAATTGCTCATTTCCATAGAGCTGACTCCACAGATTTAAAAAGTCCTGAATGGGAAATAAATATGCTGCTCTTAATAAATGTCTAGTTAAGGTATAGTTAATATAGTTAAATGTGAAAGTGTATAAATGATATATTTTAATAGCATTCTGAGCACATTTCAGGATTGAGATAAATGCAGACTTTAAAAAAACCCTCTAACATCCTCTAAACACATTGCCTTATCACAGTAAATGATAAATTACTAAAGAAAAATGTTATTCTGCAGTGTTTTGAAGATTAAGTAGAGTATGAGTGAAATTAACATTGTGTGTAAGTGAAGCTGCGACTATATCATGTCAGACTGGTAATAAAATTGCAAAGGGGAGAGAATTAGAGTTTTTTATACCACAGAGATGGAAGTAGTTTTCATTTTAATTGTTTTTCTTTAAATGGATTGTTTCTGTAATATACTATATTCTTTCCAGTTCACAGATGTTCAGGAGGGATAAAAGAGTTATAAAATATTCTAATGTGAGCTTTTAAAATAGCTTTTTTGGAAGAGAAAAAGGACAGACTAAAGAATTCAGAATTTTTAGAGTACCATAAAGCATTCAAATTGCAAATTTAGTGATTCGCATTTTGTGATATGGAAAAACAAATGGCCTTTTAACATTTATGCCATTGCTGGCCTTTTAGTCAAATAAATCAGTTTCATTTATTCTTTTTTTTTTTTTTAAGTCAGGTATCTTTACAATCCACTTTCTTTCTTCCTCATCTCATCACCTGCTAGCAGTTTCTATTCCCAGCATTAGAAATGGCCACTTTTCCTCTATCATCCGGGACACGGCTCTGGGCTTCCCTTGAGCTAACAACTGATGGATGGATTTGCAGCGTTGAGGTCGGAGGCCCCCAGCTGTCCTCCTGACGCGGGTCAGAGTTCCTGCCCTGCCCCCTCTTCCAGCAGGCCCTGTCCAGGGGCTGCTCAGAAGCTCCGCTTGGGCAACAAAACCAGGGGTCTGTGCTCCTGGTACACTGCACCTTGTATTTCTCATCTCCCTTCTCCTTCAGTTTTTTTTTCAGAAGGCCATTTATTCCCCCATGATTTTTTTCCTTGTGTTCCTTGTGTTCTTTGTACCAATGTTTTTATTTATCCCTGATTTATTTCTCTCTCTCTGTGTCTGTTTCTTTCTCTCTCCCTCCCTCCCCACTCCCTCTCCAATCCTCCCTCCTTCTCCTGTATAGTAGCTTTTTCCCTCCTGGACACATGGTTGGGGCCCAATAGATACACCTTAAGGCCTGAGAGACTGCACTATGTGGGTCAGAATTCTCCTGAGGGTTTGAGGATGTAGCTCAGAGGTACAGCACTTGCCTAGTATGCATGAGGCCCTGGTTCAATTCCTAGCACAACACACACACACATACACACACACAAAGAAATAAAAAAGAATTCTGTTGGAGACTACTATTAGCATTAGGTGCCATCTGCCATCTTATCACTTATTTATTCAACACCAACAAATATTTACTGGTCACCTACTATGTAGCAGGGACTATGCTAAATTTACATTGCTGAGCAAGAGAGACATGGGCTCTGTTCTTCCTATAAAAACTTACAGTCTGGGGCTGGGGTTATGGCTCAGCGGTAGAACGTTCACCTAGCATGTGCGAGGCCCTGGGTTCGATCCTCAGCACCACATAAAAATAAATAAATAAAGATATTGTGTCCAATTTAAAAATAAATAAATAAATAAAAGATATTTTTAAAACCAGTCTGGTGAGCAAAATATACATTAGCAAACCATTGGCATGAACTTATCTATGAATCCATGAATTCATATACCATAAATGCCAGGAGAAAGAAGTTCAGGGTGGTATATGTGCATAGAACTTGGGCATGTGACCTAATTTGGGGGATTAGGAAGTTTCCTCCAGGAAGTGACACTTAAAGAAAGCTCTGGAGAATAAATAGGAAAAGCAGAACATTCCCCACTGAAGAAGCCCCAGAAGGGAAGGAGAAGTGGCAGAGAGTGAAGAATTTTAGACACCCAGAGCAGCCACTGTGAGGCAGAATCCCAGTCAGGGAGCTGGTTCGGGGCTGAGGCTGGAGCTGGGGAAGGAGACAGATTATGTAGGGCTGTATGTGAAGGGCACAGGGGCTAAGTAGAAGCACTAAGGCATCAGATTTGCACTTGGACAACACCGATGTTGTTTAGATGGATTGGGGAGGGGCATGGCATGGTTGGGGGAGATCTATTCCAATTCCTCCCATATCAGAGGCAAGCTGGCACTCCAAGAATCACTGGGTATATCCTGTGGCTTCCTCTAAGTCTTGACCTCACCACACAGGAATATGGCTATTGGAAGGCTCTCTAGATTTTTCTTTGGGCACATCTCTCAGGTCCAATCCATGCCTGGTTCAGTCTTGTCTCTGCTCTCCTAAAGAGTCCAACCTGCAGACACCTCCGAGGGGGTAGAAAAAGGCACAATCAGGGTGGCAAAGCACAGGACAGCTCACTCTTGTTTAGTACCAGGATTTTATCATCAATGAAAAAAAAAAAGCTACAGTTGAGGTCAGGAATGTGTGTAATTTTTAATGGAAAATCCAGTCATTATTAATTCTTAAAAATTATCAACAAGAAAGGGGTCAATGATTGAATGAAAGGAGAAAACATTCCCAGAGTTTCCACTTCCCACACTGAAAAGTTGTCTATTCTTTGGTTTTGAAATTCCATCCGTCAAGCCAGAAGGTTAGGATGACCCTGCCCTTCTAGTCTCTTTTTCACAACCCAATAAAAGTATACTCTCTTGTGGGAAACAACATCATTTGGTGATATTTTATTTTATACCAGCTATTAGAGAAATAAACATTTATTACATTTTATAAATTTATCTTATTTATCTATACATTCCACATAGAGTTTTCAGCTTCAGCATATTTTCCATTTTTTTCCCCCTGTAATTCAACACTTGGTTTCACTGGGCAAAAATGCTTTTTTAGAGTAAAACCAAGATATTTTCTCACTCCCACTCCTTCCTTTCCTCTTTCCTTCATTCCTTCCTTCTTGTTCCCTTCCCTCTCTCCCTCCTCCTATCAATTAGTATTATTTATGACATTCAAAGCACTAACTTAATTTCAAAATTAAGGGATGTGAAGTAAGAAGTTTTGATAATAATGCCAGCATTGTCCTAACATGGCTCCTTATTTACCAATTACCCAGTACTGCCAGGTCAAGTCAGATGAAATCTTGGTCACATGGATTTTGTGGCCCCCAATTCTGTCCAGCCTATTTATTTTGATTCACCTGGTCTTCCCTCTATGTGTGCCTTCTTTGGGGATGCATGAGGAAAGATCAAATGTTTGAGAGGTGTCTGTGCTTTTTTTTTTTCCCTGTAAACAGAAGAGGTGACAATACAGCTATACCATAGAACTCAAGGAAAACCTAGTGTCCCAGCAGAAGCCAAGCACCATTGCAGAAGAGAGGAGCCTGTACCCACAGGCCATGGCAGAGGAGGTTGTCAGGAGACAAGGGGGGTACAGCAGGGGCTTGATAAGAACTGGTTACTTGGCCCTTGATAATGTTTGATTAGGCAACATTGCCCCCCACTCCAGACAGTGGAGGGCTCAGGATGTCACATGCTTCCCTCTGGCTCTGTTCAACTGCATGTCTGGCCAAGCATCATGCACTCAGCAAACATTTATTGAACATCCTTGCATAGACATGACATTGAGATGATCACACATCCTCTAATTCCTCAGAGGAGCACGGAGTCTAGTGGGAGGGAAAGAAATAGACCCTCAAACCCAACCTGTGTCAGAGTGAATAAAGATGGTGAGCCAACAGAGGGTCATCAGGGGGCGTGCAGAGGGAGAGACGAATAATTAATTTTAGTTGAGTTTGAGATTCAAATATGAGCCCTCAATGCTCAGTCACGTGATAAGGTCATGAACTAGGAGAATGAGGTAAATGTGAGGTGTCTGATAACCCTTCATAAAGAAGCTTAATATATGAAAATTTAATATCAGAAATATTAGGTGGGACTGTTGCATTATAAACAGGTGCTTTACAAAAAATCTCAGAAGGGGGTCTTATGCTAGCATAGTATCAAAATATTTAGTAACAGAAGGCATAGACTTAGAAAAGGGACTTTGAAATGCTAATTTGTCTGTGTAAAAATAGGGTTAAACTAAAAAGTTTTTTCTCAGCAAGAGAAACAATAAGAGAGGTAAATAGGGAGCCTACATCCTGGGAACAAATTTTTACTCCTCACACTTCAGATAGAGCCCTAATATCCAGAGTATACAAAGAACTAAAAAAATTAAACAATAAGATAACAAATAACCCAATCAACAAATGGGCCAAGGACCTGAACAGACACTTCTCAGAGGAGGACATACAATCGATCAACAAGTACATGAAAAAATGCTCACCATCTCTAGCAGTCAGAGAAATGCAAATCAAAACCACCCTAAGATACCATCTCACTCCAGTAAGATTGGCAGCCATTATGAAGTCAAACAACAACAAGTGCTGGCGAGGATGTGGGGAAAAGGGTACACTTGTACATTGCTGGTGGGACTGCAAATTGGTGCGGCCAATTTGGAAAGCAGTATGGAGATACCTGGGAAAGCTGGGAATGGAACCACCATTTGACCCAGCTATTCCCCTTCTTGGACTATTCCCTAAAGACCTTAAAAGAGCGTACTATAGGGATACTGCTACAATGATGTTCATAGCAGCACAATTCACAATAGCTAGACTGTGGAACCAACCTAGATGCCCTTCAATAGATGAATGGATAAAAAAAAATGTGGCATTTGTACACAATGGAGTATTACTCTGCACTAAAAAATGACAAAATCATGGAATTTGCAGGGAAATGGATGGCACTAGAGCAGATTATGCTAAATGAAGCTAGCCAATCCCTAAAAAACAAATGCCAAATGTCATCTTTGATATAAGGAGAGCAACTAAGAACAGAGCAGGGAGGAAGAGCATGAGAAGAAGATCACCATTAAACAGGGAGGAGAGGGGGGAGGGAAAGAGAGAGAGAAGGGAGATTGCATGGTAAAGGAAGGAGACCCTCATTGTTATACAAAATTACATATAAGAGGAAGTGAGGGGAAAGGGGAAAAAAAAACAAGAGAGTGAAATGAATTACAGTAGATGGGGTAGAGAGAGAAGATGGGAGGGGAGGGGAGGGGGGATAGTAGAGGATAGGAAAGGCAGCGGAATACAACAGACACTAGTATGGCAGTATGTACAAAAGTGGATGTGTAACCGATGTGAATCTGCAATATGTATACGGGGTAAAAATGGGAGTTCATAATCTGCTTGAATCAAATGTATGAAATACGATATGTCAAGAGCTTTGTAACGTTTTGAACAACTAATAATAAAAAAAATAGCAGTGAAAAAAGATAGGGTTCACACTACAAACGTCACTACGCATCACTTTTCATAGATTTCATATTCAGTAGCATAATCATAATCATAAACGCAAACGTGTTCACTGGAATGTACCCACTGAGCTGAAGGCAGATACAGTAGGAGTGGAGCATGCACCCAATGGAGAAGAGCTTTCTGCGGCAGGGTAGTTGGCCAAAGTATGGATTCTGAGCAAGGTCTTTCTCCAGTTCTCTTTCGTACCTGCACATTAAAATCATATGGTGAACTTTTCAAAAATCTTAAAGCCCAGGCCACATCATCCAAATCTCTAGGAGTAGGACGCAGGCATCAGTAGTTTTTAAAGCTCCATAGATTATTCTGATGTGTGGCCAAGACTGAGCATCACTGCTCTGGAGCAGCACTTCTCAAACTTTAGTCCCTTGGGGTCTTATTAAATGCAGGTTCTGATTCAGCTGGCAGAGCCTGAGATTCTCTTTGTAACAGGCTCCCAGATGGTGTTGACATGGCCAACCTGCGAACCACAGGGTAGAAATAGCAACTGGGAAAACCTCCATGAGGACAGTCTAGACGTGGGTTCTCCAGGACTCTCCATTCTGGAATACAAATGGAGTTATATGACAATGACAATTTTCATGCCACTGGCTCTTGTTTAAACCAGCTCTCACAGGTATATAGCACCCTTCCCCTACCCATGGAAAGAGACCTCATAAATATGTCCAGTAGTTCTTTGGTAGTTCTTAGGGGCCTCTTACATTGGCACACAAGCATTTCCAGTTAATTACCACATGATCATTTTCTTCTTCAATTGATTGTCTTTGTTGGAGACCCCATCCCCTGCTACCACAGGACCCACAGAGATTTCCAATGGAAGACATAACCAGTAGACAATTCTAAGTAAAAGACATCGCCCTGTCCCAAAGACTCTGAATAGCTCAAGGTATTGGGTTTCATTGTCCCTTACAGTGAGTTCTGTCTTGGGAAGGTCCCCTTGCCCACTGACAAACAAGCATCAAGGGAGTCCAACCCACCAGGGTCACACCCCTGCCTGAGTCCCTGATCGTTTCCAAGTAAGAACAGTAGCCGTATAAAGTTTCCTTTTGTTGCTAGAAAGAACAGAACAAGCCTGAGAGGAAAAAAAGGAGCATGTGGAGACAGGAGGAAGAGTTCTTAGGAGGGGTTAGTACAGGAACACTATGGCCACAGCTTCCACAGCAATGGCGGCACTGTCTAGGACCCCTGACCAGTGGGCCTGCTTGTGCAGGACAGTCTGCACTTGCGGCAGTGTGTAAGTGCAGGGTTTGATGGCCTTCCCCAGGTGACCTTCACAGACTGGGTGTCTATCCTCCAGTGGACCTGATGTGATAGGGTGGTGGTTGGCTGGGATAGGGATGGGGTTTTCCATCTGCAGAGATGTGTGGATAGAGAAGCAACTCCCCCTCTGTCATACCAATCTCTCTCTGATTCCATCTCATAATTTTTCCAAGTTCCAGTTTTTTCCTCTCCATTTGCTCCATTATGTTTGCATGAATGTATGATGTACACATAGAAGTGACACGTGGCTAAACCCTATGCCACTGTTAGGCACACAATTATCTTCCTTTTGCCAAAATGCACATTTATGATTGTTGTTATTTGAGAGGCTATGGGGTAAAGATTTAAGTCATAATGATTTAAAATGCCCACTTTCAACAACATTGAAATACTGGCAGTGTATATCAACTTACTACAGTATAAAATAGGATATTCAGGGAAATTTAAATGAGGCCAGGATTTCCAAACCATCCTGCTGACATTTAGACAAAATGCACTTATAACATTATATATTTCACCCTTTTGTGTGTATTTCTATTATTTCATGAATACAATGCATTTGAATAAATGTCTTATGCTTTCTAAGTGGAATGGAGATGCCACATTGTTCTCATGCTCTGAACTTTCAACTACAGAGACAAGGACCTTGGCTAACACCACATTTGATTAGGTCAGCACATTTATTTTTTGATGTTTATATAATGTATATTTTTGGTACTGAACCCAGGGGTGCTTTACCACTGAGCTACATCTCCAGTCCTTTTTATTTTATTTTATTTTTTTTATTTTGAGACAGGGTCTTGCTAAGTTGCTGAGGCTGGCCTCAAACTTGGAGCTTTCTGCCTCAGCCTCCCAAGTCACTGGGATGACAGGTGTGTGTGCTACCGCATCCAGCATCAGCACAGTTTAGATGTAGAAAGCAGAGCTGTGCCTTGCTGCAAATCACCACCTCCACTCTACTAATGTGTGACAACTTAAACTTCCCAAACATACAGATTGAATCTATGTTGGATCCTTCCATTTTCAAAACTTTCCTTAAATAATGGGTTCCTACAATTCCTTCACATAAAGGCAGCTTTTTGAAAGTTAATCCTCTGTTTAATAGGAAGCACGTATGCCTCTTATTCTGCAGAAAACATTCCAAGTATTTTTAACTATAAGGTCTGGATTTAATTGTTTTTCAAGGAGGAAAAAAAATAACATTTTTACATTTGCAATCAAAGGATACACAGCAAAGCCAAATATCATCTTTGGAGCCAAGAAAATTTAGTCCTGGAGAGCAAACAAAGTAAATGATGATTCCTGGCTTTGTAGTAGTGCTTGGCAATACTGAAAAGCCCGGAGATCTTGGTTTAGGTTACAATCAAGGGCTTGTTTGAGCGCGCAGGTCCCAGTGATGCTGGGTCTTCCCAGAGAGTGACAAGGGAGCACTGTCATGTCCATTGTATGTGCAAACATAGTTAGCATTGTCCTCACACCTGTGAATTTGTCCAACAGTCCTAGCTGGGTTATTGACAAAGGATTTCTGGATGGGAGAGGTCTGAGAAAACCAAACCATACAGATCAACCATTCATTTCTTATGAATGAAAGAACTTACTTAGTATCATAACATGAAGGAGTTGAGAGTTGAGACTAGTTTAGGGCTCGTGGCTTCTAGTCCAAGACTCTCCCTGTGCCTGTTACCATAACTCTTCAGCTTTCTCCTTCCAAAATGAGGAGGCTCAATGTAGTTAACCTGTTCATTACTAAAGGATGACCACTGTCAAACTGAGCGTCATAGCCAGAGCTTGGCTCTGTGAGCAGGTTGAATCAACACACCCCAGGCTTCTACATGCTCACCTGCTCCCAAGGCCGGCTCCCTCTTCTCAATAGCCCCAATCCTTGTAGGGTCCCAACCATCTCTAATTGTTTCCTGGGAGAGACCTTAAAACCTGACACCTCGGCACTTCACACACAGCATCAGGCATTCATGCTGCCTTGATTTCCTCGAGAGATGACCAAGAGTTCATCAAGCATTTTTTATCAGCTCCACATGGCTCCAAATCACAGCCCATGGCCACAAACACTGCCAGCTCCCTCACAAAATTGGGAACTTTGTGGACCCCACAAGAGGCCTTATTTATTACCTCTTCCAGAGAAAGCAGACTGGGGCAATAATCGTCAAAGTAATATTTACCCCTTAATAACTGCCTATTTTTATACCAGTGTTAGAGGTTAATAGCAGTGTTATTTACTCCTCTGCCAAAAAGAACTGAAGGATGTGAAATGTAGCAGTCAATAAAGCTGAACAGTCAGATAAATAACATTCATATTATTTCCTGACAAATCCTTCTGTAGCCCAGGGATATAAATAACCCTAAGAAAGCAGTTCCTGCATTACAAGTTTACTGATGTGTAAAATGTAATTTTAAAAAGGGTTTCAAGCTCTAGAAGCATTGGATTCTATAACTATGTACACTGACAGACAACCTCTATGACTGTGCACACACATGTGTGGGTCATCCGCAGGCACACATTTATTGTCATGTGCACATGAGAATACCGACTCAATGGGTACAATTCCTTAGAAGATGAAAAACATCCTGGGGATGAATCCTCCATACATCTCACTTGGGCTCTTATATAATAACATCCAGTTAGTGGCAAAATGGATCATGTGCTGGACTATGATCATCCAGCAAACTCAGGGATGAAGAAAGCTGAGGGAGGCTGAAAGAACCCACGTTCTTTTTTGGGGGATGCGGGGTTACCAGAAATTGAACTCATGGTCACTCAGCTACTGAGCCACATCCTCAGCCCTTTTTGGAGGGTATTTATTTAGAGACAGAGTCTTACTGAGCTGCACAGCGCCTCGCTTTTGCTGAGGGTGGCTTTGAACTTGCAATCGTCCTGTCTCAGCCTCCAGAACTGCAGGGATTATAGGCGTGTGCCAATCATGCCTGGCTAGAACCCATGTTCTTTTGCCTGCCCCTCTGCCTGCCTGCCTGCCTGCCTTTCCTGACTGTCAGTGCTTCTGTCGGCTTTGCTCATTCTCAATTCACCACTCCATTCTGGATTATAATTCCACAGAGTCCTTGCCCAGTTTCCAGCCTTCTATCAATTAGGTGGAAAAGCTTGGCTCGTCCTCTGAGGCCACTGTGTCTCTGTCTCCCTTAGAAAGACCCAGGGGACTTTTACCCTGGTATTGAAATGGTAACCACTAAGAAGCCCACGTTCCAAAAAGAGGGCTGCTTATGTGCAAAGAAGCCAACTCATCATTTGTTTTTGCTTTTCTTTCTTTTTAAAATTTGTGTGGTCATGGAGATTTTGGAGAGCCAGGGAGATTAGCTTCTCTTTAAAAATTCAGTTCTTCAAACAAATAACCCAGACCTCAGCAGTGAGTTTGAATTTGGCAGCACATCACGACTTGTATGATACCCAGCACAGGGCCTGGCAGATGGTAGCACTCAGTAAGTATTAATTATTATATTAGTGGTTTAAGAAAAGTATTTGGAATTCCTTGTAGAAAATTCTTTTTTTTTTTTTTTTTTAATTTCCAGGTGCTTTTTAATTCTTGTAGGGAATCCTGATATGGTGTTTTTCATAGTAGTTTAATAGTATGAACACAGAATAAGTATTTATTGAATTGTGGAATTTCTGATAAAAGACAAATTGGAAGAACATTTTCAGAAGATTTTTTTAATGTGTATGGATAGTCTAATAATGGTCATAAATAAGCCCAAGTCTAAATTTCTGTGATTTTTCTTTCAAGTAACAGAGAGAAATATGCAAAAAGATTATGAACAAAGATATTTATGACAGAATGATTTATAATAATAAAAGCAAGAATTGGGGGGTAGAATTTAGGTAATTATGGATCAAGGATTGAAAAACTGAATAATACCATATTCCAAATGGTCAGTTTCTATAACAGGGTCTGTAGGTCTACTGTGTTCTCCCTCTTTTTTTTTTTTTTTTTTTTTCTGGTACTGAGAATTGAACCCAGAGGCACTTAATTATTGAGCCACATCCCCAACCTTTATTATGTTTTATTTTGAGACAGGGTCTTGCTAAGTTGTTTAGGGCTCTCTAAGTTGCTGAGGCTGGCTTTGAACTTGTGATCCTCCTGCCTCAGCCTTTTGAGCTGCTGGGATTACAGGTGTGCACCACCACTCCCAGCTGTTTTTTCCCTTATTGCCCAACTTTTATCCTGAAAATTTTCCAAAAAACAATTAAATATAAAGAACCATACTGTGAATATCTATATATTTACCTTTTCAATTTAACCACATTCTTTTATAAAGGTTGGAAAGCAGCCCATGGAAAGACAAACCATCTATTTCCTAGTTCCCTATGTACTTTTAAGCCTCTTTCAGTTTTTGATTCATTACACAGAGATAACTAGTACACACACACACACACACACACACACACAAATCCACAGCATAAATTCTTGGAAGTGAGAACTGCTGAGTTCAATGATGTATCCATTCTAGAAGTTGACACGTTGTCTCGTAGCTTATCAAAATGATCGCAACCAGGGGGGTAGAAGAATCCTTATTTCACCTCACATTTGTCAACATTGAGTGTCATCAAACGTTTTGAATAGTTTACAATTTAACAGACAAAAATGATACCTGTCTTAGTCTTCTAGGGCTGCCGTAACAAAATACCATAGACTGTGTGACTGAAACAAAAGAAATTAATTTTCTCAGTTCTGGAACCTGGAAGGCCAAGATCAGGGTTCCCTTATAGTTAAGTTCTAGTGAGATCCTCTTCTCTGCTAATGAATAGTGCCTCTTTGATGCCCTTTGATGGCGGGGGTGGGGGGGAACTCATGCTGTCTGGTCTGGGATTCACTTCTTATAAGGCCTCTAATCCCATCAGGGCCCCATCCTTACAACCTAGCTCATCTGACCCTAATCATTTCTAAAGTCCCCGTGTTTAAATATCATCATATTGGGCATTAGGGATTCAGCATATGAATTTTGGGTGACACAAATATTAAATTAATAACAGTGTCTCATCATTGTTTATATTTGCACTTATTTGTGAATCTGTGTATGTTTATTGACCAATGTATTTATTTTTCCATTAACTGCCTGATTAGCTGCTTTATCTACTTTCCTATCCTATTGATTAGTAAGAATCTTTTGAACTTTAGAGGAATTAGCCCTCTGTCATATATAGCAAACATTTTTTTTCTGAATTAGTCATTTATCTTCTGTTTAGTTTATGTAGCTTGTTGTATAGAAACTTTCCTATATAATTAAATTTATCTAACTTTTTCTTCATGGCTTCCTTTATAACTTCTTGTCTTGCTTAGAAAGGGCTTTTCTTCTCCAAGATTTATAAATTTGGGAATAGGTTTTGCTCTTTAATCTTGAGATATAAATTGTTACTTAAATTGGTCATGAGACATTCTTTTCAGGGTGACTTTGCCAACATTTTTTCTTAATCACAAAACTGAAACTTTTGGTCTTGAATATCACAGTGGTGGTAGAGATTTGAAAATTTGTTATGTCCAAATCTTCAACAGGACTTCTCTCTCACAAACCTCTCTTCTCATACAGTTAGACCCTTGGCAAGCAATATGACATTTACAGTTTTCTAAGCCAGAAATTCTCAAACATTTTCTTGATGACAGTTACTTTCCATTTCCTCAAAGTCTTCAGAAAAAGGGAGGAGGACAAATGTATATGTATGCGTGTGTTGGGGGCAGAGAGGCAGGAGTGGGGATCTGTGGTTTTGATAATTACTCTACTCTCTGCTTGGAGTCCCTAAAAATCATGGAAGATAAAATAGAAAGAGAAGTCTTAGAGTGAGTAGGTTAGGGAAAGAGGGGGAAGAAAGTACAAAGATACAACAAGAAAATGATGTGACCCAGATGACTTGGAGATAGACCCAATTTGAAACTCAACTAGTTATAAATATCTTCCTCTTTAAAAAACCAAATACTACTGAAATCATCTTAGTGGAGCCCATCCCATTCTGGAGACTTCCAGCAGTTGTAATCTGGCGTCATGTGGAACATCATCATGGGTTCTTCTGCCAATTTCTGAGGATGGAAAGAATTGGTTGAAAAGCCTCCTCACCTTCCCATCAGTTTGTAATCAGTGAATACAGTAAGTGCAGGGAGATGACGGTTGTGTGCAGAGAACATTATTTTATACATCTTGTGGGAGAGGTTGAGAGGATCCTGTTTAAAAAGTCTGCCCTAATAAATGATTTACCAGGGCAGCCAGAGATCAAAGAACTTGCTCAGAAACTGCATCTCAGGGCACCTAAAATTCAAAGTTTATGGAAGTCCCCAGAACCCCAAACCTTTTATGACTTTTATATTAGCTAACCACTAAATTTTCAAAGCAGTGTGACTGCTGCAGGTTTTAATAAGAGCTGCACAGCTCAACCCCTCCTCCTCTTAACAAATGTAAGGGTGATGTTGCTGAGAGATGTTTTAAAAATATGCCATATGTCATGGAAGACATCATGTGGAGCAAGGCTCAGGTTGGAGGGTGGAAATTTTAAATTCTACTGAGGGAAAAGAATAACCCAAAGGAAATGTCACATAGCTTGTAACAAAAGGATAGGAATTCTGCCTTGGATGTAGCGTTTGAGCTGGAGTTTACACTCAAGAGCACTGGGAAGAGGTTTGAATACTTCCAAAGATTAGAAATGGTGCCTAGAGCTGTCCACAGCCGGCTGGCACTGGCTTGCTCCTGACCACTATGTGACAATTTCAAAAGTTCCTCAGTACCTCCAGAACTTTAGAGTCTGCTTTCCTAGACCTAACTGGTGACCCTTCTCCCAGACAAGTCTTGGTCCAGTCTGAAAACAGTAAACCAAAAATAGGTAGGATAGTGGACCTTCACTTTGAAGGTCCTTGAGATCTTTTCAGATGATACATGAGGTCAAAACTATTTTTGTAAGAATTTCAAGACACTATTTGTCTTTTCACTCATTCTCACATGAGTGAACACCAACAGGCCTGAGAGAACCACCCAGCTGAACACTGCTTAGATTTAAGAATCATGAGCAAATAAAATGGTTGTTTTAAGTCATTGAGCTTTGGAATTATTTTATTTTATTTTACTTTTGACTGTAGATAATTGGAACAGTCCTATCAGGGATGTATATTGATGCTGGTAGTATTGAGGATCTTGACTGCAGTCCCTCTAATTTTTCCTAGCCATCTGGAGACTGAGTGTGGATGTCACAAGGGAGAACAGAGAAGGGATTACGCACAGAGACAGACTAATGTCTTGACATGTTGACAGCTTGAACAAAGACGGTGGCTTACATGCCCTGTCATTATTTCCCCTGATGGACAGAGTTAAAAGTGGCTACTGACATTTGAAGGAGATTTCTGCAGATGAATTACTTAGAGAAAATTTATAGAGAGGACAGTGACAATGATGATGGCAATGATGACAATGATGGCAATGATGATGATGATGATGATGATAAAATGCTCACTGTGTGGTGAGGATAGAACTTGGTCTAGGGACGCTGGAGTCCTGAAGCAAGAGAAATGACTGCTGGGGATACATGTCGTAATGGAGAGAGAGAGCAGGCTTTGGTATGAGAAGACCTGGCCTAAGTCCTGACTTCAGAATCTTGGACAGGCCACACCTCTCTTCTGACACTCAGTTTCCTAACTGTTAAATGGGTTACATTGTAGTCCCTGCCACTCCCCCTCACAGAGTTTTCATGAGGGTCAAGTGCTTTTTTAGAGGATGTAAAAGTGCTCTACAAAGTGCTATGCACAAAGGAAGAATATTAAGATTGAGATTAGCCGGGCTCGGTGGAGCACTCCTGTAATCCTAGCAATTTAGGAGGCTGAGGCAGGAGAATCACAAGTTTGAGGCCAGCCTCAGCAACTTAGCAAGGCCCTAAGCAATTTAGTGAGACCCTGTCTCTAAATAAAATATTAAAAAGAACTGGGGTTGTTGCTCAGTGGTTAAGCACCTCTGGGTTCAATCCTGGGTACAAAAAAAAAAAAAAGATATGTGAGATTGTTGTTAGAAAGAATCTTCCCTATACTTAAGAAGTTATGAGAAAAAAAAAAAAAAAACAACTAAAAAACAGAGGTGGTTGAGACCATTCTGCAAAAAGTTTTTTGAACTTGCTTGTGGGAGTTACTCAGCTTGCTCTTGCACATAGCTGCTAGCCAGGGAAAGGTGAGGCGGTTGAGCACTTAAATGCAGGCTCCTTGTTTCCTGACGTCTGGAGTGTGGAATTCTTCTGTTCACCATCATGTGTAAACCAGTCAATATTTCCGCAATGCTCAACGCTGTGCTAAAAATTTGGGATGGTGCAGGAAAAAAGAAAAACAGCTCCTTCCTTTTTATCTGCCTATGGTATGCAAAAGATGCCCCAGCCTCCAGGATGCCCAGGTCCTAATCCCAGGACCCTATGAACATGTTAGGCGACATGGCAAAAGGGAATTAAGTTTGTAGATGAATTTTTGGTTGCTATCAACTAACTCTGGGATGGGGAGATAATCCTAGATTGTCCAGGTGGGCCCAATAGAATCACAAGAGTCCTTAAAAGCAAAAGTGCCAGCTTCAAAGATGGAGGAAGAGACCACAAAGCAAGGAATGTGAGCAGCTTCTAGAAGCTGGAGAAGGGAAGGAGAGGTGAGGCCTTGACTCTTAGAGTTTCTGGAAGGAGTGCAAACCTGCCAACACCTTTCTTTTAGCCCCATGAAACCTACTTTGTACTTCTGAACTTCAGAACAATAAGAAAAGAAATTTGGATTAGGTATAACACCAAGTGTGTGGCAACCCAACACAATGAAATGACAACAATGGAAAATTAATATACTGCCTGACATCCCAGACAGGATAGGCACCTTTAGGAGAGGATAGGGCAAACAATGGGAAAGTTTGACCCAGTTTCACAAATGATACCAATGGAGTCTTGTGGTCCATTTGCCAAAGACCTAAACCAGCAGGCAACAAGAAAGGTCTGCACATTTTTCCTATTTGTAAAGCTACATTTGTATATACAGGATGAGGTTCAATGGCAACAGTCAACTGTATACAGCTTACCATCTGATGTTTATGTATTGACTTATTTGGTTTATGTCTGCCTTCCCCTCTCTGGAATATAAGCTTTGTCAGGCTCATTGTTAGAGCTTCAGTGCTCAGAGTAACTCCCAGGTCAATGGCAGTAAGGGGTCAATAAATTTCTATTAACAAATTCACTTAATTACCAAAGTTTGGTTACGAGTATGCATTAATACTAGAAAATAAATGAATTGCAGGCAGAGATTTTTATCGCTCTCCCTCCCTCCTTCCTCCTCTCCCTCTCCCTCTCCTCTCCTTCTCCCTCTCCCCCTCTCTCTCCCTCTCCAGTATATCTGTGCATAAAGCAGGACCTGGCACTCTAAATACATACTAAATGGATGAATAATGATTTAAAGATTGAAATGCAAGCCAGGCATGGTGGCGCACTCCTGTAATCCCAGCGGCTTGGGAGGCTGAGGCAGGAGAATCACAAGTTCAAAGCCAGCCTCAGCAACTTATAGAGGCCCTGTCTCAAAATTTTAATAATAATAATAATAATAGCTGGGGATGTGGCTCAGTGATAAGCATCCTTGGGTTCAATCCCTGCTACCAGAAGAAAAGAAGAGAAACACAAAGGACTTGCTTTTGAGAAGTTTGTCATTTAGTGCAAGAAGTTTTCAGATTTGTCCATACAGTCTCTTATACCAAAGCTGAGCAAGGCAAAGGCCTGAGCAGTAAAATGGGGTTCCTATTGGGGGTGACATTTTATTCCAGGTGATGTGAGGATTTATATACACCAATAGAGTATTTTCTGAAACAATCAATTTCTATTTATATTATTTTCATGAATGTACACCTATTTTTAATTTGACCACATTACATGTTCCTGGTTACAGAATCAAGAAGAAATAGCTTGTGGCTGGGGTTGTGGCTCAGTGGTAGAGCGCTTGACTAGCATGTGTGAGGCACTGGGTTCCATTCTCAGCACCACATATAAATAAATGAATAAAACAAAGGTCCATAAAGAAAAAAGCAATAGACTTCCCCCATCTCCTACTCCTGCTCCATCCCAACTCACAGTAACCAGTGTGAAGAGTTTGGCCCACAGTCCCCTTCAGATATCTTTGTAGATGCCTCATTTTTCAGAACTGCTTAAAATAAGTATAGGCCTAGACCTTGATATGATCCAAAATTGCTGAGAAGACAGCTTAAAAACACACACTGAAAATAATAAGAAAGACAACTGTGTAACATAAATCCCTAGATAGGAAAATTGTTTTTTAAATTGCTGTGATTTGTACAATAGCTGGCTTTTCCCATGCTCTATGTTTTTATCCCTTTATACTTTTTTTCATATCTTGATATTACCAGAAGCCCCAAGTCTATTTGCCTGGAAATTAACAAATAAGCCTCTATTACTGTCAACAACAACAAAAAGAACCTTTTTGTGTGACATTGAGAAAGAAGATATTTTTGTGAACAGTTGAATAAACTACTTTGGAAAACTTTGTGTAACAATATAGGGTAGTAAAGTTATCATTCACCATCTATCATCCTAATAATTCTCTCCCATGATTGACATGAGATCCTTCCAGAAGGAAGACTTGTCAGCAGATCAGAGTCAAAACCCAGCCAATCATCTAAGGACAGTTCTTGAATTTCTTTCTGACTCTTAATTCCCTCCTAATTGTGCATTTGCCTGACATTTAAAAGCTAGGTTTACAGTATAATAATATTTAATACTTATATCTCTTAAAAGTTGAAAAAGCCAGGCACAGTGGCACATGCCTGTAATCCCAGTGGCTCAGGAGGCTGAGGCAGGACGACTGTGAGTTCAAAGCCAGCCTCAGCATTGGTGAGGTGCTAAGCAACTCAGTGAGACCCTGTCTCTAAATAAAATACAAAATAGGGCTGGGGATATGGCTCAGTGGTTGAGTGTTCCTGAGTTCAATTCCCAGTACCAAAAAAAAAAAAAAAAAAGAAGGCAACAAAGCAGTTTCCCACCTATTATATATATATATATATATATATATATATATATATATATATATATTTTTTTTTTTTTTTTTTTTTTTTTTTTTTGTTGTTGTTGTTGTTGTTGTGGATGGACCTTTATTTATTCATTTACTTATATGTGTTGCTGAGAATCAAACTCAGTGCCTCACACATGTGAGACAAGTGCTTTACCACTGAGCCACAATTCCAGCCCAGTTTCCCACCTATTTTTAAAATTTGATTTTTGGAATTCCCAAGAAATGTGTTATCACCATTGTGGTGACTATTTGTTTCCATTTCTCAGATCAGGAAACAGAGGCTTAGTGAGCCTGTATGACCTGCCTAAGATCATAGGTCCAGTTAGTAACAGGACTTCTATTTTCAAACCTCTTGCTTTTTCCTCAAAGGAATATTGGGTCTCGAATAAGAAATTTCAGTTCATAATCTTCTGTCTTTGTTATCAAAATCTTAACTAATTTATTGGAAAAAAACTAGACAGTGTTTTACTTCATTGCATTTTGTTCGTACAGCCAACACAAAGCATTAAAATGTACCTATGAAGTGTTGCCCAAGATAAAGAAAGGGCTTTTGGGGCTGGGGATGTAGCTCAGTTGGTAGAGTGCTTGCCTCACATCCACAAGGCTCTGGGTTCAATTCCAAGCACCACCACACACACAAAAAAGAATGGGCTTTTTGTTGGGGGCCAGGGGTTGCAGGATGTGCACATTAGCACCTCTGACTTTCCTATTGCACTGACCGAAAGCTCTGGCTGGAGCCCTGGGTAGTGAGTTTAGGGTGAATCCAAGGCCAGAGGTGTCATTTTGCCCAATAGGGCACGGAGGACCCCACAGCATGTTCACCAACATCCCCACCCCAGTGTCCCTCTACCTCGGGCCTGCAGCCTTCCTGTACCACCCTTATTGCAGACCAGAAACAGACCAGAGGCACGGGCATTCCAGGAGCTTCCAAGACTTTACAACATTTAACAGCAGGTCTGGAAAGACAGGAATTCCCAAGTGGGCCCACTTGGCCCTCCTGGATGCAGAGTCAGGCTTCAAGAGGCCCAGCCCATCCGCTCCATTTGTGCATGTGACTGAAAGCAAAGCACGATGGGAAAAACCCTTAGATGAGTAAATACAAGAGAACGGGAGGGAGGGAAGAAAGGAGCAAGAGAAGGAGGGTTGCGGAGCTGGGTTTGAATCCTGCCTCTGCCACCTAAGAGCTGCAAGTCTCTTACTCTGAGACCCTCTTACCCTGAGACCCTGCCTTATCATGGAGGTGAGATGGGAGTAGCATTATCTGCCATACCTGGCATATAAGGTTGTTGTGATGCAATAAGGGAAAGCGATTTAGAAACCATGCAGCACCGAAAACAACGTTTCATTTTGTTGTTGGTTTCTCTTCCAGATGGAAATCTCTGCCCATAAAAATCTTGCACACATAGTTCATCACCCATGTTACCTCATCATCCATGTGCCCTTCAAATCACTTCCCACTGAGTTCTTTTCTTCCCCTTTTTTCTGTGACCTTGCTTTAGTCCCCCTTCTCAAGTAGTCCAGCCTGAAGAGAAATTGAGATCCTCTTCTTGGTTGGGAAAGATGGTGGAAAAGGAAGTTTCCCTGTGTTCCTTTTCACTGTAGGAACACTGCTCAGACTCCTATTCTAAGAGTTAATGAACCTGGGGTTCTATGTCAAGATCCAGATTTTTTCGTCCTTCAGTGTATACTTTCTCTTTTATAACAACAGCGTTTTTACAGGGCACATGACTGCAGAATTAAAGGACACATTTCCCAGCAGCCCATAGGTGTGGTCATGTGACTATGCGCTGACCAATGGGAGGTGAGCAGAGAGATGTGCTCAAATTCTGGACCCGGAAGAGAAGGAACCTAACCTCCCACTTTCTCACCCTTCCTCTTGATGGGATGTGGAGGTGATGGTGGTGGAGGTTAGAACAGTCATCAGATCACAAGGTGGAAACCGAATGTTAGAGACTGCAAATAAGACATTAGGAGAAGTCTGGGGCCCTGACCTGCTAAGCTATCCTGCCATTTACATGAGACAGAAAAATGAATTTTGTTCTGGTTTTCTTTCACTGTATTTGTGGATCTTTTGTTATAGCAGCCTGGCCCATATCAGAGGACTACTCTGAGGTCTATAACTTCATGCATTTGAGATTGGGAAATTCCATGCCTACCTTAGATCTTGGTCTAAAATAACAAAAATTCACAAATTGGTGGACATTTGTGAATGTCCACCTTCCTTACCTTCCTCCCTCTTCGTTGGTGTTCTCCATTGTTATTTCCATGGTGGGGCTGCTACCCTTAACATTGCTCTTAATAAATCATGGAATATAAGCTGAGCAAAAAAAAAATGTAAGTGGAAGTTCCTAAAAGTTAAAAATAAAATGTTTGTACATAGACATTACTAAGAAAGTAAAAAGTCAACATTCAGAGAAAATGGCCAGGTGTAATGGCACATGCCTACAATCCCAGATATTCCAGAAGCTGAGGCAGGAAGGTTCAGATCCAGCCTCAGCAACTTAGCAAGACCTTCAGCAACTTAGCAAAACCCTGTCTCAAAAAATAAAAAGGATTGGGGATGTATCTCAGTGGATAGGCACCCCTGGGTTCAATCCCCAGCATCAAAACAAAACAAAATAATTGTAAATCATATATCTGATAAGAGTCTAGTGTCCAGAGTATATAAAGAACTCTTACAACTCAATGATAGAAGGGCAAAGAACTTAAAGATACATACATATATATTTCAAAGAATATATATAAATAGCCAACAAACACATAGAAAGATGCTTGACATTAGGCAAATGCAGATCAAAACTACAGCGAGATGTCATGTCATACCCACTAGGATAGCTATGAAAAATAGCAAGATTTAGCCAGTATGTGGATAAATTGGAATTCTTTCATACTGATGGTGGGACTGTAAGTGAATAAGCTACTATAGAAAACAATTTCGTGGGAAAGAGTTGATTATAAAATAACTATCTCTGCAATTCTGGGTATAAACTCCAAAGAATTTAAAACAAGAACTCAAACAAATCCATGTACACACGTTTGTGGCAGCCTTATTCACAATAGCCAAAAGGTGGAAATGATTAAAATATCCATCACAGGTGAATGAATAAACATGGGTGGTAGGTATGTACATACAATAAACTTGTCATGGGCAAACTATGCCATTAATATGGACTAGACACATTTGTGTCTTTACACAAAGTCAGAATTCATTTAATAACAATAAATTTACAAACTCAATCAGTTTCATATGTTGTAATTCACTGGGTACTTGTGGCTCACTTGGTGGCCAATACTCAGGCAATTGCAGGTTCCTTTATTCCAATTTCAATTATTAATATCTGTAACATTCAAGTCACAGATCATCAGATCACACTGCACAATGGTATACAGGTTACAGAAGAGCTAAGAAAAGGTTAAAGTGGCCACTGTGTTTTGGTGGCCAAAACATGGCAATCAGAGACAAACAGCAGATAAATGCAAAAGAGTCATTGTAGGTGGTCACATAAGATTAAGAAGCAACCAAAGAAATTGTTTGGAATGGGTCACATCAAGCAGGGAAATGGAACTGAGCTAAAGCCCTGGGGACAGAGTCAGGTGTTTGCCACCTTCCCTGGATGGTCTGATGACAGGTCAGGGTGGACATTCTTCTTGGGTGCCTCACCTTTTATGTATTTCAGCTGAGGTTAATAAGCTCCAGGGCCTAGTTTTTCTGATATGGGTTGCATCCATGTGCTTCTGATTTAATCCAATAAGTTCACAGGTGGTCATCATAAATCAGCACAATTTATTTATCAGTTTGTGCCTTATGATTATGCTTTGTAGATGGTGGTTGTTTTCTTATACGAAAGAGGCATTGAGTCATTCTACCTGCTCACTTATACTCAAAATGGAGTAACTCCTGGCAAACTGCTGCTTTATAAAATGGAGTAACTCAGGGGAAGGCCCAGCCTGCAAACTGCTGTTCTAACACATCATGAAGCATCTCAAAGCAGGATATAGCCTGCTTTCCACAAATATATTATTCAGTAATAAAAGGTAATAAAAAGGAGTGAAGAACCAGTGTGTTATCAGAGACAATTTACCAACAGGGCAAGTGAAAGAAGTCAGACACAGAAGGGTCACATAGTGTATGATTCTATTATAGAAACATCCAGAATAGGTAAATCCACAGAGACAGAAAGCAGATTGGTGATTGGGCTTGGGGTGAAGGGGAATGGGGAGTGATGGGAAGGGATGTCCTTTCAGGTTGACAAAAATGTTTTAGAACCAGAGAGGTGGTGGCTAAATTTTTAATGTATTAAATGTCACTGAATGGTTCACTTTAAAATAAAAATAGCTTTATGGTATGTGAATTTCATCTTAGTACACAAATACACACACACACACACACACACACACACACACACCCCATGGAGTTCCAAAGGGACAACAGGGCTGTTTGTTTGATAATGACACCCAGCAGTGTAGGGACCTGCCTGAAACAAAAACCTGAGCCATCTAAGCAACCAGGCAGCTAATGAGCTCCTTTCTTTCCCCGGAAGCAAATGTTCCTCCTCCACCTCCTCCTCCGGGCCATTCATTAGGCTCCAACCTGCTACTTGTCAGGTAGCATTAGTTGTGTGGGCATCCAGGGAATTAGCACACCCTTGCTCTTCCTGATTCCTTATTTATTATGTTAATGAGAACGTGACCAAGATTCTGAGGCAGAAACTTCAAGATGGATTTTGGGGCTGTATTTGGTGTCAGGTGGTCTGTACAGGATGTTGTAGCGGGACCCCCACCAAGAGATCTGGTTTCAAACCCAACTTCCTCAAACACTTGCTTTGTATTCTTGAGTCACTTATTATGACACTGGATTTTCTCACCTTAAAATGGAACTCAATCACATCTTCCTTAAGGAATTTCAATATCCAGAAGCTGACTGCTTTGCACTACCTCACCTGCAACCACCCACGTGAAGCCAATGTCGTCTTCTTCCTAATAAAGGCAATGGCCTTTCACTTGTCTCCTTGCTACTGCCTTTGCTCTCATCTGAGTCCATTGTTCCACTGCCCTGACTGGTGCTGTCAAACCTAAGTCACACCATGTTACTCCTCTTTTCAAACCTTCCAGAGCCACTCATCTCACTCAGAATCAAAGCCAAGCCCTTGCACTACCTTTAAAGGTCCTACCTGACTTAGAAGGTCCTGCTGCTGCTCTGTATCCTCTCTTACCCCCAGCCCCCTGCTCACTCCATTCTAGGTCCAGTGGTCCCCTTTCTGCTCCTGCGTTAGGGCTTTTGCACTGGCTGCTTTTCACCCAAAAGGTTTCTCTTGCCCTTAGCTTTTCCAGGTTTCTACTCAAATGCCATCTTACTAGTGAGATCTTCTCACCATGATGTCCCCTCTCTCTTTCCTTAGCTTAATTTGTGTGTGTGTGTGTGTGTGTGTGTGTGTGTGTGTGCTGGGGGTGCTTACCCACTGAGCCATATCCCCATCCCTTTTTATATTTTATTTTGAGATAGGGTATTGCTAAGCAAGTGAGGCTGATTTTGAACTCATGATCCTCCTGCCTCAGCCTGCTAAGCTGCTGGGATTATAGTCATGTGCCACTATGCCCAGTTCTAGCTTAGTTTTTGTTTTATATTGCATCAAAGTTAACATCAACATTTAACACCAAATGAACATTATTGTTTATTTATTTTATTTTTTTTACTCCCCCTAAAATATAAGTTCGTGAGCTGTCTTTTTTTTACTGATACATCTAAAGCGCCTAGAACAGTGTTGGACACAGAGTAGGTGGTCTATAAATATTTAATGAATGCACATTAGTTGTTTTGAAGATCAAAACAATGGATGTGAAAGCACTAAGCGAGTCATGTTTTATTATTCATATCAAAGTAAAGTTGACCTCAAAATTCTATGGCCTCCTCCAGTTATGTTTGTGATATTTAGAGAAAGTGCTAAAAAACAATAGGATGTTCACTAAGCATAAAGTTGCAATGTATAGATGTGATAGAGCCTCTGATTTTAGACTCTCTCCCCAAAGGCTGCTATTCGGTAATCAACCCAGAAGAACATTCCATGCTTCCATCATCTCTCCTCATACAACAGACTTCAGCTGCTTCAGATGAGCAGCTTCCTCATGGGTATGAGTCAAAGGAACTGGGACATTTCATAGCTGGTGTGGGATTTTATGCACATATCAAATGGGCTTTTTATTTGTTGCCATTAAATTAGGGGGATATAGCTCAGTTGGCAAAGTGCTTGCCTCACTTGCACAAGGCCCTGGGTTCAATCCTCAGCATCACAAAATAAATAAATAAATAAATAAATAAATAGGGTTGGAGTTGTGGCTGAGCAGTAGAGCACTCGCCTGGCATGTGTGAGGTGCTGGGTTCGATCCTCAGTACCACATAAAAATAAATAAATTAAATAAAGCTAAAAAAATTAAATTAGGAATGAAAGTTATTTGGTTCAATGAAAATTAAAAAGAAAAGAAAAGAAAAAATCTAAACTCAAAAGTGGGGATGGGGACAATGCAGGAAAGGCCAAATCACACCGAGGTCAAGACTGCCATGAAGGTTCCTTCTTAAAGTCTTATAAATAGAAGGTAATTTCTAAAATGTCAAGGGTTTCTTGGCTCAATTAAAATTATTTGTAGCACAAATGGTTGAGACCAGGGAGTGCTTTAAGCCAGGGAAATGCAGTAACAAGAATAATAAGCACCCGGGTGTTGTTGTGCCGAGGAAGTCTTATTTAAATGCCGAAGACTCTCAATCATGTCAGGTGCCAGAAAAGGAAAATGCAGCCTTGTCCTTCGGATCCCTTTCCTCCTGTTTCCACTTAGAAATATGAAACCGCCAAGAGCCATTTTGCAATAGAAACAACTTCATTTCCCACGTCCAGTTGGAAGAAAGGGCCATAACTCAGCTCGCACACAGTTAGGACAGGTTGGGGACCGGCCGTGCTGCAGCAGCCCTGAGCTAAGAGCCTATCACTTCTTTCTAAATGGGCTTTGGACTTCGTGGCTGTCTTCGACTAAAGGATGAATTTTGCAAATATTATGAACTTATCCATTTGGGAAGCAAAAACAAATATGTGATAGACTCAGCTTTTGTCATAGACAAATAGGTCTTTACATAGCAAGCCCGGGAGTGTTCGGGCGCAACCTCACAACATCCAATGAAGTGTCAATTCAAGCCACGGGTGTGATCATTTATTGTCAACATAGACTGTCATCACTTACGGCCGTAATCAGAAAAAATTACTGATGATTGATACTGATGGCAATGATGATTACTCTTGCAATAAACTTAATTAAAATAATGAACTGCTATTGTATGCAACTTACTTAGGGCACAGGCAGGATGATGTCTGTGTGCCATGCTCCACAAGAAAGTCAACCAGCCAGCGTGGTGGCGTTCATATTTCAATCCAGACACAACCCGGGAGCCCCAGAGGCATCTTGTGTGAATTCTGTGGTTCTCGCCCTTTTTAGGGCTCTAGTTCCTCATTCCTCATGCACATCGTTGCTAGAATAGGTGCCATGGGAAGACATCTTCTGGTTACTGGGCTCACTGCAAACCCAGCCCAGCAGGTGGTTCAAACAGCCTCCTCCCACTCCGCCTTCCTAGGGCGCTGCTTACCGAAACGCTGTGGATGGCCATTTAAGCAAGGTGCTTCCCCGCATTGGCGACCTTCCCCATCAGCGGCAAGAGGGGGCCTCCAGGGAAAAACTGCTGGCACTTAGAAACCTGACCCTGAGCTGGCCTGTAACATCAGGACCTGTTTCTTCCCAGAGCCCCTTGCTGCTAACTTTTCCTCTGTGCCTTCAGCACCTGGGGTGAAGGGGAGACAGAAGAACAGAGAATAAAAACCTCGAGGAACTTTAGAGCCACCCAGAAGGCCAGCCTCAAACCTAGTCCTGCCTCCAGCTAACATAATTGGTGAGGCCTTAAAAACACAAACAGCCCTCATCCACCACAGAAAGATCAAAGGAACATTTACCCACTCACTTAACTTAGAAAAAATAAAACACCCAGCGCAAATTGTGGGCTTTTAACTATCTTATGGGACCAAAAACCTAATCAGAGTGTAGAGGACTATAAACATCTAGGAAGGGAAGCAGACAGTCATTAAAATTTGATTATGAGACTAGCAGCTCTGATAGGGCCTTATGGGCTCATAGAACAAAAATCCCGGACTGGCAGGCCACCTTCCCTGCAGCGGGGTCTGGGCTGAGAGAGCTGAGGGAATGAGCAAACCCAGCCAGGGACATCTTGCCTTCACATATATAAGAAGCTGGAGCCCTACAGGCCACACTGTGACTTGCCCCCTGTTGGGAGAAAAATGGACCTCAACAGTTCATGGGTTTCTTTCATTTTGCTTGCTTACAAAACACTTTTTGTCTGCCAACCATAGCAAAAACACAAGCTTTGACATAGTATATCATGGCAACACTATGGCTACTGAAAACTGGGACTTGTTTCATTTATTCAGTCACTCTTTCACTCAACATTATTTGCTCTTCTTAGATATACAAGACAGTAGAATGTATTTTGACATATTATACATACGTGGAGTATAACTTATTCTAATTAGGATCTTCTCTTGTGGTTTCACATGATGTGGAGCTACACTGCTTGTGTATTCATGTATGAACATAGGAAAGTGATATTCAATTGATTCTACTCTTTTTCCTATTCCCATCTCCCCTTTCCCTTCATTCCCCTTTGTCTAATGCAATGAATTTCTTTTCCCCCCTCCCCACCCTCCCTTATTGTGTGTTAGCATTCATGCATATCAATAAGAGAGAACATTTGGCCATGGATTTGGGGGGACTGGCTTATTTTATTTAGCATGATAGCCTCCTGTTCCATCCATCTACTGGCAAATGCCACAAATTCATTCTTCTTTATGGCTGAGTAATATTCCATTGTGTGTGTGTATTACATTTTTTTAATCCATTCATCTATTGAAGGGAACCTTGGCTAGTTCCATAGTTTAGCTATTGTGAATTGAGCTGCTGTAAACATTGATGTGGCTGCATCACTGTAGTATACTGATTTTAAGTCCTTTGGGTATAGACCAAGGAGTGGGTTAACTGGATCAAATAGTGGTTCCATTCCAAGTTTTCTCCATACTGTTTTCCATAGTGGTTGCAGTCCCACCCAAAATGTATAAGTATGCCTTTTTCCCCACATCCTTGCCAAAATTTATTGTTATTTGTATTCTTGATAATTGCCATTCTGACTGGAGTGAGATGGAATCTCAGTGTAGTTTGTTTTTTATTTGTTTTGTTTTTTTTTTTAGCTGTTCATGAGATATTTATTTATTTATTTATATGTAGTGCTGAGAATTGAACCCAGTGCCTCATATGTGCTAGGCAAGTGCTCTACCACTAAGCTACAACCCAGCCCCTCTCAGTGTACTTTTGATTTGCATTTCTCTATTGGCTAGAGATGTCACTCAATAAATATATATTGAGCATCTGCTTTATGCCAGGCCATGTTCTGAATGCTGACCATGTGGCAAAAAGCAAAACAGACAAAAATCCTAATCTTTATAGAGATTACATCCTAGGAGGGAAAGGCCCACAGTACACAGGTGGGCAAACTCTGAGTGTATGCAGGGTAAACATAAGGTAGGATAAGGCAAGGAGGGTAGGAAGTGTGTGTAGGGGTGGGGTTTCACTGCAGATAGGACAGTCGGAAGTGAGAAGGGGATACTTGAGAAAGACATTAGGAAGTGCTTCTTAGATATAGCAGGATCATAATCAAGAAGAAATGTCAGGACAAGTTAGTGAAAGGAAAGAGAGACAGGGTGGCCTTCCTGGAGCACCACCCCTTGACAGATGAAATGTGGCTACTTTTCCTGTGTTTGCTCTTTAATTGAATGGTGCCTTCTGTTAACGTTCCTCTGATTGCCACGAGGTCAAGCTTACCCAGGCCAGTACATTAGGGTGTCTGTCACCCCAAATCTAAAGTCCCCTCCAGAGTTCTGAACAACTCATAGTCGTTCCTTGGAGACTTAGGTCTTGCCTGCAGCAATGCAGAAACACATCTCCTGGGCCTCCCCCTCCAGCCTGTCAATCATTCTATTCAGTGTGTGACTCTTGGCGCTGTTAACATTTTTGGATTGGATATTTCTCTGTTACAGAGGACTGTCCTCTGTATTTGCTGGATGTTTACCAGCTTCCCTGGCCCCTACTCACTACATTCAGGAGCACCTCCTCAGTTACAGCAAATCATCTCCAAACTTTTCCCTTGGGGGCAAAAACACCCCATTGAGAACCAGTGACCTAATGTGAACTGAATTAAATTTCAAAATACACATATTTAAGAAAAACTCAGAGAAATCCCAGCACTGACTAGCACATTCATTCAGTCACTCTTTGTGGAGCCTCTCTGGTTAGGTATTGAATGTCACCCATGTGTTGAAGGCTAGGTCCCCACCCTGTGGCACTATATTGGGGGAAGGGTGGAGCCTTTAGAAGGTAGGAACTGATGGAAGGAAGTTAGGTCACTGTGGACCTGAAGGGGATATTGGGACCCCAGCTCTACTTCCTCTTCTCTTTTCGCTTCCTGGTGGCCATGAGGTGAGCAACTTCCACCACCATGTACTCCTGCCATTATGCACTGCCTCGCCCCAAGTCCAAAATCAACCAGCCAACCAGCCATGGCCTGAAACTTCCAAAACTGTGAGCTAAAATAAGACACACCTTTTCTCCTGATAAGTTAATTCTCTCAGGTATTTGGTCACAGTATTGGAAAGTTGACTAACAGACCTGCCTATGTTCCAGGGGCAGGATGAAGAGACTCTAAGTTCTACAGCATCTGTCTCCTACCATCTGGGTCACAGCACAGCCCTCTTCCTCAGACCCTTTGCCAATAGTCTTCCCCCTTACATGGTCTATGCATCCCCCACACATTTTCTATGAAGAAATCTAATGCTAACTCTCAGCTCACTAAAAGCTCTCAACAGCCTTACACGAGAATCCTGAAGCCCATTATAAGACCTCAGACTCTTCATACTCTGGCACAAGCCACTTGCTTACACCCATCTCCCCTGGAGTACTGCCTCAAACCCAGAGGTGCAGCACTTCCCCATTCAGCTATGCCTCCCTAACCTGGTTTTTCCCTCTTATCACGGTTTTTTCTTTAGCCTCTGATCCTCATTTCTAAATCACAAAGATTGTCTTATCCTTCAGGGCTCAGCTCAAATTCTGTCTCATTAGCTGAGTCTTTCCCATCATTTTTCTCAACCTCTTCAAGACAAATGGCTTCTGCAACTATATTCTCATGGTCCCCAGACCTCACTTCTATGATAGCCTTGCATCTCAGCTCACCCATATGTCCATCCACCAAATGTTTATTGAGTACCTACTATGTGCCAGGCACTCTTTTAGACTCTGCGGGGGAGAAATATGAACAAATTTGGCAAAAGCACTGCCTTTACTGAGCTTGCATTCTACATAGGGAGTTAGAAAATAAAACAACTCAACATATGTCAAGTGGTCAAAACTAAAATTTGGGCATAGAAATGATCCAGACCTAATCTCTGCTTTCAAGGGGCTTATGGTTATGTGGGAGTGTGAGAAGAGGAGGAAAAAGCATTTACTACATTTACTGTGCCCAAATGTGAGAAGTCGCCAAGGTCATGGAGAGGTCAGTGAGAGACAAGTCTGAAGGCTTGGGGGAAGGTTCTGATTTTGAAACTTCTGAGCTAAGCTTCAGGAGAGGGACAGGACTTTCACTAGGTAGGTTGAAGGTGTCTCTGGGCAGCCCAGGCTCAGAGGGAAGAGTTTCTAGAAATGCTTAGATTGAATTCCCACCTAAATTTAAGTCAAGATTCGGTGGGTCCCCACTGGTCCATCTCTTTCCTCGTGTTGGAGTTCTTACCCCATGTCCTGCCTATTTTGTGGGGATATGTTTTGACTTAAATTTCCTTGAAATAGTTAATCTTTGCAACCAAGGTTCCAAATGGGAGGTTTAAACTGGGGATCAGCTCACTCTATGTGCAGGTCATTTAAGAGCTCAGTCTCATCTTTGAAATATAGATTAACTGGGAGAGTATGAGTTCAGCATTTCTATGTAATGTTGTTTCATTGATCCTGCAGGCCAACTGCACATGGCTTCAGACGGATACCTAAAAATTAGTTTTAAAACTTTCCCATCTTTTAATATTTTATAACCTGTCAGAAAATCAATTATGGACTCTGCCCCCTTTCAATGCTTGGTTTCATAGGAGCTGATGTTGAACCCAAGTGAGGTTCTTTCCTCTCCTTTGTGAAAGCAATAGGCAAATTCAGAGTGAATGATGACTTCAGGGAAATTCTGGGATTCGTAAAGACTTAACGATGAACTGAATTGCTTTGACTGCCAAGTCCACGGCTTGGATTTTTCTCTCTCCCCTGAAACAGCCAGAGAATGGCTTCCCAAAACCCTGGGAAAGATCAGGAATCCAGGGGTGGATACCGTGGGAACCCAGTCATAATATCACAAACAGTTTTCTCCAAATCCTGTCCTTCTTATGTACTCACATCCATATGGAACATTATCTTTCAGGTCTGAAAAAAAAAAAATCTGCTTTTTGAATAGTAGAGGAAGACTTAGAGGGGGGAAAAAAAGATTCAGAAATATGTCAAAGTCATTTTTTATTTTCTTCTTTGTCTTTTCTGTTTTGTAAAATGTCTCATAAATATGTATTAAGAATAATAAAGTTTTTTTTAAAAAATAAGAATTTATGTAAAGCCACAAAATAGCACTAATAACCTATGGTGAAAGAAAATAGATGCATTCCTTTAGCATCAAGTTCCAATTTCCACAGAGAGCATGAACCAATCACTTTTTTTTTTTGGTACTAGGGATTGAACCTAGGGGAGCTTCACCATTGAGCCACACCCTCATACCTTTTTATTTTTTATTTTGAAACAGAGTCTCACTAAACTGCAGAGAGTCTCAATAAGTTTCCCAGGCCAGCCTCAAACTTGAGATCCTCCTGCCTCAGCCTCCCCAGTCACTGGGGTTACAGTATGGTGTTCAGCATGACCCAATCCCTTCTGAATAGCCATATTTATCCAATGATCTATAGCTTGTTCCAGAAAATAGCCATATTAAGCATTCATATTCAAGAAGTTGGAGAGGAGAGAACCAGGGAGAGAAGACGAGAGAGAAGAGAAAAAGATGAATCCTAGGCCCAGAAGAGAAGCAATAAAAAGAAGGGGAGATGGAGAGTCAGAAAAAAAGAAGTGGGGTAACCAGATGGCTGCTTAACTGATAAAGTTTTTTTATCAGTTCTTGTTCTGCTCAGTATAGGGAGATTCCAGATCGCCTCACACCCATGATTACTGCAATCAGAGCAGCGATCGCACCCCACCTCTCCTCTACACCCCTGCAAAGAACAACTGCAAGTTATTCTTTAAGTGGAAGTAAAACACTTGCTATCTTTATTAGCCGGCATTTAATAACCACAGAAGGCCAGGGGGAAAGATACCCTCAAGTAGTTGCCTTTGGTATGTTAGGTGCCACTCCCAGGATAGGAACACCAATTACCTGCTTACCTTTATGATTTTTAACAAGTTGCTCTGAAATCCCACAGCCCAGCAGTCTAGCCACTAGTTAGGCTCCCCAGATCTCTCAGTGGCTAAAAATCTGGGAAACTTCTTTGGAAGAAGGTGGTGTGTTTAGCCCAGAGCACAGGGAGAATGAAGTGGCTGCCTATAGCCGGCACTGTGGTGGGGAAAAGCCTAGCAGGAATCACCTTGAACTTGAGTTTGCCAACACATTAATAAAGAATATATTAAATTTCTGCTTTCTGATGACCTGCCTAGTTGGTCCTAAGAACTCCAGTTTATTTCTTCCGTATTGCATTCACTCAACTTGCCAAGTACCAGAAAGGCATCGCTAGGCAAATTCACCCAGTTATTTGTTTGTTTCCACCAAATAGAAGCAACCAGAGTATTTCTTTCTTTTTTTCTTGGGAATATATTACCAAATGGGAATAAGTTATACATTTTACATTGGATGGTAAGAAATGTCTAAATATCCTAAACTGTTTGTGATACTATGAATGGGTTCCCACAGTATTCACCCATGGATCCTGATCTTTTCCAGGGTTTTGGGAAGCCTTCCTTAAGAGAGGATGTCTAACTATCCTTTGTTAGTTACAAAGGTACCATAATGTAGTCCCCAATCTCAAATCTATCTCTCACTGTGGAACCTTGGGCAACTTAACTTGTTTCTCAGTCTTCATTTCCTAACCTCTAATGTACAGAAGATAATACTAGTTCCTTCCTTATGGGGTTATTGCAAGATTTCCCCATGAGAATGAATGTGAAGCACTTAGAACAGGCCTGGCATGAGTTTAGACTGTGTTCACTGGGATTATTTCAGCTATTTTTGAGTATCTGTTATGTGCCAGGCCCCAAGCTAAACACCAGGTATAGAAAAGTAAGGCTGTCTTTGGAACTCATGTTCCAGTGCAATACTAAAATCATAGCAAAAATAACAATAATGGCAGCTAATATTTATTGGGAATATAATATATATAGTCTTATTTGACCTTCATAATGATGCTTAGAGGTAGGTATGAATATTATTTCATAGGAGAGTAGTCAACAGGCTTAACGGAGTTAAGGTAACTTAATGAAAAACCACAGCTGAGAAGATACACAGCCAGAGCTTGAGTGAGCCGACATGGCTCCTCAGTTCTCACTCCTGACCATGACTCATTTTAGTGGAATACAGGCTATTTTCAAATAACAACAATACATCCACCTGTCCTTCTATAGGCAGTTCTTAAGGAACCCTTATCTTCCTTCCAATTTCTGAGTTGATTTTGGTTTTTAAAAATTTTTCTCCTTTTTCTTTTCTTTTTCTTTTTTGCATACTGAGGGTCAAACTCAGGTCCTTGAGCATGCTAGACAGTAGTCTACTTCTGTGCTATAACCTCAACCCTTTTTATTTTATTATTTATTTTTATTTTTGCAGTGCTGGGGATTGAACCCAGGGCCTCACACATGCTACACAGATGTTCTACCCCTGTGTAGAACATTGGATGGTAAGAAATGTATCCCCAGAGCTGTATCCCCAGGCCCCCTTTTTATTTCATTTTTGAGACAGGGTCTCACTAAGCTGTTCAGGCTGACCTTGAACTTGCAATCCTGCTTCAGCCTCCCAAGTAGCTGGAATTACAGGGTGTGCCACCACACCCAGCTCAGGTACTAAGTTTTTTAATAGCTGTTCATTGAACGTGATAAAATTCAACCACCCAGTATAAAACATTTTACCCCTCTGGTCAGCAGAACAACTCAGAATTTGAAAGAGCATTTACCATTGTACCATGCTGGCCTTCACGCTGGGAGACAAGCATACATCTCCAGGCCTATCCTGAGCCAATCACCGAGAACGGTTTAATTGGTTAATCATATAAATTACAATCACTTAATCATTTTAAGCACCATCAGCCAATTAGCTCAGAGTTATGGGCTCTGAGGTAACAGTTATGCAAATGTTTGTTCCACTGCAGGCTATTAACAGCCATATTTTCTCTATCAAGATGACAGAGACTGATGGGTGGAGGAAAAAAAGGAAAGTGAGCATTTGTTTAGTTTAAACTTCTTTCCTGTTGGGTTATAATGAAGCGTTCAGTGGGGAGAAGCACCACACATAGTGATTTCTTTATTTTAATGCAGGGGGATCCGAGAGGAAAGTGCTGGAAACTCCACTAAGAAACTGCTGAATCAAGACTGTATAGACTCTTAGCAGAAAGTGCTGGCCTTGCTGACAAGAAACTGAGGACCAATCTGGGAACATGACTTTTGCTGCTTTTCCACTAGAGAGTGTCCATGATAATGCAGGAACAAGAACGCAAGCTCAGATGGAGCATCCCCGGATGTAATAACCATATAATGAAGAATATAGAACCAGCCAGGTGTAGTGGTGCACACTTGTAATCCTAGTGACTCCAGAGGCTGAGGCAGGAGGATTGCCAGGTTCAAGGCTGGCCTCAAGAACTTAGCAAGACCCTGTCTTAAAATTTTAAAAGGGCTGGTGATGTAGCTTAGTGGTAAAGCTCCACTGGGTTCAATCTCCAGTACCCCTCCCTCCACACACATATATACACATGCAGAACATTATAGAATAGCTCTAGAAAGCAAGATGAGCTGGGTGTGTGGTGCATGCCTGTAATCCCATCGGCTCAGGAGGCTGAGGCAGGAAGATCTCAAGTTCAAATCCAGCCTCAGCAACTAAGTGAGGCACTAAACAACGCAGTGAGATTGTCTCTAAATAAAATACAAAATAGGGCTAGGGATGTGGCTCAGTGTTCAAGTCGAGTACTCCTGAGTTTCCCGGCACACATACACCGCCCCTAAGTAAAACAGCAGTCATTATCTGAAGAATATTTAACCACTAGCAAGATGAGGGTACATGCACTCTCTATCCAGTGTCTGGTGTGGGGCATGGTACACCATAGCTGTCAACAAGCACTTGTGAATGAATGGATTATTTGTGGCCACTGTAAACCTAAGAGCCAGGGGTACAGAGGAGTTCTGATCTGTTTGTTGCATTTGTGCTCTGTGAACATGCATGTGCTCGCATGCCTAGGACCGTAGGCCCTGCATAGGACTGTAGGCCTTTGCCAGCTTCTAACTCCCATTGGGCCTAGTGTAATAGAGCTTCCTGTTGGGGGCGCCACTGAGTACACTGGCTCCTTTGCCTTCAGTTGCAAAATTTGCAAGTACTGTAAGGTGAGGAGCAATCTCAGTTTCAAAGAGAGAATTCACATTCATAGGAACGTAAAGGAAGTGACATGTTTTTGTGGTTCTGTCCCCTTCTTTCTTCAAGGAATGCCTTAAGCCTCCCTGAGACTTCATCTGTCTTGGCTGCTTGGGGTTGCCCACCCCTATTCCCCAGAGACAAACAGGCACATGCAGCATGTTTGTCACAAAATGCCATTTTGCTCATTTAATAATACATACTGGACTTTCATCCTGTGCCAGAGAGCATGCAAAGAAGGAGGGGAGCAGTACCACCCAGTTAGCACTTGTCACGCAGTGACACGGTGTTGTGGAATGCAGAGCCCAGGGATAGCCCTGAAGGCCAGCGAAGTCATGGAGAACTTCCCAGAGGAAGTGGGGTTTGATCTAGGGAGAAAAGAATAGACAAAGACATAAGGCAGAGAACTTCAAGGGGACAGTTGACTTCGCATCACCATATGTAGGACGTCTGATAATCCACATCACAGGAGAGTGAAAGCCCTTGTTTTTTTCTTTTTAAAGCTTTCCATTTTCTAATTTGGGAGTTTTAATTGCTTGCAGGAAGTAAGTGGCCTTGTTTTATCTCGTTTACAATGGTCCACAGGTGCCTGGCCCATGACTGGGAGCAGACAGTCTTCATTGTAGCTTCCTGAATGACCCGAGCCGAGGACACATCCCTCTCCCTCACCTTGCTTTTACTTCTTCAAACAAGGAAAAGGATATTGTTGACCTAACCTGCTACTGTTGTGAGGAAAACTGATTAAACACACACACACACACATACATACACACACCAACACACTTAAAAGACTGAGGAACTGCTGGGGGGCAGGTCTAGCCATGACTATGCTGAGACACACACACCAAATGGGTGGAAATAGAAAATTGGACTCGAATCCTATAAAGAGGTTTTGAGGATTTTCTTCCTTCTGCATTTACAACACTCTATTATTGACTTTAGATTTTTTTTTCCCTTGCACTTCATTAGTCAAAAGCAAGCCTAACACTCCCTAAAATCCTTTTATGGGTCCAGCACTAGCCAGAGTCCATGTTCCTGAGGACAGGGCTGTGGACCGCTCCCATGTTTGATTATTGCTCCCTTAGGTTTTGTACCTTGTCAGCTTGCACTATATTTATTTGCCCTCATAAATTGGAAGTCATTTCGTTTGTCTCTTGTGATCCCTCCCACCTTCACACCCAAATAGGTCCTGACTTCCTAGGTGGCTTGCTTAATGAGGATGTCTTGCCAAGAAAGCTCTCTTAAGAGATAAGTCAGAACAGCAAGTACGAACCTGATTCTGACTGTGGCACCCATGAGGCGTGGACATCTCCTTGTGTCCAGCTAAGCTCCAATAAACTCCTTTTTGTCCTGGTTCAGGATGGAGTTAAAAATCTCCTGGGGTTCCCTACACAATACTCTAGGTCTGGTTTGATTTATATAATATAGAATATTTCATGTATTTCTGTGAATTTATCTAGAAATAGACTCAGAGACAAGAATTCAAATGCAAACAATTGATCTGGGAGGAGCAGGGAGCATCCCTGGAGAAAGGGAAAACCAGACGGGCAAGGCAGCCAACCAAGAGAGAGTGAACTGGGGTATTCAGCTACCAGCTCTCGTCACTCACTGGAGGCTGCTGTGTTGTTAATTCCTGGAAGAGAGCTCTCCATAGTTTCAAAGAGAGCCCTTGGGCTCAGAGATATTGGAACAGGCAGTTAGGAGTCAAGGTGTTCCTAGAGCACACTGGAATGGCAGGGGAGGAGGGCTCTGAGGGGTAGATGGGCTGGGCAGAGCATCTGCTATAGTTTGCATCATAATATCTGTGATTTCTTGCCCAAGAGTGCAAGTTGGAAGGTGCTTTGGGGACAGCAGTGGGCGTTGACCAGGAGACTGCCTCCTTCCTTGAGCAACTGCAATAGGGGGCAAGGTCCTTTGGACTCACTGTTGGACATAGGCCTTGAGTAAAGCCTTAGTCACATTTCAGGCATCTGAAAGGGCCTGGGAGTGCAGACTTCCTATAATAGAATGATAAGCTTATTATACAGTGATCATGAACGAACACAGGGGCCAGAAGATGGTGCAAAACAGCCATTTATCCTTCCCTGGGATCATGTATTGGAGGAGTGTGGGCCCTTCCTTGGAGGAGGAGCATGCTGGGTGGTTCCAGTCCTTTTGCCGATAACTGGGTGTGGAGTTGACCGTAAGTCCCAGTGTGTTCAATAAAATCTGAGGGAAAGTTGGGTGTGGAGGGTGAAGAGAACCTGCAAAGGTTTTCCTTACTCATAAAAGAGACACTTTGATGAGAACGTTTTTATTTTATTTTATTTTATTTTTTGCTAAACATCTTAGAGTCTGCTTCTGAAATTTAGGACTTGTGCTCCCATTTTGCCACCATTTGTGGTAATCACCAGCACAGGGAGGGCAGTAGAGGGGAAAGATAGAAAAACTCTGGGTTCCTGAGCTTGAGTGCTTAATCCAGGAGACACCCACCTACCAACCTCATTTTATTTTACTTCAAGTCACTTTTATATTCTTTGTGCCTAAACAGATTCTAAATGATGCAACATCAGTTAATCTAGCAGATTGGTGAAGAGAGCCCCTGCTCTGAATTAAAGCAATTGAGTGTGGGATTGTGTGGATAGAGTGGGTCAGCGGGAAGCCTATTCCCAGATCTTGTGTTGGAGCTACCATAACCAAATGTTGCAGACCAGGTGGCTTAAACAATAGGAATCTTCTCTCTCACAGTTCTGGATGCTGGAAGCCCAAGATCAAGGTGAACGCAGGGTTGATTTCTGGTGAGGACTCGTCCTGTCTTGCAGATGATCATCTTCCCCCCACTGTGTCCTCACATATCCTTGCCTCTGTGCATGCACTTCTGAATATCAGAGTATGACCATTTTCCTGAGAAAAAGCACTTGTGTGATTGATGACAAAAGATCTATCAGCAATGGATATGATTTTCTAATATTATATAATGAAATGTGGAATGTGTATCTTTCAAATGATCAATGTATGATGGGTCAATGATCTTATAAAAATGAAAGAGATACAATATATTTTAATGTAGCAGAGTATGGAAAGTTCACTGATAATGGTTTTAAATTCTACATTGCCACTAACATTTAAGAAAATGCTACTTGTTAAGTTTTGGTGTAATTTTATCTGTACGTATCTTAAAAGCTACTAATATCTATGTAAGATCATATTTTATATCAATCAAAACAACATATTGCAACAGATTAAATGCAGAAGAAGATAAGAAAATTAAGATGACATTTATTTATCCAAACAACAAAGAGACTTGCAAAAATAAAAATTAATGTCACACTTATTAGTTATTTTTGTTTAAGAAATTTTACTAATTTTTCTTAAATATAAATTATTTATAATTTATGTGAAGGCAGCATATTACTTTTTACATAAATTAGTAGATGAATACTTATTTTTTAATTTTAAGATGTAATATGGCAAATATTGATAATATAATTGATACAAAGTTTTTTGGGGGGATGTACTGGGGATTGAACCCAGGGGCACTAAACCACTGAATCATATCCCTAGCCCTTTTTTGTATTTTATTTTGAGATAGTATCTTGCTAAGTTGCTGAGGCTGGGCTTTGAACTTGCCATCCTCCTGCTTCAGCCTCCCAAGCCACTGAGATTACAGGTGTATACTAGCATGCCCCGCTGAACTCTCTTTTAAATCAGAGCCTCACTAGGGTACCTCCTAAGGTTGGAGAGCCCAAGCTCATCATTCAGGGCTGCAGTTGCAAGTGAGATTCCAAAATCAAGTTCTTATGGGCATCCTGGGCATCTAAATGCACGAAGTTTCCATAACATAAAAAGTCATGGAAAAGATGCTGGATATCCACAAACATCTACTATAGTAACTACTAATATTCTCATTTTGTTCAGGTCAAAACTACAGTTTAGATCAGAGCTATAAGTGAAGGTGCCATAATTCAAACTCACTCTGATGCTAGACTCTACCGAACCAATACAGGTATGATGGTTACTCATGGTTGTCAACTTTACTGGATTGAGAGAGGCCTAGAAAAATCGATAAGGTACACCTTCAGGTGTGTCTGTGAAGGAGTTTCCAGAGAAGATGTGTATGTGGGTCAGCCATTGAGTGGGTGTGAGTGGCACCATCCAACAGGCAGAGGGCTCAGATGCAATAAAAAGCTGAAGAAGAGGGAAGCTCCCCTTGCTTACACCCTAGATCCTCTTGAACAGGTGTAGGTTTTGCTGTTGCCATCACCTGTAGACATCGGATCTCAGGTTCTTCAGCCTTTGAACATGGACTTGCACCATCAACCGTCCAAGGGGCTTTTGTTCCTTCAGCTTCAGACGAGGGCTGCATTATTGGTTCCTCTTTTGCAGACACTTCTAGCTTCTTGAACTGAGAAGTCACTGACTTCCCCAGCTTTCCAGTCTGCAGATGGCCATTGTGGGCTCCGACCATGTAAGCCAATCTAATAAATCCCCTCTTAAATTTATATATACGTTCTATTGGTTTTGTTCCCTAGACAACCCTGTCTAATACAATAGGGAACCCAGAAATTATTAAGCTCCAAAATATTTTCACCATGGTTTGTCTCACAGAAGTCCCAGATTTCAGACTCAAGAAGAAGCATACTTTAAAAATCAATTTGTTGTTCTTTGACTTATGATAACAAAAGTGAACACATTTATTAGAGAAGATTTGAAAACTATGAAAGAGCACACAAAAATGAAAATAAGCCCCCATTTCCCTATTATGCTGTGAAATATCCTTTTAACATGGTTAAATATTTCCCCTCAATGTGATATTTTAAGTCAAAAGTGTATTCATGCTATTCATTGGTATTTTTTAACCTTCGGAATTTATATATCAGGATGATTTTTGCATGTTATTAAATGTTAACCTTGCATGTTTAATATTATTATTTAGTGGCTATGTAGTATTCTACTGGAGGAAAATAATTTATTAAGTGATAACATGCTGCTCTAAAAATATATTTCATAATACCTCCACTTTGATGGCCCTCTGCCCCTGAATCCAAAGACATCAAAGTCAGTTTTTACTACCTTCTTGTTTTTATAAAGTTGATCCCTTTCTTATTATATCAACAGTGTCTCACACATAGTAGAAAATTTTTAAAAATTGATAAGTGATGAAAAAAGCAACATATTTTGAACATAAAAAATGTATTTGTTCAACTCATGTTTCAGGATCCTAAGACTTGGAATGTAATATGAAAAAGAAAAAGACTTTCTAAAGAAAATTCCTCCTGCCTAGTGATTATTGTACATCCTGTGGTCACAGAAGGAACACCCTGAGATTGGACAATGGATAGTGGTCATCTGCATACAAAATTGGAGTAGGCAGTGAATCTGAAACAGGGCTGTGAAACAGAAACATTAAAATCATGAAAGAGCTGTAACAAATTCCCGATTTAGACTTTAAATGCAACTGAAATGTGACATTGCTGCCCATAAAGATAATGACTAAAAATCATAATCCGGTCTTTGTTCATTCTTTTGGGGGGCAGGGGAGCAGGAGAGGGGACGGAGGAAGGAAAAGAGAAAAAGAAAAAAATGAGAAAGCAAATGCACAGAAAAATAACGTGGGCATTTTAAATTTTGGCAAAAAGCAGTTTAACTTCTGACATCCAATAATGAAAAGATCTCATTCACCTTAGGTTCAAAGAGAAAGTCTCATTCACTGTGTACTCAGGAGGGCACACAACAGGACTTGACTCATTGCCACTGTGTCCCTTTTGCCTACAGGAGGCACATCACAGGCACTCCATAAACACTGGTTAAAGGAGGGAATGAAAGAGACTTCCTTACCTTTCTTGTATAGTCCAGCTATTCTGCCTTCTTTGAAAGTCCCCATTCTGTCATAAATATGTGCCTTTGCATATAAACCACCCAATTCAGCACAACAAATAACTGAGCTCCCACTAACAATACTGGGTATGGGAAGTACAGGGACAAGTGACATGGAATAGCAAGAGAACTCTTGACTGATCAGTGCATGATGCCAGATTTAATTTGCAAATGACTCTCTTGGAACTTGTTAAAATGAAGATTCTGCATCAATAGGTCTGGGGTGGGGCCTCAGAATCTGCATTTCCAACAAGCTTCCAGATAATGCAGATGACATAGGTCTGAAGCCCTTGGTGGAACAAAGCATTCTGGTACATCTGATTGTAGTAATGGCAATTGGAAAGATAGCTTTGTCAACCCACTGACTCATGGCCTGATTCCCTCATCATATATGAACCTAGCTCTGACTTTATTATCCCCAGAGGCATGTGAAGCCCAGAATGTATGCCTCTTGTCACAAGTGACCTGAAGATAGTCAGGATCACCCCACCTTCTGCCAATGTGTAGCAGAGACATGCTGGCTGATGCAGTCTGGACGCTGATGGGAGGTGAGGCATTTGCACACCCTGCACCAATAACAGAGTCAGGGTCTCTCTCTTTCCCACCATTGGAGGTAGCTGCACATTCTCATTGTCACATCTAGTGGAGATAGTTCATACGTCTGTGGGGGTAATCATTTACAATTTCAGTTCTTTTCCACTAAAAACTGTTCACAGGGGATGTGAAACTTGAACAAAATGCAAAGGCATTTTCCCCCTTTTATATCACAAATATGCTTCCTCAGCAACTAACAACTTTAAAATGATCTGTCAGGCTTTGCATAATTAAATCTCAGTCTCAGTGGCAGCGAATCATTGCAGGAAGACTTAGACAGCACTAATAGAACATGGACTATGGAAGAGGAACGTTTCTTGCTTATAAATTTCTCTTACATCAGGCTAAGTATTCCACACCAGCAAATGGAAGTGGAGGGAAATAAATTCTCAATTTAGATCCACCCAAAGAACATGTACAGGGCACCACCTAAGGGTGGTGCCTGCCCACAAGGAGCTTACAGTTTTAGGAAGACCAAAAAGATCAAACAACAAAACGGGGTTTCCAAGTGGTGTTTCCAGAGACCCATGTAGATAATGACATGATGATTGCAGATTGGTTGGATTGAGCATCATTCCGAGAATCATATTAAATAAAACTTTTCAAGTCCTCTCTATCTCTTTTGCAGTGCTGGGGATTGAATATAAAGCCTCATGTGTGCTAGGCAAGCAGTCTATCACTGTGCCACATTCCCAACCCCTCAAGTCCTCTTTCTTAACACCTAGGTCACTCACTAACATCGATTCTCATTCCTTAGAATTGTTCTCCCTTCAAGACTTCAATTTCAGGTACAGTTCCCCATCCTTTCCCTATTATCATTTCTGTACTTTCCCTGTAACAAACTCTCATTAAGCATCACCAGGACCTACTATCTTTTCATTCTGGTATGACAATTCAGAACACATAGGCACCTAGTCTCTGGAGCTTGACCATCTGGGTTTATGTGATCTTGAACAAGTCACCTAGATACCTATGCCTCAGTTTCCTCATCTGAAAAACAAAGATCATGATGGGGCTGTAAGGTTGTTGTGAAGATGAAATGAGTTCAGCAATGAGTGTAAAGCGCTTAGACCAGTAGCTGGGTCGTAAGCACTCTGCAGTACTTGCTATTGTGACAATCAGAGCTCCTTACCTTATTCTCACAGCTTATCTCCCACTGGATGGCTTCCTTTGCCTCCTGACTGATGGCTGTCTCTCAGTCATACTTGTCTTCACTGGAGACTGAAGAAATTGTTTTCTTCCAGCCCCACTGCCAGGTAGGCGACTCTTTGAGGTAGGCGACTCTTTGAGGTAGGCGACTCTTTGTGTGTTTGTAAAGCTATGAGCCCCATTCTTGGGAACCGTCCTCAGTCACAGAGACTGGCTGCCAGCCCTGTGAGCCCTTGTCCACTGGCTGCTGCTGATGACACTTGGCCCAAGCTGGGCCCACCATTCTCTCTCCCAGGAATATTTTTTTCTTTTCTTAATTCCTTCCTTTCCCCTCCCCTCCCCCTCTTTTCCTCCTCTTCCTTCTCCTCTTTTTCTCTCTCTCCTTCTTCTTGTCCTTGTCCTTCTCCTTGTCCTTCTCCTCCTCCTTCTTTTTTTGGTGGTAGTGCTGAGTAATGAACCCAGGGGCACTTTACCACTGAGTTATATCCTAAGACCTTTTTACTTTTTATTTTAAGACAGGGTCTCACTAAGGTGCCAAAGTTGGCCTTGAACTTGAGATCTTCCTGCCTCAGCCTCTTGAGTAACTGGGATTACAGGCATGTGTCACCATGCCTGATTTCTCTGAGCAATTTGACATTTGGAAAAGAGACTTTGACTTGAGCCTTAGTAGTGGCAGAACTTTAGAGACAATGTCCCTGGACTCTTGTATTGCCTTGTCACTTCTCATGTCTTCTGTTGAGGTAACCCCACAACCTCCAACTTCCTAACAAATGCCTCCTTTCTCATATGCTGGCTAGAGAGGGTTTCTACCTTTCGTAAACCACAACAAACATCATCCAAGTTTGCCAAAAAGCACTTACAATGAGGTCTTTCACAAAGCAGTGCCATTTAATCTCAGATGGTCCTTTACTACATCTTAGCACTCACTTATTCATCTCTTTTTCACTCCCTGGGCATTTGCCAAGCAGCAGCAGTTTGAAATGCTCCCCACTGGGGACCTCCCAGCCCTCCTTTACTTCCTCTGCCACAATGCAGTGTCCTCAACCCTGGCCACACACTAGAACCACCCCAGGAGCCTGGAAAATACTGACACCTGGATCTCAGTGGGTCCTGAAGGGTTGGAAAGCTGCCTGGGTTGTTCAGACGCGCACCCTGGGTTGGGGACTGCTCAAGTCAGACCAAGCACTGTTCTACACAAGCCCCTTCAGCCTCCCTCCTCCCACTCCAACGGTGTTCGCTTTCCCTAATCCTTTTCTCCTTTCATCCAGTCTTAGAGGATAATGTGTACCTGCCCATTGCCAAGGTTAAGGCCTCTGGTAAAAGAGGTCAATCCCAGCCCTGTGGCCCCACTCCTCCCTACCACTGCCAGGATCCACTGGCCTCCCTTTCTTCCTCTTCCTCCCATCACAATCATTTCAGGGGCAGCCTGCAGCCTAAAGTTTCTGTTACATACTAACCCAAATTAGGAAGCACTAAAAAATTTATTTATCCTCCTCGATATCACATCCCTCGGTTATTACAGCTAAGAATAATTATTTTTAAGAGTGAAAAATACATAGTAATCTTAGTAGCAAACATAGAGTAGTATAACTACCCATACCAGGCACTGTCCATGTCCATGTCCCTGGCCTCTTGTACTGCCTTGTCACTTCTCATGGACATGACACATACATGCTTTTCATATATCTGTCAGTTAATTCTCATTCCTGCTATGAGAGAGGAAACATCTTTGCCATTTTACAGATGAAGACACTCAGCTATGGCAAGGCTGAGGAACTTGCCCAAGTATAGATAGCTGGAATGTGGTGGAACTGGGATTCAAGGAGAGTAATAATAAACACATTGTAACAGGACATTGGATTTTATATAAGAATCATACACATACATGTCTTCTTTTAACTTATATAGTTCTGCACATATGGTTAACTATGAGTTTAATTTTTTTAATGGCAGTATGACCAGAATTTTTAAGTAAAATGAAAATCAAACAGCTGCTGTCCCTTAGCCTACCATCGCTTATTTCTGTAGTAATAGCCTTTTTGTAAAAAAAAATGAGAGAGAGAATGCGGGAGGGTAATTGACAGCGTTTGATGGTCTGTGTGAAGGCCAACAATTGTTGAATCTAACCATGTCATATGCTAATATTGATTAAAGTTAATGCTCAGATTTTTCAGCAGATGAAAAAAATTCAATCTATTTGTATCAAGCTAACAGGGACCATTTATGGAATTCTTGCTGTTTGTAATTGACTGCTGGAAGAGCAGATACTGTGTAATGCAGTTACCCTCTGTGATTATTTTCTGCTTTCCTTAATAAATTATGAGTTATAGTCGTGCTCCTCAGGAGCACTGGCTGCCCCTGGGTCTGTGTGGGCGGGCAGCGTCATCGCCAGGTGAGCGTGAGCAAGGCCAGGATGAGGCCCTGGCACGTTGCCATTATAACCACCTTGGCTACAAAAGGAAATTGACTGCTGCTCAATTAGGCAGAAATGAGACTGTCACTCACCGGGGTGGAGACTGAGAATTGCCTTACCTACTCCTCAATAGCAATTTAGGTTTGGGGAAGTTATTTTACAGTTGTAATTACAAAGGGAAATGAAGTCTGCTTTGGCAATGTTACCAGGTGCTCTTCCCTCCATTATAACCTGGTGAATGGTCCCCCAGAGCAAATCCACTGGCTGGTCCACTAACTGCTTTTATTACACAAATATAGGACAGAAATAAACAATTTAATTGAGGCAGAGTCTTAAGAACTGGGGAGGGGTCTATCTGCTCCATATTCCCATATAAACCTCTTGGTAAATGATGTAAACGACTTTATTGTCAACAAAATCCTATTAAGCCAAGAATAGCACATTTATAATCTAGACTTTTAATTTAAAAATTAGATTTTGTGAAATAAGATAAACATATTGTCATTAGTTGATCTCTTCTATGGATTTGTTTCAAGTCCCACAGAATCACTGGAGGCAAATGCTATCATGTGACAAGTCCCAGGTCCTGAGCTGGTATGGGAATAGCAGAACTTCCCTAGGGCTCTTTCTCTTCTTCTTTTCCTTTTTGCCATACTAGAGGTCAAACTGAGGGCCTCACATGTGCTAGCCAAGCACTCCACCACGGAGCTATATCCCAAGCCTGGGCTGTGCTTCTTATATCTAGGGTTGACCTCGGGTTACCTCCCTTCACCTTTCTGTTCTCCACTTTTCCCTTCTGATAAATAGCATTTTCTCAATGGAGTCACTTTTGGGGAGAAAGAATGAGGAAAGATGCGATAGAAGACAAGAACAGAGTCAGGGATTCCTAAAATGTTGGATGAGACTTGAGCAACCATCCTGTCCAGTCCCCTCTTTGACGGTAGAGGGAACCAAGAACCAGGAATGTAGGGTCACTGTCCTAGGCCACACAGTCACTTTGTTTCGTGGCCAGAGAGGGAAGCAGATCTCTGAGTCATGGGCCAAGAATCTCTCCAGGAAAATCTTAATGCTGAGCGGAATCCAAAAACAAAAATTACAACTTCCTCCTAAAATGGGACACACAGTGGGCTGCTCAGCACTTAGCCTCTGTCTCATGAAGAGCATTAGCAGGTGGTCAAGTGATCAGGCCATTTCCTCTTGAAATGGGCACCACTGCCATGTCTCTGGTAAATATAACATGACATTTATTAAGCATGTGCCATCTGTTAAGTGCTATCTTGATCAGTAAGCTTACAAATGGGATTCCCATTCCTCCAAAATAAGTGAGAAGAGCGGGATCCTTTCAGACCTTTCTGCCTGAAAAGCTTCCTCTAAAGCTCAGACACAACAATGAAGCTAACCAATGAATCCATGCCTCCCAAGTGTTCAAGAAACTCTACACCTCTGGTGGCCTGCATAGAAAACCACTTGCACAGAGTTGGGTTGGTGGGCTAAGAGCTAACCTTCTGACCCTTGCCATAAACAAATAGTAAAGTTGTCTTTTGCTAGTCAGGCTAAAACTCCCTCTTGCTGCTCTAAAAACCATTTGGAATTGGTCCGACTTACATATCTATTGACTGTTTAAGAAATAGATTAAGGAGCTGGCAGAGAAGACATCTCCACATGGTTGTTTAAATGGATGATGGAAAAAAGAAAGACATGAAGGGGGGGGGGGTACTTGTTGTGGTGAAACAAAAAGGGGAGACCATGGAGCCAGAGAAACCCAGAGATATCTGGTGGGGGAGCCTGTGAAAATTAGGATTTATTAAATGGGGAGTCTCAGAAATCCCAAGTTAATGAAATTACACTATATTGGACAGTACTTCTTAAACTTTTTTTTTTTTAAATAATGAGGATATAGTTTTTTTAAAAAGTTTTTTTTTTAATTGCATAGAATGCCTGTATTTTGTTTGTTTGTTTGTTTACTTATCTTGTGTGGTGCTGAATATTGAACCCAGTGCCTTGTGCATGCAAAGCAAGTACTCTACCAACTAAGCTATACCCCTAGCCTGTGCTTCTTAAACTTTAAAGTGCACCTTAATTACCTGGGAGTCTTATTCACATGCAGATTCTGACTCAGTAGATCTGGGCAGGACCTGAGATCTTGCTTTTCTAGCAAACTCCCAGGTAATGCGGCTGCTGCTGGTCCTTGAACCACATTTATCAGGGCATTGCTGTGGTTTAAATATGACTTGAGCTTAGCCCCCCAAAGTTCATGCGTTGGAAGGTTTAGAAACTGGGTTTTAAAGTGGGTGGTACGGGGAACAAGGAAAAATGAATACCAGATAGTCAGCCAGCGGAATCTTTGGTCATGAGAGTTACTGAAGAGTGTGGGCTCTATATTTTATATTAGTCAGATTTAGGTATTTTCATGCCCTGAAGCTTTCCTTGTGCTTGCAAGGTCATATTAAGGACTTAATACCCACAAAGGTGTCTGACAGCATAACCCCACTCCCGCCCCCAACTCGTAAACCTCTCAGTAAAGAAGGGCCTTTTGTGTTCACCAATGAAGTCTTTTACTTCGATATTGTGGACCTCCGTCCTTGCCCCTACTACTTCCCCTGCATGGCCACGAGATCCACACACCTTCTTGGAGGAACCCAGTCAAATGTACCTACCTTGTGTTTCAGTTTCCAAGGTGACATCTAACTAACCAATAAAACTTGATACTATGTGTGCCCAACAATGAAATGTGTTCCTTCTTTCAGAAGGACCAGGCCTACATTTTTAACAGGTATCCTCTGGAGTCCCAGCATCTGAGTCAAAGACTGAGCCCGATAATGAGGTTTCAGGCATCATGGTAACCCTTAGATCATGGTGTGTTAGTAGCCAGGTGTTATCACCCAGAGAGAATGCTAGCTCAGGAGTGAAGAGAAAATGAACTTCCAGCTTAAAGGCTATTTCCTATGGAGGAGCTTTCTCTAATACACACACTCACACCACAGTATAAAAAAGCAGGTTGCTTACACTTCCATTTACAACATATCTCACTCCTCCTTGCTGCCATTTTTGTTTCCTTCCACCATAATGCAAGTTTCTTGTAGGCAGAAGCTTCATGATGCCAAGCACGCACAGTGCACACATTAAACACATGTATAGCAGGAGGAACTGAGGTGGGTAGGGCCATCCCAGGTCCCCACCAAGGTTCTTGCAAAGATCTTAATATGGATACTCCACAACAAGCATCACTTATGCTATCACCAAGGAGTCACTTCATGGAAAGATGCCATTAGGAAGAGAGATCATGTCCAGCCATGAGGAAATATGCTCTCCAAAGGGAACCAATGATAGATTTAATTAGTTCTCAATCTGTGATTCTAAGTATAGCTTTACCCCAAGTTGATTACACATTTCTTAAAAAAAAAAAAAAAGAGAGAGGAAAAAAATGTGTGAGATTAACACTGAGAAACTGAGAAATTGTACTACTGCCTTCTGCATAGAGCCTCAGAAGATAAAGTCAAAATTCAAAGAAGAGTCTTTGGATGATTACCGTGTATTATCTATATATTCTATCACATTCCCACTTGGTAAATAGCCAAGGAAGTCACTCTAGGCTGGGACACCACCACACCTTGGCACAGAAGCTGGATGCTCTGTGGCTGAGCTCCAGGGCAGTCCCCTCCATCAGCTCTGACCCACAGTCACTTGGTTTTGCACCCAGCTGGACCCTATGCCAAGGGGAGTTAAAACCATCTTTACTCTTGCACTTTCCATTCCACCCTCTCCAAGAAAAACTGGCAGGAAAGCTGTTTAGATGTCCATTTTCAAATGTGCTAAGTATTGCTTCACACAGGCTTAAATTATTGGATAGAAGACCAATAAGAGAACAACTGCAGGTCTAGTCTGAGATGACAAAATTTTCCCGGAATCTGCTTCCATTGTAAGTTATCAGAGGTGCCATTTTGCCCAGAAAACTGCTGGAGATAATGTTTGATTTTCAAATCTGCCTGAAGAAATAACAAGTCAAGAATAAGGATAAGGGAAGAAGGTAGTTTTAGTTTTCTTTCTTCAAAAAGGTTGGTATTGTATTGGAAAGAAGACGTAGAGATGGCATGGTTTTGCATTGCTCCACGGTAAACATAAAATCTGAGTCTTCCAGTCTTTCCCTGGAGAACAGAAGTAGGGTGAAGGGAAGTTTCCTCTTTCAACTCTCTTCACCCCCAAAACCCCTGACTGAGCTCAGTGCCAGCCTCATCTTCAAAGGAAGCTGTGAGAATGGAGATTTTATCTCCAGGGAGTGCTTAGAACTTTCTAGCTATAGATTCAACTAAATATAAGTGGGGGGGAGTGAATTAAACTTAAATACTATGAAATGGACATCAAATTGTTTTTATTTATTTTTCTTTTTTAAAAATTTATTTTTTAGTTGTAGTTGGACACCATACCTTTATTTATTTATTTTTATGTGGTGCTATGGATTGAACCCAGGGCCTCGCACTTGCTAAGCGAGCGCTCTACCGCTGAGCCACAACCCCAGACCACCAAATTGTTTTTTAGATGCATATGTTAAACTCTACTTTCATGAAACCACAATTTTAAATGATATTTAACAAGAGAAAAGTGCTATATTGTTGCTGTAGAGGCGTTGACCAACTAATTCTGACTTTGGCACTGAAAGATTTAGATCTAGGAAACCCCTTGGTCCCAGGGGAATCAGGATGGTTGTTTACTTTTCTTAATCCTATGAGGTCTCCCCTTAAACATTTATAAAATAAAGGAGTTTTGTTAGACTATTTCTTCAGTTTCATTTACCTCTAGAAAGGAACAAAAAATAAAACTGGTCATCTTAATTTGTTTTAGTATTTATTTATTTACATTTATTTGAACTATTTTTCTGCAATTGAGACAACTTGTAAGAATGAATAGTACAAGATAGAAAAAACACAGATTTAAAAATCAGGGTCAGAAAATATATCTAGACTAGAATAAGGCCAAGGTTGAGATAAAACAGATATGCTGGCCATTTAATCCAATAAGTATTATGATTGAGTGGCAAGTCTGGCTCTAGGCTTCCTGGCCTAGAAAAAGAGAAAAAGGAAAAAACAGAGGAAAAAGAGAAAACATAAATCTGTAACATGATACCATGTCCATGAGGGAAAGTATTAATTTCTCAGAAAAATATTTTTTTTTTTTTGCGATTTTGTCTGAAGGAAATTTTTGTATGCATCTTTATATAGGGGACATTGAATTGTGCCTTAGTTTCACCAAGCTGCTATAAAAAAACACCATAACCTGAGTAACTTACATACAATTTCTCATAGGCCTAAAGGCTGAGAAGTCCAAGGTCAGGTAGATTTAGTGTCTGGTGAAGGCCAACATCTTGTTCTGTAGGTGGCACTTTCCCTATGTCCTCACACGGTAGAAGGGATTAACTAGCTCTTTAGGGTCTCTTTTTAAAGGGTATAATGCCAACCATGAGGGCTCTGTACTCCCAAGGGCCTCACCTCCTAATACTAGCATCTTGGAGATCAGGATTTCAGCAAATGGACTATGGAGGGAATATAACACTACACCTAACAATATCCTAGCAATAAATGTACTAATGACTCTTACATGGCTGATGATCAGGTGTCCTGCAGTGTAGGCAAAGGTGTTAGAACAGAATAAACCAAGTGGAAATAATCCTAGAGTCTTCCAAAACAATGTGGAACAAGATGATATTTTTGATGTTGACTTGAAGAAAACTTCCATGACCTAGAACACTGAGTGCTCTCCGACCACCAAACTATCCTTTATAAATGAATGTCTTCCAGCCAGACTTTCCCTTGGCCTTTAAGAAATCTTGGAATTGTACAAGGATTACAAAGCAGGGAAGAAAAACTGAAAACCTGATCTCAGAATCACTCTAGGAGTTCACTGGTCATGGCTCTTGGCAGGAGCTGCCCTGATCTTTTCCCTGTGCCCCCTCCTCCTGCCCACACTGGTGTATCATAGGTCCTCTCACTTCCCCCAGATGGAGGTCTCAGTACTTGCTTTAGTCAGCTTTTTCACTGCTGTGACCAAAAGACCTGAAAAGAACAACTTAGAGAAGGAAAAGTCTATTTTAGCTCATGGTTTCAGAAATTCAGTCCATGGTTGGCCAACTCCAAAGATGTGTGCCTGAGGTGAGGCAGATCAGAACATGACCACAAGGAAGCAGAGAGAGTGCCGCTCACCAGGGACAATATTAAAAACCCCAAAGACATCCCCCATTGACCTACTTCCTCCAGCCATAACCTACCTGCCAACAGTTATGGCTCAGTTAATCCATTCAAGTGGATTAATCCACTGATTAGGTTACGGCTCTCAGAATGATCACTTCACCTCTGAAAATCCTTGAATTGCCCTACACATGAGATTTTGGGGGACCCCTTGTGTCTAAACCATAACAGGATGGGTTTCACTCCTCTCTTCAAGAGTTCAAATATAATTTCAGTCTATAATGTATAAATATTTATTCCAAAGCTATTTATCTATAAAATTTAAAGCTATCTATCACAAAATCTCTGAGTTTTATCTTTAAATAACTGAATGTCTGTTGAAGAGTTTCATCCTAATTGAGAGCTCAAATTCCTAAGAGTGAATTAAAGTCTCCACCTTGCACTGGGAAAGGAATGTCAAGGTCGTAAGCAGTGCTCCAAAACCTGGATGAAAACACAGTAGTCTTTGCCACCTAAGAGGGCTGCCCCCTCCCACACCAGGGACTTAGGGCACCCACAGTTTTGTGGGTGAGGATTTTGAATATGAATTTCCTTCCTTTTCCATGGAAAATACCAAGACTGTGAACTTTTTGTTTCTGTTGTTACACAGGTAACACAGATGTAAAAATGAAGAGAAATTAACAAATTAGAGCCAGATGAAGGTGAATGAGCATCTTGCAGAAGCAGGGTCTATCTTATGAATTAACTCTCTTGGGTTTGCTTTTGATATTGTTGTTGCTACGTAAACAATACATGCTTGTAATAAAAAATTCAAAGTTATAAAGGGTAACAGACATACTTTCCCAAGAACATATGAAAGATATACATAGAAAAAAATGTTGTATTGAGCTATAACCTTGAGAGATCCAGTCTACCAAGGTCCCAAGAGATTCACTTTCAACTTTACTTGCTAAAGTGAAAATGGCTTAACTTATTAGCCTCCTCAGAGTGAAGACATTTCTATAGTATTGGGGCTTTGTGAAAACAGTCATGGGCCAAGGCATGATTTGGAGGGCGAGTAAAGTTAATAATATTCTTGGTAGTTAATATTGTAAAGGAATGTGCTCCTTTCTGCAGAAGAGCAAAAGCTTTTCCTTGATATTTGCTATGATGTGGAGAGATAGAGACTTTTATTTTATCCCTTTGTATTTTCAATCTTTTATAAGTTTTCCACAAAGAGAGAGTATTGATTTTGTAATTTGGAAACAAAGCTATTTTTAACAGCTTTATTGAGAGATAATTCACATACCATATGATTCATCCATTTGAAGTGTGCAATTCAATGGTGTCGAAAATATTCAGAGTTGTGTAGCCATCACAATGGACTTGAGAACATTTTTATTATCCCCCAAAGAAACCCACAACCCTTAGTTGTCACTCCCCCAATAACCCCTCATCCTTATATTCTGTCTCTGTAGATTTGCCTATTTTGAACTTACGTATTAATGGAACCATTGAATATGTGGTTTTTGTGACTGGATTCTTTCACATGACATGATGTTTTTCAGGGTTCCTACACTTTATAACATGTATCAGTACTTCTTTTTAATGCTACCTAACATTCCACTGTATGGATTTATTGTATTATATTTGTCCATATATTTGATCAGTTGAGGAACGTTTGAATTGTTTCTATTTTTTGGCTATTACAACTAATGCTCCTATGAACATTCATTTACAATTCTATGTGTAGACACACATTTCCATTTCTGTCAAATATATATCAAGGAGTGGAATTATTAGAGCATAATGTAGCTCTGTCTAACCATTTGAGGAACTGCTAGACTGGTTCCCAAAGTAGGTACATCATTTTGCATGGCTTCCCAGCAGTATATTAAAGTTCTAAATTCTCTACATCCTCACCAACACTAATTATTGTTTTTTGATACTAACAATCCTACTAAGTAGGGTTCATGTGCTTTCAACTTGTAACTCCCTAATGGCTAATGATGTTGAGCATCTTTTCATGTGTGTGTTAGCCGTTCTTGTATCTTCTTAAGAAAAAATGTGTACTCAAACCCATTACCCACATCTCAATTAGATTGTCTTGTTGTTATGGAATTGTAATAAATCTTTATGTGTTATAGATATTAATCCCTATCGGATATATGTTGTCAAATTTTCTCCTGTTCTGTGAATTGTCCTTTTACTTTCTTGGTGGTCTTTTAAAGCACAAGTTTTTAATTTTGATGATGTTCAGTTTTTCTATTTTTTCTTTTACAAGTTGTACTTTGATGACAAATATAAGAAACCAGTGCCTCATCCAAGGGCATAAAGAGTCACCCCAGTTTTCTTCTAAGAGTTTTATAGTTTTTGCATTTACATTGAAGTCTTTGATCCATTTTGAGTTAGTTGTGGTATATGCTGTCAGGTAGGGATCCAACTTCAATTTTTGCATATGAACATCCATTTGTGCCAGCACCATTTGTGAGATTTTTTTCCCCCATGAAATTGATTTGACATCCTTGTCAAAAGTCAATTGGCCATAGATGCAAGGGATTGTTTCTCAATTTTATTCACTGATTTATAAGTCCATTTTTTTTTAATTTTTATTGTTGGTTGTTAAAAACATTACATAGTTCTTGACATATCATATTTCACACTTTGATTCAAGTGGGTTATGAACTCCCATTTTTATCCCGTATCCATCTTTTTTTCTAAAAAAAAAAAAAAGTTTTGTTTTGTTTCTGGTACTGGGAATTTAAGCCAGGGGTACTTTACCACTGAGCTGCGTCCCCAGTCATTTTTTAATTTTTATTTTGAGACAGGGTCTTGCTAAGTAGCTGAAGCTGGCCTCAAACTTCTGATCCTCCTACCTCAGCCTCCCCAGTTGCTATGATTATACTTGTGCACCACCATGCCTGGCCCCTACTCTCTCAATTATTGTAGCTTTGTAGTAAGTTTTAAAATTGGAACGTTTGTTCTTTATTTTTGAGATTGTTTTGGTTATTCTGATTCTCTTGAATTTTCATATAAAGTTTAGGTTCAGCTTATCAATTTCTGCAAAGACATCAGGTGGGATTTTGAATAAGACTGTATTGCAGATCAATTGGGGGGATATTTCCTTCTTCACAATATTATATCTTCTGATCCATGAACATATGATGTCTTTCTCTTTATTTGGTTCTTCTTTAGTTTCTTTTAGCAGTGTTTTACAGTTTTCAGAGTATGAGTTTTGTACTTCTTATTAAAGTTACTCCTATTTTATTCTTTCTGACTATTATAAATTGTTTTCTTAATGTTACTTGTGTTCTTCATTGCTACTGTACAGAAATACAATTGATTTTTATGTATGATTTTATGACCTTGAATTCCACAACCTTGCCAAACTCATTTATTACTTATAATAGTTTTTTTAAAGTGGGTTTCCTAGGACTTTTTATATATAAAATCATGTCATCTATAAATAGAGATGACTTTACTTTTTCATTTCTAATCTGCATAACTTTTATTTCATTTTCTTGCTAAATTGCCCTGGGTACACATTCCAGTACGATGTTGAATAGAAGCGACAAGAGTAAATATCCTTGTCTTGTTTCTGATTTTAGGGTAGAAATATTCAGTCTTTCCACACTAAGCATGACATTAGCTGCGGGATTTTCACAGATTTTATCAAGTGGAAGAACTTCCTTCTTATCCTTGTTTGTTGAGTGTTTATATCCTGACAGGGTGTTGAATTTTGTCAAAATGAGCCCAGAGTGTGTGCTTTCATTTTTACAAAGTTTAAAAACAAGCAAATGAGTCTGTGTTAAAAGTCAGGAGACTGGTCTCTTCAGGTTGTGGTGGCCTACGGGGACCTCCAGGATCCTGGTAACATTCCATTTTTTTCTACTGCACCTGGGTTACACAGGTGAGTGTACTTTGTGAAAATCCACTGAGTTGTCACATTGCAGGTTGTGCATTTTCCTGAACGTGACACCTGAGCAACCTGTCAAAAAGAAGGAAAATAGAGTTTTTGAGAAAAGATATTAATGAGCGAATTCTTGATATTTTCTAGCAGGCTCTCTGAGCATGATGTATTTCTCAATTATTATACAAAAGTGGTCTTTCTTTACATTAAATACTTTCCTTGTGCATTTTAAAATCTATAGTACAAGACTAAAAATTTAATGATAGTTCAATACCAGAGTTTAACTTTTTCTTTGCTCTAAACTGCAGACAATTCGGCAAATAACAACATCCAAGTTCCCAAGGGCTCTGAGATTTTAAAATCTGCCTCTTCCCCATCAATCCCATAATGCTGAATACAATGCTCATTCAATGAAATGCCACAGCTAACACCGCTGTAGCTGTCCCCTCAGGAATTCATTGTAAAAGGGTTTCACTGTACTTTGTAAAGCAATTTGGAATCCTTCGTGATGAAAGGTTCTATATAAAGAAGGTAATATAATGGACTTGGCTTTCAACTTCTTTCATTTAAGCCTTAACAGAAACATGAATCTACTATATTAGCATCATAAACCAATAGGTGCTATATAAATGCTGAATAGAAATATTCTGGGTGAATTAAATTGCAACTATAGACACATGTTAGCTAAGTGCTTTACCAAGTATTATGCAAATGTTGATTAATAAGGCAATTATACTCAATTAAAATAATAACAATGCTATATTCTGCTATGTTCTTCCAATTTTCTGGGCACCCGTTGTCTCAGTTATTTGGTGTGAGTCTGCCACCTAAATGCCAAGTCTAAATTCAAACCTAATGGGATGTCAGTTTGGAAGGAAACCATCTTCCCCCGAGTTCTAAACAGAAGCTCCAGTAAGCATGGAATAGGGCAGGGTAGAGGAAGTCCTCTACTGCAGGAGATTGACTCGAAGCTTTTAAGAGGGCATGGTATGAGGAAAAAATCCTCCAGGTCTGGTGTAATGCTGCGCAGAGTTACTGTTATGCTTCTCCGTGTGTCTTTAGAGACCTGATTCTCTAGGGCTTCTCAACATATTAAGACATTTGATCATCCCTGTCATTAAACAGTTACTTTGCTTCCCCTGGAAGACAACAATGACCAGAAATACCTAAGATGATCTCTGCATGCAACCTAAAAGGTTATTAGGTTGCTTCTGATAGAAGCTGTATTAACATGAATTATCTTCATCATCATTTTTATTTTTAATAACATCTTCAGAGACTGAAAGGTGATTCTCAGCTCTATAGAAGCAGTAATCCAAAACAAAAGTTCTTTGTTATCTTTGAGTCCAGATTTACAGAGACATCTATTTATGGAAAAATGTACTGAATATGCAGCTATTAGTTCTGCATTTTTGTCAGATAAAGTACTCAACTTGATGGTTGAAAAAAAAATGTCATTTCTATTTCAACCTCTTGTTTACTGCACCTTACCAGCCTCACTGTGACGGTGAAGTTCTTGAGTCAGTTTTCTTAAAGCACTCAGCCAAGTACAAAATAATATAAATAATCCATACCATTGCAAAAAGTTTCAGATTTTACGTTGGATGGTCCCAGATTTGAAATGTGGAGAAAGAGAAGCTAGCAGATTGGAGAAGATGGGGAGAGCTATTCACTGTCTCACTGAAGATGGGGCCCAGCTTACTGGAAACAGAAGGGGTGGGGTTTTATGTGGAGCCTTTGTCTTTCCGCTTTGTGACAAAAGAAGGAACTATAAGGATCTGACTAGGTCTGGTGCAGAAGAAGTCAGGGAGAGGCAACATTTTGGAAGATTCCAGGCAAAGCTGGAGCTGATGCCAACAGAAGATTGATTTCTGAAAGTGCAAAGCTGCAGTTCGGTGGCGAAGTCAACAAGAGGTTCTGGCATCCTTGAGTGGATACATGGAGAGCATGGAATCTCCCCCACAGAAAAGCCTAAGAATAGCTTGGGCAGTCTGTTCAGGATGATTTGAGATGAGGTCCTCATGTTCCTTCCTATTTTGTAACCTAAGAAATTTATGTTCGTTGTAAAACTACAAAATATATTACCTTGAAAAGAAAAATATGGGCTACTCTTAATCCCACCAACCAGAAGTAATTGCATATTGGAGAATTTCCTTCCAGACATTGTAGGGCTGTGTGTGTGTCTGTGTGTGCTACTATGATATTATTTTTTTTAACTTTTTATTAATTTATGAACAACTTTCTACATTAATAAATACTCATTCGGTGCCATTATTGATGGCCACAGTATGATGGTATTCTGTTATAGAGTTAACTTACACTTCTACTTTACCACTTTATTTAAATATATTTATTTTATTTAAAGATATTTACTTTAAAGATATTTAGAGGGCTGGGGATGTAGTTCAGTGGCAGGGTGCTGGCCTAGCACGTGTGAGGCACAGGGTTTGATCCTTAGCACTACATAAAAATAAACAAAGGCATTCTGTCCATCTACAACTACAAAAGAAATTTGTAATGTTTTGAACAACCCACAATAAAAAATTTAAAAAAAAAGATATTTAGAGATAACTTACACTTTAATTCTTTATTTAAAAATCCCCCTTTTGTTGGACATGCCAGTACTTCACATTAATAGTGATGGAATGGATTGAAAATGTAATATTGCGAGGAGGTTTGAACTGGGAGGTACTTAAAACAAAAGTAGCCAGGCGCAGTAGTGCACACCTGTAATGCCAGCAACTCGGCAGGCTAACGCAGGGGGTCCCCAAGTTCAAAGCCAGCCTCAGCAACTTAAGAGATATCCTGTCTCTAAATAAAAATACAACATAGGGCTGGGGCTGGGGCTCAGTGGTCAAGCACCCCTGGGTTCAATTCCCAGTACCAAAAAAAAAAGAAAAAGTATCAATGACATGGGAGGTAGCAGGAAAACTCACAATATGTTAAGGCTGAAAGGAACTCAGAACTCAGAGGATGTCTTCATTAATTTAATGGATGGGGCCACGGAGACCACATTGTACTCTCTCTATTCCAAACTGTCTAATTCATATTTTTTTATCCTGTCTTAAATCATGTGTACAATTTGTAAAAAGACTCTAAACAGCAAATTGGAGAAAATATGATTTAAAGAACAAAGACAACAAAAATCTGACTTATAACAAGTCCATTGCATTTGATTTCACTCCCCTGGCATTTATGGAGAGACTTTTAGTGGCTAATGCAGTGTTTTGAAGGAGGGCATTGAAATGTCCAGATACAGACAGACTCTGCCCTCTGTGCATTTTCTATCTTACAAAGGAGATGGGAAGAAACCTTTCAGTCATTGTGAGACACCTGTTTGTCCTTGGAGTAGCCTTGGGTCCCAGACAATTTGTCCCACAATTTCTTACCTCTTGGGTTTTAGTTGCAAGAAGACAGGAAAAGGAGAAAAACTGTATATAGCTTTATATTTTCCAGGACAAGAACATTGAAGACACAGTCTCCTAGTATTTTTTCTTGTCTAGACATCCTCATCTTTTTATTTTTTAATAAAGCAAAAAGCAGTTATCCCTTGTGGTTTGTAGTGAGAGTTCATTATCAGAGGAACACTTGGCTTTAAAATGGTGTAAAATTTAAAATCCTCTTGTCTCTTTCTGGTTAAGATTTCCTCATCTTGATCCTCTCTGCCCACATATCGATCACACATTGCATGCTTCAAAGTGTTCACTTAATCATTCCACTTTTTCCAAGAGAGTAGCTAGGTCTTAATATGCCACAGGTTTCCTATTACGCTTCCTTTGTCTTAAAAATATCTTGAAAGAGTAAATCTGCCAGTAAAGAAACCACACAGACCCAAAAGCCCTTGCACATAGTCTGTAAGCCAGGATGATGCAGCAATAAGAGCCACCCGCTGCCTGGGGCTGCTGAATTCAGGTATCAACGGGTCCAACTTGGATGCACACGAAACCTCAGTCTGGCATCTCCCACACTTGACTCAAACCTTCTGAGAGCTCCGCCAAGTGCACTGGAAGCTATTTGGGGATTAGGAATTCCAAGCATGGTTTAAGATCTGGTCATTTTGTTCTGTTTTTCTTGCAGTCCTTCTGTTTGACCATTCTTAGCTCTAATGTGAGGGTCAGAGTAATAGCTCTTAAGCAGATGGCTGAAATTGGCCTCCAGGGGCGAGGCCGGGGAGGGAAGTTGGATGTGACACTCACAAAGGTTCTAGGACTCTGTGACTCACCCAGCCTGACCCAGGCCAGGAGTGAGTGTGCTGATTGCTTCCAACCTTTCTTTGGAGAGTAATAAATGTCAGTTGATCTTTCTTCATATGGTACAGATGATATCCATATAAGAGAACATGAAAAATTGTATGTACTAAAACTGTGTTCACGGGAGCCAAGTTCATGCGTGCTTAGAATTAAGTTGTGGCTTCCAGTCCATTTGTCATTCTTTTTATGTCCAAGTTTTAGTAACAGGATGTTTTCAAATAGTTTACATTTCTCTTGGGACATCTTCCCTAACCAAATGTCATACTAGTGTTAGCTGGAAGTTATTTGGACTTGCTCAGTTCTTGTTTTCAACATTAGGCTATTCCTGGGAGCAGAATCCTACATTGAAAAAAACCCAGGATTTTCTTGCCTGTCCATAATGAGAAAAATTATTAGATCAGTGGGAATTTTACAGAGTACATTCTTAAATCCTTGGATGTGAAACATTTCAGTTACTTGGAAAGCACACGTTAGAGGCCAACTGTAACTGACATCCAACACATATTTGACGAAAAGGTTAAAGCTAATATTTATTTTTATATTAATATTATTTTATGTAGTGTCTAGTATTCCCTAAGGCAATTACATTTATTGGGACTCTTTTCTTCTAAGTCTTTCGACTGTACTCCAAAATAGTTTTCTTTTCCCAGTTGCAAAGTAGAAATGTGGAAAATACAGAAAAGGATAAAGAAAACGAAAATGTACCTAAGATGTTCCACACTTGGGTTCTTCATTTTTTAAAAAGGTAGTCAAAAGTGAACATTATTTGAAATCTTATAAAATTTAATTTTTTTTTCTAAATTAAATGTTTCCCAATTTTAAACCTGGCTTCAATCTTCTGACCAGGTAGTTGAATTTTGTTCATCTCACTGAAGACAAGTTAAATAACTGTTTCCATCTTTTTTTTTTTTTTTGGTGCCAGAGATTGAACCCAGGGATGCTTTATCACTGAGCTACATCCCCAGCCATTTTTATTTTTATTTTGAGACAAGTCCCACTAAGTTTCTTAGAGCCTCGCTAAGTTGCTGAAGCTGGTTTTGAACTCATGTTCCTCTAGTCTCAGCCTCCTGAGCCACTGGGATTATAGGTGTGCGTTACTGTGCCCCACTCACTGTTTCCATCTTAATGTAATATTTTGTGAGTAAAATCAAGATTAGAGTCACACATGCAATTGAAGGGATTACTAGTAGTATTAAGAGAATGTATTCAACAAGTTAGAGAAAGAAGTATCAGCCCTGGCAGTGAGGAAGTCTGAGGGGTGAGAACTTGAAGTTGAACACATTACTGCTCTTTGTAAAATGCTCTTTGGGGAAATGAGGGGAAGAAAGTGAACAACCAGGAGGGTCAACGGTGTCTTCCAGGCCCACCTGGGAAAATCTGGAACACCAACCTAGGACCTCTAACCCTACCTTCCAACATCTTTGAGCTACAGAGAAATTTTTATTCCCACTATTCCATAGAAATCCGAAATTCAGTCAACAAGGCAGTTATGTTTTAGAATTATCCAATATAAACAGTGGAAGATAAAGTAGTTTTCTAAGAGGGATCATGGAGTTTTTACTGAACTGAATTGTGTAGACTTATACATGACCAAATTCACTTCCTCTCTCCAGCAGATTTTTTAGAGCCAAGTGTCTGGGAAGCAGATTCTTTCCAGATGCAGCTATCCTAAAGCCCAAGAAACGTTTGTTCTAGAACCAGTAGTTTCTCACACAAGCAGTTGCTAAACTGAAAAATCTACCCAGGCTAACAAACATCAGGTAAGAGAAACCCTATATGTTTATTATTGTATTGGTATAACTTAGTTCTATAGGTTTGTGCATAGCTATGATTTTAATATTCCAGGACATCATTCATTTAATGTTTTTCAATATATCTTGAGGCTAATATTTTCTCTAATGCCAAATATCTATGACTTTTTCTTAAGCTAATATATTCCCTTTGCAGTTGGAAAGTAAAGACATATTTCAGCTAATAGTCATAACCTTGAACCAACTCTAAGCTGCAAAGTTACGAATTCTTTACCACTTTCCCATTTTTCACCTCTTTTGCTGATCTATCACCTCCTGTACCTCACTGCAGCCTGTGGACTGGGTGAAGTTTAGAAGCATAAAGGGAATATTATTTGGAACAACAGCTGTCACAACAAGAGTTTGTTATACTGCAGCCTTGCCCTTCCTCGCTCTTTTCTGCAAGAGAGTGGCTAATTGCCCAGAATTTCTAAGATCTGGTTTAAAACTCCACTGTCTCTAGGCTGTGCCTATTATTGGATGAGATAACTACACTTGGCAGAGGTGCATATAGCTGTTTTTGATGGCAGAGCACATTAATTTACAACCACTGCTGCACAGAATAAAGGAAATGCAACTGCTGTCCTCCTGGGAGAAGCCACTTAGGCAAGAAAATAAATAAGAGGATTTTGATTATATTCAGAACCCTTAGGCTTGTACCCAAGGATGCTCCAATCTTTAAACTCTTGTCATTTCATGTTTACACAAAAATTATAATAGAAGGAAAAAAGGCCCAGAGTTCTCTGTGCGCTAATTTTACATTTTTAAAAATGTATCCATGCAGTATTGGGGTAAGGAAGCCACAATTTGCATTTATTCATTATTTCATCTTATTCTACAAGATAGCAAATGTAAAAGGCCAAGCATAGTGCCTCCCACATGATAGTCCACCTAGAAAACTCTGTTTTTCTTTACTTCTCTCTCTTCCACTTGCCTTTCGATGCCCCTGCTTTTTCTTAGAAGTCACCCTGAAGAGAATCTGGAATTCCAGTGTCCTGAGTCTGTCAGAGCCATACAAATTCTCAGGGTGCCCACTGTTTTCAATTGGTCTAGTTGGAGAAGAGATATGTACATGAATAACTTTAATGATAATACTGTGGCCCAAGTGCCAGGTGATAATATAATAATAATAATAATAATAGCAGCTGTCATTTGTAAAGCTAATAGTTAAGAGGCTAATAACTATGAGTATAGCTGTACTCAATGTTTTTGCATACTGCATTTAATTATTAGAGAATGGGTTCAATAAAATTGACTTTAATCTAGAAACATCTCAATTTATTACCTTCAAACAATGTGTTAGAAATTAGACACTATCAGACACCTATCTCTCCAAGTCACTTTCAATTATTCAAACAGTCCTAATTTCAGGTTTGATAAAGTGCAGTCCAGACTAAAACAAAACTTCAGGCTCACATCCAGTTTACAGCAGCCTGCATCCCCAACGGCCTCCCAGCTGCCATCTGCAATCTCCATGAAGACCAGCTGTGCCTAGACATGCCCCTGTATTTGGTCGAGAGCTTCCTCCTTTTCTTTCAGCAAGCTGGCAACCTTACAACCAAACTTCCCCGACTAGAAGAAGATGGGCAATAAATTCTCAGCAGAGCTTTTGAGAAACAAGACACTTTGGCTCCTGAAACCTCCATGCTGGCCACCGCCCAGTTACTCCGGCAATAGTCAGCTTGCTTTCTCTACCTTTTTCCCTCGAAGAGCTCACGGATTGTGGTTTTGTGATTTTTGACTAACATCTTTATTTGTGTAAAGGGATGTTGTGGCTGAAGTTTCAACTGGGCACTAAGAGATTTTTTTCGGGGGGGAGGGTATTTTGGAGAAGTCCTCACCCTTGATTATTAGGGCTGTTCCTGCCGTCTCACATCCAGAGAGGCAGGACCACCACAGGGCTCTTTGGTAAATAGAATCACTAAGCCCTATGAAATTCAGCAAATCATTTGCCTTCTTGTGCCTAGTCTGTTGGGGCCTTGATTGTGGAATCTCTTAGTGCCCTTTGTAAATCCTGAGGGATGTCTTGTTCCATTCTTTCAAATGTGGGGGTCCTTTTCCATGTCTCCATTAGGAGGTTTAGTCAAAAACGGAGTCAGGGTAGGGGCTGTAACTCAGCGGTAGAGCTGCTTACTTAGCACATGTGAGGCACTGGGTTTGATCCTCACCACCACTTAAAAATAAATAAATAAAATAAAAAGTATACTTTTTTAAAAAACTGAGTCAGCAGGATGAATCCCCCTCCAGGTGCTCTTATACAAACATGATTTGATTCAATCCTCACAACAAACCTCTGAGGGAGATACTGATTTCTGCCTTACAAATGAGAAAATATAGGGAGGTTAAATATCTCAACACCTATTTAACCTTGAAGAGTTAAAACTCAGGTTGTGATTTAGAGATGCAGCTCAGTGGTAGAGCATTTGCTGAACATGCGCAAGGCTCCATGTTTGCTACTCAGCACCAAAGCAAAACCCACCTCAGTGTGATTCCAAAGCCATCTCTTCACATCCAAGCAGAAAAGAAGGCAAAACTATCACAGCATCACCTAAGGGGTGTTCATGCCTCTGCTGCAAGTGCTTATAGCTGGCTATAGTGGTGAGAAGCGGTAGGTAACAGTGGGAGATGGGTCCATGGAAGTAGGGTCAGGATCAGGCCAAACCATGATGGCTTTGAACATGGGATTCGCATGTAAAAGATGGTAGGGAAGTTTGAACTCTACCAAAGATAACTGGAAGTCATTCAACTTTTGAGCAGGTCGGTCATTCCCTCCTTTCTCTGCTTCAGAGATTATCCAAGTGATTGGGTATAAGCCAGTGGCAGGGGAGCAGGGTTGCAGGTAGAAGCATTTTGCAACGTCTGAGTGGAAGTGGTGAGAGTCCTCCTAGGCAGCCGGGCAGTGCTGTGGGGATGGAGGGAGGAGAGAGAGGCCAGGGGAAAAATCAGAGACCTGCAGTACCTATTAGTTCTCCATATACAGAAAGTTGAGGAAGGGATAGGAAATGAATGTGGGTGCCAATAGCATGGAGGCTACCCAGGGCGGGAAGGATTAAAGCAGATCTAAGGGCTTCTCCAGCAGGTCCAGCCCAGCCTGCACACATGATGACAATGGAGAGGTGCTGAGCTTTGCAAAGGCAAGTTACATGCTCAGCAAAACTCATTCCTGCAGCATTAGATGACGACCAGCTCTGGACATGTGTTTTTAATGGATTCCAAGGCTGCTAACAGTTAACATTGTTAATGACCTGTGGACAGTTCAGATCCCTGGATAAGGGCTACCTGCAAATCTTGATTATTACTTTTAAAGTATGCAAAAATGAGCTCGGACTGGTTCTTTTCTTCTTTTTTTTTTTTTTTAAAAAAATGTAGATCTAGAGTCTTAAAGTGTGTGTGGGCGGTGGCAGTGGGGGTTGGGGGAGGCGTGCCTATATCATTTTCTGTCCACATTGTACAGGCCACTTTCTCTGCCTGAGTCAGGTCACCTTGCTAAGGCCAGAGAACTTCTTGTCAAGCATGAAGCTTTTCACTCTAAATCGGTTTTTACTTCTAAATTAGTTCCACAAAATAGCATCCATTGATCAATACCCTGTTCAATCACAAATGCTCTTCAGCCGGGGTAGGGAGGTGTGCAAGCCTGACTTAGGCTTCCAGATAAAGTCCTCCTTCCCGAATCCTTGAGGCCCTTCATCTTTGGCCCTCCTCTTACCCTCCCAGCCTCATCCCTTACCACTCAAGTCCTTCTGATTTTGCAGTTCACCTAACATGCTGCTTGCCACCTTGGGGACATGGAGCATTTCATTCTTTCTGCTTGAAAATGTCCTTCAAGGGCCGCTCCCTATGCACCCTCCCATCCCCATCCAGACGGTCACCTTTGATGCCTGCCTGGCACAGGGGGCACCTCTTTCCGGAGGCTCTTCCTCACCCGTGTCTTTCCTTCTTTTACATTCACACAGCCTTGCCTCAGCCCTTTCACATCTCATTTTTAAAGTATTCCCCTATTGATTATAAAAGTCACTCTTACTTGTAGAAATTTGAAAAAAGTCTTAAAGGAGAAAACAACTATATATACACTAGCCACTTGGGTTATAAAGCCTTGTTAACATTTTGATAAATTTCTTTCCAGTAATTTTTCCCATACATATATTTGTGTATTTTTATGTACTCAGAAAGGAAAAAAACATTAAATGCTGCAAAAAAAGACAAAGAGAATATTGACTGAGGAAAGTTCAATGTGCTTAGTGTTTCTAGGTAGCTGGTAACTTTAAAAAATAGCTTAGAGCAGGGGGCAGTGGTGCATGCCTGTAATCCCAGAGGCTCAGGAGGCTGAGGCAGGAGGATCACAAGTTCAAAGCCAGCCTCAACAACTTAGTGAGGTCCTAAGGAATTCAGTGAGACCCCGTCTCCAAATAATAAATAAGAAGAGCTTGGAGCTGGGGTTGTGGCTCAGCAGTAGAGTGAAGCCTGGCACATGGGAGGCGCTGGGTTCGATCCTCAGCACCACATAAAAATAAATAAATAAAATAAAGATATTTTTTTTTAAAAAGAAGAAGACCTGGGGGGCAGCTCAGTAGTAGAGCACCCCTGGGTTCCATCCCACATATCATTAAGAAGAAAAAGAAGAAGGAGGAGGAGGAGGAGGAGGAGGAGGAGGAGGAGGAGGAGGAGGAGGAGAAGATTAACACATTCAAAAATTAAATGGTAAGGGATTTTTCTTAGTACCAGTTTACAAAAAAGATGTGCTAGATAGTGAGTGTTTAAACAAGTCTGTTTAAATAGTATGTATTCTATTTTTAATTAGCACTTTCTATATCCTAAAATTTCTTTGAAATGCATTTTTATTCCATAATCTTGTTTTATGATTCTCATTATATTGGAGGGTTCACTTAGTTTTTGGTACCCCTAATAGACTGCAAGCTTATTCAGGCAAGGCTTGTGTTTGTATCATTTTATCCAACACCTGACACCATCTGCCTGGTGGTACGTGATAAGCTGAACAAATGAAAGATCACCCCACGCTTCCTGAATTCTTTACTCAACCAGCCGCATGTCACCTCTTGTCATCTACTGCTGAGGTGTCCAAGACTGTGCCATGGTCCACAGGACAAGGATGCTAGCTGTGCCACCCACATGCACCCTCCGGGATGAGGGGCCAACTCTGCAACAGTGGGGACTGCCACTGGCAGAAAGCCCTTGATTACCTCCTCAAGGAGAAGTTGCTTCATCTAAGTCACCTTCCCAGGAGTGGCTTGCACCCTTCACTAAACTGTGAGGTGTGAAGTCCTGGCCTGATGGGAAATGAAGTCTTAATTCCGAACAGTTCTTGTCTCCTGAGGTCACTATTGAAGCCACATCCCACCTGCACTTCTGTCCGGTCTCACTACCTTCTCCTTCCCTCCTCAGGTACTATCCCCAAAGTACCCGGATCACCCTCCTGCAAGTTCACATTTCCCTCACAGCCTGCTTCTTAGGGGATGCAGCCAACATCCATGGGGATCAAGATGATGCACAGATGCAGCCCTAATTCCAGGTGAGGCGGAATCCAGCTGTCCAAGACTGCGGGTGGAGAGTGCCTTGAACAGTGACCACATCATAGACTCTCCTTGGTGCTGGGTCTCACTGCAGTCCCTAGAGTACAGAACACCCCCAAGCATGTCCCTCAATTAATGGGGAGGGACAAGGAGAAAAGCTCTGAAGAAGCATCAGCAGGGTGCTGACAGCTACTGGGATGAAAGGCAGGAACGACTAATAGGTGCCTCCTGAGTCACCTGAGAGACCAAGAGCAAGAGATGGCTGCGAGGGGACAAAGTTAATTTTGTGGAAAGGTGGTTTGATATCAGAATGGTGTAGAGTGTTACATTTGAAGTGTCAGAATCTTTGAGGGGAAACATCAAAGTTGAAGTAGAGCCAGGTCTTGCATACAGAATGGTTTGGAAATATACATCGAGGCACTATGGATTCATTCAGAGGTAATATCAAAAGGTGCAAGAAGAAAATCCTCAGAGATTATTTTTCTTTTTAAATTTAGGCATAGAAGAGAAGAGGATTCACCAAATGATGGCCAGACTTGAACTGCAGCATCAATCTCCCTTTGCCAGTCTACCCTGTAGATTTTGGATTTGCTGGCCTTCGAGAGCCAATTCCTTAGATCTCTCCATAATAGAAAGATAGAACAACAATAGAAGATCAATCAATCAATCGATAGATAGATCTCTCTGTCCCCCTTTCTGTCTGCCTCTACACACACACAAACTTAAGGAATCATAGCACAATAGTGTGTACCTGTGTGTATGTATGTGTGTGTGCTTTCTATTTCTCTGGAGAACCCTAATACAGATTTTTATTCAAATCTGACTAATACAGACACTAGATTAAAGAAAGAGAAATAGAGGCATTAAAAATAAAGAGAAGTCAAATGTATTATAAAGAGACAGCATGACAGAGTATCTCTAGAGGCAAGAAGAAGAAAGTTTCAATGGTGATTTCCTTCTGTTAACTTGGCTCAGGCTACACATTGAGTTATCTGTGCCATGATGTGTCACAGAGGACAAAGAAATAATGCAAGATGCGGAAAACTTCAAGTAATAGTGATTGATATACTCAGTAAGAAAAGTTAGACACTAGATATCAGAAAGAAGGATTACCCAGAGAACAAGACAAAGCTCCTGGAAATTAAATACATGATAACAGACATTTTATCTATTTATTTATTTATCTATTTATTTATTTATTGTACCAAGGATTGAACCCAGAAATACTTAACCATTGAGACACATTCCCAGCTCTTTTTATATTTTGTTTAGAGATAGGATCTTGCTCAGTTGCTTAGGGCCTCACGAAATTGCTGAGATTAGCTTTGAACTTGCAATCCTCCTGCCTCAGCCTCCTGAGCCACTAGGATTACAGGCATGCATCCCTGCACCTGGCTCAGACACTTTAAATGTAACATTGAATCAGAAGGTAATTGACTCTTACAGAAAACAGAATAAATAGGATTTAAAACAAGAACCAGAGGCTGTTACATAGAAAAGAAGAGGGAAAAGAATTCCAAAATTGATAGGGCAGAGAAGAATGAGAGAACTGAATTCTGTTCTTTCATGACAGTAAGTTAATGGGTAATATTTACAACTGAAAAATAAAGAAGTAGTGGCATAATATTGTTATTTAGAAATACAAAGGAAAGTAACAGAAGGAACTGGCAAAAGAAAGAGATGAAAGGATTTCCTTTGGAAACCAGGCATCGTGAGGGGATTGAGTTGAAAAGGGATCACTGTTTTTCTTTATAAGTCTTGTAGTAGTATTTGACTTTTAAACGAAGCACATTTATTACCTTTATCCAAATTAAATTTAAATAGGCAAAAAGTCTATTAATATGCCAGAAATAATTTGTAAATTGCGGGTGAAAACAGCCCCCTTCCTGATGCGATTAGAAGTAGTCTTCCGGAAAGAAAGCATGCGCCTCTGCCTTTTCCTTTTCCCTCTGCAAATGGTTTTTAAGCAAATGCTTGGGAGCCCATCAATCTGCCAATTAGAAGAAAATGCAAAAGGAACAGCAGGAATCATGACTGCAAGGAAACAGTTACCATCCCATAAAATTATTGCCTTTACCAAATTAGAATAAACCTGTCAAGACAATGTTTAACTATCTTTATGTAAAAATCAAAACGGTCTGACTTCAACTGTCAAACAGACTCTTCCAACTTATGTGTGACACAGTGCTCTCTTAGGGCTGAGTCGTATACTTCAAGTTGCATTTGCAGCCTGGGGAAATGCAGCTGCTGGTCCCCTGAATCCAGAGCGCCCTCCTCTTCCCCTGCTGCCTCTATAGAATGGCTGGCTCATTTAGTTGGCATGGGGTGGCCGGCAGGGTGGCAGCCGCTGCTGCAGGAAAACCATTTCATAAACTATCATTGCATCTACCTTATGTAGATCAATAGCTTGAAATAAAAGGTCTAGTTCATCCACTTGGATGAGAGGTAATTTTCTATGAATTCTCACATTTGCTAGAACTTTACAAGCCAGATGAGACAAATTGACACAGCACTAGTTATTGTCTTGTGCTGCCTCATCCTTTATACAAAGTATTTCAGAACACTTTAAAGTGAGAGGGAGGAGTTGAAAGTGTGAATGATAGGCTGGGGCTGTAGCTCAGTGGCAGTGCGCTTGCCTAGCATGAGTGAGGCGCTAGGTTTGATCCTCAGCACACATAAAAGTAAACAAATAAATAAAGGCTTGCTGTCCGTCTACAACTACAAAAACATCTTTTTAAAAAAAGTGTGAATGATAGAGTCTAAGGGACCAGGACTAATGCTGTAGAAAGTAGGGGATGGGCACTAAGGATTCTGGGAAAGGAAGATGCAAACCATGCTTACAGCCCCCAGCAGGGACAGGAGAGAATTATAGCAGGTGTCACAGCTGTACTTTTGCAGGTGAGGAGCTCATCATGAAGGATGATGAAAATGTACTAACAAAGGTTAAAAAGCTTCTAAATCTCTCTGCTTGATAATTTCTTTTTTAAAAACAACTTTATTTAGGTTTAATTATATACCATGTAATTCACCCACTTAAAATGTAAAAATCAGTGGTTGTCAGTGTATTTACATTTGTGAAATTATCATATTTTATATTAGGATAATTTCATCACTGTCCCTAAAACTTCATACCCCTTAGCAGGCACTCCCACTTTTATTTCCAAAGCTTCTCTACATACACACATGCACACACCAACAGAGGGAGAGAGGAGGGAGAGACGGAAAGAGTCAGTCCCAAGCAGCCACTGTTCTATCTTCTGTCTCTACAGATTTACTTTTTCTGAACATTTCATATAAGCCAAATGGTACATCAGGTGACTGGCTTCTTTCACAGTACATAATGTTGCCAAGTTCATCATGTTGTAACATATTGGTACCTCACTGATTTTTATGGCAAAACAACATTTCAATGTGTATAGTCTACATTTTGTTTATTCACTTATTAGTCAATGGACAATTGGGCTGCTCCCATTTTTTGGCTATTATCAATAATGCTGCTATCAATATTTGTTCATATGTTTTGTACAGACATAAGTTCTCTTTTCTTTCATTTTTTTTTTGGGGGGATGGGAGGGGCAGCTGGAGGATTGAATCCAGCCTTGTGTATCTTGGCAAGTACTATACCACTGAGCCACATCCTTAATCCCAGACAGGTTTTCAATTCATATATATATATATATATATATATATATATATATATAATTGCTGGATCATGTGACAAATCTATATTTAACATTTTAAGGATCTGCCAAACTATTTTCCAAAGTGCCTGAACTATTTTACATGTCCATCTACCTCATATGGGGGTTTCAATTTTTCTTTATCCTCATCAACACTTATCATTTTTTCTTTTTTATTATAGTTATCCTAACTGGTGTAAAGTGGTATCTCATGGTGTGATTAATTTCTCATCTTTAATTTTGTCTTTGTGCTTCATGATACATGAGCTCTAATGGTCAACAAATGTTTTATTAAAATTCGAAAAATACAAAGAAAAGAGTCAACAGAGGGATCTTGAATTTTAGTGCACCTTTTAAAATTTTCTTGTGAGCTACTGTCATAATAGTTTTCTTCCAACACTCTATATCATTTCACCTTGAACCTGAACTGACCCTGTGACTTATTTTATCTAATAAAATGCAGCATAAGTGACACTGTAATTTCTGAAGCTAAGCATTGAGACATGTGCAGTTTCTAATTTGATGGGTTAGTAAGGCTGTGTCTTGGAATCCAGACCCTGTCTGGGCAGGTCACATGGGGGAGAACTAAGATGCTCTGGTCAAGGACCCCTGTGGAGCTTCCCAACTGCCAGCCATGTTGGTAAGCCAGCTTACAAACTGTGGCCCAGTGGGGCCTCTAATGAGTACAGCCTCAACCAACACAGAGGAGCAGAAGAACCATCCAGTCGAGCCCAGCCAGCCCACAGAATTGTGAGATGAGATAAACAGCTGTTGGGATTTTAAACCACCATGTTTTGAGGTGGTTCAATAAGTGGTGATATAGGACTGAAATGATCCCTGATTTGTATTTACTAGAAAGTGAGACCAATTCAAAATTCTGCTCCTCTCCAGTAATAGCAAAGTGGGACAATAATAAGGATTTCTGCCTCCCAGGCAATTCTCGAGAGAAACAGCTTAGTTGGCTGTGGAAGAATTAATAAGAACAATGCAGTAAAGTGAGACAAACTATGCTAAGTCAGCAGTGTCAATGGCAAAGTGTACAAAACCTTATTGTGCCATTAAGTAAGCGATTCAATTACTACAATATGTACAAAGTGAAATAATAAGCCTGCAGTTTGATGAGAAGGGTATATAAAATCAGTGGCTATAAAGAATATGGTGGAATCAATAAAGTTTATGAAAATGAAATTAGTTGTGCATGAATGTGGGTAACAAATGTGCAACTTGTCCTGTGCTTAGGAAATGAGGAGAGGGCCCTCTGTGGTGAGCCACTCACAATAAAGCCTTAAAAATTATCACCAAGCTGGGTGATAGAACACTTGCCGACATGCATGAGGCCCTGTGCTCAGACCCCAGCACTACAAACAAAACCACAACAACAACAACAACAAACACACATTGCCTAGTTTATTTTGGTTATATCCAGAACTATTGGGTTTCCTCTGATTTTTCAGGCTCTACTTTTGCCCACATATCTGTCGCCTGCCCTTCTGCCTTCTACCCAGTGGACTCCTACTTAACTTGATAATGCCACCTACACATAGTCTTCCTTCCTTTATTTCTCTAGTTGATAATGAATCATTTCCCTATGTTTTTATTTTTTTGGTTTTGGTACTAGGAATTAAATCCAGGGGTGCTTTACCACTGAGCTACATCTCCAGAGTACTTTTTATTTTTTTGTTTTCGAGGCATGGTCTTGCTAAGTTGCTGAGGGTCTCACTGAGTTGCTCAGGCTGGCCTTGAACTTGCTATCTTCCTGCCTCAGCCTCCCATATAGCTGGGACTATAGGCACCCAACACCCTCACTATGTTCTAGACTTTCTATGTCTTAGTAGCAGTTCATCCTTTTCTAATTTCTGGTTTTCTGAGATAATTGGAAGGGAACTAAGACTTATTCAGTTTTGTGTGTCCTCTAATAGATAAGGTTTGGTTGTCAGCACATAGAAAATTCTACAAGATATGTGCTCAGTATTCAAATGGTTAGAGGAATGGATACGTGGATGGATGCATTGAAAGAATGTTAAATGGAAGGATGCCCATTAAACTGTGACCTGGGGAGGCTTATTATTTTACTTTGTACATATTATACAAATTTGTACACTTTGTACATTTGTACATATTCCAAGAGCTGGAAAGATAGGAAGGGAAGAGTTAAATGGAGGATTGAGAGCTTCTCCATAGGAAGGGTCTAAACATGGCAATGCTGTTGGAAGGAGAGGTTGAAGAACCTATCTTGAAACACACATTATTTTAATTAGATTTGTGTTTAGTTGGTTGGATTTAGAGGTAATGTTGTATAGAAAACCTAAAAGCTGCCTGTTAGTCAAGCTGGTGGAAAAAATTACTTGCAAAATTAAGTTTGATTGGCTTCCAAAACTTACTGGTTGGAGGTTGGTGGCAATATCTAATGTGCCCAAAGAAGGCAATTGGGACCCAGAACAAAATGACAGGGTTTTAAATCTACCACTGGGCATCAAAAGGAAAGCATAGCCCTGGACATAGAGACCTCTGAAGGATAGTGTTTCTCTACCACATCTGGGCTCCATTTCTTGGAGACCTGGATTTGATTTATTTGAGGGCAGATCCTCCAATAAGTTTTACAATCTTCCCAGGTCTTCTTCTCTCCCTCTCTCCCTCCCTCCCTCCCTTCCTCCCTCCCTCCCTCCCTTCCTTCCTTCCTTCCTTCCTTCCTTCTCCCTTCTTCTCTTTCTCCTTCCCCTTCCCCACCCCTCTGCTCCTCCTCCTCCTCCTTCTCCATCTTCTTTTTCTTGACTGTACTAGCAGTCAAAGTTAGGGTCTTGGGCATCTAGTCAAGCACTCTACCACTGAGCTACACCACAAGCCCTTCCCAGGTATTTCTAATGGGCAATCAGGATTAGGGATCATTCACAGCTCTAAAAGCTTACATTCTGATCCAGATACAATGACAAGGGCCATAGTGTGCATAGGACATTCTGGCAACAGAATGAAAACATTGTATATGAAGAGAGTCATATTGTATATTCATTAATTCAAATGACATTTATGAAGTGCTCATGATGTCCCAGGCCCCCTGCTGGGGTCTGAGATAAAGTGTTGTGCTGCTCTCATGGAGTTTGTATAAGTCTACTTAGGATATTAGACATTAAATAATAAACACATGTTTAATTACAGCTTATGATAAGTGTTACGGAGGAAAGGACACGATGCTGTGATACAGAAAAATCCATGGAGTAGTGACAGAAATGGGAAGTAGGAAGCAAGAACCATTTGAAAACTAAGGATACAATTCAATGGTACATGTATACAAGGAGTTAGAGGTTAATATTTAGATACAGCCACATGAAATTACTAATATTTCACCACTTATGGACTTCAAAGGGGCAGTTTTGTGTGGCGCAAGCTAATGTTAGCATGTATCCCAGGCAGAAGCAGGGATGGAAGGCATATGGTATTCAACTTTCATCAGAGCAGGGATGGGTGGTTGAGAGATTAGAAGCAACTCTAGCAATGGAAAGAAAACTTTCCAACCCCCATTGCAAAAAGTAGCACTGGAATTTTAGCAGTTTATTCAATGTTTGTAATATCCTTTCAATATTAAATACCCAGGTTTGTTTTCAAATAACTGAATGGATGATTGGAGAATCCAAACAAATATTATCTTCCTCCTTCCAAACTAGAGATGGAAAAGAAGATGTACTGAAGTTTGAGTTTAGGGCTGTGTGTTTCTAATGAACCAGGCAGTCACCATGGAACTGAACAGTGTTGGATATGACGTGTGTTCATGCTCCAGCTTCTGCAAAACAAGACACCCCAAACTTACTAGTATGAAACAGCAATCATGGGGATCAAATATTGGAAAAAGCACACAGGATGGTTCTTTTCTGTTCTGTCATACTTGGGTCCTTAGATGGAAAGATCCAGACAGCAAGGGGCTGGAATAGTTGGAACTGGAAGATCTACTTTCCAGATGGGTTCTTTACATTGGTGACAGTTGGAATAAGTAGAAAGCTGGATCAGCTGGGGCCAGGAACTGAAACACACCATAGACCCTGGGCCTCTCACAGGCTGACTGCTTGGTTCTGAAAGAAAAGGTCCCAAGAGGGAGCCTGTGCAGAGTGAGCCTTCCTGATCTAATTGCAGAAGTCATATCATATTCCTTCTGCTGTACTTTACTGAGAGAAGTAACTCAGACCCAGAGAGGTGGGTGGGTGGGACAAAAGGCCCACCTCTCATGGGAGTGTCAAGATCATGTTGAAAGCAAGCAGGTGAGGCAGGAGATACTACTGTATCCTCCTTTGGAAATAGAATCTTCCATGAAGAGATTAGAGAGAAACTTTCACAGGGAGCTGAGTATAAGTTTTGCACAGGATTGTTGTTGCACAGGTCTTCACAAAGTACAGGTGAAGAGAGAGAGTACCCAAGGCAAGAAGGAAGTGACTCCCTGAAGACATTCCAAAAACAGCCCCTCTCTTGTCATAGCGTGTAGAAAAATAAGAGAATGCAGACACACCTGCCCTGCTTAGAGACAGAGGGGTTGTCTACAGGCAGAGCTAGAATTTTTGAAGTATAGTAGGGGAAAGAGGCTTCCAAAGCAATCAAAGGTTCAGTTTGGAAAAACTGTTCTCAGAGCAAATTGCATAAGCAATATCTGAGATGTAGTAGCCTGAAGCAAGAAGCAGAGGTCCATCTCAGCCCGGAGGGAAGGAAACAGTAGAATAAATGTCTTGATCTTTCTTAGCTCCTGACATTCAATCTCCTCCCAGTGTTTCCCATTGGCCAAATCAAACCAGAGCCCAGAGGCAGGAAGCCAGGTGACACAGCTCTTACGGACCAGCCACCAGAGGCAGAGCGAGGTAGAGAAGGGTGGGGGTGAGTCTGGAGCACAAGTCTTACATGAAAGAAGGAACCCAGGATCTATGGATTCCTGGACCAGGTAGATCCAAACTAGTGATTTATATTCAAGATTCTGTCACCCAGAATGAGTAAAGCTGAGCTACGCCTGGTCCCTATTTTGCATTACCAAGGCTTATTTCAGTGTACATGCTAAAGTAGCATTCTGAAAAACATCTGAATGTGAATACATCTAGAAATTCGTGTTTCTTTGTCTCTTGTGTAAACTCTGTAAGGCAGGGCAGCGTTGGGGTGGGACTGAGGCTCTGGAATCCCACAGTCTGGGTTCAGCCCTGACTCTGCCACAAATTAGTTGTTTGGCCGCAGGTGAACTATTTACCTTCTCTGAGCTCTAGGTCCCCTCGTTCAGAGATTAGGGATGATGATCCTACCTCACGGGTGTTCTAAGGCTAACAGGAGATCATGTGTGGTGCGGTTAGGGTCTGATCGATCTTATTACTGATTTTGTTCCACAGAAACTTTTAGAGGATGGTTTATGTGAAGAAAGTTCTAGACTTCTTCACTACAGTATAAAGTTGCTCAAAACATTTTTAATGCTGTCACAATAACATGCCTCTTAGTCATTACTCTTTAACCTTTACCCCGATACTCTCCATTACTAACATCCCCACCAGAGATGTCCATCTGCTACAAATGATGAACTTGCACTGACACATCATTATCACCCAGAGTACATCATTTAAATTAAGGGTTACTTTTGGTGTTGAACATTTTGTTTATTCAGACCACTGTATAATGACATGTGTCCACCATTAGAATATCACACTGCCCTAAAAATCCCCTGTGTTCTTCCCACGGTACACAGACAACACACAATCCTTGACAATCACTGATATTTTCACTGCCTCCACAGTTTTACCTTTTCCAGAATGTCATATGGTTGGAATCATATAGTAGTGAGCCTTTTCAGGTTGGCTTCTTTCACTCAATAGGATGCATCTTTTTCCTCCATGGTTTTTCTTGACTTGATAGCTCATTTCATTTTAGTGCTGAATAGTATTCCATTGCCTGGATGTAGTATGGGTTAGCATTTTAACTGAAGAAAATCTTGGTTGCTTCCAAGTTTTGACAGTTACAAATGAAGCTGCCATTAACATCTGTGTACAGGATTTTGTATGGTCACGAGTTTCAATTCCTTTGAGTTCACACCATGGAGCAAAATTACTAGATTGTACGGTTAAGGTATGTTTCATTTTCTAAGAACCAGCCTAACTCTTCCAACACGGCTGTAACATTTTGCATTTCTACTGGTAATGAATGAGAGTTCCTGTTGTTTTACATCCTTGTAACTGGTATTGTCAGTGTTCTAGATTTTGGCAGTTCTAATAGGTATATAGAGGAATCTCACTGTTGTTTGAATTTATATTTCCCTAGTGACATATAATATTGAGCATCTTTTCATATGCTTAGCTGCTATCTGTATATCTTCTTTAATGAAGTATTTGTTAAGATCTCTGACCCACTTTTTAATCAGTTTGCTTATTTTCGTTTTTCCTTTTCTTTTCTGTATATTTTTATTAGTGCATTATACAAAATTATAAACAATAATGGGATTCATTATGCCACATTCAGACATACACATAATGTGTATGTTTGATCAATCTCAAAGCTGGGGATGTGGCTCAGTGGTAGAATATTTGCCTAGCATGCATGAGGTCCCAAGTTCAATCCCCAGTACTACCAAAAAATCCTGACTATTAGTAGTAGTAGTAGTATGTTAATCAGTGGGTTATAATTATACATGGAGGCTCATTGTTTATTATCTTTTGAGTTTTAAGAGTTCTCTGTGCATTTTGATAACAATCCTTTATCAGATACACATTTGCAAATATTTTCTCCCAGTCTGTGTCTTGTCTCTCATTCTCCTGACTGCCTTTGGCAGAGCAGAAATTTTTAATATTAATCAAGCCCATTAAAATTCTTTCTTCCATGGCTCATGCCTTTGGTATAGAATCTAAAAGGTCAGTGTCGTGCCCAAGGTCATATAGGTTTTCTCTTAGGTTGTCCTCTAGGAGTTTCAGGTTTGTGTTTTAAATAGCAGGATTTTTAACCCACAAATAAGTATGTTGTATCCAAAGAAGTATGCATACGGATAATCTCTGCAGTTTGTTTCTGATTTCAAGAGATAAGGAACAAAAAACAATTGTTCATGAATAGGGAACAGGTTAAATTATGGCATAAAGAATGTGAAGATCTATTAGCAGTTTAAACCACAAACTCAAAAGTGAAAATTCAAAGTGTTCATTTCTTGACCCCCAAAGTCCTGATTTTTTAACACAGTGACATAATCCCACAGACCAAGCAACGCAGGGTAGAGGAAATTGGGTCAGAATATGTTGACAGTGGGCTGGGGCTGTAGCTTAGTGGTAGCACATGTGAGGTACTGGGTTCAATCCTCAGCACCACATAAAAATAAACAAACAAAGCCATGGGGCGGGGGTTGTGGCTCAGTGGTAGAGCGCTTGCCCAGCATGCACGAGGCACAGGGTTCGATTCTCAGCACCACATACAAATAAATAAAATAAATGTCCATCAACAACTAAAAAATTTCAATAAATAAATAAAGGTATTGGTGTCCATCTATAACTTAAAAGAAAATTTAAAAAAAATATTCTGACAGTGGTGGGTGCCTTTGCCCAGATGGGAGAGGGGATTGCTGCCCACTGCTGTCCCTGAATGGCACCTTTTCTTTCCTCTTCCTCCAGGGTGAGAGCTGTGGCCCCAGGTGATCTGCCTTAGTGATAGGCAGCTTCCCCTGGCAGACTTTGGTGGAAACTTGAAGGTGACTAGATCTGCTCCAGGAGGTGGGAACTGGCACCTGGTGTCCATCCTGGCTCCGGACACCCTGCTCCTCCCTGGGCGGGTCCTGCATGGGAGCTGTCCTTGAGCACTCTTCCATTTAGGCTTTTCCCAGGAGGGACACTGCCTGCTTCCATCCATCTCTAATGAGGTCCCCTGCCTGATTTAACAAGATGCCTGCACTGTCCCTAGTATTCCCAGAGTTTTTGTTTGTTTGTTTGTTTGTTTGTTTGTTTGCAAATCTTTGCTTTGAAATCCTAGGGGAAAAGAAAGGTGCCCTCAATGTCTTTCTCCCACACCTTTGAAGGAGTTCCCACCCAGCCTCCCCTCTGTGCCCCTCCTTTCCTACACAAAAGGAAAGGCATGCTTTACAATCCCTCTAATTAACAGTTTGTTTTTATTTTTCAATATTTGGTGGTTGGTTTAGTTTAAGGTCCTTGGGGGATTTAAACTACCTGGATTAAATAAGAGCAGCTGGAAAGTGAGGAGGTTTCGGCAGAATTTCTTCTCTCTCTCTCGCTTTAATTGGCAGCAGCGCAGGCTGTAACAAGGTGAGTCTAATTCCATTCTGCTGAGAGAGGAGGAAAGTTTTATTTTTATTATCCTTCCAAGACTATCTAGCAAATGGGCAGCGTTGTTTATTTCTAATTTTATAAAAAGCAGAGAAACCCCAGTTTCTTCCTATTTCAGAGGAATCATCAAGTGTGGGAGTCAAATGAGGACACAGACATGTCCCTGTCATCGAGCCTCTTCCTTGGCTGCTGGTTCCCGTTTTATCAAGTCCAGCATGGGTTGGCTGCCCCAGCCCCAGCCAGCCCTGAGTCAGCCTTTTCAGCTCTGCTTCCCAGCACCTACTTCCTTCTCCTATCAAGCCACTCGAGGCCCCAGTGCACTGGGCCAGGGGCTTCATTCATATCCCCTGTTTCTTCCACCTCTGGGCCAGACAGTCGGCCACCTTCAAGGCCTTTTTTTTTTTTTGGTACTGGGGATTGAACCCGGGGTGCTTTACCACTGAGCTACGTCTCCAGCCCTTTTTATGTTTTATTTTGAGAAAGGGTCTCCCTAAGTTGTCCAGGCTGGCCTCGAACTTACAATCAGCCTATCTCAGCCTGCTGAGTTGCTGGGATTACAGGTGTGTGCCACCATGCCCAGCTCCAGGCCTCCCTTAAATCTCACCTCTCCAGGAAGCTTCCCCACACAGAGCCACGCCCATCAGACTGCTCCCTTTCTGTGAATCCCTTCTGTCCTGAACACTAACAAACTCCTGCACTGCTGGGCCTAGTTCTCTAAGTGTGACCACAGCAGCATGGAGGGCAATCTTTGAACTCTCACAGACAAGACCGTGGGCACACTGCTAAAACAGTTACTATGTATCCCCAATACTCCTAACCTGGTCAGTTAAACAGCAACTAGATACAGCCTTAACAGAGGGCCATTTGGTAATAAGAACCAGAAAACACTTTATTTTGTAGGCCCTTTGACCTACCAATCACACCTCTAGGAATAGAAAAAAATTCATGTATGCAGAAATGATCATTAGGAGTGTTTATAACTTCTAAAAATTAGAAATAATCCAGACATCCAATAAGAGGAAAATGGCTAAACAAATTATATAGCAGCTACATAATGGGTGATTTTACAATCAATAAAATATTACAGAGTAACAGTTAATGACAGATAAAGATATTCAGAATACATTGTTAATTTTTTTAAAACCCATCCTTTAAATTAACAGCAAATTTTACTTTTGATCATCTTCTCCAGCTCAGAAGAGCTAACAATGGAAACAATCATAAAAATTAGAAGGCATGGCTATTTTGATGGTAATAGTTCCTTTACATATGTTAGATGGAAATTTTAAGAAATATAGATAAGCAAAGTAAAGAAAAAATTGGCCAGATGCCATTACCCACATATAATATAATCACTATTAACATTTTGGTGGATCTTTCCTCTTTTTTCTTATCTGTACAAAGTGTGCATAAGTGTGAGTACATGTTTGAAGTGTTGTATACTCCTTTACTATTCTTATAGTCATTATTCTCAAGATGTAACATATATTCTTGATTTGTAAAAACCTAATGTTATACTATATGTTTATTGTCTTCCAATGATGTCTAAGGAAACTAATTTTTTAATTTAGCCCCTTCTCACTATTCTGACCTTCCATGATGTTGTTGCCCTGCATTTGATACTATAGATATAAGTTCTACAAATCATTATCACATTCAGTATTCATGTTTCCTACATACTTAACACTCTCCCTTACTCTTAATTCCTTCCTACATTCTCAATTTCTATCTTTAATCATTTTTCTTTTTCTTCTTTTGGAGTGGGGATTGAACCCAGGGTTGTTTTACCACTGATCTACATCCCCAGGCTTTTAAATTTTTTATTTTGAGACAGGGTCTCACTAAGTTGCTGAGGCCGGCCTCAAATTTGCAGTCCTCCTGCCTCAGTATCCTGAGTTTCTGGGATGACAGTCATGTGCCACTGTACCTGGCTTAGTTTCTTCTGTGTGAAGAACATGCTTTAGTATTTCCTTTAGTTCAGGTCGGCTGGTAACAAATTCATCCACTTTTTTGCTAAAATTGTGTTTACTTAACATTCAGGGTTTTTTTTATTGGTACATAATAATTCTATATAATAGTGGAATTCATTGTTACATATTTGTACATGCACAAAATATAACAATATAATTTGGTCATTTTCAAATTTTTTAAATTTGTTTTCTTTTAGTTGTAGTTGGACACAATACTTTATTTTATTTACTTATTTTTATGTGGTGGTGAGGATCAAACCCAGTGTCTTGCATGTGCTAGGCAAACATCCTACCACTGAGCTACAACCCCAGTTCCTTCAAAGAGTATTTTTATTGAGTATAGGATTCTAAATGAGGAGTGATTTTCTGGCAACTTTTTGAAGATATTTTGAACATTTTTAACTTTCCTGGGCTAGATCTGGTTTTTCTTTTATTAATCCTATTTGGGATTTGTAGTGCTGCTTGAATCTGTGGCTCAATGCCTTGCATCAACTTTTGAAAATTCACACCTACTATTTCTTCATGTATTACCTCTACCCAATCTCTCTCCTCTGCTTTTGAAATACATTATGTTAGACATTTTTATAGAATCTCCATGTCTCTTATTCTTTCTTCTGTCTTTTCCACTTAAAATATCATTTTAAGTATTTATGGTCTTTCTTATAGTTCATTAATTTTCCATTCCATAGTGTCTAATCTGTACTAAACCCACTAAATGAGTTTTTAATTGCAGTAGCTGAATTTTCAGTTTGACAGATTCTATTTGATCTTTCTTGACCAAAAATCTCAATGGTATTTTTATACCTTTAAATTATATCAAACATGGTTAAAGTCTGTGTTATTACCTCCAATGTCTGTATCCCCTGGGACTCTCTTTTCTCTCTCTCTCTCTCTCTCTCTCTCTCTCTCTCTCTCTCTCTCTCTCTGTGTGTGTTTGTTTCCTTGCCTAAAAAAATGATTTGATTGAATGCCAAAAATTGGTGTGAAAAGTAGGTTAGGACAATGTTCACATCCCTTCAGGAAGGATTTGCTTTTGCTTCAGGATGATACCTAGGAATATCAGCTACCTGGGATCCCCTTATTCCAAATCAAGAGATAAGAAAGTTTCAGTCCTTTTGAAAGTTAGTTTACTTCTGGTTCATCTTTACTCTAGGTCTATATATTTAGGGTTATCACCCCAATTTAAGGGAAGTTTTACCAGGCTTCTACACTTTGGGAACCCTATATTCCAAGTTCTATTTCCCCATGTCCTGCAAAGCTGTGGAAGCCCTGTGATAGTAGGAGCAAATGTGACTCCATTTTGTTTTATGACTTCATCCTATAAAACAACCATGCCAAGTAGAAGGGTCATGACTGGGGCAAGATGTTCTTTTCCCTTTGCTATAGAAACCTTTAAGAACATGGAACTACCTAATGGGGCATTGTTTCTGTAACTAGGGAAATGGGGCTCTGTTTCTGTAACTGGGGTGACTGGGCTAACTGTGATTGGTTAGGCTTCCTGCCGCTTGACTGCACTGTTCCGCTTCTGTAACCTGGCTTGCTTGCATTGGCTAGACCCCCTGAACATCCCTTTTGCGGTTTTCAGGCTTATAAGGAGCGCCCTTGCAATTGTTCAGGGCTGATCAGGGGAACAGCTTTATGTTCTGGTCAGCCGCCACCAGTGTGCTTCAATAAAGGCTTGATTGGATTATACGTGAGTGGTCTGGAAGTCAGTTTATGAAACCCCGGGACGAAGCTTTAACTATAACAGCCCTATTTAGTTTCTTAACCTCTCAAATGCCTCTTCTGGAATTGGCAGAAGTCCTCCTAAATGCACTGGGTTTCCATTGCTCTGGATTTCAATCTTCTCCCGTTGATTAATTAACCTGTTGATTCTTTTCTGCCTTATTAGCCCTCTAATGCCTTCAAGAAGATATTTTCTTTTTGATTTTTTCTTTTTCAGTACTGGGGATTGAACTCAGGGGCGCTACCACTGAGCTACATCCCCAGCCCTTTTCAATTTTTATCTTGAGACAGAGTCACCAAGTTGCTCAGGCTGGCCTTGAACTTGTGCTTCTCCTGCCTCAGCCTCCCAAGTCACTGGGATTATAAGTGTGTATCAGCACACCCAGCTCCAGAAGATTTTTACAAACTATTTTGTCCAGGTTTTTTTAATTATCCTCAACATGTAAGTTGGTCCAAATTTCCTAATCTGCTGATACTGAAAGCACAATTCTGTCATTTATTATGAAATACAGCTTTTAAAGGGTTCCTATAACTCTTTTTATCCTTGTTATGGAAAAGTTTAACACTTTTTCCATCTTTTTTGGTGGGGGGAGCGGAGTACTGGGGATTGAACTCAGGGGCACTCAATCACTGAGCCACTCCCAGCCCTATTTTGTATTTTATTTAGAGACAGGGTCTCACTGAATTGCTTAGCACCTCACTTTTGCTGAGGCTGGCTTTGAACTCGTGATCCTCCTGCCTCACCCTCCAAAGTCACTGGGATTATAGGCATGCACCACTATGCCCAGTACCATTTGCTTCTTAACATTATCATTCTTTGTTTATTTGATGCTCTAAAGAATTACCAACCAAAACTTCAGAAAATTGTATCTGCCTGGGATTGATTTGGCAGTAGATAACTGTTCAAGGGCTCTTTCTCTTTTGGTCATCCACTTATATCCCATTTTACTGGTCTGAAATTGATCCACAATATTGCCTGGCAAATTGGAGCCCAAGATGCTTGGACAGTGGTTCCTGATGTCTCCCTTAAGGAGACCACACTGCCACTTCCTCCTTGAGATCTAATGCTGGCCAAAGGAGAAAAGCCAAGTCTATGGTTCTAATTCTAATGCAGGAAAATGTGGCCTGCAATTCCATACACTAAAGCCTGAGGATGCAAAGCTATTAGTATTAATGGTTAATGTTAACATTTATTATTTAAACACTTAATATTTTTAAAGTTAATATTTAAAATGAATAATTAAAATTCACTTTAATTGGGGTATAGCTCAGTTGGTAGAGTACTTGTCTCACAAGCACAAGGACATGGGTTCAATCCCCAGCACCAAAAAAAAAAAAAAAAAAATTCACTTTAATTAATCTGCCTTTCACCCTCCTCTCAGTTGTACTGTTGAGAGCTATAGCTACAGGCCCCTTTTCCGTCAGTGTCTCACATAATTTTGTTGCTAGCACTGAATTCCTCAGCTACCAGAAGAAAGATCTAATGTTTCTTTTTCAAAGGTCAAGTCTATCACAGTTATTATTTTCCTGTTTGAGCTGATTTTAAGAACAGCCTTTGGAAGGAGCAAGGGTATGATGGCATTCTGTAACAGGCTTCCCTCTACAGGGTTCCTATGAACAGAAGTAGGTCCTGGGAGAAAGTAAGTACAGAGGTATCAATACTTCTGTGTCCTGCTCCTTGGGGCATGGAGTTCTATGGGCTCTGGTTTTTTAAGGAAGAATAAGAGGCCATGAGTTTTCTGTGTCCCATAAAGCCTTTGTGAGTTAGTGACATTTGGACACTGTTTGACTCATCAATGCCATGGATTGAATTCAGGGGTATTCAACTACTGAGCCACATCCGCAGCCCCATTTTGTATTTTATTTAGAGACAGGGTCTCACTGAGTTGCTTAGCACCTTGCTGTTGCTGAGGCTGGCTTGAAATTCAAGATCCTCCTGACTCAGGCTCCCAAACTGCTGGGATTACAGGCTTGCACCACCACCCCCAACCCCATGGAATGTTTAGAGAACTGGGAGTCCTAAGTCCATCAAGAGAGAGCTCCATCTTGGCCCTTTCACATCCCCTCCATCTTTCTGTGAGAGGAAGATACGCCAGACTTCCCATGCTCTTGGATGCACAATCTGTGCATCACCTCTTAAGGGAGATTTTTCCAACACAGCTACCTGCTCTTCCTCAGGCGACAAATTCATAGCATCTCTAGTCCCCATCTTGAAATTGTTATCCTCCTGCTTCAGTCTCGCAAGCTAGGCTTACAGGTGTGCCACCTTATCAGCTTGAGACCTCTTTTAAAATGATACTAATTCCATTCACGAGAACTCTACCCTCATTACCTATTTGCCTCCCAAAGGCTCCACCTCCTAATTCCATAACATTGCAAATTAGATATCAATATAAGCATTTGACATAAACATTCAGATCATAACATTCACTCATCCCTTCCTAGAATATATACTCATTATACACTTCTTTTTTAATATATTTTTTAGTTGTAGATGGACACACACATACCTTTAATTTTTTTTATTTATTTATTTATTTTTATGTGGTGCTGAGCATTGAACCCAGGGCCTCACATGTGCCAGGCAAGTGCTCTACCACTGAGTCACAACCCCAGCCCTTCACTTCTTGTAGGATCCTTGCTAAGTACTTAAGAGGATGGATAAAGAGATGAGAAAAATCATTCCCACCAGTAAGGAGTTTATAATCTAGTAGAGGCCAATGTCATTGTCTTAAAATGTTTGTTCAATGTGACAGACACTGTGATGTACCTCTCTGATTCTCCTTCAATAAAAGACTAGTTGTCCTGACTGCCCCCCAAATGGTGGCAGACTCCCTTCAGTTGTCAGATCCTCAGGGATCCTCAGCTCCAGAAAGCCACTTTGCCCAAGGTCTGGTCCCTTCCCAGGGCACCCACATCCAATAACCAACTGATGCAGCATGTAAAGACCCACACCTCTGAGCCCAACTTTGGAACACTCTGAGGGGATATTCCTGCTGAGTCTATTCCTGGGCCTGCACCACAGATGACTTATCCCTCTACCCACTCCAACTTTCTTTCCCCATCTTCTGCAGTCATCAGTACCAAAGGCGTGCCTTACTTAATATCTGCATGTTAAACTCCATCTCAGAATCTAGTCCCTAGGGAATTAAACTTGCAACACACTAGTCCTGGAATATCCAAGTTTACAGAAAATGCTAGAATAAGTCAACTGCATCTACTTCTTGGCATTAACTTACCAAGGACTACAGAAGCAATATTGCATAAGGTAGGGGATAGCAAGCTTTTTCTATAAAGGATCAGAGAGTAAAAGCCTCATTTGAGGCTTTGCCGGTCACCTAAGTTTCTATTGTATCTTCTTCTCCTCCTCCTTCCCCCTCCCCCACAACTCTGTTATAGCCCATTAAAAATGTAAAAATCATACTTAGTTTACTGGGACTAGAGAAACATGCCTCAGGCTAGTTGGCTACAGTTTACTAAACCCTTGGGTAGGTATTAAGAGTATATAGACTTGTTAGGAGACAATTCTCCATGGGTCCCTTATGTTTCTCTGCACATCTAGCAAAGCAGAGAAACTGAATTACATTGTTCCAGTGTATATATAAATTTTTAATTTCTGTAGCTGTAACCTTGGAAGTTATAGTGTCTCCCACCATAGAGCAGGTCAGACATATTCTTTGTTCACTATAAAAGATTCAGGTTCCTTAATACCAGGGTTCCTCTATTAAAACTCAATATACCATATATAAAGGTATCAAATGGCTCTCTTCATGTTGCCCTGTAGGAATTGAGGCTCAGGAAACAGGCACCAAAAAAAAAAAAAAAAATGCTGATCCTCTGGCTACTGATATTGCTATGAGCAATAAATTGTGCTTTGTCTCTGACTCAGAAATATGTCAATGCCAGCATCCATGAAACTGTAGTAGGCTAATTTGTTAGACTGCGAGTAGAAAAAAAATTCAGATCTTTCACATCTCTTGATTTGCTGGCTTCAAATTCTGGCTCCACCACTTATAGGTCGGCAAGGTGTCATACTTCCCAGGAAGGCCCCAGGGCTAGGGTTAGATAGGGACATCCAGGGATTAGTCACAGAATCCACCAGCTGCTTGCCTGTTGAGATTGCTCCCTCTCCCTGGGGTACAGAACTCTGCCACCGAGCTTGTCTTTATTTCTTGCTTTCTTTATTTCTTTCTTTCAGAACTGTAGCATTAGCATCATAGGAGAATTAGAAAGATGAATTCTCAGCCTCAACCCAGGTTCATTGAATTGGCAATTCTAGGGACAGGACCAGCAACCTGTTTTAGAAGTCTCCCAGGCGATACTGAAGTACAAAAAAAAAAAACTCAACACCACTGCCTTCCAGCATCTTGCTCTGGCTTTTCATCCCTAGAAGAATAAGTTCTGTTTCTCAGCCTGAACTCATTCTTACCCAATGCTTGGCTTTCCAAAGGGCTATGGTACCTTTCAGGTGAATTCAACTCTTCCTCTGTAACTTTGATCCCCGTGCGATGACATGTTCTAAGCACACACCTAAAGGATCAAGAAACATATCTCAAAGTCAGGGGCAGCAAGAAGACAATAAATTTGAGCTTGGGCATTTGTGTAAATCTCTCTTTGGGAATTTTTCCCACCTGAAAGATCATGACCAAACTTTTCCTACTTGTTATTATGAGAAATAGCTCATGACACTGGGGTAAATATTAAAATCTCAATTTTTCTTTAATTTTTTGAATTATAAAAATTCTGAAAGCCAGGCATGGTGGTATGCAGCTGCAGTCCCAACTACTCAGGAAACTGAAGCAGGAGGATCACTTGACCCCAGGAGTTTGAGACCAGCCTGAATAATATAGCACAACTTCATCTAAAAACAAAACAAAGAAAAAACACATATCTTGAATTAAATCAATATAATGGTGCTTTTGAAAGAAAAATTAATTTGATACAAAAAAAACACAAAAAACTTCTGCTTGTAGATTATAAGCATATGTGTCACAAGCTCTCCATCTTAGGTTACTTGATCTCTGCAGCCCATCCAAGACTGCTGACATCAAACCCAGTTCATGGTTTTTCCAAACTGTACTCTGCCCGCTTCCTCTGTCCACTTCTGATATTCCTCCTTATGGGACCACACTTCTTTTCCTCCCTGTTGGGAATCTCTGATTTAATATTCAGCAGAACCAAGACAGATAAAGGTATAGGAACCAAATATTATACAATATCATTTCAAATTGGGTCCAATTTTTATTAGACCTGCATTAATTTGATATGCTGTTATTTGTAAGGTGTCCGGCTATGAACACTGAGAAAAGGAATACTTTATTTAAAGCGTCAAGTGCTGAGGATGTACTACCTCAGTGAACACCACAGCCTTTCAAGAACAACAGAAGGTGGTTCTCAAGTGTGGCCAAATTTGAGAGCCACTGATTGTTGTACCCCTGGGGTGCAGGTTGTTGGCATGGTGAACACTGGGGCTTTTCCACCTGTCTCCTTAAGGCCTCATGGTCCCCCAGAATCCTAGAGCTGGCAATGTGGCTATCTGTTCCACTCTTTCCCACATGCAGGGCCATGTCACCAGCTTCCAGGGCACCTGGGAAGCAGCCAGCAGTCCTGGGCCTGCCCCTCCCAGGCCAGCCTGCTCTAGCCATGGGCCTAGAATGGACGAGTCCTGTCCATCCACTACTGATGGCACTCTTAGATTGCCACTTGCCAGGAACATTCTGTGGCTTAATATTTCTGTCAAGAAGGTGATCAGTAAAAATAGAACCTGTTCAAGAGGAAGAACATCTATTTAAAACACCCATGGTTGAGGTTGGAGCCTGGAAACTTACTTATAGGTCGTGGTGGGGGTGGGAGTGGGGGAAGCGTGGTTCAAACTTCTTTCCAAAACTCCCCCAGCACCAGATTCACCACTCTAGACCCTGCAAAGACCCTGTTCTCCTTCCTCTTGGTGCCAAAGTGGGGCCAGCACTGGACTTGGGATGCCTGGTAGACCCTGCCGCTTCAATAGCTGATTACCTAGCAGAGGTTGTCCAAATCCCCTGGCTGCCTCCTCTTCTGCCTCCTTACTGCCCACCTTTTGGCCATTTCGCTGCTCATTAGCACCTCCTGCAAAAGGTGACTGGTTAAGGGGAGGAGGTTGAAACTCAAACCCAGTAATTTTCTTGCCTGTTAGCAGCTCTTATAAAAGTCTTGATGGACAAGGAGGTTAATGCTGTTGGCTAAACCTGGAGACTTCTGGCATCTCTGTCCAGTGGCTGCACAAGGGCTTGGCATTTACTGAGCACCTACTGCAATTGCCAGAGCAGCAACTGATGAATTGGGAGGCACTTGTGACGTCTTGTCTCACAACAAGCCCAGGAGATCTGTATAATTCTTATTTTACAGACACAGAAGCTTAGGCTGGAAGAGGCAAGCACCTTGTTCAACATCATACCAAACACAGCCATTCAGCCCAACAGAGGGTGAATTTTGATAGAAATCTGAGTTCACATGCTACACGCCTTATTGTCCTGCTTCGCTTTTCTACCATGTCGCTCACAATGGGACGTTTTCAGGTCCCCTCTCAAGCAACTCCTAGCCTCATGGGGGAGGAATGACATCTTTGTGGGAAACATAGAAAAGGTGTGTGAGAGTCACAGTTGCTGTGAGAGGAATGAGAACCAACCCACCAGGGAGAAGGAGGAGGAGGGTTTTAAAGGAGGCACCCCAAGATGCTGCTGGGAAGGGAGAGGATTTGGGCAGAGGGAGATCAGAGGAGATCAAGGCAGGATGGGAAGCCTGTGCAGGGAGCAGAAGGAGGGATGGGCCAGCACTCTGCAGATGGGAAGGAAGCCCTGCAGAGCGGCAGGAGGGTGTGGTGAGGGGGAGGGGGCTGTGGGAAACACTGAGACACTGCAGGGCTCAGTGAGAGTGTTAACATAGCTGCCAGGTTGGGGTAGTGCTTCAGTCGCAAACTGCGAGATGGGGATGGGGACATAGCTCAGTTGGTAGAGTGCTTACCTTGCATGCACACGGCCTGGCCCTGGGTTCAATCCCCAGCACCACAAAAACAAATAAACCAACAAACTGTGGGATAGGCCAGTGATAAAGGAGTGGAGGAGGGTTGGAGGAGCCAGGATGGAGGACCTGGAGGAAACGAGGCACCAGCAGAGAAACTTTGTGCAAATTGAACAATCGCACCTTTGGCAGTATAGCAAGCTCTGGGCAGAGACTGTAAAGCCAGATCTGAAATTCCATAATGTTACCTTGTTGTGTCATCAAAGAACTTATCTTTTGGGGGTAGGGGTGGTGGCTGGGACCTTTTTGGGGTAGGGGTGGTGGCGGTGACCCATACTTTTATCCCAGCCACTCAGGAAAGGAGGATCACTAGTTCAAAGCCAGTCTCAGTAAAAGCCAGACACTAAGCAACTCAGTGAGACCCTGTCTCTAAATAAAATACAAAATAGGGCCGGGGATGTGGCTCAGTGGTCAAGTGCCCCTGAGTTCGATCCCTGGTGTCCCCCCCAAAGGAAAAGAACTTAGCTTTTGACCCTCAGATGACTGATAGAACAGTATGAGATTTATAATTTTTCTAGAAATATTCAAATTTCTAGAATTTTTAAAGATTTAAGATCTTTCAGTAATAATTTTTTAAACATGGAAATTTTCTCTAACCATTTCTTTCAGACTTCATAAGCTCAGCTATGTCATTAGGATCTTTGAAGAGATGTATGGGGTGCCTTTCTTCAAAATAGTAACCTGGAAAATTTCAGTCCGTGAGTCCTTCTCTCCCCAGACCCCCACATACACAGTTTTGTATCTTATTATAGGTCCCCAGAATCAATTGGCCATTGAATACCTTTAAAATCAACTTTCAGTTCCTATATTCACCTTTCCCTCTTTCCTGCCCTAGAATAGGTCTGTCAATAAATGAATTTATAAACCTTTTAATTTCCTTGACTCAAACTAACATTTGCTTTGGGGAACAGGTAATAGGTTTGTTGGTTGGTTTGTTTTTCCTAAGCGGCATTCAGGATTTCACGCTGTCCTTCCTACAAGCTGTGATCAGATTTATGGGTGGTCAGGAGCCCACCTCTCACAGCCTGCTGGTCTTCAACCTCCTCCCCTGCTGAGGGGTGGCCTTCATGCAGATCACTTGCAATCCCTCACCCCCAAGCTGATCCAAGAGTCCAGTCCTGAGCTGGCCAGTGACCTGTGAGTGGCTGGGGATAAATAAATAAATAAGGAATTGGGCTGATCAGTCTCCAGCTCTTGAGGATCTGGTTTGGGAAACATTGCATCAACGTGAGCCAAAGCCAAAAGGATGTGATGATAAAGAAAGCTGCTGGAGCCCCGATGGGCCATGTGGAAGCCAAGGCCATAAAGCAGCAGAAGCTCCAGGAACCCCGGGGATACAGTCAGGGGAGGGAGGAAAATGCACCAGAGTCCGGGAGCCAACCTAGGGAGAGAGGGGAGCCGGTTCCTAGATCTGCCTCGAGTCTTGCTTTCAGACTCTAATTCAGGTCCTTCTATGTCCCATCAGCAAACCTCTGCTTCGCTAAGTCTCTGGTTGTTGTTGTTGTTTTCTGCCAAAGGACATCTCTTCACACGAAAAACCTGCCAGTGTCTCTAAACACTACTATCTCCTGACACAGCACTGAGTTGAGCCATCAGATATCAGTTCTCCTCAGACTGAACTTGAAAAGGGATTGTGTGGGGATTGAGTTGCACTGGAGATTCTGAGTTGGGCTGAGATTCTGTACATCATCATGCCCTCGAGTGATACCACTCTGCTTGTCCCCAGTCCACAAGAGCAAAAGGATGGGTGACACAAAAGCAAGGCAATTCTTTTTGCTCAACTGGAAAGAAAAAAATCCAAACTAGCAAAAACAAAGTTTGCAACCTGTCTAAAAGATCAACACTAGAAAGGCAAAATAAGTGATATTTCCTGGCTCTTCTCCTTTCTATGGCATTTAGGAAGAGAATAGATATAGATGCTCAAAGCTGCCATGACCAAGGGCTTTGAAGTTTTGGGAGCCTGTCATATTTTAAGGCAATCTTTTTTGTTGATTTGTTTGTTTTGGAATGCTGGGGATTGAATCCAAGACCTCATACATGCTAGACTAGCACTCTACCACTGAGCCACATCCTCAGCCCATTTTCTTTTTAATTGGAGGTTTTAAAATAAATATGAGGTCAGGCATGGTGGTATACACCTGTAATCCCCTAGAAGCTTTGGAGGCTGAGGCAGGAGGATCGTGAGCTCAAAGCCAGCCTCAGAAATTTAGCGAGTCCCTACGCAACGAAGTGAGACCCTATCTCTAAATAAAATATAGAAAAGGGCTGGGGATGTGGCTCAGAACCAAGTGCCCTTGGGTTCAATCCCAGGTACCAAAAATAAATAAATAAAATAAATAAGTACTGTGGTATCAATGAATTTAGCCAGAGAGGATTTTTTTCCCCTGAATGGATTGGTTTTGAATAATTTCTACATCTTTAACAAGAAATTATTAGATTTCACTAGAAGGAACATGATGGACTGTGGTGATCATTTTAAATGCTGCAGTGGGCTTCCTAACATGCAACTGCTGTTGGAGCCTGCGATTGAGGTGTAGTTTGCTGTTAAAATGAAAGCCTAAGTCCTGACTGAGTGCAAATGTTAACATCATTTTCCTTGAGCACATTTTCCTGTTCTAACTGCATAACAGGTCAAACCACATACCCTCTCCAAACACTGGAAAAGCTGCTATGGGACAGAGGTTAAGCATGGGATGGGAAATAAAGGGGAAACAAAGGCCCTATGCAACTCAGTGAGACCAAAGTCAGAAACCAAAGTCAACCTTGGATCTGATTTAAAGAACTCACAAAGTATAATAAAAAGCATCCCGTGGACTAAACAGCCACTCATCTTAAGGGAAAAATAATAATAAAAGCTCTGTGTCGGTGGTATCTTCTGGGTTAAACTCCTGGGCAATGGCTCTTTTAGTACAGTATAATTTGTTAGCATTTACTGCCTGTGATAAATTAGCAGTCCCCACCATGAGCTTTTACTGCCCCAGGTAGGGTGATCACAGCTTTCCTAACTGTAAATTACTTTAGCAACTACTTGGGACAGAAGGAAGTGAAACCAAAGGCCCAAGCTTGAGGGCCATTTCTTATTCTTCCTCTACCCTGGTGCTTATCTGCATGGGGCACTTGGGTAAACTCAGGCTTTATAACATCCTCCTGTCCCTTAGCTCACTAGCCTTTTTAGTTCTTTTGAGTGCACTTCAAAGCCACCAGTGAGTTATGCAAAGGACATGAATAGAAATCACCAAGATGCTAAACACAAGTGCTTATTAGAGGGTGAAACATCAGATTTTATGTAATCACTTTTTAAATGCTTCTCTTGGACTTACTGACCTACATTTTTTTATTATTATTCAACCAACTTCTTAGTCAACAATGGATTTTTAATTGAAAAGGTCAGTACAAGAAAAAATACCTGAAAACTCCACAAGATCGTGAAGACTATGCCCACTATTTAAACCAGATCATTCAAATCTGGGACATAAAATGTTTAAGAGATGTGGACAGGGATCATGCTTTCTGAATCTGAAATCAACACCCTTTATGCAATACATAGTGTCCTTAAGGCGACAACAGTAAAAAATATTTGAAAATGGAACTCACTTTTAGTAAGCACCTTCCACAGCTCAGATGCTTTACCTGGACTCTGATTTCATTTGATTTCCCAGTTTAAGTTCTATGAATTGCTTCTCAATTTCATAGCTAAGAAAGCCAAGCTACAGAAATTTTTCTTTTTATTGGCAATGCTGTTATTCACACATAAGTCTGCTATATTCCAAAGCCCTGATTCTTTTCCTTGTCTCCCAAGATACTATCCCAAATGATGAAGGTTCTCTCTCTAATCATCTATCCTTCTCCTTTCACTCCCCTCTCCCTCCCCTCCTGGATACACACAGTAGCTCTATTTTATTTTCTGTGGCTCTGTTATTTTAGAACCATGTTTGGTTGCCCATATGCAATCATTTGTATTCCTTGTCTAACAACTAGGAGAGCTGGAGGTGGCTACAATGAGGCTGATAGATAATTTTTACTGGCCACGTCATGACTCCATTGACATTTTTTAGCAGATGTAGGGAACATTCATCATAGCTCCTAGAATTCCAAGAGGCTCTTCCCACTTCACTGCTTTGTCAGAAAAAAAACTTCATTCTGAACCTGATAAAGCTCAGTTAGAAAGAGCCTGATAAGAAGCCCAAAGTATGGAAAAGAATCTGTCAATATTATAAACAAGTTAAGGTAAAAAATAATTTGTAATTATAAACAAGTGTTTATTTCTTTAATCTACTAGCAAATTGCTCTCTAGAAAAGTTTTGGTTTTTTTTAAATATATATATATATACACACACACTCACACTTGCAGTACACAAACTGTGGCAATACATTTGCTAACATTTTGCTAGCAATCTTGAAACTGTCTTAGAAAAAGTTCTGCTTGACTGGCAGCTCCAGAATTTCTAAATGGGAAAGACTTGGTGGGGGGGTGGGAAGCAATCTCATTGGATGGAGGTGGGAGTGTGTGTTGACACCACATTTGCATAGCACTTTACATAAGATTGAGAAAATATCCATTTTCCACATCAAAGAATGGAGAAGGGGAGGGTCAGGCAGGGGACTAAGATGACAAGTCACCATTTGCCCCCCTGGGTTGACCATTTACAGACCTGATATGTGCCCACGATCCAGCTGTGAGGTTGGACTTCATTCACAAGATTTATCTCCCAGGGCACGAACTTGTCAACCATTTTGTCTGTCTTAGCAGATGTAGCCAGGGAGTCTAGCACATTTCTGGCTGATTCTCTTCTGCCAGGTTTTGAGAGAACCAGGCTTCCTCTCACTATCTCCACTGGGACCTATGGCCTTGGAGAAGAAAAATCTCCGTCAAGCAAATTCAAGACAGCTGACTGAAGTCTCATGTTTATCAAGTTTGCTTTTCACAAACTGGTTTCTTATTTAACAGTAGATCATAATAAGAGCTCGTTTATTTTTCTGAGCATTTAGGATATGGCAGCATGCAACACATAGATTGCCTTTCATCTACCCCTTAGGGTACATCCTGTTATCATCCCTACTTTAAGATGAGAAGACTAACACTGAAAGAGGTTAAGTCACTTGCTCAAGACCCAGACTAGGAAATGGCACAAAACTGGAATTAAAACTCAGGCATGACCCCTTCATGGCTTGACTTTTATTTATTTATCTATTTATTCATTGAGGTGCTGGGGATGAATCCACGACCCTGCACATGCTAAACACCCACGTGACAATTTAGCTAAGCTCCCAGCCCCCACCTGATTTTTAATACTGCTTTAATGTTTCCACATTAAAAGATGCAGGAGGTGACGAGAACAGCAGTAGATGATTTTCAGCATTATTCTCAAAAGTTTAATGACAAGTTTCTGAAATAAAGGAGGATTTTAAAACGTATTCCACTCATACATATTAACTCAAGAAAACAAGAAGAAGCAGAGATTCTGGCCTCTTGACACAGTGGGTTTGTGTATCTTCTGAGCATGAGGATCACAGCAGCATTTCAATGTGATAAGAGGTTTGTGAGTCCTGTCAAAGATTCTACCTGCCAGCATCCAGTGCAGTCCCACTGGGAGCAGGGACAGGAACATATATTGAGCATCTTCTACAGATAAGTGATTGTCCTAGCAGCCTGTGCATGCAACCGAGTTTACAGGGGCATTTCCTGATGCTCTGGAATTGTTATGGGGTCCATAATAAGAGGCATGGTTCTAACTGAAGAACAACTTCCAAACTTTGGAGCCAGGCTTCCTAAGATTGGCAAAACTCCTACTTCCTAAAAATGGGTAAAGCTACTTTGTCACAATCAGTTCTCCTTTCTTCCAGCCCCACCCCAGTGCCATGGCTTTGGATCTGTTTCTGATGAGCCAAAGAAAGTAGAGTGTCAAGAGAATTACTAATAAAAATTAGGGGTGCATATCAGAGAAAATGGTTATCCCATTCATTTCTTAATCTATTCATTCATTCACCCAACAAATGCAGTATTTGGTGAGTCCCAGGCACTGTACTCGATGCTTGCAATCCCTCAGTGACAAAGCTGTGCTCCCTCCCATCATGGAGCTCAATTTGGACAACTCTAGGCAGTGGTCTTGCTGATTTGCCTCATGCCAGCCTGTGGTGAAGGTAAAGACTCGGGTACTATCGCACGTCAAGAGTGGTCGGTTTGGGTCTTTTTGTCAGTGACCATCTAGAGGGCTGCGCCCAGGCAAGGACCCCTGTCTTCATATGTTCAGAAAGATATATGACACTAAGGAAGTTGAGACAGAAGTGGAAAAGGCTAGCTGGAGGAGATCTCCCCATCAGGAAATAGTGGGCCTGGAGGGAGGGGCCGGAAAGAGAGCTGCTTAGTCCCCAGGCCTCATATATGTCCCCTGAAGGACCAAGATTCCTGTGACCCAGTCCACCTATGGATAGGTGCAGGTGTCTTACTTGGTCTTAAATGGATTTTACTAGAACCATCTCCTACCCGTCTTCCTAAGGAGGCAACCTAAGGAGACTCCTCTTCCTCCTCAGCCTAATCAAATCCATCTGAAGAAGCAGAGGGCACGGTATCCCTGACACCCCCATCCATCTGAATTACCTGGACAGGACCTGGAGTCCTGCTCGAGTCAGTATGAAATTGTCCTCAGTCTTTCTTCTAACACTTCCCAGGGCTGCAATGTGTCCTTTCAAGTGGAATGCATCCAAGGTGACATTTATAGGAGTGTGCTGATTGGATCTTGCTTCTAGGAAGCAGGGTAAGGCTGAGGTCCTTGGCCTTGAGAAGACAGGACACAAGAGCCAAAGGTTGTTATTTCAACCCAAGTTCAGAACTGAGCAAGTCAGTGTCACCAGTGCTGACAATATTTAAAAACATTGTGTGTCGGTGGGACACTGCCAACAACAAAGAAGTGCACCACAGCCACCTTCACCTCCCTGAACTTCTGGCAGTCAGAGTTGAAAACTCCAGATATCTTTTCATTTTACTTAGAATTACCCCCTGACTCCACTGAGCTGCTCTATTTGTTATTTTCAGTGATCAGAATAAGAAAAGATTTTCTTTTGACTTTTCACTCCAAAATTTAAGGAGAAGACATTTTTCCGGGTTACTGATGGAAGACGGTTACCAGTTATTCTGAAAAAAAAAAAAAAAAAAAAAACTAAAGTGCAGGGCTATGGTAGATTGTTTGCCTAGCATTCATGAGTAGGTTTGATCCCTAGCACACTAAAAAAAAAAAAAAAAAAAAAAAGATTCAACCAGTTTACCAGATTAACAAGAAGATCCATTTCCTCTAGAAAAGCTATTTCTGCTGTCTCTCAAGCCAATGGCTGCTACCTGGTGGAGATTTCAGAACCTGTGCTTACACAGGCTGAATTCTTTTGTCCACTGTTCCAGCTTCTCCCTTTGGTAGGCTCTGCAAAAACAGCCTTTGGTAGGTTCCGAGGCCAGAGGCTTTGCCTGCCTTGAGCACCAGGATCCCTGGCCTAGAGCACAGCTTAGCTTCAGGGCCCTCAACAAGCATCTGTGAATAAAAAGATTTCTGGTCTGCCTCTGCAGTCATTTACCTTTTCTCTTATAATCCAGATTAATCTCCCTTTAGTTCTCAAACAATGGAAAACCTTGTTTGTAACCTAATCTTACACTCATAACTTATTTCCTCCACCATTTAGAGCAAACAAAGCAAGCCTTAGGTCATCATTTTCCCATTAGCTGAGGAGGAGAGGGTTCATTTTATATGAATATTCTCTCCCTTTGCTGCAAAAATAATTATCTAAGATTTCTAGCTAAAGTGAAAAAAAAAATAATAAATAAATAAATAAATAAATGATTTTTTTTTTTTTCAACCTGGAAATGGTATTGCTCGTTAAGGTTGAAAAAGTGACTGGGGCTCCCTGAATCCTATGCAAATCAGTCCTGATGAGCCCTTAACTAATCTGTTTACAAACCAGACCTGCTAGACAGGCCTCAGTGATTTTCTATCAAAGCAAAGCACTGCTCTTTATGGGCATCTGGCTGTCCCTGAATGGGTAGTTTAAACATAGACTCTTTCCTTCAAAGTAAGATCAAAGGCTTTATTACTCCTAAATGAGTGCATTATTTCCACTTACTACCTTCTTGTTTGCAATTTGTGTTTATTAACAGCACTGTCTCAGGTTTACTTTGTGAATTACTAGTTTCTGAAAACAGTATGGCAGTTTTATGGACCGCAGTATACATTTGTGGAGATTATGTAGCATATAATACACAGAATGGCCCATCAGATAGGACATTAGGCAAAGAAAATTCTCTGCAAAGATGACAATACCTGACCATGCAGAATGCATTTATGATTTTTTTTTTAAAGGAAACCATCTGGCATAACAGGGCTAACACAAGAAAAGATTCCTCAACTCTGAAGAGCTGGAGATTTGATAACTCTTTGACTGCCTTGGGAAGAATTTACTTTGAAGTTTTCTTTTTATTTTTTCAGAAGAGGTTAAGTATGTAAAGCTATGCTATAGAAGAGGGTGCCATCAGTTCCGTTCAAGAAACAAAATCAGAGAACAAGCAGATGGTTTTAAAAGACAAGAATTTCTGTGCAACCAATGCTACTTACTGTATCCTTCTTTCCTGGTCTTTTGGTCAGCGGTTTCCCCGGATGGGGACGCTGAAGACCTCCCTCCCTGATCCTAACACTGAGATTAGAACCCTGTCCTTCACTCCCACCCTCCAATTCATTTTAGGAGGATGAAGCTGCCAAGAAAATTGCATCTTTTAAGATTTGTGGTGACACAGGTATACAAGCTTCCGGGTGTCACTGACCTATAAAAGGAGCTAGACTAAACTGCTATGAGTACAGTGCCACGCAGGGAACACCCAGCCTTGGAAGGGGCAGCTTTTAATGTCACTAGATGGTCCTGCCAGAAATTAAATGGGATGGCCTGGAAAGGCCATAATCAGGGATCAAGCCACTGTTCAAAGTCATATCAGTTTTTAATAGTTTTTTTTTTTTTTTTTTTGACACTGAAGCAAGCATAAATTTCACAAGGATAAAGACACATTTGTCAGAACCCTGTGGACAGACCAATCCAAAACGAATTGGGCTGAAAGTCTCAAGCTGGACAACAGGGAATCCAAACGTATCATAAATCTTTCCTTTAAGAGTCTCTTCCTGCTTATTACCTTCTAAGTGTCCTTGATGGCCCAGTTCTACCACTGTAACTTAGGGAGAAGAAAAAAAAACATGAGATACTCTGTATTAAATGCACATGAAAAGAAAGCATCCCTGCACACACTGACAGTATCAGAAAAATAAAGACTTTCAGAAGATAACGTCTCAAACACAAAAAAGAACTTGGAGATAGGATGATTCCTAGAACCTCCAAGAGGAAAAGGGGCCTGCACAAGAGTGCAGCAGGCGGGCATTTCTGCTACATCTCTCACACTAATGTCACATGGGATGCACGGACACTCTGCTTCTCCTAAAAGCTGCCTTATCTTTCATTCAAGGTAGTCGTCTGCTCCTGACTCTCTTGTTTACCTGAACTGTTTGCAGCTCTTTGTTTAAAATATGGACCTGTCATCTCACAGACAAAGGGTCAATTCTAGGCAAAAGTAAAAGCCAAATAAATGAGTTAGGAGTTAACTAGCAGAGCATACTTACATTAGCACAAATAAGCTATCAGGTCTCCCTAGCCATCTTGGCTCATTAAAGGAACAAAACTAAACCAAGCAAGGAGCATGAATCAAGTTTGGCACTTATAGAGAGCAGGCCTCAGGTCAGGGTTAAGGTCATTAAGAGGAGACAGAGAGACAGACAAGAGATTAAAGCTACATTTGTTCTCAGGGTCTCAGAGATGGAAACTCTGAGGTGAAATTTCTGGAAAAAGGTCTCAAATAGTTTAAAATGACCAACGAATACTTCAAATTCTACCCATAATTGGAATGAAAATGAAGTTGAAGAGACTCAAAACAAATGTAAAAGAACAGTGAACTTGATATCATCTGAACTCTGCTCACGGGGCTGGAAAGCTCCATCTGAAAGTGGATTAACTCTTTCAGGGCACGAGGCTATCTCTTAATGAAGCTGGGAGGAGAAATTCACTTGCAAAGAGCCCAGACCATTCATTTTCACAAGAATAAATTACAATTATGTCTAATTTCAAATGATTAAAGGAAAGTAGGGAAAGATTTTTAATTTTCTGACCTGACAACTTCAGTGAGAAGTTTTCTACTCTGAAATACTGTTTAGTATTGAAACAATATTTGCTCTAGCCTCCAGTAATCCAAATGCTAAAGTATTTTAGGCATTTATCATTTTTAATGACTATGGCAAATGCCAAATTTTGTCCTTTTGAAGACAAAATGCTACACTCAAAAAGTCACAGGATTTGCATATACAGCCAACGCTGAGAAACACACCCCAAACCTGCCCTTTGATTTTATGAGTCTGGCTGTGAGGAAGGTTTCCATAGCCTCCCCCTCTGCCAATGTCATTATTTTATAGAGAGGCCTGCCAAAATGCAGCTCGTAGCTAAGCTTGTGCGTCAGGTTTATTCAAGTGGCTCATTCTAGATGAGCTCTCTTGCTATCTCTTTACCAGGCATGACGGACTATCATTAATAAAAATGTATTGATCTCTGAATCTATTCCTGGCTATAAAAAAAAACCCTAATAAATGAGATGGCTATATGAGCAATAAATAATACCTAACAAGAGAGAGTCCAAAACCTGTCAGAAGAACATGCCTCACATTTTCTCAAACCCTTAACTAAAACGAATCAGAATTTTAAAGTTAAAACAAACCTTAGATATCAGTGCAATGCCCTCATTGTCAAGAGAGGGAAACATATCCACAATACCATGCATCTCAGTGCTGCCTGGGTGAGAACTTAGGTCTCCAGTTCCCCAGCCCAGGGACAGATCTTAAAACCAAGACATTTAAAAGCACTCCCTGCAGGCTGGTGGCAAGGTGCTTCTGCTTTCCTGTATTTCCTATTAACATTCTGAAAGTGTCTAATTCTAGTCTGAATGAAGAAGTCTTCATCCCTTTTAGGTATTCTTGAATTATTAAATGATGAATACAATTAAATAGTAAAAGGTCATCTTCAATCTGTCTGTCGCCAACGAGAGACGATTCCATGCGTGCATGGCACAATGGACACGCTAGTTTACGGGTCTGACACCTTGCATGGAACGTTACAAATCCCTATGATGTCCTTAAGCTCCCTCTTCAATTGAACTGAAAGATGGCTAAAAACCTCACTCGGGCTGAGGACTCTCCATTGGCTGGCCATTTGAGAATGCTCAAGGGTACAGTTACTGCAGCTAAGGCTGGTAGTAACTCGGGATGTTTTCCTGAGCAGCAGCCGCCTTCTGACAGTAGCCTGGGGAGAATTTATGCCCATGGATAAAGTTGCCTCATTCTCTGCTCAGGTTTGCCTTTCTCCCCTCTACAATGTGGACAGATCATACACATTTTTGATTGCTTAGAAAACAAGATAAAAATCTGCCCGAGAATAGTCAAGGCATAGGACCAGTCCATTTGGTGTTTACTTAAATTTGGACTGTGCTGTGGCTGAGTCAGATCATAATGGTGCCAGATTAGCAGGACAGCAAACAGTCTCTCCAACATGGAACTATTTACAGATTCCCTGGAGCAGGTCAAACCTGTGCTGTTGTGAGATGCACCTTATGCATGTTTTATTTTTATTTTTTAAAATATTTTTATTATTTTTTTTTAGTTTTCGGCAGACACACATCTTTATTTTTGAATGTGGTGCTGAGGATCGAACCCAGGCCGCACGCATGCCAGGTGAGCGCGCTACTGCTTGAGCCACATCCCCCAGCCCATGCATGTTTTAAAAGCTCACATTTGGAACTATTATTCTCCATAAAGGAAATAGGTGCAGGCTTCACCTGTATGCAAGTAGATGATTAAAGAACATCAAGGTTAGATTGAGCTTCTACTAACGACACCTACTCTCCTGCCCTCACAACTTTCTTCAGTTTTCAGAGCATACACTAAAATTTTGATCAAAAAACTTCGTAAAAGGTTCATGTTCTACAAGATTTGGGGGGTAGCTATGTGTAACAAACCACATTCATTTGAGGCTGAAATCCTAAGTAAAATAAACTCAGTCTGCTTAGCAAGAATCTTAAAGAACAAAAATTTATGCAGTTAGTAATTTCGCCTAACATAAATGTAACGCTCTAACTTCTACCCATCTATAAATTCACTTATTGAACTCTTACTCAATGCCAGTTTCTGAACTCAATGTGGATATTCAAGGCTGGTATGACACATTCTGTGCCCTCAAGTGCTCTCAGCCAGGTGTGGAAGACAGATGAGCAAAGCAGTAAATATAAGGTAACAGGGTAAGTCCTGCGATGTGAGAGATCAACAAGGAGGTATGAAACAGAGGGAAAATGACTCAGCCTGAAGCAGCTGAGGAAGGCTGTTTAGAAGATAAGGTGCCTGAGCCAGCCAGTCAGTTAGAGGAGGTGAAGGGCATCTCAGGTGAAGAAATGGCATGTGCAAAGGAACTGGGGTGTGAGAAACATGGCAAGTTTGGAAAATGGCAAGAACTATAGACAAAGGTGCTGGTGGAGTAAAATAGAAGCCAGAGCACAAAGAGACTTGAATACCATGCTTAGGAGTTCAGTCTGCATTGCAGACTAAAGGATTTTAAGTAGGGGAACCACTGGATTAGATTTCTGTCTTAGAAGGACCTCTCTTGAGGCAGTGTGAAGGGTGAATTGTGAAAGATCTGTGGCTAAGAAGAAGCTGTGAATATAGACAGAAAGATTATTGGTTGTCCATGACGGGAGCAGAGAAGGAGAAAGAATAGGGAGTGACTGCAGATGAACCCAAGGGATTTTAGAGGGTCGATGGAAATATTCTAAAACTGGATTGTGGTGATGGTTGTATAATTCTAAACTTACTAAAAGCCATCAAGTTGTATGAAAGGAGAACATTTTACTATATAAAGATAACAACAACAAAACTATTTAATAATTTAAAAATAACAGTTACAGATACCAAAGTAGCCTACATCAATACAAGGAAAGGCCTGCAATAGACACTGAAGATTTAGAATTAGCTGTGGAGAGAGGATGAAGGAGAGGGAGGATTTGGAGATGGTTCCTGGCAATCTGGATGAACAAGGTCCAGGAGGAGAAGCAGGTCTGCTGGTGAAGCTGGGGACGAAAATGTGTTAATACGCAGGTTTGGGACAGGGGTCAATGCAAAACCTTAGAAAAGGGTTTCTAGAATCCTGCATTACTGACATTTTGGACAGGATAATTCTGATTGTGGGTGTTGTTCTGGATTATGGGATGTTTAGCAGATTCCTTGGCCTCTTATCCACTAAATTTCAATAGAGTGTGACCACAAAAATGTCTCTAGACATTGCCATGTATGTCCTGGGGGTGGGGGGATGCTGAGACAAGTTGAGAAAGACTTATCAAGACACAGAACATAACTTGTGATTTTTTCCCCTCAAATAATAAATATATATTTTAAAATTGTACAATCCACTGTTTTAAAAATACACTTGCAAAATTGTGCAACCACCACTACTAATTCCAGAATCTTTTCATCACCCCCGAGAGAAACATTATACCCATTAGCAGTCACTCCCCATAGCCCCTCCCCTCAGTCCCTGGGAACCACCCATCTACCACAAAAATCTATGAATTTGCCTTTTCTGACACTTTGTGTAAATACAAACATAGAATATGTAGTCTTTTGTGTCCATCTTCTTCAGTTGGCATGCTTTCAGAGTTCACCCATGTTGTAGCATGCATCAGCACTTTCTTTATTTTTTAGTTTGATTGATTTTATTTTTTTAAAATACACAACAGCAGAATGCATTACAGTTCTTATTACACATAGAGTACAATTTTTCATATCTTTGTATATACAGTATGTTCACGCCAATTCATGCTTTTATACATATATTTTTTGCATTATAATTCTTATTACACATATATACCAAAATTTTTCGTATCTGTTTTTATATAAAGTATGATGACACCCAATTTGAGTCTTCATACATGTACTTTGGATAATGATGTCCATCACTTCCACCGCCCTTACTAATCCCCTGCCCACTCCTTATCCTCCCACCCCTCTTCCCTATCTAGAATTCATCTATTCCTCCCAAGCTCCCCCTCCCTACCCCATTATGAGCCAGCCTCCTTATATCAAAGAAAATATTCGGCTTTTGTTTTTTTGGGATTGGCTAATTTCGCTTAACATTACCTTCTCCAAAGCCATCCATTTACCTGCAAATGCCATGATTTTATTCTCTTTTAATGCTGAGTAATATTCCATTGTGTATATATGCCACATTTTTTAATCCATTCATCCACTGAAGGGCATCTAGGTTGGCTCCACAGTTTAGCTATTGTGAATTGTGCTGCTGTGTCCCTGTAGTATGTTGTTTTTAAGTCCTTTGGGTATAGTCCAAGGAGAGGGATAGCTGGGTCAAATGGTTATTCCATTCCCAGATTTCCAAGGAATCTCCATACTGCTTTCATATTGGCTGTACCAATCTGTAGTCCCACCAGCTACATCCTCACCAACACTTATTGTTGTTTGTCTTCATAATAGCTGCCATTCTGACTGGAGTGAGATAATATCTTAGAGTAGTTTTGATTTGCATCTCTGATTGCTAATGATGATCATTTTTTCATATATTTGTTGACTGATTGTATATCCTCTTCTGAGAAGTGTCTGTTCAGGTCCTTGACCCGTTTATTGATTGGGTCATTTGTTTTTTTGGTGCTTAGCTTTTTGAGTTCTTTACATATCCTAGGGATTAGTGCTCTGATATGTGAGGGGTAAAAATTTGCTCTCAGGATGTAGGCTCTCTGTTCACCTCACAGATTGTTTCTTTTGCTGAGAAGAAACTTTTTAGTTTGATTCCATCTCATTTATTGATTCTTGGTTTTAATTCTTGCACTATAGGAGTCTTATTAAGGAAGTTGGGGCCTAATCCCATATGATGAAGATTAGGAACTACTTTTTCTTCTATTAGACACGGAGTCTCTGGTGTAATTCCTAGGTCCTTGATCCATTTTGAGTTAAATTTTGGCAGCACTTTCTTTTTATAGCCAAATAATCTTTCATTGCATGGCTATACCATAGTTCTTCTAATTGTAAGTTGAAAGATATATGGGATTGTTTCCATTTGTCATCTGTTATGAATGATGCTTCTATGACTACTTGATTACATTTTTGTGTGTGGATATATGTTTTCATTTTGCGAGTACACACATGGGACAGAAGTATTGGATCACTTGTCAACTCTAATGTTTAACCACTTGAGAAGCCACCAAACTACTTTTCAGAAACACCATCTAAGGGTTCCAATTTCGCCACATGCCCACCATCACTTGTGACTGTCTGTTATCTGATATCTGTTGGACTTTCAAGTTTCTAAGCAAGCACTTCATGTTAGGTTACATGGTTTATGACAATTTTATGGATGAGAAAATAAACGGTGAAAGGAGGGTGACTTGCACAAGATCACACTTAGAGGTCACTAAATTCCTTTCCAGAATGAATATTCATTGTTCTATGTTAAAAGCTGTATAATTAATTACAATTCTATACTTCATGCAGGATGCTCACAGTCTGACATGTAATCTGTTTTTGCTGGCTTTTTAATTGTAAGAGATCCAGCCACGCTTATACCCCTCCCCTCTTAACAACTTGAGATATCACATAGCATGTGTCCTCTCTCATATCATTGCTTTTCTCTCTTTATTAGACCATTCCTCTACCAACAGTATAATCCTGAAATATTTTCCATCTAAAATATATATATATATATACTAAAACTTTCCTTGGTCCCTATTCCCTGTTTTTATACTTTTATTTTTATGCAGTGCTGATGAACCCAGTGCCTCACACGTGCTAGGCCAGCACTCTACCACTGAGTGACACCCCAGTTCCCCTCTTTATTCTCTTTTGCATCCAACTCCTGAAGAGTTGTCTCTAAACCTATCGTTTCCAATTCCTCTCTTCCCATCCTGTCATTCTCAATCACCCTCATTTCCAAGACTTTTCAAAAACTTACCAATGACCTCTCATTTGCCAAATTCAAATGATCAGTGTTCAGCCTTAGTATTACTCATCAATGGCTTTTGAAACCATCATTGCCTCCTTAAAACAGTTTTCATTTGGCTTTCAGGACAATGCTCCCATATTCCCAGCCCCTGCCCCTCTATTTTACTGGTCACCCTCAGTTGCATTTGCTTGTTCTACCTTATTTTCTCAACTATTAAAAGTTTGAATGCCGCAGGGCTTGGTTCCTGGAAACTTAATTCTTCTCTTAGGTGTCTATTGAACATCTCAGGTAAACTCCTATATTTTCTACCATCCTCCCCAAATGTTCCTCCTATAATGACAACTCCTTTCTTCCAATTTGTCAGCCACTAACCGTGGTGTATCATCCTTGACTCTTCCCTTTCTCCCTGGCCCCATTTGTTAGTCAGTGGTTCTATCTTTTATGTTTAGAATCTGAATACTTTTTTTTTTGTGGGGGGGGGTGTTGGCTTCTCAGACTAGGGGTGGAACCCAAGGGTACTTTACCACTGAAGCTATACCCCTGGTCTTTTCTTTCCTTTTTTGGTGCTGGGGATTGAGCCCAGGGTTCTTAACCACTAAGCCATATCTCCCACCCTTTCTTTATTTACAGACAGGTCTCACTGAGTTGCTTAGGGCCCTGCTAAATTGCTCACTGGCCTTTAACTCGAGATCCTCCTGTCTCAGCCTCTCGAGTGGCTGGGATTACAGGCATGTGCCACCATGCCAAGCTACCCCTGGTTCTTTCTGTTTTTATTTTGACATAGGGTCTTGCTAAGTTGCTGAGGCTGACCTCAAACCTGTGATCCTCCTGCCTCAGCCTTCTGAGTAGCTAGTATCACAGGTGTGTGCTAGTACACCAGAGTTCTGATGGCTTCTTGCTCCCTGTTGTAATATTTTGGTCCCAATTACCATTCTCTCTCATCTGGATTGTTACACTCACCTCCTAACTGGACCCTTTGTTTCCCTTTGTGCTCCTGTCAACTATTCTCCATGTGGCATCCAGTGGGATTCTTTTAAAAAGTAGATCAGATCATTGTTCTGAACAAAACCCTCCACCCACATAGGTTGTTTGCAGAATGGCTGCCATCATGCCTCCCTGTGTCCACATGCTCACTTCCTATGCTAACTCAGGGCTTGGACGTGTGACTTACTTTAGCCAAAAGGACAGTACAAATACAAAGCAAGCCAAAAGTTGAAAAGTGCTTGTTCATTGTGGCTTGTCCTATGTTGCTGCAGGGAATGCCACCATGTGAACAAACTCAGGCTGTCTTCCTGCTGGGGTAAGTGACCATGTGGAGAGAAGTCCCAACCATTCCAGCTGTCCAGCAGAATGAGACCCTTCAGTTCCAGATGAATTAACCTGCTCCAGAATATGAAAGCAAACCTAGAGGATCTTCAAAAAATAATAAATGTGTTGTTTGAGCCACTAAATATTGGGGTGGTTTGTCACCCAGCAAAAGTTAACCGATAAACTACTCATCTCAATGTATCAGAATAAAAGCCAATATCTTACCGTAACCTACAAGGCCCAACAAAGACTCCTTCAACCTGAGTCAGTTCCCTCACAGGCCCCTTGTTATTCCTCATGTCCAGCATTAACTTGCTTCTTAGCTTCTGTACTTTGCCTGGAATATTCTTTTTCAGATACCTGCATGGCTTGCTCTCTGACTTCTTTCTTTTGGTGGTGCTGGGGATCAAGGGCCTCACAGATGCTAGGCAAGCACTCTACCACTGAGCTATACCTCCATTCCTTTTTTTTATTTTGAGACAGGGACTTACTAAGTTGCCCATCCTGACTTTGAACTTGAGATCCTCCTGCCTCAGTCTCTCAAGTAGCTATAATTAGAGGTATGTGCCACCATGCCCAGCTCCCTGACTTCTTATTTCTGCTCAAATGCCAACTTATCAGAAAGAGCTTTGCTTACCACCCTAACAAATACACCTGGCACTTCTTATCCATGCCCTTTATCCTGTTTTATTATTCATTTTGTCCTTATTATCACCTGACATATAAACATTTATTTCTTGTTTATTAGAAGATGCACACACCAGGATTTATGGTCCATAAGAGCAGGAATTCTGTCTTGTTCATCACTGTATCCCTAGGACTTATAATAGTGCCTGGAACTTTTTATCACCAGGAAAACGATGGAAGTAGTAATACTTTTGCCAATTTGATATCTAGGTCTATCACCTGGAATGTTTTTCGGGGCTGAGATAGAAAAAGTGGGGACTGTTCTTCATAATGGGGCGTGCATGTTACACTTAAGGCAGGCTGAATTTCTACAGCTTCTTGATATAGAAAAAAAAAACATTCAAACCAATGACAACCAAGGATTCAGGCAGAGCAGCAGGAGGCTGGCCTGCTGCTGTCCAAGATGTTCCCTTCACCCTCCCTTCCTTCCTCATTCTTACCTTCCTTTCCCCATTAGTCTGTAAAGCCAGCCTTTTTTTTTTTTTAAAGAAGAAACAAAAACTCCAAGAAGATATTATCAGCATATAAATTTATTTAAATTCAAAATAATATGGTTATTTTTAGAATAATGTAATGATTTCTAAAGCAAATATCATCATTGGCTCTGAAACAGTCTAAAGATATCATTCTTTGAAGTCAAAAAATATGTAATAAGAATGTATACAGAAGCAAAAAAATATAGAAATAAATCTGCTGAGTACTAGGAGTTGTGACAAGAGGGGAACACTGAGACATTGTAACAGAGTCCGAATTATAAAACAAGCAGCAACAAGTCCTCTGGCTTTATCAACTCCCTGGAAAATAAATCTGTAACCTCAGGAATGCAAGATACCAGCTCGTGGTTAACAGGACAAACTTCCTGAGGAACACAGGTAGTAATTCACTATACTTCCTTTCTCTAACTCCTTTCCTCACAGCGATTTCTTTTCTTTCCTTTAAGATGGGTTTCATCCTATTAACAAAACATTTGGCAATATTTTATTTTATTTGCTAAGTAAATTTCCTGTTCAAAGTATTCAACGATTTAGTAGAAGATACTCAAAGATCAAACTTTTTTAAAAAGGTTAATTCAGCTAGTTAGCGGAAACCATCCACTGATGGATGGTTTCCATCAGTGAAATCAGCAGAAAAAAAAAAAATGTTTTCCCCCCAATAATATGTTTGCTAAATAGACAAAAAGAATAAGCAGTTAAAAATGGGTGGAAAATCCTAGGGAGTACTTAACACAGATAATCAAAAGAGACTGATGACCTTTGATTAAACCCATTTACTTGTGGAGTGAGCTAGGAGGTGGCTCCAAGATAGTCTGGTTCCCAACAATGTCCATGGCCAAAGGGCATGTTCAGAAGTTCTCCTCCTCCCGTAGAAACTGGAACACAGATGAGAAGTCTTTTTTGGAATAGCCCTTTGCACACATCATTCTGTAGATCTGATGGGCTAGACTGCCCAGAAGGATTGGGCTCTTTGTGCTGGTAGCAGAGTCTTGTGCCAATCCCAGATCCTAAATCAAACAAGGGCAGGAGGGAATACAGAATACATTAGGACTGGTGGTAAAGGCGCACTTTGAACTGTGGTTCCTAATGCTTTGGTTTCAGAGAAGGAAAAACAGATTCTGAAAAAATGTTTCTTACAAACATTGTTTCCTCTCTATATATCCATATATATGTATGTATGTATGTATATCTATATATATCTACACATATACATATAATATGTAATACATAATATAAATACATACATATAATATATATGTATATATATTTTTTCTTTTCTTCCACCCTCCCCCCCCCACAATTTGGTAAGCTGGGAATTGAGCCCAGGGCTTTGCATATACCAGGCAAGCACTCTACCACAATACCCCTAGTCCTTATATATTTTTATAAGTACTGGCATATAGCTGCAAAGCTGTTCCAAACAGAAACCTTGATTTCTGAGTGTCTCCTTCATTACCCCATCCTCTATAAGACCTGTTTATTTCTGGATAAGAGTTACTATGCAAATAGGATTACACAAAGAAATGATTTTCAAATCTGTAGAAGTCTGTAAGATTGCCATACAAAAATTCTAACACAAACGGAAATAAACTGCAAAATAGGAAACAGAGTTTCAAATATTACTTCCTCAAATAAATATTGAAAGTGTACTGACAATGTACAAGAAGCTGGGATTCAATGATGAACAAGATAGCCACAGCCCACCCAAACTCAGTCTACTGAGGAATAACAATAATTAAATAAGCATTTATATGATTTGGAGAAGTACCCACCATGGGAGCCTGGGAGGCATAGTGTGTGGGTGCTGGATCAAGTCTTCCAGAGGAAGAAATGGCTAAGCAAAGATCTGAAGGAGGATTGGTGTAAGCCAGGTAAAAGGGGGAAGGGGCAAGGAAGAATGATCTTGGCAGCGGGAACAGCAAACAGGAAGGTTTCAGAGTGAAAACCCAGGTGGAAATGAGTTCAGCGTGGCTGAAGCAAAGAGAGGGAATGAGAAAGCAAAAATGAGTCTGGTGAGGCATGCAGTCCAAATCACCAAGGGGCTTATACGAAAATTGTGGAGATGGACTTTAATCTGTAAGTTACAGAAACTCTTAAAGGAAATTTATGGGAGAAGTGACACAATCAGGTCTATACATTTGAGAAAGTCCATTTTTGCTATAGTATAAAAAATGAATTGGAGAAGATGAGGTCAAAAAGCAAGGAGACCAGCTAAGGACACCTGTGGTATAGCTAAATGAACTGCAGCCAAGATACTGGTGGAAAAAGAAAAGGGAAGTGGATGAATTCAAGGTATATTCAAGAAGTTCAATGGACAAATGCCACGAGGCATGAGGGAGAGTAAGCCAAGTGTGGCATCCAGGCGTGCCTGTTATTATTTTTGTAATCAGAAAAAAAAAATCAATTGGCGAAGAATAAGCTTTATACAGAAATCTGAAAGTCTGCTGGTCTGCTGGTCTAAAGAGTATTTTCTACAGTTAAGATCACAAATGAAAGGAAGCCCAAAACTTGCTTTGCAAATGACTTAACTAATTTACACATAAATCTATATATATTCTTAAACAGGAAGATGTATTTAGAAACCATGGGAAAGATTCCCTGGCACTGTGTATGTACAGGGTTAACTATCAGGAAAGTCACTGCTCCCACTCTAAGGAGTTGGTAAATTAGCATAAATGTATGATGAAGAACAAAACTGTACCAGCTCATGTTACAAACAAACCCAAGGACAAAAGAAAAATCCTTGCTTATTCTTCTGAAAGCCCAGGAATAAAATGAACAAGATAAGGATTTTTTAATATAAATTTTTACTAATTTCTGGTGGGAAAGTGAACCACTATTCTACTAATTTTACATTCTAGCATAGACATATTTTGTTAGAAGGAGGAAGAGAAATCAGACCACTAAGCATCCCCCCGCACTCCCTGCCACCCCATGGGTTAGCCTCAGCATTTACCATACCTTAGCCATGAGTGTTGTTCCAAATCCACCCTGATAGTTATTAGCAGAGGGAACTCCATCCATCACTCCAGGAACAGGATTATAAGTGTCGCTTGACCAACACCGTCCTGAACTCATATTTAGGATTTTAGCCAATAGTTTTGGGTCAAGCCCTAACCTGTCAAAGGTCAAAGAAAAAAGTGTTAAATGTCAAAATGTACAAGTCATTCATGACTTATTTACACATGAGGATGCTCCATCTTCTCTCTCCATTTATTACATGTCTTTTAAAATCAAAGCAGATTGATCTGAGAGTGAAGAATTTAATCTTGAATTATAGGATATTAAAAGCTACTGATTGATTAAACATGATCATTTCTGAGCCAAGACATTTCATATTTAGAGAAAACCTGCACTACTGTACAATTGACAAGAAATAATAATACATAATTGCATGAAAATGTGGTTGGTTTGTCACACTAGGGGTTTTCTAGTTTTTTGAACATTACTGCTTTTATGTGTTACTTATGAACTTTAAACCAATATGAAAATCTAAATGCTACATTCTTTACACACAAATGATATATTTCAGAAATACTAACAGATAAATGATACATCATGGGAGTCCTTGTGGATGCATTCATACATGTGTTTATTACTTTTGTGAGAATAAATGCAAGAGGTCAGCTTTGAGTAGTACAATGAGCTTAAGAGAAGTTATCTTTATAAGGAAGACATTTCTTGCTGCAAACTTTTCTTTATTTATTAAATCTTCATTAGATAATGTTGCTTACGAAGCAAGTCTGCCCAGAGCTGTGACATATGCTATCTATTCAGAGACATGCATTATAGTTCTGGGTCAACTGCTGATAAGGTTACTGATCCTGATAAAACAAAGCTTGCCCAAGCGGAAACATCATTTGTTCTACCACTGGGCTGATGGCATAGTGGCTGTTCAATATAGACCCTAGAAAAATATCAAAATGTTGTATTACTTTGATTTTAGAGATCTTAACAGTTTGAGAAGCATAGTTTTGTCAAGTATCACTGAATAAAGTTTCAAATAAAACTTTATACCCAGCAATTTATTGGTTTCTTTCATGCAAAGGGCCATTATAAAACAATTTTCATAAAAGCTTTCTGTGTTTTGTTAAAATCAATCTCTTTTAGAAAATAAAGAATTGAAAAAAGACACTTAAGGTTAAACAAACTGTGCATTCTGGCATGCTTAAGTTCTTGCTTATTCTGTGTTTGAAATATGTTTTGCTCATTTCAAAATCTGAATATCATGAACAGTAAAACATTTTTCTGATGCTAGAGCAAGGGCTACCGCCAACAGGATATGTATGGAATATATAATCTGGCTTTTAAGGGGTAGCAGTGGTTCATGGAAGGCTATGTGGCATGCTACATATCTGAATTCATATGGTGGCCCCTGTTAAAATGATGGGTTTTTACTAAAGAGTATAGACACAGAAGATTCCATCTAAATCAGCTATCATACATTGTTCAATGGTAGACTACCAAAGAGAAACCCAACAGTTTCATTAATTCTTTTATAAAGAACAAAGTTTGTTTCATGTGTAATTTGCTGTGTAATTTTCTTTCCCCTTTTAAATAAAATTAGACTATCAGTATGATGTTGTGCACATGACTTAGGAAAAGATAAAGCCAATGTGCTTAGGAAATAACTGTGAAAAGAAAAATCACAATTATTAACAACCAGTTAATTTGCTGTAACTGAAAATCTAGTCTCTAAGCATAAATGTCCAAGAACATATACATCTGATGTGTTCCACAAACACAGAATGTTTTTAAAGACCCCAAAACACTGCTTTTCCTACCCCATTGAAATATATTTTAGGGGCTTCCTATCTTAGATTTTTCTTTAAGATGATTCATCATCTAAAGCAGTAGAGTTACATCCTTCTTTATAATCTACCAGATTATACTTGGCAGTATTTCCTAAGAATCTTTACTGCTAAGGAAACTTACACTCTATAACCCACCAAAATGGTGAGTAAAGCTTATTATCCTAACTTTGTGAAATCCTTCATTTTTTTTGAACATTCAAGGAAAAATACTGGCACTGATTTGTGGAAACCCATTTTGGTGAACACAGTACTATTTAGGAGCATCCTGAGGGGCACACACATTAAAAAAAAAAATCAGGTGGCAGTTGTTCCAAGCTCACTTTTCAAATCTGAAGCTTCCCCTGCTGTGCAGATTCCCTTCAGGAAATGGCTACTCCCTCCTGGCGTTTACTCCCCTGCCCCCCACTCTGCAGCAAAGTGTATCATTAAAAAGAGCAAGTGAGAAGTGTTTTGCATTTCATCTTTCTGAGGATTCTTTCCCTGGCACATACATAACTGACAGTTAGAATTAGACATGATATTAAAATCAGTTACTGAAGTCCTCTGTCTTCCACTGTGCCCAAGGCTTGTAATGGTCTGAAACCAGCTAGAATACACAGTAATTGTCATTCAGAGAGTCTATCCTAGAACGTCATGCTTCACTGGAGAAGACTGAGTTTCCATTTGAAATCAACAAATTAATCCAAGACAGGTATCTGAAAGGGCAAGTTTAATAGGAAGCAGCTACTGGGCTCTCAACCATGATAAAATGTTATTGCTGTTTCCCTGTAAATTGGCTGGGAACATATGATACTTTCTGCATAAGAGCCCCATTGCTGTTCAGGAGATATACAGCTCAAGCCATCAAAAGGATGACAGTCTGTCAGTCCCCATAATAACTTGCCACTGGATATGGTTCGAGAGTACGTGTGTGCATGCATGTGCCTTTACAGTTGCTGGAATGTTCTCTGATATAAACAGAGAATGAATTCATTGCTCTGATTGCATATATAATGCAATTCAAACATCACAGTGTCAAATCTACTCACCTCTAAAACACAAGAATGTTAAATGAACTTTTGAGAGAAATAAAAATGATTCATAAATTCTAAAAACAAAAATTAAAGAGAATCCAAACCTTTTGCCTTCACTGTAATCACAGTTTTAAGGATCAAAAAAGTTTTATTCTCTGAAGTGTTTTTACTACTCAGTTTAATATAAGAACAACAACAACAACAATTTGTCACCAAACTGGGAAGTCTGTATCACAGGAACTGATCTGGAAACAAAACATCTAAAACCATGTCAATCTTAATCAGTCGTTCATTTATTCACCAAGGGTTACTCAGATTGTCCATGTGGGAGACAAGCATAGAGCAGAGGAGACAATAAAGAAGTTAAGGAGAAGCAGTGCCTGCAAGTCAGGAGGGTGTGAGTTAAGACACATGCCCAGATAACTGAGACTGAGGCAGAAGTGCCATATCCTGTCCCCTCACTCACCCCTCCCTCCTGTCCTCATTCATTTAGTTCAGTCTTCACTGAGTGCCTGCTATCTGCCAGGAATGTTCTTAAGATACAGCCATGAGTAAATAGTCATTCTCTTTCATGGAGCTTACTTTCTAGATGGAAAGACAGGCAATAAACAAACAAACAAATGTATAGTGCCAGGTAGTGAGAAGTGTTAGGAAGAAAAAAAACAACATTCACTTCAAATACCCCCTCACAACAACCACAAATAGCAATGACTACCATGCACTGAGTACCAACTGTGCCAATAACTGTTTTAAAAGATTTATATGAATTAACTCACTTAATCTTCAGTACAACACAGTAAATACATACTATTCCCATATAAATGAGAAAATTGAAGTCTGTAGCACAACTGAAATGCAGAACTAGACAGATACCCTCTAACCAGCTTGAGGCTCACTGAGTATCATATGGTTCATGAACTGGCCAATACGATGGCATTTTATCAGATTATTTAGAAATCTGTTCGAATTTTTATTACAACTGTTTGTATAACAAATAGAAAAAATGGCAAAGAGGCTTTAGTCATCACATAAAAGAAAAGACAACCATTAAGGGTGCCTTTTTGCTGTTCAGGAGATATACAGCTCCTGAAAAATTATGCTTGTGGAAAAGTTCACATCTTGAACAGCTTTCAACTGTTCAAAATGTCTACTACTTCAAGCTTCCCTGGGTCGAAGAAGACAAGATGGTGATTGTTGGAGGGGCTTGGGACCTTACTGGAAATGCAAAGAACTTATTACACTACTAATATTTAAGAAGAAATCCATTCTCAATGGGGCAAAAATAAAAACAAAACAAAAAAACTCACATTAAAATGTTGTTTCTAGGTGATGCATAAGAACAAACCTTTGTAATGCAAGCAGGGGACTCTCAGGCCATAAAACTACTTCTAAGGCCTAACTAGGAACCCAATTAGAAAGTGGAAAGGTCTAATAAAAAAGAATTTCAAAATATATTATATACCAATATTTTTCACTCTTTACTTTTTTTTTTTTTTTTTTACAACATTTTAAAATTTCACTAACATCCATAAAGGCTCACTCTAAAAGAATGTAGGGTCAATAAGAATTTTAAATGGTAAGATTTTATTCTTCTATTAAAAAAACAAAGTCCCAGAAAAAAACACTGACTTACAAGAATGAAATTAATCAGAAATGATCACTTCTCAGGAATAGGTAACTCAATTTATAAATACTGACATTAAATACTCTAAAAGAATTCACTTCAAAGTGAACAGAATATAAATGTGGCTGAACCACTTTGATGCTCTACTACTTCGTGGGACTTTACTACTTGGGAATTTATGCTTGCTGATGCCAATTTTCTCTTTCACCTTGCAAAGCTCAATAAATCGTGGCCACTCTCTATACTCTATTAGAGAACAATCCTGTCATTTTAAACCATGTCTGTAAACCATGGAGAAAAGACAATAGCAGAAGCACTCACTTTTAGGGCAATCAAACCACCGACAATTTTGTAAGATAAAGTGATAAAATCCTAATGTTATAAAAATAAGTAATTTATTAGTTGTAACACTAGAAACATAAATTATTTTAACAGTTAAATAAAATGAGTAAGTTTTTGTCTTGTGTTCAGACTTTTAGTATATATTTTATGTGTCTGTATGTATTGGAACATATGTAGAATTTTGGAAAAATTACATATTTTAAAGTTTCATATTTCTAAATACTATTTGTGATAGTGTATCAAGGCCAAAAGTCAGGGAAACACTAAACTCTATTCATTACTTCTGCTCTTAAATGTCTGTATTTGGAATTATATTACTTTTCTTTTTTTTCCTTGAAAACACACACTATTAGTAACCAAAGTTTTTCATTTCATTATATACATTTTATTTAATTGATTTTCTACTCTTCTTTCTTAGCTGATACTTGGAGGAAAACATCCACAAGCACTTTCCTATACAAAACTTCATTTAAGAAGGGCATCTAATCAGAGTTCTAACAGGAAAATTATTCAAGGAATTCCAGAAGATGCCCCACTGTGCCTAAGGAACACCCTAACCCAGTGATGCTGCAGGTACTAAATAAAGACTAAATGGCAGAGACAAGGGCATATGTCATATTATGGTATAACATAGGTCCATCTAGGCTTTAACTTTTTATGATACATTCACTTATATCTAGAAAAATGGGAATAAAATTATAAAGATGCATATGCAGGGGCTGGGTTGTGGCTCAGCAGTAGAGCGCTTGCTTAGCATGTGCGAGGAGCTGGGTTAGATCCTCAGCACCACATAAAAATAAATAAATAAAATAAAGGTATTATGTTCAACAACAACTAAAAAAAAAAGTTAAAAATTAAGAAAACAAAGATGCATATGCATAGTAATCCTGCTGTCAACAACAATTTAATTTTGTATGCAATTTTTTGGTTCCAGAAATTTATATTTTCCTCTTCTAAGAAATTAGTCTAAAGAATGGACATGAAACCAAGTTACTAGAAACCAGTTTTTAAATATCATAAGTGACCCACAGCCTACAACTGGCCACAATACAGACACAACACTCTGAAGGGCTCCCTATATACTACTAGTTTTATTAAGGCTTTATAAAGATATGCCTTACCATCTTATAGACATTCAATTTTAAAATGTAAATGGTACAGGATATTGATAAACCAATTAGCACTGATGCAAAGCAAATTCCTCTTTTATCTCAATTACAACATGACAACTTAATAGGTCAAGATAGTTTAACATCTGAGACAAGGGCAATTCAATAAAACAACAGTATCTTGATATGGTAATTAAGAGGAAATGTGAATCCATTACCATGTTTTTAAAAATATCTCAAGCACTTTGGCTCATTTTATTGCTTGTATCAAAAGCTGTGATATGAACCACTACTTTGCTTTGTGATATATTTGGTTAGCAGCTTGGTGAATGTGAGGAAGAAAGCATCTGAATAAAACATCTTGCTTACTAAGCATTTTCTAAAGTAAGAAATGTATATTTATTATATTCACAAAATGTAAAATATTCAAAAATTAATTAGGTGATTAATCATTTGTAGCATTCCTAAACCAAAAGATTAAAGGCTAAAATTAAGACATTAACCTTAAGTATTCTAAAAGATGAGCATCTGTAGTAAAAACAGAATTCATGAATCACTTTAAACAAAGTATGAATGACATTTATTTTAAAGACAGATCCTAATGCCAACTAACCAAACTACAGGCAAGTTAAAATGAAAGTTATGCATATGAATTGTAGCTTTATGAATGCAACCAAACTACCAAGAACACTTTTAGTGCAGATTTTGGGGACTATATTTAGAATAGGTACATAAAACTAGTCACACAGTAGCGTAAACTTGAATTCACATACATTAAAGCTGTGTTTCATACAAATTTTTCCTGACACTGCCAAAGAATGTTTAATTTTTATAGTAAAAGTGTTCCTTGCATTTAACATAATAGAAGAAATGGGACTTCCATATAAAAAAGGATAATATAACTTAAAATGCACAGTGCAATACATTTTATGGCTATGGCAAAGAGTATTCATGCTCTCCAGGGTCCTATTGCTTGTCCAATAAGCAAAGTCTATTAAAGTTCAATAATGAAGTGCTTTCAAAATGTCCCTGGATCAACTCATTTATCTCTCACAAACATCAGTTTTTTTTTAATACCAAAAATCAAATAGGAAAGCCAATAAAAACTGTTAGTATATGAAAATGTACTACTAGACAAACCTGATTCCAAGATTCATAGCTTCAGCGGTTCCAATCATACTAATAGCTAACAGCATGTTGTTGCAGATCTTTGCAGCCTGAAAAAGAATACATGCGAAATATCTCTATTTTCATGTTAAAACACACAGGAAATTTTTCTTTGTCCAATTCCATAGATTTCTTTCTAAAGGAAGCAGCTTTCAACTGTTGATTCTCATGCAGAATGCTTCCAAAGCCCAATGGCTACCCCACAGCAGACATGGGGATCTCTTCCACTAGGTCATAAACTCACAGTGGTGACCCAGCACCTACTATGGGCTCAGCACTACAGGGAATATCCCTCCATGTGGTATGACTGCTCTTTAAGGGATGGAACTTAGAACTCACTGGGAATGGGAATAATATGCTACATGGAAGGCAAAAAATGAACAAATAGAACAATAAAATGACACAATATATGGCAGAGGTTATGAGGCAGAGAGAGCATAACTTCAGAGAAACAAGATCACCAAAGACAAGAGGTGGAAATCGTCTCTCAGGAAGCCAAAGGAGGATATAAATAGGCAAGGAAAAGAAAGGAGGAGATTAGAGTAAAAGATAAATATATAAATAAAGGGGATTAAATTTTTAGGAGCATTAGATGTTTCTGGAATTAGTAAGAAAATTACTCATATGTATAGGGTTTAGGAAATGGTGAGAAATTTAATTGTTGAAATTGTCAAGAGCTTGTTACGAGCTATGAAGGCTAAAACAGAGAGCTAAGATTTGATGTTAGGAAACAGGAATCTATTCAAAGTTTCAGAAAAAAAGAAGTACATATCATGACAAGCACCTTGTTAGTCTTGGTTTTGGTTATTGTGTTGCACAGAGTGATACATTTGGCATCTAGAGACCTATTAGGCCCTCTGAGCAGTAAACTAGGTATGAGATAATGAAAGAAAGATTGGACCAGGTCATATGTGGCATGGACAAGATGGTCAGCAATCAGTCACAGAAGCAAAACTCCACAGAGCTTAAAGAATGACATATAAGGTATGGAAACAATAAATGTACCTAGGAGAATACAGAAGTCTTGCGTGAGAGAAAGAGAGTACTGGTAACTAAGATTAAAGCACTGTTTGGGGGCTGGGGATGTGGCTCAAGCGGTAGCACGCTCGCCTGGTGTGCGTGCAGCCCGGGTTCAATCCTCAGCACCACATACAAACAAAGATGTTGTGTCCGCCGAAAACTAAAAAATAAATATTAAAATTCTCTCTCTCTCTCTCTCTAAAATTTTTTTTTTAAAAAAAGCACTGTTTGGAAGAGGGAAGGAAGGAAGAATTGAAGGAGTGTGTGTATGTTAGGAGTGGGAAGGGTACAACTTATTTGACTTCATAGTTCAGTATTGTCAATCACCTCATATTTCTAGATGAAAATTATTTGCTTTTCAAGAAAAATATTAAAAGACATAGGTTACTTCTACTTGACTGTAGTATAAATGGAGCTATAGCAAGTAATTACAAAATCAGATGGAGGGCAACAGTTACCCAGACAACACGAGCACCTAAACAGAAATAGTTTTAAGGATGATTTCAGGGGTGACATGCCAAGATCATAATGATGGAAATTTTGATATTTTTTAAAAGTTTTATTTTAATAAGTAAATTGGCTGGCATCTGCTTAAGCCTACCAAGAATGAGCAGAATAAAGAGAAAAAAGAATGTGGTCAGGAAATAGAAAACACCATCAGCCAATTTTGCATCATTATATCAAGGTCATTAATGTGGCAATTTTACCTGCCCGGTCCCAACAGCTCCACAATACACCACATTGGAGCCCATGCACCCCAGCAACTCTTGGGCAGCAGCAAATTCCTCTTCGACTCCTCCTACCATAAACGTTAGGTTCCCAGACCGAGCAGCTCCCACACCTGAATCATTTGGGTGTAAAGAGACAGAAGCAAAAGGATACATTTCTTTAAATGTTCAAATAGTAAAAGGAGAGAAAATCCCAAAACCAAATGAAAACATCTGGCCTCCAAATTGTATATATACCACATATGTCTAAGATGCTCTACATCTCCACAAGAATATTTCAGTAATCAAGTGCCATGAGGTTAACCACAAACAAAAAGAGACACATAGATTTAATCTTACTCTCATTCTCAATTCATCTTAAACATTTTGGCACGATACACAAAGGATTTTGAAATGCGAATTTTATTCTAATTCATCTATTATTCTCCTTAGAAACCTATTCCATGATAGGTTTGCCTGGGCTCTGACCAGCACAGCAGCAGCCAGAAGGATTTGCAAAGAGATCTAAAAAGAGAGAACTTGCTCTCTCGCCCATAAACAAGAAGGCATTTCAGGTGGTAAGATTCTTTTTGTTAAGAGAAAGAAAATTTGTTTACTAAGACTGATTATTCCTGTGTGTACTTTCCAGATCTTGCTGAGTTGCTTAGGGTCTTACTACGTTGCTGAGGCTGGCTTTGAACTCAAAAAAATCCTCCCATCTCAGCCTCCAGAGCCACTGGAATTACAGGTGTGTGGCACGGCGACCGCCGTTCCTGATATATCTTTTAGGTAATTCATTCCTAGTGATATGAGCAGAAAGTAGAAATAAAATTTAATTTTCTTTGGCTACTTCTTAATTGCTTTAAAAAAAGACTTCATTGATTAAAATGACTGGAAAAACAACTTCTAATTTGACATATAAAACTTGGCCTAGGCTTGTCTAAAAAGGGCACAGAGAGCCTCGCTCATTTTATTACCATTAAAATAAAAGCAAGAGTATTATTACTGCTTTATTATTGAAAGAAATCTTAATTCATAATTTTCAAGTGAGGTTTTGTTCAAAAATAGGAATGTATAAGAGGCACAGTGCCACACACCTATAATCCCAGCAACTGAGGAGGCTGAAGCAGGAGGACCGCAAGTTTAAAGCCAGCCTCAGGAACTTAACAAGATTCTATCTCAGAATAAAATTTTAAAAAGGGCTAAGGATGTAGCTCAGTGGTAGAATGCCCCTGGGTTCAATCTCTAGTACTGAAGTGGGGAAAAAAGGGAGGTAAATGGAAAAACTATCCTATTATAATTTTTGCTTTTATAACTTATTTTACATGCAGCTAGGAATAAAGGAACTGTAGCTGTATTAAGTATTGAACCTTGCCATTAAATAGATAGCTATAAGTAAAGGCCTCCTTTCTGATTTAATTTATTCAATAAAATAAAGCTTTGACATTAAAAAAAGCCAAGAGTTTCTTATTTCATTCAAATGTAATATTTTGCTATTGCCAACTTCAGTAGCTTTCTCTTTTGTAGTTCACACTATTTTTAACCAATTATTAAAGGCAAAAGAAGGTAGCATTGTTAGTCAACAACCTTGGAGGAAAGAGTGCCCACATTATAAAAGCCGGAAACACTTGCACATACGGTTGAAATTACATTATTTCACAATATCTTCCAACACACTTTGGAATCGATTATGTACAAAAATCCAATTATAAAAAAAATACTTTCAATTATCTGACCTATGTCATTTGAATATTTGATAATACTGATGTTTAAGTGGCTGTCATTTTGCTTGTTTCTAACTTACTTCACCAAGATGGTGAAACCATTAATGTTTTACAATTATTTTGCTCAATTTCTTTAGCTATTTTTATTCAAACCACATAACCACTCTTTCTCCTAATTCTGTTGATCTGACCTAGAGAAATTAAGTAGACAATTTAAGTCAAAGCTTACAAACAAATCCAGCACTATCCATCATAGGTCAACAGCTTTGTATCTAGATTACAGACTGCTAAATAGCTTCAGAGAGTCATTTATTAAAGGAAAATTAATGCTGACAATGGTTCTCAGCTGGTTAATCTTTTGACAGGTGCACTTTCTCACTTGTTCAAACACATATTTCAAAAAGAAGAAATAAGTTATTTAAGCAAGAGCAGACCACAAAAGAAAGAATAATTTATCTTTTAATTCTGAAGTCTCTGGTAGTTCCACTCTTTCTTCCTCTCAAAGAGGTGTTGTAATCATTTCTGACTTTATCATAACCTATATCCTAATGCAAGGGTCTAACTAAACTGGGTAATTTTAAAGTTTGGGCATTTCTTAGGACCAAATCTTATCTCTCCATATATATTATTTTACCCATATGATACTATCAAGTCTAGTCCTGTTGCAAAGGCATAACTAGGACCTGACTTATTCTAAAAGAAACCTAAGCATTTTGGACTAAGGAAAGAACACCTAAAGAAGCTGGAACTCAAAAACTGTGTAGACATTTTATGAATTTCAGAAGACATTGTATGGATTTTAATGTCTACCAACAGTAAACCAAAAAAAATGTATGTATTATATGGCCACACCATTTTAATTCAAGTCTGTTTTCCAAAAGGAGATGTGAAATGCATACTCAGTTGCAAGAATACTGAAAGAAGTATTTACAGTTCAAGGATCCCTAATCCAAAAAATGTGAAATCTGGAATGTTCCAAAATTTAAAACATTTTGAGCATCAACATGACACCTCAAGTAGAAAACTCTATACCTGACCTTATGTGACAGGACGCAGTCAAAAATGCAGACGCACTAATAATACTGTGTAAAATTACCTTCGGGCTATGTCTATAAGGCATATATGAAACAAATGAATTCCTTGTTTAGTAAGCCCCCCAACCCCAAGATATCTCATTACATATAAGCAATATATTCCAAAAATCTGAAAAAATCCAAAATCTAAAACACTTCTGGGCCCACCAGATGAGGGATACTCAACCTATGCTTTACTTATGTATTTTAATAGTGGTATATAAAAAAACAAAATATATTCTATGCTTAATTTTACTATGGCATTTATCATACTTTATTAAAATCTTTGATATTCTTTTCTGAGTTTTCCTATGGGGTCACCACCGGGGTCTTGCTTATGTCAGCTTCCCCATTATCTATCACAGTATATGATATATTCAATAGACAAGTGGAAAACAGAAGAATAAGCATAGTAGAAAAATAGTTAAGGATCTGAAGATATAATATCTGGGTTTGGGGATATATTATCTGCTGGATGTGTGATAATAAACAAGATTATTTAACTTTTGAGTCTCAGAGTATAAAATTGGAAAAGCATTAATAACTTCCTCATAGAGTATGTGAACATATGCACTAAAATAAAAATGCCACTTAAATATAAGGGCTTAATATTTTATAAACTTGGGCTTACAAAGTAGGTGTTTAATTCCTATTTGATTATTTAAGCCATGATTTCCTCTGGGATAATCTTGGTCTTGTTTGCTAAATATTAACTGATTTGTTCTACATCCATAAACAACAGAAGCAGGCCAGCCCAAGTTAAGTATTACAGAGCAGTCCATGTTAAGACCGCAACATTGTGAAGACCTCTTGCAAAATCTCTCAATGGGAGCATAGTATGGGAAAGGTATGAGAAATCTGCATTTGCTTCATCCATTCAACACTATTAATTGGATGCCTATTAGTATCAGGTCCTGTGATTAGCTATAGTGTCAAGGCTGAATCACCTTTCTCCCTGCTCCTAAGAAGATATAAACCTGTGATCTGGCCACTTCTCTGTCCATCACTACCACCCTAGTCTGAACCACTGCCATCTCCAGTGTGGACTTCTGCAATAGCTCCTATATGATCTCCTTTCTGCTCTTGCCTCCACAGTCTGTTCTCCATATAGCAGCCAGAATAATCCTCCTAAAATATAAACCTAGTTCATGTGTCCTCTCTTTTCAACCTTCCAAAGGCTTCCCATCACTTCCAATATAAATCCAAAGTTCTACAAAGCCCCAGAGGGCCCTTTAACATGGCCCTTGACTACTTCTCCTATGTTATTTCATATCATTCTTTTCATCACTTGCTGCTTTCTAGCTACCTTGGCTTCCTACCAGTTCCTGAAATAGGTCAAGCATATTCCCATACCACAGCTTTGCATGTGCTCTTCCTTTTGCCATGTTCTTTTCCCAGGTATTCATGACTTATATCCTTCACTTCATTCACATCTCTGCTCAAAATTCACCTCTTCCAAGAGGCTTTCCCTGTTCACTCATTGTAACAATCCAAAAGAGCACCTTATCACTCTTGATCTCCTTTACCTGCCTTAATTTCATTCACAGTACTTACTACCACCTGTTTAAGACCTCTGTTTCAGTTTGTCTTCTCCACATGAACATTTGCTTCTTTAGGGCAGTGACTGCTGGCTCCCTGACCCCATATCCAAAGTCTGATACATAGGGGATGCTCAGTTAACCGACTATTGGTTCAAAGAGAAAAATATGCTGTGGTTTGGTGTGTCCCCAAAAAAGGCACATGTTAGAAACTTATCCCCAAGGTGACAGTGCTGAATGGACAAGTTTGAACCTCTCCCACATACTCTCACACTCCTACACACTCTCTTTTCCTATCTTTGCCATTCTGCCACAGAATGATGCTGCAAGAAGGCCCCAGCCAGATGCTAGCCCCTTGATCTTGAACTTCCCCACTGTAAAAAGTAAATTTGCTTTTCATAAATTATCCAGTCTTAGGTGTTCTGTTATAGCAGCATGAAAAGGCCAAGAAAGTAGACAGCAGGGAAGGAAGACTGAGAAAATGAACAACTACAGCGAGTACTGAGAGCTAACTGCTTTCATGGAAATCTGCCAGATCTGCCCGGGATCACAAAGTGTTTTTGTCATTCTAGCAAGTCACTAAATACCGCTTGCCCTAAGTTTTTTTTAATTATGAAGTGAAGCAGACAAAATAATCACTGAGTTACTTTGAAGCTTTTGAAATTCTATAATAATTTGGGTTTCTCAAATTCATATACATCCACATTTGAACATTCATCAAATTAACACACAAACCAAGGTGATGTTTCACTTTGTACAAATAATATATAAATTGTTTCAAATTAGAAAAAAGAAGCTGGGTGCAGTGGTACATGCCTGTAATCCCAGTGACTCAGGAAACTGAGGCAGGAGAATCGTCAAGTTTGAGGCCACCTTTAGCACTTTACTGGGGCCCTAAGCAACTGAGTAAGACCCTGTCTCAAAATAAAAATTAAAAAGAGTTGGGGATGTGGGTCAGTAGCAAAGTGCCTCTGGGTTCAATTCTCAGTACAAAAAAAAATTTAATTTTCTAAGTACATTAATTAAATCTACCAAGTAGTGTGGTTGCCTATAGGGTTTATCTAACACTTTCTGGTGATGATGTTTCTAGTGATTCCATTCCATGGCCCCAGAATCAGAAAAAAAATTGAACTCATTTGTATAGACAAATAAAAAGATGAATGTACACATCATTTAAAATGGGTAGTTGACTACCCTGCTTTTAAGATGATAGACGTCTATCACTTCTCTTGGCAGTATGTTTTTATTTCAACCAGCCTTACAAGGAAAAGTGCTTTTAAATATAATCAAAGTCTCTTAGTTGCCAAATAAAATTTGATCACCCAAGATTTATATATCTCAGTGGTTTTCAACCCTGGGAATGAAGACATATACCTTGCCCTCAAGGAGTTTGAAATCTAGTACATGTGATGGTGGAAGGGGTGGTGGGAGCAGAGCAGGAAATGGGGAAGGGATAAGAAAATTTGAATAATAAAGAGAGATGCATGCCTCAGGAGAGGTATAAATATAGTCAAACACAGGTTCACAAATTAAAAATTCCAACAGCAAGCATCTATTCAGTGCCTTTAACAATTTGCTAAGTCTTTGTGCTAGGTGGAAAGATTCAACAAGTAAGCATATTTTTCTTAATCAAAAAGCAAGACTTATTTTGTGGTAAAGAGGATATTTGAAATATGACTATTCCAGAAAGCCCAAAATGTAAAGCTATGGTAGACATAGAACAATAAAATGTACTTGGGGAAAAGATATGTATACCCAGGTCTAAAATATAATTAGGGAAAAGAGATGTACACCCAGAAATAAGGCTAAAGCTAGTATCATATTCCAAGTGTCAGATGAATGAGGGCAATCACAATCAAATCCTGATTTCTTCTTTCCATCCATTTTTCAATCTCTGTCATTGAAAGAATAATGAATTCTCAGAAAGAGAAAAGGTGAAAAAGGAAACAAGAAACTATTCTCAAAGAGTAATGGTTTTACTGACAACAGGGCAGGCTTGTGGAAACTTTTATAGGAATATAAGAATTCTGACTCCACTTGAAAATGTGGTTCAGAGCAGTTTAGACTAACATGAATAGAGCAAGAAATTCAGCAGGTTTTACATATGGACACTGAGTTCTGTCTGTTATCTAATGCACACAATGCCCCACCTTCCTTCATAACAGATCTGAGTTTGCTTAGCAAAATAAAATAACTAGAGAAGAGAAAATCAGGAATAAAAAATAAGTTCAAGAGAATTACTGTACAATATAATTATAGGCTTAAAACCTCAGTTATGCATTAACGTAAATATAAGCAGCAGTTAAAAGCATTATTCACTATTCCTCAACATTTCTTCTATAGTCTTAGAACTCCACCTATTTTTTCCCATTAAGTAAGTTATTTTGAAGTACTTGCACTTTCATGTTTCAGCAAAAGAACTATACAACTCACTCTACCTTCCCTTTTGTCTTTAAGAAGCAATGAACTTCCTTTTTCTCTCTCCTTTATATTGGTTCTGATTTTTAATCTTTGTTTTTCTTTTCAATGAACCCTAATCACTTCTGGGGTTTTTGTTTGTTTGTTTGTTTTGTTTTGTTTTTAATCAACTACCTCAAGAAAAATTGCCTTGCTAAAAAGTATTTGCAGTGGCTTGAATGTACAATGATCCATGCCTTTCCCAGGCTCTTTCCTTATATGAAATTCCTTTTCCTTCCTTCTTTTCCTGGCTAACCACTGCTTATCTTTAAAGACCATATTCATATCAACTCTGAATAGCATTTCATGGCCATAACCCCCTTTTCTATTCCTTTTCCTATTCTTATAATGTTCTAAGTGATATTTCTAATAAGCATTTTTATTACCTCCTCTAATTCATGATTTTTCTGGTGTGTCTCGTTAAGATCCTTATACACAGGAATAGTTAGAATCTCACTACCTAATATAAAACTTGTGTATGATAAATGTTAAATTTCTTCTTAGAAAGTAGGCAAGGCAGAAATCAGTGATTAATAAAATGACCAAGAATACTAATTAAGATCAATTATGACTTCGTGTTTTCTAGTTTATCAAAATAGCTCAACTTTGTTTTTTTGTCCCAGGGATTGAACTCAGGGGTGTTTAATCACTGAGCCACATCCCCAGCACCCCCACCCTTTTTGTATTTTATTTAGAGACAGGGTCTCATTGCCACATCCCCAACCCCCACATTTCTTGTATTTTACTTAGAGACAGGGTCTCATTGTGTTGTTTAGGGCCTTGCTAAATTGTTGAGGCTGGCTTTCTTGATCCTCCTGCCTCAGCCTCTGGAGCTGCTGGGATTATAGGCATGCACCACCAGGCCCAGCTTCAAAATAGCTCAACTTTTTAATAAAAATGAATTATATTCTTGAAAACTGTTTAGAGTAGATATTGGTATTCTTATTACACAAAAAATAAGTGTGTGAGGTAATGCACATGTTAATTAGCTCCATATAGTCATCCATAATGTATTTTTATTCTAAAACAACAATGTTATGTAATAAATATATACCATTTTTGTTTGTCAATTAGTCATATTTTTTAAATGTTCAGCTTTGGAGTAGCGTGACTCTCCACATGTGGTACTGGCATTTTCGCTTACCGCTGCATAAACAAGCATGAACATAAGTGCACATGTATGGGAACATTACTATCTAGAGTTAAAAAATGAAAAAGATGTGATTTGAATTAAGAGACCTGGGGTGAAACCATGGTTCAAGATCACACCACTGGACAAGTCATAGCCCTCTCAGTCTTGATTTCACCATCTGAAAGTGGTAATAAAAACACTTGGCAAATACTTTAAGTTCAAATGAAAGAATACATTGGAAAGGTATTTTATATAGTTATTATACAAGTGTTATAAAAATTGAAATGTAACAACAAGCTGAATGGCATGTTAGGCTTAAAAATGTTCATTGAGTAGCATTTCTAAGTGATATGTCTAATAGCACTTTGGCCTAACAGTAGCAAATAACTGAAATTTGGAATTTAGCCTTGTTGAAAAGCTGAACCAAAAGATAAACCATGATGCAAGCAAGTGCTGATGACCCAGAATAACCACTTTTAAATCAGAAATGAGGAGATCATTTTTTATTCTATGACTACTGGAAAGAAGCCTTCAAATCCAGAGAGGGAAGAGATGGAAAGCTAAAGCATTACATTTTCCTTACTACTGTAAAAACCTTGCCGCCAAGCACTCCCACTCAAATATAGCAAAACGTAGTAAATCACTTAATTTACTCAAAAGAACTTAAATGTTTTAACCAGTCTGCCATCAAAAGAGATCAAGAAGAGGACCAATGGGACTTGGGCTGCAATGTGAGCCGTCTTTAAAATGCAATTGTTCTAATCATTTTCTACAGATGCAGCCTCACAAGGGGCTGCTGTCACAGGGACCATTTACGACTTGTTATGGTGTCTCTATTGTTTACCAGAGACATTCGCTGAAAAAGGCGACAGCTGGGACAGAAAGCTGCTACTCAACGAACAATATAATCCCGTGAAAGTAATCAACAAATTTAAGGGTGTTAATTAACTTTACACTTTATCATGTTCAATTAGTTGTCCTTTCTAGAAAAGATTGCCGTGCACAATCAGTTTAGAGCGTGCCATGTTTGATTTGTAAGTGATCACTGTTTCTGTTTCAGAGTCCATGTCAGATGTTCTCTTGGGTTTTGGTGACACAGATGAATGGCTCTGCACATGTTAGGGGTGATCTGGTTTAACATAAGCCAGCATAACATAACCCCTTGTTAACACTACTCTGGCATTATCCAAGCTGGAAACAGAAAAGCAAAAACATTCGGAGCACCATTCTTAGAGTCAGATAAACAAAGTTTGGTTAGCTTTTCCTGAAATAAACATAGATACAAATACATGGAGAAATAAACAATTTTTCATCATTATTTTTCAAAGTAAGACTTGTCTTTCAGGGGCATGTTTAGGATCATTTCCTCCCAGCAAGATCCTGAAACTCTGCTGCATTATGCACAAAGAAAGCATCACTGTATCCTCAGATTTTACATAATGCAGATAAGTCTTTTCATAGCAGCTGAATAAATGCTACAGATGTGTTAAGTACTGGCTTGTACCAAATTCTAGAATGTGACTTTTAAATCCAGAAACTGTATCTTGTGAGTGTGGGAAATCTGCAGGGAAGTATATTTAATCTATGAATGCAATTTGCCGTCTATCTTACCTTTAATGCACCTGTTCCTACTTACTAATAGGACAAGGGAAAGCTCGTGATGGAGTGACAATATATTCAGTATTGCATTTTAATGAAAGTCACTGCAGTTCCTCTGAATTGATGAATAGGGATTTGTATCAAAATATTTCATAAGCCATTGATGAGATGAAGAAAACCCAAAACCAAGGTTTGGCAAGAGGTGTCTATCTTTTAGAAAACAAAAGGAACATGTATCTATCTTTTTTTTTTTTTTAAAGCTGCTATCTACGTAGATTTTGAAATATTTTTACAAGCTACACTTTGTTGTTCTAGACATGCTATTTCCTGCATAATACACAAATTAAATGCATATAAATAATTACAAGTGATTAGCTAGTTATCACATATACAAGGACAAAGCTGAACTTTTTCAAAATAGAAAAGTTAACTCTGTAAGCTAATAATGTCCTAAGTTAAATATTAAAGAAGAAAATTATAGTCTATATCTGAAACAGCTGAAACCACAATACACAGCAGCAGAAAACATTTGTTTTCTGCAGAAGATCTGCAGGGAGAAGAGAAGCGGTCGATAGATCCTTAAATTGGAAGCAATAGCCGTTCTTCTATCCCAAGTTGGCAGCTGCTACATTTGCAGACCTGGTTCATTATTTACCCATAATGACCATCAAGCTGCAGTCAAAGTCAGATCACAACAACTGTCAGCAGCTCTTTTAATTAGCCTTGTTTGAATTCAGATAAATATCACAATAGCCCTGCTTATGCTGAAAGAGCAACAGAATGTTCTGTGTGGAGCTAGGGTAGCTCAAGAAGGACCAATACAATACAGAAGCTCAGAAAGAAACGCAAAGCAGAGCTTTAGGGTATAGTAAGTCAATGAATGGAATAGTACACTTTCATTTTGAAGCTCACTTTTAGAAGTAATTCCCTTGCACAATGCCCGAGGTTCAATCTCTGGCACTGCAAAAATACATACATACATAAATAAGCAACTGACATTTGCCCAGATCAAGATGGTGCCCAATGTCAGGCTGCAATGAAACACAAGGCTCCTGAAGGGCAAATAGCTGCAGCCCAAGTAGAAGTGACTTAATGACTTTGGAGAATATGAGTTTTAAAACTCAGTCTTGTGAACATGGGTGTAGTTCAGGGGTTGAACACTTGCCAACACCACAAAAACCAAAACAAAATTCCATCATGTAACCAATATATCTTTCAATTTTAAAAATAATTTTTTAAATGTCAAATAAAGAATCTTTCATTAAATAGCATGCAATCTTAATATCCTTCTCATTTTACTTTCTTAACATGTTCTGCATGTGGAGTTGGATATTGTCCTAAAAATTTCATATACCTTCCTTTCATTCAGCATTATCAATCACAAAATAAAATAAGACTAACAGACAAGTCCTGAGGAATGCAATTACTGTCATATTCCATGCCCCTCTGGATCCACCCTCTCCCAGTTTGGTGAGAAGAATAAACAAGCATAATAATCATCTGCCTTCCATTCTATAGAGAACTGATTGTTCACAGGAGGTATTGCAACTGGTAGGGAAAAGGAAGTGGTGGTTGGTAGGCAAGAAAGGGTGGAATTAAGGAGTAAGTAAGCTAGGCATAGTGGCCCTTGCCAGTAATCCCAGCAGCTTGGTAAGTTGAGGCAGGAGGATAGCAGTTCAAAGTCAGCTCAGCAATTTAGTGAGGCCCTAAGCAACTTAGTGAGACCCTGTCTCAAAAAAAAAAAAAAAAAAAAGGGCTGGGGATGTGGATCACTGGCTAAACACTTCTGGGTTGAATCCCCAGTAACAAAAAAAAAAAAAAAAGGAATAAGCAAAAGGCAAGATAATAAACTAATTGCAACAGCCCGTAAACTGTGAATAGCAAAAAATTAAAATTAAGTGGATGCAGAACTAGTAAGATGCACTAGACTAACTAGGACCTACCATCTCTGAAATCCACTTGGAAATCCCTTGAGAATCTAAACTGCAAATTTTGTGGGGAAAGCCTAGTTGGAGGTGTCCACTTCCACATAGTATTTGAAAGTGGTCCACTCTGCCACTCTTGTTAGGACCTCAGCCACTGTGTACCTTTGCAACCACTTACAATGATGCATGACATAAACTGAAGGAAAAGGAGTTAACCAGATTTGCATGAGGAGAACCCATCTCAAAAAGGATTGAAGGCAATTATCACAATTCTGCTAAAGAAATGAAATACTTTCTCAATGATAAGAATGATTCAATATCCAATTCCTTTCAGTAGAAGATCAGTGTACTTTCACTTTGCAAGGTAGAGAGCAGACTGTAATTCTGAACTAACACATTTTCCGTGATTAGAACTTATCTGAATAGAGATTACTTGCTATTTTCTGTATTATTCATATAAATCTAAAATGATATTCATTTTTTATTGGAAAGAAATTTTATGTCAAATAAATATTGAGAATTTTTGTGATAATCTAAGCAGAAATAGTTTTGGTAGTTTCTATAAAAACACCGTGGAAATATTTTCTTCTTCTGAGAGGGATTTAATTAATACCATGAAAATCCTGTACTTAAGAGTTCATCAATAATTGAGAAGTGTAACTTTTTGAAGATCAGAGGTCAAGGTACTGAAATTCATGAGAAACTGATTCCTGTTTTTTCCTTGTTTATTTATATTTTATTTTAAGTAAACAAATAATAATTGTGTATGTTTGTAGGGTGAAATGTAATGTTTGGAACTGTGTATGCTTTATCTAAAGAGTTAATTAAGAAAATTAACATATTCAGGCCTTCATCAATTTATTTTTTATTCATGATGAAAACAAAAAAAATCTATTTTAGCAATTTTGAAATATATGGTATATGTTATTAACTGTGGTCCCCATGTAGTAGATCACTAAAACTTCTTTCTCTAGTCTTAGAGTTTGTTTCTTTTGATCAACATCTTCCCTTTTTATACTCCTACTCTCCCCCTCTTTAGCCTCTGCCAAATATCTTTTTATTTTTGTTTTTATGGGTTGGATTTTTGTGGGTTCTGCAGATAAGTGAGATTATGCAATATTTGCCTTTTCATTCATGGCTTATTTCACTTAGCACCATTTCCTCCAGTTCTACCTATGTTGCTACAAAGAACAGAATTTTCTTTTTAAAGGTTAAATGGTGTTCCACTTTGATATATGCCACATTTTCTTTATCCTTTAATTGACAGATCCATTGTTAATAATGCTGCAATGAGCACAGGAGGCAGACCCTCTTCAACATATCAATTCTGGTTTTCATAGGGCGGTGGTAACCGGGAATTGAATCCAGGGGTGTGTAACCACAGAACCACTTCCCCAGCCTTTTCTCTATTTTTATTTAGAGATATGGTCTTGCTAAGTTGCTTAGGGCCTCGCTAAGTTGCTGAGGCTGGCTTTGAACTCACAATCCTTCTGTCTCAGCCTCCGGAGCTCCTGGGATTACTGGTGTGTGCCACCGCTCCTGGCTCCAATTCCTGTTTTTAACATCTGACTCTTCCCTATGAACATGGTTACATAACTCTATAATTTTCCCCCTAAATTTTTCCTTCCAATGACAATCAAAAATATGCAGAAATGACTTCTTTGAACTTGCACAGATTAACTAGACTCCAAGTAAAGAGTTGTGAGAAGTCTGCATTATTTATCAATGTCTCTCTGTATAGATGGACATTATAACAGATGAACTATAGCAGTGGAAATTAATTTCACTTATTAAATATTTACTTTTAGTGACACTTAAAAAACAGCCATTTTTGGTCAATTTTGTTACCCAGTAGTAAATTATATTCTTATATTGTGCACATGTACAAATATGTAACAATGAATTCTATTATTATGTATAGTTACAATGTATCAATGAAAAATGAAAAAAAGAAAAAGCAAAAATAAATAAATAAAATTTAAAAAGAAAAAGAAAGGACACATTACTGTTTACACTGTGCATTCCACTTTGTTGTTTCCCTACTGAGAAAAAAAAAAACAAAACACTCCTATGGGAAGTAATTTTAAAATTATATTTTTAGTCAACTTCAAGCACTAAAACCTTGGAATAAAACTTTTATAGCATGCTGTGAACCATATATGTGATAAAGGCAACTATTTACTAAATGTTGATAATGTAAGTGGGGAGAACTCTATCTGGTTTCATGAGAATTAATCATAGCAGAAAGGTATATTTCTTGCTTTACTTTTTTTTTAAGAAATGAATAAGCCATATGTATTAACCTATCTTGGATGATAGTCTTCTCCCTCTTCACCCCTTAATACAAATGATCTCCTGACTACATGCACAGCCAACAGCTACAACTTGTTCAGTATACTGAGAACAAAGACAATAGTCAATCTGTCAGTTCCAAATCTAGAGTCAAAATTTCAACTATCTATTGGCCATTCCTTATTGCTGGCCTTCAGAAGCACAACAAATTCAATATATTCTAACAACTTTTGTCTTCCCATTCTCTCCTTCAAACACTTCACTAATTGGCTTCTTTTTCTGCATGTGTATTCTCAGTTTAGACCCTACTACCTATGTGTACTAGAAGTTCTATGAAAGCCTTTCCCAAGGTTAGTTCCTTAGATTGCTAGTTCTACAGGATATTAATGGTGATACAAATTTACACCTATGTTTTGCTTCTGAACAGTAAGTTTTTCCATCCTGTTCTGACAACAAATCCTGCCCTCTGGCCAAAGAACTATACATGTGGACAATAAGAGTACCCCACGTTCATGGCAACAGTAACTAATCTATTGGGGGCCAAGATAACCAACAGAATTCTGCTCTAAACTGAGGTTGCTAAAGTAGAAATACAAAGGATTAAGTGACACTAAACTATCAGGCAGCTGAGCTCTGAATCCAAAACTAGGCTTAAAAAAAAAAAAAAAAGCTGATTTTTGAGAGTTTTTAGAAGAGTCAATAAAGTTTATGATTTTATTTTAAAAACCATTTTGTATCCATTGTTACTTCTTCTATTCTATTTTGCTCCTTAGAATCACTTTTCTTTTTACTGAAATACATGATTTAGGAATTTATAAAGTAAGATTATTCTATTGACTGCCTTTCTTCCTTTTCATGGAATTCTGATTTGTAGGATCATTTTGTTTAATCCTCATTCCTTGACCCACCTTGGCCATTTTCATTCATTTTTCCCTCTATGTGATTGGTTGATTAATTGATTTAGTACTAAGGAGTGAACCCAGGGGTACTTAATAACTGAGATACATCCCCAGTTCTTTTTATTTCTTACTTTGAAACACGGTTTCACAAAGTTGTCCAGGCTGGCCTTGAACTTGTGATTCTCCTGCCTCACCCTCCCAAGTTGCTGGGATTAAAGATGTGTGTCACTAGTATGGCAATATGTAAATCAATGGATGTGTAACTGATGTGATTCTGCAATCTGTATATGGGGTAAAAATGAGAGTTCATAACCCACTTGAATCAAAGTGTGAAATATGATATATCAAGAAATTTGTAATGTTTTGAACAACCAACAATAAAAAAATTAAAAAAAAATAAATAAATAAAATAAAGATGTGTGTCATAGCACCCAGCCCCTCAATGTGATTTTATAGTTGTCTCATTGGATCTCTCAAGCCTCCAGTTTAGGAGGTACTGGTAGGTTGGAGCTCCTGCTCTATTAGAAATAAATGCAGATCCAGTCATGGAGCCTGGTTCAATGCCTGGTCTTACCATTATAATAATGTCTTCCCATGTCCAAGATTCAAGGCTTGCTAACAAATCCTGCCCCTATTGCCCCTTGTAGCCCAAGTAAAGGATTGAAGCAGATATTAGCTTCTAGCTTCAGGTTTTGAGGATAAGATCAGTACCTGATTACTCATGTGGAGTACTTTTACTCCCATTTTAACTAGGAAGAGAATTCTCAACCCCTGCTGCCCAGTTTTGGATCCAGAGCTCAGCTGCTTGATAGTGTTAGTGTCACTTAATCTGCTGTATTTCTACTCTTTTTCTGATCCACGGAGACATGTATCTTGTCTTGCAGCATTCTGTTACTGCTTTCTCATATTCTATTACTACATTCTATTATTTTCCTATACTTAGATCAGAGCAGGTATATCCAAATATGAATTTACTCTACCATCTTGACCAAACTCTACATTTTATTTTTCTCCAATTTCCATAGTCATTGCCCTCTGTTCATCTCACCTAAAATACTGCCACACATTCCTTTGAATTCAATCCTTACCAATGCCATGAGGACCATTAATCTTATCTTTCTGTATGTCTAACTTACTATAGAGGTTCCTTCGTGGGGCATGCAAGTTCTTTCAAAGTCTGGTCCCAATTCAACTTCCTATACTCATTTCATGGTTCCTCATACCCAATGCCTGACACTCTAACCAAAGTAATGACTCTTTCTTTTCCCACCTAAGAATGAACTTCCATCTTTCTTGCCTTCCTACACCCACCTTGTCTCCTTGTACTGGTATAATTCATCTACATTCACTTCCTACTCTAGCACCCACTTCAGGCTCTGCTTAGTTGCCAAAACTCCACTTATTCTTTAAGGTTCTGCTCAAGTGCCATTTTCAATAAATCCATCACAAAGAACTCATGAAGCCCATCTGTGCAACACTCTCATGCACTTTATTCATACTCTTCTTATTGATCACAGCACTCTCTAATGTGAAAGTGAATGTGAAATGCTTGATAGTTGCTTACCTGTTTGCTTTCTCTCGACCATTATCTCTTTGCAAAGTAACCATTTAATAAATGGATGGTAAAAAAATTGCCCCAAAAAAGGGAGGTAGGAGAGAAATGATGTAGGAAATAATAATACAGAGAAATTATGAATATCATTTTATAAAGTTTTTTTTCTTGATTTGTTATAGAAAACAAGCTGAAGAGACTCATAGAAATCTGTATGATACCATTTACAAAATACTAATGAGTTCTGGTCACTGTAATGTCAGAAAGTTTTAAAGCCATTACAGTATTTTAAAAGATTAAAAAGAGGGTCAAAAGGCTAATCCTAGGATTAATAAGAATAAATCTTGATGGCATAAAAAAAAACCCTTTATCTGCAAAATTTAAAAACGCATTTGTATACAGACTCATTACATGGCCCCTGTCATTCAATGCCTAATACTCTAACCAAATTAGATGTCTCTTTCTTTTCCCCATCTGGCAAAAATAAGCTTCCATCTTTCTTGCCTTCCTACATCCATGCTGTCTCGTGTGTGTGTGTGTGTGTGTGTGTGTGTGTGTATTTAAAACAAGCAGTAATTCTACTGCTCAGGAAAATATCATCAAAGAAAAAATGACAAAGGAAACCATATTTCATGAAACAATGAATTGGACGCTGACAAATTACCTATTAGGCCTCAAAAAAAAAAAACCCCTGCATCAATTGAAAGTTAATTCAACACTATACCAGGAAGTTCAGACATATAGTGTATGGTAAGCCAAAATCTAGAGACATGGTGTATGCTGTATTTGCCAAAGTAAAATATAAACACATTCTTTCAAAAGTACTATCTTCTCAAGTAAGTGTGTGTGTGTGTGTGTGTGTGTGAGAGAGAGAGAGAGAGAGAGAGAGAAAAAAATTTGTCTTGAAAGCTTAACCTGTTCGGGTCACATGATCAGGGTAGTAAACTGCATTTCTTGTCCTCTCTTTTCAAGGCAATGTATCAAATTAACACCTTCAAATGGATTCTAGAAATAAAACTTATATATCCATCACAAGTTAAAGAATACAGAAAGGATTTTAATGGAAAAAAACATTCCACCACTTTCATGAACTGCAATATTTGAAAAAATGCCCATTGGTATGTTATAACACCTACTTGACAGGATTGTGAAAGACTAAATAAGCAATACTTGATACAGAATAGTCTTTCTTGGTCCTCCAGCAAAGCTGAGCACCTTTTCATAAAAGCCAATATACTACTTCTTCAGTAAATTGCTTATCATATATTTCTTTCTTTCCTCCTGATTTCTTGATCTTTACTTGTTCATTTACCATTCTTGTTATGCCTATTTTTTTTTATATCTTGAAAATATTTTCTGAAAGCCTATCATTTTTTTTAAATTTTCTTCTTCTGTCAATGTTTTTTAACTTTGTATCTTGTCACACAGATATGTATGTGTGTGTTTAATTCTTGGATTGGTTAATATTTTTCTTTTTTGTTTTTTTGATCATGTGTCATTTCAGAAAGTTTTCTTTATGCAAAGATGAGGGATATATTCTATATTTTTTTCTGGTCTTTTAAAGCTTTTTATTTTTAAACTTCTTCAATCCATCTGCTATTTATTTTAGTGTACAGTGTTAAGAATTTGCCTTGCAACAATGAACTCAGCTGTCCTAATGTAATTCATTAAATAATTCACCAATTCCTCCACTAGTCTGACTACCTTATTCAGATACTAAGTCCCCATATAGACATGGGTCTGTTTGGGGACTCATTTCTGTCTTCTAACCTACTGTATATTCTTGAGCAAACACCATGCTGTTTAAATTATTATAACTTAATATTACATTCAGATATCTAACAGAATCCTAATTGTCTTATTAAAAACTTTCTGGCAATTTGTATTGATGTATTCTTCCAGAAAAGTTTAAGTTTTTTAAAAAGAAACAATATGGTTTTGCTTTAAAATCTATATATTCTCTCGAGACTTCTTTTATATACTTTATCAAGCAGATAAATGATATCTCTTCATTTATTCAGATCCTCTGCTCTTCATTTTAATTAATATCCACATGGTATGCCGTTTTCCCTTTCCTTTTTAGTCTACCTAAAGTTATAAATATATAACTTATAAAACTTATACATAGCACATACTTGGGTCTCTTTTTAAAAATCCAATCTGATAATATTTCAACATCTGTATTACATTTACATAGCAAAAATTCTGCTATGTTATACTTTTTATCATAACCATCAGACATATTTTAAAGAACTTAAAAGGAAAAAATAGTTTATCATATTTATCCAATTTCTGTTGCTCTTTTTCATTTCTAAAGTTCCACAGTTCTCTGTGGTGTCATTTACCTCTTGACTGAAGAAATTCCTTTATGATTTTTTGTAGAGCAGGTCAGTCAACAATTTTTTTTTAGTATTCTTTTAGCTGTAAATCTCTATTTCACTTCATTTCTCTTAAGGGTACTTTTGCCACATAAAAATTCTAATTTTAGCACTTTAAAAATTTTGTTTTACTGCCTTTTGATCTCTGAGATTTTTCTGATCATTCCAATCATATCCCCTGTAATGCATTATTTTTCTCTGGTCAATTCATGATTAGTTTTGTCTCTGGTCCTAAATAGTTAAATTATGATAATTTGGGCATAGATTTCTATCTGGGGCTTACCAAACTTCTTGAACCTGTAAGTTTAAGCTCTCAACCTCTGTTTTCTTCAAATGTTTTCCTGAGCCACACTCATTTCCTTTTAGAATCCCAATGGCACAGACATTAGACTCTTTGATATTGTCTCACAGGATCGTGAGGCTCTGTTCAATTTTTTTTTTTTAAAGATTTATTTTTCTTTCCATTGTTCAGATTGGATACTTCAGATTCACTGACTCTTTGTAATACCTACTCTGCTTGTGAACATTCTTCAAATTTCTGATTATTGTACTTTTCAGTTATAAAATTCTCATTTTATTCTTTTTTCAAACTCCTATTTCTTTATTGAGACTTTCTGTCTTCTTACTTTTTTTTTTTTTTTTTTTGGTACCAGGGATTGAACTCAGGAGCACTCAACCACCTAGCCACATCCCCAGCCCTATTTTGTATTTTATCTAGAGATAGGGTCTCACTGAGATGCTTAGTACCTCACCATTGCTGAGGCTGGCTTTGAACCCTGGATCCTCCTGTCTCAGCCTCCAGAGCCACTGGTATTATAGGCATGCACCACCTCACTCAGCTCCTATCTTCTTACCTCTTTGAAGTGTGGTTCTAATAGCTATTTTAAAGTCACTGGCTGATAATGAAGCATCTTGGGTAATTTTGTGGTTGACAATTTAATTGTTGTTTCCCTTGAGAATTTACCACACTTTCTTGGTTCTTTCTGTGTTGAGTAATTTTTTATAGTATCGTGGACATTTGGAATATCATACATTATGAAACTATGGGTCTTGTTCAGATTCTATGAAGAACAGAATTTCTGTATATACATACAGAAATAGTACGTGTGTGTGTGTGTTACCAGGCAATCAACCAGGTTAGGGTCAGGTTCTAACCTACTTTCATAGGCTGTAGTTCAAATATCAGTTCAGTTTTCAAGTCCTTTGCAGTGCTATTTGAATCGTCCCACATATGCACCAGCCTGAATCTAGGCTGATATTTAGGAGACTGTCTACTCCATAGCTAAACTCATAAAGCCTTTGGTATGCTGTTTAGGGTCACATTCATGATGTATTCCTCAGGAGTGGCCTCAGAAGATCATACACATATCATTTTTTTGATGTTCCTTCTTATCTAAGAACTATTCCCAACCCTCTGACATTCTAGTATCCCACCTCCAATCCCCTTTCTATTGCACTTGACTAGAAAGTCCTATACTTTCTGCCACTGGGTCTGTCTTTAGGGCCAAGCAGCAGGGAAATAAAAGAAAAAAATATATGTATAGATTCCTTCACATTGTTTGGACCATAGTTCTTCTGCTACAAGAGAAGGATTCTGCTCTCGGATTTTTAGGTATCTGCTCAGCTACCACTGCCCCACAGAATAGCAACTTCAGGAGTGAGGCTCCTATGGCAGAGCTATGAAAAGAAAAAACAAACATAAAACTCCCTTCTTTCTTCTCTGTATTATGAAAACCTGCTTCCTGATCTTGGACCAGAATAACTGTAACTTGTGCACCTTTAAATACAGGCTGAAGATACAAAAGATGGTGGTGGCAAGAATGGGGAGGGCCAGAAAACTCACTGCCAGAGCTTTTGTTACTTCAAGTTCATTTAGTCCAAGATTTTTAGTCAGATTCAGTAGGAGAGGAAAAGAATGTATTTACTCCCTCTTAACACACTGGCACCTAGTCATCATTCTTGAAGAAAAGTTTTGCTGGATGAGAATTCTAAGTAGATAGTTATCTATCAATATTTTGACAATATTGTTCCACTGTCTTCTGGCTTCAATTGTTCTTATGAAGTATGCTACTGACACTTATGAAGTATGCTACTATTACAAAGACTCAAGGGTTAATATACTCTACATGCACATTTACATGATACTTGTAAAATATGACATTCTAGAAGAAGCAAAACTACATTGACAGAAAGTAAATCAGTGTTTACCCTGTGCTGGGGAAGGTACTGACTACAAAGAAACAAAAGGAAACTTTCTGGGTAACACAAATATTTTATATCCGAACCGTGATGATAGTTATATGAATATATATAAATAAAAATTTCATCAATAAATTCATCAATCTCCACATTTAAAATGGATGAATTTTATTATATACAAATTACACATCAATAATGCTGGGATGGGACAGACAGACTTCAGGGCCATTCTACTGTTCTTGCATAGGTGATATTTTTTTCCCCTTGTTGTTTTAAATATTTTTCTCTTGTCTTTGGTACTTTAAAATTTTTCTGGCTACTTAGTAAGATTTCTTTTTCTTGGTACCAGGGGTTGAACCCAGGTATCCTCAACCCTTTCTTTTATTATTTTTTTTATTTTGAGAGAGGATCTTGCTAAGTTGCTGAGGCTGGCTTTGAACTTGCGATCTTCCTGCCTCAGTTTCCCCAGTTGCTGGGGTTACAGGCATGTACCACCATGCCTAACTAAGATTTCTTTTCTAACTCCTATTTGGCATATCTTGCACTTCCTGTTTCTGTGAACTTATGTCAATTCTAGAAAATTGTCAAACACCATGTTGACCACTCCCCCTATTCCATCTGAAACCTCAATTAGATGCCTTGTTTAACTTTTTCTTTCTAGCCATGTATCCACGTCTTTTAATCTTTCTTTGATACTTTCTACCTCTGATTCATCTTTACATTTGAATAACTTCTACAGACTTTTCCTTCCTACTTAGTAATTATCTCTTCAGCTTCCATATGCTATTTAACTCATCTACTGACCTTCAGATTTCAATAATTTTTCCAAATATCATCAGTCATTTCTGATATGTGCCAGTTCCTTATTCATTGTTTTCAATTCCATCTTTTATTTCTTTAAATGTTTTATATATTGTGAGTTCATGTTCTTTTTTGGGAATTTCAAATTCTGTAATTCATAAGAATTTAATCTGTTCCTGTTGGCTAGTCTGGTGACTTGTCTTCTTTGTCTCTGGAAATTATTTTTAAATTGTGAGCTTATATTTAATGTACTTAATATTTGTAAACTCTAATTGTCCTGGATTTAGGATAATTTTCTCCGAGAGGATTTTTATTCTTTCTATGGGCAAAGGCTCTATTAACCCAACTTAGAAGCCCTTAAATTTATTGGTTGGGTATTTTCCCAATCTGGTAATTTAATTATGAACTTTACACCCATGGATTCAGGGCTAGTATTACAAAGACTCAAGGGTTAATATATTTTATTTCTCAACTTACATCCAGATAGACAGATAGATTTTCTAGCCTCAACCAGTAGGCAGAACATTCAAAGACTACTCTTTTTCCCTGAGGGTAAGGCCTCTTCTTGGGCGTTATGGCCTATTTTTAGGAAGGGAGATAAGGGTTGCCTTCTTCACTTTGTGTGAGCACAAGGTCTGGGTTCCCATTATCCCATGTTTCATATTTACCCATGAACATTAACCCTCAAAGCCCATGGTTCTCAAAATCAGCATCTGCCCCTAGGCAGTCAAAGCTGCTGGGTTTATGTATCGTTCTTATTTCAGGTTACTATTCAATTAGTTGGTCACTGAAGATTTCTCTTATATTTTAAGGAATCTAAAATGTATTTAAAGTATGTTTAGGACTGGGGATGTAGCTCAGTGGTAGAGCACTTGCCTATCATGGGTACATGTCTCACCTGGGTTTGATTCCTAGCACTACGGGGCGGGGGGGGGTGGGAAGAGATGTGTACTGCAATTCATCTTGTACATGGGTATTTTATGGCAATAGGCTATTTTAATATATCCAGTCCTCCTCCATACTGTCAGATGCAGTACACAGCTATATAAAGAAAAAAGGAGAGGATGAGTGGGTGGGTTTCTTAAGTGTCAAAGGAAAGATTTATTTCCTTCTTATTTTTATGCTAGGATACTTTTCACTCTTTTCTGATAATAAAACAGGTTTCATCTCTACTATTAGCACCAATACTACTCTAAAAATTTACAATAGCATGTTGCTTTCATAGCATCTACTTTTATATGTGAAACCAGGAAATTTTATCTAACTAGAAATAGCAATCAATCAAGTTAATGAAGACTTTTTGTGAAAGTAATCTAAAAAATACTAGGTATTTGGAATCTCTAGATCATTTCAATTTGTGCTTTACTTTTTTATTTTAAAATATCTTAAAAATATTTACTATCCACTAATTAAGTATTTACTGGATATCTTCTGTATACAAGGAACACACTCCTGGCTCTTCAGATTATACTGAATAATTAAGGTCCAATTCTTGCTCAAATTGTTTTGTGACCCAGACATGCGTTGCTGCATTATAAAATTACTTCAATAAAAAGGAAATTCATATAGCTCCGTTGGTAGAGTGCTCGCCTCGCATGCACAAGGCCCTGGGTTCAATCCCCAGCAACACACACACACACACACACACAAACACACAATATTCATCACCATTAATAAAAAAAAAGTTAAAATTCTCAAAATTCAAATGATGGAAACAAAATCACATTTGGGGCATGAAACTAGAAGAGGAGAAGCTTCACTGAGAAGATCAGATGAGCCAAGAAAGAGATTAAGATTGTGATGTGCTAATAGGGAATGACTTGGAACAGACAAATTCCAGCTGAGGTGAAACGTAAAAGCTAAAACCTGGCATATAAAAGTATGAAAATTATTAATAAAATAATAAATAAATGTATTTAAAACAAACAAAACTCCAGAAACACTGACTCATACTTCATCTTCGAATCTGCCATGCACTTTTCCAATTCAGAACCTTTAAACCTTCCTTTTCCTCTTGGAATGTCCTCACCCAACTCCCACAATGAACAGTAAACATCTACCAGTTCTTCAGGAAAGCAAATGGCCTAGAAGTCAGATCTGTTAAATGTGGATGACCTTAACTATATCATCAGCTTATCACGGGACTTGTTTATAGCTCTGTTATGACCATTATCAATCCACACAGTAATGCAGTGCACTTTCCACACCCATCTCATTGATTGCAATGTGAGTTCCTCAAGAGCAAGGACTATGACTTATGCTAACAAAGTGCCTCATATATACATTATTTCAAAAACAGGAATGGAGGAAGTACGGGAGAAAGGGGGGAAAACTGTGAATTTTCTTGCATGCACTGAAGGAACTTTGGCAGACAGTGAAGAGCCATTCTATGTCACTGGCTGAGGAGAGAGGAGCAGTGGCCGACTCTACGGCAGTGCACTGTCCAATACAATAGCTACCAGCCACATGTGGCTCTGAAAATATGTCTAGTTCAAATTCAGATGTGATTTATGTGTGACGCACACCATATTTCAAAGACAGTATGAAGGATCCAAAATACTCCAATAATTTTCAGATTCATTACATCTTGAAATTATAGTATTTAGATGCCTGAGTTTAATATAACATGCTATTAAAATTATATTCATACATGTTTCTTATTACTTTATTAATTTTTAATGTAGTTATACAAAATTTAAAATTACATATGTGCCTTACATTATATTTCCACTGGAAATCTGATCCTGAAAGATTAGAAAAATTGAAACTGTAAAACACTATAAATAGGAATCAAAAGAAAGAACTGCTTTTATAGAAAAGATGAGATTTAACTTTAAAACTAAATTAATTACTTAAGGAGCAAAAAGATAAAATAAAGACCCAGAAATCAGAAAAGTCTGTAATGAAAATACAGAATTAATAAAACTCTAGAGATGAGACAGTTGAAATATTTTAAGTAAATTCCCACAGGTCAACTTAAATTCCACAGTTTAGAAGAGGGGAGAAAGAGGCAGTAGGCAGATTTTTCTCGAAGAATGGGAAGGACTGGTTTTCTGGCTTGCATTCCACCCTGGGCTTCAGAAATTATTTTACACAGAAACATGACACTAATAGTATTATAATTTAGAGAGATTCTGTGTTGACTATAGTAGAGGCAAAAATAGGGACCTAAATTTATTAGAAAATATTGTTTCCAAGGAAAAGCATACCTCAAACTTTAAATAGGTAATTCTCTACCTGTTTGATTTATAAACAAAAAATTCTACAAGTTTACTTTCTATCATAACAAAGTACATATATAGGTTTAAGCATGAAAAATTTTCTTTTACTGTTCTTCTAGGAGAGGAAAAAATGGTTATGGACACCTTCTCTAATAATATGAAATTTATATACAGTACTTAACCACTGGAAATAATATTTTAAAAGAACTAAAAAATTGAGTTCAAATTCACATATCCTCCATATTTCTTCTTTTTTTTATCAAACATAAGAAATTTGGAGCTATTGTAAGCAAAAAATTATTTTAATTAAATTCTCAATTCCCCTAAAAATAAAGCTATGAAAGTATTAGGATAAAATTACATTTGCCTAATATTAATTTAACATATTAGTGTAAGTTACATCTTCCTCTTAGGAGATTTAATAGAGAATTCTTTATAATTCCAATGATTTTTACAAAGAAGGTAGCACAGGGCAAGTTAACTATTAATCTCATGTTCAAACAAAACCCCACTTACTGGACAAAAGTCCTCCAAAAGTTTATGGAAAAAAAGTTCCTGTGAAGTATATTCTACAATCTTCTCTAATATCGCAAACCTTAATATTATAAAATTATTTAAATTTCCCCAGGATAAAATTATAAAGCCAAATTCCCTTCCGAGTAGGCTTTTTATTGAAAATTTTAGCACTTCTAATTTATTTTCTAAGAATCTCAAGATTCAATCTATTTACAATGTAGTTAAGAAAAAAAAACCTAGGTAACAAAATGATTACAATTGAATTACAATGGATGGTAAGTGCCCTAAATGTCCGTGGTTCGCAAGAAAGGTCACCTCTACCTAAAGAGGATATCAGGAGGGGCTGGGCTTCTGACTCAATGGTGGAGAACTGGCCTAGCACATGGCCTCAGCACCACATAAAAATAAATAAATAAAATAAAGGTATTGTGTCCAACTACAACTAAAAAAAAAAAAATTTTTAAAAAGAGGATACCAGGAGGCAATATCTATGTTATACTTAGAAATTTGACAGACCAAAAAAAAAAAAAAAAGGAGGCAGAGATTAAAATCCCAGTAAAAGAAAGCATCAATAAGAACTATGGACCTGAGTAAATGAAATATGTGTTTAGGAAATAGTGATGGTTCCAGTCTGGCTAGATTTTAAGGCACATGAAGATAAAAAGCAGGAAACAAAAAGAAAAACTAAGTTGGATTCAGAAGGTGGAAGACCTTGAATGGCAGGCTGAGAAGACTAGACTGGAATGGAACATCAGGAACCAGAGGTTTCTAGACAATGTGCCAGATGCATACCTTGGGTGGACTGAAGCAAACCCAACAGTGAAGTATTGGAGATAACAGCAGAGCAGTGGCATCTACTAGGGGTGGTAGACGCAGTAAAAAGTAGAGGAAGTCTGAGCAGCAATGTACTGATGTACCTGCTTTCTAAGCAAGAATGTACAGGATTGTTTCAAGAAACAAAACACATGTGCATATGTTCAGCTTTTCCCCTATTATTAGAAGACCTCCTCTTGGGCAACCGGCCTAGTCTTTAAAGAAGAAAACCTTTTTTATCACATGAGTAGGGAAATCTGCCTTTTCCTGAATGGATTCCGGCTGGACAGGCTGAGGAGAGCCATCTGCTCTCAGCAGTAACAGCAGCAGCACATTAGCCTACATGCATACTATCTTCCCTTTGCTGGTTGGCTCAGCTCAAGCTGCCCACCCTGGGATTCCTTTAACATATGCAGTAAAAGTCACATTCTACTTCTCACTGAATCAAGGATGGAAAGCTGGAGAACATGCAGTCACTGACAAAATAAAATGGCTGATTCCCATTAAAGCTGAAGAGGAATCCAAAGAAGGAAAGAAAGAAATTAGGTGAGATAGAGCAGAGAAAAGGGATGGGTGCAAGAATAATGCATGAAGACTTAAAGGAAAGAAGAAGGAACTGATCAACCATTACACCTATGTTCACTTAAATTTAACTTGTATTACAGCAAAATGTTAATTTTTAAAAATAACTTTTGGCCCACAAAATGGGTGGAGGTAGTAACAAAGTTAATTATATCTCATAATTAGTAATTAAGATTATGTTAAGAAAGCCTTTGGCAATGTACTACTCTAATGATGGAGGACTGATATCTGAAATATAATAGTATATTAGCATAACCACATATGCAAAGTACATAGAACCATTTCCACAGTTAACTTGTCATTGAATGATTAAATATGAATTCATAATTAGAAAAATCCACACTGTAATTTATTGGCTTTCCTGACTGTTCTGGTTCATTAAAAGTTGATTACTAAATAGTGACCTCTAGTGGCTCATAATTTTCTAATGCTATATTATTTCTTAGAGAGTCAGCACAGATTCAAAGAATGTTTTTACCCAAAATAAGGTAATTACTTCTCCCTATAAAAAGAAACGTTCCCTTTTCCCTCCTTAAAATAAATTTGGTGTGACAACATAAAATGCTATAAAGCTCTCCTGCTTCTGCCCAAGTGTCACACATTCATTAACAAATCACAGCTTAACACCTATCTGTGAGATCCTGGGCTGAGAGTTAAAGGTATTTTATTACTAATTAGCTACTAATTCACTAATTCTTTTCTATCCAATAAAAAATTAAACCAGCATTGATACAATTGTCATACTACTATCTATTCATTGCTGATTCACAAGACATATGATGAAAACACACATTTTAAAATTCAAAAAGACAGTAATTTCTGATTCACTGTATACTAAACTTCAAGCTTTCATCTTAAAAAGCAATTGATTAGCAACTGTTTTAAAAGAAAGAGAACTTAATAAATTGGGGGTGTAGCTCAGTAGTAGTGTTTGCCTTCAAGCGCTTAGGCCTTGGGTTTGATCCCTAGCATTGCAAAACAAAAACAGGAAATCTAGCTTGTCTTAAAATTTTCTTAAAATGTTTACAACAATAACTTTTCTTAAGATATCTACCTCTTTTTTTGACATGTGAACTTTTCGAACATCATCTCTTCCTTAAAATGAATACGTTATCTTTTAAAAGGATCCATGTGCTCTCAGTAGTAGTTTTAGATCAAACTCAAGCTACAATTCCATAAAAATATTTGCTTGTATTACTTGCAACCCAGATACACTGATTATTAAAACAAGATTTCAGAAAGGCTAACAATATGAAGAGAAGATTTTGAGTATGTTATAAATAAATAAATAAATATATATATATATATATATATTTTTCCTTCATCCTACCAAATCATTCAAGCTATTGACCTTGTTCTCTAAAGTAGTGGCAATGCTGTAGCACCCTCTGAGAATGTGACTAAGCCACAAATAAATTGAAGATGTAAACAAAAGAAACATATATACTTCCCTCATATACCACTGCTGCAGAACACATGGGTGTGGAATGCCAGTTGCTTTTCCTGATGATTTAATATACTAGCTGGATAATGAGTTGTACCTTCTGTAACAACTGAATCACCATTTAATGCTATTATCAACAGTTCATGACCCACCAGCAAGAAATGTCAACCTGATTAATCTAAATACTGCTGACCTCAAAAAACAAAACAAAACAAGAAAACCTTACTCCTCACAATAGAATACTGTTATTAATATCTACTGTCCTTTACCACATCATTAAATGAAACAGTATTTTAGAGAGTTTAGTATGCTAACTTTGCAAAGTGAGAGTTAAAGAGCTGAAGACATTAATTAAACAGGACCATTTGTTACAACTATGAGAAACTTGCTTTGAAGATACATGATTTTATAAGTTCAATATGTCACTTAAAATATTAGCACTATAAATTAGTATTTCAGTAAGATATCATTTTGGTTATAAAAATCAGTGGTAAACTCTTACTTTTTACACACAAGTTTCAAATATAAACAAATTAGAACAGAAAGCTCTAAAAACACAGACTTGGGGATTTCCTCTTTCCTTCCATGAGCACAGATAGAAGAGAATGCTAGCATGAAATATTTCATTTTCATAGTACAACTGAAATACAGCATCCTGCAGGTCAGCCTGTTTCTGTTTTACACAATGGGCCATTTTGATGGGATGTAAACCTGAAATCCTGGCGTTTCAGAAGAGATCACTTGATACTGCCATTTCAAGATTCCTATAAGGTCACAGAAAGGCATGCATGGGTTTCAGAAAGGCACATTAGACCACAAATTAGATAATTGATTTTTACTAAAAAGAGAAATAAACTTTTGTCATTATAATAAGTTAGGCTTCTAGTACCTGCCCAAAGCAAATTCAATTTCAGCTTCCTTTTACCTGGGTTAGGAATTTGGGTCTCTAAGAAAAGCATCTGAGAATAGGCAGAGTAAGTAAAAGATTTTCTACAACTAAAAGTTGTGAAATAATTGTTCAGATGATGGAATGAGTGAATGGACTGAGGAAATTAAGGATAACTGCTTCTTCAACTAAAACTAATTTTTTTTCTTTTGTGAATCAGGCTCCATATGGTTACCAAAAAGATTTAACCTCAAACTAATAGTAAAGAACATAATCGAACAAATCTAGAATAAGGAACATTCCATTGGACAACTGGTCTAGACTAAAAAATATCAGTTATCATGAAGGATTTTTTTTAAGGGAGGGCATGGGAACTACTCTAGATTAAAGATGAAGAAACATGACAACCAAATGTAATGTATGAATTTTTATTAGATATTGGACCAAAGAAAATTGAAAAGCCCAGTTACTTGGGGGACAACTGAGAAAACTGGAACATGGGCTATATATTAGATGACAAATTACATGGGTGTGATAGTAGCCTTGGAATTATATAGGAAAATGTCCCTCTTCCCAGAAAAATATATGCTACAAGTCCCTAGGAGTGAATAGTTCAGTCAAAAAGAAAATAGAAATGTGTGCATGAGGAAAATGAAGGGAGAGAATATATAACCTGAAACTAAACACAGAACAAATAATTAGGTAACACAGCACTGATCCACACATAAATGTAACTCTATATACTCAATATTTAGAAATGTTTCATGAATTCTATTTTCACTGTCTTCTAAAAGGGGACGAAAGAGAAAAATTCTGACCTAAAGATCAATAGAAATTTAAACATCTGGACCTACAAGTTAGATACTTTTTGAAACATCTGAGTCAAATTTATAAAAACAGAATAATTATTAATTAAATTGACTACATCTCCTTTTTAAAATCCAGATTTCCACGTTTCTGTCTCCAATAGCTGAGTCTGCCCTGATAATAGCTTACTACTTAGTAATTCTTACTACTTAGTCATTCACTTGAATGACTAACCATAGCAATGGGATTTGTTTTAGGATATCTCCTGCAGCATTGTGTATAGAAATGACCTAACTTCCATTTTAGAGTGGTCTTAGAAATAAAAACCACTACCATGACCCCCCCCCCAAAAAAAAGCTAGGGATCTTTATCATAACACTATTTGACCCATATTAGTAAGAAAAGCAGGATTTGCAGACTGGTTCTATAACATACTGCCATGCTACTGAGTTATAGCCCATGAAAATCCATACTGCTTACTCTTATACCAAAACTGCACTGCATGTATATTGCACATGTACATTTTCAAAATACAAAAGAATCTGTTTAAATAGCAACACTTCTACAAATTAAAAACTGGGAAAAGTACAGGACCAAATTAAAACAGATGTGGCTGTTTTTCCTATGGTTTTTCATAAAACAGAAGTATCAAGAAAAAAACATGCTTCCCTGGCTTAATTAAAGAAGTGCAATCAATTATGGTAAGGCCATATAGGCATTTTTCAATAAAAGAACCATCATACCCAGCAGCAGTGATGAGTAAAAAAAAGAGAAGCTAGAATTTGTATAGATCCGCTCTTTCAATGAAACTCATTTGAAAAGAACTTAAACACTTGAAATTAGAAAAATCCTGGTCCACCAGTAATCAAAATTTGTCCAGATAACTAGAACTGTCTACATAAGAATTCTAGAAAAAAAAATTTAAAATAATGTTTATAATAATTAGGTAGAAAGCTCCTCATACCAGTATTGTCAGATGAACAGATTTTTAGTTCCCAACTGAACATAAAACACAGGGAAAAGTGATTTATTAGGTGTTTTGTGCTTTTCAGAGTTTACACTGTAATTTATATCTTTTTCTTCTAGAGAGATTCATTCATTTATCCATACCACATAAGTTGGGGTGACTACTATGTGTTAGGTATTGTTACAGGCAGTGAGAATACAGCAGTGAATAAAACAAAACAAATTCTGGCTCTAGTAGAGCTTACATTCTCATAGAGCAGTCTTCAATCCCAATTGAATATGAGGACATACTCCTAGAAATTCTGATTTAATTGGAGAGAAGGTAAGAGTGGGGGTGATCACAGCAGAAGTAAGAGGTAGGCTATAGAGAGACCACTGAGTTCATCCTCTGTGACAGAGGGAAGGCAGAGTACATGCAGAAACACATGGGGGCTTGCAGACTTAGTAGTAGGATCACATGGAAGTTCTTTCACCGCTGTGTGCATTCTCTTAGTGAGAGAAGGAAGATCATCAGTTGACACTGGGGAAAGGTACCAGAGGTTTAAAAACAGAAGGTGTGAAATAATTGTTCAGATGATGGAATGAGTGAATGGACTGAGGAAATTAAGGAGAACTGTCAAACAGTACTAAGGGCCCACTTGAGATTAGTGATCATTAACTTAAAAGTGAAGCCATGCCAACATGGTCATCCATTTTACTCCAGCCACATTCAGCTACTGGAGGGTAAATGTAGCACAAATGAACAGTTGTATTTGACCAAGGTTGGGGTCAAATTCAACAGAGGTAAAGAAGAACAAAGAAGCTAGGAATGTACAATCAGGCACAATAGAAGATATAAGTACAATATGGAAGGAAGGAAGGGCAGGAGGAATTTGGGGATGAAGAAGAAGCTATTTCATTATTCTGCTTTAGAACTGACTCCAACAGGCACTGCCCTGCACTGCCCTATGATTGCTTATCTTCCTAACATTTGAAGTCTCCTTCCTTTAAAATTACTTGATTCCTTTTCTTTTACAAAAAGATTTTTTTCCCTGCCAACTTTATTAAGATTTAATTGACAAATAAAAATTTTATATATTTATGGTATATGAAGTGATGTTCTGATGCATGTACACACAATAAAATGAGTAAATCAAAATAACACATTGCAAAATTACCATTGTTTCCTCCATAACTTTTATTTATATATATATATATATATATATCTTAGTCTTTTTCATAGTTTGGGAGAATTCAGTATTTGTAGATCTTTTAGTACTTAAAAAGACCACAACACAGAATATTATTTTTCAGATATTTTTACTTACACGGAAAGAGATTCTATTGTAAAAAGGAATCTGGAAAAAGAAGACAATTCAAATGGATTTGGCTTTTTATGCTTTCTGTGATAACAGTTAATCCTCTAGAAGAAATACAGTACTTTAGCCCTCAACTTTATTTTAAAATGAAGTACATTTATTTGAGAGAAGAAATACCCATTTTCTCTTTGGATTTAATTCTTAGTATTTGAGAATAGGGGTGAAAAAATGCATTGCTTTTAACTAGGACTTGTCTCTTTTGCAGAATGCTATTACTAGACCATCTCAGTTGGTGAGGTAACTGTTGTTTCTTTATTTTCCTTAAAACAGTTCTGTATGTTTTACAAGTCCATAATCCCTTCCTTATAACCCTAATATATAAGTGCTAAGAAATAACAGGGTTTTTGTTCACTCATTTGGCAGCACAAGTTTACCTGAACTGATATGAAGCTTTTTTAAAATTTTTTTGATTTAGATATTAGGTGTCCCCCATGTGAGAGATAATGCAAGAAATCTTACAGGTGAAACAGTTGGATTATGCGAACCTTAACCTAATCAGTACATTAATCCATTTGCATGGATTAACTGGGTAATAACTGTAGGCAGGTAGAATATGGCTGGAGAAGTTAGGTCACCAGGGATATGCCTTTGGGGTATATATTTTGTCCCTGGTGAGCCAAGTTTAGTCTCTTTGCTTCTTGGTGGCCAAGTCCTAAGCTGTGTTCTTACACCACACCTTTCTGCCTAGCTATTCTTTCTCACCTCAGTTACAGAGCAATAGAAAGTCGTGCTCGCCTGGTATGCGTGCGGCCCGGGTTCGATCCTCAGCACCACATACATACAAAGATGTTGTGTCTGCCGAAAATTAAACAATAAAAATAAATAAAAATTATAAAAAAAAAAAAAAAAGAAAGTCCATCTGTGGATGGAGAACTCTGAGACTAAGAGCCACAAATAAACTTTCCCTCCTCTACATTGTTCTTGTCAAGGTCTTTTGGTCACTACTGTTTTCCTTTATTTTGGTTAGTGTGAATACTCCTATTTTGCACTGCAGAAATAGTTCATGTGTTTGATTACAGGGGCTTCCTTGAACTCTGCTAGGGATGTTACACAATATAGTAAATATAAATACTATCTTTCTATAATCCTGAAATAAAACTCATGGGGCCTCAAGTAAGGAATTATGGACCTATGGGAAATATTTTTTTTTCTTCTCCTATTTTATGAACAGAAACTCAAACTTCCATCTTATTTTTGGAATTATTACAATTTGCTTCCAATTGTTAAATGCTTATGCTATACCAGACACTGGGTTTTATATGCATTATTTTAATTTAACTGAACACTAGGGAATGAGTTTTTAAAGCCAAGATAACCTTAAAGACATAAACTTTAATCTAGGCTATTCTCACCTCAAAATCCATTTGGTCGTCCACAGTGAGGAGCTGGGAGCTGTAATTTGAATTCATCAAATGGTTTTTTTATTTCTCTTTTGTTGAAGATAGCATCTTATATAGGTAAAATGCACAAAACTTATAGTAACCCAGATATAGTTTTAAATTAGTTCCACCTCCACAAATGACTAGGACAAGTTCCTCAGCCTCTTTATGAGAACATTTCTACCTCAGTAAAATGGAAATAACATTAGATTTTAATTCACAGAGTAGTTATGAGGATTAATGAAATAATGTCAGCAAAGCACCAAGTAATTTTATAAAAGTTTCTGGCCTAGGACTTATTATATAACTGCAGGTCATTAAATTTAGTTTCCCTTAACTATTTTTACCAAAATGCAAGCAAATAATGACATTTACTTTCCATATTATAGTTATTATTCCATAAAACTTTTTCTTCACATAAAAATATTTACATATGCTCCTTTTATTGTCAAAGAAGCTTTATTAGCCACTAAATGTCACAGATACATTGATGTCATACAGAATTTTAGAGCTGAGAGAGATGTTAGAGGGAAGTAAATATACTATATACAGCTATTACAAGCCAGGTGCATTATTTCACTTAATCCTTTCAATGAATTGATGAAAGAAGAGTTGTTGTCCTGGTTTTTAAAATAAGAAGAAGAAAAAAATACAGGCTAAACAACTTGGCCAGTGTCACAAAATGAGTACAGAAAAAGATGTCTTCATCAAAAGCCAAGAGGAAATAATATCTCATGATGCAGCCTAATATTCTTTCAATCCTTCTTAAAAAGGATTTTCTACTTTCCTTCTCCAGAGAAAATGGCTTAATACCCTAGTATTATAGAACAACATTACAATAACTATATAGTATCTTTATAATAATTTTTAACAAAATATAAAATTATTGTTTTATAACCTCTTTTTACAACTTAACAAAATACTATAAAATCTTTTCATGTCAAATATTTATCTACAGTATTTTGATTCATATGTAATTTAATCAATTCCCTCATTGGAACATGTAGGTTATTTCCAAGTCTCATCAATATTTTTAATTAGTGGTCCTTAAAGTTTTTGGTCTTAGTGGTGTCTGGACTTCACTCTTTGGTTGTAGTTACAACACTTGAGATGTAAAATGCAGAGGAATCTGGTATGGGGGATTTTGGTGGTACTGTTGGAAGATTATTGACAAAAAAGCATCATATTTTTCTTTTTACTGAGACTGCTAGGAGGTCCAGAGCTTTGGGGACCCAGTAATAATCATCATTTCCTCTGCCTAACTTTGTTCTTTTTCTACAAAATGTCTTGTAATTCTTTCAAATAAAAATAATATTCCACAAAACTGACAGTTTAGCTAGTAACTCATAAATATGTAAGTACTTTTCTTCAACAACCATGGAACCAATTATGAACTCTTCATTTCATCAAATAGAATACTAAAAAGAGAAGCACTCAAAAACCAAGATTTAATAAATGGATAATTTTTATTACTTCTTCAAGAACATTAAGTGAAACTGTATGTGTGTGGCTATTAAAAACACAACCTTGCCATCTTGATTTATGCTAAGAAATAGCAGTTCTACCCACTATTCCTTCTGCACCACCAATACTACTATATGATTAGAAAAATAATGTTGACCTCAAAGCCCCCCTTCAGGCCCATAAATGGTACATTAAGAACCAATGTTCTGAGGCTGGAGTTGTGGCTCAGTGGTAAAGCACTCGCCTGGCATATGTGAGGAACTGGGTTCAATCCTCAGCACCACATAAAAAATGAATAAAATAAAGGTACTATGTCCATCTACAACTAAAAAAATATTTTTTAAAAAAGAACCAATGTTATACAATGTTCTACAATGCCTACAAGGCTATACATTTCCCCTATCTTTGCTGAGAACAGATTTTTCTCTTTGCCAATTTGAGGATTAAAAATGGTAACTCTCTCAGACCACCCTTAACTGCCTCCAAGTCCAGGTTACCCCACAATTAGCCAAGCAGCAATGCACATTTTCCTTCTCTGTGGCCTGCACTTCACCTTATTAAAATGGAGATATCATCTACCCTGTTTAATATCAGTAGGATGATATAAGGACCAAATAATATATTAGAAAAAGAAAGTAAAAATAGATCAAGTGTCAATGACATGTAAAGGAAACTTTTTTTTTTTTTTTTGGCGGATGAACCCCCAGGGCTTTGTGCATGTGTAGCAAGAACTCTAGCAACTGAGCTGTATCCCCAGCCCTAAAGGAAACATTTTTCTTTTTCCCACTAGAATTTGATTGTACTAAAAGTGAACTTAGGGCTTATAACAGCAAAATTTTCAATTTAAAGAGAAATCTAAGCAGTTTTCCTCCCTTAGGAAAAAAAGTTGTATTAGCTAGATAGTTATGTGATTTTTTTAAGAGAAAAAATGTTACAAGAGTAAATCCTCAATTTAAGAACATAGATATAAAATTGATCAACAGCAGGCTCAAAGTTAGCCTTCTTCCATGCTTACTCAACTGAGAATATGGGTATTTTAAGGCATTACATAAATGTAATCCACCTGGACATGGGGAGGAGGAGGTAACCTGAACAAACTGACTTCACATACCATCAGTTCACTCATTTTCTCCATAGTTTATTTTTAAACATGTTGGTTTTTTTCTATGAATAATAAATCTGTGGTAAATTATTAAATTATCACTAGTTTAAAAAAAACAAAAAACAAATATGCCCTTATTGCAAATACCCCAAAACAGAGGGAAAATATGAAAAGGAATACTGATTTCCATCCCAAGTGATGATTCTCATGGACCCCTGGAAGGTTGGCAACCTCAATGTGTTAAGAAAACTACAAAAACCCAGAACAACTACTGTCTAGAGTAACTGTGGGGAGGGGGAGGATAGTCTGTCCTCTTTGTAAAAGAGGGGAACCACTCTGGGAGGTGTTAGCCTTGTGACTGAAATAGTGACCACCTCCACTTCCCTGGGACAGATTTCTTTAGCTGAACAACCCTCACTGGTGACTTGTGACATTCTCCTGCAGGTCCCTGCAGGTCCAGTACCCTGACAGGCCATTATGAAAAGGCTCTCTAACAGGGCCACTGGCTGTCAGAAGCTACCAGCTGGCCTGCCACAGCCCTGTAGTCGCCAGGGTCCAGCTGCCAGTCTGGGCGGTGCTGTCCATGCTGAGCAACGTGCCACCCAGCTGCTGCGTGGTCACGTCCATCTGGAGCTCTCTAGCTAGACAAATCTCTGTGCCTGTCAGATCTCTTCAGCAAGCCTTGTTATGCAAATTCAATCACTGGAGTGTGCCCTAGTACTGCTGGCTAACTGCTCCTAGAACCCATCTCACGCTGACAGTCAGTTCACAGTTTATGCTCACCAAAAAGTACCTCATTTATTCTTGCTTTGCCATTCCCTTGTATCATTAAAACTGAACAGCTAAAGTCCACGGTGTTCTAACCTCTCTGCAGTGGGCTCCTGCTCTCCACAAGAGCTCAGCGGAAAATTAATTACAAAAGAAACCCTTCTAATCAGACAGGAAGAGGTGTTAAAGCTGCAGATTCCCTACATTGACAGAAATGATTTTACTACCAGAAATAGAAAATTTAAATCTTAACAACTGAAAAGAAAATTGGTATAACAAGTTATATTAGACCAAAAAAATGAATTATTAGGAGACAAATGCTGTAATAGTATTTTACTAACACCAGTTTTATATGAAAAGGCAATAGGTGACAAGAAATTTCGTTAGGTAAGGTTCTTGTGGATGTCTCACTGCCCTGTCTCAATTCCCTACACCTCTTCCCAGCCACACCCAGTCATGCACTCCCCACACTGCCTGCACCTCCCCACTACTCCTACAATTAGGAAGCTTCTTTCTCTGTCAATGCTCATTTTAACCAACCAGTGATTTAAATATTATTTGGGAAATAAGTATCCAAAGGCATTTAACTATTTCCAATCTACTCAAAAGACAACTGAGAAAAGATTCTACCAAGGTAAAGCTATAATTTAAAGATTCTCATCAGAGAAATATCAGCTAAAAGCCAGACATTTTAATAACTGAGAAGGTAAAAGCAAAAGATGAGGGTTATCAGTAGTTGCTTTTCCAAGCTAGCAGTTTTCATGATCTGAGTACAACAGTTTAGGAGGGAAAGGGTCTAAATAAATATCTGGTTAATTATTCAGTGATATACACAGCACGAGAAATGTAGCCAAAATAGTTATTGCAGAGAAACTTAATAGTATCTGGACCCCAGTCCAGATAAGGAAAGTTTTTATACAGGAATGTACAGAATCTTTACTCTGAAAGTAACAATTCACTGTTGATTATAAAACTGAAAGAATAAAAAGTTTGCTGGCCAGGAACAAGCCAAATGTAAACATTATTTCAGATTTAAAGCCTGTGGACAAGGGAGAGTTGTTGGGGGGTTTTTATTTGTTTTGCTTCATTTTCTAAGGGAACCTGGAAGACAAGTAAGGAAAGAGGCCATGATAAACACAAGACAAGAAATTTGGATAAATCAGAACACAGTACTTTAAAGTATATCATGATGCCATTCATTTATTCTGCTAAAACAATTTTACTAATGCACAATTCAACAATTTTGCTTCTAGAAATTAGTAAAAAATTCCCCAATTTTACCCAAGGAATCAACATTAAAAGCATAAGAGGTTATATTCACTATTTTTATTGTTTTATCCTGCTCTTGATCAAATGGGAAAAGAGCAAAGTGCCTATATACTTGGACTTAAATTGCTAAAGCAAACTATTTAACAACCACTTTTCAATCAAGTATCTTTTAACTTTTGAGAGACCAAAACTTAAAAAAAAAAAATTACACAAGTTAAAATTGAAATTAAAAATAAATTATTTCATTCAAATATGTAAAAGTGTAAATATATTCAGGAATCATTTACATTATAGAAACAAATAACTATCCAGAGTACTGACATTTTTAAAAATGTGGGAATGACAATATTAAGTAATAGAGGTATACTGAAAATGTGTATTTTTATCTAATGAACTGGATTTATCAGTATATTATATGTATACTTACCAATTCAGGTTAACAAAAAAGCAAAGTATATTTCTGTAAGAGTTAAAAATCACTAACATGCTTACACTTTGATTAGGGGTTCCCTTCCACAAGGGAACTCAGATCTGTCTTCAGATTCTTAATAGAAGTACTCTTTTCAGTATACTAAATTCACTTCTGTACTATAATTAAATACTTTAATTCCATTCACTAATCAGAATTGAATTTCTGTGTAAATATGTCCACTTAACAAAGCAAAAACAGTAGTCTCCTAATTTTCAAAACTGTTTTAATTTCTATGATAAATAAAACCTTTCCCTACAGCTCTTTGTACATAAAGTGAAAAATCAGTAACTAACGACTCATCCTGAAACTACTCTGCTCAAATTCTTACTGACTACATAAGAACTTCACTTTTTTTCCTTTAATAATCCCCAAAGTGATTTTAATTAACACTACTAAGCATATATTATGGATCAGGCACGTTTTTTCATTTCTTTTCTTTTGGTATGGGGCGGGGGGGGGGGGGGGGAATAGAACCCAGCAGCACTTTGCCACTGAGCTACATCCCTTTTTATTTTTATTTTGAGGCAGGGTCTCATTAAGTTGCTTAGGCTGGCCTCAAACTTATAATCCTACTGCCTCAGTCTCCAGAGACACTGGAATTACAGGCATGCACCACCATGTCCAGCTTCAGGCATCTTTTTCTAAGAGCAACTCTTATAATGTCCGTTTTACAGATAAGGAAACTGACTTATAGAGATAATAAACAACTTCCTCAAGGTCATAGATCTAATCTATAGCAGAAAAATTGATTATAATTCCCTCTGTCACAAATATAGAAACTAAGAGAAAACCAGAAATCAACTATTTGGTGTAAAACGATCAGTAAACATGCAATCTAGAAAACTACTTCTGTGCATATAAAATGACAGTCATGTTCTCTGAGCAATTTTCTTTCTAGTAAGGATTCTATGACTCACTTCTGGAAATGTGTGAACATGCCCAAGTCATACAACTAGCAAGCAATCTAAACTTGAGTCCTGAACCCAAATCCTATGACACTCCAAGCTGCCTTTTCTCAAAGCTCTAGAAGTCCTGTTTTGTGGACCAGAATTGGAGTTCTCTCCTTGGAAGTAAATTAGGAATTTGGTGAGGACCTGAGACCCCTTGGCTTACTCAGAAAATCACCAAACCCATTGTAAGTTCTGACTACCTCAAGCTAATGACACAGGCAACTTTATTAATACATGCACAATGGAAAGCATTTATAAAGATGGTGTCTAAAAACATTTAACTAAATCTGTTCTCTTGAAATTTAGTGCAATTTACTTGTCAATCTAAGTGAAAAAAAAGACTTTAAAATTGGTGATGTGAGCTTCTAAAAACTTTAAATATTTGCCATGTTAATTACTCATGCTAGTCTTTTCTTCCACCCAATCAACATAACTGCTTTTCTGAACACAGCAATTCTGGAAGAACCTACATGGTGGATGTTTTGTCAATTTGGCCAATCTTATTTCTTGCCACTTAAAAATCAGAAATGCCAAATCCAGAAGTAGCAAACTTCCATATTCCAGCAAATCATGTGCTATTTCATGTTTCTGTGTCTTTGCACATGGTATATCCTCTTTGTCTAAAAACAACCTCTCTCTTCCCCACTTGACAAATTTCTGTTAATCTTTTAAATTGCAATTCAGACCTCTTCTATGATGGTCCCAAACAGATCAATAACTTCATTTTGCATGTTCTTATACATTTATTATAATGTGTTGTTTTATGAAAATGCATCTGCCCCATCTAATACATCTTAAGGCCCTCAAGAGTCTATTCATCTCTTTTCCAATAACTCAACAGAATACAAACTGAATAGGAGGTGCTTGGTTTGGATATGGTTTGACTGTGTCCCCCAAAGCTTCATGTGTTGAAACTTAATCCCCATTGTGAGATATTAAAAAGGTAGAAACTGAATCAAACTATAGTATTTAGAGGTAGAACATTTGGGAAGTGATTAGAACTAGATAAGGCCATCAGGGTAGAGCCCTCCAGATTAAACACGGGTAGTTTTATAAGAAAAGAGAGAGACCAGACAAGACATACATGCATGATTCCTGTTTCTTTACCATATTATGTTCTGCATACCTCCAAACTCTTCCAGCAAGAAGGCCACTACTACATGCAGACCTTCAACTTTGGACTGCCAGACCATGAGTCAAAATATAACTCTATTTTTTTTAATAAAGTCATCCATCCCCCTCAAGTATTTCTCTCATTTTTTAAATGCTTCTAGATTTTAGATTTTTATTTCATGATCCGAGATATTTAATCCCTAGCGTGCCCCCCCCCCCCCCACACACACACACACTTCTTTTTGGTCAGTCACAGATTTGATGATCCAATCCTCTTCATTACCATTGAGAAAGGGCTAAAAGTCTTATGGTAAGCAAAGCCAGGAACCCTGCTGCTTGACAGCAGACACAACCTTTTGGATAAGCATTGTTCTACTTCCTTTACACTAGTCTACATATGCTATTATTCACTGTCATTATCTGCATGCTAGCATCCAAAATAAAATTTAGTAAAGACCTACTAAGAACAAATGATGTGTCAGGCATTGTGTTAAGAGCTTTTACAAATATTAGTTTATTCTTCATTGCATTGCTCAGATAAAAATGTTGTATAGAACAGAGCCCAGACTGCTGGTGTAAAAATTCATAACACAATGCATGACTCATGGTTTATTAAATTCATATGGAAAGTGGAAAAAATTAAAGTTTTAATATTGATGGTAATGAACTAAATATTTAATACTCAATGCAAATTGAGACTAAAATGATACAGATGAGGAATGCCAAAAGTGGTGAACTGTATTTGGATTTTAAGCCTTCATACTTCAGGTTTAATTGGAAAGAAGAGCTAAACAAAGATTATGCAGATTGTTAGAAGTAACTCCTACAAGACTGTCTCAAGAAGGCAAGATGTACTGGGAATTTTACATTTTCATCATCTCTGATAAAAGAATCTTTTTATGACAAGTAAATTAATTTTCCAACTCATGGCCTCAATTATTTCTAAAATAACAGAAAGTAGAATAATATTCAGTAAACGTTTACTGAATGAAAGAATGTTTAAGAATAAAGAATAGAAATCTAATGAAGAGAGTCTGATTTGGGGGTCAAGAAATAAAAGGAAGAAAGATGATAATAAATGGAAGACAGGATAAAAACAATAAACAAAGTACTAGGACCAACTTGGATCTTTTTTTTTTAACCAAAAAAGTGGCACTTCACCAAGTTCCATTCAACCTGAGTTATATTCTTGGTGAGTTTTATAGGCTGATTTCTTGTAATACCTAAATCTAGTTTTTCTTATAAAAAAATAAAAAGTCATGCTTCCACCTTTTTGTATCTCTCCCAACCATGAATCTAGCTCAAACTACTACCCCTATTGCCTGCACTATTTCAGTAGCCTCCCAATTAGTCTCCTTTTATATACCTGATTCGCAAATTCTTTCCACACTATGGCTATTTCATATTTTAGAAATTCTGATATGATCATGCTTCCTTTCTGCTTGAAATTTTCAATGATATCTCACTGTTCTTAGCATAAAGAACAAAATGGGTAGCACTTCAAAAGGACCTTGATAGTGCTGCCTATCCTCTTTCCTACCAATAGACACAGTTTTGTAAATACACCAATTTCCCATATGTTAACATATAACTTCAATGTAATCCCAATGAAAATATTAATAGAATATTTTGGGAAGAACATGATAAAAATAACTCATGTTTCTATAGAACAATAACCAGGAAAAGTAGTCTGGAAATTTGGGGGAAATTCTGGGGTAGGGGGCCAATCTGAGAAGACTATCCTCCAAATAATAAAATAAAACCAACAGAAAGTAAAAGGTCCTACTCATGAAAGAATCAACCATGAGATATCAATAGAACACCATAGAGAGCTCAGGGATAAACCCCAATGCTTACAGGAATTGACAGCATTAAATTAATGGCATATTGGAACTTCATAGGGTAAAGATAATATTTTTTTCATTAAATAGATTTTAAAAAGAAAAAGTAATCTAGATGTCTACCATCACTCTGCCACCAAAATAAACTGCATATGGATCAAAGATTTACATTGTTAAAAATGAAGTCATAAAATAACTAAAAGAAATTATCTTTGAAATTTTACAAACTTGGGTAGGGTAAGTCCTTTCCAAATAGAACATAAAACTCAGAAGCCATAAAGGATAAGACTAATAGACTCTACTAATCAATCATTCAAAACTTCTGTAGTTCAAAAAGTACCATAAAAATCAGATAAAAAAAAGGTCAAACTGGCAGAAAATATTTTCAACATTTATATTTTCCCACACATTCTCACATTCATTAAAATATAACTTCCATAACAGCAAATTGTGTGTGTGTGTGTGTGTGTGTGTATGTGTGTGTTTTCTCATTGCTGTATTCCCAGGCTTAGAATAATACTTAGTACATGGTAAATACTCATTATCTGTTGAATGAAATAATGAATGAGCAAGCATATCAGTTAGAAAAGATCAATATCTACCATAAGTAATGGTAAGTAATAAACAAGCAGCTGCTGGATGAATGAATCTAATGAAAGTATGTCCAAAGGACAGGAAAAACAATCATTTTTAAAAAGCAATAAACATTAAAAAGTTTTAAAACATTCTTAAAATGTTCAAAGAAACATAAAAAAATCTTCAGGATACACAGAGGAACACATAATTTGAAGGAAAAAAAAAAAAAGAAGAGAACTGAAACCATACTACACCATTTTTACCTACCAGATTACAAAAGAAATATAAAGACAGTGTTGGCAAACATGTGAATAAATACTCCGAAGTTTGCACTGCTAAAACAAATTACCTGAGACTGAGCCATTTATAAAGAACAAAATTTTATTTCTCAAAGTTCTAAGGTCCAGGAAGTTCAAGATCAAGGCAGTAGCAGGTTTGTCATCTGGTAAGGGTCTAGTTTCTGCTTCCAAGATGGTGACTTGAACAATGAATCCTTCAAAGGGAAAGATTGTTGTGTTCTCAACAGAACAGGAGGTGGAAAGGCAAAAAAGAGATCAAGGGACCAACTTCCTTGGTCAAACCTTTTTATAATGGCATTAATCACTGTTGCACTGGGGATTATATTTCTAACATGTGAATTTTGAGGAACACATTCAGATATTATTCTCCTACACTGTTGGTTGAAATATAAACTTTGGTGAAAAAGTAGTAATACCTGTCAAATTTTAAAATATACATATTCTTTTTAAAAATTCTTCTGATTTTTGTGATACTGGGGATTGTACTCAGGGTCTTTTTACATGCTAGGCAAGCACTCTACCACTGAGCTACATCCCCAACTCTTATACATACTCTTTGACCTAGCAATTCCATTTCTCAGAATTTTTCATACTGATAAGTTTGTATATAGACAAAAACATCTATGGTTAAGAATACTCAGGGTAGCCTCTTGGTAACCAAAGAAGTCTGTCCACTTAATAGAATACTTTGTAGTAATTTAAAAAAGTATACAGCAAATCTACTATATACTCAAAGATATATAAAGTGGAGGGGCTGGGATTTGGCTCAGTGGTAAAGCACTCACCTAGCATGGGTGAGGCACTGGGTTTGATCCTCAGCACCACATGAAGTTAAGTAAATAAAGGTATTGTGTCCATCTACAACTAAAAAATATTTTTAAAAAAGATATTAAGTGGAAAGGAGTTGTAAAAGAGAATTTCATTTTTGTTTTTATATGTATATACACATATAAACAATAAAGTATTTTTTAAATGTTAACACAATCTTCATTTATAATATACAGAAGCTTTAAAAAGAAAAAGGAGGGAGGAAGTCTTCATTTCATTTTTAAAATAGAAGGAAAAACAAGCAAAGAAAATGATAATAAAGGCAAGAATAAAAGTACACTGAGGCCTGGCATGGTAGTACATGCCTATAATCTCAGTGGCTCACTTGGGAGGCTAAAGCAGAAGGAAGACAAGTTCAAAGCCAGCCTCAGCAACTTAGCGAAGCTCTGAGCAACTTAGTGAGACCCTGTCTCAAAATAAAAAATAAAGCGGGTTGAGATGTGGTTCAGTGGTTAAGCACCCAGGTTCAATCCTTACTACCAAAAAAAAGAAAAGAAGAAAGAAAGGAAGGAGGGAAGGAAGGAAGGAGGGAGGGAGGGAGGGAGGGAAGAAAAGAAAAAAATACTGAAGAAAAATTATAAGCAAACCTAATGGCTATGAGTACATATTTATGATTAAATCCTTACTTCCAAAATGGATTTTGAGTTAGTTTCTAAGATGACATAAACACATGGACTATAAGTACTAAGAGAAGGAAACATATTCCCAGTGTCTAGCAGATTTAATAGAAACTAAAAATTTTAAGCTAAAGACACAAGTGAAATGTAAATCATACAGAAAAAGGGAAGAACAGAGGAAATGATGATTATTACTGGGTCCCAAAAGCTCTGGACCTCCTAGCAGTCTCAGTAAAAAGAAAAATATGATGCTTTTTGTCAATAATCTTCCAACAGTACCACCAGAATCCCCCATACCAGATTCCTCTGCATTTTACATCTCAAGTGTTGTAACTACAATCAAAGAGTGAAGTCCAGACACCACTAAGACTATCTACTATTTTGTTTTTCTTTTTTGGTGCTTTGCACATGCTAAGCACAAATACTGTAAATGAGCTGTACCCCAAGCTGCCAACTATTCTTTTGAATGTAAGTCAACTTTTTTCTTAAATACAAGTAAAAATAGGAGCTTCTGACTATTTTTACTTATATACTGTCATGATACTGTCATGACCCTTTCTTATGTTTCTCCTAACTATTGAAGATGGGAATACATAAAAGCTAGAACATAAAACATAAAAGAGCTTGAAGAGGAAGTTTCAGAATCAAGAATCACCATCAACCTATATTAATGTAAGGAACTATAAATGCAAATAACTGACATGTAAGGATAATAATTTGCAAATTATATCACAGATTCAATGCAGGATATAAATTTGTTCTTAACTGTATCAGAGTACATCTGCAGTGCAAATCACACAAAAAAGAAAAAAATTCTGCCTTCGAATTTGATTAGACTTTCCTGTTTTTAGTAAAAAGTTTATTTGTTAGGAGAACTCAAGTCAATTAAATTTATTTCAATCCAGTAGCAAAGTGGTGACTAGCATATTTCAGCACCAGTGTAGATTAAACACAGATAGCATCAAAGCTATTAGAAGTATGTATTATCTAAAATACTATTACTCAAGATAGAATTAAACTAACAAAGACAAGGGAAAACAGGGAAATACCTCTTAGAATGTAAGAAATATGCATAATGTCTTTTTCTATAAAAACAAAGGACGGCTACTTTGTATAGAAGACTTGAAAATTTTGTTCCTGGAATAATCTTTCTATAACATAAGAGAATCACATAACTTCTTTGCTTTCATTATTCTTTTCTAAAATAGGGACGATTCTTCATTATCTAGACATTTCTCCCTGGAAGCTCTGAAGAAAGAGGTTTGACTATTTCTACTATTTATATTATTTCTGATAAAATTGTCACTATTTCTGGTTAAACCTTTGTTTAAAAGGAAGAAAAGAATTACAAGATTCAATGAGAAATACATATTATTATTGCTGATCTGCCGATGGGCCTATTTGTTTAATAACTTGAATACTGTGATTCCATTTTCTTCATGAAACTGAAAGACACAGTTAACTTTCCAGATCAAACTTCCAACAAGCACAGTTTTAGTATGACATTTATCATACCTAGCAAAACCACCAGAGTACAACTCCATCTGCAGCAACAAAACAAAGATAAAGGTCTCCAAACACTTAATAGCACTTTCCCAAAAAAAAGGGCCATAAACCTAACACCACTGAAAGAGAAATGCAATCTGCACTTTGCAGACCTAGACAGGAATTGCTTCAATACTATCTTTTCCCCTCTTCCTCACCATAAAAACTACCCACCCTTGGTTGTGATGTACAAATCTACATCCCAAGACTCTTAGGAGATTAGGAATCCACAAATACCAACAAAGACAGGAAACACGAACTTCTTTCCCACAGAAACTTTGTCACCATTTCACTTCAATAATTATATATTGAGTACATTGATAAAAAACACTGAAAAGAAAAAAATATAATCCCCAATATAATCAAGGCAAAGTGGGTACAACTGAAACTAGACATAATAACACAATTGTCTCTGTCAAAGGTTAAATGGAGAACCTCTTGAGAACAAGTGATTGATCCCTCCATCCCTTTTAAATCATTACTGAAAAAGAATAACTAAGGAGCCCTTCAGAAAGCAATCACCGTATCAAATATAGGTATTCATGAATAAGGCATATACCAATAAAAGTTGTGGCTTAGGGCTAAACATCTCCCCAAAAAGTCTTTTTTTGGAGGTCCAATGAAAAGAAGAGTCAAAAGTAAGCACATTTATTTAAGAACTTTCAGTAGGAATTGGAAAAAAAAAAATGAATCCAATAGATAAAATTTACATCCTAAACTTGACTTTGATTCTTTCATATTTAAAATGTTTTATTTATTTAAAAATTTATTAAAATCAAGCAGGCCAAAGCAAAATAACAGCAATAAAATTAAATAGCAATTACTCAAAACAAAGTTTTGTTTTTAAGGAAAGGTTTGTTTTTCTCTCAAAAGATATGCATGAAAAATTATAAGTCAATGTTTGTTGGTTCTTTATAATTATACATTCTGGAGTATTATCATATAAAAAATACAACATTTAAAACTCAGACGTAAGTAAAAGGAAGGCACATCACCTTCATTTTGTCGTCAATGAAAAAGAAATTCAGAGTTTAAGCTACTATGGGATGTGGAGCAAAAACAGAGATAACTTATTTCTTAGACAATAAAACTGTTTTGATGGGCTAGGGGAGAAGAACCAAGCATAGTCCCCAGCTACATGGTTGTTCATCTCTAGTTTGCAACAGGAAGTACATGGGAAATAGTAAATGACTAGGGCATGAAACCACAGGAGCCTCATTCCCACAGTACCTTTTCCCAAAACTCATTCCCAAGTTGTAACCCTCACAGCCACAAGACACATACTACAAATTAAAATATGTGTCAACAATTCCTTAGTTTATTTTGGCATTTAACTGTATTGCAAAGATACTTAATAAAAGGTGCTCAGTTCAGACATCAAAATTTTACCATTCTGTACACTTTTTTTCCCTATTGTTTTTTTAACTTCTCATCCCCAAATAATTGATAATGCATATAAATCCCATAGTTCTAGCCCTTAAACAACAAAAACAGAATTCTTTAAGCTTCCTTCCTTTTCTTCACCCTCATTACTATAGTTTCCCACATCATCTCCCCTTCATGAAAACATAGCTGTATGTTTATATTAGCATACTCCTGGAATATCATGACTCACCCTTTAAAGTCACAATTTCTACCTTCAAAAAAGCACCCTGACTTAAAAATGAAGCACAGAAAAAATCAAGAATTGTTCTTTTTTTTTTTTTTTTTTCCTGGTAAAGAATCTCATTACCATTCAGCACTTTGATTAGAAAAGATAACTCACCAAAGTCAAGCAAAGCTGAATTTGACCGTGGTTCTGCCATAATTAGATGGCCTACTAAATAAAGGTTCCTTACAATCTGATCAACAGAAAAAAGAATGAGCAAAACCACACAAAAATAAGACTGGGCTAAACTCCAGTTCTTATCACTAACTTCTGGACAATTTTCTAACTAGTAATAATAATTATTCCCTTGGAATTTTGGGATTAGGGTCAAAATATCTGTTTAAAAGGCTTTTTTCCACAGAAATTTCTTGCTAATCTTTTCTAAAAAAATACTAGTTAGGGCTGGGTTGTAGCTCAGTGGTAGAGTAGTTGCCTAGCATGTGTGAGGCACTGGGTTCAACTTTCAGCACCACAAAATAAATAAATAAAATGATGGTCCACAGACAATTAAAAAAATATTGATTAGGGCCTCCTCCTCACTCTTCTTTCCAAACTGCTGCCAATCATTTTTAGAGCTAGAAATCTGAGTCATAAACCAGACTTATCAGGCTATTTAAATACTTGAAATTCTCACTCTTAGAATACTTAAAATAGGAGTTGGGTGGGGTTCTGTTTGTTTCCAAAATATGCACTTAAGCATTTCCACTTTAGCATACTTGATCCTACAAAATTCAGAGAAATACAATATTCAGAGAAAGCAAAATGTCATAAACATCAGATTCTTACAGTTTTCAATGAAAATTATGTGGTTACACCATGGAAAGTATGGATTAGTTGTACTTTTTAAAAAAAAAAAAAAAACATAATCTGAACTAAGTACAGAAAGTATCTTTCACTGCATTGTCTTCAAGGTAGAACACTCACACACACCACTCTTAAAAATCCTGTTACAAGCTGCTGAAGGATTGTGTTTGAAAGTGCTTAAAAATACTAATAAGATGAAAAGCATCAAAATCCCTAATGTATTATATAGTTCTTTCAGTAAAATATGAAATATAGTTGTGATGTCAAATTAGAACTGAATGATGTGTTTTTATCGTTCTTACTGACTGATAAGCTTGGCACGCTGTTATTCACAAGTCTTAATGCTGAATTCTGTAAACATTTAAAAAAGTATGTCACTGATCAATCATGCACACTGAAATTCTCACTGATATTTTGTAAAGGCTAATTTTTGGTATTTGAAAACTTATAAAAACCTATAATCTTATACATTCAACTGAAAAAAGACAAATGTGAACTCATATGACTATATAACTTAATAAGACAGATTCTTTTTTAATACTCCAACTCCTAAACAACCTACAAAGAAAGTTATTTCAGAAGTTTTTTTAAAAATTTCTGGTTTTCACTTCTGGTTCTACATTTTCTTACCCCTTTTGTCCCTCTCCTTTAATAGATTCAAGCACATAAAAACAAAAAGAAAACTGTGCTAATTCATTTAATTTGATTTTTAAAATTTTGCTAATAGTTTTTCCCATAGTCGCGGGTAGCATGTGTGATCGGGGAGGATGTCACTGAATGGTGTTGTGCATTTTCGTTATTCTAGCAACCAAAAGAAACTCTTAACTTGAAGATAATAGTCCTACCATAGTATTTGGAAATCTTCTACCTAAAATGTCTTCTTTGAGCTATGTCAAGCTAATTCTTACAATAATTGCATGTGGTCCTTCATCCCTTCCAAAGTGAGCTCAACTTCCTCACTAAAATATGAGAAGAATCTGTATTTCATAGGGATGTTTTAAGAATTGGTGTTTTAAAAAACATAACTCACATAAACACTCAGCATGACAGCCTGACTCACAAAAAGTACTTTAATCAATATTAAAATTGACTTCTTCTAGGAAATTCTCTATTATGTAACTGTCTTAAGATGATGATTAAAATTGAAAATATGTTTAACATTCTTATTGATAAGATTGTATGCATTTTAATGTTTTTCACTCTGTTAAGATTGTCAGACTTTGTTCCAAGGAAGAATGGAGGAAAGAACGCAGCAATCAAAAACTAAAACAGAAAACAACACAATATTGCTCTTATTTTCATTCTCTCGGCAATTTTTTGAAATAAACATAATTTTTTAACCCTCTTGTTACCTATATTTCCAAGAAATTTAATTTTGCAGTCCTTTCTTTTTTAGAAGCAGAATAGTATGCCAAAAGTCCGCTTAAAACTGGGTATCTTCATTGCTGAATGTTTTATACTAGAAAGCCGCAGTCTCTTATTAAAAAAAAAAAAATGATTACTGACAACTAGGCATTTCTAAAATTTAGGAATTATTTCACACCACTCAAAGGTTTCACTTGGTCAATTTTCTACACAAACACACTTTCTCATTCTTTATTCTTGTTTTTATGTTTTTCACCCTGAAAAATCCACTGATAACTGAACTTTCTGCATGCCAGTTCACTTCTCAAGGATCCCTATGAAACCAACACTCAGCCACCCCCAAAGAGATAGCCAGAATTGTTTACCTGGGGTTGAAAACAATACATTTCCCAGGGCTGGCTCCTTACATCATATGCAAGCAGGCCCAGGAAGCAGTGTTTGTCTTTCATGCCCTCTTTTTCACCCCTTCAGCCCTTTTAAACTATTCTTTTTCATTTAAAAACTTCTCAACAGCTTTACTTTTTCTCCAACTTGACTAAAAAGATAAATTTAAACCATTTGTCAGGTTAGTGTCTTTTCTTTTTTTACATTCGTATCTGACATGTTAAATCTCGATGATGATGATGATGATGATGATGATGATGATGATGATGATGTTGCTGCTGCTGCTGCTGCTGCTTTTTACCATGCTCATTCATGTTGGGTACAATTTCATAGTTTTTTGTAACTTAAATATACAAAAAAAACTTATTTTGCATACAGTTAAGGTAGTTGATTTCAAATCACCTTTATCAGAGTTGCACATGTGTTCCTAAAGGATATAAAAGGATTTGATGCTTGGTTTTTTGCTTTTCCCCCCCCCAAAAAAAACCCCCACACATTATATATGCAGACACAGTAAGCCATTGTTTCCTGCCTAAATATGCACTAAAAATGTTTAAATTTTAAAAGCTAATATTAAAAACACAATACTACCTAAATTCCAACTTTCTCCTGAAAGCCACATTAGCTGTCTCCTAGTCAGTTTAATTTTTAAAACATTTCAGATATTTGAAAAAGAATTAAATGAAAAAGCCACCAGTAAAATTAAAGCCATCTCAAAGACCTAAAACCTTTTGAGCCAGGAAATTTCACTGAATTAAACATTTTTATCAAAAGTCAAATCAAGTTAAACATATTCCACAGATGTAGTTATAAAATAATGTATAAGAAGAAGACTCCCCAACATATGTAAATGACACAAATAAATAAGAATCACATTTTAAACACCTCCACCTGAGACTATGAAAGTATAAATAGATGGTTTTAACTCTTAACATTTACTTTCTGCACTACTTTCTCTCCCTTTCTCATGTTAGCTACACCCCTCCCCATCAACACATATGTAAAATAGATCATTTAGGCCCACCAGTATTTTAGAACATTGCCTCTCCTCTTCCACTTAAGACAGCCTTGCCTTTTATATCTATGTGGAGGTTCCCATGGCAGCACTCACTCACACCAATACTATTTTCAACTGAAAGGAGAGCAGCCCAGCCAAATCTAAATGTTTCATCACTAAACAGCATGCACCCTAACAAGTAGGACTTTTTTCTAATAACTTCTTTTTAATGAAAAAGTAGATTTCTGGAATTTTGGCAAAAGAGTTATTTAATATTAAAGAAATAACTAGAAAAATACAGTCATTGTATGCAATTACACATATGCATATCATTACATGAGATTTGCATTTGCTTACTCTTACTACATAAATGCCAGGCCATGAAGATTACTTCAATTATAATTATGAATAGTGAGTATAATTTGTGCTAATTCAGTTTACTGTGTCAAATTTGATTTTTTTTTTAAAAATGTTGATTATATTAAATCACAAAAACCCTAGTGAGAAATTCTAATACAACAAGCCATGAAGCAATTCATGGACAGCAGGAGGCAATTCCAGAACACAGGCATAATCTATAAAGAGAAACCACTACAGCTTTTTGATGTTAAATAAGTAGAAATATTAGCATACAACAAAGCTAGGAAGCAGACTGTTGTATCAAGTTTAAAAGTAAAATATTGAGGGTCAAATGTCATGAGTACCTGTGTCTAGACTACTTTCAAATGTGAAATCATAATTTTTAAAATAAAAAAGATCTCTCTTATAATACTAAAGGGTGCATATATTTAGTTTTAGTATAGCACACATTCCAATCAAGTTCAAAATAGAAGAGAAAAAAGTTTTTTGTTTTGTTTTGTTTTTAAATGGGACCATCAAGGTGGGAGGTCAAACATTTACTTTGAAAACATATACATTTCTTAAACAGGCTGTGCACATTAAGAAGCCTCAGAGAAGAGGCAAGAGTACACAATGAGTAACATTTCATAAAGCTTTTTGAGAAATGATCAAAGCCAAGCATTAAACATCTCTCTGTATGGTGAATGCACTTTTTAAAAGAATAAAAATTAATATAATATACACTCAATCTTATTTATTCTGACAACATATTGAGGCATCTGGATAGTTATATTAAATAATTTAATTGTTTCTTCTATAATTTATTAACTTATATTTATAGATTCATAAAAATAGAACATAAATATGATTTTAATGAAAGTATATTACTTTTATAAAATTTATAATTTTTTTTGCTTTTATATTATCACTTTTAAAATGAGCTGATTCTAAAACTATAAAAACTCCCTGAAAACCAGTACAGGAAACTCAAGAACTTACTTTCCCAAAAACAGCTTTTAAGACATGAACATGAACTGCCTAATGAATCTCATAGTTAGCCTTGTGAAAAGGACCAACTTGCACCTTTCAAAGGTCTCTCCCTCTTTTTAAAAATTCCCATACAGTGAAACCTGCTGACACTTTTTTACAAGGGCCTGGGAGAATGTGTGTAGGGGTGTGCGGGTGTGTAATCTGCAGCACTGGGGGGGGGGGGCGTTCAAAATATTTGTGAGGACTTTTATAAGCAGGATCCCCTCTCTACTGTTATGACAAATAAAACAAAAAAAATAACCCAATGTAAAACAAAATAATGATGGCAATATAACCAATTGTTTATTTTACTTAAAAAAAAAAAAGGCAATTCCTGAAAATGTTTCATTTTAATTTACTTTAATTTCAATATCAACAAACTAAAAACACATACTTGCAGAAAAAATAAACCTTTTCAATTCTTTGGATACATTTAATCAACCCTGATATGAGATGTGTTTTTAAGCCAACTTCAAAAGCAAAATGTAGAAGTATTATGTCCTCTCAAAAACAAAATAATGTTTTTTAAAATTCTCCTTTTATCACAAGCAGGTTTGGATGCAATGCCACCTGGTGGCATAGATAAACTCTTAAACCCAGCTCTGGTTTTTAGAAACTGAGCTGGTTGGTAAAATACCAAACCTTTTGACAATTCTACCTTCATCCCAAAGAAGCTATTCATTCCATAATTGAAAAATAATTTTTGTTTTAAAATTTATGCTTTTTAATGCTATTAACTGCATGTATACACATGACAATTTCCTTAGTGTTTAAATACCATAAAATAAGCAAAATATTTTTTCATAAACCAAAATTGTATCAAAACTTCAATTTTTAAATAATGAAATGTTTAAAGAGCAGTATGGATGGAATAATCAGGTTGCTTTGTAAAATTACACTGTATAATTAATTCCATGGTAAGAATGTTTTTATGGTGTGTTTTGGTGACCTTTTATTACCATCAAGTTCACAATGCTGGTGGGCTGCCTTTTAATCCCTCCGCAGACAAAGGCCCTAAATAAACACAGATCCCTTCCTGGGAAAAAGTCCACTCTGGTTAAATGGTAAGGAAATGAGTAAATCATTAGTAATCTTTAAAGCCGAAGCTATAAACTCAAGTTACCTTAAGTTGAAATGAAAGTGTCCTGCAAGAGTTTCAAAGTTCTGTCACAGATAGAAATCTCCAGCTCTTGACTCCAGACTAGGCGCCAGCTGATAAACAAACAATTTAAGTCAAGAGCTGGAGAATTCCCAGCTTTTTCATTTAATGGCTTTGGCCAAGAGTATTTATTGCCTGCAGTTTTATTCTCACTTAGCTCTAAGAGGAAATTTAAACTCATCATTATCTTAAAGCCCCATATGGGTAGCAGTCAGCTCACCTGATGCAACTCCTCTTACTCTGTACTAGTTTGAATCTCTACTAGAAGTGATGTAATAATATAAACTAATTAATTAGTTTTATGTTGACTTTTAACAAGCTAAATAAATTTTGTTCAATATAGTTTATATTCCCACTTGGGGTAGTAACAATTCCAAAAAGTTTAACTTTACAATTTGCAGTACAAACTAGCAGCTCAAATGGAAAAGGACAAAGTCATCTCTCACTCCAAGCTTGCTCATGCTCAAGTTCCTGCTCATTCACTCTATCTATCATTCTCTCTGGTCTGTTAGTCCTTGAACATCATGTAAGGTAACTTTTTTGTATCAAATGTAGACTCTCCCACTTAACTTCAAAGTATATGGTGTTGAGCGGTCTATTTCCTTATAGAGCAGAGTGCAAGATTTAAGATGTAAATGACTGATCATGAAAACCTGTTGATTTTATATGAGTACTAATAAGAGTATAAAAGTTTAGCCCAATTAAAAACCACAAGATATCATCAAATGTTTCTAAATGCTATTTTTAAAAGTTTGCTATTAAAGATTATAGATCTCAAAGTCAGAATTATGTGGTTGCTCTTTTTTTTTTCAAAATTATCACTTATATTTAGAAAAAAAAAACTACCCAGGATTTGAGATTAAAATAATTTTTCACTATTTGAATGTTTGCAGAAAGATATTTAACAATTATAGTAAATAAACTATTTTTCTTCCTCCAGTTGCTTATCTAGTAAAAGAACACTACAAAAAAATTTGTACAGTCTAAGGTAAAGGGTTAATAAAATATGTCATTAGTGCAAAGAAAAATTCTTTTCCTCCATTTCTTAATTTTCAGAAAGTTTTACAAACCTATCTTGGCTGGAAAAGCCAATTAACTATTTCAGTGTCTGCCAAGACTGTTTTTTCTACTCTTTTACTATATAGACAAAGTACATTAAAAATGTTGGCCACTTGAGAACAAGTATTACTCTCACACATAAGAAGAATTAGGAGCAATAAAATTAATTAATGATTAAATTACTTGTATTCCTGGCCTTATATTAAGTTTCATTTTTTAAAACTCCTTAAGAATAATGCCCTTTTAGAGGCTGCAATGAATAAACAATTATGATAACTACAATAGTGTATAACTCAATAAGACATAAGGTGCTAATCTTGAAATTCTTAGTACTCTTCTAAAAAGGGGGGAAAATGCCATATCCCCGGAGATAATTTGAGCTAGATACAAAGCAACAACCCTCCACCTTCAGGTGAGGTTAAGATCCCTTCAAGGCAGGAGGGAGAAGGCATGTCTGTTGCTCTACCCATCTTGGCACTAAAAAAAGGGTAACTGTTATGAAGTTTGCATGTAAACTGAAATATTCACAACTAAAATACCCATCACAATGCAAAACAAAATAGAATTATATGGCAAATATAGAAAGAAGGATTTAAAACTTCATATGCTTCTCATCACTAATATTATCAAACATAAACATACTTTAAGAAAAATCAGGCACCTACTAAACTTATAAAGTCTCTAACAGTTTGGGTTTGATCACAGTAACAAGAACTTTGTCAAATCTTAATTCCATCTCTTTGTCCCACCCCCCTCAATGCTATCCAGGCATCATAAGCAAAATAATATAAAGATATGTAGTAGATAAAGTATAAGAGAACTAATTTCACATTGCTTAGGAATCAATAGATGTTAAGAAAAATAAATTATACATAAATAATAGCTTCAGATTTATTTGCTAAGTCTATTTCACCTTTATATAAACATGACTAAGCAGTCCTAAACTACATGACCAGACCCAATTGTGTCTGGTCTGACTTACATCCTGACTGGCAATTAAAGGACATTAAAAATACCCTGGGATTACTCTAGGCAGGACCCCTACCTTATCCCGTGTACTTTTCAGCATAACCATGTAAAGAGAACACAGTGTCTCTCCATAAGGCAGAGCCTAGCAAAGAGCAACCCTTAAAATGGTTACTTGACTGGAAATTACAATGGAGTTAAAAAAAATTAGGCCTTCAGAATTGGACATGAAAGAATTACAAATTGAAAGAATAAATTTTTAGAAATAAACTAGGTTGTTAGAAATAATAACTGTTACTAACAATAAATAATGATAACAATAAAGAAAATTCTGAATAAAGTGATAAACATGCACCTTCTCTAATCCATTCTACAATTTTCTTAGGAAACAAAACTTTTAAAACTTCCTCAACTTTTCCCATCTCAGGCAATAAGTCAATCAGTCAACAGTCTTCCTTCACTGTTTAAGAACTTATTTACATTTATTCAGAGACTCTTGACTGTGACAACTGTATAAGGGAGTCTTAGTATGCCAAAGAATATAAAAGAGACTTTATGGGCACATCTTCTTCAGGGCTAATTTCAAAGAAAGCCTTGAAATTTATTTACCACATTTCTGAACTACCTGTGCAAATTAGAAAACCCTGAGCAAAAGATACCCTCTAGAGACAAAAAGAAAACCAAATGGCTATCAGGTGATAAATAAAATTATGGGAAATGTAAATGGCTAAGTAACATAATTGACTAACATAATTTTCTGTATTGATACCAATGAGTTGTAAATCATTTCTATGGAAATTGGTTTTTCCATCAAAGTTAAAGTATATTTAACTATTTGAGTTATTAAAACTTAAAATAATACCAAATTTAAATAAGACCAGAGTCTTTTTACTTAATTTTCAAGACAGAGTAAGTCAAGTCTCTCCTATAAAAATGAATGCTACAATGTACTTTTAAATTTTATAATATATAGGAAATGCTAATTGAAAAGTTAACTTTAAAAACATCATAACAATTAATATCAGCTCGTACTGGGGACTGAACTAAGGATCTTGCACATGCTAGACAAGTATTCTACCATTGAGTTATACCTCCAGATCCGCAATACACCTCTTGAAAGGGAGGGCCCATGAAAATAAATTATTTAGCCAACTTATTTCACAATTAAAAATTTATTTTAATAGCTTTATTAATTGATATACTAAAACCCATACATATTTGATGTCTACAATTTGATGCATACACCTATGAAACTACCAGCACAATCAAGGTAGTAAATATTCTATCACTTCCCAAAATTTCCTCATCTTCCTACCCTATTACTGCTGCTTCTGCTGCTGCTATTGTTTTGCAGTAAGAACACTGAATATGAGATCTACCCTCTTACCAAATGTTTAAGTACAGAATACAGTGTTAATTATAGGTACCATGTTGTAACAGCAACTCTATAGAACTCATTCATCTTCCATAACAAAAATAAATAAATTCTTACTGAGGGAACAAAGATTACTGTGCAATCAAAGAGCTTCTGAGACTATCAAAAAAAAAGACCTATTATGATATTCCCTCCCATCCTCAACACATTATAAACCACAGAAAATTCAGTTCTATGAAATTTGATAAAAGAATTTGCTTTTGGACAGAAATAGCAATGTTTCAGTCCAAAGCCAAGTAAAACTGCCAAGTTATAAACTTCTCTAAGAAAACATTTTAATAGAAATGCCAACAGACCCTTAACTATAATAGCAATAGGTGCCAAAACAGAAATAATTTTTGTTTTTGTGGTCCTTTTAACATGAATTAGATTCAGATTTGGTGGGAAAACAGTAGGTATATAGCTCAGTGAGCAGTAAAGGTGAAGACTGTGCACTTGATTTTAAAAACAATAATGAAATCTATGTGAAACTTTCACTGAGATTTAGCAAGCAAATCTAACACTCCAAGGGAAATTTAATAGGTTTTGTGCTTACTATTTCATATTCTAAGAATACCTCAAATTACTAAAACTTAACCCAGCCAAGTAGAGTATAAAATTTGGTTTCCTGGTAGGGAGTTGCTATATAAACACATACACACAAGTTCAATTATTTAATTTTGACATTAATTCCTAACTGGAACAATACAGTTTGGTGAATCAATGAGGCTTGCCAGCCTGGGGATAAGTACAAGTGCCACTTCAGAATCACTTCAACTTACATTCTCTGTGCAAACCTATAGATATATTAAGCAATCAGTGGATTTAGCTTAATTGTTCAAGCACAGTTAAGTGCTATAATGATGTCTTTGGAGCAAACTGAACAGTATTTGGTCACGAGTCACCAACAATAGTTTTAAATTTGCTTTCTGTCTAGCATTTGCTATAGAGGAGAGCTGATCAAATTGGAACCAATTCTGTGGCAACACATCCACTCCCTCCACCCAAAGAAGTACATGTATCCAAAATGGTACAACTTAACATTTGTATTAAATGAGGATTACAAATTTCATAATGACGTGATTTGTACAACACAAATAGATTAGGGCATAATACTTATGAGAGCAGTGTCAAAGCTAATTTACATGAAGCCCAGTTAGCTCTACTTTTAAAACTCCATGAAGTGTTAAACAAAGGCACAGTATGAGACATATGGAAAGTCAAGTATACGTTATTCAATTTAACAACCTTCAAGTAAAACTACCAGCTAAATCCTAGTGGTGAAACAATAAAAGTTCCAGAAACCTGCCAGTTTGTTCATGCCTCACAGTCTGAACAAAGCAGCTCCCTCCACTGAAACACATTATTTCCTGGACCTTTGCATTCACATCTCTGCTTAAATGTCATTTTCCCCAAAAAACTTAAGGGCATCCACCTACTTTATGTAAGAGCCCTCTTTTTACTCTCTACCTCAACTAATACTTGCCTTTTATTTTTCTTCACAGCACTTCTCACTGAAATTATTTTTATTTACATTCCCTATTCCTATTAAACAAAAATTCCAAGAGGCAAAGTGCTAACCCTAGTGGCTACAGCACACTTAGCACAGAAAAGGTACTCAGGAAATGTTTATTGAATGAAATGGGAGATTGAGGCATGTCCCTTGTGGTCAAGGTGCTGTCAGCATAAGAAGAAAGATCAGATATAGTAGGTAATCTTGTAACAATTATATAAATACAATAATTTTAAGTGCAAAGTAATTCACTGAAGAAAGAAATGTAGACCTTGATTTCGATAATTTGCCTTCTCTTTCTGAAAGTTCCTTCTTTTAATTTCTTCATTAACATAAGTACAACAGCACTAACAAAAATGAAACTAAAGGTAGTAAGAGAATGATATGAATTAACCAATTCCCTTTCTTCTTTAAGAATAGTTACTGAAGGGCTGGGGTTGTGGCTCAGTGGTAGAGTGCTTGCCTAGTGCAGGTGAGGCACTGGGTTCGATTCTCAGCACCACATAAAAATAAAAATAAATTAAAAAATAAAGGCATTATGTTCACCTACAGCTAAAAAAAAAAAAAAGAATATTTACTACAGAGCTATCAAGTCTAAATCCAAATACCACAGGTTCCCTTGAGTTATTACTTGGAATCATCTGTGACTTTTCAGTTGACTTTCCATATACTTTCCATTTCCAGATGTAAAATTTTTCTGTTGTCCCAGAGTTAGCTGTATAAGTTAAATCTGATGTTACTCTCTCTTTAAATATCCATAAAGTTGAATATGAGATAAAAAGTATTAACCATTTTATCATATGCTCCCAGATGTGCAACACATATAAAAACTCAAATATAGGGCTGAGGTTGTGGCTCAGCAGTAGAGCGCTCGCCTAGCACATGCAAGGCCCTGGGTTTGATCCTCAGTACCACATAAAAATAAATGAATAAAGGTAATGTGTCCAACTACAACTAAAAAAAATACATATATTTTTTAAAACTCTTTAAAAAAAACAACCCTCAAATATTGGGGTTGGGGTTGTGGCTCAGAGGTAGAGTATTCACCTAGCAAGCGTGAGGTCCTGGGTTCGATCCTCAGCACCACATAAAAAAATAAAATAAAGGTATTGTGTCCACCTACAATTAAAAAAAAATAAATCTTTAAAAGCTCAAATATAGTATGTAATTATGTAATAATAAGAATGTAATTATAATATACTAATAATATAATTACATATATAAATTCTAGGTTATATTTTCCAACCTCTTTTAATGCAACTGTGTCAATATTGTTGAAATATATGCAGAAGTGAAAACTTGGTTAACAGCTAACTCAGCATGAACAATGTTTCTCTACAATGCCTAGATTGCTGCTGGAGAACAAACTGTTAATAATAAGTTCTCTTTCTGGTTGTTAAGTACTGGGAATACTACTATATTTCATTATTTTTCAACCATTCACACATTATTAGTATGTTTTCCTAAATTTTAAACTTTTAATATAGGGACTTCCTCTTTAAGTTGTTCTAATATTATATAGTTTGAGAGGGAGGAATAATTGCAGGAAGTCCCCAAATATTTAACATTGGTCTTGAATTTCAAAAACAGAAAAGGGGCTGAAGATGTGGTTCAGTGGCATGCTTGCACAGCATGGGCAAGGCCCTGGATCTGAGCTCCAGCACCACACACATACACATACAAAAGATTCTTGATTCAATCAGCCATACTTTAAAAAATGCCCACTAGAAGTACCTAATGGGGATAAAGATTGAATAAAACTGTTCGCCCTCTTCAGAGTCTAGTAGAAAAAAACCAGGAACAAACATAAGCATAAGACAGGGGTCCTTAAAATAACAGAGATGATAATACAATAAGAACAGAGAAGAAGGGTATGGAAAAATTAACATTATTATCATGTTCTTTTCATTATTATATGTTACATAATTATATAATATTATATACTATATTTTAAGTTTTTATATATGTGTTCCACATCTGGGAAAACAGTCTCATTGTTGCTATATAAAACAATCTTCTCATTCCTCTGCTTTCAGGTATACTCATGTTCAACTCCCAAGTCTTTATAACTCAGAACAGATTCTGTCCCAGTTAAACTCAAACATGAGAGGGATATGTCAAAACAGCACTTTCTTTTTATTTCTCTGGAGGTTTATCTGATTAAACAGCACCAGCCAGGGAACACTTAAAAGACCCCCAAAACTGGTTCTATCTCAATCTATCTGAAGAACAAAGACTCCCTGGAACCAGTTAATAGGAATGATCTGACCTCTTATTCCTTCAAATTCTAGAATAACAGTTTCTCAACTACTTCTTCTCAAGTGACTCTGGAACAGAAATGTTAAGCTTTTTCAGGTTAGAAAATAAGGCAATTCCCCCTATTTTTTCACTACATGCCAGTGTCTATCACCCAGCAAAATAGAGAAGGGACTAGTCACTGAGGTAATGAAACAGTTGGAAAAGAGTCCTCAGAAAGGAATTGCTGTGAAAAAGGGAGGAAACCACCATAAAAAGAGACTGAAGGGAAGTCTGGCAGAGTGTATCAAGAGCCCTAGACTGAACTGGAAAACTAGGATTCTAGTCCTAGATTTGTTAAAAGATGGCAAACCCCAAGCAAATCACTTACCCTTTTTGAACTTCAATTTCTCCATATATTAAATAACAGTTAAAAACTAAATTGCTGAGAAGTCCCCTTCTAACAATAAAACTCAATTCTAAGAGCACAAGAGACACTTAAAAGATAGATACACTATTTAACCTCAGCAGTCCATAAGAAGATTTAAAATTTTTTATTGATTTTTATCAACTACTCTTCCAGATCTTACTAATATGGGTTATCTCATATCAGCTCTTCAGGGTAGATGCTTAGGTAACATTCAGTAAAAGATCATGGTACTCAGAAATATAGACATAGGAAACAAACAACTCTTTTCTGGACTCAGCTCATTTCTCCAGCTTATTACTGAATGTTGGACTAGAATTCTAGTTTTCCAACTCAATCAGTTATCAATTGCTACATAACACCTATTCCCAAAACTTTATGGGTAACTTTTCTTTCTCACAATCTGTTAGGTAAACAATTTTGACTTGGCCTAGTTGGTCAGGCTTGAGGTCACTAATGTGGCTGCAGACATCTGACGCACCTTGACTGCAGCCCAGTGGTCAAGATGGCCTCACTCAGATGCTTAGTGGTTTAGTACACATATCTCCAGCAAGCTAGCCCAGGCTTTTCTGTTGGTGGGTTTTCAGTAGCAAGAGAAGGCACACATCAATGTATTAAGTGCTTTCAAAGCCACTTCTTGCCTAATATTTACAAAAATACCACTAGCTAAAGCAAACCAGATGGCTAAGCCCAGAGTCAATGTAGGGAATACAGAGTAGAGATACAAGAGGTCATTAGAGGTGGTTACTATAACAGTGTATCACATCAGTTGTTAGTTATTTTAACCAATTAATGAGAAAAAATATATAATTTTTTAAAGATAGAGAGAAGAGAGAGAGAGACAGAGAGAGAATTTTTTAATATTTATTTTTCAGTTTTTGGTGGACACAACATCTTTATTTTATTTTTTTATGTGGTGCTGAGGATTGAACCCAGCGCCCTGTGCATGCCAGGCAAGCGTGTTACCGCTTGAGCCACATCCCCAGCCCAAAAATATGTAATTTAAAGGGCATTCCTCCATTTTACAATCTTTATTTCCTCCTGGAATAAATCAGAACTCTTTGGAAATAATATTCCCTAAAACAGCAGAATATGAAACATCATTACACTAGTCTTCAACTCTGCCACTAAATAACAGTATGATCTTGAGATAAATTACTTAAAACATCCCTGAGTGCTATTTCCAATGTTGGTAAAATATCTCCACTTATAAAAATATCAACACTGCCTATTTATCTCATGTGGTTGTTTTTCCACTTGAACTCAGAAGTCTTTGAACACTATTTAAGACCAACCATGTTCCAAGCATTATGCTGGAGAAACCAAAGACTGAAAAGTCAGATACACTTCTGTGATGTATAAGAATATGAATAACACAAAAAAGGGAAACAATACAAATGTATAACACAATAGAAAAGATGAAAGTATGATGTATTTATATAGAAGAATGCCATACAGCTGCTGAAAGTAATAAGCTATACTTAACGACCATATAAAGGCAAGATATCTATTCACTGCACATGGACATCCCACCAGGCATATCAGTAAGGGCTACATTCTTTTTTTAAAAAATCATTTCTTTTTAGTTACACATGACAACAGAATTTATTTTGACATAATTATAGAAGCATGGAATATAATTTGTTCTAATTCAGTCCTTGGTACTTCCCCTTCCCCTCCTGCCTCCCACCCTCTAGTCTATTGATAGTTCGGCTGTTTACTTATAGTTTTTGTTTGTTTAAACTAATGTCTTGTGGATGTACCTGATAGTGAGATTCACTGTGGTATATTCATATATGTACATAAGAATGTTAGATCAGAGTCATTCTACTGTTTTTTCTATCCTGTCCCTCCTCCCTTCCCTCCATTCCCCTTTGTCTACTCCAACAGTCTTTTTTTTTTTTTTTTTTTTTTGGTAAATACTAAATTCAATCCACAGTTTGCCAGACTATAAACCTTCCTGCAGGGATACATCTGTTCAGAAAAAAAATAATACAAAGGTGAATCCGGCTCACCTAGGAGCTGTTTCAGTGCAAAGGGGGTGCCTCTTTCCAATTCTCACAAAGGCACTGAGTAAGCTAGTGGCTCTCCCAACACCATGGATGAAATTCAGGAACAGATCATGAAAAAGCAAGTCACAGAACATATGCATAATTCCATTTCTAGAATGTTCCAAATCATGGAGAATAAAACTATTATAAAGAGATTTTTAAAATGAGGCTAAACTGTAAAGAAAATCATGAGAATGAGACACAAAATTCATGATACTGGTTACCTCTAATCAGGGAGAAAATAGGATTGGGAGAAACATGTAAGAATTCCATTTAATATGTTTGAAGTGACAGACATACCATTTTCCCTGTTCTGATCATTATATACTGTTTGGTCATTATCTGTCATATACCTGTACTTAAGAAATGTTCTACTATATCCATAAATATGTACAATTACTATGTGTTAATTAGAAATAAAAATATATTAAAAATAACTTCAAAGGTAAGAGAAGTCTATTTCTTAAACTGGGTGATACAGATTAGCTCAACATGTACTTATGATTTATACCTTACACTTATCTGATATTTTCATTCATATTCAGTATTTAATAAAAATAAGAAACAACAAAGGACTCCCTGTACTCAAAAAACTTAAACTTCAGAAGAGAAAGGGAATTTATAGCAAAATATGGGCTTTGATAGAGCCACATACAGTTTGGCATCTTCAAAAAGAAGCACCAAATAGGTTAAAGCATGCTAGAGTGCCTTATACAAAATATCTATACTATACAGTGAAAATTATGCAAGTATACATTGGTTCCTCACACTGTGAGTCATAGAGCACTTAAGTAAAGTTATATTATTTATATTAAGAATAATGTATAGGGCTGGGGACATAATTCAGTGGTAGAGCATTTACCCAGCATTTGTAAGGCCCTTGATTTAATCCCCAGGATTATCAAAAAATAAAAAAAGAATGATGTACAAAGGAGCCATTTGTGATGGGTCTAATAAATATTGAAATGAAATGTGAGGAAAACCTTCAATCTGTTACTCTATGGGCTAATAAATAATATAATAATGACTCTTTGTACTTCCTCTCCAGAAGCAAAGGAAAATGTTGGATTGAGGAAACCATGCACTTCTTAAAAATCTTTTAAATTCATCTGGGGTTAAAAAAAAAAAACTCTTTAAAATGAAAATGCTAACCACAAAGCAGTAAGTACACTAGGGTCCTATTATGATACTAATGTATTTGTGTGTGTATGTGAATATACTACACATATATATACACACACATACATATTTCCGTTTAAGTTTTTTTTTTTTTTTTTTTTTTTTGAGATAAGAAACAAAATTAAGCTTGGGAAAAAGATAACATACAGGAGAATTTTTTTTTAAGGTTTTGTTCAAATGATCCTAAATATTTAATACTTCAAGGTTGATGAATTTAGAATATCTATAAAACTGTGGGTCCACATTGGGTATCTAAGCTATGCTTTTCCCATATCCCTCTTATTCAATTTTACTTGGTTAAGATATAATGATTTTTTAAAACCAGACTATTTAACATACAGGAAGTTTTATCTATTTTAACTGAGAAAGTGGAATTTTTTTAACCCATCATAGCTATGAAATTAATAACTATGAGATCACCAATATAAACAAGGTGATAATATATACTAATTAATCTCATAATGATCCTGTGTCAACCAATAAATCCCTACACAAACTTTTAATCAACAATATAATGCAGATTCACATGTGTTCACAGTTATAGTAGGGTTTTAAATAGATTGATAAGAACAAAAGAGTATTTCAAAGTGTTCACACAAATAAGACTGCATTTTGAAAGTTAAAACAACACTTAAAAATCAAATTTGCCTGCCTTGCACACACCTATAATTCCAGCTACAAAGGAGATGGAGGCAGAAGTAGGAGGATCTTTGAGTTCAAGGCCAGCCTGGGCAATATAATTTCAAATTGTACTCTTGAAATAAAAGATCAAACATCAAGATCACACAGCAAAGAAAACAATCAACAGAGCAGAGACAACCTACAGAATGGGAGAAATGATGTGCAAACTATACATCTGACAAGGGGTCAAACAACTCAATAGCAAAAAAACAAGAAAGAAACACAACACAAGGTATTCTGATTTAAAATAGGCTGGGGAGAATAAGGAGGGAGGGAGGAAGGGCAAAAGGTTGACCACAAGGTAATAAACTAAGGAAAAATAAGTTCCCATGTTCCTTGTACAGTAGAATGACTATATACAATAATAATGTAATGCATATCTCAAAAAAGTTAGATGAAAGCATTTTTTAATGTTTTTCCCACACACAAAAAATAAATGTTTGAGAAGTTACATTTACCTTGATTTGAACATTACTACTACAATGTACCCAGGTATCAAAACATCAGATGTACCCCATAAATATGTGTCAATTTTTTAAACTTTTTAAAATTTTTAAAAGTCAACAGTAAGATCAAATGTACCATACCAATTTTCTTTTTATTTTCATATTTTTTGTTGTAGATGGAAACAATATCTTTATTTTATTTATTTATTTTTATGTGGTGCTGAGGATCGAACCCAGTGACTCACATGTAGTAGCCAAGCACTGCACCAGTGAGCTACAACCCCAGTTCCCACCATACCAATTTTCAAACTCAACTACAGATCCACTCAAAAGAAAGAATTGTTCAGTTTATTAATTTCATCCTATAAAAGCCACACCAACACAAAGCTTACTAGTATTTTGTGATCAAATTGCCTATGTCCACTCAATGTAACAATAAAAGCTAATAAATATTTATTCCTCCATCTATATTCAAAATACTTTGGGAGAAAAATCGTTGGAAATATAAGATCTTTTCAACAAACATCATTCAGTTTTTTATGTAAAAAATAGAAACTGATTTGAATTATTATATTTTACTTATTACCTCCAAAGCTTTCAGTCAAGTTTAACACAATTGGAATAAAACTCTTATTCTATTGTCTACACTAAAAATACACGTACACGTGGGGCTAGGGTGGTGGCTCAGTTGTAGAGCACTTGCCTGGCATGTGTGAGGCCCTAGATTGGATGCTCAGTACCTCGTATGAATGAATAAATAAATAAATAAATAAATGCCCATTAACAGCTAAAAATATGTGTGTGGGGGGGGCACTGAGTAATTTTGATCACACAGTAATTTTGAAAAATTTGGGAATTACACAAAGTCTTATCTGTAATCCTGCCATTCCAAAATACCCAGATCCTTCTATTATTTGGTACAATATGATTTTAGAATTCTATTAGTGGGTCTCCTTCTCTTACAGAGATGATCATATGACGTCTAAGTATGTTGTATGGTGAATTACATTTACAAATTTTCTGATGTTAAGCCATCTCTGCATACACAGGCTAAATCAATCTTGGTTGTAGTGTTTGATCTCCTTCATTCATGGCTGGATGTAGTTTACTAATACACTTTTTAAAAGTTTTTAACTTCTACATCATGACTAAAACAGACCTCAATGTAACTTTTCTCTCTACTACTGTTTCTGTCTTAAATATCAAGAGTTATATAGGTCTTATAGAGTAAGTTGAGATGTATTTCCCCATTTTCTTTCTTTTTTTTTTTTAATTTTGTAGTTGTACAGAATGCCTTTATTTTATTCATTTATTTTTATGTGGTGCTAAGGTTCGAACCCAGGGCCTCGCATGTGCAAGGCAAGCACTCTGCTACTGAGCTACAGCCCCAGCCCCTATTTCCCCATTTTCTATTGTCTGGAAAAGTCTGTGTAAATTTTAGGTGATCTGCTCCTTGAAAATTTGGTAGACAATCAAAATGTGGCATTTATACACAATGGAGTATTACTCTGCATTAAAAAATGACAAAATCATAGAATTTACAGGGAAATGGATGGCATTAGAGCAGATTATGCTAAGTGAAGCTAGCCAATCCCTAAAAAACAAATGCCAAATGTCTTCTTTGATATAAGGAGAGTAACTAAGATCAGAGTAGGGACGAAGAGCAGGAGAAGAAGATTAACATTTAACAGGGATGAGAGGTGGGAGGGAAAGGGAGAGAGAAGGGAAATTGCATGGTAAGGAAGGAGACCCTCAGGGTTATACAGTGGAGGGGGTAGAGAGAGAGGAGGGGAGGGGAGGGGAGAGGTGGGGAGGGGGGAGGGGGGAGGATGGGAAAGGCAGCGGAGCACAACAGTCACTAGTATGGCAATATGTAAATCAATGGATGTGTAACTGATGTGATTCTGCAATCTGTGTATGGTGTGAAGGTGGGAGTTCATAACCCACTTGAATCAAAGTGTGGAATATGATATGTCAAGAAATTTGTAATGTTTTGAACAACCCACAATAAAAAATTAAAAAAAAACAAAAACCATCTGGGCCTGTTTTCCTTGTGAGATGACTTTTTTCTTTTTACCACTTCTTTGCTTTCTTCAACAGTGAAAGAACCACTCAAGCTAATTCTTGAATTCGTTCTTAAAAGTTAAATTTTGTACAGTGGTGCATACCTGTAATCCCAGCAATTTAAGAGGCTGAGGCAAAAGGATCACAAGTTTGATGCTAGCTGGGTAACTTATTTCAAAACTCTGTCTCAAAAATAAAATTTCAAAAGTCTGAGGATATAGCTTAGAGGTAGAATACCCCTGGGTTCAATCCCTAGTATTAAAAAGAAAAAAAAAATAGTCAAATTTCTAGGAACTTATCTATCTCTAACCATAGTAATGAGACCAAAAATTTGCAACTATTCAAGCTATAATCTCCTTGTGTCTAAATTGAGAACAATATATCTCATAAATATGCCTGTTTTGTTTTGGTTTTGTTTTTAATGTGAGATTAAGAATCTTTAAACAGGTCTAAAAATAACTGGAAATTATTGAGTAGCACAAAATCATAATAACTACTTTCGATAAATAGAAATAGGTATGTATATATTTTAGCTATCACTTACCACCAGAAACAGGGGCATCCATGAAAACTGCTCCCATTTTCTCAACTTCTTTGGCCAATTCTTTTGAAACTGAAGGATCAATAGTACTGGAATCTATTAATAATGAGCCTTTCTTCACTTTTCTAAGTAAATAAATAAAAATATTCATAGTTTACAACTTTGAATAAACATCGCATACAACTACTTATATAGTTCAAATCAGCTAAAATATGCCAGATATCAAGGTGGGGGGGTCTTTGGCTTAGTATTAAAAACATTATTAGTTTGAACTGGTTCAAAAAATCTCATTCATTTCCAGATCAATTATAGTTCAAAGTAAACCCAAGCTCTTCCAAATAAGCCCAAAAGAATCTAATAAACTACATGGTACACATTCTGGTTTTAGGTAAAGTACACAGTAACCATATAATATAGGTAGAGCTAAAATGTAAGCAATTTAAAACAACTATTAACTTTAAAAGGGTATTTAATAGGATTTAAATTTTTGTTTGTAAAGTCACTGAATCTTAAAAAAAGTAATTTATTTGTCTTTAACAAGCCATACTACAAATTTCACATATCTATGTAATTTCTACTAAATTAACTAAACACAATTGAAATCTAGCCATTTGCTTTAGGATTATATATTTGTTTTATAAGTAAAACTTTTTGCGGGGAGGGGGGTACTGGGGATTGAATTCAGGGACACTTTACCACTGAGCCACATCCCCAGCCCTATTTTTTATTTTATTTAGAGACAGGGTCTTACTGAGTTGCTTAGTACCTCGCCATTGCTGAGGCTGACTTTGAGCTCGCAATCCTCCTGTCTCAGCCTCAAGTAATACATTTTTAAAGACAAAAATATCAAACAAGTAGGAAAACACAAGAATAAATCTGGAAATTTCACAAAGTTTTTTGTTCTCTGTAGGAAATTAAAATATACATACAAAGAGGAAGCAGTGTTTTTGTACATCTTACCTCAATATTCAAATGACATTCTTGTAGTAAAATGTTTCTACTTTTACTACAAGAATATATATCTCTACATTGTTCCCTTATTATCTAAAAAGCAGTGCATATTTTTACTGGCTAATATACTATGACCTCAATTATAATTTATTTAAGGGCAATGGCTAGCCCTTAATTCAAATTTCCCAAAGTTCTTACTACAAGGTAATATTAACTCAGCCAGGAATCATGACTGGAAAAGAGAACTCAGCAAGTATAAATATTAAAGAAGAAAATAGGGGGGGAAAAAATCACTGATAAGAACTACTAAAAAGAAAAGTAAAATCTTTCTATAGGAAAAAATAGCATACAACATGATTTAAACAACAATCTTAGACATACAAATTGTTCTAGTTCAAAAGCTTGGGTATATTCCATAGAAGGGCACAGCAAACTATTAGAGATCACCTCTGTGTAGGTTTTACTTTATGTAACCTAAAAAATAAGAATTAAGTTTATCAGTCTTTTGTAACCTTCCTATTTTTAAGATATTAAATCTTTTTTAAAAATATTTTTAGTTTTAGATGAACATGATACCTTTATTTTATTCATTTATTTTTATGTGATGCTGAGGATCAAACCCAGTGCCTCACAGGTGCTAGGCAAGCACTCTGCCAATGATCCATAACCCCAGCCCAGATATTAAATCTTTAAACAAACTGGAAATCATCTAAAAAATTACACATGCACTGGATATAGGAAACTGATCCTTATCCAGAAGAAAATAAAGAACCATCCATGAAAGGCAAATTATAGTTCAATGTAAAGCCAAACTCTTTCAAAGCACCCCCTGGACAAAATTAGTTTGGTGGCTGGCCACCACCCTCCAAAGTAAAGGATATTAATACAGATAGGGTCCTGTCTCCACACAAGTTTTTGCAACTTTTCCCTGAGAGGTAAGGCAGGGCCTTAACTGAAACAGGCGGGACAATGAGTCAGCAAGAGTGCCTCTGGACCACACACACCGAGGGCCTGCCTGCTGGCTTCATCCAGAAGGAGTGTCTTTCAACCATCCCTGAAATCTAAACATTTATCTTATCAGTTTTCTGCCTAATATCCAAGTGTCTTTTGCTTCCAACTTTATTAGTTTTCCAAAGTAATTCAATTTCCAAAAACCTCAAATTTCATGTATTACAATTTCCTGGAATTCAACCCTTTCTTGATGTGTCCATAGAGTCCACTAGTTTGTACAAGCTCTTTGCTGAAATTCAACAACAAAAGAAGTTAGGAATAGGAACCAGTTAAGACCAGAAAACTAAGTTGGAAATTCAAGCTCTATCATCCTAACATAACCACAAGGGTTTGGCAACAGGCGCCAATTAACCAAAAGGTGCACAGAGCCAGGGAAGATAGGTTCTGGCTAGGAAACTCTGACCTAAATTATGTTTTATTTAAAGAACTGCTGCAAACCTTTAATTCCAACTTCCTGAAGTTCTTACTACAGATACACTAACCCAGAGGACATACAGTAACTTTTTATTATATAATAAAATGTTAAATAACAGTGTTCTTTCCAGTGTTTGGTTTTATTTTTCATAGAACCCTTTTTCTGAATTCCTAAAAGCCATAAGAAAATTATACTTTTAATAGCTGTATAGTTTAAAATGCAAACTTTAAAAGCCTCTTAAATGTTACCAATGAAAGTGTAATTTTAATGCAAGAGTTAAAGAAAAGAAACAGAAGCAAAAAAACTTATTTCCAAACGTTACATACTTGACTCCAGTGGAAAAAATAAACCCTTCACAATGAGGGGGGAAAAAAACACACTATTCACTTTATGGAAGAAGAAAACAGTATAGAAAGTTTAAACAAATATAATTGTAAATTCTTAACAGTTCTAACAAATGTGAAATTCATGAACTAGCATAACAAGAAAATATCCATAGTTGAAAAATACATACTTTAGAATTCCGTTTGTTCCAGAATAAGCTTCTACAGCATTGATACTGGTAGGCAGCATTGTAATAATCCTGTCAGCCTTTTCAGCTACATCTGCTGGGGAAGACACTACCTTTAAAAAAAATTGCGAAGGCACATTATTAAATTAAAATGCAAGCAGTTTCTAAAACACAAGTATATTTTGTATATGTGCTTAAGTAACAGAACACAAAAATCAAATCTTGTTTACAAATGACAAAAATAAAAAGCTTATTGTCCAAAATAAGGAGTCCATTTTTTATCCATGAACCGATGCAGTTTCTGTGGAATCAAATCTACTGTTTGTTTTTAAAAATGTGAAGGGAATAAATGGGAAAAGGGCAAAATTTTAAAAATAAATATTTTTTTACAACAGAGCTGGTAGCACTACTACAGGATACTGAGTAATCAGGTGGGCAACAAAATCCATTAGCAAAATCTCAATACAAACCACCACCATCCTCTACTTTCTATTTTCAAATTAACAAAAAAGAAAAAAAAATCACTCCATTTCACAAAAGTCAGGACAGGACATGAACACTTCCTGCAATGACAGTGAGTACTACCAGGATGTAGGGAGTTATCAGATCTCATGGGGAAACTGTATGTACAAGAGACACAGGAATAGTTATCAGGGTACCCTCTCAATTCTCCTTTCTGCTTTAAAATGACCATAAACATACTACAGAGGAAAGATGCTCTGTATATATGTGTGTGCAAGCATGCATACACACTCTCACTCACACTCTCCCCCTGCTCTCGGCTCTCTCTCTTTTTCACATGTACAGTTTGATACACATGGCCAGACAGTTGGCAACCAAAGAGGTCAGGACAGATTGAGAATGTACTATTTGACTCAAATTCTCCTTTAATAGAAGTGGAGCCCATCACCCCAATTGTCACAAAACTTTCTCTAAAGTCTTTTGTTTTTCCATGTAAAAAAAGATGAAGGACTATCAATCAAATAATTGAAGACTTCTCTCCAGGATGACTTACACATGTAAAAACTGACACTATTCAACAAGCATCATGTATGGAGAAACTGACCTGTTTTCTATCAGAAAATGTGAAGTGACGAGAAAGCATCTTAGGAATGGGAATGTCTCTGCTTTTCATGTGGTAGAAGTTTATATAACATTTTCTTTTTATCTTTTATGTGCATTTGATGAAAGTCAAAGAATGGAAAACCAAACACAGTGTGTAATCTAAATATTATTATGAGCTAGAAATAATTACATTTCAATTTTTCTTAAAATATAAGCTTCTAAATCAAATTCTGGACAAAGCAATTTCAAAAACCATTCTTTAAGTTTTCAGACAATTAGTATCCTAGCAATTTGTGTATTAAGTCCAGAGAAGAAATGTAGACCACCTCATACACTAAAACAAAACAAAGATATTCTCTCTCAATGTTGCGCTCTAACAACAATGGAACATTTTAAAGTCTACAGTGAGGTACATTCAACATGTATATTTTGATGTGTAACAGGGATAGGCCACAAAGAATTTTGAAAACTTTTTAACTTTCCATGAAATTACAAAGAAATGTTAACATGAAAACTTTTCTTACACACAAATACTGAGATTCAAAAAAAGAGGTAACCATGGAAACCCATTCAAGTTTATTCAAGAAAAATACAGCTCAGTAGTAACATGAAGAGATAAGAAATGGAAGTCATAGGAGTTGTAATTCTCTACTCCTAGACTCTCAAGAACATGGTTACTTGGAGAGCCCCATTTGTTCATCTCCATTTTAGTATAGTAAATACAATGCAAATGATAGCATATCTTTCAGTGGCCTTTCCTTCTATTGTAGATCCATCTCTAGATCTTTCAGAGATATCAGTAAGTCCTGAGGTCTAAGAGTCAATTTTAGGCTTCCTCGCAGGAATTGAGTTCTCTTCCATTGAAAGAAATTCAATTTCATACAGATAACTCCTTGAGAGTCCCTAAAGGGCAGTAGCAATTAGCTTACAGATCTAAGGGTACTTCACACCTCCAAGCTTCTCATGCCCATGAACTGGCAGTGCCAATTCATCCAACTGCCAAGTGCATGGGGTGGCAAATCAGCCCCCTGCATCCCTAGCATCTGCTTCGTGGGATGCTTGGGTTTCCAGAGCACTGCTAAACCCCTCAATTATATACTAAAGTAGTGTCAAAGCTCACAGGCCTGGAAAAAACACACAATGATAGCGAAAGCTGAAATGTCACCACTATAGTGGCCACAACTGCTCCGTGTCTCATGATGACATACACTGGTATATTATAATAACAGCCTTTAATTTGCATTACAAAGGCATGTTTATCAGATAGACAAACACTCAAATAATCTTGCCATCAATGTGATGACTTCAAGACTGAAATAATTGACGAAATTTGGCCACAACTCAAAATCTAAGGGGAAAAAAAAACAACCTCTTGCCAATCTGACACTAACCACAAAAGCCTTTAGGAGCTGAACTAATTAGAGTCCCTTCAATTACATTTGCTAATTGAGTGGATAAGCAAAGACAGCATGGATCAGAGAAAAGAACACTAATTTGGGGAAGCCAGAGAACCAGGTTCAGTTGCAGCTCAGCCAAGAAGTCATGTGCTATTTTGCACAAATCACTTAACCTCTGGCTTCAGTTTCCCAATCAATCTATAAGATAAAAATAGTAATTTAGGTTATCTTTAAGGGTTTCTATCTACAAAATAAAAAAGGAAACTTGGGCAGTAACATTAAATTTAGTAACATTAAATTCAAGGATATGTGTGCCCCCCCCCCCGCCCCAAGAAAGGGCTGATGGGGCTGGAACACCTGCAGGGACTCAATACAAATGGACAGCATTAGCAGGACTCACGCTGTGCAGGTCTTCAATACCTCCACATCTGTGGACAATTCCTAGCCTGGCTGACTGAATCTTGGCTCTGCTATGACTGCCCAGGCTGTCCAGACAGATCTCCTGCTAATTACAACAGCCTCATTTTTATACCATTATGAATTAAGATGAGTCTACTTTTTTATTATCACAATTTTGACTATAGGAAATTGGTTTCCATGTATATCTCAATATCTACAGTAAGAATTCTTACAGCCAGTTTCTCTGGACTTTACCTTAATTAATCTGTCTGCCAGGATACCTCAATGGCAACTGTGTAATATAAAGAGTAAAAGACTGGATGGATTCAAGACAAAATATGCTCTGCTGAAAGGGGGAAAAGGAAAAGGACCAAGAGTAATCTGAAGGAAATGTACCTCTCTTTTACAAATCCACTGGAAGGAGACAACTGTTGCCTAGTTGCTTTCTAGGAAGAGAAAAATCTTGCTGTCTCTTCTAAGCAAAAGTCAGGAAAGTCAAGCTCAGCATTGTTTCCAAATAAATGGGTAACAGAAACTTGCAAAGAAACAATATGAACATGACCTTGTTACACCTCTACTCCAGTGGTTTTTAATCTTTGGAAGTAGAAAAACACACTGTTACTTCAAAATTGCACTACATTTGACTGACAAAAACGTTTTGTGCCTGTATCTTGAAACATCTGGTCAACAATGATGGAGCCCACTCAGCAAGAGGCTTTTAAAGTTCTTATTTAACAAGATGTGAGTGGATGCCAGATTAGAGCCCAAGAGATTTACTTAACCAAACATGTTCAGCCTTCCGATCCAGGAACAACAAAATGGTTTCCAACTTTTTAAAGGGAAAACAAAAGAGGATCTAATTAAGCCTCGTTCAACCAGAAAACTCATATGAAAATGATGCATACGTCGGGACTTTTGGCACATATCAGCATCTCCATGGAAAATCCTAGACAATGAAAATGAAGCACAAGTTGCACGCCCTTCATGCTAAGCCTTAAGTTACAAAAAGAGACGACGAGCATCTTCTTATCATAAAAGTAGGAGAGAAGGGACAGTGCAGAACAGATCCATAAAAAGGGATGCTGTCAAATGATCATATAGTTTAATTTTAATTTTTATCATTGTTCTTTCATTTAAAAGTATGTCTACAATTTTCTTCCAAAATACTTTGGACTTAGTGATTCAGCCAAGACAGTGGTATAAAAGTGTGTTGAGAAACATGGTATAGATACAACAACCAGCACCACAGGAAGAGTAGCAGTGGCAGTAATAGCACTCTTCATGTGCCAGCTCCTCTAGGACTAAGAGGGAGTTATTGTTATTATCTCTATTTTATAAGATAAAGAAATTTAAGTAAAAGAGAGGTGAATAGTCTACTTGAAGCCACACAGATAGCACATAGCAGAACTGGGAGTTGGGTCCAGGCAATCTCAGGTTTTTAAAACACTACATTGACTATATATTGATTTTTTTTATTTCTAATATATACAAGCCTAATGGTTATCATTAGTTACATTGTTATCAAAGGTGCTAAAAGTTGTGATGATGCGTTGTAGGTCAAATCTAAATTTCCAACAGAAACAAGGATACAATAACAGGATACTAAATCAGGAAAGTCCAAATTTTTAATGGAAATGTCATGTCCACAAATAACAAATTTGATAAATTATAAATGCCTCATTAGGTTAACATTTGGAGGCATAAATAAGGTAATTAGTCATGTAAAATACTGAACATGTCAAAATTTTTATTTCCTTAGTAACCCATGAAATAATTTTTTTTTTGGCAGGGGGAGGGATGCAACCCAAGGCCTCACACATACTAGGCAAGGTCTCTACCACTGAATTACACTCCCAGACCCATATGGTACTTTTTATGAGGATCTTGAAAACTAGCTGATTGCTCTTTGAGTTAGATTCCTTGAGTTAAATATTTTACAACTTTTTCATCCCTGCTAATCTCTCACTGAAAGCACAGTGAACATCAGAAATCAACTTGGCAAGGTTTTGCAATTTGGGAGATGGGGGAGATACTTTAGTTTACTTTGGCTTTCACCTCATCAGCTTCACTTAATATTGTAACATTGGTGGAAGGGTGGGGCAAGGTGAATATCTAGCATTAAAATGTCTGAATCAACTAAAATTCACCCAGAATTCTTTAACCTTTAATCCCTTCAGGGTACTGTTTTACAAAACAGCAAGAAGTTTCATGGTTTTCACATACATTTCTCATTCCAAGTCTTGTCTTTGCCTTATAGTGTAGAACGGAGTTCATTTTTTTCTTTTATCCAACACTTTAAAAAATTAAACAGCCACAAAATAATATTAGCATATTAATATATCTGAATTTATTCATTTGAATTATTGTTCATTTGAATTACTATTACCTATTAAAGGGGTGTTCCTAGAAAATCACACTCGTTCAAATGATACTGCCACCGTTCAAAATATTTTCTTAGTTGCCAACATAAATCATTTATCAATAAATAAATTTTATTTTCATTTTATTATGAAATAATAAAAAAAGAACAGGATACTTCCTCTCAGGCCCAAAGCTTCTTCACTCTCTATCTTTCTCACTTCACTCATACACATTTTATTCTCCTACCCTCCACTGCTGACACAATCAATACTCAAGTACAGACCCTTAAGACAACCAGAGATGGGAGGAAGATGAAATGTAGGTCAAGAGAATTCCATCTTTCAGGCTTCTGGGCTCAGTGTGAACCACACACAATACTTCCCACTGTGTACTGGGTGCAGAGGTCAGAGGGGCACACAAGAAGTAAAGACAAGTCTTCATTCACTAATTTCAAAGGAACAGTTAGTTATCCAGAATCCATCTTCTTTCCTTACACCCACTTACATATCACAAGGAAGAAGAAAAAGAAAAACCTGGTCATTAAATCTATAATCTATTATTTGTATAGTTCTCCATGAGAAATGACTCTTAATAGTTTCTTCCCCTCAAAAACTGCTTTATTAGCATATTATAGTCAAATTAATTACAATTTTAATAGAAATTTCCTTGTAATATTAATTTGGCTTGCCTCCTGAGACATATCCAACACCTTGTCACTTTCAACTCAACCTGTTTTATTCACTACTGCACTAGGTGATCTGTTAGACAAATGGCAGGTACTCAAGTGATATCTGTTGACCTAAAGTAAAATATCTCGCAAATAGAGACTAAAACTCCTCTTTTTGAAGAAATTGCTCCTTCAATCCCATTCTTACCTGGATAAATCCTATGTATTCTGCTGTCTGACTAAATGTCAGGTCTTTAAAGAGAACGCCCCTATCTGCTTTCTCACCTAAGATAATGCACATTAAAAAAAAAAATATGACATTTTACTTTTTTCTTTTTACCTATACAATTTGGAATCACATATTTGTGTGTTTCAATAATCTAAGACCAACTACTGATCCCCAAAGGCAAGGACTATGAATCATTCTGGGCTACAGTTCCAGTGCCTAGCACACAGAAAGTACTCAAGAAATATCTGTTAAGTTAATGACTTAATGAAGGTCATCACCTGGGATTTTGTTTGTTTGTTTTTCAGTTCTGGAAACTAAACCCAGGACCTTGTTCATATTAGACAAGAACTCTAAAGCTGAGCAATATTCCCAGCCCTGTCATCTGTTTTGCTACAGTAATCTATAGGAACTTTATAATCAGAGCAATAGAAAGTTAACTTTCTTCATTAAGAAGTGAGGAGAGGGGCTGGGGTTGTGGCTCAGTGGTAGAGCACTCGCCTAGCATGTGAGAGGCACTGGGTTCAAGCCTCAGCACCACATAAAAATAAATGAATAAAATAAAGGTACTGTGTACAACTACACTAAAAAAAAACAAATAAATAAATAAGTCAAGAGATTCTGACATGCCATCTGAATGGAGAGCATCAGAAGAGGAATAACAGATGTGTACAGTTGAAATGCATCTAAGGCCTTTTGTTTTTGTTTTGTTTTTTTGGTACCAAGGATTGAACCCAGAAGCACTTAACCACTGAGTCAGATCCTCAGCCTTTTTTAAATATTTTATTTAGAGAGAGGGTCTCTAAGTTGCTTGGGCCTCACTAAATTGCTAAGGCTGGCTTTGAACTCACAATCCTCCTGCCTCAGCCTCCCAAGTTGCCAGGATTACAGGTACACATCATCCCGTCCTATGCATCTAAGGATTACAGAAGCTAATTTCTGGCTAACACTGGTTGACTACGTAACAAACACAATTTTAAGTTCTTTGCGCATATTGACTCATTTAATCCTCATAATATCTCCATGAAAAAAGGTATGATTATTATCCTTATTTCACACATGGGAAAACAAAGTTAGAGGTAATTTTAAAAATCTTTCCCATGTTTACACAGATTCTAAGTGGTGAAGACAAATCCCAAACCCAGGCATTCTATAGATTCCCAACATTTGCTGTATCAGTTTCCCTTGGTTGCCACAACAAATTACTATAAGCATGGTGGCTTGAAACAGAAATTTACTCTCTCACAGCTCAGAAGACCAAAGTCTAAAATCAAGGTGTCAGCAGGTCCTCACTACCTCCAAAGTCTCTAGGGGAGGGATCTTCTTTGCCTCTTCCAGCTTCAGGTGGCTCATGGAATAGCTCAGCTTGCAGTAGCATAACTCTAAAGTCCACTTCCATCTTCACATGGCATTTGTCTCTGGGTCTTTATGTCTTCTTTCCTGTCTATTGGAAGGACACTTGTGACTGGTTTTAGAGCCCACCATAAATCCAGGATGATCTCATCTCAAGATCCTTAATTTTTATCTTCAAATACCCTGTTTCTAAAAAAGTCACATTCATAGGTACCAGGAGTTAGGACTTGGATTTTTTTTTTTTTTTTTTTTTTAAGGTCATGCTGGGGATTGATCCAGGTCCTTACACATGCTAAACACATACTCCACCAATGAGCTATACCTCAAGACCTCAGTTTTTAAGTGACTTTATTGAGATATAATTCACATACCATACAGTTTGTCCATTTAAAATGTATAATTTGAAGCCTTTTGGTATAGTCACAGGTATGTGCTACCATCACCACAGTCGATTTCAGAACATTTTCAAGAAGAAACTCTATACCCATTAGCTATCACTCCTCTGTGTCCACCTCCACCTCATCCCCAGCACTAAGCAACAGGGTACTTTCTATCTCTATAGATTTTCTTATTCTAGACTTCTATATGAATGGACTTGTACAGAATCTGGTCCTTGAAACTGGCTTCTTTGATTTAGCATGTTTTCAGAGTTCTATATTGTAGCAAAAATGAGTACATCATTCCTTTTAATTATTGAATAATATTCCATCATATAGACATAATACATTTTTTTTAACCATTCATCTATTGCTGTACATTTGGGTTGCTGCTATCTTTTGGCTGTTATGAATAATGCTGTTATACAGAAGTTTCTGTGTGGATACAAGTTTTCACTTCTCTTGTGCATATACCTATGAGTAGAATTGCTAGATCATATCATAATTCTATACTTAGTTTTCTTAGGAACTCCTACTAAGTAGCTATACCATTTTACATTTTATGAGGGTTCTAATTTCTTCACATCCTCACCAAAACTTGCTGTTCTCTAATGTTTTTATTCTAGCCATCCTAGTATGCATACCTCGTGGTTTTGACTGCACTTCTCTGATGACTAATGATGTTGAGGATCTTTTTGTGTGTTTACTGGCCATTTGTATAACTTCCTTGAAGAAACACTTCTTCAGATCTTTTGCCCATTTAATTACCTGCCTTTTATGTTTGGGTTATAAGACTTCTGTTATGGTTTATCTAAACCATATGAAGAGTCCCCCAAAAGCTCATGTGTGAGAAACAATGCAAAAATTTTCAGGGGTGAAATGATTGGATTATAAAAGCTTGCTGGCCACAACTGAGAGTGGATTAACTGGGCAGTAACTATAGGTATGTAGGGTGAAGCTAGAGGAAATAAGTTACTGGGGGTGTGCCTTTAGAGTTTATATATTATCCTTGGTAAGCAGAGCTCTCTCTCCTTCCAGGTTGCCATGTCCTGAGCTGCTTTCCTCCATCGTGCCCTTTCACCTTGATGTTCTGCCTCTCCTTGGCTCCAGAGCTATGCATTCAATCAACCATAAACTGAATCTCTAAAACCATAAGCCAAAATAAACCTTTCCTCCTCTAAGTTGTTCTTTTCAGGTCTTTTGTTCATAGCAATGAAAAGGCAACTAAAACAACTTCTTTATATATTCAAGATATAAGTCCCATATCAGATATAAATATTTATCAGATTCTGTGGATTGCCTTTTCACTTGCTTGATGGTGTTCTTTAGAGCACAAGTTTTTACTTTGATGCAGTACAATTTATCTGTTTTTAATTTTATTGCTCATATTCTTTTTTTTTTTTTAAAGAGAGTGAGAGGGGGAGGGGGAGGAAGAGAGAGAGAGAGAGAGAATTTTTTTTTTAATATTTATTTTTTAGTTATCGGCGGTCACAACATCTTTGTTTGTATGTGGTGCTGAGGATCAAACCCGGGCCGCACGCATGCCAGGCGAGCGCGCTACCGCTTAAGCCACATCCCTAGCCCCTATTACTCATATTCTTGCTGTCAGATCTAAAAATTCTTTGCCAAATCCAAGATCATGAATAATTACTCCTGTGTCTTCTATTAAGATATACTTAACCTCTGTATACCCACTTAACAACCCATTATAATGGATAATTATTAATTAATTCCAACAAACTCCAAGAGTACAGAACCACACATTAAAGAGAGAATGGGACAGGGGATATATGATCAGTGACCTGAGACTACGTATTCAAAAAGCATCTAGGCACTTTATTTTTCAGAAACCTAGTTTATAAATAGATAACAAGCTGCTTTATTTCAGAATCAAGGAAGATGTTCCAAAATATCTGATACATTAATTTCACTATTTAGTGACTATGCACCATGTAATTAAGAGCCAAAGCTCTGAAGTCAAAGACAAATCTTTGTTTAGATCCTGGCTCTTGCTATTCACCCACTGTATACCTTGGGATATTATTTAATTTCCCCACAAATGAGTTTCCTGATAATAAAATGATAAAATGAGATAAGATAAAATGTTACAAAGATAAAAAATAGTTGGAAAAAGACCTGACACACAAGAGGTGCTCACTAAATATTAGAGTTTTTCCTTTCCCTTTTATTGTAAATATTTCCTATAATCACGGATAAGCCTTATTCTTAAAGTAGGCTTGCCTCATACCTACCTAAAATTAACAAAGAACAAGAATTTTGTTGGGAAATGGAGATAAGGGGATAACTTCGGAATATGAGATAATTCAGGCAGAGCATCAGAAATATCTGGAATCTAGGAAGAAGCAGAAAAGATTCACAAAGTAGTGACAATCATTTTAGTTATTCCATAGGTAAGGTCTAAAGGCTATAGGCATAAAGGGAAAAGTAAGAGCAATAATAATAACTTAAAAGGCCATGAGCTTCTGCTTTGCCAGTCCAGGTATCTTTCTCTTTAGTTAAATTCTGAATTTAATTGAAGATATTTCCTCAGTTTAGAGACTGAGTAGCACTGCTACTCTTACAAATATATAAACCATTATAAAATGACAACACCACAGATGTGTTATTTCTAAAAGTAAAATCTATCTCTTCAAAATAACTGCTAATTGATTCATCTCAGACTGAATAACAGCTTAAAATGTTTACCATATCTGAAGATGGTAAAAGGCCACTTTTCCAGATTTTCTAGCAAAATTTTTGATCAACTCTTTCAAACAAGGTTACTAAGTTTCTAAGTTACTTCAGGTCATCTACAAGCCTATTGCACTAGGAGGACAGGGTCGGTTATCACAGACTACATGGGCGTAAGTAAGCTTCAATGTTACTAACAAGTTCCAAGATCACACTGACTTTCTCATACCAGACTGCTGCCATTTCCAGACAGCTTACAACCATGGGAGGAAGAATATACAGGATGTCCAGTTATGCAAATGGATTCTAAGTTACCTAAATCTGTCCTTTATCTGGGCATTGCATTTCACAGTATTTACTTTCAAGTCTATCATCCAGAAGTTGACTGTTAAATTTTGTTTTTATTTATTTATTTTTGGTAACAGGCATTGAACCAGGGACACTTGACCACTGAGCCACATCCCTAGCCCTTTTTTATATTTTATTTAGAGACAGAGTCTCACTAGGTTGATGAAAATGACTTTGAACTCATGATCCTCCTGCCTCAGCCTCCCAAGCCCTTGGGATTACAGGTGTGCACCACTGCACCCAGCTAAATTTTATTTTTCTCTCATCTTTTTCTATAGTTCTCAGGAGGTTTATAGATTTTTCCTAGTTCTGGGATCACATTCTACCTTCCATTACCACTCTACAACTTGCTCCGTATCTAAAAAAATCAAAACTCTAAATTCAGATACTAACACATGGTCTTTTGTCATCTGAGTTACTAATAAAGTTCAATAAATCCAAACAATATACAAGACTTAACCAACAGATGCTATCATTCAACATGATAAACTCCAATCTCCAAATTCTTGAAACACAAATGGTAGCCTCCTAAAACAACACTCTAGAGATCTTTTATAACTCAACTCTTCACTATAACACACAGTGTTTTTAGGTCATCTCCAGGTTTATAGCCAATAGCTAAAAGGTATTCACAAAGTGCTATCATAAAGTATTTACAAAATATATTCACATATATTCTCTCATTGGAGTTTCACAGTCTAATGACATAGGTTTTCATCATGCACATTTTACAAATGAGGAAACCATCAGACGTAAGTAACTTGCCACCATTAAGACAGCATGTAACTATCTGATCCAGGACTCAAGATAAGTTTTGTATCTCTAAGACCATTCTAAGACAATTTTGCCTGTCTTTCACTAACTTGGAAGGCTATTTCCACTAAATGAACTGCTTTAACAGCATAATCAATAAAGTTACTACTTCGGGAAACTAGTAGGGCAAAACAAAACCCTCTGACCAAATTTGGGAAATGTTCCAGGTCACCTATTAAAGGACAGATAGACCCTCTTCCCCCAAGTAGCTAATGGAAGTGCTCCTTTCTTGTATATCTGGATCCTGAAAAAATGTTAAATAGCTAATGAAATAAAGTTAACAATGAATTAGGTTTACAACTTCACTGGGTATACTTCCAAGAAGATGTCACTTATTTGAATGTACATTCTGGTTTTTGGTTTTATTTTAATACTGGGGATTAAACCCAGGGGTGCTTTACCACTGAGCTACATCCCCAGTTCTTTTTTTACTTTTTATTTTGAGATAGTTACTGAGGCTGGTCTTGAACATGCAATACTCCTGCCTCCACCTTGCAAGTTGCTGGATTACAGGTGTGAGCCACTGTACCTGGCATACATTCATTTTTAATTATCAAAATCTAAAACAATATGCAAAAAAGACCTTACCTGTTCACCTGCCTCTTGAAACTCTTTGCATGCATCAGGGAATACATCATAAATAATGAGCGGATAACCATGTTTCATGAGGTTTTTTGCCATTGGATTCCCCATGTTGCCCAGTCCAATGAATCCAACTGGAGTCTTAGAAGCCATTGACCTAGAACACACTGATTTCAATATATTACTTTCAATAGGGGCAGATAACATTTTTCATTGTAAACATTCTTTCAGTATTTATAAGTCAGTTGTCATTTATGTTTACTATAAAAGACACTTCTAAAAGAGTAGTTTAAAAATAATAACCTAACCCCATTTAAAGGCATCAACAATGTGCAAGCAAATTTTACTTCTAATTATTTAGTTCTCCATGAAACATTCACAAAATTTAAGCAATCTTTTCTATTTTCTACCTCTATAACATCTTTTTGCCATTTTGAAGAATAAATTTAAAAATGCTATCATTTGTAAATCTCCTCTTGTCAGTTACCTACAACGTAAAGCATTTTAGTTCCTTATATCTAATTATCTCCGGTAATGATATGGGTAAGGCCTACACCTAGGACAGATCTTAGGTTGGAGGTGTAGCTTAGTGGTAAAACATATGCTTAACAAGCCAAGACCATATGTTCAATAACCAAAATTTAAAAAGAAAAAAAAAATCTTAATATAATGTTAAATCTAGGAGAATATATTTCAACCAAAGTTACTACTTTACAAAAGTGGTCCTAGGGGAGGGGAGGAGAAAGGAGGCGAGGTAAATGCTTCCATGGGCTTTAAATAGCAAAGGTAACAATATCAGGACCTGGGCTCAACAACTTTGCACCTTCAGAAAAGAGGGATTTCCAGAGGTGGCAAGAAAATGAAGGGAGGGAAGGAGGGTGGCAAGGGAAGGAGGAGGGAGGGAAGGGGGGCTCTTTAACTATATACAAGACTGGTTTTTGTTTCTCATAAAATTACACTGGGGGCACATTATTCAAAGTAAAGTTTTAGAGTAAAAAAAAGTTTTATCCTACCACAAAAATAACATTAGATACAACGTCTTAGTCTTTAGAACTCCACTCAACCAACACCACTCAACAAATATTCATTGCATATGAAGTACTGAGGAGCTCTGGAGCAGACAAAGCAAGGTGGGGTCCTTGCCCTGGAAAAGCTCCATCAAAGGAAGGAAGAAAGAGAAATAATTCCACTTGCCCTTTCATTTGCCAGTTTTCTTTTCATTTTTTCTTTGAAAGACTCCAGTTTCAAAATTGTTTAGTACAACAACTAATCAGTCACCCTCTCATGTTACAGATCCTCTCAAATTATTGATTCCTGCTCTTCCTTGAACTTAATCTGAATATGACATTTTTCTAAAAGTAAATTATTTGAAGCTCTAATGCTTAAGAAATAGGGGCCTTATTGGGTTAGAAGCATATTTAAATCATTTTAATTTGATTATTGTCTCTACCACTTTTATTAAATGTGAGTGTCAAGTAAGATCAAGCAAGATCACCATTACTAGTGCTAAGTTTACATGCTGAGTAAAAACAGGATCCCTCTGCCTGATTTTCTGGCCACAGGGGTTCAATGACAAAGAAATGACACTTATCTAAAAATAAATTTTATTTTGAAATTAAACAGAATGAGAGGCATACATTATAAGAGGATTATTATTATTCTTTTGTACCAGGGAATGAACCCAGGGGTGCTTAACCACTGAGCCATCCTAAGCCCTTTTTTATATTTTTATTTAGAGACAGGGTCTCAGTAGGTTGCTCAGTGCCTCACTAAATTGCTGAGGCTGGCTTTGAACTCATGATCCTCCTACCTAAGCCTCCAGAATCGCTGGGATTACAGGTGTAGACCACTGCACTTGGCTTGTAAAAGGATTCTGATGCTCATAAGCACACTGACAAAAATGGCCTGAGAGAAAATTTAGTCCTATTATTCCAGACTATCGTGTTAAGGTTGGAAAGGTATAATTTAAAAAAATTCTATTCTATTTGATAATTTTTACATTTTTTAATATTTATTTTTTAATTTTAGGTTGACACAATATTTTCATTTTATTTTTATGTGGTGTTGAGGATCAAACCAGTGCCTCATGCATGCTAGATGAGCACACTACCAATGAGCCACAACCCCAGCCCCTGGAAAGGTATAATTTAAAAATCTAGGGCTGGGGATGTGGCTCAGTGGTACAGCGCTTGCCTTAGGAAGTGTGAGGCACTGGGTTCAATTCTCCGCACCACATATAAATAAAGTCCACTGACAACTAAAAAAAAAAAAATCTAAAAACATTAGAAACTAAGACGACTATATTTTAAAGGCCATTAATTTAGCAGGCAACTGTTTTAGGTCAAACATGTCAGTATGACAAGGACAAATCGTAAATCTTTCCCATACTCAACAAATATTAAGCAACTATGCACATGTCCCACGCCAGATGACATGGAAGACACTAATGAAACACAGTTCTTGCCTTTAACAGCCTTAAAATCCAAGATGATGTACACTATGCAATCTAATACTAATATAAGACAGTCGGGATAAAATATTGTTTAAAAATACTACTAAAAGAGAAGGAAAATTCATGATCTGGGAAACTTGAAGAAGGAAGCATTTGACCTGGGTATTCTAGAATAGGTAATATTTCAAATAGGGAGAACAGAAAGGAAGTAAATGTCAGAGAAAAAGAACATGAGCATATGCAAGGAACTAGGAAAGCCAGAAGTGAATGCTAACAGTAATCATTAATGTTTATTGCAAATTTACTACATGCCAGACACTGAAAACTTTATAGATAACATTGTCATTATACACTATCATCTTTCAGTAAATACCTAAGAATTTATTAAATTGTAACATCAATATTCAAATGAGGTCAGTATGACTAGATTCTTCAATTGTATGACACTGTCCTCCATTCTTCCTATGGCATTCCCAAAGAAATGAAACAGTAGATTTAAATTAGAAGAAATAATGTGACCATAATATGGAAGACTAAAGCATGCTAAACAATGTGACTGCATTTTGGAGGCAAGAGATAGTTATTGAAGGGTGGGATAAAGAAATGATATGATCACACTTATGCTTTAGAAAGAGAAATGAGGCAGCATTATACAATAGATGAACTGGAGGAAAGAGTCTGAATTCAAGAAGACCAATATAAAAGTAATAGAAATCCTCTAGATCTTAGTTCAGGCTGCTACAACAAATATTCAGGCTGTTGTGGCTTAAACAATAGTTCTGAAGGAAAGTCCAAAATGAAGGTAAGAAAGAAGCCAGAGGGCTGGGGATGTGGCTCAAGTGATAGCACGCTCGCCTGGCATGCGTGTGGCCCGGGTTCGATCCTCAGCACCACATACAAACAAAGATGTTGTGTCTGCCAAAAACTAAAAAATAAATATTAAAAATTCTCTCTCTCTCTCTCTTTAAAAAAAGAAAGAAAGATGCCAGAACAAGTGTCTTGGTTTGCAAATGGCCATTCTCTCTTTGTATTCTCACAAGGCAGAAAAAGAAAGGACACGAGCTCATGTCTCTGATTATATAAGCTCTAATTTTATGACCTAATTCCCTCCCAAAGGTCCCACCCTTCAAATCCATCACCTTAAAGGTATGAATTCCAATCTATGAATCTTGAAGATATACAAACATTCTGTCCATAAAAGACAGCTAACAGGTAGTAACTATGGGGAAAGACAAATAGGAAAAATTATTCAAAGACAGACCTAAAAAAAAGTAACAAATTGGATTATGGGCTGAAACAAGGCAAAGGCCAAAAATGACACTAAAAGAATAGTAGTATCAATACCCTAGGTAGAGAAATAAAAAAGGAGAGTTGGCTTAGTTTTAAATAGGGTAACTATGAGCTGTCGTGAGGTCAAAGATGTCCAGCAAACTTAGAAACATTATAACCAAGGCTGTGGGTTAGGACAAGAAAAGTTCCCATAGTAAGGATGAGAAAAGAGAGAGACAGACAGAGACAGAGAGAAAGAGAGGGGAAGATCTGTTGACCATCTATTTCAAAATTAGAGTTGAAATTGTGAGAGTCAGCAAACTAAACAAGAACAAAGAGGCTGAAGCCCAAAGGTTGAACTTCTTTGAAGTTCAGGGAATAAATACACTTAGAAGTCAAAAAGATAAAACCAACCATGAAAATGACACAGATGTTAGAATTAAAAATTATTATAACTGTGGTCCAAACATTTCAAAAGTAGAGATATGGAAGATAGTTTTAAAAATCCAAATGTAAATTAATTGAGATGAAATCTTCAATGTGTAAGATGAAAATTACACTGGAAGATTAGCAGCAGAATACATACTGTGGAAGAAAAGATCAATAACTTCACTGGCACAGCAAAAGAAACTACCCAAAGCAAAACAGAGAAAAAAATAATTCTAAAAATGAGAAGAGCATTAATGAGCTGAGACAGTTTAACCAGCCAAATGCATATGCAATGGGAGTCCTCAAAATAGAAAAGTGAAGAAAGAATACTATGGGAAGAACTAATGGCATTATGGGAAGACCCACTGGCCAAAACTCTTCCAAATTTGTTAAAAACTATAAACTCCATGCCTCCAAGAAGCTTAATGAATCCCAATACAACAAATAAGAAAACTATGCCAAGACACATCAGAATCAAAATGCTAAAAGCAGCCAGAGGGAAAGCATGGAAGCAGATTTCTTATCAGAAATATACAACTGGAGCAACATCTTTAAAATATTGAGGGGGAAAAAACTGTCAAGCTAGAAATCTGAAACCAGTAAAAATATACAAATATTCTTATTTATATATACAAAGATGCACAAGGAAATTTAAGGCAGTGGTACCAGATGCATTCACTATCTTGACTGTGATGATGGTTTCTCAGGTACTTAGACATCAAACTTACCAAATTGTAGAGTTTAAATAGATGTGGTTTATTGTACATCAACTACATTGCAAATAGCTGTTTTTAAAACATCAACATCATACACTTAGAACATTATAAAAACATTAGAGTTCTCAATTTTAAATAATATAAAGAAAGTAATATATCAATCAAATGTGATGTATGAAACCTGAGTAAATCCTGATTTGGAAAAAAAACTATAAAAGACATTCATAAGAAGGAGAGAGTCAAATAGTAAATTATTTTTAGCTTTGCAAGCCATAAGGCTTGTGTCACAACTGTACTACTCATCCATTCTAGTTTGAAAGCAGCTATAGGCAATACAAATATAACTGGGTGTGCCTGTGTTCTGATACAACTTTATTTATAAAACTTTAAAGTTTTATAAACTTTATTTATAAAAACAGGTTATTATACACTAAATTCTGAATAACAAATATATAGTTTATTGTAGAACTGTTTGTTACAACAGAAAACCCACAAATAATTAAATAACTGCAAATAGGCCACTTAATTCATAATATGCATTAAAAGGATACTTGATAATTTATATTAAATGCAATGTAAATTATACCAATATTTAAAAGAATATGATATATATATCTAAAAGCATAGGGAAAATCTCCAAGACAAGTTATTGAGTGGGGGGGTGGGAAGCAAGATGCAAAACTTTATAAATAATATATAGTATTCTTATTTTTCTGGTTTTCTATATAGATATATAATAAATTGCAGTTACACCTGGAGAGTTAGAGTAATGGATCAGATTTGAAGAAAAGATTCTGACTTTTTATATCCTTTTGAGTTTTTATCACATATACATAACTTTTATAACTACTTTCACAAGAAAATGAACTGGCATACAATGAGTGCTGAATAAGCAGTATGTGAATAAATAACTACTAACCAGAAAGGTTTCATCAAAGTGTTTATGGGGATAAAAGCCAGTCCTATCACAATTACAGAGAAACTAAGGTGACAAAGTGGATCCAGCAAAGGTAAACCATTGCAGCAACCATTACATATTGCAGGTTGACTCCCAAGTTCAGGGTCAGGTTCCAAACTGCCTAAACCAGTACATGGTAATGCCATTTCTGCCAAATGTCTGGTTCAGGGGCTGCCAGCCCTAAGTCAAAGCTGTGGGAAATCTGAAAATGTAACAATAAATGAACAAGACAAAGCATTGCATTCAATCAGCAAACTTCTGTGACTCTCCATATCACTACCGAGGTGGCAACCAGAGGGATGGCACAAACCAAAGGCAATGGATATTACCCAGAACTAAAGCAGAAGACTGAAAAAAATATTAGGATACTATCAAAGGCATCAGTGAAACTGCTAATTATAAATAAGTTTGAGGTTGGATATAAATCTAGAAAGGTACTTAATGAAATAAGACGAAAAAGTGTGTCCATGTATTAGAGGGTGACAAGGAGGAGTCAAAGACAAGGTGTAATAATGATGCTGGTTGGTTAACAGAATGAGAATCATAGAGTTAAATCAATCAGATGACTGGTTCTTGTGTAATCCTAGCAAGAAAAATTCTGCCAAATTCTGTGATAAGACCTAGAAGAACTGAAGTAGAATGCTGATGTTGCTGAGGTTGAGGCCATCAAGAACAATAAGGCCCATGTTGATGAGCCAACATGAATACCAATGAAGATGATGCTTTCAATGATAGACTCAGTTATCTTTAAAGGGTGGTAATATAACTAGCTGAGCTGATATCAAAAGAGAAGTTGTTTATTGATGGTGATAATATTTAAAATCAACAAGAGTGTCTACTGTCTATCAACAAGAGCACCTACATGAGAAAATGATTATAAAGGTTACTTGAGATAATGTATTTAAAGCATTAAGCAATGTTTAGCACACGATAGTCAATAAATATTAGTTCCTTTTATTAACAATAATCATGAAGTAGCACTATGGGACAAGTCCTATGCCAAATGCCCCTTTTTGCTTGCCCAGTGGGTTAGAAGAAAGAAACAGAGAGAATAAAGAACGTATAGATGCATTTAGATAATGAACCATATATGGGAAAAGACAACATTTAGCGAAAATTAAGCAAGAAAAGGAGTGTTTGGCAAATAAAGAAGAATTTGCTCCCAAAAGGGCAGAAATCCAAAGGAATATAATGGCATTATGATTACCCTAAAAATTTTCAAACCTAAAGAATACATCTTCCTTTAAGTAAGTCCTGACAGTAGTATGTGGAAATAGCAAAGTTAGACTGCAGATATATAAAGCTGGAGTAAAAAAAAAAAAAATCAGACAACATAATAAAAAGGTGATATTCATTGATCAACTGGTAAACTAGCTAGAAAATTTGGCAACATTAGTTTCTAAATTTAAAGATGCAAGTTTACAGATTTTGATCTCTCAAATGTAACATGATCCAAAGTTATCCATTTCTTCGTAGTCTAAAATGCCAACAAAAATCATCTAAATTTCAAAATTAAGGTGTGGTATTAACTGATAACTTTTATGTTTTTTTAATAATAAATTATATGGATCCTTAGAACATTGCCATCCTTATGTTATAAACATGTAACACACTATGAAGGTAAATAGCCTACAAAATTCAGAGCACTAAATAATGTTACTATTTTTTAAAGTATTTTTTTAGTTGTAGATGGGGCACAATATCTTTATTTATTGGTTTATATGTGGTGCTGAGGATGGAACCCAGTGCCTCACACATGCAAGGCAAGCGCTCTACCACTGAGCTATAGCCCCAGCCCTAAATAATGTTACTATTTAATCATGGTTCTTTTTAGTAATGTCCCTAAACTCCAAATCTACATGTGAAGTTTTTTTTCTATCCTTTAAGATTTGAACCTCAAAAGAGTTAACTGTTTTGTAGTAAACTAAAATCAACATGAGTGTTTAAAACAATTCCACAGAATAAAAAACAATTGTTGATCCGTTTTAAACATTTCATCACAAAAGAACTATTTAAAAGTTTTTCATAAATCTATATTCTTACAACAACTTTGTGCCAAAAAACCTAAAGATCATATGCCAAAGTAGTCTAACCAGCATTGTGAGGTAGGTCCTTCCAATTTATAAAAACAAGTATTATAGTCTTAGGCCTCAGATTCTTCTACCAGGAATTGTAAGAACCTTCACAACTCTTTAAGAGTTCTTTCAAATATCATTAGAACATCTGGTAAAATCACTAAACAGCAAATACATCTTACTCATCTAATGAAATATGAAAGACTTGTGAGTTTCCTCTCTTGGAGGGCAGGAGATGGGGGCTATTGAGGTCCAAACAAGGTCTAGTGCATGCTCTACTGCTGAGCTACAACCCCAACCCCATTAGTAAGGCTTTGTTAATCCTGAATATGATCATACTAAACACTGCATCGTTAAAACTCAATTTTACAGAAACACAAGGGCAGTATCCCCACAAATCAACATTTTTTCAATATAAGAGGAGCCCTGGTGTCCTAGAAAATGCAGGCACTAAGAAGAATCAAGGACTACTTTTTAGATCCTGCTGGGGAGATCCTAATTTATTTATCCAAAAAGGGTCTCAGGTTCCTCAGGGGAAAAATGAAGGACTGAAATAGTTTTCTGTGGATCTTCATGTAGCTCTCAAAACTGCCTCTTCCTAAGTCCCTGGTTAGTGTTCAAAAACTTCTAACTGTATGGGGGAAGGACTCTGGAAAGGTTCAATTTGGCTGGCAGCAGTTACAGAAGAGGGGTAAATCCACCCTGCTAGTCAAGGGTGACAAACTTTGCTGGAATGCTGGGATGTTATTCATCCATCTCTCCCAATTACGGTGGTTAAACACAAACCGTTGTGGGCCTGAGAGTGTTTTCACTGACTGTGCAACCTGGGACGTCAGGATGGGCAGGGGTCGCCGGGGTGAATGCGGGGTCGCCCCTACTGCTTGGTCCTCCAAATGTCCTCGGAGCCCAAACTCCAAAGAAGCATGTCCTGGGCCCAAATACTCCTCCCTTCACCCCAAGTCCTTGCCCACCCCTTCCTAAGTTCTGAACCCCGCACATCTGGAGCCAGGTGAGGGGACTGAGGCAGAAGAGACAGAACTACAGGCAGGAGGGGTGACCGCAGTGGAGGCCAGGCCTTTGGAACAAGTCAAAATTTTGTTTTTTAAACCCCAACCCAACCGCAGCAACCTTGGGTGAAAAGACCTCTTCAGCCCTCTGGTCGCCAGTAGCCGGCGGCCAGGCGAGAACCTGGGGAAGAGGCGCGAGGTCCTTACCCGCTGCAAGGCTGGCTGCTGCCGGCCGCTGCCTGTGGCTCCAGTACCGGAGGCCGGAGGTGGCTCCTCGGAGCCGCAAGGAAGCTGCCATGCTGCCCCCGCCCCGCCTCCCCGCGGTGACCTCCACCGCCTCCCAGCTAGCCCACAGACTGCGAGAATGCGCGAATGCGCAACCCCGCGGGCGAGCTGGCGCGATCTCGGCGTGGGGCCGCTCGCGCATGCGCTCTCACTGATCTGGAAGTGCGTCCGCCCGCAAGGGGCGGAGCGTGGTGCAGAGAGGCGCGGCCCGGGATCGGGGGCGGAGACTGTCAACTCCCTTATAGACAGGGAGTGGACCAATAGGAACTCCCAGATACCCCCACCCCCAGCCCCGCGCCCTGGCCCCTCCCTCAGACTCCATCTACGTTTTCAGCCTGCGAGCGTGAGTCTCCTTGTTTACTAAGACGTGGAGGCTGTGTGGGAGGAGGTGTCTGGCGCTCACTCCCGCCTCCTCAGAGCAACTGTACCCAGAAACCCTCCTTCCCAGAGCTGTAGCTATGCGTTTCTACGTTACAGGCAAGGACAAACTTTGACTCGCAACAGCTGCAAAAATTTCTAGGCAAGAGATGAAATTTCCAGCCTTTCTAAGTATGGATCTTATAATTTAGCGTTTGTATTTTTAGTGCCTATTGAAAAACAATAAGCAATCTACTGTGGAGCTGGGGCTGGGGCTTAGCGGCAGGGCGCTTGCCTGGAGTGCGTGAGGCACTGGGTTCGATCCTCAGTACGACATAAAAATAAACAAATAAAATAAAGGCATTCTGTCCATATACAACTGCAAAAAATTTTTTTTAAAGAAATCTACTGTGTATGTAATAATTCCAAAATTGATTTGATGTTGTATAACCCGATAATTTCTCAGTAAACTTGAAAAATAGGAAACCAATTTGATAATTGTTCTTTCTAGAAGCAGAATTTCCAGGAACTTGCTCTTTCTATTCCAAGTCATATTTCTTTAATATTTGAAAATTTCACGGCCTGCCTCAATTTGGTAAGCAAAACGTAAAGGTAAATTAAAATCGAGAAAATAGTCTATACGAATGCATGTTACGTGTTAGAGAAACAGACATCTATTCTTTATTCTTTGGGTGCTTGGTGTGCATAAGAAACTCGGGGATTCACATCTTCACCAAAGGTTTGGGAGCCACAAGACTTGTAGTTTTTGGAGAAAGGTAGTAAAAGAGAAGAGAGTGAGATGTAGCTTGGGCAATAGGAATCCCGAAGTTGTCCATCCCACCCCCACTCCCAAATTTATTTTTTATTCATTTGCCTAGGGTTGTATTCATTCTAACCTAAGTAGCAGAAATAAGGAATTTGACTTGGATTGTCTTTTTTTTTTTTTTTTTTTTTTTTAACTTTGCCCAGTCACCCATGGAGCTAGAAACTGCTAAAGGGAAAGCAAATAATTGAATAACTTCTAAGCACAGCTTCTCATGGTTCTGGGCATGTTTCCAGGGCAAGGACCCATCTGTAACTAGTAGAAAAACAATTCCCTTCATTGTGACACTCTGCCACAACCTTCTACCTATATCTACTGAAAAGAAGGAAGGAAAGGTGGGGAGAAAGGTAGGAAAAACGCATTTCAACTATCAGACAATCTCCAAGATTTGGGACCCCACCACAAATAGGACTGTTAATTAATTTCAAGAGCATTTCATTTCACTCTTATTGGTTTCTTTACAGTTTAGCTGGAATGGACCTGCAACCAATAAATGTAGCCTTGCAATTTTCTACATTTACTTGCTGAAGTGCAGTAACCTACCAATTTTGTCAACCCAAAGAGAGCTGTTTACAGCACAAAGCAACACATCACTCATCTCTCCAGCTCTTTATATCCCAGTCCTCTTGAAATTTTATACCCAATCAGATCACTTTTGTCATTTTTATTATGAGCTACTGATCTTGCTTCTCTAGATTGTTTATGGGGCTTTTTTCTTGACCGTGTGTGTGTGTGTGTGTGTGTGTGTGTGTTTGTAATTTTTTTTTATATACAAAAGGCTGCCTCCTGTGAACAGCATTTTCCCAAGGTTAGAAAGATGGAGCTCAGGAAGAGCAGGCAGAGCTAAGTTGGGCAGGACTTCATTTTTTTAATTTTCTTTTTTCATAGTGGTGATGGCTTTGAAACATGAATGGTATTGAAAGTTTGATTCCTTTTACTCCAATATGATCATTGGATAAATTATAATGTTTCCATATCTCTACATCATGTAGGCTGTTGCCTTCTCCCAGAAGTTCTATATTGATTCATAATTTAAGGAATGTTCACAGAAGGTTTCCAAAAGCATTATGATTTTTTTAGTAATTCTTAATATTTAAAAGTGCTCACAGATACTGCATTTGCAAAGGCAGTTACTGCCTATGTCTAGCTTGTTTTGACTGCCTTCCTGATACCTTGGTTTGAAAAGCACTGCAACTTTACCCTATGTCTTTGCCACACATTTTTGTCTGAAGTTATGTTTCAAAGCATCATAGTGGCTGTTCGGCTTCCAGAAAGATGTTGCAGATGTAATTTTTTTTTCCTTATTCCTTTCACTAAGTACAGCAGAAATTATATAGATGCTATTTAATTACAATGGGGCTATATGCCAACAAGCCCATCAAAGGTTGAAAATATTATTAAATTGAAAATGTATTTCATATACCTAACCTTTAGAACAGTAGCACAAAGGTGCTGCTAAGCATCTTTTTTTTTCCGTTTTAACATTTTCCCCTTATTGGTTCTTTTTAGTTATGTATAATATTAGGATTCGTTTTGACATAAGAAATGTAGTATGTATACACAAGCATGAAATATAAAAAAGCATGGAATACAATTTGCTCTAATTCAGTCCCCAATACTTCCCCCTTCCCTCCTCTCCTCTCTCTCCATTTTCCCTTCTTTCTACTCGACAAACCTCCCTGCTGTTGACTTTGAGGAGGGTTCAGTGTTCTTCTTTTTAGTTACACATGGCAGTAAAATCTATTTTCGTATATTTATACAAACATGAAATATATCTTATTCCAATTAGGATCTCAGTCTTCTGGATGTTGAGATTCACTGTGGTATATTCATATATGTACATAGGAAAGTTATAACAGATTCATTCCACTGTCTTTGCTATTTCTATCCTCCACCCTTCCCTTCATAACCTTATGCCTAATCCACTGAACTATTGTTCTTCCTCCCTCGCTACAATTTGTGTGTTAACATCCACATATCAGAGAAAACCTTTGACCTTTGGTTTTTTGGGATTTGCTTATTTCACTTACCATGATAGGCTCCAGATCCATCCATTTATTGTCGAAATGTCCTAAAGTAATTCTTCTTTATGGCCAAGTAATATTCCATCTCATATATATATATATATATATATATATATATATATCCCACATTTTCTTTATTCATTGATCTGTTGATGGGCATTTAGATTGGTTCTGTAGCTTAACTATTGTGAATTGTGCTGCTATAAATACCAATGTACCTGTGTTACCATGGTATGCTGATTTTTAACTCCTTTGAATATATACCAAGGAGTGAGATAACTGGGTCAAATGGTGATTCCATTCCTAGTTTTTTGAGGAATCTCCATACTGCTTTCCAGAGTGGTTTTGCCAATCAATGTCTGAATGTACCCTTTTTCCCACGTCCTCACCAACACTTATTTTGCGTGTATTCTTGATAATTGCCATTCTAATTGGTGTGAGGTAAAAATCTGTGTAGTTTTAATTTGCATTTCTCTAATTGCTAGAGATTATGAGCATTTTTTCATAGATTTGTTGACTGTTCATATTTGGGAGGTAGGGTTCTGAGGCTTGAATTCAGGGGCACTCAATTACTGAACCACATCATTAGCCCTATTTTGTATTTTATTTAAATACAGTGTCTCTTTTCTATTTCATGGGATAATTTGAGGAGGATTGGTGTTAGTTCTTCTTTGAAGGTCTGGCAGGACTCAGATGAGAATCCATCTGGTCCTGGGCTTTTCTTTGTTGGTAGGCTTTTGGTGGTGCATTCATTTTCACTACTTGAAATTGATCTGTTTAAATTTTCTATATCCTCCTGTTTCAACTTGGGTAGGTCATATATCTCTAGAAATTTGTGAATGTCTTCAAGATTTTCTAATTTATTAGAGTATAAATTTTCAAAATAGTTTTTGATTATGGTGCATATTTCAGTATGTCTGTGGTGATATTTCCTTTTTCATCATGTATTTTAATAACTTAAGTTTTTTCCCTCCTTCTTTTAATTAGCTTGGTTAAGAGTCTATTCATTCTGTTTATTTTTTCAAAGAACCGACTTTTTGTTTTGTTGATTTTTTAGAATTTTCTACTTCAATTCATTGATTTTTGGGTGTGACTTTAATTATTTCCTGTTTCCTGATGATTTTGGTGTTGATTTGTTCTTTTTTTAGGGCCTTGAGATGAAATGATAGATAATTTATTTGGTGTCTTTCTATTCTTTAATGAATGAACTTGATGCTGTGAACTTTCCTCTTAGAATTGCTTTCAAAGTGTCCCAGCGATTTTGATGTGTTGTATCACAATTCTCATTTATCTCTAAGGACTTTTTTACTTCACCCTTGATTTCTTCTGCTATCCATTCATCATTCAATACTATATTATTTAGTTTCCAAGTGTTAGAGTAGCTTCTACTTTTATCTTAATGATTTCTAATTTTATTCCATTATGATCTGATAGAATGCAATGTATTATCTCTATTTTCTTTATTAAGAGTTGCTTTGTAGCCTAAGATATGGTCTATTTTAGAAAATGATCCATGTGCTGCTGAAAAGAAAGTATATTCAGTCATTGGTAGATGAAATATTCTATATATGTCTATTAAGTCAAAACTATTCATTGTATTTTTTAGTTCTGTAGTGTCTTCATCTTGTTTTTGTTCGGAAAATCTATCCAGTGATAAGAGAGGTGTATTAAAGTCACCTTTTTGTGTTGTGGTCTATTTGAGTTTTGATATTGACCATTGTTTGGAGCATAAACATTTATGATTATTATTTCTTGTTACTGTATAGTTCCCTTGAGCAGCATGAAATGACCTTCTTAGTCTCTTCTGATTAACTTTGGCTTGAAGTCCACGTTATTCAATATGAGAATAGAAATCCCTGTTTATTTACAAGATTCACGATCCTTTCACCTTTAGTCTGTGGATGTCTTTGTCTATGAGGTGAGTCTCTAGGAAGCAGCATATTGTTGAGTCTTGTTTTTTAATCTGATCTGCCTACATCTTTTTTTTTCCTGGGGGGGGGGGGGTACTGAGAATTGAACTCAGGAGTACTCAACCACTGAATCAGATCCCCAGCCCTATTTTGTAGTTTATTTAGAGATAGGGTCTCACTGATTTGCTTAGCACCTCACTTTTGCTGAGGCTGGCTTTGAACTTGCAATCTTCCTGCCTCAGCTTCCCAAGTTGCTGGGATTATAGGCATGCACCATTGCACCAGGATGCTTATTGTCTTTTGATGGATAATTTACATTCATTGTTATTATTGAGAGATGATTTTTTCCCTGCCATTTTGATTTATTTCTAGATTTTAATTTAGATTTGTTTTTCCTTTGATTTACTATTCTTTTACTGTAGTTCCTCCCTCTGGTGGTTTACATTTTTATGTTTTTTTCTTTCTTCTTTATGAAATATTTTATTAAGCGTGTTTTGTAGTGTAGACTTCTAGTTGTGAATTTTTTTAACTTTAATTTATCATAGGTTTTTATTTCATCTTCAATTCTGAAGCTTAATTTTGCTTTGTATAGTATTCTTGGTTGGCATCCATTTTCTTTCAGAGATTGGTAAATATTAGTCTAGGACTTCCTAACTTTAAGGATCTGGGTTGAGATATCATCTGAAATATGGATTGGTTTAACCTCTAAATGTGAGTTGTCATTTTTCTCTATCAGCCTTTAAAATTCTATCCTTATTTTGTATGTTAGGTAATTTCATAATAATGTATCTTGATATGGTCTATTATAATTTTGTGTATTTGGAATCCTGTTTGCCTCCTGTATTTGATTTTCCATTTCACTAGTAAGGTTTGGGAAATTTTCTGAAATTATTTTATTGAAACAATTGTGCATTCCTTGAGTTTGTATTTAAGGGCCTTCATCTATCCTGATGAATCCTAAATTTGGCCTTCTCTTGTTATCCGATATTTCTTGAAAATTCTGTTCATGGTCCTTTAACTTCTTTTCTCCATGGTCAACTTTACTTTCAAGATTAAATATTTTGTCTTTGTTGCCTGGAACTCTGTCTTCCAAGTGATCTAGTCTGTTGGTGATGCTTTCCATTGAATTTTTAATTTGATACATTGATTACTTCATTTCAAGGATTTCCATTTGATTCTTTTTCAGAATCTCTATCTCTTTATTGAAGTGATCTTTTACTTCCTGTATTTTCCTTCTGATTCACTCTTCACATTGTCTTTTACCTCACAGATCAGTTTAATTATGAACATTCTAAATTCCTTCTCTGACATTTCCTCTACTGTTGTGTCAATGAATTCCATTACTGAAGTATGTGGGTTTGTTTGGGATATTTTTTCCCTTGCTTTTCCATATTTTCTGTGTGTCTACCCATTTTATCAGTATGAATATGAGGCAGCAGAGTTTTTACCCTGTGAACTTGCAGTGTCCCTGAAGGTTTCTAGAATCTCACAGTTAAGGAGGAGACAAATAATAACAACCACCAATGCAAACAATATACAACATTATACTAAATACTTAGTTCCTATTATGACATCTACAATGTTAATTGGCACAATAAGCAGAAATGTTATGATAAGCAATTGCCAACAGTAAAAACAGTAAGTTTGCAAAAGGGTTTGTTATATCAAAAGGTGAGCATGGAGAATGAAGAAGAGATATAGGAAGTGATGATTATGACAGAGGAGAGAAAGTAGAAGTGAAAAATTAAAGGAAGACTGAAAGAACAAATAACCAAAAAGAAAGAGCGAGAGAAAGAAGAGAGACAGAGTTTCTTGATGAAAAATTGAGAAATTATTTCCATTGTGGTGGTCAAAAATTGTCACTGATGTTTGTTGTCTGTTCCCAAATATCCTTCTTTTCCTTTTTTCTTGAGGTATATATGGCCCACAAGACTTGATAGCACAGGCTATCAAGTCTTTCCTTTTTGGATTGCTCATCAAGTTGCCAGTTGGAGTTCAAAAATTCTCTGCTTCCCTTCTTGGCCGTATGAGGTAGAGCAGGTTGGAGAGTATTGTCTGCTCCACTCTCAGCGTGGGGTCACTGTAGTGTTCTGTGAGAGCAGTTCCTGTAGGTGGAGATCCTAAAGGCAGAGTTTAGGTCTAGGTAAACCCTTCAGTGCTTTTTTTGATGGCAGTTGGTCTCAATATTTTAAATCAATGCACCTCCATGGTCTGGCATCTGCATGTCACACTGGGCAAAACACTCTCTGATTTTTCCATACAAAGATACCCACCGTGTTACCTGAAATAAGTTTTTTAGTCCCCCTCCCAACTTTGCCTGTGGTGAATCAGTTCCAGCAGCTGCCAGCAGTATATTTTCTTTTGTTTTGTTGTATCCAAACTTTTGAGTCCCAAAGTTGTTCTGAGTGTTCAGTATTAAATCACAGTAATAACCCTCTTTCGCCCACCTCATTGAGAAGCTATTTATCTACTTTCTTGGTCTCACATCATGGAGCAGCTTGGAAAGCAACCTCCTCTACTCCACCATCTCTAAGTATCTTGAAGAAGGATCATACCACATATTGGTAGCCCTAGAAAAGATGCAAATTCACAATTTGATGTACAGTTTCTACTAAATTTGTGTTGCTTTCTTTCCATCATTAAGTTGAAATATCATCAAGCCATCATAATTTAGAGTTCATTTGTATATAAAACAAATATAAGATTATTTGAAAGGGGCAGAAAGGAAACCATCCTAACTAGGGACTTCAGGACCCAAAGTGAAACACAGTAGTAGTAAATTCCTGGGGGTTTTTTAATCTTTATTTTATTATTTTTGTATGTGGTGCTGAGGATTGAACCCAGTGTCTCATGCATGCAGGGCAAGTGCTCAACCTCTGAACTACAGCCCAGCCCCTCCTGGATTTTTATTTAGCCTAATATATCCCGAAGTGTTTGTTGGAGAAGCCAAAAAAACAGAAACACCAAAATGCAAAAAGATATAGACCAAAAATGTCCTAATAAAAGGCTGCTCTGTATAGCCAAAGAATGTAAAATGAGCACCCTAGCAAGACAGAAACATGTCAGGATGGAAGAGAGGCACATACACATACCCAAACAGTGGGCCTAACCCACAAAGCTAAGGCCAAGTGGGAAGCCTAGACTTTTATAGTTTCCAGGAGGCAAGGAGACACCTCAACATTCCAACACCTCAACCTCCCTCCCCCTCAACCCCTCTGAGGTGCTGAGACTTCCATCACCAACACTGGGCAGTAATGAGTTCTCCACACACGCACCTCCCCTTGCACTTGAAGTTACTGGAGACCAACTCGGGGAACCCAGGCTCTCACACTTACCTTACAGGAATGAGGCACTCCAGCCTTTCTCTGCTGTGGTGTGTAAGAAGACACAGAGTGAAGAGTCAGGACTTCTACCACTGCCCAGCAAGAAGAGATTATCACTCCTTCTGCCATCATGGTTACTGGAGGCCACAAAGGGAACATTAAGGAGGCATTCCAACCCCTGTCCCAACTAGGGGAGTATCACTGCCAGATTTAGGTGAACCGAAACTCACACCCTTGCCTAGCAATAATGAGAAATCCCCCACATTGGCAGTAACAGAGGCAGAATAGGAAACCTCTATCACCATTTGTCATTTAAAAGTCCCTGTCCCCTTTCATTCCCTTGCAAGAGCCATGTTAGGAAAAACTGATTAAAATACAATGTTTAAATAAGACTCAACATGTCATCATGCCCAAACATTCAGATTTCAGTCAAAATCCACTCATCAAACCAAAACCCAGGAAGATCTCAAGCCAAATGAAAAAAAGACAATCAACAGATGCCAAACCCCAAGTTAAACTTCTCTGACAAAGACCAACAATCGTCAGAAAAAAAATATTTCAATGAGCAATTAAAAAGTTTTTGAAGAAAATGAAAAAGTAAACAATCTCAACAAAGAAACAGAAAGTCTCAGCAAAGAATTAGAAGATGGAAGAAATAAATGGAAGTTTTAGGACTGAACGTTGCAGTAACTGAAACAAAAACTCAGCTAATGAGCTCAACAGCAGAATGAAGGAGAAATTCAGTGAACAGGAAAATAGAACAATAGAAATTACCCAATTTAAACAGCCTAAAAACAGACTAGTGGAAAGGAAACATAGCTTAGAAGTTTACCATTGAGGATAACAAAAGAATGTGGGAGGGAAAGGAAAAACAGTTTCCCAATAAGGCCCACACTCTTTAATCATTTTTGCACCTTTCCTGAAGATGTGATTTTGTTTAGTCATTTCCATAATGATATGACACTGTCTCCCTTGTCCAGATCACTCTGACTTCCCCAGGTTCTGCCCTTTCCTTCTTCCCTATATTCTTCTCATCTTCCCTTCCTTTCCTCCTTCCTTCTCTTCTGTTTTTCCTTTTCTTTTTCACAACAATTTCTAATATACCTTCTCTATGCCCCAATGTTTAGGATTCAACTCAATATGACCTTCAAAAAAAAAAAGTATTTTCTTTGATAATATATAAGCAGTCATGAAAATAATTTAGATATAGAAGAAACTATCTCTGGGCTAAAAGTGCTTGTCTAACATGTGTAAGGTCCTATTTGGATCCCCAGCACTGGAAAAGAAAGAGAAAGAGAGAAGGGGTGGTCAAAAAGAAAGAGGAAACTATAAAGTCACTTTAAAAAATTATTGGTTTGCATCAGATTTAGCTGGATGGAACAGAAAATCCAAATTTTAGCAATTTGTTTTCTCCATGCTTAAAAGAAGTCTGCACGGGGGTATATCTCAGTGGTAGAGCACCTATTTAGCACAATAAAAGAGAGAGAGAGAAGAAAGAAAGATCTAGTGATAAGCAGACAAGGGCCAGTGTAACAGTTCTGTGTTATCAAAAATCCAGGCTTCTCTTTCTGTTTTACTACCTGGCACTTTTTTTCTAGCTTCACATTTTGTCTTGAATCCAAGGCAAAAGGAAGAAGAAAGGCAGTAAAGGATGTGCCATCTGCCTATCCTTATTTTCAGAAGTTTTCATGTAAATCCCACCCTCCAATTTCCTTCCCACTGGCTGGCCAGAACGCAGTCATGTAGCAATATGTACCTGAAAAGAAAGATTTTTAGAAATATAGCTGAGAGAAAAAATGGAGAATGTGTTTGGATTGGCATGACCAGTCTTTGCCACAATCAATTTCAAAATGTTTTGGAACATAAACCAATAAGATAATTGTATTGTGTCACAAGTAGACTGAATTGTGTCACAAGTAGAGAGCATATCAAAGTTCACAATACTTGTTTATTTCAAAGGATTAGAGTTGGAGACATCAGCATGAATTTGAGCTTAATATAAGAACAGATGGTTACATATAGAAGTATTTATCAATGTGTGTATACACAGGTTAGTGTACACACTCATATGTCCTTACTCTGTCATCTGAGGGAGCCTAGTAGCACAGATACTATAGTAGCAATGAGCATACCTGGTATTATGTGTTTTTCAGTTCCTTTACTTTTGACTTTGATGGTCAAAATTATCTAACCTAATAAATAGGGATTACAAAAAGGAATTAAATAAGTTTGATTACCATGTAATAAATGTGTCGATTCTGCCAACAATTATGATTATACAACTAATTCATATTTATAGTTATTTTACTTACTATATGATCCTCAATATGTGAATTCAGCATAAATATTTAATCAAATTAATTATGTTCCTCTGTTTTTGTGAGATAAAACATACCAAACTTGTTAATGCTTATAAATACATAGAACAATATGCTACATAATTTCTAATGACTTGATAAGAACACAAGTGAGGGCTGGGATTGTAGCTCAGTGGTAGAGCACTTGCTTGGATGTGTGAGGCCCTGGGTTTGATCCTCAGCACCACATAAAAAATAAACACATAAAACAAAGGTATTCTGTCCAGCTGCAACTACAAAAAAAAAAAAAATTAAAAGAAAAAAAAAAAAGAACACGACTGAGTCTTACCCATATTCACACTATCTATGATTTAAAGGTGTTATAAGTCCACAAAAATTTCCATTATATTTTACCTTGATGATTTTGTTCCTCATTCATGGGCCTGAATTTTTATGACCCCTGAGAAAGGAAAAGTTTAGAATCATGCTTACCTTTTTGTCAGTTACTTAACATAACAGGTAGAATTAACAACATTAGAAAGGAATACGTACAAATTATGAATATTTTAATCCTAATAATTAAGATAGCACATCAGCTGAGCACAGTGGTGCACACCTGTAATCCCAGCAAATCAGGAGGCTGAGGCAGCAGAATCGCAAGTTCAAAGCCAGCCTTAACAACTTAGAGAGACTCTGTCTCAAAATAAAAAATAAAAAGGGCTGGGGATGTGGCTCTTGGTTAAGTGCCTCTGGATTCAATCCCAGTACCACCCCTCCACCCAGCCAAAAAAAAAGAAAGAAAGAAAAGACAGCACATCATTTTAGTATTCCTGTCTCAAGTTGTCTTAGTCTGTTTTGTGTTTTCCTGAATGGAATACTACAGCCTAGTTAATCTAAACAAAACAGAAATTCATTTCCTATAGTTCTAGGGTCTGCGATGACCTAGATCAAGACACCTACATCTGCTGCAGGCCTTATTGCTATGTCCTCACATAGAAGAGGCCAGAGGGCAAGAGAAGATAAACTTTGTGTATTCACATGGCAGAAGAACAAAAGAGGGTGAACTAACTCCCACAAAGTATTTTGTAACAGCATTAATTCATTATATAATGAATAATTCACCTTCAGGACCTAAACTTTAAACTGCCCCAAAGTTCTACCTTTCACACTGTTGCCTTAACTTAAGCTTCTAAACCCACCGGGGAGTGTACCTCAGCAATAGAGTGCTTCCCTAGCATTTCAGCACTGAAATTTTTCTGTGGTGGTCAACAATTATTTAACCCTGTAAATAGGGATTACAAAAAGTAATTGAATAAACTGAATACAAATAAGTTTGAGGTGAGGTCTTGAATTTCAGCCTGACAGTTTTCTGCACGTGAATTTTGGGGGACACATTCAGACCATGGCACAAATGGTTTTAAATGTTTAATTTGCTTAAAGAAATAAAATGAATGTCTCACTCCTTCAAAGGGCTTGGCTTTAAGAGAGACGTGGTCTCCCTGGGCCTCCTGCTGCCTGCCAGGTGTTGGCTTCATCTTCACGCCTCCTGCGTTGCTCTCGGTGCTCTCCTGTTTCCAGTAACTTTGAGATGACCAATCTGCTTTTGCTTTTTATTCCTGCTTCTTCGAGCCCTTTTCTTTCTAAGTTTGGAACCCTTTTTTCTTTTCTGGAATGAAGTGTGTTTAATTCTAGAATCAGAAATAAAGCCCAGTAAGTTTTTTAAGCTAAATTATTTTAATATTGTCCTTTGATACAATGAAAAGAGAAATGGGGAACTTTCTTACACAGCTGGAAGGAGTGTAAATTGGGTCAATGACAGTGGACAACTGCTTGCCATTACCTAATAAATTTGCAAAAATTCTAATTCCACTCTTAAATATTTATCTTAAGAGAAATACACACATATTTTCGGCAGGAAAGATCACAACACAACTGCTCCAAATGACAAAGAACTGGGGAGGAGAGGCCAGATATCCAACAAAATACGTAAAACATTGTGGTATATGCACAAAATGGAAAACTATCATAGCAGTATGAATGAATGCAATATAGCTGTTCTTGTCAACCTGGATGACCCTCAAAAGCATCATTGAACAAGTCACAAAAAATATGTAGATGGCACTCAAACAGGTAGAACAGAAAGAATTTCTTTTTATGAATACATATCCATGTATTAAAAATACTTTTTAAAGCAAGAAAAGGACTAACACAGATTTCAGTACAGGGTTTACCTCCATTTGAAAGGAAGGGGAGACAGGTTTATTAGTATTATTCTTTTATTTTAACACAGATTCTCACTTTATTTACCAACTGGTCTCAAGCTCCTGAGTTCAAGTGAACCCTCAGCTTCTGGAGGAAGGTCCTAGGCACATACCACTGTACCCATCCTTTTGTTCTTCTTTCCATAATAATAAGATTAGGTCACATTTCACAGGTGTCATTCAAAAGTCCAGATAAGTTATTCAGAGCAATCAAGGTATTTTCTGTGCTTGGTTGTAGCACATGACACTGAGCAGAACATTTCCAGTCTCCCTTGCAACAAGATGTAGTTATATGATGAAATTCCAATAAGATATGAACAGAAGAAATGTGTGCACCTTCCAGATTTTTCCTTAAACCTGGAGTCTTGCCCTGGACATTTTCTTTTTCCATTCCCACAGACTGGAATATAAGCATGGAAGCAACCAGATTCAACTGTGTGGATAAAGACAACACCCAGCAGATAATGAAGATGCAGGGGTCTCTGAAAGAAGCCTGAGCATCTGCTCTCGTGGAGCTGAGCCCCCAGACCATCCCTGGTTTAGACTAACGAGAGAGAAAAAAACCCTTCTACCTTCTTGAAGTTTCTACATTTTAGAGTCTCTTTATTACAACAATTTAGCGTGTACTTTATGTTTTCCTTGTAAATGTCTTAGTAGATAAACCTGACTCTGAAAATGGAACAGTGTGTACGTGACATTGTCTACAAGAAGAGTGTTTGCTTCCACAATCTAGAAATTTCATTTCCTCTGTGGTTAGAAGTAATCAGGTCCTGAGGGACTGGAACAAGTTAACTAAAAAGCACAAGAGACTGAAATAGACACCAGGATGCAAATTTATTAGTATACTAGGAAAAATAAAACAGCAATACCCTTCTGTGGGCATAATCAGCACATTCTCTCTCCTATAACAAAGCTACATGGGAAGCTCATCATAGTCAGAAACCATTTCAGTGATTTGCCAGAAATATTTTAAGTTCATGTGGTCAACCCATTGTCTCCCTGTGGAAGGACCCACACTGGAATTCCAAGGTTGCTTCATGGGCATGAAATCAAAACAATGGGAAGCAAACAAATCAAATGTCTAGTGAATGTGCTGTCACTTTGGTGACCTTCCTAACTGGAAGTACTCAAAGTCAATGCCTAAATCTCCATGTTTCTCTTCACTTTGGAAATGATGTTGCAACTGGAGACAATAGGCCAAAGTTAGATGGTATGGTTTCCTTTTCCTTGTTTATCTCTATGACTTTTCCTATCCCATGGGCTGGATCAGAGAGTGTTGCTTATCTTTAAAGAAACTTCCAACTGTTTTTAAGGAAAAGAAAAAAAATATTTCTCTATATGAGTAGACTTCTGGGAAGGGATGTCTTTGTTCTGAAAATATGCTATTTCTTATTTTTTCACGGTAAAGCATCTTTTATTGGGGACAACATAGTGGCTGTAGACTGTTGGCTCTTTCTTATGCCCATCTTTTGTAAATTGGAAAGTTGGCAGCCCTTCATCAGGTCTTCCAATTTTTTCTAACAAAGTCATAAAACTCAAAGTCCTGGACCTACTGTTTTATCTTGCCACAGTTGAATAGCAACTTTTTATGACTGATACACTCTTAAAATAAGATAACAACTAGCCTGGCATGGTGGTGCACACCTGTAATCCCAGCAACTTGGGAAGCTGAGGCAGGAGCATTACCAACCTGAGAAATTTATGACTCTGTCTCTAAATAAATAAATAAATAAATAATAAAAAGGCCTGGTGATGTAGCTTAGTGCTTCGCTAGCATGTGCAAAGCCCAGAGTTCAATCACTAGTACTTCATACACACACACACACACACATACACGCACACACACACACATATGATCATAACTTCAAACTGATTTCATTGACATTTCTAGGCCTTCTAACTATCTCCTAGCTATCCTCCCAATGATTCCTTTTTGTCATTTGTATAGTCAAATTCTTAGAGGACATTCTCTTTTATTTCATTTACAAGTTACTGAGATATATCATGTTCTTACGACATCCTATGAATTTACTTTCTAAGAACACAGGAATCAGTTTTACAATAATAACAATAACAATAATGATAATGGTAGCTATCATTTCTTGATCACATACTATAAGTTTTTTATAGGGTTTAATTCAGGTTATCCTTCTAGCAACCTTATGAAATAATTATAATTATTATTTGCATTTGAGGACGAGACTATTTGCAATTAAAACATAAAGAGGTTATTAATTTGTCCAAGGTCACATACCTAGTAGCTAGCCCTAGAACTCAAAAACAGGTATCTGATCCCAATATCTATGCCCTTAACCACTTTCAAAAAATCAGAAGCTGCCTTCTTATTGGGAATTTGAACCCAGATTTTCTATGAGACAACAAAATTAATGAAACTGAACAAGGCTTTGTTTAATATTTTTTAAATGTTTGGTGCTAAACCTAATCCACCCCATCCATATATAAATAACTTGCATTTTCTATGGTAGAATAATTTAAAAACTTCTCAATAATGCCATGCTCTTTTTCACACTCGATTTGTGAATTTTGTGTCACTAAAATGATTCCTGAGAAAAGCTTTCTCAAGAACATACTACAGTGACACAGCCACATCAGTATTTATAGCAGCACGATTCACAATAGCTAAGCTATGGAGCCAACCCAGATGCCCTTCAACAGATAATGGATAAGGAAAATGTGGTACATATACACAATTGAATATTACTCAGCCATAAAGAAGAATGATTTTATGACCTTTGCCAGTAAATGGAGGGAGCTAGAGACTGCCATACTAAGTGAAACAATCCAGTCCCCAAAAAACCAAAGGTCCAGTGTTTTCTCTGATATGTGGAAGCTAACCCACAACAAGGCAGGGGAAAAGAACAGAAGTTCATTGGATTAAACAAAGGGGAATAAACAGAAGGGAGAAGGGATAGGAAAAGGAAAGACAGTGGAATGAATCTGACTTAACTTTCCTATGTTCATATATGAATACAACGAAGTGAATCTCTCCATTGTGTATACCCATAAGACATTAATTAAAAACAACAACAGCAACAAGAACAATATTCTATAAGAAAGATGTTTGTGTGCTGATCCTAAGCTTTTGAGGTTTTTTTTTTTTTTTTTTTCAATAAAATTTCTGGTGTTGCCCTACTCGGTCAATGTGGCTGAGAAATGTTTATTCCCCTTTCTGGGATATGGACTTGGATTCTGTTTAAGCAATGTCTTTCTTCCATCCTGAATCCTCCAAACTTTCTTTTATCTTCCTTCACTGATCTAGAGTGAACCCTAGGTAACCGTTCCTAACAAGTGTCTTTTGAAAAGTCTATATCATCTGCCAATTTTCCACATACTAGTGCTTTGGGTCTCCCAAGACCAGAATGGTATCATAATGTAAGCACTCAGAACCTCAATATATCCAGGAGCCCAACTCTTCAACTGTTTTTGAGGGACAATCAAACTAAAAATTACTTATATTCAGATTTTCCTCTAGTAAGTTCTATATATTATATGTCAAGAGTCTCTGAGACCACTCCCAGATTTAGTTATTTACTAGGACTCAGGAGTCTGCATATGGTCATACTCATGGCTATAATTTATTACAGCAAAAAAGATACAAAGAAAACTCATGTAAAAGGTACATGGAGCAAAGTCTAGAGGAAACCAAGCATAAGATTGTAATTCTTCTCTGCCAATGTAGTTACACAAGACATTAAATTAAGCATTTAATTCCTCATCAAGGAGTCATGGTGACACAGGTGAAATGTTGTCACCATAACAACCAGAAAAGCTCATTGTAGACTTCGTGCCTGGAGTTTTTACTGGGGGCTTGTCTCATAGAACCCTCTGCCTATCACAGAATCTTGGAGTCCTAGAGAGAAAAAGTTGTTTGGCATAAAAATGCATTGCTTGCACAAACAGTTTAGATGCAGCAAGCCATCTTTTCTTTTTTTATCAGTCAGCGTGGTAAGAATCTTTCCCAATTTCTAGTTCCCAGATGCTGGGAGGTGTTTGCAAAGATAGCAATCAGAACTGCTATGTTAGCTGTTTTTTTTTCTCCTCCTCCTCCTTCTTCTTTTTCTCTTTTAATACCAGAGGAGATCTAGTAGAACAGGTCTAAAGCAAAGTTCTTTAGGGAAAGTTAAGATTATCAAATGCAAAGGTCTAGAGCTAGACAGAGAATGAAAAAGAAGGCCAAAAATGGGAAACCAATGGACTGGGGTTGTAGATCAGTGGTATAGCTCCTATCTGTCATTATGAGGCACTAGGTTTGATCCTCAGCACCACATAAAAATAAATAAATAAAATAGAGGTATTGTGTCCATCTACAACTAAAAATTATTTTTTTAAAAAATGGGAAACCAAGCAAGAACCTGATTAAGAAAATCCACTGACTTTGTTGATGAGAGGTGATTGATCCTGTATTCGTCAACATAATGTTACTATAATGAAACATCTGAGGCAACTAACTTTATAAAGATAAAAAGTTGATGGCTGGACTTTAGTCTCACACTTGAGAGTTGCAGGTTGCTCTGCTGTGCAGGAGCTGAGGATCTCAATCAGGCCTAACTCCTGAGAACCAGGAAATGGAACTGTTAACATTCAGAGATGTAGCCATTGATTTTACTGAATAAGAGTGGGAATGCCTTAAGCCTGCTCAGAAAAACTTATATAGAGATGTGATGTTAGAGAACTATAGAAACTTGGCATTCCTGGCCATGACTCCTCATGATACCGAAGAATATTCATCCAAAATGGCATAAAACATATTTCACAAAGTGATAAGTGGAAAATATAGAAGTTGTGATCTTGACCATTTACAACAAAAGAAAATACGGAAAACTACAAGTGAGAGTGAACACCAGAAATCATATAAAAATTCAGGCCTTGTTAACCACCAGAGAATTTCACCTGGAGAGAAGCCCTACAAGTATAAACAATGTGGCAAAGCTTTTAGTAAAAAAAAAAAAAAGATCTAATTTACCACAGAAGGACCCACACTGGAGAGATGCCCTACCAATGGGCAGAATGTGATAAAGTTTATAAAGGAAAATCAATCTTTATTAAGCAAAGCAGAACTCACACTGAAGAGAAGCCCTACAAATGTGAAGAATATGGTAAAGTTTTTAGTCAAAACTTAAAACTTATTTACCAAAGAAGAATTCACACTACAAAAAAGCCCTACAAATGTAAATAATGTGGCAAAGCTTTTAGTCGAAAAACAGGCCTTATTTACCACAGAAGAACTCACACTGGAGAGAAGCCCTACAAATGTAAAGAATGTGACAAAGCTTTCAGTCAAAAATCACACCTTTTTTGCCACAGAAGAACTCACACTGGAGAGAAGCCCTACAAATGTAAAGATTGTGGCAAAGCTTTCAGTCAAAAAGTAGGCCTTATTTGCCACAGAAGAACACACACTGGAGAGAAGCTCTACAAATGTAAAGAATGTGGCATAGCTTTTAGTTAAAAAATCGACCTTATTCACCACAGGAGAACTCACACTGGAGAGAATCCCTATGAATGTAAAGATTGTGGCAAAGCTTTCAGTCGAAAATCACAACTTATTTGCCATAGCAGAACTCACACTGGAGAGAAGCCCTACAAATGTAAAGATTGCAACAAAGCTTTCAGTCAAAAATCAAACTTGATTTGCCACAGCAGAACTCACACTAGCGAAAAGCCCTACAAATATAAAGAATGTAGCAAAGCATTCAGTCAAAAATCACACCTTATTTACCACAGCAGAACTCACACTTGAGAGAAGCCTCACAAATGCAAAGTATGTGACAAAGTTTTTACTAAAATACCAACCCTTATTTGCCACAGTATAATTCACACTCAAGAGAAGCCCTACAAATGTAAGAAACCTGGCAAAGCTATTAGCAATAAAATAGCCCTTATTCGTCACAGCAGAACTCTTACTAGAGAATAGCCCTACAAATGTGAATAATGTGGCAAAACTTTTAATAAAAAATAAAACTTTATAAACCACAACAGAAGACACCCTGATGAATGTGAAATGTGAATAAAGTGATAATAGTTTTAAAGAAAAACTAAACCTTATTAACAACAGAATTTATACAGAAAAAGAACCCCAACAAATGGAAACAAAGCATGAATGCTTTTAATAAGAAATCAATTCTTTTTCACCACTAGGCTATTTAATCTTGAAAGAAGATATATAAATGTAGAGAATGTAGAAACATTTTAAATTATATATCATACATTAGTAGACATCAGAAAAAACACACTGGAGAAAAGCTCTAAAAATGTACTATTCCTCTAAGAAGGGGTCAAATTTTAATCCTCACCACAATAACCACAGCGGAGAGAAAGTTTTGAAATGTGAAGATTGACAATGTGACAATGCCTCCAAAATTTATTCACCAATACTCAGCACCTGTGAATACATACTGGTTAGAGAGAATACAAATGGGGAAAAAAAACCATTTCATAGCTACATGTTTCTTGAACACTACTGATTTTTGGAGAATTCATTGTGCCCAGAAACCCGAAAAGGTAAATAATATTTCCAAAACTTATTCAAATTTTAAATTCATTGAACATCTGAAAACTTATACCAGTACTGAATATTGAAAACATGTGTGCCTAATATGACAATGAAACATTTATAATAAACACCTTGACAAATGTAAAAAAAAAAAAAAAGATAAAAAGTTTATTTGGTTCAGTAATGGAAGTTCAACGTCCAAGATTAGACAAGCCCTGTTGGTTTGACCTCTGGTGAGCGTAGTGGATGGCAATGGCAGGAGTGCATGTCATAGTGAGCACTCCTATTTCCAACTGAAGGAGGAAGGTCAGAAGGGTGGAGATAGGCAGGGTCCCACAGTCCTTTCCAATGGCACACTCCCAATGATCTAAGGACCTCTCACTAGTCCCCAGCTCTTAAACATTCCACCATCTCTCTATGGCACCACCATGAGACCAAGCCTTTAACACATGGGACTTTGGGGGACATTTGACATCCGAACCATAGCAGATCCCAAATGCTGCTGTGCACAGCTGAATCAAGCTGCCGAAAGGCACAGAATCAAGACTGGCAAATGCTCTCCAGGCGGCCTCCACAACATGGCAAGATTACATCAGGGAACAAAGACTGAAACTGGTCACTGAAGTGAGTGCTTATGTCAGAAAGTCAGTGCCATGACAGTTTTCTGGGTCTCTCTGTTCCTACTGTCCCAACTTCCTTGTTGGTAGCCAGGGTCTAATGTCTCTATAGTATCTGAGATGGACTCAACCAACTTTCCAAGGTGCATTTGTGACAAATGCTGACTTACAATATAGTATTCCCACAGCATGTAGCCAACTGTTCTTGGAGAAAATTCCCCTTCAAATTCAAATCAGGCTGCCAGGTTTCCCTTGTTCCTTGGGAAAAATGAGACCCTCTGTCAGGAGCACTGTTGCCTACACAGTGACCAGAGGGCACCACAACCTACTTGCCTCTTCCCTAACGAGCACTAAATCTGATACATTCATCAGATAGTAAGAGCTCTAAGGAGCTAAAGTCTAGGGCATATTTCTCAGGAAACAGAGCAATTTATCCAAGCTTATTTCAGTTGTTTGCGAGCTGGTTTCAAATACTATAATTTTTATGTTAGTCAGATTTTCATCTAAGACACCTGACAAAAACAACTTAGAAGAGGAAAAGTTTGTTTTAAGTTCATTGTTTTCGAGGTTTCTCTCCATGGTCAGCTGACTCCATGGGCTCTGGGCCCAAAAGTCAGGCCAAACATCATGGTAGAAGGGCATGGTGGAGGAAAACTGCTCTACTCGTGGCATCCAGAAAACAGAGAGAGCACACATAAGGAGCCAAGGACAAAATGTATTCCCCAAAGGCATGCCCCCAGTGACCTACTTCCTCCATCCATGCTCCGCCTGCCTAGTAACCACCCACTAACACATTCAGATTATTAATCCAACAAATTGATTAATCCAATGATTAGGTTACAGCTCTTGTAATCCAATCATTTCGCTTTTGAACATTTCTGTTAATATTGACACATGAGTTTTTTTGGAGGGATATCTCATATCCAAACCATAACCATTTCCTAGCATTAATTAACAATATGATTATGGCTCTCTGAGCTGAGAGATTTATTTGATTCCTGGATCTTGTCTCTCAAAAAAGCACCAAAAAAATTTTTGGTGCTCAAAATCCAGGACTGAAATGGATGTGGTATGCCTATCTCTGAGCCGACCCAGGGAAAATCCATTTTGAATGCCTTGAATGTAGAGAGAGCCTCCTCATATGTGAGAATTATTTATAAATTTTGGATTTTGCAGCTTCTGGCCACATCTTCACTGCCTAACTCTCCCACTATCACTGGCTAATGAAACATGATGAGAGCCACATGCTATTACAAATCTTCCAGGGTCACATTTTAAAAACATATAGAGAAATAAGTGAAATTGTTTTAATGATTTTTTAAACATATTATTTAATAATATGCCAAACATATTATTAAAATATGATATTTAAAATATTACCATTTCTTCATATTATCAATGAGATATTTTACATTCTTTTTGTCAGACTAAATCTCCAAAATCTGGAGTCTATTTTGTACTTAAAGTACATCCTAATTCAGATGGGTCACTTTTCAAGTGCTCAGTAGCCACGTGTAGCCTGTGGCTACTATATTATACAGTTTTAGACGAAAGCCAAGAGGCCACACAGAATTCAGTTACTGCCACAGCAGTCAGGAAGCTAGAGGCCCTGTAAGGTACCCTACACCCTAGCATTCATTTGCAATAGAGACTGATTCCTCCAAAGCCATTGTTCCCAGGATACACCTGGACAAATGTTCTGCTACGAGCTCAGCAATTTCAGAGACTGACACCAGAGAAGCTTAATTACTAGGATAGAAAAGGTCTCCTCACCCTGAAATTCACCTTCAACTCCAAAAGGACCAACCTAAAAAACAAAAACAAAACAAAACAAAAACCTGGTACTCTTAGTTAACTCAAAATGAAGACCCAAGAGGATATGAGTCCCTAGAAATTAAAGCCAGAGATTTAATAAACCCCTGTTTTTAATGGTCAATTTCAAGTTTTAGTATGTTTGGAGACAAAGAAATCAGAAAGCTGTCTCCATCCCAGACCATCCATTCAAAAACCTCCATAGTCCTACAGCCTCAGAAGGACTGGCAAACTTCACCTAGTGCCATTAAAACAAAATTCCTACACCTGTCCATGTTTGCAAGGCTCTGGCCATACTCTGCTGGTCCGCTGCTTGAACTGGGAGTAAAGATTTCCATTGCAACGACAGGCAGTTGCATGTCCCAGAAGACAGGGCCTGGATCCAGGGCTTCCTGTTGTGCCAGGATGCAATTGAGAGAGCCACAGGGGCCCTTTCCAGAAAACTAATTTGGCCCATTAGGGACTCTAATGTTCCCATGTGTAACATAAACTCTTTCATTAGTCAGGTAAATGCAAAGGACACTCTTGGCCAAAAGATAAACTGGTAACTTTTGAAGAGCTATAATTCTGTTTTCCCTAAGCATTCTAGGCAACAATGTCATGCAATTTAATCATAAACCTCTCCTTCTCTCTGAGTCTTTCTCAGGGGCAATGTAGCTATTGATAAAGACACTTATTTATCACTTGCATCTGACCACGTTTAACCCTAAACACTCAACTATGCACCTGCAGGATGTGACCACCAAATAGGTTCCTATCATCAGGGGTCCCATATTTATAAAATCAGGGGACCCATATTTATAATCATCTCCTATGATATTTCAAACCCAGGTATTATAAACTCTAAATTCATGACCAAGAAAGTATGAACCAAGTACTAGATTATTTCAGATTTAGGGCATCTTTTGAGCAGGACAGTTAACCTTAACAGTACATACTTCACTCGGTGGAATTTTTTGTAACTCCATTTACCAATAATAAAAAATACTTGCTATAGCCCAGTTTGGTAGTGATTTCCTGTAATCCTAGTGGCTCAGGAGGCTGAGGCAGAAGGATTGAAAGTTCAAAGCCAGCCTCAGCAACTTGGTGAGGCCCTAAACAACTTAGCAAGACCCTGTCTCAAAATAAAATATAAAAAAAAAGGGAATGTGGCTCAGTAGTTAAGCTTCTGCATTCAATCCCTGGTACAAAAACAAACAAACAAACAAAAACCCTGCAAAGATTTTGTGTCATTTCACACACAATGGAATATTATTTAGCCTTTAAAAAGAGATATTGCCACCAAGCACAGTGCCACACACCTGTAATCTCAGAACTCTGGAGGCTAAGACAGGAGGATCAGAGTTCAAAGCCAGGCTCAGTAACAGCAAGGTGCTAAGCAACTCAGTAAGATCCTGTCTTTAAATAAAATACAAAATAGGGCTGGGGATGTGGCTCAGTGATTGAGTGCCCCTTAGTTCTATCCCTAGTACACCCCCAAAAAAGAGAGAGAGATTGCCATTTGCTATAAAATGGCTGAAATTAGAGGGCATGCTAAGTGAAATAAGCTAGAGATAGAAAAATTTGTATGTTCCCACTTATATGGAATCTTAAAATAGGTCAAATATATAGATTCAGAGAATAAAACAGGGGTTACTGAGGGCAGGGAGGGAAGGAAATAGGGAGATATTGATTAGTGGTATTTACAAAGTAGTAAATATGTAGAATGAACAAGTCCTGAGATCTAATGGACAACACGAGTAATATAGTTAATAATACTCTACTGTTTTGAGGATTCCTGCTAAGTGAGTAGACTTCCCATAACATCATGTTGTATACTTTAAACACGCCCAATAAAATGTATTTTTAATGCCATAAATTAAGTACCTTATAAACGATGAAAAAAAAATGTATTGCTCACAGTCCCAGAGGTTGGGAAGTTCAAGATTAAGGGCCTAGGAGACTTGGTGAGAATGTGGTGAGAGTTTGTTTTCTCATTCACGTGCTTGTTCTCACAGGGTGAAGGGGAAAGGAACCTGGTGCCTTTTTTGCAAGGGATCTGTCCCATTTACGGGTGCTCTGCCCTCGTGATCTAATCACCTCCCAAAGGTCCTACATCCAAATACCATCACGTTGGGTGTTAGGGAAGGGGCGCAAAATTTAGTCCTCTGAACACTCCAAGTGATTCTCCATTACTTCTATCACTAGTCCAGCAACCCATCTAGAAGAATTTGTTGCAACTTTGGAGAAACATGAGACAAATGGGATTTGAAAGACAGGACTCAATCTTAAATATGGCTAACTGTGGTGAAGCCCCTGGCCCTAAACAGGGAAAAGAATAAGTTCCCTGTCCCTTGTTTCGCATGTAAAGGCGAGAAAACCACCGAAGTCTGAATTAGCCTTGTGGGCTTCCACCGAAGTCTGAATCAGCCTTGTGGGCTTCCTGTCTATCTGCCCTCATAGAGCACTTGGGACAGATTGTACCTACTGATTAGCTGGCACAGCTGAGCCTTGCATGAGCAACCTGCAAAACCAGACCTAGTTTGCTTAAAGCTGCCTGAAACCGCTTCCTGCAGTAAAGAATGTGTGTATGTGTGCGTATGCTTAACCCAGAGTATGGGAGGATATATAAAGGGGGGAAAAATAAAATCGCTCTCTCCTGGATGAAGAACTTTGGTGTCCTGTGTCTTTTAACCTCGCCGTCCCTCGCCAGACTCGGCTCTTTTGGCCAGACGCGGCAATTGGAGGTCCCACCGAGATCCGGAAAGCAGGGGTAAGCGGACGGGGCTCACCTTCTAAGAGAGAAGGGGGAGGATTGGTTTACAGATAATTTAAAGGAAAAAAGGGTACGTACCATGGGAAACTCAACAGCGAAGGTTCGTCTGGCCAACGAACTGAAAGAGTTGTTGAATACACAAGGAACAGGAATAAAAACTAAAACTGCAACCGAATTCGTTGAAGTTATTGCCCAGGCTTGTCCTTGGTTTCTGACAGGAGGATTTCTTAATAATAATGACTGGGACCTGGTGAGACATGACCTTCAGAAATTGCTGAGGGACCGGGGCGCGGATAGTGTCCCTATTGCCACCTTTTCCTTATGGAGATTAGTAAAGGATGCTTTATTGACAGACAAAATAAAAATCAAGGAACAACTTGCTGAATGTGAACAGGCCCTAAATCAGGTACAGGAGGAACAAATGGCCGAGTCCTTAAAGGATGAGGGTCCTCTTGAGGACTCGGGCTCGGGGAATAAGAAACGCCTCCAGATCTCTAAGCCTGAAAAGGATCCTGAGGACCTCAGTTCTCTCTCTGAGGAAGAGGAGGGATTAGAAAGGGAGATAGAGGAATTAGAACATCGCCTTAAAAGGACAAATGTCAGGGTGCCTAGCGCCCCCTCAGTTGCCGCGCCTCCTCCCTATAATCCTGACTGGGATGAGGACGCCCCTAATAGACGGGCGGGAGTCTATTGGGGTTCTAGAGCAGCTCAGGTTTTCCCAATGATCGAAAACGCTGATGCTGATGGACAGCCGGCCAGAGCCCATGTCCCCCTAGCCTTTAAGGACATGAAACAGCTTAAGGAGGCGGTCATTAATTATGGACCTCATGCCCCTTTCACATTGACCCTCTTCGAGTCCTTCTCAGCCAGTCAACTAATACCTAGTGATTGGCAGCAACTTTGCAGGGCTGTGTTATCTGGAGGAGATTTCTTATTGTGGAAAAGTGAATATCATGAAAGGTGCCGCAAACTGGCTCAGATTAACCTGAATGCGGGCCATCAACGGCGAAATGCCGAAATGCTAACAGGAAGTGGGCAGTATGCCACCATAGGGCAACAGATTAATTATGACCCAGGTGTTTATGCTCAAATAGCCACTGCCAGTTCATGCTAATTCTATTTTTCTCCCTACTCTTTTCTCCACTTCATGTGACTTGAATGCACCTTGCTTTGCACCCCGGGGAGATTCCATTACTCCTTTTAATGGGTCCCGTGTGTCCCTTAAGGGAGTCTTTTGCTTTGCCATGAGCGAAAATAATTGCATCTCCCTCCGAGTTAAAAATGTGACTGTCTGGGAAGATCCCATGCAGCCAAGCAAGGTGTCAGATGACATGCTTTTAGCTGCGCTCACACAAGTAAGCCAGGGGATGCAAAGTGGCTCGGGTGACACCTCTAAAGGGACATTAAATATTACTACCCTAATGACAACTTCGGAGGTGGTAGTACCCATGACACCAAAGAATAAGACCCCTAATGCTACCCGTTTCCGAGCCTCTCCCCTATGCACTCCTAATAAAGAATTCGCTCCAATCTTTACATCCGGTCAGGGCTTGTCTTGGGACAAACTTCAGATCGCTGATGGATTCTCCCTTTCTCCCTCTTTAAAGAGGTTTGTTCTTAACTCCTCTAGTGGTAATTCTTCGGTTGGAGATGGCTGGCCTTGGTTTCAGTGGCTGGTGGCAAATGAACGGGGGGCCACGGCGGATATTTCTGCAGTGGCGCAATTTCTGGGAACCCGGGACTGGCTTCATAATGTTTCTGGGTCCGTCGCTGAGACTCACAATGGCCGGCGCTTCACACCTCGTTCTTATAACTCCTTATTTACTAATTCCTCTCTGCCTCCTGCCCCAGTTTGCCTCCAGTCCCCTTTCCTGTTTCTGCTGGCTAATGACTCCACCAAAGATTTTTTAGACTGTTCTAATGTCACCTGTTACCTGGCCGAATGTTGGAATGCCTCTTGGTCCGTAGCAGTAGTGATGAAAATTCCAACCTTTGTGCCGATTCCTGTTACTGCCGATTCTGACCATTTTCCTCTTGTCAAGCTGCTAAGACAGCGTAGAGATTTTGGAATTACAGCGGCTATAGTTACCGCTGTTGCAGTTTCCGCAGCTGCGGCTGTTACAGCCGGAGTTGCCATGGCCAGCCAAGTACAAACTGCTGCCACCATTAATCAAGTTATTCAACAAACATCCACTGTACTTGAGTCTCAAAGTAAAATCAATCAACACATTTTATCTGGGATTTTGGCTGCTAATCAAAGGATAGATCTGCTTCAGGCTCAAGTTGAGGAATTGTCTGATCTGGTTCATTTGGGTTGTATTGATCAACGTGCACATTTATGTATAACCTCTGTCAGATTTAATGATTCCAGAAATGCTTCTCGCATCATCGGAGAATACCTGTCCGGAACCTGGTCCTTGGAAACAGAAAACTTGATCCAGTCTCAACTGACTCAGATTGCTGTTTTGAATAGCACACGTGTCGAACCAGTGACTTTGGGTCAACTCACCAGTTGGCTGTCCTCTGCCTTTTCCTTTTTTAAGGAATGGGTGGGAGTGGGCATTTTTGGGACAATGTGTTGCTTTGGTATTGTACTTTGTTTGTGGCTTCTCTGTCGCCTTAGGGCCCGCCATACGCAAGAAAAGGCAATGATTGTACAAGCTCTTGCAGCTCTAGAACAGGGTGATTCTCCACAGGTCTGGCTTGCTCATTTGAAAATGTAATCTGTTCCCATAAAACGGCTCCTTCGGTGTGTTTATCTTGTGGTACCCAGAGACGGGCAACTTCTACGCTCATGTCACAATCTAAGACAGGGGATCAGGGCCTCCCCAGAGACGGGAAAGTGACATGAGGGCAGTAGACGACCTAAGACAGGGGCCACTTGATTCCGCCTCCACTTTGCGAAAAACAAAAAAGGGGGACTTGTGGTGAAGCCCCTGGCCCTAAACAGGGAAAAGAATAAGTTCCCTGTCCCTTGTTTCGCATGTAAAGGCGAGAAAACCACCGAAGTCTGAATTAGCCTTGTGGGCTTCCACCGAAGTCTGAATCAGCCTTGTGGGCTTCCTGTCTATCTGCCCTCATAGAGCACTTGGGACAGATTGTACCTACTGATTAGCTGGCACAGCTGAGCCTTGCATGAGCAACCTGCAAAACCAGACCTAGTTTGCTTAAAGCTGTCTGAAACCGCTTCCTGCAGTAAAGAATGTGTGTATGTGTGCGTATGCTTAACCCAGAGTATGGGAGGATATATAAAGGGGGGAAAAATAAAATCGCTCTCTCCTGGATGAAGAACCTTGGTGTCCTGTGTCTTTTAACCTCGCCGTCCCTCGCCGGACTCGGCTCTTTTGGCCGGATGCGGCAGCTAACAATAATTGTCTTGTATATGGCGCCCATGACACTTTCAACTTTCTTTGCATTATGCAGTCCTCCAGGAATATCATCTTTGGCTAGGCAATCATTAGTGAAAGAAAGTTAAACCCAATGAATCCCTTTATTATATACTCATTTTGATGATAATTACTCTATATTGTCTTCAAACCTGACATTCTCAAAGAATGTACTTCCATTCTCCCAATGGTTGTATTCTAAGTAATAGGATAATCTAACAGATGGCATAGTCTATATCAAATGTGAGATCTCCTATAAATTATATATTTTCAAAGGATGTATTACAATCATTATTTCAGGCTTACTCTATTGCCATAGAAGAGAAACTAATTTCTTTTTCTTTGATAATAATCTTATGAACAAGGATAATTTTGTGGAAGCAATCGTGGAAAGCCTTTATATCAGCATTGAGGAAGTTTGGAGTGGGTTTCATGGTCCCTGTCAGACTGGCATGGCATTTGGTCATGAGAAAAGTCAAAATAAGAACCAATCCAATGAAGAAGGAAATTACAGTCCTGGCAATCTGGACCAGGCTGAATCTGAAGCTGTCCTGCTCTGGACTTCCATGATGTAGGCCAATGAATTCCTAGTAATGAGGCAATTAAAAGGCTATGGAGCCTAGTTTTCTGGGACTTTCTGGCAAAAGCATCCGAACGGAAATGGTGAGTTGTAATTTTATTTCACATTTATATTATCATAAAAAAAAATTGTGTGTGACTATATGGTAAAATTCAAACAGTAACAGAATCAGTGAAATTCCACATCATGTACAACCACAAGAATGGAATCCAGTTAGAATGTTATACTCCATATATGTATAATATGCCAAAATACACTCCACTGTCATGTACATCTAAAAAGAACAAATAAAAAAATTTGAACAGTACGTAAAGACAAAGTAAATGTCTTCCTCATTTTAGACATCATTTACCTCTCCAGAGTCAACCCAGAATAAGTTTCATGCGTGTGTGTGTGTGTGTGTGTGTCTGCGTCCTCATTTTTCCTCAAATAGAAGCACAATATACACATTGTTTTGCATCTTGCTTATCGTACCTTATGTATCTTGGAAATGATCTCAGATCAGTACATATAGATCTACCTTATTTTTTTTTAAAGACTGTGGTTTTCTATTGTATGGTTATACCACAATTCATTTAAACAATTTCTAATTTTCTAATTTGTTGCCACTATAAATAGCGATGCAATTAACATCTTCAAATTTATATCATTGAACAAAAATGTGAATATAAATCTGAGGATAAATTCCTAGAAATGGAATAAATAGTTGCTTCAAAAAATGTGTTTTGCATTTTAATAGCTGTCAGGAAAATCCCTTCTAAAACTGGGCGTGGGGACAGCATACTTGTAATCCCAGCAATTTAGAAAGATGTGACAAGAAGATTGCAAATTGGAGGACAGCCTCAGCAGTTTAGGAAGACTGTGACTCAAAATTAAAAATGTAAAAGGACTGCAAATGCACCTCAGTGATAGAGCAACCCTAAGTACAACCTCCAGTTTAATAAATAGAATTCTTCTAAAGAGGTTCTACCAATATATGCTCAAGGAAGTATTTAGACAATAGAAAGTCTCCCATACTCCCCCCACAGATTAATAGAAGATTTGGTTGTTGTCTAGTAGATGACAATATGGACATTTGCCATATGCTGAACACTTTGCTAAGCACTTTATATAAAATGATAAGGAATAAAGTAACATTCTCAAGGTCACCTAAATAGTAAATGGTTGGGCTGAAATTAAACATGCACAAACTGACTTCAGAGCTCATGTATGGCATATTATCTTTTCTCACTATTTTATTTAAATGAAACTTTTTCTTTTTCTCTTTTCCTTTTTTTTTTCTTTTTTATTTTTCCCTGGTGCTGGTGCTCAAACCCAGGGCTTCACTAATGCAACAAGTATTTTAACCAATGAACTACAACCTCAGTCCAATTTTCTCATGTTGCAGAATTGTAGCTGAGAGGCAGTGTGTTTGCCAAAGCATGTGCAAGGACCTGAGTTTTATCCCCAGCACCACAAAAAGAAAAGTAATTATGATAATGGACAATAGTTCTCTACACCCAAGAAGCTACAACTTTTAGCCATTTTGCTTTTATTTTTAGTATAGACTTCTATAAACTTAGCTAATATATTGATATAACCACTTCTTGATTTATTGGTTGATCTCTTATTCTAAGAGATAAGGATTTAACTCACTCAACTTATATCTACACTCTACATCTCTTCTTGTTTTTCCTTTTCAGACATTTGATTATTTTATCATTGTTTAAACTTTGTAATGTTTAAATGGTTTCTTGTTGCTTTTTTAATTTTTTTAATTTTATTTTTAGGTGGTTTCTTGTTTCTTAACTCAAGACAGTACTTCTGGATTCCCCTGAAAATAAGCTAATAGTATCCCTATACTTCCTTTAATGTCTCATTGTCAACTTTTTCTTTTTTCTGTGATTGGATTGAACCTACTGAGCTCATCCCCAGGCATTTTTTTTGTCACTTTTTAATTTTGAAACAAAGTCTCATTAAATTAATGAGGCTGGCCTTGAACTTGTGATCCTCCTGCCTCAGCCTGCAGAGTAGCTGGGATTACAACAATGTGCCACCACTGGCTTCTTAAACTTTCACCTACCAATTTCTATCAGTTTATCTTTCTTTTATAGTCTCAAAAGTGATTTATATTCTATTTTATGGCCATAATTAAGTTTTTACTGTTTTATCTGCAAATTGATTCCAAAAGTTGGATCATAATTAATAACATATCTATTACTGAGGCCATAGAAGAATTTTTCAACATAGAGCCAAGAAGTCTGCTTATAGCAACATTTGTTTTCACTATTGATGCAATGGAGGATCCCTGTACTACATGAAGGAGAATGTTTCTGACCTGAGAGTCAAGTACTCTACCTTGTGTGTTACTGTGTTTCCTTATACTTTAAGTACAGTATAACTGCTGAAAACTATTCTGTATTTTAGACTGAGTAAGACTTGGAATACAACTTTATTTCAGCTTTTTGTTTGTTTGTTTTTCTAGAGATTCTAATTGCTTTTTAATTTTTTCCTGAGACAGAACATGTTTACCTTACCATATCCAAATACCATCCAACACTTTATTTATTCCATCAATACCATGGAATTCCTTTTTTACTGAATATATTCCTTTTGGTCTCCACTGGATTCTTGTTCCAATTTGGAAAGACTCTTTTTTCGAGCAGCACTAGCAGACATTTAGGATTCCTTTTCTTTTTTAAAAAAAAAATTTTAATATTTATTTTTTAGTTGTAGTTGGACACAAAATTTTTATTTATTTATTTATTTATTTTTATGTGGTGCTGAGGATCAAACCCAGGGCCTCACATGTGCTAGGTGAGTGCTCTACCACTGAGCCACAATCTCAGCCCCTAGGATTCCTTTTCATTGAATCCTTGGTTAGTTCTGTTTTCTGTATTCAAGATCATTTCCTTTTGGATGTCATACCATCTGCTTTTTTTCTTATATATATCAAGTAACTTCCTAAGAAAAGGAGTATGAGTCTTCACATATCTTCACCTTTTCTTCAATTAAACACACACACACACACACACAAAAAAAAAAAAAAAAAAAAACCTAATTTGTTGGTGATTCTTATTCAGTTCTCTTCATTTTTTTGTGATTTTCTTTCTTTTCTGACTTCTGTCCCTTTACTGTTATTCTAATGGCACTTCGATCCAATACCTGTATTCAATACCTATATTCAGCTTGCCATTCAAAGTGGAAACGTCTTTCTTAATCCTTATTTTTTGAGTCTCAAAAGATTATGTTGGTTGTCACTATGCAGAAGAATCCACCTACCTGCTCTTTACATTAAAAAAAAAAAAAAAAAAAAAAACAGCTCATGGTGATATTTAATCTCTTAAACAAAACATAAGGTTGAACATTTATAATGGGAATAAAATGTCACTCTCCAGAACTATTAGGCACTTTAGGATGGTTTTTAAGCATCTCCAGAGATCTCATAGGAGTTCACTTGATTTTTCACAGAGGAATTTAAGGAAACAACTGAATAGGAGTTCCTATTGGGCCCTGAAAACAGCCTGACCTCTTTGTCACAGTGGTCTGGAAGTGAGTGTGAGTGAAATAAAATGATGCATTATTCATATTCTGTTGTTATTGTTATTATTATTATTATTATTATTATAAACATATAACCTAGAAATAGTAGTGTGCTAGTCAATGTTTTTAATGATAAACTCTTTAGGGAAAAATATGCATATATATATATTCACATGTATGTGTTTATATGTATGTAAGTTTATTAGAAATTTTATGATGTAAAATATGTGTTTCATACAATTTGCAAATAAAATATAAAATATTTTTTATAACATCCACATAGCCAATGGATTCTTACACAATGTTGGTTGCTTTTGCCAAACTTTTGTTTCTGTAGCCAACACATGGTTGCAATTGAACTATGATTTGACAGATGGAGTTGCATCCCAATTTCTAAGTCTTTTCCCAATAAATCTATTGTCATTAAATCTGACATGTGTATTTTATTTTTCATGATGGCTTTGTTTAACAACCAGCTTGCAAAATTCCTCAAAATTCCCAATCAGCTCTCACCAACTGGTACAAGTCAACTCCAGTATGCCATCACTTATGAACTCCATTTCTCCAACCTGGGGACAAAAGGAAAATTCACCTGTTTTTGTTATCCAAATAATACATCTCTGTTACCACAATCATCTTTCTTCTCTGTAACTCTTTTCCAATCATTCTCCATCTCTTTCTAAGAAATGCACACACTTTAGGAACAGGGTGGTCAGCTCCACCTATTATCACCTCCAGAAGAGAAAACCAGAATTTCGGTTCAGTCAACTAAAGTGGCACATTGGATTAGGGATAGGCTGTTGCTGGTGTCACAGCCACATGGTGGCACTATTGAAGCATGGGTATTGCAGCTGCCTCAGTACCCCTCCACCACCACCACCAACCCCTTCTTTTTGTCCCCAGTCATGCAAAGCTTTATAGTGAACCCATTTACATGTCCTCTAAAAACCTAGCTTTCCCATTCCTCCTTTATACACAGTTCCTTTCAGTGCAGGAAATGCTGCTGAGAGCCACGGCTGAGTATTGATTGACAGGCGCCTCTGCCTGTCCGCCTCTGCCGCAACTTTTGAGTTCTCGCACTATTTTGGAGTTCTCGTGGGGATTTCCGGGGATTCCCCGAGAGTTCCCATTGGTTGGGGAAGTGCAGGAGGAGGGATTTCCGGGAGATATAGTTCCGGCTGGGGGTTCCTGGACAAGCCTCGTGGCGCGTTCGGGAGGATTTCCCCGGGAGGTGTGTGAAGTGTTTTCCTGCGTTTTAAAAATAAAGTTTGTTCCTGCTTCAGTGGCTCGTGATTTGTGCCCAGCCAGACTGCGGCAAAATGCCATCAATTTAAAAAGCCCATGGGCATGCTGCATGTTTAAAAGTTATATAAACAGATCCTTCCTGTTGCATCTATTGTGACAACTTTTACTTTTTGACATCTGAATTTTAGACTCTATCATCCATAAACCACTGGGAGTTTTCCTGTCTCTCAGTAGTACAGGTAAACCTTTCCCTGAATATTAGTCTAGGACCTGAGACAACTCAAGCCCTTCCTATAATTTATGTGTTCCTACTTATTTACACTCTTCTATCTTTCACCATCCCATCTATCTGCATGGTTGGCTAGGCTCTGCTCTCCACTTGACCCCATTGGGAAAACTCCATTATTAATCATCTTCTATAAAAAAAATCTGACAAAACTCAGCATTTTTATGTTTTGGCAATGGCATTAAAGTGCTCTCAATCCATACAAATATCCCAGATCAGGGGTCTAACTGGCTCAGTTTGGGTCACATGCCCACCACTGCACCAATGTATGGTCAGGAGGATGGGATATTTACAAGGATCAGACATGATCCGCATGCCATTTTGTATGATAGGAGGAGTATGAATGGCAGGCTGGAACCCGTGGAGTGGGAAGAGATATATGCCAAAGGGAGTTGTGAAATATCACCTGAAGATGAGAGACAGAAATGTGGAAAGAACAAAAGTAACAAATGGTCACTACTGGTAGAGATTTGACCCTTCTATATGGTGGACGTTTTACAATTCCTAGAGAAAACGGGAACCCATTTGTTTTGTGGGAAAGAATAGTAAAATGAAAACATATTTAATACAAAATAATGATGAAAAATGTCTTTTGCAGCATCCCTTTGAAAGGACAAGTGGAGAATTCCCAATTTAAAAGTCTGAAATCCAAAAGCTCTATAACTTCAAACTTTTTGAATTTGACATGATGCCACAAGTAGAATATTCCATGCCATGAAACTTTGTTTCATGCACAAATTTTTTTTAAAAAATTGTGTGTATATGTTACCTTCAGATTATGTGCACAAAGTGTATATGAAACAAATGAATTTCATGTTCAATCTTAAGTTCTATCCACAAGCTATCTCGTATATATGCAAATATTCCCAAATATGAAAAAAATTAAAATTTGAAACATTTCTGATTCCAAAGATTTCAGAAAAGAGATGCTCAACCTGTATTAGCTTATCTATTATGGCTCCTGAATTTTCATACAATTGTGGTCTCAAAGCAGGGCAACAATTTTGGCATGCTTTTAAACCCTCTGACATGTGGTATTGCTTTAAACATGCACTTAATGTGATCATTATAATTTAAATACTTCAGTGGAAACATTAAATCAGAGACTGTTTTACACTGCTTAAGTAGAGCCAAAAATATGCAGAACAATCTCACTGCCACTTACTCCACTATTCTAGGTTTATATTTTTGTGTCTGATAAGCTTTTTGGTTTCTAAAAAGTTCAACATATATGGATCAACTTACAGGAAAGAATTAGGCCTTGGAATGTGAGTTGCTTCCCAGTGAGAAGCATTAGCACAATGGTTCCCTTTAGGCCCCCAGTTTCAGGAATGTCTGCTGCTGTTTGCAGGCCTCACCACTGGAAGGCTATCTTGTATCTTGTATCTTAATAACACAGGCACTTCTCTTCTAAAACGGATTTAGAAAAACAGACTTCAAACTGAGTACTCATATTCTCATGGTACATGAAGACTTTCCAAACACACATGGGAATGTATGGTTTTAATGCAACCAGTGTCCAGATTCTCAACTCCCACATCCCTGATTCCCCCTCCCCAGGCCTGCCAATACCTCCCTTGTCACAATCCTCCTTGTTGGTCTCACAGAAGACAGGCCTGTCTCTCGCCCAATCTGGATCTTACCTTGGTTCATTGCTCTGAGACATAAAAATTTCAGGAACAACTTACAAGGAGATAGTTAAAAATGTACTGCCCCTGCCCTCAGGACTTCTTCCTGTTACTTCCCCCAAAACAAAGCAAAGAAAGCCTGAATAAAAACTAAAACCTTCCTTTATCCAGACAAATTCTTGGCAAATCTCCCTCCCTTCTCTCTACCTCTCTTCTGTCTCTCTCTCTTGGGGAATTGGGATTCACAAGGATTTCATCCCATTTGTTGAATATTTAAAATGACGGGCAATAAGTCCAATTTAGCTGATAGGTTGGACAATGTAGGCTGGTTTTTCTCCAGTTTTAGTTATTTCTTTATTGGCACTGGGGATTGAACCCGGGGCACATTTCCACAAAGCTAGCTTCCCCCCCTTTTTTTAATTTTTAATTTTGGGACAGGGTCTCACTAAGTTGCTGAGGCTGGCCTTGAACTTGGGATTCTCCAAGAGAATTCCTTGAGAGCCTCCCAAGTCATTGGGATTACAGGTGTGCACCAAAGCGCCAGGGTCCAGTAATGTATTTATAGAATGAAAATTGTTCTGTAAACTGAGTAAGCTAAACTTATAGCACTGTTATTTTATGCAAATAATATGGATTAAAATGCTAATATACTGTGAAATACATTCTTTGCCATAATTTAAACTTAAGATATGTTTAGGTGTACATATAAAATGTCCAAAGAACTCCATGTTTTTCACAATTCTTGTGGGTTTACATATGTGAAGAATTTCGAAGACCTTTGGTCTAAACAGTCAGGAAACCACCTTAAGCAATTTAAACTCTTTATTAAGAAAATATAACTAAAACTTACAGCTATAATTAACTACGAAAAGAGAAGGATATAAAAGAACATCACTCCCTGCATACTTAACTAAGTTAACATTTTTCTTATGTTTACTTAATTTTTTACTCTTGAGTCTAATCAAATGTGGGTTTCTCTCCATTAAATACCAAGTTTGGCAGGAGGACATACTGAAGCTTCCAGTCTACCACCTTTTAGCCAGTTTGTTTATGCTGTAGGTAGGAAGTGACTGGAGCTTAAACTCTATTTTCCCAATATTTAAGCCTATTAAGCCTATATTTGAACCCCCACAGGAACAAAATTTTCTGATTACAGGTCTCTTGGTGGTGGTTTTCCCCCTTCTACTAAATATCAAAGAAGAAGAAAATAGTCATATTTCCAATCTCTGGCAGATACCCTGACCGTTTCCACTCTAAAAAAAAAAAAAAAAAATAGCAAAAGTATTGCCAAGTTTTACATTCCCTTTTCTACCTCTGCTGCTTAGATACCTTAGGGTCATTTAACATAATACAATACAAAATTAATTATTAAGGTTCGATTATATTAAATTGCTAGACAGGTTTACTGACCCAGAGCCAACTGGTTTTTCTACTACCAGAATTTTCCTCCCTGTTTCTAATAACTGAAAAATGTTGAAACATATAAAGACGTTGTAAATACTTAGCTGTACAATTTTCTCCACAAACAGTACACTCTTACCCATTAATTAACTGCCAGCTGAGAGCAAAATTTAGCCAAGGACAGGGAGACCCCTGAGAGCTGGAGGGAGGGAGAAGAAGAGGTGACTACTAAGGGCAAAGGGAGCTGTTGGAGCTGTGCATATGCTGGGGACAAACTTGCTATTACACAAGCTCACTCCTGGCCAGGCCCTAAGGACAAGGCTCTCTTTAATTATTACATCTAGACTGGGATGCCCTTGATTTGAGGAGAAATAGTAATTTATTGATATACACTTTTTCATTTAGATTTTTGTGTTTAATTTTCATTTTTGACCTGCAAAGTCTTTAAAATAATCAGTTGGCCCCAACTTTACCTACCGGTACAAACATCAAGCGTTGGAAAATGTATAGGCCTTGAGGTGTTTCTCCTATCTTCTAGTTTCCATGATATTTTCAATGTTATGGCAGTTTAATTTATACTTTGCAATTATTTCCTATAAAGATGTTCTGTTGATTCATTCAGGAAAAAAAACTCTATCAATTTTTTTTTAAGAATCCCTAAAGGATAATTACATGTTCTCTGCGGGGTAGGAATGTTTTCTAGTCTCATCAGCAGACATTTCAGAGCACAGTTAATACACAGTGAGTAAAAGGTAATGACAATAAAGCCATAGATATGTGAAATTCAGTTATTATGCATTGTAAATAGATGACACAATGGCGGACTTGTTACTGAAAAGAAACGACTTAATGACTCATATAACATTTACTTAAGGTGATAAAACAAAAACAAAATTTGCTGATAGAGTAACTTCATTATCTCATAATGTATGAAATATTTAACTGCAATTTAACTCACACACATGTTTTGGAGAATGGACAGAAACCTTCTCATCAACTGTCTCTTTCTAATAAAGACATTGGGGTCATTGACAAATTCATTGAAATTTTGCCTACCAAAAGCCCCAGACTGATTCTATTCTGAGATAAATGCCTTACAAATATGTTTTCAACATCATGTAGAAATGACCATAATTTATAATATCAATGTGGTTTACTTGGTAACTTTTTTTGGGGGTGTGTGCTGAGAATTGAACCGAGATTGCATGCATGCTAAGCACATGCTCTACCACTGAACTACACCTACAGCTCTACTTTGTAACTTTTGCAGCCTAATAAAGGCTCCCAAAGGTTCCCATAATTCCTCAGCAGGTACTATAATATGGAAGACTTCCTGCTTCCCCAACCTTCAGATTTTCAACTGGTAAACATTAAATTGTACACTGGCTTACTTCTCCAAGGCACCAAATTAAGTTTCCCTTGAGGGAAAGAGGATGATTTGAGGAAAAGGAAATTGCAAACCAGTGGAATGAGAGACCCTTTAGTATGATACAAGAAGAAATATGGTATAAGGAAGTGGAAGAAAGGAGAAAACATCAGTGGGGGCTATATCTTCTTTGGAAATACAAATTCAAAGCATCACCTTGATGTACTCTGATCAGAATGGAATGAGTTCACCCAGGCTCAACATCTCACTCACACAAATCACCCTCTGTCCTCCAAAGCATAACAGAATGCTTAATGAGTGACTATTTTAAAGTGTTAAAGACAAGATTATTCTATAATACCCAGTAAAGCACGGTATGAAAGACTTTTGAGACTGACAAGATAGATATAGGGACAGTGTCCTAGATATTTTGCACTGGGACAGAGAGATTAGATTCAACTCCAGAGACTTTACAGACAAGTGAGAATTTATAGCCTAGCAGCAAGGTGGGGGGTCAGAAGATGGAAAATTACTAAGAGAATGCATCCGTGCTAAGGAAGATTCTCAGTAAATTGACGTCACAGGAGTCTTTTAAAGACAGATCAGGGTGATCAGATATGACCTGAGTGCTGGTGAGGATGAAAAAACTGATTAGATATCAAGAACTGGGAATTCTTACTGAAAGTGATTTTACAAGGAAGTACACGGATGGCCTGGGAGAAAGTTTACGCACCTGACTGACGTTCTAAAATGAAATAGGTAAAATATAATGTGAAATGATATGTGTCTCTGTGTATGCCCAGAGAAATAAGAAAAAATGATGATTTATGTATTTTGCCCTGTATAGAAGTTCCAGGATATGTTAAGTGAAAATAGAATATCAAACCCCCAATCTCTGTGTGTGTGTGTGTGTGAGTGTGTGTGTGTGTGTGTGTGTGTGAGAGAGAGAGAGAGAGATGAGCAAATTATACAGGCTTAATTATTATATTATTATAATTTGTGAAAAGATACCTGTTCATCTTTTAACATTTTTACTTTAAATGACAGGGGTAAAAAGATAAAATTTGTTTTTTTTTCTTTATATAATTTTTGTTTGAGTTGTTACAACCAGCCTGTATAATTTTTATAATTTGAAAAACCCTGAATAAAGGAAACTATTTTTAAAAAATTATCTGAGACTGAGAGGCTCGGGATGCTGAGGCAGGAGGATTGTACATTCAAAGCCAGACTCAGCAACTTAGTGAGACTCTGTCTCAAAATGAAACATAAAAAGTATGGGATGTTGCTCAGTGGTTAAGCACCCCTGGGTTCAATCCATGGCACCAGATTAAAAAAAAAATTACCTGAGACTGAGTTTTACATAGTTTCTAGATTTAATAATAAATTTCAGGGGCTGAGACTATATAGCTCAGTGGTAGAGCACTTGTCTAGTGTGCACAAGGCTCTGGATTCTATCTCTACCACCAAAAATAAATAAATAAATATAAGTAAGAATATAGTTGTTGTTGAAGAAGTCTTTTGTAAAAAGTGTAAATTTCATATTGGTTTGTTATTAATTTATAAATTTTCTAAATGTTATCTACCTATAAAAGTGAAAAATATTCAGTTCAAGAAGACTGAAAAATATAGAAAATCACACATACACGCACAAAATAAGAGCTGGGAGTGTAGTTCACTGTAAGTGTGTACTTAGCAAGTATGAGGCCCTGGTTCAATCCCCAGCACCAAAAACAAACAAACAATTATATAAATAACTCAGGTAATTCCAATCCTTGAAGATAAACAATATGAATTTTTGGTACATTTGTTTCTTGATGTCTATGTATTTGTATATTTTATTTTATTTTCATGGTGCTGGGGATTGAACCCAGAGCCTTGTGCATGGGAGGCAGGCACTCTACCAGCAGAGCTATATTTGTGTATTTTTTAAAAAAAGTATTCATAATGCACTTTTTAACCTAACGGAAGTTTTCCACATACCCAAATATCTTTCTTTAGCAGCTATTTAGTGGTAATACTGAGCTACATATATCAGAATTAGAATCAGGTAAAACAAAATAACTGATTTATACACAAAATCAGGCACTTCATGGATGGCGTGGTAGCTCCTTGAAATCTATATAATCTGGCTATATAATTATGGCATCCAGTGCAAACTGAAAATGTGAGGAGGCACCTTGTTCAAAAGTAGAAAAAAAATCCTACTAAAAGTATCTAAAAGAACTGGGAGTACAGCTCAGTGGTAAAGCACTTGCCTTGCATGCATGAGGCCCTGGGTTGAATCCCCACTATAGCAAAGAAAAGAACTAAAAATATGTAGATTCTTATTTTCTTTTCAGATCTTCTCTTGATTTGTCATGGTGCTTTAATCTTCTATTTAATGTTCTAAGCAACAACGGCAACAACAACAAAACCCTAAATTATCAGCATGAATTTTACCCTTCATCTTTACATAGAGCAAAACCAGTTTCAAATGCAAATATAAGAGCAGTTAATGTGCACATGGAATTTCTAAAATCACCTAATTCATATTTTATAGCAAGTACATGCATTTGTTCTTTATTCTTCTCAGAACAAGAAAACATTGCACAAAATGAAACCAACCGTGTTTATTTTATTTCTTGATCCACTTTCTGCCAACACCTTCTACCTATGGTTTACTGATGAATAAGGAAGGACTAAAATTAAAAGGAACTGTGGGTTGTCTACCATTCCTTTTTCTAACACGCCACCATTTTCAGGGTAAGTAGTTGATTACTATAGAGAAGTAACATAAGTAAGAAATGTTAGTGCAGAAATCCTTAAGTGTTTGTGTTTCTAGAAAATCATTGCCTTCTTCCTGCATAGCAAGTTATGGTTTCAAATGGCAATCATGGCTTCTCAGGGCTTTCACCACCTCCATTCATCTATAATAAACGTAGCACATTCTCTTTATGCTCACTTTGAGTCTTGCTGAACTCCTGCTCATTGTGGGGCCCCCAGAATTCAGAGATCATGGGCTACATACAAATGGTGAAATAAGGAAAGTAAACAAACTGATTGCAGGGAATCCCTCTTCTTTTTTTTTTTAAATATTTTTTTTATTGCAGATGGACACAGTACCTTTTATTTTATGTATTTATTTTTATGTGGTGCTGAGGATTGAACCCAGGGTCTTGCACGTGTGAAGCGAGCATTCTACCACTGAGCTACGCCCCAGCCCATGGGAATCCCTCTTCTGACACACACACACTCTATTGTGTTATCAGATTTCACTTGCAAAACACTGCTTTGAAAATAACATTACTAAGAATTTTAAGATAGCAATGATAGAGGATTAACCTACCTGTGGGGCCCTTCTGAGCCCTGCCACAGCATAGTTTGCATGCCCATGAAACTGGCATGTTCCACCAAGTCTTCAAAGACTTGGGACTCCTTTAAACTTTTAGCTCCTTCATCCTCCACATGAGGCTTCCATCCTAAAGGTCACTTCAGGGTCCAAGTTTTTGATTGCTGGAGTTCAACATCAGAGGAAAGGAGAAAAGCAAAAGGGTCTTCCATCCAGCTCCCTGGAAGAAGCCCAGCTCTGCTCCCATCTCATTAGCCAGAACTTAGACAGAACTCATATACTTGTGATGGACAGATGGAATTTTTTTTTTTTCTGAATGCATTGCTATCTTGAATGAAATAGGATGTTGCTAAGAAATAAATATGAATAGGTATGGTTAGGCAGCTAACCATCTCTGCCACACCAACCTAAAGATATAATTTGAGTAAACCTTAATTTTTATTTATGTGGATTGTTTCTGATTTTTCACCATTGTCAACATCATTTTCAAACTTTTCAATTGTGTCTTACTCTAAATATTTACAAATTTATCCTTAAACAACTAACAATTCTCCTAGGGAGATTTTTTGTTGTTGTTGTTGTTTATTAAATTAACTAAACAACATGTACTTAGTAAACTCATAATGATAATAACAATGCAATTGTTTTTGAAAATGGGAGAAGTGGACACAGAGGCACATGGACCCGTAGTCACAGTACTCATTTTGGTGCCAGCCTGGGCAACATAGTAAGACCCCCATCTCAAAAATTTTAAAGGGGGCAATTAAATATTTATGGTCCCAACATAAACACTGTGTGGGATCAAAAAAAAAAAATCCATGGCTAAAAGATGAAGATATGTTAAATTATGTGACTTCTGATTCTCTGATCAAGTACAGTGCTGCTGATTTATATGTGTCTGAATTATTTAAAGCAAAAACGTTGTCAGCAGCTTCTTGAAAGGTTGTTCATTTTTTGAATATCACATCTACAGGAATCAATCTACTACCACTATCTGAATACACTGTATCATATTGCACAATATTATCTTTGTCTATCATTGCATATCTGGGTACCTTCTACAATCTTGATTTAATTTATCTAATTTCAAATATTGAGTCTCATCTTCAATTAATGATTGAAGCATGCTAAAATACAAAAGTGAGAATTAGCTATTTTTCATTCCTGCATTAACATTTTTGCATAGCATATAATCAAGCTGTTTTTTAATTGTAGAAACTAGTTCTCTGGTATTAGTAACCGAAGACCAAACAACTTGAATATTTTAAGCACATTTTTATATTATATCTTTGCCAAGTTTATCAAATTATTTCCATATGATATGGGAAAAAAGAGACTTTTACTAGCCTCCAAAACATTTTTATTTGCAGTCAATAACTGCTAGGAATTTTACTCATTTTCTAGCCAGTGTTTTTTTCCTAACCAGTTTTAAAATTACAAGAACTTGTAATTTATTAAACAGAACAGTATCTGCATATTCAGATTCAAATGTGAGATTTTTCTGAATGAGTTTGGGTGCAATTAGATTTCAGAAATGGAGCCATTAAAACCTGAGTATTATGAGCAAACTATTTATTATTTATAGAGTATAGTTCTACATACTCTAACATTTTGTCTTTCACATATAAATATCTGGGTACATGCACCATCTGAGTGTATAAAATTAAACTACCTGAACACCTTTAAAAAATTAGAGTAAAACGTAAAAATGTCTATAAAAAGAAATTCATTAGAGATTTCAAAATATCCGTAAGTGCTAAATAAGGTTTCCAGAAATCAGTGATTATGCTGAAACGTGTCACAAGGGGAACTGTTAACAAGTGTTGCTTTGCCAATGGCAGGAAGATTGCCAACCTTTAATTGGCTTTAAAGTTGGTGTTTTATCAATGGTGTATTGTAAAAGGCAATAATGCCCACATTTATGATTTAAGCCCAAAATGGGTACTCTAGTTTTGACTAAATGTGGCACTATGCACTAGCCCTTCTAATTAAAAATATTCAAATGCCCACCCTTTAAATTTGGTTAAGATGTACATTATCGTGTTTTTATTTAAAACAACAACAAAAGATGTTTGTCTACACTTTACAATATACAATGACTAGCCAATCCCCCCCTCTTGTTTTGCTATGTATTAACTTTTGTTCTAAGGGAAATACTGAGAACAGCTCTTGAGAGTCTGGTGGGAAAGTGAAATTCTAATGAATGAAAACAAAATCTGGCATGGCATCATGGTGCGGATTCCAAAGGAGGAGGGAGTGGTGTCCTCATAAATATGCAAATGAGAGCTCATATTATCTTCAATAAGCCAAGTTGCCCATTGGTTTCTGATGAATTCCTAACTACCTAATAACCCTGATCCTAGGACAATGCAGGAGAACTCTTGAATAACAATTATGAACAAACAAATATGAAGTAAACTTCCAGTCAAACCATTAAGGGGGAAAATCCTAACCACCCAAAACCACTTTCACAACGCATGAGGTTTCAGAGTGTGAGAAAGATCTCCTGACAATTGTTGAGGGAACTCTCAGTAGTATTTAGTATTCAACATTCAGCTGATTAACTTTGCACTTTTGTCCTGCTGACTTGAATAGCTCTGTGGATTAGAGATAGCTGACAACTTTTCCAACTCTTGCAGGCTATGGATTCATCAGACTGCCATTCTATACCAGCCATGTGCTTTCTATCCTCTCCTCTTCCTCGAATCCCATGTGGTATTTGTGCTCTTCATATTTGGGCTCATTGGACATAGGAAATGTGCCAGGCACATGCAGTGGCCTTAGCTATAAAGCCCCTGTGACAGACACCACTAGATGGCTTCCCAAGGTCATGCCCCCATCTAGTGTTCCCCCTTCCTTGCTGGCTGCGCTATGTATATTCCACAATAGAGGCAGAAAATGCCACCTACTTCCATTTCCAGCTGTCTCCCTTGTGACCCTATTTCTGGGGAAATGTAAGGGGAAATCTTCCTGGAAATTCTGGTAAAGAAGAAAAGAAAGACAAGTTTCTCCCCACCCCACATTTCTGTTTTTAATGTGATTGTATGCAGATACGATGTGACAATAAGGGTAAATAAAGCACAAGAAATTGCCTAAAAGCCAACTCAGAGCCTTCTAAACTTTTGTTGTGTGATAAAAATAAGTTATCTTTAAAAGTGCTTGTCATTTGATTTTTTTTTACTAGTATCCAAATGCATCTTAACTAATATGTACCCTTTAATCAATAGGGTCCCCACACCAGCAGATCACCTCTGTGATGACTCCTGTTCTTACTGTGACAATTTATAGTATCAATTGGCATCAATCCAGTTTCTTTGGTGCTATTAAAGAGTGGTTCTCAAAGAATACATGCAATTTGTTGAGATTTAGATATTATAATCTGTGCAGAACAAAAATTGTTTATCCATGACAAAATTCACTCACCCCAACAACACTAATGCAATTTTTCCCTTGATACTTCTATAAACATAAGGCTATATACCTGTAGACAAAAAATGTCTTTTGTATTTGAAAAGGTGTATTTAAAAAAATTTTGTAGACTATAAAATATGAAAAAATGAGTCTCATAAACATTTAGAGACAAAAAAAGAATTTTAAAAGAAGGACTGGGGATGTAGCTCAGTGATAGAGTCCTTACTTCACATGGGTTCTATGTCAAGTACCACATACACACCAAAAAAAAAATTAAAAAAGAAAAAGTTGATTTCAATATTTTGTTTGTCAAATTCATTCTCATATAATCACAAACTATAAGAAACAAAAATATAAGTATTTAGGGTAGGGTGGTAGAATATTTGCTTAGCATATGCAAGGCCGGGGGTTCACTCCCTAGCAACACACACGCATATTTAAACCTGGAGTTTGAGGTAATCTCAGGAACATTAGCAAAAGGAATTTTTTTTGCATCTATTCTTAGCTAGAAAAATGGAAATTAGATCATTGGGGATGTGCTCTTGAATGGGGATATTGGAACCTCATCACGCCCTCCCCCCAATAATAAAAGGCATACAAAAGTTCTAATGTGCAAAAGTGGCAAGAAATCACAGAACTGTGAGTACCCATGAGCCCAACATAATTCAAAAACATATCCACACTTTTTCAATAAGGGAAGGCAGAATAGGGAGTTTTAGGGGAATAGTAAATGATTTTTTTAGGAGAACTCAATGGACTTGGAGCCATGCAATTGTTTTATCTTGCTCCTTTGCTTCCCAGCAACGAGGTGAGCAGCTCGTTCTCCATGTGCTCCCACCATGAGGTACTGCCTTGCCATAGGCACAAAGGCAACAGGGCCAATCAATCATAAACTACAATCTCTGAAACCACAAAATAAAATAACCTTCCCTCCTTTAAAAAAAAAAAAAAAAAAAAAAAAAAAAAAATATATATATATATATATATATATATATATATATATATATATATATATATATATATATATCAATGACAGTGCCTCCTTTTAAGTTGAATATCTCAGGTATTTTGTCACAGTAATGAAAAGTTGACTAACACACATATGCGAACTTCTGTGACTGATATTTTCAATTAATATATGCTTTCAAGGTTTGGGAACTCTCTGTTTTGACCTGGCAACTTTTCTGTAAATCTAAAATTATTTCCAAATAAAAAGGTTATTAAATAAAAACTAAGTAGGCCTATGTCTGTTTTCTTCCAGGCTGTCCCATGACTACACTTAAGATCAGGCTGCTCATTTATATGATCAAGCCATCATGTCCATATTGCCGACAGGAAGCAGAAATGAGGGTCAAAGGGCACATGGGACCATCCAACAACTTCTGTTTATATCACTGACCAGACTCATTCACTTGACTCGAAAATTGTAGTCTTCCAGATGGGCGCACTGCAACCTAAATTAAAGGGTGATTCTGTTGCTACTGAGGGGGAAGGTGAAAATGGATGTTGCACAGGCAACTCTCCATGGTAATGAACATAGAAATTAAGCAATAAGAAGCAGTAGGGTTGTTGCTCTAGGGAGTGAAAGCATGAAATTTGAAGTCCGAAACTTGGATTTCATACTACTTCTGCTACTAACTAGCTACATGGACTTGGGCAAGCTGCTTTCTCTCTCTCTCTCTCTCTCTCTCTCTCTCTCTCTCTCTCTCTCTCTCTCTCTCTCTCTTCCTTGAATAAATGGAGAAAATAAAATGTGCTTGGCAAGGTTTCAATAAAGGTTACGTGAGATAATCCGTGGAAGCTATTTTATGATTTATCTGATGAGTTGTGATTATAAAAAAAGAAGATACAGGATATGGAAGAGTCTCTCAGAAAGAGCAGTTTGCATAGTGAAAGCAGGAACTAATCTGCTTTCATGGATTTAGGATCACCTTCAGAGGGCTGCTGGTTCTCAGCATCAGCAGATGCTCTTCTTTTCTTCTAGGAAGCTCCAGAGCCTCTTCTGCCATAGTTCTCTATGATAGTTGATTTTAGGTGTCAATTTGCCTGGGTCATGGTACCTAGCTATTTGGCCAAAATTATTCCAGGTATACCTTTGAGGAAGTTTTTTTGATACAGTTAACATTTTAACTGGTGAACTTTGAGTAAAGCAGATTCCCCTCCATGACATGGATGGGCCTCACTCAATGAGTTGAAGGTCTGACTAGAACAAAAATTAACCTCCCCTGAGGAATTCTGGCAGCAGATGGCCCTTACACTTGAACTGCAATGTTGGCTCTTTTCTGGGTCTTCAGCTTGATTACTTTTGGGTTTGAACAGCAGATTTTGTATTTGTCAGTCTCTGTAATTGCTTGAGCCAATTATTTAAAATAACTATCTAGGGCTGGGGTTGTAGCTCAATGGTAGAATGCTTGCTTGGCATGTGTGGAGTACTGGGTTTGATTTTCAGCACTGCATATAATTTTAAAAAATCCACTAAAAGACTAGAAGAAATATTAGAAAAATAAAATAACTCCCTTTCTCTCCCCCATGTATGTGTATACACACACACACACACACACACACACACACACACACACCCTATTGGCTTTGGGTTTTTTTTTGAAGAATCCTGACTAAAACATTCAGACAGAAAACTTAATTTCACTAGCCTCCTCTAGCCCTATTTCCCCCATGATAAAAATGACCATCTTTAAGGTATGTCACCAATGCATCACTGCATTTAAAAAGATCACAGGATGATGACCACAAAGAAGGGTTACAATGAGCCTTTGTTAGGATGGTTAAGTGGGCAAGTCATTAACTGTTACTGGGTATACAAGTGCATTGCCTATACCAGTCACGTCTATGACAGAGGGTGCCTTCATACATAAGGTGGGAACTATATAAATAAAGTGTTATGTTGACTATATGTTTTATTTCTATTACTTTTCTATATTGAGCTACTGATTTCCTGGAATGCTTATTAATGTGCATATTAGTTACATTTCTAAAAAGCCCATTGTAGCTTTTAAAACACAATTTATTAGCAAATACAGTCTGCAACCACAAAAACTTACTATTTTCGAACTGTGAATGAATCAGTTCATCATTCCTTGATATTTTTCATCATATATTTTAATAGTGCATTCTAGGTGTTTGGTTGGAAAAACTTCAGCTTGGCACTAAGAGCAAATTATTGCACATGAATGTGATTTTCCTCTTATAAAAATAAAAAAAAAATTCTATAAAAGATGATGACCCATTTACATGGGCTAACTAGAATTTTATGTAGGTAATTGAGAAATAAGTGATATCCATATTTATGATTTCTCTGGTGTTGAATTAGAACTTTTACTATACGGTAGCTTCCCTTTATCTAAGATGCCCCGTGGATAACTGAAATCATGTAAGGTATCAAACCATATGTATACTATACTGTGGATGTGGTCTCTTTGTCAAAAGACTTTCAGTTACTTTCACATGTTCACGTAAATGAGATACTTTATGGTTTCTCTTTGGCTGATATTGCCAGCATCACTTCCCTTTGCTCTGGAACTATTATTAAGTAGAATAACTGCTATTTGAGCACCGGCACCACAATGCCCATGACAGTTGACCAATAACAATAATGGCTACTGAGTGACTAATGGGTAGGTAGCGTGAAGAGTGTAGATATGATAGACAAAAAGACTGTTCACACTCCAGGACAGCAGGAGATTTCACCACACTACCTAGAATTATGAGCAATTCAAAAGTGATGAATTATTTACTTTCTATAATTTTCTATTTAATAATTTCAGACCATGTAACTGAAACAGAAACTGAAACATGAAGCAGAATTACAAATAAAGGGGGACTACTGCATATAGGCCTTTTGAATATAAGGTGACAATATTTTGGCTTTTGTAAATTGATGTGGTTTTGACCACTTAAAGCTTACTGCTTTATTTTTAGCTTTTGCTTTCTAAAGAAAATAGTTTTGCAAATTATCTATTTAATCTTTCAACACTCCTCTGAGATATATTAAGAATCATTCATAATCTTTGAAGAGATTGGGTTAACATAATATATATTTATAATAAGTATTTAATACTACATGTAAAATATACACATGTTCAGGTTAAGTGACAGAGCAAAGTTAACTAACATCTTTGATATAACCTTTGTTATTGGTCTCTCAAATGCAAAACTTCATAATGATGAAGGTCTAAGGATACTTACTGATAACTAAATTTACATTCAGTATATATATACAAAATAGCATATATTTTTCCTACATATGTAAATGTTTAGAAATCATTTTGAATGTTGCACAGTAAAGTGAAAACAATGTAGACCTTTGGAAAAGTAGTGATGGAATCTGGATGGAGTCAGTATGCCAAAAGGACTTTATTTGCAAGAAGCTAAATTCATGTATTATTTTAATAACTAAAATATTTCTTTAAAAATGAAAATGCTTAATGGGATTGATTTTCCTCTTTGCAAGTTAGAATTGCCAGCAGTATTAGCCATGCCCCTCACGTAGGTCCCTATAATCCTATTACCACTTGTGACCTTGGCCACCCAGTACTTAGTCACATAGACTCCTCTCACAACATAGGAATAGCCATCATGGATATTGGTTCTACATGAGGTTCCTACATACATATGATGGCTGAGAAAGAATAATTAATCACATGCATCCCTTAAGGCTCTACTTGCTATTTTGTTAATGAATAATAACCTGAGCTCAAGTAACACATATATAGTGCCACATATATAGTGCCTACTCTGTGCCCAGGACCAACGTGAACACTGGACATATAAAAATCCTTAAGAATGAGTGATTATGTTTTTAAGGAAATATGAAGGGAGTGAGCAGACGTAAATAAAAGAATGAAACTATAATAAGAGGAGAGTTAAAGGGAGCCTGGCTCAAGTGTTCCAGGAGAAGAGGATGGGGTACTAACATGTTGAGGATGGAGGTGAGGAAGGAATAAGGGAAGATTCGTGATATTTAAATGGATTCTTAAAGCAAGAGGCAGGGAATGGTGAGAAAGCAAGAAGAAAATGGGCATAAAGGGAAAAGAATTATTAAACTCCCCAATGAAAGCTCACCAGAAGAATCTATTGATTACCCAAAGCTGGGTTTTAATTTATTTTTATTTTTATACATGATACAAATGCAGGTCATTTAATAGTCACAGGTCATTCATACTGGTCAAATTGTCCACCCTGACATCCAGGACTCAGCAAATTCAACACAGCCTCGAATTTCTTATTCTGACTCCAGTAGGGTGAGCACATCTCCCTTCAGCACAGGGCCTTTCTTGTTTCAGACGAGGAGCAGCTTGTGTTGTTCAGAAATTCCACACACACCTACATACATTGTCTTTGTATCCTCCCCAGAACCATGGTGACCCTGGCCAGCTTGATGGGCTGCACCTGGTTCTGTCCATGATGGCCATGCAGCAAGGGTGGGGCAATTCCAAATCTGGGTTTATAATACATATTGAGCAGGGCAGAGCACAACCATGATGACATCTCACAAGGGAGGAGTTAGAGAAGATTATTTAGGATTATTTGGGAGTAGGATTAAGTCAATTTGATCATAGTGTATGTGACACATTATGGTTTAGGGCAGTTTATTTTGTGAGTCAAGATGCATTTTTCAAGTTGTATTCTGTTTCATTTCTACCATCTATTTGTGCGAATGTAGAAGGACATGAAAGGCCATGGCCCTAGTTATAAGTATATTATGAAAACGATTACTGAAATTGGATGTCAGCCCCAGGGCCAGGGCAGAGATCCATCACAAAGGCTTTTCTGTTTCTGGTTGCCTAGCAGGTGTGTGGGATCATGTGGGCAGTGGGTCCAGCCATAGCTTTTGTTGCCTTCTTGCTGGAAAGCAAGAACACATCTGTGGGCTGTGATGTCAGAGATGGAGAAACATGTCTGAACAGATTATCAACACAGGGAAAGAGATGAGGACCCAAGATGAGGATCTAGAATTAGTGTCAAAAAGAACAATAAAAAAATCATTTATTATGCTGAATAAGCAGGGTTCTTAGAGACAAATGTGCATGTAAAAGCAGAGGCCTGGTAGACTGGCACCAGAAAAGACCTCAATGGTTTCTGAAATCCTTTCCAAATGCAAAAGGAAAAAGGTAGAAAAGGACAAGGAAGGGCAGATGGACAAGGATAAGAATATGGTCATAAAATACATAAAATTTTTATCAAGTACAACTTCCCATCCATTCACTGCAACACCCCCCAATGGATAGTCACTTGCCTTCCCTACAGACAGCTTTGAAAGATGTGTATAAAAACAGCTTTTATAATGTATCCTTTCTCTGTGCACTGTTTTAAGCACTACCTGAGGTGAAACAGGATCTTCAGAGTTTTGATATTGATATTTTTATCTGTTAACTATTTTTAACTATTATAGTTTGGAAGTGTTTCCCGAAGGCCCATGTGTTAAAGGCTTGGTCCTTAGCCCATGATGCCATTGGAAGGGAGACCTAGTGGAAGAAAGTTAGGTCACTGGGGGTGTGTCCTTAAAGAGGATATTGGGCCCTAGACCATTCCCCTCTCTTTCACTTCCTGGCCTCCAGGAGATGATCCACCTCCTCCACCATGTACTCCTACCATGATGTACTAGGCAGCTACAGGCCCAAAGAAACAATCATGGACTGAAACCAAAATAAACCCTTTCTTCTCTTTGAAGTTGATCTTCTCAGATATTTGTCACAGTGATGAAAAGCTGACCAACACATAACATTCTGATTTTAAAGTAGTATTAGATTGATAGAAAAGGTGCAGTAATTTTACAAGGAGTTCCCACATATCCCACATCTAGTTTCACCTCTTAGTTATATTATTATGGTCCATTTTTCATAGCTTCTGAATCAATACTGTTAATTAAACCCATACTTTTTTCAGATTTCCTTATTTTGAATATAATATCTAAATACCTACTTTTTCACATGACCTTTTTCTGATACCTATGATCCTGGTTAAGCCAGGGTGGTAGCTATAATCCCAGCAATATAGGAGGCTGAATCAGGAGGATTGCAAGTTTGAGACCAACTTCAGCAACTTAGCAAGACCTTGTCTCAAAATAAATAAATAAATAAACAGACCTGGGGCCATGATTCATTGGTTAAGGGCTGCTGGGTTCAATTCCCAGTACTCCTTCTCTCCCAAAGAAGGGACAGCCCTGAGAAAACGTGTGAGATGAGCACCAAGGACATGGTCTCTTAAAAGCTGTGCCCCTCTCATTGATGACTGTGACTTCTCAGGAGGTAGATAGTGCAGTTGCCTTCCCCTTTACAGAGACTCAAAGAGGTTAATTGTTTTCCCAGCATCACAGAGCCAAACCTTCAACCCTGGTGTGTCTGACTCAGAAACTCATTGTGCTGGCTTCCACTGGTCTATTTCAAAGAAAATATGTCATATCTTCATGAATCACCCATTGTTCACCCAAGATTGTAGCACATGAGGCATTTAGCCACTCTCTGCCTAAATCTCTGCATAAAATGAATCCATCCTCTGGGTTCATTCATTTAACAAACATATTAGCTTGTACTATGAAACATAAATGACTGCATTTTATAGGAAAGACTTTGGACAGAAACAGGGCAGACTGGGGCATACCATCCCAGTTAGTAAATATAAGTGTGAAAAACAAGCACAGAGTTAGTTGAAACCTTTTCATTTAATTAAAAGATTTCCAGGAACAATAAATACAGAAGAACATTATACAATTATGATTGAAATTGTCAATAAATGTGGACCATAGTTAGGAAATTAACAGGTCCATAAATGTGCAATTTGTTCTTCTATTTTAGGTGAGAAGAACATTTATCAAGATTCAGAGGTAAATGGATAACTTGTAGGTTTGTCAAACCAACATTGAGAAATGCTGGTTTATTGAGTAGGTTCATTGCAGATGAGAGACTATGTTAGAAAAAAATAGTCATTTTTTGACATAAATTTTCCATTCAATTGTTCATGTAAAGTAGTTGTGATATTTTAAATATGTAGAAATGATGTTGGGAACCACTTGTTGTGTCTGTGGTACTCTGAGCCAGCTCTGTATTAAGCATTTGATGTTTATTTTCCCAGTTAACCTTCATAAAGACTCCAGGTGAGAGATACCCTAATTGCCATTCCACCAGGAGTGAACTGAATCTTGGAAAGATTAAGCATTATGGTTATCAATACAGTGTTGAATCAAGGCTTGACTCTGGATTTGCCTGATTCCTGGATGGGGGCAGAAACGGTGTTGTTTGCCTGGCTCAAACATGAGCCATATGAGTTGGGGAAGGTGTGGTGAGTGGCTGCCCTTGACCAGGTCCATAAACCAAGCTTTAGAAATAAAGATGTCCTTCAGAGCTGAAACATACAGAAATGTTCAGCTATTCCTCGGATATAATAGTGTTCAAGGCACCAAGATCCCATGGTCCAGATGCCAGGTAAGTTAGAGAAGCCAAACTTTGCCTACAAATGGATTGATGAATTTAATGTGCTTATGTCAATAAACCTAAGATGTGGCTTATTTAAATCAATAAGTCAACCTGTTAAATAGTTTAGGTATGAATTACCTAACCATTGACCTACCCATAGGGATAGAAAAGAATGTAATAAAGAATAGGAATATGGATACATAAATACAGGGAGAAGATGGAAGAAAATGCTAGGTGGCTTCTTCCTATGTGAATGTTAATAACAATGTAGTTATCTCAGTCAGACTGCTATAACAAAGTGTAGTAGACTAGGTGGCTGATAAATAATAGAAGTTTACTTTTTAAAGTTCTGGAGGCTGATCTGACACTTGACAAAAGTGCCACAATATATTTTGAAGAAAAGATAGATTTCTTAACAAATGGTGGAAAAATGGATAGCTACATGTAGAAAAATGAAACTAGATTCTTATCTCTCATCCTGAACAAAGCTCAAATCAAAATGGATCAAAGACCTAAGAATTAGACCAGAAACCTTGCAAAAACATAGGGACAAAACTCCATCACATAAGTGCTGGTATTGACTTTCTTAACAGGACCCCTAAAGCTCAAGAATAAACCAAAGAATCAAAACTTGGGATGCCATCAAATTAAAAAGCTCTGCACAGCAAAGGAAATGTTTCGGGGGAGGGAGGTGGGTAGGGGAGGATGATGGACAGCATTTCAATAAGAGGTCCTTCTTTCTACCCAGGAATCCAAGCCACCCTAAAACTTACAATCTTAGATAATTAGAAAGTAACAAAATACAAATACTCAGAAATATATTTACAGAATGCGAAGCCCCTGATAGACCTAGTCCACATGAGTTCTAGAACTAGACGAAGGGAAAATGGCCCAGGTACTTTATTTAAGGGGGTACATCAAAGGCAGGGATAAAGTTTCAAGGGCGGAGTCTTGCTTTCTGATTTCTTGCAGTCAGCAGGTTGATTGACATCTTGCTAGGTCAAACCCATCTCAGGTGCTGTGTGGGCCAGGCAGAGCGGAAAAGAGATTCACATTGTCCCTGGGCAATTGATGCGAGCGAACGTCCACTGGCCATTCCCAGACACCAGATGTCTCTACCCACAATGTTTCCATGCATAGTGACCCATAAGCAATCCACGAGAGGCTGACAGAATGGATTAAGAGCATGAAGAGAGAGCTTACAAAATGGGAGAAAATCTTTACCAGTTACTCCTTTAATAGGGGATTGATATCCAGAAGATATAAAGAACTCAAAAAAACTTAACACCAAAAATAATTAAATAAATAAATAGCCCAATTAATAAATGGGCAAAAGAACTAAACAAAAACTTCTCAAAAGAAGAAACATAAATGGCCAACAAATCTATGAAAAAATGTTTAACATATCTAGCAATCAGGGAAATGCAAATCAAAATTACACTAAGATTTCATCTCACTCCACTAAGAATGGCAATGATCAAGAATACAAACAATAGGGCTGGGGATGCGGCTCAAGCGGTAGCTTGCTCGCCTGCCATGCATGAGGCCCGGGTTCGATCCTCAGCACCACATACAGACAAAGATGTTGTGTCCGCCGAAAACTAAAAAATAAATATTAATAAACTCTCTCTCTCTCTCTCTCAAAAAAAAAAAAAAGAATACAAACAATAATAAATGCTGGCGAGGTTGTGGGGGGAAAGGAATATTTATACCTTTTATACACTTATACACTGTGGTGAGACTGCAGACTAGTATAACCACTCAGGAAAGCAGCATGGAAATTCATCAAAAAACCAAGGATGGAACCACCATATGATCCAGCTATCCCACTCCTTGGTTATTTTCCCAAAAGACCTCAAATCAGCAATGCTACAGTGATACAGCCACCTCAACATTTATTGCAGCACAATCCACAATAGCTAAATTGTGGAATCAATTCCAATGCCCATCAATAGATGAATAGATCAAGAAATTGTAATATATATATGAGTTCTACTGAGGCATAAAATAAAATTATGAAATGAAATTATGGCATTAGTGAGTAAATGGATGGAAATGGACAATATCATGCTAAGTGAGATAAGTCAAACTCAGAAACTCAAAGGTTGAATGTTTTCTCTCATATGTAGAAGTCCAAGTAAAATAAAAGAAAGGGAGAGGGAAGGATAGGATAAGGTAAAGACAAACAGAAGATCAGTAATGTTGAAGGAGATCAAGAGGCAGAGTGGAGGGATGGGAAAGGGTAGGCAATGCAGAATGAATTCTTTAAAAAAATCAAATTTATGTGCATATATACATATGCCACAGAGAATTTCACCTTTATGCATAAGTTTAAAAAACTATCAAACATAAATAAATATACAAGCTAAAGAAAGTCTAATCGAGTAAAAGAAGGAGAACGGGGGAGGGGAAGGAGGCTGGGAAAGAAGAGGGGAGTATCATGAACTGGAAATCAAATTCCATGCATGTATGAGTTTGTTAGAATGAACCCAACTGCTATGTTTAATTATAAAGCTCTAATTTAAAAATAAAATAAAGTTCTGAAGGCTGAAAGTGCCAGCAAGATCAGGTTATAACCTCTTCCAGGTTATAGACTGCTAAATTCTTGATGTACTCTCATGTGGCAGAAAGAAGACAAAGAGAATTCTCTTGGGTCTCTTTTATAAGGGCACTACTCCCATTCATGAGGGCTCTACCCTCATGTCTTATTACCTCCAAAGCCTACAGCTCCTAATATCATAACCTTGATGTTAGGATCTCAACATATGAACTTTCAGGGGATACAAACATTCAGTCCATTTCAGATAGCAAACAGTTTTTGAATACTCACCATATGCAGGCACATATGTGAACACATCATGGTTCTATGAAATAGGTGCTTCATGCATGAGCAAAATTAAGGTTTATAGAAGTTAAATAACTTTCATAGATAGAATCACTCAGGTGTGCCAGAATCCAAAGCTAAGAAAGTGTACTATCTTCTGTATCACCTATTGTCCTTTGAACCCTTCTCTAAGAAGGCATGAAGATGCAGAGGGGTATGGAAAAAGAGTTTGTGGATGATCTGAAATAGTTTCCCTGGATAGAATCCTCAGAGAGCCTGGTGCTGTTTAGCTATTGTAGGGTTGGAAACCTGTACTCTTTCAGGTTTCATTGTACTTTTGAACTTGGTGTTTGCTTTATACATGTCCCTTTGCCTTTAATCAAGTTCTTATGGAAAATTCCAGCTTGCTTTGCTGTGCAAAGGGAAACAATGTTCTTTTGTTCATGGTTGAGCCAGAGAGAACAATATTTTTTTCTGACAAAAGTGGAAGAATGCCGCAGTCCGGCTGCAGCAAAATAACCGGGGGGTGACGAACAACTTGTGTACGTTGATACAGCAGGAGTAGGAGCCGTTTATTGCAGGACAGGAGCAGTATTTATACATTCCACACAGCTTATCTAATTAGCATAGACTAGATACATCAGTCAACCAATAAGGAATCTCCACACTTAATGGCTTGTTTTTGTTACTTCTCAAACCACTTCCTCTGGCATTTTGCCAGGCACCATCCAGACTTGTTTATGAACTCTAACATTCCCCTGGCTAAATGCCAGGTGTTATTTTGACTTGTTTACAGACTCTAACAGAAGAAAGGATGCTGTGGGATGGGATGGGATGAGATGGGATGGGATGGACGGTGAGCATAGGGGTAGGTCAAAGTGAGAGAAGCCTAAAAGGGTGACCCATATGCACATGTCCACTCCTGGGTTCTTTACTTCTGAAGGGAAGGGCAATAAAAAGGGACAAATGTACCTTATGTCCTCTCCTAGTTATAGATGCTTTCTGTGAAACCGGCAACTGGTGAAGCATAGGTGGGTCATTTGGGGGTCCCTAGTGGCGACCTCCATGTTTAGTTCTCTAAGTAAAGAGAAACTAGTCTGACATCTTTTCAAACCCACCAACTTCCTCTCCTTTCACTCATGTAGCCCTGCTGCCTCTCAATTTGGTTCTCTTGCCCTCCAGGAAACCCTCTTGTGAGAGGTACCAACAAGATGGTTCAAGCCTATCTATCTTCTTCAGAGTCCACTTGACCAAAAAGAGACACTAGCCTAGCTTTGCCATACCCAACAGTCACCTGACCAATGACACAGAAAACATACAACAGATTTCAAAGGACGAGGTTGTGTTTTACCAGCTAAGCCTCAACTGTTCTACTAGGGTCAGATTAGGGTCTGACAAAGAGCAGATTTTTGGTACTCAACTTCCTGCTCTCTGGAGCCTTGCCGTCCTTCCCTAAGTCCTTTTCCCTCTGCCCAAATAGACACACAGAGGATGAATCAGCAATGTCAAGGCATAATTATAACTTCAACCAGGGAATAACTCACTTCTTCTTGCAGACTTTCCAACTGAACAATTTACCAGCAGTTCTCTTAGTGTTCCCCTCACTTGACTTGGGTTGAGGAGTTTGTGTAAGAACTTGATGGAAGACAAAGGGACAAGCACAAAGCAAGCACCAAGTTCGAAAGTACAGTGAAACCTGAAAGAGCGCAGAAGGAAGAAGTGGAAAGAAAGGATGGTGAAGGGAGAGAACTCACAACTCGGATATTTCTTTTAGAAAATATGCTTTTTGTATATACTTTGCTACTAAGAATGATGGTTGATCTAGCTTTGCTTTTAGCAAGTCCAGGGGAACTTACCTTAAGGATTTCTAGAAAATTGACCATCAGAAATACAAGTACCTATTTTTTTCATTTTTAGCACCGATGTTCTCAGCTTTGGAGTTTTCCCAGCAATCCAGAGGCAACAGGATAAATCTTACTCGATTTTCAAGAATATATGTTTGTTTATATTTACACACATATATATATATATATATGCAATAGCAAAGGTATAGAAATGTCTCAATCATAGGGGTCACATGAGATTGGAATAAAATAATAAAAAGCTAGCAGCCTCAGCCCCCAGTATGCATTAAATCAGTAGTAGCCATTATTGCTCCACAATCTCTGATTTGAACCTTAAGGTCAATCATTTTCTAGAATTCAGAAGACTTTTTGATTTTAAAGTGGTAATTATCAAATTATATTGTGCCCCTCAGGGAATATGGAGCAAAAATCTCTAATTAAATACACTAATATTTCTGCAGTGAAACATAGTCAAAAAAGTAGTCTAAGTAGATTTTAAAAAATAGTCTAAGGTTAGTTAAGGTGATGATTTACCACCAAATGAGTTCAGATCGTATAAGGTTTTGGTATCAAATGAATTGTGAACAAATTGTCAGTTCTCAGAGTTCTTTAGATTTCTGAATTTCAGATAAAACTGTGGACTTGTACTAATAATACAGTCATTGTCCTAGGTACAAACCAGCAACCTAAGTCACTAAACTATAGCTATCCTCAGTGCCAGTTTCTATCAATGCATCATTGATCTGGCCCTTCATAAAATAAACAGTGTTTCATTCTATCCATTCATGTTTTCCCTAGGCCAGCCTAAAACAATGCTCTTTCTAAGTGCCTGTTTTAATTCAATTCAATTGTTCCACCATTGTGGCAAAGAGTTGGTCTCTAGTAGACCAGCTCTTGGATGACTGCAACAGTAGAGAGATTTATTAAATGGTGCTCTGCTGGTTAATAAGCTTTGCACACAATTCTGAAACATGTCTAAATTATAACCAGGGAAGGTCAGGCACAAGGCTGAGTTCACTGGGAATGTTGCCCACCTCGAAGAGTATAGAGTACACTCCTTAGTCATTAGCTCCTTAAAAGTGTTTAATTCTGGCTACTGTCAGGTGATTATATATGCCATGAGCATTGGCCAAGCTCCAGGTAATCAAGGGTTCCTTCTACTTTTGAATGGCTGCATTTTTTCTTTTTAGTTTGAAAAACGGTAGAATAAAAACCATAAATTTAATCCATAGAGTCCCCAGATTACTTGCAATTATTATTTAACTTGGGATATTTATTACCAATTAGTTGACTCATTTAAAATAATGTACTGTAGAAAGCTTCATGTTATGGTAAAAATATTTTAATATTAACTTATTAGAGCAATAAGAGAGATATTTTTAGCACATTTAAAGAGTGCCCTAGAGCTTTAGAATTGAAAGAGTATGTTCATAACTCCTACAGGGTTGGCATGAAGTATAATTCTTAAGAAACTCATGGGAAGATGAACATTCAATTCAGAATAGTAAGTACCCTTGTGCAGAGGGATATGCAACATCTGGGAGGTGCACAGGGGTCTCCAACTGTATCAATAATGTTTTACTCTTTATGTTAGATTAAAGACACATGGGTATTTATGATCCCTTATATATCTTCAAGTGTCTGAAATATTTATTAATAAGTTAAATATATACATATAATTTCCATGAATTCATCAAGGCTTGGGCAAGTGAACCTCAAAATACACTTTTATAGGGCTGGTGTTGTAGTTCAGTGGTAGGGTGCTTGCCTGACATGTTTGAGGCATGGGTTCAATTCTCAGCACTGCATATAAATAAATAAAATAAAGGTCCATCAACAACTTAAAAAATACACTTCTGTATCATTTATCTTGATAATGATGAACTATTTCTAATCAGCCATCTTTCCATGTATTTGCTTCTTATACCTTCCAATGTTTTTTTAAAAATTTTTTAGATGTTAATGGGCCTTTATTTTATTCATTTATTTTTAATGTGCTTAAAATCAAACCCAGTGCCTCATGCCTCATACATGCTAGGCAGGCACTCCACCACTAAGCCACAATCCCAGCCCCCAATAATTTTTTGATCACTGCACCCCTACACTTAAAATGCATTTCCTTCTCTCTCTCTCTCTCTCTCTCTCTCTCTCTCTCTCTCTCTCTCTCTCTCTCTCTCTCTTTCTCTCTCTCTCTCGTTCTTTGCAGTGCCAGGGATGGAACCCAGGGCCTTGCACATGCTATGCAAGCACTCTGCCACTGAGCCACATCCTAAGCTTAGAATTCTTTGGAATTATAAACAAAGGGAAAGGCTTTTCCACACAAAATCTGTGAAAAATGATTTCATTTGAACAGGAAGTGCAATATTTTATTCTTAGAAGAAACTGAAAAGCACTGTAGGAGATCCTGGCCTACTCCCTCAGTGCCCACTGTGGTCAATATTTCTGCCCCCTTTCTTCAGCATTTGTGTGTCTTCGAGTCTTCCTTCACATGAAGCAGAAAGCAGGCACACTATCTGCATCTTTTGTTGTTTCATTTTCTCCTTGTCCTCCTTTTTCACAGACATTATTGAAAATAAGGCATCATTATTACATGGAGTGGCCCTTCTCAGGATCCCAGGCTCTTTTCCATAAAAAAAAAAAAATATTATATACGAGGAGAGCCAGAGTCCATATTGGTAAGCCTTTACAAGATGTGGGAACCAAATCACAGGTCTATTTGGTATCTTCTCGAAGCAAATCAGAAAATCTCCTTGAAGGCAAATGTTAAAGCAAACACTATGAAAATGCTTACTTAGCACTGTTTACACAAACTTTAGTACATTGAACTTTCTCGTATTAAAATTTTGTGCTTTTATATATCATTACAACAGTTACTTGACAATCCATTATGAGTGCAGTTCAGATAAGAAATTTCACATACAAATGCTACATATGTGTTGTGGAAATGCTTCCAATGTGACTATTCATATAGAATCTTGGAGAAGTATGCTTATTTCTCTGAAGTAAAATGTGTCAAATCTGAAATCCTCAAATAGATCAATGATTTTCAAAATCTGTTGCTTCATCAAAAACACACCAAGATTTGGCTTGCATTGTTTACTCTCTGTCCATAGGACATTCTTGTGAAATGGCAGCTCTAATCCTTGCTAGCTCAGTAGCTATTTCTACCATTCATACCCAAAAGAGTTGTGGGAAACACCAGAAGCAGAACCAAGGTACAGGGAGTCAAGGTCTTCCAAGAGTGCTACACACTCTACAAGTCATTGTTGCCACATTAAACAGAGTGGGCATTTGACCTTCGAGGCTCTGTGGTTTGATGAATGAAGTCATGATCCTGGTTTCCTTGATGCCCTGGGCAGAGGCCTGCCCATTTTCATGAGAATGTGCATGACTGGTTTCAAAAAAGATCTGTCTGCCATTTGTAAGGAGCTCAGAGTAAATTCACTACTGTCAGAAAAATTATCCAAAATTGTGTTCCTGAAAGAATGGGGCAGTTACATTATTTCTAGGGAAAAGAGATGCCAATGCTCATTCTCATGTTGAATATCACGATGACTTGTTTCTAAAGGATACATTAGCTAAGTATACTTGTTTCTAACTGTGGCCTTGCAAATAGCTGATTCTAAAATGGACATTTTTCTCAGATATGGCATTCATGGCAATCTCAGTGTGGAAATCTGACAATTCTTATTTAGTCTTTCCAAACTGGATCAGGAATGAAGATAGCTCACTTACATAGGGCCTTGGTGTTTGCAAAGTTCTTTCTCTCATCCTTAAATGCTCGAGTAGAACTCAGGACAGAGATTTGGTTGGCAGTCCTTACTGGAGTTCATTATAGTAGAAGGGTCACTGATCAGGTTTTGACAAGGACTCTAAGCCAAATAATATTTACATTCACTCATTTAATTACAGTTTGTTTAGTTTCTTTCATGAAGCAGGCATTGTTCAAGGTATGCACACATTGCAGTACACGACAAAGTCCCTGTCTAAGGGAGTCTATAGTTTTACAAATGAAAATATGACAAATATCAGATAGTGACAGGTCCTATGAAGAAAAATAAAGCAAGATAAAGGGGTAGAAAATCATTGTAGAGTATGAGGGACACTATTTGACACAAGTTAGTCAGAGAAGGCCTCTTAGGAGGTATCTTTCCAGCAGAGACCAGGATAAATCAAAAAAAGTAGACTAACTAAGTGGCTATTTGGGAAAACATTCTAGGCAGAGGTAACAGCATGTGCAAGGGATGAGGCAACATATTTGCATTGTTTTTTTTCTAATTTTAAACATATATAAAAGTAGAGATAATTGTATCAGGAACCCTATATAAGGCTGGGGATATAGCTCAGTTGGTAGAGTGCTTGCCACCCACACACAAGACCCTGGGTTCAATCCCCAGCACCACAAAAAAAAAAAAAAAAAAGAAAGAAAGAAAAAAAGAAACCCTGTGTATTCATTGTTCTGCTGTTCTATTTCCAATCTATTCACCAGCTGAATTATTTTCAAGCATATCAAGACATCATATAATTTCACACCAAGATTGTTTTTCTTCTTTCTTTCTCTCCTTCCCTCCCTACCACCCCCCCACCCCGTACTGGGGATTGAACCCAAGGGCACTCTACCTATTTTGATACAGGATATCACTAAGTTACCAAGCTAGTCTCAAACTTGCCATCCTCCTGCCTTAGCTTTCGAGCAACTGGGATTCTTACAGGAGATGTAGATCAGTGGTAGAGCACCCCTAAGTTCAATCCCCAGCACCACGAAAAGAACAACAAAAAAATAATATTCTTTGACTTATCACAATATCATTATCACATAATTCAAAAAATATTGATATTTCTTTGAAAACATTCTGTAGTGTTCAGCTTCCCAGATTGACTCATATACAGTTGGTTCTCGGTATCCCTGGGTTCTGCATATATTGATTCAACCAATTGATGATCCAAAATATTCAGAGGAAAAATGTGCCTGTACTGAATATATGAAGACCCTTTTTTTCTTGTCAGATTCCATAAACAATAAAACACAACACCTATTTACATTATAGTATGTATCATAAGTCATCTGGAGATCATTTAAAGCATATAGGAAGGGACAGGAATGTAGCTCAGTGGTAGTGTACTTACCTAGTCTGCATGAGGTCTTGGATTCCATCCCCAACACTGTCCCCCCAAACCCTTTAATATATACAAAAGGTTATGTGTAGGTTACATGCCAATAATATGCCATTTTATATAAGGGACTTGAGCATCTGAGGATTTTGGTACCCTTGAGGAGTCAGGGAACTAATTCTCTATGAATATGGAGGGGTGACTCTATTTTGTTAAAGTCAATGTTTAACTAAGGTTATCTGAAATGTCTGAAAAATAGCAAGAATTATAGTGTTGCTGGAATAACAGAGCTCAATTCCAAGTCTCTCAGTCTCAGAGGAACAAAAGTAGAAGCAGAATCAAGATGTAGCTCAGTGGTAGAGTGCTTGCCTAGCACATGCAAGACACTGGGTTTGATCCTCAGTACCACATAAAAATAAATAAATAAAATAAAGGTATTGTGTAAAAAAAATACCTAAAAAAAAAAAAAAAGAATCAAGATGTCAATTCAAGTAAATAGGAGATGGTGAGCAATGGTTATCGGGATGCAATGAACAGGCTGATGATAGCTGCCCAGAGGTGCACAAGCTGCTGTTTCCATGAGAAGTGTAATCCTGTGGGTCCAGGAGATGAGACTGCTCCACTGCTGAGATCTTTGGATTCTCTTGCTCCCAACATTCCTTAAAATGACCAGAAGAGAAAATACTCATCTTTATATAGCAGTTCCTAATTCTTACAGTAACCCTGCAAGATGATAATTGTCATTTTTATCTTGATTTGTCTTTATTTCTTAAAATGCCAGTAGATTGACAAGATGTGCAAATACATTTGAATAATTCTACATGTATAACTGGTTTTGCCCTCTTAAAATTTTAAAGGAACATGAGATAAATGTATCTGGAAAAAGTAACTAAATAGTTTTTAACTTTCTGTTCTCTGGGTTTCTTTTGTATCTAGAGAAAAATAATAAATTAGTTACTTTATTTTAAAAATGTTTTTATTGCTGAATTATAGTTATACATAATGGTGAGGTTCATTTTAACATAATCATACATGCATGGAATATCATTTGCTCCATTTCAGTCCCTACTACTTTCTTTTTCACTCTCTTCATCCCTCCCCCTGTTTCCCCTTCCTCTACTCTACCAGTTTTCCTTCTTTCATTTATTGTTTTTTTCTAAATAGTGCTTTATAGATACACATAAAGGTGGAATTCACTATGATATATTCACGTATGTGATAATTCTCATTTATAAAAGATAAAACAGGTTTAGAGAGGTCATCTGGGATGGTGTGGAGAATCTATTTGAGCTCTGATTTACCTGGCTCCAAAACTAGTCTCACTTGTGGATATTATGTCATTTATCTATTTGTTTGTTTTCTTCCTCTCCCACTATGAGGGGTAGGACCTTGTCTGTTTCATTCACTGTGATTTTGGGTCTAGAAAAGTGCCTGGTACATACAAAGGAGAAACTAAAAATAGTACATGTTATATGAGATTGAATTTCAAAGGAAATGCTTTTGCAGGGATTGACTATAATTATTTGCATTTCCATGGCTCAATATGAAATTCTGTACCCCTCTCTACTTTCTCCAATTCTTTCTAGATCCATAGCTCTGAGATGTCATGGAATGTCATCTGAATTGGGCCTGATGAAGATACTTCAGGAATGATTTCAAATGAGATACTGTTTTATACCTCCTAGATTAGTGAAACATAAGATCTGATAATATCAAGTGCTGGTAGATGTGTAGATTAAAAGGAACTCTTACATACAGCTGTGAGGATATGAATTGATAAAACTGCTTTAGGAAAGCTTGATGCTACCATGTAAAGTTGACCTTCCACATATCCTAAGACTCAACAATTCCATTGCTAGCCTTATTTCTAGAAAACTCTTGTACTTGTTCACTAGACCACACTTGCACAGGGGTATCATTCATAATGGCAAAAATAAAATCAATAAAAAATATCCAAATAAACAAACAAACAAATAAACCACAAATCTGTAAGCAACCCAAATTTCCAGGGATAGAAAAATAAATTCATAATCATGCTCTGATTACACAGTGTAACTTTATACAGCAATGGAAATAAATGTGTGAACTAGAGTTACAAACAGCAACATAGATGGATCTTAAAATCATTTTTTTTGGATGAAAAAAATCAAGTTACTGAAGACTACAGTAGATATATAATTTTTATAAAACACCAAGCAAGGAAAATGAAGCAATACAAAGTTTAAATATATGTGTATTTGCTAACACCACTTTTTAAAAGCATGGGGAAAATTAACAAAAATAACTAAGATTAGTCAGGAGGATATAGACAACCTAAACAGACCAATATCAATTGAGGAAATAGAAGAAACCATCAAAAGACTACCAACTAAGAAAAGCCCAGGACCGGATGGGTATACAGCAGAGTTTTGCAAAACCTTTAAAGAGGAACTAATACCAATACTTTTCAAGCTACTTCAGGAAATAGAAAAATAGGGAGAACTTCCAAATTCATTCTACGAGGCCAACATCACCCTGATACCTAAACCAGACAAAGACACTTCAAAGAAAGAAAACTACAGACCAATATCTCTAATGAACCTAGATGCAAAAATCCTCAATAAAATTCTGGCGAATCGGATACAAAAACATATCAAAAAAATTGTGCACCATGATCAAGTAGGATTCATCCCTGGGATGCAAGGCTGGTTCAATATACGGAAATCAATAAATGTTATTCACCACATCAATAGACTTAAAAATAAGAACCATATGATCATCTCGATAGATGCGCAAAAAGCATTCGACAAAGTACAGCATCCCTTTATGTTCAAAACTCTAGAAAAACTAGGGATAACAGGAACATACCTCAATATTGTAAAAGCAATCTATGCTAAGCCTCAGGCTAGCATCATTCTGAATGGAGAAAAATTGAAGGCATTCCCTCTAAAATCTGGAACAAGACAGGGATGCCGTCTCTCACCACTTCTGTTCAACATAGTTCTCGAAACACTGGCCAGAGCAATTAGACAGACAAAAGAAATTAAAGGCATCAAAATAGGAAAAGAAGAACTTAAATTATCACGATTTGCAGATGACATGATTCTATACCTAGCAGACCCAAAAGAGTCTACAAAGAAATTATTAGAGCTAATAAATGAATTCAGCAAAGTGGCAGGATATAAAATCAACACGCATAAATCAAAGGCATTCCTGTATATCAGCGACAAATCCTCTGAAATGGAAATGAGGACAACCACTCCATTCACAATATCTTCAAAAAAAATAAAATACTTGGGAATCAACCTAACAAAAGAGGTGAAAGACTTATACAATGAAAACTACAGAACCCTAAAGAGAGAAATAGAAGAAGATCTTAGAAGATGGAAAAATATACCCTGTTCATGGATAGGCAGAACTAACATCATCAAAATGGCGATATTACCAAAAGTTCTCTATAGGTTTAATGCAATGCCAATCAAAATCCCAACGCCATTTCTTATAGAAATAGAGAAAGCAATCATGAAATTCATATGGAAAAATAAAAGACCCAGAATAGCAAAAACAATGCTAAGCAGGAAGTGTGAATCAGGCGGTATAGCGATACCAGACTTCAAACTATACTACAGAGTAATAGTAACAAAAACAGCATGGTACTGGTACCAAAACAGGCGGGTGGACCAATGGTACAGAATAGAGGACACAGAAACCAATCCACAAAACTACAACTACCTTATATTTGATAAAGGGGCTAAAAGCATGCAATGGAGGAAGGATAGCATCTTCAACAAATGGTGCTGGGAAAACTGGAAATCCATATGCAACAAAATGAAACTGAATCCCTTTCTCTCGCCATGCACAAAAGTTAATTCAAAATGGATCAAGGAGCTTGATATCAAATCAGAGACGCGCCGTCTGATAGAAGAAAAAGTTGGCTACGATCTACATACTGTGGGGTCAGGCTCCAAATTCCTCAATAGGACACCCATAGCACAAAAGTTAATAACTAGAATCAACAAATGGGACTTACTCAAACTAAAAAGTTTTTTCTCAGCAAAAGAAACAATAAGAGAGGTAAATAGAGAGCCTACATCCTGGGAACAAATCTTTACTCCTCACACTTCAGATAGAGCCCTAATATCCAGAGTATACAAAGAACTCAAAAAATTAGACAATAAGAGAACAAACAACCCAATCAACAAATGGGCCAAGGACCTGAACAGACACTTCTCAGAGGAGGACATACAATCAATCAACAAGTACATGAAAAAATGCTCACCATCTCTAGCAGTCAGAGAAATGCAAATCAAAACCACCCTAAGATACCATCTCACTCCAGTTAGATTGGCAGCCATTATGAAGTCAAACAACAACAAGTGCTGGCGAGGATGTGGGGAAAAGGGTACACTTGTACATTGCTGGTGGGACTGCAAATTGGTGCAGCCAATTTGGAAAGCAGTATGGAGATTTCTTGGAAAGCTGGGAATGGAGCCACCATTTGACCCAGCTATTCCCCTTCTCGGTCTATTCCCTAAAGACCTAAAAAGAGCATGCTACAGGGACACTGCTACATCGATGTTCATAGCAGCACAATTCACAATAGCAAGACTGTGGAACCAACCTAGATGCCCTTCAATAGATGAATGGATAAAAAAATGTGGCATTTATACACAATGGAGTATTACTCTGCATTAAAAAATGACAAAATCATAGAATTTACAGGGAAATGGATGGCATTAGAGCAGATTATGCTAAGTGAAGCTAGCCAATCCCTAAAAAACAAATGCCAAATGTCTTCTTTGATATAAGGAGAGTAACTAAGAACAGAGTAGGGTCGAAGAGCATGAGAAGAAGATTAACATTAAACAGGGATGAGAGGTGGGAGGGAAAGGGAGAGAGAAGGGAAATTGCATGGAAATGGAAGGAGACCCTCAGAGTTATACAAAAGTACATACAAGAGGAAGTGAGGGGAAAGGGAAAAATAATACAAGGGGGACAAATGAATGTCAGTAGAGGGGGCAGAGAGAGAAGAGGCGAGGGGAGGGGAGGGGAGGGGGGATAGTAGAGGATAGGAAAGGCAGCAGAACACAACAGACACTAGTATGGCAATATGTAAATCAATGGATGTGTAACTGATGTGATTCTGCAATCTGTATATGGGGTAAAAATGGGAGCTCATAACCCACTTGAATCAAAGTGTGAAATATGATATATCAAGAATTATGTAATGTTTTGAACAGCCAACAATAAAAAATTTAAAAAAAAATAACTAAGATTGTAGTTATCTCTGAAGAGGAAGCAGAAGAAGAAGGCAGGAGAGGAACATACAAATAGGTAGATGAAAAAATTTGATACTGTTCTAATTCTTCTTAAGTTTGACTGCTGTGTTCAAGACTGTAATTTTATTATAACACTTCAGAGCTCAGATGTAACTTATGTGGCTTCTTTTGAATGTATCTGACATCCAGTAAGATGGTAAGCCAGCCAGGCTACCATGGAGCCATTCGTGAAGCATCATGGCTGCCATCCTTGAGGCCATCTGCTGGCTGCTGGCAGGAGTGTACTTTTGGCATCTGGAAGCTGTTGTTTACTGCATCTTGGGTGCCAAGAGGTGAGCTGACTCCCACAAGTGAGAAATGAAAGACTCATTCAAGCTCGGAACTCCCAAGTACACACCCAGTAATTACGCACCTGAGAGTAGACTGTATTCAGGGGAAGCATAATTTACTTGTATTTAAACTTTCCTTTACTGTCTGACAACATGGTGATTCTACGGAGAGGTACCAGGGATTCAAATGTGTTCTTTTATAAACATTTTTCTTCATGCTTCTTGTACTGCATAAAGCTGCCAAAGATCACACCTTGGGTTCACTTAGCCTTCCCACAGACACAGAGACACACACATTCTCCATTGCACATATGGAATTAAAGCATCTGTTCTCACTTGGCCTCAATTGAGGAAAGTCACAAATTTCATCAATCTTTCTATTATAGTTTCAGGAGTTCCTGGAACTCTTGACATCTGTAAATGGGTAACTTCATTAATTCTAATTAAGTGTCAGAAATGAACATCGAAAACATACAGAGAGTCATTTTCCTTAATAAGGAATATTAACAACATGTGATCTTAGCTGTGTGAAAAGATGGCACTTGTGCTGGAGTCTAAGATGTTGGATTGTTTTAGAGAGTAGTAAAAGAACCCTGAAAAAGGTTCTTTTTAATGATAAGTTTTATTTGATAAAAATCTATGATTACTCTCCTCAAAATGAAAACAAAGATTTATAAGTCATTCAGAAGAGTTGATCAATCTAAAAAGTAATTTTGATACCCTTGATTTTGGTTTATATTATCCAAATGTTTTTTATGAAATTAAAACATTTGGATAATATAATGAATCAGATAAATTGCTATATCTCTACTTCCTTCAAATTGGACACAGTGTCAATAATTGATTCAGGTCACAAGATAATTAATCTTTCAAATTAAAAAAATACTTTTTAATAAAATGATTAAAGAAGGCTGGACTGGGGATGTAGCTCAGCAGTAGAGTGTTAGCCTAGCATACATGAGGCCCTGAGTTTGATTCTTGGCACGAGCACACACACACACACACACACACAGAAAAGCTGCATATGTGTTACATGAGCAAACATTCACACTCATATACACATACATACAGAAAATGTATTTTTAAAAAAATTTTTAGATGTTGATGGACCTTTATTTTATTCATTTATTTATATGTGGTGCTGAGAATTTAACCCAATGCCTCACACGTTAGGCAAGCACTCTGCCACTGAGCCCCAGCCTCAGCCCCAGAAAATGTATTAAAAAAAATATTGCCTCAGAATATGTAGCAGTGGATTCATAAAATAGATTAAAAAAAAACATTTATTTTTTAGGTGTAGATGGACACAACACAATGCCTTTATTTTTATGTGGTGCTGAGGATCGAACCTGGGCCCCACTCGTGCTAGGCAAGTGCTCTACCGCTGAGCCACCATCCCAGACCTATAAAATAGACTTTTGAAAATGATTTTCTGTTACATTAATTCACAAGTTTTAAAAATTATGATCATCATTAAAGAAATGTATATTATACAGATCATAAAGGGCGTGTGTTATTTTGTAACTTAAGGGTCTGGTCACTATTCTGGAACTTATGTAATTATTAGTCTTTCTCTCTCTATTTTTAGATAACATAATGATGTATTCATGTATTCACTGACTTTGCTAGGGCTGCAGCCATGAGGAAAAAATATATAATCTTCTACCTCCTAGAAACTTTGCTCTAGTGATAGAGAAAGATATTAATTATCACAAAATGAAATAATAAATATACAAGGTGGGCAAAGAAAAGGTAAACAGTGCTAGAAGATTATAATGGAGGGAATATACTTTACTTAGGGTCTTCGGCGGCTTCTCTGAGGAAAAGAGTCTTTAACGTGAGGAAAGCCAGGTATGTAAAATCAACTATTCTAATCCCATTTTCATTAGAATTCTTTTTAGTGCCTGGTATTTTGCTAATATTATTGTGTGATTACTCTCAAATCTGTATGGTTAATTATAAACAAATTCACAAAAATCAATTACTTACTATGTTAAGAGTGGTATAAAGCTGGACATGGTGGTGCTCACCTGCAATCCCAGCTACTCTGGAGAAGGCAAGAGGATCACAAGTTGGAGGCCAGCCTCAGAAACTAAGCAAGACGCTGTCTGAAAATAAAAGGGGCTCGAATGTAGCTCAGTGGTAGAGCAATACTGGGTTCAATTCCCAGTATTGTCTTCCCCCAAAAAAAGATGGTATGAAAAAGTACTAAAATAATTAAAGTCTTTAATGAGTTTCCTTAGTAGGGGGGAGTGCCCAATATGATATGAAACAAAATTTGCTAAGCACAATAAGAGATACACAAGACAGAGCATAAAAGAAGGAAAGTAGATTCTAAAACATTTTCACTGAGCTCATGGCACATATCTTGGACCTTGCAGTATAAATGAGAGTTTGAGGATAGACATGGAGAAAAAAGCATTTTCTTTACAGATGGGAAAATATGAAACAAGGTCTACAGAGATTATGATGTGTAAGAGGAAGTGGTGAGAGTTAAGGCTGAACAGTTAGATTGAAATCAGACTGTGATACTCGCTGATCACTGTGCTGAGGTATTTGTGCTGGCTTCTCACAGGAGTGGATAATAGTTATTAAACATGTGCATCAATCAGCCCTGCTCAGCTCTCCCCGTAATGTGGCTCTGAGCCAAGGAAATAATTAATTCGAATATCCCCTGTCCATATCTGTTCCTTAAGCTGGTTAAAGTGAGATGGGCAAATAGCATGAATTTTGGAGAAATAGAGAAACTGTGTTCATCAGGTCAGAGAACTTCTATTTATATGCTATGCCCTGCACTTCATAGAAGTCTAACTGTTCCCATATTTATCTTCTGAATCACTAGGTAGAAGCTGGGCAATAAAAGAAGACCCAAAGCCTGTATCTTTTTTTTAAAAATTATATTCTTTTTTTTTTTAATCTCAAAAAAGCACCAAATAGGCATAGCCAAATACAATGTGTCTTATTGGATCTTAGCTGGTTAAAAAAAAAAGTGGTACAAAAGACATTTTTAGGATGTCTGGGGAAATCTGATACAAGAAAATATTTGGGAACTATTTTCTGATATGTGTGCAAATAACTTTCAAATATTCAGGAAAAATATGTACAAGGATACAAAGGTAAAGAACATCATAATTGCGGAATTTGGAAACATAATATCCAGGTACTCATTTTAATATTCTTTTAACTTTTTTATATGTTTGAAATAGTTCATAATGAAAGGTTGAGGAGGTTTCTCGTTTAAAAAACATCAGTCGGTGTTCTTAATGTCTAGTAGACCAACCAACCAACTCCAACTAATTAAGGAAAAAGGTCTTTAATAAAAAGATTGGATGGCTCACAGGTCCTCTGGGAAGGCAATTCCTATGAAGAATTATCCACCCTGTCCTTACTGACCACATAGCTGTTTCTGCTGACACCACTGATGTTGCAATTGCTGCCATGTCTTCGTCTGCAGACCCAATATTAGCTGCCGGCACGCTGCTGCCTCTACTGGGCCAGAATGCCTTTGGTAAGCACCTGACTGATGGAGCCCAAGCCCAGATGACAAGGAAGTCTGAAAAAACACTCTCCTAATTTCCATTTCTATAGCAGAACGAATGCATGGTCTGCTTCATAAGGTGAGGGATTCCCCAAATATACCAAGGTAGTTCAGATGTTGACTAAGAATAAGAATAAAGGTCAACTACTTCTGTAATGGATATAGAAATATATATTACTGAAGATGAAAGTTATGGCCTTTCCAGAGGATGTCACAATTTGATATATAGACATATATTCTTTCATATATATGTAAAAGAGATAGATATAAATAAATAAGTATTGAAAATACATATTTTTGGGCTGGGGATGTGGCTCAAGTGGTAACGTGCTCGCCTGGCATGTGCAGGGCGCTGGATTAAATCCTCAGCACCACATAAAAATAAAATAAAGATGTTGTGTCCATCGAAAACTAAAAAAAAAAAATAAATATTAAAAAATTCTCTCTCTCTTTAAAAAAATTTTTAAAAAGAAAATACATATTTTTTACATAAGCAAAAATAATGGTACTAGCTAAAATTTACTGAACAATAGCTATATACAAAATTCCACTGTAAAATATGCTTATATGAATTAGCATTTTTTTTTGTACTGGGCACTGAACCCAGAGGCACTTTACCACTGAGCTATATCCCCAATCCTTTTCATTTTTTTTTTTTTTTAATTTTGAGACAGGGTCTTACTAAATTGCTGAGGCTGGCCTTAAACTTGTGATCCTCCTGCCTCAGCCTCCTGAGTCTTTGAGATTATGGATCTGCACCACCACATCTAGATGAATTATCTTAATGTTGACAACAACCTTTTGGGATAGATAATAATATTATCATTCTCATTTCCTATGAGGAAACTGAAGTTCTGAAGGTTAAGTAAATATTTAAGGTATCCAAGTTTCCAGGACTAGTAAGTGGTGGAGCCAGGATTATTAGTAGAGCCTATGCTCTTTAAACATTGCCTCTCTAATACCTATTGTTCTACTGTTTTCTTTATTTACTTAATAATATGATTGCTTGTCTACTTCAATCTTTTAATGGCTTCATAATATGGGCATATCATAATTAATCTAGCCATTCTTGTATTGATCAACATTTAGCTTGTCCAATTTTTTCTTATTCAAAACATTATAGTCTCTAAGACATTATCTTTCCATACATGCTTAAGTATTTCCAAGAGTCCTAGGCATTTGCCAATTCAAATGGTACAACATCTTAAATGTTCTGCTAAATAATCTTCTAAAAATTTTTGTTATCAATTTATATCCCACATCTCTAACTGAGTAGGAAACATTTCATTGTGATTATAATTTACATTTCCCTGATTATTAGTCTACTCAGCATTTTTTCATGTGTTCATTGGCCATTTGTATTTTTCCTTATATAAATTACCCTTTTATATTTTTTAATCTATTTTCTTCAGTGTTTAGTCTTTTTCTTGATTTAAGGGTGTTCTCATGTAAAATTCTCTTTTTCTGTCACATGTGTTATTGATAATTAACTTTACGTAAACTGAGAAAAAAGGAACTTTAAAAGCAATGGAGGTGCATGCAGCTCAGTGACACAGAATTTAACTGGTATTCACAAAGCTCTGCTTCCATCCAGCACCAAAAAAAAAAAAAAAAAAGCAATGGAAAATGTTGGGTGTGTATACGTGCAGAGGGTGGGGTGGGTATACTTCTATGTAATTAAAATAATTCAATGTGGGGAAAATCTGAACAAGGTCTACAGTCTAGTTAACAGTGTTGTGCTTATGTCAATTTCCTTGCTTTGATAATATACTACAGTTAAAATGTTACGGGGGAGGGGGGAAGCTCTGTGTATTGGTTTCCTAGGCTGCTGTGATAAATTACCACAAACTAGGAAGCCCAAAACAGCATAAAAGTGGTGCCGCCTCACAATTCTGGAGGACAGAATTCCAAAGTTCAGAACTGTGAGAAGGATCTCTGAAGAATCTAAAGGAGGATCCTCCCTTGCCTCTCTCCAGTGCTATTGGTTCTCAGCAACCCTTGGTGCTTCTGGGCTTATAGATACACCACTCTAGGGTGTGCCTCCACGATCACAAGGCATTCATTGTCAGTATGTCTGTTTCCAAAGTTCCTTCTTCTTACAAGATGTTAGTCATTGGATTTTGGATCCACCTTAGTCCAGTGTGACTTCATTTCAACTTGATTACTTCTGAAAAAGACCCTATTTCCAGATAAGGTCACATTCACAGGCACTTGGAATTAGACCTGTAACATAGTTTTGTGGGGACACAATTCCACTCACAACACTGGGCGAAAGTATGGGGAACTCTCGATACAAATTTTCTGCAACTTTCTGTAAGTCTGTAATTACTTTAAAATGAAAAGTTGAGAGGCTGGGGTTGTGGCTCAGTGATAGAGCGCTTACCTAGCATGCATGAGGCACTGGGTTCAATCCTCAGCACCACATAAATGTAAAATAAAGATATTGTATCCACATAAAACTTAAGAATAAATATTTTAAAAATAAAATAAAATAAAAAGTTGAAAAAATGTCTATCTGGAAAAATATAATAAAATTATTAACAGTGGCTATCTCTTTAGAAGAGTTCACATTTTATTTAGCACAGTTCAGTACAGTACAGCTTGGATTTCCTTGGAAATATGGTAAATGACTTTTGCAATTAATTTTAAAATGAAAAAAATACAGAAACATGGTGATCCTTCATTACAGTGCTAATGCTTAGCCTTTTGGAAGGATCTCCAATAGTAACACAAAGGGATGGTTTGAAATGAGAAGCTGAGAGACTAGTTAAGAAATGTGTTTATTTATCAAGATGAGGAAAGAACCCCAGTGCTAACTGATGGGGAGTGGCAAAGAGGGGTGACTGTGAAAAAGTAGTATGCATAGATTTGGTGACTGATTAGATACAGTGGAAGAGAGAAGAGTTAAGAAAAAAACTCCAGGTTCTTGACTAGAGAGACTGGGACCTTGGTGCTACATTTACTGGGGCTTTTCGCTGATCATTCTCCATTTGCTGCACTCAGAGCCACTCTCTGCCCTTTATCTTACTGCTTTATGCCCCAGGAAGCTGATTTCTATGGATCAAATCCTTGAGCTCCTTTGATCTCTGGCTTCAAGGTGGATTTGGCCAATGGGTGCTATGAGCAAGACATCAGGGAGAAAGGCCAGAGTTCGGTCATGACTATGATCACAGCTTTTGTCATATTCAGGTCATAAATTCATCCCCTTGACTGCTTAAACCTTCCAATAAGAGAACCCTTATTGGATCTCTTGAACAGTTCCCTCATTGAACTTTTATCAGTGACTTCTTGTTTGTGTGTCATCGCTTTCCTGCCAGGACCTTGCTTGGTCTGGAAGGTGAATACAGATAAAATGTGAGATAAGAGGTGAAGGAAGGATGGGAAATTCTTTTTTTAAAAAAAATGATGGATTTAAGATATGCATGTGACATCTAAGTAGTAAAGTTTATGTAATACTTATGTCAGGAAAAAAGCCACTGCTGGATATATACCTCTGGTAGGTATTACAAAGTTGATAATCCTTTATCCAAAGTGCTTGAGACTAGAAGTGTTTCAGATTTAGGAATTTTTGGATTTTGGAATATTTGCATATCAGTGAGATATCTTGGAGAGGGGATCCACAGCTAAGCACAACATTCATTTATGTTTCATATACAAGCCTGAAGGTAATTTTATAAATATTTTTAGTGTACCTGCTTTTTGGCTGAGACTCAACACATGAGATCAGAGGTGGAATTTTCCACTTGTGATGTCACATTGGCACTCAAAAAGTTTCTGATTTTGGAGTGCTTCAGATTTTAGATTTTTGGATTAGGGAAGCTGTAACAAAAGTATTAATATATTTGGCAGTTGAAAATATATAACAATAGTAATAGTTTAAAATTTTAAAGCTAAATAAACTAAAGCCTAGGCTTTGAGGAAGATCAGATTTAATAATGTAACTACAAAGTTAGAATACTAAATGGAATTAAGGATTATTCAAAGAAATAAAATAGAGAGTAGTATGTGATTGTTTCACAGAGGTGGAATAGGAAAAAATTTCAAGAAGGACAGAGTAGTCATGGTGGTGGTGCATGCCTGTAGTCTTTGCTATTCAGGAGGCAGAGACAGGAGGCTCCCAAGTTCAAGGCCAGCTTGGGCAATTTAGGGACACCCTGTCTCAAAATAAAATTTAAAAGACTTGAAGATGTAGCCTAGTGGTAGTTCACTTGCCTAGCATGTGCAAGACCCTGTGTTCAATCTCCACATTGCCAAGGGAAAAAAAAAAAAAGAAAGAAAGAGTGTATCAGTACTTTCAACATCTAATTGAAAATTTTGTGGGGTAAGTTCTGAGGATTGAAGACTGGGTTAGGAAATAGAGGGTTATTGATGACTTCATTATGGGAATTCTTAGTGGACTGGTGGGGGTTGAGCAAATTGCCTGGAGTAAAGGATGAATGGTCAGCAAAAAACTGGGGAGGCAAGGATAAATGAACATGGAGCAGTACAAATTTTAGCCTACAACTCAAGTCTGTAAAGAAATACAGATTTTAATACATCCCATCAATTCTATTTCCGTTTTGAGAACCCCAATTCTAGTTTTTTTTCCCAGAATTTTGGAATATTACTCATTACTAAGAAAAGAATGGAGATGTTTGGAGGCCAGGAAGGTTAGAAAGGGTGTGTGTGGTACTGCCCCAGCCAAATCTGTTTCTAGAGCTGGGGGAGAGGAAGGATGCTGCCTGTTCTCCCTCCATCTATATATCCCTTGCCCCTAGCTTCTCCTAAAGCCATTATTTTTCCTATAGCCTAAATCTCTCCATATCAGACTTTGAACTTTTGGAACCTAAAACCATAAAGATTTTCCTACTTTGTCCCTTCTCCAAGGCAACAAGCCAATTGGTTTATAGGGGAAAAGGTTGGGAGAGTTGGCAAAATGGCCAACTTTAGGGAGAAGATACAATGAAAAAATAGAATAGTATATCAAATATATTATGATGTCACATAGATTGTTCTTTAAAGAAGTCTAGTTGGGAAAGGAAGAAGAAAACTAGGAGCTAGAACACGATATGGAGTGAGAGAAGTTTCTCCTATAATGACAGAATTTGGGCTTTAAAAGCATAGGTAGATCCTCTCCGCTGATAGTGGAAGCTTGGCATGACAGATTTTCTGCTATATGTCAGTCAATCTTATTTTGAGCCCATCATACTTGCATCAAGTGCCTCATAGTCACAGAGGTTAGTGTTGAGAATCAGTTTCTTTTCTTTTTCTTGGATAAGAGTGCGTGTTGCTGCAGGATATGGACTGTTGAGTCTGGGAAAGGTACCTGAAAGGGAGGGAAAGGTGTAGACAGGAAGAATTCAGAAAAGGAGATTTGGTCTACCCATAGATTGTCTTAGAACTTGCTATATCACACTAAATAATCTCAAAAGTCAATTTTCATAATTAACTAAAAAATATAAATCGCCTTGTAAAGATGCTCAGTCTTAGTAATCATTTCATTTTTCCTTTTGTCCTTGTTACAAAATCAGCACAGTCATAGTCTCTTCTGGGAATAAAGGCATTTCTTTCATCAATTAAACTGAATGATAAATGGCAATAAATCATTGTTCATTGAATTCTACAACCTAAACTATATGTTACGGAAGAAATTCTAGCTCCTATACATCATAATTAACATCAAATAGCAGTACAAAATTGTAGTACATCAAAAGGCTACATGGCAATAACTCTAGCTGGTCAGAAATAAATTAACTCATTAAGCTTAAGGGGAAGAAAGAAAAAATAAGACAGGTTCTACCTATGAAGCTAAAGGAAGGGTTGTATCAGTCTGGGTCCAATCAGTAGAGAGAAACCACACAGTGATTTGAAAAAGTAAAAGCTTTTTTCTTTGCTGTATCTGGCTGAGGCTAGTAGGAATAAAGGGAACTCTAAAGAATATAAGAATAGGAAATATAAGGAGCAAACACTACTTCCAGAGCTGAGATACAGTTCACAAACAAGAGTACCTCCCAGAGCTGAAATCCAAGACTTGGAGAGGGCATGTTGGGGGTCACTGAATGAAATCTCAAGGCAAAGTCCTTGTGTCACTCAGTTGGTGGACTTGACAGAAATCCACTCTCTAGAACTTGCTGGAAATTTGTCTTCTTTATCTTGCTGGAAACAGACTTTCTGGAACTTGCTGGAAATATGCACTCTGAGATTCTGGGGAAAGTTGTTCTTGGAGCTGCATTGCATTGGAGGCATGCCAACACAACGCTGCTCAGGGAGAATCAAGGATCTGTGGGAGTGGGGCTGGTTTGAGCGAGCTGCTAGGTGCTGGGTGCTGCTAGGTGCTGTGCAAAACCAGGATTGGCAATTGAAGAAGTCCCCCACAGTGCAGGAGCAGGACACTGGGAAAGCTGAGTGGGTATAGTAGCTGAACACTGGAGAAGCAACATGTATTGCAGGAATCTGATGAGGGAGTACGCAGGAACCAGGAAGCAAATTCTTTCCTTTTGCAGGGTCCCTTCTGTACTTTTGACTAATGAAGCTCAACATTGTACCAGCTAGCAAAGGAAAAACATTTAAAGGACCAAACTGCATTTCACAGAGAAGGCAACAAGAGTGGAGTTAGAACTCTGTGCACAACATTGATAACGGGCATGACAAGCATCCTCAAGTTCCCTCTCCTCCTCCAAATATTAGGTACCTCAGGAATATTTTAATGTTTTCTGTAGTACCCTGCTTATCAATCTGGTGAATATTTGAATTTTCCAATTGTGGATAAAATTCACATTCTTTTCTATGGATCTCTTGAGTTCTAGGAAAATCATGTCAGCCTGCAGGTGAGCACCAAAGGAAGTGTATGAGCTGTGTGTGGTGGTGCACACCTGTAATCCCAGTGGCTTGGTAGGCTGAGGCAGGAGGATTGGGAGTCCAAAGCCAGTCTCAGCAACTTAGCCAGGCCTTAAGCAACTCAGTGAGACCCAGTCTCTAAATACAATACAAAAAAGGGGCTGGGGATGTGGCTCAGTGGCTAATTGCACCTGGGTTCAATTCTTGATTTTAAAAAAAGGAAGTGCATAAATATTAAGATGGATTTATCTCTTTGGAGCACATTTTGTACTTTTATGACCTTAATGAAAGTTGTTTTGGTAAGAGGAGGCAGCATCCAGAATGAAGTGGGGTGAAATGGGTGGGAAATAATGAAGCTCAGTACAGACAATTCTTTCTAGATATGAGAAGTTTGATTGCGAAGGTGAAGACAAAAGACAGTAGCAGCTGGAGGGAAATTCATAGCAGGGGAAGTTTTAAATGTTTAAATGAAAGAGACTTGAGCATGTTTTAGAAAACAATGGGGAAGATCCAGTGGCAATGCAGGGCTTGAATATAAAAAAGAGATCATGTATGTTCCTGAGAAGGTGGGAGGTGTTGACATCTGCGGAAATAACACACATTTCAACTTAACTCTTTGATATAGCCTTTGTTCAAATATACTTTAAGATTATCTTAATAACATTTTCTTAATAACTTTAATTACCACTGATATACAAGTGACTCATGAAAGGAAGTTATTTAAAAAGGAACACTGAAAGGGAAGAAACTTGTTGAATTTAAGTATCTCAAAATAGCAAAGAACTATAGGGAGAGGGAATACATGCCTCTAATACCAGCTACTCTGGAGGCCAAGGAGGATCTCAAGTTTGAGGCCATCCTGAGCAATTTGGTGAGACCCTGTATCAAAATAAAAAATAAAAGGGGGCTAAGGATATAACTCATTATATCCCTACTTGCCTAGCATGTGTGAGCCCCAGGGTTCAATCCCCAGTAACCCTCTCTGCGCACTCCCAGGCACATACATGCACACAAAGCAAAGTGCTATTACTCTTCTCATTAAGATAAAGAAAAGAGGTTAGAGAAAATCCCAGTGACCTTTAAATTGCACAAGAACAAAGAACTCTCTTAGGAACTAGTTGGGGCAAAGTTCTTACTCAAGTATAAACCCTTGCAGGTTGTTTCTTAGTATCATAAATTATAGTTTCTTCGATAATACAAGAAACTTCCCCAGACACTCAATTTTAACTTCAAAATTATTGCTAAGCATTCCAGACATAATCTTTAGTGGTAAAGCATATGACGAACACAGTCTGTAACATGTTTGTTAGAGAAAATTACACTTAATGTGCAAGTTAGGAAGTCAACAGAATTTAGGGTATTGGAAGTGAAATGTAATGGTTCAGGATAGGTATAGAATAGGGTAGGGTAATGAAATGATAGTCCATGAACTCTAAATTGGAGAGGGAGGTATTAAAAAAAGAAAGCTTATTTGATTAGAGATCCTGATGAGGCTGAAACATAGTTTTAGTGGGCATCTTTGAATAAACAAGTTAGAAGAAAAGGAGGTTGTGGCCAAAGAGTAGGATGCTTGATTTTAAAGGTGATGACAAAGCCCAAAGGGTGATCACAGAAATAATGTGAATAAAATGGAGATGAGGGATTCAAGAAATTAAAAGGCTAGAATGTTGTCTTTTTAAATTTTACCCAAGTAGAAATTGAAGGTCTTGTGATAGAGATGCATTAGGTGATAGTATTCAATAAATGAGGAAGAGTGACTTGGAGATCAGTCAAGGACAACTACAGGGAGAGAAGGTGGAGACTGAATAGCATGAACCTTTTTTTTTTTAATTTATTTTTTTGTTGTAGTTTGACACAATACCTTTATTTTATTTATTTTTATTTGGTGCTGGGGATCAAACCCAGGGCCTTGCACATACTAGGCAAGTGCTCTACCACTAAGCCACAACCCCAGCCCCAAAGGGTCCGTGTTTTAACAAGCATCTGGGTAGGTAATGTTTGGGAAGCAAAAAGGAGCAGGGAGTACATTGATAACATCTAACAGCAAGGTTAAATAGAAAATAACCCTGTTTTAGAGGGTTTATATTTTTTTCTCTGCCTGTTCAAAGTCTATGATTATTTAAATTCCATCTTTAAAACCCCCTTAACAAAAAAAAGATTTTCAGATGTATTTTTTAATGAAAATCATTTATAGCAAATGTGATCTTTTATACACGACACTTCCAAGAAAATACACTGTTCCAAAAGATAACAACTCATTTGCTTGGCTTTTTCAAACCAGTGATGATATTTTTAATAAAACATGCCTATTTGAATTCATTTGTTAAATTTCAATCCATGTATGCCACCTAATTGTCCCACTTATGCTCCTTAAATTATATAATTTTGCCCAAGCAAGAGTTTCTCTACCTCTTCAACTCCTGTTAATCTTTCATATCTTAGAGAGCAGTCTCTCACAAAATCTTGCTAATTTCAAAATTATTCAGTAGTAATAATAAAGTAGAAATAATGTTTTTAAGAGTCCACTTCCTACAACTTAACAACTATACAATATTGTAATAAATATCTTAACCAGATTTTAAGCAACTTTAGGGACGAATCCATGCTTTATTCTGTTTTTCCCAGACCACACAGTATATGAACAAAAAACACTTACCAAGGAGATGCATGGCATGACGGGAAATACATGAATTTTGGAGTCAGACTCAAATTCAAGTTGTGTTCTCTCTCCCTCTTTCTCTTTTGTGATTAACTGCAAGTTACTTAACTTCTGAGCCTATATTCCTCTACAAAATGAGGATTTTAACTTACAGGACTGCTGTGGGGAGTGGCGTCAATTAAGTACCTAGTATAGTGCCTGGAAAGCACAGTGTATTCCATAAACTGGAATTATTATTTTATGTAAGTCTTCTTCCTACCTGATTCCTTTGCCTGAGTTCCTACATTTTGATGGAGAAGTGTTCTGCTGACTTCTTTTACCTAACTTAACAGTTTAGGCCTACTTCTAAGATTGAAGTTAAATGGAAAGTGTACTGCTAAGCAGGTCTCTTCTGACTTCTCCCATCTCTGAATAATCTTACTATTCATTTTGTACTTGTTATTTCAGTTTTCAAGGATTCATTTCTTATTCCCCTTACATAAGTCTTCAAATAAAGGAACAGCATGTTTTATGATCAAATCAACATATTTTCCTAATCAAAACATAAAAGACATATATGTGGTAAGTTAGGACAACTTCCTGAAAGTATAATTGTTCTGAAAAAATTGTTGAGTTACTCAATGATTGATTTCCCAATAATTCTTTGAACAGCTCTGTGTTCCCTTATTTACCATTCTGAACTTCCCCTAAAACATAGAAAATCAAATGTTTTATTAACATTGGTGACAAAACCTGTCCTGACCTGTTTGCCATTAAAACTTGACTTTACCTAGAGTCAAGGTGGCAAACTGGAAAAACCTGATCTGAAAAACCTGCTCTGAAATGAGACTACATGCTTCATTAATCCTACTTAGTGTGATATTTATAATTTCACCATCCCCATGTTACCTTGATTATGGGTTTCTTCTCCTAGGCCCTGTAGGATATCATGTAATATAAACTATAATTCTCTAAAGTCTGCAAAATTCTGAGTTCTAAAATTCATCTGGCAGAAAGATTTTGTATAGGGAATTGTAGATCTTCATCTCACTGCCATTACATACAACAGACTATTTTTTAAAAAATTCAGTTAAATAACATGAGGATATATTTTATCTTTCTGGGAGAAATATCGTATAAAAATTCAAGAGACCATTATTAAAAGGAATAGAGCAAGTTAAAATTCTAAAACAAAGGGCTTCCTGGGTAAAATAAGTTCTAAAAATTCTGGAAATTAAGAATAAAAAAATATAAAAATACCTACACAAAATACATTAATCATTTCAGTTTGTATTAAACATTTTTTCTGATTTCAATAACTGAACATCAGAAACAAATCAATCAGCAAATACTAAAGACCTGTGCTATAGAAACTAGTGTCATCTCAAATATTTGGAAGCAAAGATGCAAGTACTCGGAAGAGGATTTTTTTTTATGTTATTTATTAGGTGTTTCAAGATTTAATGTGAACTAATTTATTATATTTCTTTACTGATGATATTGCAAATTTTATCAGGATTTTTTATGGCAACACAGGAATATGAAGAATTCTAATAGAAAATACTTGTTTACGTGTAGTTAGGACTCAAACTGAAAGCCTGAAACAGGAAGGTAGGATATATAACAGTCAAAAGTGATTTTAGAAATTATAATTAAACAGAAACACAGGACAAAATTCATGCACACAAGATAATGTATGTATGTGTGTGTATATATATATATATATGTGTGTGTGTGTGTATGTATGTATATATTTGTATATATATGTATATATGTATATGTATGTGTATGTATATATATATGTGTGTGTGTATATATATATATATATATATATATATATATATATATATATATGTTAACATTTCACAGAAATGTGGTGGAAAGAAACCACTGGCGGACTGACGGGGAATAGAATCAGGGTATGAGAATATAAAAGCTTAGCTTCCAAGAGAAACAGGTTTTTACAATGAAGAAACACATCGTGGTTCAAAAAAGCACAAGACAGCCAGGAGCTGGGAGAAAGCTTTGGTGTTCTCTGGCTATTTCCTTATCTATAAAACAGGCGACTTAGGTTTGTATGATACAGGCAGTGACAAGGTAGTGTCCTACAAGCCTATGGGCGACCCTTTCCACCTCGCTAGTAAGTTACTTTAAGTTTAAAAGGATCCTGTTTTGTTGCGAATAGGTCACTGACAGAAAGGCCAAGACCAAAGGAAGGAGAGTAGCAGCCGCAAGGGACAAAAGGTACTGAAGGGCCTGCTGAGGGTCCGGAGATACCAGGCCAAGGAGGCCGGGCGCAAGGAACCGGAGGTGGGGGGCGTTGCTGCAGGCTGGGCGGGCCAAGCTTGCATGGCGCCGGCGGCGGAAGGGGCTGCCCCGTGGGCGGAAGTGACGTGGCGCCGGCTTTCGGCTCTGAGGGGAACTGTAGCCGGTGGGTGGAAGGTGGAGGTGGTGGTGGCGGAAGAGGTTAGGCGGCTGATGGCGGCTCCGGATTGGAAACCAGTCTAACATTTCCCCCTCCGCCTGGGAACCCTTCCCTGGGTAAGGTGTCTTTCGGGCCCGCTCCGGGTCGTGCGGGGCGGATCCCCCCCCCCCCCCCGGAGTCTTGTTGCGGCTCTAGTTACATTCCGCCCCCACCTCCCCGCCAAAGTCCCTAGAATCTAGGGGCCTGGCGGGTCTTGGAAATGGTCTTCGTGGAGACTAAGCTACCATATAACGATGTTTTCCTTCCCAAGGACGGTTCTTCCCACCCGGAAGGTGGTTGTGACGGGTGCGTGGGCGACTCGGGGCAGCCTTGGAGTTGGAAAGGCGAGTGGGGCCGCCTCACGAAGTGGGGAATCGGTGGGCTAGGCCTTTGCGGTTTTGGGTTGGCGACCGGGCAATTTGGCTGCGGGCTAGCGACGCCGGTGACCCCTTGGGGAGCGGAGACCCTTGTGTCCAAGACTCAACTCTCGGGTGGCTGTTTTGAGGGTAGTGTGTGTAGGTTAGACAGGGAAAACAAGTAGGCGGGCCCGGCAAGGACGCTTGAGTGTGCCTCTGCAGAGCAAATCCCAACTGTTTTGGTTTGAGTCGCCAGTGGAGGAGGAGGCGGAGACTCTTTGCGCCGCCTACATTTGAGGCCAGCGGGCGTGGTTAGCTGTTTTGGCCTGATTTCCTACTTCACCTGGGCTCCGGATTAATTTAGCTCTTAATCTGTTTGTAAAGGGCCCCCTCTTCTCGGTGCTTGAAGAGGTTTTTAAGAAGTCTTTTGAAGACAGTCACTTTTTTTTTTTTCTTAGTCAACTTTTGTGTGTATCATAACTCTCCCTCCTTTGCCTTCCCTCCCCACCAGACACCCTGCAGGTCTTCAGGTGGTGGACAAGTCTTGACTGGCACTCCTTGCTCGGGAAATCTGTTAATTTACCTGGTGTTTATTTCTCTATTTCGCAACAGAGAAATATGTTATCCGTTGTTGATAACAGTTTTGTTCGGAAACGCTGTGACATTTGACTTTGTTCGTATATTAGATTTTAAGTTTTATAGGGTGGTTATGAATTATAAATCTAAATGTTAGATTTAGGTGGGCACATCTTAATCTTTCAGTTCTGGCAAAATTTATACGAATTGTGAATGAGCAATTACTAAATATAATTTTGGTGCTCAATTCCAAAGGCATTTAAAAATATCATTTGAATAACATTAATCTAAAGTGGGCTGATTGTCCTCAAAGTGCCCTTCAGGTATAGAAGAGGAACTAAGGCCAAACTCTTCCCTTTGTTCTTCTCTTCTTAAAGGTAAACTTAATTTCTTGAAGGATTATTTGATTAAACTTGGAATGATTTATGAAGCTAGATAATTATTATGATTTTTTTTTTGCAATCTGTTTAGCTTCAAGAACGACTTATTGTACTATTTGTTTTCTAGTCACCACATTCTTAAACTGCAGGCCTCTCTTTACAGTTAGGATTGCAGCCATGTGTATCACTCTGTAAAATTTGGACCTTATGCATTCTGGCTTTTTAAAGCTTATTTTGTCCTAAATAAACCTTTAGAAGAAAAAGTTTTAAAAGTAAACCTTTAAAAGTTTTCTTTCCCCTAATATTTAGGGGCCAAGGCCATAGCATTTTAGAAATCAACTTAGAAAAAGAAATTTAAAAGGTAAATAAGTAGTGTGGGTGATGTGGGCAATCTAAGCACTCAGTTGTAAAGGATTATGGAGATTGGAATGTTTGCAAGTGCCCAGATTAATACACTGGGGGCTTTGCTTTAGCCTTCCAGAAAACAGTATTTTCTGGAGTAGAGGTCTGTAATACAGCTCAGTGTTTGAGCTTAATTAGGAGTAATTGGAAACTTTGAATGCTAGATATTTTAACCATTTAGATGTTTTTGTGTCCTCCATCACTGAAGTTTGGAAGTAATTTCTAAAGGTTCACATTTTTTTAAAATGAAGATTTTGAAAACTTTTGCTAACTCTGCCTAACACTACTTGAGTTATGATACTTCTAAGTGTTCATATTAAAAAGTGCATAGTGTTTCTACTGCATTAAGTGACACATGGAGTTTTTACTACTGGTCTGTTGCTTACCCTCTTTTCTTTTTTCTTCAGTACTAGGGATTGAACCTAGGACTTTTCAAATGCTGGGCAAGTACTTTACCACTGAGCTACATTTTCAGCTAGTCTGCTTCTCTGTTTGCTTTGGTTTTACTAATTTTATTGTGGAAAATCTCAGACATGTACAAAAAGAATGAACAGTAAAATGGAACAGATTTTTTCAATCTTGTTCTGTTATATTCTTCATCACAATCCCCCCCCCCCCCGAATTTTTAAAACAAATTCCAGAAATCAAGACATTTCTTCTATAATTAGTTGAGTATCTCTAACTGATAGGGACTTTGCTTCCCAGGTGTATCTGGTCTTTTAATTATTGACTGGAAAATTTTTACTTATTCTTCATTTGCTATTTTACTGTATTGTTTCTGGAGATGTATTTTAGAGTATAGGAAGCAGAATTTGATATTACGAATGTCATGTTTCCACTTTTGTGTGTAAATACTGTATTTCCTCTTTTCAACACCCCCCCCCCCCCCAAAGCTACACTTCCCAGGCATTACCACAAGGTGATGCAGTGACTTTGCATATTGCTTCTCCACTGGGCCATGTGCATGCATGGCTTTGGTATTCTCAGTGAATTCCAGCACTTCTCTAAGCCTTTTCATCATTTCACTCTATTTCTTATCCGTGGAAGGAGTGAACCAGAGGAACTGTATGGGAATTACAAATTGTATTTTACTAATTTAAAATGAGTTGATTTGTGATGTAATTTTCAGGTTGTATCCATCCATGTTCACTTTTTTAAAATAACAAACCTATATTATAATTTAATAAAAATAAAAATGAATAACAAGGATAATGGAATGACTTATAATATATTTCTATAATTATAATAGCATTTAAATTTTAGAGTGTTGGAGAGAGATTGAAGGCTATTTAAAAAATTTTTTTTGTGGTTGTAGATGGACAGAATGCCTTTATTTATTTAAAAAAAATTTTTTTTCATTTAGTTGTAGTTGGACATAATACCTCTATTTCATTTATTTATTTTTTATGTGGTGCTGAGGATCTAACCCAAGTCCCCGCAGGTGCAGTGGGAGCACTCTACCGCTGAACCACAACCCCAGCCCTGCCTTTGTTTATTTTTATGTGGTGCTAAGGATCGAACTCAGTGCCTCATACATGCTAGGCAGGTGCTCTGCCACAAGAGCTATTGCCCCAGCCCTAGATTGAAGGCTATTAATAGGGTGATTACAAATTTTCTTACTCTTCAGACATAAGCATCATGAATATGTTTAAAGTGTAATGTGTTTTCTATTGAGTTTTGGGGAAGGATTTAAAAATGAGATTTTATGTTAATTTGGTCATTTAGAACAATAAAGTTCACTTATGTATATTTGTAGAATGCAAATGATAAATTTAAAAGTTAAAGTCCTCTTTCACACATCCCTCATGAGTACAGACTATATGGTATATATTTTTTTTAGTTCCTTTGGATCTGTTTACATTTACATATTTAAATACAGATGTCTATACCCACTTGCTATTTTATACCTAAAAAACAATGAAGTAAAAGTGTAAGGTTGGATTATGGATTTTAAAAAATGAGGTTAAACAAAAGTTTAAACACCTGCCTTAATTTATGAGTAGGTACAGCTGTGTTGGCTTAGTTTAGGATACTTAAATTTTAAGGAAGAGTTTCATCCTTAAATAGCTTTTAATTAAAAACAATGAAAGCTTATGGTGAGCTAGTTCATTTCCTCCTTAGTGAATATCTTCCTCAAATAGACCTAAATACTCACTTTCTTTATGGAAAAATATTACAGATTCGCTTAACTCAATTGTGGTTGTTATCTAATGGATGTTGGTTCAATTGATTTAGCTATAGTTTCTCTTGTTGGTATCTTATAACCAGTAGTATCTTTTTTATAACTGGTTGGAAACATGGATTTTTTTTTCTTTTTTGTGAAGCCACTGATTTGTAAAAAGATTATTAGTGGTTCAGGTCATTAGTATCATGACTTTCTGGGGAGCTCAGATTAGTTCAGACAACCCAAATAAAATAGTAGTGCTCTTCAGTTACTTATTATAGGCAGAGTTCCCCAATGTTTTTAAAGTTAACTTTCATTTTCTTGAAGACTTTAGGTTTCCAGGCAGAGCGTATTCACAGTTAAGTCCTGTGAAATACGGTTGTTGGTAGTAAAGTCCTTTTGTTAGTAAAGGATTGTTACTGAATGTATGCTTCACCTTGGAATCCTTGCAAACATCAAGTGGGGAGAGGCTATGACAACTAGTCTGTTTTATCACAGTTGCTTCCTGGATCATGATTGACAGTCTTTGTATGAGATATCTGATATATTGTTTGATAAAGCAATACTAAGCAGAGGGGAAGCCAGAAGAGTCTGCTGTGCTTGCCTTATATGAATTTCATTGAGTTGTGAAGTAAGTTATATTTATTTGATTAATAAAAATCTTGGCTCTTTCCCCCCATTATTACAGGGATTCCTGTTTTAATAGCTCAGAAGCAAGTGCTATAAGGTCAATCATAATTTCCTATGTGTATGGTAGAATAAATAATAATACTGAGCCTGTGACATACTCTGTAGGTTGCTTGTTTTTTTTTTTTTTTTTTGCAGTACTGGGGATTGAATCCAGGGAGTTCTGTATGCTAGGTGGGTTCTCTACCACTAAGCTATATCCCCAGCCACCCTACTCCCTATCTTTAAAATAATTGTTTTTTGTTGTTATGAGACAGGGTTTTGGTAAATTGCCCAGGCTGACCTTGAATTTGGCATCCTTCTGCCTCAGTCTCTTGAGTCACTGGGATTATAGGCCTTGTGCTACAGTGCTTGGCTCATAAGTTGCTTTTAAAAGTAAATCCCCAATTGTTCCCTTTCTCTCAAAAGTAGAGCACAAAATAGGGAAAACATTTGGTTCTTACAATTTTTATAACCCACCATCACTGTTCCATTTGCTATCTAATGCTTGGTGTTCATCAAGTCAGTGAGCATTCATCAGTCTCTTAATAGATTTTTATCAGTATTTCATCAATAGTATACTTTTATTTTTAATATTTATTTTTAATTAGTAAATATATGGAAGGGCACCTGAATATTAGAAGTCAAGGTAGGATCATTGAACTCAGAATGAAAGGGTGAAATTCGTTTAGATAGAGAAGAACAAATAAGCTGAGCTATTTCAAGTAGAAAGCTGAGATCTTTATATCATATATAGAGATTTCGACAAACTTCTATCAGAACACAAGAAGGCTGGTTGAGTCTGGGATTTATGGAAATGAATGAGTGGTAGTGAAGACTTAAAATGGTTGAGTTGGGTCAGAGTCTTAAGTAGCTGTTCTCTATCTTGGCTGCATCTAGGGTTAAAATTACTTAGAGATGTAGGGGAGGGAGGAATTTTATGTATATAAACACATGCACACAGGTCCCACTCCCAGAAAGTCATCACCTTTTTTTTTTTTTCTCTCCAGGGCTACATTTCACTGAGCTACATCCTGGCCATTTTTATTTGGAGACAGGGTCTTACTAAATTGCTGAAGCTGGCCTCAAATTTGAGATCCTCCTGCCTCAGCTTCGTGACTTGCTGGGATTATAGGCATGCACCACTATTTTCTTTTATTATTTATTGTGGTATAGGAAATTGGACAAGCAGTGCTTTGCTGTTAAACTACACCCCCAGCCCTTTTAATTTTATAGTTTTTTTTTTTTTTTTTTTTGGTACTGGGAATTGAACCCAAAGTTTACCACTGAGCCACATCCACAACCTTCATTTTTTATTTTGAGAGAGGGCCTTGCTAAGTTGCTGAGGCTGTCCTGGAATTTTTGATTCTCCTGACTCAGAATCCTGAGTCTGTGGGATTGATTATAAGTGTGTGCCACCACACCTGGCTATTAATTTTGTAAAAATTTTTGAGACAGTCTCCATAAGTTTCAAGGCTTGCCTTGAACTTGTGATCATCTTGCCGTGATCATCTTGCCCGTGTCTGTGATTACAGGGGCCCACCATCATGTCCAGCATCTGTTTTTCTTGTTAAAGGGTCCTGATGATTCTAATGTGAAACTAGGTTTGAGAAATGCTGATCCAAGGGATCAAAACATGGGGTAAGAATGCAGACACAGAGAGGTTTACCACCAGGTTCAGTTATAAGAGCCTAGAATCTAGAGAGGGGGGAGAGATGGAATGGGCTAGATTAGGGAGGAAGATGGTAAAGTCCAAGGATTCTATATAGAAAGGAAAAGTTAACTGACCAGTAGCCAATAAAATACTGAATTTTAATTATCCCTATTTCTCTTTCTTAGTGTCTGTTGCTAGGGGCCATTGTGTGTACTAACACCTCCAGTTCATTTTCTTTTAGTTGGAATAGAAGCAGTTGTATTTTTTTTTTTTTTTTTTTTTGACCACCATGTACCTTTCTGAGCCATATTGGCTTAGTTGTTTTTCAATTTATGTTTTTATATTAATCACATTTTAAGGAGCAGTTTCAATATTTATAATATGGAATTTGCATTTAAAGTTGTTTTTGAAGGTATAAATTTCTTAGCTGGTATCATTTAATGTATGTGAATTACTTGTTTCAGATTTACAATGACATCCTTTCAAGAAGTCCCATTGCAGACTTCCAACTTTGCTCATGTCATCTTTCAAAATGTGGCCAAGAGTTATCTTCCAAATGCACATCTGGAATGTCATTATACCTTAACTCCATACATCCATCCACATCCAAAAGATTGGGTTGGTATATTTAAGGTAAGAAAACTTTCTGAATATGTCTTCCATGTAGGTACTTCTTATTTTTTTTTTTTTAAACAGATTGGGAAATAGCTTGTACTAACTTTGTCTCTGCATTAAGTTCAATTTTATAAACATTACCATGAAGTAGTATAACAATACACAGTAATATAAAACATGTTGGAAACATCATTAGGTTTTCTTTTCTGTGATCAAGAGGTTCATCTTCTTTAAGGTGTTTGTGTCTTAATTTTCAGACCCTTTTTAAAAACCCCATTTTCTCCAGTTCTACCTGAAAAACAACAATAATTAAAAAAAAACAAACCAACCTTTTCCTTCAACTTTCTAAATCATTTACTGTCTTTCTAGTCATTTGTGATTACTTGTGTACAGCTCTATAACTTTTTTGTGGGGCGGGATTGGGAGGAGGTAGACCAGGGATTGAACCTAGAGACACTTAACCACTGAATGATACCCCCGGCCCTTTTTTGTATTTTATTTAGAGACAGGGTCTCATTTAGTTGCTTAGGTCCTTGATAAGTTCCTGAGACTGGCTTTAAACTCTTTTTTTTTTTAAATTCTAATTGTTACACATGATCATGCCTTTAAACTTTTGATCCTCTGGGCTTAGCCTCCCAAGCTGCTAGGATTATAGGTGTGTGCCACTGTGCCTGGGTCAATGTCTCTTTTTTGTTCTGCATTGGGTAAATATTGCTCATATTGTTGAATCCTTCATTGTTTGATGCTCCTGAGTAGATAAGTCTGTTTACTTTTTGTACCCGGCTTCCCTATGTTTTTCAATGTTTAAGTTGATGTTACAATTCTAAATGCAATACTTTTCTTTATTCTTGCTACTGATGGAATAAAAGGGAAGTTTCCTTGCATTACAATGTCCTGCAGCATTTAGAATTAAGTTCTAACCAAGTGACCAGGAAAAAACAAGAAACAACCTGTGGTTTCAACACTTTGTGATTTATTGACCCCCTTTTTTTGGTACCAGGGATTGAATTCAGGGGTACTTGACCACTGAGCCACATCTCCCGCTCATATTGTATTCTTATTTAGAGATAGGGTCTCACTGAGTTGCCTAGGGCCTCACTGAGTTGCTGAGTCTGGCTTTGAACTCTTGATCCTCCTGTCTCAGCCTCCTGAGCTATGGGCACCACTGTGCCTGGCTGTTTACTGTTTTTTTTTTTTTAAACATTTTATTTTATTTTTTTAGTTGTAGGTAGACACCTTTATTTTATTATGTGGTGCTGAGGATCGAACCCAGCACCTCATGCATGCCTGGCGAGCACTCTTCCCCTGAGCCACAACCCCAGCCCTGTTGACTCTTTTAATTAAGATTTATTATTCTTGTAAATAGGCTCCTACATAATTTTAGATGCCCATCTTGTGTATTTCTAACATACTTTCTTGTGGGAGCATAGATGCAAAGTATAACTTCCCAAAGGAGCCTTCCTATTCTTTGTATCTTTCCAAATTGAGAGACTTCTGGATTTATTTTTATGCATTCTCCCCAACATTTCCCTTCCCTGAGTAACCTAAAAACTGTTGGTCTATTTTTCAAAAGGAGTTTGAAGAAGTTCTTATTTAAGATAGAAATAAAAAATTGGGTTTTATCTTGCCTCGACTTCTTGGTGGGCTCAGTACCTGTTTTTGGTGCAAACAGTCCATCTTGGAATACATGGAACCTCTTAAAGTACTGGTGTGTGTTCTCTTAGATGGGATGCTGGTAATTAAAAACAGTCCAGGAAGGCAAATGTGTAACATTCTAGTTTACTCCTAAGAAATAGACAAAGCTATTGTGATTCAGTTGTAGAAAACACGCAAGGACCAAACATACCACTAAATATCTTTTTGATGTATTTCCCCCCCAACTCCCAAGTCTCATCTCCCTTATCCTTTCTTCCTGCCCAGCAGACGGATCTTGAGTTTTCTGGCTCAGTAATCTTTCTGCCTTAGCCCTGAGTAGCTGGGACTTTAGGCACATGCCACCATTTTTTTTTTTTTTAACTTTAAAAAATACATATATAAAATATAATACCTTAACTATTTTTAGCTGTGCAATACTATGGTGTTAACTGTATGCACCTTGTTATGCAAAAGTTCTGTAGCACTTTTAATTTTGCAAAACTGAAACTGAACAACTCTGCCCTCCTTGAACAACAACGCACCCCCCTGGAACCTTGGCAATCACTATTCTGCTTTCTGTTTCTAAGAGTTTGGTTATTTTAGATATCTCATATAAGTGGAATCATGCAGTATTTGTCTTTTTGTGGCTGGCTTATTTTGTTAGACTAATGTCCTCAAGTTTTTCTTGATATGATTAAGATTTTGATTTGCCACATTATCATTAAACATTTTATTCCTTAATGGACATTTAGATTGCTTATGCTTCTTGGCTATTGTGCATAATACAATGGGAATAGATGGACAAATCTCTCTTCAAGGTCCTGTTTTCTTTTTTTTGTTGTTGTGGTACTGGGGATCAACCCAGGGCCTTATGCATGCTAATGGACCAGTTTTCCCTGTTACCACTGGGCTACTTCTCAACCCCAAGATCCTGTTTGCAGTTCTTTTTGGATTTATATCCTGAAGTAGAATTGCTGTATCATAGGTAATTCCATTTTTAATCCCTTCATACTGTTTTCCATAGCAGCTGCATCATTTATTTCCATTTCCATTAACAGAGTGTAAGGGTCCCAGTTTCTCTGCATTTTCCCTGACTCCTGATATTTTTTCTTCTTCTTCTCCCATAGTAGAAAATATAGGAAACAAATGTTATTTGATGTCTCATTGTTTTGATTTATATTTGCCTGATGATTATTGATGTTGATGTTGAGCAATTTTTCATTTGTTCTTACTCCATGTGTATTATTTCTTTTTTTTTTTTTTTTTAACTGGTGCTTGAGATTGAACCTTTGGTCTTATGCATGCTAGGCACACTGTACCATTGACCTACACCTCTAGGCCTTCATTTGTATATTTTCTTTGGAAACACGTCTGTTCAAGTCCTTTGCTTGTTTTATTTAAGATTACATTTTTGTGGTTTAACTTTAGGAGTTTGGTTTTGAAATTATTTTTAAATTGATAAATAAAAATTGTGTATATTTATGTTGTACAGCATGATTTTATGTTTGTATATATCATGGAATGGTTAAATCAAACTAAATTCTTTATACATATTCTGGATACTACCCCCTTACCAGATATATGGCCTTTTCACTCTGTTAAGATTTTTTTTTTTTTTTTTTCCCTTTTGCTTCACAGGAGTTTTTAAGTTTGATAACAGTCTTGCTTGTTTATTCTTGTTTTTGTTGCCTGTGCTTTTGATGTCATATCTAAGAAGCATTGCCAAAACCAGTGTCATAAAGGTTTTCTCCTGTGTTTTTATTCTGAAAGTTTTATAGTTTCAGGTTTTTTGCTTAGGTCTTCAATCTGTTTTGAGTTAGGTTTTGTATATAGTTTAAGGTAAATGTCTAATTTCATTGTTTAATATGTGGATAATCTACTTTCTCAACACCTTTTTTGATGAAGAGACTATCCTTTCTTCATTATGTAGCTTTAGTACCCTTGTGGAAGTTCATTTGGCTTTACTTGTGAAGGTTGTTTTTTGGACCCTCTCTTGTGTTCTGTTGGTCTGTCTTCTGTTTTGCCAATACCCATACTGTTTTGATTACTGTAGCTTTGTATAATATATTTTGAAATCAGGAAGTGCAAGGCACAACAAGGCCTTCAGTTAAATATGTATTTCTCAGGATTGTTTTAACTCTTGGGAACCTTTGAGACTTCCAATTGGAGTTCAGGGAATTTTTTTTTCTCTAATTCTGCAAAAAATACAACTGGTACTTCACTAGGGATTAACCTGAGACTTAAAATGTCAATAACATTCAAAGTAATTTAACAATATTGTCTTCCAGTCCATGAATTTATCTTTCCACTTATTTGTATCCTTTTAAAATTTTTTCAGTAATGTAGCTTTCATCAGTCGGTAGTCCACTGTTTAAGTATATTATAGCTGTCAATATATAATCATTTCATTCTGAACATTTTTTCATTGTCTTACACAAGGAACCTTTGGGGGGGGGGGACACCTTATATCCAAACAATATATTTAATTACGTTGATTTCCCCTTCTCCCTTTATGTATACTCTCTCCTCTGATTTATTATTTCCTTCCTTTTGCTAATTTTGAAGTTTCTTGAGACATAAAGAAATTAGGTCTTTTTTAAGGTAGATGTTTATACCACACAATCTTTTAGTACTGCTTTTGTTGCATCCTATAAGTTTTGGTGTGATGTATTTTAGTTTTCATCTGTCTGGATCTAAGTTCTCTTAATGATTTCTTATTTGATCTAGTGATTGTTCTTGAGTATGCTGTTTAATTTTCTACATATTTGTGAATTTCCCAGTTTTTAAAACTGATTTCAAGTTTCATTCTGATGTGCTAGAAAATGTATTTGTTTATTAAAAAAATTTCTAAAGTTGTAGATGGACACAATGCCTTTATTTTGTTTTTATGTGGTGCTGAGGATTGAACCCAGTGCCTGACATGTGCAAGGTAGGCGCTCTATCATTGAGCTACAACCCCAACCCCGAAAATGTGTTTTTTACGTTCCATTAAGCCTTATTGTTTTGTGAAGTTGAAGGCTCTACCACTGAGCTACACCTACAGCCTGTAGTAAGTCTTGTGTCCTAATGTAGTCTGCCCTATAGAATGTTTCATGTGTGTTTGAGAAGAATGTGTATTCTTCTGTTAATGGGCAGTGCTCTGTATATATGTATCAGGTCCAGTTAGTTTATAGTATTGAAATCCTTTGTGTCTTCATTGATCGTCTATTCAGTGGTTGATCTGATCACTGTTAAAACTGAGGTATTGAAATCTATTATTGTTACTATTTCTGTCTTCCTTCAATTCTGTCAGTGTTTGCTTCATATATTTGGATTGGTCTGCTGTTATTTGTGAATATATTTATAATAGTTATATCTTTCTGGTCAATTGAATCTTTTATCCTAATGTAATGTCCTTCTTAAAGTCTCTTGTGAATGATTGAGTTAAAGTCTATTTTGTCTGATACATGTATGACTAACCTGTTATGTTTCGATTGCCACTTAAGCACTTTTTAAAAAAAATATATATCTTTTTACTTTTATCCTTTGTCTTTATGATTAAAGTGGATCTCTTCTAGACATAATATAGTGGGTCTTGTTTTTATTCATTTGGCTACTCTCTGCTTTTAAGTGCGGAGTTTAATCCCTTCACATTTAAAGTCATTATTGACAGAGAAGGACTTTCTATTGCCATTTTGCTAATAGTTTTATGCATTTCTTTTTAATTATTTTGTACTGGTTTTCCTCTCCTCTACTGTCTTTTGTATTTTGTTGCTTTTTTTTTTCAATAAGCATGATTACCTTTTTCTTTTGTTCTCCTCCTATAGGTATTTTCTCTGGTTTATGTACTCTCCATAGGGATTACATAAACATCTTATATTTGCAACAATTTATTTTAAACTGATAATGAGTTTAATTGCATGCAAAAACTGTACTCTATATCTCTCTTCCACTTTGTTTTTAAAAATTATCTTTTTATTTCCATCCTTAATCATAGTTTTTACATTTATAGTTATTTTATATGCTTTTTTTTTTTTTTTTAAAGTTTTACACTAGAATTAAGAGTGATTGAAATATTTCACCACCATTACAGTATTACAGGATTACCTTTTGGACTGTAATGTTTCTGCTGAGAAATCTCCCCACAATCTCATAAAAGCTTCTTTTGTGATGTGTCACTTTTCTCATATCAAGATTTTATTTTACTGACAGTTTGATGATAATGTATCTTGGTGTGAACTTCTTTGGGTTTTTCGTAGTTGGGATACTTTGAGCTTCTTGAATTTTGGTGCTCATTTCCTTTTTCAGATTTGTTTTTTTACTTTATTTTTGATGTTTGTACTGGGAATTGCACCCAGGGGCTGCTCACCACTGAGCTATATTTCTGGCCCTTTTTATTTTGAGACAAGGTCTCCCAAAGTTGCCCAGACTGGCCTTGGTCTTTCAATTCTCCGTCTCAGCCTCTGGAGTAGCTGGGATGAGAGTCATGTGCCACTGTACTCATCTCTTTTTTTCATGTTCGGGAAGTTTTCAGCTATCATTTTTACTAATACGTTTTTCCACACCCCTGGTTTTCTATCTGAAACTTTGATAATGAGTATATTATCTACTTGATGGTTTCTCATAAGTCCCTTAGGTATTACTTTTTTCCCTTTTTTTTTTTTTCTTTTTTGTTGTTGTTTCTTGATTCAGTAATTTCAAATGACCTCTTGAGTTTGCTGATTCCTAATTGTGTTTAAGTCAGCTGTTGAAGTCTTCTTTTGGATTTTTTAAATCCACAATTTATTTGATTCTTTTTAGTTTTTCTTTCTTTATTCGTATGCTCATTCATATGTTTTCATCATTTTTGTTTAGTTAATTATATTGTTCTCTGATAGTGTGCTAAGCTTCTTTAAGATGATTATTTTGAATTCCTTGTCAGGTTACTAATCTCTGTTTCTTTACTGTTATTTTCTCAAGACTTATTTTATTTCTTTTGGCCTTATTATTTTTTTCTGTTTGTGTGTGTGTGTGTGTGTGTGTGTGCATTTGATAAAGTACCCATCTATCTCAGCCTTTCCAGACTAGCTCTGTACAAGGATGACCTTCACCAAATGACCTGTCTAGGTTCTGGGGGCCCCTTAAGCCTTTTATTTGGATGTGTTTTCACTGGGTGTTTGCATATTAATTTCTCAGACTGGGATGTTTGCAGATTCCTCATTCAGGTGTTTGTACTTTCTCCCTCTGGTGTCTGTCTGTGATACTGCAGTTCTCTGGTGCTGTAAAAAGCTGTTGAGCAGTCCTTTGTTCTTCACAGTGCCAAGCAACTCAAATATTCTAGTTCTCTGTCAGTGCCATGTTAAACAAGACAGAAACCTGAACAGTCCACTGAAAAGCCAGAACGTTGGGTGCATATTGTGGTGTTCTTTTCCTCTCAAGGGAGAAACTGCAAACTGGGATATTCTCCCCATCTTGCTAAATTGTGCCAGCTTACAGGAAGGGCTATTGTGGTTGTTATGAAGTTGCTCTTCTTACACTTTACAGTGCAGCTGTTCTTGACTTTGAGCTTGCCTGTGTGTACTACAGCTGGTTTTCGGAGTTCTCACAAAGGACTGTATATTGTTGTTAAGTTGATATCTCTGTGGGAGAACAAGGTCTTGGCCACCTATTCTGCTATCTTGTTGACACTACTTTGTTGATGTTATTTCCTTTTTACATCTTTTCCTCATCTGGTAAAAGATCTCATTTCCCCTTTGTTTTTCTTCTCATGGGGGACAGTTAGGAATGAAGCTTTCCCTCTTTTCCTTGTTTCTTTTGTTTTTTTTTGTCAATTGTTTTTCTTTAGGAATTATTATAGTCATAGCAGTAGTGTTGGAAGGAAGGAGGTGGAGTTTCAGAAAGTATGAAGATATGTTCTATTCTGCCTGGAGAGAGTAGTGTTTTGGTGGTGAAGAGCTTGAATGTTAGTTTCCAATTCTGCCTGCCTTTTAGTAGCCATTTACTTGTTTCTTGGTTTGTATAATGAAGATGATAATAGTAAGCCAAAAAAAAAAAAAAAAAAAAAACCCACAAAATCCCCCAAACATTGAGTGAACTGTATAGGTTATTGCTGTCTGATATTATTTGAATCAGATTTACGTAATCAAAGTTAACAGTTTTGTATGTTCTCACAAATAAATGGCATACTCGGCTTCAATATTCTGTTGTTTGTAAACTTAGAGCAGTCAGAATCATAGAACATATATATTCTAAATCTATGGTAAAAGTATAATTTTTATAATATTATGAAGAAATGAATATCAAGTACCTATTCTAAGCATCTCTAAAATACAGTACTTAACACAGTATAATTTACCAGCACAATACAGATTGAGATATATATTTGTGTTTTAAATTGAAATATTTTAGCATTAAATGATATAGTGGTTTATTTGTATATGTAAACATCTTAATGTGAAAAGCCCTCCTACAAATTTATAAATTCCTTACAGGCAAGACTTGCCAAAAATGAGAGATTAGTGAAGTTAGCTAGTGGATTCAATTGGAAGGGAGGGTGACTAAGAAAAAAATGAGAAACTTAAATTTTAAGGTCTAAAAGAATTCAGTTTTTTAAAAATCCTCTTTTTAGTTACCTCAGATTTAAAGCAAAATAGAACTTTTTGTATTTGATCATGTGCATTTATAGATCACCCTTGAGAAATTAGATAGCAAATTGATTTGAATACATGGTAGAAACTCTGATACTTAATCTGTGTAGGTTTTTATAGCATTGGGCTTTGGCCTAATTAAAAACAAAACAGACATGCTTTTTAAAATATTTGTGATTTGTAAACATTAAATGCATGTTTTAACTTTAGTATATGGAAAAAAATCCTTTGAGATACCTGAATAATATGAAACTGATATTTATATTCCTTCTTTTTGTTATCCCTCTTTAGGTTGGGTGGAGTACCGCTCGTGATTATTATACATTTTTATGGTCCCCTATGCCTGAACATTATGTAGAAGGATCAACAGTCAACTGTGTACTGACATTTCAAGGTAAGGACTGAGAACTGTAGAACTTGACAAGACCAAATGTCCTATTACCATTAAAAAATTGTACCCCATTATAATGATCTGTTCAGGCATGTCTGGGTACCAGAGTTAAACTAGTGTCTTTGTTAGCAGAAGTCATACTAGTGTAAATATCAAATATAAGCTACATGATATTTTAACAGACATTTAGAAATTTTTATTATCATTTAATTGAAGACAGTGGATTTCTTTCTATAACTTTTGAATTTTTTTTTTTTTTTTGACAAGAAAACAATACCATTGCTAGTATTAGGGGTGGGAGACATGGGAAGAATTTGATTAGTGGGTACTAAGTTGCAGGTAAATGAGAGTAAGAAGTTCTGTTTTGTTATTGCAAGTAGTGAAACTATAGATGACGAATATGTACTATATTTCTCAAAAGCAAGAAAAAAGAATGTTGAATGTTTTGGCTATGAAGGGATATTTGAGGGGATAGATACATTTAACCTAATTACACAGTGTAGGCACACATCCCCACATCACATGGTGTCTCATTAATATGTGCAATTTTAATTAAAAGTGGCCTTGCTTAAAAAAAAAAGAATGTAGCAAATTCGAGTAAGGAAAGTAATCTAGATGGAAACCACCAAGATGGTTAATAGGATTCTAACATGTGACGGTTCCTATAAAATGGATATAAATAAATAAATAATTTATTCTTAGTTTGGCATCACATACAGATTTTTAATACTTTATTCAGATAATTCTGTCCTATGCCACAAGTTGGATGAACCTTGAGGACATTATGCTAAATCAAATCAGCTAGTCATCAAAAAGCAAATACTGTATGATTCCATTTATAGAGTGGACAGACTCAAAGAGATAAGACACTAAAATGGTGATTACCAGGGCATAGTGAATGATAGGGATATAATGAAAGACAGGAATATAGAGTTATTATTTAATAGATACAGAGTTTCAGTTTTGCAAGATGAAGAGTTCTGGGATGGACAGTGGCATGGTTTTTACACCATGAATTACTTATCACTTAAGTGTATGCTTTAAAATGATTAAAATAATAATTTTGTTATTTGTTTTGTCTGTAATTTTAAAAGTGAGAAAATACTCTTATTTAGAAGTCCATCACAGAATTTTTGCAGAGTGATTTTGTTTTATAATTGTACTGACTATGGGTTGTATTAAAGTAAGTTCTTAGCCTTTTATATACCATGGACTCTTTTTGGTCTTGTGAAGCTTATGGACTCTATCATAATATTTTATGCATATGAAATAAAGTGCGTAGAATTGCTAAGAAAACTGAGTATATTTAAGTATAGTTAAAGTGTTATAGGATCAAATTTTGTGATTTTTTAAAAAAAAAATATATATTTTTTAGTTGTAGTTGGACACAATACTTTTATTTTATTTATTTTTTAGTGGTGCTGAGGATTGAACCCAGCGCCTCACATGTGCTCGGCGAGCACCCTACCGCTTAGCCAAAACCTTAGCCCCCAAATTTGTAATATGTTAATGTGTGCTTTAAAATTTATATGTTAACAAGATGTTCTGGCAGATTTAATAATTGCCATAATTCAAAGTAAGATAGCACTGATACTAGTAACAGTGATCATGTGATATTAACCTCTGTCAAAAAATCTAATTACAGTAGTAAAAATAATATTAGTAATAGAAATTACAGATAGTGATAATTCTTTGTGGCTTCTAGCCTATATTAATGATCAAAGAACATGCTAAAATTTAATGATAGATGTTAGTAAAAATAAAATTGTAATGCTTTGTTGTTGAGAGAGAGAGCATCTATTTGTTTTAAGTGCAGCATAACTTGGACCCTATGCTTTTAGCTTTGGTACAGTGTGGTTTCCACACTTAACTGAACTTTGGAATCACCGGGGGGATTGCATGTTCAAGACATGCAGATTCTTAAATTACACCTTTAAAGATTGGGACTTGATTGGAGTATGGCCTGGGTTTTAGAACTGTTAGAAGTTCAACAGGTGCTTCTGATATGTAGAAGAGTCACTGGCGTAGAGGTAAATTTTCAACAAATATTGTTAACATTTAATTATATGGTCTTATCTAAATTAAAGTGTACTATTTAGTATTAGGCAGTATCTGACTTGGATTTGGTGACATGTGCAAAGCAGACTTTTAAATAGTTAACTTCAGATAATCAGATAGTTTAATTTACTTTTAAATTTTAAAATGTCTTCTCTTTTGGAACAGGTTTGAGCTTATAGCAAAAAATGAGCAAAAAGTACAGAGTTCCCTTATATCTTATAACCTTTTGCTTATTATTAAGTTTATAGTTTACATTAAGGCTCACTCTGTAATATCTATTCTATAGATTTTGAGGAGTAAAGACTCATATTTACTGTTGCAATATCATACAGGGTTTTACTGCTCCCCAAATTCACTTGTTTGACATATTCATCTCCTTCCTTCCCTGCAAACTCCTGGCAATCACTGATTTTTCTCTGTAATTTTGACCTTTACAAATGTGATGTAATTGGAATGTGTAGTTTTTCACATCCACTTCTTTCACTTAGCAGCATGCATTTAAAGTTCCCCTAGGCCTTTCTTTATTTTAAATGTCTGAATAATACTCCACTGTATGGATGTATCACAATCGTTTCCCTGTCCCCCCACCCCCAAGTCCCTCTGCTGTGCTAGAAATGGAACACGGGGCCTTAGGCATTGTAGAACATGCACTCTACCACAGACCTGTATTCCCATCTGTTTTTTGTTTATCCATTTAATCTAATGAAGGAACACCTTGCCTAATCCAAGGTTTGGCAGTTATTAATAAAACTTTATAAACATTTTTGTGTAGGTTTTGTGTGGGTATAAGTTTCCAGTTCATTTCTGTAAATACCCAAGGAATGTGATTTCTGGATGATATGGTAATGGTACCTTATGTTCAGTTTTGTGAGAAATTGACTAACTATCTTCCATAGTGATTTTATCATCTTGCATTCCCACTAGCAATGAATGCTGTTTTATATCCTCAGCATTGGATTTTGGTGGCCTATGTTTAAAAAAAAAATTTCAGCCAAGCGTGGTGGCGCAGGCTTATAATCTCAGAAATTCCAGAGGCTGAGACAGGAAGATTGCAAGTTCAAAGCCAGCTTCAGGAATTTAGCAAGACGCTGTCTCAAAAAGGGCAGGGGATGTGACTCAGTAGTTAAATGCCCCTGGGTTAAATCCCTGGTATCAAAAATAAACAAATATTTAAATTTTTTTCTTTTTTTATTTGTATGTATGTTTGTATATTTGTCTGAATTGGCAGTGTGACCACATGGAGTTTGCATGTATACAAAAATTTCCCTTGTGTTCTATGCCAAAAAAAGAAATATTCAGAGGATGTAATTTGTAGTGTAATATGGGTAAGGATTTAGGGTCTTGTAGATGTGTTTTTTGACCTGGAGGTATAGCTCAGTGGTAGAGTGCGTGCTTAGTATGTATGAAGCCCTGGGTTTTAGTCCAAGCACCACCTCACCTCATTGCAGAACAAGACACATAAATAACATGCAGAGTTTATCTTTTAATACCAAGCCTTTTTAAAGATGGTCAAATTTAAGTATGTGTATTGGAACTGATTTTGTTTTATTTTATATTTATATTTTTTTCTTTAAAGGTATGGGTTTATTTCTAGTCTTTAGTACCAGGAATTGAATGCAGGGTTGCTTTAACCACTGAGCCACACCCCTTTTATTTTGAGACTAGGGTCTCCCTAATTTGCTGAGGTTGGCTTTGAACTTTGGATTCTCTTACCTCAATCTCCCTCCAGTAATTTTTATTGTGATTTGTTTTTTTCTTAAAAAATAAGTTGTTAATATACTGAATCGGTTCTGTTGACTAATGCAATATTAGTGACAAGTGAAAAGTTTATATGTATTTAAAGAAAGTATTCAATTTATTTCTATTTATACCTTAAAATTTTTTGGGAGCCAAGCATAAATATTAAAGTAAGTTGTATAAGTGTTAATTTTTATTTTTAATTTTGATATCCAGAAGTAAAAGCTTCTTCCTACCTAGAAAGCTTTTTATTTCTTAGTTTTATAAGGAAGTTGTAGGGGTAGAGTCATGGGATAACTCAGTCACACAGACTGTTAGAATTAAGAGATGTTTTAAGCACAGTCCAGAATCACTGCACTGATTTTGTGGATGAGTCTTTAAAATTCTGAAATGCAAAACTCCAGACAATTAACAAGAAATACTTTAATGTGATTGTTTTCCTAAATGGACCTTTATTCATTTATTGAAATCAAATTGAGTGCTAATTAAGACAATGATTAGCAAGACTAACTCAGAATTTGGCTTTTACTTTTTTCTGTTTAATTTTCAGCAATACTAATCAGATAACAAGTTTTTAGAAAAATAACTCTAAATTGCAGCTCTGAATAATTGTATGTAATTCAAATGGCATTTGAACCATATTTTTAGCAGCTTATGAATGAGATTTTTTTTAAAGTATGAGACCTTGAATATCTAGTTTGTAGAATTTTTAAGTGATAATACTAATTTATCAGACTATTTTTATTTTCTGTTAAACTTTTTAAATAAGGCTGTGGCTATTTGGAAACTTTTTCTGCTATGGATGATTAAATTCAGCAGTAGATATTAGGAGGGTGGAATTTTAAAAGCATAATGTCAGGGCTGGGTTGTACCTCAGTGGCAGAGCACTTGCCTCGCACATGTGAGGCACTGGGTTTGATCCTCAGCAGCACAAAAAAATAACAAACAAAATGAAGATATTGTGTCTATGTATAACTAAAAAAAAAAAAAAATGAAATCAGGTGATATAGGTGTCATAATAATGAGTCTGAAAATTTTAAGACATGAAGAATAGCAGACATAGTAATTAAAATTTGAGCTACATATTGGTTGAATTTATTCATTTTGTTTATTCACAATTATAGAATGTTTCCTTTTTAGACATTTAATTCTAGAATTTATTTATAATATATACATATATAAATAAATATGCATCTGCTCTGGGAGAGTGTGTGCACAAATGTATGCATCTGTGTGTCTGTAGTTTTTGAGATCTGATGTAGGAGGTAAAGCATGTAGATAGTGAATAGTAATTCAGAATATACTATTGAAGTTTTCTTTATTGTAAAAAATTCTCTGTGATATTTGGAGATGAAGTAAACAATTTTGAGTTAGGAAGTCAAACAACAATTAAAAGGTAGAGTGACAGTTGAATAAAGAAAGGCACAAATATTGAACACATTTTATTTGTCATATAGTAGCTAAATGGTATAAATAATTATCTATAGATACATAGGAACTCTTGAGATGTATGGTGTATGTTTTGTATGAATATGAGTAGATCTGTGTGGTTCCAAGCTTTTTATTGTCCTGCACCACTGGTCCTCACCATCTTATTTCCTTTTACACAGTTCACATGTGCAGCATATTGCTTTAGTTATTTCCTTTTTCCATATAATGAATGTCAACTTGAAGGAAAATTTCCTTACATATTCCTGTGCCCACTTGCAGTCTTTCTTAGATTTTCATCATGGGTCTTTCCTTGCCTTCAGTCTCTTTCCTTTGAAAAGTACATATTTCCCCCTCTCAGATGAGTTGGTTTTGCCCTAGTGAAAGGACAAAGTTAGGAGGTCATAGTCTGGGATTATAAATTTAGGTCTAAGAGATGAAAAATTTGGGTATGTTTGAGGAAGAAGGAAAAGTCTCATTTTGACAGATTTGTGGAAAAACAGGAGGAAAAGAAATATCCCAGATAGGTGCTAAGAAAAGGGGAGGAAAGGAGAGATGGCAAGTATTGTTAAAGTAAATTGAAGGTAGTATTTTATAATAGCAGGTTTAATAATTTTTGTCTTTTTGTTTGTTAAATACCTCTTAGGATATTACCTTCCAAATGATGATGGAGAATTTTATCAGTTCTGTTATGTTACCCATAAGGGTGAAATTCGTGGAGCAAGTACACCTTTCCAGTTTCGAGCTTCCTCTCCAGTTGAAGAGTTGCTTACTATGGAAGATGAGGGAAATTCTGACATGTTGGTAGTGACCACAAAAGCTGGCCTTCTTGAGGTTGGTATCAACATGGAGCTAAGAACTCATGTTAGCTGACATTTTAAGAACTTTCACGTTATGCAAGAGTATTCATAAAAATCAAGTGTTTTTTTTTTTTTTTTTAAACTAAAATAATAAACTTAAGAATGTCTTTTTAAAAGAACAATCTTTATTTCTTGGTTCTATTGTGGCAGAGCTGTCCCCATGGTCTAACAGTATTTTATGCATAATAGGTACTGTAGTAAATCTTTATTGAGAGAATTTAGACCTAAAACTTTCTTTATGTTTACTTGTTGTAACCATTTTTCTTTCATGGTAGCCAAACTGTTGATTGTTAAATAGTATAGATTTGAGGGATGAAGTTGGTTGGGATACTGGAATAAAAATGATAAATCTTAACTGCAATTAGATGTGAATTTTGTTTTGTTTTACCATGAACATGTTTTTTCTCTAGTATGGTAGTGAATTAGGAAAGCATCCTCAGTCTTTTAATTTAGGTTGAGTATTTTTAGTTATTCTTTTTCTTGAACATCTGATCAAAATGAATAAACCTGGATTAACCATAATTTATAAAGAAAGGGTAAAAGGTCTTCTTTTAAAAAATTGAATAATGTAGTTATGTCATTGGCTGTATAATATTGTTGTATATCTTAAATTTTAGTAGTCATTGAAAGAGAACATAAAATAACATTTTTTTCATTGTAAGATCACGTTTTCTGGTGTCTTTATCCTATGCCCCCCCAAGTAGACTGCTATACTTAGTTGTTTTGAACTTAGTGTCCTTTGTTGTAATAAGAAAAATAGTTTTTCTGATTGGCTCAGTATGTACTTTTTGTTAATTTACATTCATATTTTATCTATTACAGGTCTTTGTTTTTTCATTATAGTCATATGGATCTTCTTAAACATTTTATGTCTTTGATTTTACTTTATTTATGTTAAAGAACTGAGATTACAGGGGGGAAAAGAAGTTATATTTTTAGATAGTTAGAAGGTTAGAAGGAACGAATCATTTTTTATTGTGAATTCTCCCATGTCTTTCCTTTTTCCAGAAATTCCTCTCTTATCTTGAATAAAGAAATGTAACTTTTATAGGGTGACTAGAACATTTTGTGGTGACAACTGCCTGATGATCAAGGTTTTTAGCCTGGTATTTGAATGCTAGTCAAAGATGCTGAAACAAACCTAGCTCTTAAGAAGAATGCTATTAGCATTTATACTGCAATTTTTTGAATACCACTTAGACCACCCTGATTCCAGGCGCTCCAACACAAAAGCGGTAGGCATTTTGGCATTCACATTTTGCCTGTGCTTTTTCTTCATGTAAATTGGGAAATAGCACAGATTTATTTCAATTCTTTCTTCCCTTCTACAAAGTGTACATTTATAAAGAAAATTTAAATTGCTCTCTTAAGTAACTATTTCTGAGATAATTTCCTGACCATCTTTTGACAAATCTTTTAATTTCCACATTCATTAAAATTTTGGGTGATTTTGTCTAATACTTCAATACAACTGTGAAACATTTGGGACCCAGTGACATTCAAGGCGATTGAGACATAATCCTGTAGTGTGTGAAGCTGAATTGGATAATAGGCTAAAAAAGAGACAATTTGGGGACAGTAAAGGATGTTTGATTATTGCCTGCCTATTGGATGAGACAATATTATTTTTTATAGCTATAGTAATAGTTGTTGAAAAAGAGACTACCCTCATCATAGGATGAGGTACTTAAGAGTTAAGTATTGCCAATTTTGTTTCAAATGATTTAATAAGAAAAAAGAAGAAATAAAAATTTATATAAATAATCTTAAGTATACAAAGAAAATATACATTGCAAAATATTAATATAGTGAATTGTATAAAAGGAGTTCATTGTAAAATCTTATTCTCTGTGCTTGAAAGATTGCATAATATATATTGTCGAGCAGAAATTAGATTTTTATTCATTTTTTTATCTAAATTTAAAAATTATATGTGTAAACTTTATTAAACTTCATAAAGTTAGATAAATCATGGAGGGGGGAGTGGTTTTCTGCTAATTAATGTTCTGTTTTAGTACATCAAGATATATTTTTATTTTGCCAGTAAGTTTTGAGCCAGATTTTATGCTAAGTTATTAATACTGTTAACTATTAGAATCATAGATTTGATCCTAATTTTCTCTTGAATTAATTGAATATCATTGATTGTAATTATCACAATTTCTTTTTTAAATAGATAAAGCATAAAATACATTTCATGACTAAATACACTTTTCCCTTTTGAAAATATTTTTCCTGGCATTTTTATTTGGTCTATTGGTATAGGTAGAAGGGTCATTCAAAAAGTTTTCAGCTATTCAACTTTCATAAGAGCCATTTAATAGTTAATCACTTTGATTCTATTACCCTGGAAAATTTAATTTTAAGATGTATTGGCGGGGCTGGATTGTGGCTCAGTGGTAGAGTGCTGGCCTCGCATGCATGAGGCACTGGGTTGGATCCTCAGCACCACATAAATGTAAAATAAATACATTGTGTCTACCTAAAACTAATAAATAAATATTAAAAAAAAAAGATGTATTGGGAGGAAAATATTTTACCACCTAAATGTGTAATCCCTCTTGTGGAGTATTCCCTCTAAGTTTCTGTTCTTTGGTTAAAAGGAATGAATTCTTGCTGTAAGAGAAATACTAATCATTTTATTTACTACCATTTTAGGTCCACAATTAAAAATATATATTTTTGAATACTGGAGTTCAGATTTTCCTGAACTATTTGTATTCTCATAAAAATAAGTTATATTTTTAATGAGTTGTTACAGTCTGTTTTTGTCTTAAAATTTACATTTTTATTTATAAAGATTGGTTTAATTTAGCCAAATAAAAGCATGTGCATGCGTGTGCACACATGTGCATGCACAGTTTATTGTTTGGTGCTTTATTTTAAGAACCAAAATTTTAATGGTAATCCCTAGATGGAGGCCTTTTGTAACATACAGTAAGTTCTTAATAGATTGAGATTTCTCATAGGTTTGCATTCATGAAGAGGTACAAATTTTCTTCGGGATATGTTTGATTATTGCTCTGGATAAGAAAGCTGAGTAATTAAATTACTTAGGAAATTCAGTATGTCTTATTTTCAGTGTTGATTTGAAAAATGGGTAGGAGGGAACTTCATGTATTCTTTTATGTATGTATTTTCTTCTTTGCCCAACCAAAAGAAAGTTTAAATTTATGATTCATGTAACTAGCTGGATGATATGAATAGGTAGACTACAAAATTTTGTTCTGTGAATTTCTTCACTGTTTTAAATGGAAAAGTAAATTTGCATTAATAGTTTAGGAGTAAGAAAAACAATTTATTTGCATTTTTTATTTTGTAGTTGAAGATTGAGAAAACCATGAAAGAAAAAGAAGAATTAATAAAGCTGATTGCTGTTTTGGAAAAAGAAACAGTACAACTTCGAGAACAAGTTGGAAGAATGGAAAGAGAACTTAACAATGAGAAGGAAAGATGTGAGCACCTGCAAGCAGAGCAAAAGGTTAGTTGTATGCTATGTAACCGAGTGGAGTTGATGGTACGTTGCCTGAAATCCACCTATTTAAAGAACTGAATCAATAAAAGTGAAAACCAGTTATTGAAAAAAAAAATAGTGCTTAAAAAGACATTTATAAAAGAATAGGTCAGGTCAGTTCCTATTGAGCTATGGCAAAAATAGCTTCTTTTATGTTTGAAGATAATTAAAATACTTCTAGACTTTTGGTATCAAGCTTGATGAGGTAGTCCCTGACAACTATTTCCAGATGTTTTACATGTAATTCTAGAATAATCGGTGGATTTTTTTTTTTTTTTTAATTGGGGAGAAGGTGTTGAAAGTACAGTGAGGAACAACACTTTAGAAGGAAAGACAGACTAAAGAAATTAAAATTACTTCTTAGAGAAGAATTTAGTGAATTAAGATGTTGTCTTAGGCAAAATTTTGAAATTCTTAATCTGGGAAATATGATACAGGTATCCTTAAAAACAATTAAGCCAGGCATGGTGGCCCATGCCTGTAATCCCAGTGGCTCAGGAGGCTGAGGCAGGAGGATCACAAGTTCAAAGGTTCAGCAACTCAGCAAAGCCTTAACCAACAATAGCAAGGCCCTGTCTCAAAATAAAAAGGGCTGGGGATGTGGCTCAGTGGTTAAGTGCCCCTGGGTTCAATTCCTGATACCAAAACAAACAAACAAAAAACACCTAGTAAGAATTGGCATTACTTGAGCAAAGAAACAGAAGTATAAGTAGAAAATGGTGTAGCTTCGTCAGAGATACAAATGGATTTGAGTTAGAAACTGAAGGGAAAAAAAAAAAAAGGATTAAAGAGAAGGTCGCCATGTGCGCTGGCACACCCCTATAATCCTAGTGGCTCAGCTGGCTGAGGCAGGAGGATCACTAGTCAAAGCCATCTCAACAAAAGCGAGGTGCTAAGCAACTCAGTGAGATCCTGTCTCTAAATAAAACACAAAATAGGGCTGGGGATGTGCCCCTGAGTTCAATCCCTGGTACCAAAAAAACAAAAAAAAGTCACTCTATCAGTCATTAATTCCATATTTTCATAAGAAAAGTTATTAGTTCTGATAAAACTATCAGATTTTTATTATACGTACCACAATTTCACTTTAGCTAATTTGTCTATAGACTATAGATAAATCTATAGCTCACTTTGTCTATAGACAGGGTTGAATTATTACTCCCTAAAGGAAGGGTATGTTCCACCATTCTAAGAAATACTAGAGTAATTGCTTTGTAATTTAAAAAATTTTTTTTTTAGTTGTAGATGAACACACAGTATCTTTTTTTATCTCTATGTGGTGTTGAGGATTGAACCCAGTGCCTCACACATGCAAAGCAGGCACTTTACCACTAAGCTACAGCTCTAGCCCCTGTAATTGTTAATTGAACCATTTGTGCAGTGATTCTAATATTTATACTTCAGCAGAGTAGTTATATATTCCATACCTGAATACAGTGATTTAAAATATATATATATATTTTTCAGTTGTAGTTGGACACAGTACCTTTATTTTATTTATTTTTATGTGGTGCTGAGGATTGAACCTAGTACCTTGCAAGTGCTAGGCGGGTGCTCTACTATTAAGTTACAAGCCCAGCCCAAAGGTGATGTTTTGTAAAAGCTAAATTATGAAAAAATTTCCCTTAGTTTATCCTAGTTTTTTTGTGGACTACTCTTTTGAGGTAGAGGGTAAGCATATCAAATAACATGTACATTTGTAAATTTCTTTATGAATGTGAAGTCTTTCTGTCCTTGTTAGCCATTTTAGTTAAAAAGTTACTCCTCCAATTATACTTTTGGTGAACATTTTGCTTCAGCTGACCATATGACATAGAGTTTTCTATTTGGTTAGAGAACTTCTTTCATTTGAACTTCAAAGCAGGTATATCAAATATTAAAGTAGAGTAAAAATTACATAAATGTGCCTATGTTTATTATCAGGACCTTTAGCTAATTCTTTTTTTATTCTTTTCTTGTAAATAGCCTTGCTATTTGTATAGTTATTACTCTTTATTCTCCATTCTTTACATGTTTTGCCTATTAGTTGGCTGTTTTCTAAAGTGGAATGCCAGCCCCCCCCCTCCCGCCACGTTCCCACACACACAGTGGATTGGAGGTCTTATAGATGTCCCTTGACAAAGGTCCATTTCAGCATATCTTAAGCTATCGAGAATACCCTGATTGATTTTTGTGATCTTTGAGGTTTTTGAGACTGATCACCTTGAAATCCAAGGAAAGTAAGGATGATTGGGAGAGTAGGCATGGCAGAATGATAGGTCTTTAAAATTTGAAATTACTAATGTTATATTAGACATTGCCTTTAGTTCAGTTGAGTATTAATAGATTTAGGTAGTCTTAGGCTCTCTCTGTTTAGGTGATAGATGGTGATAAATACTACAGATAAAGCTTAAGTAGACTGAGTTTGAGAAAATGATAGGCTGAGATCAGAGGATTAATGAAGCAAAACTTGTAGGAGATTATGACCTTGATGTCCAGAAGAGGTGTTCACCAGAAGTTTTAATGGCAACTCTTAAATCTTAATGACTTTTACTAATCTTGGAAGAAACTACTCTGCTGGTATTCTTGCATTGGGGCATATGCTGTAGAAAGTACTTGTGATGTTTTAATCAAACCCTATATTATAGAAAATGGTGATAAAAGAACCTAGAATGGTACCTGAAATATAGAAGGTTCTCCCTTAGGATAAGCAACTATTATTATTTTACTATTTTTTGTAATGATGAACCAGAGAATCATGAAGGAAAGACCATGTAAAGTGTTGTCCAACATGAATGGAATTCATAGCATTTTCCCTAGATTCTAAAAATATAATACAGTGTAATGTTAAAAAAAAAGTCTTAAGTTATGGAAACGTATATTTTGGCTGTTGTTTATTTGTGGTGACAAAATAATGTACTTGCTATGAGAAAGAGTTCCTCTTTGATACCAGAAGTCAAGGGACTTCTAATTTTTATGAATTTGCTTTTTACCTCCAAAATTATATCCTCTTTCAAATATGCATGCTGGGGAGCTAGAACATCTTAGAACCTTTCAAACTTGTCCCGGTTGGGTGACTTATAAAATTCATGACATTCCTTGACACTTGTTTTAAATCTATTCTATGGATTAAATTATAAAAAATAATAATAATAAAAATCCTAATAGTTCTGTAGATCTTCTCTTTGAAGTACTGAGTAAACTTTTTTTTTTTTTTTTTTTTGGTACTAGGGATGTGGCTCAGTGGTCATGTGCCCCTGGGAATTGAACTCAGGGGCACTTGACCACTAAGCCACATCCCCAGCCCTGTTTTGTATTTTATGTAGAGACAGAGTCTCATTGAGTTGCTTACACCTTTCTCTTTGCTGAGGCTGGCTTTGAACTCGCAATCCTCCTTCCTCAGCCTCGTCAGCCCCTGGAATTACAGGCATGCTTATCATGTATCATTTATAGTTTCTTTAAAATTTTGCCATGTAAGAATGCGATCAGTAGAGATCTTTGGTTTCTTCACAATAGAAGAAATTGATTACTTTATAAAATATAGTACGATTCGCTTATTACCCATTTAATAGTTGACAAATACTGAAAGTAAGTTATGTGTTTATAATTATTTATAAACAAAATCTTTAATCTCTTATTGTATTGATAAAAGATTATACCACTATAGAACACCATAGGAGAGAAAATTATAATAATTAAAACTAATTAAATTGAACTTAAAATCTTTACATTTTGAAATTAAGAATTGGATATGTTAAAATCAAAACAAATTGGTTTCAACTATATTTGTTTTTGCAATTATATTATGTAATTGACTTATAGAAAATAAGTAGGATTATAAAGTAGATTAAAATTCAAGTTATATAATGGTTATAAATTAAGAAATTATAAATTGTATTTCCCTTAGTTTATTGTGGTATGCATCCCATTATTCATGTACAATCTAGATTTAAAATTAACTTTCATTATTAAGATCCAGTTTTGCATTCATTTCTAGTCTTTAATTGTGGAGTTTTTCCTCCTCTCTTATAAAAGTCTGATTAATAAAAATAAGTTATAGTACTTAGTAAAAGCCAGGTAATGATCTGAGTTTTATATGTTAACTCAATTTTATGATGAAAATACTGTTAACTGGATTTTACAGAGGAAGCATAGAAAGGCTACTTAACCTGCCCACGGTCTCAGGGTTAGTAAGTTGTAGAGGGTTAGTAGCATGGCTCTATTCAGTGCTCTTAACCACTGCTGTTCTGAGGGCTGAAGGTGGGAATAGATCTAATTGATGTTTTAACAAACAGGTTTATTGTGATGTAATTTATATACTATAAAGCTTACTACTTTAGAGAGTATAATTCAGTGGGTTTTAGTATATTTACAAAATTATGCAAGCATTTATCATATCTAAGTTTATGACATATTTATCACCCCATAAAGAAAGGTTGTACCTATTTGCAGGCTTTCTCCAAATACCTCCCCATCCTTTCCCCTAGTCCCAGACAACTACTATATTTCATACAAAGGGAATCATAGAATATGGGGCCTTTTGTAAAAAGACTTGATTCTTTCATTTGGCATAATATTTTTAAGATTTCTTAAATGTTCTTATATATATCAGTAATTTATTCCATTCATTGCCAAATAATATTCCATTGTATTAGTGAATCTTTTTTTTTTTTAACCCCACCTTTGTGTTTATTATAGATATCTGGAAAATCAGCAGTTCATTATTCATTGTGCTCTTATTTATATTTTGGAGTGACATATTTGAAAATTGAAAGATTGACACTGAGCCTCAGACAAATAACAGTATTCAATTGATTCTTATTTATTTATTTTTTAAATATTTGTTTTTTTGGTGTAGATGGACACAACGCAGTGCCCTTATTTTTATGTGGTGCTGAGGATCGAACCCGGGTCCCGCCCATGTTAGGCGAATACTCTACCGCTGAGCCACAATCCCAGCCCTTGATTCTTATTTTTAACGTTTTTTTTTTTTTTTGCACTTTTGGGGACTCAAACCTAGGGCCTCGTCTATGCTACGCAGGTGCTGTACCTCTGAGTTACATCCCCACCTTGAATCTTATTTATTAAATGGGATTAAAAAGAGCTGTAATCCCATTAGAGTTTTCAAAGTTAGTTTAGTTATAATTTTTTGAAGTCTTGAACTATGAATTGATATAGTTCAAAAAAAGATTTTTCACCCCCCCCCCCCACATTTTTTATTGGTGTATAACAGTTGAAAGTAATGTTGGGATATGTTGTTGCATATTTGTACATACACTATAACAAAATGGTTTGGCCAGTATTATTTCCCAGTATTTCAATTTTCTCTCCCCTCATCCCACTCTCTGGTCCCTTTCTTCTATTCTGTTGATCTCCCTTCTACCTTCTTATTTACTTATTTATTTTGGTGCCACAGATTGAACCCAGGGTTATTCTGATGAAGGTATAAAAGAAAGCAAGGGTCCAAAAGCCATAACCTACATTAACCTCAGTTATCTTGACTTTTAAAAATAAAGTGTACAATTGGTTGATTTTTATCTATTTACAGAGTTGGGCCACCATCACTACAGTTGAATTTTAGTACATTTTCATTATCCCAAAAGAAATCTTGAGTCCATTAATATTTACTTCTCAGACCCTAGGCAACTACTAATCTCTTTTCTGTCTCTTCATATTCTCATTTTCTGGACATTTTCATACAAATGAGATCATATAAAATGTGTGACCTGTTTTCTCTAGCTGCTTTTTCTTAACAATTTCAAGGTTCAGCCATGTTTTAGCATGGATCAGTATTTTTTTTCTTTTTAATAGTATTTTATTCTTGATTTTGGAGGCAAATCTTTTACAGACTAATTTGTTTATTTGTATTTGAGATATTCTGCCATTTTGAATGTTGTCCTTTGAGTTGGTTATTTCTAATTGCCTAAGTATATATAGTATCCTAGAATATTTGAACTAGCTTCTTAATTTCCATATTTTTGGTTAATATTTAGTTACTATATTTTCTGTTCATGAATCAGTTATTTCAAGTAATTTAAAATAGCAGTTGCATTTGGATGTGATCAGTGGCATATAGTTCATTTATTATTATGTAGAACATTTAATTTTTCTTAGTGGTACCATATCAAAATGAAGGTCGATTTAAACATTAGTCGGGGATTAACAGTGAATTAGCGTGAAGACAAACTGAACAGTATAAAACAAAAATCATTTTTTCCCTATAACGATCAATGTTGTGAGTCATTTAAGTCTGTGGGGCAGATTTATATAATTACCTAGGGCACTCCATACCTTTCATATCATTCCACTGCCATACCTCAGACTCCTAGATATTTACATCTTTATGATAGAAACTTGTTTACTGGCATATCCTGGTTCCAGCTGGTTGAAAAAAAGAAAGAGATATTAGCCATGTCATGTTTAATAGTTTGAGTTATAGATGTAGAAGTAATAATATAGTATCACTTTATTGATATTATACTGATGAGAATTTAGATGACCAAAATTACACAAGAAGCAGGAAGGAAAAATGTGATTGGACAAAGTATGTATTACTGTGGCTGAAATGAGTTTGTAATTTAGTAGACAACCAGAAATCTCTGCCACAGCACAAATGAAATAGTTTGAAATTAGCAGTTTGGACGTGGGAAATATCTTTGATAGATGAACTTTTAATTGTAAGATACTATTTGTTAATAACACTATTTAGAAGAATTGTACCGACACTAGTTAAAAATCAGTGGGATTGATGGTACCTGCCTATGATTCCAGTGCCTTGGGAGGCTGAGGCAGGAGGATTGCGAGTTTGAGGTCAGGCTGAACAACTTAGTGAGACCTTGTCTCAAAATAAGAAAGAAAAAGGGCTGGAGATGTAGCTTAGTGCTAGAGAGTGCCCTTGGTGTTCAGTGCCCATTACAGCAAGAAATAAAAGAAAAAAAAAAAAAAAAGACTAGATAAAAAATCAGATTACTAAGTCTGGCCTAATGGTATGGTATCTCTGTGTAGTCTCCAGAAGTTGAGTTATTTAAGGCCATCCAGGGCAGCATAGCAAGATCCCATCTCATATAAACAAAAGCAAACAATAAAAAAAATTAGATTACCAGAATTTCAGTACCTTAATCATTAAAATTAAATGTTCAATTAACTGTTTTGGAAAATTTTTTGTTTCAGGATATTAGAAAGTCAAAATTATTCTTAGTTCTATTATTTACTAGTTGTGTAATCTTTGATAAAGCTATTGCTTTGGTTCAGTTTTCTCAAATGTTAAGTGAGCTTAAGTGAGCATCAGGAATGTTCCTAATTCTTAGATCATGTATATTAAGAATGTGCATAGGCATGTAGCATAGCATCTCCCACACAGTAACTTTCAATAAAACCAGCATTGTTATTTGCATTAGGTACTCACTTTTGGACAGAGGGAGTTTGCAGTATTTATTTAGTACAGGCTGAGCATCCTCAGTCCAAAAATTTGATATTAGAAATGCTCCAAAATTCAAAATATGATGCCACAAAGGGAAATTTTCCATACCCAAGCTTACGTAACAGTTGTAGTCAAAATGCACAAAAGTATTGCATAAAATTACCTTCAAGCTATATATACAAGGTATACATGAAAAAAAGCAAATTTCGTGTTTAGAATTGGGTTCTATTCCCAGTATATTTCATTTCTTATAAGCAGATATTCCAAAATGTAAAAAAAATCTGAAATCCCCAAATCCTTCTGTTCTCAGGCGTTTTAGATAAGGAATACTCAACCTGTGTATGGAATTACCAAAAATCAAGTTTGAAGTTAGGATCTCATTGAATTTCTGTCTCCTTTACCAATTGTCATGGAACAAAGACGACCCAAAGCCTTACTTTTAATAGTCATCTACCAATAAATTTCTTTAAAGCCAATTACTTTAATTTTGTTTCAGCTTTGCTAAGAATATTAGTTAGCTTTTCATTGCTGTGACTAAAACACCTAATAAGAACAACTTAGACATGCAAAAGTTTATTTTGGTTCAGGGTACCAGAAGTTTAATCCATGATGGGGCAACTCCATTGCTCTGGGCCCAGGCTAGGCAACACATAAGTGGCAAAAGGGCATGGCACAGGGAACTGCTCAGGACACGGTGGTTGGGAAGCAGAAGGAAAGGGGCAGAAGGGAAGGTGAACCCTACCAAGGGAAGCCCCTGTGATCCACCTCTACCAGCCACATCCCACCTTCCTATATTTACCACACAGTCCATTCAAACTAGAGCTTACAGCTCTCCTTACTATAATCACTTCACCTCTGAACATTCCTGCATTAACAAGAGCTTGACACCTCATATCCAAACCTTAACTCTTAAGTAATAAAGAGATTTTTAACATTGCTTCTAAAATATATTTATTTACTTTTGAGCCAAATCATAATTTTTGTATAAATACTGAGTTGTAAAGATGAGGCATTTTTATAGTTTATTTCATAAGACTGTTGAGTAGTTGTCATTCAGTTTCATTAAAAGACAACTTAATGTAAGGAAAGTTGTACTTCCCTACATTTTCTACTTATTCCCTTCCTTACAAAAAACATACAAGAACCCTAATGTTAAAAAAAATTGCTTGTATGTGGAATATATTCAGATTTGTGCATTTGATAGCAGATTTTTGATAGTTAATGAGTGAAAGATAGACCTCGTTACATTTTATGCTATTTAAACTTTATTCTCTTGGACTATGGCCTATAGTTATTCTTGGTAACTCATTTTAGTTATTTATAAATGATTTTCTTGGTGATTTTTATTTTTTACTGCTGTTGCTGTTTGAATAAAAGTATAAAGTTTTCTCAAGATAAATTTGAAGTTTAGTACTGAAGAGGTTATATGAATATTTATCTTTAAAGATCTTTAAATTCAGAGATCTGGGATAGCCAAAAATAAATTTTATAATTTCACTCAAATTATTTTAAAGAAACCAGGAAAAGAAAAAACGCAAAAGCAACTTAAACAGATTGTGCTTATGAAGAAAATGTTAATGAAATAAGTAATTATATAGCTATTATTTTTATTTGTTTATTTTTCCTATTATTGTTAGTGCCATAAAGACTTACTTGTATATTGTCATTCATATTTTTGTCTGGTGAATTTAAGGAGCTGGAGAAGATGTAGGGTGTTTGAGAAAATCCAGTTTAAGCCAAATGAATAAGATTTAATTTAAAAACTGACTACAGATTTTCCTGTAAATATTCTCGTTTTTAAAAAACGTGGGAATAAATATGCTTTTTTAATTCTAAATACTTCTAGTGTGTATTTTGCTACAAACATGAGTAGGTCACAGTATATCTGGTTGTTCATATTTGAGAGTTATAAGGTTATGACTCATGGAAAATTGTAATAGTGTAATTGTAACTTGTGGCCACAGTTATTTTCAGTTGAGAGAATGGGAGAAATCCTCTGCATGAATCTTAAATGTCCAGATCTCTTTATCTCCCTTGGCCCCAGTTTTTGGGAGCCTATCTTGATGTACAATGTCATAGACTTAATTATCTGTTGAAATTTTCTCTTTTAATTTTAGAACTATAATATCCCTTTGGACTGGTTTACAAATGGTAACTAAATGAATATCACAAATTTCAGTTGTTTTTCAAAGATTGTGTTATAAATTTTGTTTTAAAGTTATGCTTTGTAAAGGAAAGCATGATTTTTATTTGAAATTTTCCATGCTAAGGATTATTTAGCCTCTTAGATACTGATACTTAGCTTAGACATGAAAAGTGTAGGTGTAAAGAATAATCCCTACTTCATCATTCATGTCATTTAAAAATAGGCTTGGATGCTTAGAAGCTATCAGGTGTGCCTTTATGGGTACTAGAGAAAGAGTCTTGAGAGTCTCAAGTTATTGTCTGAATTAATGTGTGATCTACTATAAAGTTAACAAGCTTATGATTAAAGTATTAATTTGTTTTGCATTCAGTTGGTTATGAATTTTTTTAAGAGTGCTGTTTACTCAATATAGAGCATTTATTACTTACAGAATTAGCAATTAGTCTTTGCTTCTAGACAAACTAGTCTTTGTCCCAGGAAGAAATACCTGGATCAGATCTGTAGCACCAAGAGAGAATTTGGTAAAATAAAAATAAAAAATGTGCAAAAGTATCTAGAAACCTCCCCGGCTGTCTTTAGAAACCAATAAGACAAGTACTAAAAATGTGTCAAATTTTATAAGGCTCATAGTATATCAACAAAAACTATGACAGAGGAATAAATGTTTTTGCTTACTTTAGTGTTATGGACTTGGAAACAATAGAAAAACATTTAATTTTGCATAACAATTTTTGGATACTATTGGAAATTCAGTAAGGCAAACATTTGCTTTGAACAAAAATAAAAGAAATAGGATGTCATCTGACACTATTGTGATACATGTTTCATGAGGTGCAATGTAGCAATTTCCTTATCCCAGCAAGATATTTAAAGTGTTATTCCATTTATAAGTAAAAATTGGACCTAATTGCTATATGCATATTAAGTGACATAACTATTATATAAATTTTGATTTTTAAATTGACAGTACTGTGATGTATTTTTTAGTTTTTCTTCTTGGGTAGGTATTACTACTTGGGGGGAAATTTTAAATTTCTTAAAAAAGTAATTTGATTTAATTCTTTTTGATGTATAGTTTTCCATAACATCACTTCCATATACATGGTTTTACTGGAGTCTCAAACTTTTTGAAATGAGGTAGAAGACTTATTATAGGAACATGGAAGCTTTATCATTCTCCCAAGTGTCTTAATTGATGTGATAAAAATTTAAGAGTTAAAGTGTTCTGTTTAGAACAGTCTAAAAAGAAAGGCAATAATTTCTTTTACATTTGTTTTATCTTTGAATATATAGGCTTCTGAGTCACTCTGGCAGGAACATTAGAAATATTGCTTTAGGCATTTATTATAGTACTTTGATATCGCTTGGTGTAATATATATTAGAAGTGGGTGTTAACACTGATAGTTTCATATGAAACCTATCATTGGGGTAACAAGGAAAAGTAAAATCTGAAAAACAAAAAGTGACTAATAATTTTTATTTCATTTTATTGCCTGTCCTGTGGTGAAGTGAAATAAACAAATAGGGTGCATGAAAAGTCTGAAGGCGAGAAATATTATTAGTAATTGATATGTAAATAGTTTAGTATATGAAAATTTAAGTATATTTACAATTTCACATTTAGTTTATTAGTTTATAAGTCTTGGCCTAAATTTTAGAGGGGACAAACGTGGGGCTAAAATTATAAAAACATGTAGCTCAGTAGTAGAGCATTTGCCTAGCATGTGCAAAGCCCTTGCCTGGATCCTTTGTACTGCTTTCCCCTAAAAAACAAAACAAAAAACTAAAACCAGAAGCAAACCCTTGTGCGGAGGTTTGTGCCTATAGTCCCTGCTACTGAAAAGGCTGAGACTGAAAGATCTCTTGAGCCTAACCTAGACTGACATAATGAATCCCTAACCCCCTTTAAAACAAAAAGAAAAAAAAAAAGATTTCTTAAAGGCAAATTTACTGATGCTTTTTGTCACATACTTTGTTGTTATTTCTAAGGGTCTTATTGAAGTATCACAAAGTTTAAAAATGGAAAATGAAGAGTTTAAGAAGAGATACAGTGATGCGACATCTAAAGCTCTGCAGCTTGAGGAAGATATTGTGTCAGTGACACATAAAGCAATTGAAAAAGAAACTGAATTGGACAGGTATTTCTGATGATATTAAAAAAAGTCAATGTTTTAATAAAATTTTTGTTTTTACATTCATGTTGTTTTGTCTTAACGCAGTTTAAAAGACAAACTCAGGAAGGTACAACATGAAAGAGAACAACTTGAATGTCAACTGAAGACAGAAAAGGATGAGAAGGAACTTTATAAGGTATTTTATTCTTTTCATTTCTATTGTTCATTGATTTGTAACAAATTACCCAATAGGCTGTGGGTCAGGAAGTTAGAAGCAACATTATTGAATAGTTCTGAAAGTCAGGATGTTACAGATGTTGCTGTCAGGTTGGCTTGTTTGACACCGAGGATCTGCTTCCATGATGTAGAATGAAATCTGTATTTCATTCTACAGAGTGAAATGCAAGAAATAATTTATTTTTTTGTGGTACACTTAACTCATTTATTTTTTTCTGGTACACTTAACTTTTGGCAAGAGGCCCCTCAGTTCTAAGTGACCTCTCCAGAGGTTGCTTGAATGTCCTTACAAAAGGTAGCCAAGTTCCCTCAGTTGAGTAATCCAAGAAGGGGGAGGAAGCAAGGAGGAAGTCACTAACTATCACAATGTGTATTGCTCCTAAAAGTTAGTGTTTAGGGAATTAGCTTGCTGGTATTTTAGATACTTAGCAGGTACTGTATAATAAGTCAAAAAGTTTTAATGATAGTCAGATACTTGTTTATTAGAATTTATATAACCAAGTGTTTTTGTATTTTAAGAACTTGTATACCTTAGGGAGAGTATTAATTCATTTCACTGATAATCATATTTTATGGTTTGGCCTTTGAAATAATCTTCAGAGATTGTCATTTTACAGAAATATCCTCACTGCTTATGAATCTTCACTTTATGAAGATTTTTCTTTTTTAGGCATTCCTGTGATGTTAGTATAGTTAGCTTAATTGTCAATATTGTAGGTGTTAATCAAGACTTTAGCTAATAAGCATTTCTGAAAGCAAGTTTTGGATGAGGAATTTTAAGAACATTCTTAATTGTTAGCTTCATGTTAAGTCACATTTATGAGCTGATGATTGTGAAAATTAAAGAGTTTTAAAGGTGGTATTGCAAAGGTGTAGACTATTGACTCCTTCAGGGAACCAGGAGTCACATTTGATCCTATGAACAGGAATTACTCCTTTAAATTCAGAAACATTTAAATAGTGAAATGCAAGAAATAATTTCTTTCTGGAACACTTAACCAAGATAATCTTGCTTGTGGACAGTATGTATCCATACTCAGTATAGTTCCCATTACTGAATTTGATTTGTACATCTGTTATGAGAAAATCAGCATCAAAGTTCATGGAAGAATTAGCATAGTTGCATCGATAAGGAAATATGGTTTTAGATACATGGGAAGTAAATGACATAAGGGCTTTTTACATGTAAAACATTGAATTGCTTCAAAATGTTGTTTTTGAAAATACCCTTTCTAGCTTTCAGAATTTGGTCATGTCTTCATATTGTATGTCTTCATAGCATTTTCCAAAAAGAATAAAAAAATCCATTTACATTAGGAAAAAAATGCTAAAATCATTAAATCAAAGGAAAAGTCTTTGGAGATAATGTAGTTAGACCTTATAATTAATGTCTATGGAAAATAACTTTGGAAAAACCATGTTCTGCTTTTAATATGTTCTTATATTCTTAGGTAATCATTTGGTAGAACATGGGTTTCCTGACTCCTACTCTCTTCCTTCAGTTATTTTCAAATTAGAGATAAATAATGACATTTTAAACTTTGACTAACTTCAGTTATGTAACTGGATAGAATATTCTTGACATTTCCAAACACTGTTAAAGGTGCATTTGAAGAATACAGAAATAGAAAATACCAAGCTTGTATCAGAGGTCCAGACTTTAAAGAATTTAGATGGAAACAAAGAAAGTATGATTACTCATTTCAAAGAAGAGATTGGCAGACTGCAGTTGTGTTTGGCTGAAAAGGAAAATCTGCAAAGGGCTTTCCTGCTTACAACCTCAAATAAAGTAAGTAGTTTTGCAACATGTATTTGAACTTATAAAACATATCTCTATTAAATATATGCAATATTACCATTTTATTATTTTTAAAATTTTTAATTCTCCCAAACTAATTCTTTTTAACATGTTTAAAATTGCAGAGAAGTTGAAAGAACAAAGCAGTGAATAGCTATGTACCTTAAAATTCTTTGCTCACCTTTGTTTTATCTCCCCTATTTAGATGCTTTTTTTCTGGACATTTGCAAGTTAATTGTAGGCATTACTGTTCTTATGAACAAGTACACCATTATCACTCTCAAGATTTAACATTCATATGATAATATTCATTCTTGGGTATGCTTAGTTCATATTTAATTGATCCAAATAAATCTATGAGTAGCCAGAGATTACACATTAGTTTATTATTTTTAATTTGTTTTAATCTGAAACATTGTCTCTACACTTTTTTATGGTTTCTATAGAATAGCATTCCTATACTGTTTTAATCTAGAATAGTGTCCCTATACTTTTTATGTATTTCTCTCTTTTTCTTATCCCCTCCCCTCCACTATTTTGCAATGCTAGGGATTGAACCCAGGACCTTATGCATACTAGACAAGGGCTCTACTAATGAGCTACACCCCTAGCCCAACATATATTTTTGAAGAAGTCAGGCTAATTTGAAAGAATGTTATATAATCTTAATTTGTCTATTGTTTCCTCATGACTAGATTTCATATCAGTCTTTTTTTTTGGCGGGGGGGGGGGCAAGGAAAGACATGATGTTTTATATATCTTACTGCTTTTATATTAAGAGCCATATAAATGTAATTATGTTCTATTCTTGATGTTGGGTTTGGTAATTAATTTAGTTTTGTCTTCCTGACATTATTGAGGTGTTTTCCCTTCTCCTCCTCCTCTTTGTGATTATTAAGCAATCATGGCATAATACTTCATGATTATGTGAACATCCTGTCCTCTAATAGCCTTTTACCCAATGGTTTTATTAGTCCTTTGATGAGTCTTACTTACCTCAGCTTTGAGATTAATGGTTACAACATGATGATTTTAAAGATTCTGTCATTCCTTCTACATTTAGTAGTAGCTACTATTTTATGAGGTTACTGTTATCCTTTCCCCTTCCTTTATGTTACTATGAACTTATTATTTTACATTATCATCATTATTTTTTTTCAGTTCACAGTTGTCTCTATTTAGCTGGTGAACCTTTTCAAGTGCTTTTGTGTCCTTTCTTTTTTAAATCCCTAGTGGTGCTGGGGACTGAACCTAAGGCCTAGTGAATGGTAATCGAGTATGCTACCACTGAGCTATATACCTAACCCATTTTACTTTTATTTAATTTGAGACAGGTTCTTGATAAGTTGTCCAGGCTGGCCTTGAACTTCAGATCCTTCTGCCTCAGCCTCCCAAATAACTGGGATTATTGGCACATGCTACTGTATGCACCTGGCTGTTGTTTCCTTTTAATATGCCTTTATCAAGCTTTGTATGCATTTTTGGGGGGGGGGTACTGGGGGATTGAACTCAGGGGCTTTCAACTACTGAGCCACATCCCCAGCACTATTTTGTATTTTATTTAGAGACAGGGATTCACTGAGTTGCGTAGTGCCTCACCATTGCTGAGGCTGACTTGGAATTTGCAATCCTCCTGTCTCAGCCTCCTGAGCCTCTGGGATTACAGGTGTGTGCCACCAGGCCTGGCTTTTGTATACTTTTTTAAAATTATGCACCTGTGTTTTCCATGTTCAGGTTATGCCTCAGACCCATTGTTACCATTTTAGGGGACTATGGCTTTTTTCATTTCCAGTAGATACTTCAAATCATTATTAATATATCTAACCCCAAAATAGTACTTTAGGATTCTTCTTTACTTTCCTCCATTTCATATTTATATATATTTTCTCCTAGTGTGAGAACTTTTTGTTTTTGAGACCTTATATTTTTCATGTGTTTATATATCATGAGGTTCAGAATTTCTATGTCATTGCCGCTTTCAACAGTAAGTCCACTAAAAAAAATTAAAGTTTTTTTTCCAGCTCTTGAGTTTATTTCTCTAGGGATGTTCATAATGCCATGTTCAAAAGTTGATGTACTTTTAAAAAAAGTTTTATGTTATAAATTTGTAATACAGTTCAAGCTTTTTTTTAGTATTTAAGATTTATGTTTCTCTTTTTTGAATATATAAAGTAGTTACATTATTGGAAAGTAAAAAAATGATATAAAAATTTACTCATTTTAAACTCTTCTGTATTCTTTTTACCTATACCCACAGGTAAACATTTTTATTAGTTTCTAAGTTAATCCTCCTTATGTTTCTTTTTGGAAAAATAAGCTTATGTGTGCATGTGCACAGTACACATACTCATTTTTCTTCATTTTCTTGGGAAAAAAAAGAATACTACTTGGATGTACCTTGTTTCTTCTCACTGAAAAATGTAAATTGTCATTCATTATTTATCAGAGATCTTCCTCATTTTTTTCAATTGCTGCATAATACTCCACATATAGATTTATCTTAATTTACTTATTACGTTTTATGGGTATTAAGTTGGTTTAAGTATTTTGCTACAAATTATATTAAGGCATATTTATTGTTACACCTGAAATGTTAGAAGTGTATGACATTTGGGGCTGGAATTGTGACTCAGTGGTAGAGCATTAGTCTAGCCTGTGTAAGACACTGGGTTCGATCTTCAGCACCACATAAAAATAAGTAAATAAAGGTGTTGTTCATCTACAACTAAAATAATAATAATAAATAAAGCTAAACAAAAAACAAAAGAAGTGTATGACATTTAAAGTCAATAGTTAAACCCCAGGTTGCTCTTTTAATCCAGCAGATTTCAAATGCAAATACAGTTTAAGTATCAAATGTATAGATAAATTTAAGTATCACATGTATAAATATTGGTTTGTGGCCTTTTGAACATATTTTGACTTCGTAGTAGAAGCTTGAGATTTCTGTGAAGGGTATTTGATTTTTGAAGTTGAATAAGATGCTAAAATATCTCATATAAGTATAAAAATATATTTACATTTTAACTCAGAATACATATAGTGTTTAATATTTAAAAATATTTATAGAATATGTGGATATCTTGCACTATGAGTATACATGTAGATCTTTCTTATTATAATAGCTGCATCATATTCCTACTTTCATTTAATGGTTGTATAAGTATGTAATTGATACAGGTTGTTTACTATCATTAGCTTTTATAAACAGACTGAGATAAGCATCCTTATGTAGATATCTAGGTACAGGTCTAAATCTGCCAAGTCAGTATGATTGCAAGTTCAAGGTCAGTGTCACCAACTTAATGAGAACCTGTCTCAAAATATAAATTAAGAGCTGGGGATGTAGGTCAGTGGCAAAGCATACCTGGGTTCAATCCACAATACCAAAACAAACAAACAAACAAATAAATATATGTTGATATAGAATGGTAGATTAATATTTTGGTTGTCTTTTAAGTTAGAAAGTAGGAAATACCTTTAACTAAAATTTTTGGTATTAGAAAGTCTTTTAAATTATTTTATTGTAATCACAGAAAGTGTGTGTCAGTAGTTCAAGCTGGAGAGATTTGGGGGACATTTGAGTCTTGGGCACTTTCATTTAAGTCTTCAATTTAGACAGAACTTTAAGCACTGGATATGCCACTTGATGGCTGTATTTCAGTTTCTTTATGTGTGAAATAGTAGTGGTCATACCATGTCTATGGTTACTAGGTAGGAAATCTAAATGTTACACATTTTAAATTTTTTACAGACATACTTCATCTATGTCATGTGTAGAAAAGCAATATTTAATTTAAAACTTTGGATATCTTGAAGGTATAAAATTGTTGTGCTTTTTTTTTTTTTTTTTACTTGAATGGTTTAATCACAGCAATAATTATCTGCTTTTCTTCAGGAAGATTCATTTTCTTTAAAGGAGCAGCTTCGTAAAGCAGAGGAACAGGTTCAGGCAACTCGACAAGAAGTTGTCTTTCTGGCTAAAGAACTTAGTGATGCAGTAAATGTGCGAGATAAAACAATGGCAGATCTACATACTGCACGCTTGGAAAATGAGAAAGTGAAGAAGCAGTTAGCTGATGCACTGGCAGAACTTAAACTAAATGCTGTGAAAAAAGATCAGGTAAAGCAAGTCAACTTTGAATTAATAACCATAAACTCATGAAAAGAATAAATTATAATAAAATAAGTCAGATCAGATTTCTGACCAGAGAATTTTAAGTTTCCATTCATTCTGTTTAGTTATTGTAACTTCTTGGGTTGAAATTAATGTGTCAAGAAAATCTTCTGTAAGCACAATTCCTTATTTTTAGTAAAAGTTGTTCTGTTATTAAATATTTTTGATATCAGGTATATATTGCTTTGTTTGGAATTTCTTGTTTACTAGTTATATAAAATAGCTTATGGTACAGAGTTACGAAAAATTGTGCTGTGAATGGATAATTATGAATGTAATTCACTCCACTATTGTCATGTATGTAAGAAATTAAAAAAATAGCATATGGTTACTTAAGAGAATAATAATTATTCCTCAGGAAGTAGATTATTTGTAGTTTTTAAATGAACCTTAGTCAAAACATATAAATCTAGATTTGTTAGGAGAATTGTTGTGGCACTATAGCCTAAACCCCAGAACAAAAAAAAAAAAAGCCAGAAAGACATAAGTAAAAAGGAAGTTGGATTTACTATTACAAAATGAAGTATCAGGTTTTTATCTTAGTGGCAATATTTGTTTGTTTCTTAGGACAAGACTGATACATTGGAACATGAACTGAGAAGAGAAGTTGAAGATTTGAAACTCCGTCTCCAGATGGCTGCAGATCATTATAAAGAAAAATTTAAGGAATGTCAGAGGCTCCAAAAACAAATAAACAAACTTTCAGACCAATCAGTAAGTACCATTGAATTCATATGAAAGTGGTACCATAGTCGTCTTATACTCTGTGATATAGATAATATTTTCCTGGTCTTCCGATTGAAATCTGAAAGCAGAAAAAGGAGCAAGGAATGCATGCAGTAAAATAGGAAGGCTTTGTGAAAAAAGTTACAGTTTAAGTATCAAATGTATAGATTATTTAAGTATCACATGTATAAATATTGGTTTGTGGCCTTTTGAACATATTTTGACTTCGTAGTAGAAGCTTGAGATTTCTGTGAATGATTAGTTTTGGTAAATTCACAAGAAAAAGCAATGTGTTTTTCTTTTGCAACATTTGGATTGTAGATGATGTATAACTTTAGTATTTGTTTGGCTTTTAAAACAAGGATAGCTTTATGGATGTATAGGATTTCTTTTTTATTATTTACATATTTACTTAAAAAGTCTAACAAAATCAATGACTTGATTTAATAGTTTATTGTTAATATCCTGAATAGGCCAATAACAATGTGTTCACAAAGAAAGTTGGGAATCAGCAGAAAGTGAATGATGCTTCAATAAACACAGACCCAGCCACTTCTGTGTCTGCTGTAGATGTAAAGCTGCCACTATCTTCTGCAGGTAAAAATCTTTTAGATTTTTTTGTGTAGAGTGTCCTACCTTAAAAAGTATTAATATGACCAGGCGTGTGGTATTGGAACATGTTTACTTAATAAAAGAGTTAGCAGGTGGTAATGAAGGACTGGAAGAATGACTTAAAAATGTATTCTTCAGAGTATATTTTTTTCTTATCCTGTTTACTCAGTTATCTAGGGAGAACAATTTTTGTGCCATTTTGGAACTACTTTTAGCAAATTATTAAAAAGCAAAAAGAACGGTGCATTCATTATTGAAAGTGAACTTGGTTCTGACATTTTAAAATTCTCATTCTCATTTAGAATTTATTTTTCTTTGTTTATTTAGGATATAAATAAATGTTTCTGTCCTTCAGTATTCCATTTTTACACTTTACAATTGACTCTTAAGTTTTTCTGAGCAAGAAAATAATATAAGGGGCAAAATACTTTTTAATGATCTTATTTTCTGTCTTATTACAGCAGAGACAGATTTTGACTTGCTCTCGAAAGGTAAAGTCTGTGAAATGACCAAAGAAATTGCTGACAAAACAGAAAAGTATAATAAATGTAAACAACTCTTGCAGGTAAGTTAACTTTTTGAGTGAAAGAAAGATTTATCAAATGTTAAATGGTTTAGCTCACCTTTATTAAGTTTTATTGATTTTTTTTTTTTTCCAGCCCCATATACTGTTTCACTTTTGCCTTTGGGATGATGAAAGGAGGTGCTTTGTATACTTGTTCATAAAGGCCATTGTGTAAAATCATTATCCCCAAATTAGTATTTTCTGTTCATATGTACTAAAATGTCCTTGTTTGGATAATGAACAAGTAATTAGTTGAGGTTGGAAATTTCTCCCTGTCTTTTTGTAATAGTATATGGAAAATATTTGAATTTTATAATAAAGGGAAATACTCTTTTTTAAAGTTTATTGTAAAAGGAAAAAGAAATTTAACATATCTCAAAAGTGACCCAGTGGACACATGGCAAAAGGGAATATTAACCAAATTGATTATTTTAAATATCATCATTCAGACTTTAAAGTTTTGCATGCAGGTACTATTCATACCTGGAGTATTTGAAGGATGAAGGAAATTGCTCCTCAGTTGTTTTGTGTTTGCATATGTGATTTTTGTGTCTTAATTTGTGTATTTGTATTTCTGAGTCTGGGAAAAGAAAGGAAATTCTATAGAGCTACAGACAGAAAAGCATAGATTAGCTCAGTGTTACTGGAATAATTTAAAACTTAAAAACATTATTAAAATCTTTAGCAGACTTTAAACTGGACTTTTTTTTTTTTTTTTCTTTTTTGTGGTGGTGGGAATCAAACCTAGGGCCTCACTTACGTTAAGCAAGTATTCTACTGTTGATCTATACCCACAGCAGACTCCTTCTGTAAAAGAGCTAATTAGCAGTATTAATAACATTGTAGTATAATGCATTACTCACATGTTTATAGTAATGCTGATGCAATGAAATCTACTGCACTTCAAGTCCTATAAAGGTATAGCATTTACAGTTATGTACTGTGCATAACAGTTGATAATAAATGACTGTTACTGATTAATGTATTTGTTTTACTAATACTATTATTTTAGAGTGTATACCTTCTGTTCATTTTAAAAAAAAAGACCTAAAAACTTTAAAATAGTGTGCCATGTTAACCAGCAACAGCTTCACAATCTCACATGTACTTCATCTTTCCATTGCATCATATTCTTTTGTGCTTCATTTAGTCTCATTTTGTTTCATTTATTGTGGCCCCTAAGTGTACAAAATTCACTACTTATATATTGTCAGTAAGAGGCCATGTTTAGTGATTGACTTGGAAACAAATAAAAGTAAAGACTGTGAAGGTAAAAAGTCAATGATCACTATCAGGCATGTTCTGTTCCACTGAAAATATGATCTTCAAGAACAAGAACAGAAAGACGGAGCTGTTATAGGATCCACTTTATTGAAGGCAGCAAGATAATTCAAGAAGAGTATATATCAATTAAAAATTTCTAGAGATTTGAATTGAAGACCAAATATAGAAGCTTATCTGATTCCACACCATGATGATCACAACCAGCAAAAAGTTTATGTATGATGTTGAAAGAAAAGGCTATATTCAGCTTATGAAGTTAAATTTGCTGCTAGCTCATTATTCATTACATAATGTAAAAGTAAGTGGTGAGTTTGCAAAGCACACCACGTGCTGATGTGAAGGTAGCTGAAGAATTTTAGAAAATTCAAAATAAGCTGATTGTGGAGAAAAATTACTTGCCACAGCAAATCTTCAATATGAATGAAACCTGTTTCCACAACCACAAAGTCTCCTATCTAATGAGGAAGCATTTCTCAGGATATATGCCCATCATTAAGCAATGTGTGACTATAATTATTTGTAAGGGACTAAACTATCTTTAAGGATGAAACAATTCTGAATGAGTATTTAAAATTTTTTATTATATACCAATATTATTAAAAGAAGATATTATGTTTCTTCAAGTAAGACTTTCTGAAGGAACATCTAAAAATCTGTTTATTTATTTATTTTTGGTACTGGGGATTGAACTCAGGGGCACTTGACCACTGACCCACATCCCCTGGCCTATTTTGTATTTTCTTTAGAGACACGGTCTCACTGAGTTGCTTAGTGCCTCACCATTGCTGAGGCTGGCTTCAAACCCACCATCCTCCTGTCTCAGCCTCCCGAGCAGTTGGCATTACAGGTGTGCACCACCGCACTGGGCTTAACTTTTTTGAGGTACACTTTTTAAACCAATGAAGTACACATATATATGAAGTGTGCCATTTGATCAGTTTTGACCTACACGGTCCAGAAAATATCACTATATTGTCAAGATAATGAACATTTCCATTACTCCCCAATTTTTTTGTGCCTGTTTGCAACTTGGCTCTTTCTTCTATCTTCATTTTTCAGGAAAACATTTGCCTATTTTCTGCCACTATTGACTAACCTAAATTTTTTGTATGTCTTTATAAAATGGTGTCATTATAGTATGTTCTCTTTTCCTATCCCTTTCAGCACAAATTATTTTTGAGAATTGTCCATATTATTGTTATATTGTTAGCTTATTCATGCCATTTCATTCCTGAGGTAGTATCCCATTTTATATATGTATTATAATTTGTTTATACATTACAAGTGGTTGGGCATTTGGGGTTTTTAATTGTTATGAGTAAAGTTGTTATGAACATTTGTAGATAAGGTTTTTTGTGACCGTAACAGTTTTTTGCTTCTTGTGGGTAAATATCCAGGAGTGAAATGCCTAGGTGATAAGGTAGGCAACACATTGGTTAACTGTATGAGAAATTACCAGATTATTTTGCATAGTACTTTTGTACCATTTACATAGCCAGACTAATGAACGTGTCATGATAATATCATTGTGGTTTGAATTTGCATTTCCATGATGAATTAATGCTGAGCTTCATTTCTTATGCTTGTCAGCTGTGTACCCTTCCCACCCTCCTTCGGTGATTGTTTAGATCTTTTTTCTACTTTAAAAATTGTGTTGTTCATCTTGTGTTGTACTTGTTCTTTATTCTAGATACAGTTTCTTTCTCTGCCATTTGTGGTGCATATTTTCTCCCAATCTGCCTTTTCATTTCTTTAATGGTGTTTTTAGAAAAGCAAAATTTTAATGATGGTTTATTAATCATTCCTTTATATTTTGTTATTTTAAAAAATATTTGTTTAATCCAAAGTAATAAAGATTTTCTCCTATGTTATCTTCCATAAGATTTTTGTTTTTGTGGTGCCAGGTATTGAACACACAACTGAAAGCCTGCTAGGCGAGTTCTCTATTACACTTCCAGCCCATCTAGAAGTTTTAGAGTCAGGTTTTGCATTTAATTCTGTGAACCATAGTTGATTTAGTATTATTTGTTTTTCAAAGGTATTTCTTTCTCCATTGAATTACTCAAAAGTATACTTTTAAACTTCACCTTGAACAAAAACATTGAAAATGAAATGGTCATATATTGCCTTTTTTGTCATGATTTCTAACTCCTTCCATAAGATGTTTTGGGTTATAAGAAAAAGCAATTGTATGAATACATGATTTCCCTCCATCCTTTTGTAAAGTCATAACTATTGTGAAGTATCATGTCACTGCAAATAAAAAGAACAGAGATGGTAAAAAGTATCTCCCTGATCCTGATCCCGAGATATGAGCTGTTAATAATGAAATTTATATTTTTCTATACAATATTGGCATAGATATCACATATAATTATATAAAACAAAAGTAAGAATGGATTATATTGTACTATTTTTGCAACATGCTATTCAGTGTAATTTGACATTTTTGTCTGCTTGAACATCTGCCTTTTAAATATATTTATACTGTTCCATTTATGGATATAAAATGATTAATCTATTGATAGACATTTAGTCCTTTTATGTTTATGCTGTTACAGCAGTGTTATGAAAAATATTAGTACACATTTAAGTATGTTTGTGTATATGTTTACTTTATATGGATTTAAAATCTTTTGATAATTATACTAATTTTACTTAGGATGAGAAAACTAAATGCAGTAAATATGCTGATGAACTTGCAAAAATGGAGCTGAAATGGAAAGAACAAATGAAAATTGTTGAAAATGTAAAACTTGAACTAGCTGAAGTAGAGGACAATTATAAAGTAAGTTTAGCACTTGTATACAAACCTAAAGCATAGAACTTATTGTACCACCTGATGCTTTTGAAAATGTATTTTCTGTCATTTTCATCAACCTAATACACATTTTTAATATGGATAATTGAGGTATTTTTCTTCTATAAATGAAAATGGTGTGTATTTAGTTTCATTGAATGTAGATCATTCATTGTGAACTGATAAAAATGAATATTCGTATTAATTGGTATTATGGCTTTAGTTCACTGAGAAAAATGAATATTCGTATTAATTGGTATTATGGCTTTAGTTCTGTGGATTCAGATAGCTATTAAAAATTTATATTTTGGGCTGGGGTTGTGGCTCAGTGATAGAGCACTTGCCTAGAGTGTATAAGGCACTGGGTTCAATCCTCTGTATACACCTACATTGAAGAGAAATTTTTTTAAAAAATTATCTTTTAATTGTGCTTATTTTAAAGATTAAAAGCAATCATTTCAATATTCTCCTGCTTGCTTTTTTTTGGCAGGGGCTACGGGGATTGAACCCAGGGACACTTTACCATTGAGCCACATCCTCAGCCCTTTTTATATTTTTTATTTTGGGATAGGGTCTCACTAAGTTGCTAGGGCTGGCTTTGAACTTGTGATCCTCCTGCCTCAGCCCGCTGAGTTGCTGGGATTATAGGTGTGTGCCACCATGCCTGGCTTTTTTTTTTTTAAACAAACATGTATGTTAAATTATTTGGGGGCCTCAATGGGTTTTATGTTATAATAATGTATCATCAGTAATTCTTAAAAATTTTAAATTTATTTTAATTTAGAATTTTAAAAATTATTTCCCAGTTGTCTTATTGTGATCCTAAATGAAGTTCTGCAAGGTAAATCATAAAATCTTAATTAAAATTATTTTTTGCCATTGTAACATAAGTGAGCAAAAAAATTCAAATGATAAATCATATCTATAAGAAGATTAGTAAAAAATATTATTGGGCTGTCTAGCTAATTACTAAGTAGTAAAGTATTAGCTTTCTCGGGAATAGAGTGCAATATGATATATTTTACAATATACATGTATGGCCTGGGGATGTGGCTCAGTGACTTTCCTGGCATGCAGTCTAAGTGATTAAGTTCTGCTGTATCATAGCTACTTTTATCTGTATCTAATTTTTAAATTACAGTTATTTAAAGTTTCCTTTGTGGAAGCTGAAGAGAGCTAATTTTACTGGTGAACCTTCTATTCTTAAAATGATATTTCATGAATCATTGTTGTTTCCGAGATTCTGGTGGATATTGTCTTCAGTGACTACAACTTCTGTTGTTATTTGTAAAGTGTGAATACTGAATATATTAAAATTTTTTGCATGTTGATGAGAAAAAATGGTTTGCTAAATATTTATTGAAACCTATTTAATGCCCTTCACTTTTGATACAAACGTGGACTGAGTAGGTAAGGTAAAATGTGATAAAAGCTTCACGTGAGTGATGTTTCAAATACCCTGGGGTTGTTTCCAATCACATATTTAGTAGGAAGATATTATGGAGAAACTAGATCTTTGAAAGACGGAACTGAAAGAGAGAAGTGAAGTTAGGAAAAGGAAGAAAAATTGTTCTAAACAGACAGAAAGTATTATACAGGTTTGGAGGTCAGATGTAGATAGCAGAGCTGGGGAACTAAAGCATTTGGACTCTTATTAATTGGAAACTGTTGAGCAATAAGGCTTTTAATATCTATATTTGAATGAAAGCTTGAAGCCAGATTTTGGAAGGCCTAAAATGGAATTTGGTGCTGGTTTCTGTTTAGAATTTTTTAGGCTAAAAGGGACCCAACTAGAGTAGGTCCTTTCTGAAAATAATTTGGTAGCACTAAAGATGGTTTACATATTGGAACATATAAACAGTTTAAAGGTGAGGGAATCAGGGAGAAATATTCTTCAAATGAATCGATAAAGGCCACCTCCTTTGAAAATACCTTCCCTGATCTAGTGCCATTGAATAGGATATAAGTCTAGTAAAGAACGTATTAAAATGCATCTTTAGGGAAGAACTCTTGATGAGTAGATTTATTTGATTTTGCATCTGTTAATACTTATCCTGTATAGGTGGTCAGTGGGTGGTGGATGAAGGAATGAATGACAGGGAATAAAAGCACCGGGAATGGAGGAAGAGGAGGAGGAAGTATTCTAACCATCAATGTTCTCTGATTTTGATGGTATCTTGTTAACAAATGTAGGAAAGAAGGCTTGGGACATTTTGTCTTTACAGTGAGGGAAGGGCAGCAATGTGCATGTATCCAGTCATCTATTTAAAAAGCAGATGTGGAACTTAATAGAGAAATGGTATACCAGTCAGTATTTGTGGATATTTTCAAGGCATGGAAAAAAGTGACTTTTCACAGAGATGCCAAAGAAACTTTGAAGAATACTCGTATGTGTGATTGAGAAGAAAAAGTAGACACAAAGGGCATGGAGAATGATAGTATTGAAAGAGTTTTACATAAACCAAAGGAATAGTTTTAAGAATAAGAGGAATTTATTGATAACAATTCAGAGAAGCCAAAGAGTAAGCATTGAAGAAAATACATGGATTTGATAATATAAATTGTTTTGATAGAATCATATGAATTAGATCTCAAATTGTAAGGAGGGAATATAAATGATGAAAAAAATTAATTTATTTCTTTATTTAGCTTCAGTTGGCAGAAAAAGACAAAGAAATAAGTGGTCTGACTTCACATTTGGAAAACCTCTCCAGAGAGAAGGTATTAAGCAATGTGCTTTTTAAAAAACAACAGAAAAACTTTATGTATTTACTTTAGAATATGAGAAAAATGCACGTGTTAAAAGTTATTAGTTTAGTCTTTGTTATCTATTTTGTGTTTAACAATGAATAAATTTTACAATATTCAAATATAAGAATATGTTGAAATTTAAAAAATTTTTGTATGCTTATCTGGTTTTCTTTTGTAATAGGAAATGCTTGTGAAGTTGTAAAATTACTTAACTGCATTAGCTGACATTCAAACAGAGCTATACGTACAGTTGTAAAGGTGGTGTAGTATAGCATTTGTCATTGTGGTACTTTGGTATGTGTCCCCATCTCTTTTCAGAGCTCTGCAAAGATACAATTTTTCATAATAATACTATAGCATTACTTGGATTTTCCCCCCATAGTGTTAACATGTATACTGTTGGTATGAAAGCAATGGTGGAAAAATTGTTTGTTGTTATTAAGTTAGTAGCAACAAATCATGGTAGTAGTTGTATTCATTTTAACCCTGTACTTAACCCTGTATATAAAAAAAGGGGAAAGAGCTATTGAAACATGGATCTATAGAATGTAGCAAAGTGATCATAATTAGTTGACTGTATAAATGAAAACAGCTCTTTTTAAAAACAAAATAATTTGTAATTTTACTAAGGCTTAAATTCAAATTATGTGTGCTATTTTGTTGATATGGTGTTACTTCATTGAACTGGGATGGTTTTGAGTCACTGGAGTGGAATAAATGGGTTCCTAATTTGACCCTCACAAGTTTTTGCATAAAAAATATCCTTACATTATTTATAGCAGAAGAAACTATGGCTTAGTAAAGAGAAAAGTGACTTGACCGACTCTCACAACACTCAAGTAGTTTGTACATTCTTCTTAACTCACACATTGTCTACTAGGAACTTTTTTTTTTTTTTTTTTTGTCTACTAGGAACTTTTTCGTTCCCTCACTACTTATAGGTCTTCACTCCAATGTCATTTTTTTCCTGATTGTTCTGTGTACAAGTTGGAACCCACTACTCCACCAGTATGCTCTGTGCCTTTATTCTTTTTCCATCTCTGCAGGATTTATCACCATTTAACAGATCCTGTATTTTACTTTGTTTATTGTTTATCTTCCTTTTTCTAGAATGTAAGTTTTATAAGTCAGAAAGTTTTGTCAGTTATTCATAAATCCCAAATGCTAGTAGATATTGAGTAAATGAGCAAATAAAAGGACTCATTATAGTTTATTTTACCTAATAGTTCCCTAGTATTTCTATAGTATAATTTGTTTATAAAAACTAGTTTTTAGTAGTGTAAAATCAATCTCTGTGTGTGTGTGTTGCAGGGGATTGGGGATGGTGTTACTGGGGATTGAACCTACAGCTGCACATGATAGGCAAGAGCTAATCCAGTGAGCTACATTGCACTTATTTACCATTTTTGTATCTTCATATTACTTCAAATAATTGGCATAAATCCTTCTTAGAAATTTGAAAAGGGAAAAATTATAAAGCAAAAGCAACATAGTAAATAATGGAAAAATTTTTTTCATGGAAAATTGTTTACTATTACCAGAGAAAATTTTAAAATGTTCTTTAATATTAGTGTTTTTGCATATTGACAAACCAGATTAGGGATATTTCTTGAGTCATATATTCTGCTTTTTAAATATGGGCTGTTTGGACTGGAGATTAGCTCAGTTGTAGACAGAATTGTATGTATGTGTATATACATATACATGGGCAGGTTGTTCAGAACATTTGTATTTCCATGTACATTTTATAATCATCTATTTATATAGACTCTTACTAGGATTTTGATTGGGATTGCATTGAATTGGGGGGATATTAATAGTGTAAAAATACTATTTTCCAGCCTGTGAACTTGGTATCTCTCTCCATTTATGCTCTTTAATTTCTCTCAGCATTGCTTTTTTGTTTTTAGTATATAGGCTTTGTTTATCTTTTGTTAAGATAAAATACTTAGGAATAAATCTTACCTACCGATTCTGCTCTAAGTAAAATTGGTTAAAATTTCATTTTGTAATTATTTGTTGCTGATACATGGAAACAGTTCATTTTGTATATTAACTTTGTATACTGTGACCTTGCTTTAATTTATTCATTCTCCTAGTTATTGTAGATGTGATAGGATTTTTCTACATACATGATTATGTCATGTGAATAAAGACAGTTTTACTTTATTTTTAGTCTTCCTGCCTTAATCTGAAATTAATTCACTGGTTATTTTGAATAGAGGCTGTGAGAGCAGATATCCTTGCCTTGTATTTGATCTTCAGTAGGCTCATTTAATTTTTCACTATTAAGTTTTACTTTAAAAAAATTTTACACTAGGTTGCTGAGATTTCTTTAAAAAGCACGAATCTGTATTAAATTTGTAAAATATTTCTTCAGCATGATTTGTCCCCTTTATTCTTTTTTTTTATTAGATGTTTTTATGGACACAGTACCTTCATTTTATTTCCATATGGTGCTGAGGATCAAACCCAGTGCCTCACATGTGCTAGGCTCTCCCACTGCGCCACAACCCCAGACCCCTTTTATTCTTTTAACATAGTGAATTATATTTATTGATTTTTTTTTTTTTTTTGGATGTTAAACTGACTTCACATTCTCATTTAGTCATAGTGTTTGTTTTTTAATATTATTGATTTTTATTTGCTAATAAGAAGTTCAGGGTTTTTCCATTAATACTTTTAGGATGAAGTCAGTCATTTTTTTTCCCCCTTGATGTCTTTGTTTGGTTTTCATAGTAGAATAATACTGGCTTTGTTAAAAAGTTGGGACATGTTTCTTATACTTTAAAAGAGTTAACAAAACAAGAAAAAAAAATGAATTGCTTCCCTAGGGAATTCAATCAAATGTTTATAATTCTGTATTAAGACTTTAAAATATTGTTAATACCTTTGAGTAGTAAGAGATTAATAATTAGTTTCCTTAAATTAGTTCTATAACAAGGCACTTTTCAGCACAAATAAATTTGAAAATACATTGAGTTTTGTCTTGCTGTCTGATTTTGTTAAATTTGGAAGGGGCATTTATGAGAAGTCTTTCCAGTTGCATATCTGAAACATAATAGGGAAGTAATTTTATTGTTATTTCAGCTAAATGTTTAATGTTGCCCTTATAAATGTTTGATTGCTTTTCTTATTTATCTTTGTTTTTGCTAATTTTAGGAACTTAAAAGGAATTTAGAAAATCAAACAGAAAAGAAAATGGAAGTCCATAGTTCCCAACAGACCTCACAGTGTCTCAACACATGCTTAGAGCAAAATGGGCACGTTCATGTACTGCCAAATGTACAACCAGTTCTGCAGTATGGTAATCCGTATGCAACACAGGAAACAAGAGGTTATTATTTTTGGCTTGGGGTTAGCTGAATCTGGATTTTTTTTTTCCCTTATATTTTCATGAGATTAGAGAACTCCTGGCACAATTTACTTTAACGGAAACATTTGTATAATTGGCAGTTTTAATGTTTAACACTGTTAAGGGCATCATCCAGAAATGATGTACCATGCTTATTACGTATAATTCAATTTCTAAAATCACTTGGGTTAAAAATGAAAACATTTGTTTTTTTTGATGTAACAGTATGTTTTTTTTATATCCTGTTTATCAAATCTATACATAGAGATGCTAATTGTAGTAAATAGTTTCATCCTACCCTTCTAAAATATGTATTTTTTTCTTTTCCAAAATTATCACAGATGGAGCAGATGGTGCTTTTTATCCAGATGAAATTCAAAGGCCACCTGTAAGAGTCCCTTCTTGGGAAGACAATGTTGTCTGTAGCCAGCCTTCTCGAAACCTTAGTCGGCCTGATGGTTTAGAAGACCCAGAGGACAGCAAAGTAAGTTGAATTTCCATTGTCTGAATTTGTCCCCTTTTTTGGTCTTATGTAGAGAGTTGAAGGTATGTGCATGTGTGAAAAAAAGTATATGCTAGGGTTTGCATAATTTTTGGAAAAATCTTGCTTGTATTGAAATTCAAAAAATAAACTAATATTCTTCAGACTTTAGGATTTATATTCTAAAGTCAAAGATTAAGATCAGAGAATGGTCTGAGACTATTGTAGTTACCAATATCTAAGTCTTTTGTTGTTGTTTTGGATAATGATGATTGAATCAGGGGTATTTAACCAATGAGGCTGGCTGTGAACTTGAGATCCTCCTGCCTCAGCTGCTGGGATTACAGGCTTGTTCTACCAAGGAAGCTGGGCCAGATAGTTGAATCTTAATTATCATTAAGTGACTTACTACATTCTTTGTATTATAGATGTACTAGGCTGGAAGAAACAGTTATTATGATGCATACTGAAGCATAATATTGCACTTTTTATATCATACTGGAAATTTTTAAGGTAGAATCCTCATTAAAACTTCAGCCAGAAAAAGAGAGTAGTGTAGGTATCATGTAGTAATTTTCTTTTTCAGAGAAATAACTTTTTAGATATCTTTATTTATGTAGCATTTCTGATTTTATGGCATCAATATTGATAATAATGGAATGAGTTGTGTAGAATGTCGTTTTTTAAAATATATATTTAAGAAATTATTTTCACCTTTTGAGAAATAGCTTTATTTTCAAAGCTGCTTTACTTTGGAAAGTATGTTCTTTTCTTCATAGCTCTTTTTGGATTTCCTGTGTATTAAGATCAGTTTAAAAGAAATGCTTTTTATGCTCTTTGCAAGTACAGTGGTATCATGACCTGTTTCTCATTTAGTCTAGTTTGCTGCATTTAATTGCTATTAACCTTTGCAGAAACTGATCAGTGTTCAGACAGGCATGATTTTAGCCCTGGTGCTCAACACCCATAATGGAGAAAAATGTATTTCTCTCTCCTGCCTTTTGGCCTCCTATGTCCATTACTGGGAATAATTAGGGAAACTGTCAGAACTTTTGTAGCCTATTTAAGGTCTAGAGTATCATCTTACTGCTTTTTCACACCTTTACTTCACATTTTGCATATTTAATCTAATCATCTTTGGCACAGATGTTACATGTGACAAGCCCTTCTCTTCCGTAGTCATCTGCTTCAGTTTAATTAGCAGAATGTTCTTTCTGATCTGTGTGCTTTGCCCTCCTGCAAACCCATGAGAAGCAGTGTTAGAGGCTTGTGCTCATTTGCTGACATACTTAGATTTGGTAATGAAATAGAAGGACTCTTAATATGCATACCCAGAGTAATTGTATTTTGCAATCAGAGTTTTCTCATTAAAGAACAATTTTATGCATATTCAAAACTTTTAAAATTTCTTGTTATTACACAACAAAAATCACTGGCAAGTGAAGTGTTTTAGTAAGAATATGAAAGCAAATTTGAATTGACCTGTTCCTTCTATTTCTTTCCCCTGGGAGTGATTAACAGCCACAGGCCCCAGTGAGCACCTTTGAATTAGTGTTGAGGTGGCCTACGTCAATGCCTATGCCTGCTATCTTTCTTCCCTTCTGTACCAGAATCTGTAGTCAACACTCAGATCAAAAGCTTTTTATGACTCCCATTTTCCTAATAATTGCAGTAACTATAGCATCATAATTATTATGGTGGTGGCAGTAAACATTTCTGTACTGTTTGTCAGCTAATGCTAAACTTTATATATAGTAGCACATTTGTTATTCATAGCAGTCCTAAAAGGGTGGAAACTATCACTATTTTATGGTAGAGGAAAACTGAGAGAAGATTAAATAGCCCCAAACCACACAACTGGTGAAGGGAGGAGACAGGATTCGAACCTCCTCAGTTTGGCTGTGAAGCTGTGTATCAAATAAGATTATGCCAGACATTACCATACTTTTTCAATTCAAGGCAACCTTAAGATCTCAGTAATTTTATTTTTTCCACAGCAACCCCTGAGCCAAACAAAACACCTAACAGATATTTATCTCCTAACAAATTTAGTATTCATTTGGAAAAGTAGCGTGCGCGCGCACACACTAAATTTTTCTTTTGATTCTTTTAATTTTTATTTATTCTTAAATAACTGTGGTTACTAATGGCATGTGTGTAACTATTGGCTACCGTATAACTTCTCAAGCCTTGGAATCACATGGGACAAGCCACTCTTATTTCCTGTTTCACATTGTTATTTATTTATTTATTTTTAACATGGCACTTGATTTATATCACAGCACCTGACAAAGACTTTGCTTCTCAAAGCCAGGATGTCACTAAAAGCAATGTAGTACTGTCTGAAGTTGAAACTGAGTGGTCTTGAACGGTTATTTATATGTTATCTGACAAATGTTGAGTATTTCTGCATATTTAATATCCCTAAGAAATTAAAATTATATCACAGATTCCCTCTGATTTTCCTTTGGTACCCCCTTAGTACCTTCATAGCCTACTTTTTGGGACCCTGGGCCTAAATTATTACAACTCAGAAAATGGGGTTTGCAGAGTAGCAGTAGTGGTATCTCCTAGGAGTTTGCTGGAAATGCAGAATCTTCTACGCTGCTCCTGAAGTTAGTATCAGACTGCATATAACAACATCCTTAGGTAATTATTATATGCTCAGTAAAATTTGGGATGCACAGATCCAAACTGTCTCCTTTCATTAGAAAAGCCTGTTTTGTTTTCTCTTCTTTAATGCCCATTTTCTTTGCTACTTGTTTTCATGCCTTTCTTGTTTCCTTCTACCTTCATTCTCACTCCACCCCACTAATTAAAAAAAAAAAAAAAAAGAAAGAAAAAGAAAGAAAGAAACATAAGGCTCACACATTTTATTAATGTGAGGTTTGTTTGCAGCTTTCCACATGAGTCTTTCACAGTGAACCCCCAAACTGAAGATACTTTTGATATATATTTATTTGTGGCATGTTTTTAGCATTTATTCTCAGGAAGGCCTGTGATTCACAAAGGGTCTGTGATTTCAAAATTATTAAAAATCACAGCTTGAAAGAATCAAGGCCTCTTTTTTATTTTTCATGGAACATTGTTTGAGTTTACTTTACTCAAATTTTGCCATTTTCACATATTTTAAAAATTATATTTTAGTGTTTTCTGTTTATGAATTAGTATGTAATTATAGTCAACTCATTTTTATTAGTGCCACAAGAGTTCAATGGGAAAAGAATAATCTTTGCTATGAATGGTGTCGGGAAAATTATATCCCTGCCTCACACATATACAAAGATTAACTCAAATTGGAGGGCCTAAATGTGAGAGCTAAAACTCCCAAGATTTATTTCTCTCTATATATTTTTTGTTTGGATTAGGCAATGGTTTCCTAGATATGACACAAAAAAAGCATAGGCAACATAGGAAGAAAAAAATAGATAATATACATTATAAAATGTTTTGAATTAATTCTATGCTGTTCGTTTAATTTGGGGGATACTGGGGATTTAACCCAGGGGCCCTCTACCACTAAGCTACATCCTTAGCCCTTTTTTTTTTATTTTGAAACAAGGTCTTGCTAAGTTGTCCAGAGTGTCCTTGAACTTGTGATTCTCCTGCCTCAGTTTCCCAAGTTGCTGGGATTATAGGGATGTGCCACTGTACCCTTTTTACATATACAGTTATTTCTACCTGGTAATATGTATCTAGTTGGTATCTCCTAATGCTAAATTTTACCTTTTCCATAACTATGTAGTGTCTTTGATATAGTAGGGGCTATTTAAACGTTTGAGATCAGTGATTTTAGTTAAAGAAATGCTTTTGTTTCTTTTTTTCCTAGTAAACTATTTAAAATTCAGGTAATCTTAGAAAAGGTGACAACTTTATTGAGAGATAATTCACATACTTTATAGTTTACCACGTAAAACATATAATTCAGTAGTAGTCAAATGACTCTGCAACTGTCATCTCCTCCCACACACAGCTTGTAACCATTAGCAGTCAACTCTCCCTTCTATTCTTTTATTCTCCCAGCTGAGGAAACTTGTAGTCTGCTTTACTTTTTAAATAGATGTGCCTATTTTGGATATTCAGTTATATAAATCAAATCATATTATTTGTGGTCTTTTGGGTCACTTAGTATGTTTTCAAAGTTACCCATTTTTAGTATGCATTCATGTTTATCATGAAGAACATACGTGGTTCCTTTTTATTGCTGAGTTCAGTCATGTTTTCAGTATACATATATTGTATATTCATTTGTTGATGGACATTTAGATTATTTTCACTTTTTGGCTGTTGTGAAATAGTGCTGTTCAGAACATTTGTGTACAAAGTTTTATTTGAATACCTTTTTACTTTTGGGAAAGTGAATTGCTAGGTCAGTTTTAATGGTAATTGTTGGTAAAATTCCTTAAGAGTAAAATTGCTGGGTCGTGTGTTAACTGTTTATTTAATCTTTTGAAGAACTGCCTAATTGTTTTCCACAGTGGCTATATGATTTTACATCAGTATAAGGGTTCCAATAAGAGGGTTCCAATTCTCAACATCCTTGTTATACTTGTTATTGTGATTGTCTTTGGAGGGGGGCAAGGGTTGGGGAGCAGTGCTGGGGATTAAACCCAGGGCCTCAGGCATGCTAGGCAAGTCCTCTACTACTGATCCACATCCCTAGTCCTTGTCTTTTTAATTATAACCCATTATAGTAGGTGTATAGTGGTACATCCTTGTGATTTTGATTTGCGTTTCCCTTATGCCTAATGATGGTAAGCATCTTTTCATTTGCTTTTGTATGTTCTCTGGAGAAATGTCTGTTGAAATTCTTTGGAAGTTTCTAAATCGGGTCCATTATTATATATATGATTTGCAAATATTTCCTCCCAATCTGTGCATTGTCTTTACTTTCTTGATTTTACCTTTATAGCACTGAAGTTTAAGTTGAAGTCGAATTTATCTGTTTGCTTTGTTTATATCTAAGAAATTTTTGCCTCTTAAGATTTTTCATTTTTACTCCTATGTTTTCTTCTAAGGATTATAATTTTTAGCTCTTTAAATTTGGACTTTGGTCCACTCTGAGTTAATTTTGAATGTGGAGAAAAGTAACAGTTTGAAATCTAATGGGGATCTTGGAAAATTATTTGCTGATTTTTAAATTACTTTTAAAGTTATCAAGTGTTAACAGTTCAGTGTTATTCCTTCATTGACTGATATATTATTCTGGTAAAGCTTAAACAATAACATCTCATAAAAGGAGAAATATTGATTATTTTTATTTATTTAATATTATATTTTATTTTATTATTAATGATAATAAAAATTTTGAGAGGTCAAGATATAATGTTCTCTTAATTAAATGTTACCCAGAAATTTTATTGATACTTCCTTTTCTCTTATGTAATGTCTTCAGCCTTAGTAAATGTATACATTTTTAAAGAATGAATGCTTTTGAATTAGAATAATAATTACTGAGTTAAAAAGTTTTATGAAGTAGTGAGACTTTCTCCCTTGACATTTATTAATTCCTGCATGTACTTAAAATATTTCAATTAATAATTCCTAGTAAAAGTAGACTCATGACACAGTTTAGAAATACTGAATAGTTATAGTCCCATAGTCTGGATACTGGTAATTCAGGTGGTGTGACTTAGTTGTTAACCTCTGGATGTATATTGCTAAAATTTAATCGTGGCCTTTTTAAAAATTGAAGTAGAATACATATAATATTTGCCATCTCAACCTTGTAGGTGTACAGTTCTATATGTTATATACATTCACATGGTCACGCAGCTAATCTCCAGAAACTTGGCATCTTGAAAAACTGAAACTTCATACCCTTTAAAAAAAAGTTTTATTAAGTAGTGAGACATCCACTTTACCCTACCCCAACCCCTAGCACCCTTCTTTGATTTCTTTGAATCTGACTACTCGAGGTACCTGATGTAAATGGAATCATACAGTTACTTGTCTTTTTGTGACTGGTTTATTTCACTTAGCACAGTGTCTTCAAGGGTCATCCATATTGTAAATATGTTTGAAATTTCTTTCCTTTCAGTAAGGCTGAATAATATTCCATTATGTAGAATTGTTACATGCATCCATCAATAGACATTTGAGAGTTGTTCATGTCTTTTGGCTATTGAGAATAATGGTGCTTTGAATGTGGGTATGCAAATACCTATTCAAGTCCCTGCTTTTAATTCTTTTGACTGTATATTCAGAAGTGAAATTCCTGGATAATATGGTAATGCTGGTTTTAGTTTTTTGAGGAGTCGCTATATACTGTGATCTAATCTTTTTTTTTTTTTTTTAGTTCAGAAGGTTAACCCATTGTAAGACTATTTCTAATGTCCAACATCATTATATACTTTATATAAGAAAAATGTTTTCATATAGAGTATATTTGAAGCATCTAATAAGAACCATGTAATGAGAAGTTTGGGGGTTTCAAATAGGTTTCAGTTTACAATAGCTTGTTTCCTCTGCCTAAAAATCAACTTGTAATAGAAATAGTATTATATTGATGAGTCTAAAGGCAATTTAAAGGGTTTGGAACTTTTTTTTTAAGGTTTTAAAATACTACTAATAAAAGTGTTGGTTTTTCAAGAAAGTTCTTAATTTGAAATTGTTCATAAATAGATTTCAATATGATATTCCCAATAATTTGCTTATAAGAGTATTTTAACAGATTATTTTTAAAATTACAAGATTATTTTACTAGCTACAGATAAATCTGATATTAATCCTTTCAAATTTGTAACTTTCAGTGCTGACTTTTGGTGGAAATCTTTGCAAAATAGAGTACTTGCTGTGTAATTTTGTGTTCTCTCAAAGAATATTATAATCTTGATTTTAAAAATTAACATTAAACAATGTCATGATCTTTAAAGATGTATAGTAAAGCTATGTGATCCAATGTTGAAATACCATTGGATGCTTAGAGTTGTTCTTCTTTTCTCTTTTCACTGAAGCTGTTTTTTTGTTGCTAATAGAGGACCTGCTTTAATAGCCTTACTTCCCAATCTGATTTGCTATTTTTAATCTATGTGGTTTGGGAAATGAATTAACAAAGCTTGATGAGTAGAATAAGATAAGTCTATTCTTGGGCCAAGATTTAATTAATCATTTATTTTTAGTTCTTTTATTCTAATTTGTTATACATGACAGTAAAATTCATTTTGACACATAACACATAAACAGTATAATTTCTCATTCTTCTGGTTGTACATGCTATAGAATCACACCAGTCGTGTACTCATGTATGTACATAGGGTAATGATGTCTGATTCATTCCTTCCAGCCCCCACACTCCTCCCCTCTGTCTGATCCAAAGTACCTCTGTTTTTCCCTAGCCTTGCCCTCCCTTATAATGAATTAGCATCCAAATATCAGAGAAAACATTTGACCTTTGGTTTTTGGGGATCAGCTTATTTTGCTTAGCATGATATTCTCCAGTTCCATTCATTTACTGGCAAATATCATAATTTCATTCTTCTTAAAGGCTGAGTAGTATTCCATTGTGTATATATACCACATTTTCTTTTCTTTTTTCTTTTTTTTTTACATCTTTTTCATTTTATTTTACTGTTTTTTTTAAATTTATATGTGACAGCAGAATGCATTACAATTCTTATTATACATATAGAGCCCAATTTTTCATATCTCTCGTTGTATACAAAGTATAGTCACACCAATTCGTGTCTTCATACATGTACTTTGGATAATAATGATCATCATGTTCCAGCATCATTTCTAACCCCGTGCCCCCTCTCTTCCCCTCAAACCCCTCTCCCCTCTCTACAGTTTGTCTATTCCTCCCATGCTCCCTCTCCCTATCCCATTATGAATCAGCCTCCTTATATCAAAGAAAACATTCAGCATTTGATTATTTGGGATTGACTAACTTCACTTAGCATTATTTTCTCTAACTCCATCCATTTACCTGCAAATGCCATGATTTTATTCTCTTCTATTGCTGAGTAATATTCCATTGTATATATATGCCACATTTTTTTTTATCCATTCATCTATTGAAGGGCATTTAGGTTGGTTCCACAGTTTAGCTATTGTGAATTGTGCTGCTATAAACATTGATTGGCTGTGTCCCTGTAGTATGCTGCTTTTAAGTCCTTTGGGTATTGATCAAGGAGAGGGATAGCTGGGTCAAATGGTGGTTCCATTCCCAATTTTCCAAGAAATCTCCATACTGCTTTCCATATTGGTTGCACCAATTTGCAGTTCCACCAGCAGTGTATGAGTGTAATACCACATTTTCTTCATCAATTCATCTGTTGAATGACACCTAGATTGGATCCATAGTTTAGCTATTGTGAGTTGAGCTGCTACAAACGTAGATGTGGCTGCATCACTGCAGTATGCTGATTTTAAGACCTTTGGGTATAAATCAAGGATTGGGATAATTGGTTCAAATGATAGTTCCATTCCAAGTTTTCTGAGGAATCTCTATACTGCTTTCCATATTGGTTGCACCAATTTGCAGTCCCACCAACAATGTATGAGAGTAAATTTCTCCTCACATCCTTGCCAATATATATTGTTACTTGTATTCTTGATAATTCCCATTCTGACTGGAGTGAGATGAAATTTCAGTGTAGTTTTAGTTTGCATTTCTGTAAATGCTAGAGGTGTTGAACCTTTTTTCATATATTTGTTCACAGATTGTATTTCTTCTTCTGTGAAGTGTCTGTTCAGTTCCATAGTCCATTTACTGATTGGGTTATTTGCTTTGTTTGCTGTTAAGTTTTTTGAGTTCTTTGTCTATCTTGGAGATTAATGCTGTATCTGAGGTGCGTGTGATAAAATTTTCTCTCATTCTGTAGGCTCTCTCTTTGTTATTGATTCCTTTGCTGAGAAGAAGCTTTTTAGCTTGAATCCATCCCATTTATTGATTCTTGATTTTACTTCTTGGACTTTGGGAGTCTTGCTAAGGAAGTCAGATCCTAGGCTACTTTTTCTTCTATTAGGCAGGCGCAGGGTCTGTGTTCTAGTGCCTAAGTCTTTGATTCATTTTGAGTTGAGTTTCGGGCAAGGTGAGAGAGGGGTGAATTTCATTTTGTTACATGTAGATTTCCAATTTTCCCAGCATCCATTTGTTGAATAGGTTGTCTTTTCTCCGGTGAATATTTTTAGCACCTTTGTCTAGTGTGAGATCAACTGCGTTTGTGTGAGTTTGTCTCTGTGTCTTCTGTACATTGGTCTACTTGTCTGTTTTGGTGCCAGTACCATACCATTTTGTTACTATGGCTCTGTAGTATAGTTTAAGGTCTAGTATTGTGATGCCTCCTGTTTCACTCTTCTTGATAAGGATTGCTTCAGCTATTATGGATCGGTCTTTAATTTTTCCAAATGAATTTCACGATTGCTTTTTCTAATTCTATGAAGAATGTCATTGGGATTCTAATAGGAATTGCATTAAATCTATATAACTTTTTTGGTAGTATGGCCATTTTAACAATATTAATTCTACCTATCCTTTGGTAGTATGGCCATTTTGACAATATTAATTCTACCTATCCAGGAGCATTGGGAGGTCTTTTCATATTGTAAGGTCGTCTTCAATTTCTTTAGTGTTCTGTAGTTTTTATTGTAGAGGTCTTTTACTTTATTTGGTTGATTGATTCCCAAATAAATTTTTTTTTTTAAGCTGTTGTCAATGGGGTAGTTTTCCTAATTTCTCTTTTTAGTAGATTCATCGCTGATGTATAGGAACATGTTTGGTTTAAGGATGTTAATTTTTTTTATATCCTGCTACTTTCCTGAATTCATTTATTAGTTCTAGAAGTTTTCTGGTGTGGAATTCTTTTGATCTTCTAACTGTAGAATCAAGTCATTGGCAAACAGTGATAATTTGAGTTCTTTTCCTATTCATATCCCTCTACTCTGGCTGCAGTTTCAAGGACAGTGTTGAATAGAAGTGGTGAAAGAGGGCATCCTTGTCTTGTTCCAGGTTTTAGAGGGAATGCTTTCAATTTTTCTCCATTTAGAATGATGTTGGCCTTGGGTTTAGCATACAGAGCTCTTAGAATGTTGAGGTATGTTCCTACTATCCCTAGTTGTTTTAGTATTTTGAACATGAAGGGGTGCTGTATTTTATCACATGCTTTTTCTGCATCTGTTGAGATGATCATATGATTCTTTTCTTTGTCTATTGATATGATGAATTATGTTTATTGATTTCTGTATGTTGAACCAACCATGCATCCCTGGGATGAACCCCACTTGGTATGGTGTAGTATCTTATAAAGTTTTTGTTGATTGATCATTTTGAATATCAATGTCATGAGAGATTTCATTGTATGAATTGGCTCTTCAAAGACTTAATGCATATTTTCTGATTCTGAGCTATCAGGTGATTCTTTTGTTGTTGAATTTCACAAGAAATTGCCATTTCTCATTATAACACCTCCAATGCCACTTCCCTTGGATTAGAAAATAGGTGATAAAACATAACCAGAATAATAGGGTTATCATTGCCATATTTAGAAAGTGTAAATTGCTTTTGCTCTCCTTCCCTCCACCAGGTATTTAATGAGCAGGGGTAATAATGTATCTGATAGAATGTGTGTGGCATCTTAGCCTGCAGTACACTATACTCTAGGCTTATTCATGAAAGCACAAAATTGATGAAAGCTGTTATCTGTTTTAAAATGGAGAGAGCAGGTTATAGGATTTTAAATTTTTCATTGCCTCAGCTCCTAAGCCATTGGGATTACAGGCATGCGCCACTGCACCCAGCAAATTATTTTTCTTTTTGATTGATGAACAAGAAATTTTGGTTCATTATGTTAGTTATTTAAGCAGGTTCAGAATTTCAACTGTTGTTGCTGGAAAGCCTAAATCTGAAAGCTAGAATAACCTGGAACAGAATCAAAATTTATTATGTTATACATACTATCCTTACTATCAGATCTACTATATCATCTTCCTTCTTTGTACATATAAATTTAAGCTGCCTGGTTTTTAGTTACCTATAGTCTTAATTTTTTGTTTGTTTTGTTTAATGGTGCTGGGGATTGAACTTAGTCCCTTGAGCATGCTAAGTAAATACTTCATTACAGCTATATCACCCCACCCTTTAAGCCTAGATAGGTTGTCTGTCCTATTTTCCTTTTGCCCAGTATATTCTCTGGATGGAAATAAAAAGCACTTTCTCATGTACATGGGTAGCAGGGAAGCTTCTTGCCCACACCTTTATATTTCAAGAAGGGAAAGTTGTCAGAATGATAGACAAGCACCCCTCCCCCAAATACTGGTTATTCATTAACATTGCACTTTCACGTCACCTATACTTTTTTCGTACCTCTTCCCCATGACAACTTAAATAGTACATTAATAGCCTCTGTGGGGCAAACATGACTACCCAGCACTATAAAGGATGTTCATTGGTGCCTGCTACACTTGGTTTTGTGCTGTTAAGTCATGACACAAGAGTGGTTAATTGCTATTGAAAGGAACAAAAGCAAATAGGCAATTTCAGTTCCTGTTCTGGGTGTTAATTGAGCTTCTGTGTGGGTGTAACATGTCCATAGCTCAAATTTACTTCTGGGATATAAGCACAGGAATCTAAATCAGTGTGTGTGTGTTTTTTTTTTTTTTTAAATTTAAAACTCAGAATTAAGTTCCCTTTACTATCTATTAATCAAAAATTGAATTTTGAATTTTGTTCTACAGCATTTTGAGGTGTGTGGTTTGGTGCAATGTTTTGCTTTAACATGTATTTTCTAGTTGGATTTACCAGTGTGTGTGCCCAAGAATATACACATAAAAACTCAGACATTTTATTGGTTTTCCTATATTTATGATTTCTGTATATTGTGCATGGATGTATCTACACATCAGAAAAGTTTCCTTGCAATTTAACAATTAGTACGTGTGAGTAAATTGAAACATGAATGCAGTCTTATGAAAATGATCACTCAGGCTGTGGAATGATTAAAAAATCAGTAAAATTAATTACAATTAATAGGTTTGAAAGGTTTTGGTTTTACCTTCATTCACACAGTTACATATGATATGTCTCCATTTCACTAAATATTGTTCTTGTATAGTAGTATACCCTTATCACTGGTTTCAGTTATGTGCAGTCAGCTGTGGTCTGGATATATTAAATGGAAAATTCTGGAATTAATCCATACTTTTAAAATTGTGTGTTGTTCTAAGTAGTATGGTTTTTAGTTACCTATAGTCTTAATCTCACACACAACCTGAATCATCCTTTCGTACAAATGTTATCTACCCTGTATTAGTTACCTGCCTCTTAGTCACCTAGTAGCTATCCCAGTTTTTAGATCAACTGTCTCACAGTATCACAGTGTGTGTGTTCAAGTAATCCTGTTTTACCTAATAAGGGAACTAAAGCAATAGAGAAATTGATGCTGACAATTGGAATATGCTAAAGGGAAACTGAATTGCTTCCTTTAAATGAAAAGGTGAGAATGTTCAATAAGATGTTTTGAGAGAAAGAGACCACATTCACATAGCTTTTGTTAGAGTATACTGTTTTATGTTACTTTATTAACCTTTTACCATACCTCATCTAGAAATTATCATAGGTATGGTATGTATATATAGACAATAACAATTATTCGCAGTTGGGTAGTATCCTCAGTTTCATGCATCCACCACAGATCCTGGAATATATGCCCTGTTGGGTATGGGGAGTCCTTATTTTTAAGAAGTTCAGACTGTTAGTACATAGTGAAATATTCTGTTAAGTTCACTGTCAAACATATTTATTTATATGAAAGTCTAATTAAATGATAATTAAGGTATAATTTTCTTCCTTTGTTCTGTCAATTTGCTTATTCAAATTAAGGAATTGATAGTTGGTTTTACATTTCTCAAAAATGTTTTAAAATTATTTTCTTTCTGCTTAGGAAGATGAAAATGTGCCCACTGTTTCTGATCCACCAAGTCAGCATTTACGTGGGCATGGAACAGGCTTTTGCTTTGATTCCAGGTAAGTTTTTTCTTTTCTTTTGTAGAATTACATGGATTAAGACTAGTGATTCTCAAAGTGTTGTTAGTCCTGGGAATTTGTTAGAAATGAAAGTAAGTTCCCAGTGTGTGGCCTACAGAATCAGGTGTATGGCCTAGCAATTCACTGCCCTCTGGATGATTCTGATATGTGCAATCCTTTGAGAAACAATGTCATATTAACTTGACTATTAAACCAAATGGGCACTGTTGAATTGTATTTGCCCTTATAGTTTTACAATAGACATTTCCTATTAGTTAAAAGTGGAGGAATTTGCTGGGTGGGTGGCGCATGCATGTAATCCCAGTGGCTTAGGAGGCTGAGACAGGAGGATTGCGGGTTCAAAGCCAGCCTCAGCTACAGCAAGCACTAAGCAACTCAGTATTACCCTGTCTCTAAATAAAATACAGAATAGGGCTAAGGGTGTGGCTCAATGGTTGAGTATCCCTGAGTTCAATTCCCAGTACCACTACCTCCAAAGGAATTTTTGGCACTAAGCCTCATTTCACACAGTGCTAGTGGTTTTTAATGAAAAAGGTTTTGTTTATCTAATTATAGATTAAATTTAAAGGCCTTATGAATAGATACACAATTATCTATAGTCAGCATTGAGAAGCAGGAAAAAGGCTTCTGGAGTAACTAAAGGCTTTCAAGATACATTGGTTCAATAGGAATGTCAGCTAATTTGATAAATGTAATATTGTCATATACTGACCATTACTGCTGTTATAAATTTATTAGAAAATCTGTAATTCTTCATTTTCCTTTCTTTAAGCTTTGATGTTCACAAGAAGTGTCCTCTTTGTGAACTAATGTTTCCTCCCAACTATGATCAGAGCAAATTTGAAGAACATGTTGAAAGCCACTGGAAGGTGTGCCCAATGTGCAGCGAGCAGTTCCCTCCTGACTATGACCAGCAGGGGTTTGAAAGGCATGTTCAGACCCATTTTGATCAGCATGTTCTAAACTTTGACTAGGTACTTTTTATTATGATTTAATACAGTTTAGCAATTTAAAAAAAGTCACTTCAAATAGACCACTAAGAAGACCACAAGGCACCACTTTCACGCATCCTCTACCATACTTTTCTGACAAAGAGCTACTTTGAGTTTGGTGTTGCTAGGGTCAGAGTCAGTCTTTGGCTTATCAATAAATATAATTTTAACCTAACTATTAATCTTACTTGCTTTAAGAAAAGAAGTTCTTGTGTGTTTATATCTTTATTTATTCTCATTTGCAAAATTGTATGAAAAAAGGATACAGGAATTATTTTAATGTTACTGCACTGAAAAAATATATATGTAATAGTGTGCTAGATTACTTAGCAGAATATTTACAAGTTTCTGTTGATCTTGTTGATTGAGCATGATTACTAAATATAATGTAATAAAAAACATTGATCATAACAGTTTTGCGAAGTTAATTCTTTGAATATATATAGAAAAGTCCATAATTTAGCTTGTGAAATAATAGTTCTAAAATTTTCTTTAGAAATGAAAGTTCAGGTAGAATGAGATCACATGCTTGCAAATACCCTTTTTATATATGAAATGTTGGCTTTAGGAATTAATAGAAGGCATATTTTGCTAATTTTATGACAAAATTTAGAATAACCAAATGACTATTTTTAAACTGCGTTGAATTTGTATTTATAACTAATGGGGAAAGGGAACAAGTCAGTACAATTTGTTTTCATATTAAATGACCTCATAACAGTGTTTGTGGCATAAAAATCGGAATATGTCAGTATCTTTTTCACATTTTCCTGATGAGAATATAAATTTGAAATAACATTTTCAGTGATTAAAAATGTAAATGCATAAACCCAAATGAAAGTAATGTGTTTCTTTAGTTGTGTCTGCTGTGCAGTCCCCATTAACATTAAAGAACACACATTTTTCAAGGTCTGTAATTTCTTTGTCAAATTTATTTGCAGTAGTTTTTCACTAACCTAGCATTTTGGGCACATTTTTTTGGCCTTTAAAAAACTTAGGAACTGTATTTCTTTCTGTCAATGTTAAGAATTTAACATTTACTGTTTTGGTAGTTATCCAAATGTTGAGACTTACTCTGAGCAAACTGTTAATCTACTATTGACTTCTGGGGTGGTGTATGTGAACTGCATGCATGTCATGTTGCTTGTATTTGTAAGAGAATCTGTATTGCAGGAATCCTCTGAAAAGATTTTTGAATCTAGGGCAGTATATTAGGCATTCAAATGTTTAAAACATGACAGTCCTGAGAGGCAGCAGCATTGAAGACTTCATGTTTCAGCTTCCTGGTAAGTCACAAAACAAGCAGAATATATGCAGGTAAAACATATTTAACACTGTGAGCATTTTTTGTTGTAGCTAGCAGTTATGGTTTATGTTAATCTGAAAGTAGTACCTTTTGAATGTTACGGTGCTGTTATTAATGAAATGATACTATCTTATTAGCCTTTACTTTTAAATAGTGTTTTGGACCCAAGCTTAGAAAAGTAATGCAGTCACAGCAAAAATTTGAGAATAAACTATGCACCCACAGAAGACTATAAAATAATAGGTACGATAGAACAAGGCACTGATTATATAGTTCCCATGGTAAGCTTAATACTTTATTTTCATCCTTTATTATGGGGAAAAAAAAAAAGAGCCATCTTTGTTTTGGGTCAGAGGCAGTTTATTTTAATGTGATTTCATTTACATTTATAAGCAGCTTTTCTTGACAGGAATTTTGATTAAGTTGCCTTCAGTTCTAAAACCTCTGTCACCTTCAAACAATGTGCTCTGTCCCCAGCAAAACATACGAAAATATAATTTAAAGCACAGTTTTCACAGACACGGTACAATACATTCACTATACACGGTATAACAAAATATTCCCATCCTTACCTGTTTAGTAATACTGTCACAATAAGTAAATAGAAATTGGAATTTGTTTTATCATTGAAAGAAATTTAACATGCACAATGACTATTTTTATGACTGTTTAGCTGTTGAACTACTGATCCAGCCTGCAGTTTCTTGCACTAGAAGGAGCAAAGCTAAATAATTGCTGGCCTACATTTTTTTTTTTTTTTTTTGGTCAACTGTAGGTAGATATGAAATAGCCAAGTAGGGCTGCTTTATGCACCAACTAGTTGATTCTCATATCTGGATCACCTTCTTAACATAGGATAACACTGTATTCAGGACCAAGACCACTCTTCGGAGATCCGAGGAAATTTTTAGTGGGCAGTATCTTTATAAATATTTTTAAATCCCTCATTATGAGAGATTCACAACTTGTGAATAAAGAACCTTACCCATCTGTTTAACAGAATTATCTTTCAAAATGTCTGAAAAATTGAGGAGGGACCCCTGCTTCCCAGCCATGTGTAAGACTTTTCATCAAATGGAAAGAATGGGAAGAAAGTTATTTTATGAGGAATTTGAATTTGCTTTTCACCAGTTTGTATGTGGGTAGTTAGCTGTCTTGAAGCAATTTTTATTGCATAATTAGGCAACTGGTAAACTCTTGGGTTTAAGGAATAGCACTTGGGAGAAAAGAACACTCAAGGCATGATGGTACTGTCGGTGAGAAAAACTTCAGTAATGGTCCAGATGTGGGTCACTCTGATGGGTCATATTAGTCACACTTTTCTTTGACCACCTGCTGCAAGAAGCACTTAATCATCAATAAGGCTCATTTTCATATTTCGGCAAAATGTTTATAAAGCTAAACAGACATTTCCAATGATAATGCACACATCTACAATATGATGGGAAAAGTGCCTTTAAAATAAGTCTCAAAACACAACATGAAAAGGAGGCAATAAGGGTCTTAACAAAAATGTTTCTCTTTGAAACGTGCTTAGAGTTTTAATTCTGATTTGCAACCCACAGGTTTCTTAGGGCAGTGGTTGCAAGAATTGGCAACACATAAACATTAAACTGTTGGCAATAGAGAACTACAAAGTGCTTTAAAACTTCATTGGAAGGTGAAGCTATAACTGAATTTCATATGCACAAAATTTGCACTTGTTTCTTAACAGATTTCAGGGGGAAAGTATTTTACTAAACTGGTATCTTGGTCCGCAAGTTAACAATTGGTATTTGAATCCCTTGCACCCAGCAGGCACTCCACGAATGTGTTAATGAGTGAACTGAATATTTTGTACAAAAATGCCATTTATAACACTAAAATGATAAGTCAGATGGCAAGATGGCAAGATTTTCAGCTTTTTAAAGAGCAAAAGGATTTGCGAAATATAAAACACAGAAAGCACACCTTTTATGCATGTTATTTAAATATGAAAATATTTTTAGCATATTATGTTAAACATTCTTATTTATAATTCCATTACCTAAAGTCTTTCTACTCACAAATACTAACTCCATTATGTAAGGCATGGTAACCAGTGTGATAATGAAGGTATTATTTTGGTTTTGAACGTGAGTTGATGTGTTGAAAAACTTCAATCACATTACAATCTTGAAAAAACATCTCAGTGCCAGCCCCTCCTCCCCCCCAATTGATATTACTGCAATACAACTAAACATATGCAACATGCCCTCGATTTTATTTTGTTTTGGGGGAAATGTGCTGAAGAACCTAGAGCTTTTTTTGTTTAGCACCTTATATCAAAGTAATGAAAATGGGTATGATGATTACATGTGCAAATGTACAAAATCATTAACTCTACAAAGATACGTCATTCCAAAATTACAGAAAAATTTAAAGCATGCATTTAATTCTTTAAAGGGTTGCTGAATGCTTCCCCTGAAAAAAGGTGGCTGTTTTCAAAATCAGCAACTGCTGGTGAGGATTTCTTGGCACAGTTATGACCAGCATGTTATTGCTGCATCTTCCTGATAATCTCAGCTGACACCGGGGGGTGGAAATTGATTGTATGGTGCCGCAGGCCCTGAGCGGTCTTGTAACTCTTTCCACACCGACATTTGAATGGTTTGCGGACACGAATCTGTGTTCTGTGACCATTCTTAGCGTGGTACTTTATGCCATTCACATTCTGTGGAGAAGACAAAATGTTACCTGTTAGATGAAGTCTCAGGTTTTAACCTTAGTATGGATCAAGATTGCAGTTAACACATCTGGGTGGCAGCTGTTTATAGAGAGAAAGCTTTGCATGAACTCCAGTTGTGACCCTTTAAGGACAGCCTCGTGTATGGACACCAGGTCACACACTTAAGGAGATACTCTGAAAGAGTATATATCTTCAGTATATATTCAGGCTCCCAGACTACATATTAAAAAAGTTTTGAATAGGAACAGTTCCCTCTTCCTGGAACTTGCTTCTCCCTGAATCACTTTTCCACTCTGACAGAGTTAACAATGGTCAGTCGTATAAAAATATAATAAGGATGACCAACAAAATGTTTCTAAAGAAAACCACCAACAGATTGGGACAAATCTTAAAGACTTGTATGAATTTCTGATTTGGAAACTCAAGAGTCTTGATTTCAGACAACTACAATAATAATTTCCTCTAACCTTACCTGGAATCTTTGTCCATTTTCTTTTTGTCTATTTTCTGCTCGTAAGCAGGTGTCACTGATACCACTATGGCAGCATAGGTATATGTGAAAACCAAGCACCCAGAGACAGATGAAGGCCCTACCTTTATTGATGTGTACTGCATTCCAAATAGAAAATGTGCTTTCAAAAGTTTAGGTTATTATGTTAGTCTTGGCACTAAAATGTGACTGGATTTCTTAACATCTAGATAATAAAAATCTGGATGGTAAGATTAACAATGCTTTCAGGATTTCTTCTAATTGGTTTTGCTAGTTCACTAGCGTATTCTATGTAAGATTCCATTTCTTGATTTACTCTTTACATGTTTAATGAACAGTTAATATTGTTCAGCCAATTAAACAGGTTGCAGACATTAAGGGGAAGACTTAAGAAAGAAATGTCAGAGGTGATATTTGCATATAAGTCTTAATTTCCAAGTCAGATTAGAGAATAAGGGAATAGAGAAGCAGCAGCTTGATACTTGAGTTGCTAAGCACAGAAAACCAAGCATGAGCTATTTCCTAAAATACTACTTAAATACCAGTCCTGATGGGCCTGATCCCATGCCCAACAAGAAGATTCCAGCAGTCTTTCTACCCATTCATAGGATGTCCTTAATGAGCTCCCAGAAAGCAGGGATGACTCCTGCTACTATTTGATGAGTAACCAAGTTCCTGGCACGTAGTAAGTGCTAAGTGAATGAGTTTGTTAGAAAAGTGTATCCCAGTGCGTGTCTCACTATTCAGGAAGACGTTGAGAGGACTACTATTAAATATATGGGTTTGGGGCTGGGGTTGTGGCTCAGCAGTAGAGCACTCTTGCCTAGCACATGTGAGGCCCTGCATTCAATGCTCAGCACCACATAAAAATAAATAAATATATGGTTTTGGTGGTTGTTACTATCACATTTCCTTCATAAGAGTTTTGTAAGCCCAACAATAGAGAATTCTGTTGGACTTGTTGAACCCAGAGGTGCCAAATAGCCACCACAGGACTGTCTTCAAAGTCTCAAAGTTGTCCAAAAAACTAGGTTAGAAGGACACCAGCCTCTGTCCAAACATGTGGCTTGGGCTGTCTGTACCTTCATCCCTTGTCCTCCCTGCATCCATCCTTTCTCACAGTGAGGAAGCACCTTTCCAAGAGCCATAATCAGACAGACTGACCTAACATGGATAGATGTGTCCTGATGGCCCCCAGCTATTCTAGCCCCCCCCCCCCCCAGGTGAGGCACAGGCATGTGAGTGAAGAAGCCAATTTGTGTATCCAACTGGGTTCAGCCTTCAGATGAAGTTTTACTGCAACTTTAACAAGAACTACCTAGCCAGAGCAACCAATTTATAGTACTCTGGAAGATAAATTCTTGAAGTTGTGTGTGAGTGCGCGCGCACGCCTTTTGAGAAGGAGGGACGAACAATACAGTGATACTTTTATGACCATTAAAAAAAAAAGTGGTAGAATATGCAACAAAATGAAATTAAGCCCCTATCTCTAAATGTACAAAACTCTGATTAGATCAAGGACCAAGGAATTAAACCAGAGACCCTGCGCCTAATTGAAGAAAAAGTAGGCCCAAATCTTCTTCATGTCAGATTAGGCCCCAACTTCCTTAATAAGACTCCTATAGCAAAAGAAAGAAAATCAAGAATCAATAAATGGGATGGGTTCAAACTGAAAAGCTGCTTCTCAGCAAAAGAAACAATTAGGTGAATAGAGAGCCTACATATTGGGAGCAAATCTTTACCCCTCACACATCAGATAGAGCACTAATCAAGAACTCAAAAAGCTAAGCACCAAAAAAAACAAATAACCCAATTAATAAATGGGCCAAGGACCTGAACAGACGCTTCTCAGAAGAGGATATACAATCAATCGACAAATATATGAAAAAAAGGTTCATCACTAGTAGCAATTAGAGAAATGCAAATCAAAACCACTCGAAGATTTCATCTCACTCCAGTCAGAATGGCAGCTATTATGAAGACAAACAACAATAATTGTTGGCGAGGATGTGGGGGAAAAGGTACACTCATACACTGGTGGTGGGAATGCAAATTGGTGCAGCCAATATGGAAAGCAGTATGGAGATCTCTTGGGAAATTGGGAATGGAACCACCATTTGTCCCAGCTATCCCTCTCCTTGGTCTATACCCAAAGGACTTATAAACAGCATACTACAGGGACACAGCCACATCAATGTTTATAGCAGCACAATTCACAATAGCTAAACTGTGGAACCAACCTAGATGCCCTTCAGGAGATCAATGGATAAAGAAACTGTGGTATATAACACAATGGAATTTTACTCAGCATTAAGAGAATAAAATCATGGCATTTGCAGTTAAATGGATGAAGCTGGAGAATATTATGCTAAGTGAGGTAAGCCAATCCCCCAAAACCAAATGCTGAATGCTTTTCTCTGATGAGAGGATTTTGATCCATAATGAAATGGAGAGGGGGGAATGGGAATAATGGAGGAACTTTAGGGCAAGGGGAGGGAGGGGAAGTGAGGGGATGGGTAAGAAAGATGGTGGAATGAGATGGATCATTACCCCATGTACACATATGAAGACAAGAATGGTGCAATTCTACTTTGTGTACAACCAGAGAAATGAAAAATTGTGCTCTATATATGTACTATGAATTGAAATGCATTCTGCTGTCATATAAAACAAATTAGAATAAATAGATTTTTTTAAAAAGACTGGTAGGAAGTCATCCATTGGCTAACAAATGGTAGACATGGGTATATGCCTGCTTGTGATTATCCTATTTGTCAGTTCAATGAATACTCATTGAGCATTTAATTTGCAAGTTGCCTGTCATTATTTACATTATTAATATTTTGAAAGATCAGACTCTTCTCAGGATTGGTGCAGTTAGAAGCTTCAGTGACTTTTTAGAGAGGCTCTTCCCATTGCCTATGTGTGAATGGATGGATGGATGGATGAACTCTTAAGAATAGTCTGATTTGACCTTGTACCAACATTTGTGATAATGGTATCCCATGGACACTTGTGAACTTGGTAAATCACAGTAACAGTGGAATGGTATAGCCCCTAGTCGGGGCCTTTTCTGTGGTTAAGGGTTACTAAATATTTCATTTCCTTCTTTTTGTAAGATAGATCATTAGTAATCTAGCTAACCTTGTGCCTGCTGTTTTTCACAGCTTGTCAAAGGAAACTAAAGAGCATTAACCATGAAGCAAAATCGCATACTGAAGCAGCAGGGCCTAGACAACTCCATCCAGGTCTGTGTTTCATGATTAATTAGGTTTGGGGAGGTTTGAAACCAGAAATTGCTAAAGCTAGTCCACGGGGAAAACAGATCCAGAGTTGTACAGGAGTCAGACAAGGACAGCAGGCTCTTTGGCTTCTAACCAGCTTGAGTGTAAACTCTGCTGTGGTCTGGCTGTGTGACAGGAAGACAGCAATCCTATATGTTGCCATTATCACCGGAAGAATCAGGAAGCCAATCAATTGGACATTTGGGAACTTGCTATTTCCAGGGTTGGCCAAAGAATCTACCATAACCATTCCTTTGTTACTGTGATTTAGCAAGTTCACAAGTGTGAAGGAAAAGGGTAGGACAGGAGGATAATTGAGGACTTGGGTGGATTTTCTGCCATCAGGACCTACCTGTCCTTACTATGGATAACAAGCAGTTTAGAGGCTATTCCAAAAATTCCACTTTAAATCATGAAACCTAAAGTCAAGACACTAAGCTGAGCTATCCTGTCTTCCACTGTGTTTGAAATTTGTTGTTAGTACTCAGGCTTATGCACAATTTTGACAAGTGCCCTAAATATGAAAGTCATAACTTTCAGTTCTCAAGGGTCTTGATGTTCTACATAAAGGAGAAGATGAAGTTAGGGATTGGGGGAGAAAGGGATGTGACAAAACATCAGCTGCAGAGAGAGTGGTGGCAAAGCAGGGTGGCAATAGATGTGCAGGTGAGTGAGGCAGGGTTTCTAGAAAAGATCATGTCTGTCTTCTCCTGATGATTAGGACTAATATGAAGTAAAAGTTTAGAAAATAATAGGAAAGCATGAAAAAGAAAAATTTCAGTATTTTTTCAGTGTACTTGTATATCAGTTTATACATATCAATATAACAAATGTAGCACCTCATTTTACCACAATGTTATTTTGTAAGCATTCCCTAATCACTAAATATTTCTTGAAAACAGATTTTTTATTGGCAGAGTATTTTCGTTAGTTCTTTTGTTAGTGGTGCTGGGGATGGCGGAATTCCGTTAGAAGATTAGTACTTCCCAAATTTGTGCTGACTTTAAGTGATAAACTCTCTCTTGTATATCAATCTTTGTTGATAGCATTCTTAAAGTAATTGTTTAAATTTTATGGTGCTGGGGATTGAGCCAGGCCCTGGCATGTTTTAGGCAATAATTGTACCACTGAGTTACACCCCGGCCCAGAATCAATTTCTAAAAGATTTAGGGAGCTAAAGGTATAAAACTTTTTTAAAGCTCCAGTTATTATTTGCTGCCAAGTTGCTATCCAGTTACATTCCCAGCAGGGCTTCTGATGGGCTCTTTAGGGGACTTGGTTCCATCCAGGCAGGGAAGTAAAGACTAACATGCCCTCTTGTGGAAAAACCCCAAGCTACAGAGTTGCCCTACTATATTTTAGGTGCAGCACAGAAATAGGTGGGGGGACTTGTTCTGCTTTATATTTCTTAAAAGAAAGTTAGAAAACCTATTTAATCCTCATCACTAGGACATAAAAATTATCAAGAGGAAAATTCCTCAAAGCACTTCCACACATTTTTTATACATTTTCCAAAGGAGAGGTGGGGTGTCTGCACTCTCTGGTCCAAAGTCAGCAGAGAAATGGGAACAGCACCAAAGTGGGGTCAGCACCGCCATCTTGAAACATCTGGGACATATTTGTAAGAATGAGTCGCGCTACCACTTTGGGCTTCCAGTGGTCAGCAAGGGTCCCCTGTTTGTCTCTTCCCCAAACACTATACCTTTATTCTTTGGTCCTCAGATGATCTGTCACAGCCAAGACCCATGCTGGTGCTGAGAGGACTGAGAGCTGTAATTTGACAGCCAGCAGCACCAGAGCACTTGGCAAGGCGGGCGGAGGATGAGCACCCAGTCTTCAGGTGGGAGTCTGGGAGATGGGCAAAATCCAGAGCAGATAGCATTTCTCTGCTGTTCCCATTTTCTTGAGGGGCAGAATTAAAATGAGGTACTATGAGGTACTAATAGAAAGGAAGCTGTGGGAGACCACAAAGTGTCACCCCAAACATGCCTCATCCAGTAAGGACTATTGGGCTGAAGGATTTAATAAAAACAAAAAAATATTCTACCTTCCCTCTCTTCCAAGGGGAACAAATGTCAACCACTGTAGACAAAGCCTGGACTTCTAGGCCTGGAGATAGCACCTGCGGCATCTATCCTAACAAGTTTTATTAACTAGCTCTTATGGAAAGGCAAAGAAATGGCCAATAAGTTTCCACAAAGACTTGTCTCTTCTCTAAAACTTCACTCTTTTTTGTTGAAGATAACTATCTGAGCTAGAACTCAAAGCTATCTTTTTAAAAAGTACTCACTCAACCCCCCTGGGTATTTCCCGTGAATATACTCCCTTTTGCTTTTCTCGCTAGCCTGCCTTTTGTTACAGCGATCTGTTACAACTAAGAACTTAGGGTTGAGGAAAAAGGGTATTTTTCTTCTACTACAAAATAAACTAGGCATAGGAAATAACCTGGGGGAAAATGCAGAGACTTGGCCCTTTTGCAGGCTCCCTCTCCCACTTCCCACTCTGAGATTTGGGAAGTTAGATACGCATTGTCTCTCAACTGTGTAAATGCCAATGACATGAGAAGAGCTGGTCCTGAGTCAGTATCTAAGAGACTGAACTAGTCAGAGACTCTGGGCCAGCAAGGGACAAAGAATTTAAAAAGTGTGACTTGCCTCAGGAATTAAAAAAAAAAAAGGCAGCACTTCTGCATTCTGCCTGACTTCATCATACATTAGCTCACTACCACCCACCCCTCAACAATACCAAAACCAACAGTCATGCAACACACAAGATGAAATAATTAATACCTGATTCGAGAACAGCACTGTCCCACAGCCAATAACTCCTAGAGCCGAACTGAAGTTTTTAGGGATTACAACAATGTTTATCTTAAGCATATGGTTAGGAGTACTAGTTACGTGTTAGTTCTCCACCTGAGTATTCTTACCCTGCATTCTGACTCAGAAAAAGAAACACTTCCCTCAGGGAATCAGGACAACTAATTGCCACCCATGTCATCTGACAGTTAATGGCAGCCTTTGCAGGCTGAGGTTCACTAAATTTTCTTTTGGTTTTGAAAATAGAACATTCTAGTCCTCACTAACCCAGGCAACTGAAGGAGTAAGCTGCTAGAAACCCAAAAGAATAAAAACAAAAGTTAATGACAAAGAAAATAGAAACGACTTGGGGGAAAGCATGTGAACAAGAAAAGGAAAATGAAGCTAGAGATGGGAGAGAATGACTCACTCTGTTGGACAGAATAAAGGGGGGAGTTTATAAGTACTTTTTTTTGGGGGGGGGTCAGTTTCAGCACAATTTATTACTTCACCCTCTTTTAACATGAGACATTGCTTCAACAACGTGAAGGCACTTGAGCAACGGCAGGAAGATGGCAAGTGAGGAAGAATAGCTGACATGGAGACAGTGGGCATCCAGGGTAGGCAGGATACAATTCATGCCTCCTGGCGTAGAAGATGTACACATGTTTTGAGACATACTGACCTGAAGGCAGCATCTCTCAAGGAATCTCTGGTAGGGTTCTCACATCTCCATCCTGGGGTTTGCATTTTAGTTTAAACAAAGAGCATCTTGACTTTGCTTGATAAAATTCTAACAGTACCTGATCAGGCAAAATTTCAGACAACCTATGAATGCGATGCATTTGTGTTTATGCTTTTCTATCAGTAGCTGGGATAAAAAGTACTGAAATGGATTTTATTTTTTAAGTGTTCAGAAACATTTAATGTAAGAAGTGCTTCTGTCTTTCAAGTCTTTTTTTTTTAATCAATCTGCTGAGCCATAGGTAAATTAGCATGTCATTAAGTACACCAGGTATGTTTCTGATTTTTATATTTCTATTTCATGGTTGTATTTTAAAATACACCTTGTAGGAAAGTTTGCAGTTTTGTTTAGCTAAATGCTGTCTGGACTCACACTTGAATGCTACACGTTTCTTTTTTGAATACTGCTTTGTCCCTCTGAGTTTTCTTAATAGAAAAGTTAGCACCTCTGGCTGCCCCTGACACCAAGAGTCAGACCTGCAGAGAGGTGGAAAGGTGGAGGCTTAAGGTGAAGTGGGTGGTTTGGTGAGGGAAAAAAAAGCACTTTTTTCTCCCCATCCCCTTTCATGCCATTTGGAAGGCAGCAAGAATGGCCTCAGCTGGAAGTGAATACCCTGACACCTTTTCTGAAAGGTCTGTGAGCCTTCTGGGGCTTTTATGACTTCAAAGTGGCCTTCTGTGAGCCACCCAGAGAGCCATCTATTGGGGAAGGTGTTTGGCAAATGAATAGGTGGACGCACTATTTTTTTTTTTTTCTTTTCTGTGCTAGGGATGGAACCCAGGGTCAGTCTCAACCACTGAGCTGTCCTCAGCGTCCGCATTTGATACTGTTAGGCCCCAAGATGACATATGAATTTGGAGACTTATAGGCATGATCATCTTACAGAAGATCTCTTTGACCTCTAATTTCCAGATAGGTTAATGAAAGGGGAAAAATACCCCACCAAACATCCTGAGCCCCTGCCAGCATTCACCAGAGGGCAGCCCTTGTGTGCACATGTATTGTGGCCATCTGCTCAGCAACGCACAGGTTAAAAAAGGCAGCTGTGTGTTTCCAGGCTGTTACGCCAGGTGAAGCTGCACCTCCTTTACCTTGTATCTCTTTTTACATCCAGGAACCGGGCAGGCAAAAGGCTTCTCTTCCCCTCCATTCATGCACATGGAACTGAGGATGGCTTCTGAGCTGATGGCACTCTCTGTGGTCCAGGACTCATCACTGTCAGATTCCTCATAGTCCACCTCCTCCTCGTCGTACTCACTGCCTGCAGGAGCAAAGAAAAGAGCAAGGGCTGTCAGGAACGGTCCCTCACCACAGGTTGGCCCCAGCTTCCTGGGCCAGGAAGACTGGCAGAGCAAGGCAGCTGTGACTGCAGGCCCGGAGGGACAGAGTTATTCCCTGATACAGTCCTGTGAGGATAAAAGGTTAAAGCTAGGAACAGGCTGAGCAAGAACTTTATTCTATGGCAGGCCAACCTGTGGCTGCAAAGGCACCGGGAGGGCCCAGAACAGAAATAACCAACTATGGCAGATTCCTTTCAACACACTTGCAACATAGCGCCTGATGTTCCTTTAGTTTTATGATTTAGTAGCCTAGTAAATGCAAACAGCTGTGGGAGAGGGTTGCATTTTGTACTTTTAAGGTACTTACACTTCAATGGAAATAAATTTCAGAACTTTGCTTTATAGATTTGAGCCAGGAAGATGAAGAGGCACTTTTGGCACTGAAAGAGGGTTACAGCAAGGTGGGCAGAAATGTCAGGAGCTCTGAGGTTAAGATGTAAGAAGGGTATGCAGGTCTGGCTTCTGGAAGATGGACAATTCCCTACACACTTATCTACCTTTCGGCTACACACACTTCCTGGCAGGGTTGACCCAACACAGTCATATGGCTCACACAGGAAGAGGATACTCATACTCCAAAAGGTAAAGGCTCTGCTAAGAATTGAATAAGAATCTACTTTCACCATTCCTATCCAGGAGAGCAGGGATGGAGAACCACCTTGACAAGCCATCACTTTTTGCTCTTTTTAAATGAGGCCTGACACAATTTATTTTGTGCTTTTGCACAATACAACCCTGAAGGACATAATTCTACAGATCATAAACAGTGTAAAATAATATGTTGACAAGTCCTAATGCATTTACAAGCCCTGTGGAATAAATAGGAATTATAGCACAACATTAATAAGAATTATATGGTAGCAATTACAGTTGTGAAATTCATCCCCCAGGTGTGAGGCTAAATTGTACCAGGGGCCTGCTTGGGTGCTTCACAGGCTCACTCTGCTACATCAATTATTTCAACACCAAATATTGGCACTTTTATTGGGTTTCATTTTAATAGGCATTAATAAGATTGTTTGAAGAGCAGTTGAGCCAGGAAAAGGGATGCCGACATCCGAGGCTAAAAATTGAAAGGATTCAGGAAGGAAGGAAAGGACCTTAAATTTATTGAGTGCCTATTATGTTTCAGGCACATTATATGCATTATCTCATTTAATCTTCCAGTAACCCTATGAGGTAGGGATTACCGTCACTATTATATACACAAAAGAAACTGAGCCCCCATGAGGTTAAAATGTTTATGAATTCTCAACAAGCTTTTAAGGGATGTCACTTTTTCCCATGTTGCTTCTTGACCCCTAACACCAGAAACTGTTGAGCCTTCTCTGAGGGGATCACTCTCAACTTCCTGCAAGTTGCTGGTTATTCACCCTCTACACTTAGGTAGAATTGAGACTGTTTCTGAAGACTGCTAGAAATCTCAGGGGGCACAAAAACAATTCCCCCACCAACATTTTGGCAAAAATGAGGCTTTAGAATTAAATGTGGGTCAGACCCTGCTGTACTTGAATGAAGGCTCTACAAATTAGCCAGCTTGGAAATGCTCGTGTCAAAATAACATAAGGGTACCACCCTGTTGCAGCCTGCCCTGTCCGTCGGAGAGAAAATGCTGAAATCTGTTTCTGAGTACGGTTTTGTTTAAGACACTTTACTCTTAAACAAATGCCACATGCTGGTGTCCTTAAATTGCTTGTTAGAAAACTATAAATGCTATTTCCCAAAGCTCTTCCAGTGGGACTTCAGAAAGTTAGCAGGACTAATTTACCCATCTAATTGGGCTAATTTGTTAACCTGAATACCAAGATCCACACAGCATTTACAAGTGGGGGGCGAGTGGGGAACCTCAGACCAACTGAGGGCTTAATGAAGCCCAGTAGAAGATAAAACTTCAAAACTTTACTGGATCAAAAGGGACCAGCCCCTGAGGCTTGCTGCTGTGTACACAGTCGCCTGGAAACCACATGGTGTACAGCCCTGAGCTGGGCAGCAGGGGCCACATGACTAATGGTCCAAGCTGGGTCACAGCCAACGGTAGTGCTGTGACAGCAAGCATAAATCCACAGTGTCCCCAGCAAACCAGGACACATGCCCCTAGTCACTGGCACACCAAAGGGATCTCAGGGTACCGGGTGAAACTAATCGATGCCCTTACATGGCGCTCAAGATGGACTCGTTTATAGTTTCAGAACAAAGAGGAGCAGCTGCAGACCTGGGTTCCTGCATTGGCTTTCATCAGCCAAGGGACAACCTGCTGGGCTTCTACTTTCTCGTCAATGAAATGGATGCAGATATCTTCCTGGCAGATTTAAAGATTAGAATTCATGTCTATAGAGCTTCACAGTGCTCAGCAAATGGAGGACAATAAAAGAAAATCATTTTTGTAATACATATAAAATAATATTTTTAGAAAAGTGTCTTTTGAAACTAAATTAAAATAATAGTTCTGAAAGGGTTGGGAGTCCCTATACAAGACAAAATAGACTGTGAATTTGTAACAACGATTCCCACTATTATGTAAAATTATAATGCTCCAATTAAAAAAAAATGCGGTGTGAATTTGTAACAATGATTCCCACTGTTGTGTAAAATTGTAATGCACCAATTAAAAACAAAACCAAAAAAGGACAAAACTGCTTTGATTCTTCAGTGCAGGTGGAGCAAAGCATACCCCCACATCCCATTTCAGTGAGGTCACAGATACCAGGCTGGAGGCACAGGCAGGAGCTTGAGTGCACATGGGAGCCCCATTGCTACCACTGAAGTTGTGTGAACACAGGCAAGTGACACCACCTCTCTGAGCTTCAGACACCTTATCTGCAAAATGGGCTAAAAACAGTACCCACCCTTAAGATTATTGAGTTCCTGTCTTTAAAAGTACTTCAAACAATGCCTGAGACATAGCATTAAGAAAATGTTTGATATAGAAATAAGAAAAATATCACATGAGCAGTTTTATTATGCCATTTACTGTTCTGACTCTTCTTGAGGACAGCCACATTTTAAAACCAGAGGAACATGTAGGGTGTCTCCTTGAATTTGCCTTCCTATACCCCAGTTGCCACCCTTTTATCAAACAGAATTGCCAACTGCCTGAAGCAGCCATTTCTCCTTGCAGCAGCCAGAGGGCCTACCATGGGCACAGAGAAGCTGCAGTGGCTCTTAATTAAGTCACCTGTGCTCACATGCTGGTGTCCATTCAGTGCCCCCTCCTGGAGCACTTGCCACTAGAGGCCATAGCGGTCCTGCAGAAAAGTTTGAGACCAAAATCACCTGTTCTCAGTCTCCTTTCAAACATCTTAGAACTCTAGAAAGAACTGACCTCATGATAAAGTCACATACTGAGTTATAAAAATGTTTGAGCAATTTTCTCTCTACTTTGCTTTAATTTCCTGATTTTCCAAAACAGGAAAATAAATCCCAGCCTCACTCATCTTCAATGTCTGCCTCATCTGCTATCTCCAGACTTACTCCAGAATGATGAAATTCTCCGCAATCCCTGGATTCTACCTGGGAACTCCTCACCCATTCAGGAATACAGGAGGGAGCAAGGCTGTTTCTCCTAACAATGGTCTCCCTATAATATCCCAGTCAATAAAAAAAGTCAAGAGCACAACCCCAAGTATGAGTCTGAATATTTTTAGTATAAATGCCGTAAATGTATGTACTCATATATTGCCATATAAAACAAATACAAAGTAGTGAAAATAAAATAAGTATATTAATATGTGTACTAGTAAAAGCAATATAAAAATTTAATATATCACATTCCTACACCTCACTTTGGGGCCACCTTCTTCCAGGCCAGCTGCAGGGTCACATGGGGCACATCACAGTCAGCTGAGGGATACGCAGGTTGAGATGAAGCTACATAAATACCACTTGGGGATTCAGCCCAATGTTCATTTTTAATAGGATGATTACTGTTTGTGTTGTTGATGCTCCAATTACAAATCTCCATGGCTTTGAGGGTCTGGTTTAACCCTAGTTCTCCCATATGCTCCATTAGTCTATTATTTATTTACTTATTTTTGTACCAGGTATTGAACTCAGGGGCACTCAACCACCGAGCCACATCCCCAGACCTTTTTTGTATTTTGAGACAGGGTCTTGCTGAGTTGCTTTGGGCTTCACAAAGTTGCTGAGGCTGGCTTTGAACTCAAGATGCTCCCTTCCTTAGCCTCCTGAGCCGTAGGCATTCCAGGTGTGTGCCATTGTGCCTGGCACCCCATTAGTCTTTAGCACACAAATGGGCAGAATACGAAGACTTGAGGAACATGTATATGTCATGGTAGACTAAACGCCTGCTTTTTAGTTGGTCTTCCTTTTGCTTTAAGCCATCTGCTCCCTAAATTCTGGCACTTGCCTATAAACTTAAACCTATTTGTGCTTATGTATTTTCTTTTTAAAATAAAAATTGTAGCTGCTTAAGAATGAGCTGATTTTATTTTTCACAGGCGTTTCTGGAAATAGAAAGCGCTGCCATTTTGGGTCTGGGGCTACCTGTAAACTTGACGCTAGGAAGGGTGACTTCCTGGTCACCAGTCTCTCTCCTTGACTGAACAGCATGGAGAGCTGGGATGCAGGGCCAAGGGCGTGTCCGAATTACCTGGCTGGAACAAGGCCCAACTAAGACTGCTACTCAGGACTGCGGTTCCAGAGTTGTGCTCCTTTATCTTCAAATGGAACATCCCCTGTATAAGGGGGATGAAGATCCCACAGACAAAGGAGGCCTGGAGATGTGCCAGGGGGAGAAGAAATTGAACACCAGGTGGAGTCACTCAAAGCCATCCGAGGCCTGTGGTGCAGGAGCACATGGGAAGCAGAAGCAGTGGGCTGTCCTCGTGGCAGTTGGGACACAGCCATGCAGGGAGGCTGCAGTCCAGCCTTTCAAAGAGAGCTCTGTGAGTGGTTTTTCTTAGTCTTGGATATGATTAGTCAATGAAAAAATGACATTCACTAAGTTTCTACAAGGAAATGTGATTTAACCTGTCACGTCACATGTAAAAACTGGCAACTACTAATCCTTTTTAGATTGTAGTTTTATTCTCCACAGTCTCACCATCCCCATTGTGCAGGCCTGAGTGGGCACAATGGCAGCTGAGGGAGACTCAGATATGGCCCCAAAAGTTCATGTCAGCATTCACTTTGGGAAACTGGAAAAACTAGTAGATAGGATTCTGTGATAAGACTATTTCATTCTACAGGACTAATGAGAAACTTCTGGCTGTTAAAAGAGATAAAAAGTCAGTTTTGTAGCTGGGCATGATGGCGCACACCTGTAATCCCAGAGCTTGGGAGGCTGAGGCAGGAGGATCCCAAGTTCTAAGCCAGCCTCAGTAACTTAGTGAGGCCCTAAGCAACTCAGAAAGACCCTGTTTCAAAATAAAAAATAAAAAAGGGCTGGGGTTGTGGCTCAGTAGTTAAGCACCTGTTGGTCAATCTCTGGTACAAAAACATCAACAAACTGTGAATTACATTAAAAAACCTCAATGTGATGTAGAATTCCTTGTGTGCAGGTACACACACACACACACACACACACACACACACGTGCATGCGCACAACCCTGGCCATGACTGCCCACCTGGGACAAGCAAACGTCATTGCCCATGAGCCCAGCCAGGCACTACGGCTGCTGCTGGCCCTCTCACTTGCCATGAGCAGTTTCAGATCTTCCTCTATCTTCCAACCTCTGCCTTCCTCCCCTTTATCTCTGGGGATAGTCAATCCTGTTTTCATTCTTCGTGGTCATAAGACAGTGCCACACAGATAAAAATAAGGGAAGCTTTCCCAGAAACCCAATATGCAGCATTTTCTATAACACAAAAATTAATATTAATGCAAAAGTGGTAACTGCAGTGACAGCAAATTAAAACTCTCCCGGGGTGTCAGATTCTGCCTTATAGATTTATCAATATAAATTAGCTTTATTGGTGCTGACCCACTTTATCAGAGCTGAGCAACACTAGTCTAAATGAATTGGCAACAGATGATTATGATGAAAACCACATTAATGGCTCCGGGAAACGCCTGGAAAATTCTTCGCTTCCTTGTTGCTGGGTCTCAGTTCATTCCTGGAATGTCAATCTCCCGTCTCCTCCTTAACTTTATAACTGATTCTGGTTCTCCAGTCCAGAAGTAACATCTCCCTAGGACTTCACACTTTCTAGTGGTTGCTGCACCCTGTCGGTTTCATTTATGGTGCTTAGAGACCCTTCATCATTATCTTTGATTATCTCACACTGCCCAGGGCAGTGCCTGCACATTAAAAGCCCATGGTCATGTGTCTGTCAAATGAATGATGAGGGACTATGCTTACAGGTGGAAGGGGACCCAAGACTGCACATCCCCCTTTCTTGACACCCCTCACAATCTTAAAAAAAAAATTATTTCATTTGCCTGCTTAAAAGCCTCCAATGACTTTTCATAGCAAAAAGCAGCCCAATGCCTTACTCCCAGTTGCCTGGATCTTTAATATTTGAAGAACTAATTTTTTCAAAAAAGAAGACTTAAGAACTATTTGTACTTGGTTTAATGCTAAATGCTTATACCTATAAATCTATGTAAGAAATATTTCTAAATATTCAGATACTATTAAATAGTAAAACATACTTTTAAAAATAAAATGCTCTTATACATATAAGTATTGATTAAAAACTTTAAATTTAGTATGTGTGTATAACTTATTTATTCATTCAGGTGGTACTAGGGTTGGAACCCAGGGGATCTACCACTGAGCTACATCCCCAGCCAACTTGAGCAAGGATCTCACAAAGTTGCCCAGGATTGCCTCCCACTTTCAATCCCCCTGCCTCAGCCTCCCAAGTCACTGGGATTACAGGCATGTGACACCGCATCCAGTTTCAGCTTTAAAATATCTTAAAGACATACAGATCAAACAAATGCTCACAGTGACTACAAAACCTACACTCAAACCATTATGCAGGTTGGTTCTAGTGATCTGATTTTTTCATTATTTCTATACTTAGTTTGACCTTCCTGGGGTTACAAGAATCTGGCAAGACCTAAAAGAGGAGCTGATCTCAGGCCAGTAGAAAGTGGAATTTCTTGGTGACTGACCCACTGACTCTTGGTCAGGACAACAGAACAAAATACTTCACAGGGGAGCATATATTTATTTCCTGGGCTGGACATTTGGGGAACTTTTGTCAAGGTCTGTTTCTTCATAAACAGAACTTTCAAAGCTCACATATTTCTTGCCACTTTGCAACCTTCAGTGTAATTATAAGGGTCACTGGAGATCATGTCTCCCTGGGACCAGGTGTTCCCTCAGCCCAGCCACAGCCCACTCTTGCCAGTACTCCGAGCTCTCTGGGTCTTCTTCCTCCAAGTCTGCTGGCCACCCTTTCCTAGTCTTGCCCCATTCATTCTTTTTCTAGAACTACAGGGGCTCACTCATAATTCCCTATCTGCTAATGGTGATGGAGATGATGATGCCTGTGTTTAATAAACAGAAATCAACTTTTCAGAGTACGAGGCCACCTAGGCAGCAAAATTTTCACCAGTTCTATATTACAGCTACTTTTCAGCACAGTTTCTATCACCTTCCCCATTTCAAATGTCATTCTGGATTCACGGATTTCCACAGAGGCTGTTCATTACCAGCTACTCACCAGTTATCACCACGGCTCGGCCAAGGTGGGTCACTTTAGGTGACTTCCTCTATCCTCTCAGCATTTCCTCATGAATGTCTTTTTAATATAAAATTCCTTCTTTTAACCAGTTATATTCTTACACAGAAAAAGTCACTTTTGTGAGGCTTGTAAGGAAGGAAAGGAATCCCGCCCACCCCTCCCTGCAGCAGGCACCTCTATGTCTTTGACCTGGCCTTTACCGCCCATTTCTAAACAACATGCCTCTACTGCTGGTTTTCGATGTTTGGTTTTGGATGGCTGCTGATGTCCTCAAGTGCGAGGTCGGAATTTCAATCCTCCCAAGCCACTTCCTGCTTTGCCCGCTTCCAGTAGAGTTTCATTATAAAATTTGGTGTCACAGTATTCAGTGTTTGCATTTTGATGACACAGAGCCATGTAATGAACTGTGCTTGTGTTTTTATTGTTCTTGAAGTTCACTGATGCCACTCTATGGCCCATGTGTCGTCATCTCTCATCTTTATCCTCCTCCTCACCATCTAGCCGCAGACACTTATTTGGGGCTCATTGTATGTCAGGCACAGACTGAAGCACCGGATATCAATTTATTCAAACCTCACAACAACCCTTTGAGATGGGTAGTAAGATTTACACTGAATAGCACTCAGAGAGGCAGAGCAACTTGTGTAAAGTGACAGAGCTCTCCCGTCTGCTGTCTGGCTCCACAGCCTGTGTTCCTACCCAGCATACACGCTGCTTCCTTGAGTGCACTCTCAGTGGAACTGGCAAACTCTCCATCTGCCTGAACACATCAAGCAGTCCTCCCCTTGCTTTCTTCCTGAAAGACACTCTCCTGACATGATCCACACTATTGATCCAATAGACCATCGCCTTCCAGGTCTTCCTGGGGGTTCTATCCACCTCTCCCATGCAGCTGAGTCCTGCCCAGAGATTCTGTCTTGCTTGGGTCCACAGGAGGTGAACTCCCTCTGGCAGGCACTTCCCAGGGGCTGCTCCTTTCCTGGTTCAACCTCTGGGCTCCAAATCCAGCTTTCTGGGGCTGCTGGAGTGCCCCACACTGGATGCATGAGTTAGAGGCTCATGTGCTTCTTCTCACTGTCCCCTCCCTGCCTGTTCCACACTGTGCTGGGGACCCATTCACCTGCTGCTTATGCCCTTCATTTCTGGGAAATTTCATATATATATTTTGTTGTTAATGATTCACTCTCATCTCTCTTACCTGTCTTTCCGGAAACTCACTTTATTCAAATTTATACCTCCTGGACTAATCCTCTAATAGTCTTCATACTTCTATGCTTACATTTTTTTCTTGTCTCCTCCTTCTGGGATATTAAAGCTATTCCTCTCTGGCTTTTGTACAGAGGCTTTTATTTCAATTCCCAAGGCCCAATTTGGTTCTGTTCCCTCCCTCCCCTCCCAGGAGGCAGTTTCAGTTAAGGCTTGTGTTTCTCCTGTCCCCTGCTCTGCCACTGTTTCTCCCATCTCTGTTTTGCCCTCGTCTGTAGGTCTGAGACGCTGTGCATCTGGAAGCTGTTCTCAGGCCTTGGGGCTCCTTGCCCATCTGCCTGCTGTCTTTCCAGGGTGAGGCATAAGGAGCCCACTGGCTATAGGCTGGGCGGGGCTGCCAAGTGGAGACTGTCCCCAGAGTGACCTGGGTAGGGCTGCCCCTGGTGGCATCTGCAGCCTTTTCTCCAGGGCTGCTGGGTTCCTGAGGTGGGGAGGGAGGAGAGAGATTCTACCACTAGGGATGGAGTCTTCTTCACTTAGCATTCCAGTTCTCAGAAACGCCATGGCCCTGGCTCTGCCTGGCATCTGTGGTTCAGCCTCTCCAGGGACTTGATCTCTAGTGTTTTGTTGCAGGTGAAAGAAACATCTACCTGTTCTTGCAGGGATTGGGAGGAAGGAAGCTACACCCAACACAGACTTACAACCAGTTCTCATTTCAGTCTCACCTACACCCCACATTCCTAGGCATCTCTTGTTCCAACTTCTTAATTGTGTGTGTGTGTGTGTGTGTGTGTATACACATACATATATGTGTATATATCAGCTTTATTAAGATACATCACAAACTACACAACCCACCCATTTGAAGCATACAAGTCATTGGTTTCTGTACCCTCAGGGTAGTGCAGCCATTACCATGATCCTTGTTAGAACATTTTCAACTGCTCAAAAGATGTCACGTATCCTCATGTTGCTCCAATTCTTGAGGCTTTCTGGATTATGTGGCACAAGTCAGCTTGCTTCTGCGCTCACACCAGCCTGCTAAGACAGTTGCCTCTCGACCATTTGCTTCCAGGTTCCTTGCTTTTTGTTGCTGCTTCTCCTCTGGGTCTTGGTCTTTGCGGGTTACAACTTTTAACCCTCCCCTCCTGTCATTTTAGGAGCACATGTATGTGGAAACTGCCACCTTCAACTGGGGGTTCCCTGGGTACCTTGGAAGCATCCTCCTTTGACAATGACCAAAGCTCCAGGCCCTGCCTGTATCACTCCTGCACTAGGCACTGGTCAGCCTCTTTCCTTTCAGTAGGGGACAGCCCAAGGTCAAAAGCTAGGTGTTGAGGTGGGGTCCTACAGTCCCATGTGAGACCTGCTGTGGGGCAGGGCAGCTGTGTGCAGGACAGGGCTGTGAGGGCTTCTTTCTCCTGGGGATCCTGAGCTCACTGTGGACATTTTCAGTTTAATATTAACAGATGCTCTAAGCTGTAATTCCAAAATAACATTCAAATGTATTTCCTCTGCCAGTGGCTAATTAAATGCTCATTCCCTTCCCTGTCATTCTTCTTTCCTCCCTTTTGTGTTACTTGTGTGTCTCCTTGTCCACCACACTAGGGTCACTTTGATGATACTCTTCTTACCACTGTGAAGTAGAGGTCAAGTGTGTGTAAAATACTGAGCTTGGGGCCGGGGTGTGGCTAGGTGGTAAAGCACTTGCCTAGCATGCGTGAGGCACTGGGTTTGATTCTCAGTACCACATATAAATTAATGAAATAAAGATCCATCAACAACTAAAAAAATTTTTTTTAAAATACTGTGCTTGTTCCCCTGCAGAGCTTTTCATTTGTGGTCCCCGTCCTTGGACAGTCCTCTCCTGGCTTTTCACCATCAGCTGTGAAAAGTCATCTCAGGTGGTCTCAGCTCAGATGTCACCTCCCCAGGAAGGCCTGCCTTGGGCACCTACACACCAAACTCACCTGTTCTTCTCTGGCTAAAACCTGCGTACCCTGGGAATCCCGCTCCTGGTGTATCTAATGGAGCAGGTTGGGACTTTTCTCCTCTCCTTCATCCTCCATTGGAGAGGTGGAAGATGTCACCCTAACTTCATGACCCATGAGACCAAAGCTATTCAAATTAATGTCTTCTAAAATTCAGAAATTTAGAATATAAAACAATTCCATAAAGCAATAAGAAATTCTGTATTTAAATAGCCAAATTCTCAGGAAGAAAAAAAAAAAAGGCTGAAAAGAAACAACCAAAAAAATCTGGGTCCCTTTCGCCCAAGCCTTTTATTATGATGTCTCTTCATCCTTTTCTCCCTGGGTAACCGGAAGCAGCCCTCTGCACCTGCCTCTCACCTATGCAGTTTGGTCAAGCCCTGGGCGCAGTGTGGTTCCATTACTGCCCCCTAGTGGGGCTCTCTGGCCAATGGGCCTGACTAAACTCTCCACCCTGGTCAGAGAAGAAAGCGCTGCTCAAGAAGCACAAGAAAATGCTTCTCGTTCTTTGTTCCCAAGTTTCACGTCTCAGAGCTAAAACTGCCCATATTTTTAGGGAGTGGGGGGGCGGGGGAACCTGAGTAGCAAGAAATGACAACACTTCTTCAGGACAACGGGGATCTTGGGAACATCCTCCCCCATACCTTGCCCCAGTCATGAGTCCCACATGTCCCTATCTGGGACACCAACTTCTTTCCCCTTACTGTTCCAGTTGCTGCTAAGGACTCAGCATGGTTTAATGTAAAGGTTTCCTGCAGTGACCGGCCACTTGTGAGACCCTCTTCCACTCCGATGGCAGCTCAGTATATATTCAAACTGCAGACTATGACCCAGAGAGGGTTATGTGGGCATGACTGGCGTTTAAAAAAAAAAAAAAACCAAAAGCACAGAAGGCAATAGAAGTATCAGAGTACAGATGTGGTCATAAAACTTTATTTCAGGGTTGTGTATGTGAGCTCTGTGACTCAATGTCAAGTTCATTCTGGATATGTGAAGCAGTAAAACAAAAAAATCTTACAGGTATTTTGACCATCTGCATCTCAGTTTATAGAACTTCTTCCTAAAAAATCATTTCATCCAGAGGGGAAAAAAAAACTACCAGACAACTTTCTGATATTTGAATATTAAGATATAAAGCAGGCTAACAAAGAAAGAGAGGTCATTCAGGGCGAGCACTGATTAGGTGTGAGCCAGCGGTACAGTGGGTGCTGCCCACCAGCCCTCCCGACAGGAGCTGCAACCTGCTAGGAAGGCAAGCTGGTGCTAATCTGACTTCAGACGCTTCAGCAGGGCACACTCTACAGACTGCCACTCACAGATATGAAGGTGACAGGTGTCTACAATAGATAGAATGTATGGAGAAAGTTCTTGATGGATTCAGAATTCTTTTGAGCATGGGTCCCATTCTCTCAGACTGTTCTCAAGCACAGCCCAACTTTATGTTCTAAGTGGGTGAACCTATTCTGAGGCATGGCCACACATCACCCGGAGCCGTTCTGCTGAATTAAGAATGGTCATGCAGGCTGCCCTGGGCCCTTGCCCAGTCTGACATCAGGTTGCCCAGCAGAATGGGCTCTCTTCCCTTGCAACCAGACGAGGGAGGGCTGATGCCCATGAGGGTGAGTGGCCCTCTGGGAGCCAGTGCTTTGGATGTGACTCAGAGAGATACAGCTGCCCAGCCCAGGGAAGGAGCCAGAGCCTTTGCAGGAGGAGAGTCTGGGCAAGCACAGTGGCAGCTTGCTGACTCCTCTTCTCCATCAGCCTCTCCTGTTCCCAGGGGAGGAACAGGATTACAGTTATTCCCCCAGCACCTACACAGTGCCCAACCTGAGCAGGCCCCCCGACTTGCCTTTGTGGAATGAAGGAAAGCTGTGGCAAAGCCTGCCGGCACCAGGTGCTCCAAACCCCAGCACATGTAGATAAATGTGTGCAATACATACATTTTGTACTTAGGAATTTTGCTTATTTAATAGACACTCCAATTTGTAGATAATAAATGAACTAGGACAATGATATTAGGGATCACAACTGAAGAAGATACACACAGACAACAGCTTTGTTGTTCTATGAATTTCACTCAGCATAACTGCAAAAATCAAGCCAAACTATCTGGAGACCACACGGTGCTGTGACTCAGAGCAGGGACCTGGAAGAGGCTTCCCATGTGAGGATTCCAGCTCCCTTCTGTCTATCTGGTGGCCTCAGACCACTTATTCCACCTCTTTCTGCTCCACTTCCTCATCTACACAATGAGAATACTAGAATTAACCCCAAGAGGCTACTGTGAAGACCATGTGATTTCATATGTATAAAGTATTCAGATTGATATCTGGCACATAGTTATATACCTAATTAGCACTGGTTGATGTTATCATTTTAATCAGCATTTAAAAGTTATCTGGTCTTGAAAGAAATGACCCAAGATGGCTGGGTGTGGTGGTGCACCCCTGTAATCCCAGCAGTTTGTGAGGCTGAGACAGGAGACTCACGAGTTCAAAGTCAGCCTCAATAACTCAGCGTGACCCTGTCTTTAAATAAAATACACACACACACACACAAAAAAAAAAAGGGCTGAGGATGTGGCTTAGTGGTTAAGTGCCCCTGGGTTCAATCCCCAGCACCAGAAAAAAAAAAAAAAGACAATGACCAAAGATTCTGATTACTAACAAAATGCTGATTGAGGATGATAGTTAGTGCCAAAAATATTTTCATTAATTCATTCACAGTCCTGGAGACCCTGGAGGTGAACGACACACACGGAACCTGAGGTTCGTAACACAGGCCTTGGGCACCAGGATAATCATCACAACATGGAGGCCTGAGAGGTCAGAGGTGCCAGATGTGAGGGGAGCAGCCCCCTCTTCTGCCAAAAGAGGGAACACATTGCAGAAGAGCGCGCACTGCCCTCACTGAGCTGCGTCTTCTCTGTGCAGCGCTGGAGTTATTGATATGGCGTTTCTCTTCCCAATTACGAAACAAAGTGTGCTGTATTTATAGAGTACGTGCCCACCATCTGGGTGAGCATTTTTATGCAGAGAGAAAACACAAGGAGGGCCAGGAAGGGGAGGATGACAGATATTGAGAAAGTGTGGCGATGATCAAGATGAGGAGTAATTAGGTCTGCCAGCAGAAACCAGTGTCTACAGCAACAGAGTAAACGGGTCTCTTCCCAGACACAGCACATGGCACGAAAATGTGCCACAACAGAAAACACGTCGCTCCTCTGGGGAATAATGTCGTGAGAGTCACTGAAAGTTCAGGCGAATCTCAGAGATCTCCCATAAAAGCTTAGTTTCACACTTTGTCCCATGTGGAAACTGCAGACGGTGCCGCGTGAAAAATGAGTTTTATGAGCGCACTTCTGATGCTGAAGGCGGCTGTTTGGCTTCATAACAGGCCTTGGCCTAAGAGCACCCAGCAGCGTCATTTTTACATATTGCACATACCAGGTGGGCTTCCTTGTCACCAGGGCCATGTTTTAATCTGGTCAAATGTTTGTGTGTGACAAACTTTTGATAAAAGCAATTGGGAGAAACTGCAAGAGCAAGAATTTCCCACTCGAAGGAAATAAGCATGTTATAAAAATAGAGTCTGGGCCAGGCGCAGTGGTGCAGGCCTAGAGACAGGCCAGAGGATCGCAAGTTCAAGGCCAGCCTCAGGAACTTAGTGAGGCCCTAAGGAACTTAGTGAGACCCTATCTCAAAATGAAAGAAGAAAGGGCTGGAGACGTGGCTCAGTGGTAAGGCATCCCTGGGTTCAATCCATAGTACTGGAGGTAGGGGTTGTTGGGGAGTGTCTGACTTTGCACACTCAGGCATGATGGCATGGGCTGCGCAAGAGGCAGGTGAGGTGTCCCTCCCGGGCCTGGCTCTTCACTTCATACGCGCACTTTTTTTTTTTTTTTTAAACAAAACAAAGTGTCTTTTAGCACAGGTGTCATGGTAGGCTTTGGGAGGCCAGTGTCCCTGACAATGCTTTTTCCTGACATTACTATTTTTTTTAGCAGGAACTCACGGTCACAAGAGGACATGATGGGACCTGAAAGTCTGGTTCCAACACTGCCTCCATCAATGACTAGCTCAGTGGCCTAGGGCTACTCAATTTCTCTTCCACTTTCTTCTCTTGCTGTGACTCCGTCTGAGGAGTCCATGGATTATATCTACCTAAACACAGTCAGCACTGTTAGTATTTTGACTAGTTGACTCTAGTTTGAGAAATCACAGGGGTCTGCTCAATCAGGGTGACAGATACTGCTCAATGGCTTTTTCAAGACCTGAGGTCAGTGACAGAGCCCCAGGAGCTGCCAGAGCTGACCAGCTTCCCCTGTCCATTGTCACTGGTGTGGCTGTCCCTGCTCTCAAGCCGACCAGTTATTACCAGGTCCTCACAGCAGCCCTGATGGTCAAGTGTCTGTGCCTGTGGTCCCACCTCAGCCCTCTCTCTAGGCTAATGCTGGCTCATGTTTGTCCCACTGAGAGCTTGCTCTGGCCTTGCCACCTGATGCCTGCTCAGATTCATCTGTCCATCTATGCTGATTTTGGTCAGCCTTGGGGTTTCTGGCCATCCACCCCTGGACAAGCTGTGGTGCTCCCAGCTCTGGCCTGGCCATCTTGCTCCATCAACCCCCCTGCCCCAGTCCATCCTGGCATATGTTCTGTGACAAAGGCATGATGTCACTTCTTCAGAAGACCAGATCCTTATTCATGTGGATCTGATTTCAAAAATGGCTGAGGGATGCCTGTGATCCTATCAGCTTGGGAGGCTGAGGCAGGAGGATAGTGAGTTCAAAGCCAGCCTCAGCAACGGCAAGGCACTAAGCAACTCAGTGAGACCCGGTCTCTAAATAAAATACAAAATAGGGCTGGGGATGTGCTCAGGACTCAAGTGCCCCTGAGTTCAATCCCTGGTACCAAAGAAAGATGGTTGAGAGTCCCCGAGTTCAATCACTGGTACCTCCCCACTCCAAAAAAAGAGGAAAAAAAGCTCTTTGATCTCTGCTGCTACGACCTGCAAGCACCAACTCTGGCAGTGAGGCTGCCTCCAAATCAGAGCTCAGGACCCTTTACTCAAACTGCCATTTAAATCCTGTAATCAAGTCCCAATCAGCCCACATGGATGATGAGAACCACAACAGCCATGGGCCAAGGCAATGTCGGAGCGAACATGAAGAATAGGCCACTCACGGTGGTTGGCAGAGGGTGGGGCTCAGGTAGGGCTGGGTTGACAGGAGCATGACACCTCCCTCCTTTTGCAGACTAGAGGTGGCAGGGGTCTTTCCTTCATCCTCATCCTATTTCAGGGTCACTCTGGGCATGTGCACTTTTAGATGTCAAATCCTGCACCCCCAGATCACAGATTTCTCAGACTGCTCTCCAAATGCCTTGCCAAACAGAAGATGCCATATGAACAACACACAGTGATAAGCAAGAGGATTCCCTGCTTTAACAATGAGACTGTCTTCATTATGAGGCATTTATTAAAGGCTAAAACCAGGAACAGTTGTGGCCTAATAAACCACACCAATCAGTCTCTAAGCAAATGACAATAAAAACAGGGGAAGCCACTTCACCACACTGCCCAAAGCCTTAGTGGAAGTGTGACGGATGACATATTCACAAGTAAGACTCCAAAGTCACCTGGTTCTTAAATTCTGCGCTGCCTGAATGGCCTTCTTGGCCAGTTTGGATGACAGTTTTTATTATAATGAACGAGGACGGACCAGACACTTCTGCCACTCCAGACAGCTGGTCCCGATGGCACCAACAGCCCTTCCTCCCCTTGTTTACAGGACAGATTATTAAGCCTGAGCAGGGCCTTCTATCTGGGTCACTTCCTCGTGTGGTAATCCCACGGAAGACCTAAAGGGCTGCTTCTGGCTTGTTTTCGGGAATCATATGCTGCAGAGGGCTGGCCAGGAAGACGTCCCAACCACCACGTAGGCTTTGTCCATGAAAGACAAAAATAGCAACAGAGGCCACCATCTCAGTGCTCTGCCACTTTTGTCCCTTCTACGGTTAGGAAGTGGTGCTTCGAACCAAACTCTGACTCTCCATATATAGTAAAGGAAGAATTTGTTTTGAATTTCAGTGTCTCATTCGCCTCGATTCTCCACTATCTGGCCCCACTTCCCTAGCCACATTTAAAAATCCCTCCAGCAGTTTTGTCCTCTGGGACCCCACAGGTAGTGCCCTCGTGGCTTGGCCCCATCCCCTGGCCCAAGCCTCCTGCATCCAGACCCTGCTCTTCTACCTTTGTCTGGTTACGTGGTGACCTTTCATGTTTGTCTTCCAGATCAATTTCAAGTTTTCTTTTTTTGGTACTGGGGATTGAACCCAGGTGAGATTAACTCCTGAGCCACATCCCCAGCCTGTTTTTAATTTTTTTTTTTTCATATTTTATTTAGAGACACAGTCTAAATTGCTTAGGGCCTCATTAAGTTGCTGAGGTTGGCTTTGGACTCAAGATCCTCCTGCCTCAGCCTCCTGAGCCACTAGGATTACAGGCATGCACTATCACACCCAGTTCAATTTTAAATTTGAAGAGGGCTTGGCTCTGTTTCGTTTCTGACTTGCAATCATAAAAACACCAGCAGTACACATGTTCTGGCGGGTTTACAAATACCCATGTTTGACGGTACATGTCATCGCTAGGTCACAGGATCATAGGAAGATATCATCCAGAGTCTGGAAAGGACCTCAGGTCTTCTGTGTCAACCTCTCCTCTTACAGAGGATTAAACTGAGGCCTGGGAGGTGATCTGTTCCAGTCACACACTCAGCAAAGGCCCAGGCAGGGAGGGAAGTCTGGCACTAGATCACCGGTGCCCCTCTAATGTCCTGCCAGGGGCTGCTGAGGTCAAACAAATGGGAAAATCAGCATTCATGAACCTGGAAACAGAGGTCACCACATCCCAGGGGCTGCTTATGAGCTGCTCAAACCCACCCAGTCCCCCAGTCTTCCCAACCTGGAAGGCCGCTTACTAGCTCATCTGAATAGGGTTCCAATGAGAAGTTCTTTCAACAACTGCAGAGAAGTTAGCAATATTGCCTACACAGCTTGGACCAAGTTCTCGTATTCCCCCAGCTGTGATTTGTGAACACAGATGCAGCTTCGTGAATATACAAAGAACATGGGGTTGAAACACTTCTCTTAAACTATCACTATAATGTGAAGGTAGAAGTGAGGTCCAGAGGGAAATAAAGGAAGGTGAACATTTCCAATGCTAAGTGCTGACATGGCTGAATGACTGAATACGGCTCCATCCTAACCTTTCATTTGTTCTAGTTTGATTTGTGATCAGCACTAAATCCAAATGGTTCATTTTTCACATTAGCCTTGGCCCAGAGACATGCAGGTGGACCTTGGAGGCAGCCCCATATGCCTGCGGGTCTGTGTCGCTGTACCTCAACCGGCGGCCAACCTCCCATCAGCTAGCTCAGTCTCTAGCTGTTCCTCCCCTCCTTCCGGCTTGCTGTGCACTGTGCAAGGAGAATGCTCCTTTTCACCCCCAGACAAACTAACGACCCTTTGTGAGTCCCCTAAGTCATATGTCATCCACAGATTTCCTACTGGAATAATCCACACGTCAGAGACTATCAAGGAAATATGTTCCAGTTACCTAAAAGAGGATTAAGGAAAAGACACTCAGCCAATCTTGGTAGCACACAAAACCATCTCTGGAATGGGCAGTGTCATCCCAGGCCAAGCCACCTGCCCAGTACGCATCTATAAATGGCCCTTTCAGACTACCTCAGAGGTATAATTTTTGAGTTTTAGCGTCCAAGAGAAATGTTCTGTAGACTGTTTCTTTTCTTTTTTTTTAAGTCAAGGTTTAGAAAGACAAACCCCAAATTCAAACTACGATGGTCTCAGTCTTTTGGGGGTGGGTTGTAGGATTACAAGTGCAAAACAGTATGTGGTTCCAATGGGTGACACTTCTTCTGTCCTAGCAGACCGAATCACTCCATCTACCTACCCACCTATCTACCATCTCAAGTGCTCTGTTCAGGATTCACTTCAAATGCAGCTGGAATACTTCTGAGGCACTAATGAGAATTGTGACAACACCGTTGCCCATGGTGCTGTTGAGGCTTTATGGTCACAGGGCGCCCAAGTCTCTGGAAGCCATCGGGTATTGTTCCATAAACTCCTTCCCCTCCAAAACCCCGTTCTTCATAGAACAAGGCCTTTCAATAATGAACAGCCGTCTGTTCCACACGGCACAGGAAAAACACGATAAACCAAGTCACAGCCTTGGCTGTAAACATATTCTTACACATAACTTCTACAACTCCGTATAAACAAAAAAAACAAGCTATTAACCACTTGCAGAACAACAACAACAAAAATGCATTGGGTTTCCTGCAATTAAGCTGCAATGTTTTATAGTGCAATTTTATTTATAACTGAAAAAAAGTAAATAAATATATAAAACGGTGAACAGACCCCTCCCCGCCAAAGGCTTTCTCTGCAAATTAACTTTGCAGTCATAAAACCTGTGCCAGCTGGAATCCCTCCCTGTGCTCCATGGCATGGGCAGCCAGAGCAGGTATATGGCCGAGAAAAAACAAAGTAGGGCATTTTCCACCTTCAGCCAGGGGATGTTAATTGAACTTTGGCAAATGTTTAAAGATTTCTCTCTCCATGTTTGAGAAAGAATTAAAAACAGTTGAGCTAGGGAAAATGAACATCTGTTACTGACTTACACTCACAACCACAATGAAAAACACTCATAATTAAAGCGATTTTGCTTCCCTGCTAGTTAGATCTGTAATCCCGGTTAAAAATATAAATGCGGAGGCTCCTTATTGTCTTTGGGGCTTTCTTCTTATGGCTGCTTGTAAAAAAAAAAAAAAAAAAAAAAAGGTCGTTTACATGGGGTTGCATTTTTTTTCTGCTGGAATAACAATATCAGGAAACAGATTTGCGTAAAAAGATAGGGGATGACAACAAAAAGTACCTACGCAATGGAGGAGCCTCGTTTTATGAAGCTATGAAACAGTAGTCAAGAAGTGCTTTATATTTGGGAGTTAAATACACTTTACAGCTGTGTAAAAAAACCAGAGCCATTCTGGGCCAAACATAAACATTCCAAAGTCTACAAGGTTTACTTATATGGAGCAACTGACTGGGCAGGTTTCTATCAACTGGGAGGGATTTGGGCTGCGCAGAACAGCCCCCAAAAAGCCTTCCACGTCAAGTCATTTCCCGTCTGACAAGCAGAAACGTTCATCAAGAAAATCAAATCTGTTTCCTACAAGGTCCTCACCCCTGACTTTTGAAATAACCTCCTCACTGATAAGCCAGGCTCCAGGCCCTGTTCTCCGGCCCATCCTTCTTCCGGCTGCTACATTAACATTCCCCCCAAACAGCTGCAATCCCTAATCTGGCTTCTCTTTGATTTCATTAATTACTTCTCTTACTTTAAATGCTCCCTACCCACAGTCACCACTTCTATGAAAAACAAATTCTTCCATCTCTTCGTGAATCCAATGCAACTAAGTCCACTGTGGTGGACACCATCACTGGACCCCGACCATCCTTGAGCTTTCTGGCTAGTTTCTGACTTGGAATCCACAATACCTATCTTACCTTCTGCCCTTCCCCGCGCTCCTCCTAGAAAACCTTTCTCAAATGCTACTTTCTTCCAGGTAAATGTTAATGGACTTATTCCCAAGTAGATGTGACTGCTTCTTATTTTGATGGTTTTAGCTCTTAGGCCTCAATTTTCTGGGGCTCGACACACTTTTCCTCCGTAACACTCCCAGCTGCCAGAGAGTAGCGATTCTTTTTAACTCACCTCTGCACTACAGCTCTCAGCACTGGATCTTTCAACAATAATCATTAGACCCAGCTGCCTGTCTGTCTTTCTTCCAGAGAGTTGGTATTGTGCTTTCTGATTCTTGTCCAATATGCTGCTGCTGAGGCAGATGTAGATTGTTGGGTGCAGTTATTATAGGGGTTGAAGGCAGATCAGCAGAATAGAGGAAGGGTCAGGGGAGACAGGGGAAGGGGAGGTACTGGGGAATGAAACTGACCAAATTATACATCCATATTGTGTGCACGTATGAATACATAACGACAAATTTGTCCACAGATATATTGCAATGTGTAATTTGGTAAAACAGATTTGCCGGGTAGGGGTTCTAATGGAATGGCCATCTTAATTAGTCTTTCTTTGGTCAGGCCAAGAGGGAATTGATTTGCCACTCATTAACACTGTTTTGGAGAAACCACACCACCCAGTGTAAGTGGACTCAACTACAGCTGGGCACAGGGCCCTGCTGCTGAAGGTCTAAGGCTACTGCCTGCAGAGGTGGAATGGGCCTTGGAATGGGCCCATGAGCTCTGGATTGGTTCCCACGCTTCAGACTCCACTGGGTGAAGGAGCTGAGCCTGGGAAACTCCCCAAGGAGAGATGAGCCGAGGGCAGAAGACTGTGATCCCCTCAGCAGAGCACAGGCTCTTCCTGAGGTTCTGGAAAAGACGTCTGAATGGTTTTCTTCCAAAGTGGCCTTGGTTCAGTACACCTCTCCCCACCCTCCCGCCCCTGCAGGAACAAAACCCAGAAGTTCTGAGGGAGCTGTGATGTTTTTCCTGGCCTCAATGCAACGGGAAGTGCCATAAATCTCTCCCAAGAAAGCCCAGGCTCATGGGATTTCCAGAACCAATCTGCCAATTTATGAGGATCGGATCGTTCAGACAGACATCTGAGCCTTAGGTCCTTATGAAAAACATTAATTTATGGGAACATTCCTGTCACTTAAGAAAGGGTTCTTCTTTCAAGGTTCTCTACTTAGTAGGACATGCCTGACATCTAGGGGAGAGCATCGAGACAGCCGCTTTCTCTCCCTTTACTTTCAGACTGACTTTGTCTGGGAACACCCGGGAGGTTCAATCGACAATGGCAGATGGGAGTGGTGTGGTGTGACACTGGCTTTGCACCTGGGCAGGAATATTGGTCACACAGCATTCAGGTCACTAAAATTGGCCTTTTAACAAGTCACTAAAATTGGCCTTTTTAACTTTTAACAGTGGGGATTGGCAACCACCACCCATGGACTGCTGTTGGCAGCCCCAAGAGCATGTGGGTGCTTCGGGAAACTCCCGATCCCCTGGATTTGTCCTGCTAGATCAGGGATGAGGGTGCATTTCTCAGGAAAGAATTTGGGAACTACTGAAACACTGTATACCATGGTAGAGGTGGCCAGTGGTTTAAGACCATGCCTTGATTATCAGAGTCCTTGATGGTAGACTGCCCCTGAGAATCCACTGCTCCCCACTCTGCTCAAGACATGACATCGCCAGCACTCGGCTGTTCCAGCCAGCAACCCTGGGCTGTGTGTGGTGGGGGTGGAAGTCTCCTCTGTCTCCAGCCTCATTTAGCTCCTGTAGGTTCTATCTCCACAGCATTCGACTTCATTCACCCAATTACCCTGGTTCTCACCGCCTTCATCCCTCCTCTGGACAACAGCAGTAATCCCTCCCCCCAGTATTCACTCAGCAGTCAAAATAATCTTTTCAAAAATGCAAAACATGCCAAGACATTCTCTTGTTTATAACCCTCCAGTGCTTTCCCTTACTTAGAAAATAGTACTACCTCTCGTCTTCTGGGCATTCCTCCCACCCATCTTACACACTCTTTTCTTCCTCTTCCTCCAAGAGGTGCTCATTCTTAAAACTCAGCTTGGATATCACTGCCTCCAAGAAGTCTCCTGTGACTCCTTACCTGAGTCTGAGCTGGGTGCTTCTTCCTGTTATGTGTCCATGGAGCGGGTCTCCATGAAAGTACTCACCACCCCATATGGAACTTACAGTCTCTGGGCTACTGGAGGTAACTCCAGTCTTTTTATCTGTCTTTCCACTCTTAGACACAAATGTCTGTTCAGTATATTGACAAGAACAGCCCTCCAAGGCCACGGTGCCACAAGCCGGTAATCCCAGGGGCTCAGGAGGCTGAGGCAGGATGTTTGCAAGTTCAAAGCCAGCCTCAGCAACTTAGCGAGGCCCTGTCTCTAAATAAAATATCAAAAAGGACTGGGGACGTAGCTCAATGGTTAAGCACCCCTGGGTACAAAAAAGAAACAAAAAAACCCTCTCTCCTAGTTATACCTGGGGAATCAATAATTATTTTAAGAGCTTGGGATGAACTGAGACCATAACTATGGAAGGACATACAATGAAGCATGTTTCTGAGTTTTCATTTTCAGGCCCTTTTTAAGAGGCAGGAGAGGGGAGCACCCAGAAGCATGCTCTGGAGAAGGGCAAATCTAGGTTAAGACCCAACCACCCAAATCTGCTGGCAGTGTGATGTGGGGCCAGTTACTGAACATTTTTTACCTTGCAGTCTTTGTCATACATAAAATGAGGATGGAGTCTGCTCAGCAAAGTGCCCAGCACATCTGGGGGCCCCATACAGTAACTCCCATTGTAATTCTTAGCCCTCCAGTGGGCTAGCCATGTACTGCTTCTTGCTAAGGTAGGCCACAGGGTCTGGCTTCAACCTGTTCCCATGACATTTGATTGAATTAATGGTAACTTCAGATTTGTTTTCTTCCTCTGGTCATCTTGGTTTTTAACGTCACTTCTGAAAAGTCAAATCTACTTGCTGGACCCCGGCATGGCTTTGGGCAGCTGATTCTGTCCCTACTTTTAGGAGTGCATATGTGCGGGGCTCCAGGGCCACGCCCTCCCCCCTGCAGGGCACACTTCCATTCACCTGTGCCATTAGCGCTACCATTGCTGCAACACTCAGGGTTTTTCTAAGCACTTGCTGTGGAAAGAACACAGGATTAGAAACCTGAATCCTTTTAATCTCTCTGTAGGTCAGTTCTGCCAGCCTAGTTTCTTAAAATGTCAAGTATTAAGTTACTTTTATCTCACTAATTAGTAATTAGCTTTGGCAAGGAAGAAAGGGGTTGGATCTTCCTAAAAAATTAATAGTAAAAATAAAATCCCAAGCAGGAGGACTGGGTTTAAAATGCAAGGATACGGCATTTTGCATTTAAGTAGCTGTTTGGATTAAAATTAAGCAGAAATCAGGAGTGGGCTGTCTCTCCTTGGGTGATGGAGTCCAGTGGGAGAGTTTCCATTCCCCTCCCAGAGAGGGGTTTGCACTGGGCGCAGAGGTCTCCACAATGCACGCTCTATACCTGCGCGCCCAGCGAGACGGCATGCGGTTTTTTTCTATTGCTGCTTTGTCGCTTGGAAATTCCAGTTAGCGATGACTTTATGGGTTTGTACGGTCTAGACAAGAGGGTTACTCTTTGGTAAAATTGCCCCTTGGGGAGGTTCCTGTGAAAATTCCCATACAACTAATTACCATGCAGAAGGGCCAGCTGCTACCGAGAGGGCGCTAGACTTTGGCAGCAGCTGCAGTTGACAGCCTGAGCTCCCAGCTTTATCACCAGCTACGTTTACTTTCTTCCCTGTCAAAACAAGGACAGGAAAGGGGAACGAGCAAGAAAATCCAACTCGAGGCAGAGGGAGCACACACACACACACACAAAAAAAATGAAGTCTACCCATTGCTCTGATGGAGACGGCCAGGACTTCTCCAGGTACCAGGGAAATAACAAGCCTTTCTCTGCTGTATATTTACACTAAGCATTTCAGCCTTTTCAGCAACTCCTGATCTTTAGAATCGAGCCTGTAAAGATACCACAGTTTGGACTGGGCACAAGCTAAAATGCTCACCCAGATGTAAGCAAGCCACAGTGGGAAAACCCAGAGGCACTACAGCTATTTTCACCTCAGCTTTTACGGGGCCAATAGAGGTAGGCGGAGGCACACCCTCCTCCAGTACTTGGAAGAATAACTGTTACCTACTCCAGGCCTGAGGTAAGAGAAAACACCTGTCTAGAAAACCTGGGATCCTGGTCAGCTGGCAAATGGCCTTTGTGGAGGGAAGTAGAGGCCAGGACTCCCAATTGTCATGTCCAATATCAAATCAACTTCTGGCAGGAGATCGCCCTCTTCAGGAAACTCTGGAGACCCACGCAGTAGCTTCTGTGCCATAGATGACCCAGCTTTGGCCCTTTATTATCTCACCCAAACACAGTGTCCTCTCCCCACGGAAGTCCTATTTGTCAGGACAGCTTGTCCTGAGATCAATAGGGCGTGGGCTGCACCTTCTCTCATTACCCTCCACTCTGCATGCCAAGTGCTGTCTACAATGTAATAACCGAGTAAACATGGGGGATTTCTACCAACAAAAGGCATTTGGAAATATTTCCTTCCTCCTTGCAGTTAAGCTCTAGGGAAGGACTTTGTGTTTGTTCTGGGGATGGAGAGTCTGGGAATGTCCAGGACCTGCAGGCCCAGAACGATTGATATGGCTTTTGTTCAGTGGATTCTCATGAAGGAGGAACCACAAACATATCACACTGTGATTATAAAAAAACACGCTCAGTATTTAGTAGTGGCTGGAGTGAAGCATGGGTCCTGTGGAGGGAATCATAGGACCCATGTGGGCACTGTTGTGCTCCACTTTAGCCACATGCCCTTGGGCCTGAGACTTTACTTGTATGGAAGGGTGAGCCTGGATCACTCATTGACTTTCAAATTTTTTTTTGACCATGATCCAGTGAAAAGTACATTTTATACCACAACTCAGAAAAAATGCCCTCCCCCCCCCGACCCCCAGTTTCCCAAAGCCAATATAGATCTTTACTAAGTGTGATGCACTCTATTTTCTCTTTCTTCCTTTCTCTCCTTTCAAAAATGCTGGTCATAGCCGGGCACGGTAGTACACGCCTATAATCCCAGCAGCTTGGGAGGCTGAGGCAGGAGGATCATAAGTTCAAAGCCAGCCTCAGCAAAAGCAAGGTGCTAAGCAACTCGGCGAGATCTTGTCTCTAAATAAAAAAATACAAAATAGGGCTGGGAATGTGACTCGGTGGCCAAGTGAGTACCCCTGAGTTCAATCCCTCGTACCCCCCCCAAAATGCTAGTCATAACTTGCAAATTAATTACATGACCCACCAGTGAGATGTGACTTCCATTTGAAAGCAGCAGCCAAGATTGTCTCTCTATAGATTTCTGGCTCTAAAATTGCATATGTGTAAAGATTTGATGCCATTTTATTCCATGTTGTTTTTCCTTTTTTTGCTTTCTCCCATTGGGAACAGTTTGGGCAGTAATGTACCTTGTGAATTCAGGGCATTAATAAATGATATCTTGTACTGTAAAGTCACCACATCACCTGCCATTCTCCTGAGAATCCTCACCACCAGGGGAGTGGTCTCTCTGACCATCACTGTAGAAGAGATGGTGAATGGAACTGGCCTCCTCCCATCCAAGTCTCTGGAATCCCTGTAATTTTGAGGCAACAAGAACTAAAACAGTTTGAGGCCTCCCATGTCTGAAGACAGGTTTTTTTTTTGAGGGGGGCAGGGAGTGGGGGTGGGGGGCAGCAACCAGGGATTGAACTCAGGGGCACTTGACCACTGAGCCACATCCGCAGCCCTATTTTGTATTTTATTTAGAAACAGGGTTTCACTGAGTTGCTTAGCACCTTGCTTTTGCTGAGGCTGGCTTTGAACTCATGATCCTCCTATCTTGGGCTCCCGAGCCGCTGGGATTATACGTGTGCACCACTGCCCCTGGCTAAGACATTACATTTTTTAAAGCTAATCTTTGTCAGTCTGCACATTCTTTCAAATATTCTGAAGACATTTGTACTGAACACAAAAGACAACCATGAAGATGGACAGCACGTCACAGCAACACTGCTGCTTTGTCACTGAATAAATTGAGGCTATTCTGAGACTTTACAGACAAGCACTCAAGAGTACCTAGAATCTACAGTTCTTTTCTGTCCACAGCATACTCAATAAGACACGTGCTTTGTTTTCTTCATAACCATATTTCACACTGACCTTGATCCCCTTAAGCCAAGCCAAGCCACAGGAAAAACAATTCTTAGAGAACCTGATTTGCTCTCTGTGTGTTCCTTGTTTCTTCAACTTATCAGACATGGTCTCTTTCCCGAGAGATTTCGAGGGGTGCTATCTGTTAGACCTTCTTTCACAAGCATCAAGAACATGGTTCAGGGGCTTAGGACTGAGCTAAGCTAACTGGCCCACATGAGAATTAAACCCACGACCTTAGCCTCATTACCGCCACACTCTGGGCACTTCCAGACCTGGAGCTCCAGTTGGCAAGCACCGTGAGCGGGGGCACATGACCTGTTGCCAGACGGCAAAGAACCAGTGTGCAGAACAGCCTCTGTTGAGGCTCATCCTCTTTAAATGAGAACAATCAATGGCAAATATTAATTGGGCATCTAAGTCACACTATGGTTTATTAGGTTAATACATTCAGAACACTTTCCAGACAAGAACTTGATATCGTTACAAAGGAGCTACAAATTGCCGTCTTCTAGAGGACGAAGAAAGAGGCAAAACCTACTGAGAAAATATCCACTCACTCTTCAGCCATGTCATCTTTCCAAAATCCACTAGCGTATAATAGAAAACACAGACGAGTGAACAAATTCTGGGAGGTTGTGAGATGCTATTTTTAAGAGGCACGGTTACTGCAAAGATGAAGCTACTTTCAAGTTTATATATAGCATAATTCATTTTCCAGTTTACCCTTGGTGCTTGACAGAATTAAAATGACAATGTTCATCAGTGTGCCACATTTATAGCTTTAGCTAACGGTCTCCCACGTGGCAAAGAACAAGCTTTCTAGTCTTGGCAAACCTTTTGCTTTGGACGATGTCAGGAAATAGAAATTTGTTGAGATGCAAAACAGGGAGGGGAAAAAATCCTTTTTAGAATATTTATTACTTATTCATTTTAGGAGACAGGGTTCTACAGACTTCCATCTTTCCTTGGTTTTGGTGGAGGGTTAGTTCTAGGACACCTCCTTCCCCATGGAAACCAAACCTGCAGGTGCTTGAGTTCTATAAAATGGTATAGTATTTGCATATCACCTACCCACATGCTCCCATATATTTTAAATAGGCTCTAGGTTACTTATAACACCCAGTACAATGTAAATTGTTGTTATACTGTGTTGCTTACAGAAATGAGGACAAGGAAAGAAGCCTGTTACTTGTTGAGGGCAGATGCAACATTTTTTCTCCCAGAATATTTTTGATCTGTGGTGGGTTGACTCCAAGAATGCAGAATCCAGGGCTATGGACGATGACTGTACTGACACATGTGAACTATACTCTATTGAACTTTTTATTTACTACTTACAGGTCAAGTACCATGTACTAGTTACTGATGGTGTATTTAAAAACCCAATTTTTATACTTGCAGTTGCTTTATAATTTTTATGATTTGCATGTTCAAAAAAGGCTTATTTACCTTCCAGAAGAAACCAGTCCCCCAGAAGGAGTTGTGCTGCCCAGTAGTGGTGGCAGTAGCCCATCCAGTCCTTCAAAACCAACTCTGGACAAGGTCCCCTGGGCAGCTCAGTTGTAGCCGACTTGTAACATTTTAATTTAATGCTTTTGAACATTAACCATTTGTCAAATTCTGTAGTCTTAATAATTTTCTTTTGCACATAACAATTCATATTCTAAATTATATTCACAGATTCCAGAAACCAAATGGCTTTAATTTAACATTTGTTTCATAAAGTGCTCCTTTTGCAGGACAGTGAAATGCTATTCATAGTATCTAAGTGCTCAGTCAAAATTAATTGCATTGAGGTGAATTTTAGGGAGACTTATAATAATGATCTAGAACTTCATGGAATATTAGAAAGTAACCATCTAAGAGGATGGGGAACTGTTCTAGACACAGGGTCATGATTGTGTCCCAAAAACATCTTTCCAAATTGCCTGCCTGGCATCTGTCCCCATGATTACCAGTGCATTGGACTTCAGCCCAGGTGACACCCAACAGTTGTGCCTACAGGAAGAAATCCCTTTTTGTTGGGAAAGGCAAGACCAGAGTCTTCCATTCTTGAATTTAAGATTCTATGCAACTGTTTTCAACATTAAGATTTTTTTTTTCCCCCACCGACACAGGGTCTCCCTATGTTGAAAAGCTGGCCTTCAATCCTGGGCTCAAGTGATCCTCTTGCCTCAGGCTCCCAAGTAGCTGGGACTACAGATGTGTGTCACCACACCTACCTGATGAGAATCCTAACTATGCAGCAAACGTTAGAGAGCTCAAACTATGTCACATGGAAAGCACCATATTCACCATTTTCCAAAGAGAAACCTGTCTTACTCTTTATTTTTTCTTGTTATTCAAAAATTTTGGTAACGTTAAAATATGCATCTACTTAAAAACTATAACTCCACCGAGACTCAGATGGGAAGGAAATGTCTTTAGCAGTAGACAATGGCCGGGATGGACTAGCTACTTCATTCAACATCTCTGAAAGTGACTTGTCCTTGGCCTATAACCACTCGACACACCTTGGACACCTTAAAAAAAAACCTGAAAACTTAATAACTGAGTACCAGGAAAAAAAAAATGCAGTGCGTCGTGGTATTAGCAAATGTCAAAATCATATAGCAGTCTGTTCCCCAACCAACTTCAATTTCTCATGAGTGATTTTAAGTGTGTGTTTTCATACCAAATACAGCCAGAATTGTGTGGTTTAAAAAAAAAACAACATATCCAGCAGAGTATGAAATACATCTTTGATCTGATAAGATCAACTCAACTTATTATATAAATTAATGTCAGGACCCAGTTTTCCAAGGAGGAACTATGTAAGTTTGTTAGCAAGGTGCTAAAAGTGCACAACCAGAAACCTTTCGTCCCTGGCACCAGAAAGTTTCCAGCAATCTAAGTTTCCCCTTCCTGTCAAATATCACCTCCTTTTTTAGTATATTTCCAAGAAATCTGAGCAAAGTTGTGTGACAGGAGTGATGAGATTCTGTACCTTGATTGTCTTTTGAGCAAAACCAAATTAGCTTAAAGCTTTCTCGTTTTTGTTTTGTTTTTTTTTTTTTTTCTTTTTCAGATTCTTTCTCTAATGCTATGCAGCTGGGTGTGCCTGGGGATCATTTTATTGTTAAAACTGGAGCCACATGGAAAAGACATTAAAATAAGTTTGCTGCCGTGATACCCACAAAGATGAAAGGGCTTCTCTAGTTTTAATGTGCTGTGTTTTTCGACAGTTGGGATGGGGCGGGGGGCGGGGGGGGGGAAGAAAAGGGCTCTTGGAATCATACACACTTGGCAGGTCTGCGAATCCGTCAGGTGTTAACTCGGCACCACCTTCACATCAGAGGTGCATGGAAGCACTGAGGCTGGCTGTTTATTCGTGTTTTCAGTAGAATCCACACTATTTTCCAGGTTCCAAGATGTCACTCTCTCTACCACTCAGATTTCAGTTCTGGGTCTTGCTTCCAAAGGAAAATTATTGGGAAGTGTGTACTGATGGAAGCTGGCATAGGAGTGAGCTCTGGACCTTGGCTTAAAAAGATGGCATTCTTCCTTGGAGTAAGAGGTGTCAGCAGCACAGTGTTAACACGTGCCCTTTAAAACAACTTTATCTTGGGATCTTTCTGGATCTTTTTTTGGCCAGTGTACAGACCCCTGCTGTGACCTGCCTCCCCCACCCCCCCCCAAAAAAAAAAAAAAACCAAGCAAATAAGATCTAGGGCCAAAACCTTGACTAACTGTATTTCCAGAGGTAGGTGAAATATGGCTGTAAAGGACTTCAGGATGTCTAGTTGGAATTCTTAAGAGTGGACATATTTTTATTGGATTTGATTAAATAATAACACAGGACTAGTGCGAATAAAATTTAGGTTTATAATCAACTGTAAATGGTTAGGTATGGTAGCATCACTTTGCACAGAAAAGCACTGTTAAAATGGTAGGCCTTGGGGCTGGGGCTGTAGCTCAGTGGTTGAGCACTTGCCTTGTATACATGAGGCACTGGGTTCTGGGTTCGATCCTCAGCACCACATACAAAAATAAATATAAAATAAAGATTTTTTTTTTTTAAATGGTAGGCCTCAAAAATCTTCTAGCCAGGCATGGTGTCAAAGGCCTTTAATCCCAGTGGCTCTGGAGGCTGAGACAGAAGGATTGCCAGTTCAAAGCCAGCCTCAGCAAAAGTGAGGTGCTAAGTAACTCAGTGAGACCCTGTCTCTAAATAAAATACAAAACAAGGTTGTGGATGTGAATCAATGGTCAAGTGCCCCCAGGTTCAATTTCCTGTAACTCCCTGCCCCCTCTGGAAAAAAAATTCTATTACAAGTTAAGTTAGGGACACTCTCTGGTTAGCACAGAGATTAAACAAGATAATAAACCGCCATGCTGTGCTAGTTTCAGAGGATTGCTTAACATGGGGGGAAACCTGAACCTTTTCGCTTTCTTTCTTGTAAAATCCTCAGCATAATGAACTACTCCTTATCTCATGGCAAACAAAATAATTTTGACATGGGAAACAAAATAATTTTGACACGGGAATCCCTGGGTGCTATAATGTTCTATGAAACACTGAGTCATTAATGAACTCGTCACTGTGTTGTAAGAAAGCTGGGCATCTAGCTCTGATTGTTTCCCCTTTCCCGACTTCCCTCTTCTCTCTCTCTTGCCTTATTTAATATGGATTATAATTATTTACCCATGCTACTGGGTAAATAATTAGTGTTCCTAAGTGAATCCTTAGTGTTCCTAAGCTAAGAAGGGAATCGATTCTGCTTACTGTCTTTCTTCAATGGAGAGGAAATTCCAGAGATTTTCATACTTAAACTATAACATACATTCACTTCCTTTGTTTATAGCAAGTAGCAGGAAAAGCTATTTACTAGTTCAACTTCAGGTGGAAGTTGTAGAGTCCTGTTCCTTAATTTTGCCGAGGTCACCACTTTTTGCTGAGCTAACATTCATCTATGGTGAAACACACAGCTCTTAAATGTATAATTCGGAGAGCCTGCATATTCGTGCAGCCAGTATACCAGTCGAGATACAGAATTTACCTATCACTCCACAAAGTTCTCTGTCTATGCCACACTCCCCAATCCCCAGGCAACCACTGATGTGACTTCTATCACCACAGACGGGGATGCCTATTCCTGAAATATTCCATATATTCTGTCTTGCTCTCTTTTTGCTCAGCTTGTTTTTGAGATTCCTGTGGGTGTGCACAGTGTGTGTGTATGAGAGTATTTGTTTGATGTTTTTACCTGAGGAGAGACCTCCTGCACAGTTTGGGGCTACTGTGAATCAAGCTGCTGTGTTCATCCTTGTGTCATTTGTGGATATATGTTATCATTTCTCTTGGGTAAATGCCTAGAGTGGGACCGCAAGGTCAATACCACTCCGTTCTGTAGCTCTGCAGAAGCTGTGATGACCTCTGTCAGTCTCGCCCTCCTCAGCTACGTAGAGGGACAATGACATCTGCTGGCCTCTCTCCTTGGAGCATTCTCTTCTTGGAAAGGATGGCAGGGACGTGCAGAAATGGTATGGTCAAAACCTATCTGGTCCTAAAGACCTTGAGATACCTTTATATGGCATCTTGACCTCAGTATAGATCATAGCAATGAGTTGTCCATCTCTTTCACAGGTTAAAGGGAAACTGAAATGAAAGTGGGTGCAGCGAGGGGCCCTTCCTTCCACGCTGTGGTGGCTGGGCCTGTGTGGGCACATCCTTCAATGAGAGGGGGACAGGGCGTGCAGGTGTGCAAATCTGCTAGAAACACCCAGAGTTTCCATCCTGAGCACTTTGAATTCCTACAGTTAACGGGGTTATTGCTGCCTTTACTAAAACAGGACATAAAAAATCTATAAACTGGCTAAGTCTTAACTTCCACCACCTTTGGTCATGAAGTAGTTAATAAATAGTGCCACTCCCCAATCCCATTTTAAAACAGAGTTGTCTTTTCAGAGTTAGATTTTAAGACTTTTTTTCTCGACTGATTAGGCCCTTATCAGATACATGGTTTTACAAATATTTTCTCCTATTTTATGGTCTGTCTTCTCAATTTTTAGATAGTGTCTTTTAAAGTACAAAGTTTTTAGGTGTTTGTTTCAGTAATGGGGATTGAACCCAGGGCCTCACACATGCTAGGCAAGCTTTTTACCAAGAGCTACATACCCAGCCCATTATATTTTATAAGACAAGGTATCACTAAGTTGCCCAGGCTGGCCTCAAATTTGTGACCCTCCTTCCTCAGCCTCTGGAGTCACTGGGATTACAGGTGTGTGCTACTTCTCCTGACAATGAAAGTTTTTAGTTTTGATGAAGCCCAAATTGTCCCTTTTTCTTTTGTCACAAACTCTTTAGATGCAATGTCAGCATCTGTTCTGAAAAGGAGAGGATAAGGCCTTCTTTCCCCTTCAATGTGCCCATGGATAGAGCAGGTCTTTAGCAGATACGACCTGCAACACGCATTCCCAGAATCGGCCTTCTCTGAGGTCTGTGCAGACAAAAAATAAACATGTATAAGCAGTCCCAGCCAGGGCTGGTGAAATACTGTCTGCCCAAAAGAACAGGATTCAGTTAAGAGCAAAAAATATCTTCTTTCACGAGTGTGTATACTACTTCAAAAAGTCCTCACTAGCTGGTCATGGTGGCTCATGCCTGTAATCCCAGTAGCTCAGGAGCCCGAGTTCTGTAGTCCCAGTGGCCCAAGACTCTGAGGCACGAGGATTGCAAGTTCAAGGCCAGCCTTAGCAACTTAGCAAGGACCTAAAGAACATAATGAGATCCTATCTCAAAAATGATAACTAAAAAGGGATAAGGATGTGACTCAGTAGTTAAGTATCCCTGGGTTCAATCCCAAGTACCAAAAAAAAAGAAGTCCTCACTAGTCTTGAAAGCAGCAGCCATAGCCACCACTGACAGCCAGTAGGAAGCAGAGTAGCTCTGCTTGAGCTGATGTCCCTTCTGAACTGGAGGTTCAAGTATAGAGGGTGTTAACACAAGAAGTTGTTCCCAGACATGTCCTCAATCATTAACCTCACTCTGGGGCAGACATGGCTGCCCCTGCACAGTTGAGGAAACTAAGGCTTAGAAGGGCTCTAGGCCATCTGTCTGCCACGTAGCAGAACTATACTCATCTGAGGTCACTTTACCTCCATGCTCCCAGAGCTCTGAAGGTCGACCTGGAACTCTCAAGATTTATATACCACCATTTGTCAACCCATTAAGGTCTGCTCACTAATACTCTAAGCTGATACTCCATAGTGATCATGGGCTATAAAACTGTCCAAGTCACTTTCTCTCCAGTATCACCTTATTCCAACTTCTTTGGCACTTACATTTGCCTTATAATGATGTAAGACATTTCTTGAACCTTATAGCAGCACGGAAACAGCATGGAGAGAATAATCCTGTGTGTACCTCTACCATGTCTCACTGATCATTGGTGCTGGTGACGGTCCCGTGTGTACACATCACGTTTGCTCGCTCTCCTACATGTGTTCAACCTGCACCTGCTAAGGAATACGAGTGTTAACTCTCGAGGGCTAGGCTTCATGCTTTTCTGCATCCCTGATACCTGGTACAAGGCCTTGTAACAAAATTGATGCTCAATAAATCATGTAGAGTGAACAGGTCCTGATGCTGGGAAATACCAGAAACCGGGAGAGTTGTTTAATTGAGTCTCAACTACTTTGTCTTTAAAGTGGGGTAATGAGGCTTGCCCTGTGTCCCATTGAGTGTTTATAATGATCAGAAGACATGGTGAAGGAGAAGACTTTTGCACAGTATAAGGTGTTATAAAGAAATAATCTAGTATTACTTATTATTACCATAGATCACCATTGACTTAATTGTTTTCTTTATATCGAGAAAACATTTTTTGAGGGAAGGTGTCTTATAACTGGTAGTGGTACATAGTAGTAATAAAATACATGAGACGCTTTCCTGGTTGGAGCAGTGAGAAGAGGCTAAACACAGAAGATGCTGGGCAAGCAGAATAAGCTGAAAGACTAGACTGGGCTAAAGGTCTTGTTAGCCAATCTAGAAAGTAGATAAAAGGACAACACAGAGAACAAGGCAGTGCATAAAGACACAAGCAGGCACACCAAAGGTCAGGAAGGGGTCTGTAGTGACCCTGAATCCAAGGCAAGAAGGACATCAGCACCATCTAGGCATTCTCCAGCTACAAGACACAGCATTTATACGAAAAGGGAATGCAAATCAAGACTGTACTCTTTTTAATTTTTTAGTTTTTGTAGTTGCAGACGGACAGAATACCTTTATTTTATTTGTTATGCAGTGCTAAGGATCAAACTCAGTGCCTCACATGTGCTAGGCGAGCTCTTTGCTACTGAGCCACGCCCCAGTCCCAAGACTGTACCCTTAACAGGAAGATTTTAGGAAATGTTTTCTAGGTGCCATCCTGACATTCAACTCTTTAGGGCAGAACCTGTTAGAAATACCAAACTACAGCCTCAGGAGTCTGTAAGTAGATCACAATGAGAAATCACAAAACATGCTGATCCCAAGAATACCTAAGAAATATTAAAAAAAAAAAAAAAAATCTAGATTGAAGCTAAGCCCTACTTTCTACTACTCAAGAAAGCATGCCTTCCTATCTTACAAATGAAATTTCCTACAAGGTAACTGTATCTTCTGACCCAGGGTCGCACCTTGAATATGGAACTTGGAAGAGTGAATTTAGGAGGCAGAAATGTGAAATATTATTTATAACCTGGCAAAGAAAGTGACTGGAACCACATTAGTCAAGTCAAATAAGCTGATCTCTGTAACTAAAGGTAAAATAACATTCTGAACATTGAAAAATGTACACAATCAAAACTGTACATGGTAGGGGTTTAAGAAACCATTTCCTCTGCTAATTTTTGATGTTTACATGGAATGTTCCCTCAAGCAGCAAATAACTTACCAATGATCTTGACAGACCAAAAATGATACATCTGTACCACAACATAAATTAATCCTCTCAGTTGGAAATTGCTAAAATAGTAAGGTGTCATAAAGATTTCTTTGCGTCTGAAGGAAAGGAAATGATTCCATTTCTTCCAAACATTCTTACATGAAAAATAATAAACTCTCACTTTAAAGTGTCTTTCTTTTCATGGGGTTCTGAGGTGCCCGTAACTAATTGGGGCAGTCCTGTTTATCTGGTGTTGGACATGAGTCAGTCCACATTACTTACCTCAGGTAGGAAATACATCCAGTTTGAGACTCCCCCCCCCCCACCCCGTTCATATTCATATGAACCAACACTACAGAAATACACAGAAAAGAGGATCGCAGCAACGCGTTGCGCTCTCAAAACCTTCTTCTCTTTCACTCCTTAGATTTTCACAAGAAATGTTACCCAAAGATCCCGGAAAGTCATTCTTCACAAAATAAAATATATGGAATGCTGGATTTATACACATGCAATTAACATTTTGCACTTACACAAAACTCTCTATAATGGGTATAATCGGTGTGTTACACAACTGTCCATGGCTGGAACAAATACCAAAGATGATTAATTTATAAAGGGAAAAGGTTTATTTTGGTTTGTGGTTTCAGTCCATGATCAGGTGGCCCAACTGCTTTCAGGACCCCGGTGGCAGGGCAGCCCAATACGGTGGGGACTATGGCATGGCGAAACCATTCACCTCAGGGCAGGAGGCCAAAGAGAAAGAGGAAGGGATGGAGATCCCCGGATCCTTCTGTGTGGGCACACCCCCATGACCTAAAGTGTCCCACTAGACCCCACCTCTTCAAGTTTCCACCACCTCCTGAGAGTGCCAAGCTGGCAACTGAGCCTTGAACACCTGGCTTTTGGGGGCCACTAATGCCATTTGTAAAGGAAAGCGTTGATTTGTGAGGGGGGGGGCTCAGATCATTCTGCTTCCCACACCTATCCTATCTTTAAAATGCTCAGTCTTGATTGAATATAGGGTGCCTCAACCTTGAGTCCCTGAGTGCCCCGTAGAAAAAAGAGGTCCCCCAATAAGAGCAGCTAAATTTGGGGAACTTAGTAAATTCCCCCTCTTTGGATCTGAAATGTCCCCCGAAGGCTTTGTGCTGAAGACTTGTCACCAGTCTGTGGCGCTATTGGGAGGTGGTGGGGTCTTTAGAAGGTGGGGTCTACTGGAAGGAAGTGAGGTCACTGGGATATGCCTTGGAAGGGGATATTGGAACTCTGACCCCTCCTCCCTCTCTCTTCCCAACCTCCTTGAGGTAGCAGCTCTGCTTGCCCATGTGCTCCCCACCAGGTTCTCCCTGACCCCAGGCCCAAGTGATGGGGCTAAGCAACCACAGACTGAAACCTCTGGAACCGAGAGTCAAAATAAAATTTTCCTTTTTTAGTTGATTTCCCTCAGGTATTTTGTCATAGCATCAGAAAGCTGACAAACTCACTCCCCTTAAGAGAATAACAGTGTATATTAAAGCCCAGCATTAAAGAAACTTGCTTAACTCTGCTTAATGCAATATCTTCCCAAACTATGAGGAAATCCTTTTCCGCAACTAATATTATGTGCAATTAACATTTTAAAACACATTTTGAGAAATATTAATGTGGTCACCTCCTTTGATGGGAGATGGATAAAAAGAAATATATAAACTGTAAGAGAAAACCATTGATGGAGTGATGCTAAGGAGATGATGGTGTGATCATTAGTGGCTTATTTTAGAATCAACTGGAATCTCTAATAAGACCCATGATGCACTAGGCCCTGCTACCTCCTCTACCACCTCCTATACCCTGGCCTTTGGGCCTGCTCTTGGCCCTGCCAGGCTTCCCCACACCACACAGCCTTTGCATAAGGCAACCCTCTTGGTTAGCATGCTTCTTCTTTCCCATGCTTCTTTCCTTCCCTCCTTATGTATTTCAGTCCCATTTACCTTTCCAGGGAAGCTTCTCTCTGGAGGCACTCATGGTGACAATGTTATATATATATATTTTTTGTTTTTATTCAATTAATAGCTTTTGTTTTTATTCAATTATATTCCTACTCAGTGAAGGGAAATCATTGTCTGCCTCTCAGGACAAAGAAGAGGGACCTTCCTAGCCTCTTCCACCATCTTTATGCACTTCTGCTGGGAAGAACCAGCAACTTAATAGCTATGAATGGGGAAGAAGAACTCAGTGTGCTTAGCTCAGGGGAAGTTTGGGAAATAAGTGGAATTCGGGGCAGACGTGCCAAGAAGCCACTTGTCACAGGTCTAAGCTCCATCCTGTAGTTCAGTCTTATGCACTGAGATGATATTTTCATCTTTGATACCAACTCTCGCTTTATTTTTTAATCACTTCCACCTTTGGGAGGCTGCCAATATCTTCCATGAGGTATAAGACAGAGAGGAGCCCCTCTGCTCCTACTGCGGCTCTGTGTCTGGACATTCTAAATGTAGTTTAATTCCTAATCACTTTCTAATAAAAAAAAAAAAAACTGCAAAAACAGGAAGATGGTATAAGGAACCTCCACGTACCCATCACTCAGCTTCAACAGTAACCAACATGTGGCTATCTGGGTTCATGTAGTACTTCACCCGAATAAAGCAAACCCAAGACATCAACCACTTCACCCATGCATAATGGTAAGGCCTTAAAAAGATCTATGAAGTCATGATCACATGCATGTTAATCATCTATAAACATTTCTTCAATAATAGATCAAATGAATCCATATTCTGTAGAGGCCAGAAAAGAATCAAAGTAGACATCAGATCTAAGACACCCTGTGTCCCCAGCCCCCAGGGCATCTCTCCCTGAGGCAGGGCCAAGCCACTCACCTGTCGGAGTGCTGCTGCGGAATGAAGAGGAGGGGGTGATGGGTGGGGTCACAGGGGGAGTAAGGCTTCCGCTGCTGTGGCGTGGCGGGGTGGACACATTCCCTCGGGACACTGAGCTGGACAGGGTCAGTGAGAGCTTCGGCTGAATCTTCTTCTTCAGAGACTCCTGCTCTCGGCGGGCAGCATCCGTCATGAATCTGAAACAACAACAGAGGGTAACTAAGGCAGGCCATCTACGGAGCAGGAGGATGCATGATGGTCAACTAAGTTTGACAAATTCTTGGCTCTGGGACAGGAGCTGGGCCACAGGTCAGTCCCCATCTCAAAGTCTAGCAGCTTCCTTGATCCTATGCAATGGAATCTTCCAGTCTATTTCATGCTCCTCAGAGTTGGGGGCCAGGCAAATCTTCCTTGCCAGGAAACTTCCACACATAGGTTAGACCCGTACCCACCACAGTGCCTTTCATTCCAAGATTTCCTCTTGTTCGGAAGGTCCTCTCTTTCTCCACCCACAGGGACCCATCCTCGAGCCCCCCATCACCTCTGATGGAGCCCTTCCTTTCTCTGCAGTGCTGACCCTCATACCTCTTAACATATTTGGCCTCATGAAAACTCTTGATTCTTTTTTGTATTACTCCAGATTCTCGTATTGCTATTTGAACTTAATTTTCTTTTTTTTCTTGGCTACTTGCAGTCTTGTCTCCCTGGCTATGATGGCCAGACTCTAGTCCCTACAGTTTACCCATCATTCTGGGTAAACACCTGCAGAATGACCACATAAATCTTCCCAAGCTGATTCAAAATGAGGGGACATGAGCAGTGTGAGAGGACCACCACCAGAGATCTACTTATCTTCTGATTTTTCAGAAAGGGAAAGGCCAAATATTTGAAAAAAATGTACACCATCTTGAACAATTAGGGAAATCAAATCACAACTACATTGAGATTTCATCATGTTTCAGTTAGAATGGTAGCCATCATGAGTACCAAACAATTATAAATGCTGGAGAGGACGTGGAGGAAAAGAAATACGTTTACACTGTTGGTGGAATTGTAAATTAGTATCACTACTATGGAAATCAGTATAAAGGATCCTCAAAGATAAGGACTGGAACCACCATATAACCCAGTCCTACCACTCCTCAGTATTTATCCAGAAGAATTAGAATCAGCACGCCTTAGCGACACATGCATACCCCTGTTTATAGCAGCACGATTCACAGTAGCCAAACTATGGAAGCGGCCAAGGTGTCAACCAGGGGGTAAATGGATAAAGAAAATGTGGTCAATATACATCACAGAGTTTTATTCAGCCATAAAGAAGAATGAAATTATGTCATTTCCAGGAAAATGGATGGAACTTGAGAACATTACGTTAAGTGAAATAAGCCAAACTCACAAAATCAAGGGTCATACATTTTCTCATATGTGGAAACTAGAGGGCAAAAAGGAAAATAAAGGTGGGGTGGGGGTGGGGGGGCTGTCTCATGGAAATCGAAGGGAGATTAGTAGAGAAAAGGGACCAGAGGGTGGGACAGGAGGAAGGGAAATGGAAAATCCTGGGAAGTGATAATGGCTATATTATATTGTTATATTGTGTGCATGGACACATATGTAACAACAAATACCACCATTATATACAACTGTAATGCACCAATCAAAAATATGGGGAAATAAGGAAAGGGAAAGGCTAAATTTCCTCCTAGTTTCACTTTGGAAATTTCTAAGGTATTTTTCCAAAACTTGCCTCATTAGTAATATTCAAACTTTGTGCTTTTCTCCCTGTATAATCTAATGTTTCATAAGCTCATGTAACATGAGAGGAAAAACAATCTATGCAATGGTATCTCTTACCTAAAGAACATACGTCTGTCTGTGTTATTGGCAGGCGGACTTTGCCAGCTGCCTTTTTGAACACTATGATGGAAAGCACAGTGAACAGGGTATCTGAAAGCATTTAGGATTACCTTTAGCAAACACCTGTGCCAACCTAGGCTGAGGAGCCGAACACTACCCTCTTTAGTCTTCCCTGTGTTCCTCCAGCTTCAATTGTGTCTTGCTAGTTCAGTACAACTCATCGTAAACTCATTCCATTGCATTTAATCATGGTGTTTTACACAATCCACTTTACATTCTGCTTACAAAATTCTTTAGTATTTTTTTCTTCACTACACTATGAAGTTTTGGAAGTCAACAGATAGCTTTTAGGCCTGGTGAAAGCTTAGAGTCAATTAAACACCCAATGAAACAACAGTAATATTGTTACAGTGTCTTAAAATTCCTACTTTTATACTTGGAGCACGGATGGCACACTTCTTGAATGGCTCCTGCAACACAATCTAGATATATAAACTGGATTTTATATGTTGAACTGAACTGTAATAAAGCTACATGCATTGCCTTGAGCTCTTGGATTTTGTGCTACAAGATGTTGATGATTTAAAAAGAAGAAAGGACTGTCGATGCAAAGGAATTCGAATTGTTTGCACCTGGTAACCAGGTAGGTACTCATTTATTTTCCGAGGCAAAATTGGTTCTCTAACTTTTAAATCGTTTTTTACCCTTCTCATAAACCTCTACTCAAAATATAGACTCAGAGAAAAACAAGTAACTAGTGCTTTCTTTTATTATTTTCAGCAGAACTGCTAACTAGTAGGTGCTGTGCTTCTCAAATGGAGTTACACAGTGTGCCGGGGAGTGGGCAAGACCACAGGATAAACAGGCTGCTTCTACCAGGAAGACTCATCATTCTCAGTGGCAGGTAACTCAACCCACTTTATCAAATAGCAAAATAAACAGGCTACAGGGGTTGGAAAAAAATTCACATTTTGCACTTTAGTTAAAAGCACGGTAATTGGAGTCAGACAGACCAGGATTTAAACCCTGGCTGCGTTATTTACTATGTGATTTGAGGTAAGTTGATAAACCTTTCTAAACCTCAGCTTCATTCTCTAATGAGAATACAAAGATATTGGACTAGAATTGTTTCAGATTTTGGAATCTGCATAGACTCCAAACGCAGAGACTTTGCCAGTTGGGCATAGGTAATCCCCAAATCTGAAGATTAGGTTGTTGATTTTGGAACATTTTGGATCAGGGATGCTCAAGCTGCAATAGTTGTAGGTAAGGAATCTTTTCTGCAGGAGAATTTGATCTTCTGGTTAACACTGGCAGCACACTAAGATGGTATGTCAACGATGCTACTAGGTGACACTAACTTATGTGATAAAGATGACTCCTGCATGGATTGGGTACAACTAGACATGACCTGTACATACCTGATAGACAGGTATCCTGATTTGGGTTTCCTGAAACTGCTATCTTAGAACTGGGCACCTCATTTTTTGCTGAGGATTGTGATCCTTCTACCTTAGCCTCTTGCTTATGGAATTTTATAAGAGCTTTGCCTCTTGTCGGGTGGAGCCTCTTATGCCAGGACAGCTCCCACCCCTGCCTCTCTGCATTGGAACAGATGGATGCTTCCCTGTTGTGGCTCTGTCCTCTGTCTTTCTGAATGGACTCAGAACTCTCTGTGGTCCCTGGTCATCTTGTGAGCCTTAAGAAGACAATCCGTGGGTGGACAGGGCAATAACAAAGCCCACTCAGGAAGATATAGTTGTGTAGATTAAAAACAGCAACTTGCTGGCCACAGTAAGTGTCTCGAAAGTTAGAAGCTGTTCCCGTTCTGCAAAGCACTGCAATGTGGTTGTGTGTTACATTTTGTCTACCTTGCTCAACTCCCAATTTCTTGAGGATGCACTGCCCGTCTATGGATGTGAATGCACCTGGGTTGTGCCTCATGTCGAGCAGAAATCCTGTCTTCAGCGTGTTTGACTGGGAACAGGCCCAGAGAGCACGTATCTAATGTCAGAGACTCTTGCCAAAATAAATGAGAGAGAGTCTCCACATCTTCTCTTGGGTTAAAAGTATCCGTAACTCATGCTTCTTATTTTAAAATAAACACTTTCCTAGAGCTTGGATATAACACAACCATAAACAACCATAACCCTCACATACACACCCCCCACCACCTTCACCCCCATGTGTGTTTGGTCAGCTACGCATGGCAGTTTGTCTATGGCTTCTATTTTTCTAAGAGCCTTCTAGAAGAACAAGGCACCCATGTTAAAAGCATTAAACATGAAACACACTCCGAAAGCGCTACGCCAGCCCTTCTCTCCTGCAGCCCTCTTTCCCTCATTCCCTCCTGGATTGTGGCTGCGAACTTGGCCACACAACCATAAATCATGACAGCCCTGCCACCCTAAGATCCGCAGCTACACAGTTTATTCCCAGTGACAAAACAGATGGATGCCACACCAACTTTGCAGTTGCCCTGGGTAAAACAGGCTCAGGCTGCCCCTGGGCAGTCGGTCATGCTCTTCCTTTTCCCCCTGTTCCCTGTGACCTTTTAAGGACTTATTAAAACTCTAAAAATTTTAAGCAATGTCCCACCCATACAGCTATTTGTCAAAGGTGGGCAGATTCCCGATGGCAAGGAATCATCTGGGGAGTTTATAGAGAAGCTGAAACAGCAGGGTAAAGGTTGTGGCTGGAGCCAAGAACTGAAGACTGAGTAGCCCAGGGCTGGCCAGGAACCCAGACCAAATCATTTTCCATCTCCAAGATGGCTGCACCCTGACACACCCTTGCAGGACCACAGCCCAGGTCTTTCCATCACTGGGGTTGGAAATGTTCTCCTGGCATTCTCATGGCTAAAGGGGAGTTCAGGTTTAGGGAGTCATGGCGTTGGTCAGACGCACCTTCCTCAGTGGGCTTTGGCTTCAAGAGTGAGGCCTCTCCTGAAGCCCTCTGTAGTCACAGCTGGTGTGAGGTTTTGCAGCAGAAAGAAATCTTGGTTAAGTCAGATCACTCAGTCTGATCCCCTCATTTGTCATAGAAAACTGCTAACTGGGATGGTGACCCATTCAAGGTCACTGTGCTGGAGAAAGAGTTGGTATCAGAGCCCCTTCAGGCCTCCGGACTCTGAATTTAACACCCCCGAGAAAACCCCTGTGCTTCTTTGTGCTTTAAATTCATGCAATGGCTTTCAAAACTGAGGGGTGTGAGGAACTGAAGATTTTGGGGTCTGGGGAAGTGCAGGGAGAATCACTATGGGGATTTACATGCTGCAAGTGGAGAGGTGCATGGTAGGAAACCCAGGAAGCCCATCCTTGAGATGTATACCAAGTTTTGTTGCACAGATGCTTGGGTTTGCAGTCCCAGCGGGCTGCATTCTGGGTAAGGCTGGTTGTGCCCACCTCCCCAGATTCTCTGACCATGTGAATTATTAGATGGAAGCATTATGGAACCTGCTCCTACTGGTTCCTGAGAGCCAACCACTTAATTCTTATGAGTAAGCCAGCTGTTAAATGGCCATTAGTAAAAGTTATATGAACTTATAATTAAAGCAAATATATCGAAACAAAGATATTTAACTCAATGCTCATCAATTCTTAGTTTTGTTTTTTTTTTACTGAGATAATTTACATTAATATTGTATACTTTAGGTAGGTAGAATGACTATATAACTGCTCTGTGTTCAGTGACATCATGTTGGTAGCTTAAAACTGGCCATGGTGAGAGTGTTTATGCCATGGAAACAGGCAAATATCACCTGTTAAATATTGGCCAATACATCTTGTAGTTATTATTATTTTAATGTGTGAGGGGAAGCATTTGGATCAGGCTCCCAGCCTACTCACTAAAGGAACTAATCAGGGAAGGGATAGGAACAGATAAGAAAGGTCCTTTCTTCCCACCACCCTACAGGGTGGTAGTGCACATCTGTAGTCCTAGCAACTCAGGAAGACAACGCAGCAAGATTGCAAGTTTGAGGCCAGCCTGGGCAACTTAGCAAGACCTTGTCTCAAAGTTAAAAATAAAATGGGGGCTGGGGTTGTAACTCAGTGGTAGAGCGCTTGCCTAGCATATGTGAAACACTGGGTTTGATCCTCAGCACCACATAAGTAAATAAAATAAAAGTATTGTGTCCATCTACAACTAAGAAAAAAATTAAAAATAAATAATAATGGACTAGGGATATAGTTCATTGGCAGAGTGCTCCAGGGTTCAATCCAAAAATTTATAATTGGATTTATGACCTGTATTTTAAAACATTCAAAAATATTATGGAATGCATGTATGCAACTGAATATATGCATTTACATGTACAGTTTAAAGAATAAAGTGAAATCTATATATCTGCCATCTAACTTATGGGAAAAACAAAACAAAACACTGCTATAACTTCTGAAGCTTCTTGCATGAAAATTTTTCTTCCTGGAGAAATATTACCCAGATATAATTATGGTTGATTTTTCAGAGGTTTTCCTTCTAACATTATTTTTCTACACATGGAGAAAATTGAATGTTTCTTAAAGAAAAAAAAAGTCACTGGAGACTTCATTCACTGTTGACTAACAGCCTGGAAATCTGCAGTCAGGCAAAGCAATGTTTTCATTTTGAAACTGAAACTGCCATAAGATTAATTTTAACTTTCCTACAAATCAGAAATGCCTAAGTGACTTTAATTTAATATGGTCATTTGTAGTAATATTTGTTATTGCTAGGGGAAGTACATATTCCTTAAGTAAATGTTCAAGACTCCATTATAAATCTTTTAAATCCTTAGACCACAATGCTCATTCAGTCTGACATGTTAAATGTGGAAACATGAATATAACACCACAGGGGGAAATGTCAGCTGCTGGTCCAGGGAGACCAGTTTCAACCACAAACTCAGGAAATTTACAGTATTTGCTGAAACCTGGGCAGAGACTCCATTGCCACCCCCCTCAATGTCCAAAACACCTGAGTCTGTGTTCTGTTGGGGAAATGGCCTAGATCTCAGTGGCACTGGAGAACCGAGAAACAGAAGTGACCAGGTAAAACCTTTGTCTCTCTTGGAAAAATGTAAAAAGAATCCAAATTCTGAGATGTGGGGGTGGATGATTATGATGAGACTCTGGAGAAGGCATGAGGTCTAGAGGTCTGAGCTGTGTGTTGTCAGGAGGCTTTTTTGGGGCAAAGAAATGGGGGGGCTTATGGAAGTCATGACACTGAGGAGTTTTGGTTTTGGGGGTAGATGGAATATATCGCTGCTATGGATCTTCTCAGTGCTAACACTGGATGATTTCAGCAATAGCATAGAACAAAGTTCTTCCAACTTTTTTAACCTCATCTCATCATCCTAAGTGTAGCATGAGGCTCAGGGGTATAGTACTTGCCTAGCATTGCCTGGGTTTGATCCCAAGCACTGCAACAAAGAAAATAACAAAGCAATGGATTTCATATTGTGACTCACTATACACATAACTAAACTTGCAACCTGGAGTTTGAAATCTCTAAAGCTCTGAAAATTGAGAAATTTCAAATAAGTTTGGTAGCAAAGCTCATTGGAAGACAAACCCTGACCTGAATTGCTGGAAGGTTATTTACATACTTTTATCATATTTGGGGTCAAATTCATATGCTTTACTGCATAAATATTAATGTGCTTGATTTTTTGAAGCTGCCTCCTACCTGCTGGGATTATTATGTAATGTAATATATAGTGTTTGAATTATAATTACCTTTATGAAGTTTGAAACATTATGAAATAATGAAACATGTCCAGATTCAAGGATAAATTGTTTTAAAATATCTGAAACAAAAATTTCATGAAACCATCTTTACTACATGGCATATACTCTGATTCTACCACCAGCTACATCCCCAGTCTTCTAAAATTTTTATTTTGACAGAGGGTCTTTCTAAGTTGCCCAGGCTGGCCTTGAACCAGTCCTCTAGCCTCAGCATCCTGAGTCACTGGGATTACAAGTATGTGCCACTATGCCCGGCTGTAACTGCTTCTTGAATCTAAGATTGTAGAAATAGTTTGATAAATGTCTGAACCCGAGTCGAGTGGCTCCTTGCTTTCAGAATCTGCAAAACTCATATATTGACAGTCTGTATCCTAGTACCTAGCTCAGAAGCAGCCAATTGTTGGTATAAAGAAGCACCCAGAAGATTTCTTAGTATTTCTTGAAGTTTCTAGTGTAGCAATTAAGAGGGTGAGCTTTGGAGCTCGATTATCTAGATTCTAATCACTGATCTATGCTCTCTAGCTGTGTGACTCTGGGAAAGTTATCTAGCTTCTCTGTATTTCAGCTTTCTCCCCTGTAAATACTGACAATAAATAACAGGGTCTAGCTGATAGGGTGGTATGAAGGTTAAATGAATTAATACATGAAAAACATTTGGAAAAAGGCCTGATGTGCGTGACGAGTGTCAGGTTCCTGGTTCATAATGGGCAAACAACACCTAATCTGGAAATCTTAATTCACAAATCTTTCATCTCTGACATCCACACCAATTTGGCTATTTCTCAGCTGAGGTACTAAGTACTAAGATAAAGACTGCCTTTGTAAGTTCTGCAGATTCTGAAAGCAAAGAACAACCCAATACATTCTGTAGACATTTATTAAACTCCTGCTATAATCACAGGCAGATTCAAGAAGCAGTTATAGCCAGATATGGGGGCATGCACATGTAATCCGGACTACTTGGGAGACTGAGCAGGAGGATCACAGGTTCAAGGCCAGCCCAGGTCACTTCGCAAGATCCTGTCCTAAAATAAAAAATAAAAAGGACCAGGATGTACCAGTGGTAGAGCATTTGCCTAGCATACACGAAGCCCTAGGTTCAATCCCCAATACCACACACACACAAAAATAAGCAGCAGCAATTATAGTAGCTAGAATCCAAAGAGACAGCTCCTCTCATTAAACATGACGAGCTAGAGGCTAGCTATAAATCCACACACCTCTTCTTCACTTTTCTCCGTCTTGATTCTTGGAGAAGAACCAAACTTGGAGAGGGTTCTACTATCCTAAGAGACCACAGGAAAGCCTTTCAGAAGCTGATGGAAGAAAGTTTTCCAGTCTTGGAGGAGCTGTTCTCGACTGGACATGTGCAAAGTTGCACAAGACTGCACAGCCAGCCACCAGGCCCTTTGCAGAAAGCTCCCCAGTAACTATGCTTCATTATGTTCCAAAGCTTTGTTCCGCCTTTTCAATGGCCCTTTGGGTTTTGCCATTTTTCAGTGAAAACAAGTTTATGAAACCCAGAATGCCTTTGAGAAAAGCTACAGGGAGCTGGCAGATAGACCCTGAGATTCCAACACTCCCAAACTGGGGGGACTCATCTCTCCAGACCACGAGCTTTCTGTCATGACAAGGATGCTGTCTAACCTTTCAGTCCAGAGTCCAACCTGAAGATGATGGAGTTTTCTTTTCTCTGGCTAGTACACATACAACCCAGGACAAGGATGGATAGAGCCAGGAAATCAGAAAATCAATCCACGGGACCAGAGGCCGTGGGAAATGACAATGAGAATAATGGGTACATTTCAGCATGCGATCATGTGTGGCCCACATGTCAAGGATCTGGCTGCTGTAGCTCTTGATGTAACGATGGTTTGCAGAATGCACATCTGCTAATAAACTCATGGGCAGGTCTTCTCATTTTAGTAGCAACTTGAATCCACAGTGCAATTGAAGCAGTATTTGGTTAAAACAGCTGGCCAGTAAAACATGACCTTAAAGGCAGTAACCGTCTCTCAGTGCCCCTTTAGGAAGAGAAGGGCCTTCTCTTGTGAATTGGAAAACTATTGTCTTTTCAGTAGACAAAGAAAAAAAAAATACGAACCCTCAACGAAAACCCACTTCAGAAAATTTCTAGTAATGTTTCCAAATAATCCTACATTTTACTTCTCATCCCAGAGCTATTTTCGACTTTGTGATCTGAGGCCCAGGGGGTAGATTTTGAAGCTTCATAAAACCTTTTGCAGTATCACCAAAACTCACAGCTCCTTTAACATTCTGCTATTAAAATTTTAATGTAAAATAATAAAACGAAAAGCAGCACCAGGAAAAAGCCAGTCCGTGTGATCAGATCAGTTTGGCACTTGTGAGAGGTCTCTGTGTGATTTTTACCCTAAATTCACACCCGTTGTGGGTAGAATCTGTGAAGGCCCCAGCCAAGGAGTTAGGATAGGTTCTCAAACACCAAACCAAAGCTGACAGACTTGCTACAGTGAGACATTGTTTTTCTCTTTTTAAATAAGTTTATATCTGATACATGGAGAAAGATTGCTCCTGGTCTTTGCGTAGTTCTAGTCTAATCTGTACAAAATAAACGTGAGGACCAGCCAATCTTATGAATTAGCTACACCTTGTAGCTAGGTTTGCTTATAAATGTTCCCTTTTAACTTTGGAGACAAAGGACAAAACAGGGTAAAGATAAAATAAGAAGTGATCTTTTCCTTATTCACTATCTTGACAATCATATTTTCATTTTTAAATTTATTTTTGTAGTCCAAGGCCTCATGCATGCTAGGCAAGTACCCTTCCAGTAAGCTATATCCTGGGTCCTTCTTTATTTCTTATTCTTTTCTTTTTTTATAAGCAGCTACAATTAACTTATATTTCTTATGGTATATTGTAGCTTGGATATTCTAAAAATTCGAAAAAAGTATTTAGTGACATTGGCTAGCCAATATTGCCAAGTATATTTTAACTAACTACCATTAACCACCACCAGATTCTCATTAGAAAGAAAAGGCCATTTTAATTAAGATAGAGAAAGAGCATCATTTGGAATAAATTTTTCTTTTTTTGGTCAGTGCTGGGGGTCAAACCCAGAATCTTTCACATGCTAAGCATGTGTTCTACCACTGAGCTATATTCCCAACACCTAGAATGATTCTTTCTTGAGGATCCTTTCTAGCTCATTTTTATTGAGATTATAATAACACTAGAACATAAAAAAATTCACTTAAATTTTTTTGATGCAGAGAAACTAAAACATAAAATTTCATTTTGTCATTATTTTATAATTGTGTCAGGTGTACACTATATCATTTATAACACTTTATATTTATAACATTTATAACATTTTATATTTTTAATACTAGACACAGTATTAAAAATATCCAACTTTTCTATCATTTTGTTAAAACTTAGTTCCAAAGAATGTTGACTGAATGGAACTCTCATATTTATTCAGGTGGAATCACTTGAAATGTGCTGGGCAAACTAAAGATGGCCAATACCAGAACATCCAAATTCAGTGGCTTCTCCCTTCTGAAGACTGGGAGGAAGGACACCAAGTATCAAGTGTCCTCCTGTAACTGACATAGGAAGGAGCAGTGGTGCAGATATCTCCTGTTCCCTGACCACATGCCCCAGGCCATTCACAGGCTGCAGACCATAATTCACAGATATTATTGCTTTTAATATCTTTAAAAAAATTTATTTGTTCTTTTTAGTTCTACATGCCAGTAGAATGTATTTTGACATATCATACATGTATGGAGTGTAACTTCCCATTCTTGTGGTTGTACATGATGTGGTGATAACACAGAAGTAATGAACACAGAAAGTTATGTCCGATTCATTCTACTGTCTTCCCTATTTCCATCCCCTCTCTCTTCATTACCCTTGGTCTAATCCAATGAACTTCTATTCTCCCCTGCACCTCTTATTGTGTATTAGCATCCACATATCAGAGAGAACATTTAAGCCTTTAGATTTTTGGGATTGGCTTACTTTACTTAGCATGACCATCTCTAGTTTCATCCATTTACCTCCAAATGCCATCATTTCATCTTCTTCATGGATGATATTCCATTATGTATATATGCCACATTTTCTTAATCCATTCATCTGTTGAAGGGCACCTAGTTTGGTTCCACAGCTTAGCTATTATGAACTGAGCTGCTATAAACATTGACGTGGCTGCGTTACTGTAGTATGCTGATTTTAAGTCCTTTGGGTATGGACCGAGGAGTGGGCTAACTGGGTCAAATGGTGGTTCCATTCCCAGTTTTCTGAGGAATCGCCATACTTAAAGCAATAACATCTTTTCCTGAATTTTAGCACTCAAATGAAATCCATGCACCAAAGCTGAGTAACTGAAATAATAAACAGAATCCCCTCCAATGAAGACAATGATTTCTTTGTGTATTCCCAATAAATACTGGGTATTTTCTTCACAGCTATGGAAAAATACAGTCCATCTGATTAATGAAAGCTCTGACTCTGGGTCCATCATCTACTCCTTTAAGCCACTGGCCAGCATTAATTATCAGTGAAGCAATTAATTTTTATTTACTTTAGCCTGACTAAAGTAAACCACAGTCTTTTTCATCACCAATGCCAAGAATAAAAACCACTTCTAAAAAACGACACCACAACTCTTGGGCTTGGAAGGAGAGGCTCTCTGGGAAGCCCTCTATCTGCCTTTCCATTCCTCTTCTATCTTCACTGAATAGCGAGTGTCTACGGCTATTTCTTGCACATGGCTTTCATTGCTAATTTGACATCTGTGTAAAAGCCAATGAACAAAATAAGGAAGTTGCATTTTATGGGGTTTTTGTGGTATCAAACTACAAATAGCTTTTGAGTTTTTTTTCTTTTGCCTCCTCTGAAAATAAATTCAATGACTTGCTGAGGTTTCAGTGTAAACTGCTAATGAGATGATGCATGCCTCTTCCCACAAACTGGAAGAAGTTTAAAGACTGAAGAGAAAAAAAAAAAAATTGGATTTAGGATCTCTTGGAGTTTTAGTTCCAGTCCACAGCTGGGAACATAGCCTGGTGGTTGGACTTAGTCTAGAGGCCGAGCTCCTGATTGGATTTACCAAGCGTTTGATCTTGGGTGTATTGTTTACCCTTTCTAGATCTAGGCCCTCCTTATGAAACAGATAAGCCTAACAACTCATGGAAGTTACTCTCAGATCTCAAAGGTAAAGACATGAAAAGCATGCGGCCTAATGTATTCTCAATATGTTAGGGCAACTCAGAATCTTGGCCTTTCCACGGGTGTTGGTCCTATATCGCTTACCCTCACCCAGGAGTTATGAGCAACTATTCAAATATGTAACAGCCATCAGAGTGGATTACTACTGCAGAAGAAGTCATTTTTGGCAGGAAGCTATGTAGTCCACAGAAGGGCTTAGTTAGGTACATGAGTTTGGGATCAGAAGTCTCCATTTTCAAAGAAAAGTACTTCTGATGTAAGAGCTCAGGTGAGCTCTTCTCGTCTTCTGACAAGACAGGATAGACAATGTTCAATGTTCAGCTACGAAGAAGTGACTCAGTGAATCTAGCAGCAGGGGATGGGGGCAGCAGGTTTCTTATTAATTAGTGAGAAAACGAAGGGGCAGCACAGGAGTATGGGGCTCTCAATGTAAAAGGAGGTCTCAAAGAGGTAGGTTTTGAGCCAGGCATGGTGGCACATGCCTGTAATTCCAGTGCTCAGGACGCCGAGGCAGGAGGATCACAGGTTGAAGGACAGCCAGGGCAACTTAGTGAGACTCTTTCAAAATAAAAAAATTATCTAGGGCTGGGGATGTAGCTTAGTGGTAGAGTGCCCTGGGTTCAACTCCCACTACTGCAAAAAAAAAAAAAAAAAAGGAGGTAGGTTTGTTTATGTACTTACAATGACTCTGGTGCCAACAACAATGCACTCTTCCCTAGAAAACCCTCAATAAGAGATCACAGCACTCTTGCCTCTGCTATTTTAGGATTCAGTCTTAAGAGTTTTCCCCTGAACCATACCTTGGGTAGCCACTGCAAACCTTCTACTGATATCTCAGCCCAGGCCCAACTCAACTGGTGTGTACTTTACCCATTCCCAGAGGATTAGGGAATAAAGATGGTGGACTAAAAACACAATATCAGAGAAATTCTAGTATGCTTAAGACCAGAGCTGAACAATGTGAAGAAAGGATGTTTTTTTTTTTTTTTTTTTTAAGAAAGGATGTTAATCACCCATTCGGCTACCAGCATCTATTCATGGAATGCAATTATAAGGCCAACTGCTCAAATTTATGCTTGCATACATGTGGTCAATTAATGTGCAAAGGAGCAGTCAGTAGATTGGCATTGCTTAGGAATAAAGTGCAGTTAATGGCATTGTTTTCTTAAATAGATTAATCTATGTAGGTAGTGAAACATTGTGAGGACAAAGTTCTATGTGCGGGCTCTCATCTGACAATATTCTTATGGGTTTCTCAAAGTTATAGACCTCAAGGTTCATGGGCCTTGGGGGCTGATTATCTTCCAAATATATATATTTTATATGCCAGACACTACTCTAAATATATATTTTTCTTTTGTTAAAATGTTTTTAGATGAAAGATTATTACATAAAATTCTGGGAGGCCACTGATTTGGGCTAAGCTCCCACACTAGTGGAATCACTAAGTGATTCAACCCAGAAGCGAATCGCTTGTGCTAGGCACCACGTAATCTAACTGAACTTTTAAACAGTACAGTTTTCCTAAAAACAGAAGATTCACACACTAATCAGAAAGGGTCCACTTTAGCTGAGCTGGCATAATAAGGAAGTTCCCTTTACTTTAACCCTTTAGGGAAAGACTATGAAATGAATGATCTGAATTTCGTCATGGGAACACTCATTCTGAGTTTTTTCTCTGGCTTTTTTTATTTTTTTGGTGGTACTGGGGATTGAAATCATGGCTACACAAATACTCTATCGCTGAGCTACATCCCCAGCCCTATTTTAAAATTTTACTTTGAAACAGGGTCTCCCCGAGTCACCCAGGCTGGCCTTGGAACTTGTGATCCTCCTGCCTCAGCCTCCCAAGTTGCTGGGATTACAGGCATGCACCACCATGCCTGGCACTTATTCTGTTCTACAGAATGAGATGTTGCCAGATTCTAGAATTGCTAATAGAAGCCAATAAGATCTTTAAACTAAAATCATTTAAATTTTGCCTTTGGGAAAGAATTCAGTTTTCTCTGTTTCCAGGAAGCTGGCACGTGACAAATGTGTTCAGGTATTAGTTATTTGGGTAAGTATACACTTGATCAATCTGGTTTTTTTTTTTTTTTTTATTTTAATCAAAGAAACATGACCGCCCATGTCTCCTTCCTGCTTAGGAGTTAACCTGGGAAGTCTGAGTGCTAAAAATTCTTGGTAAACTGTAAACCACATGAAAATGCTGGGCATGGAGAGGATGCAGGTGTTGATAATGGTGATAACTTAAACATCTTTTTAGAGACAATTTCAAAAACACACAGAGTGAGATCAGTGTGACAAACTGCCATGTTATCAACATCTTGCCAACTTCCTCCCTTCCATCTCCCTTTTGAGATGATGATTGCTGAAAATTCACATATATTTTATCCCGTGTTCACATAATCACTTGAAATATATAAAGGAGGAAGGGAAAAGAAAACAAAGGGGGGAAAAGGGAAAAAATTCACCACAGTCCCTGGGAAATAACTAACAGGTTCAAAACTGAATGAAATGTTTAATAGCTTAACTGCTGGATTGCCCATCCAGGGCTGCACACATAGCTAAATTACAATACAAATTGCAAAGTTGGAGCACCATCACGCAATCTTTATCATTCAATGATACTGGAGATTTATGAATTTGGAAGATCTGACCCAAGGGTTCCCAACTCTTTCGGATACTTTAAGTTGGGGCAAAAAAGAATGTCACAAGACTACTATTTAATAATACTCTTAAGTGACTTTGTATTTCACAAGATTCTGTAACTGCCTCACCCCCACATGCTTCTTCCCAGACACAGGCCCCACAAACTGGGAATCAAGAAAAAAAAAATCAGGGTGTTTAAACTTTTCAAGAATGTCACTGTACTTAACTGCTAATGAAGTGTTTCTTAGAGGGGCCTCCAGCTCTTTGGCTGTTTACAAGCAGTGTTCATTTGCATGCAAAAGGCCCAGCTAATCATCCTTAGCAAAGGCTGGTTCCCAGAAATGCATGTGCCCCAAGATCCTGTTTATCCTGCTGGTTTATTTAGCAAAGCTTTTCTTCACAGAGTATAGACTCCCGATTCAGGCCAACCTGATTATCCCAAATCCCCAATTAGTGTAATTAAAGCTTTAATGGCTTGCAGCAGGGATATAAACCAAGCAACCCCTTAAAAACCCATTGCTGTGGAGTATGCAGGCCGAGGGCTTCTTGACTAGTTGATGAAGACCCTGGACACCTCTGCACCCAATACCCAGGCTATTTCTGGAAACCAGGGGGCCTCTTCCATCAGATGCACACATGGAAACCAAGCTGCCTGCCTGCCCCCAAACCCTAAATGTCCACTAAAGCCATCACATTTTCAGATGGGACACCTCTCAATGCTCCAACAGATGCTAGCCAGGTAGGAATTTCCTCCCTTCTATCATTATGCCCTAGGAAATAAATATCATAAGGAAAATAATCACAAGCAACCCAAGAGAATCTTGTTAGACCCTGTGAAGTCCTCTTGTATTGACCCTGATGCAAAAAAAAAAAAAAAAAAAATTGCTGAGAACCTTTCCAATAACCAAATCCCAAGATCCAGTTTAAATCTACAGTTTTCTTAGGTGTGGTGCAAACTGACCTGTCTTAAAACAGTCTTGAGAACTGTTGAATATGTGGCCCTTAGCCACACAAGGCTTCAAGCACTTGAAATGTGCCTAGTGTGACTACAAAATCCCAAATTTCTAATTTTAATTAATTTAAATAGTCACATGTGGCTAATGTTTGCCATGTTAAATAGCATAGAAACAGAAAATTCCCATGGCCAAGAGACAGTTCCTGTTGGGCAGTGCAGTTTCAGACCATAAAGAGTTCAACTCAAATATGCTGGGTTTGAAATGGTATGGGACCCCCAGGGGTGTAGACAAACAAGTCAGCAATCTGGATGTGGGAGTCAGCCACCCAAAGAGCAAGCAGAGAGGTGAGGGTTAAGAAACTTGGGGGAAATGCCTACATTTTCTCCTACAGCAGGAGAAAGAGGAGTCTCCCAAATTACTGGGGAATAGTCAGAGCTCTTAGCCTTTCCGTTTTCAGATTTAGTATCTAATTTTTCCTCTTATGTTTTGGACACAGTATATTCTTTAAACATTGAAGATCTATCTTTTGTATTAAAAAAGCATGTTTATTCATTTGGTGGTCTTATGCAAATGTGTTTCCTTTTATTACAGTGCTTGGGTCTTGCAAGAAACTGAGGCAACCTGAAGACCCGCCCTTCAAACCTGGATTCTTTCCATGAAATCAGAAAGATTTCACACTTGTCGCTCAAGGTAACAAGAATGAGTTTTTTGAAGAGACAGGAAAAGGGAAAGGGGATACTTTCAAGGGAGAGAGTCAGTCCTCTTAAAGAGGGGAGACCCAATGTGTCTCTCCTTCACTCCAGTTTTATTGGGGATTCCAGAGAAGTTTCCCGAGAATTCCACCCAGGCCCACCTCTTGACTTTTGACTGACAGCTGGGTGACATCAGACTTTCAAGTTCCCACTGTCTTGGCAACTCTAGGTCACCTTGGCCCATGCTGACTGGTTTTAACTTGATTCTTAGCCATATATTCTTACTGATTTTATGGTTAGGAGGAACTATCCTTTTCTCCCAGAGTTTCAAGATCTGGTCACAAAGTCTCCCCCTTCAGGGTGACTTGGATTATTCCTCTTATCAACATTATCTTGGGCCTGCATTTCTCTGGCAGTTAATAGGTAGTTTGCTGAGGAATGTGACATATCCTGTCCACTTAGGCCAGGCAAGGCTGCAGGTAAATTGCTTCTTGGAAAAGAAAGCATGTGGGGGTCAGCACAGTGGGCCCACTTTGTAGAATTATTCTCAGCCTCTTATTCCCACCATCCTCATCTGTCTGTCCCCTAACACTTTCAAAGCACAGAGTTTCTATCTTCCAGCTTGGAGTCGGGGCATGCTGGGTGCAGAAAGATCATGTGGGACGGACATAGTATCACCCATGTGGCTTTAATGCAACAGGCAGGAAGAAGCTCATATTCAATTCCAAACTGTCCACAAAGCCCCTTAGAGAAGGAGACGCCAACACTGGGCTGATGTAAAACTCTAACACAGGTTCTGCTGTGAGGGGAATTTTACCAAGCTGGTCACTACATGCCCCCATTCAGCTGCCTGGGGGATTTTTCATTTCTTACTGTGATACCAAACCCACCCAGAGGTAAAAGTCTAATCCTTTTCCTCACTGGGAGTAAAAAGTCTGCTCAAGATACTTCTGTACAAATGAATTTTACTCTGGTAAGACCAGATTCCAAACTCTTGTTACCCTTGGAGAGGGTGAGAAAAGCTTAACTGGCCCAGTTCCCTTTCTCCTCTATATCCTGTGGGAAAATAGGAACCTCCAACTTCCCCTGACTTCAAAAGGTGATTTCTCACCCACCTCAGACACCCCCATCCCCCTACTCCCCCACCCCACACATGGAGGTGGTGAGGTGGAGGGAGGGACAAAGAGGACTGTAAAGAAGGTAGCTAAGATTAAGGTGAAAGTTAAGACAAAATAATCTTGCCATTTAGAATTAGGAAAAGCTAATTAATGCACAGTGGCTCATGCCTGACTCTGGAGGCCGAGGCAGGAAGATTGCAAGTTCGAGGCCAGCCTCAGCAATTTTTACCAAGACTCGCATCTCAAAATAAAAAATAAATAGGGCTGGGGATATAGCTCAGTGGCAGAGCACTGCTGGGCTCAATCTCCAGTACCAAAAAAACCCAAAGAACAAAAAAAGAGTGGGGGCCAGTTAAGACATTTCAACTCTTTTTCTCTAATTGACAATGGGGGCTTTGATGACTACTGGCAGCACATGTGGCCCTAAAAGGCACAGTGCAGGATTTTAGTTCTGGGAACTGAAATGCATGAAGCATGCAAATAGATGCCAGTGTCGCCTATTAAAACTAGGAAAAAACTGTCAGGATTATGCTTCCCTTGCCCCATCCTGGCACATGATTGTGCAGGCAGGGTTTCAATGCCTCTGCCGAGTTACACAGCCTCCTCGGCCTGATACAATTCACCACACTGTCTGCATCACTCCCTGGGAGAACATGAGGAACTGGGGAGGAGGCATTATATATTGTAGGATACCTGGGAGCCATTCATGAGTAATTCACTGAATAGAACCCCAGTGTCTTTGAAAGAGTTAATTCACCTCCTGAGGGCCTTTGGAATGTGCTTCCTCCTCAGTCCTAATGGGACTGAGGGGAGGTCATTACAGAACAGCTTAGATCTTTTTTCATTTTTTAAAAAAATTTGACTACAATGTTTTAAGAAAAGAAAAATCCCAAACAAAACCAGAAAAAGGCCATACTTTTTGGACATATAGACAGTGAGGCTAGAGGTCTTTCCCTAAGGCCTGGTTTATCTCTGCTGTCTGCCTGCAGGGAGAGGAGAGTCAAGAGAACCAGGAGACCCCCCACAAGTAAAGGGAGCTCAGTGAGTTAGGCGTGGGCCACCTTCAAAGACTACTGGAGATGCCTGGGGGCCAGCAAGCTTTCTGCACTAGGATAGAAAGCATTTGTCCTCATTCAGGCTGGGCCAGAGCTCAGCTCAAATCCATCTTCCCCTCCATCTAAAGCAAATGGCGGGGAGTATGCTACCAATAGGATGTGCCTCAAGGAAGAAGACTGTATGGTTGGGCCAGGAGGATGTACTTCAGTCCTGGACATTAAGTACCATATGGAGAGCTGGGAGTGATGTGCACACCTATAATCCCAGTGACTTGGGAGGCTGAGACAAGAGGATTGCAAGTTCAAGACCAGCCCAGGCAAATTTAGTGAGTACCTCAGCAACTTAGCAAGACCCTGTCTGAAAATTAAAAAAAAAAAAAAAAAAAAAATTTAAAAAGGACTGGGGTTGAAGCTTAGTGATAAAAAAAAGTATATGTGCACATCACCCCCAGCTTCTATTATATTCATATCTACATGATTATGTGTATCATATGAATTTCATGTACTTTTGTTGCCAAAGTGCATTTTTGACTTCCTGGGAAAGCAGCCCTTATATTTCTTATTGAAAACAAAAAATCCTACTCCCTCTTATCCCAGCCAAGGATGAGGGGGTGTATAGCCAGCATTCACTTGTCATTCTTCCTCAGTATCCCATGCACATGTACCAAGTCTTGTAAAAGAACGGGGTAGAGGATGTTCACTTTCATGCAGGGTCCCTTCAGAAGCCTCTGTATCTGCTCCTGCTTCACATTCCCAGCGACAGGGTCCCCTGAAGACAGACTCGGGCTCCTCTGGCTTGCAGAATCCCCCCTCTGGCATGCTAATAGAATCTATTTTATTTGTGGCAGTAACCAGAGCACCATTTACTTCAGTAAGGAATTTTAACTGGTGAAGAAATGAGGCCTAGGCCTTAAGCAAGATTAGACCCTGCCTCAGTAACCAGTAAGATGGCAACCACCAGCCATTTTAGCGACAAATTACTGTTAAGAGTTTACTATCACGATGATTCCTTCAAGCAGGCCCTATTAAAAAAATAATCACCATCTGCTAGACTCCCTTTTTTATTAAACTGGTCATTAATTACTGGTAACAACTTAGTTCGTCTGGATTTTATTGAGTAATTATAAAATAAACAGGGGAGGATATCGAGCTTCCCGCCTTGCTGAAGGCAGGAATTCTTTATACGGCTGCGTCTCAAAAGGGGGCTGTAATAAACCACCCCATTCCATTTAATATGGTAATTATAATTCTCAAAATTCATCCTTCCTGTGGTTAACGAGTATCTTCTTTCAGCTTAGCTCAGCCTGACTTCAGCTTGGGTCATTAAATAGCAAACTAGTCTTTACTATTGGTAACAATAGGTCTTTCACGGGTTGTTGCCCGATTAATTGAGGTGCATAATTTGGTCACTACCACTTCTTAAAATTTTTCATAGGCCAGGTATATAACAATGTGATATTATTGTTGCATAATTAAAAGTGGGGCACTTTTAAATGTTTTGATTAGAACCGTTTTATTATCTAAGATAAGGTGAAGTGCAGATTTTTTACTGATGCTTTTCAACTACAACATTTAGGTTAGAGCATTTGAAACAAGCCATTAATTTAATAACATGCTCATCCAAAACAAATCATAACTCATTTCTTTTTACTGCAAAAGTAATTGAGTAATGAATAATGAAAATCATCCCACTGAAAAAGGGCAGTAAATATGTTGACTTTATTATTAATACTCAATTTTGGTTAATAAGGCAGCTATTAAATCTGGAACATGATGGGCCTGATTTATTGACTTATTCAAGATAACAGTGAAATATTACCTAGTAAATACCATGGTTCTTACTTGAGAAGATTTGATTCTGAAAAATTAACTAGAATTCAACTGAAACTTCACTTCACATTGAGAACTATTTGACCTTAAACCTCTTAGTCCTGTACCTCACAAGTTGTTTAAAGAATTTAAATAGTGTGTGAAGGGGGGTGAAGGCACCCCAGAGAACCTTTTACCAGATCACTTTGCACTGTAGTGAACTGGAATTTTCTGGGGAATCAGTATTGGTTTGGTCATCTTTGAAGTGTATTCAGAAGAAGTTCACAAGTAAAATACCAAAAGGAAGTGAGTTACACCTAAAAGCAGGTCTGCAGCCTACGTCTCAGACACAATATTTTAGTGATGTTTCAGAGACAAGAAAAGAGAACTCATTAAATATAAAATGGATGAGTGAAATGTTTTCCCCCCTTCCATTCATTCAAATAGGGTTATAGCTGATTATTGTTCATAGCAGTAAGTTGCTGCAAACATTGAATGAGAAAATACTGGACCCAGGCTCCTAGGGAAACACAAGTTTGGGTCCTCTGGGCACAACATTTTCTCTCAATTAATACACCTTGTTTTATGTATATTTCTGTTTAAAGTCTTATTTCATATATTTTGTTAATTCTTTGAACTTGTGCCCAATAGCACTATGATTCGTGTCTGGAGGAAGCTGGTCTAAGGCTCACATTTTCTCCACAAGGTACATCGTGGTCTTCTTGAGCTGATGGACACAAGGCAGCACTTGAAGACTATGCTTAGGGATCATTTTAAGTGATCAACAAAACCCAGAAAAATGCAGAAAACATGGCACTAATAGACTGTGAAAAGGACACTTGTTGATGGTAGGAGAGCTGAAACAAGATTGCTTTCTTTGACCTCAGCTGGGGGCTCTGTGCATGTCAGTGAATGACTGAAAATGCTGATTCTGGGATTACAAATAGATTTTCATGAGAAGGCAACTTTGCAAATCCCTAGTCTGCAAATAATGAGGACTGACTGTGCTTTATACCATAGGCTCTTACTGTTTATCTTATGTATTATTTTACCTGCTTATCCACTGTAATTCTTTCTCACTGACAGACAGTATCAATCCATTTAGGCCCTTCATATAATGCTAAGAGACAGAACATACACTTGTTATTTATATGTTAACCCTGAAATTACTAACTTCTAGAAAAATTGCAATAGTAATGGAAGCTTCCAGTAGCATATATTATGGGGACACTTCAAGTTCTTGACATTTTCATGCTTGCATATTTCAGAGAAGGGCTTCATTTCACTAAGTGACATTAAGTAACATCCTGAGCTGGCTTAATCATAGTATAGCTCCAAATCAACAATAACATTTGTGACATAAAAGATTTCTTGCCTGCTGTCTTCATGGGAAGAATATTCATAACCCAATCTTTGAGCAATGTTAACACTTCTACCTAGGAAAGTTGCAATTCAATTTAAGTTAGTGGCTACTTTAGGAGCTGGGCCAGAGATCATAAATGGATGACCCAGAGTACAGACCCAAGAATAAAAAATTTATGTCTCACACACATGATAATTTGGACTTCCAGACACTCTGGGAAAATCAGCAGCTTTGGTTTCACTGGGCCTAGATTCCTACATAGTAACAAAGACCTGAAAAAAGAGAGGCAACCAGTACCCCATAAAAGGGCCACAGTCTCTCAAATTTCCTCCCTATTCTTCTAGTATCCAGCCAGGCCTACTTATTTATGTCACTTGCCTAATAATCCTAAGCACTTGAATTTTCTTCCCCTGGCCTAGATAATAATAAAAATAATAAAGTTCTGTTTAAGATACCTACTATGTGACAGACAGTCTGGCTTTCTGTGCATAGTCAGTTTGGCCACCATCTAATTTGGAGAACTTGAACTTGAGAGAAAAAACAAGACCCATGAAAAAGCAACTAATTGATCAGCAATTCTAACTAGGGAAGGGATGAAGTTTTAAAAGGTACTAAGAGAATTCTGGTTGGCAAGGGACAATAAAAATCAAATTTGACAACAGTTATTTTTTTCTCTTCGCTCAAGTTTTATTTTTTTTTTACCTTATTATTTTATTGTATTTTAAAAAACACTTTCTTATTGTTGCTGTTTTTATTTATTTTTTTTTTTAAATTTTAATATTTATTTATTTATTTTAGTTTTCGGTGGACACAACATCTTCGTTGGTATGCGGTGCTTGAGGATCGAACCCAGGCCGCACGCATGCCAGGCGAGCGCGCCACCGCCTGAGCCACATCCCCAGCCCATTGTTGCTGTTTTTATTGTTTCCTTTTTCCTTGCAGTGCCGGGACTTCATGCATGTTGGACAGGTGCTCTATCGTGGGGCTGCACTCTGAGCCTAGTTAGCACACACTGCACCTGGCTCCAGCCATAACCTAGTCTTGCTTGAATCTTAGCAGGTACTTCAAACAATAGGGGGGACAAAAGCCCTCAACTGATGATGTGTTCCCAAGTGGGCACAGCTGGAAAAGGGGGTGGTTTCCTTATGTCCCGCTCCTGGAAAGTCACCTTCACAGTAACAGCAAAGAGAAATAACACAGCTCTTGTAGAGACACACCAGTGAGGATCCTTCATGTTGATGCTCCCACATCCTAATGGACTGCACAGCAATGAGAAGACTAGAGGTGAATGTCACAGAGGAGGAGCTCTGATCCCAGCCCTCACCTCTCCACAGGATGTACCAGGAACTGCACTACTGTCTAAACAGTAGTTTCCACTACTGAAACAGCCAGCATCAAAATCACTTTCAAGCAACAGAGCCAATAACAGTGCCTGGGGAACGCCCCCACCACATAATAGGGACTTCTGCTTCCATTGTAGGAGCAACCACAGAGGCTGCACTTCCCATACTGTCCTGCCCATACCACACCAGCCTGAATTATCAGAGGGGACCCACTCTTGAAAGACTTACAGGAAAAAGTGGGCCTCTAAGGTTCTAATATTATGTCAAAATTCACCAATCAGAGCAAAGGAACCAAAGGGAGATGACACTAGGAAGTTCAGTAGGAATGAAACTCAACACTACATGACAAACTACTAACCTAAGACACATCATTAGTAGAAAGGCCTTCACACAAGAGGGGAAGAGAAATTTATCCCAACACATAAGAAAGTCTCTGTGCCACAGTCTGGCTGGGCACAATTCAGGAGCCACTTGTCAAAAGAAACGAACTTTATTTTTAGAACCACACAGCCAAACAAAACAGCTCCTCAGGAAAAACCTTCAGAGCCCAACTGCCACCACCAGCTTTCCACAAACCTCTCAACCTCCCCTACTCCTCTTGCTCTTGAGGCCGATTGGCTGGGTCACATGGGCGGAGCCAAAAAAAAGTCCCCCAATGAGCAGCTCCGTGGTCTGAAAGGGCGGGGAAACAGCCCAATGAGCATCACCACAGAGGAGCCAATCAGCTAGAAGTTGCTGGGGCCGCTGTGAGCCAATCATCAGCTGGCAGTCTGAAAGTTTGCTGGGGCCCCTTCGGCTGTGGCTCTCAACATCTCTGCATAGAAACACAAGAAATATAAAAAACAAAACAAACAAAAAACAAAAAACAAAAAAAAAAAAAAAAAAGACAATATGACCCCTCCTAAAGTTGTAATTCTGTAGTAATAGATCCAAAGATATCAAGGTGGATAAATGCCAGATAAAGAATACAAAAGAATATTTAAAAAAAAAAAACTGAATGAATTCCAAAGAATACAAACAATTTTAATGAATTAAGAAAGACGGTGTAGGATATGAGTTGGAAATTCAGTTGGGAATTCAGTAAAGAAATAGAGATGTTTGAAAGAGAACCAGAGAGAAATCTTGGAAATGAAAAGTTTAATAAATCAGATTAAAACCACTCAGTTGAAAGCTTCATTAACAGACTAGATCAAGTGGAAGAAAGATTAACATTTGTGATATAAAAGATTTTTTTGCCTGTTGTCTTCACGGGCAAGAGAATTATGATGAAATATTACATTCAGACAGTGATAAAGAAAAGAAAATAAGAATGAACAGAACCTACAAGATCTCTGGGACAACATCAAAAGATCAAATATACAGATACTTGAAATAGAGGAGGGAGCTCAGCTATAGGCAGAAGGCATAGAAAACCTATTCAATGGAATAAAAGCATAAAAATCAAATCTTGGGAAAGACATGGACATCTAGGTTCTGGAAGCACTTAGAACACTAAGTAGACATGACCAGAAAAAAAGCCTCTCCATGACATATTACAGTTAAATTGCCAAATGTACAAGACAAAGAAAGAATATTAAAATTTGTGGGAGAGATGTACCAAGTCACATTTAGAAGCAAACTCATTAGATTAATAGCATGTGAAAGAACAAATCCCATTGGAAGAGTAGATATGAAAATGAGAAATAGGAAATAATCAAGCACTATCAATACAGTAAACCATCAAACTTCTAAAACGAATAAGAAGGAAGAAATGAACATTGAATATTCAAAACAATTAAAATAAAACAACAAAATGTCAGGAATGTAAATGGTCTAAGTGCTCTGAATAAAAGATACAGGCTGACTGGATTAAAAAATAAGACACAATAATATGCTGCCTACAAGAAGCTTACGTCACCTGCAAAAATATAGATCAACACGAATTATATAAATACATGAAGACTGAACCAAATACTGCTGAATGGACAGGGGGTCATTGAAGAAATCAGAGGTGAAATTTAAAAATTCCTTCAATCAAATGAAAATGGAAACACAACATACCAGAAAATGCGGAATACTGAGAAAGCAATACCAAGAAGGAAGTTTATTGCAATTAGTGTCTACATCAAAAAGAGAGCTCTCAAGTAACCTAATGATGCATCTCAAGGTTTAGAAAAATAAGAATAAGTCAGTCCCCAAATCAGTAGAAGAAATAATAGAGATCAGAGAAGAAATAAATGAAACAGACAGTTATGGTTTAGATATGAGATATCTCCTCCTCAAAGCTCATTTGAGACAATGCAAGAAAGTTCAGAGGTGAAATGATTGGATTATGAGAGCTTTGACCTAATCAGTGCACTAATCCACTGATATGGATTAACTGGGTGCTAACTGTAGGTAGGGAAGGTGTGGAGGTAGGGAAGGTGTGGCTGGAATAAGTAGGTAACTGGGGATGTGCCTTTGGGGTATGTATTTTTTCCCTGGTGAGCAGAGCTCTCTCTTTGCTTCCTGGTTGCCCTGTTAGGAGATGTTTTCTTCTCCATTCCCTTCTGCCACGCAGGTTCTGCCTCACCTCAGCCTCAGAGCTCTGGAGTCTGCTGACCATGCACTGAAACTCTGAAACCATAAGCCAAAATAAACTTTTCTTCCTCTATGTTGTTCTTATCAGGTCTTTCATGGTGTTGAACAACACAAAACATTAAAGAAACAAAGGATTAGTTCTTAAAAAAGGTAAACAAAAATTGAAAAACCTTTAGCTAAACTAACCAAAAAAAAAAAAAAAAAAAAAAAAAAAAAAGAGAGAAGCCCCAAATAAATGAAATTAGAGATGAACAAGGAGATATTACAACAAATACACAGAAATTCAAAGGGTCATTAGGGATACTTCAAAAACTTATAAGCCAATAAATTGGAAAATCTAGAAGAAATGGTCAAGTTTTTGGATATGTATATTTATCAAAATTGATCTAAGAGGATATAAAAACTTAAATAAATCAATAACAAGAAATTGAAGCAGTAATAAAAAAAAATCTCCCAACAAAGTAAGCCCAAGAGTAGATGAATTCACGGCTGAATTTTACCAGACTTTGAAAGATAATTAACACCAATGCTCCTCAAACTAGTGCATAAAATGGGAAGGAAAAGAACACTTTCCAAATCATTCTATGAAGCCGGTTTTACCCTGCTACCAAAACTTGACAAGGAGACAACAAGAGAACTACAGACCAATATCCCTCATGAACACAGACCCAAAAATTCTCAGTAAAATACTTGCAAATCAGACTTAACAGATTGAAAATGCCATATCCCATGATCAAATTTGTTTCATTCCAGGAATGCAAAGATTTTTCAATATATACAAATCAATAAATGTAACAGCATTAAAAACAGAATTGAGGCTAAAAATCACATGATCATCTCAATAGACACAAAAAAGGCCTTTGACAAAATCCAACCGTCCTTCATGACAAAAAACCTGAATTGGGTTTAGAAGGATCATATCTCAAAATAAAAAAAGCCATGAGACAAACTCATAGCCTACATCAGGCTAACTGAAGAAAACTTGATAAAATTTCCTCTAAGATCAGGAACAAGCCCAGGGTGTCTACTTTAACCACTTCTGTCCAATATAGTACTAGAAATGTATCAATATCAATGAGGCAAGATAAAGAAGTGAAAGGTATACAGATAGGAAAGGAAAAGTCAAATTATTCCTGTTTGTTGATGGTATGCTTTTATACCTAGAAAATCCTAGACTCTTCCAAAAGACTTTCAGAACCGATAAATCTAGTACAGTAGCAGGATACAAAATCAACATATAAAACCAGTGACTTTTCTATATACCAATAATCAAGCCACTGAGGAATATATCAGGAAAGTAGTCTCATTCACAATAGACACAAAAATAAATAAAGACATAGAAATAAACCTAAGGATGTGAAAGACTTTTACACTGAAAATTACAAAATTCTGAAGAAAGAAATTAAGGAAGAAACCTTAAGATACAAAGATGTCCTATGTTCATGGATTAGGAGAATCAATATTGTTAAAATGACCTTACTACACAACATAATCTACAGATTCCCTGTCAAAATACCAAGCACAGGGCTGTGGCTATAGCTCAGTGGCAGAGGGCTTGTGAGGCACTGGGTTCAATCCATAGCACTATATAAAAATGAACAGATAAAATAAAGACATTCTGTCCATCTATAACTACAAAATTAAAAAAAAAAAATCTAGCACATTTTTCACAGAACTAGGAAAAAAAATCCTAAAATTCATATGAATTCACAAAAAGATCCCAAATAGCCAGAGTTACCCTGATGCTTAAAACATACCAGGGAGTCACAGTAACAATAAAAACATAGTATCAGCATAAAAATAGACATGTATACCAATGGAACAAAATAGAAGACCCAGAAACATGTCTAAACACCTTCAGCCAAATATTCTTGACAAAGGTGTCAAAAACACACATTGCACAAAGGACAGCTTCTTTGCCATTGGTGCTGGGGAAACTGAGTAGCTACAGATAAAAGATCGAAACTTGACCCCATCTGCCACCCTGCTCAAAAACCTCAAAATGGATCAAAGATCTTAATGTGAGATGTGAAACTGCAAAACTACAAAAGAAAGCATGGGAAAACACTTCAAGATATTGGCACAGGCAACAATTTCCTGGGCAGGACTCCAATAGCTCAGGAAACAAACACGTACTGAGAAATGGGATTACAAGAATTCTAGATAGGGCACAGGGGGGTTGGGAATGGAGAGGGCATGGGGTAGGAAAGACGCTGGAATGAGATGGACATCTAAGTACGTGTATGAAGACACAAATGGTGTGACTGTATACAACCAGAGATATGAAAAATTGTGCTCTATATGTGCAATATGAATTGTAATGTGTTCTGCTGTCATATATAACAAATTAAAAATTTTTTAAAAAGTCTCTGCCCAGTTAAGTGTGGAGAGCAAAAGAGCCACAGTCATCGGCTGACCCTGCAGTGTTGGCAAAAGCCCAGCCTGGGAAACATTCCTTGCCAAAAGATGAGGATGTGAACAGCCTTGACACTCAGCTCTGATGCCAACAGTTATCAGATGTTCCAGTGCAACAGGCTTTCTGGGTACATACAGCAGGATAGCCGCAACAGGTTCCTAACACTAACACTTTTCAATGCACAAAGAGGCCTCTTGATAACTCACTTCCTGAACAATTTTTTTAAATATATTTTTTAGTTGTTGATGGACCTTTATTTTTTATTTTATTTTTATGTGGTGCTGAGAATCGAACCCAGTGCCTCACACATGCTAGGCAAGCACTCTACTGCTGAGCCACAACCCCAGCCCAGCCTTGAACAATTTGCAGAGCTTCTTGTTTAATTTCCTGATCATGAGATGCTGTGTAATAAACATGCAGAGCTAGTTCTGGGTCACTGTTCCTCCATCAGAGACAGTGTCCCACCTGGCTCCAGCTTTAAAAAAAAACAGACGTTTTTTAAGTAATCTCCTGTCGCCCGCCCCTCCTCATGATCTAAGGAAACAATCAACAGAGTGAAGAGAAGACCTCCAGAATTGGAGAAACTCCCAGCTATTCATCAAAGAGCTTTAATATCTAAAGAGTATGTAGGGAATTTTAAAAAGTCATTTAATTAAAAACTGGGCAAAGTACAAATAGCCAATAAATACATGAAAACATGGTCAACATTTTTAGCTATCAGGGAAATGCAAATAAAACTACATTGAGATTCCATCTTATCCCAGTTACAATAGCTATTATTTTTAACAAAACAAACAAATGAAAAAAACACACTGGTGAGGATGAAAAAAAAGGAACCCTTATCCACTATTGGTGGGAATGTGGCCACTATGGAAAACAGTATGGAGGTTCCTCAAAAACCTAAAAATAGAACTACCATATGATTCAGCTACACCACTCCTGGATATATATAAGAAGGAAATGAATTCAGACTATCAAGAGATACCTGCATACCTAGGTTTATTGTAACCTTCTCCACGATAGCCACGATATGGAATTAGCCTAGGTGTCCATCAACAGACGAACTGATAAAACATGTTTATTTATACAATGGACTATTATTCACCCATAAAGAAATACGAAATGCTGTCATTTGCAGAAAAATGGATGAAATTGGAGGCTATCACACTAAATGAATAAATTAGACACAGAAAGACAAGCATTGCATTTTTTTTCCTCATATGTGGAAAAGCCCCCTGAAAGTCAAAGGGGACTTTTAGGGCCTACAAAGGAGAGACTGGGGGTGGGAAGAGAGGGGTGGAGAGAGATGGAGGACAAGAGAGGGGAGGGGGGCTGATGGACATGAACAATATTCAATATTACATGTAGGGAAATGGCATAGTGAAACCCAGTAATCTGTATGATTAATAAGTGTTAATACAAATTAAAAAGGGGCTGCGGTTGTAGCTCAGTGGCAGAGTGCTTGCCTAGCATGTGTGACGCACTGGGTTCAATCCTCAGCACCACATAAAACAAATGAAAATAGTAAGTTTTTTTTTTTTTAAAAATAAGATCCTACAACAGGTTTTCATTGGTCATAACTAGTACATAAGGTTCATCTGCCCTTCAAAACATGTACCTCTCTAAGCAAAGGGGCCCACTTATGAGCTAATATCTGTGCCACTGTTTTAGGGTTCGTTGTTGACGGCAGAATGAGGATCAAAACTTAGTTTCCATGTTCCTAAATCTGAAGCAGGAGCTGGACGTGTAGGGCTATGAACAGACACTCAGCTCTGATGCTGGACACAGTGGGTCTGGACAGCAGACTCGAGTGTATAAAATATTCTTTTGTGAATCTGGAGCTCTCCTTAACACAGAGCTGTTAATACAAAAGAGCAAAACTTTCAAGGAAGGATTTTAATATATCAATTGGATAGAGCTGGAGAATCAATGAGCTAACAAAAGGGGCAACTTGTATAGACAAAGGGGGTTTTGGAGAAAAACAAGCTATCAAGAGCAGTGAGTTTGTATCCCAGGTTCCCCAAAGAGGACAATGTCTCCCCTGAGAATTGGCGGAAATCAGGGAGAAGAGTGGAACCTTTGGTCCATAATTTTTTTTTTGCTGCAAATAATCTCAATACAGAATTTATGACCTACAAAACTGTCAGATAAAGGATGGTTCAGTGAATTCAGTAGAATCCAGGACTCAGGTTCCTTCTTTTTATTATCTTCAGCCTGTTGATGCATCTCCTGGTTGCAAGAAGACTGCAGCATCTCCAGTTATCTCACCAGGAAGGCATAGTCTTTAAGACAATGAGGACCTTTTCTAGAATGCCTCACCTCACCCTCCACTTTAGCACATTTCATGTCTCATTGGCTTAGAGCTACATCATAATATTACATTTACATCATGAACTGCCCCCATTAGCTTAGGTCAGAGTTCCAAACCACAGCTCTGGTGTAGTACCTGAGAACATGCATTTCTCAAAAGTTTCCATGTGACACTGACGTTTTTGGTTTGAGAACCACTGAGCTTAGACTATTCAGGATTTACCACCTGAATGCACTCACAGGCCTTCCAGCAAGTGAGAAGGGGAGGAAGGGCTCTGGGTGGAAACTAGCAATGAGACCCTTACACATGCTCTTTATAGACATCCGATGTCTGTTGAGACAGTGCTCAGGGGTGCTTCCACATTGGGAGCTTAAAGACGACTAGCAACATATAATCCCAGTTTTCTAGATAGCAGCTGAAGCCAAGAAAAGTGTTCTAACATCCCTGTAGGGTATACTAAAAATTTTCAAGCTATGATCATCCAGCATAAAAAAAAAAATTTGGTGTGCCAAGAATTTTATTATTTTAAATGATTACATGAAGATGTGATAATTACTGATGGTTATGTCCCAAGTATTTCCAGTTCTCCATTTTTTGGTTACATAATAGGGCTACATTCTTCATTCCCCTTGAGGCATTTCTTGATTTGATTAATGAAATGGCCAAGGCTGTGGTGGTTCAGTGGCGCTTCTTCCTGATAAAGTGACTATAGAACATGGGTGAAGATGCAGCAGCCTTTATCACACAAGATTCTGAAGTGACTATATAAAGGTAGCATCTCTAATGAGTCACTGTGGACACGAAAATCAAGTGAAACAAATTCTTGTTAAGTCACTGAGAGTTTGCGATTTTTTTTTATTACTGCAATACAATCAAATCTGTCCTAATATAAAGAATATACAATTTTTATGTTGCATTGTAATTGCTATTATTTTGCTTTTAGCTCAAATGCCACTCTTAAAAAAAAATCCTAATGATCCTTCTACCTCTGCCTCATTATCTCTTCATCATCTCTCCAGACAACATTGATCTGAGTGATCACCAATTCCAACTATAAGGACATCACAGGATTCACAAGATTCAGCACTTGGTCATTTCATAAGTGCCCACATATATCACTTTACTGATTAGCTCAGAGACTTCTGGAGAACAGAGATCCCATCGCAGGCATCTTTACACTGTCTTCAGCAAACTGGGGAAATTAGCCGCTTACAGACAGCATCCAACTTCAGAATGGATGCTGTATTTTGTAGCATTTGAAATTTTTTCTTTTATTATTTGCACACAACCAGGCAGGAATTGAACACATATTGTCTGCACAGAGCTGTACCAGAAATATGAGAGCCGACTTGCCAACAGTCACATGGGGTTGTGCTGATTTTTACTATCTATGCAAATTTCCATTTTTCTGAACGAGTATAGATAGCCTGGCCACTATATCTTTCTAAAATGAACTAATTGGGTAGAAAGGAAAACAGTGGTGATAACATAGGGGGACATATCAGCTATGGGATTTAAAATGAAATTTGGTGAGTTTACATTACATTGCTAAGTGTGGGGGTGACACTGTTGAATCGGAATGCTTGCACCTGTTCCAAGTTTCATTAATATCAGTAATGTGACATGGGACTTTGACAAGTGATCTGGCTCAGTCCTCTGGTTTTAGATTTTTTTCTCAAGCACACAAGGTATTATGATTCTCGAAAGGAGTCGCGTTGACTGAAGGTCACCTGCTTGTAAGGGACGGAGGAACATAGGGACAGTCCTAGCAATGGGCAATTTAAATGCTCTACACAGATGGGTGGGCTTTCTCATCACGACCGGTGGTAAGATGTATTTTATAGAGCTGCAACTTCTGAGCTCTCAAGAGAGGGAAATATTTTGGACCTGGCCTCAAGGTACAAAGAGAAATGAAAGTGGGAAAATTGGGGGAGATAAACACAATGAGGAATGAAGATGGTACATTACTTACTGATGAGAAAGTTAAAAAAAAAAACACAAACTACCATTTAACTTTTGAAAAGTAAATGGAAAATGCAAGGCCATTAATGCCACACAGCACGGTATCATTTTGTTGTCAAAAATGTAACTATTATAGGGAGAACAGAACAAGCCTGAGGACACCTTCTATGATGACAAGGCAACAGCATGAAAGGACAGCTTTTTAACAGTTAGTGTAACCCTCAGTGTGCTATAAAAGCACACAGTAGGCCTGGGCGAAGTCCTAGAGAAGAGGGTGACTTAGGTTTACTAATGCAAAGGGTGAGCTCAAGGTGTGCTAGTTGACTACGAAGTGCTCCAGCCAGGCACAATGGTGCGGACCTGTAATCCCAGTGGCTGGGAAGGCTGAGGCAGGAGCATTGTGAGTTCGCAGCCAGCCTCAGCCACTCAGTGAGACTGTCTCTAAATAAAATACAAAAATGGGTTGGAGATGTGGCTCAGAGGTTAAGCATCCCTGGGTTCAATCCCCAGTACCTCCCCTTCCCCCTTCCCAAAAAAAAAGATGTGCTCCAAAGAGCTAAGGGAAACTGAGGACTACCAGCGGTCCAATTTTACCTGCACCATAGTCAGTTAGCTAATCATTTCAAGGAGTATCAGGTAGGAATAGACTAACTCTCAAAATGCCATTGACAAGGTATGTAGAAGGAAATTCACTCCTTAATTCCAGGAGGTGGTTAATAAATGATTGTAGAGCTCCTGTGTGCACATAATACAACTGTTCTCACCTCAGAATCCTCCTTAACTGTCATCCTGAAATATCGGAGCAATGGGACATCTCACAGGTGCACATGCCTTTGGTGTATATATCTGACAGGTGTACTTGTACCTTTGGTGCTGGAGGAAACAAGCAAAGTCCCTAGAGTCCACTGGAGACTGATGCCCATGGCTGGAGATTATATCCAGCAGTAAAGATGTGACAAACGATATTTTAGTACATGGAGACCTTAGCTTTTTTTGAAACTTCAGCATCATTTGGCAACTGAGGCCTCTTGGGGAGCAAAATTACTTACATCGTTAAAACTTCATCAAGTCATAATTTTATTATAATCGTTAACATAAATAACTGCAGTAAATAAGTACAGAATGATCGATTTGTTCTTGCTATTACAAGGAAGTCACTATTTGGTTTTGATATCTCAGATCAAGATACTATCTGCATTTCAAACTGCAGATCAACAACTCACTGGGGCATATTTTAATTGCTATACGGTTAGCACATTCTATAACTGAACTATATAAGCACGTTGGCTTCAAAAATAAGATCTCATACAACAGCCAGTTCTAAATGATGATGTGTCACATGGTGGCAAATATTTTTCTGCTTTCCTTCCTGACACCATGGTGGGGGGGAACTGTACTTGTGACACAGAAATTGAAATTCTGCTAATTCAGGAAAAAAAAAAAGGATGGGGTATATGCATAAATGTGAAGACACCCTCTCTTTCCCAGCCAGCTGGGGTGCCTTTAGTCCTGCCTGGTCTCCCTCAGGAGCACAGGACAGATCTTTCATTTGACACTCCCCCCCTTGCTCTTCTACCTACAACAGACCAAGATATTGCCTGCTAAGATAAATTACCATAATATAATGATTGAAGGGAAAATATATGGTGCAATACAAAAAGGTCTAAATACCTGTAAGTGGAAAAAAGCATAAATGACCATTTTAATTAATTTCCTAATGTAAAACACAGCTGTAGTAATGTTGGCAAGTTTCACCTGCCCTGTTTTAAATTTGTGACATGAAATCATGCCACTTAATTAAGTCTTAGTGCACAAAAATATATTTTATTTACTTTTTATGGAATATCAGCATTTAAAGCTCTCTATTTACATGTGTAAGCTCTTTATAAATTACTTGAAATACAGAAAAAAATCTGACTACTACTAATCGGTGGTTACAAGTACCAGTTTCAGTTTCAATAATTAAATGCCTTTTTGGTGGACTCCTGCTGCTTCGTGAACTAGCTCGAGGCTATGAATGTAATGAGTCCGGACAGAGTCATCTGATCTCATGCTTGGTGCAAAATTCAAGGAAAAGGGTTTTGCCCACAAATCCTAGTCTGTTTACCAGACTGGGAGCAGATTGACTGCTGGAAGCCTTATAAAGCCTCTAGGCTTCCCCTGCCCCCTTCTAGCAAGTTCCCAGTTTTTTGCTCTTTTACAAATGTTGTCTAGTAAAATATGGTATTAGAGAGCCCTCTGCAGGCCAGAAGTTGGGTAGTCACTTACTAACATGACTTTTTCATATAGAGGCACCAAGTAGAGGGAAATCATGATTGTCTAAAGTGCACAAATCAGATCTCCATGTGACACCCTAGGAAAGAGCACCCGTGTTCACTTGTTCAGGGCAAGTCGCCTTCATAGTAGAATTTCTTTAGGTCCCTGGGTGCTCTGAGGCATGGCAGCATGCCATGAGGATTGAGGACCATCATCCTGATCCTTAAGATTATCCATGAAGAATATGGGGCTATGCAGGTTCACTTAGAAATGCTACTCCTACCACAGGTGGGCTCCAGAGGTGTGGACATGGGGAAGAAAGGACAAGGAGTTCACTATGTGGACAACACTCCATGATTTCTTTAACTTTTTACTCTGAGGAAGTGTAAGCCAGCAAAATGCAGGGACTCTCTCAGTGTTTTAGGGAACTTAGTTTACAGGGCATTTGACATTGTTTTAAACTTTCCGGATGAAGGGGATATAAATCATCACTGAAAGAAATCTATGTGTAAAGATAAAAATGAGGAAGTATGTGGAAGACAAACAATAAAATAAGGTCTCATTTTCACTTAAGTGCTCTTCAAACCACATTTGAGGTTGGTTAGAGAATATTCTTAAAGTCCACAAAATAACATTTTCCCCCCCAGTAACCAGGGATTGAACTCAGGGGCACTCCCCACTAAACCACATCCCCAGCCCTTTTTGTATTTTATTTAGAGACAGGGTCTCACTGAGTTGCTTAGCACCTGTCTTTTGCTTAGACTGGCTTAAAACTCAAGATCCTCCTGCCTCAGCCTCTTGAGTCGCTGGGATTATAAGCGTGTACTACCATGCCCGGAAGCCAATAAGTTCTAATAGAAAATTTTCATAAATATTTTCAATTCAGTGGAAGTACTAACTTGATAGTAGTGATTTTTTTTTTCATGATAGTTGAAAGTATGCATTTAAGAGAGGAAGCATTTCCTTTTATTGAGGTTAATCTGTGCCAGGTAACTCATGATCCTTCTGGAGCACCCAGAGACAGACTCTTCTAACAATTCACGAAGGTGAGGGGGCAGAATCCTCAAAGTTCCTCACCCTGGCAATAAAACATATGGCCAACACTTGCCTAGAATAAATGGGAAGTGATATGATGATGAAAGAGAATCTGATATTGTATATGTTTAAATTTCCTTCGGTGGCAATGGAATCATTTAACAGGATCTCTTTAAAGAACTGAAAGGATTAAAGAGGAGGCAGTGGTCTGCCTGCAGTTGTTTGCAGCCATCTCCAGATGATTCTGAGAGGTTCTCTGGGGACTCTGGCAACAACCTCACTGACCATGTTCTACTGACTGCTGCTTTTCCTCAAGGATGGCCCTTCGGCATTGGAGGTTTTTCTAGTCTTCTCTACTCAGTGGTATATTGATAGGACCGGTATGTCCTTAGGGTAATGCCAGCAAAAGTTCTGGTTCCAGTAATTTGACTCTTCCAAATGAAAACCCGAAATTAAAATGTTGAGCTTCCAGATTTGTTGAATTCCAAAACAAGTGCTCTCAGCATGAACTGTCAACAGCCCAAGTTAAAATAGGGCAGCTGTTGGCTCCCAGCAATTGTCTCCATACAACCCATCCCAACCTTCCAGAGCTGAATGTCAGACATGACTCCATCAGGCCTGGAATCCGCCTGCCAGACTCTGCCTCCTCGTGGGGCTTATCTCACACTGGGAGGCTGTGGCTGCCTGGACGGAGCTGCACACTTCACAGCAGATGTGGGGCTGCCAATGCATGGGAGCGGACCCACCGGGCCTGGCGCCACCAACATTTACAGTCATTCCTCACTCCTGTTTCCTGGCCCAGCCCAAGTGCCCCCAACGCCTGCCTGAGGCCTGGGCCCTCTAGGAAGGGACAGGTGATGAGGATTAAGCCAAGCATATTTGCATATCCTCAGCACAGGGAAAGAAATTAACACCACAGTGAAATGATTTAGTAGCTACACTCGAACTTGAGAAAAGCCTAGACCAGTTTTGAGTACCAAGAGACCAATGAAGATGTGAAATGCAACCCATCTGGCAGGGATGGACATGTCCAGTGTTAATGGAAGAAACAGAAAGAAACCAATTGGTTTGGGTAGGAGGTGTTTTTAAAAATTCACCCACAGATTATGAACAGGCCTAATTAATGAGTGCAAGAAATACCACCTACATCTTGTTCTGGGTGGGGTCAGAGGTGGAACTGTTGGGGATAACTCTCCCCTTCTCTTTAGGGGAAATCAGAGCTGAATAGTCCCCAAGTGCACTCTGACTCTTTGTCCGCAGCTCATGTCAGAAATGATCAGACAGTTAGATATTTATATGCTCAACATTTCAGACGTTTCCCCCACTATATTAAGAGCATCTTACTATATTGAGAGATGTCACCATGACAACACATAGCCTCACTACTTTGATTTTGATTTGCAAAATCCCTCAGAAAAACTAAGGGAATGATAAAAAAATGAATTAGCATCTGTGAGGTATGCATTCATCTTTGTAAGTCTACTTCCTTTGAGAAAGCCAGGAAGGGAGGTGGTTTTTTAAATGATTATTTAGGTAACTGTGTCACACGGTAATTTGAAAGAGGCAAGAAGGCAGACAGTATTATTTCAAACTGCTGTCATATAAATATACCTAGAAAAATGGACACCACTGGAAGTTTCTTCTCATTTTTAGGAATCCAAAAAAGTACTGGGTGCATTTGCTGGGCATATCTGCACAAACTGCTTTAATTTGTTCCCTAAGACAACAAGGAGTTCCTAAGTGGGCACAAACCTAGATGGCCTAAAATACAAATGAGAACATTCATTATGAACACAGAACTTCCCCAACATGGGATGTCTAACCATAAAGTGATCAAATGCCCTTAAAGACAAATGCCAGGACATATAGAAACACAGGGTTGTCTTGTTTAATGCTGCCATCTTAGGTGGCTGGTTGTGCTAATTCTATTACAATGCCTGTTTACTACTCAAAAACATTTTAGTCTCTTTCTTGAGAAAGAGCTTTGGAAAATGCTTGCAATTCTTTGGAAATATTACTCAGGGTGGTAACTTTTCATCACTCAGGAGCCAAGGGCCATTTGTACTCAAGCCCAAGAACTCTTTAGAAAACACACTGCAAAACTCACTGAAAAACATTGGTGAAGCTAGCTGAGCCTTAGTCTTAGTCTTTCAGGTGGAATGGAAATTGCTTTAGTAGGCCATTTCAAAAGAGCACCTGAAACCATGTTTGAGTGATGGTAGAATACCCTTAGCAGATGTCTCCCACTGTGACACTTGCAAAGGACAACATTCATTGGATGTATGTAATCTGGTGTGTGCATTATGTGTCACTGGCAGACAGTAAGTAAAATGCCCAACATTACAAGTCATGGTAACGTCTAAATCCAGAAACCCCCCCTGAGGTCACTGGAGACACCTTTTTTTCTGGGCAGAAACCTTGAGCAATGCCTCCTTGTTTCATGGAAGGGTGTGCTAAAGCCTTGGAAACATCAGGGCCAGCCTGCACAGTTCCCATGGTAGGTGAAGCTGAATCCTGGGGAGGACATGGACCATTCCACACGTGTGATAACAGAGTTCCAAAAGGGGAGTGACATCACCACTAGAAGAGTCTGACAGATGGCTCAGGCTCAAGGTGGAGAGGAAGGCTGGTTTGAGTACAATATGTGATTTATGAGGAGGTCCTTTGTGCCTAGCTTCCTGTATGCTGGACATGGGTTTTGGGGAAGATGGTCAAGAGTATGATTATGAAACAAAGCTGTGATCAGAGTCCCATACGGCTCTCCCGTGGTGTGGACCACAAACAGATCTGCAATCCACCCTAACAGCCGCCAACCCTCAGAACTGGCAGGATGCACTTTCAGGGGCAACACTGTGCCAGAAAGATGGTGAAAGAACCCACTCAGGTCCTGGCTTGCTCTATTCCCTTGGCATCCAGAAAGGGAGACTAATCTTTGTTAGGCTGACCAACCAGTGGGTTCTTGGATAGTTTGTATGTCAAGATGACAGATTATATGCTAAGTATATGTAGGCCCTATTAATTGGCATATTGAGAGATGTCACCATGACAGCACATAGCCTCACTACTTTGAGGTCATCTCTCAATCATTGTCTTGCACATGTCACACTTCTACAACTATTAATTGATATAGATGACAATCTCATGATGCTCACAGTAAGGCCAATGGTGCAGATAGGAAAAGTATTATAAGATCCATTTTTATAGATAAAGATACCGAGGAGGACAGAGGCACTATGTGGCTAAGAGGTGCCACTTAGGGACAAGGAGTTCACGAATGCTTTCAGCCTGGTGCTGGGGACTGGAGATGCTCCAGGCTTATTGGCAGGAAGCAACAACCATGTAGGGTTTCTAGGAGGGGGTGTGTACCGACCTGCTATTTGGGGGACTAGGCCACATGGTCATGGGCTCTCAAGGGACAGGATGTCTCCCCAGGGAGAAGACACATTCCTCCCTTCATCTTCATGGTGTTGCTAAGGTCAAAGACTTGGGCAAGTTTATCTGTCAATAGATTCAGGTAATGTCTCCTAGAAGAGAGGAAGGCAGAAGTAGGAATCTGATTGCCCCACACCCCAAGGCCAAGGATGCTCCCTCTCCCTCTCCAGAATTTCCCAATATCCCCAGGGCAGTGGTTGCATCTCCCTCCTGCTCAGTTGAGAATCACCTACAGACTTTCCTATCCCAATTTCTCCCCTAACTTCTATTGACAGTATTTACTGCAGAAATGAACAGGAAACTCTCACTCTGGGGAGAGTCCTTTGGAGATGTGTTTAAGAGGATGCACTCCAGAACCATTCTGCTGACCCTTGAACCCCAGCTGGATCTCTTAACATCTGTGTGCCTTTGTATCTTCATCTGTGAAATGATGAAAATATTCCTTATAGGATTGTTGTAAACATGAAAGGATATAATAAAGTACTCAAAATAGTGTCTAGAATATAGTACTTAGCAAATGTACAATATTGTTTTCATTACAACATCACGTTACCTTCCACAAATAGTGAAATTGAAATGTCTTTTTCTTTTTCCAGTAAACTACAAGCTCTCTGTGGACCTCATGGAACCGTCGATGCTTATTGCTTATTTCCCATTTGAATAGCATTCTCAAAACATTTGCATTTTAAAAAAGCATAAAGTTACAAAAAGGAACAATTTGGTGGGCCTGGGAACACTATTTGGGTAAGGGGTTCTCGGCACCCCATAAATCACTCTGAAGGCTAATTAGTATTCTATGAGAAGGTCACATCCAATTTTGGAAGCCAGATTTTCTTTCCTTGAATCAATTTTCAGGGACCTTCCAGTGAAAACTTCTCATGTTACATGTTCTTGATAAAATGAAATAATAATTGAATCTACGAGGCCCATATGCAACTTGAGGTCATATAACTTTGCATCAACACGCTCATGTATTATTTGAATAGTTCATTTGTGTTTATTTAATTATATTTACTGAAAAGCAACACAGGCTTGTACTAAATCGCACCAAATGGTGCATGATTGCTATACTTAAAGTGTTCAGATTATTTTGAACAGAGGGATTTATTTCCTTCTCATAGCTTTTGGAAGTCTGGACCTATCTGGTTTCAGTTAGGCAATAGTCTTTGGCCAGCATTTTCTGGTACATTTGAAACTGTTGAACAATGAGAAGTAAAAACTTTTCATTGCCAGTGCAGCTTAAGGCTAATGCAGATATAAACACATTTAATGGTACTTTATTTAGGTGCAGCTTTATTATTCTTAACTTTCATAGTAATTTTGAATCACGTTGCATTAACAAATTTTTATTAGGTTTCCCTACGGAAAGCCAGTTGCAGGCAAAGCACTTTATGAGTCTCATTCAAGAACGTTGTAGCCCATCTCAGATTTACTTCCAAACCCAGAAGAAAACAGAATTGTTAAAAGCCTGCTTTTGTTCAATTCTAATCTGGTATGCTCCGAAGGATACCAGTCCTTTCCTCTGCTCTTTGCTACTATCTTAAGTAGCAATTGCGTAGTACTTAAGATAGTAGCAAATTGTGATTTTCCCAATCATCTCTGAGCAGTCAGGGAGCCCATGCATGGCAGTTGGCAACATGAGGGGTGGGGATGATCATCACCTGAAGGTGCTAACCTAAGCAGAGCAAGGGCTGTGTTCAAGATTTGATTTAAACTAGTAACTCAGTTTCCTTGCAACTTAAAGTATTCTAAGCAACCTATCCCTTTGGACTCCTCTTCAAAACTTATAAATGAAGCAACCCTCCAGGAGCCAACTCTTTCAGAGGAGCTGCTACATTTGGGTTTGTGATTTATTTAGTGGTTAACTATTTCCCTGTGATTTAGGGTCAGATGGGTTCAGTGGGCAGCCAGGCCTTGCCCAGCGGCCTGTGGCATGGCCAGCACATGGTGTGGCCAGCAGGGGGAGGGAGCAAAAATTGCAGCCACCCTGAAAGCTCTGGTGGCCAATAGGCCATGGAATGTGTTTGGCAGCCCTGTGGAAGAGATCCAGGCCCCTAGCAAGAAGTAAGGAATCCTCAGTGAAAACATTCACTGCAGGGCACACTGCGGACGAACCACTTTCACTAAACAGTTGCACCAGCCACAAAGAAGTTCGTTAGTTGTCTGGTTTCAAACACTTTAGCTTATTGACTGTGAGAAAAGTTGGTTCCAGGAAGGAGAGGGCAGTGTGAGTTTAGGCACAGCCTGTATGACCTTGGGCAAGAATCTGACCTGTTGGGTTTGAGCTTCTCTTGGGTAAAACGAGGTTTATTACATCTGCATATGCAGGACACTGTAAGTATCAAATGAAATCATGCGTATAAAGCTGTTAGTGAAGTGCAGAGTTAAACCTAATACTCAATAAATAGTAGCACTGTTATTATTCCTAAGAATATATACTAGCAATTTTTAATATGGGAAAGAATTTGTGCATGTGTGTGAGAGTGATACAGACAGACACAAACATGGGGGCGGAGGGAGCAGGCACAAGCCTGGAAGGATATTCAAAAAATATTCAACAGTGGTTATCACTGGGTGTTGAGATTATAGGAGTTTTTTTTTCCCCCTTCTCTGTGCTGTTTTTTGTATATTATTTGTTTTCTATAGTAATATTACTTTTTGATCAGAACAAAGTTATTACAATAATAAAATATATCTTATATAAAAGTAAATGGTTATGAAGAACAAGATGGAAAAAAAAAAGGGCATTATAAACCTGACCATCATCCTCCTAGGTGTATCTCTGGAATATTCTATCCTCCTCCTCCTTTTCTCTCAAGAAAAACATATTGCAAGTGGTCACACTAATGTTAACGTAAAAAGCCACATTTGTAGTGATACAGAAATGTTGGTGCAACAAAAATATGTTCACTTAATGATAATCCTATGGGATTTAAAACATTTATACAAAAGGGGAAGATAAAATGCTTTTCATGAAAAAAGAAGTGGTTTAAATACTCATTTTCAGATCCTTTCATAAGAACTTAAAATTGTAGATATTTGCTCTACCACCAAGAAAATGTTCATATATGTTCTGTATTTGTTCTTTTAAGAAAAGATGTTATATCATAAAACTGCATCACAGATATTCCAACTAGTTCTATTATAGGACAGCAAATTAAAAAAAGGATAAATATTGAAAAAATATGCTAAATATGATCAGTTATAACCAAGGCAGTGGCCTTATATCCAATAGCAGAATCTCAATGCCCAAATAGTATATGAACAGTAATTGAAGTTTTTCAATCACTGTGTTCTCAGAAAAACAAAGCAGGTGTTAACAATTACATCTTTACAGAATGTGAAACCAGATCTAAGGGGATTAAATGACTTGTCTAAGTCCCTTCCGTAGGTTTGTGGCAAAGGAGAATTTCTCCAGCATGGAACTACATCTGGAAGGTCATCTCTAATGAGCTTAGGTATAGCAAATGTATTGGCAAACTTTCCCTGCAAAGGAAAAAGACACTATGACAAAGAGTCTGTTGCAATGACGTTACTATGCCATAGCAGTCTGAAAACAGCATAGATAATTTGTAAATAAATGGGTATGGTTATGTTCCAATAAAACTTTATTTATGAAAACAGGCAGAGGGTCAGATTTGGCTCACAAGTCATAGTTTGCCAGTGTTTTGTGTAGAGGAACCAAATTGGCAATCGTAAAGCCATTCCTTGAAAGTCTATATTGAAAAAAAGAAAAACACATGATACCACATTATAAGAATAAACTTTGGATGTGGAGAGCCAGGATACTTGTGTGCAGCGTGTGTGTTTGCACAAGATGGTGATGCTAGGAGACTTCTGGGAAGTGCTTGGGAAGAACTCTCCCTGACCCATCACGTCAAGTTCTGAGCAAAACTCATTTGATATTTTCTGAGAAAAGGAGGTTTGAGGGGAACAATAGGCAAAAGGAAAGTGGGGCAAAGACAGGAGAATTTTCTGTGTATGGAGAATGAGAAAAGAAAGAGAAACCCACAGTTTGGAAAGGCCATTTGCAGTTGGAGGGCACTGAGGCAGTTGGTTACCCAAGTCATTTTCCCTAGTTGTTCCAAATCTAGTATTGAGCAAAAAGATGCACAGGTCAGATCAGTCCTCCATATAATTAAAATACTGCTTGAAGTAGAATGACCTTGGCTGTGCAGCCAGCACAGTTAGGAAAAACACTGGTGTTGGGTAGGTGTTTCCACATCGTAACATACTGCTTTATGAAAACTACTGCTGTGTAAAAATCACAGACAACATCAACTACAGCCCAGGCACAGAAAAGAGAGGGCATAGCTACACTCTCAATCAGCTTGGAGACTTTAAATGAAGATTTCATTACACATGGTTTTATCCCAAATCATTTTAATGTGTATCCACTTACTGTAAACTCATCTTTTCTTTAAATAACTATATAGCTACAACTATCAAAACCAAAGATCAAAAATGAAGCCTTTCGAGATGTGAAAAAGAGCTTGGTAATGATACATTCAAGGATGCCTCATTTGCTCTTCTGCAAACCTATAAGCTAAATGGATTAAGAACCAGTTATGGGCTTGAGGCTTGGGTAGGACACTGAAAAACAATGATTGTTTTCTTCTACCTTTGAATTTACACACTTGCACACAGTAAGAAAAACTGATGCAGCTTTTTGCTGACGTTCTTGTTATTCTGTATAAAGACCAAGGGTTGCATCTGGCATATGCAAATTTGATATATGTATAAGGTCTGGTAAGGAAGGCATCACAGCTGGGCATGATGGCCACACCTGTAATCCCTGCCATATGGGAGGCTGAGGCAGGAAGATGGAAAGTGTCAGGTGAGACTGACAACTTGATAAGAACTTGTCTCAAAAGACAAAAACATAAACAAAATAGAAAAAGGAAAAGAAAGGATAGGGGATGTGGCTCAATGGTACTGCACCTCCCCCACCACCCCCATTCAATCCCTGGTACTGGGGAGAAAAAAAAAGGTGGGGTGGGGTGGGGGGGAGGAAGAGTCACCAAATACATTACAGGCAGACCAGAAGTGTTTTCAGAACATTTTCATGAGGGACACTATCAGGGACTCTGGGCCATGGGTATTATTTCCATTTTCCAAAGAAGGAAATGTCTAGGGATCTGAGATTCAAACCTGGGCCTGTCTGTTTCCAAAAGTCTTTGAGCCACATAAGATAGACTTAAAAGTGAGTACCAGCTTAAGAAACTAATGTGCCACATAATCCAATCTTTTGGTGGTGTAATCTTTTTTCTGTTTATAATACTATACTTTTCAAACACGGAAGTCTCAAAAAAACTCACACCCATTCTGGTGCAAGAATATATTAGAATAAAAAAAATGCTGTGGGGGCCTTTAAGATTTTTAGGATGAAATGCCTTTATTCACTTACTGCTAGGGGATGCTTTAACAACTCTTCCCTTTATTGTTTTACTCTTTGCAGCTCAGATAACTTCCTGGGGTCTTTCTTCTCGCCCAAGTTTGGATTTATATCCTTGTTACCCATGACTGTTTCTCTTGCTTCCCGTTCTGGACTATTCAGGATTTCTTGTCCTCGTCTCCTTAATTCCCTTAATATTCCTAAAGTTTTTCTTTTTTAAAAAAAATCTCCACAAACATTTCCATTTACCTCCCTATCCCTTCTAATTAAAATATTATTATCCCATTGGTAAACTTCAACATAATAAACAAATGCCACTTTATGACATTCAAGTCCACATCACTCACTTGTATGGGACTGTCATCTTCACTTGTCTAGTACACATGTACAGCATCCCAGCTACATTGCATTTAGATGACCTTCCATGGGGCTGATCTGGACCCCAGTCACCGTATATAACACTTTCTATGGAAAGTATAGTTTTCAAACCCACTGATTTATAAATGAACTTTTTTCTCCTTTTTTGGGGGGTACTGGGGATTGAATTCAGGGACATCTCCAGCGCCCCCCCCCCCCCCCCCCCCGCTTTTTGGTATTTTATTTAGAGACAGGGTCTCACTGAGTTGCTTAGCACCTCATAGTTGCTGAGGCTGGCTTTGAACTTGTGATTCTCAGAACCGGAGCTGCTAGAATTACAGATGTGCACCATCGCACCCAGCTTTTTTCCCCCCATATTTTTTTACTGGTACATTAATAAACTTTTGGAACCCAGCCCATGTATAAACTGTAAGTAGAAGATGGCATTTTTGATTGGGTTTGCTTTCTATCCTTGTGTGACCTTGTGTGACCTTCAACAAGGTCACTTGCAATTTTGGAGAGTCCTGGTATTGTTCTCATAAGGTAATGAAGGGCTCCTCCCCACTCCTCCCAGTGCTGTGGGGAACAAGGCCAGTAAGTAGATTACCAGGCACAGAGGAAAGTCTAAGCCATGGTAAATGGCCAGGACAAAGCCACACTTCCATGTTAAGTTGGTAAAAAGCAGGAATACAGAAGCCAAGCTAATCACCTTTTAACATAATCTCCATCCTTCAAACTCCACCTTCTTTATTTCACATCACACCTAAATTTTGACTGGGTGGTGGCCGCTGTCTAAAAAAAGATTCCAGTGTAATTTGAAAGAGTGCTCTTAGTTTGAAGAAGATATTCAATGTGAAACCTCCTCATATCAGCTCTGAAGCAATGTACTAGATGTAAAGTCATCCCTGCCTGAAGCAAGGTATTAGATGTAAAGTTACCCCTGTCCTTTCTGCTCTGTGTGTTCCTGGCTATCACTTCCATTCCAAGAGCTATGCAAACAGTGCGGTCCTGTTGATATAACTAAGGACCTTCTTAGGGCTGGCTCTGGGGAATCACAGGTTCTGAGAGACTGCCACAATCTCTCACGTCAAGGCATTTACCGTCCAATGGGGGAGAGCAATACATATGAACTGAGTATAATTCAAGGCATATAAAAATATAGCAAGGCCAGTAAATGCATTAAAAGTTCCCTTCAAACATTTCACTTTTGAAATTTCAATTTTTTTAGAATGTACTTACTGAAATTCTTGGTTGGAGCACTTGATTTATATGTAGCCCCAAATGTTTCAGCTAAAAGCAGGCCAAAGAGGGTTGAATACTTCTTAAATAATGCTCTGAAATCAGTAGTTGAAGGTTTATTAAAAATAACATTTAATCTATTATCTTAAAAAAAATCTACATTTCAAGTCTGTTAAATGCTGGGGGTAGAATTCAGGGTTTCATGCATGTTAGGCAAGAGTTGTACCACTGAGCTACACACCCAGTTCCAGCACAATAATCAGGAATGCAAAAATAGGAAATAATCACTACCTGAGCACTAACTACTGAACAGACATTCCAAAATTACTCCAAGCAGAAGGTAAAAAACAATTGAAATGTAAACACCAGAAAATGACCAGAGCTGCTCCATGGCAGGAAATATACAATAAAATCCTTGCCAAACCCCCCTTCAGGACTCTCCAGTTTGGAAAACATTAACGCAAATGAATGTTATGATGTTCTTTGTTTAGGGAAAAAGAAAAATAAAAACAAGAAGTCTGGCTATTGATTTGCTTTCCTAGGTTTAGAAGTTTTGATCTCAGAATCACATTTACGATAACAGAGGCAGTTTAGCAAGCTATATTTGGCTAACTGTTCTTTATGGCCTTGGTACTTGTGGATATACTGTATTTCTGCACACTTGTGGACAAGATGTTGGCTTCATTTTACAACCAACATCTTGTCCACATCAGGGGGAGCTTTCTCACACAGACATGCATACCATGTGGGCTACCTGCTGAGTTCTGGCAAGCTTGGCAGACATAATGGGAAGGCGGTTGGAGTGGAAAAAAAACCTTCCTGGGAATTTTTTAAGTGGAGGGGGAAAAAAAAAAAAGAAAGGCATACCGTTTCCTAAAGTCCCACAGTGCGAGTTGGCATAGGAAAGATAATCCAGGAAATGTGATGTAAAAGCTATACTCAGGTTCCCTCACAGAAGAGGCTTTCTGCAACAGCCAACATAAAGAATGCATTTCTCTTTAGGAAGTCAACCACTTGAAAGTTGTACTTTTTAATTAACCGCATGAAAGTTGAAAGAGTAGGAGCTGGAATCATCATTAACTCCACATGCAGACCTCACCAGCCCAGCAGCCAGTTCTCAGAAGCTGGCATGTTCTGCTTGCTGATAGTGAGGCGCACATGCAGTCATCCTGTTGCCCACGTGCATTCATTCACCAGGTGATGGCTTTAGGAATTTTAACCAATGTCATCTAAATGTAATATTGTAAATTTTCGACTTTGGTTGAAAATTTCCTTGAGTAAATTATGTGGCTTCCAAAACAGAATGTAAACCCTCTAATTTTTAAAACCAAGAGGAAATGCAATAGTGCCACCTAAAGGGTATTTCAATAGCAACTTAAATTAAAAGGTTAAAACAGTGACAGACACACACCTAAATATCTAAATAACTGTTAGATTATTATGATAGATGCATTTTTTTTTTTTAGATGGCCCACTGTGGGGTACTTTCTGGAGTAGTCATATTCCAGCTTCACATCCTGTCTGAAAAAAATCATTAATCCACTCTATAGAAAAGTTTGTTTTGTAAAGTTCAAAATTCAGTTGAATAAACTTAAAACAGCATATCAAAGAGTTAAAGATATGAGCTGAGACTATAAAAGTCTTTGAAGAAACACAGGAGTAAATCTTCTTGACCTTGGGTTAGGGAATGGTTCTTTCACTATGACACCAAAAGCACAAGTGATAAGAGGAAAAAACAAACAAACAAACAAAAAAACGAGGATTGGACCACATTAAAATTAAAGCCTTTGTGCTGCAAACAGTTCTGACAGTGAAAACAATTTACAGAACTGGAGAAAACATTTGTAGTCGCGTATCTGATAAGGAACTTGTATCCAGAATATGTGAAGAACTTCTATAGCTCAACAGCAAAAAGATAATTTTAGTAAACAATGGGGAAGAATCTGAAGAGATATATATCTCCACAGAAGATATACAAATGGCCAGAAAGCATTTGAAAAGGTGCTCAATATCATTAGTCCTTAAGGGAAATGCAAATTAACACCACCACAAATTCGAATTCCACTTCATACCTGATAGGATAGTTGTAATCAAACAGACAAGAAATGTTGGCCAGGTTGAAGAGAAACCGGAATCCTCCTATGTTGCTGATAAGAATGTAAAATGGTTCAGCTGTTTTGGAAAACATTTTGACAGATCCTCACAATGGATCTGTACCTCAACTGATGAATGGACAAATAAAATATGGTATATTCATATACTGGAACATTATTTGTCAATAACAACAAAGCCCTGAGACATGCTGTAATATGGATGAACCTTTAAAATGTGCTATGTGAAAACAGCCAAACCCCAAAGGTTACATATTATAGGATTCTGTTGACATGAAATGTCCAGAATAGGCAAATTGTATGGACCAAAAGCATATGGTGCTTGCCAGGGGTTGGGAAAGTAGGGAACAGATAGTGATGGCTAATGTATATGAGGCTTCTTTGAGAAATAACAATACCCTAAAATTAGATTGTGATGATGTCTACACAACTCTGTGAACACACTAACGCCATGGAATTGTACACTTTAAGTAAGTGAAATGTACAGTGTGTGAATTATATTTCAATAAAGCTGTTGAAAAACTCAGTTGAACAGTTTTTAATTATTCCTCCTCCCTGGCCCTAAACCTGATTGTGGAGTTTCCCAGCCTGTCCAACACGCTGTAGAAGGGGAAACAGGTACAGCCTGGTGAGGGGACACGGCAGCAGAGGTCAGACCCTGGGCTGCCGCCAGTTGCGTGCAGGGCCGGGACTAAGAGAGGCAGGTGAGGCTCCAGAGAACTGAAGGAGGTGTCACTCTCAGGGCCCTGGCTTGCCCAGCCCAGCTGCCTCTGGTTCTTTCCATAAACTACCTCCCTGGGAAGGTCCGAACATCTACAAATAGGAACACAACTGTTAAATGAGGAATGGTGGCTGAAACTTTATTTTTTCCTCCCCTTTTAGAGAAAAGAATGAGAGGTTAGGCTGAGCTTGGAAGGAAAACCAAGTGAGAAAAATCACATGCTTGCCAAGAGGACGTCTTCTCTGGTGACCAGAAGTAATAGCACTTATTTTAACGGTTTCATCTTAGCATGGTCTTTGGCAATATGGCCACCACAGCTGCCTGTTCAACTGGCTTTCACTGATTCTGTTATTCACATGAGTCTATACCAATATGCCTTGCTTTAAATAGTGAGTTTGGGACTCCAAATGCAGTGGACATAGTGTAGTTACTGTACTAAAAACGTTGACTTATTGCACTCAATCTTTTTTTTTTTTTGGTACTGGGGATTGAACTTGGGGGCACTCAACCACTGAGTCACATCCCCAGCCCTATTTTGTATTTTATTTAGAGATAGGGTCTCATTAAGTTGCTTAAGGCCTTGCTTTTTGCTGGGGCTGGCTTTGAACCTGTGATCCTCCTGTCTCAGCCTCCAGAGCCGCTGGAATTACAGGTATGTGCCACCGTGCCTGGTTAACAATTTATTTTTTAATTATACATATATGGTATCCTCCTAAGGTAAGCTCAGCACACCTCTGGGATGAGCCCCACGTATTTTCATATTGTTTTCTGCTTTAATCACTGGATATCATGGAGGTATTTGCTAACTCCAAGTTGAAGTATCCCATTACACAGCAAGTTAAACAGGCGCTTGGCTTTACAGTCCTAATGTTTAGTTTTGCTCCATTTGTTCCCCAGACAAGAATAAAATGCTTCTCACGAAGCTCTGCCAACAGTGTGAGTCGTCCTCATGTACTGTACTGTATGGGTGTCAACTGGAGTTGTTGAAGCCTTGCCAACTCGACTTTCTGGGTTCCCCTCCCAGTGCCCAAAGAGATTTGTACTTTAGGAAGGAATCTCTTGTATCCAAGCCAACACTCCAATGGGAAGCTGATAAGCACAATGGGTAACAAGGACTCCACAAGGCTAACTCGAGTAAGGTTTGAAGCTCATTCTATTCCTTCGGAGCGTTGTTCTTTACTGTAGGCACTATTTTCGCTAAGAACCTGGGACCAATATAATACCTCGTCTCCCAGGCAGTGAGGATTAAAAGAAGGGCATAGTAGTTACTCCACAAAGCAGTTGCTACAATTATTGTTGAACTTTTGCTGTTAGGATGTTCCCGTGACACCCTCTCATTCTAGTTTGCTCAGAGGTGATCAAAATTAATCCTTCTCTTCCAACAATATGTACAAATTGTGGAGGGGAAGTTTTGCCTTGAAAACACTCCAAGATCTGTAGAGTAGGTTTACTGCTTATAAAGGGGAAAAAAATTAAGATATCAGTGCTTTTCTCTTGTTTTTACGGATGTATAACAACAGAATCAATATGCTATTAAAAAAGCTTTATATCCCATTAGGAAATCTCATATACTTGACTAAATAGGTGTGTCCATTAAAACTTTTTTTTTTTTTTATCTTTTTCTTTCTTTGGAATTTGAATGGAACAAACCTTTCCATAAAAATCAAAACATCATGAAATTATTTATGATGTAAAAAGGGAAAGTTCTTATAATCTCATCCTTACCACTGTTAGATACTGGGGAAAACTCTGGATTGCAATGTTGGGTGCATTTTCTTTACCAGTTTGTAAAAAATGGTTTTTTAATTCCCCTTCTTAAACTTTGCAATGTACCATAGACATCTTTTCAGATCAGTGCACAGAGATTTGCCTCATGATCTTAAACAGGATGGATATACTCAATTTATTGAGCCAGTCTCAAATTACTGAAGAACATTTTGGTTATTTCTAGCTCTTTTTCCCCCGTGGAAATTTCAGGGCCAAATTCTTAGTATTTTCTCATTCTAACCCAGTCTCTAGACATTTAAGAAAGACTCCTCCAAGTTTCATCATTATCCCTTGGGTTAAATGGCAACATCCATCCTGAGCTCTGCTGCTTTAGATATTTTCTGTAGAATGTTCAGATTTTATTGTATATGGGAATGTGACTTGTTTTGTTCTTAACTTTCCAACATTGACTCCTTTCTGAAAAGACCAAAAGCAACTAAACAGAACATCTGTGTTTATGTTAAAAATCCTCTGAAAACCTGCTTCTCTTTCTCAGCAGTTTATCTAGTTACTGATTCTGCTCTGCAGTTATTTTCATGGAAGCCCAGAGCATGCCAGCCTCACCACTCCCCGGTGCTACAGCCAGGGACAACTTATTTACCATCTCCGTCCGTCAGTTACCTTCTCTGTGAAATGGGGAGAATACTGTTGTGAGGATTAAATGAACAATGCAAAATGCTTCAAACAGTACCTGGCAATCCTACATATTCAATAGCAATAATTATTACCTTAATAGTTACATGGCTTCTGTTAATGATTTTTTTTTTTTTTTTTTTTAAAAAGATCTGAAAACACTGATCTCTGCTCCATACACAGGAGCAGTTCTCACTCTGGCTTCCCTAACTGCGTTTTGCTTCTATGGCTGCCATTACCGTTCAGCTGAAAACCAGAAGTGTAGGCCGAGTCTCTAAAACACCCCTGGTGCTGCAGAGCCAAGTAGCAGCTGGCCATGCAATGTGGTTTGGGGAGCACAGAGCAGACTTCTCTGCTCCAAAATACACTAACAAAATGCTACAGTTAGAGATTCATTACCTGGGGCCTGGGGAGCTATTTGGTTATCATACATGCACTGCTTAAAACATCAAGATTCCTGAGAGAAAAAAAACCTTTAGTTATCAGCTCACAGCCTCGCAAAGATGAGCCACAGGGAGCTGAGCTGCAGGTGGCAACAAAGGCTTGAGGTGGGAAATGGCACTGGGGGTGGGGAAGGGAGCACGGCCTCCTGTACCTTCCATGGGAGCTCACAAGTCCCATCTTATCCCCTAGTATGCACTCGGAAAGCACCAAGCCAGGTTGAGGAGGCTCTTGGTCCAGAGTAAAGTAAGGAGCTGTGTGTCCGTGGAGCTAGGTGGCCCTTGTGTCTGTCCTACCAGCCAGTTAGCCAAGCCTCACATCCTACTTAAGGCAACTGCAGCTCTGAGCAGGTTTAGCAAGAAGTAACCCACCCTTCTTAGAGGTGGGATGACTCTGTTGAAGGCTCCATGCCAAATGCCACTTTGCTATCCACAACCCAGACGTGTTGCTGTTCTTCCATCTGGCACTCGCCACAGAAGACTGATTCACAGTTGATGCACTTGCCAGTCTGTCTCCCAACTTTAGGAAGATTCAGATGGGCTTCCCCCTGGGTGCCCATCATGGGGTCTCCGTGGTTTGTGGACTGCAGCAAGCGCACTGGCTTTGAGGCTTTTTCTCCCTGCTGTGTCCTAACTATGGTTGGAAGCTATTTCACGGCAGCTCTGGCTCATGAGCAGGGTCTCAGGATGAAGACAGGCAGTCAGGACCAGGGCCCCATGCTGTGGCAGGGCACAGCTCCTGTCTCCTGGGAAGGAGGAAACCTGGTTCCTGCCCCTGTCCTTTTCCTTCCTTCCTGTTGAATGAGGCACTAGCACTTATGCTTTTCAGAGTGAGCCGGGAACACAAAGGCCTCCTCATGTTCGTTTCTGATCAATATCTTGGAAAAGCTGGTGGAAAAGGCAATGCTCCAGGCTGTGGCTTTGGACCATGCTCACATCTTTCACAGGGCTGGGTCCTGGGGCTGTGGGTGCTCTCCTATGGCTTCCAGCCAGATCCCCTAGCCATACTTGAAATTGAATACGCTCTCAGTGGAGCCCCTCACTCATTTACACATGGGCTGTGCAAACCAGACTCACTTCCCAGCCCTTCCGTCTTGGTATAATTGTATCTCCCCAGCCTGCATTCCAATACCCAGCACGCACATGCCCAGAAGGCCTCTGTCTCAGGAGCTAGCCTCTGTGCTTTTACAGAGAATGACCACAAGCACAATTAGGCTTCTAACAAAAGCTCTCTGCTGATGATGGCAATTTGGCTGAAATCCCTCAAGTTTGATTACAGCACTAAGATGCCAAAAATAGCCCGCGAGAACCATGGGGGGCTAGACCTTGGCTGGGGACAGGGCGGTGCCGGAGCAGAGAAGCCTATGTCTTGGGTTTTCAAGAAGGGTTTTATGCCAATGCATCAGCCCTTGAAATTAATTTTCTATTAAAATCTCCTCTCCGCCTGATAAACAAACGGCACATTTACTGTGGATTCTGCATCTGACCTTTTACACTGGTTTTGTCAACAAAATTTACTGTATTCATAAATACTAATGTTCTCATTTGGTTCCCTATCTTTAGTGTACTGTAAATTATAAGCAAGTACATAAATGTCTTGGCCTGGTAATATAGTGGCCTAAAATGACTTCCTTTTTTCCTTTAAAGATGTTGCATGTTTTAATGGTAGGTGTTTTTAATTAACTTGAAGTGCCATAAACTGCCCATGTATGAACCAAAGACAAGTGAGTCGGATTAAATTAAAAGTGCAGTATCTGACTAATGTTAACAAATTAGGCGCGCCTTCAAGATGCACAATTTCTCTGTTTGGAGTTGTCATCTTATTAATGCAGAGATACCAAGGCTCCTAGAACAGCGGCACCAAATGAGCCTTTCAAAATTAATATTTTTGGCAATCAATTAGGAATACGATTTTCAGCTTTAAAAAGATTCTCACTTGGGCATCTCAACACAGCATCCTCTCTTTTTCCTTCATAAATGAGCTCCATTTGGGGATCTGATCTTTTTGCCAATATCGGTCCAAATTAGCACTGTAAATATTGAAATCAAACGTTACTACTTGGCCTAATTTTCTTTCAGCCCACAGTTAATCTTTATTCAGCCTTAATGAGTATTTATTGTGTGACCCTGACAGCTTGCTACTGCTGTGATAAATTATCTGACTCAAGTCCGATTAAAAATGCAACCCTGAGTGCTAATTATCTCAACAGACCTGCTTAATAATAGCATTTCTTGTCAATTATGGAATCTCAGCATGCGTGTCAATAGCAACAAATGCACAGGCCTGCCTGAGACGCTGACTTCCCATAATGCCCTTTTACTTGCCATATGTAAATCAGAGCGCTTCTGTACCTGTGGTGACCTTTTATTAGCAAACTGTCAAAATGATAAAACTAGCCATAGCCAAACCCCCACCACCATACAATTAGGGGCTACAGCTTAGGACAACAGGAGGGCAATCAGACATAGCTAATTATGATGCATCTTACTTATGGCCTGTCCGGCAGGAAGAATTAGCTGTTTTTGAAATTTATGCCAGCTTAAGCATGGCCCACAGGAGGGCTGCTTCTAGACAGTGAAGGGGCCGGAAAGGGGGCAGGGGCAAGGAATTGCACATATCTACAGTTTTTCAGGGAATCTGGAGTCAGATTTGAGTTCAAATTTCAGCTTGAGCCCTTACTTGCTGTGTGACTCGGAACAAATCATCTTATCTGAAAAAAAAAACCAAATCAACACCATCTACCTTCTAGTCTGAGGGCCAAGGTGAGTGAGGATCAGGAGGCCACAAGTGCACAAATGTCCAGCATGGTGCTACCACAGAGGTGTCACATCTGTCCAGTTTCTTCCCTTTGGCCCTCTTCCTTAAGCAGCAGTCAACACAACAGACAATAACGACAGCCCTGCGTCCCATTTATGAACCTCTTGCATGTGCCCTGCACCATGTCCCACTTGGAGCCCGGCATTTGCCATTATCAGAGATAGGCTGAAAGAGATAGGATCAGAGATAGGCTGAAAGCTTCCCACAGTGATCATCCACTACTGTCCTCTTTGAAGGACAGATACCTTAAACTACTAAAAGCACCGGGACTCTCTGCTCCAAGGGTTCTCTGAGTCAAACATCCTACAACTGATCTTGGGGAGAGCAAAAGGAGCAGCACTTCCGGGAAGGAGCATTCCTGTGCCTGTCACCACGTCACCAAAGGGCAGTGCTTCACTAACTCACAGGATGTCCTGAGGGGTGGCTGCTCTCACCATCTTCCCACTGGAGATGAGGAAACAGGGTGAGAGGGTTAACAACTTGTCCAAGTCCACAGCACTAGCAAGTTTCAGAGCCCAGGCCTGAGCTGAGAGCCAAAGCCTCAGATCAGAGGGACACCCAAGGCATATCAGATACTTCCCTACATGCTTTTAGAAGAAAGGACAGGAGAGGGTAACAATAGCCTCAGAATTTCTTCCTATATTATGATGGGATACTGTAATTATAAGGAAAGATAAATAATGTGCGAGTTCTGGGCTCTCTGTGATGACAAACCACAAGGTAGCAGGGCAGGAAGCAAGCCTGAAATCTAAGCCTGTATTTTCATGGCGGCAGGGCGCTGGGGAGTGGTAAAGGGGAAATGCAGTTGGGTCACAGGACCTTAAGCCTTTCAGCCTCAGTGGTAGGCAGGTCTTGGGGTACACAGCTCCTCTGGCTTTTACGACAGGCAGAGAGAGGGCTGCTTGGCCTCACCTCACCCCCTGCCTTCTGCAGGCCAACCTGACAAGAGCCCATAGCAGCATACCTGAGGCAAACTCCTCAGACATCCCGAGCTTTCCCAGATTAGAAGGGCACCGTTTCAAGTGAACCCCCATTAAAATAAAGATGTTCCCACCCCTCACATCTGGACTGCCTGGACCGTGCAGAAAGGACAGGGACTCATCCTGTTGTGTGAGGGGCCAAATGGCATCTCCCGGGTGGCCACACCCTGGATGACTTACAGAAAGGCTTTGGATTGTGGGAAACAACGCGGGGAAAAGCAGAGTTGCGTAGATGCTGGGCTGCTAGCCGGAGGCTGCGTGGTTGATGGCTAATGAGGCCCAGATGCCGCTCTCCCAGCGACAGATCCGGGGAGATGTAAGAAAGGAATGTGATCATTTCCGTCTGAAATAATGTGCTCCCTCTTCCCCGACACCTCAAGCCCACTTCATTACTTCCTCCGCATATGATCTCAAATTAGGAAGCCAATCTTTCCCCTCGATATGATGCCAAGTCAGTGCCAGGATGGTATAAATCATAAACACTGTGTGGGCTAATTTCCTTTCCAGTGGTACCCAAGTCAGCCATCCCCCTTCATGAGCATCATCGTGTCTCCATAAAGTAAGTGTGACTGCGCTCTCTTTGATGAGCGCTGCTGCTAATTGTCTTTTGGGGTGAGCTGCAACATTCTCCCTCCAGGGTATTGGCTGAGTTAATGTGTTCCACAGAGTTATCTTGGGGGCCTCATTTCCAACAGCCTGAAGCTCCTCATTGCCTGGTTCTATCAAGGTAAACCCAGATTTCAGTTGGGAATAAAAGCTGTGGGTTGAAGTGCGTCTCTCGACTTTCACACTTCCTTTGATTCCTAGGACACAATGCAAAGTTGATGTGGAAATTACTTTGTACCACTTCCTCACTTGGCGCGTCCTTAAACATCCAAATTCCACGTGAGGTTTTTGCAGGAACTATGGAAACACATCCTCTGCAGACAAGTTTAGGATGGAAGTTATTGCCCCACTGGGCACAGCCCGATGGCCTGATACTTTTTAACTCCCTCTGAGCACTACAAAGGGGACTAAATCTTTCCAAACACTTTAGCAATAAGGAATGCAATACTTGTGCCAGTGTGCTGCTGGAGTCGGACTTGCATTCCCCATATCCACAATGGTTTTAAGCCCGGGTCTGGCTCAACACAGTGTGGCCCAAAGCCTCTCTCAGTGCATAAGGTTTTAATGGGTCTTTAGCTTGCTTTCAGATGGGTCCCTTAATTTTCTGGTTATCTAACTATTTGCTGATTGGCTTCCTATTTTGAAGGAGATGCCTGGTAACACATTTCTACTGAAAAAAAAAATCAAGTAATTTGAAATACAAACTATGACTTAAGTGGTGGACTCTAATTTGTTTTGTATGTGGCTGCCAGATTTGAATAGCTATTATCTACTTTTTTCCTCATTTTATAATGTTGACCACATCTTAAAAATTAATTATGCCTGCTATTTATTTCACAGTCTTGGTCTCGGGCCAACAAAATAGTTCCTTGAACTTGACTGAAACATATGGATGACTTTTGGTAGAGTCACGTTCTTCCAAAAATCGTGCAGGGGTCACATGAGAATCTTGGGTGCTGCCACTTGCCTGAAGCTGTTTCCATTAGCAACAATATTCCTAAAAACACATGTCAGCAGTTAGCGCTCCAGCAGTGTGAGCAAAGCCAGCCCTGGGGAGCTTCATTTCTATTTTGGGGCCTCACTGGCCTTCCAAGAGGCAGGAAAAGAATTTGGATCATTTGGTTCTGCAGGAAGAAACCCCTCGCCTAATTTCTGTTTCTCTAAACCTCCCTTTTTTGGAACCCTATCACCAGCAATGGTTTGACTATGGATACATTTTAGATTTTGAAAAAAAAAATTTTTTTTTGGATACCTCTCTCATATGCCGTATAATTCTAAAACTGGCAAAACCTATAAGACAACAGTCCTCGTATCGGTGATCTTTGGAAGGAGTGAGAATCCACTTAGTATTTCTGGGAGTACTAAACTGTAAAAACAAGACTTTTTTTTTTTTTTTTTTTTAAGAAATCTTGTTTCAGAACCAGAGCTTAAAACATACAACTGCTGGACGCACTGTTAGAAAACAAAGTAGAACCAGAGGACATGATTTCAAACAGCACCGAGAGTGGATATTGGCTCCATAAAGAATCACAACAGAGCTCGTGTGTAAAATATCCAGCGAAGCCTGCAGGAGAGCGACGCCCAGGACAGATTTTCTGGGCTGTGAAGACTATTCCCCATCTTCTTGCCAAGCTCCTGAGCAGCCCCTCTCCTCCCATCCAGGTGGATGGCTGGGTACACAGCACCTCCTCACTCAGGCCTCGTGGTCCCTACAAGTTCAAGTTTTCCTCTTCTTCTCCGCAAGGCACCACAGCTTCCCTACTAGGTCTGGTTACACCTTTTTGATTCCCTCTAGACCAGAAAGTGATGCATACCAGGGGCTCTGGTTTAGTACATACCCCTGCTCAGATTCTCAGCATCTGTGCTCCTGGGCACTGAATAGGAACACAGATGCCTGGACTCCACCCCAAACCTATGGTATGCATGTGCCCTTGAAGCTTGAGAAGCCCTGGTTGAAACTGAAGGCCTCTCTTGAAAGCAACTAATGGCCGAGAGTTGCAGGATAACCTAGGAATCTTGGACAGTCCTCAGCAGGCTGACAAGAAAAGTCACCTTCTAAAATCTCACAGGTGGAATATCCGTTCCACTAGGATATCCAGGAGATACATTTACATTTGTAGTCTAGAGTGGGAAATAAATATTCACATATACCAAATAAGGATATATGATTTTTGATTCAACCTAAAGAAGCACTGCCTACCACGTCATTCTGAAGGCACTAGGGATCTCATAGTGCCTCATGGTCAGCACTAGCTAAGGGGGCCTGGGAATGAAGCAGTCGGTTTTACCTAAAATTCTACAGGAAAAGAGTCCAAGAGTCTTCACATTTTCCCTAAAGACCAATCAAATTTCCTTGAGGTGGTGGAGTACTCAGTATTTTCAGGGTAGGGAGTGGCTTCCAAAAGCCAACTTGGAGGATTAGAAATAGATTCCCATTGATATGTCATCCTTCATAGAACAGAAACTCTAGACTCTGGGGTTAAGAATCTGTGGTTTTAAGAGTTCCCTAGGTGACTCTGTGGAAGGGCCACAAATGAGAGCCATTATGCTAGGGCACTGAGTAGCTGCAAAGGTTACTTGAATTCTACATCATTGTTTTTTATAGGCTCCATTACAAAACAGTTTTATACACAGAGAGATTTGGACAAAGCGGGATTGTAAATGCAAAGGCAAAAAAGGGTGTCAATTCTTGAGATTGTGCCTAGATGTTCAGTAAACTCTTGCTTTATCCGTTAACTCAATAAATTGATGGCAGAATGTTGCTTTATTCATAAATATTTTTTACTTACAAATGCCATTGCCCTAAGGAGGGAAAATAACTCAACATGTCCTGGGTAACTATGCTCTACCCACTGTATTCAATTAAAGATGATTCTGTGTTCTTTGTTTTCAAGCAAACCTGGTTAAAGTCTAGATCATTTTAGAGTGGAATCAAAAAGCAATTTGTTTTCCTTCTCTGCAGTGAAAGTAAAAAGGCTTATGTCTGTTACTTATGTCTGCTATTATACCCCATAGAGCAGTGATGTTATGCATTTTGATTATCTTCAGAGAGTCTGTTTTTGCTGCTTTCCAGTAGGGCAGATTATTTAATTACTCTGCCTAAGGATGCTCATAATGTCATATGCTTGCAAAATAGTTTAAAATGCTTTCAAATGCTTCCAAGATTAAAATAACTGTCCAGTTATTTTGCTTGGTGTTGACAGTTCAATTTCATTTCATCTCTGGGTGTACTTTTTCTTTCATGGATTTATAACCACTGCATAATAGTAGCCATCCATAAAGAACAGGATAATAGGAACAATTAGTTTACTCAGAATCTACCCCTCACAGTCATTCTGTTCTCGGTATTTGTGGCTCATGAGAGCTTCTGCTATTCTTTTCAAATGACTCTGCCTTTATACTGCATTTATTTTTTGACATTTAACATAATTTAGTCAACACTCCTTCCTTCCCCCCCGCTTTCATCCATGATCTGCAAACCAACAACCAAACAAAAACTATGAAATCCTAAATGTAGTGAATTTATTCCTCGCCTTTCTCTTTGGGTATTTACATCACTAGTGACATGTGGCAATAAATTGCCATCACCATCCACTCCTCACTGTGGATCAAAGCCTTGGGATGTTTGATGAAAATTTATTAGGCTCTGCCCACTGATTCCCACCTGGCTGCTCAGTCCCCTTGGCTGTGGAGATGGACTCTGATCACTAACAGCTGGGTGTCTCCACGAGCTGGCTCTGCCTCCACTGGCCTTCCCATTTCTCTTTCCCTCATCTTACTCAAGTCTTTGGTCCCCTTGGAGCAGAGGCTGTTAAGGGTGTCAGAAAGGTCAAGAGGTTGTCAGGGTCAAAGGGGTGGTTGGGGCCTGTAGACAGCCTATGTGCTGCACCAGGACAATGGATAGTGCCACCTGGCTGGATATCCTCCAGTAGTTTGCAAGGGTAGCTGACAACTGAGGGGACCTGGGGAGGCTGAACATCAGCAGCTGGGCAGAGAGAAACTCTGAGGGGCTTTACTCTGGGAGATTTATAGGACCCAGGGGTATTCACATCTGTGCTGAGCTTGGAGATTTTTCCTGCCTGCTTCATGCCACAGTGCTCCAGCTTATGCCACAAAGATGGTCAAATAAAAACTACACCCTGGTATTTAGTAAAATTTATATAGAGGGGCAGCTGTTTTATCCCCCCACCTGAATCTCATCTAATCAAATGAATCTGGCAATAAATATTACAGACTTTAAGGTCCAAATGAAGTATTTTCCCCTTTTTCACTACATCACAATACTTATGGAAAAAGACACGGAATCAAAACCTTAGTAATTGTCTCTAATTATGTGATGACTTTGCATTTGCATGGCCTTACATTTCTCACTGGCTGGGATAAACCCCAGTGGGCCCCCAGGCTGAAGATGAACTTGGGGCCTATGGGAGCATTAACAGTTGAGGTATCTGGAACAGGACAGCAGTGCTTGTGTTGATAATCCACAAGGGCTTGAGGATCGATTTCCATTCCACCTTTTTGATGACTGAGAAAAGAAGGGGATTCCTAGATTTAAAATGCCACACTTGAAGGTAGGGGTTGAGGTTTGGAACGCTTTCATCCAGACCCGTAGCAAAGTTGTGTCAGCGTTCCACCCTGCACCAATAATGACAAAAGTGAGCACTTCACTGCATGGCTTTCTCCTTGTCCTTAGAAGCCACCCATCCTCTGAATGCCCAGGAGGTCCTGACCTACCTTGGAATGTGCTCCCACGAATTTACAAGGCCAAGTTCAAAGGCCCCATTATCAGCCACATATACATTGTGCAAAATCTGCTGCCTTTCTCAGTCACATGCTTAGCATCACTATCTGGATGCTATTTTCTGGAATCCCCCAATTCAACAGACATGGATAAAAGTTGAGAGATTTGGGGGCAGAGAAAAGATAGAGTTGGAAGGGAAAGACTTTTGATAAGAGGCAGTTTCCAACAGGAGTATGTTGGCCGATTTCACTTCTCAGACTCATTTGATGTTCCTGGTCTTTGCTGTAGTCATGCCCACCTGTCCGCACAGTGGTTTCCTTCTTGGTAACAGATTCCCCTGCTAACCTTCAGCATGCATGTGTAGTTCCAGTAACCCAAATTCCCACGTGTGGCACGGTACCAACCTTTACCACATGGGTCCCAACCCACAAAATGGGCTCTTGTGTGCATTTAAAATTCTACCTCACTGGGAACAGTAGCACACACCTGTAATCCCAGCAGCTCAGAAGGTTGAGGCAGGAGGATCACAAGTTCAAAGCCAGTCTCAGCAACAGTGAGGCCCTAAGCAACTCAGTGAGACCCTGTCTCTAAAAAGGGCTGGGAATGTGGTTCAGTGGTTGAGTGCCCTTGGGTTCAATCCTGGGTAACCCCACCACTATCACTTAAAAAAAATTGTTTTTTTTGACCTCACTGCCAAACCAGCCTTAAAGTAGCTGCCTCTCATAGCTCTGCCAGCCACACAGAATGTATTTTAGGAGTCCTGAGCTCACCCCTGACTCAGCTCCAAATTCTCTCCCCACTATCTACTAAACCTTCACTTAGACACTTCCCAGGATTCCGGACTACAGAATCTCCTCCCCTTTGTAGCACTCCCAGCTTCAGACCTGGATTAGTATTTTCCTTGCTCCTCATGATATTTTGAACAAAAGCCCACCACACAATTCAACCCTTTGTCAGGGGGTATCCATTAGAGCTTCACATCTGTTGACATTTTCTTCACAGTATCATGATAAACACAGAAAGATGATTAGGTCTACCAAAATGCCTGGCGATCTGTACAGAACTGTAATACCGTGGTTGCTTGGTCAGCCAGATCTTTGGTATGAGACTTTTTCTTTTTTGCAAAGTTGTTGAGTCTGTACTCTAGGAGCTGAAGTCATAAGACTTTTGGTTGCCACCCTGGACAGTTGAGGAACTAATCATGTAACTAAACATGTAACCCTGCTCCATCCTCAAGATGGCTTAGTGTCCTCAGGCATGTTTGAGCCATCTCCTTGGCATGCCATCCCTCCTTAGAGGGGCTGGGATTATCCAATGACCTTATCTAATGTGATGCAAATATATCAGTGGAAAAGTATCCACGAAGAATCACCATTATGCCCACAGAATCTTTGAACAAGTCTAGGTAGGCACACATATTGACTCAGAACTGGGCCCCAACATCTTTCACCTATAATAACTGAAAAACATCAGCTCCAATGTTGGGCTGGTTTTTATGACTTTAGAACCAAAGTTGATTAGCAAAACTTGAATTCTGTACTGTCGGAAACATCTACCTACTGAATACCCATCAGGTGATATTTTATTTCATCCAATACTTTGCCTATACAGTGCTGCCCAAAACTGCATCAAGCATGTGGTCACAGCATCTATAGGTTAATGGTTATCCAAAGGATCAAGGTAGAACACATAATAATCAGATTAATAGCCTTCTGCGAAAGCCTAGAAATGGACCAGTAGTGCAAATAGTCTGAATTTCAATGACAAAAAAGGCACAACTCTTGTGTACAAGATGATTTATCCTTTTTCCTCTAATTTTCTGCAAAATGAAGTAACTACACTTTCCATTTTAAGTGGCATTTAAATAAATGTTGATGTGTTCCATAACCTTGACCATTCTTTTATGACAGCAGAGCCTCCTATGCTGGATTTAATTACTTCTCTACTCCCATCTTACTCAGAAGGCGCGGCTCAGTGCCTGGCACATAGCAAGGGCTCAATAAACAGTAGTTATTATTAAATCCATCTTCCCTGATTAAATATGCTCTTTCATTGTCATCTGGGCATGAAATGTTCCTGTAGGAGTACTATACTGGCTTATGATATAACTCTTTTGGTGAATAATGGTCCTTATCCTGGCATTCCTTGATGCATTAACCCTGCTAAGTTAAAAGCTTATTAAAATGTATCGGTTTTTAACTATTTAATAATGCAATTTCTCACCAAGTTCTAAGGCATTTGCTACTATTGCATAAACAAATAACAAGCAAAAACATGCATTTTCGATGTTAAAGCATTAGCCTTATGCTTAATTTTCTGATTTTGGTCATACTTGCTTGATAACTGCAAGAATCTAGGTATTTTTTTCTTTTTGGAACTAGGGATAGAGAACTCAGGGGTACTTTACCACTGAGCCACACCCCCAGATATTTTTATTGAGAGACAGAGAGAGAGACAGAGAGAGAGAGAGAGAGAGAGAGAGAGAGAATGAATTTCAATATTTATTTCTCAGTTTTTGGCAGATACAACATCTTTGTTTGTATGTGGTGCTGAGGATTGAACGCAGGCAGCATGCATGCCAGGCAAGCGCGCTACCGCTTAAGCCACATCCCCCAGCCCACCCCCAGATATTTTTAATACTTTACTTAGAGACAGGGTCTTACCGAGTTGGTTTTAGAATCAACTTACAGAAAAGATCTGGTAAGAAGAGACAGATGGATGTTTGTGATGTACACTTGGTATTCCACAACCTGCCCCCATCCCGAGTTCTTTCTCAAGTTTAACAATTGACCCAAGTTTGATCTCCTTCCATGCTCACTCCCTTCCCTCCTCTAGAGAGACTTCAAGATCCTACTATGGGGAATCAGCCCAACACAGAATGTTCCTTGCATAAAATAGATGTTCAATAAAATACTTGGAGGATGAAAAACTTGTAACAACTAGGCAGGTAGAGTGGGTCCTCAAAGCAGCTCTACCACTAGCAATTCAGTTCACTGTAACATCAAGTTTGTCTTTGGTTCCTAGGATCTGAGCAAGAAACAGCCCCTGCCTTCAAGGAACTCACGCTCTAGCAGGGAAGGCAGTACCCAGAGAGGCTGAGAAACCTTACCTCCTCACACAGGTGGAGGCAGCATTAGCACAGAGGGTGTAATGATGCAAAACAGGGATGGCAGGAAGGGCCAGGCAAGTCTTGTGGAAAGAGGCGGGTTTTGAAGGATCAACTGGAGTTTATCAGCCAGAAAAATTAGGATTTGGAGATTGATCCTGGTACTGAGTACAACAGTCACTAGGCTTCACCTGTGCCCCCCATCTCAAGAGAGGGCCTCTCCTCACTTCCCATGGGAGGTCTCGCCAATGCAGATGCGCCCATAAGCACAAAATCACATTCAATCCACCAACTCTTGCTTGCATTTTTTCATAGGTCCCACAAGTAAACCAACAGCTGAAATACAGACTGGCTAAAAGAAGTCAAATCCCTTAGGCCTTCCTAAAGTGGCTGGGCTTTAGTGGGGAGTAGAGCTGTCTCTCTGGGCCATGAATCATCAAGGGAAAAAGGACTGGGACAAACTCACCAGCTACAGGGTTGGGGGAGCAAAAGAACCAGCGTAGTTCTTTTCTATTAAAATCAGATGTCATCGGTTCTAGTCTGTTTTTGACTCCTTATAAGCACAGACACAGAAACATATTTAAAACATGTTTGAAACATGTTCAGGAAAAAACGCATTAAGATATTTTTATTCTTGAGAGTACAAGCATAGTGGGGATTTGAAGGCACCTGCTATCAATATTCAGTATGAAAAGTCTTACCTATTTTATCCCCTAAATGTTACCAAATGGAACCACATCCTGATCAAAAAGGAGCTTCATATTATTAAACAAAGTCATCTTTAAACAGAAAAGTGCAGTTTCCGCTTACTGCTCTAAAGGCAGTAGCAAAGGATATTTAGTTACAGCATTAGCATAACCCTGAGCTGACTTTATTTTAAAAGCATGGAACAAATATTTGATGAGGCCTCAATTTTTACCAAACCCAAGTTCTCCCAATTGGCAAACCACAGGCTGAAATGTTGAGTCACATAAGGCTACGGCCAGCCAACGCGAAAGTGTTCAAGTCACTTTAATCCTACCCATAGGTGGATGAAATTTTAAGCCTGAACAACATTTTAAGGTGTGGCTTCCTTGTTAACTACAGCCAAGCAGAGTGTCTAAATCCACTTCTGGCAGTCTTTTGGAAGGTAACACTGGAGATTAAAACTTAATCCTGAACCCAAAATGTGCTACTTTAGTCACCAGGACGAATGACAAATCCAGGCTGGTGATATTGCACTTGGCTGCATGGCTGCAGTTAGTTAACTGCATGCTCAACTCTTGGGGTGGGAGGGCTTGGGAAGCACCTAAGGTTTGCTGCTGTGCCTGACCTCTGACCTGCCCTATGCAGAGATGTCCAGATCCCTGGAATGTCTTCAGAGGGCTGCAGTTAGGTGACAGGTATACACCCACAGTCTTTGGAAGGGGAGGAGGAGTTATAAAGGACAAAAATACACACTTAAACAACTGGAAATAGACTGGGATTGTTTTGTAAACTCCAACAGATCAGACCAAAGCTCTGTAAAATACACACCCATTTTAAGTCACTGAGTCGGTGAGAAGGCAAGTGCCACCCATGTGGAAAAGGTGACTTTTATTTTGTATAATTGTGATGTAGTCAGTTTCTCACCAGGGATTTCATCAGAGAAATCAGGACAGCATTCCTCTGCCCCAGCGCTGTGAATAAGGACATTCACCCCAGAGCTCCATGCGGTGACTGGAGGCTCCCAGGTCGCTAAGCCAATCCCCGTGCTACTGTCCTGACCCTGCGCACACTGGTACCTCTACCGCCTTCCCAGTCCATCAGTCTGGGAAGCCCCAAGATGAGGCTTGATATTGCTAACTGCAGATGACCAGAGGCTTCTGCACAGCTCATGGCCCCTCCGTGGAGTCCACCTCAGCAAGCCAGCATGGGTCCTGCAGGCAACACCTCGGCCCATGGCATTTCTCTTCCCTGATTCTTTTTAATGAATTTCCTCTCCGATCTGCAGTGACAGTGGACGTGGTCCTCAGGAGGCCCAGTGCCTGTCACCCCTCCAGAGGCACACTGTGCAGCAGGATGTGGCGGGCAGGGGGCATGACTGCCAAGTCTGGACAAAAATTTAGGATGGTGGCTTTGGTGGGTCCTCCTTGTCAACCTGCAAAAACCAATCCTGTTCTCCACCCCTGCTTAAAATAAAAAAATAGCCCAGTCTTGTACTCCAATATTATGTATTTAATATTGTACTTCAATATTATGACATGAAGGCCAAATTCAGCAACTCAAAGAAAGGTAGCTAAGGGTATCAACTGATGTGGACAGTAAAAGGGGTTACTCTGGACAATTAAATGCAGAGGGTCACGGCCCATGGGTAGAGGACAAGCAGCCTCTCCCATCAATTTGTGAAAAAGACATTCCCCTGAACCCCACACCTGACTCTCAGCTGCAAACAGGACTCCTAATTGACTTCTAACTTAATGAAAATTAAGGAGCCTGGCCAATAAATTCCTGTGGTTTGGCCCACACCTTCTTCTTAATATATATAGTCATCTTTTACATATTCAACTTTGGTTTGTGCCAGGTTTGTGAAGTAATAGAAAAAAGTGGTAATAAGTGAAACACATCCTTTGTAACTCAAGAAAATGATGCCAACATGCGTTTCCTGAATTTGGTGTTTTTAGGAAAAAAAAGAGGTGTAATTTATATCATTTCATTTATAATGGTGCTAAGTTAATGCCCTTGGCTGCTTTCGACAGGGGCCTTTACGATTGAACTGCAGTGATTTGTTTCTCTGAATGCTTTCCATACTCAAGGGCTTTTAATTAGCTTTCTAGAGAGTGTTTTCCTGATGGAGAGAAGTTTCCTGGTCTCTAAAAAAGAACACAAAATTAATGGGGATTCTTTGAGTTCTGGGCTTTCTATGGGTCAAGACCAAATTGTAGTTTCATGAAACTGGGTGCCATTGCTTACTGGGGAGTCATGTAGACCTCTCAGCCCAGTCCACAAACCAGATAAGTGATTTGACTATATTTTCAATTTTACAACCAACTGTGAAATTGTAACAAAAAGGGAATTTTTTTACAGAAAAACATCAGCAGGAAATGGTAATAATCTGAAGGCATGAGCTTGACTTACTGCAGCACATTTCTAAAGGGTTCTGTGACGGTATAAATGGGAGAGTCCCCCAAAGCTAACCAAAGTTCATCAGACCAGCTTTAAGTAAAAATTTTGAGATCTGAACATGCAATGGTGAGTTTTTTTTTTTTTTAATTTGCATTATGAATAGGGACTTATGACACATGGCATTTCCCAGACCTACCTAACCATGGAAGCCCTATTCTGGAGAGCATCTTGCAGGAGGAATGTTTTGGAGAGTTCACTTTAGGGCTCAAGAACTTCACTCCAAAATTAGCAGGGAGCCCGGGGAAGGAGCAGATGGCCTTGTGCTCTGATGGGGGTGTGCTGGGGTAGCACAGATGAAGCGGTGGGAAGGGAGCTAAGCCCTCGAGTAGGGGGGCAGCAGATCTTAAGGGCATTTTATAAGGATCAGACCTCTTCAGCCATGAGAGCTATGGTGAAGAGCAGAATGTGACAGAAGGGCTAACATGGTGGTAGAAATTGGATCTATCCCTCATACTCCATGTTTCCATGAAAGCAAGTGACCATCTAGTCATACAAAACCTGGGTACTCAATTTTCATTTATTGTTCCCCACTTATTACATCCCAACCAGGATTCTCAAAGCTACTGAGATTTTTTTTTTCTCCTCAAAAACATGCCAGGACTGCCTTTTGGGAGAATGGGCCTTCACGGAAGGCCTGCAGAGTAAACGGGAAGAGAATACCGGTAAGTCACATCACAGCCATGAAGGGTGGGGTGAACATGCAGGGTTGCTAACCTTCCCAAATTTTACCACACTAGTTGAGCTAGGGCCAGGTCTGGCTGCTGTGGACCCCGACCTGACACAGGACCAGTGTGAGAAGAAAATGTACAATTTGTGGGGCTGTGGTTGTAATGCAGTGGTATAGTGCTTGCCTAGCATGAGTTAGGCACTGGGTTAGATTCTCAGCATCACATTTAAATAAAGGTTCATTGACAACTAAAACATTTTTTTTAATGTGCTATTTGTAAATTCCACTGGGATTGGAGGCCCAAGGGGCAGTGAACTTCATTGGAGTGATGCCACAGAGAGAAAGGCATATTTATTAGAGTTCACACCAAGGAAAGTGTATATGTAAATAATGGCAAATCTTGCCTGTTTTTTTTTTTTTTTTTTGAGTACCGGGGATAGAACTCGGGACACTCAACCACCGAATCATATCCCCATGCCTATTTTGTATTTTATTTAGAGACAGGGTCTCACTGAGTTGCTTAGTACCTCACTTTTGCTGAGACTGGCTTTGAATGCAAGATCCTCCTACCTCAGCCTCGTGAGCTAATGGGATTATAGGCATGCACCACCGCGCCCAGCACTTTTGAGTTTTAATAGAAAAATTAAGTGGTTCAACTGATAGAGCCACTCATGGATGGAAAACTGGTGCTGTTGATTCGGTTCAGTTTTGCTTCAACTCTGCAGTCCCCCTCCTTCCCCTTAAGTGACAAAGGCCTATTTGGATCAGACATGGATCCTCCCTTGGCTCTCCCCTGGGTGAGCGAGCTACATTTAGATCCTCAAAGTACACTTTCACCTGTGACCTTCAGGGACAGTAGCTGGACCATGATGTCAGCTGGCCACATGTATTCCAGAAATTTCTAGCCTCCATGTCCTGGATATTAGGCTTCATCTGGCACTTAAGGAGTGGTTTTCAATGAACTGTATTATGTGTAAAATAAAGCTATTTAGTTCTTTGGATTTTCCAGGACAGGGTGACCCATAGGATGCTGTTCAAGGTGGACTCAGAGGAAACAACACCTCAAGCTGCAGGTTCATCTTATGGGGACATTTCTGCAGCAATTCTTCCTTCTTTGCAGTGCTGGAGATTGAACCCAGGGCCTCACATATGCCAGGCAAGTGCTCTATCACTGAGCCACAACCCTGGCTCCTTTTTAGGATTTTAAGGCATGCAGCTGGCATGACGTATTGTAAATTTCCAGGTACAGATGCATACAAAAATAGATGAATAATACCTGACTCAAAACCAAATCCAAAAGGGGTGGCCAGGGTACTTGGAGGGCTGTGTTCACCTCCCTTGCCCAGCTCCGTTGTTATAGCCTTCTATCACCTGGAAGATCCTTGTGTTTTAAGACACCACCTTACAAATGCCCTGCTCGGTACCAAGCCTACTGCAATTACACAGTAAGATTAATGAATTCACAGGCGGTTTCTAAGGATTTAATGGCTTCTTAATAGAATAGGGTGCACACACAGCTAGACTACTATGACAAATCATAAAAGCTACTTAATAAGAAGCCTCAATTAGTTAATTAAAATTTGCTAATTGAAAATTCTAAGAATAGCATGTAAAACGTTCCAGACCTCCAGACACAGCAATAAAACACATATCTAACGCGCCCAACAGACAAGTTCTCCCTATCAGTATAATAGGAGACCTTGGTAAGTGAAATAAGAAATGAGGGAATAGGTCATCCCATAGAAACCTTGAGAATGGTCTAATATATCAGGAGTGAGAATTGGAAATTATTATTTATCACACAGAGAGCAGGTGCAAGGAATGGGGGTCACCTTTATTAATTTACTCATACATTCATTACTCCCCCTTCTCCTTTACAGATTGATCTCTCTGTGATGGCAGAAAGGCATATTTAAGAAACATTACATGGGTCTTACCAATTTTGTATATTTTAACATCTCTTCCTGCCCTGAAAGGATGCCCTTGATGTTCAGGGGTAGCTCTACAAGAAAATGCTCTAAATATGCATCATTAAGGTCATTGATACAAGTTTCTATCAAAGAGCAGGTTAAATGTTATAAGGAAGCAATGCCTTTCAAAGCAAGTAGACAGTATTTTTTTTTAAATGTCACATTGTGTGGGGGGTGGGGGGCTAGGGTTGTGGCTCAGCAGTAGAGCGCTTGCCTTGCATGTGTGAGGCTCTGGGTTCAATCCTCAGCACCACATAAAAATAAACAGAATAAAGGTATTGTGTCCATTTAAAAAAATGTCACATTACCAGTTCAAAGTTAAAAGAATAATGATCACAGAGCTAGGACCCGCCGCGCCTGTGTGCTGGAGGGCTCCTGCGCCACCGAACCCCCTGGGCAGGCTGGACTGTCCAGCTCGTCTGAGGTGTCCCCAGGGCTGTGAGAGATGGTTCTGTGGACACCTGGAGCCCAGTCTAGGTTCTCTGCTCCCCACTTGGCACTCAAGTGTCCAGTTCTGTGTGACTCACCTTTACTCCCTGGGACTTGGGAATAAAGTGAGGTCACATGTTTAATTTTGTTGTTGTTTTGGTGGTACAAGGGATTGAACCCAGGGCTTGGGGCCTGCTAGGCAAAGGCTTGGCCACTGAGCTACATCCCGAGCCATATTTTTTGGTTTTGAACTCAGCCTTTGAATTTGGTTTTGCAGTTCCTATGGCATCAGATTTACCCTGCCGCACCCAGGCCACGTCTCCTTAACCAAGAATTTTGGGAAAGAATTGGAGACCATGGGGCAGATGAGAGGGCACAATTAGGGAAAGAGCTGGAATGTGGACCAGTACTGTGGCAGGGACAGTGGTTATCATAATGGCAACAGTGAAGGTACAGGGGCAAGGGGACCATCCCCATCACTGCAGGGGTGGTGGTGTAGTGACAGCCATCATCCAACGCTATGGCACCAACCACCTGGGATATGCCCACTGCACCTAAAAACTGTGTAGATGCCGTATTCATTTTTTTTTTTTTAAGTCATCCTGGCTTTACAGATAAGAAACTGCAGTTCTATGGTTAGATAACATACCCAAGGCCACAATGAGAGTGAATAGTGAACCTAAGATTTGATCAGGTATTTTTGATGCTCTCTAATCATACTCAGAATCCTCTGGATAAATCTCAGGAAACAGCTCTAGGTCACTCATTTTGTCACTCCTTTCATATGTTATTCCCCTTCCTGTCCATCAACTCAATTCATATTTGTACTGCAAAGCCCAACCTACTTTCTCCCTCTTCCATGAGGCTTCTAACATGGTACCATGACACAACTTGGCACTGTGATATACTTTGCAGTGTTATTTAAATTTCCATGTAGGCCATCTTACTTTTTATCAACCACCTTTTATATTTCTTTCTCTTCCAAAGTACCCGGCACCTGTCAGTATATAGCAGGCATTTTGTTAGTATAGTATAAGGTGCCGTAGACAGAAGGCATTCTATAAATGATAGGTAGATGAGCTTAATTTTGTGAATGCACATGGTGCCCAGGTGCCCTTTCACAGATGCTAAGGCCACATTACCCCAACTGCTGCAGCAGGGTGCAGAGAGGCCAAAGTGCTGCTGGAGTGAAATTATGTAACCCCATCACCGACTCTATTCAACATAAAAGGCACTTAAATTCCCTCATTTCTTCTCTTTGGAAAAGGTGTATGTCAGTGAACAATTCCCTAGTAGAAAAAGACATATTTCAGAGCACGAGGGCTTCCTGGTTCATTAGAACTTGTGCTTATTTAACTGGACAGCATTTCCATGGGAAATTTTTATGTAGTTGATCAATTCATGAATCTCTGAAACCACAATACGAAAGAACCCCGGGAATCTAGTCATGAGAATTTACTCTTTGGGGAGAAAACCTCTGGGTTCCAAGTACTTGGTTCTAGCCTGCGTGTCTTCCTGCCTGGGAGCGCTGCAGTGATCTTGCAAATATAATTTCTTGAGGTCACATTTACTTTAACCCATGCTAAATGAACCTACCAGGAAGAAGAGAAGAGTCTCGGTGTAAAGAGACAAGGCCCAATTGGCCCTATGGATTTCTGACTGTCTTTCTGGTCTATTCTTCGTATACCAGGTGTCCTGCAGAAGCTATGCTGTGGCATTGGGTGGAACTTCAGCCTGACTGTGGACACCATCTAGGACAGGAGAGAGGGCTATGGCTACCCTGACAGCGATGAAGCTGGTGCAGCAGGCGTGAGGCTTGAGGGTGTCAGATAAAAATAAATCGTGGGAAGGTGAAACCTGATGGGAAGCTAGGTCTCCCAAGCCCAGAGGACTGGGCCAGGGCCTCTCTACCTCAAACCCTCCTGCTGCTGCTGACCTGGCAGGAGGCCTGCTGGGGGATGGGAACTGGTGGATGGTCAGCAGAAAAAAACTACAAGCAGGAGGCAGGGGAGACCCTGGAGGCAGCTATCAGAGATGACAGGCAGAGCGGAGAACAAGTGGAGTCCCTAAGCAGCATGGCACACCTAGGACAGGGAAACACGTGAGGTGTGATGCAGGGAGCACCCGAGAGATGGCAACGCTGCAGGCTGTGTAAATCAAACCTCCTCATCAGAGGGGAAACTCGGCATTAGAGTACTTCCTGTTGGAACTCTCTCCTCTAAGATTAGAGGACGAAAAGAGCCAGAGAACAGGCACCATTCTAAGTACTTTAGAATACATAACTACTAAGGGGTAGCTATTATTACCCCCATTGAATAGATGGGAAAACTAAGGCACCTAAGTAACTCGCCCAAGATCAGTTTATCAGATGCTGAGAGGAGATTCGAGCTCAAGTAGTCTTCAGAGCCTCTGTTTTTCACCACTAAGCAACACCATCGCCCATAGAACCCTGACTTGTAATGTCATCATAACACATGACATATGTTTTGTATATTGTTATGGTTTGGATAAAGCTACTGTTAATGCAGTAATATTCAGAGGTAAAATGATTACGAGAGCTGTAACCAAATCAGTTCATCTAATTTGAATGGAAGTGGGTCACTGGGGTTGGCTCTGGAAAAGTGCATCTGCCCTGTGACCCCTCCGCCCTGGCTCTCTGCTTTCTGATCCCACTGTGAGGTGGACAGCTTTCCCCTGCTTGGGATCCCACTGCCTCACCGTGGGGCCCAGAGCAATGGAGTCGGCCATCTATGGACTGAGAACTCTGAAGCTGTGAGCCCCAAATAAACTTTTCCTCTCTTAGAGGTCACAGTGATGAAAAAGCTAACTCACACACAATCTGTGATCGATTGCCCAGGGGTGAGCGACACTGGCGACAACTCAGACCCGCCAACTGCCCCACCACGGCCTCATGAGAGGAGCTGCTGTCGACTCCTTGCCACACATATGCCCACCTATGTCTGCTGAAGACACTGAAGAGTCTATTTCTCAGAAAATATTTTCTCCAAATAAAGCTGACCTCCAGAGTCAGTGATGGCAGGAAAGAAGGAAAAAGTGAGTTTCTGCCAGATTAAAGAATTGTTTGGATAAATTAAAGAATGGAATGCTGACTTGACACAGGCTGAGCATGTCCGCTGGACAGTCTATAAACCAAGGAAACACTGTCATTAAAACAGTCTGGGCAAGTGCCAGGACAGGGAATCACTGCATTTCAGGTAGGATGTCCTCTACTTCTGTCATGGTATCTCAGAATCCTCCGAGCACAGGGATCCTTCCAGCACAGATGGCAAAGATTCACTGTCGCCCCCTAGAGGAAGAACTCTCCTCCAATCCAGGCTCTGGAACCTGAAAGATCCAAGTTCAAATGCCAGCTCTGTGGTTGGGCATAACCACTTTTAGCGTCAATTTCCTCATCTATCAAACGAAGATGGCACCTCAGCCCTGACCCCAGATCACCTAAACAATCACCAGAAGCCCTCCTGCCTTATGAACTTCACCTTTTGGCTGATATGAGTTTCTGACAGTGGCCACGGGCAACAACATGTTTCCACACGGTGGAGGTTTTCATGCAACTTGTTGGAAATTTGCAAAACAGAAAAAGGAAATCAACGTAGGTAAAAAGTACCCAGTCATTTTTTCCTTCAAAATTTTCTGACTGTATATGTGCCTGACTTTGCTGAACTTGTTAGACAAGGATGAAAGTGATTACAGTAATATCTAGAAAATTCCTCTGTGGTTCATAGCCGTGTTTGGAAGGCCATTCCTCACAGTTCCGACCTCATGTGAGGAAAATTTATCCTACTAGCCCTAATGATTGGGGTGATTCACAGTCTGCCCCAATCCACACTGTCAAGATTTGCTATTCTACAAACAGAAGGCTTTCATGCTAATCCTGGAAGATCTGAAGGACAAGGGAAGCCACAGGGAACAGATATTTGTATTTTATAAATGGTGGCTACAAGTTTTATTTGGAATCCTGTATCAAATACAGAACTTACAAATTCACAGAAGAAAAGCAGCAGGCTTTGCCGGGCCATAAATTAATTACCTTTAATGGCCAGGCTTCGGGGTAAAGCAAGCTGACTCACAGGGGCTTCCCTATCTGCTGCTTTCATTTTGGCATTTAGCACTCGAGTTAAAAATCACTTTTAATCAGCAAGAAAGGCAGTTGTTTTTAAAAGGGAGAATTTCCCCAGATTCCAATTCCAGGGGATTTGAACTTTGGCTCTTGCTATGGAATAATCCTCCATGTGCGTATCTTAAATAAACTGCAAATCGTTTTTGTCCCCTTTTAATCAACAAGATAGAATTCTTTAAAAGTTAACAGAAGCGAGTCTATCTACCATCATTTTTTTCAAACTTCACCCTACAGGGTTAGCATTCACATCTTTTATTGAGTAAACCGACAAACTGAACACAGCCTTAGGAATTAGGGAATCCAAATTCCAAGGTACAGTGTGCTGCAAAGTAGAATTATTTGGATTGATTTTCTGTGAATGAAGGCAAACACAGATAAGACGAATGAGAATATCCTGGACAACATGTTCTCATATAAACTATGAATGGTTTGGCATCCAACATTCTACAAATTTTATTTCTATTTATGACATTTGTAGAAGTATGACAATCATCACGTTCCTCCACATCTCAGTTAAATTTTAATTAACTCTAAATTGGAAACAATGTAGTTTCGGGCTTTATTTTCACTTGTTAATAGGATCAGAGCTAATCTTTGAAATGCAATAAAAATAGGGTTTTCCCCTCATACAAAGTCTGAGTTGCCCTTAACTGTTCCCAGTGGCTATTCAGATTAAGTTAAAATGGTGTGTGTGGGGGGGCAGCTGTCAATCCATGGGTCTTGCACACTGCTGTGGCATGTTACAAATAATTACAGAGATGACAGCAAATTGATCAATGTTTGTAAACTGAAGTAAACTAACTGTCCAGTTAGTAGGCTAACTGTCCTTGAGTGTTACTTTCTTTTTTTTTAATATTTATTTTTCAGTTTTCAGTGGACATAACATCTTTTAGTTTTTATTTTTATGTGGTGCTAAGGATCGAACCCAGCGCCCTGCGCATGCCAGGTGAGTGGGTTACCACTTAAGCCACATCCCCAGCCCACTTTCTCTTATTTTAACACAATTTCTTAAGTGGGGGATGGTGCCAACATCTGGACTGGTTACTAATGTACTTGTCATATCATAGTGGCAGCTGTCAGTTTGTCTAGTACTTCACCTATGTCTCTTCCTCCAAATGTTTTGGGATTTAGTAGAAATCTAAATTTTCCCTTGGGAATATGTAATGAATATTGTCATCCAAAATGCACACGGTGGCAGAAAAAAGTTGGAGACTCACTGGATGGAAATAGCATTAAAACATGTATATTCTCTTTTCTCCCTTAAAGCACTTCTGAGAAAAGGTCTTATAAAAATAACCTAAAAGAAATAAATAAGACTTAATGAAAGATGTTAGCCTCAGTGTAATTTACAGCAATGAAAGCTTGTAACAAGATGCGTCATGATAAAACGAGGGGCTTATTTCGGCTATCTCTATCTTATGGAATATTATGTAGCCATTAAAATAGCTATTTTGAAGACATAGCAACATAGAAAATGTTCATGAAACAACAGTTAAATGTATGTCCCAATTACAATTGTGCACAAATGCTTATAAAATTAGGATTCCAACAATCAGAGGGAACACATATAAAACTGTGCAAGCATACAATATAAATAGTCACTCTAAAGGGAGACAAACGAGATGACTAAGGAAATCAAGAGAGAAAGGAAGCAGTCTATTTTAGCAGCCATGAATCTCACAGAAGGCTGGTTAAATATCTCATGAATCCATTAGTCCTTAAAATATTGCTAGAATGGCCAAGCTAATCTCAAGAAGAGGCATTTAAAAAAAAAATAGAAGGAAAAGAGCCAGTAACAGGCATTCCCAGGTGACAGGCATTCCCAGTATGTCGTGTGGTCTGGAATTTATTGTGGCATCTGTGTCTGTGAGTGTGCATGTTCCTATGTGTTTCTTTTTTTCTTAACATTATCAGCATAAGAAGGACTAGAAAAGCACCATAGATCACTCAGAAGTTGAGACAGCTGCGACAGCTACGGGTTTCATTTACAGACACCGACACTGCACATTTCAGAACATATCAGATACAAAGGTTAAGATATGTACATATTGCTTCTCAGCATGAAATCATAGCAAAGATCTAACTCTCGACAGCACCAAAATGTTGCATTTATTTTCTCAAGTCATCGTACACCCAACATAACTTGGTACTTGATTTTTTTTTTATAACACGAATAAGTAAACAAAAACCAAGCATCTCATAAAAATGCACCCTTTCTAGATGCAAAGTCTAAGATAAAGTGGAACTGGTGGCAAATATTAAACGAAGCTCCGAATGTGTTTATTTTGTAGTCAAGTTGTCTCATGAAGCACAGATACATGTGTTTCTCTTAATAGCTAATATTAACACATGCAAATGTCTAGTGACATCCCAAAATTGCTCCTTGACCTGAGTAAGGGCTGTGGATTTCAACTTCTTTCAATGTCCCCCCAAATGTGACTACATGAAGAAAATTGGCTAACCTCTCCCCATTAAAAAAAAGAAAACTGTTGTACTCCCATGTGACACATCTTTTTGGAATACATTTGAGTATGTTTGGTAAAGTGATGATTAACCCTTCTTGATCTTTACTCCTGACAAGAAATGAAAGATCCTTGTATTTTATAAATCTCAAGCACATTAGATTTTGTTAAGTCTAAAGACTAACGAAAAATGAAAGAGAAAAACAAAGCCAAATATCGTAAATCCTTCTCGACTAGAAGGCATTCCTCCCTTATCCCTTGAAGAAATTCATTCCTTCACATCTTGTTTGAATTTAACTTCTGAAGTTTGTCTTGTTCCATCCCCAGAACAAGTCAGGCGGCGGCATACAGAGATATGACTACATGAATGAAAACACATGAACAGCCACCGCACATACAAAAGCAAGATGAGATGGAAAAATATTAACTGTCAAGTGACATGTCACTTGGGTACATATTTCTGTACTTTGTCACGAATGTTCAACCCAGAAGCTACTGGAAGTATCTGAATTCTTCCCCTACTATTGCAAAACATGGTAATGCAACCAAGAAAAGCAAATGCCTTCTGAGCAGTATGCTGGCAAGGCCTTCCAGCTCTAGAAGAGTCACTGAAAGTATTTTACACATTAGTGCTCTGCTATTCACTCAACAAGCCTACGTTTAGGGCAAGACTCTCCCACTAATACACCACCAGCATTTCCAGAAAAGCAGCTTGCACAGACCCCGGGCTTGACTAACTTGGGAAGTGAGGGCTGTTTTTCTTGTATCCACACCCTCTCTTTCTGACACCAGCCTGACGTGATTTATAGTATTTTTATTACAAATGCAGTAATGAAACCTCACTTTGTGCAGACCAAAGTGGTGATGAGGGAATTGGGTGGTTTGGCAGCAGATGGAGGTGGAGAGTGAGATGCAATCGAGAGAAACACAATTCCAGGTTGACCCTGGACACAGTCAAGTTCAGGGAGCCTCCTGGAAGGAAAGGGCACTGACAGTGTACGTGGCCACGCCTCAAGTGAGGCCAAGTCTATAAACTGCTTTTCCCCTTTTCTCAGCCTCTGTAAATACAGAGGGGAAGTAGGGTAAGAGTCTGCAGTGTCTGTAAGTAGTAGCTGAACTCCTCTGGTGGGAAAGGCAGGTTTAGTTTGGTGCTTTTATATTAGCTGAAGCTTTTGAATAAACAAACTTCTTAGGAAAGTCTCTGACCTTCCCATGGTACCCTGCCTGGAAAGTTCTTTCCAGTTCTTAATTCCTTTAGTGATCTGGGATTCGGTTCTGGGAACTCGTAATGAAGTGGTACAAGCAGCAAGGATGAGGCAGGAGCTTAACCCTCCAGCTGCTCAAGTTTAAATGAGAGGGAAACTGACCGGCACATCTGGGTCAACTGGTGAGATAGTGCAGATTTCTAAGGAACAGAGCTGGTCAGGGGCTATGTCAATTTTAAACCAAGGGATCTGGAAGACCCAATTACCACTTAGCATGGTATTTCCTCTTAGACTTTCTACTTGTCTGAGGATGGGAGGGAAGTGGGGGGCTGGACTGCAGCTACTGAAAAGAAACAGAAATCCTCTGCATGTTCCTCTCTTCCCACCCTCTTGCATCTGGCTCCCTCCTCTTCTAGGGCCTTCATGTTCTCAGAGTTTGATGGCAAACGGTGAAATGGAAGGAATAAATCTGAAGACACAGGATGATCTTTATTCCTCAAGAATCAGAAAACCTTCTTTTTGTGGTATTGGGGATTGAACCCAGGCCCTCACACATGTTAGGCAAGCACTCTACCACCAAGCTATGCCTCCCAGCCCTTATGCAAACATTTATAACTCAAACAAGGGATTCTTCATTTTACATGATATTTGCCCATTGTTCTGAGGGGGCTGGGACTATAAACCTTGGCTTTCAATCTGGATCTTGCAGTCAGAACCTTTTGGGATTCCAGAAACTAGCTTGGAAACTAGACCCCTTATGTGTGGCTAGGTCATGGAACCACTATACAAAAAACTAAAGTTCACACTAGTAGTTCATAAATGCTACATACTGATGGTTTGCTTAATATTAAATTGGCAGCTGGGTCTGGTGGTGCGAACCTGTAATCTCAGTGCTCAGGAGGCTGAGCCAGGAGGATTGTAAGTTCAAAGCCAACCTCAGCAATGTAGAGAGCCCTTAGCAACTAAGCAAGACCCTGTCTCAAAAAGCAAAATAAAAAAGGGCTGGGATGTAGCTCAATGGTTAAAGGCCCTGGATTCAATCCCTAGTACCAAAAAAGGAAAAAGAAATTAAAAATAATAATCTTTAATGCTAGCAAGGAAATAGTTAAACATTCTTATTCACCACTGTTTTTTTTAAAGACTACAGAAAATTTTAAGTACTACATATTGATGCTACCAAATGATTATTTAAAAAGCATTTTGAAATAAAAATTCTCAGAATATAGTTCAAATAAGCAATGACAAAATTCTGTCAGGCATGATCCTGATTTTGTGTACAATATGTCCAGGGAAAAAACATACCTAGAAATATTAACCATGGTTAACTCTGGGTAGAAAGATTTAAGTATTCTTATTATCTTATTTCACTAGATTTCCATAACGATATTTTTTTCTGAAGAGACAAATACTTTAATAAGATAATTGAATCAAATAGACAAAATTACAATACTTTTTTTTTTTTTTTTTGGTTAAGGTTTTCAAACTGGCAAAGATTCAAAAGTGTCATGATTCACTGTGGATAAGAAAGGGCAAGATAGCCATTTATCCATCCTGAACTAAAACCTATTTCTGGAGGAGGGGACTCTGGTGAAACAAAACAAAACAAAAAAAAGATACATGCAAACAAAATTTTTAATTTTTTTTTTTTAGTTGTCAATGGACCTTTATTTATTTATATGCGGTGCTGAGGATTGAACCCAGTTCTCACACATGCTAGGCAAGTGCTCTACCACCGAGCCACAACCCTAGCCCTGTATGTATCTTACACTCAGAAGTTCCCCAGAAGAAAATTTATACTAAAGGAATAACTGACCAGGGTGCAAAAGACGTCAACCCTGTTCACTGTGACACTGTTTGTATGCTGATTACAAAACATGAAAATACCTAGATGGTCATGAAAGGATTGGTTATAAACCCCTATGTAGGCTAATATGTATCAAGTATAATGACAACAGCTGATTTAGTTAGGTGACCATATTTCCACAATGAAATTTGTTGTCAAGAGGAAAGATTATAGAGTGCAAAGTGTGGTCCACTTACACAAATAAATTTTAAAATATGCATATGCAAAGCTGTGAAGAAACAAAGTGCTATTTCCTATGGGAAATAATATTATTTATACATTTTATTATTTATGTATTTCAAAAATACATGATTCATCAACAATGAGAATGTATCTTTGCAACAAAGATTTTAAGGAACTACTTCCCATGGTATGTCCACCCTTCTGGGGATAACCTTATTCCTGGATTTTGCAGTTCTGCATTCTGTACACTTTTTGTTATTACATTTACAGATATCTCTAGACACTTTTTTTTTTTTTTTTGTACCAGGGATTGAACCTAGGGCACTTAACCACTGAACCACAGCCCTTTTTATTTTGAGACAGGGCTTCACTAAGTTGCTTAGGAACTTGCTAAATTGCTGAGGCTGGTCTTGAACTCATAATCCTCCTGCCTCAGCTTCCTGAGTTACTGGGATTACAGGCATGCATCTCATGCCCAGCTCATTGTTTAACCCTCAGGAAAAATAACTGTTCTCATTTTGGGGGGAAGAAAAACCTGACTGAGCTGTGACACGCCCCCCCCCCAAGTGCCTTTGGGAAACAGGTTAAAGTCACCAGCTGGCTGAGGTGCACATGAAGGTGTCTGGCAGCTGTTGGGGGAGATGCTACAGGCCCACCTCACCCTGCTCCAAGGTGGGCAGAACTAGCTTAGGGATAGGAGGTCCTCTGATTGGGCACAGGAGGAGCAAACAGAACAAGGTCATCTCCCAGCTTTGACTGCCTATCTTTTCTCATCCTAGTAAAAGATAGATACCACAAACTTGCATTTTTATTGGTAAAACAGATGGACAAACACCTTCTTGCCAGCCATATTTGTGAATTTAAATTGGTCATAGTTATTAAAAATTACATACTACTTAATAGCAATGCAAAGATGAAGCAAAATATAAAGTTTATTGAGTTTTTTTTTTTTCACATATGTGTGGACAAGCACTCGAAGGGAAATGCAAAAAACATTTGTTTATGAAATCTGGGTGCTACTTCTTTCAATTTTATACCCCTAGCATTGTTATGTTAGTATTTGTATGTAAAAGTTTAAAGAGATAAGATGATCCAAAAAATAAATTGCTCTACATACCACTATGCTACCTCCAGACTGACTGGAATTGAGATGACGGACAGTATTAATGGTTGGTGAGGATGGAAAACAACTGGAAGTCTCCAAATTGGCTAGTAGGTGAGTAATGTGCTTCAACCACTTAAAAAAAATGACCGTTTCAAAAAGCTAAACATAAAACTACACCATGATCCAACAGTTTCACTTCTAGCAATATTTTAGAAATAAGTGCTATGTTCACATTAAGACTGGTATAAGAATATTCATGGCCTCAGCAAGGTGTGGTGGCACTTGCCTATAATCCAAGCAACTCAGGAGGCCGAGGCAGGAGGATCTCAAATTTGAGGTCAGCTTTGGCAACTTAGCAAGACCCTGTCTAAAAAATTAAAAGAAAGGCTGAGGATATAGCTCAGTTGGTGGAGCGCTTGCCTTGCATGCACATGGCCCTGGGTTTGATCCCTAGCACCAAAAAGGAAAAAAAAATTTGAAAGAAAAATTTTTAAAAAGGCTGGGGATGTACCCCTGGCTTCAATCCTCAGTACTGCATATATCATATGCATTATATATTATATATATGATATAAAATATATAATATCTATATTTTTTGCCATAACTAGAATCACTCTATACATAATAGAATTAGCCCTGTAATTCAGTTCATATCATAAACTTATTAACAGATGGAAGAAGAGGTAGCAATGGGTGAAACACAATTATTTTAGGAAGGAAATAAAAAGTTAGTAAGAGGAAGAACTCCACAGCCAGAACATGATCTTTTTATATTTGAATCTTTTAGTGGCCAAAGGGTTTTTTGTGCTGAGGGAATTAGAAATCGTAGGACTTAGATTTTAATTCAAATTGAAAAAAATACCCTAACTGATATTATACACAAATATGCCCAAGCCCCTTTAAGACTCTAGAAAAGATGGTGATGCCATAGCCCTTAAAATAAATCTGTGCCAAAGATCATAAAATGCTTTTTAAAAATTTTTTTTAAAAGTAAATGAGCTAAGAGAATAATGTGCCTTTATTATTAAAGACATTCTGACTTTGAGGTTTCGAAAATACATCTGCTGTCTAACAAAGATTAATGCAACACAGAGACCAGCTTTTCATCATCCTTACTTGGCTCAGGAGAACTGTACATCACTAAATCTGACTGGTGCCAAACACAATGATAAAATGGGCAATAAAAGAAAGCAGGACTGTTTGTATGGGCACAGGGAAGAACAAGTCTAAGCACCTTCTCAGCTGTTTTGCTCCAAATGAATTCATCCCAATAATGCAGGAAAGAAAACAAACCCAAGTTTGCACCAACAATGGATTCTGTTTTTCCTAGCAGAATGTGTTAGTGAGGCATCTGTAGATGGCCACACATACCACAGCACTGTTTTTCTGGGAAGGAGGACGATGATACCACTTAGTCTGGGCAGAAGGCAGACTTGCACGGTGTCTGATGTAAAGAGAGCACAGAATTTACCCAAATGGTACCGTGATTCCTGAGGGGAATGGCCACTGACTGTTGCTGAACCCTCTCAATTTCCAAGATTGTCTTCTAAGCCTGGCTCGGTCGAGAAAAGGTACTGCCAGGAAAGCGGGGACAGCTCCAAAAGCTAGATCTATTTCCTGCTCTTGGCATGCGGAATCCTATCTCATTAGGGGCGAGAGGACTTGGCAAGGACTGATTGTATGCTGGCCTCACCATCTGTAAATTACACAGGCCCATGTTGTCACCTGAATCTGCTGGGAAGTTTCAAGCACCAGGAAGGAAGGGTGGAAGCCACTGGGAAGGCTTCTCTGTGGATCCTTCTGCTTGTCACATTATGGCCTTAGCCATGGTGCAGAGTGAACTGTCACTAACTGGAATCAGGCAAGGGAAAGAAGCTCCAGGGATAAGATGACATGAGTGCAATGACCAGAGACTAAATCACCACCTGCTTAGGCTGGAATGAAGAAAATCCTCCTCACTCATAGTTTGTTTTTATCAGCAGCCAGAGACAATGACATAAAATACAGCCCAGCCTTTAAATTATTCAAGTCCGGTAATTCCACAGGGTCTGCACATCTGATTAAAGAGCTCTGTGTGTATAAAATGAGCTTCAGGTTTCTAGAGGCAATCTGTGTTAGGCAGGCGATTAGGAGACCTGGGCCTTATCTTAGCCTTGCCTCCATTCCATACAGGATTGAGAGAAGTCATCTAACATCTTTTGACCCAAGTGCCTGGGAAAGTCAGAATAGTGATAAGAAGAGGGATATACAAGGAAAAGATTTGGGAGTTCAGATCTCAAGTTTGTCATTTACTAGCTGTGTGAACTTGAGCAAGTCACTGAATTTCTCTGATCTTTGTGGGTGGGGGGAATAGATTAAGAGCAATCTGTTCAAGTAGAATCATGGCTCAGTTGAGAGAATGTGTGATTTCACAAGAAACCAAGTATGTGGAAGTATCTGCAAAAGCTCTTTATAAAATAGGAACAATTATACCCATTTCAGTTTTTATTATGGCTTCTGCCATGGGCTATCCTACAGGGGAGGGTAATGATGCATAAAATATGTAGGAAATGTTCTAGAAGGCAAGGTATTGGTATGGGGTGGCACTATGATATCCAAGAAAAAATAAACAACAAAGACTTGGAATCACGCAAATTTGCATTGAAAACCTCTAAAAGCTTTACTACTTACAAAATGACCCCTCACTTGGACACTCTTAACCAATAACTGAAAGGTAGCATTTCTTTGTCATGAATATATGAAGTCAGTGTTTTAATGGTATCTATGCCAACTGCAGTATTTTGCCCCTGTAGAAGTCACTCAGATGTTCTGAGATCAGTTCAATAGTAGCAGATGTCTCAAAACATTTATATTCAGCACTAATGGGAAATTATGGGCACTCTGAACTCAGGACCTAGGCTTTCTTACTTGAGGCCTTAATCAATAAGCACAGGTGTTTCTAAATCACACATTAGTAACTCTGATATTTTGACAATTGCATTTTAATGAATTGGTTTTCTCTGTAATCCTGTTTTAGTTCATGAATTATAACATTTTGGGAAGCAGTGCAAACATTTTACCAGTTTGCCAAAGGGGCCCAAGGAACAGAAGAGGTGAAGAGGCCCACAACCTCCTGAGAATCTATTTTCTTAGGTATAAAAGAGATGAGCACTCTGGATGCAGGGTCACTGTGAGGACTAATGACAAAGCACTGCCTAGGCCCCTGCACATAGAAGGTGCTAAATTAAGAGAGGATAATCTGTTGAAATGATAGAACAAGAAATTTTTCTGAATGCATTTCCTCCTCCTTTAACATGACAATTTCAATAAAACTTAATTTATCTTTCAAGGAGTTTAGGTTACTGCTTTCTTATGACTTGACTGCCAATTGCTAGGTGGCCTTGCCTGTTGTTTGGGACAACATGTCTGTGGATGTCCTAAGTCCAGATTGCTACTGCTGGAATCCACCTATGCATAGGCCAGAGATGTGGAGCCTGCACCTTAGCCGAGGACCTGGAGGTCTTGCAGGGGACATGCAGCTGGCTTAGCTCTGAGCCTATGACCAAGGTCTTGGCCATGGTGGAGGAAATGAGAACAAGTTATTTAGAAACTGGGAACACGGAAGTATTTTAAGATTGCCAATGAGAGGACCTTTACAGGCTGGACGTGTCTTTAGGTTCAGCATAATGAACCTCAATGTGAGAAAATTAAGTAATGTTTCAACTTGAGTCCCAAATCAACAGTCTCAGCAATATGAGAGTACTCAGCAAATGGGAATGCACTATAGGCACAGAGGGAAGATTCATGGTCTTCTTAATTAACTCCGAGGTGCCACACATAAGGGGAAAACGATAAATCAAGTAGATTACTGCCAGCAATCTGAATTTCCAAGTGAAATAAGAGAGGTGTAGCGCCTTGAGTCATTTTGTAAATGTGTATGGTGAGGGCGGAGGGGGAGATCTCCAAGGTCATCTCTTATGTTATAATTTGCTACTTTGTAATTTTATACCATGTGCAAAGTATGTGCCATCACTGTCAGGTGTGAAGAGGCCAGAAAGAGATGAGTAAGACACATAATGGGAGGGCAACAATAACACACAAAACTGACTGCCACTTATGCATTTATTAAAAATATATTTACTGAGCACCTACTATGTAACACTTATAGGAACCGAGGATAATAGTGATGACCAAGATGGTCAAAGTCTCTGCGCCATGGAGCTCATGATCTAATGGGGCTAACAGACACTCAACGACATACCAATTAAATAAGCCTGTGATTTTAGGTAATGATAAGTGCTATGAATAATAAAGCAGAGTGCAGGCCCAGAGGCGGGAAATAGGATGCTATTGAAACTAGGGAAAGTCTACCATGTAGGGGACATCTGACCAGACACAGAGAAGGGGAGGGAGCAAATTCTGTGCAGCTTTGGAGAGTGCCCCCGCAAGAAGCACAGCTTTGGGACAGACATGAGCTTGCTGTGCACAAGTGGCAGGAGCTGTGGCTCTGGCTGGGGCTGCTAGTAAGAGCACGCTGGCTACTGTAAGGAATTTCACTTTTATTCCATAGGAAGCCAATGGCAGGAGAGGGAGGCAACCCAACTTGGATTTTATACTGTCGATATACAGGGAAAGAATATTGGCCTGGAGAATAAACATCTACACTGAGCATTGTTCTTAGTGGTGAAGAACACAAACCCACACACACCAACCTGGGGTCTGTCTGAATATTCACTTGTCAAGAGCAGATGGCAGAATAAATCATTAGACATCCATACCTTAGAATGCATTATATCTCTATTGACCTGTAAAGATGTTAAATGAAAAGCAAAAGAAATACGTGTGTATAATACATATCATACACATTTATTTCAGGCTCCCATATTTATAAAAGCTAAGGTCACAACAAATAAAATCCCTATATACATGTCTTCACCTGGGGAAGAATGTGGATGTATGCCCACCATGACATGACATTTATTAACTTGGTGTAGAAAGCTTGGTAGGGGGTTGGAGAGAGAAGCTGCTGATCTTAAATATATTGTATGTAATTTAAAAATCTATATCATTCAATAGTCATATAGCAAGTTGTATTAATGCTATAGTTTTGGGAAAAGAACCTGAAGATTTAGGGGCTGGGGACGAAGCTCATAGAGTGCTTGCCTAGCGGGTGTGAAACACAGGGTTCGATTCTCAGCATTGCATATAAATAAATTAAAAGATCCATTGACAACTAAAAAAAAAAAAAGAACCTAAAGGTTTCAATGACTCATTCCTAGGTTAGGGAACCTGCATAAAATAGGCAGTGTTTATGTTGACTTTGATGTATAGGATGACCACGGCCAGTAGAGAGTGGCAGGATGAGGAAGGACACCACAGCAGAGGGCAACACACAGAAGGTTTTGAACACGGAGCCGACAATGATTCTTTTGACAGATCTTTCGATGGCAACTGGTAGTTAGTCAGGGTTGCAGTGGAGACAGTGCAGGCAGAAAGGGAGATTAGTGAACCCTTGGGACAATTCAGAACAGGAAGTTGGAGCCTCAAGGGCAGAGAGCAGACAGGGAAGCATTCAAGGGATGATGAGGGTGCAGATGTTAGGAGCTGCTGCCTAATTACTAGAAATGGGAGTGAGGGAAAGCAATAGACAATGAGCTCCACTCTACCTGGAAATAGGTGGGTACCAGTAAACATTATGAATCCAAGAAAGAGGAGCCATTATGGAGCAGATGTGAAACAACAGATAGGCCCTGGATAAATGGAGACTGTATGGAACATTCCTGTACACAGAGTGGTACAGCTAGGAAAGCGGGTTGGAGGAAACCTGGGATTAGGAAGTCAGGGATCCTCTCCAGGTGATAGCTAAGGTCATGGAACAAATACAGACAAAAGCAACACACTAGAGGCAAGATTTAGGGAGAAGCCAGTGTGGGGCAAAGAGGAAGAATAAGAATCAGGATAGAGGAGATAATGGGCCTAAGAGGGGAGAGTTTTCAGAAACAAAGTGGCCAACCACAATAGGCCAAGGAGGGCACCACCATCACCTATGAGCAGAAATGAGAAGGGAATCAACTTAGGTGCCCTTCAACAGATGGATGGATAAATAAACTGAGGTATATATATTTATAAAGAAATACTATTCAGCCATAAAGAATGAAATTATGGCATTTGCTAGTGAATGGATGGAGCTGGAGAATATCATGCTGAGTGAAATAAGCCAGTCCCAAAAAACCAAAGGCCAAATGTTCTCTGAAATGTGGATGCTAACCCACAACAAGGGAGGGTAGTAAGGGGAAGAATAGAAATTTGTTGGACTAGACAAAGGGGAATGAAGGGAAGGAAGGGGAGATGGGACTAGGAAAGACAGTAAAATGAATCAGATATAACTTTCCTATGTTCATATATGAATACATGATCAGTGAAATTCCACATTATGTATCCAATTAGAATGGGATCCCACAAGAATGGGATCCTAATTGGAATGGGTTATATTCCATGCATGTACATCAAAATACACTCTACCGCCATGTATGTGCGAGCGTGCACGTGCGTGCGTGTGTGTGTGTGTAGCACTGGAGACTGTCAGTGGGGAAATCGGTCTCCTAAGCAGGAACTGCTATGTGTTATGGTAAACTCCAAAAAATGGGTTTCTATACAGGGGGGGCAAAAAAGAAAACCAAAGTCTGTTCTAGATTATTTTAGCATCATGGGATTGTTACTTGCCTGCAATAAATTTAAAGATTTTGGAAAAATGTATCATAGCTTTGAAATTGTCTCAAAGAGACATAAGATCAGCCACAAATATCGATGTGTGAACCATAAGTGGCATTATGTCCCTAAGCAACTTACCAAGACTCTGTCTCAAAATTAAAAAAAAAAAAAAGTGGGGGGGGCGGGGCGAAGGTTCAATCCCTGGTTCCAAAAAAAAAAAAAAAAGCGATTTAAGTTGTATAAGTAACTTGCTTGACACATAGATTGCCCCAGGAACAAACCAGAGACTAAGAGGCCCAGTGTCTAACAAGTGAAAATCATATCACTCAACTTCCAAGACTCACCTCTCCTACCACGTGTTCTGTGCCAGCAATACAACCTAATTATGTTGGAGCAAGCCAAAATGTCACACAAGAGCTCTTTCTAGCTTCCCAGTTCCCCTCAAGAGTATATGGTCTTTGCAGAACACAATGAGCAGGCCAAATCAGGTTAGAGATATTACGAGGAAAACCTGGCAGGCAGCCATCTCAGCTTTGTTTCAACTGATGTCCATAAAAACTTAGACGAAGAAAATGGTAGCACAGTGTCTGGTGTTTGAGACCTAACAGCATGCAACATGTTTATGGTGTGCATTAGGCCACAAACTTCAGTCTGGGGTGCGCAGATTCAGTAGACAAAGGAGGACAATAGGAAAGTGTGTTTGGTACTGTAATAAATGACTGCTCTCAGAAGACCATAAACAGGTGGTTTCGTGAAAAAAGAAAAAAAAAAAAGCCCACTGCTTTTAGATTTTAAAACAAAATCAAACGCTTCAGGCTTGTTTGTATAAAATAGAAGGCCAGTGCAAGCTCTGCTAATTACAGCATTTTTTATGAGGCTATGACTGACTATAATCTGGCAAAAATGAGTCCAACTGAAACAGCAAGAGTGAGTTTGGGAGGATTAGGCGAGGTTTTGGAGTGGAAGAAAAGTGGGAAAGAGGAAGAAAGCTTTCATTAAATAGTTCACATTCTGGTAGGAGGAAAAAAAAAAGCATCCAGACTGATTTTATTTTCATTCAAAACAACCTCTTATTCAGATTTTACTTTAAATCCTTGAACACATTTCTAATGGCTGCTTTCAAGTCTTTGTTTCCCCAAATCCAACATCTAGGCCATGTCAGGGAAGGTCTCTATTGACTGCTTTATCTTGTCTAAGAGAAGATTCTCCTGTTTCCGTCAGGTCTTGCGGTTTTGTTGTATATTAGTGTGGTACCTAATTCATTCTGAAGCAGATGGAGTTTTGTTCCAATAGGCAGTTCAATTACAGGCTGATTATACTGAGCTTATGTTGGCCAAGATTTATACTTTATGAGACCAAACATCCGGAAACCCCGAATGTTTCAGACTAACTTGTCAGGACTCACCCCCAAATTCTCTCTCCTCTGAGGAATGATGGAGGTTTGGTTTTAGATGTTGTTGGGGTACCTCTAGAACAAGCCATATTCTAGATCAAAGTCCTTATTTCTAATCTGTTGTCTTTCTGATTTATCAATCAGAAGACTAGGGTACTAACAAAGTCTCCATGTGGGAAACTTCCAGCCACAGGGTCCCTTTATTCCATTCCCAACCTTGTTGCAGCTTTTCTTTGACACTCAATCATGGACTTCTGGAAATCTGAACAGCTCCCTTACCTCCAGTCTTCCTTTCCTGCCCCAATACATGTACATACAGAAACACACACACACACAATTACAGTAGCCTTAGCTGCCCCAACCCGGGTTCTGCCTCCTCGACCTCGTCAGCAGAAAGACACTGTCATGGTCTGCTTGGGCTCTGTTCACTGGGCCGCAGTGAGGACACCATCTTCAGGTGGCGAGAGCTGGGTGACTGGTGGCTCTCGCCTCCTAAACTTCCTTTTTCTTGGGGAACTGTAATCCTCTACTACCTATTACCTGGAGCCTGAAAACCACTACCTCCTACAGTTGCTTAGTTATTTGTGGTAGGACAACTAGTAATAGCCATCACTGCGTACATTTTTATGCTGCAGGCCAGGTAAATGTGGAATAAAAGTGTATAGTATTGATTTTCATTCATAATAAAGTTATATTATAAGGAAACAGGTCTTTTAACACAGCTGGGTAGAGGCTCCTAGATGTCTCACGAAAGTATCCCTATAATTCTTAGAATCAAACAAGTTTTTTTCAGTTCTTTGGTAAATATTTAATGAGGCTCTACAATGAGCCAGACACTGTTCTGGGGTCTGACACACAGTTAGGGGAGATGGGAGATGTCTCTGTTCTCAAGGAGCTTCTTTCCTGGTGGAAATTGTTCTGGTCATATTCCAAAGCAATACTTCCCCTGCAGGTGTTCCTCCAATCAGCAACTTGGTAGTGAAAGGGGACTTACCAGGAGAATATAGAGAATAAAAAGATTTTTTTTTAACATAGCACTGACTATGTCACAGGTGCAGAACAAGTGCTTTATATGCACCAACTGATTAAATATCCACAATAAGGGAGGTATTATTAGAGATGAGGAAACGGAGGCCAAGACTTGCCAACTCTGTCACACAGCTTGGAGAGCAGATGGGACTTTAACCTAAACAGTCTAATTCCACTGCTTACCCTAAACCACTGCATTGTTCTACTTCTGAAATAAAAGGAAAATAACATGGAGGTGTGGAAAAAGCAGAGATGGTTTTTGAGGGAAAAATCTTCGTTTTTAATAGAGGGCAATTCGATGTCTGATCAGTGTATGAGAAGTAGATGGATCATCATTAAAAGAGGTGCAAGAGAAGGTGATCAAGCCAGTGCCTTTGGGTACAGTTTTGTCCTCCTTCCCAGGTGACTGAGAAAAAGAATTCTGCAATTTGAATCAGAAAAAAATACAAAGCCATCTGCATAAAAGACTTCAGGGTTCCTTGAGGAAACTGGGGAGGGTGGTGGAAGTGATATTACTTCAGCAACCCTAAATTATGTGTCCAGAACACTAGTCCCATTAGTGCTTCAACAAAAAGCACCCTGGGATCAGGTACATGTTAGAATTATATTGCCCCCTTTAGAGATATAAAAGGCATATCAAGCAGAGGGGAGGAGACATTTAATTCATGATTTCCCAACCTTAATGATCTCAGTATCCTACTGCAAGTAAGAGGTAGGGTGTGTGTGTGTGTGTAGGTGTGTGTGTGTGTGTGTGTGTGTGTGTAGGGGAGGGCTATTGATTATTTCTTGGAAATACTTTTTTATAAAACACACTTTAGAATTTGATGTCTAACTTTAAGAGCAAACATTAAGCCAAGTAAAAACATTTTTAGAGGTGAAATCTATAATTACTGCACCAAACAGTGCAGGGATCTGACAAAGAGAATTAGAGTAGAGCTATAGCATAGTTATAAGAAAATTTTATTAAGCAGTAAATGGTAAGGGTTGAATGTAAGAAGGGAGCAATTTACTGGGCATGATAATTCTTTACATCTTATATAAAATGCTATATATATTTTAAACATTAAAGTTTAAATGAATTGGAGTTATTTGCAAACTCCAATCATGTTATTTAATAAAAACATTTTGAAATAACAGTATAATTTAGAGCCTTGGTCATGTATGTTATCCCTTCTTAGTTATCTATTTCTGGGAATCACAAGTTATTAATAAGCTACCTTGTCACCTCAGTATGGCTACCTGAACTACTTTAATAACAGCTTGAAGGAACCACTCAAGGCAGCCTTTGCTTCTTAGCAAGCTTTTTGAGGAGACTCACCTGACTTCTCCCTGCAGTCACCTGTCCCCTGCCTTGCAGGTGAGTCAAGTGAAGGATGGCCTCCTGTGTGCTCCCTGTGCTCCGCCCTTTCTTTCCTATTGGCTGCAGATGTGAAAGTTCCCTTCCCCATGGGACCTGAGGCATATGCTAGGATTCACTGCATATGCTCAACCCAATTCCGTGGTAGTGATCTAACAGGAATTCCTGCTCTTCTCACGGTCTTTTAGCTTCTGCTGTTTCTATTGTTTGATCCTATTAAGCTGCTAACCTCCAGTTATTGAGGGCATGGTAATTATTCTGTATTATTTTTATATCTGTCCTAACTTACTTTTCCAATGTTAGTCTTCCAAATTCTCCTCCTACTTTCCTAATGAATACTCCAATATCTCAACAAGTCTAGCTATATGGCAATTAGATCCTGGAGCCTACCTGTGCAAGTTTGACCCCACTGACCCTTGGGTATTGTCATTTGCACCCCCCCCCCCATTTTTCTCACAAGTGTACAATGAGATTTTCCAGAGGTTATCTGATATAGTACTGCAGCAGATTGAATGTAAAAATCCAAAATCCAGCCAATAGCCAGCCGATTTCCATAAAGTCATTCACCGAACAGACCTGCTTTTAAGGGAATCAAAGACTTTCCCTTTCTACTTGTAAATATGATTTTTAACATTAGGTTAAACAGTGTATAACAATTTAAAATAGCTAAATAAAGGCAATGATTTCTACAACTGCTTTCATCTTCTTTTAAATAACCCCCAAACGTGAGCTCCTTGTTAAAGACCATATCTCTCTGATGATTAGTCAATGTCATTGCCAAAGAAAGTTCCATCTCAATTTTGGGATGCCTAGATGTCCATTGGGGTTAACAGACATATGAACAGAGCAATATTAATCATTTCTCCGTCTTCACTGCTCAGCAAAATTAGAATTTATTTCCCTGAGGTTCAGGAAAAAAAATGAACCTCTTATTCATTCAACTTAATTTTTTAAAAACATAGTATTATTTTCTGCTACATTCAGGATATTGCTGTCAAACTTCGTTGGTGTTGTTGTTCATTCTACCTAACTTATAATATTATTTTTTAAAATCTGTACTGGCTCATCTGGATTTTGACACTGCTGTGTTTCCCTTCTTTTATCAAAGGTTCAGAAGACCCCAGAACATCTTTCCACCATGGCCAGGCTTGCAGCCATCAGTTGCTTGGCTCTTTTCTCTACTCAGCTTTTATCTACCATTGACAAAATACTAGAGTGTCTACTGTGTGGAGAGTACCATGTTGGGAATGTGCCCGCTCCCCACAGAGGCATCCTGCGTGAGCAGCTGGTAATCTGGGCAAACTCTCACATGACCTCCTCACCAAGAAGGCATTAGTGAATTACTGGCCCACTACATATGCCTACTTCTCCACCAGCTCAGACTTGCTCTATCATTTGTCTCAGGTCTCTAAATATAATAAAATATCCAGTTCAAGATCAAGTCTAACTTGCAATTTAAAATAAACATAGGACAAAGAGGAAACCACCAAATGGTACCTTGAGGGGGGAAGAACAAAGCAAAGGGTGGGAACATTCTAGAGAAAAAAGAATATTTTTCAGTATCCAACTGGACCATCTCTTTGATAAATCATTTTCAATCCCAGGACTGGGTCAGATTAAAAGAGACTTGAGGGATTAAAATGTCCAGACTAATGTGATGTTCTGGATTGGACATGGCCTGAATAAACCCACTGGAAATGATAAGCAGTATGGTTTAATATTGCACAATTTTGTACATATGACAGTGACAATTTACCCAAATCACAATAGCCACACTATTAAAAGTCCTATTCAATATCATAATTAATCTACATGCCTATTCATCTATCCCACAATATTAGTAGGCTAATAAAAATTATATAAGCCTAAGATATAACTAAAGACTTCTCAAAACCCTTGCTGATTGCTGAAAACACAGGCTCCACGATAAAGCCAGGCTCCATGATGAAACCCAGATAACCATACACATCTTTATTTGTATCTGATACGATTTTTAAAACCATGGTGATAATAAACTATAGATCTCTTATGTTATTTCTTGGGAATACTGATGAGGAAATCAGATATGCAAATAGATGTTTATATTATGCATCCTTTTGAAAACATGCTTCACAGAAGAACTTCAAACAGCACAGGTGACCAAGTCACAGCTCTGTCTGGGCAAGAATTGAACAAGTTTCCTAAAAAGGCACTCGAATCAAACAGTACAGATAATTCATTCCCAACTTTCCACTCTAGGCTCTAAACCACAACTCTGGTTCCAAAAGACTGGAAACACTCCTCACCTTATATAAAAGGGACAATCAATAGAAATTCATGGGCTGAATTATGAGCAGAGAGTTTCTTGTTCTCATTAAAAACTAGTTTTGCTTTTACTTTGTCTTTTTCGCTTTGGGAGTGTATGTTTTCTTAACCTAAGGTGATTTCAAGTTCTCTCCAAAAAATTACTGTCTCCTTAATTATTTGAGTTGGCTGAAACACTGTCTTCTTTTAGACCTGATATATCAAGTTCGAAACGGTTCCCTAAAGTTGGGCTCACACGTTCAGTTTAAGTAAAAACTCATGTTATTCTACACAGATGGGGTTAGTTGCTAAGAATGTTTTTACTAAAAGATGAGCTGCTACTAAATTTCTGAAATTAAATTATTTCAATTTGTTATATCCTGATATATTCTGATATTCTAACCATGTTTTGAATCCATAAAGTACCTCTTCACCCCAGGATTTAAAAGGGTCACTCCAACATAAATCCATTAATTTCCCACATTGCCTTATGAAGTCAAAAGAGCATATTCTAACTCTGCATACAAAATACTTCCAGAATGAGCTTATAAATCAGTCACGTTTTTAGCCACATGCACAGGACTATAATTCTACATCTCCCACCAATGAACAGAAAATTCCAAATAGAAGTTGATTTAAAATAATCTCATGCAAACATTTTTAAGATTGAAAGCATTATTGTTGCCCTGTACTGCTAAAAATATGCATTTAAAAGATAAATAAGTGGCAGATGAGGTTGCTATAAATTCTGAAAATGGCTTACCTATTAATGTAACTGAGGGCAACATAGGTTGGCTGCTGTAATTCTTGTTTTTCTAAAACACGTGGATCTGTATCTGCAATAAAAACACAATTACAATTTTTCAGGTTTTGCATCAGAATATACGAGGCTCCCACACATAAATAGAGGCTAACCAGAGAAAGATTAATTTAGAATATGTCTTTTTAAAGAAAACCCAGTCAGCAAAGCACAATCATTTGTTCATTCATTCATAAATAACAAGATATTGCATTACTTTTCAAGGGAATTCCAAACATCAACAGTGATAAAATGCCCATCTGTCACCCAAACCCTTGCACAATCCCCCTCATAAATATTGGTTTTCACTGCTTACAGTTACAATGTTGGCATGGTTTTCGGTGGTTAATCGGCCTAAGAAAGAAAGTCTCTGTTAATTATGCCCACTTCAATGCTGGAACAAATTAGTTTCCATTGGAAAGCTCCATCAATTTGAAAATCTACTGAGCATTGTTCTTGTTCACTGAATGCTTTTTTTGAGTTTGGATTCATATTCTGGAGGGCAGCTCTTCTCCTTTTTAAATGTATAATGAGTTTATTATAACTTTTCTAGACTCTTAATCAGAAACTCTCATACTGGGTTCAGAGTTAACAAACAGCACATTCACCAGAGGGGTTTTCTACTGAAAAAGGCAGAATTCATGGCGACATTCCATAGTGGCGCTTCTCTTAGCACGGTGCCAAAAAATGTACTTCTCACAACCAGGAACCTGTTCTCAAGCTTCTCACACGGAGAAATGATTGCCTAAATATATGCAAAACAATGTTTATATAATAACAAAAGAAGCAAAGGGAGGAAGGTGACCACACACTGTTTGCTTAGAAAAAGTCTCAGACGGTTCACAGATTTCATTATAGCCTCCTCTAAAGCACCACGTTATTAGAAGTCCTCCAGCTGCACTTGGCAGTCACACTTCCTTTGATGTCATGACAGATGTTGTTTCAAGCACCTTTGCACAGGAAGTGTTTACTGCACGTGGTAGATGTGAGATACATGCAGTAACCCCCATGTGCATTAACAGGTGACGGGGGAAGGCAGCAGACCCAGCGGCAGAGAACATGGGCGGCAAAAGACAGAGAAAGCCATTGACAGTGCTTCGGACTCCCAGCAGAAACTGGACAGCAGAGACAGTTTTATTCTCAGTGTTAAAGTTAAGAATCCCATGTTCACTTTATTGTTCTCCTGTGCCAAGAATTTCAGAGACACACTATTCAGAAATCCTGCTTCCTTTGGGTCTCTGCCATCACAAGTCTTTAAAAGCCAAATACTGAAACAAGAGACAAAGATTCTCTGAATGGCTCCATCAAGTCGGGTCTTGAGTTTTTGGCAGTGCAAATGAGAACAGATCAGTAACTCAGCATTTCCTCCCCCTATCATGATGACTTGTGCAATTGAGGCTGCTCCTCAATCAGGTTAGACATAGGGCAAGCAGCTCTGAGTATAAGGAGCCACTCTTCAAGGGATAACAGTTTGCAAACACAACCCTTCCACTCTTCTAACTTGGCTGTATCCACCTTTCTGAGAGGAACAGACTCAGAGAGGAGACATTAGAACCATGCTCAACAGGTAAAGTTGCTTTGTCCAGAGAAATGGCACATTGGCATGCTGGGCAGGCCATGAGTGCAAATGGTGACTGACATTCCAATCCTGTGAGGTCCTCAAGGTGCTTAACGAGGTAAGAAATGAGAGATTGGACACGAAAAACATGAAAATGAAGAGAGAGGAGAGAGAGAGAACAAGGCAATGATTGCAAATGTCCTTGTGGGAAATTTCTCAAGTGCTCACAAAATGGTTCTATTTCAAGGTTAGTTATAAAGGATTCAGGAGCTTTGCTTTCGAGACAGGGATCCAAACTCAATTCACTAAAATCCATTCCTTCAAAAGAGATGCATGAGACACAATTATATAAGGTTTAGTATTTCCAGGGGAAAAGAGCACAAGTCAGTCTAAAAATGTATATGAAGGAGTAAAGTGTTAAGAAGCCAATAAACATTTTAATAATACCTTTTATTTTTGTCTGTTCCTGTAACTGATTTTCAACCTAACAGTTTTCCCACAAACCATCTTCTAATGCTTTCCTTTGTTCTCAAATTATGTAATTATTAAAATATTTTAAATATTACCTTTCTAAGTTACCTTGATTTTGATTTCTCTTACTAGTGTGCACACATGCACGTGTGTGTACAGATATATGCACGCATACATTTATGTTTTTCTTTTCTACTTCAAGCTTGTTATAGTTTGGATCTGGAATATTCCCCAAAAGTCCTTGTGTTAAAGACATGGTCAATAGCCTGTGGTGCTACTAGGAGGTGGGGGGACCTTTAGGAGGTAGGGCCTAGTTGGAAGAGGCCAGGTCACTGGGGAATGCTCTTGAAGGGGTTATTGGGAGCTCAGCCCCTCCTGTTTCCTGGCCACCATCAAATGAGCCACTTTCTCTGCCATGTGTTCTCTGCCATGATGTAGCATCAGAACCAAATGAGCCTGAACTGAAACCTTTGAAACAATGAGCCAAAATAAATCTTTGCCTCTATCAGAGGCAAAAGATTACCTCATATGTGATTACCTCAAGCAAAAACTGACTGATGCAGAAAAGGCTCTAGTACCTCACTGGGAAAGAGATAGACAGAACCATATATAAAATTCTGCGCGTCTCTGATGTTCAAGTAAACCATTCAAATAAATGATTTTGGCACATGACAGTCACACAAATTGCATCATCATCTCGTTTCATAAAGAATCAAAAATGTTTAGCATTGTATTTTCAAAACAAGATTTAGAATGTTTTCTAACTTTGCTTCACCACATTCTATAACCTATGATAGGCTTATGCCCACATATCAAATTATAAATGGGAGACAGACTTCTGGACGCTTTGAAATGCTACCTTCACCATGACCAAAAAAGACCACCTGGAAGTACCTTGGGCAGGACTCTTTTTTCCTAATAATGGAAATTCTGCTGTCTTGTTTGTTACCAAAAATTATAGATGGATGTCTCCCAGGCCTAAACTCACTCATATTAAACATTTCCTTGGACAGCCTTTAGAATATTCATTAAAACTTTGAGTTCTTAAAATGAGATGAGGCACTTGGTATCCAAAACTCAGGAGAGGCCTGTGAACTGCTACTGGAGGACCCACATCAGCTGCTGGTCCCAAATAAACACGGGCTTCGTCATTCACTTCCTGGCTGGCTGTTTCGTGGTGATCATGACTCACCATTTTTATGAGTTTAATTACACTACCGAATGCTTTGCATTCAGTAAAAGTATAATAGCTGCCTTCATTATTTCTCCTTCCCTGACAAACGTAACTGTCTGATGCTAGCTATACACTTTGTACTGGAAAAGACTGCAGAGGGAAGAGACTAGGAATTTTGCGGTAGGATGGTTTCCTCAGGTATTGCACAATGATGTCCTCCTCATGAGGATTATGAGGATAGAAGGAACACAATCAGGTTAAACTGGAAACTATCTACTGGATATTAATGATCATTAAAATTTTTTCTTATACTGTGTGCCATGTCATTTGAAAATTTTTGCAGATAAGTCCCTATAATTCAGAATCTAATAAGAAACAAATGCTCATAGCACACCACCTCCCAGATATTTTTCTGTCCTAACCAGAATTGGAACAGCAGCTACAACTGTCCAGATACAAAAACCACATAAGTGGTCTGTGGATAGAGATGCTTGAATTTTTCATAGCCACATGACAATGCTTAAGTTGGCAATTTGGCCATTTCTATAATGTGGCCATCTACAGCCACACATAACACTACCACTTCTACATCAATAACAAGTGACGGGAAGATAAACTTTCCCAACAGGGCAGGGTAATGCCAAGCCCAGTACTGATGAACTATGACTCCATTTCCGTTTCAGCCACCCCCCCCCCCCGCCCGCACACTCTCTCTCTTGTGTATTCAGACCTTAAGTTGATTGAAGGTTAAAACAGTTCAAATATTAAAAAGTCTTTGGAAGTACTCAAGTGATAAAAACCATCAACTTACTTCAAAGTTCCTAAAAGAGCATCTCTAAAGTGGGTGGCAACATGTGATTTTTATATTATAATCTCAGAGTAATATTCCAAATGTACAGCTCCATGGTAAGAACTTAGCTATTTAACACTAGAGCCAGCACACAAAGTAGAAGATTTCCATAGGTCATGGGATCTTAGAGACTCATGATTTGATAGGCTCAAATGAATTACAAGGGCTCAAGTTGTCAGGGCTCTACCTCCCATTGATTCTCAAGGTTAGGGGTGGTGGGGACTGGTAAGTTGTCAGAAACCAGGAATGGAGCCCTTTTCTATAGGAACTAGAAGAGCAATATGACTCAGGAAAGGCCAACACCACCAACTCCCTTGCTCAAAACCATGAGACCCACATTCATCAGCTTTGCCATCTTCAACATGGAGGCCAAAGGCAAGCAAAGGTCTGGGTTTGCAATATTTCTAACACCTTTTTTGCAGTTTTATCTTCAACCTCGCCTGTAAACTCTATTGGAGTTTTGTGCTGGGTCAGCTGAAGCTAATTAATGAGCCCATGGGCTTTGGCTATGCTCTAGCTGGTGTAACTTGCTGGGATTTTGTATTTTATATACCTGAAACTACTTACAATTTAAGAAAGTCAATTTAAGAGGCTGCAAAGCCTCTCTGCAAAGCTGACAAGGCTTCTACCAGCAACAAGTTATCTCAGGCTGAAAAGCAGCAGTGAGGGGAAAATGCGACATCATGCCCCTTGAGAGGCCTTCCCATTCCATATCTTCCAGACACCAGTTCTTTACTAAGAATGTATGGCAACTGTAGGGGGCCGAGAGGATATGGGTGGGTGGGAAGGCCCTAGAGAGGCAACCATCCACCCAGCCAGATGAGTGATTTTGGAGATCTGGGCTGGATACACCCATTTCTTTAGAATCACTCAGTTATTCCAATAATAAGTGAAGGGCACAGTCTGCAGGCTTCCTCCAGCTGTTGAAATTGAAAAGTCGCAGGGCTTAAGAGTTTGTTGTAGCCTTCTACAGCATCCTGGGTAGAGTCTGTCACACCTTCCTCTTTATCAGGCAGCACTTCCAAGCACCACCACTGAACTTGTGCCACTGAAGGGACATTACCTGGGAATGTCCCTTTTTCCCTGTCACGCTTTTCAGATGTGAGGAACTGGTTTCTCTTCAGCCCTCAGTCAGTGTCTGGCATGTGGGAGATGGAGCAGATACACTGGTCAATTCATCTTATGAGAAAATTGAAAACTTTGGGTTAAGTAAAGCAGTTTCCTCAAAGGCATTTGTTTCCTTCACCATTCAAGCCTTCACAGATGTGGAAACAAAGAATAAACTCACCAAAGATAGAACAGAAAGGAGACAAAGCAAAGTTATTTCAGCCTGTGTTTTAGAACATGAAAAACCCAAACAGGAAGAGAGCTAGCGTGCAGATGAAGTTCTAATGTCAAGTGGCTGCAGTGGGGGAGACCCAGAGCCAGGAGCTGATCCCTCGGCAGAGGCCCCAAGTGGCTCTGGACTTGGAGGTGCCGGCTTGGGCAAAAGACAAAGAGAAGGGTCAGGACTGAAAGAGACAAGGAGGCAATGCTTAAAAGGTAGATGACGGAGGGACACCGAAGCAGGACACCAAATACAGTACAGGAGGCGAGAGGGGAGAGTACAGGGCTGAACACAGGATTACAGTGGTAATGTGCGGGCTCCACCGCTCCTAAGAACCCTGGCAGCCCATCAGCGGGACTCTCCTCTGATTAAGTTTAAATGGGAGCAGAAAAAAGATGGCCAGATGCTGACATCTGGTGATTCCTTAATTAAATTATCTTCAGACAATTAAGTCCACAATCAACAAACTCCATCATGCTTCCTTCCAGAGGCTCCTCTCAGCTTTTATTGCCTGGATCTAATATATGAGCCAAAAACAGACAAGGGATGATCACTAGACTTTGGAGGAAAAGTCTTGACTGTGAATAAGAGACACCAAGACCAACAAATGGGGAGGGCAGGGAAGAAGAGAGGGAGAGGAGGAGGTGGTCAGTGGACACAAGGAAAAGAGCAAGTAAACGGGGCGTGGTGGCGCATGCCTGTAATCCCAGCGGCTCAGGCAGCTGAAAGCAGGAGGATCACAAGTTCAAAGCCAGCCTCAGCAACTTAGTGAGGCCCTAAGCAACTCAGCTAGACCTCGTCTCTAAAATCTAAAAAAGGGTGGATGTGGTCGTGTGCCCTTGGGTTCAATCCCTTATATATTAAAAAAAAAAAAAAAAAGAAAAGAAAAAAAAGGGCAAGTAAACGGAGGCCCTGGAAGTTAGGTGACAAGCCTCCTTACCAATCCAGAATGGACAGCCCTGGGACAAGAAGCTCTGCATCCTAAGTCCTGTTAGGCCAGCATTCTGACCAACAAAAAGGCAATTCAACATCCTGTGAAGTCAACTCATCGCTACCATCCAGTTGCAGCACTGGGTTCCATACAGGTAATCTTTGTGGCTTTATTAAAAGCCCAGCAGAAAGTTCTGTTGCAACTTTCACTTTTTTTTTATTCTTTTGTGGTGCTGGGGATTGAACCTGGGGCCTTGTGCATGTCGAGGCAAGCACTCTACCAACTGAGCTATATCCCTACCCACTTTCACTCTACTTTTAAGACTGAATTTGTTGAACCAACTATTTACATAGACCAACTTTTTATTCATGGCTAGTTTATTTCAGCTGCTGAAACAAATATTTCTTGTTGGCAATGGCTTTAAAAAAAAAAAAAATCCTACAATTGCGTGAGACCAGCCTTTGAACAGATCAACTTTTCCTTAGTTTATAGACACGTCATTTGAAACTTCTCCCAAGCCATAATTTCCATTACAGAGAAGTCAGTGCAAATTACAGTAAGATTCTTGCCTTCCCAAATTCAATGTGAAATCCAGATGCAGTTTAGTGTTGCCGTAAACTTTATGAGTTAAATATCTAAAAAGTCGGGGACGCCATGCAACACAATATAACACCATCTATTAAAAAAAGCATTCGTGTTCACATCTGTAGCCTGAATTTTCCAGCCACAAGTGAATGAATAAACATGAATCAACCAAGAACTGTTTGGACAATGCTCCAGGAGGCTGACTTACAAACAGAGCACCCTACAGCCTTCCCTATTTCTGGCATGGCCAGAGGGTTAAAGTTATCAGAAATGAACTATGTAGACAAGGATGCTAACTCTTTCTCAACTCACCAAGCTCCTACACTTTCGCGACTGCTTGAATTTTCCCCAAGGTATGAGCTGGGTACCCTATATCTATGAAAATGACACTAGTCCACACTGTTCAGTGGTGAAAGGGCATTATTGATCCACCTAAGCTCTTATCTTGCTACCTATGATGACAGCGCCCGTGTTTTAGTCAGTTTGTTCGCTGATGTGACTAAAAGAGCCAACGAGAACCATTGTAGAGGAGGAAGGGCTCATGGTTTCAGGGGTCTTAGTCATAGACAGCCAGCTCCGTTCCTCAGGCTTGAGATGAGGCTGAACATCATGGTGGAACACTATGGCAGAGGGAGGCAGCTCACACAATGATCAGAAAGAAGAGAGACTACACTCACCAGATCTAATATATATACCCCAAAGGCACACCCCCTATGCCCACCTCCTCCGGCCACACCGGACCTGCCTTCAGTTACCACTGTTAATCCCTATCAGGGGATTAATTCACTGATTGGGTTAAGACTCTCAAAACTCAACCATTTCTCCTCTGAACCTTCTTGCATTGTCTTACACGTGAGCTTTTGGTGGACATCTCACATCCAAATCATAACAGCCTGCCAAACACCATCATGGCTGCTATATATCTTTGTGAAAAATACAGCCTGCCCATGTGTATCTAGCAGCTCTAGAAACCTGGGTGCTGGGATTAAACAATAAAATTCTTTCAAACTAGAGTAAGGCCAAAGCTTGGTCCCCTCTAATCCTACAGGTATGTGCAGGTGTGTGTGCATGCATACATGTATGCTTGCCTGTTTTCCCCAGAAACGAACCCAATGATGAATCCAAGTAGCATGTAATATAAAAGCCAATAAATTAGCATCCCAGGTTCATGAAAAGGTATGTATAAGAGAAGACAGCTACTGGTGAGTGTGGCTAAGTGACAGAAAAGGCAGGAAAACAGGGCTCTGGAATTCCCCTCTTAAAGCTGGGAGTATCTGTTTATCGAAAGGGGGCCTCTCTCTCCTTCTGCCTGACATTGTTTGTTCAAAGAAATCCTATCCTTCTTCTAAGGCCCTGGCCCATATTTTACTTCTACCATATATATTTTCAAATCTATCTTATTACCTCAACAAATTGATAAGGCTTTAAGGAGATTGGTCTTAGAAGCAATATATCTTAAGTTCTGGCTGTCAATAATTAGTGCCCACTATGATGTATGATGAATAACCAGATGAATGCCCTGGACATGCAGTAACAGAGAGGGACACAGGATAAGCATTGAGCTCAGAGAGCAATGACTCAGGAGAGGAGCAGAGACCCATGTGCAAAATGACTTTCAGTATACATACTGAGGAGGAAAAAAATGCACAGATGTTCAAGATGATTCAAAATTTAGAATCATGGGAAAGAGCACAGATGGTGCTGATCTGGGAATATTTTACTGATGAGTGGGGACCAAGGCAAGTTTTAAGGGAGACAGCATAGAGAGTCATTCATAGGCGAGGGTGGGAAATTCAAGTGTGACATTAAGTTTGAAAGCATGGGGTGAAGTCTTGGGTACCATGAAAAAAGGTGGGAGAAATGAAGAGCCAAAATTCCTAGTTCTAAAACAGATACTTCAGGGTTGTGAACTGTGAGCAATTCCCTCCCTGCTCCAGGGGACATTTGGCAATGTCTGCAGACACTGAGCTCCCTAGATGCCAGTGGCATCAAGTGGATAGAGGGCGGGGATGCTGCTGAACATCTTACAGTGCACACACAGGATAACCCTGTCTCACCAAAAAATCATCTGGTCTATAATGTCAGTCGTGCCAAGGTGAAGAACCCTGCTGTGAGAGCTATATGACTATTATGAGGAATGAATTATTGCTTCTACATGATTATTTCTGTTCTATTGTCTATAACAAGAAGCTTGGTCAGAAGGCAACCAAAGCAACTGGACTTATTTCCAAAAGGACGGACTGAGTTCCTGCCATGTGCTCATTGCTTAGGGAAAATTTTGTCAGTAGGATCACAACGGAGCAAGATGGATGAATACAAATCCCAGTTAACAATAATCCAAAATAGGCTATGATGTGTAGCAATACAGAAATATACCAACAGTGCCAGAAATAAAACATGTTCTCTGGGAATCAGGGAAACTTCTTTAAAGAAAATTTTACAAGAGTCTTGAACTAATCTGCAGTCAGAAAAAGTGAGAAAATGGTGAGTGTGAATAAAAAAAGGTTTGATCAGGTGAGCAGAAGCAGGAAAGAGTGGAGACTGGCAAGAAATCCAGTGTGGTTTCTCCTCAAGAGGCTTGAAACGCAGGGGTCACATCACAGATGCATTGGAATGCTGAGTTCAGTCTTAATCCTATTAAGCAATGAAGAGTCAGGGAAGGTATAAACTGAGATGATCTTTTTGTTGGAAAATAACTGGTAGGGAAACAAAGGATTCGAGAGAAACTGGGATACAGAAATACAGGACTTGGTGAAAGCAGAAATGGAAATAGGAGATTTTCTTATGTTATAGACCCGAGTGTCTCATTATCAGAGGAACAGAACTTTAAAGTGAAAAGGGTTTGGTAGACAAGAAAGTGGGGTCTGCTTCTGATGTGTGGCAAGACATTCTGCAGAGCCAAGAAGTCGGAGCCCAAGAGAAAGGAGAGATAAAGGACTCATGATGCAGATAGGAACTGAAGTGCCAAAGGCTCCCATCGTAATACCACACATTCCAATAGGCAGTGGAACCAGAGCATGCCCCTCAAAACAAAATAGTGACACACAGTAAAAGTCAACTACCCTGATTAAAAACTTGGTTATCATGTAACTCAGTCAACTATTGGCTAAGAACCTTGTAGACCAAGCAGGATCAAGAAGAGCCCGACATTGTACTACATTCGAAACCAAGTGAATGGGACATTACACAAAGAGCAGGCACACAAGCTTGGGGGGAAAAAAGGAAGGAGTTGAAATGAGTTCAAAGTTCAGTGTTTGGTGATCTGGTACCCGAATCCCCAAGGTTTACTATGGTAATCATCCTCTCACTGAAAACCACCTTGCTATATTTGTTGGTATTGCTTAGGTAACAATGCCATGCCACACAAGTCCAACTGTCTGGTTCAACACTAACTGTGTAACTTCTTTAAGCCTCAAGTTCTCAACATCTGTAAAATGTTGAGGAGGACAGTATTTTTACCCGAGGATGGAAATGAGGACTACACTTAGTAGATACTGCTCTGTTCTTTAGTTTTGAAATGAATATCTGTACTATTGTGAATTATCTCCATTTTATAATCAGTGACATAATGATGCATCTAAAAACTCATGTAAATATGGCAGGGACTGCTGGAAGTTGCCCAACTGTCATTTTCTTCTTTCTGTACAGTACTGAGATACCTGGCTGTCTGACATCAAGACTACATTTCCCAGCATTCCTTGAGCCAAGTGTACCCATGTGACCAAGTCCTGGCCAGTAGGATACAGGGCTTCAAGCCTCCTTCAAGCTTCAAGGAAGCCTCCTTAAAGCCCTTTCTGTAGGGTAATTTTCCTTAAAGGTGACAGAAAGAATGACTGGAGCTCCTTCATGTACTTTGGCTAGGAGATAATTGGAACTAGAACTCGCATATGACAGAGTAATACAATCAGATTCTGAACTGCACTGATCATGTAAAGCTCCATACCACTACTGGACTCATTATCTGTAGTCTTTTTGAAAGTAAGAGAAATAAATTATCTTCTATATAAGCCATTGTTATTTGAAACCAAATAACTTCTCAGTTATATTAAGCCAAATCAAATCTACAATGCTAGTTTATTTTGCTGGACCCAAAACTCTCATAAGAAACACAAAATATTTCAGGTTTTTTTTTTTTTTAATCCAGAACAACAAAGCAAAGAGTTTATCATACAAAGCTCATGGAAAGAGAATCAGAATTAAACCACACATACATCACCTTAGCATCTGTGACTAACTGTACACTGGGATGGTTAAAGAATGGGAGAAAGGAGGAGAAAACCATCATGTCAAATTATGCCTCCTTTGGTCGCTTTAAGACTTTCTCCAGAATTAGTTATTAGTGGGCAATAATGAAGCAAATTGCACATGCAGATTACTTCTGAGTTATGAACAATGCAACCAGCAGTAACCTTTGAAGCTGTCAGGATCTTTTCAGGCAGGCAATTAAAGTGAAAAATGAGAGTATGCACAACTTCCATCACCCGATACTACATGTACTAACACCACCTACACACACTGACATCAGAGTAGGCTCAATCTGAATATTTATTAATGCAGATCTGTTCCCATTTGTTCCTCTTCTTTTCTTGTAACCCATTCCACCCCCACCTGCCTCCCCCCACCAAAAAAAATTCTTTTTCTTTAAAGGGCAGCTCTGACACTGAATCACATTTACCTGAAACCTACATACACTGTGACATCTTTCCTATGTGAATCAAAAGAAATTTCCTTCCCTTTTCCTTGGCCACAAGATAAATTTAGGACAAGCTTGAATTCTAGAGGAGAAAAAGTTGATATAGTAAATCCCAATTAGGAATTCACACAATAATCAAGATGGATGCATTATTCTTTTGTTTTTGTGGTCCTGGGAATTGAACCCAGGGCCTTGAACATGCTAGGCAAGAACTTTACCACTGAGTTACATTCCCCAGCCCTAGAAAATGATCAAGATGGAAATAGCCCACAATCGCTGATATTTACAGAAGATCAAATATGTATGTCAAGTGTTGGTTCTAAGCATTGAAGCTCCCCCTCCAAAAGACAAAACAAAAATGAAAAATGGTCCCAACTCTCAAATAGATCATACTCTACAGGATGTGACTTATACTGATCTGTAATCACAGTGATCCGATGTAAAAATATCTGCTTTTCTGCTAACATATAGGAACTGCTCATTGTATGTTTTGTGACTCAAGAACCCAGACAGACTTTTCAAGAGAATGACAGGCAGGGGTCTAACTGTGAGCTAGTTGAAACAGGTCTCCAAGCTGAGAAGAAACTCCTGTGCTAGGGGCCCAAGACCTGATCTGATGCCTACTGATTCCATCAGAAAGGTAGCTCCGTTTGGGTTCAGCCGCTTCAGTGCCACCAAGTGCCTATAGGCCAGTGGTTCTTAATTAGAACTGCATATTAGTAACACCTAGGTGACAAAAAGATTGATGCCCAGGATCCATCTCCAAGATTCTAATATGCAACAGGAGTTGACAATTACTACTGTAGACTGAGAAGGCTCAAAAAGCAGAAGAGAGATGGAGAACCACTTGGGAATGTTAATAAGCCAGTTTGCATCACCCGCCGGCCCGCCCATCTAAAAACGCAGTCGTGACTCTGGAAACAAATTATTGAAAGTGATTTAAGGGTTATATATATAAATCCAAAATCTAGCAAATCTTTTAAGCAGAATTCAGGCTCTATTTGAAGCTCTGGTTATATTCCCCCCCCCCCACCCTTTCACTTGCTGTACAGAAAGAGCTAGGCTTAGTAATTTTGTAGACAATTTGGTATCTTTGCATATTTTTAAAACAAATCCAAGTTGGGAGCAATCTTCCTCTATTCAGTACGGGCGTTCTGATAAGATACCTGCCTGGGAAACATTTGGTCATTGATTTCTTCTCAGTGTATTCCTAAAATTATAATCCTATATCACTGGAGTTCTGGGCTTCAGAACTTTCTGTAAGATTAGCCTGAACCAGTGTGGATTTTTCCTGTGCTATGATTCACCTCAGTAACAAATCAGGCCATAACCAACTGAATCCCAGTTGCATTTTGGAAGCTGGTTTCATCTAGGATTTGACAAGAAGAATTATCTTCATTACTTCTCATCTCCCAGGGAAGAAAAATCATTGCTTTAAAAAAACTTAAAAAAAAAAAACACAGAAAGAGCTAAACATTTGACATAGGGTTACATGATGCCTCTGCCTAAGAGTTATCAGAAACAAGCACATATTGGTTATAGCTTTCTTGGGTCCAAGTCTGATCTGAGGAACTCTGGGTCCAGACAATAGCCAGAAGCACAGCGTTCAAGCTCACACGCGTCAGAGGTTATATGCTATTTTGGAATTGATGACTCCTAATTCTGTGCAGGTTCTGTGTTCATTCTACTTGTTAATGAGTAGAGGCACATGCTGAGCTGTGTCTCAGATCCATCTCGCTGATGGTGTGAGTTTGGGCATGGGGAAGTCCCTAGCCCCTTTCCATTATCTGGCACCTGGCTGGCTCCAAGCAATCTTAGCTTCTGAAGAAGCATTTCTAGGAAGCCAACTCTGGGCTTTCTGATACATATTATCAATGCAGCTCCAATTTCTTTGGATAGGCAAGATCATATGGCAGTTACTGGCATGATCTGTTACTTTTTGTGTGACTTGAGGAAGTTTCTCAGCCCAAGTCTGTTTTCTGATAAGGAAGACAGTGACTCATAACCCCTACACATTACAAGGTTCTTAAGGGGATTAAATAAGATTAGCTATATACAGCCCAGAGCACAGTGCCTGGCACCTGGTAAATAGGTAATAAATCTTAGCTATTACTATTATTTCAGCCAGTCTGGTCTGAAAGCATTTTGTATTTACATTGTGCCAGTATATTTGTGAACCATCAATGGTTCCCAGATAGCATTAATAACAGGTAAAGATAATACTGCCATCACTGAGTGCTGAGTCCATAAGAAGAGTCCATGTGCAGTCCTCATGAACACCCTGCAAGGGAACTCTCCCACACATACCTCCTGCCCTTTTCCCAAAGGGGGAAACATAAGACTCAGAAAAGACCCACTCACAGGACTGGGAACTAAGGCCTCTTATCTGACTTCAATGTGTATTAGGCCACACACGCCACCTCTCCTGAATAGAAATGACTTGCTTGTTTCACAGCACGAGTCCTATGTCACTATTCAGCATTGAGTTGTCAAATGGCCAGGTGGCTTTTTCTTCTAGGCAAGTGTTTTACCTACTGAGCTATATTCCCTTTTTTTTTCCTGTTAACATGTAAAGGTGACTTTATTATCTCTTTTCCATAAATGAACATGAATATTTTTGTAGTAAAATTTAAACAATCATTATGTAAAATATTAACATAAAAAAAGCCTGTTCTGGTATGGTTCAACACCATCTCACACAGACACCAAGCATGGTCTGGGAGTTCTGGCCTTGCATCTCCCATTCTTTGGGTGTAATCAACCTTAACAGCCCTAGGACTTCAGAAGAAATTGAGTATGCCATTCCTAAGCTTTCCAACAATGTTCTGTGTTGTTGATTGTGAATGTCTATATAGGCACCAAATTATTTTTGGACTCCAAGGTTTCTCTGGGGCCTGGGTGGTTTTGGCTTCATTACCATGGGGTCAGGAATCAGCACAAATGGACTGACCAGGTGATCAGCTGAATGGGACTGTGTACCAGTGGAACCATTTCTTTTTTTAAATACCCCACCACCACCATTAAAGAGCAATTTCAGGTGCAGAAAAAAAAAAAAAGAGGAAGGTACAGAGATATCTCAAACTTCCCTCCCCAGTCCCCATGCAGATAGACATTAACATTCTCCAGAGTTTCCTTTTTCACTAAAAAAGTGCTTCAACCTTAGAAGAAAGATCTCTCATGTTCTTGGATAGGCAGAATTAACATTGTCAAAATGGCCATACTACTGAAAGCATACACAGATTTAATGCTAGTCCTATTAAAATTCCAATGACATTCCTCACAGAATTAGAAAAAGCAATAATGAAATTCACTTGGAAAAATAAGAGACTCAGAATAGCTAAACAATCCTCAGTAAGAAGAGTGAAGCAGGAGGCATCACAATACCAGGCCTTAAACTATGCTATAGAACCATAGTAACAAAAACAGCATGGTATTGGCACCAAAATAGACATGTAGACCAGTGGTATATAATAGAGGACACAGACACAAAACCACATAAATACAGTTATCTCATACTAGAAAAAGGTGCTAAAAACATTCACTGGAGAAAAGACAGACTATTCAACAAATGGTGCTGGGTAAACTGGAAATCCATATGTAGCAAATCAAATTAAACCCTTCTCTCTCATCCTGATTAAAACTCGACTCAAAATGGATCAAAGATTTAGGCACCAGAGCAGAGACCTTAAGCCTAATAGAAGAAAAAGTAGGACCAAATCTCCACCATGTCGGCTTAGGAACTGATTTCCTTAACAAGACTTCTAAAGTGTAAGAAAAATCAAGAATTGATAAATGGGATGGAATCAAACTAAAGCTTCTTCTCAGCAAGGGAAACAACATGAAGACACAGCCTACAGAATGAGATAAAATCTTTACCACAAGCACCTAAGATAGAGCATTAATCTCCAGGATATATAAAGAACACAGAAAACACCAAAAAACAAACAAACAAACAAAAAAACCCCCAAAGAACCCAATCAATAAATCAGTTAAGGAACTGAACAGACTTCACAGAAGAAATACAATTGACAATACGAAAAATTCTTCAACATATCTAGTGATTAAAGAAATGCAAATCACAACTACACTAAGATTCTATCTCACTTTAGTTAGAATGGCAATTATCAAGAATACAAAAACAGTAAGAGTTGATGAGGATGTTGGGAAAAAGGCACACTCATACACTGCTGGTGGGACTGCAAATTGGTGCAACCACTATGGAAAGCAGTATGGAGATTCCTCAGAAAACTTGGAATGGAACCACCATTTGACCCAGCTATGTCACTCCTCGGTTTATACCCAAAGGACTTAAAATCTCATACTACAATGATGCAGCACATCAATGTTTATAGCAGCTCAATTCACAACAGCTGAACGATGGAACCAACCTAGATGCCCTTCAACAGATAAATGGATAAAGAAAATGTGGTACATATACAAAATGGGATATTACTCAGCCATAGAGAAAAATAAAATTATGGCATTTGCAGGTAAATGGATGCAGCTGGAGAATATACTAAATGAAATAAGCCAAACCCCAAAAAACAAAGGCCAAATGTTTTCTCTGATAAACAAATGCTGATGCATAATGTGGGGTGGGGTGGGAATGAAAGGACTTTGGATTGTGCAGAGAGGATTGAGGGGAGGGGGTGTGGCGATGGGAAGGACAGTGGAATTATATGGACATTATTACCCTATATACCTATATGATTACCCAAACAGTATGACTCTGCAACATGTTCAGCCAGGGGAAGGAGAAGTTGTTCTCTATTTGTGTACAACATGTCAAAATGCATTCTACTCTCATGTATAACTAATTAGAACAAATTAAAAATTAAAATAAATCAAAAAAATTTGAACAAATCAGTATTGGAAATGTGAGGAAATAAATACTTTCAATTAGCATAAAAAAAAACTTGATTGCATCCCCTGGGCTTAGTGAGAACATGCATAAGTGTCTAAGTTAAGATCCTTCTCTTAGAAGACAGACCTTCAGCAGAATGTTCTCCAAAAGGGCTTCCAAAGAGCCACACGTACCTTCTCAGTGGAAATGAGAAACTTTCTGGCTAGCTTGCAGCTGAGGTCATTAAGTCATTCTGACTCATGAGAAACTATCAGTTAACTTGAAAGGCTTTTATATAGAAAACAAGTTATCAACTAGGGCACCTTTAAATGATTTTATCACACATTCAAGCAAACTACAAAACTATCACATTTAAATAAAATAAGACACTAATGAAGTAATGGCAAGACCTCAAGATTCCTCAAAGGGGTTCAAGAGATGGGGATTTAGTACATGTTTTTATCAGTTGAACTTCAGAAAATAGAAGGCAGAGATTGGGGGATTTTCTCGGTTTACGAAGATGACACTTAATATGTCAGAAATAGATCCAGTATCATAAGGATATTAACCCACTTTTCGTGGCTTAGCTTTAAAAAGGAACGCATAGATTATACATACTTTAAAAAAAATGTTAGTTGCTGAAAGTCTACTGTCACTGTCTTCTCCCATCACTGCCTTCACACTCAATGACTTAGCTCTTTAGCTCTTTTTTTCAACCTTTGCACTACAACCCAGTTATTTATTTCAAAAGATGGTGGAATGAGACAGACATCATTACCCTAGGTTCGTGTATGACTGCACATATGGTGCAACTCTACTTCGTGTACAACCAGAGAAATGAAAAGTTGTGCTCCCATTTATGTACAATCAAAATGCATCCTGCTGCCATGTATAATTAGAATAAAAGAATTAAAAATTTAAAAAAAGATATTTATTTCAAATTGCAACTAGTCCACTGCCCCCTACAGACAAATATGAAATTTCAAAAAATGTTGCTCAACTTTACTATATATACCTGGATAATACCGTTTCATTTTTAAATATTGGGACAACTCAATATTTAACTCAATCATATTGATTTTATGATGCAAAATTGAGCCCAATCAGTGATTTTTAAAAATACAAATCTTGCTAAGTTACAAATCAATATCATGCATTAAATTTAACCCTCACACATGGCTGTTGAGTGGTGCACGCCTGTCATCCCAGTGGCTCAGGAGGCTAAGGCAGGAGGATCAACACATTCAAAGCCATCCTCAACAACTTAGCAAGGCCCTATATCTCAAAACAAAATTTAAAAAGGACTGTATTGTGGCTCAGTGGTTACACACCCCTGGTAACATTAAAAAATTATAAAGGACTTATGTAAAAATAGAAGACCATTTGCAGTTTGTCTCCATTACCAAATTCCCCAAGCTCATCTTCTAATAGTTCTCCACTCTGCCCCTACACCCCAGCAACTCCCAACTTCCTCTTGCCCTTTGGGCACACCTTGCTTGCTTGCATACTTTTTGTTCCTATTACCCCATTTGCTCTTCTCAGCCCTGTTCTGAACCCCAAATACTGTTTTAGTGGGACTCTTGCTGCTGGATTCTGGCTGGTTCAGTACATGGGAATGAAGCAGGGTGAAGGAGTGGATGGTCGTGTGTCTGTTCCATGCCCTCCCAGGCATGGTTTGGGCAGTGCCTGCAATGCACCACTTGGGGCATTGACACCCCTCGTGCGAGCTGTCATTGTTTCCAGGTTCTGGTAACAGTGTCACCTTCCCTTTCCTTCAGGGTCCTGCTGTCGCCAGTGCCTCATCCTCCGTTAGTGTGCCACACCACTATAGGGACCCCTGAATTTCTCTTTTCTGCTGTCAGGCGACAGCCTTTCTAACATACATTGTTCCTACTACTGGGAACACTTTTACATCCACTTTTTGTTTGTTAGTTACCAGGGACTGAACCCAGGGGCACTTAACCACTGAGCAACATCCCCAGCCCTCTTTTATTTTGAATCAGGGTCTCCTTAAGTTGCTTAGGGCCTCCTTAAGTTGCTGAAGCTGGCTTTGAATTTGCGATTCCCCCACCTCAGCCTCCCCAGTTGCTGGGATCACAGGTGTGCACCACCAAGCCCAGCTTCTCTCACCTCTTTGTAGTCATCTTTATATTCATTTTCCAAAGTCCACAGCAGAGGTTATGCCCTCTCCAGAGCATTCCATGAACCTACGTGGTAGAATCTGCCCATCTTATAAAAAGATGACTTAAGTCTTAAAGTGATTATATTCCAGAAAGATTCAAATTCTCCAAAACCAGAACCCCGTTTCTCTTCTGTCCCTAGCACTTAGCACAGGGGCTGGCAAATAATTGTGATCACTGAAGAAACCAAGAAAAGAATGAACGGTAACAGGATTCTTAATTGCTAAATTGCATCACAGTTATATACTGGTAAGTAGTATTTTCTTACAGGAATGTCCATAGATCATCTTCATTTAAATTCCCATCCTGTGGTGATGGTGATCTAGTCCATTTTCTCTAAATTAGCTGCTGGGATCCAGCTGGAGGTAACTGCTGATTACTACATGGTGAATCAGCCATCTCTTCCATAACTAGCTAGTTTCCCACAATCCCACATCACCTGGCAGGGTGTTTTCTGCTTATTATGCTAATTAAGTTTTACTTGAAAGATGTAATTATTGCTGCAACCCAAGGAAATAATTAATGGCCAATTTTAGTGGGCAAAATATTCATTAATCAAGTCAACAGACAAGATACCTGCAGAGTTTAGGGACAAGGTCCTCAGAGAAGAGGGGGGAAAAAGATAATCACCCAGAGATTTCTCCTTTTTATAAATATAGGTTAAGTCTATTCAATTACAGTCTCTTGAAAGTTTACATTTCAGGTTTAGTCCAATGCCTCCTAATGAAGTCTAAGCTTAAACTTTTGGGCTTTTAGAAAGCATTGCACAATCGGATTGTTTAATCATTTTATCTCACAAAAAGGTAGTGATTATGAGGAGCCTTTCATACATGGTCTCCTAGAAATGCTTCTTCACATAAGGATTTCTGAATGCTACAAATGTCAGCCTGTGTCACCCCCACCCTGCCACCTTTTCTATTTCTGCAGTACTGGAAGAAGGAACTCAAGGGTGCTCTACCACTGAGTTACAACCGCAGCCTTTTTAATTTTGAAACAGTGTCAAAGTTGCTGAAGCTGGCCTTGAACTTGTGATCCTCCTGCCTCAGCATCCCAAGACCAGCTGGCCTCTGCTTTCTTATACTAAAGGCAGTGTGGGAAGAAAGGGTCATAATGAGAATACAATTTGGCTGGATCAATGTTTGTATCATCTCCATCCCTTATAAACACACATCTTTTCAAACCTGAGGGTGGGAGGACAGTTTAAATTCTTCTAACACATTGCTAATCAGAGCCTAGAGAAATATTTGCCAGAAAAACAACATAGTGATTCAGAGATCAGGTCAAACCTGTACCCACAGTTAAAAGATATTTCAATCCTAAATAAAAGCACATTGCCCCTCATAAAAAAAAAAAAAGATAAACCCCTCCAGCTCGTCCCCCATGGCCCTTCTCAATGCCCTTTTAAATAATATGCATGTCCTCAAGACCTCAAATTTACGCTGACTGTATATTTCCTACATGTGCATTCCCATTATGTTAAAGGGACTAAATTCAGAAGATGGGTCACAGAAGGTAGCATGCAATCACTGATAGTCGAGTTTTTTTTTAACACCAAAAAAAAAACAAAAACATGTTTTCATTTAATTTTAAATGCCAACAACCATATTCTAGCCTCTACATGCTCATAAAAAAATTTGTATTAAATACTGTTCACCATCCACATCTTAACAGGCTGGATGCTGAAGCATTTTTCATTCAGTGTAATGATCTCCAGGAGTAAAAATAATATAATTATAACTGAACTACTTGGTCAGCTAAATCACAACCAGAAATGCACTGGTATGTATTTCATTCACTGTGTCAAAAAATCTTCATTCTGGACCATCAACACAGCACTAAATTTTGATCTGTCATTGAAAACAGGTCGCTTCTATTTCTGGCTTACGGCATGGTAACAGAGTACAGCAATTGGCAAAGTCAGCTAATATTTCACGTTAAATCTCTCCACCTGACCTTCTGAGTCAAAAGAGCCACGTGAATAAGGAATTATTTGTTACGTAAACAGTCTCTTAAAAAAAAATGCCAAAACAAAACAAGAACCCTCTTAAAGCATGGGGAAAAAAAAGACCCAAAATTCTTGGGAGGAAAATTTGTTGACAGGAGGACCACTGAAGGGCATGGCCGCATTCCTGAGCTGCCTCTTCTTACAGATGGACAGAGGGCAGTGGAAGCCTGAGGCATCTCCATGGTCCTTAGGATAAAGCCAAAACAGGCATCCACGGTGGAGGACTATGGCTCCAAAGGGGATGGAGCCACTTTGGATGTGACCTCACCTACCCTTTGCTACCCACTGGCCTTTGAGAGCCGAGCCACAGACAGGATAAATGACACACATTGCAGGAGGAAGTTTCCTCTCCTGATTCTCCCTCATCCTTTGATTTGAGCTCACTTGTGAATCCATATTCAAACCATGGTTTTAATCTTCCTTTTCGTTTTCCTTTAGATAAAATTTTGAGAAAAGCTTTGCAGGTACTTCCCTCCTTTGACACCTCCCCCCCCAGTACCCACCCAAGCCTGGGTGAAATGACACCTCCCCTGCAGCACCAACCCAAGCCTGGGTAAAGGGACCCCTCCAACACCCCCTCTTACCCCATCTTCACACTCACCATGTGCTGAAAATGACACCACGCCACGGGTGTTTTCTCCCATGAGGCTAGCGTTTCTCAGCCTGGAGGGCTTTATAAAGTAGTTCCACCTCAGCACAGCCCCAGTGACTCTGATTTAATTGATTTGTGATGAAAGACCCACAGAAGAGGCACCTGTGGTGCATCCCAGGTGATCTCAGGCCCAAGAACCACAGCTGTGTTGAGCTCCCTGAGGACAAGCCTGTGGCTCTTCCCCCTTGAACTAGCACGTGGCCCGAAGCCTGTTTGCAATCAGTAACTGAAGGAGTTAAACGTGTCAGTGATTGAAGAAGAAGGTGGGGGAGAGAGAAGAGCCATTCTGGATGGCCTCACACTGGAGGGAAACCAAGCTTCTCAGGCTGGAGTGTGCATCAGAACCACCTGCTTGCACTGCAGGGGCCTCACCCTTAGGTTTCTGATTCAGTAGCTCTGGGTTGGGGCCTGAATTTTCATTTCCAACAAGATCCCAGGTTATGCTAATCCTGCTGAAAGGTGGATCTGGGACCATTCTTCCAGAACCACTAGTCTGAAATGAGCAAAGCAGTGTAGTGATCCCAGATCAGATGCGTAACAACTCATGATAACCTGGGGCTGCAGGCATCTATGACTGGGTGGCAAGGACAGCCATACTCTCAGGAACATCAATGGCCAACAGAGGGGCCGATGGCGATGGCATTAGGTCTAATTCTATTTGCTGCACAAAGAGACCAAGGATAGGAAAGCCTCCCCTTTGGACTGTGACTCCAATTCAATCAGCAATCTTTAATTTTCATGGCACATATATCTGAATCATTCATCCTGTATCCACTACTGTTCAGAATTCAGGTATGTCTAGCAAGAAAAAGAGACTGCCACCAATATTTAAGTAAAAATCACAGTACACTTTCCTAGAAATAGGACCAATTTTTTTTTTTTTTTTTTCCAAAAGCAACCAGGGGCAGACCTAGGCCAGAAAACAAACCCAGGCTGCTTGTTAAATCCATTCAAGCACTAGATTCCTCAGCTGTGAAAATACAGTGGTTTAAAATCCAAGCTTCTCATAACCACCCAAATAGACGCTATGTTACAATTAACATGGGGGAAAAATGTACACTTTCCTCAACTACTGTCAGTTAAGAGGCTTTTTTTTAAAGAGACAAAGGAAAGAAGCAAGGAAAATGCCAAGTGCACTAGGCTTTCCCAAAAGGCTAGGGATTACTGGTTCCCAGCAACCCTCCAACTGTGCAAGCCACTGAACAGTGACCCCAATGGAATCACGACTGTAACCCAGGCTGCGCTCCTCTCCACGGCTGGTGATCCGTCCTGCGCATTCCAGCCAGCAGTCATAAATCGGAGTGTCAGACAACGGAATACTTTTGGGTTGTGAGACAGTTAATCTTTGAGGAGTTTCTGGAGCAGAAGTAAACAGGAAATTGCAGCCTCTGAAAAAGTCCTCTGTTTTCAGGAAGTGAGTGGCATGAAGATGGCAGGCTCACCCACAGGACAATGACAGACCTCACCTGTGCACGGGCAGTGGTTGTACACGGTGGCTCTGGGCCAGCATGTCAGCATCCCCCGGGAGCTTGTCAAAGACTCAGCCCCTCGTCACTGCCTCTCAAGAGTACCAACTGTGTGTGTGGTGGGGGCGGTTTGTGTGTGGCAGGACGGGGGACATTGCAACCTACATTTTAATAAGTCCCACGTTTAAAAATTTGATTTGGCAGAAGTTGGAGATCTCCAGACACAGCGCTTTAGAGTCCTCAAAGCACCTTGGCACGGCGCTTTCTGGGCAATTCCAACTATGTGGGGAAGAGTGTATCATTCATTTTAAAAGTTAGGAAACTGAGATGAGGCTGAGAGGAACCTAAGGAAATACAATGGCTAAATGTAACAGAGATCCTGGAACAGAAAAATGACATCAGGTAAAAACCCAGGCAGTCCAAATAAAGCACGAACCTTAGTTAATAATGTTTCAATTCAGTTTATTAATTGTGACAAATATACGAATATAAGATGTTAACAGGGAAAACTGGGCCTGGGAATAGTTGAGATCGGAACTAATTTTGCAAATTTTCTGTAAATCTAAAAGTATCCTAAAATAAAAAGTCCATTTAATACAATTAGTAAACAGATGCTCAGAAACACCTATGAAAAGCAAGAGGGTGGACAGATGGGTACATTATTTTCTGTACGTTTAAAACATTTTGGAAATGTTTGTGACTTTCAAATATTTTATAATTTGAAGCTATAAGAATTATATATGTACAAACATTATTTTTTTTTTCTTTTCTCAGAAAAGGAGTGGACTTTGTTCAGAATGGATGCTGTGCTAACAGTGGGCCTGACCCTGCCTCATCCAGCCCGTCACAGAGCCTCTGGGTGTGAGTCCTGCTAGTGCCCGCTTCCTGAAGTGGGGCTGTGGAGGAGATGAACTTGGCCCTTGTCCTCCCAAGGACCCTGTCTTGGCCCTTGCCCTCACAGCCACCGCAGGCCTGGACATTCACCACGGCCCACAGGCCTTCATCCCAGCTGGCCTTCTTCCCTGGCAGAGAGCTGAGTGCTGTCTCTCCAGACGGCAATGGCATTTTAACGAGGACAACATGGGGCCTCTGAGCCCCACCTGAGTTAGCTGGTTGGGGAAAGGTCACCCAAGCCTTTAGACCAAGTTACTTGGGCATTTACCTATGTTCCTTTCCCTTTCTTTTCTTTCTTTTCTTTCCTGCTACTGGACAGCACCTGGTCAGAATGTAAAGCCCCCTCCCACCCAGCATCCTCCTGGGCTGAGCAGTGCTTCCGAGGCCCGCCCGGAGCTTCGAGCTCCCAATGTCACACCCAGGCTTTTATGTACTGCTTTCTTACATATTCCAACTTCTGAAGGAGTTAAAAAAAAAAAAACAGATGGTGAGATGGCCAGAATGTGGATTCGGCAGGAGGAGGGTGAAGAGTCTGGACAAGCCATAAACTGGATTTAAATCCTTGGAACAGTGGGACGTTCACAGTTGCCCACATGTTCCCGAGACTGGCTATTTTTGCTCCACTGTTTTAGTGCCAATACCAAGGAATGTGTGTGGCAGCCAGCCTTCCCCCAACACCTTCGCCTTGGCTCTCACCCAGACCAAAGGAGTGAGGACGGGGGAGAGGGGCCCAGGCAACATCATTTTCAAGTTTGAGAAACAAAACCGAGAGCTTACTGGTTTCTGTTCTACACCAGACTCACCAACATCACATAGCTGCTGACTCCTCCGTGTCCTTGTCCATGCTATTATCTACTGTCCTCCCTACACCTCTCAGCAGACTCAAGACCAGCCCTTCCTGAAAAGAACCATGAAAGTCCTAAACACAGCCCGGGAGGTTCTCTGTTGTCTTCTGCATCCTTCACTCTTTCATTCAACAAATACTTACTGAACACTTACTATGTGCCAGGTACTGTTCTAGGCACTAGAAATACAGCCCTGAACACACAAAAAGATAAATTCCTCCTGTCACTGTGTGTAATTACATACGGGGAAGGAAAGGGTCAATAAGACATAAGTAAATACATACTATTATGTCTATTGTGTCTGGTGGTAAATTCTAGGAAGAAAAAAAGAACAGGGGAAGGGAAGAGAGTGACAGTTGTCTGGTTCCTTCACAGACACTTAGCATGTGCCCCCTTTTAACCCAGTTGATGTTTCCACATCGCCTCTTCAGCTACTACTCTGTTCTTGAAAAACAAGGCCTACCTTATGCTTCTATTAGCATAGATGATTATGCACACAGCAGATGTTCAAACAGCTCTGTTGAGCTAAAGAACTTAAACAATGCAGCTGATTAACATTTTAGAACCTTAGACCTTTGAGGTACAAGAGAAATCAGGAGATGAATTGGTCCATATGGAGCAGTGTGGAGTGAGCCGTGTATCCTGCACCTGTTTATCATGCAGCTGTGACCTGGGCACTGAGTGCCTCATTGATGACACAAGTGAATTAGCTGGTGTTATGATCTCGACATCACTCGAGAGTATCCCCCAAGGGCTAACAGGTAGGGTGCTTGGCCCTCAGTGGTGATGTTGGGAGCTGGTGAGACCTTTAAGAAGTGGGGCCTAATGGAAGATCCTTAGGTTACTGCTGCCTGAGGAAGGGATTGTGTTAATTCTCATGGGACCCTGAGTTCGTTTCCTAGAGAATAACTTGTTATAAAGGGAGCCTAACCCCTGAATTGCTCTCTGGGTTCCTGCCTCGAGATGTGATCTCTCCTTCCCATGTGTACTCCTGCACACATCATCACACATCATTTGTCCTGAGGCCCTCACCAGGGCCCAGGTGATACCCACACTATACCCTTGAACTCTGGAACTTCGTGCTAACGAAAACCTCTTTATTTATAAAGTTAGCCTCAGGTGCTTCATGACAGTAATAGAAAACGGACTAATACAGTCAGTGAAATCCTGCCCTTGGGATGTGTACATTGTGGTGAAAAAGACCACCAAAAGATTCGTGATCATTTCTATGAAGGAAACAAGCAGGGAGATGAAAAAGGAAGTAATGAGAAGGTCGGCTGGGAAAGGCCTTTCTAAGAAGTTGATGGATATTTTAGCCAAGACCTAAAAAAAGAGAAGGAGCAAACAACAAGAAAGGAGTGGGCTGGGGCCATGGAAGTGAAGTTCCTGGTAGAGGCAGCAGCAAAGCAAAGGTCTGGAGGTGGGACGTGTGCTGGGCATGCTCACAGAGCCATGGTGCCTGGGGATTGGCTTGGAGAGGCAGGGAGCCCGGTCTCACCAGCCCACATGGGCCTCTGTCAGAAGTGTGGGTTTTATTTCAAGTGCCATGGAAAGCCACAGAAGTGTCCAAGGGGAGAGAACACAAGATTTCTATTTTAACAACATCATTCTAACAAGACAGCCCCAGAATTGGGGTGACCTCATGTCCCAGTTGATTGTGCATAATGCCATTTTATGCTTCCTGCACCAGAAAAATTATTAGTAGCACCCCATTTTACTCTCCAAAGTGTTACAGATTAAAAGAAAATATCATATGATCATCTTATGCAGGACCTGTTATAACTATTATGATTCACTGTTCTATGAAAACTGATATTCTCTGGACCAATCACATCCCCCAAATCAAATATTATAGCAGAGCTGGATTCAACCTGTTCTATGGTACAAAATTAAGCCTGTCCTCTAGCATCCTAATTATAAGTAGGTTCCACTGGAGTCTGTTCTTTAGGACAGGAAGAAGAGAAAATTCTATAAACTTCTCTCCATGATGGACTCCACGTTCCACAGCAACTGTAAGGGAGAAACTTTTTCCACAGATCAAATCTGAAATGTTGGTGGTTCAGCTGGAATCTGTCCTCACTTGATATGGATACAAAGGGGGCAGTCATTGCTTGTGGGTCAGATACTGAGAGTCCTGTTCTCAGAAGCTCTGAGGAGCTCCAGGTTACATAACCCTGTTTCTCTAACCTCTCCTCTCAGGTCTTGTTTTCCAATGTGCAGTCATCCCTGTGCTCCTCGGGTGATCCCGCCAAGCTCCTCACAGTGACACAGTACTCCTACAGTTATATTCCAGAAACACTCCGCTATGTGCCCTACCAAATCTCTCCAGAAGCTTCGGACCCGTTCTCCTCTGCTTGGAAGCCAGGGTCTGGGAAATCGGAAACGGTTCTGGCAACCACATGATACCTCCAGTCTTGCTTCCACCTGTCCTCCTGGCCCCGACCACCTCAAGAGAGGATTATGCATGATCTGACTGCATCTGGGCTCCCCAGGCACGTAGGGGTGGCAACCTCTGTTGGCTGGGATTACACCCGCCTCTCACATTCCATTTTACAATCACAGAATGTCAGCTTAGAAGTGACCTTGGCAACACTCTCTTCATTTAGTAGATTTATTGAAGGTTGAGCTCATGAAGAGCCCCCAGAAAAGCTCCAGCTTAACCTACATCAGAGCCCTGCCCCCGGCCTGCTACCTCTGCAGCTGCCCAGGGAAATGCACCAGCCTCCCACTGTCTTATATCAACCTGCATGTACATGTCCTGCTCTACCCCTCCTGGACTTGTTAGCTTCTTGAGGACAGAGAATCTGTTTAATAGGTTTCCTATTATTCACAACATAGTATCTCCTATGTAACCAGAACTCTGTGGAGATGTTTGTTGAGCAAACGCCTGAAAGGATTCTTAAAACTCTCCTTTGGCTTGTTTTATGACACAAATAACTAAAGAAGAGTAATGTCACCAGGCTTTCAATCATCACAGGCTCTGGGGACCCTGTGACCAGGATTGGACCCAAGTCCAAATCTAGGCTCTGCCCTTAAGTTTATCAGCTAGTGGATCATGGAAAGGTATTTGTCTATACCCAACGATCCTATGGGGGTTAAATGAACTCGCATATATTGCACACAAAGGACTCGACAGACACATATTCTTCCCTGGGTACCAGTTTCCCCTCTTTGGCTTGCTTTGCTTTGGTGAATATAAAGTTCACTGTTTTTTATTTAAAAAAAAAGCCCTAGTGGTTCTTACCAGACACTGTTTTTCCCCATTCTGAACTATTAAAAGCTACCCTCAGAGAAGAGATAGAACTATACTATAGGGGCTGGCTCATCGGTAGAGCGCTGGCCTAGCCCTTGGGAGGCACTGGGTTCGATCCTCAGCACCCCCATAAAAATAAATAAATAAATAAATGAAATAAAGATATTGTGTCCAACTACAACTAACAAAAAAATATTCTTAAAAAACTATACTACAACTTAATTTTTTTTTTTTTTTGCAAATTTTTAAAACAGGGCACTGAGATAACACCAACATGGGGCAATTTCTGAGTTTGTTGGTGACATAAATTGGAATTAAATTTAGAGAGAGAACTAAGAAAAGCCTTCTGATGAGCTGAAGCCAAAGGGCAACTGCACGGGGAAGATCAACAGGAAACGGGCCTACAGGGAGTGCTGCTGCAGAGGCCACCACGGGCAGGGTGGCCACTCTGGTCCTAGGGTCTCCCTCTCACTGAGGGAGCAGGAGTTTCTGTCCATGACCCAGGACTGATACCACACTGACATCTTGTGGTTATGAGCAACATGACATTGGAGCTGCCCCAAGACATTTATATGCACATGAATATTTCTACCATTTCTTAATTTTATAGCATTTAAAAAATTTCAAATGTTTCCTCAACCACATGTTCACTGTTTGCACACCATGAAGGCAGAAGTGAGGGCAGGTGGCTGCTGCTTAAAGGTGACACTGGCATTTCTGCTCCCACTTCTGCGGGTGCTGGTACCCCTAAGTGCCACTGTTTCCAAGCATTTGCAGCTCTTGGCTGAACATTTCTTAAATCTGGCACCTGAGACTTTGGGAAGGAGAGTTACTAAAACTTATTGGTTGTTTTAAAAGTGAAATGAAAACTGCAGCTGGAGTTTTCAAATACCAACCAAACCTCCCCCCGCCCCCTGGACCTCGTGAATTCTGAGAGGAAAGGAGGAAATAGAAAAATAACTTGGGTCTTTGGAATTTCAAAATTAAATTTCTCTTCACAACCATACCCTGGAGCTACTCAGCAATGGATTTGGGCCAGCAATCCTCCAGCCCGCAGAATCCCATATGGTACTGAGTGACTATTGCATTCAAAGCACTCAAGAGGCTACTGGGGACAGGGCACCAGTCACCATAAAGCAGAGGAGAAGTGAGAGGCTGGTGGGGAGACCCCAGGAAAGGCTACTGTGGGAGTGCAGCATTTGTTCCTTTGGTACCTGTAACTTGGGGCTGATAAAGATTCCCATGTGTAGTGTGTGGTGGTGCACGCCTGTAATCCCAGCAGCTCAGGAGGCTAAGGCAGGAGGATTGCAAGTTCATAGCCAGCCTCAGCAACTTAGTGAGGCCTACGCAACTCAGTGAGACCCTTTCTCTAAAAAAAAAGGACTGGGGATACGACTCAGTGTTTAGGTCTCTGAGATTGGATTTCAGTGCCCCTGAGTTCAATCCCCAGTAAACAACAAAAAAGATTCTCATGAAGGTGTTTACAGCAAGGTGGTCAAAGACACTTAGGAGTCACACAAAACAGGATTTCATTCCAAGCCCCATCACTTCCTATCTGTCCATCTGAACATGTACCCTGAGCTCTCAAAACTTCATTTCCTTCATCTGAAAAGCAGGGAAAGTGATTCCTACCTTATATCGTGGTTGTGAGGAATGAATGAAATCATGTTGTGTCAGCGATGACTCCAGGCACACTAGGAACACAGACAGTGACAGCTGTTACTAACCAGAGAGCTGCAGGAGCAGAGCTCCAGGCAGGAGAGACCACTGCCACCTGATGGCGTCTGGAGCCTGTGAGCATGGGGGACCTAGGATGCACAAGGCCATGGCGAGGTAGGGTCAGGCACAGAGAGGCCACCAAACACCAGGCAGAGGCATCTGACCAGCGCCAGCTTCCTCTGCGCTCCTGAGGCCTCCTCTGATTCTTCATCGCCTCAATGTTTTAGTGGATTTTTTTTTTTTAGCTTGTAAACTCTTTTCCCAAAGAGGCTGTTCTACCTTCTTGAAGGCACAGGTCACATCTCGTTGCATAGTTCCAGACAGACAGGGTACCTAACAGACACTCAGCAAACATTTGGCCTGGCCCCTTACCATGTGCTGGGTCACTTTGAACAAATTAACTAATCTCTGTTATTAGATAGATTTTTCTTCAGTAAAATTCAAATAAATAACCCTACCTGCCTCCTTTGGTGGTTGTGCAAATTAAATGAGATAATGAAATAGAAGTGACAGCAACAGGGAGAAGGCTCAGTACAGGACAAATACTGTCCGAGCCACACCTGCTAGCATCTTCTTTGTCCAGCTTCATAGAAAATGTTCTCTGAAATCCAGGCTCAGAGACCTGAGTGCATGCTTAGGATAAATCAGGGAGGACAGGGTAATATAGCCACAGACAACACTTCCTAGGGGATTTGTTAATAAGACCTGGGTTATCACCTCCGTTTTCCAGCATTATGTAACCCCAGTTCTTCAGCATAGCTTCTAAAAACACACCATGGCAGCACTGCCCTTAACTGCTTTTCCAGACAAAAAATCTTTTCAAATTTCCACCAAAAGAATGCACTCAGCGCCACCTCATCCTGATCATCTTAACAAACGGGTAAATTCTGCTGCCACAAGATGGTTTAGCTCAGTATCTCATCCTATGAGCCAACATGGTACAGCCATGGTTTCTGAAAAACAACATTTATTCTTATAAAAAATAATAAATGAGTCTGAAAAGGGGGGAAATCTAGAAAAATATGGAAAATGAGGTACCCATAATGAACTATCCAAACATAGTTCAGTTTGCACATTTTGCTGTATTTCTTTCCAGTCTTTTCTGCATTTTTTTTAAAATGGGGTTGGTTTTATTTTCTCACTTAAGGTACTGAAAGATTTTGTTTCATATTTCACTATTCATAAAAAAAAGTCACTGAGCACCCAGTTAGTACATAAAGCTGTGCTTAATTAACACTAAAAGCATTTGAAGGTGAAATGAAGTTGAGATGAAGTTCTTCTCCTCCAGAAGTCTTCTATTTGGCTGAGGATAGACAATAGACAGGAAAAATAAATAATGGGATACAATAACAATCAAAGCAAGGGACAATACAAACAGAAATGTATCCAAAGGAGTCAAATCTAGACAAGACTACCATGGCCTAGGATGGTCTTGAAAGGATTCCACACAGCACTATAATTCTATAGGTAATTTCAAATTTTTGATGACTCTAGTCTCCTTTTCCCAATATACAGAATGAAAGATTCATTGAAATCATGCCCATTGCTATGCTTTTACTATTATAGGCAAAACTGAACTCCTGACAATGTTGTTTTTCTAAATATCACAAATGAGCCTAAAAAGTCTCCCAAACTATGAAACATGAACTAAATAAACCTCTTTTCATTATAAAGTACCAAGCCTCACTTATTTTGTTATAGCAACAGAAAACAAACTAAGATAGCCACTAATTTCATCCACTCATTCATTCAGGAAATACTGGTAAGTATTTTAGAGTGTGTGTTAGTGGACTAGGTGCTGGAGACACAAGTAAACCAATGGACAGCATTTTTGCCACCCCCCCCCCACATAGATTAGACAGTAAGAGGGGGGCTGATAAATAAGTAGACAATTATAATCCAAAGTGATAAATGCTCTGGATAAATCAAGCTCCATTAAAGACTCCAGATATTATGGATAAAGACTATGTTAAGAAATGAGCCCCATATTAACCCAGGCATGGAGAATTAGGAAGGGCTTCTTAGAAGAGATGACATTTGAGTTGAAAGAAGAATAGTAGACAGTCCTGTGAGACAGTAAGAGAGGTCTAGGAAGAGAGAACAGCATGTTAAGTGTTCTTGAGGAGAGAAAAAAAATAACCCTCTGTCTTGACCTACTCTTCCACCAATGAAGTCTATGTGACTTCGCTACTGTCTGGGGCTATTCTGAGCTTGACCTCACCCCTTGTCTCTTGGGGGAAGGCCACTTCATCATGTCTTTGCTGAAGATATGTCACCTACCAATAACACTTAAAAAAAAAAAAGACATCAGTTCTCATTCTTAACCTTAATCCAGCCAATCCTTTGGTTTTTCCTTAAAGCTCTGGGTAGGGAGGAAAAGTTAAAGCAAACTTTTCAGTGTGCCTAATGTCTTCCATACAACTACATCATATCTAAATCTTTACAAAAACCACCACAGGAAAAAGATATATTGGTCCTCATAAAACAGTTGAAAACAATGAACAAGGTGAATTGGCTTGCCTTACTCGACGTGGCTAAGCTTCAAACCCAGTTCTGACTCCAAGTACAGCCTCATTATTCTCTATCATGGAACTATTCAGAGAGAAAAACAGGTCCTTCAATAACACACTTGTCAAGGTGGACCTTCCTGTTTTGCTAGGTAAGACTGTGTAAGACCCGGCAGCTCAGGAGGCTGAGGCAGGACGATCCTGAGTTCAAAATCAGCCTCAGCAACTTACTGAGCAACTTGGTGAGAGCTTGTCTCAAAATTAAATATAAAAAGCTGGGCTGGGGATGTGCTCAGTGGTTAAGCACCCCTACCAGACAGCTGTGTGGTTGTGAAGGAAACAGACCATACTCTACACTGTCAGTCCAAGAGCATTTGTACTTTAAAATTATACCCTCAGCTCCTTGTTTCTGGCAGGGTGCTTAGTCTTTCTGCTATGGCCCTCACCACACCAGATGCTGGACTGCTGCAAGATGGACACATCCTTGGCTGGGCTTCTGAAACCCTGTGTGCTAGCCGGCCTTCTATAGCTGTTGCAGGTTCATGAGAGGTGGTGTGGAGCTGGGTTACTCTAGCCAAGTGCTCGCTGTTATCCTGAAGCTTGGCACAAAACTCCGCCAGGCTGGTATATCAGGTGGGTTACACACCAATGAATCATAAGTGGGAAGACCATATAATTTATTATCCAAACCACTGGCACACCTGGGAGTGAATGGGGAGCTATTCATAATTACACAGAGACAAACACGTAAACCAGGCCGAGCGAAGGCAACTCAGAACTTGTGGTCACTCTGGTCAAGAGGAGTCACTTTACTTTCAAAGCTTAAGGCCTAAATTACAGTAAATCTAGAAGCCCTGCTGGGTCCGGCCCATAGGCTTATGACCTTATCCTGGTGCAAAAGAGGCACCTAAAGATCAATCTCGGGAAAAATGACCTAAGGGAAGAAAAACTACAAAAGGAGTTCTTCCCAAATACACAGAGTGGCCTACACGGTTGCTGTAACCTGGGAGTCGGGCAGAACTGCTTCTCCTACTACACCTTGGCCTAGGGCCTAGGGAATGTTCTCCCCAAAGAGCAATCTAAGAATAAGATAGAGAGAATACAAGCCGGGCATAATGGCACAGTGGCTTGGGAGGCTGAGGCAAGAGGATCAGGAGTTCAAAGCCAGCTTTAGTAAAAGTGAGGTGTTAAGCAACTCAGTGAGACCCTATCTCTAAATAAAATACAAAACAGGGCTGGGGATGTGGCTCAGTGGTTGAGTTCAATCTCTGGTACACCCCCCTGCCCCGCCAAAATGCACTGTGGATACAAAAACTCTCAATGATTTGGGCACCAAATTGACAGCCCCTGGCAATGGCCACCCAGTGATACCTGTTTTTGAGCCCATATTGGCTCCCATCACAGTGCCACTAACATCCACCGTGAGATGTATTTTGAATCGCCTGCTCCCCCAGTGTGCTCATCATGAGATATCCGCAGCGTGTCCGGCCAACAGTGTGGTATCACCAATCTAACTATTTAAAGTACCACGCAAATGCCATTTTGTGTTTTCAAATGTACAAACATAAATGGCCTTTGAAATTCTGGGATTTGTAAAAAGAGAGACTGGCCAGAGTTTGAAGGTCCCATACCTTGCCCCATCATAGAACTCCTCCCTTGTCGTTGCTCACTAAATGCTTGCGCAGCAGCACAAAACCAAATGCAGTCTTCCCAAAACCCCCAGCCCTGAGTGGATGGATTGTGGCTGAAAGTGAGGTCCACAGGGTGGCTGAAGCTGCAAAATCCACTCTTGCCCCTCACCTTAGTTTTCCACTGCACCAGGTCAGAGGCTGATTTGATTTGCTGCCCTGAGTGGGCTTCACACCTTCCCTTCTATTTGCCAGTGTGTCTTTTTCCATTACCCATGTTTAAAAACAGCCTCTTTAATTTATGGGCATTTAGGGCTCCAAGCTGTAGGCTCACCACAGAATCAGGCCCCTAAATGGTAACAGCTGAGCCGGCTTGTCAGGACGGGTGAGGCCCCCTCCTCCTGTCCCTGGAGAAACAGGCTGGACAGACAGGCCCAAGGCCAGCCCCAGCCCCAGCTCCAGCCCCATACCCTGCCTGCCCCAAGTGGGGCAGGGTGGTTTCCTTCCACCAGTGAGAAAAAAATGGTTCCCTGGGTATTAGGAAAAAGCGGCTCCTCCATGCCAGCCCCTGGCCTGTTTTTGATCTCTGACAGAAGACAGAATGTTGATAAGGACAGTCCTTGACTTCAGGTGATGCCTCTTTTGGCATTAAAATAGCCTTCCTTTTGTGAAATGACGTTTGACAGGGTGTGTGTGCGTGTGTGTGTATATATATTTTATATATGTGTATTCTTTAATTGGCAAAATAAAGAGTATCAATAATTGATAAAGTTTTTTGGTAAAATTTTACTGTCTCATGAAATGCCAAAGTCTGGGAACCACTTCATGAAGACTCTGCGCCAGGGCTTCTTAAACGCAGAGAGATGAGAATGCAGGTTGAGCACGTGGGGAGAGCTGGCTCACGGGGGACTCCCATGTGCCTGGAGCACATGGACAATAGGTTAATAAGTACAGCTGGGGGGGGGGGGGCACAGAGAGGTCTCAGCCCTGTCTACTCAGGCTCTGGACTTGCACCATCTGAGTTAACCCACACCACCCCCCTGCACAAAAACAGCCAAGGATAAAAAGGTTCAGCGAGGCAAAGGACTCATCCAAGGCAACACAAGTAGCTGTAGGGAGGCTGGGCTTCAGCCCCGAGCCTCCTTGCTCTCCCTGCTCTGTGGCCCAGGATGGGGAAGGCAGAACAATCAGCCCTTCCTTAAACTAGCTCAAAAGAGCAGCTGAATCCATTCTTGGAGGGCTTTGTATCCCAGTTGAGCCTAGTGCATTACAAAACCCAGGTGATTGCAAAGATATTGCAAAGCATTTTGCTTGCTCTCTGTATTCCTAATTGTTTGATTTGAAAATGTGTTTTCTGGAACTGCAAAGTTTCTTTAAGTGCTTTCATCAAAATAGGCTTGGTCCACTAGGAAACAACCATGTATCCTCCACAAAGCAATGCTACTCAGACAAACGGAAGTCACCAAGTAGTCATCACCTCCTCTTCTTTAAGACCTTTGGGTGTGTTGCTGTCCGTTGCTACCTCCCAGAAAGGTCAGAGGTACGCTAAAACAACTATTCACTAAAACTACCAAAGAGGATTTTGAGAATTATCAAAATCAAGAAGTTCACGTGAATATTATCTGTGAACTTAATTCAACCACATTGTTGTTACTTTGCAAAATCACACAAACCACACCACAGCTTTCTTAAGGGTCATGTAGATCCAGTACTATGTCTAGCCTCTTGTATCTCTTTAGTTTACTAAACGCCATGTTAACAGAGTTACAAATTTCTTCTCTACCACCTCTCCATTCTGCCCACTCCAACTTCTGGCCACATAGGAGGTAATGTCCCTCAGGCATGGATTCACAATGATCTCCACACAGAACTTGCAAATAAAGGTTAAAAATGTCTTGGTGTATTTAACTGGATTGAATAATAATTGAATTTGGCATCCCTTTTGGAATGTCTCCTTTGCCTTAACAACTCTACTAAGTATTGGTGAATAGTATTAGGCGTTCATTCATTCATCCAACAAATAGGTACCGAGTGTCTATTTAATGCTAGTTACTGTTCAGAGTGATGGGATAGAGAAGCGAATTCAAAATACAGGCAAAAATCCTACCATGATGGATTTTTCCTTCTAATTGGGAAGAGACTGATAAAAACTTTTTTTTTTTTTACTTATTAAAATTAAAGTGGAAAATTTAAATTCAAGAATAACAATTTCATATTTGGAAATAGAAACCCCTATGCATTTCTTAAATTTCCTTATTCTTTCATACTAAGAGAAAAATTACTTTGCAGAGTTTACACAATATACCTAACTTACAGCGAAATGGTACAGACTCGTCTTGTTCATGGCCACGTTCCTGACGTATCTTCCATGCACATTTTCACTGCCAAAGGCTGGAGTGGTTCAAGGGCCTGTGCCAAACCCTTCTTAGAGGATGGCCCCCGGGAGGAAAAGGGTTCCCAGCACAGGACTCACTCTGGCGACATTCTGCCAAGACAAAGCTACTTCTTAAGAAATCCACAATTCACTTTTATGTAGGACCATTAAATAAGATGGTAATGTTTTACTCAGAAGACTCTGGTTGAAGTTTTTGAAATATCTTAAGAATGAAAGACACAGAGTGAGGCTGAGACAGTGGAATCAAGAGAGACGGCCTGACCACCACACTTTGTTCCTTGTGAGGAATGGCTAACAGATGAAAAGTTTGTTCCCTAAAAATCCCCTGTTGAACGAGTCATCAAACACAGTGGAATCATGTGGGAAATTACTACAAAGGAAGCTGCTAACATCCATGATCCTAAACAGATGGGCAGTAGGTTAAAACACTGCTGAACATGGGAAGACGTAAGCAGAAAATATAAGGCAACAGAGGGAAATCTGTGGCACTCATAGGAAGTGATGTTCCATGTAAAATGAGAACTATTTTAAATATTCACGACAACTAAAATATAGATGACATAATTTCCACTCTTGCTTAGTTCTTATATTTTATAAGCCAACTATTTTTAAAAAGCTTTATTTTTTTAAAAGCAATGTTACTATTGTTCTTTGCATTTCAAATGCTCAGAACCAAGTTTGCTGGTAAGATGGAGAATTGTACAGTCAGTCTCCAGGTAAGGAAGGTGGTTCATTTCTGGGGGAAAATTAAATGGTAGGAATAATGGGGAAGGTTCAGACTAAAGAGTTGGGCACTGGTATGGGGTAGAGGACTTACTAGAGGAAACACAGGCCTCAGGGGTATGGAGTTTAAAGCAGCCTTTCTAAACTACCCCCCCCCCCCCACAAATGGAAAGAGTCAATAATATAGACTGACTCCACTGTGTGAGCAGAAAAGCACCATGAGCTGATGAGATTCTGAGAACCAGGACAGACTGCAGGCTGTGCCTCTCTAGCTGTAGATCTGAGCCCATGAGAAGGAGCGAGACCCCCTGAAGGGGCAAGCGCTGGAGGGATGTGTTTTGAAAGAACTAAAAGGGAGTATTCTGTTTAAATATACAGATATGGAAGGCAGCCTCGGCCCTGACTGTAATGCAGCAAAATTTTATAGGCTTATAGAAGGCAGGCACGGAATACAAACAAATCAATGCGGACAGGAGTAGGAGATAAACAGTTTTAAATGTCTTGTACAACTAACATGTTTCTGCAGCCATGTTCACTTCCAAAAGGGAGACTTGGACAACATTGGTCTGGCTATTCCAGTGGTAGAGCTTTCTGAAACTACACCAGATACAGCAGAGTCTCCTTGAGAGTAGCCGATGCCTCCTGTGGGTCAAGCCCCCCAGGTAAGTGTGGCTTGTTATGGATAACTCTGCAGAAGTCAGGCTGTGGGCCCTTTCAAGTTTTGGCTTAGAGCCGTTTGGAAGGGAACAGGGAAGATTTTGTAAACTTTGCTTTATCTATTTGTCAGCTTGAGACTTGCACTACTAAAAAATCAGTGCATGAGTTACTATGAACCCTTCTGCTATTTATAAAGGAAAATACAGGTCGTCAGTTACCATCTTGACTTTGAAATAGTTTTTATTTATCTTTGTGTTGGTTTGAAACTTAAACTTTAAATAATGTCTCTCTGTCTCTGGGTTTAGGGGGAGAAGATAATAAAAGTTTTGATTTCTATTTTGGTCTCCACCAAAAGAATTTCATAAACATTTACTAAGATTGTCAGGCTTGACCTAACTGCCCCAGCATGAAGAAGACAAACCTTCTTATGATGTACTCAGATGAATATATTCATCATTTTCATTTTTGTGTTATGATTCATACCAATAAGGGCACAGCTGCCATTAAAAGTAACCAGAGTTCACAGGCACCCCATCAATTACCCAAACTACCTACTCTTGGCAATGCTTGGTTGCTACACATGAAGAGTATTTGTATGGACTTAATGAAAACATTTCCTATGACCCTTCCCATAGGTGAGGTTCTGAGCCCTCTAGGTCTCTGAAGACACCTACTCCAGGCGCAACCCGGCTGCCTTCCACCCTTTCTTTTAGTCTCCTTAGGTCTTTTTTAGACCTTAGGGAAAGGGGGAAGAAGTGGGGGCCAGGCAGGCTCTTCATGATGGCCATTCCCACCTGTCAGTCCACGCAGTGAATATTTACAAAAAGCGTTGGCATGCAGGGAGGCTGGATGCTGAGAAGACAGGGAGAATAAAAAAGGCATCTTGTGGGAAGCCCCCATCACCTCCCAGGCCAAGTTCTTGGGGCCTCAGTGCCTGAGGATGGGAAGCAGAAGGCAGAATATGGCTAGTGACACTAGTGTGTTAGTGATGCAGCACCATCCTGCAGAGCCCACCGAGAGTGCGTGTTTGCGTATGTATAATTTCCCCCTTAGAAAACGGGTTTCTGTGTGATAAAGACTCTGGGCTGATGCAGGTCTCTCAGCTTTGTCCCATGGCACTTGCTATGGGTCAGAATGAGGACCTAGTTCTTTTCGCAGGTGGGAAGCTTTGTTTTCCTGAGAATAGGGTGAAGGGCCTCACACATCCAGATGTGAAGATGAGGGGCTGATTCTCTTTCTAATCTTTACAACAACTCTAAAAGTAAGTTCTAGAAGTAGCAAGGCCTAAGTTTCCAAAAGCTTATTCTGGATACACAAAAATAGGAAAAGTGCTATCAATTACATGGTGTTTCCCTTCCCCTTTCCCTCTTCTCCAACCTGCAAATGGGCACTGCAAATTCTCCATAAGAATAAATACACTCTCCGCATTTTGGATATAAAACCAAAGAAAGAAAACACACAGTCTCTGAAAGAGATTAAGAACTAAACAGACCTGCAAGGTAGAAATCAATAATTTAAAGAAAGTTATTGGGCATTCTTTGTAAGAATCGCAGACAATAAGTACATCTTATAGTTTGGGAGTTAAAGAAAAAAAAATGCAGCTGTGCCTCTCTGGAGGCCATCTCTGCTCTGGCATGTGGGTAAACAGCATTTTTCACTCTGCTAGAGGGAGTGACAGCTTAAGAGAGTCAAACCCACTCTCTCACTCACTAGATCAGATGGCTCTTCTGTTTGTGATAGATGAAACCTTATCTTCACTTTAAGGAGAACTTGACCCTTATGTTTAGAGTCCAGGCGGGGCTGTCCCTAACTGCCTCTGTGCCTCATGCCTTTCAAACTAGGTCTGAGAGTCGACTCACAGGAAGCCTGGAAGCTCCACATGCTGGGGTTCCCATGAGTCTGGCTCAGGAGAGACTTCACAAGCAGACAAGGGGCAGGACAGGCACGGAGGCAGCATTATCACAAAGGTCTGTTCTTGACTGGAATGTCCTCCCCACACATATGCTACGGACTCCCTCTGTATCTCTCCCTCCTCCCACCTCAGGTCCAGCCCTTTTCAGCTCCCTGCAACGATGCTAAGGCATCAGGCATCCTGCAACCCAGGTATGTGCTCAAGAATGTCTCCTTGGTCCTTCACTCCTTCACCTTTTTTTTTCTCAAGATATTGTTAATGCACCTTGCAAGTTGAAATTAACCAGGTGCAGGTAGTATTACTTAAACAAACTACAGGTTAAGACCTCTTTTTCATCTTTACACCTAGAACCTAACGAAGTGCTTGATATTCAGTTAATGAATTGCTCACTCACATGAAAATGAGGAGACTGTGCGGTCACTGGCATGGACCATCCATTATGGCATCAAAGTTCACAAAAGTGAAACCTTTTCCAAAGAATCGAAAAGGAAGAGCAGAGATGCAGAGCCTGATGTGCAGAGTGCATGGAGACTAGAAGTGTTAGACTAGTAAAATGGCAGAGGATGATGGCGGCGGGGCTGAGAGGGCAGTAGACAGTGGCTTTGATTATACATGAGACACACTAGGACCCCAAACTGGTGGGGCCAAGGGACTGCTGGGGCTGCTTCTATGGACCTCTCCAGGCCCCAGAATCTTCTGAGGAGAGGACATCTTACTGATGAGCACTGAGGGCTAAGAACCTGGGATTTGAAGAATCACTGTAATGTGACCACAGGGCACCTGCTGCTGATAAAAGCCAAGCACACCAGCTATGTGCATCAATGCTGTCTTGTGAGTTTGCCAGAAACTCCTCTTTTCTTTCAAATGCCACACAGCAATAATTTTCCTCTTTTTCTTTCTGATTCTGAAGAAGCCACTATTTTCCAAATTTAAAACTATGGCACTCTATGGAAACTTTTAATTCTTTTTCAAATAGCTTCCCCTGATGCATACAGAACACCAATACCTCTCCAATATACAAAATACCTCTCTTAGCTTTTGGAAATAAATCATCACAATTTACATTTCAAATGGTTTTATGTTCTGCTCCAAAACAACACACACACACACACACACACACACACACGTGCGCATGTGCACACACCCACCCCCCCCACACACATATAAATGGAACCTAATTTAAGTGATTTGATTCAACAAACTTATCAATATATAAGGTTAAGATGGTTTTTGCTCCTCTGGGCCAAGACCTAGAAGATTGTCCACCAGGTGCCCCACTGCCTTTAAGGCAAATATCAGGAAGAACATCATTCTGAAACACAAAAATGTCTTTTTGGTTTCTTTTGTGATCAGGTAAGTAAAAGGATATACTTATTTGTTATTTTGAATGTTTATAAGCAGCCTTAGAGTTAAAAATGAAAAATGAAATTTGAAAGAAAATAACCTACACAGAGTGTATTTATATAGTGTAGTATTTAAAATTCTCAACTTCATATCTACAATATTCCTGTATGGAATCTACAATGCTCCTGTATGGAAGATATTCTCATTATACCCATTCTTAATCCTATTTCCTTCCAGAAAGATTTTACAAAAGAGACAGATTTCTCTTTTATACAGAGATGAAAAAATAGCAGACAAACTGTGTGTCTTTTCTACACTCTCATACCCAGCTGTGTGGCTGTTGGAATCTGAACCGAAGTCTTTTGAATTCAAATGCCATGATCTTTCTAGAAAATGCACAAATACACCATCCTCCTCCTGTTTCCCTAATTGCTCAGAAAGGAGTTTGTTATTGAATGACAGGTAAATATGCCATGGTCTCTGCAAACAGAGTGTTTTGTTTTGTTTTGTTTTCTAGTGTGTGTGCTAATGAAATATCATCCTGGAAGTAAGGTAGGGCAACTTACAACTCAGAGTGGAGGATCTGGAGTTGGAACCACTACTGTCCTGGGGTAGCTGTGTTCTACAGGGATGTAGAGACAGGCCCTATTTATCTGTTGAAGAGTTGAAAGAGGTCAGGGTGGCATTAATCTCAAGTAAATAAAAAAGCAAGAGAAAAATGAGGAATTTAAGGGATTAAAAAGAGCACCACCAAAATTATTTTCAAAAAATGTTTTATGAGAGAATAACAAATTCCTAAAGGCAAACGAGCCACTCAGTGAAGATGTGACATTTCCCTGCCTAAATGCTGAGTGCAGGACAGATGCTCCTTGTTCCTTGCTTGATTTGGGGGAAGGGAAGGGCAGGAGGAGCCTGATGGAGGATAAAGGGCAGAGAGACATGTTTAGAAATTGTTATCAGGGACTCAGTAGGGAGCACCCAGAATGGAAAAATGTAAATCAGAAATTTTACCTGATAAAGTTTCTTTCTGGTTTTTCAAACCCACCAATGCTTTCAATTACCAATCTGGAAAATTCTCAATTTCAGTTCTTAAGGTGACAGCAACTGAAACCCTGAGCATAGACCACATACATGTGTGACAATAAACAAATGAAAATAAAGAGAGGAGAGAACATGAGGTGCAGCTGCCAAATATAACCTCTGTAGCTGGTGCCTCTGTGACAGTCAAGCAGCAAGCCCATCTTTCTTCTTATAGTGTGTCATAAAGTCAGCTTGGGTAGTAGCTCAGGCCTCTGTGTGTGAAGGTGATTGCTGAGCCCTGGCAACTTCACCAAGTAAATTACACTAGTTTTTTGTCTTGATGAACTACTGCATGGACTGTGGGGGAAATAAAACTAAATAACACCTTCCTAAAGCAGTCATTTGACGCTTTGCAATAATTATGAGTCCACTATATACTAAAGCGCTGGGATGGCAGCCCTGCCAGAAATGAATTTCTGGTTAGAGTGGGCTTGGTAAAATACTTACTAACCACCACTGACACAGTAACAAACTGAGATTCAGCTGACTCCTGTTGTGAAATTTTTTATTAGGTTTTACACCATTATCAGGACATTCATATAATTCAAGAATACCAGTTGCATAAAGTTGTTTCTTGCTCATTCTTCATCTGCTGTCAGAGTCCTCAAATATTTTGTGGAGACAACCAGAATGCAAATACAAGTGGTTGATAGTGTGGCCCCATTGCAAAGTGGCTTTGGACACAGGGAGCCTTCTGTCAAACTCACATACTGTTCAGAGAAAGCAGGATCATCTCTGGAGAACACATCCCCAAAACTTGTGCCAAATGGAGAGAAAAGGGGAGCTTCCTTGCCAGCATGGGCTAGGGACTTCTACCCCCTTTTGTTACACACCTAGAGATTTCTAACCTTCAGCACTGCATGGCATGGGATGCTGGGGACCAGGATGGGTTCCTGGAGAGGGTGGGAAAGTATAATCAGGGATGGAAAGAAGCACCTGGAAGAAATATACATAGAAGAGAGGGAGCACTAGTCACCCTTGTATGCACATCATCTGCACCTACAGAAAGAACTACTTGGAGGTGCAGCTGATGCCAGCGCACACTTGCTGTCTACTTTCCCACTCTCCAATGGGCACAGTTCACTGGCTCAGGGTACTTTAGGAAAATTCTGGACCAGCGAGACAAGGACAGATGGCAGAGCAAACCCATTCTTGAGTGCCGAGAAAACCAATCTGTTTGGAGTTTATTTAGGTACATGCAGACCCTGCTTAACCTCTGTCCACCTCTGGTTGAAAACAGATAATTATGACTGTAGGAGACAAAAAAGCAGCAAGAATGGATGTACTCAGAACACAAGTCAATGTTTTCTTGCAAGTATCCTTAGCAATAATGTGCAGAAGCAGAGACATTTACGGAATGCATCCAAGAGATCTGCATACTTAAAACAGTCACTTTGTCTTATTTTTCAGTTTTCCAGACAGGACCAATCAAGCCTATTTTAATGTAATTCTCAAGCAATCCTTTAATGATTGGGCTACGAGGCATTGTAAGAGCTTAGCAGGCCTCATTTTAACCATGGTGAAGTTTGAAGAATCATATAAAACATTTTGAAAATGTCTCAGGGAAAGAGGGGCCTGTGTGAGATAAAAGTGGAGGGATGGGTCATGAGGTCTGAGTTCTTATTCTCAGATCCAGTGACTAGCTATGCGGCTGTGGAACGATCATTTCACTTCTCAGAATCTGTTTTTTCATCTGAAGGAAGGGAATGGATTTTCCAGTTCTACTTGCATGTATCTGTTCCTTTATCTCAATTCCATTAAAAACTGGGCTCAGGTACGACACACTTGGTCAAGGTAAATCCTTTCTAAATTCTTATTTACAGGTTCCCACTAAATTCCAACTCACAGGATCATACTGTATTCAGAATTGGGTAGGATGGTGAGGTTTCCTTGTTCAAATCTTACAAACCATCTGGGACATCTCCAGCAATGTGAAATGTCTGCTGAGGTGGTTCACTCCATTTATGGCTGGCACAAATTGTTACAGGCATCTCCTGACAGAATGCACCCCTACAACTCCTACCTAGAGCTCCCTTTTCTCTCCTCTAGTCACATGTACGTACAAATGGCTTTTAGGAGCAGACAGGGTGATTTTGGAACTCCCAGTTCAGATGTCTCAATTGTAAATAAGAAAAATAGAAAGTTATTGTTCTTTCAGTAGACAAAAGCACGAAATTCAGGTTGTAATTGTCACAAGTGGTACTTAAGAGAGAAGGAAAAATACCCAACACCAACATAAATATGGCAACATAATACTATACAAAGAACAGGGGAGGATGAGTTTTCCACACAGTGGAGATTGTGTACCTAGATAGTTCAAGGCCACAGTCATTTCCCCTGAAGTTTATATGTAGTTTGTTTTCTTTCAGATGAATGACTAATGTTGTTTGTGTCCATGTTTCATTTACTTGGCCCAAAACAAGCTCACCCAAAATTTTGCAGCTGTCCTTATAAACATACCAACAGACTTAACATAAGTAAGAACCCTTGCTACACAGCATCTCAAGAACAGCTTCTTACAGGCTAGTGTTAGTACATCTCATAGATACAAGCACATTTTTCAGAGTTTATGATTCTGACACTATAAATCTAATGTAGACTTGAACTTGTAAGCAAATGATTCACATAATTTTGTTTACATAACTGGACTAGATAAAGGAAGGAAGGGAGGAAAAGATAAAAATTCTACTGGTGAATTTGTTGTTTTCTTTCAAGTATTTATAAATAATGAAGACAATCTTTAAAAAAAAAAACTGCTTAACATCTGCTTTGTATAATAGTGTTATTTCTTAAGAACATTCAGTGTTTGAAACTCTGTTCCCAAGAGTTATTTGCACATATCATATAACTAAAATTCCAAAAAAAAAAAAAAAAAAAAGAAATGCACATATCCCATAACTCCAGTAAATCCATGATTAACTGAAAGCCAGAGCTCAAACAGACAGAATTCCAGACTACCTGTGGCTTATCCTTCCCACATGATTTTATAAGAAAGTAAGAAACCACCACCACAACAAAAAATTGTTTAAAGCAAAGGAGGTACTGAACATATCTATTGGTCAGTGAGTATTAAGCCTAAATTGTCTACACTTAGTACGCTTACAATAATATGTGAAAAACAGTTTGGAAAAACCAGAAAAACCAAATGTTTTCCATGAGGGTTAATTATTGTACTTTTTATTTTTACCTCAACTTCTTTTTGTTGAATAAAGCAGAATATAAACAGATCATATTTATGACTGCTCAGGGTAGATCTCCATGTTGAGATATTTGTGTTAACAAATTAACAAACTCTGGTAAGGTGGAGACAGAACATGCTTAATTTCAAAAGATTTCAGATTGTTTAGTATATGGCACGCCAGACTCCAAGAGTCTCAGGGTTTAAAAGGACCCCAGAGGTTTATCTAGTCCTCCTTAGTACAGAAATCCTCCAAGAACATTCTAGTGCTTGTAAAAATGCTCCAGTATCAGGTGCTGTATTGGGAATACACTCACACAATCATCTCATTACTTCACACTTTTCCTTGAGATAAATAATCTTTAGATTGGGGGAACAGCCTCAGGAAGTGATAAGAAAGGAAGAAGAAAAAGAAAGAATTATCACAAGTTTTGGGGAATTCTTTTTTAGAGTAGAAGATCTAAGGACCAAAAAAAATTGATCAGATAAGACAAGAACGTACACCCCCCATTCCCAAGCACACACCAATACTCTAGAATTGATTTACTGAGATATATAAAGTAAGCTAAGACAGTTCCTAGACACATCCTAGACACATAAATGTTAACTTTCTTCTCAGCATCTTGGGGACAAAGATAAGTTTCCAACTATGGGAATTTGGGAATTGTCACATAGCTAAAAGAGTTATAAAAAATGCTACCCCCCCACACACACATCCGCCAGGAATAATCAGTGCAATTATTTTTTCTTGTTTTAATTTAAAAATTCAATATGTATGTCTCCCCGCCCCTTCCCCAAAGGGATAAATCACTAGAATGACTGAATACAGCACAAAATACAGACATGTGGAAAGGGTGGCAGTTTTAACTTTTGAAATTCACTATTCTTGTCAGTTACAGTCAGACCTAAAGCATTAATTTATTCTGAAACATTAATTAACTGGAGCTTTTTTGCATTTAATTTTCTCTGGCATTTTAGAATCTATTCTAAGCCCTGTGGAAATGGCAGGTCTGATGTTATTAAAGTTAGCCTTTCAGAAAGTCCTCGAACTGAAGACTCCAACACATTAAAAAATGCTGAGAGTCCAGATAATGCAAATCTAAAGTATTATTAAAGGGTATTTTTAACACATGAAAGAAAAAGCTTAATTTCCTTAAAAACAAATGCAACCATTAGGAATGCTTCAATTTTATATAATATTTGGGTCCTTGCAACTCTCCCTAAAAATGGCACCTAGAGCTAGATTCATTTAATTTGTTCTTTCATTCACTTGTTTGAATATCTGCTGAGTGCCAGCTATGTGCCAGGGAATGCTCTGAGCAGGGCAAGCAAGGCCCTGTTCTTGTATACCTAACAGACTGGATGGGAAAATAACAACAAATAAACAAGAAAATATCCAAGAGTGATAAGCAGCTCAAGAAAGTAAAAGAGTGACATGATAGAAAGGGCTTGGGAGAACTCCTAAGAGGAGGAAGAGCTCATGTCAAGTCTAGTGTCAAGGAGCTGGCCACACAAAGATCTGGGGGTGAACTGAGCGTGGTGCTGCATGTAATCCCAGCAGCTCGGGAGGCTGAGGCAGGAGGATCATGAGTTCAAAGCCAGTCTCAGCATCATGAGGCTCTAACCAACTCAACAAGACCCTGTCTCTAAATAAAAAATAAAAAGGCCTGGGGATGTGGCTCAGTGGTTAAGCACCGCTGGGTTCAATCCCTGCTTACCAAAAAAAAAGATCTGGGGGTGAACATTTCAGTTAGACAGAGCTACCGGTGTCTCAGTGTGGAGACAAGAATGAGCTCCCCAGGTTTAGGAGCAGGAAGGGCCACTGAATCCCAGTCATGCAGTAGGTGCTGGTGCAATTTCCTGAGCCTGGGAAGTCCAGAAGAGGAGCAGGAAGGGGTTGTAAGTGTGTGGGTATAGGTGTGTGTCAGGGGGATCCAGAGTTGTGTTTTGGACATATGGTGTTTTACATGCCCAGTTATAAGGATGGCTTGATAAAGCAAGAAACTACAATGAGTACACGATCTGCTGGAGTTAAGGGAAGGGTTCTGAATGAAATTTAGGAATGCAGGTAACCATGTTGGGTAGAAGTCCACAGGTTTCTAACAGGCTTCATTCCATGAGTCACTTTAGATATTCAGCTTAGGTAGTATGTAATATGCCTTGAATTCAATATGGCAAAGATACAAAGCATTCTATTAAGAAAGAAAGTCCTTTTGGAAACCGCACAGATGGTTTCTCTTGTGTAGCTAATGCAGTGCACTCTCAAATGCACACATTCTTTCATAGAATGCAAATAAATGGGTGCCCTAGGTGTAGGTGGTGGAATTTTTAAAAAACTTAAAATGGGTGGTTTGAGGAAATTAAAAGCAAAAGACTTTCGGTTGTGACTCACAGCATGAAAAACTGGTGAACGTCAGCATGTCTGAGCACACTGGTGTGTCCTGCCTGGGATCATACATGAAAATGTGTGAGAGCTGAAGCTGGCTAGGGGGGTGGGGGGAAAGCTTACCTTCCTTCCAAGTCAGACTGCCCCCAAGAATTACACTTCCTTACTTGGGATTCTCTGAGCTTTTATTTAGATGGATTTGGTATAGACTATTTTAAAAAGGCGACGCAGATGTGGGAAAAATGAAACTAGACATCTTACTTAAGTGCAAATTTCTGGGGCAGCTCAGAAATCCATCTACATAGACTTCCCATGATGCAGCCCTCCGGAAACCCATAAAACATCAGTGCTTCTTCACTTTCCAAGAAATTTTTGTGTCTGAACTTCATCAGTCAGCAGGGCAAGACCTACATACTTAAGATTATTTGAATTTATAGATTGTGACGATAATACATACCAAGGTCAAGAGTCTTGTATTCTGAGTCTCCTTGCCAACACTAAGGAAAGGGTCACCTTACTCCTTACGAACAAATATTCAGAGGGGAGAAGTCCCCTATAATGCAGCTGTCTGGCAACAGAGTCAGCCTCAAAACTCATCTTGAATATTCCAGAAATAGAGTTCATATTTCTCATACCCATAAATGCTACTTATGACTCTGTTCTCTGAGAAACTGGTAAGGAGTCACTTAACAGCTGTCTGACTTCTAAGGAATAGTTCTTCTCTCATCCTATAGGAGGAATAAAGTCTCTCAGCAGGTGCCAAGAATTGAGATCACCCTGTGTAGTCCTTTCCATAAACATCATGTTTTCAAGCCCAGTTCAAAATGGTGGAATCAGGGGCTGCAGTTGTGGTTTAGCACGTGTGAAGCACTGGATTTGATTCTCAGAACCACATCAAAAGAAATAAATAAAATAAAGGTATTGTGTCCATCTACAACTAAAAAATGTCTTTAAAAAAAAAAAAGATGGTGGAATCAACCTAAAAGAGTATAAAGGCCTAGGTACCAGAAAGGGACAGTTCTTTTATGGAAGCAAAGAAGTAAACAATTATGATCAAGAGAAGAATATGCTGAAAAACCATATAGGAATGGGTTTTTTAGGATGAACAGGAGTTAGGTTAAGAGACCTGGGAGATGGAGACAACATTTCAGAGGAAAAGCCAACTGTGTAACCTAAGGAGGAAAGGTTGAGTGGTGTCAGGAGAACAAATGTCTCCCTCTGCTTCCTGTGTCAGGCAGAGGCAGGGGAGGGGAGACTGGCCAGTTCCATTCAGAAGGGCCTTAGGGTTCCTTCCTGCCAGGAATGTGATAATTACCCTGAAGGATATGGAGAAGCACAGAAGAATTTTGAGTCTGGGATGGGGGATATGAGGGCAAAGGAGTTCCCCCTTGATCAAATGTGCCTTTTAGAAAGAGCCTATGAAATGGCAGCAGCTGGAGTTCAGACTAGGGTAAGGCTGGGGAGGAGCCAAGACTGGAACAAAAGTGGAAAGACAAAGTAACTTCAATTTTATGTTAAAAGAAGTAAAACAAGAGCCATCCTGGATGCTGTTGTCTTGTTTCGTGTGCCCTCCTTTGTATTCGGTTAAGTGTATGCGCTTTGTCTACCTGACAGTCTTCCAGGGTATTCAGATCTTGCAAAAATACAAGATGGATGTGAAACTGCTGTGGGAGATGGAAGAGATCTGAGTGTCCCTGGGAGATATGCAGATCACAGTAGGAAAATTCACTTGAAGAAGTAAAGCTGAGAAACGAAGGCCATGATTGGCACAACTAACTAGGAAGCCCACAAACTGGCTAGCAGACGGCTGAGAAAAGATGACTGCCTGTCCACAGAGACCATCAACCCTCTCAACACAGGATATGTGCCCTCTGGATACAGGAACTCTAGGTATTGAGAGTCTGTCTACCACAGCCATCATCAGGCTCAAGTGTCACCTTCACTGATAGGTAGAGCATGGACTGCCCTGCCCTGCGCCCCACCTACAGGTGCAACCCAGCATTTCCTTGCAAGGGGGCTGATCTACATTTGTCATAGTGTTTTCAAGGCCAGTGCCTGACATATTCTGGTGTCTGTTTTACCAAACACCGTGAAATAAATGTTGCTTTAAAAGTATTACATGCTTTGATTCAAGCGGGTTATGAACTCCCATTTTTACCCCATATACAGATTGCAGAATCACATCAGTTACACATCGATTGATTTAAGAACTATGTAATGTTTTGAACAACCAACAAGAAAAAATTTAAAAAAAAAGAAATTATAAAAAAAAAAAAAAGTATTACATGGCCATTGTGGAAATCAGGTCTGGCGGATCCTCAAAGAGTTAAACCTACAATTATCATACATCTGGCAATTCCACTTCTAGGAATATACCCAAGAGAATTAAAAACAGTTGTTCAAACAAAGACTTGTACAGGCATGCTCCAAGCAGCACTGTCTATAAGAGACAGAGAGTGGATCCAATGTCATTGGCAGATGAATGGATAAATAAAATGTGGCACATTCATACAAAGGAATATTATTCAACCACGCAAATAAGCTAAGTTGAAATGTATGCTACAGCACGGGAGAACACTGGAATCATGATGAATGAAAAAGACACAAAAAGTCACATAGAGTGTGATTCCACTTATTTGAAAAAAAATCCAGCCTCTGTCCATTGAGGCAGAAAACAGATCAGTGTTTGCCAAGAGCCAGAGGGTTGGGGAGGGGGAAGAGAGATCGACTGCTTCATGGGCAAACTATTGCTTTCTGGGGTTTTGAAACTGTTCCAGAATTAGATGGTTGTGTAACATGGTAAATATACTAAAGAACACTGAATGATACACTTTAAAAGTGGATAACATGGTGAATATTCTGTTATGCGGATCTTACTTCAATTTAAAAACTACATTTTTATAGATTTAATCTCACTAGAGACCAAGGAAAGTGAAGCTCTGAGGTCATCCTGAGGGTCCAGATGTCCCCCTCCTCCCTTTCCCCGGACCCTCCTCTCCTCTGCATTCCTGCCTCTACACCCAGCTTGCTGAGAACCTCAGATGTGCTGAGCACAGCCTTCAGTCCTCAATTTCTCTGCAAAATGGAAGCTGCACAAAGATGATCACCTCACAATTTTGTCTGCCAAATGTGTGTGACGGCTAATTTGTTGGGGTGCAGTGGGTCCGGGGGATGGGTTGGCCCACAGTGGATCGAGGTGCAGGGATGAGCACTCCCCATCCCTCCCTGGGGAGCAGCTGATGAGGTGATAAGCCAAAGCCTTTAAGAGTCTGTCCTTGTTCTCTGAAAGTTCAGCAAGATACCAGGAGTTACAAAGACAGCTAAGAACCTGCTCTTATAAGGAGGGGGAAAAAAACCCCACAAAATGTATTTTTCTTTAGTTTTTAATTAAAATTGACCTTTCTGAATCTATGGCTGGAGGCAGCTAGAGTAATGAAAAACGATGTCATTTACTGGTGATACTAACAGTGTGACAGAACAATGAAAAAGGTTATAATCCTCGTAGAATTCTTAAGTCTTGAGGCTGCACTAATTGCCGGGTGGGGTGGGGGTGGGGGACACAGATTAACAGACATTACAATCACACTTGAGTAGAGGGCTGACCCAACCTTATGGAAGAGTCCATTTGGAGGGGGTCCTCTCGGCCAGCTATCCTCAGCTTTTCCTCTAACACTTCCAGTAACTGGAAAAACAAACGGGAGGAAGTTCAGCCCTAAAAGCTAAGAAATTTTGACCATGGGGGTGGGAGGGGTGGGGAGGCAGTCATGAGAGCAGGGCCTAGCCTGAGGGGCAGGGAGGAAGGAAGGAGAGAGGTAGGAAGCAAGAGGAAAATTAAGGGGATGCAAATGAAATTCATTTTCTTTACTTCTTCAAAGAAGGTGAGGGGCAGGAGGTGGGCAGAGGGCAGGAGGGTGTCTACAGAAATGCTACTGAATGGCTGAGTGCCTTGGAACCCAAATACGCTTTCTCCAGACAGTCTCTGGCCTGCTTCCTTTTCCCTCACCCAAGTCAACCTTACTGAATTGGAATTGCCAGGAAGAGCAAGCCTTTCTAAGGGATACTGGAGGGAAAGCTGTGCTGAGTGGAGATTAAACTAGCTCTCCACAACTACTCATTTATTCTGGATTATTCAAAGCTCAGGTGGGGGGTATTAGACCCACGATAGGAAACTCCTGTGGGTTTGGTGCCAGGAGTAGACTTGGGATTGCTAGGAGAGGAACAAGAGCAAGGTGGTATGGATGATGTCAGAAAGGTTTTAAAGAAAATAAATTCGATTAGCTTTAAAAATTACCAATTAGCATTTGCTAATTTTTTAAATGTGGAAAACAAGTAAACCATTGAACAAAATCATCCAGAGATGTGAAGTTAAAACTCGACTAACATAAACCCTCTCCACCTTTCCTACGTTAACTGCTCCAAACAGTTAACACCCTTCTGATCACTTTAAATTTCAGCAAATCCAATAGCTGTTTTCCCTGATCATAATTGAAGTTGAGGGTATTCCAATATGTCTGTTAGCCTTTTTGTGTGTGTGTGTGTGTGTGTGTGTGTGTGTGTGATTGTTCTACCCTCCCTACACTTTTTTCTATTTCTTTGTCTTCCTCCTCCTGATCTGTGGGAGCTCTTTATGGATTCTGAATATTAACCCTTTATCTGTTACACATGTCTCACATATTTCCTCCTGGTTGGCCATCCCTACTTTTAATTTTGTTTATAGTTTCCTTCACCATACGTTCATGAAACTGAATATGCTACACATTTTAAGACTTCGGGGCTTCTTGTCATGGTTTTAAAGGCCTTTTCCTTGACTATAAAAATATATTACTTTATTTCCTTCTAGCATTTAATAGATTGGAAATGTAGTATGTGGTATGAATTAGGGATCTAAATATATATATTTTCCTGAGGAGATTGCCAGTTGACTCAATACTATATGTTACACAGCCCATCCCTTCCGACTGATCTGAAAGCTATCATTATCATATGTTAAATTCTCATGTACGCATGGATCTACTTATGGATTCTCCATAACATGCTTTAAAACCTGGTAAGGCAAGTATCCCCTAATTATTTCTCTTCTTAAAAATATTTCTTGGCTGTTTTGGTGACTTATTCTGTATGAACTTCAGAAGAAACCTTTTAAGCTTTTAAAAGTTTGATGAGGATTTCATTGGAATTGCACAGAAGTATTAGATTAATTTGAAGAGAACTTACTTTATGGTACTGAGCTCCTAGCCGGGAGTGAAATGGCTATGTCCTTTATCAACATCTCTTTTCATGTACTTCAGTAAAGTTCCATCATTTGTCTCCTATAGCTTTCTTTTTTGGTTAATTTTAATGTTGCATTTTTATAAAATATGATGCAACTGTGAAAGATATTCTTTTTTCTCCCATAACATTGCATATATGGCTAGAGCTATCTATCATATGGGAAAAAAACACTCATTTTTGTAGATTCGCGTTCTAATGGTAAGCCAACCTTGTGGACTCTATAATATTGTTTCTTATCCATTTGCTGAGGTTTGGAAAAGGTCTATGTCCCCCAAAGGTTCATGTGCTGAAAGCTTGAGTCTCACTGTGGCAGTGGACCCTTTAAGAGGTGGGGCCCAGCGTTCTATGATTTGGGACACTCTCCTAGGAAGAGATCAATCCAGTTGTCTCATAATCCCAGTTACTTCCCACAAAAGCAAGTTATTATGAAGAGCAAGCCTGGCCCCTGACTCCCTCTGACTTCCTGTCTCACCATGTGATCCTTTCTGTAAGCACTCCTGCCACTATAATGTCATCACCTGTAACATCTTCATCAGAGACCAAACAGATGGGGTCACTCAATCTTGGAGTCTCAGCCTCCAAATTAAATAAACCTCTTTCTTTTCTTTATTTTTAGATTTTTTTAGTTGTTAGACCTTTAATTCATTTATTTACTTATATGTGGTGCTGAGAATCGAACCCAGTGCCTCACACATGCTAGGCAAGTGCTCTACCACTGGGCCACAACCCCAGCCCAACCTCTTTACTTATAAAGCTAAATAAACCTTTTTTCTCTATAAGATTCCCAGCCTTTTATTTCCTGTTATAAATCAGAAAACAGACTAATGTACCATTGCTTCTGATATTTATAAGATATGGAGATGAACAAATGGGTATTAGCCTTTTATGCAATTTACATTATTAATGAATGACACCAATTTCCTAATATTGGTCTATTCTTGCCTTCCTAAAGTTACAGAATCATGGTGTCTTATTCTTTTGATATTTCACTGCACTTGGTTTGTATCTATATAGATAAGTGAGCTCTTCCATGTTTTCAGAGTCATATTCTCATCTGGTTTAGGTAAGAAGAATTAAGCAGGTCTGTACAATAAGCCTGGATGTTTCCTGTCTTCCTGTATGCTTTGGAAGTATACAAATTGCCAGTAACAAAACTGTGCCTTTAGGTGGGAGGATATTTGGCTGATTTTCCAAAAACAATTAGATGGTTGGTTAGAATGGATGGATGAACAGAAAGATGGAAGAGTAAATTTACTCTATGGTTATTTTTTATTTGTATGATTCTTCCTGAGTCATTTTATAACTGTTTAAAATTTCAAATCCATTACTAGAAATATATATGCATAGAAAATTATTTCGAACCTTTGATTATGTCTCCTGTTTCCTCCAATTAACCTGGCCAGAGGATTCGTATTTCATCAGTATTTTCAAAGAAATGTCTTTTGTTTGGTTGTGGTAGAGACTGAACACAGGGCCTCACTTATGCCAACTATGTACTCTACCATTGAGCTATACCCCTCATCCCTAAAGATATGTTTCTTAAATTTTATTACCAAATCTGTTAGGTTTTTGTCTTAATCTTGTTTTCTATAATCTCAGAATTCGTATTTATTATTTATGATATTTGACATTTTACACATTTTATGTGTTGCATTTTTCTTCAATACTGATTTGAATTCTTAGAATTTTTGGAAATAAATGAATTAAGTTTCATATAAAAGAATGTAAGACTATAATTTGTCCTCTGAGAACTGCTTTGGTTTCACTTTATGGGTGTGTTTATGGAATGCTCTCAATAATTTCTTGTCTGTATTTTCATTCTAATTTTCTCCCTTTTTTTGCAGGGGGGTGGGGACCAGGGATTGAACTCAGGGACAGTCAACCACTGAGCCACATCCCCAGCCCTATTTTGTATTTTATTTAGAGACAGGGTCACTGAGTTGCTTAGTGCCTGGCTTTTGCTGAGGCTGGCTTTGAACCAAGATCCTCCTGCCTCAGCCTCCCAAGCTGCTGGGATTACAGGTGTGCACCACTGCACCCAGCTCTGATTTCTTCTTTAATTCATGTTATAAAAACAATGTTCACACAAAATTTTGTTCATAGCAGCATTATTCTTTTTTTTTTTAAGAGAATTTTAATATTTATTTTTTAGTTTTCGGCGGACACAACATCTTTGTTTGTATGTGGTGCTGAGGATCGAACCCGGGCCACACGCATGCCAGGCGAGCGCGCTACCGCTTGAGCCACATCCCCAGCCCATGCAGCATTATTCTTAATAATCAAAAAGCAGAATCAATCCAAATGTCCATTGATGCATGAAAGCATAAACAAAATGTGGTAATAATCACACAGTGGGGTATTATTTAGCCATAAGAAGGAATGAGGTACTCCTAACACATGCTAGAACATGGATAAACCCTGAAAACTTGCCAAATAAAAGGTGCTAAATATAAAGGAAGGGGCACACGACGTCCTTGTTCCCTCTGGGGGTGTACCACCCTCATGGCACCTCCATATATTCACAGAAATTCTCCCCCAGCTGGTGCATTAGAGAGTTTAATGGAAGATTTATTATTAACTCAATCTCTAGCTTCTCTTCCATTCCTGAAGGATGGGGGCTGGGGCGAAAGTTCGAAGTTTCTAATTTTGGTCTTTCTGGTGACCAGATTATATCCAGAACCCAAGAATTGCCCCATGGAACAATAGATGGCTCTGATCACCCAGGAAATTACAAGGGATTAGGAGCTCTATGTCAGTAACTGAGGTCCAAGAACAAATAGTAAAAGATGCACTTAGTACCCCTATTGCTCAGGAAATTACAAGCATTTTAGGAGCTTTATGCCACACACCAGGCATAATTATATGTATATTACATATTATGTATAATACTATATATTATATGTATGTTATATATATTTTATATTATGTATTTTATCATATATTAATATATCATTAATACACATAATAACATTATAACACATAATATTAATAATACATTAATCATATTAATTACTAATAACTATAATAATATTATTGTGTTATATTAATTATAATATCAACATTAATGCAAAATATTAATATTATCATATATTATTAATATAATATAATGTTATATAACAATGTACTATTATATGGCATCATATTATATTATATATAAACATATATTAGATGTTATACATGTTACATATTATATTGTAATATATCTTCAATTAATATATAACATTGACATTATATATATGATATTATATATTATTATATATTAGTGATGTGTTAATATACTAATATATAATAAATACATAATACATATATGATATATAATGTGGTACATATAACATAGTATATATTTTGTTATATAGTATGGTAATACATTTTAATATTAATTATAATATAATACATATTAATATAATATTGTATCTAATATATATATTAGTGTTAATGATTGCACAACTCTGAATATACTGTAACTCACCAGATTATATACTTTAAATGGGTGAATTCTATCTTATATGGCTGATTAACTCAAATTCATTTATAAGATTTTGTGTGGATATTGTTGCAATAGCAACAACAATTGTAAAAAAGAATATTTAAAAATTTCCAAGTTATTAGATTAGGGAAGGCTGTGCTTGTTGCCAACATCTAGTATTATTATCTTTTGTTTGAAGAACGTGGACTTTGTGTGGTATTTGTGGCCTACTCCATCACTGATTTTTGCTAAATGTCAAATGAATACTTGAAAAGAATATGGGGGTAAAAAAAAGAATTTCAAATGTTTCATTAAATTGTGCTTGTTAACTGAGCTATGGGTATTTCTAGGTGCTTTTGTTTGCTATGGATTCTCTTGTCAATTTCTTTGAGAGGCACATAAACTCCATCATGACAATTTCTAAAAGAACTATTGGTATATTCTAAATGACTAAGATGTCCCCATAAATAATGTCTGTAGCCTAGTGAAATTCTGAATTTTCTCCTGAAAAATGGCTTCTGGAACCTATTTTTTTCCCGGCTCCTTTTGTATGCTCTTCATCTGTTTCACTTATTCCCCCAAACTCTCACCATCCACCTCCACCTGAAAAAATGTCCTGGGGTTCACATACAAACTCCTGCAAAGGTCAGTGCCACCAGGGTATTGTAAATGACACAGTCCATCAATATTTAAGGCCTGCAAATAAGAACAATTAAAATCAACTAGTAACACAGAGTAAAACAAAAATCACAAGGAAAGAAATCACACCTAAAATTGATTTAGATGGGCATTAGAAACCCTACCATGTGATTTACGCACAGAAACTAAACACTCTGGTGTGGCCTAGAAGGAAAGAAAAAAAATACTCTTTTTTTTTTTTCCATTTGGAAGTCAATATATTGAATCTTTGAAACTGTAGGTTCACTCTGAGGGCAGGCCTCATGTGATGTTTAAAAGGAAAAAAAATTAACCTTGTGCACACCTCCTATATTCAAGATCATTAATGAAAAGCCAAAATGTTTAATTTGCTCTGATGTTTCTGCTTTCTGTCATTTTTGTATAGTTAACAGGATCATAATTTAAGTAAGTCACACATTGTAAATAATCGGGCTACATTAGTCCATCCTCTTGGTAATTAGACCACCTTTTGTTACAAAGAATCCTATAAACCATTTAACCATGAGTGGTTGTAAACTGCTCATATTAAAAATTGGGTGCTCAGCTCCTAGGCTGACCAGCACCAAGGAAACTACATGCCTTTTTTGTCTCTACTTCGCTTGTATTTTATTTGAGTTTCTAAAATCAAATTGATAACTGATATATAGGCATAAAAATGTACTGTAAAAACTTTCGGAAGAAAGCTATATCCCTACTGACCCTGTCAATTCAGATCAGTATAAAGGAGACTTGAGTATTGCATACAGATTTAGTCTACACTGCTAGTGCTCACCTACAAGTGGTTTCTCCAGTCACCTAGTGATAAGGTGAAGCCATCAGCACAAGAAATCGTGAAGTACTTAACACATTAAAACAAAATCTTCCATCTTTCCCCTTTCACCAGCAGGGTAAAATGTATTCTTGTGTGACTTCAGATTCTGCGTATGGTGATCATCCAGGATGTTAAAATCAAAGCTGCAAAAATTATGCTAAGAATCCTACTTTTAGCAAGTAGGATACACAAATATGAGGAATCATTTTCACCCAAACAGTGATGAGTATGGAGACTAGCCTTCAAAAAATTGGTTAAAAAAATTACAGCCCACATATTACATTTAGTATCTTAGCCATTGTTAAACATACAGTCAAGCAGTGCTACATGTTCATATTATTGTATAACAGATCTCTAGACTTTCCCTCTTATGAAGTTAAAACTCTGTATCCAACAAATACTAATCTTCCTTTCCCCCAGCCCTTAGCAACTACTTTTCTATCTTCTGTTCCTATCATTTGGACACTTCATATGAGTGGCATCCTCTAGTGTGTGTCTACTTGTGACTGGCTGATTTCACTTAGCATCATGTCCTCGAGGTTCAACAGTGTTGTAGCGTGTGATAGGATTCCCTTCTTTCTAAAGGCTGCATTATATTCCAAATTATGAAGTACATTTTCTTTTTTTAATCTGTTGATGGTTATTTGGTTTACTTCTACCTCTTGGCTATGTGGATAAAGCTGCAAGGAATATGGGTGTGAATATTTTTCAAAGATCCAATTTGAATATATATCAGAAGTACAATTGCTGTACCCTATGATACTATAATTCTAATTTTAGGTTTTTGAGGAATCTGTTTTCCACACTGGCTTCATCATTTTATGTTGTCACCCACGGTATATATAGAGTTTCAATTTCTCTGCATCTTTGCCAACACTTGCTAATTTGTGTTCTTTTGAGAGTAGCCATTCTCATGGGTGTGAGGTGGTATCTCATAGTGGTTTTGATTTGCATAATTTTATGATTAGCCTCTTTTTACATGCTTGTTGGTCATTTGTTTATCTTCTTTAGAGAACAGTCTATTTAAATTCTTTGCCCATTTTTTCATTGTGTTATTATTATTTTGTTGTTGTTGAATTGTAGAAGTTCATACATACTGTGGATATTAGCCCTTTATCAGAATGTCAATCTGTGAATGTTTTCTGTCATTCTATATGTTGCTTTCTCATCCTGTTGATTGTTTCATTTGCTACACAGAAGTTTTTAAGTTTGATGTAAACCTATTTATTTTCTCTTCGGTTGCCTGTGCTTTCAGTGTCATATTCAAGAATTCACTGCCAAGTCCAAAGTCCTGAAACTTTCCCCGGTTTTGTTCAAGTTTTATGGTGTTAAGCTTTAAATCCATTTTGAGTTATTTTTCATGATTACTTTTCTTTGCAGTGCTGGGGTTTGAACTCAGGACCTCATACACCTAGGCCAGAGCTTTTGAGTTATTTTTACATGTAGACAAAACAGGATGGAATACAAGTTCCTCAAAACACCAAAATTATCTGTCTGATGTCAGCACACCTGCTGAGAGAACCAATTCACTGCATTCTGTCATTACACTTTCAATTCTAGGATTGCCAATTAAGTGAATTGGTTTGGGTAAGACCATGACAACTACACAGGAGAAAGAAATCTTTCTCAGGAGAGCATTTAGGAAATAATTGATGAAATTTAATCTATTCTGCTAGATAGCCAAAGAAAACTACATAAAACTATCTTCTATAAAGGCAAAAAGCCTCCCCCAAACCCAGAATATGCTGTGGTCTCAAAGACAGATTTGAATCGATAAGAGTTTGAAACGAAACAGCCTTCTTTAACTTTCATAACATCACCACTTAGCTTTTAGGCCCTGGAGTGAGATGGAATAGAGAGGCTGCAGGAAGAGAAGACCCCGGCTGAAGCCATTCACACTGGGAAGATGCTGGAGGGCCTGTGGGACCCTTCCACCCCCAGCTTTCCCACCCAGCCCTCCACCAGAGCAACTCTACATTCATCTTTTTAAAAAAATCTTTTGAATAATCATTTGAATAAAGCCCAAAATAAAAAAGGAAACACTAGCCTTTAGGCTATTTCCAGGATTAAAATTAATTTCCTTCAATTAGGTAGGGATCAGTGTTGTTCTTTGTCTATTTCTCTCCAATGTTGCACATATGTCCCCCCCAAATATACACTTCCCATCCTTATTTTGGAAAGTAAATGTGCCACAAACCAATTAATCAGGGAGAACAAAAGTCTCAAATTCTATTTCCCAGGATACATAGTACTATATACACTTAAATATGCTAGAAAGTACTCTCAGTTATCTGACATGCTTAGATCAATACCATTAATCTAGAATGCGTTTTGTATTTGCGCTATAAAACTGACTCTGCGGTAGCTTCAGAAGCTGAAGAGATACAATTGAAAGAATTAAAAATGACCAGTCCCAGGTGTCATTTTATAACATGTGATATGCCGGTATTAAGTAGTGTCCAGCAATGCAGTTATCAGCAATGGAACAAAAACGCACCCCTTACCATGGACAAAGAGAAGAGTCCCATTACTCTTGACAGGGAAACTGCCACTGCACTGACCCTGGTGGCACCTGAGACCTAGTGAAGCCTCCCCTCCTGGAATCGTTAATGGGATCTCTTATTTTGCGGTTTGTTTGGGTATGTTCTTGCTACACTAAACCTACTTGTAAATATTTCTACCATTTCCCTTTAGGAAACCCAGGGCTTGGTATAAAATGTGATTCTCTCATGCTTGAGGCCATTAGGGTAAATGTGCTTCGTGTGTCCCACTTAAAAAGTGCACGCAGGAAGAGGTGCAGACTCTAGACACAGTCTGCCTTTCTTCCTGCCGTCTGGTTAATGTAGCAACTGGCTGCTGGGGAACGCAGGGGAGGGAGATGGGCCGCAAGCAGGAGCGGAAGCTGGCTGGCGCTGGTAGGATTTACCCCTGCACCCTGCACCGGTGCAAGGTCGGTCCTTCCCTAAACAATCTACCAGGAATGACACCCTCGCTGCATTTTGTGTTAGAAGTTCCCAGTATCTGTGCACAATATGGTGGTTACCCAAAGGGATGTCTGAAATTTTAAAACTTGAGTTAAGTGCACTTAGCTTTTGTGTATTTTATGTCAATAACAGATGGAAAAATTAATTTTTAAAACTTCCCAATTAGAGGATAGCTCTAATTTTTTTCCTTTGAGGTTTTTCTTCAGTTATCTTTTGCAAAGACCTGACTTCTCTAACTTCCAGTCTCATTGCCTCCCATCCCTTTTTTGCATTGCCAACATACAGAGATTCCTGGGTCCAGCTCTAGTTAAGTCACATTCCTAGTTAAAAACCCCTGTTGGCCTTCAGGGTTTGCTACTATGTAAACATCCCAACCTGGCACTCAGACTCCTCCAGGGTCAGCAGTGCCAACTGCCAACCCCTCCCGCTCCCCACCCCCCACACACCTCAATGGCCACCCTAGGCCCATTCTATGAAGATCTACCACCTCCACTTTCTACCGATCCTCACATTTTCATCTCAGACTTTTAATATCTTATCCATTGGGCTGGGATGTAATTCAGTGGCAAAGTGTCTGCCTTGCATTCACAATGCCCTGGGTTCGACACCCACTTCCAACCCCCTTCCCCCACAAAAAGAAAGAAAATGTTATCCATTCCTTTCCAGATTCCTATGAATTGATTAATATCATAGTAGCAGCATCAAACACTTGTTTACTATGAATCTGTTAATTAATAATGCTTTGATACTATTTATTGAATATAATGTAAACTCCACAAAGGTAAGGCTCTCTCTTGTATTCACTGATGTGTCTCATGGGCTTGGCACAGTGACTGACACATAGTAGGTGCACAATAATTATTTGCTTATCCAAAGTCGACGTTCATGAATGAGAGCTTGCTTTCTATTCAATGTACTTTTCAAAAATTATTTCTATTCCTTGAAAATACCATTGCAACATATTATATAAGCCAAACATAACAGATGGGGAAACTGCAGATCAGAAATGTTAAGTAACTCATCTAGAGCCTCCCAGTTCAGGAGTCAGTATTCAACCTTCTCTTCCTTTGAATTCTCGGAAAATGTTTCACTACAGGGAGACTTATTTTCTGTCTGATATTGTGGTTATATACAGGCCTGTCCTCTCCTTCTGGTTTCAATTCTTTGTGAACAGAAAAAGGGTTTTACCCATCATGGTATCCTCTGAAGCACCCAGTCAGAGCTTCACAAGCAGGGGCTCCATAAATTCCTAATGAGTCACTGGAGGGTAGGTAATAAAGGGGTGGGGGAGTACAATTTAGTATGATTTAGAGAGTATCTCTTTAAAAAGATAACCTGGAGTGTGCAATAAACTACAGCATAAATGAGCACTAATTAATAAAAGGAGGCAAGTTAATTAGTAAAAGGAAGCAGTTCACGCCACACATACATAACAGTACTGAACAGACCCGTGTCAGATGGGGCTCCTGGGAGTCAAGTCTTTAACATACAAAAATTAGCTGCAAGACTCAAAGGGCAATGCTAGATTGAAGGCAGCTTCATTTCTTGAACTATTTTGGAAAAAGAGAAAGAACAAAAAAGAGAAGACTAAGTGCGTTATCTGACTGTGAGCATGAAATTTCACAGAAGTCATTCCAAACATTTTCTTCCCTAAGAATCATGTCCACCCTATCACAAACGCTAAACGGGTGGATTAGACTAAAAGCAAACACAGCTCATGAAGTTGGGAGAGTTCTCCAGCTTTATCCTTGCATGAGGGTCAGATTACTCTTTGGCAATCGCCAGAAAGGCTGGGCCTGCCCTACTCTTGTCTTTCTTATACCAACAATTCCTAGTGCACACTTTTGTCCCTTGCTTCTGACACCCCATCCCAAGTGCCCATGACTCAAGATCTAGTGTACAATGACACCTTGATACATGTTCATCTCCAAGTTGGGAACTGGCTCTACTATTCTTTATGAATACATACACATCAAAATGTTTGTGACTTTAGGAGATAAGATTTTGCACTGTTATTCTAGAGCATGCTAAAATGTTAATTCACTAAATTTGTTCTGGAACGCTTGAAAAATGACACTCATTTGGCTATTTTTCTCTCACTCACAGAGCAAGATGAAAGCAAGTTCCCAGCAACTCATCATGCTGTATGACTCTCATCAGTGAGTGACTTTAAGGCCCAGCAGTTAGTGTACACTAACAAGGGTTCACCACTGACTGGAGCCAGGGTGAACTGTACCTTTGACCCATGTCTTAATAAACAATTTGTTACATAAATGAGTTGGCAGTATAAAGAAGATTTAGCCTGATTATTATAAAAGTACATCAAAGGAAAATGTTTTCATGACCCTAATCTATGTGTCCACCTCTATGAAGTTTTCAAAGATTCCTTCCTCCCCACTTTTTAACTCTATCATTAGACCTCAGTACAGGCTAACCAGACAACTCCAGAACAAGCCCAAGGACTGATAACAATAATGACAGTTTAAAAATCACCGAGTATTGCCACCATGCCAAGCATAATCTAAAGACTTTATGTGTGCTTCCATTTAATCTTCAACCATCCACACAATAAAATGTAGGCCAGCTGGTGCAAGGGCACATGCCTGTAATCCCAGTGACTCAGGAGGCTGAAGCAGGAGGATCGCAAGTTCAAGGCCAGCCTTGGCCACTTCATTGAGACAAACGAAGTCTTCAATAGCTTCTGAAGTCAGTTTTGGTAGGTTAGAGATCTGTCCATTTTACCTCACTATTTGAAATGGGTGAGACTTAAATTTGTTCAAAATATTCTCTGATTAGTTTAAATATTTCTTCCCCTGACTGCAAACAAGCAGGTTTTTCTTTGTTACTAAGATTATTCATGGCCTTTCTCTTTTGGCTTTCCTTGATCAGTCTTTGGATTGGTTTGTCAACTCCATTAAATTTTTTCAGAGAGCCAACTTTTGGTTTTTGATTCTATCTAGTTTAATTTTTTTTTTTTAATTTCCCCCCTTCATGTTTGCTCTTACTTCACTATTTCTTTCCTTTCATTACCTATGGGTTTATTATGTGGTTCTTTTTAAACTAAGGTCAGACACTATCACTGTCCATCAGAGAAGGAGAAGCACTGTGGGTATAATGGAAGGGAGAAAGGGTACAGACCTTCCTTTTGGGGAGCAGTGGGGCGTGGAGTAGGGCTAGTTAGTTGCTTCTGAAGTCCCTGCACAGGGGGATCAACAGAGTCTGTATGCAGGGGACTCAGATGCCAGGCTCATGGAGCACAAAAGTGGACCCACCAGGGGTCTGTGGAAAACTGTAGGTCTGCAGGTGCACAGTGAAGCCCATCTGGGGGAGGCCGGCCATGGGGAAGAGGAGCTGGATGCAGAGTTATAACACCTCCCCCACGATAAGGAACTGTTTTATTTTTCCTTCTGATTTCAACAATTTCTACTGCATATAATTTGAGGTCATCATTTTAATATAGTAAGTATGTAGAAACTTAGAATTGTTTCATGCTTTTGGTAAAGGGAACCTGTTAGGACCTTCTTATCACTAATACTTTTCACCTTAAATTCCGTCGTTAATATACCACTTTCTTTGGTGAGTCTCTGACATAATTTTATGCATTCTCAACTTCAACTTTTCTCCTCCCTTTTTTTTTTTTTTTTGGTGTTGTAGAGATGATTCTTGTAAATGCCACATTATTAGAATTTTAAAAAATCTAGTTCAATACCTTTGTCTCTTAATCAGAACAGTTTTTCTATTCACATTTAATATAATTTAGTGGTTATTCTAAAAATACTATATGTATACATAATGTATTAAAGCGTAATTTTTGTCATCTGCTTCAGTCATCACTGTTGCCAGTGGAACTGTCCCTCTTATGGCTGTCTTTTCTCTCAGCAATTTTACTATGTCGTATCTAGGTATGGCTCTCTTTAAAAAATGGAATCTTGTTTGAGATGTCTTGTCTCTCCTGATCTGTGTGGACTGGTATCTTTCAGCATTTCTAGAAACCTCCCTATTCTCCTTAGCCCTCTTCTATATTTTTCCCCTGTGGTACTGCATTTTAAATGGCTTGCTCAATTTTATCTTCCAGTTTATTAATTCTTTCTTCAATTCTCTCTAATCCATCATGAACTACCTATGAATCTTTTAGTTTCAGTTTTTATACTCTTTATATAAATTACACTTGGTTCTTTTTTAAAATTTCTTTGTCATTTTCATAGTTTGGCTCCTTAGACACATTTTCAATTGCTTCCCTTAAAAAAACACCGTAAATATACTTATTTTATTCTTATATATGACCAATCCAGTATCTGATACCTTTGCAGGTTGATTCTGTTGACGCTCTCATGATGGCTTGTTTTCTTATGTTTTGGAATTTTCAAATGGGAGTTAGTATATTTTAGAAATTTTTCTGTGAGGGTTCTTTATGGTCAAATTAAGGTGGATTCCTCCACAAAGAATCTGTATTTGCTTCTGCTAGGTGCCAAGATTCTTGGTGGAATGTTTTCTGACCATTCAGCCAGTGTGAATTCTAGCTGTAAATCCATGGGCTGCTCTGAGGTTACAATTTTTCTGAAGAGATTTATTTTTTGCTCCTCCACACAGCTCTAAGTTTCAAGACAGAAAGTTTTCCTTGGAGGGGTCTCGGGTTTTTTCCCCCTAGCTTGCCATTACCAAGAGAATGTAGCTTAGAGGGACCAGTTGCATAGTAGGAGGAGACTTTGCTAATTATACCATCCAACTTGGGTGGGCCTAGGATTCTCGCCTTCTGTGCCTCTGGAGGTTGTAAAAATCTAAGAGCAAGTTCAGGGTAAAAGCCGGCCTCCCGCCCTTGGCTTATCTTTCTGTTATACAGTATATGAGCATTTCCTGCTGTCTTATCAGATGACAGAGTACTGAAAAAGAACCCATTCCACCCGTCCTCCAGGTGGTGTGGTTTATAGTGGTTCAGAATGAGAATTTTGAAACCAAATTGCCTGAGTTCAACTTCCTGCTTAATAATGTTTTGAATAACCAACAATAAAAAATTAAAAAAAAATAGTTATAGCCTTTGGAAGTTATATTAAAGTCAATATTTCTATCTGATATATAATAATTAGAATAGTACTCACCTCACACACAGTTTTTTGTGAGGATTAAATTAAATAGAAGGTACTTAGAATGTGTTAGCACTAAAAAAAAAAATGCTAGTATTATCATTAGCAACATAATATTGCTCTCCTGAGGTAGAGATGCACAAATAAGAGGCATAGGGTTTTCAGACCCAGGGTGTCTGTGTTGAGAAATAAAAAGCCAATATATTATAAATAATGTAAAAAGACATGTACTAGTAATGAAAGGGAGCGCTTTAGTATGATGAGTTGGGTATTTATCGACTTTGATATGTACATATTTTAAAAATAAAATTCAGAAATTATATCATAAACACAATTTTTCATTGAGTGTTCAATTTACACTGCCATTATATATTTATAATGGATACATATAATTTATAACAGATTTTTCAGTTATAGAGTGTCATCCCTACAGGAGAAATATACTCTTGTTGATTTGTTTATAATTTTTCCTAACAACAATAAACAAGCCCACTTTTGTCTAAATTGGGGTTTGAAGTTGTGTCAGTTAGTTTCTCATTACTCATCTCCAAATTCACTCCAAAGAGGTGCTTTGTGATAAGGGACTGGACTCTCGGCCTTTCTTCTTTACTGTGAGTTACATACTAGGCATTGTCAGTAGAGGGCGCTGCAGGTACATGGCAGTGGTTCCAGCACACTGTACTTTCCACTGTGTATTTTCACTGTTTTCTGGCTCCGGCTTCATGACGCCTCAGGGGAACATGTATATAAGAACAACTGGTGGGCTCTGCTCCAGCTGTGCATCCAGGGCGCTCAGTTACTTAGTGATCATATAACCAAGTCAGGGCGCACAGTTTCCTCCTTGTGGGACAGACATGCATGCTACAGGCCTGTGCCCACAGTGACACTCCAACTGCCCACTAGCTACAGCCAGCCTGTACCACAGAGGGCAGTTTCCTGCATCTGAAGGCCAGCTGTGACCCAGATAACTCAGTGAACTTTTCTGCCATCACCAGCAAGTTCCACCCACCCCTCTCCAAAGCAACCTAAACCCCAGCGTTGGAGGTACGTTTCCAAGCCTGCCCTTCCTTGGGTATTCTTCTTCAGCCTCACGGTATTCTTTAGAATCAGTTTTCCTGACATCTTTTTAGTTAATTCTTCTATCTTAGCTTAATATAGACTGAGTGCCCCTCATCCTAAAAATTCCAAAATCCAAAATATTTTAAGTGCTGATATGACACAACAATGAGAAAATTCCACACCATAAAACTGTTACATGTGAAAAAATAACTAAAAATATTGTATATAAAAGTACTTTCAAAATTTATGATTATAAGGTGTATATGAGACATAAATGAATTGTGTTTAGACTTGGGTCCCATTTCAAATTAAAAAAAAAAAAGAAAGCTGAATTTTTGAAACATTTCTAAATGCTTGATTCCAAGCATTTTGGGTAAGGGATGTTCAACTTGCAGTTCTTGATATTAAACTTCCTCTTCCTAAATTCTTGTGTAGATTCTGCCTCTGGATTGATCTACACGAACACAGTGGTTAACTCTTCATTTATGAATCCCTAGTCACGAACTCTTTCCTCATCATACATCACTCACTGCACTATTAAAAAATGGAGTCTACTCGGGCTGGGTTTGTGGCTCACAGGTAGAGCACTCGCCTGGCATGTGTGAGGCACTGGGTTCGATCCTCAGCAACACATAAATATATTGTGTCCACCTATAACTAAAAAATAAATATTTAAAAAAAATGGAAATGTACTCAGGTATATTTCAGCTAAAATACTGGCCCACTACCATGTTCCTCACATGCTTTGAAAAACTTTGACACTGGGCAATCTTATCCAAGTTGATTTTATTATTTCACATGAACAAATTCTAAGCTAGGTATGTTGCTTTTGCAAGGATTTAAAGTCAATTTAATTATTTCATCCTCTTTTCACACTCTTCTTCCTTCCACAAAGAAAAGTTAGCAATTAGGTCATAATTTCAAAATAACAAATAGAATATTTCAGCATGCCTTATTCTAAACTGTTATTTTTATAGGAATTTGAGTATTATAATTAGTTCCAGGGCAACAATTTACAACTAAGATAACTGGAAGTGCTTTTGAAAATACGGATTATCTGTCCATTTATCCAGTGATCTTTGAGGGCCCAATATTAGATAGATCCTAAACTAACAACTGTGGCATAATGAATGAAGAACACTGCCTTCTACTAACTGAAACGGGGCCAGAACACGGAGGAGAAAAGAGGGAAATAGAAGGGAAACTTGGTAACAAGAGATAACCAAAAAGTTCTCAAAAGAATTGCCCTTATAATTACTGACCAACATTATTAAACACCTCTTCAATGCACAGCCTATGTATTCTGGAAGCAAGAAAGAATCCAATATCTTCAAGAATAACAAGAAAAAAGTTTCATATCACATCCATTTGGACTTGAGTTCTTAAATATAGAAGCTGAATTAAACTAAAATCTACCAATAACGTAGCAGTTAATGTACAAAAATAGAAGGGAAAATGAATAATGCAGTGTGGTTCATTTGAAGTATTTTCCCATATTCCTTGGTAAGGGAAACAAGCAAATATCTGAGATTACAAAAATTTTTTAGGACATTCAGTTCACCAGCATGCAAATAATTTGACATTTTACAACTGTATTTTCAGTAACATTTTAGATTCCCTGAGTAAATAGTTTCCAATTTAAATATGTCTCTATGACATGGGAGAGGCCTTCAGAAATGCCACCATTTGAAAGTTATTACAATGGAATTTTAAATGTAATGAGTTGCATATCATATCTAAGCACAGGTTTTCAAGAGGCGACTATAAGAAATGCTCTATTCTTTCTACCCAAAAATTATCCAGAAAGGTCAGACCAGTCTAATGATGATAACTGTTAAGAGTTAAAAAAAAATTAGGCATCTTCTAAATTATAATTTTTAAAAGTATAAATGACTGAAATAGGCATAATTTATGTGTGGGGGGGAAGGAAGTAAAGAAAGAAAGAAAAAAGAAAGAAAACCAAATATATGGAACACCCCTCAATGATCAGAAAAATTCAGCCACATATTTCCTTATTCCCATCTTTTAATTTTAAGTAAGCTAATTTCCCACAAAAATAGAAATAAAGGGCTGGGGCTGACGCTCAGTGGCAAAACGCTTGCCTAGCATGCGTGAGGCACTGGGTTCGATCCTCAGCACCACATAAAAATTAACAACAAAAAAAATAAAGGCATTCTGTCCATCTACAACTACAAAAAAATTTTTTTTAAAAACCAGAAATACATTTCAAACTTCAATGTTTTCTACACTAACCAGCCAGTAGGAAATGAAGATAAAATTTAAAAGAAGGAAACTATGTAAACTATCTTATATTGGCAAATGCTTTGCCAATTCCTTTTCCACCTTGTGAGCAGAAAGCAACATTTCTGGAAAGTGACCATGAACTAGAAGAAAAGGAAAGAAACACAGTCCTACTCATCATCCACTCAGCAAAAAACTAGTTTCTCCCTGGAAAAACTAAGCAATACACTCTAAAATGTGGCCGTGAGAAATTCTACAAATTTTCAACCTAACATAATAAGTGAGAAAACAAACCCACAGCTTCCCTGTGCCTCCTGAGTCTGCCAAATGAAATGTGATGAACATAGGATCAACCAGAAAGAGACATTATTGAGATCTAACTCAGTCTCCTTTCACAGATTAGGAAAGTGAGGACCTTCTAGAAGTTTCTTTTAACTATAAAAATGACCATGACTGGTCTTAGGGACAGGTGGAATAAACAGGGTACAATTTTAGAGGGACCAGTGGATCCCTCTGCCTTTAATATTCTTGAGCAGCCTAATAGTGTATATCTCAAATTCCACCATTGCAGATTCATTCCACTGGATTATGCATTGTTTCCAAGAATCTGAAAGTTGGAAGGGCCTGATAGATCAACAGTGCTAACTCATTCAAGGAGAGTATCTAAATTGCATGTAGGCTTCCTCTATCAGGGGAATGCCTGGGTCTCCTTTACCTCCATAGCCTGAGAGCCTGGCAGACAGCTACCCACAAATAAAATGGCTGAGTCATCAGTCAGATGACTTTCTCCCTAAGTGCAGATATGGAATCTATGGTGTCTTTGGGGAATCCTACAGGGGAATGGTTAGTTCTGAATAGGAGGAGAGCCCACAAGAGGGCCATACGTGGGCCTGAGAAGTATGGTGTGGAGTTCTTGACAAATGTAAGCAAAGTGAGATCCTCAGAGTAGAGGAGTGGGTGAGATAAAGTGGGACAGCCTCCAAGAACATTCTGGAAGGCAAGGGAGGAGAAGGAATGGAACGAACACACTGTTTTCATAGACCTTTCCCCATCAATGGGCAAACCATCCTACCACCAGATGCATTAGTAAGTCAGTAGGGATAATTCAGAAATTCTACAACTATTCTGAAAATTTAACAAGTGTTTCAGTTCTGCTTAAAATCTAGATAGCTTGTTGGGGCTGGGATTGTGGCTCAGAGGTGGAGCGCTTGCCTAGCACATGTGAGGCACTGAGTTTGATCCTCAGCACCACATAAAAATAAATAAAATAAAGGTATTGTGTCCATCTACAACTAAAAAAATAAAAATAAATCTAGTTAGCTTGCTGATAAAATCACAAGCATGAATGTGATTTAAGCTAGAGAAAAAGAAAATTCGCCAAACTATCTCATGCCTTTCTTTCCTAGGAAATTGCAAGTTATATAGGTCTTACATTTGTCTTTCTTTATAAGTGGAAAAAAGCTGAGAAAATAAAACTCCATGTTTTATTTGTGTGTTAGCTATGTAGCCTGGGGCTATTTTTCCCAGTCTCTTCCTTTCCCAAACAATGTTCCTTTTTGATTGGACAGAAGAGGGTGGGGGTGGGAGCAGCAGGAAGAAAGTTGAGCAAATTTTTACTTGTGACAAAAATACTGGACCAGATTGGATCACAAAACTTGCCAAGAACACAGTTAAGTGTTCACAGGAGGACTACTAAACATTATCTGTTTTTATTTTTATTCTAGAACCAAGAGTTTAGAAAGGCTAAGAAAATCACCCCCAGGCCGATTCCATCTTTGCTTAACATATTACCTAAGCCTTAACACCTAGGAGGCTCTGAATTCTAACAATTAGAGAAACAAATCTCTAAGCCATAGAATTTCACCAGAGGTATTTCAAATATTTCTGGATACTTTGTAATACAAAGAATACTGGAAAGGCTTTGAGCAGCCCCAGATCACTGATGAAACTTGAAAAGCATGCAGCAATCCCAGCAGCTCAGGAGGCTGAGGCAGAAGGATCCTGAGTTCAAAGCCAGCCTCAGCCACAACTTAGTGAGACTATGTCTCAAAATCAAATGAAAAATCTAAAAAAGGACTGAGGATATGGCTCAGTGGTTAAGAACCCCTGGTACCAAAACAAACAAACAAAAAAAGAAAAACATCGACCACAAAAGTGGGAACTTTCGCACCAAATGGTGATGTTCAACCAAAATACTGTAAGATCTCCTTTCAGAACAGAAGAACCTGTGCTTATTCAGAGCTTGAGCTCATGGTTACTAACTCACAACAGGAAGAACAGCACTTTCCAGAGATGGCTACTGACAGTGGTCTTGTTCTTATTGTTGCTATAGGACTCTAAAAGGGAAAACAGTTTGTTACTTCCTTCCAAAAAAATCCTACACAATCTATCCAAAGGGGCCTCATCTTACCCAGAACTAGAGAAGCAGTGAGTACCCATGGAATCTCTCTGCACAGGGCCAATCCCTATTCAAGATTGATGCTCCTGCCACTTAACTCCTCCATCCCTGCCTCACTCTTGAACAGGGGGGTCTCTGTCATGCTGCCCTCCATCCTCAGCTGTGAAACCACCTGAGAGCAGCTGAAAGAGAAAAATGCAGGCATGTGTCCACTCCAGCAAAACAAGCAGAGCTTTATCATGTATTAGGCCCAAGGCAGATGGAGGTAGAAAAGCCTAGCTCTGAACAGCACTGAATTAGGATAAATATAATCCTCACTGAAATTGCTTCCCTGCCCCATCATTGTGGTCGAGGGGGAGGTTAAAATATTCCCCTTATCATATTAATACCACCACTCATTTAATTAGAATCTTTTCTAGATTGCACAAAGGCAAACTTCCCCACAGACCTCGGGCTGATCTCGTGTCTGATAGTTGGAGTGCTACTAATAAGATTTGACTCACTGATAAATTAAAATTTTAATCAGGGCCATATGAAAAGCTCATGAGCAGGATAAATAGAGAAAATATAGAGGTTGAAATTCTGGATACCTCTCCACATTAGCAAGGTAGAGGGATCACGGGCCTAGGGAATGGGATGCATTGGGAGTTCGAGGAGAGCGCACACTCCTTGATAAACAAGCTGTTGGCAACTTTGTTTTACAACCACACAAAGTCTTTTGGGGTATCAACTGTTGCCCCACATCTTCCCCTGGGATTGTGGAAAAGTTGATGTGAGGATAGATGGCCCTGGCCAGTTGAGTCATCCTGTGAGCACGGTTTCAAAATGCTGCCTGACATCATGGCCACTGCACATGAATGAATGAATGTCCCGTGAACTGGATCAAGTCCTCCTCTGGGAAAATCTCACAGAATTTATTTACTTCATTTCTAAGATGATCCCAGGGCTCTAGATATCAGGATCCTCGTTACAGATTCTACAGCAGATTGTTCAGTGACAATAACATCACAGTTCCACCCACCTCGCAGATGACCCAGCAAGCTAATGACCACCACAGGAAGGGGTGGTGGTTCTGGTCACCTCCACATCCAAACCAGCCAGTGGGATCCAGAGCTACATGCTCCTTCATTTCTAATTTAAATCCCAGCGCCTTTTCCCAGTCATTGTTTCCATCTTTTGCATATCTCCCCACTCTAGCACTGGAGAAATGAACTTGTTTTTACCCATCCTGATTTAGAGACCATCATGTACAGAAGTCATGAGCATTTGACTCTGGGCCCATTCCCCCCCCTCCCAACACTCCATGCTCAGTTCACCATGAGTGTTCTTCTCAAAACTTCATATCCCCAAGTTTGAACAAAACACACTGGTCCCCAGAGAAGTCCCGGCTGTCCCAGTTTGTCTGTTTGTGAGCTCCATACACCTGACCTAGAGGCCTGGAGACTAGAATAAGGCCAGAGCCAAAAGTTGTCCCTTGGGGTCACCCTGCATCTCCTCTGAATCCCTGCTCGATGCAAAGTGCACTTTGTAAAGAGTCTCCTTAGAAGTGGAGAGAGGCATCCTGGCAGCAATCCCAGGAAAGGGGAATTTTTTTGTTGCTTTGCCCTTGATTGATCCTCACTTTCAAACAGCTGTGAACCTTTTTCTTCATTTATTTCCAAGCAATTAAAACTACAGCTTGATATCATTGCAGTAATCTTGCCACACTGTGTTAGAAGAGTTTTTCCTTGTTAAGACTTCACCTATCTTAAAAGAGAGAAAAAGAACCATCGAGAGACACTGCATACTTCTTGGAAGTGACCCGATTGATTCTCGTGCCTAAAAAAACTAAGTACTTGGAAATAAGAAGTTGAAAACATACATGTGGCCACATTTTCCTCTCCTTTCCTTCCATGTCCACATGGAAAAGAAGAAGAAAAACTTCTAGATATTTGCAAAAGGTTTTATGAAATATGAGCTTTGACTAAGTAAATGTTTTTGAAGATATTTGGACCATCCAAAGAGAACAGATGTTTTTATAAAATTTTCCACCATCCAGTCCCTGCAGTCCCCAGTGTGATTCTGCCCAATGCCTGGCTCCTGGGCAGGCTATCAGTGGCCGTTGGTCTGAAGAAAGTTCCCCCAAGTCATCTAGCCCTTTCTTATACTTCAAAACAGATCTCACCCTCAGGACCACCTTCTAGAGATTGTCAAGAGGGGGCTCTGGCATTTGAATACCACAGAGGGCCAGGGGCACAGAGTACACAGACAGTGGGAGGAGGCCAAATTCTCTCCACAGCATTTACCCACAAAGCCTACAATTTCACAAGTACAAGGCTTATTTCTCACAATGTCCCAAACACGAAGTTTGTCCAAAATGCCCTATTAAAAACGTGCACTCCTCGAGGGCACAGACCATGTTTTCATTCCTCTTTGTATCCCCAGCACTAGCACACTGCACACACTGAGCAGACACTCAATAAATTTGATTGACAGGAATGAAAGCTACGAATACCTTAGTGGGAACAGGGCCATGAGCAGCAGGCATCTTAACTAGAAGTGGTTGCCAGGTACAGGCAAGATAAACAGAGGGCTCCTGTTGGGTGAATGCAGCTGCTTAATATGGACTTGGGTTTTGAGAGCCAGATCCCCGGATGCAGCGAAGCACTCCATGTCAGCTAGCAATGCCGAGTGATGCAGAGAGATCCAGTCTAGGTGCCATCGTGAGTGTACTGCACGGGAAAAGGTGGCACCAAAATAGAGGCAAGAGCCTAATACGTTGGAGAGATTCAGATCATAACATATTTCTTCTCTGTTTTTGCCCACGGGACAAAAATACCATACCTTTAGCAGCTATGCCTCCATCAACCAAGACACTCTGGGAGTCTTCAATTTAATGGCTGAATTCAGAGTCTTCTGAAATTTCTGCCTCCTCCTCCTCCGCAAATCTTTAATCCTCTTCTCAAACTTTTATAATTCAACTCTCCCTTCTTTTCTTTCTCATAGAACCATTTGGAAAGGTTTTGGTTTTTCAATAGACATATTAATACACAAACATTAACATTTTCCATGCGAGTATTTTTAACCCAGCTCCCAACCTGCCAAGATTTCAGAGAAACCTTTCACTTACTATTTGCCACCCACACACAAAGACACAGAGGGACCTTCCATCCAGTGACAGCTCTTACAGCTGATTAAAGGGCTTGGAGGTGATGACAAAAATATGCTTGTTTTTACAAAAACAGGAAACATGGAAAAGGGGGCACATGTGCAATCAGAAAACACGCAACTGCGAGGAGGAAGCTGCTTTCGATTTGTGCCATTCCGGTGCAGGGCTCAGAGGGAGACTTCGCTGTCGCCCCTGTGCACAGGGCTCCGCATCGTAGGGGCCACGTATTTACCATGTGCTGGGTACTCCCTATCCCAAAATACGGAATAAAACTGCTAACCATAAAAAGAGCCGATTTTAACTTTATTTTATTTTTTCCTAACACCAAAAATGTTGAAGAAGAAATTCCTGATGCTGTGAACTTAGCATCATAGTCTGGAGAGCACAAAGCTCCTGAGTTAAAACGTCTAAATTAGAACGTTTTCCGTTCTGAAATATATACCAAAGTAAAGAACTTCTGAGAAGATGGATGAAGGCCATACACATTACTTGCATAAATTGGGTCATGCTCCAAATACCATACACAGGCTTCAAACCCTGCCTGCACCTCCAACCTGCATCTGTTATAATTGCCCCTGAGCACTATTCCAGCTCTTTCATTTCAGTGAGAAAGTGTGATGATGTTGTCAACCCAGGGTGTAAAACTGACTTGAAACAAACTGCTATAATCAACTTCCCCCAAACCCACTGAACTGTATGAAATGGCAGTATGTAATAAATAATTAATGCAATTAGAGAAATAGCATGAGCCCACTACAGAGTTTAATCTGTTCAAGCTGAAGAATAAAGTTCATTGAAAATAATTGTTACCACATTTACTTATAGATATGGCTATGTGCAACTCCATGCTTAAATAGCATAAAACAATTCCCTAAGTCCAGTCTTTCATGTAAATTGTCTTTGAGATGAATGTCCCCAGACATACTTGTAAAAACCTTAAAAGAAACTATAAATTATTGTAAAATTAGCAGATATAGACACACAAAAAGAATAAAGCATAAATTACTCATAACTCACCTCTCACCCTCTACATTTTAGAAGTAGAGATATACATACTTAAGGTCTGAAAATACTGGGATAGAATTAGGGGAACAAAAGAGGATACAAATTTACTTTTCTTTGTAGTATTTAAATTTTTTAACATGTGCACATACTATGATTTTAAAAAATAAACTATATCATACACATATGCATGCACCTTCCAGATTTGACTCTTTGTACATATTTTTTTAAAACTGAAATTGTGATAAAATTGTGCAAAAGGCATAAAAAACAATCATATTTGGGAAAAACATAAAGATCACCTGTCTCATCTTGTTCCCCCCTCCCCAGCCTCCTGTCTACCTCCCAGTGAAGACAGGTGACTGATAATCCACATAATCTATGGGCAAAAGCAGCAGGCAAATTGTGACTGACTGCAGTCTTTCTCTCACACAAATCTCAACACTGCTGTTTTCTAGATCAGAGTGGCCCAAGGACCCTGTTCAACCCTAGAAGTTTTTTAATAAGCTTTGGCTATCGGGAGATGTTACACAGTGCTGAGTTAGCACGTCTTGTAGCAGCCTGGCTGCATTCGGTCTTTGGGGACTTCCCACAGGGCCCACCCACCCTGCCATGGCTGCTGTTATTAGGGCTCCTTCCTATCTGCATTTCCCTTTTGAGAGGAGAGCCAGTATTCAGCTTCGCCCCGAGGGTGGTGACTTTAGCTGCCTCCTGATCCCCTTCCCCCTGCAAGGAAATGCCCATGGTTCACAAATCAAAGTCAGGACCACATTACTTCCAGCCTGACTCTCTGGTCATGAATCTTTGATTTTGCTTTATTTTCACTTTAAATCAAAGCAGTTTGTTGGAGTGAGCCCCTCTTAATGATTTGGCTTAAAGTGCTCTCCCTTTGGACAATGTCACAAGGTGCACTTAAAAGCACTAAAGTGTATGCTTATTGACGGGATAAGAGGCCCTCATGCCTCATCACACTGAATGTACCTGTTTATATCAGTAACTTTACATCTGCAGTGTCCTCCCTGCCTGGAGAATGCTGGCTGGCAGCCCCCAAGAGGGACAACCATTCTGTTATGGCCAGTTTCAAAGAAATGAATCATTACATGCAGAAACCCCTGGATTTGTGAATTGTTCTTTGCAGCAAAAGGAGAGGAGTTTAAATGACAGTCTCATGATTATATGGGGCTGATATAAAATGAAACACAGTAACACTAAAAAAGCAAAATTAGGAATTGTATAAGAAACCCAAATACCAAGTAAACTCAGTCATCCAAGTTGGTGTAGATGCTCAAAAAGAAAAAGAAAAAAACAGTTCACTTCAGTTAAAAACATCAGAGGCTTTTTTCCCTTCCAATATATTCTATTGCGTTTTTATGCTTTGTTTAAAAATATAGCTAAATTACAGCATTATAGGAGCATCAATGAAAAGTTTTCAAAGCTTCTCTCTGCCTTGCTTTCTAGCCCCCTGAGCAAGGATGTTCACATTGTTTGGTGCAAATACATTCCTTTGCCCCAGATGAGTTCACAAGTCAGTGTCATAGTGTCAGAGGGACCATGAAATGTTAGTTCAGGTCACTGGATGAACCTCATCTGTGGCTAAACTGAGCGATGATTTCTTTCATAGGAATAATACCAAAGTTGAAGCTGTGAAACAGATATGGGATTTTAATATTGTACATAACATCTTAAAAGACCAACAAGAAATCATCCTATATGAAGCAGAAATCCAAACTAAAGATCTAGGGAAAAAACAGACAAAAAAAATGTAGATGTTAAAAAAAAGAAAAACAGAAATAAATATATGTATGGAGAGAGAGAGAGAGAGAGAGAGAGATTTGTAGTCTATTGATAAGCTTTTTATTTTATGGAATAATAAAATTTGTGGCTTACTAGCTAAAAATCAAGCTATTTGACTAAGCTACTGTCTACCACTTGGGTATTTATAAAATAACACTTTTATCCTTATCCTGGTCTTTAAATTTTGCACACATTTCTAATGAAGACATCTGTGGCTTGACAGCTGCGTGAAATCACTTATCTTTTCAACTGCACTTCAGATGAAACTGAACTGACACCTTATACACTGCCTCATCCTAGGACAAAGGCTCAACTTCCTGGAGAAGCCACCTCGGATCCCACGGGCGCAGCCGAACGAGGCTTTGCAATGACCAGCCCAAGCAAGATAACAATAACAACTACTCCTCAAAGATGTCCTCATTTTCTGGAAAGAACTCAAGGGTGAACGAATATGTGGCCCTGGAAATTAAACCTTCTTTTAAAGAACTCTCCTCAGAAACCAAGCGGGGACAAGGGAAGGGGCCAAGGCATAGCCTCTGGGGCCGTGCCGACCTGGGTTCCCATCCTAGCATCTTACTTCAAACTCGTGATGTGGCAAATCACCTGTGTGTCCTCAGGTGTAAAACACAACAGCATCTGCTGAGCAAGACTGTTGGCAGGGTTTTCTGAAGTGCAGAATATGAAGCTCCACTCAGGAACAAACCCACCATTACTGTGAGAAACTAAAGCTCCTCCTTCCCTCTTCTGTTCACAAAAGCTCATGACTATACTTAACAATAAGTCACCTACCTGACAGTGAGTTGACCTGCCCTGAGATTACATAAATTATGGCAAGATAAATATTAGAAAATATTTTATATACTTGTATAGATTAAAAAATGTAACCTCCCCATTCCCACTTTTCCTTATTTTGACCATTCAGTTTGGTATGCTTTCTTCCAAACTTTTCTCTGTGCCTTTAAATGTAGATTATAGTTGATTGGTTAATATATATATATATATATATATATATAAAATATAATATATAGATAGATATAGATATCATGCTATACAGACTAATCTGTAAATGTCTTGATTTATTTAAACAACATAAAATGGATAACATTATTCTTTTAAAGACTGCATAGCATTTCCTGTGGTGAATATACTTTATTTACACACTTCCCATATTAATGGATATTTAGATGAATACAATTTTTTGCCATTAAAAGAAAGGTTGTGCTACTATTCCAGTAGGGTGGCTTTTTTAGAAATAAGCTTGCTACATCTTTGATTGATTTGAAACTAAAATTGACACTGGTTATCTTGGTTGACATCAAATCATAAATCAGGTCATAATGACATCATCAGGGGAGATAAGAAATAGAGAACCTCCATTTCTACTCAGAGCATTTTATTTTCCCCTCTTGGGCTCAAAACACATCCATAGTATAGGAACACTTCTCCCCATCCTAAGAGCAGAGATGAAGCTGACATGCTCGAAGCCCACGTTTAGGATTCGAGACTTGGTTTAAGTCAAATGGCCTTGATTGGATGAGGTCCCTCTGCAGTATTAAAACTGCTCTAATTGCATTCTTCAAGCCAGCTGAAGGCTGACAGCTTCCGCTCCCGGCTCATTATCAGAGCACTTCAAGGGGCTCCATTATGAGCAGAGCACCTGGTCCAAATTTATTTCAACGGCCCAGAGCAAAATGGGAAGGTGCTTAATGTTCAACCACAATGGTGACATTTTTATGAGATATCCAAGGTTCAGAAACAAATAAATGAAAGGTTTGAAAGGAGCACGAACAGAAACTCTGACAATAAAAATTCAACATTAATATATCAATTTAAAAACATATACCACCCATACACTTGGGGTAAGGCCAAAGGTTCAATGCAGGCTAACCAGAAGGAAAAGGGAAGGGGGAAAAGAAAAGCCAATACTCAACTCCTCCTGTGATAGGTTCACTCAAGAGACTGATGAAATTCAAAAAATGGTTTAAGGCAATCAGAATGAGATGTGAATTCTGATTAGGATAACAATCATGCTATCTCAATGCTCAACATGAAAATGAAAGAGAATTTGACCAGATTTCAGAGTATTCTAGATGTATTGTGTTTACTCTGTTATGCTTATAAACTGCTCTTCTGCCCATTAAAAAATGGAAATTAATGTTAATGATTCCTTACATGAAAACATGGTGCAAATATGTGTTTAGAATCTTTTAATAAACGTAGGATAGGGAAATCTTCCCTGGTAGATGAGAGTCGGTCCACAGTTAACATTACATGCTATTGCATAAATCCATATTCAGAGGCTTCTTGTCAAGAGGGCTTCTGCTGAGTATTTGTAGAGGACTTAATATGCAGAAAACAACCAATTTGAAAGCCCTGCAACCCAGCTGCACAGCACTGGAGAGCTCTACCCTCCACCAAGAATTTGTTTCAATACATGTTTAAAATAAATATTTGTATTCTTTTCCTAAACACAACAATGACACATTGGAATCTAAGAAAATGATGAATGAAAAATTATAACACTGGCACTTTACAATGGGAATGCTGACTAAACTGGACCCACACGGACTGGAGGAATTTAGTTAGTGTTTAGTCTTTGAAGAGAAAAAGAGGAACACAATTAATCAACTACACGGAAAAATTTTTTTCAGCTATTAGATGCTTTTGGTCTTGGAATTTTGTCTTTCTCAAGCACTTTCCTTATTAAGCCAGCCATACAGATGTGCAATACATTAATTGGCCTGACTATAAAGGCTTTAATTATTTTACCGATTTTAAAAGGCAATTAGCCAGCACCTATTTTTCACATATTGATTGTACCTACTTTGGTTTCAGGTCTGAATTCATGAATCATTGGGCTGATGGTATAACCAAAGGTTGTTACTTGAATCTTTTTTTTCTTTTCAACAAATGAATAAAAGCTCTAAAAATTAATTACCTCATAGAATCAGCCGTCTACCAAAAAAATTAAAAAGTGGCAAAATCCTGTTAGAATTAATTCTATAGGTAAGTCACCCAGCAAAGTGACCACTTATCTGGCTTTCTGCAGATCACCCAGTAGTATTATAGGTCTTGCAGATGAGGAGTTTAGAAAAAAAATCTCCATCTGGATATTGAATAACAGGACATTTATTTAGTTCTGATCTAGCCTCGCTTACACTTTTACTGTATTCTGCTGTCTCCTTCAAAACCTCCTAAATAAAAAGCTGGAGCTCTGGGAGTCTGCAGGGAATTTCCCAGTTCCAACATGGAAAACGGGGGAGTGGTCATTTGGAGTACTCAGATCCAGGTCCTGCTTTCCCCTTCATTTTGATCCTTCTTGTTATCCACTCCATCTCTTAACTATTGAAGACCCACCTATAATCTGTGTCAAAACAACTGAGACTGCAGTGAAGGACGTACATGGTGGTCCTTATGAGACAAGCAGTTCCCAGAGTTCCCCATCTTTCTGGAGCTGAAGAAAACAAAAAACAAAACAAAAAAGAACAGATGGTTTTGTAGATGCGCAGCCCCCAACATCTACTTTAGTAGGACACTGGGCTGATGATAATGTCCTGTTTATGGCAGGGCGGTATAATGGAAAGAGACCTGAATGTCATTTATTAGCTGTGCAACTGTATCAAGTCATCTTTAAGCCTTGTGTTTATCCATCTATAAAATGGGAATAATTATGCCCGATTTAACTCTCACAAATGTCCGCTGAGACTCACTCACTCTCTCTCTCTCTCTCTCTCTCACACACACACACACACACACACACACGTGTGAAAATGCCTTGTAAGCTGCAAACTAGTATCACAAACATTTAGTGTCAGCAGTGCTGCAGAAGCCATCTCCTTCATGCAATCACCTGTGCTGCCCTCTTGTGGTAAGAAGGCTGCAATGCTACCCAAAAGACAAAATTTGTGAATCAAAGATTATTTTTATGTGATCATTAATAGATTAAAAGAGAATATTGACACAGAGTATACAATGATATATATATACTGTTTTTCCTTGATACCATATCAAAATCTGCATTTAGATACAGAATCGACAGTAAATTTAAGGGAAAAAAAAAAACCTAAATTTGTGAACATGACTCTAGACACTATACTCCTGATCATTTTCCTGCACCAATGGACAATGAGAAATAATTCTTCACAGTGGAAGAACCATACAAGAAGAGTAGCAGGAGGTCTACTGAGTGCTGGTGGAAAGTCCCACTCTCACCTGCTTTGAACATAGATGCTCAAGTCAGTGAAATTGTTCATGAATTGTAGGAACAAAAATCCATTCATAAATTTGCCTGTATTCTAGAACCAGAAGAAAAGATATTTAGAATCAGTAGGAATCTGAGATATTACATTGTTCTACTTCTTTTATATTCGACCATGAGGACATTAGATTATTTGGTTCACACAAGCTGAATTGTCTCTACTTCTGTAAATTCACATATTATAATAGTCTCATAACCCTGAACCTCTGCACTCCTCTACTCTCTTCACATAAGGTCAACATAGTAAAAATCCTGGTAATCCACATGCCTGACTGATAATAGAGTAGTAAATGTTTACTGAGTAAATCAATGACTAGAGTAATATTAACGGCTGAGACAAGTCAATCTCAATAAATTCTTGTAACCTGAAAATACTACATCTTGAGATAGCAAATGTTTCTTATTTAAAATTCCCTAAGTTATTTTAGAAAAGTAATTGGATGCTTGTGAGAACGTATATGGAGTCAGAAAAACTTTAAGGACTGCTAACATGTTTCCTAGACCCATCCCCTCTGACAAAATATAAAATTTGGTAGAATTTTCCATACAAATCATGCCAGAGGATTGCCTCCTTCAGGATGAAGCATGTGTGTGTGTGGTGGAGGGCGGGGTGGGAGAGACTACCATTCATAGCTGCAGTCCTTGTATACTTGACTTCTCTGTACCATTTCATGGGTCTGATGATGTTGAAACCTTTCCTTGGCTTCCCATTGTCTTCCCATCTCTGGCCATTTGTGCAGGCTCCCCTTCTCTGTCTAGCCTCAGAGAGAGCAGTCATTTTAAAAATGCAGGGCCTGTCCCCTGACTCAGCCAGTTCACACAGGGCCATGCCTTATTCCTGAAGCAGACTGGCGGCCAAGAATACCTGTCCACTTAGGGATGACAGGTGTTTTTTCTACATTTTATATTTGATGATACCAAGTCTAACAATACAACGAAAATAGATTGTTCCCTCCCAGGATTACTGAATGTGGACAGAAAACAGGTATGAGTGTACTTTAATAAACATTTCAGTTACTATGAACATTTGAAATATATGCCAGATTTGTAATCGCCACACTGCAACTTTGCCTGCTGACTTCTGAGAATTCCAGAAGAGCCCCCTTACGGCTAGGGGCTCCAAGACTTTTTTTTCCTTTTAAATATTTGTTACTCTAACATGGAAGAGAATATTCTGTTTTCCCTGAAAGAAAAGGATAGAGGGAGGGAGAAAGGGGAGAGGGGAGGATGAAAACCTAAGCTTGCACAGTTTACTGTGGTCTTTAAATAGAGTCATGTTTTACAGATTTTATGGTACAACCCAGTCTCCCAATTGCCCCCAAAGGCGGGGGTGGGGGGATGACAATGACAACATAAAAAACCACCCCTTTCCAATCAGGCCAACTAGTGGCTTTGGAAGCCATTACAAAGTACAGTAAGATGACTTTCAAAATTAAAACTCAGCCACTTGGGAGGCTAAGGCAGGAGGATTGCAAGTTTGAGTCTGGTCTGGGCAATTTAGTGAGACTGTAGAGCAAAACAAATAAATAAATAAGGCTGGGGATGTAGCTCAGTTAAAGAGCCCTGCAGGGCTCAATCCCCAGCATTCTCTTCCCCTCACACACACACACACACACACACAGTGGATAACTCTTCAGCTATTCATCAAATCAAATTGTGGCACTGGACACCCACTTCAAAATTCTGGGTTCTGACCACCGTTTCTCCTCCATCCTCCTTCAAATTCCAGCAGAGCTAATTCTGGCTTCCTTGGTCTTTGCTCTGATGAACTTGAAGAAGCACTGCCCATTAAAAACAGTAAGGTTTTCCTTCATTCCTTCTATGACATGGTCAGGATGGACACACCAGAAACCCTGAACTTCTGGGGTGATGCCTCATGTTGATGAACAGGAGATGAACAGGAGCTGGTTTCTGAGCAGATCTTGGCAGACTGTCTCTTATTTGAAAACAAGAGGCAATGAATGTTGTAATTCAGAAAAGATGTTTGTCATCTTGCCCTAGGTGGCCCACTTTCCAAAGCTTGAATATATTAAGCTTTGCCCTGGAATTCTTTCAATTACAAAAAAATTATTATTATTATTATTTATTTTTTTTTAAAACATGGGATCGTTCCATGTTTCCATGCTGCCTCGAACTCCTGGGCTCCAGCAATCCTCCTGCCTCAGCCTCCTGCCTAGCTGGGTTACAGGTGCCTGAAATTCTTATTGACAAGGACCTAAAACACATGATTTTACATGATTAATTTATATAAAATTCCAAGTATTTTAATACCAAATGATTTTTAAAAATGTCTCCTGAAGCTGGGTGCAGTGGCGCACGCCTGTAATCCCAGCAGCTCAGGAGGCAGGGAGAGGTGGATCATGAGTTCAAAACCAGCCTCAGCAATTTAGCGAGGCACTAAGCAACTCAGTGAGGCCCTGTCTCCAAATAAAAATACAAAATAGGGCTGGGGATGTGGCTCAGTGGTCGAGTGCCCCTGAGTACAATCCCCAGTACCCGTCCCCCAAAATGCCTCCTGTTTATATATCATAATCATGTTAAAAAATATTCCCTCTCAGTTTAAAGTAAATGATATCACATCCATAGAGTCATATCATAAACAAAATGAACAAAAAGAAACCATGTTTATCATTTAAAATTTTTCTTCTTGAAGTATATAAAAGTAGAATTCTTTATATGCAGCTTAGGTCTCCATAAACTCTCAAATAAATAAATGGAACACTTAAATTGATTCCTTAATATATCGTTGTTCCCCAGACTAGGGCCTTATATTTAGTGTCATCCTGTGTAATTTTTTATGACCAAGTTATAAACTCCTTCAAAAAGGGGGTTTACAATAGAAGTGCTGACATCATGTTAACTATTGCTCAGCAAACTGAGCCCCGTAATCAAGGCCCATTATATTTATGAGGCAGATAAAAGTCTATATCCATTAATCATGCAGCTATATTGACAGATTATAAGTTCGAGGTCCAGTAAAATTAATGTATTCCATTTCTTGCATCATTGATAGCATGAAGAAAATTTTCAGGCATTTTTATAATTTTAAGGCTTCAGCACTTTTACAAGGAGAAATCAGGGAGCAGTCTTACTGAAACATTTCATTTACTTATACCTGCTGTAGTCACTTTTGCACATCTGCAAACGACTAGAGAAGATTTTTCTTCCCCCTCGACAATTCAGGAGATTACATGCATTTGCACAAACACCACCTTTAGTAGAGAAGCATTATAATAATAAATTTTATGTAACCATGGGCCTAGCCCACATTGAGGTGGTACCAAATTGTGATTAATCACCAAAAGAATATTCCACCCCTAAATTATAATTCAACATCCCTATATAAAACAATCTAAAATGTCAGCACTCTGTCTTTATGACATCATGCCATCCCAATAATTCTGTTTTACAAGTAAATTCCTATTATACATTAATAAAGGCTGTTGGTGGCTAAACATCTTGCCTCCCCAGTAATGACTCAGTTGAAGGCAATTAGGGCAGCCAGGTGCAGCTGAGCTGGGTACTCATAAAAGTTTTAAAATTTTACTATTTCCGTTTGATTTGGGGAGGTGCATTCCAATCTGCCCAAATTAAAGAGGAAGTTGTGCCCATGTTTTCAGCTGTTGTGTGTTCTGACCATTACTGATAAACCCCTTTAATACTTCTTTGCTCCTTAGAAGCCGATGATCTGAGGAGGTCAAGTTTCACAGTGAGCTTCTATATTTCACAACCTGTCAGTGGCTACAACACACACACACACACACACACACACACACACAGTCCCAGGGTAGCAGAGCAGCACCTTCATTTAAGACTTTCTGGGGCAACCCCAAGTAGTAAAATTGATGCATGAAAGAAAGAACTTTACTCACTTTGTTAACATGTTTTTGTTGTAATTAGTTTGGGTCAGTAGAGGAGACATCAAATTAAAGTTTTATGTCATAATAGGAGCGATGATTTTCCCATTACAAGAAAATCAATTTCCTCCTACAAACTACAAACACTACATAAAAGAATTAATAAGTGTAAAGACTTAACACATCTGAAGCAAGAGAAAAGGTTACCTCTGATGATGACAAATATCCTCAGAAGCAGAATTTTAAAAAGAGTTAACAACTTCCCTAAAGTAGTGGTAGAAGGGTGAGATACCCTGGGAAATGCTCCTCAAGTTCAGCCAACACAGATCCCTTCATTTAACCAATGATGTGTTTTTCTCTACAATTTGTGCTAATCAATTTGACGTCATCCTGTTTTAAAAAAATGGTTGAATGTTATATAACAATTTTATGACACCAAATAATAGGTTTAACTAAGTTTTTATTTTCATTTTCCAATAAGTTATGGATACTCCATACGTTCATGATCAGATAACAAAAGTGACTATGAAGCCACTGCCAATCCAAAGGCCAAGATCATCTTTAAAAACTAGATAAGTCATGTTGTGGACGATGAGACAGGGCCTCTCTTTGGCTGCAAGAACACCATCCAGGGGTAAAAATGGGAGTTCATAACCCACTTGAATCAAAGTGTGAAATATGATATATCAAGAACTGTGTAATGTTTTGAACAACCAATAATAAAAATTAAAAAAAAAAATTAAAATAGTAAAAAAAAAAGAACACCATCCAGGGAAGTGACCCTGGAGGGTAGCTTGGTCCAAGGAGCTCTTTAGAAGTGAAATTCATATTCCATTAAATTTCAGGAAGCAAAATACTATATGATAATATCTGAATAATAATGGTCCTCAAAAGTAATCCGCAATTGTATTTCTTGGCCCTGTGAGTAATTTCCTTTTTTTTTTTTTGTGTGTGTGTGTGTGTATATATATATATATATATATATTTATTTATTTATTTATTTGTTTGAAAACTCACATTTACCAGAATAGAAAAAACAGGTCCAGCATGACTTCGGAAAACAGCATGATTCAGAAATGCAGTTCATATTTGTACCCAACCTCCCCATTTTCTAAGGAAAAATCCACATAAAAATGAAAACCCTTTGGGTACAGTTAATCATGTCTTGCTCACAAGCAGAGAAAAATGTATGGAGGACTGATTTACATAGGACAATAAGCTTCAGACGCAATCACTTGACACACAGTTTCTCAAAATTACTGGCTGTAAGGACGGCAGGGAACAGGCCACTTGCCTATGAAGCAAGGAACAGGAAAACCTGGCCCTCTTGTCTTTGTCATGTCTCCTTTCTTTGGTTTTCTTTGATCAACAACTATTCTGACTTTTAAAATGTCAGATTTAAAAGGGGAAAAGACAGTCCTGACCAGTATTCTCATATTATAATAGGAGCAATGATTTTTCCCTTACCAGAAAATCCGTTGCTGTCTACAAACTTTCTCTTCCTTGCATTTCTTCATGTGGAAACCCAGGAGGTCAAGGGAAGAGTTTGACAACGGGCCTCTATTTCCTTCAAGCAATTACCCAGACAAGTCTGGCCTCCCAGTGGATATCTTCCTGCCAGCTTTTGAACTACACCCATGGCCCCCAAATAGAGATTAGATGCCTGTGTCGACAGAGCCTTGAAAACCCAGGGAGTCTGAGAATATGCCCCTTAAAGGAGCTTAACAGCCACGCAGGGATAGCATCCACATCCGTATGGTTGCAATTTGCTGTGCGGGGGCCACAGTGCAGGGACATGGTAGCCGAGAGCAGTTCCGACTAGTATCAGGTTCCCAAAGTTTCATCACTTGCTAAACTTCAACCTCTATCTTGTTCTATAAATGTTTCTTCCATATTGCTAAGTCTCTTTTGGATTCCGAGATACTTTGCTGTTAGGAAGTAACTCTCCGACTGGCTCCCTGTATCCTCTAAGGAAATCCAGCAATACATTAATAAATGCTATCAGTGGCTCCCTTCCTAGGTTGCAGGCAATTAGACCAAGAGGCTCCACTGTTGAACACATCTTTCCTTCTAATTACAGGAGAAAAGCTCAGAAAGTTCCAACTTTGATGGCAGCACATCCTGCTGCAGGGATCAAAGTCAGTGGTGAGTGTGAGGAAGTCTAGTGGGTTTGTTTAAGGACTCTCCCATTCTCTCCACTTCCACACCAGGTACTAACCCCCAGCCCTCAAGGGGAAGGGCCTCTCTCCATCCCCTGGAGGTCTGGTCCTCTCTGGCCTGTGTCACTTCTACCTGCCAAAGCATCCCTATTCCACCCACCACTATCTGCAGTCTGTTGTCTGTGTTTCTTTCTTTCCTTTTGAAAAGGCAGGATGGATATTTATGTGAATTTATATAGTCTCTCTCAGAACAAATTCATTCTTACATTAATAAGAGGCTCGATTCCGATGTTAATTCCTTCTGCTTAGGTAATTTTATTTTATCGACATCTCCATGCCAGGACCTTGGACACATTATTATATCTACACATGATCACATTTTCAACCACCGCCTATTTCAACAAGAATGAAAGTGTTACCCCATGACATAATCTCCCATGTGGATATAACCTGTCATCAGATCATATTCCAGGGAACAACAGAGGGGAAAATAAGAAAAACAGGGAAGAAAGCTATGATAGTTTTGATAATGTAAGGAAACCTGAAATACATGTAAGCAGCTAAAGCTTCTTCCTCACACAGACATTACCCAGGTTGCAAAAACCATGCCTGTATTTTAAAAGAAGAGGCAAGGTCCTGTGGAGTATGTGTGTATGTCTCCTCGAGTTGCAGATGTTGAGACCCTATCTCAAAAGATGAGGATTTGGGGAGGTTGTTAGGTCATGAGGGTGGAGCATTCACTCATGAGTGGATCGCTGCCCTTAAGGGTACATGGGAGGACACAGCAAAAACCTGGCCTTCTGCAAACCAGGGAAACCTGATTATTTAGGAATCTTGATCTCGACCCCCAGCCTCCAGAACTGTGAGAAATAAGCAAATAACACCTCTTGGTATTCTCTTATAGCAACTTGAACTGAGAATGGTATCGAGAGCTGCTTTGAGGACCGCGAATGGTTTTGGAACTGGCTAAAGGGTGGAGGCTGGAAACTCATGCTAGGGCTAGTCGAAGTTGACACTGCCGTGATTTTGAAGTCACAGCTAAACTGTGTCCGTGTTCTCATGTTGTGTGGAAAGTGGAACTGGCAAGCAATGAAATTGGCTATTTAGGTGGGGAGATTTCTAGATAAGGTGTTAAAGGAGCAGCTGGGTTCTTCTTAAGTCCATATAATAAAATATAAGAAGAGAGAAACTGAGACATGAAGGAAGCAAGAAAGTCAGTGGTGAGATCCTATCATTCAAACCCCAAAGTCCATGTCAGATTTGGGTCACCAGGAATCTAACCACCAGCACCCAACCTCCATCTTCACTTCATCACTGCTGAAGTTGGTCACGAGCCCCAGGCCCAGAGCCAGCCTGCCAAAGCCTCACCCTCGTGTCCACTGCACACACTGGTAAGTTCCTAACCTAAGCCACAGTCTCCTCCACTTAAGAATCACCTTGAGGACTGACCCCTCTTGTTAGGCTGTAGGGAATATGGTTTTACTTTCTTGTAAGCTCTTAGAATCAAGTTAAGAATAACCTGGGGCGGGGGGAGAATTCTGAACGAAGAGCTCTATGTAAGCTTAAATACAAATACAACAAGATCAAAAGGAAATAAGACACTGCCTCCAAGTGCCCTCAGGATCCAGCCACATTATGAACTAAAGGAAGGATCCCTGCCATCAGCTTCTCCCTCGAAGTGAACAAGGAACCTCCCTTCTCATCCAAGAGGCTGGTGTCCAGAGAAAATGCAATTTGAGCACTGAGTTTCCCCCAATTTCCACATAAATGCTTAACTTGTCCACTCTTTATCTTATTTTTCATAATGTTAAGCGTTACCAGATCAAGGCATAATAATCTAGTTAATTTTTAATATAAAATTTCTGGGCCAGTTCCAGAACTTCCAAAGGGGGATTATTTGGGAGATACAGTGTATTTATATTTAACATCTTCCTATTCTGTCTAGATGATGATTCACTCACTCTGGGCTTGATTCATCTCATCAGAGCTTCACAGTGTCCTCTGTACCAAGCATCACTGCTCCCACATCAGGAGAGAAGAACGAGGCGTAGCTGGGTCACTCACCCGTCATCACCAGGCGAAGGATGGAGCCCGGACTGAAGCCAAGCTGCCCACTTTCAAACGTGCCTCCTCATCCCTGTCTCCCTCCTTTCCTACTAAAGTCCTGATTTTTTTCTATTTTTGTTTAGTCATCTCATTAAAAGTTAATTATCATTATGGTTATTATTCCTTCAGGTGACATAACGTAATTTGTATTTTTACAATGCTCCTGAGAGTTGGGCTTTATTCTACTACACTGAACTTCAATTTTTTCACTATGTCTTAAATAGAAGTCTATATTTCCACGAATATTTAATGTTTCCCTCTACCAGTCATGTTATTTTTCACGACTATGGAAAGCCACATTGTTAAACGAGGTATTTATGAGGCATTTTCCCTTGATCCCAATGTGCTACCATAACAACTTTCACCACTAAGAACATTCTTAAAATAGTTCAGATTTTTTATTTAGGTATCACTCCCATTAAATCTACTTTTAGAGAAAAGGGGATATGTTTTTATTTCTTGTAGGCTCTTAAAAATCAAGTTAATACTAACCTGGAAAAAAAAAGAATTCTGAATGAAAAGCTCAATGTAAACTTAAAAAACTTAAATACAAATACAATGAGATCAAAAGGAAATTTGTTTGACGTAAAATTTATTTCAAAATTCAGAATCAACATTCAGATCTGTCAGAATAGTCAGCATGTATAGGTCCCAACCAGAAAATATTCTCCTGTGTTAATATATAATGAGTCCTGAAATCCCACTGATGGAACTTAACCTTGTAAAATCAATTTAGCAATAACACTGAATGCAGTCCAAGTGTGCTAACCGTGAACACATTTTGTTACAATGGCTTAATTACATGAGCACGTGACAACATTCAACTAACTTTCAGTTCAGAGAGGTTACGATCTGGGGAATCTTTTTGATACTTTCTTTTCTCTCACTAAGGACATATTTGAGGAATCAGATATGACCTTACACACATATGTAAACATTGTGTTGTAGTATATATAAAAGATATTCAATGGATAGGAGTCACTATTTCGATTATCAACTTTAATTAGTTTCAAATTATTTTGAAACTGACAGCAGTAATCTAAATCCTAGTACTCTACCTTAGAGAAGAGAAGGTGAAGAATCCCACAACCAAGGCCAAAGTAGAAAGAGAGGATGGCAGATTTCCGTTTTGGGGAGTAACAGCTCCTTATTTGGGGTTCTGCTTAGTTAAAATATGCCATTAGACTGAGCTCTTCTGTTACACCGTCTGTTCAGAAAGCAGTAAGCAATTTTAAAAGTGTAAAAATATATATATACACACATGGGGGTCGGGAGAAGATTAGATTAAACTACTTCATAGAGCTGTTTTATAGACAAATGATCAGTACACTGTTTCATAGACAAATGATCAGTACACTGTTTCATATAATCCTGTCTTTTTATTAAAACATGTCCCTTGAAGGTTGTCTACCAGATGTTCTGCCAGTTCTATTAGCCATGTGCGTTTGGGGAACACAGAGGGTACATCTTTTTCTTTCATTCTGATGTTTCAATACTTCAGTCCAATATATCACTCCCTACTTCCCATTGTTACTCAGAAGCAGTGAATTTGGTATTGTAAAAATACAAACAAAAATGACCGACTGAATAACTTCAACCTTAATTATCTGAAATATTTGATTCTTGATCAGTCACCATTGAGCTAGCTTCTTTTCAATTTGCTAACAATGCTTTCTGGCAGAGGATCATTTTGTGTTGCTAAAATCCAGTCAGATTTACCAGGGAGTGAGGTCAGTGGGCTGTCCAGCTCTGTCACTAGGTCAGAAGGACACTGCCTCTGCAGGAGAAATGAAGGGAGCTCAGTGGATACTCTGCTTCTTTCCCTGGAGTCCAGAACACAGAGAGGCATGTACTTTTTAAATGCTACAGCACCCCCCTGTGGCAGTGCCTGCAAACAAGCTAAGGACATGGTTGTTTTTTAGAAAGGATCAATGATAATGAGGTCAGGGATGGGTAGCAAAAGCCAGGGAGGGAAGAATGAATTCAGTGCTGGGTAAAACACATACCTTGCCATTTAGTTCTCACATATACATTCACAAATGTTTAGCAAATACTATTAGCACATCATAAATGTGGTGATAACCACCAGGTCCAGGCCCTAATGGATTTCTATTTTGCGTAGCAAAAGCAAAAGACAATAATCATATAAACACATAAATAGGATTCTTTCAGCCAGGGAAAAATGTGCCAGACCTTAGAGGTAGGAAGAACTACAGATGTTGAAAATGTGGTAAGACTATAAAACATGGTAATACACGGAAATCAGCAATGTCATCCTTTGAAACAGAAGTCAAAGTTCTATCTGCTCTGTGGAAATAGACATTTAGTTTAGTTTATGCAGAAAAAATCCCAGCTGCCTGCCTTTCCAATCCTCATCTTTTCCTTTTTCCATCAATACAGATCCCTAATGTTCACCTAGAAAGGAGGTCCCATTTTCCAGCCTCCCTATGGCTAGCAAGGGGCAGGACAGAGACTGCACAGCAGTCACATCTTCCCAGGCCCCACACGGTCTCTTAGGGCTGCTCCATTCTGTACCCCGTCTCTACAGTCAGCACTATGCAGTATGAAAGGCCTGGACAGGCTCAGGCTGGCCTGGGCTTCTGCCCTGAAACCCTAGTTCATGTGTCTGTGTCCCTGCCCACATAAACAGGCCCTGTTTCTAGATTACCATCTCTGAAAAGCAGCCACTTATCTTACAAGAATGCCATAAGGGAAAAATGAGCCATTAGGAACATAATAGCATTTGGAAATTTGGAAATTTCTGGGCAAGCTGACTCAAGCCTCTCCTTCCACACAGGGCCCAGGGACATCAGCTTTGCCTCCACTCTCGTCATGCTTTTGCTCACGAGCTTCCAACAGAGCTCCCTTTCCTTCCCTGACCTTGACTCCACCTCCACCCTCCAACATCATAGGTAAGACAGAGGGGAGAAAATGCACAGACATATATCTGAAGTCCCATCAACAAAGAAGTCTACCCTACAGAAACACCGGCCCCCAAAGAGGTGCCCAAGCCTTTGGTCTGTTCTTGATTTACATCTGACATCCACGTGCCTCTGAGGTTAGATTATCTCCCTATCAGAGAGGCTCCCACAGCATCAAGACCAAAGTTCTCAGATTAGCTTCCCAGGCTCCATCCAGCCAATCCTGCCTGATTCCCACAGTTCTTTAGCCTCATCCAAGTCCACCTCTTCATTCCCCATCAGTCACACCACAATCTTCCTACACACATGCCCACTCTCCCCGACCACCTAGGCAGCTGTCACCTCCAACAGTTCCCTGCTTTAAAGAGATACTCTTGTGTCCCCTCTCTTATAAGAGCATCAGCCCTGTGAATTAAGGCCCCATCCTGTGACCTCATGTAAAGTTTATCACTTCCTCAAAGGCTTCATCTCCAAGTATATACTGGGGTTAGGGCTTCCACGTGTGATTTGAGAAAGAGGGGACACAACCATTCAGGCCTTAACAGAGAGAGAGAATGATGTGAGGTGAAAGACAGTGAAAAGGAGATGGGGGAGTTGAACCTATAGGGAGGCTGCTTCAGAAAGGAGGAGGTGGCAGAGTAGGGCCTGCTTTTGGAGCTGGAAAAAACAGAAATGAGGGGTGAGCAGGCCATGGGGCAGTGTAGGCAGCAGGGCTCGTGGGGGGAAATTATGTGCAAAAGAAAACACTGTCAGCTATAAAGCACAGCAGACTATACCAAGAGGTGGTTCTTTGGTGTTACTCTCTGAAAGTCATGGACACTTGACTGGACCAAATAACTCAGAAATGATCTTTATCATTTGTCATAAAAACAACTGAAACTCTCTTAGACATAATGAAAAACTTATGGTCCACTACTGAACTAAGGAAAAACATCTATCATCAAATTAAACAGAATGTCTTTTAAGTGCATCAGTGAAGTGACTTACGAAGACTCATGCCCTGCACATAGTTATGCATATTTGTTAATGGAAGAATAAAGAAAAAGTAAATCCATTAAAAAAAAAACCTGCAGCTCTAATCATCAGTTCCAGTTTATTTTCTTACTAGCAAATGGTCAATAAATAAATTAATTAAAACTGTGTCAATTTCAATTAATTTTTTTAAAAAAATTCTCAAGTCACATCTGCCCCTGCTGAAAGCATTCTGGTTTGGGTGGAAAGCACGCAAGGGAGGGTGGCAGTGACTGAAACACTGGCTTATACTGCCCTCTGCTGGCACACTGAGCACATTCCAAGTTCCTTAGTTTACAAAGTTGCCAAAAGAGAGCCCAGTATTTGGAACCAGCAACTTCAAGACTAATTACTAAAAACAGGTTGTGGAAAATATTACCAAGCGGCTTAAATACCATCTGCACCACATCAGGCACACATTCCTAATGAAAAGGGCACATGTGCCGGAGGAGGCAGTGCCAAATCACATCTGCTAACCTAATACAGAGGGGTTTTAACTAACTCTTTAAAGTATGCACTAAATTCACAATAACGCCTTTAAACTGCCCCCTTTTCCACCCAACTCTTGCCATGCCAACCAACTTTTCAGAAAACAAATACAGCAAAAAAAAAAAAAAAAAAAAGAATTAATTAATTAAGTCTTGGCTCTTACCACCCCTGCATTTCGGTCTGCAATAAATGTGTTACCACGGTTTACAAAATTTATTTTTTAAGCATAGGCTTTTCTTTTTTAATTTAGAAGTTGCTAATTTGCCAGAATGTTGCTGGAAAACAGGCCATTCCTTTAAACACACACAACATCAGCCTCCATTTAAACGATTACAGCATCATTCAAAAGTCTAAAGCATTTATTAGGTGGCTCTAATTCCACAGAGCGTTTTACTAAGCCCAGTATAAATGAGTTAGCCCAATCCATGTCTCAGAGCTTGTTTCCTAAAATAGATGAAGTAACACCACGGCACCCACAGCACAGGTATACAAACTTAGTGAGAGCACCTACATTTTGTCCTGAGGTAAAATAAACAGGAGAGTTCTATGTGCTGGATATTTACAAAGGGTGAGGCAAGAAGAAATCACAGTTATCTAATAATCAGAGAGGCATGCTTTGGGAGGAGGTGGGATTCAGGTAGCTGAGTGAGAGAGCTGGAGACAAGGCAGGCAGCCACAGGTCTCTCTGGGGTCAGGGAGGTCATAGCAGTAAACGGTGACATGAAGGAAGTGGATCTAGAGGTTCCAGGAGTCCCACTGCCCATTTAGCACTGTTCCTTAACCAAGGTCCAGACACTGTGGGCTCCTGCGCATGCATGCCTGGCCGCCAGGGCCCCATCCACCCAGCTAAGAAGCCCAGGCTGTGTGTGAAGCTCCTGCTTCCCACCCGAGATGGGCAAGGTCTCGGGTTCTCTCACAGCTCTTTGGGACATTTACTTACTTTACTCAACAAACACTTAACTCTAGCCTAATCCTCTTTACAAATAGCAACTCATCAAGTTCTCAAAACCATTCCGAGATGTAGGCACTATTATTAAATCCTTAACTCCACATATGAGGAAAATGAAGCACTAGGAGAAGGGTCCACTTTGCCAAAGTTCACACAACTAGCAAGTGGCAGAGACAGGAATTGAATCCAGGCATTGTGTTTCCAAGTCTGGGCTCTTAACCACTGTGTAGCATTACAGAACGAACTGCAGGTTACAGTCCCCAAGTAGAAAATGGACAGTTGTGTCATCAGTGATAGGCTAAGTTCTGAGGAAACAGCCAACTTCCAAGCCCCAAGGCTTATTTCTTGTTCACACTACTTGACCAGTGAGGCTTGGTGGGGGCCAAGGGCTCTATTTATTTCCATCATTTAGAGATCTAAAACCCGAGAGCTGTCAATCACCATACCAAAGGAAAGAGGTAACTCCAGAGACTCTATGTCAGCAATCATATGCTCTGGCCCAGAGATAACACACATCATTTCCTACCTGGAATTCACTGGCCAGGACTAATTACAGGGACCCAGCCTTCTTATGTAGTCAATCATCCAAACCAGTCATATGATCCAACAAAAGCCAAAGGACTGGGAAATATGCTTCTGCATGGACCAGAGGGAGGGAGGAATGGAAATCCTGGGCAAGACACCACAAAAGACCACTACAAAAACACATGCAGTAACAATGACAATAATGTTTTGTTAAACACTGGCCCACTCTCAAGAGTACAGGCACATTGAGCTGCTTTTCTACTTACAGTAATGGGTTCACGGGGAGCCAGGCATCCCATCCAGCAGCACGCATTCACTAGCGCATTAGGCCATGCGTTCCAGAAGCATTCACTGCATGAGGTTGGGAAGCCCACACACAAGCAAAAACGCAATGATAGTGACAAATACACAAGGCTACAAACCAAACACAGCCACAGCCCTTGGGTGGGAAAGATGAGCAATACAGGAAGGGACAGATATATCTTAGAGGAAATAAATCCTGACATGGGATAGCCGGAAGAAAGCCCAGTGCTACAGACAACAGGCTGGGCAACACAGAGAGGCTGGTGGCCATTGCAGAAGACATTTTCTAGACAGAGTTGCATAGAAAAGGTGTCCCATGGCCTAAAGACCCCAATATGGAAGTTGGTCCCACGAACAGGTCTCCATGGTATAAACACTGAATTAATAGGCCTAATAAGAGTTAGGTCTAAATACAATGTTTTTTATTTTAATTGAAGTGATTTATCAGTGAAAACAACAGGCTACCAGAAAAGAAAACTTTCACAGTATAATTCTGTTGATTCACAAAAAAATAAGGTTGGACACTTGAAAATGAAATGAAGTGGCACTGTCAGAGAACAGTTGTTTACTTCTGAAAGTTCTGAATGGGAAATTTAAAATTTTAACCAGAAAAAATACTGGGAAAGAACACACTCTGGAAGGTTCAAATTTGGGAACGATTTATATTTCAGCAGTGTCAGGTTTCTAGACACTTTGTATTGAAGTCCCTAGGCTGATTTGTAAATTAAACAACCTTAGAACTAAAAAATAAAAGGAAGAAGGAGGAGGAGGAGGAAAAAGAAGAGGGAGGAGAAGGTGGGGGAGGAAGATGAGGAGGAGAAGAGAAAGAAGCCAAAAGTTGCATTCAGGCCAGGCACTGCTTGAGAAGAACCTGAGACACCAGAGATGATGGATACTTGAGATGCTTTATACTTGTTAAAGGCCACATAATTAATTTTGGTTTGATTTTTTTCCTCCGCAGTACTGGAGATTGAAGCCAGGGCTTTGTGCCTTGGAGGCAAGTGCTCTGCTACTGAGCTACACCCCAGCCCCAACATACAACTCATCTGAAACCAAGTGGGACTTGTACCCAGCTCCCCTGGCCACCAGCTCTGTGTTCCCCCACTGTTACGCACCTGCCCCTTAATAGAAGTGTGCGGCGGCACCATGGCAGTAGTATACATATTAACATGGGACACAACCGAACTGCACGTGTCCACACACATAGACTAGTTCACATTTGAGTGGGAGTAGGGAGTCCTCTGATTCTTCTATTTTAAATCCTCTTATATCTAAAAATAGACAAGTTTTCTCTTATGTTATTTAACAATCAGGTTAAAAACCTAGGTTAAGATACCTTTTTTTCTGCCTTTTTACCATGAAATTGAATCAACAGGTCACTTTTTTTTTTTAGTGAAAAAAAAAACATATTTACTTGGGCTATGTTTTCAATTTTGAAATAGTAATAAAGCCTAATTTTTCATGTTATAGCCTTTCCCCAAGACTCATAGGTCACAAACAACTCTATTTTATTGCTATTTAAATAAAACATTGGTGTTGTGAACAGAAAGTTATGGAAGGATTCAACTTAGAGAGGCCTGTAAAAACACACACATGGGCTCCTTGTACCTTCTCTCCTTAGCGACATCCCTCCCAGGATGAAGCCAGGGCAGAGGTTAGACCCACTGGGCTTTGGAGAGGTTACATTCAGAACTCCACCCTATGGGTGATGGACGCCTGCAGCTGAACGGGGTGCAGCTGGAATGGGCCTAGGTATAGTGCTTTTGACAACGATCAAGATTGGCACAAGCCAGGGAATCATGACCCAACCCTAGAGGATCCTGGGAGAGAGGAACCCTTGGAGGAAGACTGAAGAAGAGAATCGCAGAGGAAGGCCAGGCTCTAAGCTGCAGTCAAAATGACAGTGGTGATGGGAGGTCTTTGGTTTTCTTTGCAAACCATGTGTTAGACATCAAGTACCAGCTGTGGAGCAAGGACGAGGACCAGGGTAAGCAAGGAGCTTCCCCAAAGGGGCAAAATTTAGGGGCACAGACACATATCCTTAACATACTACTTCTCTGTGTGGATGCCAGGTCCCCTGCCTAAAATATTTTCTTTGTGCTGTATGATACTCAGTCACTTAAATTCTGAATGAAGAATGACAGGCGAGGTTCTTACATGGCTGTTTAAGAATCTCCAGTGGGAGGGGCAGTCATTTCAAAAATGCATTTTCAAAAAATCTGGATTTTTCTGCTTGTTATGCTTTTAATAATCCTAACTGTAGAATGTAAAATTTAACACTCTTTTATTGGCTGGTGAGAACTCAGGGGTCTCAAAAGTTTGACCAACCAATCAATGGTGACCAAGAAAAGGCTGATGCCATGGTTGTCTTCCTCCTACAACATCCTCTACACCCCCCATGGGTGCCTGGCTGGCTCTCCTTCCCATGCCAGCACCAGGAATTTTTAGTCTCTCCACTCTCAGAAACCTGCTCTCACTACTTCTCTCTTTGATTTCAACAGGTGACCCTGCCTCCCACCAACCATAACCAGCAAGCAGCATACGGCCAGCTCCTCACTCCACCTGCAGTGGTCCAGCATCTCCACCCAAGCCTTCCTCCTTCCCTCCACTAGGGCAGGACTGGCCCTCCCCAGCCCCCTGCAGAGCCTCACTCTTCCACCTCCTCCAGGGTTTCCTGCAGCCCACAGGTGCTACCTCTGCCCATCAGAATCGACACCCACTTGCTGCCTGACTTCAACCTTCTGGTCCTGCCCGTGCCCACAGCACTTTAGACCTCACACATTTACTAGTCCAAAGAAAGGGTTCTCGTCAAAGTCACCAAATGACCTTAGTTCTACTACATCTGTATCTGCCTTTCCTGGAGCCCTATGTTCCTGGGCTTCTGTACACAGTCTCTCCTGCTTCGCTGCCCACCTTCTGCCACTGTCTCTTTGGGTTCTACTTCCTCTTGTTTTTCAGGTATTTGTTTACTCCCTTCTGAGGCCTCTTCTCTACTCCCTCTGGCCAACTTCTGCTCCAATAGTTCCAGTTACCACCCATGTGATGCTGCTGCCTAAATCTATATCCCACTGTGGGTCTCTTCTCTTGAGCCCCAGTCTTACAAACTTCCACCCCAACGTCACTACCCAGCACACTCACTGAGCTCTCATCATCTTCAACCACGAGTCTGCTCCCATCACGTGTTCCCCATGTGAGTCACAGCCCCCACCATCCACCTGGACACCAGGGCAGAAATCCTCAGGCATCAATCACCTTGGTCCATCTTCAGCCTTCAGGTCAGCCAGTCCTGTCCATCCTGTCTTCCAAATATTTCTTGAATTGGATCACATATACATGGTGGTCAAGAGCCAATCTACTGGGCTCAAATGCCACCCTTGCTATTTACAACAATGTGATTGGGCATGTTCCTACTCCTTACCTGACCAATGAAAAAAATAATAGTGCACACCCCAAAAGATAGTTTTGAGGACTAAATGAGTCAATATAGGCAAGGTCCTCAGAGCAGTGCCTAGCACTGGATGCTTGGCGTGCAGGCACATGATGCCCTTGTGGTTATTATGTGCATCATCTCTAATTTGGTCCAGGCTCTCATTACCTCTCGCCTGGTCTATTCAAAGCCCCTTTCAACTGGCCTCTTTGACTTCATTTTGTCTCCAGCCTCCACAGCATGGCCAAGGTGACTTGATTATGTCCCTCCCCGGCTTGCAACTGTTTCTTTCTCTTCTCCTTATCCCTTACCAGGGCTTGCAGGCTCCCACCTCCCTCCTCTCACACCCTCCAAACCCTGACCTTATCCTCCAGCCATGATGAAATCCTTTAAGTTCTTCTAATGCACCATGCTCTCCCTGCTCCAGGCAGATGGGTATCCTGCCCCTCAGTTCTCTTGCCTCCCTCTTGCTCCCTCTTCAGGAGGGACCCTCCCCACAGTGAGCTTTCCCTGACTGCCTCCACCTCCAAGTCTGTGTTAAGTGCCCCAGTCAGTACCAAAGCCAATCTTGTACTTTGCAACTATTCAGCAGGGTGACTGTCTCTTTACTTGTCTCCAGTCCAAAGAAAACTTAAGTTCTCTGCCCTGAACTGAATGTTTGTTTCTCTCCACAATTCACGTTGAATCTGAAATCCCCAGTGTTTGGGGACACTTGGAGGTACACCTTTGGGAGTAGGTCATGAGGATGGAGCTCCATATTGGGGATTAGCACCCTTATAAGAAAATTTTTTTTTCCTTCCTCCATCTCTCTTGGCCATTGAAGACACAGCAAGAAGGAAGTCATCTGCAAACAAGGAAGGGGACCTCACCAGGGTCTGAATCCGCCAGCACCTTGATCACAGACTGTCCAGCCTCCAGAGCAGTCAGAATGTGTGTGGTGATAGCCATCCCATGGCATTTTGTTACAGCACCTGAACTGTGTACCATACCCACAGGAACCAGGTTTGTCTTCTTCATCTTTACATGTTCAGCACCTAGCAAAGTGCCTATAGCAGGTGCTCACTAATGACCAAGTGACATCAACTGAGAAGCATAAACTCCCTGACAGACAGAAAATCTGCTCTACAATGCAGTGTTCACTTTTTATCACAGAGTATCTTTTCAATTAAAATACCTAGATTGTAGTTCCTGGTATTCTTAGCCCTGGGATGCCTTGTAAATTGTCCCACTGGGGATAAAGGAATCCTAGACTTAGGATTAAGCATTTCATGGTGACAGATGACTAATGATAGTGATGATATTGGCAATGGCTAACACTTCTTGCACCCTGATAATATGGCAGGCACTGGGGTAAGATATTGCATATTAATCTAATCATCAGGAGAACCTCAGAGGAAGGTGCTATTGATCCTCCAAGGCAACAGGAAGGTCCCTGACGGGAAGTCCACTAACCATAGCCAAACTACAGGAATTAAAATAAAACAAAGCAGAATGCTCTGAAATTCATGTCCTTTCTCTCTGGGGCCATGACAGGTAGCCGCGAGGTACTCTACCTTTTCCTAATAAGCAGTAGGGCAAAGTTAGGACTGGGAATGAGGGCGCCCAGCCTCACTTTTCTGGATTTACTACTATTGCTGACATCTTGGCCAACATGACTTGGCATACTGTGTGGGTTATTTTTATTTTGGGATGGAAACTGGCCTCTTCTTTTCAATAAGTGTAGGGTACTTTGTCCAATGTTCTGTCTCTTACACTATTGGCGCCACAGCCTTACCTCCAAATTCCAGTGTTAAAGGGCTTGGGACCCTTAAATAAATAAATAAATAAATATATTTGTATTCAGACTGCTGGAAATTTTTTTTTAAATTTTTACTCTCTATTCTCATCTAACAGCAAGACTAAAACAAATTTTATAGCTAATGAGTTCCAGTTTAGAAAGGTTAAATCCTGAGTTTTGGAAGGCATGTAAGATGGAATAGCTTTTCTTCCTTTCCCAGTACTGAGAATTGAATCCACGGGTGTTCTACCACATCCCCAGCCCTTTTTATTTTCTATTTTGAGACAGGGTCTCACTAAGTTGCCCAGGCTGGGCTCCAACTTGAGATCCTCCTGCCTTAGCCTCCCCGGTCACTGGGATCATAGTTGTGCACCACCATGCCAGGCTGCAATAGCTTTTTAATGTATTTGTAAAAGCTATGCAATGACAAAAAGAGAGCTGGTGAGCATGAAAGGGTCCTTGCTTTTCTACAAAGTGATCAGCCTTTTAGTCTGTAAGATTCCATTGCGTGGAGCTATGGTTGACCTGCCTCAATAATGGGGACAGCTAAGAAAAGTTTTTGTGCTCAGTGAGAGAAGAGATGCACTAAACATTGTGTTCTTTTTAATGGTTTTGATGATATATATCCAAGTACTTAAAGTCAAGTTTTTGAAAGATGCTTGCTTTATTCTGTTAATTAGGCAGAAATTCAATGTTGGAAGGAAGAGAAATGGACAGTATGTTCCATACTCCCAAGTTATTAAAAGGAGAAACAGGCAAGTTTCTGAAGAGGGAACAAGGAGAGAAACCCATGAGATTTAATACATGGGAGTAATGCTTGTGTTCATAAATCAAGTTCAAAATAAACTATAAACCAGGATTTCTAAAACAATACATAAGAGTATTTTTATAAACCACAATCCTTACATGAACTCTGGATTTTATGGGGTCTTGTGTGTGTGTGTGTGTGAGAGAGAGTGCTGGGGATTGAACTCAGGGCCTTGTGCATGCCAGACAAGCACTCTACAACTGAGCTACGCCCCCAGACCTGAACTCTGGGTTTTAGATTAGCATCTCTGAACTTGCCTGAAACTTCTGTAAAGAAGCCCATGGAAATAACACTTTATTTCTGAAACCATGTAGAATTTGAATACACACATTTAAGAAGACAGAATTCTTACTGAATGAAAAGGTCTGTCATTATGAACAGGAAAGACACAAGGAAAGTGAGGTCTCAGGCAACAGGAGAATGCTAAAGATGCCCCTGGGTTTACTCGAGTTGACTGTCCTGCATGTTGAGGCTCCAGAAGCAGCATTATTAGCTCTCTAGGTAACAGCTCAGCTTAAAGTCACCACAGAAACACCTTCATATCCTGATCTCCAGACACAAACTTGAGAGTATAAGAATAGAAAAGAAACAGATCACAAGACCCTCAACAATATGCACTGCTATAAAGACGTGCCAATGTTCTGAGCAGCAAAGGTCTGTCGGGAAGCTGGGAATCAGGAGAATAGCTGGACCACATTTATGTTCAGTGGTCACGGGTCCACTGAGAAACAGGTTTGGGGCAGCTGCGGGTAAACACTATGTTTTGTGTTGGGTTAAAATAATTGGAAGGGACAACCCAAAACTTTAGGCAACATCCATTCACTTTTTGGATAGACAAAACTCATAATGTAATAGTGTCCTCTGGTGGTAATTACTTTCACATCATGTGATCTAAGCACCTGAAAAGACAATAATGCAATATTATTATTATTAGTGGAAGTTTGCATTTCTTCAATTTTACAGGTAACAATAGGGTTTAGAAATATAGGAATTCCCTTTTTATTCTCACTGTGTCACCTTAATTTTTTGGGACCAGGGATTGAACCCTGGGGTGTTTACCACTGAGCCACAACCCTAGCCCTATTGTGTTGTGTGTGTGTGTGTGTGTATGTGTGTGTATAATATTTTAATTTAGAGACAGGTTCTCACTGAGTTGCTTAGGACCTTGCCAAGTTTCTGAGGCTGGCTTTGAACTCATGATCCTCCTGTCTCAGCCTCCCAAGCCACTGGGATTATAGAAATGTGCCACCACACCCAGCTGCAACATTAATTTTTGCAAATGCTGCCACAAATGTGATTTAAAATTCAATGAATCTGATACTTCTGCTACTGTAGCCTTTCCACTTGGTCACTGTTGCTGTATACCATATGTTAAGAACAACTCTATCATAGGCACACGGTTATACTTTGTTATATCATGCTATTTTTTTATTATATGCTTTGTATCATGTTTATTCCACTGTAAGAACCAGATTAAGGTGCACAAGGGTTTGAAAGGGAATCACAGAAGGAACTGACATGTTTAAAGTATAAGCCTATTTACAGTAATACATAAATTCTAGAGTATTAACTTTATTTAACTTTATATAACTTTATTTAACTTTATTAACACAGTTAATACATAAATTCTAGAGTATTAACTAATCTGTAAACAAAATAAAACAAAACTATGCCTGGCCACCGTGGTGAATGTCTGTAATTCCAGCAACTCAGGAGGTTCAGGCAAGAAGATCTCAAGTTCAAGGTCAGCCTCAGCAATTTAGCCAGGCCCTGAGCAACTAAGCAAGCCCCTGTCTCTAAATAAAAAATAAAAAGGGCTGGGAGAGTGGCTAAGTGGTTAAGACCCCCTAGACTCAATTCCCCCACAACAAAGCAAACACACAACAACTACCATATTTAACTACATGGGGGAAATGCCGTTTTTTTCTTATCAAAGGGGATCAATATGATCCTTCATAGATGTAGAACTTTTTGTTTTTAACAGAGTAAACCTGGAGGGACAAAACCCTAATTTTCTACAAGTTGTCTTATGAACCACTGATGGATAAACGGGGTGCCTCACAGACTGGTGCCACCCTGGGTGGCATGTAGGACACCAACAACCCCACTCCCAGTGTGCCCCCACTCTGCCTGCCCAGGGATAACATGAAAGTAATGCAGTGGCAGGCAGCTAGTAGGACACGTCCACTGGGTCAAAACATGAAAATATAATGAGAGAGAAGAGTTGGACCACGGAGAACCTTGTGGGCCCTGGAGCAGGACCCATGGGGTCCAAATCCGTCCAGCATTTGCTTCGTTGTAATGTGCAAGTGTCTAAACCTCTTACAGTCTTGACTGCAAAAAATGAAAGACAACAACAGCACCTACCCTCACAGTACTGTTGAGAGATTAAGTGACAGGACGTGAATGAAATGCTTGGCAACAATGTCTAATACTTGAAAAGCCTCGGTGAATATAAACCATTCATTACCATTATTATCACTGTCCTGTTTCTTGGTTAATTTCCATTGGCAACTGCTAGATTACTTCTTATCACCATATCTTTGGCAAACTATGCTCTGTTATAGATATCTGGCACTATTTTAAAAATGTATACAAAGCAATGTATGTAACCCAATAGATACTCATGACCTATTGTTGGTGGAAAATATTTAGTATAATACATATTTAGTGTAAAGTAATTTTTTGAAAGAAATATATACACTTACATATATGGTTAGAAATAAAAAGTCTGGAAGGACTTATACCAATTGGTGAGCTTGGTTACTTCTGAGTGGTATGATTATTATTATGGCTTTACTTATTTTCCTTTTGCTTATCTGTTTTTCTAATTTTCTATAATAAACATAAATTCTACCTATAAAGGTATACGAAACCAAAATTTTCATACAAACTCAAAAACAAAAGTATGGGATACCACTGCTAAAATACTGGACTAGCGCAAACATGTGCAGTACCACCTCCATGATGACCCAAATGGCACACCAAGTTCAGGCACAGCCAGAGGATTCTCCTGGCAGGAAGAAAGTGAACTTGACTTTGTGCCCTAGCCTGGCAATTTCCCTATCACAGACCTGAATGAGTCACTTGTCTTGGGTCTTAGCTTATGACTGATTGATATAGCCAATTTTTTTTTTTACCTACTGGAGACATCTATCTGACAGAAGTGATCGCTCTCTTCTTGGAACACTTCCACATGACTCCCAGTTTCCCTCACACCCCCACCTCCTGGCTTGGCCTTTCTTCCTGCTTCACAGTCACTGCAGCGGTACCTTCTTCTTCGTCTCCATTACTAGTTTTCAGTCTCAGTCTGTGGCTTTCATGCCACCCATATCCCAGCCATTCCTAAATGCTTATCTTCAGCCCTGGCTTCTCTCCTGAACTCTAGGCCTGAACATCAATGACTGCCCACTAATGATGGGCAATAGACTTGGAAGTCTAACGGGATTCTTAAACTGAATATGGCCTAAACTGAGATTCTGAATTCCACCCATTTCCAAAATCTCCTCTTGCCAGCCACCCTCATCATAGTGAATGATAACCAAATTTTTCTGGTAGCTCACATCTAAGACTCTGGAGTTATCCTTGACTTCTGTCTTTCTCTTAGGCCCCAAGATCAAACCTATTGACCCTACCTCGAAAATATACCCAGAACTCTACCACTTCCCACCATCTTTATAGCTCCTATCCTGGGCCAGGACAATCAATCTTGTCACTGAATTATTGCAACACCCTCCAAATCAGTCTCCCTGATTCTAGCCTGTTCCCATCAGTATATTCTGAACACAACAGCCAGAGTAATAAAATTAAAATGTCCATCATGTCACTCTTCTGCCCAATAGTGCCCCAACTCCCCTGGAGGAAACGCCCAAGTCCTTGCACTGGCTAACAAATGTATCCATACCCACCTTATCTCCCACTGCCCTTCCTCACTCACTCCAGTTCAATGGCCTGCGGATCCTCAGGCATACTAAGCAGGTAGTTGCCTGTCCTAGCTGACCCCTCTGCCTGGAATGCTGTCCTCCCAGATAGCCACTCTCTTACCTCCTTTAGGTATTACTCAAGTCCTTTCTCACTTAGTCCACTCCCCAAGCACCCTCGTTAGTACTGTGACAACCACTCCACTTCCTCTCCATTTTCCTAATCTCACTTTTCTGCACAGCAGTTTTGCTTCCCAACGAAACTTGCATTTCACTTGATTCATTTATTTATGGTGTATCTCCCCACAGTTAATACATAAATTCTACAAAAGCGGAAATCTTTTATTGTTTGGCTTCCAACCACATCCCTAGCACCTAGTACAGGATCTAACAGAGAACAGACACACACACACACACACACACACACACACAAATATTGAATTAATTAACAGGATTTAATGACCCACCCTTATCTCCCTCAGAATTATATAAGGAACACATGATACAGGGAATGTGAAAGTAACTACCAAATAATCTGGCTCTTGGATAAATATGTGGATAGTGTTGTTATTATCATTGTCATTATATTGAACATGTGTCCCAATCCTGCCAGATGTGGCCTGAATTAGTCATGCTTGAACTATGATTCCCCCACCTCCCTCTTTATCTATCTCAGTACAAAGGTTAGTGGCTGAGAATTCCTGTGACACTAAGATTCTGGAAAGGATTATGTTCCCAGACCCACTCAGGGTCTTGTCTTATAATAATTATCCTAAAAACAAGTTGGGTTTTTTGACTTTGTGTAGACAAGGATAAAGGGGAGGAGGAGGGAAGATTAAAAGATTGTGATCACTTAAGAGTACAAAGAGTGCCTGAGATTCCTTCATTGTATATTAGAAGTACTGCTTCACCCCAAGGCCACTGAGGGATGAGGACTCTGCCCTTGATTTCTGCATGCCCCATCCACAGCGGTTTCAACATCAACTCCCAACAGTTTGCTCAATGATCTCCGGATGGAAATTAAGGATACAGAATACACTGTCACTTCAGGAGACTCAGAAAACAGTGTCTTTACTATGCACCCTGAGAATTATTTTGGAGACAACACACAAATGGCACAGAGTTAGAAGACAAATGGGAATCTCTTCTAAATGCAGAATTCTCACAGTAATTAGAAAACAGCTTGAAGACACATTTGCTAGCCCAGACTCTGTCTTGGTTAGAAATGGTTATTTAAAATTCTTCTTTACAGGTTCAGAAGAAACCATAGTCTTTGGAGTCCATTAAGAGCAATGTTTACTTGCAAAACTAACGTGGTACTATAGATAAGCTGCAAAGCGTGGTGAATCCTGGTGAGGAAGGTAATTAATCTAATTGAGCTGAACACATGAGCGTTTTCAAATGGATCAAACTGCATCTTGGGCCACCTGAGCCCACAGCAATGCCTGGGCCACTTAGGGAACGTGCAGAACTGATAGTGAGGCAGTTTTAGGGAGCTCGGCTTTTGGTTTTACAAGAGGATTTCCTTCCTCATATCCTCAGGCTCCTTTAGAAAAGAAGTATCTTATAACATTATATCCTATTAAATACCCTAACCTCAAAGTTGGAAAACTGACCAATTTAAGACTTAATCGGCTTAATTGTAGGATTTTGCTCATTGGCAGCATATAAGCCTGATGAGCTCCTCTCATGTCTTCATGGGAAGACATTGAAGCCCAGGAAGGGAGAGGAAGAGCCAATCAGAAAGGGTTATGCACATTCCTAGAGAAAAGGCCCTCTTTTTTCACTTTACATGAGTGACTGGATGGGAATGATGCCTTATTCTTGTCAACCTGGATTCGTTCTTCTTCATTAAAAACAAAACAAACAAGAAAAGAAGTTGTTCTATGTGTAGTGTCTCATCTGGTAATGACACTTTCCCAAGGAGGATCAGGTAGGCGGGCAAGTGTCTTAAGGGTGACACAGGTAAGCTAATGCACGGTTCTGAGAGGACCCGACCCAAGCACGTGCACTGGTTCCTAGATGGTATCCAGAGCGATCGTCCTGTGGACACTCGCACGGTTGGCCTTAGCTATGAAGTTAGTGAAATTGAAGAAAAGGAACAAACCCCTATCAGACCAGAGAACTCCACAGAAAGAAACTCCCCAGTATGGCCCAGTATGGGACATTTCTTTCTTCTGAAAAGCAGTCATTTTTCCACTTGCTTTTGATACTGATTTAATCTCATATTAGGTTTAATATTTGCATCACACATGAGTCAGGGAATCTGGAGTTAATGTTCCAGCAGCCGCTCTCCCAAGCACCTCTCACACAGCACACACCTGGCTTGCGGAGCATCAATGCATCAACTGCAGCATGTCGTCATTTCAATAAATAGAACTCGAGTGTCACAAGACAGCCCAGGTTCTTGGGAGACACAGGACCTGACACATGTCAATACCTCATTATATATCCGGGCCCTCTGCCAAGCAGAAGGAACACAGAATCACCTTTTAACATAAATGTTACAGGCCTCTCTTGATGAGGATCAAGTCCAGGATATTTATTTCCTTTAGCACATAGTCATCCCCCAGCCCCACGCACACACTGTAAAGGAGAGTCAGTGAATAAAAGCTATGTTAGTCCAGCAATATGCTGGGGAATTTTAAACAAACCAGTGAGGCAAATCACTTACGGTTTTCATACCAAGCATACCTCTGACAGGCTGCATATAAATACTCCTTTCAGCTCTGAGCACCATGCACTCCATTGTGAAATACTGTACTCTATATGAGCAAGAGACACAAACTTCCACTGGCTTGGAAAACGCGGGGTGCATATGTTTACACTTTCATCTTCCACGCAGACCCCATGGTCTAATGGCCCAGCACAAGGCCAGGACTGAAGGAATCTGAGAGTTTACAGGACTTTCTTAGTTCCTGACATTTGAAATTTCAGAAGGTTATTTAAATTGCATCTCAGTTGCTTTACCCCTGGAAGAGAGAACAAAGGTGACTACACATTTATAACTGCATCAGTAGCACCTAAACTTTGAGCCATTCCAAATGCCTCAAGCTGCAAACATAAAATTAATCTGTCACCTAAATCTGTCAGGCTTACAGGTGTGCTTTTTAATTTGTCCCTCAAATACCAACCAACCCACAAACCTCCCACTAGAGTAAGTTTCTAGCACTTATTGAGTAAAGTATCCTTAGGCACCTCTCATCATGTGCAGTTTTACAACCAGTCTCTTGAAGCACTTTTGTGTATTTTTAATACCAGGTACACACTGTGGAAATGTTAAATCACACAGCAGCTGAGCCAAGTCACCTGTGGAGAACATGACCTGGAACAGCGTTGGTCTTGGCGTCATACGGTCTAGAGCAAAGTTCTGTGCAAAGCTGAGAATATTCCTGGTACCTGTAATCACCAGGCTTCTCACTCCAAACTGTTGAAACCTAAACCAAAGACATGTTTCATGATGTGCAGCAAACAGCCAGCAAGATAGGAATCCAGATTCTCAGTTGTCTTCTCACGTCAAAAATGTCACTGCAGTAGTCTAAGCCAGGGATCACCAATAGCAGACAAACAGGGTAAGTGAAATAAAGTCACTCCCAGGTACATAAATAATGGATATGATGACCTCATAGGTCACAACCTGATAAGAATAAAATATGATTCTGTAGTGTTTCAAAGGAAAAATAAAAAAGTCGCCATGACTGGATATTCATAGCTAACTTAGTTTACTGACAAAAAATGCATACAGAGCTCCACCTTCTAGGTTCTTAGATATAGTTCTAACATTTTCATAGCAGTCGCCTGCAAATTAAACCAAAGAGACATAGTGTAATGGCATATGTAGTATCTTACCAAGGCACCTCTCGCTTCCCTGAGCTAGGAAAGCATGGTTTCTGTACTGGGAGAAAAAATGACCTCCCAGTTGTAGGTCCAATGCATGGGCCTGGTGGATAGATGCAATAACTCCTCTTCAGAAGACAGGCTTTTGCAGAGGCAGAGTGATAGTTAAACTTAAGATCCAGCACCAATTCTGAAACTGGTTCTCAACACCATCTGTATTGCATATGTTTATTTGCTCCACAAACACTTGCTAATGCTTCCTCTGTGCCAGGCACCATGCTCAACACCATGTTGTCTTAGTGGACACAGTCAGCCCTGATCCAGTCAATTTTTGATTAGATAAATGAACTCTCTGAACCTTCTTCAAGCTTACCTTTCCAGCAATGTCAAATCCATTTGTTCCCCAGATCACTAGCTAGGAGCCTCCTCTTCATGCTCCTTTTACTACATTTTGGTAGCATGAGAGCCCACATCCTTGGTCTCCCAGCTCATCTCTATGCAGTCAAACAAACCTACATGCTTGGTCTTAATTCTTCTCCATTGGTTCTCTCCATTCCTCTAACAGTCACTTGCTTAGTATCTCACTGATCTCTTCATCCTCTGAGGTACCTTGATCAAGAATTCCCCTCCCCTACGAAGAAAAGGAAACCCCTGCATGCTGTTGGTGGCATCATGAATGGTTTCAGATCATATGGAAATCAATATGCAGATTCCTCAAAAAGTTAAGAATAGAACTACCATATGATCCAGTAGTCCCACTAATGAGTATGTATACAAAGAAAATAAAATCAGAATCTCAAAGCAATATCAGTACTCCCACATGCTGCAGCATTACCGACAATAGCCAAGCTATGAAATCAACCTAAGTGTTCACCAATGGATGAATGGATAAAGAAATTCCACAAAATGTTATTCAGCCACAAAAAAGAAAAAAAGTAAGGAATGTACTTCAATATAATAAAGCCATATACAAAAAGCCCACAATTAATATTCTAGGGAAAAATGGAAAGCTTTGTCTCTAAAAGCTGGAACAAGACAAAGATGCCCACTTATACCACTTTTGAGTCAACATAATTGCCAAAGCAATCAGGCAAGAAAAAGAAATAAAGGGCATTGAAATTGGAAAAAAGGAAGTCAAACTGTCACTGTCTGCAGACATGATCTTATATGTAAAAAACATCCAAGACTCTACCAAACAAATATTAGAACAAATAAATTCAGCAAAATTTCAGGAAATCTACAAATCAACATACAAAAACCAGTAGTGTTTCTACATGCCAATGACAAATTATCTGAGAAAGAAATCAAGAAAGTAATCTCATTTATAATAGTTATAATAATAAAATACCTAGGAAAAAATTTTAACTAAATAGGTAAAAGATCTCTGTGGCGACTATTATAAAACATTGATGAAAAAATTAAGGACACAAAAAAATAGAAAGATATCCATGTCATATATATATTTTTTTTTTATGGATTGGAAGAATCAATGTTGCTACAATGTCCATATTACCCAAAGCAATGTTCAGACTTAGTGCAATCTCTATCAAAATATGAATAGATGGCATTCATCACAGAACTAGAAAAACAACTTTAAAATTCATATGAAACCACAAAAAAATCCCAAATAGCCAAAGCTATCCTGAACATCAACAACAACAACAACAAAAACAATACGCAGGAAGCATCAAAACACCTACCTTCAAAATATACTAAAAAGTTATAATAAACAAAACAGCATAATAGTGACATAAAAACAAATACATAGACCCATGGAACATAATAGAGAGACTCTAAGTAAATCCACACATCTACAGCCTAGTGATCTTTGTCAAAGGTGCCAGGAATATGCACTGGGTACTGTCTCTTCTTTAATAAATGGTGCTGGGAAAAATTGTATATTCACATGAAGAATAATCAATCTAGATCCCTATTTCTCACCACATAGAAAAATTCAACTTGAAATAGATTGAATTCTTAAATGTAAGACCTGAAACTATTTATAAGAAAACAAGGGAGAAATACTTCAGGTCACTAGAATGGGCACATTGTTTTTTTTCTGAAGACCCAAAAGCACAGAAACAGAAGCAAAAATAGACAGATGGGATCATATCAAACTAAAAAGATAATGCACATCAAACAATCAACCAAGTGAAGAGACAACCTGCAGAATGGGAGAAATTATTTGCCAGCTATTCATCTGACAAGGGGTTAATAACCAAAATTTATAAGGAACCCAACTCAAAAGAAAAACAAAAGACTCAAATATATTTTATTTAAAAATGGGCAATGGACCTACATGGGTATTTCTGAAAAGAAAACATAAAAATACTCAACATGTATATGAAAAATTTTCAACATCACTAATCATCAGGGAAATGTCAACCAAACACACAATGAAATCACCTCAATCCAATAAGAATGGTTATTACCAAAAAGACAAAGATAAAAAGTGCTTGTGAGGATGTGGAGAAAAGCGAATCTTGCACAATTTTGGTGGAGATGAAAATGAGCACAGTCATTATGCAAATGGTACAGAGGTTCCTCAAAAAAATTAAAAATACCATATGATCTAGTAATTTCATTAATGGGTATAGTTCCAAAAGAAATGAAATGAGTATGTCACATGTTTATTGTAGCACAATGACTAAGATACGAAAACAATCTAAGTGTCTATCAAGTAATGAATGGATAAAGAACATGTGATATATATATATATATATATATATATATATATATTACATGAAATATGACTAAGTCATAAAAAAGATTAAATTCTGTCATTTGAAAAAACATGGAGGGAACAGATGACCATTATGTTAAGTGGAATAAGCCAGGCACAGAAAGACAAGAACAGCATGATTTCACTCATATGTGGAATCTAAACAAGTTGATCTCATAGAAGTTGAAAGTAGAATGGTGGTTGCCAGAGGCTGGGGAGGACAGTGGTGAAGTGTGGTATGGTGAAAGGATGGCCAGTAGGTTCTACTGCACAGTAGGGTGGACACAGATAACGACAATGTATTACTATACACTTCAAAAAAGGTAGAAGCAAAGATTTTGAATGTTTTCACCACAAAGTAATGATAAGTATTTGGCTGAAGTGGATATGTTTACCTTGATTTAAACATTATGCTATATATACATTTATGGAAACATCATATGAAAATCCATAAATATGTACAATTTTATGTTTTTATGTGTCAGTTTAAAAATAAGTTTAAATTGTCTTGTAAAAGAAGAAGGAATTCTCCCATTTGAAAAAACATGGATAAACCTTGAGGGCATCATAAAGTAAGTCAGACAAAGGCAAATACAGTATGATCTCACTTATATGTGGAGTCTAAGAAAGTCAAACTCATGGAAACAGAGAGCAGAACTAGAATAATGGTTACCAGGGGCTGAGTAGGGGGTGGGTATGGGGAGAGGTTGATCAAAAGGTAAAACTTTTGAGTTAGAAGAAGGCTAATTCTGAGGATCTAATGCAGTGTATGGTGAGTATGACTAGTTAACAATACTGTATTGTATACTTAGAACCTGCTAAAGGAGTTGATCCCAAACATTCTACACACACACACACACACACACACACACACACAGTAACTATGTGAGGTAATGGATGGGTCAATTAGTTTGTGTTAATCATTTCACAATGTATATATGCATCAAAATATCATATTGAACATATTAAGCATATTCTACATTTGTCAAATTATACCTTAGTATAATTTGTATTAATTTTGTATAATTTGTATTAATTTTTAAAAAGAATGGCCCATCCCTTTTCTTATTTCATATCCCATAATTCGTCTGATAATAATCAAAGCACTCTTTCAGTGTTTATCAATCACCTTCCCATGAAAAAGCCTCTGCGTTGATAAGAACATTGAACACTACAAAGCAAATACAAATGAGCCATCTCAATTGATCCTCGACACTGTTAAATAGTTATTGTTTAACTCACTTTTCACAAAAGGAAAGCAAGGTTTGTACAAATTATGTAACCTAGATAGGTTGTAGAATCAAGAGTTCTTGCCCTTCCCCTTTCTGCCAAACCTGATGAGATACAGGTAGGACTGACTGCTAAAGGCCAAATTGGGCCAAAAAGTAAAGAGAGAATCTGCTTAGCCAAAAGAAATGGAAATTTGAGGAGAAAATTTCAAATGGCCCAGGTGAATTTAAAAGAGTAGTTTCTAATTACAAAAGAACCTGGATAGGGTCTGGGGTTGTGGCTCAGTGGCAGAGTGTCTGCCTAGCAGCTGTGAGGGTTTGATGCTCAGCACCACATAAAAAGATAAATAAATAAAATAAAGGTATTGTTTCCATCTACAACTAAAAGAATTAAAAAAAAAAAAAGAACCTGGATTGGGTTAGAAATGATGGTGACATGTGATGAACATCATTATTCAAAGTACATGTATGAAGACACGAACTGGTGTGAATATACTTTGTATACAACCAGAGATATTAAAAATTGTGCTCTATATGTGTAATATGAATTGTAATTCATTTTGCTGTCATATATAAAAAACTCAATAAAATTAAAAATAAATAAATATACACTTGAATGTGTTGAATGACCAAGAAAAAAAAATAAAGATTTTTATCATGAAATAGGAAAAAAAAAAAAGAACCTGATTGACACTGTGAAGGTTAAATTATACACAATACCCGGCACTTTTTTAATGAATACTTGCATATCACAAACATTAACCAGTAAAAAGGAAAGTGTCCACTTGCTCATTAAGAGTCAGAATTTATGCAGAAGCATAGTTAAGAAGGAAAAATAAACCACAAAAAATAATTACTTTTAGAAAGTAAAAGCAAAAAAGTCAATAGAGCAAGGATTCCAGGTTTCTCAGACTAATAGGGCAGAGTTCAGATAATAAAGTGAGAAGGGGTTGCCCTTTCTGACCCAACAGGTACCTTGCCACAGCTCCACCCTTGAAGATCAGGTGCCCAAGTGAAGATCAGGTGCCCAGGTGAAGATCAGGCTGGCCAGAGAGTGCAAGATATCTCAAAGTCACCTGAAATCATGTTCTCTACAGGTGGGCCTTGCCTGAGAAGGATTTTCAATTCTATCCAAGTTTTCTGTTCTTTGCTTCTGCTAACTGTGAAGAAACCAGTGCAAATAATTGGTAAACACACAAAAGTCAGGCAAGGGGAATACTTGCAATCTAGTCCACAAAATGAGAAAACTGCTCTCATTTTCTGTCCTAAGTTTTCCTGAGGATCCTATTGCAGTGGACAACTGGATTTGGCTGAAGAAAAGTAAAGAATTAACCATCAATCTTGGCCTATTTTGTGTTGATAAAATCCAAGTATCAAAGTATTCACAGATAAAGGGATAGTCTGTTGTTTTCCTATTTAGTCAAGTAATGCCAATCTAATTAAATTCAACAAATATTTCTTGCAACTCTTCTATCGGCCTGCCTGTACCCTTGCCAATTATGATAATAGGAACAGAAATAACAAACAGAAAGCACTCATTTGCTTCCATAGTTCTACTGTTTTATTGGAGACATTTCTCTTTAGGGTTTTATTTGTTCGGGTTTTGTTTCATGTTACTTATTGGTTTATTTTTTGATTGATTCGTTCATGTAGTTGGTACTTTTTTATTGATGTAGAATGTGCAATGCAGGATTTCCCTTTGATTTTTTGATAAGATATCAAACTAGGCCTTTATAAAACATCACTGCTTTCTAGCACATGATCATCAGATCTGAGTAAATCACAGTGCTTCTTTGAGGAGGCCCCTTCGTAGTCAAAGAGGGATAAGAAAATCTACCCTATCCATCCTAAAGGGGTTTTCTGACAGTCAATCAAATTGTGAATCTGAAAGTGCTATGTAAGTAGGAGAGGGTATTGTTGGGAGGTTATTAGCCTGGATATCTACAGATCAGGAAACCCAGCAGCAAAAATACTGCACTTAGCCACCTCCTAGGGAGTAGGTATGAGTTCTTGTATGTGCAGGCATGTTACCAGCGAGAGCGCAAGAAAGGCTCCGCGCCCTCCTGGCAGTACTGCCATCATCAGGCGCAACTGTGTTATGTGGGTTTCAGAGTTCAAGGGAAACACAAAACCGGCCTTTACGCCTGATCCTGAGCTGTGTGGCTATCACGGTGCTACACCAACATCCAAGTTTCAATCCTTCCAATTCTAGAGCCCCCTTTTCCCTGTGTTCTTGTTTCAAGAGCTTGAGTGATAGAGAAAGGAGGACACTGGAAATGTCCCAGACCTGTGATTTTATGCTTGTGGGGTGTCTGTGCCTGCCTCCTGCCAGTGACATCAGTGGCTGCCTGAGATTACTTAAAACAAGTACCAATGGGAAGGAAGTTTCTGAAAGACACTTTAGTGGCCTCCCAACTGGCCAGAGGAACCAAAAGTTAGTGAAGAGGAAGTCACTGATACAAGAGTGGAGGGCAGATTCATTAGCTTCATTCACTGGAGCAAAACTTGGACCAAAAAACTTCATTATTCAAACCAGATGCTGATTTTGTAACAGTCACTTCAGTGATGAAGTGTTTCAATTTCCCTTTATTTTGAACATGCAATATTATAAAGAAGGCAAATTACCACATGAATAAGGGAGCACTGGAAGTTTATAAAGTTGGTTTGAAAAAGAATTGACTATAGGAAACCTAGTTTTCAAAAGGTTATGGCCCCAAACCATTTTTTTTTCCTTTTTTAATCATGTGACAAAAGAAATGCTTAAGGCAAGATCAATTATGGGCAGCAATGAAATGACCTTCTAATGATAATTAGTCCCAAATCTTGACTGCTGCCAGTTTGAATGATCTGGTCATAAGGCACATGAGGATGTTCACTCATCTCCAAGAAGAATGAAGACCGGGCCCCGCCAGATTGGCAGTTGGGTAACAGGAGGCAGGGCAGGGAGGCCAAGGAGTCTGACCACATTCATCTCCAGTGCTTTGGAGAAAGAACTTTGTCATAAAAATTTGCCTCAAGCACAAAACTCACTGAAACAAAAAGCCTGATGATAATCTCCCTCTTAAAAATTACTACTCTCTCTTGTCAGAAGAACGACCAGAAGAAAATGCCAACCCTTGGAAAACACAAAACATCTCTGGTGGGAAATGGAGTCAGGTGGATCCCAGAAGGATATGAGAGCAGAACACAGGAATGAAGCCCAGAAGGACCACAACTAGGGCCTCTGGATGTGACCAGGAGGGTAAGGGGGACCCTCCTCCAGGTGTGGGGCTATTTGGAGGGGACAGCCATGTTGTGCAGCTTCCAGGTGCTCGGAGTCCACACAGTGAACAGCTATCCCACAAAAAAATTGTGTGGAACTGCTGGGTCAACTTCTGTTGCTTTATGGAGACAGAATCACAGCATCTCAGAGATGGAGATGATTGCTGCGTTCCGTTTACAACAGGATCAGGGAGGCAGAAGGCACCCTCCTGGAACTAACCAATAGCAGAGCCAGTTCTCCAACCTGTGTATCCTGATGCCCTTCTGGCCTCCTTGGGGTGACTGTGAGGCTCTGAAGAACAGTCACCCACAATGGCTACTGAAGAGCAATCCCAGCAGTCTGTCACCCATATGAAAGGACACGCCCCTCTCTGGCCTTGGGTGTGCTCTTCTGGTGATTCACCACCAGACAGATGCAAAAGAAAATCTGTATGCACGTTGGAGCTCTAAATCATACTTACCAAAACCTACCATGGACCAGACACCTGTGCCCACTCACCTCCTGTAATGCTCATATCCCAGGATGTGTTTATGACCCCATTTTCCTGAATGCTGAGGTTTAGAGAGGTAAAGCAACTCACTCAAGCTCACACCACTAGGTCAGTGGCAGTCCTAGCTTCAGACCGACTTTTCTAGAACTTCCTACTACACTAATAGTTCTCAAAGCTTTGCTAAAGTAAAAGCTCCTTATTCAACTGACTATTACAGCCATATAAGAAACTCTGCCTGATAAAAAAAATAATTGGGTGATTATATATGAAATAAACAGATTCCAAATGGTAGTTAATGATGCTTCTAAAGTCTGGGTGTAAATGTGGGGCCCTTTCAGTTTACTTAGCTAAAGAGGAAAGTTTCTTGCAAAATTCCAGTTTTCCCTTCTTAAAATCTTTGGTCCACAGATTTGGATATTCTATTTACTATTCTTCTATTGTCTTTTGATCAAACACTTAAATTCCCAAAAGCAGGAGAGAAGGACAAGGGGAAGGTTAACAGGCAGGTACAACTCTCCATGGAGATGGTCACTGAGGTGAGAGCCCGCCATCAAGCCCGTGAAGAACTTCATTATTCCAGCTCATGGCCTTCCTGTAGCTGGCCAGCATCCACCTCTGCTTTCACCTTCTGGCAACCACCTGCCACCTTTACCTTCTGGAAACACGGGCACCCAGCCAGCCTGGAGAATTCTGCTCTCTGAACTGAACTCAAATACTTCTCATCTTCCAATCTGAGCATTACAGGAGGTGAGTGGGCACAGCCCTGGAATCCAGAAGTCACTGCGGCTTCAGTGCTGCTGACATCTCTGCAGTTTGTTATCTCCTGCTCCTCGGTAAGCTGGCCTGTGTAAAGCTAGAGCATTCCAAGAGGTCTATCCTTAACCAAGGAACACCTACAAGTTCCAGCCTGCTTCCCTGAACACACAGACCAAACAGAAGTATCAGCCAGGCACACTGGGCAAAGAACAACCAACTTCATTTTCCAAGTGACATTTTAGAGTTCATTTACTATCAGTGTCAGTAAATAATCAGATACAAAGAAGGGAAAAAAAAGAAAACCCAAACAAAACGGGAAAGAAGAAAACAGGACAGGAGAACTAGAGAAGCTTCTTCAAAGAAGGGGACACATGAACTGGGCTTCTAGGATGATAGGAGTTTCCTAGGCAATGACACGGAGAAGTGACATTCCCCACAGAAGGAAGAGTCTGTCCAAGACTCAAATTTACATAGTGGCCTGCAGTCTAAGGAGAAGACAGAAGCAGTGTTTATACTCATGGGAGGTGGGGATGGATAAAGGAGGGTCTCAGACCTTTAGAAAGGTCTCTAAGGCATTGAGGAGCCAAGGGAGGAATAGGGTATTTAAAGATGGGAAGCCACCTGTTTAGCTGTATTTTTTTATTATTATGAATTCTGACAGACATGCTAAATGTAGACAAGAGTCGACATCAGTTCTGTGCAAAAGAAATAAAATGTGAGCCATGAAGCCAAGCCACATATGTAATTTTACATTTTCTAGTGGCCACATTTAAGGTAGGAAAAACAAGTGAAATCAATTTAATAATATATTTAAGCCCCCAAATCCAAATTATTATCATTCAACATGTAATTAATACCTTTGAAGTTATGAAGTTTTTTTTTTCCCATACCAAGTTTTCTGAGTCAGGCATACTTGTAGCACATCTCCCCAAATATGGACTAGACAAAAAGTCCAAAAGTGCTCAAAAGCCAGCAATAGCCAGTGGCTACCATCCTGAACAGCACAGCTGTAGATAAGCCCAACATGAGACCCACTTAGGAATGTGCAACCAACTGTCCAAACATGAGATGATCAAGCTCTGGGCAGATCTGGCCACTGGATATGTTAAACTACCCTGAAATGCAATTTTAGAAACATGTAACTGCAAAACTTATTTTGAATCATAACAATTTATAAGGCTCAGAAATAAATACATAATACAACAAGTACAATGAACAGTGTTAGTGTTGCTCCTAGCCTGCTTCTGTCCACCACATCCCCAGCCATGCCATCCCCCTACACCTACTGGAGGTGGTCACTTTTATTGAGATCCTCTGTGTTTATTCTTCAATGTGTTTTCATGCACAAGCAGATGTAACACACTCAAATTATGTCCCCTTTCTATAAGGTGGCATATTAAAAATTTTGTTTGATACTTTGATTTTTAAATTTAATCTTGGAGATCTTTCCATGTCAGTGTATAAAGAGTTCTCTTTCAAATGCCACACAATATTCCATTGTATGGATGGATCATAGTTTATTTAACCGGTCTTCTAATGGGTACTTGAATTGTTTCCAATCTTCCCTAATCCAAACAATGGCCTAATGGAAAACCTCCTATGTACGTCACTTTATATGTATTCAGATGTATCTCAGGAAAAATTGCCAGCGCCAGATTGCTGGGTCAAAGGGTAATTGCATCTGTAATCTCAAAAGATACCGCCAAACTGGCCCTCGCCAGGGTTGTGCCGTTTTGTGCTCTCATGAGAAGTACTGCACCAATTTTCTCACACCTGCTCAACAACATGTAATTGTCACACTGTAGAATTTTTGCCAATCTGATAAAATGAAAAATGTCACTTCTGCATAGTTTCAATTTGCATTTCTCTTATTCCGTGTGAGGGAAAACATTTTCTCTTAGGTTTTGACAATGCATTTTTTTAAATATGTAAATAATCTGCTCCTGTTCTTTGCTTATTTTTCCATTGGCCTATAAAATTTTTCATTTTAATCTATATTAATCTAATATAATTTACTTAAATCTATAGGAGCTCTTCACATAAACTGATCAATCTGTCCATTCAGTTTTTTTTTCCAATCGCTATTTTTTAAAAAATCAAGTAAAAATGTTTATTTAAATTTAGCCAAGTTTCTCATTTTTTCTTTTATTATTTCTGCTCTTTGAGTCACAATTAAAAAGCCCTTCTTTAAAGTTATAAAGGATTTCACCCATATTTTATTCTAGTGCCCTTATGAATTTAAGCAGATATGAATACATACTTTTATTGAAATCCTTAATAAAAATATCAATTTTCAGCTCAGTATTTTAGTGATTGCCTAGCATACATGAGGCCCTGGGTTTGATCCACAGCAATGTACACACGTGCACACACACACACACACGCGCACGCACACACACATCAATCTTCACATTTTGCAACTGAGGTACACCAGACATTTGCAAATCTTTCTCTCTCTCTCTTTTTTTTTTTTTTTTTTTGTGTGGTGCTGGGGATTGAACCCAGGGCCTTGTGCATGCAAAGCAAGCACTCTACCAACTGAGCTATATCCCCAGCCCTAAATCTGTTTTCTTGAATGCTTCCTCCTTTTATTTTTTCATAATTCTTTTGTATATCATACTGGTCATCATATGAAATTAATTGATCAAGTTGCAGTTTATTTGAATAGTATGAGATATGGAATGAATCTCTGAATATCTAACAATGTAAGCAATAATATCCTTCAACTCAGCCCATTTCCACACACTAAAAATTTCATCATTATCCAATTAGAAACACAATTTTTAAGCTACTATTCTACTTATGTAAACTTCAACTTTGACTTTTATAAACTCATGGCTTTAATTCTCTAGACACTATAGAGATAAATACAATTCATGCTGCTCAATTATTTATGTGAGCTGCCCAATTTTTAAAATGGCATTCATCATATATTCGTCAATATCTTTTAAGCAGATGCCTGACTTGAAGAGAAATACAGACACAAATCGCCCCTCAGAAGATTGTGGTTTGGAGGTCACTAAATTATTTTTCATGATTTGTTTAAAAGGGAAGCAATATAACACAATGTAAGTCTGGCAAAACTCTCACTGATGACAGGATTCTGGTTTACTCAAGTTCATTTTATAGGATCACCAGTGTGGTATTCGAAAGAATTAGGACAAAGAAAGAAAGGAGGGGAAAACAGGAAGTTGAATCTGAAAATGATCCATCTCAGCTGGAAAGGGAAAAATGATTTTTTGAGTTTTCATAAGAATAAATAAAAATATGGAAGGCTTCATCAACTGGTGTGTCATCCTGGCACGGGGGCCATGCTCATCTTCTCTGCCTAGTTCTGATTTTAGCATGTGTGCTGCCAAAGCAAGCATGAATACTGCTATTTTTTAAAGCAAGGGTTCAACGTTTCCAATCAACAGTTTCTCATGAACTGCAATTTTAAAAGATGTGAAAGGTGTGGTATCCTGTGGCGAGTGCCCCATACTCCAATACTAATCTCCCATCTCAGCATCCTCCAAGTTTCAGTCAATCTATATTGTCACACATTATCCTGTCATTGGACATTACAAAATTAGTTATCCTCAATTCATTTCTAAGAAAAATTACACACGCACGTTATGAGCACACACATATCCTTCAAGGATAGTAAGGGGATCAGTTCCTACAAGGGGTGCTCATTATTAGACACAAATTGGAAATTTTACAATGGGGGCTATTAGTGCCAGATATATAACACTGAAAATAAAACAGTCCTACATAAGAAATAAAGGTGATATGGGGAAGAAGGCAGGGGTGAGGAGAATTCCATGGAGCAGAGGTTCCCAGAGATGGACAAAGCATAGCTTCCAAGACCTCTGGGATGTTTCTCAAAGAAACAGATTGAAGTGGAAGTCAAGAGCCCTGTGAACCAAGAGACAGTGGCCAGGGTTCTCCCGGGACAGCTTCTGAGGCGGCCTCCCCACCCTCCTGGAAGCTGCCACCTGTGGGAAAATCCTCAGAAAACCTGCTCTACAGCCCTGATATGACTCCTGAATTTCAACCCTTTTTCAATTTGCAAGTCCCCCTGGAGGTAACTCACCCTTGTGTCACAACTGAGTATCTAAAACTAACCATTAATGCCCACTGCCCGTCCCCTCCAAAAATGACCAAAACACCATACCTTGCTTCCCCACCTATGTCAATAATATTACCATTTTCCAACACCCCTGGATTCCTTAACACCTTACACTTTGGGCACTTCTGACTCAAACCTTCCTTGACATTCCACAATAACCAATCACCAACTCTTTCTCTCTGCTACCCCCATCCTGCTTTTCCTTCTCTCTCTCCTCATTAATTTCAAACCCTCCTCATGGCCCTGCACCTATTTCATAATCTCTTACCTGTTTTCTTGTTTCCTTGCTTTCTCTGACAGTCCACCCTAGCGCCTGCTATGCACCTTTCCTAGATGGCTTTCCTATTTCTTGTAAGAGAGCCTGAGATCATGATCTTATTCATTCCATTCATTCAACAAATATTTCTTGAGTACCTGCTCTAGGCATTTGGGACACATCAAAGAATAGACCAAAACTCCAGTTTCACCTTGTCTGAACCTGTTTTTCCCTGATCCTCACTCTGCCTGTCCCTAACATAACTGTGAGGGACCATTCTACACATATCTATATCAGCAGCTCTATTCTGGTGCATTTATATATTCAAAAAACCGCCATCATGTGCTGAATTCAGTAATGACCAGATACGGGTAGTCTTTTCTGTTTATCCCACCTTTGACCTTCCCTTACCTGCCCACTCTAATGTCTTTTCTGGTCCTTACTCCTCTAAACACTGCCACCCTGAAACATGCAGCCCAACCCTCCAACCAGCACAGACTCTTCTTGATACCCACACTCAGAGGAAGGGACATCATTCTCTTTCCATCTTGCAATAGCACTTACCAAAAAAACAAAAAAACATTGCTTCATCAATGTTTATAGCAGCTCAATTCACAACAGACAAACTATGGAACCAACCTAGGTGCCCTTCAACAGATGAATGGATAAAGAAAATGTGATACACACACACACACACACACACACACAATGGAATGTTACTCAGCCATAAAGAAGAATGAAATGATGGCATTTGCCAGTAAATCGATGGAACTGGAGAATATCATCTAAGTAATATAAGCCAATCCCAAAAAACCTAAGGCTGAAATTTTTCTCTGATATGCAATGCTAACACACAATAAGGGGCAGGGGGAAGGTAAGGAAGAATGAAAGTACTTTGGGTTAGACAAAGGGGAATAAAGGGAAGAGAGGAGATATGGGGAAAGGAAAGATAGAATGAATCAGACTTTACTATCCTAAGTGTGTATTTACAAGGCCAATGTAATACTATATCATGTGCAACAGAAGAATGAGAAGCTATACTCCATATGTGTACAATATGTCAAAATACATTCTACTATCATGTATAACTAATAAGAACAAATTTAAAAAGTGCTTATGGTTTGTTTGCTTGGTTGGTTAGTTTTTTACATTTCATTGGTTTAATGAAACTCTGTAATTAGAGTAGAGGTCTTTGAGGACACTTGTTCTCTTTTATGCACTTCCTAAAATTCTGTAACCACAGAACCAAAAGAAACCTCTATCTCTAGTTCATCAAATTCAGCTTATTGCTTGAGCAACTACAGACATAGAGAGGTTAATAACATCTAGTGCTGAAAAGGACTGAAGTAAATATGAACAGCAGACTGGCAGGTTTCTTCCTTTGTCCCTAGGGGCAAAGATGTCTATACCACTAGCAGCAGGCAGGCCTCCCTCCCCCACTCCATCTCTGCAGTTCATGCACATGGTTTCAAGCTGTAACAAATAAATTGCTCAGAGACCCAGTTCAGATGCCTAGATAAGCAGCAGCCTACCCTGTTGCCCTCTTCCAACCCCAACTCCCTGAAGTTGCTTGAGACTTCAAGGATGCTGGCAAACTAAACCCTAATCCCCTGTGGTGGCACAAAACTGTAATCCCAAAGCCTCCGGTGGCTGAGGCAGGAGGATCATGAGTTCAAAGCCAGCCTCAGCAACTTAGCAAGGCCCTGAGCCACTCAGCAGGACCCTGTCTCTAAATAAAATATAAAAAAGGGCTGGGGATGTGGCTCAGTGGTTAAGTACCCTTGGGTTCAATCCCAGGTACCAAAAAAAAAAAAAAAGCCCTAAACCCATAAATTTTCTGGATGCTACCCTGATTCCATTCCTCCCTGCCCCATGAAATGCAGAGCTTTCTTATCTCACTCCGACCAGTGAGCCACCCCTGCTAGAAGCCAGAGACCTCTCTGAAGAGGGAAGTTGGTGTGCCCAGGTAAAATGGAAAAGTGCAAAATAAGAATAACCCTATCAAAAATGTGATCTGGCACAGGTGGAAGCATCCAGAAGTCATGCACAACACTGTGAGATGTAGCATGGTGTACAATGTCAAGAGGTTACCATAAACTACATTTCTATATCCATGTGATTTCCTCCCGGTGATTCATCTGAAACTCAAGGGGAGACTGTGTGACCATGTTTTCATTCCACTCCTTGTGCTCACCGAAATGGCAATGGGTGCTTAATAATGTTTCCTGAATTTCCTAAAAGTGAAAGACCAATTTATCCACTGCTTGAGCTGAAAAAAAAAATTCACAGGGGCGTAGTCGTGCACATGTGGCCACAGTAGATAAGAATGTCTCATGCTTGTACATTTCTCTGTGGGGTTCAGAAAAACAGACAGCTCTTAATTGGGCAAAGGTTACGCTCTGCATATCCATCAACCTTCAGATGCTGTTTTAGGTTTAGCTGTTCTGTTTTTCACATGTGAGTCTGTGCCCTCAACTGATAATCACCCATGTCATGGTCTTGGCAGAGTTGAGCCTCATAACCTTGGAAGCTGTTGAAAGTTCTCTCCCAAGCCACCTTCAGACCCATACAATGATTGAGTGCCTGTATTCACATGGAAAGACAAGTCTTCAAGATGAAAGAATATTCTTTGTATTTATGAAAACCTTTGAAACATAGAGACTTTCTACCTAGCAGCAGCCAGCAAGTAGCATTGTGTATTTGTGTTTAATTAAATGAATTATTAAAAGCAAGGGGGAAATAAAAGCATTCTATCCAAATCTATCTTCAGATTCTAGCTTCATTGGGGAAGGAGTAAAGCATGCCTGAGCCAAATCAAATGACACAGGAGCCCTTCCATTGGGCACACATCTGCCAGAGTCTCCCTTAACGTGTTCCTGACACATGACTCCAGCTTTTCCTCCGCATTCTCCCTTTAGGACAGGACATCTTCCACCTGATCCTGGCAGGCCACCATGTCCAGAACATGTTCTGCTGTGAAGCTCATGTGATTATCTGAACCCTGAAGAACTTGGCCACTGTGACCTGGGTCAGCCTGACAGTAACTGCTGACCCAGAGCAATGGCTGCAGCTCTTTTTGGTCTCTTCTGCTGGGGGTTGGGATTGGTTCAGGCAACTCGGGTGAGGTTGGGCCAGTGAGGAAGATTTAAAGGGTTCTCCCCAGATGGCAAATCTAGTAAATTCTATGTTAGCTAGACCCCAACGAACTGTGAATTTCCATCAATGGAATGATGAGTTCCTTCATGTAAGTGACATTTCAGCAACTACTTCCTGGTCATATTAAGTTACTGATATTCTTCCTAGCAAAAAGTACCTCTCTCTCTTTTCTGCCAGAAGACATCAGTTGTATTTATCCTTAAAAATGCAGATGTCACTCACCTGGGAAGCCTTTTCCAAGTGCCTGTCTTTCCAGAAGATGTCCCAGATGCCTCTCCCTCCACACCTGCTCTCTATCTCTTCCCACCAGTCTGCCCTTTCTTTAGTTTCTTCAATGTTAAGCTTCTTTCGGTCTCAGGACCTTTGCACAAGCAGTCAGCTCTCAGGAAATATCCCTGCCTGTATTCCAATTTATGACCACTCTCAAAACTATAGCACCAACTGCTCACACCTCATGGAATTGTCACCCCCCTCTGAATCTCAGTTCAACCTTCCCTGACGCCCCCCACCCCACCCGCATTCACTTCATAGCAACATATGCCTCCCCTTCCCTGCATGTATCAGCTATACAGGTAGAATGATGATATATTTGATTAAAGTCTATTTCCCCTTTAGATTGTTAGTGCCATAAAGTGACTAGCACAGTGGCACACAGTAGGCAGTCAGTTAAGTATTAGCTGAATGAATGAAGGACCTCTTGTATGGGATTTTGTATTACTATATTTCAGTTGCCATTTGTGTACCTGCCCCAAAGCCTAGCCTCTGGCAGCCACATCAAAGCCACACACTTTCCCAAAATTCATTTATAAAGGGAAATGGGCATTTATTTCTATTGTCTATATTTCATATATCCATATCTAGTCATGATGGAGGGTAAAAATAAGAATCTTCATATCCTAAGATGAGTGACTAAGGTCAGGAAAAAGTGCCTTAGAATATGTCCAAAAAGGCTGAAATAATAACCCAAAATGGGGGGTGGGTGGCAGAGACTAGTAGCATTGAGTGTTTGTGATGAACTCTGACCTAACCAGAAAAGTTGTAACTGAAGAATCCCCCTTCCTGTGTCCTTTCCAGCTGATGTTTCAGTGTTCTGGCTGCTGAATAAGAACCAAACCAAGTGACAGAAGGCAGCAATGTATGATGTGCCCATCACAGACCACCTGTGTCCTCCAGAAATGCATATGTTGGCACCCTAAACCCAGCACATCAGAACGTAAGTCTATTTAGAGACAGGGCCCTGCAAGAGGCATCAAAACAAGGGGCCCTACTTTAACCTGATCTGTCATGAGAGGAGACAAGCACTTAGAAAGACAGAGAGAAGGGGTCACCTGCAAGCCAAGGAAGAGAGGCCCCGGGGAAGGCCAGCCCTGCCAGCACCTTACTCTTGGATGTCTGTTCTGGAAGAAAACCAATTTTGATTGCTTAAGCCAACCAGTCTGAGGTACCACATTACAGCAGCCCCCGCCAATAACCACTGGTGCCCGAGACATTCTTGAAGGAAAGAACAGCTTCATATCCTGGATGCACTCTTCTCCCCAGTGCTGGCCTTTCTTTTTCACTTGAAGTTGAGGTACCAGATGCATTTGTATGCATCACCCAAATAAAGTGATTGAAATGCTGTGAAATAGATGTGAATAGAAACTCATTTCGCTATTTAATGAGCATTCTGACCAGATCAATACCACGAAATGCTGAACTGCACGACACCATTGCTGTCTCCGTGCAACTGCCCAGTTGATTGGCTCTGAGATGTGACAGAAAGCTAAAAATGTGTTTTCTCTTCAAAAGAGCAGGAGTCCATCATCCAAAGTCATAAAAATTTTAATTGCACTGCATAAAGGACAGAACCTGGTCTAGCTGCGAACCACGGAAAGGCGGAAACAAAATGCAGCTGAATGCTTAATCAGCTGGCTGTGGCTTTCTGAATAGCACCTAATATTCTAATTATTAGTCACTACACTGAGAAGGTGCAATTATGGAACAGGGAAGATTGCTTTAAAATTTTTTTTTTTTTGGTTAACCCACAATTTGGAAGGTCTTCACAGAAATATAATTTCACAAGCTATGAAAGAGGGAATAAAAGATTAACAGTTAAAATTCAGTTTTCTACCCTAAAGCATAAAAAAGCTTTGAAGTTGTATTGACAGATATGACTAACAATTGTAATCACAGAAATAAATTTAGTAAAACGATAATTTATCTGTCACAATTTACCGAGGGAGAAAAAGTACAGCATAAGCAGTTGAATTGTGAAGTTAAATGAAAGCAAAGATAGAACCCAGTTTTTAATGAAATGTGGAGCATTATTAATTGGTTTCCTAGCAACAGCCAGCCTAAAATTACTTAACATGTCTGCTCAATCAGATGCAAATTTGAGTGTTATCCCTTAAATGTTGATTATAGTTGGTCTTTTCAGATGCAAATGAAATGTGTAAAGTGAATGTAAATGTTGACAATGCTGATACAAAAAAAAATCCCCTGATTAACATCATTCTGGTGTTCAAAGTACCAGAGTTGAGGGTCTCCCCTTGGAAGGACCTTAAGCTGCCCGGTGACCAATCTCCTCTGCCATCCTCCTTCACCTGTCCTCCCTGTTCCACCTCAGCGCTGCCCTCACTCCAGTGCCAGAATCAGACAGCTAGCCAAGTCCCACTACTTCAGTGATAAATGACAGGTGGATGATGCTTTCAGTTCAAAATTCAATCCAATGATGCGAGGGGCTTACTGGAAGACCACAGTTGATATCAGTGTGATTTTGTAGATAGAACCAGAACTTTGAGTGACTCCAATAGAGTAGAACCCAAGCACATTTCCTTCAAGACTATCAAATAAGGCTGTCTTCCTCAGTAGAACTCCAGCCTTACTCTATGGTTCAAGAGTAGCATGTTCCAAGTCAGTGGTGGCACCAAGAAGTGATGAGAGGTGGGAAGGATGTAGCCCATCAAAGTCGCCATCAGCCACCAATATTATCCTAGTAACAGCCCATTCCAAGCGAAAGCAATGAGCTGGCCATGCTAAATCGCTCCTGCAACAATGGTTTGTGACCATTTACCAGGCGATGATCTAGGTGCTGGAGACACAGCAATAAGAAAATGTCTCTGTTCTCACCCTCCCTGAGCAGGGGGTAGACAAATAATAAACAAATACAAAAATAGTAATATAAAAGGTAGCGAAGGTGATGATGTGAGATGGGCAGCTTTGAGAAAAGTTCCAAGACCACCCTCCAACAAGACTGTTTCCCTGTCTTCTAGTATTTCAAGGACACCACTGTCTCTACAGCCACCTTAGGGGTGAAGTGCAGGACTCCAGGGTGGAAGTCTGCCACATGAGGAAAGAGGAGAGGGTCAGTGCACTGAATCCTAGAAGTCCTTTCCTCTGCAAGTCAATGGTCAATGCCCTTAGACACCCCCCCGCCCCCAGTCCCTGGAAAAACCACCAAGTCAATTGGAAAAATCACCAAGTCAAGTCATTCTTGAACTCCTAAATGAGGCTAAATGACTTTTCTGGCCAAAGTCCTCTGCCTGTGAGCCTCTTGAAGGATGGAGAATCAATGAACAGTTTGTTCCAAATACATAACTGTAGCTCTGGGTTATCCCAGGCGGTAGTCAGCAACTGAGGACATATATTCCAGAAAGTTCTGAAGCCTGCTTTTGTATAGAATTGACCAAGTTGACAAACAGTTGCAAAGCAGGCCAAAGATCCCTAGACTCACCTTGAGTGCAGGGCTAAGGGCAAATGGACAGGTCCTTCTTCCAAAGTCTGCCACACTAGCCCTGTAAGTTAGGACTTAGGCCTTTGAAGACTTTAAGCACTACTATTAAATGTAAATGTCCATGAGAGAAACAGGTAGTGCCTTAGACTACCTGTGGAACCTAGTCTAGATTCCACTACCTGTGGAACCTAGTCTATCTGGTGGCCTAAATGGCCCTGCATTGGGAATGGGGACAATGGTTAAGAGTTGCAAGGGGCAGTGTGATACCTGACAGAAGGACACAAACATTTCACCAGGTTAACCTTAATTCATGTTAACCCTCAGAGAAAGAATGTACTGACAGGTCATTTAGCCTGGAGGTCTAAAAAGAAAAAAAGTGCCGGGGTTTTGTTCCATCAAAGTGGCAAACATTCAAAAGAAAGAAAACTTGGCTTCCACTCAATCATAAAGAGTAGCATCTAATCAGAGGCCATATTACATAATGAGTTAAAAATCAAATGGATTGTACATTTGACTGGTCATCAAAATTTATCTTCTAGGTCAGTCAATCTCAAAGTGCGATCCCTGGTCTAGCAGCATCTTTGACACCTGGGACTTGTCAGAAATAGATATTCGTGGGCCCTTCCCCAGACTTAAAGAATTAGAAATGGTGGTGTTTTAACAAGCCCTCCAGATGCTTCTGATGCACACTAAGTTCTAGGCCAGCTCAGCAAGATGATGTGCCTCTGAGTTTATACTTAGCACCAACTTGCTGCAAATTATTTCAATCAACAGGAAACTAAAGATAGCTGGACTGTACCTTCCATATGGTGGCACACATTCAAAACAAACACAGTAATTGTGTGAATTCCCTGACACAATGACTTTTTCAAAAGAATGCAACCATTAAGAACATAAGATGCTGATTTACTGATTTCTTAAGATAATGGATTGTTTCAAGAAAGAAGTAAAAACAAATAATAATAATAATAATAATAATAATAATAATTCTTTAGGAGATTCGAGTGTGGAGTAGAGTTCCGAGAGAAGCTTTGAAGAGAATCCCTGAGTTCATTGTCTTAATGTTAGACTCTCTTCCTCCAGCCTTCTTGGCCAACACAACCAGGGCTCCATCCTAGCTCCCTGGGGTGGAGAGAGGGTCAGACCCATAAAGGAATTTACTCTCTGTAAATACCCCTCAAATGTTTGCTGAATGGATGATTCCCTTTACTTCTCATATTTTGGACAGAATTAGGGACACATCTAATCTCTTTGTGTCCCTGACAATAAAGTGAATATTAAGCACACTTATGGTTATCAAAAATTTTCCAAATGAAAAAAATAAAATCTAGAAGATGCTTTAATGATTATAAGATAACCACCTGTGAAGAAACCAGAAACCTATGATCAGAAGAGTGAATCTCAAATTTAATTACACATGAGAATCACTTGAAATGACTAATAAGAATGCAGATTTCTGAGCCCTATCACCAAATATTTTGATTCAATTTGTGTGAGTTGGGGATCTTCCTCCAACCCCAACACCTCTTTCTTTATCTTTTTTTTTTTCTTGTGGTATGCTGGGGATAAAACTCAGGGCTTTGCATATGCTAGGCAAGTGTTGTACCACTCAGCTATAAAAATGTACCTTTTAAATAAGCATACCCAGGAGACTTTGATAAAGGGGTTAGTATTTAAATTACCAACATGGTCACTTCTCCAGTTTTTAAGAGTATCAGTAACAGTTAATGAAAGAGGACTTTTTTAGTTTAATAAATAAAGGAATACTATAGTAAAAGAACTACAAGTTCTCTTTTCTGTAAAATAGATAAAGTTTGAATGTGAATTTAAAGTAAAAGTGACTTTTTATAGATACGTTATACCTAATTATGGTAAAAAATTAAGAAAAGTAAAAGAGAAAAAGTTTAAAATAACTGTAATCTCATGATCTAATTACTATATTATATTCTTGGTACATTATATTCTTCCAGATAAAGTGCTAGCTCTTTACACACACATACATACACTTTTTTTTAAGAGTATGATCAGAGTATACGTACTTATTGTACTACATTTTCTTACATCTAACATTATCAACATCTTTCTACCATTCCTTGATTCTTTTAGATAAAAAACAACAGAATGCCTAAACACTCACTCTATTCCTAATCAGTTAAAAAAAAGAAGGAATCAAAAGTCTGTTTATTTGACTAGTATATAGTACAAATATTTGTGTCATTTGTATGAGTATGCTAAAAATCTTAGTTTTTATTAAAGTAGTATTGATGCAGACTTTATTAGTAAATTTTACTAGTTCATTAGCTCATTTTAGTGAATGCAAGCACATTACTTAAGGCCTCTAGACACGTATACAATATACTAATACAAGTATTCACATTAATGAAACCTATTAGACCAGGGTTTTTCTCATTAAATCGAAAGGGAACCAAAGACTCTACTGGAATGAAACTGAGACTTGCTCCCACCCCTGGTTTTATTTATTTTTTAAATATGCCCTGAGAGTCTATAAACTAATTCTCTTCAACCAGGAAGTGGTCAAAAATAAATGCATTTCACAGAATACACTAATCATATAACCTGAGAACTGAATTCTTGTATTTTTATAAGTGAGGCACAAAGAATGTGAGTTTCTATGACTACCCACATTCACAGTCACCAGCGAGGCCTGGTATCAGATAACTCGCCACGGCTTCAACACTTGGTTGTCATGTGAATGTAAGCGAGCCACTTAATTCTTCTAAGTTTCAGTTTCCTCATCTGCAAAATAAGGATGCTAATAAATAAAATCTGTGCTTATTTACTAAGAGTTTTCTCAGGGCCAAATGGGTGTGGACATAAAGTCTTATGACATTAATACTCTAATGTAGTCTCCAATGTTACCAGGAGTCTGGCTGGTTGTTCTCTCTCTGGAAGTGAGTACTCCTCAATTCCTTGCACACCCAGGATTGTACAGAACACCAAATGCACATGTGTTAGTTAAAGAACAGAGATTCACTGAACCTTTGACCTACAGACTGCTTTACAACTGAACTGGACTCAGGGATCTCTACTACCATGAGAAGTCACATTATGTATTCTAGGAAATTCTGCATGAACGATAATTCTCTCAGAGTGATAGGGCATGATTCCAAACTGAGCTTACCATCACCTTTACCTGCTGGATTTTTTAGAAATGAAGAGTTTCAGGCTTCACATCAAAAGTTCCAATGAAGTTACCTGAACTTAAAAAATATTTTAAGATGCACTAACATATCACCCAGGGCCTTATGCATGGTAGACATACATTCTACCCCTGAGCTACATGCCTAGCTCTCAATTATTTTTGACACAAAAACTGTTTGTTAGTTTCAGCAAGACTGAGAAACTTCAGTACAAAACTGAACTGCATGTCAGTGATCCATACATTCAAAAAGACAGAAAGCTCTTAAATTGTTACCTGTCACTTCAGCAAAACACACTTACCTAGTGAGCCTACCTGAATATATGCAAAGAATTCTCTCCCATTACCCAAGGGGAAGGAAACAAAAGATTCCCAGTCCCTTCACAAAACACTTGTTCATTTTACCACAGACTTCTCTCCTTATAGAAGTAAAACCGCAATATGAACTAGATAATTAGAATATTTTAAAATATCCTTAACATAGTGAGTATCATCTCTTTTTTCCTTCTTCCTGTAAACAACAAGCAAACAGGCGGATGTTTAGCCCCTATAATCTAGTCTCTGCATATATGACAAAGTTCTATAAACAACATTCTTTCATTCATTCAACAAAAGACCAAAATAAGCATTTCTCAACACAACCACAAATCTTCAGGGCTTATCCCAGAGCAGTATCCTACAATTTGCATAGAGTTTTGTTACTACTCTATTAGACAGTCGAATATTGCCCGATTTCTCTAACGTCTGGGTTGGAAAACTGGGCTGTCACTTTGCCATGAACATTCTTTCTCCACTGTATGAAAGTCAACTGAACACTTCTTTCTATGTACTTTAAGATGTGATTCTTAAAATTTGATGGAATGGAAAATATCAATCCACAAATCTTCAAATTTATTGTGTTAAACTATCAAACCTGAAACATATGGGACAAAAGAATGACCACATAAAATATTGATTTAAAAAAAAAACCAAACAAACCCTTGATCATACTGCCCTTATGATCAGATGTTTCTTGGCTAAAACCTTTCTGAATCCCACAGAGAATATCATTACATGTAATTTTCCTACTATAGCTGATGAAATGGAATGTAATAAGTGCTCATTTTGAAAACATGTGAGTTATTGGTCACTTGATTACCATTAGAGAATACTAATTAGGGTAAGCAGTACGTGGCAGTCTTGGCCTGAAAGATAGTTAGCCATGAATTCATTAGGGAGAATGAGGCAAGGCTCAGCTAATTTATATTGACCGCAACATGAAATCAAGTCCTGTTCCAGAAACAGAACTCATTAAAAGTGCAGAGGGAGAAAAGGGAGCAAAGACTGTTTTGCTTAGAAGCTTAAAGACTTGTGGGAACAAAGTATCAGGATACCCATAGCTTAGGGGAACCAGGACTGCTCATAAAGATTTCAAAGGAGTCAACTTCAAGGACAGGGAAGGATTCTTAAGGGTGGTAAGGAGAGGATTAACTAGAAGTTATAAAGTGAAATTATTGCAAAGGCAATTTGAGGTACACATAAGGAAGCAATTTCCAGCTGTAATTTTAATTAGGAGCACAGAATGATCTTCTGTGTAATGATGACCCTTCATCATTACCATTATTTGGAATTACCCTGCATCCACATGCATAAACAGAGTGGAAATTAAACATAGACATGGAAGAAAGGGCAATTGTAATCATTTTTTTTTCAAATCTTCCAACTACAAGTGAAATTTTCCAAATGAGATACTCAACTATGGTTAGCTCTCAACTTATAGATACTCGACTGACAAACAACTGATCTTCCACTGTCTCCCACCCTCACCCCTCTGAACCTTTCCACCGTTCCCAATTATGAGACTCCCAGTTCTGTGGCAGCAGTGACAGAAGAATCTTTATGGATGTATCCAGAACTGTCAAGAGAATCCGTGAGTGGAGGAAAGGAAGCAGCCATAAAAGCAGACACAGCTTTAACCACCAAGGCCCACTCCCCACTCCCTGCCTTTCCAAAAAAGATCACCTTGCAGACGACTCAAATGTTTATTCACCCTTATTTTACTACTTTACTCATTAAAACATAAGATTCATCGGGCTTAACAAACACCCTTCAAAAAATGCAAATGATTCTCTGTGTGGACCAGATCATATCAGTTATTCATGATATGAATTAGACTTATTTTCCTGCCACCAGCTACACTTGGCTGCCTTGAAGAAGTGAGAGGTTTGATTGAGGATGTCTAAAGGGGAAGGAGGATGAGTTTTACTTTAGAAATGGAGTAATACAGGGATATTGCAAGGAAGAAGCACCATAATGGAGTGGGAAAAAAATCTAAGAATCCTATGTTGATTTCTGGCCTAGATAAAGGGGTGCAAAGAGACAGAAAGACATGAATTGTGGAAATTGTGTTTATTTTTTTTTAAATCTGCCAGGAGGACACAGGAAAGAAAACAGAATTTCTAATTTCCTTTCTTTACCTATCAGCCACCTGCTTTCAGATCCCCTGAATTCAACCATTGTGAATGCTCAGGCTGGGAATCAACTCAACCTAGGTGGTATTTTGAGTAAGCTCAAAATCCTGTCTGCTGTAATGATTCTCTGTTGGTGTCCACTGGGACCCCAGCTCTCGCCAGCCTCCTGATGGTCTCTCTCACAGCATCTCAGCCACAAGGCTCCTCCTTCTGTTTGAGCAGGTCAACTTGTTCCTACCTGAGGGCCTTTGCACTTCCTGCTTCTTCTGCCTAGAACAGTCTTCTTCCAGAGAGTTCTTCATTCACATGGCTCTGGCTTCAGCATAAACTTCATCTCTTCAGATGGGCCTTCCCTAACCCTGACCAATGTCCCACCAGCTACTCTGAAAAACCACACACTGTCCCATTATATATTTTATATCCTTTTTGGCTCTGAAAATCCTATCAGAAATATCTTGTTCATATATTTAATCACTAGTGCCTCATCCACCTTCCTTACTAAAACCCAAATGTGGTGAAAGCAAGGGCAGACTCTTGAGTCCCTTGGTTGCCACCGCCTGCCCTGTGCCCTGAACAGCCTAGCAGGTCCTGAGCACTCATCAACACTGATGGTTTGAAAGAGAACCTGAATAACCATGGGGCATGGGGGCATGGGGGCATGGGAGCCTTTTTTATTTTTTTAACTTAGGGACTTTTCCATTATGAATAGTGCGAAGGCACACCGAGTAAAAATCTGTTACCAGAGAGTTCATGGTTCCACCATCCAGAGCTGGGCACCATTATTGTTTCGCATTGACTGGCATTTCATCTTTTATTGAAGAAATATGAGGATCCTGGTTTCTGAAAAGCACCAGTGAGAGCCAAGTCTAAATTTATTTATTTATTTACACTTATTTACTTATTTATATTTATTTATGAGCTGATTTTAGTTAGCTTTAAAACACGATCTTATAGTGACAGTACAGGCATCATGGCAGAGGGCATCCCAAGGATATGAGAAGAAAAGATTGAAAATTTGGTGTATAAAGTCTTGTAATTCCTACAGTACATTGTCTGGTACTTTTTATACTATCATTTATAATCTGCTTTGTATTATAGTTACTTATATTCGTATTATCTCTCTTGGAGTGTAAGTTCCTTGAGAGGTGGGATTCATATCTCATTCCTCCTACCTCTCAAAGGCTGAGCACTGTCCCTTATGATACAGGTGCTCGATAAACTTCAAATGAACACATGAATGTTATTTCCACTATTACTTGCAATGACTCAAACTATGAACTGGGCTGTTTAATAACTGGGTAACTAAGAGGAAGCAATGTTTTCCTTATATAGTAACACGTGAATTTACTATTGAGAAATAAGACTATTTTAAACCTGAGTGTGCCTATATCACACTGCACACGTATGCACTCAGGCAAAGGTTTGAGTGAAAGTTAAATATGGATATTTAAATGTGGAAACTTCTACTACCAAAGTTTGTATTCTCCAAAACTGAAGAGCGCTTTCTCCTCAACAGGCCACATACCTAACAACAGAGCTGGGTTGCTACTACAAACATTAACTAAAAGGCAGATGCAAGACAGAGCTGTCACCCTGCAGCACAAAATATACTGTTGAATATGTAGGGGTTGCTACATGTTACAAGTTTTACAAGTGTTCTTCTATCAGTTAATTGCTAGTAAGAGCAAACAGCATCCTGCGACTCTCACAACCACATGTTCTTTGGCTATTTTAATAAGAACTGGCCTGGGTTTATAGCAAAATAGCTTTACTCAGGACTTTCTGCCAAAATCTTATCTGATAAACGCCCCCCACACATGGACATCTGGGGACGGCATTTTGAGGCCCTGTTTTGTAAGAACATGGAAGAGATGTTTTCAAGGGCAAAAGACAGCTTCAAGAGAAGCAATTACTTTTAAAATCTGATCGATAATGAAGAACATGAACTATAAAATGCCTCTTAAAAACTCATTTCAGGGTAAGGTAAAGTGACATTTACAGCAACACTAAGAACAAAATCCTTATAAACAAGTTGGTGGTATTCTGGCAAAGTAGGTGGCACTGACATAAATTTCTGTTTGTAACTATGCATCTAGGTGGAAGGAGGTTATCAACTGATCCATCTCTAGTCCTCTTCCTGTGTAACATCTTGTGCTGTTCTACTGGCTCTCTTATTATAAGCCACTCTGCATGATGAAGTTAGTTTCTGCAAGCTGCTGAGATTGGCAGCTGTACAAATACCTTTCTCTGTTCTCCCTGTTTCACCTAAGGAAAAAAAAAAAACACTCATATTTCCAAAATGTATGGATAGCACTGCCAATCCACAGTGCTGCTATGGAAGCCAAAAGCATAACAACAATGGACAGAATCACAGCAGGTACTAATTACTGAATGTCCACTTCGTATCAGGGTTGAGCTGAGTGTTTTGTACTTTTGATCTCATACAACCCTAACAACTCTAAGAAGGTACGTTTCTCCTACTTTATAGATGAAGAAACTGAGACATAGTTTAAGTTACTTGTTTAAGGTAACAGTTGAAGATAAGTGATAGGCCTGAGATTCAAACATCAGTTTTTCTAACTCTAACACAATACCCTTATCTACTACATGAAACTTGTCTTGCTCTGCTGATCTCTTAAATGGGAAGTTAACCTCCCTTGAGAAGTATAAGAAAGAAATCACCTAAATCCATGCAGAATGAGTCTAGAAACAGTGGTGTGTTTAGAATCTAGTAGAAATCACATCTCAGTTCAGGTGGGGCTGCTCTGGGCTGCTAAGCAATGAACTGAATAGAGATATGATTGCACAGCTCAAACCCACCAATGTTTAGTGGGTTTCCACTGCATATGCAGCACTTACAATTTCAGAGATGAATCACTGAACCTTTGCCCTCATGGAGTTTGGATGAGGAGACCCATGTAAAATACTGGATGATAAGACCCAATTCTGACCCAAATATCAACTGTTCAGACATAAGGGGCACGGCTAAACTCAGCCTCTGCTGAGGAAGGCAGAGGGCTTGTTGGGAAGGCTTCCCAGAGAAGCCACAAGAGAACTGGCAGAAGCAGATGGGCATGTGAGTTGGGAGCTGGAGGACAGGATGGCATTTCCACCAGAAGTCTGTAAGGATGGCACCTGCTAATGCTGAGTGCTTGCTCCATGCCAGGCCTTGTGCAAAAGTAGTTTGTTGCCCAACAACCCAAAAGCGAGGCTTCTTGATGCCATCTTCCAGGGGACAGCTAAGGCACAGGCAGGACAATGAGTTGCAGGAAGTTGCTGAGCAATTAAGGTGGTGAGCTGGGCCTTGGACTCAGAATGTCCCACTCCAAAGCCTCGGTGAACTACTGTGCTGTGTGACCTTGGAGACTTGGGAAGCTCCTGAGGGCAAGAAGGAACTGCTCATAAAGCTGTTAAGCAGCTTGCCATGATTCATGATTTGTGACTTAGAGTGTCACCCTTTCAACTGTTCTGCAAATAAGGGGGTGGGGCAGGCCAGAGGCCAGAGGAGGCCAACTGAGGACTGAAACACAGGGTATTCTTTGTAGCCAGATTTCTCTGCCCTGCTGATGGCTCCTCTCTCCCACCTTAAGTCACCCTTCAAAAGTCCAGGTGAGAAGGGTGGGATCTATGTGGGACAGGTGATCCACAGCAAACCAGAATGCCCTTCCTCATTCCTTCAGTCTCCTTAAGAGCATTTGCCACAGGCTTCACAAGCACTTCCTTCCATGTCCTTCTCTCCCCCTCAGAGGGGCGCTCTTGGATGAATGGTATGTAATCCATGTGTGTGTTCCCAGGACATAGATGGCAAAGCTTTCGGGGGTGGGGGTGGGGCGGGGTGTTCCCCTCTCCGCCCCATGCTGTTTCTCAGTGGCACCTCATGAGTGATGTCTGCGGTGCAGCCAGGAACTCAGGATGGCCAACTTGGATCCTGTGTGACCATCTGGCAGATGGGAGTTATTTAGTGACAAGCAAGAGAACACTATGCTAATACCCTGGGAATAAAGAGCCACTGAGAGCCTAAGGGCATACTATTATTAGTGTCAACCAACATTTGTCTGGTACTTAGAACATACTTGACACATTTCTAAGAACTTTCCACTTATTAACTCATTTGTTATTACAGTTTGGAACTTGAATGTCCCCCAAAGACCCATGTGTTGAAGGTCCCCCAGCCTCTGGTGATTTCAGGAAGTGGGGGAATCTTTAGGAGCTGGGGCCTAGTGGAAGGAAGTCAGGTCATGGGGAGCATGCCCTGGAAGGAAATAGTGGGATCCTGGCCTCTTCCTGTCTGTTTCCCAGTCTCCATAAGGTGAAAAGACCTCCTCTGTCGAGCATTTCCATGGTTTACTGTGCTGCCTCAGGCCCAAAGCAACAGGGCCAAGCCATCCTAGACTGAAACCTTTGAAACCAGGAGCTAAAATAAACCTTTCCTCATTTTAAGTTGATTCTCTCAGGTATTTAGCTATAGTAACAGAAAGCTGACAATTGTGATGGCAACCCTATGGATAGATATATTTATTATCCATTGTCCCAAAAGGAAGGCTGAGATATAGGCAGTTCACATCCCTTGCCCAGGCACACATGGTAGAGCCAGGGTTCAGTTCCTGGTAATCTCACTCGGAATCCATACTCTATCCTCTGCTAACTGTCTATCAGGAGAAAGACAGGAGAGATCCATATTGCAGAAGCACACCTAGTTCCTGCTGAAAAGCAATTAGATATCACCTCTCTGTGGGGCTTAAGTGTTTACACAAGAAGGAAATACAGAGCAGATGGTTTCAAAATGCAGAGGCTGGTAGAAGTCATCATGGAAATAAGAGCCAGAAACTATCCTCATTTCTAGGATTCTACAAACAGACCCAATCAAGTAAGGAAGGCGCAGAGAACAAGTTAATAATGGCCTAAATATAAAGACACAGTTTCCAATCCAATCTACTATTAATTAATTTATGTATTGCCACTAGGGAGGAGGCAGTTAGTACTAAGTTAGATTAAATTATGGAGAAGCTTCAGCATTGCTGTGACTGTTTCAACAGTAATTACTAAGTTGCTATGCCTTGCTTCCTGAACAAAGCCCTTTTATTCTCATTCTTAGAATGCTTTGCTGTTCACCTGTCGCCAGCTTCTTTTGACAGGCATGACAAGCTGTTCAGATTCGACTAAAGACATCTTTCAAAGAGAGAAAAAGACATCCGATGTGTAAATCTTACTAGGCTTCTGATCCACACTAAGTCTCTGAAGAATATTTGCTTCCCATCTTCTCCAAAGAGTCCTGAGTCTCACAACTGTGCTAAGTGCACACCTGCAAAGAACAGTGGTGCCTGAAGGAAACTGTGGACAGCAAGTGCAGAGGCACTGAATTAGGAGTGCTCAGACACCTGGGCTCAGGTCCCAGACTTACCACTGTGAGCTAAGGAAATGTGTCCTCCATCTCCATATCAATAAAATACAGGCATCTGCACTACCTACCTCCCAGGGCTAGCTGGAGGCTCCAATGAGTCACACTGAACAGGAAAGCTGCCTGGAGACTGTCCAACACACCAGGGTGAAGGAATTAGTAACTGACTAATTAACTAGGTCAGGGAGACCTGAAGTGGAAGGGCTGAGTTACTAGCCTGGTGCCCAGCTTTAATGACTTCTCAGGAACTCATCCTAATCTTCTTGTTTCACTACCAGAGACAAATTTCCTGACTGCTTAAAGTGACACCCGAACCTGGTTTATATTCTGCCACAAAATATGGATTTTGTATGCTCCGGTTAGTTTCCCTGTATTTGAAGGACCATCGACTGTCCGGTCTGTGAAGTGGCCAAATCTCTCAAGGGAAAACTGAAGAATACTTTTGCCAGGGCCACTTCCTTCTCCTCTGCACCAGGTAGAAGCCAGGAAACAGAATCATCTGCTGCACTGTATGTACTTTATTTGTAAATAGGTCACTGCAGATATAACTAGTTAAGATGAGCCACGGTGGACCTCAAATCCAACATGACTGGCATCCTTACAAAAGGGAGACATTTGGACTCACACATGCAATCAAGAAGAACACATGTGAAGGTTGGAGTGCTGCTTCCCAAGCAAGGAATTCCCAGCCGCAGGAGAGGACCTAAAATAGTCCTTTCCAAGCACCTACAGGAGAGCAGGGCCCTGCCCACACCTTGATGCTTGTACTTGTATTTTCTCTTGAAAATATGGGATAATGCATTTCTGGCATGTAAGCCACTCAATTTATGGTACTTTGTTATGGCAGCCCTAGGAAACTATACACCCAGGATTTGCTTTTCTGTTTGCCCTGTACTCACCAGTTTATTCATTTAAGTGCATTTACTGAGGTTCACTGCATGAATAAGCCCTGGACAGGAGGATGAAGAAGACCACACACACACACACAATGCAAGCTCCTGGAGACAAAAATGCCCGTAACAGGATTTTTATTGCACTTCAGGAAACACATGCCTCCCACCCCTCACCTCAAACCCCTCTGAGAATTCTGACTCAGCAGGTCTGGGGTGAGAAGAGTTTGTGTACCCCTAAATGTTCCATGGAGTCTTTTAATATCCAGCCCCTCAGCAAATTCTGTTGGAGCTTTCTAACACTTTCCACATCATGGCACACACAGCCAGTGATAATGCGTACCATTCACTGAATTAAAGTAGAGGTAATCTGGCAACGTCTATGTGGGATGAAAATAAATTTGGTGACAAGAATAAATTTTAATTCTTTATATCACATTATTTGGATAAGAAAAATACTGGCAAAATACTAGGCAATGAATTTTGAAAACAAATATTCCAAACATAATCTTTTCAAATCACTGAATTTAAGAAGTTTACCAAGGGAGTCCTACAACTCATGTTCAATTTGAACTGTTGTAACTTTTTGAATGACTTTAAAAAATGTCCAATGCTTTAACACAGAGACAGCCATGAATGTGTGGTGCAGACACATGGGAAACTCATTCATGGCTCATAGTTAGGAAGCTCTTGATTATGTTATGCTATCCCAGTTTTTAATTTTGGGTAGAACAAAAATTCACAGGCTGAAAAGATGCAGCCACAGCCTGTATCCTGTTACAGTGAAATCCCAAGCCAAATGTTAAATAGAAAGCTGATCTTGACACAACTCGGAGACATGTGACTTGTAGAAAGTTTAAGTTAGCAAACAAAGTGAACAAGCGGCCCTGCATGGGAAGCCTGGCAGCCAGAAAAGAAGGTTTACAAAAGGGATTTTTCAAAGGCTCAGCTTTCTGCGCCATAGAGGTGGAGTCTAAGAACTTGCCCTAGGTTCTGTAGGTACACAGCAATGGAATGCCAGAAAATTCCTGTAAGGAGCTGGTGAGAAGCCAACACAACTCAGACTAAGCCAGTTTCCTCAGTAACAAGGCCGTATTTAGAGTAATGTCAAGTTAATTCCAATAAGACTGTCAATGCAACTTTTATGTTATTCTATTATCTATACTTTCAAGACCAAACTAGGCTTTTTCAATAAAGCATGCCTTAATAACTGGAAGCCTTCATTACTATCAGACATAGACTAAACTAAAATAATAATCATCATCATCATCTTGGGTTTTGATATAAATGTTCACACAAAATAAGTCTAATAATCTATGACCTGACCCTCAGAAAGATAACATAAGGTTCTGCTGTTATGCGCTTGATAGAAACCTTAAGTATTTATAGTTCTATTAATCTAAACTTCCATATTTTTGAGCACGGACTGCATCTAGAAATATTATTTCAACCAGCATACCTAAATGTATAAAACTAAAAAATGTTTCACAAAGCATTCTTCTCTAATTCCTTCTTCTCTTATCTTTCTCTCTCTTTCTTGGTGCTGAGGACTAAATCAAGGGCCCCTCCCATGCTAAGCATGCACTCTACCACTGAGCTACACCCTCTGCCCATTCTCTCATTTAAAAAAAAAATACTTAAAAATTAATACTGTAATGATCACAAATTGATTTATAACCTATTACCAGGTTTGCAGTTAAGGGGGAAAAAAAGACTATAATCAGAAAAATACTAGTTAGCTAAATTATAATACATGGGCAGAGCAAAACACTACGCAGTCATGTGTTAGTTCTCATTGATATGACAAAATACCTGATAGAATGAACTTAAAAGGAGGTTTAGCTCATGGTTTCAAAGGCTTCAGTCCATGGTGGCCTGGGCCTGTGGAGGCAGAGAATGTCATGGTGGGAGCACAGGACAATTGGGAAGCAAAGAGAGTCAGGAAGAGATGGGGTCCCTCTATTCACCTCAAGTGCACACTCCCAAAGACCTAACTTCTCCCACTAGGCCCCACTTCCTAAAGAGCCTACCACTCCGCAAGCCTTCAACACATGAGCCTTTGGAGGACAAACAAGATCCAAACTATAGCAAGCCATTAAAAAGAATGAGGCAGCTTTATTCCTACCGACAAGGAATGATTTTCAAGAAAGATAAACAAAAGAAGACTAATTTTAAAATTTTAGATTTAACTTTCTCATGATGCGCAACCTTTTTTCTCTTCTCTTTGCCAATATGACAAGCAAAATCACAAAAATAGAATTTCCTAAAAGTCGCTACCATAAACACAATCTGGAGAGCTTTCGTAGCAAATGCTTGAGTAGCAATTCCAACACAGGTGGCCTGGGGAGCACACTTTGGGAACCATTTCTACAATGGCAGAGGCCAGACCAGAAATACTATCATCACAGTAGTTCGTGCATGCCCAGAACTTCACAGTCTTCTGAGCACACCGAGGGGCCTCCATTTAAAATGAAGACCTCGGCAAGCAAGGCACAGTGGCATATATCTGTAATCCCAGTGGCTTGGGAAGCTGAAGCAGGAGGATTGCAAATTCAAAGCCAGCCTCAGCAACTTAGAGAGATCCTGTCTCAAAATAAAAAATAAAACAGGCTGGAGATGTAACTTAGTGGTTAAGCGCCCCTGGGATCAAGCCCTGGTACCAAAAAACAAAACAAACAACAACAAAAAAAAGAGACTTAGGCAACATCAACCTCCCAGATTCTGAAGTAAGCGGTAAAAGCTGCGGAGGTGGTGAATCCCCAAGTACTTCCCAAACACACAATGATCCCTTCTGCTGACTCCCATTTTCAGCTCCTAGCACAGAGGACACCAGTAAGAAAACAAAGTGTAGAAATTGACCCAGCTATCCCTCTCCTCAGACTCGGACTATACCCAAAGGACTTAAAAACAGCGTACTATAAGGACACAGCCACATCCATGTTTATAGCAGCACAATTCATAATAGCTAAACTGTGGAGCCAACCTAGATGTCCTTCAGTGGATGAATGGATAAAAAAAAAATGTGGCATATATACACAATGGAATTTTACTCAGCATTAAAAAAGAACAAAACCATGGTATTCGCAGGTAAATGGATGGAGTTGGAAAAGATAATGCTAGGTGAAGTCAGCCAATCCCCAAAAAACAAATGTCAAATGTTTTCTCTGATATAAGGAGATTGACTCTTAGTGGGGTAGGGAGGGACAGCATGGGAGGATTAGATGAATTCTAGATAGGGAAGAGGGGTGGGAGGGAAAAGGAGGGGGCAGGGGATTAGCAAAGATGCTGCAATGTGATGGACATCATTATACAAAGTACATGTATGAAGACTTGAATTGGGTGTCAACACACTTTATATACAAACAGAGATATGAAAATTGTGGTATACTTGTGTATTAAGAATTGTAATGGAAAAAAATACATGTATAAAGGCATAAATTGGCGTGAACATACTTTACATAGAGATATGAAAAATTGTGCCCTATATGTGTAATAAGAATTGTAATGCATTCCACTGGGTCTGTATTTAAAAAATAAAAATCAATAAAAGATAAAGAAAGAAAGAAGGAAGGAAGGAAGGAAGGAAGGAAGGAAGGAAGGAAGGAAGGAAGGAAGGGAGGAAAGACCGACCCTGGTGCTCATCTGAAGTTGCTTGCTGTATTTGCCTCTCAGAGCCACAGCCAATCTCTGCAGGCCACCCAGAACCCTGCTATTCCACAGAGCCCCTTTGTGAGATTTCAAAGAGGGTCCTCTTCTGGGTAGGAATGCAATCCAGCAAAGAGTGCAGGGTGTGGCCAGCAGGAAGCAGGGTGAATGTCAGCACTCTCACCTGCAGAAAGACAACTGTATTGGGACTTAGGAGAGTTTTCAGTCCCCACCTTTGCTCCAACCAGCTGTTAGGATCACTGTGTGCCACTCTGATCTGCAATCTCCAAGAGACATAGTGAAGAGTCTTGTCTTACCTTTTGGGTCTAGCCTCATCTCCCACTACCCTGCACCTCCTTCCCCACACCCCAGGAATCACCAGGCCTTCTCTGTGATGCCTCTGGCCTTACTTATCATGCTGTCCTCACCTGGAAAGCCCCTCCAGACACTTGTGCATCTTGCTGGCTCATTCAGGTCCTTCAGTTTCAGTTCAGGGCTGTTTCTTTCTGGTTAGGCCCTCTTAACCAAAAAGGTGGGTACCTGGGTACCGCTGCTAGCCACCACCTTGAACATGCACACCAGGTGTTACATTGTGCCATTCTTGGGCAGTATGTGTCTTGAGGAGGTACTACAGGACTGGTCTGGGGAGGAAGTTCCACTGATGGCACAGCCCTGGGTACACAACATGCTCAGTATTCACTGAGAAATGAGTGACTGAAGGACTCTAGCTGAGCCCTCTAGCAGTCCCTGAAATGTCATGCCCTATCAAGGAGGAAGAACATTATGTTTTCCCAGCCTTCAGAGCTACAGACAGAACCTGTTAAGTGTGAGAGAAAATAACAGTATCCTTAAAAGGAACTTAAGAGGATATTCTCATCAATGCAGCCAGACTCACCTTTAAAAACACAAGCTGGGTCATGTTGATTGCTTTATTATCTGTCTCTGCTACTAAAAGGTAAATTTCAGGAGGCCAGAATTGATTCACTCATTGTGAAAGCCCAGCTGGAGCCTGTGAGGTACTGGTCAAAAGTTACTGAATGATGGAACAAAGGAACTAACAGTAATCTTATGGAGATGAAAGTCACTGAGAGTGGGGATCAAGAGAAGGGGAAGAACTTGGAACAGGTTCGGCATTGATAGGTGTGTTTACAAATTATTCATAGTCACTAATCAGCATTCCTAAGCCTCATTCCCTGGGATGCAGGCAGTACTCTCCTCCCAATTTTAAGATAAGGAAACTCAAATTCAAGGTTACCCAGTGAAACAGCTTGGTGTTCAGTGCTTAGCCCCTGGCTGGTAATAAGAATGAAATTGAAGATATTGCTGAAAGATATTTCGAAATGATTGAAATACTAAAGGAAATAAAAAAGTTGGGGACATGGAACCAAGAAAGCTTTGCACACATTCTCAGCACACTGCATCAAAAGAGAAACAGACCGCTCTGTCTGCAATGGTAAATTCTCAGTGTGTGTACACTGCATTATTCAGTCGTCAATTTTCTGGCCCTGAAAGGCAGACATTTGCAGGAAACAATGAGAGCTCCAGAGTCTCCAGTCCTGCCTGCCAATCAGTAGTGACACCACTCTGTCACCAGGAGGCTGGGGCTCCACAAGGCCAGGGTACAGGGTTTTTACAGAGAATATAAAACGCTAACCCAATAAGAATTGAATCAAACAAGCAATAGACTGACATCAAAAAAATATATATATAATCACAGTTTAATTACAGTATAATCATCTAGCAGCAAATATGATCATTTATATTACGAATGAGACTTGAAATTTTTGTTTTTAAAAGGGATGGAAAATGGACAGATGGATAAAGATACCTAATTTTTCTATTTCAGGCTTTTTCAACCAAAATTAAATTTGTTAGAAAATGGCACTTGATTTCTCAGCATTATTACTCATGTTCCAAGAAGGGCAAGGAAAACATAAATGTTGATGAAATATAAAAATTAATGTTGGGGGCTGGGGTGGTGGCTCAATGGCAGAGCGCTTGTCTAGTGCATGTGAGGCACTGGGTTCGATCCTCAGCACCACATATAAACAAACAAATAAATAAATAAATACAGGTATTAAAAAGTTAATTTTGATGGGTCTTCTTCGGTTTGCTTTCTACTTGGTTTGACAAATAAAATCCCTCTCCTCTCTTCTGTTCTAAAAATTACTTCCCACTAAAATGCTGAAATACATTCAATCCTGCAAGGAAGACAGAAGTCACAGGGAGTTTGCATTACTTCTGAATGGAGAATGAAGTTGTCAAGAAAGCTTCCATGCTTGATCCATTGTAAACCTGAGCCATGTTTCCAGCAAGTTGGAAGGACCAAGGAAACGGTAACTAAAATGTCCTGAGCCCTGAAAGGTCAGTGAGAAAAGGCTTACACGTTTAATCTTTGCTTTTCCAGGTACCACAGCCATAATAGTGGGAGGTCAGACCTCCCAGAATACTGGAGGTAAATATGAAAACACACCTGAGCACATATTGAAATGAGACCAGAAGAATGCAAAGCTAGGATAAAGTCCACCCCAACCCTGCTGCTTAATCAACAATTACTTAATCTTAATCCTAAGTAAAGCCAGAAGCATTTTTAAACATTTAGCAAGCACAGTGGTTTCTTGTATCCAACAAATAAGAAAATAAAATGGTTTGGTAATAATTCATCTTCAAAGGAGCAATAAAAGTGAGTGGAAGCTCTTTCCATATCAATTTAGCTTTATTCAGAAAGAATTTATATAAAGTAAAATTTATCTATTTTTTATGTTTTATTAGTGTATTACTGTTATATATAACAGTGGGTTCATTTTGACATTCATACATTCATGTAACATATTTGTCCCATTTTAATCCCCAGTACTCCCCCTAAAATATACCTACTTTAAAGTGTGTATAGTTTGATGAGATGGGTAGTCACCACCATAATACAAAAACTGGACTTTCGTATTACCCCCAAAACTTTCTCTTGTGTCTCTTTGAAGACAATCTCTGCCATTCCAGGATCCTGACAACCACTGCTCTGTTTTCTGTCCCTAGTCTTACTTTTTCTAGAATTTCATATAAACAAAAATCATACTGCATATAGCTCTGTGCCTGGCTTCTTTCACACAGTCTCATGGCTTTGAGATTCATGCATATTGCAATGTGGCTGAGTTATTTGTTCCTCAGTATTGCTGGGCAGTATTCCGTTTCTCCACATTAATTATATATCCTTCCTAGAAGCCCTAAGACAAGCTCTGTTAATATTCTAAATGCTATTTCTTGACTTTCCTTGTTTTTTTTCCTTTGTAGAAATGTCAACATGGCTTCATTCATTTGGCCAGGTACAAAAATAACAGCTGTTAGGAGGGCCACGCCAGGCAAGCCAATAAAAATTTAATTGAAAAATACAGAAAAGAAGCCAACAGACAAGAGGCCAAGATCTTAATGAAAGCTCAACTATAAAGGACTGGATCAATACTAAATTAAAGAAGGCCATTTCTCCACTCATCAATTGATCACTAAGTATTTTGTTATAGGGAACAGTGACATACCTAATAGTAACATCAACTGTCCACTGTGAGGGGTAAGAGAGATACCCCATGGTACTTGAAGTTCCAGTACCTTCAAGTGTTTTGTATAAGTGAATTTTCGTATAACTTAAATTTATCTTATAGAGTGCCTTAAGTACCTATTAAGTCCTAAAAAAGCACTAATTCTATGCCTTATTAAACAGAGTCTACTGAACATAATTAAACATTTACTTGATACAGAATCATTATAAACAATCTGACTCTTAAACAGAGATATCCTTGGGGGCTTGCTGTGTTTGTCAGACTAGTCTCCCTATTCTAAAGGCCTACTCTTTTAATTTAAAAATAGAAGCTCCCATCTTCTTCCTATAATGTTAACTGTCTCTTTTCATAGTGTTAGTATGACCTTTCTTCTAGCCTACTATTTGTCCTTTAAACATTTTTTATAATTATAAAATGTACCCATCATATAGAAACGTTCAAAGAATATATATCTAAGTCCTCACCCTCCAACTCAGCAACTGTTCACATTTAAATGTATTTGTTCCCCATCACTTTTTCTCTACCAAGCCAGGTATTTTTGTTTGTTTCTTTTACTTATGAAAGTTAGTTAGCTATCTTGCCAGGCATAATACAGAATATAATACTAGAGAAAATAAATCTGTATTATCCAGATATGGTGGCTGCTTGGTATCATCAGAGTGAGGTCCTCCAAAAAGTTTCCTTCCTTCCTCAATTCAAAACACATTTATCTACTTCCCACTTAGGAGAGGTCTTTCTTTCTTTTTTTTTTTTTTTTTTTAATTAAAACAGCAAGGTGGGCTGGAGCTGTGGCTCAGTGGTAGAGTGCTTGCCTTGCATGGGTGAGGCACTGGGTTTGATCCTCAGCATCACATAAAAATGAATAAATAAATAAATAAAGATATTGTTTCCATTTACAACTAAAAACAAAACAAAACAAAACAGCAAGGCATGATCGCTGCCCTCACTAAGCTTATCAACTAGCCAGAGAAGCAAGCTCACTGACCTTGAAATAGCCAGACAGCAAACAAGACATCCACACTTGATCCACGGCTTAGCCAGAGTACACTAGGACATGAGCAGCTCAGCCTGTAGGAAGAAGGCCTCCTGGTGGTTCCCAGTCAGAGGACTTTGTGGATAGGGAAGGTATGTCCCTCCTAATCACCCACTTATTAAATTGCCTCATCATTCACAAAGATATGTTACCCCAATTTTTTTTTCCTGATTCAAAGTTAAGTGGGCAAAATACCAGCTTTTTCTTTCCTGACATTAAGCACTGTCACTGTCATTTTGACGGGCACCCTTGCTTGGAGTACCAGGAAGTCACGTGCATGCTGGGTGGCATAGCCTGTAACCAGCCTCCTTCTTCACCCAGCCTAAGCTCTCCCATGGGAGCAGTGAACCAGGCAACTATACCCGCTTCCTTGCTCTGTCAACAAATGCCCAAGAAGCCTCTTTTTTCTTACTCTGTCAACAAATGCCCAAGAAGCCTCTTTCTTCTTAATGCCTATCAGACTGGAAAAAATGCCAAAGAAGTTTGACGCCACTGTCAAGAAAAATGCCCATGGAGAAAGAAAGGACTGTAGTGCATCTATTTTTTTTTTCTTCTTCTTCCTTCTTCTGAAGATCAAAACAATCAGTCAGGCCAAGGCAAGCAAGCAGAAAGTTCTAGGTCACACTCACATGTCCCTGCCCCACTCCTCAGTCCTCAGATACATGGGGCCTTGTCTTTTGGGACTACTGCAAATCCACCTTGGCATGCCTCCCTCACTGATGAGTTTCTTGGAGTAAGAAACAGGGAGAAGAATCTAGTTGGCAAGAGAGCTGGAGTAAAGCAGCAAAGGGAAAGCTTAAACTCATGGGTTCAAATAAATCCCCACACAAGCACACATTTTCTTTCAGTTTGAATCAATGGGGGAGGGGGGAGTTCACTTATCTTTAAACCTTAGGTCTGTACAAAAGGAATGGATCTGCTGAACATGTGATATGGCAAAGAGCTAAATTATTATTGTATAATTTACTTGGTCTTAGCAGGCACCTCATTTTCTCCCCATTGTCCATTTTCTTATTCCATTGTCTTTTCCACATTCTTTCCCCTGATGGAATAAACATACTGCTATTAACAGTCTTACAATGTTGATTGAAAAAGTCCCTTCTGGCAGCAACCTCTGCAAACAAAGTGCCCGTGTGATCTGCAAGAAGAGGCAGTTCACACTTGCAGGGGTTTACCTTTCTCCATGCTATTGCCAGGAGCACCTCGAGAAACGTTCTCTGGCTCCTTATGGGGAAGGTGGTCTAAAGAGAACTGCTCAAGGAACCTTCTAGGCGTTTTAGGAGAGGAAATCGGACAATGGTGTAAGTGGACTGAGCATTTCCCTAGAGGGGACGATTGATCGATCATCCTACCTGGTGGAGAGGCAGATCCAGAAAGCATAGCAGAGTAATGCTTAAAGAAATCTTGGCAGAATCTGTCATCCTGCCAAAGGGTCCACGAAGAGCAAAGTTACCCCAGAAATAGCTGGAGACTGCGGATAATTTGGCACAGCTGGCCTGCGAGAGCTGCTGCTAGACTTTCGGACTTCACAAAGCAAGACATAAAAGAAAAGTAAGGCCTCAAGGAAGAGTTCAGAAAAAAAGATGTCTGCTATCACCATCTTCATTTCATAAAACAGTGGCTTAATGCACCTGCTCAAAAAAAGATATCATCTCAAAATGAGAGACACAAATTACACACTTAAACTGGAAAAAAACATTTCAAGGTGTCTATTCTGTTCCTGGTTTTCACTGCAGACCTGGGAAGTGCGGCCATGATCTGGCACCAGTCTGCCCTTTGGGGCCATATTACTGTATCGCCCAAGAAGGGGCTTTCCATCTCCTAAGACACCAAGCAACTTGCCCAAGCTTCACAGTGGGGTGAAATTAGGAATCGCTCAGAGGGGACTCTGTGTGGTTGCAAAGCCCACCTGCTTCTGGTGCTACAGGCCAACTGGCCTCCAGGCCCCCCACAAAAGACTGACAATGGAAGGAGTCTGCAATGGAGGTCCAAAATTCCACCAGTCATTTAGGTGTCTAGGCTGAACATGAAGCACACTCATAAACTATTTTAAAGTGTGTGGATTCAACATAGAAAGCCAGGAAAATTTTCACATAGGAAGAATTTATGCTAGAAGCAAAATGTTTTGTTATGAGAGTCATGGAAAAAGCACAATACAAATTAGATATAATAATCTAATAAATAATGAAAATAAAATAAGACTGAAAGAAAATATGTCCAACAATTAACAGCAGTAGCCTTTGGCAGGGGTCATTATGAATTGTTTCTTTATGGTTCTTTATGTCTTCTGAATTTCCTATAATTTGTTTTCATGTTTTTTATATCTCTACATTTTGGGGATAGGTACTAGGGATTGAACTCAGGGGCACTCGACCACTGAGCCACATCCCTAGCCCTTTTTTGTATTTTATTTAGAGACAGGGTGTCACTGAGTTGCTTAGCACCTCACTTTTGCTGAGGCTAGCTTTGAACTCGCAATCCTCCCATCTCAGCCTCCCAAACCGCTGGGATTACAGGCGTGCGCCAACACACCTGGCTTGTATCTTCTACATTTTGTACAATATTTTCAAAACCAGAAGATAAATCTTTTTATGTTTAGAAGTTTGAGAGTCAAAACTGAATTTTTTTAAAATCCTAAATTTTGAAATTATTATAAGCTGCCATAATTCAGTCCAGATTTGTAATAATACTCTTTACAAGAAAAAGACATAGCTGTGGCTCATGTTGATATATGCTTATTAATTTTTTCCTTTCTGCTTTAGTATACCTACCATATTATGATTTTACTTATAGATTACCCAGAACAAACCAGCCGGCTCATGTCTCTGTGCAGTTTTATTCTGACATGATAAAGTAGGAGTATCAATCCTGTTTAATTATTTTGTCATGCTGAAGTAAAATTCATCCAGATCTGTTCATGAATCAGATGTTCTCTTCCACTTAAGAGGAAAGGAAGAAGGGAAGAAATAAAAGAACAACAACAACTGCATGTTAACCTTTAAAAATAAAGGTAAACTTGGCTAATTGGATTTGGCAGTTTCATGAGAGAGTTGCTGTACTTTCTGCATACAGGATTTTCTGTATCTAACCTCTCCAACAATTTCACAAAGATTTTCCTGAATATCTAAAAGTCCTAAAAGTATGAGTCAAAATAAGTGACTTGACTCATCACTCCTGAAACATAAATCTAGTTCCTGGTGTAAGTTGGACCCTGAACCCTGGACACCCCAGCCAGGGCTACCCTGCTGCACTGACCACCTGCTGGCAAACCCTTCCCCTCCAAAGCCTCACTTCATTCTTCTAATACTAACTAAAGGCTTCCTCTATCTGTCCAAGACCTATTTATTAGCTTTTCCTATCAGCCACTGGCCATATAAGCGATAAGCGAATTCTGATTTACTGCTTCTTTGTACAAGAGAAAGAAAACAATTTTAAAAATCGACTCAGGAAATGTAAGAATAATAAGATTAAATGTGGCAAATTAATGAGAAACAGCAGATGAGGGCATAGTGATTGAAGGAAGGGTTACAGATAAAAGAAAAGGAAGAAGGCAGAAAGCTTGAAAAGGAGAGACAGAAAAATGACAGGGCGGAAAAGCCCCAAAAGATACACAGATAAACAGACACAAACATATATACGAAGATATACAGAGATACAAAGATACATTTGAATTTAAAATCTTTTTTTCGTAGCCATTATGACTAAATTTTTCAAAACCTGGGTTGTGTTTTTTTTTCTTCAAAAGGCACAGAGCAGTAATATGTAGTTTCTTCATTTCTAAGAAGAATTTTTAGAATTTATAAATCATATAAAAGGCTGGTTGAACAGTCTGAGTAATTTCCAACTTCCAGAGGCCAATTTCCAGTTCATTACAATTTTCCTTTTGATTGAGAAGCAAAGATGGAGAAAAATACTTGCACAGAGAACAGTCTCCCTCCAACCAGAACTGTATAGTCTGAGGTGGTCAGGTCAGTCCCCAGCCTCCCAAAAAATAAAAGAGAAGGAAACCTGCCCTGCAGTGCAAGCCCTTCCATTCATGCACTTACCTGCAGGGACTCTCCCCTCCCCCCTTGCGTAGGCACCCACTCCCATGCTGGCTCTTCCCTGGAAGCCAAGTACAAGCTGCTCTTCCCACAGGCCTGTGCCTTGGCTGACTAAGTTACCAGTGCTGGAAATGTCTGTCCTTCTCTACCTTCTGACTTCACTTTGCCTTCTAGACCCTGCTCAATGGTTGCCCTTAAGTTTGGCCTTCTACCACGTTCCCCATGCTTCCATCCCTCACTGCTCCTGGACTTCAGCCCTATGAGCAGCATGGGGACGCTGTACCCTCCAAGGACACCTTGCCATCCTCATCTTTGAACACACCGTTCCCAATACTGTGGGCTCTTAGAAAATGTTTGCTGAAGTGAAATTAATTAAATGGAAACAAGTGGCTCTTTCGCAAACAAGGAAAGCATCATTTTTACACGTAAAAAAAAATGGCAACAATGGAGGTGTTTTGTTTTTGTTGTTGTTTTTGTTTTGTAAATTTCTTTTCCCTAAGTCTGTATTCAGGTCATGATTTTTAAAAAGTGAGTGATTTTTTTTCTAGTGGGGAAATTTTCATTATTAACAACCAGTCTGAGCCAGCACGGGGACACCATCTGTAATCCCAGCTACTACTCATGAGGCCGAGGCAGGAGGATTACAAATTCAAGATCAGCCTGGGCAATTTGGACCCTATTTCTAAAAAGTGCTTGGGATGTAGCTCGATAGAAGAGTTTTTGTCTAGCATGGGCAAGACCCTGAGTTTGATCCTTAGCAGTGAAACAAAACAACAATCAATTTGCTTTTATTTTTTTAGATTATAATAAAAGGCAAGAAAAAGGAGTGGGGGCAGAGGAGGCAGGAACTGGTGAGTGGTAGGTAAGGACACCAGGAAATCCTATCTGAGGCAAACCTGGCCCGCTGTAATCTCCATTCTGTCACTGTTTTCCTCTCTCTTCATCCTCTACAGCCACACTGAACAAATCTATTCCCTCTTCCTTCCCAGGCCTCCTCAAATCTGGACCTGTGCTCTCATTGCCAGTCTTTCTCGTTCTCATTTCAGGCTTCCAGAGCTTTCATTTCTTGACAGTTCTTCTTCAGAGATTGGTCTCATTATATGTGACAACCAGCGTTGATGTGGTCTGGCAATGGCCATGGTGGGGCTGCCACTCCCCATAGTCAGGACCCTATTTTTCAAGGGAGATTTGGGGGGGTCTGAAACAATGTTGGCTAACCCTGAGTGTGTAAGGAACCAAAAGCCCAGAAAACTTGTGCAAACCACATGATTCTCTCCTGCCCTCCACCTGCCATCCACCTGTCTCCCAGTCCCCCTCAAAACAATTATCTTAAGAATATAAGGCCACTGAAACTTCAGAACAATAAAAGGAAGAACACGGGGAACACTGAGAATTCTCAGTGCCCAGTTGCTTTCTTTATGAGATGAAGAAGCATATTAATAAGAGACACTAATATAGGATCCCTAAGATTTTCATGACTGTTGTCCCCTTGCCATTCCCCAACACGAAAATATTTGGCCTGTCTAAGGGGAAATCCTCAAAGTGCAGAAGATCTTTGGCTACCATCCCATAAGTTTGCCCCACACAATCAGAGCTGTCCAACAAGAGAAGAAACCAGAATGGACCTAAAAAAGAGTTGATATGGCCTTAGTTATTACAATGTTCAGACAGGGCAGAGGGCCATTTGTCAGTGTCCTTACAGAAGTCTTCAGTAGGGAGAGTAATAGATTTGAAACCACTAATGGACCTTTGGGTATTTAAGGTTTGATAGTCATATACCCCTCCATGATCCTCTGGGCAGACTTATCTTCCATTTCCAATTCTTTGGTCCCCTAGAGTGAGTACAGAACTCAAACACTCAACCAACAAACCAAACCACATTTACCAAATGCCTCTGAGAGACTGTCATTGTGTCATCCAGGTAAAAATGATCCTTCACGTTCCATGTCCAAATGTATCCTCTGCTTGTATCTTGTTAATCTACCATTGGGCAACTTTAGAATTTTGTTGACAACAGTAAAACCATTATCTATAATTTCCCATTCCTCCCTATCACTTATTAATTACAGTTCTTAATTCCTCAGCTTCAAGATTTTTTGTAACATCAATGACTATACGTTTATTCAGTTTCTAACTAAGGTGAAGTGTACATCTTGAAATAAGGGGGATTTCTATAGTAGAAGAAAATAAAGGCCTTTTCTCCACAAAACAACTATAGTCCCAATAGACAAAACATACTTGGGAGAGCAAGAGGCAAAATATTTTCAAAAGAAAAGGTTAAAAGTAAATTCAGTAATCTATTTGCAAATGTTATCTGCCCTTGTTCACTAAAACTAAAAATAAAATTGGCCTGTAGTTTACTAAATTTGGTTGCAAGTGCTTTTCCCACCAAAGCACTCTGCAATCGCATCAATCACTAATAAAATGATTGGTGGGGGTTGGGGGTGGAGGTGGAATAGAGTAGTAAAAATACACTGTATATGTTCTAAAATGTCTGAAGGAACAGGAAGGTTCAATTCTTGTTTCAATTATTTTAGCACCTTCTCATTTTACTCAATTTCAGGGCATTAAAGAGACTGGGGAGTTGTGCAGAATATGAGGAGAACTTATTTTGAGAGAAGATTAAAACTGGCCCAGTCATAAGCTGTCTTCAGTTACTGTATACATCAGTCAAACTGAATAACTCCCTCTCAGCTGCCCTCAATCTGCAGGGCTCTGGAAGAACATATCACTCTTCTCATGGAGGCCCAAGTCCATTAGTTACCAAAGCATGCTGCCAGAGGCACACGGTCTTCACTCTTCCCCTACAAAGTGTGTTTTAGTTTTTCAGGCAAGAGGAGAAATTGAGAAGGGAAATGAGTAATATTGGACCCTCTTCCAGCTCTCTTCCCCTTTCAGAGTTAATCAGCAAAGGCACTGAACACAGAGAGTGGGGCCTGGCTGTTCGTGGCCAGGCAACAGCTAGAGCCTCCACCTAAGCTCTGATGTGACCCATGCAGAGGAGACCAAGAGAAACAACCACATCTAGGTTGTGATAACCCAAAGAGCTGTGTGTGTGTGTACTCAGGAAACACAAAAAAATTACTATTTGGGTTCAAATTCTAATGCTTCCTCTTCCTGGGTATAAGATCTTGCACAAATTCACCATTTTTTATATGTAGAATAATAGTAAGGATACTTGCCTCGTAAAGTGGCTGCCAGATAATACACAAGCAAATACAGGGAATACCCAAAGCACGCTGACTGGTATATACAGATATATTCTTGACAGATCCAGTGTTCATTCAACCCAAACTGAAGCTGCCTGGTACTTAATGGCTGCCAAGGGCCATGCAACAATATACTTAAACACCAAATCGCCTAAACCTTGGCTGGAATCATTGGTTCTTAACCAAGTCCTCACTCATAAAAGGTTCTGTGGGCTCTGTTTACTTTGGATGGAAATCAAGTGTCTATTTTCCTCGGGATCTGAAAGTCACTGGGTCAAGGTTGCCATGGCCCCTTTTCACACAGAAGAATCAGTCAAGGACTGAGGGCGTCCTGTTTAGTGGTGGTCTTCTGGCCAATTTCATGGGGAGTCACTTTGTGGCTTTGGCAGAGTCTGCCACTGACTACTGGAATAAATCTGGAGCCCAAATATGATTTTTTTATTTTGACTTGTGTACATTTTCTGAATACAAAAGACTATTGATAAGGAGTTGAGGCAAGAGGAGAAAGTGTTTGCTGATTTCCCTGAAAGCACAAAATGTTCATTCAGAGAAGGGAAAGGAAGGGACCATTTGCTCATGATAGTTTTGAATTAATGCTACTTTTTCTATAGCAGTGATTCTCAAATGTGTGTCAGAGGTGTCTGGGAGCCTGTTAAAAATAAATTGCTGGGACTCACCCCCAAAGTTTCTCATTTTGTAGTTCCGGGGCAAGAGGACACTGTATAGAGCACATGCATTTTAACACAGTCCCAGAAGATGCTGATGCTGTTTGTCTGGGGACCACGCTTTGAGAACCACAGCTCTGTTGCCTCACTAACTGTAAGAAGGTTTAGTTCAGACCCTAGAACTTAGTACACCATCAAACAAAGAGGGGGTAATCGTTCTCATTAGACATTTGTTGAATGAATGCATGAAGGATAAGAAAACTCCTCCATCAATACACTTCCCATATTTTCACATGAGATTCCTACTACATAGAATCCAAGATAATTTTCAATATTCTTCAATCAACCACAATGGACATCAAGGTGGAAAAAGACTATAGCAAACACACATATGTGTACACACACACACACACACACACACACACACACTCCTGTGGTGGTCCCTTAAATATGCCCCAACATTCTCTCTCTCTTGTGTCCTTTTATCAATGAAATCTCTGAGTTCAGCTGGGCAACTGGCTGCCTGAAGGCTGAAGAGCAGATAAGGTGAGAGGGCCAGTTTCAACCATGGAGTCAGGGCCATGTCCTAGTGCAGAGAAGGCTAACGTCTGTGAAATTCCAGACAGTGAACATTTCTGTCTTTGCAGGTCATATTATCTCTATCTCAACTATTAAACTATGATTGTAGTGCAAAAGCAGCCACAGATTATATCAATATAAATAAGAGTGACTGTGTTCCAATAAAACTTTTGGAAATTTGAGTTACATATAATGTTCACATGTTAGAAAACTTCTTTAAATCATCTGAAAATATATGTGGTGGCCATACAGAAACAGGGGACAGTCCACATTTGGTCAACAGGCCATAATATGCCAACTCTCATCCTAAAAAAGATGAGGAAGCAGTAGTATGGAAGAAACCTGTCCTTAGACAGTTTTGTGAGGTACCATCTACTCTAAGCCTTCTGGCAGAGAGGAACTTTTCTCTTCTATGAAATATTGTACTTCAGGGTCCCTGTTAATGAAGCTTAGCATGTAAGTACAACTGATACACCTATCTACACAAAACCACATTTTGGTGTGAGATGGTCTAAGCTATTAGGATTGTTTAAAATAACAAAAAAGTCAAGGAATAGAAAAGTCTCCTTTTGTAAATTCCCAACATGGTCACCTCCCAACCCTCTCAGGTATAAAACTGATAGTAATAAATGCCTATGCTGATTGCTACAGTTGAGACTGCCCAATATCTGCCCCCCAACTTATTCCTTCATGGCAGAACCCTGGACTATGTGCCTTCAGAAGACACTTCTCAGCCTTCCTAAACTTGACTTGAGAGCAGTCTAGAGAAAGAGGAAGCCACACTAAAACACACACACACACACATTGCTAATGCTGCCACATCTCACCCCAAAACCAGAGCCCAAAAGGGAATAAGAGAAAGTAAATAGCCTCCCATTCAAACAGAGGTGGCCAGTGGACTATAAGTAAGAGATGGAGCTTCCCAGAGAACCCTTTGGCCCTTTATGCCCTTACTTTTGGAAGCTGAGTAATTAGGAGTATGAACAAGAGCTCTCGGGACTGTGAAGTAAAGACAAAAAGAGAACAGCAGAGATCTCAGTCCAAGCACACATCCTGGCCACTGAAAAAAGAGCAACAAGTCAAATCCAGTATTCTTTTACCTTAACTACTAGAGCAGCCAGTGCAATTCCAATCCCCACATGTCTAATTTGGGGTGTATATGAGTCAGAATTGTACTGGCTATCTGTAAAAATAAGCAAAGATAATACCCACATTCATAGGGCACAGAGCTCAGAGACGGAGACAATGTTAGCTCTAAAGGAGCTGAACAATACATTGAGTCAAGGTGATGGTCTTGTAGGGTAATTCTAGGAAAGCCAGCTTTATGCCACAAGGTCCTTGCATCATCAATTTACCCTGATGCTACCTATTTCCCAATTGGTCCTCTGTAGGTAGACTTTGATGTGGATCTGGACTGAACTTAACAGCATCAGTGATGACCAAGAAGGCCTTAGTTTGTCTCTCTACTAATGGCTTCAGGCCCTGCACCAGCCTTCCCAGGCTGAAAGCCAGTCAGTGGATCACAACATCCCTAGGCCCTGTCCCTGGTGCCTGGGAAACAGTAATACACTGGGCTGTGAGTCCTTGCCCTCAAGGACACACCTTCTGGTGGGGAAGACAGACACACACACACACACACAAAAAAAAAAAAAAAAACACAGACAAATGGGAGAACAAGATAACTTCAATAGAAGTAAATGCTATGAAAAGATATAACTAGGTAATGTGATAGGAGACTAGGTGGTGGGGGGCAGGTCTCCCAATTCCACTGAGGTGGAGGGAGTAAGCTGCGGTGCAGGCTGGTTTTGGAAAGGTAGGGGTCTCTCCTGATGAGATTCACAGGCATAACTGAGGGTGGTGTTGACGGGTTGGTAGGAACCCTCTGTGCATCTTCACAAATTTTCTATAAATGTAAAACTGTTTTAAAAAATTTAAATTTATTTTTCAAGAATCTAAAGAGGAAAATATGACACACATGGAACAAGAGCAAAGGTCTGAGCCCTGCACAATACTGGTTGAGTTTCTGGGGAGGACAGTGAGTGGCTGGAGGACCTCAGAGGGCAAGCGGGGCGCTGAGACCTGCAGGCCATAGAAAGGCCCCATCTTCTGTTTTTGGAACAGGGACAGCTGCAAGCAGAGTGGCTTGATGTGACTGACATTTTGAAAGATCCTCTTGCTGCTACAGAGGAGGAGCTCCAAGATGGTGCAGGCAGAGCAGGGAGACCCATTAGGAGGCAGCACTAGATGATGGTGGCTTGAGTCTAATGAATTTCATTTGTCAAGGTATCTAGACAGCCCATTACACTGCACACTGCCCTAAAACTGGGTGCCTATCTCAGGTTTCATTCCTAATGCCTAAAAGTGTATTTTTTTTAATTCATCCAAAGCCCTGATCCTCCTCATAAATAAAAACATAATCAGGCAATGGGGGCTTTGAATTTAAAAAGTTCTTTTAGGTTAGGTTGTGATAACTTAAGAACAGCTACTTCATGAGTTTGGCTTTGCTCACAATAGCAAAAAAGAGAATTTAACAAAATGATGGGATGATCCTGCCCCAGAGATGTGAAAACTGGTTCTAGGTGGGGGTGAGAATTTCACTCTATATGTATAGGACAGATACATATATGGTACACAAAGTGATATACAATATAACACAGTATTAAAAGTTTGTGGAAAGGGTTCAAATATGCATGAGGAAAGACATAATTTAAATAAAAGGTTGAGAAAACCTGGTTTGCATAAACATCCCACATACAGCATAACAAAGCCCCCCACTCTCTCTATCACTGCTTTTGTTTTCTTCCCAGCACTTACCACTACCTAACCAAACATCTGTATTGTGCTTTTGTACTTGATTCTCTACCCCATCTAGAAGGTAGGATCTATGAGAGTGTTGTTTGCAGCCCTATCCCCTGCACTTAATAGTGCATTGCACATATTAGGTGAGCCTTGTGGTGTGAATGGAGTCCTTGGACTATATGTAATCAAGGGTTCTTTCTGCTGTAAAATTATCTGATACTTAGATGGTCAGTATAGCATAGTTAGCTACAAAGCATCGTTTGCAATTCATCCCAGGAGGCCATTCCTTGCATACCAGGAGCATCTCATCAGGAGGTGGCTCCCTATTTATGACCCCCACCCCCAAGGCCAGCTGTGTTTTAGGAAGATTCCTAAGTATTTATCAAAGCAGCCCCACAGTCAGACACCAGCATAAACCAGCCTCTAGCTGCATCAGGTGACAATGAAAAGAATACAGGCTTCCTAAAACCATCAGCAGGATGTGGACGCTCTCCAGCTCAGCTTCCAATTGTCAAGAGGGAAGCAGTGAATTATTTGGGAGTTGTTTTCATTCTGGCTTGTGACAAGAAAGGTTTGTGAGTTATCTATACACAGCCACAGGTATGAAACCATAACATTTTTCAGGTTTGGGAAAAACCAGAAATCATCCATTCCTATAGCAGAGTGTAGTTGTAGATCAAAGGTTGAACTCTGATTTCTTTCTAGTGAGTGAAAATGGGCAAGTTATTTGGCCACTCTGTGGATCAGCTTCCTCATCTATAAATTTACCCCGTAGGTGAATTCATTCATGTGAAGCAGTTAGAACTGTGATGGCATCTGGCACACTATAGGCATTCAAAAATGTCAGCCACTACCATTATCTTCCACCATTAGGTTTTTACATAGCAATTTTAAACTTGAAAATCTTAATATAAGAGAAGCTTACTCATATGGAATACACATTGCTAGGGGGTTCTATAGAAGCCACAGAGGCCCAAGAACATTCCTGGAAAAATCCAGTGACTCAGCCTAATATACATGAGAACTCTAGGCTCCAGTACTGGCCTCTAGTGACCTGTCAGCAGGTGCCTCCCCCTATCAGGGAAGAGCAGACTCTGTAGGAATGGGGCCCCCCTGCTGTCATAGGAATGACATCCAGAAAACAGTGCACAAAGCAGTGACCTTCACTGAGAACCACAGAGGTCACCATGGCCCTCAGTGCAAAGCAGAAGTCCTGTGTGGCATCCCTGTTGCACCATCATGCAGCCTCTGCTTGACTTTTTCCAGAGAGTCACTGCTCTTCCTGACAGCTCTGCTGCTGATTGGTTATAAAAGACAGAATTAGAAGCAATATACAGTTCTCCTTTAATCCTCAGGCTTCTCACCAGTTCCAGGGTGGTATGGTAGAAGCTCTGGAGTCTAGCAGGCCTGCTATGTGGCCTTGAGGAAGGTACTTATTCTCCAAAAGGCTCAAAGTCTTGGTCTATACAAATGCAGATAACAATGGTACCTCCTTTGCAGCCTCTCTTAGAGGGACAGGTGAGATAAGGCAAGGCCTTCAAATGTGTTTAATAGTCCGGAGCACATAGTTGGAGCTCAACAAATTATAACTGCTATTAATTATTATAACCACTGTCTCCCTTAAGCTTCTAGGCTATGTTAGCTATTCAACAAACAGGCAAGGTTCTCAAATACAGAGCAGGAACTTGCTAGCTGTCTCTCTAAATCAGGCCCTCCCTTCCTCCACAGTAACAGAATTGTGGTTAGGTCCTCTAGGGGTTATATGCCCCAGTGCCTTTGCAGCTGTATATAGTCATGCAATTAGGTTCCCAGGAATGGAATAGGAGTGGAAGTGACAACTTACCTTTAAAGGTCTGTCCTTCTCTTCCTTTTCCTCAAGATGAACATAAAAGTTCTTCCTCAGAAAAGGATCCCAAGAAACCCAGCTTCTACCATAAAAAAGAGAAGTATATTCTGGGAGAGTACAAAAAGAAGATGAAAGGAACCTGAAGCCCTGAGTGACTACAAGGAGCCAAGGAGCCTGCCTACCCACCCTGGACCCCTAAGTGAAAGAGATATAAACTTCCTGAACCTTTAATCCATGCAAGTTTGGGTCTATTTGTTATAGTAGCTGTCCATACATTGGACTGACCATTCCTTGGGAGCCATGACTTAGCTGAAAACTTACCCTAAGTCTGAACAAGCTAAATGATAAGATCAGAGCCACAATCTGAGAGGCAACTCAAAGAACAGGAGTTAGAAAAATATTAGAGCAACATTTCTTTAAATAAATATCCTTTAAATCTTGTAGACACATTGTGAAGTTAGCCTCCATACTTATTTCAGCTTTTCCAATGTAACACAAAGAAGCCAGGGGCTTCCTTGGGAGTATAAAGTGGTCTGATTAAAGGCAAAGCATAAAACTAACTCAAGGCCTGTACATGTCTACTGCTTCCAAAATGTTTATTTCAGCTGGGCACAGTGGCACAGGCCTATGATCCCAGCAGCGTGGGAGACTGAGACAGGAGAAATGCAAGTTCAAAGCCAGCCTCGGCAACTGCAAGGCACTAAGCAACTCAGTGAGACACTGTCTCTAAGTAAAATACAAAATAGGGCTGGGGATGTGGTTCTTGACCACTGGGTCAAGTACCCCTGAATTCAATCCCCAGTACCAAAAAAGTGTTTATTTCAGGCAAAATGCAAAAGTGAAAAAAATAAAATAAAAAAGAATGATTAACTGTTTTTAGGAGTGATCCATTCTGGTCCTTGGAGCTAAAGGTTTCATGGTAAAAGACGGGTATGTAAATATAGTTAAGTGGATACCAGTTTAAGTTCCTACATCATAAACTTAGCACTACTGCAGAGTAGGGATAAAATGATGGAGGCACAGAGCCATAACCATGTCTTTTGGAAGCTCATAACCTAAGGAGGACAAAAATATTGGAATAACAAGAGTAGAATTCGATCTTCTCTGCCTGTTTTAATAGATAATAATTAAGGCATTATCAGCTCATACTCGTTGAAAGTTTAACACATCAGTTCTATGTGGAAGATATCATATTCCTCATATTACCCGTGAGAAAAACAAGCATTAGTAAGTTGCCCAAGGTCACACAGCAGTCCAGTCCCGGGGAGTCTGACACCAGTGACAGCTCTATCAGCCACGCGAAGGTATGATGTACAGTGGAAAAATGGAGAAAGGAGGCTCCTGACTGGTTGGGTGGCCCTTTACTACCTTCAACACTGGCTCAAACCGGGGGCAGTAAAGGAACACAGAATTCAGCAGGCAAGGAGTTCCTAAACTTTTCTGAAGCGCTCTATAATGGGAGAGGGCATCACAGGAAGTGGCCCCAACCTTCTCAGCATTGCCAAACAGCTCAGAAATCTGGTATAAGCACAGAACACTGGGTAGACCCGTATTAAAGCCTTTGGATTCAGAAGCAACCTGAGGGTGGAAAAGGGGTCATCCCTAACCAGAGAAGCAGGTTCCCTGTTCTTCGTGACTCAGCAAAAGTCCCTCACCTGCTTTTTTTTTTTTTAAGTCTAAATTTTCCTTTCTGAAATGCCTATTCATGCATCCCTCCGGAGTCACAGTGTATGACTTCCAAGTTCTCCAAGATGATGGAGGGGCAGCAACCTCCTGTTATATAGAGTACCGTGATCATTTGGGGGAAAAAAATTGTATCTAAAAATCAAATTCCTTTTGGACATTTTCTATTTCTGATAAAAACTGCCTATAATAGGTGGGATTAATCGCTCATATATTCCCCATGGACAGAAATATAGTTCCTTGCCCTATCACCTCTGGGCTTGGCCACATGACTTGATTTGGCCAAAGGAATGTTATAGATGTGACATGAACAAAGATCTTAATTAAGTTTTTGTGTTTTGGGTTGGCCCTTGTGTTCTGATAGTCCTTGATGAGAAAAGCATATCTCTGGCAGTTGCTAGAGGGCTCAGAATGACACATATTAGCACATTAGCCTTCTAGATCAGGCCAACCATAGACCCTCTGTAGGCCACACAACTTAATGCTTGCTGTTGAAAGTCACTACTATAGTTGTATACAGAATGTCCCTCAGAGGTCCATGTGTTGGAGAAGTGGTCACCTACCTATGGCACTCTTGGAAGGCAGTGGAGCCTTTATAATGTGGGGCCTAGCAGAAGTTTGGTCGGCGGGGGGGGGGGGGGGGGGGGGGGGCATGTCCTTGAAGTCGTGATACTGGGACCCTGGGTCTGTCCCCTCTCTCTTTGCTTCCTGGCTGCCATCAGGTAAACTGGCCTCCTCTGCCATACACTCCTGCCATGATGTGCTGTTCTGCCACAGACCCAAAGCAACAGGGCCAAACAACCATGAACTGAATCCCCTAAAACAAACTTTTCCTCATGATAAGTTGATTTACCCCAAGATATTTGTTACTGTGACAGCTAACACAGCCAGTGAGTTTTGGGATAGTGTGTGACAGTCCATGGTGCTCCAGTATCGTGACAATAGCTGACTACTGCACCATAATTTTATATTTATTGGAAAGACTAAATTACAGGTACAAATACCTGCATCTCAGCAAAGCTCACACTCTGACTGTTCCTTTGAATTTCACTGACTGCACAGGCATCCTATCACCCAAACACATCACTTCTCAATTATGTGAGCAAAGATGCTGACAGGTGAAGATGCAGAGTGCAGGTTCATTACCACGGGGAAAAGAATGGCTCGTCCTGACAGTCAAATATGTACACTAACATCTCCTCATCAGATGCATATGTGGAAGAAGAAATAGTATTTTTCACAATAGAGCAATCATAAATACTACTTTTCAGAATGCAAAAAGGTAGAATAATGTCTTTAGGCTCAAGGTCTACATAATCCCCCCACCCTAGTAACTGTTGTGTCCTTCTATCAATATGTTTTAAGTTACTGCTTTTGAGACATTTCTCTTCTCCTTTCTCCACCCTTCCACAGCCCATCATTCTGTGTACAACCAATAAAATTTATGCAGGATCTCACAAAGCCACTGAAGAAAAAATTTTAAAGAAATCTGTAGGTTCCCAGAGTTTATAAACTGTACCAAACATTATTTTGTATCATGACTAGAGATCATCCTCCTTTTTCTCTCCTGCTTCAGAATAAAATAGCAAATGCTATGTGAACTGCCATGATGTGCTGTTCATCATTATATTAGTTAAAAAATGTTTACTTCAATATGAATTTCAAAAAATAAATAGCACTTTGGGGCTTAAAAAACAAATCAACCAGACTTAAAAGAACTAGAGTTCCAATTAGGGTTTCCCAGATCCCTCCAGGGCTTTGAAGGTGGCAATGGGTCTTTTGAGCTATTTGAATGTTATGAAAAAGCCCAGTGGAAACTAACCATAATGAAGCCACAGGATGTTCCACATCCTTGGTTGGGGCTGGACTTATTTTCACTGTGCGTGGTGACACTGCCTGACACTGGGTGCTGACTCCCCTCCTGTCCCCACTTCCTACTCTCCTCCTTACTCCCTCTGCTCCTGCCACCAGACACTCCTGCCTCAGGCCCTTGCTGGTCCCTCTGCCTGGAATACTTCTTCCTTCAATGCCCACATGGCTCTTTCAGTCCCCTGTCCATTAAGCCCCTTCAGAGACGCCTCCCTCCATCCCGCCTCATCTTTAGACCACCTCTCCTCAAGTAAACCTTTGTTATGGTTTGGATATGAGGTGTCCCCCAGAAACACTGCAGGAGGGTTCAAAGGGGAAATGATCGAGTTACGAGAGTCTTAACCCAATCAGTGAATTAATCCCCTAATGGGATTAACTGAGTGGTAACTGGAGGCCAGTGGAGTGTGGCTGCAGGAGGTGGGTCATTGGGAGCATGGCTTCTTCGGGGTATATTTCTATTTGTCAAGTGGAGAGCTCTCTCTCTGTTTACCTATCATTATGTGAGCTGCTTCCCTCTGCCACACTCTTCCACCATGATGTCCTGCCTCACCTTATGCCTCAAGGAATAGAGCCGGCTGTCTGTGAACAGAACATATAAAACTGTGCGCCTTAAGTAAACTTTTTATCCTCTACAATTGTGCTATTGGGGTCTTTTAGTCATGATGGCGAAAAACCTAACTAAAAACCGCCTCCTACCTTCTGCCCCTCCCTCACTCCATGGCTGGAAATCGTCTTACATATTTGTGTTTTGTCGACTTCCCCCATGAGCACAAGGACTTTAATCCTGTGATTCACAACTGTATCCCCATCTTCTAGACAGGGCTTGCACCATTGGCACTAAATATTTACTATACATGTAAACTAGGGAGTTTTAAATGTTGCTACATGGAAAATAAAAAAAATAAGCATTTAATTACTTATTAAGTCAGCATGCTTTTTGACAAAATCTTTCAAAACAAAGAACCCAAGGGGAAGGAGAAGGAAAATAACGAAAGGGGCCCTCAAGAATAAAAAGGGTGAAAATCATGTTCTCAATCAACTACTGCTAAGTCAAATAAGCCTGGACCAGCTGCTTAACTCCAGGATCCCAGCATACTCTTTACAGGGGAGAACCTGGGGCATTTATTCTATAGGACTGAAAATGACTTCAAGTGATACTGCCATATAGTGTTTAGGAATGAAGTATTTTAAATATTCTCCATAATAAATAAGCAACCATTGCTACTTGAGTTTCTCAAACAAGGCCTACCCCGGCCTTTCCTGGGAAGCTTCCAGAATCGGAGTCTGTGACATTTCGGAGACTATTATTAAAGAGATGCACAGCATTTAAAGAGGAGGGCATGGCTTTCTATAGCATGTTCTGAAATTCTTCACAGAAGCCCTACAAGTCCTTTCACAATCAATCTTTTTAAATAATATATATAAAGGTCTCCCGTTTTTTCATTGCTCAGTTGTTGCAAGAAAAAAAAAGTGTTTTCTTTTATTTAGTTAAATAAACCTCTCTAGACCCTTGAAATGCCTTTTCTCCTAAATAGAAAATTGTGTTTATCAAATATGGAAGTCATTTTTCTAATCATATGACCTAATGTCTCAAAAACTTATATCTGCAAAAACGATACTAAATTAAGGCCGGTATATTTTGAAGCAGCAAGAATGTGTGTGTGGAATGTTATAACAGCCCATAGATTCCTAGGACCACTCACTATGACTTCCACAAACACAAACCAAAACTGTGCTACAAGGGAAATCAAAGTCTACCAAAGATCTCCCAGTACGAATGTTCAACCAAAAAAACAGAAACATACATTGCTATTTTGATCATATTTCTTCCACTATATTATGAAAACAAAAAGAGGACAGAAGGGTCTGAAGAGTGAGTGGCGATGGGAACACCACCAATGGATGGTGCAGTGGCGTCAGTGTTCTCATCTATGGGGTGCTTCCTGGTTGCCAGGACCTTCATACGCATGCTTTTAACTAATCCTCATAACAACACTCTGAGATAAGTACTGTTCCCATCTCCACTGGACAGAAGTAGAATTAAAACTAGAGGAATCAAATGACATGGCCCATGACACGTGCCTGGTAGGACTGCAGAGGCAACACCCACAACTCGACAGTCACCTGCTCAGCAACCCACAGAAGACAACCCAGGGAACTAACTGGGGGCTCCCTTTCCTTCAGAACTCACCATCGATGTGGGATGCATGTTCTGCCACCCCATTTTAGAGATGAAGAAAATGAGGCTCAGAGAGGTTATATAACTTGACAGAAAGAGCAAAGCCAGGCCTCCAAGGGAAGCAAACTGGGTGACTCCAGAAGCACTCAGTACGGGGACTGCAGAGGCACAGCTGTCTCTCCCAGGTTTTACACTCATGAGAACCAACCTGGCCGGTGCTTGGGGCTGTTCTTTCCTCCTTATGAATAAGGAGGCCTGCCTTTGCTCTGCTTCTTCATCCACAGAATCAGCTAGCTGGACTAGCCCACCTCTAAGTTTCCTTCCATATTTTAGGTAAGAGAATGCTCAAACAGTCTGTTGAAGGTGGTTTGCCATAATGAGAACACTCCAGAGAGAGTTTCTGAGTGGTCCTGCTTCTCTCCACCCCCTCAGAGGGCAGAAGGCTACTCATTATGATCCAGATGCTCCTAAATACAGGTGCTCCTCCACTGATGCCAGAAAACCCACCATAAGCTGAAGATATTGTTTAGGTGGATTAAATCCATTTTCCACTTATCTACTGGGTCTCACAGCTGCAAGGCACACTGCAGTTCAGTTGTGTCCCCTGGTGATCGCGTGCCTGACTGGCAGCTGTGGCTCGCTCCCCCTGCCCAGCATCCAGAGAGAGAGGATATCACTGCATATCACTTTCCTAGAAAAGATCCAAATTCAGAATTCAAAGTACGGTTTCTACTGAACGTATACCACTTTCACAGCATCACAAAATCAAAAAATTGTAAATCAAACCACAGTAAGTTGGGGACTATGCTTTTAGGATTAAGGCTTTGGAAGTTGGTATACGAGAAAAATTTTAATCATATATATTTCATGTTAAAAACAGTTAAAAACTTTCACGAAGGACAAAGGGAAAATTTAAAACAACAACTATATGCTACTGTTCTGTCTGTGATACCATCTCTAGTTCATATATTTTTCTGTTGCTGACAGCAACTAATCTACAAAGGTGACCCTGCATCCCACCATTTACATGAGCTTCTTCAAAGCACTGGACCTATCATAATATCTCTACCTAAACACTGTAATTGGTGGGGAGGCACATTGTTTGGCCTTTAAATTCATCAATATTGCCAACATCTAAAGATAGATATCACATAAAAATATTAATTCCTAGCTTGTCTCTTTCAACAGAGGCCTACTCTCCAACACAGCAGTAATTGCTTTTTTATGGGAAGCAAGAGCTCTTCAGTTTGCCAGAGTCAATTAAACAGAGCTTGGCCACTGGGGACATACACCATACCTGGAGGTATTCTAGTTTGAGATCCTGAGGCCACAAACTCCCCAGTGTGAGCATTTCTACTCTAACTGGACATGAGAAACAGTATAGTATCTTCAGACTTAGGTATTGTCAATGCCTGCCTCCAGCACAACTAAAATCTATAGAACTGAAACCCAAAAAGGTCGCACCCCTTTCAAAGCCTGATTCCTTTAGAGAACACCATAGTCCTTGCTGTGAACTGATGAGATTCAACCTTGGCACAATGTATTAGCATCAACTTCAAGTGTTAAAAACAGACATTTAGTCCAGACCACTCCACTTGGGCCAATTACACTGGAAGTCCTTGGGTGAAGCCCAGGTGTCCTTATTTTCTCCAGGTTCGCCCAAATGATTCTGAATATAATCTGTGTTGAAATCAGTAGTGTAAACTCTACTGACATAGATGTGACTTGCAAATCATTAAGTCTGACTTCCATGGGCCACCGATGAGAATCACTCTTACTACTTTACAATATACATAAGGTAGTCCCTCAAGATGCCATCATCTTCCCAGGGACTGACAAAATATGATTCCTCTATTGAAACATCTGGAAGGAAGTGCATGCATAACAACTCTTGACCAAAATTCTTGTCTGATGTTTGCATATTTTAACAGCAGATATTTTGCTGTGGGCCCCTCAAAGTGCTGAAGTGAAGCCAACATATAAAAAGGACTTTCCAATCCAGGCAGAATATTGAGACACATTAGTTGAAATCACACATCTTCAACCATTTGGCTGAGCTGGTGCCAAACACCAGATGTCTAGTGTTAGAAAGATCCTACTAAAGATGCACTTGGCATATTTATAAAATCTAAACTATCTCCAGGTTACATGTGGGCTACGAAACACCTGTGTGACTAGGATGAGTCTTAGTTCCAGTGCACCAGCCCATCCGGTTCCTAAACACAGTGAGATTAGTTCAAGGAGTAAAGTAGAGACATGGAGAATGTTCATCTGCAATTGCAGAGGCAAAGGTTTTCTGTACCAGTTTGGTTTGACACTGAAACTTCAGAAACCCTCATTTTCTTCATGTGACATTTGATACCCAAAGCAGCATCAGCATAATTCATGCTCACTCAAGCTTATTACCATAATGCTCAGTTGACTTAAAACTGTACAAATCTGTGAGATTCCTGGTTTTGCCATTACCTCTATCATTCTGCCACGTACTGAGAACCAGGAGACTAAATTAGCAGTCAAGACACTTTTACTGAATGAGTTAGATCACAACAAGGTGCTTTGGTTTTAAACATCTGGGCAGATGTTTAAATCATACTCTTGAATGTTGAGAGCCACAGCCGAGTCGGGATGGCCCCTGGCATTTTGCCAGAAGGAGTGGTTGAGAGGTGAAGCCAGCGAGCCATTAAGATGATGATAATTAAGTTAAGCTGTGTATAATTGCTGTGACTGGATGATGCTGGATTGAAATAAGCTGTGTATTCAGTTGTATATAGACCCCTGCTGCGGGCACACCCGCTACTTTTGAGTTCTCGCGGAGTGAGAGGGCAATAAAGTAGTTCCTGTTTGCTTGGTTATTTTGTGCCCAGCCAGACTGCGGCACTTGAACTAGCTATTTAGGTATAGTGATAAAGTGACCTGACCCAAAGTGTGCCCTCCCTTTGGATGCTACCAGTGAAGCATCTGCAGGAAGGGCTCTAAACACAGGGCAAGAGCACCCAGATTTTTTTGTTCTGAACTCACACCTTTGACACCTGGGTCCCAATATATCTCATTGGTCCAAATTAACTTATTTTGGTGGGGGGGGGGAGTTTGGGGGGTTAAATCCAGGGTCACTCAAACAATAAGCCATATCCCTAGCCCCTTTTATGTTTTGAGATAGGGTCTTGCTAAGTTGCTTAGGGCCTCGCTAAATTGCTGAGACTGGCTTTGAACTCACAATCTTCCTGCCTCTTCCTTCCGAGTCACTGGAATTACAGGCGTGCGCCTCTGCCCTTGGCTGCTACAAAGTAATTTTTAAAATGCAGGGCATAAACATAATGACATGATTTTAATTTTGAAGATCTAAAGGAAAGAGAAGTTTGTGTGTGCAGATAGGGTTAGGTACTAGGTTTGTCAGGAGTCCCAACGCCCCAAACAAATATCAGGGAATGTGAGAAAACTAGCTAGCACTTTTAGACAATCAGTGACTATAACCATTTTAGAATCAGCATGTCATTGTTTTCATTGTTCTTACTGTAATAATGGTATGCTCCTGAGTTTCCCAGCCTACTTAGGGTTTTCTTTCTTGAAACATTCTGGAGTGTTTCCTACCAGAAAGCACCATCAAAATATTTCCCCCACTATTCAAAGGATTCCTATACAAAAAAGAACCACAGGAATTCCAGTCTTTCTATCCTAGGACAATAGCCTTCTATTAAAATGCAAAAATCAGTCAGGCATAGTGGTAAGCACCTGGGGACCCTCCCAGCTACTCCGGAGGCTGAGGCAGCAGGATTGCTTGAAGCCACCCAGGGAAACAGAGAGATCCTGAAGCAAATATCTTGGTTGTGTAAAACATTACAATTTAGGCTATAAAGGACAAGTTCTCAGTAGGAGAGGTGGAGGACACCTGACTCTAGCTCCCTTTAGCATTTAACTGGCCATACCTTGGGGCTTGTTATTTAGTTCATGTCCTTGTGTCCTCCTATATCAAATGGGACTAGTACTGCAGAGTGCACATTAAAAACAACTCACCAGTAGGAGATTAATATTTATTGTGTATCTTACACAAATAAGACTGTCAGTGCTGCCTATAAGGTCCTTGCTTAGTATCTGGAAGGCCATCTTAAGTGACAGCCACCTTTTTTTAAAAAATTTTTTTATTAGTTGCTCAAAACATTACAATGATCTTGACATATCATACATTTGATTCAAATGGGGTACATAATCTTATTTTTTCACGTGGACAGCCACCATTTTAAGGAAAAAAGGTTTCACTTTCCCACCCAAGATTTCTGAGAAAGGCTCAGACCAACCCAACCCTTAACCACCCTCATTAGGACTCGCTCGGCTCTGATTCCTGAGCTCTCCCCCATAAAAGTCCCAGAACCCAAGCCTGTTTAGCCTCCCTCTGTTATAGAGATGGCCTTTATTTGTCAACTCTGACAAATAAACTCTCTGTGTATCTCTGCCTGGTCTCTGTCTTTCATTTCTCTCTTACCCGTCTCTTATTCCTCGATTTCTCTTCACTGCCCAAATTTGAAAAGATGAAAGTTGATGGGATCAGGGTTCAAAATCTAGTTCTGGGTACTTCAGCCCAAACCTCCGCCACCCTGCCTACTGCCTCCTTTAGGTCAGATGCCCTGGCAAAGAAGAGGAAGAGGACATGCTCCTGTCCTGGCACCATGGAGGTTGTTTAGGGGTCAGCATGTTCTAGGCAAGCGAACACTGTAAGTAAGACAAGAAATAATTTAACTGAGCTTCATGATATCCTCAACCTGGAAAAGGACAAAGTTCTCTTTCCAAGTGTAAATATAAAAAAGGTTTATTTCCTTTTAAATCTCCATATTTTATAAGGCCTTTTTCAAATTTCCTTAATATAAACTATCCCAAACTAAATGCATAACTTGTATTTCTCTGTATGCCACAAACATTCAACTGCATAAATTCCTCTCTATATATGCACACATCCAGAGAATAATAAGTGCAGAGGTGCTTTCCATAGCCCCACAGTTAGCTTTGTATCTTACCCTTTTCACAGTGCAAAGGTATAGCTCGGGTTTAACTTTCATTCCACTTCCATTTGTGAAAACACTTCTGGAGGAAGAGGACAGGAAGATGACAGACCCTGTCCTCCAGGAAGGAGCTGCATTTTGGGGGGACAGTCACAGCACACAGTGTAAGGCACACTCACTGGGTACATCCACAGGCAGGCACCACAGGACAAAAGGAGGACTGATTATAATAATGACATTTATTGAGATGGAACAAATTTTATGTCCTGAAGGAAAATATTTGTTTTATAATCATACCAAGATAAACATTTTAGCTCATCTTTCACTAAGTGAGCCATTACCACTAGTATGGGAGCATATTTAACTGCAAATTGGAAGACAGCCCTTTTAGGATGTGGTAATGTCTATCTCATAGCCACACTGTGAGGGTAAACCAAATACTACATGAAAAGTCTCCAGCACTAAGGACTCCCCAATTAGGATTTCAGGGAATGGATGCAAGTTTTATAGGGTCTGCAGCTTTAGATCCTCTTCATGAGGAAAAAAAAAAAGCACTAGAAAACACAAAGTTTTATACAAGCTGGAATTACCCAAACATCACAAAGTTAAAATCCAGAAAAAGAACCCATACATGTATTAATTAACTGCCCCACACACTGCTATAAATACCTCTTTGAAGCTGTACATTCTGATGAAGTCTCAATGGAAATGATTTATATTAGTGTTCACATTCTATAGGGTGAAAAGACAACTTAAGTCTTCCCTCAAGCATGGGTGATCAAATTTTATTTTAATTATTGATAATTTAGAAAACAGAGTGCTTTCTTAGTAACGCCATATAAATTTTCATAATTGTCAAATTCATATACACTTCTATCAATTTTCTTTCACCTTAGAGTAAAAAATTCAGGGTATTTCAAGTTTTCTTCTACTAACTCTAAGCATTCTTTGTATTCATGATACTCATTAGCCAATTTGTTGTTACTATTTTTTGGTGTTATCAAGATAAATTCACTGCAAATGAACAAGACACATCCATAGAATTACCATTTTAAAATGGTGCATTTGTAACTGTATATTTGTGTCACTGAATATATTCCTAAAAGAAGACAGCTCATACTGACTACATTTAGGTAAGAACTGAATCCTCCACTAAGAATTTTATACATTCACAGACAAGCTTCCAGTTCCCTATATTTCAAGCCAGATTCCCCAGGGCAGATGTCCTAGTTCAGGTTGATGCTGCAATGCTACTTCTGACCTGTGCCTTTGTGTATGGACTTCAAGTGGGCTGGCATAATGGGTGGTATTCCCAAGAAGTGATTCCTACCCCAGAATGGCTAAGGATAATGTAACTAGACACAGAGATGAACTATGACCATCATCCCACCAAATTCAAAACTAAATATGTCCCCAGTTCAACTTCCCCTTAGCTGTATCTCAAAAATACTCTCAACTCCAATGTCATCAAACCCACAGAGAAATGTAACAGAAGGGAAGTTGGAGAGGAGAAAGATGGTATTAAAATATTTCTTTTTCAAATTTTACAAGTTATGACCCTGTGAATGAATCGCTGCATACACAGGACTCCTACAGAGACGCCCCCTCTGCACCTATTATTCTCTGGATGTGTGCATATATAAAGAGGTATTTATGGATTTGAATGTTTGTGGCATATAGAGAAATACAAGTTACGCATTTAGTTTGGGATAGTTTATATTAAGGAAATTTGAAAAAGGCCTTATAAAATGTGGAGATTTAAAAGGAAATACTGGGTGGACCCTAGCAATATATTTAAAAATGGCAAACAATGTTTTATATTAGGGAGGGGCCCTGGGGCTTGAGCTTCATTGGCTTCACAATAAATTTGTCCTTGAGGTCCCTATTATTATTCATCATTTACCTTGTACATTCATGTCCGGTCTCTCCAAATAAATTTCAACTCCTTGGAGACAGGAAGCACTATGTTAAGTACTGGCATAGAAGAAATACTCAGTGAAGAGTACCTTACATATTTCTGAGAGAAAGGGAGAAGGAGCAAGAGGGAGGAGGAACATAAATCTATATCTTTACACACACATATATTCATATATACACATACATATATATATATATATATATATATGCATATAGATATTATACACATATGAAAATGTATGTGGCATATATACACACACATCACTTACACATGTATTACATATTGTATGCAGTAGTCTTCCCTTATTTGGAGTTTTACTTTCCATAGTTTCAATTACTCAATTTCAGTCCAAAAATATTAAACTGACAATTCTAATAATAAGCAATTCATAAGTTTTAAATTATATGCCATTCTGGGTAGTATGATAAAATCATGCATGATCTTGCCCAGGGTGTGAATCATCTTTGTGTCCAGTGTATAGTACTCACTAATAATAGTACCCACCTACTAGTCCCTTAGTATCCAGGTCAACTGTCTAGGTATCACAGTGCTTATTTTACTTAATCCATAAGTCCCAAGTTTTTAATTCTGCAAATATAATATATATTCAAATATTATTTTGTAATTACTATATAAGTGGTATATTTGTTTAAGTTTTTGTAATTGCTCCACATTTGGATTGATGGAACAAAATGGGTTTATAATTGGGCTGAGGTTGTGGCTTAGTGGTAGAATGCTCGCTTGAGACACTGAGTTCGATCCTCAGCACCACAAAAATGTAAAATAAAGATATTTTGTCCACTTAAAACTAAAAAATAAATTTTTTTTTAAAAAAATAGTTTTACAATGGCCCCAAAGTATAAGAATCGTGATGCTGGCAAGTCAGGCCATACATGCTTTCTTTACATGAAAAGGTGAAAATTCATAAATTAATAAGGAAAGAAAGAAAATAACATGCTAGAACTGATAAAAAATTGAGAAGAAAAAAGAAATTCTTGGTAGTTTTTACAGAATTTAACAGCCATAGTGCATGTTAAAACAGAAAAGGCATTAAATTTGTAGATGAAGGACATAAACTGAAAATATGTTCCAAATGATGGCAATGTATAGGAAAAACCAAAGCAGATAAATGGATGGATGGATGGATGGATAGAAAGAAAGAATGCACGTTTGGTATTATCCATGGTTTCAGGCATCCACTAGGGATCCTGGAATGTATCTCCCACAGAGAGAGCAACTACTGTATGTGCCATTACATGCATATGTAAATACACTATATATATATATATATATATATATATATATATATATCCTATATATAGATTATATATTATATACAGTACTCCCCCCATTGTCCCCCTCCTTATAAATAATATACATAATACCAAAGAAACAGTGACTATCTCAGCATTAATAATCTGGTATCAAGACCTTATCCAGTCAAGGACATCCATCTTGGGAGAAAGTCCCTATGATACAGCCTGACAGCAATGAACAGCGCTTCCTTTACAAGGCCAGTGGGTGAGCCAGGCAAGGGAAACTAGCCATCAGGAGACTGTCAATGTTCTTTGGTGCTGGGCAGAAAGTCTACAGTTAGTGACCCACGAAGAGTCCCTTCGACTTCTGCCAAAGTGGAGAGAGACTTATTGGAAAGACTTCATCCTTAAAGTGAATATCCATTAATCTGGTCCCTGCTTACAGCTAGGCTTTAAAAATAAAACATGGTGAAGACTACTGCAGCATTCCAGTTCTTATTGTATGGGGCAAACATAATTTGATTTAAACTGACTCAGCATATGAAATGAAAGATGTGAAAAAAAAATACAACAAATTTCTGACATTTTATTTTAACCAGGTCAATATGCAACTAATTTATCACCTATTAGAGTATCATGAAACAAAATATGTGTGCAATCCAGCAAATATTGTTCATTATCCAGAACATGTCTGTACTGTCAAGATATGAAGGCAGGGGCAAGGAGAGGATGACTGAAAATGGGAGGCACAGAACAAAAACTAGAAAAAGCAGCACTTCTAACAGATTCAATGGCACTGTCTTCTGTCTCTCAGCCCTCAGTCTACAAGGCCAAATAGTCTTAGGAAAGTCCCTCACATCAAGTGTCACCAGCCTGCTCCAGCCTCAAGGCAGCTTCACTGTCACCAACAGGGAAGAATTGGGATCTCTGAAAACAGCTGTCAATTTGCATTGCCAGAACTGTCTAGGTAAGAGAGGGCTACAAAATATGTGAATTCTAAAGGAGACTATTTTCTGAAGAATACGGAGGCTTTGGTCCACCCAGTCAGTTGCAAGCCAAGTTTTAGGGTCGACACATTTCAGTTACATGTCAGAAAACTGTACACTAAAGGAAAATAATCACAAATTCATGAAACTTGTGAGACAGAATGTTTGAAAGGGCTATTTTCTAAAGGGTGAGCTGACTGTTCACAGATGAGAAATGAGCAGAGAAACTACTGAAGACGTTTTGGAGATGGCAATGAAATTTTAGATCCAGGGTTCCCTCGTGCATTTCAAACCTCCCCTGGCTCTGGATCTGGGCCCTTCTTGGGAAGGAAAGGAGGGAGCAATGGGGGAGGGGGATCCAGCGGCCAAGCCACAGGGTACAGGGAGAGCAGGCAGGCAGCAACAAGCCTTTCATTCACTCATTTATTTATTCATTCAGTCATTCCTTCTCCCCACAGGAAAGGTCCTCAGGGGAACGTACTCATAGGCAAAGGCACAGTGTCTCTTTCTAGTCCTGGGGTTTTTTCAAATAAATTCAGGCCACAAGGAAAGGCCATGATGGAAGCCACTGGCCTTGACACCACTTTCCAAGTCCACAGCCGGGAAGCCCTTTGCCAGAGTCTAAAGTGCCTCTGGCCACACTGTCTGGACCTGGATGCTCCACAGATGTCACTGCTAACTCCCACACCTCTTTCAAGGTTTGAGCCAATATCAGCTTGTGAGAACAAGGCCTATCCTGAGAAACCTATCTAAAATTCCAACATTTCTTTCTCCCAATCTATCTTACCTTGCTCTAACTTTCCTCTTTTCTGTATCACTACCTTCCCACATACTTTATCATTATTTCAAATGGTTATTGTCTCCCTCAACTAGAGTGTAATATCTCCGAAGAACTGGGATCTTTATTTCCTTCACCAAAAATATCAAGTGCCTAGAACTGTACCTGATAGTAAGTATTCAATATAGATTATCACATAAATTCAAAATTCAGAATTACTTTTACAAATGATTTCATAGCACTGAGATTCAGGCATTTCGTATGTCTGGGGCATGACCTTCAGTGCTAACTTTAGTGCTATTGGTGTTTCTAAGATTCCTGGTAACCGGTTTAACTATCTAGGATGTTCATGCTAAGAGTTTCTACAAACTCAAGTATCTACTTACAATGAGAAGCAAACAATCACCGACCAGCTTTTCCCGTCTCCAGGAAACAGCGCCAGGGTTATGAATTGATAGCGAAGCTGGTGGAAAAGCACTTCACAGTTGCAGGGCTGTGGGATTTCTAGGCAACTTAAGTGGGGTGTTGGGGAGGGTTTCAGTTGGGATACTTGGGTTGTTCATTGAGATAGTTGCTCCAGTACTGAATCAGCAGTGAGATGTAAGGAAAAAAAAAATAGGATCATAAGTACAGCACTCTTCCAAGAAGAAAAATAGATAAAACAAAGGATGGTCTCCAAAGCCCCCAATCCGTGTTCCTTATGGGAAGAGAAAAACAGTTAAAAACAATGTGATGGGATATAGCTCAGGTGCTAGAGTTCATGTTTGCCTATGTGAGAGCTTAGATACAATCCCCAGAACCACAGAAATAAGCAAAGGAAAAACCTACAAGAGCTATGTGTATATGTGTAAGATTGCAACAACAACTACTCACAACTTAATACACTTAATAGATTTGGATTAAACATGATAGTTATAATGAAAACTATAGGTCTTGGAAAAAAATCTATTAAGTGAGATACATGCCAAAGTACCCATAAACCTTCATTTCATGATTGCTTAAGGGTTCTGACTAGTGGCTAAATAGTAGTAACCCAGAAAATCCTGAAGATGAAACTATTACCTAAGTATATCTCCAACAACCCTGTTATGGTTGCTAAATAATAAGACCTTTGAATAAAAGCAGATTAACATACATCTCTTAGTTGTCTTTTAATGAATCTTTTTAATGTAGCCACTGGCTGACAAAGACATGAAATCAGTAAATCAATTATTAATAAAATAACTAATTATTTCCAATGAAATCAGTAAATCAATTATTAATAAAGTAACTAATTATTTCCAAAAATGTATAGATGGAATCACAAACAATAAATAGCATATAAAAATAAGTGAATATACCTTTCACTGAGTACCTTATATATTTTCACTTGTATCTTCATCAAAAGCATATTTGTAAGTATATTTATATGATGCTACCTACTAATCAGGATGTTTTTACTCTTCACAAGATTAAATCCTACTTCTTTCTGTATACGGGGTTGCCTTTGAGAATCATGGCCTTCTTCTCAGCAGAAGTACACAATAATTTATATGACTCTGTTTAATCTGGGAATTTCAAGCATTTGTTAATTTTAACATTTTCTTTTCATAAAGTTTGATGGTTCAAACTATTTCCAAAGTATGGTAATTGTTAGGCAATTGCCACACAATTTGCCTAAGTCATAACTATTGTTATAAAAATAATTTTCTAATATTTTCATCATTAAAAGAAAAACACTAGTCCTTTGGGAGTGAGATACCATTATGTAAAAGTTGAATTTTATGAAATTTATGAATCTTTAACGGTCTTAAAAAATGTTTGCACAATATTGAGACAATTTCTGCAAACATAAAAAAAATCTTTTATAATTTGCCCACTTGCCCACAATTAAGTCTTAAAACCTCTGATTACAAACTAAATCCTCAAGAGGGATAATTGTCTTTAACACATTTTAATAATTAATATTTTCTTTTAATCAGTCCAACTAGACAGGCAATTATTATTGGGTAAAATTATTACTCAGCTTACATAAATTCTCCTTTATCCTGATACAACTGTTAATGAGAATGGGTGGGGCATGCAAAGACAGTTTTCCACAGACCAAGAGATATCATTTACTTATATTATTTACACATATTTATATAATTCAAATTTATAGTATTTATATTTATTGTTTTCCATTTATTATTGGGAGTAAGAGAAGGTATGGGAACTAACAAAATTTCGACTGAAGCTTTGAATTATGGGAGTTTTAACTTTATTTTAAGCCAACCATCATGAAAAACCTGATTTATATTCTCAAGCACATTCACTTAGGACTATCCAATCATGATATGAATCAGCAAATTTGTTACTCCATTCAACTGCTTTTAAGACTCCCAAAACTAGAGAGTCTAGTTCTTCAGCAATGCTTTTACTAAAAAGAGATGGAAGAAGCTATGGCACGAATGTTTTGGAACTTGAAAAGTTTCAAAACCTGGACAATTACTCATCAGAATTACCTGTTCATTTTGTGAACATGTTCCATGATTATTTCCCATTTTGGATAGCCCATTAAAACCCATTCCAAACAAGCATTCAGTGCTTATTAAGAACCCACTGTGTGCAAAGAGCATTATAGGAAAGGAGCAGAAGGCTCTGCCTCATTTTATTCATGCATAAATACACAGCAGTCGTGATTTATTCTCTCAACTTTGTAGAAACGTGAGCTGCATCCACATGGCTGAATCCGTGGCATTCATTTGGGCTTCCTGGGGCAATCTGCAGGTCCTCTGGATTACAGAGCCCGCTGAGGCATCACGCGCCCCCTTCACCTTCCTGCCCACACAGGACAACTTGCGGACGCTGGACACACCTTCCGCAGGTGGCTAGATCACCAGAGCGAGAAGAACCCGACCCACCTCCCTTCATAGGGGCTCGGGATAGACGTGTGGAAATGTGTGCAAGGACTTCTGAGAATCAGAGGACTTGTTGAAAGGTCCCTGGGTCCTGGGCGTTAAGGGAAACCCGCCGCCCCGCGGGGCGTTCCCGTCCCCGCTTCGCCTGCGTCCCCGGCGCCGGGGCAATGCGCAGGCCGCCGCGGATCCCTGGGCGCAGCCAGCGCACCTCGGGCCTAGAACCATTTGAAATGCAAATCGCAGAGCCAGGGCGCATTTAAATGCCCGGCTGCCGGCCCCGGGGACTGCTCTACAGCGGACGCAGCCCTAAGGGCCTTGGGGGCGCCCGGGCCCCTGGGCGTTGGGCGCGGCCCGCGGGCGCACCCGGAACCTCAGCCCGCAGCGCCCCGGCGTCCGCGCCAGGCCAGTGCCGGAGAGGGCGCCCAGGGCCCGGGGGCCCGCGTTTCCCCGGCCCGCTCTGCCGCCACCCGGGAAGAGGTCGAGCGCCAGCCCGTGGCCGCCGGCCCCGGCCCCCTCCCGACGCACCACACCTAGCAACCGGCGCTGACAGGACGCAGTGGCGGCGGCGGTGGGAGGAGGAAGCGGAATGGCTGCCGCGGTGGAGCCACCCCCACCCCCCCTCCCACCTCCCAGCGGCTGCAGCCGCCGCCGAGCCCTGACAGCTCGAGCCGGGGCGGAAGCGGCAGGCGGCGTGCAGCGCCCGCCCCCCGCACCCCCGACACCCTGGGCCGCTCGGACCACCCGGGCCAACTAACTCCGCGCGCCTGCCCAGCGCCTGCCGCCTGCCTGCCCGCCGCGCCCTGCGCCCCCTCCCCCGGCGCCCGGCCCCGCCGCCGCATCCCCGCCGCCCCGCCGCGGCGCACCCCCACTCCCACCACTTCGCAGCCAGCGTGCACGCCCCTCGGAGTCCCCCGGCCCGCCCGCTGCACCTCGGGGCGCCCGCCCCCTCCCCCACCAGAGCCTGCTCCCCGCCCCCCTCCCCCGCACCTAGCGCCTCTGCATCCCGCCACCCCCAGCCCCGGGACTCGCACACACCCTCCCCGCCCTGCCGCCGCCTCCCTCTCTCTCTGCCTCCCGGCCACCCCTGGCCATTCTGGGGCTTGTCGCCTGGGCAAGAGTTTCCGCGCGCCCGGCACCCCCGCCCACCCCCGGGTCATTTACCGATGTGGTTGTCCTCGATGTGCTCGATGAGGTCTGCCAGGGTGGGGAAGTGGAGTCCGCAGCCCCCGAATCGGCAGGTATTGGAGAAGAAGGAGGCGGCGGCGATGCCTGTCATGGTGCTACATCGAGAGCCCCCCTGGTGTCGGCTCTGCGAGCGCCGGGCGGGCGGAGGGAGGGAGGGAGGCCGGGTGGGGTGAGGAGAGGAGGGGCTGGGGGAGGGGGGGAGAGGCGGGGTGAGGGGAGAGGAGAGGACGGGACGGAGGGAGAGGGGGCGAGAGAGATGGAAGGAGAGCGAGGAGCCACCGGGAGGCAGAGGGGAGGCGGCAGCGGCGGCGGCGTCGGGAGCGGCGCGGGGAGGGTGGGGGTGGGGGAGGCCGCCGCAGCTGGGAGGAGGGACCAGGGCGCACGGCTACAGCTGTGCGGTCCCAACCTTCCGCTCCCGGACCGAGGCCTCACCTGGCTGCGCCTGCCACCAACTTTTATCTCCCTAGGCCTGCCCTTCACAGTCTGTCATACATGCAATCTGTTTGGAGCCTCTTCGGGTTATGTATATTACATGCTTAATAGATCCATACCTATTAATTACACATACTTCCTTGCCATAAGCACCCAGGGAGTTACCAGGCCCCTGTCATGGACATTTGTTTGCACTTGGCCACCTGTCTGGGTGTGACACTGACATTCTCAGGAGACCCAGGAAAGGTAATTGTGTGCACCTTATTCTTTAAACCTAAAAAAAAAAAAAAAAAAAAGTCCATATTCTCTAGAGGTTTGTACTAATTGATTTTAATGAAGCTTCCCCCTAGGCCAGAAGAAATTCTTAGCTTTATTTAAATTTCAAAATAGAGTGCTTGGTTGTCAAGTGCATTTGCCTGGGTTTTACATATGTACCACGTTTGTCCTATTCCTTTCTCCTTTAGGGAAAACAAAACCCAAAATAATTTTATTACCCCCAAATACAGTACACCACACACCCACTACCTGTCTCAGATCTGGTGATTAAACCATCTCTGTTTCTGCCCCCAAAGAAAGGACAGTGTATTGGTTAAGGCTAAAAGTGGAAATTGAGGCAAGGGACATATTTATTCGTCAATGAAAAGTAAAATTTCACGAATCAATCAAGATTATGCCATCCCATGAGCATTTAAACCATAACATTGACCAGTTAAGCCCTCTAAGTTGAATTTTGCAGTTTCTCTGAAAAGCCAGCATTTTGCTAAGAATCAATTACCTTGTCCCCACCCCCACTACACCCCCAGTTGCAGTAACATTTTTACCTGTACTGTGTATGCTTCACCAGTAGCACTTTTCCACCTAAGGAACATTGTGCATTATCAGCAATTTAATATCCAAAAATGTAGTTTATCAATATATGCATCCAGATGTTAGCATTTTTCCTTAGGACAAATTTCATTTACCTTCTGGTGCAGATACATACAGAAGTAGTATTCCCCCTTCCATTAACTATATGCAACTCTAGTGGTATTTCTAATAATAGAATTGTTAAGGCCTTTCATGTAAGTGTATGTAGTATTTCTGTCACTGCAAAAGTTTTACAATCTGTCTGTCACAGAAATTGAAGCTGAGTTCCCTCACCATGGCATTTTCTCTTCTGGCCCTTCTCAACTATCTTCCAGCTCACAAGGTGATGCACTTACTAAGATGAGAGCTGGATTGGGTGGGGCTGGGGCAGTGTGCTGTTCAAGTTCATTTTGGTGCCAAGAATGGTTTCCTGGACCCAAGTGAGAGTGGGGGCAGGGCTCGGGTGGGCCTGATAATGAGCCAGGGACCCTGTTGGCAGGAGATTGGGGCCAAGGCCAGACAAGGGTGTAAAGAACAGGAATTAGAATTCTAGATCTTGAATTAGAATTTTGGCAGCTGTGTAGTACATTCAGCTGCCCAGTTTGGGAAGGCCTTCAGCTGAGAGCAGGCAGAATATCTGGCAGACACAGACTATACTGAGTGGCATGGAATGCAATGCAAAGACGTTAGCCAAAAATGGTGCCAAAGCAGCCTCCCCTAGAGATGAGTGATAGGCCCCCTTCCCACTCTGCAGCATCTGGGGAACATCCAGAGTTTTGAAGAAGTGGCAACTCTGCCTTCTGGAAGAAAAAAACTGTCTATATGACATCTTTATATCCAGAAAGAATGTGGAGAAGCATAGAGGTGATTCAGGCAAGGGAGCTTAGAGATGGAAAGTGCTGGAAATGTGTAGGTAAAATAATGAAGAAAGGGGCCTGAGTTTCACTAATGCCTAGCTCTCCACTACCTCTGATCTCCAGTACTTCCTATCATGAGGTTCTATTCCTAAAATGAAAGTTTAGAAAGCCAAGTTAAACAAATTCACTTAACAAAGTGAATCAAGATTTTGATTTTTAAGACCTGAAATTATTTTCTTGACATTAGGAAAATATAGTTTGTATGGAATCAATTTATTTTTCCGGAAATAACCAATCCTACTAATTTTCATACATGAATGGAGCTTTGCTTATATGGCATTTTGCTCATATTATTATTATTATTAATAGTAGTGTGATCTGTACACTCTATATTGAGCCCTTTTATGAGATATATGATCATGATCTTTTAAATCTGGAAGATATTCATGCCTTTGGAGCCCCTGATTTTGTATGTGTGGTAAACTGAGGCCAGAGGCAGCATCAAGTTCTTCCTCACAGTGCATTCAGTAAGACTTTAATATAGACAGTAAAAGGACCAAGATAGAGTAACCACAGGCAAACTTTGAAAAAATTGCTTTATAATGACATGCTTACCTTTGTGTACTTACATTTAAAAATGTTTGTTTCAAAGGTGTCCCTTTAGATAAAGTCAACATCTAGGCTATAAAAATATGTAAAACAAATATTCAACCTGTTACTTCCAAGAGAAAGTGATGACTGATGTACCTCTGTGCTTGGAAAAACATTATGTCTTATTTGGGGAGTGAAAATATCTCAAAGGAAAGGGCAGTGAGGAGTCAGAAAGATACGATAGCCATAGAGTAGAAGCATTCACTGGATTTAAGACCCTTTTCCTTGGAAACCTTGCCTCTCCCTGGAGATTTGCGCCTCCTGCTGTGTAGGCCCAGAGAAAGTATGGATGTCTAGTGGTACCATAAAATGCTACTTAGCATTATAGGTGATTTGGAATCCAAGGTCATTCTCCCCAAATCTAGCATGGCCAGAGCCTGTGCTCATTATGGGGCAGCTGCTGGGAGGTTCCAATTTGGTGGTCTAATGAAGCCACCAAAAGATTCTGCTTTATGTAGCTGTCTATCCTCCACATACGGATTTCATCAATTTCAGGATACACTGATGATCAAAACTATGCACTTGGGGGCTGGGGTTGTGGCTCAGTGCTAGAGTGCTTGCCTAGCACCTGTAAGGCACTGGATTCAATCCTCAATACCACATGAAAATAAATAAATAAAGGTATTGGGTCCATCTATAACTAAAAATATTTTTTTTTGAAAAACAAAAAGACTTCACTTTCTGTGTCCTGTGTGATCATCTGTTAGTGCTACTAGAGGATCTGAATAAACATTGGATTCTATTTTGAATCTAACTCTCTGCACTGCCTTCCACTGTAGATTTCTGTGATTTTGTAGGTTTTTCCCAAGTTTCTCTTAAGGTCTTTTCAGGTTTACTAGCTATAAACATTCTTCTAAGTGGTTTGGGTCCTTCCTTTTACTACTGCCATCGTGTAGAATGAGCAGATCATGAGCCAAGGTCTTCTCCAGCTCAAGAGGTATGTGACCACCTGTAACAACGTATGATTCTCCCCATCTCTTGAAGACCAGGCTGTCACTTCCACTGATAGCAACTTTTGCCTCAGGGATATTTCCTTTAGATCCCACCTTATTCCAAAGAGGACAATGTCTATTCCAGATTTTCCTGTTTAATATCTTGCAATCAAGTCTTCAAGGACTTGGTATTGATTTTATTCCAGCTCAAAAATGAATCGGCTTCACCTGTACTTTGGTGATGAATTCTCATTTTGTCCCCCAGTCTTATTTTGTCTAGGATTAGGGATTGACTTTAGAATGAGTAATGGAAGTTCTTTTGTGGGTCACCACAAGTGAACAGTAAGCATTATCCTTTGGCTCCCTACCTGTTTGCTGCCACCCTGCTGATAACAAACACACACAGATATGCACACACCTGCATGCACACACACAATGATTGCATTCGTTTCTAGTTTCTTGCAGGATTTTTTCAGAATTAAATTCGCAAACTACACAGCCAGTGACCACAATTCTAATTGAATATTCTGGGTATAGTACTCTGCTGCCATGTGACCCACTGCCACCCACATGTTAACTCCAAATCTGACCTGTCAAGCCAGCCCAGCCTGAAGTTTAAAATAAGGTTCATAAGAGCAGCCAAGCAACTGCTATTTCATTCGTTCCTTTAACAAACCTTGGTTGCACCTCTAGGCAAGGCTCCTATTGCACAACTACAGCAGACTTTATTAATGTAGGCAGTTGCAGGAACTGTGAGCCCAGGATTTGTGCAACCCTGCAGTCCTCATCCACTGTGCAAGACACAAGGGCTACAATTTGGATATGGCATGTATGTACAATGAAATGGAGTCAGTAAGGCACCAATGCTATGAAAGCCTGCACAATCTTTTTGCCCAAGGGATGTCCATAGGTGTTCCTGATGCTCACCTAGCAACATAGTGTAGAGGACTTCTATCCTTCCAGACTGCTACCACCTTTTGTGTCTTGGCTTTCTGAGATTTCACCATCTCCCACTATTGCAGTCCACTTCCTCCAGGACTCAGACAAGTGTTAATGGAGGAGGAGCTAGAAGATCAAAATGGGCACAGTGCTCCATGATCTCATCTGCCTTGCTTGAATCCCTTAGGGGTAACTTTGATTTTCAGAATAAGCTTCCTACTCTCCAGTGGCCTTCAAAATCTGATTTGGGTAGAAGTCTCCAAGCCTTCTGGAGAAGCCTCCCAGCCTGTAGTTTCCCCACCTGTTGACAGATCAAGATGGAACAAGCAATTTTAGTTTTCAAAGTGTACTCACTTGCCCATGCACAGACCACCTTGCCCTTGCCTGTGCTGTAGAGCCTACCAGGAACATTCTTCGTAACTCTTGTCCTTTCACTCCACCAAACTCATTTTAGCACCAAACAATTTTAGCGGGTCACCTCCTCCAGGAGCCCTCTCTATATCCTGCCTGCTCTTCCTTCCCTGCTGAGCTGGATGCTGCTCATCTATGTCCCAGGCAAGTTCTCTCTTCCTTAGATTTTGACTGTGGGCTTACTGGTCTTTCTTCTCCTTTTAGATCAGTGCTTCCCAAATCTTTTTGATCAAGAATTCCATCAATAAGAAAATTTGAACTTTCATCAATATTTATTTTTTTTATAAACTATATACAGACACCACTTTTCATATATAGTATATATTTGAAGATATATAAATATATATACTATATATAAATATATATATATATCCTTATTTTTTTAATGGTTGACTTTTGTTAAACGCGGACACTGAAGGTCTGATATTTTTGTCCCATGTCTCAGATTGCTGTTTGCCCAAATCCTTGGGTGACTGCCTTCTTCCTCAGAGCACGCGGCACCTGACCATTCTTCCTTGAGAAAGGAGGTTATTTTCATTGTCCCTGCACATGGTGCTCAATAAAAGCTGTACGGAGGCATAGCTCAGCATTGTGATAAGGTGGTGTGCTGAGATTTCAGTTTTCAATGCTCAGGCAATTTCTAACAATTTGTTACTGTTCTTCTCTTATGTAGCATCAATGAAAGATAGTCTTCAGTCATCTCAGCTTGGATAGATTACAACTGTTATTCCTTCCTGTGATTGCAGTCCAACCTTTGATGAGACCTCTTTTAAGGTCTAGTATCATGTCACCATGCTGGGCTCATAACAGTCACATTCTAAGTGTTTGTCTCATTCGTTTTGATAGTGCTGATTTCCTAGTCTCTGCTGATGCAGAAGAAGCTGTCCAACTGGGCAGAGAGAGGCAGAGGGGCATTCAGCCATGATGAGAGATGTGACGCCAGCTCCTCTTTTGTGGACTGACTAGGAGGATAACTTTCCCTTTCACAGACATTCAAGTTCACTATGATTATTTTAAATAACAATTGCCACTCTTCATTGAGGGCTTACTACCATGCCAGGTCTTGGACCAGATGCGTTCACATAAAGCAGCTTTTAAGCCCTGTGAGGTGGACAAATGTTGTTATGCCCAAACTGTAGATGAGAAAAAACAAAACCCAGGGGAAGAAGGTAACATGCTGCTGGTCTTTGAGCTAATATGTGATGGGACTAGGATTTGAACTCATGTCTGTCTGACTCCAGAGCCTGACTCTTAACTTACTATCAATGCTTGAATTTGTGGATTGTGGAACATGTTTTTTCTCCCCCCTTGAATCAAGGGAAGAAGTTGGCTCTTTGCACAGGTAGGATCATGCTGTAAATCACAAATACTAAAATGGAGGGGAAAATGAATTTTTGCCAAATGCACTTAGGTGAGGATAAAAAGTATCAGGATGGGGTATTGATGATGGAGAGGTTATGGGATCTTCATCAGGAATTGAGACTCTTGGCTTATCTTTTCCCCTTTCTTTTTGCTTTGCTGTTGCCATGTATTGAAGACTTCGTCACCATCCTTTGGGGCTATTGGGAGGTGGTAGAATCTTTAGGAGGTGGGGATTAGTGGAAGTAATTAGAGGAGTATGCCTGCCCCTTGAAGAGGTTATTGGGACCCCATGCCTCTTCTCTTCCTTTCATTCTTCCTGGACACCACTAGCTGAGCAGCTTCCTCCACCATGATGTGCTGCCTCACTACAGTAGCCCAAATAGGCTAGCTGAACACGGACCAGAACCTCCAAAACTGTGAGCCAGAATAAACCTTCCCCCTTTCTAGGTGGATTATCTCAGGTATTTTGTTACAGTAATGGAAAGCTGACTAATACAAATACCTTATTTTAAAACTAAACTTTATCAGGAAGTAAGACTTTTAAAAGATAACCTTTGTTTTGTTCTTCAGCCAGTTCTTGACCTTACCTTCACTCAGTGCCTTCCTACTATTGGTTTCAGACTGGAGTTAGGAACATAGGTATCACCTATCTTGGGGAATGGTATTTCATTTTGCTTTTGTCATCTCTTTGTCATTATCTCAGTCCTGTAGTAACTATAATCATGTTGCTTGTCGGCCATTTGTTTGATGTACTCATCCTTTCTGTTACAGTTTTAGTTCCCAGAGTCATCGAACAGACCATCCCACTGAACGCCATCTCGAGGGCTCTGCAGCTCCATCCCTTTTTTCCAGAGCTAGATTTAAGTGAAGGCTACTCTTGCCTTCCAGAAAACAGACCTGGATTCCAGTAACTTCATTAGGAAGGACTTTTCTCCTTGTTTTTGTAACTAATAACTTGACCTTTTTAGGATTTTCATTTCATTACGTGTTTTCCAAGATAAATGCTTGATTCTTTTCTCTCTTGCCTTATATATTTAATGAGTTTTTTATTTTTTTTTTTATCTTAGAAGTCTCAAACCCAAAAGTCTTAAGGGTTGGGTAGCAGAAGTGGTGAAATAAGAGGGGTGTGTGTGGTCATGTATGTATTGTGTGAGTGGCAGGAGTCAGTGGTGCACTAGAGACAACTCTTCTCTGAAGACATTGGAAGGCAAACAAGCTGCACCTGCAGCCCAACTCTGACCCTGGTGCCCGTCAGTTTTCAACCTAACCTTCCATGCCACAAGTGCAAAAATTAGATCATTCTCATTGCCACAACAGCCGGATTTCTCATCATCACAAGATTAGATGCAATCTAATTCCTAGTGCGAACAATTCAGAGAGGCCCTTTGCCCCTTAAACAGATCTAAAAGTTGACTTCAGAGGGAAGAAATAGATAAGGACTATCTTCCAGGCTTTAACAGTTCTTAGTTCTCAATACCTTTCCATATTTTCCAAAGCAGATCCGAATCATAGAAAATTAACTTTCACCAAACTGAGGATATTAATATTCCAATTTATCTAAAATGAATGCTATGAGGCATAATATTTGTGTGTACCTTTTCCCCCACATCCTTGCCAACATTTATTGTTGCTTGTATTTTTTGGAGGGGGAGAAGGTATCAGGGATTGAACTCAGGGGCACTCACCCACTGAGCCACATCTCCAGCCCTATTGTGTATTTTATTTAGAGACAGGGTCTCACTGAGTTGCTTAGTGCCTCGCTTTTTGCTGAGGCTGGTTTTGAACTCGTCATTCTCCTGTCTCAGCCTCCTGAGTCGCTGGGATTATAGGCGTGCACCATCATGCCCCGCTGAGAATTGCCATTCTGATAACTGCCATTCTGACTGGGTGAGATGAAATCTTAAGAGTAGTTTTGATTTGCATTTCTCTAATTGTTAAAGATGTTGAACATTTTTTCATGTAATTTTTTTTTAAAGAGAGAGAGAGAGAATTTTTTAATATTTATTTTTTAGTTTTCGGCGGACACAACATCTTTGTTTGTATGTGGTGCTGAGGATTGAACCCGGGTCGCACGCATGCCAGGCGAGCACTCTACCGCTTGAGCCACATCCCCAGCCCTCATGTAATTGTTGATTGATTGTATTTCTTCTGAGAAGTGTCTGTTGAGTTCCGTAGCCCATTTATTGATTGAGGTATTTGGTTTTTTTGGTGTTAAATTTTTTAGTTTTTTATATGTCCTGGAGATTAATGCTCTATCTGAGGTACATGTGGTAAAGATTTTCCCCCATTCTATAGGCTCTCTCTTCATGTTATTGTTTCCTTTCCTGAAAAGAAGCTTTTTAGTTTGAATCCATCCCATTAATTGAGGCTTGATTGTACTTCTTGAGCTTTAGGAGTCTTGTTAAGGAAGTCATGTCCTCAGCCAACATGGTGGAGATTTGGGCCTACTTTTTCTTCTCTTAGGCGCAAGGTCTCTATTCTAGTGCCTAAGTGTTTAATCCGTTTTGAGTTGAGTTTCGTGCAGGGTGAGAGAGAGGGGTTTAATTTCATTTTGTTACATGTGACTTTCCAATTTTCCCAGCACCATTTGTTGAAGAGGCTTTCTTTTCTCCAGTGAATGTTTTTGGTACCTTTGTCTAGTATGAAATAACTGCATTTGTGTGAGTTTGTCTCTGTGTCTTCTATTCTGTATCCAAAGGACTTAAAATCAGCATATTACAGTGACACAGCCACATCAATGTTTATAGCAGCTCAATTCACAATAGCTCAACTATAAAAATAAACTAAGTGTCCTTCAACAGAGGAATGGATGAATGGATATATATCTCATATATATATATATGTGTGTGTGTGTGTGTATGTATACATATATATCTTATTTTCTTTCCATCATATATGTCCCTATATAATGGAATATTACTCAGCCCTAAAGAAGCATGAAATTTTTGCATTTGCTGGTAAATGGATGGAGCTGGAGAATATCATGCAAGGCCCAATAAGCCAATCCCCCTAAACCAAAGGCTGAATGTTTTCTCTGATATGCATATACTAATTCACAATAAAGGAAGTGTGTGTGGAAGAATAGCATTACTTTATATCAGATAGAGGGAAGTGAAGGGATGGAGGGGGTTGGGTGTAGGAAGGATAGTAGAATGAGTCAGATATTATTACCCTATGTACATATATAACTATATGACTGGTGGGATTCCACATCATGTACATTCAGAAGAATGAGAAATTATACTCCATCTATGTATTGAAGTGCATTCTACTGTCATGTATAACTAATTAGGACAAATTTTAAAAGATAATATATTATAATATCTGGGCAGTCTCCATCTACACTTTAAATAATCAATAATCCTGGGTCTGTAACTCAAAGTTACATTACCTTGAAGGTAACATAACATCTTAAATTATAGTTAATTTTGGTGTCATAGACAACCAATGAGTCCTATTTCTTTCTATTTTTCTTCTATCATTCTCATTCTTCTCCCTCCTCCCCCATGCCTTGCAGCCCACCCTCTCCTACCTTGCCCTACCTTGCCCTCTGCCCACCTCTCCCAGGGTGCCTTTTCAGGATGGATTCTTGAATGGGGCTTGAACATAGAAAGTGTTTGGTACCATGTTTAAGAAAGTTGCACCAGAGAAGAGAATTTCAGAAAGAAACAGGGAAAAAGAAATTGGGAAACAAAACCAAAAGAAAAGGGCAGAAGCAAAGGCTGAGCAGATCTTTCCCATCTTCTCTCTCCTATGCACAGAAGTCCTGCAGCAGAGGAATCCTCCTTGGACACGCTATGCAATGTCTCATCCATGTTAACCACAATCAAATTTGCATCTTATCTTTCTTATTCTATACCCTGATCCAAAAGACCCATCAGAGGAAAAGGATTCTATGAAAGTTCATCAACAGGAAAATCTACATCCTGATGCATAAGAGGTAGGTCCTAATGACAGCTCTATTACTTATAAGCCATTGACCTTGAGTAAGTCACTCAATCTCTCTGAGATTTTCTTATCTGCAAACTGGATGTAACAGTACAGCTCCTACCCAGCTCTTAGGGATGAAATAAGATGCTTGTAAAAGCACTGGAAACTATAAAATGCTAGTCGAAGATGAGGCATTATCTTTTTAATCTCTGAACCCAGTGCTATAAATGCTATGGGCTGTGGTCATTGCTTTTGACTAATTTTTCTTAGATTTCTTAGCAAATAGAGTGGGTGTTACAGTGAGGGATAACTTTAATTTGTAGGAGGAAAGATGACATTTAAATAGCCTACCAATGCTGTTTATAAGAAATCATGACGATGTGAAATCACTTCAGAGCACACCTTCTTTGTTCTGAGATGAGCCATTTGGGTGGGTCCTTTTTAGTTATGCAGACACAGTAAGCACCAATTATCCTAGACAGTAGGGGCAGTACACAGGAGTTTGTTTGCTTGTTTGTTTGTTTGCGTCTCTAGAGCTTAGGTCTTCAGCACTGCAGGCAGATGGAATCTTGCTGCCCCGACAGTTGATTCAGGAGGTGGGCCCATGGCCAGAGTGTCAATCAGAGGGAAGCTCAGAGCTTATCTGGACAGAGGACTGCTGCCTTCTCACTTGAACAAGGAAGCACATGGCCCAGCTGATGCTGACAGACATCTTTAGACCCTGAGGACTTCTGTCCAATGACGACGCTGATTGGGCAAAGTGCAGAGTTGAGACATGTCAGAGACACTGAACTGGAGCTCTGATAGAACCCACCACGAGCCAATGACTCATCTTGATTGTCTAAGCCAGTTTGTGTTGGGCTTTAGAGTAGTAGATATTGCTGGTGAAGTCATCTTAAATGGTATAGACTTGGCAGGTTTCTGGAGAAACAGTGGGAAGTTTTCCTTAGTATTCAAGGAGGTTATTGAGAGGAATCTGCCCAAGTCTCCTGACCTTTCCCACCATGATTCACAGCTGATGGAGAAGGCTGCAGGAGGGAGTGTCTATAAGGCTTGCATTATCATAGGAGGAGAAAGGCTGACTGGGTCCTGGTGTAAGGGTGGGGATAAAGCTGTGTCACTAAGTTGACGGACATGAGTATGGTCTGTGAAGATGCTTGTGTTCGGTTTGAGTAGATGCTGCCAAACCATTCTCTCAAGTCAGGGTACCAAGTTACAGGCCTGAGAGTTCCTGGAGCCTTGTATCTTACTTTGCCCCAAGGCTGATAAGCAAGGGGTTCTAGCTTTATCAGAGTGTAGCAGTTCACAAACAGTAGTGGAAAAGTTGCTGCTAAAGTAACACACACGCACACGTGCATATACACACAACACAGATACGCGTACTCACACAAGCATAAGGATTCAGGTGGCAATTTGTTATGGTTTGGCTGTGAGGTGTCCCCAAAAGCTCTTCTTAATGCTGGAATATTCAAAGGTAAAATGATCACACTGTAAGAGCTGTAGCTTAATCAGTCCCTCCTAGTTCGAATGGGGTGTCTGATAACTGTAGGCAGGTGGGGTGTGCCTGGAGGAAGAGGGTCACTGGGGGTGTTCCCTGGAAGGGTGCTTCTTCCCTGTGACCCCCTTCCCCCCCGCCTCTCTGTTTCCACCATGAGCTGAGCCGCTCTCCTCTGCTGGGCCCTTCTGCTGTGATGCTCTGCCTCTCCTTGGACCAAGAGCAAAAGAGTTGGCCATCTAGGGACTGAGACCTCTGAAACCTGACTTCACCAGCAATATCTACTACTCTAAAGCCCAACACAAATATCTACTACTCTAAAGCCCAACTCCTCCAAGTTGTTCTTGTTGGGTATTTTGGTCACCGTGATACAAAAGCTGAATGAAACACATTGCAATTGGGGCAATAATTTAAAAGCAAATACATTTAAAGCATCTGAATGAGGCTATTTTAAAGTGCAAGTATAAACCAAGTACCTGAGTACCTGCTCAGACTCTAAGTTGTCCTCCCTAACCTAGGAAGCATCTCAACACCCCATCAGAATTTCCCTTTCTGTATAAAGATGAGGTGGGGCCTGGGGATATAGCCTAGTTGGTAGAGTGCTTGCCTCACATGCACAAGGCCCTGGGTTCAAACCCCAGCACCACACACAGGCACAAAATGATAAGGTGGGAAGCAGGAAGTAAGAGAGTGGGGTGAGTGTGTGTGTGGGAGGGGGAACAGTGAAGGAGGAGAGGGTAAGAAAGGTTAGTTTCTACACAAATAGCAGCTCATCTAAAATATCCCAATATGTTAAATTATTCGATATAGGTGTTGACGAAACAAACAGTAAGGCATGGTATAGTGTTCACTATTATTGGTTGATTTTTTGTTCATTGATATATAAAATAATGTTTCAGTTTATCTGAAACAAAAATGCCTTACATTGGGCTTAGTTGACCCGCAGCACCAGCTTTGTATGAAGTATGAAGAATTTACTTGAAGGTTCAGGAGAGAGTTGATACAAACTTAATTGATGTAATATTCTCCTTTAAATATGTATTTGCTAAAAACCAAAATGTTAACACTGGGAAGACAAGGTATGCTCATTCAAATAGTACCTAATATTCTTTCCTGTTACTTCTCACGGGTTCCGTCCTTGGAGCAGGGATTGGCAATCCGGCGGGCTGGTTTCTGTGTTGAAGGGTGACACCATTCACTTCCTATTGTGTCGGCTTGCCCGAGGGGCTGGATTCTTGGTGTTATTAGCCGTCAGTGTCCTCTGCCAGCCTCTGGGAGCTAGTGACTGGAGCCCAGGCTTCTGAGTGTCTTCTATCGCTTCTTCCACTGTCATGTCTCATTTGATCACTTTGAGGATTTCACATTCCATTCATGGACATGTGGCAGAGAGACTTCTAGGTGCCTACCCGATATCTATTCTCACCTTTCTCCTTAATAACAGATCTTATCAAAAGAAACAGTATGTTCAAATTAAACCCAACTTTTGCCAGCCGGCCTGTATGATCCAGATTTGATCAACAAATTGTAAGTGAAAGTTGTTAAATGGGGACTCCTGGGAAAGCTTTTTTTAAAACATGCTATCTCAACTGCTGGGCACCCTTTTCCACTTGGCCCTTTTGCCTGTCTGTTTCTGGGAGCACTGTGTGATTGCTGGAGCAGCAGTCGCTATTTGATGAACATTAGAAAGAGGGCCACAATCTAAGATGCTGCCCCGGGACTGCTGTATCAGCCCTGAGCTGCCTGCTTCTGGAATTCTCATTCTGTGCAAGCAGAATAAACTCTTGTTTATTTAAACTGCTGCCTCTCAGGTTTCTATTACTCACAGCTGAATGCAATTCTGGCATTCTAAATATTCATTCAGTATAATCCTCCATGTGATTAGTTCAACATTTTACAATTGTCTTTGAATGGAGGTCTGTGCAACAGAGATGTGCCCCACGCACTCAGGTTCCCTGGCCTGGAGCATGAACACTCAGCTTAAAAGGCCTGCCATGCCCAGCAGAACCAATTAACCAGCGTGGAAATGGGCTGGATGGCAGGGCAGGCCTTCCTACTCCACTGTTGTACTGGGGAGTCCATAGGATGGAATCAGAGGTTGAGGTCTGGGGACATCTTTCCAGAGCTCTCAGCTTGTTGTCCTCACGGGAAGGAGAGATCCATGGCAATATGTTGGAACAGACATGAGGCTTCCTCCTGCATTTATACTAGAGCCATGTAGACCCGCCCATCAAGTTTATGAAGACCCAAAGTCTAAATGTCACCATCTTCTGTCAGGTGTAAAATAGACTATAATCAGACTGAAAGACCTAAGCAACCTCATTCTATTTGGGACCTCATTTTGCTCTGAAACTTAACCTCTGACCTACTGCAGTCCTAAAGTCAGGAAAATACCACAGAAAAGCTCTGTGGAAACAGTTCTCGGAAAAGCCGCAGATGGTGATCTCCTAAGATAGGCCAAGATATCGAAATATCTGAGATTCCAGATGGCCCGCACCTAGGTGTGGTGACCAATATCTAAACTAGAAGCCCTGCAGCTTGGCACATACCCCCCTTGCGACATCCTCACCGTTTAAACCAATTATTTTTAAATGCATCAACCCCTTGAACTAACCAATAATCCTTTCCAGATTCTTTCCCGCCATTTGATAAGCTAATCATATTTTAAAGTTGTTGTTTGATTTTCCCGCGGTGTGTGATGATTTGCTATGATGTATGTGGGGGTCCCTGCCTTCTCCAAAGAGTGTATAAAACTGCTGCAAACCCTGGGCTCGGGGCCTCTCAGCGTCACCAGTTGCTGTGTGCGCGCAGAGGACCGAGCTAGCTCGCAATAAACACCTCTTTGCTGCTTACATCGATCTTGGTCTCTGGTGGTCTTTTGGGGGTCCCGAATTCGAGCATAACAAGACCACGGATACTCTCCCTACATCTGCTTTTGTCCACCTGACCTGGGACTGGGATGGTCCTGTGCCTACCCCACCCCAGCACCACCGTCAGTGGAGAATTACAGCCACTGTGAAAAGAGCCAGAAAAATGGACACTGTAGTCGACCTCATTCACACTCCGTTGCTACCCTCTGCTCTCCCTCCAACCCTTTTAAACTCAGATCCCCCCAATCATTTGACAAATAAAAAAGTATTTACCAGTAAAAAATGTGTATGGGAATCAAAATAAGTCAACTTTATACTGAAACATTTTTGTAAAGTATTACCTTCCAAAAGCAATTTATAGATACACAAGAACTAGAGCAAGTTTGAGATTAAGGTGGGGGGTGCAGGGGTGGGCAAAGGAGGAGGAGGAGAAAGAAGAAGAGGAGGAGAGAGAAAGAAAGAAGTTTGGACTTAAGCAGGTCTGGCCTACTCTCTCAGCCAATAAATGAACGCATTACTAAACCAAGGACGTGGTCTGTGCTCTGCCAATTGCTAATTACCTGAGCTACACCCCTTAATGCCATCATTGTTTTATGTACCTTAGAAATATTCACTCTCCTGTTGTTTCTGAAGCCAAGCTGGAGCCAGCTTCTCCAACAACATTCAAGTCTAGGAGCTGCCTCAATGGGTCACAGGGTTCAGGGAGCGCCACCCTACGTGGGTCCCAGACCTCCATGCTAGATGTATGCTTGAAGTGAATGGCACCACAGTCTGCATCCTGGCTGCCACAATCTCCTTATCAGTCAAGATGGAACTGATGAGGGGCCTGTAATACTCCCATTCCTTCTGGTGCTAATGTCTGTCCCTGACAGCCCTGTCCCTGGCCTCTTGCAGGGTCTCTGTGCTATTGTAGTGCTGTTCTGCTGTGGCCCAGCCCTGGAGATGCTCCTGTCCCCCCTGGCCTCCTCCAACCTGGGGCAGGGGGAAGTGGGAGGTCCCAGAAGCACAGGCAACTCAGGCTGCCTCTGGACTGCCATCTCTCCAGATAAATGCTTGGGAGATCCCTTGTCTGGATCTTACCAGTCACACAGGAGCTGTCAGTAAAGCAGGTAGCCTGGTGTCTGGATCCCTTCTGGCCCCACAACATTAGGTCACAGAAGTGGTTTGTTAACATTTGAATCACTTGATCCACCTAAGCCTCAGTGTTATGGTTTGGATGTGAGATGTCCTCCCAAAGCTCATGTGTGAGGCAATGCAAGAAAGCAGTGAAATGACTGGGTTGTGAGAGTCTTAACCTGATCAGTGCATTAATCCCCCATAGGGATTAACTGAGTGGAAATTAAAGGTGGGCAGGGCGTGGCTGGAGGAGGTGGGCATTGGGGGCGTAACTTTAGGGCATATATTTCGTATCTGGCCAGTGGAGTCTCTGCCTTCTGATCATCATGTGAGCTACTTCCCTCCACCACCCACTTCCACCCTGATATTCAGCTTCTCCTTAAGCCCCAAGGAATGGAACCGGCTGTCTGTGGACTGAAACCTGTGAAAACATGAGCCCTTAAGTGAACTTTTCCTTCCCTACAATTGTTCTGGTTGGGCCTCTTAGTTACAGTAGCAAAACAACAACAACAACAAAAAAAAACAACATCAACAACAACAACAAAAAAAAACAACTAAGACATTCGGTTTCTTTTTCTGTAAGATGGGAATAAATAATGGTACCTTTATGTTGCTGTCTTTTTCTTCCCATTTGCTACAGGAAGCATATGGCTTCATGGTTAGTCATGCAAACTGTTAAGCTAGGTTGCCTGAGGTCAAGTACTGCCTCTGTTAAGAAAAAAAAAATCCTGGATAACCATAGCAAACTGCTTGAGTGCTCTGTATCTCAGTTTCTCCACCTGTAAAATGGGGACAGTAACATTACCATACAGGGCTGTTGTGGAAATTAAGGAATCAGTATCAAAGAACTTAGAGGAGCCTATAGCAATAAGATAGTAAGTGCCAAGAGTCAGAACACTCACCATAGAGGCAGGGCTCATTATTTATGCCCATCTTACAAATAAGTAAACTGATGTTTAGAGGGTCAAAGTGGTTCAAACGTCAGGCAACAGCATTTTTGTATGCTTTTGAGGAATTTGGGACTTCTCGTTCTTTGCTTTGAGAATTTCTGGATCCCATCAGTTAGAAGTCATCATTTGTGGTTTGGATCTTACTGTCCCTAAAACCATGTGTTGATAGCTTGTTTGCCAGCCTGTGGGACTATTGGGGGGTGGAGGTGGTTCTAGTGGAAGGAAGTTAGGTCACTGAAGCATTTTCCCCTCTCTGTCTCTTTGCTTCCTGGATACCATGAAGTGAGCAGCTTTACTCCACCACCTGCTCCCTGCCATGATGTGCTGCCTCACCCCAGACCCTGTCAGTAGGGCCAACCAACCATGGACTGAAACCTCTAAAAGTGAGCCAAATAAATTTTTTCCTCTTTTAAAGCTGATTTTTCTCAGGCATTTTGTCACAGCTATGGAAAGCTAACACAGCACCCATACTTCTCACTTCAATGTTGTACTTTACCAACTGTTTCTCCACCCCTCAAAAACCTAAACTGTAAATAAATTTCTTCCCTCATTTCCAGTAATAGCCCCTAATTTTCTCCCACAATTTTAATACCCTTCTCTCCTGGAGCCACACGATAGGGGCATGTTCTCCTGGGTTCCTTGTGTCTTCCTTGCAAAGAGAGGATGCAGTCCCTGCAGAGAGGTAGGCCTCCAGCCTGCAGGGACAGTTGGCTGCCTTGGGTGATAACTGCACCAGTTTGCAGGAGCAGCTGAGAGCTGCTTCCTTTCCTTTGCAGTTCACACTTAATAATGAGCTCTTGCCTCATCACCATCTTAGGTTTCCTGTTCTAGGTTTCTGGCTCATGAAACCAAAATTCCCTTCTGCTACATCTTCTCAGCCTACTTCCGGGAAAGATGCAGGATCTCTTCTTCTGAATGGTCTCATTCTGCATGTGGCCTTATTGTCTGGCTTTTCTACAATGACCTTGGGGCTTTTTCTCTCAGCTTCTATCTGACCTTCAAGTCTGGCTGCCCTGGAGCACACACACATTAGCAGTTCTCACACCCAACAGCTAATTGTTTATGTCAGGAAATGTTATTTATCTACTCTCCCCAGAAGTTCAGGGCAACACACCTACAAAACGCCACTCAGACTAAGCATGATTTCTTTATCTTGTCCCCCAAAGAATTGGGTTTAGAAAATGATTTTCTATCAAGTGACAAGTCTCAAAATATATGACAGTGTTTAGAACTGCACTAAAAGTAAGTCTGCCTTCTGACACTGATCATCCCCCTACCCACTGTACCCCTTTGCAGAGGCAATCACTGTTATAGGGAGAGAATCCCTTATCCAAAATGCTGAAGTGTTTTGGAATATTTGCATGTATAATGTGATTTCTTAGGAACAGGACACAAGTCTAAACACAAAATCTGTTTCACATATTCCTTCTATGCCTAGCCTGAAGGTAATTTTTATGCAATATTTTTGACTTCCATCCATCCTGTGAGGTCAGATGCAGAACTTTCTACTTGCAATGTCATGTCAGCACTCAAATAGTTTCAGATTTTAAAGCATTTCAGATTTTGGATTTGGGGATTAGGGGATGCTCAACCCATAATAATTTTTTGTTTTGCCTTCCAGAAATATATGGGCCTGAACCATTGACATTGTCCTGGCCCTTGACTTTTTTCAATAATAACATATCTTGTAGTTCTTTCCATATGCAAACATAGACATGCTTTTTATTCTTTTAAATAGTTGCATAATATTTCATTATGTATGAAAGTACCTGTATTATTTTCCCATTGTTTCTGTAACAAATTATCACAAATTTAATGGTTTGAAACAACACAAATTCGGGGGATAGTAGAGGATAGGAAAGACAGCAGAACACAACAGACACTAGTATGGCAATATGTAAATCAAGGGATGTGTAACTGATGTAATTCTGCAATCTATATGGGGTAAAAATGGGAGTTCATAACCCACTTGAATCAAAGTGTGAAATATGATATATCAAGAAATTTGTAATGTTTTGAACAACCAACAATAAAAAATTTAAAAAAAAAAGAAACAACACAAATTCAATATCTTACAGGTCTAGAGGTTAGACATTCAAAATTGGTCACACTGGGTGAATGTTGAGATGTTCCCAGGCCATGTTCCTTCTGCAGGCTTGAGAGCAGAATCCACTTTCTCACATTTTCCAGCTTCTCAAGGCCTCACCCACATTGTGGCTCCTAGCACCCCCCCGCACACCCCAGCAGACACATCACTCTGACTTTAGTACCTGTCATCACATCTCATTCTCTCTCAGTCTTACACTTCTGCTTTGTGATTTCACTGGGCCACCTGGATAATCCAGCACCATCTCCCACTTCAGATCTTCACTGCATGACATGTGCAAAGTCCCTTTTGCTGTAGCAGGTAGCATATTTACAGAATCATGGCATCTTTGTAGGGAGACCTTCACAAGTGGGACTAGTGGCCTATAGAAGGAGAGTTCCCTCACCCCATCCTTCTGCCATGTGAAGACACAGCAAGAAGTCATAGTCTGTGAACCAGGAAGGGCCCATCCTGGACACTGAATCTGCGAAAGCCTTGATCTTGAACTTCCGGGCACCAGAACTGGAAGAAATAAATTTCTGTTTTTATAAGTCACCCAGCCCTTGGTATTCAGTTAAAGCCGTCTGAGCAGACGAAGACACCCTTCATTCAATGAACATTTATTAAGTGCCTACCTTGTCCCACGCATTGTGTTAGACATTGTTGGGGATACAAAGACATTTCATTTTTAAAAGATCCTTGTTTCAGGTAGGTCACACATCAATGGAGTAAAACAGAAGTGTTTCCTGGACTTGGACCAGGAATGTCAACTAACTATAGCAGAAAAAATAACAAGTACAAGAAGTTCCAAAGCAACTTGGGAGCCCAAAAGAAGTACATAAAGGGTCTGGGGATGTGGCTCAAGTGGTAGCTCTGTGTACAAAGTTTCGGCTATTATTATTTTCTAAACATGCATATCTATAAAGCTGAAAATTCAGCCACCTAGAAAAAGTCCAAATGGTCCAATTAGTCTTTTTTTTTTAAAGAGAGAGTGAGAGAGAATTTTAATATTTATTTTTTAGTTTTCGGCAGACACAACATCTTTGTTCGTATGTGGTGCTGAGGATCGAACCTGGGCCGCCTGCATGCCAGGAGAGCGCACTACCACTTGAGCCACATCCCCAGCCCCTTCAATTAGTTCTGAATCAAGCATGGAAGAGTTCAGTAGTTTGCGGGAATCCACTGCGGCGTGCACCTGGCCATCCTGCCTCAGATCGACGGACTGCTCTCCCTGGGCTCCTCATGGGAGAATGGTGCTGAGGAAGTTTGGAAATCTAGGGCCTGAGTTTCCTCTCTAATATTGACTGAGGCAATTCTCCTGGCAGATATGGCTGGGTAATTGGTAAATTTGGTCATGTTCCTTGTGCTTATTTTTAAACGAGACAGGAAATATGCTCTTTACTGATTCTGCCATTCTCCAGCTCACAGCGCCAAAAATACCCCTCCAATCACAGCCTGGAAATCCAGGTTCTTGTGAGGGTCACAATTTGTAGTTATCTCAGTCATGTCTTCCTTTGGGTTTCTCCAATATCCCTACTCCTTTGACTCTGTCTCCCTCTGGATCATTCTTGGTAGCCTCTGCCTCTTTCTCCCACCTTTGAAATGATGCTAATGCCCTCCAGAATGGCTTTGTGAGGCCATTAACAGAAATAATTAAAAATTAGAAAATACTCAGCCAGCAGATCCAAAGTAATTTTTTTTGTCCTTAAAGAGCTCACACCACCAGATATATATAAGCATAAACCTGCACAAAGCCCAATATCTTCTGCAGGTGCCATAGTAATTATCACACATGGCCACTGGCACCTGGGACGACTGCAGGGGGGCTGTATGTTCTGTGCCAAGCATTGAGCTCTGCTGTGCTGAAGATTATGTACTACTTGGTCCAATTGCTCATGTTGCTGATCCAAGACCTTGGACATGATCTCTACCTCCATCAGGCAGCCTCTGTGGGCTGAGAAACATTCCCTAAACTTCATTCCACACTTCTTCAGAATTCCGAAGAGAAGAGTGGCCCAAGTTCCAGAGAGAAAGGAGACATATTCAGAAACTATTCCTTTAATTCAGAGATTCTCAACCATAGCATTACTGGCATTCTGAGACAGAAAATTATTTGGGGATGGGGTCTCTTGTGTATTGCATGATATTTAGCAGCTTCCCTGGTTTCTGTGTATTAGATGTTAGTATTGCCCTGTTCCCTTCACCCAAATTGTGACAATCAAAAATGTCTTTGGATATTGCTAAAGATCCCCTGGGGACGAAGTCTCTGTTCAGGAGTCAATGCTTAATCCAACATTCCAGCAAGTTCTAATTAAAAGGAAAGACATTCCATTGGAAGATTTAATATTGTTAAGATGATAATATTCCCCCAAATTGATTGACAACAATACAGCCCAAATTTGTCAGTGTAACCTCTATTCAAATCTTGCAGGAATTGATAAGCTGGTCCTGAAATTCACAGGATCCAGTATAATCAAAACAATCTTGGAAAAAGAACAAAGTTAGAGGACTTTCCATTCCCAATTTCAAAACTTACTACACAATTGTAATAATCAAGGTACTATGGAACCTGCAAAGGGAAGACATATGGACCCAAGGAATAAAACTCAGCGTCCAAAAGTATTTATATTTATGGCCAAGTGATTTTCAACAAGGGTGTCAAGATCATTCAGTGAGGAACAACTAGGTATCCACATGCAAAAGATTAAAGTTAGAGCCCTATCTCACCCCGTATACAAAATTTACCTTAAAATGTATCAAAGAATTAAAATTGAGAACTAAAAACATAAAACTAAAAGACAAGATATAAGCATCTCTTCCTGATCTTGAATTAGGCAATAGCTTCTTAAATTTGACCCCTGAAATACACAAAGAACACAACACAACAAAATGATAAATTGGACATCATTAAAATTAAAATCTTGGTACTTCAAATATACCATCAAGAAAATGAAAACTGGGCTGGGGATGTGGCTCAAGCGGTAGCACGCTCGCCTGGCATGCGTGCGGCCTGGGTTCGATCCTCAGCACCACATACAAACAAAGATGTTGTGTCTGCCGAAAACGAAAAAAAAATAAATAAATATTAAAAAAAAAAAGAAAATGAAAACTATCTGCAGAATAGGCAGAAGTGTTGGCAAATCACATATCTGATAAAGGACTTGTATCCAGAATATATAAATATATAAAGCAGTCTTAAAAATCAATAGAAAGTCAAAACAATATGATTTTTTTAAAAGGCAAAGAATTTGAGTAGACATTTCTCCAAAGACATATACAAATAGTTTAAAAAGCACATGAAAAAAAATGGACATTATTAGCTATCAGGAACAAGCAAATCAAATGCACCATGAGATATCATTGCACACCCATTAGGACTGATATAATTTTAAAAACGAAAACAAAAATCTGACAATAACAAAAGTTAGCAAGGATGTGGAGAAATGGGAAGTCTCATAAATGGCGGGGGAATGTAAAATAGTACAGCCACTTTGTAAAGCAGTTTGGCAGTTCCCAAAAATGGTAATCAGAGTTACAATGGCTCAGGAGTTTCATTGCTAGGCACTGAATTGAAATATGAAAACAAAATAAAAGAAAAATGGATGAGAATTGAAAACTTATACCTACCACAAAAACTTGTACATATGTATTCACGTGTATTATTCATTACAAAAAATGGAAACAGTCCAAGTGTTCTTCAATTAGTGAATGGATTAACACAATGTGGTGCATCAGTATAATGGAATATTATTCAACAATTAAAAAAAAAGTGTAGTGCTGATGTGTCACAACATGAATGAACATTGAAATCATGATGTGAAGGGGGGGAGAATCAAGTACAAATGATCACATATTGTTCGATTCTATTCAATGAAATGTCCAGAATTGGCAAATCTATAAAGACAGAAAGTGGGTTGATGGTTGTTAGGGACTATGGAGAGCGGTTAATAGGGAATGACTGCTAATGGGTTTGGGGCTTCTTTTGGGGATGATGAAATGTTCTGGAAATAGTGGTGATGGTTGCACAACTTTGTGAATATTACTACAAACCATTGAATTGTGGATTTAAGGAAAAAAAGACTAAATGAATGAGAGAATAGTTGGAATTAAAAAAAAATCAATCATTAGGAGAATCAAGATTGATATGGGAACTTCATCAGATAGGGTCTGGTGAAGAAGGGAAGCTGTGGAAGAATGGGACTTAGCTTGCTTTGATGCGAGTCTGAGGGATGCCTTTCCACTTTACCATGGCAGCTGCAAGCTGACCCAACCCACAATGTCTGGACTGTGAGTGGGTCTGCTGAGACTCAGATGGCACCCAAGGGGATTTAGGATGAAACCTACAGAGAAAGGCCCTGAAGATTTGCAATCTACTTCCTTTGAGGTGTGCTGTTAATCACAGTAGATTTAGGACTATCTTCTTTGTGATTGAAATATGAGAATGCAATAAAAGACATATGAATGAACATTGACGTTGTGGCCACACAAAATTGTACATACGTATTCATTTATATATTACTCATTACAAAAATGGAAACAATCCAAGAGTCTATCAACTGATGAATGTATTAGCATGATGTGGTATGTGAGTGTAATGGAATACTATTCAATAATAAAAATGAATTGATTGCCGAGTATTCTTCTAGGCACTGGGAAATAGTAAACAAAAAAGACCCCAATTTCTGCCCTGTGGAAGGTATATTCTAAGTGCTGAATGCTGACCCTTTTCTGAAAGTTTTACATACCCTCATTACATTCCTGTTACATCATTTTTAAAAATTTTTTAATTTGTGCTTTTTAGTTATACATGACAGTAGAATGTACACCTAATGGAGGTGCCCCAGAAGGCCACAGGGAATAAATACCACTACAGGATCTTTGACATACATACATGGAGTATAACTTCCCATTTTTGTGGTTGTACATGATGTGGAGTTACACTGGTTGCATATTCAGATATGAACATAGAAAAGTTGTGTTTGATTCATTCTACTGTCTTCTCTCCTAGTCCCATGTCCCTCTCTTCCCCCTTTCCCCCCATCCAATCTTGTGAACCTCTCCTCCTCCATCTTCCCTGTCTATTGTGAGTCAGCATCCACATATTGGAGAGAACATTCAGCCTTTGGTTTTGGGGGATTGGCTTATTTCATTTAGCATGATAGTCTCCAGTTCCATTCATTTACCAACAAATGCCATAATTTCATTCTTCTTTATGGCTGAGTAATGTTCCAATGTGTTTATGTACCACATTTTCTTTATCTATTCATCTGTTGAAGGACTTGCCATATCTTTATGAGATAGTTACTATGTCAGTGAGCTCTTAGTCACTGTGGAAAACAATAACCTGAGATAATCAACTTTAAGGAGCAAATAACATCTTTTAATGTTAGCTTACGGTTTTGGAGGTCTCAGTCCATAGTTGGTTGGTCTATTTTTGGGGAGTCTAGAACAAGGCTGTACGCCACAATGGAAATATGTGGCAGAGAAAGTTGCTCACCTCATGGCAGGCAGCAAGGAGATATGCAGGAAGGGGTTGGGGCCCCAGTGTCCCCTTCAAAGGCATGGCCCCAATGACCTTCCATTAAGCTCCACCTCCTGAAGGTTCCACCACCTCCCAGTAGAGCCACAGGTTGAGGACCAAGCCTTCAACACAGGGGCATTTGGGGAACACTTCCAAACCACAGAAGCTACTACTGTAATTCTCTTTATAAGCGCGGAAGCTAAAGCTCAGGGAGGCCTCATTATAGACCCCCGCTCACACTGAAAGGGAAGATTTGAATGTGAGCAAAGTACTCTTGGAGCTGAGCACTTAACCATCCTTCTCCCAAATGGAGGTGCCCCAGAAGGCCACAGGGAATAAATACCACTACAGGATCTTTTAATTTTTGAGAGAACACAGATATGTTTCAGATACCACATAAACTACTATTATTAAGTTCTTTGGAACTAAACTAATAAATTCAACCATTAGATATTTCTTTGGACCCAGGGTTGCTGTGAAACATTATTGAGATGCTAAAGGCAACACACACAAAGAAAATTTGGGAACTTCTGTGCTCTATTATTGTCTCGTGTCTATGGGTTTCCTGTAGACTGCAGGCTCCAGGGGCTGCGGGCACAGAGTGCATCCTGCAAATGTTGAATGAAGAGGTGAACAAATGAATGGAGATGGAGCAGGAGTAAAGAGGAGATTTGCAAACAAATCAGAGCCAGGATGTAACTAGCAAGGATAACCGAATAAATGGAAGAAGAGGATACAATATTTGGAGACTAAAAATTATGTGGGAACTATGAAATAACCAAAGGCAGACTCTGAAGGCAGATTACCTGACTTTGAATCCCAGCTGTATGTACCACATACTGGTTTTGTGATCTTGGGCAACTTACTTAACTTCCCTGAGCTTCAGTGTTCTCACCAATGAAATGGAATTTTAAAGAGGTTATATGAAAAAAATACACACACACACACACACACACACATATCAGGTTAAATGACACAGTCTGCTTAGAACAGTGACCCGTACATTGTAATTGTGAAATATGCATTGTTTTTTTATTTTATTATTATTATTATTATTATTATTATTATTATTATTATTAAAGTTCTATGCAATCAGGGGTTTTTGTTGTTGTTTTGTTTTTTCATCTCAAAGTCATTCGGACTCTAAGGGGATGGGAGGTCTAGCTAAATGGCCACCAGCCTTCATGATGTTGTTTCACCTCTTCACTCTTACTTCCATGTAAGGACTGCAGTTGTTTACTTATTCATTGTCAGGATTCACACCCACTTCTTTGTAGAATCTTCAGTAGCTATTCCATTTTCTTCCCTTCCACAACTTAGTTCAGGATGTTGGACAGCCCCCTCCCATCATGCCCACCAATTAACGTCATTGTCCGCTATGATCAGTTTCTAACTGGTGACTTGAGTTTTGTTGGGACTAATTCTGCATTTAGACGCCTTGTCAGTCTTTCTCTGAAAATTATTGAGGGCCTGATGTAGGTGTGGGTTGGGTTCACCCAAAAGTTTCATCTGTGTGTGTGTACACGTGCGTGTGTGCGCCAGGGATTGGACCCCAGGGGGTGCTTAACCACTGAGCCACATCCTCAGCCCTTTTGTATTTTGTTTTGAGACAGGGTCTTGCCAAGTTGCTTAGGGCCTCCCTAAATTGCTGAGGCTGGCTTTGAACTCGGAGATCCTCCTGCTGGGATTACAGGTGTGGGTCACCACGCCAGGCCCACCTTTAGTCTTATTTCCCTCCCCTTTTTTCATCACCCCCTCCCCCTATCTGCTGGCCCTTCTTATGTTCTCTCTCTCCTTTTACAGGTAACTTCTTCTTATATCTCCAACCTTCCCTCTAGGTTCACTTACATCTTCAATTTTTTTTGATAGAGGGTAGGCTGGTAGTCAGCTATCCGATCTTCTTCTTCTACAGAAAGGTCTTAATTGCACTTATCTCTGAAAGTTATTATCACTGAGAAATATTTAAAAATTCTACATTGGCAGCTAGTTTCTTTCAGTACATTGAAAATATCACTTCTATTAAATGAATGTTAGATTTTATCACCTTATAGTCCATGCTTCTTAATATTTCTTCCATTTTCCCCCATTTGTTTTTTCTTTTGCTGGGTTGTGGCTACTTTTTTTCTGTGTCTAATTCTACTGATAAACTCATTCATTGAGTTTTTAAATTTGAGTTACTGGTTCATTTCTAGACATTCAATTTAGTTCTTTTTAAAATATGCTAGATCACTTTTTATATTTTCATCATCTGTACACCTTTTCAAGCTGTATCTAGTAATTCCAATATCTCAGTTAAATTTATCTGTCTGTACTTTCTCTTGTTTTTGCTTTCTGTGCTTGTGAGACTTAATATCCTTGATTATTATTGACTGTGTGTTTCTCATTGTCTTTGAAAAATGAAATGTGGGGTGTGCCCCCTCTAGAGATGACTTGTCTTTGATAATACCACATTTAATAACTGTGCTTTTAGTCTCTGATCTCTTTAAACTAAATTCATAGCTCGAGGTTCCTTTGGACCAGCCACACTGTAAATTTGAGGTAAAACTCTCTGGAGGGCTACTCAGTGGATTTCAAAAGGAAGCAATCAACTCAGGTATCCTCCTCTCATGCCAGCATAAAGACAACTTTCTTTTCAGTCCCCTGGGTTTGGGGTCATTGTTGGTTTTATTTCTGATTCAGTCTTACCCTCGGGTACATTTTTTTGGCAGGGGGTACCAGGGATTGAACCCAGGGGCACTCGACCACTGAGCCACATCCCCAGCCCTATTTGGCATTTTATTTAGAGACAGGGTCTCACAGAGTTGCTTAGCGCCTCTCTGTTGCTGAGGCTGGCTTTGAACTCTTGATCCTCCTGCCTCAGCCTCCCCAGCTGCTGGGATTACAGGTGTGTGCCACAGTGCCTTGCCTGAGGTACCTTTTTATTGTGGGATTTTCCACTATATTCTCCACCTGGCCTGTGCTTTGATTTCTTTCTCTTTACCTCAAGAAAAGATAAGTTCCAAGTAGCTGGGACTGAAAGTTATCTCAGGATAGGAGCGCTGTTGTCTTCCTTTATAGCTCTGGGGTCTTGCTTTCACTTGAATATTTTCACTTGTCACATATTTGTCTTAAATGATATATTTTTAAAAAATATTTGGGCTGGGGATGTGGCTCAAGTGGTAGCGCGCTCTCCTGGCATGCGTGCGGCCCGGGTTCAGTCCTCAGCACCACATACAAACAGAGATGTTGTGTCTGCAGAGAACTAAAAAAAATAAATATTAAAAAATTCTCTCTCTCTCTTAAAAAAAAAAGATAAAAAAATATTTAATTCAGCATTTTAACATGCTTTCATGGGAGGGTCAGTCTGAATAACCTACTTTGCCATTACCAAAACTGGCAATATAATTTCTTTAACAGCTGAACATTATCATAGCCTATACCAATGTTATCTAACCACTCCTATGATGGGCATGTACGTTGTTTTTAATCTTTTCATATTATAAATAATATTGCAATGAATGAATTATAGTCCACTATGTATATATCATGTATATGTGTATTTGTATGTGTGTATATGTTTATATTTTACATTTAGACATACACACATCTTTCTGTATGGTAAGTGCTCAGAAATGGATTTCAGGATCAAGATGTATTGTTATTGTTGTTATTGTTATTTTTATGATTTAACCTTTGAGAGCTATTGCTAAGTTTCACTTCAACGCACTAGCAGTGTATTAGAGTCTATCATAGCTTTCCTTTATAACATTTTGGATTTAGGGGAAGAAATTTCTCAATGTTATGTACTCAAATGCCATCTTGGTTTGCCTAACAGTGGCCATGAGATTGTGATCGAGATGAGGACCTTGCTGGGTTGGAATTAGTGGAATAGTTTGTACCTGTCTCCAGGGAGGAGCATTGATCTGGAACCCAAGACTTTCTCTGCAGGCTTACTGAGACATTAGCTCCTAGACTCCTGAAGCCTAGATTTTGAACTTCCCATTTGTCCCTTTTGCTAGATGAGGGTTGAATTTGGTCTAGAGGTGGTAGTTCTGGGTTGTACTCAGGATATCTGTTTACTAGCAAGTTAAATAGCATCCCTTTGTGGCAGTTTGATAGTGAGATAGAAAAATAACTTTTCTTTGCTTGATAGGATTTTCTACTGTCTCTTTCATTTCACAAAATGTTTATGACAAGAAAAATAATATTTTAAATTTTTTTGAGGATGAGTTTAAAAAAATCTTTTGACTTCCTTCTGGCTCAAGGAGTTTACGTTTATGAAAACAAATTCTTGGTAAGTCACTTATATCATACCTGAGTCTAATTGCCATACGTTTGTTCCCCTGGAGTCCATCCCTATTCTGAAAGCATTAAGCAATGTGAAATTGCAACCTAGAGAAGATTCGATAAGGGTGGGCTTTAAAAAATTAAGATCATTTATTAAAAATAAAGTAAATGAATCATAGCTTATATAATTTGAGATTTCTTTCAAACTTCTATCTTTTCCATTTTTAATGTAAACTGGAGTTATAAATCTACCAAAGAATTATAAGTTATAAAAATAATAATTTTTTATTTTTTGAAATAATTTCAAAATTATAGAAAAGTTGCGGGAACAATTTAAAGAACTCATATGGGTCTAACACTGAGACCCCATTCAAGTTTTGCCTCTTGTCCCGATAATATGTTGCTTTTAGAGGTCACACCTCTTCAGCCTCTTTCAGTTCAGAACAATTCCTTGGTACTTCCTTGAATTTCATGACTGTAACCTTTTTTAAGACAATGGAAAATTATTTTTTAGAATGTTTCTTAACTTAGGATATTCTGCTGTTTCTTCAGAAAATCTGGTTATGGATGTGGATTTGGCAGGAATATCTTAAAACAATGTTCAATTCTTCTAGCATCCTTTCAGGTGGTACTTGATTTTAATATGACAATGTTGCATTTGATGCTGCCCTTGAATAAAGTGGTTTCTGCTGGGTGGCTTCACAGCAAAGTTATTCTTTTCCCTTTATAATGAATGTCTTTTATGGAAAGATACTTTGAGACTATGGAAACATTCCATTTGCCACCTAACTTTTGCCTATAGATTTTACCTTCATTGATGTTTCTTGCCTAAATTAATCATTACTGTGATTATGCCAAATGATGAGTTTTTATTTTTATCACTTCTTCTGCATTCAATAACTGGCATAAAGAACTTTCTCTTCTCCCTCTTTATGTGTTTGCTTAAATATTCATGGGCTCAATGATATTTGACTCAATGGGTTGGAATCAGTCCTTATCACTAATTTATTTTGATGATCATGTAGTTTTGAACTTGCCCGGTGGTTCAAACTGGCCTCTGTGTCCTTCTAACATGCCCTCATCATTTTTGTATACTCCATTACTTCCTGGCATTCAATTATCTTTCAGACCAAAAAATAAAATGTGAATTGTGCCTGTAATCCCAGGGGCTCGGGAGGATGAGGCAGGAAGATCAAGAGTTCAAAGCCAGTCTCAGCAAAAGTAACGTGCTAAGCAACTCAGTGAGACCCTGTCTCTAAATAAAATAAAAAATGGGGCTGGGAATGTGGCTCAGTGGTTGACCGTCTCTGAGTTCAATACCTGGTACAAAAAAAAAAAAAAAAAAAGGATTGTACTCTTCTGTTCCAGTCCTGAGATCAGTCATACTTTTTCCCCTAAAAACTTCTTCTGTTAGTGGAAAATGGTTTTTAGAAATCTGTATGCTTGGCAAGCTTACTGCTATTCATCTATTGCTGCCTTTAGGATCCCTCCTAGAACTATGGAACATTCAGATTCATTTTATATCTATCTATCTATCTATCTATCCATATGTTTCATGTGTTTTTGATTCTCAAATGGCAACTTCATACTCAGCGGGACTTTAACATATCACCAAAAATAAGTACTTGGTATATATAAAACCTACTTAATGTTAATAGTATAGGCATTATTATCATTAATACTTTGTTGAACATCTAGATGATACTCAATATCTATATCTAGATGATATAGATATGTTCAGAACCATACCTCCAGTTCGGTTCAAACAGTGCTTAAGGAGAAAGGCAGAAAGACAGGAAGGAAAACACAGGGAAACAAAGAAAAGTATTAATGGCAATACTGGTCATGGATAAGTATGCAAGCAGAATATCTGTGGATCAGGGGAAGAAAACAAAAAATAGACATCTACCTAGGTGAGAAGGTAATTATTCAGGGAGGCTAGGTCATGTTGCAGTAATACTCTAAAATCTTAGTGGTTTAAATAACCAATGCTCCGTGGCGCTGCAAGGCACGCATTCTTTGTGCAGGGACTCAGTGGTCCTGGCTGCTCTGACCTCACCGTCCCTTGTCCTTTGATGGCTCCCTTCAACACAAGTTCTCAGGGATCACTGAGGTGGGGAGGAGAATGTGAGATGGCCAGCTCAAAAACACTTCCTTGGGGAAGGCACACACATCTCTTCTGCTCACTGTGTGCCAGTTCACGAAGGTCACACGACCACTCATAATTTCAGCAGGCCAAGGTACAGTAGTTCTCCTGCTGCCCCCGAAAGGAGATCAGGATATCCCTCAAAATCTTTTTCTCCCAACTGATAGGAAAAGCGGGCAATATTCTGACTATTCAGATTCATGTATTTGTAAAGAAAATGTGTCTTCCTTGCCCCATAAATATTTTTGAAATCTAAGATAATCAAGAGGAGTCATGTGATAGATATTAGAAATAATTTCAAAATTACTTGTTTTGAATTTATCCAGAGGAATTGAATGAGGAGATGGTTCACATGGTTTCCACTCTGAAATCTTTTTAGTAAAGGTGTAAACCAGTGATTCTCAAACCTGGCCACATAATAGATTCACTTGGCGAGAGTTATCAAGACAGTTTCCTGGGTGGACCTCACTCACAGAGACTCAAGGGGATTGGCCTGGGTGGGATCCAGAAGCAGGAGTTTTAAAACCTTTCCAGGTAAGTCCAATGCAAAGCTAGGATTAGAATCCTGCTTCCAGTCCTGATGCCACTGTACTCCCCACTCCCTTTGGCCGGTAAGTCACCTCCCCAATGAAACCTCCTAGCCCTAAATTATTGAGGGGAGATGCTCCCATACCCCTCTGTGCTGTCTTTTTCTTTCTTTTTTCTTTTATTTTTCCGGTACTGGGATTGAACTCAGGATTGCTTAACCACAAGGCCACACCCAGTCCTTTTTATTTTTTCATTTTGAGATAGGGTCTCACTTCGCTACTTAGAGCCTCAATAAGTCGCTGAGGCTGACTTCAAACTTGCTTTCCTGCCTCAGCCTCCTGAATTGCTGGAATTACAGGTGTGCCAGGTTCCTCTATGCTGCTGCTGCTGCTTCTTCTATTTTTTGGAACCTGGGATTGAACTCAGGGGCACTTGACCACTGAGCCACATCCCCAGCCTTATTTTGTATTTTATTTAGAGACAGGGTCTCACTGTTGCTTAGCGCCTCAGTTTTGCTGAGGCTGACTTTGAACTCTTGATCCTCTTGCCTCAGCCTCCTGAGCCCCTGGGATTACAGGCATGAACCACCGTGCCCAGCCCTCTGTGCTTTTTATCTGTCCTTAGTATATGGTGCTGAATTTACCTGGATGCTTCGCGCTGTGTTTGGCTATCAGCTCTGTAAATGTAAGGACATATCTTCTTTGTTGATTGACTGCCCAGCCCCTGGCATTAATGCCTAATCAGTTAATGTGCATCAACTACATTAGTAAATTAATACACAAGATTGAACATAAAACTGTCTTTCTCGTTGCTTCCTGTTCCAGCAGAAAGCTTGGAAGTGGAGACCTAAGGTTTGGCAATTTATTTATTTGTATCCTTGGTGACTAACTGCTCTAGACCTCTTTAAACCAGATTCTAGACTCACTGCACAATGAACATTGCTAAGACTGGGTAAAAACGGCAACTGAAACATCTGATGCAATTATTTGAACTCCTTTGATGATTAGACATACTTGGAACATTTCTTAAGAAAACCTGAAATGGCTAATCTATTTACTTGTGCCTATATACTATTAGGTAAGACAAATATGAACAATAACACCACGTGCAGGGAAAAGTACCAGTTTTTCCTTCCTTTGAGGACCTTCCTAATTTCTTCCTAGCCTGTTTTTCTAACAGTTGCATTTTGATTTCAAGAAGTTAAATTTTGGAGTTAAATTGTTGCACAATATTCTGAGAACATCTGGCCTGTTTTTTAATTTCTCTCAGCCCCAATCTATAAAATGGAGACCCCTCTCACAGCTCTTTTGAGGGTTAAGTAAGATACTGCATATGACAGTACTGTGTAAAATGGGAAGTCCTGTACAAGTGATTCTTGTCACTAGTTGTCAGACAGAACTACTGATAGGTGTTGTCCTGAGGTAAGTATCTAAAGGTTCCCTGCTTGATGCTTTCCTCAGCCTAGAAACATAGGATTTTCTCAGATTCTATCTGTCTTGATTTTTTTTTTTTTCCTTTTGAGGTGGAATTTCACTGTGTTGCCTAGATTGGCCTCTAACTCCTTAGTTCAACCAATCCTCCTGCCTCAGCCTCCCGGGTGGCTGGGACTGCAGGAGTGCACCACTGCTCGAAGCTCTTCCTTTCTCTCTTACATTGTTATTTCTAAATGAGTCTGGGCAATAGAGCTGAAGCAGGGAGGTAGTGATAGGGGAGAGATGTCATCCTGAATCCCTGTCTTTTGTGTAATGATTCAAGGAGAGAAGAACAAAGGAGTGAGGAAGAGCAAGGCCCCCAAGCATTTGCTCAGAAATTCCTAATGTGCCATTGACTTTTAATGATTTATTATAATACTTCAAAGCATATTTTGTAAAAATTAATAAAGTCTGAGTAATTTGAAAGCATTCCAGCTTAGTCTGCCAATACATCTTTGCTGAGAAATGCAGAAAGTGGAATTCTGAAAGAAAGGTTTGACCCATGGGCCAGGGACAGAAGGATTACTGAGGATTTTCAGATGTTCTTCGAGTGCCTTTCTATTTCAGGAGAAAAATAATACAAATTCCATCCCACAGAAGCAGCCCCAGTTACACCAGAGAGGTACTTTCTATTATAAGTCATACTCTTTATATTTAAAAATCTTAAATATAGAGTGAAAAGAATTTAGAAAGCAAAAGTGATGGTTTTGAGTGAACTTTAAAAACACTGATGCAGACGTGGAAATGCAGATGTTAGTTGTGTGATGAATTTTTGCATGCTAAGATTTATTTCCAGGGTTCCTTTTGAGATTGGAGACTGATACCAGCATTTACCAGCACCCATGTTATGGAAGGCTGATTCTGCGTGACGCTCTGTAAAGAAAGGCTTTGAGGTTTAATCAGTTTGGTAAACCACTCATGCTCTTCTCCCTCCTTACAGATTCACAGTGCATGTCTCTGCCTATTAACACACTAAACCTCCAGCAGAAGAGTCTACATGAATTTGTTGAATTCTGTCATTTCCAAATTTCCTTGATCGTGGAAATGTTTTTAAAAAGAAGAGTCATTATTAACATCATTAATCAGCTAAAAATCTGTTATCCTTGGGATTAGCTGTTGGAAACTGTGAATTATGTCAATTAAATACATTCACTTGCCCAGCCATGCACAGAGTGTTCTTTCTAGAATAGAATTGAAATAAGAATTATGTACAGTTTTATATAAAAGTATAAAGTGATTTTTAAAAGTAGTCATAAAGGATTTTTTTTGTAGGAGCTTTATTAAGATACAATTCACATACCATATGTGAAAGTGTAATATTGATTGGTTTGGGGCATCTTCAGAGTTGGGCAAACATCACCATTGTCAATCTTGGAGTGCTTCCACCACCTCAGTAAAGAAATCCATCTCCTTTAACCATTCCCCATTCCTCTGTCCTCCCATTCATCCCCAAGTAACCATGAATCCACTTCCTGTCTCTATAGATTAGCCTATTCCAGAAATTTTATATAAATAGACCATATGATTTGTGGCTTTTTGTGCCTGATTTCTTTCACTTGACCTGATGTTCAAGGCTTACCCTTATTGGGAGCAGGTTTAAATCTTTCTTCTCAAAACTGAGTAGTGAAATTCTGATGGCCCACAGATGACCAGGAAGATGAGAAAGTAAAGAAGGACTGGATGGTATGTAGTCCCCAGGGACCTACATGCCGATTCCTTGTGGCCCCATGGCCTCTAACTCCTTAGTTCAACCAATCCTCCTGCCTCAGCATGGTGAGGTCCCCCTGTCCCCATCAGGGGAAGGGGACCCTGGCTGGGATAAAAACTGCCCCATCTGGGGAAAGGGGCCCCTATGCTTTCCTTTCTCCTGTACTTTCTTATGGTTTACACTCTAAATCTTTTTACACATACTAAATTCACCTCCTTTGCAAAATCTGCTTCCTGAAAATTGCTGGTGGGTCAACAACAATAGACCAAAGGTCAGCTGATGCTATCTTTGGGATGTGGGGCCCAGGGCTTGCACCTGTTTCTCAGAACCTGGGGTTTGAGATGCTTGAACTTGTTTCCTGCTTATCGGAGAGATTGAGGAGGGAATTTCCAGGGGAATTGCTCTGGTGCTTCAATTAAACCTTTTAAAATGTAAAAATAGTCAGGAGAGGAAATGCTGCCACTCTCCTGAGGCACCTACCAGAGTCACCAGAGGGATATTATATTTTGTAAAGTGCCTGATAGCAATTTTCAATAATTAACTAGGAAGCACTCTGGGACAGGCAGAGATGAGTTCTTCTTCTTAAGAGAGCAGGTAAATCGGGGGCTGGGCATAGAATTTGTTACCCCGTCATACTCTCCCCAAGAAGAGGGGAGGGATAAAGTTTAAAAGGAACAGAATCTTCCCTGGGCACCCGGGCTGAGGCTGGCTGTGCAGCTTGCTTCTGTGGTGCCAGGTTGGGACTTCTTCCTTCCCATTCCTGCTGCTTGTTCATGATGGTTCAGCATGCCGTACCTTCTTTTAGCTTGCAGAGTTCAGGGACCCTGAAATGACTGTGGGGGTGTTTTGGAGGTAGGTCTGGCACCTCAGGAGATGCTCATGTAGTTCTGATGGGTGGCTTTGACAGTAACCTGGTCTGTAGCCAGTCTGGGTTACGTTCAGGGTAATATTGAGTTGCTGGGGCCAGGAACGCTCCACGCTTTCATTCATTCATTCATTCATTTGCAAGGGCTTACTGTCTCTACACAATGGGAATACCCCAGTGAAAAAGACAGTTCCTGCCCCCTGGACTTGATAACCTGGCTAAGATTCTTCTAAACCAGGATGCTTTGGATTTCCTGTAGATTCCATGAAATAATTAAGGATGTTACAAATTAATTCACTTCTGACTTGAGCTCCCCAGAGAGACCTCAAAAGAGCAGGAAGAAGCCTTTGTGTGCCGTGTGCCAGTCACCTCTGTATGTGTTACCGCCTCATCTCCATTCACCTTCCTGCAGGTGTGTTCTGTCATGACCCTAGGATGGAAGAAGTGGAGGCTCAGCAAGGTTTATTAAGAAGCAGAGCCAGGTTTGACTCTAACACCGCCTGATTCCAGATCCCATTCTCTTTTGATGAAATCAGTGCTGCTGCAAGAGACTGAGAAACTTTGGTACTGACCCCCAGTTCAAGGGATGTCCAAAGGAACACTAACAAGTGACAATAAGGAGTGCTTTAAATCCAGCAGTCACACAGAGGCATTTTTTGTGTCTTGAAGGCTGTGCTGTGGTGAAGGAGTACAGGCTTTGATAAACCAGTAGGGATTGGATTAGTCTCCATGTGATTAAAACTCCCCAAAATAGCAATTTATAATTAGGAAGAATATTCATCCTTCATAAGGTGGTATGGAATTCCTGGGTCTTCAGGATGAGGGTTTTTTCCCAGTTTTCACTTTCTTTTTCTTCATTGTCCAAGATGGATGTTGATGCTCTGGATATCATATCCTAGTTGGAGGGAGCAGAATAAGAAAGGTTGAAAAGGAATGTGGCCCTTTCTTTTAGGGCAGGCTTCTCAGATGTTCTACATAATACTTTCATTTCTATCTCCTTGGTCAGAACTTAATCACATGGCCAACAGAGCTTCAAGGGATATGGAGACATGTGATCTCCCCTCACCCCATATTTTTTGGTTGGTACATTGGGGTTGTACATAATAGTATGATTTGCTGCTACATATTCATACATGCACACAATATAACAATATTACTTGGCCAACATCATCCACGAGGAGTATTTCTTCTTTCCCTTCTCTCCTCCAGGATCTCAGTTTCCATGAGATCCCCCCCACAACTTTCTTTTCCTTTTTCCTCTCTAGATTCCACAGATGAGAGAAAACATACGACCCTTGACTTTCTGAGTTGGGCCTGTTTCACTCAATGTAATGTTCTCAAGTTCTATCCATTTTCCTGCAAATGACATAATTTCATTCTCCTTTATGGCCAAAGAAAACTTCATCGTGGATATATACCACATTTTCTTTATCCATTCATCTACTGATGGACAACCAGCCTGGTTCCATAATTTGGTTCTTGTGAATTGTGCTGCTGTAAACATGGGTATGCATATATTGCCACAGTATGCTGATTTTAATTCTTTAGGATAAATACCAAGGAGTGGTATAGCTGGATCATACAGTAGTTCCATTCTTGGTCTTTTGAGGAACCTCCGTGTTGACTTCCATAGGGCTTCTACTAATTCACTGTGTAGCTTTTTCACTGATGTGACCAAAAGGTCCAACAAAAACAACATGGAGGAGGAAAAGTTTATCTGGGAGCTCATGGTTTCAGAGGTCTCAATCCGTAGATGGCTGGCTGCATTCCTTGGGGCTTGAGGTGAAGCAGAACTTCATGGTGGAAGGGCATGGTAGAGGGAAGCAGCTCAAGACCTGAAAATCAGCAAGCAGGGGAACAGGGCACAGGGAGAGGAAGAAAGGGTGCTCCTCTCTTCAAGAACAAAATATACACCCAAAAGGAACGCCCCCAGTGACCGTCTCCTCTAGCCACGCCTTACATATCCATAGATACCAAGTTAATCCCTATCAGGGGGTTAATGAATTGATTAGATTAATACTCTCATAACCCACTCATTTCACTTCTTTCTTGAATTGTCTCACACATGAGCTTTGGGGGGGCCACCTAATATCTAAATCATAATTACATTTACAATCCCATCAACAGCATAAATGTGTTCCTTTTCTTTCACATCTTCTCTAGCATTTACTATTGTTTGTATTCTTGATGGCTGCCATTCTGGCTGCTGTGAGATGAAATGTCGGTGTAGTATTTTTTTTAATATTTTTAAATATCTTTTTTAGTTTAGGTGGACACAATATCTTTATTTTATTTATTTATTTTTATGTGGTGCTGAGGGTCGATCGAATCCAGTGCCTCACACATGCTAGGCAAGCGCTCTACCACTGAACTACAGCCTGAGCCCCATGTCGGTGTAGTTTTGATTTGCATTTCCATTATTGCTAATGACGCTGAATATTTTTTCATACATTGTTGGATATTTCTATTTATTCTTTTAAGAAGCATCTATTTAGTTCATTTGCTGATTTATTGAGTTTTTTTTTGTGTGTGTGTGTATGTGTATGGGTAAGTTTCTTGAGTTCTTTATATATTCTAGATATTATTCCTCTATCAGAAGAGTATCTAGCAAAGATTTTCCCCACTCTGTAGGTTCTCTCTTCACTTTTTTTTTTTTTTTTTTGGTACCAGGGATTGAACTCAAAGGAACTTAACCACAGAGCCATATCCCTAGAACTTTTTTTGTATTTTATTTAGAGATAGAGTCTCACTGAGTTAGGGCCTAGCTAAGTTGCTGAGGCTGGCTTTGAACTCACAATCCTCCTGCCTAAGCCTCCCAAACAACTGGAATTACAGGCATGCACCACTATGCCTGCTTCTCTCCACATTCTTAATTGCTTCTTTTACTGTACTGAAATGAGGTTTGTAGTCTTTTAGCTGTAGGGTGGTGTGTCCAAATGTAAAATGAGGCTTTGTTCTTAAGGGGTCTAGATATCAAGAGGCAGCTAGCAGTCATTCTTCTCTTCTGTGCTGTTTTATGGTGGAATCTTAGCTGTGAGTGAAGAGAGAGATGGGGGGCAGGTATATTTGGAGTCACTTCTAAAAGTACTGTTTTAGCCAGCTTTCCATCACTGCCACAGATATCATGGATAAGTCAAAAAAGGAGAGGCTTATTTGGGCACATGGTTTCAGAGGTATCAGTCAGTCCATGGTCACTTGGCTTTCATGGCTTTGGGCCTGTGATGGCACAGTACCTCACGGCAGGAGCACATAGCAGAGGAAGACTGTTCACCACGTGGCAGCTAGGAAGCAGAGAGGGAGGAAGCAGTGGAGGTCTCAGTATCCCCTTCAAGGGCACACCCCCGAAGACCTAACTCCTCCCACTAGGCCCCACCTCTTAAAGTACCCCCTAATAGTACCATAGGCTGGAGATGAAGCCTTTAGCACCTGGGCCTTTGGGGGCTTTTCAGGTCCCCATGGTAACAAGTCATAACGTACCTACTATTACAGTAGAGCCACGAGGTAATGGCCAACATTGATGAAAAAGAACTTAAAGAATATTATGAAAGGAACTTATAGAAGAACTGAAGTATCATCACCAACATTTCAGAGAAGGGAAAGAAAAGAATTAATAAAATGAATTAAATTCTCATCCTTTTTTGGCAGTTACTTGAATTTTTAGATTATTAGTTTCTTTAATTTACAAATAAATTTTTTTTGAAGAGAAATATAAGCTTTGGACATGTGGAAGAACTAAATCCAGAACTGGTTAGAAGAGATATCCTCCGGTGAGATGGGAACAGGCAGAGCTTTTAATGATATATTCTTTTGCACCAAAAAAAAAAAAAAAGATGCAGCAAAAAAAAAAAAAATGTTGACTTTTGCTCCTAAAAAACAAACCAAAGTGCTTAAATGTTAAAGAATTAAATTTAACATGAGAAAAAAGCCACCCAACAGTGGCGTGAATAATCCTGGGTATTTCCAAAGCCTCTTTAGCTGCTATCTTTTCAGAGTTAGTTTGTGTCTCAAGATTCTTGATTGTCTAGTCATTTTTCTCATCTAGTTTGAGTTGCTCTTTTCTCCTAGGTGTAAAACATTTATCTCAATGATGCGTTTCACTTGGCCCACCCAAGTGAGTAATATCTATTGATTCCATCAATGTGCTAAATTCTGTGTGTTTTTATTCTTCACAGAGATGAGCAGACACTCCAGGGAGCCTGAGACACATTCCAATTAGGCTCTCTGCCCCAACATTTTCCAAAGGCTATCCCCTTCAGGCCCCCACGACCTGTGTTTCCAGACTCAGAGATTGATTCTTGGTGCAGGTCTTAAGCAACTGATCAACCTCAGTCTATCATTTATTCATTCACTAGCTTCACTTGGACCCATGATCTTGGTTTACATGTTTTCCTAATTGCTTCTTTTCAGTTTTCTGTATTGTTTCTACCTGTAAACATGGGCATGTCTCAGCGGTCAGTCTGAAGACCTCTTTCCTCTCTGGTTTCACCCACCTACTCATTCCTTAAGTGATCTTATCCAAGTCTCTTGGCCTTAAATGCCATCTATGTGCCAGTGATACCCAACCTTCCATGTCTCCAGTCCTCTCCTCTCGACTAGTATTTCCAGCTGTCTATTTAATGTTGCCACTTGGGTGATTTAGGAGTCATTTCAATTCTGGCATGTTCCAAAACACTTCTGCCAGGCTTTATTCTTTTGCAAGATTTCCCAACTCAATAAATGAAAATGCCCTTCTTCCAGGGCTTAGGCCAAAGCACATTGACTCTTCCTTTGTTCTCCTCTTTCTCATACTCCAATTGTAACCTGTCAGTGACACTACAGCTCACTTCTTAGGATTATGTAGGAGATGAACACTTCCCAGCTGCTCTATTACCACAACCCTGGCCAACCAGCCATCATTGCCACCTGGATTCTTGCAATGAGGTCTCCCCATGTCTACTTGTATCCTTACAATTAATTCTCCATATAGAAACCAAAGTGAGACTAATATATATATATATATATATATATATATATATATATATATATATATATTTCTAGATAAACACAATAACTTTATTTTATTTATTTATTTTTATGTGGTGCTGAGGATCGAACCCACTTCCTCACATGTATTAGGCAAGTGCTCTACCACTGAGCCACAACCTCAGCCCCCCAGAGTGAGGCTCTTATGACATTTATCATATCATGTTCCTCCCCTTTTTACTCCCCCACTCCCACCCTAATGACTCTTCTTGCTCAGGGTAAAAGCCAAAGTCGTTGCATTTCCCCCTGAGGGTCAGCCTTATCTGGTGCATGGTACCATGGTTCTCTTCCCCAGTCAGGGTTGGTTTTAGTCTACTCTGATGAATCCTTTCTCGGTGGTGAGCTATCTTGAAAGCATAGGTCACTGATCGCATAGCACACTAAGTGAAAGCAAGTGAGTGGAGAAGAGTATTTCCATTTGTAAAAGACAAAAAGGAAAGTAGAGGAAAAACTTGTAGGAAAGCTGATGATGCCTCAGAGATGTATTACAGGTAACAACGTTGGTCCATAAGCCTAGGTCTTCCAGGGATGCAACTTATTTTTCTATAACCTGGTTTATATCTAGCACAGTGTGCTGTCTTGATGAACTTTCTGAGATGATAGAAACGTTCTATATCTAGGTTATCAGAGAAACCATCAACATCTTGAACAGTATAGATCCCAAATCCCCCATCCTTCTAGTGGTGGAAAACACAGTCAGAGCAGGTAAGCTCAAAGCACAGATGTCTCAATTCAAGGGGTCTCCCTCTTCATTCCTAGGTTGCATCTAAGTTTTACAAGGTTCTCTGGATTTCAGTCTTCCAATACCATCTGCTAAGATGTCCCAGTTCTTATCTGGTCTCTGATTATTTGTCTCTCAGGTGACTATCTTCTCATTTGTTGGCCATCCCATAAGTATTATTTGTGACCTTGCGTGGCAGGCATGTGCATGTCTGGGGAGGTGTTCTGGGTGAATATATATATATATATATATATATATATATATATATATATATGCTCTAATGTCTGGGAATATTCAGTTCTGTTACAGAAAATAGAAGTGGTATTGTAACCCTCATAAGACATGCTAAGTGTTGATAAGGAAGTCAGTAACTGTAGGACTTATTAACCACAGATAAAGTAAGTAGGTCTTAGGTGAGACAGAACTAAGAAACACCTAGTTTTCACAAAGCACTAAATGTACATGGGGCAGTAGGGGGATCTCATCATGATACACGGAATACACACGAGACATATGACACTCCATATTCATGATGTCTGGAATTAGCCACCCATTGGTGACACCCATTCAGATTCCAAGTGCCCTCTGCTAGATAAAATCCACAGCTGCTCATCAGGCTAATTGGTGAGACACAGCTCTAGCCAGCTTGTGTTTCTTATGTTTCTCCTGCAAAATCAGAGTCTGTGTTGGTTCCCAGCATCCTATATCCCCTGGGCATTTTTTCTCCTCTTTGGTCCTGGTAGCTGCAGTACCATCAGACAAAGCTGATGGAGCCGCTGTAAGGATCTACTGTATGATCCAAGTGTCCAGTGGTGCGGACCCCCTGCCTGGCTTGTACCTGACCCCATCTCTCTCCCCCTGTTTTTTGCTTTGTGTTCTTTGTACAATTTGAGTGTCTTAATTGGGTCTCTGAGCCTTTCACCCACCACCTCTGGAGTAGCTTTCTTGGCATGTGCTGGACATATTAGAGGCTATGGTGGCATCCAGCTGATTTCCCTTGTGGCACTGGGATAGAACAAAGAGCTGCAGATACTCTGCCAGGAGTGAGGCCACCTTAGGCTCTCTGCTTGGACAAGCTATAGCATCATCACTCCCTACTGGAGCTGTTTGGCCACAGCAGTGGAGCACACCTGTCATCCCAGCAGCTCAGGGAGGCTGAGGCAAGAGGATCATGAATTCAAAGCCAGCTTCAGTGAAAGTGAGGTCTCACTCAGAGTGAGACCCTGTCTCTAAATATGATACAAAATAGGGCTGGGGATGTGGCTCAGTGGTCGAGTGCCCCTGAGTTCATTCCCTGGTATAGCATCTCCCCTTCCCTCCCAGCCAAAAAAAAAAAAAAAAAAATCTTGGTTTTGACTCTGATAATCCAGGTTTTTGAAACTCAAAAACTTTATCTCAAACTATGTCCGTAGTTTCAAAACTGTTGCTGGAGTTTGGAGCTAGAATGTCCCCAATGACCCATGTGTCAAAGGCTTGGTGGCCAGCCCATGGCACTGGGGTGGAAACTTCAGGAGATGAGGCCTAGTGGGAGGTCATTGGGGCCTGCCCCAGGAGGCGATTGTGGGACCCCAGTCTCTTCCTCTTCCTGTTTCTCTCCTTCATTCCAGGCTGTGAGGTGAGTAGCTTAATTCTACCACATGCTTTCCACCCCAATATCCTGCCTTGCCATAGTCCCCCAAACAGTGGGACCAATCAATCATGGACTCAAACCTCTAAAACTTCAGGCCAAGACAAACTTTTTCTTTTTATGAGTTGATTATCATAGATATTTTTACAATAATAGAAAGTTGAGTAACACAAGTTTATTTTGAAACTCTTCTATGGTCTGAATGTCTTCCCAAATTCCTGTGTTGACACTTGATCCCGACTGTGGCATGATCAGGAAATGGAGCTTTTGGGGGAGTGATTGGGTTGTGAGGACTCTGCCCTCACAAATGGATTAGTGCTTTTTAAAAGGGCAGACGGGAACTATTTCAGGTCCCTTTGGGCCCTTCTTTTCCTTCTGCCTTGTGAGGATACAGCAAGAAGGCCCTTACCAGACATCAAATGCTAACACTTTGATCTTGGATTCCGCAGACTATAGAACTATGATAAATTTCTGTCATTTAAAAATTACATAGTTTGTGGTACTTTGTTATAGGAGCAGGAATGGACTAAGACAAATTCATTTTCTCTTTTCCATTTCTTTGTGTTTCTATTATAGAAACCTATCTCTAAGGAAATGTGTGTACGCAGGTGTGTGTATGCATGCATGGATGCTCACACAGGCACACATCCTCTCTGCTGCCTTAATTGGGAGAAAGTCTGGGCATAGCTTGGAATTCTGGGGGGAAAAAGAAGCATAGGCTAATATTTCAAAATTTTGTTCCTCTCCATGTGTCAAAGACTGTACATAGTTGTATCTGCAGCTTGAGTAAAGGTATTTGAACATGGGGTTCTCCTCTTGGTGGCTCAGTCTATTCTTTTGTGTGCCTTTATTTGATGGCCAGACAGATGCTGGCTGTTTTATAACGCCATCAGTAGAGTTCAATAGATGCTAGCAATTCGCTCCAGGTTTGAAAACGTCTTTCTTGCCCTCTGATTTAACTTTTAAAGTCTCATAACTTTGGTTCTTCAAGGGAATGGAGATAATATCTATCGATTACTTTCTACAAGCTGGGCATTGCTTTGCAAGAGACCCCTTTAAAATGTAAATTCCCTTTGGCAAGGAAAACCCCTTAAGCCCTCATTATCTAACCCTAGAATTAACTTATTAGAAGCATTTCCATCTGTGATAGCCAGCTGCAATCAAGGGCATGTGAGACGAGTCAGGATAGCTGTTCTGAGGAGGACCTAAGAAGGGAGCAAGAAAAGGGGGCGGAGGTAGATGGATGTCCAAATCAATTTACCTGCTCCACAAAATTTGCCCTCTTGTAACCCTGAAAAAAACTGCTATTAACAAAAATCCCAGTATTCATTCAAGCAATCAAGAGAAAATCTCTGCTTTGCACTGAAGCTCAGTCAGTAATCCAGATATAAATATGAAAGCAATAAAATGTATTGCTTTAACAAAAATTCTCTCATTTTGTTTTTTTTTGTCAGTAAAAATTATGGCATTTTTTAAAAACTTCATTTTAATCCTTATAAATGCACAATACGGATTTATCAGATGAGGGAGGAAGTATAGGTTGTTTGGAGAGACTGACTTGAGATTTACAATTAATATTATATACACTGACAACAAATGAACCATCCATGGGTATAAACTGTAATGCATAAAATACAACCAATACTATTTGGCAATAGAAAGGAAGGAATTACTAATATGAAACAACGTGGATGAATCTCAAAAACTAACTGAGCGTGAGAAGATAGACACAGAAGAACATGTACTGGGCTGGGGCTGTAGCTCAGTGGTAGAGTGCCCCCCTCGCACGTGTGAGGCACTGGGTTCGATCCTCAGCACCACATAAACATAAAGATATTGTGTCCAACTACAAATAAAAAATTATTTAAAAAAAAGAACATGTACTGTGTAGTTATTTTCAAACATGTACAATTCACCTGGGGTGAAAACAACCTGAACAGCGGTTGCCTCATGAGGGAGAAGGGGGAGGACTGAAGCACAAGGGAAACTTCTGGGGCAATGGGAATGTTGTCTGTCTTGGTTTGGGTGTTGTCTGCATTGACATGCACATTTCACATCTGTCTGAAATTCTCAAATTGCATAAATTTAAATTTAATTCTCAAATTACTTCAGGTATGCGTATGTCACCATATGTAGATCATAAAAAATGATAAAAAAATTCAAAAAATATTTTATGGCCTTCTGATGAGCTTTCCCAAGAATTGGCCAAATGCATGTTGATCTGCTATCTGAGCCAGCTGAGGAAATAGGGACTTTTAACACAGAAGCCTGGGGGCAAAGGTGTAACATGAGGCAAGATATAAGTCAAGCATTTGGGTTGCCTGCTCGCCATATTATGCATTACTTTATTGAATCAAACTTGCCTAAAATATAGGCAGTGTAAGCACATTCCATGAATACTTTTTTTAGATTTCTTATTTATCCGCAATATATTTTAATCGGAAAATTGTGGAATATATTAGCCCCTATTCCTTTAAATCAATGCTTCAAACAGCTTGCTTTTTTTCCTGACTAATCCCCATGAATTCTTTTTGTTTAAGAAAGAAAAAGCATATTAAAAAATAAAAATAATTCATCTCTATTTATGTATTGTACTATGCATTACAAATTATATACATCTATAAATTTCTTTCCAACACACAATTGCTATGTACTTCTATACAATTGAAGTGTACATAATCAGAGTGTTGTGGAGACTCCATTAGTCTCTCTCTCAACCCTCTAAGCCACACAGAGGTCCATAGTATAGTTGTAAGTGAGGTTGCCTAGAAACTGAAATATATATAGGGGTGGGTGTGATATATATATATATAAATATTTTTATATATTTTATATATATTTATATAAATATTTTTTTTCTCTTGGTACTGGGGTTTGGATTGAACCTAAGGGTGCCTTGCCACAGAGCTACATCCTCAGTCCTCTTTATTTTTTAGTCTGAGACAGGGTCTGGCTAAGTTGCCAACACTGGCCTTGAACTTGTGATCCTTCTGCCTCAGCCCCCCAAGTCACTGGGATTGCAGAAATGTGCCATCATGCCTTGCTTTGAAGTGATTTTTTTTTTGAAGGCTAAAATAATTCTGAAATTATTCATGGCATACACTGTCATCCTAATATTATTTCTCTCCTTTTTGGGAACAAGAATCATGATTATTTTTATTATTTCATCTGCTCATATTTATTACTTTCCTAAAGTCTTAATCCTCTCCTTGAGACACCCCAGTTGGTTGCTATGGAAATGATTACTTTGCCAAAAACATAGAATTATGACTTGCAGTAAAGAATAAGCAGACAGAAGCAAATGAACTCTTGGAAAATAACTCAGTTCTACTAAAGCCAAAATAAGACTGACACTGTTAAAACTGTGAGAGGCAGTAACTTACCTTGAAATGTTCTCATGTAATTATTAGATTCATGGATGAAGAATTTATAGTTTGAATACATTTGGGGGCACTAAGATATGCCAGTGTTAAAGTTTATCCTTGAATATAAAGTTTATAACCTTACAGTTCAACACAACTAGTAATTTGATATTAGCAATGATCATGTAACTTTTCCTGCCATATCCGAAAAGTACATGTAATACTCTTCTTCAAGTTCAGCTATTTAAATACCTGTGCACTCCTTTCTAATGTATTTCTAAATACAATTTGATAAAAATTTAATTAATAATATATAATTATGTCTGCATATTATGTAATAAAATATTTCTATTTTTCTATCAAATAGAAATATTTTTGTTATTGCATATATTCATCATTTTCATATTTCTACATTCTCTGAATATTTACAATTTCCAAATTACATTTGAGAAACTTCATATCCTGATTTTAAATAGTTGTATCCAAATTTTTTTTTTGCCATGATAAATAAAATGGCAATAATGTCTTGATAGAGGTCTTGTCAGGAAACTCTCTAGAATTCATTTAGAGGAGTTGGGTCCAATGTAAAGAGTGTGAAAATCTGACTGTAACACACAGCCCAAAACATTAAGAGTTTATTGAATGACTGGACCTCCTCACCTATCCTTACTTTATGCCAGGTAATATTATAACTCTGACAAGACAGGGAAACTAGGACAAGAAGTTTCAAGAATTTTAGGGAAGAAAGCAAATCTTGCATAGACTGAGGTCCAGACAAGGTAAGTGGCCTGACCCTGGCCTGCATGGGAAGAGCATGTTCAGAAACCTGACCTTCCCCTTTCCATTTAATGTTCCTTTACACTGCATCCTAGGGAAGGCCCTGAGGGAAGCTAGCATGTTCCAAACTCCCTTTGTTTGTTAGTTTTTAATTTTTTGTATCCTTTTTTTTTCCTTTCAAACATGATTTTAGACATTTATGGAAAGATGCAAAATACAGCAAAATAGCACATTAAGGTAAAAAAGAAAATCCACTGAAAGAGTAAGTATGTATAAGCAAATAAAATCATCTCCAAAATGCACATTTAAGGTCATATGGAGTTGGAAAAAATGTGACCCCATTTGATTCAGAGCTTCTTCCAGGCCAAAGGGAAATTCACCCCAGCACCTGAGGCACAGTGTCTGTGAGATAGGAACGCTCCAGTTGCCCGAGGGAAGAACAGTGCCTTCTGTCGCTGAGTCTGTGTCTTAGAGCCCCTGAAGCAGCTACATGTTGCTAAGTCATGCTTCCGTTTCAGCTCCAGGGCTGTCAAGCTTCCCTGTTGTGACAGATGCTGCCACTGAAATAGGCTGGATTTATAACGCTGTTCCCAGGAGCGACTCCCACTAGATGACTGAATTTTGATGACTGCCACCAGGTGGGCAGTAACAGTCCTGATGGGAGAACTTAGGTGTAAAGACCTGAGATTCCAAATGCACGCTCCATTTGAATTCAATTAAAATACATTTTTACTGTGACGCAAGACAAAAAAAAATGTAATTGATTTTCAATAATTTCCTGATTATCAAAGAAATACATAACACAGTCTTCTGGTAGAAAATAGAAATTTTAAAGAAAAGAAATTTCACTATAAGTTCACTGTTTCTAAACCTCTTAGTTTATTTCTCTCCACAGTTATGGTTTTGTTTTTGTGTGTGTGTACATATATGTATGTGTATGACATGTATCTGTATGTGTGTATGTAGTTTCAGTCAGTGATGGACCACATATATAATAAGATCATGTTGCCTAATGATGTAGCCAGTTTAGTTGTATGAGTATTCTGTGATGTCCACACAAAGATGAAATCACCTAATGATATATTTCTTGGAATATATCCCATCATTAAATGACTCATGACTGCATGTGTGTGTGTTTGTGTGTGTGTGCATGCATATGGATGTATCTACCTCCATTTATATTCAACTATATCCATCCATTATCTATACATATAGGCTGGAGATATATATATATATATATATATATATATATATATATATATATATATAGAGAGAGAGAGAGAGAGAGAGAGAGAGAGAGAGAGAGAGAGAGAGAGAAAGAAACAGACTCCAGAAAAAGCAAAAGAGACAAGAGATATGCTGAAAAGTACTGAACCATAACTAAATCATAACTATAGGGGTTTGATAGGGTCTCTTTGGCCTCACTCAAGGGATACAAAGGACTTGGGTTAAGGTCTCCAATCTCCTTCATGTGGCACTCTCTCAATTTTTCTAAGACTCATATCCCTCATAAAATATTGTGATTTTTTGATGTTTGGTTTCCACACATGCTATATATGTATAATATATATTAAATTATATATATATTATATATATAATAATACTATTATATGTGTTTCAATAATACTATTATATGCGTTTCTTAAAATCTTGTGAATATAAATATTTGTTCTATTAACATGTTCCTGAGCCATTTGAAATTGCTATAGATTCTTTTACCTTTTTCTGTTGTTGTTGTTTTTCATCTTAATGCTTAACTAAATTTTCTTCTAATTGTAAGATTTTTGTTCTCTATAGAGGTTTTCTCAGAATGAAACATTTCCTGCAAATGATGACACATCACTGACTCTTCATTAGCAGATAGGTTTTCAAAAAATCAGTAATATAGTGATTATTTCTAGCTATGAATCGTATGTCAAAACTCTTTTTTCTGCTCATTAAATTTTGTGAATCAGCTTTTTTTGTCTGTAGCTATTATTTTCATTATCCTTTAGCGGATATGTACATGTGACCCTTGGTAGAATTAAAGAAAAATATGCCAACAACAACAACAACAACAAAAAGGGAGTGGGAATTGATCTTTCTCTTTAATCCTGAATAAGAAAATGAAATTATCTCCAAAATGCACATTTAAGCATCATATGGAGTTGGAAAAAAATGTTAATTTTTTAATCCTTGCTTTCCTGGTCTCGTACTTTCTTTCCCCTTCAGTCTTGTATCTGCCCTTACCAGAGGATAGAACCAGCAGGTGTGGAGTTAGCTGTGTCCTCCTAAATTGTACAATGTTTTCCAATTTACAAGGGACACTACTACGGTATATTGAATTGGCCCAGAATTTTATTTCATAAGAGATGCGAACTTGCTGCATTGCCCAGGCTGGTTTCAAACTCATAAGCTCAAATGCTTATGCTTTGTGCTTCAGCCTCCTGTGTAGTTGGGACTACAGGTGTGCACCTGGCTTACCTACCATTTATTCTCCTTAAAAGTACTGTAAGTCTGATGCAAGAATTTGAGAACAGTAAAAAGCATAACTTAAAAAAAAATCCAACCTACCCAGCACTATTATATCCCCATGTAACCTCTGTCTTACTTGAATTTCCCCAGGAAAATCCTGAGACAAGGGCTCCTGGGCAGGTTGTTTCTTTGGGGAAGGGCTTCCAGGAAATGAGAGTGGAGGATTAGGGAGGAGGAGTGAAATGCAATTCAGAGGTGCTTTGTCTAATTGTTCACCACTCTGGGTAACCAGGCCTAGATCTCCCTGGGTACCGCCTGAGGAGACACATACCATGTGCCTCAGAATGTGCACTCAAGACATGGAAGAGGTGAAGTTGTCCAGAAGTGTGCTGGTACCTTCTTGGCCCAGCTTGGTGCAGCCTATCATGCACCTCTCTTGCCAGTTTTGTGCTCAGTATTATCAAGTTGGTGGCTTGAAACTGACCACAATAAGGTTATTTAAACAGTAGAAATGGCAAACACCACAAATTAAGGCTATTTATCGTTGTAAAGCATTTGGCATACCCTCTGAAATATTTATCCACTAGCTCCCTTTCTTCATAAGTCAAGGGATCTGAACCATGGGATCTGAACCCCCTTGGTCTTCTAACTCTGCTCAGATAGTATAGATGCCCCACAGGACAATGAGAACCTTCTCCCAGCTGAATGAAGCAAGATGCTGTCATCTTAGGTCTATGCAACTTCCTCCTGCAGCAACTACAGAGGTGAAAAGGTTGTGGGGGAGACTTCTGCAAGCACTGCTAATGCTTTGACAGTCATCTTTCTTATATGTCTATGTGCGCACATATAGAAGCACTCTATTTTGAACTTTGGTATCATACCAACCCTGCTCCGTCTCCTTCTTAGCCCTTTTTGTTTATTTAATAAAAATTGAAAATTTTCTGTATGAGCATAAATAGTGTTACCGCTGTTGACCGGTGACGAGTTCTTGCTTCCCCAATGTTGAAGAATAACACCAAAGAAGCACGCCGAGGCAAGGTCAGAGTAGAAATTAGAAGTTTATTAAAGGACAGCAGAAAAGACTTCTCCCGGAGGAAGAAGGGGACCCAAGAGGTGGAATCCGTGGAAGGGATGTTGTCTCCCCTTTTTATAGTTCTTTCAGTGATGGAATGTAGGTGGGAAGGACCGAGGGGTGGGACACAGGTGGGCCAAAGAAGTAATCTGGTCAGGAAGGACTTCTGAGTCAGCACCTTTTTGCTGGGGGCTGTTCATTAACATTTCTTTGAGGTGGACTTTGGCCTAGGGCCTTTTCGGGACTTCATTAACATTCCATGAGTTGTCCTGTGTTTTCCCTGAGTCACTCTCCGCATGGTCTCCAGCATGGTCTCCATTTTAGATTTCACTCGATATTAGACCCGATTTATTTATCTAACTACACTGACTACCTAACTTTAAATCTGGCTTCAATAGGACTTCACTGGTTGAAAATTATTAGATATACCATATAGTGTTTTACTAATCTACTGCTGCACACCTAGGCTGTTGACAATTTCATGCTAGGATGTGTATGTATATATACACATATATATACCTTTATATACATATCTATAAATCTCATGAAGTGGAGTTACTGGGTCAGAGGGCATGCATTTTTTGTTGTTTTTAGTTATACATAACAATAGAACAATATTATACATACATAGAGTATAACTTCCCATTCTTTGGTTGTACATGATGTACAACATGGTCGTATATTCACATATGAACATAGGAAAGTTATGTCTGATTCATTCTACTGTCTTTCCTATTCCCATACCTTCTCCCTTCCCTTCATTCCCCTTGTCTAATTCAGTGAACTTCTATTTTTCCCTCCAACCCCACTTATTGTGTGTTAGCATCCACATATCAGAGGGAACATTTGGCCTTTGGTTTTTGGGATTGATTTTTTTCACTTAGCACGACAGTCTCCAGTTCCATCCATTTCCTGACAAAGGGCATGTATATTTTTAAGATTTTTAAAAAATGTATTGCCTAGCCCATAGTACATGTATCAAGAAAGCCCATACCTTATGATCTTTTGAAGTCCCTTAATTCTCTCATCTGATACAAGATAAATTTATATTCTGATACAGAAATATAAATGGCTCTTGTTGGATTAGCATAAAGTGCAAAAAATAAACAGGTTACCACTCCCTGAATAGTACATACTTATGAAAACAAAACAAAACCATTTTACTTTAATAATCCATGAAGAGAAATAATATATTTCTTCCATGTTTATGACCCAAATGAACAATTGATAATTTTTTTGGACTTTAAAACTTAAGTAAGTCATTCCTATAACTGCTATTAATCAGCAGCCTTAGGTATATTGCCCTCATGTATCTTTAAGCCCAAGAAATCTTTTGTCCATATATCTATTCTCCATAGCTCTTTTATCTGGACGAGAGTATGATGCAGATGACAGATGATTCATTGTTCTGGGAGCAATATCATTCCAGAACAAAAGGAAAGAGAAAAAGAGTAATAAAGATTGTTCTGATATTTTTGAATTTGGTTTTATTTGATTCTTAAACACTGTTCCAATCTATCATACTTAATTTTATTCCATTTTCCTCGTCAGATATTTAATGAAAAAAGAATATTTGATATCTTGCATATGTGTTGGGCTAGAACACATTGTCACCATATTCAATTCTATTGCTAAGAGATTAGAAAATGCAAAATCACTGTCAGTGAAGCAAATGGGGTTTCTGAAGTCTTCAAGTTCAACATAAACCACACATGCTGAGTGTTTTTCCTGTTTTAATTGTGATGCTTGGCTCCAGAGAAAGTGTAGTGAACCAACCATACAGATACCATCCCTATCTTCATAGAACCTGCAACTACAAATCATACTCTGAAACAAATGCCCAAACTTGTGATCTCCCAGAATTCCTTTGCCTTCTCAGATGTTAAACAATCTCTTTGTGTCATTTCCTTTCTGAACAATGAAGGTCCTGGCACTGGCTTAACTTTTTTATGAGGAAAAGCTCATAAAATTAATTTGCCAAATTTAATCACAATTCAAGGGCAACTTATTTTTATAGCAGAAAGCAACAAAGTAACAGGAAGAACAAACACATCTATCTTAATTGATATCAACCATTTCTATGGTTTTTTAATTGAATGTCCCCAAAGGCTTATGTGATGAAGACTTTGCACCCTACTCCACCCTCCCATTGGGACCATGGGAGGCAGTGGAACTTTTAGGGGATGGAGTTTAGTGGGAGGTTCTTGGGTTATTGGGAGCTGTGCTCTCAAAGGAGTTTGTGGAACCATGGCCCTTTCCTTGTTTCCTATCTCGATGAGGTAAGTCATCTGCTCTGTCACATGCTCACTGTCATTGCCATCTGGTGCACCCACAAGGGGCTCAAAGTGGTGGGTCTGCCCAATCTGGGACTGGAATCTACAAACCTGTGAGACAAAATAAAACTTTTCTCTTTATAAATTAATTATCTCAGGCATTTCTCTACGGTGGCTGAAAGCTGACTAATATAACCATATTCTTAGTGGTTACCATTTCTGGCCACTTTATTTATACAGAGATCCTCTGGAAAGCTCAGCTACTAGCATCACAGGACTGTCAGTGACCATGAATCCTAATAGGTCCATATCAGCTGGTCCAGGGTAAAGCTGTGGAGTAACAGCTGCCAATCATTGGTGCACCTCATGGTGGGAGCGTATAGTAGGGCAAAACCACTTAACTCATCAGCCAAGGAGAAAGTAGAGAGACTGGATGAGCTAGGGTCCTAAATTCCCCTCTGAGACACAATTCTTAATGACCTAAAGATGTCTCACAAGGGCCTACCTTCAAGGGTTCCACAACTTACAAATATTACCATCCAACTTACCAATATTGCCATCCTGAAAACCAAACCTTTCATACACAGGCCTTTGGGGGTCAGTTAAGATCCAAACTCTAACACCTTGGTTGGAATGCTTTCTGAGTCTTAGTTTCTACAACTACAAAATGAGGATAATGATATCTATAATGAAAGATGCCATCTATTTTATATCATTTAATCAATTTGTCATGAGGAGTAGATATGATAATGTATGCAAAATAGATGGACCACATAAATGCTCAATTAATATCGGCTATGGTCAGATTGCAAGAGTGCTTGTGAATTCTGCAAATGAGCATTTCTTGACTTGTTTTCCTCTCTGTCAAATTAGATTCAACAGGATTTTGAGCTGAGTGTGAACCCCAGTAATTTAGAATGCTAATGGAGAAATATGGAAGGTAGTGTGGGAATCGCAGATTAATAATAATTTAAAAAATCCCAACTTCAGTTCATTCTTCTAGAGTAAAATCATGAGTTTTTTGGTTTGCATTAGAATCATTCAGGAAACTCCTTTCTATATACATTTGCTTATGAATGCAAACTATGGCAAGCCATATATTCTCCATTGGAAATATGTTTTTGTTTATTCCTGAATTTTGTCAACCTTTTATTAAGTGATATAAGGAGCACACATTTGGGGGAAATCACTAAAAATATGGAATATTTCACAAATTCATGGGTCATCCTGGCACAGGGGCCAGGCTAATCTTGTTCCAGTTTTAGGATATGTGTTGCCAAAGGGAGAACAGGAAACATGTTTTTAAATGTAAAATCTGGGGCATGTTCCTAGGAAGTTCAGATTCAGAAGATCTTTGGCAGGTCCTAGAGAATCTACATTTTTCTAAAACTTTCTGGGTCATTCTGAGGCCAGGCAGCTGTGGGAGGCTTTGAGAAACAAATCTGGAGAGAGTGTGCCTTGATTTCCACTTTGAGAAAGTCCTGTTTGGGAAATTCCTTAATAGGCTATTTGGTAATGCAAAGGGAAAGTAAAACTCCTTTCAGAAGTGCACAGATTGTAGACAATGGACAGCTAAATTGATTGGCAAAGTGAAATCTTGGCAGTGTGTTTCTTTTAGGAAATACTTCTTTGTTCTTAATATAGATTTAGATTACTTTGAATCTGAACATCATTTGCTTCTTAAAGAGTTACTCTCCTTGTGCCAGGAGAGCTGGTGCTGGGGATTGAGTTTCTCTTTACTGGTAAAAAGGCAGCCTAGGGTGGTCTTTGGAGTCCAAAGCCCACACCTGTACTTCCATGTGTGACCCCCTCCTGGGGTTATTTCAGACACAAAGTATTCCCAAACATGGAGAAGGCTCTAGGTCTGCCTGGGTTCTGATGCTCTGTGTTGTTGGTGATAAGAGGTGGATCTTCTTGAAGGTCAGGGCTTCCTGGATGGTTACCCATCCAGAAGGCAAAAGATCTTGAACTTCAAAGTCCTCACTCAAGCATTGGCTGGGGATTGGACTCTGGGAGAAGAAACCTGGCCTAGGATTATCATGTTGGGGAAGGCACTGTTCACCTCAAAATGGTGGCAACATGGCCAGAGACTAATAGGCCACTGGTCTTTGGAAGGATTCTTTCTATGATTGTCACATCCAGTTGGAATTGAAGTTTTAACCATTAGTTGTTTTTTTTACTTGTTTCTTTTTGTTATTTCCAATCCTCCAATAAAGATGGGCACATTGAGCAGATTTTTCAATTCCACAAATGTTGAATATCTTCTGCCTTCAGTGAGCTTGGGAAACAAGCATCCTTTCTAATGTTAGCTTCTAAGGTTGGAGAGGATTTAAGAAATAAGATTGTGTACAAAACTGAACTCACTTGTCTGAGGAAGGCTGCACAAAGCTTCTACACTCCTTCCGAGCACCTAATAAGATTTGCTTGGGCTCTAGAAAGGTCTGAGCACTTAACTCATCTTGAGGGTAACCAACTGATAGAAAATTCTTTTTAATTGGGCTCACTCAATACACATTTTTTTTCTAATGCCCCGGAGAATTTACATATTGAATTCTAAAATATATAAAAGAAATTCAACTCTTTGCAGCTAACAAGACTGGCTCCTACTGAAAAGTATAAGTAGAAACTGCCTGATCAGTTTTGGTGAAAGTGAGAATTGTTTATAATTAGCAATTACTTTTTTGGCATCCAAATAGCTGTCTGTTTGCTCTCCTTAGATAAGTTCACATCACTCACCATCTTATTTTAATTTAAGAAAAATTTCTTTCCATTACAGGTATAATATAAACTCCTATTAAAAATTTGGAAAATAAAAATAAAGAGAAGGGGAAGAATTTCTCCACAGTCTCACCTACAAATACATTGCGATGTATTTTCTTCCTTTTAAGGTATTCATTTTTCTGTAGTTGCAATTACATGGTAAGATGAAATTACATATGCTGGTTTCTTTAAAATCTGTGTTTAAAATATCTGCTAACTATATGACGCAGGAAAAATACCACTTAGAGATTTATCCTTCAGAGACACTGTATTTTCCTTTAAAATTTTGGTGCATTTCCTTCTATTTCCTCTCCTCCCTGTCCTCTTCCTTCAACCTGTACTTCTCCTTCTTCATTTTTCTTTACTTATTTATTTGCAGTTGGAAATATGCTGTATTAAAGTTTGGTTAAGAGACAGGAACACATGTGAAGAAGCTTAGTGACAGGTCATGTGTGTTACCTAGTGGATTAATCATCTTTTCTCAGGACTCTCAGTATGACTTTTAAAGGTGCAGAAAACCATCATTTGTGGCAGAGAGAGAGAGAGAAAAAAAAAGCATCATTATGTTGCACTATGTCATTCTGCTTTTGTGCAGGGAAAATACCTTTGAAAAGTAATTCTTCTGGTCCATTTTCTTCATGGAGTGACCAGTGGAGCTATTAATAGCAAGTGCTGGAAGAGAACACTATTCATTACTGTTTTAAGTGGCCATTAAACATGCAAAAGATTTCCTCTGAACTGAAAGTTGAAGGATATGGCTCAACAAGCCCATTTCCTGGCACTGGAATGCAGACAGGAGCCACAGCAGAAGCCACAGTGGCCTGTAGGGCCACACTTTGGCTCCAACCCAGTGGGAGCTCTGCATTTCTGTTCCCTACCTGAATAGCTGAGGACTTCTCTGGCCTTTTAGCTATAGCAACCTCTTTTTGAAGCTTTTAATTTTCATCTATGTATTGATCACCTGAATATATTTTCTAGAAATCTCAAGTAGGATACAAGGATGATTCACTTTCTGAGACATCATATACTTGAGAATGACTTATTACCTCCTCCATCCGAGGAGCATCCTCCTCTGAAAGTTCAGAATCTGAAATGTCCCCAAATATGAAACTTTTGAGCACTGACTTGACACCAGAAGTGGAAAATTCCATGTCTGACCTCATGTGAGGTCAAAATGCAGGCGCACTAAGAACATTGTATAAAATGATCTTCAGGCTATGTGTATAAAGGCACGTATAAAATAAATGGATGTTGTGTTTAGACTCGGGTTCAATCCTCAAGCAATCTTATTATGTACATGCAAATATTCCAGAATTCCCCAAATTCCAAAATCCAAAAAACTTTTGGACAAGAACCTCAACCTGTCTATCTATCTACCAATCTGTCTATAACCTGGGTATGTGTTTGTGTGCATAAATTCTGGTATCATGACTCTTTTTGTAAAGTCTGTAGACATGTCATGTTTTCATTGTCCTCAAGAATTTACTATAGTTGAGGCCAACTTTGAGGTAAACCCAATTTGTATCCTTTTGTAGATAACCTTTTGTTCTCTCTGCTTGTTTGGATTTCCCTTTCATTTATTTATTTTTTTTTTTTCTGGAGTATTTATAGTGTGGATACTTTTGTAAGTCCCTGAATATGTTTTCCCCTCTGTGTAATTCAGTTTTTCCCCCTTTCTCTTGCAGCCTTTCTGTCATGAAGGCTGGGCTTTGAAATCTGTTGCCCAAGGATGGAAAGGTCAGTAGTGAAGATGGTTCTAGAGTTCAGAAAGAGGGAGATGCGTTGCAGAGTTAGCAGAAACACCTTCTGCCATTTGGGCCCTGACTGAACTGAAAGGACCAAACAGGAGTCACCCCAGGAGGAGTGGACACCGGTGGAGGCTGATGTTCACTCACAGGCTTGGGCAGCTCCTCCCACCACCTCTGCACACTGGCTTCCTCCCGCCCTGAAGGAGGCTGCTGCATTTCACCTCCCTAGGGAGGTTTCCCCTGGTCACCTACCCCTCTCCTACCTTCAGCTCTCCCTCCCTCTCCCCCTGACTCTCTTCCCCTTTCTCTATAGCATTTACCCCACCTGATGTAGGATAAGATGACCATCTCTGTGGTCTCACAGGATTTTCTTAGTCTGGCTTTTCTAGAATGCATGGAGACCCACTTCTTGGTCTTTGTCACTCTAAATGGAAAATACATTAAAAAGCTGGTGTTTTCCTGTTCCTACCAAGGCACTTTCTTAGAGCCACACCCCTCCTGTGGTTCAATGCCCTGATCTCCTCTCCCCCTTCCCTGTTTCTCTGTACTGTTCGAAAGTACCTTTCACAACAGCTGTCTGTCTTGTTCATCCCTGTATGGGAGCCCTGACTGCCTTAAAAAGCAGCAGTCACAGTTTTGATTTATCATTTTTCCGCTTGGCCTGGGACTCATATTTCTATTTGATCTTGACTTTGTGAGTCAAGGTGGTAGTGAAAGAATGCAAGCCTTCTACCTGAGGAGAGGGTGGCAAGATTTGGAAGACCTACCTGATTGTCCTTGTTGGTACTGGGAATTTTTGTTTCAGGTGCCTTCCTTTGAATTTTAATAGGGTGCTGGGCGAGGCTGTTCCAGTGTTTTCATCCAGATACGCCATTGGAAATCTCTTCATAAGGAATATAAAGGTGAACTCTGGGCCACTCAATTCATCTTCCAAAGGGTAAGCTAGAGACCATGGGTCTCAGTTATGTCTATACTATAAAATATTTAAAAGAGTGCTTTTTTTTTTTGCTTCCAAATGCACAGAAATATTTTTTAGTAATTTGTATTGGCCACATTCACTGTTCTGATATGGCAAATATTAGTGAATTTTTACTGTTTTAAAGAAATCTACATGATTAACTATGAGATTTGAGTATGGATTACACATGGCTCACCTCCCTTTATAAATGCAAAGAACTGAAGACTAATAGGAAAATAATATCAGAACCCATAGAAATAAGTAAATATATTCAAACAGCTCTTTGGCAGTTTATTGACACTGAGATGTTTTCTTCCCTTGAAAACATGTGAAATTTTCCTTTTATTTTCCCTGAAGTATGTCAGAATTAAAATTCAGGTATTTTGTTACATTTTGACAATAGGCTTCAACTTCTTCTCCTCTGACTTTATATTTTAGAATACTTATTTGCAGTTTGTTGGTAATGCATTTGGTTGCAGCCTGAGACATTTCCAGGTCGAAAGCCAGGTTCACATTTTTGCTTTGAGGAGACAGAAATTCCAAACAAATACAGATGGTCAGGCCATAAACTAAATTAAAATTTCTGCTTTCCTGGATGTTACATTAAATATGGCCACCATGCCAAGAGAAATACATGAAAAATCCATTTGCATCACATCCTGCTGCTTCCACATGGTATAAAATAACAGAATGCTAAGAAGTGTGTGTTTGTGTAAATGTGTGCAAGAGCATGTATGTGTCAATCCAGTTCCCTCTGTTGGCTTGACTACCATACATGTTTTGACTAATAAAAGATGTATTTTAATTAAAATCTGGGATTGACCAGATGTATATCTGTAAACTTTTCATACATATGTATATAATACTTGAACACTCTATTAAATATTTTTGGAAGTACTGTGTGATTTTCTTTCTTCTTTTAGTGCAAACAGAGGACCTGTTTTTTTCCTCACCCAATTTACCCAGAATAGTTGCTCATTTAGAATTCTATGGAGATAATTCCTCATTTCTAGAAGGATTAGGAAGGTCATCATAGGAAGGTGACTTTTTTTTTTTAATAGAATTTTTAGGGGAGGAAGGAACTCTTTCTTGTGATTAGGTAAAGATTTATGTCATGGGAGGGCAAAGGAGAATACATACATATTGCAGTTTGGCTAGTACACATTGAGTCCAGTGCCCTCTGGGTAGTGAGGGTTGAAAGCACAGCTGAGACCACATGGGACATATTTGGTTGGCCCCACTGTAGGACCCTATCCACTATTTCCATTTGATGTCTTAGTCTTAAATCCCTAGGGAGAAGGGCCTGAGACTAAGGCTTATATGTATAGACTCCACTAGTGGGTGTGACCCTGAAGAGGGACAGGTAAGTCAACCAGGGAAGGGTAAGTTGGACACTAAGGTCAACTGGTTGCTCTGATCCACAAGATCTTATAAGGAATCCAGTGAAATGTATTTAGGGACCCTCTTTTATGGGTTGAACTGTGTCCCCCTAAGATCCATATGTTGAAGCCCTAAGCTAGTTGGAGAGAAGGCCTATAAGTTGGTGATTAAAATGAAACGACAGTCGAATGAATCTGACACAACTTTCCTATATGCCGCAGTCTGGCTGGGCACACAATCACGAGCCACCACACAGCTTGTAGATTCAAACAGCAACTCTTTATTCCCGAACTCACACCAGCCGTCTACAAACACGTTCTGGGGAAATCCATGTTCTCTGCCCAAATCCACCTCCACTGGGCTTCTATCTCCAAAATATACTGTCTGAATCCCATGAGAACTCAAGGGGAACTCAGGCAGCAGGATACGCCCTATTCCCAGCAGGAATAATCTTAAACCTTAAACCTGGAACCTAAACTGGGAACGCCCTAAACACGATTATCTTAAAACCGGGAACACCCTAATCTGCCTTGGTCCTTGAGCAAGGTCACCTACATTCAATGTCGCTGCAACATGTCAGCAACATGGGGTACGCTGGCAAGGAAATTGTCATACCTACTTGGCTAATGGCTCCCAGCATCTCCCCCCTTCTGATTAATTAAACAACAAGCAATGTGGCTTAAGGACCGTGCCTGGTAGGTTGTCCAATTCAACATATGGTTCTTACCCGTCATCGGAAAACTGACCTTTAGGCGTCAGCCTCCTGTCTTAGGTTGATACCACTGCAATTGAATCATACCCGTCACTGACTACCGGTCCAGCATACAGCCATACTTGTGGATAGGTCTATGCACCAGTGGGGGGGTGAGGTTCTTTGCCTCACCTCTGTTGGCCCCCAAATTTGGCCTTGGTGCCAGTGGGGGAGTGAGGTTAATGTGGCTTATGGACCATGCCTGGTAGGTTGTCCAATTCAACATATGGTTCTTACCCGTCATCGGAAAACTGACCTTTAGGCGTCAGCCTCCTGTCTTAGGTTGATACCACAGCAATTGGATCATACCCGTCACTGACTACCGGTCCAGCATAAGCCATTGGCCCCCAAATTTTAGACCATCACTAGCAGAAGGGAGGAGGATACAGAAATGCCACGACACCAAGCCAATTGACGGCTCCTTGGGAAAAAATTGCATCACTGGTGACACCATCAGCAAAGATATGCCAGCATTACCACAATTCGCTGCACCAAACGATAGTTACATAGTCCAGGCAAGTTCTGCAAGCAGTTCAAAGCAGAGGAATCTATCAATATGTCCATTTCCTCCCAAAATCCGTTTCCTCCCAAAGTAAGTTGACTCCTTGATTGAGCATTACTTGTTGAGTTATATTCATTGATGCATCAGTTTATACAGCTTACTGTGATAGCTATCATAGAAGCTGTCTTCACCGGCACTGGGATGGAGATGGGAATTCTGGCAATGATGCTAAAAAGACATTATCCTGAAAAGAATTATTAAATATAATGAAAAGGAAAGGTGAAAGTAAACAAACAGATCTGTTATCCTACTTTAAAAACAATCCTTAACAGCTGTTTACCTAATTTAAATTAAACCATTTAAATCACGTGAATAAAAAAAAACATAATAATAATTCGGATCCATTTTTTCATGAGCGCTCCTCATATAAGAAATATGGACATACGCACATACAGACATACAACACAAAACACAAGAGTGTACACAAACGTACAACACATAAGAAAATAGTAAAGGCCTTGTAGCTTTACCTAGGTGAAATCTCCATTGCAATGTTTAAAAACTCCACAGTCAAAAAATAAAACTGATCAGAAAAACATTAACCTAGGTTTGTATGAGCTCAAAAAATAAAAATAGAACCTTATGATGTGGAAAAATGCAATAATAAAATAGCTATTGAAAAAAGCATCCTGGTTAATCACTGTCGCAGATGTAAGAATGGCCAAGCTGGAGTTCTGGATATCAGCTGTTATGGATTTGAGTCAAATCATCTTCTTTTCGATCTGTAGAGACTGTTTTAGTTAATCTCTCTGGAATCCAAATGGGCTGCTGTTCTCCCTGTGGAAAAACACAAACAGACCCCCGACTCCAGACAATCACTGGGTCAGGACCTTTCCATTGTCCTGTTAGAATATCTTTCCAAAGTACTTTAGGCTTATGTACATTTTTTGGATACATATGTCTTTCTGCAGCACTAAGTCCTGATGAATCCAAATTTAAAAAGTTTAGAGTAAAAAGCGTTATTTTAAGTTTATCTTTGGGGGATATATACCCCTTTCCAATTCCCTCTTTTTGCTTAATAAGTATATGTCTGTATCTAATAGTTGTCTTAGCTTCTTGCATTTTCTATCTGAAATACCTTTACTTGACATTTTCAACCATTTTTTCTTATTTCTATCTTCTAGTTTTTTTTTTGTTTTTTTTTTTTTAAGGTTTGTATATTTACCCTTAGTTGCTTATTTTCCTCCTAGTTTTTTTTTTTCTTCCTATTTTGTGGGTTTAAAATTTTTGTCTTCCTACATTTTTTTATCTTTCTACATCTTTTCTATCTTTTTTTGTTTTTAACTTTCTATACTTCTGTCTTTAAAGTTTTTCACTTTAAATTTTTAATCTTCTTTATCTAAATATCTTTTATCCTATTATCTTCCCATTTTTTTTAAAGTAATGCCTTTAAGATTAACTAGGCTTCGAATGATGCAATAAAGCAATCTTTTTTCCGCCATGAAGGTATCTCGACCACCTTCAATTTAACCTTTTAAAGCCTTTTAATTATCATCTATACTGTACTTTTAAATGTACTTTTTCACCACCTACAGCTTCACTCTTTTAAACGAGGCTTAGATTTTGTTTAAATCGCTTCAATGTTAGTTTACATGGCTGCCCTTCAACCAAAGGCTTTTTTTTTAACTCCATTGAGAAGCTTTGTCTCAATCTGCCATGTACAAATACCTTTTTCTTCTTTCTTTCTTTCTCAAGCTTTTAAATTAAGTCTAGTTTCCTCAAAATCTTTTTAAACGGCATTTTACAACTTTTTACTTTACCACACAGAGATTATCTCATCTAGAAACATTTCTTTTTCCTTTAACCTTTTATATTAAAATATATATCCACATCTTGAATCTTTTTCTCTCTTTTTTACCCGTTAACCCTTTTTATAAATTCACATTTTGAAACAACTCTTATAAAATTTCTGATTTAGACAAATTACTCCACTTTAATAAGATGAAAGGCTTTCATGTTTTTTATGATACTATAATACTATAATTGAAACCCAACTGAAAATTTTTCTACTCTTTGTATATAAATTACACATGATAGAATCTTAACTCTTAGTAACCTTGTTTTAGCAAAGACAGAGACACAAAGCAATATTAAACCTTTTTCCATTTACCAATTTATGAAAACACACATAATGTTTAAATATATTACCTTATGGAACTTAATAAGTAAAGAGTACTTGATTTCATATTTAGTGGTTGATATTTTAACACTTTAGCTTTGTAAGTTAATCAGATATCTGTAAAAACCAAGATCTTAGATAAATGTAGTAAACAGAACTAGCCATCTTTTTCTTAAAGAAAAATCCTTCTACAGGATACCATGATGGTCCCATTGATATACTTAATAACTCTTCTTTAAAAAGCCATGGGCTACATTTTTGTATTGTATCAACATATGCCCTAATTGTTCTTGGTCTCACTGGGGTGCCTCCTTCCTCTAACAATTTCTCTTGCTCAGAGGCGAACAACTTCAAACCTTGAGTCAACCATTTTCCCCAGTTTGCCTGAGAAAGTTCTAGGAACAGGCAACTTGAAATAAAAACAAAATAAATCAAAACAATAACACATTGTTTTTTGAATTGGTCACCCATTCTTTCGCTCTTCCTCAGGGGCGAGCAATTTCACTTACCTCCAAGCTTCAGAAGTTCCCCGCACGGGACACCAAATGCCGCAGTCTGGCTGGGCACAAATGCCACAGTCTGGCTGGGCACGCAATCACGAGCCACCACACAGCTTGTAGATTCAAACAGCAACTCTTTATTCCCGAACTCACACCAGCCGTCTACAATCACGTTCTGGGGAAATCCACGTTCTCTGCCCAAATCCACGTTCTCTGCCCAAATCCACGTTCTCTGCCCAAATCCACCTCCACTGGGCTTCTATCTCCAAAATATACTGTCTGAATCCCGTGAGAACTCAAGGGGAACTCAGGCAGCAGGATACGCCCTATTCCCAGCAGGAATAATCTTAAACCTTAAACCTGGAACCTAAACTGGGAACGCCCTAAACACGATTATCTTAAAACCGGGAACACCCTAATCTGCCTTGGTCCTTGAGCAAGGTCACCTACATTCAATGTCGCTGCAACATGTCAGCAACATGGGGTACGCTGGCAAGGAAATTGTCATACCTACTTGGCTAATGGCTCCCAGCACCTATATTCATATATGAATATACCACAACGAATCTGCATATCACCACAAGTCTGGGATCCTAATTAGAATAAGATGTACTCCATTTTTGTATAAATATGTCAAAATATCCTTTACTGTCATGCATATCTACAAAGAACAAATAAAAATTTTTTAAAAACTTAAAATGAGCCAGTTGGGGCGGGTCCTAATCTAATCTGATTAGGGCCCCTATAAGAAGAGGAAATTTGGACTTGCAGATTGTGTGAGATTGAGAAAAGGCCATGTGAGGTCACAATGAGACAGAATCCATTTGCAGGTCCAGGAGAGGGCTCTCAGGAGGAAGTAAACCTGGAGAAACACCTTGATCTGGGACTTACAGCCCCCAGGACTATGAGAAAATAAATTTCTATTGTTGGAGCCACTCAGTATGTGGTGCCTTGTTAAGGCGGCAGCTTTAGCACACTTCAGATTTTGACTCCTGGGGGGTTGACTGCTCAGCACTTCTGGGTTGCATATCCTTGCATGAAAAGCAACTTCTCCTGGAGTCTCATGAATTGGTGTCAACAGAAGCCCCAAGGGAGGAGGTGGCAGGAGCACAGCTGGGTCTCAGGTGTGATGCTGTTAGGCGGCCAATGTGAAAAGCAGCCTGGAGCCCATGCAGTATGGGCTTCGGGGGACTAAGAGGTGACAAGGCAAGGGTGACTGGAATAAGAGTCTGATGAGGTGAAAGGAGTTAAGCAGAGGTAAAGTGGTTCCTGATATACAGGGTGATAATGGTGTTGATAACGACAATGAGAGTGACTGGTGCTACTGAGCATTTTCTGTGTCAGACACAGGGCTACGCATTCACATAAACTATCTCTTAACTCCCCCAAACACTCTGACATTTAGGTACTATTTTACAGATGAAGAAACGGAGGCATAGAGAGGTGCAGGAAGTTGCCCAAGGTTTTAACAACTCCTAGGCACTAATTGAACTCCAGTTGCCTGGCTCCAAGGCCGGCCTGCTTACTCCGTTCTCTGCTGATGCTGTGATCAAAAAGGTCTTCTAGGACCATGAATTTGAATAGCAGTTTCAATTCATTCATAAGTTATTTGCTGAAGAAAATATAAGGTATTCTATGCATGAGTCGATCAGAAGAAAGTCAGTAAGGTTAAGCTGTCAGAGCACAAGAGTCAAGCTCTGTAGGTTCAAATCCCAGCTCACTGCTTACCTGCTGGGAGACTTCGGGAAAGTTCCTCCATTTCTCTGGGCCTCGTTTCAAATGTGTGGATCTTAAAAGTAGCACCTACTTCATAAAGTTGTTGTGAGAATTAAGTTACCTAATATACATAAACTACTTTTTATATCTAGTAAGTGCTACGTGTTTTATTACTGTAATCTTTAAAAAGCATTGACCAGATGTGATTTTTTTTTCAATAACTCACAACTGTACAAAGTTCTTGAATAGCACATGTACAGCTTTTGATTTTTGCAACCCTACTTTTGCTATGTAAGCCATGGGACAGATTTTTTGAAAGCTGTCAAATGTCAGCTGTTAAATATCACATTGCCGGCATCATAAGTGAAGTCACTATTTGGCAGATAATTTCTTGGTGGGAGTGGTTCTCACTGACAGGGAAATTGAAAAAAAAATAAATTAAATCCCCATTGTGATCTATTTCAGACACATGGCTTAGCAAGTTTTATAATTGTTCATTTCTTTTCCTTCCACTCAGAATTCACAAGGCTGAGCTATGTAAAAAAAAAATGGACCACTGGGAAAATACTTTTTCCTTTTTTTTTGTTATTGTTATTGTTTTTTTACTGTAGCTATCATTTTTCTGCAGGTGAAGCTGTTTACTGCAGGACAAAGATAATCACATTCTCTAAACATAGGCATGGTCTCTGGATTAAAAGGTCATAGTTTATTATCTGATTGCTCTGATTTAATGTGGGGAGCCCAGCTGAATCGTTGCAATAGTTGTTCTTATCTCTTATCTCATTTCCTCCCTTTCAAGGGTAGATAGAACAAGTTTCCTCATCTGTGAAATGAGGGGGTTGAACCGGGTATCCTCTAAGTCCTTTTTGGTTTTGACATCCCATGGCTTCAGATGCTCTTCTCCTCTGGTAACATGCTTTGTTTACAAGGGCATTGAACATGCCCCAACATCCCTGCATGATCAATCCAGTTTGGGCTACTGTGATAGCAAAAGGCCTGGACTTAACATTTCGGTAAAGCTTTGTCATTTATGAAGTGTCTTCATATATTCATCCTTTCTAAGATCTTCACAGAAACTCTCAAGAAATTTTGTGATGAGGAGAATAAGGCCCAGGGAGATTACATGATTTGTCCAAGGTTATGTAACTTTCAGGAACCTGGGCCAAATTTAAAATAAAAAGCCAAGTTCTATATGTTGGTAGAGTGCTGTTGGTAATACGACACAGTGACTCCGAACCAAGAGATAGATATGGTTAAATTATAAGGGCTATTTTGGTTCCTTCAGGGAATAAACCAATATTACTCCTGTTGATTCTGATTGGGCCACATGTATTATACTGAACCAGTCATGTGTATACACTGAACCAGTCACGAATGTGTATATACTGAACCTTGAACTAATCATGTGGCTAGAGGAGTGTAAAGCTTCTGATTAGCCAGGCCTAGCCCCAGCCTCCCCCTGAAGCTGGGGTGCTGTCAGCTCCCTGAGGCACATAGATAAAAATGGGAGAGAGAAAATCAGGGATAGTCATCAGACAAAGAGAGAATAATTGATTCATTTTTTAAAAAATAAGTAAATTTCCATTATGCAGAATTTTCCTTCAAGAGTAATTTGTGGGCTGGGAATATAGCTCAGTTGGTAGAGTGCTTGCCTCCGTGCACAAAGCCCTGGTTCAATCCCTAGCACCACACACACAAAAAGAAGTAAGTTGTTTTAAAATGTTTCATTTTCTGTTTTGTCATAATTGAACCCCATTTTTGCAAAAACAGTTTTTCCTTGAATAAATGTCAAAGCAAATACTAATTAATGTAACTGAAGAGTAGTTAAGGAAGCACAACAATAAAAGTTCACTCATTTCAAGTACTGTGATTTCCAGAAATCTATATCCATTTAGTGCAGTTGGATCTCAGCTCCATGAGTCAAACTCATTCTTCTTCGGGGCACGGAATAAGGATTTAGAGCTCTCTCAATCAGATCAAACCTACCAAACATTTCTTGAGCAACTTATGTGCAAAGTGTCTCATGGTAAAGCAGCTTGGTTGGGCTGACCATGTTTCCTTCTTTGTCAATTTGACTCATTTGATTGTTTGTTTCTTGACTTGTGATTCCCAGGTTTTATAACTGAGAATCATTCAAATTCCCTTTGGCTTGCAGAAGCTGCTCAAAGATTTTTTTTTTTTTTTTTTTGGATTATATTCTGTTGACCAAAACTTTCCCCTCAGTAGTCATGGCAACTTTCATATTGCAAGAGCTCCACATTAGCCTAGAAATTTGACAAGCAGACAACTTCCAGACAAGAGTGGCTGATTTAGGACATTTGGACTGGGACACAGGGTTTTTACTGTACTCTGCACTAGTTTACAGAACTTGCAAATCGTTTTGGTTCAAGTAAGGTAACCCCTGAGCCAACCTCAAAGTGTTTGGTTACATCTCAGTTCGTAGGAGGAACCATGCAACTCATTCATTTACTTTCGGCAAGTTTCATCTAGTGGCTGACTAGTTAGCCTATTCATAGGTAGGGAGTGAAAAGTATCTGCACATTGCCCTGGTCCTAAGCAAGCTGGGTATAGTCGTGCTTTTGCTTCACATGTTTCCTAACCCCTCTTCAAGTCCTGCTGACTTCCAAAGCGCTCCTTCACACTGCTAAGTTTCTGCCCAAGCCAGACTCCTGCATGCTGTCTGGAACCACCAGTCTGGAGAATGAGTGTCCAATGACAAAGTGCTCCTGTTACATTTGAGGTTGCGTTTTTTCTCCCTTTAAAGATTCTTTGCTTCATTCAGGTTGCCTTTTAATGATGCTACTCTTTTCAATGAGATTCTATGTATTTATTTATTTTTGTGATTATTGTGTTTTTATTGGGAGTCATCTGTGGTCCCAGTTGTTGAGAATGAAAACCTGTTTAAGTCTTCATGTAAAGGAAGAATGTTTTTAAAAATTGATTGCGGTGTAATTCATAAACCACAGAATTTACCCATTTTAAGTACATAATTTAATGATTTTTAGTGAATTATAGAGTTGAACAACCAATCCAAACTTAAAACACTTCTAACAGTAGGAAAAAGATACTCAATGCCCATTTGTAATCACGTTCCATCTCCACTCCCGCGAGCTCCAGACAGCCAATAAAAAAGGATGTTGTACCCTTAGTCTATTTGGCTTCACTACTATATGCTGAGGTTCCTTTTGGAATTAAAAAAAAAAAAATGGTTCTTTTTAGTTATACATGATGGCAGAATCCATTGTGATAAAATTATTCAAGCATGGGATGCATCTTTGTATAAACCCCATTCTTGTGGGTGGGCATGTGTTGGTAAGATTCTTGAGTGGCCATCCTTGGGGGTGGAAAATGGGGAGAAGAGAAAGAAACAAAAGACCTTGTTCTTTTTTTTTTCTTCCTGGTTACAAAAGTAAGAATTCTCATTGTGAAACAAATTCAAATTTAAAGTATTTTCAAAATGGGTGATTGTAACAGGCAAAAAAAAAAAAATCCTATTGTCAATCATCTTGTATAGAATAATTCAGTTTAATTGCTTTTATCATCTTATAAATAAATTTACTATTATTATTATAAATAAATTTATTATTATTTATCATCTTATAAATACATTTATTACAATAAATTATAAATTTATTGTAAAACCTTTGGAAATACTTAGGAGCAGGGGAATCACGGCAATGTCAGTATCCAGAGATAAACTCTGTGCATGGTTTAGCTGTTTCAGCATAAAAAATGGCCTTGAAAATTCAGTGGCATACAACAGCCAGCAATTATTTCTCGGGGATGACTTGTGCAGCTCTGCTTCCGGCTACGGGACAATTTCAGATTTGTTCCACAGGCATCACAATTCTGCTTCTAGGTGTGTACCCTAAAGAATTGAAAGCAAGGACTGGAACAGACAATTTCACACCCATGCTCATAGCATAGCTTTCTTCCCAATTCCCAAAGGCAGAAGCAACTCAATGTCCATTGACAAATAAGTGGGTAAATAAAATGTGGTATATCCATACAATGGAATGTGCTTTATTCTTTTTTAAAATTTTTTATTTGCCTTTTTTATTTATTCTGTTTAGAAATACATGACAGTAGAGTGTATTTTAACATATTATACATAGAGTATAACTTATTCTAATTAGGATCCCATTCTTGTGGTTGAATTCAACATGGAGTTTCACTGGTCGTGTATTCATATATGAACATAGGGAAGTTTTGACTGATTCATTCTACAGTCTTTTCTATTCTCATCCCCCTTCTCTTCCCTTCACTCTCCTTTGTCTAATCCAATGAATTTCTATTCTTCCATCCCCTCCCCTTATTGCACGTTAGCATCAACATATCAGGGAGAACCTTTGGTTTTCTGGGATTGGCTTATTTCACTTAGCATTATTTCCAGTTTCATCCATTTACTAGAAAAATGCCATAATTTCATTCAAGTAATATTTCACTGTGTACATATATATACCACATTTCCTTTATCCATTCATCTGTTGAAGGGCACCTAGGTTGGTTTCATAGCTTAGCTATCGTGAATTGAGCTGCTATAAACATTGATATGGCAGTGTCACTATAGTATGCTGATTTTAAGTCCTTTGGGTGTATACTGAGGAGTGGGATAAATGGGTCAAATGATGGTTCTATTCCAAGTTTTCTGTGGAATCTCCATACTGTTTTCCATAGTAGTGCACAAGTTTGAAGTCCCACAAGAAATGTAAGAGCGTACCTTTTACCCCACATCCTCACTAACATTTATTGTTTCTTATTGTTATGGTTTGGACGTAGGTGTCCCCCAAAAGTTCATGTGTGAGGCAATGCAAGAAGATTTAGAGGAGAAATGATTGAATTCTAGCCTTAACCTAATCAGTGAGTTAATCCCTAGTGGGATTAACTGGTGGGTGGGGTGTGGCTGGAGGAGGTGGGCGTTAGGGGTGTGGCTTTGGGGTATATATTTGTATCTGGAGAGTGGAGTCTCTCTCTGCTCCCTGATCACCATGTGAGCTGCTTCTCTGCACCACATTCTTCTGCCATAATGTTCTGCCTCACCTCAAGCCCCAAAGAATGGAGCCTGCCACCTCTGGATTAGACCTCTGAAATTGTGAGCCCCCAAATAAACTTTTCCTTCTCTACAGTTATGCTGGTGGGGTCATTTAGCCATAGCAACAAAAAAGCTGACTGAAACACTTGTATTCTTGAAACTTACCATTCTGACTGGAGTGAAATGAAATCTCAGTATAGCTTTAAAAAAAAAAATTTTTTTTTTTAGTTGCAGAAGGACACGATACCTTAATTTATTTTTATGTGGTGCTGAGGATTGAACCCAGTGCCTTGCAAATGCAAGGTGAGCATTCTACCACAACCCCAGTCCTCAGTGTAGTTTTAATTTGCATTTCTCTAAGTGCTAGAGAAGTTGAACATTTTTTTCATATATTTGTTGACAGATTGTATTTCTTCCTCTGTGAAGTGCATGTTCAGTTTCTTTGCCCATTTATTGATTGGGTTATTTATTTTATGTTTTTGGTGTTAAGCTTTTTGAGTTTTTTATATATCCTGGAGATGAATGCTCTATCTGAAGTGCAAGTGGCAAAGATTTTCTCCCATTCTGTAGGCTGTCTCTTCGTGTGGCACATGATTAATTCTTTTTTAAAAATTTTTTAGTTATAGTTGGACACAATACCTTTATTTTATTTATGTATTTTTATGTGGTGCTGAGGATCGAACCCAGGACCTTGCACATGCTAGCAAGCTCTCTACCACTGAGCCACAACCCCAGCCCCATTTTTTTTAATATTTATTTTTTTATTTGTTCACAATACATTTATTTTGTTTATTTATTTTTATGTGGTGCTGAGGATCGAACCCAGGACCTGGCACATGCTAGGCGAGTGCTCTACTGCTGAGCCACAACCCCAGCCGCCCCCCACCATTAATTCTTAAAGGAGGGAATTCTGACACATGCTACAACATGGAGGAACCTGAAGACAGGATGCCTGTAAAATAAGCCAGTTGTAAAATAACAGCTACTCTGTATTCCACTTACATTAGGTACCCTGTCAAATAGGTAGGAACAGAAAGTGGAATGGTAGATTCCAGGGGTTAAGTGGGGGGCGGAAATGGAGTGTTATTGTCTGATTAGTACAGTTCTGGGGCTAGATGGTGGTGATGGTTGCAGAACAATGTGACTATACTTAATGTCAATGAACTGTGCACTTAAAAATGGTTAGAGTAGTACATTATATTTACATAAATTTGACCACAATAAAAAAATGGTTTCTCTATGCTTGATTTGAATTGCTTTATTCACATTTTGAGTCAATAAATATTATTTTGCAACATATAAATGATTGCAATGATTTCAATGATTGCTTACAGCTTCTCCATGGAGATCTTTCATAATTTAATTTATTACCATGGGCATTTACTTTTGAAATTTTTTCCATTGTGAGTAATATATTTTTATTCCCATCTCTGATTACTTTCTTTAGATAAATTTTCAGAAATAGAATTATGAGTTCAGTGACTATGAACACTGAAAATGCAAAAAGCCCTGCATTTCCTATTTTTTCATACACTTGCTAATATTGCATGTGACTAGTAAAAAAAATGTGGTTTTTTTTTTTTTGCAGTGTGAAAATGTCATTTCATAGATGTTTTAATTTGCATTTCAAAGAGGAGTAAGTAAATTGAATATATTTTGATGTGGCTTTTCTTTTTCTCCTTTCTCTCTCTCTTCCTCTGGGTGTGAATTTCCTGCTCAGGGCATTTACCCACGGTTCCATAGGGATAGTGGCATACGGAAGGCATAGTGATTGGAGCAGTCTACTCTGGGTGCAGGCAATATGTGGGGAGTAATTCCTGTTGGCAACTTAAACCAATATAAGACGCTCTCACAGTCAGTCTGCACCAGCATTCTGAAGAGTGTTGATGATCGAATACTCCCAACCACTCCAGCCAGGCCTAACTGGCTCAGTGGTGGAGCACTTGCCAAGCACATGTGAGGCACTGTGTTGGCTCCCCAGCACCACATAAAAATAAGTAAAAAAAATTCAAGGTACTGTGTCCTTCTACAACTTAAAAAAAAATTTTAAATGTATAGAAGGATGATCAGGAAAAAGTGTCCCTCCCACCCGAATCCCCAGCTACTTAATTCTCCTCCCAGGAAGCCATTGTGATTGACTTAAACAGAAACATATCTTTTCCCTGAATCAAAAATATAATACAGTATTACTTAGTATATTGGGTTTTTTTTCACTTAGTATTAGATGTTAGAGATGTTTCCATCACTACCTTTAACCTGCCATTTTATCCTTCTATTCTACTATATTGTATGTACTGTGTACTCTATTGTATGCACAGCCCATCTCCCTACTGATGGATGTGAATCATTTTACATGTATACCAACCAGTATATTTGTCAGATAAATTCCCAGTGGTGGAATTTTTGCTATCCAAGATATGTGGATTTGCACATTTGGCACTGTAAAATCGTGTCCTCTACAGGTCTTATCCATTAGCACTTCTAATACTTAGGGAAGAGTGTCTGTTCACCACCATAGTGTGCCTGCTACTAATTTCTTAGCTAAGAAATACATTTTGCTGAACTATTTGCAAGTAAGTTGCTAACAGAACAATGTTTTATCTTTAAGAATTCAGCATACTCTTCCTAAAAATTCTCCTATGCAATCATAGTGCCATTATTAAAACTGTTAACCTTACCAGTAATTTCATAATATGATCCAAGAGCCAATCCCGACTCAAATTTTATCACCAGCTGGCCAGGCCGGCGATATGAACTGGGTTTAAAGGGACAGGCTGTATTATTGATAACTAAGGAAACACGGAAGAAACCACGCGGCACACGGACATAAGTTCTAAGGCAAGAAGGCTCCGTGACCCCAAGGGTCAGCTCCAGTGCTGGAAGGAGCAAGAAGAGCAAGAGGAGCAAAAGAGAGAGCATGCTTGAAACCTTCTATTTATGAGGCACCTCCACCAAGACATTTGAGAAAGTTCCACCCAAATAAGGCAAGGAATTTGGTTTCAGAGGGTTGCTTGATGATGTCTTGTGGTCAGCAGTTTGACTGACATCTTGGCAAGTCACACCCATCTCAGGTGCCATGTGGGAACACAGGCAGAGCAAGAGGAAAGGGCACACGTGCGTCACACAGCCCAAGGAGCATGCAAGACAGGCCAGTCCTCCCACACGCTCAAATGCACATAGCTCACACACAGCCCATGGATGGCTCATGACAAAATTCCCTAATTGTCTCATTTTTTTTATAGATATTTTACTATTTGGAGTGAGGAATAGAACAAGTTTTTTCTGGCATATTTATATGATTGCGACATGTTCCTAATTTCCTTTTTTTAAAGCAATTTTTTAAAATTTATTTTTTAGTTGTACCTGGACACAATACCTTTATTTAATTTATTTATTTATATGTGGTGCTGAGGATCAAACCCAGGGCCCTGCACATGCTAGGTGAGCGCTCTACCACTGAGCCACTACCCCAGCCTCTTCTCCTTTTTTTTTTTTAACCAGGGATTAAACTCAGGGCACTTGACCACTGAGCCACATCCCCAGTCTTTTTTTTTTTTTTTTTTTGTATTTTATTTTGAAACAGGGTCTCACTCAGTTGCTTAAGGCCTTGCTTTAAACTTGTAATCCTCCTGCCTCAGCCTCCTGAGCTGCTAGGCCACTTCCCAGGTCTCCTTTATGATGTTAAATTTTTGAAGCAACCAAGCCAATCATCATGTAGAAAGTTACCATTCTCAGTGCATTGGCTTCTTTCCCTGTGATATTCCCAACACTATTCAGTCCCCAAGAAAATGCTTCTCCATTCTGTTTCCTTAGAACCCACAGTGAGTGTGACAGACCTTGCAAGTTTAGGGTCCTACTAACTTAGGGACACTTCTTTGTGTGCCATCCCATCAAATCATGAATGCAAAACATTCCTGCATAATGAAGTCACCCAGTAGTGCCAAACATCCATTTTCTTGCTTTACTTCACCTTGGAAATTGAGGTTTTGAAGGTCATCATGAATTTGTGTGGTGTCTGTAAAAGTTACACCTTCTGTTATATCAAACAGTTTATATTTAGTTGTGACCTGTGATATTTAAATAGGTAACTGGATGAATTCTGAATAATAAAATTACAAAGAGTTTATATTTCTACAAAATATGTAATGAACTTTCATTAAAAATTTAAAAAAATCTTAAACATAATTTCACCTTTATTTCAATGCTTTTTATTTAACTCTATAAAATTTTGTTATTTGTTAATAAATTGGGCTTTCCTTTTAATGTTTGGAAGAAAAAGAAAAAGAATATTTTTGAAAATCATATAAAAATAAGTATAGTACTCACTTGGGCAGCTCATATATTAAAGTTGGAATGATACAGAGAAGATTAGCATGGCCCTTGTGCAAAGATGACAAGCAAATTCATGAAGCACTCCATAAAAAATGAATATTTCTATATGTACATTTGATTGATTTTTAAAATATATATAAATTTTGGATACTTTGAATTTCATTAAATCTTGTACTTTCCTATTTGTATACATCAAATATTCACACCAATTCATGGCATCATACATGTGCTTTGGATAGTAATGATCATCACATTCCACCATCATTAATTACCCCATGCCCCCTCCCTTCCCCTCCAACCCCTCTGCCCTATCTAGAGTTCATCTATTCCTCCCATGCTCCCACTCCCTATCCCACTATGAATCAGCCTCCTTACATCAAAGAAAACATTCAGTATTTGTTTTATTGGGATTGGCTAACTTCACTTAGCATTATCTTCTCTAACTCCATCCATTTACCTGAAAATGCCATGATTTTATTCTCTTTTATTGCTGAGTAATATTCCATTGTGTATATATGCCACATTTTGTTTATCCATTCATCTATTGAAGGGCATCTAGGTTGGTTCCACAGTTTAGCTATTGTGAATTGTGCTGCTATAAACATTGATGAGGCTGTGTCCCTGTAGTATGCTGTTTTTAAGTCCTTGGGGTATAGACCAAGGAGAGGGACAGCTGGTTCAAATGGTGGGTCCATTCCCAATTTTCCAAGAAATCTCCAATCTTTTATATTATTGTTATTTAGAAGGACACAGTTTATGTAACATCATTAAATATAACAACCTGGTTAGTGATTTCAAAATGCATGCAACAAAAATTAATTTTTCCAAATAAATGTTTATAAAATTATGAATGTCACTGTACACCAACACAACACTCAGATTGGGTACAGTAAAAAATTTGGTTGATTTTGATATTTTTCCAGCTTGCAGCCATCTAAAAAATCCTGAAGCTTTGGATATATTTTATACACGTTTTATATATATTTTAAAGGAATACTTGTCAAAGATGAGAATAAAATGTACTTTATGCAAGTTGGTAGTTCAATTCACAGGTTTTAAATGTCTGGACAACAGTGTTGGATTGCCTTGTTTTCTCCAGTGCCAGTCCCTACAAATGGAGGTGGGCTGACACTCTACCTGTCTCCCCATTGGGACGGATTCTCAGATTTGAACACCTGGTTAAGATGGTAACAGCTGAATATTTCCATTAAGAGGACACATTTCTTTCTTTGTGCTTTTGTGGTTACTAATTTAGAAGGAGACTTTGCACCATGTTTTAGCATCCTTTGGTAATCTTTGCCAGATCAGTTAATATCTTGGGGAATGTAAAAAAGTTGATTTTTCTAAATCTATTATTACTTTTTCATTGATCAGATGGCATTTTTCTTAACAAAAAAAAACAACATTCCTCCCTCCCTCATCCCTCCCTTCCTTCCTTCCTTCATTTTTTTCCTTCCCTCCTTCCTTCCTTCTCTCCTTTCCTTCCTTCTTCCTTTGCATTCTTTCTTTTCTCAATATGCTCTCATGGATTTTATGTAACACGGTCACTACACTCCCTTTAAATCACCTCTAAGTTCTTTTGACCTGATCATTTCCTCTCTTCTGACCCCAAATGTCCCAGATTTGTTTTGTTCTTTCCTTGTCCTAGATTTGGACTCACTTGGATTTTTTTGGGGGGCAGGGAAGCGTTACCGGGAATGGAACTCAGGGGCATTCAACCACTGAGCCACATCCACAGCCCTATTTTGTGTTTTATTTAGAGACAGTGTCTCACTGAGTTGCTTAGCCCCTTGCTTTTGTTGAGGCTGGCTTTGAACTTGTGATCCTTCTGCCTCAGTCTCCAGAGCTGCTGGGATTACAGGTGTGCACCATCACACCGGGCTCACTTGGATCTTTAAAGAACCCCTCACTGCAGTTTAATCAGAAAATAAATTGTCTTAGTTTGATTGATGTCCAGTACCATTTTACTTATTTATTTATGGACCACTTGAATTTCTTTTTCTGGAATGTCTCTTGATTTCCTTTGCCCATTTTTTCCTTTTCCTTTAATTTTTTTTTTAAAACCTTAACATATACCATTGTAGCAGCCACAATCACGCACTTTTCCGTTTTTCTGCTGCGGGGTCAATAATTGACAGCCCAGCTACTTCCTCCTGAAAGCCCTTTGTGATTTACACTAAGGTCATACTTTCCAAGGCTGATCCCAACTAGTACTTCGACATGACAAGGACACTGTCCCTACATGATGGGGACCCCTTGATGGGTGACCTTGGCTCCTCCTTGACCTGGCTGACACTTTACTGGAATTGCACTGCAGTCCAAGTCTCTTCCTGCCCCATCCTGCTGTCTTCCCGCTCTCTTCCACAAGGCTCAGGCCTGCGTCATGGTCTCTTCCAGGCAATTCCTTAATAATCTCTGGAGTGTTCAATCCCATCCTGGTGCCTGTTTCTTAGGGCACTTGAGGTAATACATTCATAAACACGAGTGTATACAAAACACATATGTACACATTATATAATAAAAAAATAAAGATGCAAACCTGCCACTCACGTGAAGAAATGGAAAAGTACCTGTAACCTCCTCCTTCTCTTTTGTCACTTCAAAGTTAGCCACTGTCCCGACACTTGGGGTAACATGCCCTCACTTTTCTTTATTGCTTAATCACTGATAATTTAATATCAAGCAGAGAGATGTTGATTTTGTCTGGGAATTTCATATAGATAAGACTATATTTAGGTATTCTTTTATGACTTTTTAGTACTTACTCATCAGGTCAGGCCATCAACAAAAAGTTTAGATGTGTGCAGTCATAGCTTAAATCAATTGACTTTGACATTTGCCCAGTACTCTATTTGATTATGTATTTTATTCTTGTGTAGTTTTAATCATATATTCCAAATATGAATCTTTTGCCAATTATGTGTGTTGCAAATGTCTTCTTACTTATGGCTTTTTAAACTCTGTGATATTGTTTGATGAACAGATGAACAGAAATAACCAACCATTATCTATCTCTCTTTTCCTATCTTGTGCCTTGTTTAAAAATTTCCCCTTACTCTAAGATCTTAAGATATATTTCCCTGTACTGGGTATTTAAAATTTTATTTTGACTTTTATATTTTAATCCTTATTTACCTGACATTGATTTTATTTTGGCATAAAATACACATGTAATGTAATTTCTCTTATTGAGGAATATTTTTCCCGTTGGTAAAATTCACCTTTTTCTGTTCTATAGTTGTGGATGTACCTTTATTTTTTATTTACTTATATGTGGTGCTGAGGATCGAACCCAGCGCCTCACACATGCTAGGCAAGCGCTCTACCACTGAGCCACAGCTGCAGCCTCTGTTCTATGATTTTGACAAAAGCAACTGAGTGTCTACCACCACCATCAAGAAAGAACAATTTCTTTACCCCTCAAAGTTCCCTGATGTTGTTTTGTAATCAGTCTCTTCCCCTGCCCTCAGACTCTGGAAACCACTGATCTATTTCTTGTCTCTGTAGATTTTTCCTTCCCTATAAGGTTTTTATAAATGTCAGAATTAATATGACATTTTGAATGTGGCTTTTTCCACCTTGTAACATGTGTTTGGGATTTACCCATATTGTATGAGTCAGCAGGCCCTTCATTTTTTCATGGCTGAGTTATATTCCACAGTGTGGCTGTAGCACAGTTTATTTATTCCTTCATCCATTGAAGGATATTTGAGTTGTTTTTAAATTTTTGGTGGTTTTCATCAGCAATATAGAAAATTTCCATAACTCTGCATTCTCACCAGCACTTGCTGAGAAACAATTACTTGTCAGTAATTGTTTTTCTGTTTATTCTTTTAAGCTATTCAAATGGGTATATTATGGCATCTCATTGTGGTTTTGGTTACATTTCCTTTGGAATTAATGATGTTGAGCATCTTTCCATGTGTTCATTTGCCATTTACATCTCTTCTTTGATAAAATTTTTTAAAAAGTTGTTTGTGTTCTTATTATTAGATTATAAGAGTTCTTTGTATATTCTCAATAAAAAGCCCTCTTGAGAGAGCAGTTGCAAATGCCTTCTACCAGTCTGTGGCTTACCTTTTCATTTTCTTAATCATACTATTTGAAAAGTATGTTTCTAATGTAATAACATCTAACTTACTAAATTTTTTTTTTAAATTTTTTATTGTTGGCTGTTCAAAACATTACATAGTTCTTGATATATCATATTTCACACTTTGATTCAAGTGGGTTATGAGCTCCCATTTTTACCCCATATACAGATTGCAGAATTACATCAGTTACACATCCATTGATTTACATATTGCCATACTAGTGTCTGTTGTGTTCTGCTGCCTTTAACTTACTAAATTTTTAAAAGGGTCCTACATAGTGTGTCCTATCTAAGAGAATTGTTTGCCAAACCCAAGTTCATAAAGTTTTTTCTTCTAAATGCTTATAGTCTTTACTCTTATTTTAGGGTTATGATTCATTACCAACTAATTTTTTTATATATATTTAAGAGGTCAGGAAAGCCATTTGTAAAAAATTTCTTCTTTTTAGATATACATGACAGCAGAGTGTATTTTGGCATACATACATGGAGTCTAACTTCCCATTCTTTTGATGATGTGGAGTTACACGGATTTTATATTCATATATGAGCATAGAAAAGTTATGTTCAATTCATTCTGTCTTTCCTATTCCCATCTCCCCTTCCCTTCATTCCCCTTTGCCTAATCCTATGACTTTCTATTATCCACATCACCTCCACCTTATTGTGTGTTAGCATCCACATATTAGAACATTCATTCTTTGGTATTTTGGGACTGGCTTATTTCACTTAGTAGGATAGTCTCCAGTTCCATCCATTTACTGGCAAATGCCACAATTTTATTCTTCTTTATGGCTGAGTAATATTTCACTGTGTATATATACCACATCTCCTTTACCCATTTATCTGTTGAAGGGCACCTAGGATGGTTCCATAGCTTAGCTATTTTGAATTAAGCTGCTACAAACACTGATGATACTATAGTGATGCAGCTTCACTATAGTATGCTGATTTAAGTCTTTTGGGTATATGCTGAGGAGTGGTATAACTGAGTCAAATGGTGGTTCCATTCCAAGTTTCTGAGCAATCTCCATACTGCTTTCCATAGTGGTTGCACCAATTTGTGGTCCCACCAACATTGTGAGTGTACATTTTTCCTCACATGCTTGCCAACATTTATTGTTACTTGAATTTTTGATAATTACCATTCTGACTGGAGTGAGATGAAATCTCAGTGTAGTTTTAATTAAGCAAGCCACTTTTTAACAATAAAATGCACTATTCTGAAATATTCTAAAGACAGTTACATAAAATATGTCTCAGCTACTTAAACTTCTTTGTTTTTGTTTTTAAAATGCCTTTTTCTTTATTTTTAATTGATGATAGTTATATATATATATATGTATGTTTATATAGTGAATGTGATGTTTTGATGTATGTATACATTGTAGAAAGATTAAATCAAGCTAATTAACATAGCCATTAACTGACATAATTATTTCTTTGTGGTCAGAATATTTAAAATCTACTTTTCCAGCAATTTTGAAATACACAAAGCATTATCATAAGCTGTGATCGCCATGCTGTACGGTGGATTTCCCATGCTACTCCTCCAGTCTAACCAGAACTATTGCCTTTGACCTACCTAGCTCCTTCCCAGCTTCCCCATCCCTCCAGTTCCTGGTGACCACCATCTTGTTCTTTGCCGCCATGAGTTCTACGGTTTTTTAGAGTCCACACATGAGATCACGAAGTATCTGTCTTCTTAAATGAGAGAATGTGTTTCTGAACTTTGTTCTCTAACTGGGATATATGCCACAGCTCAAATCAAACCATCTTCCTGTTGGCCAATTTCCTTGATTTCACAAGAATTATCAGATATTTCCAAATGCAGAGGAAATCTTGATTCTAATGTTATTGAAACTATGGATCTCAAAAATCTAATGAGAGACTGGCTTGATTTTTAAAAATTTCAATGAAAATATTGTTTTAGTAATTTCCTTTTCCTCAAAATTTCTATTTACTTATTGGATGCATTAAAAAACAAAAAACAAAAACAAAAAAAAACCCTTGGATGAGATATTTCGTAATAAGCTTTGAAAGAAGCTTCTCCCTTCAGCAACAACTGCCTACAGTTTGTCTATGGCAAGGCCAGTTGACAGAGAAGATAGATCTTATATTTCCCCTCATCTTCTGAGGAAGGTTTCTGAGCTTCACGGTGTGAGTGTGTGCACACATATATGCCTGAGGAGACCTAGTGGAAATAAAAGGCTCTTCTACTTTATGCACACAGGGAGGCAGCCCTTTGAATAGCGAGTACAGTTGAAGAGGCTCCTATCTAAAGGCCCCTCGCTGTTTATGAGGCCTCCTCTTGGGGAGATTCTGACTGGCTCTGAGTTCTTTGTCACAAAGAGCAATTTTATCCAGCACGGCTAAAGCTGTCCCTTTGGTCAGACTTTTCTGGGAAGTTTTTTTTTTTTTTTAAGTATAGTGTGACTTACAATTTGAAATGCTCCCCCTGCAGGTGGCAAAGGGCATTCAACACACTCTGCAGAATCAACAAGTACCTGTTCCAGTGAAAAAGTTGTATTTTTTCCTCTCTACATATTGGGTGTAATAAAGGGTTGACATCATAGTCACACGCAGAACAGAAGAAAGGACTCCCGTGATGGCTCAGGATGGCATTATGAAAGCTGTCTGCTAAATGCAGCAAATTGTCAGTCTTCTTCAGGCCTAATACAGTCAAAATGGGCTGGAATGCTGAGGGGGAAGGGACCCGAATATAACAATGTCTTGGCTTTGGGCCTGACTCTCTTTAAACTGTGTCTTATTTTTAAAGTCTCAGAGGATAAGGAGCAATCATGGAGTCACTAACATCTCTTACTTCTGCCTGTGTGGATCTACTCAGACCATGGGTGACGGAGAAGTCATGAAACAATTGAATTTGAAAGTCTATGATACTGTTACCAATGCAAAAAAGGTGAGGATTTTAATGTCCTTGAAGAACTAAGTAGGAGAAGAATCATTATGTTCTGCTCTGTGAACATTGCAAACATTTAGTTAATACTCAATTAAATACTACTCATAAAATAACTAGAAGAGATTGAATTAATGCCTCTCCTTTTAAAATTTGGTGGGTTTATGCCCTGAGTATATGTAGGCAAGAGTCTTTATTTTCTAATTCCCCAGTTAGAATCTCCCCAGTTCTGCAGGAACAAGCTGGTCTCCTCTTTGGCAGATCGAGCTTGGGGCACAACCTAAGGTCATACGGGTAACTGGCACATAGGACTGGGTGCCATTAAGTGTCAGGGTTACATAAAGGCTCCAGAAGGAACAATGGCTATTAGTATCAGCTTTTTGCATACTTAATTTTTCAGCTGTTAATTATTAGCCCTTCTAAAAAATTATTGCAATAGGCAATTGTATTAATTACTTTATTAACTGAATTGTGGAAATATATATAAAATAAAATACTTTGCCTAAGTTCATTTGTAGATGTCAACTCCTTTGGAACTGGGAATTATAAAGAAACATTTAACAGGAACCAACGACCTTGCATTGCACAAAAAGCCCTGCAGATAGTTTTAAACTTTTCAATATCCACAATCATTTAGAAATGAACAAGGCAATACAGGGCAAATATGAGTTCATATTCTTTTACACAGTAATTCAACTTCTGGGAAATTTTACAGGACATAATAAGGAAAAGGAATATGTGTTTAGATTTTCATAACCAAGTTATTTGTAATTTAAAAAAGGAAATAAATCACTCATAAAAGATGGATGCTTAAATAAATTATTAAAAACCCAATGGATCGGGGGCTCAGTGGTAGAGCACTTGCCTGGCAAGTGCCAGGCGCCACATATAAATCAAAAAATAAATAAAATAAAAGATCCATTTACAACTAAAAAATAAATTTAAAAAACCCAATGGGTGGGCTAGGGTTGTGGCTAAGTGTTAGTGTGTTTGCTTCACATGTCTGAGGCACTGGGTTCAATTCTTAGCACCACATATAAATAAATGAATAAAATAAAGGTCCATCAACAATTAAAAATAATAATAATAAACCCCAATGGGCTATTATATAATTATTTAAATGATGATTTAAATTTCTATTTATAAATATCTAAAGTCTGTGTAGTTTGTTATTAATTGAAAAGCACTAATGTGTATACAGTATGATTGAAACTACATAAGAATATATTTGTATGGGAAAAAAGACTGAAATATTATTAAAAATAAAAGTGTAGTGGTGATCAGACTGTAGAAGATTTTTAAAGTATTAAATTATAGCTTACACAATGTTTTCTCTTTAATAATAAAATATCTTAGATTTAAGAATTGAAGATATCTTTAAACTTTAAATCAATAAACCACAAAAATTATGTCAAATTCTATAATCCTAAACTAAACTTCTTTATGATTCTTTTTTTTGTTTTGTTTTGTTTTTGGTACCGGGGATTGAACTCAGGGCCACTCGACCACTGAGCCACATCCCCAGCCCTATTTTGTATTTTATTTAGAGACAGCGTCTCACTGAATTGCTCAGCCCATCACCATTGCTGAGGCTGGCTTTGAGCTTATGATCCTCCTGCCTCAGCCCCCTGAGTCGCTGGGATTACAGGTGTGCACCACTGTGCCTGACCATGATTCTTCACATACTTTCCAAATCCAAATCTGTACCATAAAAGAATACATTATGTCAACTAAGAACACTGTTTGCCATTGGTTCAGCAGATTTTCCTGGTAGGGGCAAGACTTTCTCGCTGAAGGGGCTGCGCATGACTGAGAGTCTGGCCCAAATTCTTTCCCTCATTGCAGGGAACCACGCTCAGCAGGACTGTTTTGGCTACTTCACCTTTCTGATGCTCCAACCTGGTCTCCATCACCCGGCTTTGCCCTCATGTTTCTTTTCATTTCTTTCTTTCTCTCTCTCTCTCTCTTTCTTTCTTTCTTTCAATATTGTTTTTAGTTGTAGATGGACCTGATACCTTTATTTTATTTATGTATTTTTATGTGGTGCTGAGGATAGAACCCAGTGCCTCCCATGTGCTAGGCAAGTGCTCTACCACTGAGCCCCAGCCCCAGCCCACCCTCATGTTTCTTTTCCCAGCATTTCTTCTGCTCCAGATTGTCTCATCTTGAATCCTTCTCAATGTTTAAGTTTGTTTTAAAAGAGATCTTCATGAACCCATCCTAGCCAAGGGTATGCCATGGAATTCTATTTTCTTTCTCCTGGAACTCTTCAGCAAGATCGCTACCATTTGGCTGTGCTTTGGGAGATGGGTCTGTGGGTAATTTTTTGGATATGATAATGATATGTTCCGAGTGCATTCCAGGTGAGATCAGAGCAAGTCATGGACAGTCACTGATGTGTGGGAGGAAGACTGCTTCTCTCATTTACAATGAGAAGGCTCCAAAGACCTGACAAAGGACCCAGGAAAGCTGTACACGGAGGAAGACACACAATTGAGGGCCTGCTAAAGGAAACAGCTGAGACAGGCGACTTCGGAGGCCCCTTGACTTTCTAATCCTAAGGAACAGTGTGTTATCACTACTTTCTTCCTACATGGTCTTATATGCTTTCTTTATGAAGTCTTGAAAAGAAGTGACCGTCGTGATAGTGATTTTGCAGTCAACATTGTTTTTTGTTTTTTTTTTTTAAAGAGAGAGAGAGAGAGAGAGAGAGAGAGAGAGAGAGAGAGAGAGAGAATTTTTTAATATTTATTTTTTAGTTCTCGGCAGACACAACATCTTTGTTTGAATGTGGTGCTGAGGATCGAACCCGGGCCGCACGCATGCCAGGCGAGCGCGCTACCATGTGAGTCACATCCCCAGCCCAAAGTCAACATTCTTGTCATGGAAAAAGGAAAGACAGATTTTAAGTAAATTTATTCTTAGAATACTTCTCCATTCAGCACTGTACAAAATCCTAACAAATTTTTTTGATGAGGAGACACTGTTCCCCTGAAATTACCTGTACACCCCCCTACATGGCTCCCTCCTTCTAACCCAGTCTTTTCTCTCTTCCTCAGTCACAAGAAAGTTGACCTGTTTTGGAAAATAGTAGTGATGACAACTTCCAGGTTTCCTGGGATAAGGACACCCAACTCTGACCCTTGAGTTAAGCAGAGCCACAGAAATTCCATAGAGGAGGCAGGGAACAGTGGCAGGGCTTTTCACACCTTTTGAATTCACCGTCTCTGACCTCATGTTTTCGGTTAACTACATATCTAGTAAGAGAGCAAAAATTAATATTGACACAGCTTCAGGAAGCTCAGTACCCAGGAAGGGCCTGAAAGCAGAGATACTTACATGTTGAGAATAGAAATGGAGGGGCTTGCAGTAAAATCTTTCTACTTGTCATGCGCCCTGACTAGGACACAACATGGCAACTGGAGCAGATAGTTCATCTTTCCATTACGATTTGCTTTCTTGATGTGATTCTTTACCATACTTGGGGATAAATACCCGGCTACAGGATGAAGTTGACAGTATTATAGAAGCAGGGAAAGAAACTGTTTCAGAAACACCTCCACAGAATCCTAAAATCAATAGATTCACAGAATCCCCAAGCTTATCATTTCTTCCAAATGTCCCAAGGTACTAACGTGAGGACACTTTTGAGTGTCAAAATATATTTGGGAGGACTCTGACTATTGTACTTTTGCTTTTAATATGCTAACTAGTTTGACAAGTAGGTTTAAAATTCTTCAAAATTCAAATTTCTTAGCTAACTTTTTCCTTTGTCTTTTTTTTCTTAACATAATAACTTTATTTATTTTTTTATGGGGGCAAGCACTTTACTACTGAGCCACAACCCCAGCCCCTCCTTGTTCTTTCTTTTGCCTACAAATATCTTCCTTTGGTAAGTGTTTTTTGTTTGTTTGTTTTTGTTCTTCCTTCTTTTTTTTCTCTCTCTCTTTTTCTTTTCTTTTTAAAAAAATTTTTTTTTTTAAAGTTTTTGGCCCTATTTACTCCAGCAGTTAGGAAGTTAGGAACAGGAACGACTCTGGACTCATGTGGCTACATTCAAATCCTAAATATCATTCACTTACTCTGTGACCTGGGCAAGTTAATTAATTTTTTTTTTTTTTTTTTGGTGTCAGTGTCTTCAATTATAAGAAGAGAATAAAAAGAAGACTTATTTCATAGGTTGTTCTGAAGATTAAATGTGTGAATCGATGTGAAACACTTAGAACAGCCCCTGGCACATCATAAATCTTTAAAAAGTGTTTGCTATTTCTTTTTTGAACGTAGGGGATCAAAGCAATGGTTAGGTATTGGTGGCAGAACTCTTAGCTGAATTGGATTAATGTTCTTAAGCTTGTTAATAATAATAATTTCCAGAGTATGCAGGTCCAAGATTTAAACATGCAAATGCTATTCCGAATAAGTTGTTCTGATCAGTTTTCCTACTAGTTCACAAAATGAACTCCAAAGTTGTGGTTCTCAAACTTGAGTGTATACGGGGACCATGTGCAGGACTTTGTAAGATGCAGACTGCTGGGTCTCCCTCCAGGGTCTGAAATTCAACAGCTCTGGAGGGCCTTAGATTGTTCTTTTATAATGAACTTTCAGACACTACCCCTGCTACTGTTCCATGGACCACAATTTGAGATCAGTTCTTTGGATCTGGAGAGTTCATGTAAATTATACAGAGAGAAAAAAAAAATCCCCTCCCCTTCTCTATTTCTCTGTGAGGAATATAGTCTTCCTACGATTTCCTGGAAACTGTTATGTTCTTTCTTGGTCTCTTTGACTGAATTAAAGACTCCACTTACTCTTTTACTTCATCTCTGCAGGTGCTTCCCAGATAGTTCATCTCTGGTCTAGAGCACTGGTGACTGGTGTTTTGTTTGTTTTGCTTTTTTTCTTTTCTTTTTTTAGTGGTGTGGACCTTTATTTCATTCATTTATTTATACGTGGTGCTGAGAGTCGAACCCAGTGCCTCACACATGTGAGGCAAGCGCTCTACCACAGAGCCACATCCCCAGCCCTGTTTTGCTTTTTAGTTTGCTTAGGAGCATGAAGTTTGCATAGGAGAGATTACTTTTTGCTTTTTGGCAATAGTTAAACTAGTTATCATTGTGTGATCTTGGGCATGTTTTCTGATCTCTCTTTGGTTTCCTCCTGTGCAAAGAGATATCATCTTCCACATATTAGGGGTGTTGTGAGAGCTGGATGAAATGCCATAAAAGTTCTTAGCACAGTACTGGCCCAGAACAAGAGCCCAAGAAATGTCAGCTACTAGAACTCAAGAAACAAATCTTGAAACTGAGACCTGGATTTAAAGAGCAAAGCAACATTGGGTTGGGGTTGTAGCTCAGTGTTATGCTGCATGCCTCTCATGTGGGAGGCACTGGGTTCTATCCTCAGCACCGTACAAAAATATAAAGGTATTGTGTCCATATTCAACTAGAAAAATATTTTTAAAAAGAGCAAAGCAACAGGCAAGAAAAAATAATTTTAAAGTGGCTGACAGTGAGGCAAATTTTAATTTTGATCAGATCAAGAAAACCAAGTCATCAATCACTTCACTTGAGCACCTAATAATATCATGCATGAGTTAAGGCCAACTTACTGACTTATTCTGACTTGTTTCAACTTGAGGGACTAGAAAAAATTTGTTGGGGTTGACCAACATGTTGTTGGAGAAATTTTGCTGTCTTTCTCCTTTGCTCTCTCAATGCTATGTACATATAACCTCTAGGAAAAGGAAACTCTCCAATACTTCTGGTGTTTTTTCATATTACAAATGCAAAGCTTTCTCTTTCAACTGATTTCCTTGGAACATACATTTTCCAAATCACATTTTAGAAAATCATAGCTTCACATAATTTGTCAGAAGTCAGTGCAACAGGACAACTCTCTTTTGGAAAAGTTTAGGGTTCTTCAGAAGAAATGGTCAGTCTCATTTTTGCCTGAAGTCACTAACTTGATTCACTTGAGATACACAGATTTGTCTTTCTGACAACCCTGGACATAAGGGTATGTCTATAAAAATGGATCTTTGCAGTTGATATGTCATAATTCTAAATAGGTCTCCAAAAACCACCTATTAGTGTAAAACAAAAGAGGCTATCACTGTTAACAGTATTTTTTTGCTGATTTTTTTTTGGCTGGGAATTGAACCCAAGGTCTTTGTCATGCCATGTGAGTGCTCTACCACTGGGCTACATCCCCAACCCTCGTAAAACAATTTTTAAATTTATTTCGGGCAGGAAGCCATATATAAGGAGGAGAACTTTGAGAAATACAAACTCACAGAGAAAATTTTATATAAAGACTTCTTTTATGTTGAAGAAATTCAAAGCAAATATCTCCAATAAAATAAGTGAAACAATAACTTCAGGCCTTGCCACAAAATATGAACTCAAAGCCTTTTTTTGCACCGTTTAGTTTAAATATTCATATTTAAATATTAAATATAGTTCAAAATTGACAAACACTTTAGTAACAAATGACTCACTCAACAGCTAATCTTATTCTGGGTCTTTTTATTAACAGAGTCCTGCTCATGGGAGTTTTTCTTTGGGGAAAAAAGTCTAAAAAAGAAACAAACAAGCAAAAAGACCCAGTTAGAACTTAAGAGCAACAGCCCTCAAACTCCAGTCTGCATGAGAATCATCTGCAAGTCTTGTTTAGGTGCCAAACTTAGAACCTAGTTTCTGACTCAGTGGGTCTGGGGTGGGGCAAGAAAATTTGCATTTCTAATGAGTTCCCAGGTAAGGGTGCTGCCTCTGTTCTAGGTACCTTGCTTACTTATATGATTATCTTCCCTCCTATTTAGTTGATGATTGTAGTGAAACATTTTACTTCTCTTACCTCTCATTTTGGGTATGCTCTACCAGTATTTCCTTGTGGTCCCCAGGGGGTTCCATTTAATGTGAGAAAGAGATGAGAGAGAGCCGTTGTCAGTCTATAGAAACATGACTTCAGTAGGGTACAGAGGCAGCTGCTCTACCTCTCCAACCCCACCTCTTCAGTTACTGATGTAACAGTGTTATATAAGGTATTTATTCAATGCCATAAAAACTGGGGTGTTTTGATACATTATTCTCTTATATCATGTAGGATAAAAAAGCACTGGTTTTTATAATTGCCATGAATTTGCTTTGCCAGGGATCTTTCTGGCTTCATCAAGATCTGAGTTCCTATCTAAGGCTGTTCAGTGCAACCTGAAGGACTCCCCTCACAAAAGGCACATCTAGTGGGGACCTGGGCTCTTGTTTATTGGGTGCTGCAGTTAGAATGTGTGTATCCCTCCAAAATTCCTGTTGACAGTTCAGCCTCATTGTAACAGTTTGAGAGCTGGTTAGGCCAGGAAGCTCCCAGCCCAGGGCTGGGATGTGCACATTAAGAGAGTTTCTCCAGCATGTGCAAGGACCTGGTTCAGTTCCCAGCACTGTTCACATGTGCATGATCTCTCTCTCTCTCTCTCTTACACACACACACAGACACACACACACACACACACACACATTTGTGAAGTTAGGTGCAATGATGTGTGGCTCTGTTTTAATTAGCTTTTGGGTCACTGTGACTAAAACACCCAACAAGAACAACTTGGGGGAGGAAAAGCTTCTCTGGGGCGAACAGTTTCAGAGGTCTCAGTTCATAGATGGCTGAGTCCATTGCTCTGCCCAAGGTGAAGTCATCCATCATGGGGCAAGGGCCCAGTGGAAGAAAGCTGCTCACTGCAGGGCAGCAAAGAAGCAGAAGCCTCTAGTGTAGATATGATGAGGTCTTCCAAGGCCACAAAGGCATTACAGATTTTCAGACTCAAAATGAAAAGACTGCTGAAGTATCCTACAAATCTTAATTCTAAACAAGTAACTATCAGCCTCCATAACACAGTAAAGCAAAAACCTTCCAGTGTCCTTTCTTATTCTTATTATAAAAGTGGAAAAAGGTCCTGGAGGCCCAAAAGTGAGATGACCACTGGAAGTTATGCTCGGGTGTGACTGGGTCATTTCTTGCCCTGACCTGACAAGGAGCCATTGTGAGGGAATTCCAAAGAGAAGGTATATAAGAGAGTGGCTGCAGCTGGGCTTTTGTCCATAAGAGCAGGAAGCTCTTGGTGGTGACTTCTCCAAGGCCAGGACCACTGCCTCCCTCTCCTTCTCTGTAGATACTTGCTCACATTGAGCCAGGATATGTGGGGCCTTACTTGCCTTGAGCCAATGTAGATGGGGACTTGTTCTCCTTGACTCAGTGTAGACATAGGCCCCTTGTTCCCCTTGAGCCAGTGTAGACTTGATTCACTTTGAGCTGGTTGCTTTGGCCAGAAGGAATCCTTTTATTTCTGGTCTCCAGGCCCCTCCCTTCAGGTGGGTTGCAGCTGTTGAAGACACCTCTGGCAAGGCATTGGAGACTCCACAGTATTCTATGGCTTCATCTCCATAATCTCATGTGCAGGGAGTGAGAGGTGGGCCAGTGGGCAGGGGCAGGCCTGCCTGCAGCAGTGGCTGGGTCCTTCACCACATGCCATGCAGCCTGTTCACCCCAAAACTCCTCTTGGTCTCAGCTGAAGGTCATGGAGAGAGAGCACATGGGATTTGGGGAGCAGAGATGTTAAATCTCAGGATGCTCTTTGGGTGCTGTTGACAGTGAATTCATTCAAACAAATGAAAAGTAAGAAACTCAGGTTAGTACAGGAGGCTTCATGCACCTTCTAGCCCCGGCATCTCTGCAGCTCTGGCAGCTTCTTCCTGCCCTCTCCTTTAGTGGTTAGAGATTGATACCCTTCAAAGTAAGATGTCCCATGTTTCATTTTAATGGTTTTCTCTTTTTAGGTTTGAACTATGAAAGAAGTTTTAAAGTAAAGATACTCTATCATGCTGTTTTAAAATATATGTTATTTTTAAGAGTCAGGAGATGAAAGAATGAGTATTATCATGCTAATAAAAAGCAAAAAGTATTTCATATTAAAGTTGAGTGATTTGTCTAAATTCAGAAATTTCTTAAGGTTTCTTTCAAAATGTGAATTTAAATGGGGGTCAACAGCCAGGAAAGAGATATGAGAGGTTCTAGCTATGGAAATATATCTTAGTATAAAAGAAGAAGGAAAAAGAAATGTTTGTGGATGAGAAAGCCTTTTGTGTGGTAAGGTAAACAGCTGTAGAATTTCTAAGTTCCAGAAGGTTTGTGAAGGGTAAATCTCAAAAAGTTTGTGTGTAACTAAGTTGACTATAATTGGTACAATCCGTTAAAGCAATTCAAGTTTTTTATCAGGTCAAAAATTAATATACTTTTATAGACCTATTTGATCCTCTATGTGTTAAAGTAAAAATTTTGTTAACACAATCTGCTCTTATCAAACAAGATAATTTCTCATGTCTGTTAAGTTTTATTTTTTAGAGAAACTAGTCTTAAAGGAATTAGGGTTTCTACAACTCTGTTTAACAACAACTATTACTTTAGAGTATTACAGTATATTAGAGATTCTTAATTTCTCACCAAAAGCTAAACTTGGTTAATATAAGAACATCAGTGTAACTGTGGTGCTGTTATGGGCTTCTTTGTATACTAGATATCTTCATGTCTTCCAAGTATACAAGTCTTCAAAATATAAAGTTTAGAATATTAAGCTGATGTTCTTCCAATTAAAGTTTAAAATAAGGATTTGGGATTATAAAAATTGTTTCTTGGATCATAGCTCTTGTACAAGCTCAATATTTTTTATTCTTGTTAAAAACTCATTTTATATTTTTTGTAAACTTTAAAACTATGGTCCTTTAGTGCCTTACAAAACTGTGACTTCTAATCTAGCAACCAGAGTTAATTTAAGATAATAGGGCATCACCCATAGGACAAACAGGATATAAGGCAGACTTTCAGTGCTAACACTGACCCCAGCTAAAAGGAAGGGGTAAATAACTGTAAAGTTACATTTAAGTTAAAACTGGTGAAACTGGCTTGCTGGATGTTTAAAACCAAAACTTAGACACTAAAGTTAAGGAAGTAAAAGAGACAAGAAGAAAATAGCCAATATTTGGTGCTTACCCTCCGAGGTCATCACAAACCCAGGGAACAAAGGGACTTCTCTAAGGCCTTTGCAACTCTGGGCCATGTGACCTCCCAATCAGGGGTATCAATGAGACCATAGAGAACAGATAGCCAAACAGTGCACATATTGCAAAGAGGATGAGAAAGAAATGTCGCTTCCAAGGGAAGCCATGTGGTCAACAAGACCCTGAACTATCCTGCAAGATGGCATCAGAGGAGCTAAGAGGCTTCTCCCAATTTCCCAAGAATGACCCCCTGAGGAAACTCAGCTGACTCTCAACAGTAGATAGGAACAAGGTCAATTTGACCAGCTTTGTCTTAAACAGCTGACAAGAGAGTTATAACCAAAACATAGCATTTAAAAGGAAAGAAAATAGTTATTTTAGTGTAACTTAAGAGGTAGATTTGCATCAGTAACTAATGCTGGAGGCTGTGAAAGAAAGATTCTTAGACAAGAGTGCCCAATAATTATCAAAAGAGACTATCAATGTCAGAAGTGTTTTTTTTTTAGTCAATTTAAGACCTACACAACTTCCTAATCTCCTACATAGCAGACTTGACCTGTGATTATCTAGCCTAAGTGACAGAAATAAAGGAATCGCTACTAAACATGGAGGTTATGCCAATAAAAAGGTATTTTTTAAAAAATCAGATTACATTAAATATTTTACTACATCTTAAGGGGGACATCATCTGTGACATTATAAAAACTGTTTTGTTTATATTCCTGATAACTCTGGCAATATAACTAATATCCTTAAAGATTGACATTCCCAAATAGAGGCCATATCCTCCCAGTCTTGTCCTGGGAATATCTTCTTAGCTCCTGCACCTCCTGGTGAAAAATTACTGGTTGCTATCATCATTGTGATACTCATGGGCAAGTTTCAATTGCTATGACATTTATTTTGTATTACTCTCATTCCAGTACTCATGTCTTCTTGTTTCTGTCTCATAGAAGCACCCACCCCCAGATGACTTACAGCCTGTTCTTTCAGAACTAGACTTTTACTGCAGATCCCTCAACTGACCCAAAAAAAAAATTCCTAAAAGGGAACCCCAAACTACTTGCCCCATGTTGCCACCTCTCATCCTGAAGCACCATAGTGGTCATTGCCCATTTCCCTTAATCATAATGGGGAATGAGATCAGGGCAACAAACAGCCAATCAATGAAAAGGCAATAAGTAGACAGCATATCCCCATCAACCAGATGCTAACACCTCTGGAGGGTGGGAAGGATCACATTTTTCAACGCGAGAGATAACCTCCTGGGTGGCTCTTTTCCTACCTTTTGGTCACTCCTGCATTTTGTTCAGGTAGGAAAGAGAAGAAAAGAAACCTAAAATCTATAAAAGGGCAAGACACCCCCATTCCCAAGGTCACCTTCTAGGTCCCCTCTTCTCTGAAGTGTTCTTTTCCTCTCTCTTTTCTATCCCTTATATAAGGCTTACTGTCTAATCTTGTTTTTGTGTTTCTTGGGTGTTTATTCCTCAGCACTGGGGGGAACAAGGATCCTATCCTGGTTTTTTGAGACTGGTATCAATATAAACTGTGCTTAGCATCCTGGAAGCCTTGGGTTTGACTTCCAGTACCAAACAAATTAAAAAAAAATCAAAAAGTGTCCCGTCCGGCAGGACACATCAACGTGGGCAGAGAACCTAGATGGGGAGGAATGAAGGGACAAGAGACACGAAAGGTGACAGCAAGACAGGTGTCTGATCAAGCTGCAAACTTTTATTGTTCACATAGGGGTATTTATATGCTCGGGATGGGGAAGCTCTCTAATCAGCAATTGCTGGATGTGGGTGGTAAAACTGCCAGGTGCAAGATGTCTGATGATCCTGATAACCGCAGGATGTTCCAGGGAGATAGGTGGCTGCAGGATGCCTCCCAGGCAGGATGTCTCCCAGGGGGCTGTCAGGCTAATCTTTGAAGGAGAATTTCCTTCTAGTCCCTGACAAAAAAGCAGAACACACACACACACACACACACACACACACACACACACACACACCCTCTACCTCTCAACAAACAAATTTCACAGAGCTTGTGCAAAGAATGAATTGCAAGGCAGATCAGGCAGCCCCCTGAATCAGAAGTTCAGAGAACTCTGGCCCACAATATGGGCAGGCAGCATTTATAGACAGAGCAGAAGTGAGGTGCAGAAACAGCTTGATTGGCTACAGCTCAGCATTTGCCCTATTTGGAAATGTTCTGATCATTTGACAGCCTGTGATTGAAACTCAGCTGCTGTGATTGGCTGACACCTAGCTACTTGTTATAAAATATACTCCTAAATTAATTGCAGTTTATGTACTGAATTAGGCTGTAGTGTGATATATAAGGACTCAAAGTACAGGAGCCAACTTGGGCCACATTTAGTTAAACACAATCAAAGCCAATGAAGTGACAGCCAAGGCAAGCACTAGAAAAACAAGGTACAAGATGCTGAGTGCTGTGGAGTGGAAACCTGACCGTATTTTCTGTCTCCAACTGAGTTGGCTTGCTGTTATTCTGTAGGAAGTCTCATCAACTAGAAATTCATTTCAGTTGGCCATCATCTGTCCTCTGCAAGGTATTTCTCATGGTAAGGAAAAATCACACAACAATTTTATTTTGAAATTGTGGTAAAATATGAATGAATAACATACACTTTTCCATTTTTATGATGTTTGAGTGGACAGTTCAGTAGTGTTTAGCACATTCACACTATTATCCAGGCAGTCTTCACAACTCCTTTATCTTGCAAAACTGAAACTTTCATACCCAATACAACAACTTTGCATTTTCTTCTCCACCTGCTCCTAGAAACCACCCTTCTACTTAGTCTCCATGAATTCAGTGACTCTACATACCTCATATGTGTGGAATAATACCTTACTTATAATTTTGTAACTGGGTTAGTGTAATGTCCTCAAAGTTCACCTACATTGCAGTGTGGCTAAGGATTTCTTTCCTTTTTAAGGCCGAATAATATTCCATTGCATGCATATGCCACATTTTACTTCTCATTTTTTCAGGGATAGTCACTTGGATGCTTCCACCTTCTGGCTATTGGGAATAATGCTTCTACAAACATGGAGAACCAATATCTCATTGAGATAGTATTTTTTTTAAAGTTCTTTTGAATATATATATCCCAAAGAAGAATTGCTGGATTGAACAGTTATTTTCTGATTTTTTTAATAGCCATGCTAGTGAGTGTGAAGTGGAAGTGGTTCTCACTGTAGTTTTGATTTATATTTCTCCAATGATTGGTGTTGGTTCACATCTTTTCACCTGCTTATTGGCCATTTATAAGTAGTCTTTGGGGGAAATGTCTATTCAAGTCCTTTGTTTTTAAATCAGGTTCTTTTTATTGTTGTTGTCATTGTTGAGTGGTAAGGACTATTTATATATTCTGGATTAACCCCTTATCAGACATATGCTCTGCCAATATGTTCTCCCTGCCTTTTCACTCTGCTGATTGTGTCCTCCTATGCAAAGAAGTGTTAAATTTTTTACGTAGTACAATTTATCTAATTTTTTTTGTAACCTGTGTTCTTAGTGTCTTTTCCAATAAATTACTGCCAAATATAATGCCATGAAGCTTTTCCCATTTACTTCTAAGAATTATTCTGTTCAGCACTTACATTTAGGTCTTTGAGACATTTTGAGTTAATGTTCACGTACGGTATACGTTAAGTCACTAATACTCTGTTTGGCTAAGTCCAATTTCTGTTTGACCCACCCATAGAATTGTTAAATTTCAATAATTATATTTTTTATTTACTCAAATTTTTTAAATTTTAAATGTTTTTAATATTTACTTTTTAGTTGTAGTTAGACACAATATTTTTATTTTATTTATTGATTTTTATGTGGTGCTGAGGATTGAACCCAGGGTCTCACAAGTGCTAGGAGAGCACTTTACTGCTGAGCCACAATCCCAGCTCCTATTTACCAAATTTTAATCTGATTCCTTTATGAATCTGCCTATTCATTTTGATAATGTGTGTCATTTGTAAATATTTTGCATTTTGAGAAACTCTTTCATAGAGTTGTATTTTGTTTCTGATAATTCCAATATCTGAGGGTTTTTTTTTTTTAATGGTTTCTGTGGATTCTCACTTATAATTTGGTGCCTCGTTTTCTTGTGTGTTGTTTTTTACAATTTTTATTAGTTATTGATGGACCTTTTTTTTTTTATTTGTTTATAGGTGGTGCTGAGAATCGAACCCAGTGCCTCACATATACTAGGCAAGTGCTCTACCAATGAGTCATAACCCCAGCCCCTGATTTTTTATTACAAATTCATATTTCACTTAGTCAATCATTTATTCATTCAACAATTAGAAATTGTGCGTATAGTCTCCAGGCTTTGTTTATATGTTGGGTGTACCAAAGGCAACAAAGTAAATAAAAATTCCTTCATGGGGCTTATGAAGTAAAGAGAAAGAGGGAGAAAGAGAAAGGGGGAGAGAGAGAGGAAGAAAGAAAGGGGGTGAGGAAGAAGGGATAAAATAAGTAGGCTCAATAGATAATAAATTTGTGAGAGACTAAAACATAAAGCAAGGAAATGGGATATGGAAGTATGAAGTGTTGGTTTAGGTCTGTTTGCTTCAAATGTTGGATAGGATAGCCAGGGGAAGCTTCTTTTATTTTTTGGGTACCAGGAATTAAACTCAGGGGCACTCGACCACTGAGCCACAAAGGAGCTCTACTTTGTATTTTATTTAGAGACAGGGTCTCATTGAATTGCTTAGTGCCTTGCTTTTGTTGAGGCTGGCTTTGAACTCGCTCCTGTCTTAGCCTCCCCAGCCCCTTGGATTACAGGTGTGCATCACCGAGCCCAGTGGGAAATCTCTTTTAAAAGATGAATTTTTTTTATCAATGTGTCAAGTGTAGGATCTGGACAGACAGCTATTTGGAGAATATATTCTAGGTGGAGAAAATTATAAGAGACAAGACTCTGAGACAAGACTCTATCAGGTGGGAGAAGTGAGGAGGCCAAGGTAGCTACAGCGGTGAGCAAGGGAACACTTGGGAGCTGAGGTCTGACAGGTACTGAGGACCAGATTATGTAGAATCTTGCAGGTCATAGTAAGGATGGTGGATTTTGTCCTGAATGAGTTGGGAAGCCATCAGAAAATTAAGCCCAGAGTAATGACTTACTGTAACTTATGTTTTAATAGAACCATTCGGGCTTCTGTGTTGAGATTAGACAAGGGATGCACGTGGAATCAGAGCGCCATCTTGGAAGCCATTTCAGTAACACAGGCAGGACATGAGTTGCTTGGGATGGTGGTAGTGGCCTTGGTGATGGTGAGAAATGACCAGATGCACACACATCTTTACTTTTAAATTTAAGGTAGAAGCAACAGGATTTTCGGGATTAGATGGGCTGGGGGAAGTGTACGTGAGAGAAATAAGGAAAGAAAGGAAGAACAACTACACATTGTTTGTTCTGAAAGCTGGAGGGAAGGAATTGCCATGAGCTGGTGAGGAGGCTCTGGACAGACAGGTATGTGAAGGGCGAGACTCAAGAACTCCGTTTTAGATAGGTTAAGTTGTTAATGCTGCTAGTCATCCGACTGGAGCTGGCTGGGAGGGGGTTGAATACATGGGTCTGGAGTTCTGGAGAGATCCAGCAGAGAGGAGTAACCTCCGGAGTGCCAGCACAGACATGGAACATGAAGGCTTAATACTGAGTCAGATGACCCAGGGAGGGAATGTAAAGGAGAAGAGGTCTAAGGACAGGATGGGAGTTGGAATCTCTCTGAAGCTGAGAAATCAGGTAAATGAGATGGAACCAGAAAGGGACCAGGAAAGTAGGAGAGAAACCAGATAATTGTGATAGTCTACAAGGGAGGCAAGTGATTCAAGGAACGTCAAATGCTGTCGAAAGTTCAAGTGATACTGAAGAATAAAGTCAGTGGATTTAGTAACATGAAGGATATTAGGGACCTCAGCAAGCACAGTCTCAGTGGGGTTGTTGGGATGAAAACCTGATCAGAGAAGGTTCAAGAGAGAATGGTGTATACACGTGTTCAGAGCAGTGCTATTCATAATAGCCAAAAGGTGGAAACAACCCACATGTCTATGATAGATGAATAGACAAATGAAATGTGGTCTATTTACACAATGGAGTATTTATTCAACCTTAAAAAGGAAGAAAATTTATTTTATTTTATATATATCAAATATTAAATTTATTTTATCTGATATATAGCAAACATAAATGTATTTTATTTGATACATAATCAAATAAATTTTCTTCATATGGTATATGGTATTGGGGATTGAATCCAGGGGTGCTTAGCCCCTGAGCCACATCCTCAGTCCTTTTTTTATTTTGAGATAAGGTCTAAGTTGCTTAGGGCCTCCCTAAGTTGCTGAGGCTGGCCTCAAACTTGCCACCTGACTGCCTCAGCTTCCTGAGCCATTTAATATTTTTTATTGGTGACGTATGAAGTAAATTTGAATTCATGCTTCAACATAGATAAAAACTTGAGGACATTACGCTAAATGAATAATCTAGTCACTGTGTTACAAATATGGTAGGATTGCACTTATATGAGGTACCTACAATAATTACATTCAGAAAGAGAAAGGAGAATGGTGGTTGCCAGTGGTTGGGGAGGGAAGAAAGGGGAGTTGTTTAATGGGTGTGAGTTCAATTTTGCATGAGAATAGAATTCTGGAGATGGGCTGCATAAGAATGTGAATATACTTGGCACTACTCAACAGTACACTTATAAATGAATAAAATGGTAAATTTAACGTCCTGTGTATTCATCACAATTAAATGCTTAAAAAAGCAACAAAGATCAGGGAGAGATATTGGAGACAGAAAGTATGGAACCATTGAAGGGGTTCTCCTGTGAAGGGAAGCAGAAGGCCTGAGGTAGAAGTGAGGTCAAGCGCGGTTGTTCCTGAGTCTTGCTTGTCTGTTCCTATTTATGAAGGACTGTTATGTGTATGAACTTGAGAAAGCGTGGGTGGATTCCCTCTTGTTCAGTAGGAAGATTGTGATCGAGCTGGGTGCGCACTCAGCCCGCCTGAGTTAGGAACATCCAGGTGAGACAGGTGGGCAGAGGAGTTTTTGCATTTGGACAAATGGAACAATAAAATTATTTACATCTAGGTTAAGGGTGATTATTTTACCGAAAATACTTGAAATGCATGAAAAGTACTTTCTTTGATATTTAGTGCTGCATAAATATTAGGTACAGGTATTAGTTATTGTTTATTACTTGCTACTTGGAAAAGGTAAAAGTTTAAATTTTATATTCCTTTTGAATTTGTAACTTACTTAGGAAATATGAGGCTACTTTATTACAATGATTAACATTGTTCAACAGATTTAGTGATAGTTCCTTTGTCTACAACACTAATATTTTTCAGTTTGATTCCTGGATCTTTTATGGGAGAATTGTAATAAGCAGGATGATCCTCCCTCAAGTTTGATTTGGTTTTGTTTTGCTACGTACGGGGGGTCCAAGGAGCCAAAAAGCAATAATTTCTCATGAGCTAGAAATAAAAACATCTTTTCTGTTTGCAAAGGAAAATGTTTAAGTTTTCCAGGATCTTTACCCTGGATCATGTGAAAAAAAAATTTTTGCTTGGGCCTTTTTGAAAGATCCAAGTCTCGTCTCAGTGCCAAGAAAAAGGCATGCTCAATTTTGTGAATCATCATTTTATGTGAACAAAATGAAGCCTTTATAATAACATTAATTTGATTTCTGAAAAGGATTTAGGCAATTGGATAATTTACCAAAAAAAATTATGCTCTATCTGTGATCTGGGGCCAAACTGCATTTTCTTGGGTTGCACATTCTCTGCCCCCTTGTGGCCTTCCTGAGGGTGGTTTTATTTATTTATTTATTTTTACTGCTGCTTTTACCACTTGGAGGCTGAGGTTTGACAGAAATAGAAGGGAGGCTGCCTAGCTCTCTGAACACCAGGAAAGACTGCAAATTACATTGGCCCTGATTTGGGAGGCAGGGGTGTCCCTCAAACTACAGGACTTAATTTTAGAAATTTACTTTCAGAATGAAGCAGGAGAGAATTGCTTTCCAAATTGAAGGGAATTAAGTTCCAGGCGTTTGATTGTGTGGGGGAGGCAGAATCACAGAGCAGGAAGGAAATCCTCAGAAGTTACTTAATCCAATCTGGACTGCAGAAGACACTCAGGACAGATGGGCAGGACCCTAATCTCTGTGTTCTATCTTCCTGTCTCTCCGGTCAAGAAGAGTGAAATGATTCTTTTAAAAACATTAGGTATCAGAAATACATGTGAATTGTAAAACATTTGGAAATTGTGAAAAATATAATGAGGAAAATAAAAATCACCTCTAACTCTTTCAACCAGAAATAGTCCCTATTCACATGTTGTGTTAATACCTCCGGGTGTTTTTTGATGGAGAGAAGTTTTTTTGCATATACACATAATAAAGTAAGGGTTTTCAGGCTGTATGGAGCAGGGTTAGCAAAATATAGCCTTGGCCCCCACCCAGCCCAAGTCTGTGGCCTGTGCAGCCTGCAGGTTAAGAATGCTTTTATATTTTTAAAGATGTGGAAAAAAATCAAAAGACTAACATTTAGTCACATGTGAAAAAGATATGAAATTCAAATTTCAATGTCCACAAGTAGAGTTTTACTGGAACACAGCTAGCCATATTCACTTACATATCATCTGTGACTATTTTTGGTGTCACCATGGTAGAATTAAGTAGTCATGGCAGAAAATGAAGCACTACAAAACTTATAATGTGTCCTATCTGACCCATCACAGAAACATTTTGACCAATGTAGGCATAGAAGAAGCATTTCCAACACCCTTAAATATTTTTAAAAAATAAGATGATAAAATTATCGTTCATATATTTTGGGGGATGACTTCTACTTTTTTCTTCTCCCTCATTCTCCTGCTCTTAAAAATAGTATTTTTCCCCCAATGGTTTTTAAAAAAATTATTATAAAAATTCAAACCTGCACAAAAGCAGAGAGGACAATATTGCCATGTGCCCATCTCCTAGATTCAGTAATTAAGAGTATGTGCTTATGTTGATGAAAGCAATTCAGAACAGTACAGATATTCACTAAGCAAGAAGTGGGAGTCCTTCTCCTCACCCTCTCCCTACTAGTTTAGTGACATCATTCTGGTTATTTTCTTATATGTGTCAAAATAAATTCTGTATAACTTAGATTGGTCACTTAAAAAATAATTTTGGAACAAAAGAAATCCAAATGCAGGCAGAGATGATCACACTCCAAACCGGTACCTTGACTAACCCAGGGTGAGGACCATGGTTAGGGTAAGATGTTTTCTTCCAATGCCACTCATTCTGAAGAAACTCACACCAGAAAGCAAGATGGTAAAGGTCATGTGGTGGGGACACCCGTTTTATTGCTCCCTGCTGCCACTCCAGTTAATTTCTCAGGTAAAAGGTGAATATACAGAGTAAATTATAGGGACTTGGCATTAGGCTTCTCCAAAATGAGAGTTGCTGTATTTAATCTACTTTCTTTTTTGCAGCTCTTGTGTTTTTATTTAAGCACAAATAAAATGTACACATGAACGGTCTATTCATTTTCTTGGCTGAGCAGTCTGGCATTGGATTGGTGACTGAGCAGCTGGGCTGGGCTTTCCACCATGGTCCTTGGAAGAAGTGCTGAGAGCAAGCCCAGCACAGTTGAGATTCTGAGGTCCACCAGCAGTTCCTCAAGCTACTTGACATTGTGGACCAGGACCTTTGAGAAGCCACAGGGTATCATGTGCTTTGTTTTCTTATTACTCCTGTATACTATATTGGGCATCAAGATCTCTGTACCTTGTGGTCACTGCCACTGGGTTTCCACTACATGCGCTTAATTGGGACACATTCATTTGACTGGTGTCAAATGGGCCTCTTGGTCCTCTTTCTAACAATCTTGGGTTTCACAAGTACTTTGAGGCAGCCATGATGCTGGGTAGGAGATGGATATGACCTCTGTTGGCCATGCTGAGGAAGAGAGCTCATTCACCTCATTCTAAAACCTTTTACTTGGGGTGCAGGGAACAACTCTAGAGAAAAGTTATTTATAGTATAATGAACTACTCCACCCCCTTAATCTGGATCAGCAAAATATTACTGCCATGTTTATTTTATCTCTTTCTATTAACAATCACCATTTTTATTATTGCTGATGAATTTAAGAATAAATTGCAGATACCTGGACTCTTAACTCCTAAGTCTTTCAGTGCACAAATGCACTTTGAGGGGTGGGGTTTCATTTTTGAGTGTGTGCTGACACCTCAGGCACGAACCTTCAATGTCTTCTAGGTGCAATATCATTTCTACATAGAATCAACTTGAGTGTGTTGTTTGTAGGGTTATTTGATCATTTTTAAACAATTGACAAGTTACTCATGTTTTTTTCAGGTTTTTAAAATTTTTTCATTTTTTGAAGGAAAAACATTTACAGTGGAACTTTTGAATGTTGGGGCTTGGAACATTGTAGTCTGTTCTTCCTTTAGCTGAAATGGACATACTTTTAAAAAAATAAATGACAGCTTTATTGAGATATTATTCACATCACATCTTAGTCCATTTAGAGTATAGAGTTCAGTGGTTTTTAGCATTCATTTAATGTGCAATTGTTACTAACCTGATTACTTTCATCCTGCCAAAAAGACCTTGGGCCATTGACAGTAATCTCCCAATTTTCCCTCTCTCTATTCTGAAGCAGCTCTCACTCTACCTTCTGTGTGTATAGATTTACAGACTTACTTACTCCAGATATTTCATAGACATAAAATGATACCATATGTGGCTTTCTGTGTCTGGTTTCTTATATCTAACAATGGTTACAAGGTTCATCCATGTGTTGTACCATCTATCAACATTTTACTTATTTTTGTGACCAAATAATATTCCATTACATGGATAAGTTATATTTTGTTTATCCATTCATGAGCTGATGGACGTATGAATTGTTTCCACTTCTTGGCTCTTATGAACCTCTGTGCACAAATCTTTGTGTAGAAATTTGTTTTCAAATCTCTTAGGTGAGCATCTAGCAATACAGTGGGTCCATATGGCAATTTCTTGTTTAAGCTTTTGTCCTCTTTTTGAGGAACTGTTTGACTATTTTCCTTCACAGACGTACTGGTTTTGTTTTTTTTTGTTTTTTTTTTGTTGTTGTTGTTGTTGTTTTGTTTGTTTAGTTTGGTGTGAAATAAAGGTGTAGGAATTTTTTTAAAAAATATCTTTATTTCTATTTATTTTCTTATGTGGTACTGAGGATGGAACCCAGGGCCTTACATGTGCAACACCAGCGCTCTACCACTGAGCCACAACCCCAGCCCAAGGTGTAGGAATTTTAAAAATAAAGTATTAAAAAATAAGTTTACAATCAAAATAATCGGACAGCTTTCAAACTCCTAAGCTCTGTTGCTTCAAAATCTGCTTGCCTGTAGGCTACTTATTTAAATTACTCATATTAGACTGACTTAAGAAAAACAATTTAAAAAGTCAGCTTTTCCCTTTATAAAAAGATCTGCTGGTGGTGGATTGTCAGATGCCTGTTGGCCCTGGAATTCTGCATTATATTCCTGATTGTTCTTTTTGGTGTTTTTTCCCCCTCAAAACAAAAATTGAAACAAAATCTTATTTATTCATAAGAAATCTAAAAACAATCATAAAGATCAAGTTGATAAACTTGTAAACAAACAGTCCACTCAAAAGTAACAGAAGTTTGAAATGTTCAACCAACACATATTTAAAATGGTTCATGAACCCCAGTCTAACTTTTATGCACATTTTATGAAGGCAATTGGATTTAAAGTTTCAAATCTCCATTTTCAGAGGTTGTAAGAAATTTGTGGGGTTTTCATAGATATTTTTTTCCTATTTACTTATGGTAAGCTCTTGAATATAGGCACCTTGTCTTAATCATCTTCATTTTTCCCCAATTGCCAGGGAAGTTGTATATGACTATATGAACCATGCTATGCCCATCTCTAAAGGGTGCTTGGAATTGAGCAGTGTACATTTGCCCAACTGTACATGGCAGCCCTGACTAGCAGAGTAATCTGCAGGTAGCAAGTCTTGGAAGTTATTTGTTGAATTGAAATGACTTCCTCCAAATTTCCTGTAAAAATTAGAGTTTTGGTGACCAGGATATATTTGATGCAGGAAGTTAAACACTGTTTGCATTGAATACCTGTGTTGTACCTTTCACCATGCAGTGAGATGGACTCTAGCTTTGTTCTATTAAACAAACTACTGAGTTAATCCAGGGAGAGATTGTAAGGCAGGTCAGAAGTACAAGTTCTGCAGGGTGCCAGGAGACTGACTTCACCCTCCTCACACTGTTTCCTAAGGAACATTTTCTGCCTGGAAGCTGTGATGTCAGGTCTCTTTGTCCCTGGTTACATATCCTAGGAAACATTTTGTGTGCACCTTGGATTCCTTCCTTTTCACCATGCAGAAATGAACTTGGCTTTGAAATAAACAAGGCTGTTTTCTGAATGACACAGCAGCTGATGGACTTTGGAGAGCAAGTCCCCCCAGCACCCCACAGTTCTTGTTTCTCATTTATCTCCCCATCTCTTTCTCCTCTCCGCCTACCTCCTCCAGTTTCCTCTAGCCAACCACCATTCTCATCTCCCTTCCCAAAGAGTCAACTTCCTTCCCTTTCGCCTGAGCCATCTGCTCAGTATACAGTGGGAGGCCAATTAGAAATGGAGGAGACAAATCCTCTTTGAACAGCTGATCCGAGCATGGATTTAGAGGCTTATCTTCAGTCTGAATCACAGGGTCATGCCAGGGTCATCCCTAGAGCAAATGTCCCCTTGGCTTCCACCGAGCTTACCCTGAAATGTGCGAGTGTGTCTCTTTTCCTATGGATTATGAAACTATTTGGTGGAGGCTGCTCATTTGAAGTACTCATCAGCATCTTGACATAACACGCGGGAAGAATTTGAAAGTTAGCCTTTCTATTGCAAGGCTCCTAGGGTAGTTTCTAATTCTGCTTACAATCAAGGACAGAGGCTGGGGACTGTAAACCTGAAACAGGTCTTCCAGAGACCAGGCAGGACCTCTCAGACTCTCCTGTGTCAGGAATCATTCAGGGATGTCACTGAAATGCAGATTCCAATGCAGTGGATCTGGAGCAGATCTGAGCTTCTGTATTTCTTTTTCTTTCTTTGTACCAGGAATTGAACCCAGGGGAGCTTAACCACTGGGCCACACCCCCATCCCCCCCTTTTTTTTATATTTTATTTAGAGACAGGGTCTCATTGAGCTGCTTAGGGCCTTGCTATGTTGCTGAGGCTGGCTTTGAGCTTGCAATCCTCCCATCTCAGCCTCCCAAACTGCTGGGATTATAGGCATGCGCCACCGTGCCTGGATTAAATATTTGTTGATGATGTATCTGCCACCTAGACTCTGAGCTCATAGGCATTAGACCCTCAACTCTCACTCATTTTTCAGATCCAGGGAGCTAGAACAGCATCTGGAAAACACAGTGGGCATTTGACAAATATTTACCAAAATGAAGAAAAATTAATAGAATTTAAATTCATTCAATTAAAACCATCTGTCCCAAACATCATACTAAGATAAAAAGGCAAACCACAAACAGAGAAATATTTGCAGCATATTAAGCTCTCTTACAAGTTGTGATGGGTTGAATTGTATTCCCCAATGTAGATATTGAGTCCGGACGCACCCCCAGTACCTCAGAATTTGACCTTATTTGGACTTTGTAGATCTCAGTAGTTAAGACGAGGTCACATTGGCGGAGGGGCCTTGATCCAATGTCTGGTGTCCTTATTAAACAAAGAAAGACAAGTCCAGCTTCACTTGTAGCTGAAGCAGAGATCGGAGTGATTCATCCAGCGGCTAAGGGCCACCGACTGGGGCTGCCAGAGCCTGGAAAAGGTGAGGGAGCCTCCTCCTCTGGGGACTCCAGAAGTTTCTGCCAGCACCTTGATTTTGGACTTCTAGTTCCAGAACCCTGAGAGATGCATTTCTGTTGTTTTGAGTCACCTAGTTTGAGATATTTTGTTACCATAGCCCTAGGCAGCTAATACCCAAGCAACAAGAAGAACAATTGAATATCACAGAGAGCAAAGAGCTTAACAGGAAGTGCAGAAAAGAACAAGTGCCTACAAACAAGAGCTGTTCAGGGGCCAGAGATCTAAGCAATACAAATGGAAGTGACATTGAAGTGCCATCTTCATCATTTTAAATGTATTGCTTTAACTACTTTGAATTATTGAAAAAAATGCACTATGAGAATTCAGGGGAACTGGTCCTTTTCTGGGCTTGAGCCATTATATGCTGCTGATTTGGTCCCCCAAATATGTCCTAAGTGCCCAAGTTCTGTATCTTCTGCCACTTCCAACGAATTGTCATTGACCCTGGACAACCGAATTTATCTTGTATGCAGTCTTGCTACTTATTTTGCTTAGAAGGAATCTTTTATAAAACATACATCAGATCACACGATTCCTCTGCTAAAAACTCTTCAATGTCAATTTTCCCTGCACTCAGCATGGCCCCTGGGAGCTCCTTCCCTCCCAGGCACTGAGCTCCAGCCCTTGTGGCGTCCTGGTGGAGCTCTTGTCCCGGGACCTGCACTTTGCTAGTCCTTCCTGAGCAAACTTGTCTGGGTCTTGGCTTCACCGTCAAGGGGTAACTCCCTGGCCTGCCTCCTCCAGCCCTGCCTGTTAGGTCCCTGGGTTATATTTTCTCCTGATACCCTGTTCTTCTTCCTGATGATTTACTTCTTATAAGGGAGTGTTTGGTTAATGGCCTTTCTCTGTCTAGATTGTAAATTCTACAGAGGCAAGAACTGTATCTATTTTATTCCCTGTAAGTAACCGAGACTCGGAAACAGAACCAAGAACCCAGCAGGCAGTCACTGTATGCTACCCAGACTGATTTGAAAAAAGAAGCCAAAGACTTAGAAATGTGTACATCTTTTGGATCAGCCATCCCTTTTCCAGGAATATGTTTAAGAAAATAATTACAGGTATATTTCAAGACTCCTCATCTTGTAACTTAAATAAAAACAAAATAAATGATAGCAGCATATTAAAGCTAAAATAACCCATCTAAAAATGACTGACACAATAAATTATGTTTTATACATTCAAAGTAGTATTATGTAGATACTAATGATACTGTAGAAATACATTCACTGACATATAATTTCAGTGATTTTATATATATATGTGTATATATATATATATATATATATATATATATATATATATCTGCTGTATTTTAAAATAAAGCATTTATTTTATATTGTTCTATAATATACAGAAGAATTAAAAAATGCACCAAAATGTTAATTATGGTTCTCTTTTTAATTTATTAAAAAATTTTTATATATGTATTTTTAAAATGTTTTATGAAAAGGATATTCCTTGGAAAACTAGAAGAATAAAAGGAATCAGAATATTTACTGAGTGAATGAGAGAGAGTTAGCTGGAATGTTTGGTTTGAATTTTGAACTTTCATTCTTACCAAAAATAAAATTATTAATAAAATCCAAAGATATTATAAGGTGCTATTCAGATCCTAGACACTATTGGGTACTTCCACACTGGCTTATGCTCTAAAGGAAAGAAGTCCCTTCTGGAGTGAAGTCCTAGACCAGCCAGAGTTTTCCAAGGTTGAAAGGTTATTTTGCATCTTTTGTTGAATGAACTCTTTATATAACAGGTGGTTGTTGTTGTTCCCCCCCACTATCTGTGGTTTCGTGTAAGAATTGAAAGCAGGAGTCTGCAATTGGTCCTGTTGAAGAAATTCCAATACTGTATTTTGGAAAGAATCCACATTCTACTGTATATCCCAAATATTGAATAGAAAAATTGGCTTTGGACTCACTTTATGCACTATAAGAATGAGTTTTATCATTTGAAAATTTCAGAGGTGAAATTACATCTAGTCTCAGATGTCAATTTCCTTGAATACCCTTCCATGAGGCCTCAGTGGCTCTGAGGTTCTCTGGAGACTGGTCCACAGTTGACAGAGTGAGCTCTGACACTTCTCCATTTCCCCTTTGGTGGGGCTTCTGGCTTAGGTTCAGATAGATCCTTGCTCAGAGTCACGTACAAGCACATCTTGGTTTGTTTCCAATTTCCAGATTTGTTGTTTTTCACCAGAAAGAACAAGTTAAAGAAACACATTATTAATTGGTGTACTTATTTATGAACACACACACCAATTTATATATTAAGGATATGTACATTTATAAACTTTACAAATTTGTAAAGTAAGGAATAGGTGACATTATAATACTGGGGCAATTTTTAATCAATGTTCTACAGATAACAGAACTGTATAAAATAACAAGAGGCAACGTTTGCTTAGAAACCAAACCTGAACTCATTCTCTTCCAGGGCACACAATTTCTTTCTCTTTCCTCAGAGCTATGGCTCTGGGAAGTAGAGGAAGAAGAGAAGGGGTGATTTAGGAGAAATAAGGACATGTATGAGAATGAGTGGGTAAGGAGAAAATTCTTATAGATTGCCCCAAGTTCAAACTAACCAACTAAATTAATAAAATAATGACTGTCCCTCCCCCCAAGGGATGGCCCTTCCCCTGCATTCTCACACCACCTACGTTGCTCACCTTGCTGCTGTGATAAACTCCACCTCCAACACTTATTGCCTGAATGCTTCTACGCCTCAAAGTCCTCACTGAATTTTTTGTGTTAAATGAGATATGGCACATTGTGCTTGGCATGGTGGCTAACGGGTGTTAATAACTGTTGTAGTTTTGTGACCTGCCTCTGTCTTCCTTAAGGTCAGGTCTATTCCTCTACATCCTCCTGGGTACCTAGCAAAATGATCAGAATGTCATAGATGTTTCATGAGTGTTTGTACTATTTAAAAGAAATTAATCAAGCTTTCTTTCCACTAAGATGTGTTCTAATTCAGACTAACTCTGGAGGAAATGACAAACACTTCTCAATTCCTAGTGAACATTTTTGGGGATGTGAATGAATGTGAATGAATCTTTTTTTTTTTTTAAGAGACAGGGTCTTGCTATGTTGTTTAGGCTGTCCTCAAACTCAAGTGATCCTCCTGCCTCAGCCTCCGCAGTAAGTGGGACTATAGGTACATGCCAGATCCTATATCCTTTTTTTTTTTTTTTTTGATATGATTCATCTTATCATCTTCTTTCCATTTAAATAAAAGAAAACGTGAAAATTTATGCGTTTTGATGTCAATCCTTCATTAGCTGTGTGTCTCCTTGGCTGTTGGCTCCAGATTCAAATTGTTCTGATAACATCAAGTATGCCTCAGATTTTCTAATTTAAATCTTTAGTTTCTATTTTATTATGCTTCCTTTTCAAATGAAGACACAGCTCACCTTAACCATCCTACAAGGTTTCACCAGGGACAGGTAACAGGGACCCAGGGTGGGTGGGAGGGAGATATGCTTTTCCCTGTACAACACCCCCCCCCCCCCCCATTTTTTTTTGCTTTCTCTGAGTGGAACTTTCACTATTTATCAAATATGTAATAACTTATTTCTGTCCATGCATAATGGGCATCAACCCCAGCCTCTCAAACACACACACACAAAACATACCCAAGAACTCGCGGAAGGAAACCATTGCTTACTGCATTGGTCTCCTGATGAATGTCAAGTTTGTAAACTCCCACCCCCACCACTAGATTGTCCCTGAATTTAGACAGTATGGACAAGCTGCCCATTGAAGACCATTCTGTTCCTTCCTGTTTAGTCCTCAAAAGACCCTAATTGGAACCTGGAGAGGTTGTCTGGTTCCTGCCTGCTGGAGATCATGTACCCTTGTCTATGCTGAATAGAGGTCAGTGTTCAGGATGGGGAAGCCATTATCAATTTAGTTCATTAGAATTCAAATTTTTGGGAAAGACACATCTTTATAAGATTAAATTATTCTAAGATACTTGTGGAAATTCAATCACATCCAAAGGGTACCAATGACAGACACAGGAGCAGAACCACTCAATTAAAAAAACACAAATAATTAAGGAAGATGATCTAAATTAAAGTTCTTACAGAATGATTTTGCTAATCAGCATTCCCCATTCAGGACCAGTGACATAAATCCAGGCCCAGTGCAATATAAAAGTACAGGATCCCTTGTTCTGATCATTAAGAATTTCAGGACAGTAAGAGTGGAGCACTCAGTGTGGATCTGAAATGTCCCCCAATGGCTAGTGCTAAAGTTTTGGTTGCCAGATGGTGGTGCTACTGGAGAGTAGTAAAACCTTCAGGAGGTCTGACCTAGTAGAAGAAAGGTCATTGGACTGGGGGTGCCCTTGAAAGGGATATTAGGACCCTAGCCCCTTACTCCTCTGTTTTCTGACTGCCCTGAAGTGAGCAGCTTTCCTCCACCATGTGCTTCCCCTATGATGCACTGCCTTGCCACAGGCCTAAAAGCAACTGAACCAAGTGACCATAGACTGAAACCATAAGCCAAAATAAATCTTTCCTCTTTTAAGTTGATTTCTCTCAGGTATTTTGTCACAATGAGGGAAAGCTGACTAGCACAAGTACAGATCCAAGTTCAAGTCCTCCTCCTCCCAGATCCTGTTCAACTTCCCAGGTCACACAGACATGAAATGGGTCCATGCAATTTCCTGTCTCTGGCAAGGAAATTGTATAGCATGGTGGTTAAAAGTCTAGATTTTAGAACCAGGTGATCTAGGTTTAAATCCATGCTTTGCTATTAACTAGCTGACAGACTTGTTGGGCAAGTTGGTTGTTTTTCTGGGCATTAGATTCCTCACCTATGTTATGGAGGAGATAATATTCCCAAACTCATTTGCTATGGTGAGCATTACATGAACTAATACACTGCAAGTACTGGCATGATATGCACTCAAGAAATGCCAGCTTTATATGTATGTGCTCGTGTGTGTCCCCACGTTGCCTTATTGCTTGTACAAGTAGTGCTCACATTTTTCACATTTGAAGCTGCACCATTTTACTTCCTTTTATTTATTGAAATAATTTCTCTCTGCATACAGAAACTTTGCTGAAAGTTATCCTTCTCTTTTGTAGTCCCAAGCATTTACATGATGAGTAAATTTTTCTTAATTTGTAACCTCATGTCAAAGTCAAATGCCCAATATGTCTGCATCTTGCAGCTAGAACACGTAAAGGCTGGGGGAGCTGGGCTGAAGGCAAAAGAATGGATTGGCTTGTTTTCTATTTCCCACTCCATTACCTGATCTGTGCGGCCTCAGACAAAGTACTTCTCTATACTTCTCTTTCCATTGCACAATTTATGCTATTAGTAGAGAGAAAGTCAAAAGCAAACATTTCTACACCCTGCTTGAGTTTGATATGATATTTGTTTAGTTTTAGGTGCCATAGAAACAAACAGATCAAAGTGATAATGTGCCTCCAAACACCAGGCCAGTGGTAAAGAGGGCATCTGGCCAACGTGCACATCGAACCTATTTGGAAAGGTTTTTTTTCCAAAGGGGCAAATGTTCCCTGGCTCACTGGAAGCCAGCAAAGGCTTATCTGGAATATGACCCAGGGACATCTGCCAGTGGTGCTGAGAGAACAGAGGCTGGGGCAGAATCTGAGCCTAGAGGAGCCTGTACCACTGAGCAGCTGAGTGATCAAGTCCCTGCCTTGGGTTTTTGCAATTTCCCTAACCTGTAAGACTCAATGTATGAAGCCCACATTCAAATTAGATACATTTCAAAAATGATTGGGGTCAGAAGTAGCTCTTCTCATTTTCTTGGATTGTAACAGCACTGGGTTATGAAAGAAAATCATGCTTATGAAATGAAAGTCATCTAGCAGTTTATTCTTTAGATAGCCAAGTTCAGTATTTTTATTTTATTTTTAATATTTGGTACTGGGGATTGAACCCAGTGGCACTTTACCTCTAAACTAAACTCCCAGCTGAGTGATTTTTTTATTTTGAGACAGGATCTTGCTAAGTTTCTGAGGCTGGCCTTGAACTTGTGATCCTCCTGCCTCAACCTCCTGAGTTGCTAGGATTACAGGCGTGCACCACCATGCCTGGCCAAATTCAGTCTTCTTGACCATGGCCTTGAAGCAGAGGAAGTGCTTTTCTTCTCATAGTGGACACTATGAGCTACTCACGTACAGCTGGGCTTTTCTTGGGGAAGGTCTCTCCATGGAGGAGAGCTGTCTTGATAAGATCATGACCCATCCATTGACTGGGAGGGGGATGACTCAGCCCCTCACCTGGATAAATCTGCCTCCTTTGTTCCCTGAACACACCATCGGTGTCACTCCCAGCAAACCTCCTATGCAAGGAACCAGAGTAAGATACTGTCCTACGATTACCTTCTGAGAGTGTTAGGAACCCGGTCTGGGTCAGGGATGATTTTGTCTCCCATTCAAGAACTTTAGGTAATATCTGGGAACACTTTTTGTTGTGACAATTAGGGTGGTGGCAGGGAAAGCATATCACAGGCATGCACAGCGTGGAGGCCTGGGATGCTGCTAAACATCCTACAATGCCCAGGACAGCCCACTGCCTGGCCCCGTGTGCAACAGTGTCGATGTTGAGGAAAACTTAATTAGAAACGTTTTCAGCATGGCTATTTCCAAGTAGAAAAATGATGTCAGACAATAAGAGTAATTCAGATAATGAAATAACACTGAAGTTAGGGACACCCATCACCAGGAGTCCCAGCTGGCCTCCTCAAGCTTCATCTCCCTGCTGACTCTCCGTTCTATCAGTCCCTATCATCAATTCCAGCCAGCAACCCTGGAAAACATCAAGAGGTGCTCCTCATTGACAGTGTTTCCCCTGCTTTTCTCCTTCTGCTTTCTCCAGTGCTATCAGCTCCATTTTCCTGTTGCTTTGGGGCAAAGAATCTTTCATTAACTTAAAAAAAAATCACTTCTTTGCTTCTTCTCATGCTTTTAGGATGTGGATCTATTTATTGACCCTCATCAGGTCAAGCTGAGTTTATATTACAAACATGTCACCCTCAGAGAAGGATTGACACTGCAGAATGTGCCAGTGCTTGTATTTGAAAGTCAATGCTGACTCCCCAAGAATGGAAGTCTTCACACGGCGGGGGACTGGGGGGCAGCTGGTGGCTTCTACTTCTGGCTTATTCAGGAATGGGACACACTCCGGGGCTTAGACCTTGGTTCCCTGAGGTGTTTTCATCTGGGGAGTGAGGTCGGTGAAATCAGTGTTGGAAGACAATAATACGGGTTCTTTTTTTGCGGGGGGCGGGGGGTGAATATAAGATAGCAATTGATTGCTAAGGGGAGAAAGCAGGGAAGAGGAGAGGTCAGGAAGGTAGAACGTCTGACTGAGAATGAGCTGCCTGCAAGGTTGCTGGTGAGTTAGCAGGTGACAGAGTCCAGGAAGCCAAGAAGGGAAGTTTTGTGAGAAGGAGGGACTGCTCAGCTGCTTCTGATGCTGAGGAGAGGGAAAATGAGAGAAGAGAATGGGAGTTATATTGCAAGTGGAGAAAGGGACAGGAGGCTGGGGCACCTCACTTAGCCATGGTGAGGAAGTTTGCACATCTAGATTAATAGAAATCTGTTTGAATGGATCCTACAGATGACCCTGAGCATCTTTGGGCATTGCCACTTTCCTCCTCTTCTCAAATTGCAAAGTCCTGAGCTTTCAGTGAAAGAGTGTTGAATGTCCTCACCTAACAGAGCAGGAGGCTATTCCCAAGTAAAAAGAAATGAACAGATAGTGCTCCTGGTCCTTTGAGTTGCTCTCACTGCAATGGATCTGGACAGAGCTGTTAGTCACAGTAGAAGATGGAGTCTTGCCAGAGAGTCACTGCCCTTGGAGCCTTGCTTTATCCTAGGTGACAGGTTGGGACTGGAGATCTTTAAGGCCCCTTCAGATTGCAGTGCCGTGAAGCTCTGAAGTGGGCTCCATTTCATTTACCAGTAGTGAGAGCAGCATGCCAACTAGCTGTTCAATCAATGTTGTCAAAGCAACACATTTCACCTTCTTGAATTTGCCATTAGCCAAACTTAAGAGAGAAATGTGGGCTGCATTATTCCCAGCATGGGGAGCTGGGTCTGAGAGTCTTAGTTTTGCAGGGTACATTTATTTCTCGCTAATGATCCCTGAAACTGGTTTTGGTTTTAATCGCGTGAGCCGGGCCTAGCACAGACACTCAGATTTGTTAGACCAACTCTGTGAAATCAATACTGAAAAACCTTGGGTTATATGAGCCTGCTACCACTCAGTGAATCATACTATGCAGTATTTCCTAAAAGATAATGGGTTTCAAAACCAAACATAAATCTTCAACGACATGTTGGCTATTTGTCATGTTTTCTGGTGGTGGAATTACAGCAGCTTCAATAAAATCCATTTGGTGGTTGGGCCATAGATTAATATCTGATACAATCATGGTCTCAGGACCACAAGAAGTGAAGTTCAGCGGGGAGGGAAGCAAGTTAGCAATTATTCTAGGGTTCTGGTAACCCTAATGCCAAAGGTTGGCCCAGAAATTGCTTAAAAATTAAAAAAAAAAGCAATATAATGTGGAACTTTGACTATTAAAAACTGTAAAGTGAGACTATATTCTTGAAATGATAAACATGACTTCCAGATGTGCCAAAATGTGCCCAATACCCAATACCACCAACTCTAACACAAAGCAAATTGATCTGCATCTGTCTTGATCACACTATTTTAACTCCTGGCTTTCCAGGGGAGTCCTTGACACAATATAATTACCCCTGCATTTTTCTCCACTTAGCAGAAATAGTTTCCCCATGACAAGAAAATGAAATCGATTTTCTGATTAAATGACTTCAGTGGTCCTTCTGTATTAATACCGCTTCTCAGTGACAGATTTGAGTTGGCGGCATTTATTGAGCCCCAACCGGGCCAGAAGTTATTTACAAGGTGTTACATGAACCTATAAGAACAATAACTTCGCGGCCTTCCCAACCCATCCATGTTTGGAATTCAGCAGCTATTTCTGTCTAGATGCCAGGTTGTCACCTAATTCTCTCAATGTTGTGGAGAAAGGGGAGGTTGTCTTGACAACAGTTTGGAAAAAGTCAGAAGAACTTATTGAACCTAAAACTGCAGTCTTAGAAATTGACTACGGATACAAGTTCTTTTAGGAATTTAGGTTAGTAACTGGGTAGATACCTAGATACCCCTTAAAAAAACAAAAACAAAAACAAAAAAACCAACAACAAATTAATTAGCCAGTCACGGTGGTACATGCCTGTAATCCTAGCTACTCCTGAGGTTAAGGCGAGAGAATCACAAGTTCAAGGCCAGCCTCTGCAACTTATTAAGACTGTGTTTAAGGAAAATAATTCAAAATGAATGAAAAAATAAGGAACTAAAAAATAAGAAATACAGTCACATGTTGCAAAAAACAGAAAGATACAAAGACAACAATGCAGGAAACCACCTCCCTCCCATTTTAGTCCCCACAGGTATCCACAGTCCCCCATTTATCCACTATATGTCCTTTCAGAAATATTAAGTGCATATAAAAGCAAAACCATATACATATATGTATGTATGTATGTATATATATATATATATATACATATATATATATATATATATATATATATATATACATATATATATATATATATATATATATATATATATATATTTGTAAAATTTGTTCTCTCTCTTGTCTTTTAAAGGCAATTGCATTCCTATATAACAACAATGAACAATTGGTTTGTTTGTTTTTTTGCTTTGCTAGAGATCAAACCCAAGGCCTTGCCCAGGACAGGCAAGCACTGTACCACAGAGCTACATCTCCAGCTCTTTTAATGTGGCACACCATATACATTGTTCTGAACAGTTTTCCAAATAATGACATTTCTTAGAGATTCTTGCATATCAGCACAAAGAGAAATGTCCCCACTGTTTTTAATGACTCCTGGTAGTCCATTGTGTGAAGGCACCACTATCTATTCAATCAGTTTCCTGCCTTGGTTTTTATAAACCAGTGCAATGAATAACTTTGTATAAATGTCACTTTACTTATGTACTGGCATATTGATGGGGATAAATACTTGAAATGGGATTACTGAGTCAAAAGGTAGGTACATCTTAAATTTGAATTAATATTGATGGGTTGCTCTCCACAGGGGTTTAAATTCACTTTTTTATGAAAAAATATTAAAAATTCCTGTTAGTCCAAAGCCTTTTTTGTTTTTTTGCAAATCTGTGAGGGGAAAATTATATAAAAGTGATTTCTTGGGGTGGGGGCAGGTGGATCAAGAATGGATGTGGGTAGAATCCAGGCCTTCTGACTTTCAGGTCAGAGTTTTTGCCTCTAGAACCTCACACAGGGTGCCCAAAAGGCATGGTAGACATGGCAGATGTTTACTGTATGAACAGAGAGATGGATAGAGAAAACTTGGTAAAGATGGAATGGTTAGTGTTTTAATTTACACATGTATTTTTAGAAGTATACTTGAAAATTGTTTCAAGTTTTATCTTTTTCCTTTCCTTTATATCCTCTACATTTATATTTTTCTAACTCATAGCTTTTTGCATATTAAAGCTGTTCATAGCTGTACCAGCTGTCTTCCAGCATTCTCTTATTGTTTGTGACAGTTCCTTAGTTGATTCTCTTGGGTTTTCCAAGTCATATCATCTGCAAATAATAAAAATGTGATCTCCTTCTTTCAAATGCTCTTCTTCCTTCTCTCAACCTCTTATTCCTTCTCTTGTCTGTGTTGGACAATATTTCTAAATCAATATTAGATGACAGTGGTGATACTGGCTATCATCATTTTGGTCTGGTGTTGATATAAATAACTTTGCTTTCCTCATTAAACATAATTTTGGCTTCTGGGTTGAGACAAGATATTTTGCTACAGAAATGTTATTAAGTATTATTATTTAATATTAAAGGAAGTGTTCATCTATTATATTTTCTTTTAATTAAGAGAGTTTTAAAAAATAAACTCAAGAGTATTGATTCTTGAAAAAAAATTAAGAATAGAATTATCATATGATCCAGTAATTTTACTTCTGGGAAGCAAGAACTTGAACAGATATTTCTTTAATCATTGCATAGAAGCATTACCCAATAGTCTATGAATGGATGAATACATAAACAAAATATGACATATACATAAGATGGAATATTATTCAGTTTTGAAAAGGACAGCTATTCTGACTCATGTCACAATACAGATGAACTTTGAAGACATTATACCAAGAGAAAAGGACATGAAGTACCTAGAATAGTCAAAAGACTATTATCTAAAGACAGAAAACAGAATGGAGATTTGTGGGTGCTGAAGGCTGGCAGATGTAGGTATAAAGTTTCAGTCTCGGAAGACAAAAAATTCTGGAGATGGATAGCTATCTGATGGCTACAGTGCCACTGGACTTTTCATTTAAAATGGCCAATTTTATGTATATTGTACCACAATAAAAAAGGGGATAGACATTGATTTTTTTTATTAAGCATAGTTTTAGCCTTCATAAAAAGACCATGTGAATTTATTTATTTTTTGGTCTAAAATATGGGGAATTAAATGATCATCTTACCCTGAATCATTCTTGCATTTCTCAAATTAACCCCTACTAGGTTATGGCTTAATTCTTTGAGAGCAATGTTGTTTGTGAATATTATGTTCAGGATTTTTTAAAACTGAAATTTACAAATGAGATTTTTCTTTCTGTCCTTCCTCCCTCCATCCTCCTCTTTCTCCCTTCGTTCCTTCCTTCCTTTTGTGCTAGATCTTGAAGACTTTTCTTGTGATTCTCCTTAATAGATGCTTTATTTTTCTCTGAACCAGCTATACCAACATCTCCAGAATATTCCAACTATCTTTCTATTTAGACACAAAATTCTGAATGTTTTATCCTGTTGATAAACTCCTCCTCTCTACTCTGTATAAAGAATGTAATCTAAGAAGAGACAATAAGCTTTTCAAACAATGCTACTACTGGAAAATCCAGATGACAGGGCTTCACCTTGCAGTAAAGCATTTCACCAACATTCTTGATTGTCATTGATGTGACCTGGACTATCTTAGGTGTGAGGAATAAAATCAAGAGGGAGATAAAGCTTTTGTTTGGTGGAGACAGAGAAGTAAATAAGCAACCACTAGGCTGTAAGGAAAGTGCAAAGTCCACAGTGGGGAGCCCCTGGGTCCAGGGAAGCCTGCACTGCCAATCCCCTTCCTCAATTCCTGCTACTTATAATAAAGTTGTCCCTTGGGATCTGGAGGCAAATGGCTCCAGGACATCCCTTCACCAGGATACCCAGGAGGCCCAAGTCTCTTACATCAAGTGGTGGAGTATTTGCATAACCTACATACAACCTTTCTTTACTTTAAATCATCCTGGATTACTTATAATATCTCATACAATGCAAATGTTATGTAAATCATTGCTACATTGTATTGTTTAGGGAATCATGACAAGGGGGAAAAAGGTCTGTACTTGTTCAGTGCATAAACAATATCTGTTCAAATATTTTCGATTCAAAATTGGTTAAACCCATAAATGCAGAATCTGTAGATGTAGAGCCCATGGTCCATGCTTCTTTACCTAAACTCAGAATTGTGGCCTCATATGGGACAAAAAATAAAATTTCCTTCTTCTACCTATTCCAGCTTTGTTCCACGATCCAAAGAACTTCATGTGATGTTTTCACTGGGGTCCTGAACTCCCACCTGATCTGCTGAGAGTGTAGGTGGCCTGTTCAACAGACAGGCCACACAGACAGTATGTGGTGGAGTTGACCAAGGACTGAGTCACAGTGCCAGGAGAACAATTTTCCAAGTCCCCACTGTCCTTGAGAATGGGCTCCAGGCATGACTATGGAAACTGGAGCACAGCACTTCTGAGGAGGACCCAGAAACCCTCAGGAGATGACAAAAGGCTGTGTGTTACTCCCATGGTGCAGATCTGGGCACACACAATGCAACTCTGAAACTCTCCTTCAAGACTTCCTCTGTTTCTTCAGCCTTTGTCTTTCTGCTAGAATTGCCAGCAAAAGTGTCAACTCGTGCCAGCCGGGCCAGTGTTGAAGTCACGTTATTTCCTTATGCTTATGCGTGCTCTTTCTGCATTTGTCTCAGGGAAGATTTGTAGCTTCTGTCACTTTAAAATGTCCCCTGGAGTTACGTTTGTATAATCTTGAGCTCCAGGAAGATTCTCTGCTAAAGTTAGCAACAGACCTGGGCCTTCCTGAGTCACAGCAGGCAGAGATGTGCTGCCTGCTCATGTCAAAATGACAACAAATGCTGAATGACATTGATTATTTTCAGTTTCTTTAGCTTCTCAGAAGCTTCTATAAGGACCTTACCTGGGTTTCGCACTAAGCATTTCCCCCCACGATGGGAAATTCTGCATTGGAAAATAAAATCAACGAATCCCACACATAACTCTGTAACAGTGTATTCCAGCAGTGTATGGACCTCGACACCCCTGGGTTCCACCTTCACAGATCAACCAACCACAAATGGAAAATATGCAGAAAAAAGAATTACATCTCTACTGAACATGTACAGACTTGTTTTTCTAGCTGTTGTTCCCTGAACAATACACTATACCAACTATTTGCTTCATGTTTGCATGATATGAGGTATTATAAATAATAGAGAGATGATTTAAAATATACAGAAGAACATTTATGGGTTATATGCAAATACAGCACCATTTTATATGAGGGACTTGAGTATCATCAATCCCCCGTGGGTGCTGAGGGACTGCTGGGCTAGAATGCCATTCATATTTTTTTTTAAGCAAAGGATTAGCTACAATAGCCAGAGACGAATGTGGCTTTTGGAATACTTAGGTTTAGTGTAATTATAAATGTACATAAACTGATGATTCATGAACTCTCAAATTATACATCTGCATTTAATTTTCTGTTGAAGTGTTTTTAAATCCTCAGAAAATGATGTTACCAAATGTTTCTGGCTCACTAAATGTTCTTTTTTTTTTTTTAAATTCTTAATCAAAGGCAAAAACTCATCCAACACCTTCCTATAAAATTTGATGAGGGGGAGATAGGTTTCCTGTAGTGTAAATATATTGGGCTAAAGGAATTCAGAGAGAATCTTCTTGAATCTTCAATGCAATTAATAACCCACTGAGATAATCATAGATATTTTGAGTTGATTCTGAGACTACAAGACAAAGCATAAATTGAGTTAAAATGGAAGTGAATGTGACAGAATCATGGGTGGACAAGTTAGGTCACAGGTCCCGTCATTATCCGCCTGTCTTACCACCTAGCATCCTGACCATGAAGAATTTTTCCCTGACCAGAAGGCTCCTGTTGCCGTCAGAAATTCAACCAAGCATATTGCCACTGGGTGGCACAATTGTAAGTCTGTAGAGAAACCTGAACTTCAGGGGAGCCTTTTCCCCTTAATACGATACAAAGGACTGGGATTTATAAACACTGAAACTGCTGCCCATTGTGATCATTTTTGCTTTGGGACTGTTTATAAAAAGTGAGGAAGTCTGTGGCTTTTCAAAGAGTGTGGATTTCACATGGGCAGTCTTTGTGTCTTTAGTCTATATGAAAGTCTCTGGTGCAATCTTTAGGATTGTCTTCTTTTTGATCTGGGGAATGCAAGTAGAGGAGCAAGAGGCAGATTGTGGACACGGTTGTGAGCTTATGGACAGCAAAAGTGGCTAAAACATTTTTGTTCTGGTTTTATTCTCTATTCCTGGAGTTCCAAAATGGTCGGCACCAGCTAGTTGTAGCTATTTAAATTTAAGTTAATTAAGACTGAATAAATTAAAAAATTCAGCCCCTTAGTCATACAAGCCACATTTCAGTTGCTCAATAGTCCAAAGTGGCTGTTAACTGTCATATTGTACAAAACAGATAGATACAGAACATTTCCATCCTAGCAGAAGGTTTTATTAGAGAGGGCTGTTGATACTTCTAATTTTATCCTCAAAAGAATAGAGAAATACTGGATATTTTTGCTCATGCCACTTAAAGATCTGGGGAGGTGCACTGATTATGCCATTCAAACTGATACACGTTTGCTTAACATGTATGCTGTGTTAAATACATGAATTTTGCAATCCTGCCATGTTTTGTTCCTAGGAGTTAGGACAAATTAGTGTATACATATGGGATAATAGGTCTGATTGGTTTCAAAATTATCTCAAACTTGAATTTTCATGTAGCATATTACAAAAATGAGTTTGAAATCTCTACCTCCTGGATTTTGATAGTGGAATTTAGCCAGTCATTCCTAATCTCTATAGATCCATTTTTAAAATTTTTATTTGTTCTTTTTAGATCTACTGACAGTAGTATTTTGACATGTTACACATACATAGAGTATAATTTTCCATTCTTGTGGTTATACATGATGCAGAGTTACTGATTGTGTATTCATATATGAACATAGGAAAGGTATGTCTGATTCAACTTACTGTCTTTTCTATTCCCCTCCCATCTCCCTTCCCTTCGTTCCCCTTTGTCTAATCCAATGAACTTCTATTTATTTTTTATATAATATTTTGTCTTTTTTGATCCATGTCATATCTGCTACCCATTTAATCTTTCTATCCCATTTACTTATTTATTTTTGAAACGTAGGTGTTTCATTTCAGTCATGCAAAGAGGGGGGCTAAACTTCCTCAACCTTTGACTCTTCCTTATCTCCTTGGGGATTGCTTGAACTATGCTATCTATCTTCCCAGAGTGATGCTGGTTCTTAAACTTTGGCTCCCCTGGAGACTATCACATTTACACGCTGTCTAAAAGCACTGTGAGAAGATAATTTGTTTCTCTAATATCTGTGGCAACATTCAGAAGTTTTTATTACATTTACATGCTATCAAGGCAGCTTGGTGAAAAAGAAAATTTCAGACAATTACATCCTTTTTTCAACAGAGAGCATGCTAATCTCCAGGTGGCTGGTGTTGGGTGGAACATAGATTCAATTCTACACTTATTGGACATGTCTTATGTGCCAGCCCTGGTGCTCAGTGCCTGGGAGAACAAAGGTGTATTCCAGGTACTTTCCCTGCTTTTGCAGGGCATGCTGGCTGGTGGGGAATGAATATATATGTAAAAAAAAAATCCTACTGAACATTACATTTTTTGGAGAAGATTCGATTGAGTGATTGTGTGTGATTTGCTGTGATGAAACAGATTTAACACAAGGTATGGGAATCAATCTGATTGTTTTATGGGCTCATCATTCCCTAGAATAGTGGTTATCAAATTTGAGTGCACATTAAATTCTCTGGAAGAACTTTCAAAAAATACCAATACTCAGGGCCAACTCCTTGAACTGTGGTTCTGTGAATGTGGACCAAAAACATCATTAGCATTCCAGAGAATGTGTTAGAAATGCAGATAACCAGGTCCTTCCCCAGATCCACTGAATCAGAGACAAGGTAAGACCTAGCCATCTGAGTTTTAGTGAGCTCCTTGTTGATTCAGATGTACACAAAATTTGAGAACCTCTGTTTTAGAGAGTCTGAATTAATTGGTATAGCATATAATCTAATTTTTTTTTCATTTTAGAAAACTCTCCAGGTAACTCTAATATATAGACAGATTTGAGAGCCACAGGTTTAGGAGGAAAGTTGCTCCAACTTCCCCTTTGAATGGAAATTGTTAAAGTTGTTATGATATCAGAGAAAAAGTTGTTTCAGCTGGCTTTGGATTGTGGTCAAACTGCCTGGAAAAGATTTTCAAGTTTTCATTTATATATATATATATATATATATATATATATATATATATATATATATATATTTATATAAGAGGAACAATCTACTCATTTTAGACTAGTCTGTGTAGACTGAAACTTAGAATTGGCTAAGAACCACTGGGAAATAATCCTTACATTGAGGTAGACCAAATACTAAAGCACTAATATTCTTGCTCATCATTTGGGGATCTTGTTAAATGCAGTTTCTGAGTCAGTAGATCTGAAGTGGGACTGAGATTGTGCATTTCCAACAAGCTCTCAGGCGACACTGGTGCTGTTGGCTTGAGACTTTGGGTAGTGATTAGAAATTATGGCTCAGACCAGGCACAGTAGTGTATACCTGGAGTGCTACTTGGAGGCTGAGGCAAGAGGATCTGTGAGTTTGAGCTCAGCCTGGGCAGATTAGTAAGATCCAGTCTCAAAATTTAAAAAGGATGGGGAATGTAGCTCAGTGGCAAAGTATTTGCCCAGCACATATGAGGTATCTGGTTCAATTCCTAGAACCACCAAAAAATAAATAAATAAAACTCAGGTCTATCCTCAGATCAGGATCTACATTTTAATAAGATCTCTAAAATTACTCTATACTTTAGGAAAAAGAAAGCAGTCTAATATCTAGAAGATAATCCTTGAAATGACTTTCAGTTGTGCATAGGTTTATTTTGCATGGATCAGAAGAGGAGGATACACAGGACATACTGATATGACTGAGTTCCTGGGGTTACTATCTAATGTGATAGAAACTATTGTTAAAAGAAAATTTCTTTGGATTTGGTGTCTATTCTTAATTTTTTTTTCCTTTTTCACCTTGAGACAAAAATACCTTGAAGTTGACCAAATGGTTAAAGTGACTGAGTAAAGTTAGAGCTTTGATAACTCGTTAGAGAGTTTTAAATTGAAGTAGCTTCAGAAAATAATAAGCAATTGGGTTGGCAATATTTTAAATAGATAAACTCAGAGAACATTTAAATGACCCATGCATCATTAAAATTTTTAATTTCTTTTATAATAAATGTGGTGTATTATTTAAGCTAAAAATAATGAAGTGTGAAATTTTGGTATCCCTATAAGCCACATTAAAATATTAATCCTCTGGTTTTAAAGCAGCAAATGAAAAACTGCTTATTCTACATCACAGTAAGTATTTCATTAATAACTTGAGGGTTTGGAGAGATGGGGAGACTGATTTTTAGTTTCTATTGAGAAAAAGTACCAATTTAAAATTATTATTTTTTAAAAAATATTTATTTTTTGTTATAGGTGGACACAATATCTTTATTATTATTTTTTTAACATGGTGCTGAGGATCAAACCCAGTGCCTCACACATACCAGGCGAGCACTCTACCTCTGAGCCACAACCCCAGCCCTCAAATTATTTTAAATGCAAACATTTATATATAATTCCTTTAGTGAATACCACACGTTAAAATCTGTCTTAGTTTGAAAGGTTTATACATATTAAAGTGAAAACTTCAATAAACTTTAATGGGTTTTTTTGGTTAGGTTTATTTTTAAGATATTGAAATCTATAGAATATAATAATTACCTAAATTGTGGGATTTTAATATAAAAAATTGATAGAATTTACAGCTGGAAGAGAGTCTAGATTTTTAATCCAATCCTTTCGTTTTATAGATGAGGAAACTAAGAGCCAGAGAATGTTCATGCTTCTTCCAAAGTCCCAGAGAGAAGGATTTAGTGGCTGGTGGGCTGGGGTCAGGAGAGGTGGGCAGGGGCTGAGGAGCACTGCTTGGGAGTCTACTGGGCCCCAGTGGCGCCGCTTCTCACCCTCCCCGGACAGCTTTCTCTCTTCAGCACAGAAAAAAGGCTTTAAAGTACCACCTTGAAAGACCCGTGTGGAAAATCACTTTAGGAGAACCGAAAACCACATCTGTTTGGCTTTGGACCCACAAGAATTATAGAAATCACCTCTTCTTTGCCTACCATTATGGTGATTAAATTACTATAAAAATCAAACTTGAAAGAGAATGCTATTTCACCAGATGATGGCAGAATCTAGAGCTGCTCTCTTACCTACCCCAACCAATTTTTTTTTCAATTCACAATGCAGGTTTAAATTGCTAGTCTTAATCTTAGAATTAATTGCAACTTGTCTAATTCCAAATGTTCCCACAATACCTGTTTAGTAAGCAAACCTCTTACGGACATTTGGATAAGTGCTATTGGCTCTTGAAAATATAATCGTGGACTGGCCCAATTCATAAGCATAATTTCTGAGGCCAGGTGGAAACTTAGACCCTCACTTACATTCTGGCATGGTTAACTAAAACCCAATAGAAAAACAAAGTAACATGTGATTACAGTTTCGTTTTACTACAAGAAAGAAGCAATAAAATATTCGTTTAAAATACTGTAACAATAAATCAAGAGAGAGGGATTATCCAGCCTTGATCTAGTTAATGCTGAAGCATTTCTATGTACAAGTTCAGTCCTCTTTGGTTTCCTAAGTTTGCCATATGTAAAAATATACCAACACCTAATAAATGCATACATGCCTCCTGATTATATTATTTGACACAAATATTTGCATGGTTGTAGAAGATGAATGGGAATTGTATATTGTGTTGGAACTTCTATGACTCTGTAAAAGAATCAGATTGATATAAATATCCAGTTCTGCCTCCCTGTGGCCAATTTCTCACTTACTAAAACCTCGTGGACAAGATCCAAAATATACATTCATATATATATATATATATATATATATATATATATATATATATGTATGTATGTATTTAACCAATGCTATTGCAAATAAGAATTCAAGAAATGTGGACCTGATTAATGTTAACTGGACTTTATAATATTTTTACACAAGTGTTCAAAAATATAATTTAAATGTATGCAAAGAAAAACACCCATTTAATTTACATTGGCAATAAAAGTGAAATTAAATGAATATGGTTTTAGAAAAAAATCAGGCAATCTTGTTAATAAGAGAATAAATAGCTGAAAAGAACAGCTGCTTTTGGATGATGCCTATATTGACACTCAAAATGCTATAACCACAGCTCAGATGTATAAACGAAATAGTGTCATTATAGTAATGAAAGCAAGAATACACTTAAGGCCTTATCCTGTTTCCCTTATCTCAAAGTCTCTTATTAAAGATGTAAGCCCAGTCTTAGGGAAAACATAAGTGTGGTTCTTGGTAAATTTTTTTGTTTGACCAGAACATAGAAGAAATTTATCTTTTAACCATGCATCAATCTATTATTTAAATAAAGATTTATGCCAGGTGTGGGGGTGCATGCCTATAATTCCAATGACTCAAAAGGCTGAGGTAGGAGGATCGCAGGTTTGAGGCCAGCCTCAGCAATTTAGTAAGATTCTAAGCAACTTAGTGAGATTCTGTCTCAAAAAATAAAAGGGACTGGGGATATGGCTCAGTGGTTAAGCACCTCAGGTTAAAATTCCAAGTACAAGAAAAATAAAATTATGTGAAAATGGATATATCTGACTCTGTCACAATCATAGATTTACAACACAAGAGGATATATCAAATAGCAATCTAATGACTAGGCTGTGGAAAATACTCAACTTCAAAGTATTATTTAAATAGGACATTTTCTTTTATTTCTTTTATTTTATTTAATGAAATTTTGCCTCTGCATCTCCCCTCAAATGATACCACTCATTTCGATGAGTGTGGAGGATGAAAAGAGAAACCCTGGCTAGCCTTGGGGGTGGAGGTGCTTAGGAATCTTTCTGGAGTACAGGTGGGCTCCAGCTAGGGAAAACTGCAACTTTGTCATGTCTCCTTCCCCTAGGAAATCTTCAAGAAAACAATGAGAAGTGTGCGTGAAGATTAACGTTTTTGTAAGTTACAAAAGAAACAACATAAATGTCCAATAACTGGGGACTATTAGAAAAACTATCGTATCCCTAACTATGGCATAGTTATTAAAATTCACATTGTGTAAAGTTCACTGGAATGGAAATATTTTCTTGATGTACCATTAAGTGGGCAAAAACAGTCTTCAAGACAGTAAATGCTGTGTGGCTCTGAATATAAGAAAAACATAAGCCTGTAGAAATAAAAGGCTGGTGGGGTATATGTACCCACTGGGCACAGTGATGGCCTCTGGACAGAGTTACGTGCAGATGATTTTCTTCAGTGAGATTTTTCAGTTTTCAAATTTGTAACATGTTTGTTAACCTTTGTAACTAGTGAAAAAAAAAATATATAGCTTTTTACCAGAAAAAAAAATTGGTTTCTCTTATCCAGCTTCTTGCTGTAAATTACAACTTCATAGTCCCGCTAAGGGCCTACTCTCTATCTAATGGATTTTAAAATTTGGTTTCTTTACTTTTGTAGCTGTAGCAACTGTTGCCTGTTCAGGTAAGAGTCACTGTTCAGGTAAGAGTCACTCAAGTATCTTCCTTTTATTGTTTGCTGTTAAACCTGACACAGGGTTACATGAAATGCTAACTCTTAGCAGTCTGTGGGGATACTACCAGGTAACAGTCTTGTCCTAAAACAACTTAAGAATATTTAACATCCTTTCGGTGAAGGGATTCAAATCCCTTCTGCTAACAATCCACATGCTTAGCCTCTCCTGCTCTTCCCAGGAAGAACTATCTTTATGGTAGCCTTCCTATGGGGATGCAATTTGGAATCCACTCCTTAAATTTCTCATGTTTTCAGTTTCTCTTTTCTAGACCCTTTCCCTCTCCATCCACTGAATCTCTTCCGAGTACACCTCAGGAACACCTGTTGAGCAAGACCTGGAGGATGACCCTTTGTATTCCCAACATCAGGGCAGACATCAGCTGAACCCTCCTCTCCCCAGGACTTCTAGCTCTGTAGCTCCATATAGCTGCCCCAGCAGTTTGAGAAAGTGGGTATTTAACCTGCAGTGGTGGCCTTCTTTTGGACAATCTGGGTCTAACATAGTGAAGAGCATGACCACAGGAAGGATGCTGCTGATGACTGGGGTCCTCTTGAAGTGACTTCTCTATGCCAGTGGTGACTTGTCCATTTGTGTCTCCTGGCAATGTCCCTACTCCACCCTCTCCTGGATGGCTGAGCTCTGGTTTCATGGTGAATAATATCTGCCTAATTGATTGATTTAAAAACTTCAATTGATTATTTCCTTCCTTCATTTATTCATTTAATTATTGATTCAAGTAATACTTTCTCCTGGCCAACTAATTCAAATAACATAAAAATACATGAAGTTTCCCCACAACCATTGCTGTGTCATGTGTGAATGCATCTGGATATGTGTCTACACATCTAACAGAGTTTGTGTGTGCATTCATACATCTGTGAATGGACACCTGCACAGATTTTTATTGACTTTCTTTCAAAACCATAATCATTCTTTTCTACAACTTGCCTTTTATTTAGTCAATCTGCTGTTAATAGCAACTTAGGTTAATTTTAGGTTTCTTTTTTCTTTTTTACAATCAATGCTGCAATGAGATCCTCGTATGTGTTTGTGTCACTTATTTAAGAAAGCCTGGGTTCTGGCTGAAGCCAGCCCAAATGTCATTGAGCATCACACTTGCTCTTGACAACCACATTGGCAGAAACCTGCAAACTGTCAAACTGAATACTAGTTGTGCTAGTTTTTTATTTGCTGAGTGCTCTTTATGTGCCTGCTGAGTTCCTCTTTCATACATTCCATTTCACAGAGGAGGACACTGCCACTTAGAAGGGATAGTAACTTGTGAATCCTCACATAATTCCAAAGAGTCTGACTGTAAACTGCCACCACATTTCCAGTCCACCACTCAGCTGCCCTTTGAAGTGATAGCCCTCTCCTGAGAGGATTGGTGTCTTCCAGGGCAGGTTCCTAAATCAAAGGTCTTTATTGCTCCTAGTCGCATAAGATTCTAAAAGGCAGATGAAAAAATAATCCGTGTCTGTATGTGCAGATATAATTTGGCAGACTTTAAGTGGTGTTCATGGATCCTTAGGAGATATGAGCATAGTGATTGAAGGGTGTATCTCATGGATATCAAAATTTGGCTTCGGTGCTTTTGCATCCTCAGTGTAGCTGTAGCAACTTTTGCCTGTTCAGGTAAGAGTTGCCTTCATATTTTTCCTTGTTTTTTTTTTTTTTATTATTTGCTATTAAACCCAACACAGTGTTACATGAAAAGCTAACTCTCAGCAGATAAGAAGATGGATGTTAGGTGCTCTAGGTCCTCCCCAACACCCTGTAGCCATGTCGGGCATTGTTCATGGTATGGCATCTTCACACTCACCCAAAGCTGTGACCTGATTATGGACTCTCCAAAATTGGAATTTATTGCCATTGTGATGGTGTGGAGAAGAAGGGCCTTTAGGAAGTGATTAGGCCACGAGGGTTCCATCTTTATGAATGAATTACTGTCTTATAAAAGGAGGACACATTCGCCCCTTCTGTCCTTCCCAGCATGTATGGACATATCATTTGTCTTCTCTGCAGATGCAACAACAAGGTTTCACTTTAAAAGGAGAAAACTGTGTCCCTTTACAGACACTAAACTTGCTGGCACCTTGATTTTTGGACTCTCAGCCTCCAGAACTGCAAGCAATAAATTTCTGTTGTTTAGAAGTTATTCAGGCTAAGGTATTTAACTAAAGCAGCACAAAAGGGCTAAGACAGCCACCTTATGACAGAGTTTCCAAATTCTTCTCAACCTTGTCTTTCAGGTGGCCATTAAGAATCAGCTGGACTTGACAGGGGGTTGAAATCTGTCATCTCTTATTGTGTTATTTCTTTCTTTTTTTGGGGGGTGGGGCAAACAGGAGTGAATTCAGGGGCACTCGGCCACTGAGCCACATCCCGAGCCCTATTTTGTGTTTTATTTAGAGACAGGATCTCACTTGGTTGCTTAGCACCTTGCTATTGCTGAGACTAACTTTGAACTCATGATCCTCCTGTCTCAGCCTCCTGAGCCACTGGAATTACAGGGACGTATCACCACACCCTATTTATTGTGTTCTTTCAACACAATAAAGTTGTGATCAACACAGTAGAGTTGTTGATCTGTATGTGCCTGGCACTGTGTTTGGTCCCAAAGAGTCAGCTGTGAGAAATACAAACTTGGTCCCTGATCTTAGGGGTTTCCTAAGTGAGGAGGAAGACAGACAGTGACAGAATGTGTATGAATATGTAATTCCAGTTCTATTACCCAGGCACAGAGAAGAGCAGAACTATAGTTCTTCCATTTTTTTTTTTCATTGCTAGAGATGGAAACCAGGGCCTTGCACATGCTAGCCAAGAACTCTACCACTGAGCTTTGCTCCCAGCCTGAGACTTTTCCTTAAAACTGATCCCAGAATGGTAAACAGGAGTTGGCAGGGAGGAAAGGCTGACCCCCAGGGTGGTACTCCAGGCAGGATAAGAGCCCTGCAGAAGCCCCCAAATCCAATCAGGAGACATGGATAAACTGGGTCTGTGGATGTGGAGGAGAGAGGTAAGAAGTGAGTCTATGCCAAGACACATCCAGAACAAAGCCAGCAGCCTCAGAGGCCATGGTAGGGACTTGGATTTCTTTCCTAATGCAATAGGAAAACTTAGATGACTTTTAATAAGGCAACCTAAATAGATTTGCCTTTTTAAAAAATGTGGACTGAAGTGTAAGATGGAGTCTTCATGTGGCTGAGTTCTTTCTCATTTTGCACTGTTTGAAGAAAACTTTCAGGTTGAACTTTCCTGAGTGCCTGGAGTACAATATTTAAAACTGCTTGGGTGCATATAACTAATAACAAATATTACTAGCCTTGTACCAGACTTTCCACATCTGCTTTGTGCTTTTCAAATATTTAACTCATTGACTTTAGCTGTAACCATTTATTTAGATATTGTTACTACTCTCATCTTACAGAGGAGAAAATTGAGGAAATTTATAAGTGATGGGCTTGGACTTGAACCCAAGCAGTCTGGCTCCAGAGTCTGGGCTTTAGTGATGGGCATGGAGGGCCCTTTCTCCCTCTCCAATAGCTTTCTAAGTGGCCCATCTGTCACCAAGCCCCCTGCACAACTCTTCTAGTCCAGCTCTCCCCAGCTCCTGGGCCAGGTCTCCCTGACCGTTGCATGATGTGTCATTCATCCAGGTGTACGGCCTATCATTCCTCTTCCGATTTCTGCAGTTAGTTGAGACCTTTTCTGTTTGTCTCTTATGGTTAATTTTATGGTTCAACTTGACTGGGCTGTGGGCTGCTCAAATATTGGGTCAAACATTATTCTGGGTGTTTTTGGAGAGGTTGTTTTAGATGGGATTAACATTTAAACCAGTGGAGTTTGAGTAAAATAAATTCCCTCTGTTACAGTTTCGATGAGAGATGTCCCCCAGAAGCTCACATGTGAGACAAGACAAGAAGGTTTAGAGAAGAAATGATTGGATTAGGAGAACCTTAACCCAATCAGTGAATTCATCACCTGATGGGACTAACTGAGTGATGACTGAAGGCAGGTGGGATTTGGCTGCAGGAGATGATATTGGGGGCGTGGCTTTAGGGTATACATTTTGTATCTGGCAAGTGGAGTCTCTTTCTCTGCTTTCTGATCATGGTGTGAGCTGCTTCCCTCTGCCACACTCTTCCACCATGATATTCTGCCTCACACTTGGAGTCCCGAGGAATGGAGCCGGCTGTCCATTAGACTGAGACCTCTGAAACTATGACTGTGAAAAATAAACTTTTCTTCCTCTACAGTTTCCTGGTCAGGTCTTTCTGTTGCAGCAGTGAAAAGCTGGCTGAAACACCCTCCATAACATGATTAGGCCTTATCCAAGCACTTGAAGACCTGAATAGAAAAAAAAGAACATCTCAGTAAGAGATACTTCTATAGCCTTAGGACTCAAACTACAGTAACAGCTGTCCTGGGACTCCAGTCTGCTAGCTCACCCTGCAGATTTTAGATTTTCCAGCCTCTATCATCCTGTAAGCCATTTTCTTATAATCTCTCACTCCCTATCTCTTTCTTCCGTCAAATACAGATGCATATATACACATAGGTGTGTGTACCTGGATATGTATATGTGCCCTGTAAATATATACATCCTGCCTCTTACTTTGGAGAGCCTTGACTAACGCACACCCCTCTATTCCTAGCCTCGACTCAGAGTACATGCTCAATAAATAGCAATGGAATGAGCAGGGCTGGGGCATCTGCCTAGAGAGTCCTGGCCTTGGGCTTCCTTTTTCCTCCAGATCCCACCCGCATGACCAGCTACTTTGCCTGGCTTTCTGACTTGAGCTCTTGATTCATGCTCACTTTTCTCTGCTTGGATAGAGATTTTCCCCCATCCAAGTCGCTCTTCTGACATCCTCCTTGACTTCACAGCTTCCCAGTCTGAGGTCTTGGTTGGTGTTGCCCTTTCGCCTGTCCTGAGCTGCTTACCTTGACTTTGTTAATGCCAGGAGAGCTCACACACCACCCCTCTTAGACTGGCTCCTGTTGCTCCTGGTTACGAAAAGCTCAGGTTCCTTTTGTCCCCTTATCAATCCTATTTGAATTTTTTCACAAAGTTCTGCCTCCCTCCCTCAATATTTCTGGGGCCAGTCACACCCCTGGGTGACAGTGCCTGGCTCTACATGGGCCTCTTTGGTCCTGGCTTCCTTCTTTCGTCCTCTGATTCCTGTATTATGTCTTAGGAGGCCTCTGTGACACCATTGGAAGGGCAGGATTTCAGGTACCTAACTGTAAAGAAGGGAGGAGATAAATGAGGCCCCATGTAAGGGCTGGGGACACTTTCTACTGGATGAGGGAGAGACTTCATGGTTGTAATGTGCTGAGCTTGAAAGCTAAGTGACAGTTTTCGACAGGAAGGACCAGACACTGGAGTGGACACAGATGCCTCTGAGTGTGATATGAGCTCAAGAACTGCAAAGGATGCCAGGAAGCTAGAGAATGGAGCATCCTTGGGGATGGAGAAAGGAATGGAAAAGAGAGGGGGGGAGGGTAAGGTGAGAGAGAATGGGAGTCACCGAATGCAAACATTTACTCAGACTGAGCAAATGAGGTGTTCTTTTGGCCCTTGACCAGATTCACTTCTGTTAAATAATCAAGGTGACATGACTTGTCAGAGGGTTATAACACAAGGATTAGAAAGCAACATTTTTATACTTTTCTGATGACTGTTTGGTATAGAAGCTCTGGCTGGAAAACCAGATTCTAGCCTGGCTGGACTGCTTGGAAGATCTCTGGGGGTGTCGGGCCCCTCATCTGGGGGACAGGGTTGGGTGGAGTGCATTGATTGGATAAGGTCTAATATTCTTCCCAGCTAGGAAACTTTAAGCTTGACACAAAAATTGCTCTCAGTAGTAATTGCAAGAGCAGAGTTCTATATTTATAGACATCTATATAAGCAAATTTTAATTTTAAAATTTCAAGGATACAGTATGTTTATGCAGTTGTTAAGATCTTGCCATATCTGCTTCATCTATTCACTCCCTCTATCCTTTTGGTGGGGGAGGGTGAATTATTTTTAAAAAATTGACATCATGTCATTTTACTTCCATGTCCTTCTCTGTCTAAAATACACAGACATTACAAAGATCACAAAGTCATTATCACATTTGACGAAAACAACTTCATATCATCTACCATGCAGAGCATAATCAGGTTTTCTCAGTTGTCTCAAGAATGTCTATTTCCAGTTGTTTTGTTTGGATGAGGGTCTAGATAGAGTTACACATGTGACATTTGATTATGTCTCTTTCATCCCTTCTAAATAATAGACAGTTATAATGCAAATGTATTTTCATGAAATCTGTAGGGATGAGCTTTAAGCAGCCTTTCAGGAGCCAATATCCAGTGGTGTTGTGACCAGGTGCCTGCTGGATGCTTCCCTTCTAAGGGACACTGGTACTGTCCTAGTAAGTTTCTTTTCCATGAACTCTTGGGTCCTAAGGACCTATTTTCAAAGAAACATGCAGATCTGTAGCTGTGGCTGTTTCTTGAGAACCAATGGCAACTGAGCAGCTAGCAGCCCTGCATGACACCTTGAAAACATCTCCCCATTGTCCCCTTGTCACCCCAACCCCCTGAAGAACAGTGATCAGAAACAGACCTCTGGAGCCACCCTCCATTTACAAATTTGAAACTTCTTGGTCCCATAGAAAATGTTTTATACTCTACCCCAGAAAATTTGTGTAGTCACTGATGTGTTGGGTTTCTTTAACTTTCACAAGTTTCCTGTTGACTTTATTTCCAAGTTAAGGCACATTCCTTTAGAAAGCAGGAAGACGGGAGCCCTGGGAGGTGTTCCTGGCTTTGCCAATGCCTGGCCAAGGGATGTCACCTCCCTGGACTTGTGCTGCTTATAACTGAATTCAGACCCTGACTACAACCACCAAAGCCTGGAGCACTTCCCTAACAAAATCATCACCTGGCAGGCCTTGTCTCTGCTGTCCACATTTCCCCTTTTCAGTGACACTCTCCTGCTTGGGTGGCCCCTTTCCACAGTCCCTTTGCACCTGCTGCAGTGACTTGTCTCTTAGGATCATTGCTTCCTCCTCCTCCCACCTCCTTCAAATCCTGTCCTCCCTTCTATCCCTTTGTTTCTTTACCTCATGTAAGAATCTTTTTCAGGTTAGAAAAGATTAATTAGCAAGTGTGCATTCAAGTTGTGCATTCAAACTTTTAACATGTAATGGGCTGCTACCAACTTGACCCATATGTCCTGGAGTCCTATACACAGGACACCTATACTAACCTAAATTGAACAACAAAGTTACTGTAAGTAGTCTTTTTGTTGCTTAAGTTTGTATCGGTGTCCTATATATAGAATGCCAGGACATAATGGGTTTAATGTGCTCTTCCTTTTTGGCAGAAGAAAATTTTTAGCTGGATGACAGAAAAGTGGAATTTTAGCTCCTAGTACCTAGTTGACTGATAAGGGCCTTCCTGGTTGCCCTCATATCCCAACCCTAAGGCAGCCTCTTACCTTAAGGACAGACAAAGCGTCTTTGTAAGAGAATGAAATACTCACTACATCAACTAGGACTTCACAGAGGGGAAGGCAGAGTGGCGAAACTGCAAGAAACCCTGGGTACCAACTGAGGGCTGCAGCAACAGGACCTGGGCAGTCCAAGGGCAGCCAGTGGCTGGGGTGACCCCATGCACCAGAAAGTCTTTAGCATAGATAGAAGGAAGGTAGAGGGTGGAGGGGTCAAAACAAGGGTCCTGAGTCCATATAGACTTGTATTTGATTCCCAGTTCAAAGCATGTACTGCTCTGTCAACTTGGACAAGTCACTCAACCTTTTTAAGCCTTTTCACCAGTAAAAATGGGGATGTCAACATTCATATCATAAGATTATTGTGGAGACCGAATAAGACAATTCGTGTAAAAGTACCTGGTCAAAAATAGATCTAAGTTCTGTCTCTGGAAATCTTGGGTGAGCCCCAAGTATTGGTATTTTGCTTTTTAAAAGCTCCTCTGGCCATTGTAATATCAGGGTGTATAACAGTTGTGGTAATGTACTTTAGTTCCCTTTACATAATTCAGGGTGTTGCCCAGAGGTCAGGGCTCAGTGTTGACTGATCATTGGTTCCTCATTTTCAGAAAGGAAATAATGCAAAGAAGCTTATGAATCTTGTGCAATTACAAGGTTGGATGGTCATCTGTTGGTTGAATTCTCTTTGCAATGTTCTTGCAAGGTGGTGGGTTAGGCCAGTGGTTTTTCAACATTAGCAGGCGTCAGAATCACCTGAAGGGCTTGTTAAAACCTAGACTGCTAAGCCTCCACCCCAGAGTTTTTGGAATCAGCAGGTCCTGAGAAGTTTCATTTGTAACATGTCTTCAGGTAGTGTTGATGATACTCATCTGGGGTGGGGACCATACTTTGAGAACCCTTGATCTAGATAGTGTGAGTACCTCCAGAGATGGAGAACTTCCTACCTCCTGAGCCTGCTCAGTCCATCTTTTGATAGACTGCAGCATCAACACACTTCATCTGCTAGAAAGTTCTCATGTTAATCTGAATTCTTGTCCCCTACCAGTAGGCTTTGACCCATTGGCTCTTTGTCTGGCTCCTTTGACACTAGAATAAGAAATTATTCATCAGAGCTTTAACAGAAAGCATTTTTATTAGTTTTGGTTTGTGATTCACTGTTCTAAGGTAAGAGGAAAGCTGACTGGATTGGCATTCGGAAAATATGGCAAAACCCGCAAGCCATTCTAAGGAGGAGAAAGAGCCAATCTATTCCTGGAATAACCACTTCAATCAAACTAATGTATTTCCAGTGCCCAATGCATTTGTGGGGTGGGAGATTCACAGGTAAACAACCAGGAATTCCTGTGGAAAAATGAAATAGCCACTCCCAGTTCAATGGAGATAGAATTCTAGCAACGGACAACTCAATTCTCCTCCATGATTTTACCATAGCTCTGTGGACTGGTGACCATTCCAGCAATGAAATGCATATTTTGGCACCTGAGCCACTTTTTGAAGAAATAAAAATTTAATGGACATATATCTGAAAGTTTCTAGCACTTCGGGGAGATTTGGAGATTTATTCTAGCATACCATACAATGAGTTTTATTGGGAACTGCAAAAATATATAATTTTAATAGGAATAGGTAAGCACAAAACATTGACACCATTGAAAAAATATTGGCCATGCCAAAGCAACCCCCATAAAAGTTTGCAGAATGTTTTAGAAAAGAATCAGAGAATTATTAGGGATTGGTTTTCTAGTGGAACTTCAGCCAGGGTCTCATTTTTAAGGACACAAATCTATGTTTCTAAGAAAAAAGTAGGCATTTGCCACTTTTGGAGGAGGTTATCCTGCTAATTCTTGTAGCTATGGGCAGAAAGATCATGAATGTTGTTTTAGGCATACTTGATGAAATACACTAATTAGTAATTAGAGGTTCAGAGCCATATTGACCAGGCATGGCTTAGGAAAAACACTTAAGGTGAAACAAAGTGCTCTTCTGCATTCAAAGGCTGGACATTTAAATACAGTCAAATGTCTGTTAGCAAAGGAGTAAGATCTGGAACATGTGTTGTGTGACCTATCATTGTGCAAATAGAACATGCTCACATAAACGAATATAGCCGCATTCCTAGGTGAGGTAATCGTATGTGCAGTCTGTTATTGCCAAAATGTCATTAGGTGGTGCATGACTGTATTAGGCACACTTTTCCTTGAAAATTGTACTGTCTTCATTACCCATCTTCACCACTTGTTGTAAGCTAAGATGGTTAACTTCTTGATTGTAGGTTGCAGATCTTAGCCTTGTAGAGGGATAAAACATCATTCCTTTGTGACTTAATATTTTTGTTCAGTTCATCCATTTATTTTTAATAGTTTTTTTTAAATGTACTTATTCAACCATATTAATTGTGCACATTAGTGAATTTCACTGTGACATTTCTATACATGTGTATATTGTGCTTTTATCATATTCACCCTCCCTATGACCCTCTCTTGCCCTCCCTCCCCCTCTCTCCCTCAACCCTCTTCCCCTTCCCTAATTGTTAATTTTGATTGTCTGGTCAAAAAATGGAGAGTCGCACCTGCCCCATAGATTGTTGTGAGATACAATGTGATGTTATATGCAACACTCACCACATAGTGCCTCTGTAATAATACATGCACTTTGAGGTAAAGGCCAGTAAACAGTGACATACCTGCCCTAAAGAAAAGGAATCCAGACGGGCCCTTCCTGAAGGTGAATATTACCACAAGCTCCACTACTTTTCACTAAGATTCTACAGTAGTTCCTTCCAAATGGTTGCCCTGAATCACTGATGTCCAGGTCTTTAGAAGGGCACTGTGAAAAGGGAATCTATAGTCAATAAATTTGGCATATCCTACTAACAGTCACATTGGCCTATTAAAGGCTAGGATCTGATCAACTTTAAATAAATCTGTTCATTTTCTAACCTTTGTTTGGTGAAAGGAACTTGTTTTCCTGATAAGACTATCAACATTCTGTGGGACACTGGTAAGCCTCAGAGCACAGTTTGGAGGCTACTGATGGAAGAAGCTCTTTAAATCATGACAGATACTCTGTGCTGGGTGCATGGTGTGGTCCCAGCCTATATTAGCTACAGAACCCACACTGGTTGATTTGATGGCTCCAGGGGTATGTCAGCTTCTGGACAATTCTTGTCAAAACAGTGACCTCCTGTGGGCACAATTCATTTGCATTGTCACCACATCACAGATCCCCCATAAGCCTTGGTTCCTACAATTTCGCCAGTTTAATGAGTTTTATGGAACAGACTTCTGATCAACTTTCTGAAGAAGTCATGGCCACGACTGTTTGCAGCCGTTGTCCATAGTGAAAGAGGCTGCCTTCCAGGTCAGACCTGAGCAATGGGCAGGTGCAGAAGACCCTGGGGAAGAAGATGCTTCCAGCCCAGCTCTGCAGAGAACTTGCTCTACAAAGGCAGGCAGGAGATGCTGAATGAAAAGACTGTTCTCCGACGGCAGATTTCACCATCCTCAGGTTCACACGGGTGTTGTTTTCATTTTGTTTCTGCATGCAGTTTCAACCCTCTTTGCTTTCAGAAAGGGATCTTTTGTGTTTGGATCCTTCCTGACACTTCGGTAAACTTCCTGCCGCGCCAGCTCTGGATTCACTTCCCTGTGCTGACTTGCCTGGGCTGGGCAGCAAAGCCACACTCATTTGCAAGCTTCCCCTCCCTCCCCCAGCCTGCACATCACTTGCTACACATTTCCAAACGTGTTCCCTTCTGTGGGGGAAATGAGCTATTGCCAGAGCTGGGCTCTGGGACACGGAGGGCTGGCTCATTGGCCGGCTGCCCTGGTGATAATCTGGAAGCGATCAGGGAAAGAAAAAGATAACACAGCTGTGATTTTCAAGGAGACAGGTCCTGGTTTCTCTACCTGCCAACCACGTTTCCTCTGAGGAGTTTTTCAGCAAGTGCTGTAAAAGAGACTTTTTAATCTTGTTTCAAAAACCTGGAGACCCAAGTCATTCCAGATCTGGAGTAGAAAACAGGCCAGGGAGACATGCCTTGCTGAGAAGCCCTGGGTTTGTTAGGAATTGGAGCCAGGAGGGGAGGTGGGGGGTGGGGGTCGGGATGCCATTACAATTCCGTGTCTTTGCTTTGCATGTCTTGAGAGGACTTGGTGAACTTGGCCCCCAAATGCTTTCACCCACAAGTATGATATCCTTTGGGGTGGAGGCGGAGGGTGTTGCAGAGGTTGACGAACATAAATCTGTCAGTGGGTGATTTTCAGAAATCTGCCTGGAGCACTTACAGAGGAACACTGGAGTCCTTGAAGCCCGGGAAATGCCTGACCATGCCTGGGAAAAGCTGAGCTGAACAGATCGCCCTGGAGACTGGGGGGTGGGGGTCAGGGAGAAAGGATGTGTCAGTAATAAATAGTTTGTCATTTAAATCTAGAACTAAAAGAGGAGAGAGAAATGGGAGTGGGAGAGAGGATCCAGAGAGCTTGGGAACTAAATATCATTTTTGTTAGTAGTAAATGGAAATACACTGCCAGATCCTAGCAGCGCCTGCTGTCCACTGGGCATCTCAGATCTCTCCTGCCACTACTCTAGCTTTAGCTGAAAGACAAGGCCTGGGAAGGCCCCAGCATGTGGCCTTAAAGATGTAATCAACAGGGGTGTTTCATTTCTCTTGCTATATAGGTGGCAGGGTCACTTTTATTTTATAGCAGGCATTTTAACTGCCTAGGACAGCTCAGTCCAGTCAATGGCTGTTACTGTGGTTATACTTTAAGATACTTTTGAAATATTCTAGTTGCTTCCCAGGATAGACAGCCTGTGGTAGAAGACAACTGGGTGCCTATGGCTTCTCCAAACCTCAATAGCCTGATCTTTAAAATGGGGATGCCACCACCACTTGGTCTTCAAGATTGTTGTGACTTCACTTCCCATAAAATACAGCTTTTCATTCTGAAGAGACGTCCTAGTTTAAGAATTACCTTCTCCAACTGGTGTAACAATGGAGTCGACATCCACATAGGCACTGGGAGGAATACATAAGGCACCTAATGTTTAATAAGACCCACCCCATCTCCTCCTCTGACAGTATTTATGTGACAGTAATTTGCCTCTTTTTTCCTGTGACACAGTGTCAGTTGACATCTCCTGCAGATAGGTTGAGAGATGCTGTCTGCAGGGTTCGGTTGACTCTAAGGTAGCATAATGCAGAGAAATTCCCATCAGCATGAAACCAGAGTGAGCACCAGTGGTGGTGGCCACTGAAGCAGAGGTGGATTTCCGGCTATTGTTCACCATGTGTCAAAGAGCAAACCGTTTGTTTCTCCCTTATTCCACCTGGGACATCTGATACACTTTAAATTTTAAAACACACAACTTCAAATTTAAACACATTTGAAGTGGCAAGAGGAAGAGGCAGCTTCCTAATAGTTAGACTTCCTGAATTCCTAAAGCAGTGATAAACAATGCTGTTCAGCCTGCATTGGGAGAAAAGAGCCACAGGATCTGGGATGATGGCCTTGAATCTATACAGAACGACCCAGTTTGAAGGTCACCTTCACGGTTCAGTTATGTGATTTGGGGCATATTTGTTTACTTTTCTTTTTCTTTTTCCTTTTTGGTCTTGGGGATTGAATCCAGGTCTCTGTGCATGCCAAGCATGTGCTCTGCCACTGGGTGTTTCTTTTCTGACTCCTACTTTCTTTATTTCCACTTCTATTGTGGTGTCCTGAGAACTCAATCAGGCAACATATGTACTTATCACAGCGCACTGCACATCCGTAAGCATCAAAACATGTTTATCAATTCTAATGTAGTGTGTGTTTTATAAACCACTCTTCTGTACACGACAGCCTCATTCCTTCAGTTCTAGATTCTATAAGGAGAGAGTTTGGGCTCCTGTTTCTTGAGCTTGTACATGGGGTTACTGCAGCTCTGACTGAACACACACAGTTGATGGACATTCAATATCTGAAACATTAGTCTCTCATGACAAGGCAAAGCCAGCCATTAGCAGAGGAAGAATGGACCTGGAATCTACTTAAGGCTCTTTAGGTCATCTTTTTTTTTTTTAAAGTTCCAAATACATTTCTGGAATTTGTTAGTAATACCATAAGCATATTCCAAAATTTCCGATAAATTCTTATATTTCTAGTCAATTATTTCCCAAACATATGAAGTTATCTAGTTTTAAAACCTTTAAAACCTGCCAGACATTCTTAGTATTTATCCCTAGATCTTTTTTTTTTTTTAATTTGGAATGGTTTTAACATTCCAATCAACTATAGCCTGTGCTTTTTCTTCCCTGTAAATCCTCTGATATGAAGCTCATTCCCTCAGTGCAGATTACCACAGAGGGATGTTGCATTGGATATATGAATGTTGTATTATTGATTTAGCCAATATGCAACATATTGGTCCAGGAACAGGCAGCAATAATGATGCCTCAGCAAATATGATGCAGATGTTCTAGAAATATCCAGGCCAGATGAAAGTGTGTTGCAAAAATAAATAGGTGCTATTTGTAAGAGCATAGGAATCTCTTTTCTAAGTCTCAAAATATACTCGCTGTACTTCTTGGGGCAATAGTAAGCTAAACTGAAAATATAGGTATTATTTATTTATTTTTAAAAAATGTGTGGTTGGGACTGCAAATTGGTGCAACCACTATGGAAAGCAGTATGGAGATTCCTCAGAAACCTGGGAATGGAACCACCATTTGACCCAGCTATCCTACTCCTTGGTTTATACCCAAAGGACTCAAAATCAGCATACTACAGTAATGCAGCCACTTCAATGCTTATAGCACCTCAAAAATTCAAAATAGCTAGACTATGGAACCTACCTAGGTATCCCTCAATAGATGAATGGATAAAGAAAATGTGATACATACACTCAATGGAATATTACTCAGCTTTAAAGAAGAGTGAAATTATGGCATTTGCCAGTAAATGGTTGGAGATAGAGAATATCATGCTAAGTGAAATAAGCCAATCCCACAAAAACAAAGACCGAATGTTTTCTCTAATATGCAGATGCCAATGCACAATAAGGCAGGGGACACTTGAGAAGAATAGCGTTACCTTAGATTAGGTAGAGGGAAATGAAGGGAGGAGAGAAGAAGGGATGTGGGGATAGGAAAGACAGTAGAATGAAACAGACATTATCACTTTATGTATATATGTGACTACATGACCAATATGATTCTGCAACATGTATATACAGAAAAATAAGAAATTATATCTCGTCTATTTATGATATATCAAAATGCATGAGTGCATTCTACTGTCATGGATAACTAATTAAAACAAATAAAAAATTTAAAATGAAAAAAATAATGTATGGTTGGGCTGGGATTGTGGCTCAGTTGCAGAGTGCTTGCCTTGTCTGTGTGAGGTACTGGGTTTTATCCTCAGCATCACCATTATTTATTATAAAAATAAATAAATAAAATAAAGGTGCTGTGTCCATTTACAACTAAAAAATATTTTTAAAAAATGTGTGGTTAACAGTACACACATTTTCAACCTCATTGTGTCTCTCTGGGGCCTCCTGCAGGAGGAGCTGGACTGCATGGCTTGACTGAAGCACCACATATAGCCTGGGAGAGACTGAGAGGCAGAGCCAGCTCCTTGTCCAGGACTGTGCTTATAATACCCTGCATCTAGTCACAGAGTTAAATACCAGATCCTTAGAAGAGACACATGACACCATCCTAAGTTCTAAGCTGCTATATGGAAGAGGGAGAAATTTCAAGGTTCAACAAAATCCATTTGCTTACATCTCTGCAGATGGATAATATAACAGCTTGAAATGATTATGTGATGAAAAAATGAAAAGTACCAAACAAGTTATTCCAAACACCATCCCCTCTACAGATTTCCATCCTAGTTTATCATTTTCTTATTTGTGGCATTTTGATCAATGCAACTAGAGGAAGCCAACATATCTGCATGTTTGATGTGCTAATTCAGTTGGTGGAGAGACCCATGAGGGTATTCCAATCCTCTTTTCTTGTTTCTTGGAGGTCAGAGCCTAGAACATAGTTTAAGACCTGGTCCCTGGCTTGAGAAGGACAGGGAACCATAGAGGGAAAACCTTGGGAGAGGAAAAGGAAGAAAGTGGCCTTTTAACATGACTATATAGAAGACCCAGGCATCACAGAGCAACTGAACAACCCTATGGTAAGCACAAAATAGTCTGTTTGTCTTATAGATTAAGCCCTGCATGCCTCATTTATTTTTCACTGTGCAACTCATATACAGAGGATACCTTTACCTATAAGTGGGACTCTTTTCACCCTTCCATGTTGGTAAAGTGCAAAGTAGCATAGGTGAATGGAGCAGAGGTGTGTTATCCTGTGATTCCCAGATTTGCAGCAGAAATCTTTCCTTGGCTATTCTCTGAATGAAAGAGAAGGGGAAGTAGAACTTTCAGGCACTTGTGATGATTGGAGTTGATGAAGGTAGATGTGGTTGAACCCTCCACTCCACCCCATGCTCACAGTCCAACACACTTTTTTTAGAGATGCTCCATAACTTCCTCCTCAAGTCCAAGGTCAGCACAATGAAGGCAGGAATTTTACTTCTTTCTTATTTCCATAGAATTAGGAGATATGTTAACTTAAATGTCTTTGAATGACAGGGGGCTGGAAGAGAGACAGACAGAAAGATGGACAGAGTAACTAAAGAAAGAAAAAAAAGGGAGTTGGACTCTTAAATATTTACTCTCATGGAAACAATTTCCTTTTATGAATCTTTCTACTACAAATTGCTTTTTTCCATTTATATAATCTCGATATAATGCCAACTCCATGTATTCAGCATAGATTATTAAGGGTACCAATGACTAATAACGAAATTGTCCCCTTATCAAAGTAGAAGATTCCTTAACAGAACCCAGGGGCCTTTAATGTCAGAGGATCCCATCCGGGGAAGCTGGTGGCTGAAGGGATTCAATCCAGCAATTTGGATAGAAACTCATGAAAGAAAAATGGCCCATGGGGGTCTAACTCCATGATCTTCCTTGTCAGACTCCACCTCCCCTTGCTGGGTTGTAGCTCCTGATGCTGCCTGTATTCTAACATCCTGTCTTGCATAAAGACTTAGTTCTAGAATATGGGAAATACCTTGGAGATTGTTTTATATTAAGTTTACAGGCCAAGTGTGGGCCCATATCCTCAGCCAAGATAATTATTGGTGGGTAAATAGGTTATGCTTGCCTGCACTTGTCTATTTAAGCAAAGACAACATTTTAAATATCAAAATTCTTTCTTCCCTCCAGAGTCAAGATTGTTCAGCATTCCATCAGTGGCAGAAACAATCCTTAAATAAAGGGGAAAACAGTTTTATGAGCGGAAAGGCAAAAAAAGGTAAAGTGAATGATTCATACTCTGAAAGTTCTGTATAAAAACAGATATAAAGGTGCAGCTCTGACTTCATACAGATATGTGGTATGGGAGGTGGAATTGGAAACTGGTGGAACCTGGACTTTGCGCTGAAACTAACCCAGTCATTGCTATTCATTGCCTGGGCAAGTTACCTAACTTCTCTGAGCCCTGCTCCTTCCTCATCTGTTCAATGGGACAACAATTGTACTGATTTCAAAGAGTTTTTGAGAGGATAAAATAGATGAAGCACGTAAAGCCCTTGGGGCACTGCCTGGCGGTGCCCTCCCTCGGAGTATTAACTTTTTACTCTAAGCATCCTTTTGCCCTCTTTATCTTTCTTCTGTGCTTGTCTTCTACCTCTTTACCTTCATTCTTCTCTTCCTCCTCGGCATTATTGTACACACTAAATGGCCAGGACTGGTTATATAGTTTGCATAACACAGGATGAAATAAAACCATAGGACTTCTGGTCCAACAGGAAAAAAAAACACAACTTTTTTTCTTTCTTTGGTTACTCTGTCCATCTTTCTGTCTCTCTCTCTCTTCCTGCAACTTATCATGGTTGTGTTTTTATCACTGTGGCCAAAATACCTGATAAGAACAACTTAGAGGAGAAAAAGTTTATTTTGGCTCATGGTTTCTGAGGTTCAGTCCATGTTCAGTTGACTCCCTAGCTCTGGGCCTGAGGTGAGGCAGAACATCATGGTGGAAGGATATGGCAGGGGAAAGCTGCTAAGTTCATGGCAGCCAGGAAGGAGAGAGAAAGAGGGAGAGAAAGAGAGAGCCAAAGAGCACATGCAGGAACAAGATATACTCCCCAAGGTCACTCCTCCCAGTGACCTACTTCCTCCAACCACGTGCCACCCGCCTATAGTTACCTCACTGTAGTCCATTCAAATTATTAATCCATCAAATGGATTAATCCACTGATGAGATTGCAGCTCTCATAATCTAATTTCTGCATTTTCTAACACATGAGACCCATGAAGGGACACCTCATAGCCAAACCATAACAATGTTGTTCTTCATTTGTTTTTTAATGCCACACCTTCTCTCAGGCACAGGGGTATTCCTGGGGCAAGTGTCGACCCTCGCAAGTGCTGGGCACCACCTGCAACTTAGTGCAGCGTGCCTGCCTCTGACCTTCACTGCGTTAGCGTCCTGCTTCCCCCACTAGGGGTGGAGGGTGACAGAGATCACTGGGCAGCTGGGAGGAATAGGGAACAGGAGAACCCATCTCAGGGAAGAGGCACTATACAAAAGACTCCAAGCCCTAGGGCAGGTTTCATTGTTCCATTGGATTTCACTTACAAAAAACACACTCAAAGATGAAATTACTAACAGTTTCCAAGATGGTGGGCACAGAACATTAAAGGTCCAAGAGTGGGTGCCCATCTGAGTGTAGACCCCTTGTCACATGTCCATGAAGGTGGTACTGATGATTGCTGTATAGATGTGAATTAGTTAGCAGTTAATCATTTGGTTAGCAAATGATTCTTTAAAATATGGAAATTGGATTTCATTCTCAGTTTGGGGAAAACCATTGCAAACGGGATAAATCATTTTATTTATTTGTGAAAGTCAGGGAGTGGGGAAAAAGTCTGTCTTCACCAACTGGTCAGTCCTGGAGATAATTAGATACAGCAGGTTTTAACAAAAATCTCTGTGCTCCTCTGACCAAAAACATCAGATCAGGGTTTTCCAAAGTGTGCTATTTGAGAAAAGCATACTGTGGAGAAAAATCAGGTGACCAGATATAACAATTGTTTTTTGAAAGTCAAACCCACTTAGTGGACTTTTAAAAATGTCCCTATATCTTATTCTTTTCTTTTTATTCTTACTTTTGACTTTTTTGAGTAGGGAAGTTTTATTTGAGTCTTATAGATTGACAAGTCTCCGTTATTTTTTTTCTAACTAATTTTCTTAGATTTTGAAAGAAGTAGAGAAACATGGTAAAAGAGACCATTTAGCAGATACAAATATTATCAAATTTCAAAATTAGTTTATAATCTTAAGAATTAAAATCAGCTTCTCAGTTCTTCATGTCACCCCCAAGGATTTGAGCTTTCACTTTCTATAGTTATTCACTCCCAAGACCACATTTGTGATCCTCTCTTCTGTCCTTTGGCTGGCCTCCTCTAATACTCAACTGCAATTCATCTACCTAACTGATGAAATTGATCATCGATAAACATTGACCTTCACTTTCAGTCACCCCCCAAGTGTCCTCAATTCCCTCTGTACCCAGCTTCAGTGCCATCTTCTTTCTTTATGGACATTAAGACCTTGTTCTTTCATACCTTCCTTCCCCACTGAACAAGGCTAGGAAGTTTCATCTGAATGAAACCCACAGCTGCCTACTCTGTGCCTACATTTGACTGAAGGAAAACAATACAAAACAAACAAACAAAAAAACACAACTGGGCTAACTGTTCTCACTTTAAACTCTTGCTTTTAAATATTTATTTCTTTTCTTTTCTTTCTTTTTTTTTTTTTTTTTTTTTGTCAGTGCTGAGTATCAAACCAAGGGCCTCTTGTACACTAGGCAAACACTCTATCTCAGTGATAACTGAGCTACACTCCCAGCTCTTGCCTTTAATTATTAAATGGACATTCAACATAGCAGCAATCCTATTTAATTCACATTCCTACTCTTCACAATGAATATTTTATTCCTTCCTCTCCTCACCTTCTTCTTCCTCCCTGGTCTTATCTTGTGCTCTGTACCTGTCCCCTCACTTCTTGGTTCATGAATTCTTATTGATACTCCCTTACTGCACCTTCAAGGTCTCTCCTGTGTCTAGGGGACACATCACTAGAACAAAAGATGTGTTCTGCTATCTCCTGTCCAAAAGATGAAAGAAAAAAACAAACTTTACCCCATTTATTGTTCTAGCCTCTGCTCTATTTCTCTGTCTGCTTCACCACAAACCTTCTAAAAGGGTGTCTACAACCAGTCTTTCCTCACCTCACGGTGTTGGCTTGGTTCATTCCACTTGATTCTCTGTCTCTACACCTCCTACTGGGACTATTCATGTCAAGGGCAATGTAACCTCCTTGCTTCTAAACCCAGTGAGTTTACTTCATATGTAACACTTTCTAATTGGTGACATGCCTTAAAAACAAAACCACAAACTTGACTTTCATGGTACCATATACCTGGTTTCCCTCCTACTCCACTGGAGAGTCCTTCTCCATCTCCTTTGCTGGTTCCTCCTATTATCTCTAAATACTGGAGATTTCTGGAGCATATTTCAAAATCTTCTTCAAATTCCAGTAAGTTTTTTTTCCTGTGGTGATCTCATCTGACCTTCTGGTCTTCAATACGATCTATACACCAGCGACTCCCAAATCTGTTTCTCCAGACGTGACCTTTTCTTGGAATTTCAGATTTTCTATATCCAATTGTCGACCTGCATATTTGTTTGGATGGTTGAAAGGAGCTCAAATTTACCATGGCCAAAGCAGAACTATTGATACTTCTCTCCCCACAAGTCTTTTCCAATCATTTCATCACAGTGGGCAACCCTGTCATTCACTTAGTTTCTGAAACCAAAGTATAAGAACTACCATGCTTTTCTCTTTTCTTTATCCTTCCATGTCAAACATATCAGAAAGACTGGTCAACATTTCCTTCAGAACACATCCTTAAACTGCCCACCTCTGCCACCTCCAATACCACCTCTTCCGCCACATGCCATTGTTTTCTCTGGTCTTACAACTACAATAATTTTCTCAATTTCTATGAATTATTTTTCAACTCTTACAATAGTTTCTCTACACATCATCCAGAAAGATGTTTCAAAAAATATAAGTCAGAACATTCCAAAGGCTTCCCATGACACTGGAAATAAAATCCAACTTTCTTGCACTGATTATAACTTCTACTTTATCTAGACCTTGTCAAATTCTCCAACTGTCAATATGACTCTCCTATTGTGCACTGTGCTTTCTTCAAAGTGGTTTACTTAACCAAGGGGCTCTTGGGCAAGTATGCCTTTGCCTCCAATGGTCAGGCTTCTGTATCCATAAAGCCAGGTTCTTCTTCTCGTTCAGATGATGGCTTAAATGTTGCCCTTGTAATTTATGGCATTATGAAATCATGGATTCCTATTTTATCCAATGTGTTATGACTAGTTGCTAGCATTATTTATTTTGATCCTCAGATCATTTCAAATCATTCCAAAGTTGGACATTAGGAGCCCTACAAGCTAGCTCTTATGCACCTTTGACATACCTCTGTCATTCTTTGAGTATTTGAATATATTTTGACACAAAAATGTGTTTTAGGCTCACTTTATACTTTCTCTGGAACCAGCCATTTCTTCAATGATTCCATTTAGTGGAGGATGGTATTTAGTAACTAAGATGCATACCCAAAGTGTGCTCATTGTTACTGAGGTGTCATTCCTAGTTGACCTTCTCAGTCAAAACCAGGACACACACACACACACACACACACGCACATACACACACACACACACACTTTCCTTTCTACTTACCTTCCTACGTACTTCTCTATCATCCATCTTTCAAACCATGAGGTCACATTGATATAATTTCCAATTTTAACACTATATGCTTTATTGGTAGCTGATATTTCCCCTTCCCCCACCCCCAAACACTGAGAGTCCTGGTTTCCATTATCCTGGATATATTTATCTTCTCAGTTTGGCTATATGTAGCCCATCTCCTGGCTTCATGGGTTATCTCCTTGGTCTGTGCACAGGTGATTCATACAAGTTCAAGAGAGTTGAGAACCATGCTCCTATCCCCACTGCTATTTGATATTAACCATTCATAACTTTCTATCAGGTATCCATTCATTTGTTCACATATCAAATATTATTGAGTATCTAGTTTATGTCAGTCACATTGCTAAATGCTATGGACACCAATGAGCAGGCAGCCAGAATATCTGCCCTCATGGTTGTTACCCTAGCCTATGTATCTCTGCTCTGGACAATTTGTATTTATTAAACTTTAAAGATTGTCATACAGAAGCATGTACAGCTTATATTTAATTATTATTATAAAATCAAGGCTCAGTTACTCTTCATATATCTTTTTTAAGTCTCCATGTAGTCCCAGCTGAAGGTAGACAGAGGTGGATAAACATATAGATACTGTGTTTAGTAGATTTTGTCTGTCTTTGATTCTGGAACCCAGAGTAGGCATAACACATAAGCAATGTTTATTTCTTTCTGGTATGTTATATGTTAGCCATTCTAAAGAGTTATAAATTTTGACTCCAAGAAATGCTTCAATCTCATGAATCTGCATTTTGTCACGTACCTCAGAGGGACTTGATGACCTGATTTACACGTTGTAGTAAAACACAATGGCTGCTGGAAAGGAAAGAAGATTTATGTATATGGACCTAATACTGATCTGCAGGTCTGCAGTGTTCCCTGGGTGGGTGTTTGATAAAGATTTGTTACTTGAATTAAAATTCATACTATAATCTATGTAATGCTGTATCATGTGTTAAGATGTTTAGTCATGGCATTTCTTGTTTGTCTCCATCTTCCCCACTCGTCCACAAATGTGGCATTTCTGTTGCCTTTGCGATCCCATCCCTCTGGGCTTTATTATTATTATTTTTTTTTCACTTTTCTCTTACTACGGCCACCGGTCCTGCTGAATAGTCTTGGCAAAAATCCTCTTCCAGCTTTTAACAGCTGTAAACATAGGTTCTCAGAATTTCACCAAAGTAATTTTTACACCTCCCCGTGTGAGAGAAAATGCTAACCCAGATATTAGGAATTGTTTATGAGGCCTTGTTTGTGGCGGATAAGATGGCTTCCTCAAAACTCAATTTGAGGATAAACAAATTACTTTTTCATTTCACTAAAAAAAACGGTATGGTTTTGTTCAGATTCCTTATTACATTTAGCTTCTGTACTCAGAATCCATCAATATCACTAGCTTGAAAGATCAAAAAATATAAATCAGTGTTTCTGTTTTGGAGCACACTGTTTAAGTAGCTGCAACACCCCTCAAACACGAGGGGCTATCTCTGAATTGCTTCCAGGGTTTCCTGTGAGCCAGTCAGTTGTCTGCTGTAGCCAGCGAACCCTGAAGAATGGACTGGAACAAGCCACTTTATTTGGATGGCAACCTTCCATAAATGTCTTTCAGCTAAGCCCAAAGCCTTCCTTTGCTTGGAGACTCTTTTTAATAAATTCCAATTTACGAACTTTATTTTTATTATATATCATGCCTATGGTTGGCCACAAGAAAGATCCGAGAAACACAGAGTGACAGAGGCATTCGCCAGCACCACGTATTTTGACAGGGTTGCAGCTCTCATTGTTGGTGAGCGACAGACCTCACTTTCCAATATCCTTGGTAAGAGAAGAGCCTTCAGAAAAGGTGTGTGAATGAATGAATAAGGGCTGTGTACTTTAAAGGTGGGATCCAGTTTCCATCTAACGTTTCTTCTTTTCCATTAGGATGCCCTCACTGTCAAAAGGCTTTTAAGTGCTCACTCCAAATCATAATGACAGTAAGAATAATATTTGCTGAGCCCTTCTTATCTGCACAGACTCTTCCAAGTTTAGGTGGAGTTCATCTAAATGTACAGCCACATATTGTCAGTAGGCGCTCTGTTTGGGGAATCGCTTCTCAAATGTTATCAAAATTAATCATCTTTGCGGGGAGCTGGGAGGGGACAGTTTAGAATGTGGATCAGCACCAGAAATCTGGTTTGTGGGCTTAGGATTTGAAATTTTCACAAGCTGCTGGTATGAATCATCTATGACAGGCCATCCTTTGAAAAACTCCCTTTAGGGTATTGAGAGGGCTCTTGACGGTCACCATTGTCATCTTTATGGTAGAGACAAAGTTTCAGGAAAGCTATCTACAAATACAGTTCTGGTGAAACCGGTCGAATGTTGCCCATGATTTACACCTTCTTTCCTGAAAGGCATATCTTGCTTGGTCTGCTGTGGCAAGTAATTCAGACAGCTATAAATAGCACTTGACCTTACCCTGGGAAAAACCTCCATTCAAAGGAATAGCTTAGTGATCCAACACCTTCTACTAGATTAACATGGACTAGCATACAGGAAAATTTCTCACAGGAAGGGAGCAACCATTCACATCTCAGGGAGAGATGGTGATTGACAGGTGGAAATCTCTGATGCCCCTTTTCCTGCATTATTTTCTCTTCTTCACCTTAGATGTGGTTACAGTCATGCTGCTAGTGGGTTGTAGGACGAGGTGAAGGCTGTGCTTGTGCTTTTATCTCCAGAAGTTTTCAGAGTTCACCCTCACACTGGCCTTCCACATCAGAATGGGATGAACCTGGGGAGAAAAGGCTTTGAATTAGGGCTGTTGCTTCTCAGGCTGGCTCCGTGCCCAAGCTCCTGCACTCAGAAAACAAACCCTGATTCAAACCTTCAACATTCACAAAAATCAGAACAGCAGTATTGTTGACCTGCTGCCAACTTGTTTAACCTTCCTTTTCTCTCTTTCTAAATAGAATTGCTGGAATATAGTGTGTGAGATTTTAGAGCCACCTCCACCAGTGGAAAAAATTCCCCTGGAGTGAGAAATTTTGTATCCAGTTTTAGCCATGAAAGGGTGCCGCTCTTTGTCAATGATAAACTGCAATTCTCCCCACATACCGTGATGATTTATGCCCTTGGCACCTTACGGTGTTAATAGGACAGAGGGGCATAAATTCTCCTGATGTTAATACAGGAGTAGGTCTCACAACTTTGTGCTCTCCCATGGGGCTCTGGTCGGAAAAGCAAAATCAAACCAAACACATTCGCTACGAGCAGATGCTTAAGTGCTTTTTAAATGAATGACTTTATGGAACTGTTTTCTCTTAAGGGTGAAATAATTTGAAACACCTTTCTCACTAGTTCATCCACGTTGGCAACAGCTGAGCGAGTCCACAGGGCCTCCCTGTGGAGCCTGCAAGGCCAGGTCTGCTGCAGGGTGAGTGTGGCCCAAAGCCGCCCTCGCTTGGCCACAGGTTTCCAAGGACATCTGCAAATCATTGTGCAAAATCAAAAAGTACAAAATCCACCACAGCTCGACTCTCTCAAGTTGAGTCTGATATTTCCTGTTTTGAAGGTTTCCTTGGTATCACACATCAGCTCTGAAAACCCAGCTGTTCTAAGTGACTCAAATTCATAGAACCTTTGATCAATTATCTCATCATTTTACCTAATTTCTAGATAATTGAGAAGAGGGTTAAACTATCTCCTATGTAAACATAAAACTTAAGTTTTTTTTTAGAAAAGCCATGATTTTAGTTTGTGTTATAGTTGGAGACTTGCCCCTGTTCTGCATATTTAATTTGCTTTATTGGTGGGGATCATTTCTGTCTAATGATAACTAAGCCCACCATGCTTTGCAGATGGACCAAATCGAAAATATTGCCAATGACAGATTGAACTAGAGTGACTTATCTAAAATTTACGGTGTGATAATTCATTTAATTTCTAGTCTTCTTAGGGTCTTTGCAAAACAGGAGAGTGAAAGTGAAACAGCAAGAAAAGGAAACAGCCAAGCACTTTGAACTGTGTCTCCCAGTTGAAGGGTGGTTGGAAAGGAACCATGCCAATTTTCATTAGGTGACTGTACTTTCCTTGAGTAGGTAGGCTAAAGTGATGGTTAGGGCTTTCACGTGGTCATAAAAAACATTGACTTGCAAATAATCGGACTTGGTGTGTTTTGTCTAAAAGCCAAAACAGCTGGACAGATAGCTAAGGGTGTTCATGGTAATATAACATTTGTGTGTTATGCACTGATGAAGCTTAGCAAATATGTTTGTACCAGTTCTGACATATTTCTCCTGAAAAATCTTCCTTTTGCCTCTGGTTGAATACTTCTGAGGACGGCTGCTCACTACCCTGCGTGTCAGACCTAGCTGAGAGAAGTCAGCTCTGCTAGTTAAAATGCTTCTGCTCAGCAGGTCACTCTGCTTGTGTCCTGGAGTTTCATGCATTTATTCAATCATTGAATGAATGGTTGCAGAGCACTTTGGCTATCCCTGGATGACTATGACATGTTCCTTGGTTTTGTGGGGTTTCTGGTCTACTTCAATGCTCCTCAGCCATTTTTAATTTTTGCTGCCTGAAGGAGCCTTTTTAGACTTTTATTTCCCCAAATCACCCCACCATTGAAAATCTAATACCATAGATAAACGGTTTATGATTATTTTCTGTATGTATATCTGTGCTTTTTACATAAAAATATATATTTTTTGCCCTTCATGAGCCAATTTCCTCCCCCTAGCTGGGGGAGGGGGGTGTGATAGTTCCCCTGCTGTGAATGAATAGTCCAGTGGGCACTCCAGACATCCCCCGTAGGGCTATGCCAGAATGCCCGCCACCCTTAACTTGCATTCTCACAGTCTACACATACTTTTAGAAAGATTGTATCATATCTCATTTTAAATATCTGCTTAGCCATTTATAGTAGATGCAATGATGTCCTCCCAAAAGATATGTCCTCCTATGATCTGTGAATATAACTTTATTTGGAAAAGGATCAATTGCAGATGTGATTAAGGATCTTGAGGTGACATCACCATGGATTATTTGACTAGAACCTAAATCCAATAAATAAGTGTCTTTATAAGAGAAAGACAAGAGGGAGATGTGAGGCAGACACAGAGGAGAGGGCCACGTGAAGACAGAGGCAGAGATTGAAGTGATATGCTACTAATCCAAGGAGCACCAAGAAACACCAATAGCCATCAAAACTTGGAAGAGATTCTCCCCTACAGCTGCCTTAGGGAACATGTGAAGCCCCAAACTCTACTGTGAATGCCTGGCCTCTAGAACTGTGACAGAATATGTTCCTATTGTTTTGAGCCACCAAGTTGGTTGTTATTTGCTATGGCAGACTCAGAAAGGGACTATACTGTCTTTTTTTCCTCCACCCTACTCTAGGCTCCTAAGGGTATAGCATCTTATTTACTGTGTGGAAGCTGGTGGCACATAGAGTAGATGCTTGGTGTATGTTACGTGGTAGTAGGAGTGAGAAGGAAACAGCTCTAAGCTTGCTGTCTTGTCTGCTAGATGGAAGTCTTTGAGGACTGCGACCACCTTCTCTTTCCTTCTCCCCACGCTTTGCCATGGTCTCTTCTTGGGCCAGCTAAACCATCCCTGTATCTTATATTTTACGTTTCTAAATAAGCACTTTGAATGTGTTAAAATATATGGACACATAACTTTCTACAGACTGGGTAACATTATATAGCCTATTCTGTAGCCTGCTTTTTCCTTCATTAAATAACTTGTCACAGGCATCTCTCCATGTCAATAAATGTAGCTACACATCATCATCTTAATAGCTACCTGGTTTCCATTGTGTGGATTACTATAATTTATTTAACCAATCTCCTATTGATGGATGCTAATGTCCCACTTAAAATGGAATAGCCATTTTGACATACAGTACCATAAATCTGGCCGCACCAATATAGTGAGATTATTATTGCTTTTGACTTGAACACTACACTTATTTTAAATGTGGCTGATGATTTTGTTAGCTTTGCAAGGTAGTTGCTGCTTTCTTTTGATAATAGATTGCTATTTTATTTTGATTTGTCATTAACTAAAATTCCGATATCATTTAATGGGAACATCTACCAAATGGGAGTGCTAACTTGTATTTGAACAGTTGATTACATTTATTCTTTAAGGGATTCATGTGGAATTTTTATATAACTGTCATCAGAGCTTAGGCATGGTCTTGTTTCAGCTTTTAATTCTAAATGTGTCATGAACATTTTTTTTCTATCATTCTAATTTTTCTTTAAAGATTTTATACTTATCCCTGTTTGTTATTGGGGAAAATTATTTTCTCCCATCATTTCAACTCACTGAGATAGTTTTGGAACCAAACTGTAATACATCATACATCACTCACACCCAACAGGCAGGTCTTTTATGTCTTTGTCTACATTAGGGATTGTAGTGTTGACTAGTGCAAGTGAGAGGTGCACTCTGGATTTTGCTCACTCTTATAGTCAGGTTTTTTTTTTTTTTTTCTGCTGTGATTAAAAGACCTGACCAGAATAATTGTAGAGGAAGGATAGTTTATTTGGGGGCTTACAGTCTCAGAGGTCTCAGTCCGTAGACAGCTGGTTCCATTTCTCAGGGCTCAAGGTGAGGCAGAACATCATGGTGGAAGAGTATTAGAGTGATACAGCTCACATGATGCTGAGGAAGTGGAGAGAGACTCCACTCACCAGATACAAAAATATGTACCCCAAAGGCACACCCGCAATGAGCCACATCCTCCAGCCACACCCTCACTGCCTTCAGTTTCCATTCAGTTAACTCCATCATGGAGTTAATTCACTGATTGGATTAAGACTCTCATAACCTAGTCATTTCTCCTCCAAACCTTCTTGTATTATCTCACACATGCGCTTTCGGGGGACACCTCACATCCAAACTATAACACTCACAAGGCCTACCTCCTGCTCAGTACTGAATTCCCCATGGCCCTCTTGTCTTTGTTGCCCATACTGAGCCCATTGAAGACAGGATTTGCACCTCTGTCTCACATTCCTTGTCATACTTAACACAGTGCCCAATGTACAATATAAAAGATGCTCAATTACTACTTGTTGTTTGACAATGGATTGCCCCAAGATTATGACTTTCAGTGGTAGATCTACATAGGTCCTTAGCCATCAGTGCTTTCTCTTGCCTTTTGCACATCAATCATCTATTCAATACCCAAGATCACTAGATTATATCCACCTTTGCCCACTTCTTGAAAGTCAGGAGTGAGGCTGGGAAAGTTTTGTGCAGGAAATGGAGCTTCAAGTCGACATTGATAGACAGTTATTATTTGAGTAGAGGGAGGGAAGGAAGAGGCCGTGTGGAAACTAGAGTCTCTGCTTAGTAAATGTGGGTGGGGGACAGAATTGTTCACAGACTCAGAACATAGATTTTTTATTAGTGAAATCTCAGCTAAGCAAGTACCAGGATGATCTTGAAAAAGGAAAGTAGTGACATAAGTGGGAATATCCTATCTTCCTCTGCTTTCCTCCATCAATGACACCCAGTTATTAAATATAAGAACTCAAGTACAAACACCTATATTTTTCCATGGCCCTTTTCCTCTCCCATTTGCTGCCTAGATGTGGCTGTATTTTCAGCTACCATGTAAAGGATAGTGGGGATGAGTAGGAAGACCAAAGTGGAAAGATGCCCCTTTTTGTCATGAACCGGGAATGGCCAAGAAAGTAACTGTAACACATTTAGACTAATCAGTGGAGATATGTAGAATGACAAAGTCTGAATTACTGACTACTTAACAAAGGAGGTTTCTAGGTGTTCAGTAAATCGAACTAACTCAACAGGTGGTTGCAACCCCAGTGTTCATTTTAGCTCAACATTGTGATTTCAGAGCTAAAATGGTAAGATCACAACATTCATGATTTCTTGAGCTTCAAATTTCTCTAAAATTATAAGGGTCAAAAAAGAGCTTTGGGAGTCTGTGAATGTCACCCCATCTGCATCTGCAGCTCATCCCTCTGTGTCACTTGGTGCTGGGCCCATGCAACCTTGAAAGTCACAGATTTCAGGAGAAACAAAAGTTTTTCTGAGTTTTCAGCTGTCACTTTTAGATCCTACTGAGCAACTGAGGTTACTTGCTACTTCATAGGATTTGTTGTGTGTTGAAGACAAGCGATGTTGGGAGGAGCCAGGCTTCATCCTAAATCACCTGAAGAGCAGGGCAGGTTAGGTGCCATCAGGAGGCAGTAATGCTCATTAAAGAGGTTCAGCCCAATGGGTGAACCAAGCACACTGTTCAAGGTCAGGAGTCAGCAATGGTCTGTGTTGGTTCTGGCAGATGGTCAGCATGAGGCCAGTCTGAAGGGCTTGTGTTGTCATGGAAACTGATGCCAGAAGAAGATAGGCTGGAGGCAGAGTGCACACAGATCCTCAGCTTGTGTAAGAGGTGATGCAGCTCAAACAGCAAGAAGGGGCCCAGAGGGTGCTGGTGATGAGGGTAGGCAGCATAACAGGCCTGTCTTCAGCAGAGACAGAGAATCTTAGCATGGTAGCCCAGGCAGAAGCTACAAACTCCATAGTGGACCCTCTGTTCAAGAGTCAAGTCCAGACACTGCATTACCAAAAGCTGGGACTGGCAGGTTGGGTGAGTGGTGCAGGCTGGGTTTCTGGAAACAGATCTGAGACACAAATCAGATGAAGGAGGTTTCTTTGGAATACACTTGGGATCAATGCTTGTGGAAACAAGTGTTGGGAAGCAGGATAGAGCAGAGAGAGTTTACTGAGATGCTGTTCTAGTCTGGGCCGCTATAATGAAGAATCAAAAACTGCATAGCTTACAAATAACAAACAATTATTCTTATGGTTCTAGAGGCCAGAATATACAAATCCAGGTGCTGACAGATTTGGTGTTTGGTGAGAGCTTCCTGGTTCATTATGTGTCACTTCACTGTGTCTGCACATAGTAGAAGGTATTAGTTAGCTCATTGGGGTCTTGTCTATAAGGGCACTAATCCCTTTCTTGACCCAAAGACCTCATCTCCTAATATCATCATATCAGGGATTAGGATTTCAACATACGAATTTTGGGGGGAAACAAACATTCAGACCACAGTCCTGTCCCAACAAATGCAGTAGCCCACCCCATGGGGACTCTTTAGAAGAATCCCCTAGAATTGTCCAGAGTTTGGGGAATGAAGGGTTCAGGCCTTTATCTCCCCACATCAATCTGTCTCTGGATGCTAGCTGCTACTGGTAGCAGGCATTACTTTGGGCCTGGCACTTTTTTCCAACAGAAGCAATTCTCAAAGTTGGCTAACAGCTGAGGGCCATCTTCCGGTGGTGTTCCCAGCAGCTGGGGATTCCATCCTTCCATCCTGAGAAGGCATCTGGGAATCACATCCCAACATCCATCTCAGTGGATCCAACTGAACCTACAACCCAGAGTCCTGAGTGCCCAATAGCCATGAATGATAGGACTCAGCCATTAGAATTTTGATCAACAAAAAAGGGAAAAATATTATTACATTAAGTTCCATGGGATTGGCTTTGATGGGAGGAAAGGACTGGGGAGACTGGCTAAAACTATTTGCATACTTCACCTCTTGGAAACTGGTTGCTCTGGACTCTAAGGTGAGAGCGGGGTGAGGGAAGGGCAAGGGCAATTGAGTCTGCAGAAGTCAGGGGACCGCGATCCCAGCTGTGAGAAGCTGAGGCGGACAGCTGCAGGGAAGTAGAGGACCTCTGTGGATGTCTGCGGACACTTCTCCCTGTTCATTTTAGCAAATCTTATCCATCATAGCCCTGGGGCTTATAACACCATAAAACTGTTCAAACAGCCGAATCTACTCATCATGTGCAAACATGCAGTTTTAATTTTCAGAAATATTTCTCAAGACACTGATGCAATTTTGTTCCTTAATGTTCTTTTATTGTGAGATTTTCAGTGTGTTGTTCCGGCCATTTCTGCATTTCAAGACCAGAGCACGAGACTGCATTAATTTATCTTTTGTGAGACCTGTCCCCTCACTGCTCAGTTCAAAATGCAGTCTTTGACTTAATATCTCTCAGAAGGCAGGAAGGAGGGAAGTTTTTTAGATGAAGTCCAAGAATACAAAATTATTAACCAAAAACAACTTTCCCCTTTAAAAACTGTAGTGAGTAAGCAGTGGGGAACTCATACTAGAGCATGTTTCGATGTCAACATTTAATATGTCACAACATTTGGGTCATTTTTGGCAGATGATGAGATTTTTCTAATTCCTAGAGTATCATCAAACAGCTGTTTTTTCTTTTCGAAATAATACTAACTCTGCCCCTCTTCCCACCCCCGACTGTCTAGGTTTCCAGAGCTTGATATTTCTATGCAATAGCTTCCATTTCACTTTGGAATCCTTTTCCCTGATCCTGTACATCCACTCTGCATGTGGGGTGTGACTCCACATGAAATGGCCAAGCGTCTGTTGTTCTGGAAAGACTCAGCTGTAGTGGCATATGGACAACACACTTTAAAAATGGGGTTATTTCATAATTGCCTCGACTTTGTCCAAGAAAAGGGAACACATTTAAATTCCCTGTAATTCAAACCATTTGTGAGCAAAGCCTCCACCATGAGCTGGGAGGGCTGGATCCATGAGGGATGGTTGTGTTCCAAACCATCCACCTGGTTGGAAAACTCATCCTGGTCCAGTGCTCTGGCCAAGGAAGTCGTGAGAAGAGAGAGTTTCCAGGTGGGGGAGAAATGCTGTCCTGGACTTGGGGACGGGCTGTTTCGTGGGCTGACCTTCTGTGTGTGATTCATCCCAACACTCCCACTGGTCCGTCCAGAGGCTTGGTGTGCATAGGATCACGTCATCTGTGCGGCTTCTTATTCCCCACGGGAGGGAGCGGGGATGGCCTTAACATGGACTGCGGCAGAAAAACATGGGCTCAGGGCCGAAGAAAATGGGATCCACCACTCATCACGGGCACATGGCTAGCTTCACACAAATCACGCTGCTTCTCTGAACATCCACTTCCTTGTTTATAAAATGGTAAACACGCATGCACATGCCCCTTGCATGGTAGTGGTGGAAATTAAAAATAATGAACTTGAAAATTCCTTTTCTCTGGCTCTGAATCTGGAAATTCAACCAACTGATGATCAAACATATTCAGGGCTGAGGATGCAGCTCAGGGGTAGAGTGCTTGCCTCACATCTGCAAGGCCCTGGGTTTGGTCCCCCAGCACTGTAAAAATTAAAGAAAAAAAATCGCATCTGTACCAAACATATCATTATTCTTTGTCATTATTCACTAAACAATTCGCCATCATTCTTTACATAGCATTTACATTTTATTAGGTATTAGATGTAATCTGAAGATGATTTAAAGCATAGGGGAGAATGTTGTAGGTTATACGTAAATACTACATCATTTTATATGAGGAACTTGAGCAATGTAGGGATGTGGTATCCAAGAGGGTCCTGGAACAAATTCCCCTTGGATACCCAGGGACGACTGTATATGGAAAACACCAGCATACACTTGGCTCATATAGGCACTCAATACTGGAAGCTATCATTATTGTTAGCTATTACTAAATGAGGTCTATGAAAAGGGTCTTTCTGTATAATCTAAATTCCCATTATACTCATCATATGCCCAATCTGGCAGGAAAACGGCTCGCTGACAGTATCCATCTTTCCATTCACAAGTCACATGAAATATATGGCTTTTTTCTTAAAGAGTTCCCAAAGGTCTGCTAGGTTTCCTGGCAATGAGACAGCGATTCAAGCTGGTCCAGGTAGAGAACAAAGTGGTGCCAACAGCCACATTCCTTGCACAGAACGCTCCCCTCTGGGCCATATGCACGGCGGCTGTGTGTGCCAGCCTCTGGGGCTTGGCTTACCGGGCAGCTGCATAAATTGCCTCAAACGTGAGGTTATTTATGGCATAACCAACCTGACTTTGGCCTAGCTCTTGTTCTCATTTCTTAAATGATAGTATTAGTGCTAGGGGAAGACAGGCAGCATAGGAAACTGAATTCCACAGACAAACGTTGCCAGGTGTCTGCCCGCCAGTGCAATCGCATTGGGCCTAGTGGTCATTGTCAGCTCCATAATTCTAGGCAATGACCACCGGAGGTGAAGATGGTCCACTGAGTATCAGCAACAACTGGGCAGGGAGGAATGGGTTGATTTTTCTATAATTCTGAAGAGCTCTCAGCAGGGTATTTAGACAGCGATATAACCTGAGAACATTAAAAGAAAATACAAAAGAGTACTTACCAGACTATTGCCAGTTTTTGCCTCTTGATGTACTTTTCCTCTGAAGGAATTTAGACAGATACAGGTGGAACACACTTTTATTCTTAGCTTCCTCTAATTTGCAAATCAGATTAGCAATATAGTGTAACCTTAATATGTCATGGATTTTTTTTTTTAACTGACTCCAATTCTCCCCATCTCCATTCAACCTAAGTGTCCATTTGTGGTCAGAAAAGAGACAGAGGGTATGAAAGACTTGGCATTGGTTTTAGGAGAAAGGACCAACAGGAGAAATGTAAACTTTAATAATTTGTTAATTTTGCTTTTTCCTCAAGAGTTATTAAGTTCTATGATCTGAGTGAGGAAGCAGGCCCACCATCAGACCAGGGGAACTTAAGTTTTTTTTAAGGGTTAGACAGGACCCTTAGGTCCAGTGATGGAGGAGCACCAGGAGGTGATGTACAGCTGGGGTTGTGACCTGGTGATTGTTCCTTTTTCATTTTGAAACCTGTTTTTATCTTCTTCATTCACTCAATCCAATTAATAGTTCTTCACCTATTGTTTTTCTGTGTGAAATTGTGCTAGAAACGTGAGGGCTTGTTGTGAAGTTTGTTCCCTGTGCAGTAGCTGTGGGGAAAGGGTAGGTATTATGATCCCTGCCATGACGACATCAATTCTATTTTATTTATAGGTAAACTACTTAATCAAATTATTGCTACTGATTCTAATCAAGGCATTATAAGTTGTGGATTAGGTGTTAGTCCATGGAAATTAGAGAAGAAAATTAACACATGGAATTTTCCCTGTGGATACAGCAATCCACCAGAATAGGTAGGATGGAGCCCTCGGGGATTACTTTTGTCTTTCAAAGTCAAAATGGGAAAGGTTAATGTGATGACTGTGTCCTTACTAAGTTGTCAATACCCATCCTTATATGTGCCTACATCTGTTTTAAAGATAGTTTATTGTTCACCTATCTGACACCCTCCGAAGTGTTCCATTCCATGGTGGGTCAAGAGGAGAGGCCACCTGTTGAGGATAAGTTTCCAGAGTATACGTGTTGTTGCTGTTCGCTGTTCAGCACATGTGTCTTCTCCTCCTAGTTTATAATCCTTCAAGTTCCTTTTGGGAACGCTCCCCTCTTCCATTTTTATCATATGGTGTTGGTGGAAATTTAGCTTCCTTAAAACTTCACTGGAGAGTATCTTTTTCCTCTGGCTATAGTGATTAGTTCAGGGACAGGCCCTTAATTTAATAATATTCATTGATATGGGAGCAAAAAAAAAGTTTGCTAGAATTTCTGGAGAAACTCCTCTCTGCCTTCCTTGGAATCTACTAGATTGCATGGGGTCTGGGTGTAAGAATGAAAGCCAGATTCATTTTGTGACCTGTGCAAGAACCCTGAGCTTCAGGGATGAGGCAGGGAGAAAAGGTCACTGTGAAGGGCTTCAGGATGCAGCTAAACTGCAAAAGGAAGATCGGAGAAATGGAGAGACACAAGATCATTGGTAATGCTAGGTCAAGCCTTGCCTGAAGTAGATTTTATCTCTGAACTTTCCAATCATATAAGCAATACATCCCCTTTCATTGCTTGATCCTATTTGAGTTGGGCTTTGAACTCTTTATAACATAAAGAGTTCCAAAGGTACCATGAATTTTGAACTCTTCCTAAGTATTATTTACATAATGTTGTCTTATAAATTTCTATCAGACACCCTTATTTTTTGGGGGATGGGGGTGGAGTAAGGAAGAGTGATGGTGAGAATCAAATCCAGGGCTCCACTCATGCCAGGACAGTGCTCTGCCACTGAGCTGTACCCTCGTCTGAAATCAGACACTGTTATATAATCATGTAATGATGGAAGGTGGGTTATATAATCTCTGCTCCTCATACAAATTAAAAACTGTGATCAGTGACTAGAATGGCAGGGAGAGCAAGCACTGAATCTATACATTAGTAGAAAAGGCATTTTAGATTTTTTCGGGGGGGAAAGATATGATTTTTGAATATGATAGATTCTACTCTCCTGAATAGCTTCATGAAATGATTCTCCCATAAAACAATCCTAAGTCCTGATCATTCTTAACGCTAGGATTTCAAAGGGCTCCACATTCTTTTCTACCCACAGGAGATGGTTCCCATTCAGGACACGCACCCAGAGGTTGCCCATCACACAGTTTTGACTGCACAGAAGAGGAAGAAAGATGTTTGTGAAGGAGCCAGAAGGAAGGCAGGTTGTCCGTGCCAAGAGCAGAACGTCCTTTATGTTCTTTGATAACTTTGAGATTTCCCATTCCTATCCCTTTCTCCCCATCTATTAATGAGCATGAACTACATCCTGGCCTTTAATCATTGATATCATTTCATATACACATTTTCATTATCCTCATCTCTCCTACGAACATCTGTTTCCCAGACCTGCTTGTGAGAGTGGAGTGTATACATGGTGGCTTTCCCCATCTCTGAGCCACGGAGCTAAATTTCCTATGCACCTTCAAGCATTAAATTGAAAATTAAGCTCAATGTACCATATTTTGTTATAATTACAGCTCAGGAAAAAAAAAATCTTTGTTAATTAGGTATCCGAGAAAGTTATGTGGTCCATATGCTATGGAGGAATTTATAGTCCACAGTAATAAAGCTCAGTAATAAAGGGATAGTGATGAGTGAAGGGGACAAATGTAAATTAACATCCCCCAAATAAATCAAGCAGTTTAGAAAACCAGGCCGTTCATGGCAACCACATGCAACTAGTTATAACTGGCAGTTTTAAAGTGTCTGATTTTAGTTTTCTTAAATTTTTTTAAATAAGTAGACATGATTTGAGGCTTAATATTCTGGTATCATTTGACAGGAATAAAGCTGCTGAGTCTGCCATGTTATAATAAAAATTATTCGGATTATTCATCATAGAGTCTTTGGCATTGGGCTGGATAGTGTGGAAATTAGGCCTTTTACTCTGACATGGCCTCCTCCTTTGAGGAATCTTTCTCCCACAACTGTCTGCACTGGCCTGAGCTGCATGGGGGACAATCTATTCATGGACCTGCAGAGTCCCCTGGCTGAAAATGATGAATGACATCATGTAGCTAGGACTTCTGCTGGGCTTGGTCCTGCACTGGGAACTTCACATGCTGAATTCTTCACATTCTTACAGTCCTCACAGAAAGTGTATTACCTTAATTTTTTTTTTTCAGTTGTGGATATGGAAAAAATCAACTAGAAATAACTTATGTGATAAAGGCAGGAACACCTCTCATAATAGGGCTTTTAAAGGCTGGGCAGCAACAGAATTGGTATATTTATTATTTGGCACTGTTAATAACCCGGATTCATATTTATTCTCTCTCTCTCTTTGTTGTTTTTAGATATATGTGACAGTACCATGTATTTTGACATATTATACCTATATGGAGTGCAACCCATTCCAATTTTGATCCCATTCTTGTGGTTGTATGATGTGGAGTTACACTGGTTGTGTATTCGTATATGAGCAGAGGAAAGTTATGTCTGATTCATTCTACTGTCTTTCTTATTCTCATCCCTCTCCCTTCCGTTCATTCCCTTTTGTCTAATCCAATGAACTGTATACTTCCCTTCCCTACCCTCCCTTGTTATGGGTTAGCATATACATATCAGACAGAACATTCAGCCTTTGATTTGGGGGGACTGGCTTATTTCACTTAGCATGATAGTCTCCAGTTCCATCCTCATGCAGCTACTCAGTGTTTATAGCAGCTCGATTCACAATAGCCAAGCTATGGAACCAACCTATGTGCCCTTCAACAGATGAATGGATAAAAAAAATGTGATATACATACACAATGGGCTATTACTCAGCCATAAAAAGGAATGAAATTACGGCATTTGCTGGAGAATGGATTCTGTCTTTTTGTTCAGCTGTTGTGCTGAGTTGTCTTTTGGTTGGTTCCCTTCAAAATGGTAGGATGACTGCTATAATCTTAGGGGTCACATTCTTCATGTCAATCCCCAGAAGAAGCAGAGGGGACCAATTTTTCTTAGGATCTCATTTTCTTTACAGTAGAAAGATTTTTGCAGAAGCCCTTCACTCTAGGTGGTGATAGATATTTAGATGTTGGATGGATAACCAATCACATCTAGGTGGATGCCACCATAATCCTCATTTTACAGATAAAGAAACTGAGACAACTTAGAAAGGTTGAGTAACTCAGCATCTCTCACATAATAAGTGGTGAAGCTGTGGTTTGAACCAAGGCGGTTTGACGTCACAGCACCAGTTCTTATCCACTGCACTAAATTACTCAGCTGTGGTCAACACCTTTCCACCCCTGAATAGGGTTCCAGAGTCAGAGGAAATGAAAGAAATAGGTAAAAATTGTCTTCAATTCAAGCTCCCCCCTTGCCTTACCAGGGCTGTCCTGTGGCCCATAAAAATGCCTCACTTTCTTCCCAAAGTTCTGACCTGGATGCCACGCTTAGAAAGAGAAGTATGGGTTTCTAGAGAGTCCATGGGAGGGGCAATGAACTTGACCTTGGAATTGGGGAGGCTTCCCAGAGGAAATTACTTATATATTCTCCTGTTGGAACTGAAGAGCAAAGAAGATTAGCTTAGTAAAAAAGTGTGCACATATGTAGGATAAGGTCTTAGCAGAAGGGGAGACATCCAGAAATGGGAGAAGGTGGGGAGACATTTAGAAAACTGAAAGTAATTCAGAATAACCGGTGTCAAGCACAAAGGGTGGTATAGTTGACAGACAAAGTTCCAAAAGACCTAAGAAGTGCACCACTGAAGACACTATTAGGCACATCAGGGAGTCTGGACTATGTCCTGTGAACAGCAGGGAGCAGTTAAGAATTTTTTTAGTAATGAATTTGATCAGGATGTAATCATGATGAGATCCCTCTGACTGCAGGATCGAGAATGTAATGCTGTGCTTACAATGTCCAAATTAAATGTAGGAGGAGGGCCACTGGCTAATTCAAGCTCCCCCGTTGCCTTACCAGGGCTTTCCTGTGGTCGACTCAGTGGTTGGCTTATTGGCCATCCCCAGTTCCTTTCTCCTTTGCCCCTGTCCCACTTTAGAGAGTGAAAAAATACAGAAACTTGCTTTCCCAGCCATTTTGCTAGGGGTGATCTCTTGAGGCAATGTGGCTGCAGGTTTCTGGAAAAGAGGTTAGCTGGATGATAATAAGAGAGAGGTACCTGCTGGGCATAGTGACGCATGCATATAATCCCAGCCTCTTGGGAGGCTGAGGCAGGAGGATCCTGAGTTTAAAGACAGCCTCAGCAACAGTGAGGTGCTAAGCAACTCAGTGAGAACTTGTCTCTAAATAAAATACAAAATAGGGCTGGGGATGCGGCTCACAGTTCAATCCCTGGTACCCACTCACCCCCCGCCAAAAAAAAAATAATAATAATAGGTATCAGGAAGCAAGGACAGAATCTGATTCCTGGAGCCATCTTTTGACCCTAAAGGAACATGCCTAAGGTTGGATGCCTACATGGGGCAGAAGAATAGAGAGGGTTTGGGTCCCTGATGATTCCACATATTCTCCAGACCAGTGGGGCTTAGCTACCTCCAAATGTCTTATTAAGCAAGCAATAAACTTACCTATGCTTTAAATCACTGTTGGTGGTGTCTTCTGTTGCAGGTGATATCTTCCTGGATCCAAGAAGTTTTCTATTCTCCAGTGCACTTTGAGTATACACCATGGGGATTCTCCCAGCAAGAGAAAGAAGTGTTCATTTATTACAGAGACAGTTGAAGGACAGAGCTCTGAGGCTCTGGGTCCCTTTGGGATAGCCAGTGTACCCATGAGGCACCTGTTCTGGACAGCACAGAGAAGTTCTGGCCAAGTCCTTCATCCATGACTCAATTTCTTGCTGCTAAGGCTTGGCGTGGTATGGGACGGGACAAAGTCCATTTGCCCTGTGACTGCATCTGAGTTACCAAAGCAATAGAGAGGATCAGGACATTATTTTAAAAACATCCCATGAAGTTTTAATAAGGCTTTATGTTTGGAGAAAAATATTACCTACACCATGCTTTCCCTCCAAGCAATTTATGTTAATAGAAAAGTGTCCTAAAGAAAAATTAAACAGCAGTGAAGCATGTTATATTTTTCTCAAACAGACATGGTCTTTTTATTGGAATTCTAATGAAATATATACCCATAAAAATGCTCCCCTGTCCCTCTGCCCCCCGCCACTTAACATGCCCCATGTTATTCCCATGTATAGAATCCCAGAGCCAACAGCCACTGATTAACGTGTCGTCTGAGGCCTGCCATTGCCAGACAGGATAAAGCTAATCCGAATCGACTACCTGCCACGTTTTTATGACATGGAGCTATTGAAAAGTAAAGGCGTAATTAACTGGAAATGTAATAGAGGAGGCTCTCTCTGAGCTCGGTGCTGTCACAGAGTGTAACACCTGATATGGCTTCCCAGAGCACCAGGCCACTGCAATAACACACTTTCTGCTACTTTTTAAAGCAATGGGTGACTCAAGTCGTCCATCAGTGCAGTTCACTCTGAAGACAGCACGACAGCTGTGGCAGGTATGAAACAGAAGTGCCTTGTTCCACTGAGTGACACTAATTATGGGGAAGGCTTTGTAAACACACCTCTTTGCTCGGGGGAAGCAAACAACATACAGTAAAGTGCGGGCATAACCAAAATGACATCTATAAATAAATAGAAAATAATGGCACTTTTCTAATTGAATGCAGATAGGTAAATAAATCAGGGGGCACTTAAGCCCATGTTAGAGACAATGAGTCATTTTCTACTTCTTGGCAAAATGAAAAGGCGATCAGTGCTTGGAGTTTCCCCAGATGTGGCAAGCTGCAAATAAGGCTTTGCACCTTATTGGGCTGCTATCTCAGTGCAAAGTGGGCATATATCATGACTGGATAGGTGTGTGCAAGACCCTCTCAACTTAGAAACAGGTGCCAGGCACTGTGGCATAGGCCTGTAATCCCAGTGGCTCAGGAGGCTGAGGCAGGAGGATCTCGAATTCAGAGCCAGACCCAACAAAAGAGAAGCACTAAGCAATTCAGTGAGACCCTGTCTCTAAATAAAATACAAAATAGGGCTGGGAATGTGGCTCAGTGGTCGAGTGCCCCTGAGTTCAATTTCTAGTAATCCCCCACCACACACACAAAAACAACATCTTAGAAAGATGTTTGGTAACTACTGCTTAAGGCAATGGTTTGTCACTATGAGTGCATTTTAACTAGAAAAGAAGTAACATACTTGTTGGTTATTTACCCAAATAATAAATTTACAAATAATAAATTCATGAATAAGAGCTGGGTGAGAGCCCAGATCAATCCTAGGGATTGATCAACAGGTTTTTGTGGGTTAACTTGAGACCTTACACTACACTCTTGTCTGAGTTAGGACTGCATTAGACTGTAAGAGAGAACCCCCAAAGCAGGGAGGAGATAGAAGTTCCTTTATGTCTCATGTAAAATGATAGTCAGGTGGTCAGGACTGCTGTGGTGCCCATGAGGTAAGGGAGCTAGGCTCTCTCTGCTATGTTGCTCAAACTGTGTGGACGGCCCTCATGTCAGCCACCACCAAGATGAGTGTTGTTTCATCAATAGGATGGAGAAAAATCATTAAAAGCTACAATTTTTTAATCAGGTGTCTGCAAACTGTCATATGACACTTCTCACTGGTTAGAATAAGTCACATGGCTGAATCTAGCTGCAAGGGGGGCTGACAGTGGGTCTCCATTGCTGGGGAGGAAGAAGGTCATCACCATTAGGGAGGATAAGGTGGTTCTTGGGAGGACAACTGTTCCCTCTGCCATACTTGTTCATGTAAAGGAAGAAAACTGTGTTGTGGCACATTCTAAGACAAAAACACCTGGCCCTGGAATACTCCCACTTTCCTTGAATTCCCAGATAACCAAACAAGTCAAGGGTAAATCCTAAATTGAAGTATATTCATTATGCCACAGAGATGGATGGGAAGGGTGAATTTCTGTTTTTTTTCCTAAATTTCACCTTGCTGATGTCCAAATTCTGTAGCACATCTTCCTTCAGCTTGGGTCTAGGTTCTTCTGTGAAAAGAAACTTCCTCTAGATATAACTTTTAAAATCTCCTAACTTTTAAGCTTAAATTTGAAAGGGGTTCTGAGTCTCCTATCCTTTCTTGAGAGAAGCTTCTACTGGGAGAAAATGAGGTTGGATCTGCCCATATAAATTGTTGGAGATGAAGGGGTAATGAATTAGATATCCAGGTATTTGTACGATTTCTTTAGGATTTTGCTATTTGCAGCTGTTGGTTAGGTATTCTATTAACCTGGATTTTTTTAAAAGAATTGTAAAAATCAAAGCAATTAAAAACATTTTAAAAATCCTTTTCTTTTCCTGATAAATTTTTATCTCTCTAGTTTAAAGATGGATGACTTCATGTGCCCGGATGAAAGCAGTAAGATATGCCTTCAGAGAGCCTGGAGTGTATGCCTTGGAATCATTCTATGTATGACAAGAACTAAGTAAATAGAGTATCATGCCAGGAGTTCACTGTGGCAGCAATTGCTTGGAATATCATTTAGTACCACTCTATCCGATTCTTTCACTAAAGAATTCTCGGAAGTGGCTGTGGTTCATGAAAGGAAGGAAAGCTGCCTTAAAAGGACAGGGCTTTGGGGGGAATCATGAGCTGAGTCTGGTGGGAGGGCAGGACTTCAACTCACGCCACTGCATTCAGTATGCACTTATGGATGCAGAGGAGGAGGCCGGTGTGGAGAGAAAAGGCTAAGTTTTGAAGATCTGTAATGGAGGCCTTTATAGCATGTATTGAGCACCTGGTGTATGTCATCCATTGTCCTGGGTGTCTTGCACACTTTCATTTAGTCCTCACAGGAATTCCGGGGAAGCAAGTCTGAGTGTTCTCAACTTACAGATGTAGAAACTGAGTCCAAAAGAAATGAAGAATCAAGGTCAAGGACACGCCTACAGAAAGTCAGAGCTTCGGCTTGATTAGGTCTGCCGACTTCACAGGCTCTGTCTACCTCACCACACTGGGCTATGACATCAGGAAGGCAGAAAAAGAGAAGACCTGGTGAGCTGGTCTAACCTGGGGCTCCTCCTCACAAAGTCCTCATGTCTACACGCCCCTCCCTCACCAGTAGTCACACATTCACCAAGGCTGGGACAGCTGCTGTGTCCCAAGGACTGACAGGGGCTCTGGTGGCTTGGATAGGTCAGGCTTGGTGTGCACTCTCAGCATGAAGATCAATAGTGGTTCCTAACATCATTGCTGGTCACCACTTATATGCAGATGGGACAAGGCTGGGGAGCTCTACTGGTGTCCCAGGGCTTGCTGTTTTCTTCCAGGCATTGCCTTAGTTCCTGATTAACCAGGAGTTTTGTTTTGTTTTGAAGTCACGAACATCCCAGCTGTCAAAGTCTCTTGTTCCCAAGCATCTGCAGCCATTCTGCCTTGTGCCATGAGCTCATCTGATCTCTTCCTCCACATGGCCTTGCATTTGACCTGATCTTGGCCATGAGACCTTCAACGAAAGGCTAAGTGGTAATATGATATTTGTGAGTCAGTCCTCCCTCTGAGTCAGAGATGAAGCTATGCCTCCGCATGTGAGAAGCAGCCACCCTGGGTTGAAACCTTCCAAACTTCTCCTGCTTAGTTATTTTGGGGTAGAAATTGATTGGGATGGGGGGCTGTGGTTGGTGAGAGTAAGGAGAAAACCAAAGAGAGACAGCTGCATTAGTTCTCCTTTTCTCTCTCTCTCTCTCTCTCTCCTTTCCTCTGACTTCTCACTTCTTTTAAAACAGCAGAACAAAATTATTCAAGGATAATTTATGTTTCTCCCTAAAAATTTGATGGGGGAATTTGTTCCCAACTTTAATTCTATCCCATAGTAAAAACTGGCAAGTTGGAAAAAATACTGGGTAGGAAGCAAACTAGAAGACCATAACTCCCAAATCAAACCAACAAAAACCAACCCAAAAAGTTTTTTAAGTACTGGCTTGAAAAATTGAGCATTGAGTGATCTTAGGTGAGTCAAAACTGTAGAAAGCTCTATTTCCTCAAAAGAAATGAAGTCAAGCAAACTTGTCTTACCTCGCCCACAAGAATGTCATCAGACACAATGAAATAATCTGGGCGAAAGTGCTTTAGGAACCCGTGCATTTATGGTCCATTTACTTGTGACCGTGGTGCCAAGAACACACAATGGGAAAAGAACAATCTCTTTAATAAAGCATGTTAGGAAAACTGGATATCCACACATGAAGGAAAGAAAGTGGACCCTTATCTCACACCATAAGCAAAAATCAACTGGTATAAGAATGAAAGACATAAACATAAGACCTGAAACTATAAAACTACTAGAAGAAAACATGGAGGGGGAAACTACACAACAATGGAGAATGATTTTGGTGTGTGTGGGGGGTGTTGATGCCAAAAGTTCAAGCAACAAGAGCAAAAATAGATAAAAAGATTTACATCAAACTAAAAAGTTTCTCAACAGTCCAGGAAACAGGAGTGAAGGGGCAACCAACAGATGGGGAGAAAATATTGGCAAGTCATGCATCTGATAAGAGGTTAATATCCAAAATACACGAGGAACTCAAACAACTCAACAGCAAGAAGACAATCTGATTCTAAAAATGGCCAACGGACCTGAAGAGATGTTTCTCTAAAGGTAATATACTAATGATCAACAGATAAATGAAAGCAAAACAAAACAAAAAACTGCTGAACTTCACTTATTATCAGGGACATGCAAATTTAAACCATAATGAGATAGCAACTCACACTTGTCAGGATGGCTATTATAGAAAAGATGAGAAATAGCAAGTATTGGTGAGGATGCAGAGAAAAAGGAATCTCTTGGTTTACTGTTGGAAGGAATGTAAATTAGTACAGCCATTATAGAAAACTCTATGAAATGTTCCCCCAAAACTAAAAATTGAATTACTATGTGATCCAGCAACCTACTGGATATATATCCAAAGGATCTGAAATAGTATATCAGAGTGATAGCACACTCTAATGCTGATTGCAACATTATTCATAATAGGCAAGTTACAGAATCAATCTAAGTGTTCACCTGAGGATAAATGGATAAAGAAAATACAGCATATACAACAGAACACTATTCAGCCTTAAAAAATGTGAGAAATACTGTCATTTGCGACAACATGGATGAACCTAGAGGACTTTATGCTAAGTGAAATAACCCAGGCATAGAAAGACAAATACCACATGTTTTCACTTATATTGTATATATAATCTAAAACCATTGAATTCAGAAGCACAGAGCAGAATGGTGGTTACCAGACCATAGGAATGGGAGGAAGATGTCAATGAAAGGGTACAGTGTTTCAGATAGAAAGGAAGATTAAATGGTAAGTATTTGAGGTGATGGATAATTTAATTAGCCTGATTCCACCATTCCCTGTTTATTTATTTATATAAACTTATATAAATTTATATGAATATAAATTTCATGATGACACTTTGTATCCCATAGATATATATGATTATACATAATCTGTCAACATTTGATACATTTTTTTAAAGGAAGTATTTTGTAAACTGTGAAGTGTTTCACATACATGGTTAACCATTTGGGCTTGGTTCAGACAGGTGTGGAAGCAATTCTTACTGGTGTTGGCACTTGGGAAAATTACTTTATCTAAGCGGTCCTCAAATGGGACCAATTCTGTTCTGTCTAGGGATTATTTGACAATGTGTAGAGACTTTTTTGTTGTTGTCACAGTTGAGGGTACTACCAACATCTAATAGGTGGAGGCCAGGGATAGTGTGGAATACCAGGACAATTTCCCAAAACAAAATTTTCTGGACCCAAATGTCAATAGTGTCAAGGTTAAAAAAATTCCTTAAAAATAACCTCAGGGTTATTTTTCATCTTACTGTAAGATAGGAATAATAGCCATAGTGCCTATTATGTAGAGCTGTGTGGGCTAAGCTGTTCTTGAATATCAATGCTTCTCAAACTTATCATAGTAAACAATCATATGGTTTTAGCTTCCTCGTGTCCATGTCCCTCTTCCAAAGTGCACTGTCTTCAATTCTGAGAATTTCTTTTTTCCCCAATCATGTGAGATCTTAGTGGTCACATAAACCCAGATGTATCTCTAAGTAACCAAAAGGGGCCACATCCTTCCTCTCCTGCCCCAGTCCAGCCAGGGGGTGAGCATGTGATCTGACTTTGGGCAAACAGTCTCTTCTAGAACGTTGACTCAGGTGTATGAGAAAAAGTGATGAAAGCATGCAGCCTTAGGGTCCACCTGGGCCCACTTCCCAGCTCCATGAAGCCCCTTGGTTCCTGTCTTTTCCAGGCCTGCTTCAACCTTCCTGTGGACTCAGCAGGGCTCCACAAGCTTACAATACATTTTCAGAGTTGGTTTAGTTGCTTGCAGTCTAAATTCTTAACTGTGCATTTATTCACCAATGAGCCAGTGAACAGAAAGCACCCGGGACCCTGTGACTGTGTCTGTTGGTAGAGGGCATGGGGACCAGGGCATGGAATTGTAGCTTTGATGGCAGCAAGACCAAAAGAAGCCTCTAACTGTACTCCTCCCACTAGCACTGTGGCGATATTAAGTTCCAAACTCTAAAGCTACATTCTTTATAGAAGTAAAAGCTGAATCTTTCTCCTCTGGCCAAGTTCTTATCAATAAACATAAATTAGCAAAGTGTTTTAGCCCTATCCTGCAGTGAGCCCTTTACATTTGGCTAATAGAATTAGGCAACAATATGACTTAAAATATTGATTAAAGCAAATTCTCAGAAGTACACGGTATTTTTATTGTAAAATCTACATTTGAAACTACCCCCCTCCCCATTTTATCTTTAGTACCTTTCCAGACCCCATTTTAATATCTATGTAGCTTGAAAATTTACATTTTGTGTCTATTTGGGAGCAGTAGTTAGGAGTAGTGTAGCTGAATAATGCCACTGGCAATTGATAAACATAAGGAAGGGCAAAATACCAAACTCATTAACTGTTGTTTTTAATTTAGATTATTTCTTTTGACCAGAAATGTGACTGTTTGGTGGGAAAAGACAAAAAAACTCTAGCTGGGCTTGGTGCCTCATACCTGTAATCCCAGTGGCTCAGGAGACTGAGGCAGGAGGATCAGGAATCCAGGAATTTAGTGAGGTCCTAAGCAACGCAGGGAGACCCTGTCTCTAAAGAAATTATAAAAAAGGGCTGGGGATGTGGCAGCAAGACCAAAAGAAGTGTTTGAATATCAATGCTTCTCAAACTTATCATAGTAAACAATCATATGGTTTTAGCTTCCTTATGTCCATGCCCCTCTTCCGAAGTGCATTGTTTTCAGTTTTGAGAATTTCTTTTCCACAATCATGTGAGATCTTGGTGGACACATAAACCCAGATGTATCTCTAAGTAACCAAAAGGGGCCAATCCACTGGGTTCAATCCCTGGCACAAAACAAAACTAAAACCTCAATAAGCTGCATTTTCTGTTTTAAAATGATAGATTAATAACAGTCACATTTGTTTAGTGGCTTAAAATAATACAAATAATGTTTAAGTTTACATAGAATGTTATATGTATACATTTTCTCTCTCTCTCTCTCTCTCTCTCTCTCTCTCTCTCTCTCTCTCTCTCTCTCTCTCGTCCTGGGGAAGTGTTCCATCACTGATCACTGCACAATTTTTTGATTTTTGAGACAGGGTCTCATAACTTGCTGAGGCTGGCCTAGAACTTACTATTCTCCTGCCTCAGCATTCTGAGTTGCTGGAATTATAGCTGTGCAGAATGGCACCAGGCCACATTTTCTCATTATACAAATAACTTTTAAATTTCAAGTATATGAGAGATATAAACAAATTTTATTTTCTACTGGTGAAAAAGACAATATTTGGAATAGGGATACAGAATTGCAATTCATGGTTCCATTAATTATTCTCAACAGATAATACAGTTATTCCAAGTCTAGATTCAATAGCATATGCTTTCATTAATATATAAAGTTACGACCGAGGAGAAGGATGGACACAGCAACATCAATGTTTATAGCAGCACAATTTACAATAGCTAAACTGTGGAACTAACCTACATGCCCTTCAATAGATGAATGGATAAAAAAATGTGGCATATATACACAATGGAATATTACTCAGCAATAGAAGAGAATAAAATCATGGCATTCGCAGGTAAATGGATGGAGTTAGAGAAGATAATGCTAAGTGAAGTTAGCCAATCCCCAAAAACCAAATGCCAAATGTTTTCTTTGATATAAGGAGGCTGATTCTTAGTGAAATAGGGAGAGGGAGCATGGGAGGAATAGACGAACTCTAGATAGGGCAGAGGAGTGGGAGGGGAAGGGAAGGATCATGGGATAATTAATGATGGTTGAATGTGATGATCGTTATTATCCAAAGTACAGGTATGAAGACATGAATTGGTGTGAATATACTATGTATACAACCAGAGCTATGAAAAATTGTGCTCTACTATATATGTAATAAGAATGTAATGCATCCTGCTGTTATATAATACAAAAATAATATATATATATATATATATATATATATATATATATATATATATATATATATAAAGTTACATTATATATTTAACTGTGGTAGCAGTCAACCATCCACACAATCCTTGAGTAGAACCATTAGAAAGAAAACTGGGTAAAAAAGCTTTGTGAATGTATTTAAAATAAAAATGTGAAGTCTCTAAGGAAACCAGATAAAAATTGCACTTTGAGACCCAGTTTTCTCATTGCTTAAGATGGGAAAATAATTATTTTGGCTGGTTTTTTGTTTGTTTGATTTTTTTTTTTTTTTTTTGGTGCTAAGGATGGAGCCCCAGACCTGGTGCTGTACCACTGAGCTACACTCCCCCAACCCTTAACTGGTTGTTTTGATGACTAAATGAATCTATGGGTTTTAAATTTACTTGAAAAGGTCCCTTATGGGGAGTGAAAGCATTCTGCCAGTTAATATTCTTTGCAAGGGAGAAATCAGCTAAGCCCTCAAAGTAGTCACTGTTTATCACTTTGGGTCAATTAAAAGAGAAACATGATCAAAGATGATATTTCTTGAGGAGCCACATATTTCAGGGGATAATCTGAGACTGGAGAGATCTTGGTGTATTCTATTGTTAGTGACATCAGGAGAACACCCAATTCTATTTCTGTCCCCCCCACCCCCTTAAATACAGCAGCACTGAGCTGATAATGTTCCTGATCCTGGCATATGAAGAAGCCAAACACATAATTTTCCCTTGATTGGGTAAGATGCAGTTAAAAAAAAAAAAAGACTAGAATGAGTAAGTTTGGGCTACTGACCCCCAAAGGAGTGTAACTGCTTCTCAGAGACCTAGCATGTAGCCATGAACTGTCCTCCCCATACTGAATGGCAGTGCATCCTTTGAAACTAATCCCAAAGGGCTTGTCCTCCAGGTAGTCTTTGCCACTCCCAGTCAGCTGTGATCTCAGGCACATGGCAGTGGGTTTGGATTTCTCTTATGGAACTTACCATGGGTGTGAATCTCCTACTAAGTTGGGAACATCTTGAGGGTGAGAAGCACATCATATTATTTTGCTAATCTCTCTAGTCTTAATATACCCTGTTGGAGTAGCACTGGGGGCCTCGAAGAAGCACAGGTTGTGCAGGCTGGCAGAGCTGGGCTTGAATCTTGGCTTCCCACTGTCTAGCTCTGTAACCCCTGGATGCTCCTGCATCTCTCTGAAACTCTTTTTCTTTTCTGTGAAAAGGAAGGAGTAATGCTGGTCAAGCAGGAGTTGAGGGTTGGGGGAGTACTGTAGTTCTCAAATATTAGTTTCTTCTTTTTAATTTCCTTGGTATTCGTTATTTGAGTTAACTGAATTCACATTGTCCCCATGTTTAGAAGAGCAACATTTATAGTGAGGACATCTAATCAAAATTTGTGCACTAAAATGAGGCTTATAATTTAGGTTAGTTGAAGTGGGTCTAGTTGTTTATTTTTCTACAATTTGCTCTTGAGTCTTATCTATGAGAGGCTTAATGTTTGGTGTTCTCAGTTTACTCATAACAAATTCATTTCATCAGTTAGCACTACTGCTCCCTGGTGGTGGCATACCCAAATTGCAAGAACATTAAAGAAAATAGCAACAGACACACCGCACTCTGAAGGCCAGTTAGAAAGAGGCAGTTTATAGGCATAGTTTCTCTTTGACCCCATATTTATTGCTTTTTCTTTCCTTCTCCATTTTTGTTGTTTTGTTTTGTTTTTGAGATGAGATCTCACCCAGGCTGGCCTTAAACTCCTGGACTCAAGCAATCCTTCTGTCTCAGTCTTGGGAGTAGCTGGTACTACAGGCATGAGACACTCTGCTCAGCTTTATTGCTTTTTCTATCCATAGAAAATGAAGAGGCTGAGTGTCAAGAGCACTTGCTCACATATCTTCTAGCTAAATCCTCTGGACTACAGAATGCACTGATGATGCATCTTCGTCCCTGAGGCCAACAGAGATACTTCTGTCATTAGTGATATAATCACCAGAAGCACAGACCTCTTGGACCCTCCACCTTCAGCTAGACTCACCCCTCCCACATCCTCACCCCCAGTCTGCCAAAAGCAAACCCCCTCCCAGGGTCAACTCCTTTCTGAACTGCCTTTGATCCCCTTGCACCCACCTTCCTGACATTTGTCTTAGTGGTGGTTACTTTTTCTCTCATGTTCCATACACCTCAGAGCATCAAAGTAAGATAGATATCCTCCTGGATACCTATTACTTGCTAGAAATGATTTGTCTTCCCTCATCCTTCCGAAACTCCAACTCCTTTAACATTCATGGTGTCCCACTACTCACCCAGGATTCTCTTATAGCCCTCTTCAACTAGCCTTCCCATTACACCTCTTGGTTTATAAGATGGCACCTGTTCACTGTCTTCTTCATTTTGCTCCTGTGGATTATTCTTGGTGACTTCCACATCCATGTGGGTGATCCATCCAATACCCCAGGCTCTTGGCTCCTTGACTTCAGCACCTCCAATCACCTTTTCCTCCACTTCTCCTCCCATCATCAATTCCTCTGCTCAGGCCAACAATGGCACCACCTCTGAAATATCAATCTCACTCTTCTCTCTCTGGTACTTAACTGCTCTTCTCATTTATCCTGTTAGTACCACTACAATATTTTTGGACCATATCAGGTCCATTGATTCATTGATTCTACATTTGTCACTCTCCATCACCATTTTCACCCGTAAAAGTAACAGTACTGGCCTCCTCACCCATGTCATGTTCCTCCTTTCTTACTGCAGTGGAAGATATTTCACCTGTGTTCCAGATCCCTCCTCACCTTTGCTCCTGGACTTGTTCCCTGGCCCTCACCCATCATCCATGTTTCTTTCTCTGTGGGTTTTTCCCATTAGCAATGGATGTGTTGTAGTATCTCATTTCTTTGTCTACCTTCTCTTGATCCCTTCTATTCCTCTAGCTGCTGCCTTCTTTGTCTGTTCTCTTTCATGCAAAATTTATCAAAAGGTGCCTTGACTTGCAACTCCTGCTTCCTCCAGTGAGGTGACCAGCCCCTTCACTTGCACTGTATTGCTCTCAAGGTCAACAATGACCGGCCTGCTGCCAACCTGACTGTTCTCATCAGCGTCTCAGCAGCATTTAACCTACCCCACTGCTTCCTCTTTGAATCCTTTTTTCTTTTGGCTCCACATGTTGTTTTCAAACATCTTTACTCATGGAGCCCCTAAAAAAATTTTTGTGAAATTTTGTAGACTCTTACACATTTTTAGAGTTGACATCTATATATTTCATCATAAGTTTAAATAGTTGTGAGGGATAGAATTTCTAGTATTTCATAAATATTGACATCTTAAAATAAAACTGTTATATTGCTCTTTTAAAACGTGCCCAGTGGAATCTAAACACCATAGAAATTTGATATTCACCATGATCCATTTGGAAAACACAGACTTCTTTAATAGAAATTTTACATTGTTTCCTTCATCCTTGAATTTACATTTTCATTCAACAGTTCCCACAAAAAAAATTCTCAATGTATTTTATCGCTCTACCAACTTCTCTGCAACTAAATCATGTTTTCAAAATCAAAATTAAAGCTAATTTTTTTTAAGTTTCCATAAGTTAAAATTTTTCTTTTAGATTCAGTTATCATTAATTATTTAGTTATTTATACACCTGACCAATATAACATAAATATTATAGATTACAAATTTTGATGAAGTATTAGCCTGAAAAGAAAATTGTATTATAAACATAAATTCTTATAAGTTGGTTAGGGCTCCTCCCTCCATAGTTCATGAATTCATGGATGCTACCACTTATCATTATAATGAGACAGTTTAAGCACTTCTCTCCTATTTTGTCTTTTTAAAAGATGTAAGTGCCAAGAAAACTTATTTACATAAATAAGGAGATAGGGAATTTATCATAGGAGTCCTATTCAATTCTTTGAATTCCTTCTGAAGTACATGTCCTGAATCACAGAGTAACTGATCACAACGTTTTCCAAAGATCTAAAGCTACCATCTGGCATCTCAATTAGGATCTCCTGATATTTTTGGGAATATCAGGTGAATACTAGGTATTATAGTGTTTCTAATTGTTCATGTGTGTGTGTGTATGTGTGTGTGTGCCTAGAACATTTTTATACTGCTAGGCACAGCACTATAGTAAGGTTTGGGGCAGATGAAAATGGGAGATGGATGGTGAGAGGAAGGTGGGATGGAGAACCTTCTTTTATCTAGTCATGTTCTCAGGTGGGTATGTTTTTGAAGTGGTGGGAGACCGGGAATGCCTATATTCCCCTTGGATGATCTATGCAAACTTGTAGTTTTCTGGTTTTCCTCCTAACATAGTCCATTTTCTGGCTGTTACTTCTCTGTTTATCTACCATTGAGTTATCTGGGCATCATTTCTGGCCACCCTCTCTTTTCTCCCCCATCTCTTCCCTAATTGATCTGTATCAGTCTCCGTGGTTCAAATACTGTCAATAAGCTGATGCTCCAGTCTTACGTCTCCTCCATGACCTCTCCCCACAAGCTTAGATTCCTATATCCAACTTCCAATGTGATTTTCTATGTGAATACCTACTTGACATCCCCAAGTCATTGTGTCTGAGAGGGAATTTATGATTCTTTAGCACCACTCCCCACTACCATCTTCCACACCAGAGAAAATAAAAGGGTACCATTATTAACCCTGAGGCTTAATCCCCAAACCTAGGAGTTAAGTCTTTCTTTTCCTTTCCATCCTTCTCCCTTGTCTCAAGGCAAAGCTGCCTTAGGGAGCCTGCATCAGGGAGAGGATGCCTGTATCTGCAGATCTCCTACACGTTCAGGCTAACACTGCAGATGCCACCTCCTTCCTGGTCTCCATTCTGATTGCATCCCTCCTCACCAGTGTCTCCTGGGAGCTATGTCTCCATATATCATAGCCTGCATCTGGGCTTCAGGCTGTGCTTCTGTGGAAACTGACTAAGCCAGTGCTTATCATTAGTGTTTAACTAGAAAATATTCATGGAGTCTATAAACCTAGACTCTGTTGTCTTCTTGTAATGTTAAGTCCATTAATTATATTTATTTGCTCATAGAAGAACCATAGGTAGAAGTGAGAATTTTTATGCCTTTGCATTAATTTAATGATGATCAAAGAAGCCACCTATTAGCAGAAGAAACAATGGAAAGGAGAAGTAGTTGTATTTCTGATTAGAAAAGTTCTAGGATGTTTTTCTATCCTCTGATGACATAGACGACAGTGGCAGGAGGTATCCCTGTCCCAGTCTTAGCAATCCTGAGTCACATGGCCACTGCCACATACAGCTCAGCTCAGGGGTCTGAGAAGAAACCTCAACATCTCCATGTCTCATTTTTGTCATCCGTAAATGAGGAAAATAATACAGAGTTGCTAAGTGAAGTAAATGAAGTCTTACATGTGAAAGAGTCTGGTAATTACAACACCTCATAAAGGTGGGGTGTTTGGGGGTGTAAAAGTGTCATTCTGATAGCTTGGGAATTGGAAGGTATTAAAGCATTGTACGAAAGTATGGACCTCTTTTAATTTGTAGAAACTGGTAAAATTGTGTCAGAGTTACATGCATTGTGTTTTTAGTTTAAATTTATTTTAAACTGATATGCAAAAGAACACCCCAAATTGTACATATTTGCAAGGTCCCATGTGATGTTGTGATGCATGTATACATCGTAAATGTTTAAATCAGGGTCAACATATCTATCTTCCCAAACATTTATCATTTATGATGAAAGTATTCAAATTCCTTTCTTTTGACTTTTTTGAAGTATATAGTATGTTTCTGTTCTCTATAGTCACCCTGCCATGCAATAGCACCTTGGCACTTCTAACTACTATTGGACTCTGAGAAACTGTTTTTGTGGAAAACATTTTTTCATACTTGTTAAATAACAGTACAAATAGGTAGGGGTTACTTTGTAAATGACAGAAAGTATATATATTACAAAAAGCCAAAAAGCATGCAAGTGCGTGCGCATACACACACACACACACACACACACACACAAACACACTGTAGCTCCAGTGCCTTCTGAGAAGTATTTGGGAGAGTTGAAGAAACAGTATTTCACTGGATTTATTAGCAGTAGAAGGTCCCCCAGGGCGGCCAACATAAGGCTTTAATTATTCAAAGATTGTGCTTTGGCACCTCAAACATTGCTAAACACAGAAATAAGAAAAATGAACATATTTCTGGTGGCAGAGAGAGACACCTTTTTTCAGGAAGCAGCAGTGAAAGGGGGAACTCCAACCTCTGGGGGACCCTGAAGGTAACTTATAGCCCAGGGACGGAGTTTTGTCCCATAGATGGAAGAAAGCCCTCCAAACAGAGAAAAGCCAAGAAGCAGGAAAAAAAAAAAATCAATGACAGGGAGAGAAGAGAGGAGAAAACAGCAAGGACAGAGAGGGGAAGAGAATGTCTGGCAGTGGAAAAAGCCAAGGACCCCAGTGACCGCAGAAGAGTGAGGGTGACCAGCAGCGGTCCCCTGACCGTGCCCTCCTCAGCACCCCTGCAGGCAGCAGCCTATGGGACCAAGGCCCTCAGTATCCATGCTCCCTGTGCCCCATCCTCAGCACCAGGATGACGCTGCTGCCTCCCAGGGTCTGATTTGGTCTCCCAAAGTAGTAAGCCCTCCTCGGGCCCTTGTTCACTGTCCCCATGTGTGTCCGTCTCACAGGCCACTGTGAGAGCCCTGAGGACAGACCACTTTCACAGCCTCAGTGCTTGTGACTTGGATGACATACACCGCTCTCCTAATAATGGTTCAGGAAAATCTGGTGAAGAAGGTAAGGAGAATTTTCATGGCAAAGGGTACCATTTTTAATGGCCCAGTTATTTACACGGTTAAGGTACCAGTTCTTCAAGGGACCCCACTGGCATCTATATTTGAGTGTGTCCGAGTCTGTTCTGGGCAGCCGAGAGCCCAGAACGCGGTCAATAAAGCAGATGATGATAATGGCAGGTTACACGGGGTCACACTTGCTCGGTGCCAGGAGCTGGGTAAGTGCCTTACACACACCATTAGTTAATCCTCACAGCAACTCTGCCCTCAAGGATGGCAGATCAATGATTTCATGGGGGCGGTGGAGAGGAATACATTACTAACAAACAACAAATAAATTATAATACAGTAATATAAAAGCGTGGGAACCAGAGACTAGGAGTAATTTTGTTTCTCTGCATTGAGGAGGGCTTGGCCTAGAAGAAGCTGCCAGGTAAAATAATGGAGTTGTTCCTGTAAGTTTAAAGTTATTTATTTCCTCAAGGAGAAAATAGCCCAAAATAGAGCAGGAAAAGTTCTTGTTTGAGTATTAGCCTTGCAAAGAGCAAAATAAAGCTCCACAATGTATTCTGCACAATCGAGAAGCAAAAGTTCCACTTTACAGTCTTATTATTTGAGAAGGATATATGAATTGCTTAGAGGTGTAAATATTATTTATGATGCTTATATTTAACTAGGACGATAGTATTATTACTCTTATTTCTCCAGTTTATTATAGATTGGTATTAAGGCAGGACTATAAAGCTCTTTGAATAAATCATTTTAATTGCCTAGTAATATGAGTGTTCATGTTAATTAAGTAGATATTTTGCACATGGCAGAGAGAATTCTTTTAAGGTGTTTCTTTGGAAAGACAGCCTTATAAAGTGCCCTTTGTGGAATAAATGACTTTCCTGTTATCAAAACTGAGTACCATGCAACAACTTTAAAAATTATGTTGAAACACTTCATTTTGATCTTAAAATATAGATCTGCCTAGCAGAGAGTGGGCTCTGAATTAGCTTGGAATCGAATTTATGTGGGCTGGAGGAAGCGGCGTAGCAGAGGGAGGGCACTCAGGTGAGGTAAGGAAGGACCTCTAGCTCTAGTTCCTGTGAGGCTCTGCTCTGGGAATGGTCACAGGAAAGTCCTTTTGGTTCTCTGGGCCTTGGTTTCCTTACCTATTAAATGCAGCATTTGAACACGTGTTCTAATAGTCTTTTATCTCCTAGGAAAACCTAGCCTAGGACTTGATTCTGTCCCCTGTCATGGAGTTAACTCAGACTCATGGTCTGATTGGACACCAGAATAGCAGGCCCTGTCCCTCCATTGATAGTCACATAGTAGGAGGAAACACACAGCTTCAGAGAGTTTATAAGAAAGTTTCTCTTCACCTTGGAACTTATAAGTGTATTAGAAATAGATTTTTAAAAAAGTGATTCTTACTATGTTAAAAATGTTTGGGCTGGGTTTGTGGCTCAGTGCTAGAGCACTTGCCTAGCATGTATGAGGCACTGGGTTTGATTCTCAGCATCACATATAAATAAATAAAATAAAAGTTCATTGACAACTAAAAAAAATTTTTTAAAAGTACCAAAGTGACTACATGTTAAGAAGTAGTGGTGGCATAATGAGTCATTTAAATTTTCTTAATATTTGCATATACTTTCCCAGTTTTCTATGATGGACGGCATACTCATGTTTATGTACATATCTAGTACATACATTTAGGAAAAATGAGAACACTTTTTAAAAAGGAGTTTTGACAATGTTCATAAAGTATCATCAATGAATCAAACACTTCATGATGCTTGTTTCTTATTCTGTGTATGATTTTCAAATTTTATAAATGCTAAGATAACAGATGGGGATAGACCAGTAGCTTGGGGGAAAAGAGGAAATTAGTGGTCACCAAGATCACCTCTGGTCAGGCTTTGCTTTTGAAAGTGTGGACCTCAACATAGTTGACTAAAGTGCTTTATTCAAGAATATATACAATGACAAATAAGCCCTTAACAGAATGACCAACATCATGAGTCATTAGGGAGATAAAAATTAAAATAATGAGCTACCACCACACTAAGATAAAAGGGCTAAGATAAAAAGACTGATAATATCAAGTGCTGTAGAGGTTGCAGAGAAACGGGAACCCTTATACTTTACCAGTGGGAACACAAAATAGGTCAGCAATGTTGAAAAAATTTGGCATTTCTCTAAAAGTATATATACACTTACAGTATGACCTAACAATTCCATTCCATAAACGTTTTATTAGCTTTATTTTATTTTTTATTTTTATGTGGTGCTGAGGGTCTAACCCAGTGCCTCACAAATGCTAGGTGAGTGCTCTACCACTGAGCCACAACCCCAGCCCCCCCAGCCCCCCCATTCTATAAACTTTTAGGTGTGACTGTTCATGGTAGTGTCATTAATAATAGCCCCAAACTGGAAGCAAACTAGATGTCCATCAACAAATGAGTTTATAAACAAAATGTGGTTATATGCAGGCAGTGAATTAACACAGCAAAAAGAATAAACTACTGATACAAGCAACAATGTGGATGATTTAAAAAATATTGTGTATTCATATGCATAAAATTTCTAGAAAAGGCAAATCTATAAAGATGACAGGTTGGTTGCTGGGGAGATGGAAACATGAGCGGATGTTGGATGTTTAAAAGAACTTCAGTTCCTGGCTTTTCAATCATATCATAATAGCATCAGAGCAAGTAGGTCTTCAGGATTAGCCTTCCCAGCCCCACCCTGTGCAGAAATGCTGGAATAATCCTTGACAGACAGCACCCAGTCTCAATTAAATAATGTGCAACAAAGGTGAGCTCATCACTGTTTGGAGGAACTTGTTTCATACTTGATTGGTTCTGTTAGATAGATTTCCCCTCCCTACTGTATATTAGTTGGTGCTGTTCTGCCCTGGCAAATGGTGGATGTGAGTGGTGCAGAAGAATTTCAGGTAATTTACAGGGGAAAAAGGAAGATAGTGGAAGTGTTTAAAAACTGGGTTGTATTTCTGGGCATGGTGATGCACACCTGTAATTCCAGAGGTTTGGGAGGCTGAAGCAGGAGGATTGCAAGTTCAAAGCCAGCCTTAGCAACTTAGAGAGGCCTTAAGCAACTTAGTGAGACCCTGTCTCAAAATAAAAAATTCAAAGGCCTGGGGATGTGGATCAGAGGTTAAATGTCCCTGGATTCAATTCCTGATACCAAAAAAATAAAAATAAAAAAATAGGTTGTATTACTAAAACTTATTGAACTCAAAAGAGATGAACATTGTGATATGTAAAATATACCTAGGAGGCTGGGGTTGTGGTTCAGTGGTAGAGCACTTGACTCGCACATGTAAGGCACTGCGTTCAATCCTCAGCACCACATAAAAATAAATAAACAAAATAATGATATTGTGCCCATGTATAACTAAAAAAATATTTAAAAATAAAATATACCTAGTTAAAGCTGTGAAAAATTAAAATTTAAATCAAAGTTTGCCTAAGACCTCCTTTAGGGAAAAAAAAGTTGGTGAGCACTTAAAATATTCCTTTGCTTGGTTTTGGAAAGTTTATCTGCAAAATTCTTTTTTTTTTTTTTTTTCCTTTTTCAGAAGTGCTGAAGATTGAACCCAGGGCCTCACCATGCTAGCCAAGTTCCCTACCACTGAGCCATGCCCCTAGCCCCTGCAAAATTATTTCTTGATGCGGATGTCATGAAAACAGTTTAGGTTTTGAATTTGGGTGGTCCATGAAGCTATCATCAATGATGTAGCTGTTCGGATCTGGAAGAAATATGCAAAAGGCCAGGACCATTTCATTTATTGAGGGGTTGTGGGGGGCGGGGTGGAGAAGGAAGCAAATACCAGAGCCTGGAATGTTCTATCTGGGCTACTCCAACTGACAGTGAGAAGAGAGCAACATTTAGGAGGTAATAAGTGTTTTACATTAGTTGTTTTATTCACAATTCTGAGATAAGTTCTATCATCATTCCCATTTTACAGATGAGGAAAGTGAGGCACAAGGAAGTAACTTGTCCAAGATCACATAGCTAGTGAGATATGCTAACAGACTTGGACTCAGGCAGTCAGCTCCCAGAGCTTATTCTCCTTCCCGCCATGCCTTTTCCAGCTTCTCCAGTCTGCAGTTGTATGTGGACTTCAAGGGACTGGTTCATCAAATATTGTTTATCCAGTTTTGGGGGGGACTGGTTGCACACTGGTACCAATCATCAGCTGTTAGACAGTGTGGTCCTGGTTAACTTGGTTAAACACAGCATGGTTCTGCTTTGTGGGTTGCTTTCCTTTTTGAATAGCCTTTTTGAAATTCCTTTAGAGAAAGACCCTTATGTTCTTTACATAGCTCAACACTTAATTTTCTGTTAATGAACTTAATGCAAACATGGAACTAAAGGTAAAATGGTTGGATGAGTGCACAATTAAGTGTGTATGTGAGACACATGTTCTAGGTGGGGTACTTCCAGACTGAGCTTAGCTCAGTGATGTGATAATAGTCTCTCTTCAGCCTCATGTCAGAGCCTGAGCCAAGCATATGAGCTGCCTTCATGGATAACAGAAGGGGCTGGGACCAACTGGCTCTGTTGCTGAGACCTGCTGAGTATTTTTACAACTAAATCAGCAGGATCTTCTTAGGTAAGGATGGCTAACCACTTGTTCCAGAATACCGTAACATTGGTGATTTAAATAATCTCAATTTCCAAACCCATCAATCATAGAATTATAGGGAATGAACTACAGACCAGACCACACCCTGTGTGGAAATGCTGAAATAGCCCTTGACACATGTTGACCACCAACAGTGACCTATCACTCTTTGAGGGGACTTAATGTTTTGGGACAGTTCTACTTGAAAGTTCTTCCCTAACACTATTAATTGCATCTTTTATACCCTAGACTGCTATAGAGCTATATTTTAAAAATATGTTACCTACTAGCCACATGTGGCTCTAGAGCACTTGCAATGTGCCTAGTCTGAATTACAATGAGCTGCAAATGGAAAATACCAGATTCCAAAAACAGGAAAAAATTTTACATTGATGACATGTTGAAATGACAACATTCTTGATATTTTGGGATAAATATATTATTAAAATTAATTTCAACTGCTCTTTTCACTTGTGGGAACTAGCAGATTTTAAATGACATATCTAGCTAGCATATTCTACTGGATACCACTGCTGTGCAGAACAAATATGTGCCCTTTTTGAAATGGCAACCTTCTGACCTTTGGAAATCTTATGATTCCCATAAAATATTTAAGGCTAAACTCCAGGTTCCTTTGAATGTTTTTTTTATTTTAAAAAATTTCCTTCATTATTAAATGTGTTCCAGTTTTTTAGTGTCTGCATCAAGCTGAATACTGTAATCTAGGACTATGATTAAGATGTACTAAGCCCTTTAGGGATATTATCTGTCTTGTCTTAATTTCACACTTTGTTAAAAAAAAAAAGATAGTTTGGCGGCAATTATATTATTCAACATTCCATAGCTTGGGGTGTGTGACTCCTGAGCAAAATGGGCTCCAGGGGGTCCACAATCCCCCTGAAATAGTAAATAATTCATGACTGTGGACATTGTCTATGAGATTCTCTTTTGCTTTCATACGATTTTCAAAGAGATTTGAGAGTTTTAAAAAGTAAGGCCCATTTAATCATATCAAGGCTACAGGTACTTAAAACTTCTGGGAATTTTTTTTTCACATGACATTTTAATCTCAATCTCCCACCCTTTTTTTTAATATTTAGTTTTAAATGGATGGTTTTGCCTTTATCCCTATTCATTCCTTCTTATCCATGTCAGCTTGTTATTTTAGTTTGATACCTTTTGCCTCTTAGTTCATCTGACATGTAATGAATCAGGCTTCTGTCCCAGCTCTGTTACACCTACAGTTTTGATAAGCTTGTCTTTTTGTCTTCATCCATCATTGACTGAAATTTTGGTCTGGATAAGCCATCCATAGCACTTGGGAGTTTGCCACAGTCGCTGCCCTTCGGGAAGGTCATGATTATCCAAGTAGCCAGCCTCCCTTGGGTCTAGTTATTAGTCAGGTTCAGATCTGCTCAGCTGTACTGCCATTCATGTCTTCACCTTGCCTACATGATGTCAAATTCTTGGCTGAAATCAAGATATATTTTTGTTTATGACAGTCTCCTGGTCTTCCTGAACTGCAAATCTGTCAAAGAAGGAAATGTGACTGATTTGGCAAAAGATTGATTTGGGGAACCTCTGCTGGCTCCCAGGGATCACTGCTGAGTGTTTTCTAAATAATTCTTTCTACAACGTTGCTAGGGTTTTGACATCAAATTCTCTAGGTTGTAGTTTCTGGAACCTACTTCCCCCATAATCCAATGCCTTTTTGAAAGTTGGAACAATTGTCTTGAAAAACTCTCATTGAAAGATGAAATTTACACTGAATCAAAGATGAGAAATAACAGGTTTTAAATTAGCTGAGCCACAGTAACATAATGGGGACAATGGATAAGATGCATTATGTCTAAGGATAAAGTTTCACGATAAAGGTGGCCTGGAGATGACACTGTCAACTGCTCTAATAAATTCTCTCAAATTGTTTAGGTTATTTGCCATCCAAAGAAGCAATGAGATTTATTTCAATTTGTTTTGTGGGCCTTTAAGTTTTCTTCAGGTTGTGATCACTGTGATTTTTGAGATATTCATAATTTTTTTGTGTGTAAAAATCTAGGATAGCTAACCACATTTCCTCTAAGAGTCATATACATTTTCTTTTTTTTAATTGTTTTAATTAGTTACACATGACAGTACAATGATCTTGACATATACATTTGAATTAGATGGGATATAATTTCTCATTTTTCTGAGTATACAGGTTGCAGAATTACATTGGTCATGCAGTCACATATATACCCACAGCAATAATAATGTCTATTTTATTTTGCTGTCCTTCCATTCCCCCCTTCCCCTCCCCTCCCCTCCCATCACTTCTCTCTACCCAATCTAATGTGACACAATTCTTTTTTTATTTTTTCCTCACATCGTCATACTTGTGTTCTGTATAATGAAGGGAGGACTCCTTCCCTCTTCCATGCAATTCCCCTTCTCCCTCTCTATCTTCCCTATCTAGAGGTAATTTTCTTCTCATGCTCTTCCTCCCTATCCCATTTTGAGTCTCCTCCCTTATATCAGAGAAGACATTCGGCATTTGATTTTTAGGGATTGGCTAACTTCACTTAGCATAATCTGCTCTAATGCCATCCATTTCCCTGCAAATGCCATGATCTTGTTATTTTTTAGTCTGAATAATATTCCATTGTGTATAAATGCCACATTTTTAAAATCCATTCATCCATTGAAGGCATCTAGGTTGGCTCCATATGGTGGGACTGCAAATTGATGCAGCCAATTTGGAAAGCAGTATGGAGATTCCTTGGAAAACTAGGAATGAAACCACCATTTGACCCAGCTAGTCCTCTTCTCGGACTATACTCAAAAGACCTAAAAACGGCATACTGCAGGGACACAGCCACATCAATGTTTATAGCAACATTTTCTTTTCTATCAGAAAAAGCAGATGTCAGGCTGCTTGCTCTGCCCCACTCTCAGAAGCCGTGGAGAAAGCCTGCATTCCGCTCTCAAGCATCCAGAGCCAGTGTCCTCAATCTTGGATACACAGTGAAATCCCTTGAAGCTTTGAACATCCTCATGCCTGGGTCACACCTCAAGGTTAGGATTTAATTGGCCTGGGCGTAGTTGGGCATCAAAGGTTTTTTTAAAAAAATTCTCCAGGACATTCTAAGGTGAAGCCCACACCACTCACCAAGGTCAGTGGGTCTCAAAGTGGAGTTCCCAGCCAAACAGCAGCAGCAGCATATGAAGCTTGTTTAAAAATGTACTTTCCTGAGCCCCCACCTCAGATCCAGGGGATGGGGTATGGAGGGGGTGCTCAGAAATTAGTGTTGTAACAAGCCCGCCCTGCAGGTGATTCCAAGGCACACCTGGGTTTGAAGGCCATAGCCACAAATTCTTTTTCTCCTCGGACAACATCATCCTGCCAAATGTTATTGACCCTAAAGACATGTGGTGTGAGGCTGATTAGAGCTCTCTCAGGCCACAGGTAAGTCATGCAGAACCTGGATTGCTCAATTTCCCTGTCAGCCATGGAACTAGTCCTGCACAAGGTACCAAGAACGCTTTCATCCAGTGTTTGACCCATAATGGCTGATTCAAGGTCTGCTGTGTGACAGTGCTAGACCACTGCAGAGTAATAGCAGAATACCACTGCTGCCAACATTAAAACACATTTCACAACTATTTGAGGCACTTTGAGGAAACAGAGAGTAAACACCAGTAGGCAGTTAGAAATCAAAGGAAGATCTTTGGCATCGTGCCTGGGACATAGATGGTTAGAGGTAGCTGGAAGAAACTGACCTGGACCTGTACTCTCCGTGGCTACAAAGTCAGTGTTTTAGAAGGAGGCCACAATGGCAGCTGGGCTGGCCTTGGAGGAACATGTAGCCATTCTTTCTGGTATATGACCTTGAGTGGCCCACGGTGTTTCTTTGAATCCCAGTTACCTTGTGTGTAAAAAACAGGAACAATTGCATCTACCACATGGGATTGTGAGGATTGAGATACTACAGTGACCCAACTTAATATTTTCACTTTCATGATGCTATAAAAGTGGTATACATTTAGTACAATTTCAGGTAGATTTCAGATTTTGATTTCCCATGGGATTAGCATAGCTTATAGGAAAAAAATCAAATACAAAATAGATTATTTTCAAGTTCATGTTCTATCTCTGTCTAGTTGTGGGGCAATACAGCACTACTGTGGACAGCCTAGGAAATATTTCTTTCCCCTTCCTAGTTAGAAAAATCCCAAATATCCCAGAAGATTGAGTTTATGGGTTTGTTCATTGATCAATTCCTGATAAAAACAACCTTTTCTTAACCCACCTGAGAAGACAATCACTACGAGATGAACCATAGCAAGAGAACCATAGAAAGGTGGATAATTTCTTTCCAATAGGATACCAATAGCGGCTGAGTTTTGCTTACGTCTTCTTATATTATGTTTTAGTCAGAGCTCTCCAGAGATAGAACCCATAAGCTGTCAGGAGAGACATACAAAAAGGGATTTCTTAGGGGAATTGGCTAGTTTGTGGAGGCTGAGACATCCCAGGAAATGCCATTTCTAGGACCACGAAAGCCAGTAGCGTGGCTCAGTCCAAGTTCGGAAGGCTTCCGAACCAAGGAAGCCAATGGTGTAGTTCTCATTCTGAGGCCAAAGGCCTAAGAGCCTGTGGGGCTGCTGGTGAAAGTTCAAGAATCAAAATGCCAGAGGACCTGGGGTTCTGACATCGAAGGACAGGAAAAGAAGAGTTACCATGCTGACAGAGAAAGAGAGAGAGGGAGACTTTGTCTTTCTTCCAGCTTTTTGTTCTATCTGGGCCTCCATCTGATAATGTGCCCCAAAGAGTCACCCTCACAGACGTACTTGGGGAGGCCCAATCATTCTACCCCAAAGCAGAACCACCTGAGCTTCCCTTTCAGTCGAAGAGAGACAGGTTCCTTACCTGCTGAAGCTCTGAGAGGATTGAGCATAAATCATGCTTTACCAGCTCAGTATCCCTGAATCCAGTCAATTTCACACCAAAGATCAGCCACCACACATCATAGAATGTCAGACATCATTGCAGAATGTTCTGGAAAACAGTCACTTCTCAAAATGACCACTCATCTTCAATCACCTCTTTTTCCTAGCTTTTCCTACTCTGCCTGTGCCCAGAGAATGGGCCCCTTGGCCCTTTCTGGGGGTCTCACATTTACAACAGCACCCAACATGCTGATGAGCTTACTTGTCTCTGCCTACTACACCCACATTTTAAACTACCTTAGAAAGGGATGGGTCTCTCTCTTTTTTTTTTTTACATCAGACTTTTCTCCTGAATTGTCAAGGGGAAAAAAAAAAAACTAAATGTAATGAATCAGTGAAGATTGACTTGTTGTCTGGAAGAGGGAAGGCAGTGGGGACAAGCTGTGTAGATGGGGTAGCCCTAAAAGCCAGGCTGGCTTTATACTAGAGCTCAATGCAGCAGGGACCACTGCAGAGTAGTGAGTGGCTGGTATGGAGATATCGGCAGAGAAAAGCATCGACTGTGCAGGACAGGACAGCCAAGTGGAGCATATGGAGGCAGAGACCAATGCACATGCCTCTGGGCCCAGACATGGGGCAGTCAGAGTAATAGTAGGTGTAATACGTGTGTTTTATGCTGAAAAAGAGGGACCAGGAGGAAATGAGAACTCAGTGTCTCTACTGGAGGCTACATCAGAGGGAGAAAAGTGCTAGATCAGAAAATTACAAGAGTAGAAAAGTTAGTTGGAAAAGGGTAGCCAGTTTGGGAAGTAAAGAAGCTGGGGAAGGAAATTAGCATTAAGTTTCCTATTTGGATTTCTGTGTCTTTGAAATGTCAAGTAGCCATCTAGTTCTCTTAAGATTTAAATTTTTACCTTTTTCTAAGAGCATATAAATAGGGTGAAATAACCCCCTTGCTCTTTCCATTTTAAGAAGTCTTGGTTTTATATGCTATCCATGTAGGCTTGAATTCTCTTTGGAAAATGAATACTCTTCAGGGTCCCATGGGAGTTGTTCCCTGTGGCATTTGCACAGGCGACCATCTGAGCCGAGTGCTTATTAGATCGGATGAAATATCGCTTAAGGTTAGCAGCCAGACATCACAGGCCACCCACTGGACACGCTGGGAATGAAAAAGAGGCCGAAGGCCGAGCATTTTTAACTGGAAAAGTACAATTGCAAGATGAACAATGGCAGCACCAGCGTGCACTACTGAGCACGTAAAATGAGTGCATGATATCATAACAGAGCCAGAAAAGGCAGCAAATTTCTTTTCAAAGCTCACAGTGTGACAGTTTTACAAGCATCTTTTGAATGGTATCTGTATTCGTTTCCGAGGGCCAGTGTTGAAGCCGATTACCACAAACTTGGTGGCTTAAAAATCATGGTGCCTCTTCTGGTATCACAGTGTTCTGCTTCCAGTGCGAGTTCCCTCCCCAATCCCTTAGACAGCCAGGCTGGAGGAGGCATCAGGATCTTCAGAGTTGAAAACAGATCATTTCATTTTAAGAAGAATCTAAGCTGTCAAAGTAGATACCTCCCCTAACCTAAAGGGTGACAAGGAATATATCATTTGTTTATTAATGTCTTAGGAACACAGGAATTAGTATCTGTCCTTCTTATCACCTGTAGACTGACAACTAGATAACCTTGACACCACATGGTACCAACAGAGAGCTGACAGCGGACTTGGTGCAAAGAGTAAAGCAGGACTTCAAAAAAGAGCCACTGTGGAAGTATTTTCCAGTTTTTATTTTTACCGCTGAAATAAATCAAAAGGATGTGAAACCCTTTGCTGTTGAATGCTGTAACCAATTTAAACTCAAATTTGTAAACATTTCTTTGCTGTTAAAATTAAAATAATTATATGTAAAAGATTCAAGTTGTAGCTCTCTTTGTATTAATCCAGGGATCTTAAATTAATTCCAAAGTCATTGAAAAAATACCACATCAGTGTTTATGTAATTAAGTATTCTCTTAAAAAAAGAAACAAGAATCTATTAACATTAGTCTTCTTTGCAAATGCATTTGTATTTTTTTAAAATGTATTTTTTAGTTGTAGATGGACACAACACCTTCATTTATTTGTTTATTTGTATGTGGTGCTGAGTATTGAACCTAGTACCTCACGCATGCTAGGCAAGTACTCTGTCACTGAGCTATAGCCCCAGACCTGCAATCTGTATTTTTATTTAATTAATTTTTATTTATATATGATAGCAGAATGCATTACAATTCTTATTACACATATAGAGCATAATTTTTCATATCTATGGTTGTATACAAAGTATATTCATACCAATTAGTGTCCATAAAGACATAATAATGGATAATAATTTGGATAATAATGTCTGTCACATTCCACCATCATTTCTAACCTCATGTCCCCTCCCTTCTCTTCCCACTCCTCTGTCCTACCTAGAGTTTGTCTATTCCTCCCATGCTCCCCTTCTCTACCCTACTATGAATCAGCCTCCTTATATCAGAGAAAACATTCGGCTCTTGGTTTTTTGGGATTGGCTAACTTTACTTAGCATTATCTTCTCTAACTCCATCCATTTACCTGCAAATGCCATATTTTATTCTCTTTTATTGCTGAGAAATATTCCATTTTTGTATATATGCCACATTTTGTTTATCCATTCATCTATTGAAGGGCATCTAGGTTGGTTCAACAGTTTATCTATTGTGAATTGTGCCGTTATAAACATTGTGCATCTGTATTTTTAAAAACAAACATATATAATTCAGTTTAAAAGAAATTATGATAAAATAGCACTAAAGATGTAAATATTACTGAAATTGAATAATAGGACGTTGGCATTGCAAGACTCTTCAGATGTCATGCTATCCTGGTGTTTTCATCTCATTCTGCAGAACCCCAGGACTTCTTGCTCATAGCTTGGGGGGTGAACCCAGTGGAAGCAGTCTTTTACTCTTACTTCTAAAATAGTGCCATTTTATCTGATTTACATGTTTCTACAAATACATTTATATATTTATGAATCTGCCTACTTTGTTCTCTCTCCCATCTTACATAATATGTCACCTCCTGTTTGGGGGCCAGATTTTTCTACTTTCCCAATTTAGATATTATTATGATGATTATTTTACTGTCAAGTTTCGTTTAGATTCACTCATGTATTTTCTTTTTCTTTATCTATCTTCCTTTCTGGCATCTGGATCCTTCTTTCTATAATCATTATCTTTCTTTCTGAAGCACACCCTTCAAATTTCCTTAATTGAGGGTCTTTGGCAGTCAGCTGCCTCAGTGTTAGTTTGTGCCAAAACGTGTCTATTTTGCCCTTGTATTTTTGCCTTATGTAAAGTTCTAGGCTATCGTTTTTCTAAATATGTTGTTGATTTTTTTCCTGTGACACTTGGGCTTTGTTGTTGCGGTTGGGAAGTCTGCTGCTGGATTAAATACCCTTCTTTAGTGGATAATCTGTCCTTTTTCTTTAGATGCTTTCCATGTTGTCTTTGGAATTTTGTAGCTTCATTGTGCTGGGCTTAGGTGTGAGTTTCTTATTATTTATGTAACTTGGGACTTGCACTTTCTGAATCTGAAAATTCTTCTCTTTCATCTATTCTCAAAAATTCTATGCTATGATCACTGGCATTTTCTCTAAAATTGTCTTCTTAAACTTCAGCTAGACATTTTATCCATCTGTCACCTGTCCTCCATTTCTTTTTAAGTATTCTTTCACAGTTAGCATTTCTTTGCTTCTTTTCCCTCTGTTTGGGTTCATTCCTTGAATGTTATCTTCCAGTTTACCAATTCTTTCTTCAGCTTTGACTAATCTATCAAGTTATCCTTGTCCTCTAAATTTTTGTTTTTAGTTTTTAAAAAATCTGGTATTTTGAAAGCATCTTATTATTCTCTTGGGATTTTGCAGGGTGGGGGGGAATGGGGGAAGTACTGGGGATTGAACTCAGGGGCACTTGACCACTGAGCCACATCCCCAGCCCTATTTTGTATTTTATATAGAGACAGGGTCTCACTGAGTTGCTAGTCCCTTGATTTTGCTGAGGCTGGCTTTGAACTCCTGATCCTCCTGCTTCAGCTTCCCAAGCTGCTGGGATTATAGGTGTGCACCACCATGCCTAGGAGGTTTTATTTTAATTTCATTATTTATTTCACTACCATTTTATACCTGATTGCGTTCTTCTGTATAGTCCACTCCAATATTTTGAATTCCTGATGGTCTGATTCAGCTGGTGTTTCTGCCAACTCTCATTCATGGATCTGCTTCCTCATGCACTTTATATTTTTGGATTTCAAGTCCCTAGCCAGATAGACCTGGAGGAATCCTACAAGACCCAAGCTGAAGGTGAGTCCCTAGGAGGGGATTTGTGTCTACTTCTCCCAGAAACCCTGTATGTCACTACCCATCTGGGTCCACTTGGGTTAATTTCTTACTTGAGTTTTCCTGGCTGGCACAGATAGTATCAAATTAACTCCAAACCTTTGAAAGTCAGGCCTGTGATTATGAATTTTCGGGGAAGATGTAATATTCTGACCCAGAGCCCAAGTGGAGACAGAAGACTTCCCTGTTATTTCTCTTTATGTGGGCTATGTGGACGATGCACCTTTCATTATTCTGAATTTCTGTGAGTTCTGTTTCAATTCCCCCATCTCACTTAGGTCCCAGTGCGTTCATAAGCCTCTGGCTTATCAGGATTAGCAAATGCCTACAGGGCAGCCATAGATGGAACTAAACACCTGCTTTCCAGCTCTTCCCAGCTCAACCATTTTCTTACCCTTCCTTTTTGATGAGCTCAGTCATGAAAAAGATGTTCATTATATGTCATCCAGCATTTCCGGATATCTTATTTCAAGTATTTCTCCAAACAGAAGTTTTCCATTAATTTTTTTTCCTAATGAAGAAACTGAGGCGCAGAAAGTTGACTTTGAAAAAATACAGAAAAATGGAGACTGAAACTAAGTCTGTGAACTCTTGGCTCACTTCTTCATCGATCACACAAAATGGCAATGCCTCAACTCTCAGAGCTGGTATGTGTTGTGTCACTCCTAATAACTCTTGAGGTGTCTCTGAAATTAGAAGTAAATTTCCTCCAAATTGTGATAACTTGCTACAAGAAGTTGAGATGAAATCATTGTCACAAGGTCATTTGATGCATTACAGCTGTGAGATAAGACGCTCCCATCTCTGACTTTCAAGGCTGTGGTGACATGGGTAGAAAATTTAGTCATAACTATCTGGAAGCACTTTCTGGCTCTGGGGTCTGAATTTGAAGTCACTGATCATGGAGAGGAACTATCTGAACTTATTAGACAGCTACCTTTAGATTCATAAGGTATAACTTATCAACAGTGTCAGGACTTCCTTATGCGCAAGAGGCTCAATTTAAGTATATTTACTAAATATTAGGAAAATAGTTAAAAAGTTATGCACATTTGTTATTTGTGTATTTCCAGAAAAAGTGAACTCAGTTTGCATCTTAAAAGAAATATGAGAAATGCTGTATAATAATGTAACTAACCAATTGTAGAACAGGGGAAGGAAATGAGTTTATAAGATCCCAATGTAAAGAAAAAAAAAAAGGCAAATTAGAAATTTCAATGTTTCCTCTCTCAAATGAATCAGTTCTGGCTGACAAAACGTCACCACCAAAATATATATATATATATATATATATATATATATATATATATATCTCCATATATATACACACATGTATTTATCGTATGGATATGGATATATGCATACACACAAATATACAATAACACAGGGTTACCGGTTGTAGTATTGTTTTGCTTCATTGAAAATTCCTAAATTTCCATATGAAATGGAGATATCATTCATGTGAAATGGAGACATCATGAGTATGCTACTTTTTTCTTCAATTTAATCTTGTTCTCTGATGATGTTCCTTCACCTTACATAGCCTTTTATCAAACTTAAGGAAGTTGTGTGATTGAAACTTCCTGAAGAGGGCGCTATTGACATTGTCAACTATACTAAATTTTTTTTTCTTTTTTTTTTTAAGGGTTCAGAAATTACAGTTTCTGCTTCAAAGTCATTAGGTTGATATTTGGGTGTTGAATTTAAACAGAAAGTCTAAGCAGACCCGTAACTGTTAAGCTATATAATACTTTTGAAAGCAGCGTTTCTGTGCTGGATTATTGAACACGGAAGCCTGCGCCTCCCTCCCCTCCTCCTTTTATTATTTAATGAACAATTCCTCTTCTGGTCTGTATTAACAATGGTGCTTGGAACTCGGCATCGATAACACACTGTATGCCCTGTTGTGCTACATGTTGAATGATTTGTGTGTCTTTGAGAAAGTCCAGCGTCTCCTCTTAATCTGGTATCCTGGAGGCTCTGTAATTTACTCCCACAGTTCCCTGCCATAACATATTTCATGTCAAGCAAAAGGGTTTTTTCTTTTTCTTTTTTCCTTCTTAAAAAAAAAGAAAAACTCTTAATAGAGATATTTTCGAACAAAGACAGAGGGCAAGGAAGACCTCCTTAGGATAGTAAATGAGAACATAACCATAGCTTATTTTTCTTTTGTATTATTATGAGGCAATTGATGATTGCCTGGGGCTTTACTGATGAATCAGACTTTTAATAAGTTTCAGGGAGAACAGTGTTCACGGAGATAAGTTAATTAATTGCTCCGCTGTGTGAAAGCTCATGAAGATAGTGTTTTATTCTACTCTGCAGCTTGTTCATAAAAAGGCACACAATTCTATAATACAGAAAACTTCTTTCTCTTAAAAAAAAAGTTAATAACCTTGTTAAACCAGAAATGAAATATGTTATGATCACTCTACGAAAGTGGTATTGTAAATGATTTTTTTTTTCTGGCTCTGATGTCTTGCATCTATTGCTGATAAAGTTCTCCTAAATACTGACAGTCACCTCTTGCTTGGTTACTTCTAATCTTGGGGTTTTGGCAAAGTGCTTCTTTCAAACCAGAGGTGGGTTCTCTATCCCACCTTTACCCTGCCTGTGTGGCAGCCATATAAGGAACTCTAGGAAAATGACTTTGAAAGCATCACTTGGAAGTACAGTGATTTTTTTTTTCTCCTGATGGCTACAATTTACATGCCAGGAGCCCTCTAAGCCCTCCAGCATTTTCTTGATGCTAGGAACGGGGAGAAAAAAAAAAATCAAACAGTTTCTTAGAGTCTGGAATGCTTTCCCTGGCAATTGACAACAGAGTTCAAGTCAAGTTTATGATTTGGACTCAAGCTTCGACTTTCCTTATGCACTTTTAACTCTTTGAAGATGGGTTGAACATAACACACAGCACATTCCCCCGGCTGTATTTGTTTAAAAGTCCTTGTTGATAACTTCAAATTGTAGATTTTTAAAAACAGAGCAAGGAAAACAATCTTAAGAGTCTTGACATCTTAAACATGTTTGCTGTTAGCTTCTTTTCAGTTAAAAATTATCCAAAGAGTAAAACAATTACATTTACATGGTTAGTTTTCTATTCTAGTTAAAATTTATCACTATGGCATGATTTTATCAATAACATTTTTTTTCATATATGTTGGTATGGTTTTCAAACCTTTTGTAGATTTTAGTAAGTACACATTACCCATGCTTTTGGGAATTAGTCATTGCTCCATTTATAACAAGAAAATAATCACAATCTCTTAAAGGCTGATGTGTAGCTCAAATGAACTCATGGAGGTAGCGTAGCACAGTGCCTAGCATATGAACACTCAATAGAGGTTTTGTCTTTTTCTTCCTCTACTCTCCTTGATCATTTAACTAGGTTTGATTTGTAGCCACAGAAATATCACTATGCCATAGAATGAATACATATTTTGGGATTGAACCATTGAGCCCAGGGGTGCTCTACTTGTGAACTACATTGCCAGTCCTTTTTGATTTATTTTTTATTTTAAGACAGTGTCTTACTAAGTTGCTGAGGCTGGTCTTGAATTTGTGGTCCTCCTGCCTCAGCTGGGATTGTCACTGCCTCCAGCCATAGAATGAACATTTTAGAAAATGAATAAATGAGACTTGTATTCAAAATATTTCCATGTTTTCTAATATAATTATAGCGTGAAATCAATGAAATAAAATCAGCTGGCTTTTGAAGAATTGCTTAGTGAAGAACCTGTGCCATCAGGAAATTTTGCTGTGGTTTCAGGCTTACTCTAATCTCAACGGTCAGTCAGAGACCCTCAGACCCTCTGTAATGACTTATGAGACTTCCTTTCAACCCAATCTAAGTATCCCCCTGGTGTCCAGAAAAGATTAGATGTGGGTTTTCTCACCCAATATCAGAACAACAAATGAATCTTCCATTTTCTCATCTTCCCCCTCCCTCTCCTGTGTCTCACCCTGCTGTTCCTTGCTCTTTATTTTCCATGTATTAAGGAGCATTTTACTTTCTATGTTTCTTGGGCCTGCCTCCCAGTGACCTCTGCATTCCTAGCCAGGGTCCATCTGGAGGGCATCCTTCCTTTCCTAATGTGGCTGTTCTAGGAATGTCAAAGAGCACTCTTTTCGCCCTGCTCTGTTCTTGATCAGAAGGGCCAGTATACCCTGGCTTCTTGGACTGCATGCTATGTTTGTGTCTTCTTTGATTCTCCTCAAGTGGCAAGTGCATTTGACATGTCGTGGCCTTGCTTCTGACAGCCCAGGCTTATGTGGGATTATATCTCATGATTACACAATAGTTCTCGTGTAGGATTTCACCCTTGGGTCTTTCTAATTCACTCTTGTCCTTGACTGATGGTAGATCAATATTTCCTCCATGTAACCGCACTTCCTAGAATCTTATAATTTTGGTGGAAGGGAATCTTGTAATTCATCCAGTCAAATTCTCATCTTTATGGGTACCAGAAAAGGAGGTTGGGAAGACCGAAGAGATTTGCTAGGTACAGGTGATACCTTGGGCCTGCAACTTGGACCTTTTCTGTCTCATGACACAATTCCAGTTATAGTTAGGTCAAGTTTGATCTCACTTCAGACTCTCTTTGTTGACTTGACCATCCTTTTTGATTAAAGAAGTCTCAAGTCCACAAAGTAGCAATGTGTTTAGCCAAGAAACTTCAAATATTTCTGTGGGGTCTGACTATCAGAATCCTTATCTCCTTGGAATGTGCATTTTATAAAGCTACGCTGTAGACTTCCAACCATCTTTCCTCCTATCCCTTCTCTGCTACATTTCCCTACTCATTTCAACTGTTCTTGGTTAATTTCATATCTGATGATGAAGTATGGACTCTGAGCTCATTACTGTTTCTGCTAGATCCTAATTACATATTCTGTTTTACTATGGTGTATATTAAGGTCAACTTTTAGCTTCCGGGGGCGTCTTAAAGAGCTTGGAAGCCATCTCCCTGATCCTTCAGCTGAAACTAACCAACTAACAGATAACAGTTGTTCAAAATGATAATAGCAACAATGTATTGGGTAATTATAGCTTATGGATAAGTGAAAGGAATGACCACAATGTTGTAACAGATGGGAGGAAGGAACTGGGAACTCTCTGCTGAGGTACCTGAACTCCCAGTAACGTGGTATTGTGTTAAAATGAACTTGGATTAGTTGTATACCTATATTGCAAACCCTAGGGTGAAATTTTTTTTAAAAGTAGTATGATATGTTAAGAGAGGAGAGAAAATGGAACCATATTAAATGCTCCATGAAAAGCAGAGAAGGCAGAACAAGAAAGACCAAAACAAAGAACCAGGGCAATGAATAGAAAACAGTTACAAATTGGGTGAATATTAATCCAACTACATCATCAGTCACTTTAATTAGTGACTAAATAGGTTGTCTAAATACACCAATTAAAAGACAGGAACTGACAGTGAATAAAAGAAATAAGGCCCAACTGTATGTTGTGTACAAGAAACCCACTTTAAATATAAAGACATATGTAGACTAAAAGTTCAAGAATGGAGAAAGATGTATTATGCCAGTACTAAATACTAAAAAGAAAGCTTGAAGTAACTGTTAATTCTGGATAAGTGAGCCTTGAACACAAGCGATGCTGCAGGGGAGGGCCAGGTGTTCTTAGGAAGCCCTTGCATTCTCATGGAATTGATATGAGGAGAGAGTCCATCATCTTTCGACATTCAGCAGTCAAATGTCACCCATGATTGACCGTGTGGTCATTGTCATTCAGTGACACATGCACCCATTGAGTGTTCAGGTCTGGTTTGACTTCCCCATGCATGAAGCAATGTTTAAAATCTGCCATAAAAAAAAAAAAAAAAAAACTCATTTGGAAATTCATCATCTAGACCTTGCATTGTACTTACTTATTTTGTCAAGGAAGAATTTTAAAAATTATCATGCTTTTCTATTTTACTTTGCCACACCTGTTGGTTTTATACTTTCTTTGAATCAGAGTGTCTTCCATGTATTAGGAAATGTTCATCAAAGTTATCTTCTTCCCTTCTACTTTGAAAGGATACAGCTCCTTTCTTTTCCCTGAGGGGGGAAAAGAGCTGCCATTTTTTCCCTAGGGGAATCTTTGGAGGTTCTTATTCAAAATTCACTATGTACCTCAGAACAATACCCAAGTTTTCCTGGGGAAAAGGTCTATGTCAGGGTCTTCATTTAAACAGACCCTTTTAAACTACAACTGTTGATCTCATCATAATCTCAGATTCCTACTTTTCAGCTAGCCTGGGGTATTCTCCTACTCTCAAGGGGAAGGAGCCCATTCCGATTGCAGAATAGAGCCATTTGCATTAGTGATCCAGGGCAATTTATGTATTGGCTTTGCATGTGAACTTCCCTTTAATACAATCCTCATTCCAGTGACATGATTTAGAGTGGGTGAAGATGAACATTTGTTAGGAACAAAGTAAAGGAAGAAAGAGAGGCCCTGCCTTCTCACTGATCTTTCTGATGTTTCTGTTTTCAATTTTCCTTCCTGCTTCAGCCTTAGTGCATGTCAGGACAAGGTTGGTGTTAGCCCAGGTTCCCCCCACCCGTTTCTTTTTCCAACTGGCTCTGTCGGGCAGCAAATATCTGACTTGCAGTATCTCCACGTTGCAACAGGTTGGTTTACATTGTGTACTACATGCAGTGGGATACGCTCCAATTACAGAGAACATCCTAAATAGGCCTCCACTATAATAAAGGTTTAAAAACTTTTTATACCTCAATGGGGCCAAGAATCCCAACCCAAAGAGGATATTCTACAAAAATGGTCTTCACAGGAGGGCAAGGAGTTCCTTTCCTATTTTTTTTCCCCCTCGTAGCAACTCTAGGCAAATTCCTCAGAAATCAGATTGGCAAGGGAAAAGAAAGGGTGGGCTGGAACCCTGGGATTCAGGCTCTCTGAATGCATGCCATTCCCTTGCCACATAGCACAAATCGATGCCAACTGCAGAAATAAAGATCTAAGTCAGAAGTGCAATGCAGACACAAGGCAATCATCAGCTCAATTAAACTGGTTATTCCACAAATAACCTAGAAACAGCAGGATTGCCAAACAATCTTCGGCCCCTGAAACATTTGCAAATGAGCATGACGACTGAGGTTTTTCTTTCTTTGTAGCCATACGCTGTCACATTTTAATGATGGATTATAGACATGGGCTTTTGGCAGCAGACTGTAGCAAACATGATTCTACACTTATTTTCTTTTAATCAGAAGATACAAAGACTTATAGATATATGGCAAGGTGCCGGAGAGTTAGATAAACCTTGAGAAAGAAGGATGTGGAATGGAAATATCTATATGCTTTCCTTTCCTTTTGGATGCAAGGCAGATAGGCTTTTATTGTCATGAGATACATTATCTTTTGTTTTATTTTAGGGGTTATTTTTGCACCTGTTGGGGATATTTATTATAAAATATAAAACAAGCAGCTACAACATATGTATCTAATTGTATAATATATACTAATCTGTATCAGTGTCATTTAAAAATTGCAAATTAAACATATTTTTTCATAAACGAGTAATATAATCTCTCAATGTCATAAATATGAAAGTAACATGTTATTTATATAGTCATGATGTCAGGAAGATATTATTTAAGTACTTAATGGGATCAGAGGCTTAGTGCACAGGAAATATATTTTTTCTGTATGTTTCCTGTGTCTGTTTTACTTAGTTTAATCATTTTAATTGCGATTTCTTTTTATTTTTAAAACAGGGCCCAAACTCTTGGCAACTATTATTATTATTTTTATTCTGGCAAGTTAAGGAATCACAGGTGACACTGTAAGAATGAAGGCATAACTTCTATATTCCTCCTTGTCCCCATCTTGGTCTCTCTCTCTCTCTCCTTAAGCTCTGGATTGCTTAATCTTGAGTATAAAAAGAGAGGGGGAAAATAGATTTCTTTTTATGACTATAGAAATTCCTTTATAACACATTTTAAATGCCACAATGATATACTGTGCAGGTAGCTTTCCCATCATGATAATGCCTGGGATGGAAGGGTTAAATGATATGTGGGAACTGATTTCTCCAGAAGAATTTCATTTTGAAAATAATTTATTTGTATAATAAGTTAGAAATTAGAAGGGAAACAATTCAACATGTGGGTTGGAGAAGAAGTCCAAAGCTTTGGTTTAGGTGCCATATGTGTGGATGTGTGACATCCCTCAGTGGGATAAACAGTGCCTGGTGGCTGATTTACAAAGTGGCATTTCTCTCTAAGAAGGCAGCCGTTCACCCCTTGACAACAGAATGAGTGATGGCAGCTGTATTCCAGAAGGATCTATTTGGGGAAACAAAACTTGGAATAGGGTGTGGCTGACATAAAAAGATAGGGAGATGTAAGGATCCCATCTGTCTGGCCTTCCTGGGCTGGAGCCAGCCTCCGGAGCATTTGGCATCTTCCTCTCCTTCCGGATTCAGGGTATTGAGGATTTGCAATGAGGAGACCCAGATCTGCTGCTACGTGGCCAATTTATTTGAACTAATGAATTGATGGCAGCCTTTAAAGGTAAAGCTAAAGTGTTATGGGAGAATCAAACAGAGATGTTTGTCTTGTGAGTAAAACCGAAATTGATGGTTTCTACCTCAGATCCTCCAAATGGAAGACTGTATTCTCCAACACAAGATCTTTTAATGAAATTCACGATCATAGACCATTGCAACATGGGCTAACTTAATTACTATGAACCACTGAAGCCAGAACCATTATTGCCTTTTCCATTCTACGATTCTGTCAATGAGTGAACTGAAGTTTGGAGAAGGGGATGGAGAGTAACTTGCCTCTATGGCTAGTAAGATGTGGGAATGGAATTCTTCTTCTTTTTCTTTCATCCCATTTTTATTGTAGTAAAATATACATAACATACAAAAATGCCATTTTAACCTTTTTTATTCTGGGATTAAACTCAGTGGTGCTTTGCCACTTAATGACATCCCTGATTTTTATTTTTAAAAAATTATTTTGAGATAGAGTCTCACTAAATTGCTGAGGCTGGTCTTGAACTTTAGATCCTCCTGCCTCAGCCTCCCAAGTCACCGGGATTACAAGCATGTGCCCCCACACTCAGCCCATTTTAACTATTTTTGAGTGTACAATTCACTGACACTAAGTATATTGTATAACTACCATCACTCTTTCCAGAATTTTTCATCATCCTGAACAGAACTCTATCCCCATTGAACAGTGAGTTCAAAACCCTTGGAACTGGGGTTTGAACTCATGGAAACTAAGACTCAAGCCCTAAGTTTAAGCTCCCAGCTCCACTGCTGCAGTGGGCTCGCCATTTTCTCCTTTTGAGTTAGACCTTGGATCTAGTGTTTTCTTTCTGTGACAGTCCTCATGAGTAGGGATTAGGGATCTCTCGGTGGTAAAGGGATAGAAGACAAAGATTACTTCCAGAAAAACAGGAGCCTCCCAGGCAAAGTGCAGCTGAAGCATGGCTATCGTAGTACCCCTGAAAGTGACCACAGTCTGGCTAACATTGCAAGCGAAAGGCCAGGGCTTTGTGCTGGACTGACAAACCTGTTTGTTTGTTTGTTTGTTGTTGTTTTGGTGGTGGTTGTTTTGTTTTTTAATGAATATTTATTATTTATTTATTTTTGAACTCAAAAGAATTATCATTTTATTTATTAATTTTAAAAATTTATATGTGACAGCAGAATGAATTCTTATTACACACATAGAGCACAATTTTTCATTTAACTACTAATCAGTGGAATCATCTGGGACTTCAAGTTTAAAAATCACTCGCTGATGTTTTCATGGCAAATAAGAGTATATAGTCTATATCCCAGAGCTCCCTGGATTTGTCCGTGTCTTTCTCAGTTCTACTTCATGCCTACATATTGAAAAGTTTTCTCTTGAAATTAAAGTAAAATGAGGTTACTGTGTTATTTGCTAAGACCAGATAATTAATATTTTTTCTTCCCATTCGTTTTTCTATTATTTTACTTACCACGTCGCCATTTTGCCAAACTCAGAGTGTGGAAGGAGGCCCGACTAGATATGATAGAGCACAGAGGCTGAGAAAGGCCTTTCTTATGGGGACCCCAAGTTTTGGCACCATAACAATAAGCTGACCACATCAAAATTTCAAAGTCCTATTTGGCAAAAGATACCACATTCAAATTAAAAATCAAAAGGCAAAGTGGAAAAAAGACTACAAAATAAATGATAGAGAAAAAGACTTCCATTTTTTTATATAAAGGTGCTTTTACAAATTAAACACACAAAATCTAATCAGCTGGAGAGAAGAGAGGTGAATGCAGGATGTACCTGAAAAGATGCTCAGTGTAACTAGAAACTGATGAGGGTGGCAACTAAAACAAAAGACATGATACTTCCTTTTGCTTAATACTTTTGCAACAAAGCCAATGTTGGGTAATAGACCTGAATGAACATGGTGGGGGGACAGGGGGTATTCTCACAGTAGGTTGGAGGTCAATTGGTACCGCCATTTGGGAAAGCTGGCCATCAAGCAGTAGGTGACAAAATTTAAAATACAGATGTTCTTTGACTTAAGATGGGGTTACATTCCAACAAATCCAGGGTAAGTTGAAAATGCATTTAAGCCCCAATCCTCCTGAACATCACAGCTTGGCAACACAGCACACCAGCAACATAGAGCAGCCAATGTTAACAACTCATGGTTGCATGGCTAACTGGCAAGTGCAACTCGCTAGCCTGGGAAAAGAACACAATGGTTGAATTTTGTTCCAAGTATGGTTTCTACTGTGTACTTCTTTCCCATCATCATAAAGAAAAAAAAATCACATCATGCCATCTTAAGTCAAGGAGTGCCTGGAAGCCTGTGAACCAGCAGTAGACCAGCAGTATTACCGCCCCCCGCCCCCCCCCCCCCCCCCCCCCGCCTTTTTGAGACAGAATCTTGCTGTGTTGCCCGAAATGACTTTGAGATCCTCTTTCCTCAGCCTCCAGAGTAGCTGGGATTATAGGCTTTTTGCCACTGCACCCAGCTCCAGCAATACCATTTCTACAAAAAGTAGTCACATATGACATGTCCAACAGCATGAACAATTGCCCGTTGTAGCACTGATTATAATAACAAAAAAATTGGAAATTACATGAATATTCATTAGTAGTGAATTGATAACAAAACCCAAACAATAGAAACTTATATAATCATGAGAACAATGATGTCATATTATTGTATTCCCATGGACAGATGTCTGTAATAAATTGTAGAGCAGAAAAGGCAGTTTGAGAACAGAATATGTAGTTTAATCACGTTCGTACAATTTGTGTTTATATGTGCGATATAATTTCTGAAAGGAAATTCATCAAACTGTTAATAGAGGTTATCTCTAGATGGGATTTTAGAGAGAAATTTACTTTCTATTTTATACACTTCTGTGTTACTTGAGGCTTTTACAAGCACACACTACTCGAGTAATCTGCAGAAACAATAAAAATGTTACCATCAAAAAAAAAAAAAAAAACAAACCAGGGGCTGGGGATATAGCTCAGTTGGTAGAGTGCTTGCCTCTCATGCACAAGGCCCTGGGTTCAATCCCCAGCACCACACTCACAAAAAAAAAAAAAAAGAAAGAAAGAGAATGAAAGAAAGAAAGACAGAGAGACCATAAAGGGGCTGTGGAGGTCCTTGTATTTTTCATATCCTAATGTAAGCCTTGATGAGCAATTATTCCAATGAGAGAAATATGGCTATAGGGTTGCAGCCAATGATGGTCACTCGTTAATTGCCTTTGCATTCATTTTTTTCTCCAAATTCAGTCAGTGTTTAGAGAATCCTCCCTCAACACTACAGGGGCTATAATATGATTGGATCACAGGTGATGCCCAGTATCCTGCTCTGTAGGGCCTTCTGTTCTTTTTGGGAGGAGGGGGGTGGTGGGTTGTATACCAGGGATTGAACTCAGGGGCACTCAACTACTGAGCCACATCCCCAGCCCTATTTTGTATTTTATTTGGAGACAGGGTCTCACTGAGTTGCTTAGCGCCTTGCTGTTGCTGAGGCTGGCTTTGAATTTGTGATCCTCCTGTCTCAGCCTCCAAACTGCTGATATTACAGGAATGTTCCACCATGCCTGGCAGGCCTTCTGTTCTTTATCAAACAGATTTGTTGACCCCTCCACAAATGCAGGATGGGATACAACTCTCAGGAAAATGATTGCTGAGATCAGTTTCCCACCTCTGGGTATATGTATGTGTGTATATATTATATGTATTTATTATATATATTACATAAATGTATAAATTCTCCCCAAATCATGTGTGTGTGTGTGTGTGTGTGTGTATAGGATGAGTTGCTCAACAAAATGTAGTAATGTTATGCACAAGGGTGAAAAGAGAGATGGGGCATCTTGAAATAAAGACCACAGCAGGATGTGATGGATGATGGGGATTCTGGAGTCAGAACTAGATCTGAAAATCAACTGCTTTACTTATTAGCTGTGTGAGCTTGGCTAAATTACTCAGCCTCTCTGAGCTTCAGTTCTTCCATCAGTAAAAGAGGAGTTGTCAGGATTGAATGAGAGAAAATATAAACAGACTTGGTCCAAAGTTGGTGCTCACAAATTATAGTATGCTTTCCTTCTCCTCAGACTTGCCATAGTATTAAATAGCCACAGCAGTCACAAAAATAGACAGGTTTGCTAAACAGCACAACATTCTGTTGTGCCATTTATACAGCATTCCCTGTAGTTGTCAAGTAAGGGCACTGTCACTGAAACTATAGAAAGAACTTTTTGGGGGGCAAGAGGCGAGTGGTACTGGGAATTGAACCCAGGGGTGCTTAATCACTGAGCTACACCCCAGCCCTATTTTGTATTTTATTTAGAGACAGGGTCTCACTGAGTTGCTTAGAGCCTCACTGTTGCTGAGGCTGGCTTTGAACTTGCGATACTCCTGCCTCAGCCTCCTTATCCAATAGGATTACAGGCGTATGCCACTGAGCCTGGCTAGACAACATTTAAAACAAGGGTGGAAGAGGAGGTAGGGGTGGGTAAGCTTTATATTTTTCTGACTCCCCCCATGGGTAGTAATCATGATTCAAATGAGATTCTGAGTAACTTTCCAGGTTTTAAAGAGTCTGTATCCTGTGAGTATGAAGTGGAATGGCTGATCAATTAGGTTTAAAATCTACTGAAATTCTCAAGGATCCTTTAAATCAGATACTTATCAATGCCCTTAAAGAGATGAGAATAACCTTTCTCATTAGTGGTACAGGAGTTAAACACGTGGTTTAGGGTGATATAAAAAGACGTGGTACATAAAATGTCAGTTCATGGGGGATGATGCTCAGTATTAATTTATGTGATATCAATAATGTTTTAGTCTAAATGAACCTCCCTATATATAAAACATGCCTAATTATTGTTAAACCGTTACTTTCCACTTAGCATTGATCTCCAGGAAATGACTAGGATTTTTGGAGTGTGCTGACACAGCATTTTTCTTCTCAGTCGTTATTCAGAGCAGGTGTCTATCTCTTTCACTTAATCCCAAAGCAAGGGGGAAAAGGATTGAGTAGTTTTTCTTTTAATCAAGTCTCTCTCTCTTTAAAAAAAAAAAAAGGAACATGTTAAGATAAGTGTGACTTTTATAGGGATGTTAACACTCTAATACTCTTTGGGATAGGAGAAGCTCTTGATTTTCAGCCAGGTTCAGGAACAAACATTACATTTTATAAGATGATGAATACAAAAATTCTATATAAGAATAGGTCAAGTCATCAGCCACTGATGGTCTTCCAAATGAGGTCCCCTGTGCTTCAGCCAAATGACCTGTCTTTCCTTCATTAAGCAACTCTTTGGAATTGACATGCACCCTACCTCCAACATAAGAGGGTGGCATTTTCAAGTTGTACTTGTGAGAAGTGAGTCTTGAAACTCTAAACTGTACAAGAGTTAATCATTATTAAACTGCCTGTGTAAAGATGCATCTGTACCCAAACTAGAAGGGTAAATTGTTATGGATTAACTAGAACATCAGCCTGTATAAAACTGCTCTGTTGCCCACAGATTGAGCATGGATTTGTTAGTTGAAAAGCAACATCTCCTTCTAATGCAAGTGGTTTCTAAAAAGACCCTTAATTTGAGGACTAATTGGATTGATCCCTCCATTCCAATCTGTAGGACTTCAACATTACATCTCACATGTAATTTGACTTAACTAACATTTTTTTATATTTGTTCTTTTTAGATCTTCATGATAGTAGAGTGTACTTTGACATTTGATGCATGCATAGCTTCACAAAACTAACTTTTACTAAGCACATTCTAAATGATGGCCACTGTGCTTGATGTGAATTATTTCATAAATTCTCACCAAACTTTATAAGGCATAATAGTCTCCAACATTTCTTCCATTACTTACTATATGCCAGGCATATGTTTGAAACATATTAACTGGTTTAATCTTTGAGATATCATGCAGGTAGATGCTGATATTATGTTTATTTTATAGATGAAGAATCTAAAGGTTAGGGAGGTTAAAGAACTGGCCTTTCACACACTTAGTAAATGATAAAGCTGAGGCTGTCAAGTTTCTTGCTTTGCTGCGTTTAGTCTGAGCATGGTGAGGGTGGAACTGGGGACATGGTGGTATATTCATGGCATGCCACACAATTTTTGGTCCCAGTGCTAACTGAAAGTGCAGTATTCCTTGTCACAAGCTAGGGGGAAAAGGCCACTAATGATACTAAAGAGAGATTCCCCCCCCCCTTTTCTGTAGTCAATCTCTTGATCTGTCATAGTGCTTTTTATTTGCTATGCAATGTCATTCTGCAAAGCAAAAAATTAAATGTAAAATTATTAGTATGAATTTTTCCATTCATCTTTATATTGTACAACACGCATTTAATAGTAAATATAAGACAGTTAACTTGTATGTGAAGTTAACTCAAAGAATACATTTAAAAATTTTTTTAGTTGTGGATGGACACAATGCCTTTATTTTATTTATTTATTTTTTATGTGATACTGAGGATCAAACCCAGTGCCTCACACGTGCTAGGCAAGCGCTCTACCACTGAGACCCAGCCCCAGCCCCAAAGCACACATTTTGTATTCCGTAGCTGGAGTGCGTGCATGTATTTTGCTCTGACCAAAGCACTGGATGTGTGGCATAAAAGGAATACCACTGTCTCTAATGGACACATTCTGCTCACTCTTCACTTTCTGTTTACTTGGAAATAAGAAAAGGCTGCAAGGAAAAGGAGCTGCAGACTGCCCTATCTTTCTCTCTCTCTCTCTTTTTTTTTTTTTTTTTGTGTGTGTGTGTGTGTGTTTGTGCCTGGCTGTCTCATACAGAGATCTAACATAAGCAAGATAGGGTCATTGGTAATTTGTGTTTTTTTGAATGCTGTTGCCTTTTTTTGTGTCCCAAGAAAGATCTGCTTTGAAAGGAAAACCGGGCCTCTCAGGGCTGGGAGGCACTCTGCCTTACTCACCTCCCAGCAGTCATAGACATCACTTGTTCACCTTGCATTTGTTTTGAGTCTTGTGGACCCCTGCATTGAGCCCCCTGTGGAACTCCTGTTGGGTCCCTGGCATTTTGTGTTCATGAGGCAACATGATCTCCCTGTACAAACAGGGTGCAAGGAATAGCAGGCACACATTGTGCACAGATCTCGGCTCATGTGTGTGATCCATGTCCCAGCACACAGTTCATAGATAGAGCACAGTTCAAAGATAAAATGAGAAAGGATTTTCAAATGGTGACAGTAGAGGCTTAAACCAGGGGTGGGCCTTTTGAGCATGAGGCCCAAGTTACCTGGGCATTAGCAGGCCCAGAAGCTGGCCCTGCCTGTAATGCTCCTTGGCTAAACAGGCACAGAGTTTAGGTAGAGGCTGATGGCTCTCCCTACAAACTGCCCATCTCTAACTTACTCTCAAGCTTCCTGCTTCTTGAATCCTCAGGCTGATTTGGGCTGAAGACCATGCAGCACAAGCTACCCTTCAGACAGGTCCTGGGATAGGCACTGGTAAGGTGGGCTCCTCCTTCAGCTTGACAAGCTCCAGCAGTGTGGTCCTGGGTCGGTAACCCAACCCCCCCCGCCCCCATGATTTCCTTGTTGCAAAGTAAGAATGATTTGTTGGGAGGATTGACTGTGAAAACACACATGAAGCCTTTAGTCCAGGGTTTGGCATACAGTAAATGCTTGGTAGATTTTAGTTAACTGAGTCATGGTGGTTATTGTTTTCTGATGTATTTTTCAGTTCATTTATTTGGAAATCTTTATCCCTTCAATTAAGATAATAATTTTAAAAACTGGTGAAATCCATCTTATAAAGAATAGAAAATTCCTAGGAAGGGTAAAGCAAGGGGTTTAGTCACCAAATGGGCTTCAGCAGCATCTCTCCTACTTGGGAAAAAGCCACAAATGACAAAATAAAGGGGTAAGAATTGTTCTCAGGGTGTGTGCAGAACATGTGAGAAGAATCTTTCTTATTGGGTACCAGCGGCACATGGCTGCAATCCCAGCAGCTCAGGAGGCTGAGGCAGAAGGATTGTGAGTTCAAAGCCAGCCTCAGCAAAAGTGAGGTGCTAAGCAACTCAGTGAGACCCTCTCTCAAAATAAAAAAGTAAAAAAAGGGGCTGGGAATATTGCTCGGTGGTTAAGTGCCCTGGGTTTAATAATCTTTCTCTAGGGGGGGTCTGAGTCTTTGGGTAGCCACCAGACTATTAGTAAGAAACATACAAGCTCTGGGCATATTTCTTAGCGTTGCAAAGTAAGAAATAAAAAATAAAAACAAAAAAATAGAGAAAACTGAAAAAGAAAAAATAATTAATGCTGTAGATTTACCCTTTCCCCTTACCAGCTTCTTCCCAGGTCACTGTCCTTTTAAGAATCCACTAAACCAGAGTCACTCAAAATGGGGTCCCCAAGGTACTTGCAACAGAATCACAAATGCAGAATCTTATCCATGTCAAACCTTTGAACTGAAGTCCCTGAGGAGGTCTGACCCCAGAAATTGCCTTTAAGGGCTGCCCAGGTGCTTGCAACTTTCTCTGCTAAGTTTGAGTACTTCTGTGGGAGTCTAGGACCTAGGAAGAAGGAGACCATTCATTTTATTAATCACCAGCTCTTCATTGTTTCAACTTCGCTGGCACCAGGAATGACTATGGGGGAGGGGCAGACCTTGGTTGTATGGTAACCCCAGTCTGTTTACCTTGATTCTGGTGTAAGGGTCCATGTCTCCACATGTCTCACAAGCCACAGAGGGTGGAGACTTGGAGGTGAGATGGTGTGTGTGTGTGTGTGTGTGTGTGTAGGGGGGAGGTGGTCCTGGCACCCCAGGGGCAAATGCTCCAAGCTGTAGTGACCACCAGCTGAGGTTCCCTCCTGGATGCCCTTGCATGGCTGCCCCTTGAACTGCAGCCTCCATGCTACTTTGGCTCTGAGAAATCCTGGAAGAAACTGGGTGAGCACGAGGTAGGCAGGAATGCGAGACCACAAACATGAGGGTTCTGCTGACATGGTTTGATAGATGGGAGGCTGTTTGATGCAGGCTATGCATGGGGAGGGCAGTGTGGGATTGAGGGAACTATGGGGCCAAACATTTCCTTTTCAAATATTTGGTTAAGTTTGCTCAAATCACTAAATGTCCACCAATCACAGCATTAGCCACAGTGCTTTCATTAATAGAAAGAGGGTGAGTGCTTACACAGTGCTTGTTCTGTGCCAAGCACGTTTGTTAATGCAAGTGGTATCATTCTTCACATGCGTTACTAGAATTCTTCCCACTCTCCCCATTACTTACATGAAAACTCATATATACATCCTTCTGTTTAGAGAATACTGGGAATTAAAGATTTCAAATTTGGATGTTGGTTAACTACTTATAGGTTTTGAAATCTTTTTTTATTATTTTCTTGGCTTTGCTTATTTAATTCACCACTCTATTCCTTCAGTCCACACCAGTCCACTGGGCCTGGGTGGGGGAGGATAAGCTCTCAGCTTGAGCACTAAAATGTTGAATTATATGTCCCTCTTTTTTTTTTTTTTTTTTGCCTCTAGGTTGTTGACACTTTTCCTCTGAGAGAGAAAGAGGTGGATACCTGCTTTAGGTGGGAAAGGCTGTGCTGGTAATTGAGTCAGAATGTGGGTAGGAAGCTATTCTTGAGTGGGCTATTGCTTCCTTCCATAACTCAGGTAATGGAGCTGTCATATTTAAAGTTTTATTGGTTAAGATTCAGGTTAGGACTGGAGCCGTTCTTTTGCTGTTCCTTCAGGGCTACATGTGGAAAAGAAAAAGGAAACTCATGGAGGAATTCTGAGTAAGGCCGTGAGGAACAAACAGCCATCAGTTCCTGTGGTTTCAAGGACCACTAAAGGGGAAGGGGGGGTCACTTAAACTTAAGTACAGAAAGGAAATAGAAAGATCTTCTATTTAATATGTCAAAAACAGCTCAGATATATGTGACAATCCAGGCGAAGCATTATAATTTCTAGCCAGTCCAGTCATGATCCTCTGGCAAAGTGCATAGTCACGGCTGTGATACATTGGGATGAGAGGTACTATATAAATGTCAGATGTTACATAAATGTCAGGAATGATTATTGTTTGTTAATGGGGGCTAAACTGTTCCTAAGCAAAGATCCAACTCCCAGCCAGGAAGTTCTTTCCAGACGTTCTAACCACCAATAACCCACAGGAAGGGAAAACGTGCACCCCTATTCTATAAAGGAACCCAGATGGGGTCTGGGGTAGAAAATAGGGGTTGGAATTGTCCCAGTGCCACCACCTGCTTGGCAGATGATCTTAGGCCAGTCCTCTAAACTTCTACAGTCTGCTTTAGCCCACCTGTAAAATGTGATAATTATAACACTCGTCCTACTTCTCCTTATTGTACCAGGGTTGTTGTGAGAAATAAGAGTTCACATGGTTTCAATTGCTTTGCAAAGTGTGAATTGCTGCAAGGATGGCGGTGGTCATCTAGAATCCGGCTGGAAATTAACCTATGCCTTTCCCTTGAATACTACCCACAGAGAGAACTTTTGAAAGGAAATTAAGCTGGGATGATGATGGTGATGGCGATGATGACTGGCCAATGCTGAAAACGCCAGGCTCCTTTCTCACTGCAGACCAGGCGCGCTGATCCAACATTTTGGCCCTGGCTCTGCGGCTTCCCAGCCGGTGAGCTTGGGCCAGTAACCCAGGAGGCTCTGAAAGCGATCGCCAAGGACCCTTCCGGCTCTGACGCTGAGTCTAAATCGGGCTCATCACTGGGATCTAGCTGAGATTCACCTTTCGCCTTCAGGAGGACTCTCCCTACAGTCCCTCAGATGCATGAAGCGGGGGGCACTTGGAAAGGGTGGGGGCTGTGTGCTTCAAGTGAGTGTGCACTATAAGGAAGTTATTCTCCTGGAGGTGAGGTGGGGTAAGGGGCAGTGAAGAAGGGGTGTCCAGGGAGTGCTCTGAGAAGCCAGCATGCAGGGAACACTGCAATGAGGTCATGACTGTCGCAGGCAAAAGGAGGTGGACATCTTCTGATGGGGGGATGGGGAGCGTCCCGCATTTCTATTTGCAGAAACTCTGTTCCCACTTCCTTCAGCATCCCCTTCCCAGCTCCCCGTTCTGATCCCCAAATCCTTACACCTTTCAGAACCTACTAGGCCCTCCCGCGGGAGAGCCCGGGTCTGCACTTTCTCCGTGGTCCTGTCTGAAACCATCAGGATTGTTTCCAAGCTGACTCACACCACTAATGTCAGGGAGCCGTGTCACACGGCGCTGGGCTCTGCAAGCTGTTGCTTGCGCGATCGACGCCGCAGCCGCCGCCACCGCTCCAGGGCGGGTGCACCAGAGTCCGCTCCAGGGGCGGGGCCCGGGGCGGGGCCGGGGCGGTCACGCCCCCTCAGCGTGCCGGGCCCCGCCCTCTCTCCCTCCCTCCCCCGCGGACCGCAATGATTTAGAAGTTCAGGAATCCCACGTGACGTCACCGGGGGGGTGATGTAATGCACTCTAAATAGAATGTATTGTAATCTTTGCTCAGTCCAACGTGGTCCCTTCACCCGGGCTCCGCTCTTGCCTTCTCCACACTTGTTTGGTAAGTTCCTAAAAATACGGCTTGGCCACTTCTGGGGTTTTGCATTTAGGCACTTTTGTTGCACTTGCCGCGGGAGCCATCTCGGGAGTGTACTTGTTTGCAGGGGTTGGTTCTCGGCAGTAGCCGCGAGGTTACTTGGTCCAATGGGCAGGTCACAGGGCAAGGAGTAGGGAAGATGCGATGCATATTTTTGGAGGGTGATCTGTGTTTGTAAACATTTTGGCGGACCAGAGGGAAGTCCGGCCGCAATTGCTGATGGACTGTGGAATTCTGCTGTGTCCTGTGGTCATCCCAGAGACCCCACGCCGTGTCCGTCCGGGAGCGCGTCTCGGTGGACGCTGCGCCGCGCGACTAGAGGGATGCTAACTGGAGCCAGCGCCGTGTTCGCCGCAGCGTGCGTGCGTGTGTGGGAGCGCGCGTGAGTTTCCCTGACACGGGGAACAGTTATGAATCGGGGGTGTGTGTTTGCCTCCAGAGACCTGGCAAGGTGCGGAACCCTGCAGAAGTGTGGTCAAGTGGCAGCGGCGGCGGCAGCGGCAGCAGCGAAGACGACCAGCCAGGAGCCTCGCCCCGCGTAGCCTGCTTTGCAGTGATGCGGCGGAACCCCCGGAGAAAGTTTGCAAACTTCCAGCAGGCGCTGCAAGGACACCGGGTCACCTAGGGGGCGGGCGGGCAAGTGTGCCGGAGGCTCGCTTTCTCCCGGTACCAAGCCGGCTGTTGCCACCTCTCCGGTAGGGCTGCCCGCTGCAGCTGGTGGGCGCGCGCGCGCCCTGGGAGGGGAGGTCGCCTCGCTGGGCACTTGACTTTCACTCCAGGCGCTCCGGGCTCGAGAGTGACGAGGCTATTTGTCAGCTCGCGTGCACTCCTCCATCCGCCTCTTTCTCGCTGCCATCATTACCTCTTCGCCGCTGCCCCAAATGACAGCTCGCGGTGGCGCCCAGACAGTTCTCAGCACCGGCGGTGGAAGACTTCCTCTGCGGCAGACTCTCAACCCAAACACTTAAACTTTTTTCGAAGTTCTTAGAGGGGCAAGACACGAAGGAACTAAGGAGATGTTTTCTCCCGGGGGCTGCATGCCGCTTCTTCTGTGCCTTAGATTCATTTCCTGGGGGTGTCTGATAGATAAAGCCTCCAGTTTACCCTGAACGAGTGCCGCCCCCACTTGATGATGCTTGTTCAAGGCCGAGAATTGGAGTGTGCTGCTTGTATATTTCGTTGTCAGAGTCTGCAGAGTGCGTTTGATTATTTTTTTAAATTTTTTTATTTTTCCCTGTTTCTGATATGTGTCAAGGAATAAAGGCTGGATACAGGTCCATTACGTCATTCTGCAGGCCAGTAAGTGTTTGATTAACAGCTTCAGATACTCAAGGGTTCTGGGGCTTAGAATGCTGACAAAGCAACTCTGCTTTTCACTCCCACCCCCCAATATACTCGTGCAATCGCCCATTCCCTGGGCATCTTTATTGCCCTCTATTCCCCATCCCTCCTTTTCCGCCCCTCCCCCGCCCTCATCGTTATCACTGTAGACCCGCCTCCGCCTTTTACAGCTTTCCCTGGGGCGAACACTGTCCCTAGAGTGTGGGTAAGAGCTTCTGGTGTCTGAGGAGACCTCAGTACCTGATCAGCGCACAATCTGCCCTTTTCTATTATTTAAGAAAGTCACCAGCAAGCCCCCTTCTCCAGGGCGAAAATGCTCAGCCCTGATCTCAGGAAGTGTTTGGAAGCGTTATGATAGTACTGTGTCCCGCGTCCCTGCGGTGGCTTAGGAAAGCAACACACCCACAACAACAAAGTATTTAACTTGACACAGCGCCTGCCTAGAACCTTTTAACCCAAGAGGGAAGACTAAGAAGCCAGGAGCTGACTAAGTCAGGTTTAGCAAAAAGAATCAAGATTAGATGTTTTATTTCCAAAGTGAGGGAGCGTTGAGTCGTTGAACTCAAAGCGCCATACAATAAACTGCTGCACGTGTTACTTTCTTGTTCTTAACCTAAAGTTTCTATGCTTAAAGAGGAAGTTAAATACATAAGTCATTGAATTGAGTCAGAATCTCCCTATAGGCAGTTGAAATAAAAACACCCTGTGTGTGACTTGTTCAAGGGCTAAAAAGTAAAAAGAACCCTTTGGGTAGTGTGGAAAGTGTGCAGCAGAAATCCAATGAAAATTTTACTAACAGGCTTTTGGATAGAGGGGGACCAGGGACTAGGGTGCTCTCTGATTTGGAGCTAGTGAAAGCTAAATAAAGGAAAATTTATATTCTGAATAGGTGGGAATTTCTTGAAGAAAACGTGTTTTGTTATAATCAGATCTACTTTCTTCAAAGGGAAAGCCATGCTGTAGGCTAGGCATTTGTGCAACTCCTGTCTGGGGTCTAATTGACATCCCTTCCCCAAGTTTGTGGCAGTATTTATTATTTATTCACATCTAGAGATGAAATAGTATACCCCCCCCCCACAATACATGGGCATCTAAATGTTAAACTTCTTGTTTGTGATGCATAAACCTAAAGGAAAAAATGGCCCAGGTCACGGGCACTGGAGAGTGTGATTAATGATCAGTGATTTAGTGATCAGTGATTAGTGGTTTTATTCAAACTGTTACCTCTGACCAGAAGCACACATCAGAGGATTAACAGGCTCTTTAGATAAATGCTCATTAGTGGAAGGGGAAAAGCAAAGATAATAGGCATGCACCCAGGGACAACTTTCGAAGAAAATCATTCCCGTCTTCAGAATAATAAGCTCTATTAACAGAAAGCCCTTTTAATTTAAAACTGGCTTTTATCTTGTAAATCAAAGTTAGATGTAAAAGTTTGTAGTGCCATTATAACCTAAATTTTCCCATATCCACTAGATGTGGATTATCTCAGTAGCGATATTTTTTTTTTATTTAAATAAACAATTGGACCTTTAGAGCAGCTGAACCCTGACAAGTTCTTAGCTCCCAGGGTTTGAAGGTGTCCCCCCTTCTGGGATGGGGCTTGCCGCTTGTGGACTAGATGGCGCACTGTTATTTGGTGGTGTGCTGCAGAGATCTCACAGGAGTGTGGACTGAGCATGTAGCTGCTTGTGAGGTGTTCCCTAACACCACAGGGTTGATTCTGTGCAGGGTTGAAGACTAGACAGTTCTACAAGTTTTTAGTCACATTTTCCATGTCAGTTAAATCTAGGGAGTTCAAGGCTACTGGAAAAATTAGTCTCATTACTAAAAGAAACTTAGAGAACGAGGGAGGGAAGGAGGTACAGAGTCTAGGAGGTACCTCTGGGTTGCAGAAGTGATTGTAAAATACCAGACCTTTTTTTTTTTTCTTTTTACTAAGAGCTAGTTTCACAGTCTTCTGGTCTGAAACACTGAGGCAAATACTCAAAAGATTTTTTTTCTTCCTAATCTTGCTGGTGGAAAGAAGTTACTAGAAAGAAAGGAAGAAAAAAATTGATTTGGTGACTGCAGGAAGCAACACGTTGCTGATTTTATTCTCCAGATAATGGTAAGAATTATGCTTATTAAGCAGAGAAAGAACTTGGTGCTTAGCTAAGTGGGGTCAGTCTTGTGTTTTCAATGGATTTCTTAGGAGTTTTAATGTTGCTTTTCTCAGTTCCCTGGGACTTATAGCATTTTGTGTGGAAGGTGTTGTATGTGTGTCTCTGTGTGTAAATCACGATTTCTGGTAAAAATAGCAATGAAGCATGTTAAGTAGTGTGTCAGGTAAGAATTCTCTTTTCTACAAGCTTTCATGAATCACTTCAACAAGTATTTGAATTTTAGTAAGAAGGAGTTCTTTTTAAAAAGAAAGATAAAAATGAGAAACAAAACAAAACAACCCCATTTCCCACATCCAAACCTAGATGTGTACTTCCCTGAAGAAGGATGCTATTGATTGTCAGCTATTACTTTGGTTTTAAAATTTAAAAAGAACTCACCATGTCTCTCCATAAATTTTTTTCCCTTATTTTCCTTTGATCATAGCATTTTATATAGATCTGATAGTTTTAAAGTTCTTACTGATTCCTGTTGATTTTTCTTTTTCAACTTCACTCAGAGTAAACACGTTTGCTCAACTGATAACATCCAAGCCAACTGAATTTTAAGGCAAATTGCTGATATCCATAAATTACCTGTCAAGTCAAAGTCAGTTGTAACTGTATATAGTTTATACCTGCGCAGATAGTGTAGAACGTTCCCACAAAAAGTAGAAACCATTCCTTTATTTCTATATCTCTGTGATATTGCAGCAGTCTGTCAGAGAGACTTTTCCTGAATAGATTTTCAATTATAGTAAGTAGAATATTTTTGTTATAACTACGTGTCAGTTTCCCACACCTGCGTGTTCAAAAACAATCAACCATGGAGTTTCCATAGTTATTTGTACTGATGTCAAGTTCTCCGTCTCCTGATTTCCCACTATAATTTACTTTTTAGTAGTGATGTGTCGTTGTCCTATAGTATTTCCTTAGCATTTGGAGTTTTCCTTGTCAACTGAAAATTTTGGGAGTGTGATGATAACCGGATCCTTAAATGTGCACTTTGTATTGGTAGTTGGTTTTTTTCTCGTTGTAGATTAAAATTGGGATTTGAGTGGACTTATTATTTTTGTCATCTTTCTTTTTTTTCTTCTTCTTCACTTCAAAGCAGTGCTGTTAGTCACAGAATTAATGTGATCATGGCTGGTGTTTCCCATCTATATGCTTCTTTTGCTTCGTACAAATTGGATTTCTACAGCAATTTAAGATCTTTTTTTAGAGGCAGCTTTCTTGGATGAAGGTGGAACAGTGATCTCAGTCAATTCATTATCTTGTCCAATTTGACTATCAGCTGCATTATGGGAATCAACCAATGCTTTTATAAATTAGTGCTTAAAAATTCAAAACGAGGACTATTTCTCTTTAAAAGAATTATACCATTATGATAAGGTAATAGACTTAGGGGCAGCAGCTTCAAATATTTAAGGGTGAGAAAGAAGCACTTTCATCTCTGCTGGGCAGACTTAAAGACACCAAAAAAACCCTTTTTGTGTTGCTATTTGTAAACTAACTAAGCTATCTATGTTGTGGCAATGCTTTGAATAGAAAGCCTTGCACTTTAAAAATGACCTCATAATTCCTGTTTTCACTAAAGAATTATTACATTTTGTAATTAGGGAAAAAATGGCAATTACTGTTTTTTTTGCGTGTCTATTAGTACTCCATCATTGGGAATCATGAGAAAATTCAGAGAAAAAGAGAGAAGCCCTTTAGAAATTACCAAGTCATGATAACACTCTTTTGGAAACATGTTTAAAACTCTTGAAGCCCTTATTGATGGCTCTGGGACTTTCAAAGTAAAACATAAAGTTTAGGATAAATTTGCAAAGGAATTAGATATTACTTGGACACTAGATATTTTTTTTCAGGGCTGGAGATGTAGCTCAGTGGCAGAGCACTTACGTAGCATGCAGGAGGCCCTAGCACCACAGAAACAAACGCAATACATATTTCAGTTACTTTTTTTTTTCTATTTCCTTAAGTTTCTCATTTCTAATCTCTATCCTAAAATTAGCACAGATGGAAAACTGTCATGTTGGATTTGATTTGAGCTGGTCTTAAAAAGAGTGAAGAACTCCTTTTGGCATGGAGAGTCTGACAGAAAGCTTGTGTCTGCATGCAGATTTAGGGGATCTGGATTTAGGGGAGATCCTCTGAGCGGAACTCTTTGTTGAACAAAGGAGAGCCCAAGATCTGGTGACATCTCCTAGGTTATCCAAGGTCCAGAGCAGAGAGTGCCAAATGAGGCCCCAGTGCCCTTCACCAGGCAGGGTCCTGTTTCCACAAGCCAGGTTGTCATAAATGCCCTTGACAGGGAATACATAAGCCACAAATTTGGATGCTTTGCTCTTTTCAAGCCTTTTGCCATTAACATTTCAAAGACAAAATTTTTATCAGATCTTTTGAATGGCTGCCTTGGCCACATGAACCGTAGTTGTAGTTTCTATTCCATTTATTCTTATACATAACGGCAGTGTTAATTTTTCTAATATTGGCCTGCCTCGTTGATTTTAATTTAAATCCTTCTCATTATTATTAGATACACCCTATAAAACTATGCCATCCAGATTTCATTTGAGAGTCAACACTGGGAAAACCTAAAAATGGTCTAAAAGACCATCTCTGAATGAAACCGTCACTTTCTTTTACTTTCAGTGTTTTATCATTTTTCAGGAAGGGAGCTGAAATTATTTCAAGTTCGTATAAATCATCTTTCTTTTTGTCGAATAGAGCAACAGGTTCTATGTTCACTCTAGCAGATGCACTTTTGCCCAGGACCTGTCTGAATATATTATCTTTTCAGGTCAGTTTTGAAGCGCGTGGAGGTGAACATCACTCTGTGAGAAGTGAGTTGCATCTGGCAGCGTGCCCTTTGAGGTCTGACTGGCAAAACTTGACTTCTCATAACTAATAGAAATCATGCATGCAACCCAGAGGACTCCAGAGCACAAATATTTTATTTAGGATGATGTTTTATTTATGATGCTGTATTTAGGATGGGTAGCAAACACGACTCAGTAGAAATCTTGAATGCATCTACTAGTTGTGTAGTTTGGCCTCACCCACAGGTTTCTTTTCCAGCTTTTGCATGAACGTTTACTATCAGAATTTAGGACTCTTTTATTCTTTTATTTATTAAAATAGGAGCCCCTATTTTACAGCCATGATTTCTTGAATATAACCCATTTCAGCTAGTTTTATCCTCTGCTGGCTTCCTTAGTGGGAAAAGCATAAACAACAACAACAACAACAAAAATCTAAGTTTTTGTTTGAATTAAGTGATTATAGAAGAAATGCATTTAATCTCCATTTGCCAGATTTGATAGGACCATTGAATTTTATCAAGACAAGATTTTCCTCTTTAAGTCAGTTTGGTTTCTAATGACTAGGTACTAATCCATGCCCCAGAGGACACAGGCAGTGAGGAGAAAGTCCATTTTCACCAGGGGACCTAAGTGAAGAGCTTGATTTGCCTCACTGCAAAGACAACATTGTCCAGAAAAACATTGACTCTTGGGAGGAAAAACAATATTTTGAAGGCTCAAGCTTCTAAATTCTAAGCAGGGAATCATGGTGAGTTGAAGATGGCTCTCAGAGTGCTGAAGGCCTCCGGGGTTGTTTTCCCAACTACAACATGCTAAATGTTCTCTTCATCCATTTTCTGCATTTTCCTTATGCTCATGTTTCTACATTTGCTTTTAAACATCTGTTCTAGCTGCTCTGCTTTCAGGGGTAGCCCCACAATAACAGATAACAAATGTGTGGACAACAGAGAGGTGCTATTTTTTCATAAGGGGAATCTATTGTGATATTGCATCTTAGAAGAAATAATTAGTGAGACAACAGAGAGACAGTTTAAAGTCCAATTTATGGCATCATAACTCCCACTGCGATTGGTGGCCCTGCAGTGATGTGCTTTATGGCAACAGGCAAAGCCTTGGTGGAAAGGGGAACCCCTAAGTGCTGCTTGAACTAATTGAGCTCCTCTGCCTCACTTACCTTATTAGCAATGAAAGGTGACTGGAAGTCCAATAGTGGGACCAATATACGTAACGTTCAATGAAGTAGTCATATTAAAAAAGTAAAAAGATGCTGGCACCGTGGTGCATACTTGTAATCCCAGCAGCTCAGGAGGCTGAGACAGGAGGATCAGGAGTTCAAAGCCTGCCTCAGCAACAGCGAGGCACTAAGCAACTCAGTGAGATGCTGTCACTAAATAAAATACATGGTAGGACTGGGGATGTGGCTCAGTGGTCAGTGTCCCTGAATTCAATCCCCGGTACCTGAAAAAAAAAAAAAAAACAGTAAAAGGAAGCAGGTGACAACGTTCCTTTTGATAACATATTTTGATTTTGTTTACCCAGTATATCCAAAATATTGTCATTTCCATAAAAATGTTAATGAGATACTTTGTATTTTTTTGTGGGTGGGGTACTAAACCTTTGAAATCCAGTGGGCATTTCACTACTACAGCATATCTTGATTTGGGCTAGCTACGTTTCAAGTGCTCAATAACCACGTGTGGCCAGCGACTACCGCACTGGACAATGCCAGTCTGTATCATGGTCCTTAATCCTAGAGGCCCAATGAAACCACCTGTGGAGCTTATAAAAAATACGCACACCCCTCCTGCATGAGATTCTGATTTAATTGGTTGGGGTTGGGGGCCTTGGCCTCTGTATTTTTTAAAAGCTCCTCTGAGTTTCTAATGCACAACAAAGGTTGAGAACCACAGTTCTAACTGATCTCTAAGGAATCTTCTCTAATATTTTATGATTCTATTTAAGGAAAGGGATTGCAGGAAAGTGTTCATTCAGAGTTCAAGGGCAGCAAGCAGTTGTTATAGGCATCTGCACCCTTCAAAACATGTTGAAGCAAATACAATTAATTAAAAAAAAGTTTACAGAATGAATAATTTAGAAGATAATTCTTTGTGCCAGACATGAGCTCTGTTATAAGTTGCAAATATGGGTGTTGTAAATGGTCTGCTTCCCTAGAAACCTTTGTTTAAAATTTGATTTACATGCAGCCTCATAGAAAGTCTCTGTTTTGGAAGAGGTCGAGATCCGCCCATTTCAGTTATTCGGCCAATTTACTTCTTTGCCCCAGGTACTACTTGCCTTTAGCTGTTTTCAGAGGGAAGATCTTCACTTCATTCAAGACAGCTGGATGTCCTAGAGTTTCTTCCCTCTGAACTTTTAATAAGCTTTATGCCATTGCCTAGACCAAACTTGCTCGTGTCAAGATGTCAGTTAAAACCCTCTGGACTGAAGGGACTCCTGCTACTTGTCACCTTTTAAAATATTAGTAGAGCTAATATTTCTCAATGCATATCAGAATATATATGTTTGGTGTATTCACTAAAGGATGCAAAGAATAAAAATTTTCCAGCTCTTCACACATCTTTTTGCAAAGTCAACAAGCAGCATTGCTTGTGAAGGGGAGGAGACGGCCCGTTGTCGGTCCCTTGTGACTTCACGCAGCTGAGAACCTCTGCATTCCCGAATTCATGAGTCATTTCACCCTGACCCTGTCTCCTTATCCCCTGCAGAGTCATCTATTTCCAAATACATGTCTCGTTGACCATGTGCTTTCAAAATATGATTTTAAACCAGTTTTTAGACACAACATTATATGTTGTTTTTACATTTTGCAGTGATAATATCTTGGTTTCCTGTACTATCATTTATTAGAAGAAATTTATCCTCCAATTATTAACACACAGCTCTTATCCCCATTTTATAGATGGAGAAACTGAGGGAATGATGAGAGTTGGCATCTGGCTTATTAATTTGATGTGTGGTCAGTGTGAGAAAAGTGTTTACATTTATTAGGGCCATGTAACCTAAATATAAGCACTACTCTGGATGAACTCCAGGTGGGGATTTTCCAATTGTACCAACTATTGCACTTGTCTCTGTTATTATAAATAACACTCTTTCTGATGCTTTCCCATGCAATCTTTGCACCTAAATGGTTTCCTTGCTAATAGCTCTGGTTCCCCACCTTCAGGCTGCATGTACCTGGATTGATTAACAAATACATAAGGGTATGTTAACTTCTTAACATGGGATCTATTCTAAAAGTTGCATGGAGACATCTGTTGCAAATCTGTGTTTTCTGTGGTATCTAGGGAAACTTTCTCTCAGGCTACATCATGATTGACTGTTAGAAGACTCTGTGGAGAGACATTGAGATTAATGATGTAAGTTGCTCATCTGTTTTGGGGATTGAAGGTAAAGGGCTTTAGCTATTCATTCACTGAGCAAGATAGACTATATAGGCCAGCTCCTGAATGATCTTTCATAATACACTTTAGCTCCTGCTACGCCAATGGACTTTCTTTGCACTTGGTCTACTGCCATCTGCTTTTGAGATTTGGTTTCTGTTTTCTTCTAGTAATGATGGTATGTTGGATTTGGCCAACAAATTCTATGCCCCTGTTTCAATGAGTGGTATATAAGTTTTGACCAGTAGTACAGTTTATGACCAGTACCAGGGAACGATTATTTCATATCCTTTTCTAAACATTATGTTAAAGTTAAAGGAATATGGATCTTGCCACACTTTGCCATTATATATATAAATCCCTGGCCAATAAGGACAAGCACATTACAGGGTATATGCTTATAAATACACTGGTCATCTCTTTTAGGATACTTTGGATAAATTGTTACCCACTTAGAATAAATATCTATTTGTAATGTTAATTAAGGTACATGTTGTTGATTAAAATACATTATTTGATTTAAAAATTAAAACTCTATTTAAGACACCTTTTTCCCCCAATCAGGCCTGTCTAAGCACATATTGTTTACAATTTCATCTTCCAGTTTTGTGAAGCCAGATGACTAACAATCACCATTCTTAGTGCTGTACCCTGTGGACGTCATCAAGGATGATGGAGCACAGTGTTTTGGCACCATAAAGCAGCATGTAATTTGAAATTGTACTTTTTGCTAAATACCCATGCTAATCTCCAAACCATTCAAAACATTAAAAAACAAAAACAAAACAGTGGGCTCTGCTGGCAGGATGGAAGCCACAGGAGCAGAGAAGTACAATTATTATTATTATTATTATTATTTTCATTTGCTTCAGAAGCATTTATGAAAATCAGGGAGAAAAAAAAATTACACATAATTACTTGGCATGTCCTTTGGAAGGGACATTCTTAAGAAATGTTAACCCTTTAACCCAAGGTTATTTTTTCTTCTTTCCAGGAAAAAAGAAAAAAAAATTTAAGTACAAATGCTATTTAAAAGGAAGACTGAATAGTGATTTATGTGGATGGTTGATATTTAATATTAGCATACATTTGAGGACCTCTATTTAGGAAGTCTGTTCTTTTAAAAGCCATTTTAGTTATTTAATGCTTATTTTTTTAAAAAATAGAAGATTTCCAAGATTGGTTATGCAATTATGTGAATATATTTGACACTAGTGAACTATACACTTAAAAAAGTTTAAGATGGTAAATTTTATGTTATGTATATTTTGTCCCGAATATAAAAAAGGACAATAAGGCTTACTTTTTATCCATTCCCCAGATGGGGAAGTAGATCACACAGAGCATTTGTTCCATGTGAGGTATAGGGGCAGTAGTGTTTTAATGAAAAGGTCAAAATCGAAAGAAGTCCTTTGCATTTTGGACTAATGTGGAGAAGTGATGTGTGTGTGTGTGTGTGTTTGTGTGTGTGTGTGTGTGTGTACGTGCGCTCATGCGCTGCTATGATTCTGATCCATATGAGATTTCCAGGAATCCAAGAACGAGGCTCATGGCCTCTCTTCTGGAGACTGGCATGGATCTGGGTGGGCCCTATGCATAGAAAGCTGAATCATTTAATTTGAAAACAGCTATCTGGCCTTACTTTTGCATTTCTCCTTGGATTTACTTGATTACCTTTCTTAACACAGGGTTACATTCAGCTCTGATCAATGAAAACAGTCAGGTACAGCAGCTTTGTAGGTTATGTCATGGAACATAAATCTGCACTTCACAGTGACACTGACCAGTGAGAAGTTGTTTACAGGGGACAGTGTGGGAGTTGAAAGTTCTGGAAGCAGATCTTAGGTGGAATGATGGAGGAAATGGGAGGTATTTGACTTGGACAGGAGAAGACTCAGGCTCGTACCTAGCATCAAGGAACACTCTGTGGACAAGAAGAATACTACTTTCTGACTACAGGGAAAAATAGGGAAAATTGGAGGAAGGGTTTTTTTTTTTTTTTTTTTTTTTGGTATGGGGGAATGTTGGCTCCAAAAGGAGGTGAATTTTGAAACAAACAGACCTATACACCAATGCAAATGGACCATCTCTCGTGACCTCCCTGGCTGTGGATTATCAGAACTATTATAAGCAGAGTTTCTAGAAGCAACATGAAAGAAGATTGAGCCAGTTGCTCCTGGCCTTGCTAGGAGCTAGTTTCCGAAACATGAAACTGGCACAGGTTCATGAGACGGTTCCTGGATCCAGAAACCATGGACTCCTCATGAAAGCTCCCTGGACTCTGATTCTTGAGAGCAACCTAACTAAACATTGTAATGTATCCATTGGGCCTCATGGCAAAACTGAGTTCAGTGTGTAGTGAGGCCCCCCTCTTCCCAAGGCAGCACTCACAAAGATCCAGGGTGTAGCCAGGTGTATTAGTGTCTTGGGTGGGTTTCTCTAACAAAGTGGCACTAACTGGTCAACAGAAATTTTATTCTTTCACAGTTTTGGAGGCGAAAGTTCAAAAAATCTAAGCAGGATTTTTTCCTTCTGAAGGCTGGGAGGGAGGAGCTGTTCTAGGCCTCTCTACTTGGTTTGTGGATAGCCATCTTCTCTGTCTTCACATGATCTTCCCTCTTTGGAGCTATTTCCAAAGCCCTCTACCCCCTTTTGCCATTAAAAAATTGGAGTGTTATAATTGTACATAATGGTGGGATTTGTTGTTACATATTAGTGTCTGTAAACAATATAACAATAAAAATTCTCCTTTTTATAAGGACAATAGTCATATGGGATTATTGCCTGCCCTAATGACCTCATTTAACTTGTTAGGTTGATCAGTACCTTGTCTCCAAATAAAATCACATTTGGAGGTACTGGGAGTTAGGACTCCAACATATTTATTTTTTAGGGGACACAATTCAACTTGTAACAGCAGATGTCCCCTTCAAGAGGACTCTGTGGAAAAGAGCAGATTGGGAATGATGTAGATTATAATCAGACATTTTTAGCATGAGGAAAAATAATCCTTCAGTGGACCACAGAACTATTTGGAACAGCTCTTCAAAGATGAGGGTCCACACATTGCAAGTTAAGTACAAAGCCAGTGGGCTGTGGTTGTGTCTTGGTGGTAGAGCAATTGCCTAGTATGTGTGTGAGGCATTGGGTTCAATCTTCAGCACCACAAATAAATAAATAAATAAATGTACTGTGTAACCAAAAAAAAAAAAAAAAAAAGGAACAAAGCCAACAAAATAAAAATGTATAAAAATAGATATAAACATGTTGCACTGATTAAGGAATTTGCTAATGTGTCCTTGGTTTGGCCTTGAATTTGTCTCCAGGGTTTGTGAAAGAGCAATGCCAAAAGGGCAGCACCAACTCTTTACCTTGAGAAGAAAGAATTAAGCCAACTATAATTTGTCACCCTGGCAGGCTTAACAATTATTGTTTTGATATGCTAATGGTTACTGACAAGGACCAAAACCACCAGTTCTCATAAATACACACACACACACACACACACATACTAGATTGGCTGTAGATATTTTAATGTGGGAGGAAAAAAAATTCTGATTTTCTGGTTGTTGATGGACAATTTATGCCTATGTGCTACTTCTACATTCCACAATAAAAAACAAGGAAGAAAAAATTCTGCATTTAAAAAACACAGCCTAGTAAAATGACAGGTAACCCAATTAAATATTGGGAAGGGGCTGTAGAAATGATCCAGTGGTAGAGTGCTTGCCTAGCATGTGTGAGGCCTTGGGTTTGACCCCCAGCATCATTAAAAAAAAATAAAAAACAAAAAAACAGGCCAGGCATAGTAGTGCCTGCCTGTAATCCCAGCAGCTCAGAGGGGGAGGCAGGAGGATCTGGAGTTCAAAACCAGCCTCAGCAATTTAGCGAGGTGCTAAGCAACTCAGTGAGACCCTGTCTCTATACAAAATAGGGCTAGGGATGTGGCTCAGTGGTTGGGTGCCTCTGAGTTTAACCCCTGGTACTCTGCCCCAAACATACACACACACACACACACACACTCACACAATGGATCTAATGAGAGTTTTTCAAAGAAGATATATACATAGCCAATACGCATATGAAAAGATGTTCAGCATCACTAGGTACCAGGATAATACAAATTAAAACTGCAGTGAGGTACCCCTTCATGCCTACTAGGATGACTAAATGAAAAAGACAATAACCAGTGTTGATGAAGATGTGGAAAAATTAGAATCTCATACATTGTTGATGTGATTGTCAATGGTATGGTTCTGTGTGATTGTTAATGATATGGTCACTTTGGAGAACAGTTTGGCAGTTCCTCAAGAAGTTAAAAATAAACCTTATAACCTTGTGATTCAATTCCTCATTATACCCCCAAGAGAAATGAAAACATGCCCATACAAAACTTGTACATGAATGTTCCTGGCAGGATTAACTGGAATAGCCCAAAAGTTGAAATAACCCAAAGTCCGTCAACACATGGGTGCATAAGCAAAATGTGGCTTATCTACATATTGTAATATTATTTGATAAAAAGAAATTAATACTGACATATACTACCACATAGATGAATCTTGATTATTTTTTGTTAACGCAAAGGAATTCAGGTACAAAGGACCACATATTGTATGATTCCATTTATGTGAAGGGTCCAGAGTAGGCAAATCTGTGGAAACAGAAGGTAGATCAGTTGTTGCCTAGAGCTGGGGGTGGGGTTGGGAGCTCCTGGGAGACAACTAAAGGGTGTGTGATTTCATTTTGGGTTGGACATGTTCTAAATCTGTCCTAAAACTGATCATGGTGCTGATTGTCCATATCTATGAAGAGTGCAAGGCTCCTGGATTAAATATTTTAAACAGGTGAATGTGTGGTATGTGAGTTTTTATCTTATGAAGCTATTTTAAAAAGTTAACACTTCTCAGAGGAAAATATAGTACGTTAAATTCAGTTGGAATATATGCCAAACAGGGTATTTTGATCCAACAACGTCTTTGGTTATTTGGGATGAATGTAACAAGATGAGAGGGGTTGCTAGGGGCCTTACAGACCTCAGTAACAGTAAGTCAACTATGAAATATTTTATAGCATGTATCATATGTGACCAGCCTACACCTCTCTCCTGGGCAAGAGTCTTAGCATCCAAATGGACCCTAGACAGACTCCTGCTGTTCCTTAATTCTCAAATTTCTCAAGCACCAATCCTCATGCTAGTTTTCCTGACATGCCTGTTTTAGTGGGGGCCATCACTGTTCCTTGGGCTCCCAGCTTGAAGTTCATAACCATCACGGATGTTGTCATTTTTCTTAGCATCATAAACTTGTCACTGCCAAGACTTCTGAACTCCTCTTGGGCAATGTCCTATGACTTTTGTCCTTCTGCCCTGTTTTTTTTTTTTCCCTAAACCAGTTCCTTCTATGAGCTGAGAATTAAGGGGAACAGAATTATTTTTGAATCTTTATTGGAACAACTTTCTTGTTCAATCTGCCATCTTGAGCTTCATGACAAACCTACCTAGGAACTAGAATTAGCCTCTTCTGTAGATAAGTGAAGCTCAGCAGTTAAGGGACCATCTCATGGGAACATCTCATTCTCACCTCCAGCTCACTGGAAACACACACACACACACACACACACACACACACACACACACGCACACTCACCTTCTGCCTGGGGAAACACTCTTTTCCCAGGCCCACCTCAGTCATCACCTCCTGATCTCCAAAACCAAAACCTGAATTTAAAATTAATTCATTCCTTAGTGCTTTGTTAATATTTTTCTTATGACTTTTGTTTTTAAACTGTGTCGTCTAACTGTGCTTATTCCTGTATTTGCCATAAATTCTTTCTCCTGAATGGGACGTCCCATCACTGCAAGAACTGAATGTTGTCCTAGTTTTGATTTCCCTCAAAGGACCTTGCATTTCACCGATGGTGCCACAGCAGAGAGTAGGTGGTTAATCATGCCAAGTGATTGGATGACAGGGACTCTTGCATATCATTGCCATGAATTTCTTTTGTTGGCTGGTGAGTGTTCCTGGATAATGATGGCTGGGAGATTTTTCAGTTTTATTGATAAGGTCACCTTCCTCAAGTATCACTTTATTTTAAAACTTTGTATTTAAAGGAACTATGGTGATAATATGTTAGAAATAAAAAAAATGGGGGTGGGATGGTAAATCGCAGAGACTCTCACAGCCTTAGGGAATCACTGACTTTCCATTTTTACATTTCCTTGCATGCCTTGGCCAGAAGTGAACCCAAATTTTGAATAGTTTTAGTCATAGCATTGACACATTTTAAATTTCTGCTTTTTTCACTTAAAATTCTACCACAGACATTTTTTTCATGTTGCTACATAGTTTTCAAAACTGTGATTACACATAATATTCCATTGAGTTGCTATACCATAATTTCTTAACCACCCCCTATTGTTTGACATTTAAGTTTGCTGTGGATTTTTTTTTTCATGATTATAAAAAAAAAAAAAAGTAAAAACACATGATCAGTCTTTTGGCAAGGAAAATACATACTCTGAAAATACTCATCTCCTTCCCTGTATACTGGTTGAAAAAAATCTTCCTTTGAGCTTTGGGAAAATTGTGGCAGAGACCAACTTTGTCTTGGGCACCCTCACACTCCCCTTATCGCTCTATCCCTGCTCCTCTTCCTCTCGCACATTCTGTTCCACCACAGTGCGTGTTCCTGGGACTCAGGGACCTGCCCTCCTCCCCCAGAGACAGATCTGTCTGCTGTAAACCTCTTTCTTTCCTCTCCTCTTAGCCAGGCTTCCTGTTCCTCTTCGTGCTTCTCCAGAGCTTCCATCTTAGTCAGACATTCAATACTCAGTACATTTCTCTTCTGGGAGTTGGGGGTTATCATTTCATTATGAAAGAATTTCTGGGGATGTCACATGACAACCCAACAAAGCACATCTTTCCAGTGGACCTTTGCCCTCTGGAAGAGCTAGACCCCTTCCAGGTTCTAAGGAGTTGATAATGAACTGAACACAAAATCTCTAAGCAAGGAGTTGACTAGGTAATGCATCATAGAGTAAGTGCTACAAAGAGGTAAAGTAGGTTTCGTGGATGAAGTGTGCCCTTGCATCTTTCTGTGCAGTAGTCCAGGGGGGCATTTCTGATAAGGTGACGTGGGAGTCCATTGGAGAGATGCTGAAGTGGGGGCTGCTTCCTAGGAATATCTAGATAGAGTGTTCGAGGTGAGGGAGCTACTGGTACAAAGGCCCAGGTGCGTTCGATGGTGTGTTTGAGGAACTGGGAGGAAGTGAATGTGAACGTAGTGAGGGAAAAATAGCTCAATCATGTGGGGTGTTGTAAACCCTGCCATGGACTTTGGTATTAGTCTCAGCAATGCAGGAAGCCATTGGGTAGTTCAGAGTAGAGATCCCATCATTTACAATGACCTCCCTTGCTGTGGTTGGAAAGCAGGCTGTATTGAGTGAGGGTGGTGGTGGAGGGGACTGGGTAAGTGGGGAGATGGTGAACAACTGGAGTTGGACTTATTTTGAAGGTAAAACTGACAGGGTTTGCTGGATTGGGTGTGGGGGTAAACGTGAAGTAGGGGAAGATGTTAAGGTTTCCATCCTGAGACAGTAGAAGTTGAAGATGGCAGTGGAACAGGTTTTGTGGAGGAGATGAGGAGTTCAGTTTGGGGCATATATGAGGAGATCATACATGAGATACTGAATATGGAAGGGGCCTGGGATGGAGATACTGCTAGAATTGGGACCACAGCCTTAGGTATCAGAGAGCCCAGCCTCCTCTAAGAATACACAGCCTCTCACTCAGTGGGTCCCAAACCCTAGAATGTCAGGTTCTAGGAAGCCCAACACTTTCTCAGCCACAGAGACCTTGCACATGCTTTCCCTTCTACTGAGACCATCCCTACCTAGACAAACTATCCCTGCATCTCCCCGATTCTAATCTAAATTAGGTCCTCCTCTACAAACCACTAAGAAAAGCAGTTTTTCTTTATAGCATTGAAATTGAAAATTTGAAATGTCGAAACTTTGAAAAGAAAAAGAATTAAAAGCTTATGTGAACTTCTTAATCAAAATTCCCCCACCTTCTAGGAAAGGATGGGGCCTGGTGTGAGTCTGAGCTGGCTGATGACCTCCTTTGTTGTTCTAAGACAGGTCTGTTGCCTCCAGCCTTATCCTGGGAGATTATAGGAAGTGATGGCTGATGGAAGAGAATTTATTTACCAAGAAAGAGCTGTTAGCTCATGAAAGAGCTCTAGGCCTCTGTCTTTGGCAGAGTAGAACTGTAAGAAAAACAGAATGAAAGTAGGGAATGACTTGTCTACTGTCTTTGGAAAAGCTAGAGTGGGATTTCAGAATGCCTACCTTCTTTGAGAAACTTACTTGTTCCGCAAAAAACATATTACATATGTATGTAGAGATTGATGGTTGATTGATTGATACATAAACATGTATCAATTGGGGGAATTTCATACACAAGACCCCCTCTTTTTAGATAACACTTTTTTGGAGGCATTCACTCAACAAATATGTATCGAGTGTTTACAGAACACCATATGGAGGTAGGCACCTGGAAGCAGAGAGAAGTCCCTTGCTCTCATGGAATTTATGAAATTCGTTCACCTGTAAAATGGAGATTATAATAATCCCTACTTCCATAGTTGTTTTCAGGGGGAATCAGTGACCATGAATTTGAAAACACCAGTTGGGTTTTAAAATGCTATCTAAATTATGAACAGCTTTTATGATTGATGTACTGAATATTGCTATTATTCTCATTGGGAATAAATCTTGAGTAATTATTTCTAATTCTGAATATCTTCAATTCATATGCTTCCTAAGACATTCCCCTTAAAATTTAGGGAGTTAAGTTTCCTTTCACTCTAATTCTAACAAAAAAGAAAAGAAAATGTCAAGTATATAGTTTGGGTTATAGGTGATTGTATTAGTTAGCTATAGCTGTGTAACAAGTTACTTCCCCCTGTCCCACATGTTATCTCAGACTTTCTGTAGGTCATGAGTCTGGGTGTGGCTATGTTGGGTTCTCTTATCAGGGTCTCTCCCAGAGCTGTAATGCAGATGTGTGCAAGGATTGCAAGTCATTTCAGCCTCATCTGGGGGAAGATCTACTTCCTGATTCACAGGGCTGTTGAAGACTTTAGGTTCTGCTGGATTTTGGTGTGACGTTAGCTCTCCTTTACTGGTTTCTTCATAGGGGCACTTACAACATGGCATCTGGCTTCCTCAAAAGTAAGCAAAGTCTCTAAGAAGGAGAAAGTGAGAGATGGAAATCTCAGTTTTTTTTTTCTATAATCCAATCTCTGAAGTGTCATCCCATCCCATTTGTCTTTTTTATGCATTAGAGGCAAGTCGCTAGGTCTAGCCTGTACTCTGGGGGAGATTATGCAGCTGTCACCAGGGATCCTTAGTATCTGCAAGTTACAATAGTGCTTGTGAATAACATCATGAGTTAACGCTGTATCCATGGCACTAATAATATGACAATGTTTGAAATGAAAGAAATAAGAGAAGTGAGCACCATTGTTTCTTGAAGACACAACAGTGGGGATGGGCAAGGAAAATTGCTGTTCAAGCCTTCTAGATTTAGAGTTGGAACCAGTAAAGACTCCTGATTCCTTCTTTAACTCACTCTTGTTTGAATATTTATAACCTCTCCACTGAACAGGTAAGTTACCTTTCAAATATTGGAGGTAAACAAAGGTTAATGTTTCCTGAGCAATAGTAGTAAAATTAAAAATACGTTAATTTGCCAGGAGCGGTGGCACAGGCCTGTAATCTCAGTGGCTTGGGAAGCTGAAGCAGGAGGATGGCGAGTTCAAAGCCAGCCTCAGCAATGGCAAGGTGCTAAGCAACTCAGTGAGACCCTGTCTCTAAATAAAATGCAAAATATGGCTGGGGATATGGCTCAGTGGTTGAGTGTCCCTGAGTTCAATCCCAAGTACCTCCACTCTCAAATGTTAATTTAAATTTGCTAGTTCAGATTGGTATCTCATCCATTTTTCACTTCATTACTTTTGATCCACACTTGAAAACCAAGCCAACACTGTGGATTGAACTCTTCCAGGTAGAGAAGAGTCCTAGTGCGATGCAAATGAGCTCTTTTTTTTTTTTCCCCCAGTAGTTTTGAAAAAGAACAAAGGGCAACCTGGAAAAATATTCAGTCATGTGAGGTGGGGTGAGCCAGGTCAGGTGTGTAGTTCTAAATCTAAATGCAGTCCTACAAATCATTGTAGGATTTGCAGGATTTGGGGTGGCTGCAAACAGCTATGATCATTTTGTTGTTGTTGTGGTTCTGATTGCCTTAGCCATATCACATCAAGCTGTTTTTGGAAAGAGATTCTGACAACTATTAGCCAAAAGCCATGTTTGGGCAAACATAATATGAGTGCTGAAACTTTATAATTGAATGTTATAATTATGTCATGTGTAACACACAGAGTTGAAGGGTTGTGTATTTTGACCCACCAATGGCTAAGGCAATGTGGCAGAGGCATTTGGAATGAGGTCCTCACATCCCAGGGATTCCTAGTATTAACACTAGTTTCATGTGATGGAACTTACAAGAAATTCATTCAGAAAAACACCCAGTGTAGGAGTCACTTGGCATATCCTGTGAATATCTTCTGGAACAAGAAGCAATCATTTTTTGGTTGTGTCATTTATGTGCCTGCTGCCTTGCAAAAAAGGCACAGGCAAACCGGCCATTTGGAAGTGGTCATCTTGGGGTTTTAAAAATGAGAGCACTTTATTTAAAATAGTGGTCTTGGTAACTTATCTTTCCTCCAGATTTCCCCCTGAAGCTGACCTCATGAGAAAACTGCCCTGAAAAAAAAATGGGTATCTCTTTTTCTTGAAAGAGTAACTGGGGATGGTTTTAACATGAAAATGGAAAGTTTTAACACTGGGAATGAATCAATCCCAGTTCCCAGATGGACTGGCTGAGTCAAGATAAATGCTAGCTGTCTCGAACCAAAATGGTGACAAAAATGATACCTTTGTCTCAAGTTCAGAGATTCCTTGCTTTCTTTTTAAATTTTGAAGGTAAATGTACTATTTTTTGATTTAAAAATACTCTTTAAAATGCAGAAAGATAAAGAGAAGTCTAACCAAAGATAGTCACCGTTGGTGATTTGGATGTTTATCCTTGGTGTAACTTGTCCTTACACATCCATATCATCCAGTTACAGTTCTGAAAGTATTTGCAGTTTTGTCTTTGAATTTTTTTTCTGCTTAACCTAAAATTTGTGAACTTTTCCTCAAGGTCATAATTTCTTTTTTGAAAACATGACTTTAATGGCTGCCTAATCTTCTATATGTCGTAATTTACCTAGACCAATTTGTTTATTGGATGCATAATTTATTTTGAATTTTTCCCTGACAATAAATAATATTTCGAGGAACCTTCTTGCTCATAACCCTTCAACAGTATCTCTTATTTTTCCAAAGGAATTATTCCAACAAGTTTACGGTGTTGATATAGTTTGCTAAATTGTTTTCAAAACAGCTTATACCTGTTGCCTCTTTGACATCAAGGCTATGTGACATTGCCTCTTGCATCTGATCTCCAGCCAAGATTTAGGGTATCATTATTATTTTGTTTCCAATTTATTAGGTCAAAATTGTTTAAATTTGTTAGTTGTAGATGGACACAATATCTTTATTTTGTTTATTTATTTTTATGTGGTGCTGGGGATCAAACTCAGTGCCTCCCATGTGCAAGGCAAGTGTTCTATCACTAAGCCACCACCCAACTCCTCAAAATTGTTTTAATTTGCTTTTATTTAACTAAAAGAGACCTTGAGCATTTTTTCCATTTATTTGCTGGCAATTTGAATTGTCCATTCACGTGTCTCTGTACCTTTTGGCCATTTTTTTTCTCTCAGAGTATTCACATTTTGCTTATGGAAATGTATCTTTTTTATACATGGAAAGGATATGTTTCTTAATCGTCAAAATATAGCAGCACAAATAGAACCATACACTTTGTTAAAAATATATAATTTTAATTATAGATGGACACACTACCTTTATTTTATTTATTCATTCTTACTTGGTGCTGAGGATCAAACCCAGTGTTTCACATGTGCGAGGCAAGTGCTCTACCACTGAGCTACGGCCTCAGTCCCCCACATACTTTTGATATCAAAGGTTTTTTTTTTTTTTTTGTGTGTGTGTGTGTGTGTTTTAATTCCTATTGTAGGGGTTTATTTCTCAGTGTCTCAACATGCACATGCAGCCTGCTTTCAGAATAGTGCCATTTCTGCCTGCTTCAGCTCGGCTGATCTTCCTTCTATTTTTCTATTTCCCTCTTCCTCCTACTGTCATAAAATTTTTAAAAGATCCAGACTTCTACTTATCTCACTTCACTCAACTACACTTTTTGGTGGCAGCCTGCCAAGGAAACCAGAGTCTGAAGAGACTCTCATATGAGAAGTGGAGAGGGTCAGTAACACCAGTTGAGAGGAATGGTTGACAGAGAAAACAGCCAGCTTCTTGTTTATGCCATTTCACGAATGACCTTCCCCATGACAGCTCGGAGGGAGCCCGCTGCTGTGTTTGCTGGGAGGCCACAGTGAGGATCAGGAATCCCAGGTGGCCAGAGGCAACTCGGTTCATCTGGGCTCCATCTCCTCTGCCTCATTTTATGATGGAGATAATAATACCTCGAAGGTATGCTCTAATTAATTATTCTTAGAAACTGAAAATATAATGGCTAATTATTATAATCATTACATCATTAATTTTTTCATTCCTTTTATAGAATTTTTATCAAATGCCAAAATTCAACACCCAGATCCAGTTATTTGTAGACTTTTAAAAATCTATTATCTTCCTAGCTTCATTGTAATGTTTATTTTACCCCATATTAAGTGAATTCCTTAAAATACAGAAATTTGGGGCTGGGGTTGTGGCTCAGCAGTAGAGCGCTCGCCTAGCATGTGTAAGGTGCTGGGCTCAATCCTCAGCACCACATAACAATAAATAAAATAAAATAAAGGCATTGTGTCCAACTACAACTAAAAAAAATTTTTTAAATACAGAAATTTGAAAATTTGTGGTAAGTATTTAGAAAGATTTTGGAGTTCTAAGTTTGTTGTTTTGCAAAACAACAACAACAACAATAAAAAACCAAATGTAACATTTTGGATAACCACAGATCATTGTAACTCAATAATAAAAGTGAAATATTTCAGGCTGTTGATTTTTAAGCCACATTAACTTCTTTTTCTTTCATTGTGAGTCATCTAATCTGGGGTGGTTAGTTTACTGGTAAATAATTATACCTAAGACTATTATAGTTTACCTAGCTATTCAGCAAAAAAGTTATATGAATATAAACAATTTAAGGAATCACAGGTTCTGAACAGTAGCCCTGGCTCTTATTGTATGATTTTAAGTTAGAAACTGTGAATTAATTTCTTAAGGATCTTTTTGTGGTTCTAAAAATTCATACAATTTACTGTGGCTCTGAGGGAATGAGAGTTAAAACAGTATATATTTAGCATCAGTGATTTTTTTCTGCCTTGGGTGGTGCTGTTTAATGTTGTCTAATTTAGCACAGAAATATCTTATTTTTCTCATTAGAGCACACTCACCTTGAGGGTAGGGGCCATGTGTTACAATTCCTTTAAAAGCAGAGGTTGAATGAATGTTAGAAGGATCACCCAGACTGCCTGGCTGTTATTTATTTATTTTTTAAAAACTTATTCATCCTATAACTATCTTGTGAGTCTCTGGACCCCTAGGTAGCCGTGTGCTGCCTCAATTTCCCAGTCCATAAAGGAGAAAAAAAAACCTTCCTTAATTTACCAGGTTGTCTCTGAAGCTCAAATGAAGGGAACTTCCTAGGAGGGAGTGGGGAGTTAAAAGCTTTGTGTGGGCTAGTAAAAATTCAGTGTCATTTTGCAGGATTGCTTTATTTCCAGGTGTAGGATCGTCGGTGGAGATGTGTTTGGACCTTCTCCCCTCCATTTTTGCCAGGGAGATTTTGCATACTGCTAAAAGCTGAGAGTTGATTTAGCAGCATTATTATGGGATGCTTCCGGCTCTAGGGACCTCCAGCTTCTCCTGGCCCTAATATAAATGAGGAACATATAACCATCCTCTTAAATTTAAGTGTTAGCTATATCATCTTCATCAGGAGAAAAAAAAATTCAAACATTTATTTTCCATGCAAAGGGCAAGTTTTAGTGGTGAGTCAATTTATTTCTGAAACGATCTCATTTACCTGAATGAGGAGCACGTATTTATTTTCAGGGTAAGTGGTGGGGTCGTATAATTCTCATGTGACAGATGAACCAAACACTCAGCTGTAAATTACATGTGGCTGGACGAGGATCCTCTGGTTTGCTGCTATGTTGCTGCTGCTGCTTGCTCCTCTTGGGTCGAGGTTGAGAGCTGGAAGATTAGTGACTCTTGGATTTACCTAGAAAATAAAAAAAAATATTCTTGATAGAAACCAGAAAGGGATGAGTGATACCATAGAGGTGTATTTATACATAAAAAAAAATAAGGTGGTGATATGACGTGGATCTAATATTTCTCTAGCCAGAAGACTAAAAGGATCACAGAACATGACAGAGTGGCTTGTATCATTACCGTTTATTTCCAAAGACCTTTTGATAACACCATCAAGTTCTTTTCCCTTTGTTTTGTTTTAAAGTGGCCCTTCACTGACTTCATTAATGTGTCACAAAGTCAGATTTTTTTTGTTTGTTTTTGTGAGCATTTAGTCTCATAAAAATTAAATGTGTGCATTCCTGTAACCTGATCTGCCCCCTCCAGTAAAAATCAATGCTCTTGCCCTTGCAGCTCAAGCCACAGAGGTCTTATGTAGCCTTCGACGTGCACATTTGTGCCTGTGCCCTCTCGTTACACAGTTTTTCCAATGTTTTTTAAACATATCTGAGATCTGGATCCCAGCCACAAACAATCTGTTGACTTGTTTGTCCTCACAGTGTGTTTGTTAGAAAGCCACCAAGGGTGCCCCCAATTCCTTGTCCAATGGAGTGGGTCCAGAATGGGGCCAGTTTATTACTTGTAGATTGTTACAATTTAGATGTGGGTGTTCCCCAAAAGCTCACATGTAAGACAATGCAAGAAGGTTTGGAGGAGAAAGGATTGGGTTATAGCCTTAACCTAATTGGTGAATTAATCCCTGATGGGATTAACTGAGCTGGAGGCAGGTGGGGTGTGGCTGGAGGAAGTGGTTGGGGTCTTTATTTGTATCTGGAAAGTGGAGTCTCTCTCTCTGCTTCCCTCTGCCACACTCCTCCTCCATGATGTTCTGCTTCACCTCGAGCCTGAGGAAGGGAGCTGGCTGTCTGTGGACTGAGATCTCTGAAATCATGAGCCCCTAAATAAACTTTTCTTCCTTTACAGTTGTTCTGGTTGGGTCTTTTAGTCACAGCAGCAAATAAGCTGACTAAAATATGAATGTATTTATTATTCTTTTGATTGGGTGGCAAGAACATCGAAAGAAGATTTCTAAAGGGGTGTTTGGTTCCTTGTCAGAACCGAATTATGCCATCTTAAATATGCCAAGTATAAAGATTCTGAGACTTGTCATTAAAAATTATTCTCCTGTGCTCAGATGTGATTGTCTCCCCTCCTCCCCACAACACATGGAATTTCCATGGCATTTTTTTTTTCCTAGGAAACAATCAAATGTTGATTTTTTTAAGATTAAGTTCCAGAGTAGAGAAAGGTCTCTGGGCTTTTCTGAGATTCCCTTTAGACTAATCATTGCTTCTGATACAGGAAACCAGCCCAGCCTTTCACAGCCTTTGGTAGTGAGATTTAAGGTCTTGTTACCACTGTGATGGCAACTGGGGGAACAGGTTGCATTTATTACATAAAATTCCCCAAATAAAATTGTGCACTGTGCTCTTGCAGAAACTCACGGGTTGCAAAAAATGAGTTGTTTCTAACTGGACTTTACCCAGTTTTAGGACAGTAGGCATCCAAAGGTCTTCATCTTGGTGCAATCCAGTCATGATTTTGTCCCCACTTTGGTCTGAGCACCCCCTGAAGAGAACTATGATCTCATGTACCTGAAAAGGATTCTCCCAACCTGCAGTGACACAGGGAAGCACCTGTTAAGCATTGTGGAAAACCTGTTAAGGGGTGTGGTTAAGGATTTTCTACTACTGCTTATGTCTGATGAGAAAATAATCAATTATATTAGTGCCTACTTAACTGTGTGCCATGTGCTGCATTAAGCACTTTTGATGTTTTATTTAGTAGGTATTATTGTCTCTGTACTGAAGAGGAAACTGAAGTTCAGAGAGATTGAATATTTCACTGAAGATCATGTGATTCTTAAGAGCAGGGCCAGGATTGCCTTCTATTCCTGGTGCTTCCCTTGTAGTCCTGGTCACTCTGCTGCAGTCATAATTTGATAAGCTTGCCAGGAGAGACCACCATTCCATCTTCTCCAGATGAAGCTATTTGTATGCACAAATACTACTGAAGTCTTAGTTCCTTAGACCTTCCTTCTGCACCTTCACTAATATAAGATGCCTGTGAGTTCAATCTGTTACCAGATATTTTACTAAGCACCTACAAAACCCTAATTCTGGTAACCACTGATTTCAAGAAGTACAATAAAAGCATAGCTTATTTCACTTTAATCAAGACACAGGTACTCTATATAAATTGCTGAGGCTGGCTTTGAACTCTTGATCCTCTTGCCTCAGCCTTCCAAGCCTCTGGGATTACAGGCATGTGCCACTGTGCCTGGCCAACTCTAATCTAATTAAATAGAACTGTAACTGATGTTATTCTCAGTACTCCTATTATTAATGACTGATGTAAAAATACAATTCCACTATCTCTAAACAATGGCATATCATCCTATGTCTCAAATATAGTCACTCAAAAAGATAAACATTTTTCCTATTCTTTGTATGACTTTTTGAAGTTATCTGTTCTAGAATAGAAAAGAAAATAGACATGTAGGAGATGAAAATCTGATGACTCTTAGGCTCAAACACTAGTCATCCTTCCTCACAGCAGATTTTCCAGTTATCTAAAGAAGTTTTTATTCAGGAGCCATTTGTGGTGGGATGGCAGTGTGGTACATCATCTGTGCAGTGCTGTAAGTGTTTATTAGGGTACAGGGCGAGAGACCTGGCTGTCTGGAGGTCCATTTGTGTTGTGTAATAGGGTTTTGTCCAAGAGTAGATACTGCTTACCTCATTCTTTTTTTGAGATCTTCTGAAGTTTAGAGTTTCCCTTAATAGGTAGATAACCTCAGAATACTCATGTTTTTTCATTTCCAATAGATATTCACAATGAAAGTTCTGATGTACACACTTAAAATGGGCAGGGGGTGGATGGGAATGAGGTCATTGACCCTGTTGGTGAGTTACTGTGGGGAGGGGGCAGTCAGGTCGCTGAGGATCCACCAGAGATCACAAATTCCCACCTTTATACCAAAAGTCCTTGGTTTTTCCTTACTTCTATATTTGTTTTTCTGTTTGACAAATTTTAATTAACTCATCTTCTTTTTAAATTAATGACATTTATCATCACCAATAAATAAGAAGTTGTGATAAACATGAGATGGCTGATGTTTCCATGCTGAATCCAAATAACTGTAGCCGAGACTAAAGAAAGTTGACATTCTGCTTGGCATGTGAAGCTTGTGTGTGTGTGTGTGTGTGTGTGTGTGTGTGTGTGTGTGTGTGACTGTTTAAATACATATCAAGCTTTTGGAAATACTGAAAATAGCACTGATCTCGGTTATTACTTTCACAGACTTCCTAGGAATCCAGAGACCCCCAGGTGGGGAGCAACTGGATTTAGCAATTGCCATAAATTCCCTTCTACTTCTAACATTCTGTGATTTGTGAACACCATTAAAACTAATAAAAGTGAGTAGTTACAAATGTACTCCCAAAAGCGAGTTTTGAAATCTAGGGCTAACATTTTGTAGGATGGGAAGAGAGGCAAGCAGATTCCCCGCCAAGATTTGGAGAGCAGGATGAGGATTGTGAATAGCTATGCTTTGACATGTGCCACAGGTTTCCTTGATAAACAACCCAAAGTAGCAAAATTTACTTTGTTACCCTTTGTTATACAGACAAGCCTACCTATCTGTGATTAAAAAAACCAACAATAAGGTGTAAAAACAGACCCTTCGTTTGATGCTTTTTCTCCACATCCTGAGTGGATCTGATGCCATCCTCTGGAGCCCAGCTCCACACTGCAGGCAGAAGGAGCTGAAAATCCAAAGCTAACTTTGTCAAACCTCTGCTGGGTCTCAATTGCCTATGGGATAAAATTCAACCTTCCTGGATTGATGTGCAATTTTTCAGAATGGGACCCTATCTATACCTGATTCCTCTTCATGTATACATCATGAAACTGCTAGAATGAATTTTTCATTACACTTGCAAACTGCCACCCCATTCATAAACCCCTGCCTTTGCATATGCTGCTGTGCTAACTGGAATATTCTCTCTGGTCATTAGATAAGTTCCTGTAATATCCAGTTAAGATAATCACACTTACTATGCATCAGACTTTTCATTGAATCTTTATATGGAGGTACCATTATCAGTCCCATTTGCAGAGAAGGAACCTGGCTCAGCGAGGTTGAATGGCTAAGTTCACATGGCCAGTAATCCTGGAGCCAGAATTAGAATCTAATTACTTCAGGACCCAGACTCCAGCCTTTATGCCATATCCTCCAAAAGCAGCTTTCCAAAGTGCCTCAAGTGGAGTCAGCTTCTCAAAGTGCTTCCAAAAGCATTTCTGAAATAGAATTTAGCAAGTTGCATTGTGACCTCTCTTTCTGTGTCTGTGTGATTTGTGAGTAATTTCAAGTATCATTCAGCTTGGCATGCCCAGGGCCCAGCAAAAGGCCTGCCACCTGATAAACAGATATTTCTTGAATGAGTGAATGAATAAGAGAGACAGTGAGCAAACACAGAAGCACTTGTCTGTACTTTGGTGGGTCATCTTTCCTTCTGTGACACGCTCCTGGGACACCAGTTGACAAACACTTCCTTCCAGTAGACTTTACCTGTCTCAGGGGTGCAAAACATTCCAACAGGAAAACTTAGAACTCTCAGCTGTCATCTCCACGTGACAGTAAATCATTGCCAAATCTTGCAAAGATGCCCATGAATTCTGCTGAGTATCCATGTAGCGCTCCAGTCCGACAACGTTGATTTATTTAAGTATAGGTTTGGTGCTCTCTGAAAGCTCACCATCTGCGTAAGTTGTGTTTACTTTAAGTACCAGTCAGCGTTTTCCTGATGAGTTATAGAAAAATGGTAGTTCAACTTAATTTTTAAGCGAGGCCTGTTTAAGAATAATTTGTTAATTACTAGTTGGTTGATTCCGCTTCCTTAAATTAAGGGCTTCGGTTAATATCACATGCTCATTGCCAGCTTGCTGGGATCCGCTGCAGGGGTGTGCACAGTTGTGTGATATATCGTAGCCCTGTTCTCCTAGGCCAGCCCCTGCCCCAGCTTTTAAATTCATCTTTAGCTAATTTCACAAGCCTGGAAAGTAACTTGATGGTTTACTAGCTTGAGGACTGCAAGTTGGAGGCTTAATTTAATAGCCACTTAGAAAACCATTTAGGCAGACATCAGATCTTATGCCTTCAGTCTGATGGGCCGCACAGAGGCATTTGATCAAGGCTACTGCTTGGAAATTCAGGAGGATTGAAGCCCACGATTTGGGCTGAAGGTGTTTCATCAACTGCACACGAGACAGGATCCAAACGGCAGTGGGCGGGCTTGGAGTCCAGTGGTTTTTTTGGCAAGAAAGGAGATATTTGGCAGCCTATTATTGGGGAGGCCCATGGAGACTGGCCATGGCTGGCAGAAGAGAGCACACTGGGGTTGGGTGCATTGGGATATGTAATGGCTCTGTAAATGTTTTGGTTTCAATAAAATCCCAAATGTATTTTATCAATGCATTTTCCCCTTAATTTTTAGACCCTTGTGTATTTCAAGGGAAATTTAGTCCATATGTTTTTGATTCATTTATACTTAACTCATCAAAATGTTGTTTTCTAAGAGTTATTTGATGTCCACGAAGACTTTAGAGTTTGATTTAAATCCCTTCCAAAGTGCTTTCTCCCCTCCTTTTTAAAAATAGAAAGCCATCTACTCTTGGCAAAACCTAAATGCACACACACCAAAAGTTTGCATTTGGTTGAAAAGCTCCAAGCCCGTAAGGCTGGTGAACTGAGCCAAATGCATTCTGCAGCTCCTGGTCATGTGTGAGCTGTTACTCAAAAGCACAGAGAGAGCTTTACCTTTCCACAGTCTCTGGTGGCTGTCCACATGGAAAGAAGCTTTAAGAAATAAAATGTCTGCCATGTGCGAGATCTTTGATCTTGGGAAAACCACTTCACCTCACTTACCTTTGCTTTCCCATCTGTAAAGCTGGGCTCATGTTGATCTTGCCTAACTCCCTGAATTATTGACAAGATTGAAGAGCTATTGTGAGAGTACTTTGGGAAATACAAATACCATCACAACTCTTTCCTTGAGATTATTTTGCTTTGACTAAAATAATAAGCATCCAATAATAAAAATCCAATCCAATGTTTATCGTATGTCATGCATTGCATTAGACACTTTGCAAGTTACTGCAATGTTTAATCCTCAAGGTACTAGGCAAAGAGTAGATATTTGAATTTCTGCATTTTGGAAGATAAAACCCTGTGTAATTTGCCCAAGGTCTTATAGTTGGTGGATAGGAAAACTGGAATATGAATCCTGTCCTCTATGGATTTTGGCTACTGAGTTGTAGAGTAGGTTGAAGTCATATTAATCACTGTAATGTGACTCAACATTAGAGTTTATCTTGAGTCAGTTTCACTCTAACTGCATCTCTCTATATCATCGAGATCACTTAGTCATATTTTCTATTATATTTCTTATGGAGGAATGAGAATGCAATGCATCTTATAAACATATGCTGTTTGAATATATACAGATTAAAAGATTATTCATTACAGAGAACAGCAAAAGAAACTAATTTTAATTGAGTACCTACTTTGGACCAGACACTGCAGAACTATTAATATGCTGTTTGTCATTTAGTACACTCAGCAATACTATGAGGTAGAGACTGTTATTGTCAGGACAGGTGAAGAGCTCGGATTTTTACCCTCCTTTCAAGCTCATGAGCCTGCCTACTTCATGGATGCTGGCAGAAGATGAGAGACTCCTGGGTCAGAAACAAAGTTCTATGTTACACATGGTGAGTATCAGTGTCAGCTTCACATTCACATCAGTTTCTGTTCCTAGTTTCTATGAGGCTGGTGTGGAGTGGCCCAGGTCTATCTTGAAAACACGGTGAATTTGCATTGCAGCCAAGGCACTCTGAGCCTAGAAGTCATGCTGTCTTTTAATGTGGTAAGCAGTCTTGCCTGACCTTTGCTCCAGAGGGAGACATTATCTTTATTATACTGGACTTAAGTAAGCAAACCTGCCCTCTGCTCTGAAGGGACAGACTAAGTCTGTCTTCTAAGAGTACTACACAAGTATGTTTATAAAGATTCCAAAACAGAGGCCACCAGTGTGTCTAACAAACATAATGGTGATGGAGCCTTGGCAGATTGTGCTCCATTTTACAGAGGATCTGGGCTAAGAGAGATGAAGTCATTCATTCATTCATTCATTCATTCATTCCAGAAATATTTATTGAGCATGTATGTGTTCAGGTCACACAGCTAATAATAGAAGAAATGGAGTCTCAGCTATTAACTTGTCCCCTTACCCCCCCAACCCCCTTACTTCCTTAGCCACCAACTCATCTTGCTTCCCAACCTAATGACTAATCATGTAAAACAGTAATCTACTTAAGATGATAATGACCCTTTGAGATAAGTGTTTCTCCAGCCATCAAGTTCTCTCTCTGCAGTTTGACCCAGTCCTAGATGCCCAAATTCTAGGAGGCGTTTGCCTGAGATGTGGACATGGTGCTGGTAGAACCTGATGACATCAGAATGGTGTGTTGAGGGACTCTTTAGCAGTACATGGAAGAGAGTGGTGCTAAGAGATTTGAAAGTTAGGTTAAACATGAATAATTTTGTTATGGGAAATTTAGTTTTTGTTATGGTTTAGATGTGGTGTCCCCCAAAAGCTCACATGTGAGACAATGCAAAAAGGTTTGGAGAAGAAATGATTAAGTTAACCTAACCAGTGAATTAATCCCTGATGGGCTTACCATAGTGGTAACTGGAGGCAGGTGGGGTGTGGCTGGAGGAAGTGGTTCATGGGGGCGTGGCTATGGGGCAGGTGGCGATCTCTCTGTGTGCTTCCCTCTGCCACACTCTTCCTCCAGGATGTTCAGCCTCACCTTGAGCCTTGAGGAATGGAGTCTTCTGTCTATGGATTGAGACCTCTGAAACCATGAACCTCTAAATAAACTTTTCCTCCTCTATAGTTGTTCTGGTCAGGTCCTTTAGTCACAGCAGTGAAAAAGTTGACTAAAACAGTTTTGTAAGTTGGGCATCAGTGTCCATGCAAAATTCAGAAGAGTTTTTTTCCTGTTGCCTTTCCACCCATTTCACCTTTACTCATTTAAGCTTATATAATAGTATCATTAAATGGGGTTCTGAAGATTTTGGTGGTGCCCATGCTCACTTGGGGGCAGCCCCTTGCTATGTGTCTGAATCAGTCTGTTGTAAAACATTAAGTGATTATGAAGTTGAAATCTGGGATGTAGAGGAAGGTCTTGGCAGCAATATAACTAGAAACACCTTTTCCAAACAATGAGGCCTCTACCCCATAGAAAGGCCTCCCAAGCTGCCAGGAATCCTCTCTCAACACAGGCCCACTGGAGGCAGGTGGCTTGCCAGTTTTCCTGGGAAAATAATCAAGGTGGAGATGAGCTACTGAGGAGGGTTGGTGGCTAGAACATCTAACTTTGAACTGTGGGGAAGAAACACAGGGAAATTTAGCTGGTCAACCATCACTCCTGTCAACTAAGTCACTGCAAAAGTAAGCTTCTTCCACTGGCCTCTCTCCGTTAGAGGGGAAGCTGTCTTTAAAAACAAAAACAAACAAACAAACAAACAAAAAATGAAGGAAGGCAGTCTGGCTGGATGTACTTACTTACCCCTGCCACTGAATACTTGGGTTAGGATAACATAGGGAGAGAGTCTGCCCTGCTGGCTTGCCCCCACCACACCACACACCTGAAGCTATTGGCCCTGTTTCCTGAGCTCATTTCAACTCCCCCTGATGCCAGAGAAAATCTAATTAGTAAAGAATTTGAAGAAAAGAATTTGAAAGAGAACTCTGTCACCCACAAACCACTGCACACTGGGGATGTGACTCCTCCAGGTGGGGCTATAACTGTCCATTCCTTTCTAGTCTTCAATGTTGCACAAGAAGTTTATACATACACTCTGCAACAGAGTTGCCTCTTACAGGGCAGGTGATTCTGGATGATCCTAGAGCCACTGATTTTGCAAAAGAGTTCTTTCTTCATGTGGGCTCTATCTAGCTGCTTATAGACTAAGCTGCTGAAAGAGGAAATTTCTTTGTGGCCCTTTACAGAGAAGTCAGGTGGAGAAAGTAAATAAGAATCTTAGGAGCAGTGTTTCACTTAATAGTGAAAGAGGGTCCTAATTCCAAGAGAATGACAGAATGATTGCTGCTAAGCTCAGGATGTCCAACCTGTTCCTGACATTGGTAAAACCACTGTATTGAACAAAAACCAGATAAAACCCAACATACTATGTGTGGAGCGTTACCTCCATGATCCCTAGGTTCTGGTCCTTTCCCCAGTAGAAGCCCTTGCATCAGCCAGGGCATGTCTCCTGCTGTGAACTGTAAAAGATACCCATAGGCATGTGTGTCTCAAAGGAACCTTCCGGCAGACGTCTCTCCCTCCCGCTTTGTTTCTATGGATGGTGCTTCCCAGTGTGTCTGTGTGTTGGGTTGGTCTACTTGTCTCAGGTCCTCCCTCCCCTCATCTCCAGCCCCAGGAAGCTGTGCACAGACTAGAGCATTTGGGGCTAACTTGGCAGCATGATGTGGCCGCTGTCAGCTTCCAAAACATGACACCAGTGAAAATATGAACCAAATGTTCCTCATATGCAAGGGTGTGAAGTCTTCTTCATCCTTCTCTCTGAGAGCAGACAGCAGGAAAGAAGTGGATGGTTTGGGGTTTCAGTCCTGATTCTGTCTCTTAATAGCTGGGTAACATCTTCCCAACCTGATTCTTGATAAAATTACAATCTTTTTGCCCCAGGTGCTGCTGGGATTAAACAAAGTCATTTGGTGAGTACCTGCGACATGCTAGGTAGTGTGTGTGAAAGTAGCTGTTCTCCTGAGCTATGAGCACCTGACAAGGCCATTTCTTATTCCTCCTGGGCCAGGCAGAGGGACCTGTCCATCTGGGCTTGTGTCTTGACTCTGTCCTTTGCTCACTCTGTGACTGTTATGGTTTGTCTGTGAGATGTCCCCCAAAAGCTCATATGTGAGACAATGCAAGAGGGTTCAGAGGGGAAATGATTGTGAGAGCTTTAACCCAATCAGTGGATTACTCCCTGATGGGATTAACTGAATGGTGACCGGAGGCAGGTGGGATGTGGCTGGAGAAAGTGGTTCATTGGGGGCGTGGCTGTAGGGTATATATTTTGTATCTAGAGAGTAGAGTCTCTCTCTCTGCTTCCTGATCATTCATGTGAGCTGTTTCCCTCAGCCATATTATCCCACCATGATGTTCAGCCTCACCTTGAGCCCCAAAGAATGGAGTTGGTTGTTGATGAACTGAGACCTTGAAAACCATGAGCCCCCCCAAAATACTTTTCCTCCCCTAAAATTGTTCTGGTCAGATTTTTAGTCACAGCAGCAGAAAAGCTGACTAAAACAGTTACCTTGTTCTTTGTCTTTTTTTTTCTGGTTCTTGGATCCTTTTTTTTAAATTGATTTTATTTTTTTTAAATACATGACAGCAGAATGCATTACAATTCTTATTACACATATAGAGCATAATTTTTCGTATCTTTGTATATAAAGTATGTTCATGCCAATTCATGCCTTCAAACATGTACTTTTTTTGCATTACAATTCTTATTACACATATAGAGCACCCAATTCGTGTCTTCATACATGTACTTTGGATGATCTTATTCTTTTAATAGCTACAAGTCTACAAAGGGAGAAATTTGGACCAACTCATTCAGTGTCATAGGGTATTGGTCTCTTTAACCCTTGGCTTCAGGAGAGCCTGACCTTGCTGATGCTTCACCTTGGTGGGGTGGAGGGAAGCTGGGAGAGGCAGTCCATTCTTCAGGTCTCTAGAACACAGATCCCACAGGAGTGCTGCTGGGGAGGGGTCTGGGTGGTGTTTGTCTGTGTGTATTTGGGGGTGGGGTGGCCATGGCTGGAGGAGCAAGATAAATAATGTGGTGACTCAAGGGTCTTTTATTTTACATGGCATTTCCAAAAGGGGGCCTCCAATGACATGATTATCCCTCATTCCTTGGCCATTTCAGGTAAACCTCAGGCTTTCCTTTCTTCCCCCTGGCTCCTTTGACTTGGAGCAGATGTTTATAAAGATTGGAATCTACTAAAGAAAGAGACGAGAAGCTGCAAGAAATTACTTGTGAGAGAACCATTGCGGGGGGAAGGTCATAAGCGTGGTTATATTTTTTTTATTGCTTCCAACTTTTCCTAGATCTGCTTTTTTTTTTTTAAGATTTTTTTTTTTTTAGATTTCAGAAATCTCAGTTTGTTTGGCCCGGACAAGATACTCAGACTCGTGGTTCTCTGGGCTCTGCATTTCCCTTCTGGTCCCAGGATTCTGGGGTTGGTGGGCCAGAGCTGGTGGGTTTGTCCTCTGGAGGACTCCCTAGATACTGAAGTGAGTCTTTAACCTCCTAAATTCTTCCAAGGGCTTGGCTGGTCACCAGCTGTGACTTCAAGAATGTGGAGGCTCTAAATCCTATAGTCTCTGGAGGTTGTGCATTGAGCCCCAGGAAGGGGAATTGATAAGCTAGCAAGGTTTTAAGGATTTGAGGGCAAACCCAGGAACATGGGTCCTGGGACCAGGTGTTGTTGGAGCTGATTTAGTCTGATCTTTTTAATTTTATAAATGTGGAAACTAAGGCCCAGAGGAGTTCGATGTCCTTCTCATGGTCACACCACTAGGAGCAGGGTGATGGCTGGGGTATAGGCCTTGTGACATCTTCTCCTTCAGGGTTTTTTTGCATTATTCTCAGCTCATACAACCAGCCTTGACTCTGGTAAAAACGAGACTCTCCTCTTACCCAGGTCTGAACCACTTCTCACCACTCATATCTTTTTTTTTTTTTTTTTTAAATGGCATTTTCCTGTTCTGCATTTTGGCCAAGTCTCTTCTTCTTTCCTTCTCTTCTTCCTTATCATAGGTGTGCAGAGGGGTGAAGTACATCACATGCAAAAATGTCTTAGTTAAAAATCATCTCTTCCTGTGACCACTCACCACCAGAGGTGATCTTTTCTAAATTGTTCTTTTTTTGGGGGTGGGGGGAGGGTAGAGTCTGGAAGCTACTGTTCAATTTCAGATAATATGCTTAAACTGTTTATCATCTTTTTACATTTTGGGGTCTCATTGCTAAGATGTAGATGTGGTTTGTCCCCACCCAAACTCATGTTGAAACTTTCTTCCCCGTGTGATGGTATTGAAAGGAAGGGGACTAAGAAGAGATGGGGCCTGCCAGAAAGTGCCTGGCTCATGACTGCCTTGGGAAGGGATTCATGTTGGTCTCATGGAGTGGAGTGGTTAGGTCTTGCAGGACTGGATTGCTTGCCCTGGGTGTGGATTTTTGCAAAGCAAGTTTGGCTTTCCTTCTTGCTTCCTTGCTCCCCATGTGATCGCTCTCTGTCCTGAGGTCCTTGCCAGAAGCCAATGTTGTTGCCATGCTCTTGGACCTCCAGAACTGTGAGCTAAATAAACTTTTACTTTGTAAAGTACCTGGTCTCCATTATTTTGTTATAGCAACACAAAATGGACTAAGACACTCGTTGACTTTAAATCCTATTGCTTAAGATGGAGCCCTCAGACCTCCTAGGATAATCTCCTTGTCCCTGTTCCCACATACCTGCTTCTGACAACTCCCTGGCCACTTTCATACTGCTCAGGTGCTCTGCCTTCACATTTTGTCTCACATCTATAACTAGGTTTTCTGTTGACTCTAATAGTTGGAAACTAATAAATAGCATTTGTGCTAGAACTATGTAATTGTTGTTTGGCCAAATATTGTGTTAGGATCCTTCTCTAAGGGACCTGATGTCATCACTGGGGGGCCTCTTAAAGAGGACTACTCCTAACATCAAGGTCAAATTGAAGAACTTTCAAAAAACTTCATTGGGGGGGCTGGAGATGTGGCTCAAGTGGTAGCACGCTTGCCTGGCATGTGTGAGGCACTGGGTTCAATCCTCAGCACCACATAAAAATAAATGAGTGAAATAAAGATATTGTGTTCAACTACAACTAAAAAATAAATATTTTTTTAAAAAACTTCATTGATTGCTTAAAATCATTTGACCAAGGTTGATAACTATAAGTTTCTCCTAAAACAGTCCCTGTCAGCCTTCCCTCTAACTTTTTTCCTGCCTCTTTCTCTGTCTCCTTTGCACCCTTCACTTCACAGAGAAAACAAGCATTGTTGCTATTTTCTTAGACTTTGGGGCTGCCTGAACTGAAAGATCTGGATTGTGAGGTGAGTTGAGTCAATGATGGGATTGAATCTTTGGACTTCCTTTGGACCGCAGGAATGAAATTATACATTCCTTATAAGAAGAAGAGGAGCTGTTATTTTGGAGAATAAATTGATATTGATGATAAGTTTTAATTTTGTCTTTATTTTTTTTTTGGTCTATTCTTCCCAAAAGATGATGTTAGTTTAATAGAAGTCATTTGTTTGATGGAGCCTGTTGGGATTTATAATAATGATTCAAATGCCTTCTGTTGGACCAAGATAATAAAGAGCACAAGAGTATTTATAATATGCAAGCTGGGTTTTAAATCAATTAGTGGGTATCTGAGTGCCTTATATAATATGTCACTGGAAACAGCAACTGAAGGAAGAGCGCAGAAAATCTTAAACATTATCTCAGTTCAAAAGCGTGATACCTGCTGTTCTAAATTGCCATTCTGATTCTTGATTTGTATATCAAGTGAAATATTGAAGAACATAATTTACCAAGCTTGCAATTTCTCATGCTGGAGAAAATATGCAATTAGGAAATGCCCAGCATAGATTCAGGAAAGGGTATTCTAAGCAACTCAAAAGGCTGAATGTTAAACCATAATTTTCTGCAGATAACGTATCCACTTGGCTAGATGCTCCACCTTGTCACAGCTTTGCACAACTTCCTCTCTCTCTTCAAATGTGGATTTTGAACAGGCAAAGAGAAACATGGGGTATAGAAGATGAACACTGTCTTTCTAAATTTTTTTAAAAAAATTATTAATTTTTTAATTCATACATTGTAGTATGAATTATATTATAGTTACACAAGATATTGGGGTTCATTTTCATGTAATTGTACAAGCATGGACTCGAATTTAGTCCCAAATACTTCCCCTTTCCCTTCCTCCCTCCCTCCCTCCCCCATCCTATTCCCATTCCTCTCTTTTACTAATCTTTCTTCTATTTATTCATAGTTATTTTTTAAAGTGAGTGCATTATAGATATACACAAAGGTGAATTTCATTGTGGTATATTTGTACATGTACAGAGAATAGTTTGGGTCAATTCCATGCTACCTGTCTTCCTTTGTCCTGCACTTCCTCTTTTTCCCTTCCTCTACCACACTCATCCCCCCTCCACCTTTTTATCCTTATTTTGCTCTAGCTTTTGAATATGAGAGTAAATATTCAACCCTTGACTTTCTGGGTCTGGCTTATTTCACATGGTGGATGTTCTTCAATTCCATCCATTGATCAGCAAATGCCATAAAGAAATGGTAATTTGCTTTCTGATGTAATGGGGTGTTTGGAGTCATTGATGATGCAGGGGATGTGTCTCCCTATGGCGTTATAAAGTTGGGAGTAGAGGAACCTCTGCTATGTGGCAAGTATGATTTACAAGTCTGTAAGGTTTCCCAGGTTCGTCAGGGTAAATTAAGCTCTTCATACCTCTAGTCAAGGTGATGTGGCAAAAAATGTTGATTTTTCTGGTATGCTCCTAGCACTGGCTGTGACCTGGAAAACTTCAGAGGGGTTTGTGGTGTGAGTATGGAGTGGGTATGGGTGCAGAAAGGGAAGCAGAAGTAAACATCCTTATTGAGGGTGGGGTCTGCAATGCCCCTAGTGGATAGGAACCCTCCCTGAATTTGTGTATTCATTACAATAACTTTATTGGAAAGTGGCAATTCTACATTGTGGCTGGTATTTAACATTTCTCAGACCCAAAGTTACACCAGCTGTGTTGGGCTTGCTGTAGGTCTTTCTGTGGTTTGGGCGTAAACAAGTAAGGTCCAGGCTGTTCCAATCTTTTATAATTGATCTGGATTCTAGCCACTTTTCTGGGATGCCCTCTGTCCTTTTGCCAAAACATGCCTGTGTGTGTGTGTGTGTGTGTGTGTGTGTGTGTGCATGTGTATTCCCCTCTCCCCTGGAAAACTAGCCCTGGGCAAATCTAGTTTGTGGAGCTGTAACTTCAAAACAGCATGATCTGAGTCTGTCTAGGTGCTGCATAGCGTATGTGTATGTGTGTGTGTGTGTGTGTGTACACACATTCATGCATACATATGTGCTGTGGATGTGCAGTGGAGGTGAGACAAGTTTGCTCAGAGTTTTGTACGCAGAGTATGTCAGTCTACAGAGTATGTGGGTGCCCCTCTATAGAGAGTATTACTAACTTGATGTTTCCATCCTGGGGTTCTGGAAACCTGATGTAAATATGGGCTCCTTGTCATATTTCTTGAGGATCCCTGAACTCAAATTCTTGAATAAGCTCCACAGGGTTTCCCAAATAGATGATGTATTTTAAAGTCTATGCACAGATAGTGCATGTATATTTATAGCAGCCTGAGTGGTACGAAGGTGTCCCTGCTGTGTGGTTCTGCTCTTAGTTTCCAGCTCCTAAGGGCAAGGAAAACAAGTTCCTGACCTGATTCTGTTCTCTCCCACATCATCTGCTGGTCCACTTCTGAGCCTCCCCAGCCCAGCTCAGATAGGTGATTCTGTCATGAATGTGGGCCTCACTGCGGAACCTCAGCTCTCTGCCTACAGTGGCTCAAAGTGATGTTTCCCAAACTAGGTCTTCCTGTTCTCTGGTCTCATCAGATTTAAATGAGCCTTCTTTATGACAAATAGTTGATAAAAATGGTTATGATTTTGTAATGAATTTTACAGATTGAAATACTATCCTACGCACATAATTGAAAGAAGCCCTAAATATAATAAAGAAATAAAAGGAATGTAATTTAAATAAAATGATGTATTCAGTCAGCCTTCTGTACCTACCAGTTGTGTGTCTGCAGGTTCCATCAACTGCAGATAGAAAATATTTGGGAAAAAATTTGCATCTGTACCGAACACATATGGATATTTTTTTCCTCCTCATTCTCCCCTAAATGATATGGCAAACAACTATTTATACATGATTTACATTGTATAAGTACACTAAGAAATCTAGAGATGATTTCAAGTATCTGAGAGGAAGTGCATAGCTTCCATGCAAATATTGCACCATTTTACATAAGGGACTTGAGCATATCTATAGAGGCTCCTAAAACCAATCCTCTGCATATTGAGGAATACTGAATGCATATCAGTCAGAATCCTGAAAAGAAACAGCACAGTCAAAATTGTTTAGCCAAAAGTACTTGAGTGAAGGTGAGAGCAGGGTTTTGGAACCAACCAAGGATAGGAAGGGTCCCAGGCATGAGCTCACATCACCCCTAGGCCTGTTTGAACACAAGGGTGTTTTGAACACAAGCACTGAGATACTGTGAGTGTCGACCTGACGACCAGAATGGCTGTAAGTAATTAACAGGAGGGTCATGTATACAGCATGGATGGACTAAACAGAGAGTATAATTCACATCCCACAAGGGATAGAGTGGATATCAAGAGATTTCATTGTGCTACCCAGAATGATTCATGATTTAAAATTTAATGAATTATTGACTTCTAGAATTTTTCATTGAACATTTTCAGACCGTGGTTAACTGTGGGTAACCAAACTGTGGAAAGAAAAATCAAAGATAAGGGGGAATAACTGTATTTCAGTTTACAAATGCTGGGTACTACTATGTTGGAAGATTAAATGAAGAATGAAGTTCTTGTATTTTAGTTGAAGATCACCCCATGAATATGGGAAGTTGGCAGTTACAAATGTGTAGTCCCATATGGATACCTTGTGTCAGCAACTCTAAACTTTCCCAAATTATGAACAACTCTCAGGAAAGTTCCAAATTAAACCAAATGTAATCTTCTCTTAATTTCCAGGTTGCATTTCGGAATATTTCAGCGCATATTAAAATCATGCAAAATGTGTTTTAATTTATGCATATAACATTGAGTTAGCTTCTCATGTAATTTTTCTCCTACATGAATGAACGGCAGTTGAGAATTGGTGGGTGGATGTTGGACAAGTATCTGTTGAGTGGGAATGTATTGTCTATGACAAGATAATTGGCATCCGTGGTCTCACCCACTGAATGCCCATAGTACCTTCCAGTCATGCTAAAAAATGAAGCACCCCAACCACTTTGCACCTGCCCTCAGGTTTGGGCCTGCTGTGCCTTAGACTTCAGATGCTCTAGTTATGGCTGGTGACATTGAGCATCTCCAATGGAATTGCTAGAGGTGTGATTCCTCCAGTGCAGTTGTGGTAAAACAAAAGAAAATCTCTGTGTATTAAAATGTTTTCTGCTCTGCCTTATTGGGGCCAAAGGGGTTTTATAAAGCTTCTTGCTGAAAGCGGATCAGATCTTGAGTCGATTGCTCTTTGAAAGAGACTCTCCTCTAACTCTTATTTCTGTTAAGCTTCCTCTCTCCTAATGTGTTTCCCTCCAGCACATCCTCCTTTAAAAATAGTGGCAGCTGTCATTAAAATGACCCAAGCATGGTCATTGGGTGTCAGATTGGCCTGAACATGAGCTCCAGGGACCCTGTGGTGACAGTGGGCAGAGGCTGACTCCCTGCCGCTCCTCCATGCTGCCAGCACTCTGTTCTCCCAGGACTTCTCTTTTCCAGGTTTCCCTCTCCTCCTTGGTGGCCAGATTGTCCCCTAGTGCTACCTTAGAGTATCTGTGGACACCACAGATACTGGGACAGATGGCCAGTTATGTCATGATGGGATCTACCTCTGCCTCCGCCTTCCCTTCCCTTCCACTGTGCTTGTTTGTGGGTGGAGACAGCTATTGGAGCTAAGGAATACCCTTGTCCCAGGTCACCAGATCCCACTGGGATGCATATTATTCCTAGGGATGCTATAAGCCCATATAGTGCCTTTCCAAAGAATTGTAGTACCAGTATGCAAATGGCATTTCATATACGAATAAGTTGATGTGCCACCTCCAAGGGATCTTTATAACTTGGGAGACCTAGATTATTGTTTTAGTCAGCTTTTTCACTGCTGTTACTAAAAGACTGAACCAGAACAATTTTAGGGGAGGGAAAGTTTTTTGGGGCTCACAGTTTCAAAGGTCTCAGTCAGTAGGCAGCCGGCTCCATTCCTCAGGGTTCAAGGTGAGGCAGAACAACATGATGGAAAGTATGGTGGAGGGAAGCAGCTCACATGATGATCAGAAAACAGAGACACCCACCACTCTCCAGATACAAAATATATACCCCAAAGTCACGGCCCCAGGCACCCAACTTCTCTAGCCACACCCTACCCATCTTTAGTTACCTCTTAGTTAATCCCATCAGAAGATTAATTCACTAATCAGGTTTAGACTCTCATAACCTGATCATTTCTCCTCTAAACCTTCTTGCTTTGCCTCACACATGAACTTTGGGGGACACCGCATATCCAAACCATAACACTTATTATAATGGAATGCATTTTGACCTGGGGCTGCTGAGCCATGGAGGACAGAGTGTAGTTGTCCCCACTTCCACAGGGATACCAAAGTTTTTGGTGAACTTACAGTGACCTCAGCATGCCATCTCACTTGTCCTCAAATGGTACTTCCCTTGTAACTGCAGACTGGGATCTGACCATCTCCCCAAGGTACATTAATACAGGACCCCTACCAACTTCAGTTCTTTAAGTCACATAGTGAGCAGAGGTTTTCAGCATATCATTTGACGAAAGAAGCAGGATGAGGCTAAAGTCACACATAAAATCTGCTTCAAGTACTCAGCCAAGGCTTGCTCTTGAGGCACTGAAATAGTTCACTTACCAGTAGATATATGTCAATTCCCAGGCATATTTTGCAATGTTTAACGCATAGAACCTTCTGGGCTAAATTCCAGGACCTGTGAGATGGGCGAGGTAGAAAGCGCATATTATTTACCGGAGCCAGACACACAGAAAAGCGCATTGTGATTTGGGAGTGGAACAACAGGTGGGAAGAGGGGATCAGAAATTTCCTTTTGGTAGCATTTGAATCAAGTCTTGAAGTAACAAGATTTTAATAAATATAGAAGGGAGAAAGGGCACTGCTGACTAGTAAAAGAAAAATACGATTTGTAAATTAAATGCCAAAGGTGTGTGGTGGGCTATAGTCAGAACAATCGCTGCTAAGTAAAGCTTTCATTGAAACTGTGGCAAAAGAGTCAGGATGCCAGGTATGTAGGAATGTGCATTGCAGCCTGGCAGGGGTTAGAAGGCGGAGCTGCATTACAGAGTGCCTTGACTTTCCTGATAAGTAGTGAAGAGTATGCTTTGGGGCTTTAATGCTTCAGATGGGGACTGAGAGGGAGGTAAAATAGCAACACCAGGATTTTAAGAAGATCACCTTGGGCACAATGTGAAGGAGGGATTGGCTAGATGAGCAGCAGGAAGGGGGATTGTTAGCAGCCTACTGTCAGGGCTTTGGCAAGATGATCAGGCTGAAGGTGTGTACATATGTCTGTTACAGGTGGGAGCCATGTGCAATTTATACTCCTCCATGATGATGGAGACTGATACCTCTGTTTCTCCTTTCTTCTTATTATAAAGGGTGTTGCTGACCTGGCCAACTCTAACTCCTTTAGTCTCACCAAGGTCAGGCCACAGAGGAGACCACCCTATTTTCCCTGTGCTCTCACTGGTGTTGGGGAAGAGAAAGCACTATAATCTGTTAGAGTGAAATCATACACGGACTCTAGATCATTCTTCGGCAGGCTGCTGACTTAATTTTCCTAAGCTATAGCTAGAGTTTACATCCTCATCTCAAGAAGAAAAAAATGTTCCCTCTAAAGCATGTACTAAAGAGAAAGGCTGAGAGGATTGATTTTTTCCCCCAAAGAATCCATAAATATTTACATAAGTGCAAGTTACAAATCTGTGGCTTTGAGATTATCGAATTTCACTGCTTTTACACTCGTGGCATATAAATTTCCAGCAGGCATTTGCTGGTTGTGAATGTTCAGTCTTTGGAGAACTGTCTCCTATTTTGTTTCCTTTGCTTTTGGAAAACAAATCTGTCTTGTGCTGTTTTGAATGGGCTTGCTCCTCCTTATGGTTTGGTCACTGGCAGCCTTGTGACAATGGTTCTTAGCTGAGGGGGTTCATGGTGATGGACTGCCTGCTCAGAGGGCACTAATGCCCCAGTCAAAAGACTTTTTTTAAGGACTTTTTTTTAAACACAATCATTCTCTCCAGAAGGGAGCCCTAATTGGGTGTAGTTCCAAGGTCTTTGTGGAGTTCTTAGGTAAATGGAAAAATCTCTTTAAAGATTGTGTCCTTTTAGCACAAAAGCAGGTAAGCAGATCTTCCTTAAATATGGGTGTTGCATGTGCCCTTGCACATAGGGTATATGGACAGACCTCCCCTGTTCTTTTTTTGCCTTAATGTTATAGATCTGCGCTTAGATGCTTATATTAGTCAGTTTTCATCACTATAATGAAATACTTGACACAGGCTACTTATGAAGAAGAGAATTATTTAGCCCACATTTTGGGAGATGAAAGGGCATGGTACTGGTGTCAGCCCAGTTCTTTGCCATGTCACATCATGGCAGCTAGCAATGGTGGGCATGCATTTGGGAGCAAGCAAATCAGGAGCAGAGAGAGAGACTGGGTCCCACAACCCCTTCCAAGGGCAAGGTCCCAGTGACCTAAGGGCCTCCCATTAGGCTCCATCTTCCAAAAGTTCTACCACTGTCCAGGAACAAGCACCACCCTGCATACCAAGCCTCAATCAGAAAGGACTCTTGAAGGACATTCAAGCTACATGCAACCCAGGCAGAACTATAGCTGGTCAGGCTATAGTTCAAACAATTGCTGCTAAGTAAAGCTTTCATTGAAATGGTGAATTTTGCCATTGGTAGATTTTGGACTCATCTGCTAATCTCAGGGACCTAAATCTATTGTATATGTTAAATATCTAAAATAAACATAGGGACAAGGTCTTCTCTTGTGGCAGGCAGTAAATACACATTTGTGGATATAGGGTGTTGCTGATCTAAAAGTACCTCTCATCTATCTGTCTTCTGCCAAAATATTTTGAACATCTGTTTTTAAATTTGAGGAGATGCTATATGAAAAAGGAAAGAAATGAATTTAATATTTCTGACAGTGAACAATGCCAGGGATTGGATGTTAAATTGATAGGCTTGGGTATATAAAATTCATTAGGAAAAGTTTGTAAAAGACTGGCTTTCAGAGAAACAGAGGAGCCATTTCTGTTTTCTCCTGGGACTCAGCTCGTTTTGTCCTTGCCACTTGCAGAGGTAGGGCTGGTGGCTGGTGGGCTTAGAGCTAGGTTTGTCTCCAGCCTCATAACAGAATCTCAAGGCAGCCTGGTAGAATAAAGGTTTACCTTGGCACTGTGGTCTTAATGGTCACAGTCCTGTCCAGAGATATGCACTGAATGTTCAATGTGGGGGGTGGAGAGTGAAGGGGATGGGTAATTTCCCATCAGATTTCTTGCCATAGGGTAGGACTCCAGGTCTGGAGAGGGAGTTGGAAAAACACAGCATGACCCTAGCACCCCTAATTGGGATCTGTCTGACTGATTGGGTAACTAGAACGGATAATCAGGAATAGGTACCAAGATAGAAACCTGGAGCAGAATCCTAGAGTTGGAGACAGGCTTGGTTTGGGGTCTTGTGGGAAGGCTGAGGCTGTGTCTTATATATATTATAGCTTCCAGTGTTTAGCAAGATATTTGACAATGTAGTGAATATATGTTGAGTAAGCGAATTGGGAGGGTTGCAGTAGGAATGGTAGGAAAGTATCAGTTGACATGAATCTGATACCTTCATGGGTAGGAAAAGACTGCATCCATAGAGGGATCTTGGGGTTTCTCTACAGGCCATGTGGTTTGGTGAAATGAAACATGGGCTATTGTTTCAGACAGACCTAGGTTTGAATCCCAGTCTTGCAAACTAACTGTGTGATCATGGCCAATGACTTCACCTCTCTGAGCCCAACTTAAGTCACCAGTAAAATATGGATGAGATTGCATTCTTGGAAGGGGAAGGGATGTTGTGGGAATTAAATGCACGAATATAAATTAAATACCTAGGTGGTGCCTGAGACGCAGTGGGCCATGGGAGTGGCCATTCTCCGAGGAAGAACAGTGAAGGGGAGAAGCATTGGCTTTGAAAGCCTTGCTGTGGGCTGTGCTGACCCTCTTGGGCTCAGCCATCATTGCTCCCTGAGGGATGTGATGGTTGCTGATGTAATGGGCCGGGTCGATGTCGTGCAGATCTGATGACAGGACACCCACACCCTGTCACTCTCCCTGCCAAGACGGAATGCAGCCGTCAGAGCTCTGCTCCTCGCCCCACACCCTCCACATTAACGCCCCAGTGGAACTGGGCCCCGTTCTCATCCTCTGGGAAAAGTCAACATGAGCGCCTCGTGGCCGTCACGTTCTCAGCGAGGGATGTGCATCCTCCCAGCTGGCATTCAGCCGCTGCTGCTCATCCCACGCCTCTCGCCCTTTGTTCGGTTATCCAGGGTTCCTGTCTCAGCAGACAGAGCTTGTGTTTGCATGCTGACAGTCCTTTCTCCTGCTTTGGCAGAGTGGGAGAGCACTGAGGATAAGACCTAGCAAAGGGGACTTTTTTCCTATTGCAGAAATCCTCTCCCTGCAAGAAAAGTGAGACTAGCTGTAGGATCAGAGACATGTAGTGCTGGTCTTTCTTCACCAGGTCCCAGGGCTCAAGGGGTGGCTTTAGGTTCTGGAATCTTATCATTAAGGGTTGCTTTAAATCCCCTTCTCTATTTTCCCCTCCCCCACACCCCCTTCCCTCTGTTTTCTTCCAAGGGAGGCAGAGGGCAGGCATGGATACACATTTATGGATGGGCTGATTGGCATGTTCTATTGAGAACATGACCTGGGTGTGCTGGTGGGATGGTGGGATGAACAGTGGGAAACGTGTGGTCCAATGTGTCTGGGTTTGTGCCAGCTTAGTGACATTACTCTTCGGGGGCCTGTTGTCATTCATTCATGTTTTCTAGGTGCTTAGTATATTCACTACACTGAACACATGCTATCTAAATGTGTATATTATCTCATTTAATCCTTGCTATTCTCTTAAAGGGTGGTCATTACTCCCTTTTTTACAGATGAGGATAATGAGGCTCAGAGAAGTAAATAGGTGCACAAATAGGACTTTGAAACTAATGCTTTTCATGCCACCTCAGTTCCTGTCCTACGATGGCATCTTCCATTGCTGTTGCTCACACAAACCTCACTGCCTGCTAATTTCAGTGGCCCACTGTAACCAGGTGACATCTGGTCTCTCTAGACCATGGTTTGTCTTGTCTGCTTCACAGAATTGCTTTGAGGAAGAGGAGTTTTGGAAAGAATTACATGTTTCACAAATGTAAGAAAATCATATCAATAGAATTAAGTTTAGAAGCAGGAAATGAAATTTTGTAGGAAGAGTAGAAACAGAAATTAGAAAGAAGTCAAGAGAGAGGTAACGGAAAATATTTATCTATAAACAGGCTTATCGTATCTGATTGCTTCACATGTGCTACTTTATTTAAACTTCAGAGAAGCCCAACAAAGCACACATTGGTAGTATCATTTCCCTTACATTACAGATGAGGAAACTGAGGTACCAAGAGGTGCAGTACATGCACATGCCTGGCAAACGGCAGAGCTGGAAGTGAACCTGTCATTTTAATTCTGATTATATGAGGTGTTGCCTTCTAAGGACTTTCAGTGGGGAGGAGAAAGCATCATGGAAAGCCAAGAGAGGGGCTCCTAACTCATTTTTCAGGTGAGATGTCTTATCAAGATGGTGACAGCTGAGATGTTTTCTAAAAGACAAAGGAACTGGCAATAAATAAGACAGGAGGATTCAGGGCATCATGAGGAATGACCTTGTCAGAGATTTCACACTTTACCTGAGAGGGCAATGAAGGATGGCAGGCAGGGGTGGCGGTGAAGTCCATGGCCAGCCTTGAGTGTCATCAGTGTCCCTGTGGCAGCCCTGGAGGCCCTGTGGCAGGACCAGGTATAAGATGGTTGGATGGGTGAATGCCTTGGAGTCCTGCAGACCCAACTGTCAGGACTAGAGGACCATGACTTTGCCTGCCTGAGTCTTGATTTCCTTGTTTCACAAAGAATAATGGCCATACTCTCCTGATAGGGTTGTGGCCAAGATGAAGTGAAATCTGTTTGTCACAGTAAGTGCTTCCTAAAGGTGGGCTCTCGGCTGTCCTGTCCAGTGTGGGCAGCTGAACTAAGGTCACTCGTGTGAATTTGTGATGACTCAGAATAAAACACAGACACAATTTACCCTTACAAAAGCTTCAGGACGGCTTTCCTTGGCTCTTGGCCTTAAGCGCTCCAAAAGGGAGAGCAAGAGAAAGTCATGAGAGGCTGACGAGAGAGAGGGAAGCACATTGGGGGGACACTGTTCTTAGAAAGTTCTATCCATAAAAGGGCAGAAGGGGAGCAGGTAAGAGTAACTGAACCCCAGTGGGTACGCCTACACCTGAAGACCCACCTTGCTATCTGAGCTGGGACAGCGCCCAAGTCACTATGAAATGTAGTGATTGGTCGGAGCCTCCTGCTTCAGAACTGGAAGGCGTGGTCATTCAGAGCAGTAGGGAGCAGCTCCCCACAGCTCTCCATATGGGGAGCTGCTCTCGAATGCAGCTAAACTGAGTGTGGCTTAATCCACTTTCTGTCTCTGTGGATTTGCTCATTCTGGAGATTTCATGTCACTGGGATCACGTAAGAGCCTGTTGGTAGTCATTGAGAAAAGGGGACAGATTTAAGAGGAGTAGAATTGAGAGGATATACCATTGTCCATGTGTGGGAGGTGGTGGGGGCAGCATTTGGGAGGGGGAGGAGCCACAGAAAAAGAAGAAGAAAGGAGAGGGTATCAAAGAGATGTAGACCCTCTAAAAATCCTCAGTGTTAGCACAATTCTAATCATAGGAGACACTGTACAAAGAAAAACAAGAAGAAAGACTTAGGGTTCCATGAGCCAAAGATCCTCACGAGCGTTCAGCAAATAAATGTTCATGGTGCATGTAATATGTCCCTATTACACACACAACTGCAAGGTGAGGGCTTCTGCTTCCTGCATTTTGGGGGGTATTTTTTTCTAGCATTTGTGCTTGTTACACAATGACACTCTAAGTTTAGAGGAGGCATGGATGAGAGTTATTTTTCTGCATAAGAGCCTATTGGTAGTTACAATTTTCCATTAACTCATCATGACTAGAGTCTAGAAATGAGGGTGTGATTTTTTTGAGTAATGAAATATGTATGTTTGATGTGAACTGATGGCTGACGTATGTGAGGCCATACCTCTAGGATTTTCTGTGACAGCTACAATTTCATGTCCTCATAACACTTTCCTAACAGATGGTTTGTAAAATAGCTTAATGAATGTGATTGGGTGTGTAGACTTTGTAATTTAAATAAATGAAAAAGTGGAAAACTCCCATGTTGGAATGTGTCCTGATTTTGTTTCAGAAGAGACGGGCTTTATAGCCTTAGAGAATTTAACATGTAAACCCACTATCATTTTTTTTCAAAATGGGGTAAAATTTAGGAAACCAGCTTGTAGATATATCTACATATCTACCAATGGAGATATCAGCTTTATTAAGATATGATTCATATACCATGAACTCCCCCTTTTAAGGTATATAATTCTTTTAGTATAGACTTAGAATTGTGCAACTATCACCACTATCTAATGTTAGAACATTTTCATCGCTCTGTTATTCTTTCCTGATAATCAGTAGCAATCATTAATCTACTTTCTGTCATTGTGAATTTTCTCATTCTGGAGATTTCATGTCACTGGGATCACATAAGAGCCTGTTGGTCATAGTTATGGGATCACATAATATGTGGCCTTTTGTGTCTTTGTTCTTTTTTAAATATTTTTTTAAGTTATCAATGGACCCTTATTTTACTTATTTATATACTCAGTGCCTCATGGATGCTAGGTAAGTGCTCTACCACTGAGCTACAAACCTAGCCCTCTTTGTTCTTTTATTTAGCATAATGTTTTCAAGGTTCATCCACATGGTAGCCTGTCTTATTATTTCATCCTTGTTATAGCTGAATAATGTGCAAGTGTATGTTTATACCACATTTTGTTAATCCACTCATTAGTTGATGGGCATTTGGGTTATTTCTACTTTTTTATTATTATGAATAATGCTGCCATGAATATTTATATACAAGTTAACAGGTTTTTGTGTGGATCTGTGTTTTAGATTCTTTCTGGTGTATTACCAGAATAAGAATTGCGGAATCATCTGGTAATTCTGTTGAACTTGGTCTCTCACTGTGCTTTTGGTTTGCATTTTCCTAATGACTCAAGATGTTGAACATCTTACATGCTTATTGATTATTTGCATGTCTTCTTTAGAAAAATGTCTATTTGAATAATATATCCCTATTTTTTCTTTTTTTTTTTTTTGATGAATGCCAAGAGTTCTTTATATATTCTGTATACTAGACCCTTACCAGATGTGTTTTGCAAATACCTTCTCCCATTCTGTGGATAGTCTCTTTATTTTCCTGATGGCTTTCTTTGAGAAACAAAGGCTTTAATAAATTCAGTTTAGTTATGTTTTCCTTTATAGCTGGTACTTTTGATGTTACATCTAAGAATTTATTGCCCAACCCAAGGTCATAAAGATTTATGCTTATGATTTCTTCTAGTTCTATAGTTTTACTTCTTGTATTTATTTCTGTGTTTGACTTTAGGTTGATTTTTGTGTATGTTGTGAAGTGGAGGTCCCACTGTATTATTTTACTGGCTATCCAGTTGTCCAGGCACTATTTGCTATAAAGATTCTTTTCCCCCTCAATTGAACGATCTTGGCATCTTTCTTGAAAATCAACTGTTGATAAATGCAATGGTTTGTTTCTGGACTCTTAATTCTATTCCAGGAGCTCTGTCCTACACCAGTAGCCAGTATTGCACTGTCTTGATTACTATTGCTTTAGAGTGAGTTTTGAAAGCAGAGAAGGTGATTCTTCCAACTTTGTTCTTTATTAAGATTGTTTTGGGGGCTGGGGATGTGGCTCAAGCGGTAGCGCGCTCGCCTGGCATGCGTGTGGCCCGGGTTCGATCCTCAGCACCACATACAAACAACGATGTTGTGTCCAACAAAAATTAAAAAATAAATATTAAAAAAAGAGATTGTTTTGGCTATTCTGGGTCCTTGAATTTCCATATGAATTTTTGCTGAAGTTAGCAAGCTGAAGGAGCAGCTTGCTAACTTCAGCAAAAAGAACAGGTGAGATTTTGATTGGGATTACAATGAATCTGTAAATCAATTGGGGATTTATTGCCATTTTTAACAGTATTTAAATCTTCCAATTTGTCAATGTCTTGGCATGTATTTAGGTATTCTTTAATTTCTTTGAATGATGTTTTGTTGTTCAGGATACAATATACATACTGTTTTGATAATATTGGGCCCAAGTATTTTATTATTTTGATGCTTATCACAAATTAAATTGTTTTCTTAATTTCATTTACTAGTCTCAGGAAGTAGTTGAATTTTGTAGATTACGTTGTAATCCACAAAGCTGCTGAACACTTTATTAGTCCTAATAGTTTCTCTTTTTTATTGGTTGATTCCTTAATATTTCTTACATTTACAGGATTCTGTCATCTGTGAATAGAGATAATTTTACTTGATCCTTGACAATCTGAAAATCTTTAATTTATTTTTTTATTCTTGTTGAATTGCCCTGGCTAAAACCTCTGCTGAAATAGAAACAATGTGGATTGGTATCCGTTTTGGTTGCTGATCCCAGGGGTAAAGCATGTAGTTTTTTATTGTAAGTTGTTAGCTGTAGGTTTTGTTTTGGTGTTTTGTAGATGCTTTCATCAATTGGAGGAAATTCCCTTGTATTCCTAGTTTTTTGAGTGATTTATAATGAAAGGCTATTGGATTTTGTCAGTGTATTTTCTGTGTCTAAGGAGTTCATGATGTGTTTTTCGGTGCCCTTTTCTATTAATGTGGTATAACTTATTTATTGATTCATTTTCAGATGTTAAACCAACTTTGCATTCCTGGTATCAGTTCTACTTAATCATGCTCTAAATTCCTTTTTATGTTTTGGATATGGGTTGCTAGTATTTTGTTGAAATTTTTGTGTCTTTATTCAAAATAAATACTGCTGTGTTGTCATAATATTTGTGTGATGTTCTTGGCTTTGTTATCAGGGCACTGATAGCTTCATAAAAAAAGTTGGGAAATGTTCTCCCTTTTTGATTTTTTAGAAGAATTTGTGAATTATTTGTGTTAATTCTCCTTGAAATGTTTGGTAGCATTCAGCAATGAATGCTAGACCAGTGTCTTGGCCTGAGCTATTCTTTGTTGGGAAGTGTGTGTGTGTGTGTGTGTGTGTGTGTGTTACTAATTCAAACTAGTTGTTATAGACTTATTCAACTTTTAAATATTTTTCCTGAGTCTTTGGTAGTTTGTAGTTTTCTAGGAATTTTCCCATTTCATGTAGGTTATCTAACTTTGTTCACATACAGTGATCCATGCCATATGCACTTTTGTTTCAAATTATTATAAGAAAAGAGTGTTTTACTTTTTGAAAATACTATTATGCAGGCTTCTGTAAGACACAGCTATATAATTTTGAAGTATAGGCCCGGTGAAATGAATAAGTATTATAGAGTAATGACTAAGTGTTGGTTAGTTTGTTAAATACTCTGCATATGCAGTTTTTTTTTGAGATAGGCTCTGTATTTTTTGAGAATGGTTACAATTGTATATGATGTGGCTGGAATAGGCTGGACTCTTAGAGTAGATCCATTAATCCTGTCCTCTCTAGGTCTTATTTTGAGAGAGAAATTGCCTCTTTATTCCTGAATGTCAGTAGGCTCTGCAGATAGGAAGCTAAATTAAAGATGTCAGGACCCCTATACCTTCAGGAGAACTCCAGGGACCATGAGATTATAGTGGTTACTGCTGAAGAAGAGGAGAGGACACAAGGAATTTGGAATTTCTTTAAATTTTCCCTAGAGGTTCTTTCAAGCTGAGACACAGGGGGATTTTTGGGATATTGAATCAAGAATGCAGCACAGAGCATTTTGCAACTTGACCTGGGGCAGCAGGTGCTGGAAAGAAGCTTGATGCTGTATCTCCAGCCTCCAAGGCAAGAGGACAGTCTGCATCCTGTTATCTAGGAAAATGGCCCATAGGACCCACAGTCTTCTAGAATAGCATCCATGTATTTGCATCATAAAAGTATTGTCAGGATTCAAGGCACTTAGATTAATTCTAGCCAGTTCAGAAACATCCCAAAGCATTAGAAAATGGATTGCTTTGCTGTTCTAAGAATATCCTAGTATTTAGGGGCAGAGGGACTGAATTCAAGTCACAGATCTGCCTTTTACTGGTAGTGTGACTTCAACCATATTACTTTCCCTCTCTAAATCTCAAGATTCGTCATCTGCAAAATAAGAAAAAAAAATACAACCATCCCATAAATCATTCTAGGAACCAAATTAAATTAATGTATGGAAAATGGCTTTATAAACTGTTAAACTCTACAAAGGTTCACTAATGGCTATTTCTTTCCCATATGGAAAAGCCACTGAATGAATAATCTTTTGCATGAGTGTCCGTTTATGTCAGCCTGCTGAGGTCATGCGGTGTGGCTTTGAAGTGTAGAAGGTGTGACTGTCAGGTTTTAAAAAGGAAGCAGGAGGACTGGATTTCTCTTGCTTTTCTGCAGGAGCAAGCGCAGCTGTGAGGTAGTGATTTCACAGAACCCATGGCCCCTCCTGGGGTAGAAATAAGAAATAAGGACAACGGAGAAGCCAGATCCAGGCAAACTGAAGAAATGAAATAAAAACAGGCCCAAAGGGCATAATAGTCTCTTCATTTAGGAAAAAAAAAGGTGTTATTAACATAAGTAAATTCTAATGTTTTTCTTGTAGTCTTTCTAATGAATTCCCTCTTCTTGTTACCTGATCACTTTTATCCTAAACATAAGATGGTGGCGGTGGGTGGGGGGAGTTTTCAAGCTTTTAGCTTGTTACTTCATGAGAGTTGGGAATGGTGATGGTCCCCAACGTGGTGAATTTCCAGTGACTGTTTTGGGAAAGTTTCAGTCTTGATAGAACAAGGTATTTAGGGTAGTGGAACCCCTGTAGGCATCAGGGTTGCTGTTTTGGGTTCCTGGCTCCTTCTTTCTAGCTGGGTCCCTGGGGAGGTTGCTTACCTCAGATTTTCTCATTTATATATTGGGAATAATAAAATACGTTTTCTATAGAGTTGCGGTGAGTAGTAGGTAAAACAGCAAGTTTTTTTGACAACTTTTCATCATGTGACAAATACCTGAGAAAAACAACTTAGAGGAAGAAAGATTTAACTGTTGGGCTCACACAGTTCCAGAGGTGTCAATCCACGGTCAGCTGGAGCCATGGCTCTGGGCCTGAGTGGGCCAAACATCATGGCGGAATGGCACAGTGGAGGAAAGGTGCTCAGCTCATAACAGCTGGGAAGCAGAGAGGGGCTGGGGAAGGGGCTCAGGCCCTTCCTGTTGATAAATAGAAAGGTTGAAATAGTTCTGAGACACAGAACACTGTATCAATCATAGTCCCCCAAAGAAGACAGGATGCCCTCAAAGGGGTAGTCAAGGAAAACGTAATGAAGGGTCTAGGTCCAGAATTGTGGGCAGGCTAACTAGGGACTCACTACAGCAAATTCCAAAACCAATCCCTGGACCTGGAGGGGCAAGGGAAGAGCCCACCAGGGAGGGCAGTACCTGTAGGCGTGGGGGGTGCATGTCATGTTTGGAGACACAATCTGCAGGTATTGTGACTTCTCCAGCCTGTGATCCTCCAGTTGAGGGAGTCTGGGGAGCGCAGCTTCCTAGGACACAAAGCAGGCAGAGGGGAGTACAGAGTAGATCTGGAAGGCCATCCAGCAGAACTGTTCTCTTGATTATGGAGGGTCATTAGGACTGGCTGTGGCACTACGTAGTTATCCCAGTTGCTAGAACTGCAGTCACAATCTTTTCTTCTAGCTCTTTGTTCCATCCTTTTTAACATCTGAAAATAAAAAGGTACAATTTTTCACAGATTTAGTTCTCAGAAGTCTTATCTGCCCTTTGCTGTGCATTCTTGGGTACACCTTGGACAATGCATATTTCAAATATAGCACCTGTTCACAGACCCTGTTGAGGACTTACAGAAATGGGTTACTTTTCCCAGTGATGTTTGCAGTGCTTAATTTTCTTTCTATATGAAGAACGAGAGGTTCCTCTTGTGGGATGATATGAGGTGTGCAGGAGTCACCTGGGGTCACATCAACCTGCTCATTTGTCAGAATTTCCCACATTGTTCACTTCTAGGGGCTACTATATTAAACCTAAGAGGCAAATGCAAATGTTTTCTGGGGCCCAGAACACAGAAAAAGTCATCAGCAGCCTAAGGTTTCTACCAAGTTGACCAGGACAGCATCCTTGAAAAGAAGTGAGATAAAGGTAGACCATCCCAAGAGAAAGTGCAGGAGGAACTGGGAGATATTTGGCCAAAGAGAAAATAGTGGAGTCTGGTGGTTGAGGGATGCCTGCAAATATTAGAAACTCTGCTATGTTAAACAAAGATTATACTTCTTAAGGATGGCCCCTAGGATGGAATGAGCCCAATGGCTACAAATTATAGAGGTGAATTTTGGTTTCCTCTGAGGAGCAAGATACTATAAGAGCAAATGACAATAGGCAAGTGACCTTAGCTGGTCAGTACATACTTCTGTATAATCCAAGGGTCAGCACTCAAGAAACTGTGGCCAACAGCAAATCCAGGACAGGCAGATGGGCCCAGAGAATGAGGCAGTGCCCAGTGTTCTGGACAGAGGTCATGAGTAGGAGAACCCATCAATGGAACAGAAATAAGGCTTGTGAATTGACAAACCATGAGCATGAGGTGCTGGGCTCATTGTGGGGATGGTGCTGACCTGGCTCAGGCTGCTTCCAAAGGCCTGGCCCAGGTGTTGTCAGGGCTGCCGAGCTGCTTGAAACCAGTATCCAGTCTTTAAAAGGGCCAAGTTCACCGTCACTGCAGGCCGCCGGCTGCACCTGGATGGTGAGTTCTTTGGGATGTTGTTCAATAGACTCATGCATCGGATGTTGGTTCAAGATAACCTTGATGATCCCAGCTGACAAGGATTAAGATGAGCTCTGATTGGGTCTTGGACTAGAGACAGGGAGCATATGGTCTTAGTGATCAGAGACAGGGGCAGATCAGCTCAATCAACCAAGGCTCATGGGCAATGCATTGGGCAGACAACAGTGGTGAACAGAGGATAGAGTCACTCTCTCTCTGTGCTCTCTTAGTCTCCCTTGGCATTTGATCTCACTTTTCTCAGAGACTATAGTCATCAGCTTGTGACTGCCACCCTTCAAGGCCATATAACAATAGTTACTATGTTGAGAGCTTACCTTGTGCCAAATGCTTTCCAGGTAACTTCTTAGTCAGGCTTCACAAGAAACCTATGAGGTAGTTATTATTCTTATTCCTGTTTTGTAGACTAGGGAACTGAAGTTCAGAGAAGGTGAGTAGCATGTACAAGGACACACAGGTCTTCATGTTAGAGAGCAGACAGATGGAGTGGAGGGTCACACTTATTTCTAAGTTACTCCAAAGCCCATGCTCTTGACTACTAAGTTATCTCTTGGAGCCTGTGTCCTTTATTTCATCTACCTCTCTCCAATGACTAGCATGGTTCCAAGCAAGATAGGCCTCCAGTAAAACTTGTATTTAATAAACATGTGGGACCACCTTAGACCCTGCACAAATGCACAGCCTAGGAATGTGCATGCAGTCTTTCTGAATTCTGTTGCATGCTGGGGAGCAACGTAGAGGCAATGGAAAGAGAATGCTCATTGGAGAAGTTTTCTCAGGCAATTAGGAGTTTGCTGAGCTTATGTTTAAATGTATGGAAACAAATTAAAAAAAATTGAATCTGAACTTTTTTTTGGCCACATAAACATCACAAGTTTATACACGAATAAAAATGAATGTGTTTGCCAATGAGTGACACTAAAATGCTGTGCTATTCTTGCTTGTTATTTTTGTCACCAAAATAGACCACATTTCCACAATTATAGAACCATATGCTTTTCAGAAGGTTTCGATTCAGATTTCATAAGAGCAATAAGTGCTGGCAGCAACATAGCACTTACCATGTGCCAAGCACTGTCCTAAATTGTTTACAAATGCTAACTCCTTTAATCCATATACTAATAACCAATGTGAGGTACTATCAATATGAGATGTAAGGAAATGGAGGCACAGAGGGGTTAAATGAATTATCCAAAAATCACACAGCTAATTGTTGAAAGAACCAAAATTTGTAGCCTTAAAGACTAGGCAGTACTGTATAGGTATTATTGAGTGTTCACTACATGGCTCATTCAATCTATCACAATCCTGTGTGGGAAGAAATGTGCTGTGCATTTCACAATTGAGGACACTAAAATTCAAAGATTTCTAGACATTTGTCCAAGAGAGAATAGATAATTAACTGCAAATTGCAGAGCAGGCCCTATAAATTCTAATAGTGTCCTTGCTATCTTTTTGTACTTGCAGATATAGTTCTTTTATCCTACATTGAATTTTTAAATTGTTTCATATACAGTCAACCAAAGCTTACAACAGAAAAATTAGAAAATATAGATGCACAAAAATGCATACTTGCATTGCCCAGCTATACCCTGTTAATTTATTAATCTGTTCATGTCCTAGCATCCGTTATTTATGATGTATCATGGGATAATACATGATTTATCAATTAGTTTTGATGACCAGCATTCAATGGATACACCAAGTCAATACTTTTAAAAAAATTATAGTTATGTAAAAACCAAACCAAAGCCAAAACAAATTTAGCCTACCAAGGGATAAAAATTATATTTGATATACTTTTTATCCCAACAAAAATATTCTTTTAACCACAAAATTTAGAATATGGCATTTAATAGTCAAAGCAAAAAAAAAAAATAGCAGCTGAGGTTGTCCTAAATTTGGTAATATTGGATTGAAAAGGCTTCATCATTCTATTTAAAAGGTAAACCAGTGTGTTTTTTGATGGAAAAAACATTCTAACTAATATGTACTGTATACTCACTGTATACCAGGAATTATTCTCTGCTCTGTTGGGATACTTGTGCATGTACACACATTTATTTCTCAAAATAAGCCTTTGGAATAGGAATTATTGTTTCCATTTATAGATAAGGAAACAGTCACAGAGAAGTTAAATTACCTTCCCAAGGTCACACAGCCATGGTTTGAAATCAAGCAGTATAACCTCAAGCCATGGCTACAGGGGCATCTTTCCTTTGGGCTCCTATAGGTAGCCATGCCTGCTGGGCCACAGGAACTAGTTATTCGTCCCTGTTTCCTGCCTACCCTCACCCCAGGACAGCAGTCTTACTTTTGGAGGAAGTCTAAATCTTTGTTTATGCAGGAGATGAGCTGTATCCTCAGTTTATGAAAAGAAGGTAAGAGGCTGCTCCTTGTCACCCTCTGCCCCGGTCCCAGGATGCCTGTTACCCTCACAACAGCATGGAGGTGGAGTTCCTAAGGTGCTCACATCTCAACTGGGGACAGAGAGCCTCTGATGAGCCTCTCAAGGCTCTCTGTAGCCAGGGATGGCCGGGCTTCTATGTACCCTCAGAACCGTTGGAGGACTTGAGCCTGCCTGTCTTCCCTCTGTCGCCAGCCGTCCCCTGCAGCCTGGCCAGCTCTGCTTCAGCCCCAAGGTGAGCTCTTTGCTTTTACAGCCCCACCTGGACACTCTCACCTGCTCCTTCTCCTCCAGTGGCTCATTCGCCTTCTGCAGACCTCGCTCAGACATGGCACTCTCAGAGGCCAGCCTGACCTCCTTCCCAGGGCTTCCTGCTCCCTAGTCCCCTTTCTCATTATCCTGGCACCCTCCTGGTCTCTCCTTTTGAAAACTGCACTTGCTTTCCCAGGTCACTCCCTTGATTTGTGCTTGCGATTTTGATTGTTTGGCTTTTATTCTTTCCCTGTTGAGTTGGGCCCTTCGGAACGGAGCCCTCAGCTCTGTCCTTGGATGCTCTTTGCCCACATCTAATGTGGTGCTGGCCCTGGTAGAGCCTCTGGAGAGGTTTGCTGGAAGACGGACACATCCCCTGCAGGAAGACAGGGGAAAGCAGGGGAGGACAGGACGGTGGCTCTGCCAGCTGTCTTGAAAGCATGAACCCAGCCCTGGGCTAACAGGTCTGTGCTCTGAGGTCTGCTCAGAGCAGCTGGGGTCGGGGATGGGTCTGAGGTTGGCTGATGAGTGAGGGCAAAGGTTGGTGCCTGGCTCTGCAAAGTCCCCATTCCCAGTTTATTTGGCCAGATGTTATTGGGAGTGTCTCATTGTCATCTTTGGGTCCATGACCCAACAAGTGCTGGGGGTGTACCTTTCAGTGACTTTTATACACCATGGAATTTGACTCCTGGCAGTCTCATTTTTAAGGGACTCTCTGAAGTGTGCCTGGGTTGCTTGTTTTTACTTTCTCTTTCCTGCCTCAGCTCACTGACTTGCCTATTTCAGAAACATCTAGAGGTCAACCCACGCTGACTCATGGCCCAACACTGATACTGAGCCGTTTCTCCTTCTGAGTAGTCCACCGGGTGTTGGGTGGCTGGGGATGAGGCTTTGTGGAGAGGGGAGCGTTCTTTGCTGCTGCTCTTTCTGGGGCTCTCTGAGTGTTCTTAGTAGGAGAGGGATTGCAGGAATGGTGTATGCTGTGACATGGGTCTGTGCAGAGAAGCTCGCAAATCCACGAGCTGAGCTTAGATTTCAGGGGCGCGCTGGAGGATCCTGACCTCAGTTTCCGCAGCGTTAACTGGTAACTACTGGTTTCAAATGAGAGATGGGAGTCTTCATCTCACCCTGTGTGGGATGTGCCCTGTGCGGCTGTGTTTTGTAGGCAGTGAAGTTAAGGCTTGCCCAGAAAAATAACATGTTTTCCCTGCCCAGTGCTTGAGCTGTTTGCCCGGTGACTGGCTGATTGGCGGTTTGGGAAGAAAAGAGACATTGGTTAACTTGGGTGTCCGGAGGATTTTTTTGTGTGTGTTTGTATAAGTGGTTGTTTCTGTCTCTTTGGAAACAGTAGAGGACAGATGAGGAAATAACGATGATACTACTACTTAACGACTTGGATTCAAGGTCTGTGGAGCATGTTACAAACATGAACTTGAAATTCTTATTTCAGTGGTCCTACCTCTTCGAGAGTACCAGAAATCCTTTGGTGCATAGGAAAATGGAGGCCTTTGGAAATAATTGGGACTATTGCTTCCTTAACTTGCATTCGACTGTTTCACTCTGCGGTGTTCCCTGCACAGGCACTTAGTGGAGAAGATAAATCAAAGCTGTAACCAATCAAGGCTTTCTTTCAGCCTTGATGGAAAATGCTTTTCTGGGATTAAAAATACCTGACATATAGGATGTGGTGTAACGTAGAAATCATGTTTTCATTAAATAAAATTTTGACTACTCCCAAGTGTTAAAAAACATAAAATCTATTAGCCTTTCCACACATATAGATCTTTCTGCGCTGGGAGGTGACCTGCTTTTAGGGACAGAGGTCTGGGATTATTCATCTTTAACTTCCCAGTGCCCTGGGTTAGGAAATGTTGCTATTACTGAGACGTCATCTCTCAAGAGGTTAAGATGAACAGTTTATTGATTATGTTCCGACTGCCTTATTTTTTTCCCCAGTTACTCTTTGTGCCTTATTCAGAAGTATTTTTAAATTAAATATGACCAGAGACATTTGAGGAATAAAAGGGACAGGAAAAGAAAAGAGTAGAAAGAGCAAGAATAGAATAAGCATTGAAATGATAAAAGAAAATATAGTTTGCTAAAGAGAATGTAAGAACAACAACAACAACAAAAAAAACACAGATTCGATTTCTAAAAAGGAAGAAAGTGGCATTGTCTATATTCATCATATTTTTAATGCTTTCATGGAAGCCTAAAGCACCTGCTGGTAGCAAGGTGTGGGGTTTTTTAGGTTAGCCCAGAACCTTTCTGGACCCCACTCTCTCTGCCTCCACGCGACTTGCCAGGGGCTAGGACTGAGGGGCAGGGCGGCTGCTGTGCTGTGAGGACAGGGGTTTGCCGGTGCAATACCCGACCTGCGTTTCTGTGGTCTGGAGCAGCAGGAAGGTGAGCAGGTATGTGCTGCCCCAGCTGGCCCCTTCCAGCCCAGGACAACGTGTCCCAGGCTCCTTGGTTTGCTCGGTTAGCGATAGCTACATGGAAACCCATTTGTAGACTGACCATCATTTCCTTTTTATAACAACTGTGAAAAGTGAGCATTACTGTCATCATTCTAAAACAGTCCAGTGGAATGAACATCTAGCCAGGGGCACAGGTTGGCTGGTATGACCCAGATTAGGACACTGGAAGATAAGGATTGACTTGATAATGCTGGGTTCAGAGCATCCTAGAAGGTCAGGATTTCTGGAGAGATTGCCCAACATTTTTTGGAATCTTGAGTCTCTCTGCACGTACATCAGACACCTTGGCAACTTCATATGCTGTAAGTTGACAGTATTATGAGCACAGTCATCCACATTTATAATGCTCCCAAATATCATCCCATTTCGTTCTCTGTGAGTCAGAATTTATGCCAATGCTGTCCATTATCTGAGAATGATAATGTTCAGAGAAGTTAAGTAACTTGCCCAAGTTCATACAGCTAGTGGCAAGGGGGGCTGAGGTTTAACTGTTGATTTCTAACAGAAAATCGGGGCCCCTGGACAGATTAAGCTTAATATAAATAATGCAGTCTTACTTATCAGGATTAAAAGGAAAATAGAGCCTCAATTATAACAAACAAAAAAGACAGGAAGAGCCTTATGTCCAATTCAATGAAAAGATTGCTGCAGGGTGTGAGTGTGAATGTGTGTGGAGGGGTGTGTGGAAGGGTGTGTGGAGGGGTGTGAGGCTCCCTCGTGTCTCCAGCATGACGCTCACACATGACAGGTGCTCAGTGACTCTGTGAGGAAAGAGTGAGTGAATGAGACCAGTGTCCTTCCCATCCTGCCCCTAGGCAGAGAGGCTGAATCCCACTTGAACAAGTTGTTAGGTGATTGATCACTGTCCACAGGCCACTCTCCGGGAAGCAGCTTGTGGACAAAGCCCCAGGGAGGAGTCCTTGAATCCTCTCATCAAGCTTCACTGTTCCCCGGGTGCATCTGGGGGCTGGCTTCTTCTCTTCCCTTGTATTCAGCCGTCCAACAGAAGTCTGCTGGGCCTCTCAACGTCCCTTCTGGGGCCATGTGATGGGCTTTCTCCTTTTTTCTTTCCGCCTCGGAAGAATCCAGGTTCAGGGTCTTTCCTAGGGTCTGACCTCTACCCGCTGAGCAAAGAGACCACATTCATGCCCAGGGAAGCTTCCTAGGTTTTGGAGAGCAGGGGCATTTAAAAAAAAAACATATCCTCTTTTCTTTCCATGCTGATTTGGAGTGTGGTCTCCAAAATGGTGCTGTTGTTTGGGGCTCTGAGCCCTGGGGGATTGAGGAAGGAGGCTGCGTTTGTTTGTTAATAAGTTAGGCCTTTGGATGAATTAGAGTCTGGTACTGTGTTCACCTCTTGTGGGTGGGTGGGGGGGATTATAGGAAAGGGCCTTTTCTTTCCATGTCCTTTTCCAGGGTGTTGTACTTGAGGCTTTAGTGAGTGGCTCTTTTGTTCAATAGTAACTTGAGAAAAAAGATATGGAAGGACTTTTCTAGTCCGTGGAAATGATCTAGCAGTACTCAAAAACACAGCTTCATTCTGCACTTTAAGAATCTAAGTCTACCAGTCCTTAACTGGGGTGAACCTTGTGCAGAGAGGTAGACCCAATTTTTCTTAGTTTGCTTCCTTTTGAGGTCATTATCTTCTTCATGTTGCATGGTAGAGCTAGACGGGAGTTTAGAGTCTTGACTTACTTCATGGGGATGAAGTGATCTCTGTAAGGTATTTGAATATATTTTCTGTATATCAAATATATATATATATATATATATATATATATATATACACGGGAATATTAACTTCTCAGTAAGAAAACTGAACTGGCTAGAAGAGAGTATATATATCAATATATATAATAAATAAAAGTATATATATTACATATTTAAGCATATATGGACATGTAGTACTATATTATAATACATAATATAATTATATCATGTATTAAACTTTTTTTTAATTGATAAGCTGGTTAGGAGGGAGATGTTCCCCTAATAACTATGAACTAATGTCAATAGTAACATTAAAACAGAGTTTAGAAGTTTGTGGTGGTTTCTGTTTAAGTAAATAAGGAGAAGAAAGAATGCATGCTCTAGGTGGTGAGCCACCCTCTCAGTAATAATATGAAGTGAACATGCAGTTATCACGACTGGCAAGATGCCGGCAGGGCACCGCGGCTCAGCTGGGGCCAGTGGTTTTTCTGCTCCTGTTGGCTCAGCACTGCTCACAATGGAGAGGTGAGGTATTAGGACAGTTGGGGCTGAAGGTAGCCAAAACAGATAACTTATTTTAAAAGAAATCCAGTCTCGTTTATACCAGCTCACTCATCTGTCTACAGGATAGAACCGGAAAGGGTTTGCTCATGTGTAGCTGAAATATTGGCAAGAGACCCCAGGCTTTCCTCACACCAAGAGGGAATGACGATTTCACATGCTGTTTTGAATGTTCATAAAGTTTTAATTGGCATCTAATCTAACCACTTGCTAGGCTTAACTTTGTCTAGCATGAGTTTTTCACAGTTTTTTGAAAAGTATATCAAGAGTAGATGGGCATTTAGTTCTTTAATTTCCTCTCCTGTATGCTGCCTTTGTTTTTATTGTTTTACTCTTCCAATTGCCTTAGTCTTATCTGCCTTTTACCTTAAGCTAGGTGGTGTGGGCCAGTGGGTGCTCATACCATTATTATCTTTGCAAAAGTCGCACACAAGACTCTAGTGATGCACAGGACCACACCTGACAGTGTATTCCATGTCCCTGCCCCACTTGCTAAATGCCCCCCAGCAAGTAGCAAATAAAAATCACCTTCACATATTTCTGAAACCTTGGCTATGGAAAAAAATGAAACCTTCTCTTGGAAATCCGAAAAAAAAATGTCTTTTGCAAATATTTAGAAAGGGACCTTGTTAGATGATTACAGAATCTTTGGATCACATGAGATTTTTGCCTTAACATGGCCTTTAAGTGACCTGCTAGCACATCAGTTGTTCACATGGTTGACATATGAGGCAAAGTGCATTAGGAGTCTGGATGAAGTCTCCAGGTATTCAACTGTAGGCTTCTTCAGAACAACTTGGGAATGCTTGGATTTCTGCTGAGGCCAAGGGCAAAAAACACCCATTTTGACAGAATCATCCTCAAGTGTCTTTTAATCATAGATTGGTAATAATTGATAAATTTAATAGTGAGATGAAATAGTTTCTCACTAGCCCTTCCAAAAGCAAGGGCAGGGGGCATAATCACAGTCTCACACTTTGTAGCTCAGATTCAGGTACAGGAAGAAAAATTTTCAGATGTTTGATTTATTATTTCAGCCTATACATTAGATTAACCAAACATATCTTGTTGCTGGCGGTGCAAGGATACTTATTTAGAATATAGAAAGAAACAATTCTATCCCACAAATTTGCATGTATGAAAAGAAAAGCAAGATGAAAAAGTTGTGACTTCTCAGAATATTTTAAAATATTAATTTTACTTAAAAATGCTTTAAAAACCAAACACACCACAAACATATTAAATATTACCTGGAGGCAGAGTAGTCCTGTTTGAGAATGTGTTATAATCTAAGAAGTAAATTTTACTCTCATAGTAAGAAGGACAAGAAAGAAAGAAAGAAAGAGAATGCTGTCTCCTGTATTTTCTGTAAAGCAGGCTTCTTTTGACCTGTATGAAGAGCATACAGAGTTTTGCATTTAATTCCTTTGCTCTCCTAGTTTTTCCTTCAGGACTTCCCGGGGCAGTTATTTTGTATGGCAATGCAGGACTCACTGGAAAGGTACAGATGACAATATTGACTCAAAACCCTGATCACTTTTTGTTCCAGTTTTCATCCTTTTTCTTTTCTTTCCTTTATTTCATAATGAGAGCAGGTAGAAAGGAAAAGAGGTTGCCCCCTTCTGTCGCGCGTCTTCTGAGTTTGTATTCAGTCTCCTTAGCAACAAGCCAAGCAATTGGGTTCCATTCAGCATTTCCTTCAAAACCAGAGGATCTCTACGCTAATGTTTTGTTAACCACACACACGTCAAATATGCTTTTCTTAGAAATGGGATGTGTGCTGTAAATGCGAGGAAGTATAGGAACACGGACCTAAATGCACACACTCAGGCATAGACGGCACAGTCGGGGACTTGGGCAATGTCACGCATCAAATGCCTCTGCTCAGTGAGTGTGTTCTGAACTATTGAACCCACAAATAGGAAAGTTATAAGACAGGATTATGCAGAACAAAGGTTGAAATTAGCTTGTAACTTTGAAAAAAAAAAGCCTCATATCTAAAGAAACATATGGAAAACTTTAAAAAAAAAGAGGAATCTAACATATGAAAATCCAATCCCACTGGAATGCTTTCCCATATACAGCATAAACGCCACATATATAAAACCACAGGTCCCTGCAGAAGTCAGGGCGAGGACGTGAGCCCCAGCACTTTTCTGGTAGGGCCTCCTTTGGGGAGTAAGACCTGGGTCAGTTTCCAGAGATGAAAGCTATTTCAAAATCCTTCCTTCTGGGAACCGTGGGTCCCATGCAAAGGGAAGTTTTGACAGTCTGTGCACATGATAGAGTGTGTGACACAATCCTAAAGAGGTCTCTGGTTCAGGTTGTAGGAGTCTGAGCTTTGGGGGTGCTAGAGGATGGAGAGTACTTCTGCAGAGAGGGGGTCTCTCTTGTTTAAATGGACCAGTGGTATCCCACTACGGGGTTACGGGGAAAGCTCAGCACTTCCGGGGCAGCGTTCTGGCCGTAAATTGCACAGGGACACATCCCATTCATACCAAATTCAGGTGAAATTTTCACTTAGGAGGTACAGTCTCACTCTTGGTCTTGTTCCTTGTATAAATCTCTGGTTTGGAAACTTTGCAGCAGTCGGGCGTTTTGAGCTTGAGGGCTGAAATGTCACTTTTAAAGCAGGGTTAAAAAGGTCACACAGCTGCAAATAATAATAGCCCAATGAAATTCAGATTCTAACTGCAGCCTACTTCAAGAATAACACTGAAACAGGAAACAAGCCTACCCGATCTTTTTACCAGTAAAGCTAGTAAGAACACTACTGATAAAGTAGTGTGTGTGTGTGTGTGTGAGTGTGTGTGAGAGAGAGAGAGAGAGAGAGAGAGAGTGTGTGTGTGTGGGGGTAGACACAAAGAAACAGAGAAACACATACATAGCAAGACAAAGGCATTAAAGAAGTAGACATTACAAAGAGAATTTCAGAGAAGACACACAGACACACAGACACACAGGGGAAGGCAAAACTATACTCACAAAAGAATTTATTTTCTTGGATTGAAATGCAAGAGAACTCATTTTTCGATATTCAGATTTGAAGGATAAAGATATACTTGAAGACCAAAGTGTTTTCTCTTTTTCTGCAGTTAGCTTCCGTTAGTTATCTCTTCAAATAACACCTCTTTGAATGGTTCCTATTTTACTACAATGGTCATCTGTTTTACAGATGAGGAAATAAAATAATGAAAGATACAGTATCTCTCCCAAAGAAAGTCTTAATTCCAAATTGAATATATAATTATTTTCCAACAGTCAGCCAATGTGCAAGGAGAATCATCCTGTATTCTTGCTGTGAAAGTAGAATCAGGCATTGTATTTTATATGTGTGTGTGTGTGTGTGTTGTGTGTGTGTGTGCGCGTGCGCATAGATATAGATATAGATATAGATATAGATATAGATATATATGTCAGTTAATTAATTAGTTTGTTTTGTGGAGCTATGGATTGAAGCCAGAGCCTGCATGCTAAGCAGGTGCTTTACCACTGAGCTCTCTTCGAATAAAATAGAAGTAGAGTTGTGTTTTTGATGGATGTGTGTTGGGTTATTTTTGTGTGTGGTTCCTTGTCTCCCTGACCAATTTCTCAGAAACACAAAGTGTAAACACAATTGGCTATGCCCTTAACAATTTTAATTAATTAAATAATCTTTGTTTCCAGAAGGAAAGCATGTTTGATCTGGAGTGTCATCCGCAGAGACTGACTCAAGCAGCTCCTATTTATCAGCTGTCCCAGACACTTTAGGGAGGATCAGTTTCCTTCTCTGGAGCCCTTTTGGTGGTTTAGTAGGCTCAGTAAGGTAGCAAAGGGTCTTTTCTGATGAGTCTTGTCAAGGAGACTCATTCCATATCCATCGCAGGTCAATAAAAGCTGACAAAGGTTTTAACATCATTATTAAAATTCAAGCCCTTCTTTCACATCTAGATTGCATTCATAACAAAGTTAATTCTACCAGAGCTAAGGAGAACATATCAACACATTAGTGCTCATTGATACTTCAAATTTTGGTTTGAAGTTTTCCTAACTTTCAGTAATGGTAAGTGCACATGCCAGCTTTCAGATTGAAACAATCTTTTTAGTGTGTTACTATTCCTAAGCCCATATCACTGAATGGCTCTGCCTGATGTTATTGGGGAAATTTGTGCTCTTCTATTAAGACTGGAGGTTGATGTTAACTGAGGATTGGTTACAGCCACCTGTGATTTAGACAGGCATCACTCTTGGCTAACTAGAGCAAACCAGGTGATGTGGCATTTCCCTCCCTCTGGGCCCAGTTGCAACCTGTAAATTTAAAATACGTATTTCCAGTATTTCAGTAAAATATCCAAGTTTTTAGTACTATTTGCTTTTTGCAGTGTTTGCCTTTCCTGAAATGATCATTCCCAGTGTATCCCTACATGGCTAGCAAAGCATTTGAATAGATTGCATCAGCCATTGTGGACAGATTTCCCATTTTAGACCAGGAATTTGTGGGGTCAAACCCTGAACAATGGAAGAGATTCTTGCTCCCTTGAGGCCAGAGGAATCCAGTGGCAGTTGAGGGTTTGAATTGTAAATCAAGCCTGTCATCTCCTTGTCAGCTATGGAAATCTCAATTGACTTTGTGTACTATTAGGGTTTATTTTTAGAATTTTTTGTTGTTTTCCAAAAAATTTGATGGAAAATAAGGCTCCGTGAACTCTTTGCTCTTGTTGAGCAAATAAATCTGAATTTGGAATTTTGAGAATTTTAGTACTATTTAAAAGTTTTTAAATGATGAGAGTGTCTACCACAATTATGACTAGTTCTAACCAAAGCTATGGGATGTGTTTTTCAGACAGCTCTCTGCGGGGGTCATACATGGCACACAGCAAACAGACTAGACTTTGGTGGTTTCCATGTCTATGGCAACATTAACGGGTTAAACTTATAATGAGTTAATACATTTTCATGTGAGATTTTATGAAAACTAGCTTTACCCCACTGTGTTCACCAAAAGCAAGCACCTCTGACTTTTTTCCATGAAGTCTGGGGACTTCAAAGGCCATAAGTGGGCACAGGTGGAATGGAGGGTCACACACAAGCTCTTGCCTCATTGAAAATTTGGTTTGGGGACCAAAAAAGTAAAAAAATAAAAATAAAATAAAACAAAATAAAAAAAACCCACTTCCACAAGAGTAGGGAACAGGCAAGCTGTTTGGGGTGGTTTATTATGATGATTCAGGATTCATTATCCATTCCACAAATATTTATTGAACGCCTACTATGGAAGCTTTATGCAGTGGTGCCCAGGGTATGGTGATTGCCAAGTAAAACTTGGTTTATTAAAAAATCCCAGCTAGTAAAATAACTGAATGGGAAATGAGAAGATGAGGCCTGACTTCTGAGAACCAAATGTGGAACAACCTGGTGAAAATCATGTCTGAGTAATTTGCCCCCACTTGATGAATGATAAAAGAATCTATGCAAGGCTTTAGCAGGAGTCTGTTTGAGAAAATAATTACTGCAATATGTGCTAGAAAAGAACCATAATAATAGACCATAAAAAATAAACCATGGCTCTTGACTAATACAGCAGACCAGATCATAACTGGTTGACAAAAGTAATGAAGCCTACAGGGTAGAGTGGCACCATTTAGTGGAACCATTGCCAACGCCTACACAGAAAGGAATTAGCAAGGGAGTGCTGTTTGCAGAGGCCAAATGTGGGAACTGCGGAGCATCAAAATAAAGCAGTTGAGATTTATATACCACTATAGAACACACCCACTCACCTCAGACTTAAACTTAATTTATATCAGCAACTGCCATTTTACCTTAACACTTTTATTCCAGTGTTATGTTGCTGAACATATCTGGTCCATATTTATTGCTTAGCATGTACTAAATTGATACAGATTCTTTTATGTTTAAAAAGTAAATATAAGGGCTGGGGCTGGGGCTCAGTGGTAGAGTGCTTGCCTAGCTGGTGTGAGGCACTGGGTTTGATCCTCAGCACCACATAAAAATAAACAAATAAAACAAAGGCATCCTGTCCATCTAAAACTACAAAATATATAATAAAAAAAAGGAAATAATAAAATGACCGTAGTCACTCAGAATAGTCACCAATAGTGGTGACTAAACTCTATAAACGATTTGAAGACAGACTCTGTATTTCTCCAGTGGTACTTTCTGAGGCAGAGTTCTTCTCCTGACCCAGCTCAGTGGATATCAAATTCTATTGATCATAACATCACATCGTGAAGGTGCCATGAGATGAGTCCCAGCTACATGGCTGAGCCTTGTTAGGTCACCAGGCACCAGCATCAGAATATAATTCCAGGGTATTTTCTATGACTCATAGGCAAATTGTAATCAATAATTAAGATGGGTCACCAATTCTGATATTAAACAGAGATACTAGGTGTGAGTATGATAACCCCAAGCTTATGGGGAAGGTTGGCATTTGGGTAGGTCAAGGTTTGGGATGCGTTTGTGTCCTTAGTGGAAAACTGCTTTCTTCTTATAAGTGCCTGAGCTTGGTCAGCTCTTCCTTCGCTTTGGGTTATTAATGAATCTCTTTCAACTTTCAGCAGAACTTCCACTCTTGACCACTTCTGTTGCGTGGATATTAATTTAAGTGTAATCATTAATTACTACTTTCAGATGTAGGCCCTAAGTGTGGGCATTTAGCACTTCCCCATCTCACTGTCATGTAATCCTAATGTTAGTTGTTGAAAGAGGCTTTTCTTCATTATATTAGCAGGTAAAGTGCTCTGTGGTATCCAAGAAAGATTTACCTAGGCAAATAAGGGAATACTTTATAATTTTATTAATAGGGGATGTTTGCTCTTTGAGGATTCAGTACCACCTGTCCACAGATGTCTCCCATACCTAAGCACACACACACTAGATACCCAGCCCTTTTGCCATAACTTAAAAATGACTCAACCATGCAGTGAGACTCAAGAACAAGAGACCTGAAGATTAATGTCTTATAAAGGAGGGGATATTGAGGCATGAAGCAGTTAAATGATCTGGCAGTGCTCAAGCTGACAGACAGGAAGTTTCCAGGAAAGCATTTTAAAAATTTTACGAGAAAAACAGATATATTTATTTAGAGGATAACCCAGTTACTCTGTTTATTCTACCTTTGGTCAAAATCATTTTATCAACTTTAAAGTCACTCTTTGAGACTCAGAAGGAAGTTGTCAGTGTTTGGGGAGGAGGAAGGCTCTGTGATCAGTGATGGCAAGATCAAATGAATAATGAGACATGAGAAGTTGATTTAATTGCTTGTGACTTTCTTCACACAAGGGCAGGCAGAAAGATCCCAAAAGTATCTGTGGTTTTTCTTCTTTCTTTTTTTTTGGATATAAATCAGCAGTGTGACTCTGTAAAGATTTATCATATATGTTATGTAGAACTAGAGCACAAGAGTTGGAAGGGTGCAGATACTAAAAAATGATACATATCTAAGGAGATGGAAATGCCAATTACCCTCATTTGATCATTGCAATTTGCATATGTGCTATTGAATCATCACACTGTACCCCATTCATATACACAATTATTATATGTCACAATTTTTAAATTAAAAAATGACTCCTTTCAATAAGCAACACATATGTATGTATAGAATACAGCAAAAGAACTTATATAATAACGCTCGATACAGGAAATCTGTAAAATTATGGATATTACTATCTTAGTCGGCACCCTTAGGAAGCCTTTCCAAACGAAGAGTGAAAAGGACATTGCTCTGTGAAAACTGCATGGGGGTGAGGAAGCATGGTTTAAAGGGTTTACATTTTTAAATTTTTAAATATCTTTCTAAAAGTGTTACCTAAGGCAAGTCTTCTCTCTTTGTGTTTTAGAAAAGTAAAAGTATGCACATATTTTCCTAAAGAATACACATCAAATACGGTAGTGTTTGGTGGAAGAAACACTACTGTATATATATAGATATAAGCAGAGCTTATATTTTATATATAGATATAAGCAGAGCTCCTTATTCCAAGGGTAAAGGGACTTTGGGAGTCCCTTTGGAATCACTCACAAATAGCATTTATTTTTATTTTTTATTTAAAAATTATTATTATTAATTATTTGGTACTGGAGATTTAACCCCAGGGACATTTTACCAATAAGTTATATCTCCAGCCCTTTTTGTTTTTTATTTTATTTTAAGATGGGGTCTCACTAAGTTGCTTAGGGCCTCAGCTAAGTCACTGAGACTGGTCTTGAACTTGGGATCCTCTTGTCTCAGGCTCCTGAGCTGCTGGGATTACAGGCATGCACCACTGAGCCTAGCTTTTTTTTGAGACAGGGTCTTTCTAAGTTGCCCAGGCTGACCTTGAACTTGTAGTCCCCCTGCCTCAGCTTCATGAATAGCTGGTATTATAAGTATGTACCACTGCAAAAGTAGCATTTTAAAAATTCAAATTGCTTCCTGTGCACAAAGTAAAAACAATAGGTTCTAATTTAGTAATAGACAATATACCACTAACTGCCCATGTAACTTATGTACACTTAACTCTAAAATTGGTTAAAAAAACAGAAAACTACTCAAATTGTGTAACAAATTTGTGTACTACGTCCTGTGAAATTTTTTTTTTGGAAAATTATGTTGCTTTGTGGATTGTTAACCACAAAAACCCATACATATATACTGTGCTGCCTTTGGGGAGGATTTGCAAAAGTAATTTTGACTATACTGAATTTTTGCCTAAAGAAAACACTTAGGACTGAAAATTTACCTAAGAAAAGATCATAGTATTGTTTAATGTATTTTGGATTATAAGATTTTTCTCCTTAAAATTACTTCATTCCAGCTTATTTATCTAGATCAGTAAGTCAGCAGATTCAGTCCTGTATTATTTTCAAATCAGCTTATAAAACAAAATTATCAAAATATCTGGTGTACCTTTGCTGACTTCTATTTACTTCTCTTTCCTTACAATATGGGTAATTTCTGTTGAGGCTTCATCAGACACCTGAGCTGAAAGGGAATTTGGGACCATGACTCACCAGCAGAATAATCTGATACACTGATTCCAGGGTTACTTTTGCAACACTGCAGCTTGCTGGGGGTCATCACGGGTATCACTTAACATACTGTTTAGGGTCGGCCCTCCTCACACTGAGGACTGATTACCAAGGGGGCTGTCATATCTCCTGCTGTCCTAAGTAGTCAGTCCCAGAAACATTCAGCAGGGCTGAGTCAGCCTTTTGCCTCAGAATCTTCCTGTGCTGTTGGGTCTTACCTGGTGGTAACTCCCACAGGTAGTTTTCCAGAGGCAGGATTTTGGCTGTGACATCTTGATGGCATTTTTTTCCATTATGTACTTAAGAAGGCACGGAGCCAAGGAACTCCAGCAAAGCAGGACCTGAGTTCATTCATGTCAGTGTTTGCCTCCTTGAATTTGGGAATTGGGTGCAGAAAAGGGGCTCTGAGCGACTGTCTTTCTCATGAGTCTCAGGCAGAAGCAGGAGATATTCATGAATTTCTGTTTTCCTTCCTCCCTCTCCCTCTGACCCTTCAGATTTATGAGGAATCCAAGATGAATTTGGAGCAGGAGAGGCCGTTTGTCTGCAGTGCCCCAGGCTGCTCCCAGGTGAGTGTGCAGATCCTCAGTGCTCCCTCCAGCTCACAGAAAATGCACCCGCCCTCCGACAGGAAAGCTCTCACTGGGCGACCATGCCTGCCCTGAGCTTTCCTTCTTTACCAAGATACTGTCAAAGTCTGCCTCTCCTCCTCATCCTCATCATCTTCACCCTCACTATATTCCTCTTTGAATAGTTAAAATACTCCTCTCTTACCTCTGAAGTACAGTGGTGTTGAACATTTCCGCCCATCACATCCCCCTAGAGGTGAAACCAGATGCATCCTGCCCATTAGATATGAAGGGCTGTCATTTCAGAAAGGGAAAAGGAAGTGCTTACTTTTCCAGAAGCCACTTGAATACTATCTGGGCCTCTGGATGACTGGTGAAATGCCTTACTATCATAGCTTAAATTCTGTTTTGTTTTATTACCCCCTTTGAGTCAAAGAAACCCTCTATAACTTTACTTTTTAGCACCTATGGTTTCCCTATGTATCTAAATCTCAAGAAGGAAAGACTCCTGCTGTACTGGGTGGAATCTCTCGGCTTCTGAGGACTCTCATCAAGTAGAAATGGTGTGGGGATCCGATGAGATGCTACCTGGGGATTATCATAGGGCCTGTATACAATAAGTGCTCAGTTAACACTCTGTCTCCTTACCACGACTGCTGCTAGGATTATTATACTGCAACCTGCCTTTTTGAAAGAAATTAGAAATGTCCATCACCTAAGGTCAGAGTTTTCCGTTTCTCTTTGGAACTTAGTAATGACTTTTCCTACTTTTGACCCTTTGCATAGCTCCCAGTTCTAATCATTTCCATTTGTGGGAAATGATCACACCTGCTTGCTTTCCTACTGAGATCTTCATTTTATGGGATATAACACAAGTTTAAAACTCAAAGCATAGGCATCTTCCTAATGTGGTAATTAGTCACACCCTTTCCCTAAACTGGACCCAAGCTGCTCTCCCTGCCTATCTGGTTGGTGGGGTTGGCAGTACCGGGCAGAGCAGTGCCTATGAGAGCTGTTGAGGACCATCGTTATTTATGTCCCCAGGGAATATGTGGAGATTTTGGGGAGCCTTCCAGAGGGAAGAAGCCAGAGAAACACAAAAATGTTTCCGGTGTTATGAGTTGGTGTTGTCAGCCGTGAACTGAGCAACCAGAGTCCCGTGCTCCAGTCCTGGAAGTTTCACCAGGGGATTTTGTGCCAATGTGTATTTCCGAAGTGTAAATAAGGAAAGCATTAGAGAAAATTATTTTGAAGCAAACTGGTTTTGAAGGTCATTCTGAAGTAGGAAGCACTAGGAAAACACAGATAGGTTGATAAGTAACTGGAGAAAATACTGCTAGACCAGGACTCTCCATGGTGAGTGCAAAATATCATCTTACTAACCAGGTAAAAACCTGATCCCCTAACTGAGGTGAAACTGATTCTCAGCATTTTTTTTTTTCAAACCAGAAATCTTGATAGCCCAAGAGAATCAAATAATCTGAGCAGTTTCCTTTGCTTTGAGTGTGACAATGAGACATTAAGTTTCATTCAAGTTACTCAGCACATTTTTGTGGAGTTAGGAGGTGCCAGGCACTCTGGTTGCCCTGGGGAAACAGCACTGCACAAGACAGTGTCCCTACCCTCACAGAGCTTCTAATCTACACATCAAATCTATAACCACATGATCTGATGACTCTATTTGCAGTTTTGAATAAAGACCATGGGCCACGAAGTATAAAGCAGGGGAACTGACTTTACCTGGGGAGGTAAATGGGAAGCTCTTTTAGAGAAAGGTATTTAATAGAAGGGGATCAACAGACACCTAGCAAAGGCAAAAAAGAGAATTGGGGGCAAGCTGGGATTCCTAGTAACGTCTAGGATTATGCATGACCACCTGATAATTAGACAAGTCAGGGAGAATAGAGCTACACATAAGTCCTTGAAGTATATGGCAGAATTTCCCAAGCATGGCACTGTTAATATTTAGGGGTGAATAATTTTTTGATGTGGGGCTGTGCATCCCTGACCTGTATCCCCCAGATCCCTGGTCACACTCCACCATTGTAACAACCCCAGACATTGAGACATTTTTGCCAGATGCCCCTTGGGGGCAGGGGCAAAGCTGCCCCTGCTTGAGAGTGACTGCGTATGGTTTGCATTTTGGGTTTAGCCTTGCTTTTAAAATTTTTTTTCTTTTTATCTTTCTGGCTTTAAACTCCCTTCTTTGAGTGGTCTACCTACTTCTAATCACTGCTGTCCCATTATTTTATGAATTACTCTATGCTACCTTTCCTCCTTTTGGGAGTCAGGCAGGGTATACATAAATCAATGCCACAGATGTGTGGTCACTGGTGTCAGATGCTGCTAGAGCAGGGATAGTTAGAGAACCCGGCCGGGCTGTTGCATTTGGCAGATAGGTTGCCCAGTGCCGCCCGACCCGGGAGAAGAGAAAGGCGGAGGCCAGATGGAAGGATTAATGAGAGAGTGGGCGGTGAGGAAGCGGAGGTGGCAAACATAGAGGACTCTTTCAGGAGCACTAGGCAGTGACGGGAAGCAGTGTGATATAATGGTAGCCTGAGAGGGAGGTAGCTTTTTTAAAATTAAAGGATAGCCAAGCTGAATTTAGTCAAGGGCAAGAAACCAGCGAAAGAGGAGGAGGGGACATGCTGATTCCCCGGATCAGGGCCTACAGACACCCAAGTGGGAGTGGGCATGCTCCTTCCTTGAGCCAGGTGGAGATGAAGGAGAATCCATGAAGTCACATGCAAATCCTGGGAGGTGACAATAAAGTTTGAACTGGGTTCGTTTTAAAATTTAATTCGGGGGGCGGGGGGAGAAGGAGTTTCTGGGGACAGAACCCAGGGCAATGAATATGCTAGGCAAGCTCTAACATGGATCCACACCCCCAGCCCTTACATAGGCTCTGTGAATGACCTTGAACATCTTGGTGAAGGAGCAGGTCGTTTCCTTGAGCACACTGAGTAGACTGAGTAAAAACTTGGTCAAATGTGGGAAATAAGGATTTTACAAAGTTTCTTGATTTTAGATGACAATTCCAAGCCTCCTTCCCACCTTGATGCATCTAAGACTCAATGTCCCCATTTACTGTGGAAGCATTTCTTTCTTCCTGACCAGCTCTCATAACAAGATGCCCATCTTTCAATTGAGGAGGACTTAGAGTTAAGAAAATATCATTGTCACCCAGTAGTTCCAAGTGTCTCCTGGTGGGATATTAGGAATTCCCAGTCAGGCTAATCTTTACCATCAGGACATTTACTTTAGGCACATTCCATGTCCTGGGAATCTGCAGGGAGGGAGTGCAGGCTGGGATTGGAAAAGGAGAAAGTGAATTATCAGGATTTGATTGTGGGAGAGGTGGAAGGATTTTTCTTCCCTTTTCTCCTTGGAAAGAAATTTGGCTTTATTAGGCATGGCCTGCGATACCTGTGAGATCTTTTAAGTTACAAATCCTTAGACGGGAGGAGAGACACGTTTCTCTTGTTCTTTGAAATCTCATAGTCCATTGTTACTTTCACTCTCCCTTTGCCCTCTGCGTTAACCACATTTTGAGTAACTCTCAGCTCTGCATCTGTCGCAGACTGTACATTTTGATTATTTACAATTTGCTGCTATTTTCCTACCTGATTTTTAAAAATTACAGTTGTCTTATAGTGTCTCCTTTTGAAAGTAATGATAGTTAATATGAGCCAGTATGGGAATTATTAAGAAGTAGTCTAACATCCTAACATTAGGCTATTATTTTACAGAAAAAAATGTCTGGTCAATATGAAATGAGGGATATGAGCATGTTGATTATATATGTATGTATATCATGAAAATTATGTTTTTGACAAGAAGACAAAAATATTTAACCCCTGTCTCTAAGTCACATGTGGTAGTGTTGCATATTGAGTGCAATCATATATGATGTTATAAAGACGAGAGAAGAGATGAAACAGAGGCAAAGAACTATCATGTCACATAAAACAAACTTCTGCCTATTCAGAAATTGGCCTAATTGCCATGCATTTCCAATTCTGTGCTCTCCAATTTTTACTTATAATGAAAAGTAAATAATTGTTGTTTACACAAAGAACTACTTTTAGAATATTTCGTGGCATTCAGTCCAGGGAATTCCCTTGTTCTCATGAATACAAATCTATAGTCTTTGAAATTGAAAATGTATATTGTCAATCTTGAGGAACTAGGAAGTTCTGAATGGATTTTTAAAAAAAATTGTCAAAAAATGGAAATGTTCAGCAGAATTGTCTTTTCTTGTATTTTTATTTGATTTTGATAAAGCAGATACTCTGTTAAGTTTAATTATTACAACATATCAATCTAAGTCAGGATAGGCTAGGATCTGTTACAATAACAAAATCACCCCAAAGCTTCTATGGCTTAAAACATAAAAACTCATTTCTATTATAGATTGGCAGGAAGCGCTTCAAAATTGTTTAGAATTCAGAAATGTTTTTCATAATTCTTCAGAGATTTAGGATTTTTGAGTGACTACTATTTCCAGTATTGCAAGTCACCATGATACACCATTAAAAAGATGAGGGGAATAACAGAGGATCTTACACCAGTAATTCCATGCTTGCCTCTGAGTGACAGGTCACTTTCATTCATGACTAAATGTGCAGAGCTAGTCACATGACTCCATCCAACAGAATAGGGCCAGAAAATCTAGTCCCACCTCAAGACCAGAAATCAGATAGCCAAAAATATTTGGAAGCAGCATTTTTTGAGAGGGTTAAATCACAGTTTTTGGGTTCTTTTTAGTTATACATGATAGTAGAGTATATTTTGACATAGTTATATAAACATGGAGTATATCTTATCCTAATTATGATCCCCGTCTTGTGTATGTACATGATGTGGTTATTCACTGTTGGGAGCAGCATTATTGATAATGATAATATCATTCCCTGAAAATTAAAAATAAATAAGCATTTACTATGCAGAGAATAGGATACTAAAAATAAGCTGTCATGTTACTATAAAATTGTATGTCTACTTATAAAAAACAGATAATGGATGGATCAGGGCTTCATAAACAGAAACATACTATACAGATGTCATGGTGTACATTTGTAGTATATATGTCAAGCATGGCATATAATTCTTTCCCAAAGTCTGACATGAATCAAAATTCTTTTCTATGTCATGCATTTCTCCTACTTTGGGTTAATCTATAGATAAATGTCTAGCATACTTGTCATGCCTTAGACTTAATTTTACACTATTATGTAAAACAGTAACCACTACAGAAAAGTTCCATATGGTTTTGCAAAATTCCAGTTCCTCACAGATCTAAATCCAGTTTCTTATTTTGGATATGGTCTTCTTATGTTTATAAGAAGAAATGGGAAATTTTTAATTTTTTCATGCTGCCATTAGTAGTTAATTTTTTGTGAACATAATAAACATTAATTTAAATGCTATTTCTTTTTAAAAAGAAAGCTGCCAGCATCAGGCAGATATTAGGGCATGGCACATTTTTGAAATATATGTATATATAATCATGTAATGATTTTATATATATATATATGTATAATTATACATATATATAATTTTAATTTACCTCTTTCTGTTTTATCCTTTAGTAAAACACAAAATTTTAAAGCCTACCCTCAGATGAAATCTTCTAGTTCCTAAAGAAAAATATAATGTACTAATTAGTCAGTGCAGTTGGTTAGATCCAGGGAATAGAAGTAGAGGCCTTTTAAAAAGTTCCCAGGGAAGGTGTGGGGACTCAGAGAATGATTGATAGCAAAGATCTCTTATTCATTATCAGCACTCAGCCAGATTCTGCAATATAGTTAACCCTTTGGTAAACTAATGGAAATCATGATGCATACATATATTTGAGTATAAATGAAAGAAATATCTCAGCACATTTGCTTGCTTAGAATAGTTTGTAACTTTACTCATGCTTTCATACTTTTTTTCAGAACTGATTGTTTTGCTTTTGCAAGTCACATTCACAATGTTAAATAAATCTTTTTCTCTCTGATGACAAATATGTGCTACAAAACTGACTATCTCTCCTTTCCATTCCTTTTTTCTATTTGTGCCACAGCGCTTCCCAACAGAGGACCATCTGATGATTCATAGGCACAAGCATGAGATGACTTTGAAGTTTCCCTCAATAAAAACAGACAATATGTTATCAGGTAAGGGGCCATAAGCAAAGAAGATTTGGATGGTCAGATCAGTTCCATACAAGAATTTTATTCTCCTTTGGGTGGGCTGATTACCCCTGGCCCATTCTGTACTTTGAAAATATACATGTCTGAGGTAGAGCAGAAATGCAATCAGCTAATGTAGTGTTCACTCAAATAATTGAAGAGCTGAGGCTTCTCATTTTCTGGAATGTGAAATACTTATCACTGTGAAACTTAGTTCCATGTAAGTTTTTCTTTTTCTTTTTCTTTTTTTTTTTTTAAATCATATACCTCCAATCATGCAACCAGTATTAATTAGGCTTTGGTAGTGCACACAGTACTGTTCTGAGTGCCTTGGAAGATGCACAGATTGATATATTTCCTATCCTTAAGGACATCATGATAGAGCATGCATGTGAAAACTTAGCTAAAATGAAGGATCATACACAATATATCAGACTAGTATTGTTAAGAGAAAAACGCTGTGCAGCTTTAGTGGAAAGAGCTCTTTTTAGGCTGAGGTGGTCAGTGAAGCTTTCCATAGGAAACAGTACCTGCTTTGAAGTGGGAGATTAAATGAGATAATACCTGGAAACACAGCAAGTGCTCAGCAAAAGTGAGCAGAAATAAATAATGCAAATAATTACTTTAGGCCATTCCTTCCCATTTTGGGTGTCAGGGCCACTCAGGAATAGGAGTGAGGAACCTGAACTCTAGCCTGGATTCTGTCTCATTTGGCTATATGATCTTGAGCAAATAGTTGAACTTTTCTGAACCTTGGTTTCTTTCCCCCTAAAATGGGAACAATTGCGTATGCCCAGGCTTATTGTGAAGATCCAGCCGAAAAATTCCAGAGAAAATGTTTCATAAACCCTGGCAAGGGAGTCACATAATCTCCTGTGACCCTTCTCAGGATAGAAATATGTCATCTGAACCCTGGACTTGCTGGCATCATGAAAGATATAACACATCTATGAACATGTTTTAATTGGTATCAGCAGAGAAACCAACTTCTCTGGCAGACCTGGCTCATATATTTAGTGTTTCTATGGCACTTTCATTTTCCAAGTATTTTATCATCTCAGTTATTTGTAAATCTTCGGAGAGTCATCAGACAGGTTATTACCAGGAAGCACTCAAGGAGTGGAGCAGCTTTTCTGGGCTCACTGAACAGGGCAGGGTTTAGGGTCCTTGATCCCTGATGTGAACTCTGTGATGGTGCCAGTTTAGACATAAGTTCAGATACTCCCAGTGTCAGAGCTGTCCACACAGCTTCCAGACCTGTCGGTGATAGTAGTACAGATGTGCTGTGATTTGGAAAACCATGGAGCTTCCCTGCCCCTCTCCTCCCTCTCTCTCAGCCCCTCTATGTTTTGTTTTGAGTGAGTTGGTTCTTGGGGGATAGCTTCAACTTTCCCTACAAAGGGGCAGAAACTCCAATTTGTAAGAGTTATAATAGCCTAGAAAGGTTAGGGAACATGGCCTGGCCTTTAGCTTTCAGCATTTATGATGTTCTATGGAGTCACACAGAGTATGACTTCATACTCATGTACATATGCAAGTAGCAAGGCTGTAGACTGTGCAGTTCCCAATTTTTAAAATGTTAAATTCTTCCTATATTTTCCCCATATTGAATCCCTGAAATAGACTGCCTGATGGTAGAGGATTTAGAGGTGAATATCAGGGAGTGGCAGGTGTGTAGGGAGATCTCTGCTTTAGTGGTAGGTACCAGTGTAGTGTCTTTCAGGCAGGCTGCTAACTGGTCCTACAAGGAATGCCACCTGATGATCCAAGAAAAAGCAGACAAAGATATGTGAACAATCGCTTGAAGCATTCTTCTATATATTGCCTAAAATAGGAAATAGGGTTTTGATTAATCTCTTGCAGCCTTTCAATATTTTTTACCATATCCTTATTAGTTTGTGTGGCTGTTGCTGCCAATCATGGGCAGTGTCAGGTGGAAAATCATGGGAAGAAAAGTAACTTTAATTTTCACAATGTCAAATTTAAAATGAGAAAATGAAGGGAGAAATAAACATGAGGAAAAAAACAGTAAGAATAATGTAGTGGTTTATTTTCTTTTGCTTTCTCAAGTTTGCTGTTGGAGTGGTATGAGACCATTTCATACTCCAAATGAAATCGAGTACTAAATTTGAAAACTTGCTGCTCACTTTGCATGTTCGTCATCTCATAGGGATTTTCTTACTAGAGGGAATGCAAAAATATTCAGTTCGGCTCCATTTCCTTGCACTTGGAGAAGTGAAGTCTACTCTGTGTAATATACTGGTGGTGTCCACACTGAGTTATAATAGACTGTCTACTGGGTGTTTTACTTTGCTATTTTTCCCTAGGAAATACTTCAGTGTTTACTTATCTCAAACTTCATTTTTCGTAATGATAGTTTTAACATACTAGTTTGACATTGCAAATTTGACCGTCGGGTTTATTTGTATCTATTTTGAATTTCAATTTATCAAAAACTTTGGAGTCTACTTTTATTAAAAACATATTCATTAAAATGTATTTACTTCCAGCCCTGTCTTGTGAATAGATGAGTGAAAACGAATGGTTTTATATAGCTTAAAATGTAAAATCAAGAATAAAAACTCGAACCTCAAATGAACAGCACAGCAAAACTCTAAAGTCCCTCTTGGACCACATTTTTCCCAAGCAATACTCAATTACATAAAATTGCATTTCAGATGAATTGGGGTTTAGCATATGTTAAGAAGATAAAATGTAGTAGGCGTATTTATGGCTACTACATTTGCCATTTTGTTGACCTTCATTTTGAACATCACTTTATCTTTCATTAGTTACAAGTGTTGCAGTTAGTGATGGTGTTAAAATGTCATAGATATAGCATTCAAGAATAAGTTTCCAAGGCTGGATGTGTAGCTCAATGGTAGAGCATTTGCCTAGCATGCATGAGGCTCTGAATTAATTCCTAGCACTGCCCCCGCTCAAAAGAAAGAAGAAGAAAGCAAAGAGAAGTTTCCAAAGATCTGAAATACTTTCATAGACTTATTGGAAGACCCATTTTACCATTTTATTTATTCCAAGTAGAGTTTGCTACTCAAAAATGACTATTACTGATCAGTAATAATTATCACAGGGTAGGATAGTAAAAGCAGAAGTCATGATATTTTATCGAAATGAGTCTGTTCTTCTGGATAGACAATAAACAAACTTCTTATTCTAAAGGGACAGAATAAGGACACAAATGGGGATGGTGGTGTTGAGTTCAGGAGGCAAAGGCTTGGACAACCCTTCCTACCTTGGTCCTATCCTTTTGAATTGGTCTGCGTGATACTGATATGATGGTTCTGTATCCTTCCCTTTAACTGTAGTTTAAAAACTTCTGATGAGAGGAAATGTCATGGTGAGCGAAGTTGGGCTCTTGGGGGTTTTAAGTGCCAAATTTGAAATAGGACTCTGAAGAGGACAATGTACTTCCTCATATAAGTTGCAAAATTACGAGCTATTACGTGACAGATCCATCAATTTAAAAACCATGGTCAAATTTTAGTATAGAAATAAAGATGATGGTGTTTGAGTTTATTTTAATGGTATAATAATTAGGTACACAGGAATTCCCAAATTTTGACTCACTTCCACTTTTTTTTTTTTTTTTTAAACAGGGTCATTAGGTTTTATACAGGAAAACAAAAAACAGAATGAGAATCTGTTTTTAGGTTAGGTACAGAATTTGTACCTAAACAAGCAAATTATATTCCAAATGAAAATGCAAATTGTAAAAAAAAAAAAAGATTGAAGCACATAGCCCCTCTTTCTTATTTCTTGCCATACGTTTTGGGACCAGTGAGTTCCATCTTTCCTGTGGAGAGAGTGAGATGGGCATCCCTCAGGGTAGAGATATACATGATTGAGTGTGTGTGTGTGTGTGTGTGTGTGTGTGTGTGTGATTTAGAAGGTAATTGATTTCACTGCATGGGGAAAAAGATGAAGTTCAAAAGTGCTGAGGACTTTTCCCAAAAAGTAAAACCCAATCAACATCTCAGGTGGGAAGCCTAAGAAAGAGACGCATTGGACAAGGCCTTTAAATGCCTAATAATCCCACTCCCAGAGGTCATGGCCTGTTAATGTTGCAGGAAATGGGTCTGTCCTTGGAGGGAAGTTGGGGCAGGCACCAGCCCAGTAGCAGAGAGAGGAGCTGAAGTTGCGCCTCTATCACGTCTACATACTATTTAACAAACATTTATTGAGAGCTCACAGAGGTCATCATGGGTGTACTGCACTGGACAAGATACTTAAGATCCCTCTTATCATGGAACACACAGTAGTAGAATGTGGAAGAATTAAACAACCACAAGACAACCCAGATAAGTGAATAAGGAGATGTTACTAGTGACACATGCCATGAAGATAAAGCTTGACAATGTGACAGCAAGTGGCCAGCAGGCCACCTCAAATCTGGTGATCAGGAAAACCTCTCTGCATTTGTGTAAAGATCTGATATGTCAAGAAATGTGTAATGTTTTGAACAACCCACAATAAAAAATTAAAAAAAAAAAAAAAGATCTGATGTGCAGCACTAAAATCAGGGTTCCTTTGTCCCTGACTTCTGCATATAGTGAGATTGGATAGAGCAGCCCTGCAGGACAGATGTGGTACAGCTGGCTGTCTCTTAAGCTGGCATACACAGGAGAGTCCAAAGACTGTTTCTTCCTACCATTTTCCTTCCCAATTTCTCAGCACTTATCATCTGGCGCAAGTGATGATACCATCCTTCAGAGCCCAACTCTGTCCCCAGGCTAGGTCTAGAATCAGGGCCCATCTCTAGTTCCAGGCTCTAAAGCTAATTCTCACCATGGAGAAAGCGAGAACATGATTTAATGAAGTGGAGCATTTGTCTCCAAGAGACTGGTCATGATCACCCCAACAGCCCAAATCCATTGGTCATGGCCCTTTGCTACAAACCCTATTAATAATTCATGGGCATTTTAAGGGGGGAACCAGAGGGAAGGTGCCATATGTAACTCCAAATTCTTTTTAGAATCAACTGGGATATTTTTTAAAAAAGGGATTGAGGAAATAAATAATAAATATTACACTCTCTGTCTCTCTCTCAGACACACACACACACACACATACACACACACACAGCCCATGAGCCCATGAGCCCATGAGCCCATACTTACCTCCTCTTCTTGACAATTCCACTGACAGTAAAGGTATATAGTTACTTCCCAATGTTTAAATCATTTGCACCTTTATGGAACAGAGGGTGGTAGAGGTAGCTTGCACCAGAGGGCAGCATGATAACTGTAATGGCTGCCATTTATAGTTTTACCTTATGCCTGTAATTGTGCCCTGTACTTTACATACACACATTATTTAATCCTCAGCACATTTTTTTCCATATGAGGAAGATGGAGAGAATAAGTAGTTTGTCCAAAGACCATATGTGTCTATGATTTTCTTACTATGTACTTAGATTTGTTGACGTACTAAGAACATATTTTGGTTTTTGATTTGTTTGGATTTAAATATATGAATATATTTTTATATACTTTTTGAAATTGTACTGGAGATTAAACCTGGGTCATGTTACCACTTAGCTACATCTCCAGTCCTTTTAATTTAAGTTACTTAGGTCCTTGTTGAGTTGTGAACAGCTTTTTCTTATATTATTCAATAGTCTTCAAATGGAGCAAACAGTCAAAAGTCTTTAGGAGGAGATTCTGACACATTAGCATTGCAAGAAAGAAAGAGTTATTTTCCAACCAGATTGCCTCATCTATTGTGGCTAATAGAATGCAGTTGGCTGTTGGCCTTTATGGGAGTTGTCCATTTCTTATCCATGTTTCTAACTGGTCAAGCAACATAGAATTTTGAACAATTCACCTGACTACATTGGAGGCCTTGCTTTGCAATATTTTTTTATATATGAAAAATTGGCCTACAGTCTCTATTGCACTTGGAAACTAGTCCCTCTTGACAAAGACTGTAGGAGAACTCAGGCAATTAGGAACTAAGAGGAAAACTTTAGCTTTAGCTTCTACTATTCAGGGCAGATCTTGCCTTGGGTCCCTTGGTTCACTTGGTGAGCATGATATCTTGGGTTAATAATCCTTACCAGCTCAGCCTCTCTAAAGTAAATTGAAATCCTGGCTTCATTGCTATTGGAGCATACCAGGTAGCTCATGGCTGACAGTAGGCCTGGATTACACATGGGCATGTGCTACAGTAAATGCCCTTCTCTGTGCATTTTCTTTTCCTTTTTCTCTTCCTTCCTTCCTTCCTTCCTTCCTTCCTTTAACATTTTTAGTTGTAGATGGACACAATACCTTTATTTTATTTTTAATTTTTATGTGGTTCTGAGGATTGAACCCAGTGCCTCACACATGCTAGGCAAGTGCTCTTGCACTAAGCTATAGCCCCAGCCCGCCGTGCATTTTCTGATTGACTCAAAAGTACTTGTAAGGACATTCAGCCCACCATTTCTCCATGTTCACAATAAATGGATTCCAGTTTACAATTTAAGAGTCTCTCTCTCTCTCTGTGTGTGTGTATGTGTGTGTGTGTGTGTGTGTGTGTGTGCGTGTGTGTGTGTGTCAATCTCTCCACTGGATCACCTTAGCCAGGGTGGTTTTTAAGTACCACACAGCTATTGTTTAAAAGCATATCACCTTGGTTTGCCTCATGGTAGCATTGGCTCATGGGATAGATGCAAGGGAGTGGTGATATCAGATTTATTAAGGGAATCCCGTTGCTTCCTTTGTACATTCACACTCAATAAAAGGCAGATTTATCTCAAAGAAGAAGCCTTTCTAAAATTCTGTGGAATTCTCTAAATTTTTACTGATTAAGAGTACTTACAAAGGATTATGTGTTTAAAAATTCATCTAATATCAACTATCTTGCTTAGTAATTGATTAAAATTCAGATAGGAACTAAATATTTAAAATACCTCTTAAAAGGCATTTGCTAAAAATTTACAGAGATAAATATAACTTTAAAAACAATATAAAAGTACCTAAGATTTTTTTTAATTTAACATCATTATTTTCTGAGAACAATAACTCTTAATAAATTTACTAAAGTTGTTCTAGTTCTTTTCACTATTGATTTGAGCCACTCTCTTGAGGAGTTCCATTTAACCATATTTTGTTGGTCAAAGCTGTGTCATTTAAATAATAAAGATGCCTTGAAACTATCCTGTAATTAGAATGGTCATGAACGCAAACTGGCCTTTATTATAATTGATCTGAATTAGTGAGACTTTTGTACTATTTCTAGCCACTATTAATTAAATATCAAAAGACATAAAATTACTTGGCATAGTTCTGATACCATAGTTGAGACCATCAGACCAATAAGAAAGAAAGTTTTGCTTAGAAAGTTAACATTGTTCTCTAGTATATGAAGGGGTTCGAAGGAACCGTGTCCCCCCTCCCAAATTGATGACTTGCTATCTAGCCTTTATTACTATGAGGAAAAGGAAACAGAAAATATAACTCAAATGTAGTTCTGAAACCAAATAAGTAGTGATTTTTTATTAAATGTAGAGTATATCAAACTTTTTTTTAAAATCAGGTTTCAGAATTTAGCCTCATGCTATACTACATTATAATAATCATACTTGCTGGGCTGAAGCAGTTGATAACTGAAAATTATTAACTTTCAGGCATAGTTTGAGATTCGGAGTTATCCCTTTCTCTTGCAGCAAATGCTACAAAAATATGCCACAAATCATGACTTCAACTTCTCCAGTTTTCTCCAGTTTTCTAAATTTTAATGTCCCTTTCCCATAATTTTACTTTGTAGCTTCCATAGCTACTATGAGCTGATGGAAATCTTTGAGAGCTGCTTTTTTCTTTTTTAAAGTAGTTTTAGCCATATATGCGTTGTCTGTTGCACTAATAATGTGTCAAAACTTATATAGTTTGAGATTTGGAGTTATCCCTTTTACTGAGATATTCCTTGCTGAAATGGAAACACACACACACACACACACACACACACACACACACACAAAGGTGAAGGTGCAGAATTTCCTACTCTGTACCTGGTGGGTGAATTTCTAAATCATAAAGCCAGGTTTGTGGCCCTCTTCTGGATAAATACGCAAGTAGGCTGTCAACATGGCAAGTGTTCTTTCTTTAGCTGTTCTAGTACCAGAGCTTCTAAGAAAAGACAATCCTGTTTACATTTCAAGAAATAGACCCAGCAAGGAACCAAATACTGGAATATGACAAACTTTGCAGAGACATTTTTTAAATTCTGTTTTTTTGGGGGGGTGGGGTGGGGAGTGTACTGGGGATTGAACTCAGGGACATTCAACTACTAAGCCACACTCCCAGCCCTATTTTGTATTTTATTTAGAGATAGGGTCTCACTGATTTGCTTAGTGCCTCACTGTTGCTGAGGCTGGTTTTGAACTCTTGATCCTTCTGTCTCAGCTTCCAGAGCTACTGGGATTATAGGCATGTGCCACCATGCCCATCTTAAAATCCCTTTTAAGGCTTATATTTTTTAAAATTAACTTTTTGTTTTTAACTGACACATAATAATCTTACATATTTATGGAGTACAGTGTGATATTTCAATTCATGTAGTACATGTGATGATCAGATTAGGGTAACTGTCATGTCCATCATATCAAACATGTTTCACTTATTTGTGTTGGAAACATTCAAAGTCCTCTCTACTAGCTCTTTGGAGATACACAACAAATTGTTGTCACCCATAGTTATCCTATTGTGCTATAGAACATTAGGAGTTACTCCCTCTATCCAACTGTACCCCCATCCTGTTAACCATTCTTTTTAACCACCCAACCTTCCCATGTTCTCTTGCTACTTCTGTGAGTTGAACTTTTCAGCTTCTCTATATAAAAGAGAACATGCAGAGTTTGATTTTCCATTCCTGACTTATTTCACTTTGCATAATGTTCTCCAGCTCCATCCATGTTGCAGCAAATGCCAGGATTTTACCCTCTTTTATTTGGTACCAATCATTCTTGTCCAATTCGTAAGGGACTCCCGCAGGACCACCAGGTATAGGAAGAGAAGGGGGTAAGGTTTTCTGCTGGCTCTTACACCAGGTGCTCAGGTCTCCTGGGAACCCAGTGTGCTATTTGCGAACTCTCTGGGAGAGCGGGGGAATGTGCAGGTGTTTAGGCAGCATCAATACAGGTGTATGAAACCTTTCGAGTCAGGTGAAGTTCAAATTCAAAAGTTATTAACTTTGAGGTTAGTTTGAGATTCGGAGTTATCCCCTTCTCTTATTCAGATATTCCTCCCTGAAATGGAAGCACTAAAAAAAAAAAAAAAAAAGGAGGTGAGCATAAAACCTTAATCAATCATCTCAGCTTGGAATTCCTATTGAAACCAGTTCCTGTAAGACCTGGGAGCATCTTTTATCTCTACTGAATGAACGCTCCTTACTACAAAAGCATAAGCTATTATTATTCAGCATATAGAAATTTCTGATGCCAGAAGTCACTGGTGTGTGCTCTTGGATCTCAATAAGATAACTTTTGCAAGCATTTTAGTTTATAAACATGGATTTTAACCACTAACTTCAGGTCTAGTTCCAGTAGGAGCAGTTATTTCATATAGGTATTCATGGGACTGAGAAATTCCACCACTTTATTTAAACCATGGATAGATTGAGCTGTCCCCCTCTTTGAACATTTGTACATTTCCTGGCTTGCTTGGAACTGGTACCAGGTGAGATCAAAGACAACTACAGATCCTGTACTGAATTCTAATATATGTTAAAAGCTAAGCTCTCTTTTCTGGTTCCTGTCATAACTCGAAAGGAGAGCTCATTCACAAGAAGAAGATGAATTAAAAATTAGGAAGAGCCAAATGTGAATATAGATATGGACTTTTTTTTTTTTTTTTAAATATGCTGCAGCAAAGAAATCACATTTGGTGACAATCCTAGGACCACCTTCTGGGCTTTCTGCTCTGGAGGTGGAAGCAGCTGTCTTTGCAACCCATGACCACCCTCACTCCATGGCTTTTGCTTCCTGTTACTGAAGAGGCCCAAGATGATGGGCAATGTCCTCCAAATCCCTGAACCTCCATCCAACTCCTTTGTTTGTGTATGTAGGTGTGTGCTGGTATCTGGGAATAATTTTGCTTTGGAGCAAATGAGACACTCCCCTCAGCTGCGTACAGCTTGGCCCCTCACCTGCTGTCCTGCATTTAATTTCATGGACCGTCTCCTGACTCCTCTCAGAGTTCAGGAGTCTCATGGAGGCTGCTGGAGTGATTTTCACTCTGCCTTGAATCATGGCCTGTAAGTGCTCAGTCTCTACCAAAGATGCATAGAGGAACAAAAACCTGTATGCTAAATTTCTATTGATGACAAGTGGCCTCATATTTCAGTTCTGTTTTGAGGTGTCTTCTCAGAATTATTCTTGTGAGATACTAGAGAATTGGGAGGCTTATCATGCAGCTCTATTGTATGGAGGATATAAATGGTTCCAAGAATGGTTCTATTTCAGAAAAACCATGAGATATTAGGTTAACCAATTCATGATAAAATTATGTCTCTCTCTCTGTCTCACACACACACACACCTTTTATTTCTATTCTGTATTTGCCTTACATCTTCTAGTCAGAAAACTGCATATCTAAGCTTTACTTCTGACTTTATCACTAGTTCCCACCATTACTGATGTTCCCATTTGATGTCCTTTTAATAGTCAAATATTTCTTGGCCTATGGACAGTGACTTTTGAAGCTAACCCATTAGAGGGGTGACTTTAGAATTTATAGAATCTGAAAACTTCAGAACTTTCTTTGAAAGATAAGAAATACGAAGGACAAGAAATATGAGTAACTTCTCCAGAATCATGCTGTTTTCAAATATAGGTATCTGGATTGTCAAAATTGTCTTTTACACACATACATTAGAACCTTTTGGACCCCGGAGGGCAAAGAGCACAGAATTTAGATTGAAAAGGAATTGTGTCTGACAGTAAGCGATAACTTAGTCGTGAGATGGCTACAAGTTGTGAGACCTTCTGTGAGGAAGTTTATTTTTCAATTTAAAAAATATTATTCACCCTATTTACTTTATAGAAGTACAAGGATTCTACAGAATATGAGTGAAAATGTTTGTAAAGGACAAAGTCCTGCACAAATATTAATTTTGACTTCAATAAGCATGCAATAGTTTTATATATAAATATATAATGCATAGATATATATGTATACATCTTAATAAGTTAATTAATGTGCTAATAAAATAATTCTCAACAAAAGCCGATCTTTTCCATATCTCATAAATGCCCAATTTATGATCATCTGTGGTTGGCTTTCTGCAGACTAACAAGACAGCTTCATATCTTGGAGATCAGGTTAAGAATAAGGAAGAATACAGATGGGATTTTGCTGCTCTGGAATCCAAGTCAACCTTTTGGAATTTTAATGTCCCTTTCTCATAGTGAATGAAGAGCTGATTCAGTGGAGATATCCAACCATTTTCTGCTTCATGGATATTAAAATAGTCTTTGAAGCTCTGTGGATATTTACTGATTTACTGGGATTAACTACTCCACATAATTTAGAGAAGTAAATGTAGTTCTAATTTATTGTAATATAGATATTTATAGAGTGTAGGAATGGCAGATTTGTTTCAAATTCAGGGTACTCATCAGTTGCCTGGTGGTGATGGCTTAAGAACTGTGTAGAAGGAGATGCTGAGGCTACATGTAGGTCTGGTGGACAAATGCCACCATCAATCTGGCAGTGTCCATCATAGGCTTAGGTAGAGAAAACACATGTAACAATGGAAATAACACTGAGGCTTTGGTTGTAATCCTGGTGTCGCCATCATTTACCCAGGAGAACTGAAGCAAGACCCTCAATCACTCTGGGTCTCAATTTTTCTCATTTTGGAAAAAAAAATTATGTGGCTATCCTTCCCTCCATGAACTTTATGTCTTCTTACAAAGGTAGTTCACACATTGTTATTCTTGTCAACTCAAGTACACTTCAGTAGGCAGATGACTGTCCTTAGTGATTATAAAGGCACAATTCCACCTTACCTACCACCTAGGATCTTATGAGATTAGATTCCAGAAAATGCACATGAAAATATTTCATGAACAGCAAATGCTACAAAAATATGCCACAAATCATGACTTCAACTTCTCCAGTTTTCTAAGTAGTAAGCTCTCTAGAAAGTCAAGAATATGAAAGAAATTCTTTTCCTTTTAAAGAACATTCTCAGAACATTCTTTTGGCTACAGCAAAGGAAAATAAAATTAATAATGATATTTTTAAATGATGGAAACTGAATGTGTTTGACTTGGAACCTTTTATCATCCTTCTATGATTCTCAGAATGAGATAGAATTGCTGAAGTTTTTTCCCATTAAGAAAAAGGAACTATCATGATTGTTTGTTTCTTTTTGTTTGCTGTAAAACTTTAGAAAGTCTTTTGTTTCTTTTCTTTCTGCCCCCCTGAAGTCAGGCTTAACATTGGCACAGAAGATTTTTGGAATGATTTTAGCTAAATCATTTTCTTTCAGTTAGAAGAAGAATAAAAAAAAAAGACAAAGTTACACAATTGTAATGCATAATCAAGTGATAAGAACTCCAGTCAAGTGGAGGGCAGCAAGGTCTTGTAAAGTTGTCCAGAGGGAGATGTGGGGGGGTCCCCAAATACCACAGTCTTCCATCCATTGTATTCCTACTTTGGAGTTGGTGGTTTTCTTTGCTTGCCCGCTGTCATTTCATTTAAAGGACTGGGAGGTTGTGGATGCATGGCAGGCATCTTAGTAAGCCAAGGGGAGGGTGTTCATGGATTTAGTTCAGGCTTCCACTGGCTTTTGAGAAAGAGCCCCATTTATGATCACTGGGCCTCTTTTTTCAGATCAGACTCCGACCCCAACGAGATTCCTGAAGAACTGCGAGGAGGTGGGCCTCTTCAGCGAGCTGGACTGCTCCTTTGAGCACGAGTTCAGGAAGGCTCAGGAGGAGGAGAGCAGCAAGCGGGTAGGTTTGCTTAGGAGGATACCTGGAGAGGTGCTTCCCTAACACTGGCTAGAGACTTCTACACGGAAAGCAAGTGACACCACAGAGTCCATTGAAGTTGCTTGAAATATTACTTCATGTCTTTGCAAGTGTTTGTCCCTGATTGTGGTAGAATCCAAAGCTCGGATAAATCATGAGAAAATAAATGTATCAAATATTAAATTAAAGCAAAAAAAAAGTTACCTGATTCTTGAAGCTGTGTGGATAAACTCACTATTTTGATTTTCAACCAGTGGTTTTATTTTGCTAAATATTTAGCATCAGCCTTACATGGGTGGTGAGCACAGAAGACAAGAGTCAAAGGGTAAGAGAACAGCTGAATCACAGCCGCAGGAGAGGGGAGTTTATCTGGTTTGGGCCCAGCTTATAACTGTATGTGTTTCATAATCTTCCACAGATTCATAATTACTTCCTGTTTATGTTACCTGGTCAGATTATTGAACACCTCTTGTTGGTGAAATAAATACGTTAGTTACAAGTATGGATCGTTTCTTCTTAAAAATGTAAGAAATTGGGCTGGGGTTGTGGCTCAACCATAGAGCATTTGCCTAACTTGTGAGGCCCTGGGCTCGATCCTCAGCACCACATAAAAATAAATAAATAAATAAGGTATTATGATCATCTACAGCTAAAAAACATTTTTTTTTAAAAAAAAGCATATCTTTTAAAAATGTAAGAAAATCAGCCTGGGGCTATGGTTCAGCGGTAGAGCACTCACTTAGCACATGCAAGGCCCTGGGTTCGATCCTCAGCACCACATAAAAATAAATAAATAAAGGTATTGTGTCCAACTACAACTCAAAATAAATAAATACAAATGTAAGAAATTCACTTTATGAAATCCTTTAGAATATATTCTATTTTTATCATAACATTGTGTGGGGATTATAAAATCACTTTACACGATGAAATAAAGAAGATGGGGTCACAGATAAAGGTGACAAGGATGCTTTTTAGTATTTTTTTTGTCACTGTCATAGAGCATTACTAATGTCCACAGCGTACTGAAAAACAAATTAGACACAGTCCATGAACAGAAAGTTAAAACGTGAAAGATGATTGAAAGGAAGGGCCAGCTAGGTACTCATGAATTCCAAAGTTTCAGCTGTTCCAACTGGAGAGGAAATTTTAAAAGACTGACATTTCTCTGAGTGTTTCAAAGTCTTTGAATCTTCCTCTCTGTGAAATTATAATAATCCCCCTCCACCAGATTTTTCATGTCACATTCTTACATCATGATAGGCCAGGGCTTGTATTCAGTTTGTACAGCTTTAGGGGGAAAAAAATCAGAAAAAGAATTGATATAAATATAAGAGGGGTACAAAATCTCAATTCATTTTATTTATTTATAATTACTTTGCTATTTATATTTGACACTCTCGTCCACTACCCAGCTAAATGACATAGAGTGCCTTTTTCTTGTTTGAAAGCAAATACTTATATAATAAGTACCATTTACTAGGCAAATAATAAAGTTATGAGCACTTTAAAAAATTAACTTGATAAAAATACAAGGTATAATTCTATATCTCATTGCAATGGAAATATATTTTGAAAAGCCATGAAAATAGCAAAGGACAAGTAGAAAGTCTCATCTAGTAAATTTCCTCTGGTTGAATAATCAGTTTAGTTCATTTGGTAGGTTCGCTGATGTAGAAGACTGTTAGAGGAATTAAGTTTGGTCATTTCTTGAGATAATCAAAGTTGGCTTCTTAGAGCCATTGAAAGATGTCTGCTTGGCCCATGTTGTCTTCATGTCTGGTAGAATGGTTTTAATGCTCTTGCTTTTCCTAAAGACATTTCACCAAGAATGGTTTTGTGAAGCTCACGGTAGGGGTGTGGTTTTCAATATTCTCCATTGCATTATACATGATTTCCTATACGAAGCCAGTGTGAGGAATTCTTGCAGAACTGAATTCCAGGAAATGATTTGCTTCCCCCAAAGAACTGAAATATTTTCTCCTCCTGGACATGAGAATCGTGTAACTGGTTGTTTCTCTTTTCGCTTTGACTGCTAGGTGAACAAAAAGCCAAATTTATTGCTTAACTTGGAGAACTTTTTAGAACACTATGATGAGCCATATTTTACTTCCTCTGTGTACTAGACTTTCAGTTCTAGTTCATATTTTCTCTGGTCCTGATTTTTAATTAAAAAAATTTTTATGCTAACCATGTTTGGTGAGTTGCTGTAAATGCCTTGTGGGTTGGGAAGAAGTACAAATAATTAAAAAATTAAAATAATTAGGTAAACAACATTGAGAAAGGACTATTGCAACTGTAGAACTATGTGTTTTCTTTCTTTTAAATGCTTCTCATAGTCTGTGGGGATGATTCATGATGGGTCTGTGGGTGGCAGTCCTGCAGCCAGCATGCCCTATGGTTTGCCTCTTAGGACGCCACAGTTTCATGCCCCAGCCTCACTTGCATGCACTAGAAGCTGGTCTGCATTTGGGCTGTTGAGGCTTCCTCTTTCTTTGTCTCATTTACTCAGGTGGCCATCACTACACTAGAGGGTATCCTCTGGAGGCCTAAAGCACAGAACTCATCCAACAGCCAAATGAACCGTTGGTGGATTCTACCTAGTGTTTCTTTGGAAGCTGGAGGGTGTGCGGAAATAAAGAGTAGGAGGGATGCTCCCCAATCTGACAATACCCTTTTACCTATTCCCTGGACCATTTCTCCAGATGTGGACATCTCTGGCACACTGCCACCTCCACATACTACTTCATTTATTCTTTTGCCTCTTGAAAAAGTAGAGACACGAAGTCCTTATTCAACACATAGCTTATTAGCTACCCTGGAGTGTTATCTGCTCTTTTCCTTCTTCTCTGCTCTCAGATGGTTATTTCCTTTTAATCTGACATCTCCAGTTCTTCTGGTTTTTCTTTTTTGCCTCTGAGCCCTTTAACAAAAGACTTGCATTGGTTCATGAGCACTTTTTTTGTAAAGTGGAAGATGGATTAATTTATCTGGAGAGTTTGTTTAAAAGCGTTCTTGTTTGAAATCTCTAAGTTCTTTATACACAAATATGGGGAGGATTAGAAGAAAATCCTGTTAAAGAGCAAATAGAGAATTTATCCTTGTTTAAGCCATCTAACTGCCGATTGGAGAAAATCCTGTTCTACACATTCTATAGATTATCCTGAAACCCTTTGCCCCAAACATCCCAATATGTTAAGGACAGGTCAGCAGGTCAAAAAGCCCCAATATCTGTATCAGCAGGTCAAAAAGCCCCAATATCTGTATCAATGTTACACAGAGCAGATAACATATTCCATAATTGTCTCAAAGTTTTATGTGAATGTAAACTCATAGCCTCATAACTCTTTAATAAGATCCCCCCCCCCCAAAAAAAAAGCATGTTGTAACTCACTAGCAGACATCACAAATCTCAGCTTGCCTGTGGCTAAGAACTCAGGATAGTCCATGTCCTGAAACACACAGGATACCTTTGTTCACTAATTTTTCTTTCAAGAAATATTTTCAGATGTCCACCATATGCCAGGCACTGTCCAAGGCATTTGATAAACATACCATTGAATAAAGATGATAAACAATACAAAGAGTAAAGAAGTGAAGAATCTGTCTAACATTTCAGATGGTGATAAGTGCTATATGCAGCAGCGTGGGGCCCTGGGAGGCTGAGAGCCTGAGAGGGCATTTCTCACTGATGGACATGTAAGCAGAGATGTAGAGGAGAAGGCTGAGCCAGGTGCCTACTGGGGAGAAGAGTGTTAGGAGTTGAGAGAACATAAGTGCAAAATCCTGTGGCTGGATGACGTGCTGCATGTTGTAGGCATTGCAAAGGGGCTTCTTTGAGGGGGGAGATGCCGATAAGGCCAAGACCTGATCCAGGAGGGCCTTGCAGGTCGTTTAAAGGGCTTTGGCTTTTACTCCAAGTGAGATGGGGAGCCACAGCACAATTCTAAGCAGAGGAGTGATGGGATCTGCCTTATTGTTTTAGAAAGATCACGTTGGCTGTTGAATTGAAAGTAAGTTGTTGGAGGGCAGTGGCAGAGACAACAGTTAAGAAGATATTAAAAGAATCTAGATTGAAGATGAGAGCAGATTATCCCACAGTAGAGATGGAGGAGTTGTTAGATTCTGGATTCAGTATGAAGATAAAGGCAGCAGAATTTGCTGGGGATGGATTAGACTGGGGAGTAATAGGAAGAGTAGAATCAAGAATGAAACCAGAATTTTGGCTTGTACAACTAGAAGGATGGAGTGGTCTATGGGAGGAGCAGGTTGGGCATGGGGCGGAATTGGGAGGTTTGTTTTTAAACTAAAGTGGAGATAGTGGATCAGCAGATGGATGTACAAGTCTGGAATTCAGGGGGAAGAGAGACTGGCTGGTGTAGTAATTCCACAAGAATGGGAAAGACTTTTCTGGGCCAGAAGTAAAGGGAGTAGAGAGTTCTAAGTATAGAGATGGACAGAATCTTCCAGAATCCTCCAAGACAGAGACTTCAGTGCTCTTCAGTGTCCAGAGATGATGCAGAAGACTGTAAAGCTTGAAGAATCAAGTCAAGAAGAGAACCCTAGCTCTTATGGAAACGCTGAGTAGACAATCTGTGCTGATTCTGTGTTCCATATTAGAGGAGAGAAAAACAGGATTTTAATAAGAGAAAACAAAAAGAAGGGTGAATCAATCTTTTATATTTAATTACCTTTTTTTTAAAAAAAAAAAGAGATTGAATAATATACATCTAGGAAGCAGGAGATAACTTCAACATATAAGAGATGTTGTGTATTTGTGAGGAAGGAAGGGCAATTGAAGGGACAACAAATGAACTCCTTTGTCTTGCTGAGAGAAATATAACATTACAGCCTAACATGGTTAAAGACCTGAGATGAAAAGCATGCTGTATAAGTGCTAAGTGTTGCTATTCTCCCATAGGACCTGAATATGACTCATTATGATGCAGAAATAGCAAATTAGGACATTTCCATGCTCTAGAATTCCTGCCCAAATGATGAAAAGTGCAGTCTTTTCCCCAGAGGGTGTCGGCTGTTTAGCACATGGGAGCAAGGGACAAGCTCCAATCTTAAGATCTTGGATCCCAGCTCCATAGGAGTCACAGAAGAGGGCCTGGCCAGGTCAGCCTTGGTTCAGAAAGTAAGCTGTTCAATCTGATTCCATTCTGAACCTAGAAATCCTGTTACCTGATGTCACCAGTTCCTTGGAGAGAGAGGGTGCAGAGAGGGAGCCCCTTTGCCTTTTCACCAGCCTTGCTCCTGTGAGCCACCAGTCAGCCTGGCCATGCTGTGGGGCAGGGATGAGTGGTGCTGGATGGGAAATAAGATGTCAAGTTGAGCAAACTTGCAACAGCTGCATGTTTCCGGTTGTGTTAGCATGTTGCTTCTAAGATACTTGTGTAAAACAATCCCTTCCTCCCCCAGAACTCTAGAGAAAAAGAATATTCTGAAACTTAAACTTGGTTTTATCCAGGTTTTGAGAAGTCACTGTGTTTGCTTAATCCTAGTAGATGAGACTGTTTTTGATCTTTTCCATTTTTTATCAGCATGACTGAAAGAAAACACCCCTCGACGATGATATTGGAGATGACAACCTATTTCTTTCCAACCCCACTGGCTGGAATACCCATGGCTTGTGTTAGAAGGATTCCTCTTATCCTCCCATTTCAGCACACTGTAGATGTGAATAGCATTCAACTTCCTCCTCATAGGTTAGAATTATGCCCTCATCTTAGGTGGAATTTGATGTTGAAAGAGAATCTGGCTTGATCTTTGCATCCTACTCAGGGGAATGACTAAACCAGTGGATAAACGGGAAGCTATTTCATATGTTTTAGGTCACTGGGATTTAGAAATAATGAGTACAATCCTACCAGGGATTATTAAAGACGGTTATCCACTGCCACATATGTGGCTGAACTAGGGTGTGATCTTAAGTTCTGCCTTGACTTTAAAATAGAGTGGACAATAAAAAAAAAAAAAAAAAAACTCACAGGACTTTTTATTTGTTTGTTTGGAGTGGAAAATTAGGGTTTCCTAAAGCTGCAAAATGCATACTGTATTATCTTTCAAAGAGTGACCCCTTGATATCAAATGAGTTTGTGCCCACAGCTTGAAGGAATACTGATGAAGTGGATACCAGGTATTGGTTTATCATCTCCCTCTGAGAGTTGTATATTTGGATAATTTGGACCTTAACAGATGAATCCTTACCAACCGACTTTCACAGTAAAGAATTATCTTACCTCCTGAGACTGAGGACTTCCCTTCTAGGCCTAAGTTTGGAAGTTTGAAGCTCTGCCTTCAAGCCAGCCTTATAAGGCAAATCAAAAGGGGAAGGTCATGGTAGCAGTAACTGTAGATGAATATCTCCTCACCTGTGGCAGGTTTGCTTGTTCTCTGAGTTTAGTATGAATTGTTTAAATTATTTATCTCATGCTTTATTTATATTTTCTATCATATGGAAGATACTGTGGTGAAATAGAGGGAGGTCTCTACTGGATGTCCTTTTGAGAACTGATCCAAAGTTTCCAGAGGCTTCCGTCAGAATTGGAAAGTTTGTGCATTCCTGTGCCCAATGATGGGGGTTCTCCCCTGAGGTGCCCCTAAGTTGACTCCTGTTTCTACTTGATGCTACAGAGTAGAAGAGATGGTGAGAGGGATTGGATCCAGTCTAATAGATACCATAATAATTGCTAGAGAAATCTGGTCATTCATTTGGGAATCTCTCCTTGACTTGCATCAGTGTTTCCTGCTCACTTATGACTGGGTATGGTAATGACCAAAGCATTTACATATTCATGAAGCATATTCAGGTTCACATAGGACATTTTAAACATGTTATTAATGATAATTTGATTTTGGTCCCCGTAGTTAACTGAGAATAATGACAGACAGTTATACTAGTAATATTTCCCCCATTTGAAAAACAAAGAAACACAGGAGTGAGACAGAGGAGACTGGGTGGGTGGTATGCATGACTTGTTCTGGCTTTTCTCCTACCTCTGTGAAGGTCCCATCTCTGCCTCCTTTGTTTTTGGAGATATTCAGTCTCAGGTGGTTTCTATTTACACTTTCTCTATAGAAAACCTGCAATTCTGGCAGCTTAGCACTGAACTCCACCCAGACAATTCCTTTATACACTTAGCCCTCGCCTTGCACCCAGATAGTAGCCTCTAAACTCCAGTAGCACTGGACTGGTGTTCCTCCTTGAATACACCCTGCTGTTCCTGACAAAGCTGCTTGGGGGGCTATGCCCACAGACCCCACCATGTCTGAGTCCTGTTGGTATTGTCAGAGGCAGATTTTACTCACTCCCTACAGGACTCAACTTTGCTCTGTCACCCCCCTTTCCTTGCCTTCGTGTGCTTAGGAAAGAGGCCACAGATCTTCCCTTTATTTTCCATTCTTGTTACCTCATGCTCAGTCATCACCACTTCCTGCTGGGGTTATTGCTGAAGGGTTCAAGAAAGATACTTGGTTTTATTTTTGGTGGTGGTAAGGTACTGTGAATTGAACTCAGGGACACTCAACCACTGATCCACACCCCCAGCCCTATTTCGTATTTTATTTAGAGACAGGGTCTCATTGAGTTGCTCAGTGCCTTGCTTTTGCTGAGGCTGGCTTTGAACTCGTGATCCTCCTGCCTCAGCCTCCTGGGCCGCTGGGATTACAGGCCTGTGCCACCACGCCCGGCCAAGATACTTGGTCTCTAGGGTAACTTTCAAGACCTAGCATTATTGTCAAATAGGGTGCATTTTAATCAAAAAGAAAAAAACCCACTAAAATGTTGAAAAGTAAGAAAAACAACAAAATACAACTTTTTTCTTGAAGCTGCTTTTCCTTTCTCTCTTGTGGTTCAGTGGAAAGCCCATTGTTAAAAGGTAGAGGAGTTGGTGCTGGATGTGCACTGGAAGCTTGATCAACATAGCATCTGCTGTATTTTACTACATACTGCATCATCATGTGGTCAACCAGGTCCTGTTTCTAGAACATTCTATTCATGAAACATATCTTAAAAGATCAAAGGTCAGAGTTGGCTAAAAAAAGCGACCAGGGGGAAAAAAAGTAGCCCAAAACTCAGCGGAACCCTGGAGCTCCACAGGCAACATGGTCAGCTCAGAGCAGCCTGCAGTGCCTGCTCACTGGCTCTACCCTGCCTTCCCATCAGGCGGCCTGACTGTAGCTGAAAATTAGTGCAATTGAATTATTTGGCTGGAATGATCCTCACTAAAACAATTATGAAGCTTGGCTTTAGGGGCTATGAAAAAGGCAGCTTTTCCCAGCAGGAGATGTTCTCATCAAGGTGATCTTTCTATTCCAGGCTGGGTTGGGTCCTCAGCTTGTTTAAATCCCTTCTTACCTCTCTGGAGGCAGGCAAGCCAGAAAAGGATTTCAAGGTATTAACCCAAATGGAATCACACCATCAAATGGACACTCTCCTCTGAAGGAACCAATTTCCCCAGCTGTGAGTAACTCAGGATTTCCAACACACCAGACAGGCCCACAGAGGCAGCTGCATACCTGGGCACAGGAGGCCTCTGCATATGCAGAGGAAGCTCCTGCTGTTCTCCCAAAGGCAAGCAGGAAAACAGATCTGCTTTCTGGGCCAGATTCAAATAAAATGACTAAGAGATGAAGCTTCCGTTCCAGGCAGAAAACAGCACTCACATTTGAAAAATCAGACCAAAAATTGGACTCTGGGAGCATCTGTCACAAGGTTACTTACCTGGGCCCCTCACAGAGATGTGAGAAGAAATTGGCATTGTTAAAAGAGGAAAGGAAAATGGTATAATAGTTGCAAGAAATCGTCTGTGCCGCCATCATCTCATAAATCCAGGTGAAAGTTAAGTGTGGGTAGGGGCAGGAATGGGAATGATTTACTCTGGGAACCTTGCTTAACATTTGTGTGTTGTTAAGTTATTTCCATACTGATAAGTCTGAGGCCAGGAACTGGAATTCCGGGCATTCCTCCTGTCCATATTTCTAGCACGTTGACCTTCAATTCCAACCTGTGGTGCAATCGCTGACTTTCCTATCAGAGCTGTGTAGGATACTTTCCTGGTTCTTCACCCATCTCCCACCAAAGTCCAAAAATCTAGGAAAATTGATAGCAAAAGGGTGGATTTCCTCCCCTGAATTACCTGTGTCCGCATTCCTCACTTTTTAGGACTGGCTATTCTGGCCAACCAGAGGGGCTTACAGGTTGGCAGGGTTAAAGCTCAGGTCACAGTGAGTCCCTTGGGTAGGCACGCATTGTGACACCTTCCTCCTGCTCAGTGGGTCACCTGATGCAGGCTTCACCTCACTGGTTTTTCTTTTCTTCTTTGCTTTCTGGAGTCTTAAAGGTTATCACTTAGTCTGTTAGCGCCTGAGACTCTGTTCTATCTGATGGGTCCCGATGTCTTTTCTGGCTCCTGAATGAAGTGAAATTTCAAAAGGATTTTACTCTCAGCATCTCCTCTAAGCATGTCTTTTCTGAATAAATTCATGACTGGCAAGATGCAAGCAGAGTGTAAGATGACATTTTGGTCTTCAACTAGAAGGCACAAGTGCGTCATTGTATTTGTTCTAGAGGGAGAAGGGGGAATGTCCCATGGGCAGGCTTGGGCTTCATTTGTTGGCACTGAGGGTATTCCCACCTTCTTTCTGAAGTGAGAACTTCACATTTTGGATTTGGTGTGGCTGCAACCACAGGCGTCCCTGAGATTTGAGTTGTGTGCAGAATACACCATCTGTTATATGAAAACTTTGAAAGTTGACTTCAGTGCTGACCAATTCTGGCCTGCGCTGGTGCTGGGAGCAGCCTTTTTCTGTGGCTTGCTTTATGTTACAAGCAGCCATCTCCCCAAAGAAGAAAAGTGGTTGTGTTTGGTGTGATTCTCAGGTTGATTGACTACAGATGATGCAGTACCGGTCCCACTGAATCACAACCATTAGCAGAAAAGTCACCTCCTTCCTGGCTTTCCTGCTATGATTTGTTATGCACAAAGATTGGGAACTTTCCCAGGGGATTTATGAATGCAAGGCTATGGCTGGATTTGTGGGCACGTTGAGCCAGGCATTCCTGTTCATTGCTGTCTAACCAGAGCTTGGGGAGAGGAAGTTTCAGTGCTCCAGAATGTAAAGTGCTTGACAGCCCTACCTTGGAGCCCCACCAGTTGGTCCCCCAGTGCTGAAAGAGAATGCTCAAGATGGTTCAGAATTCTGGGGGCCTCTTTTGCAGTACGATGTGTGGAAGGCTCTTTTCCATGCTGCTGGTCCACCCAGTGACAGCCTGGAATGTTTCTTGCACTGTTCCCACCAGCCCAGGTGTGGAACGAACAGCAGATGCAGAGGGGCATCTGAGTTATGCATGAGGACAAGGAATCTGAATTCTGTTCCGTCGTTCTCTAAGTCACATGTGTTTTCGTTTTCTCACCTGTAAAATGGCATTTCAACAATCTAGAAATTATAAATACAAGTATTTTGGATAAATATACTGAGATCTGAAGGAAGTTAGAGCTGATCCCCAGGTAGGGAGTGTTAGTTTCATATACTCCTGCAACATCTCACCTAAAATGTCTTTTCAGACATTTTGTGGACCTCAAGAAGTGTCCCAAAGGGATCCTGGGAACAGAAATCCAAACACCACATTCTCAGAGACAATAACACAATGTGATGTCATGCTTGAAAGCAGTGTCTTCCCCATACATCAGGATAGGGAAATACCTCCTTGTCCCTGATCTCTGCTGGAGTGTTTTTTTTTTTTTTTTTTTTTTTTTTGTGTGTGTGTGTGTGTTATAAGAATGTACACATTCATGCATATGTTTTAGTCAAAGTAGGAAATCTGTGCTTTATGAGTAATTCTTTGACCATTTCTTGGAAGTTCTTGTAGGCATTCTGATCATGACCTAGAATTGCCTTCAGTGACATTTAGTACCAGCACTTACAGACATTTGCTATCTAAATACAGCTCTGTGAAGATGGCATGACAGATTGGTTCATCAGCAAAGTGAGAACTTGGACTTGCTCTACCATTAGTGGTTGTAGTTTGTACAGATTCAAACACACATGCCTTCCCACAGACCCCCTTGTGAACAGAGGCACATATTGCAAGACAGCTGGCCAGGGCCAGGGGTGTAGTCTGTGACCACTGGAGACAGAAGCTACTTTGACCTCATTATGATAGTTCTCCTAATTGAATGCAATAGTCACAGACCACAACTACCCCACGCTGCACCCCTAATAAACTGTGCTGGTATATTTTTCAGGGAAAAAAAATGACATCTATGGAATACTCAAGTGTTATTTTCTCTTCTGAGATTTTACATCTTTCCCTTCTTAAATCTGATTGCCTTTTGACAAAATCTCACAGTGCCACAGCAGATGTCTAAATCATGTAACAGTGGTTTGTAGTAAAAAAGTACTGAGAGCTTGTGTTTCTGCTTAAATCAAACTGAAGATATTCGTGAGGAGAGATGTTCAAGAAGCTCACGCAGGACGGTGGAAGGCGGCTACACATGTCTCTGACCTTTGCGAATGGGTGGGCGATGAGGGGAAGGGAGCAATGGTGCTCTGGTGTGTGCTAGGAATGGCTTACCTGTGAAAATGCTGTGTGGTTGTTTCCTGGGATTTAGGCAGCTCATCCCTCTGGACTTACTGACTTTTTAAAATCAAAGGGTAAGAATGATTTCAACAGAGCCACATCCCTCTGTATGAACTAGTTGACGCAGGCCGTTTTTAAGCAACTTAGTGAACTCACACTTGTTTACCCGGTTCCTCCCCCTTTATTTCCGAGTCATAGCACTTACTTCCTCATCCTCAAGCCTTAGTCTTTTGCAAGGCTCCTTCCTTTCATATTGATCACTGTGACCATTTGACGTATTGGCCAGCCAGAGAAGGAGGTCCAAACGAGGAGGATTACTAATATTTGCATTCCCTTTTCCTTTTTATAGAAAAGAGGAAAGAGACCAAGTCTGATTTTTTTTTAAATGATCCTCACTTCCTACGACCCCCTGGCAGGGGTAACCTGCTCCCAGTGCCAGATCCCTTCCTTAACAGCTGTTTGGTGATTCTGTGTCACTGGGTGGACTGTAAAATCAAGCATATCCTTTTAATTACCTGTTCATATTTCAGCAGTCCTGAGCTCCATGGTGGAGGGAAAGGGGATAAGCCTTCATTGTAATGGACTTTTAGTAAGACTATCTCTGAGATAAGAGTCCTAAATCTTGGCAGTGTCTCTAGAGCACACACTTTGTGATTGCACACAAATTCTTGTCTCCCCAGAGCCACATTGTAAATGGAGCACAGTGTGCTGGGCTGGGTAATAAGATCCTGCAGATATGTTTTAGAGCAAGGTGCACTTTTGCTTTATTTATGAAGATAGACATACTGGTTGAGGGCTTAATCACAGCTGATAAATCATTTTAAGAAAGCCTATTAGAACCATATGCTGATTTTTTTGCATTAATACAGTGTGTCTGTTTCCAGTCTAATAAGACAGGGTTTTTCCTCATACGCTCTGTGTCTTTCCAGTGTGGACTATTTATCTGTTTAAGTGATATCACTTGTGTGGGAGCATTTATCTCTTTAAGAGGTACCATTAATAAAAGAAGGTGAAAGGAAAGGGGGAAGGAAAAATAGTGAAGGCGCCCACTGCACAGTGTCTGCACGTACCTGAGTGTGCATGTGAGTGTGTGTATGTGCATGTGTGTGTGTGTGTGTTTATGGTATTACAAAGGAAAGAGTCTAAAAGCTGAGAACAGGAAACATCTCAATTAGAGTTTCGGAAGGCTGTGGATTGGTCTTCACTTGGCATAAGGTAGTCATTTCAGCCCAGGTGGTTATAATACTGTTGTAAAAGATTATCTGAAGTTTGTGGGGAGGGGAGGGCTGTGCAATGACATTTTGGTTACCTCACTTCTCCCCAAGCTAGCGGACGTTGGCCCCAGGAACAGGTCCCAAGGCTCTTTAATGAGAGCCATATTGGGCCTCCAACTCTGAGCCAAGTTCTGTTTATCACTAATTGCAGGGGTGCCTTGCAGATCTTTTCTATTATTTCCTGATTATACCCTTGCTCTTTTTATTATCTTGCCAAAATTCAAACAGTAATAATTGCATGATTTATTGTTTATTTATAACCCTTCTACTGCTTCAATCCCTGTATTTAGTAGATTTTAAAATGGTAATAGCTTTGACCAAAGGACTGGATTTTTTTTTTTACCTTCCACAGAGAAGTCATGTATTTGGGAATCTCTCTTGGCTTTCTTCAGAACCCCCTCCATGGTCCTCCTTCTCCAGAAGGTTCTGTCTCTGACTATATACATAGGGCTGTTTTTAGTGTGCAGAGAGAGTTCTTTGTGCCAAGAGAACATTCTAGGAAAGGATATTAATTTATCCTTTCGGATTACATCCAGGTTGGGCTATATGACTCTGAAGTTTCTTTCCAACTCACAGTTTCCAAGACGGAGATAAGTGAAAAGCCTATTTTACACACATTTAGACAGTGTGGGGAAATAGGACACTAAATTATTAGACATTGAAATTAGAAACTGGGGAGAATGAAATTCACTTCCATTCACTGGGCTTCTACTCTTTGTCAGGCAGTGTTCTCCAAGTTTTGTTTACATTATTCCCCGATCACCACAACAGCCCTGTGAGATAGGTATTTTTTGTTTTCATTTTACATAATGAGCAGTTAAAACTGAAGAGTTTAAATACTCAGTTGAAAGTCACAAAGCAAGGAAGTTGCAGACCCAGTCTTTCTATATGGGGCTTTCTACTAGAAAATTCCTGTGTTTCCCACTATTTCAGACTGCTCCTTCTTTTATTTTTGTATGGTCCATGTGTGTTTTAATATAATTTACTTAAAAATTGTATCTTATAGAAACTTTGCAAAAAACCCCATCAAGCCATAGTTGACCTCCACAAATAACATGAAAATATCTCGACTGTACCCACTCTGTCGTGGGCTTTTAATAGTCCTCCCTCAGACTTCCATAGACTCTCCAATCTCAGCTCCAGATTATTCTGTGTTCTGCAGACATGGCTGCAGTTAGTTTGGCTTGCCCCAGAACCTCAGAACGAAAGGCAGCTGGATGTCAATATATATTTTATAATGCCACCAAAGACAGGTGATCCACCATGTCTGTCCTGCTCACCCATTGCATACTTGTAGTTCCAAACCTCCCATGGGACAATCCTCCCATCTCTAGCATTCTGTGAGTGACATCCTCCTGCTGGGAGACATTTCCTCCCATGCCTAGATGTGGTGACTGCAGCCTTCCTGGAGTAAAATGAACATTTGTGGAGTGAGAATGTATTTGGAGCTTACATTAGACTCCAGTACAGGAATACTGTTTGACAGCTGCCTTGAAGAGGGCCCACTGGTGAGGCCAGTGCTGTGGACTAACCTTGGGATTCAAGACATTGCTGCACCGCTGTTTCTGGGTGTCATGGGAGTTTTGGCGGAAGGACAGATTGGTCACTGGTATATAGGCTGTCATGACTATTATTTGTTTAAATGTTGGATCTTTAAGGAAAGCTTTGCCATAAACCCTCCTTCTACCCCCAGCTTCCACCACTGGGAATGTTTCCATGATGTCCTCCCAATTCAATCCAACAAATGTTTATGTCAGGCTTAATGTGTCCCAGGTGCTGTGCTGGGTGGGCCAGGTGCCAAGGCTGCGTTCTAGTGAGGGAACTGCTGGTCATATGGGGAAAGTTAGGTTCCTTGATGGGTCCTAAGCTCTTTTGGGATCAAGTACACAGTAGAAATAGCATCGGGTGTGGCTACTCAAAATTAGCTGAGTATTCCTCATGATCTGACCCCAGCTTAATTTTCCAGTTTTCTCTCATCCTTCATGACTTTCCTGCTCCAGGAAAATAGAATATGCCCTCCTGCCCTAAACCCATTCATAGCTTCACCTCCTCACTGTGCCTGCTCAGACAGCCATCTCCTCTTGCAAAGTGTTCCAGCTTCCCTCAGCCTTGATGGAATCTATTTAAGCCATTCATGAAAGCCCATGTCAAACACCAGATCCTCGAAGCCTTCTCTGGTGCCCTTCACTGATGCAGTCTTGGCACCCCCCCTCCCCAGAATTCTGTGATGCTTTTCAGTTCTTCTCATGGCACTTTCAATTTCCTGTCTCAAGTTTTGATATTTGCTGCATCTGTCCTTGGGATGATGAGCCATGTTATATCACAGGGCTCTGCCAGCCCCACCAGTCATTTTCAACCCCACTGCCTTATGCATGGAAGAAGCTCCATGAAGAATTATTGGAATGAGTGACAGAATGTCCTTACCCAGCAAGATGACATTACTTGGTTTAGCGGAGGCAAGGAGAATCCAAGTGCCTCTACCTCTGAGGTGAGAAGTGTCTTCAGAGAGTTTCAATGGCCTTTTTCTTCTTCAGAAGCTTTCAAATTCATGAAGGAGGCAGAATGACTGAAGATAAACCATACCCAGCACATAGGTATTGGTCACTAGCCACAAGCACCATTGGGATACAAAAGCCATCACTCAGAAAACACAGGTTCTTATAATAAAGTATGATAAGTGTTTTTCACCCTAACACAAGCAGGTATGTTGTGTGTGTATTGTGTGTGTGGCAGGAGACTGGGAGTATCAGTGGTGTGCTTGGTGAAGTCACCTAACATTATGAGCCTCAGACTTCTCATCTGTAAAATGCAATAGTAATCACTTATGTCAGAAGATGTCACTGACGGCATGAAAATGCATATGTAAAGTGCTCATAGAGCTTGAATGCAGTGGTTCTCATTCTTTTTCTCATTCCCTTCACTACAAATATGCCCAAGAAACAGAGGCTGCTGGGATTTCAGTGCCAAATCTGGGATGGGAAATTAAGCCAATTCTGTATGGTTATAATTTTTCCTGGACTTCAGGTAGCAGTCCCTATCATGGCTACAGTGTGCCCAGACTAAAACCTTCAAAGGCTTTAGTCAAAATGCCAAGGTGGATTTCGGGACTATGATCTGTACTGAGTAGGAGATAATCTTTCTGTTGTTACAGGTGATTATTGCATAAGTCAAAAGTCTGAGGGCTTCCCCAATGTTTTCCTTCACAACTCAGGTAATGGAATATATGTGATATTTATTTTTAGGAAGCTTCGACAGATGTTAGCTAGGCTGGCTTCCAGGTCAGAAAAAGTATTCAAGGATGATTTGTTCAGAATATTATCATGAAAGTGTCCTCAGGACCAATCAAAATCAAATCTTAACATCTTTAGAACATATTCACTTAATCCTCAGTTACTTACCTGTGGAACTATTTATCCTACTTCTACTAATTCCCTTTGCCTTCTTTGGCATTTGAGCAACTTCTGGGAAAAGACATGCCTCATACTGGATTACCAGAATTTTGGTTAACACAAAGTATTGTTGGGAAAGAAATATAAACCTTGCTTTGGACAGATTTACCATCAAAGTAGAGCTCATGGTTTGGGCGAATTTGGCCATGTTCACTGGTCACATTGGCTATGTGGACAGCTGAGGCCACTTGTGCACAAAATAGTGCTGCTTAGTTGCCCGTGAGTCATGGTCCCTCTGAGAAAGTGGTCAGGGGACAATCTGGTCTATGCACAGGATCAACCAGTGGGACCATGCAGCTCCTGAACCTTAAAGTTTATCCATTCTTCTCTCCCTCCCTCCCTCCCACTCCCCTTCTTCCTCCCTTCCTTTTCTTTTCCTTTCCCTTCCTCCCTCCCTTCCCCCTGTTGTCTTTCTTTTTTTCCTCTCACAAATGTTACAGACCTTGTCAGGTCCTCTATTCTGTTCTTGTGGCATTTAATTCATCCATATTTCATTATTTCTGTGACAACAGATGCCTAACATCTGATCACCTTCTCTGCACCCCTTACCAAAAAAAAAAAAAAAAGAAAGAAAGGAAGGAAGGAAGGAAGAAAGGGAAATCTGTGAAATAGTAAATCACCAGTGATTGGTAGGATCTTGACTTTTCCACCAGGTGCCAGAGAAGGGCTACACATCAGAGAATCAGAGCTGAGTTATTACACCTTGGCCTTTTTGGGAAAATTTGATTAGTTGCAGTGAGGCAGGCACAAATGGGTTTCTCCAACTTCTGAGAAGTAGTTTGGATCCATCACAACCACAATTAACATCACCCTTTCCTAAGTGGAAAACCAGCTGCCTCAGGAAGAGCCTATCCTCCTGATTTTCCTTTTGTTTCTGGAACCAAATACCCTAAGGTCAGTGCCACACAGCCGCTTCTATTTCAGTGTTTACCAAAGTGGCTTCTCTGTAGAAACAGGCTGCCTCAGAAACACCAGCATCACGTGGTCCTCATCAAAGATTCATGTTTTGGGCCCCTCCCTCCACTGACTCCACAAAAGTCTGATGTGTGGCAAGTTCCCAGGTGAGGCTGACGCTTTGGGTCTGGGGACCACACTTTGAAAAACCATTATTGTTTTTTTTTTTTTTTTAATCACTGTGCTAAGTACTCCCTTGCCAAATATGTTCACTATTTGTTTAATATCATCCCTCTTGTGGAGAGTTGCCATGTGCATTGGCATTTCAGAGAGTTCAAGAAATGCTACATGAGAGAAACTTGTTCAAGCCAGCCTGAGCATTCCACAGAACAAGGATCCCACAGAACCTACGAGGCTCTACTGTACTGGAAAGAGTTTGAGATATCCAGACCCACTGGCCATGTGTCCTGACCAAATCAGTATTTTAGGCCTCCATTTTTATCAGCCTTGCAGTTAAATCAGACCTACGTTGACATGTGCTCCAAAGACACTTTGAACATGTTCACAGATTTCTTGAAATTTGGGGCCTGTAGCTTCTCCCTGTCTGTAAGTGAGCAGGTCTTCAAGTCCACATTGATGCTTCTATAATCAAGGGTAATAGTTCATGAAGAAGAAAAACAGCCAGCGGGATAGTTTTTGGGAATCCTGTGACAGTAGGAATGCTCAGCATTTCAATTCTAAGTTATGTGAAAGCACTTTAAAGCTTTAACATGTTGTTAATTTTTTTTAAGATAATCTTGCCATTGCAGAATAGGTGTGCTTCTTGCTGTTTTCAAAGACTATGATTCTGGTTTCCCTCTTGGCCATCCTCTGAACATGATGTCAGAATCTCTTTTTTGTCCTCCACAACTTTAGGGATGTTCTGATCCTCACTCTTTAAAGGTTCAACCTCTGAGAGGCAATGAGAGGGCAGAACATTGGTGACTTTGCAATAAGACCCCATAAGCAAGGGAACACCCCAGTCCTTCTGAGGCAACAGACTTGGAAGCCAGAGCCTGATTTTATGAAGAAAAGCAGCAGATTCCAGGTTCTTCTACAGGAGCCGGAAGCTCCGTGGTCTGGAGCACAGCACTGGTTTCCTCTGTCGTGTGTTTCTGCGGCTTCCTGGGCTAAGTCCACAGGAGCCAGGCTCCAGCTTTTCCACCAGAGGATGCAGGGAAGAGGTCACTGACTGTGCAGCTTAGTTGGTGGCCTGCTCCGGCAGTGCCCCCGGCTGAGGAGGAGATGCTGAGGGTGGAAGGGAACTTTCTACAGGGCTCCCGCAGAGGGCCCTGCTGGCAGGCAGAGAAGGGTGGGTCAGGAAAGAAGGGAAGGAGTGAGGCAAGGGGAAAAAAAAATCACAGATGTCCTGAGTCTCCACAATTTTATCAAAACTTTTTTCCATGACTCATCTTGTGACTTCTCCCCAAATTTAACATGATAAAACCACTGGTCTAAGTATAATTAAACTGCAATTACCCAAGAGTACAAGGGCAGTGCATTTTAATCAACCCATTTGCCTCCCCCCCCCCCCGCATCATAGTCCAAGGTGGGAAAATAAAAGAACAAAAATTCTCTTTCTCTCTCTTCTTTCTGCTCCATTCCCTTGCTTCATGGCCCTCTGAAGGTGTGCGTGGGTGGGGGGGACTGAGCAAGAGACATTCCAGAATTATTTTCTCCCACTCAGAAGTAGCCCAAGCTACACAGAGAGAACAGGAAGACTGTCATTGAATTGTTATTTTTGCTTGTTTATTTGTTATTCAACCCAACTGCAAGATGTGGTCCGTTCCAACACACTTTGCTTGATATTTCCATATGTTCGTCTGCCAGGAGAGATTCTTTATGGTGTGGGCCTTTGGAAGACCTGATAATGACATTAGCTATCATTTATTGAGCACCTACTACTTGCCATGGGGTCCTCAAAATAGCTCCACGAGGCAGGTTTCATCACTTACCATTTTACTGCTAAGAAATGAAGCTCCTTGCTCTTCGTCACTCAGTGGCAGAGAGGGGATTTTTCACTCAATACTGTCTAATTCCCATCATCCACTCTGATGTTGGAAGGAACAGTGGCAAATATGAGAGGACGGACCACAATTTCGAGTTGCTGCGCTTGCTTTTGAATTCCCACGAACTGGAACAGGCTCCCAATCATCCTCCCCCCCACCCTTTCTCCACCACATCAGATAAGAAGGGTCATGCTCGACCTGGAAGGTGATGAAAGACTTGCCACTGCGCGCTGCTCATTGAAGGGGACAGGGTTCGCCCTGGCTGTGACCTGGGAAGGTGCTGTGGTCCAGCTGGACCCCAGTCCAGCCGCTCAGGGGCGGCTCGGCTGCTGTCCAGAGTGCTCGAAGTCATAGCCAATGTCAAGGGCTCCTAGCGTCCAAGCAGGAAACTGCGACTAAGAAGCTGAAAAAACATATGATCCCATAAAAAGCCGCCTCTGGGGAAACGAGCCATTAGTCAGCCTTATTTATTTATTTTTCCTTCTTGCTACAAAGTTCAATACATCGGAAGGGGCTGTGATTAGCATATAAAAGGCCATGCAAAATGGCTCCCCTTGTAAGCTGCTGAAGAAAACTTTACTCTGGCCCTTTGCCACAGTTCGCTTTGTTTGTGTTCTTCAGATTCTGTGTCCTTTGACCACAGTTGCAATGGTCCAAGTCGAAGCACAAGTGTATCTCAAAATAAACAAGCAGAGCCGAAACTGTCTGGTGTCCCCTCTCATCTCCACCCACATTCCCATCTTTTATCCTGTCGGATGGTGGAGGCCAGTGGACAGGGATGGTGGTGGCCTTTAAGACAAGACCTTCTGCAGGGAAAAAAAAATGTGCTTCATGAGCTTAGGAAATACCTTGTGGTCATGAAAAGAAATGAAATTTCCTCTTTTCTTTGGTGAGATCAGGAAACCTTGAGTGTCCATTCTGTGGTTTTGCCAGTTTTGCTTGGGAATGTGCTTTTTGAAGGTCAGATGCTTTTTGTTTGCTTGTACGTTTTAATGGATTGCAGGAAAAGAGGTCAGAAGTATAATCTTTTGAGGAAAGCTCCATGGTCAGTCCCTGGAGCCTAGACAGCCATGGCTCCTTGTCCTTGGAGTCTGTCGGTCTGTAGCTTTCTGTGTTAGGCTCCTGTAGTAAAGTGCTATAGACGAGGTGACCTAGAACAACAAAAATGTTTTACCTTTCAGTTCTGGAAGCTGAAGTCCAAGATCAAGTTGGTGAGACTGATTTCTTCTGAGAGCTGTGAGGGAGAATCTGTTCTATGCCTCTCTCCTGGTTTCTGGTGTCTTGCTGTCAATCTTCAGTATTTCTTGGTTCATAGAAGCATCCATTGCCCTGATTTCTGCCTTCATGTGCGGATCGCATTCTTCCTGTGTGTCTGTGTCCAAATTTCCCCTTTTTATAAGGAGACTTCTCTCATTGGATTGGGGGCCTTCCCTCCTTTAGTATGACCTCACCTTAACTAGTTACATCTATGATGACCTTATTTCCAAATAAGGTCACTAGCTAGCTGGTGGTTAGAACTCAATTCAACCCACAGCGCCATCTCTCAGATATATCCAGGTCTTCTTTTACATAGAAACTCTGAAAATAGTCTAGCAAAAAGGCCAGTGGAGACCCTAACTAAAAACTTAGGTTAAAACTTAACCAGTGGAAAATTATTATTTCAATTTGAGAATTCTACATGTGTTTATATACTGGGATTTTGGGGATTGGGGGAAGCCAGAATCATGTCATGAGAACACTTAAGCAGCCTATGGAAAGGTCCATGTGGCCAGGAACTGAAGCCTTCCACCAAAATAGCTAGAGGAGTGTACCATCTTGGAAGCAGGTCTTCCAGCCCAGTGAAACCTCCAGATGGTCGTTTTGTTTGGTTTTGGCAGTGTTAGGGATGGAACCCAGGGTCTCAGGCATGCTAGGCAGGTGCTCTACCACTGAACTACACCACCAACCCTCAACTTTCAGATTAATCCCCAGAGGGCATCTTGACTACAACCCCTCAAGAGAGACCCTGAGGCAGAACCACCCAACTAAGCCATGATTGAATTCCTGGCCAGGAGAAACTGTGAGAGAATACATCTGTTGTTTTAAGGCACTAAGTTTTGCAATGATTTATTGTGCAGCAGTAGAGATCTAATACAGCTCTGGTCATTCCAACCCTGGAAAAGCAAATCAACATCTACTTTGGGAACAGTATTATCTTAATGACATCACAGAGTCTCAGACCAGTAGTGCCTGGGACCTCACTGATCGGAAGCTTTTCCATTTTTTTTTTTGTTAATTTTTTAAGAGAATGGAGAAAAATAAATGTGCAAAGTGTTTGGAAATAGGTATATTTTATTGGTTACGAAAACATTAAAGTAACAACTTGGTCCCTTGAACAATAGAATAGCATATGTGAAAAAACACAGAATTCTGAGCCAAGCTGTCTGTTTACATCCCAGGTTTTACTTGTGCACAATCTTGGGGAATTTCTGTTCTTCTCAACTTTAGCTTTTTCATCTGTAACATGGGATACATGACATTTATCAACCTCAAAGAGAGGAGTTAATGTAGTTAATACTTTAGAACTATGTGTGGCACATAGTTGATTAATTTCCTTTTCTGAGAACAAAAACAAATAACCACCATCTGACGATTCACTTTGGACTTAAAATATCCATGGAGGAATCACAGTGCATATTGAAAGAGTCAACCTTTAAAGCTTGCATGATGAAGGTTTAATGCTTAACCTAGCTTCCTCAACCTTTGCAAAAACATGAATGTAGTAACTTTATGGAGGAAGAGTGATCATTCCAAGTTATAGAAGGGACACTGAGACCAAGTGACTTGTTCAGGACCATCAAATGTGTGGACACTGTGGCCACCCCATCAGCTCCCTCAGGGCTGCCTACATTCTTGGTTTCATTTTTTCCTGTACTTTACATGGAGATGATGAATTAAGTGTCACCATCACTGAGTCTCATGAGAGAGTACTGTCGGACTTCCCAAAAAAACATAATGTTTAAAGAATGTCCTTGAAAAGGACTGCATTCAGAATTCCTAAAGGGCTAAGGGGTATTTTCATACATTTTTGAATTCTCTATTCTACATGACACTCTCTAAGGCTTTCAGTGGCCTTACTGTTAGGCAGAGCCTGCCTCCTCTTCTATTCTAAAGGATTATGAATTTCCTGTGCCTTTATTTACTTCTTGGCACTAAAACCAAATCTGAACATATTGTGGGGTTCCCATCCTGAGCCAGTGCCCTGAGAGGTTGCTCCCTGTTCTTATCTTCCTCCTCCATATCATCCTCCTTCTCCTAAAGGATGGGTCCACATCACTATTTTGTTTTGATTTTTTTGGGGGTGGTAGGTACCAGGGATTGAACTTAGGGGCACTAGAACACTGAGCCACATCCCCAACCCTATTTTGTATTTTATTTAGAGACAGGGTCTCACTGAGTTGCTTAGTGCCTCGCTGTTGCTGAGGCTGGCTTTGAACCTGCCATCCTCCTGCCTCAGCCTCCCAAGCCACTGGGATTATAGGCATGCACCACCTCACCTGGATTTGTTTTGATATTTTAAAGTAAACCCAAGTAGAAACATTCCTGAGTCAAAATGGCCGGTCAATATGGAGCTCCAACATTGACTTTTGACACAGGAGTTCATTTTTCAGTTTCTTTCTAGGGCTACCCCAAATTGCTACCCCAACCCCAGCAGAGTGACTCTGTATCTGCTTTAGGAGAAATATTACCCTATGACACTGGGGCAGACAATTCTCAGACCAACAGTGCCTTGGGGCCTCAGGGATAGGAATTTCTTGAAGAAAAGTAGGGGTCACTTTGATCCCATTGGCTTCTGATTGCTGTTTCCTTGCCCAATTTGCTAGAGAGTTCCCACTGCTTCTTGGCTCCTGGGAGCTGCCTGTCAGAGATTAGTGTGCATGCAGAAAGACAAGGGAGCCTTTATGAAGCAGATGGGGAGGTCCTGCCTTCTAGGAAGGACAGATAGAAGCCCTGGCCTCAGTGTCTTAAGCCTGGCCTAGTGTCCTTGCCCAGAGCCCTATGGGGCTTGGCTCCTCCCTCTCCCAGGGGAAGAGGAAAGCTGCAAAACCCCTTCACTTAGGGTGAAGGGAAAACAGGATTGTAAACTGTGTAGCAATTCAGGTAGGCCCTACCTGATTGGGCATCACAGAGGGCAGCACCTTAGGGCTGCAAGATGACACTCTCACAGGCATCCCGGGTACCCTCCTTCACCTTCCTTTCTCCAAACAGTAGAATTTTCAAACTGGGGTAGAAATCTCAGCTTTTCCCTTCTCTTCCTCTCTACTTCCTTTTTCATTGATCTCACTTGGTTTCATTTACATTTGTTGAATAAGACTGGAGTTTCAGATGCCTTCTCATCACCATAAAAATATTTATGTATTCCTTATGTATATTAATTCACTTAATCCTCACAACAAGCCTCTGAAAGGGGCACCATTATTTCCCCCAGTTTGGAGACCAGAAAACAGAGGTACAGAGAGTTGAAGTAAGTTTCTCAGGTCACACGCCTCCTAAGGGGCAAAGCCCAGATTTGGCCCTGCTCATCTGACCCAGAGTCTGCATTCCCAAACCCCTGAGGTTCCACATCACTTCTGCCTTGATACTTATACATTTTTAAAACTCTGTGCTTTTTTTCTAGAAATTTGTTTTTTAGCACAGGGCTGATGTAATGATGTTCCCCTTGCAGGTTCCTCCCAGTCCTGGGTGAATTACTCAGTGAGATAAGGTGGTGTGCTTTGCCGGCACATGATCCCCCCCAGATGTTCTCCTTAACCAAGATGCAACAGGGTCATGCAAGGGCAGTCCTGCTGGCTGTGCTGGGTTGGGTGGGATTTGATAACCAATTCTGGTCTGAGGAAGGTTTTCCCCCTATTGACGGCAGATATCTTAAATTCAACGTGATTAAGCCATTTTCCTTAGGCAAAGAGGCAAGAGGAAAGAAGGGGGAGAGAGAGAGGAAGGAAGAAAGGAAAGAAAAAAAGGAAGGCAGGGAGAAAGAGGAAGGAAAGAAGAGGAAAGGAAGGAGGAAGGAAGAAAATGAGAGGAAATCATGAAAAGGAGAAAAAAGGAGGAAAGAAGGAATGGAATCTCATTGGCGTGAGTTTCCTAGGGAAGCGGTTCCTTCTGCCCTCCTGTCTTTGGCTGGCTCATGCCAACTTCTGTCCCAATGAGATTCTACATTTTGAAGCTGGGTTCTGTTCAGGTTTCTTATCTAAAAAGAAGAAATGAGAAAAAATATGTTGTGATCTAACTGAAAGGCATCAGATCAAATCACAGAGCTATGAGTGGATGATCTCAGGGCTTTCTTGCAATCTCCTCACTCCTCACAGTGTCTTGATGCCCTTCCCAAGCACAGCAGGGAAGACCTGCCCCCTACCTGCAGAGCCCACAGTGAGAAACCAAGCACCTTGAAGCCTGGGAAGCACAGGAGAGGGAATCTGTCATGACCTCTTCTCTATTTTAATGACAAAAATTGATTGTAAAATGCATGCCTTAATTTGACAGTCAGTGAATGGAGCTGGAGACTATCATGCTAAGTGAAATCAGGCAATCCCCCAAAACCAAAGGCAGAAGTTCTCTCTGATACACGGATGTTGACTCACAATAAGGCAGGAGGTGGGGGAGAGGGGGGGCGGTGGGGGGAACTAGGTGTTAGGGAAAAATAGAAGTACTTTGGATTAGACAAAGGGGAATGAAGGGAAAGGAGGGGAAATGGGGAGAGGAAGATAGTAGAGTGAATCAGACATCACTATCCTATGTGCACATGTGATTACATGACCAATGTAATTCTACATCATGTACAACCAGAAGAATGAAAAGTAACACTCCATATATGTATGATATGTCAAAATGCATTCTACTGTCTTGTTATCTAACTAGAACAAATTTAAAAAATTTTTTTAAATTTAAAAAAAAAAAGAAATTCCCTAAAGCTTCTCTAAGAATTAGGTCCTTTCTCTTTCCACCTAGAAAAATTGAGACCCTTTCCATTTATACTTTCCATTCACAAGTTTTAAAAATTTAAGAGGGTCGATCTCAAGTTAAAAATTACTGCAATCAATAAATTCCAAAATAAGAAAGTAAAAACAAAACATCTTTTTTGCAAAAGAAAAAAAAAATTAATAAAATGCACGCCTTACCCTCTGCGGCTCAGTACCGCCTCTATGTTTTGATCCCCTCTTGAGGATCTGCTTAGTCTGTTTGCTTCTTTTCTTCTACTCCATCATGAGAAGTGTGTTCCCCTGGAATGTTCTTTGCCCCCTGCCTGCCTACTGCCTAATTCTCTTCAGGCTCTGATTCTTCTAGTGGTGGGAACTCTATTCCTGCTCTTTCCTGGCCTCACCCAGCTCAGATCTCAAGTTCTTTGCCTTAGGACTTGGTAGCCTCCTGAGGCAGTACTGGGAGGGCTTCATCAGCCCATGGCTATGGGACTCCATGAATAAAGTCTTCCTCCTGCATTCCAGCCCAGAGTCAGTGACATTATTAATAGTATTAGTACTTTTAAAAATATCTATCACTGTTTTCTGAACATATAAAAATTGCTTGTATTACATGTTGCCTGTCAATATTATCTAGATGTACAGTCTTATTTTGTTTTACTTAGACCTCAAAATGTGGCCCTTTAATGATCATTTTACAGATGAAGAGATGGAGCCCAGGGTAGTTAAGGAACTTGTCTAAGGTTACTTTACTACTAAGTGGAAAAGCCTGGAGTTGAACTAACCCTGGTTTGTTTTTCTCTAAAACCTGTTTTACTACCTACTCATGGCTACTGCTTAACCTTGTCTCACTCCTCTAGTACTCTTAACTGCAGTGTACTCAGCTCTTTTTTACATTTTATTTTGAGATAAATATTTTTTATAAATTATTTTTTACATTTTCAGTGTCTCACTGAGTTGCTTACAGCCTCACTAAATTGCTGAGGCTGGCTTTGACTTCAAATCCTCCTGCCTCAGCCTCCCAAGCCACTGGGATTTCAGTTGTGCAGTATGGCACCCAGCTGTATATTTATTTCTTACTTCATTGATTTCTGCTTTATTGTCACAATTTCCTCTTTCTCTAGATGCAATTTGCCCTTCTTTTTGTAACTTCTTAAGATGAATACTGAGATCATTGCTTTCCAGATCTCTTCCTTTCCAAACTGTTCATGTAAAGCTGTCTACTCTCTTCCAAGCACAACTTCAACAGCATCCCATAATCTGCATGTTCAGTGCTGGGGATTAAACCCAGGCCCTCACACTTATGAGGTGAGTGCTCTACTACAGAGCTACATTCCCAGTGCTTTTTATTTTATCTTGAGACAGGGTCTTGCTCAGTTTCCCAGGCTGCCCTCAAACTCTGGATTAGCTGTGTCCAAGCCCACAGCTCACAAATATATTTTTTATTATCATTCAATTAAAATTATTTCCCAATTTTTACTGTGACTTCATCTTTAACACATGGTTTATTTAGAAGCATTTTGTTTCAATTCCAAACATTCAGGAATCTTCTAGGTATCTTCCTCTTATTGATTCCAGCTTAATTCCATTGTGATCAGAGAGTGTGGCATGATTTTAATTCTTTGAAATTTGCAGAGTATAAAGTATATATAAGGTAAATAATTTATGGCTTGAAACGAATAACCTGCTCTTGTATTTTTTAAAAATAGTTTTACTCCGCCATTTTTCAGTTCATCTACCGGAAAAGTTATTGTATATATCACCAGCAAGTTGCTTGAACTTGGTGCCTCTGTTTCTTTCTGTATAAGATGGAGATAACAATAGTGTTTTCCACAAGGAGGTCTTATGAGCATTCAATTTGGTAACACATCAAAAGGTTTGAGAATGGTACCTAGTACATAGTAAGTACTGAGTAAATGTGACTTTTATGAATTGATGAGTTAATTAACACTGTTAATTTGGTTAACAGCTAACTTTGGTTATGCTGCTAGATAGTATAAACATCCTCTGGCTGTTGCTAGCTCAACTTACATAACTGCTCTCATTTGCTGCTACATTGTAAGCCTGTGTCTTAAGCCTCATTTAAGCCCCACAGCATTCCCAAGAAATAGGGACTATTCAGTGTGGGAGTTATGGCACAAAGTAGGTAGGAAACTTGAAGGAAAAACTCTGTTTCTTAAGATATTATCAATAGCCCATTCTCTAATTCACATTATATTCCTGGCTTTTTTCCCCCCATACAAATAAAAGAAGCAATAATTCTGCCATTAAGTGATATCTTCGTCAGGTGTTCCCTGTGGACTTTTATGTTATTCAGGCCAGGAGAAGGTTTGTTCCCTCTTTGGGAGGGTAGCTGATCGTAGTCACTCCATTTCAGTCTCTAAGGCAGGGTCCCTTGAAGCTGAAAAGAAGCCAATGTTCCCAGCCTTTCACATCCTTTAAGGACAAAATCCACCATCATCATTTTGTGGGAACTTAATAAATGGGGGTTGATGGATCGTCATGGTGTCAGTTCTGAAAATAAGCACAGACATTTTTGGTTTCCAGCCCACCATCACCCAAGTCGTAAAGCAAGTGAAATCGACATTCTTTCCCATTCATTAAGCATAAACTGTTATGGCTGTTTCCAAGGATGCGTGGTGCACGTGTAAGGCGGGGGTCTTTCGGGGAGATCTGACATAGAACCTAGAGTCTTGAGAGACCAGTTTATATTTTCAAGGAACATTGAAGACTTCAACATATTTTATAAAGGGCATTCCCAAAACTAACCCTGATGCTGGCTTCTCAATCTACTTTATAGTATGGAGCGTCCAGTCTGCAGCTTAATATGATTTTAGAGAGGTTAGTACAATTTCTCTGAGCATCCTAAACCTCCTTGGATGCCCTATAATCCCACAGTTTGACTTTATTCTTTTAGTTTGTCACTTTGATATTTTATTTATTGGTTTTAATATATAATCCCTTGGGGGAAATATCATTAAGTCTTATTGTCACACTGTGGTGAATGAATTTATTAGATGGGCCCCTAAGAACATGTTTTGGTTCTGATTGAGGAGGGGCAACAAGAAGGCAGGGAATATACTTGTGATCTTCATCTGTGTTTGCAAGTGCTGAGTGAAAGAGCCCCCCATCTGAGGCTGCATGACATTGCTGGAGGAGGCTTGTTTTGCCTGGGGCTGCCTCTGCCCACATCTTCTTATAGCGCAGCCCAAAGATTCTCCTACACTATTAATTAGATAATTGTTTTTAAGTTCTAGCAGCAACACTATCACTGTCATGTCACCAAAGTCTGTGCTTATATTAAAAATCGCTCTTATTTTTCTGCTTCTTCAACTGTATACGTTGTTATTCCTTTCTGATCTTAGTTTTGGGGTCTTTTGAATTTTGGTGTTAATGGCAAGGGAGAGTTAAGAACAGGAAAGTCAGGTGGGATTTTAAGAACATCAGGAGCTCTTAAAGTAAAAGACAGCAGGGCTCCTTCAGCCCAGTTACCTCCCTCTGCCATGGTACCCTTGGGCACATGGGGAGTTTTGTAGACTCCTGCTGAGCCCACCTGCTGGAGCAACTGGTGCTCTTCATTCTCTCTTTAAAATATGACTGCTGAGCTGAGCACAGTGGTGCAAACCTATAATCCCAGCAGCTCAGGAGGCTGAGGCAGGAGGATCACAAGTTCAAGTCCAGCCTTGACAACTTTTTGAGGCCCTAAGCAATTTAGTGAGACTATGTCTTAAATTTTTTTTTAAAAAAATAATAATAAAAGTGGGGCAGGTGGAAGTGACTCAGTGGCTAAGCACCCCTGGGTTCAATCACCAGTACCAAATACACACACACACACATATCTATGTATCGCTGCCGATGCCCTAACACCTCAAGTTCTTGCTACTACCTGTCCTTTGGGGTTATTACCAAACATCAGTTTATATTTCCAAATGGTCAATGCAAGTTGTACTTATTCTTGCAATTCTATAGCTTGATGAAATACTGTGTAAGTGAATAAAATATGAGCATGAACAGAAAGGCCTCATTTGAATGCTTGCAAAGATTTAAAATGAGGATCTCTTAGAAATGCTATCAAATTAACTATATGAATTAATACAAGTTTGCCAAAGTATTTATGAAAACACATCCAGGTTTTGCATTCAGGTTGCTTCTCAACAGTCATCAAGCCCTTGCTCTCCTGTCAAAAATCTAAAGCTAGAAGTCATCAACTGTATATTGGAGTAGCTTATGCAAGAAAGAACATGTAGACCTCAATCAGCAGACCCTTAGAGAAAAGGTGTGAGCCATATTTCAGAAGGTTGGCAATTGCTTGTGTTTATATATTTTAGGTAATAAACTTATGGAAAGTATACACCTATTGTTTTTATGCTCCTTCACTTTTATCCATCTTTTTTATTCATAAATTAATTACTTCATCTTAGTGGATTCTGGATTCTACTTGTAGTTAAAATAGTCGCAGTTGTTCTTTTGTGTGGAACTCAAAGATTAGAGCTCTCTTGATTGTTCCTTTAACTAAGAATCCTATTATGGATCCATGATTCTAAATTTATTCATGTCTTACTTCACAACTATTTATAGCTTTACCCTATGTTATCAAATATACATATTACTAAATAAAGAAAATAATAATGCTATTGATGCTCTAATAGCAGCTAACCTTTGATAAAGGCTTACTTTTTATCTGGACTCTGAGCTGAGCATTGAACTGATATTATCTCACTTAATCCCCATAACTCCCAGGGGAGTAACTTCCATTATGATCTCTGTTTTACAGGCAACTGGGGCATTGAAAGGGAAAGCGAGCTGACCAAAGTAATAGTTAGTCGATGGTGGAGACGGATTCCAACCCGGATGGAATCCAGACCCTGGGCTCCTAACCAGTGTGCTATTTATTTTTAAATACCTTCATTCATTTTTCCTGCTTATTATGTTTATGGCTTTTTTTTTTTTATTAGAGGAAGGGAAACCGATTAATTACCTGCCAGTGTCCCTTTCTGTCCAGAAGGTGGCAAAAACAACTGGTGGTTTCAGACACTGAGTTATCTGTGAACAGTTCTGCTAAATCTTACGAGGGAGACAACAAAAAGAATGTAGCACTTTGCACCTCGAACCAATAATGAATAATGCTCGGGGTCATGAACGTGCTGCGTGTCTGCGTGTGTGTGCACGTATGTGTGTATGTGTGTCCCCATTCCCTGCTGCTCACTAATAGGGAGCTGGTATTTTAGTGCCCTTTTGTGCCACTGTGCTTTTAACTGCTGTTAAGATAAGGAGTAATGTCCTTCCAGCTGTGCATAATAGTGTTGTAATTCCATCAAGGGGCTTTGATAACTTCATAAACCCTGACAGAGAAGCTTGAGTGGATTTTCATGTCACCATAACACCAAGATGGAATTACAGCCTTAATTTACTGGGTGTACATTTTGGGGGGTACATTACTTAATGTTAAATCCTGTTAAAAACAAATCAGCCCGTGCCATCTGGCTGTTTCCATCTCGAGGTGGCCTCTGAACCTCCGCAGCATTTTGGATCTTTGTACTCCACTTCACTCTGTTGCCTCTGATTATTATTTCCTTCATCATCCTAATTACACTGACCACCATCTTCACAAGCCTAATATCCATACAACTTTATTATTATTATTATTTTTTGTCTCCAGAGTGTTTTATCTTGCACGATCCTTTTAGCCTTGTAAGGATTTCAGTGCTTGCTCTTTTTTCCTATCCTCTGGAACATCTGAAATTTGGTTACTTGTGTTATATGGAACAAATGTCTATTGCCTGTTTCTTTTTTTAATTTTTTTTTTATTGGTTGTTCAAAACATTACAAAGCTCATGATATATCATCTTTCAAGCAACATGTACACCCTGAGAGCTCTCGGTGCAAGAAGACGTAAAACAAAGAAGACCGCTTCCTTTCCTTCTGCCTCCCAAAGTGCCTCTCCCCACCCCCGCTCGGGAACCCCATTAAAAGTTTCTTTTATGTCATTCCAAAAATTTGTATTCATATACCATAATTTATAGCATTCCAGAAGAAAGGCTACACATTTGTGTTTGCCTGACTTTTCATTTATCTCTCCACCTCTTCTTTCCTACTTATCCAAATGATATTATCTACCCCATGTCTTTAAAAATTGCTTCATTATATATCCTAGGCATCTTTCTGTGTTATTACAAGTAGCTTTCTGTTATTCTTTGCAGCCACTGCTTAACAGTGCCTATCATTTAAAAGCCTCTTCTCCAAATATTATTTTAGGTTATAGAACTGTGTGAGTTAAGGATACCTTGAGTTGAAGAGACAGGCTTGTATTGGTTAGATCTCATCACAACAGATCTCAGTCCAGTCTGTGGGAGAAAAAGAGGAAGTTAAATTTTGTTTTGAATATGAGTTTCCAAATCCTGTGTTTAATATAAAAATAAGGCATTCTGAAAATGTCACTGAAATGTCATATTCCTGTGAGACTGGCTGGAACCCAGGGGGAATGGATATAGGGTTGAGGTGGGTGCCTTGGACCAGGTGCCTGGAGACAGTCACATAACATCAATTCACCATGCTATTTAACACACCTGAGCTTCGTTTTCCCACCTGTAAAGTGAAGTTAATCATATATTAAATGAGCACTGTGGTCATTAAATGCCATGATTTTTCTTGGCTTGGTAAGTGGTGGGTTTTATGAATATTCTGAGGTCCTTTGCAGTCTATAGCTGATGAAGAACAGATTTTGGGGAGGGGGTACCAGGGATTGAACTCAAGGCCAATTGACCACTGAGCTGCATTCCCAACCCGATTGATTTTGTATTGTATTTAGAGATAGGGGCTCACTGAATTGCTTAGCACCTTGCTTTTGCTGATGCTGGCTTTGAACTCACGATTCTCCTGTCTCAGCTTCCTGAGCCATTGGGATTATAGGCATGTGCTACCACACCCAGGACAGATTTTTGATGGCAGTTCTTTCTGTAATAGCATTTATTGTTGTCCCCTAGATCGCATACTTCTAATGTAATGAAGCTGACTTTGAGATGTGATATGTAGGTGCTGGTATCATTGCTTTCTAGTTTCATGTGTTGTTTATTATTTTCTCTCTCAGAGCTGGGCACATGGGTGGTTCTTTGTAAATTCTGGCTGATGCAGAGTACAAGAACTTTGGATATGGTGTTGGGACGTGGCTGTCAATGAATTATCAAGTTTCGAAGAAAGGCCTGTACTCTCAACAGTGTGTTCCAATGTGCTTTCCAAAGCTCTAGCACTATCTCTTTTTAATTAGAACAGCCTAGCATAGGTCTCCTAGTATGCATGATGTTTTAATTTAACTTTTGTGCTAATAGACCTCCTTTGGGGTGATGTGAGCGCCATAAAACACAGGCGCTTCAGCAGGCTGACATACTTGCTCTGTGCTTTGCAGTAAGTTAAGGGATGGGGGCAATATATTTTCTTAGGAAAACAAAGTTTCTCCAGAGGACAGGGCTCCTTCGATTAATAGAGCATTTGAGGAGACTATAGGATAATGCCCAGGCTCACCTTTGAGTAGATCTGAGCAGGCAGAACGGTCTGTTAAAAGGTAGGAAGTACGCTGTTGACTCTGGAAGATAATATCTGCATCTATGAAGCAGGAGCCGAGAGGGGAGGGCAAAGGGAGTGGGGAGAATGATCTATGAAGCCAGTTGGTGTGCAGAGGAGGCCAGAGACCATATGAAGCTAGAGCTGCTCTGTGCTGAATGCCCCTGCAGGAGTAAGGAGTAACAGACCAATCAGCATAATGTAACCGGCTGGCGGGGTCAGCCCCTCTCCAGGAGCGTTAGCCAGTGGGGCGGTAGCAAGAGGCAGATAAAGAACTGGAGGCCAGCATTTGGCCTGTCACTGTGAAGGAGTGTGCATTTCAGCACTGCATAGATCAACATTACAGTCCTGGAGACAGCCCTCTTGATGTTAGCAAAGTTTCTTATTTTTAAAAAATTCTTCCTTAAAAATAAAATCTAAGGAGGCGACTTCACTCCCACTGCCCACACAAAAGGCAAACCAAAACCAAACCAAATACAACCATATACATCTGCCTACCTGCCCTCTCCACCCCATCTGGAAGCTCTTCCTGGCACTCTGGATGGTCTCTTATCTTTTCCTGGTAGGTCTCAGGGTGATTAATTTATATGAAGTTCTCCACTAGTTGCCCACTTATTGTTCAAGCAGCACCTTATCCCTTCCAAGGGAAGCTGAGATATATGTTTTTGGTTTTGACCTGAGCATTACATTAGCCTGTACAGAAGCAGATGTACAAGCTTTCTCGCTCTTATGTGGGTTACGTGTTTTATTGCTCAGACCATTAAAAGAAATGTAGATCAGTCACTGTTGCTGTTTCCTTAAGAAACAATAAATACATTTATATTTTTTAAAAGTTTGCTATACTTATCTTTGTTCATTTTTCTTTTAAATCTCAAGTGCACAGCATTGGATTAATCAATGCTATACACTAACTTCTCGGATTCGAGTACATTGTCATCACTGGTCAGAGAAAATTCACATTCTTACTCTATTTCCTGCCCACCCCCATCTTTAGTTGCCCACCCGTTTCCCTCTCTTCCCGTAGGCACGCATTCTAATACATTTATTTTATGTTCTGAGATCTGCATGCAACCCTGTAAATTATATAGTTACTTGGCGTGTAAGTTGAATGGTGATGTGCTATAAGTTGTGGAGAAATCAACAACTTTCTTCAAAAGCTAATAACTTTTAAATTGTTATGGAGCCAGGAGAAAACAGTGGTTTTAATAAATGTTAGCATTAACTTTAAAAAAAAAGATATTCTTACATCTATGTGAGAGAAATATGTGGCAAATCATCTCCAACATAAATCCTATGGAAAAAAGCTATGACTTTTTTTTCTTGGAACACTTTTAAAGGTCTCTCCTTCTTGCACACTTCTTTATTATTTCTGGCTTATTTTATTTATCCATTACCACAATCAATTTTAGAACATTTTCATCATTCCAGAAAGAAACCTCATACCCATCAGGTGTCACTTTTTATCCCCCATCTCTTCAGTCCTAGGCACCCAGAATTTTTCTGTCTCTATGGATTTGCCTATTCTGAACATTTCCTATAGATGAAATCATACCATATATGACCTGCTGTGACTTCCATTGAGCATAATGTTTTTAATATTCATTCATGTCCTAGTGGGTGTAGAATTTTATTTCTTTTAATGGCTCAGTAATAGTAATATTCCATTGTATGAATGTACCACATTTTTTTTAATCCCTAGAGACTGGAACTGAGAATTACTAATTCAAACCTGGCCTTCTAGGCCATTATAAATATTTGCCAAAGTAGGTGGTAGAATATATTTGTTACTCAATTGGTCACTTTAAACAATTTAGTCATGGGCCATGTGAGCATCCATTTGTCTTTGTGCCTTAGGTCCCATAAATTGGAGGGGACTTTGTCATGATCATCATTCTTGTATGGACCTGTATGAAAATATACATATTTATTTTTCCTAAGTCCATCCAAGTTATTCCCAGGATGATCATATAAATTTACATTATGATGAGATATAGTTCCCAGATTCCTGTATCACCACCAACATTTCTAGTTGATTATTCACTTTACTGTTCTTATTTTAGGTTGCATTTCTCTGATTACTAGTAAGTTGGAATATCTCTTCATGAACCTTTGGATACGTAGGCTTTCTCTTTTTTTGATTTCTATTCATAGTTCTCATTCATTTTCTGTTGGGTTTTCCTGGCATGTCCAGGGTGCTTGGTTTCAATCCCCAGCACCTCAACAATTTCTATAGGAAATTCTTGGTGGGAATTTTGGTTGGATCAATTTTTTGTCCAGATAAACATTTCCGGTCCCATCTCTGGCTTGGACGTGAGCTTGAACTCTGAGATACTGGCACATGAGTTTGATGCTGCTCTTTTGATCTTTTTCATGTTGGAAGCATTTGGCCATTGGTGGGACATTTTGAAGGTTCGTGTTGATACATGCAGCTCCAACTTTTTAGCTTCCTAATTCATACACTTTGTAATTAAATGTGGGGCGCCTTCATTAAACTCTGAGGTGTTGGGCCCCAACTTCAGTAAGCTCTACTAGACCTTGGCCCTGTGGTTTTCTTAACCATCAATGAAATGTCCCTTAAGATGTTCTAAACCGTCTCAAGCTTACCCAATAAATGGTCCGTGACAAATAATAGTGACAGATGATATTCATGGAACCACCCTCAAAGAAAAGACTATATTGCAGTAAGATAATTAAGCACTAGGGTATTGCGGGGGCCAGATAAATGTGAAGAAAGTTAAATATGCAGAAATATCTGGCTCTTGGTCTTACATGCACTGGGAACTTTCCAAAATTCAGAGCATAGAAATTCTCATGATGTTAGCTCAGTAAATTTCCAGACCATCTGAACCTCCACTGGCCTTTGGAAAACATAGCAGGTTATCCTTGTATCCACATGCCCAACTGTCCTAAGGGCTAATTAACCCACATTATGTATTTTCCTAATTACTTTTATTTTTTCAGTACTGGGGATTGAACCCAGGACCTTGGGCTTGCTAGGCCAGCACTCTATCACTGAGCTATATCTCTAGCCCTTTTTAGACAGGATCTTGCCAAATTGTCCAGGCTGGCCTCAAACTTGTAATCCCTACCTCAGCTTCCTCAGTAACTGGCATTATAGGTGTGTGTCACTGTACCTGGCTTCTTAATTACTCCTTTTGTTAAATAGTGCCACAAGTCATTTTCTCTATCAGTTTTCCCTAGGCCAGAGGTTATCAAATTTTCTCAGTTCCAGACACCCTCAGTATTTCGATAATTTTTTTTTTCTGGCATGCCTAGGCCAAAAGAAATTCTGTACCACTCTGCTTATTAAGTAGTTAAGTCCAAACAACTTAATAGCTATACATGCATCTTAGTAGCAATTTGAAATAAATAATGCACAGATATTAAAAGAATAAAAATAATGCTTTTATTTCATTCTTAACCACGATTACTTCCTAATGGGATGTGTGTCCCCGTTGGACTGTGGGCAACACCTCAAATCGTAGATTTGGGTTGGATGCTACCACCTTCATTTTTTGTCCCCCATTGATTTTTGTGTGGTATTCACTTTTTATCACAACAACCACCACAAATCCAGCCTCCCGAAGATGAGATCTCATCTAAAGGCATGAAGTATGATGTAATTTTGAAACACTGACAAAACTAAGTTTGCACATTGTCTAACAGATGTCAAAAACTGTTGCGTGTCCTTCAGATATTTAAATGTTCTGTGGAGTTCATGCACGCCCCTGGTGCACATTGGCACACAGTTTGGGAACTGTAATCCTGGACATTAAATCAGAATTGCTAGGCCTGACGTTAATATCTGTCAAATCAAAGAGGAATTACTGAGTTTTTATCAAGATTAAAGTTCTTGTTCATGATCCCATTCTGAGATTCAGTACCTATCCACCTAGCTGCTCTTCATGCTGCTGCTAGGAAACTGTGCTTACGGTCCAGATCCCCTTTTCCCCTCCTGTAATTCTCTACCTTTTGAATCACGTACAATCTGCTGTTTCCTTCCCTAACCTCTTGTTAAGATCATGTTAGCCAAAACAGCCTGGTGAGCAATGTGGTTTATTTCATTGCGTGACTGTTTTCTTAAACTTCCTGTTTTATTTTGGTGATTAATGACTATTAAGTAGCCTGAGTGAGAAATCTGGGGCAGAACCTAGTTGGTGGAGGAGGGATGCTGTTTTCTCCTGGTCATCGCACTGGTCATTTCTGAGGATTTGCCTCCAACCCTCAACTGTTTGTGAGCCAGCAGATGTCACGTGAACTAAGACCCCAGAGCACAGCAACCACTCGGTTGGTTTCACAGGCTTGTTTCCTCGCCTCTTTGGTGGATTTTTAATACCTTGGCCTTTGGCTGCTTTTCTAAAGGAGTCATATGACATCACTAAACTTCAGGCTCAAAGATATTTTATCCTTGTTTTATGTCTCTCTTTATTCTGATAAAGACTGGGCTGTTGCTGCGGCTGTTGCTCTTTGCATCCCCCCTCCCCCCTTCTTTTCTTCCTCTTGCTCTTCCTCCTCCTCTTCCCTGCTTATCTGGTTGTTGCTGCTTCTCCTCCTCCTGCTCCTCCTTCCTGTTCTTCCCATTATCATTTCCATTGTTTTCCTTGGAGTATTTTAGCCCTGAAGAGCTAAATGCTCCACACCAAGCCCATTTCAAGAGTGGCTAGAGTAGCTGGAAGTCAATGCCATGCCCTAGATACTTGGGATCCAGGACATCTTTCTAAAGGGCAAGGAGACCAGGAACAGACTACCCGGTTGTGGGGTTAGCCAAGAGAAATTGAAATCAAAATGGCCAAGCCTGGCACTTCCTGTGCTCTCCAGTTTAATCAGTAGCTCCATGAGACCTTGTCCTGCTCTCCTCAGGCCCATGTCTTCTCTGACTTTTCTCCCCCAGGACTCCCCTTCTCCATCTCCCCCGATCAGCCCCTACCTTCCTCAAGTCCTCTGCACAAATTTTGCACTCCACCTTTGACTCCTGCCTGTAAAATATCCTTGCAGCTGTCCCCGGTCAGGTGGATGCTGCCGTAACTCCTGCATGATATCAATAACCCATGTTAGTGAAGCCAATGAGGTAATTTTCCCTGAAGCTCTAAATATAATTTAACAACTTAAACACTGTAACATTGTGGTGAAGGCGCTATTAAGGGACTGTAAATTGCTTACATAGCATCAATAAACACAGTGCCCTAGAGCGAGGGGCTGTTAAGAGTTTATAATCTAAAGCAGCAGTTGGAGTATCACCCCAAGGCTCCAGCTTTGAGTCAGATAAAAACAAAGTGGCTGAAGGCTTTAGTTGAAGCCAAATGTACATAGGAACACCACGAGCTTTAGGGGGTAATTACTTTCTGAAGGCTTGATGTGGATTTGCTGAGAAACACATCTGTTATCCAATTTGCCAATGATTAATCTGATTCTTCCAATTCCACAAAAAGCTAGGGAAGTGAAGCTGATGGTTTCCCTTGGTACATAGGCCCCCCAACAGACTCATGTTGTATTATTTCCCTGGCATAAAAATGAAAAGCTCTGTATCATCTACTTTCACACACTGATATATACCTTGTAGGAGTATATGCATAGAGAAAGATTTTATATAATTCAATTATCTGGTATTATGAAAAAGGAGGAAAACTTTTGGAAGTCAGTGGCCTTTTTTTTTTTTTGGAAGCAAAATAATCTGTGTTTTAGATTTTGCAAGCCCAAAAGCTTCCTTTCCCTTCTTTTCCCTTCCCCTGATGTCCACCCACCCTCTGGTCAAATCCTTCCACAGGACACACACCCCTCTGCAATTCCTTCCCAGGGTCATACTCTCAGCCAACTTGTGACTAACCCTTTTTTGCTTTTTAACTGTTATCCAGAGTATTTGGTCTGAAGCATTTGTATTTGAGCTGGAAACCTTTTAGCATTTTACAAATGTTACCTCATTCATCATCAGGGCCATCAGACTGACAGAGTTTGCCATATATTTAAAAGTGGAGGAGAAAAGCAAGCTCAGAGGGGGCCAGAGACCTGAGTGAGGCTGCCTGGTGAAGAGTGGCAGAAGGAGGGAACTTGGCTTCCAAGGCACTATTCCATCCTCCCTGCCCGCCCCCCCTCGCGACTTCACACCTGCCAAGCCGAACACCTTAGGGTCTGTGGATCTCTGGTGATTTCTGAGTGTTTTTTTCCTGTATTTCTAACTAGCTAGCTCAGTTATATTTTAAGCCTGAACAGAAGCTCCTGAGTAGGATAAAAGATACCTTTCCTTTTGTTATCCTCAGAGTCATCCTGAGATCATGGAAGCTTTCCTCCGGGTGTCCCTGGTTGCTGGTACACAATGCCTATGCCCCTGATGACAGGTAGTAAGTGTAAGACAAAGGCACATTGTTGGGGTTCAAAACAAGAAGCAAAAGTTTCGCTGTTCCTATGTGACCGGCAGCAGACAGCAACTCTGCTCTTCCCTGAGCAGTCTTGACCTTGTCCCATCCTTCTGTCTGCGCGTCATGTGGCTTGTGACTTTGCACATCAGAATGACATCAGGGTTCATGCTACCTGGTTTTGTCCACAGAAAGGTTTTCGAAGATGAGCGAAGGAGGGAGAGGGTGATATAGGATTTGGTCTGGGACTCATGGTCCACTGGGGAGGACTTTGGTTCCAGAGCTGAGTTGGAATTAATTCTCTGTGGTGAAGTGTGAAGTAGGCAATTGCTAGAGACATTTCTGACACATTCAACCACTAAAACTGCTTGCAGCTGGTCTAGGCTCTGAGTGAGGCCACTCTCCAGGAGACCATTCCACCGAGGCCAGTCAGCCAAACTGGAGATCTTTTGAGCATGGTGAGCCTGATTTAGTTTTCTCTCCCAGTGTTCTCCATGCAAGTGAGATAACACTCAAGGTAGGTTTATTGGGTCTCCATGATAAATTAAAAGACACTAAGATCAAAGCACTTTCTAAACGATAATAAGTTCATCTTACTTTTAAGCAGCTTCAGTTAATGTTCAAATTCTCTAACATCCCTGGACTTCCCTTCCCCACTCACCCCTAATTTATTTCATAAAACACAACCCAAATATAACATGGGAGATGAGATGCACAATAGCTTTTTCTTTCTTTCAAGTAATGCATGTTTGTGTAAACATGTTGTTTATGAAAGAGCCTTTCACGGATGCTTTGTGTTGCTTTTGCACAAGAAAATACATTTGAAAAGAATTCTCCCCAGCCTGGCATGTAATGTTTCATTAGCCAGCCTAACCTTGTTTATTTGCTTTTTAAAATTTTATTTGGGAAAGGAAATCAATTTGCACCCCTGACATGCTGCCAGGTTCCTGTTTATAAGCACACAATAGGCAGCTTGGAGGGGGTAAAAATATATAGTTTATGATTTCAGCATTAAGTATGACACAATCTGTATATGAAACCATAGAGGCGATCGTGTTTTCCTGTCCCCACAGCCACACTCTGCAGTTTAAAGTTTTTATCAGAGCATTATCCAGCGTGCATGGAGTAAATGGCCCTAATTGTGCTGAACACTTTAAGCGTCAGGGAGAATTGTCAGAGCGAAAGCAGCTCTTTGCTATTTTTTGGCTTTGTTTTGTTTTTGAGAAAATATCGTGACTAGGAGTCCATGTTATAACTGTGCTGTGTTGGGAGGAAGCTCAGTGTCCTTCCTGTGTAATTGAGTGTCCTCAGGTCTGGTGTTCTCAGAGACTCAAATCAGCTGGACCTGAAGGTCAGTGTGTCCATCCAAGAGAATCCTTTTCCTGCTCATGATGCCAGGTAGAGGCTCATCTGCTGAACTTGACCTTAACTCCTGCCTACTTCAAGGGCCCCTTAGTTTTTCTTTTCCACAAGATGAAATAATTATCTTATTGGTCCAATTTATTAAGGTCCAAAAATGAACATGAGATAAGATTGACTTCCCCCACACACACACTTCTCAGAAATAAAATTCTAAAACCACCCAACTTTGGCAGAAAGAGCCCTGGATGAAGAGTCCAGAGACCTAGATTCTTGTCTGGTCTCTGCCTCTGTGCTGTTTTTCCCTCTGTCAAGTCAAGGAGTTGAATTTGAGGCTCTTTATGGCATTGTTCAAGTGTAATGTTCTGAGAGCAGGTTCTTGGGGGTTTCCTAACAGAATCTTTACCTCCCACTTGGAATTCCTTCCCTCCTGTGGTCCCAGCCTGTGCTCATGCTCCATCTCCTGTTTTATATGGTTTATCCTTTTCAAGTCCTGTCACTATTCCTGCTAATCATGTCTCTCCTCTTTTTCTTTTCTCAGCTTCTTCCATGTTAGTAATTGTTTGAATGTCCATGGATCTTATTTTTTTTTTTCTGGTTCCTTTTCATTTTTCTAAGTTGTAGCAGAAACCTAACAATTAAATCCTGCATATAAAAGGTTTTGTTACTCTGCAGGCCAACACCCCTTTGGTCACAGACACCCCTGCCTGGAGTTGGGTTGAGATCCCTTTCCATCCACCCTGTTATTCACATGGTCAACTGTTGGCCACAGCCTCTCCTGGAAGGCCCAGAGGGCTTTCCCAGATTTTTTTCTTTTCTTTCTGTGATCCTTTATTTAGCTGAGCATGTCACAAGCTTCAGGTATATTGTGTATGTGAATGTGGAATGTGTATATGGGATAGCCAAGGAGGGAGGCCGACTTGGGGGGAGAGCTGGAACACAAGGCGGATTTCATCGGTGCTAGTAATTAGAGGGCATTGTTGAATAGATCTAATTGGATCATGTCACAAAAATTAAGACAAAAGCCCATAGTCTCTCCCCGCCCCCTGCCGAGCATTCTGCTCAACTCCTTGGTTTTCCCTAAGTCTTGTTTGGGAGGGCTTCCTGCACTAGCAGCCTGTCTGTTGTCTGGGAACTGCATCCAGCATCATAGCTTGGGCATGTATACAGAAAGCTTCCTGCAGATGTGCTCTCCTAAACCTTCAGAGTGTTGGCATAAATGGAAAGGATGTCAGGGTAAATGGAGCCACATACAAGACAAGGCATTCAGGAGGCCCCAAGGCTCTGGGGACTGGTTTCTCTTCCTGTGCCAGCAGATGGGAGATGAGATTTTTATCTTTAAACATTGTCCTTGTGCCATGAAAAGGGGATGGAGTTGAGAGAGAGAGAGAGAGTCAGTCAGCTACCTGGGGAAAACAGGACTGGGTTTAACTACATAACAGGCTTGTGGGTCAAGCTGCTACACTGGGGTGAAGATAACAAGAAACGCAAACACTTTATGGTTCACCTCTTGCCCCGAACACACCTCTTACTGATAGACACTTTCACGAAGGCTCTTGGCTTTTGGAACTGAGATTCTATTTGACCTTTAGGGCAGGTTTAACTTTCTAAGTTCATCAAAAAGGGTCTGAAAACTATTTCATAAAGTGACTAGTAAACTGGATAGACGGGAAGAGATGTCTGAAAAACATATTTCTGTATGCATAGGCCTATCATTGGGTTTTTCAAAAATAATCAGACAATGCTCAAATATTTTTTAAAAAACGTTGATTTGTGAAGCCAGTAAGTGAGCACACACACACACACACACACACACACACACACCTTCATCGTCAGTTTGAGAATATGAATATGCATGCAATGGGGGAGCAATAGGCTTTCCCTCCATGACTCAGCGAACGTTCTGGCAATGCCAATAGGATTCTTGTGTGGGTCCCTCCATCCCCAGAGACCTCATCTTTAAGTTTGTAAACATTCTGTCTTTGTTTATCAAATAAATCAGCAATTTTGCAGCACCTTGAAGCTGTCACTAAAGCACAACATAATGAAAATGAACTCAAGAATGTTCCAGTGGCTGAAGATCAGGGACCTATGGACTTGGTGCGGTAACACAAGAATGGGAGGCTGCTGGGGGAGGGCGCCTGGACAAAAATATTTCATGGTATTAGTGCTTCTGCTTAGCAAGTCTACCCATAAATCCTGGCTGTCCAGGGTAGAAAAATGCAGCTTCTAAATGTACCCACTTTCCTCCTGCCCAGTAACTGGCGGAGAGCAGAGTTGAGCTTAGCAATGTAATGGCTTTATGGTCCATAAACACCAGGTGCCAGATTCTTCCTTCTGTGACTCCCACATATAAAGCCCTTCTTATTCCAAGCCCAATTGTTTCACCAGGAGGAATGTAGACAAATAGGAAGCTCTGGCCTTAAAGTGAGACCTCGTCTTCAGGGTGTGTAACTGGGTTCAGAGGAGCCGTGCTTGTCTGGGCTCATCTTTGCTGGGTGGAGCTAAGTTACTTGGGCATGCCATGGGATAGGCATGTCTTAGCTCTGCCTTCTATTGTTTTTATCAGTCCAATCATGATTTTTGAATGCATGGGTAAATGCAGAGCAAGTTTATTTAGTGACAGTCTGAATTTAGATGGTTTAAAATCAAGAAAAAGGAAATAAAGTTAAATAACCTGCTTTTTAAAAAAAAAGTCATAGTCAATGAGATGAAGTGAAAAAGGTACCGGTGGGACTGTTGAGGCTCAGTGGTAGAGCACTTGCCTAGCATGTGTGATGCCCTAGGTTCGATTCTCAGCACCATATACAAATAAATAAAAAAAAATTCATCAACAACTAATAAAAATATATTTTTTTAAAAGGCATCAGTCAGACAGACTGAGGTTTCTGATCTTTTGGGTTACATACACACAAACAAACACACACCACATATATGTAAAATAATAGATAAAATATATTTTATAATACATATGTATGCAATATCTGGAGAGAGAGAATAAAATGTTTTTTTTTTCTACATGTTAAGGTATAATGGATGATTTTTTTCTCCTTCCCATTCATTTTGTTTCCTTGTACAAATTTTATCCGAACAAACATATTACAAATATATTGCTTGTGAAAAAAAAGTAGTGCAAGTTTATGAACGTGCAACTGTACTGGGTATTGTGTTTGCCCCTCTAAACCCATTTCTACTCTGCTCTCTGCCCTGAAAGGCTGATAGTACATTGATAAGCACCTTGAACTTGTTTTCACACTGATTTGGGGTGAGTGGCCATAGAGGCCCCATAGCATGCTCCAGATGGGGGCGAGACAAGGTCTGGATATCTACTCTCCTGACTCCTTCAGTTGGTTGCCTTCTTTAAAGAGCACAGCTCTTGTCAAGTGCCCTTTCTAAGCAGCTGTCTCTCCCCTGTGCCCTGGCAGTCTCTCCTTCCTCTTCCTCCCTAACCCTAAGGATACCTGTGGAAACCAGCCCCAGGGCACTGAACTCTGTGACTTCTTGGCACTGGGCACTCTGCTCACACAATGGCAACAACCCCTTTATCAAATGCTCCTTGAAATATCCAATTTGAGTGCCACCTGGGTTCTGTTGGTATCCCAAGTGATATAGCAGGTAAACTCTCCAATCGAAAGTTTATGTTTGCCTGCAGCAAGTTTGCCTGGGCTAATGAATGCCTCCCGTTCTTTGTCTTTGACTAGAATTTTGCCAACCCTGTGAAACACTGTGGAACCTGATGGTGAAATGAAATGAGATTTTAGAAATTAAAGATTGTGACAGTGTCACAAGACAGGGAAATATATAGGAAAATGAATTCATGCCTTTTAAAGAAGCATTTTTAAAATATGAGATCCAAGGGAGAAAATTTATAAAAGAGATCCTTGGGTCCGGGGAGGGGGACTAGAGCCATCTGGTCTTCTCGTATCTTTTTTCTCATCCTGAATTCCATTTTGAGAACTAGGGATCAGAAATGGTCTGGTGCACTTGGATTGGGATAAGTGAGGAAGGATGTTATCAATGGGAAAGGATGGACTAAAGGAGGAGAAAAAGAAATGAAAGAGACTGAGTTGTAATTTCCAGGTGGTCAGGCCTTACATAGGAGCCTCATTAGAAGGTAGCATGGGAACAGATGCACGGAAGAGGGGAAATAGGGAGCTGGGTATGTATATGGGGAGAATCCTTTTGGTCTGGGTACTCAGACTCCTGGATGTTAGCAGAGCATCAAGGAGCACAGCACAAATCTGGAAAAAAGTGAAGAAGATAAAAAGTAGTAAGGAATGAGATGGGAGTGGAAACCAGTGACACAGGGCAGGTTTTTATAGTACCTTACCCAAATAAATAAATAAATACAAGACCATCTCATTGATTCTTATTGCACTTTTCTGGAACCCTGAGGACCCAGAGAAGTGGCTGCTAGTAGAAAAATTTTAAATCTGCTCTATTCATACAGGATATCCAGAAGCTTCTTTGGGGACTGTTGTGTCCGATTGTGACCAATATTCCTGTGCTGTTAGATTTGCTACTCTCAAGAGAAAGGTGGTTTCTCTTTATACTAGGATGCCATCAACTATGCAGACCAGACTTCTCACTGGCTTCCTCTGTCCCATTGCGTACTTCCGGTTTCACACTGAGATTGAAGCAATACCAGTAACGTTGCTTTAGTTAATTGGAAGCTATGGCAATCCCAGGGTCCCTGGTTAAAACAATCACTTCCCAGAATAGAAAGAGCTCCTGAATTTATAGCGATCATCAGAACAGTGTAGCAGCAACCTAACATTGATGAGGTACTGAAACAACCTACAAAGCCAGGCCTTTCATGGAGAGACACCTGCTGGGTTCTGCCAGAAGCGAAATGAAGTGTGAGCTCTCATTCTCTATTGTTTTGGAGGAGGAAGTCAATCTTGGAGCACATTTTTCCTCCCACTGAAGATAGCATTTCTAGTTTATGGTAGGAGCCTGGCATTACCAAATATTCAGGAAGACAGATGCCCAACCAAGACTCCAGACAAGGGAGTTTTCTAGCGATTCCATGTCAGTGGGCCGGCCCTCCCCTCCAGCTCTTTTGGCCAGGAGAGATCTGGAGCTGAGAAAGGGGGGCTGGGGGGGAGAGAGAGGCAAAGGGGAGCCTGCTCAGGTCTGCAGTGTGTCATTAGCCACTTCCGCGTGAGCGCCATGTTTATGTTTCTGGTCATTAAGTTTTGTATTCTTTTGAAACGCTGAAGCAACAGACCTGTCAGCATCCCTGTGGTAGTTTTATAAGTGCTCTTGTTTTTGGTAACTTGATAAAGTTCTGGTAAGGATGGGAGGGAAATTTGTTTAGTAATTCTAGAATGAGCCTTTGGCCTCCAGCCCACCAGCCCAGGTTGTCTGTGACTTCTCAGCCATTCGCTGTACGCTAAGTGCCCCTCTCTTGATTTTAAATACCCTTTCTTCCCCTAAGCCACACAGGTGTGAGAGCCTGGCCTGTCATTATTGCCACTGGTCTCTTTTCCTTGCACCTGCCTCAGGACCCAGATTCCTTGTTTGTAATCACTTCACTTCTGCGTTTCCTGTCTGTCCTCCAGTTGCTTAGGAGGCCCGTCCTGATTGATTTCAGTGCTCTGGTTTGAGCTGAGTGGACATCTGGCCATTTGAGGAGACTGGAGCTCTGTGCTACTGCCTCTGCGTGTTGATATGACTTATGAGGACCCCAAGCAGCAAACATTATCTCTTTATGTTCAGATCCCAGGCTTAAGATGACTGTGTGCCCAACGTCAACGAGAGGAAATTGTGTACTGGTTGCTCTGCGTTCTCATATCATCACCTTAGAAATCACAGCTCATTTGCCCATTCACCCAAACGTCATCTAGTTCTGTGCCAGGCATGGAGCTAGGTGCCAGCGATGAAGGAGCAAACAAGACAAGTACTGTCCCTTCCCTCCTGGGATTTATAGCCCAGCAACCTGGAAATAATAGTGCTAACAAGTGCACATTGTGAAGCATGCTTTAAAGGAAAGTGATGGCATGCTGAGGTAGGAAATAACAGGGGGTAGCTTCAGTGAGGGAGGTGACACTGAGAAAGTGACATTTAAGATGATCCTGAAAAGGAGAGAGGAAGGGAGTGATTCTATGAATGAGAGGGTGTCATTCATAGAGTGAATGACAGAGGAAAGAACAGCAGGATTGTAAAATACTATGTGTGTGTAAAAGTCTAAAGAGCTAAACTCTTTCAAACCCGATGGCATCTTAACTTTATAGTCAAAGGAAGCAAGGGCTGACTATCCTCATTTTGCACTTGAGAAAACGTTGATCACTCAACAGATTGAGGTGTGGAGAACAGGATTTAGAATAGGTGGAGAAGGAAAGAGGAAATTCCAGGGATGGGGGAGGTGCAGGCAAAGGTGTGGAGGTGAGAATCTGCATTTGAGAGTCCTATGGTGAACCAGCCAGTGGAAGCTGCAGTGCAGGGTTTGCTGAGGGTAGAGTAACAGGGGATGGGGCTGGACATAGAGGGTCCTGAAGTCAAGGCTAACTATGGGTTTGTTTCTTTAACGGAGATATAAATTTTTAATTTTAATAATTGTTCAATGTTACATGGGGATGAACCACTGTGGGTTTTTAATATGAGGACTAGGGAGCTATAGCAGGCTTTTGAGTTGAAAAGTGGTGGGTGGGAGGAAAGTGCTGAGTTGCTTAAACTAATTGCACAGTGGGTCTGGAGTGGTCTCAGAGGAACCAGAAGGATTGGAAGACAGAGGAACAGTAGGAAGAAATTGCATGATCACCATAGGAGGCAAAAAAAAAAAAAAATCTCTGGAACTAGTGAGATAGCCAAGAAAAGATGACAGATGTGGAACCCCTGAAGGTAAAATTGACAGACTGGAGCAGTTAAACAAGATCTCGACATGCTAGATGGTGGAGTTTGGAGGAAAAGGAAGACCTATTCACTATCCCTTTGCCCTTCAGAAACTGTGCAGTCCACTCTGGATGAAGCATTTGTTTCGCGTGCATGTGTGTGTGTGTGTGTGTGTGTGTGTGTGTGTGTGAGAGAGAGAGAGAGAGAGAGAGAGAGAGAGAGAGAGAGAGAGAGAGAGAAGGTGTTTATCAGGGTCCCACGTTTTCCATCTCCTTCTTTCTCTGACTTTCTGTACTCCCTTTAAACTATGGGTAACTGCAGTAAGGAGAGTGTTGACTATTTCTGTCTTTTCTTTCTACGACACTATTTGCTGTTTTCTATATATTCACTCAGCAAACATGTATGGCACTGGCCTTGCATTAAGCCCTGAAGACAATGATATGAAGTCATATCCCATCCGTGTCATCAAAGCTTTCACAGCAGAGAGGAGCAAGACTGGCTTTCAAAATAAATATATATATACAGCGTGGTCTAAGAGCTTTGAAAGAAGGATGACAGGATCCAGTGGAGGACAGAGGCGGGGTGAATTGATTCCACCTGGTGGAGAGCTGGCATTAGCACTGGGAGTGATGATGATAAGAATAATAGCAGCTGTAATAATGGCTACCAACATTTAATGGACACTGAATGTCTCCAACATTGTGTTAAGTGTTGTAATACCTAATTTCATCTTTACACAGGCCTTGAAGGTTAGAGTTGTCTCTGTTCAACAAATGAAAAAACTGAAACAGAGAGAAACTATACATTTGCTTAGGATTGCATACCACTCACTCAGTTGCTGAGTGATTGACCCCATCACATACCCTCCAAGGGCATGGTACGGAGGCAGGCGCTGGCTGCATTAGGTGACCTCAGCACACTCTTTCTGGAAGGAAGTGCTCATGGAGATAAGTCAGGCTCTACAGAGGTATAGACAGGTTGGGTGGGAGCCCAGAGCAGGAAAAGATGAAGTAGGCCAGAAAGAGTGCCAGAAGGTTCCGCAGAAGAGAGGGTATTGGAACTGGGTCTTGAGAATGAATTGACGGGGAATATGAAATATTGTGTGCAAAGGTGAAATGGAGGCATAATTTTTGGGAGCCATCAAGACCTCTGTGTGTGACTGGTATGAGGAGGGGACAGGGATTGCCGGATGACATTGCAGAGGTTGGTGGGGACCGGCTTGTGAAAGGCTTGGGGACATTAGTAGGAGATAGTAGGTGGGAAGAACTGTTTCAGGAGACTGGTGCCATGATGGAATCTACAGCCTTCTGGAGGACTTGAAAAATGAGGGAGCTTACCAGTGAGAGTGAGTGCAGTAAAACCATTTACAGTGGATGAGACGAATCTCTAAGGTCCAGGGTATCTGTAGAGACACCAGCCACACATTGACTCACCTTGAATTCTAGTAACCTGAATACAGTGTAGTCATTTCTTTCCTTTTAACCATATGTCCTTGTCCTCACCAACCCGCCCCCCCTTTTTTTTAATGTGAATAATACACCACCACAGACTGCTAAATTATATGAAAAAAAAAAAAGGTTTATTTGGGCTCATGTTTCCAGAGGTTCAAGGTCAAAAGGCTGCTTCTGGTGAGAGCTTCTTGCTGACAGAGTCTAGAGGTGGTGCAGGGCACTATGGGCTGAGAGTCAGGGAGTGTGTGTGCCTAGATCCTCTGATCTCTCTCCCTTATGAAGGCACCAGAATTCAATCACGGGGCCCCACCCTGATGATCTTATCAAATCCTAATCACCTCTCAAAGGCCCCACCTCTAAACACCATAGTGGGTTAGGTTTTCACCTTTTCAACACCTCACAATGGGGATTGAATTTCAACCTGTGAAACTCCTGGGGGCCACACTCTAACCATATCTCAACTGTAACACCCTGTGATTCTATCCAGCAGAAGCAACTCAGACAATAAAGGGGAAGATGAGGATAGAAACATGGACCGTCCCAGGCATTGAGCATCTGAAAAGGAAGGGGCAGGATCTTTGAGAGCCACCTGGAAACTGTTTCTCACAGTTGAGGGTGGCACCTGAAAAGACATTTATTGTCTTGAGTATTTTACTACAGTATTAAATGAATAGCTATAAAATGCTCACAGGATGCTTTCAGGGCTCTGCAGCCTCCACCCTGGTATTAGAAAAGATGACACAGGTTTGGGGATTGGAGGAGAACACAAGCCAATGGATGGATCTGCTGGTGAGTGTCTGACAGACTTCAGGCTGACTCTTCCCCCCCCCGCCCCTGGGGGCTCTCTGCTTCCACAGTGGACCAGTGTGTGAGGCCACTGAGGGTCACTTCAGTGGTGTGCAAGCCACCCTTCACCCACTGCAGCACCTTTCCTCTACCTAGGAGGAATCACCTTTGCAGACAACCTGCAGAACACCCCTCAGCCATTCTGAAATGAATGAATAGTGTACACTCAGGCTTTTCCAGGTGCGAAGGTGGTAGCAATGACTCTGATTGATATTAGTGGTGTGGCAGATCTGCTGAAAGTCCCAGGATCATGCACCAGCATTAATTGATTGCTTCTTTCAATGTCTGTTGTATGACTTGCAGGCAGACTTAATTTTTTTTTTTTTTTGCCATGCTGCCTTCTGTAAGGAAATATTTTTGCCTCAAGACTGTTGAGGCAGTTACAGCTTCATGGTTATGAAGCTGGTTAAGAGCTCTGAAGCCAAATTGCCTGCATCTGAGTTATTCTACTTATTGGCTGTGTGACTATGAGAAAAGTCACTTAACCTCTCTGTGAATCATCTGTGAAATGGGAATAACCACCATCCCTATGTCTTAGACCAACAATAAGATATAAATGAGTTTTCTGATATGCAGTAAGGTTGCCTAAGTCTTAGCCATTACTAATATTTTTTTTCTACTCATTTTTCTTGGGAAATAGCCACCAGAATGTACTTTCCTCTTACAGCTTCACATTCTGAACTTTACTAAAAGGAAAGATGTGCATATTTGCTGTCAAATCCTGGGCAGGAACATCTGTCATCTCACATGATCCTGACCACAATCCTGTCCGTTAGATGATTATCTCTGATTGGGAGATGAGGAAGGTATGGCTCGGAGAACTTCAATAACATGCTCCAGATGATATAGAGCTGATGTGAAATTGAACCTCCATCTGGCAGATTTCGGTGCCCATGTTTTCCTCTTGTGCCATGGTCCCTCTTAGAATTCTCCAGGAATAAATCACAAATTCTGAAAAAGCAAAACTTATATGCATGTAATCAATGCTGGAGTTTTCTCAGTACCCTGTGCTCTCTGCCTGGTCCTGCAGAGATTGCCTGAGATGACTTTGTACCATGTGCCATTTATCTTGTCCCATGTGACTTGCTGAGGGGGACACTGTAGAAATAGCAAAGTGTCCTGCATCACCTGTGACACCTCACTATACTGCTGGTCGTGAGCAGCCTGCCCTCTTTGTAAGACCCCAAATACCTTCACTGCTCCTAAGAGCTCCAAAAGGCAGAGTCAAGACGCTTTAGTGTGCTTCCTGCACCTCCTGAAAGCCCAGCACTTCCTGGAGGGTTAGAACCTTTGCTATTCTGCTAATGGCTTTCGAGTCTTTTGGATGCAGTCCGTGGGTGTTTACATCCGAGAAGTTCTAAAAGTCTTCCTACCTTCCCTGGGCACCATTAAGATGCAGACGACTCTGAGATTGCACAACTCCACTTGTAAACGTGTGTCGGGATGATCCTGGCTTTTTATGGAAAAACCCATAAAGTCTCCACACCCCGGCAGTTGGATGGAATATAGATTTGAAGATAACATTTTGGGAACTTATGGGAATCAACCTCCTCTTGCCTATATGCTCACTTTCAATTGTGGGCCGCTTCCCTGGTCCTTCATTACTACACCCTGAAATTATAGTTATTTTTAAGAACACGGATGTACATTCACTTATACCGCGTTGTATTTTTGCATATTGTATTCCAAGCCCATGCATGCAGAGATACAATTACACTCCACCTGAAGCTCACTGAGCATGCAATCAAGACTCATTATTCTCCTGGTTCTCGTCCCATTCACACCCTTTATGTCTCAGAACAGACCAAGGGAGAGCAAAGTACCACTGGATGTTAAGGGAGGAAGTCAAAGGATGTGCTAAGGAATTTCAACCAAAGAGGGAGAAGTTCAGGTGAAGATCATTTCCTTTGGAATACCTTTGATGGCTGGTGGATTACACTTTTGGTTAAATCCTTTTTGTGAATTGAATCGGAAGCCCTTGGGCCTGGCGAAAGCTATAATTTTCAGAAGGCTCCCTTCTACAAAATCTTATGGCTGTAGAGAAAAATCAAAGTTTGTAGGCCCATGAATCACAGTCTAAAAAGTCTGTTTGGATGTTTAATGTCTCATAAAATGTAACAGAGGAGACTTATGTATTTGAGCCGGAAAAGATCATGGAGATCATGTGGTCCACATCCTCCTTTTTAATGATGAGGTTACGGAGTTTGGGAAGCTTGAGTGATTGACCCAGATTCCATGCCTACCAGGAGGGGAAGAGAGACTGGACTAGAAGAGACCTCCTAACTCCCAGGCTAGTATATTTTCAAAAATTGTTACACATTACCAATCATCCGGAAACACTTGAGCCATAGTATGAAGTATGCATCATGAATGAGAGACTTGTAGCCACAGAAGAGACCTTGGAGTTCACGAGGTGCCATCTTCCTTCTGTTGCAATGTCCCATTGGTGACATTCCTGACAGATGCCACTAGTCATGGGTTCACTCCTGTGCCAGGAAGAAATTTTATTTTGTCTTTGGATATCTCTACATGCTAATAAATGTATTCTGGAAGAAGGTCAAATTTGAGTCTTTGAAACATTGTCCCATAAGGAGTGAAGGTGGCCTGCCACAGTCCGGCTGCAGCAAAATAACCGGGTGGGGTGGGGGCGGGGTGGGGGGATGACAAGCAACTTGTGTAGATTGATACAGCAGGAGTGGGAGCCGTTTACTGTAGGACAACAGAGGTATTTATACATTCCACACAGCTTATCTAATTAACATAAACTTGATTCAGCAGTCAACCAATAAGGAATCTCCACACTTAATGGCTCGCTGGCGTTACTTCACAAACCACTCCCTCTGGCAAAATGCCAGGCGCCATCCAGACTTGTTTATAGACTCTAACAGTGGCCAGAGGTGAGTGGCCTGGTATTGGTGATGGTGAGGAGTTTACTCTTTTATTCATCTTCAAATGAAGACAATAATGCCTATCTCATAGCACCATTGTGAAGATGAGAGGTACAGTTTATAGAGCATCTATCCTAGTGCCTGATTCAAACTGGGTACTCAAATTGCAGTTATTATTGACTTTTATCATCATGATTCCACTTTTTGAAATTATGCCCTCTGGAGCAACATAGACTGTGTCTAATCCCACAAATATTTGAAGGCTTTTAGCATGACCCTCAGAATCTTCTCTTCAGACTAAATATTCCCTGATCCTTCTACCATTCTTCCTGGGATGCATTTTGGATGCCTTATTTGCTTTTGTTACCTCCCCCTCCCCCCTGCATTTGTCAATTTCCCCCTTAAAATGTGGTGGCCAAATGTGGTCAGCCCAATGTACTCTACAGCGGAATAATTACTTCCCTTGATCTGGACGTTTCAGTTCTTCTAAAACAACCTTAGATTTATGTTAGCATTTTTAGAGGCCAGATCACACAGTTGGCTCGAGGAAAACCTGATTCTGCTCTCCAGAACATTAGCCATGCTTCCCAACTTTGTGTCAACTGCAGATTTGACAAGCATGATTTTTCACATCTTCATCCAAACTGTTGATAAAAGTATCGAACAAGAAAAGGCCAAAGGCTGAGCTTGGAGGAGCACCTTGGATCCTCCTCTGCATGTGGACATCCGCCCAGTGTCATCTACTCGGTGACATCATTTCACCAGCTTCAGATCTACCCACCTGGACTATCAAAAATGACTCTGCAAGACATACTTATTGCTTGTGTTTTTCACAATTTATCCGGAGATGAAAATGCTATTGTTCTATCAATGAGACAGATTTTGAATTGATAATTGGGACAATGTAAACTCAGAAAATAATGTCATGTTTGAGTTACTATGTAATGCTTAAAAAATAAAATCACCTTCTCTAAACATGGAATGATAATGTTTTTGCCAGATTATTTTTCCAAAATGTTTTGGAATTGCTTTCTGGGTCTGGGGAAAGAAGGCTGAAGAATTTGCAAGTTTTCTGTGTGAGGAAGAGAGATTATTGAAGAGTTAGAACATGACATTCAGGAGCTTTTTCCTTCTCTGGAGGAGATCGCAGAGACAAAGATTATCTGAAACGTTGGTGGGGAGGTTGAATTTGATCAGTGTACACTATCCACATGTACAATTGGTAGGTGTTCAGATATTTTTTATTAAAAAATGGTGGGTGTGAATGTGAAATATATTCCTCAGCAGTAATTCTTATTCTTTTCAGTGAATCTTAGAAAAGATTCTTAAGCTTTTTTGGGGAGAAGGGTGTTACTCTTTTATCTGATTTGATTTAGCATGCTTTACTTCAAGGAAATCAAACCAAGTGTTTTTTTGTTTTGTTTTGTTTTATGTTGTGGTATAAAGCCAGATTTTAAGCAAGGCTTTTTGTGGTGTATGTAAAGCATTGTTGTTGGTAATTTATGTCAAAGTGTTCAAAGACTGGAAACTCACTTCTCAGCATCTTCTTTCAAGGTTTCATTTAATATTTTTTCAAAGACTTTACTTTCCAACTTTCCAATATACACATTGTGTGGCTGTCTTCTTCTTCTCCTCTTCCTTTTTATTTTATATTGGGGAATTAAACCCACAGTTGCTATACCACTGAGCTATATGCCCAGTCTTTTTTTTTTTTTTTTAATTTTGCTAAGTTACTAGGGGTCTTCCTAAATTGTGAGACTGGGCTCAAACTTGTGATCCTCCTGCCTCAGCCTCCTGAGTCATTGATATTAAAGGCATGTACTACCAGCCCAGATTGTGTGGCTTTCTTCTTAATCCTGATTTTCTCCATTTCTCCTGACCACAATTGAATAAGTGCCTTAATATCTAAAATTTAGCTTACTTCAGATTACAAGGTGAATAGACAGGATATTTAGCAGTCCCCAAAATTGTCCTCTTGAGTTTTCCAGGAAGGTTCGTTCATTCATTGCTATGATAAGCCAGGGACTGACTGAGGCAATAGAGACACAAGGGAGATAAATCAGATTCAGTGCCCTGTCCTTAAAGATGAAGAGAGAAATGGCTACTAGTCAGATCATCAAAACCCATGATAAACTTGTAAGGAGTCCTACAAAGGAAGAGGAAGTGGTGCCCATCACTGGGAGGTCAGGGAAGGCTTCCCTGCATGAGGCTCAGTCTGAGAGTTGAAGGCGGAGTCAGAGAAAGAGCATCTGGGTCAGAAAACAGCCATATTCCAAGACCTTGTGCTGAAATGCAATGAAATCAGAAAGAGGGCAGGAGAAATCCAGGAAGGTCGGATGAATTCCAGGGAGCCAGAGAGAAGGTGGTGTCTGGTGAGCTGGGAGGGAGGAAGAGTCCCACACAGGTCCTGGTGGTCACACAAAGAGTGCTGTCTGTACCTTGCCAAAGCCACTGAGGGGCTCAGGGTGAGGGACCCATAGTGGGAGCTGTGTGTGATGTCATCGGTTTTGAGTTTCAGACAGGTCACTGCAGCGGTAGTGTATGAAGGAGAAGGAAGAGAGGCCAGAGGAATGAGGGAGGCCGGTTCGCCCACTGTCTACCCAGGAAAGGTCAAGTGTAGGTTGGTGGAAGGAGGGACAAAGGATAGAAAGAGATGAGAGATGCTTAATTTAAATGTACAGGACTTGGGGGCTGCACATGGGGATGACCTAGAAGAGGGGTCCCTGGTAACTCAAGAAGGTTTCATGCATATTTTTCTTTGTGTGTTTAAAGGTTGAGATTTTAAAAATTAAATTGCACAGCTTTATCGATAACCTCTGGTTGCATAGATCAGTAGAAATAATTCTAGAAGGAGACTCAGAGAATCCTTCTAAGTCTCCGAAGTGTTATTGACAATGCAGGTGAAAAAATTTGAATTTTTTTAAGGATGTAAACAATGGGAAATATGATCCCTGTTGTTGTTTACCTCATCCAGATCTCATTGAGACTGGGGAAATGCATTTGGTAAGGTTCAACTTAAAAAAAAAAAAAAAAAAAAAAAATATATATATATATATATATATATATATATATATATATATATATATACCCCACAATTTCCTTTATTTTTATTATTTAAAATCTGATTTTCTTAATCTCTAGAACCTATACAAAGAAATAGAGCATAACTCCTGCCTGCACAGCCACCCCAGCACAAATCACCACTTCCTTTCATCTTACTTTACCCAACCACAGTGTTTGCCCATGTCAGAAAAGCTTTCCAGTATGGAAGAGGTGCCCTTGGACCGTGTGTATGTATAAGCCTTTGGGATCCCGCAACAACACAATCAGCTCACAGTCTGCACCAGGTGCCCAGGTTCCAACTGGACTCTTGACAAACTGTGTGGTCAGGATTTAGAAATCAGAACCTGGGAAAGGTGCTGTGTGATGGACACAACCGCCTCAGTCCCTTATATGTTATCACCATCATTTAACACATAGTGCAGGAAATCCTGTTCTTTGCAGAAGAACTTCAAAGAACCCCTTCCAGTTCTCTTGGGTAACATTTATTTTTTTCTTTGCTAACACCAAAGCGTAGACAGATATATATTTTTTCCTCAAGTACATGGCTAGTGACCCTCCATTTTTCCCTCCCCTCCCATCCTCAACCCTTTGTCCAGCTGACCTCTGGAATTTCTCTCCCCTTCTAGGCTGCAGGGCTATACCAGGCTGGCCACAGAGGTCTTCTTATTGCCTTTCCCTGTTAACTTTGATTGGCTGTACACTTCACCTTTCTTTAGTGGATTCTGAATTTCTTTCTCACCTTCCAGCTCCTGTCTTTTAAACCCATTTTTACCTTATATGTTTTAGTTGAATCTTGAACTTTAACCCCAAAAGCCTTCATTTCAGTCATCAGGAATAAATGCATGCTGCTAGACCCCCTCGAGGGACTCAGGTGTGTCATTTGTTCTTTCACTAGTTTATCCACATGATGTGTGTCTTGAACCCCTGCCATGTTTCAAACACCATGGGATGGAGTTGTGAACACACACTTCCTACATTCTAGAGGAAAGGACAGTGATCAAGTAAAGACACAAGCAGTCACTGTTCTCCATTCTGGCGTTCCATACAATTGTTAGAGGTTGAGTTGATGGAGGTAAAGAATGCTGTGACTGTGACTCTTGTCAGGGATCCCTGATGCCCTGTCGGCTATTTGAATCATCCATCTTCATTCTACTGATTGTTGAGTACTCTGATAAGGATTTGGAAAAGTTATAGTTTCCTGGAAAGGGAAAAAAAAAATCGAGTTGGCCACTCTTCTAGGACTGAAAGCCAAGAAATAAGGCAGTGTGCTTGTCATTCAAAGTAGGATGCAGAACCAAATTCGCTAAATCATGTATTATGCACTTACCGCAGAATGGCTTTCAAGTGCAGCGTATATCATACTGAGTCAGAAAGGGTAAGCACTAAATATCCCTGATGTAAACCTCGCATCAGGATGGCGGCAGAGTGATAAGCCAACTTCGGGGCATTTCCCTTTGTGCTCTACTCTCAGACTGAGTAGTTATTTTTCATCTCCTCGTAGCTGTAAGTTATTACAAGATGAATGGGCCCAAGGCTTGCCAGAAGCCGTAACTCTCTATTTAGTTGACATGACCAGATTCCCAATTTTGGCCTTTGAGAGCTTGGGAGTAGAAAGAAACATCGCCTCCCTCTGACCTTTCTCCTCTGTCGTCTCTGGGCAGAATATTCCGATGCATAATACAGTCGGTGGGGCCATGACGGGGCCCGGAGCTCACCAGCTTGGCAGTACCCGGATGCCCAACCATGACACCAGCGTTGTGATTCAGCAAGCCATGCCATCGCCCCAGTCCAGCTCTGTCATCACACAGGCACCTTCTACCAACCGCCAGATCGGGTAAGGAGACCTCCTAGGCTGTCTCTGGTCCTTGGAATGTTCTGGACTTTCTCCTTTATGCTGGTGCTCAGACTGGTTGGTTTTCCTGGCTGATGTGATACTGCTGAGAATTCACAGTGATGCTTTTGATGAGAAAAGGGAGCCTGTTTGACAGAGGCTGTTTTGATCCTGGATGTTGAGGAGGAAAGCAAGTTGTTCTCTGTCCTCGTTTGTAAACTTGAAAATGGTTGCAGGTACACTTGCTGGTGGTATGGAGACCAGAGCAGAGTGCTCAGGACAAGTGCCGGATGATGGTGGAGGGAAGTCCCCTGTCCAGCCTCTTCCCAGCTGAATGCACCCCTCCCTTCCTGGACACTTGTGCTGCTTGGCTATTCCTACAGTCCTCCTTCCCCTGATCCTTCTTCCCTCCCTCTCTTCCTTGTTAATACCACCTTATTAGCTCTTCCTCCTCTACACTGGCCCTTGCTCATTTCCAGAATAGACAAACCAAAGCAGGCCCTCTTCCTCTCATTTATGTAAAAGGACAACACTGAGCCATTGAGGAAAAAATGGTAGACATGTCCCATCATAGAATCCCAGACACCCCTTGCCATGTGACAGAAACTGCTCTCAGTTCTCAGTATCACCATCCAGTTCCAACTCTTGCTTGCTACACCATGTGGTCTGATGATCAGCATCCTGGGCATTACCCTGCAGCTTCTTAGAAATGCAGAATCTCTGGCCCAGCTTCCTTATCTCCAGAATGAGGATGGAGTTTGTTCTTTCCAACCTCATAAGAGTAAAGATGAAATAAAAGATTTAAGAGCACATTGGGTTCTTAGGAAAAAAAAGGTAATAACTTAAGCCAAAGAGCTATGATAAATGTGTATTGCTCGATGCTGACAACTGGTTGCTCTATGTTCCCAGAAGTGTCTACTTAAAACAGGAAGAGGAGCTTTCTCTGTGGGTACATGCATCAGTATTCAGTTTGAATTTTCTGTTGACGAATGGATATGGTGATTTTTGAAAAAATTTAGAAGTTTCCTCCCAATTTGTCAATGTGACACCTCTGCCCCTGCTACTTTTTAAATGTTGTCATAGATCCCAGATCATGTGAGCACGGAGGATAGCACTGGCCCACCCCTCTCAGAATACTCTAGAATGGGTACCTTGGCACTCACATTTCTGGGCATATCAGGATGCGTACTGACACCTTCTGTGAGTTTGCCATGGGCACATTTGGTTTCCCATTGAAGAAGGGTAAAATCAATCTGGCCCTTTGGATCCTTGGCTTTGTTTAAAGATGTCAATGCTAAATGAGCAAGTTATCTGTTCAAGATTTCTTGTTTTGTTTTGTTTTTTCCTCAATGACTACGGGAGAAAAATATTGTCATTATCTAATGCAAGAATCCATAATGTACTAAGAGGGTGGAGCCAATTCATTAACAGCAGCATCCAAATCTCAAGGGACACCTGCACTTTAGGGGGTCAGGGTCTGGTTCTGGGCAGACAATTTACCGTTAGGCCAGCTAATTATAATTATTTTATTTTTCTTTCAAGGGGGGAAAAAAAAACATAAAATGTGCTGGAGTTTACTAGCAGTTTTACAGCATTCCTTCCCCCCTGGAGCTCTCCTGCCTGCCCGCCTCTGCCCTCACCAACTACCCTCTTGGAGGCCCTTAGTGTTCCGCCATTGTTAGTACAGCACGGGTTTTTATGAAACAGTCTTTTTTAAGGGTTAGCACTAAATTTTTAGATGGGTGTTGACTCTGTCAATAATGTACCCAGCTGGCCCAGGACTGTACATTTGGGTGACATTCATAGACAGTGTCACTCTGCCTGGATGGATGGGGGTGTCTCTCTGGTATGGGTGACCTCCTGACGCACTCCCTCTTCCCATTTAATCCCCATCTTGGGGTTTCATATATCTCTCCTGGTGTGTTCTAGGGGATAATTGTCACTTTTAGGACTCTGTCTCATTGCCAAAGCAGGAGGGAGGCTATTTCTTTTCTTCGGATTCTTCCCTGTTGTGCTTACTATGTTGATTCAAACCCACACATCCTGTCATTTCCATTTTCCTCCATGTGACCCATCCAAAACCTTGCCCGGATGATCGGATGATCGTGGGGGCTCATGGAGAAACAGCCCAGCCCATCTCACCAGTGGGTTCAGTATGAAACTCTAGGTGGTAACATTTGGGGTTGGTTGACTCTTTTATTTCTCTCAGCAAAGAGGAAATGAGTACTTATTTTAAAACATGAGTTCCCTCTGGAGACTCTGTCTTTAAATGAGCATTTGAAATTGTAGATAGCTTTTTTTATTCTTCTCTGTGTGTGTGTGTGTGTGTGTGTGTGTATGTGTGCACACACACGCATGTGTGTGGCTGCACAGAACCATATTGTAGTAATATTCTGATTTTTATCACAACCTCAAATATTTAAGTGTCAAAATCTGGCCAAGCCACCTGCAAATGTTTGCCATGGCTACTGGCCAACAAAAACAGCAAACAGCAATGAAAGTCTTCATTCAGGCTCAGTGCGTAAGCTGCATCCAGCCAGAGTGGCTGGGACCCACCTGTGCCCTCGTACACTGCTCTTGTACTGTGGCCAGCGGGTGTGTTCACGACTGGAACTTTGTGGGAGGGGGACTGCCTGGCTCCTGGTCCCCCGTCTTTCTTTCCCTTACACTGGTGCTTGGCTTCTAAAGCCACCCTACTTTTTCTCTTTTCTTTCTTCCTCTTCGCATGCTATAAAATTTAAGCTTAGAGGCTTGAATGTATCGGGAGTGATATTGACATAAAGAACTGAAAAATGAACGTGGTACAAGTTACCAGAGAAAGCTTTGGGGCCCAAGTGTACATGTCCTTGGAATCTTTTGATTTTTATGCTTTGGGGGCAGGCATTGAGCCAGGGCATGCATACTAAAATGAATTAAAATGCAAAAAAAAAAAAAAAAAAAAAAACAAAAAAACACAACCCAAATAAATAGTGTTAATAGTAGATAGAAAAATAAAATATGCACTTCTATCCTATCCCATAGCAACCTTCACCATGCCCTGTGCTCCGTTCTGTAAAAGTAGTGCTATTATCTCAATAGAAACTGGAGGTAAGTATAAATATCCCAAATTGCACTTGTGTGGTTAGGCAGGCTAGAAAAACACACAGCTCTAGGGAGTGTGGGAGGCATCCCCAAACTAGTGACTACTTGTGCTCAGTCAAACTGGCAGACGCTCTGTCGGGAAGAGTGTCATTGGCTGATTGATGGTAGAAATTTAGAAGATAAGTTTCCCAGACCGGGGGGTGGGGGGGGGGGTGAGCCATGGGCTGTGTGGAGACAAGAGAGACAGAAAATAAGCATGTGTTAATAGAGATGAAATCAATTCAGCCTTGAACCAAGTATGTGGCAGATTCCAAACAGTATCTCTCTCTCCAGTCATTTTTATTAGATATCATGTAACAGGCTCATTAATTCAGGATCAAGTCAGCAGAGCCTGGGAAAAATGGCGGATGAGCAGGTAAGGGTAGTGGAAATTCTTTCTTTGCCTGTCTTGTCTTTTATCACATGAGACCTTTTTTTTTTTAGGAGTCAATGATTAGCTGAGCAGGTGGCAACAATCTTAATAGATCCCAGCTTTCCTAAGAGAGTCTTTTAATTCATGCTCAGTAATTCTTTAGGAGTACAATAAAGGTAATATGGAGTGTGGAGTTCTACAAGAATGGATAGCAGTATAGAGCTCTGACAGTTATGGGAAGTACTGCCCAAATAGTCTATAACTTTTCTTCATGCTTTTTAATTCTCTGTAGGGAATTAGGCAAATGCATTAGTTCATTAGATTATTGGCGAGAATTACTTAACAGTAATTGTTTACAGTGAAAGTGTTATGCATCTAACATCAACATACAAGCGTGGAATATTCTAGTTAAGCTAGTGACTTAGCCAGCTATATCAGGAAACTTGGAAATATGCATATAGGAAGCCATTTATGTATGAATGCCTCCTTGATTTTACACCAATTCTAATTCTGTTGTATAAGTGTATAAGATATTTAGCTCTTAGACATTTGGTCATCAATCCCATTTGCATGGGGCTGTACTTAGGCAGAATGGATCTAAAACTTAGAAACTTCTATATATTATAATGCTTTAATTAATACTTTTAAATTTTATGTAAATTATTATGGAAACAAATCTTGTTTTGTGTAAAAATAAAAAGGTTCTGTTGCTCATTAGAAGTGATACCTCCTCTCACACTATGATTCTTTATCCCCTTTCTCTCTGCAGCCCTGACACAGTGTGCCAGGCAGATGTGGCCCCGTGGGCATGCCCAAGAAAAACAAATAAACAAACAGAAAACCATTAATAGTAATTAAAAGGAAAGCTTATTACAAGTCAGGACTTGACGTCAAAAGCAGTGCTATTTCTTCAATTAAGGAAGGTTGTAAGGCATCACTGTGTAAATTGATAGGTCACCCCAAGTGCTATCAAGAAGGAATGTTAGTATATTTAAATGGTTTGTGGCATTGTTTCTCTAAAAAATAAATACATAAGTAAGGAGAGCAGTCAGTAAATGATGAGTCCACCAAAGTCACAGCTTAAAGATCTAAATAACAGAGCAACTCTGTAAAGATGCATGGGTCTGAATCCATTATTATGAGTTTTCTTCAATGCCTCAAGCCAACCTGAGCCCACTGTCCACCCCAGGCTAATAATGCTGGGGACAGGCAGGCTGGCTTCTTTCCTGCTAGAGGTGCTGGGGGCCAGGTCTCAGGCTGTCCTGCTCCTCTGCCCGTAGCTAGGACAACTTGTAGGCCCCTTTGAGTAATTCAGACCAGAAGCCATTATTTACTGCTCTGTGTTTTGCTGAATATCATGGCTATGAACATAGCTTTATTGTTAGAAAGTTGCTGGATCTTTCACAGCCCCAAGAACATTTATGAGGGCCCTTCAGGGGGATGCTTTCTGGGAGGGTCGACAGACTTAACCATATGGCTCCCGTTAAATCCCATGCAGAGCTTTGAGAAATTACCTCTGACAAGGGGGCCCGGCAGCCTTCCACTCACAGGGTTTTATGTGTGGAACGAAACATTAAGTACTGATACTTGAGGAAATATAATGTTTCTTAACATTCGAAAGTTGTAACACCACATGGTATTGTGGCCAGATTAAGGGGGCAGAGCCAGAACACAGGAGCATGTGGCTGGGTGTCCCAAGAAGCAGAAAAAACACCCTCGCTCTTGTCTCCAAATCAGGCTATTACCTCTCACTTCTCAGGCAAGTATTGTGTCTTGGTGCCTTGGCTCTTCACTTGGAACCCAGAAAGGCTGGGCCACTTGGGAAAGAAAATTGAAGATCATTTCTAGATGTGTCTTGTGCTGTCTGTTAGAAAATCCCTTGATTGGCAGACTAATACTGAAGAAAAGAAAGGAAAGTAATATGTATTCAACACCTACTATGTGTTAGGTCCTGAGCTGTCTTTGCATGTGATTCCCTATATTCTCCAGTGGCTCAGAGAGGTAGTCATTATTTACTCCACTTTTATGCTCCAAGAAGAGAAGGAACTTGTCCGAAGTTTCTAGTTGTGAGTTCAGCAGAGTTCTGGAAGTAGGTCTGTTGGACTCCAAAGCACAGGTTTTCTCGATGCTCCTGACTATGACAACCTCATGTCATGGAAGACAAGTGAAAGGAGAGAATATAGGGAGAGTGCGTAAAAGGAGAGAACATGCATAGGGAGCTGGCTAGTGCTCAGTCCATCTGATTGCAGTGTGAAGAGCTTCTTGACATCTACACACCTGCAGGGTGGCCAAGGAGAGGTGGACACACACTGAGTTGTCAGCAGCTCTTTGATATTTCAGGAGAAATATACTGGAGTTCCTCAGTACTCCTGGAGATCAGAGAATGTCTTGAGTCCATAGAGGCATAGAGTGGGACTGTATCTTCAAGATCTTCTAAACAGGTCCCCTCATGGGTAAGAAAACTGAAGTCACATACAGCAGTGACCGTCCTTGTCTCTAATGCTCAGTTGCTCTGCATTTGGCTTCTTGGCTGGTAGGAAGACCCTATCCATTGCCGAGGTGCAGGGCCACCACCTCCAGATTCATTCCAGTTTCTGCAGGATAGGTGACTACCTGTGACCTTCTCTTGGAGAGAAGGTTTCATTTCTAGACCTTACGTGCAGATTTCCTAGAGCTTATGAAAAAGTGTCACTGTCAGGCTTTTGCCCCTATTTTGGAACAGATAGACACAGATGAGAGCCTGTTTCTAGATTAAATAGCCCGGGATCATCCAGTCTGTGCCGATAGTAAGTCTAGACATTTGTTCTTTCGTGCAGCCTATTGAGAAATTATGACTGGAAATTAGGAGCTTGCTCAGAGCCAAGCCACATCAGGTCAGAGGGGAGTCATGGAAAAGTATTGGTCATGAGTTCAGAGGTCAAGGGTTTCAGTTTAGGCTTTGCCATCTAAAAGTTCTGCAGCCTTGGCCAAATTCCAGCCTCCCTGGGCCTGTTTTCCTTCATATACTTAGGAAGGATTGATTCAATTGATTAACAAAGTTGGTCCCAGCTCCAACATGCTCATTCAATGCTTCTTTTCTGTCTCAAATTTATTTTCTCTTTTGGTTTGTTTTCCTTCGGGAGTTTGGTTGGAGCTCTAGATGATGTGAGCTCCAGAAAATGTTCACGTAACCTAGGGGGTGAGAATAGAATAGAGTGTGTGGATGATTGGAAGAGCAGGCCACAGGCTCCTGACTTAGGGAGCCAGAGAGGCCCAACTTCTAGGCTCCCCTCCCAGGCAGAACAACAGCAGCCTCTTCTTTTTGCCAGGTACTTTATTTACAAAGCACATTTCCTTTTATCACTTACTAATTTAGCACAAGTAATTGTTCTGTCACATGGAATTAATATATCCATTTCATATTGGAGTAAACTGAGGCTCAGGGATTAATGGACTTTTTCCCCAGGTCCTCCAAACCCAAACTACAACCCATACCACTTATACCACACTGTCCCATGGGTCCAAAGGTACTTGACTTCTCCAGGTTTAAATTTCCTTCCTTACTTGTGAAATGGGTAAGTATCACCAGAGTGTCTTCAGTGTCCTTTTTAACACTAAATGCTAATGATTCTCATAACAAATTTAATTTTTGAAAATGACTTGGCAAGGTAAGTTCTGTGAGGGCTCAGTGCTATGTGCCCACGACTGTGTGTGGTCTTCTCTCTCGAACTAGTCTCATCAAGCAGTTGTTTTTTCATCTTCACTTTGCTCAAAGTGGCCTATTGTATGGCAATAGAACTGGAAAGACACATTAAAAGGGAAAGAAAGAAAACAAGTCTGATGTAAGAGACCTGGATGATAATTTTGCCATACAGTTCAGTTGGAAAATGCAACCTATTGTCCTGTTCCTTTTTTTTTTTTTTTTTTTTTGGCATTTTTATTCGGGGGGGTTACCTTATGGCAGACCAGAAATACGGGGCTTTAGCTTCTGTCATTAGTTAGAATATTCCTAACTAATGGGTAAACCTTGGATAAGGTACCAATAATTAAATATTTGGGGTGAGGGTATACACACTGCCATAATGTAAAATATAATGGTAACTGTACTTTCTGTATTTGTCATCAGGGTTGACTCTTCATTTCCTGTTTGTAGGGCTTGAAGCATGGGTGAACACCTAGTAGGTCCGAATGGCTCATATGTGTTTAGTCTCATGACTAAGCCTAACTATTGACTGAAGAATCCCAATGGAAATGACTAGTGCTCTGCATCTTAGGAATAAAGCCTGATACAATTGAGTGGGTCCTTTGGGAATGGAAATACACATTTTTTTTTTGAGATTAAACATGTCCATTTAACAGGGCTACGTCTCAGCGAACATTTCAGATTATTTGGAAATTTTAATTTTGTAATATTATCTGACTCATAAGGTGTAAATAACTTTTGTCTGAACTGGTTAATAAATAGGTTCTGAGTTAAGAGAGAAGTACTGTTCTAGGGATTTCCACACAGCCTACCCTGCCCATGCACAAATGGTATTTTTATATAATTGGGCATTTGGGAATCCAGAAGATAATTTATTCAATAAGTTCTCTCATATATATTTTTTTCTCTTTCCACATTTTTCAATGATGCATTATAGTTGTACAAAATGATGAGATCTCACATGTATTTTTAATTTGTTAGACCAAATGGATTTCTCTCTACCATCATTTTTCATGTCCTTTCTGACGAAGATTTTGTTAAAGATTATACAGACCTCATGGATTTGTGTGTGTGTGTGTGTGTGTGTGTGTGTGTGATTGAATGAGAATAACACAAAAACATCCAATTTGGATGCAAATGGAATTCTTAATTCTTGGTATTAAGATTCAGTTATGGGCTAGGGATATAGCTCAGTTGGTAGAGTGCTTGCCTAGCATTCACAAGACCCTGGGTTCAATACTCATCACCACCAAAAAAAAAAAAAAAGATTCAGTTATATTTTCAGTTATATTTGGATAAAATTCTGTTTCAACAGAGTGGTGCAAAGCCATTGCTAGAGGGATTGGAAGCCCTCTCTGCTGGCTCTGACTCTATACTCATAAGCTCTACAAGTTTGAACAGGCCCCTTGACCTTGCTGGGCCCTATTTTTCCATCTTATAAAAAGAAAGAATGAAACTAGATTCTCTAATAAGTGATCTCCTCTAGCCCCAATCCTCAATAATTCTAACACAAACTCTCAGAAGTATGTCTTCTTGTTCTGACTCATACATGACAACAACACTGGTTGATATGGGCTATTGAAGAAGAAATTCCGTAGGGCAGGTGCATGCACATTTACCAGGTAATCTAATAATCAATTTGCCAAGTATGTTGTGCTTTTGGTAAATATCAACTTAAATTTCCTGTAGAGTAATAAACATTCTTAATGCTACCAGACACATTTAAAAGAACTTGGAGTTTTATAGTTTTCCCCCTTCGGCAAAATGCATTTTGGCTGGTGGTTAAGCCAGTAAAGCCTGCAAGACGATAGGACCCTTGTGGGCAAGGGGTAGAGACATGCTGGAATGTGCTTGGGTTGCTTTTGCAGGGTCACAGACCTTTGCAAAGAACAGATGGCCCCAGACACCTTCGAAATGCTAGAAATGAGTTCCTCAATAATTACATAGCTATCATATCTTGGTTCAGATATGGCAATTCACAAGCCCAAAGCATCATACTTTATAGCTGACTTCCAATGGATTGTTTTCAGTCCATGGAACCCATATACATTTCATACATGAATAATCAGAATGATAACAGCAACAATAAACACCCATCTCCAACTCACCAAGCCATTGAACACTTGTCAGAAGCAGAATGTTCTTCTCAGAATCTGCAGGGGAAGGAGACCAAGCATTTGGCAGACTCTCAGAGATTTCTGCTTATCATGACACTTCTTCACATTTTCCCCCAAAGTCTTGCTCAAATTGAGCACCTGAAGAGATAAGCAGTAAAATGCTAGATTAGAGAGAATGTGAGTGAATACAGCCTAGTTCTGCTCCAGTGTTGCTTGGGTGGGTGGGTGGGGGCATTTGGATGAATAAATGCAGTGGAATCAAAGTCTACTTTTAGTCTTTCTCTATCCTGCATTGAGGCAGGGTATAGTTTTAGTGACAAAACTAAACAAAAAAAAATGCAACTTTATACATGCATATTCCAAATCATAGCCTCTCTAAAACATTGAAAGAATGAATTAAAATAATCCAAGCTAACCTGCATCCTGTTAAAGGTGACTGAGGCATTTTACAGTCCAGGTGCACCCAAATGAAAATTGTATGTGTATGTACACACATTTCATAATATTTTGTTTTACTGGAACATAATTTAGGCCTTTTGGCATGCATATAACCTTATTCCAAACACTTGGAGAATTTTTCCAGGTGCACTCTGTGTATTCTGCATAGCATGGTTTTTCTGAATGCCCCAATGTCCCTGTATAATCTCCTCCTTACAAGACAATAAAATGCACTAGGACCTTAGAAATGCTTTTAAAGAATAATCACAGTAACAGAGAAATGTAATAAGATTAAAAGAAAAAAAAAACCTCAGGGGGATTCATGTTGGCTCCTTTGCTTAATTTTTAGAAAATGGAAACAATTCCTAATTATCTAGAAAATGACGAATTGGTTGATGGATTATGTTCCCAGGAAGAGCTACTTTTTATTTCTCTGACACCTTGACATCATTGGCAAGTGGGGTGATACTCAAGTGCTGATGCTAACATCCTAAAGGGTGGTGACAGTCAAATCCTAGACTGAAGGGTGGGGCATCTCTTTAGATGGAGCCCCTCCCTCTGAGAGGAGGGTGAAGATTTCACAGGAAATTGGCTGTGGCACTAGCCAGGGCTCAGGGATTTGCCAAGGAGGCTTCAATATTTACCAGAATATTATGACTTATCTGAAGTGGAATAGGGGTGGGGAACACTCCTCCAGAGCCCCGAACTTCTCTCCTCCTTCCTTTCTTTCTGTCTCTCCTAGAAAGAAAGAAATACATCAAATTATTCACATCTGCCATTGAACTATGTCTCTGACTGTAAGTCTGAGAGAAAGTTAAAAACTTTTAACTAAAAGGAAAATGAGTTTGTGTGTGTGTGTGTGTGTGTGTGTGTGTGTTTGGTGTCAATTATTAGATATGTCCCCAAGCCTCCTTCTTTGTATGAATAGCTGCTTTTTATTTAACTCTGTAATACAGGACTTTGTAGAAAACCAGAAGAGTGAGTTTATCCAGATCTTTTTGGCCGTGTGTGTGTGTGTGTGTGTGTGTGTGTATGAAAGACTGAGAGAAGAGAAGAAGACAGAGATTTACAAAGAATGTGTGAGACTTTGGCTGCCCCACCTGAGGCCACAGACAACCAACCTGACCTTGGGTCCACTGCATTCCATAATTATTATTGCCATTAGGAATAATTATTATTTGCTTCATTGAGTTGGCAGTTTGGAACCTGCCTGAGACAGAGGCTTCTCACAGGAGCTGTGGAACACAAAGGACCAAGCCGTCACCCGCAAGTGCTTCAACATGTTTGGACGATGTCCTTCTCTTGGTTCACTTCGTTGGGTTTCATACCCGTTGAGCTTCAAATTGAATTAAAAGTTCATCAGATATGGAACCTGTATGAATGAATGGGCCCCTGGAACACGGAAGGCTCTTTTGTTTTGGTGTATGAATTCTTGGCTTTTCTCAAGTCTGGAGATGAAAGTTAGTTCCTTTCGGGCCACCGTGTTTTTTGAATTAAAAATAGAAAAATCAATAATAAGATGGATCTTCCAGGAGAGATGAGCCCAGAAGTGGTCTGCAGAGAACGTGTGGGAGCATGGGGGCACCCTGGTAGAAACAGCAAGCCTGGGGAGGAGGCGGGAGATTCACATCCTTGCTGTATTTTTTCCCTCTTTGCACACAAGCTCTCAGGAGTCCAGCTTCTGTCTATTTCCTCCTCCCTTTGCTGTGTTTATCGTTTTGGAATAACTGGGCCCCGGATGTCCCCCAAGCCCTCCTGAGGGGCCTCAGGGAAGGGGCAGGCAGGTGTTCTTAACCCAGCAGGGTGTTCGCAGCAGAAGCTGCCCTTGGCAAAGAGGCTCACTAAAGAAAAGAGCATGACAAGATGATTCTTCTAGACGTGATTTTCCCGAGACTTCCTTGGTTCCTTGCCAAGGCTGTGCCAGTCGCAGGCAGAGGCCTGTGGACGCGGAAGCCTTTCTCCTACTTAACCTCTTCCTCCCCCACCTATTGTGTGTAGCTCAAGCTGCTGAATCAGACCCTTCCTTAAAACTACTGAAGCAGAAGTAGAAACAATTAAAAATCCAACAGCCTCTAGTTGGCACCTCAGACTCTGCACAGCTGAGCCAATGCCAGTTTTGTCTCCTCTGCTGCTCAGTTTGTCCTGTCCAAAGCTGCTGAGATTATTGGCCAGGGTCAGAGAAGACCTGAGATCAAGAGAGGTACCATGCCTGAGTAATAAATACCTGCCAGTCAGCCAAGAAGGGGTCAACCTGTGTCACACCCTATCACAGATGTGCCAGAAGAATGTCCTGTCCTTATCTTGGTGTTCAGTTTGGCTTCTTTTGTTGTTCCCCTTCACTAAGCACTCTCCTTGGTTGAATGCCCCTGTGCAAACGAGAGGCAAATGAAAGTTGCACTGTAGTGATTTCCAGGGATTTGTGGCCCTGGATATTACATACAGAAAAACCGTTTCGTGGTAAAGTATTACAAAGGAGCATTCCCATCTGGGTTTTCATAAAAGATGTCCAAATAGTGCTGTAAAGAAACAGAAATCCAGTGCTTTCTCGTAGTATTAAAGCCTGTCCTCAGGTAAGATTTCATGGGAGTGTAGAGTTGCCGGGTTTTTTTTTTTTTTTTTTTCATTTTTCATTTATTCTAGGAATTTAAGGATAGGGAATGGCCAAGGGAAATGGCTTCCACTAGCATGGAGTTTAATAACAATGGAACCTTAATTTGTTCTTCCCAGGGAGCCACATTTTACAAAGTCAGATGGAGTATATTGTTTATATCTGTCCTTAATCAATTTCATTTTGACTCTCTCACCCCCTTCAGTACTGGGGATTGAACTCAGGAAAACTCTACCACTGAACTAAGTCCTCAGTCTTTTTTATTTTTGGTTTTGAGATAGGGTCTTTATTGTTCAGGACCTCGGTAAGTTGCTGAGACTGGCCTTGAACTTGCAATCCTTCTGCCACAGCCTCAAAAGTCACTAGAATTACGGAATCTGGCCCATGTTGACTTTTTAAATTAAAAAAATGTTGTATTGAGTATTCTTAAGTCTTAAGGTAGGAAGTGATTTTATTTTTTAGGTGTTTCTATAGAAAGCATTTGACCCTTCATGTTCTCATGATGGGGTTCTCTGGAAAGCTGGACTTTTTCCAAAGTCTAATTATTATATTGGATTTTATGGTGATGGGTCTGATTCTTCTATAAAACATCGCCTATCCATTAATTGATTTAATTGGAGGTCTCCTTCTCCAGTCAAGCATGAAAATAACTTGCAAATTTTGTTAATTGTTCTGAAATTAGGTGTGTCGTGAGTTTTAGGGGAGCAGACAGACAGAACTGGATAATGTCAGACTTAAGGCAGGTTAGATGGCAGACCCTGAGGGAGAAGAGGTGGGACACAGTCTGAAAACTCTTGTTTTCTCAGTTGCACATTTTTTTTTCTTTACAAAAATGACTGTTAAAAGAAACCCAAATCATTTTAATGTGATATCTACATGCTACAACATAAATATAAGTTATCAGAATATGAGCACCAGAATCCACTAAGCCAGTCTCCAAAGAGGATGGAGGAATATGGAGACCAGCCAGTGGGGCAAGACACACCATCTTTCAGGTCACCCCATGGACCATAGAAGTTCCACATTCATTAGTTTCTTTGGGTTTCTATGTAAGTTTTTCTCTGAACACAGGGTTCTGTAGCAAGAAAATAGAAAATCACAAATGTAGGTAATTCTTTCCTCTCTTTCTACTACAAACAAGGAAAAGTAAATTCTCAGATAGTGAAGACCAAGTTTCCTAGAGAAGCAGCAAGGCCCTGGTCCTCGTGGAAAGCCAGTGAGGTCAGAGAAGCAAGCTGTGGTTTCCAAAGTGACTGGCAGTGGGGGTGGGGGTGGGCTGGGAGTCACAAGGTGCAAACATGAAAGAACTTTCAGCAACTGGAGGTAAGGGGGGAGAATTGTCAGTGGGAAAACATGAAGATTTCCTGGGAATTCGCATTTCCATACCTCAGGGAAAGGTAGAAATGCAAGAACAAAGGACAATATAGCATTTTAGTTCATTCTTTTAGACAGGATACACTGACACTTGTGACCACAGGAGGGACATAGGAGATACCCAGACCCAGGCGAGGCAGTGCAGTAGCCTTTGTGGACTGAGATCATTGGTGTCCTCACCTGCACCTTGAATCTGCAGACCTCCATTCTTTCTCTGTTCTGAGTTAACCCTCGAGGATTTCACTGTTTTTCCCTCTTTCTCCACAATTTCACCTCTCCCATAGTCCAGCCTGCACTGTAGGCGAGTGGAATAGAAATCCACTTCTCTAGGATAGTCCCTTACTTCTTCCTCCTTCCTAGTCACTGTGGGTCCTCATCTCACAGGCAAGACTCAGTTATTTCCATCTTTGACTATTATTGTTGTTATGGGTTGAATTATGTCCTCCCAAACAATATGTCAAAGTCCTGACCCCTGGTGTCGTGAATGTGACCTGATTTGGAAATAGAGTCTTTGCAGATTGGATCCAAGTAAAGATGGGGTCATAATGGATTGGATGGCCTCAATTTCTCTGGGTATCTGCATAAGCTTCTGTCATTGGATGTGCCCTAAATCCAATGCCAGCTGTACTAACAAGCAGGCCATAAGAAGACACAGGAACTCAGAGACAGGGAGAAGGCCACGTGACCAGGGAGGCAGACCTGGAAGTGATGCAGCTGGGAGCCAAGGAGTGCTCAGGATTGCCAAAAATACCAGAAGCTAAAAGAGAGGCAGAAATAGCTTCTCGCCCAGGGTGTCCAAAAGGAACCAGCTCTGCTGATGTCCTGATCTCAGGCTTCTAACTTCCCAAACTGTGAAAGAATAAATTTCTGTTGCATTCAAACCACCCAGTTTGTGGTAATTTGTTACTGCAGACCCTAGGAAACTAATACACATGTCTCCATGTCATGGTAGGCCAGTCTGCTTTGCCAATAGAATTGTCATGAAAAAAAAATCTATCACTCCATTCTCCTTTTATTGAATTGTAACAGATGTGGGGATAACAACATTAGGAATAAAAAGCAAACTAAGAGCAAGAAAAGAAAAAAAAAATTTTCTAGAGGAGAGCATCTGTCTTGTAATTGCGACCTGTTTGAGATGCTCCTAAGTCTCCATTTGTACAGAAAGGGAACAAGGGGCCACCCAGATCAAACAGAAGCACCACGGATATCTTAAGAAAGATGTTAGTCAAGATGCATCTTCCTGGGCCTGCACAGTTACACAAAATATACTCTGAGGTTAACAAAGAAAATTGTGGCTTTTTTTCAGCCACGCTTACTCTGGTCGGTAGTACCTGCTGGATGCTGAAATACAGGATTTTTGTTGATTAAGCTGTTTGCCCTATAATTTGCAAGGAGTGGAAGGTCAGCATTGCATGTAGGTATGGAGCTTAAAACTCAGCCTTCTAGAAGTTCCTAGCATCTCATGTCATTCTAGCAGCCTTGAACAACCTTAATGTATAGACATAGAACAGAAGAACACATAAATGGATCTAAGATGAATAGCACAGGGGATACCTTGTTTCTCTCTGTGTGTGTGTGTGTGTGTGTGTGTGTGTGTGTGTGTTTAGATCCTGAACTTGGTAATCAAGAGCTTTCTTTTAGGTGGAGCCTAATTCCTCACCACCCCCCCAGCTTGCAGGCTGGTGCTGATTTCCTTGACTGCTCAGGATTTGAGCAGCTGCACTCTTTTCCATGCTTTTGAAACAGGAAGAAGTGTATGTGGCAGCATTGTTCTTTTGATCTGTTAACTTTTCCTAATTCTTTTTGAAGGATCCTTTGCTTCCTTCTCAGACTCTTGAGTGATTTAAAGGAAAAATCCTTGCATTTATATGCTCTCAGAAACCTAATGCTCCGAGAAATCCAATAAAGCACCACCACCAGAATTGTATTGGTGGCGAAGGGCACCGTGAGCTGACCACCCAGAGAGAGAGCCTGAGGCGGTGGGCATAGAGAGCAAGCCCACATTACCTGGGGTGAGGCTGTCATCGAGTAGGGTTTTGTTAGGTTAAAACTGGTTTGCATATTTGAAAAATAATATTTGCAGTCAGGGGAGTTTGTTTACTCCTCAGTGTAATGAATATAAAGGGCTTTTCTTGCCTTTGCATCCCCCATAGTAACTTTGAATTCTCATATCTTTAGAACCTTGTGGTTTTAGAATCCAGAATGATCCTAGGTTTTCCCTTTCTTGATGTGCTTATCAAATTACTAGGTCACCTTGATTCCAATAATATTTTAATGAGCCAGAAAATTGAAGCAATTCTCCTAGCCAAACCACTGAATGGGTCTGTGGTCCTCACCTGCAGTGGTCAGACCTCTGCCTGGGTATTTTCCAAACACATATTCCCTCAGAGTCCTGATGAAAGACCCCGTGTGGGTGAGGTGGTGATTGTTGCAACCAGAGGAGAAGGGGAGGAGGCAGAGAGTTCCCCAGATCAGCTAGGAGCACAGAGGGATCTGAGATATTCTTTTATTTTTTCTAAAACAACAATTAGCAGAATATAACAAAGAAACTCCCTGCAGCTCAGTCCCAGTCAAAGCCCAAGGGTATAGCTGTCCCTGACAGCCCTCTGGACAGTCCTACCTCGTTCCTGCTGAAGTCCTAGTATTGGACTCTTTGTATGGCTTTCTCTACTCTTCTGAAGCCTTATAACTTCCACAAGAAGTAGAAAGTTACAAGAGAGAAGAGAAGGGATCAGGATAAATTTAGTCACTTGCGCCAGCAAGCTGTTTCCATTGGAGTAGTAAAGAGCAGGGAGGCATTTGGATCTCAGGTGTCAGAATCATTTAAAAAAGAATCCACATCTAAATACAAAACAAGCTTCAATTCAATAAGTCTTGTATAAATGATCTGAGCACAAACTCCAGCTACAGTCGCCTTCTGGCTGGCAGCAACAAGTGGGAAAGAATGGGACACCCCAGCATGGCCTCTAGGCATGTGTGTCTGTCCTAAGAAAACACCCTCTGGTTTGGCACCACTTTTCCCACCTGGCAACTGCCTGGCTCCAAAGAGCTGCAGACAGGAGCATCCTGGCAGCATCGCATGGGCATTCTGATGGCAGAAAACCTGAGCTAGGTGGAGAGAGTTAACCAGCCAGCCATGGCATCCAGAAGGGAACCAAGATAACACACCTCTGTCTGCAATAATTCTATTGTTATTGTAAAAGCTGAATTGTTACTTTGTAGGATTCCAAAGAGTTCATTTATTTATCTCTGCTTGACTTCTTTCCAAAAAGTGGCGGTGGCAGTGAGGGGGTTGGTGAGACTTGAAGAGATTTAGAGAAAGATAGTACAACAACAGTAGAACAAAATAAATCTATGGAAGAAAGGAAAGTAGTGCAAGAGAACTGTAACTGAGACTGTGAGATGCCCAGATGGGCTGCTGCTGATGACATTTGTCCTAATTGCTGTTGTGTTTTGAGTAAAATGAGGGTTGAAGTCTGCCCAGTGCAGAGCGCTTCGTGCTGGGGTCACACACACATTTAGGGGAGAAGTGAGGCATGTCTGTGGCCCTTCAGTGGATTTGGGGGGATAAGCTCAACCTCACCTTACCATTGATGCCGTGAGTCATAGTGTACTGTTTTAGAACTTGTGTTAATGAGCACCGAACGGGCAGGCCAAAGGTAGCAAGATTCTTTGGGAGTTAAAAAAAATAATAATAAGTTTTGTAAAACTAAGCAAGCCATTGTGGAGGTGGACTGGGTTGGGGACCAAGGGGGAGAGCAGACTCATATTAAAATCCTGATATAAAGTTCTAAGCAACGAATAAGAGGCTTAAATACATAAAGAGCAAGGCTAAATTTGGACCAATTTCCTGTGAAATCTCTTGTGTAATATTTTCAATTTGTGCTTGTTTAATGTGGTTTATTTTCCTAAGGTTCACGGTATAGGTTTTAAATTCAGCCTTGACTGCACACATGTGTTGAGAGGTTATAAAACGACAGCCAGCTCAGACCAGTCTCCAACTGGATGCCCTTTAGTGGAAAACATTACCTCCTTTTCAGTGCTTAAAATGTCTTCATGGGCCCAGACTTTGTCCTTTCCTACCCAGCCTCACCAGCACCAGCACATGTCCAGTCACATGAGCACATGTAAGGATGCTAGGAGAGGCTTATGACTCCAGATCAAGGGTCCAGGACTATTTTGAACTAGTCTCTTGACCTCTCTGTAAAAATAGAGGAATCATCTGGGGTCTCTTATTTTTGGCCTCTAATGTCCTGGATCACCGTGTCTCTAAGATGGGGTCATTACTATGTATGGTGTCAATGTTTCCTGTGATCCAGGACCCATATTGTAACAGGATCCTCTTTTAACAAAACCAGAGGAGATCTCTGTTATTCGTGAATCCTACTCCTTCAGACCTTGTGTCTCAGTGGCTTGGCCTTTGCCTCTACTTAAGTTGTATGTCCTTAAAACAGAGGTTGTGCTTTATTCATTTCTGGGTCTCTGGCCACCATGTGACCTAATATGGAAGGAATATAATGTGTAAGTGTGCATGCTCAGGTGGGTATAAAAGGGTTGGAAGGAGACATCATGTATGTGCATTCTTCTAATTAAAAAAATAAGAAGAGAACGATAGTTAAGATAATGAGCTTCTTTTTTCTTTTTTTTGGTATTCTTCAACACCTTGATCTTCATCCATATATTCATATCAACAAAATATTCATCTTTTATTTATTCATTCAGCAAACATTTGCAAAGGACCTGTTTTTTTCCTAAGGACACACAAGCCTTACAGTCTTCCAAGTCTCACTTCTAAAATCAAAAAGGATTGTGTGCAATTCAGTAATAGCCTTTCCTAAGACAGTGTGTGGTGATATTGAATTCTGGCATGTTCTGCTCACCTCCACTGTATTTTTTTTATTTATTCTTTTGCCTTTTATTATATCTTGGCTTGAGAATATTTCTTGAGATTGTGTATCTGGGGCACAAGTGCTCAAGGAGTTGTTCCCCAAACTGCTATTTTTTTTTTCCAAAAAGGAAAACATAATTAAAGGTGGGTGCTGGCTTTCTCCCCAGCCATGTAGTTTCTTCCCACCTGCCCAACTTTCTAAATAAGTATTGAGTCAGGAAACTAGAAACCAAGAAATGTAAGATTTGTATTATAGTCACTTTTCCTTTGAAATTCTACAAACAAATGGAAATCTTCAAACATATAGACAAGCTTAAAGCATGGTGAATTTGCCACCGAGCATCTACAATGATCATTTTACTGTTCTTGTTTTGTCATACACCTATATGTGTTATGTATCCCTCTAGCCATCCATTGGTTCGTCATAGTTTTTTGGATGCATTTCAAAGTAAATTGCAGATAGCAGTAACTCTACCTCTAACCACTACAGTAAATGTGTCATTAGAGCTTCATATTTGTTTACGGTTCTTTTTGTTGTTATTGAAGTTTACAAAAAGTGAAATGCACAAATCTTATTTATGGCCATTTTTAGTGTGGGATGTCATTTTCCTATCCAGCATTCCTCATTATCAATAACTAATCATAAATATGGGAATGATTCCGCGATACTCAGGGTTCATGTGTTGAGATGGTGGGATTCACCTAACTTTTGCCGGCCTGGTGATATTCGTTATAGGAAGAAGCAGGAGGAGAAAGGGCTCCCTGCAGCTTCCATGTTAAAGCCCTCACTTTGCAAACTGCTTTGGCAACTTCCACCATGCCCACATGCCTCTCCTTTGTCTTGTCTTAAATCTCTTGTTGCTGAGACAATAGGAAAAGCAGCATACCTGCTGGTAAAGGACACCAACTTTGGCATCATTGGACCTAAATTCAAATCCAAGTTACATTGACTGGGAAGGTTGTAGCTAATCAGTGTCCCCTGTCCTCATCTATTCAAGTGAAGACAATATGTCCATCTAACGTTGTAGTGCTAATTCAAAAAGACACTATATGAAAATTACCTGGCACATAGTAAGTACTTGATATCATTAGCTGTCATCCTTGTTGCCACCAAAATATCAGCTCCATTGTGGTGGTTAGAGTTCGTGGACTTGTGTGGATAGTCAGGTTAAAAAGACTTGAACATTTTTCAGATCCCCCAAGGGAATCTTTTGTGCAATCAATGAACTTTTTGAGGAGACAGGTAAAATGTCTTTTTCCCACTGTTTGAATGAAAATGAGCATTGTTTAGTTGTAAACCAGATGCCTACTGTTACTCCAGATAGAATAGCCATGGATTTTCCTTGTGATGTCTCTGTCTTGTGTCCCCCAAGTTGTCTCTTAGCAAGGAAAGAAGAGTGGGCAAGGACATTCTGTCTCTTCTACCCAGTTCCCAGGTCTTTCTTCAATACAGAAAGTCACAGCATAGCTTATTTATCTCTCAAGCAGGATACCAACCCTCAGGTAGCCACGCTTACAACTCAGTAGTCTTCTTTAGCTTCTCTCCTCCCTTGTCCTCCATATTAGATCAGGCACATGTTCTCTTCCACCCCAGCCTCATGTTTTGGGGGGCTTGCATTGTATCTGCTCGTAACACTCAGCAAGTGTCCATGTGCTTATGTTATGAGACTATTTCTTTGAAACCTACATGGGGGAAGTTTAACTTTTGCCAAGGATAAAACCACCATTGCCTGCCATTTTCACCCACCTCCAGAAATGGGGAGGGGGCAGTTTAATTAAAGTTAGAAGGTATGGAACCTTGTTCCAGAAGGTGGGCAGGGTCCAGGGAAGACTGGTTGCTAGTGTCATCAGAAGACCAATAAAGGGACAGCCTGAGTCCCCAAAGTTTTCTTTTCTATTGAGTCAGAAAATAGACTGACTTATCAGACTATGGGGTGTAGAGGGGAGGTAAGAGGCAAAGCTAACTACATGCAATGCTAACATGGTATTGCTAATACTGTCTTAGCAGTTTCCCAGCACTGTGTGCACGCGACCAGTGTGTTCTGGGTGTGCCAGACACTTGCTAGCACACAAGTGAAGGAGCACAAAGCTCCTATGCTGCGATTTCCGATTGAGTTGCATTTGGATAGTCATAACTGAGATGGAGCAATAATGCAGCATTGGCTCTGAAATTAGAGTTGAACCAATTCTGATCCCTCAGTCCTTTAAGTTCATCTTATCAGATCAGGCCATCATCGAGCAGATAGACAGGTAAGTCCCGGAGACCTCTGAACCCAATTAAAGTTATACCACAAAGAAATCAAACTCATGTGGTTTGCATTTCAGAGAGCTACATTTGGTGGGCTGTTCCTGTTTTAATTCGGTAACCTAATGCAGACCATGTGAACATTTGAAACGCTTTTAACAGTTAAACCAGCTCAAATAACACAAAACCAGAGCAGCAATAAAGAATGAATTAAAGCTGATTGCAACTGTGGCCAACATAATTTTTTTTTCTTGCAAAGAACTTGGGGGGGATACAATGCAGAACCAGTGGGGGAAGAGACTGATATCTCTATTTTCAATTTTGAGTGAAGCAGGCGGTGCTTTTACTTCTTTGATTTCTTAAGCAAATGTTTGAAACAGATTAATTTAGAAGGTGTACTTAAATCTTGAAGGAATTTTGGATGAGGGGATAAAGATGGATGGCGTCCTTTAGAACTGAGAGCTTGAAGCTTGGTAGTGAGTAGCCCTACATCACCTTATGCTGCCTGGATGGTTGGTTAGCTCAGTGGAGAAGGTGCAGTGCTAACTAAGCCTGCAGAGGTCAAGAGTTCAATTCTGCTTGGGTCAATTAGCCTCATTCTGGAGGAGGTGGTGAAGCAAAACCTGTTCAGGGAGCATAGCCTGTACTTCCCAAGTGTCTGCATAAGGATCACCATGGATCATCAGCAGAGACGATGATAATGATTGGTTGACATGTTCTATGTACAAGATGCTCTCATAGGTGTGCTCAGTAATAGCTATATAACCCAGTCACGGAACCCCTGTGTGCCTCAGTTTTTTATATGCAATATGCGGATAGCGTTATGACCCTTATTTTACAGACGAAGAGATTTAGGCACAGAGAGGTTAAGTTTCTTGCCCAAGGTCACATAAATAATGAATGGTGGAACCAGTACTCAAACCCAAGTAGTCTGGTATGAATGGCTTTGGCACTGCTGCAGCTACCCTCCTCTAGCAAGCCAACAACTCTAGCAAGACAAATCCAAATGCGAATACTGACAGCAAATGGCGTCAGCCTCAATCTGAGTTACTAGCCTCATGCCAAGAAAGAAGTGACCATAACAATAGCCACCCTCAGACCTATCACTGTGTGTGATGTGTTACTCCATTTGTGTTGGTTGATTGAATTTCATGCACACGTAGAAGATTTTGCCACAGGAATGGTTGGTGTGTGCCATCTCTAAGTGGAGAAATTTCTATGACTAACATCTTAGGAGATGGTGAATGTGCTTTGCATTCATTTCCCTGCAATTCCAGGCATTCAATGGGAGAGCCATGAGTGTGAGGGGAGTTAGCCACAGGCCCAGCCCTGCAAGATGTGCCACAGGTGATAACTAACTGCTTGCCACATTTCCCAGAATGTGCTGACTTTGTCAGAGATCCAAGAGAGGAAGGGAGAAAGGACCCATTAATTTCGGATCCATTAGTGACATAAAGCCTGCCAAGTGGGAAAGAGTAAAACTACAGGAAGAGACTCTATTTGCAAGCTCCTGAGAGGTTAGTACCAGCAGCAGGGAGCCGAGTATCCACTGGTGGGCAAAGAAGCTGTGCTGAGCCCCTGAATTCAAGTTCCTTCCTGTGCAGTAGAGAGCCAGCTTGTCAATCACTTCTGCAGGCAATGCCAAGTTCATCTGCCTGACTTTAGCAAACACTCCCCCAGCCCCACACCACCCACTGGATAAGAAATCTGCCTCCTTTCTCATGACAAAATGAAAAACGTGTCCATGTTACCCTCTGGACTCCCTAAACAAGACTTAAAATTATGAACTATAAATAAAAAGGTGAGGCTTATCACTGGATTCTTTTTCTTAGCCTCATAAATGATGTCAAATGGTTAAACTATCTTAGAATAGGTAACTGCTTTCACAGCTCCATTCTGTTATTAGGGGGCGGAGTGGATTTAAATCCTAGATGAATATGATCTCTGTTCAGCTTAAAGGGAAGGGAAGTCTAGTGACCTCCCTCCTCAACTCTGGTTTCAAGGATTACAACCCACTTAACTCTCTTTAAGGCCTGGATAAATAGAGTCTGCCTCGTCTCCCAAACATTCCTTGAGTTATTGGTCTAGTTGCAATTAGCTTTTGAGAAAAGTTTTCAAGTCTTCCCAGCCCCCTTAGATTGTCTCTGAACTCATTCTGTGGCACATCCAGATGATTGATCATGAATGTGCCATATACTAACTGGACTGTGGGCACACCCGGTGCCTGGAGCAGAGTGGATAATAGGTAGATAATTACCAAAGAGCAAATGGGAATGGAGCAAGGTGGAATAGGACCCTGATTGGCATTAAGGATAAAAATCCATGTTATACCTAAAAAATATTTTTCATATCAAAATTCTGAGCATCAACTTTCAGAATAAGTTACCTGTAACAGGACCCTTTATACATGTGAGTCCCAGGTAACCAAAGCCTTGGACATCCAAGGAGTTTCCCACTAATTCTTCCTCCTCATTCTCCTAAAATTGTGAATTTCTATCTGGCAGCTCTACAAGCCACTCCAGCTTCACAAGGGCATGAGGTTCTCTGATCTTTATGTGGTTCAAGACCATGAGTTGCCATCAGTCTCCGGACACCCTACTTGGTCCCTGAACATCCCTCAGGTATTTCTAACTTTAGTCACTTGATAAATATTTCTTGAGCCACCCAGTCCCCATGCCCCCACAATCCAGTGTCAGTGTTCTTTTCTATGCCTGCCACTTAGTATTATAGGACCCCTGCTTAAAGTTAAAATGAGTTTAAGGTAGTTTGGTGATATGCCCAGCTTTTAAAATTTTTCAGAACAATTTTGCCTAACTTTCCTAACCAAGTCATGCTGTACTTCTAGATGCATCTCCTAGTGGGCAATGGTTAGATAGGTATTTGTATGAATATTCAGTTAATATTCATCACCTTCACTAGACTCTTATTCCATGAGCTCAGAGATCAGATCTATTTTTTTCTTTTTACCTTTCCCTTACTTGTTTCCAGAGCTTAGCATGTTACCTGACACATAATAGGCCCTTCATGAATTTTTAGGTATATGAACTGTATATATTATGCATATATACATATTTATAACATGTAAATACATATATATGATGAATGATCAATAATATAATTTAAGATTAAGTTTTAAAGAGTCTATCTTTTTTTTTCTGCTTCTACCTCAATTCCTGTGGTGTACCCACACCATCTTTGGTAGGTTCTGTTTATATCTCACACTTTCTAATGCTGGTATCCAGTTGTGAATCTAAATTGACCTTTTAGGCATAAATAACTCTGGCAGAGTCTGAACAAAAAGAGGCCTCCTCTTTCTACTTCTCAACCCTTTCCACCAGCACAGTCTTAATTTCAAAGCTAGTGATGAAGATTGAACATGGAAAAGGGTCTGGCTTATGGCTTTTTCTTTTGGCAGCAGCGACCTAGGGAATAATTTAGAGATCACATTTCAGACCCATTTTGTGCACCATCAAAGCAAAGTGGATAGGAACCGATGCTTTTGAAATTGGAGGGGCCAGGCCAGTTTTCATGACACTCCAGTTGAAGTTCCCTGGCGTCACAAGCTCAGCAGACGGATGTCACGCGCCTACCTCTGGTATGGTGTTCTGGGTTCCTTGGGAAATACGATCCTTGGTCTCTCTTTCATCATGCCTACCACAGTGCTTTAGGCAAAGACCTCCTAAATCACAACATCACACAACCCTGTCTATTCGGTGGACCTCAATGTCGAGATTTCTTTTTCTCTTTTTTTCCATTGTTGGGAATTGAACCCAGGGACTTGTAGATGCTAGGCAAGCATTCTACCCCTGAACTATCTTCTCAGTCCAAAAATTTGGATTTCAGTTCCCATTCTCTCTGGGATAATATGGTGCAATTTTTATGAGATTGTGGGGGTGCAAGGCAGCTGCATAGAATGTGGTGAGTGTCTCCCCCCACATCAAACATGAATAGTATCACCCAAAATTATTTTTACTAAATATTCAGGTAACCAAGCCAATGGGGACTGAGACAAAACTGTCACTTCAAAGTCAGTGACCCTCTAACTCACACAAACTTCAACTTTATTCTTTCCAAAGGGCAAAAGAGAGTATTTAGCCATCCTGGATATCTCAGAACTGAATTTCTTGCAGTGCATTGCATATATTACAACAAAAGTATGATCTAAACTGCAACTTATTTCCATAACAGCACGCTGGGATCCAGAAGGAGTGAGTCACAGTTGCTGAGAAGCATCTCAATTGCTCACTTTGAACAGTTTGTATTAAATTATTGAAAGGAGAATACACTAGAATTGTCTCTTCCTATTATTCTATCCAAATAAAACAAGTTTCTTTTGCCATGAGCAAACTCTTTTGTACTGGTTAAGAGCATGAACTCGTGGCCAGAGAGACTGGGGTCCAAGGCCTTGCCCTGCCAATTAACTGCTATGTGACCTTGGACATGCTTAACCTTCTCCATGCCTCAGTTACATCATCCCTAAAGTGTGGATAAGCAATAAAGTTACATAGCTGTCATCAGAAATAGATGAGACAATACATATGTAAACTATTCAGCATTGTATTCATTATAAGGACACAAAGCATTAGCTATTATTATTATTACTATTGTTATTAACACATGATAGTGATTTTCAATAGTGAGAAGAATTTCAGTTTGTTTAATGACTCAGAGCCAAGATAGTACTGTACAGTGTTGATTCCAACACACTCCCTGCTTAATTTGCCCTGGGACCAAGCCCATGATTTGGTATGAACTCTGAAATGTGTGATGTTCTAGCCTGAATGCAAAAGCGTAGTTAATGGATAGTTAAACCTTCCAGAAGCAAACTCAGAAGTTGCTGGTTCCATTTTCTCTTTGGCAGAATAAGCAGTGTAGTTCTTTTCCTTTCCCAGCTAAAAAATGCATGTTGACAGGACAATCTTGGAACCTAAGGGTTGGATAAATAGGAGTTGAATGAGATCTTCCATTTGATCCTCTGTTATTGTTTTCTGATGAGGTGTAGACATTTGGCCACCAGGAGCAGCATTGTCTCAGGAGCAATACAAGAGAAGAACATACCCTTTTGCAAGTGGAAAGTTGATTTCCTGGTACTGCTTACTCTACTACATTTTCAACTGGCCCTTGGGAACTCTGAAGGATATGTCATTTCCAGTGCATTCTTCACCAATAAAATGTGATAATAGTGCCTTGGGGAATGGCTAGGGGGATTTGATTCCAGATCAGAAATGATCAACAGTGGATCTGGAGGGTCTGGACTAGATGCTAGTTATATTTTATGCAAGTAATCCTACAAGGAGCCCAACGTCACTTTGGAGGTTTCTTTTAATTTGACCTTGAATCAGAATTAGGGGAGTAAGTAATTAGTCCTCAGTCCCATCCTAGAACCACATGGGTCTTACTTTTAGAACCTCCTCTCCTGTCTCATGACTTTGGGCCCTTGGAGAGCCATAGCATTGCTCAGAGTCTTTTGGGTTCTGCTTGAGGAGGATTCCCAGCCTATGTGGGAACCAGGATGCTCTCTACAGTGTCAACCCAAGTAATCAACCAAGAGATTCTCTAAAGATAATGGGTTTGAGAAAGGAGAGCGTTGTACCATGGTAACCTGAGTGTATTCAAGGAGGTTGGCAAAGAGAAGCTTTTAAAGGAAAATGAGGAAGATTACATAAATTACTCCAAAACAGTAATCTCTGGTTACCAGAATCAATAACAAGGTGCATCAATCCAAGATTTGACAGGCAGCGATTGGGTAGAGGTCCTTATGGGAATGTTCTTTCTGTGGATTGTAGCGCCCTTCACGCAGAGGCCTTTGTGATGGTGCTTGTTGTCAGGCATATGTGTGTGAGAGCCACTCCTTCATGACCTCCTGGATTTAGTTGGTATATTATTTTTTGTGTTGTGAAGGTTGACAGAAGCGACTCCATTTTCCTTCTGACAGCTTTCACAAAGGTACAGGAGAACAAAATGGAAAAAAAGAACACCAGGCTTCATTAGACTTCCTTCCACCAGAGCTAAAAGTGACAATGCATTTAACTGCATTTGAATTCTGAGGAGAAAAATGGACCTGCAATTATACTTCTTTGGCAAAGAGTTGATTTCTCTTAGTCAGAAAAGGCAGCAAAGGGGCAGAAATCAAGATTATGTATTTATGAACTTAAGCACTTTAACGGGTTATCTCATTTAAGAGAGGATGTGTGAAAGGAAGGCATGACCATTCTGAGGGCGAGAAGGCTCTTTTGTGAGGGGTGTTGGAACATTTTTAAAGCTACCATCAAGAGCATCATCCGGCACTTGACTTGTGAATTATTTCTGTGATCGCTAGACTTCCTTGAAGAATTATAACAATTCCTTGTGACGCATGTGGCCATTTTTTGTGTCCCAGATTAATTAGCACTGGCTGGTCCATTAAGCTAGTGTAATATCACTCACCTCTAACCCAGAACTAGTGATTGAACATCTTGTGGGCCCGACTCCTTCTTTCCTTGACTCTATCCATCATTACTTTATCCCTCTGTTGAGTTGGCCTTGCTCAATTTACATTCTGCAGGTTGACCTGACACACGAAGAAGAGCCTCATAGATAGAGCTGGAAAGATTCCCCTGAAGAATTTAAAGGGGTCTTGGTTTAAAATAGGGCAGAAATATTTTTATGTTCTATGGTGGATTTTAAGGAGGCTTTCATTATTCATTTTTGATAAAGGCGAAGAAGGGCATCTCGTGCCTTTTTTTGTTTTTTACTATCTTACATAATATAGAAAAGGCAAAATGAGACTCACAGCTCTTCCAAGTCAGTATGTTCTACACAGAACTTCAACTCTCCTCCTGTTTTGGTGGCTGACAGATTTTGACAAGAATTTTCTGAAGGGAAAGGATGCCTGCTTTTGTGTAGTAAGTTACACAAGATTAGAAACATTCCCTTTTCTTCAAATTATGTTGGCAGTTTGATCTGGAGGATGTGATTGAAGTCCCAGCTTTGAACTAAATTATTTTAGCTTAAGTCTTTCTCTTAAAGTACCATTTAAGTTCATTTAAAGAATATACAGGAGAGATACGAGAGAGAGTTTGAGGACTGAGCAGGAAAAACTCACTCGAACCCAGTGTTCACATTCAGAGTACTTCTGAAACCCAAAGAGCAACGTTTTATCCACCAGCAAGCAAGCAGTGCTAATATGCTGTACAATCCTGGATTTTCTTTTTCAAATAATGCTAATTATAAGCATTCACACACACACACACACACACACACAGACACTTAGGTTTCATCCTTGCCCCACTGATTAAAATGCCATCTAGAAGAGTATCTGGAAGTATTGAATAATTTTATAAGATAACATTAGCAAGCACTTTGGTCAGATATTAACACGGTGTGCACATGGGGTTGGGGTGGGGAGTGATATAGAGGGAAGGTCCTTTACAGACACTTTGTGTAGCTGAGATCGATGTCCCATTCCACAGCCAAGCCTCTGGAAATCATGAGCCCCTATGTGAATGATAGACCCACATAGCTCTGAACATAGCTCTGCATAGCACTGTATTTTATAATCTATTTCTATATGATGAATCAGTAATATTGAGTCTTAAGTTTCAGGGCAAGCCCAGAACTCTCTCCCCCCCCCCCTCTCTCCATGTGTGTGTCTTTAGCTTCCCCACCCACTGGTGTATCTTTAGCTGGAACTTTGTCCTCATAAGCAGCCTAACAAGTCAGACACAGCCAAAATGATGTGAATCCTTATAGAGTGATCTTTAAGACACTACTCTCCATCCTTTGGCGACATGCCTTGCCTCTGTAGAAAGGCCACCTGTGACTTTGTTTCCATTTCTTACAAAGTTCACTGGGTATCAACATGTGAGTGATGAAAGAGGTGGTGGCCACACTGCGAGGGTGGGGACGGGGACTGTGGTGAGGAGTGGGAGCGTGTGCAGGTGTTGGAGGACACTTCCATTACAGGGACTCCCGTTTCCCCTTCCTCCAATCCCACCCTTTGCCCCCTGTGCCCCCAGATCTTCCTTTCTCCTTGGTTCCCGTAGCTGCTCTTCTCTAACACCTGCCTCTCTGAGTTCCCTAACCTGCCTTGGTGGTTTGGAGAGAAAATACTATTTGAAGCTGAGATGGCTGAACAGGAAGCGGAAAAGGAATGCACAACGGTCTTGACATCTTGCAGTGTTCAGACCAAGACTGGGCATTAATCAGAGCAGACTGACTGCATGAAGACCCAGGAGTTATTTCATACATGCACAGTCTTTTTCATCATGGCTTTCCTGAGAATCCCTTTTGTGAGAAAACTCACCATAGCAGGCAAATATCTTTGTGTGTTTAATTTAATTATGTGAGAACTAAGAGCAGGAGTAAGTGGATGGGAGAGGTGGGATAGCCAGATAATGCATACTTTATGGACAAGATCCAAGTTTTGCATGCTGGGCGCCATGACACACACTTGTAAGCTCAGCAGCTCAGGAGGCTGAGGCAGGAGGATCACAAATTCAAACCCAGTCTCAGCAGTTTAGCAAGGCCTTAAGCAACTCAGGGAGACTCTGTCTCTAAATAAAATACAACAACAAAATGGGTTAGGGATGTGGCTCAGTGGTTAAGTGCCTGAGGTTCAATCCAGGTACCCCCCCCCCCAAAAAAAAAAAAAGTTTTGCAGGCCAGTCTTTTGAAACTTTTAGTTTGCTTCAAAATTCAGTGTGAAACAAAGGTATTTTTTTTTCAGATTATTTCTATTCAATTACAAATGAAAGGTAAAATGGGAAAGAGTTATGCCACTAGCCTGTAGCCAAAGGTATGAGGTAACTGGAATTGGAGCTATCAAAAAATATTCTAAATACGTTGCTAAATATGTGTTCATTCCTAAAGGAGAAATAAATAGCTAACCCCAGATTAACATGTTCCTGCCATGACTTACACCAGCTCCTTGTCAACCTCACTCCCCTAGGGTTTCTGCAAAGCCTCATTTCAACCAATATGGATTTTGTGTTCTTTTTTCTTCCTCTGTCCATTTTCTAGTTGGATGCATTCAATCCAAAATGAGGGAACAAAAGGACCAAACGAGAGCAACAAGTAAAATCTCCCCAAATGGATTTCCTCCCTCTAAATAATTGCCATGTTGGTCTCCCTTTGGGGAAGCTTGGATCTTCTTTCATTTCTTCTTCTTGGAGGGGTGGGTTGGGGGAGGTGATGCCTGGGCTCTACATGGTAAACTTCAGTTAACAAGTGAGCATGGGGGTGGAAAGAAATTGGTCATGAGACACAGAGGGAAAAACATCCATAAAGACCAGAGCAATGTGGGACAAAGGGTTGGAAATACAAAAGGCATTGGCAACTAGGTGAGCGGATGGACTTTTTGTAGGTAGCAACATGGTGGTTATACAGTGTTGAGGGCACAGGCTCTAGATGGAGCCCCTGTGAGTCTGAGCATACCACCTGGTGGATGTATAACCAGAGAAAAGAGACCTCATGCCCTCCAGGCTTCAATTTCCCCATCTGTGAAATGAAAACAGCAATAGAGGCCTTTTCACAACCACTGGGCACATGGTCATGTGTCTTAACAGCTACAGAAAGGAAAGACCAAATTTTACTCTTGTACCTTCTTCTTGTGCTGGGAATATTTCAGAGTATGAAATGACTGAAAGACTAAGCAAAGGTGGGTCAAAACTACTCAGTAGATTGCTAATTTAATTCTTCTATGTGGGAAAATATTAGCTATCTGTTAAAATTCTAGACTCTTCTGGAAGCCATTGAAGCATTACTGTAGTTAAATTGCCAAATTAAAATCTAGGGAAAAAAATGTGAATCGAGGCAGAAATTTTTTTGCTAGTTTTTGTAAGTACAATGAAATTAAGTTATATAATTAAGAACTTGATATGGTTACCAAAAGGTAAAACCCAAAAGGTGAATGTATAATACTTTTTACATGATCAATTTGTGAATAGATGATGGTGTGGCATGTTTTTATCTGGTAAAAGGGCACTTCTTTTTACTTCATACTACTAATTTGAGCAGGTCAGAATTCACAAATCTGGACTATTTTAAAGAGTGTGTTTCTAAAGGTGCTTCTATGGGTGAGTGGTTAACCCTGTGTGGTACACTCACACTACGGAGTATCATTCAACAATAAAGAATAATGAACTACTGATGTGCACTGTGACCTGGAGAGATCTCAGGGGAATTAAACTTAATGGAAAAAGCCATTCTCAAAAGGTTAGCTAGTGTGTGATCTTACTTATATGACATTCTTGGAATGACAAAATTACAGAAGTGGAAAGCATTTTAGTGACTGCCAGGAGTTAGGGTTGTTGGGGATGCCCTGGAGGTAGGGTATCATGAGGAATCTTGATGGTGATGATGGAACAGTTTTGGGTCTTAATATGATAATGAGAAAATTTCATGGAACTGATACACACACATGAGCTCAGGTCATGTAAAACAAGTGAAATCAGAATAACCTTCGTGGATGACACCAATGTCAATTTCCTGCTTTAGTTTTTGCACGATAATGATGCAAGATGGTACCATTGGGAGGAAGCTGGGTGAAGGGTACATAGAACGTCCTGGTATGTTTTAATGCAACTTCCTGTCAGTCTAAAATTCTTTCTAAACAAAAAGTTAAAGAATTAAGGAGATATTTATTTCTGAGTTGATGGTTAATGTGTTGATTTCCACAAGTTAACCTGACATGATGAGGTGATTCCCCTACAGGGGCTCATGATCACCACTAACACCACTAGTTGACTGCTCTTTGTGAGCATCTGAGGGGTCATCAACTGTGTCCTACCCCCAAATTAACACATGCACTATATCCCACAGCTTCCAGATGAGTGTTCAGTGACAGAGCTTTTTTTTTCTTTTAAAAATATTTATTTTTTAGTTGTTGTCAGACACAATAACTTTATTTTATTTACTTATTTTTATGTGGTCCTGAGGATCAAACCTAGGGCCTTGCACATGCTAGGCGAGCCCTCTACCGCTGAGGCACAACCCCAGCCCAGTGACAGAACTTTTATGTACAATTAGATGAACACTAAAAAAACAAGCACAGTAATTATTTTCCCACAGCCCAGAAGACTTAGCTAATATCATCCACTGAGCTTTCTTTGGATTGAGTCTATCTATTGAGGCCTTTGATCACCTGTAAAGATGTGGGCAGCCATTCCTCAGGATCCTTGTTCCATGTTGTACCAGTTCCCTTATCTGTTTTTGCAGCCTTCCTAACTCAGCCAGATGGCAAGCTGAGAGGTGGTTGCTTTTGGCTTGCAACACTATTCAGAGCTTGGGCATCCCCACCAGATGGAAGTTGTCTCAGAGTTGGTCTTTGTTGACAGTGGCCTCTAATGAGCTATGACTGCAGTCTGAATGTGTGTGACATCCTGGTATGAAAGTTGATATTTAGCTTGTGGATCTTCCAAGGAACATGATGCTTTTGAGAAATAACTGATTTTTCTGGGGCCCTTTTTTGCCCATATTTTGGATTTTGGATTTTTTCCCCCATTATGTTTCAAAATCTGGTAAGCTTTATGCCCCTACATTTTAGTCATTTAGTTAGAAGTTACGGCCAGTGGTGCTATGAGTTTAGCAAACAGAGGGTGGGAGGTTTTGCTGTGGATTTAGGGTTCTTTTGGTAACACAAATATATTCACAGGGGTGTAACTCTTATCGATATGAGAAGGAATGTGCCCTCAGGGGATCTGTGGCTGAGATCTGGGTTGTTTCACAAGTTTAAGGGCAGTGCTTAAGTAAGAATATGGTTAGTACACAACATTTAGCAAGATAGTGTGCATAAAAGGATACAGATCCTTGACATTGTGTGGTCCTTGAATGTTTTGAACCATTTGAGGTAGATCTTTTTGTTTTTCAAAATCCAGGTAAGGGGGGAATAACACTACTCCTCTACTTTGCTCCTTCTCCTTCTCCTCTTTCTTCTTTTTTGACAAGGGGAAAAGCTAAGAATAGAAGGGTCTTGACTTAATTATTTAAAAATTTTTTTTTAGTTATACATGGACACAATACCTTTATTATTTATTTGTTTATTTATTTATTTATTTAATGTAGTATTGAGGATTGAGCCCAATGTCTCACAGATGCTAGGCAACTGCTCTGCCATTGAGCTAGAGCCCCAGCCCCGGATCTTGACTTATTGAAAGCACCACAGCAGAACATGAGGAATGAAGACTAGTGATGCAATTGTCTCCTTACTCTTTTTACTAGATTTCACCACCTCTACCCACAGTCTATATACCAAATAAATATGATTACTTCTTTTTCTATCATATTGGATATAAATGTTGGGCAGAATTTATTCTTATGGTGAGATTTTGGGTTATTTTCTGCCATCAGATACACATGAGAATGCAGGAGGAACTTTGATAAATGTCAGTGAATGGGTCCTTTATATGGCCATTGATCCTTTGAATAGTTAGTTAAGAGGATTGTAAACCTCTTTATCACCAAACTAGAAAATACAAGGCAAGATGGCCCACTGGATAGAGCCTGGTGCCAATTTTCCATTCAGAAAAATCAAACATTTTGTCTTTTAATAGTTACTTCTATGTTAGTGGTTTGATTAACCTGCTCGTTGTATCTTTTATTAGTCAGATAATTTACTCAATTAATGAAGTACCATTCTATCTAGGTCAGTAATCCAGTAGATAATTTCTCACTAAGTAATGCAATATTAAATATTAAATATATAATAAGATAAAATAATAAGATATAACAAAAGTCAGGAATATGGCCCTCTCTATATTTCTTCTCTGTGTAGAGCATGTTGGTTCAAGTTTTCTGCTTTGTATCCTAGGTATATTTTCTTTTGGTGTATTATAATACCATTGATTAAAATAAATATTATTGAGATTGAAATGATTTTTTTTTCAAGAGGAAAGATTCTTAATGACAAACATGACTCTTAAATAAATCATTTTAACCAATGTATCCCTTTACTTTATTTTTAAAAATGTAAATTGATTTATTACTGGCATCAGACCCCAGGGACCTGAAAGAATTAGTATTTTCTTCCAGTCACTGTGTGACAACAGCTCAAAGGAAACTGGAATCCAAGACTTGACAGTTTATGTGAATGCTTGGGTCACAGAACAATTTATGTCTTTTCTCATTTAAAAAAAATAATAAGAAGAAGTCAAGTCAGAGGGAAGTAATGAAAGCCATCAAGAAAGGGAAGAGCCTGATAATTTTGGTAATTTGATTTCTGCTGACCCTAAGGGGGCTTATAAATACAGGACTGAGTCCCCAAAGAACTGGATCCCTTCGTCTGATCCTAACAAGAAAAAGAAAGCCGATGGAGTTAAGTCGTGGTAGGGAAGGTTTCAGCTTGTGTGACAGCAGTAGTGGGAGATTCTGAATTAGTCCACGATTCTTTCCTCCTTTTGCATTTTGCCTGAGTTCTTTTAGATATTGTGAGAGGACCCGGGTCTCCCCCTGATCTCATCAACATGCATTTATCTCACATCTGATTCACCAGACAACACTGCAGGCATTTGTGGGAAAGCAAATCCAAAGAATCTTATTTTCTCTTTTTGGCCTTCATGCTTGGAATTCCCTTATTCCAAAAATATCTTTTTGGGGAAACCCAAACAATGTACTAAAATTAATACCCCCAAAAGGAAATGAACTGGCATTGACCTTTACTGCTTCCTGCTCCTTATTTCCTGCTATTTTAGCAACTTTCTAAAAAATGGCACTCATCCATCTTGGGTCTTGTTATCAATGCTGAGGTTGCTCTTCTGGCCATGAGGCATAGGAGTAAAGGGGAATGGGGTTTTGAGTAAAATGACAGGTTTGGCAAAATGGCCATCAGAGAAGTAAGACACAAGGATTGCATTTGGCATGATATCACTTGCATGAAACAGGCAAACTATTCTATAGTGACAGAAAGCATGTTGGTCTAGAGAGGGAAGCTAATTGCAAAGGGGCATGGGAGAATTTTTTGAGTGACAAAAAATGTCTGCTGTTTTGTTTGTATTGGTGGTTACATTGCTGTATGCATGTACAAAACTGGACAACTGTATGCTTGAGATAGACACCTTTTATTACATTTTATCTCAATAAAGTTGTTTTTATAAAACTGGAATTAAAATAAGATTTGGAAAGCTTTACTACCAACTCCCTGCTTGTCTTATAATCTTGTCCTTAATACAGAGGAAATGTGTTTAGGATCATATTTGGATAGCAACCATTACTTTTATATTTTGTAAGACTAAAGCATCCAGGAAAGAGAATTTATTCCACCAAGGAAGGCTATCCTACCTAATTTGAGATGTTTACATTCTCTTCTTCAAGAAATCCCATGCCTATGGTAGAACTATTATTTTTAACTTAAAAAAAATCGACATATTAATTTCACTTTTACTTTGTTGTGACACTGTGACACGCGCCGCGTCTCCTTGATTCAATCCCACACTTTTATGACCTTCCTGGCACCCACCATGCTATTCCTGCTCAGCTTTTGTGTGAGAACAGCTACCTATCTCTGGAAACAGGGTTCCCTTGAGTAGTAGCAAAGGAATGTGCAGATATGCATCAGGGTCATGATGAGACTTTTCAGAGGCTAGAAAGCACCAGTGTGTGTCTACTGCACCCAATGACAGGAGGATCCATCCGAAATAACAGGCTGGATCTGCTCTGCTGTCTTTGGAGAAAATTGCATCTGTTTTGGTATTTGCTTTGTGGATTTGAAAAACTTCCAAACAGGTGGGATTTCAGAGATTAAATGAATAGACACTCTGGGTTTGTTAGGGGACCAAACTCTTCAAGTATGATGCAATGGAAAGTGGTCTCATGCTTTTTTTTTCTTTTTTTTTTTTAATTTCTAAAACCACAAAATGATGAAGACCACTGACTTTGACCCCAAGGAAGATCAGTGTCCATAGGTTTTTCTTCACCATATGCATACTCAGAAAAGATATTATTTTAACAAGATAAAAAAGTGAGACTGACTTGGTTTGCTTTTACCGCTCACAGCAGTACAGTTAAACTGAATTCCTCTTCCTCGCTCTGGCTTCCTTTGTTTTCCTCCAGACTTTGCCCTTTGAAATAAACACTGAACAGCACAGGACATGGCATTTCCTGGGTAGTGTCATTGGCTGAGAGCTTTGTTTATTAATCATGACATTAGAGCTCTGAGAGATCTTGTAAGGCTTCTTCTTGTAACACACACACACACACACACACACACTCACAAATTCCCTTTGTCCTTCATTTCGGTTTGTGTCTTATTTTTAGGAGAAGGCAACACAAAGAGTGTTCATGTCCTGGCCCCCCACCCCCACCCCTTATACGCCTTCATGGATCTCATACTTTTTCCATGTTCTTTTCTGTTGTGATTTTTAGATGCTGCTGTATGGGGTGGTGGTGGTGGAACCTAGATGGTAAGGATAGGATATTGGCAGTAAAATATCAGAAAGTAAAATACCTTTTGGGAACTTTGGGGTTTTATTTAAAAAAAAAGGGAGGAGGGGTGAGTTGTTAAAGAGGGACTAGTAAGTAGTTGAAACTGCCTGCTAGCCTTTAATCCAAGCCAGGCAGAGTTGGGCTGTTCCAGAAGCTGCTCTGGAACTTAATATTTTTTTCCCACCTCTCTGCCTTCCCTCTTCCGCCCTCCCCACAGCCCAGCACATTAACCAGGCCTAGATCCCAGGCATACAGATGTGCATCAACGACCCTAAAATTAGTTTAGAAAAGCAGATTTCCTTGTTCACTCCTCCAGAAGTCATTCACACTTTTTTTAAAGCCAGGATGCTGAAGTTCATTAGGCGAAGGGGCAACGTGATGGCCTGACATGTGCTGATGTATGAGCAACCCTTGGGTCAGTTAAGGTTAATGATAGGGACTATGGGTTATATGTAAGCATAAGTATCACCACACTCAAATATGAGAAGAATGGGATCTCAATATTTCTTCTTAAATTACCTTAATTTAGCAGAAGAATTTTATCATTATTGGCATAAATATTAATCAATAGCAATTAGTCATCAGTGTTCGTTTATAATCTATGACCTACTTGTATATCACATTATATCTATGGTAGTAATAAGAAAGTCAAATAACTCCTCTTGGAGCTTAAAGTACGATGTCAGGAGTGCAACTTTAAATAGCTTTGCAGATATATTTTCTGAAAATGTAGACCTGAGATATATTTGCAGCCACTGGCAAAAGGATTCAGTAATCATTTGAATTAGCCCAGTGGTTCTAGTGTAATAAATTGTGTGTTCAATTAATTCTGGGGAAATGTGTGCTTCTCTGTTGCATCTTATGCCTGGCTTAGTTTCTTTTAGGTACTGGGTCTGTGGAGCAGTCTATTCTTTGCTACGGCACCATTTGAGCTGTGCTGCCATTTTCCTCTTTGGTTAAATTTCTCTCCTTCTATTTTTTTGGGGGGGGTGGGGGTGGAGGTTACTGGGAATTGAACCTAGGGGTGCTCTACCACTGAGCAATAGCCCAGTCCTTTTTATTATTATTATTATTTTTATTTTATTTTGAAGCAGGATCATGCTGAGTCTGGCCTTGAACTTGCAGTCCTCTTGCTTTAACCTTCCAGAGTTGCTGGGATTACAGGTGTTCAACTAGCATGCTCAGCTCTATCTTGTTGAATTTCTGAGCCCTGACCTTACTTGCATGCAGATGCAATAGCTTCAGAGCCCATTTTTCAGAAGGATTTGCTCTGGGATGTTGGTTGAATCTAGAGCCCCTCTTCTCTCTTTTACATAACACAAGGAAAGGGCTAGACAAGCAAAGGCCCTGGTTCTTTCTATTGCTGTATTTAGCCAGTGCCTCTTTAAAATGATACTTGTTGAAGAAATGCAATCCTTGCACTGGATAGAATATATTTTTGCTCTCCCTTAGTCTAATGAAAAAAAAAAAAGAGAGAGAGAGATAGTTTTAAAGTAGAACAGTTCCCTTGCATATACTTTTATTTTTATTCATTTTTGATCATAGGTGAGGGAGACATTCATGGAAAAATTTTTTTTCTTCCCTTCAGCCACATTTTGGCTCAATGGTTCAAATCTGGCCATGAACCATGGCCCTGTGGGAGTGTGTTGCACCCCAGTGCCTGGGGGTAGTTTGTCTCCCACGGCAACAGTGCTGCCCAGCTGCAGAGCTGGTGGCTTGGTGGCGGAAGCCCACAGCTGTCTTGCACACTGGCCTGGCACAAATGCCAGAGAGAGAGATGATAGATAGGTGGGCAGCAGGGTCAGAGCAGGAAGGCAAAAAGGTCAGCCGATGACCACAGACTGTCTGAGCTGCCATGAGCAGGGGACCTTGAGAGCCTGGAATCTATGTCCTGAGTGCCACCCAGTGGGATGGAATAGCTAAGTTTCAACGTGGTTCTCAAGCCACGAGTCAGAAGCCTCCCGGGGCCACTAGCGGAGACTTCGTAGTTTTGTTGAGCAGCTTGTCTGGCCTCCCCAGCCCTGTCCTGCTCTAGGTCTCCGGCACTCTCTTCCAGGCCCTGGAGCACATCTTTCATGGTCTATGGTTATGCTCCAGCGATGTCTCCTGTTCTTGAGTTTCTTTCTGTGTCCCCTTTGCCAGCTGGGTGACTGGAGTGAGCTGCCAGGAAGGGAAGGGGATGGCGGGAAGGTGGTGAAAGGCACCCTCAGAGGTATCTGGCTTTGGGTTTTTACAGAAGTTGATAGCATTGGGCTTAGTGACCACAATTCAATTATAAGCACCGCACAGCCATCCTGAGTGACTAAATTCTTGCCAAAAACTTCTCTGTAAAGGCGGCTGCATTTTTGTTAGCCCTGCCTGATGGATTTTTAAGTATATTAACCACATACATTCACACAAAAGGGAAAATTTACTGCCTAAACAGAGGGCCCTAAATCCCCCAGGCTGAATAAACCCAATGAAAACACAAGAACTGCATTTACAGGCCTCCCGAAGATAAGAATGCAACCTTTAAAAAGGTTTCTTCAAATGAAAAATGGATGGCTGAGCTGCTAATGGCCCAGTAACCAAGGAATTTAACTCTTCTCTAATGTGCAAGGACCTCGGATCAGTTCCAGCTTCTGGGAATGGAGGATTTGCACCACAGGTTTCGGCACGGTGCTGGCCCTGGAGGTCCAGTCAGTGGCTTGGGAGATTTAATGCCACAGTGGAAGACAGACTCACTTGGCTGCTATTGTGTGCCTGTTTCTTGTGTATGTGTGTGCATTAGTGTGTGTGTGTGTGTGTGTGTGTGTGTGTGTGTATGAGAGAGAGAGAGAGAGAGAGAGAGAAAGAGAGAGAGCGAGCGAGCGCAGGGTATACCTGGTGGTTGTCTGTCTGTTGAGGGGGAGATGCATAAGCCAATGAAGGGGCACATGTGTGTCCCCAGGTTTCCCTGGTTTGAATGGGGTGGAGGTAAGAGACTTAAGAAAGTATCTTCCCTTTCAACTTGGTGGAGATACAGCTGTACCTCTTAACCTTGGAAGAAGAGCCAGGAAGTTGAGAATTTACCCATTGAATTACTCCTACTGGTTCCCTGCAGAAGCAATTTGCCCATTAGAGTGAAAGGGAGGTACTAGGTCTACCCCAAAACAGCCTCAGTCTTTTGGTGGCATTGGGGTCCCAAAAGTTCCACACCAGAAATTCCCACAACTGCAGTAAGGCTAAGTCATGAAGGTGTTCATGAGTCAACCTGCAGGTGAAATCATGTCTCTGTCGTAAATCATCTGAATATTATTTTAAAACAAATATGATGAGTGGGGGAGGAGTTCACTACAAAGGGGGCTGAGGAATTTTTTCAAGGTGATGAAATCATTCTATATTGTAGTTGGGATGGTAGTTGCATGACCACATACATTTGCCAAATCCCATAGCACTATATACAAAAAACAGTGAATTTTGCTATATGTATGTTGCAACAAACCGGAACAAACCTAACCTCCCCAAAGTTATAAAGAGAGAGAGAGAGAGAGAGAGAGAGAGAGAGAGAGAGAGAGAGAGAGAGAGAGAGAGATCAAGCATTCCTTCCACTTATCCCTGTACCACTTTGCCAGCCAGCTGGCCCCTTAGATGATGCCCCCTCTCTAAGGAAGGACACCATGGAAGTCAGTTCTAGCCTCTGAACTCAGGATGCCAGGAAAGCTCTTCCAGAAAAAGCAGAGATGGTGTGTGTTTCCTTATGGGGCAGATGACTTAACTCTGCAGGTAGCAATGCCCTTGTATGGTTAGCACAGGTAGGGAAATACCAAGCTTCACGCTGACTCACCAGGAAAAAAAAAATCATTTCTCTGAATGAGTCAGAATTACAAATATATTCTGAATGGTCTAAGATGTCCTGCATGGCGAGGGCTGGAAGCACCCTCCAGCAGGTCTCACAGGCCCTATATGGACAGCATCCGCAACCTGCTGCCCTCCCACTTCCCAGCATGATCGGGATTAAAATCAAGCCTCTTGGCTCACCTCAGGCATGTACCCACTTAGGCCCGGGAAAAACTTATTTAAATTTATGCCATACAAAGGTTGTTGTTTAGTTAGTCCTAGGTAAACCCAAGATTGGTAAAATAAAATGCTTCCATGTTGAGTATGTTCCTGGACATTGGTAGAAGAGGGGTGTGTGTGTGTGTATGTGTGTGTGCGCACGCGTGCATGTGCACCCATGTGCGAGTGTGTATAAGGATACAGTTAAAACAGACGTGGGTAATGTAAAATACCACAGAAAGTAGGGGTTTCCAAGGAAAACATGGGGGAACTCGGTATGAGAATCTAATGTATGCTGTAGCTTTTAAAAGGAAACATTAATAGTGAAACATGCCCTCAAAGGGCAAGCTGGTAATAAATTTCGTGTCAGAAATTACCTGTCAGTAGGATTATGTTAAATAACGTTGAATTGTTATTAGTCGGAGGGGAAAGAGGAAAGCAACTTTTTCAAAAATTTTCAAAGAGTGTCGTGTTTCACACACAAATCCCATTATTGTTTAACTGGATTTTTGTGCTTAACCATTCTCAAAGATGTATTGAAAAATCTGGCCAATTTTTTGGTTCATTCCCCAAATATAGCCATTATAGGAAAAGAAGCCAAACTCCTTCTATGCAGGAATTTGGAATTACCCAGAGGACTAGCGTGTCTGATTAGATGTCCATTGCAGAATGTCCTCATGGGTAAATACAGGGCTGCCCACTAGAGCCACAAAAGAAAATAGTTTTCATTTCTAGTCCTCAGCGAGTCATTAATGAAATAGCAGGGGCCCTGGAAGTTCAACGTTTTGAATATTTTGCTTGTTTTGGCCAAATAATAAAAATATATATTTGCCCTTGAAAACAAAAAGAGGTTTCATTGGAAATATGTGACCGTCTAAGAATTTTTAAGGTTCATTGGTATATGGAATCTGAAGTTGAGTGAGTCAGGGTCCAGACCCTCCCTCAGATGCAATGAGGATGGAGAACTGTGTGAGGAGAGAGTGTGAAACACAAATGAATGCTACCTTATGCCACTGTCACCCTGTTGGATGCTATCCTCCTTACAAAGAGCCACTGATGACTCATAGGTGTCAAATCATTAAGTCATTACACCAAGAAGGAAAGATCATTTGGAGTCTATGCAAACTGAATGAAGAATGATTGCTACATTGTATTAGGAGTTTGAAGGACAGTGCTAGAGGTAAGCTTTGGGCTTCCTTCACCCACTTTGATTTTACCCATTGATTACTGGGCATTTGCTAACCTGGGTCTCTTTTGGAAATTGTTGTATTTCATATCTCACATTTGGATCAGATCTTGCCATTAAGTGTCTGAACAAGTGCCATTAGGCATTTGGGATTGCTAAATCTCAATTTCTGTTAAATAACCCAGCAGTAATTTACAAATGGGCTCAGAGTAACTTATGGTCAAAAGATGTCTTTTTCAAAGTGCAAGAGGGAAACCTTTTAGGGGCAACTTGCAATCCAGGTAGGCTTCTTGCCTGTGGATGCATTCAGATCTACTTCAGGAATGTTATGTCTTAGAAGTTGGAACAATGATATTTTAAACTTGTTCAGATGGCAGCTATTTATGCTATCCGTTGGGGATTTTATCTTGTGGTTATAGAGTGATCTTTCAATTACATTGAAAAATATATAGTTTCAAGATGTCTTGACATTAGTTAGTTTAAGCATGCAGAGCCATGGCTGCCGTTGTCACCAGTAAGTGGAAAATAAGACCAAGACTAAGTGAGAGCCTTCTCTTTCCCTGGGGACATCAACTTCACTCCCAGTAGGCTCCATGTTCTGGTCTATTCCAGCTTCAGTCAAACAGATTCAATACTATGTGTCAGTTCCTTCGGAGCAGCTCCTATACCACTAGCTGTAAGAGCCCTGCATTTCCAAAACTTCTGACTTCTACATAAAATTCTTTCCAGGCTTCCAGCCTTTTTATTTTATTTATTTTTAAATTTTAATTTATTTATAGATGACAGTGGAATGCATTACAATTCTTATTACATATATAGAGCACATTTTTTCATATCTTTGCTTGTATACAAAGTATATTCACACCAATTCATGTCTTCATACATGTACTTTGGATAATAATGTCCATCACATTCCACCATCATAAAGACTCCGTCTTTTGATAAAATTGTGAACAAAGTTTCTTAAATTTTCTTCTTATAAAAAATTTCAAACATATTATCAAAATGGAAAGATTAGGATAATGACCCCTCCCTATGGACCCATTTGACCCACTTAAACCATTACCAATTCACAATTAGCCTGAAGTTCACACAGTTAAGAAAAAGGTGTTGGGATTCTTGGAAGCCAGTATTAAAATCATCCATGTGAAAGAGTCCCTATACTCAAAGAGTTCAATTTGGAATTTTCCCCCTGGAAAGTCTTTTTTGCTGTATGGAGCCAGCATAGAGGATATTTAACAAAATCTCTGGGAGGGAAAAAAATAATTTAGAAGAACACCTGAAATATTCTTATTAATTATTTATATAATAAAATTTATCTCAAATTGTAAAGGAAAAATATGACCGATAAACCATCCTCCTCCTCCTCTCATCTCTTGTATGTCTTTTACCCACACAACTGACAACAAGTCAGAAGCATGGAATCTCGTTTTAAGACAGTTCCAAGTTCCAGATAAGAAATGTGGACTCTGATCTCTCTTTACTGCATCTGATATTCCACCTTGAGTATTTGGATTAAAAGTAGCTCCGGTTGAGGGATGAACAGGAGAGGGAAAGAGAAAATGCTATTCCTAAATCCACCATCTGAATCACACTGGCTTGGGATAGCAGCAGCACAAAAATAATGTCTGCAGATCTCGCCTCTGAAGCTAGAAGCAAATGGGGGCTTTCCTCCTTCACAGTTTCACCCAGTTCTTAATCGCAGAAGGCGCTGCTGCTCTCCTAGCACTTAATAATTTAATCATGGGAGTTGGGAGCAGTTCCTGGCAGGCAATGTTAGGAAACAGCCTTGAAGAGTAATAGCAGGGAAAAGAGCAAAGCTCCATTTACACAATTCAGAGTCTGTCTTGGATGTTACCAGGTTCTCAGTTCAAGTTAATTACCACCAACAAATATTTGTTTATTCACTGGATGACCATCTATTGAATGACTCCTTTAAGCACATGTGGCCTACGTGTCAGAGTGACACAGAGATGACAAGAAGCAGTTCCTTATAAGCTAGTAGGACAGAGATGTTTTACAAATTCATTATGAAATCAGGCAAAATTTGATAGCACTGCAATATATTCTAAGGACAGAGATTACCTCTAGGTGGAGCATGAAAGGGCAGCTTAGTGAAGAAGATGGCATTGAAGCTAAGCATGGCATGTTGGGTAGAAGTCCAACCAGAGAAGTCAGCAGAGAGGGAGTAATGAGGACTGAATATACAGTGAGCCAGGATAGGGCTGGGGGAGCCACATTAGCGTCTGTGTCTTCTTTTTAAAGACCATCAGATCTTGGTGTTTGAGTCACTAGGTAAGATCATGATGCAAACCAGGGCGCTACTGAAGGGAAGGAGACATCTGTAAAGTTTCACTCATGTACCACCTGCACTCATACTGATCCTATCAGAAATGACATATGGAAAAATCATTCTGTTTTTTTTTACCCCAAGTCAAAGTATATGCTTCGCTATCAGATACAGCTCTGACTTCAGAACCAGTACTGCCTTAGGCCTCCCTGAGCAGCCACCCACAGAGTAAATAGTTGTCTCAGTTTTCAGGGTTCCAGGCTGCCTGTTGGCTCTGCCCAAGTAATCCTGCAGGACCCGTAGGCCTCTCAGATTCTAGATCAATATGTAGATACAGTCACAGGCAGCTGGGACATGCCTCCCTCCCCTGCAAGCACAGTCTCCGCAGGACTCCCTGGAGATCTATCAGGCCTGGGGTCAACACCAGTCCTGGCTAGACAACACCTCTAAGCCCTTGATCCTTGGATAACAAGCTTTCAGTGGGGTTAGGCTAGATGCAAGTGACTTTCTTTCTTGATTTATGAGAAAGAGGAAACTCCCTCTTGTACAAAGGCAAGTATGTTCAGACACTATAACCTTCTCTCCAAGGTAACACCAGACATTGACTATGTGCCCAGAGCATTTTCTGACTTTCAGAGAACATCCAAAGGCTGAATCCAATCTGATTCTTGGGCTTATCATTCTTACTTTATAAAGAAATACAGGGGATTGTTCATTCAGATAAAAAAAAAATACTTGCTCTCCTTGGTACCCTTAGAACTTTACATTTAACTCATTTGTGCCCCTAAATCATCCTATGGGGTAGATACCAACTGTATGGTCTCCCTTTTACTGCTAAAGAAAACAGGCAGGAAGAAGTTGTACAGCTCACTCAAAAGCCCACAGCTAGAAAATAATAAAGGTGGGATTTGAACTCAACTACCATGGCTCTAAGATTGTAGTAGAAGGCCCATAGTGTGGTTCTGGAAAAGAAGGGTTATTCACCTCTGCTCTTCACCAACAAAGAAGATGCCTGGACATCCCAGGGAATATTCTCCAAAGGCAGAACAGTTCTTCTGAACAAATGCCTTCTCTCTCATTGGCCTACTAATAACAGGGGGAAGTTTGAGAGACTATAAAAGAAAACATAGTTTACTACCTGTGTATTTTTCTATATCAAGACAAACTCCATTCTTTTCAGCGAGAAAAATCACACATGTAGACTTGCCTGTTACTCCAGCTGGACATGGAGCAGACCCTGGGAACATGAGGATGTTTCCAAGTCTTGTGGAGAGCAAAGGCTCCTGGGAAATAGCACTGAGCACAAGGTCAGAAATCCTGGATCCTGCTCACGTGCTAAAAGTGAGATGGTAGGTTAGTTATTTTACTTTTCTGAGCCTCAGCTCTATCAATGAATGACTTTTCTGCCTGTTTCATTAGAAAAAAAAATAGATTTAAAAATTATTTTGACATATGTTGCATGTCACACTTTCAAAAGTGAGATTTGACATACTTGTAAATGTTTGCATAATTTGGACACCATTTTAATAAAATGGACTTGATTAAGTGAAGATTGTCAAAATAATAATTTTCAAAATGGTAGTTTGAGGCAGAGGCGGTGGTTCACGCATGTAATCCCAGGAACTCAGGAGGCTGAGGCAGGAGGATTGCAAAGTTGAGGACAGCTTCAGCAACTTAGCAAAGCCCTAGGCAACTTAGTGAGACCCTATCTCAAAATAAAAGGAGCTGGGGTGGTGGCTCAATGGTAAGAGTACCCCTGGGTTAAGTTCCCCACCCCCAAAATGTAGTTTGAACCAGGGAATATTTCATCTGTATAGTTAAGTAACTTTTGCAATCTCTCATAGATTCTTTGGAAAATTTGGAACAAGTCAAACATTAGGCTTTTTTTAAGACTTGAAAAGATATCCATTTGAGGAAATTAAACCTTGCTGAGTAGAAATAATAACGTCACTCGTGATGAGTTTGGATTTCAGAGAAAAGAAAAGTACCTGAAATTTGGAAACAGGGACTTGAAACCAGGCTCCACCCCTTCCTGCTCTGAGAACTTGGGCAAGAGATTTAACTGCCCCTGGCCTCATTTCCTCACCCGAGAAATGGGGATAATAGTAGTAACTAACTTCCCAGTTGGTTTTGAGGATTAAATAAAATACTGCACATGAAGCATTTAGCATGGCAAATGCTTGAGTGTTGCTAGCCTTTTCTGGAAACAAGAGTGGTTTGGAAAATTGGGAACTTCTGATGCCAATTCTAAATATAGACAAAAATGTTCCCATATAGCTATTCAGGTCATTCTTACCAATTGGGTCCTTATTTTGGGGGGGGTGGAGTTACTGGAGATTGAATTCAGGGACACTCAACCACTGAATCACATCCCCAGCCTTTTTTTTTGTATTTTATTTAGAGACAGGTCTCACTGAGTTGCTTAGGGCCTCACTGTTGCTAAGACTGGCTTTGAACTTGCAATCACCCTGCTTCAGCCTCCCAAGTCACTAGGTTACCAAATGGGTCATTACTAAGACCGATGTACTCTAAGCCTTAGAGTGACTTTTTGAACTGAATACAGAATTAGCAAGTAATCTTTTGATAATGCCTAAATAACAGTTTAACCAATAAATCATTGAATAAGAAGATAAAGAAGATATTAAAATGGTGAATGATTTTGTTTAGGTTTATCAATAACAGGACCCTGGTATCTTACTAGGTGAATCCTCAAATGGTTGGCCTCGTGATATCATTTCTAGGATGTAACTTCTCCATAAGCCCCAGGCTGGGATCCTTACCTAATCTTCAACTTAAACCAAATTTTACTCAGTAACAAATATATTCTGATACAATATCTTTAACTGGTGGGTTTTTCTTTATTATTTTGACTTAGACAACATAAAAACTTGCCTCCATTAAACATAGAGTTGAAATCAACAATTGGTGAAAGCATTAAAAATTAATAGCTCAGTGGATGAACTGATAACAGATTTCTAATTTATTCTGTTATTGAGGCAGCAAAAATAGAAGGAATCTACATTTTAGAAGTGCCAAAAATAGCTATCCCAGAGTTCTACATGCTGATGTTGTTGAGGTCTATGTGATAGAGCCACCTGATGAAATAAGATGCTCATAAAAAATTCCTTTTATTTCTTCTACAACTAAATCGCTGGAAGAGATGGTGCCACTTATGAGGAGATCTCAGTGGGAAGTGCTACAAGAGCATTCTTTTGTTTAAGAAAGCCCTATGGAGGGCTGGGATTGTGGCTCAGTAGCAGATCGTTTGCCTTGCACATGTGAGGCACTGAGTCGACCTCAGCGCCACATAAAAATAAATAAATAAAATAAAGATATTGTGTCCAACTACAACTAAAAAAAAAAAATTTTTTTAAAGAAAGCCTTTGGGGCCATGGCTTGGTATCACTAGATCTTCACATAGGCCCGGTACCTAATCAAATATCATCATTCTTTCCAGAAGAAATTCTATCAGATAATGAAAGTACTCACAAGGTAATGATTTCTAGATAAAATCAATATCTGTTTCTATGGAAACAGCAGGAACCATTTATCCAACAAGGGTGTAAGTCCTTTTTCTTTTCCATATCTGGCCCAATGTTCCTCCCATTTTGACCATCTTATTGACACCAACAAGAATAATTGGTCAAGAGGAAGGACATCACAGATTGACCTGAATTCGGTAATAAACCTATCCAGCCAGCTACTTTAAAAGTCAGATGATATCCACACAGATTGTTGTGTCTTCTGCCACAGAAATTCTGTTAACAAAGAGAGGGTCAGATGGAGAAGGAGACATGTTCTGTGACTTACTGATGCTGAAGAATGAAGGCATGCTCGCTGGCATGAACAGTTTGCAAAACCAAAGAAAAGTCCCCAAAATTAACTTCACATAAACCCCAGCCCCAAATTTGGAAATTGAATTCTAATCTAAAATGTCATGTTAAATCTCTACTTCCAAAATAATTTTGGTATGACATGGACATTTCCACATGCCTAATATGGCAGCATTTCCCAAGGGCTATCAGAGCTAAGTGGCCTCAGAATTATGCAGTGAGAGTAGGGAAACCCCTAGAGATATTCAGCCTAGACTCAGTCACAAGGTCCAATCTAGTCTTGGCTGGCCCTGGGGATTCACGGGAGCTCACAGGGAATCCCGCATCTCTGATAGAATAACGTTTGTTAGGTGGCATGTAAAAAATTATTGGCATGCAGGATTGCTGAAAAATGTTGAGAGCCAGAAAGTTTGGGTTATGACAGTTAGGAACAAGGGAAAATATTTACAATATCCCTTGGCCCCAAAATAGATTTTAAACACTATACAACCACAATGGAATGTATCCATTCATTTCTAAATGGGTTGTCTCCTACCCCCATGTTTAGGTCATAGCTATTTCTAGACTTGCATGTGACAAGACCTTCACAGACTAAATTCAGTAGTGTCACCTTCTGAACACAGCGGCCACGTATGCTGTGCTTGCCCACTGTTTAGTTTGTCTTGTTTTGTTTTATATGGCCTGTATCACTAGCCTCCTTATCAAGGTCAGTAGTGAATTCAACTCCATTTGTTAAAAAAAATGATAAATTCATGCCAGCCTATGATCTCACCCCCCTGTGTAGCAGAGCGTGTCTGTGGTGCATGGTGAAGTCAACCTTCCAGACGCAAGTGTGACCCTGAAGCCACACCTGAAAGGCAGAGTGGTGTGGTCATACCCAGCAGGCATCCTGACTGCAGCTTTGTGTACCAAGGCCAGCATGTCTCCAGAGGAGAAAAGAAGCTAAAAGGGCTGATTTATTGTTTTAATTGAGGAAAAGCCTGTCATCCAAATAAACTATGACAACAGAAAAACTCACCCAAACACCATGGTGGAATTTCGTAATACTTGCAGCCCATTCACAGATTGACTTGTGATTGTTAGGGAATTGATGGTTAGGAAATCTCAGGTGGATTCCCATTAAACCAGGACCAGAAAGGATCTGATGAACAGGGTGGAGGTGGTCAGAGGTTAGCCTCATGACAGGAAGTCATATCCTGGCAGTGCAACTCTGTGCAGTGAGCCAGATTGGAGATCCACCTGCAGGCACTGTGGCCCTCCAACAGTTGACAGGTGTGCTTGTGAGGGAGACTCACATCAACGAGGGCAGCAAATCCTTGTTACAAGGCAAATTCTTATGAGAGTCCACACTTTCTCATCTGTCTCTGTCTCTGTGTATCATACACACACGCACTCACACGCCCTCCCTCCAGCCATCTGTCAACTTAGAGAAACTCATGACATCAGCCATGCAGGAGTGAGAAGAAAACCTCTGCCAACCTGTAGCCACCAAATGTGGCCCTGAGAGCTATCTATTTATGAGACTATAAAGAAACACTCTAGAAATAAAGGAACATCCAAAGGTTTAGAAAAGAGTGAAGAGGAAATTGCACCATCCCTTAACTGCCAGGGAGAACGAAATAGGAGATAACATCCTTAAACTTGTCTAAAAGGGCTGGTTTATTGTTTTAACTGAGGAAGAGCCTGTCATCCAAATAAACTGTGTGACAACAGAAAACTCACCCAAACACTGTGGTGGAATTTCCTAATACTTGCCACTCATTCGTTAGGGGATAGATGGTTAGAAAGTCTCAGGTGAATTCCAATTAGACCAGGACCAGAAAGGATCTGATGAACAGGGTGGAGGTGAGTACTTTATATACATTATCTCATATCCATCTCCTGAGGTAGGGACTATATTTATTTTCATTTTATAGATGAAGAAACTGAGGGTGTGAGATGTTAAATGACTTATTTATGGCCACTCACCTACTCTAAATCACTATGCACTGCAAGTTGAAATATTCCCACCTACTCATTTGTAGAAGGATATATGGATCAGCAGCTTGTTACTCTGCATTAAATTCAGTGTCTACTCATATACAAATGCATATGGCCATATCTATAATATGTTCTGAGAATACACACATAGATTACACATTACACTCTCATGCTGATCTTGGTATTACCAGATATTTGGATCTTGTGGTATTCTCTAGCCATATTCTACTATTTTTAACCAAAGTCACAGTAAGGCTCTTTATATTGCAAAGTAGCTTTACAGATCAACCCTGCACAATCTGAAATGCTGTGTCTCTGTTTGTGAGGGTTAAACGGTTGTCTCAGGCACATGTTTAGTTCACATTCTATAAATGGCTCTTACTCTGGATCTGACTCACTGTATGTATTACAGCAAAGTCACTTACAGATCAATTTATTTTTAGAATCTTAAAGAAACAGATTCTAGAGGGAGGGTTTGTTTCGGACCACAGACTAAATGCGAGTGAAAACATATCTTGGTAAGGAATTTTCTTTCTGTTTGATTCCTGTGCCTGTGGCACTGTGCTAGTGCTAAGTCTTTGCATGTTGTGTTAGATTGTTCTGAATTATTCAATAGCAGAATGGCAGAATTCTATACCAACATCTTACCTAGTGGAAGAGTTTTCTGGTGTGCAAAGAAGAGAACCTTTTTGATTTTGAATAAAAATACATAAAAAGTATGAAGGAAATTAATCTTCATAAGACTTGTTGTCTACCCTGCAACTTTGCAATTGAAATTTACTCTAAGATCAAAACCCGGGAATATGATAGGAATAATGAGAAGGATGGTGACGATGATAGTGATAACGATGATCACCATCACCATTAGCAAGAGACTGTGGATTCATCCATTAAAAGAATATGACATGCTGCCCTCTACAGGTATTCTGTCTAAGCCAGAGGTTTTTGTTTGTTTTCTTAACACTATTTTTTTTTGCCTTTATTTTATTTTTATTTATTTATTTTTTTATGTGGCACTGAGGATCAAACCCAGGGCCTCACACATGCTAGGCAAGTGCTCTACCACTGAGCCACAACCACAGCCCTAAGCCAGAGTTTTAAATTCACATGAATACATAAAGCATTCTCAAACACAGAGACCAATAAATAAATACAAATTAAATATCCAGGCCAATTAAGTAAAATCATTATACTCTGTAGGTCTAATTTGTGTGAATTCTAAAGCCAAAGAAGAAGTAGACATTTACTAACTCATTTTAATTTTCTCTTCCAAGTTTTTCAGTGTAGATTTGAGGCCAATGTTAGAAGCAGCAAGAAAAACTGAGGCTTTGGGAATTCATTTTCCATTTATGCTTAAAAATGCTAATTGTTGCTTGGTTTGGCTGAGATCTATTGGGTTTTGATAACAGATATTTGATGAAGGGCTAATAAATAATAATGGGTTTGGCAATCTCAAGTTTGTGTGCAGTTCAAGTTGGTTGAGTTTCATACCACATTTAACCAACACTTTTCGTTACTACACTAATAGATTTTGCACAAAAACAGGACCTGTCTCCTTCTTGAACCTTCTACCTCTGCATTACCCCAGTCAATACTCTTGTTATTCTGGTGTTCAAGTGGAGCTTTTTCTCAGTATGCTGCTGGATCTTCCTTGCTTAGAATATGGACCAACCAAGGAAAAACCAATGGGTATGCTTTGAAGTACTGATTTCCTTGGCCCACCTGTCTCCTTAACATTTGTTTTAAATCAGTTTGGCCTCATCACTGAAGATATATTGATTGTAATTCTCTCCTGTGAAAGGAAGGACTGGCCTGAGTTTTCTGGGATTTTGTGGTATGGGTCAATAAGTAAGTGCCTGGATGCCCAACTTTAAAGCCTGGCCATCCTGGCTCGTAGACCCAGCTTCTTCCATTTACCTTCCAGGTGACTCTGGAGCTGTGATATCATATCTGTGAACCTCGTTTTGCCATTAGCCAAAAAAACAGTACAATACCATCCAACTCAAAGGACTGCTATGAATTTTGAAATACAGTGTAGGAAAAGGATTTTATAAGCACCATTTCCTTTAATTTCCATGACTACATCATAAGGTAAAGACTATCATTACCCCTATTTTACAGAGGAGGAAATGAGGCCTAGAGAAGTGAAGGAACTCAGTCTAAGTTACAGAGCTGCTGTGCGGAGTGGGACTCCAGCCAGGCTTTGACTGGTCAGCCATTTTACCAGTCCATCCACTTTCCTCCACATGTTGATGGGACAGTGAAAAGAATATGTCACTCTACTTTTTAATTAACACCCTCTCCTCTTATTCCCATTTTCTGCCAGACTTTGTTACCTCCAACTATAAGAAGTACAGAGGGCAAGAGAGTGGGTCTCTCTCATCTACACTCTTGGTGCTTCACAGAGATGGAAGGATCTAGGAAAAAAAGTCACTGTACCCTGTGGCTCTCAGAGTTGACTTATATAGTCAAAAAGAAGGGGATCCTTGTTAGTGGCTGGAGTTAAAATCCCAAAGTGCAGCCAGCCAAAACCTCCTCCAGATGCGAGTGTGTGGTCACTGGTCATGCATTTCTGTTTGCTGAATTCCATACAGCCAAGGCAACTGCCTTGCCTCGCTGAAGATCCACAGGGGAAAAAAGTTATGTGCGCTAGTATGAAAAAACATGCAAGCGGAGTTCTCCCTCGTCATCAGGAATGTTTGATACAGCAGCGTTGATTCCATGGCCTCCTTCCATGAAAAATGCACCCTCCATCTGTATGTAAAGGAAATCAACACAGGCCTTCCTTATGGGCTGCTTGTTTGATTAAAAATGACAGAGTACCATAGTGGACAAGCTATTTCAATGAAAACAGTTTTATGAAATTATAAAAGGACATGCATTTCAGTGAAAGAATTACCGTTAGAGTGTTTTTGGCTGTTGTCAGACTTAAAAAAAAGTTCCTAAATTGTCATTAAGTACCATATGCTCCTTTTCTTCACCTAATTTCCTACATCCTCTGGAAAAAGTTTGTGATAAGGATATCCCAACAGATTTTTGTCTTTCTTCTTCAGAGTACACTCATTTTACGAGTTCATTCTTGGGGTGGGGGGTGGGGTTGGGTCATTTTATATTTAACATACCTATTATTAGCCACTTGAAGAAAGTTTCATTATTTCTTGTTTATTCTTATTATAGATCACTAGAATAAATCATTTTTTTTGTGTGTGTGCCTTAAACTATCACTTCTTGTGAAATGCTCCACTGGCTTTACCTTTCCTGTGATGAAAGTTGTATGTTTTTTTTTTAGTATAAAATATTTAGAGTGATCGAAGTATAGAAGAGATCAAATTTCAAATAAAACTTTGCTGATAGGCTCTTGGAGACTAGCATTAGCTAACTCACTGACAGCCTGCTCCAGGGCCAGCCTCGTTCCTACTTTGTGTGTTAACCCATCAGTCCTCACGGAGATCCTGCGAGGTATGTTATTATCACCATCTCTATTTTACCAACTGGAAAACCAAGGCATGAGAAGTTAAGTAACCTTCCCTGGCCAGGAAGCTACTAAGTACTTGACCTAGGATTCAAACCTAGGAGGTCTGTCACCTGCCTCTGCTTCTTCACCTGTCCCCTGTGTCACCACTTCAGACCAAGAGGTGATGGGATAAATGCCATTTTGTGGCTTTAACTCATCTAAATGAGCACAAATACATTGCTTCTTTTTCCAGGGAGAGAAGGAAATGACCCTTCAAGAAGAGATCTAAACAATAAGCAAGAATGCAAACTGTGTCTGACTCCCCCTGGTGTTCAGAAAGCAAGCCTATTGGGGGCCTTGAATCAGATCTGGGGAAAGGAGCCCAGGGAAGGCTTCATTTTTTTTTTTTTTTTTTTCCTGTTCCTGGGCTTGAGAAGTGAAAAGCAGCGGGAATGTGATACAAGAGTTTCTTGTTTCATCTGTTTTTGCTCTCAAAGCTTGCAATAAGTTAGAAACAATTCAGCAGCCAGTTGCAACCCTGGACGGGCAAAGTTATTAAAATTTCTAATTTCCTAAAATTTCTCCTGTCCCCCACCAGCCATCCGTTCTGCCACACCCTTGGCCTTCTGCCAGGGCGTCTGGTTTTCCATAATTAGCATATAATCTTGCTTCCCTGTCTTCTATCCTGGCTGCTTGGGCATTTGTTCTAAAATATGATCAGCTTGGAGTTTCTGATAGCCAACATTAGATGAAGGACAATCTAAGATCACTTAGGGTTTTCAAGGCGGCTAGAACTTCCATTTGTTTTATTAGATAAAATGACACTCGGAGCATTAGTTTGAAGAGTGGATTTGTCCTGGCTACCTGTTGTTCTCATTTGGAGAAATTTATAAAAATTTAAAAAATTTTTTTTAAAAAAATCAGTGCTTGGGCCTCCTCCCCAAGAAGGTTTGAATCATTTCTTCTGGGGTATAGCCCGGGCATCAGTATTTTTTTACATGAGATCATGGTTGAGAAACACTGGGCTAAATTAAATCTTTTGGCTTAAGTTGGAATACCAAAACCCTGAAAGGCCTTAGCTCAGAAATATGTAAAATTCATTTAATGGCCAATTATGGTTCCCATGACATGTGTCTTAATATGTGGAAAGGGATTCAGGCTGTACAGTTACAGTCATTCACAGATTAAAGGGAAAAGATGAAGTTCTGTGGTTTTCCTCTGGCCAAAGCCTTTCATGGCTGAGAAGTTTCAACTCATCTTCAGCCCAAGACAAACCAGGGTCCTAAGTAGAAGTCATGTGCATGGTAGTGCCTAACCGAGTGTTCAGAAAAATCAAAATTCCTATGGGGCTTAGGGACAAAGAAGAGTACTGTCATTACTGTGTGCACTTGGAGATGCATCTGAATTTCTCATCTATAAAATGGACACCGCGATGCCTGCCTTGCAAGATTGTTTATTATCTAAATGGCATAATGGATCTGAAAGCTCCTGATCTGCCTCCTGCCACACAACAGGGTCCACTCTCTTCCAATCTCTAGAAACTTCTCCAGGCAGTGGAGGAAGTGTCTCTCATTTTTACAGGCAGCCCTTCATGGTACTATATAGTGAGGGCTGACATGATCAACTCTTTCCAGGGTATTGGCAAGGGGTGGTGGCACACATATCCCTCATCTGGAGACCCTAAAGGCACACAGCTATCCATAGACTTCTGCAGTCTGCACATTGAGCACATATGGTAAGACTGTGCAGGTTCCCTGAGTTTACCTCTGTTTATTTACTGAAACCAATACTGCCAGGGCTGCTACAGCAACCAGCCACACCTGCTTATTGTCCATCTCCTGTCCGGTCACCTCTCATAGTTCTGATTGGCCCCAGAAGGCTTAGCATCTGTCAATCTCCTTTGCCCTCAAAACCTTGCAGAAGGTATTTCAGCACCCAAAGAAAATAAACAAGCCCCTCCAGAGCCCCGGGGATGTGGTACAGGAAATCTGCATTTCTAGGGGTAAGAGGAGGGGAAAACTCTAGAGAAAATCATCAGTTTCTGTGTGGGCAGTCAATGACAGCAGGATTGGGACAGAGGAAAGTGTATGCTTGGAGAATACTAGGTCTTACAGGAGGATGGTGGTGATATGGAGAGTAGGGGTCGCAGCCTCAAGGGGTGGCCCCATAGAGTCAAACAGCAACCTCTGAGAAATTAGAGACCCCATGTTGCATGTGATTGATTTTAATATAATGTGTCTCTGATGTCTCCAGGCACATCTCCCTCCATGTGTCCTCTGCTGTGTTCATTCATTCAGCAACCATTGACTAAGTACCAATCACTGGCCAGGCATGGTACTAGAAGCAACCATTAGTGCTCAAGGAGAGATAGCCTAGCATGGGAAGAGATCATTAAATGACCTTTCAATTGAATAGATTTAACTACATCGAAAACAAAAGAAACAAATAGCCTGTAATCCCAGCTACTCAAAAGGTTGAGGCAGGAAGATGGTAAATTCAAACCCAGCCTGAGCAAATTAGTGAGACCCTGTCTCAAAGTCAAACGAACAGGACTGAGGATGTAACTCACCAGTAGAGTACCCCGAGTTCAATCTCTAGAAACTTACACACATACACTCACTCACTCCAAGAACAAGAAACAAATAAACAAATGAAAAGCAAATCCTGTAAGCAGACTCCCAATGCTTCTCCCTCTATCCTCTTTTCCTGCTTAAGAGCCCAGACTTCTAAATCAGCCTGTTTAAACAGTGAGTTTACCACATACAACCTATGTGACCTTGAGCCAAGTGGTGCCTCAGTTGACTTGTCTGAAAGTTGATGTAATAAAAATACTTGCTCATAAGTTCTTTTAGAAATTAAATGAGATAATACGTGCAAAATCCCCTGAGACATGTTTTAGCACATTGCAAACACTCTGCAAAGATTAGATTGCTTATATTAATCCACCCAAGTATGCTAAGAAAGAGAAGCTGAGGATAGACACCCAGAGGCATGTCTGTAGGGAATTCAACCTACTAATTTATGGCCCTGCCCTCCTTCCACCTCCTGCCTTCCCTTGGAGAGTTGTTCTGGAACCACACACCCAGCACACAGGTCAGCCAAGCTGCGCAGCTGCTGTGCATCCCTGAATTCTTCTTTCTGGCCTCTGTCAGCAGAGCTGAAAAGATCTGGGACAGCCAACAAACAACTCATATTCTACTGAACAGGCAGGCTGGCAAGCAGGGCGATTCTTTGCTCCAGAAGATAGCAGGGACAGTCAGGGGGCGAACAGACTGTGTCTTTCAGAGACCCCATTGGCCTTCTAGGATTAGGTAGGGTCCCTTCAACACAAGGTCACAACATTTCCCTTCTGGGATGCATTTTGCTTCTTGGGAGTTGTGTGTCTTCTCCCCCCCCCCCCCCGAAGTGCTGACTCTCCTTGATTCAGGTAGTCCAAACAGGTATCTCAGCTTTGTAGAAGGGACAGTGCTAATGAATTATAAAAGTCTATCTTTGTTTATCTGAAACATCATGAACATGTAAAGATCATTGGTTACACTGAGTCTCCACCCCATCAGAGAATCGTCAGTATTGATGCGTCAGTATTGATTATGCTTCTGTAAACATAGAACTTTGATCAGTGCTCACTGAAGAAGCATAGATTTGGAATTCTGTGGCACATTCAGAAAATACGGACTCTCTAGGTTGGAAGGAACCACGGAGATCTCCCAATCCCAGTTTCCTATCCAATGGATGACTTCCAAACAGCCCTGGGAGGTGGCTGCCCACCTGACCGTGCTGTGAATGTGTGGACTTGCCAGCTCCTGCAGTGCCCCGCTCATGTGATGGCTACTCGGAGACTTGGAATCCTTAGGAAGTACGGCTTCTCTGGAGCCAGTTATGTTTATCTGGGATGTCTTCCCTTTGCACTTATCTTTACTCACTTGACATAATACTCAACTCATTTATCCCTTCTACCAAATGACAGCTGTCTTTTTTCTCTTGCATTTTCTCCTTTCCAGACCTAACGTCCCAGTTTGGTTAAGTAATTTCACCCAATCTGTGAAAACTAGCAAACTTTGTTCACTTTTGATAACAGCTGATTATCTATTTCTGATGGCAACTTCAGGGACAATGAGACATCTACGTCTTAGTCTAGTCTGTTGGAAAATGTTAATTCTCAAATATGAGTTTTTTGGAAACCCATGAATACTTGAAACAAAGTGCTGAAAATACATATGTTTTCCATTTTCACCTGACATATTGCATCTTAAGGCATCATGCTGGGTGCGCAACAGCTGAAAAAGTTCGAGAAAAATAGAGCCGCTCAAAACTATAGCAATATAGAGACACATGGTGAAGCAAAACAGACAATGCCTAAAGCTTTGGGGGTTAAAGCTTGCAAATTATATTCATTCCGATGGGATAGATTTTCATATAAAAGGACAATAGTGGGGTTAAGAGTCTCAAGAAATTCTGAATATATTTTCAACCATTTTTCACTTTTCTTCTAGTTAAGAGAGTATCTTTGCACAGTGAAGGGATATGTTTATAGGTCCTTTCAATATGGAGTTTCTTTCTTGTGTTCTACACAGGGTGTCTATAATATCAGCACTCTGATGCATGCATGACTGTGGTCCCCTTGATAAAGATGAAGAAAGTAATCACATTAGTAATTTACCAAAGGTACACAGCTAATAAGTGGTTGGAGCAGGATTAGAAGCCAGAGCTCTGGCCTCAGAGACATGGTCTCAGTCACTGCTCAGTACCACCAGTGGAACCCAGAGACGTGGGAATTTTCTATCTTATCCACTCGGAATGTATCTTGGGCAGGATGCCTGATCCTTCTCTAGGGCAAAGATTCAGAGATGTTTATTCCTTAGCATCATCTGCTTTAATGTGCCTCCCACTGTGATACCTAGAAACCCCATGTCTCTCCATGGCACCTTTTAAAAGGAAAGAACCTTAAAACTCAAACATCAAAAGCCCCAAGTTAGAGACCCTGCTCTGTCAACCAGCTGTGTGATTCCGAGCAAAGCGCTTGACCCCTTGAGATTCCATTTCTCCATTTGAAACAAATGTCCACCTTCCAGGTTTGTGGTGTGGATTTTTTAATTCAAAAAATGTTGAACACCTTGCATGTGCCACACACTGGTTGGCCAAGCATTGCATGGGCACTGGAAGGTAAAAGGGACATAAGTGGCTGCCTTTTTGTGGAGCTTACAGTCAAGTGAGGAAGCTGGATTAAAAAAAAAAAACCAACATATGAATAATTACAAACTCGGATAGGGTTCTGAAGAAAATTAGATATCTCAGCATCGAGGAACTGAGTGGGTAGGGCACCCCACTTAGATAAGGTATATAAGGCTGGTCTCTCTGAGATGAATGTGGATGAAAGATGAACAAGAAGAATTTCAAGCCTAGGATTGGCATCTTCAAAGGCTCTGAACTGGGAAATGAGATTAAATGGTAATTTATCATGTTTGTGTATGAGGACACTCTGTAAACTACAAAAGTTAAACCCACGTAAGAATCTTCTGCTGTAAATGAAAATAGCATTGACCACTTGCAGAGCACAGCTCAGACCATGTTCTTCCCATCAGAGTCAAGACGAACATTCCAACCTAGTGAAGTTTGTTCCATTTCCACCAGATAACAGCCTTTATCCCTCTACACCAAAATTTTAGGTTCCTGGACTGAGTAAACATAGCAGTAATGTTTTGCCTGATTTCCAGCATCTACCAAGGAGCAGAACTTCCTCCCTCTCTCACTTTTCCATTTCCTCTACCTCCTGTCCTTGCAGATTGGGCAACAATTTTGAAAAGTTTCCTGAAGTTGACTGATGACAGGACATGAGTGTCTGAAGTCTGATCTGCCAGGCTGGGGCTGGGAAGAGATGTAGGGCTGGAACAACGCGGGTCCTCTGGTGCTTCCCTCCCTCTCTCCTATTGATGCCTTCATTAAGGGTGACTACAAGCTCTTACTTTTTCCCCATAGTTTTGATCTTTAGAAGTTTTGTTCACCATCCTTAAAAATAGCTCTGGAGTGTGAAAGAAGCATGTGATGTTAAAGCAGGGCCTAATATAACAGGATCCTTGGAGAATGAAGAATGCCATTACTCACTTCTGGTTAGTGGTCCTTACAGAGGAGAGGAGATTGAGGTCTCAGTTCCAGAGACATCCCTGCTTGAAGGTTAGCATGGATTTTTGATCTCAGTCACCCTCAATGATGTCTTCCATTATAGTTTTCCTCACAGAATGTATCATGATCTGGAATGATGTTGTGTTTGTTGTTATCATCTACTTTCTCCACTGCAACATAAGTACTGTAAGATCAGAGCTCTCAACTGTCTTGTTCTATGTCCTCAGTTTGTAGAACAGCATCTATCATAATGGGTGCTTAATGGCCATTATGTGTTCCAATAGATCCAATTATAACAAGAGCTAAAACATCCATAGCTTTTGCCATGTTCCAGATATTTCTCCAGGTGCTTTAAACATAATCCTTCATTTAATCCTGTTGATAGGCACATGAAGTAGGCACTGGTAGGATTCCCATTTGCAGATTAATAAACTCAGACACAGAGAAGTGAAATATTTTATTCCAGGTCACACAGCCAAAAAGTGACAAGATTAGGGTATTCAAACTTGGACTGCCAGGCTCCAAAATCTGTGCTTTTAGCCTGTACATTGATTTTCCAAAAGGATGCATTGCTATTCCAAAAGAAAGATACTAAAACAAAGCAAACAAAACTCTTTTACAATAAAATGACTTCCCACAAATAACAAGATTGATCAGTTTAACCCTACAATTCAATCATGCGTGCTTGCGTGTGTGTAGAAAAGATATGTAGTAAATTAGGCACTATGCATATTCTCTCATCCTGTGCTTTTGGATTATAAGGCATTACCTCTGCTTTTGTGTACATCTCACATCTAGAAAATTACTGTTGAGAACACCTAAACAGAAAGTAAAGAGAGTATCCCTTCTATCAAAAAGTACCATTTCTACCCTGTGCACAGTGCTGAATCCACTGTGGTCATGAACATGCTGGCCAGATGTTGGATTCACTGGCCGCTTGCTATATGGCCAGCCCTGGAACTACCAGAGACAGCAGTGGCAGTGGAGGGTATTCATGGTGGGGTGACTAGGGAGGGAGGAGTGTGGATATAAGGGCTTCATTAACTTCTCCAAAGTAATAGAAATATAGCAGTGGCCCTACATGCCTCTTTGGATCTCTTGGCCATACATTTTTACATCTAAAAGATAATGATCTAGCCTGTCTCCTGTTATTGGGCTGCAAATTTTGTGCTGCTTATAAAATGAGACCAAATCTCTACATCACTGTTATCTGTAGCCAGGAGTCTGTCTCTTCTTTCACAGAGTGAAAAGAAAATCAATGAGTCTGAAACTTTATCCTGTCTTCTCTTCCTGACTATCTGATCAGTCGAGATTCCCAGAATAAAAAGTTAAAGGAAGGTAATTGATAACAATTTGGAGCCCATCTTTTCTTTGGAGACTGACAGTGTTTTTACACACATGATCTTGGTGTTTCCCATGATAGCCTCGTAGAATGGCAAACAAATTTCCACACAAATGTCATCTTGGCTTTAATCTACCCATCTCTGAATAGACCTCTGGGTTTCCAAAAGAAGTTTTCTTTCTTTTAAAAAAAAGCATTGTCATCCAAAGCATTAATCATGTCAATCCCCTTTTAGAACAGTTGACCAGATAAATGCATGTTCAGAAATTAAATTAAGCTGCTCTATTTTAATGGGAAGGGCAAAAGACATCCATATATTCTCAAGTACTTCATTCTTGGAAAATATTTTAAACTGCACATTGTTACACCATTTTGACTATTTTTATTTAAATTATGAGCTTACATTGTGAAACTCCATTTTCAAGATTTTTTTTTTTTTTTTATTGCTCAAAAGCCTTGGGTGAGCCCAGTTTTCCACGGCCTGACTTCTACAGGACTTGCAAGCCCTCTCCTCTGTATCTTACCTTATTGCCTTGGCCGTCAAGCCGCTGTCCTCAGTATGTCACATCTAGAACTTTGCCTGTGTGGTTCTTCTCCTTTTATCCATCCGCTGAAATTTTACCTACCCAGCCTTCAGATTCTGCCTTCTTGCCTGTTTTATTTTTTTCCCCTTAGTACCAGGGATTTAATCCAAGGATGTTCTACTACTGAGCTATACCCCCCAGCCCTTTTTACTTTTAATTTTGAGTCAGGGTCTCACTACGTTGATCAGGCTGGCCTTGAACTGGCCATCCTTCTGCCTCAGACTCCCAAGAAGCTGGGATTACAGGCATGTTCCACCATGCCTGTCCATCTTGCCTTTCTATCTCTTGTTCATTTTCCTTTCTGAACTTTAGTCTGTGTCTCTACTATTCGCCTTTAATTTTATATTTTCATTGCTGTATGTTTCATACATATTGCTGTTGCCTTTGGAGAAGATAGAAGCAGCTTCAGGGCAGAGCACTCTATCAGTTAGGAGTGCATTGGGCTGAAACAAACAGACAAAGGAGGTTTAATTGTTTTTACAGAATAAGAAACTTGGAGGTGGGGAGATAGGCTGCCAACCCATCAGGGATTTATCATCAAGGATTTACTTGAGGCTATTTATTCTAGGGACTTTGACTTGTGTTTCATTTATTGGAACTATGTCACAGGCCACTTGTAATTAGTACAGAAGCTAAACTTTCAAGGGCCTCATCCTCCAGCTTAAACAGGAAGAGCAAGAGAGGGAAGCTAGATGACCGTGCATCTTCACATCTAGCACATTCCAGGATATTGCTGATATTTTATAGGGCAGGTATATAAGACCTAGTTCATGGGTTTTCTTTTTCTTTTTTCTTTTTTAACTGTATATCTTAATAGTTTTATTTTACATGGGAAGGGGACTATAAGCTTTTCTTAATCCAGATCTGCCATCAGGCCATCAAATCATGTGAAAACTGGGAGGAGGATTGACATGGGGACAAAGATCCAGGCATTATATGTTGATGTGATAGTTGAAGACACTGAATGAATTAATAGTAACTGATGATTTCTTTGACTGATAAGTTTTTTTTTAGATTTTGTACCTTATTTCTCTACTGTACCTTACACTCAATTTATTTTGATATTTCATTCTTTCTTCTCCACTTAAAAGATGGGCCCATGGTTCTAAAGGAGGGCTTTTATTAGCCACTTACTATGTGCCAGGTGCTAGTAAGCACTTGATATGTCCACAAATCAATCAATCTTGACAAACTTTTGGGCTTTTTTATTATCCTGGGAGGTTCCTAGAATATCTCTCCCCATTGACAGGCAGGAATGAGAAGTGTTAGCCATTTTGAAGACATAAACTCTCCACTGGAGTAACAATTTGCTCTTTATTCTTTCTTCAGATTTCTTTTCTTCTCTCTCTCTCTCTCTCTCTCTCTCTCTCTCTCTAATCATCCATCCTCATCTATCCATATTTGTGTTGGCGTAGGGTTTTATTTTTAGACCTACCTGACTCAGTCTTCGACTCCACAGGGTCTTTGTTAATTTTGTTTTGCTCACTCATTCATGTTGTTTCCTGGGCCCTGTCACATTCCAGATTGGTGAATGCCAGTTGACATGTACCTCCCAAACTCTTGGCAGCCCACCTGATGGTTCTAAATTGCTCCCGAGCCATGCTGTTGTTGCATGCAGCTCAGATCTGTGGGCCAAGCTTTCTGGAGAGATGAACAAAGCATATCCAGCCACCCATCAACTGATCATGCCAAAGGAATCAAGTAAAACCAACAAATCATTATTGAGCAACAAAATCACAGAGTTGCTGAACTGGAGGAAACCTTAGACACTGTCTGTTCCAGTTTCCTTTTTCTTTTCTTTACTTTTTTTTTAATGTGCTGTTCTTTTGTTTTCATATTTTGATCTCCTTTTTCAATAAGTAAATATATTCACACAGTACTCTTCACTTGACAAAAGAGGTAAGTGAAGGGAAGAATCACATAGCTAGTGGCCAGAAGCCACTTGGTGCTGCTGGCTCATGCCCTTTATTGAGGGATCATGTTGAAGGAAGTCTGCTGGAGTGGGGGAGACAGAGAGGGAGGAGTAGCAACCTTCATGTCTGGAATGTGGTCAAAGCATTTACACAGGTGCCAATTGTCACAAAGGACTGGCAGGGACTCAGCACCATGCCACAGGTGACTTCCTCATCCTCCCCTTCCTTTTGCATCCCCTGCCTCAGAAAAGGCAACACCACACGCCAGCCACCTTCTCCCTGCATGGCCATCACTTCCATGATAAAATAATTTGTTTATATCACTATTTGTTTAAAATCCCGTCTCCTAGACTATAAATTCCATGATAACAGATAATGGAGTAAAGGAGGACAGAGAGAGAGAGAGAGATGATTTAGGTGGGTCAGATAGGTAAAAGCAAAAATGTAGCCTCTTCTAATCATAAACATGAGAGAATGCACCAATGCAATTGATATTATTACAGCTTCAGAAATTAATGACATATTCCATATATCCTTTAAAAATTGGTTCATATTATATGTGGAAAAACTTAAGACTGATCAGCTACAGGTGATATTTTTCAACTCACATTGCAAATCAGAACAAAACCTGACATTTGCTTTTTAGAGTGGTGCATTTCTGTAATCCCAACAGCAACTCTGGAGGCTGAAGCAGGAGGATTACAAGTTAGAAGCAGCCTGGGCAACTTAGTGGTAGTCCATCTCAAAATTAAAAGAGCTGAGGGTGTAGCTCAGTAGTAGAGCACTTGCATCATGTGCTGAAGACCCTAGGGTCAAGCCCTAGCACCACTAAACAAACAAACAAAAAAATAAATAAATAAAATATTATATTTTTTTCTCCTGATAAAGTGTAGATCCTAAGTAGAAAATGCATACTTCCTCCCAATTTCCAGAGAAGCAAAGATTCTATATCCATTATTTTGCTCTGATTATTTCTTGTATGAGAGGAAAATTAATAGGTCTACTCATTTGAAATACATTTTGTATAGCTTTTTTTAAAGTTTGTAATTAAAATTAGGATGCATTTGGCATGTGCCTGTAGTCTTAGCTACTCAGGAGGTTGCAGTTGACATTCATTCCTCTGGACTCATTATGATACGGTAATTATAAATAATTATGATTCAGCACAATGGTTCCAGTTTGTCCTAATACTTAAGGAAGGTATGGTAAGTTTCATGGCCTTAGTCTTATTTTGTGTGACCTAAAGCATTTTCTAAATATAATAATCTGATACAAACATCCTAAAATATGAATCCTAAAAAAAGAATTTTGATTAGCATTTTATTATAAGTAATTTATTTTCTTAAAACAAATTGGAATACAACAAAACAAAATTTCTTAAAACAGATATGCTCTACTAAAATGTCAAGAACCATTCACTAGCTGTAGAAAAGGGGTTAAACATTTCAGGAAGCCTAACTATTGTGTCTCAAGAGATAGAAACTAAAAAACAGAAATATGGACATGGTGGTGATTCTGTTCTACCTCAGCTATACACTTTTTCTCAAAGGTAAGCATTGAAAATATATTCAAATTCAATATAAATAATCCATATTTCACTTTTCTATAGTCCCTGAGTGAATTGAAAACAAAGCACCCATCATTTCTTACTACTTGGTTTCTCACTGGAACTTAAGTCTTGCAGTGGGAATTAAACATGAAATCAAAGGTCTCACCTCATCTTCTTTGATAATCATCAAGAACAGACCACAAGGAGTTCTGCACTGGTGTCTCATCTGCTATGTAGGAGAAAGCAGTTCCCTGCTACACTTGCATTGGGACAGGCAGAAGTTTGTTCTGAACAAGGTTCCTTTGACACCTGAAGCATTTCCATCTCAGGCCAGCAGCAGTGTTAAAAAAAAAAAAAAAAAGAAAGAAAGAAAAGAAAAAAAGGCTACTAAACCCTGCCTGAGACCACAGGAACTCACATCTGCTTGTGTTTGTGGTTTTTACATGAATCCACTTCCATCAAAACTGATAGCAAGAACACACACACACACACAAATACACACATACACACACAAATCAGTTGAATATCAAAGACCATAGTTATACCATCAGTGGGTGAGGAATATAAGCCCCTTGTATTCCCATTCCTCCCCACTCAGGGTAAAATCTGGGCTTCACTGTCTGCAAGTCTGGGAAGAATTTGGTTGAAAGTGTTAACTTCAGTGATGACCTGTGCCAGAACTTTATAGGTGAGTGAGGGTACCTCCCTTTGCCCCCTCAGGGGCTCTGTAAGCTCAGCTCAGCCACACATGGTAAAATTCTAAATAATAAATCAGGAGCCTGAGTGACAGATCCTAATTCTCTACCCAGGATGCTCACCCCATAAAAATGTGATGAACAACCTTCAGTGTGCTGACATCACATGCAGGTTGTCCATTTTTACCACTTGAACTCAATGTTAGCACCTCTGTAGTGTTTTGACTTCAAACATGAGCTCAAGGAATGCCAAACCACTATGATATTGGTGAAAAGCTGACCAGACATCTTTCAAAAAAACAGCAGCACAAGCCAGGCCCGGTGGAACATGCCTATAATCCCAGTAGCTCAGGAGGCTGAGGCAGGAGGATCAAGAGTTCAAAGCCAGCCTCAGCAAAAGTGAGGCATTAAGCAACCCTGTCTCTAAATAAAATACAAAATAGGGCTGAGTTGTGGCTCAGTGGTCGAGTGCTCCTGAGTTCAATCCGTAGGACCTGCCCCCCCCCCAAAAAAAAAAACAAAAAACAAAACAGCACAGAAATAATTCCAACAGCAAGTAACCAAAACTACACATACTTGGCTGTTCATTTTACCATTTGGGTACAATGTTTGTTTTATATTATTTCCATTAAATGACCACTTGGGATAAAGTTAGATTAAGAAAAATTAGATTCAGAGCATTTTTCTATTTTATGGAGGTCCTAGGAAAGAACTCTGAAAGTAGCTTTCATATAGTAATTTCCATAATTGAAATTGATTACAAAATGTGAGCCGGCCACATGCTGGAAGATAATGATCCTTGAAATTGGGAATGTGGCAGGATAGCATTTGAAAATCATATACCTCCTGCAGATGCACGACACTCCTGCCTTCCCTTCTTCAAGCTGGCGATTCCCACCCAAATCCCCAGAGCAAGACCTGCTCCCTGTTGTACTGAGAGAATATTGTTTCCTCACCTTCAGTTCATTGGTCATTGTAGCAGCAGAGTCCTGAGAAGGAGTTTTAATATCTAGTTTGTTTTTCCTGAGAGACTCATTGGCAATTCTTTAAAATTGAGCCCCAGTCTAAAACACATTTTGCTCCTTGCCCCAATTCTAAATCTATGGCACAACTGGGGCTCCTTTTATTGACTTTTGAGGGGGAAACTGGGGATTGAACTTAGGGGCACTCAACCACTGAGCCACATCCCCAGCCCTATTTTGTATTTTATTTAGAGACAGGGTCTCACTGAGTTACTTCGCACCTTGCTTTTGTTGAGGCTAGCTATGAACTCACATCCTTCTGCCTCAGCCTCCTCCTGAACCACTGGGATTACAGGCCTGTGCCATCGCACCTTGCCTGGGGTTCCTTTTAGAAGGTTGGTTTCTCCAAATGGCTGATGAGTATCATCCTGAAAGATATCACCTCAAACCATCTCTTTATCTGTATCAAGTCAGGGGCCTGCATTTCATTATATTTGTTACTGATCTAAAGAATCCCCATTGGGAATGCAGTGCCTCTGGGAGCTGACATCATCTAGTTAATGTTAGTAAATACCTTGACTGATCCTCACAGAATTTAAGACCTGATGATTAGTAAGATTGTTCCTTAGAACAATCCAGAAGCTGGGGTTGAAGAGCATGATAAGTGACCTTCCCATTAGATGATATTTGGGTTATGGACAATGAGGTCATGATTTTAATGGGGAAATCAAGAAGTACTAGACCACCAGGCACAGTGGCACATGCCTGTAATCTCAGCCACTCAGGAGGCTGAGGCAGGAGGATTGCAGGTTCAAAGCCAGCCTCAGCAAAAGCAAGGTGCTAAGCAACTCAGTGAGACCCTATCCCTAAATAAAATACAAAATAGGGCTGGGGATGTGGCTCAGGTGCCCCTGAGTTCAATCCCTGGTTCCACCTCCCCACCAAAGAAAAAGAAATACTGGACCTCTTTTAGGATTGTAGCTCAAATGTAAAATACAGGTTTAGGCCCTGGGTTTAATCCCCAGTTGGCCCCTTGGGAAAACCCATTGTTCATTTAAAGAAACTTGTACCCATAGGAGTTTAATGATGTGCCAACAATTATGCAGCAACCTTGTGGTGGGCCACAGTCAACACAAAGATCCCTTGACTTCCAACTTCCACTCTGTCTACTCTGCCAGGAGGGATCTGCCCTGAGGTATAGTAAAGGTGGAGAAGTGCAGGCACTATTTTTCTGGAGGGAGGAAAAATGCCCCCAATCCAGAATGTGCTGTGTGTTCTTCACCTTTCTAACTCCATCATTTTCTCTAGGAGAGAGGAAACAGTGAGTTGAACTACAATAAGAAAAGATTTTATAGATCCAGCTCAGTGAGGACCATGGCCATTCTTAACCCAGATGAAATATCCTGATTTCTTTTTATTCATTCCTTTCTGCTTCTCTGACCTCCAGTCCCTATCCCATTTGTTCTAATGGATGGGTCATGGAAACCAGAATTACACACATAGCAAACACATCTGTCCACTGGGTAAAAAGACAGACATGTGTGTGCATGTGAATGTATGTGTTCCTGTGTGTGCCTGCCATCCTGTGAAGCAAGTTACAGGAGGACTAAAATTAACGAGTTCTCCCACAAATAGCTGGGTACAAGATGGCCTTTATTCCACCCAGCAATTGTGCTGGAACCCCAAATTAAGAGTCTTCATTGTTCTTTGTTGCCTTTGTTCAACACGAGCTCTCTCTCTCTCTCTCTCTCTCTCTCTCTCTCTCTCTCTCTTTGCTATAAAAAAAATAAATCTGAAAACAATAAGTCTTGTTCATTGACATAAACCGGCTGTTGGTTCCTTGTGGGACCTATGCTGATAAAAACCAGGGAAAAACTATTTTATTTGCAATGCAAAGAATTTTCGCCTGTGGAGTTTTTTTTTTTTTTTTTTTTTTTTTTAAGTTCAACAGCAGTAAAGGTAGGGACAGCAACCAAATAAACTGTTAAAATCTGTATGCCCCACCTAGTCCTTCTCCCCATCCCAGGAGACGTAATTAAAACACCAGAAAGTGAGAAGCTGTTACTAATACCAACATAACCGTTCAGTTCAACAGAATCATGCATTTATTAACTTCGTTGTATTCCATTAAAAAATAGTTCAAGATGAACTTTATTTTGTTATTTCACATACAAAGCTCATTTCTGCATACAAATGCCTTAGTGTGCTTTGCCAATCAGCCTGTTAATGTTTATCAAGGAAGGAGCTTTTAGGCCAGCCATGGGGCCATGCTTCCTAGGACTTCCACAGACACTTCAGATGTGAACTTCACTCCTTCCACACAAAATGTTCTGATTGATGGCTCATATGTTCGCTTCAAGCCAATTTTGGTAAGAAAGAGGTTTGTAGTCCTAGCGGGCTGAACTGTCCTTTGTGGGTTTTGGATGCAATCAGAGTAGAGATGGTGCAGATATTAATGTACATCTATAACAGCTAGCATTTTGGTTGAGGTGGATAAAAACAAGCATGCTATTGGCTTGGCTCAGAGTATATACAGATTTGTTCAAGTCCTCCAAAGAGACTACACGAGGCTGGGTTTTATCATTTATTTTTTCATGTTGGCATACTAGTGGCTAGGAGTGGGCTTCACACACACACCATGGGTTGGCTGACACCAGGGTACTAGAGACCTTACAAGAAAGCCTGCGCCTGTAATCCCAGCAGCACAAGAGGCTGAAACAGAAGGATCATGAGTTCAAAGCCAGTCCCAGGAATGGCGAGGTGCTAAGCAACTCGTGAGACGCTGTCGCTGTCTCTAAATAAAATACAAAATAAGGCTGGGAATGTGGCTTAGTGGTCAAGTGTCCCTGAGATCAATCCCCTCACCCCACAAAAAAAAGCCTGTTTGCCCAAGGTTGAATTCTCAGTTGTTGAGTTCTGAAAGTTTGTAGTGGCACCTACCTTGAACTTCTAGACTATGGTTTTTCTCTCTCTCACTTAATTTCCGTAACAATGTGAGTAGATCTCAGAATCCATCAGCAGAATCATAGATTTTTTTCCCCCTGGAACAATCCTTCCTGGGAAATTCTAAAAAACATTTGCAAATTCCCAAAAGGAATTTTCCAGCTAATTTTAGGGCATATTTGTCCAAGGTCACTGGAAGGCTAGCGCATATGGGTCGAATGTCTAGGTGTCTTCATGTGTTTGGCACTCTCCTCCCATTCCAAACTGATTAGAGAGGATCATTTCATTTTCCATTCACTTTAGTATCCACCCCCCCCCTTCCCATAGGGACATTTGGCCATTATCCCTTCCCAGCCCCTGCCCCTGCCCCTGGACACATCCTCTCTAAATTGATGAAACTGTACGACCTTAAAAAGTTTACTTAAGTCCTTAAAATCAGCATACTACAGTGACACAGCCACATCAATGTTTATAGCACCTCAATTCACAATAGCTAAGTTATGGAACCAACCTAGGTGCCCTCCAACAGAAGACTGGACAAAGAAACTGTGATATATAAACACAATGGAATGTTACTTAGCCATAAAGAATGAAATTATGGCATTTGCTTGTAAGTGGATGGAACTGGAGAATATTATGCTAAGTGACATAAGCCAATCCCAAACAACTAAATGCTGAATGTTTTCTCTGATAGGCAGACGCTAATTTACAATAAGGGGGAGGAGAATAGAGATACTTTAGAAAATAGAGGCACAGGGGAGTGAAAGGAGGGGAGGGGATATGGGAGTAGGAATGATAGGAGAATGAATCGGACATTACTACCCTATGTGTATATATGATTACACGGCCTGTGTAACTCTACATCATGTACAACCAGAAGAATAAGAAGTTATACTCCATTGACATATGATGTGTCAAAATGCATTATACTGTCATATATAACTAATTAGGACAAATAAAAAAAAGAAGAAAGTTTACTTAGTCTTATCTGCTCATCTGTAACAGGGAGGTAATAGATGTAAATAGATATACCTACTTCAACAGTTCTGCGACTCAATGAGAGAATACATGAGATCAGGCTAGAAAGTGCTCAGCACATAGAAGGAGTTCAAGAAGTGCTGGGATTTGCTGCTGTCACGATCACCGCTTTGAGCCAAAGGTCAGCTCTATGGGAAAGCAGCCTGATGATGCAGCAGAGGGTCTCATGGTTAATGTGCGAGAGGCGCGCATCTCATACACGTCATTAGGCTGAGTGATGGCTTGATGCGAATTTACAATAAGGGGGAGGAGAATAGAGGTACTTTATAGAGAATAGAGGTAGCATCTTCCAACTCTAGGAACCCTTTCATGAGCACCTTGTCCTCAGGCTTTCTAGATCAATAGAAATGAAGTATTTCTGGCCTTCAATGGGAATTTCAGGTTGTTCTGATGTGAATCTGACTCATCAATGAAATTAATTCATGTTATGGCAAAAATAGAGCTCTCTCTAACAATGTAAGCCTTTCTCAGGCTCCCAACATTCACCCCACTGCAAACCAGGAAACAAAATTTGGTGCCATCTATGAATGAACTTGGCAGGAGCGAAGGGTGAGGGTGAAGGGACTGAAAAACATGCTTCAATGTGAATTTTTTATCAGCACATATTACCAATGGTTAAAAAAGAAAAGATTAATCAAGGCCAGTGTGTTATCTGTTTACATTTAAATTTTTCATGTGTTAAAAATCAAGAGTGTCTACTGACCCTCAGTGTTAATTTCCATTTTTTTTTCCAGAGAGCTAGCTTTGTTGTCTCACCCAGACTACTTTCTACCGGTCTTTCTTGATTTCTCTTACTTGTGAATGATGATTAGTTATATGTACCACAGAAAATCTAGTGGTATTTATGCTTATTGAAGCAAAGACATGTTAATAGACTTGGATGGAGAGATTTCCAGCTGTCTGTGGCCAACTCTTTGATTTCAGATGAAAGGTCTCTGTTTTCAAGATAGGGTTCAAGTTCTCCTCCTATCCTAGTTCCTGCTCCTCTTGAATCAGATGACTAGGTTTGGGCCCAGTCTTCAGATGAGTAATAAAGAATAAGCTTAGAAGGAGCTGGAGCTGTGGAAAGGTGATGGCTTTCAGAATAATTTCTTTACTTTATCCTAAAAACTGTGGGTCCCTTGATATTATAATTACTACTGTGACAAAATCCTAAATACCTTTGAGTCTTCATAAAAGACAAGATTTCAAAGTGGAAATGTGATCTCCCTAGATACTAGCACAAAACTACAGTTGTTCTGTTGATGGTGATTTTAGCTCTTTTCTGAAAAACCTGATGAAGTGTCTGGTTTGCCTGTGGGTTTTGGATAGGAGCTAATTATTCACGTAATGTAATACTGGGCCCAATTACAGTGATTTTTTTCTGATCTCCAAATCTGTGCCATTCATACACAGGAATCTTGCAAGTGCCTGAGCTTATATGGATTAGAAAACATGGAAATGTGGAAAAAGAATATTAACCCAGGTATTATGATTATTTGGATCTTTATTTTTTCCTTTTAGCTTTAGTTTTCATTGTTGTTGCTTTTTCTTTAAGGTATTGGGGATTGAATCCACCCAAGTGCTTTACTATAGAGCTACATCCCCAGCCATATTTACTTTATTTTGAGACTGTGTCTCACTAAGTTATCCAGCTTGGCCTCAAGCTTATGATCCTCCTGCCTCAGCCCCCCAACTGGCCTGGATTACAGACATGTACTACTGTGTTCAGTTTGAGAAATTTTTTTTCTTAATGGACACAAGATGAAATGAAATGACCTATGATCACTGTTTCTATGATGGTGGCATGTTCCAGGAAATGGGTGGACATGCAAATGAGTCAACTTCTCTTTGGAGAAAAATCTTCATCCTGGTTATGGCTAAGCTAATATATGGACTTGCCTGGGCTAAGGGATGCCCAGATGGCTGATAAAGCATTATTTCTGGATGTATAAGTTTGTTCTAGAATAAAATAGCATTTGAGTGGATAGATTTAGTAAAGATTACTCTCACTAATGGGAGTAGGCATCATCTACTCTGTGGACGACCTTCATTGAATAAAAAGGAAGAGGAGGATTGAATTTGTCTGTTCAGGCTGACATCCATCCTCTGTTCTGGGATATCATTGCTCCTAGTTCTGGAACCTTTGGCCTTAGACTGGGACTTTATACCAATGATTCTCCTGGTTCTTAGGCCTTTGGTTTAGAATAAAACTATAGCACTGTCTTTCCTGGGCCTCTAGCTTGCAGAGGGCAGATCATGAGACTGCTCAGTCTTCATAGTATGTGAGCTAATCCCTCAAGTTAAATCTTCCTATATATTCTATTGGCTCTGTTTTTCTGGAGAACCCTGACTAGTCTAGCCAGGGAGTTAGGAAAACCTGAAATTCCCTCTTCATTGGGCAATCCTCCCAACCTTGTTTTTTTTTTTTTCCATGAGCAATTATTCAATTCATAATTGCCAAGAAAACCAAGAGGAAGTGGAAAAGAAGAACCTCAGCTACACGTTTCTGTGAAGGCCCAATATTGTCATCTACTCAAATATTTAGAAGCAACCAGTTTGGGAGAAACATACTGTATCTCTTAAGCCATTCCAACTCACACCAGCTCTGCCCTGACTGTGTTAATTGTGCAAAAGTCCATCCTCCAAATACCTTTGGATCAGGATTATTTCATGTGTTTAAGAGAGATAATGCTGGTTACTATGATATCATAAAAGCATTTAAACTCAGAAGAAAGAAATCTTTCAGAGATGTAAGAATGTTTTTGACCTGGAAACCCAAAGGGCAGGTTGGAAATACCACTAAGGGTTTGAAATGAATTTTCTTTCTTTTGCTCTCTCATCGTTGTTTGTGGGTTGAAATAATTATTTTTGCAAGTGGTATTTTTTATTGCTGCTATTATAATTTTGCAATTAATTTTGAGTGTAAATTTTCTAAAAAGCTACCCCTAGAACAACAGCAATGGTGACAATACATCTTTTGTATCTGGTTCTTTTTCTTTGGATAAAAACTGATTAACCTGTAAAAGTTGTTCACAGATTGTGGAAATATAAATGAGAGATAACACAGATCATATGACAGTGGAAGTTCTTGGTGATGAGAAGAAAAAGCTCATTCCTATCATCTTAAGGGAATTTATTCAAAGGTTATTTGGGCTTTCAGAATTAGCCAGAGGTTGTAAGGAAGGGCTCAACCCTATGGAGCAGACAGAGATCAGAGTGACTCCAGATTACCTAGAAAGTTAGGAGTAGGAAGAGTCTGGCCAGAGTCCTTGTCTACTAACACTGGGCATTGCCCACACTTAAAACTGGACACCATCGTCAATATGGCACCAAATGACACATTCTGCCCTTATTGGCCTTGCTGTCCCAGAATCAAAGACTAGATCAGAGCACATAAGTGGCCAAGCCTGCCTCACATGCTCTACTTAGACCTTCCCAAGAGAAGAAGGTAGATTTGAAAAAGAGCCATTAAATATTTGGTTCTATGGAATTACTAAAGTATCACTGTGTGTTTTCATAATATACTTGAGGATCCTTGTATTTAAAAAAAATAAAATGCAAGAGGAAACCTGACACTTTCCTAAGTCCCTTTACTTTTGCTCTTTCTAATTCAAGCTATGCCTTCAATAATTTTAATGTACCAATAAGGCTTCTGTGCTTCTGGAAGAAAATGTGGTTTTTCTGGATGACATAGTAACGTGGGACTGTTGGTACTCACCAGAGAGAAGGAAGAGAGCCTGCTAGCACTTTTCCTGGAACACACAGACTGTAAGGGATGACCTCACACACTGTGGCCAAAGGTGAACCATATACAAAGCAGGCAGTTGAAATCCCTGTGATTCCTGTTCACCAGCAAGATTTTCCAAGGAAAGAAAGCCACCAAAATGCCTTTAACCTGGGATAGGGGTTGATTAACTATAATATGTCAGCTAAAGTCAACCTGCTACCTGTTTTGTGTGGCCTGCCACCTAAAGATGCATTTTAAATGATTGGGGGGGGGGATTTTTTTTTTTTAAGGAATGGTATTTCACGGCATGTGAAACTTACATGAATTCAAACTTAAGTGTCGAAGTTGATAGTTTTAATGGACACTGCCATGCCCATTGTTGACGTATTATCTAAGGCACAGTGTGAAACATTTGCATTCGAGAACATGTGGCCTGCAAAGAGGAAAGCATTTACCATTGGGCACTTTACAGAAATGTTTTACCAACCCCTGACCTTAGAGGTGGCACATGTGTAGTACAGATCCTCTTTCATCCATTGGAATGTGTTTGACTCAGAGTCAGAAAGAGTATTTTGCCTTTTCTTTCACTGTTTTCCCACTAAACTATCATGTTTTTGAGGAAGAGCTCATGTCTCAATGTCTTGTATCCCTGGTAATCCCTTACCAATAGAAGAAGTTCATCAATAATTATTTGATGAATGGATGATTGAATGAATAAATGAATAGAATTATGTTTTGGAACAAATGACTTATCTCTCATTAGTACCTCATCTGAAATATCAAAGTTATATTATTGCCATGTAGTAATGAGCTAATTAGTCACCTAATTACTGGAGAACACCTGGGGCAATATCAAAAACTGTACTGTGTTATAGAGGAAGTTCCCTTATCAAAACCCACCCAGACATCCTCTTTAAAACATACTGGCTGATGTTCTTGTCACCATTTCTTTGGCTCTCCTTTATATCTGCTGCAACCTTTTGAGTTGTATGTATGCCAGTAGCCCCAGTATCTATTTATGTCATTTGTACTTGATACTGAAAATGCATAATCCAATTAAATATGTGAAAAATTACGTGACCAAGATACAGAGGTGCAAAACAATATCATTTGTTAAACACCTTCTCTGTGCCAGTTGCTGACTTGTGCATTTTGTGTACCCGTAGAAACTTTGCTTCTCTGAAACAAAGTCTTTCTATTTTTGTAATTTGCATATTATATGTACTTACAGCCACTGAGGGGGACCTTAGGCCCGCTGATCTGCTCATTTTTTTTTTCTGTCTTCATAAGCAGTATTGATTGCCTTGGTCAAATCAATTGTGTGGCCATTTCCATTTACACATCATTTTGCTGCCCGAACTGATTGCTTCTGCCAGGACACAGCCATGCTGTTTCAATCATGTAGACCCAGATAGTCTGAAATCCTTCAGGTGGAACACGGAAACATCAGGACACCAGCCACTAAGAATTGGCCCAGCACATTTACTTTCCATAGGAAATTAATGTGAAGATGAGTAAGAAACAAATCATCAGGTTATTCTGTTCAGTGATGTAAAATAAATCAGAAGTGTCTGAAACACGTGTTTCTTAATAACAAAGAAAAACAACATCACCGATTGCTTTCCAATGTTAAGTTTGTACTCACCTAGGCATATTTAGTAGCAGACGGCTCTTCAGAAATCTCAAATTCAATTCTCTTGTTTTAAAAAGAACAAACCACAAATGGCGATCTTAATTGTCCTTGGATTATGGGATGTTGGCACAATGCACTGAAGTTTTCTCAAAGTTTCTCTTTGGTTTCACATAAAGATAGTGAGCATCAGTGCCCTAGAAAAGCAAAGTACTGTGATTAGTGGTACAAAACCCCTTTCACGGGTTATTTTTTGGAATGGCAGCAATGCATTGCATTGCAGGGATAGTAAAAAGGAGAATGGGGAATATAAAGAGGGCTCATGGCTGGAGGACATGATTCTGTTTCTACTGTTCCCCCTCCCCCTCAATTAGTAGGAAAAGTAGGTTTATACCTTCTGGCAAATTAACCTGTAAAACAAATATGTCTTGTAGCAAATATACTTCAGTAACATGTGCCAGGTAGTTTTTATTAGAAATCACAATAGTGACTAGAGGCCAATCTAGGAGAATACCACTGTTGCTGTCCCTTCAGAACAGGGTGGACTATGCTAAAAACAGGATAGAAGGGCACTCTTGGGTCGGGTAGGGGGAGCAAATGGAAACAAACAGTGATTCTCAGGAAATGCTTAAAAAGTGGCCTTACGGGGTGCCTTGTTAATGTCACAACTGCACATGTATAAAACATGGGGAATAAACAACATATAGAATAATGAACTTGAAACACAGATTTCAAACTTCAATGCCTTTCTATTTGTTTCACTTGCTTTTGGTTCCTTTTCATCCACCAGGAACTTAGTACCAACATGTGTTGGACATAAGATTATACTTAATTCTTTCTTCCCATCAAAAGAGATGGAAGGTGTTATTTGCATTCTTTCCTGTGCATATTACCTTTGAGCTGGAATTCTTCATTGTTCTATCAGATGTCCTATGCCTAGGTCTTGTGTTTTCTCTATTCCAGACTTTCATAAGTTCACTGTTTGGTGAAGTAAGAAAAATCTCTAGATGAGAATACTAAGAGCCAGATTCTAATTCTGGCTCTGCACTTTCTACTTGTCTGAGTCTTGGTATCCTCATTTGTAAAACAAGACACATGATATATGATCTAAGTGCTTTTTGTAGTTCAAAGTGAAAATATTGACATTACCAGGCAAATTAGTAAAAATAACCAAATCATGCATTTTATTTACGGAATAATCCTTTCTTCCCAAAATAATAAAGTGTTTTTAAGTTGTACTTATAGCAAGTATTTCCAATTTTATATAATCTCTGAAATATAATATTTTAATTAATGACTTTTTCTACTTTCAGTGAATTATTACAGTTCAAATATCAGGATAACCATTTTGTAATTCATAATTTTATAACTTCACTTCTAATGTGAAAGCTTCCATTTTTTAAAGTATTTTAAAATTTTAATGGAAATTATGGTTTCACGTTATGATTTTAAAGAAATTTGTTCTAGTAACCTAAACTTTTAATGGTTCTAATTTTAAGACATAAGTACTTACAGAAAGCAGTTGTAGATGGGAGAATATTATATGTGGTCTAATTAAGGGATCATCATACTGAGACAGGAGGTGTATTGGAAAGATGTGGGCCAGAGCAGGTCTGAGTTTGTGTAAGTCCCTTTCTTTTCTTTGAGCCTTATTTTCCTCATCTGTAAGATGGGTTCAGATAATATCTTGCAGTAATATTGTGAAGGCGCAAGAGAGAACATGCAAGGTACCTGTGTACAGTTTAGAGACTGAATGAACTGTTATTCTGTGACCCTCTAGTCACACACATCTACCTGGAATGAGCTCTTAGGCATAGGTTTCTGTTACAAATGAGTTGATCACAGCCGATTCCTATGATGCTACCCCAATGTGTAATTTCAGTGCAGGCTGTCATTTAAATACAAGGAAACTCTGATTCAGTAAAAGATGATTGGTACCCAGCTGCTTTTCCACACATGTTCAAAGCTGAAAAACCTGGTGGTGGATATTCCAAGTTCAATCTTGTTTTCTTCTGTGTATGAAAATCTTCAGACTTGGTATGGCCTTGAGCTCTGTCTCCAGACATGAGTGAAACTAAAATTAGGAAGAAAGTAAAATTAGGAAAATGAGTAACAAGTTGTGTTGGATTTGGCAGGGAGTTGGAGTGATTACCTTGGATAATTTCCATGCAAAATGTTAATATTGAATAGAAAATACTCCTTTTAATCAAAAAGATGTGAAGCCACCACTTTAATGACGACTCTCATTCTGGCAGAGCCTTTCATCAATAATTAGACTATAGTTACTATTTGAAAAGCAGAACTGGGTATATTCACAAAACATTCTGCATATGAATCCGTGCTGTTTCTCCCCTTGGGGCACGTTGGGGTGATGGGATTTTGAGGTGCAGTGTTTTCTTGGGAACAGAAATAATTCTGGAACTTGTCAGAGCGTTGACATGGCATGCCCTTTCAGATTTCCAGCATGAACGCAAGTAGTGTTTTATTGAGCCTGACTGAGCGTGGGTGAAAACATTCATTATACATTTATTTTATTTCTTTAGAAGTAGCTATTTCCATGCTAGCCGTTTCCTGTGTTACACTTTAGGAAAATGTGAGTTTCCCACTCAACCAGGAGAACATGCTAGACATCACCTCACATTATTTACCTGTCAGGTACCTTGATGTTTTTCCATCCATCTATCTATGAATGAATCCCTAGGCTGTTCAGAGTTCAGGAAAAATCAGATTCAAGGGCAAACTCTACCACCGAAGGATGTGTAGAAGCAACTAAACCATCTGCAGAGAGCAGAAAGGAGAGATTTGTAGCATTTGCCCATTTCCATGGTGTAAATGCTCTGACCATGGTCCATTTCAAGCTACCAGCATTTTGGGGGGATTTTTTTGTGAGGGGACCAGGGATTGAACCCAAGGGTGTTCAACCAATGAGCTACATCCCTAGCCCTTCCTTGTATTTTATTTAGAGACAGGGTCTCATTATGATGCTTAGGGCCTTGCTAAGTTGCTGAGGCTGGGTTTGAACTTGCAATCCTCCTGCCTCAGCCTCCTGAGCCACTGGAATTACAGGTATGTGCCACCATGCCCGGTGCTACCAACAATTTTAAGAACTGCTTATAGGCTAGGAATGTAGCTCTGAGAGTAGAGCATGAGCTTAACAGGAGTGAGGCCCTGGGTTCAATCCTCAGCACCAAATGAAAAAAACAAAAAGAACTTGCTTGTAAGATTCTTGAACATTTATAACAATTGGCTCTCCCAATGCTGGTATAACAGGCTCCAGCATACCACTGCTTATAGAGTGAGTTTTAAATATTCAAGCTCTGACCATTTGAATTTCTTTTAGATGCAAATACATTTGGGGAAAAAAAAAAAAAACGGTCTGGTAAGTGCCTGTCACTTGGGGCTGCAGAGAACATATAGATTTTCCCCCTTTGCTTGCCTTTTCTGCATTGTTGAAAGCTGTCTTTCATTTCTAGCAACTAATATATATTCTTATACCTATGGAATTCAGACAAAATACTTCAACTGAAAACACTGGTGTATACAATCCAAACAGTTAAAAATCTAAGACATATAGCACATATTCCCTCAGCAATTAGCTAAAGCTTGCTGCTTTAAGGAGTGGATGCTACTCACTCTCCCCTTTCCAGTTCTCAGCTTACTGAGTTTTGCTGACATGGCTTGAATAGCCAGAGCTTCTAACTGAACTGCCTCTGCCTGTCAGTGACTGGCGAAGCGATTTGACTCCTTTATGTATGTAATACAGTACAGCACTTTGAGGCTTGCAAGTGGCACTGTTTAAATCAATACATAGTGATTTATTACATATTGTGGAGCACTTATAAATATATTATGAAGCACTAGAGCACAACATCGCAGGCCAGGGATAGGCGCGGGGGTGGGGGTGGGGGGCGCTCCACACCATTTTCTTCTACATCCTGCATCTGAGATGTCTGTGACCCTGGATAATTCCTTTGCCTACACTGCTTTATTTTTTTAAGTTTGCAGGATGGGGTCATCAGTGATGAGATTGCAAATGGTTTGAAGATATCAGGTGGTGTATATAAGCAATTGAATATTACATATTGCTTATATATTAAATATGCGCATATATTCAGTAGCTTATATACCACCTGATAACTGAAACTGAAAGTTTCAGTTGAAAGAACATTATTTATATACCACCTGATAGCTATTGCTTTATTATCTTCCTTATATTTATTATCTTCCACATAAACAAGCAACACAGTGGATACCAATGACATATCTGATGCAGAATTGAAAGGTTCTAATGCACCTATGAGATAAAATTCTAAAGACAAGCCTAAAGATCTAAAGGATGGGGCTGGGATTGTGGCTCAGTGGTAGAGTGCTTGCCTAGCATGTATGAGGCACTGGGTTTGATTCTCAGCATTGCATATAAGTAAACAAAATAAAGTCCATTGATAACTAAAAAAAAAATATTTAAAGGATGATCACCATATTAGAGATCCTGACAACCTTGGTAGTTTAGGGGGAGAGGAATGACTGGGATCTGAAAGGGCTTTAGAGGTGAACATTCTATCCCATTTGTAATGTTTTATGTCTTAGTCTGAGTGTGTGTGGGGGGGTGTCACATGGGTTTTTATTGTATTACCTTGTAAATTTTTGGTCTGTCTGAAAAGTTATACCAAAAAGTCTTTAAATAAAATGTAAAAGGTTTCTATTAAACAGTATACTTAAAATCATTTTAAAATGATTTTAAAATGGTAAACTTTATGTTATGCACATTTTTAATCACAAAAAAGGAATTTGTGTTAATCAAGATGTGTGAGTTTAGCTGTCATAATGGTACCCTATTCACAGGTAAATGCATAGGAATTTTTGTTTGTAGCTTTGTTTTGCACAACAGGGCAATTTAGGAAGCTCTTAATATCCTCAGTCAACTGAACTTTATGCAAAGACCATAAAAGTAATAACAGCCAGATTTGAATTAATCACCATCAACCCCAAGAATTTATTAATACACTCTAAGACATTTTTTAAATGTAAGAAATTGAGCAAACTGAATAATTTTTTATTGATTATGAAAGAAGAAATGAGTGGTGGCACATACCTATAATCCTAGCCACTTTGGAGGCTGAGACAGGAAGATCACAAATTTGAGGCCAGCCTGGAAAAGTGAGTGAGACCCTGTCTTAAAACTATAAAATAAAAAGAATTGAGGATGTAAATCAGTAGCAAAGTGGCCCTGGGTTCAATCCCCAGCGTGCACATGCACACACATACACACACACACAACAAACAAACAAAGAACCCAGAGAGACAGAGAAAAAAGAAATGGAGTTATGTTTAGGTATTTGTTTGAAATGCAGCACAGCTCTGTCCCTGTGTGTGTTGGCTACCTGACCACATCATAACACTTATTTATAACAATAGCCTGAAAGGCAGTATTGACAAAAACTGAAACTAATCAGACTTAATTTTTTTTTTTTTACAGTTAGTTCAGCTGAAAATAAAAACAACAAAGAAAATGTAAGAATGAGATCAGGAGGAGAGTTGTGTTGGAATATCACTACACTTAAAAAATAAATAAATACACTGCCATGGTATGAGTGTAGCATTCCTCATTCCCAGACTTAATGGGATAATATGGCATTTAGCCTCTTATGTGATATCACCATGTACAACTTTCTTATGAGCAACCAAAAGGAAATATTCTCATTTATTTGCATCTAATCATTTCCTCCTTTGCAGTGTCCCAGAGTTAAAATCGGATGATTTTCACAGCAGCATAGTAGATAAATTACCCAATGTGTATAATTGGGGAAGTGACATCCCAAGAAGGCTAATTTGGCACAGTCTTGAATTTGCAGGACAACAAGCGTCAGTACAAGCTCCTAACTTCCTCTCCCAGGAAGAAGGGGCCAGGGAGTCATGGAGAGAGGAGACCTTTCTTTGTTGAGCCAGCACTTTCACCCCTGTAAGGAATCTACAGTTTCTTCCAGGCAACTTATCTGTAATGCATTTCTTTTTGAGTATAACAAAGCAATTTTCTGACCTTGTACTTCTACATCTAAGGTTTTTAATTCCTCTTTCAGTGTCCTCTTTTTTTCTGAAAAACATTTCAGAACAGCTAACTCCAAGGACAACACACAAGACTATTGTGAAGGGAAGAAAAGAAAAGGAGAAGGGGACTTTTCAAGAGTATTTCAAATGATGAACTATTTTCTGTGCAGACAGGATCCTGAGCACACATAATCCCTTCTGAAAACACAATGATCCCATCTGCAAGGCACCAAGCCCATCACCCACACCTGCCACACCTACAGAGGGCCTTAAATACCTGGCGTATGTGGTTGCAAAAAAAAAAAAAAAGTCTCATGCCATGTATTAGAGAAGTAGGTGACCATTTCAAAATTTGAAAGGGTTGTCATTGAACAATTGGTTTTCAGATATAACCAGCCAGTTCAGGAGTGATTCAGGAACCAAGCCAGAGCCTGCTCTGACAACTCCTGCTGGTAGTGTTAGATCTGAGGTGATCCCCGGTCCCCCTTGTCTCTGCAATTGAACTTCTTGCCACCCACCAGTACCACACTCCTTGGCCTATATTTTAAAATAAGAAATTGCTCCAAAGCTCTCTATTCTAGTCATTGTGTCTCTTTTGTAAAGTAGTGGAACCAATCAGCCATCCTAAGCCAGCTGCTTAGAGATAGGCTGGCATGGCTCATTAGAGTGCAGTCATAAACTCATCCATAGGAATATTCTGAGGGATGTTTTTATTGCTTTTTGCATGTATAAATCTCTTTGTACAACACAGAACACGGATTGAACAAAATGAGGGACTGTTGGTTTCATTTCTTCTCTGCTCACTGAGCAAGCACATTCTAGTCTGTCTTAGGAGACTCTGATGTGAACAACGCATTTGTGACCGTGAGTATTCTTCACCTTTGCCCTTCTTAGTGCAGAGCATGCAGTGTAAACAGAAGCTCCGATCAGGGTGGAGGATGGCTTCCACACCAGGAATTGTGTCCTCAAACAAATGATAGGATGAGTTTTTAATTACTTTTGGGGGGAGCCACTTCTCCCAGACCTGTCCCAGACTTTTACTTTTCAAAGAATAAGGATAAAATTTCCAAAGTCAAAGAGTAGGTTTCATTTTATGATCAACTCCATGATTGTGAGAAGCCAGAAAGAAACAGAATTAGAGTCAGAAACATTGCTCCCATCTACCTCTGCCCTTGAACTTATTTCAATGCTTGTTTTGTTTTAAGAGCTGCTTTTGTCCGATTGACTTTTCTTTGGAGTTTCGGGCAGGCTGGAGATGCTTAACAGTGGTGGAGGAGGCAAGAATTCTGTTCTGTACATGCAGCAATTATCTTCATTGCAAGAGAAGCCAGTCCCTACAGCTGCACCAGGGAGCTCAGGCATCCGGGAACAAAGCACGTCTGCACTCAGGCACACAGAAACGTGAGAGACACTATCAAGTAGACAGCTCACAGAGGTCTGGCCAAGCGGCCCACCAGCAGCTCACGGAGGTCCCAGGAGGATGCAGCCTGGCTTTCTCAGACTCCAAGATGATTAAAGCAAGGGGTGATGGGAAGGCCATGTTGAGTCTCTAGTTTGGGGAGGGGGATAAGGAAAGGGCTAACAGCTGCTGCACAACTGGTGAAAAACGTGGGCAGAGAGAGCAGCCTCCTGCTACAGGGGAAATAACAGCATGGAGATATGCTATAGGCTCTTTGCAATAACTGCATGCTTTCTCAATGGTTCTTTTATTGGCTAGGTCTTGAGTCTTTAAATCATCACTCTGAAGAGGATGCATATGTCATAATTTATCATAAGTCTTCATGTTGAGAGATCTGAAAAATGAGAATGAACAGTGTATTTGGTCTTCGGCCTCGGAACACTGACCTACTGGCTCAGTCCTTTCACAAATGTGGAAGACAATCAATGTTTTAAACAACCTACTCAATAAGTGTGCTGGGCGGATGGGATTTTTTCCTGTTTATTAGGCATGCCTTAGGAAAGCCTTTGCAGGCCATTATTAATGTCTGGAAAGTCCCCCTTAGCAGCTGGAATCAGTTCCTGTGGCAAATCAGAACATAAAAATGGTGTTCGGAGTTGAATGCCTGATAAGATGTTGGAAATCTTAAAGCAAAAGAGGGTAAATGGAGCTTCAAAAGAGGCAGTTAAGTACCTTTTCCACTAAGGAGGAAGTATAAGGTGTTGGGTACAAAATGCTCTTCCTAAATCTTTTTTGCAGAAACTGTCCTAGTCTTCTTTTCATTTGCTGTGATGATGTCCTTCAGCCAGATAGGACTTGCATGCAGACAGCCCAAAGCCCTGGAGTAGCATTTTATTGTTAATTCTCATGGTATCCTTTGGCAGAAGGAGCTAGGAACCAAGTTATATAAATACACATTGTGTGACAACATATTTTGCAATCATTTTTAGTTTTTAAGCTGCCTGCTAATTTAAACATAGAAGAAATCTGTTTTAATATGGATTAGATTAATCTTAATTGAATTTCAGTATGATTTTTATAGTTCTAATGAATTATGAGTTTAAAATGCAAAAATAAAATACAAATACTATAGTGGAACATGGCAAACCAAGTCAATTTCTTGAAATAGGGAAAGGAAAGACAGACAGACACACACAAACACACACACACATCACATATACATCACACACATACATGCACATGTGTATCTTTTTTTTCTTTTTTACTAGAAGATGACAATGGATATCATTATTAGATCTGAAATTTTGAGAATTTTTCAGAAGACATTATTAGAACAGAGGGAAAAAAAATAGAAAAATGGTTACCTAAGACACCAGAAGCTAGTGAGTGTTTCTCCACATCCCTCAGTCATACTCCAAACTTCAAGTCAACAATTCTGATGGAGTGGCCTTGGGACAAAAATTCATTAAAGAACAGCATTCAAATGAATTAAGGTTACTGGCATTCTCCCTTCTACTCTGTAAATGATGTATTTTGCCCAGGTGATAATGCCAAAATGTGCCCTGCACAGAATAGCTTAACAATTATGGCTTATAGTTTATCTGTAAAAATAAGGAGAACATTCTATAAGGGTTTAGGGGAAATTTAAAAGAAAAAAAAACAGATGGCCAATAAAACCATAGGATTTACAATGACTCAAGCTTCTCATCAGCATCACTATTACTAGAAAACAGAGAACTACAATCCTCAAAAAAAAAAAAAGAAAGAAAAGAGAATTATTTTGACCCTAGAATACCCAGCCAAACTATCAGGTATTTATTCAACAATTTTTGAGCATCATTCATGTGTTAGGCATTGCGTTATTCAGAGAAAACAGGGTGGTGAACAAAAACAGTCCTTGTCCTCTTGGAACTGATAATCTACATGTGGAAGGATGCATGAAAATCACTCAAAAAAAATCAACAATAGGGAGAAATGCATTCAGCACTGCCACGCTTACTTGGAGATAAAATATTACATTATTAAAAAGTGAGAAATCCCATGGAATAAAAGCCTCAATAGCTTTGTTTAATCTAATATTTGCTTAGCCTATAAAAATATAGTTACGTCTTTCCTCTTGTCCTATCTCCCCTTCTTCTGTTCTCATTCTCATTCTTACATTATTTGTATTCGGTGGCACTTGTGCTCCCTACAGTCCATGCTGGGAAGTGCTAGATTCCAGAGGAAAAAGACATCCTCCCTGGCATTGCCTACAAGACTTCTCATAGCCTAACTCCCCCTAATTTTCCACCTTTATTCTACCCACAAACCTTCCCGTTAGCCATTCTCCATTGCTTGCCAGGCCTGGAACATTCCAACCACTTTGGCCATTCCTTGTATTGCTCAGTGCTATTTTCTCTATCTGAATGTTTTTCAATAATTATTTACTGAGCACCTACTGGGATTTTTTTCCCAGGGGTGGGCAGAGGGGAAAGTTCAAAATATAAATCCTTGGAGTACCTGAAAAGCACTTCAAGGATCCTACTGTCTCCTGCTTCTGGTATTTTTCTTCCTAGCCTCCAAACCCTAGGTTGGATGTTACCTCCTCAGTAAAGCCTTCTTTTATTGCTTCCTTCCTCCTCATGTCTACCTAAGTTTCCCTTTCCCCAATTCAGCCTCCTTTCTTCCCAAACATTGATTATATCACAACTGTTCATAACTTACATTTATCAATCTTACTGGATGTTCAGTGTTTCTTGAATTTACACAATAAATAAGAATATAGATTTTTCCACAATATTCTCTCTTCCTCTCACTCGTCCTCCCCTCCCTCTGACTTCAGTGGATCCAAGTCTCCAAAACAACATGTCAAGAGGGGAATTGATTCCACCTCTTTCTGCACAAAAGCAAAGTATTTTCAACACATCATCTCTTTTCTCTGGGCTGTTTGCATGTCTTCTGACCTAAATTACTTGCTGGGTTTAGAAACTAAAGTTCATAAATAAAACTCCCTGTAGTTTAATGAGAGAGTTTTGCAGAATTCAAGAGAATTCTGGTATTTTCTGGATTTTATTTTTTTCTCAAGTAAGTAGCAGTTGTTTTTGAGGTTCACTTTGGCTTCCTACAAGCTTCACACAGGGTCCTCATTCACTTGCCTGTGTAACCAGCATCCTTCCCTTGTACTCCCCAAATGTTCAAAATCCAGTACATAATTTTTTTTAAGGGGAAGATAACAAGGATTTACTATGAAAGTTGTAGACAAATTGTGAACATTATGAATGACAACCGTTTTTCCTGTAACAATAGGCAAACAGACCAGCTGGGAAGGAAACTGACATGTTGTACTTGGGCAGAAACATCATGTAATAGGGAAACAGTTCTTTGTTTGGATCCGTTTCCTATGAGTGCATTTTGTATTAGGTCCGTGTGTGCCAGCCCCCGGGGACAAGGTGGTTGTCCCCAAATGAACAGCAGGAAAATATGTTGCTTTTCCAGCTGCCCAGGTCTGATCACCCAGAGAATTTTGTTAAAAAAAAAAAAATCCCTACAATAGGAAACAAAAGGGAGTGAGTCAAAGAAAGCCAGGCCTTTCCTTTGATACTCTAGTGGGTTGAAATGGGACCTTATTGCTCAGTCAGCCACCAATCTTGATTTAAAAGGTGAGAAAAAGAAACCTGAAGTGATTTGGACAAGATATCCAAGGGGCCCCTGGCTTTATGAGGCAGAGCCCTTGGAGTACCTAAAAAGCTCTAACAGTAAGTGACTTCACCAGGTGGCTTCACCACAGCTCAGTATTTTATGCTACCTCCAGGACTTCCAAATGCCATGTGAGTGAAATGCGCTTTCACGATTGCCGGGCAGGAAATGGCAGTGGTTAAACTTGGCCAGCTGAACCCTGCGCAGTGCAAGGTTGCTGATTTTTGCTCTCCGCAGTAAGTCTTTGGGGGTCAAACCATAAAGCTGACTTGTCATCTCTCTCTGAAAACTCTGATTTAAGCGCTTACCTGCCGATGATGACCTCTCCTCCACTCTGCCTCTCCCATCTCCACCACCTTACACTGTTATGGTTTGGATGTGAGGTGGCCCCCAAAGGCTCTTGTTAATACAGGACTATTCAGAGGCTAAATGATTGGATTGCAAGAACTGTAACCTAATCAGTCCATCCTGGTTTGAATGGACTGACTGGGTGGTAATCACAGTCAGGTGGGGAGTGACTGGAGGAGGTAGGTCATTAGGGACGTGCCCTGGAAAGATTCATCTGCCTTGTAGCACCTACCCCTTCTCTCTGTCTGCCTCCTGGGCACCAGATCCTGAGCAGCTTTCCTCCACCACACCTTTCCACCACCACACCTTTCTGCCACGATGTTCAGCATCGTCTTAGGCTCAGAGCAATGGAGTTGGCCATCCATGTACTAAACCTCTGAAACTGTAAGCCAGAATACACTTTTCCTTCTCTAAATTGTTCTTGTTAAGTATTTTGGTCACAGCAATGAACAGTTGATGAGCACACTCACCCTAATGAGATGACCTATGAACATGCCTGCCATGTCAGGAACCTTATCTAGAGCCTTCATCCTGGACAGGCTCTGGCTCTGTTCTCTCAGGAAGGATAATGAAGGGGCAGAGAAGCCTTTGGTCTATGAGTTAGCCATCATCTGCCTATTTTCCTTAACTATCAGGTTTATTAGCTGATACTCACTGATTGCTAGGGAGGAAAATATATGTGAGGGAGTCAATATTGTTGAAAGATGGAAATTTGACCTAGAGCAAAAAATCCACTTCTTATGTATGTCAATCGAATGGATTTGATATTACCTACAGGAATATTTCTCCCCTTGTGTGCAAAGGCTAAAAAATTCTCTAAGGTAAGATGTGACCATAAATCTCATAAGATTTCATTTTTATATTTGCCAGTAGGAACCATCTAAGATATCAGAGACTAAAAGCCTGCTTTCAAATGGTGATCTCTTTCTCCATATATTTCTAGTATTTGTGATTTTTCCAGCAAGAAATTTAGTGCTTCTAATCTTGATAGATAATGGAGGGATAGATGGATGGGTGGATAAATTCTAATCTCTGTTTACACAGAAAATAATTCTATTTTCTTTTCTCATTTGCTTATAGCAAATGTGTTCTTCTACACCTTGTTATACATACCTGTGTGTTTTTTAGTACTACTGTTATTTGATTGAATGAGGTCTTGGTAATTACTATTCCTTTCCAAGTATAGGCTACCGGGAAGAAATGAGAGTGTTTATAGTGTGTCTCAAATTTAGCATGAAATAACCTGGACAGCAATTACACAGATTCCTGCCCCCTCCCAAGAGAATCTGACTTGTGGTTCTGGAGTGAGGCCCCAGGATGTGCATTCTGACAAGTTCCCAAGTGATGTTGCTGCTACTGGTCCTAGGACCTTGATTAGGAGCTGTACTGCAGGTGGAGGATGTCACTTACTGGGGGAGTGCTGGCCTAGCATGCATGAGGCCCTGGGTTTGCTCCCCAGTACTGGGGGATATAATGCTTTACCATACTAGAAATCCATCATAGGAGACTTTTCTCATTTGTGCTTACTTAGCTTCTATTATCTTTCCTTCTGAGAGCTACCACCCTAGGAAAAACAAGCTGAGCCTACCACTCAAATTCTTCTCTTCCACCTATATGCCACATCAAGAAGCACTGAGTCAATTCAACCCTTCAAGTAAGATTTGATATTTCAGATTCTAAGTCATTTCCAGTTTTAACTCCTTGTAGGACTTCTAACATAATGTTTTTCTAAGGAAAGATGAAAATTCTACTAGTAGTTTTTTTTTCCCCTTTGCTTCTTTTCTTTCTTTCCCTTCTTTTCTTCTTCCAAGTGTGATGGTTTCAGTGTGGTGAATGTTTCTTTTTCATTCTTCAGACCCCTCTAGTGCCTAGAATTTTCCCATCTCAACTCCTCTGTTCCTGAGGTGGGGAGGAGCAATGGAGTGGGAAGACGAGATGTGGATGTAGTTAACATTTTCTCAAATGTGATAACTGATGATTTTTCCCAAGTTTTGTTACAGAGGACCGTTTCAGCATGTAGTGTGTCTTTATATTCCAAAGATCCACTAAGGGTCGTAAGAGATTAGGAGCAGAACTCATCCAGTCTGCATTAATGCTTTTCCATAATAAAATGAGCAACACCTACAGATGGGCAAGAGAGTTTAATACCATGACAGAGCAGAAAAGGAGGAAAAGAGAGCCCGAGAGAGTGAGTGTTCTCCCAGAAGTCACAGAAAGGTGCAAATAATGAGGATTCTGAAAAGAAGACAGACTTGGCTAAGTCTCGTGTCAGGGAAGTCTGTGATCTCAGGCTCTTAAATATTGCCCAGCTCTTTCTGGCTATCATAATTCAAAACCCCAGTGACAATGTGGTCACTGTAAGCCAACGGGCAATCATATCCTTTGCCCAAAAGACTAAGAAAATGACAAGAGCTGGGAAAGATCAGAGAGCGTTTGGGGTTGAGATCAGGAGGTTATCTCATTTTCCTGTGGAAGCTACATGAAATACCTAGCTTGACCTCTGTTGCTGGATAATGAATTTCAGCAAAGGAGTATGGGGGTGGGGAATGGGGGTGGAAGAGTGGGGCCAGTGGTCAGCATGGCCCAGATCCTCTGCAGCCAGCAAAAAAGGCCGCCGGCTCTGAATTAAACCTGATTGGAAAATTCTGCTTAATACATTAAAGAAACAACTTGCAGAAACATCAACCTCCCTTCCTTCCTCCCCCAAACAGTAATGAGTCCAAATTGCTAATAAAACATAAAAACTCAAAGATGTTGTGCATGGGCCATTTTTCTGAGCTGGTTATTTTTTATGTCAGATTTCCCACAGCTGTGAGCATGCTGTAACTATCAACTTACCAAATGCCCCAGTTTAAAATGAAACTTAAAAGAATGTATTTAGGAGCCTTATAAAGAAGGCACTAGGGACAGACAAGCAAGATCTATTGATTTTTTTTTTCTTTTGGTAAGAAAAAGGAATTTGGGAAGGATGAGGGGGAATGGCTTAAATCAATAAGTATCAGCAAATAGTGGTTGAAATGGTAGCAGATTTATTCATCTTCTTGCAAAGCCATTGTTCAAAAATCACATTCAGCCTGGCTGAGAAGTGATGTAGAAGCAGCTAGAAATTCCTGTTCCCGCACTATGGATATGTTCTGGCTTTTGAGGTTAATGGAACAGATACTAAGAGGCAATTTTAAAGCCTGAGAAAGAACGAAGAACATTTCTTACACTCTAAGGATACAAAATCCCTTATAAAGGTCATCCCACCTATGATGGGTCAAATGGTCTAAACTTTATACAGAATGTACTTTTTTGCTATCATTTTCCATTTCCAGCTCATAAAAAGAATAATTAGTAAACATTCTTATTTGGAAATTTGCAAATGTCAAGTTCCAAGGAGTGATTGCCGAAAGTTTGGATAATAAATAAGAAACACGTGTTGTGAAGATGAAACTGGAATGTTATACCCAGAATCAGAAATTGAGCCCCATCGCTCCATGGCTCACAGCATCATTCAAGCTACAGAACACCTTAGGGTATTTCATATTCTGGGCCCACCCCTTATAAATGTATATGACTCAATATCCCCAATGAGTAATATGGCTGGTGGCCATACCACCTTCAGCTAGAGCTCTGCAGGGTTGGGTTGGGTCCCTGTTCTTATGGGAGACCTCCAAAGAAACCCTGGAAGTGTCAACGATGATTCAGTGGGTAGTTCCCTGCCTTGAATCAGGCCCAAATCACTTTCCTTTCCTGGTGTTAACAGGCCCTTTACATATGCAGGTGCAGTTTTTTGAGAATCAGTCCAATGCCTGTTTGCTTAAGGGGAAAAAAAAATGAATGTAAAATAAAAGTCAGGATGGGATAGCCCAAAAAGAGGGAAGAGGAAAGGAAAGGGAGAAGGAGAATCAGGTCAAGCATGATTGGTACAGGTCGATCCCATTTCAACAGATGATTCCTTTAATTATTCAGCTACAGTGGCTTGCTTGTCACAGATTTGACTTGGATCAGGTAGGTCACTGGGGCCAACATTTGGGAGCTGCCTTTTTGTAGAGAATGAAAACAGAATTGATTATCTTGGAATCCTCGAGACAGTTGAGACTTGCCCTTGAACAAATCACTCTAAACATATGCAGAAAGCGAACCGCTCAGGAAGTTCAGATGCCTGAGTCCCTGGATGGGCCACTCAGTCCCACTCAAGGCAGGACACCTCTCAGAATTAACAGGGATGCTATTCCTTGGAGGAAGTGTGCTCTTGTAAGCACCTAACCTTCCTGTCAAGTTGCTGCTTGAAATTGCATCCAGTTTTGTTATTGACAATTTAAATACTACTGGGACTCTTTAGGAAGCTACTGTTTGGAAAGTGTTAAAATTCTTTTTTTGTTTGTTTGTTTTCTGTTTTTCGGTACCAGGGATTGAACTCAGGGGCACTCGACCACTAAGCCACATCCCCAGCCCTATTTTGTGTTTTATTTAGAGACAGGGTCTCACTGAGTTGCTTAGTGCCTCACCATTGCTGAGGCTGGCTTTGAACTTGCTATCCTCCTGCCTCAGTCTTCCAAGCTGCTGGGATGACAGGTGTGTACCACCATGCCAGGCTTAAAATTCTTAAAGATATAGAATATTTAGAGGTTGTAGAATAAAAACCACTTGCTAATATGTAAGAGGAACTGCAAATATATTTTATTTCTTCAATAAAATATACTTAACCTGCTCATGTCCTTATTCAAGGATACGAATAAATCTACGGGAGTATTTTCTCTGGGACAGGATTTATTCTCTAAGCAGCCCCCATGAGGTGATTTTTTTAAAAAAAAATGGAAGCAAAGAACAAAAGATTAAACAGTTAAGAAAAATACTCCCTTGATGTTATATAGGAAAAAAATTTGCTCTCTTCATCTATAAACTTGCAAAAATGTCTAAATTTACAAATAGAAAAAGTATTTTACTATATGATGGCTTTTGAAGTCACATATAGCCTGTCTCCCTAAAATGGCAAAGCCCAGGAAACGATAAATATCTGTTCATTGCTCTTGAAGTTAGTCCACTTTTTAATTTTTATTTGAAGGTTGTATTAGACATTTTAAAAAACTGAAAGTGGTAAATATTTATTTATTTTTAACAGATGTTTAAAATTTTTGCTTTACCTTTAAAAAAAGAGACTAATAATATTGTATAAGATAATTAAAGGTTTAAAATGCATTGATCTTTTAATGACATTAAGTTAATCATATATTTTCTTATGTAATTCTCCTGCCTTGAATACTGCATATAGACAAAAATCAGACTTTTTCTTAAGATGCTCTATAGTCAAATTGTATCATGTTTAAGTCTCTATTAAATCTACTTATTTCAGAATTCATCATTGTGTGGATGTATAAGGAAACTTCATGTAGTTTCCCTTCCAGGTTTAATGTGTGATCTCACTATTTATTTACTTATTTTTTGAAAGGGTTACTAGGAATTGAACCTGGGGATACTTATCCACTTAGCCACGTCTCCAGCCCTTTTTATTTTTTATTTTGAGACAGGGTCTCTCTAAGTTACTTGGGGCCTCGCAATATTGCTGAGGCTGGCTTTGAACTTGCAATCCTTCTGCCTCAGCCTCTGAAGCTGCTGGGATTACAGGTGTGTGCTAGTACATTCAGCTTGATCTCATTTTATGTTGTTCACTTTCTATTAAATTTCTTTGCTAACTTGACACTTATAGATATATAAGAATATTAATAAAAAGTATATTGAATCTGTTTTGATTGAAGAAAAAAATATGCACTCTGCATTCCAATATAAAGGGTCACATATTATTTTCCATTGTCTGGGTCTTAAAAATATCTCTGGATATGTTCAACTTCATTAAATTTTTAGAAATTATTTTTATATGCATATAACTATATAAAATTATGTTAACATTATGTAAATATGAGTGAAGTTTTATTACCTACAAAAGAATTGCTATAGTCATTAAGACATATGCTTTCCCCTAAAGCTTATGCTGCAAAAAAAAAAAAAATCTGATTGAATGTTAAATGCAGTAAAGAAGTGAGAAAAATACAAAAATTAAGACAAAATAAGTTTACAAAAAGTTGAATTTTCCTATAAACAGAGATTGGGTGAGAACAAGGTTTTTGTTTGTTTGTTTGTTTTGGGTACTGGGGATTGAACTCAGGAGCACTCAACCACTGAGCCACATCCCCAGTCCTTTTTTGTATTTTATTTAGAGACAAGATCTCACTGAGACAGCACCTCACTTTTCTGAGGCTGGCTTTGAACTCGAGATCCTTCTGCCTCAGCCTCCTGAGCCTCTGGGATTATAGGCTGTGCCACTGTGCCTGGTGAGAACAAGTTTTACTCTAAATAAAGTAATGGAGTATTACATGTAGGAAATACAGGAATGAGCTCTTTTTCAGTTTGTGCATCTCCAATTTGAAAATCCAGAATCAAAAATGCTCCACACTTGAGTGCCAACATGACATTACAACTGCAAAATTCCACATCATAAAACATTGTTTCATGCCCAACATTATTTAAAATATTATATAAAATTACTTTCAGCCTATGTCTATAAGGTATATGTGAAACATAAATGAATTTCAAGTTTAGATTTGCATGTCATCCCCAAGAGGTCTCATTATGTAGATATAAATATTCAAAATCTAAACAAACAAACAAACAAAAAAAAAAACCCTCAAAATCAGAACCATTTCTGGTTCCAGGCATTTTTGCATATGAAATACTCAAGCGATATTACTTTCATGCCAGAATTTCAACCTGTATCAGAATGAGGTATGTTGCTGCGTCTCGAGCTTTCCATGGAATTGGGTTGTACCAGTGTGTGAGAGTGTGAGGTTTCTTTTCAAATTCACTGTGATACCCTCATTCAGGGACTTGGGCTTCCTCCCTCTGTTGGGGGCCAGGCCTTGCCCCTTTTGCCCTGTGCTGTGCTATTGCCCTGAGGTGGGATCCTTCCCTGTACTCATACTGAAGTAGAAGCATTTGATATGAACCCTAAATAAGGGGTAGAGCTATGAGCTGTGGAATATGAGCTTTAAATCAAAGGAACAGCATGGGCTACATGGTGGACGTGGGAAAGATCAGGATGCATTGAGAGAAAGCAAAAATGTTGAGATTGGTGCTAACCAAACTATATGGCACATGTTGGTGAATAGTGAAGAAAGACTCTAAAAATATAGGGGGACATGACCAAGTAACTAAACAGCATTTACTTTGGTTAGTAATTGAGAGCTTATGTTTGAGCAAGGAAATAAAATGATTAAAAGTCCATTATTATGTTTGTGTCCTGGATTATTTCCTGGAAAAGAAAGGAAATTAATGAAAAAAATGATAAAATCCAAATAAAATCTGTATTTAGTTAATGGTTTTATACTGTGTTTCCACATTAATTTCTTAGTTTTGATGAGTGACCAGGGTTGTGGGAGATGTTGATCGTGGGGAGCTGGCGGGAGGCCTCCAGGAAGGCTCTTTGTGACCTGCAGCTCTTCTGAACATTGGAAATTATTTCAAAATGAAAAGAAAGAACAATGCATTACAATGACACTCCATCTCCAACATAGGACTGTCATATCGGGGGCAACAGGGGACAGTTTGGCTGGTTTTTACAACTGTGGCTACATGCCAGGCTCATAGAAAGAAAGCTTTTTTTTTTTTTTGCTTCACAGAGGGCTCTGGAAGCCTGCTTCCTGTGTCAGGAGCCCTTGTCTCTGTAATTCCACTTGCTTCCCCATGCCTCTTGCCGTGCCCCTCCAATCCCCCCATGAGGATGCAACTCCAAGTTCAAAGCCAAGGGGTGCTCTGGTCTCAGGTGCACCAGCCTCAACAGGGGGGCCTCTTGTCTTGTTTCCTGTACCACTTCTGCTATTGCTGTCCTTTCTTGCAGCATTCTGAATGTTCTCTGCCACCTGCAAGAATAAGTAAAACATTCTTAATACCAGGGCTTATTTGAGTTCACTGTCTTTTAGTAAGTGATTATATATGTCTCTCTCCATTAAGAATGATCACCTAAATTTGGGTTGCTGTGTTTCTGTTATCCCACATTGAGATAAGAGAAACAGTTTACCCAAAATAACAGGAACATTTCATATTATGAACTCTTGTATACAAAAAGTAGATCGTGGGGAAATATAATTGACCAAATGTTTTTTTTTAAATTCCATCTATCTTCCATATGCTCTCTGAAATGCCTGAGAGTATAAATAAATATAGGTCAAGCAACAAACATTCCCTAATATAAAAATACACAGTGTATGCCTGTTTCTGTATATGGTATGTACATGTTCCTTGTTTGTTAATGAAGCTCAAATTACATTTTCTACAACAATCTTTTATCAAACAGTATGTTCTAGATTGACTAAATCATTTAGTGACACTTACTGTGAAATGTATTCAGGTTTCCCCCATTTAGATAGATGTTTCTTGCTTTCCACGAGCTCTTCTCAGAAAACAGGCTCTGTATGGTCTGCTTTTGCATAAGGATGATTTTGTTACCTTGATCCAGTCTTGGACATGGCTAGTTTCAACTAGAAAAGACTGATTCTAATTGATTGGGGGGAAGCAAGGGACTTTTGATCTTTTTTGTTGCCTCAACTTCCTCTTCTAAAATTCTGCTAAGACTTGGGTTGCTCGGTTGCCCATCAATATGTAAAGGTTAAAACCAGGCAAAAAAATAAGGAAAACCAAATATTACAAAGTAAAACAAGAACAAAAAAAGAAAAGAAAAAAATGGACAGAAAAACCAAGAAAGTATTGAGCTTTTCAGGGTTTTGTTTTATTTAATGGTTTCAAAGAAAAAGCAAGAAGGTGTGGTGGATTAGAGTCTAAACACATCAATTAACTGTCTGAATCTGACTCTGGCACATGCCAGCTCTGTGACCTTGGGCAAGTTGCTTAACCTGTCTGAACTTTTATATCCTTATTTGTAAAAGAATGATAAGAATAGAAACCAGATTTATTTTCAGAATTTAGTGAGAGTACATATTAGTTCTTAGCACATTGCTTGACATTTAGTAAGAATTTACTAATTAATTTATATTTTTCTTACAATTATTATGGTGCTTTTTTTATTCTTTCCTACCTCAAAAGTTCCAGCATGCCTTAATGTCACTGAACTATAAACTTAAAAGGTTAAAATTTTAAATTGTATATTATGTGTATTTTACTAGGGGCTGGAGGTAGAGCTAGACCCTAATTACCATTTTAGCACCTAAAAGAAATAAAAGGATTTGTGTATTTTACTGTAATGAATGAAAAAAATAGAAAAGTTCTAATCAATCTAGCCAACCAAGTTTAAAAAACACTTCCCCAAACAAAACACACATCTAGGACATCAGACAAGGAGAACAGTTGTGTGATGGGAAAAAATACTAGATTCAAAGACACAGGATCTAGGATCTAGTTAATAATTATGCACTCTTGACCAAGTCAGACCACCTTTCTGACTTCAGCAGCCATGTGAAACACGGCTGGAGGAGGCGACAGCTTGGTTTTCAGTCCTGTAAGTTGGTATTATCAAGCCAGAGACCCTGCTGCTCTTCCTCCTCTTGTGAAAACAGATCCAGGATGTTGTAGAGAACTGCAGGAAAAATGCTGTGTTGCTAATGCAGTTATTTAGTTACAAAACCACGAGTGCACTTAATAACATACAATGAAATAAGCTCTGATAAACTCTGATTGACAGAGATGGCCATCTTGACCTGGTTCACAGGACATGCCCTGAACCTGTGGCTGACACATCAGGAAACCACGCCACTCCCCAGAGCCTGAAAACTGGAGTGAATTCAGGGAGATCATTGGATGGGACACAGACACAAACACACACACACACACACACACACACACACTCATACCATACAGAGAGACACACATACACATACTCTTCAGAGATCCCAGAGCTCTTGAGTAGAATAGAAAGAGCTCAGAAACCGGTACAAGGGGCCCTGGGGTAATTTTGAGCAAGTGATTCAACTTCTTGGCACCTCAGTTTTTTCCACCTGCAAAACAAGTGTTAAACTGTGTGTTACGTGTATTTAACTAGGGACTGGAAGTGAAGCTAGACCCTAATTTCCATCCCCAGGACCACAAAAGAAAAAAAAAAGAAAAGAAAAGGAAAAAAAAAAAAAAACAGGATTTGTATACCGTGCCATAATGAATGAAAAAGTTCCAATCATCCTAGTCCAACAAATTTCAAAACCACTTTTGAACTTCCATAGGTTTACACTCTAAATGTTCTATGAAGGAGTGTCAACAAGGTAATTTGAAATTTGGGGGACTTCTTTCAGTTCTTTCCCCTTGGAGCATTTGGCCTCACTGGTTACCAGGCTCCCTGGATTCCAGCGACAACCACCCCCCACCACCCGCCACACTCACACCCCTCACCTGTCTTGCTTTCCCAAGTCAGCACAGGTCATCTTCAGGGGAGGGATGGTTTTACTTAAGCCCAATGCCATGACTGTTGAGTAAACTTTGGATTTACCTGGAACAATATAAGGATTTTCATAAACATCTATGATTTAGCTTTTAAATTTTAAAATTCATTATTTGTTTTTTGAAATTCAGAGTGGTGAATTTCTCAGATCTCTTCATTTATCTTACCCAGAGCATCCTGGGTCTCATACAATGTCTATTATCATTCTTTCCAAAAGGTCCTTTCCATTTTAACATCTGCCTCAGGATACCTGTTCTCACAGATGGAGAAGATTCTAGAAAAGGTCCACCCCTGTTGTCTACTCTCAGAAAGCAGCTTTGAGGACCTGGTGGGAAGCCCACATTCCCCAAACCTCCCTGGGACCATCTTAAAATGAGAAACAGCGTAGAAGTACTAAAATCACACACATTAATAAAGTTTATTGTTTGTGAAACATGCTTTACAATTTTCTTTTTCATCTTGCTCCCTAGCCATAGAAACCAAAGGTCTCCCATCCAATGCCCATGGGTGATTTTAATTTTATTGTTTTGCCAGGTCTCGAGGTGGTAATGGATAAAGCAGAATTTTTACGGACATCAAGTTTATCTCTTGCTAATAAAAACTGCATATCTTTATTTAGGTGTCAGAGCAGTGTTTTAACTTCCCCTAGGACAATGATAACACAGGAAAAAGGAGCTTGGAAAGGAGAATCTAAAAGCTTTTGGCCCCACATAGAATGTTTTGTTTGTTTGTTTGTTTTGTTTTGTTGGTACCCGGGATTGAACTCAGGGGCACTCAACCACTGAGCCACATCCCCAGCCCTGTTTTGAATTTTACTTAAAGACAGAGTCTCACTGAGTTGCTTAGTGCCTTGCTTTTGCTGAGGCTGGTTTTGAACTCACGAGCCTCCTGCCTCAGCCTCCTCCTGAGCCACTGGGGATTACAGGTGTGTGCCACCACGCACAGCTGGGTTGTTTTTGTTTTTAGTGAGCACCTTATCTTTTGCTGCTTGCAAATGAAATCTTCAATTTTTCTGCATTATAAGAGTTTCTTTCTGGAAGTGCAAGGAACTGAATATAAGACATCTTATCTTTTTCTGGGGCAGGTCAGAGCCACCTGATGATGGAATTGTTGGTTTCTAACAAATTCAGGCTTCTAGTTACTGTAGGTAACCGTGGTCCTGGCAACTGACTCTCAGGACTCTCTCCTGGCCCCTTCCTGGTTCTTCTCCCACCTTACTGGCTAATTCTCCTCTGCCCACCTCTTACTGGAAGCATCCTGCATGACTCAGTCCTGAGACGCGCCCAGTTTATGGCGTTAAAGACAGTCCATCAGAATTGATTCCCAGTGGATGTCTCCAGCCCTGACCGCCCTGCTGAGCTCAGATGTTCCAACCCGTCTGCCTTCCTGATTTCTCCATCTGTATGTCTAATAGGCATCTCAAATTTAATATGCCTCCAGCAAAACTCTTGGCCCTCCCAAATCATCTATAATTCTGGTCTTCTCCATCACCGTTATTCAAAACAACGTTTTTGCACTCGGTGATGTCAAAACACAGAGTCATCCTTGGTCCTTTCTCCTTGCTCCACAGAAATTCCTGTCTCCACTGCTGCAGTCTAGCCCGGCTCTGTCCTCCCCCACATCTTCTGCAACCAGCCTCGTGTGGGCCTCTATAACTACTCATCTAGGCTATTGCAAAATCAACTGTTCCTCAAACTTGAATGCTTCCTCTGCAACCATCCATTCTCTACATGGCAGTTGATGCAATTTCCTTAAAATAAAAATCAGACCATGTCATTCACTTCTTTTGACTTTCCAGTGGTGTGTCTCTGCAAGAAGCCTCTGTCTCTCCAGGTTATCTTTCTCTTCCTTCCTTCCTCGACCACCTTTCTTTCATTGCAGCAACACACCATACTCTTTCCGGCCCCCACTTTTCCAGGCTCTTCTCTCTGCATACCTTTTCCCTGTATCTACACTGGTGTCTTCTCCCTAGCACTTCTTAGGTAAAAATGTTCTCATTGGAGAAGATTTCCCGAGTCCTCAATCTAAAATCCTATGTTGTTCCCAGAACTCTCATGTTCTTCCTAGCAATCATCACTGAAATCTTTTATTTTTATTTATTTTTTTTTGCTTATTCACTTACCTTCTCTTTTCACCCATTATAATTCTGACACCTTGCTTATTTTGTTTTCAGTTGTGTCTCTGAAACAGAACCAAGAGCTCAGTGTTATCTTCCTGCCAAAATACTCCCTTTGCCATCTTCTAACCTGGTGTCCCACGGGCCAGTAGATGACTGTATAGCTTTGACTTTCCTTGGACTCTCAGCCTTGTAATAAGGCAGATGTGTTTTTATTGGCTAAAATCTTTTGAGATGACTTGAAGCCAATTAAGAACAAAAAGGGTGTCAGGAAATAGAGAGAGAAGTAGTGAAAGGGGAGACCAGAGGATCTGGGTTTTGCTGAGGTTTGCCAGACAGAGAGACATCAAAGACTATTAACAAATGTCTTTGTTAAAACAACAGAGATGTTGACCAATCAAGATGGAGGGGCCCCAGAGTGAGTTAAGGGCCTCTTAGGCTCAGAATCACCTAACCTTGCAAAATTGTGCTACCTTAAGCAACTGGGCCTTGTGGGCACTATTTCAGTTTGAAATAAAGCACTCGTCTACACCCATTCACACGATGACAATTCACATTTAAGACACAGAAGGCTCTAGGCTTGCCATAAGAAGTCAACACCAAGGACATTTGTCCCCATCAATTGGAAAAGGTAATCATCTGCCAATTCTATATTTTTTATTTCTAAAAGTATTCAGAACTTTAAAAAGGATTACAGCCCCAAAACTCTTTCATTTAGAGATTTGAATAAAGATTCATCTCTCTTCATTCTCCAAGTCTTGGAGGTGTGCCTCTTCTGCCAATGTGAGGCTTCCCTGAAGAAAAGGATGTGGGGAGCTTCGACAAGTGTCAGAACAGACTAGAAGGATGGGACCAACCAAAAAAATGCTGTAGGCTTTTGTCAGAACCATCGTCTTTCATGTGCATGGCATTTACTGCTTGGAACATTGCTACTCAGTGTTTTCTCTTCCATATCTACATATGGAATATTGAATAATAATAATAATAATTATTATTATTATTATTATTATTATCATTATCATTATTATTATTGCTGTTGCTGTTATTATTTTCCCAGACATTCAGCATCTATCAAGGTTTTGTTTGTTTGTTTTGGTAACTGGGATTGAACCTAGAGGCTCTTAACCACTGAGCCACCAGCCATTTTTCACATTTTATTTTATTTAGAGCCAAGGTCTCATTAAGTTGCTTAGGGCCTCTCTAAGTTGTTGAGGCTGGCTTTGAACTCTCAATCCTCCTGCCTCAGCCTCCCAAGCCAGTGGGATTATAGGCACTTGCCACTGTGCCGGGCTTACCAAGGTTTTCCACCATTTCTGCTCCCTATGCCTGTGGGTGTGGTAACCATTTCAATAGTTGTTTCTGTGTTCCTATGACAACATCAATATAACAAAGAATTGATCAAACACGAGGATCATTGCAATTCAGACTTAATTCCCACTTAGCCATGGATGCAGCCTTGATGGCTCATGCATGGTGATCCTCACTCCCTTTTATCCATCTCTCTGGTTTTGGGGTGTGGATAGACTGGCATTTTCTCCTCTCAAGTGCAACGGCACTTGACAAGGCTAATAGTTCAAAAATTTTGAGGAATGTTTTTAACTTCCTTGGGGGAGAATGATGGGTAAAAGACCCCGGAGAAGGGAGCCCTGCACAGGACTCTGATCCAGAACCATGGTCACCACTGATGATCTACAGGTCCAGAAAATAACCCAGTTACGCCCAAGGTGTGTGGACTGCCCCACAGCAGACTCCCCAGGCACACTAATATTCCTCCCTGCCCCTCCCCACATCAGCCTCCCTGTGATTATCACATTAGAAGATGAGGGACATTGCAAAATAAACATCTGGAGACTTTGATAGTAAACAGAAGAGAAGTGCCTTGCAGAACTAGCCACAGGTCAGGAAACTCTAATCTTATCAGGGTCCTGGAGACCACAATTCCATAAACCATGTAGGTGGGTGTTATGTTACTGTGAACATGCGTGTTTTCTTTCCAGCCACAGTAGGCATCCTGTTTTGGAAAAGCCTTTGTAGCCAGTTTTTAAAGGATCATTCATTTTAGGATAGATTACTATATATTACCTTAAGAAATGGGAGGTTAAGGACAATCTCCTTTAACATCTAAATAGCAGGGAAAATACACATTTTTATGTATTTATCTTCTTTTATTCACTTCAAGTTATTTAGAAAATTTCCCTGTGTGTGTGTGTGTGTGTGTGTGTGTGTTGATAAGGATAAAATCCAGGGCCTAATGGGTGTTAGACAAGTATTCTATCCCTGAGTGACATCCCCAACCCCTATTTATAAAATGTCTTTGACCATCAATGACCACGTAGAATTCAATCTTCCTTAGTGTGATGTACAGATCATTAAATCAGATATCAAAATCCCTGTGGGGTTTTGCTTAAAATTACACATCCTTGGGGCCCACTTTTACTATAAAATCTATGAGAAAATACCTGGAAACTTGTATTTTAATCTGTTCCCCAGAGATTCTTAGACATACCAAATCTGAGAACCACTGAGCTAGAAGAAAGGTCTATATCTCCTGGTCAGTGTTCCAGGCTGGGGGATCAGTCTTCAAGGTATTGAGATCGATTTGTGCTCTTCTTTGCCTGTGAAAGAGCTTATCTAGAAACTTAAGGCAATGACAATGTGGTTTTTGTCTCTTTTCATGCTGGGGATTCCATGCTAAATGGGAGCTCTATCACTAAACCACACCCTAGCTCACACTGGGAGGTAATAAACCTGGAGTCCCAGGCTTATGCTTTCATTAGATTCTCAGGGATGCTTGTTGCTCAAGAAACCTATGTTCTAATACCAGCTTAAGAGCATGCTTTCTGGTTTTCATGGACACTAAAAGAAAGGATTTAGAGCCAGCACAATGATACATGCCTGTGTTCCCAGCTACTCCGAAAGGGAGACTGTGGCTGGAAGATCTTTTGAGGCCAGAAGTTCAAGGCCAGTCTGGGCAATATATTGGGAGTCCATCTCAGAAAACAACAAAAGGAAGGGCATTAGGGCACTGAAATGACCCAGACTGTGCTCAAATGTCACTTTCCTTCCTATTTCTGTTAAAGTCAGAGGAATTCCCCATTCATTGTAATGCATGAGACATTTAAACTCTTTTACTCCCAAACTTAAATAAACCCCTTGAACATTATAATAACCCTTTCCCTCTCATGGAAATGGAGAGTACAAAACTAAATTATTTATAAATCACACAGTACTAAACTTCTAGAAAGACAGAAACATATTAGTGCAGACGAAAGAGTCATTAGGATCATTTTCTTAAAGTTTTTAGAAGCGAATTTCAGCGTAAGGCAGGATTAACTGCACCTTTCGGTCCAGGATTCTGGTGTAAATACAGAAACCACAGTCATGTACAGGCCTGAGAGGGACAGTAGAATGTGGAAGTGGGTTTGGAAACCAAAATATTATGTCAGCAGTTTTCTCTTTCATTTATTCTCCCTTATCAAAACCAACTTTTTAACTCAGGGGCCCGGTTAATAAAAACATAGATAATTTCATTTGGAAAGCCCAAGAGCTTCATGTTTAGGGTTAAAAAAAAAAAAAAATCCCATTCCTTCCAGGCAAACATGTTGGAGGGCTAATTCTCCTTGCAGAGACCCTTTTAATGAATCAGTGCTGGTGGACTTCCCTTCTTGGTGTAAGGGAAGGTCAGTTATTAAATACGCAGAGCCCTGCCGCTAGAAACCATGTGAAAAGAAATGAAACCACAAACATAATTCCACAGTGAAGCCTTCCCTTTCATTTCTAATACCATCAAAACCCTCTTCAAACTCATTCTTACGTTTGTAGATTTTTTTTCCATGTAAAAAAAAAAAAAATGCCCAACAATTAAAACAGGGAGCAGAGTATATTTGAAGGACTATCATTCAGATAAGTCATACAGTGTACAACAGGATTACGTGGGTTATATGCAAATACTCTGCCATTTTATAAAAAGGACTTACTTGAGCATCCTTGGAGTTTGGTATCCACAGGGGTCCTGGAACCAATCCTTTACTGCTACCAAGTGACCACGATAATCTTTCTGGGAAGGCCTTTATGTGCAATTGCAAAATATTTGGGGGAACTGGGAGAGATTTTTCAGAAAGAAGACACCCAAGTGTTTTGAATTGATAATGTGCAAAGAGGTAACATTTTCCACTGATTTTTGAAAGTCTTCATGGACTGCTTTTCCAGAAAAAGAACAAAAAATGTTTAGTAAATGACAGGTTCTGAAAGCCACACATTTGCGTTCACATAAAAGGGGGAGATTCATCAAGAAAAGGGGAGCCTCAGATACAGCAGTGTAGGGTACATGGAGAACTTCAGGCATTAAGTTTGCAGAGCTGGTTCAAAGTGTGGCTTCGGTGAGATTTTCAGGAGTGGAAGGGAGGTGGCCAAGCCAGGTAAGGTCAGCTTCTTGCCTGAGTTAAGCAACCCTCTACATTTCTCACATTTTCCCCCCAAGTGCTGGGGATTGAACCCAGGCCTTATGCTTGCTAAACAAGAGCTCTACCACTGAGCTACACCCACATCCCTGCATTTGTTACTTTTGGATGTTATTCCATAAAAGCTTCCATTCCTCTCTGCCTCTATTTCAACCTCATCTCTTGGAAAATCTCTGGTCACAATCATGATGTTTAGTGGATCCCCTCTATACATTCCCATCCTGCCTACTGTGCGTATTTCATTGGTTGCTTCTGGACACACAGTTTAACCAGGTCATGAGTTATGCCTGGATTATCAAAGGAGCTAGTAGTACATTGGTACCAAACATTGAGGTGAGGTTTTGTGATCACACCCCTGATTGCACATCAGACAACTTTTATTCAAACCTCAGCTCATAATAACTAAGGATCATATCATATGTTTATCTTAGGATACAAAGAAAAGATGTCATTTTCCATATGTCCTCGCAGACAGGACAGAAAAGGCCATAATTTTGATGTTCTTCACAAACAACAAATACAGTGGGGAAAAATAGAACGGAAATCTAAAGGATATGCAATTGAGAAAAAAGAAAGGTTGATGAAAGATAGCATTTCCAAGAAGTCCAGATCTGTGGGGCATGGCCTCTTCCCTCAACGGGCTCAGAATGGAACCTACTATGACGTTATGGAGCCCACCAGAGCTCCTGCATATCTGGAGCAAATGAGTCCTCACCAACCAGGGCCTGGACAAGGAGTTGCCAATGAGGCCCCTACAGCCCGACAGTCAAGGGGGAGCTCACTCCTCCCCTCTCAGGGCTGGACAGTGGCCACCCTGCTGCAGAGTGAGTGCTTGCTTAGCAGTGCATGGTCGGTACCTTCCTTGCTGTCACCCAGACTGACACAGTCACTGTATTTGGTCCAAGTGGGAAGTGGGCATTTGTTAGATTACTTCCCTTAACCAGGTGCCCCACCAAGCCTGCCCTAGAGACCTTCTTCTTGCTTCATCAGCTGCCCAACTCTCCCCGGCAGGAGTGCTCTGAGCCAGTCCTGATCAACTCCTATGCCCTGCCTTGGCTCTGCTCAACACTTAAACATGAATTCAGTGCAGTGACAGCATCAGCAGGCTTTGACCCTGCATAACATGCTGCCTGCAAAAGTTTTTTAGGTTTGTTTTTAGTTCCTCCTGAAGTCCCAACCCTGGATCATAGGGACTCTGAGTAGGACTCACACCACCATTTGTTCAAGCATGAGAAGGTCTCTCTTTCCTTAGGATGCCTCAGTAACCATGTGAGCAGCACCATCTCCTGTCCCTGTCACCTCAAGTTTCAGTTCCCCCTGGATGCTTCATGGAGGACACTGGTGACAGTAGTTTAGTGTCAGCTGCTCTGAGGCAAACCTTGGGGAGCTCCTTCTGGCATCCTTACCATGTAGATACAGGAAAATGGGAGTAAGAAGAAATTAAAGTCTCGAGAGGAAAAGGGACAGTGCAGCATGGAAAAGGCCACTCAGTAGCTCAGGGTTCTGGAGTTTTAGATTCTAGGTCTTCTAGATTCCAGATCTTAAAAAATGTGAAGTGTGAGCAGGAATGCAAAAGGGAACAAGAACTTTCAGGAGGGACAATCTCCAGAAAAGATTGAGGAGCCTTGCTGTCATCAGTCCAGTGTCAGTCACATTTCTTGAGGACCTACTGCATGTGAGCCAGGTTCTTGCTCAGTTTGAGGTTCTGAAGATGAATAAGCCTAGTTTCAGCCCCGAAGAAGTCATGGCTGCAGGGAAGACAAGTACTAGAATTGGTGCTTTCCATAACTGGCTTGTTGCTGGCACTCAATCTGGTCCAGGATGACCAAAATGGGCACTCCTACCAAGCCTGGGGGTCCAGCGAGGAGATTGTGAAAAGGATAATACCTGGACTGAAGAGTATATTCATTCATTCATTTCTCATTTGTTTATTTGACAGATGTTCAGCAAGTATCAGTACCTTTCAGATGCTATGATAGATATAATGACATACACATTGTAAGGATAGAATAGAAATCAGAAGAAAACAAAGAAGCTATGAGTAGGCAGAATCAGTGATGATATTTGAGAGCTAATCAAAAGGCTGTCATGACCTTCCAATACCTATTCCTGAGGCTCTCCTGGATGCTTCCATCATTAGAGATTCTTTCCTTGTCTGAGACCCATTCAGCCTGGCCTCTCTGGTGCATTACAAATACCTTTTGACACAGGAAAGGCCAGCAAGTTGCCTGAGGGTACTTGGTGCAAGGTTGGGCTGTTGGATATGCAGTAAGTATAAGAGAAGAATAACCAAGGACATATGCCTCTCTTACTCTCTCCCTGGTCGTGCCTGGAGCTGGCTTTCACAGGCCCAGTGATCTCAGCCAGCTAATCCTGCTTGCACAGGGCCTAGGATGCATGCTGCAGACAGCCCCTCAGCCCCTGTCCACTGTGAAAACATGGGACACCCAAGTCGAAGGGAATGTTGAATGACACCATGTGGGTGTGCAGTGGTCTGTGACCGGAAGGTTCGCTGGAAGCAATTTGCAGAGGAGGCCTTCGCAAACCACCTGGATGCTTATTGTAAATTAAAAAAGGAAGAGATGCCACTTTTTTTCTGAATAATTTTTAATACTAGGTTTATGGCTGGGTACATGTGATAGTCATTATAGCTTATTTAACTCTGAAATTATCTGGCCCCTCAAACTCCCCTGGGACTGTAGGAATCGTGGGTTAAATTTTAAAAACACTGTCAGAGAGAAGATGATATGCCTTTCCCTGAAAAAAATAAATGCAAAGCTAAAAAAAAAAAAATCCAAAAAACAAAACCCCCAGCCCTCCCTAGGAAGGGTCTTTATTGTGTCCTCTGTTGGCTGTGTCCATAAGGTGTTCAGAAATTCACCCCCGGCACATGGAGTTTACTTTTATCGGCTATTGCGCTTTTCAGTCTCTGCAATTCCAGTTGTGCCTTTTCTGTCGTGTTGTTTTGGAGAGAGTCCAAAAGCATTTTGAACTCCGAGCTCAAATCTCAGAGGTTTCCACCTCTTTGGAGCCGAACGTGTCATCAGGAGCTGGGAGTCCATGAGTGAGTTACACAGAACAGCTGCGCGGTACCCGCCACCCTCTCCCCAAGGATGACAGCTCTGCAGAGGAGGGTGTTGTAAGCATTCCTGAGCCAGCCAGCTAATCCGGAGGCCCAGCCTGTGGCCTGGGGCTCCTTCTCCAAAGGCTCCCACTAGAATCTAGCATCTTAGGGACTCCTATCTGCAAAGCACCCCTTCTTCAGGGGAGCAGCTTGCATGAGGAAGGGCGGGGAGGAGGGGGGTGGACAAGGCCACCTGAGGGCCATATGGGCAAAAAAGGAAGCGCTTGAGTTGGAGGGGAATTTCCTTTTGGGAACAGGATATTCCCTATCATTAGCTGCTCACAGGAAGGAAAATGGGGAAAGCAGGGTTTCTTTTCAAGTGAGGAGACACCTAACAGCCAGTGATAATGCTTGATTTGGAAGGGCAGGAGGGGATCTGACTTTCCAACCAACAGTTCCATGAAGTGAAAATGGGACTGTTCAGACCCCTGTCAACTCTGAAGTCGATTTCAATTCTGGCCAGCACTCTGCTGAAGTTTTACCAGTCTGTCAATGCGCTGTCATCAGTCCACAGTGTCAGTCACATTTCTTGAGGACCTGGTGGCTTAATGGCATCATTCTCCTCAGATACAGTCAGGCATCTCCTGGTCCTTGGAGTTTGGGCTCCAGAACACCAGACCCACTGCTCAGCGGCATGTTGGTCCCCGGTGCAACTCTAGGTCCCTTCCTCCTCATGACCCTGATGTTCATGGGCCTCACCAGAGGGCTGTGCCTGACTTCAGCCACAGCTACCATCCTTGCTGCTTTCCAGGGAAGGCTCAGAACAGTTGCCTCTGTATAATCTTTACTCTAGCACAAGATCCCTTTTGCACAGGATCTACCTCACCAAAAAACCTCAGGGGTCTTTTATCTGGCAACTTCACCCAGTCCTTGTGATATTGTATAAGAAAAGTCTTAGAGAGAGCATTTTCCCACATTGAGTTCGTAGGAAGATAGAAATCTGGAAACTTCTACACATATCCATTTTGGTATATCTATAATAATAGCATAAAGAAACATTTAAATATGAAAACTAAGGTGAAGGGAGGAAATTGTGGTGGGGTGGGGGAGTGAAACAGGGAGAATAAAATTCCTCATTGCCACCCAACATGGTTCATAGCTTCTTTAAAACAAGAAAGTCATTTATGTAAAATCTTGTCAACCTGCCTTGAAGTGTAAAGGCTTGTAGGAGCTATTGAAAATTTTGTTTTATTTATTCCCTGCAGCAGAAGAAAAATCAATGGCTGCTTGGCGAGTCAGACGTAAATGAGTTATACAGGCCACTGACATGGTGGACCAAACTTTATAACAACCACATTCGCTGCTGTCAGGCCACAGGCTTCAGTGGCGCCAGCTGTAATTATGGCTGATCACCTCTAATTCAGAGCTGCCTGCCTTGATAAAGGTGTCACTGGGAGCCACTGTGGCATCAGCATCAATTGAGGATGTCATGCCAGAGGGCAGTCTGCAGGAGAAAGCTCTTCCTGCCACAGCCCCCAGGGGTCATGCAGACTGTTGGACAAATCTTGCTTTTTAACCCTTCATCCTGAGTACAGAGATGGTCCCGGAAGCTGATTTAAATTCCAAGGGATTCACGGGAACAACCCTGAGCCCCAACAGCAGATAGGTTTAATAAGCCAAGATTTCTCCAAAACCAGAGTTGGGAAGGCAAGATCCACTCTCCTCTGCAGTGTGCATAGAGATGAACTTTTGTATCACTTACCTGATTCCCTGACCACAAAAGCGATTAGGGGCAACAGATTGTAGAAAAGCTGTGATCATGTTTGAGGGGGAGAAAAAAAATGCAGCTTAATGCCTTTCTTCTGCTTTTGTGGTTAAAAAAAAAAAAGAAAAGAAAGAAATTCTCGTGAATTTCCCTTTTTCAAAGATTTTTTTTTCTTTTTGAAAGAGGTATGAAGGGCAAGGGGAAATAGAAAGCTGAGTGGAGATGGGTTAAAAAGCCTTGCTAACAAAGCCGATAAGTGTCCCAACCAGGTCTAGGAAGTGTGAAGCAATTAAACGGGCTTCACTGACATTTGTGAAGGATAAGATTTGACTCCCCCCTGCCTCCCCAGGCTGTTTTTCCAACCTCTGTAATTAAAAAAGAGACACACATACTATTTGTTCTCCCTGTACCCTCTCTAGACTCACGGACAGCCCCACCCGCCCCCCGCACACTCCTGCAGCAAGAAAAAGGGTGGCCTGCCTCATTTGGAAGAGGGACCTGTTTGGATCCCCTGTTTGGACAGTTCACCTGAGAGCAGCCCACTGGTCTCAAAAAGGCAGGGAGGTATTTTGTAGCTAAGGTTCTTTTGCTTTAACCCATCAGACGGCAGCCAGCATGGGCCAGCACAGAAATGGCTGTGATTTTCACAGTCCTTGATGGCTCCAGACACAGGCGCGTGTTTGGAGCAGAAGTGGTTTTGCCCTTGCTGACAGGGAGGTCAGATGCAAAGGAGTCTCTGGAGGGGAGATGGTTGGCATTCGGCAACAGAAAATCCCATCCCGCTCCAGGAAAAAAGGGCCCTCGGCCATGGAAACCCTGTCACCTGGTCTTTTCATTCTAGGTTCTTCCAACCTGTGCTCACTCCCTGCTTCCCCATCTCTACATGCTTCTTCCTTGTTATTTCCCCTTTTGCAAAGTCAGGGGCACTTAAAAAAATCAACTTTTCATTATTATTATTATTATTTTATCAGGACCATTGGACCCCTGGCTGCACACCCCAGGGTCCCTCCCTGAGCTCTCTGATGGCAGCTGTCAGACCATCCCGAGGCGGCACTGTTTCCTCCTCTGTTTACCCGTTTCTAAGGGCAATTGCACCGCGAAGGCTCCCTGAGCCTGGAACTCGGCCTGGGGCTGTTTTGGTTACATTGAAGTTTTTGCTTCAGTTCTGCCAGATTTAAATGGTGACTTCACCAGCACTGAGCTAAAAAGGAGAAGGGGGAGGAGGGCGAGCCCAGGAGAAAGAGAGCGAGCGAGCTGGAGGGAGAGAGCCAGAGCTAGGCGCTAAAGAAGGGCCAGAGCATTACATCATCACTTGGCCTGGAATCAAATGGGAAGGATATGACTCACTCAAGCTAGTTAAGCTTTGGCTCAAATTCTACACACACTCATTCCAGAGCGCTCATGTTCTGCACCTCAGGAGGGAATTCAGCCTCAGTGATGTCCATGAGGTTTGTTTTTAATTTTATTTTCTTTTTCTTGATTTTAGAGATTTTTTTTTGCCCCTACTGCTTTCTGTTCATGAGACTTCATCCTCCTCCTCCTCTTCTTCTTTTTCTCCCCCCCCCCAGCCCGTTCGCATTTCTGCCTGTCTTTGTTCCCCCTCCTCTTACTTCTCCTCTTTCCTCAGCCCCTCCGCTCCTCTTCTTGCCCCAAAGAGGCATTTCTTTTCACTTTGATCAGAGTTTTTTGTTGTTGTTGCTCTAGTACAGAGACCTGAATGAGTTGAGCAGAGACCAGGCTGGGCACAAAAAAAAAAAAAAAAAGAAAGAAAGACAAGCAAACCAAAGCCACAGGAGCAAAAAGGCCACAAATAAAAAGCGAAGCGAGAAAGAGCAAACTCGGTGGAAGTTTCTTTGCTGCGGTGTCGCTCCTAATCAGAGGAGACAGGGAGAGAGTTAAAACGCAGGGACCAATCGCTCGAATGGTGATGTAATGCAAGAACCGCAGGGTAGTTAAGTAACGTGAGAGCCAGGGGGTCAGGGTTGCAAAGCATTTACCTGCTCTCAAGGGGTTTTCAGTTTATTATCAATTGCAGTGACTGTAACTGGCTTCAGACTGCAATCTCTAATTATTCACAGACGCCCCTTTTTTATCTTTTATTATTAAAAGTAAAACTATATTATGGTATTTTAAAAAACATGATATTATCACAGCTGTGTATTATTTTCCACCAGGCTATATTCCTTTCTCTTTCTCTCTCTCTTCTCTCTCTCTCTCTCTCTCTCTCTCTCTCTCTCTCTCTCTCTCTCTCTCACTTTTTCTCCCTCTCCCTCTCTCTCTCTCCCTCTCCCTCCCTCCCATTTAAATGGCTCAAAAACTGTTGTTTTTTCGTGAACGGAAGGGTCAAAGTGATGGTGTGTGGGTGTGGGGAACTTTTTGAGTGTAACTGGTGAATTATAAGTGACCAGAAAACTATTTGGTGGGTTGTATTGCATGTGAAAATGTTATTCCATTTATTATTAAGAAATGACTGTGTGGATTTTTAAAGTAATATATGATGATCCTTAAAAGTCGTTATAAACCCTCACCTATTATTTCAGCTAAGGTGAACAGCGATTGTGCATTCACTTGAGAATTTTAACTTTCTGTTGTTCCACTTGACGGTGAACTTAATCCAGGGCTGTCTTGACGACTCAGATTCCTGAGTTAATATGAAGATAATATATGGGGGTACCGGGAAGGATGCTAAAAACTTCTTGATTGATTTGTTTCAGGAACAGCTAGTTAATGTTTGAGAGTAAGGAATAAACTGTTAATGTATGAAGAGGGGTCAATGATACTATTCCTGATGCTTTAAGGATCTCACAGTGAGAGAGAGATTTTTATGTTTTGAAAATTATTCCCACATCTCTATTTCATAAAATAGATCTAGCATTGCCCAGGCTGAGTGCGTTTTGAAAAAAATCCAGCATCATTAGTTACAAACAGGTGGTCTCTAGAAGGCAAGAGTAAGCCCAACACCCACATCTAGACTCTGGGTTCTCCTGAACTTCGTGTGTCCTTCCTAGTCTTGACCATCTTCAGCTGGGTGTACACTAAGGTGTGGGGCACTTACGTGATTTTTTTTCATGAATGTTGTGGATGTGATTGATCATTTATAGGTCTTCTCCCCTTGCTCCATTTTTGGGCAGAGGAATGGGGGGGGGGTAGAAGTAATTTTTGGAGGAAATAGCTGATCAGGTAGAAGATGAGAGGCTAACCCTGAACTTGACCTTGAGGGCATCACTTAAACATAGGTGTCGGGGGGTGCTGTTTTACAGTGAAGGACTTGACGGGGTGGGCAATAAGCCCTTCCCTCCCAAATTGACCTTAGATGATCTTTCAAGTCACTTCTTTCTGGAAAGTTCTGGGTCTGTTTTCTATGTTGTTGGTTTTTGAGTTTTGTTTGTTTGCTTATTTGTTTTTATTTGGGGTAATGCTGAAAGGTACTTGGCATAACATTTCAGAGAAAGATACATTTTAAATTCAAGATGAATTAGTGCCTGAGAAGAAATGAACGGGGAAGGATGCAGAGAGACTTCTCTTTCCTCCTTTGCTTTTGCTTTCTGGAATGCAGATTCCTTATGTAGTGAAATTCTTACTTTTTAAGTGTTACCTGTGAGAAGACCTCAATGAGACATAATTGCCTAGGTTAGTTTGTTAAAAAGAGTGGTAGAAGAGACAGGAAATTTACCTGCCTGGTAAATTTCCCGAAAAGTTCCTGAATGTTCTTTAGATTCACGAAATAGTGCTAAGAACACAGATGCTGTTGTGCTTCAGTTGCTCAGACAGTGCAGGGCAGGGTTAAGGGGCAAAATTATTCCTCCAAAAGAATACATCACGATCTGATATGTTTCTATAATTCCAACATAAGATCAAGTTTTGTTTTTTGCTGTGGTTTTGTTTTGCGATGTTATGGATTAAACCCAAGGTATCCTACATGCTAGTCACATGCTCTACCACTGAGCTACATCCTTGGCCCCTCAGGGACAGATATCGATTTCTTAAATAAGATTTAAGATTTAAAACTTTTAGAGATCATGAAAGGCGAAACTTATGAACTTGTTAGAAAAACAAATTTCTTTTAGGATTTTTTTTTCTAGTTGCAGATGGACACAGTTTCTTTATTTATCCATTTTTTATGTGGTACTGAGGATTGGACCCAGTGCCTCACACATGTGAGGCAGGTGTTTAACCACTGAGCTATAGCCCCAGCCCCAGAAAGACAAATGTTTTTTAGACACTATTTCTATTCCTTGGTCAAATTCCAAAGTAGTAGTCTTTTAATAAAGTCTTTGTTTTTGTATCTGGGATAGTAGCCTCATTGTAATTAATTGTGCGTAGGGAAGGACTATTACTACGCTGATCTGTGGAGAGAAATTACTCGAGCTGAAATGAAATCCATGGTGAAGGTTATTAGTCATTGTGCATAGTTTGGCAAGTGCCAATTGTATGCTTGGGACTCCTCAGGAATAAAGAGGGCATGATTGCTTTTTTTAGAGCATTACAGTTTATGTTGACTTGGCTGTGAGTTGTTCACCCATGATCAGAAATGCCTTGACTGACTGAGAGACAATGCGAGGAGTACTCACCTCTCCTGTGTTCCTTCTCTCTGTGTCACCTGTGACACTAGGTGGCACTTCTGTTGTTTTGGTTCATCACCCTTACTCATGGTAACCCAGAAGGGTAATAGCCATTAATTTCACTATTTGATGACTGCTTTATTTGTTTGGGGGGGGGTTTCTTTGATTGCTGTTGTTTTTTAATTGAAAAATTTATTCAGATAAATGTAGATTTACGTACAGTTGTAAGAATTCAGAGCCAGGTGTGGTGGTACACGCCTGTACTCCCAGAGACTCGGGAGGTTGACGCAGGAGGACCGCAAGTTCGAGACCAGCCTCAGCAACTAAGTGAGGCTCCGTCTCAAAAGATAAAAAGGGCTAGGGATGTAGCTTAGGGGTAAAGTGCCCTGGGTCCAATCCCCAGTACAGAAAGAAAGAAAGAAAGAGAGAGAGAGAGAGAGAGAGAGAGAGAGAGAGAGAGAAAGAAAGAGAGAGAAAGAATTCAGAGAGATCACACATACCCTTTACACAGGTACCCCCAAAGGTAACATCTTGCAAAACTCTAGTACAATTCCACAACCGGGATATGGGCATTGATACAATCCATCAATCTGATTCAACTTGTCCCAGTTCAGATCTTGAACTCTTCTCTGTGTACATTGTTTTCACTGATATGAAAATGGAGGGTCGGACTTGCCAATCATACTAGGTCTCACTTGCCATCACGGATACACGTTCCCCCACCACCATGATTTGGTAAAGAGAGAGCTGAGAGCTGTGCCTGTCTATGAGTCCTCAGATAGCCAGTTGGGGAATCCTGATGACATTGTTCATGTTTCCCATTTCCTGGGGGTGTGGCTTCAGTTGTGGCTTTGCCTTCCACAGGGTCTATGGAGCCATGCTTCAGTGTTAGATGAAGGAGGAGGAGGAGTTTTGGTGACATAACAAAAGGGGCACGGAGCATAGTGATATCTGTCCATGGCTAAGTGTGGCCATAAGTTAATGCCAAGCTCAGGGTTCTTTCTCTTTGCCTTCCCATTTTTTCATTGTTGAACACATCAGTGGATACTGGTCAAAGAAGTACAGGTTGGTCTCCTGAAAAGAGCAAGATCCTTTTATGCCTCTGTTCTTGTACTTGATATCATCTCAGACCTCCTTGACTTCCAGATTTTGTTGTTGTTGTTGTTCTGTGGATTGAACCCAAGGGTACTTAACCACTGAGTCATATCCCCAGCTCTTTGTTATATTTTATTTAGAGATAGGGTCTCACTGAGTTGCTAAGGGCCTTACTAAAATGCTGAAGCTGGCTTTGAACTTGCAATCCTTCTGCCTTAGCCTCCTTAGCTTCCGGGATTATAGGAGTGTGCCACTGTGGTCCAGCTCAAATCACTCTTCTACTTTCTATCTGTGTGACTTTGACAAGCCACAGAACCTCTCTGTGTCATTGGTTCTATTTTCTCTCTATAAAATGAGGATAATCCAGAACATGTGGAGCTTTGGTGACAGGTGAAGGTGACTTTTAAGGCTGAATGGGACACTCCTGGCATCAATCCCAGCTGCAGGTGCAGCCTCCCCAGACTTTAACTGCCATCTTATTGTGGACATCACTCATACCTCTTCTTTCCCCAGCCTCTCTTCTGTGATGTTCTTCTTTTTTTTTCTTTTCTTTTCCTCTTCCTCCTCCTCCTTCTTTCTTCTTTTGTGATCCTGGGGAGGGCATACAAGAGCACTCTACCACCTAGCTACTTCCCATCCCTTTCAATTTTGAAACAAGTTCTCACTAAGTTGCCCAGGATGACCTCAAATGTGCGATCCTCCTGCCTCAACCTCCTGGGTTGCTGGGATTACAGGTGTGTGCCACTATTCCCATCTCATGTCACTTTCTTTTTAATTCTGGAAGTCAGTGAGGTCTGTGAACCCATCAGGTGCTAGAAACAGAGGCGTAAAAGGATGATTCTAGTTAAAGTGAGTTGAAGACTAGGACTTGATAAAACCTGCCAGATTCCCCGTGGCCTAGGTGGTTGGATTGAGGGTCGATAATAGAAAATGGATTTCGAGAAAGGACTCTTGTTGTCTCACTCATGCTCAGTTGGACTTTGTGAAGGATGAATGAATGAAGTTCAAGGGAAGTGAATGAATTCAGTCTTGAGAACTGGTTTCTATCCCCCGGTCCTCTAAAATAAGTTTTTCTTTGCAATAGCATGTGTATGAGAGGCCTATTTTCAGCTGGGCAAGGCTACCTTTTAAACTTGCAGTCTCCCTCTCACATATTTTTTCTGGAGGTATATAAATGATGTTTTGGGAGATTGAAGAGAAGGGGACTTCAAAAGTGACAAGTGAGAAACAGCTACGGTGGCAGAGTTGGGCAAATTATGTGACATCGATGGGGCTCAAGAGGCACATCCATGGTGGGATGTGCAAATCTGTGCTGGGATTGGGCCCTAGGGTGTCTCAAGCTGTGCGACATAAACATGGGTTCAGATTTTACTTAATGGCTGGAGGTGTAGCTCAGAGAGAGTGTATGCTTAGCATGCTCCAGGTCCTGGGTTCAATTTCCAGGACCCAAAATAAAAAAAGACTTTACATAGTAAGCATTAGTCAGAAAAACTAGGTTAACACAATGTAGTATTGAGAATTAACCTCTGCAGGCCTGACAGACAACAGGGTGGGCGAATCTGGACCTGAATTTCAAGAAATAGCAGCAGCTACAAGTGAGATCCTGGCTTTTCCTTCCGGCCTTCTCTTTATTTGGTTCTCATGACCCTCAAAGGGGACTGCCCTTTGCATCAGAGTACAGAAAGATGTATGTGCAAGTCTCTGCCTGAGCGGACAGTCAGAGAGCACAGACATGGGGAAATAACCAAGAGGAGGAAGGAAAATGGCGGCAATGACAAACATGGACCAGGCTTATGAAAATTCTGTGGCCCAGATTTCAGTTTACAACTTTTATGCAGGCTTTTCCAGTTTGGTTGGAATGTGGGCTAGAGATTGGGTGCTTTCATGAATTTTGGTTACAACGAGAGCAGTTCTTCAAAAAATTATATGCTTGAAAACTGAGTTGACTTGATTTAGCACTCTAGAGTCCACTACATAGTACACAAACACTTTATAACAAGGCCATACATCTTTTTTTTTCCTGTACCTACATGGGATGGAGAGCTTATTTAATGATTGATGAGGCAACACTGTGCCCAAGAAGAATTAATCAATAGTTTGCTATCATTATAGAGAGTGGGACAGTAGTTATAAAATAACCACGATCCATCCAGCTATCAACAAAGTCTTCCTTTCTTTCCATGTGATGCTCAAAATTGCATTCCACCTTATAAATGTTTTCTTTTCCATCTGAATGTCTGAAATAGAACTGGATGTGTCCACAAAAGCAAAGCCTGGAAAAAGCAATAACATGGCTCCAGACCAACGCCAAGGTATCCATTAATGCACTCACTCAATCACTCATCTTAATGGGAAAACGGGGCCGAGAGTCTGTCTAGTATAAGGAATGCCTACCAGGAGCGACTGCGCTTTAAGAGCCCGTGAAATTTTTGTTTTTTAAATCAAAAGATCTTTAAACAATTGAAGTCATGTTGAGAGCAGCATGAGCTGAAATGGCAGGGAGGCCAGCTGGCCCTCTTGCAGCCTTTGGGACCCATGTGTCCACTTGGCTCTGCCCTTCTGCCCTCCATAGGCCCCATGTCACTGCTAAAGGAAACTCTACGAAACAAGCTCTTTTTGATGAAGGAGTGGGGACAGGCGTATTGGACACACACATCAGTGACTAGGCAGTAACTCTGTGTCTGTATAGGACTAGGATCTGAGAGTATTTGGAATTCTTTGTGCCCATCTTTGGTGGGTCTCCCTTAACCTAGATTCTTAGACTTTTCTTTTACACCTTGGTTCTCTGCATCTTAATACTTGGTATTGTTTATATGTCCACTCCAATTTTATTATGTCTTTTTTTTTGTCTTTAAGAAGTAAAGAAGTATACCACCTATGTTAAAGATAACAAAATATATGATTCTACACACACACACACACACACACACACACACACACTCTCTTCTGTAAAGGAGGAGTGTGATTATTCATTTTCAATATGGCCCAATGCCTTTGTGCCCTGTGACTGGATTTAGATCTAGGTTTCAATTCTGGCTTTGCCATTTGCTAGCTATGTGATTTTTGACAATTGTTTGAAACTTTCTTAGCCTCCTTTACTTTACCTATGAAATGGAATCTATAACTACCGTAATGCACTTAGCATAAAAAGTGCTCAGTAAATGTTATTTAAAAATTTTTTTTGTAGTTGTACATGGACAGCATGCCTTTATTTTATTTGTTCCTTTTTTAAGTGGTTCTAAGGATCGAACCCAGTATTTCACACATGCTAGGCAAGCGCTCTGCCTCTGAGCTACAGCCCCAGCCCAAGTAGATGTTATTTAAGAATAGAACTACCTAGCTTTTCGGAAGTCTGGATGCTGATATAGTTCAGGCATCAAAAATATGATGAGAAATACTGTCATTTATCAGTTTTCTTCCAGAAAGGTAAATTGAGTTACAGAATACAAGTGAGGTCATGAGCAGATAGAAATGTAAGAAGAAAATCATACCACTGGCTGTTACCAACTCTTGATTGGTCAGAAGATCAGGTTTAAGATCTACTTTAAGGCTGGGCATGATGGTGCACACCTGTAATCATGGTGGCTCAGGAGGCTGAGGCAGAAAGATCACAAGTTCAAGACGAGCCTCAGCAATTTAGTGAAGCCTAGGCAACTTAATGAGACCCTGTCTCAAAAAAAAAAATTAAAAAGGGCTGGGGGTGTGACTCAGTGGTAAAGTGTCCCTGAGTTAAATCTCCAGTACAAAAAAAAAAAAAAAGATCTAATTTAGGGTTGTGGATATAGCTCAGTGGTTGAGTGTTTGCTTAGCATGCATGAGGCTCTGGTTTGCTCCTCAGTACAAAAAAGAAGGAGGAGAAGAAGGAGATCTACATTCGTTCATTTCAGTACCAAGAATAGCTGAGTCTTTCTTTCATCCTTTTTAGTTAAACAGTAGGTTTCTTTTTTACATGGTATCAATTAATTTTTATTTTGCATCTACCTCTTCCTGGCCTTCTTATTTATTATAATACTTCAGTCTGCTCAGCAACACTTTGCAGTTGAGGGCTGATCCCATTTAATTCCTCTGGAATTAATCATAATAATAGCAATTATAATAAACCCATTTAGTGTAAACATAGTTGTAAATTGCTCTCGAGTTGCGTTTTCACCTCTAGTTTTGCTCTCACCAGCATCTACGCTAATGTGGATCATGTGGTGACCTCCCTCTAGCCAGACGATTATTCTGCATTTGGATCTTGCCTTAGCTCAGGGCATGGCTGCTCTTTGCCATTTCCTTCCTCCAAGGACAAAGAGGAAGTGTCAGTGTACAGGACCTAAGGAATGTCATTTGATTTGGATTCACTCTCACCATCGGGAACTTCCTTAGCAGTAGAATAATAATCTTCGCATTATAAATGCAGTGATCATGTGGGAACCTTAGAGATCATGCAGTCCAACTCAACAATTTTACAGATTCAGAAATTGAGGTCACCTACAAATGTGAAGAGAATCACCTGATACCATTAGGCCACTTGGCAGCAGGGGAAGAATCAAGCTCTGAGGCCCTGGGAAGCACATTTCTGTCCTGCCCGGCCAGTCTGCTTCTGGTGCCAGGAACTCCATCGTTTTGCACAAGCCAATCCTTCTCAGTTCTCTTTGGAATCCCGGCTCCTTGCGATGGAGGGTTGGGCAGTGTGTAAAGAAAGATTTAAATGTGCAGGGACACAGAAGAGTGACCCATAGAGCCCCACAGTTAGCAGGGCTTCCAGAAGCTGGGAGGCCCCTGGCTGGGTAGATTCCACCCTCTGGTGTGGAAGGAGGAGTGGGAAGCAGACAAGATAACTTGGTTTTGGCTCCCAGTCAAAAACAAGGGGTCCCATTAGGGGGGTGGAGCATCTTGACCCTTGGTCCAAAAGTCATGAGCTACAAATGACATGAGATAAGCAACCTGAGTTCAAGCTCTTTGCTTCCCCCCATTCTCTTCTTCCTGCCCTCTCCCTGGTGAGCCCTGGCTACACTGAGTGTATATTCGATGAGGACTGAACTTGGAAGCCACCCCAGAACCAGCACCCACCCACCTGCAGGATGTGACTTCTGGACTCTGAATCATGCTGCTTCCTCCCTCTGCCTCCCTACCTGAAGTTTTTAGACCATAATTCCCAAACAGCTCCATTTTTGTACAGTTCAGTCCCAAAGAGATCCCCCCACCTTGTGACCACAGAAGACTTGTCACTTCATTACGATTCTGAAAAAAAGAGAGCAAAAGGTCATTCATAGTGCTTTTAATGACTTGTATACATTTCCCATAGAAGCAGCTCTTAGTCTGGCAGGTACAGAGGCCGCTGGCTGAGCATCACTGTTCATAATGCTGTATCACAAGATTCTGCATGGCCAGTTAACCCAATTCATCTTCCCACAGCCATTAGCCAGGTGCCATAATATTCAGCTTTCTGGGAGTCTCCAAAACTCTGTAGTGTGGAGATGAGCTACTGTGCCTCCCGAACTTGGAAGGATATTTGTAACTAATTAACGATGGTTAAGTGTTTGGAAAATGCACGTGGGAAATCCTGCTTGCTGTTTGTCAGTCACTGTAAGACAAACATGACCATTTTTTTTTTCTCAATTAGTTGTCTACCTCCTCCCCAACCCATTTGTTCTTTACCTATTTGTCCCAAACTGGCTAAAGCCACCTCTGGTAGAACAGGGCAGTGGTCAGTAGGATTGAATGGGCATGTTGAGTTTTCTAGCCCTTTGATATCTAATGAGGCAAACTGAAAAGTGCCATTGGCTTCATTATCAGCGAACAAAATATGGTTTTCTCTATGGCAAAGTGGTTTTGAAACTGTTTTGATATGAGTAACAGCAGCAAGAATTTTATTTAATATTATAGTCCAATATTATCATGTGTCAGCTTATAGATATGTATGCAGTCAGCACAATGTTCTGTATCAGTGGGTTCTGCCAACTAGGCTTCAAAAGCCTTAGATCAAAAATATCTGACAAAAATATTAATTCTGTATGGAATATTTTTCTTAACCATTATTCCCTAAACAATGCAGTGGAACAACTATTTACGTTATATGAGGTATTATAAGCAATCTAGAGATGATTTCAAGTATACAGGAGATTGTGCAAAGGCTATGTGCAAATACTATGCTATCTTATGCAAGGAACATGAACATCTGCAGATTTTGGTATGGCAGGGGGGGTTCCTGGAACCCATTCCCCAATATGCTGAAGGACAACTCTATACATGCATTCTTAATCTTTACTGTGCATATTGTTTGATCCGTGTATTATACTCATTCATTTTCCTAAAGTCCTAGTGATGTCAGATTAACTTGTTTTCACCAATTTCTTGCAAATTTTCCTACTGATGAATTGCACCCAGACTTGAAAAACTCTGATAAAGTGGGAAGGTCACTGCAGTGATTGGGCCAGGGTCAGGAGACCTGGGATACCCTCTCTCCCAACTCTAAGATGCCTTTCCTGGACCTACATGTCCTCTTACAAAAATTAAGGCACTTATTTTCAAACTAAGTTTATCCTAGATTACTTTCTTTAAGACCCTCCTGTGCAACCAGACACACTGGTACACACCTGTAACCCCTGTGACTTGGGAGCCTGAGGCAGGAGGATTACAAGTTGGAAGCCAGCCTGGGTAACCTAGCGAGACCCTAAGATTCTTCAAAAGGTCTGGGATTGAAGCACAGTGATAGAGCACCTCTGGATTCAATCCCCAGTACCACAAAACCAAACAAACAAACACCAACATCTTGCTGTGTGGAAGTCCAGAATGGGAAACAAGAGCCCCATCTGGTCCATATCTCCTCCAGTAACTTACTCACCCCCTCTACCCAGAGGTCCTTGGAAGATAATCCCAATACTACCCGTCTAGAAACCTCGTTCTGTCTTTCCTAGTTCAGGCATTTGATGATTGTTTTATTTCCTAGGCAACAGATTCATCTCATGAGATGCAACAGGTTTTATTTCCACTGATTCTGAGGTGGGAATCTCAATTGCAAATCTCTAGAATCAGAGGGAATTTTTGCCATGGGGTGTAGTTCTTTCCTGTTTCAGCTTCACAGCTGGCCTTGTCCTCAGGGGACAGGCCTCTCTGGGAAGGAGCGAGTTTGAAAGGTCTTCCACCAGCTATGAGCAGGCAGACAGGAGGATGTTTATCAATGGCTTTGTGCCTGCTGTTTTCTTCCCTCCTAAATTCAGCAGGTTCTTCATTTTAGACATAGCTCAAATCATTTGGCTTATAGCTGGTAAAATACGATTTTCTGGTTCTCAAAAAGAAAGGCTTTTCAGACTTATAAAAAGAGAGAAGCCCGTAAGACCCCTTGAACATCAAATAGCTCTTACAAAACACCATTTTTTTTTTTTGATGAGTTAAGTGTAAATGAATCAGAAACATACGGATTAAATTTCCCTTGAAAGACACATGGGTTTAAAAATTAAGGGGGGAAAGTGCTTGGCAAGATGGATTTCAGGTTTGTGCCAAACCTCAAAATGTTTGAAAAATGATTTGAGACGTTTTTACTGAAAGTGAAATGCCATGGAGTTCCCTCATCCCCAGACATAATAGTGAATCTTTTTGACAACAATTATATGACAAGGAAAAGGGCCCGTGGAGCTTAGCCACTTTCTCAGTTCTCCTTTAATACCCACTTCCCCCCTCTCTTAAAAAAAAAAAAAAAAAGCACCTCATTTATAGGGCTAAGAGAACTGCCTGATTGACAAACTAAAGTTTCAAGTCAGGCAATTACCAGAAAATAACCCCACAACTCAAAAATACTTGAATCCGCCCTGCCATACTCCCCAATGTCAATCATACCACTTTGTAAGTGGAATAATACACTCTAGGGATGTGCAGTCTTGGATATATTTTATTCATTGGTGTCTAGAACTATGCATGGTTGTTCTAATCGTTTGTCTGACATTATAATGCCAGCTCCTTTGGAGAAGGGGGGAGAATCCAATAGAAACAGATGGGCGGGAAATACCCGATGTTTTGTTAAAACAGATGCAGTGCAGAGATGCCCAATATCATGGAGGAAGGGCATAGGATGAGATTTTCAATTTGCTGGGAATGGTCTTGGGAAGCTGAATTCTGTTATAGCCTCTCTATTTAATAGGCCATATTATAACTTCCCCACATGTCAACATTCTTTCTTCCTGGCATGAGGAAGCTCAGGAGCAACATATTAAGGATCCCTGGACTAACTATCTTATGAATGTTGTGCATCATATCTATTAAATGGCCTCCAATTATTTTTTACTAGCTATTCCTGACAAAAGAAGGCTGACACTTTTACAGCCTAATTTTTCATATGCAGAAGCACAGAAGGAGTGGGTTTTGCGCAAGCTGCATACAGTAAGTGGGGGGGGGGGGGTTGGGCTGCACCATTTGCTCTGTGAAACTACCTTGTTTTGTACCTCTGTTTCATTTTCGTGTTTAAGCCAGGATGACCAAGGTTTGCTTGCTTGCTTCCTTCCTTCCTTCCTTTCTTCCTTTCTTTCTTTTCCTTTGAAAGAAAGGATGCATTCAGTGACTGCCAATGTCGGCTTAGAAACCAGGGAACAACAATGTACTTTATCAAAAGTTTTCAAGTCAATGTAGACCAAAAAAAAAAAAAGATGGGGGGTACTATCTTTATATTTTAGCACTATGTTTGAAGTTGTGGGGAAAATCTATTTTTTATTTTGCCAGGGCAGTATATCACATAGCATCTTGCTCTCTAGGAACCAAAATTAATTTGTTGCTGAAAAAGTACCCAGGCAGGAGAGTAAAAGTCACCCTAACACAGAAAAGGACTTTCAACGCTTCCAGTAAAAATAGTGCATAACTGTGGTTGTTACGTACTACATCTACCTTCTCCATCAGCATCTTATGCCTATCAACATTTATTGAGCTCAAAATAAGGAATAAATGGAAAGTACAAATGCTGGAAAGGAAAAAAAAAAACAGTTATCCCAATTTTCTGTCTTGGAAAAGGCTTCAGAATCAGAAAAAACTGGGGCCAAATTCTGGCTCCATTTTTACCTTTTCGAAAGCAGCTCAGTATAGAACAATAGGGCTAAGAAGGGCTTTTTGATTCAAAGAAAAGCTGTCCCCTGCCCAAGTGCTCCCTCTCACTTACCCCAAATGTCTCTCTTCCTTTTATTCCATTGCTGACGAATTAATTCAAAAAGGATCAAAGTCTTGCAGTATAGTCTATCGAACAGTTCTCTCAATTTGTAACTCAGCCACCTACCTGAAATACTGGCAAGATGGATTTTAAAAAATTCTAAATATATGTAGTTCCCAATCTGGCATAGGAAAGGGGATCCACCTGAATGGGATGCACATCAGCCATGTGGTTTATATTTCTAGATGGGACTGTTATCATCCAGAGAGAGTGTTTTCATCTCACAATCAACTGTGAATGATTGTCGTTATTTCATGGTTTCTCCGCCTTTGCTGACATACAGTCATGACCCTGCCTTGCACAGATAACTGGGCTTGGAGCTTCTACCATCAACACTCTCCCCGACCCCCAATGCACATGCCTGCTCGCACAGGCGCATGCGCACTTGGCTCAGGGCGAAGTCTCTTCTTTCCTGGAGATAGTACTGTGTCTTCTGCTGGGGCTTGTGCCCTGGAGCCTCCTAGGTTATTAGATATCACTTTGGGGCGGGGTGGGAGAGTGGGGGGCGGTGTCTCCCATTACACCCTGCACCAACTTCCAGGCCTTGTCTGTTTGCCTTAATAGATGATGAATTTCTTCAGGGAAGGGATGATCTTTTATTCATCCCTTAGCAGAAGCTAAGTAAATGTGTTTAAAAAAAAAAAAAAAACTTAAAAATATTTTTTGTGTGTCTGTTGGTTACATTGTTTTTTTTGTTTTGTTTTGTTTTGTTTTTTTTAATTAAAGCCACAGTGGGGAGCAGAGGGGCTCTCTGGGTTCTTAGTCTTTGTAGAAAATGTAAGGAGAAAAATGCTGGAAAGTTTGTGCTCCAATGATGAGATCCTTGTTAGTCTCAGCTTTCTCCCCTAACCTGTGTTTATCTGGATGGTCTTATTTATACCTATTTCCTTTTGATGAAAATAGTAGCTTAAAAAAAGTGAATTTACCACAGGGATGATACTTTTGACTCTGGCCCAAGTTTCACAGAGTTAAGATGTGGCCCTGTATGTGGATATCCAACTAGATGCTCATTTTCTGAGTCATCTGACTTCTGAGTTTTCACTTTTTTAAGAGTGTAATTAAGATAGGTTCCCAGGGATTAAAAACAAATAGCTCTGTGAGTAAAGCAGCCAGTCTATAGGTTGAGATCCATATATGGAGATCTGTGGGCACCTACCCAAATGGAGAGAAGCATTAAGAGCTATTCAAAACCTACTGAAATGTCAACACACTTTTGAAAAGGGTCCATTAGGGATGCAAATGTGTGGTTGGCTGATTATGATAAGCACGAGAAAGAAAACAGTGAAACCCATTAGAAGGTTTTGAGAACTGGGCTGTGAAGAGTGTGGAAGACAAGTCTAGTTTCTGCTAGGGCTGGACTTCATTTCCTTAGCCTACCCTGCCTTCTGAACCAGCAATTCTAATGATTTAAATGGCCCCAAGAATTCCTTCTATTTTGGATAAAGCCAATTAGCTCATCTGTAAAAAGGCCAACTTTGAAATTCCATCTATGTCAGATAAAATTCATCTTAATAAGATCCATTCTCGGGATGACACCCTGTGACTTGCTTCTGTGGAGGGCCTGACTAGGAGCGGCCTCTGAGCTTTGGATATGTTTTGGTTTTTTGCAGGCAGCAGTTTTTATTATCAAAAGTTGATTCTAATTTAAAATCTTTCATTCTTACTACATATACTTCTACAGATCAACTCACACTAGAGGTTTATTTAATAATCATTTAAGGATTTTCTATGAAAAAAAATCAACTAATCAGAAGGACAAGTTTAATTGTGGCCATCTGTTGGTCACATATGACGTCAAATGATATTCATCATAATGAACAAATTGAAGCGTAATTTTTGTATAATCGCTCCAAATGTTTTAAAAAAATAGCTAATTGATTTTTTCCAACTTCCTTGATCTGGAGGGAATTGTATCAATTTCGAGGACGTCATAAAACCAAATATTTAAAGTATGTTTCAAATAATAAGAGAGAACTACTTAACTTAATAAAGATGTGGAATTCATTTATGAAGACAAACACTGGCTGTGGACCAATAGGCCAAGAATTTGCCAGGCTTTTGCAGTAGGCAGTCAGTCATTCTTGCATATCCCCTCTGCTCTGTCACACCTAAGCTCCCTCCACAGAGAAAATGCATTCTCTTGGCCATTCTGGACTTTAAAATCATTGCTTTGGTTTGCTTTGTTTTTGAGAAAACACACACATACGGTATTTTTTTCAGTTTTCTTCCTTATAAGGAACGTATCCCATGGCACTTATAATTGTATTTCTTATTGCCTTATTTTAATTAAAGAGGTTTACTTGGCACAAGTGTTTGATGCTTGGAAACGTGACATAAAAGTTAGGTCTAACCCTTCTGCAGAGTTTCAGCCATTGAAAGTATTAGCAAAAATGGAAAAACATTTAATTATACTAAGAAAAGTTAAGTTTTTCAGCACTACCCTAGAACAAAAATCACAAGCCCTTAAGTGAGCATCCCCCCACTTTTTTTTTTTTTTTTTTTGGTACCAGGAATTGAGCTCAAGGGTGCTTAATGACTGAGCCAAATCTCCAGCCCTTCTTATTTTTATTTTGAGATAGGGTCTCGCTAAGTTACTTAGGGCCTCACTTAGTTGTTGAGGCTGGCCTCAGACTTGCAATCCTCCTGCCTCAGCAACCCAAATTGCTGAGATTATAGGTGTGTGCCACCACACCTGGCTTGGCATTTTCCCTTTTGCACTTGTCAAGACAAATGGCCTTGTAATTCAAAGTGTCAGAGCAATCTACTGCCAGTAGCATTTAGGGTAGCCTTTGGTGGTCATTACTTTGAATCACCCTCTTAACTTCCAGAAAGCTTCCCAGCTGTGAGATGGTATTCTCCTTTCTCCTTCTCCAGGAAGTAGGCACAACTTTTCCCCAGGGTCAAAAGAAATCATAATGTGGCTGAGGCTATAGCTCAGCATTAGAGTTGCCTGCCTTGTATGTTCAATCCTCAGCACCACATAAAAATAAATAAATAAAATAAAGGTATTGTGCCCATCTACAACTAGAAAAAAGAAAAGAAAAGAAATCAGAATGACTTTATGACTTTATCTCTGGCAGTCAAAATATACATAGCACCTGTCATCAGGGAATGATGAGTCTAAGGCAAGAGACAAACATTGAACTAATAATCATATCTACAAATATGTTATTAGAAATAGCATGAAAGGCAAGCACAGGGGGCTGTGACTTTCTAAATTAGAGATACCTCTAATTAAGGGACCACAGAAAAATTTAAGCAATATATCAACAGAGGTCTAAAAGATGGATGAGAGTTGTCAACAAAAGGGCAGATGACTGAGTATCTCAGGCAAGGCCATAGGATATATCAAGGCCCTGGTGGAGGAAGAGCTGGGCACATTCTAGGAAACCATGATGGGTGGAACATACCAAGCCAGGTGGGAAGTAGTAGAGCAGACATCCAAGAAGCATAACATTTAAAAAAATGCCTTCTCAAAATAAATAAATAAATAAATTAGTAAAAATCCTTAATGCTTGAAAGAATGTTGAGCAGGGAAGTGTCAGTCTAGAACTTTGGTTCATGAAGATAATTCTGGTGGCACTGCAGAGGTTGGATTGGAGGGGAGGAAAACTAGAGGCAGAAATTATTGGAAGAAATCAAGTTAGAGAACACAGTGTTTTGGACCAGGATCTTGGCAGTGGGGATAAAGCCAAGTGGATGGATTCCAGGTCTCTAGTGGGGGGGGTGGAGTCGATAGAACTTGGTGAATAACTAGAAGTCAGGATGAGGATGTCCAAGTTATGGCCTGGATTCTACCAAGCTACTCCTTTCAAATATATTTAAGGAGATGTAGGAAGCTTTCTATGAAAAATAATCTAAAAGATGGGACACTGTATTAATCAAAGTTACTCAGAGAAACAAACTAATAGGAAAGAGATGACACATACATACGTACATACATACATACATACATACCATTCCCAACATAAAATGGTTTGATTTAATGATTTTTTTGACTTTATGGTGTTGTGAAAGCATATCCATACAACCATTCTGATTTTCACTTTCAGGATAGTGAAATTCAATAAATTCAATAAATTACATGAGATATTAAACACTGTGTTATACTGTAAGCTTCTTGTTTGTGTGTGTGTGTGTGTGTGTGTGTGTGTGTGTGTGTGTGTGTGTGATTTTACCCAACTATAAGCTAATGTAGGTGTTTTGAACAAATGTTCAAAGTAGACTAAGCTAGGCTGTGATGTTCGGGAGGTTAGGTGTATTAAATGCATTTTTGCCTTACAATATTTTCAACTTAGGATGGTATGTTAGTCAGTTTTTTGTTGCTGTGACAAAAATACCTGACAAGAACAACTTAGAGAAGGAAAAGTTTATTTTGGCCTGTGATTTCAGAGTCTATGGGTCAGCCTACTCCATTGTGCTTGGCCCAAGGTGAGGCAGAGCGTCACGGTCAAAGAGCATAGTGGAGGAAAGTAGCTCTGGACATGGTGACCAGAAAGCAGAGATGGAGAGGGGGAAGGGACCACAGGGAAGATGAACTCTTCCAGGGCACAGCCCCAGTGCCCCAACTCTTCTAGCCACACCCTATCTGCCTGTAGTTACCACCCAGTCAGTTCATTTAAATTAGGGTGGACTAATTAGTTTTTACACCTCTCACAATCCACGTCATTTCACCTCTGAAGAGTCTTGCATTAACACAGGAGATTTTGGGGAAAGCTCATTTCAAACTAAAATAGATGGGTTTATCAGGACACAAACCCACAATAAATAGAGGAATCAATCATTCTTTTGGGGGACAGCGGGGGCCGGGCCGGATGCTAGGGATTGAACTGAGGAGCACTCGGCCACTGAGCCACATCCCCAGCCCTAGTTTGTATTTTATTTAGAGACAGGGTCTCACTGAGTTTCTTAGCGCCTCACTTTTGCTGAGGCTGGCTTTGAATTCACGATCCTACCTCAGCCTCCCAAGCTGCTGGGATTATAGGCATGCGCCACAGTGCCCAGCTCAATCTATCTTTCTTTTTCTCTCTTTTTCTCTTTCTCTCTCCCTCCCTTCCTCTCCTTTCTCACTCATTCCTCCCCTCCCTCCCTCCCTTCCTTCCTTTCTACCATAAGGAATTAGTTCACTAGATTATGGAGGTTGAGAAGTCCCACTATTTGCCGTCTGCCAACTGAAGACATGGAAAGAAAATGGTATAAATTCTAGTCAAAATCTGAAGAACCAGGAGCACCAATGGTATTAGTCTCAGACCAAAGGCTGAGAAGGAATGTTCCAGCTTAAGAAGTCACCTTCCCTTACCTTTTTTGTTCTATTTAGGTTCTCTCTGGTCACACTGTGCCCTCCTAATGAGGGAGGCATAGCACTTTACTCAGCCCACCAGTTCAAATGCTAACCTTTTCCAGAACCTCCCTTATAGACAAACCCAGAAATGATGTTTCAATAGACCTCTGGGCAACTGGTGGCTCAGTGAAGTGGACAGGTAAAACAGTCATGGGCACTGTGGACCAGACAGATCATCCACAGGACCCAACACTGGAACTTGCGGAAAATTAGCTTTTTCCCTGAGAGGATCACCTGGCATCTACGAGTCACTAGGAAAAATGTTTTTCCTGGAAACTTATAGACGGGGAGGATTTTGTCACACCTCAAATACCCATTTTAGATCTCGTTCCTGTGGATCTAACAGCACTACACTGAAAAGACAGAACTGCTGATTTGGGGATCTGTCCTACCCCTCGAGTCATTCAGCTTAACAACAAATGACTTACTCTAGTGCATAAAAGAGTAAAGCCTTTATTTTCATAGTCATTAAAATGATTATTGTTCATAAGTGAGAAGAAACCATACCCTCTCCTGGGTCCCTGCCCTTCTTTGCTAAATGCTACCTGTACTCAGGGAAAATGGGAGTCTTTCTCTCGTTCAAGAAAAGGAATGCTCAAGAGCAGCCAGTGAGGAATTACTCACCCATTTGTCCTTGACTTTGAGGAAAATCTATTCATGACAGATCTGTTGCTTCCCTAAAGTAAGATTTCTGGATCTCTCCCTAAGTCAGGTTACCCACTCTGGATCATATCTGCTCATAACAGTTTAGGGTTGCAAAGGTCCTTGAAGACTATTGTTTTGGTCACTTTATGTGTGAAGAAACAGAAACTTAGAGGCAATGAGGCCATAGCCCAGGATCACCAGGCAAGTGAGAGGTGGAGGCCATCGGTGCCCTTGTGGGCTGTTCACGTTCAAAGCCATGCTATGATGGGCTTGGCCACTTTTTTGCTGTACCATTTTATGATCTTCAATTTAACATCTGAGAAAGTACAACTCAGCCTTTCTGTTCTGATGAGAGACTTAATTTTAGGGATCAGAGGAGAAACTAAGCTTTCAACCTAATGTGAAGGGATTTTGGGGGGGACAGTTCCTCCCCATGGGCAAACATAAAGAGGGACCTGTTCTTTAAGTCCACTGTTATTCACTTTCTGTTTCTATTAGTGATTTATTATCTGTAGCTAAAATTGACATTTACTTTTCCCATAACCCTACCACAAATTAAAATCAGGCCCTGAGTGCCTCCAGGGAAGATATTTATTAAGCTGTAGGAAGACATCTGAAATGATACCAAACTATATTTTAAACTTGAAACCCGAGGTACCACATTTGTTTGAGGGTAGGAGTAGGACTGTCTGGGGAATAATTTAGAAAACCGAGTAAGTCACCCTCTTTGGCAACATGTAGGGCCACCAGGGCAGGCAAACATGCCTTAGAAGAGACATTTAATATGTAAACCCCTGTGTGGCTTGTAACTGATCATTGAAACCTAAAGAATTTGTTTTTCAGAATGAACTTAAAAGAAATGGAAGCCCTTTTAATCTGCATGCCTTTGAAGAAAAGATGCAGATCTTTCAATTATAAATACCCTAAAAGGGTTGGGAGAAATATCAAAATAAAACCTATAAAAATGTAAAACTGGGTTCTGAAGTTGACCTGGGTAATAGAGGCAAAAAGTGTGTTTGGACCGGGTATCCTGTGCATGTCTGCAGGTGTTTGTGTGTAGTGGGAGTGTTTACATGTATAGCACAGCCACAATCTCAATCTCATGACAGATCCATCCCTGTCCCCTGGGAAGTCATTAACAGTGGCTTGTTTGCTTGTGTTTCTAGTCCATCCATGAATTATTTGGAAAATAGCAAAGCCTAGTTGAAAAGCCCTTTGAGATCCTTGTATGCAAAGTATGAAATAAATGCCAAGTATCATTGTCATGAACTTTATTGCTCCTATTCTACTAAGTGTTTCAGATTAATATCAATTTAGCTTCATGATAAGTGCTTCTGTAAAGTGGGAGAACTGGAAAGGTAGCTCAAGGTAGATTGCACAAGGAAGAGTACAGTTTCCTAGAAACTCCACCCTTGCTTGGACTCCTTGCTCAAGTCAATGCTAACCTGATAGTCCCTAGAAATCAGGAGTGGGTTGAGTTACCATGACTCTTAGAAAGACCCCTGTCATGGGGCTGGGGGTGTGGCTGAGTGGTAGAGTGCTTGCTTAGCACTCTAAAAAAATAAAAATAAAAATGATCCCTGTCATGGACATGTCACAGGGGTACAGCTGCCAGGAGATGAGTGACAGGGTAGGATGAGGTAACCTCATTAAGTCATTTAACATACCTCTGTGGGGCTCTGTGGGCCAAGCTCAGTGCTCTCTCTCCAGCCTGAGGGGTACACACATGCTGTGAGAGCACATAGCATGGACCAGCCTGGACTAGAGAGATGGGATCAAGTTTCCCAGAGAAGAGAAAGGGGACTGTACCAGGCCTCACAGTTATGGAAGACACCAAGGTCCCTTGGAAGAGTTAGATGTTTCTGGGTCTTTTCCTTAAACACTTTACCCCTCAAACTTAGAATAATATAGCATTAATTTGTACTTTAAAGGATACTAGTAATTATTTTCTGAAGATGAGTCATTTCTTGACTAGAATAGGCATTGGTCAGTTTACAGGGGCCAAACACACTTAAAATATTCCCTTGAATCACGCTCACGCCACACCTGGGATGTGGGTATGATGGCCACCTGGCTGTTCCCTGAGGAGAAAGCAGAGAGGTCACATGAAGTGCCCAGGTTCCACTCTGGGTCTGTGGCAGAGGCAGGAGGCAACCCAGAGCCTGGGCCTTGTCAGCCACGCGAGGTGGCTTTGTTCAGTTTCCTGGTCTCTGATGGCAGCCAGCGTTATCTCTGTCATTTCTGTCAGCCACCCTGACTGGAATAAGTGAAAATAATGGACCCAACTTAGGACTCCACAAGGTCTGCCAACTAGTTCCCCCTCCTCCTCCTCCTCTTCCTCCTTTTCCTTAGATTCCAGGTCAGACAGGGTCAAATCTATTTTTTTAAGAGCTTAATAAGAGGAAATTCCAGAACCTCAGTTAGCCATTTAATTGTTTTACACTATTTGCTCTTTGGAGATCTTCTTTGCTAACTTAAATCCCATGTGCTGCTCATTTATTACTGTTATTTTGCTTCGGCTGAGTTTCAAAGTCACTGGTGAGCATTCCCTGAATCTAGTAATTTGGAAACTTGAAGATCATGGTTGTCACCTCCCTTCCTTCTCTAGTGTCTCTTCTATTGGCTGAAAACTTCTTAATTCCTGTTCTTTTCCCCTTGGGACTTATTTTCTGGCTTAGCAACTATTTTCCTGGGCTTTTCTGGAAACTTCTCCAAGTTCCATAACGTTTGGCCCTCGCCTGATGAGGATTTCTTTAGCGTCTCTCATACACTCCTCCTATGGATTTTGGCTGTTTGATTCGGCAGTGGTTGAGAACAGCTTGCCACCCTCCATCAAGATGTAACCTAGGGAGGCATTTGCTAAACTTGGGGAGGCTGGGGCAATACCTCCTTCCTTGCCAGGGTTTCTTTGGAGAACAAGAGATCCTCTCAGCAATGTTGTTACTTTATCATTAAGAAGAGAACTTGGGAAATCATTCTTTTAGCAGCCTCAGGTTGCATAGTCTGTATGTGGAGTCACAGCTGCCAAAAGCCACTCCCTCTGGACCTTGGACACATCCCCTTTCCTGCCAGTGAATCAGTGAAACTAATAAATTCCAGCACCACCTCCTAAAGAGCTGAAATAATCCCAGCAAGTGGCTGGGTGGAGGGTGCCATAAATCTGGTCACCCGGGACAGGTATGGAAGAGACCCTGCCTCAAGATTCAAGGAGAGGTTAGATAAAGGCAATCGGGAGGGTATCAGAGTGAAGAGCCTTGTAAAATGCACAGGCTGAGCAGCTGGCTGCTGCTGGTGACCCGATGTGTCTGTTCCAAGGTTCTGTTTTCCCCCAAGTCTCCTGAAACTGAAGCAATTGTCATTTGGCTACAAAATTCAGTTGTCAATTTGGAATATGAGTATGGGGGAGTCTCCTTGTGGATTCCACCACAGATTACTCAATTAAAATATGATAACCCAAAAGCTTTGAAGCCAAAAGAAACCTAAACAGAATAGCCAACCTAGAGCTTGGTGTGGGGGTGGGGCTGTCCCTGCGGCCTGTGAGAGCTCAGGGTTCTCTGCCTCTACAGGATACCCAGGGAAGTGGGTTAGTGAAAGTTTTCATGAATTATTCATCTATGGTGAATGAATGCAAGCAGCAATCTCATGTAAATGACAAGGCTTATAATCAGAGGGCTACTTATTTGTCCACATGAAGCAAGGAGGAAGCTTATTAACAACTCACATTAGGAAGAAATTTTATTTAGAGATCTGCCTCTTTAAAGATATATATTTTTCCCCAACCAGTCAGATGTGCATCATTTGTTTGAGCTACGTTCAAAATCGTCTTTTATTTCGTGTCTTTTGATCTGCATTTACTTGCCTTTTTCTGAGTGTAACTTTATGAATAATTGATGCAACCGAGAAGTTATTGGCTTGTTGAAAAGCCATCTCTTCATGCCTGAACGTCTGACCCATAGCTAAAGCCAAACTGTTGAGGCATTTAGGGTCTTTTATAAAAGATCTTTATAAAGAGCCTTTAGCTCATTACAAGAAAAAAATATATATATATCAGATTTTGAAAATGGATTTTATTTTTCTTACAATAGTACAGCAGAAACCAATCCAGCCGTGTTTTTGGTTAACTTAAATGAATCAGGCTGACTGCATGACTAATTCAGATTAATGGTACAGAAATCAGTCATTAAAGAAGCCAAGAGGAAAAAAAAAAGAAAGATTGATTTAATAGTCTTAACAGAATGACCATAAATTCGTATCTCTCCTCTTATTACTACTCTCTCCGCTTAAAACACTTGAAAGCACTAGTAAACATCTCTGCCTGAGTACATGCAGCGATACACTATAAAACCACGCCAAGGCTCCAGCAGGATGTAGATCTGTTAGCTGTATTATGTTTTATTACTAACATTGGCTTTCTCACAGCCAGGCTTTCATTTAAAGAAAAAGAAGGTATGGTTTCCAAGACATCAGATACCACATCTATAAAACTAAGGCATCAGTTGTACAAAATTGATTCAAAACAACAGAGAGAGAGAGAGAGAGAGAGAGAGAGAGAGAGAGAGACAGAGACCCCAATTTGCATTGTGTGGTATGTTTAATTTCAGATACCCCTGGTGATGAGTACTCCAAAATCACCCTTGTCAACATCAGTAAGTCCGTACAATGCAGAACCAAGATGCTAAATTGACCATAGTATGGCTGTAACTGGTGCCTTGGAGCAAACGCTCTGAGCATTATAAAGTGCGACCTTGTTGCAGGGCATGCATCCAATTTTTAGAACATTATATATATTGGAGACAGATGAGTGGTCCAGAATGATTCGTGGCCTTTTTTTAATGAAATGCCTAAAATATAATTTCAAATGGAAATTAATTTAAGTGATGCAAAAACAAATGGGTCTAGGGCTCATCTGAAAGCGTGGGTTCAACTTCAGGGACACTGGCAAAAAGCACAAATTGCCTTGGGGGTAGTCCCATATGCTTTTCAAGAATAGAAATGGGGTTGTATGAGGCTGTTAATGTAAATTTTGGAATTTCACCGATGACTTGAAGATCAATTACGTTCTTCTCATTAGTTAGCAAAGATCATTTATTGAATATTGTTTTCTCAAGAACCCTTGTTAATGGGAAAGAAGATCCTTGATATCTGTTTTTACTAATTCAAGAAAATTTATTAAACACCGACAAGACACATGCACTTTCTTAAGTTTCAGAAGTCTCTGTTGTGGTAGACAAGGCGGACACAATCTCTCACTTATGAAATTTATTATCTAATTAGGAGGAAATTCATTTTTTTTTTAAAAATATCTGCATCATTGATGAACTCCAATCAACTGAGATGGTAAACTCTAAGAGAAAACAGAACAGACCTAATTTGTTTGTTATATCCTGCCCAATTGGAAATTTGTAAAAGAATTATGCAAATGACCTACATGGCCAAACCAGTTTTCCCCTCTGAAATGATAACACCCATTCTGACATATGTTAGGTGCTTGATTGATCTTTGATGAGTAATTGATTGATTGATTCATTGATTGACTAAATAGTGATAAATGATAGGGGAAAGTAGGGGGTACATTGAGAGTGTTACAAAAAGGGTCCATCCTGGTGTGGTTTCCTAGAGAAGGCAAGGATTACATCAGGAATCTGTGGCAGGAAGGAAGCTGGAACTTTCTGGAAGGTGGGAGAGGGTCAGGATTGGTTGGAGTGTGTGGAGTCCAGGGTCACAGTTGAGGAGGCAGCAGAGGCTAGAGGGTGGGAATCTTTGGACCTTTGCCACGTTCTATCACAGGGAGACAGACTTCCCATCCCCCAGATAGCAACCTGTTTTGACATTGCTATTTTACCAGTTTATAGGATAAGATGGCAGACTAGGGTAAGGCAGAAAATAGGATATAGATATAGAGGAAAAAATTCCTGAACACCTAAATGTGTCATCAAAAGAAAAGTAGGAAGGGAGAAATTCTTTTTAAAAAAATTTATTTATTTTACAGTAGAGTGCTTTTTGACATATTGCACTCACATGGAGCCCAACTTCTCATTCCTCTGGCTGTACATGTAATATAGGGTAATAATCATACATGTAATATAGGGTAGCATAATCATACATGTAATATAGGGTAATAATGTCTTTCTCTTTCTACCATCCTTCCCATGCCCACAACCCCACCCCTCCCCTTCCTCCCCTCTACACTAACCAAAATTCCTTTATTCTTCCCTATCCCCACTATGGATCAGCATGTGCTTATCAGAGAAGACATTCAGCTTTTGGGTTTTTGGGATTTGCTTATTTCACTTAGCATGATACTCTCTAGTCCCTCCATTTACCTGCAAATGTCATAAATTTTTTTATTTTTTAAGGCTGAGTAATATTCCATTGAGTATATGTACCACATTTTCTTTATCCATTCCTCTGTTGAAGGACATCCAGTTTGGTTCCATAGTTTAGCTATTGTGAATTGAGCTGCTATAAACATTGATGTGGCTGAGTCACTGTGATATGCTTATTTTAAATCCTTTGGGTACAAACTGAGGAGTGGGATAGCTGGGTCAAATGATGGACCCATTCCAAGTTTTCTGAGGTAGGGAGGGAGAAATTCTTGAGGGGAAGTGTCATCTTTTTAATAGAGATCTTCTGTTGGACCTAAGAAATCTTGGAAAAGGAAAATTCTTGTTATTTTGTTTTAATTAATTTATTTATATTGCTTATTTAGTTTGTGGTACTAGGGATTGAACCCAGGGCCTCACAAGGTTCAGGCAGGCACTTTAGTGCTGATCTCCATTCCAGCCCTTTCTCACTTTTATTCTGAGACAGGATCTCTCTAGATTGCCTAGGCTGGCCTTGAACTTGAGATCCTCCTGCCTTACCAGTACCTGGGATTACAGGTGTGTGCCACAGTACCTGGTGAGAATGCATGTTTTAAAGCTGCTGGTGCATTCATACCTTTCTAGAGCTAAATGTTTCTATTTCTTTGTCTCCTTTGTTAAAAGGGGAAATATTGTATTGGCCTGTGTATCTTTAGAAGATTGGTGGTGAGACTTAGGGCAGACTATGAAGTCATTCAAAAAAGATATGGCAACAGGATCCTACTGTGTCTCCTTGAATTATTTTCAGTTAATACAATAATTAAATGATGTGATTTTAAATGTAGGTTAAACACCTTTCTTGTCTTCCCAATCATTGCTTCTGTTGGATTTTGTCACTGTTCAGGAAAAACAAGATATTGAGGACTGATCTCTGGAGAATTATTTTAGTTCCATTCTAAGGAAATATTTGCAAGGGCTCTTTCTGAGAGACAACATGAAGTCATTTTGCAATTCTCCAAAATTGTGGGTGAGAGAAGTCCATTTGCTTCTATAGAAGGTCTTGGTCATAAGTGGATGAATTTTTAAAGAAATAAATATGCAGGAAATATTGAACATTTTTATATTGATCAAAGTGTAGTTTCTTAATTAAAGGTAAGGACTAGTGTTCTTTAAGATTCCATACTTAAATAATTTCTTGATTGAAATAAGGGGATTATCTGTTGTTTGGTGTTTCAGAATAAAATTACTTTTTATTAAACATATTTAATTTATTTAGCATGTAGTATATCTAAATAATGCTATGAGGTAAATATCATTGTTACCTCCATTTTGCAATTGAGAAACCCAAAGCACAGAGAGATCAAGTAATTTGTCCACAATAGCACAGCTGGTACATGGCAGAGCTCAGATTTCAACATAGGTAGTGTAGTCTGGCTCCTGAACCCATGTTCTTCACTAACCATTTTATAGTAGAATTATTACACATGGAATAAATTAATATATCGTCTTTCCATTTCACATTCTGATTATCGTGACAATTTGCTTTCTTTTCAAAAACAGGAATTTTAAAATTTCACTTTGTAAAAGAATGAGTAAATAAGCATTTCACAATAGAAAATGCCTTCTCTTAAGATTTAAGTGTTCATATTCTCTTCTTTAGCTATTCCCTCTCCCCACCCTGGATAAAACCAGTTTGTCAGATTAGGCCAAAAGAATTTATTTAAGAAGATCTGGGCTGAGGTTGTAGCTCAGTGGTAGAACATTTACCTGGCATGTGTGAGGCACTGGGTTTGATCCTCAGGACCACATTAAAAATAAAATAAAATACAGGAATTGTGTACATCTATAACTAAAAATACTTTTTAAAAAAAGAAGACACAAAAGAAGCACATATTTCTTTTCATAAACAAATGCAAGCAGAGTGAGCAATCAATACCCTTTTTCTAGTCTGTGTGTGAAATGATATTACATTTACAAGAGAAATAAGTGTGGACCCCATAGACTGTAAGGCCCTTTCTCGGAACACCCTCTGTTTGGGGTCTAGTCATGTTCCAGATGTAGTCCTGGTATTAAGAACTAGATTCTTTATTGCTATTTTGTCATTTAATATTTAATATCACTGAACGTAGACACTGACTGCCGCCTACCTTCCAGATGCTGGGTTAAGCCCTGGGCACGCAGCAGTGAGGGGCGAATAAATGTCTTAATGGAGCTTAGAGTCTGACTCAATTAAAAGCCTCTAGCTTTCATGTCAAACCTGAGAACGGAATAGAACTCCAAAGGACTTTGAGATCGCCTACAGCCTGCCTATTCATTGGACAGGTGAAATGGAGAACTCCAAAATTCAGAAAAGTCTCTTCCAATATGACCTCTGAATCTCCTACTGCCTGCCCCAACCTTCTTTCCATATGCTTGCTCTGAAGTTTTTAAAATTTTGCTTCCCATCGAGTCCTGACATTATTATTTCTCTATTGTCTTAAGGTTTCTTTGATGTCTATGGCCTTTCCATGCTAACACTGATGTTCCAGTTTTCCAAGATAATATTCTTCATCACTGTCCTCTTCCTTTGCCTGAGCACATCGCTGGCTGATCTGTCTGTCCTGACAGTTGAATAGGCAATCCAGGACCATAGGGCTTGAAAAGGACCATAGGGCTTTCAAAGATCAGAGAAAGAGAGCACTCCACAGAGACCCTCTCAGGCCTTGCAAACCCACACTCTGGCCCTTGGCTCCTTAGAGAGAGCGAGGCTTGCCCCGGGGGACAAGGAAGACTGGCAGACACAGTCCTGGATTTTCAGACACCCCCAGACTGGAAAACATTCTTTTTGGGGGGGAAAAATGAGGACATGAAATCGTTTGCTGTGGTACCTATCATTCTACTAAGGACAGTGAAAACACAGTCTGTCATCCTTGACATTTTAATTGAAAGAAAAGCTTACATAGATTTCAGCCGTAAGCAGTATGTTTATACAAGTGTATAAAGAGGAATAATCTGTCAAGTTGGAAAACTCTTAATGCTGCAGGACTCAGTTTAGTAATTGAACAATCCAACATGAGCTCACACATCTTACCTTGTTCCATGCCTCAATAATTTTTAGTAGAAATACTTTACCTAGAGGCATATGGTTATTAAAAAGGAGGCTCGGCTTGCTCAAAGTCTGGAATTATTAGCTCATGGCAACAAGCCTGCACTGGAGGAAAGACTGTTGGGTCTTTGTTTTCACAACTTTATTGCTATTTTGTCATCTTACTTGCAGAATCTAATGTGTTGTTTGGGGAGGTCTTTGTTTGCTTTTTTTTATTTTGTTGTTTTTGTTGAAGGAAGAAAATAGAATTTCGCATGGATAAGAGAGTTCTTGTGTTAGCATGTTAGCAGTTTCCCCAGTGTTTTACTACTTCATGCAAAGTCCAGGGAGCAGTGTGAATATCAAAGGAAATGGACCATGAGTTTATTTTAGCATTAAAAAAATCAATAATAACTTAGTTGTGGGAGCTAGCAAGGTGTACTGGGGGAAGCTCTGTATTGCAAGCTGAGTATAAGCCCTGCTCCTTTTCATGACCTGTGTGACCTTGGGCAAATTTGAACGTACCTGGATTCAGTTTGCTCCCAAGTAAAGTGGGAATAATGCTACCTATCTACCACGTGGCATTGTTTCAAGTCATGTGAAATTAGGGCTGTGATAATCCTTTGAAAAATATGAAACGTTGTTCAAGAGCAATATAAAAAGTTTTCTGCCCATATACTATATTAAATAACAATAATTCATTTTTTAGAACACATAAATGGAGTTAGACAATTAATGCAATTATTCCAATACCACTCTTGCTTCAACAATTCAAGTATTCTAGACAAATGTTTGCTTCTATGGGCCTAGTTACATAGAAAATTCTTCAGTCTGGTCCTGTATTTTATTTTATTTCTTTATTTACTGGTGCTGGGAATCAAACACACTTGTGCATGCTAGACAATTCTCTACCATTGAGCAATACCTCAGCCCTGCTCCTTGATATACTTAAGGATGGATAGGCAGTTTACTCTTTTCAGTTTTTATGGTGTAAAAGCCTAAGCAAGAAGCCTAGAGAACTCTATCAGTATGATAAGTGGGAGTTGGGAAATAATTTATAAAGTCTGTGTGAACCTCAGAATTATTCAGAATTCAAACGTATAGGGATCTCAAATAACCATTTTCCCACCCAAGTATATGTTGCTAATCAGTCTGACTGGTACCATTTGGAAGCTGTTATTATAATCCCAAGAGAGCCCAATACCCTGAAAGTCTTTCTTAATTAGTGAGAAAATACTTGATATTTTAAAATCTAGTAGATCTGTGCATTGCATGGAAATAACTAACCTAATCAGAGCATTGAATTAAATTAAACACACCATTCCCCAACTATTCCATATGATAGTTTCCATCATTTGGGTAAAATGAAAACTCATTTTAAATTTAATTACTTTTGCATTCCCTTTCACATCACTATTGAGTTGTTTAATTGATTTCTTTTTCAGAAAGAACACATCAATAAAAACTGATGACCAGAGTTGTTTTTAATATGTCAGGTTAGAAACTGAACGTGAATGATGCTCACAATCATGGTATCGTGAATCCAAGTAATACAAAGAAATGTTTTTCATTGTCTTTTCTATAACAGTGTGTGTTTGTTCCTGTTGGCCCTTGAAGCTTTCCTCTAGTGACAGATATATGGTCACAGGCAGTATATGTGTGTGCGTGCATGTTCGTGCGTGTGTGTGTGTGTGTGTGTGTGTGCGCGCGCGTGCGCGCGCGTATGTGTGTGTGTGTGTATGCATATGTAGATGCATGTATATCCATCTCTGCAGATTGGGTAGATACTAATGAATGGGTAGATGGGTGATGAGGGGTCCCCTCAATGGATCTTGCTTATTATGAAACTGGGGAGTCCAGATAATTAATCCTGGGTTTGGAGGAACTATTACTGAACATTATATGCTGTGACATACAACAGTTTTCTTTTTAATCGCATTCCCAAACAAAACATTCAGACTGGAGAAAATAAAACAAGCTTTGTTGACAGGGCCACATTCCATACCTATCTGACTCGAGCTATTCACCTCTGAATGAAATATACTTTACGAACCTGGTGAAGTCACAACCTTCTGTGGTATTTTGGAGCATTGGAACCAGCAGTTTCCCCAAACTAGGAAAGCTTGAGGACCTTCACCTGGAGTACACACCTTACTGTCAGTGTGTACTCCAGATGCCCCAAGGGCATACATCAGGAAATACCCTTAGTACCTCATTTGCATTTCTGAAAAAATGCTCATTTCATTGTTCCCACCTCCTTACATCAGCCTTTCTAGGTATGTCCGCATACATACATCCTACTAATAAAACAGATTGTGATTTGTGTACATAAACATAACTTCTGTGAAAGGGCTTTCTATTCTTTTCTAGTTCCATATATTCACCTTCCTGAGCGTATAAATCTTGACTAATTATGACTAATCCTTCTAGGATGTGTGTGACCATGATGGTTAGCTACATTTCCAAAAGAGCTCTTGGGCAAAAAGAGTGGAAAACTTAATCTTTGGAATTTTAACAGCAATGTGAAGAAAGAACGTGTTGGCATTCTCTTTCCCCAGCTCAGTCTCCCACTTCCCTGTGAGTCACCCAGAGATGCCAAAGAAGGGCCTCCTCTCCCTACTCCAAGGGAACTCTAGCAGAGATTGTGCTTCCCCTAATGGAGGCCAGGCCTGGGCCTGCCTGGAGCATACGGCTGTAGCCTTACCCAGTTCTTTGCATGAGGGGGTCTTCTTTTTTCTTTAGAACATGCACTAATTCTGAAAGTACAAGTTTCTAGCCCAACATTCAGAATACAGTGGTTTAACATGGAAGACTCAGAGAGCCCGAGAGCTTTTGGTTTATTTGTTTTGTTTGTTGTTAAGTCTTTAATTTAATGGCTTGACATTTATATTGCTCCCCAGAGCAAACCCATCAGGAGATTCAAAATTTAGCCAGGGAGGTCAGTTGTTTGCCATTTTTAATAAACACAAATAATTCCCTTTTTCCCTCAGCTCTACATTCCCTGGCTCATTAAATCAATGTAAGGCTCTTAAAGTTTTCTGGGTTTTTTTTTTTTTTCAAATTGAAACAACAGCTCAAACTGTGTACTCCCCGAAGGAATGCTTACCCAAGTTCTGCAGGTCAGGCCCAAATCAGTTTTCTGTCAAACAGCCTAACACCTCGAGTTATTAGGAAATGAGAGCTTGGTGATGGAAAGCTCACTGGGGAAAGGCTGGCCACAGTGCTGTGACCCATGGGCGGGCTGCTTTGGTCTGTGTCCTGACTTTGTTTCTTTCCACTCATTGTGGAGAACTATGAAAAAGTCAAAATCGATTTCTGTCAGGAATTCACAAATGGAGTTTATCCAGCAAATTCAGAGAATGAAAGTGTATCCAGAGCAAAGCCAGGTGAGCTTCCAGGCAGGGGTGTGGGAGAGTGTGTGTTGAACACATGGAGCCAGATCTCCAGCCCTGAGACCCTTCAAAGGCTCAGACCCAGGATTCCACCACAAAATCCCTTTCCTTAGAAGTAATGGCTATGGGAGATTTACTGGCTTGTTTTTATTGAACATCAGTTAGATAACAGGGATCAGGAAATGAAGTAGAATTTGATGTGTTATCTAGGAAGCAGCAAAGGAAATCAGACTTGTATTTTATTTGTTATTATTTCCCTAATATCCACAATTATGTGGCTGTCCCATCAGTGGGTCTGATCGGCTGCACGTCGGACGGGTGGTGTCCCCACTGCTCCTGGACTCTGGTGAGACAGGCTCAGAGCATTGGAAATAATGTTTGTTTGTTTTCTTTGTTTCAGGCCTGTCCCAGGCTCTCTATCTTCTCTGCTACATCTCCACAACAGACAGAGACAGCCCATGCCAGCCTCCATGCCTGGGACCCTGCCCAACCCTACAATGCCGGGATCTTCTGCCGTCTTGATGCCAGTAAGAGTTTCTGGGTGTCTCTTTGGAGCACCTCATTCCAACTATGGCTTGCCACTCTTTTAGCTTTTTTTTTTTTTTTAATGGTACTAGGGGTTGAACTGAGGGCCTCATGCTTGCTAGGCATGCACTCTATCACTACTTTTCTACTCATGACATCCCCCAGCCTGTGGCTTGCCACTCTTAAAAGAGGAAAGGGAAAACTGACCTCTAAGCTGTCTGTCAAGAAAGCAGCTGCTTCAGAGGGGAGGGCTGAGCTTGAATAAAGTCTTGCAACCCTGTTTCAGGAATTAAACATAAATTGCACTTGTTCAGGGCTTTGAAGTGCCAGTTTGCCTTTGGGGCCCCGTTGCCCATCCCCAGGCATCTTACTGACTTTCCTGGACTTCAGCACCTTGTTATGAGACAGGGTCTCTCATCTTCTTGCTGGTGATAACTGGTTCAAAACTAGAGATGGTTTAAATTATACAGGAGAGTGTTCATAGGTTATGAGCAAATGCTAAGCCATCTGATACAAAAGATTTGAGTGTCTGCAGATTTTAGTTTCAAAAGGGAAGGGGTGTTCTGGAACCAGTTCTCTGCAGATACTGATGGATGACTGCACTCGGGAGTCCCCAACTTGAGTTGTATACAGTGGCTTTAAATTGCCAGTGAGTGGTCTAGCCAGAACTGAGAGTTATAATTATAGTAATAACGATAATAATGATCATACATAATAGCTGCTAATATGTGTTTATCCATATCATGTTCTATAAATCATGCTAGCAGCATTTATTGAGTACTTACCATATGTTGGTCACTTTCCAAGTACTTTGTTAACACAAGGAACATTCTGAGATGAGTCTTTTACTGTCCCCATCTTCTGAAGGAGCAAAGTCAGGCAAGTCACTTGCTCAGCTGAAAAGCAGAGCTGTGGAGTCTTGAACCCAGAAATTCTGTCTCCAAAGCCCATTCTTTCACCTACTAAATGATATGTACATTTCCTCCCTTCACTTTCACAGCAATCCCATGAGGGTAGGTACTGTTATTATACTGATCTTACACATGAGGAAACAGAGGCAGAGAGACTGAGTTTCTTGGCTGACGTCACACAGCTGATAGGTGATAGAATCGGGATTCAGGTAGTCTGACTCTTGAGTCTCTACTCATAGTCATCATATGATCCCTTCTGAAAGTAATAGATAATCATACCAGAATGATTCGGACTAATACAAAGCAGTTTTTCTGTCCTTCCACCTCCTCCCTTTCCTTCTTTCTTCCCTAGATTGTGTGTTGGTGAAAATAACTGGTGGTGTTATTTACAGGGCTGCAGGAGTTCTCTAAAGCCCTACATTCAACCCAAACCCTCCCACAACTGGTTAGCAGTATTTTGCAAAGTATTTGAAGTTATTCTGCATGTTTTTAGATAATTTTATCCTCACAGCAATCTTGTGGGGATATGGTATCTATAATTACTGATATAATCGCCTCATAGATGATAAGCCGAGTAAGAAGTTTTGAAGAGAGTTGTCCAGTATCACGTGGTTTAGGAGTGCAGTAAATGGAATGCATATCTCAGCTCACCTGAGAGGTCAGACCGGCCCTGGTGAAGGACTGTGTGTGCTCCTTTCTGTAGGAGGGTGCTGGGGGATACAGAAGGGCTTGTGGATTCAGTTGAGAGCTATTGGCCTGCCCACTACAGATGCCTGGTTGTCCAGGCTAGAAACAGCCACTGTAACCTTGAGCTAGAGGGTGGACAGGTGATGCCAATTGACTTCACCTGCAATGCTCTCCTTAGACTTTTTTTAGATGGTGGAGAACAGCACCTCAGTGCAGTTAGCCCAGATTTTATTCAACTAAACCAATTGTACCGAAGTTTCCGTCACAAGTTGTCTTCCTTTAGGTTCTGACTTCCTCTTGTCCAAAATTAGTATTCTCTATGCCGTATTCAGAAAAATACTACTACAGACAACTTTCCCCCACCTCAGTTTGGCTAAGCTGTGGACCATTCCTAGGGATAAAGTTAGGACACTTGGGCTGAAAGGGCTCTGAGAAAAGATACCTGGCACCAGTTTCCACATTATCCCATCATACAGCCTGACCTCTTGTTCATACTTTAGGATAGAAGCAAAGATTCAGGTTCATGGTCAAGAGCCAGTATGGACTAAAAGGCAGGGAGGCCACTCCCTCGGGAGTTCTCAAACCCTTGTGCATGATGTGTAGAACTGCCATGACAGTAGGTGTCAGCCAAGAGCAGTGATTCTCGGCTGGGGGTGGTTCTGTCCCCCAGGGGGTATTTGGCAAAAACCGGATATGCTGTTAGTTGTCGGCACTGGACTGGCATGGGGAAGCTGATATAGTGGGTAGACACCACAGATGCTGCTAAGCATCCTATAATACACAGGATACTGCCCACAACAAAGATTTCCTTGATCCAAAATGTCAGTGTTGAGCTTGAGAAGCCCTGGTCTTATGTGAAGCAAATGTTACTAATGGAAAATAACACAATGTCTTTCAGAAGTAGATCCTAAGAGTTCCAGGCCCTAGAAATCCAGACTTTTCTTCCTTAGTGTCCTGTCACCAGCTCCTCTGCTATAACTTGGATCTTTTCCCAAAGATCACGCTCTGGGAAACCACAATTCCCTGGGCTTAAATCTGCAGACTGTGTCTTTAGGTGAAGGTGAGATTCATACCTGATTTGTAATGCCTGCTGCCAGGATGCACATTTCACAAAACATAGGTCAGAAGGAAAATGATGTCATCATTTATTCATTCCACAAACTTCTGTTAAGCACCTTTTGTATGCAAGCACAGTGCTAGATGATGGAGATTAAGAAGACCAGGGCAGGTTTTGCCTTCAAGGATTTCAGAGGGTGTAATTTCTTGTCTTGAAAGTCAAATGCATTAATAATTTGGGAACATGAACTTTACATTTACTATTACAAAAGCTCAGTGACATATATACAGTCTAGCTTTTATTTTCCAGTGTGTGAAGAGGGGAAAATTCTTTATTTGGGAGTTATTGTGGTGCTGGGGATTGAACCCAGGGCCTTGCACATGCGAAGCAAGCACTATGCCACTGAGCAGCACCCCCGAGTCCCTGCCTGGATGTTTACCAGCAGTGCTGAATATTACCCATTATTGAACAAACTTGTTCCATCTCCTGGCCTCTTAATTCCAGGCAACTTTTTAAAGTTGAGCTCACAGTGCAGATGGGGCCTTGTCCTTACTTCGAGGAGGCGCTTTGCCCACGCTGTATGTCTATGTGACAATCGTCAGTAAGATGGAAAATGCAATATTTTTTAATAGATAGAAAAATGAAGCCAGTTTGAAACCAGTATATGATGAGTCATGGAGTAGAAATAGTCATAGATGAAAACTTTTCCCAAAAATGGAAGGCTTGCTGACTCTGGATTCAGAAGCCACGAGCAGACTGCTCTCCGCTCTTGGTACAGCTGGTAGTTTAGAAGACACTGGACAAACATCTGTACTTATACAAGATCCTTCTTTGGAAAATTGAAGAGAAAAAGCTCATTTGGACTTGGGTTTCCCTCTCAAAGAGGAAGAAGGGGTCAAATGCTATTCTGACTCTCCCATTTCCAGCCTCTGAGAGTGAGGATTATAAGTAGTATGTATTTTTCCCACTTTTTTTATTGGTACATTATGGTTATACATACTGATAGGATTTGTAGTAATACAAATTTGTATTAATGTAGCAATACATTTTGGGAGGCAATTAAACTCTTGACTTCTTTATGACTTACCCACTAGAGTACATGAATGTATCTAATCGCACTGAACTTGATGAACTTCATGGCACTTACCACTGGTTAAAATGGTACATTTTATGTTAAATGTATTTTACAATTTTTTAAAAAGTGATTGAAAGATTAGACTTTTAGGCTGCCCAGAGATTTAGGAGATACATGGAGTGAATGTTTTATTTTTACTGAATTGATAAGGCTCAAAAAGTTTTACTGAAATACTCGGGAATACATGGAAAATTTGCTTTTACTAGCTCCTCTTAAAAGTTTCCTGTATCCACACCTTGCAGGATAACTGATCAGCTTATTGGCTAAAATCAGGCTAAGCACCCACCTGTCAGTCAGGAGAGAGCTTTTCGCTAACACTTTTACTAATTCAAAGACTAATGTCATAATTGTACCCAACCCCTGGAGTAGACACAAAAGGAATCACAGTGGCAGAATCTCGGCAAGAGAAGACCCCTTGACTAAGCACGGTCATTTAGTTCAGTGATCACACTCAAGCTTCCCTCTAATTGGTGGGATTTCCATGCTCCATCCTTTGAACCTCCACTGATTAGAAACACCCATATTTTCCAACACTTCCCAGGTTAACTTAGAGTGAATACCTGGCTCCCCAAATTTTCAGCTATTGTTTTTATGTTCACCCTTTGGTAATTATATTGAAGAATTGGTTTTCCCTCTGAAGAAAGTCTAGTTATTTTCTGGGTGATATTAATAATAAATGTACTTGCTTTAGCTTATTCTGTGAAGTGTTCATTTTCTACCAAACAGAAAATATTATTAATCAGTTCTTCCTTGACTCAAATAAAAATTTTGCTGTAGAAGTTGAGCAATCCCTGATCTGAAAATTCAAAACCTAAAACTTGGTTGTGCCAACATGATGCCACAATTGAAAAATCCCACATCTGCCCCCATATGATGGTGGTAGTCAAATGTGGGAGTGTTCAACATACTATATACAATTACCTTCAGCCTATGCATATATGGGGTATATGAAACATGAATGAGTTTCATGTTTGGACTTGGGTCCTATCCCAGCATATCTCATTATCATATGCAAATATTTGAAAAATCTGAAAATATCCTAAATCTGAAACACTTCTGGTCCCAGGCACATTGGATAAGGGACACTTACCTTGCATTTACTTCTTAATAGGCATACCCTGAAGACAAAAATAACATAACCCAGCTCAGGTATTTGGATGATATTAATTCTGAAGAGACAGAAGGCCAGAGGAGGATACTGCGGGAGCAGTCATTCATATGTAATCCAAACCCTGAAGCTACCTAAGGCTCAGTTCTTCAGTGAGGCATTGACCAAGTTAAGAAGGAAAAGATACACCCAGGCAGTGGCTTAAACACTCCTGCTGCCTCATTTCAACTGTATTTATGGAATGGAGCAACAGGAAGACCCAGTGCATTGGGAAATGTGGCTTTTAAGATTGTTTATTTTTCCTTATTCCCCCAAAGATTCATGTTTACTATATAAAATTTATAGGGGAATATATCAAAGATATCCTGAGATACCACTTGGTATATTATATATCCTTTTAGCATTTTTCTATGCATATATTATTTCTTACAGCCATAAAAATTAGCATAATTAGTGGTACTTGGAATGGGTGCAAAAGTGGAAATATTCAGTGATTTTGTTTGGAAATCATCTTTCATGACATCACAGTTCTCTTTGCATGGGGAATCTTCCTAGATGGCACAGCTTTGAGTGATTCCTTGATGTCCTTGGTTCAGCTCAAGGCTCAGGAGTGCATTGCTCACCATGTACCAAGCCTGTGGGTTTCTGGGGCTTCTTCAAAGAAATGCTAAAGGATCTGCTTGAAAGGGAAGTGGCATCTTTGTCTATGCCTTGACTGTCTTTCTCAGACTTCTAATTCTGTTGCTTTCCTTTCTCTTAGATGGAGAGACAAATGTCAGTGAACTCCAGCATCATGGGGATGCAAGGTCCAAATCTCAGTAACCCCTGTGCTTCTCCCCAAGTCCAGCCAATGCATTCAGAAGCCAAAATGGTAAATAACTGCTATAATCATCCTTTTATTACTTCATGAATTTTTCTTCTGATTTTTACTCTGACACCCAAATGTTAGTTAAGCCAGGTAGAAGGCTTCCTTTCCCCTCCACCGCCCCCCATATTGCTCTTTCTCTGGAAAGGCAGAGTTTAGAGATTGGCTCCTTTTGAAGATATTTGTTACAGACCCTTGGCATCAGATAAGCATGTCCCAAGTGTTACATTGGCGCTGGTGTTAATGAAAGGGACAATTGAGGTTTGGGGAGATCCATAGAAGTTGGGGTGGGATTTACTCATTATGTGAAATAATCCAAAGTTCTAAGTCCTTCTTCAAGGTAATTACAGCTTCAGTGAACTTTTTTGGTCCAAATGTCATTAACACAGACCTTTAATTCTTAAGTACACACTGTTATGGAAATGCTTTGTGGTTTGTTTGTTATAGTTTTCAGATGTGGTATTGATTTGAAAGGATGAGAGGCTTCATTTCCTTGCAACCTGTACTAAAAAGCGTGACTTCAGGTGACAAGGTTCAGTGACTTTTAACGTGATATTTGTGTGCGCTGAGGTCATTCTTTCCAATCTCAGTGATAGATTTATGCATCTATATTCCACTAAAGATTGATAAAGCCATGCCCCTCTCTCTCTGCAATACAAAGTAAACTTGCTGGTACTATTTAGAGAAGTTATTTAAAATAGGTCATTCAGTGTTTGCTTAGTTAAATTCTAACACCAAAATTAGTCAAGTATCAAGTGACTGTAAAATACAGCCCAGCAGATTTTTTAGTGTCTGATATTGTATAAGGAAGGCATTTGCTAGAACTTTGAGGTTTATCTGGTCTGCTGACTGCACTGGAGACTGTGCGTGTTGGTTGGTGTGAGGAGGTTATGGACAGCTCTGAAAGCTAGCCATCACCTCCCACACGGGGTGGAGCCAGCCCCAGGGACTTCCTTTTCAATGTCAGCAAGTTTTTTTTGAAGCCCATTTTGGTCACTTTCGCTTAGAAACTTCACTCATCTGATGTGCAGTTTCTTGACCCGAGAAATCAACTGAACTCCCAGTGTTGGCTACTTTGGGCAAATAAAATCTGTGGTCAAGAGAGCTCTCTTTACTGTGCCACAGCCCCTGTGACGTGCCAAATGGCACCAGCCTCTCAGCAAAGCTCGTTAAATCTTTTTGGATTCGGCAAATATTTTTTCAACTCAAACCCTTTCAGAGCCAAACCAAATACTTGCTGGCAGAATAAAGTTCAAACTGGCATCTGCTTTGGAGACCAAAGTAATGCCATTTACCTTCTTTTTTTTTTTTTTTTTTTAAGGAAAATAAAAAATGAACTGTGAAGGTACTTAAGAAAAAAACAAAATTAATTTCTTCATTTGCAAATGAATAGTGTTGTGGTTCTGGGTCTGAGACAGTATGCCCCCATCTGGATGGTTCTGGAATCTTCTTATTCCTTCAGGGTCTGTCTTCCTTTTGAGGGATTTTCTAGACAAACTTTAGATGGATTCTAAGTTCCAATTCCAAACAGATTTCTCTGCTAATTGATTTTTCACTGGATTTTTTACCACCACTTGACTATCACCCTGCCTCTCCAATTGTTAGCAAAGAAGGAATATGCCCCCCAAAATAGTACAGATTAAGAATCATTTACATGCATGCAAGAAATCATATAATAGGGCAAATTAATGGTGAATAATGTTGCTGGAAACAAAAGAGAATTGGTCTGTACTTATAAAAATAGTGTTAGTCCACAAACCTTGGCTGAGTTGGATTCACTGAGCAAGCACACCACTCTGCTGATTCATGTTCTAAGTGAATAAATATTTCCAGGCCCATGAGGTCGGGGCTAATGAACTCGACCATGGATTTGGGGCCCAGGGAGCACAGCTATTCTTTCTGCCTCCAACTCCCACCCCTACTACCCCTATTATTGCCAATACATTAATCCAAAGGGGGAAATGGTAGTATTGCCCCCTTATGTTTAGAAGAATAGCATTTACTTAGTTATGCGCAAAAGAGTCAAGTAAGTGAATTATAAAATGTCATTCAGCATTTCTGATCTTATTCTGCCTGTTTTATTCACTGGCGAAACCGGTCATTGCCATCAGCTAACCACATGGTATTTTCTAGCAGCTTTGGGGCTGATCAGATGAAAATGTTTTATGAAATCCAAAGTAGTGAGGGGGGAAAAAAAAATCTTGCTCGATTTTAATGTCAGCCAGAGCCTCTCCAGGTTTCTCTGAACGATGGGCTTTGTTTTTCTATGCCTAATTTTCTTCCTGTGTAAGACTGGAATGGATTCCAGATTTCAACTGAGAGTCTTGTTTCACTGTTTTCAAGGACTTTTCCTTAGGTCACACATGGGCTATTGTGATGAATGCACTCGGCAGGGTGTGTTCTCAGAGCACACAAGTAACCAGAGAGCTAAAGGGAGGTGTTGCCCACACAGTGCCACCGCAGGCTTTCTCTCCTGGGGACAGTGTCAGAGGGTTCATTGCAAACTCCCTATTGCCCCAGACAAAAGACATCACCCCGAATCTCTGGTGAAATGTGGAGGTCTGGGAGGTGGACAAAAGCTTAAGACAGGTTCGCTTTCAAAGCACAACTTTGTTAGAGGCCATCTGACTAAGGGCTTTCCCATCGGAATGCATCTGTTTTCCTTGCAGAACCTCAATTATTTCTGTTGCAGGAGAGAGCAAAATGGGTATTCTTAACAACCTCTCAAGTGTGTCAATCTGGGCCATCCTAAATCAGGAAGCACACGTGCCGATCTTTGGATCTAATGTACATTACTATCAATGAACTGTCCAATCGACGGTTATCATCATTCTGACTGATTATGTTTTAGTTTTATGGCTTTGTTCCTTTTCTGCAGAATTAGGCCAGTGGGCATATGGCTTCACAATTATATAAGTGCATCTGCGCATACTAGGTTTCCTTGGGGCAGAGCAGACTCAAAGCCCTGAGAGACTTCCATCTTTCTGACTACCCCCAATCGGTTCTTCTTTCCAGATTCTTGGGTTCTGGGTGTTTAGGTAGAAATGGGGTCGGCTAGGAAGAAATACACTGGATACCTAGTGGACATTTTTAACATTCAAAGGGGAAAGGGAGGGAAGAAAGGGCATAAGCAGAGAGAAATGGGAAAGGGGAGGGAGGAGAAGTCGGAGGGTGGGGGAAGTGTGAATCACGGTGGGACAGGTTTCCAGTCTCTGCAGTGTTCAGGAGGCTCTGGATTGAAGGAACTCGGCATCCAGAGTCACGCAGATGTGTGTTCATTTCTTTTGGGGAGAATTGAGCCAATTTTATCTCACTTTTGTTTAATGAAATTGAAAGAAATTTGTTTTAAAGAAATTGATAATAAGTTTAGTAGCCAAATAAGCAGTAAGGGGTTGGGGGATTCATCCATATACGTGTCTCACTAAGAATGAGGTGACCACTATTCTAGAAACTGATTAGAAGAAGTGATGGCATATAAATGGCTGTTCTCTGGGGGCTTTGGAGGCCTACCCACATCATAGCTTCAGTTTGGAAGGGGTTAGTAAAGGCTAGAGAGTATTGATATGAGGAAGAAGGTATTTTGGGCTGTGACCTAATTTTGTCCTCGATAGCACCATGAAAAAGCATCGTCCCCACTTTATAGCTGAGACTGCTGAGGCTCTGAGAGGTTTAAAAACTGGCTAAATGAAACATCACTTGGCACAGGCTGATCTCACTTGTGATCAAAGCTCTTTGATCATTACATTGATTCTTTGGATTAAAAATATCATAGTATTAAGCTGTCAGTAACTTTCAGATTAAATCAAATATAAATCAAGTTTATTTATATTTACATATAAAAGATGGCAAGGATAGTTCAGCCTCCGGATCACCTGGAGAAGATGCAGAGTGGTTGGTGGTGTGGAGCTTCTCCCTGGTTTAACCAGTGCTCTGTAGACACAAACTAACCCAGCTCCACTGCCTCTTCACCCAAACACATTTTTGTCTTGTCTATTCTCATTCTCCATGTCCGTCTCTCTCAGTTGCTTTCCTTCAACATCTAGGTTCCTTGAAATGTAAAAGGTCCCATGCATGAGGTCTGAATTCAATCAAGTCCAGTTGAAATAATGGGAGGGGACCAAACCTCACTAAGGAGAAAGGGTGGGATGGAGTGGGCAGGGACAAAGGTGGGGATGAGAAGGAAAGGATAAAACCAGATAAATTCCAAGCCAAGTAAGCAGCCTATAAAGAGGAGCTGACTACATTTGATTTCTTTGAAAGAGACTGGCAAACAGCAGCCATCCTATTTTTTTTTCCCCTTGAGAGAAAAGCAATATGAGTGTTCCTTAGAAAATAGAAGTTCTATTATCGCTGCCCTCGTATGAATTGAGAGAGGCTGTCAACACCTCGAGCTGTTTCTTCCATGGTGATGATCTGTCCATGCTTTATTTTGGTCATTGATTGTCAATACCTTGTCTGTAGTTGAGTTTATGGTTAATTGAATAAATACCTAAGTATATGCATTAATGAATGAATGGAAAAAAAAGACTGTCTTGTCAAGGCCTTTCAGAAATGGAGGGTAATTAGAAAATACCTTGTCTGAACCCCTCTTTTCATACGGGAGGACCCCAAGGCCCACTAAAGACTAAGAGGGATCCCTCCATCATTTAAGAACAAAGCTAGCCAACAAGCTGCAGCCTTCCCGTTTCTACCCAAGGACTGTGCCTTTTCGGTCAGCTCTACTGATAAATCACTAACAGTGCTGCTGTTGGCTCCTGGTTTCCTCCCCACACACTGGCAGACAAGAACTATGGCAGTATAATGAGCCATCCGTGGTTAAATATCCACTTTGTTTTGAATGTCAACCTGGGTGTGTTTGTGTTTGCCTTTTCCCTCCCTAATTATCGGGCTGGATGACTGTTTGCCTACGAGTGCCCCTTGGCCACCCACTGTCCAACAGATAAATCACAGAGAAGCCTGACTCCATGTGGAGCTGCCTAGAAAGTCTATGCACCTGAAGAAACAGTCTCCAGGTAACATCTCTCGGGCAGTTCTGAGAAATGCAGTTCTTTGATTTGCCTATTTGCCTTAATCTTTCCCAGCTTCGTTTCCTAAAAGTTTAGGAATAGAGGGCCCTGAATGAGCAGGCTGTCTGCTTGGAGCTCTGCAGCCAGGCAGGAAGAGCTGTTGGCTTTAAGGAAGTGCTCATTAACTTTTGAATCAAGCCAGAGGACCTGTGTCCTGCAGCTAGCAATCAGAACACAATGATGGTCTGAACTAAAGTGACCACTGGTTTTTTTTTTTTTCAGAATCATCCTGCTTCACAGCTTGAAAACCATTGTTTGACGGGTAGACCAGTAGGAATTATGTAAGATCCGTGACAAAAAACAACAACGACCTGTGCTCTCATTTAATAATATGCAATTTGCCTTCTTAAGGTAGAAAACAGTGATTGCCAACTTAAGCTAGCACTTATGTATGTGGCAAGAACCATATCAAGCATGTTGGCCATGTGTTCTCATTTAGTCCTGACAATAGTCTGATAAGGGAGATACTGTTCATCTCACTTTCCAAAGGATACGCTGAGGTGTTGGGTGATTTCTGGAAACACACATAGCTGGTGAAATTTGGTGCTGGTATGTGAACCCAGGCATTGGGCCTTTGGTCCTGGTCCTTAATCATGTTTTGATTAAGTAGCAGGGATGATCATCCTATGAATTTATATTAGTAAAGGGCTTTGTAAATTCCCGTATACACTGTCTCATTGGAGCCTCATAGAAACCCTGGAGGATCAGCAGGAAAATATTACTAATCCTCATTTTAAAGGCACAGAAAATTTAAGTGACGTTTCCAGAATCACACAATAGTATATCACCATTACCGGGCCTTGAGCTCTGTTCTTCTTTGATTTTTGTCCTGTTTCCACTATGTCAGGTCATCCCTGGTGTCCCTGTGGCAGCTAATTCTGAAGAAAAGCAGACCTTTGTAAAGGTTAGTGTTATCAAGTAAGACAGGCCACTTTTTAGTTTGTGCCTATTAAATTCTGTAAGCCTCATTGAGTAAAACCTGAAGAGAAGTCTTCTCCATAGTCCCGAATGGCCAAGTGCTAAATTTGAGTTTAGCTCTTGTCACTAAAGAAGAAAAGCTACACGTTGAGAATTAATAGAAGCCCTAGCTCCATTCTGTCGGCTAAAAGTGTGACCTCTCACCTGCCATTGCCAGTTTTCCCAATTTACCTATAAAAAATTTCATGTGGGAATATATTTGTCACCTCTTTAATAAAACATAATAAAATAGTAAAACATAATAATAAAACATAAATAATCAGATTATGAAATCACTGATGGGCGCTAGCAACTATTTATTTATGTCCCCCAGAACAGACTATGTTCCTATAAGAAATTATATTCCATGTGCCAGTCAGAACCCAAACATGTGAGATGATCCATTTGATTATATCTTTCTTAGAAACAAGAATTTATAAATTATCAACTGTCTATCAATCACCAAATTTCAAAGCAGAGAAGGGTTTTGGAGATTATTTTAGCAAAATCCTTTCCTTTGAGAAACAAAGACCCGAACTCGTCTAAGATCACAAGCTGTTAGTAGAAGGGAATTAGAACCGAGATTCCTGATTGTCAAGTTCATTGAACTTCCCTCTCCAAGTGCTAGTCAGGAGTGGACAGGGAAAGCCTTCTGCTGACCACCCTGAGTGTGCTTTCTAAGAGGACTGTCCCTGAAACAAATTCTGCAGAATTCGATTAGTGGAGCAAAGTACTTGGTGGAGACAGAGGGTCAGACAGCTTGTCCCTTACATGTCAACTGGGAATCGAAGGGAACCATCAGGTTGCCCCAAGGAATGGGCTCAATTCTCTGGTTGATCCTGGGGCTTGGTGGTCATGACAGCCAAACACAAAGCTGTTCTCATTTGCCAGTCAGCGTTTCATTTCTTGGCGTTGCATGAAAATTACCTTGATTTTTGCCCAACATAGACCAACATAATAGCTCCACATCACGTCACTACTTTTTCTTCAGGCTCCCACAGCTCTGTGCTGCCCTGGATGTGGAGTGCTGAGGGAGCCCTCTGCTTACACAAGCACTAAAGGTTATTGAACTAGATCTCAGTCTGATCAGATCTCTTCTCAGGGCTCTCCCTTCTCCACCCTCACAGCTGGCTCCTCCTGCACACGCTCAGACATTCTCCCAGGACTCATTGTCTTCCCAGTTTTATTTCTTTCTCTTTCTGCCAGTATCCACCCTGTTTGGGTCACCATGGTAATAGGTGAAATACAATCCCAATATTTGCTCACTGCCTCTGTCATCCAGCCCAGCACGCGCATTGCTGGGTCTTGTTTTTGTGTTTGTTTAATGTTCCCAAGCCTGAGGTCAGACGCATCTGGGCAAGGAAACTGCACAGGGTCTGGTTCAGAACATCCTCTCTCAACGTTTTCAGCGCGTCTTCCCCGTGTATGTGTGTACGTGTGTGCACACGTGTGTCCCTGTCTGTTTTGGAACACTGTGGGAATAAGTTCATCTTGTGTCAGAAAAGCCAGGGGGAGAAAAGGAAATTTAACAAATCTTGTTACAGGGAAGCTCTGCTCTGCAGAGATGTATTTTGGTCTTTTTCTTGGAATGTACGTACACTTCCCAAGATTTTTGCCAGCACAACTAATAATGAAAGTTTGCTTTGCACTTTGAGATGATGGTTCTGCCTTGACTTGGTTTTCTATGTGGTAAGTACAGAAGATCTGTCAGAAAATTCAGGCTTTGAAGGGGTTGGAAGCTGTGGTATTGGGGTAGATAGGAGGCAAAGTTTTCTTAAAGGTTTGGTGTTTTATTTTCATAAAAAACAAAAGGGATAATCCAATCTTCTAGTCTAAAAATAACAGAGAGTATATATTTTTTCTCTGTTGGTATTCTTTCAAAATTCTCTTTCTATCCTGTTAGTTTGAGAAGCTAGCTGGAGAGTATTGTATGATTGTTTTATTTGCCTTAGTATGAATTAGAGGAATTGCTAGGTTCTCAGAATAGTTAAGTCCCAACAATAAAGGCACACACTCTGGGTAGTTGTACTTCGAAACTACATGCACAGTCACCAGAGAAGAAGGTGTGTTCAAGGAGAACGAGATCTCCATCCAACTGTGGTCTTGTGTTCCAGAGATTAAAGGTGCAACCAGGCAAGTCAGTAACCTGATTTCAACCCAGGACCAGGATCTGAGGTGTAAGGAGCACACTTGGGTAGAATTTCAGAGTTGGCCAAGGGTTTCACTGGCAACCCTTTCTGGAACATCCTTCTCCCTTTGGACACTCTGTGTAGGACTGCATAGCACCTGTGTTTCCATAGCACGTGAGCTTCAGTCTGGTTCCTCTCCCTTGCAACCCCTTCTCCACTCAGTTCTACCTCTCAATATCACTCACCTAAGCCATCTCCTCCCCGGGCTTCTTGCTGTGTCTGACTGCCTTGCTCATCCTTTCCCACCTCTCTGCTTACAGTTCCTTTGACCTCTGCAAACTCCATCACTCCTTTTGTCAAGACTCAGCTCAAATGCATTCTCCCTGGGAAGTCTTTCCATCTCCCCCAGGTAGACAGAGCCAGGGTGGACTCCACTTGATCTCTGTGTCTCTTCCCCATAGAGTTTCGTTGTTTGTGTACCTGTCTGCAAACTCCCTGAGAGCAGAGGCCAGCGCCACACCCCCAGATCAGCAACTCTCCTGAACAGGCTAGGTGCCTCTCAAAATGTTGATAGAATCAAACAGTCTAATATACTAGTTTAGATGGAGGTGTTGCGATGATTTAAGATGTCATCCCACATTATGGCTATTCATGTTTTCAAAGTTTCAGGAGAAGGTAGGAGTTTAACTCATATGATTGATTTCTGCAAGGTAGAATCTCAGGATCCATAATAAGTGGATGGTAGAGGGATGTTTGAGCAGGTGCAAATCCTTCCTATAATTTCCCAAATCCCTATATTGGTACCTGGGGGTCCTGCCAGCTACGGTCAAGTGCAGCTCTGCTGAGAAGTTCTGCATGAGACCACTGGGCACCCTCTGAAGGTGAGGTGGCCTTATATCAAATACTTGGACATTTCGGTGTTAATCCAAGACTTTTAAAAAATGCATGCATTCATGGATTCCAGTGTAGTTTCAGTCATAATTAGTACAAGGTGGAAATCTTTTGAGGATAGGTTAAAATAATTTTTAAAAATTTTTTCCTCACTTATATGTGCAATATATAAAAATTGTGTTCACAGTGAAGTTTATATCCTGCATTTAAATTTTTTCATACCATATGCATTTTTCCTATCATTGAAAATTTATTGAAAACATTTTAATAATTATGTAATTTTTCCTATAGATACCACATAACGAGTTAATTATTACATTATTTTTAATTCTGGATATTTGAGTATTCTCTCTAGAAATACTCCTTAGATTATAAAAGTATAATAAACAAAAAACTGATCTGAAATTATCTATTTACACCTTTAGTTATTTCCTAGGATAGAGTCCCTGAAAGGATTGACAGGCCAAAGGGAATAAACATTTTTAAAGACTATATATGCTATCAAAGTTCTTAAAAATTATACTTTTATTCCTTCCTGAAATATGAGATGTCCATCTTATAGCAGTTTTCAGAAGTATTAAGCATTATTATTTATTAGCAAAATCTCCACCAGTTTTTTTCATTTTGTACTGATATCATGGGTAATGTTGGATAGCATTTTCTGTATTTGTTCAATGAATTTTCTTTGCTAAGTCTGTGTACTATATACTGTACCCTTTTTTTTCTCTCTCTCTCTCTCTCCTTTTTGTTTTGCTTTAAGTGGTGTGGGAAGGGTTTAAATCCAGGTCCTTGCAATGTGCCGAGCAACTGTTCTATCATTTACCTACACCTCAGTCCCTTCCTCTGTACTTCAAAGCAATTTTTCCTCTTTTTAGCTCATTTCATTGATTGAGTGATTGATTGTTACTGGATCTTTCTATGTTGCCCTAGCTGATCTCAAACTCCTGGGCTGAAGTGATGCTCCCACCTCAGTCTCCTGAGCAGCTAGGGCAAATTTCCTTACTTGGGGCAAATACTAGAATCCAGGAAAGTAATGACAGAGCAGGCTGTACTCCTATGACGGCATTGTTCAAATTCTTATCAATTAATCAGTTTTCCTATTTTATTATATTAATTATAAATTTACACTCTAAAAGTACATGCATAAAAATGTGTTTTAATAGTGTGTTTTTGTGTATTTGTTTGTTTTGTGAAGTTTTTTGTTTGTTTTACATCACACTTTTGCTTAGAGCAGTGTTTTATTATTTTTTTTCCTAAACTCCTTAAGCTTTCTGATTTTTATAATTATTAAACTACTTATTGCAAAATTATTGACTTCCAGTGAGTGTGTCTCTTCCACATTTTCTATTTTTATCTAGCCAGGACTCTCTTTGTTTAAATATTTACTAAAGTATTGCCAATAAAGCAAGATATGTGTTTATATCATTCACAATGACCTGAAGTAGGATTATATGGATCCTGCTTTTATCCCATTTATGACAAATCAGCCTCTGACCATTTTCATTTCATAGTCACCATGTAAGTATATGAATTTAGAATGGCTGAACTTTATCATCATTCCTGGATGGTTAAATGTTGCCAAATCCGTTCTCAAGCAAGAAAGGTAAACAGGAAATCTCAGTGGTTTAAGTCCTTGGGGTGATATTAATTATTATTTTAAAGTTGAGTAAGTCCTCTGTTAACCAGACTGTAACCTCCTTACTGGTGTCTGGCTCCCTAAAGAGAAGGATCTAAATACATGGCACATAGTTGGCACAAAATGTCTATTTGTCAAATGAATGAAAGAGGAACTAATTATATAGTATAAAACGTGCATTGGGTGCAGATTGTGAACCATCTTAGTGTGCGCCTTCCATGTGGTAAAGGTGCAGTAAGGAATTACACAGAAAGCACTTAGACTGTGCACTTACACGTCTTATCTCCCTGAGGTAGCTCGCCTCATCTTTCCAAGCAGATGAACTAAGGTGCAGAGGATAACTGAGATAACTCAGCCAGCAAGTGATATACCAAGGATTAAACCCAGTCCTGGCTTTTGAGACCTCATTCTTTTTTTTATTTTTTATTTGTTCTTTTTATATATGCATGACAAGTAGAGTGCATACTGACATGTGTACATGGAGTATAACTTATTCTAATTAGTGAAGAGAAAGTGAGGAACAAGAGATGGGTGAGAAATGAAAGAAACCAGACAGAGATACACGTGAGAGTTTAATTTGTCAGCTTTGACAAATAAAGGCCATTTCTCTATAGGAGAGAGAGGCAAAATAGGCTTGACTTTTATTGGGGAGGCTCAGAAATTAGAGCCAGGTAGGTCCTAATGTGGGTGGTTAAAGGTTGGGTTGGTTTGAGGGAGTGGTGAACCTTTCTCAGCAATGCCCTTGGGCAGGAAAGTGAAACTTTTTCCTTAAAATGGCAGCTATCACTTAAGATGGCAATCCAATTGCTAAGCAAGGCCCTTATGGTTTTTTTATTGGACCCCTTAGGGAACGGGACTAGGTCAATCTTCTATAACTGCTTCCTGCTGAGAAGGGGCAGTGTTTGAATCCCTCATTAGAAGGATGTCATTGGAATGATGACAGAGGTTGAGTGGTGGTAGAATGCTGACCCCGATGCCCCATTTTTTGGTGAGGGATTGGTATTCCTATAGCAAAAGCTAGTTTATAGTTTGATTAGAGATTTTTTGGATTTGGTCTTGAACCACTCTAATGATGTGGGGGACAAGCATTAACAGAAGGCTATGACAAGGAGAGGGGTCAGGAAAGGAAGCGCCCACTGGAGAAGGGTGTTACTTAGCTGCCATCCTTCAGTAGAGGAGAGCTGTTGTTTCCAATGTTCAAGGTCCTGTTAGAGTTGTTGTCCTTTACTATATTAGATGGACATAAATGTAGCATTCCCCCTGTAGGTACAAAGTCCACCTTTTTTGGCTGTAAAAAGATCAAGGTCCCTTCAATTCTGCAGAACCCCAGCAGCTAAAGAATCAAGCTGGGATTGTATGGTTAGTATGGTTTGAGCAAGTTGCTGTAAGTCTCCTAGAAATTGGAATGGTAATTCCTGGTAATAGTACCCCTGGGAGGTGAGTGCAGAATAAGGGAGGAGGGCAGAAATGAAAAAGGTTCTGCAGTGTCCTCATGGTCCTCAGAGACCGAAGGAAGATTGGAGGTTCTGGTCTTGGAGAAACACAGCTTGAGAGGGCCTGTGGGTGTCACTGTATAAAAGGGCAGAGAAAACTGTTTTAAATGAGAGTTATAAACCCAATATGGGGCCCTCAAGGTGGGCTGCCGAGGGAGTGGTAAGAATGATCCGATTGGGTCCAGTTCATTTTGTGGAGAGTTGAGAAGAGAAAGGGGGGGCCTCTTGGGGGTGGGGTAAAAAATACCAAGTCACCAGGAGACAGAGTGGGAGAAGGGAAGAGGCAGAACTAGGCTTTGCCCAGAACAGCATTACTGTATTGCCAAAGAATGTTCCTAATGTATGCAAGAAGGGGCCAGAAAAGATGAGGAGCCAGGGGTAGTGGAGAATCAGAGGGTGGTGAGCTGAGCAGGGAGATAGGCCATCCATATGGAAGCTCAAAAGGGGAGATGTTGTGTGGCTTCTTTGGGAAAGCTCGTGACCTAAGAAGAGCCAAGGGAAGGAGTTTAGTCCAATCTAAATGTAATTCAAGGGATAGTTTAGTGAGAATTTTCTTCAAGGTCCAGTTGATATGTTCCACCTTGCCAGAGGACTGGGGATGGTAGGGGATATGAAAATGCCAGGAGATGCTGAGTGCCTTAGCTACAGACCGTGAAACATGGGAAGGGGAGGCTGAATCAGGGAAGAATGTGTTCAACAAGGATGTTGGCCATGGTAGGGGCACATTTATTGGTGGTAGGAAACATCTGGACCCGTCCTGAGAAGGTGTCAACAAGTACCAAGAGAAATTTGTACCGCTTGACCCGGGGCATATGGATGAAATCCAGTTGCTGGTCAGAGCAAGAGAGATGTCCTCTTGCCTGGTATAAAGGGAAGGCAGGTGGGCGGAGATTGGAGGTGAGATTGGTTTTTTGGCAGATTTCATAGGAGGCAGAGAGGGTAGAGAGGAATTGTAGGTCCTCTGGAGAGGGTTTAAGGTGGGAAGTGAGAAATTGTTTTAAAGATGTGGTGTTAGGGCGAAAGAGGTTGTGAAGGAAGGTGAGCATCTGTTGAGTGTCAGGTGGGGAAGAGTTCATGGGGGACTAGCAAGGCAGAGGACTGCAGGTGGAGTAGGCTGTTGGAGGCTGGTGGCCCTCACCTCAGAGTCTGCCTTGTTGTTGCCGAGTGTCACAAAGGAGGTGTCTGACGGGATTCACAACGTGAGATTCCAATGGCAGTGGGAAGCTTTGAGGTCTAAAGGAGATCGGAGATAAAGGGGGCATTAGTAATTGAAGTTCCCTTGGTGGTAAGGAATCCGCACTCCTTCCAAATAGCAGAATGGGAGAGGAATATGTGGAAAGCGTATTTAGAGTCAATGTAGACATTAAGGGAGGCTCCCTTTGCCACAGTGAAGGCTCTGATGAGCGCAACAAGTTCATCCTGCTGATTGGATATATTATTGGGGAGGGGAGCCACTTCCATCACCAAGGTCAGAGAAACTGTAGCATACACTGCCCAAAGAACTCCCTCCTGAAGGAAGGAGGAGCCATCTGTGAACCCTGTGTATGTTGCCTGGAGCAACGGGCCTTCCTGTATGTGGGAGGGATGGAAGAAGCTCTTCCAGAGTTTCAATGCCTGAATGGGTAAGAGGAGAAGAGGTGGAAGAGTCCTGGAGAGTGGGGAGGAGAGTAGCAGGGTTTAAAGGTGAGCAGGTGTGGAAAGTAAGACTGGGGTCTTCCACCAGGGAAACCTGTAGAGACAAAAGGTGACAGGGGGGTAAGGAATGTAAGCCCTCGTAGGTGAGGGAGTTCCTTTAGGTGATGGGGAGTCAAGATTGGGAGTGGGGCCCCAAAGGTGAGTTTCTTTGACTAGAGAGGCTGTGGCCAACGTTCATAGGCAAACAGTAGGGTCAAGACCTTTCGATAGATAAGCCACAGGGGCAAAGGTTGGCCCTAGCATGTGTCTGAGGACCCCTAGAACAAATCCCTGCTTTTCAGCCACATAAAGGTGAAAAGGGCATTTTTGTAAGATCAGGGAGATGGAGAGCAGGGGCCTGGAGGAGGGCCTGCTGGAGCCTGGTGAGGGGCTTTGTAACAGAGTGCAATAGGGGTTCAGAGAGTGGGCCCCGGGCTGCATCATATAGAAGTTTAGCCAATATAGAGTAGTTAGGAATCCAAGCTCTGAGGAATCCTGCCATACCTAGAAAGGAGAGCATTTCTTCCTTAGTAGAGGGTGTTGGTATATTAACAATAAGGCCCTTTCTATCAACTGTAATGGCTTTGTGTGTAGGGGTCAGGGGGAGGCCTAGGTATGTTACCATTGCCTAGGAAAACTGTACCTTGGATGGAGAAACCCTATAGCCACAAGCAGAAAGGAAGTTAAGAAGTTTACTGGTGTCCTGATGACTGACCTCAAAGGAGGGACTGCAAAGAAGGGGATCACCAACATACTGTAGCGCCATAGGCTGAGACGTGTGGATACTAGATCCTTAGCCAAGCCTTTCTGAAAATATGAGGGCTGTCTCACAACCCTTGGCCTTCTCGTCTATCTTGTTATATACCTTAAAAACCACTTCCAGAATCTCAGCTTGGGGAGTTAGGGACCTGTCTCGAGGTGCCTTAGTTTGGCCTTAATATTGTCAGCTGAGTGGAGTCATAAGACTCAGGGTCTGTCCGTGTAAAGGCGAAAATGTCTTTGAGAGTCAGAATGGAGGGGATTAGAGAAGAAGCCATCTTTCAACTCTAGTACTGAGAAGTAAGAGGTCCCTGAAGGAATGGTGGAGAGAAGGGTATAGGACTGGTTACTACAGGATGGATTGGGATGACCGCAGAGTTGATGGAAGGGAGGTCTTGGATCAAGTGGTAGGAGTCATTAGGCTTTTTTACTGCCAAGATGGGGGTGTTACTAGGAGAATGAGTAAGTCTAAGGAATCCCTTTCACAAGAGGACTCGAATGATAGAGTTTTTGTTGGGAGAGCAGATATTGCGATTGGGCCAGAAAATGGAGGGGGTCTTTGAGACAGATGTGAATGGGTTTGTGGTGTGAGGTGATAGATTGACTTGAGACATCCCAGACATCAGGGTCCACCTCAGAAGAGGGTAATGGGAAGGCACTGGCAGATAGAATAGGAGATGATTCTAAGGTAAGGGAGAGGATCACGGAAACAGCAGGTGAGTCTAGATGGAAGCATATATAAGGGGAGAAGGAAAGTGTAGCCCCCCCAACTTTGTGAGGATGTCTCTTCCTAAAAGGGGAACAAGGCACTGTGGAATGAACAAAAAGGAGTGGGTAAAAATTAGAGAGCAAAAGTACAAATAAGGTACTTGTTTGTAAGTGTTGGTAAGGTTTATCCTCTACCCTGACAATAGAGGTCATAGAACGAGTAGTAGAACACATTGAGGATTAAATATGTAGCCCTGGTGTCTAGGAGAAAGGAGACAGTCCTACCTGAAATACACAGAGTTATCCTGGGTTCCTGAGGAGTGACAGTAACGGTCAGGTGATGGGGATGTGGGCCTCGTCAGTCCTCTGTAGCCAGTCCTAAGAGTTGGAAAGGGGAACCAGAAGGGCAAGATGGCTGGGGGCCACTATGGACTCAGGGACAGTCAACTGTCCAGTGTTCCTTCGGATGGCATTTAGGACAAGCCCGGAGGATTACAAGGCTTAGGACATATATGAGCCCAGTGCCCTGTCTGACCACATTTAAAACAGGGTCTGGGAGGTCCCGAGGGACCCTTCCACAGGCCAGTGGAACCAGGGATGCTAAGCCCAGACAGATAGCTTGATATTTATGCTTCTGGGCCTTCTCATCTCTCTTGTTATATACCTTAAAAACCACTTCCAGAATCTCAGCTTGGGGAGTTAGGGACCTGTCTCGAGGCGCCTTAGTTTGGCCTTAATATTGGGGGAACTCTGGGGGAAAAAGTAGGTCATTAGTAGTTGTCTTCAGGGTCCAGATTAATATAATTCAATAAAGCCTTGGTCAGGCGGTCTAAAAATGTTGAAGGGTTTTCATTCTTATCTTGGAAGATTTCCTGGAACCTTTCATAATTTATAGTCTTATGAGCTGCCTTTCTAAATCCTGCCATGAGGCAAGTAATGAATTGGTTTCTACTAGTTACTCCTCTAAGCAAATTATAATCCCAATTGGGGTCCTGATCAGGGACTGTTTCAGTGCCCATCAGATGGGAAGGGGAGGTCTGATGTGCCTCATCAGCGTAATTTCTAGCTTGCTCCCAAACTTGCCTGCGCTTCTCGATCAGGAGGGGGTTAAGACAAGATTATATGGACATTGTGGAAGGTCAAATTATATGCTTAAGTCAGATATTGAAACTCTTTGATATACATGGTGGGATTTGCAGTGTAGAACCCAAGCCGCTTTTCTATCCGTGAAAGATCTGGCAAAGAAAAAGGCACATGAACCTGGATTACACCATCTACCCCAGCCACCTCGTGTAGAGAACACAGAGAAGCAGATTAGGCAGGGGCAGCTCATGAGCATGTGGCAGGAGGAGAAAAGGGCAGAGGGGCCGTGGGGACAGTTGCTGCGGAGGGTTCATTAGAAAGAGAATTGTGGTATGGTGAGGGCTCATCTTCTGGGTTGAAGGAGGAGTCCTGGGTAGGATCTTGTATCCCTTTGGAAGCAGGCATAGGGGAGAGGAGAGCTAAGAGGACTTGTGCAGGAGAGCAAGTGTTGCAGAGAGAGGGCTTAGAATGTAGAGAGGAGAAGGCCTGAACATATGATATCTCTTTCCATTTTCCCAAATGCTCACAATAGTTGAAAAGATCCCTGATAATATTGGGATCTAAAGTGTTGTTAAGCGGCCATTTTGAGTCTCTATCTAAAGGATATTGAGGCCAGGTCTGATTGTACAAGCAGATAAGTTTAGGTGCCAGGTGAGAGAAAGAGAGAGACCCTAGGTTAGCCAGGAGGAAGCCTAGGGGACTATGGGAAGGAATGGATGGGAAGCCACCCATGGTAAGATGTAGGGGGTAAGTTTAGAGGTGGGGTATCCCCCAGTCTCTAGTATCACTTAGTTGAGAGGACGGTTATGCTCAGGGGTTGACACCACCTCTGGGTAAGCATTGCAGCAGGAACCTGTAATGGCATTTGGGTGCCCAGCTAGGACTACATAGTAGGGGCAGAAACCAGCAGAAGGGGCAGAAGCCCTTAGAGATTAACCCAAGGCTAAGAGGCCTCACCTGGCACAACTCCCCATTATTCTCTATGGTTTTGTTTTTGTTTTTTTTTTTTTCAGAACTCAGGACCCAAATAAGAGACCACCTGTAGACGTGGTCAACAGTAGGGATCAGCTGTAGCTGTGAAAGCTGTGACTGGGGGTATCCCTGACCACACAGTAACCCAGGGAGTGCCGAACGATCAACAGTCACTTCCCAGGACCCATAGGTCATTTAGGTCGACCAGAGACATGGGTCTTACTTGAAATGTCCAGTAATGGGTGCAGAGAGGGCATTTGGCAGAATGGAGGGCCGGGTCCCACAATGGAATCCCGATCAGACCCAGGGATGCTCAGTGACCTTCCAAGAGGGGAGCTGGCACACCAGGGAACCTGATCCTGGGTTTCAGCACCAAAATGAAGGGAAAGCGAGAAACAAGAGACAGGTAAGTGAGAAATGAAAGACAAAGACCAGGCAGAGATACACACGAGAATTTATTTGTCAACTCTGACAAATAAAGTCCATCTCTCTATAGGAGAGAGAGGCAAAACAGGCTTGAGTTCTGGGACTTTTATTGGGGAGGCTCAGGAGTCAGAGCTAGGTGGGTCAATTGCTGGTGGTTAAGGGTTGGATTGGTTTGAGGGAGTGGTGAGCCTCTCTCAGAAAGGCCCTTGAGTGGGAAAGAGAAACTTTTTCCTTAAAATGGCAGCTGTCACTTAAGGTGGCCAAATCCAGATGCTAAACAAGGACCATATAATTAGGATCCCATTCTTGTGGATATACATCTCATTCTTGTGGAGTTTCGCTGGCTGGGTTTTCAGATAGATAGATAGATAGATAGAAAAGTTACATCCAATTCATTCTGTCTTTCCTATTTCCATCCCGACTCCCTTCCTTCATTTACCTTTATCTAATCCAATGAACTTCTAATCTTCCTCCCCTGTTCCCAATTGTGTGTTAGCATTCCCATATCAGAGAGAACATTTGGCCTTTGGATTTGGGGGATTGGCTTTTTATTTCACCTAGCATGGTAGTCTCCAGTTCCATCCATTTACCAGCAAATGCCATAATTTCCTTCTTCTTTGTGACTGAGTAATATTCCATTGTGTATATATACCACATTTTCTTTATCCATTTATCTGTTGAAGGGCACCTAGATTGGTTCCATAACTTAGCTATTGTGAATTGAGCTCTGAAACCCCATTCTTGGTAACTCTAGGGAAGATGTGACCCTTCCATTGCAGGATCTCTGCTTTCATAACCTAAAAACAACATGGCCAAGTGGATTTCAGTAGGGGAAGAGCCAAGGAAACGTGGCAATGACTCAGCAAATATTTATTATCAGTGTCAATTATGCAATAGGGCTCTTCCTCTCTCTTTTTTCTTTCTTTTATAACAACAATAATAACTCCTTGACATTCCTGAGAGGTTTTCCTGGCCCTGTCATGAGTCCCCAGGCCCATGCATGTAGGATATCAATTCCCTGCACCCAGGGCAAGGAGTGGAGAACAAACCCACATTGCAGTTGTGACCTTGGATGGAGGGCAGACTGTCTGTCCCCAACAGGAGATGGGTAGCAAATGCAGTTCAGATCTGCACCTCAGCAGTAGTTCAAATTACTATAGGTCATGGAATTTCATGGTTAGCTTTTAACATTTGAAATCTTGTGTGGTGAAAGGAAAATACCAAGTCTGTGTGTCTTTAATAATGTTAATAACAACTGCTAGTTAATATTTTAAGATCTACAGAGTATTTCCATACCTTTCACATAGAGGCTAGTCTTTTTACAGAAATTACTGCCTTCACTGAAATCAAAAGTAAAGTGAGAGTTCTTCCCAATCCTCCTGCTCCTCCTCTTCCTCCTTCTCCTTCCTTTGTTCTTCTCTCTTTGAGAAGAAGGATGAAGCACTGGTTGAAACTAGGAACAGACTGCCTGAGTATGCAGATCTTAATGACATGACCTGGTTGCTTATTTGCTCTCTATTTCTCCATCTGTTATTTTGGAGATTAAATGAAGGATGGGAAATTATTTACTACATAGAAATTTCTTCTCTTATTTCTCTTTCCTGCTTCAAAGGATACTTCTCTTTTACTATTAATTACTGGTTTAATTCATGACATTTAAAACATACTTCTCAGAGAGGAGAAAACTAAAATTAAGAGATTAGAGAGAAAATTGAAACTAAGAGATTAAGTAATTCATTTTTGATCTTCAGCAAAGATGTGGTAAAAATTCAGTTCTAGAATTTTACTGCTAGTTTTGACCGATGCATTTAGCTACTGTGTCCATTAAGAGATCTAGATATAGAAATCCATGGGAGTCACACAGCTGTTGCTTTAAATTTATCAATTAATTGAAACACATGAAAGTAAAAATGACTTTTAAACTTTTTTCAAATAGTTAGACTTATTTTAGAAAACACAGTTCAGCACAGCATACTTTCAAATTTCAAACACATGTTATTGTTTTATGGCTTGTTAGTTCACAAACACAGGAACATAAAAACATTTTATACCATTAAATATTTAAATGTTAAAATATCAGGGATAAAATTACACAGAAGACCAAAGGCTCACCAAGAAATATATATGAAATTCCATTGCTTAAAATAGGCTTTTGCTATGCTTATTTACTTAAATTATACAAATATTTGGAATATGTCTAGCCCTGAAACTCAACTATATACCCTAAATTGACATGAGAAGTGCCATGCCAACTTGGGCATTTATTTTTTTTCCAAAATACCTAGAATCATTATGAGTTGGAACGAGAGCTTTCCTTATGCTCTGCAAATAGGTTTGGAAGAAATGCTAGTAAAGGAGTTCAAGATCCCAGTCCCTTGGATGGAGGTGGTTATAAAGGTCCTTTGCCAACAAGCCCTTTGGAACAACCATACCCATGATAACGGGGTGTGAAAACCTGATTATTTTCAAGTTGGATGAAAGAGTCCATCTGTTGTGTAGACCAGCACCGGGTATGTGAGAACATGGGATCCCAGCAAAAAGCTTGCTTATCTCACATCATCATTGCAGTGAACTTTGTCCCCAGGGAATTTTCTTACAGAGCAAGTCTGGACGGAGTCATGGCTTCATGACCGGGGGGGATCTACAAGCAAGTAGTTCCTAAATTCCGGTTGAGCATGAGACAGAGTTTATATGAGGAGAGATAAGCTAAAGAGCTGCGTGTGTTCCCTAGACAAGAGATAATTTGTCACATCATCACCATTCATCTTTTAGTTCCCAGTTCACTTTGTTCCAAGAGATCTGTTTTCTAGATTTATTGTAAAGAAATGTCTCTTCCAGTTCACTGAGTGAGGAGTTCTTTCCACTCATTCTTGTACTCAAAAAAATCTTTATTGAACACTTTCAAAATGCCAGCTTATACTCACTTCTTGCAAATACAACTGTGAATAAGATATAACTCAAACCTTTAGGAATTTACACTCCAGTGAGAGAATCAGGTAAATAAATAGATGACTAAGTACATTATGATAATGTTGTGATAAAATCAAGTACAATGTAAGTGGCTCATCCAGCTTCATGTTGATGGCAGTGAATTCTCCCCAGTGTGTCTTCAAAGTGAAGGCTTCTCAGCTGAGCCAATGCCCTGTGCTCTCCAATATAGTAGCCACTTGCCACTTGTGACTATTTAAAATATAAATTCATTAAATTAAAATACAATTTAAATTTCAGCTCTCAGTTCCACTAACCCCATTCCAAGAGCTCAACAGCCACATGTAGCTGGTGGTTACCATATTGGACATCACAGATAAGAACATTGCCATGGTCACTGAACTTTCTATGAGACAGCAATCATCCAAGCAGATCTGAAGGGTGGGAAGGGCTGGTTTTCCAGAGAAAAGAAACAAAGTGAGTTGAAGCCTGGAGATGCTGGAGGGAAAGAACATGAAAATGTCAGTTTAAAAATTAATTGATAAAATGTATCTATTTTTTTCAAGAGCATTAGTTGGTACAGTCGGTCAAGCTGTGGATTTTACAAAGATGCCCAAGATACAGGCCCAACCTCTAAACAGCTTACACATATTGGCCTCACAAGGTCTGAGTCAAAAATTTACTAATAAAACTATATTCCAGTACAGAGGAGAGACTGATCACTTCAAGCATAAGAAGGAGAATTGGAGGTTTAGGCCATCTTCCGTCTTGGGGAAGCTGCTGCTTGTGATTTGGGTCTTAAAGATCTATTAGGATTCAGATGGGGAGGTCGAGTTAAATACCCTACCTTAGTTAAGAAAACATTAAAGTAAGTTTCACAAAGTTCTTCCACAGAGCTTTGGGGTCCAGCAAGCAGCTGAGAAGCTGAGACCCCCACACTGGCATATTCATTCTGCTCTTTGTATGATAGGGAGCTTATGCAGTTGTGCCAATTTTACATGGAATTGTCTTTTTTTCTAAATGGTGTTAGTGTGGATTCGTTTAGGAAAAGTGGAACCAGATCTTGTTTGCATCAGGTGGCTGAAGAAAGGATTCGGGGAGGAGGCAGTTTTAAGATTTATGTAAACTATTGGCCAATATCTAGGTTAGAAGCCAGAAAGGTCTATAAAAGCAGTTTTAATGCACAAATAGGTGAGAGATCTATATAACAATTTAGGGAAGAGAGCTTGAACAGATCCAGGGGAAATGTCAGTAAACGACCATGAACTTATATATATTTTGTTCTCTGAGTTTTTATTCAGATCTCATAATACTCATCTCTGACCATCTATTTATTTCCAAGCAGATTTCTTGGTAGCAGAATCTGTTCAATATCCACTTCCCTTTTCAGTTTGGCATTTTTCCTGTGCTGGGAGTGTTTACAATTGAGGTCTTGCTTATCACAAAAGCCACGTGGCTTTCCATTTCTTGAGTTATGATGTTCCTTGTTTGGACAACACTAGTCACACACACACACACACACACAAAAAAAAAAAAAAAAAAAAAAAAAAAAAAACTTTGGAAGGAATTTTTCTAGTCATCCAGGAAGGAAAGGATTCAAGAGAATTAGAAAGGAAGATCTCCTTTAACACAAAAATATGTCAAGTATACCAAGACCCTGGTTGAAAATAGGTCTTTAGAGACTGTGTATAATGATAATCAAAATATGGGCATAAGCAGTTTTCCAGAGCATTACTTAAAATCTCTTTTAAAACAGGGTGAGAGTTTTGCCTTTTCCAGAAGAAAATCCTCCAATGCATGTAACTCTTTGGAAAATAAAAAGGCAGTGGGAAAGATGGCATGAATGTTTTGGGAAAGAGGGGAAATTTTATTTTCTCTTTCCATTGTGACTTGGAATGTCATTTCTACCATTTAGTTAAGTGTAGTTTGATATTTATGCAAGCCAAAGAAACTCAACAGGGCAATGCTGTCTCTGGATCTCATGTTTTAAACTTCTCAGCACCAAGAACACATTATGAACATAGGACCTGGCCACAAAGGGATTTTTCACACTTGTTAAATGAACCGATTTCTACCTGACTAGAGGTTATTGCATTACCAAAGATGCAGAGGAATTCAGCTCCTTTCAAACTGTCTCTGGCACTGCCCCTAGAAATTCTAGGTGAATCTTCTGCAAACAACTGTAAGGAAGATGGGCCCCGATTCTCACCCATGGGTGGTGTTCCTAAAGTGTGTTTAAAAAATCAGTCATTCAGAACTCTAAACACCATTTTCCTCAAGGGACATGTCAGAAATGGTAACTTTCCCAGAGCTGTCCACAAAAGCCCTTTATTCTGCAAAATATCTGAGAACCCCCTTCCTGCTGATAATAGAATAGTAATGGGAGACAGGCTTCCCCTTCCATCACTCCCAGAGACAAGGCAGCCACCATTCAGAGAAAGGAAAGAAAACACATTTCTTTCTGAGGGGATTCTGTCTCTGAAACTACCCCAGCTACAACCCTTTGTCCTGTGCCCATTTGCCCATCAAGTTTTATTACATTCTTTTGAGATGGCTCCATATCTCTGATATTAACTACATCTTGAACTTTCTCTTCTTTTATTACTGTGAACCCTCCTATGGCAGTTCCACACCATTACTGGATTTAGAAACCAGAGTAATGATGATCATAAAACAATAGAAATCAATGTCCCTGGGATTGGTCATTAGCAAGAGCACACATCTCCCACTGGCTTTGGATATCGACATTTTCATGGCCCTTAAAAATAACCGCAGTGTGCTGTTCTCACATTCGATTGATATATTTTGACTTTTTGATGTCAGAGCAATTGATAGATTCTTTTTAGCATCGAAACCAGAGATAAGAGTGATGGAACCGACTGCAGAAAGATTCAGTCCACACCCACAAGGACTGGAGTAATTGAAGCAATTCTCTATGCATAGTTCATATTAGAAAGAGGGCAATTTTTCATCTCTTCTTCATCTTTAATAAGGCCAACACTAACGTTTTTGTCCACCCAGAGATTACAATTACCTAAAATACCTAAAACCTGAATTATTCTTCACCCCCACCATTCACCTATCCTGATGTTCTTGGGAATTTTCCATCTAGTATGGCAGACTATTGCTTTCTCTTGCTTTGCTTTCATGACCAGGAGTGGAGACACAGACCCTAAGGTGCCATGGCTCATTGTCCATAGTGATGCAAGGCTATTTTTTTAAGCAAGAAAAAAAAAATAAAAACCAGGGAAGCAGACATCAGAAAACTTAGGATAACGATTGTGTCTGTATTGGTCTGTTAGAGCTGCTGTAACAAAGTACCACAGGCTTGATGGTTTAAAGAGCAGAATATTTTTGTCTCATATTTCTGGAAGCTGAGTATCCAAGATCAAGCTGTCAGCAGGGCTGATTCCTTTGCAAGACTAAGCAGGGGAGGGTCTGGTCTGGGCCTCTTATTCTTGAATTGTATGTAGATGGCTGTCTTCTCCCTGTATCCTCAAATGCTTTTCCCTCTGTGCTGTGTCTGTGTCCATCTCCTCTTCCCATAAAAGACACAAGTCATTCTGGATTAAGACCTGATGTAGGTACCTCATTTTACCTCTGTAAAGGCTCTGTCTCCAATCACAGTCACATTATGAGGTCCTGAGAATCAGGTCTTGGATATATGAATTTGGGCAGCAGAGGTCTTCGATATAATGTCAGCACCATGATCCTATTAGTTGTGTCCAGCTATATTCTGGAAACTAGGCAGGTACAGATGTGCCTCCTCTGTGCCAGTGGCTATTGAACCGCTGACTTTAGAAACCCACTTGTGCAGGGCAAAGTCGAACCCCTTGGCCAGAGCAGATGATTCACCCACTAGAGCCACCGCTGTCCAAGCAATGGGCTGGAGCTGTCTAGACAGCAGAGAGCTCTCCTTCCTCCCCCCTGCAGCGACAGGCTGCCCGCTGAAGCATGCGGATGTTTTCCTTCACCAAGTGGCAAAGTGATTAGTGAGGCAGTGACATTGCTGTTTTCTAAGAGACCACAGAGCAAAGCTAAATCCAAAGCTTTCAGGATTAACATGTCAATGCTAAACAGGACCCTCAGGCTCCTCCTGCTTTTTGCCTAAGAACAGGTGCTTCTCTCCAATCCTGCTGCTGAACGCCCATCTCAGCCCCAAACTTCCATTCTGCTCAATGCCAGCAGGTGAATCTGTAGAGCATAAGGTTTCCTCACTCTGAGGGGAAAATAAAAGCCATCTCCACCCTTCCATCAAAGCACTGTAAACACGCTGCAGAATTTCCCTTAATTTCTCAGCTAGGCAGAATGGTACATACCTGTAATCCCAGCAGCTCGGGCAGCTGAGGCAGGAGGATCAAAGCCAGGAGTTCAAAGCCAGCCTCAGCAATGACGAGGTGCTAGGCAACTCAGTGAGACCCTGTCTCTAAATAAAATACAAAAAAGGGCTGGGGATGTGGCTCAGTGGTCAAGTGCCCCTGAGTTCAATCCCCAGTAACCCCTCATCAAAAAAAAAAAAAGGTCTCTAAGTGAAGATAGCTAAGAGATCCAGGGATAGAGATGGATAGGAGAAATAGCTTCTAATGTTGTACAATGCAGCAAAGTAACTATGGTTGACAACTATTGAATATATTTCAAAATTGTTAGTAGGGAGGATTTTGAATGTTCCCAACACAAAGAAATTATGTATGTTTGAGATTATATATATAATAGTAATGGGAGACAGGCTTCCCCTTCCATATATACAAAATTATCCTGATCTGATCATTGCATGTTGTTTACATGTATGGAAATATCACACTGTACTCCATAAATATATATAAAATTACCATGTGCCAAAAGTAAATGCATATTTTTTAAAGAGCAGTTGGTCTCTAAAGAGATCTCCAACTAATTTAACAAGTCTCCATTCTTGGCATAGCATGATAGGTTTACTATTAATATTAAAAAAATAAATTCTCCAGTGACATGAGAGGAGAATTTTGGTCATATAAGGATAGTTACTTTCTCCTTCTTTCTCTCCATGCAGAGCTACAAGAAATATGATGTTCAATATGACATTAGTCTATGATGGCCCATTGTAAAACCATAAAGGCTACTCGCAGCTACATTTCATAATCTAAGACCTTGCTGCTCTAAGTGGGATCTCTGGACCCTCTCAGTGTCACCTGGGAGCTTGTTAGAGAAGTGGACCTGCATTTTAATTGACACCCTCAAGAGGTTCTTAGGACTTTCAATCTGGAAAAACACTGATCTGGAAACTGTTGAACCTCAGGAGATCATGGCCCAAGATAGGAATATTTGAATTACCTTCTTGATCCAAAATCTGATCATTACCTTTCCCAGTTATGGGAGATGGCTCTTCCAGACAAGCACTTCTGTATATGGTCCCTGGCTTATCCATTCTGTTTGAAATCCCTTTGGTTTCTCATGAAGTTTAATTGATTAGCTCTATTTGTGAAAAGCTTGGATCCTAATAAGCTCACTCCCACTGGGTACACAACTAAATAGTTTATGAGGTAATTCGTATTTTAATGTCTTTCCTAATGAGCCCTTTCAGTAATGAAATTCCCCTGAGAAAACATTATTGGTTCACAGACATTTCTTAGGATACTAGGGCAGGAAGGCTGGTGGAGGTAGAGCTTTAGGCTCTGGTTTTCAGGTCAAAACAAGTCAGAAACTTTTGTTTTTGGGGGGAAAAAAAAGTTCAAAGAAAACTTTTCATATCTTATTTTCTAAACCCCTACATTTACAGTCATATGAGAAACAAGTCTTTTCGGAGGCAATTCAAGAACTCCTTTTCTCTGCAGTGAGTAAATACCATGAGGGCTGCCATTGTGTATAATCTTATAGGAACAAGACAGGAAGAGGGAAAGAGAGACATAACTGTGCATGCGTGCATGGGCACACGTACCTGTATGTGGACACACAGGGCACCTGCTCAGAGACTTGATGTCCTTTCAAAGTCTCTTTTTTAAATCTCAGCAGCATCACTTCTGTGATCTTTGATGAAGGCATCTGTCACTTCTCATTAAGGCTGGAGCCAAAATGAATCCCATAATGAGAAAGAAGCATTTAGAACTGCAAAGTGGCTGAGCAACGAGACAGCTGCATCAAGGTAGAATTCTGTCCAAAGGGAATTAAGACTAATTTCCCCTAGGTAAGGGAGGAAGCAGTGTCAGAGGGTGTGCTGGCAGCTGCCTGAGATCTGTGAGGGTGAAAGGACTCACCTTTCTGCTCCAAGGACTGAGTTGAGAGAACACACACACATTCTGGAATCCTAATTTGAAGCCAGACACTCAGGACCAGTCCCAACAAGTCCACCCCCACCCCACGCACACCCTCGCTTTCCCTCTGCAGAAGTTCTGACAAGGACACCTCACCAGGTTGGGCTGGCCGGGATGACTGGGTACCTGTGGTGTAGCGGGAGAGACAGAGCTGACCTTACTTTACAAAGACCAAAGCCTCACAGTGTGTACTAGATGCAGAAAACCAGCCGCCATTTACCAGTTTCCCCCTTTGATTTGTTAATAGCTCCCCTCCCTGAAGGGAAGCTTGCTTTCTCAGGGGACTACAGGAGACAGAGCCTGGAGCCAATCCTGAAGGTGTTCCAGAAAGGCCCTTCTAGAATCAGTGCTCTCCTTTGTTTCCAAAGGAGAAAAGCCAGAGCCATATGCCAGGTCAAAATACTTGAGCTGAGCCTGTGGCCATGTGGCTGGCTTCATGTTATGGTTTTGTTACCTGATGATTTTGGATAAGCAGGATAAAAAATAATGACTTAATAGGCCATGGGTTTTAATAACATGTCTGTAGGTCACTAGGAACTAGGACAGGGAAGAGCTCAAGTGTAGTGTTTTGTTTCATTTGGGGTGCAAGCTCTGGTAGTCTATGCAAATCTAATTCCATACGAGCCAGATTTAGTGGTAAATCTGTGAGTATCTTAGGTTTTTATGAATGAGACAATAAATGTGTAGGGCTCCTTTGAAATCCAAGTTATAACTCTAGCTGTCATGAGAAAGAGCAGTATGTTGGCAAGGGAAAGCTCTCTATCCAACAGCAGGGTCGTTAATCTTGAGGACAGAGACTGCATTCTGAATGCGACCCTGTGTAAACTAGAGAGAATGTGTCCCAGCCAAGGAGAACAAGTGACTGGAGCTCAGGATTATGAAACAAGGAGAAGCAGTCCGGGGTTCTGGAGGAGACTCTTCAAATACCCTGAGCAGGCTTTGCAGAGGTACCTGTGTCCTTGAGAAGTTAGATTTCAGTATCTATTGAAAAAAAAAAATGAAGTTAGAACTTGCCATAAGACCCTAATGCTAAATAAGAAAGCCTCTGCTTAAACAGGCCTGAATTACTGTCACATGATGTGCGATAACGAATTTCAAATGGTTTGTAGGTCTTGGCCCTTGAGACAGTGAGTCTGGGTGCCCCTGTGAGATTCTGCTTAGAAAGGAACTCAGTGAAGAGGGAGAATTATCTCAAGGCAGTTTTTATTCCATTGGGGTCTGCAGTGTAGCCACAGCTTTGTGCAGAAATAAAGCAAAGGAGCAAAGAGAAAGTGCCTGAGATTTATTTATTTGATTGTTTCATTTAACAATCAATGGGCATTTAATGCTCTTGAAAGTTCAAGAGCCTACTGAAGCTACCTTGATCCAATTGCGTCTTTCTTTGTGGAAGAAAATCGGGAGGGGAATTTGCCTTAGCACTGCCTGCAGCCCCTTGTTCTCTTGGTGTTTTGCATCTATGGAAGAAGAAGTGGTAATTTCAGCAACTCCTCCAAACAACATTCTGGGTGAGACAAGTCAGCTCCTTCCCATTTACTTATGAGTTAATTGGTATTTAAATGCAAGTCTCCAGGCCAGTGATTTATTTTAATAATATGTTAGCCCCATGGCAGGCCCATGACTTCATGACTGCGGCAGTGGAGAAAGGGCACACCGCCCTGATGGATGTCTCAGTGCTCATGGGGCTGATTTACAAGGCTCTCCTCTGATCTGAGTCTCCATTGCCTCTGTTGCAAGCCCCATTGAGTGGCACCCAACTGTTGGAGCATCCACCTACTTAAAGTAACAGTTAAAGAAGTGGTTTAATTGGAAATCAACTCATTTGATGAAGTTATTCTTGAATAAGAGTCATTGGATACTTCAAATTGTGAGGCAGGGTTCTGTTGGCCAAATCCAGTCAACTTCCATACATTGGTTGTGCATTGTCCTTATTAAAACAAAAGACTATAGATGCTGGTACTAAGTCAGACTTTAAATTATCGTTTTGAGTGCTATGAAATATCATCTGCATTTTATGGGTCTCATTACAACAATGTCCATAATGATGGAATCAGCTGATTTTCAAGACAATCTTTAAGGTTATTTTATGTTTATTAGGTTGCTAGGGGTACCTAATACATCAGTATGAGTAGAAGAAATGCTTAATGCAGTTGCCAGGTTTTTGTGCAAGATAAATAGTTTTACATGCCTCAGAAGTAGAATCCATTTGGCCAAGAAGTTAGCCAAGAGCTGAAATTTGACATCATTCTTGGCAACTAATAGTTTTTTTTTTTTTTTTAACATGCACAATATAAAAAAAGTACAGTATATCTTTTCTAGATATAGTATTAGGCTGAAAATATGACTTTTAATAATGAGTCAATGTATGCAAATGATAAAGTGTACAGTAGTCCTCCTTTACCCATGGAGGATACAATCCAAGGCCCCTAGTGGATTCCTGAAACCACAAATAACACTGACCCCTATAGTTCAATGCCTTTTCCATCTTAATTAAACATTTATCATGCACCATGGCCATAACTTTTGCAGTTTGAGGTGCAACAGCAAAACTATCACAGATTTATTTTTCCTTCTTCACAATTCCAGACCAGATTCATTCTTACTATAGACTATAGAAAATTTAGCATACATTTTTTTTCTTTCCTTATTAAAAAATTCACCTTATCATTTAAAAAGGAAGCACTTTATGTCATGTCTTTGATATACCTGAATAACCAGCATTATTTCTCTTGCACTTTGGGACCGCTATTAAGTAAAATAGGGTTTACTGGAACATAAGCACTGTGATAATAAGATAGTTGATCTAATAACCAAGATAGTTACTCAGTGAATAACAAGCTGGTAGCATATACAGTGTGGGTACACTGGAAGGAATGATTCACATCCTTCAGAGGGTTTCATCAAGTCTTTTAGAACAGCAATTTAAAACTTACAAATTGCTTATTTCTGGTTTCATTTAATATTTTCAGACTGTTTTGCCACAAGTAACTGAAATATCAGAAAGCAGAACCCCAGATAAGGATATTACTGTATTTTCTGACTTTTGTTCATAACCATAGATATCATTTTTGAAATGAGAATATATGCAGCATACATGTATGCTATAAAGCACAATGATACAACAAATATCTGTGAATGCAGCCCAGCCCCAGAATGAGACAGGCACCAGGTATTTCTGACCACTGATGTGCTTATTCCACATTCTGTCCTCCTGCCTCACCCTTGGGGTCACCACCTCAGGGCAGTGATTGATTTGTGCTCATCAATCCTGATCATTTAAAAAATAGTGGTTTTTTTTTTCCACACATACATGCATTGTTTAAAAATATTAAATTGTTGCTTCTTTTTAAAGCTTTCTATAAAATGGTATGTAGCATGGAATTGTCTAGACTTGCTTGTTCATTCAACATTATAAATTCCCAAATTGCCATTTTGGAGAATTTGTGGATCTCGTTTTAAAGAAGAGGATGGCTGTCTGTTAATCATGCTTAATTTGTACTATAGATATTCAGTACACAAAAAAATATAATAAATATATCTTGAGGCTCAAGGCAAGATATCTGATTCTTTTTTATTGTAGTTAAAGATGCTTGCAGTTTCCATAATTGTCACATTTTAATTAGTAAAAGACAATGAAAACATATATATTAAGTCTTATTTTGATGTTTTTGCAATGTGGCAATTAAACCCCGAGAAGGTATATTTTCTATGAAACATTCACACCTAATTAGCATGTAATAATTGTCAAATTAAATATATATTAACTTCTCATTTTAAATATGGAATTGAAGTGTCATGAGGTGAAATCTAATTTTTATGGAATGCACTTAACAGGTAATGAGGTTTCAGGTTTCCATCAGCTTTCAGAACTGTGCTCAACATAGGCCTAATTATCCCTATGGAATCTTTCAATTACCTGTCGGGTTGAGTACAGATTCTGAAACATCATAAGATTAGAAATGGAACGTTTGATAATCTCATCAAGAAGTAAATGACATATCCCTGGATGAAAGGTTTTGGTTTAGATTCTCAAGTCTTCTTCCAAACAAATAAGGCAATTTTCTTCCCTTCCTCACCAGCCAACAAAGAAAGCAATTTGGTACAGCAGCCAACTGAGCCAGGGCCAGTAGGGATGGAGTGGAGAGAGAGGCGTCCCAATTCTCTCTGTGTCTTTATGAGCTCAGCTGCCATCCCCAGTATTCTGAGAAAGCCTCAGCTCTGCTTCAAGGGATTGCCGCTGTTCTCATTTCCTCAGAAAAGAGAAACTGGCACATTTGGAATTTGCCTGCTGACCATGTGGAGATTGGAAGCATTTTGTCTATAACATGTTCTCAGATTTCAACAAAGACAGGTTTAAGTAGCCATTTCAAAACTACAGTGTTTTTCTGCTCAGTCATGGAATTACTTGTGGTTTGCAGATATGCAGGAGGATCCAGGGCCTTCCAGATAGGACTTGCTTCCTTAGTGATGTGAAATTTTTGTCCATCATGGGTACATCTTTTCTTTTAATTATCAGTTCTAATTATTTTTTAACTTTTAATTTGAAATTATTTCAGACTTAGAAAAGTTTCAAAAAATAGTAGAGGGAATTTTCCTATTCACCAAACTTTTCCTAATGTCACTGTCTTTTATAATCATAATACAAGGATCTAAACCAGAAAATGAACATTGGTGCAATGCTGTGAGCTAAATTACAGACTTTATTCAGATTTCCTCATTTCCCCCACTGTCTTTTTTCTGTTCCAGCATGCAGAGTCACATTGCATGTAGTTGCCATGTCTTCTTAATCCCATCCAGTCTATGATCATGCCTTTTCTTTAAGATCTAACATTTTTTAAGCATGCCAGTCAGTGATTTGGTAGAAGGTCCCCCAATTTGTGTTTTTCCAATATTAGATTGAGATTATGGGTGTTTTAGAGGAATACTCTAGAAGTGACATGTCTTTTCAGGGGGTCCTGTCAGAGGGTGCATGATGATGATAAATCTTATTATTGTGATATAAGCCCTTATCACTGCATCTGTCCAGTGACCTGTCATGGTGGATCTGCCATATGCCTCCTCTGTAAAGTTGCCACTTTTTTCTTTGTAATTGACACTTATCTCAGGAGATGCTTTGAGATGAAGGAATACCTGGTTTTAAAGAAAATCTTCACAAAGAAATATGTATTTACACAATAAACACTGATATAATTTCCAGCATTAACAAAGAAATTCTTCACTTTTCCAAAGAACTAACTGAAGATTTCTATTTAAGTAGCCATCTTAGGTGTAGTGTATTTAAAATATGACTTGTCTAATAAATGTACACAGTTATACAACTGTTATTTATTTATTTTTTATTTCTCGTACCAGGGATTGAACCCAGGGGCCTTAACAACTGAGCCACATCCCCAGCTCTTTTTTAATATTTTATTTAATAGAGGCATGGTATTGCTGAGTTGCTTAGGACCTCACTAAGTTGCTGAAGTTGGCTTTGAACTCAAAATCCTCCAGTCTCAGCCTCCCCAAGTTGCTGGGATTACAGGCATGTGCCACCATGCCCTATCAGTTATACAACTCTTTTAGTGTCTCCTGTAGTATTCTCTTTCAGGATAATGTCTGTCTTCTCAAATAATGCATGAAATATTCTTATCCCCTTATATAGTTAGAAAACCCAGTGGAATTTTTCCTACCTGTCAGGTTGCTAAAAGAAGAAACTAGAGCTTATCTACTCTTGTTCTTTTATAAATGATTTTTTTAAACTCAGAAATCGTTAGAAGGTTAAGAAAATAAACATTTTTTTTTTTTTTTGGTGGAAAGAAATGTTGAGGAGATAACAATCCATAGCATACTTAATACCAAAGAAGATATGCTGAGAAAATATCAGTTCTGTGGCTTACACATGATTTCACTCCCTAGAAAATATCATGGCAAGAGATACCAGGTGCCTTGAAGATGTCTATATCCTACAGTTTCACCTAAAAGAACTAATCCTAGAAAAATAATCACAGAGCCAGGAGAAATTTATGTTCAATAATATTCACTGTGATGCTATTATAAAGTACTATGGAAGTGATTTGGAAAATCTGAAATAATCTAAATGCTCAATGATAAGAAAATAGTGAAATGTGGTGCAACAATTCAGGTCACATTGGCACAATAGTATATTATATGGAAAAATAAATATAATATTATGATAACATATATCCATAAACCTCTCACTCTCATACTCTTATTTGCCTGTGCTCTCTCACACACATGCACATGCGTGTGCACACACACACACACACACACACACCACACAAAATTGGTGGAAATGCCAATGATCAGAAAATTAAGGGTTAGATCCTGACAGATATTTATTTTCATCTTTAAAAACTTATTATTTTTCTAATTCTTTAAGGGATATTTTATTAGCAAGGAAAATATATTTTTTGAGAAATTAAAATTAACAATCATTCCACAGGTACCTTTGGGGAAGTGGATTCTTTGAAACCTCTTCCCAATTCCCCTTTACAACTCTGTAGATTACAACTTTGAAAGTAACTGAATGACATGCACTTTTGGAATTTATTCTAAGTATATATGGGTCTGTGTAGGCACATATGTTCACAGAGAGGCATAATGGACTGCTTGGTTAAATAAAATGAATGAAAATTTGAAAAATTGAAGAAAAAGTTTCAATAATTAGATTTTCCATGGTTGACTTTCTAAAAGTAAGTAGAAAATCTGTGGTACCTAAAAGACTATGATAGAAGAAAGAGTGAGAAAAAACATCCCTACCAGGGAATATAGTTCTTCACGGGGTGGGGGGGTAAGGTTGAGAGAAATACTTTTTCAATTATTCTTTTCTAGGTCTTTAAATATATTTTAGAAAACAAACAGACAAACTTTCCTCAACCCCATCCACTGCAGAAAGCCAAAGATCTAGGTTTCATTTTTAATCAAACAAGCTAAATATTCATGTTTATGTGCCTAAATGAAGCTTTTGTGCAGCGTTCCACTCCGGGTGCATGAATAGTGGCATTGTGGTGGGTGAGGTCACTGCAGCAGGCAGAGTGAGGTAAGATCACAGCTGAAGCTACCCCAGGCTTTGCTGCTGCCTGGTGCACCAGCTCTTTCTTAAAGCCACAGAACTTCTATTCTCACATCACAGGCGCTCAGTTGGTTTGTGCCGGGCTGCAGCTCCTGCTTGCCTGTTTGTAGTGATGGCACTGTGTGTCATGAATAATTCAAATGTTCCAGGAGAGAGCCAGAACCATGAGAAGCATGCTCTCAGGAGCATGGTGGTATAGAGTTTCTGCTCCTTTGTACATCCACATTGGCCACCTGCTCTGAAAGAGAAGGCAGGACCTTCCATTTCTTAGGAGGGTTCACTGCTGTAGTTAGGGGGCAGCACTGTGATGTGTCCCCCCTACCTCCATGCAGTGGCAGGCTAAGCCACCAGCAGATAGTTAAAAATGCATGTCAGTTTATATTGTGCCTATGTGTCCAACACATTTAGAGGAATAACTCAGTTGCCAAGAGCATGCTGGAAAATAGCCCTGTGCCAACACGGTCCTTATTAGAGCTGTGAGAACATAAAACAAAACTTCACTTCTTTTTCCCCAACTAGCTCTCCTACCTTTTTATCTCCTGCTTTCCTCTCCACTCATCATCTGATTTAGATGATAACACATTTTCAAGATACGGTACCACGCTTTTGCTCCTGTCTACCTTGCTAGGTGCCATTGATACCAGAATAATAGCAGCCTTTAAAATCTCTCTTGGAAAACTGTTGTTCTTGAGGCTTGACCCTGAGGCATTACATAAAATGATAGGGTGGCCCTCCCTGAACTTCATCAGTAACAATGGGTAAGTTTGGATCTTTAAAATTATCAAATCCTATAGATTGCATTTTGGTCCTCAGTATTAGGGATAAATGAAAGTTTAAGGTTGATTAGGTTGAGCAGTTATGGGAGGGTTATATGAGAAGTCTGAAAAGCAAGCAGCTTCCAGAAATTGGGGGAACAGTTTTGAGTGATATGTAAAAAATACAGTTTATGACCAATGTTCTGGATTTGGTGGACTTGGAGAGAAGACTAGGCAAAGGAGCAGGAAACGAGAGGTCATGGAAGGAGGAACATGCTCTGACTTCTCCAATTGAAGAAAACAGTGTGAAAAGAGAGCTACTGAAGACACCAGCTTTCCAATAGATGTACCCACTGCCAGATGACCAACTCTCCCTGTCCAGGGATCGGCAGCAGGCCTGCTAAGCTGAGAGATGGGTTTGTGAAGGAGAGACCGAAGTCCGGTTAGCCAGACATGCTGGGCTCTGGCCAGACCTTGGAGGCTCTGGAGTGCCAGCCTGAGGAAACGGCCATTATCTCTTAGGCAATAGTGAGTCACTGGAGGATTATGAACAGGGAGGGACACAGTGAAATCAGTTTTTCTGGAAGATGAATCTGGAAGTGATGTGCAGGAAGCACATATCAGCTAATAATAATAATAATAATAATAATAATAATAATAATAATAATAAACCTCAGTAAGCCAGAGATGTTACAAGTTCCACTTTGGGCAGTATTAAACAATGATTGGACACTGAACCCAGCTCATTTCTGCTGATGACTGTGGAACTTGAGCCTGACAGCTGCTCACTATGAAAAGAATGAAATGAATGCTGTCAACCAAAGATCCAACTATTACTAGGGTAACCCCTAAAATCTGTGTGTCAGAAGCTAAAGATATTTCTAAAGTGTTTCAGAGATGATCAAGTTCACAAACTCATTGATTGATTTAGCAAACATTTGTTTAAACCTGCTGTGTGCTGGGCACCATGACAGTCCCTGGGGGTATAAAAGAATAAAATGTATTCTATTTTCTCAAGCAACTTATATCTAATTGCTATAGGAAGTTGCAGAAGCACAGAAAGTACAGTTTAGGTAGTTTTGTGTGTGCAAAGTCTTCAACCTTGAAGGGTTTACTTACTTGTTGGAACTCAATTACTGGCCTTGGCCCAGTTAGGGATCCTATGGCCCTGCATGTAAGAGAGAAACGTCATAGAAGGCAAGTCAAGGCTAGAACTAGTCAAAGGGAACTGCCAGCTCCTTTTCTCACTCAGTAAAAGCAAATTGTGCCTAGTAGCCCTTTCATTTCAGCAAGATAGAGACCTGTTTATTTTGCACTTAGGAATCTCTTCCAGGACTTTTACTTGAGGACCCCAAACTTCCATAATCACCATGACGAGCCCTAATGGTCTCCAAACTGGTCTCCTCAACCATCCCATCAGTTATCTGTGTCACCCCAGCCATCTATCTATTTGACCTGGGCAAGAGTTTAATGAATGTTCAGAGGTATCTGTTGGGAGTGGGTAGCAGTTTTCAGACAGAGAGAAAAACAGAGGAGGAGATCAATGGGCTGTCCTTGCTTTGTGTTTAGATCTGCAGGGCACAGCCACTCAGTCGTGTCATGAGTAATTGACTCAGGCACTCACCTTTCTAAGATTGTATAATCAACCATTAATAAATGAGTTTTGACAGTTTGCAACATGTTGTTTACAGGTACCAAGTTAAACACAGTTACCGCCCATCATGTTGCATTACTGCAGTTATCAGTCAACCGTGCTAATCTTTGTAGCACACTGTTACAAAGTGTTGTCCCTAAGCCAAGCACTGTTCTAGATGCTTTATAAGTATCCACACTCTGAATTCTTGCAACAGTCTCACAAGATGTTTACCAGTAGCATTCTTGTTCTACAGAGGAGGAAATGGAGGGACAGAAAGATTAAGTAATTTGCCCAGGGTCACCCGGTTAGTAAGTAGCAGAGCTGATGAACCCAAATGTCCCCTTCCCGGAGTTGATGCTTTAGGTGCTGTGTCATGATAACAATGGGCCCCAATCTGAAGAGAAGAAGATATTGAATAACGGTGTTAATTGTGGTAGTGGTGGTGGTACCGGCAGCAGTCTATACTGGAGCACCGATAGCAGCACTGTAGTAGTCATTTGTCATAATGGTGTAGCAAACAGTTGTAGTAACTGCAGGAACTATGGTGGTAATGGTGGTGGTGCCAGGGTAGTAGCACCCAAACTGTCATGTAGCATCAGCCTCGGAGCCATTATTGTCTCTGTTGCCTTGATCATCATACTTTCAGATGTGAGGATGTTGGGGCTTTGAGAGCAATGGCTGTTTCTAGAGCCTGACAAGGCACTGCTTTGCACTCGACCATTCATTCAGCAATACCACCATAAATTCTGTGATTTATAGTTTTTGTCTTTGTTGTGATCCTTGGTGGAGTGTCTGTCTTCTTCAAAGCACCAGTGCATTGCGGGGCAAGGCTGGTATGTGAATAGAGGGCAGTCCATCGGGAAAAGTCAATCAAATCAGTCATGACTGAGCTAACTTGTCAATTCGGCGAGACAGCAAACTGTCGACCCATGTAGGCAGCATGAGGGTCTGTGCCACCAGACGGCAGGTCACCAAGTGTCCCCAAGTCATGCCCTTGTGAAATCCCCCAGCCAGTTAGAGCAGTAAAGACTGATTAAACATGTTTACATGTAATTTGGAAATGGTTCTTTCAGGAAATGTGTGGTTCTTTAAAGTCATTTTAAAACGTGAGATTTTACTTTAGTTTATTTATATTGTAGCCAAAGAGAGCCCGAAGTAGAGCACAAAGCCCCATGATGTATGGAGTCCTCCAGGAGAATTGTCAGAGCTGGTTTATATATTTTTACTCTATCAATATAACCTTTCACAGTTCTTAATTAGTTTTGTTAGCTGACTTACAGAAAAGTGTATTTAAAGTGAGAACGTCAGGAATTCCACGGAGGGAACAGCATTAATGAAAAGCACACACTGTCCAGAGGCCAATGGAGGAGCAAAGGGTTTAGTCCTGTGCACCCTAGTTTGCACTGGGGTGATTAACTTCCCTTGTTAGAAAACACTTTGGCGATTACCCCAGCAATGGGTACATGCATCGTGTGTGCGTAGAGCCACGGGCACGCACACACATCTTTTTCTTTCTTTCTTTCTTTTTCTTTTTTTTCATAAGTCAGATAAAGATTAAGTGAGCTTTGGGAATACCTGCCCAGCATCCCTCTGTGAACAACAACCAAGATTGTATTGGAAACTCAACAGAGTTTGAGCTAAGTATCTTGATAAGTCAAAAGAAAATAGCTTCAAAATAAAGAAAACAAGCTACAAAATATAAACTTATTCAATTTTGACATTTACCTTTGCCAGGAAAGTGGAGACTGACTTTGGTTGTTTACACTTACAAGGGATTTCTTAGAAAAATGTATTTGAAGTACACTATCTTAGAATTTCAATAGCCAGAGCAGATGTGCGGTATGCTTTGTGGGTTTTACAGTAGATATGTGCAGTCTACCAGAAATTGTAGATGCACAATTAGAGTTTTACAATGTACACATTCATGCAGATCAAACCACGTTTCTTAAATGAGGGTTTCATTTTCTTTATTTCCTGCCGAGTTCACCAAGTGGATGGAGCATCGGCTGCCAGCATTTCTAGCTAAGTAAGTGTGCTGCAAAAGCACTTCCATTCATTTGTGCTCAGGCAAGGATGGAGGGTCACTTGCCTTTGTGTAGTGAATGTAAAACAGGGGCGTCTTGTGTCATCACTGCTCTTGCGGCTCCTGCAGTGGGAACTGTTCAGAACGGACGCACCATGCACCTTTTCAGAGCACGTGAAGTGCTCAGGTGGATGTTTGTCTGTGGTTTGTCATGGTTGTTTGTTATGTGGAGGCAAAAGAAGACTTGCCAGTATCACTAATGCAAGTCTGACTAATGACATCAGCAGTAAACTAGAACTTAGCGTCTAACCACATACAAATAGGTCTCCGGCCGCCGGTTATACTATGACGTCAGCTCTGATGCCCCTTCATTAGCTGATGTGCTTTCAAGGGTAGATGCCAAGAGAAAGAATTTGGCATTGTTTTCCTAATGCGCAAAATATGTTTTGAACAATAGAAATACTTCTCTATCAACAGTTTTCTGGCTTGTTGATTTCCCAACTCTGTTAATTACACCCTCTGAGTCTGTATTTTCCAGGTCTTTATTAGAGCACAACATTACCTACAGGAGAGTTGATTTCTAAATCAGATTGAGTTTCCACACACACCTCTCTCCTCTCCCTGGAGACTTCATTGGGTGCCTACATGTGGCAGCAAAACCAGACCAACCAAATTATTCTGCCATTCTGATGCATCTCGGCAGGTTAAGACAGTGGCCTGCCCAGTAGGGAAAGGTGTTTACAAGGTCCCGCTGATGATACCACCTCGAAGATCCCAAGGGATGATTCAGACCCGCCACAGTTTTTGCTTCAGCCCAGGCTGTCTCCACACGTCTGTGTTCATCTGATGGGCAGTCTTACCCTAACTTGGGTAGGGCATATATTATCATTTATGGCTGCCTCTTTATGAATCAGCATTTACCTTTTTAGTAAACTGTTTTGCCACACAGAAAAACCTATTTATTCAAAAGGATTTTACTCCGGGGCTAGAGGGTGTAGCTCAATGGTAGAGATCTACTTAGTATAAATGAGGTCCTGGGCTTAATCTACAGCATTTATAAAAGAGGTATTTCACTGCCAAATATAGCACTGACTAATAACTGTGGCAGATTCTATGTCTAAAGACAAGAAAAAGTGATAATAGAGTATCAAAGAAGAAAAGGTAAGAGACCATACCCACATATGACTGTCTTCCATATTAATGCTATTTTCTTGGCACAGAAGCAAATACAAATGAAATTGTTGCTGAACATATAAGAGTGAAATTTAATTAGGTGTAACAGTAATACTTTTGATTTTCAAAGCACTTTGAAAATGCTGATTAATCTCCCATTGTACTTCCACATGGCAGGAACATATATTCTTTGCCTTGCACCAAAAGCAGCATGTTCAGGATGCTAACCTCACAGGAAGACCTTTCAGGACTTTGTCCACAGGAACTTCCTCTGCTGCCCACACATTTAAGCCAAAGTAGGTGTTGTTGACTGGGGTCTATGACAGGGCACGGAGCACTGTAAGACTGACAGGGTTAGAAAAGAAATCAAGGAAAGTCATTCAAATATCCAAATATTCCACATCAATCAGTATATGCCTGACAATCCCATGTTCAAAAGAAGAATAAATTAAGGTGAGAAGTACTATATTTTTATATATAGTTGTTTGCTTAGGTGTGAAATGTGTTCCTTGGAGCAGAGAAGAACTTGGATGAGACCCTAGATGGACTTCCACATCTGCTGTTAACCAGGGGTGGGCCTTTGGGCAAGATGCTAACTGCTCGGAACTCCAGTTTCCTAACCTATAAATTATGGGTGTTGGACTAGGAGGTCCTTGGGGTCCCTTTTGTTCTAAAATTCATAGGTTTCTGCTCAAGGCAAATGGTGAGTCAGTGAGCACAACTTTATTCCTAAGAAGGGTGATGGTGGAATGTTTTTTGAGTGGGGAACTTTTTAGCTGCTGAGCAAGGACCCAGCATAAATCTCCACACAGTACATTTATCCAATTAGATTTAAACTCAAACCTTAATTAAAGATTCCTTTCTCATGGCACTCTACCAACATCACAAATGCAAATAGGGCAGGGGCTTTTCAGTTAGAGCAAGTCATGTAGCTGACACTTTGTGTGACTGGGACACAGTCCAAATTCTTTCCCATGGGTAGTCACTTTAAATGTTGTGGTGTGTGTGTGTGCGTGTGTGCGTGCACGCACATGTGTGTGTTTATCATTTGTTTTGTGGAAATATTTGTTGGGGGGAGTGATATTTCAGGAAAATAAGCCAATTATATATGCCAAGACTTGAGAAGGTTTCTGTGATTTTTGTAAATTTAAATCATTTTTAAAAGTAGTGTGATCCTGGTTGTTTTTGGAAGCCAAACCATTTTTAGAAATGAATTTTCGACATCAAGATAAAATTGTGTCAAACCTCCGAATCTAAACTATACCATAACTAGTTAAGGATAAAAGTGATCTCATTCTCAAACTTCTATAGGAAGAAAGTTTGAAGAGAAAAGAAAGGCAGACTTACTAGCAAAGGCATGAAAATTAAAGCTGTATAGATTTCCCCAAACATTCATGCAGTGTGGCAAGTGACACCCATACTAGATTGTTTCATAAACTTGCTTACCACATTTCTCAAAAGCTATTATTTTCATTGTCATTTAGGGTGAAATCACTTAAAAGTTTCACATTTCAAAGCAAAATCCTAGATAAAAGAATTATTTTTCTAAAGCAAATTTTGTATGAATAGAATTTTCATACACGAATTGGGTGTCAACATACTTTATATACAAACAGAGATATGAAAAATTGTGGTATATATGTGTAACAAGAATTGTAATGCCAAAAAGTACATGTATAAAGATATGAATTAGTGTAAACATAGTATATAAACAAAGGTATGAAAAATTGTGCTCTATATGTGTAATAAGAACTGTAATGCATTCTGCTGTCGTGTTTCAAAAAAATAAAATCAATTAAAAAAATAAAATAAAATTGGTTATTGTATTAAAAAAATTTTCATGATTTAGATGTCGAAATGATGTGCCACCTTTTCAGGCCAGAGAGATTATGCTATTTTTAAAAGAAACTTCAATCTATTATACTTGGTGGTTTGAGTTTTCTGGCAAGCTGGCTGTGGTGGTGCATGCCTATAATCCCAGTGACTCAGGAGGCTGAGGCAGGAAGATTGCCAAGTTTTGAGGCCAGCCTCAGAAACTTAGCAAGACTCTCAGTAACTTAGTGAGACCCTGTCTCAAAATAAAAAATAAAAATGGCTGAAGATGTAAGTCAGTGGTAAAGTGCCCCTGGGGTTAAAACAGAAACAACTACAACAAAATTTTCTCTTCTATGCATTATTGTTGCTATACTAATGCTGGCGAGGTCTTGAAATTGTATACACAGCATGAGGTGTGAATATCCTGCTGCAAGACAAATAAGTCTATGGAATTTAAGGCAAAATAATGCTGTGGTATACTGACCATCCCATAATAATTTGTATTTCCATGTCATCGTGTTCCTAAACATTCTGTACCTCAAATGCTCCCTCCTAATCAACAAAAAGGAAAACAGAAAAAGCATCTTGTATGCCTAAGTGTATATATTTTTTCTTCAAAAAATAGTTACTCTTAAATTATTGTGTTTTTTTTTCTTTTTTCTTTTTGACACTCTTAGATGGCCTTCATGCAACCTGAAACCAAGAGACAGGCATTTCTTTCCAGTCACCTGTTTCCTCACACATCTTTAGTGCTTTATTTTGTTATAGCTGAGACATGTAACAAATTCACTAAAGATTCTTAACTTTAATCAACGATTGGGATATATATATAGGGTTCCCAAGGGTCTTATTTATCAAATTGTTCACCTAATTGTGGACCTTGATTCTTACCTTCACAGAGTTTACCCTGAAAGATGCAGGTTGTCAGAAGCTTTAAAAATTGGGAATGATGGCAGAAAGTGCCCAACCGTGCTTAAAGTATAACTTGTGTATCTTTGTCAGTCCCTGAGATTCTTGTGGGTGATTGGATCAGAAACTCCCTTGTCTTTCCCATGAGCTTTTTCTAATGGTCTACTCTGTTGTGATATGAAAACATGCTTGCCACCTCAAGCACAGGAATCCCTTACATGGCTTCTGCCTCCTTAGTAGCTGTCAATAGATACAAGGTGAAGGCCAGGCGTGGTGGCGCACACCTATAATCCCAGTGGTTTCGGAGGCTGAGGCAGGAGGATCATGAATTCAAAGCCAGCCTCAGCAAAAGTAAGGCACTATGCAATTCAGTGAGACCCTGACTCTAAATAAAATACAAAAAAGTTGGGGGGGGGCGGGTGCTGGGGATGTAACTCAGTGGTCCTGTGCCCCTGAGTTCAATTCCTAGTATCAAAAAAAAATACATATAAGGTGTGTGTATTACACAGACATATCTATTTCTTCTTAGGAGTGCTATATGTAGTGTCTCAAAGGCGGGTCCCCTTTTCTTTCTATAATTTGCTTTAAAGATAGGCCACTATTTCTTAAGGGCTTGGAATAGGGGGGAAAATTATAGTCTTCAGGAATATAAAAACCTTGGGCTTGTTGCTTTAATGTCATTAAACATCACTGAAGTTCCCCATGCAGTTAAATGTCCTCTACTATCAACCTTCAATTATCCCACCACACTTTAACCTTTAAAAGCTAGGGCTGTTTCAATGCACCACTTTTCCCGTGGCCCTTGCCACTTACAACATAGACCCGAAAAACAAGAAGGGCCCTGCAATGTATTTTCAGAGATTCTCAGTAAAATTTTCAGGACAAATTTTCCAGCTCTTAGTTTGGGGTTTTGAGGATTTATAGCAGATATTTTTTTTTTCCATGAGAAATGTTTCCTGATCTTTTTTTCTTATTCATGATATTTGAGAGTGTGATGCAATGAAGGGCTATGTGGATATTAATGACAATAGGGTAGTAATTTTGTTTGTGGAGCTGGAGAAATTTCCTTCAGTTCCAACCCGATGGATATAAAAGTCATTTTTTTTAAGTTCTCTTGCATGCTTTTATGTCATTCATTATTTAAAAAAATCTCAACCAAAGTATAAATTATGTAATGTTAACATTATAACAAATTGCACAGTGTTAGGTGTTAACCAGAGCTGAAATGCAGGGCCTGATTCTCTGCTAAAAAGGCTCACAGAGAAGTTTATACTCTAATCTTTAAAAGTAGTCTTTTGGGTTTTGGATGGCAAACACAACCCTTTGCCAAGCTGTAAAATTCATAATGTTTAAGAGAAAGATCAAAACTAAAACGAGAGAGTTTATATGTACAAATATTTGCTTAGTGCAAATATTCATACTGGATAGTCTCAGACTATTGGATTCTGGGAGGTTAGAAGAAAGTCTGAGCTATAATTTATTTGTTTTCTATTTTCATATTATGTTTTTCCACTTTTTAAAACTCTATGCAAATATTATTGATTTGCAAAGCTACTATCTATCTCCCTCTGATATATAAATGTCCCTCTTTGTGGATTGACTGCAAGGTTTTCTTTTTTAACTTAGGTCAGTTTTATATGTTTTTAGAAGTAATTGAGAATTTAGTTCTCTTCCCTAGAGTCCAAATATAAATGTTGATGGTAATTTCTGTTTCTGATGTTGTCAAGAATTTATTTCTGAGGATAATGAGATTTAGAAGGGTCACGTATTCTGCTGATGTCTCATAAATCATCTTTGGTCAAGTCAGTGTCTGATCTGACTGAGTTTGCCTTCACATAGTCTTTTGGGGATGTACACATTATGAAATTTATAATCAAATGCTCTGCTTACACAGCTATGAAATATCTGGTCACCAAAATGGTGACAAAAAATGAGCTGATTATCTCACCATTATTTAAGTGAGTGACATTTTTTATTATTTTGAATTATAAAATATTGGAATGGATGCCAAGGCAGAATTCACCATAGATTAGCCGTTGGCTCTTTCATTTGTGGTGGCAACATGTATCATGATAGGAACTGTCCAGAGGAGAAGGGATGGTGGACCTATTCACGTCGTCCCTGGTGATTTTGTTGAATACATTCTAAGTTTTTGTGAAAGGTCAGGCTCACAAGTGTCTGTATTTGCTAGGTGTTTTTACTCTTGTATGAAATGAGCACTTTCAAATATGAGAATATTCATTTAATATTCCCTACCAGCATTCACTCCAAGAAACATGAATATGTTTTAGGTGTAAAGTGAAATGCTCATTTATTGTCGTTCCCTGTTTAGGCGTTCCCCTCTCAGGAGAAGCAGATGCTACAAAAATTACATTGGCCTGATTCATGTCTTTATAGATTGCTGTATTTTTTTTTCCTCTCCTGGACCCATGACATAGGTTGACAGGAAAGGAAAAAGAAAAATAAATTGGAGGAAAGGGTGAGCACTAACAATAAAAAGAGAAATGTAGCTCCCAAATTGGAGACAAAATGGCTAGTATTTTAGAGACAAAATGTTAGTATTTTCTGTAGACAATCTGTTTCTCATAGATTGCACAGAATCCCAAATCCAGCAATATTGAAGGAGAGGGAGATAGTAGGAGGTATAACAGAGCACATTTCCAAATGGAGACCAACACTTCATTATTTATTTATTTATTTATTTATTCTAATTAGGTAGCAGAATGCATTTTCATTCATTGTACACAATTGCAGCACACCTTTTCATTTCTCTGGTTGTATATGATGTAGCATGGCACCATATATGCAGTCATACCTGTACCTAGGGTAATTATGTTCATTTCATTCTATGATATTTCCTTCACCCATGTTCCCTCCCTACCCATGCCCCCCCCCTTGCTCAATCACAGTTCCTCCATTTTTCCAATACCCCTTCCCATTATGGATCAGCAACCACTTATCAGAGAACATTCGGCCTTTGGTTTTTTGGGACTGGCTTACTTCACTTAGCATGATATTCTCCAACTCCATCCATTTACTGCAAATTCCATAATTTTAGTCTCTTTTAATGCTGAGTAATATTTCATTGTGTATATACCACAGTTGCTTTATCCATTCATCTATTGAAGAGCATCTAGGTTGATTCCACAGTTTAGCTATTGTGAATTGAGCTGCTATAAACATTGATGTAGCTGCATTACTATAGTTTGCTGATTTTAAGTCCTTTGGGTATAGCCTGAGGAATGGGATAGCTGGGTCAAATGATAGTTCCATTCCAAGTTTTCTAAGGAATCTCCATACTGCTTTCCAAATTGGCTGCACCAATTTGCAGACCCACCAGCAATGTATGAGTGTACCTTTTCCACCACCTCCTCGCCAACATTTATTGTTGTTTGTATTCTTGATAACTGCCATTCTGTCTGGTATGAGATGAAATCTTAGAGTAGGTCTGATCTACAATTTTCCAGTTACTAGAGATGTTGAACATTTTTGCATATATTTATTGATTGAATGTATATCTTCTTCTGAGAATTGTCTGTTTAGCTCCTTAGCCCATTTATTGATTGGGTTGTTTTTTGTTTTGTTTTGTTTTGGTGTTAAGTTTTGGGGTTTTTTTGAGTTCTTTATATATCCTGGAAATTAGTGCTCTATCTGACATGCATGTGGCAAAAACATACATTGGAGAAAAAATAGCCTCTTCAACAAATGGTGCTAGGAAAACTGGAAATCCATATGCAGCAAAATGAAACAGAACTCCTATCTCTCACCATGCACAAAACTCAACTCAAAGTGGATCAAGGACCTAGGAATTAGACCAGAGACCCTGTGCCTAGTAGAGAAAAAAGTAGGCCCAAATATTCATCACATCAGGTTAGGATCCAACTTCCTTGACAAGACTCCTAAAGTGCAAGAAATAAAATCAAGAATCAATAAACAGGATGGATTCAAACTAAAAAGCTTCTTCTCAGCAAAAGAAACAATCAATGAGGTGAAGAGAGAGCCAACATTGTTACCACCCTGTTTTAAGTCTCCTCTCTCTACTTAGAGGAGCAGAGAGCTGATGTTAATGCCTGTATGCTGGACAGTTTGGGAATTAACTTCAAGTCATCCCTGACCCTAGTCCCAGAAGTTTTCTTGGTACAGTGGGAAAAGACAAGGTCTTTAAAAACAAGTGCTTTATAAGAATTCATTAAATGTTATACATTAATTTAACTACCATGTTTATGTTCTTTATGTCTTTTGCCATCTCTTTAAAATTATTTAGAAATTATTTGACTAAATGAGAAATAAAAAGCTGTCAAGTAAAAATAAAGCGATCTTTCCAACCTTGGCTCTCAGTATAGGATTTATACCATCCCATCAAACCTTGGCTAACTGTTAGCTAGCTTCCTCCAGAAAGCCTAGTAGTTGAATGGGGTACTGCGTGGCAGACATTTGAGCACCTGGGGTAGGAATGTCAAGTTTTCAGCTGTAAGCCTGAAGACTGCCCTTCAGATCATGGATATTTAGCTGTGAAAATGGAGACCTGGGAATAGCCTTCCTGGGTAACTAAGCCTTAAATAACAACCAGGAAGTCTCCTCAGGCGCCGGGTCAGATAAGCTTGCTAAACTTTCCTGACTTTGTGGCCCTTTAACTCACTAGTCCCCTCTAGCATGGATGACCATGCTGTCTCAGCATGGAGAAGGTGTATTTACAAGACAGCTCTTGAAAAACAGGGTGATTTCAGACTTTGAACCTCTATAAAATATGAAGTATATACAAATCATCACTATACCAGTTCAAACACAGAATTGGACACCAAATGTTATTTCTACCCTGACGTCTACTTCTGCATCTTTTGTTTGTGTGTTTATTATAACAAAGAGTAATACACACTTAGTTTCAAATTGCATATGGGGAGAAAAATCCTGGAAAGGGAATTACCCAGTTCTCTTTGTTTTGTCTTCATGTCATGACTTAATTTTTACAAAGCCAAAATGACTTCATTCATGATTTATGTACCCAAATAACCTAGACCATTTTTTAATTCATGCTGCCCTGCTTGGTGTGTGAATTTATTTTGTATTTATTTTCATTATGATTATGTGTACCAGACTGAGCTACATGCAGTACATCACTGACAGCATGGGAAATACATCTAAGAAAAAGAAAGAGAAAATGGAAATTCTGACCTGGGTTAGCCAGTCTTCTTCCATGTTGATAATAGTCATGACATTATTTTCTTTGAGATTTGCTCTATTCTTTTAGGAATCTTTCTATTAGTAAATATCATAACAAACCTTGATTCTGAACTTGGCAGTGGTTCTGATTGGAGATATTTCAAAATAATCATTCAACCCAAAATGGTTCTAAATATGCCAAGATGAATCACGGCAGATATTGGCATAGATTGACGAGTGTTTTAAATCTTTGACCTGGAATTGGGGAGGGGAGCAGGCACACTGTTGATTGCCATACACCCTTCCTGCCACTCTCAATTTTATTTCTGTTTTTCTTCATGTAAAAGAAAGTTACTTTCAAAACTATTCAATAGCAAAACACTTGTATCCATTCAATTCTTGTTTCCAAAGTGATCAACTAGGAAACAAAAGCAGCCAATTTTGCCTATATCTTCTTCCACCTAAAAGTAGTTCCCTAAAGAGTAGTCCTTCCCAGGACGCATCTAAAATTTAATTCCTACTTAAGGAATTTTGTATCCATTCAGGTGGTCTGCGAATATGATAGAGTTTAATTTCATTGTAAGAAGAAACAATTGAAATTTGAAGAAAAGATTTTTGGAAAAACTGAAAGTTCATAAAGTATTTGAAAATAGATCAATTGAAAAAGACACACAAAAGGATCAACCATAGAATCTTAGGATTTTGCACCGAGAGACTCATTTGGCTAGAGCTGAATCTGAGTTGGATGTATCCGGAAAGAGAGGAGTGGGTGTGGGGAGGAAAATGAGGGTGGGTGGTCTGGAGTGTGTGAGTGACCAAAGGGCCTTAAAGGAGGGAGGGACCTTCAGGAGGAAATAAGGACCGGTTAATGCAGAGAGACTCCTGCAGGAAGTAAGAGGGTTTGGAGATAGAGAGGTTTTGAGGAGGTGACAGTATCATTGGAGGCACCTATACCCACTGCCTTCTGTTTGTCATGAATCTAGAAGTGAGGTGATGTTCTTTTTCTTCACCAGAACGGGCAATCTAAAATCCGTATTGCATGAAGAAGGGGTAAAGGAGCCCCAAGATCCAATCTGAGATGTAACAATTGGTAAAGTTGCAGGAAGATAGACCTTCCTTCAGCATGAAGTGGGTTACTTTATAGTCCGTGAGCCTTTCCTTTCTGGATCAGAGGACACAGGGCAACCTCCTGAGGACAGTGTCAGTGTGTCTGGGATGGGAATGCCTACATAGGGTCTCTTCTAGTTCTTGTTCTATGAGTAAGTAAGGTTTTAAGCACTCACTTCCTATCAAGGGTCAAGAGGGTTGCACAAACAATGACACTTAGTAGTGAATCTAATCCAGTCCTACCATTTTTTGCCACAGAGAGATTCCTCCCACCCAAATGAATTGGCCAGTTGGCCATCTTCCCAGGAGAAGGAGGTTTTAACCAGTTAATACAATCTGAATTGAGCAGCTTTCACTGAGGAGAGCTCCCATCTGCCTCACCCCTCTCCCCTCTCCTAAGCAAAGTGAGACCTTGCTCATTCTTCCAGAATATTCAGAAGACTCAGTCCTATAAACACCTTGGGTTTTGTTGGTTCTCTTTCCCTACCCTGACTTTGGTGGTTGGATTAAGCTCACTGGAAACAGGAAACAGATACACCCCAGTAAAAAAAAAGGCTTCCATAGATGCCCAAGCAAGTTTGGAATGAGCTTCTGCCTCCAAGTAGCCACAGTTCTGCTCTTGAAGGCAGAACGACTAAGTTGAAGCTGCGGTCATATTGCAGTAACTCAGCATCATAGAGCATTGTGACTATAGCCATGAGTCCTTGGGTGTAAACTCAGTCTTTTGGCATGATAAAGAAAAACACATTTATCTATGGTCTAAATGGTAAAGCATTAGTATGGAGATGGTAAAAAGATGACATTTATTTTATTGTTTTCTTTCTCTTGTACTTAAATTCAGTTGGATAAATCAGTCCTGTTTTGGCCAATCCTGCAGTTGTAACCTCGTTCAGCAGAAGCCTGGATTGCTTAGGAACCTCCCAGGCATGTAACAAACATGTCCAGAAGCCCAAAGTGTGTGTCTTGTTGAAGCTGTGAAATAGTTGAGTTAATTATACATTCCAATGGATAGAACAGGGCCTTGGAGTTAGGTCCTTATTAAGAACGACCAGGGACACATCCTTGGGTACCTGATTGAAATGTAATTTTTCTGGTCCCCACAGGAACAATTGGAGTGTGACCATGGCCAAAATTAAGAGGTCTATTAGTTGGTTCAAGAGGACAATCCAGGAAGCTAGAAATTGGATCAGATTGAAAAGATGCGTGGGATCATTGGCGCATTCTTCCTGCCTTAAAATCAGACATTTCCATTACCACAAAAGAGAGGGCTACTGCCAACGGTGAAATTAGGCCAGTTCTTGGCAGTAGGCCCCACAGCTCTATACAGCCATGGCCAGAGCGAGCTACTGCTGGCCAGTGACAGACAGGGAACTTGAGCTGACTGGAACAGGCCCCCCACAACTTCTCCCAACAGCCTCATTCCTGCCTTTGATGGAAATTTTAATAAAGGAGGTTAGAGTTGTGGAAAAGGGAGGTGTGAAGAAGGAAGACCAGCCAAGAGGGGGAGGGAAGGGTAGAGTCCATGCTTCAGCTTCAACTTGGTTGGTCGTTCTGCCTTCAAGAGCAGAACTGTAGCCGCTTGGAGTAGCTGATTCCAAGCTTGCTCGGGCATCTATGGAAGGCCGTTACACTGGGGCATCTGCTTCCAGTTATGGTAAACTTAATCCCACCACCAAAGGCAGGGTAGGGACCAAGAACCAACAAAAGCAGGGCATTTACATGATCTCGGGCAGTCCTGCCCAGGGATGTCTTCATTAGCTAGCCCTCCTGAATAAACTACGGGAAGGAGAAGAATAGAACTGTGTGTTTTGTTTTGTTTTGTTTTTTAACAAGTGGATAGATTTTGGATCTTTCATCATGATCCATTTTGCATTCATTAATCCAGTCGGTGTTTTGGTTTTCAAGACCAAAAAAATAACTAAGGAAAAGGAGAGAAAACCCAATTCTGGTAAAGGCAGTCACTTCAGTGGATCATCCACTGATTGGTTTTGACTGTGGATAAAAAAACGAATGGTCCTTAAATTTTGAGTTGCAACATCAGTACTAATTTTTTTTTCCCCACTGTGTTGTCTCTCTTATGTTAAAAGAGAGGGAAAATATGTGGTGGTAGGAGAGTGGAAGAAAAGGGGAGATGCTGGTCATAAGGTATAAACTTTTAGTTAAGAGATGAACACACTCAGAGGATTTATTATACAGCAGGGTGACGTTGGCTAACAACACCAAATTGTATGCTTGAAATTTGCTTAAATAAAAGCCAAAACTAAACAAAGGTGACTAGATGAGAAGTTAACTAGTTGGTTGTAGGAAGCCTTCCAAAGAACAGATGTATGTTAAATCATCTCCTTGTATACACTAAAATCATGCAAAAAGGAGAGCTTGGCTGCTGATTAGTTTCTATTTTTGTATAAATGACTCTGCATCTCAATGCCTCAATTTCCTTCTTTGTTCTGTGATAGAATTTTGATTAACTAGTCTTTCAGGCCCTCATGGTTCTATAAGCAGAAAAAATATATATGGATCTTCTTTTAGGGGAGAAATACAAGACATTTAATTTCACAATCACCTTCTCTAGGACTTTTCAAGGGAAAAATTCAGAGGATCAAGGAGCATTCCTAGGATAGGGGAGATTTACCAAGTATACTTTGTGATTGTGTCCTGGACACTGCCTGATGAAGGTATGGGACTCACTGGTGACCCTGGGTCTTAGGGCTCCTCTTCATCTTTAATGGGAAGATAATGACACCTACCTTGGGGACTTTGTGAATATGTGAAGTGATTCTTATCAGGCTCCTAGTCCATGTGAGGAGCAGGCCTCACTTCTCTCTTGGTGGACATTTCATCTATAGCCCTATCCATTCCAGAAACTTCTAAGTGTATTTTTAAGTGGCAAGTGCTTAAAACAAAAAAGTATCTGTATTGAGGCCCAGACCTGGCACTTCATAATGTTTAAGGCATCAGCTGCCAATTTGTAATATCTAATTTATGGTTCCCTGTGGGTGGGTGGGTGGATGGAAGGTGGGGCCCAATCTCTCAGGAGAAGACATTTTTCTTGTTTGTCATTTTTTTCTTTGGTCATTTAAGAAAAGGTTTAGTACATGTGCTCTCTGGAGTCAAGGAGTATCCCAGCCTCCTCTGCATGGTTGATGTGTGAGTCTCTATTTTCCCCTGGTAATAAATTTGTCAGGAGCAAAAAGTCACCTTGTTCTTCCTGGCCTGGTCAAAACTAGACAGCAAAGGGTAGTTGTAGTTCTCTGAAACTCGCCCACTTTCTTGGGCAGCCACCTAGCTTGGCTGCCAGGCGCAGACATTAAGGGACATGGGATAGTTTCACTTGTAAAAGCCACTTCCTCAGAGAGCAGACGCTGATGGAGTTTTCTGAATTTGGCAGAATCTCTCTTTAGAAAGACTCTACTTCAGATGGCTAGACGCTTGGAACCTGTTGGCCCTGGTTTAAAAAATGCACATGGTAACAACCCAAAGGTGTTGGGAGCTGAGGCCAAACAACAACCAGGGCAGCAGTGTGACCTGGGCAGGCTGAGGGGCAACTGCCAGGGCAAAACTGGAAGTGGGAAGTAGGGCACAGGGAAGGGTAAGGGGGACGTGAAGCCCAACCCAGTAGCAGAGGCTGTGAGCTGAGGGACAGTGGGTCCTGCCTCTCAGGGCAACAGGGGCAGGTGTGTCCACCGCAGAACCTACTCCATACATCCAGTTACCCATTCATTCTGTCAAATACTGGAAAAGAAAGAGCAAGGATTGTTGTGAACAAAGGAAACAGAAGAAGGCAAATTCTCTTTTAAAGACATTTTAAAGCTAAATGGAGTAAAATTTTTCATTATAGTTTTCATAGAACAAAGAAAAATGTCTTCTCCTTTATAAAACTAGCACTTTAAAAAAATAATAATAATAAACTGATACTAGAGAGGCTAAAAGACTTGTCCAAGCTCCCATGGATCTAGGAAGAGAAAGCTCATCTTCCCCGAACAAGCCCTCCTCCTCCTGTGCCCTGGATGTGAGGCAGGGTGGAAAACACCAAGTGCTTGGATTTGAAGGTGACACATGTGTCCCTCTCTGGTCTACCGATTTGCCAGTCAGTGACCATGGGCAGCTTTCTTAACCTCACGGATCTCAATTCCATTTTTATAAAATGGGCAGCACAATATATAACACATGAGTTATATTGAGAATGCAATGAGTTATTACCAGGCAGTATTTTAAAGGGCTTCAGAATTGTTAACCATTGTTTTTAAACACGTGCATTCCTCCTTTAAGTTCCCATTCAGAATTTCCTTTTTAATATCTTTTTTTTTAAGTTAAAACTTTCCTAACTAACTTGGTTTCCAGAAAAAAATCACTTTAAGATTGTTTGTATTGTGCTCTACCTGCTTCTATTGTCAGGTTGGTTTTTGTTGTTTGTGCAGAGCCAAATAAAAAAAAAAAATCCACTCTCAAATGTTATAGCTTAATTGTATAATAATATATAAGATACTTATATATTCAATGCCAAATAATCATAAAGAACCCAGGAAAGTCGTTTTCAGCTCTAAAGCTTACGTGTAATTACCTAAAGGCTATGTCCAGTTCGATGGCTAGTCTTATAAATTATTTTCAAGTGTTTAACAATTGAAAGCTATTCCAGATAATGGTATGTTAAAGCACAGGTGCAAACTTTTTCTGAAAAGGGCCACCTAATGAATATTTCAGGGTTGGCCCAGCATGGTGCCCTGCATGTTTAGTCATAGCTACTAGGGAGGCTGAAGCAGGAGGATCATTCAAGCTCAGAAATTTGAGACAAGTTAGCATCATACCTACTCTGTAAATAAACAAACAAACAGTGATTTAAATGTTAGGCCTTGTGAACTGCATGGTGCCTGTAACAACTGCCCAAGTCTGCTGGTATGTCTCAAAAGCAGACATAGAGAACACCTGAGTTAACAGGTATGGCCGTGTCCCTATAGAACTTAACTTCCAAAGACAAAGCTGGCCAGATTGGGCCTGAAGACCATCATTTGGCAAGCTCCATCTTAAAGAAGTCCATATTGTTCCCCGATTTCCCTGTTTAGAGTGGCTTCCATTGTCACCCCTGTCCCCAGAGTCCACAAAACTTCAGGCCAGTGCCTCGTATGGCTCCCCCCAGGTGAGAGACTTGAGGGACTCAGGGAACATAAATTCAGGACTGGTGTTTAGTGAGGGAAGTTGGCTAGCAGGAGCCTTAGTCACCTAATCTTTTCTTAGCAACTTTCGTTTCAGTTCCCAGGCCAGGGCTCTGCCATGCCCAGGAGAGGAGGGTAGTTTTCCAGCACGAAGATTGACGCTGGAGTGTCGCCCAGGTCATTTCTCTCCTATTTCTCTCTACATAGAGGTTGTTCACGAACCTACAGACTTACAGAGGAGCGTTCCCTGCTCCTGACTCCTGGGGAATTCTTCCATCTTCCTTTCCTATCTTTACCTTTCTTTTCTCCAGTTTGAGTTGTTTCTGAGGTTGACTTAGTTCCTAGTTCCTAGTTGCTGTTGTGACTTGGAGAGTTTTCTGTTTTATATCAATAAGTTGCTTTCACATTTCCAAAACTTGAAGAACTGGCAGGTAAAGCCAATGGCTTGCTGCAGGTAGTAGTCTAGACTGAGCAGAAACAGTAAATAATTAGAGTTTTGTCCCATTTTCTGCTTTCATTTGTCAGTGCCCTAGCTGGAGCCTTCATTTCCTGGGTTAAAAACGGTCTTATCAAAGGCCAAATATCGTTCACAAAGCTATCTCTGGGTCCTTTTAAAAGGCAGGACTTTCCTCGGCCTCTCTTCAAAGACCCTGTGCGTTCTTCCCAGAATTCTACATTTACAGTATGGACATTTGTTATTCGGAGACTGGCTGTTGCCATATGGTATTACATAATTATTTTCCCTTTAGGTATAATTACGGAATTGCCAACCCTTCGACTCTGTTTTGCATTATTTCACACGTATTTTCTAGTTTTGATTTAGGTCTCGGCATGGTATGTCATAAATCAGCAGAGTGGGGGCGGGTAGCAAATGGACATCAAAACACAGCCCCCACTGCTATAGAATGTTCCTCAAGTGACACTCCATAATTCAAATACTGCAAACGGCGGGGTAGCCAAAGCAGGGCACTGCGACAGTGTGAGTTGTTTTTGTTAATAGAGATGAAATTATGGGTGTAACTAGCTGGCAGCCCTCAAACGGACTTCAGTCTACTATTTACTCAGCTGTCCTCAGGCAACAACTTAATACTGGTGGATAAAATTATTCTCCCACCATCTCCCAAGTGGTATATTCCAGGGATCCCAATTTGTTCTCACTATTAAAAAGAAGGAACAAGTTTGCAACCCTCCGAACACAGATTGAAATTCTCGTTATGTTCTGTTCTCAATGCATCAAGCTTTCGACACCACGACTCGTGAAATCGCCTTGTCCTTTGTGTTCTGTGTTTGAAAAGTCTGTAAGAAGCTGAAACCTAAAATGCTTTGTGTGACTTAAAGAAAACTTGTGGTCCCTAATGCTTGTTATTTTTTTCTTAGCTTACACTATTCCCTTCACCTGCAACACCTTCCTCTTCCTCTCTGCCTGTGAAAACCGTCAGTCTTAAGGCCCAGCTCAGAAGCCAACGCCTAGAGGTCTTCTGTTATCCTCCTGTGAAACCCCGTAGAAAGTGACCTATGAATTTCCCTCTAAGTTTTAAAAATAATCATGCAGTGCTTAAGACATATAAAACCATACAAGAAACAACATAATAAATACCTATCCATATGGCAGATGCCCCTTGAGGATTGAAGACCACTATCTGAATGGCCGTTTATCATATCCAGGGATATTCTCACATAATATATTTGTATGTTCCTTAACAATATGGCGTATTTAGCTATTTTAACCTGTCTATAAGTGGTTTTATGCTGTGTGTATTCTTCCAAAACGTTTTTGTTGTTGATATTCACAATTACAATTATCAGACGTATGTCCATTATTAGAGCTCATCAATTTCTACGGTTAGTTGATTCCATCATCGAAATGTATTGATCACTCTCTTCATGCACATTTAAGTGTTTTCATTTGCTCTTATGCCACTTTTAAGTCAGTGTGATGACACTTAACTACAATATGACACAGACGGGTCATTTGCCTGTGTATTTTTTAATCCTCTCCCTGCCATGATCCCATGATCCCTGTGGAGACCATACATGTTTGTTCTTTTGTTCCTTTGCATTCTACAAGACAGCTAGAAATTATTATCAACTTTTTCAAGGGGGAAACTTACACTACGTTACCTTCCCCTGAGCATACCAAATCAATATCTGATGTAGAGTTAGAAGTCAAATCTTGTGGACGTTCCCTTGGCCAGGAAGTCAAGCTGTACCATCTTAAAAACCATTCTCACTTAGTAGTTCAGGTTAAGTCTTTTAAAAATCTCTGTTTGGGGCTGGGGTTGTGGCTCTGTGGTAGAGCACTTACCTAGCATGTGTGAGGCAGTGGGTTCGATTCTCAGCGCCACATATAAATAAGTGAATAAAATAAAGGTTCATCAACATCAAAAAAAGAATTTTAAAAAAACTCTATGTTTCAATCTAAACATATTCATAAAACTGAACTTTTTTAGCCAGAATTTGAAATGTCTTTGAAGTGATTTAGAAATTATATTATCTTTAATTTTTGTTTGGAGGAGCTGTATCTCATAATCAGAAGGCCAATAATAGAATTTTTAAAAATGTTTTTGAACTGAACTCTAATTTAAATCCCACAAAACTCACCCTTTAAAGTGTACAATTGCATGGGTTTGGGTTATATTTATAAAATTGTGAAACCATCAACACTATCTAACTTCAGAGTGTGTTTATCATCCCCCAAAGAAATTCCTTATCCACTAACAGTCATTCATTCTGCCCCCACTTCAGCCCTTGGACACTTCTAATCTACTTTCTGTCTCTATAGATTGCCTTTTGGGGATACTTTCATAAAAATCCATTCATATCATATATGGCTTTTTGTAACTGCTTTTTATCTTTTACATAATGTTTCAAAGTTATTTCATTTGTAGCATTCCTTTAAATTACCAAATAATATTCTATTGTATGGCTAGTTCACATTGTATTTATTCATTCATCAGTTGAACATTTAGTGTGTATCTACTTTTTGACTCTAATGCCACAGTGAGCCCTCGCTGCACAAGGTTTTGTGTGGGCGAATGTTTTCAGTTCTCCTGGGTATATTCCAGTCGGTTGGTAATATTTTCTTGGGTAGAATCACTGTGTCCTACACTACCCCTATGTTTAATTTTCTGAGGTCCTGCCAAGCTGATTCCCAAAGTGGCTGCACCATTTTACATAGTAGATCATTGTAAGGAACTCCACACTCCAAAGCCATTCCTAACTTAATTGTCATGACTGTGGCCCTCGATTTAATGTTTTGAGTTTGAAAACAATGTCTGCTCTCACAATAGTATTCCCTGATGTGTCACTGTACTTACATTTCCCTCACAATTTCATATTTGCCCTTCCATTTTGTGAATGAAATAGTCTTATTCCAGGCTGCATTTATACACTAACCTCAGTTTGATATTGTTTCATTGAAAAAAGAAAATTCTTATAGCAATTTCCTTCCCTAGTTCATTTTATCTACCTAATTTAAGTGGCTCTGGTATAAAAAGACTAGTAGAAAAATACCACCTGATTTAAAAATACAAAGCATTCCATTAACTACATTTCAGTAACAAGGTAGGTAATTCAGAGTTGAATGAAAAGAAAAGAAAAGAAAAAAAAAGACAGTGGGAAGTCCTGCAAACATCACTGCAAAACAATCAGAACAAGAATAAATTAATCTGCTGGCCAGATGTTTGCCCATTGAAAGTTCTGGGACTTGTGAATCATCACTGTTTTGGAGGGTTTTTTTAATTGCAAAATATAAATCTTCACAATGTTTCTTTTGAACTTGTTTTGGTGAATTTTTAAATATGTTTTTAAATTGAATGATATAGAGTATTTTCAAAAAATAATTTTTAGAAAGTGCTGAAAAAACTGAAAGGAAAAATTAGTAAAAATAAGAAAATATAACCAAATTACTCGGAGATAACTATGGAATATTTTCTTTTGGTCTTTTGTCTATGTATAGTCTTTGAGAACATGATTTCTTTGGTCGAATGACATGTTGTCATACGAATATGCTCTGATTTATGGGACCATACCTCTGATGGAGAGCTGTTTGTTGATCATTTTCTTACTGTTTGTGGATGTTTCCATGCTGAATTGCTTTTACATTATGGGGGAGGGGGGGTTTTCATGGAAAGATTAGGAAAGAGCAATATTTTACAAGAAAATTCTGAGAACTTGTCGTAACTTGAAAAGCATCTTTATGTAAATAGTTTTCTAGTTGTACTTTGTAATTTAATATGCAATTAACAAGAAAACATTGTGTGATTATTAAGTCAACTAGTGACAAGAGAATGATTATTTATCTGAAAGCAGAGTATCTGCCCTGGGTTCAATCCCCAGAACCACACACACACACACAAAAAAAAAATAATAAAAAAAATCAAATAACACTTTCAGGACTTTTGGCACATCAAATATGTAGGGATGGGAAACTACCCTTACTCACTTCCCTATTTGAGATATGACTATCAGTCAATGATTGTTAGACAAATAGTGTTATAAATATGTGAATCCCAATAATGTTGGAGATATGATTATACCCCACTACTAGTTTAGATAATAAAAACCTTCATGCTTTTCTTCAAGAAATCCATTTACAGATTTGAAGACTATTTTCATGAACTTATAAGTAATAAGGAGTATGAGTATAAAATGAATTTGAATTGTTTTTATTATTATTATTTTTGGAAGCTCCCTAAGAAATTCAGAAATATCCTAGTGTATTGTAAAAAAAAAATGACTCGGAGAGGAGGACAAAGATCACTATTTTAATTAGTTAGTATGAACTCAGAATATTAGACATTAGGTGAATAATTTAATAAGACTAAAAAAGGAAGTTAACAAAATAAACTTATTTCAAAGTGATGGCTACTTTTGCCCCTGTGTCTTCCTTGTCATGAGTCAGATATGTCAAATATATGTTGACTTAATGTTAGGATTTAATAGCATATCTGATTTAAAAATCCATCTCATTCATTATTAACTGAGGAAACTGATCATTTTTACCGTTGTGAAATATCAGCCATGCTAAGACAGATTTCTTCTTTCTTGATGCATTTGCAATCTTATAAAGAGCTTCTGGTGACTCAGAAAATCCCATGCATCAATTTTCCAAATTGGATTTTATGTGATTATAAATAAATTTAAATCAAACAGAGACTTTGGTGTGCTTCTGAAAATTCCCGTGTCAGGAGTTGGCATGTCTCGGCCGTGTGTAGGTGTATATGTGCTCACCAGCACTGAATGGGCATTTAGGACCTTATTTGAAAAGTTCTTTCCTGGAAGAAGAGTAAAGGGTACTATTCTGGAGTGAGGCCTGCCATCTCCAGCCTGCTTCAGAGGGAAAGGAAGGGGGTGGGGACACAAAGCAGTCCACAGTTTAAAAATTAAAGAAAGGGGCTTGTAAGACTTGTTATTCTGGGATAGTTGTTAAATGGAATTAATCTGTTTTTTTGCATTTCTGCATTCTGATTAATTCTTAGTTCAAGGAGAGGGGAGGAAAATGAATATTCTTATAGCACAAATAATTTGTTTTTCTAAATTACGCCTGCTCCCTAGTACAACCTACCCTGATTGTCATTGATTGGTGGCAATGACCATGTTTTTCCTTTTACAGATGAAATTGATCCAACAAAATTATGATCTGCTTTTAGTTAGAAGGGTAGATGGAGGTCGTGATTATTCAGGGTCACTTGAAGTAAACAATGAATCTTGGCAGTGAGAAGAGAGAGAGAGAAGAAATATACATCCTCTAAGAAACTCTTATTATATCTAGACTAGGTCTCTAAGCCTTGTTAGACACTTGGAGTTGTGCCCCTCCAACTCTCCTCACCACTCAGCAGAAAACTGCCTATGATTTGCTTTCCTGGCCACCTCAGAGGCTGGCAGGATCTGTCTCCACCTACAGCCACTTTCCATCCTGTCCCTTCCCCTAATTTGAATTCTGTGGCATTGTGATTGTTAAGCTGTCGTCGATTTTTTTGAGGACAGGAGCCAGATCCTCTTCTCTACTTCTTGCCAATTCCCATACTATATCAACCCCATTTGAGTAGATCCTGTATGTGAGGCAAGAAAACTGCAGGAATGCTAAAGAATATTCATGTATGTCCTAGAAACTGAATGCCAACAAACTAGTATTCAGTCAAATAATTCCCTGCCCAAGTTGGCATGCCTGGCACAGAGAAAATACAACCTTCCCATCCTCTTTTTTTTTTTTTTTTTTTTTTTTTTGCTATGCTGGGCATTGAACTCTGGGGCCTCATATGGGCTAGCCAAAGGTCTACGATGAGCTGTATCCCCAGCCCAACCTTCCCATTTTTAATGGAGAAAGTAGCCTTTAACCAAGTATAGAAATGGCATTCCCCAGTCGAAACAAAACTGATGCTGTAGTAAAGTGATTCAAAATCAGACCTGTTTAGATCACCTGCCACCTGTACTTTGATATAATGATTGTTTCTACTGTTGTTTCTGGAATATACTGAATCATATACCCACATTCAAGACTGTGCTTTTTTCTTTTGAGATTCAGTAGCTGCAACTTAGACTTCCCCTTATTTTATTGTAAGTTTTTTTTTTTTTTTTTGTATGCCAGCAGAGTAAAATATATTCAAACTGACTTAGCCAGGATATGGAATGCTAGATACCAAATGCATATTTAACTGGACCTTGAGGAATAGAATTGTTAGTTCTGTATATTGAATCCTGAGGGAGGAAAGTTTCATTCCTATCAACACTTCTCCAAATATTTTACATCCTAAAAAAGTTGTGGATGGGATCAGCTTTGCTGTCACAAGTGGAGGAACCAGGGGTATAGCTGAGTCTACCCTCTGAGGGGCAGATGCCCTGGGGACCCAGAGACAATAACAAATGAAGTTGTTTGAAGAGATGAGTGCCTTCTAATTGTCCTGCATTCAGCAAAGCTGATGGGATTCTGATTCTCTGGGAAAAAATATCAAGAGGAATCCTGAAATATCACTAATATGCCTAATTTATATGAAATTATGTTGGGTTTTTTACCTAGTTTTTCCATAGCTATAGTAAGAAATTTAAGAATATCTAAAATGTTGGTGCATATTTTAAAGAAATCTGCATGAGTGAAATTATCTGGCAGTGTTTTCATTTCAAAAGGAATCAGTCTTGAAAGGTAAAATTATTGTTCAGTTATGAGAACCTTCTGGTAGCAAACCTTAGAAGTCAATCTGAGAAATATTTACGTGGAAGGTCAAGCAGTGTCCAGGGGGAAATTGTTGACAGCATTCCTACCAAGACTTCGAAGTAAAGGTTTGGGGCTGAGGTGGCTTGCACTCAATGCAAGAATATTTCCCTCACTGTTAACATGGTAACTTCTCATTGAAAATAAATCGAGAGATTGGACAAGAGGGTTATAAAGAAAAGCTATGAATTCTTCCATGAAATTTCCTGTCAATCAAGTAGTATATTATTTAGCATAAGAGTTTATTAACTTTTTGAAATATTGTACATAGTGCATACAGTGTGCTGGTACAGAGGGTTTGGACTTTCCTACAATTTCATAAAAACTAAAAATGAACTTTTACTAGAGATTCTGCTGAATCCAAAAACACATTGACTTAAAATAACTGAATTTTATGTTGAGTTTTCTCTTACATGAATAAACTTCTCAAAAATACATTTACTTTGCATACATGTATACCTTCCTGTACTTTAGTTAGAAATACAGTAAAAGAGATTTTGACCCAAGGTTGCTGAAAAAATTTCTTAAAGGTCTGCAAAGCATCTTTTAAAGTGCCACATTAAACTACAAAACTTGAACACGAAGAAGAAGAAGAAATAATAAAAGAAAGAGAGGCACAATATACCAATTTTAAAATTAATTCTTTTTGGTTAAGTTGACCTGAAAATAAAAAGAAGAAATGAAAGAAATACTAGTGCATTGTCTCCTAAAACTTCCCATTTTTGAAAGCAGAAGCTCCCTGCTAGTCACAACTGATGAGACGAAGATGTCAACAGGAAGACAGGATTTAATTCCACTTACTGTTATCCAACTCAATAGACCTTTCTTAAGGTATTAGAAGTCAAGTATTTAGAATGTTATCCAAAAGAGCCACATCAAGGATTTGGTATTTCTTTAAGCCCTTTAGAAATTAGCAAATTATTGAGGGAGAAGCTATTTTGTAACCAATGAGCTGGAAATGGAGTCTACCAATGGTGAGGGGAGGAGGTAAAATAAAAGAAGAGAGGGAAGGAGAGGGCTGAAGAGGTTCTAAATCTTAGCATGATATAGAGAAGCCAGCATAATTATCTCCAGAGTACTCAGGCACTTCACTCTTCTTGCCCCAGACCCAGTCCTGGCTTAGGCTCAAAACTCACATCTCCTGGGCTGGCTCTATAGCTCAATGGCAGAGCACTTGTCCAGCAATGTGTGAGGAGGCACTGGGTTCAATCCTTAGCACCACATAAAAATAAACAAATGAAATGACTTTAAAAAAAAAAATCACATCTCCCCTTAATATGTAATGTCCCTGCTAAAGTTACCCGTGTGGCCTTATCATTGACACATCTTTGTCACATTGCTGCTTAATTAACCAGCTGAGTCACAAAAAAGATTATCATATTCATACATTAGATTCCTTTCTTGCCATTTTAAACCCTTACTGTAAATTACGTGTGAAAACATACTGTGTATTTGTCTTCATTCAAGTTTATACAATACTTTATTTGTAAGGCTCACAAAGGAAATTTTTATATTCTGAATAAAAATGAAATTAAATATATACATCGCTATGATTTGCTTATATTTGTTTTGTTTTTCAATGAAAATAATAAATTTGTAGAATTTCCTCCCCCGACCCCAACCCCCATCATTTCTACTTTTTGACCCAGTGTTAGCAACAGATGTACAGTCCAGGGTCGCCACATAACTGGGCCAGCCAGGAGCAAGGTAGTAGGGACATGTAGTGAAATAAGGGGTCCTGGGATAAACTAATTAAAACCTGTACCTTTGCTGACTCACTGTTAAGGCAGGCCCAGATCTTACCCACCACATGAGGAATAACTATAACCAGTAACCAAAGTCAAAACATCACAAGCAGAGATTGGCATAAAGCAGCCAATAAACCTTTTGTGGATTTTTCTTAATAAATCACCTACTAAACAAATGATTTTTCTGATCCTGGGCAGATGCTGATACATCAGCAGACTTGTACATAACCAACGAATTAAAAAGAAAGAAAGAAATGAACCAGAGAAGGACAAAGTACTATGTCTGCTAGTGGCCCCTGAAAAAGTGGTAAACACTAATGACTGTCATCACTCAGATGACTTTGTGCTGTTTTGAGCATCTCCCTGCCCCAGTATTTCATTGCAATTGATGGGCTCTCTTGTCACCCTCCAAGCACTCAGGCTAAACAGGGCTAGTAGGACACTTCAAGTCTTGGAGGCTAAGAATGTGCATCTCCACTTGCCTGCAGGGCCTGCAAGGGACAGCTTGACATGGGCATCCTTTGGCCTCCTTGCTGCCCCCGCTAACCCAGCCCTGATAAATAAGCCAGCTAATTGAATTAATAAACAACTCTTTCTTATTTTTTTTTAATGGCCAGCTGGCATGCCATCAAAATGTGTGATAAATTATCTGTCACTGCTTTTAACCACAGCAGGGGCAAAGTGGAAAAATTAGCCACTTTCAACCCTTTCTCAAGCTCCCTGCCCCACTCCTCAGTTTGCTTAGCTATAGGATTCTTCTCCCCGTCCCTGGTCTTGTCGTTCTGGCTGAGGTCCAGAACAGAGTCGTTCTGAGTGGAGAAACATATTTGGCTGCCCCGATGATGAATCCTTAAGCCCCAGCTCTGTGGTGGGATGCTGACATTCCGCGCCGGTCTGTGGGAAAGCAAGATTTGTCTGCTGCCCTGGCAGGAAAGGTTCGGATATGAGCCTGTGGTTTGAGCCCACAAGATTCTTATTAAGGGAGGGGGTGTGATGTGGTTCACGAGCGAGAGGTTATGATGTCTGCTTTCTCTCGCTCCACCTCTAATGCCAAACAGCTTTCTTCGAGCCTTTTGCAAAAGGTTCACCAGATGCTTCCTAATGGCTGGGGCTGCCTGTGGTGCCGTTCACTTTTCACGCATTTCTGCACCTTAGAAGCTTTTCCTCAGTTTCTTCTTCTGCCTTCTTTTCTTTGTCTCCTTCAACCACATCACAAGTCACTATTGTTAAAGGTATTGATTTTTACAAGCTGTTCTTCAGGATCATTCCCTAGAATCATGCAATCTATAACAGTTCTGTACAATTTAAGGACACTTTTCTTGATTCATTTTTTCTGATGGTCTCCAGTGCAGTTGCTCCAAGTTAGAAAAATAAACAGTCCCCATCAGGCTCAACCCATGTGTAGACATCATTAGGCCTTTGCCTCCACTCACCGCGGTATAGAGACCTCCCGGGGTTCAACCGCCTCAGGAAGCATCTGGGTCGTATGTCCCAGTTTAACACTGTAATTCTCTGAGAGGTGCTCGCATTTTTAGGATGTTGCCTTGTGTAATAATATACAAATCATCGGCATGGAACTGTCTGGAACTGGCACCAGATGTCGGCTGGGGTGAAGGCAGGGTTCTTGATCTGTTTGATTCACAGGCTTCCAAAAGCTTAAAGAGCTTTTTTTTCCAGAGCCTCTGTGCTTCACTGCCTATGTGGAACAGCACCTTAATTCCTTAATTAATTACCCTTAGTTAGAGCTACTTTGGAATCTGATAAAGAGAAGGCTTGTTTTTGTTTGTTGAAGAAAATAGACCTTTGGGGACAAACTTCATGTAACTGCTAAAGTCAGACCTCCACGATTATCAGGCAAAAAATGGGAACTGTGCTCTTCATTAGTGTTTGGTTATATTTTATACTAGAATGTTTGCTACAGCTTTCTTGTGAATTCTTTGATAATTTCCAGTCCTGGCCAGGCTAGGCCTCTCTGGATCCAACAGCTTCTTAATGGGGTTGGGGGTGGGGCAACGCAGAGAGGAATTAAAGTTATTCTGAACCAACAATGTGAAGTATTGTGCTTGTTAAACTCCAGCGCGTTCACACCTCTGTGGAACAGTAACTGGCTGCCCTGAAGAATGCACTTGAACTCCACTGGACAGAATCCAGAAATTATAACAAGGATCCTGTTTAAAGGGCTATAGGAAAATCTCAGAGCAGATTTCTACATTATTTCTAGCACCTGGTCATGTGCCCTTGTACTTTCTTCTTCCCCTGGCCCATGTCATCCTGGGCATGCACACACTCACCTGGCCATGAGCTTAGATCTACCTCCTTGGTCATGAGGCAGTACACACTGCATCAGAGAGACAGAATGGGGCAATTTCAAGAGAATATTACCAATAGTGAGAGATCACTGAAAGAGGAGATAGCCAACTTGTATCCAGTTTTGTTTCCACCCATTGTATATGCCTTTCCCCCAACCCTTTCAAAGAAAATGAGCAACATGAAATAGAAAATTAAAATTTACCTTGTTTGGGCACTTGATGTTTAACAAAAGATCTGAGAAGAGAAAGAAATAAGAAAAAGTTATATAGAAACCTATTTGTGTATTTCTAGAGCCTTCATTTGAAATTATTTGTACAAAAAAGGTAGGGTGGAGTAAGAGGAGAGTCCCTGTCCCCACTTATTGACTAAATAAATGGTGAACCTCTCCACTAAAAGAGTATATGAGAATGTAATTGGAATCTCTGAGTTTTGGTGATTGTTTGAAAGTAGAAGTCTTAAAGTCCCTCGTTAATTCAGAGCCTGTGTTCTGACTTTTCTGTTGATGAATGTAGTATATATCTCTTTTCCTATCCTACCAGCCTAAGTCCATATGCCAATCTAATAATTCACTAAGTGAAAAATGACAGGGCTTAGACTTGCTGTGTGATTCCTTTGAAAGACTTCTACAGGGTTGGAATGACTTGAGAGATAACAGAATATAATCTCATAACCATTTGAGGAAGCCAGAGGAAGAAAGCAAGAGAAGGGCCCCAGCCACCATTGGTGAAAGAGAATATGGTGGAGCCCTTTCAAAGCACTCCTTATAAGCTCTCGGGATCTGCCTTGTCTCCTGCACAGACCGGCACACCAGAAGGTGACAGATGTTGCCTGCTGGGAGAGCACCTATCTCCAGCTGAGGAGACACAGATGCCTGTGGGCTTAGCAGACCCTGGCCAGCCAGTCCCCCATGGCACAGTGGCTCACACTGTCTCCGTGGTTCCTGATGAGAAGCAGCCCAGCCTCAAAACACATTGAGTTGATGCCACCGAAAATGCAGAGCACATGGCTGTTAGCATTTTCATATGTCATCTCTGTTTCTTATTTACTATTCTAGATGCAGTTGAGTGCCACACTAGTCCCCAGGCTAGCAGAGGAAGCCTGGAGCAGCAGTCAAGAGGCCTGGGTTCCAATAACCTTCAACCTTGAACTTATCATGTGATCCTATGACCCATAATCTCACTGACCCTCAGTCCTTCAGTGTTCACAATGAAATAGTCTTTGCCCAGGAAGCTCCAAAATTCTTCCTATCATTACAATCTCTGGTTAAAAAAAAAAAACTAAAAAAAAAAAATTTTTTGAGGTTCCAGGGGATTGAACCCACTGGTGCTTTACCACTGAGCTACATCCCTAGTCCTTTTTATTTTTTATTTTGAGATAGGGTCTCACTAAGTTGTTGAGGCTGGTCTCAAGTTTGTGGTTCTCCTGCCTCAGCTCCCTGAGTTGCAGGGATTATAAATTTGCACCACCACGTGCACCAAGTTTGTGATGTTACTGTTATCACAGCCATCCCAAGCCACAGAGTAGACTGATGAATTTGATAAGCATAAGGAGGAAATGTCACAAAGAAGATACTTTGTGTTTTAGTTGGATTTTGAAACCAGCCAGTTTCATACCCATGTCACAATGGTCTGTGATGTCTCCTTCAAAGAAATGAAATAAATAACTTATTAATAGATGTCATTTAGTCATAGTTTAGTTAGCCTGGCTCTCAGGTTAAGGCAGGGATTTTTCAACTTTGGCATTATTGAAATTTTGACCTGGATAATTCCCTGTGTTAGCCGCTGTCCTGTGAGTTCTAGAATGCCTAGTAGCATCCCTGCTCTCTACCCTCTATATACCAGTAGCACCTCCTCCAAGTATAACAACAACAAAAAATGTCACCAATATTGCCAGATGTCCTTCAAGGGGCAGAATTGCCCTCAATCACTGTGTTAAGCCATGATTAAAAATTTCAGTTTAGGCTCAAGTTAACTACATATATCTGATATGCTGCAGTTTTAAAATGCTAGTTAGCCCCCAAACACCAGCATTCTCTAACTCAAGTTAAAGCAATCTAAATTTGATCTAAAAATCTCAATAGAAAAATACCTATTTCGCCTGTAATATCATAGCATCTTGCACAATGGAGTCAATTACATTTTGAGTTCTTTGGGAATGGGCTGCATCTTTACTTGTCATTTCTTACTGTGCACAAAGCAAATGTGTTGAAAGAATGAGCAAGCACGTTCCCTCCAAGCACCAAGGCAGTGCAGAATGAAGAGCTGCCACACTCAGCCAGTCATTCTGCGTGACGCTTACAGTACCCAAGGAAATGAAGCAAGTACTTGCCAGTTGGAAGGGTGGAAGGAATCTTTGGGAGGGAAGCTGCCATTAGCCTAGCTGAAGTGGAGCCAGATGAAAACCCTCTTTTGGTTTTAAATAAAAAGGTGTGGAACATTTAATGACCAGCTTCAGGACATCAGAGCTCAAGCTGTGCCTCATCATGCTCCATCAGGAGCTCATGAGCATGAGAAGTTGTTAGTTTAGGTCCCTCTGTATTTTGGTGGCCCCAAATTATGGAAATCTCATAGGTGCATCTAATATGTTAATCTCCTTTAAACGGCAGTCTCACTGTTTTTTCCAGTTACTTGAAGAGTCTGACTTTAAATTGCATTTGAAATGTTTCACTCAGTTGTCCTGACAACTTCTTTTCTCAGAATAAACAGAATCTACCTCTGTCACTGTAGACACTAGTACTATATTGAATTTTTCACCTTCCATATTTTATAGGTATTCTTTGAACCAGACTTAAAACTCAAGTGAATACTAAATCTAAAATTCATGAATCAATTAATGCAGTCATTAGGTCTGATTTATGAGAGTGATGGATTTCATCTTTTTATTTTGAAACCATTAAGTTCTGAAATGATCACAGTTGACTTAAGGGTGTGCATTCGCCTCTTACCTGGGTACTTATTTTCATTTAGGAGGAACTCAGTCGCACTAATGCTGCACAGTATCTTCCAACTCCCTCTCCACATCCCGGCCAGGATTGTCTTAGTTTTAAAATAGGTCAGTTTTCCCAACAGGTCCATTCATTGAGTTTGAAAGGCAAATCTTTGAAACAAACCCCCACCCCCTTTACAGCATTAGGTAAAGATTATTTGTTGTAGCATCCCTTTGATAATACTTAGCTAGTCTACAACTTACAGTGGTTCTGTTTAATTTTTATCTGGTACAAAGACAATATGTGTTCAGTAGAAACTATACTTAGATGGTGCACGCCTATAATCCCAGCAACTCAGGAGGTTGAGACAGTAGGATTGCAAGTTCAAGACCAGCCTCAGCAACTTAGCCAGGCTCTAAGCAACTTAGGGAGACTCTATGTCAAAAAAAATGAGTTGGAGATATAGCTCAGTGTTAAAGTGCCCCTAGTACAAAAAACAGAGAAAGAAACTATACAACTATACTTAGAATTTCAAATTTTGAACATTTTCTGGGCTAGTAAGATATATTATTTCCCATGATCTCGCAGTCAGCCAGGAGACCAAGATGGAAAATAGAATTGATGCTATTCTGTGTTCCTAAGTTGCAGTTTGTAGTACATTAAGTGTATTAAATATATTTTCAACTGATTTCATCACACGATGGGTTTATCAGGACATGACCCCACTGTCAGCCCAGGAGAATCTCTACTTTATTGATAATGGATATTACAGAAATCTGAATGGTATCTGAGATCAAAACTACTCCAAGAGTAGTGGAATGAAAAGACAGTCCCATTCAGAGAGCTCACCATCTCTGCATGGGAAACCTGGCCCAAAATGACTCAAAGAGAAAGGTAACTATTTTTCTAGAAGGTAGATTTTGTGTAGTAGTTAGTACCTGCATCATCAGTCTGGGTCACACAAACGCATGTCTAGAATGCCAAATCCTATCCCATGGTGCACATGCTATCTTTAAATGAAAAATAAAAAATAGTTAAAAAGAAAGAGACTTTAAAAAAATGAGGACATGCTTCTATTTCCACCCACTTTCCCTCTGTCTCTAATCTTCCATCCAAGAACATCAAGGAAGCAATGTTGGGCACCCAGATCAAATTAAAGATTATTGAATAGAATGAACAAAAGCACTTAGATATATTTTCTCTTGTTGGAATCTAATTTCGATTTTTTTTTTAACTTAGGGGAAACAGTTGGGGTTGGTCACAGAAGAGTATATTTCTTTCTTTCTTTGTTTACAAATTGAATTTTAGTACATATCCCTCCCACTTCCAGAAAGGATTTTGAGCTACTAAATAATACAAGTCAACTTAGCTTATTTAAAAAAAAAATAGCACTACTCATAGCGAATGCTACCCAGCCATAAAAAGCCGACTACTTGACTATTGACAGTCGCCCTCTTTGGCAAAGCATACAATATGTGGTAACCCACCAAGGAAGCTTAATAATGATACACTTCCCATAGTGAATGAGTTTTGGAAAGAAATCAAAGGATTCGTTTGAGCAAAAAGAGAGGGGGAAATAGCAGGCATTGAATTGGTACCAAGAAAAACAATCCATCTTCTGCTTTAAAAATGATTCCCACTCAGATGGGCTTAGTCTCATCAGTTAGTCAGACTAAAACCAATGGTGAGCTCACTTAATGTGAACATGTGGGAGAAAATGCTTTCATCCCATACAGAGTAGAACATCTGCCTTGTAGGAAAGCAGCCCTTCAGTGGGAAAGGCCCTTCTCCTCATAAGCTGGGCTTCACTTACGTCAGTTCTGAAGACCTAAGAATGCTCTTTAAACATGATGAATTTTCAAAGGCAGGCTGGGTCCTGGTAGGTTGGTTTGTTGGTCGGAATGTGTCATAGAAATGGGAGAACAACTCCCCATCGCTAGAACTGCCATCACTATTTCCACTTGGCTTAGTGGTTGACACATTTGGTTAACCATTTTGTTAGCCTCTGGTTAACCATGTGTGGTTTGAAAACCTTACAGAAGTGGGCACATTTCTAAATATAACTTACTCATACAAAAACAGCCCCATAGGGTGCTATTCCTTCCTCATGCACCATATCAAATCCAGACACTCTTGCTGGCATATGGTGAAGGAAAGAAACCACTTGATATTACCACTTTGGTAATTGATTTATCTGGAAAACACAGTAGAATGGACAGTTCTACCAAAAAGTAAACTGAGCTTGCTTTGAGTTTGGAATATTCTGACTCAATCTTCTGTTTACTTCTCTCGTACAATAATTCTTGCATTTTCAGTGTAAATCAATAAATACCAGAACCATTGGGTGGAACACATTTTCCACCTCTAACAGAGCCAATTTGCTTTCACACTTGCCCCTCTTCCCGTGTTTTCTTTCCTGCCCTCTGCCCTTGCTTCTTTTTCTCCTTCTTGCCTTCTCCATTGTGCTCTTTATTATCCGCCATTTTTCCTCTAAGCAGGAAACTGCTGAGCTAACCAGGCTGCACCACAAAGAACAAAACTCAGTTTCAAATTTCTCCCATTTCCTTTACTAACTTCCAAGCAGGTAACTTGACATTGCTTCACAAAAATTTTCTACATCACCAAAAGGTGGGGATTGATCTTTGTCAATATCTGCAAAGAGCTTTGTCCTTTCTGAAGGAAGGTCCTGACTTAGGGAGAGCTACGGTGTCACAGTCATTCCAGTCATTCCCTGGTGAGCCATTGCTTAAGAGAAATGTGGAGTTGGAAAAGAAATCGCTTGAGCTGGGAAAGAAGACAGATCATGAAAATGATATCTTCAGCTTGTTAAGAGAGAAATTCTTGGAGAAGCCATTTTCAATTAATAAATCAACCAGAAAGCTTTCTATTTGGCATTTTTAGAATGGTGCTCAGTTGTGACAATGTGATTTAAAGAGATGGTTACACACACACACACACACACACATTACTTATATTGTAGGCAGTAAAACAGTAGATTTAGATCTCTTTTTTTTTTTTTCTGGTTTTTTGAATTGTATACCGTGGAGATAATAGAAACAGAGAGGTAAAGAGATAGCTTAGCAAGGGCCTGTGATTCCTCTGCTAAAAATGAGACAAGCAGTTAATGCATTCTGATTGTCATACCATCTGAAAAAAAAACTTTTACAAAATCTCTGAAACTAGAGGGAAAAAAAGACATAGAATACTCAATATTTTCCAATACTCAGGTATTAATGGAAGTTTTGAAGTATAGGTGAGAACCAGCATGATTTAGATACATCTTCACAGGCATATTTCAAAAGCTCTTCCTAAGTGTGGCTTTCTACTGTATACATGCACATGTGGCTGGATTCTTCATAAAGTGAGTGGCTCTTCTTTGAAATGCTTTAAATGTAGAAGTGAAGGGGAAAGTGGAGGTTTTGTGTTTTGTTCTGGCTTCCCCCCTCACAGCCCCGTTCTCTCTGGTGCTGTTTGCCTAAAGCGCTACAGACTGTGCTGTGATGGATCTTCTTGTTTGTGATGATTGTCCTTCACCCTGAGTCTTTCAAAGGTTTCTAGAGGCCCGTCCTGCTCAGAGAGATCAGACGGTTCACAGGTAGCATGATGGATTCTCAGTTGCTCAAAGCTCAAGCACTAAGGATAAATGTTGTCAAATGGGTTTGCTAGGTTAAGGACCATATAATTCAGACCAAACACAGGCAGGCCGGGGACTCTTGTTCAACAGGGCGGTAGAACCTCCCAGTGATTTGGCTATTGGTCCAGTGGCCTTGGACCACCATCACTCACAGAGTCCTAAAAGTAAGTCAAGCAGGAAACAGACTCCCTTGCTTCCTCCCATTCTCCTCCTGTGATCATGTGGGAGAAAATGCTTTTATTCCATACCAGAGTAGAACATCTGCCTTGTAGGAAAGCAGCCCTTCAATGGGAAAGGCCCTTCTCCTCATAAGCTGGGCTTCACTTAAGTCAGTTCTTTAAACATGATGAATTCTCAAAGGCAGGGTGGGTACTGGTTCATGGTGACCAGTGACACCAGCAGGACTGGACACACATACACCCTCAGATGTGGATACCAAGGGACAAGTTAACCATACTTCCTTACAATCATCGACCTCATAATCAGAGGGAAAGATCTGGAGACTTCTTAACTACAGTGAGTTTCAGGCCCCCTGGGCTAGAACACCAAATGTTTCCAGCAGGGGTCTGATGGCCCCTGGTCACAACTGGAATGAAACCAAAAGAAGACAGGCCTACAGAGCAACTGATTTGGATAACTCTCCTAAGGGCTGGACAGAGTGTGTTCAGAGAAACCTCCTCTCCACTTCCCTGAGGGCTTTTTAGTCAAAAGTTCAGACTCTGAAGTTTGGGCATTAGAGCTATTGAGGTGTTCCTTGGGGATAGAGCTAAAGGCAGTGCCTACTGAATGCAGCCGCCCTCACAAGACCGTGGGGAAGGATCTGCCAGAGAACTGGGTGATATGGCAGCAACTATCTGCTCCCCTAGAGCATCCCACTCCCAAGTCTTGTACCTCCTACATCAAGTGCTACAGTGGGATTATTGTCATGATGGTCACCAAGCACATACCTAGGCACTGTCATACATTAAAAAGGGTACCTTTTATGTAGCTAAGGTTACCAGCTGACCATCTTGCTTGGGATTATGGGAACTGTAACACTGAGGAGAAATCCTTTCCATCACTATTTATTTAACCACCTTTTGCCAAAATAATTAGGTCACCCACTCAGGAAAGGCCCTGTGATACACATATGGAGTGAAGTTTTCTGTGGGAACTTGAACTCTGAATTTCCTGACTTCTGTGCAATTAAAATCCCCAACTCAGTGCTGCATTAGCATGGATTTTCCATAGTGAGTTATAAATGCAAAGTTCTATGTTTCATCTGTATTTTTCTAACATATGTTACTGCCTATGTTTCTTATTAAATGCTCGTCCAAAATAAAATAACAAGGGATTACTTTTTTTTCCAATAGAATTTTCTTCTATAAAAGCTGGAAATAAGCCCTCACCTAAAGTTACTCAGGTTTGCAGGTGCTGGGTCTTTAGGGGTGAGTGGTGTGTGCCAGCAAGACAAAGGGCATTATTCTTCCTGCTGTCATCCCCAGAAAGGGTTCTTTCAGTGGAGAAAATTGCTAGCCAATGCTTCAAAGACAATACACGATTAGGCACCACTCTAGGAGACTTTAAGGCAGCAAACAGGCAGGCAATCCACAAATACTTATTTTACATTCACCATATATTCAGTACCTTTAAAATTCCCAAGGAAACCAGCATATAGTATCTTCCAGGGCTGAATTAATACCAGGGGTCATCCTATAGTGCCAAAGGAGTTCAGTGGCAGAACAGATCGATAATGTTTCACCCAGGTATGGAACTATTGATGGAATAAGAAAAGTCTATTTAAAGCTGAACTTGTCGGGCATCCCCCTTATCCCTTCCCTCTATATCCCTTAATAACCCCCATTTCTGACACACATGCATGTATAAACTACTGTCACCACCACCACTGCCACCATCTCTACCCCAAAACTGAACCTAATGTACAGGTCAATGCATCAGAATTGCTTTTAACAATGAACACTTTTTTGAAATAGGAAAACCTGCCAAGACATATGAATACAAGGATGTTCATCCCAGTAGGTGACAAAATGAGATCAGGGTGCATGTCCATCCATACTCCCCAGAGAAAACCCAGAACCTATAAAATGTGATATTGACATCTTTGGTGGGGGTAAGCCAATGAAGTGACACAGGCTTAGATACATGGGAGCCTGAGCAGAGACAAATCAGATTTTGGTTCTCTAATCCAGTTTTATGGATGCACCTGGAAAAACCACACCAACTGTTGTGTTGATCTTTACAGAGTTAAATAAAATTCCTGCATCCTTCAGTTACATCTTCCTTAAGATTTTGGACAGGGTATTTTTTTTTTTTGGTTAGTTTTCTTTGTTTCATTTCTGTTAATCAAGCATAAGCTGTTACACTGTGTCCTGGTAAATTTCTCTTAGTAGACAAGTTCTGGTGGGTCCTGATTCTACAGTGGCTGCCTAGAACACCTTCTACTAATGTTGTATCACACACAGTGATGGCTATGGCTGCTGCGTAGCTTTGTTAGTTGTAAACCAGCTAGAAGATGTTCAAGTTGCAAGAGAAGGAGAGTACTGGTATCTTGCAGAGGCGTCAATCCCCTAGAGACAAATACTAAAAACTTGGCATTAACTTTCTAGGGCAAAAATATGTTTTTGGCCTTTATCATTTTCACACCTCTGTTTTGCTTGTGGTGACATTGTAATGGATATTATTAATCATGCAATGAAGCTGGGAGTTTCTATCAGCACCCTGTTAGAAGAAGAGATTCTTATTTTGCTTTACCTTTTACTTTTTATATATATATTTAAGAAACTGGGGATCTATTCCAAGGCCTCACACATGGTAGACAAGCACTCTACCAGTGAGCTACACCCTCAGCTTTTTGCTTCTTTTTTTTAAGTTATTTTCAAAATTGAGGTAAAATTCACATCATATAAAATTAACCATTTTAAAATGTACATTTCAGTGGCACTTAATGCATTCAACATGTTGCATAACCAATCGCCTCTATCTAATTCCAAAATATTTTCATCACCACAAAAGGAAACCATGTGACCGTAAAGCAGTCACCCTCCCTCCCTCCCTGGCAAATACTAATCTATTTGTGTCTCTATGGCTTTACCTATTCCAGATATTTCGTATAAATAAAATCATACAAAGCGTGACCTTTTATGTCTGGCTTCTTTCAATTAGCATAATGCTTTTGAGATTCACGCATATTGTAGCATATATCAGTACTTCATTTCTTTTTATGAATGAATATTCCATTGTGCTTTATTCTGAACTTTTAAAAAGCAAAAGCAAAACAAAATATTTTAATACTAAGCAAAAAAAGTTTTAATTTGTTTTCTTATTTTTTCCTCAAAAGTTGGTTATCAATCCCTTCTCCACCCACTCAACCCCCATCCCTAAGACAGCACCACTCTGTCACACTAATTCTATATTTCCTTATGGTTTATAGTTTCTTGTCTCATCACATATCTCCATTTCATGGAGAAGGAATTGCAGCTCCAGGTGACAGCCCGGGTTGGTGGAGCCAGGCTTTAAAATCAAGACTTCTCACTTCAAGTCATCCGTCTTCTTTTTCTGAAGTTCTCCATAATAGCAGGCTTTTCTTCCCTTCTTTGAGACATTCATGCATTTCTGTTTTCCAATAGAGATGGACTCCTAACACTTAGCAAGCACCAGCTGCGATCCCTTTTCTGATGGAATAGGGATTCTGCCTCTTTTGATAGGTAGATGAAGACACCTGGATATGTGGTTTATTTAGCAAGAGACTTAAAAGCTGTCTTAGTATTGTTAAGACTAGCTTTGGCCCTCAGAACAGCAGTTTGTCCTGAAATTTACTAAAGTGGACAACCTCAGAGATGCTCACAATTGTGATGAATTAGAACAGACAGTTGCTGAGTCCAAGAGATGCAGAGAAGTGATTATCTGAAAGAAAACCATTCTACAAATGTGCACTTATTAATTTCTTCATTTAACAAGAATAAATTGAAGGCTCACTCTTGCAGAACTGTAATTAATATATGATTTAGATATTAATATGAAAAAGGCTAGCAGTGAAATTGCTAAGATTTGTCTCTGGGGTTTGTTGGGCTCTGTAACCATCAAAGTGCAATGTATCACCTTGCTCTTAGGTGTGATCAAAAGCTAGTTCTCACCCTTGCTTACACTAGAATCAGTGATGTTCCACTCTTCCCAGGTACCATTCTTATTTGTGAGATTTCCTTGAGTCATTTTCCTATAAGCTTGAGTATCAATCTACAATTCAACTTTTTTGTGTTTGCACTGACTACATCGTTTCTAATATTTTCAGAATTAATAGTTTTTAATGCTATAAAATGAAAAATCATATGATTTTTTTTCTTTCTTTCTGAGTCAGGCACTGTTCTTTTCTTCCTAGGTCATATCTCCTCCCAACCTGATAAACTTATCTGAAGTTTTATTATCAAACCAAAATCTAAAGCAAAAGTATATTTAAATTGTGCATTATTGAAGCTGAGTTACTTTACGAGAATTTTGAAAGAGGGGAATTTCATTCCAAATGATTAAGACAGTATGATTTTGGTTCATTATCTTAATGATATGCTTGAAATAGGAGTTTAAGATTCATTGTGTGGCCAAGATCATGGGATAATTCTCATCTTGAAGCCCAGGTGTGTTGGGTATTAAAACTATTTCTACCTTGGCCAATGAAGCTCATAGTATATAACTGTCCCATGATCATCATGGACAGTTGTCTTTCTACCTCTACTTCTCCTCAAGTTCAGAGCATTTATAATCATTTATAATCATTAAATTCAGTGGATAAATATCAGTTTGGGGGTTGTTGTTATTGCTGCTGTTTTACTAACTTGGAGACTTAATTTCAGAAATCCTTGATAGTTAAAACAAAGTCACTAATCATTAGTATTAAAAGACACAGCCAGTGAAAATTTATAGTCTCATACCATTAACCTTCTGGCCACTCAAAAGCCTGCGTTGACCACTTCTGTGACCTGCTACATTTGGGGTGTTGGGGGAATGAGAAAACACACACACACACACACATTACACCAATGGAGAGGATACCCATAGTAACTGTTTTGCCTTAGAAAGGAAATACAGATTTTGCCATATTTGTATGTAGACAGCTTCTTATGTGTGGTCAACCCAGAAACACTACATTTTGATATCATATTCCTTTCTGGAACAAACCACAACAGCCAAAATTAAAACTTTTTTAGAAAGAATGCTCCAACCTCCCCCCCACCACTCAACTAACTTTCAAATAATGTTTAATAATTCGGCTTGGCTTTCAGAGTCAATAAAGTCCAAGCAATCTGCCTCACTGAAGATGGAGAAGAAAAGTTTTAAAGTCCTACAAATGTTCCTAGTTGGCATGAGCAAGCTGTTAATGAGAGAGAAATTGCCTGGGGTGGGTGTGGGCGGGTGCATACTCCTGCAGGAACGCAGGCATGGTTGTGGCGGTAATGACGGTGGTGCGTGTACCTGGGCCACACAAGACCAGCTGGGACGCACACCAAGCTATGTGGGAAGTGAAAGAGCGGCTGGGTCCCAACTTAGATCCAGGGCAGCAACCCACCCTCCCATCAGGAACAGTGAACAACGAGCTGGTAAAATACACAGAGCAAGTGAAAATGACCCCTATTGACTGGATCCAGCTGTGTGTCACGCTCTGTGAGTCTCTCCCAATTCACTCTTTCAAGTAAATGAATGTGGTAAAAAAAGGATAGAAAGTCAACGGAATCTTTTTTTTTGCCTTCTTCTTGCTTTCTATGCTGCGGGACCTTCTCAGTCATAGCCCTTGTTTTCAGAGCTGAAAAATATGTTTATTTGCTCATTAATTTCCTTCTCTCTCCCTTGCCTTTTCTTGGCATTAGGCAGAATGTTATTTAAAACAAGACACAGTTCAGCTTCAAAAAGAAAAAATCATTCTGCAAAATACAGCTTGGACTCATTTACTGGTCATTTATCATCGCTCAGGGAGTGGGGTACAAATATCTATATTTGGTATATTTTAATGATTTACAGTGCGGTTACTCTTATTGGCACCAGTATATAGGGAAGCAGCAGGCTCCTTAGGACTTTGAGAATTGTCCCAGACTGTTTTGAAGTGACATGGAGAATATTAAATGTGGCACATGCAGAGCAGCTTGATAATCATTTATCTTCACTGCTTTCCTTCAAATATGATGGCAGCTGACGTTTAGAGGGTAAACTCAACCCAGAGGCCTGAGGCTTTTTGAGGGAGACTCTCATCCTTCATTTCCATAGGTCAGAGTGTATTTTTTCTCACCAGTGCTTTCAAAAAAGCTTTGTTTTTATGTATCTTCCGTTTGCTTTGCTTCAGACAGTGGGCAGGTAATAGTGTGCCTAGTGAGGTGCCTGGCACATAGTCAAGACCCAGTAAATATTTGTCGGGTGAATAAATAGTTAAATGGAATGTTATTAGCATTGCTAGTGTTATTGTCTTGGCATAGAACATGCAAGAACAGACTTGAGGCAATCAAGTAATTTCCCTTAACAGTACAAGCTAATTATTTGAGAGATGAAGATCTGGTGCATAGTATTTATTTGTCAGGCTCCATTTGCTCCTAATTAAAGGGGGAAAAGTTGTTTGTAGCATTGAAAAGACAACACGATGATGCCCCACTCCCAAAGAGCTTTTTCATTTTCCATGCCTCATTTTAGGGAAAATATATCAAGAGGAAGTTAGTGTGCATTCATTCCTCTTATTTATTATTTGTGTTTTCTTTTTTTTCTCTGTTATTGTTTTCTAGAGGGCAGGCTGGGTGTGGAGCCCGAGATCTTTTGATAGTGCTTTTATAGCCCATCTGCCCACAGGCCTCCTGCAGTTGATTGTCCTAACCTGGCTGACCAATAAAATCATGTCCCCATACAAATACCACTTGCAGCCACCCAGGACAAAAAAAAATGCTGCACCCCTCATCATGAGCCTCAGAAGGTTTCATTCATTCCTTCACATTTCCACTCATCCATTCCTTCCAAAGATATTAATTCCATGTCTAATATGTACCAGGCTCTGTGCTAAAGCTGGGAAATTAACACTGAGCAAAATCCAACCTGGTTCCTGTTCTCCTGAAACTTATGATCTGGGATGATTGATGGATATTAATAGAATAATCATACTAAAAACCATATAACTAAACACAAACGCAAGCTTTTTTTTTTTTTTTTTTTTTTTTTTTGGTGGTGAGGATTGAAGCCAGGGCCTCATGCATGCTACACAAACACTCTACCAGTGAGCCACATCCCCAGCCCTACAAACTAAATTTTTTTAAAAAAAGGAATATAATTCTACTGGGACCATACACTATCAGGAATTGTTTTACACTGATTGATTTACACATGGAAGCTTTGATCCTCATCCCCTGAACAATACAAAGACATTTCTAACTCCCCAAGGTATAGAAAGTGGAGGAGGGAGAAGGGAGGTGCAGAACTTAGCCCTCCTTATCTGTATTTTGAAATGGGGGTGGGGGTGTCAGTTCCTTGCAATGCACAAAAGAGGTGAAGACGCTGAGTCCTGCGTAGCTCTGTGCTGCAGGTGAGCTTTCTGGAAATTCTCTCTATCCATCCTCCCTCCACCAAGCTCCAGAGTGTGCGTGCCTGGGGCTCCAGTTGTCTGCTAACAGACACACATGGCTACCGCTGGACCTCACAGCATGACCTCTCATCTTGACACCTTTTCTGACCCCTTCTCATCGTTTTCTGCCTTTCCTTTTGATGATGGAGAGGTGGCTTAACACAATTTATTCCTGTTTCTGGAAAAGGGTGAATAGCATGCCTTCCCACACCTTCTTTCTGGTACAGAGAACAGGCTTATGAGGTAAAGCACCTCCCTCCTTCCCAGCAGCTGAGTTCGGGAATGTGGCCCTGCCTCTCCCCTCTCTTTTTAGCTTTGCAGGGGCTTAGGGATTTAATATTTATAAAACATGGAATAAGGTCCGGCACATATTGAGTGCTCAATTAATGGTAGTCATTACTGTCAGCTCTATTCACTGATATAGAAAGATGTTAAAGATATAGTGATAAAGTGACAAAAAGCAGATTACAAGGTTACCTAATAGAAAAAGGGTTTGCATGAACATATCCTTCTAAATGCCAAGCAAATTTCTGAAGATACATGTATTGTGCTAGAAATCTACCACTTCAGAAGAATACAAATGCAAAAGTTACATGTAAGGAATGAGACAGGGGCTTAGGAGAAGAAGGCTAGGCAGTAGTTGATTTTCTTTCTTTTACTATGCAATTATATACTTTAATAGTAATGAAATTATAAAAACATAGTTTAGAAAGTTCAACAATACTATCTACTAAATCAATTTTAAAAAGAAATCATGGTTTCAACATAATTTTTTTTCATGCTTTTTTTTCACCCTTAAATTGGGAAATATCATTAAGAAACTTTCTCAGGTTAAAGAAACATAGAGCAATTCAACGGCATTCATTTGCTGTGCTGTTGTCAGAGAGTTTTTAAATTTTATCATGATTCCCCTGTTGTAAAATGATCCTACTTGTTTGTCCATCTCTACCTATGCATATAGAATTGTCTGGAATGTTATTCACCCACCAGTATAAACAACACATTTGGCTCCTGTGGGGCTGATGTCATTGCACTCTAAAGCATTGCTTAAATTTTTTATAATGAGCATTTTTATAAAAACAGTGAAATCATCTCTAAACCTTGAAAGGAGGAGCATAGTTGACTTTCCTTTTTAGTGGTCAACACAATGCCAGTGTCTGTCTTTCCCAGGCATTCAGGAAGCAAGCTTCCTCAGGATCATCTTTATGCACTTGGGTATTACCATGCAGTCCCATGAACACCTTTTCATGAGAGGAGGCAGGTGGATTGGGTGGCTAGTGGATCAGGATGTAGGAAATGTTTTCAACAACTATCTGCATCACTGACTATGCCATCCTTCCCTCCTTAAAAAAAAACCTAATGGAGTGGTTTTTTTTTTATGTCTAAAGATTTTGATTAATTGAATTAGTATTTTCTAATAGTTTGTTGGTTAAGAATCATGAATGTTGTACAGAACTGGATAAGGTAACTTTGATCATCATTTAAATGCAACTCTCTCTTCTTTCACTGATTACACACCACTGCCATCAGGCAGATAAGAGTCCAAATCTGAAGAGAACTTGAACCCCTAGTAAATACTTGATGAAGCCACCGTGCGCTTGCCAGTTAGACTCTCATCTCTGGATAGGATACATTTCCAAGGAGTAACTGTCTTCCACAGTACTTTGCTCATTGTGCCCCTTGGGATGAGGATGATAACTGCCTACATAGAAGAAAAACAATTTTGAAGAAGCTGGGATATATTGATAACCCACTGGTTCTTTGGAAGGGGCTTAGCAAATTATAACCGACCATCTGATTTTGTACAACTAAGAGCTAAGAATGGTTTTGACATTTTAAATTATTAAGGAGGCAAAAACAAAAGTAGAGTAACATTTTATGATGTGAAAATTATATGAAATTCAAACTTCCTGTCCCTAAATATTGGTGTTTGGGAAAATAAACACCATGCTCATTCATTTACATAATGCCTATGGCTGCACAAGGAGTTGTAACAAAGACTGTCAGGTCCATGATGTTGAAAAGATGTACTGTATGGCTCTTTATAGAAAAAGTTGGCTCACTCCTGCTTTAAGTTCAAGTAGAAGTTTTTTGTGTGCTGTTTGCTGGTTAAAGAGTTAAAGAGCAATGCTTTTGTGCTAGAAATATACCATTGCAGAAGAGTACAAATGCAATACTTGAGATCATTCTACTTTCCTCACTTCCTTGTCAAAGTTGGAAGAAAATAGCTAGGTGCAGGGGCACATGCTTACAATTCCAGCAGCTGAAGCAGGAGGATCACGAGTTCAAAGCCAGCCTCAGCAAAAGTGAGGTGCTAAGCAAATCAGTGAGACCCTGTGTCTAAATAAAATACAAAATAGGGCTGGGGATGTGGCTCAGTGGTCCAATACCTGTGAGTTCAATCCCTGGTATCCACCCCCCAAAAAAAATTAGTTGGAAGAAAGTAACCATGTGAGAAAAGTTAGATTATCAGAAGGGACCATGAGAGGACTTGGTAACAACTGAAGAGGACTTGCATACTGCCTCCAAAGCTTATGGATCACTACTGCTAACTTGAACTCTAACAACAGCAGTCTTCCTGCATTTGAAAATTTGAAACATTTCTTCCATGCATCTGAGAACTCTTTTGAGAGGTAGAATCTTTAATTCTTCTGATCCTTACAAAATATAGCAACTTATCAGATGGGAGCCCTCTGTTCAGTGGCGTTATCATATTGAATGGTTCTGTTTGGTTTGCACTTGCATTTGACTATCAATAGAATATGGTGAATGATTACAGAGTAGGAAATAACTTTTAGTGGAATACCTGAATCTTTAACAGCTATGGCTGACATTACTCCTCCTACCTCCCACAATATATGAGTATGTGTTAATACTGAAGCTATCCTGCTACGAGTAGCAATGTTGACAATAGTACTGTAAAATATTATCAAACTGAACCCATGAGTCAATTTGCTTCAAAATTCCCATTGTGTCCACTAGTGAGCTCATTGTCCTTACTTGTTTTGTTCTGTTGCAGAGGCTGAAGGCTGCATTGACTCACCACCCTGCTGCCATGTCCAACGGGAATATGAACACCATGGGACACATGATGGAAATGATGGGCTCCCGGCAGGACCAGACGCCACACCACCACATGCACTCGCACCCACATCAGCACCAGACGCTGCCAGCCCACCACCCCTACCCACACCAGCACCAACACCCAGCACACCACGCTCACCCTCAGCCCCATCACCAGCAGAACCACCCACACCACCACTCGCACTCCCACCTTCACGCACACCCAGCACATCACCAGACCTCTCCGCACCCGCCCCTGCACACCGGCAGCCAAGCACAGGTAGACCCTCTCCATGACCAATTTCCTCTTCTAGTTCTTCTTGATAAGGGTGCAAGCTCTAATCGTGTGTGGGGGGGGTGGGGGTGGGGGACCCTGCAGCAGCCTTGCTTGACAGGCCTGGGTGTTCCATAGGACCTTCTGGGGAGCTGTGTTCATTTCCTGAGGCAGCAGTTACCCATAAGGCACTATCAGATCATAATTTCTCTGAATATTATAGTAAATTTCAAGCCCATTTTGTTGGGAGGGAGGACTATAAACTTGAAGTTCTCCGAAATGTATTTTGCAGCATATTTCAAAGCTGCTTCTAAAAACAGTAAGATAATGGGAGGATTAAGAGGAATTTAAGCTAATGATGAAAGATGAGTAAAAAATGAGAAAAATGAAGTTAATTCTAACCCTGGTCTATCTGTTATAGTTTAAAACATCCTAGGGACTCAAATTTGTCACCTGTGAAATGGAAGTTAAATACAAAGGGCAATATTCCTGAGTGGCAGTAAATGTTAAAATCTAAAGAGTAACAATTCATGCAGACAAAGAAGCTCCGTAATGGATGCTAGGGCGTAAGGTACTGTGTAAATGCTGAGGAGAGGTGACTCATCCCACCAAATGTGAAATGCGTTGGAGGAAGCAGAGAGTGAGCGAGCCAAGCTCATAGATGATCAGACCAAGAGAAAGGCCAAATCCCAAGGGTGGAGAGTCACCAGGAGTGGCTAAAAAGAAAGCCAGCATTTAGACTAAACTGAAAGAGAGTTGGGGGACCAGGCAGACATTATGTCACCCAGACCAAGGAGAGAGGCGAGTCCCTATACAGGAGGGGGTTTTAGTAAGCAGATGGAGGACACATCCAAGAACATGGCTGGCCCCAGACACTTTGGATCCTCCAGTAGGATGAGCTTCGTCAGTCCCCTCCACCCATCCTACACTGCCAGGTCCCAACCAGCTGTGTCAGAACCGTGTCGGACGCTTGGGACCGCCAGTAGCGCTTATTCACTGTCTCCTCCATCTTCCTTCTCTAAAGACAAGAGCTTTAGAGTGGCAGAATGGTTCTCTTTCCAATTTTCTTGTTGTGTGACTGTGGACAAAGAACAATGAACCTCCCTAAATCTCGGTTTTTACAAAGTGGGGTAATCATAGACTACATTCATAGGCTCTTGTGAGTATTAAATCTCTGTAGAAGTTTTCAAAATGTGTTAGCAATGATAAATTCCAAACCAAAACAATTCAGAAGAAGTTGAGCAATAAAATACTACCTGGACCTTTTTAGTCACATTTTTAGTAAAATGTTGCAGTGGGGCATGAATTTAAAAGAGAGAAAGGAAACTCTCAGATCAAAGCTAGGCAAATCGAGTCTCATATGTACTGAATTTTTAAGGAAAGGAAAAACATCAAGGTTTGGTTGCCTTCTTGGGAAAGTTATTCACCAGCAAGTTTAATAGCTCCTTATATATAAAAGTCATTCATTAGCTAAGTACCAATTAGCCAATTGCCCTCTGTTTCAAGTCATTAAGTGGCCAATTGTATATGCAATTAGTTAATTGCTATTATAATTAGCTGTACCAACAGTTTCTTTTTTATCCCATACTTAAAAAAAAAGAAAAAAGCATCCTGGTTTGGTCTTGCTAAAATTTGAATAAGATAATTTAGACTGTATTCTACAATACCAGTCTTCAAATTTTATCAACTTGGATGATCACAGAGATCTTGTCATATTGCTTAATAGTATAATTATCTGTACAGTAGGGATAGACATTTGTAAAAGTCCTTCTATCTCTGAGACTATGAGATGACTTGGAATAAACCCTGCTTTTTAAAAAAAATCACAATTCATTATTTGATCCAAACTGGCAGAGTATCATTGCCAAGAAAATTCTACTTTAATATAAAATGATAAGTCTTAATACTTACCAGGAATACAATTTCTGATTGTAGGGTTGCATTTGCAATTTTTCTAATAATTATGCAAAAATAATCATATTGTAGGTCCAAGTGTCACTTCATGGACATCAGGAATTTCTTTTAACCAACATCCCACCTCCCTTAAACCCAGAACCTGCACTGCACCTAAAACCACCCCCATCTGGCTTACCCCATTTGGGCAAAGGCACAGGAAAAGCATGACCAGTTGCAGGTTGATTGAAATAGGGGAGGACCTGGTATTGAGAGAGAGGTCCCTGCAATAGAGATGGAAAACCAGTTTTGCCTAGTCTTGCCTGAGACTGGCAATAAGAGATCGCTAATTATTCACAAAAGAAACAATCAAGGCAAAAACCATCACAGAGCACTTTCTCTCCTACTGCTTGGCTTGTCAGGAGTGAGCTCAGGAGTTAGCCTCTGAAATGACCAGTGCTACATCTTTGCCAATAACAAGGATTATGTCATCATCAGCAACTCTGATGAGTAAGACCTTAGACAATTTATTTTGCTATTCCTCTGTGATCAGGAGGAAAGGCGTCGCCAATAAAGAATTTTAGAAAATGTCTTTGCTTTAGATAAAATTACTGAGATGCAGTCCGACCTCACTCCTGAGCCTGATTCTTTTACAGTTAGTCATTGAAGGTTTGATAGAGGTTAGGATTGAAATCTATCACCATCAGTCAGCTGATGTCAACCCGTAGCCATCATTAGTACAATTACAGTCATCCTGATTGATGTCAATCAGAGGGTTGGAATGTGGTCAAAAAGGTTGTTTGACTTCATTTTTAAAACTCTTTGCCTGTTATTTCTGCAGGTTAAATGTCTCTTGTAAAACAACTTTATAGGTATTACAGCCATAAACCTGAGTGACTGAGAAATAGGAGAGGTGGGGGGAAAGCACCCTTTATTAAGAATGAAGAAGGAGGAAGGAGCAAAGTGAATTAGGGAAAGCATTAAGTGTCCAGACATATAAAGAATCAGCTGTAGAAATTTCATAAGGTGCTGCACGTCTGCCTTATGGAGGGAAATAAAGCTACATGTGTGGGGGTCTCCAAAGCCTTAGATGTCACTGAGTCCCATACAGACCTTACAAGAAGTCTATAAGCATAGTAAAACTTTTTAATAAAGTGTTCTGCCACTCCCAGGACTTCCTTATGACGCAGGTATGTGGTCATGTCTGCTGTCCCTCTGTGTCCTACACATGCAGCGGAATCAGGGCAGCTTCAGCATCAAAGGCCAGGCCTCCCAATCACCTGGGAGGCTCTCAGACTTCTCCTCCACCTTGCTCAGAACTCTGAGGATCAGCAGACCCATCTAGAGTCTGCAGGTCCAGCTAGTCCTGGGCATGAAGAACTGTGAAATAGTGAAACTAGGATTCCAGCCATCTTCCTGCTTCACGGGGTTCTTTCCATAAGAGTCACAGTGGTGACAAAGTCCCAGAATTTGTCTAGGGAGGCGGTTGTAACACCCCTTGAATGAAAAGAACCTGCCAGAGGTTTTCTGCAGATAACAGTCGTCAGTGACGTGGCAACCTGGACCCCTCTGTTTTCACCCTATAGCCATCCATTGGCTACTTGAAAGTTCTTTGGAAAGTACCTTAAATAAAAACATTTCTTACACCTGAAGGAAGAAAAAAAAATGTTTCATCTATCATGATTTGGCCAAATGCCTGTCAGGGAAAAATCCACCCAACAACATCTTTTCATAAGTCATTCCTGTCTCTGGGTAAAACATCAGATTAAAGCTCAGTGATGCTTTTTCTTTTCTTTGGTGGGTGTGATTTCATTGTTTATCTCATTCATAGAAAACAAGTTCGATGTGCTTACTAAAGCAACTGGCTTCCTGTGCTCTGCATTATAAAGTAAGCTCCGGTTTCTTCCCTTGTCCCTCCCGGTTACCATGGCCTCCTCCCTCTCTGTGCCCACAGGTTTCACCAGCCTCGCAACAGATGCAGCCAACCCAGACCATACAGCCGCCCCAGCCCACAGGGGGACGCCGGCGAAGGGTGGTGGATGAAGATCCCGACGAAAGGCGGCGGAAATTTCTGGAACGGAACAGGGCCGCTGCCACCCGCTGCAGACAGAAGAGGAAGGTCTGGGTGATGTCACTGGAAAAGAAAGCAGAAGAACTCACCCAGACAAACATGCAGCTTCAGGTGCAAGGCCACTGTCTCTTTCCCCAGTTCTCCAAGGCCCTGTGCACAGTTGGTATTTCCTGCCTCCCAGGCTCCTGTTGACTTACAGAGTCCTACCACACACTTCGCCCTCATAGGAGGCTCAAGCCTACTCATCCAGCTTTATTAATTCTGAGACAAACAAAATAGTCCATTCAGTTTTCAGTCACTCTACCTACAAAGCTCTGAAAAGGGAGGACTCACCCAGCTAAGTCGTAGGGCTGAGAGCTCAGGCTTTGATCAGACAGTGGTTCAAACCCTGGCTCAGCAGTGTTGCTGAGTTTAACCTCCCTGACTCAGTTTCCTCATGTATAAAATGAGAATGGTGCCTTTAGAGAGTGTTTAGAAGAAATAAATGAACTAATGTCTATGGAGCAGTTGACACAGTACCAGTTGACCCAGAATAAGTCTTGAACTGAAAGGTAGCTGTTCAACTTTGCCAGGTTGAAAGGATCCCTTTGGCTTATGCCCTATGACCTATATTTTTTGTTGAGTGGAAGAAAGGAAGGTTTATGGTTGTTATTTGGCTCTGAAAGAAAAGGCAAATTTCCATCTTGTTTTCAAACTCAGTAAGATTTGAATCATGCATGAATTTTGCTTTTCATGAATGGCTTAACTGGGACATTTTATAATAAGGCCACTTCTGGAGTGTTTGGAAAGAAGCCGAGGAAACTCTAATACCCAGGGCATAGAGCACACATAGTGCGCTTCAGGGCCTTTGTTCTGGCATCAAAAGAAGAGCAGTGCTCACCCGCAAAAACAATTGACATGTGACAAATAGAGATAGCAGTAAGAGTGAGATTATAACCTCCAGGAACTGAGAGGATGGCCAATAAGCAGAAATGGGTGAGGTGCCCAAGGTAGGGAGGCCAAAGTAGGGAGGCTATGCACCTTAAAAGTTCATAGATCACCTTCATTCCCCACCCCACCCAACATCTGGTCCTTTGTGCATCCTTAGGAAGAAGCAGTTCATGTGCCAAATCCCCAAAACTTTTGCTTTTCTTTTTTGGTTCTGGGGGTTGAACCCAGGGCAGCTTAACTACTGAGCCACATCCCCAGCTAAGTTGCTTAGGGCCTCACTATGTTGCTGAGGCTGGCTCTGAACTCAGGATCCTCCTGCCTCAGCTTCCAGAGCCACTGGGATTACAGGTGTGCACCACCACGGCAGCCCAGCAGCCTTTGCAGTTTCAATTTCACTGAATGGAAATACCCTTAGGGCATTCAGTGTACAAAGGGAAAGTAGATGAGGAAAGTTTTGGTTATACGTGGATGAAATTTCATAACTTACAGATGTTGACTCCTCCTCTCCCAAATGTATTATGCTTTTTTGAGATGGACATAAGCAAGAGACTGGGAAACATGACAAGATATGGGGAAGAAAATAACACACCAATTGCCCCACACCCCAGTTTGTATGCTACATAAAGGTTGGGACTGTGTCTTTTTACCCCTGCCCCTGTCTTTCCCCTGTGTCTAGTAGAGTGCTACACTTGAGAAGTGTTTATTGAACCAGTGGATGAATTCTCCATCTCTGGAGTGGCTATGAATTGGCCACCCTTGGCATGGATGTGATTTCAGGGTGTCAATCCACTGAGGAATGGCTGGACCTAAGTACCTTTAAAGCCACTCCTAGAATCTGGCAGGCACAGTAATTTTTGAGAAGCTTTGAGGTAGAACACAGATAGTGTTTGAATATTAATAGTCACACTTTCATCTTGATATTTATTGAAAAATGTAATTAGAACCTGAAACCTGAAATTTCACAGATATTATTGGTAAGGATAAGACTAAATCATTTTTAAATGATTTGATTTGCACATACATGTTAATAAAAGCTCTGGTCTGTGTAGAACTAAAAAATATTGCACAGTCGTTCTGCAATGACTAAAGAGGGGATCCAGGAATTTGCTCCCAGTCCTTAGGGCTGCGGATGGATGGTGAAAACATGCAGGTTTTCTTAATCTTGGCACTGTTGGCTTTTAGGCCCCATCTTCCTTTGTTGTGATCTATGTATTGTAGGCTACTGAGCAGCATCTTTGGCCTTTGCCCACTAGGTGTCAGGAGCAAAGGAGCATATCCCCCCCACCCCCAACAGTGATAACCAAAAAGTCTCCAGACCTTGCCAAATGCCCTGTGGTTAGAACTGGGATCATGGTAGTGGTGCAAAATCAGCCTTGGTTAAAAACCACTGGCTTACCAGCTGGCACTTATCACATACAAGCAGTCTTTAAGTCAGTAGTAAGTAAAATGCATCCTTGCCGAATTCCTCCAGGTCCTAGGAGAGAGCCAGGAAAGCAATGATGCTAGTTGAGTTTGAGGTCAGATGAGTTCATGACTTGACATATACATATTTATAACTGCTTTCACAAAATACTCAAGGTAAATTTACCCTTTACTAGACCACTGATTTCTTTTTTTCATTTCTTTAGAGAAAAATGGCTAGGAAAAAGAGATTTTAAGAAATCTAGCTCCTGAAAACCAGGAGGGAAAAATCTATTGAGTTCATGTAACAGAAACTAATATCCTTTGGTTATTAATGCAGAGTGCAAAGAAGGAAAAACCTCTTAAAAGACTAAGTTGTTGATATTTTCCAACCACTGCTCTGCAGAAGGACAGAAGCCACAAGCGTCCAGTGTTTTCTGTGACGTGGCAGCTTCTGCATCTTGCCCGGTGATGCTGGAGAGGATGCTGCAGATTCTGCTACCTTTGAGTGACCCTTTCCCTCTCACTAGACCTTTGTCAACACAAAAAGGTGTCTCTCTTGAGGCTGGTTCAGTAAGCCAAATTTTAAGTAAACAGAAATGGAAGGTGCTAAGCAAACAAACTCCAGCCAAACGGAATACCCAAGGTCTGGATGGCCAGCTGCCATGGTGGGGTTGTTTTCCAGCATAGAACCTTCTAGTTAGGCTCCAGCATTTCAGATTGGAAAAACCAAACCTAAGAAAACAAAAATCAAAACCCCAGGCTTCATTTCCTAGTCGCACAACAAATCTGACCAAGAGGTCAGCACAGGTGTAAAGAATTAAGGGAAAATTAGAAACCACCCAAACTGACATTTTATATAGGGAGAAACTGAGTTTCAGAGAGATGAGGAGACTTCCCAGATATCACCCAACCAGTAAGGAGCAGAAGGAGGAATCCAGCAAGACTTCTGTGAACCTAACCCACTGCTTTTCGATCTTTCATTCTAAAAAGACCTTAAACTAAAGGAATTCACATCCTTCTTTGTGATACAGAGTGGCTAAAAATCACCACTGATGTGGTGCTCAGTAGACCATTTGAGTTCAGTAGAGGATATGGAAATCATCTGCACTTCCATGGGTGCATGGAAGTAATTGCTTTTCCTTTTTAGTGCAAAGACACATGGTCTAAGTTGCTGCTGAAATTTTAGACACACAAGCCCAGGTCTGGGACTTGGCAAGAGAATAGGCCAGATGGGAACTGTTGCTTGACAAATTGAAAGCCCTTTGTTGCAGAGTGAACCAAACCTGGTCTCCGCTAATCTAAAAACAAGAGGGGGCGGTGGGTACATCGTAGGGCCCATTTTGATAATTATATTTTTGGCACGAACTACTGCTCACACCAAAAAAAAAACATTCTGGATTTATCACATATCAAAATGACATTCCCCAAACAAAGAAACTGTAACTGTAGCTTTTAGGGACTCCTTGGATTACTTGTTTAAAGAATGTTATCATAGTATTGAAAAACTTATGGATTTAAAAATAGATCAGTCCAACTGGATTTTTCCTCCTACAGTCTCTATTTAAATGGCTTACTGCTTTATAGTAGCAAACTCAAATTAGTTTATAATTTTTTTTAAAAAAATGAAGATTGATTACCACAAAAGAGTCAATACTTACTATTTATACTTTGCTTTTGCAAAGTATGTTTCTACTGAGACCTAGAACTCTTATTATAACCTATATAGGGGAATTTTACAACAGGTGATTTTCCTTGATTCATAAAGTAAGGTAATTCAGAGTAAGAAAATGCCTCCAGAAGTCCTGGCTTTTATTTCCCTATTGGACTTGGAGGCCACATTTGATTTCTTTCATGCACTTTGAAACATTTGCTATCTGGTTGTTCCCTTCCAACATGAATTCAAGGTGAATCTACTTATGTTACCTTGAAAGGATTTTTCTTAAAATATGGTCTAGTAATTCTGCATTTCCTACATCAATCGGTCTTTCAATATGGAATCTTTAAAATAATTCTGCAAGTACAGAGTACACAACCCATTCTCCTTTTCTAGGACAGTGATTCTTGACCTTTCTAAAGCCAAAGTGCCCTTCTGGAAACTGCTGAAGGTGCCATAGTCTCTCACAATGTGGACACACGTATGGACATATTGCTTTAGAATCTGCCCTGATGAGGCCAGGGAGCACAAGAGATGCTGAAGCTGGATTCCTTATGAAATCCAAGACCTGAAAGATTAATAAATATATTTGAGAATATTAATGGTAGTCAATGAATGAATACAAATCAAGATTGGGTTCTTCATTAGAGAATCAGGTAATTCAGTTTTTCAATAGAAAGCAACACAAAAACACTCATGGAATAAGAAGCTCTCTTTCTGGGAGGAACTTAGAGAACTAGTACAATTGTCTTGTTTTGTACCTGGTTGATGAAGCCATTTAGGAACTAAACAGCCATGATTCATTCATTCTGTCTCTCCCTCTCTCTCTCAGTAGTGGGGATTGAATCCTGGGACTAACCCTTTATGCCCACCCACCAGCTGAGTGTTCCTTTCTCTGATAGATCTGCACCATGAATTTCTGTGCCTTTTAGGTCTTTACTTAATCTTTACAGTATCATAGTTATGTGTGTATATGATCTGAACAAGAGGCTGACTCTTCTTCTTTACTGAAGATATTAGTTATTTATTTTTCAATCATAACATGACTACAATGACTAGCGCGTTACACTAGAAATATGTCCATACTCACATATAATCTTTAAGTGATGGTCAGTTTTTACTACACTCTCTGTGTTTTTACATTTTTATAGACCTTTGAAATTCTCAGGGCCTTGGTTTCTATTCTTAGAACATATTGGTTTGTCGGTAAAGTGTTTTGCTATTCAGAGGAAACAGATCAGGAGTGTATGTGTATGAATTGTAATTTGCTGCTGTTCTATAGTAAAACAGTTTTATAGAAGCAAAAGGTTCATTGTGAAATGGTTTGGTGTGTGTAGAAACCCAGAGAAAGGGATTCATATTGTTTTCTTTAAAGAAGCAATGAACTCTTCATGCCTGGAGAGCAAGTACTACCTTCAAAGGGTCTAACTGCCTGGAACAGGGTGGCAGAAGAAAAGGAGCCTAAACTCACCCTCTGCAAGATGGCCACCAAGCAGGATTAGTTTTTCTTCCTGAAGTTCAAGAAAGCGAGAAAACTCAGTTTTCGTTTCATATTGGCTTGTTTATCGTTTTCTAAATCACAGTAGAAAAGTGTGAATGCACTAAATTTGGAACTCAATTCCATTCTCAAACAATTGTCCATATTATCTGAAGCTGAGAACCTCTACTCAGAGGGCAGATGTCCAGGAATGGTGATTTCAGAAAAATGTTATTCCTGTGGTCAAAATGCAAATAACATGACATTTCATCCTGAAGCATACACACACACACACACACACACACACACACACACAATCTGCGTTTCCTTGTCAGTTTTGTGGGTTTTTTGGTTTTGTTTTGTGGGTTTTTTGGTTTTGTTTTATTTTTAACCAGAGATTTATTTTATATGATGGTCTAACAATGACTTTCTTTGATCGTGTTATTTTACGCAGAAGGAGAACTGGGAAAAAACAAGAATTTTGGCATAATTTTGGAGAGGAAAGAGTTAGCGTTTAAGGCTAACATAAATTATCCTATAAATGAAGGGGTTGACAAGGGTCAGTTTGGGTTGTGACAGGACCCCTTATCAATCCTACTCATTGGGAAGTGGGACGTACTGTTTACCTTCATGAATGTTCTCAGGTTTAAGAGCAATTTTCCTGTGCAATTTAGTGACTTATTCATCATTAAGGTTAATTTCTCAAACAGGCATTTTTATTTTGTAGTTCAGAGGAGAAAGGGAAATGCTTTTGTAGATGAGATTTTTATTACCTTGTTATTAATGTTACTCAGTGTGCAGTTACTTATAATGTTGTACTCAGTGTTTTAAATAACTTTGGAAATGGGAGATGTTATTTGAAACAAGTTTTAGTTATTTTAAAGTAACATTTAGAATCCCATCCTTACTTCTCTATGTGAAAAATACACGCCTGAAAAGCCAAGTTCATACGGCAAGTGTAGATACAACTTAATGACAGCAACATTCAATACCCTTTTCTGTGCATGCTTTTAAAAATTTTCCTACATGTGAAATATAATGCCTGCCAGCCACAAATCAGCCTTGGCCAGAGAGGGTATTATTTATCACAATTTTAAAACAGCTTATTTTAGATAGTGTGATGTTTATAGTTTACTTTTATCAAGAGGAAGCACCTTCCAGCCAACCATCTATTCCACATTCATATTTGTAGACAATGGGTGCCCAGAACACTGTTCTACAAAGCTATGAACAAGTCTTTGTGGATTACTACATAAAAGTAAAAATTTAAGGCACTTATCTGAGTAAATAAGAAAACTCCTACAATCTTGATATTGTAGAAGAAAGGAATTTATAGACTGAAATTAGCCAAAATAGTTAACAGACTGATCAGATTAATCCAATCACAGCCCCAAATGTTATTACTTCTTGTCTCCCTGGGCTGACATTTTCCTGACAGCAGATAGCCAACACTGTACCATGTGCTTCAATGCTCCCTTCAAAGTGGGCCACAGGCTGGGTTGCTCAGTCACAACCCAAATGGAACTTCTTGTATGTGCTTCTCCTTGTCCTTGTATGGAATGTAACCATGAAATTGTGAAGGTTATAATGACTAAATTTATTGAATATTTAGCATGCACTATGCATTGTTCCAAGTGTTTTACATCTGCTACCTCCCTTAACCCTCACAATAACTCATATGATATTGTGGTGTTTCTATCTCTGTCTTACAAATGAAGTTGGCAGATCTGGGATGGGTGTTATCTTTCTAGAATCAGACAGAAAGTGTGCAGTGGGGTTTCTCACCTGCATCACCTGGCTCGAGAGCACACCTAAAATGTGTGAAACCCTTCCATGTCTGGCCTTTGACTAGAGTTCAGCTCTTGATTTAAAGTCTAACTAAGTCCTTAGTAAATTGAAGGCGAGCTTCAAACCTTCAGATGGACCCCTTTTAAATAAAATGGTCTTATTGTCACTCAGACATAATAGAAAAGGTTGCTAGTTTCATTGTTGAGACGGCATAGGGCTTTGGGTTATACTCTCTGGTCTTCTCAACATGAGTTTAATCTGTCTCTTTCCAGAATGAAGTGTCTATGCTGAAAAATGAGGTGGCCCAGCTGAAACAGTTATTGTTAACACATAAAGACTGCCCAATAACAGCCATGCAGAAAGAATCACAAGGATATTTAAGTAAGTCCCAGACTCTTGCTTTTTTTGGTATCCAGTGTTTTGCCACAAATTTTGTATTGAATTTTACTGAAAGAGCAAAGGAAAGGGTAGTGGTACTCCCAGGCATATATACTGGAATCCGTGAATGCCTATTCTGCTAGGAGGATCCCTCTTTACTGATCCAATCCAACATCATACACACCACTTCCTGGTGATTTGGGCTATGCTTTCCCTGGCATTCTATATTGCAAAATACTATCAAATTCCTGTTTTGTAGCTGGTAAGAAAATAGCCTGCTAGAAGCCATTCACCAGTGAGTGGCTTGTCTACTTGAGAAATCTGTAAACTGGGAAAAAGGCATTTGGTGAACTGCTTCCAGTGCCTTAGCATACACTGCATGGGACCCACTGAGCTGAAAAGCTAGTGACCCATTTTCAGTTTACCATTAGATAAACTGATCTTGATCCCAGTTTCTGCACCCGGAAGTCAGTAGGTTAAATGCTAGTTGAATAGGGTTTGGGGGAAGGACTAGTGATCTGTGGCTGAAGATCAATTTATTTTCAAATAATTTTTTAGATTGAGCAACACAGATTCTCCCTCCACATGTGAGTATTTTTCCACATTTGATATATGGCTGTTTATCTGAGAATCCAAGATGGGGAAGTTCACACATCAAGACTCAAACACATGAAATCATTTTGCCGAAACAGGAAGCATGGCTTGGCTTGTAATGATAAACCCGGGAGGTATAGCTTTGTGACCCCAGTTTAAAATGAAAATTTGAATTCAACTTCCAGAAGACAATGTGTGCAACCCTTCCATGTCAAGTCAATGTCTGGTCCTGTTTTTATTCTGAGGAGTTTGCAAGTCCACACAAGAAAAAGCTATATTGGTGTGTGCATATGTGTTTTTTCCTAGGTCCGGAGAGTAGTCCTCCCGCAAGTCCTGTCCCAGCTTGCTCACAGCAGCAGGTCATCCAGCATAACACCATCACTACTTCCTCATCAGTCAGTGAGGTGGTGGGAAGCTCCACCCTCAGTCAGCTCACTACTCACCGAACAGACCTGAATCCAATCCTTTAAAATGCATGGGTCAGACCTTGCCTCCAAGAAGAGCTGTAGCATACCATGCACCCTTTCTCCTAAGGGCATTTTTAGAATTAACTCAGAGCTGGAAGACTCCTCAGCCCTTCAAAGACTGGCTTTCATTTTTATAGTTACTATGGAAATGTTGTCTTTTATACTTAGTTATATAAGAAAAAAAAAGGGAGTTATGCAATTAATATCTGTCGGCTTGGGAAACGCTTTGGTGCTTTTCTCCAATTTTCTGGTACCAGTTACTTGTTTATAAACGGAACCTCTTCTGTATATAGCCATAGTTTCCTTCTTATCAGTCCAGCCCTTTGTCTGAAACAATGACTCTTGTTAAAACACAGCTTTTAGCCAAAATGAGGCATACCTAGATGTCAAGTGAGACTGATCAAGGTAACTGGGTAGGAAATCTGATGACGTCATAACTCATGTTGAGCTTGCGCTGTGACATCACCAGAATCCCAGATTAAACACACAGCCTTTCCGCAACTGTTTCTGTCTTACCAGAAAACAAATTAGAAGATCCACCCACGTCCTAATAAAACCACCAAGCACCTCCCCTCCTCTCCTCTTCTCTTGGTCCACTTGCTCAAATGCCCAATTTCCCTCTCTATTTACACTTTATCTTGGCTCCCTGTTTACTCTTCATTTTAACCTTCTTCTGTTTTATGTTTTTCCCCTTTAGCATTACATGTGAAGAAAAAAATAATGTTTAAAGAAAAGAAAAAGCAAACCTCAAAAATATGGACTTAGCCATTGCTTAATTTGCCTGTAACCCACAGCTGGAGTTCATTCAATTCTCGCTTTTTACAAAATAGTAACCAGGAGATGTTTAATGTGCCTGATTTAAGGTTTTTAATAATCAGAGTAAATAAAGGTGGTTTAGTTATAGGTGAAGCACTGTTGAATGCCAGCTGTGGAGACAGTAGGAGAGGGAGATTTGTAAGCCCCAATTGTGAAAGTCCAAATTATGTTGCGGGGCTATAACATCACACCCTAGAATTACAACTGGTTTTATACAACCTGTCTATAATGTTGAAAATCCATGCACTATGTAATAATTCAGAAGGGCTCTATTCACTACACAGATTACATTGTTCAATCATCAGCTGCTAATAGCCTAAGATTTATTATTATTTTTTTTTTCTTAAGCCTATAGAACTAGCTCTGCTGTTCTGGTGGGTGAAAGCAGACTCACTCCTGTAGAAAGCAAGTCCAGTGTTTCCCTGGGGTGCTCTCAGCTCCCAGAACAGTCACAGCGCTCCGTGGCTGCTGACGGAATCCCATGGATATAAGTGGCACAGGCTGCTCACTCCACCCTTCTGAATAATTCTGATTTATATGTTCAACAGCTTACGTGAACTTGCCCATTATAAAAATAAAAAAAATAAAAAAAAAACAGATAGGACCCAAACCACAGTCGTGCCTCCTTGGAACAAGCCATTCTACTGTGCTCATGTTTTAATATTGCATTTCACAAATAATAGGGGCTAGTGTTTCTCTCTAGCAGTCTAGGCAGGTGCTGGTGTTTCATCTCCATTTGAATGCTTGACCTCCGTGTGTGTGTGTGTGTGTGTGTGTGTGTTTCTGTATGGGTTTTAAAACAACAGTATTTTACAGAAAGTGTCACTTTTATAAGAATTCAGAAAAGGGAAGGATGTGGCTTTTTTTCTCTCACCATAGTTTAAGAATCTATTTTGGAGAAGAAAAAAAAAAGGAGAAAATATGAGGACCATGAAGCATGATTTTTATAACTAGTTTCAGTTTTATCTAATAACTTACTTTTTAAATCAATATTTATCAACAATCTTTCCATGTATGCAGTGCTTTTGAAAGATGGTTTTGAGGGTTCAGTACAACTTAGGACTTGGATATATGGTCTAAGAATCAGAACAAATACAAAAAAAAAGAAAAAAAATGAAAAAAGAAAAGCATAAAAAAATGCAAACGAAAAGGATTTTCTATTATATTTTGGAGAAACATATCATTTTCAAGTATTTTAAATACTGAATTCATAGTTATGTTTTTTTCCAACAGTAACAATGGTTTAACCTGACTGGCTTCTTAAGAAATGTTTAAGATTTAGTTTTAAAAAGAAGTTAGCATTTGTATTGCTGTTTTGAAATAAAAAATTTTTTTTTTTTTAGAATTCCTTCCTAATACTATCTATATGTCCTCCTCCCCCCAGCACACAGGAAAAAGGAAAAGAAGGAACTGGAATGATTGGGGTTTTGGGGGTATTTTTTAAAATTTTTCATTTTGTTTTGCTTTAAGTAAACAAAAACTTTGCTTTCTTTTCTGATGCATAGCACTTAATGAAATGGATTTTTAAAAAATCCATTAGTAATATCAAAATGCCCAGGGAGTGACCTGTCACTAAAATTATGATTTAGTTACTTCTCTTGATTGAAATATTTAGTTGTTAAACTGAAAGCCTTTGCAGTTAAGAACTTGCCTGAGTTTGCTTAATTCAGCAACTCGACAGTTTGACTGATGTGCATTATTTATAGCTCAATTATGTCTGTTTTTTATGCTAAGTAGGCAAACCAACCACACACGTTAGCAAACCCGCCTCAACGTATAATTAGAGTAAACTGCCTTCTTGTTAGATGCAGGGCCTTTAGGTATGTTCATTCACAGTATGGAAATACAGTAAATGGGAAATGCCAGCTAGCTGCCAGTGCTTGAGATCCCAAACAGAAAGATTCACTGGTCACATCCAGCATTTGGCATACCAATAGTCAGGACTTCACCTAAAGGCCGAGCCTTCACCAGATCACAAATCTTGCCAATCTATGAAAACATTTTTTTAAGCCAGTTCTCTCTCCAGCCATGTATACATATTTACAAGTCAGTGAAAATGGCCTTCAGAGCGCCATCCTGGGGAGGAAAGGTCCCTGTAGCGCTGCCTCTCATTTGTGTGTGGCTTTCTTCATTGGCTGGATCTGCCTCGGAAGCCATTGCCAGCTTACTGGAAACTTCTACAGTGCCTCCCCTGCCTAATGTGCTGGGGCTAACAACTTAGTACACCTGAAAGCATTTCTACTTGATGAATCCTCACCTAAGTGGAGGTTTCTGCATCTGAATTATTTGTTCTTGACGCATTTCTCCATCTAAGATGGCTGGGACAGGGATAGAAGTCCCAGCCATGGATGAATGTACTAATTTCAAAGCCAGGTGTCAAGTCTGATGTTTTCCCTTTGCACTCATACCCTCCCATCATGGTGCATGCAGGTCACCTCACTGTCTCAGCACACCCTGAGGGAGACAAGAGGCTTGTGTGCCGTCAAGGCATATGTTATAATAAGTAGGGTGACTTAGAGCAAATGCCCTTTGGTAGCTCATCTAGTCAATGAAATAAAGTGCAGTGCATGTTCCCAGAGAGAGGTGTCAACAGACAATATTCAGGTAGTTGTTGCCTGTTAGTTAAGCAAATTTTAGTAGATTAGTTGAGTTTGTCATTAAAGCCCTAAACCAGCTACAGTAAAAGACCAGCCTTTGGTCTTTTAAGCATCAGTAACTGCTATAAAACTAGCCATCCAGTTAGGATAGAATGTGCTTCTTTCTGATTAATTAAAACCATCTAAGAAAGTGTATATGTATGTATGTGTGTATACAGTGGAATTCAAGGACCAAAGCAAAATTTGAACAGGAATCTATTAATTTAGAATTTTATAAGATATTTATTAATAAATGTTATTTTTAAACATTCCATTTGAACAGTATTCTTCTGTAGGATCTACTTGTTTTTAAAGTATTAGTCCATAATGAACTACCCTAGTTGTGTGTTTTTTTTTCATTTTTCAGGGTTTCAAATGGCTGTTCACCATCATTTGGTGGAAATGTTTGCTTAGATCTCTGTGCATAGATATTTCGAGGATTTGTATTGCTCTGTGAGTTATTTTTAAATCTACATTCTGAACCATTTCTTTTTAACATTTATTTCTTCTTTTCATTTTTTAAAGTAAGCTCTTTAATTTAGGAAGCAGAGTTTCGCTAAAGGGAATCAGTAACTATAACTGGAACAGCTTTCTTGTAAAAGTGCAAAAACAGCTTCATCTCTGATTCTCTCCCCATCTCCCAGAAGGCCTTGCACTGCTCAGCCTCCTTAGAGTTTCCCGCCCCTTCCCAAACAAGATGCAGCAGCTTTAAGCCATTCAAGCCCCATTGTGCAGTGTATCTGAGAAGGGAAAGGAAACAACCCATTTACATTTGAATAAAACCGTGCCTATGCGAACAGGAGCAATTTAGAATCTCTTTTCTGCTTTTAAAATAATTTATATTTTAAAATTGCACTTTAGCTTTTTTGATTCCTTTCCATTTCTCTTGTTCTCTTTCTAACTTCTTCCCTATCTTTAAACTTGCCTTTGCCCCCCCCCCCCCTTTAAGGATTCCTCAGCCTTTCTTCTAAGGCTCTGAGCTGCGTCATTTAAAATACTTTACAGAATATTTGCACCAGGTACATTTGTGCGCATTCGTGAGTAGCATAGCTAAGACGTGTTTCTCACACCAGCCTAGGTGAAGCCTGCTACAAGAATGCCAAGAAGAGCCAGTACACTATAGGTTTATAGTCTTTGTCCTTTATTCTTAGCATGTTTTTTTAAAAAATGTTATATTATGCAACAGATGTGAGAGGCAGCAGCTAAGCTACTTAAGAATTTTCTATCTCGTCCTCCAAACCAAAGTGTCCTGAATGAGCCAGGAGACTTATTCTTTTGTGCATCATGGTGCACGTTTGACTGTTGTCCTAGCCATAGTTCCTGGGGCTGCCGACATAGCAATGGCCCTATCGATTTCATTCCTAGGTCTCGAAAAAATACAGTGTTGCCTTGTTAACATGATTAGAGACAGCACCTCTATTTCACAATTATAGTCTAAGAAAGAATAAGAAAACTCCGGAGCAATAAACTTACAAGTAAGATCCAATACCAAAATAAACACACAAAGAAATTAAAAAAAAAAAAAAACTATCTTGTCATTGTTGTGAAAATGAAAAAGTGTATGTCCATTCAAAATATTTTACTATTTCTTGTGGAGTTTTTCGGTGATGTAATGCTTGTAGCCAAATTGCTTAAAGAATGTTTATATATTTTTTTCCTTATAAATCGTCTATTTTTTGAAGAAAAGAAAAACCTATTTAAGTGCAAGCTGTAGAGGGGGGAAAAGCCAAATTGCCAGCATTTGTTAAAAGATTAATATTCTGAAAGTGGCACTGTGATACCTTTCCAAGCTTATTATCAGAAAGGAATCAATAATTATCAACTGCTATATTTAAACCAACTTACAATATCTAGCTCATTAGACATCAGGATCTAGAAAGCTCTTCCTAAGCTACTTAAGGTTTTCTTACACTAAGCTTTATATGATAGAACTTTATAGAATTTTTTAAAAAATAATATAAGTTGGCCTCAGGACTGAGAATGTGGGACCTGAATAAATTAGCTTTAAATACATCATTAAAATCTTCCGCACAACAAGCTTATTAGATTCTAGTTGGCTCCTTTGGAATGCCAGTGCTCCTACACGGCAGGACACACTGGAAGGTATCAGCAGTGCCCAAGTACAGTGGGCTTACGAGAAAGGACCCTTCCCAACCAGACAGCCAGTAGACAAGAAGACCTGCTCACCCCTCTCCTTCTAACCTCTGCTAACCCCATCCACCTCCCAGAGAGAGGAAGCTGCCTACCACCATTGTTTTGGAAAAAATATAAGCTTGAAATGTCCTCCCTGGTGAGGGCATGAGATTGGGGATCTTCTGAAAAGACCCAGAAAAAAAAAAGGCTCCGTTCAAACACAATGTTCTAGGACAATGGAAATAGAAATATTGTCCAAAATTATAATTTAAAGAAAAAAAAAGTTTAGCACTGTGTAAAGTAAGTGTTGACTAAGGAAGTCCCCCCACCCAAAAAAAAAAAAAAAAAAAAGGTGCTGTCACTTTAAGTTCTGGACTTGGGGTTGTTTGTCGTTGTAAACAGCAAAGCATTTGTGTTTGTCTGTCTATCTGTAAAGCAACCACCTTCCTATTGGAAGGAGAAAAAACTTGGGGGTACATACATGTAAATATTTGCTGCAGCATTTAATATGTTTAATTTTATGTTAAGCTTTTTGTTGCATCCTGAACACATTTATTGTTACCAATGGACAATGAGTTCATTAAGACTGTTGGACTAGGTCAGATTTTTACATCTCTTTCTAGCAAGAAGAGACAAGATTTTGTGCATTTGTACAAATGTTAATATCACTGCAATTCCAATATAATAAAGCACTCAAATGCAAATAATATATGTAACCTTCGTATGATGAAATTCGGGGCTGGGGTTAGTGATATCTGTTCCTCACATATTCTCATTCAGGCCTAGGACACCACTGCTTACCCTTTTAGAGTCACCGTTATCTAAGGAAAGGAGGAGGTGAGAGTTCTCCTTTCCTGATGTTACTATGTTCCCACTTTCATCAACTCTCCAGCTATTTTAGTCAGCTTTTTGGCTGCTGTGACTTAAAGACCTGACAAGACCAATTTTAGGGGAGGAAAAGTTTAATTTGGGGGCTCACAGTTTCAGAGGTCTCAGTTCATAGGCAGCTGACTCTATTCCTCAGGACTCAAGGTGAAGCAGAACATCATGGCGGAAGAGTGTGACAGAGGAAAGTGGCTCACTTGCCAGATCACTTGCCAGATACAAAATATATACCCCAAAGGTACACCCCCACAGAGGAGCCACCTCCTCCAGTCACACTCTACTCACCTCCAGTTTTCTCGCTTAGTTAATCCCAATCAGTTCAGCCCCTGATTGGGTTAAGACTCCCATAACCCAATCATTTCTCCTGTAAAACTTCTTGCATTGTCTCACACATGAGCTTTTGGGGGACACCTCATATTCAAGCCATAACACTAGCTGAGGTCACATCTAATACATCTGTAGTGGGTTGGCCACATAACTTCATTTTACTATAAGAGTTTGGGACTGTCACATCTTAACAGGCAAGAAATACAAGCATCCCAGTCTAGATCATATTCCTGTATGTCTAGGAGCCAAGGATCACATACTAGTAACACAGACAATCGATTCCTGGAGTTCTTTCCCTGACTTCCTGAGAAGCCCTAAGGGCGGTGATAACCCCTTGATGTGTTCTAGACACATCCCTCCTTTCCTTCCTCCTCCGACTTTCATTCCTTTATTAATTTTTTAGTCATTCTCCTTTTTTCTCTTATTCTCATGTCTGATCTGTCAGCAAGATCAGAATCCTAACTATCATTTAGCAGTACTATTATGACCTGTCTCAGACATCAGTGTGTCTCACCTGGATCATTACAATAATTTCCTAACTGGTAGCCAGAAGGAAGATTTGATAACGGAAGTCAAACCCTGTCCCTTCACTACTCAAAACTTGATAGCGACTTCTCATGAAATTCAGGGCAAAACAAACATCATTACCACCGTCTACTTCAAGTTCTCTAAAAGCCCTCCATGACCGACCTCACCCCATTAATTCCCTAAACTCATCCACCATTTCACTTCCCTGTCCACCCCTCCAGCTCCATGATATAACCTATGAAGTGCCTCCAACATCTCAAGCACCATCTATTTGAGTCTTTTCACAACCTGTCCATTCTCTCTACTCACAGTTTTCTTCACCCACCTATAGCACAGCTCACTCATTCAAGGGTCTCCCTCTCTCCATGGAGACTTTTCTGACCATCCTATACAAAATTCCTTAGCCCTCGTTTTTCTTTCTCATTCCATCACCCTCATTTTTCTTTTTCATTCCTTCACCTTCATCTTTCTTTCTCATCTTTCCTATAGTGCTCTTCACCATGTAACACAATGTATATTTTGTTGTTATTTTTATGATCCGACTCACCCAACAGAATGTAAACTTTATAAGAGCTGAGGCATTTTCAATTTTGTTCACCCCTGTGACCCAAGCTCTTGAACACTGGACACATGACAGGCACACAATAAAAATTTGTGGGAAGGATGACCGGTCTTTTCCCTTTTGTCCTCTTTCTTACTCTCAGAATATCCACCCACCTGGTCCAGTGGCCAGAGCAGCCATATCTTATAACCATATACCAGGGCATGTCATCCAACACATACACAATTGCAATACAACATATTTGCAATTGTGACAGAAATAATTTGAATGAAATGAGTGCTTTTCTGCTGCAATCCTTCCTGTTGCATTTGCATTTAGGCTCTTCACCATTCTCATAGTTCCCAAGAAAGTCTTTCTAATATCCATCCCATGCTCAGTTACAGTTTCAAAAGTCATTTCTATTGGTTAAAAAAAAATTATGATCTTAGATTTATACTTTGAATATAGACAACTCTAATCTTTCTACCTTTCATCTCATGTGTCTCTAATGTTCTTCCACCTTACACTTGGCTATTTGCAGTTGGTTATTGGTTGTTAAATGGATGGCATTTTAATTTCCCATTACATATTTTCATATTCAACAAAAGCAGTTTTTTTTTTTTTTTAGTCAGGTCTACTTATCTTGTGTTTAGGGACCTTCAGACCATCGCACATCACATAATAACATTTCGATCAACAATGGACCACATATAGGATGGTCCCATTAGATGATATTGCCTAGTGATGGCGTAGCTATCCTAATTTATTTAAATATGCTCTATAACATTCGTACAACAATACAATTACATCATGACATGGTTCTCAGAACATATCCCCTTCATCAAATAACACATGACTATATGTTCATTGTGAGATGATAAAAACATGGAGCTTCTTCAGGGACTACTTCCTTTTGACAACTATAGATAACTTTTTGAAGGGACTGAAAGGATGGGTATCTATAACATCTGAAAAATAGTTGTCTGTTAGTGGACCTAGCAAAAACATATTGCTGAAAATGGTTTTATATATAATCCCAAATAAAGCCATTGAAGTCTTTAGTAACCAATGTTTCATCTTGTGTGTTGTCTGTTACTGCGTCTTTATTCACATCACATTGGCTTAGTGCCATTAGAGGCTGAATTGGCAGAAAACTTCCACAAATCTCTTGAAAGCAATATTACTACAACATAGACCCAATAGACCAGGAAAAGTCTCCTGTAAGTTACTTGTCCTGGTACTTTCTCAGGGCAGCAGCCTACATGTTCCTTTAAATGAATAAAATAAGAAGATGCTACTTCATGCCTAACACATTCTTACTCCTTCATTCTCATTTAGCAAGAGAATCTAAAATGGTTCATATTGCATTTACACAATCCACCCTCTATGATTACATTATAAGTGGAGCATTCTCTATTTAAATTTGGCTCTCTCACTTTGATCTTGATTGATTTACTTCCTAGACCAACTGGATTTGCTTAAAGAAACAGGAACACTGTCCAATAGGCTCAAGTGATAGAGGATGTCTTATAAAGACATAACAGATAGCTCATGGAGCCCAACTAGGTTCTAGAGCAGTTATCAAAAGGAAGCCGCTGGAAAGTCATAAATGGCTCTTCTCTCAGACAAGCCCCATAGGAACTTATTCTGCTCCATTTCTGCTTTTCTCTGTGTGAACTGGTTTGTATACTCACTCAATTGCTTCTGGGTGGGCCCACCATTTCTTGCTCCAAGATGATGGCCTCACCCACCAGCACATCTATAGTCTTCCAATTCAAGGTCTAACGCCAATCCCTGAGGTCACCATCTTTTTATTCCAATTCTGCAGGACAGGAACTGATTGGCCATATTAGGCAGGTCCTCTACCCACTGCCCTGAATCCCATCAGCTCTGTCAGGGGAAACAGGGTTTCATGTGTTTGGAGCTTCTTGTGAAGAGATAACAGGATTTCCAAATAGAAAGAAAATGGTTGCTGAAGAGAAATAGTTGGTATTGCTTAAATTACCTCATAGAAATCTAGTCGTTTGGGCTGAGGATGTGGCTCAAGTGATAGCATGCTCGCCTGGCATGCGCAGGTCGCTGGGTTCAATCCTCAGCACCACATTAAAAAAATAAATAAAATGAAGATGTTGTGTCCACCGAAAACTAAAAAAATTAATATTAAAAAATTCTCTCTCTCTCTCTCTCTAAAAAAAAAAAAAAAAAAGAAATCTAGTCGTTTATTCTCAAAACATACCAAGAGATCAAAGTACAGAGGGGAGACCAGCACAAAGTCAGATTAGAGCAGATGTTAACAAATACTTATTGAATGAATGGTTAATGAATTCTTGTTCCACTGAAAGCTTGGAATTTAAACAAATATTCATTGAAGATTAGATAATGGTAATTTTATTAGGCTATTTTTTTCTAGATATTATGACCCAGCTTGTAGGCCTTAAAATTCAAAATATAAGCATTAACCATCAGCAAAAGGAAGATTTTATTTTGTCACATTTTGTAATGGTTTTCTACTGTCTGACTTTAAAATGACCTTACACGTATTCTTTCCAAAAAAGATCATTGCTGTATTTTTCTTTTAATCTCATAGTTGATTCCAAAACATTTGTATTTGCAAGGATATTAGAATAATATCTCTCCAGGATAAGGTTAGGAACCACCCTTGTTCCCAAACTTCTTTTTAAAGAAGTCTCTGTGTCAAGAGAACAGTATGGTTCTTCTCAATAAGCCTGCAAGAAAGCAATGCTAATTGCTCCAAAGAATGGTAGCATGAACTTAAAAGGGATATGAGTTTAAAAGTGACTACTACAGCGACTGGGGTTGTAGCTCAGTAGAAAAGGGCTTGCCTAGCATGCGTGAGGACCTGGGTTCAATCCTCAGCACCACATTCAAACTGAGAATGTGTGGGAAAGGTGCTCTCCAGATAGACAATAAATAAATAGAATAACGGTATTGTGTCCATCTGCAACTATTATTTTTAAATTACTGAAACAATTGGAGTAAAAATTAATATTTCTGTATTTTAATGCCAAATTGCCTATTGATTTCCTGTGACCTTAAGCCAATGCCGATTTCCATATGTGTCTTCTGTGTCAGGACAAACTCACCCAGGGCTAAGGTGGGAACAGCTTCTATAGTGGCTGTCTGTGGCACTCCACCCACAATCACTACCACTTCCTTCTCTGGAAAATTTCTCTTCCCAACTCCATCCAACTGGCTCCTGCAAGAAGTTCCCATGACCCACCCTTTGGCTACAGGTTCTTGGTCTAATACTCTTCCCTTAACTCATTATGCAACAATGAGTCCCAGCAAGGAGCTATTGGGACAGGAAACCTAGAGAGTTTGTGTGTGTGTGTGTGTGTGTGTGTGTGTGTGTGTGTTTCTTGTAGCTGAATCTAAAAGATGTAAAACTCAAAAGAGTTACCAGGAGCCATGTTTCTGCAAGCAAAGGAATTTAGTCTATGGCCAGAGAAAGAAAGAAAGTCAACAGGACAGAGGGAGAAGCAAGAGACACAGAGCTGTGCAAATGCTTATTTCCTGTTTAAGCAGTTCTTAATGACTCACTGCAAACCCAACTCTGCACACAGCCTGATTTCACATAAGTTAGCCCAGGGTCCTTTTGATAAATGTCTCCTTTGGTTTATGACAGTTCAAATGGGTCCTATTGCTTGGAAGCAATAGAAGCTAACCAATGCTCCATTACTCAAGCTCCCATGAGAAGTCTTTCTTCAGGCCTTGGAGTCTGTGCCACTCTGTTAACATAGGAAAGGAGGTGTTGGGTTGCCCAGTTTGTGCAAGGAGCTGCAGCTCATTCTCATTGCACACGTCAAGGTCTTACCACAGAATGTGTGGGAAAGGTGCTCTCCAGATGGACAAGCTATGTGTGTTGCAGAATATCCACACTCATTTCACAGAATAATCAAATTTATGTTCTCCTTCTTAAAGAATATTTGCAAAACTAGCATTATACTTGCCCATGAATGGAACTGTCTTAAGGAATACTTTCATAAATAGATAAAGGAGTCTAATGTTTTTCATTCTTTATGTGTCCTTGGGTATATAGTAAAATGACTGTATAAGGAAGATGTTTGAATGCAAATAACAGACAACTCAGCATCCACTGGCTTAAACAAATAGGACTTTATTTTTCTCATATAATAAGAAAAATCTGGAGCTAGAATCCTTGGCACTGGTCCTAGAACTCGATGATGGCAACACCAGCAGCTCTGTAGTACTCCTGGTCTCTTCCTGATGCTCATTGCTTCCTGTTCACAAGACAGCTGCTGAAGCTCCAGCGCACACCCCGACTCAGGGCAGAAGGAGCAGGAGGGATCAGCATCAGGTTTATCTATTTTCTTCCACTCAAGAGAAAAAAAAAAAGAACTACTCATGCTCTCAGACAATTTAACTGGATTTCCCTGACTAGAACTAAGTTACTTGGCTACTCTTACCTTTCAAATAGACTGGAATATGGGGAAGAGGCTCATCACACTAGTTAGACCTAAGTTTCCCAGCTAGAGTGCCATGTTGGGTGTGGCCTATTGGTTATAATTGTGCGGTATAGATGGATCCCTGTCTCTTGGGGATGACTAGTTTTTTATGGCCATAATCATGCTCTTTCAGAACTCCTAGGAAGGAGGCCTAAGTAGAGTCCTGTTCAATGATGTGCCTTGGTCCCTTCAAGTAGTGACCACAGGGAGAAACATCTGGCGCTTGGTAGAGACATGGGAGCATGCTCCACCTGAATGTACCCTGGAGCAGCCAGCTCAAGGAACAAGCAGTCTATGACATTGCTGGAAATGTTCCTATGTCAGGGGTGCAATGGGGAGACTGCAAGAACCAAGGTGAGCTCATAAGAGCTTGGGGATAAAAGAAGTTAAATGGGGGTCCCTGATAGGCCCAGCTCGCATTACACATCCTTAATTTAAGGTTTTACCTGCATCAAGGGTATGTCCTTGTGCAATAGATGTGCCATTTTGATAGCATCCAACCTATCTGTAGGCTGACTATGCATCCTGCAAATAGAGTTTCATCATTATTTTGAATCATTTGATATAAAAATTTTCACTACAATTGAGACCTCACATTATCAAGTGAAATTTTGAAATTCTATCTGTCAAAGAAATGTCAGATTTTTTTAAAAAATCACTTCAACTATTACAAATTTGGAATGGTTGTACATATGGTGTCAATATTTTTAGCCACCAATTTGTGTGAGCAAAACTGTGATGACTATCAAGAATTTGAAGAAGTCATCATCAAGAAGCTGGATGAGAAATCATATTTGACCATTTCAAATCTAAAACCTAGTATTATCATTTAGATTTCTAGAAATGTGCTTGTGTTTCTCATCAAAAAATTAGAAAATATTTGATTTGAAAATTTTTATCCAAATTTAATAATATATATCTTTCAAAATAATTGTATTTTATTTTTCTTATCCTACTTAAATACTTTAAAGAGAATGTAATATATTTTTTTATCCAAGCCTTATATTAATGTCTACAAATTCCCTCCAGATTAGCACAGTGTGGTATGCAAATATAATCATATTCTATGGGCTAAGTCATGAATAAAGTTTGGAAGCACTGGTTAAGACCATCCACCATCCATCCCTAGAGCCTGGGCATGTTACCATCCCAAACACAATGAGGTTCTGTTAGCAAAAAAGACATGAAGAATGGATAGCAGCTGCCATATTGGATCATGTGTTTCCATTTCAATGAACTCAGAGCATTGATTTAATTGTGTACACTTTCTTCTTCAACTCTCATTCAAAGGTGAGGCAAGACTAGGCCTCCTGTACAAATCAATTAAATGAAGCCTCTTCATAGGTAACTACATCAACCATTATATTCTGGAGATTGATCCTAGAACCTTCACAACAGTGTCACACAATAACTCCATTTTGTACAGGATTCTTCATCAACCATAAGTTCAACATTCTGGTTGAACTGTGAGGGCTACAGCTTCCTGTTGCTTTTTTGCCATCTCCTATGCCCTGAGAACAGAGTTGCAAGACAGAAGCTTCTTGCTCAAAGCCACTCTACCTGAATCTCATGGAGTTCACCTCGACCACCTTAAATCTTGTGTTATTTATGGATCTCCTTCTCTTTATTTAGCACTTACTGTTAGTACCACCAGGGTACAAAGATGATTTAGGCTGAGTGCTGGCCTAGGGTGCAGGGAAATGATGTACAGAGACTGGATAGACAAATGGGTGAGAATATTTGGAACCTCTTCTGGGAAGGTGATTTGTATATTGTTGGGGAGGGGCGCGAGGAGGAGAGAAGAAATCTGGAAGCGAGATGGTGAAGGTCCAACACATTTAACAAATTGAAACTTCAAGCGGTGGACAGCAGGAAGCCTTTGAAGATTCTGAGGCCAGGAGTGGTTTCAGAGAGCAGCACGTTAGGTTATGATGTTTTCCAGTTTATGAAGACCTTTCACACATTCCTTCTCACATGTCCCTTAGTTTTCAGCCAATTATTATGGGCAGGCACCAAGAAAGAGGCAACTCAAAGAAACTTCCCTCCACAAGCACATGCTCTCAAGAGGGAAGCTCTGGCACAAACTACTTGGGTCTCTAGCTTGGCTTCACTGTTTTCAGGCTGTCTAAACCTGAGTGAGGTAGTTAATCTCTCTGTGACTCAGTTTCCTGTTATAGAAGAGGGGTCTAATAGTAGTATCTACTTCATAGGGCTGCTATAAAAATTGAATGAAAAAATACATGCATAAAGTCATCAGAATTATGTTTGGTGTATGCCTGTTGTTTATAAAAAGTTCTCAATTTTTTTTTCCATCAAAAAAACTGGGTCTACAGGCTAGCTGACTGGCAGGCAGCCATGTTGGAGTTTATAGAAGCAAGAAGATAATTTCTGTTTTGTTAACCCACTGAGATGTTTTTGTTTGTCTCATTTTGCTCTTTAAATAGCAATTTTCCTGGTTTGACTGATGCAGAAGAAAGGAACAGACGTTGACTTTCATGCTTCTGATAGTAGGAAGAAGCAATAATAGAAAAGGAGGGCTTAGAACTGAAAGCAACCACCAGTGAGCAGCTAGTTCAAATTTCTCATTCTACAGCAAGGAATCAGTGGCCCAAGTTCATTAATGACTCACTCAAGGTCACACAACTGAAACTGGATACCAGGCCTCCTGATTTCTAGGCCACTGTTTTGTTTCATTTTTCCTATTGGCCCTGGAAATTAAATATATCATTGTCATTCAAATCAAGTCATACTAGAACAACAAAATAAGGAAATTCTCTTTTAAAATAAAACAAGAACAGGAAAACAGAGAACATTTAACTAAAACTCAAAGATAAATTAAAACTGGATACACGCTGATTTTTTTAGTTCATTCAGATGAAATTCTCCCAACATGGTCCCAGTTACAAAGGCCTCATTTGTGTGTTTGGGTGAGCAGCCCTTCTCTTAGATCCCAGGGACTTTGCCCTGGCAGATCCAATTACTATAACAATCATCTCCAAGTCCACACACTGTGAATTAAACATTAATGATGGAATGATGATACTTACTTTATTGTGCCTGGGCTACTTCTTGACTAAATCAAAATAGCATTAACTAATAAAAGATTAAAATATTTAGATTCACATTAAGGAGTTTACAAAACCAATCTCCCAAAGCCACTTAGTTTTATTTACTTTTTAAACATTTTTAAGTTTTTCCTGAATAGTACAGTACAGCAGAAATTCATCAGGGATAATAAAAATAAAAATTGTAAATGAGCAATGCATTAAGGAACATTCTTCTATAAACGCACAAAGCCCACAGGTCCACAGAGAGTACAATGGTTGTTAAGTCAGCATTTCCAGTCCTAAATGATGGTTCCTTCATTGGCTGTTGAATCTGCAAATTAACTTCTCAAGACTTCAGTTCCTACACCTGTAATATCAGGACAACAATACTTATCTCCTTAGGTGACATTACATGAACACCACCACAGGGCTGAGGACATGTTACTTTTGCAAAACTGAAGAAATGCATACAGACTAAGAAAAACTCACTTTCACCAGGCCACAGAATAGCGTATGTTGACTGCAGGAAGAGTTTGGTAAAGCAGTGAATTTCATGGAAATAGCCAGATTTGTCTGGTTAACACAGAAGCTGAAAACCTGAATTGTAGGAGGGGATTCTGAAGAATCCAAAGAACACTTACCTGGCCATCCTGATATGCAGGATCATTGTCATTACCCAGCAGACTTTCCTCACTTCTGGGTCACTGATTAGTGACTCTATTCCAGTCTTCATCTAAATGAATTCCTCTTTTGTCTAAGTGTTTCTCCTGGGTTATGATCAACTTAAAAACCTAGACTGATATCCTCATGAGGGTCATAAATGCACAAGGTGCTCAATAAAAATTTATTGAACTGCCCTGACCAGCAGCTCACTGGGGTCGAATACACATCAGGCATTGAAAAGGACTGAACTTATGCAAATGAAAAAAGCTGCCCTGTTCCTATGAAAAGAATCAGCAGATACTATCCACTCCCTAGGCTGGGGGCTGTATACCCACCAAAGCACTAGTGTTCAAAGGCAGCTGTGGGATCACTGCCCACTTTGCCTTTGTTCATCTTTGTACTCAGAATCAAGAAGAGCCAGAAATCTACAGTTGACTTCAAAACCAAGTTATGAGACTCATTTGAAAAGTGGAGACAGTCTAACAATTTAGCAAAGGAGAAAGATGCCTGTCTTAGAGATTTGAAAAATAACTAAATAATATCATGATATGAACCCTCAGGTCTCAGGATCACTTCAATCACAGGGAGTAAAACATAAACCCCTGTCTTAGTGACGCCAGCTAACATTTGGTGGCATGGCTGCAAGATAACAAAATGGCGCGATGATCCTAAGAAAGCAGTGTGGTTCCTTGGGGCCTACCCTGCCCTGCTACTTTGCTGCATGCTTGCACGGGTGCTGGCCCTGGGGATGGTGGACCAGCCACACTGGCATCACCTGGCAGCTTGTTAGAAACACCGAATCTCAGGCCTGGCCCCAGACATATGACACAGAGTTGACATTTTTAACAAGAAGCCTCAGATCTTTGATGAGCCATAAAATTTGAAAAGTATTCCTATAGGTACAGATTCTCCATCAGGTAGCCTTAGTGTAGAGACCTCAGTCATGCAAAGGAAGTGGTAGGAAAGAACCAAAAGGGCTAAAAAGACCTCTTATCCTCACTGGAGCAGGTGCAGGTTTCATTCATTCATAAATACACAGCCTCAACTGCTTGTTTCTATTTCAATCTCTTTGTTGTTCACTTTCCATCTCAATTTTTGCTTAGGCCTTCCTTTCACCCAGTCACATTGTTCATTCCTATGATTCCTAATTTGATTTTTATTTTTTGTTGTTGTTATTGTTGTTAGTTGATCAGTTATCACCAGAGAAAAGCTTCCATTAAGCTCATTGGATTGTTCACAGCAGTGAAGATGCCTTAGAAATCACTGGATTCTCGATACATAATGGTCACAACAGTAAAAGTCTTAGTCCGAGAAACCAAAAGAAACAGAGAAAAATCTATCTATAGAAACTATAGAATAATCATTGGGCTGCTATATCGTGGGAAACTATGCAGTACCAAATAATTTATGCAGATCCATTTACACTGATACAATAGAATGTTCATCAATATAATCGAGTAAGAAAGTTAATAATTTAGAGGAAAAAATAATTCTGAATTCAGTGGTTCTCCAAGTGTGGTCCCAGCACCACCACCACCTGTAAGAGATGCAAAATCTCAAGATCCATTTCAGACTTTTCAAACTGGAAACTCTGGGAAGGAAGACTCCTGTGATCCACCAGACTTCTAGCTGATGCAAATTTGAAATCTACTGATTTCATTTAAGAACAGGTTGACCTACCAAGAAGCCAGATCAGAACAAGGGGGCTGAGGAGCTTTCATAGAAAAGCAACTGCAAGTATCTCCAACTAGGACTGTGTTTCTCATCCTTAGACAGTTTAGTGAAAGACAAAACTCAAAGAACTAGTTAGAAATTCAGGTAGAGGGCCAGGGGAATAGCTCCATGTTCCATCCTTAACACTACAATAAAAAAAAAAAATCAGATAGAAAACACTTGCTTCCTAGGGTGATTCTAAATGGTGGTGGAAAATATTTCTTTTTAAAAAAAAATTGTTCTTTTTAGTTATACGTGACAATAGAATGTATTTTGGTATATTATATATACATGGAGTATAACTTCCCATTCTTGTAGTTGTACATGATGTGGGAAGTATATTTACTTATATGAGAATGTTTTCAAATTTCTGAAAGCATCCAGGCGATTTCTCTGAGTAGCCACAGTGGTGTTGTTTCTCCCATGTTAAAGTTTAAAAAATTGTTCTGCCCCTGGGTCACGTCATTTTATTATTGTTAACTTACAGTTTCAGATTACAAAACACTTAATAATCAAATAGAGTGCTTCTTCTACATCCTATAGTGCGTTCCGCTCTTTCAGCTAATGGATAAATTTCCACTTCCCTTCCAAGTATTCACTTATAAGAATAATTTGAGCTTCCTTTTGGTATGCAAACAGCCAAATCAAGCACTTAGACTCTGCCCAGTTCCCCAGAACATGGGGGCAGCATAGGCACAGGTCAGGAGTATGCAATTTTTATGTCCAGGAGTCCATTAAGCCAGCTAGGGGAGATGCTCTTAAGTAAAGCATGCTGCACTATAATGGCCAGCTTCATGATACAAGCAAAACCAATACAGTGATACTGACCTGCAGTCTTTCTATCAGGTGGATAAAATTTCAATATCAGAATGTATATTAAAGTTATGTCACTTAGTTCAGGCCAAGACCCTTCTTTCTCCTTCCTAGTCCATTCTGCAGGCCACACAATGCCATGTGATGAAAACTCCCCTTTAAACCTGATAAAATATTGAAGCTGTGTCCTGATAGGGTTATGTAAGTAAATACCAAGAAATGTCCAACCATGAATGAACCTGAGTGGGTGCGTCTCCAAGGCTTGCGAAAACAATCCAGGTTCTATCTAAACCTAAAATAATTCAGGTCCAAGAGGCATCGCATCTAGGTGAATTTCACTTTAAAAAGATTAAAAACTTGCACCTGTAACATTGCAATCATAAGAAAAGGCAAAGAACAGGTGATTTTTATAGGGAAAAAATACTTTACCCCACTTTAAATATCTTTCAGGCATCAAATGGCTGCATGTATGTGAATACCCACACACACATACACACACACACACACACACACACACACACACACACACCTCTTGTATTTCTCTTAGTGAAAACAATAGCTTTTTCTCTTAGTGCTCTTTTTTCTGAGCAAAAATATATTAAGTCACACTAAATGAAACGTTAAGGAGGGAAGGTCACATATTCTGATGAGACCTTCTTTCCATGAATGAAGGTCATCATTCATGAGCCATAGGTTCCCTACATTCATCCATCACTTCTAAAAGTACAAATCCCAAGTGTGTGTACCTTGGACCTGAATTAATCTCATGATTTCCTAACCTATTCTCAGTGTTTTGGGATTGGCCTCCATTGTAACCCAATCCCCAGGTTGGTTCCTGCGTGAAATAATGAAAGCATACATGGATGGGCAAACTTCTTCCTTCTTCTTGTGGCCCATCCCAGGTATGAGAAGACCATGCAGGCTTGGTCCTGCAGAGTTCCTATCCTCATCTCCCAGGCTTTCATACCACCTCTGGCCTCCAGTCTCACCAGTCAGCAAGCCTTAGCATTGGCCTCCCTGTCTCCATTCCTGTCCTTGTTTGCCAAAATGCTACCTGAGTTCCTTCTGAAAGCACAGATCTCCTCTGTGTCTCTTTTCCTCCCTCTCTTTCCCTTCCCTTTTCTCTCCTTCTTTGACATGCATACAAATACACAAACACTCATGCACAAAACAGCACACACACACAGGCTCACACACACACCTGCCCCAAGTCCTGCACTCTCAATGTTTCTTCACTGTGTACCAAGCAAAGCCCAGAATCAGTAACTTGGTGCATCCAAATATAATTCCACTGGTTCACCCCAAACTACCTTGCACCTTCACATTTTTGCTGACTTCTCTGTCCTTTCACCACCTTTATGTTCTGTCCCTGCCGTTACAGAGATGCCTCTCCCTGTGCAAGGCCTGCACCTTCTCCCTGGATGATAGGTTTGTTCATCTGGCCCCTTCTGCCAGGAATCCTTCCACTGACCCTGCGGAGCTCCCACATCCTCTAAGCCCAGGCCCACGACCCTCTTCTTCCATAAAACCTTTTCCAAGATATTGCCAATGGGAATGTATCTAACCATCTATTCCCTCGGGGCTCTAGTCATCTCTTTATCATAGCATTATCACAATGTGCTTCATATCAATATTTATGTGTGTTTCTCTCCCACTAGACGATAGCATCTGTGGGATTGGTGGTGTGGCTTATTCATTTCTATAATCCCATATGGCACCTAGTACAGAGCTTGGCACCAAGAAAGGGCTCAGAAAACTGAATATATACCATAGATTTCTATAATAATGTCAGAGACATAAATGTTCTATCTAGTATCTATCTGTCTATATCATCTCTACCTATCATCAATCCGATACACACACACACACACACACACACACCCAACTGGCCCCAGCACAAAATAAAAATATAAAAATCCTACTTAAGGACTCTGATGTCCACTGGCAATATTTTTTTTGCCTAATAATGCACAAGTTAGGGCCTTCACTTTTCCCATTTACCTCCTTCAAGTTAGTCCAAAAGTGGTGTGATGAACTTGTAACTTGCAAGCTTCCAGAAAAGCACACCTGGACTGAAATGCGCAGTGCAGCTCCTGGCCATCTCCCTGCTAATGCCACTGGCTTTGTCCAGAGGGGGCCATTTGTCCTGGTGGAACTCTTTACCCTGGAATCACACACATGTGCCCATCAAGCAGTCCCATGGGGCTCCCTGGTTGGAATTCTAACCATGCTACTTACCTTCTGTGCAGTGAGACCCCTTCCCCTATATTAGCCTGACTTCATACCCAATACTTGGCCTCTGTGCTAACCAATTTTACCAGATAAATATGTTCGATATGGCTGAAGTTGGGAGAGGATTTTTGTATCAGGGATTGAACTCAGGGCCACTCGACCACTGAGCCACATCCCCAGCCCTATTTTTATTTAGAGACAGGGTCTCACTGAGTTGCTTAGTGCCTCACTTTTGCTGAGGCTAGCTTTGAACTCACAATCCTCCTGCCTCAGCCTCCACGCCTGGCTTGGATTAGACTCACTTGATACCTCACAGTCCCTGGCGGCAGGGTCTTCAGCTCAGAGCAGATCACCAATTGACCTGAATCATCTGGGTCCTCCAAACACTTTCCCGGCTAGGCAAGCACAAACTTTTGTCTAAATTTGCCTCAGTGTAACAAATACCCTCTTTATTCTAGCCAATAGGTAAAGTCCAAAGGTAATAAACAGAAGAAATGTGATGAAAGCATAAGAAAATGACCTTAAAATCTGAGTAAAAGGGACATTTAATCTAAAAGGAAAAATAGACTCTGAAGAACTGAATATGGCATTTTGAAGTTCCCAACCCTAAGGCCAAAAATATTTGTTTCCATATTTTCCCTACTCCTATTTCAAGGTGCACAAAATCATCTTTCTTCCAGATATTTCCTCCTGAGAGGCTATACTTGGCCTTACTAATCCTTTGATTAGTAAGAGCTGTTGAAAAGAATGTCTAATTAAATCCCATTTTCTGGAAAGAAGCAAGCTGGGCAGCCACAGCTCTAACTTCTCTCTTGCCAGTGGTATCAGCCCTTCAAGGAAGCTGCATCCCCATCCAGGCAGGAAAAAGCCTTCCTGGTTCAGCCTCGGTTTTTTCCTTAGTGGTAAAATGTAGTTGGAGAAAGTTGTGTAAGTAAAATGTGCTCTAATATGACCTGGATTTGAGCAGTATGAGAGTGTCCTTCACTTCTCTACAACAAGGCCGTACTGTTTACTAGGAGCAACGATCCTACCTACCAAAGTCACATTTTAAGCAGTTCCTCTTTCTCCCCCGCTCCCTGTCCCTCTCTCTAGTAGGCAGGCAGGTAGACGTAAACATATAGGCTTGTGTGTGTGTTTACACACATCGGTGGTCTGAGCAATAGAAGGAGCCCACTCAGGCACACTCATGTGGGGATGTCACCAGGGAGCCAAAGCCATGGGAATGATGGCAAGGAAGGTCAGTTAAGGCTGGTTTGCCCTGGATTACAGCTTCTGTATCCTCATTTTTGCATCTGAAAATACAAGTTCTCTGTGCCACTTGTACAGGAGGAAACTCCCACCAGCTGACCTGCATTATGTCTCCAGTTCACGCTCTTTCAGCCAGACCAACATGAGAGAACCATAGGGTTAAGCCCTGGATTCAGATGAGATTTATTCATTTATTAAGTTCATTGGCATCATTTAACTGAATTAAATAAAAAAAGAGAGAGAGCTCCATCAGAGTTACAGGGGTTAGGGGCTGGGACTATAGCTCCATGGTAGAATACTTGCCTAGCATGTGCAAGACCATGGGTTCTATCCCCAGCACCCATGCTGAGCACACACGTGTGTGGGCACACCATATACACACAGAGTTACAAAGTAAATGAGATGCAGCTCAGAGATGAACTGCCTAGCCACGCCCCTCCTGAATGCCTGATCCATAAAACTGTGAGCAAACAATACGGTTGGTTTAAGCCACTGAGTTTGAGGGTAGTTTGTAGAGCAAAGCACCGAAACAAAGAGGTCCTAAGGTGATATGGAATGTTCAAGGAAATAACTCCTACCATGTCGGCCTGTTAGTCCATACATACCAAGATAAAAGAGAATCGAAGTACCTTTGCCTTCTCTTCCACCTTGTGTGTATTTCCTCTCTGCTTCTTGGATGGATCTTCTCCCTTTATGTAGTTAAGCCAAACACTATTGCAATTCACCATCTTTCTTCCAATGCTTAGAAGATCATTTGTGGAAGCTATGGAAGCTACCAGAGTGTTGTCTTCTCTGGGCTCTTTTCTCTAAATAAGGAGCTGTGTATTGTTAGCCTGAAACAATGGAGAAAACATTTTTCATTCTTTTCATCTTTGCTATACACTGTTTACTCCTGCACAGATGAATAGAAATAGGTCTTTGTCACTCAAGAGCATGGTTACCTGTTTTGAATGCTTCTTTTGAAGCATTCAAGTTCTCTGTGCCACTTGTACAGGGGGAAATAAGAGCCCATGGTCTTGCACATGCTTCCAGAAAGCAGTGGCATGTCTTGGAAAAAAGCACACTTCCTGAGCACATGCCTGTAATTCCCCAATTCAGGAGGCTGAGGCAGGAGGATCTCAAGTTCAAGACCAGCCTCAGGAATTTAGTAAGATCCTGTCTCAAAATAAAAAGAGCTGGAGATGTAGCTCAGTGGTAGAGTACCCCCTGGGTTCAATTGCCAATACTGAGAAAAGAAAAAAGAAAGAAAGGAAGGAAGGGAGAAAGAAAGAAAGGAGAAAAGAAAAGCAAGCAGGCAAGCCGACTTGACTAGAATCCTTGTTCTATGACTGGAGGTCACACCTTCCAACCCAAAACTGAAGTGCCCCCAGAGCTTTCCAAAAGGCAATTAATTCACCAACACATTATAAATGTATTAAGGTACGTGGAATAGTTCAGCCTTATTCTTTCTTTGCCTGCCCCCCACCCCCACGCCCAGCCTCCACTGAGTCCAGGATTCAGGGACTCTGACTTCATTCTGCTTGGAGACTAGCAAATGGCGAGACTGACCAAGAAACTTGTCATCAGGCAGGGCTTTTGTGAAATGGCTGCCTAATTAGCCATTTCATATTTTTGTTATTTCTTTTGCGATTCACGTTGGAAATATGTTCCATGGATGCCAGCCCGCTAAGATGTAAGGCCCCCCTGTCACTCAGCAGTCATTCAGTGAAATAATAAATATCTGCATCAGCAGCCCGGCCGCCTACCTCAGTTCTTCCCCACACACCCTGCAGCCATGTGGCTGGGCTCCCACGCTAGTCCGCGTGTTCTCAGGGGCACAGAGCGTCACCACCAACGGGAGGCTCTCCTCTGCAAAGGTTTCCTTCACTGTCTCTGCCTCCTGTGTCTGAGGTCACCCAAGGACGGGTGTGAAAGGCTGGGTCCCTAACACACTGTTATCACAAGCAGCCTATCTCCTGAGTAAAATTTTCAGCAATGGGGGTTCCTGAGGGGACGGTGCCATTTCATCTCATCGCTAAGCCACATCAGCTGGAACTGGGAGGCACCCGGCTCACATCTGTGGAACAGCTTGGATCAGGACCGTGCGTTCTGTCAGCTATTAGGTGGGGCCCACTCTTAAGCCCTTGCCAAGATTTTAGCCGGGTCCTCCCTGCTCCCCACCCTGGCCCACATTAATCCTCCTTACTGAGCATCTCAGGAAAGAAACAGTAACTTCCCCTAAGAGGCTCACCCTTCCTCATCTGTGTTAGAAAAACAGTGGGCAACTATCAAAATATGACCAAGAAAGATGTTGTTCAAACAACCAGGGCAGTCGTCATCCTTCTGGGGACAGCAAGCCAAAGGCGGCCTTCCTTACCAGGCAGGCTGTCCTCAGCGGGAGATGATGGGACCGAGACAATACCAAAGAACCTTCAGCCTCCTTCCCAGCCACGGCAAAGCTGGATTTTCATGTAGGACCAAGGATTTTAATCCAGCCATTGATGGAAGATTTCAAAGAAATAGGAGAATTCCATAGAAGCATTAAAATCTCCCCAGATTCTTCTGTACTCAGGGGCACCAAGAAGCACTACTGTTGTTTCTAGAAGTTTCTGAATGGAACTTTGGTTAGAGATCCCTCTTCTTTTTATACCCTCCTTAGCACGTGCTTCCCAAGGAGTGGGTCTTGGTGGTTTTTTGATTTCATAGCACCTTAGAAAATGTCATCTTTTGACCTAACAGACAGACATAGGTAAATGACAGTGAAGATGGTCACTGAAAAATCACATCTGAGTGACAGAAAAATGAGCAGAAAGGGTACAACAGGAGCAAGCAGTTTTGCTGTTCTTTTAAGTTCTTGTGAAATATTCTAACCATTTTTCCTTTTTTACTTTTTTTTTTCAGGGTGGGTACTGGAGATTGAACTCAGGGCCACTTGAACACTGAGCTGCATCCCCAGGCCTATTTTGTATTTTATTTAGAGGCAGGGTCTCACTGAGATGCTTAGCACCTTGCTTTTGCTGAGGCTGGCTTTGAACTTGAGAACCTCCTGTCTCAGCCTCCTGAGTGGCTGGGATTATAAGTGTGTGCCACCATGCCTGGTCCTTTTTTTACTTTTTTAAGCAATAATTTTATGAGCTCAACATCTACAAAATAATAACCATTATTTAAAGTCCCTTATTTCGATTACCTATCATTCCCAAACAAGGAACTGAAGTATTTTACAGAGAGGTTATTCTTAAATAGTCAATACTACCTGAATAACAGATTTTAGAAGGAAGTTTTTCTCACAACAGCAAGAGTCTTCATTGAAATAAAAAGTAGTCAGAACTTTCTGATCATTATGTGCAAGTTTGAAGAGTGCTGTGCTTTCTCTATCTACAGAATATCCTACTCTCCAAATCAGAAGGAATGCAAGTATCCAGGTATTTCATGATTTCTTTTCCTGACACTCCAAATATTAGCTAAAGAAACCAAATTTCCTTTAGCACTATACACCTTCGGAAAAAGATCCTTGAAAAGCAGAAGCAGAAGCACTCTTCCAGCAAAGGAGAAGGACTGATTGTTCACATGGAGGTTTTTAAACTGGTCCTTGCTGGAAAGAGGGGATGCCTTCCTTATTGCTCTTTTTAATTTGTGGTTTCATCTTAAAACAAAATAAAACGTACCTGAATAACAACAACAACAGTGGTTAATTGTAAATAATTGATTACATTCCTTTTGATAAATATGCAGGGTACCTTTTAAAACAGAATAAAGATTTGTATTTATTAACACCTGATACAGTACTGTTAAGTGAACAAGTAGTTTAGGCTGTGTAGTATAAATGCACATTTTTGACTTTTAAAAGGTATGTCTATATCCCTAGAAAAATGTCTAGACAAATACATGTCCAAATGATAGTGGATGTCATTGAATGTTGGGTAGAATCATGAGGGATATTTATCTTATTATTTACACTTTTCTGTATGATTTAATTTTAATTCAGACTATCTATTACTTTGTATTAAAAATAGTTATATTCTTAATGAAAATTTTTTTTCCTTAAAGTGTGAATTGGGGGCACATTTGTAAAATGTGTTTGCTCATTCTTTCATTCAACATTGAAGATCCTGCAATGGCCAAAATGTCTCAGTCCTCAAAGACACATTTACAAAGGAAGAGAGCGCAGACATAGTTGGTATAGGTGATACAGAGGTGTTCAAGATACAGAGTGGGATAATGAAGCCTGAGTAGACAACATATCCAGGATGTTTCAAAATTCTTGACCTATACAGGTTTTGGAAATGTTAAAGAAACATTTTACTAATTCTCACCCCACAAATTCAGAATTTATAGTCTTTGGGAACTAAGTGGAAGTTATCTTTTGAAAGTTAAAAATTTGATTTATAAAGTACAGAGAAACCTGAATCCCAAGATGTATTGCATAATTTCCTGACAGCCATGGATCTATGCCTTCCACAAGACAAACTGTATCCTTCTAATTCTTTATGGAAACCAACCCTATGCAGGGTGAGACACCTCACAGATGCTTAATAAAAGGTGTTTATTATTATTACTGAATGACCTAATAGTATGTGGCTTATATGTAAATTAAGCTACTTCTTAACATATGAAAATAATCAATACTTTCAGTTCTCATTCAGTCAAACCTATTTGAAAGTAAGACTGGGAAAATGATTCTCTTGATACCTAAAAGGAATACAATTGCATTCCATTCAGGCTTTGAACTACAGTTTTATTTCCCTTGATTAGGATGTTATGTAATTTTAGATTTAATTAATAAAATTTGAACTGACATCAGAATGTTAGGTGAAGAGTAATCAAAGACCCTTCATCTGGAACTTGACATTCTTTTACATAGTGTGCTTCTTTTGACTGCTTTGGATTTGATTTGAATACATTAACATTTTCTTTTCACCACAATCAAATCAAACATTTCTAACATGGAATGTCATTTTCCTGCACAGTATTCTCACAATACACCATTCTGTTCACACACAGCAGTGGAACTTGCATTGTTTGCTGCTGTCATGGAATTACATTCACTAGATAGAGGTATTAATTTTGCAAAGAACCCTGGGATGTAACAAAGAATGAGATGCTCTTCATGTTTTCATTGTCAGCTAAGGGCGATGAAATTTGAAGGGAAACAGAGAAGCGTGCGTGCACAAGTTCCTCTTTGAACTTTTTCAGTTCTCAATATGAATACTATACACACGGAGTGAACCAACATGACATCCTTCACATTGTGTATCCACTGCAGCTGACCAATAAAGAAACGGGACAGTCTCCTACCACTGTCACCACTTTGGAAAAAGAAGAGGGGATTTGCTTTCCTACCTAATATTCTTCTTCTTTAAATGCATTAGGAATGCGATTGTAGAAAAGAACATACAGTATAACACAGTAGGGACTTTCTACATTCCCAAGACCTCTCCCCTTTTCTTGCTGCTCTGTTTGGCCTCTTCCCCTTGTGCCCTCTCTCTCTCTCTCTCTCTCTCACACACACACACACACACACACACACACACCCACACACACACACAGCATTACAGTTGCTAGGAATTTACCAAAGCATAATGATAATGATAAACTTGAAAATGCTCATTGCACTTAACTCATTCTTAAGAATTAGCTGAAATTACATAACAGAAAAATCTAGACTCAGACCTCTGTGTCCAGTACATGAGGCTTTTCCATGTGGTATATGAAGTCAGAGGTTCCCTCACTGGTGAGACACAACCTGACTTGGTACTTGTGAAACAGCCAGTGGTGTAGCTACGCCCATCTTGATTCCAGATTCCAGCACACAGTAGAGGAACAGAGACCTTCCTGGGTAGGAGGCTCATCAATGGAAAAGGGGAACCAAAATTCCCTTTAAAATCTGCATTTTACTTTTATTTTTGTTGTTAACTAGGAAGCGCAAACTGAGCTAAATACTGGATGATGATTAATCAAAAAATTCTCAGAATTGAAACACTTTAAATTTCAATTACATGAAAAAGTATTAAGATTTTTTTTCTTTCTTTTTTTTTATTTCATTTTAGAAAATTCTAGCGTAGACTCGTTTTCCTGAAACATTCCATTTGGATGAAACACCCTTTCTTTTTATTTAAGGTCACTTTTTTCCTGAGGTGGGAAGAAAGGGTGAGACCCTGACAGCAACATTGGTTCCCGGCTCCCATCTGCCACATGCTCACAAAGTTCACTCCATTATCTGTGAAGGACAGATTTTCTAGACTCAGCTTTCCACACCTAATAATTCACCTTTCCAGTCCTCGTGCACATATTTATCAAGGTTGGAACCTCTTTTTTTTTAGGTGATTTAAAAGTCTTCATTGCAGTTGCTTCCTCTGGAACACACCACCTCTTTCATTAGGGATATTTATGGGAAATAATATATTTGTACAGTTGAAAGCATCACCTGTTTTGCTAAGTCAGTTCTTGTCTGAATGCAAACACGTTGTTAGAGAGTTTATGCTACAACACTTGCTAATGGAAAGTACTAATCAAAACTTTTCTACTGCAGTAAATTTTTATATTTTTTAACCACTGGATTCCAATTAAATGTATTCAATATAGCAAGCTTTGATTAAACAAATTTAAAAAGAGAGATTATGTATACAGCCCTGTGGAAAACAAGGCAGGTTAGGTATGCAGGCTCTTGTATATTCTTAATAGAAGTCTTTACCTGAAGGTAAAACCCAATAAACTGTACCCTATAATGTGCCTTGGACTCTGTTGATTTACCTGTGTTACACTGTCAGCAAAAAAATCAACTTTACCAGGTACACACCATGCTTATATATTTAATGCATATAAAAATGCATATAAAAGATCCTTTTTTCTTTTTATAAAGAATGACTGAATTTCATTAGGGCACATTTTTCTCTAAAAAGTTCTTTGTTAACCATGGGATATACTGATTGTAAATAAAGGAAGTTACAGTACTGTGCCCATGTTTATAAAGGGAGGGAAAAATCCTTAATGTGGACCTACAATTTCAATTAAGGAAAAAAAACATCATAAATATCAGGTTTGGTCTTATTCTAATATACATTAGCAAGATCTTTCAAAGAATCTCCTTGCTTTCACTGATATATACATACAGATATATATATATATATATATATATATATATATATATTCCTAAATAACTCAAAAAAAGATTTTATGCTCTTTAATTGAAGTCTATGAACAGAGGTTTGGGAATAAACAGTTGAAAAACATTGGGGGGCGGGGCGGGGGAGAAAATGCCATTTTCCTCATCTGAGGCTCTTTAAATACAACATATTTGTACATTTCCAGTAAAAATTTCACAAACCTTTCATAGATGGATTCCCCTTCCCCCCATAGTTAAGTTTCAGGATTAGTTGCAGCCTTAGAAAAATATTTAATTCTCTTTGCTCTGTGACATGGCATAATGAATCCAGGTCAAGTTTCTTTAGGAAACATAAGAAGACCCTTGACAACTGAGAGGTCTCCCAGACACCCTCTGCTGTCAGAGCTTTCCAAAACCACACACAAGCGAAGGCCACGCACAGCCTACATCAGACAGGAAAGAAGAGCAGGGCTTCCCTCCCTGACCTTTGCTGGGTTTGAGTAAGAAATATGTTTATTGCTCAGTCTCTCTGAGTGTTTAAATGTCCCTCTTGTGCAGATTATGAGTGCTCTGAGCGCAGATTATGAGTAGGAAACTATTCTTTACCATTTCCAACTGTCTGTTCTTCTCTTTGTTCTTGTTCACTGTGCACCTTTGAGAACTGCAAAAATCCATGCCAAATTTTTTTTAATAGTGCCCTTGCATTAAACCCTTAGTTGAATCCTGTAGTGATTTTTTTCTTTCAAATTTTATATTGCTTTTTAAAACATCCCATGAAGATTTTGGATGTTTAAAGAGGGGAAAGAGGGTTGGTGACATTAGTCAACTGATTTAGCAAATCAAGGCTACAAAAAACATCTGTTTCTTTACCTTGGACCTCTGACTTTTTAGGAGGAAAGAGGCTGCTGATGAGAGGGTCAGCTAAGTGTGGGGGAAATGCAGACCTGCCCAGCAGCAGGGGTGCAGGGCGTGTGTCAGGGAGGCAGCTGCCAGGACGCGCTGACGCCAGGTCCTTTTCCCACAAACAGCGGATCTTTTGACACCCTAACACGGAGAAAAAAAAGTTGTCCGCGGGCTTCAAGAGTTGCCCATGAAACGTTGACAATTGAGGCGCAGAACGTCCTAGTCTCTCCTCCCTTGGGACCGCCACCTCCCAGCAACCAACCCTTCTTGCCCCTTACAAAGGAAATCGAACGGCTCCCGGGAGTCCGTCTGCCCGTCCCTGAAAGGAGCACGTAAACGAGGCAGCTTTGGTAGGTGATCTGGGGTACCGGAAGCCAGTCACCTAGGGAACTGGTTCCCTGCTCCAGGGTCCCCAGCGTCGCCGCACCTGCTGGATTCCTCTGGGAGTCAGCGGTGTTTGCCGCAGCTCGGGCGCCCTCTGGCGCCACGATGGGGAACTTCATGTAGTAGAGGGAGCCAGGAGGAAAAATAAAGCAGCCCTGTCCAGCTGTGTGATTGGGTCCCCAAGGAAACAGGGTGGGCTGCCGCCTCTCTAAAACACTGGACTGGGCTCTACCAGGAAACTTACCTCAGTGTATTAAGGTTTGAAGAGCCTCAGGTCACAGTTTCCTTGAGTAATGTTACACACCAATTACCTTCCCTAGACAGACTTTGGGGGTTCCTGGGATTGCAGAGTTAGGGCATGAAGGACATGGAGGGCCCAGACTTCCAGCATCACTCCTTCTCCCTTTTCCTCCTCTAAACACACACACACACACACACACACACACACACACCTCTTCTTTTATTCACCTTATTCTTAACCACATGTGATGCCTTTTTTGATATGTCAACTTGACTAAGCTAAGGTCCCCAGTTATTCCATCAGACACTAATGTAGATGTTACCATGAAGGGCTTTGCAGATGTCATTGTGGTCACTAATGGACTGATGTGAAGTAAGGGTGATTAAACAAGATAATGCTGTGGGCCTGACTTAATCAGTTGTAGTCCACAAAAGCAGGGCTGAGACTCCCAGAGACAGAGAAGAAAGTCCACCTGCAGACAACAGCTTCGGCCATGCCCCCTGAGTTCCATTCTGCTTCAGATCTTTCTTCCTGATTGCTTGCCCAGTGAATTTCAGATCTGCTTAGCCAGCTCCTGCAATAGTGCAAGCCAATTCCTTCTAATAAATCTTTCTATATATATATATATATATATATATATATATATATATATATATATATATATATAGAAAGATTTATTATATATATACTGTGTTTCTGGTTGAACTCTAGCTGACACAACCCACACAGCCCAAATCAGGAAAAGTATTAAGGAAATCCAGAGCACCAGATGACTCCAAGCCATCTCTGTCCTCCCAACCTTTGTCAATAGATACTTTCTGGATGTCCCTTGGTGGTGGAAAGAAGCCACTGTATCCTGGAGATGGAGGTAAGAACAGAGCAGACTGGGATGCCTCTCTTATTTAAGCTTCAGTACCTACTATGTTAGAGGCTAAGAATTAAGCACTGAATGAGAGAGGCAGTGACTATTATGGTTTGTGAAAACCACACATACACACACACACACACACACACACACACACACACACACCCCTACCTCTGCATGGCACCATTACAGTTTTCAAACCTAGACCAAAACCCAGTGTTAATTAATGGTTTGCTGTGGGTACTGGTGGCATGCTTGGAGCTATACAAAAATATAGTAGGAGGAGGAGGACGCCAACGAGGAGAAGCAGACAGCAGTCTCTGCCTGGAGGGCCTTCGGTCTATCACCACGGAGGGAAAATGCTTGTTTACCCCATTGCCAAACCTCCTGAGTCACCCACCCCCACAGCGCGTCTTCTTTGTGCTTATTGTTTCTATATATGGCAAAGGGGTGACCGTACTGGTAATGGATCTGAACTGTAGATTATTGGCAAAAGCACACTCCACCAGGCTGGGGAGAGGGAGCCTGCAATATAGATGGATGAGCAAGACCACTGCTCTCAGAACAAATGAGTGAATCCAGTGAAAGACTTCATCTCTCCTCTAACCTCTCCTACCCCTCCCCAGGGGCCCAGGCCTATTCAATAAGGGCAGTGACCCAGCACGTTTCAATCCAACAAGTGTTTCCTGAGTACCCACCATGCTGCAAATCCCTCCCTCTACAACTGGGTGTTCTGATTCATTTTTGTAATCACCATTGGCCCACAAATGAATTGCTGCATTCGGTGATAACCCCCCCTGAGTATCCAAGTGACTTCTTCATGGACTTTTACCTTTCAGGCCATCTTCTTCTTGAGATATGCACCTTCTTTGGCTCAGTCACAACTCTTTCTGGTTTTACCTGCTCTTAGTCTGTTTCTTCTCCGCCCTAGTAGAATGGTTTTCCCCTGACTCCAGTCTCCATGATTTTTTGTTTCTCTTTCTGTTGTTTGTACCAGGGATTAAGCCCAGGGGCATTTAACCACTGAGTCACATCTTCAGACCTGTTTTATTTTTTCTTTAGAGACAGGGCCTCACTAAGTTGCTGAGGCTGGTTTTGAACTGACAATCCTCAGCCTTCTGAGCTGCTGGGATTACAGGTGTGTTCTGTCACCTGGGCTCCATGATTTTTAAAGTAGATGTGTTCAAGGGTTCTACATTGGCCACCTTCCAGAGTGAATCTATTCCCTTACTTTGGGAGATGAACTGCTGATGAAGACCTATATTAGTTAGGCTCTCTAGGAACATAACCACAGGAGATCTGTATATATGTATCTATATCTACCTATATCTAAATCTATATCTATCTATATATGTATATGTGTGTGTATATAAAGAAATTTATTAGATATTAGATTGGCTTACATTATCAGAAGTACTCCAAAAGCCACTGGGTCTTCACACTGGACAGCTGAAAGAAGCAGGAGCTGCTCAGTCCAAGAAGCCTCAGAAAAAGAGAGACCAATGATGCAGGTCCAATCTGGTACTGGAGGCTTGGAAACTTCCTGGAGAATTGCTGGTCAGAGTCCACTTTGGAAGAGCGAAGGAGCTGGAGTCCAGAGTCACAAGGCATTCTCAGTAGCAAGCTAAGCACCCACTCAAGAAGAATGGAGTTGGCATTTGTATTGTCTTTCTCCTTCCACCTTTTTTCTATCCAAGCCCCCAGCATACTGGACTGCAAAGTCCCCAGCCTACTGGACTGCAAAGTCCCCATTCAGTGCAGGTCTCCTTCCTCAGTTTGCTGTCCCATGTGACAGTCATGTCTGAAAACGTCCTTATCCACACACCCAGAGGTCTTTTAATCTAGACATCTCTCAATCCAATCAAGTTGATAATCCATAATCCCACATCTGTGTCCCTGGCTCCCACTCCCATCCTGAATCCATGTGTTCTCTTGCTGGGGACACTTGGATGTACTGTGAGCACACCAATGTAACACATCACCAAAGTAGTTCATCCTCCTCCTTTCCTTGCTTCTCAACTGTTGTCTACCCAGCATGCACTTGCTGAATTAATGACGACACAAACCAAGAGCCTATACCAGGAACTCAGGACACACTTCTAACACCTGCACATCCCATCAGTATCCAGGTTTATGGGTTCACTACAGAGTGTCTCTAGTCTCTTCTCCTCTTCAAACCCCCTCACAGACTTAGGCCTTCACAAATCTCAACTCAGAGCAAATGGTCTTCTAATGATACCCCTGTTTCCATGTCTCTGTTCTCTCCCCTTCATCTTCCTAGAATGAAATTCTCCCTGTGAAACCTTTTTACTTTAAAAGCTTCAATGCCAGAATTTTTGTTTTTAAGGCTGGATAGTTCTTCATTGTTATATACTCCGTATTTCCTGTCATTTGCAGCAACACGGATGAAACTAGAAAACCACATGCTAAAGGAAATAAGACAAGCACAGAAAGACAAACACAGCATAATTTCGGGCATATGTGGAATCCCAAAAGTTGAACCTACAGAAAGAGAAGAGTGGAAATGTGTGTACCAGAGGCTGGGCCTGACAGAAAGAGGGAGATGTTGGCTAAAGGGTACAGTATTCAGTTCGACTGGAAGAGAAAGTTCTAGTGAGTACTGCACAGTGGCTAACATTAGTAATATTGTGTTATATATTTCAAAAATTACTAAAAGTAGCCTCTAAATGTTCTCACCACAAAGAAATGATAAATATGTGAGGCCAGAGTATGTTAATTAGACTGATTTAATCGTTCCACAATGCATACGTGCATACACATCACATTTTACCCCATAAATACATGCAATTATAATTTGTCAATTAAAACTAAATAAAAAAAATTTTTTTTAAAGTATCAGTGATTTCTTGAAAACATTCCGTGACTCTCGTCCACTTCCTATAACCCCTGTGTACAAGTTGACAAATAGCCTCCTCTTTGCTCCCATTGTATTTTTTTTTAAAAAATTGGTTCCTTTTAGTTATACACAACTGCAGAATCCATTTTGATATAATCATATAAGCATGGAAAAACTTCTCCCCACTGTAAAACTTAGAGCAATATAACATGTTCCTTTTTAGTGAAATAATTTCAAATATGCAGAAAGGAACAAAACCCCAAATCCAACATAACAAATACCCACCATACAAACTGGAAAAAACCTTTGATGGATTGATTTCAGTGCTTCTTTTAAAGAGATATTAGCCATAATAAAATTAGTTGGGACCCCTCTGTGCACTCTTCTTTCATTGGAGACATTGCTGTTGAAGTTTGTGATAGATTTTCTCTTGTAGCTCTTGCACTTGACCGCTGGTTTCTCAAGACTAGCTTCTCTCTCATTCATTCCTGAATCCCCAGCACTTGCTAAAGTGCTTAATGCGAAAGAGATTGAGTAATGTTGGCCAAACACATACAAAAATGAATCAATTCACACCCACTATTCTTGTGGACCATTCTTCACCACTTTAGTATACAATTTCTTCAAATTATCCCTGATTAATGTAATATGCTTGTAGAGGAAGTATGTTGTTCAAATGTGTTAACTTCAATGGGCGTTTCTCTACTTTGCACATTGGAATCAAAGTGCTAATGTGCGGATTCTACTCCCAGAAAATTTTGATGCCATGGATGAGGCACCGCCTAGGCACTGAGTTGTGACAAGCTCCCGACGGGCAGCTACAGCTAAGAGCCTCCCTCACTCCTACACACCAGTAGCATCATCATCACCATCATTAGTACCATTAGCAATTGATGAGCACTGAACACATGCTTTGCATGTAGATTATCTTATTTGTTTCTCACCACAAGCAAAATATTATTATTATCCCCATTTTATAGACCAAGAAAGAAACAATGAAGCAGTTAAGTAACTTGCCTGAAGTCAAATAGCTAATTAAGTATCAGGGGAGGAGTCCATTTTATTTTATTTTTTTCCTGCAGAGAGGCCTTCTTAAACTTCCTCTGAAGTAGTGTTCTCATCCAGTGCTCAGAGAATTTCAGTTCTGAAGGAAGAGCCTCATGTAAGGATGGTGCCTGGGGCCTGATCTCTTCCCACCAGCTTCCACCATGATGGTAATCCACCCCTCCACCACCTTGGCTGTCACTCTTACCAAGCCTGGGATGAACAGAAACTCAAACATCTAAAGGAGGTAATTGAAGTCTAGCAATACTAGAGCTCTCTGAGACCCTGAGCTTTAATGGTTAATCCTCTTTCTTTTTTGAGTCCTTTGCAGGAGGAACTGGTCATAAACTCCTTACCTGAGTGGCTGCCAGAGACTTGGGAAGCTGAGTCTTCCTTGCTGTGCTCACCACACCCTCTTTGATTATAGGAATTATTCCTCTCAACCATGTTTTTGTTTGTTTGTTTGTTTGTTTGTTTGTTTGTTTTGCTACCAGGGATTGAACTCAGGGGCACTTAACCACTGAGCCACATCCCCAGCCCTTTTTTTGTATTTTATTTTGAGACAGGGTCTCACTGAGTTGCTTAGGGTCTTGCTAAGTTGCTGAGGCTGGCTTCGAACTCTTTATCCCTCTGCCTCAGCCTCCTGAGCAGCTGGGATTACAGGTGTGCCCCACCACACGGGGCTTCATTTACATTCTTTAGCACCATTTCCACCCTCTATTCTCATGCTGCCTACATTTTCCATTGCTCTCTGTCTCTCTTCTTTTACTGGATGGCCATGGTACCAGTGCACCCAAAATGTGGAAGACATACACCATCGCACCACACTGCTGCCTCTTCTTGTTTTTAAATATAAATAATAGAATTTTATTTTAATTTAAAAGTATATTAGTATACATTTGCATAGCCATGCTTAGGGCAAGGGCTGGAAGCACATCCATTACTTTTAACCATGATTAATTCTAGGTGGTAACATTAGGTGTCATTTATCTCCTGCGGTGCTCCCCCACATTTCACATGGCTGCCTCTTTCATCTCCTGCTATTTTTAAGCAAGCAAAGGAGGAAACTACACACCATGTTTTCTCTTTACACTGATTTCTTTATGAGCATCATGCACATGCTCTGGACAATAGTGTTTGAGCAGTGGGGTTTACTGGAGGAGGAATCAATATGCAGCACCTTGGAATCACAGGACACAATGGTTTGAAGAGATCTGGGACATCACCTAACCCAAGGGCGCTGCCATACAGAAGAACTCAAAATTGGAATCTGTGGTTCTGTGCCAGCAGATAGGCAGTGGAGGGTAAGGAAACCATTGTCAACTTTTGGAAAATTGGTATTCCGAGGGATGCAGTCTGTTGCTGCTATTGTGTAGAAGACATTAATTGAAGAGCCTGAAGGAGCAGTGGACCTGTAGCCCTAGGGAAGAGGGGGCCGTGGACTACGTGTAGCATGGTGTTAAGAGAAGGAGAAGCTCTCGTGGACGAAATGGCCATTTGCAAGCAGAAAAGAAAGGATATATATTTAAGAAATGTGAGGCCTGATGAGTCGGTCAAGGGACCCCTCCTTGATACCTAAGTACTAGGAAAACAGTTGAATAACAAAGACCCAAAGCAACTCAGGGTGAAAAATTCTACTAACAGTGTGGTGCCCAATAACACCTTTCTGATGGATGAAAAGGTTCAGGGAAAATCCTCTGAAAGGAGTAGATATTCTCCAAAGTAGACAGCACGATTAACCCTGGCCATGAGGGGTAAGAAAGCAAAGAAATAAATAAATAATTTCTCTAAAAGAACTATGGTGGATGAGATTGTTGACTTACAGAATAAACTGGAAGCCGATAGATAAGAAAACTGCTACTTGTTGGAAAGAGATTATTTGAGACTTATAATGACCTGGGGCCCCATATTTTAGAAGTAGGAGATAGGCTGTGAAAGCCATGCAATGCTCTGGGGTGCTCCCCAACACTCACTCACATTTGACCACAGAAAACAATGAAAAAGGATGGAACTTCTAGAGGGTGGAAACCAAAGGCTCTGGGGAACCCTGGACCTGAATATTGACTGGACGCTGCCAAGTGTCTCACAATCTTCTCTTACCAGAAGGTGTTGGTGGTTGCCCTGTCACTCATGGATAGTGGTTGTGTGTAGAGAAGCTAACTCAGCCTTTCAGTTCATAGCTCTATGGGTTACGTGAGCCTCGCCCCATCTTGGTGGAGATAGTATACAAAGCATACCACTTAGACACCCGGCACTTTGAGCTGGATGCAATGATTAGATGGAATTTCAGATTACACCCTTGGAGAGGTGTTAGCTGTTCTACGTGCCTGTGAGAGTGGACTGTCGCAGAGACGTTTTCTATTCACCAGATATTCATTTATCCCTTGGTATTGTAAGCCCCCAAGGTCTTCTGGCTTGTTCTGAATAGTGAGCTGTGATCAGACATATGTTTGTCCCCTGTGGCCTAAAGCACTTGGAAGCTGTGTTGTGAGCCACCAGCTCCCTTTCTCTGGCTGTGAAACTAGAAGCCACTTATTGTGAATGCCACTATGCTATGCAATCATAGCATAGAAAGTCTCTGTTGTTGAGTTGCCATATGAAGAAGAGGTTCTTAGAGAGTGACCCAAACTGCACTGGCATTTGTGTGAGTTACAATCTTTTTTGTATTAATGAGGTTTGGGTTTTATTTGTTATTGCAGCCTCACCTAGCCTAGCCTAATTAATATAAAGGCTTTAACTTCTTTTTTAATATTTATTTTTTAGTTTTAAGAGGATACAATATATTTTACGTTTATGTGGTGCTAAAGATCAAATTCAGTGCCTCAAGCATGCCAGGCAAGCACTCTGCCACTGAGCCCACAGCCCTAGCCCCTAAAGTCTTTAACTTCTGGTGTGTTGTTCTGTTACCTGTTTGACTATGAGGCCCAATGAGCTGTAGCCAATCACTTCATTAATCTCACCAGACAGATGGTGTAACCTTGAAATGCCACTGAGAAAAATCATTAAACAAGCAATAGAAATAAATGTTCACTACTCCCCAGGGCCCAAGATATAAGTATTAGTAGGTGAGCTCTCTTCCATTCATTCATGGCACAATGGTGATTGAGTTTTGATCTTAACCTAAATGTGTATGGGCATTAAAGATATGATGCCCAACTGAGGCAAGGTCCCTGGTCTCATGTCTCACAGAGATGACATCCTAGTGAAATAACCAAGGAAACAAAAAGAATGAATAAGGTCACCTCAGAGAGTGGGTAAGTGTTAATGACATGATCAGAGCAATGTGGAAGAGAGTGAGTGGGCAGTCAGGGAAGGTCTCTGTGGAAGTAAGAGTTCAATTAATACACCAATAACAGACACCAGCTATGCTGGAAGTGAAACTTGAAGATAGAGGGATGGGCAGCTGCGAAGCAAGGAGGTGAATAAGTTCTTATTTGATGGGTTGGTCTTTCCATTCTGGATTGGCCAGAATGTCAGAAGTAAAGCATAAAGAGAATGAAGTCTGAAAAGTAGATGGAGATCTTCTAAGGTCTTATAAGCCATCACAAATTGATTGGATTTCATTTCCAAGGCGGTGGGAAGCCATTCGATGCTTTTTAAGGAGGGAAGTTATAAGATTTGATAAGAGACTGGTTGGTTAGATGCTGGAGCTCTGAAGGAGGTGGTAAGCAGGCATGTATTTTGGAGAAACAGCAATTGCAGATGGTTGGAGATTGTAAGTAAAAACAAGGCAGAAAGGGATCATGAACAACTTCTAGGTTTTTAGTTTGAGTAATTGGATAAGCTATGCCCTTTACTGAGATGACAATATCAAAAATTCTAAGTTTGACAATTTATCATCTATCTCAACATAATGAAGAGGAGGTCAAAGTTCCCCATCACAAAGAAATGCTAATTACTCTATTTAATCATTATACATTGCATATGCATATTGAATTATCACACTGCATTGCATCAATAGATGCAATTATTCTGTGTCAATTCAAACACACACACATACACACACACACACACACACACACACACACACACGGAAGAATTCTAAATTGGAGGTGCCTGGTAGGCGCTCACATCCCTCCAGAGGGAAGCAGGTGGAGCTTCACAGCAAGGTTAGGCCTAAGGATATAAATTTTGGGCCCATCCATTTATAAATGTTATTTAAAGCCACAGAGCTGAATGAGATCACTGAGGGAGAGAGTGTAAATACAAAAGAGGTCCTAGGACTGGGGCCTTGGATCCACCATCGATCTGGAGGTCAGCAAGAGGAGAAGCCGCTCTTCCAGAATAGTGAGACCTTTTCCACTCTAAAGGCTGTTTGCTTTTTTAAAAGATGCCCTAAGACATATAGATTTTTCCACATATCTTAGTAATAAATGTTACAACAAAGTCTCCTGTGAGTTTTAAGTCACATGTGTCACTGTGGGGAAGCAGCTGTGGTACAGTAGAAAAATGCATGCAGCCGAGACTCAGAAAACCCTGGAAGCTTTCAGCCACCACTCAGTAGTGATATGACAAACCTAAGTCACAGCCTTTCCTCCTCTGCCATGAATGGAAACGTGCTTTGTGCACTCCACAGCCACATGGTTTATTTAGTAACCACTAGCCACATGTGACCATTTAAATTGAAATTAAATTTTCAATTAAAAATTCAGGTCTTCAAGGCTAAGGAGACATGGGGACTAGATGCCACGCAGGATCCTGCAAAGAAAATAGCAGTGATGCAAAAACTGGTGACGTCTCATTAAAGTCTGTAGGTTAGTTAATAGAATTGTGGCCAGGTTAATTTCTTCCTTAATTTGTCTTAACAGATGTAACAGAGTTCTATAAGATGTTCACATCAGGGGAAGCTGGGTAAAGGGTAGATGGAACTTTCTATTACTTGAGCACTGTAAAAAGTGAATGAAAATTCAGTTTCTCAGTCATACTCGTCATTCAAGTGCCCATCCATCACCAGGACACGGTTGATGTGGACTGTTTTCATCATAACAGAAAGTTTAATTGGACAGCGTTTTCCACAGTGTTAGAAAAATACATGGTTTTAATACATAAATCATTGACCACAACACCATGCCTCAAAGCTATCTGTATGGGAGAAATTTAGTGACTTCAATTAATTCATCAAAATCGTGTCTAGAAATGAAGATCCAGTCTGATTTGCCATGCCCTAACCAACCATGTTATTTTACTCTAACCACTACTCTAGGGCTTTTCTCCTGTTCTTCAAAATGGGATGGCTCAACTGAATGATTTGGAAGGCATTGTTTCCCTCTGACATATTATGGATCTAGAGCAAACAATACTATGGAAAAGAAGGCTCATTATCTCAGCAGTGCACAGAGAAGATACCCATATGGAAAAATATTAAGTGTGTGAGTTGAGGAGGTGTGTAAGCCTTCCATCCATGTGACAAAATACCTAACTTAAAGAGGGAGAGTTTTATTTTGGCTCAAGAGACTACAGTCCATGTTTGGCTGACTCCATTGTTATGGACCTGTAGTGAGGCAGAGAAGGCATGGCGGGCACAGCTGGGTGTTTGGGAAACAGAGAGAGAGAGAGAGAGAGAGAGAGAGAGAGAAGCAGCAGCAGGGGAAAAGCCCCTGTGACCTACTTTCTCTAACTAAGCCCCCCTCCTACAGTTTCTACCTCCTCCCAATAATGCCATCAAATTATGAATCCAGCAAAGGATTAATTCACTGATGAAGTTAGAGCCCTCATGATCCAAATTCCAGAAGGTTCCACCTCTGAACACTGCTGCACCTAGAACCAAGTCTTTAATACATCAACATTTGCAAGATATTACAGATTCAAACCTTAATTGGAAGATGGCAGCAGTTCCCCACCGTGACTGGCTCTCCTGGGGCCAGGCTGTTCAGCCCTAATATGGATGCGCATAGTACAAAACCCAGCCTCCTTGTCAGTGAGGAGCTCTACACACGGGGTTTTAATGAATAGACTATAGGGAAGAACACATAGGAAGTAATATTTGGGGGATGGGGGCAGATACCAGGAATTGAACTCAGGGCACTCAACCAGTGAATCCCATCCCAGCCCTATTTTGAATTTTATTTAGAGACAGGGTCTCACTGAGTTGCTTAACACCTCACTTTTGCTGAAGCTGGCTTTGAACTCACTATCCTCCTGCCTCAGCCTCCTGAGCTGCTGGGATTATAGGCATGCACCACAACACGTGGCAGGAAATAATCTTTTTTCTAGTGCTAGAAGCATTCAATTTTATGCTAATATTTTGTTCATGACTATCAGTTTTTTCAAGTTACATAACTCAGGTCAGACTACAAAGAGATTTAGAAAACATGATTGACCAGGGACATTAGTGACTATTGAGTTCTCTCTCCTTCATACCACATCATTAATAAGAATCTGCTGTCCTAAAAGCACTTTCTATCTCAGACATTTAAGATGGAGCATCAACACTAACCTATTAATTTCCACCATGCTTGTAGACATTAAGATATGCTCTTTTCCCATCTGCTACTTATAAGGACAACAGTAAAGAATATCTCATTGTGCAGAGGAAGATAATTTGGAATAAAAATTTGCTTAAATGGAAAGTTTCTTTCCTACCAGATCACCCTGAAATACAGATCAGATTTAATTTTTTAGTTTTTCTTCAGGTGAATAATTATTAAGTTTAAATGAAATTCTGATCACTATTTCTTTACTTGTTCTTTATAAAGTGTACATCAATTACCATTTTTAGTTAAAAAGTAATGAAAATTTTGGGGAACAAACCTAAGCAAAAGGGATCCTGACACTACAGAGCTACAAGGAGCTCCTGCCTCAGCCTCCCGAGCCACTAGGATTACAAGCTGTGCCACTGCGCCTGGCTAATTGCTCTTGATTGTACTGTTGTACCCTACAGGTATCTGGAATCTGAATTCTTGTCTGTAATTTAGTAGCTGATACTTATAAACTGGATTTTTGTAACAATCCTCCAGGGTTTAAAAAAAACACTCCTTTCATCCTTTTCAAGCTTAATAGAAGGCAATATTGTTTCTCTTTATTACAATATTTGAGTTATTTTAACAGCAAACTGGGCAATTAAAAAAAAAAAAGAAGAGTGGTTCCATTTCTTTCTTCATCTCCATTGTTCTTACAGTCCTTTCCATCTCTTCTTAGAAATGATCAGTTGAATTTGTCAAAAGCACAGCAACCATGGAACTGCATGCTATTTTACATATCTTGAGATTAACCATGTCATCCTAAGAAAGATGCAAACATTCATTGCATTCCAGAGAAAAAGAAAGTGATGAGATTCTAAGACAATCACTGAGCATTGCTGCACACTTTTGAGGGAAGAGTTCCCAGGAGTATTATCTAGAAAAGACCTAGGCAGCAGAAATAACTGTGAATTCCCCCTCCCAGGAGAAAGAAACTTCAGATGACATGGCTAGCAAGGTTCCATGTTCTAACAATGCACAGACCATAACAAGGATGTGATGTGCTATGCAGAGATAATCCCCTTTCCTGTTCTGAAATATCTTCTGCATCTATTTGAAAAAAACATGCCTTTGAGCCAGGCATGATGCATCCCTGAAAACCCAGCAATTTGGGAGACTGAGACAGGAGGATTACAAGTTCGAGGCCAGCCTGGGCAGCTTAGTAAGACCCTGTCTTAAAATAAAATTAAAATGGGGATGGGAATGTAACTTGGAGGTATAGCATCCCAGAGTTTAATACCCATCACTCTAAAAAAGAAAAAAGAAGACAGAAAGAAATGTTTGAGAATAAGAAAATGAGTTGGCATTTTAAATTTTTTTTTTAATTTTTAGTTGTAGTTGGACACAATACCTTTATTTTATTTATCCATTTTTATGTGGTGTCGAGGATAGAACTCAGTGCCTCACATGTGCTAGGCAAGTGCTCTACTGCTGAGCCACAACCCCAGCCCCTAGTTGGTGTTTTTGAGATTGAAATTTTCCTTATGGGAAACACTGCAATACTATCAGACAACACCTTGGCAAGGATTACAGATACCTAGCCCGGCTCATCTCTGCCCCAGGAACCTAATAAAGTCTTAGGGAGACCCCGAGAGAAGGGTTTGGACATGAGGAAACTGATCTTAGCCCAGATCAGCCTGGCTACTCTAGGTGACTATCACAATCAAGAGAAGATTGGGCACTGCTTGGCAGTGAGGCATAAAAGGTAAGATGAGACCAGAGGAATGACGATAGTTAATAAGATCGTTAACTATCTTAATAGTTAGGAGGAGCAAGGCAGGAGCAAGGCAGCAGTGGGTAGGAACAGATCATTAACAGATCTGATCAGACCCAACACTGGTGACTATAGACATCACCCTGAAATCCAAAGAGCCATGGGAATCCACTGCAGGTAGGATGTGGAGCCAAGAGGAGAGAGCATGGGATAGAAATTCAGGTAGGTTCAATTTAGACTCTAGAATAAGGTCCTATAAAAGATAAATGATTTCTGTCTTCTATGATCTTAATCCTTTTTGCTCAATTTGCTAGATAAAAGGAACCTTACAAGGTACAAATGTGATTCCTGGTCAAATGCTCCAAAAAAAATAAAATGAAATTCATTCACAAAAATAGCCTTATTGTGCTATTTCTAACTATGATCAGCAGATCTCTGCACCATCCTCAACCAACCCATTAAACTCTATCCTTCTCAATAACGTTTTCTTCACTTATTAAAATTAATTTTCTGTAATTCTAACATTGTCAATGGGGAAGAAACTCACCTGCCTTTTGCCTTTTACATGCATCAGCTCTGCTTCAAGAAGCTTTATAATGAAAGGCTCTGCATCTGGTTAATTCAGATGAGCCCACTGGCCAAGTTCATTGCTAGCATTGACAAAACTAAATGAAACCATCCGTTTTATGAGAAAAGCACAGAGGCACTGAGTACCTTCCGCCTGAGGGATGGTATCCCTCTCTGAAGCTGCCTGAGAAAATAAAAAAATGTTTCTGCGACAGACACATTTAATGTGCATTTATTTGACTAAAGCTATTCAAAGGATAAAAGTATTCATCTTAATTTCCTGTAGCACTGGTGGAGCATTAGTAGATAAATCTAAAGGAGACAATAGGGATAAGAGGGACAGGAGACAGAACAAAGAAGGACAGGAGGGAATGAGCCATCTACAACCTGGTCCCTGGTGTGCTGTCAGAACTGCATAGAGGCCCAGCGCAGGGGAGTGAGCCTGTAATCCCAATGGGTCGGGAGGCTGAGGCAGGAGGATTGTGAGTTCAAAGCCAGCCTTGGCAACTTAGTGAGGCACTTAGCAACTCAGCGAGGCCCTGTCTCTAAATAAAATACAAAATAGGGCTGGGGATGTGGCTCAGGGGCACTGGTCCACTGAGCCACATCCCCAGTAACCTCCCCTACCACACACCAGCCAAAAAAAAAACTGCCTAGAGTTTATGCCCCTGTGGTTTCATTTCTCGTGGAAAAAAACAAGGGAGACTGAATGAGGAGTTGTGAAAGAGTGGAGAAAAGGAGACAAGAGAAAATGCACTCTCCCCATTTGTGGGTGCCTCTCTCTGCCCCTGAAGTCCTTTATCCAAACTGCAGAGAGAGAAAGCAGGAAAACCAGAATGCCCACAGTGTGGTCTGTGTTTCCTGTGATGTTTGCCTTCCTTTTAGTTAGTATTTAATATTTTCTTAATCTGCACAGCCTTTTGTCTGACAGCTTGGAACATTTCCCAATATTTTCATTATTATTTCCTTCCCTGCTAATGATGTTTCTGGAACAGAGGCATGCTCTTGCAATGGGTTTTCTTCATTAACAGAGAGAACACTGGGTTTGATTTATCTGCAAAACCCCTGGGATGACTTTTGTGCTTAGATGTCAAAGAATCTCTCCATCTCCTTCTAAACCATTAATTTTATCATTATGGAAATAGCTTCCATAATGGATAAAACATTGTCAACTTGGTTTGACAGACTATTAAAACACTTCTGAAGATTTGTAAGCTTGGGCTCCTGCCTCTTGGGACTTACTTAAAACATGCACACCCATATTTATATTCTCTCTAAAATGTCAGTGGAAGACAACTTCGAGATAAGGTGGTTGTAATATGCACAGACAGTGATCAAGAATCATTTCCCTGAAGTCCTGGCCAAGTCGCATTATTATTCATGAAATGGGCTAGCCATTCATCTTTTCCCACTAGCCAGGAAAGTTAAAACTTTGCCATAAACAAGAGGAGGACCACCCAGTAAAAGGCATAGCTTCCCCTGAATCATGGATATCTATTTTTTTTTAATTAAACATTTTTATTTTGAGGTCATTGTGTATTTTCACTTGGTTGTGAGAAATAATAGAGATCTCTTTTGCCCAGTGCCTGGTCAGCCCCAATAGTACCATTTAACTGTAGCTCAATATCTCAACCAGATTATTGACATTAATGCATAGCATCAAGCTCATTGAGATTTCCCATTACTTATACTCATTCACTTGTGTGTGTGTGTGTGTGTGTGTTATGTACCATGCAGTTTTATCATGTGCATAGATTGGTGTTTCCACCACTCCAGTCAAGCTGCAGAACAGTTCTAGCACCAAAAGGATCCATGGGTATATATTTTTTCCCTTGAGCTTTTTTGAACTTTGATGTATAATAAAGAGAAGTAGAATTATTAAAATTATTTATCCTTAATGAAAGCATCTGAGTTTTTTTTTTTTTTTTTTTAAAAAGACACTCCCTTTTAATGGATGCAGCCAGGTGGTAGGTACAGCCTGAGCTTGATTTCCTAGATTCCAGTGCCCATTCACCTCCCAGCTGGGCACCTTTGTGCAGATCACAGTCTGCACATATGTATGATGTGTCTTCACTGAAGGCAATAAGAACCGCTGTCTGTTAGTGAGCTTTGTTTATTGGAAAATCCAGTTTTAACTGCAATTCCCATTAAAATTATGATTTTTTTCAGATAAATCAAGAAGTTGCTCCCAGTCTCAAGGGTTTCTTGAAATTTGTGAGTGATGGCATCCAAAATACATGTTTCGCTTCTACTTGGGACTTGAACAGTATCATTCTCTGAAATAACCCACTTTATACTTAAATAAATATGGACCGCGAGAATGTCCAAAATTATTTTTTTAAGAAATATAGCAAGTCAGCTCCAATTTCCATCCTTTATTACAAGCTGAGATTTTTTTAAAAAAATATAAACTCCCAGGCTGACACTTCCATCTGCTACTGTAGGCATGTTTGCCAGGCTGATATGAAATGCCAGCAAGTAAGTTTTCAAAGCCAGCCCAGTGGCTCAATAAAATATGGTCTTCTTGTCACCCTTAGTGCTTAAATCATTTGCTGTCAAACTGGGTGGCTTTCAGAGCTGACATTTACTGCTGTTTGCTGCAAAAGAGATTACAGCCTCAAGGAGAGGGTCAGAACTGTCTTAGCACTGCCAACTAAGAGAACAAAGCCTTGGTACATTTTTTGCGACTCTGTTGTTGCCCTATGGTTCTTAAAACAGATGGGTTTTAAGCAATGGATTTTCAATGAGACACTCATGAAGTGTTTACCCAGTGGTCCCAACAGCCTCATGCATACACACACACTCAAACCCATGCAAAGAAACATTAAAAGAGTTTTACTTCCCTCTCCCCATCCCCATGTCTCACTCTCTCACTTATTTTCTCTTTCCAAAGTCTCTCAGTTAGATCTAACATGCATAGGCCTTCCAACATGAGGAACTCTTAACATAGTAGGAATGAATTTCCAAAAGCTTGCAAAGGTTTCATTCAGCAAAGATGTACCAAGTGCCTTCTGTGTTTATGGCAGGATGACAGTTGCTTCAGTTGGGCACCAAAATGAATCTCTTCCCTTAAAAAAGAGGAAACTGATATTTAATGAACACTTCCATGTGTCAAGCATTTTGTACTTGTCATTTCCTGCTGCTCTCATGAGGACTCTCTGAGGTAGGTCCTATGATTTTCTATATCAGGAAACAGAAGTCCAGTCAGATCAAGCAGGTGGCCCACACTCACACAGCTAGGAAGAGTTAAGACTGAGATTCACACATGTTGTATCTGATTCTGAAGTCTGTATTTTTCTCTGTCCACATCATTTCAGGAACTTACAAAGAAAGGGACAACAGAATTATAGCAATATGATAATGTGAGTCTACCCAAAACTATGATACAAAGAGACTTTAGTAAACTGTATAAGAAATGTTAATTTGAGGGCTTCAACATGCAGTTAATGTAGTGGACACTGAGAAATCCCCTTTCAGTGAAGGACGTGTTTTAGCTGCAGGAGTAGTTGTAACTTTCAGCTGGTAGCTCCTTCAAGAACTCATTCCGTCTGTAGAAAGTGACCTTGTCTAAGGCCATGCCCCATCCTGAGATGTGCACATCCACTGACCAATTGACATGGAAGTGAAAGGCATGACCATCTTGGCTTACTTGCAACACCTTCTAAGGACCACTGTGGCTCCAAAACTCCTAGGCTTGGGTTGAATCTGTCATTCATTGCAGTTTCTGCTCTTATCCTCCCTTCCATGGGTGTTGACCCAGAGGGCTCCTTAATAATCATCCTGTATGTTAAACTCCATCCAGACATTGTTTTCCAGAGAACCTGACCCATGACCATTGGGTAGGTCTTAAAATTCTTCACAAGAAAGATGGTGCATAAAAGTAGGTCTTAGGCAATTTTTCAACAGAACAGCCAGGTAGTCCAAGGAAGTTTTTGAGTAGAGAATTCACAAGGACCAGGCTGGGCCTTAGAAAAATGGCGTGATCCCATCATGGGGCTAAATGTTGAGGATGGAAGAAAAAACCTGGTGGCCTTTGAAGAGATAGTGCTTCAGATCACTTCCAAGAGCAGAAGGTTAGGTTTTCTGGCAGAAAACTTAGGTTTGGATTCTGGCTCCATCACTACTATCTGAGGGTCTTCAGGGAGTCACGTCATTCCTCCAAACCTCAGGTTCTTCCTCTGTCAACTAAGATAATGTTTATAGTGTGGAATGTCTGGCAGCTCACAAAGCGTACACACACACACACACACACACACACACACACATCTGTAAATTTCTAAACAAATGCAAGTGCCAGCTGTGGAGATAAAGGCTGGCCTACAGCAGGGCTTAGCAAAATACAGCCTTCCTCCAAATTCCCTCATCATGTTTTTTTGCACATAAGTTTTTATTGAAACATAGCTACAAGGACAGAAAAGAGCAGTTGCTATAGAGACCATATGCACCCCCCCATGCCCCACTCCCCACTACCAAAGCCTGGAATATCTACATCTGACCTTTCACATAGAAAGCAATCCCTGACCTTGAATATCATCATGGAAGTAAAAGGAGGTAAATAATATAAAGACGAGTTAGATAACATCTATAAGACCCAGCAACTGGCTGAGTGCAGTGGTGCACACCCATAATCCTAGTGGCTCTGGTGGCTGAGGCAGGAGGATCGAAAGTTCAAGGCCAGGTTCAGCCACTAATCGAGGCCCTAAGCAACTTAGCAAGACTCTGACTTCAAATAAAATTAAAAAGGGCTGAGGTTGTGGCTCAGTGGTTAAGGGCCCCTGGGTTCAATCCCTGATACCAAAACAAAGCAAAACAAACAAAAAACAGTAACCACTTGAAATTAGGAGATGAAGTGACAAGAAGGATCAATAACCTCAAAGTTCCTAGCCTAGGTCCCAGTGAAAGTGGTGTTATTATCAACTGTACTGAATAAATTAGGAGGAATTGATTCCTTAACGATTGATTTAATTCTGGACTTTTTGAGTGTCATGTGCTAGAAAAAAATGTTCAACAGGAGAATGCAAATGCAGATCTGGCAGTCTGGCAAGAGCTAAAGATGAAGTTTGGGTTTTTGGAACAGTGTGCACAGATGTGAGAAAAACAAAGGAAGCGTGGTGGTTCTGTGGATAGTATAATTTTGATTTTAATCTCCCACTTTAAAATTATTGGATTGAGTTCTATCTTATACTAGAGCATTATCTAAGAGCTCAATGTTTAAAATCGGAGGATTTGAGTTAGACTTTGCTGATTAGTATCACGTTAAGTAGAAAATGAGATAAAGACAATACGTTTTTGTTGTGTCTAGGAAGGAACTATTTTAGAACCTGGGAAAGACTCCTGCCGGGGAGGGCATTTGACTGTGCTGCTGACCACTGGGCAACATCTGAAAACCAGTGGTAAATTATCATACACAGCATGTCCCAAGTCATGGAGGTCTCCTGAGTTTTTAAATGGTTTTCTACTAAATAAATAAATAAATAGGATTTGAAAAAAAATTTTGGAGAAAACCAGATTAAAGAAATTTCAGGCTTTCTTTCTTGTAGAACTTCTCAGTGACTTTGATAAGTTAATTATTACTGAGATCTCCAAGAGGTGGACACAGTAAGGAGGTAAAAAAATATATATATATATGCCTTAAAGCAGTAACTTGTCCAGGGATAAATAGCTATTATGAAGCAAAGCCAGGAATCAGATTCAGAAGCTGTGCTTCAGAGCTCTCAGTAATTACTCTCCTAATAACGATGATGATGAGGGATGATGATGGTGTGCTAGTAAAAACTGTCATTACTGCCAACCAGTCCCTTGGTGCTTGATGTCCCTTGAAAGCCTATAGTAATTCTTAGTCCAATGAATTAGTCACCTGGTGTCAAAATAACATTGTGTCAATCACAAAAGCTCAGTGGTATACAATAATAAGTATTTATGCTATGAATGCATCTGCACCTTGGCTAGACTAGCACTGCTGATTGCATTTGGGTCTGGCTCCAGACTGCAGGTTCAGATTGGGTCTGCTCTATGGAGTGTTCATTTTTATGGACCAGTTGTAGTTAGCGTCCTCGTGGTGGGAGCAGAGTGCCTCCATTTGAATCATGCCTGCTCATATCCATTGACCAAAGCAGGTCACATGGCTGAAACCAAGTAAGGCAGTCAGGAATGTCCACTCTACCTTTAGTGGGAGAAAAAAATGCAGTCATGTAGCAAAACCCCTGGATACAGGGAAAGGCAACGGAATGGAACCAATTATTCAATCTATTATGACCCATGAGGAGAACTTTGTGTGGTAGTGTGTAATAAAAATTTTAATCTGTTCTGTTAAATACTTTATTGAACCCTGGTATCATGAATGCAAGTCCAGTCAATGCAGTGTGGGAAAATAAAATTATATAAATCTTATTCCTACTCATTCAGAATTTGCTCAAGTCTGGGTTAAATAAGGTACTTGCTCTTGGAATAGCTCTAAAGGTTTAGTAAATAAATTGATAAATAGTCAACAAGTTCCTTTGTGTTCCCTTTGCCCAAGCATCAGGATGCATTGACTAGGCCTCTCTGCATCTCTGGCTGCTACACTTGGGGCCTGAGGTGCAAGTGAAACTCAAGTCTTAGAAGAGCTGAGTATGCCCAGCTTGAGTGGGACGAGCATCAGGACTGCCTGAACTCAAAGTTGGGGAAGTTTTCAGACAAAAAGATAACCAGAGGAAAACTGTCAAAATGAAGGAGAAATGAGGGGGCTCAGGAAGTAGAATCTGAAGAGATTCCTCAGAAAAAAATGAGGGGACAGAGGAAGAGCTTTTTTTGATGATCTTGTGGCCTAAATCTCAAAGGAGAGAAAATCCCGGATCACATCTCCAAAACCTGTGGATTCTTTGATAAAAGAGAAGGAGAAGAAGACAATGACAAGGACAACTTAGTGAAACCCTCTCTCAAAATAAAAAAGGCTGGAGTTGCAGCTCAATGAAGACTGTCACTGGGTTCAATCCCCAGTATTGCAAAAAGCAGGCTTTCTTTGTGTCTTCTTTAGGGGAATCTCTCCCTTCCCCAAGTTTAGAAACACATTTTCTTCATTGTCTCCTAAAAATCTAAAGCTTTGATTCGTGCATTTAAATTTATAATCTATTAGGGATGTTTTTTCTGCCTGTGATGTGAGGTAGGGATTCAATTTAACTTTTTTCCATGTAGATACCTTATTATCTCAATGTATTTAATGACAGTGAGACCCCACCCACCTGTCTCCTTGATCATCTACAGTGACCCCTCTTCCAACCACCCAGTTGCCTCATAGAGGGAAATAGTGCTGGATTCTCTGCTCTCATGCATTGATCAAGATTTTCCTCATACCATGTTATTTAGTCTGACTTTATAATAAACCCTTGATACTTGACAGGGCAGGGCTTCTTTGTAACTGGGTACCAACTATATTTTAAGAAAGAAACAAAGTTTAAACATTTTAATAAATAGAATAGAGAAAAGATGTTAAGGATTTGGGCCCATTGTTTATTCACAGATAACCATTATTTGGCTTCTGCTCCTTAAGACTGGTCTCAGGTAATGTCACTGGACAAGCCTGCTCATTATTCTATGTGCTGATTACATTCCATTGTCAGGCAAGGGAACTGAATCATTTTAAACTCAAATGATTCAGGTTTCCCAGGGTGTCAGATGAAAGCAGTAAAATTTGGCTTTTCTGCTTTTGTTTCAAGACATCAGCCGAGATATTTTGCAAAAGCCATCAACGCACTAGAAAACAGAGCCACACTAAAATGGTACTTGGTGCCTATCCTAAAGGATCTGTGATGCCAGCATGGCTTCCACGTTATTTACACAGAGCTTTATGTTTAAAAAGCCAAGACAAGGTGACCGGATGAATGGGGGGCTTTCTCAGGGGGCTCTTAGGGACTCTGCTATAAACTCTCTTAGCCCTCACACATTTTACAACTCATTCTGTATAAACAGCACAAATCTTTTGGCGCATTTTCCATGCACTGAATGTTAAATAAATTCTATTCAGTGGTGACACTGACTCCTTAGGCTGTTTATTTGGACTTCCTCAGTGGAATAGACTCATACAAACCAAATAATATTTTAAATGTGGTGCCCAGGACATATTGTAAGTCATGCTTATGAATGGAGTTTTATATTTTCTATGAAGGATCAAAAAAAAAAAGAACCCCAGAAAATGTACACACACAGGACTCACAGTTCAGCCCAAGTGCATAAAGAGCAGCCCTGGGCATGGTGAATATACACCTGTATGAATGTAAATTTGAAAGCATGTTGAAAATTAGCTAACAAAGAAATAATAAAGTTGCAAAGAATTGACTATATATACATTTTTTAAATAATTCTACTTTAAAGTTTCATTTTATTTTGCCTTGTTTCTTTTATTAATGCATTATAGTTATACATAATAATTGGGTTCATTTTTAATAAAGATCATACACATATGGAATTTGATTTGTTTCATTTCAGTTCTCAGTGACTCCTCCCCCATCTTTCCTCCTCCCTCCCCCATTCTCCTTTCTCTGCTCTACTGGTTTACCTATCACTCATCAATTTATTTTTTATTGATGCTTTATAGATACACGTAAAGGTGGAATTCACTGTGGTATAGCTGTACATGCACATGCCATAATTTTATCAGATTCATTCTGAATTTCCTCCCCTTTCTGGTTTCTCCTCCCTCCTTCTCTATCTCTTTCTACTTCATTGTTCCCTATGTCTTTAGGATATCCAACCCATCCCCCCCTTTCCCGTATTGTGCTTTACCTTCTACATATTAGAGGAAACATTTGACCTTGATGTTCTGAGTCTTGATTATTTTACTTAGCCTATTGTTGTCTGGTTCCATCCATTTGCCAGTAAATGCCATTAGTTCATTTTTCTTTATGACTGAGTAAAACTCCATTGTGTATATACACCACATTTTCTTGATCCATTCACCTATTGATGGACTTGCGGCTTGGTTCCACAAGTTGGTTATTGTGACTTGTGCACCTATAAACATTGAAGAGGCTGTATTGCTATAGTATGTTGATTTTAGATCTTTTGGATAAATACCAAGGAGTGGGATAGCTGAGTCATATTCCTAGTTTTTTGAGGAATCTTCATACTGCTTTCCAAAGTACTTGTACTCATTTGCAATCCCACCAACAATGTGCAAGGGTGCCTTTTCCCCCACATCCTTGCCAGCATTATTATAATTTCTATTCTTGATAAATGCTATTCTGGCTGGAGCAGGATGAAATCTTAGTGTAGTTTGTATTTGCATTTCCCTGATTACTAGAGATATTGAACATTTTTTCCATACATTTGTTGACCATTAGAGAAATGTCTGTTTGGTTCTTTTGTCCATTTATTGATTGGGTTATTTGTTTTTGTGGTGCTGAGCTTTTTGAGTCCTTTATATATTCTGGATATTAATCCCCTATCAGAGGAGCAGCTGGTAAAGATTTTCTCCCATTCTGTGGGCTCTCTCTTCACACTATTAATCATCTCCTTTGCTGTGCAGAAGCTTTTTTAATTTGATGCATCCCACTCATTGATTCTGGTTTTATTTCTTGCACTTTGGGGGTCTTGTTAAGCAAGTAGGTGCCTGCACCTGTGTGATGGAGAGCTGATCCTGTGATTTTTCTAGCAGTTTAAAAATTGCTTGTCTAATTCCTAAATATTTGATCCACTTTGATTCAACTTTTGTGCAGGGTGACACACAGAGTTATAGCTTTATTTTTTTTAACACATGAATAGTCTGTTTTCCTTGCACCATTTGTTGAAAGGCTATCTTTTTCCAACATATATTTTTGGCAACTCTCAAGTATCCCATATCAAGACGGCTGTAAGTATGTGGGTTTGTCTTCTGTTCTGTTCCATTGGTCTCCATGTTTATTTAGGTGCCAAGACCATGCCGTTTTTCTTACTGTAGCTCTGTAGTATAATTTGAGATCGGATCTTGTGAAGTTTCCTGCATCATTGTTCTTGCTCAGAATTGCTTTGGCTATTCTGAGTCTTTTCTTCTTCCAAATGAATTTTATGACTGATTTGTCTAATTCTGTAATGAATGTCATTGGTATTTTGATGGGATTGCATTAAATCTATATAGGGTTTTGGTAATATGGCCACTGACAATATTAATTCTGCTTATCCAGAAGATTTCGTGGATTTGCACATTATTCTTGTGCAGGGGCCATGCTAACCTTCTCTGGATTGTTCCAATATTAGTATATGCTGCACAAGTGAACATGGAAATATGTATTTTAATATCACTTACTGGAGAGAACATATTCATGATTTGAGAGAGGGGATCAATAATTTACTAAGGAGAAATTGGACAGAAATAAGTTAAAACGAATAAAGGAAATAAATATATTCAGGCAAGAAAAAAATATGTAATGAAAATCAAGCAGAATTGAAACCAATAGTCAAAAGATGTTAAAATCATAGAGGATGATTGTTCAGCAATTTTGGTCTGAGCAGGAACAGTGTGCCTCTATAGTAGTACTATTAGTATGTGCTGAAGAAGGGAATAATGGACACAATCAATGGGAAAAGTGAGAAAAAGAATTTTGAGTGTTGTCCCAGTTGTAGATAAGGAATAATACAAATCCATTCTCAAAAGCATGTCTTGGGTGCTCCCAGCTTCCCTCCTTTCCTACCTAGCTGCCCAGGCTCCCATAGACCCACTTCCTTCTCCACTGTAAAACCTTACAGGTCATACCTCTCCTGGTGCCCGTAACCTAGGAAAACCTCCTCACTCAACAGTCTACCAGAAACATAAACTCCCCATTTAGGCCACAACTGACCTCAGCAACTTAAAAGGATATTTTTAATAAGTTACATTTGTATTCACATACCATATACATATATATATATATATATATATATATATATATATATATATATATATATACACACACACACACACACACACACACATATGTATATGAGTATATATATAAATGCAAATGAACACTGCAATGGATAAATAATGGTGATATCATAATCAAAATTTTCAGTGTCATTTAGAATTCTGATATTAATAGGATTGCAAACTTTACTGAATAAGAATACAGGACACCAAAGTAAAAATAATTTGCCAGGTGCAGTGGCGGATGCCTGTAATCCCAGCAGTGGGGGAGGCTGAGGCAGGAGGATTGAGAGCTCAAAGCCAGCCTCAGCAACTTAATGAGACCCTGTCTCAAAGTAGAAAAAGGGCTAGGAATGTGGCTTAGTGGTTAAATGGCCCTGAGTTAAATCCCTAGTATCAAAATAAATAAATAACAAATAACCTGCAGATAAACAACTAAGAGTGATTACTGTGAGTACGCCTGATGCAATATTCAGGACATGTTAATACTTAAAAATTGTTCATTATTTAAAATTCAAATTTAACTGGGCATTTTATTTTGGCAAGCTGGTTAAAATGGGGCATTTTTGCCCTCCCCAAAAGAAAGATTTCAGAAAGCCTTGAAAATTTGTGTCATGTCCTCACCAGAGCTCTTTCTAAAGATTCCCTTTCCTCCCCTGTCCCCCACAGATTCCATTCACCTTGGCTGCTTCCCAAATCTCTCCTCTCTCCCGGCTTCTGACAGCAACAGCACCCGCAGGGCTGGATCTCTCCACATCCCTATCCTCTCTCCTGCCTTCCTCCAGCCTCCGGGATCCTTTGCTTCACCCATCCATCCCAGGTTCCAGCCTCTTCTTTCCTCTGTATGCTAACAGAGCTCTTCCTGCCACTTTCAGTTCACCTCTCTAGACTGCAGAATAGACAAAGGCCTGGAAATCTAGCAGAAGAAACTAGAATACCTGCTGAAAGTTCAGAGGATCACGACTATGAACGATCACACAGTAACATTTTGAGGCCTCTCTTAGGTCCTACAAGAGTGTTCTCAGTCCTTAGGGATAGAATCTCTCACCTCTTTCCAGGGCCATTTGGGTAGTCAGGAAGCTCCTGGTCAATCTGAGGTTTTATCAGAGTTACTGAAATTCTCCTTGTCATGCCTGTTGCTAAGGGCAAACCTCCTGAGACCACAGGCCTCTCAGGGAATAAGCACTTGACACAAGTTTCCACCTTTCAAAGGGCCAACTCTTCCCTGGGCTTCAACTATGTCTCAGTGCCTGGGAGTCACCCCATTGTTTCCTGGTCCCTCTTCCTGGTACAAGGCTGAATACAAGCAATGACAACAGATGTCCCCGGCCTCATCTGTGATCTCACAGGGAAGGCGATTTTCCACACTCAATTGCTAGATCGTTTTTGGCAGTTCCCTTAATCGGATCTTAAAAATTCCCTTCAATTCCTAGTTTGCTGAGAATCTTTATCAAGAAGACTTTTCCTGCAGCTATTGGGATAATCATTTTTCTGCTAATGTGAGGGGTTACAAAGGTTTTTCAAAGGTGAAACCAGCCTTATATTTCTAAGGAAACCCAAAACGGTCATTGAGGGTTAATCCTTTTTACAGATCACTGGATTCATTTGCTAATATTTTCATGGAATTTTGAAAATCTTTTTTTTATTGAAGAGAGAAGCTGGTAGTTTTCTTTCCTCATAATATCCTTTTTCAGGTCTTGTTATCCCAGTTTGTAGATCTCATAAAATAAGTTGGAAAGTATTCCCTCTTTTTCAACTCTCTGAGAAGAATTTGAATAAAATTGGTTTTGTTTCTTCCTTAAACTGGAGGTTTTCTGCGCAGATGTCTTCCTCTTCATATCCTGGATTTTGCTCTCTCTCTCTCTCTGACTGCTCTTATTTCCTTGAACAGTATTACTAAGGATTTACTAATTGGTAGGATTTGATCTCTCCAAATAAAAGCTTTTGATTTTGTTGATTTTTCTCTGTTGTATAGCTATTTCTTATTGCCGTGATTTTGCTTTTATCTCTATCATTTCCTTCTACTTTCAATGGAATTCACTGGCTGAACTTTCCCCAGTCCCTTGAGAAAGGTGCTTAGACTGTTTGCTTTTAGCTTTCCCTTCTAATACGTGGCTGTAAAGCTATGCATGTCTTTATACGTGCAGATTTAGCTGCATCCCACAAGTTTGATCTGTCATATTTTACCACTTAGTTCAGTTTATTATTGAATTCAATGTAATTGCTCCTTTACCCATGGGTTATCAGAAGGGTTTACCTTAAATTCCAAATATGTAGGGATTTCCCCATAGTGTTTCTTATTGATTTCGTGCTTAATTCCACTACTTTCAGATAAGATATTCTACATGGTCTCCATCCTTTGAGATTTGTTGAGATTGTTCCATAGCCAAGAATATGATTTCATTTGATAAATGCTCCCTGTGCAGTGGAAAGTAGTCTGTATAGAAGTCTTTATATACAAATTTGATAGTTTGTTACTCCTGCTTCCTAAGTTTTCTACATATTTGCTGAATTTCTTTTTGTTCTATCTAATACTGAGAGGAATTTGTTAAAACGTACAAGGTTGTACTTTTTGTGAATTGTGCGAATATGCCTATTTCTTCCTTATTTCTCCTATTTTTTTTCTTTATACAAAGTGAGGCTATTTTATTTATTGCATCCAAATTCAGGATTGAATGTGTTTTATCTTTTGTCATTATAAAATATCCTTCTTACCAACCTAGGTGCCCTTCCACAGATAAATGGACAAAGAAAATGTAGTTCACGTACAGAATGGAATACTACTCAGCCACAGAGAAGAGTAAAATTATGAGATTTGCTGGTAAATGGATGGAATTAAAGACTATCATGCTAAGTGAAATAAGACAATCCCCCCCCAAAAAAAACAAAGGCTGAATGTTCTATCTGATATGTGGATGATAATACACAATAAGGGTGGAGGTGGGCAGGAATAGAAGATCATTGGACTAGACAAAGGAGAATGAAAGGAAAGGAGGGGTGATGGGAATAGGAAAGACCGTAGAATGAATCAGACATAACTTTCCTGTGTTCATATATGAATATACAACCAGTGTAACTCCACACCATGTACAACCACAAGGATGGGATCCTAATTACAAAAAGTTATACTCCATGTGTGTGTAATATGACAAAATACACTGTACTATCATGTATATCTAAAAAGAAAAAATAAAAAAAAAGAAAAAAGTTCCTCTTAATATCTAGTCATATTTCTTACACTGAAGCTCATTTTTTCACCAAATATAATAGTTTGATTAGTTTCATTATTTTAATATGTATATTTTAAATCTTTTTCAATCTTTTTATTTTCAATATTTCTATATCATTCCTAGTTAAGGTGAATCTTGTGAAAGTAGCAAATACCTGGGTGACATTTTCTTTTTCTTATATTTTTTTTTCAAAGAGAGAGTGCGAGAGAGAGAGAGACAGAGAGAGAAAATTTTTTAATATTTATTTTTTAGTTTCTGGCAGACACAAAATATCTTTGTTTATATGTGGTGCTGAGGATCGAACCTGGGCTGCACGCATGCCAGGCAAGCGCGCCACATCCCCAGCCCCCGACATTTTCTTTTTCTTTAACAAAATTGGTCATTTACTTATAGTTATCATCCATTTATATCTAACATAATTACCAATATATTTGAGTTTGAAATTGCCATTTGTTTTCTGAGTGTCCCACCTGTTACTTTTTTTTTCTCTTTTTTCTCATTTTTGGGTTTAATCAAGTGTTTTTAGTTATCCTAGTTCCCCTTCTAATAGCTTGTAAATAATATTTGCTTATATTATCTTTCATAATCCTCTGAACAGCCTCTTAAGATCAGTTTGTTAAAGAATGTTTGAATGTATCTCACTAACATCTTAACAGTGATACTTTTGAAAACATGGACAAACCAACACCCCCAAATGAAAACAAGAAAAGGTTAGCATGCACTATGAGTTTACATTAAACTTTAGAGATAAAAGAGAAAATTCTGTCAGTAAATGTTGGGCTAATGAGATTTACATTCTCTTTCCTGTTTGCTCAGTATAAATTAATGTAAATTTATAATTAACAGTCCTGTAGCTAAAATCACCATGCTCTTGGGGGAAAAAATTGTCAAAAAGTGAAAGGGCTGAGTTGTCTAGGAAGGAGTGGGGACAGTGATGCTAGAGTTTACCAAACAACCTGAATACATATGGAGACCATAGATTATAACTAGAATCTATAAGAAGACCACTGAAGAACATAGTTGTTCCTCAGTATCCACAGGGGGTTGATTGGTTCCAGGACACACCTCCCTCCAACACCAGAATCCATGGAGGCCGAAGTCCTTTATGTACAATGGTATAGAACTTATGTATAACCTACACACAAACACACACACACCCATATACTTTTGTATTTTAAAAATGCTTTATTTTCATAATCTAGTTTATTTAAATTAATTTGGCACATTATAATTATACATAATAGTGGGATTCATTGTGACATATTCATACATGCACATAATATAATTTGGTCAATTTCATTCCCCCGAAGCTCCCCTTTCCCTCTTCTCCTTCCCCCTCCTGTTCCCTTACCCTGTACTTAGCTCTACTGATCTCACTTCTAATTTCAGAAGATCCCTCCTCCTTGTTTTTTCTTTTTCCCTTTATCTCTCTGGGTTTCACGTGTGAGAGAAAAGTATGAGTCCTGAGTCATAGTGATTTCTCTTAACACAATGATCTCAAGTTCCATCCATTTTTCTGCAAATGACATAATTTGTTCTTCTTTATGGCTGAATAAAACTCCACTGTGTACAGATGCCACATTCTTTACCCATTTATCTGTTGATGGACAACCAGGCTGGCTCTATAACTTGGCTATTGTGAATTGTGCTGCTATAAACACGAATAGGCATATATTGCTATAGTTTGCTGACTTTAATTCTTTCAGATAAATACTGTTTTAGTCAGTTTTTCCACTGCTGTGACTGTAAGACCTGACAAGAACAATTTTAGGAGAAGAAAAGTTTATTTAGGTGTCCACCATCTCAGAAATCTCCATCCATAGACAGCCAGCTCCATTCCTTGGGGCTCAAGGTGAGGCAGAACATCATGACAGAAGAGCATGGCAGAGGGAAGCAGCTCACATGATGATTAGGAAGCAGAAAGAGAGACTCCACTCTCCAGATACAAAATATATATCCCCAGTGAACCACCTCCTCTAGCCACGCCCTGTCTGCCTTCAGTTAAATTAATCCTTATCGGGATTAATTCACTTATTGGATTAAAGCTCTCATAACCCAATCATTTCTCATGTAAACCATCTTGCATTGACTTACACATGAGCTTTTGGGGGACACCTCACATCCAAACCATAAGAAATGCCAAGGAGTGGTATAGCTGGGTCATATGGTGACTCCTTTCCTAGTCTTTTGCGGAGTCTCTATACTGATTTCTATAGTGGTTGTACTAATTTACAATCCCACTAACAGTGTATAAGCATTTCTTTTTCTCCAAATCCTCACCAGCATTTATTATTCTTTGTATTTTTGTTGATTGCCATTCTAACTACTCCTATATATTTTTAATCATTTCTAGATTATTTATAATCTCTAATATAAATGCTATGTAAATAGTTGCTATACTGTATCATTTAAGAAATAATTGCATTTAAAAAATCTGTATATGTTCAGTACATATGTTTTATTTTATTATTTTTTTTTAAATTCCACACTGTTTGAATCCATGGCTGCAGAACTTGCAGATACAGAGGGCCAACTGTACATGAAGACCTGGTCCCCTGTTCTCCCTCAGGAGAGACTCCAGGCTGTGCTCTCATTGGGAAGTTCATGTGGATGTTCTGTTCTACCTCCTGCTCTACTTGATGACCTTAGGAGAGAACTTAGTGTGGGAGTCCTTAGCTCTTGCAAGATTTAGCTACAGGGAGTACAAATGGTGACATGGCAAAGGGGTCACTGGAAAATATAAAAGCCTCCAAGCTAGACCTTGGAGAAAAGCTACTCTTCTGTTGCCTCTGGCTCTTTTCCTACACGTACAAGGGAGGTGGCTGCCTAAGAAACTCTGCATGAGCGTAAAGTTCACAGAAACCTGGCCAAATGCTGGAAGGGCCTGAAGATGAGGTGTGATTCCTGCTCCGAGGAGCCCCCGCATAGACTTCCTTTGGGTGTGTCACACATCTGCAGAGGGAGGCCCCGCAGGAAAGTTTTACGACCTCCAAGGGAGAAACATAAACTACCCTCTCTGTGCAGCTTATGGAGCTTGCTTTTTGCTTCTCCCTACACATCTCTCCTACTCCTACTTCCCTCCTCCTTTCTTCCCTTCCTTCCTTCTTGCTCTCATCCTTTTGTTCTTTCATTTCTAACCTGAGTTTCTTGCTGACCTAAACATGAAAGCCTTTCAAAAGAGGCCCGGCCTCAGGTCATGGCGCACGTAGGACAAACATGATTTTTCCCTTGGACGGTTTTCATATTCTGACACTTCGGAATTTGAACAGGACTCGGGGGCCTCTTCTCCTTTCCCTACATTGATGTGGTTCTCATTATCATCTGGCCAGGTGTCTTTCTGTTTTCATTCCCCTGATTGGGCAGTTTTCTTCCACCTATGTGCATCCAGAAAACTGAGGAGACTATCCTCAGGAGTCACCTAGCTGATGATTTTATTAAATTCTTGCTTTATAATGGCTGGGGAAAATATTAACATTCTGTGGCTGAATTGCAAGCCATTCTAAATTATAGTATATTGGCTACAGAGATGTGGTTTCAAATGAAAGGTGTTCTAATTAGAGATCGTAAAGCATGATGAGAAAACATTTTAACTGTCATTAGCATTGTAATTTGTTCATTGATGTTACTAATGCATTCATAATTATCTGCTTGGTCCATGTCTATGTATACTCTAAGAATCTGGTGATGAGAAACTTCAAGATGTCTCCAGAAAAGCATGCATGGCATCTATTTAAAAATAGATGGTGTATTAGTTAGGCTAGTAAAAGTTAAGCTGCTAAAACAAAGATACCACCCCCAAGCACTACTAAATGCAGTGGCTTGAATAAGACTGAGTTTTATTTCTCTCCCACATACAGGTTGTGGGGAATTTCTGTTCCACCAAATAACTGAGGGACGTAGATTCATTTCATCTTACAGCTGTGCTATACTTTAAAACATTTTTTTTCTACTAAATGATTAAATTTGGGCTCTTACTTTGCCTGGTTTTAAACCCTTGGAAAAGGAAAAGAGGAAATACAAAGCATACAACAACATGTTATCCTGCCTACTACAGATGAATGACATAACAGCAATGAAGGGAGTGGGAAGAGAAAAGAAAACCCAAATAACTGAAAAATAAGGGTTTTGACTGGATACTAGAAATCTAAATACAAGAAGAATTGTATACAAATGCTGTAGCCTGGTTAGTGTTCTTCTCTCTCATAGGGATGTGGGTCAACCATTCTACAGCTAGTTCATGGGTATTGTGGGACTGACCATAAGAGAAAACGTTGTAGATGATGGAAACCAACTTTTCCACTGTCATAGAAAGAAGTGATGAATTTGGAAAGTGGAAAGTTCACCATGACTCTGTGATGCTAGATCAGAACCCAAGGGTTCAGTATGAATTTAAGATTTCAGAGTGTATACATACAGAGAAATAAAATGATGTTTGTGTACACACAAGAACAAAAATACATGCTTCAAGAAAGAAGCCCAGCTCATGATCAGATCTTGATTTTGTAAACATTTATCTCCCATGAAAGGAGCCAAAGCTCCCTGAAGAAGGGGCTGCAGAGCTGGGCAGGGTAAGGACAAGCTCAGTCTGAAACATTTGTGATGCCAAAAATAGGGAAATACTCAAAGAGTATGGGGTCTGTCAAAACTCCTCTTGACAGGAGTCAAAGAAGCTCCTCATGGTCAATGCTGGAATGATTTGAATGAAGAAAAAAATAACAATAACATCAGACTATAACTCAAGAAAGAAAATAAATATCTATTATCCTAATGTGGGTAGTGTATAAATAACAACTGAAAAAGTAAGTGGGGGGTGGAACAACTCTTCCATACAAAATAATTCCAATTAATAAATATAAAAGGGAAGAGGAAAGTAGAAAACTACTATTAGGCATGTAACAGTGATTTCTAGGCAAAAGTTGAGAAAAAAACGAAAGTATTTGCACAATGTCAAAGTATCTCCTTGAAGCTATTTATTAATTACAAAGGGAAAACAGTAACATTACAGTAAAGACAACTGGAGAACAGCACCTTAATCAGTGGATCAGAGACGACATCAACAACAGTAAGACATACTAACATCTCACAACCCTTGATAAGGAAGAAGGGCAGGAGGTTACCCTGAAGTAGGCTTACTAAAAATGAGAAAGCATAAAACAGACCCAAATTGAAAATACGCGATCAGTGTCCTCCAAAAGTTTCAAACTTATGAAAAACAAGAAAGACTGAGGAACTGTCACAGATTTGAGGAGATTAAAGAGATAGCAACTAACTGTACTGTGGAATTGTGTCCTAGGAGAGCTAGGGTAGATATTCAAATTAGGTGTGTAGTTTAGTGGATAGTTTTGTAACAATGGCATCTTTTTTTTTTTCTTTTCATAATTGTACTATGATTTTGCAAGATGCTATCATTAGGAGGAGCTGGGGGAGAGCAATAAAGAAACTCATCATGCAGGAAGAGCATCCCTTTCCCAAATTCTTAGGAGCAAAAGTCTTTCAGATTTTGGAATGTTTTATATTTTTGAATATTTACCATATATAATAAAATATTTGGGGGATGAAACACAGGTCTAAATGTAAAATTCATTTGTATTTCATATACATCTTAAGCATATAGCTAGAAGATCATTTTATACACTATTTGTAAAAATTCTGTGCATGAAACCAAGTTTCTTAGTGTGGACTTTTCTACTTGTAGTATAATACAATGCTCATAAAGTTTCACATTCTGTAGCATTTCAGATTTTCATATTAAGGATGTTCAACCTGTACTGTATTTGAAACTTCTGTAAGTCTAAAACTAGTTAGAAATGGAAAATGTAAAAAATTAGTAGACATTCTAAGAAGTAGGAGCAAATGACTAAAAAGCAGGAAAAAATTTTTTTTAAAAATATACCTGCAGGTAATCCTAATGTTAGGTTATCAGGCAGATATTTTTAAATGTCTATTATTAATATGCTTATAACATGGAAATTAACCAAAAATCTAGGAATATATTTTATAAAAATAAAATCCTACATCCAACAGAAATTAGAAATTTAACATTTATAACATTAAATTTGACTTTAGATTAGATCCAGCAACAAAAGATTCATGAACTAAAGGATAGGTCAGTAGAAAACAGAAATTAAAGTACAGAAAGAAAGAAATATAGGGGAAAGAAAGGAGGCATATGGAGCCACAGTTGGTACATTCTAAAATATGTTTTCTAGTATTCTCAGGGAATAGAGAATGACCAGGGGGAAAAATGTGAAAAGACACGATCTGAGAATTCTTCAAAACTAATTACTGGTTTCATGTTCTCACTTTATAAAGTGGCTCATATCCCAAAAAATAATTATAAAGAAAACCACACCTAGGTATATTAAAGTAAAGCTTCTGAAGAGTAAAGAGAAAGTTTAAAGGAAGTAGGTTGAGTGTAATATGCATCAATAAAAAATTAAATGAAAAAGGAAAGTATAAGGAAAAAATAATAAAGTGAAATCCAAAATTGATGAAATAAAAACAAATATGCAATAGAGAAAATAGGCAAAACCAAAAGTTGGCTTGTAAAAAAATAGTAAAATTATTAAAAATAATATGGCTGGTTATCAAGAAAAAAGAGACATAGCACCAAATACCAGTTTTGGAACAAGAAAGAACATTACTACAAATATGACAAAATTCAAAGGGTAAAACAAATATATAATCATGGTAAATTGAAAAAAAAAAAGCTCCAATTTTTCACTCCTTCCTAGATACCTTTCCTCTTGCATGTCTCTTTAAAGAGTTCTTCTAGTATGACTTTGATTTCAGACTGGTTGCATGCTTTGGAGAATGAGCAGCCTGCAAAAGAAATGCAAAAGTGTCTTGAAAGCATGTGTGAATGAGATTTCTTCGCTCTCACAGAAGACTGCCAATGCCATGAGAATATGCTTAGGCTAATATGTTGGGTGACAAGAGATACATGGGGAAGAGCCAAGTCTCCCCAGCTGCCCCAGCTAGTGCTAGTCTAGACCACCTACAGCCACCTGGCCACCAGACAAGTGAGTGAGACCAGCCCAAAGGAGATTAAGCACCTAGCTGAGCTCTGTCTATGTCACTGATCTGCAGATTTCTGAACTATGCAAATACTTACTATTTTAAACCACTGAGTTCTAAGGTGGTTTGATCTGCAGCTTTATTATGGGAAGAGAGAGCTGTGGGAAATATGGTTATCTTTATATTAACAAATTTGAAAGGCAAATGAAATGAGCACATTCATTGAAAACCAAAGAATTTTCAAAAGCCGTCCCAGGTCAGCTGTCCAAGTGCACACCTTGTAATTCCAGCAACTTGGGAGGCTGAGGCAGGAAGACCATAAATTTGGGGCCATCTCAGCAACTCAGTGAGCCCTAAGCAACTTAGTGAGATCCTATCTGCCGCTGTCTGGCTGGGCACAAATCACAAGCCACTGAAGCAGGAACAAACTTTATTTTTGAACTGCAAGAAAAAAACCTCACACACGCTCCTGGGGAATTCTCCCGAATGCCACGCGGCTCGTCCAGGAACCCCCAGCCGGAAATCTCTCTCCCGGAAATCCCTCCTCCTGCACTTCCCCAACCAATGGGAACTCTCGGGGAATCCCCGGAAATCCCCACGAGAACTCCAAATTAGTGCGAGAACTCAAAAGTAGCGGCAGAGGCGGATAGTAATGCCTTGCCTGTCAATCAATACTGTTGGCAAAATGCCAGGGGCCATACAGACTCGGCAGTGGCTCTTAGCATCTCCCCCCTTCTGTTTAATTAAACAACAAGCAATGTGGCTTAGGGACCGTGCCTGTTAGGTAGTCCAATTCAACATATGATCCTTACCTGTCATCGGATGAACTGACCTCTAGGCATCAGCCTCCTGTCTTAGGTTGGTACCATTGCAATTGGATCATACCCGTCACTGACTACCGGTCCAGCATACAGCCATCCTTGTGGATAGGTCTATGCACCAGTGGGGGGGTGAGGTTCTTTGCCTCACCTCTGTTGGCCCCCAAACTTTAGACCATCACTAGTGGAAGGGAGGAGGATGCAAAATGCCATGACACTAAGCCAATTGAGTGCTCCTTTGAAAAATTGTACCACCGGTGACACCATCAGCAAAAATACTCCAGCACTACCACAATTCGCTGCACCAACAGATAGTTCACAATGCATACAAGTGATACATAGTCCAGGCAAGTTCTGCAAGCAGTTCAAAGCAGAGGAATCTGTCAATATGTCCATTTCCTCCCAAAGTAAATCGACTCCTTGATTGAGCACTACTTGTTGAGTTATTATTCATTGATACATCAGTTTATACAGTTTGTTGTGATAACTATCGAAGAAGCTATAGTTTGGTTTTATCTTTGTCTTCACCGGCACTGGGATGAAGATAGGAATTCTGGCAATGATGCTAAGAAAAAAAATTATGTAACATTCCAACAGGCACTAAGAAAACAATTACATTATCCTGAACAGAATTATTAAATATAATGAAAAGGAAAGGTGAAAGTAAACAAACAGATCTGTTAACTTCCTTATTTGTTCACATATTAAAACAATTTTCAACAGCTGTTTACCCAATCTAAATTAAACCATTAAAATCATGTGAATAAAAAAAATTCGGATCCATTTATTCATGAGCGCTACTCATATATGATATATGGACATACGCACATACAGACATACAACACAAAACAGAAGTGTGCTCACATAACATACAACACATAAGACAATAGTAAAGGCCTTGTAGCTTTACCTAGGTGAAATCTCCATTGCAATGTTTAAAAACTCCACAGTCAAAAAATAAAACTGATCAGAAAAACATTAACCTAGGTCTGTATGAGCTCAAAAATAAAATAGAACTTTATGATATGGGAAAAGCCAAATAATAAAATAAATATTGAAAAAAGCATCCTGGTTAATCACTGTCGCAGATGTAAGAATAGCCAAACTGGAGCTCTGGATATCAGCTGTTATGGATTTGAGTCAAATCACCTGTTTTGTTTTTTTTTTTTTTTGGTCCGTAGAATTCGCTTTGGTTAGTTTCTCTGGAATCCAAATCAGCTGTTGTTCTCCCTGTGGAAACACACAAACAGAACCCCGACTCCAGACAATCACTGGGTCAGGACCTTAGTTAATCTCTCTGGAATCCAAATCGGCTGCTGTTCTCCCTGTGGAAATACACAAACAGACCCCCGATTCCAGACAATCACTGGGTCAGGACCTTTCCATTGTCCTGTTAGAATATCCTTCCAAAGTACCTTAGGCTTATGTACATTTTTTGGACACATATGCCTTTCCGCAGCACTAAGTCCTGAAGAATCCAAATTTAAAAAGTTTAGAGTAAAAAGGGTTATTTTAAGTTTATCTTTGGGGAATATATACCCCTTTCCAATTCCCTCTTTTTGCTTTAATAAGTACATTTTAATTGTTTGATGAGCTCTTTCGACTATGCCTTGTCCCTGAGGATTGTATGGGATTCCTGTTATATGAGTAATGCCAAATTATGAGCAAAATTGTTTAAAAGAGGTAGAAGTATAACCAGGACCATTATCTGTTTTTAACTGTTTTGGAACACACACAGTGGCAAAATTTTGTAAGCAATGAGCTATAACATCTTTAGGTTTTTCTCCGGCATGAAGGGAGCCCATCAAAAATCCAGAAGAAGTATCAACTATAACATGCAAATATTTTAATTTTCCAAATTCTGGCAAGTGTGTGACGTCCATCTGCCAAATATGGTTAGGTATCAGTCCTCTAGGATTGACTCCAAGATTAACTTGTGGTAAAAAGGTCACACAATTTTGACATTGTTTTATTATTTGTCTAGCTTGTTCCTTAGTTATTTTAAAACACTTTTGTAAAGTATTAGCATTGACATGGAACCTTTTATGAAAATGTGTAGCTTCTTCTAGTGTAGAGAAAATATGTATGTCATGTGTAGTTTTATCTGCTAAATCGTTGCCCAAACTAAGGGCTCCAGGCAATCCTGTATGTGCTCTGATATGTCCTATAAAGAATGGGTCTTTTCTGTCCCAGATTAGACTTTGTATAGCAGAAAACAAAGAGAAAACGGTAGAGGAAGGGGAAATCCTACCAGCATCTTCAAGGGATACTATAGCATTAACTATATACTGACTATCGAAAAATAAATTAAATACAGAATCTTTAAACATCACAAAAGCTTGTAAAACTGCATTAAGCTCTACCTTTTGAGCTGATTGTTTGTGTACTAAAAATGTAAAAGTTTGATCAGGGGTAACTACTGCTGCTGTACCATTATTTGACCCATCAGTGAATACATTTGGAGCATTCATGATAGGGGTTTTTCTTGTCATTTTTGGAAAAACTACAGGATGTGAAGACCAAAAAGACAACAAAGGATTAGATGGTAAGTGATTATCAAATGAAACATTAGATTTACACATGATTATTGCCCAAGTATTTAACTCATTAGCTAACTCATCAATTTGATCCATAGTATACGGAATAATAATTTTATTGGGAGAAATTCCAAACACTCCCTTTGCTGCTTTTATTCCTTTGAGTATTAATTGTCCTACAGCCTCAGGATACCTAGTAAGAATAGTGTTAGGAGAATAAGATAAATGTATCCACAATAATGGACCTTCTTGCCAAAATACTCCTGTAGGAATATTTTTTGTTGGTATTACAATAAATAATAAAGGCAAAGTTATATTAATTCTATCCAAATGCATATTTTCCATATATGTTTCAATAATTTTTAATGCCTTTCTTGCTTCAGGCGTTAACATGCGGGGTGAATTTGGATCTGATGGACCTTTTAGGATATCAAATAAAGGTCCCAACTCTCCTGTTGGTATGCCTAGATAAGGCCTTATCCAATTTATGTCTCCTAATAACTTTTGAAAGTCGTTAAGTGATTTGAGTTGATCTACTCGTATTTGAATTTTTGGTGGACGGACCATGGTTGAGGATAATAGAACTCCTAAATAATTAATTGGAAAATTTGATTGTACTTTATCTATTGCTATCTCTAGATTATAATTTTTTAATAAATTTGTAAGTGAGGCATAACATTCTAGCAATGTGTTTTTGTCTTTGTGTGCTAACAATACATCATCCATATAGTGAAATATTTGTAGTTCAGGATTTTGATTTCTAAGTGGCTGGATTGCTTTGTTAACATAAATTTGACACATAGTTGGGCTGTTAGCCATCCCTTGAGGGAGTACTTTCCATTCATATCTCTGATCAGGACCTTCATGATTCAGTGCAGGGATAGTAAATGCAAAATGTGGACTATCCTCAGGATGAATTGGAATTGAAAAAAAAAACAATCTTTAATATCTATAGCTAAAACATACCAGGTTTTTGGCAAAGCAGACAATTGAGGAATCCCCAATTGAGCAGGTCCCATAATAACCATCTCATTATTAATGGCTCTTAAATCTTGCAATAATCTCCATTTACCAGATTTCTTTTTAATGACAAAAATGGGAGTATTATAAGGAGATATGGAAGGTTGTATATGTCCCTCCGCTAATTGTTGTTTGACCAGGTCATGGGCTGCTTGTATCTTTTCTTTAGTCAGGGGCCACTGAGGAACCCATACTGGTCTATCTGATTTCCAAGTAATTTTTATTGCCTCAGTGACCCCTTCTGAAAACCCAGTCCATGTCTATTTATTCCTTGATCTATTTGAATTGGTGCTGCTATACTTTGTTCTCCTAATCTTTTTTCTTTCCTGAAACCTTGTCTAGCCCTAGTAGTGGGCGCATTAGGATTGATGTTATTTGTTAATGTCAAACCTAATTGATCTAGGACATCTCATCCCCATAAATTTATAGGAAGATGATCCAATACATATGGCTGTATAGTTCCTTCACATCCTTCAGGATCCTTCCAATCTAATACCCTTGCACTTATATGGGGATTAGTTGCCACTCCTAGGCCTCGAAGCGTTTGAGTGGCTTGTTGTAACGGCCAATGTTTTGGCCATTCTTGACGAGATATGATGCTAAGGTCTGCACCTATATCCAGTAGCCCATTAAATTCATGTCCTTGAATATTTAGTTTTAGCATTGGGCGAGAATCTAAATTCAAAGACAGCATAGCCCAATCTACACCTGTGGAGCCTAATCCCCTGGAACCTCTTTCTATACTACTACTGGAAAATTTATCATGTAGGCTGGGTATTATTAATAACTGTGCTATTCTATCTCCTGGTGAAATTACTGATATACCCTTTGGAGAACTAGCTATAATTTTTATTTCACCTTCATAATCGGGATCAATTACCCCAGGAATTATCATAAGTCCTTTTAGCATAGAAGAACTGCGTCCTAACAATAAGCCTACTGTTCCTTGGGGAAGAGGTCCTTTTACTCCTGTGGGAATGATTTGAACTCCCATCTCTGGAGTTAGTACTGCTCTGGCGGAGGTGCAGATGTCCAACCCTGCGCTCCCTCTGGTTCGTCTGATGAGATCTGATGGATAATGTGTCCTGGGCACTACCCTGATGGTGTTGCTGGGTTCCTCCATGGTGTTTCTGGGTTCCTCCAGTGCCCCGTACATTTGTGGTCGTGGGCCCCGGAGCATTGGGCCCCCCTGTCCGTTTTTTGGCAATGGAGCCCGATGCCTTTCTCCACGATATCATGGGTAAACAACTGGCCCTTGTCCATTTTTTGATAACGGAGTACCCTCTATGGTGGTTTGAGAACGGCATTCATTAGCCCAATGTCTCCCTCTGTGGCATTGTGGGCAAATACCCGGTATTCTATTCCTTTGATACCTAGCTTTGTTAAACCCTCCTCCTATGGGGCAACTCCTTTTAAAATGTCCTGTTTGATCACAATTATAGCATGTTTTTGGCCTGGCATCTAAAGCCTGTTGTACTGCTGCCAAGACTTGTCCTTGTTCATTAATGTCTCTACATAATTTAATATATGTGTTTAAATCTTCATGTCTCCATGGTCTAATGACCTCTCTGCAGCAATGATTTGCTTGGTCATAAGCCAGTTGTTTTATAAATGGCATTGCTTGTTCTGTATCCCCCAAAATTCTGGAAGCTGCTTGAATAAGCCTATCTACAAATTCAGCGTAAGGTTCATTAGTTCCTTGTATTACCTTAGATAATTGACCTTGTAAATCTCCATGCCCCTGTAAAGTTTTCCATGCCCTAACCGCATCTACAGCAATTTGTGCGTATACGCCAGGATCATATTCAATTTGTTGCCGTTGACCCTCATAAGGTCCTTTTCTTAACAACATATCTGGATTTCTTTGAGGGTAACCGGCTGCTGCATTTCGCCTAGCTGTCTCCCTGCAAAATTCCTCATTGGCAACCTTCCATAACAAATATTGTCCTCCATTTAGCACAGACTTACACATACTAGCCCAATCTGCTGGCGTCATGTCCAAGTTGGTAATGGATTCGACCATGCTTACAGTGAAGGGTGCTTGAGGACCATAGGTTGTTACAGCCTCCTTTAACTGCTTCACTGTTTTGAAATCTAAAGCACGGTGAATTCGCTGCCCTCCTGCCTGCTCAAGTACAGGGCATGCTAATCTTTGAGGTCCTGTCTCAGGATCCCATCTATCAACTACTGGGGTTGAGGGCCACTCAGCTATCTCCATAGGTGGAGCTGTTGGTTGAATTACGCCCTCTGGTGATAGAACGGTATTAGTAGCAGCCTCCTGTTGTAGCTTTTTCCCTAATAGCTGTTTCTCCTCTAAGCTTTCTTCCTTTAAATTTTCTTCCTCTGTCTGACTAGCTTGAGAGACCTTCTGTTTTGCTTGGTCTAAAATGTCTTTCTCCATGGTCTGAACCTCTAAGAATTTACTTAACACTCTTTCAGTTTGTTTTTTACTAATTATCTGTTGTAAAGATAATGCAACCCAATAAGATAACACAAAACAAAACCAAAACAGAATGAAACAAAAACAGAACAAAAAATCGTTGTATCAATTTTCCTATTTTCTTGACATGTGCATTTGTGGTCTATTTCTATCTCTTCCTCAGGGGCGAACAACTTCAAACCTTGAGCCAACCATTTTTCCCAGTCTGCCTGAGAAAATTCTAGGGATAGGCAGCTTGAAACAAACACAAAACAAATCAAAACAAGAACACATTGCTTTTTAAAATGGTCACCCATTCTCTCGCCTTCCCTTAGGGCCAAGCAATTTCACTTACCCCAAAGCTTCAGACGTTCCCCGTACGGGCCACCAATTGCCGCTGTCTGGCTGGACACAAATCACGAGCCACTGAAGCAGGAACAAACTTTATTTTTGAACTGCAAAAAAAAACCTCACACACGCTCCTGGGGAATTCTCCCGAATGCCACGCGGCTCGTCCAGGAACCCCCAGCCGGAAATATCTCTCCCGGAAATCCCTCCTCCTGCACTTCCCCAACCAATGGGAACTCTCGGGGAATCCCAGGAAATCCCCACGAGAACTCCAAAATAGTGCGAGAACTCAAAAGTAGCGGCAGAGGCGGATAGTAATGCCTCTCCTGTCAATCAATACTGTTGGCAAAATGCCAGGGGCCATACAGACTCAGCAGTGGCTCTCAGCACCTATCTCCAAATAAAAAGGGATGGGGATGTGGCTCAGTGGTTAAACACTCCTGAGTTCAATCCCTGGTACCAAAAACAAACACAAAACAAACAAACAACAAACAAAAAACAAAAACTGTCACAAGATGAAATAGAAAATCTGAATAGCCATAATAGTCATATAATTCACTGGTGAATTCTTCTCAATAAAGAAAGATAACACCAATCTTATACAACTTCTTTCAGAGAACAGAGAAATAAAATATGTTGCCAGTGCAACCTTCATAGCAAAACCTGACAAAGATGTTGAAAGTGAGGAATTACAGCCCAATCTTCTTCATAAACATGAAAGGAAAATTATAACTAAATTATTAGCCTCTCTGAATTAAGAATTTATTTAAAATCTATTAAAAACTCTTCACAAAATAAAGGAGAGGGAAAACTTACTTAGTATGATAAAAAGTTTCTAGGGAAAAAAAAAAAACCTCAAACACATACTTTGTTGAGATAGAGAATGATGATATTTGCTTTCACCGCTTCTATTTAACATTATATTGGAAATCCAAGCAAGTGACATGTCAATAAAAAGAAATACAAGTATGAGATTAGAGATATGTAAACCTAACATTATTCACAGACAATATGGTTGCATAGGTAGAAAGTCCAAAGTTATAAACTATTAAAATCAATAATAAATTTAACAAGTTGTCTAGTTATAAAATGAATATGCAAGAATCAATTATATTTCTATATACTACAAAAATTACATAAAATTTGCAATAGTATTAAAAAGAGTATCAGAAATAAATGTATCAACATATTCAACACTTAATGCAGAAGCTATTAAGAGGAATTAAGCCAGCTATAAATCAGCTGAAGTTTATACCTTGTTCATTGATTGGATACATCAGTACTGAAAAGATGTGAATTTTATCTAAACTAATCAATAGGATCAATGTAAGTAAATATTTTATGTGAATGTCAGACGGTTAATAAAATTCATGGACTGCAGCCCAGAGTTTGGAGGAGAGGCCTGCCCACCACACCATGCCCAATATCCAGAGGAGAGGCCCACCCACCACACTGGTGGCCCAGAGTTCTGGAGGAGAGGCCCACCCTGCATGTGAAGATACATGGTGAGCCACCCTGTGCTGGGGTTCCTTACTTACCAAAGCGTGGCTCCACAGCCCAACACCAGTGTATATACAGGCTTGAGGCTGCCACTGTCACAAAACTGGGATATTGTCACTTCTATCAAGAGACAAAAATAAGGACCTGGTAAGACATCACCAAGGTCCCTGTGAGCCTGGCTGCACTAGAGGTTTCCCTACTAGGGATGCTAACAGTTATCCTGTTGCTGAGGTAACAGGGAGTCTTGCATGGGGTTGCCTATCTCTTGTTTCTCCTACTAACAGCCAACTTCTTAGGATAACCCTCTCAATTGTCATATAATCCAGTACCTCCATATTCTCACATCCTACCTTATAAACATCTCAGCCAACCCCACCCCCAGACCTCCTTTCTACTATTAGAAAATGTAAACCATGACACAAACCTACTGACTATAAGGTAGAAGATAACTGAACTCATCATTTCTGATTATAGTGACAAAACTGTAAATGTAAAAATAGAAGGTAACTGATATATGGGTACACGTTGAATACATTGAGTGCTGTAATATTAATCTCTTCCTTAAAAGTGAGGTATTGGTAACCTATAGAAACACTATAAGACAATAGGGCAGAAGCTGTAATACTTTGGATCTATACAGCAAGAGAGAAAGACTCATAGACATCATAAAAAAAAAACAAGGGAGAAAAGTGCCCCAAACAAATCAAGACACCACAACAAGAAAACCCATAGATAGCACAATAGGTGAAATTTCAGAGAAGGAGTTCAGAATGTACATAACTAAAATGATTTGGGAATTAAAGAATGACATAAGTGAACAGATACAGGCAAAAATGGATCACTCCAACAAAGAGATAAGAGAGCAAATACAGTTTGCAAGAGATTACTTCAAGAAAGAGAGAAAGATACTGAAAAATAAAAACAAACAGAAATCCTTGAAATGAAAGAAACAATAAGCCAATTTAAAAAACTCAATAGATAGCATCACCTTCAGACTATATCACTTGGAAGTCAGGACCTTAGACCATGAAGACAAAATATACAATCTTGAAAATAAAGTTGACCTCACAATGAAGATAGTAAGAAACCATGAACAGAATATCCAAGAATTATGGGATACCATCAAAAGAACAAATTTAAGATTTATTGGGATAGAGGAAGGTTCAGAGATTCAAACAAAGGAATGTACAACCTCTTCAGTGAAATATGAACTGGAAAAAGCATGAAAATTGAACTGGAAAATCAAATACAAGAGGCCTATAGGACACCAAATGTACAAAATTACAACAGATCATCACCAAGGCACATTATAATGAAAATGCCTAGCATATAGAATAAGAATAGAGTTTTAAAGGCTGCAAGAGAGAAAAATCAGATTACCTTATAAGGGAAGACCAATTCAGATCTCAACAGATTTTTCAACCCAGAATCTCAAACCGAGGAGATCCTGGAACAACATATACCAATCTCTAAAACGTAATGGATGCCAACCAAGAATCTTATATCCAGCAAAAAAAAAAGCTTAAAATTTGACGATGAAATAAAAACCTTCCATGACAAACAAAAGCTAAAAGAATTTACAGCAAGAAAGCCTGCACTACAGAACATTCTTGGCAAAATATTCCATGAGGAGGAAATGAAAATCTGCAAAGGGAAGAACTACAGTAAAGGAAAAGCCAACCAAAGGAGAAACCAAGTCAACGTAAGTATCAAAAACAAATATAAATGACCAGTAATACAATTTATATCTCTTTCAACTCTTTTTGATAAATTTTTACACATTAAAATTTTAACTACAATATCATCTAATTTTTCAGGTTTTTATTAATTTTGTATTTTTTGTTTTCCATTTCTCTTCACAAAGTTACATAAATATTTTCTTAAAAAGTTTTAGCATTTTATACATTATATTTTAATATATAATCAATCTGGTATGTGTGTATACATTGCTTGCATTATGAGATGAGGTAATTTTACTCTCTTCTAATTAAAGATCCATTATTCAAGATTCAAGGATGAAAAAGATCAATCAGAGTAAACACTGTTTAATAAGGTATTTATAAAGGTAAGGGCAAGGTTGAGGGAAACACAGATTTTGTGAAGCACCTTTCATAAACTTGGAGAGGTAGGAGGCGAAAGAAGAAAGAGCCATTATGAGAAACTTGTAGGAGAAGGTGACCTAACTGAAGTTATTCCCACATAACAGGGAACTTATCATGCAGCCTACAGCATATGTCTCACCAAAAGGTGAAAGATGGAGAAAGGAGCCAACATGGCAGCCATTGGTTACATGAGGCTACTGAGTATTTGAAATGTCTCGTCTGAATTGAGGTGTGCTATTTGTTAAATAGACATTAGATTCCAAAGAATTACTAGGACAAAGAAAATGAACATGAAATAACTTACTAACAATTATTTTCTTTGCAAATTATGTTGGTAATCCATTGGGTTAAATGAAAATATATTAGAATAAATTTCTCTATTTGTTAAAAAAAAAGGAGAACAAGGCAACATTTTATGTATCTTGATGGTAATACTATATATCCACACATATATGTTGTCATTTTTCATATTTGTGTTATCAAAATTTATATCACAATAAAACTAAATAGGGCAAATTGTACCATATATAAATTATATCTCAACAAACATGATTTAGAAATCTAGTTCATGAAGTGTTTTAACAGTATTGGGCACATACTAAACACCTGATAAATAATAGCTATTATGATGATTCATTAAAATAACAAGCATCAAAAAAAATTTCAAAGCATAAAATAGGAAAAATGTAAGGGGAAAAACTAACTGAATTAAATACATAGACAAATAGGTATATGTAAAAAAATTATGTAAAAAAGCATATGACCTAGAATAACTAAGGCATTCTTAAAAGTAAGGAGCTGCCAGGTATCAACACTTTCCAAAAAATTACCATATCTAAAACAAGTGATACTGACACAGTGAAATAGAATTGAAAGATTAGGAACATAAAGTCTGTTGTTTGATAACAATGGGGTCAGGATAATGCCTGGGAAAATTATGGCCTGGATAATAAATAGCATTGGAGTCATTAGTTTCCATATGAAGAGAAATAGCCTTGATAACTACTTCACACAATATACAATATACATCAAAAATGTGTGTGTGTGTGTGTGTGTGTGTGTGTGTGTGTATATATATATATATATATATATATTTTTTTTTTTTTTTAATTTCCAGAAAATTCCCAACAAAAAGAACCCTTAAATTTGCCATGTGCTAAGTACTATGCTAAATCCACTTGAATGAAGTGATGTATGGGTTATAGTAGGTATTACAAGTAAGCTAGAAAGACTTGAAGTATTAGGGAGGATATGTGTAGATTATATGCAAATACTATGCTGCTGAACAGCATTGAACATGTACATCTTTGTTCATATGAGTATTTCACTAGGCTACACAGCTAGAAGCAGACTCTCAGATACAGATAAATTGCCTTTCAAAGTCTTCATCAGTATCATTTTCTCCATATTTTCCAATCCTTGACCTATAAATCATTTTAATTTTTACCAAAGGTGAGTAAAATTTGATATTTCATTGTTGAATTACTAACAAAATGAGGCTCAGGATTCTGAAGTCTATGGACCATTTGAATATTTCTTGTGTGAATTAACTTTATTCTGAGGTTTGTTGATCATTTCTTGATTAATAGGCTGTTTATGAATTTTGAATATTAATCCTTTTGTCTATTGTATATCATATCACTATTTCCTCTCAGCTTGTTGCATAAGATTTTCTTTTATGATATTGCACAGAAGTTGTTTATTTTATTTTGTTTAAATTAGAGATCTGAGTTACTTTTTCTTATTTTATTACATTGATGAGATCTAGAATATAGTATTGAGTTATGTGATAATCCTGGACATCTTTTCCCTCTTTTCAATTTTAATGTGGTTACTTTTAGTGTTTTACTATTCAGTATGATGTTTGCTCTTGTTTTCTCATAGATGGTTCATATTGGGTTGAGCAACTTTCTAATCTTTGTAGTTTACAAAAGGCTATAGTCTTATTTTTGTCTTCATTATTCTTTGTTTTTGTTTCATAAAGCTGAAATTTGGTCCTAGTTATGTTTGACTTTTTCCCTCACTACCTCATCCTCATTTCAGTTAAGCTTTAAACTTTTTCAAACACTGATAATATAATTTCTTATTCTCCATGGAGGCCTCCAATGTGGGGTTTCAATTGACAAAAGGCAGATTCAGGGGATTATTTACTTTGCTCTTTTTCCATATGGGCTTTCCCATTAATCGAGTGTATTCATATGGTGCCATTTTTGTTTCCTTTAGAATTTTAATCATGAAAGAAGAGAGAGTTTGGGTGGCACCGAGGTCTCTTTTCAATCACATTTCATCTTTTTAGTTTCATCCTCAATAAATACTACAATTAGGAAAGACAGAGAATTTATTCAAAAGACAAATTTTATAAATGCAGTGTTTTATAAAAACTGAAAGTTAAACAAGAACATGGTGAAGAGAACAGATTTGGACCTCCAGCGTTCTTTAAATTATGGAACAGAAAACATTGTTTTATACTTTTCCTGCTTCCATCTTCTTCATGCTCCCTTCACCCCCTGTCTTTTGGTTTCTTTAAAGGGCACATGGAAAGTCCCACATTTAACATAAGTTTGCCTTTTATCACACAGAATGGGAAAGCCCAAACAGAGAAGTCTGTGCGATGAGGCACTCCAGCAGTAAACACTGAGCACCTATTGGTAAGGCTAAGTGTGCATTTACTGAGAGCCTTCCAGCTCCAAGGTTGCTCAGAATGCTAGGGAACTAACAGTGGGTAAGACATAAAGAGCATATGAGACAGTGAATCAATCCACAAATGCAGATTTGTTCTATTTTCCTTTAGATTTAGTTTAGCTTGTTGGTAATGCCTGGATAAGTCCAGATAGAACTTAATTGCAAATAATTCTGGAGCTTCTTGGCAACGCAGAACTAGTTGAAATGAGAGAAAAGTGAGTGTATTTATATGATGAATAATATTAGGACCCAGGGGGCATTTAGAAGATGGAAAAAAGGAGTGGGTTAATTTTGAACCATTTTCAATTTCCATACCAGTCATTACCCACATTAGTGGATTTATTATGTTCTTTTTCTTTCCCTAATAAGAGCCTTGTAAAATTCAGCATATCATCAAGCAACCTAATAATTACTGTATTTAGGGGCAAATGTTAGATCCTAGACAGAGACCATTTATTATGTCCTGTTCCCTAAAGTTTGACTGAATGGCCATTTTTCTGCTTCCTCATTAATAATCATAATAAGTAAACTGCAAGAAAGAGGAGGAAAGAATTCAGCAAATCAAAACTTAGAAAACTGGAAAGGTCAGGGTAATAAAGCATCCTGCCATTACTCACAGACTGTGAGATATTAGAATTATGATTCTTAATTTTCATGACCAAATTTCTAAAGGAAACAAAAAATGGCACCATATGAATCCATTCGATTAATGTGGAAGCCCAGATGGAAAGAGAGCAAAGTAAATAATCCCCTGAATCTGCCCTTTGTCAATTGAAACCTCAAATTGGAAGCCCCCCTGGGGAATACGAATCACAAAATGAAAGCCTAATGTGACCAGTAATTGTGTTTGCCAACCTTTTGTCCTTAAAGCTCTGCTGAACAACCAGAAAAACATTCCCTGATAGAGTTGCATTGGTTGAACTTGTCCTTGGTAATGGCATCAATCTTTCAATAATCCTGATCCAGAATTTGAGCGGTGGAAATAACTGTACCCCAAAGGTTTCTTTCTTATAAGAAATCTCTTTCTTTCTTTCAATTGAACTCACAGATTTTTCTTGCTGATTTTCCAAAATCACATTGTCCATCTACCAAGCTTAACCCTTGCTTCATCACGAAAGGTGTTGCATTCTCCTAACTCTGATATGATTACATATTAAAAGGAAATATTTTTGATCTACCAAACAATGTTTTGGTTACCCATGGTTTGGCTTTCAAACTGCAAATTTCTCCTGCACAGACAAGTATAAAAGTCTGCTCTGGGAAACTTTGTATTTTATTTTCTTCCTGCCTTTCTATTTTTCTTATCCCCAAGTGAAACTGATAGTTTTGTTCCTATTAGGGTTTTCTTTCCTCCTGCTAAAAATTTGGGCATTTTGAGAGGGTGTTTAAAGACACCTTCTTTAAGTATTCCCCAAGGCTAAAGCAACAAGAACTCACTCTCTGTTTCTGCAAACTTAGAACAGTTGGAAACTTTTGAACAACCACTCAGCGCCAACAGTGCCCTTGATCTTCTCTTTACAGTACATGGGGTTTACACTTTGTGAGCCAGGCTCAATCCCAGTGGGCCTCTGCTGGAGAACGCAGGAAGAACACTCCCCTCTGTCTGCAGGGAGGATTTTCTGGCTAGAATGCATAAACCACTGAGAATATCTCCCATGGAGTCTGCTGAGAGGGAGATAATCCATTACTCTTCAGGCCTCTGGCCTGGGAAGAAGGCCTGGAGAGCCCCACCTCCAATGACACCAAGAAGAGTTGGATTTGAAAATCTCCCAAAAGCCAGATCCTGGAACACAGTTCATTTCCACCACAGGTTTTGCATTTCTCAGAAAGCAACATAAAGAGAGACAGAGAACCGGAATGTAAATCATGACTTTTAAGAAAATACATAAATCAAAAGAAGGGATAAATATATTCTATTTACATAGCCTCTCTGAAGAGTCACATTAGCTAGATAGAGACAAACACATGAGCCCTGGTTCCATAAACCCCTCCCGCATTGGCCAGATAAAATCAGCCTCTCCAAGTGACCCTCAACTTCAACACTTCAAAGCCAGGCACAGAATTATTTTTATTATCACTGTAGTATTTGACAGCAGGCCAGAGAGAGCCAATGAAAACCAGGACCCAAGTTAATGCCTTCACAGAAACAGGACGCTGGACCCTGACACGGAGCACCAGCACATCATTAAGGGAAAGATGGGAGTGAGGCCCTAGGAGCTGACATTAAAAATTGAAATCCACTTTGCAAGAGACAGGCCTTGTGTATTTTTTAAAGCCCAGCACCATTACAGTTAAAGGGTAATAAAACTCATATATGAAAACATTATGGCAGTTAGATTGTTCTGAAGAACCCTTGATCCAGGATTTGGTATATGTCTATATAAATGTGCAACTCCACCCAAAGCTAATGGAAACATTCAAAATGCAGAGGGAATACACCAAGAGTGTGAAAGAAAAATGGGCACCTGGTATAGAAGCACAAAGCTTAATGAAAATGAAATAGAAATGTGATATGAATATACCAAAGGATGCTCGACCCTAATCACGATTTAAGAAAATTGAATCAGAAAGAAAGTTATTCACTTAGGAGACAATGCAGAACCAATTTAATAACATAAACTAAGTAGGGAAACAGGGTGTTTATTCTCTATAGATGGAAAATTGTGAGTTGATCTAGATTTGGAGACATTTGGGATGTAAATAGACTTAATCAGTCTGGCACTGTTTATCAGAATAAAAAAAAAACCTATATATTCTTTGGTCCAGCAATTCTGCTTCAGTATAAATGGTTATACTCATACACAAAGACCAGGATTTTCATGACAGCAAGTTTGTTTTGTTTTGTTGGCGGGGGGGTGGTCGGGCGGTTACCGGGGCTTGAACTCAGGGGCACTCGACCACTGAACCACATCCCCAGCCCTATTTTGTATTTTATTTTAGAGACAGGGTCTCACTGAGTTGCTTAGTGCCTTGCTTTTCCTGAGGCTGGCTTTGAACTCATGATCCTTCTGACTCAGCCTCCTGAGCTGCTAGGATTACATGTATGCAAGTTTTTAATAATAGAGAATAATATAAATATTCAGGTCTGGTTATTAGTAAATAAGGTGAGTACACATGTAGAAAAATTGCACTTACATATATGTAGAAAAATTTTAAAAGGATGCATAAGAAATTGTTAATAATATGCTTCAGTCAATAAAGTGATTTAACCTTTACCTGTACTAGTGCAATAAAATGTCTTGGAATATTATGCACAAAATCTTTTTCTGTGGATGTGAAAATGGAGAGTCAGTGTTGCTTTCACAGTAATAACAACCATTTACCAAAAAGAAAAGAAATAGTTAATAATGGTTGCTTGTGGGAAGTGAGACTATTATAAGCATTTGATTGTATTTGATTGTATACTTTTTTAAAAAAATTATTTTTTAGTTATAGTTGGACACAATACCTTTATTTCACTTATTCATTTTTATGTGGTGCTGAGGATCAAACCCAGGGTCTCAAACATGCGAGGGGAGTGCTCTACCACTGAGCCACAACCCCAGCCTGATCATATACCTTTTTGTAAAGTTTGAAGTATTTTAGAAGATTGTGTGTGTGTGTGTGTATGTGTGTGTTTTGTTTGCTTTTTGGTCAAGAAAAAGGTAGATACGTGTGTAGGTGAAACTTGGGAGATTACCATAGTTCTTGTCCTTGAATGGCTGCAACTTACTTTGAGAGATATCCAGCCGAAAGCTTAGACATGGAGGATGCACTGTTCTCTGAATCTCCAGAAGAAAAACTCCAACGTGCCTGTATTTTACTCCTGGAAATTCCTCCATAGGAGAAACTTTCTTAGACCTCGCTTTTAATCAATGCCATGTGCATACAGAAATGATTTCCATGTTCAGGACTGTTTAAAGTGGTATGCGCATCAATTCAATCAAAGTAATTATTTTACCAGCTTTTGTTTCTTAATGAAACTATTCACTTCAGCAGACATGGTTACCAAAGAAATGCTTGCTTTGTTAGCCAGTTCATATTTCCCTGAGTTTCAGCAGTATTTTCAAATGCTTGCAGCCTTTAATTAATGAACAACTAATTCTGCGAAGGCCTGCTATGTGCTTAGTTTGGAAGTACAGAGCATGAGTGTTAAAAGAGAAAAAGTAATTAACAACTAATAGGCAGTGGTGTTTCAGATCTTCATTTTTAAGTATGCACTAGATGAAATGTAGGATTGCTGGTTTGGATTGAGAATATGGTGTCAATGTCACATCAAGGAAAGACTCATTCATCCAAATAGCCACCATCGGCAAACTTAGCCAACTATTCTGCATAACTGCAATCGAATATATTAAAAATGAAACAAAAGGGAAGATTTCAAGAACAACAGAACTATCTCAAAACCCTGAGAGAGGCATGGCACATCTCATATTTGTTCACAAATCAACAGAGAATTATGTGAGAACTAGTGAAGGGAGGTGACAGGAGGGCAGCAAAAATCTCAAGGGCTTCCAGAGGTCATAAAAGGCACCCAGAGAAGCCAACTCAGACAGAGGATGGCAGAGTTATCTGGTCAGGATCAACTCCATGTCTCTTTCCTTCCTGGACACCCACGTTTGACATTGCAGGTTGAGGAAGGAGTTATATGGGGACTGTGAGGAGGTGGCCACATGGCCAGGCTTCCCAGGGGTATCCTCGCTCACCACTGTAGATTCTGACATCAAATTACTATTAGTTCTTCCTTTCCACTCCCCCAAGTGTGATCAATTACACAGTTACCCTAATATAAATCGATTAATGTGTAGATAAAGGAGAGAGGGCCCTTTGGATTCTGACTGCCATAATGAAAACATTTTTGGATCACCACCTAAAACACTAAGCAATTGGTGAGATACTAAAAAATAAAGATTTTATTAATGGAAATCCACTGGATTTCTCTTCTGATACAACTTTATGTGATTCAGAATAAAGGAATCCATTTGTCTCTTTTTACATAAAGTCCATTATCTGTGGCAGGCAGCACTTTGTGGTATATTTTAAGTCTGTATAAGAGGCGAACTTCCTAAGATAGCCACCAGTGATCTCTACCTTCCATACTGTGACTTTATATGTTCCCTTCTGTTAAGTGTAGGATGGATCATGTGACTGGCTTCTAATTAGTTAAATATGGCAAAGGTGATAGCAGGGTCACTTTGTGATTGGGTTACAAAGGACAGTGACTTCCATTTTGTTGTCAGGCTTACTGGCTTACAGGTATGATGCACACTGCCGAGAAAGCTCCAGCAAATAGCAGCAAGACATTAAAGCCCCCAGACCAACAAACCTTAAGGATATGAATTCATAAACAACTAGGTAATGAGCTTCGAGGTAGACCCTTTCCCAGTTGAGCCTTCATGTGAGATCCCAGTTCTGATGGACACCTCCATTGCAGCCTTGGGAGGAGACCCTGAATCAAAGCTCCCAGCTTGGGGTGACCAGATTCCCTACCATAGAAATGTGATTCCACAAGACTGTGTGGTTTTAGGCTGCTGAACTCCAGGAGCAATTCCTAAACTACAAAAACAACTATTAGGTTCTGTGTGACATTGAAGAAACCACTTAATTTCCCTGGGCCTCAGTTTCTCTCTCTTTCTTTCTCTCTCTCTCTCTCTCTCTCTCTCTCTCTCTCTCTCTCTCTCTCTCTTTTTTTTTTTTTTTGGTACCAGGGATTGAACCCAAGGGCACTTAAACTTTGAGCTACACCTCACCCCTTTTTAAATATTTTATTTAGAGACAGGGTCTCACTGAGTTACTTAGGACCTCTCTAAGTTGCTCAGGCTGGCTCTAAACTCACCATCCACCTGCCTCAGCCTCCCAAGCCACTAGGATTACAGACCTGTGCCACCGTGCCCAGGTCTCAGTTTTCTCTTCTGTCTGGTACACTATAAGGCTCAGCAAATGTTTGTGGCCTCAGCGATTTTGAATTAAAGAGGTTGGGTGAGATAATATCCTAGCTCCCTCCTAACACAAAGATTCGACAATATTTTGCTTAGAAGGTGACAACTCTTGATGACAGATTTTTAAATAGATGTGCAGTACCTTTGCTTTGCTGCTACTATTTCTCCCTCAATTTTTTTTAAAAGATATTCTTAAATTGACTTAAAGTTTGATTGTTTTTTTCAAAAGATCTCAGAACAGAGAAACCTTGCTTGAAACATTTTGTAACCTACTCGACTTGTTTTTAAAATATTCTGGCCTGTACCTGTCTGGAAGCCTGGCTGAGGGTCACTGGGTCCCTGGCATTGCCTTTGATGTAATGGTCATATGCCCTCAACCCTTGAGTAGATAAATGTGTAGTTATGATCACTGTCTCACCTGGATCCAGAGCAACATCTGCCTTTCATTTAGGGCAGAAGACAAATGGAGCCTGCGCTGAGCAGTGGACACATTTCCTTTGCCTCCCTCTGAATTCACTGGCACAAGCTTTTCATGAATCTTACAGGTCGTTTCTAAGAACCTCTGGTATAATATACCGCAAGTCTGTGCTAACCCTGCTTTCCTGAGGATTAAACTTTGGTTCATTGTGGGCACAAAATGGGATTTCACAGGCTGGAAACAACGCCTTTGATCTAAAATCATTCCCATCGTGGACTCTAAAAATATTTTTTGGAAGTGACTTTTAAAAATCCTTACCAAAACTTCTTTTAACATTTAAAATGATCCTTGTTTTGTTATTTTATATTGTAGGGGGTTGTTTAAACAGTGAAAGAAACAGGTCCATCTTCCATTTGTTCCCACAAAGATCCCTATACTCAACTCCCAAGGATCAAACAGAGGGAAAGTGCGGGCCAGTTACACACCTGTGCACGGTACCCTGGTCCAGCTGTGCAGACTAACTATTCAGACTTGGTTGGGTGCGGTGGTGCACCCCTGTCACCTCAAAGGCTTGGAAGGCTGAGGCGGGAGGATCACAAGTTCAAAGTCAGCCTCAGCAATTTAGTAAAGCCCTAAGCAATTTAGAGACCCTGTGTTAAAATAAAAAAATAAATAAATAAGAGGACTGGGGATGTGACTCAGTGGTTAAGCTCCCCTGGGTTCAATCCCCGAGTACCACACCACACACACACACACATACACACACACAACCCATATGTGTGTGTGTGTGTCTGTATACACAGGCTTAGGATTACATTTTCTTGTACTTGTATATTTGTGTACTTGTATACTAGATATTTTGGCATTATGTGATGATGCATTGATCCATTTGATTATTTTTGCCATGGTCTTCTACAAAGGGACTGATTTTGGTTTAAATAAACAGAAAAACATCACCCAGAAATGTCTTCTTTGGGGGGTAGAAGAGGAGGAAAACAAAGGGAAATTCATGTGATGGAAAAGGATATAGATCATAGCTTTGTGTTTTCTAGCATAACTGAGTCTCTCCTATTTTTGACCACTTCACACAGTTTAAGAGATTCCTCTTCTACCCCCTCTTCAAGATCTTACTCATCCTCCAGGTGTGGGTTAATGTGTTAGCCATGCACTGATCTCAGAAGCCAGTGAAGTGGCACTTGCAAAGTTCTTACAGGCACATGTACATGGTGCTGATATATTATCTTGACTATACTAACCAGTGAAGAGAAGCCAAGCAAGTAGATTTTGGTTACGAACCAGCACTTTACTATCACAATGCCAGCAGTTTCTGGATAAAAGTCAATGAAAGTAAATCACTATGGAGGAAAACTTACTAATGCAAGAAACTGATTTCTGCAAGCTGGTTTGTTTTTGTGACCATTTTTGATGTGATGTAAAACTTAGCATGACTGTATGTGGAATTTCATGAAAGTGCAGGATTTTTAATTGTAAAGAATTTAAAGGATGAGCTTAATTTAATCGCTTCATTGCCTGGACTGAGTAAACCAAGATCATGAGTTGATAAGAGGATATCCAAGGTCACAGAGCTGGTAGAATTCTGTTCAGCACCTGGGCTTGTAAAGGCAGCCATTGCTAAAATAAGGAATGGCACTCAATGGTTTGCAAGAACCGATGAGAATCGCAGGTGGAAAGGTTGCCTCTAACTGTATTGTTTTTATTGTTATTTAAAAATATATTTGAGGAGAAGCACATGAGAAGGCTATAGGCATCAGTTACAGTGGAGGAAGGTCCTGGGAATTCTGGCTGTTAGCAATCTCAGAGGGAACCACTCTCCATGCTTCACCAAAATCTGTCCTCCTTCACAGAAAATACGAGCTATCACAGCATCAAAACTAAGACTGACCCTTGGTTTATTACCATAACTAGTGAAGGTTTTCCGTGGATTTATTAAGGTCATGGAGCTGAACTGAAAACAAGACCAGTAAGGCTCAGAGTTTGTTAGCAATACAAAAATCAACTTGCCAGGCCAAAAAGCAAAACTAAAAAAGGTAGAAATAGGCTTTATTCCTCGATTATGGTTTTTTATGTCTGTCTCTTGGCTCAGAGGCTAAGAGATTAAATAAACCCTAGAAAGCTAAAAATTATACTAGGAAAAATAAAATTGATAGTAAAATACCTAAAAGCAAAAGCATTACTTTAGGAAAATAATCCATGAAGTGGAAAAATTTCTAGGAAGAACCAGAGAAAAGACAAAACGAGAAAGCCAACGAGAGATGATAGTTATGAAGAAAGAAAAAAAAAAAAGATCCAGTCCCTAAAGCACAGAGACTTTGTCCACTTTCTGATGCTATAACAAAATATCTGAGACTGGGTAATTTATAAATAATAGAGTTTATGTGGTTTACAGTTCTGAGGCTGGAAGTCCAAGAGCACTGCACCAGCATCTGCTCAGCATCTGGAGAAGCTAGTCCCACATGGTGACAGGGCAGAGGGCAGCACAGGGTGGGACAGGGCAGGTGTGCTAGCTCAGATCTCTTCCTCCTCTTACAACACTGCTAATGCCATCATGGGGACCCCACTCTCATGACCTCATGAAATGCTAATTACCCCTCACAGGCTAAATACATATGAATTTGGAAATTAGGTTTTCAACACATGACACAGGAATTCTGAGGGAAAACACAGGTGGCTGCAGCAGAGTTGCTTATTGAGTAGATGCAGTCTGACCCTGGAGGCTTACCTTATACCACACACAAAGTAATCCCATCTGAATAATAAGTTAAAGTATAAAAAATAAGCTGGGGTGTAGCTCAGTGGTAAAATTCTTACTTAAGATGATGGGGGACCTGAGTTCAATTCTTAACTCCATAAAATAAAAAAATAATAAGTAAAATGATATAGCTCTCATATAAATAGAAAAAAAAATAGGAAAATTAGATTGGATTACTTTGGTTTTAGATGTTTTAGAAATAAGATAAAGAAAGGAAACATAAAATAAATCAAGACAGAAAACATAAAATTTGTCCAAACACATCAATTATAACAATAAATATAAATGCCTTAATAAAACTCCCTTTTTAAAACAGAATTATCATCAAGGTGAGTTTATAAAAATTTAAATACAGTTATATGTCACTAATAAGGGACATCCATAAACCAAAATGACACAAATGAGTTAAAAATCAATCATAGGCAATTAAGACAATTAGATAATACCACACACACACACACACACACACACACACACAAAATATAGATCAAGGAACAGAGCAGAGAATCCAGAAACAGATGATTGTGTGGTTTATGATAAAGACAATCCCACAGCACTGAAGGCAAAGTTTAAATGTTTCAAGAGGTGGTACTGGTTAGGACTTGGGTAGAGCACTTGCTTAGCCCACTTGAGGCCCTGAATTCCATCCCCAGTACCCTCCCCTATCAAAACGATGGTGCTGGGTAATTGGAGAGCCATAAGAGGAGGCGGGGGAAACGTCATCCCTTACCTCACACCACACACAAAAGTAATCCCATCTGAATAACAAGTCAAAGTATAAAAACTGGTCTGGGGTGTAGCTCAGTGGTAAAATTCTTGCTTAAGATGACAGGGGACCTGAGTTCAATTCTTAGCCCTACAAAAGTAAAAAATAAAAATAAAATTAAAAAGCTCTCATATAAAAAGAAAAAAATTAGGAAAATATCTTCATGACTATAATTAGGATGTGCAAGGTTTTTTTTTTTAAAATAGTTTCAAAAAGTACTAACAATTAAGGCGGGAAATAATTATGTATCATTTAAATGAAAAAATGTAGGAGAAGATATTTGCAATATGAATATTCACAAAAAGACTTGTATGGAAAATATATAGAATTTCTACAAGTTAAATAGAATAGGCAGACAAACCAATAGAAAAATAGACAATAGTCATGAGCAAGCACTTCTTCATAGAAGAGAATACTCAATTGGCCAATAAATACCAAGAAGGTGTTTAGAATTATTATATATCAGGGAAATTCAAGCCGAAACCACAGTGAGAAGCCAGCAGCCACTAGAATGACAACAGTAAAATAACTGATAGAACCTCATGCTTTGGAGCAACTAAAGATCCAACACACTGTCACTGGAAGTGAAGTTTCTACAACTCCTTTGGAAAACCATTTGGCACTAACCACTAAATCAACGTCAGCATATCCAAATACCCATGAATTTCATCCTGGTTTTATATTAAACCCAGATAGGTACAAGCATGATCATAGCAGCTCTATGCAATTGCCAAAAGCTGGAAACAAGCCACTGCACTTTACCAAGGAATGGATAAAATGTGGTGTGTTCAATAAAATGGATCTGATCAGGAATGAGAATCTATGTGCTATTTTTATGTAGAGACATTGAATATTGTTTTAGCTCTTTTGTTGTTGTTGTTACTATAACCAAAAGACCTGACAAGAACAGTTTTATAGAAGGCAACATTTATTTGGGATTCATGGTTTCAGAGGTCTCAGTCCATACATGTTTAATTCCATTACTCTGGGCTGGAGGTGAGACAGAACATCATGGTGGAAGAACATGGTGGAGGAAAACAGCTCAGAACATGACAATCAGGAAGATGAGAGAGAGCTCCATTCACCCACTCACCAGGGACAAAATATAGGCCCCAAAGGTATGCCCCGATGACTCACTTCCTCTATCCATATACCACCTGCCTCCAGTTATCACCCAGTTAATTCTTATCATGGGGCTAATACACTTATTACATTGAGGCTCTCATAACCCAATCCTTTCACCCCTAAACTTTCTTACACTGTCTCACACATGAGCTTTTCGGGGTTACCTCTTATCTAAACCATGACAACTATCACTAGCATAATGATAAACAAAAGAAGTAAACAAAATAGTACAAGATGTATGAGTTCGTTGCTATAAAGTACAATAATAAGCAAACCGAATCTATGGTGTTAGAAGTCTGGGTAGTGTTCATCTTGAGTATGGGGTTGTGACTAGGAGGGGACTTAAGGGGGATCTTCTGGGATGCTGGTGACTTTCTATTTCTGTTCTGGGAAATAGTTTTGTTGGGATAGTCACTATGGAAAATTCATCAAGCTGTGCATTTTTATTTCAGTGTGTGTTATATTTCACCATAAACTGTTTGCATCGAAAGAAAATTATAGGCACTATTTTCAAGCAAATGCAAACTAAAAGTAAATAGAGGTAGCAATCATGATATCAGAAAAGGCAACTTCATGAAATGAGGTTTCCATGAATCAAAGGTCACTTTCAAATGACAATGGATCAGCTCACCATGAAGCTAATCAGTTGCAAAAACCAATGCCTCCAAGGAACTAGCATCACGTTAAAAAGGCAAAATGTTTGAAAAAGAAATGTTTACCCCAAACCCATTGCTAGGGTACATATTGAGCATGTAGATGACGAGGCAGAGCCGCTGCTAGTGCTAATTGCACTTTCTTTGTTAGAAATCTGTGTTACTATGACTCACTTCCTCGTAAGATCAACCAGCAGCTTAGTGGCAGGCCCAATACGTGTTCCTTTCCACAGAAGAAGTGACGGTTTTTCCTCACTGTAAATGGTACATTTGGGACAGCAGGTAACAGGGCAGAGACACAACTACACATGACAGGCCATGTGGGATGAGGTTCTGAGCTCCTGGCAGGGTGGGCTGACTGTTCCTCAGGGCCATTCGTGACCTTGGTCCTTGTGTGCCCACTTGTACGGTTTGTTGTTTTTGACCTTGATCATCCACCTATGACCAAAATTAGCGAGTGGAAACAGAGGTCCTAAAGAGGGTCTCCGGTCCCTGAGTTGGTCCATCCGTTACCTAGAGTATAAAGCTTGACGGGCCCAGCACCACTCTCCTGCCCCATGTGTCGGAAAACTGTGCAGAATCAAGGCACGTCAGTGCCGACATTTTTATGGGCACTTGGCCTAATTTTCTTGTACTGTCTGGGAAAGGAAATCTGGAAGGTTCCACCTACACAAATTCACAACTTTGTTTATTTTCCTTTCAAGTCTCCTTCTGAGGCCAAGACGTTGGTGAGATGAATAGTCCATTTATTGCCCTGGGTGAGGACATCACAGTCTGTCATTGCGCAATGTGTTTTTTATGTGTGAACTTGGATGGTAAGTGAAGAACCCGCAAAGGAGGGGGCAAGGAGGAAGGGACACAAACAGCCAGTGGGAATGAATGGCCTTGTTTGAAGGCTGATTTAAAAGGTGATGGAGTCATAGTCGACCCTACCCTGACTATCCGTGGGCAATGGCTGAGAGGAAATAAACAAGGCCAGAATGAAATATAAGGAAGAGAGCACCCAGGAGGCTTTAAATAAAGCAGACATAACCTAATCATCAGGGTTCATGTGGGATCTCTACAGCTAAAGGGGAATTGTAAATATAGGCAAGCGTTCTAGAAAATGCTCAACAATGTTGCCAAGGCAATGGGACCACTGTTATTAAAAAAAATGTATCATGTGACCCACCTGTGCAGCTGCCCTTCTCAGAGAAGACAAACTAAATTCAAGGGACCTAAGTGGGGAGGGAGGCAGAATTGTGTCATTAAACACTTAGAGGAAGTGTGAAATGGTCCCGTAGACCCGGTCCATGGAGCTCAGCCCAATAGTTGGAAAGTTTCAGGACCCTCTGAGGAGAGGTTGGGGGTGGGTTGGGGGTCAAGGGGGGGAGTCATTAACAAAGGACAGCAGGGACTTGGGGGGGGGGTGGCTAAAGACTGACAGCAGTGGCCCTCTTCAAGCCAGGATGAAAGAGTGAGCCTGCACTGAAGCCAGAAGTAGACAGGCAGGTAGTCAGGGTGTCATCCAGGAGAAAGGAGGAATTGAAACCTGGATTCCTTTGGAGCCCTTTCTCCACCCTTATCAGGATAACCTGCCCCTGCCTCAACCTGTTCCTAAGGTGACCTGTCCCAGGGATTGTCACTCCCGACAGGGAGTTGTTAGTTACCTCTGCCCCCCTTCCTGCCTGGATCACTCCTCGCTGACCCCTTCAGCCCACCTGTTTCCCACCTTTGGAGCATTTCCTGGGCCTAGAAAGGAGAAAGATAAGGGGAAGAGAGCAGGAGGACAACAAAGTCTAGGACATATGAAAAGGTAAAGCATCCTCACTTCCTGGGATACCAGCATACCAGCTATGGCCCCCTTCTCCCTCCCTGGAGAAGTCTATGTTACCCCTTTTTAAAGAAACCCTGCTTTATATGCTTGCCTCTACGTGCTTCTCTAATGTCACACTTCAGCATGTGGGGAAGCAGGACCAGTAACCAGCCGTATCAGCATCATCCCCACCTCCTCCCCTCGGTCTTCCTCTGCAGCAGATGAACAACATCTTGTTTTTAAGTAGAAGCCACTCAAGCAAGAAATCATTTTTTTCTGGTCTCCAGAGCCCAGGAGCTGTCGTTTCTCCCTAACAACAGATTCATCTGTGCCCTGTAGACCTGTGACTCCTGGAATCTACCCTATTTTCTTCTTTGTTTCCACCCGTGGTAAACTCCAAACCACATTTATGAATCACGTTTACCAAAAGTTTTACAGAACTTCACTTTCACGAATGCACTTTATGGATTCGTGTCTGGCTCTTCTTCATGTTCCTACCCTGTTCTTTTTTTTTCCCCATATCCCTGTCACTAATTCTTATTTTATATAATTGTACTCTATATGGATTTCCAAAACCCCTTTAAATATTTTGATCCAGTATTAAGAAATGATACCAGGGTGACTTTTAATAATATTGGTCTATAAAATATTACTTCCCATTTTGTGCCAGCTTTGTAAAGAGGAACTTAAAAAAAAAAAAAACAAGAGCAACAATTACAGAAGAGCTAAATTGGAAGAGGTTGTCCACATTTCTTGATCTAACTGCTGGTTCATGCGGTTCATCAGCTAATGAAGACATGGTAGATTGGTGGTCAGGTCAGCTCTTCCATTTTATGGGCTCAGGAGCAAAGAAAATATCAGGAAACTAAGGCCGATTCCACCAAAACTTTCAGAGTACGCCAAGTTAGTCAGGCTCTCTGATGGCTAATATTTACAATTAAATATTTCAGTTATAAATCATAAAACATATTACATTTCCCTAACTTGTTTATTACATCTTCTGGCATGTTCTGTTTCAGAGAGGCAGATGTTAGGTTCTCTTTTTCACTGGCTAATTTTATTGAAGATTGCTTTATTATGAAAGAAATACAAGTTGTTGTTAACCAGTGAATGGATGATAAAGGTGAAAGACTAATGTTTTAATTTTTCTGCCTCCTTATCTCAGTTCCCTGAAGTTATGATTACTAGCAATTTGGCATCCATTCTTCTAGACATTTCCTATGTATATGCACACACACAAATATGTACATGAGTGTCTATGTTATATCTATTAGAAGATGCTTCCTATTTTTCCACTTCAATAAATGGGGAAATCAGACGGCTGGCCATAGCTTGTTGGTCACATAACAGTGGCTTCAGGTCCCCTGGACAGGACTCTACTCTCCAACTCCTATCCTGGTGCATACAGAAGGATCACGGGTTCAAAGACAGCCTCAGCAAAAGCGAGGCGCTAAACAACTCAGTGAGACCCTGTCTCTAAATAAAATACAAAATAGGTATTTTATATGATGTCGCTCAAGGGTGGAGTGCCTTTGAGTTCAATCTCTGGTACCGCCCGCCCCCACCCAAAATTGTGTTTAATTTGTAAATTCCTATGATGGCCACCAGAGGGCGTCAACCACTCAGAGTGTTCTACGCTGAATCGCTATAGGTCCTGCTTGCCCAAACTTGCTTAGCTCCTAAATTGAATGCGTTTGGCTTCCATTGGCTAGTATGTTTTTTATTCCATTATATTCTTTACATGTCCATTATCGAACTTCTTTCCAAGTTATGAAATGCAACAACAATGCAGGTAAAATGCTTTACACAGTACATTGCTAAATACTTAGTTGCTTTTGTTATTGTCGTTCATAATCTTTTGTTGTTGTTGTTTTTAAGCAGAGAACCATCCCTTGCTATGATATCCTTCCTAATCTATGTATCCTTATTCAGGTCTTTCTGTTTAAAATAGCCCAATGCAGGTTTATCACACCTTTCCCAAAAGTGCTTTGGCCTTCAATTGCTTAATTAACTCCAATGCAGGTGGTTTTAGACGGGTTCACTTATTTTAAAAAGTATTCTTACTTCTTGTTAAATATAAATATAAATTACAGTATATGCCCTCCCCACATCTCTAATAAAATGTATTTTGTGAAATATGCATACTTTCCAGCAGATGATTATGGAACATGTCCCAGGAAAATTACATTTTCTTAATTACAATTATCACAAAAGGAGAATTTTAGCTAAAATCGTGCTATTCATGGATGTACTGGGCAAGTACATCCATACCCAGAATAAGGGGAAATTTCTTTCTCTACTAAGCTATTCACAAATTCAGCTGAGGGGTATTTCAACAATTTAACTTAACTTCAATAAGTTAAATATATATTTAAATGTATTCTAAGCAGGAGAGTATAGACAAATGTTTTTATTTAAACAGAAATTAGACTTTCTGACGTTTATTTACCAATATTGTATAATTAAAAATTCAAAGGCAAATGAGTAGCAAGGGATAATATGCTTTAAAACCACACGGTGGCGCTATTTCATCGCATTGCGAAATTGCGGCGCGATCCACTAGAAATCATCGTCCCTGAAAACAAGACCATGAAGGAGTTGCTTTCCCCTAGCACTCCAAGTTTCAATCAAAGTAGCCGGTACAGTTTAATATTAACTGCTCTAAACTGTGTAAACAATAAAGCAACAGCAACATGCAAATGCAAGGAGTATGAGGAAATTAATGCTGAAAAGTGGATTGTTTGAGAAGTTCATCATCAAGACTTCATATTGATATCCCAGACTACTGCTTTTCAAGGCAATGTTCTGCACTCTCCCTGGATAGGCAAGGCGTTGTCACTTTCATTACATTTTGCTTTCCCCATGATCCACTGAAGCAAGCAAGGGAGATTTTTTTCCTGTTTTACAGCTAAGGAAACCGGAACCTTTCCTGGCATTCAGATTGCAAAACCTTCCTCAGCACTGGGGACCCCTTTTGAGTCCTAATACTTCGTTGACGCTTGAGAGAAAGTGCAAGTCTGAGGCACTTTACCCAGACTATTTTGGAACGCTGGCTGTAGAGTTTTCCCCACACCCCACCAGGTGAATGTGGTTGTATCCTAAATTCTCCATTCATTCCCTGTGGCCAGAGCCAACTAGCTCCAAAGTGCTGATCATGAAGCCCCATCTTCCACCCCCCACCACCATGAGCCCCCCAGGGAGCCTGTCTTCCGTTCCAGAAACACAAAATGATTTATTATCTGCATCGTTCAGCTATAGAGCTGAAATCTGCATCCTGCATCTTGTCCCTCATGACAGGGAAACTGCAGAAAACAAAACAGCATCCACTCATTTCTTATTCATGGAGGAGGCAATGTATAATATGATTACATACATGATGGATTGGATCCGACAGACAGTATAAAAGGCAAGCTGGAGAAAATTAACTAGGGAATGGATTTTTCAATGCTATTCAATGTCTCTCATCGTGAAGAGTGAAAGGGGGTGAGATGTGAGGCAAATGCAAAGAGACACACAAATAACTTTCAGTACCAATCTTTAAAATAAATTTCTCTATCAGGCAAAGGCTCCCCGTGTGTTTGCTTATGCTGGGCATATGGCTGTGTGCTTTATACCTGGTCTCTTCCGATCACCTTGCTTTACAGATTTAAAAGAAAAGAGGTTCAAGTTCACAAGCACTGAGCAAGGCTGGACTCAGACTCACCTCGCCCATACAAACTGCTATCCTCGCCCTAGGAGCTACTCAGCCCTCAGCTGGCTCCAGAACACTTTTTGGCAGTGACTGGGACCCACCTGGGTGTGGTCACAATCTACTTTCAGCTGCTGACCACTCTGAATAGGTGATACCTGAGGTCAGATGCAGGATCTTCAGGAAAGATAGTACCTAAACCTCCAAGTCTCTGTAATTTTGTGTGATATAATTTTCCATCCTGAATTGATATTCACTTTTATAACTAATTTTGTATTTGGAATTATACATAGGTATAATATATGTGTGTGAGTATATGTCTCTATCTGTCTATCTATATAATTTTTTTTAAAAAAAAGCTCCTCAAATCATATAAGCTTCAAGCTTCACAAAATTGGGAACTGCCCCTGCCTATACTTTTCCAGTTGTTAAATATTTTGCCTTTCAGCCCTAAAGGGGCTAAAACAATTTATCATAAATTGAAGCCATCATTGGGCCTGCAACACAGTTTTCCTGGAGAAGAAGGAGGGGAGGAAGAAAGGAAGGGGGGGTCAAGAATGGACAGGATTCCATGCAGGCTTGGTGATGGGTTTCACTCCCTAGAAGGAGAATCTATTCTGTAAGAGCGTCTCTTAAAACAGCAACCTGTTAAACAGGCAGGAATTTCCCTCTTATGATTGTTCTAGAAGTTTCCTCTTATGATGCTCCTCTTGTGACCTTTCTAGAGGTCTCCCTCTCTTGTCATCTTTCTAGAGGTCTCCTCCTGTGACCTTTCTAGAAGTATCCTATTACGATGATCATTTTAGCAAACTTAACACGGCTTCAAGAGGCCATCCAATAAAAAGACAATGGGTTCATATTGCCATTGACAGCGAATGGCTAAAGACAAACTCTACATGTTGCTCCTGTGGTTTTTCACCATTCTGTTAGCATGATCAACTGATTATATTGATGGGCAATGATGGTCAATCATTATGATTTTGTCCTTATCCTGATCCCCTGATTAGAGGATTCTGAAGTTCTGAAGGAAGTGGGAGAGTTTGGTCACTGAAGACTAAGTTACCAAGATCGTCTAAGATAGGAGAAACGAGTTCTGTCATGCCTGTGTACCACGGGGTGACTATACATATGGATATATATGTCTCAAAAATAGCTAGAAGGATTCTGAACTTTCTCATCACAAAGAAATAATCAATATTCAAGGAGACAGATATGCCTATCCTGACTGGTGCATTATCATGGTGTGTATATGTACTGAAATATCAGTTGGTACCCACACATATGTATGTGTCAATTTAAGAAGAAAAGGAGAGAGGGATGGAGAGAAAGGGAGGGAGGAAAAGAGACGTGAGGAGGGAAGGAGGGCGGAGCCAACTTAGCCACTTGGCAGTTTTCCGTGGCCCTCCTGCCTCCTTGGCCACACGGTAGCTCCCTTGGGTCATGCAGGCTGTAAGTGGGGTTTGGATGCTCTCGGGTGTACTGGACACAGTGCCCCCGAGGAGGAACTTCACAAATTACTGGGGTTGTCACCTACACTGATGCTGACAAAGCCATAGGTAAGAACCTCACATGAGCTCTGCACTTGTCCCCGGGGCCTTTAGAGAGCCTCTATCAGGCTCAGAGTCAGAGCAGGTAAAGCCATTCGAAGATTAAATGAGCTTCAGAAACATAAACCAACATTCACACAGATTCCTTGTCATAAAATATATATGCTTGCTTTATGCTTTGTGTTTAAAACCGGCTGCTGTTTAAGCTATTTACAGGAGGAGAAAGGGGATCCCCCCCCAACTGGGGATTGAACCCAGGGGTGCTTAACCACTGAGCCACATCCCCAGGCTTTTTATGTTGTATTTTGAGACAGGGTCTCATTAGTTGCTAAGGGTCTTGCTAAGTTGCTGAGGATGGCCTTGAACTTTTGATCCTCCTGCTTCAGGCTCCATAGTCGCTGGGATTACAGGTGTGGGATAACAGGCAAGAAGGAGAAATTTAAAACATGGGGCAGGATTAAGGCAGTAGTGGAGTTTCTTCACTTAGTGTGCATTTGTATAATACAGAAATGAAGAAATGTTTGTTTAGCCCATGAAGCCTGGGTCTTAGGGAAACCATTGCTGCTAATCTGCAAGCCTTCTGCAAATTTCCACCAGACCTCTAGACTCTGTTATTTGTTGTGGTGTATTAATGTGGCCTAAAATCAGAGCTGCTTTATTAGCTCAGCATCACTTCCAGTGGCTCTAATGTACAATTAAACTTTTTTTTTTTTTTTTTTTTGATACCTGGGATTGAACCCAGGAGCACTTAACCACTGAGACACATCCTCAGCCTTTTAAAAAATATAAAATATATATTTTATTTAGAGGCAGGGTCTCTATGAGTTGCTTAGTGCCCCCACTAAGTTGCTAAGGCTGGATTTCAACTGTTGTCCTCCTGCCTCAGCCTCCCAAGCTGCTGGGATTAGAGGTGTGTGCCACTGGGCCCATTTCTAGAATTAAACTTGTTGGTTGTTTCGATTACCTGCTAAAAGAAATTCTAGCTCCCATGCCCTTAAACAAAATGGAACAGACCCTTTACACACACACACACACACACACACACACACACACACAGGATCTCTCTCATGACTTCACCCTCTAGGCTTGGGTGGCCTGTTCTTTGAGCATTGTATTTTGAGACAGTTAAATATATAGAGAAGTCTACCTGCGGAGGTCAAGTTACTTTTGAGCCTTTGCTCCTGGAAGACTAGAGTAGCTTTCTTTGCTGCCATTCCCTTGCTTTACATCATTGTGTTCTTAAAGCTATCCTCCAAGGCTTTATAGGATTACTCATTACATAATGTCACCTATTGACGGAAGAGAAGCCATTAGACAGTCTCTAGTTATCTGAAATTTAAGTAGGCTTACCAAAGCTCTTAAGATGGCAAATACATGCATTTGTAGCACTTGCTGTCCCACTGGGGTTCGTTAAATGGTCTGGGGGTGGGGGAGGGGAGGGGAAAAGGGGGGCGTTTGCAGGGACATCCTGGGGAAGTCAGTTTTCAAGGTCCAGTTTAGAAACAATCTTTCCCCTCCCCTCCCCTCCCCTCCCCCTTCTCTGCCCTCCCTTCCTCTCCCCCTCCCCTTAGTTCCCTCTCCAGTTTGAATCTTGTCTGGCTTTCACGCAGCAACTCTTCGGGACATTTACAAAATGCTTCTGGACAGGTATCCACAGGAGGCTTTCTGTCGAAAATAGACGTTTTCTGCGGAAAATGTGGGCAAAGAGGCCTGGCATCCCTGGGCTGGGACCGGGGTCGCGGGTAGGGTGCGGGAAGCTGGGGCGTGGGCTCGCAGGAACAGGGAGTGGGGCTCTGCAAGGAAAAGGCGCGGTGGGAACAGCCCAGGGCCCCGGCCCACGCCCACTTCCCCAGCCGACTCCTTCTGGGCTTCATTCTTAAAAAGTGATTTTATTAGCGCCTTTCTTCGGTGTGCTAGGAAGCCTAGTGACCACTAGGGGACAATATGGTGCAAAATAAGAACTTGATCATACATGCACACAGCTGACAGTGTGCGGTGTAGGGAAATACAATAGAAGGACCATCAAGAAGTGTGCTGGGTGTGTTTCCAAGCCCGCTTCTCCATAGCCATAACCGTACCAATATCAAACTTTAACTGATGCTGGGCGGGATGGCGCAAGCCTGTAATCTCAGCTGCTCTGGAGGCTGAGGCACGAGGATTGCAAGTTCAAAGCCAGCCTCAGCAACTCAGTGGGACCATGTTTCTAAATAAATACAAAAAAGGGCTGGCGATGTGGCTCATTGGTTGACTGCCCCCCACCCCGAGTTGACTGCCCCCCACCCCGAGTTTAATCCCCAGCACCCCAGCACCCCCTGCAAAAAAGAGTTAAGTTGGAAGGAATTTGAGAGTATACGAACTCCTCTACATCAGATCAAGCTAATTCCTAGAAGCCTTCGTGGCTCACTACCCTGAAGAATAAGATCAACTTAGTGGGTTTCCACCAGGAGTATTTTTGCCTCCCAGGGGACACTGGGCAATGCCTGGACATGTTCCCTTGTTACATTTGGGGAAGGGGAGTAGACACCCATAACTAGTGGGTGGAGACCAGGGATGCTGCTCAGCATCTTCCAATGCACAGCACAGACTCCTCCAAACAACAAAGAATTAGACCACCCCAAAAGTCCATCATGCCAAGGCTGAGGAACCCTGGTCCAAAGCAACTGTGCAGGTGGTAGATGCAATTCCCGCCAATGAGAGTGACCATCAGTCCCTTGAGCACTTTAAACCCAGAATGGACTTGTGTTGTGGATGTGTGGCCCTAAGTATTGTTCTTCTTTCCTCTAAGCTGCCCAATGTGTCAAGGCAGCTGCATCCATTGTCCAGATTCCTGCAACCCAGGAAACTTGTTCAGTGTCAGGCATCTCCCACGGAGGCCTGGGCTTACAAAGGCTTTCAGAGGTGGATTCTGGAGCCTGCTCATGTAAAGTCCCAGCTGTGGTCAGGAGCACTTCCTCTGCCTCCAGGCACTTTAGTCTGCCACAGGACTTCCACCACTTACCTGCTTGGTGACTGAACAAGTCACTCAACCACACCTCTATGAGGGGTGCGGTCATGGCTCCTACCTCCTACAGTTATTGTCAGGAGTAAATGAGTTAAGATATCGGAAGCCTGGCAGATCCACTGTGTTGTAGGCATTTCCCACTTCTCTCTCTCTCCCACAGTGCATGATTCCCTCTTAGTTCTGCTTTAAAAGAATTTAACCCAAGTGCATGTACAACAACTTCTTTGTCTCATTTTGTGTGTGTGTATGTGTGTGTGTGTGTGTGTGTGTGTGTATACCGGGGCTTGAATCCAGGGGCATTTAACCACAGAGCCACATCCCGCAGCTCTTTTTATATTTTATTTAGAGACAGGGTCTGGCTGAGTTGCTTAGGGTCTTCCAAAGTTGCAGAGACTGGCTTTGAACTCACAGTCCTCCTACTTCAATCCCAAGCCACTGGTATTACAGGCATGTGCCACTGTGCTTGACATCTCATCGTTTTTTAATTTAAAAAAAAAAATCTTCTCTTGCGTATGTTATGATTGCCTGACTCATTTGATCATTATGCTTTCAACATTTTTGCCCAGAGATAGCGCAGGGTGGTGATCGCAACTCTAAAGCCCCATTGCCTGAGACTGAATCCTGCTCTGCCCCTCCCTAGATAACTGACCTTGAGCAAGTTATTTCATTTGCCAGTGCCTCCATGTTCCTGCCTCCAAAATGGGTATGATGCATACCCATCATTGTAAAGTTTAAGTTCATTAATATTGCAAGAGCACCAGGAGGAGGGCCTGGCACACAGCAAGTTCTAAAACAAGTGAATGGAAAAGAGAGTGATGAGGTAAAGACCAGTACCCTAGCTCCTAAAAGTGTAGCCCAACAAATACCAGAATAGCAGATGGTGGAGGCTGAGCTCACAGAGCAAGAATCCAAAGGGCATCCATCCACAGGTGGTGGGCTTCCTTTGCATGAAAAACACTCGTGGCACAGGAGTGCCACATTTGGTCCCGTCCTCCAATTTCACTGAGAGGGCAACTTGTGCACAGAGTCAACAGTGCATGGTACAGCTCAGACCAGCTGGTCTAGGCAATAGCTTGCCACCTATTCTCTATAGCTAGGAACTTCAATCAGTAAACAGAATTGCTCTGACATTGCTATTCACCTTGTCAATGACTTGCAACCCGGCTCTGGCACATCCTGGAGCAGTACCACGTGTCTTATGGTTTGGCCTTCTGGGAATGTCTGATGTCTCGATACTTTGTCAATTCAAAGTACCTAGAAAACGTTGGCTGGCTTTTGTGTTGCTTCTACCAATGGGTTTCACCTGGAACAGAATGCCACTCCTAACTCCTGAAAGCAAAATTTAAAAGGAATGGAATTAAACAATGAAGAGGAATCAAACATGAAGATTACAGAACTTCTCCTAAAAAATCTGCTGTCCTTCAGTGGTCACCCAGTGAATACCCCATTAATGCCATCTTATAACTCTGGGTTGACTCTTCTGTCTCCCATCTATGAACTCATAAGGGCAGGTTGTCACTGTCAGTTCTGTGTCTTCAGGATCCCAAGCACAGGACCAGGCACACAGTCAATCTCCACACACACACACACACACACACACACACACACACACAACTTTCCCATGCTGGATGATGAGGTGACAGGTGGTCCAGGCCATAGGGCAGCATTTCACAGAGTGTGGCACATGAAGTCTGCTGAGATGGTTTCAGGCATGACGCGGAGAGCACTGAATCATACAACAAGAACATTACACAATGTTTACATGTATTGAAACATCACATGGTACCCCATTAATGAGTACAATTTGTAAGGTTATGTATCAGTTAAAAATAAATTTAATATTTTAAAAATTAATCAATCAATTAATTAATCATCCATTGACCCTTCAATATGTCTGATTTCTTTTGGGAGAACGTTTCCATTTAAGGCCAATAATAATAAGGCCTGTCTGTCTCTGTCTCTCTCTCCCCTTCTCCACCCTCCCTCTCTCTCTCTCTCTCCTCTCTCTCCCATTTCCTGCCCCCCCAATAGCTTTTGGACAAACTAAATATTTAATAAACCCAAGGCTGAGAATGTTTATCAGGCAAAAATAATTCAAATTTAATGCATGGCTCTCAGGACAGGTGTTGATGAGCGTCTCTTCTTTTTAGCCAGTGATAACGTCAGCTTCGGCTTCCTGTCCTTGTGCCAATAGCATTCTTGCTCAACACATACCCTTGTGGTCTCCTCCACTTCCTCACCCTTTTCAGCAAGAAGGACCCATCATCACCTCTGGGCTAAGGCTTTGAGCCACTATGCAACCTGCCCCCAGGTCCCTGCACCCGGAAGCTACATTTTGAAAGGATGGCATTATGGGAGAGAAGAAGCCAGAATAGAAATATCATTGTCTACCTGCAAGAAAAGCTGCTCTACAGCAATCTGACTCACACTGGCTCTTATAAGAAAAAAGAATGCAACTCTGCTGGTGCAACCACTATGATATTCAGGGTTGTTTATTACTGCAACAAAGCCTATCCTATCCTGACTAATCCAGTGGTATTTTTTTAAATTACAAAATAAGTGAGTGAATTTAAGGAGACTATTCACGAAATAATGGTCCAGGATTTAGCAAAAATTATGGAAGTGATAATCAAATGACACATAGCATCGACTAACCTTAGAATTGATTCTCCAGGAGTCAAGTCCTACCCACCGCTCCTTCCTGGGTTTCCCTGAGAGACAAGGACTAGGCTGGGTGAAGTCCAGCCTGGAGCTAAAAACAGCACAAAGGAAGAGTAGTTTCAGAAATCTAATGTGAGCCTCTGCCTCCTTGGTAACCAGCAGAATTAACTGACTTTAAAAAGTGGGATCAGTACAATAATTAGAATCATTAGAAGGTTGAAGAAAAAGGCTTAAAATCATCTGCTTTCCCATGAATAGCATGACACACTCTCATTATCTTTTCTTTTATGAAATTCAGATTTTTTTATGGCCTTGTCACATCTATGGATTGGACTCATGATTCAATACCGTGTACTTCAAGGTCAATTTTTCCTTTTCCACTCCTGAGGTTCTCACTTGGATCGAAGTCCACATTATTTGTTCATTCCCATTAAACCAGACAGGGAATGGATGCACATATAATTTGCATCTTGGGGCTGATTTAGTATTGATCCAAAATTGTAGTGTTTCAAAGCAGGAGGCAAAGCCCATGGAGTCAATTGCTTCCAAATAATTTCTCTTCCCCAAAGAAAGGTCAGGGGGTATTGATCTGGAGACTTAGATATCTCTGGGACTCACTGACAAAGTAGGAAAAACACAGTACAAGTCCTTAGGGAATCTGACTCCAATCCTAGTGGAGCTGTTTAGCTTTGAGAAAGTTGCTTTACTTCTCTGTGCCTATGTTTTCCATCCCCAAAGTGGGAAAACTAATAGTTACCTTAACCAGGTAACTAATACTGCTGTGCAAGCGGATGATACATATGTCAATTGAAAGTCATTAATAGCAGCTAAGCTAGCCAAGTTCTCACCTCATAGATGCTGTGCTGAACACTGCAATACTGACTCATTGAATTCTCAGAACAGACATATGCAGAAACTATCATCTTAATAAGTCCTTTTACAGATGAGAAAACTGAGACTTAGTTGAAGAGGGCCAGAACTCTAGAATAAGTGCAAGTGGCCCTGGGTCCCTATTCCATCCCACCTCCCTGCTTCCCACAAAGGAGCTGGTGCTAGAAAAGCTCCAGATGTGACTTGTTGGCTGGGGTTGTCCTCTGCACTGCCACACTGCATTGGGTTTTTAATGGGTTTGTCCACATAGGGTTAATCTGAATCTGCATCTGCAGGGAGACAGAGGCCAGCAAGCAGGGCCAGAGCACTCCCCGCTGCTTAGCAACTGGCCCAAACAAGCAGAGCCTGAGAAAGAAGGGAAATGAGCTTCAGGGGTGGGCGGGAGGAAGTAGTGAAGAAGGGGAGGAATTGGGCCCTGCCAAATCTGGGAGAGACTGGGCAGTGATGGGCTCAGGGCTCTGGTCTTGGAAGCAACCAGTAGGATCTCACCGGCAGGCTCCCCGAGGCCAAGGGCTTTCTTTTCAGGCAAGAAAGGCTCTGGCGGGCATTTTTCATTCAGACCTCATGTCTATTTGGTGCCTTCTCCCCCGTCCTATGGGGTAGCTGATTGGGCATTTGGAAAGTTTCAATGCAGATGTTATTCACTTAACTAATCCAAATGCCAAATGCCTTCCTTCTTATTGTTTCCTGGTCACTGTGATGGAAGATAGAAAATGGAAACACCCCATCACTTAAATTCAACCTTCACCTTGGCCTTTAGGCAGCCTGAGATGGTGAGCACAGGCACTAGACCTCCAAGGGCTGGATGTAGGTCATGGGAAGATCTCAGCTCTCCAAATCCAATGTGACTGAGACTCTGAGAGGACACAATTTGAGATGAACAAGCAAGCCCCAGTGAAGCCTCACCCCCACCCCAAGACAGAATGGATGGGGCCTTTTGAGCTTCCAGCTGAACTGTGGCTCCTTGAAGGTTGTGTCCTCACAGGGCAGAAGGGCAGGAAGGGCTTAGGACACTTCCCTCAACCTCATTTTTTGGGGGGAGGTACCGGAGATTGAACCCAGGGGCTCAACCACTGGGCCACACCCCCAGCTTTTTAAAATTTAGAGACAGGGTCTCACTGAGTTGCTTAGGGCCTCACTTTTGTTGAGGCTGGCTTTCAGCTTGCAATCCTCCTGCCTCAGCCTCCGGAGCTGCTGGGATTACAAGCATATGCCATCATGCCTGGCCCTTCAACCTCATTTATAATGTTACTAACCCCATTCACCAGAGCGCTGCCTTAGTGGCCTCTTGAAGTTCCCACCTCTTAACACTACCGTATTAGCTATGAAATGTCAATGAATAAATTTGGAGGGATATATTCAGACCAGAGCAGGTTCCCAGGAGAAAGGCTCTGTCTTCACAGCTGTGGAGATCATGGATTTTAATCCCAGGATCCAAACAACCATATTACTATTTTTAAAGGGACTCCTTTCACAGCTCTACCTAGCAGGCAGGTAGAAGGAGGCAGGAGACCAGTTGGAAAACAACTGTGAAATTCCAGAAAATTCCAAGAATTCTATCAGGGTCTAAGTTAGAAGAAATGGTGGGTGAGGGGTGGGATTTGAGAACAAGAGGGAGGGGCAGGAATTGGTGGGAGGGTACCAGTGAGGCTGGCTTGGGGAACAAGAGGAGAGAGGATGGGTGATCTTTTGACCTGGCCACCAACTTACTATGCCTGATCCTTGGTCACAAGTTCTACCACCAGGGGCCACAGCTCTCACCAAGACAAGAAAGGCACCCGTGTATCCAGACCACCAGCAGTTGGCTTCGCACAGGAAGGTCGCTCCTCGTGCCTGCGGCCAGCGTTGCTCTCCAAGTGTCCCAGCAGCACACCCCGCTCCATGCAGAGGGTTGCTCCATGCAGATGGACCTCACACCAGCTGGCAATTCTTTTTAAAAATACAAATCCTATCCTCAAAGGCACAGGGCAATGAAATTTTCGAAGTGGAAGAGCATGTCACTGTGCTCATTAATTAGCCCAAGAGCTGAGTTTGGTCTCCTAGTGCAGGTTGACTGTTCCGCCATTTGTATCTGCTATGCTCCATTAGGCTAATTTGTTTTCAGATATAAATTAAAGCTGCGATCCCAAACCCGCTGAGCCGCCTTTGTGCAGAAACACCCCATTCTGTATTTAATGAGTTGGCAGGTTTTGTAGATATGGAAGATATTTTTTTGATTTAATACTCAAGCTAAAAAAGAAAATTGCCCTCTGGTGCACATAAATGATTAAGTGGTATGATATAGGGTGGTACAGGAGAAAGCCAAATGCCTGGGGCAGGTCAAATGTCTAAATGCTTCTTGATGTGGCATTTGCCAGTTCACTTTCTGTATCAAAAAGCACTTGGCCATCCAGCTTGGTGACACACGCCTGTAATCCCAGCAACTCTGGAGGCTGAGGCAGAAGGATCACAAGTTCAAAGCCAGCCTCAGCAAATAAGTGAGATACTAGCAATTCAGTGAGACCCTGTCTCTATAAACAAATGTTTAAAAGGCTGGGAATGTGGCTCAGTGGTTAAGCACTCCTGGGTTCTCCAATCTCGCCCTCCCCGCCAAAAAAGCACTTGGCCTCTGGGAAGATCTGACAGGCCCCCCAGGTCACATCTAGGTGTGGAAGCATCTCCTGCCTGGAGCATACAGGCAGGTACGCAGGCAGTGTAGAATAAGCCCCCTCCATTGCTGTGATTGCATTGATGGCAGAGCCAAAAGTCCTCTGCCCAACATGTCTTCCCACTCTGGCCAGAGCAGCACAACCGCCACTGTATTGAGTTGACACAGTGACTCTGGGTTTGAGGTCAGCAGCACTGGCTACATAATTTGCAGGACCCAGTGCAAAATGACAATGTGGGGTTGATCTGTTCAAAAAGTAGGGGAAAACTGCAGCTAAGGAACTAAATTTAAAGCTGTTACCCTTCAGTCACTAACCCAACTTGTTATGTGCCTTTTATTTGCTTTTTATTGTCATGCAAAGTAAAGAAAACAGACTTTGAAGTTATGGGTATGATTTTTCATGTTCTTTTATATTATTCAATGCCAGTGTTCAAGGCAAGTAGAAAAAAGCATTTAACAACATGAAATCACCAAAATTATACAATTTGTATTTCCTAGCTCATACATGCATGCAGATCTCATTCTTATCAAAAGAGATGCTACACAAAACAAACTCAGCTCATTGCTTTTTCCTTTTTTCTTTTCATTTTCTCTTTTTTATTTTGAGAGAGGGTCTCACTAAGTGGCCCAGCTGTCCTGAAACCCATGGTCCTCCTGCCTCAGCCTCCCAAGTAGCTGAGATTACAGGTGTGCACCAGGGAGCTCCGGCTCAGCTCACTTCTTGATATATACACAATCCACCCACAATCTCTGCATTCAGCTTACAGATGAGGAAAGAAAGGAACCTGGGGCTTTTCTCTCTTTTCCTTTCCTCCTGAGCCATCATCTCCAGGGTAAATGGTTGCCTGATGCATGGACTTAACCAGGATGTACCAGGGTTTCTTGGCCATTCATCTTTTCAGGACACTTTTGCTTTCTTTCTGCATCCAAAGCAAGTTCTGGTTGGGACAGAAAGCATGGGCCACCTCCACTCACTTGATTGTAGACCTGACACCCTCACCTTGCAATTACTTTGAGTCTGGCTCAACACCCTTGTGTCCTGAGCCCACCAGCTTCCTGAGCTCATGGAATATCCAGAAAGCTACACGTGAATGTGGTAGCCGGGACAGGCAGACACACATCATATACATACCTCCTCTGCACACACTCCTGCTCCGTTATCCTGTAGAACTTCACTCACAAAACACCAGTCAAAGAAAAAAACATATTAGAGTTTTAAGACAGCAAGGGTATAGCATTAAACCAGGCCCCAAAACCCCCTCCTGAGCATGACCCTGTGTGACTACAAAGGTCACACACCTAAGAAGCTGGCCCTGCTTACTGGAATCATTAGAGCACTTTTTCAAAATCCAAACTTGGAGGTTTTGATTCCATCAGTGAGGGTAAAGTGTGTGTGTGTGTGTGTGTGTGTGTGTGTGTGTGTGTGTGTGTAAGAAGTGAAATTAAAGCATAAAACATATGCAGAAAATTGCATAAGTCTTGAATGCATCATTGGGTGAATTTTCACAACTGAATGGCACCCATGTTATAAGCATCCAGACCAAGGACTAGAATGGTCCAGCACCCCAAAAGTTCTTGCCCCTTTCCAGTCATTACCCCCATTGCCTCAGTTTGGATCTTAAGTAAAGGTCCATGTGGCGAAGGCTTGCTGCCTAGTTGTGCAATACTGGGAGGTGGTGGAACTTTTTCTTAAGAGGTGGGGCCTTTAGGTCATTGAAGGTGTGCCCCCACAGGGGATTGTGAGGCTTCAGCCCCTCCTCTATGTTTTGTTTCTGGTCATGAGGTGAGTGGTTTCCTCTGCTACATGCTTCTGTCATGATGTGCTATCTGACCCAAAGCAACAGGGTTAACCCATCACAATGGGATCTCCAAAACTGTGACCCAAAATAAACCTTTCCTCTTAATAAGTTGACTTGTTAGGGTAGCCCAAACCATATCAATAATGGGTTGTTTCTAGGTGTTCTTCTACTAAAAAGTGCTGCTGTAAACATTTTTGCACATACTACCCAGGCATACAGGGGTGCAATTGCTAGGCTGTTGAATACTCTTATGATTAACTTTAGTCCACAGCCTATATTATAGTTTAAATATGAGGTGTCTCTCAAAAGCTCTTGTGTGAGACAATGCACGGATGGACATTTAGAAAGAGAAATGACTGGGTTATGAGAACCTTAACCTAATTAGTACATTATCACTGATGGATTAGCTGGGTGGTAAATGTAGGCAGGTTAAGGTGTAGCTAGAGGAAGTAGGCCACTGGGTGTGTGTCTTTAGGGATTATATTTTGTCTCTGGTGAGCAGAACTCTTTCTGCCTCCTGATGACCATGTTCTGAGTTGTTTTTATTGGCCAGCTCTCCCTCTATGATGTTCTCACCTTGGGCCCAGAGCAATGGATCTGACCACCTATGGACTGAGACTGCTGAAACTATGAGCCAAAATAAATTTTCCCTCTTCTACATTTTTCTTGTCAGGCTTTTTGATTACAGTGAGGAAAAGTTGACTAAAACAGCACATGTACTACCAAAAGGCTCTGCACTGAACACATCGAGGTGCCCTGGACTGGATCCTAGGGCAATAATTGGGTTTGTGGGTGAATACTGGTGAAGTCTGAATATGTTCTGTAGTTTAGTTCATAGGGATTTGTCCATATTAGTTTCGACAAATATGGTCTTCTAAGATGTTAACAGGGGAAACAAGGTGACAGGACGTACATGAGATTATCTGCACTACTTCTCAACTTCTCAACTTACGTGTATATTTAAAGTGATTCCAAAATTTTTAAAAGTTTATTAAAAAGAAAAGACTTTCTTAGCAAACACCTTGCTAAGAATTACCAATTTTTTTTTAAAAGCATGAAGGCACTATAGCAGCATTTATCTAACTTGCCTGATGAGATTTACCCGGAGTAGATTCCCATAACCATTTCTTCTCATGGTTCTCATTAGCTCTGCAGTAGGACCCAGGATCGGATGTTTAACTTGCACTCACCTCACCCTGATCAGGCAAGTTTGAGAAATACTACATTGGAGGGCAGTTAAAATAGTTCTCAGAATCAACGTAAGCTTGGTCCATGCTCCACTTGTTACCAGCTAGCTGGGTGACCTTTTAGGCACATTACTTAACATCTTAGTGAGTTAACAGTAACATAGTCAAGTAACATAGTCAAACTGTACAGCAACTGAGACATTTAAATGAGGTACATTCAAAGTACCTACTACAGGGCTTGCACATTGAGGTTTGTGTTACAGCTGACTAAACACCTTATATTCTGATTTTTCTTCCTAAGACAAACGGACAAGGTTGATGAACCGTGATCACAGTTCTTATATAAGTTACACCACACCCCATGCCCATCTTCCAGAACACAGCTAACACCAAGGGAGTGGGGAACACAATCTCCACTTCATGTCACCCTTTATTTAGACAGTGGAGAGAATTCTACTCTCCATTGTGCCAAATGAGGATAGAGTTTGCACATTTCCACAGGCATTTGCCCCAGGGAGAGTCACTGATTGCCTGCACAGAGGCCCCAAAGAGCAACCCCTCTGTGTGTTCCTCGTGTGGGCCCCAGAACAGCTGGGACGTTGGATGAAATCCCTTCTTGACAAAGGGCAGGAAGTGGTGTGGGCAAAATATGAGCACTGCTTAACATGACATTTCATGGAAATGGAGGGACAGTAAAGTCCCCTGGCTGCTTCTCCCTCTTGATGTCCTGAAAACTTCCGTCTCATTGTAATGAGAAGAATCACCCCAAATCTTGGCAAGGCCTAAGGTAGCATGCCACAAATAGCTAGCTCCCTTGCTCCTGTTGAAATAATCTATTAAGATCTTATCATTTGTTAACATCAGGATTTTTTTTCAAGCCTCTGAAAAGATGGTTGGGGAAAAGGTGTTGGCTATGAGATGAACTAGGTAAGAGGTAGTGAAGGATTGAGGCCTCCTGAGATATGGCACTGGGTCAAGGGCTTACTGAAAGACACGTGCAAATGCTGGGGAATGGCCAACAGGACACAGTGGGTCATTATATTTTTTTAATATTTATTTTTTAGTTGTAGTTGGACACAATACCTTTATTTTATTTATTTTTATGTGGTGCTGAGGATCGAACCCAGGGCCTTGAAGGTGCTAGGCAAGCGCTCTACCACTGAGCCCAGCCCCAGCCCAGTGGGTCATTCTTTATGAAAGGTTTTCCCTTCTACAGTAAGTCCACCCTCACTGCTGTCCACTCTAACCATCCATCCAACACTCAGTTCATGGAGCCTCCGTGTTCAAAGTACCACGCTACAGCAATTCATGACCTTGTTTTCAAATGACTTTCAAGCCCAAGGAAATTTTTTATATGATAATATCTTACGACTCTTTTGCTAGTTAGAAAGAAGTGGGGGACACTGAGGGACTACAAAACAACCTATTGAGACCAATTAAAGCAAAAAAGGAGGGAAATTATTGGAAGAATCAATGGATACCTGATAAAGTCAGCCAGATTTCACAGGAATCTGGAAGCAGAAAGTAGACAGTCACCCAGAACCAAACTAGTGCCTGGCCTGTCTCTTTAGGGCTGGACCATCTTGGTCTCTGCCTCTCTCAACGTATTAGAGTCTTTGCAAAACCGCACTTTCACACTCTTATGCTCTGTACATGGGGCTGAACATGGTGGCCCCAACCTCTAGAGTTCTATCTACCACCGGGGAGCTCTAGAGCAACTGGCTGATGGTCCAACTCCTGAGGTATTCTATTGTATCCAGTTTAGGTCAGAAGTTGTAGAAATACAATTTGGGTCATGAAGAAGTATAATCCTGCAGTGATTGGGAGGGGCACTAATTCTCCAAGAAAGGGGCAGGGTCCCAGTAGACATCCATAAGATATTTACTACAGATGGAAAATGCCCTGCTCCAGATTCAGAAAATATCTTGAGTGTCTTCGCCATCTTCTTTTATACATCTCTGTCCATCAGTTCCGTGTGGTACACTTGAATGTTGCAATCCTGACAAGAAAGAAAATAAAGCGAAGGAAGAGATCCAGAACAAATCATTTGAACTTAACATTATCTGGGATGGATCCTAGTTTCCAGCTAGATCCACACTGCCTCAAGTTCTTTCTCCCTCACACACTTGAAATTCATGCTAGAGAAGAAACCTCAACGGATTCTTCATGTTCTTTATATGGCATGGAGGCGACCCTGGCACCTTCTCCCTATTAGGGCCTTTTTAGTGCACCATTCGTGGATAGAAGGCACAGACAGGAGAGGCCATAAACTGCCACACAAAGGAAGAAAGACAGAGAGGAAAGGTTAGGAATGGACAGAGATCTGATAGCAGGAAAGCTGGCTCCAATTAACGAGACAATGGGAGCCTTGACATTCCTGGTGGATATCAGTGGTTAAGCACTAGCTGGGGTTCTGAGGTTACATCTCCCATTCATACTGCAGCCCTGGATAGCAACCTGAAACCCAAGGCCATGGGCGGGAGCATCTGTGAGCCCAGAGTGGATTAGAGCCCTGGCCTTGGGGGTGGGGGGGGGGCCCTTCCAGGCGGCTGTTTCCTCCCTGTGTATGGTTGCCCAGGACCAGGTGTGCTCCGGGCCACCACAATACCAAGTAATTAAGATAAAATGTGCTGGCTGTGTCACAGGCATATTCTTTTATGACACGAACAAAGGATTCGTTGATGAACTAATTTTTTGGTGGAGAATACTGTAGCGTCTATAATTAAATGAATGTTCAGGATTTTTGTTTGTTTGTTTTTCAATATCCCCATTATAATTTCAGTTCAGATACTCCAAAGCTCATGTTTGCTAATTTATTATCGCTTGTTATGGTCCTCTGAGACACAGTAATTGAATTTTACTGGCATCATTACCATATCTACCAACAAGCCCCGTATTCCTGAACTAAATCAGTCAAAGCCTGTTCGCTGGCCTACATTGCTCCACAGCAGCGGAAGCGCTTCTCTGGCCAGGGGGACTGATGGCCTCCTGTCAGTGGAGTGCAAATGAGGCTGCATGTGGTCAGCCCTGACCATCTGCAGAAGCAGTAAAAAGCACAGGGATATCTTAAGAAGAGAACAAAAAAATACAGGGCTCCAAAGTGATTGCCCCTCAAATGACCAGATTATAATTCTACTACAGGCAAAAATAGATGGCCTTCTGGGACACAAGAATCTACATACTTGATTGAGGACCAGGAAATTCCACGATGAGACACTGAAATTCCATCTAAGAAAAAAAAAAAAATACAGATGGATAGCCTACATCCTTTCGTTCTTACATCCAAAACAGGAAAGTAGAAGTCATAATTTCAGATGCATTTTAGGATGACATGGATACCAAAATCATCTAATTCATTATCCTTATTTTTCCTCATTTTTACCTAGAAGGTACACATGAATTTTTTTTCTCAATGTGATTTTTTAAAAAATCCAATCTGCATTCCTAAAGATTGATACCCAAATATGGAGCATGTAGGATTCAGCTGCCTCTGGTCTCCTGGGATTCTTCCGAGAAGTTGCTGAAATCTTAGCCTTGATTGTTTCGTCTGGAAAATGGGAATACAAACTAAATGCCACTTATCTGAAATAGTTGGGACCAGAAAGATGTTAGATTTCAAATGTTTTCTTCAGATTTGGGAATATTTAAATATGTATAATGAAAGATCTTAGGGATAGGACCCAGGTCTAAAAACGAAATTCACATATGTTTTATATATATGCGCCTTATACACAGCCTGGACGTAATTACACACACACACTTTTAGGTACTAGGGTTGCTGAAGCTGGCCTCAAACTTGTGATCCTCCTGCCTCAGCCTCCAGAGTCACTGTGATTATAGGCATTCACAACCACGAATAGCAATATAATCGTTTTTAATGAGGCTATGTTTGACCTGAACCTGTCACATGAGGTCAGGTGAGGAATTTTCCACTGGAGGTGCCATGTTGGTGCTTAAAACATTTTGGATTTTGAATTTTCACATTAGGGATGTTCAGCTTGTAGAAATACAATTGGCTTCTGTGAGAACAGAAATAATATGTACAAATTAACAAAGTACCAGTTCTCATTCTTGGTCGGATTTCATGCTACTTTGGCATTTATTAAGGAAATAGAAAATGTATTTAGTAGGAAGTGAAGTGGCTGAAAGGATAGGGCTCTTCCAAAGGAGCTGTTCCTTCCAGATCAGTCCCTACCATGTTGGAGACAACCGGAAAAGAGGAAGGCCTCTTTTGGAAGGAATGCCCATGTTTCCAAAGGCATTAGACCAGGGACTTTGGCTCATTTTGCACCCAGCTGAAATCCACATACCACTGAGAGTTTGCAGAAGCTTTGGCAGCTTAAGTCTTTGTGGCTTCATAGATCCTATTTCAATTCAGGTGCTGTCATTGCCTTCAAAAGGATGTCTGCTCTGATGACTGAGGAGGAGGGACTCCTATGGCTTCATTCCACAGGCTCACTTTTCTGCATCCCAATTCTTTATCAAAAACATCAGCTGTGCTGGGTGTGGTGGTGCACACCTGTAATCCCAGCAGCTAGGGAGGCTGGGGCAGGAGGATCACAAGTTTGAGGCCAGCCTCGGCAACTTAGCAAGGCCTTAAGCAACTTAGTGAGATCCTATCTCAAAAAAATAAAAATAAAAATAAATCCCAAAAAAAGCTTGTGATGTGACTCAGTGATTAAGCACCCATGTGGTACAAAAAGAAAAAGAAAGAAAGAAAGAAAAAAACCTCTGCTCTACCATTTCCTTGGCTGTTTCTCCCACCCCTCCCTTGTTTAATTAATAATTAAGAAAGTGTTCCAAACAGAATCAACCATCCAGAAGTGGATGCTGTTATGAATTGAATTGTGTCCCCTCAAAACCATATGCTGACATTCTAACCTCCCACTGCCCCAGAATGTGACCTTAGGTAGAAAAAAGGTTGCTGCAAATGCAATTAATTAGCAAGAGATCACGTTAGCGTAGGATGGGTCCCTAATCTAATGTGACTGGTGACCTCATAAAAGGGGGAGGTTTGGACACAGCCAGGCAGACAGGAAGGACGTCATGCGGAGATGAAGGCAGAGACGCGTGATGCATCTGAGCCTAAGAAGACTGGAGACTGTGATTTGACCTTCAGGAGTCAGGGAAGAGGGTAGAACAGTGTGACAGGTTCTCGAAGCCTCAGAGGGAACCCACCTGAGACACCTCCTCAGACCTCCAGCCTCCTCAGCGGAGGCAATGCAGGGCTGTTGTTTAAGTCACCCAGTTTGTGGTGGTTTGTCGGGATTGTGCCAGCAATCTAACCCAAATGGAAACCTCCTCTTGGTAGAAATACAGCCTTTCTCACCCCCTCACTCTTGTCCTGGGACCACTGAGGACAGGGCACTGACCCCGCTCTGGCTTCCACTCCACTAGCACAGAAGCAGCTTGGTGCTGACTGTGGACCCAAGTCCCAGCGTTTGGCTGTGAACTCCAGGCCAGAAAGCAGTTGTCACCATTCATGGAAGGGGGAGGGGAAGGCAGCACCACCATTATCCAAGGTCACATCCCTCACCTCTGGCCTCTGGAATCAGATGGCAATCAGAGCCAGAGAGATGATAACACAGATTGTCTATTTTTTTTTCCCCCAAGTCCTTCTTGGCTCCCTTATAAGGAAAAACTATGTCCCTTGAAGTCTTAGGGACTGGAGTAGCTATTGTGACTCTGAGCTTCCAGAGGAGAGCCTGATGCTATTTTCCCTCTACAGCAAAAGTAGGAAAAAGTTCAAAGAGGAAAGAAAATATAAGAAACCAAACATTCCTGCTGTCCCTTTGTGTCTCTGGCTTGTCTTTCTGTCTCTGTGTCTCTATCTTTGTCTCTTTCCCCCTATAACACACACACACACACACACACACACACCACACACCTACACAGACAAATTCTTTCTCCACGGAGTGAGCTTCCTTTCTTGATGTGCATTCACAAGAATAGAGATATTGGTTTCTGTCCCCTGAGGTAATGATGATAAATATGCCAAGGTCGGCAGCCCCATCAGCCTCTGAGACGGCTTACTCTGGCAACAGCAGAGAATCAGTTACCTGGTGAGACTAGTTGCCTATACTTCAATTCATGCCTACGGTGTCACTGCAATGTCCCTTATCTCACAAAAACACTTGTCTTTCTGGTGCAGAAAGAAATTCATAAAATTATTGTTAGAATTTTTTAAAGTCTCCGTCACAATTTTGTTGGGGAAGAAATGACTAAAGAAGGAGGAGTCGATGGAAATAAAAATGTACTGATGTGTATATTACAATATCTTGTTTCTTGCCCTAGAAAGCAAAAATTCAGACTTCTAAAAGATCAATTTTTTTAAACTCTATTAGCATTTATTGAGAACCTACTAAGCGGAATGTACTATGCTAAGTCATAAAGGATACTAAAATAAATAAGAAATCTGCATTGACTTTCCCAAATGCTTTGAAAGAACTACATTTTCATATTAAAGATTTAAAAAAGGCAGAATCATATTGTACGCCTAGTCGAACGCATCACTTTATAGCCTGTGTCAATTTTCAATCATGACTATATAAATGTATATTTGGGTGGGATTACAGCTATTAGATATTTTTCCCCAACTCACGGATGTGTGTCTCTGGAGAGAACAGGATCTGGCATGGGTGTCTGTCTCTGTGGGAAGAGGACAAAGGGCTACCTGGCATCTCTCATCAATAAGCAGGACCCAGGCTCTGACTAGCCAGGCCCTGAGGAGACACAAAGAGAAACTCAAGGAAGAATCCTTGTCCTTAGGCAGCTCATGGGCCAGTGGGAAGAACTACACCTACAGAGTGTAGCAATGACTTCACCTGAAGTATTTGTGACTGAGATCACATGTCTGTTAAGTACTTAAGGACAAATAATGTAACATTGGATAGTGCCCTTTAGGTGTTAGACAGAATGGGCAGAAAATAAAAGTGACCTTACAGAAGAGGAAATTTGGACCCAGGATGCAGACAGGAAGGATGCCACATCATGACCACTCTGTGCCTCTAATCTGAGAAAGTAACATCTCCTGCCTGAGAGGGCAGATAGTATGAGGACTGAATGAATTAGCATAAGAATAACACTAAAAATAGTGCCTGACACAAAATGTTTATGAAAGTCTGTGAAATTAAATAAACCCCCCAAACAGTTGTGCTTAATGAGTCTTCCATAAGTGAAATAGTACTAGTGTAAGATCAAGGTAAAACTCTGAAACGTAGCTCCTCCCCTCGGTAGGACGTGCCATGCTGTCAGTGATAATACCTGTCCCATAGGCAATATTAAAATTAAGCATTTTCATTTTCTCTGTGACAGAGAGCTATCTTTTGTCTAAAATTCTGAGATGTGGTGACAACTGTACAGTATCAGATTTTCACAGTCTTTGTCAGGAGAGGGTCATTTGGGAATCATTCCAGGAAATAAGAATCCTATTGTTTCTAATTCATTGTGTCCCTCTTCTCCAACCAATTTTTGTTTAAAGTTCAATGCATGCAAAGAAAGACCTTGACTCTTTGAGACAGGGTTCCTTCCTAGGCAAAATGCAGTATCGAGAAAGATTTGTCTAAATGAGGATTCTCGATACCATGATGGGCAATATTCTCAAGTTGACACCAAAACCCTCAACTACAGGGCTTCAAAGGGTGGAGACTCTTCATTTTACTTAATTTTTTTCCAGTAGTACCTAAATAAAATCTTATTTTGAGACATGTTAATTACAAACAGAACCTCATATTAATTTTATTTGGAAAGCATCCCCCCAATTATACTTCATATGGGGGGGGGAGAGTTAGGTAAAAAAGAAAACAGATTTAATTTGTATATATGACTATAAACTATTACACAAATATAACTGAAGAACACCTTTTCATCTTATAAACTCTTACAAAGTTTACCAAGAAATCTTCTTTTATACCACAGATAATAAATGTCATTGAAAAGGAACAATTTTAAAAATTAAATTTGTCAATATGCTATATGACAAGTCAGTTTATGGCTACAGGACTTTGAAATCTGTGGGGAACTGAGAGAAACAACAAAACCCAATTAAGAAGAGACTTAATTAATTCAACACCTCACAGTTATGATCCAAAAGAAGAGGCATGTTCATTTCTGGGCATAAAACTGTTTACCTCAGTCTTTAGTGTTTTGACACCAAGTCTAATATTCAACTAAAATTTACAAAGCAGACAAAACTAACAAGAAAAAGCTACCCATTGCTTAGAGATAAACAATCAGAGGTGACTTATATATCAAAACTATTAGAAAGGAACTTTAATCTAACTAACATTACAAACATATATTAAAAATCTGGTGGAAAGTTATATAATATGCATCAATAAAGAAGGAATTTCAGTAGAGGTAGACATTTTAAACAAGGAAAAGAAGTGGAAGAGAAAAATATATCTATGAAGAATTCCTTAAAGGGCTAATTAACAAACTGGAACTAGGTGGGGATAGATCAGCAAACTTAAATGTAGGTGGATAGAAATTACCCAGAATGAAGTACATTTTTTTAAAGTGTAAAAGAGAAAAAAGAATATTTAAGAGAAGCAGAATATCTAAGAACTGGGTAGGATAATATCATATGGCCTAATATATGTAATTAAAATTTCAGATGAAAAAAAGAAGAAAGTAGGGCAAAAGAAATTCTTCAAGAAGAACTTGCAATGGCTAAGAGTTTCCTACAATTATTGGAAGACAATCAACCACAGATCCAAGAAGCTCAGAGAGACCTAAGCAATCAGGACTGTTTTAAAACACATGAACCCATCACAAGCAAATTGCTAAAAACCAACTGAAGACCTTGAACACAGACTGAGTGGAGACACATTATGTAGAGAAAACCTAGGAAACAGAGTGGCCTCCTTGTCAGAAGCTAAGTGATCTGGAAGAGGAGGAGGAACTTCTAAGGCCCTGAAACAAAAGCAAGCCAGTAAAGAATTCTCCACCCAAGAGAAACAGCTTGCTCAGCAAAAGCACAGTGAAGACCTCTGCCCACAACCAAGGGGTGAGATGACTCCTGGCAGCAGAACCCCACCATAGGAATTGCTGGAGGAAGTTCTGCAGGTAGATGTCAAGGAAACTGGGATGGACATGAAAAATTTGAAAGCCCCAGACATTTTTTTAGACAAGAGTGAATTTAAACAGTCCCTCTTATTTTTAATAATGTGAAAAGCTTTTTTAAAATAGAGGTTGTCAGCCTCTTTCTTAAAGGGCCAGATAATAAATATAATAGGCTCCTGACTCACACGGTCTTTGTCTTAACTATTCTATGTCATTTCAGTGTGAGAGCATGACCATAGACCAAACACAAACAAATGAGTATGGCTGTGAGCCAATAAAATTCTGTTTATAGAAGCACCTAGCTGGACTGCAGGTCAATCCTTGCTCTAAATTAAGATTCTCACACTCTACAGGAAGGAGTCAAATATTATGTAAAGAGAAGTGGAAGATGCATATTTTAAGCCTTAGAGCAAAAAGCTCCTAGAACCAAGTAAGTTCAGTAAGTTCACAAGACACATAATCAATATAGAAAAACTAACTTATTTCTACATGCAAGAAATTGGAAACTGGTACAAATAGAAATTGAAATGCCATAAAAAAGCACCATTTACAGTAGCATCAAAAACAATGAAATACAGATAGAGTTAACAATATAGATTGATGATTTATTAGCTGAAAATTATAAGACATTTATCAGGTAAATTGAAATAAATAAACAAAAAGAATGCAACATTCACAGGCCTAGAGTTGGTATCAAGATGTCAATTCTCCCCTGATTGATCTATAGACTTAATGCAGTCTTCTGTGGTCTGAGCTTTTGTGTTGCCTTCAAATGAACATTGAAATTCTAACCTCCGAGGTGGTAGTGTTAGGCGATGGGAAGTTTGGAAGATGATTAGGCTTTGGAACAGAGACCTTAGGAGTGGAATTATTGTCCTAATAAAAGAGGCTCAAGAGAGCCTCTTTGCCCCATTTGTCATGTGAGGTTACAGTGAGAAGATGAAAGTGGCCCTCACTAGATCTGCAGAACCTTGATCTTGGACCTCCCAGACTCTGAAATTGTGAGAAATAAATTTTGTTGTTTATAAGATAACCAGTTTATGGTATTTTGTTATAGCAAATGTGTAACATAATAATCCCAATAGGTATTTTTTGAGGCAATGATATTAAATTTATTTTTGTATTTATTTTATTTTGGTGCTAGAGATGAAACTCAAAGCCTTTTACATATTAAATCTATACTGTACCACTGAGCCACATCCCTCTAAAATTTATGTATGAAGTAAAAAAAAAAAACTAAACTAAATAGTATAAAAATCAAAGAAAACAAATTTGGAGGACTCATACAACCTTATTCCATTCAAGCAAGACAATTTAGTATTGATATAAGAATGGACATATGTATCAATGGATCAAAATAGTTTCAAGAAATAGACCCAAATTTACCATCAATTGGTTATTTTAAACAAAGTTGCAGAGATCATTAAATAGAGGAAGAATTTTTTTTTTCAACAAAAGATGCTGGACAAGTGTATATCCGTGGATGGAGGGGACAATTACTTTGCTTGGTCCATATTTCACCCCATAGGGTATAGATCCATTTAAAAAATAAATTTGATATGATTCAGAGACCTAAATGTAAAGAAAAATACTGCTAGGAAAATGAAACTGTAAGCCACTGATTGGGTGAAAACGTTTTTCCAATATATATTTGACCAAGTACTTATATCCAGACCATATGGAATCTTCTTAAACTTCACTTATAAAAATACAAAGATCCCTTTTTTTAAAAAAAAAAGGATTTAGATGGACACTTTTTCAAAGAGATACAGGTGACAAATAATTGCATAAAAAGATTCTCAATGTGATTATTACAGAAATTCAAATTAAAACCAAATAAAATAATATTATATACCTATTAGAATTTTTTTCTTTTTCTTTCTTTTCTTTTTTTTTTTAAGGGGGAAAGCCTAATGCTAGCAAGTGTGTGGAGCAACTGGAAATCTCATACATGTCCCATGGGAATACACTATAAACTAATCTGGAAAACTATTTGGCAGTTTCTTATAAAATTAAATATATTCTTAACAAACTCATTCCTAGGCAGCTAATAAAGAGAATGAAGCACATATTCACACAATTGCCTGTATGCAAATATTTTAGCTTCATTGTCCATACTAGTGTGAAAGTGAAAACAATCTAAATGTTCATCAACAGATAAATGGATAAACAACGTGTGTGTGGTTATGTGGATAGTATAATTTTGATTTTAATCTCCCACTTTAAAATTATTGGATTGAGTTCTGTCTTATACTAGATAAACAAGGTGTGGTATGCCCATTCAAAAGAAATAGTATGCAGCAATAGAAAGGAATGAACTATTTCTTGCAACAACATGGATGAATCTCCAAGCATTATCCAAAAATAAACAAACCCAGACACATGCTTCATATTATTTTTATTCATGTGTATACTATATCAGAAAAGGCAAAAGTCTAGGCACAGAAACGATCTGTGATTACCAGAGGTTGAATTCAGCAAGGTAGAAATTGAGTATAAAGGAGAAAAAGGAACTTTTTATGGTTATGGAAATGTTCTGTATCTTGATTAGGTCAGTGGCTATATGATTGTATGCATTTGTGAAAAATGATGGAGCAGTACACTCGAAAAGGGTAAAGTTTACTGCATGTATATTACATTTCAGTTTGCCTTAAAAAGAATAAATCATACCAAATAAAATGAGAGAGAGAAAGACAGAGAGAGAGAGAGAGAGATGCAAGAGGGAGGACAGCCTGGTAGCTCAATGCAGTGCATGGTACTCGACTGGGTGGAGTTGGGGAAGGTAAGCTAAAAAGATGTTGTTGGGACAGTCGATAAATTTGAGTACAGATTATGAGTTACATAATAATAGCATCTTATCAGTGTTAAATTTTGACCCTGATAATTGTACTATGGTCATTTAAGACAGTGTCCTATCCTTAGGAAATATAACTGAAATCTTTAGGGGCAAAGGAAATCTCACACATGACCCATGGGAATACACTGTAAACTAATTTGGATGCCTACATTTTACTCATCAGCGATTGAGAGAGAGATTGGTAAAGCACACAGAACAAAATATTAAGTGACAAAGCTGAGCAAAGAGTTTAAATATCTTGCATCCTTTTTGGTAATTTTTAAATATCTTGCATCTTTTTTGGTAATTTTAAATTGTATGTATGTATTTATTTATTTTTAAGAACCAAGTAAGAAAGAGAGAGGATAATAATGGATGAGACCAATAAGGTACAGGGAAGAATATCCTAAGCAGAATTAAGCCCAAGGCACAAACAAAAAGCAGTGTGTGTGTGTATGTGTGTATTCAGTAGTTAAAATAGAAATAGAAAAAGCACATGACCTGTCAAGGTGTGGGAAGGCAAAGGCCATAAGGGAACACAACAAAGATCCTCCACCAAGCAAACCAAGCTCTTCCCAGAGCCAGCCACCCTTTTCTTTGGCTAATAATAGAGGAACAGAGTAAAAGAGTGTCAGAGTCTTTCAAAATAAAAGGGAAACCAAGGCTGGCACCTTCTGGAGATCACTTCTTTGTGAAGCCCTGACTGAGAAATGGGTAATGGGAAGTTGGCAGAGGTGAGAAAGGACACATGAGGACCTACATTTGTAATATCTGATAAACAGTCCCAAGGAAGGAATGCAAACTACATATGTAGCAAGGGCAATCTGAGGAGAACAACCAGAAGGTATCACACAGACTCAAATTGTTCTTTGCAAAAAAAAAAAAAAAAAAAAAAAAAAAAGGAACCCTCCAACCTCAACACACAAATAGGCATACCACATACAAAGCACCAAAAATCACCAATAGTACACACAACAACATATGCTTGCGAAATACACACTTATGCATATAAAGAACACCGTCCACACAGTGCCTGCAAAATACACACCAACAGTGTGATGGTATAGAATGATCAGTGTACCTGTATGAAGACAAAAGATCACTCAACAGGCAAAAGAAATGTCAATTTGTACCATCTGGAAAGGAGTAGGGAGCCCAGGAGAGAGGCAGGGAGGATAAAAATTACAGTTGATCTTCATTACTCCTGGATTCCATATTTGTGAATTCACCTACTCACCCAAATTTATCACCCAGAAACAACAACTAACAGCACATCCATAGTCATTTGCTGACATCTCAGGGTAGTGCATGATTTGAGTTGCTTGTGCACACTGAGTTAAGGTCCTACAATGTTCTGCCTTTTTTTTTTTTTTTTTTTTTTTTTTAGTACTAGGGATTGAACCCAAGGGTGCTTGAGCCACATCCACAGCCCTTTTTATTTTTTTATTTTAAGTTGCTTAGGGCCTGGCTAAGTTGCTGAGGCTGGCTTTGAACTTTGCTGAGAGCCATCGCCAAGTAGGAATGACATGGCATTTTTGGTTAAGGTGACCCTGCTCAGGGATTAGGGTGGCTCCAGGTTTAGGGTGGATCCTGCTGGGAATAGGGCTATCCTGCTGCCTCAGGTGCCTACTCCTTGAGTTCCCTTTGAGTTCTCAAGAGGTTCTGAGAGAATTGGTACGCAGAGCCCGGTGGAGAGAAAAATTTTTCCCAGAACGTGCGTGTAGAGTGCTGGTGAGAGTTCAGGAATAAAGAATTGCTGTTTGAATCTACAAGGCGGTGTGGTGGCCCGGTTATTTTGTGCCCAGACAGACTGCGGCAGAACTTGAGATCCTTCTGCCTCAGCCTCCCAAGCTGCTGGAATTACAAGCAGGAGCCTCTGCAACCAGCCAGTGTTTTGCCTTCTCAAGTTAGCTCTCATGCTGTTTCCAAGTGTCTTTTTTGCTGTCTATTTTGGTGAAATGCTTCTAGCATGTTTACTGTCAGTTTGCAGTTAAAAGGGGGTCCCAAGAATGCTGGTGAAATGCTGATAGACTGCCTGGTGTCCCTAAGCACAAAAAGGCTAGTGTGTGTCTCATGGAGAAAATATGTTAGAAGCATTGTTTTTTTTTTTGGTACTAGGAATTGATCCTATGGGTGCTTTACCACTGAGCCACATCCCTATCCCTTTTTAATGTTTATTGCTCAGGGCCTCACTAAGTTTCTGAGGCTGGTCTCAAATTTACAATCCTCCTGACTCAGCCTCCCAAGTTGCTGGGATTACTGGTGGGCATGCACCATAGCACCGGGCTCGATGCACATTCTTCAGGCATGGATTATAGTGTTGTTAGCATGAGTTCAATGAGATGAATCAACAACATGTGTTCAACATGATGTCTTAAATGAAAACAAAATAAGATATGGATTGATAAGCTGACAAAAATGTTGTGACTAGCACCTTGCAGGACCTAACCCTATCTTTCCCCTCAGAGTAATCTTTTGGTATTTGTTAATCCAGTGTTCATGGGGACTGACCTTGAATAACAAGAATCAACTGTATTTGAACATGGACTAGAAAGAAACACATCCAATGCACAATGGTAGTGGGGTTTGAGGAAAGGGTGAGGGGATGGAAACTGGGAGTTTTTGTCAATGGAGACATTTAAGGCTGAAAACAAACATCACAAAATGTGAACTGTTACTGAGAGGTGCTAATATGGGTGTTTGTTATTATTGGTAGTTATTTTAATTTCCTAACATAAATATCCTTAGGAGGACATCACCATTGGGAGAGAAGGGGATAAGAGGCTGGCAGCCACCATTCAAACTCTGTTTGCACATGCTCCACCACACATACACGGAGAGCTAAGTGTGAAATCAGCTGCAGGGTAAAGCATTACTTCATCAAAAACTGTAATTTGGAAAAGTGAATAACTGCTACACAGCCACAGCTGGCCTCAATACACAACAGTGCTGCCCTGTCTTCGCAGGAACTATGGCACAGAGCTAGCATTATAAAGCTTTCATCAGTTTGAAAGAAATGCCATGGATTTACATAGTCAAGAGATGCCGTAGTTTGAAATGCTGGTGCGTGATGGTTTATTTCTAACATCTGATACCATTTCACAGCCAAATTCTAAAGCCATGTTTCTGTTTCAATTAGAAATCACAACACCTGTAGCTTCAATTCTCTCAAATGTAATGGCATTGTTCGTTACTCTGCCCCAAGATAGAGCAACCAGAGGATTGTTTTCCTAATTATTTCAGTGATTAATGTATTTAAGTGTAATCTCCAAATATCTCAGGTTCCCCATGCAAAATGAAAAGGATAGTATTTGAGAACAAAGTGGCCCGAACTATCTAGGAACAAAGCATTCATGCCTGCAAAGTAGCCATTTCAGTGCACTGAGATCTAAAAGTACACCTGGAGGTGCTTTCCTAAGTTGACAGGAAGGGGAAGCACTGTAGAAGCAAAACTGCACCCTTACTTCCAATCCAAAGGACAAACGAACTTACACCAAGAATTTAACAAACATGGAAAAATTTGACAGATACTAGTATATTCATTATTTTTAAAACACGAGAAAGGGTTTCAAGAGTTAGCATTCTACACCACATCCGAGCCTTAATTAAGTAGAACAGGATGGCGGGCAGGGCGTGCTGTTATTTCATTTTGTGAATTTTCTGATTGGTTAACACTTAAGGAGAAATGCCTTGTCTCTGAAACTTCTAAAATGGATCATACAACTTGTTGCCCATTATTAGCCCAGACTAATAATGCAATTTATATCTAGCCCATCCTTGATATAGCTGATGATGGTGAATGCTTATGCCACCCTGCAGCCAGGATTTTTAGGATGCCATTTTAACTGATGCAGAGACACAGGCACAAAAAGACTAGGCAAGAACAATGGTAACTTTTGATGACTATGTGACTTCCACGATCCTATAATTCTCTGAAGATGGTGAAGGTATTGATTTTTGGTCATGGTGTGCAATTTTGAAAAAAACTTCTAGTACTGGAAATGTTTTATTGTCATTTATCTCCAGTCCTCAGAAGAAGTCCCCTTAGAAGAGGGGGGTGGTGATTCACTACACATACCATAATCCAGTGTCTATTTTAATGCTTTCTAAATATATAGAATCTTTCCATATTGCTGTACTTTGGTGAAAGGCAAGTGTGTAGCAAGCTAGTCAATGTTTGTGTTGCTCACATACCATTTAGCATTTGGCAGCATTGCAAAATTCTCTGCCTTGTGGAAGCAGGAATCCCACTGTCCGAGCTGAGGGTCACACCACATTCCAGACTGCTCAGTGGCTTGTTAATTGAACATAAATTAAATAAAATCACACAAAGCCTATTCATTTTTTCTTTAGAAAGTTATATCTTTTCATAAACTTTGTAATGGTAAAAATGACCCCCAGTTCAAGGCAATTCCTTCTTATTATTGACCACAAGAGTCAAAGGGCTTGACATTTTACTATTCTCAAAATAGGCATTGCCTGCTGAGACCCAATCACCCTGCATCACTGGTGGGGGTGTTTGGGTTTGTTTGTTTGGCAGTACTGGGGACTGAGCTTTGGGCCCTTGGCATACCAGGAAAGCATGCTCTAGCACTGAGCTACATCCCGGGTCCTGTCACTTGTCTTTGATAATATTTTCATAGCGCGGGTGACCATCTGCTCTTAGAGCCATCTCATTGTTCCATTGGGTATAAAGTCATACAGCCATTTCTTTAAGATGAAGTTCATACTCTACTGTGGAAATGGAAATTAGAAAAACATTAAAAGAGGACAGAAAAACTTCAAGCTTTATGTTTCCTTTTCATAGATGAAAAACTGCTGTAAAAATGCATATCATTATAAAAGGGTATAAAATATTTGGAAACTCGAGCAATAAAACATCTGTTAATAAGTGGGTTTATTGACATAACTGAGCAAAACAATGTATGACATTTATTCATTTCCCACTGAAAGACTTTCCAGTGAAACTGTTTTAAGTAGAACACAGATCCAGGCAGTAAGCATTTCCAGTGATGTTCTGCAGCAGAAAAGGTGGGTGATGGATAGAATCAGAGGTCTTTTCCGCATTTTCAGTGGGACTTAATATCACACTGCTGTGCAAAGAAACAGCTAAGAGATACAATTATATCACAAAGAAGAAAAGCCAGGAATACAAAAGGTGCCAGATAGCCAGCTGGTTGAAAATAAGAGCAAAAAACTCTACCTCCCCTATGTACCAATATGTTCTGAATCTAAAACAAGCACTGGTGGCAAACAAAGAATGACAGTCTATTTCCTGTGGTTTATTAAGTTTTGGCCCTGCAGATAAGACTGCCAGAAAAGCAGCTGTAGTTTAAGTGGTCTGGACATTTACTCATCTGAACATAAACAAAGATCAGCTCATTTAAGTCCCTGGATCCCTGCTCAGTGGCTGGGACAAGGTCAGGCATGGCTCAATTTAGGCCAAACATAAAAGAAGTGACCTGGGTTAAAGGACCCCTGGACTGTGATGGATTCCCTGAGTCATCAGGACCCTCAGGGGCTTGAGGCCCTAAACAGAAGACTCACTGTTAGCCTTAGCACCATTATAGTGGCCTCCATGGTACTCCAATGCCAATAAATCCACAAACATGGTGACTATAACCACAGTGTATACCCTCCCAGTGACTGATTTTTAGACCACACACAAAATTATTAATGTAAACCAAACCACTACATTTAGAGATAAACATGTACTTCATAAATATTAGGGATTGAAAGTATCCCAAATAGCTGGAAACTAAACCAATAAAGGAGACTAACCCTAAGTTTAAAATAAAAATATTGAAAAGTAATACCACAACTATTTACTAAAAGATAAGATTTAATCACACAGTAAAACACTGGGTAGTAGAAGGATTAATTTGCAAACTATAGAATTCTTTCACAGTGAGGGTTAAGTACTCATAAAAACCTTCTAGTTTTAGTAGAAACAGATACCCATTGATGTATTTTTTTTTTCACATTTGTCTTCCGTAATTTCTTCCTGTCTACGGTTTCATATAAGGACAGACATTAATGTGGTCAAAGATTACATTATCAATTGACAATTACCTTTTGTTTTGTCTCTGTGATGCTGGGGATGGAACCCACGACTTCATACATTAGGCAAGTGCTCCACCACTGAGCTACACCCTGGCCCCAACAATCACCTTTTGCTTGTTAAGAAATTACTTTTACTGCTTAACTGTGAAACTCAGAAGTAGGCGCAGTCAACTGAGTGTCACTGATTAAAATGCAATGAGAAGTACATTGCATTTATTCCCATGTAGACACACTGTCAGAGAAGTGGTAAGCTGGATTGCTTGAGTTCCCTCGGGGGGTCATCAGTTACATACATATTACATTCTTTTATCAAATCTGACATTGATTTTTTTTCCTTTTCCATATATAGGTTTAAAAGAATAAAATTAAAACCACAGGAACAACCCTGAAAGAGAAGTCTTGTATGCAGCCTTCTCCTGACAAAGTATGTAATGTTAGTTACCCTTAGAGTCAGCAAATGTTCTTGTCTGTTCATGTTAAAAGGAAACTAGTTGAACGGCCCAGTCCAATTAAAATTGTCTTTGAGTTTATTGGTCAGTTTGTTAAATGTCAGAGATCTTCACATTGTTGAAAAAAAATAGCGTCTTTTATTATTTAAACCTTAGGGTATCCTGAATGCAATGCGCTATCAGCCAACATAATTTGAGTTTCTTGTCGAGAGTGTTACCACCTGTTTACTTCACCCTTCCTGGCAGAGACCCCCCAGACCTGGAGAGTCAGATGCCAAGCCTCCTTTGTAATGGAAATAAGTTCCTTTTTCCTTAAATAGAAACAAAACTCCTCTGTTTGACACTGAATAAACAAAAAAGCATGCACTCCCGGCTTGGCTTGGCTCTTTCTGGCCATGTTTGTTGGGTCATAAGCACCCTTTTCTAGCCCAAAGGAGAACAGGCTATTGCATAGCATGGTTATAAGAGCCATCCCTTAGCTGTGCCATGACTTCTGCCTCTGTAGCCACCATCCATTTGCCCCCTACTCTTGGCCTTGACCACCGTCTATCATATATTTGCTTCATTAGTTAGTACTCAGAAGTGGACGGTAATACCTAGATTGGCTCTCTGTCCCCTTTGTCCTCTCTGGCAAATGCACAAAAGGGGAAAAGGAGACGTATTAACAGGTCTTCCCCTGAGTTGGGCTTGGGAGCCCCACGGAGAGGTGGCTCTTCAAGGCCAATGAGATGGTTTCCCTCCACATGCAGGGTTGCCCTGGACCTAGTCAGCAAATCTTTGCAGAAGGTGATCCTCCCGCCTCAGGCTGCCTCCTGCACCACCACCTGTGCTGTCCATGAATCGGTCACAGGGGAACTCGATAAGGTCCGCTTCACTGAGTGCACACACGGTGGTGCGTGGCCGGTGAGATTGGAATCCCGAGAAGTCTGCGGACACACCAGTGCCCATGGAGCGCAGGGGCCGTCGGGTGGAGTACATGTGGCGAACATGGACCGGGGCTCCACCCTTCCGCCTGGCCCGAAGCTTCCTCCGCAGCCAGCGAGACGCCCAGACGGCCAAGGCCAAGAGCACCAGTAGTGCGTTGACTGCCAGGAGGGCCAAGGTCAGCAGCTGATAGTCGACGCCACTCCTATTCCCTGCCTCTGGCAGGGTGACCAACCCTGCACAGTGGTCCCGGGGGGCCACAGGGCAAACTCTGCCCCCAAGCACTCCCTCCACGCACACCAGGTAGGGGGTGTCCCCGCGTAGCTCGCGCAGCGTGGCCGAGTCGCTGCGCTCCGGCAAGTAGACGAAGCGGTGGAACTTGGGCTGCTGGCCAAAACGGTCGAAAAGCAGACGAAAGCGCGCGCCGCCCAGCGGCCGGGGGCTGCGGTGCTCACGCACGGCCCAGCGAACCGAGGCACTGTCCGCGCCTACTGCCTCCACCGTCAGGTTGCATAGGATGAACTTGTTAAAGTCACACGGGTCAGATACCATAGGCGGCAAGCTCACCCCACTGCCTTGGAACTGGGAGGCGCCCTCCTGCTGCTCTGCGGCCAGGCGTTGCTTCGCTGCGAGCTGCCAGGGGTCGCCGGCGGCCGGTTGTGTAGAAGTGGGCTGGGTTGGTGTGGGCTCCGCGTGGATGGGCTCGGGCAGGGTCGGACGTCCCAGACTAGGCTTCTCCTGCAGGTCCAGGGGCTGTGGAGGGGGGTCCACAGCAGCAGCAGCAGAAGGGCTCTGGTGCTGGAGGCCCGGACCTCGTCGGCTCAATCTTAGAGCGCTGCGGTTACCTATGAGCTCCCTGGCGGCCACATCCCAGGCAACCTCACCTAGAAATCTACCCCGCTGCTGGGGCTGTGGCTGCGGCTGCGGCTGTTCCTGCTCTTCCAGGAGACCATCTGCAGGGGAAGTCATCTTTTCCCCCGCGGCTGTGGGCTGGGTCAGTCGCCTACTATTGGCGGTTGGGGAAGCGGACGGATCCACGCAAGACCCGTTCAGCAGCTGCTGATCATCCAGGTAATCCAGGTACTTGCCCCGAAGGGCAGGGGGATAGCGACACTGCACAAAAACGGTGAGGAGCCGGCCTTGTGCATGCCAGTCACCCATCCAGCGCTTCAGGCCCCGCAACCGGCAGTCGCAGGTCCAGCCGTTGCCGTCTAGATCCAGCCGGTAGAGGGCCGGGCTGGCAGCGAAGATATCCCCTGAGAGGGCACTGAGCGCGTTGTCACGCAGGCTGAGCTCGCGCAGTCGGCCCAAGTGACCAAAGGTGGCGGGATGCAGGGCAGACAACTCATTGCTGCTGAGGTCCAGGGCCTCCAGGCTATGCAAAGGTTCCAGCAGCGCCAAGGGAAGTTGGTTCAGACGATTGCCCTCTAGGCGCAGCTCGCGCAGGGCCTCCAACCCCCAAAAGGCCTCTGGTGCCAGGTGAGTAAGTTGGTTGCCCCTGAGGGAGAGTAGGCCCAGGCGTGGCAGGTGCTGGAAGACACGCGGGCCGAGGTGTTGCAGGCTGTTGGCTGAGAGTATGAGAGTGGAGAGGGAGCGCAGGGGTGCGAAGGTAGCTGCGTGGCGCAGGGAGGGCTGCAGTTCGTTGGTAGAGAGGTTGAGGAAGCGCAGTTTGCCCAGCTGGGAGAAGGTGTTCTTGCCCAGAAAGCGGATCCGGTTGGACTCCAGATGCAGGTAGAGCAGGTTTCCCAAAGGGGCGAAGACTGCGTCCGGTAGCGCCCCTAGGGCATTCCCGTCCAGCCGCAGCTTGACCAGACTCTCCAGGCCGTCGAAAGAGCCACGGCTTAGGCGGCCGATCTCGTTCCCGTTGGCGTACAGGATACGCAGCTTGCGCAGCGGAGCCAATGTGCCCGGTGTGAGCGCCTGCAGAAGGTTATTCCCCAGGTAGAGCTCTTCCAGCCGTGAGAGCTTCTCGAAGGTCTTGGGATGCAGAGAGCGGATCTGGTTGTACTGCAAATCCAGCCTTCTGAGCTGTCCCAGGCGGTGAAAGTCGAAGGCTGTGATATTAGTTATAAAGTTGCCTCCAAGGCTGTAGGTGAGCACGTCCTGGGGGCTAGGCAGCGAGCTAGTCTTGGGCACGGCGCGGAGCCCCCTGTTGGTGCATAAGAGGTGCTGGGGGTGCTGGCAGTCGCAGCGCTCGGGGCACACCGGCTCGGCCCGTGGCGGGAGCGCCAGGCAACCACACACCAGGAACAGGAAGCGCACGGCGCGGACAGCCTCCATCGCCGCCCGCCCTGCGTGCTGCGGCCGGCTTGTCCTCTTGGCCCGCCGGCTGTATGTCTCCTCTGCATTCCCCTTGGCCTGGCCAGAGTCGCTTAAAGGCCTCTTTTGGACTTCTCTGCCCCTCCTCCGCCTTTTGTCCGGTGGCTGGCCTGGGTTTCTGCAGGCAGGTTTCGCTGGGCCAAGTCAGGCGGCGCAGGGTGCTCCTGGAGCCACAGATGCTACTTGTTGCATTTCTGCAAAAAACTGTTTCTCCGGGTGCGCGTCGTGGGGTAGAGGGGAGGGAGCAAGACCTCGCGCTTTTTGTTTGCAGCCGAGTCGGGAGAGCTGGATTCCCTGGCGCGGATTCTCCCCGCCGAGCGGATTCCCCAGCTGCAGGCGGGAGTCCTTCCAAGAGCTCCGCGGGGCGAGGCTTGGCTGCTGAACCCCGGCGGCTCGGCCCCCGCAGCCGGCGCCTCCTCGCTCTTGTCCAGGATTCTGAACGCGGGCCCGGTGCAACAGCCCGGGGGGCGCGCGGGCTGCGTCCGGAAGGGACCCAAGTCGGCTAGAAGCGACCAAACCCGGCGGAAATTCGTTCTTCCCACACTCTGCCCCCCGGGGACGCAGGCGGAGAAAGAGGAGACGGCGGAGGGAGGACAGACCTCGGCAGGGGGAGGAGGAAACGCTAAGTGACTCCGCGTCTGGTCAGCCCGAGCCCGGGACGCCAAGTGAGAAAAGTAGGGATTAAAAACAGCTGTACGGGTCTGCCACGCAGGGCTGGGGGTGGGAGTGGATTACCGGGGGAGCAAACGGGATTTGCAGACAGAGACCTTTTTATTTTAGGCGAGTACACCAGCCGCTTTGGAACAGTAGGAGCTCGCCTTGCCTTAAGGTGTTTACCCATTTATTCTTTAGGTGCCAACCTGAGGGAAGTTTGTGCAGCACCAGAGTTCGCCAGCATTTTTCGACGTGAAGTATGGGGCTGGGGAGGGGGGAGATTGCCTGCAGAAAGTGGTCGATGAACTGCAGTACAAAGAGGCTAGTTCAACCCATTCAGACTATTGCGTATTTGGGTCTCTGATTGTTCCAAATACAGAAAAGCACCACCCTCTTGTAGGTATCTGAACTTAATATTTGCTTGATCTGCTGTAGGGAAGAGCAAGAAGAAAGTTCAGAACTGGTTTTGCCACCATGAAAGTGTCTGTCAGATTTTGGTGATTCAGTCCCATTAATTCTCCAGTCTCAGAGCCCTTGGGGTAGGCTCTGCACGTGTGCATATGGATAATAACCTGCACAGCCCTGTGGTGACTGCTACCTGCAGGGCCCTCCTGCTTTATGCCCAGGCTTGCAGTGATCTTCAAAGTTTTTAGGCCTGTAAGTACTCAGGCTGGGTTTAGTTGGGGGAAGTATTACCTTTTATAAGCAATAGGGAATGGAGCGTTTTATTAATGGCTCTTTGGAGGTTGCTCCTGCTGAGCATGGAATGAGCACGGGATAGGTATTAATTACTATTTATTTATGCAGACTATCTTATTTGAGAGAGAGAGAGACAGAGAAGCTCCTTCTTCTCTGCCTGTACCCAAGTTGTCCAGAAAGAAAAATATAATTTCACTCTGCAATAGTGTGGAAAATTAAAGGAATGAGACATATCCTCACCTTCAGAGGTTGACAATCTATTGGGAAGGCAATCCATTGAAAGGTCAAATGAAAATATAAAGTGGTGATATGATAAAGATGCAAAGATTTGAATTATTTTTAATAATTTCTTTGTTTCACTGCCACACTGAGAAATTCGTACAGGGACATGACAGAAGCAAGTTCTGAATTTAGAAAAAGTTGAGATCACTGATAGGGTGGTCAGCAAAGAATTCATGGGTGAACAGGGACCTTGGCTTTGTGAGGCGATGGATATTCGAGAAATCAAGGTAAGCAGATAGTGAAAAGTCCATTTTGGGCACCAGGTTTGCTTGTGATTTGTTTTGGATTTCAAATGAAAGGTGAAGTTGGGGAACCAAGTGTCTATTTTATCAATATAAAGTTATCCAGGTAGTTTGGGTTTTAGTTCTTATTTTGAAAGCCTGAAATTCCCTTTAGTTCTTGATGACTCTGAAAGTTCAACTACATTAAGAGGAGAACAAAACCTAAGCCTTGTACAATAGAGCACAGGTTCCCAGATCTTTGATCGGGGCCAGAGAAACCATTAGGGGGACCTTCAGTCCCTGCCTACAATAGAGATGATCCGAATTTTTCAAAGGAACCAATGCTTAAAGGCTGTGGACTCCCAGCTTGAATCACTGGAGGTTCCTGGAATGGAGCTCACATATCATGAGCTTCAAAGCAGGTGAGCTCCCGCCACCCACAGCCTCTGAGAGTGCCAAGAGCCTTTTGAGTAGCAAATGGAATGGAAGCTCCATGAAGCCTGGTATGGAAGAGGAAGAAGCAGAAATAAGATCCTACCTCTTTGCATAAGCTGCTTTGTCCTCTGGACCTTTTGCAAAAAAACTCAAAGTATAAGAGGACAGTAGACAGGGCCTTCAGAAGGCCACAGGACTCTAGATTTTGCTCATAGACAAATTTGCTCATAGTCATCTCTAATTAAGTCTTACAAAATTATTAGACTTCTGCCAACGTTTAGTATTTTTTTTTCTGTTTTGGCTTTCTTTACATTCTTTACTAGTGTTTAATATTTCTACCGGTAGTCCTATATTGCTAGTAAAACAACATTATACTTGCTTTCGTGTCAAAAGACAATTGCTTTGTGGGGTGTGGTGCTGCAAGTCTGTAATCCCAGCATTTTGGGATACTGAGGCAGGAAGATCACAAGTTCACAGTCACCCTCAGCAATTTAATGAGGCCCTAAGCCACTTAGCAAAAAAAACCCTGTGTCAAAAAATATAAAATACAAAAAGGACTGGGATGCGGTTCAGTGATTAAGTACCCCTGGGTTCAGTCTCTGGTACCAAAAGACAACTGTTTTTCTATCACATTCCATATTCTTGAAGCAACTCATCAACTGCAAATTGTTAGCCCTGTTTACAATGGATACATATGCAGTATTCCAAATGAGTGTGAACAGTTTCTGATAGGTGTTTTTAGCTCCTCAATCTAGTTTTCAGTTAGAGTGAGATTTTGAAATCTACAGATAAAGTGATAATACACACATTCATACAAATTCTCGAAAAGTGTAACCACCATCTTTTAAACGAATTCTCCCCCCTGCTTTTTTTAAGGTGTATCATCTGAGGCTGAATTTTCCAAATAATGATGTTTAAATACTTGAGAGTAAATTCATGTGCTATTCGTATGTGACCCGGAAGTTCTTCATTTCTGTAATGCTACATGTTCACATTTAATTTTCAGACCACCTGTCTTTCAGGAGTTATGGTAGGACCCTCCAAATCTTCCATCTGCATCTTTGGGGTTAAATTTATTAACATCTTTATTCTTTGACAGCATCATACAACCTAGCTTGTACATGACTTGGAATAAATATTCCTTCGATCCTCTTTAAGGATTTCATCAGGCCATTGACTTCTTTATATTTGCATTGCAACATCAAGAGGAATCTTTGGCTAAATAAACAAAGTAGTTGCTATGCAAAGAAAATGACTCCCTGCTTTTTGCCTTCTAGGTCCTTGGAATCTGTGACAATGATATGCCTGGGACAAATGTGGATAGAACATCCAGACCAAGATATTTATGGATGGAATACATAAACAGATGTTGTGTGGCTATTGTGCATGTAATACAACCTTTGGACCACAGCAACACAGGTCCCTACCTGTACCTTGTGCTTTAGAGGGGCCATGTTCAGTTCCTCATGTGGTCAGACACTACCTCAAAGAGCAGAATTTCAGGCCTCTGAGGGGAATGCCCAGCACAGCTCATAACCCCACTCCTGCTAAAGGTTCTTGGGACCCTGGAATTCCATGCACAACTGCCTAAGTGTGTGAGGGCCTTGTCCCATCCTCCTCCTGGGGGCTAGTTATGTCACAAGTGTCCATCCTGTCGGGCCAAGGGAAAACCAAGGGGCAGCTGTGTAAGAAACAGCTGGAGATGTGACTGGGGTTTCCCCAGGAGAGCTCTGGTAACACATGGCCAGAGCTGGAAAGGGGTACTGTGGCCAGGGACCTTCTTTGGTGCTCTAGTTTTAGGCTTTTCAAATATTAGAGAGACCTGTCCATATGTAGCATTTGGGGGAGAAAGTATATGTTTGATTTAGAAAGAACAAGGAGAAGAATTATAGGAGTTTGAAGGAAAGCACTTTTTGAAACTGTAAATTCTCCTTTATTATAACATAGGCTAGGCCAAAATTTCTATGAAAAGCAATGTTCTTTAGTAAAAGCATAGTTGTCTCCATCTAAATAACTATCTCTTAACGATGTAATGTCTTTGTTCATGGATGGATCCAGACTTGATCGAGTTCCAGGAGATTCAAGTATTGATTATGCTTAAATGTATAATTGGCATAATCACAACTGGAAATCCAGGAAGGAATGCCATTCAGAAAGGAAATAAGAACTTTTGTCCTTTTACTTTTAGAAGTTTGCACTTTATATCTCAAAATGTGGTGAGAGGTTTCGGAGGTCAGATGCATAAGAGAGTTTGGGCGGATTCCACCACGTGTATGTGGCATAAGGATCTCAGGCATTCTTGCCCAGACACAGAATCTTCTGGGTCTTCCTAGGAGTGTACCTATGTCTTCCCAAGTGGCCTGTGGTTCCCTTACACTTCAGCCATAGAGTATTCCAGGCCATGTCTTTAGCAATCCCAGGAGCTGGCAGGAGTTCCTCAGGCACTGCTCTGGTGAAAGGTGGGTTGGGGAGGAGAACTCTGGCCAAGGCTCCCCTGTGCAGTGGGGGTCAGGCCAAACCTGTTGGAGCAGCATCCTGGAGCTTCCCCCTGGGCAGCCTGCAGGAACAACAGCTGTTTCCTTACCACCTGTGAGCCAACCCCAGGCAGGCAGTGTGGCTCCTGACATAGATGAAGTAGGATACTAGACAGTCCCCAGTGGCCCCTTGGCAAGTTATCAAATGACCCCCAAAGTTATCTTTCTAAGTGAGCTACATCTTAGCCCCAGCCCAAGAGGCAAATTTCTTTTCCTTGGGGATGAGGTATGTGAATGAGGTAACTGCTGGTTTACTGAATATCTACCAATGCTCCATTTTCCCCTTTGGGAAATACAGGAATGCAGGTCTCTGGTTACGAACCAGCCTTATTGAGTCAGAATCTCTGGGCAGCAAAGCCACAATGTCTGCATTTGTAAGTTTACTAGATGATTTTTATACACACTCACATTTGAGAAAACTGATAAGACAATATTTCAAAACATCTGTTTCTGATTGGCTAATCATGCAGGTTGATAATCCCTAGTCTAAAATTTTTGACTATTTCAGATTTTGGAGGTTTTTTTGTATTTTGAAATATTTGGATAGACTTTACTGGTTAGGTGTCCCGGATGCAAAAATATGAAATTCAAAATTCTCTAAAATCTGCAGCTTTTTGATGTCAAAAAGTTGATGCTCAAAATGTATTAGATTTCAGAGCTTTTTGAATTTCAGATTTTCAGATTAGGGTGTTCTACCTCTAACAACAGCAATAATAATAACTAGCAATTAAGTAGTGCTTAACTGAGCTGGGCCGTGATCTGAGCATTCTGTATAAAAGCACTCATACGTTGCCAAAACTACCTTCTAAGATAGGAAGAGTCATTTTCCTAGTTTTACAGAGGAACTTTTTAAAAATACAGGATCCTTGGCCAGCCCCAGAGAATCTGGTAATATAATTTTCAGAATAGGAATTAGAGATTTTACTTAGCAGATCCCCAGGTATTATCTAGTGAGGACTCAAGCTTATGGACCACTAACCTAGAGTTTTTAAGGACTTATTGAGGCAATTCAGTATCTCCTTTGCTAGTAGGAGAGAGGAAGATAAAGACCTTCAGAGAGCTTAGCATGGCTGGGGAGACAAATGTATCATCATCCAGGAGGATCATGCCTTCATAGGTAAAAACTGAGCATGCCAAAATTCTGTGAGAGCAATTATTTTTTGAAAGAAAATATAAAGAATTAAAATCTTTAGATCTTAGAAAGCAAGCATTGTGTTTCAGGCCATTTACAGTGAATGCTCCCAACACTGGATTTTTATGTCCAAGGAAAATCTATCAATTCAAAGAGCCAGTAATTTGAAACCAATGTGTTTAAATAGATTGTGTATCTCCAAGAACTGAAGTGAGCTGTCGACCCTCTGGCAAGTCAAAAAGGAAAGGCAGATGTTGACTGAGCATAATGACTTAGGAAATGAGGCAAATGCACGTGTTGTTTATGGTTAGAGTATAGGGCTTATTTAAATGTAACTGAAATTTTAAAGCGGTAATATAAGGTAATTTCCCCTAGAATGAAATGGAGTCAGTAACCTAAAGAAATGCTTGAGGTATAATAGTATCTCTTAAATACATTCAAACATTCAAGTTTGTCATCTCTAAGAACCAGACTGTATTTTATGGCACAGTTTTCCACTATTCTTTTATTTAGATTTCTACACACTACTCTAATAATATTTATTTAACCAGTTGTAACCACCAATCTAGAAGGGCAACCTCCTTGTTTTATATCATTTTTCGACTACTCAACAACTGATGTTGAATTGTCAAAACTTTCATAAAAATAAACGAGAAATAAACAGAAATAGTTGTTGGCTTTAGATGGTGAGAAATAATTATGTCTTCACTCTACTTTTTCACATCTTCTAAATGACATATAATTACTATATATTTGAAATTATTTTTAGAATCTTAAATGATTCATATCTAATATCAGTTTTGACATCATTATATATTTTGTGAGAGAATTGTTCACTTCCCTGAGGATACTGAGAGCTAGAGAAGTTAGCTGACTTTTTTTGGAGGGGTGGGGGATACTAGGGATTGAACTCAGGGGCACTCAACCACTGAGCCACACCCCCAACCCTATTTTGTATTTTATTTAGAAACAGAGTCTCACTGAGTTGCTTAGCACCTGAGGCTGACTTTGAACTAACAATCCTCCTGCCTCAGGCTCCCAAACTGCTGGAATTACAGGCGTGCACCAGTTAGCTGACTCTTGTTAGGATCTGCTGCTGTACTGGTAGCATGTAAATTACCATTCAAACCTTTGGCTTCCGACCTCAGGTTTTGCAGATGGACCTCTTCATTGACACACACCTATATGTACAACCAATGAGGCCAGTTGTTGGTGGGAATACTCAAAATATTTAATAACTGGTAGAGTAAGGCACTACCCATCAGCTGCAGGCACTGACCACTGGAAAGGACAGCCAGCCTAACTGCTTCACTGTTCACCTTCCATAGGTGGGCTTGGCTGTACTTCATTAGCTTTTCTGAATGGAGATGTAGATATCATTTTTCCCCTTTGATAATGACAACTTACTCAGGTCTTCAACATAATAGTAAAGAATCATGAGAAAGGACAGACAGTGCCTTCCTGGGTACACATGCTTCCAAACTTGCACACTTGCCTGGTGCTTGTTTCTCTGGGCCCAAGCTTATCACCGTCAGTCACGCTTTACAACAAATGTTAGGAGGTGGCAAGCAAGATTACCTCTAACAAAACACAAGATTTGTTTTCAATTTATGTACTGGAAATTGTCTCTCACCCTCTTTAATGGGCTGATAGATATGAAGGACATTTGATTCTTAAAAATTTACTATTTGACAACTCAATCCAAATTGATATAATTAATGGCTTAAAAATACTTATTGGGCGCCCCTTATTGACCATATTAAGGAAGACTGGATGAAATACTTAGATCCCTTCCAGTTTGAAATATTGAAGAATCAATTGCATTTCTTCCATGGAACATCATTCAACTCTTTGGAATTTAAAACCCCTTTAAAGAGTATCAGTTGAAAGGATTAGCAACTCATACCATAAATTTTCAAAGATTTGTTATCAAAACCTGGATGTTGCTGAATAATATTCCATTATGTATATATGCCACATTTTAAAAATCCATTCATCTACTGAAGGGCATCTAGTTTGGTTCCACAGTTTGACTATTGTGAATTGTGCTGCTGTAAACATTTATGTGGCTGTGTCCCTGTAGTATGCTGTAAAGAGAATAAAATCATGGCATTTGCAGGTAAATGGATGGAGCTGAAGAATATAATGCTAAGTGAAATTAGCCAATCCCCCAAAACCAAATGCCGGATGATTTCTCTGATTTAAGGATGTTGATCCATAATATGCTGCAGGGAAGGGGGTAAATTAAATGAACTCTAGATAGGGCAAAGGGGAAAAGGGGAGGGAGGAGAATGAAGGGGCCATGGGGTAGGGAAGACAGTGGAATGCGATGGTCATCATTACCCTAAGTACATGTATGAAGACATGAAAGATGTGACTCTACTTTGTGTACAACCAGAGATATGAAAAATTGTGTTCTATACGTGTAATATGAATTGTAATAGTGCATTCCTTTGTCATGTATAATTAGCTACAGATGTCTCGCTAGTCTATTGTCACTGTATAGAACCAAAATAAAGGAGATACTTTCATGCCCATGCTGCTGAGAACTGGGTCTGTCCTGGCAAGAGACATGCTGTCAATCTCAGTAATGGAAATAATCTTGGACAGTTAAATAATTAACTCTATACATCGTAAATACCCTAAAAGTGTTTGCAGATTTCATCAAAAACCCAAATGTTTTTTTACTTAAGACCAGGAACATGGCAGGAAAGGAAATTAGAGGAAGGAAGCAACCATCCCCTTTTCAGAGTGTCTGTAATTTTCTATGACGATTTGCACTTTGATTATGCTTAGTAACACCATATGCTGGAGTGGGACCCAAGATCAAAGACTTCAGTCACAGCACTGCAGCCCTTGCCACAGGCAGAATCAAATATTTCTGTTGCTAGAATGCTAATAGGCTCATAAAGACCCTCCCAGGACCCTTCGTCCCTACTTCATTTCCAAAATATAATTGAGAAACCACAAGCATGAATGCTCTTAGCATCTTTTTCATTGTCTGCTATAATACTCTGCAGATTGAAGAAAAAAGAAGCATAACCACTTAGATATTTGGAAGTAAAGAATTTTCAAAAGCTTAATTTAAATTGTCAATTTTATAGTGCATATGGCCTTAGAAATTTGGACACTAACGGCTTCCTGGACACTGCTATTCCTTTAGTTAATGAGAATGCAGATTTTTTCCTTCAATTTTTTCTATAATCAGAATTTTCTATAATGAATATTTGGATTTCTTATTAAGAGTCTTTGGTAAAAATGTGTATGATGCCATATTTATTCTTGCTTTTCCTGTTGCCCTGTCATGTCCTTCCCTGTTACAAATGGTCTTCTTCTTAACATTTTTTAAAAAATCAATCTTGGAATGGAAATAAACTGAATAGTCCAAAAATTTATTGCACAGAGTATAAATATCCCCAAAGCATTTGGAGAAGTCATAAAAAGCCAAATTTTTCAGAAACTATCCATGAGATAATATGGGATGTTAGGAAGATGGCATCCACTTATTGCATCTCTGCCCTTGAACTACATCAGTCTCTGATATGTGGTTCTTTTTTTTTTAATCTATAAAAAAAGAAGAGTCATATTTGCCCAATGCAAGAGTTTTGAGAAATGTATGTGAAAGTACTAGAATACCACAGGTGTTCTGAAAGTAGTATTGGCACTGACATTCCACCACTTGTGTCCTCAATGAGACTCTGGGGTCTCAGGAGGCCCAGACCAAGTCTTATGCATAGCTTCTTGGTGTCCTGTGCCACGCCCTGTCACAGGGTCTTTCCTTAAATTGTAGGTCTTTAGTAAATGTTAGTCTAGGCAATGTGTTGCTATATCAATGATTAGGAAATTTATGAAGAATTGAAATTTATTTCTCGCAGGCCTGGAATCTGGAAAGTCCAAGATCAAGGTGTTATAGGTACATAGTCTGGTGAAGATTTAGTCTCTGTTGCCAAGAGGACACTTTGAATGCTGTGTCCTCTGGAGGGAAGAACTGTTGGGTCTTCACATGGCAGAAAGCAGAAGGGCAAAATGGGCAAGCTACCTCTGTCAGACCTCTTTATAGAGGCACCTAATCCCATGCACGAGGGCAGAACTTCATGACTTCATCACCTCCCAATTCTGTCGTATTGGCAACACCTGAACTCTGAAGGGGACACCTACAAACCATACAAGCAGGGAAACACATTCTCAGGTTATCCTCTCTAGGTTCTGCTTCCATCTTTCTGTTGTATCATTACTCTTCTCCAGTTCAGCTGGGCTCAAAGCACAGTGTTCAGCAACCAGATTCTTCCTGGAAAGCTGCTCAGATAGACCTGGATTCTAGGCCTGCTCTGCAGCCATTTAATTTACATGTCAAAATATTTGACCTCAGAGACAGAAGTTTCTGCTTCTGTGGAGTGATGTGGTTGTGAGATCTCATAGTTCTTATCACCAGTCATGGCCATTGTAATATGAAAAGATGACCTGACAGCAGAGAGGCTGGTCCTCAGTCCCATATCTGTCTTGGAGATGGGGCACAGTAGCACAATCAAGACTGAGAAATCCTGCAGAAAATTAAGAAACATCCTGGGGATGGCAGGTAGGACGGTTGACCTGGTTTGAGGGCTGTTGGAGGAAATGCTCTAGAAGATCCTTCCAGCTTTCAACATTAAGGAATCGATTGCATATCTTTGTTAGAACATTATTCAATTCATTGAAATTTGTTAAAAGAACAATTCTTTAAATATGGTGTTTTATTTAAAATCTGGGAGTTGTATGACGGACTGTGGTTTTCCACGTTGTGTGCTTGACTGATCTCAGCTACTCATGGTGTCCTGCTGGTTTAATATTAATCTACAATGAGCAGGATGTGCATACCAAAGTTGTCAGCAGTCTCTCATAGTCCAGGAAAACTGCTTTGACCCCAAGTGGTTAAAGAACGCATTAGATTTTATTTCCACCAGAATACAGATGTTGGAACCATATAGATGAGAGTACTGTTTGGCATGTTGATAATTCTGGGCTAAGTAACTGTCAACTCATCAAAAGTATTATTATCTAGCCACCATGCTATCACTGATGGGGTGTTTTCTGGGAACCTAGCCATTTGGGAAAAGTTTCAATTACCCTTAGGGTAATTACTCTAGTGTGCTCAGGTGTAAGAACCCCATTGATAATCAGGATGTAATACTCCCAATTCCTTGAGGTGATAGCATGTAAGTACCAGCTTCACTAAATTCCAGAGTCATTTTCCATTCAAAACAGGTGGCAACAAACACCTGCCAGAATAATAAACATTAATGACTGGCACTTAGAGAGTGTTGAGCATGTGCCAGGCCCAGTCCTGAGCCCTCTACAAGTAAGTACTAAATCACTTAATCCCCCAACAACTCCATGAGGAAAGTGCGGTTATTAATCCAATCTCATAGAGAATGCTGTTGAAGCAATAAGAGGGTAAATAACTGGCACAAGGTCACACAGCCAGTGAGTGACAGAGCTGGAACCAGAATGCATTTTATGAAAATTCTTATGCATATTTTCACATAAATCTTTGGCCATAATGCCCTTGTCCTGGCTGGGTCATTTTTTATTTTTTGATACAGAACATTTTTCAGAATAAGTCATCTGTCCTTTGACATACATTGTTTGAACTATAGTGTTTTAAAATACTCTTTCAGGGCAAAATTTCCAAGCTACTGTTACTTGTTCTCATGTATAAGTAGGATGTATTTTATTCATTCCCACTATAGGTGTGTATCCATGACCTCCACAATGCTATTTTATCCTCCGTCATTATATGTATTTTTAAATAAATGATAGCCTTTGGTTATTACAGAAGCAATATATGTGCACAGTAGAAAGTGAGTAACATAGAAACATTAAGAATATAAAACACTGTATTCCTACGAAGGGAGGCTGGTTAATAGCCCTACAAAGATGTCAACATTCTAATCCCCAAAATCTATAAATACATTTGGCTTCAGGGCAAAGGTGAAATAAGTTTGAATCTTGAATTAAGGTTGTTAATCATTTTACTTAAAGATAAAGAAATTATCCTAAAAATCTCTAGTTGGGCCTAATATAATCATTAAGTGTCCTTAAAAGTGGAAGACAGAAGCAGAAAAATTGAGAGTGCTATAATGTGGAAGGACCAATCATTGTTAGATTTGAAGGTAGAGGAAGTGGCCAAGAGCCAGGGAATGCAGGAAGCACCCAGAAGCTAGAAAAGGCAAGGAAATCGATTCTTGCCTTGAGCCTTCAGAAAGGAATGCATCCCTGCCGACACTTTGATGTCAACTCAGGGAGGCCCACATTGAACTTCTGACCTACGGAACTATAAGATAATAAATACCTATTGTTATAAGCCACCAAGTTTTTGATGATTTGTTATGGAAGCAATATAAAACTAACACACTCACCAACCAATGATTATAATGATTTTGGAAATTTGTGTGTGTGGTTGGGGGAAGTGTATAAAATTTCCAGATCTTTTTATACGCGTACGTGTTCTTATAACTAGTGAGATCATAATGCTGCAAACTGCCTTTGTCCATTTTCTGCTGCTATAACATAGTAACTGAGGCTGGATAATTTATAAAAAAAAAAGTGTATTTGGGATCACCATTCTGAAGGCCTAAAAGCATGGGGTTGGCATTTTCTTGGCTTCTGGTAAGGGCCAAGTGCTGCTCCATGGGTGGCAGAAAAGTAAAACAGATGCTGCCATATGTGGAAGAGATCATATGGTGAGAGAGGAAGCAGGAGAAAACCATTCTTATGAAAACCAACACAATTCCATGGGAACTACATTAATTCCTTCAAGAGAATGGAGCCTTCAGGACCTGATTACCTCTAAAGGAGCCTCTCCCCCCAACACTTTCGCTTTAATAGACTTGGTGGGAGTAAACCACATCCAAACTGTACTACTGCCTGTTTCTTTTAGTATAACTGTGTTGATAAATTTTCATATCTCATATACAGATCATACTCAAATTACCCCAGTTACCCCCCAGATGTTCCCCCAAAGCTGTCTTTTCAAATCAGGATTTAGGTCAGGATCATGCATTGTATCTGGATTCTATGTCACTTAGGTATTTTAAAATCTGAAATTGTCCTTTTTCTTTTTAAAAATAAATCTTCCTATACAATATTTGTGTGATTGCTTCCTCATGTGTCCAACTTAGCTTGTTCCTCTGGCCCCTACATTTTTGGTAGTTAAGTCTAAGTGTTTGACCTGTGTTAATAAATTTAGTCTAGAATACATCTTGGGCACCATAGTGTGTTTCATTTAGCATTACTTAAGAAGGCACATGCCAATTATCAAAAATAAAAGTGATAATAAATGTTGGTGAGGATGAGGGGAAAAAAGGTACGCTCATACATTGATGGTGGGACTGCAAATTGGGGCAACCACTCTGGAAAGCAGTATGGAGATTCCTCAGAAAATTTGGAATGGAACCACATTTGACCCAGCTATCCCACTCCTCGGCATATACCCAAAGTACTTAAAATCAGCACATCAATGCCACATCAATGTTCAAAGCAGCTCAATTCACAATAGCTATGGAACCAACCTAGAAGCGCTTTAATAGATGAATAGATAAAGAAAATGTGGTACATATATACACATGGACTATTAGCCATAAAACAAATGAAATCATGGCTTTTGCCAGTGAAAGAATAAAACTGCAGGCTATCATGCTAAGTGAAATAAGCCAATCCCCCAAAACCAAAGGCCTAAAGTTCTCTCTGATGGGTGGATAGTAACATATAGGTAACACAATAAGGAAAGGAAGAATGGAAATTCATTGGATTAGACCAAGGGAAATGAAGGGAAGACAGGAGGATGGGAATAAGAAAGACAGTAGAATGAATTGGACATAACTTTCATATATTCATATATGAATACACAACCAGTGTAACTCCACATCATGTACAACCACAAGAGTGGGAAGTTACATTCCATGTATGTATTATATGTCAAAATACATTCTGCTGTCATGTATGACTAAAAAGAATAAAAATAAATAAAAAAATGCACATGCTAGCCATTACTAAAGTTCAGCTAACCTTCACACACATTGCATAATTCCTTTTACAGGAAGTTATGAAACAGAATACACTCATTTGTGGGGACAGAATTCAGAATAGTGATTGCCTCTGGGACTGGTAGGAATGAGCTGGTTGGTATTTGACAGATCTTTCTGGGGCAATGGCAGTGTCCTGTTGCTCCCTCCTCTGGGGTATAGGATGAACTCCCAAGCTTGCTACTGTAGAGTGAAGTCATTCTCTTTCAGAATGCATTTTGTGTGGAATCATTTTAACACCATAGGGATAAAAAGGGTTTTCCTCAATCATTCATTTAATGACCTAATCAATTTGATTTCTCTGAATTGATATTAGATATTACAAACCAGTGATTTTCCCAATATTATTTCTATGTCTACTTTATTAATTGTCATTCCTTGATAAAGAAAAGCTTTCTCTAACTAAATCAATTTGTTGCCTTGGAAAACATTATGTACTGGGACAACAGGGAAGTGCTTCACCCATTATTAATTTTCAAAGAGAAAGTTATTTGTTAATAACTTCAGTGTTATTAGCTCAGAAACCAATAACAATGTTCTATATCCTAATTGAGTAGTAATTATATGCATGTGTACAATGGTCAAGACTCAAGGCTAAATACTTAATATTTGTGCAGACTTTTTTATAGTATAATATAAATTATGCCTTTAAGTTTTAAAAAATGTATTTCTCAGCAAACTTTATAAGAAATGACACAGGCCTCTTCCCTCATATGCCAGCCCTGGCTGCTCCCTTGCTGTGAATTTCTTAACTCTCTATGTCTCTGACCCAGTCTTACATGTAACCACCATGACTTCTACAGGCCCAAGTTATAGCTCCCCAGATAGATTGTCAGAGCCCTAAAACAGTGATGATTATGTTCCTTCAACACCCTTTATAACAATGACTGTCAATATGTACTCCATATTATTAGAATCACCTGGTGTGTCAGTCTGTCACAACAAAATGTGATGTATAGACTGAGTGGTTTAAATAACAGAGATGTGTTTTCTCAGTGTAGTTTCAATGTGGAGAAGAATTCAATTCTGGAGAAGACCATCTTCTTGGTTCAAAGACAGTTGAATCCTCACTATTCCTGAGAGGGAGAGGAGAGAGGCATTGAGAAAAAATAAATAAATTGGAGATTTGGCATCTCTTCTTATAAGGGTACTAATCCCATCATGCAGTGCCTTCATGACTTCATATGTCCCTGATTACCTCCTAAAAGCCCATCTCCAAATATCATCACACTGAGGGTTCAGGCTTTAACATAGGAATATGAAGTGGTCACAATTAAGTCTATAGCACAAAGGGAGCATTAACCCCAGACATTCTGATTCAGTTGAAGGTGGGACCTATTTCTTTTAAGTTTTCCCACAACATATAGCCAGGATGCAGACCTCTACTCTGTACCTTGCCATGGTACATTCAAAGTGAATTCTGTAGACCAGCAGCAGCAACATCACCTGGGATCATGTCAAAAGTGCAGACTCTGGTTCCATCCCAAACCTGAGAATCCAACTCTGAATCTCAACAAGATCCCCAGATGATTCGTTTACACTATACATTTTTAAAAATACCAGTCTACAGCATCTTGCATAGACTTCTACACAGGTATGAGAATGCCCCATTAATCATTTCTTGTTTGAATTGAAACAGGTGTGCATTTTGTCAGTAAATCCAGTTTCAGTTTTTTTTTTCATCTTGGAAATCTGTCAAGGTGTGGATCTTGCCTACAAATAATTGCACCTTAGTGTGAAGATTTTATACATTGCTCATATATCATTGTCTATTAGCAAACAAAAAAAGAGAGCATATACACTCAATATTACCAACAAAGTCCCAATATTTTTGAAAATATACTACCACCCCAGCCATTCCATTGCTATGAATTACTTCCTTAGCTTCAAGTGGATTTTAAAATTCATAATGAAATAGAATATGCACTTGCACTCCAGTTGCAAAGGGGAGAGAAGCAGCACTTAGCACAGAGCATGAGTACTGTGTAACTCTTAAATAATTCAGTCAACTAGGGAAAGAAAAAGCATGCATGCTTAAGTAAATAGCAGAGAATCCTCGATGTTTAAAATCTCCTTAAGGTGAGTAAATGAGAGGATCATTATGTATAATGATATTATATAGCATATAGTGATAGTTTCCAAAAGATTTGATTATAGTTAACTATGCTTAGTACTAGAAACATTGAAATAAATACAGTCTGTCTTGAGGTTTTAGAAAGCCATTCAAGGTTTTGTCATACACCAAGATCATCAACACTGTCGTCAATATGAATGTGGCTCATAAAAGTACTAAATAAGAGACTCCTAGCTGACAGACACTAAAAATGAAGAATTTCTGCTTTCTCTTTTCATATGTATTTAATGGGTATAATTCTTTATTTTTAAGAACTACTCATTTCTAAAAATGTCATATAAAACATTCTCTTAATTCAATATAGCTGCATGGTTAAACTCCAACTTAAGAGATAATTTCTGCTCCTGAAAATTGAACTTGTCTTTCTCGTTTTCTTTTTCATTTCTAAGTGATAACTCAATTATTACTAATATGAATAAATAGTTTGCTAAACTGTATCAAAATGACTTTCTAGTTTACTTCTGAGCACCATTATATTCTGTCCAATAAGCTCAAAATAAGATGAAAAGATACTAAACTGTATTAAATATGCATATATGTGTACAGGCAAGTAATTCATCTTAAAGCAGGGAAAATTTAACAATATTTTGTGTTTGAATTCTATTTCCCAATTTCTGAGGGTTGACATTCATCTAACTAGTGATCAAATTCAACCCAACTAGATTTATTCAGTATCTATAGTATGTTTAACAGAAATTCACTTTGAAACTAAAAATATTTAACATGGGGTATTCATGATGAGCATTTCTATTCCCAAATTGCAGATTAACTTGGCATTTACTGGTTTAATAAAAATCAATTTGAAAGGATTTACTGTTTATATTTTCCCATTACCTTTCAAAGCAACTCCAGAAGATAGTGGCATTTTCCTTTGAACATATCAGAAGATGCATGCATTGTTATTAGTAAAAAAATGGGTGAATTATTTGCTTTTTTCTTTTTAGCAAATATTTTTTCTATATATATTTAATGAAAAAGATTAAAATAATTTAAACACATGCTAAAAATAATTTAAACATTGGAAAATGTTATTCAGTGGAAAGTGAGTTTTCTAAGATCACTCAGAAATGTTCTGTGCATTTATATATATATTTTTTACATATAACTATGTATTAGCTCATTCCCTGCTTTCTTCACAAATATAAGTTATACCATGTATTCTTCTGTTTCTTAATATTTTTCACGTTTTTCAGGATTTTTCCAGTTCAGCATATATTGATTCACTTTGCTTTTAATGCTACATAGTATTCCAGATAAGGATCTAATTGTCACTATCAATACATATTTAAGTTTATTCCATGTCTCTGATGTTATGAGCAATGTTGTAATAAATAGTATGTAAACATATTTGCTCATAGATGTTAATATATCTATAGAATAGAATCTTGGAAATAAAGCTACTGTATCAAAGAATATGTGTGTCTAGAATTTGGATATATAATAGCAAATGCATTCAAAAATCTCGACCAGTATACAGTTCCCCCAGAAGTTCTTCCAAACTCTTATTTATCTGAATGGGCACCCATATATCACTTGAGCGCTTCTCTCCTTGCTGTCCTACATCATCAGTGTCTTACTCTCTCTACCGGACAATTCCAATAAGAATATAAAGATGCTGTCATTCCTTGTATCTTGAAGAGAACAATCCTTTAAGGATACTTGCCCCTTCAACTACTCCCCCATTTTTCTGTCCCATTTGACTTGTCAGGTCGTAGCATCCCTTTTGCTTTACAACTTTGAGAAAGATGATGTCAAACTTCCTGTCTCTGGTCCTTCTCTTCCCATCATCTGAAATCTTCTCCACATAGGATTTTCAGCCCTACCACTTTACCACAACTTCTCTCAGCAGGTCACCAACAACCATGGGGCTATCCAACACTTGGCCTTCATCTTTACTCTGCCTGACAGCACCTTTGATATGGAGGATCCATCCATCCTCCTTGGACCACTGTCTTCACATGGCTTCCATGATGCCATGGGGGTCTTCTGACTTTCCAAGCTGCTCCTTCCCTCTTTCCTTTGGTTGTTTCTTTCCACCTCCACAATGTATTTATGTTGGAGAACCCTAAGATCCAGTCTTTGGACCTTGATCCTGTCTGTGCCCCTCTAATCTAATCATGGGGTATTGAATAAATACTGCCTCCCAAATTGTCCCTGGCCCAAGTCTCCATTTTACACACAAGACTTGTGTCTTGAAGTACCTGCTTGACATCTCTACTCAAATTCCATAGAGATGATCCAAATGCACCCCTTCCCCCAAAAAAAACAACTGGTCCTCCAACAATTTCTGCTAATAGCCATTCCATTCTTTGAGAGAAGGACACACACACACACACACACACACACACACAAGTATCATTTTTTACCTCACTCTTTTGTTCACACTTCACATCCAATCAATTAAGAAGGTTTGTGGGTTATATCTTCAAAATATATCCAGGTTCTGTTCGTCCCTCATTACTTCATCTCCAACATCCTGGTCAGGCAGCTATTCTTTCTCACCCAGATTATTTCACTAACTTCCTGCTTCTAATCTTGAACCTCCATAGAACAATAGAGCAGCTGGAGTGACCTGTTAATACTTATCAAGTAACACACCCTCTGATCAAAACCTTACACAGTGGCTCCTATTTCATTCAGAGTTTCAAAGCTGTCTATGAACTCCTGCTACATGAGTGTGTCTTGCATGCATACTTTTACACATATGCATGAACACACACACCCCATTCCTCTCTGATATCATCTATTATTATTCTCAATCACTCTGCCCTAGTCCCTGTAGCATTTTTGCTGTCTTTCTGCTGTCTGTGAAGCATAGACAGATGAATAGAAGGCACAAAGCAGAATCCAGAAGACTTATGTATGTACCCATTTTATCCCATTGTCCCAGATGTGAAACACCTATAAAAACTTAAATAGTATGCAGATATATAACAATATATTACAATTATATAATACTAGGTCTATAACTATTATAATAATAGTAGGTAAGCTCTAGATTATGACTTCCAGCCTCTTTTAATGCATCTGTGTCAATTTTCTTAAAATATTCACAGAATTAAGAACTTGGGACTTCATGGGATAAAGACTGTATTTAAACAAATATTATTTTCTAAAAAGAATGATATATATGATATATATATTATATATTATATATAATATATATATGAGATATATATATTATATATATTATATATAATATATATATATATATATATATATATATATATATATATATATATATATATATATATTTCATTTACAGTTTGGAAACATTCAGGCTTGAAGGTAAAGCAGATAGAAAGTCTGACCTTTTGAGTGATGCTCCATGAAATAGCCATTTGTCTGACCCAGTCTTGTTTCCCACTCAGAAATGCACTAGGGTTGTTTTTGCAAAATGCATGGGTGGGCACATTTGCAAAGTCTTCAAACAATCAGGAGCGAGGGAGGACAAGAGGAAAGAAAGACCATGAGAGTGCTTCTTGGGCCCGGGTGGCATTCTCACTGCTCATGAAAGCATCCATAGCAGCCTATCTCCATGGTCCCCTGGGCACCTGGCAAGCTGTGGCTCTGTCTGGAAGCACACTGTTTTATCTCCCGCCTTCTCTATGGAAATATAACCATCTCCATATTGCCACACTATTCGCCATTATATTTGGTACACTGAACAAATCTAACAAATCTTAGAAGCCTCAATTTTAAAGTAACTTTATTTGTATTTTCCAATATCTTTTAGAATCCTTGCCAGGAGAGACTTCTTTCTCATTGCCTGAATAAAACCTAGGCAGGCAATAGTTTCTGGTCCCTCCAGGATGTAGGGAGATATACTGGTAAGAACTTAAAATGTCTTTCTTGATTGATATTATTATGGTCAGTGTTGTAGTGTGAATATGAGGTAAACCACCACTCATATCCTGTGTTAACACAGGAGGCAAATGATTGCATTATGAGAGCCATAATCTAATTAGTCCATCCTAGTATGAATGGACTAATTTGGTGGTACCTATAGGCAGGTGGGGTGTAGCTGGAGGAAGTGGGTCACTGGGGGTATGCCCTGGCAGGATTCATTATTCCTGTGGTTTCCCACCTGCCTGCTTCCTGACTGTCATCAGGTAAACAGCTTTCCTTTGTTCCACCCTTTGGCCTGATGCTCTACCTCATCCTGGACCCTAAGCCATGGAGTTGGCCAACTATGAACTGAACCTCTGAAACTATGAGCCCCAAATAAACTTTTCCTCCTCTAAATTGGTCTTTTGGGGTATTTTTGGTCCCACTGATGAAAACTGACTAACTCAGAAATTGGTACCAAGAAGTGGGATTCTTGCTGTGACCAACCTGATCGTATGGTTCAGAAGCCTTTGGAACTGGTTTGAGAGAAGAGTTTGGAAAAGCATGGAAATGCAGGTTGTAGAAGTCTTAGAATATTGTAAGCAGAGCTTAATGGGTGATTCTGGTGGGAGCTCAAATGACCTTAATACAGTAGAAATGCAGACTGTAAAGACTGTGCTCACGAGGTTTAAGACAGAAATGAGGAATCTATTTGGAATTGGACCTGAGGCCATTCATATCACATTCGGGCAAAGGACTTGTCTACATTTTGCCCATTTCCTGAGACTTTGTGTAAGGCTGAATTTAAGTGATGTACTAATCTGATGGAAGAAATTTCAAGGGATACAGCATTCAAACAGTCAAATGGCAACTGACATCAGCTTTTAGCCAGGTTTATTGTGAGAACTGAGAGCAGAAAGCAGAGAAGAAGGATTTTTAAAACTTGCAGTTTGCTCAGAAAAGTGTGTGTAAACTGGAGGTAAAAGAAGGTAGTTGTTCAAGAGATTGTAGCCATGAAAGAGAAGCTGAGTACATTGCACAGGCAGTAAAACACCTTGAAGGCAGTCTCAGGAATAGCAATATCACACCCATTGCAGGCTCAAGGATAAAGAAGGGAAAACTCTTTTAAAACCTTGGAAGCACCCTTCTCACTCAGGGGTGCCCAGAAAGTTGTTTCCCCAGGATTTCACTGTGCTCAGCCACTTGGCACTCAGAGATCTGTGAAGCCTTGGTCCAAAGAGGCCTGGCTACTGCTCAAGCTGGCAGTAACTCGAGCAGATCATGGTGTCATCCATGTGGTGTTGGTTTTGCAGGAATGTAGGATGTTGAAGTTAGGAGATCTTGGAGGCTTTCAACAAGATTTCAAAGAAAGGCCTGGAAGGCCAGGCAAAGTGTAGCAGAGTTAGAATCTCCATAGGCAGCCCCCAAGAGGGTAGTACTTGAAGTTGTGAAGCCAAAGCTGGAATGAAGACCCCTGGGATTAAGAGATGCCAGTAACATAGATCACATGCCAAGGAAAATTGCTGGCTGTGAACAAAGCTAGTTTGAAAGAGAGCCCATGTTGGCCACAACCAACCAGTCCACAGAGGTGGGGCTGGAGAGCATATGTCTCTGCTATGTGCCCAGATGCTAGAGATGGAGCTAAAGGATCTGTTTGTCCAGCTGGTTTGGGTATTGTTTTGGTTGCATTCTTTCTTTCCATTTCCCTTGTCCTCCTTTTTGCAATAGGGATGTTTACTCCGTGCCACTGTATATTGGATGTTATATAATTTGCTTTTAATTTGTATGGGTGCTTACAGCCAAGAGTTTGTCTTGAGTCTCAGATGAGACTATGGATTTGGACTTTTGAGCAATGCTGGAACTGTTAAGACTAGGGGGACTCTTGGAGACTAACTAAATGCATTTTACATTGTGATATGAACATGAGCTTTGGGGAGACAGGGGAAGAATATTCTAGTTTGGATATGAGGTTCCCCCCAAAGGCTTCTATGTTAATGCAGGTGATAAAATGATTAGATTATGAGAGCTGTAACTTAATCCATCCTAGTTTGAATGGACTAATTGGGTGGTAACTGTGTGTGGGTGGGGCATGCCTGGAGAAAGTGGGTAATGGGGGTCATGCCCTGGAAGGGTTCAACTTCCTGTGGCCCCTTCCCCTTGCTCTCTCCATTCCTGACTGCCATAAGGTGAGCAACTTTGCTGTGTCCTCTGCCATGATACTCCTCCTCACCTTGAGCTCAAAGTGAAGGAGTCAGCTGATCATGGACTGAACATCTGACTACACAGTTCCCAAATAAACTTTTATTTCTCCAAATTGGTCTTGGGTATTAACCCCACACAACATAAAATTGACTAACACAGTTACAGTTATTAAAATATGGTAGATGTTTCAGTCTGTCTTGTTTGGCCCTCATTGAAGAAAGACTCCTCTATTGAAATAAACTTCATAATTTCAGTGGATGACGGGTTCCTGGAGTGCAAAGCCAAGTGGCAGTCCGTAACAGCAACAAGGTGGGTAATGTTACTGTCTTTGGCAGAGCCTAGAGCAGAAGCAGAATATCACAACACTCAGGGATCTTTGCTGTTGGTTACTTGTTCAAGGTGACCCTAGGACAAAAGTAGATGGACAGTCTACTAAGAATAACTTGATTTATATAATTGGAAAAGATTTATGTCTAGTGAAGAGATACTTGAGTTGTTCAATGTAGAGTCATAGTCTCTCACCCAAGGACTAGGCTCCAGTAATTCAAAGAAATAAAAGGGGAATGAGGAAGGGTAGAAGTAGGAAAGGTAGGCATGATCAAAGTAGAATATATGTATGTATTGGAAATGCCATAATGAAACCCATTAATTTGTACAATTAATATGTTAATAGTTCTGATAATGAAAAGAAAAAAATATATTGAAATCCTTAGATGGTTAATTCTCAAACTGTGACCCAAAAGTAGCAGTAGCACCTAGGAATTTGTTAGAAATACACATTTATAGACCTTATCCAAGACCTACTGACACAAAAACTCTGGAGATAGGTCCCAGAATCTTTGCTTTAGCAAACACTTAAATTGATTCTGCTGCATGTTATTTGAGAGTCCTGAAGTTTGGAGAAAAGAGTGTCTGGCAAACATTGAGGAAGGACTCTATAACATTGATATAGGTATCTACTATAAATCTTTCCCAAGGCCTGTAGCTGTTCACTATGGTAACTGTGCACTGAGAAAAGAGGAATATCCAGGGCAGTAAGGGATCTCTGGACATTGATCCTGAATTGATGCCAGTCTCTAGAGATCCACAATACCCCTGGATCACTGGAATCATGGGACAGGGGAGTCTCCTATGGCAATCAGGTTGTAAGTGAGATTTGGGGCTGTAGTTGCCTTATTAGATTCTACATGCTGTGGTTTGTAGTAAGTATCCTCAGAATCTGAAAGAACCCACCTCCATATTGATTCCCTGTCTTGCGTAGTGAGCATTATTATGATAGGCAGGGTCAAGTGGATCTTTCCTAGGATATCCCCTTTCTATGTAAGAGTAAAGTGAAAGCAATATCATACCCCTGGTGTACCTGTAAATATTAGTATTTCCATCTAACATTCGCACAATACAGTTGTTCTATTTTATATCCTCATTTAACTCCTCTCTTTGGCATGTGTAGGAGCAAGATGGTTGTTGCAGAATAACTGTGGATTCTTATAGCATTAATCAGATGCTAGACCAGATGTGGTCTCCTTAGACTGAGCTCTTGACACTTTGTATGCAGCTAGTGATCTGCAGAATGCTTTAATTTTCTTAACATTGAATTGGCAAACATTACCGGCAGGAGTTTCCTTTCAACCTGCAGGAAGATTGGCAAAATACCTCCCTGTCTTACCTGTGGCCTGTGTTGTCTCTGCTGCCCTTGGACAGATCTAATCCACAGGGACCTTGACCGTCTTGATAGTCTGCAGAACATTATTATGCTATTGTTCTGGCTGGGGTGAATTGCCAGGAGGCAATTTGATGGCTACAATCCACAAGGAGAGCAGGAGGACTGTGTCTAGAGCTTAGGAAATTCTTCTGGGCACTTCCATATCAAGGAGTAAAAGTTATTGGAATTATGTTGCAACCTGCAGGACTACCAAAGACCAAGGATTCAGCCTCTTTAGAAATGAGGGTACAAGTCATCCTGGAGTAAAGAACCCCAAACAACTGAGGAGCTGGCTAAAAGCAAAAGGAACGTGGAATGGGCATTGGAAGAAGTTCATGATGCATTATTACTCAACTTATTGTTATCAATTTTATTACCAATTATCAAAACAAAAGATTCACAGCAGTTTGTATGTTTTCTTTGCTTGCTATGTACATTGTCATTGATGGTTAGCTTTTCAACTTGGCCTTTGGGTTACAGAATGTCCAAGATGCCATGGTCATTCTGTAACTCAGAAAAGAAAACCTGACATCACCCTGAGATGAATAGAGTAGATGAAAATGCCTCCTCACAAGGGCCACTCTGTGTCTCCACCTTTTGGATACAGTGAACTTGTCTTCATCTGCATGAGAAATACAGTTGTTCTGTTTGGTGGAAATATGATATCGTTATTATGAAACAGGTGTAATAGAATGTGTAGATGCTGAGGAGCAAAAGGGTGGATGTACTGGGTCATGTCTCCTGGCTCTAAGACTAAATCCATCCTTCCAGACGTTCTCCACCCCTTTCCCTGTCTCACTCACTCAGCCAATTTCATGTTAGATTATTCTAATAGAAAGTTCCAATGTGGGAGGAAGAAGATAGCCAGCTTCCCTTCTCTGGCAATGGGAACAGGGCCTTGCAGCTGGGCTGGACTATATGCACCACAGGCTCCAACAGCCGGAGGTGGTTCCAGCATCCGCATCAGCATTAGCGCTGAGTATCTGCTCCTGAGATCCAGCCAAGGGACAGTGGCAGCTTCTCAGTCTTTATTTGCTTCTCAATCTTTGCAGCAGTTTTTAAAATCAATTCCCTGCATTACATTCTTCTCCACTTGAAGTATGTAAAACTGTTGCTACTTTTCTCTTTGGTCACTGAACAATATAGAAATCATTCCACATTGGTACATAGGAAGCTTCCTTATTCTTGAGGTTTGTTTGTTGTTTGCTTGCTTGTTTTTAGAATTCATCATGTTTACATAAGAAGATTCAAGTACTGGATATTTAGGTTGCTTTTCATCTTTTAATCAGTAAAAGCAATAAGGATATTTTCATTTTAGGCAAGTGTTGTTAAGGCTTTTACTTGGCAATGTTTATCTCCCTGCATTTGGAATTACACATGCCAAAGCTCTTGTGCAGGGATCCAAATGGCTGAAGTAGGATTAAACTAGACTCTGGAATCCAGAGAGCATCCATCTGCAACTGGTTATTTATTGCTTAATAAGTGTTCTGAAGTATTGTCCCTGGATGTCCTGCCCTTATCTCTTCTAAATGAATTGGAATCACCTTGAGGCTTAATTTTGTCATCTTTTGAATATGTAAATATGTAGGGGGGGATGTGGTACCTCATCCCTCTGAAACTAAAGTCATTGAATATGTCTTCTGACTGGCAGTTTTGGAGGAGGCCTCTGCCTTCATGTGAACAGGGCTTGGGTTTTCTCTTGAGGAAGGGGCTAACAAACAGCACTGCCAACACCTCCATGAAGCGGGGTAGCTCAAATAGAATCCCAGTTTATCATTGGGCTTATTCCATATCCCTTTCATGAGCCAGTGCTCCTTAGACAATTTTTCCCTTTAATTATGAAATATTTTAAATGATTTGTAGGCAATGCAGCAAGTCCCCTGGGTCACCAAGGGACTGGAGGACTTCCAAGACCAGCTAGATATCCTCTGTCCCCTAAGGCTCCCTCATCCCCTCTCAGCCAAAGGACATTCTGCTTCCGCCACATAGAGAAGGAAAGCTTCTTAAGCTCTGTGTTGACACCAATTCCCACCTCTGTTTTCTGATTTATGTTCTAAAATTAATTAAGCGGCATTTTTGCACTCTTCTCAACTTTTAGGTGTTCAGATGATTGTGCCCTACCATTTCCAGCTCTCAGATTTTCTGGAACTTTCTGAATTGGGCAAGGTTAGGCCCTGTGTGCAGTTGCCATGCCAGCTTTCAGTCATCCTTCCCCTCAGGAGCATTTCCCTTCTGTGGGTCTACACTGTCATAGCAACTTAGAGAGTGACAGGAATCCTTAAACACTCACAAGCATCTTGGCCAGCAGGCATTTGGAGCTGCATTCCTGAAATGAATATCCAGCCTTGTTCCAGAAGGATTCAACTTCTATAATCTTTTAACATAATCCCTTTAACGCATAAATCCTTGGCAAATCCAAACTGCTGCTACGGTATGAAAATTCTAATTAAAGACTAAAACCAAAGCTACTTTTGGTGGTAATGCTGTTACACTGTCAGTCTGGTTGTCGGCCACATTAACAAAATACCTGATAATCAGCTAATGCTGGTAAGAAATCAATAGCCAAATCCACTTAACTTGAGCAGCATAATGCTGTTAAATCATATTTCCTGTCTGTGGGGCTAAAATCCTAGGAGATGTGCATGGATTTTATTTCCACATACTCAGTTGAAAAAGCAAGGAAGCATGAAAAGGAAAATTTATTTACATTTTAAATATCAATAATAGCCACACACAACATTTATATTCATTTTTAATACATTTGACAAAATTGTTACAGCTGCATATTTATTACATGAAATAGCAGTTAAATAGGTTTGCTCATTTTCTAGGAAACCACCTCTACAGGTGAGTTTGCAAATGGCTCATATACACCTTTAACAAAAATTGGTTTTAAAACTCTCAAGACAGGAGGAACATGGAAATCCATTCTGACATACTCACTGGTACATTGGAGATCTCTCAGTGTGGATGCTTCTCTCTTGACTCACATTTCATGTGCAAAAGGAACACTTAGAAACTCCAGATTCAAAATGATTACAAATTAGTTTTAAGTCTCGCTGATACAGATCTGCTCTGTTCAGGTTCAAAGAAAACCCAGAAACATCACAAGTCTCTATCTGAACTTTGTTCAAAGGGTTCCATTCTCTTTTTGGCTCAGCCTAATTCTGCAGCTGGGGTGACAGTGACTTTTCCCTTAGCTATCAACAGATTCAGGACAGACTTTTCTCTCTGGGAAAAGATTATACACCAGTGTGGATTTTACTTTATATTTTCATTATAGATGAGAGAGACGTTTTAAAAGTCACTTAAGAATTACTGCCTGGCTTCATGGGGACTGGGGCCAATGGTTGTTGGCATTCTAACTATTCAATCAACTTTTTTTGTAACTGAAAAGTGAAGGTTGGAACAATGCATTTTCTAAGCTCTCGATCATTAGCTCAAGTTCTAAGTGTGATGAAGAATAAAACAATATGGAGTATTTTTCAAACTAAAACACCCTTTTTTTAAACCCATGGATGAAAGACTTGTGAGTATTTCATCTTAGTATATCTAATTGAATCACAACTACCAGAATCTATAATCTTCTTCCCCAGCCTAATGTAGGGGAATAATCACTGTGTGATTGCTGGCAGGTTTTAGCTTGCCCCTGATAGAGAAGTCCTTGAGTATTGCTAAAACACAAAATGGAATTTTTATTTGTAATGGGAGAAGGAGACGACTTTCTAAATACATAGTGGGAGTTTGCAAATTTAAAGTAAATCTATTTTAAAGATTCTGTTATCTCTTAAGTGTGGAACTAGGTCAAAATTTTCTTTATCTCTAAGATGGATAAAAAGTTCTGTTTCACATAAAACACCCCAAAATTCAAAAAGTGTTTAAACTAGCATTTTTCCCATTAGAAAAATCATTTAACAATAAACATGAATCAATATTTGCAAAATGCCAGGTCTCTACTAGAAACCGTCAATACAAGACTAAGCACAATAGGCAGAAGTTCCTGGCCTCCTGGGGCTCATGTCACTTTTCTTAAGGGCTTCTGGGTTGAATTAAAACATTAACAAATGGTTGCTGTGAAGAATTAACCAGTGTTCTTCACTAAATGGGTGTGGCCCCCAGTGTGATAAAAACTCAACAAGAAAATACTAAGAAAGAATTTCTGCAGCATTCTTTTCTTTCTGCAATACCAAGATTCCTGAATGTTTTCACCATGGTACGTTTGTAATGAACAGAACTTTTATGTTCATTTGTTTCATAGAAGTTGTTGTTTTCTGGAAACCATCTTGCCAAAGCGGGGAAATATCCTTTCTGGGGAGAGTCAGACACAGAACTGTAAATGATTCTGGCAGGATGAGCGTAGAAGGGAAAGGATATTAGCAATTGAAAATGACTTTGTTGCCAGAGGCACTGTTGATGACATTAGAAACCACATGATGGAATTAGACTTGAGGTTCTGTGTGGGTCTGCTTCAGCTCAAAGCATCCAGTAACCCTCCACGGATTGATTGTGAGACAACCACAGAGGCCGTAGAATGTACCTTTTATTATCACAGGGATGGAAGTCTTATTTTGAAATCCAGACTTTGGAGAGTGTGATAAAAAATCATGTCTACAATCCTGGATGGCCACAGTCCTAAACATTTCCAACTACCCCATCCTTCAGTTTTGGTCTTCAGCCCCCTCACACTGAGCCTTCTCATTTGGAAATGTTTCAACATGGAAACTCCCCCCCACCCCACTGCTCCAGGGAAAGAGAAAACAAGTCAAGAGGTGAAAGAGAAGGAGAGAAAGAAAGGAAGGAGAGAAATATTTCTCTGCTCTGCAAGTGGTTTGGATGTCTCCGGCTGTGCCAGCCAAGACGAAGCTGCTTCTGTCCTCAGATATCCCGCCCACCTGGGCACCTGGGATCTATTTTCCATCTGGCTCTAATCATCTCAGCCAAACTGAAGATTGTTTGTTGGTGGTGGTGGGATTTTTTTCCTTCCCTTAAATTTCACATTAGTTTTGTCCTGCCTTAGGTTTGTTTTCCTTTCAGTAATTCAAGTCTTGAATAAATCATTTTGCTCATGGGCAAAACCTGCTTCAGCGTAGACAAAAACATCTTCAGACCATAAAAATGTTGGTTCACCTGTAAAATTTGCATGTGCTCCAAAAACACTCAGTGGAGCTTTCCTTTTTGGCCAGAAGCATGCCCTTCTGCTCCTCCTAGGGCTAGGAGGAACCCTTAGCATAGGCCTCACATTTTTTCACAATGCTGTCCCCAAAGTATAAGGAAGGATAGGAAACCACATCAGAGAAGAGCTAAGACTTGCTGTCTGATTTCTATTAAGTCCTTTCTGAATTTTTTTTTTGAAACCCCGACACATGTTTATTTTCATAATTGAAGAGTTGTAGTCTTGGACATTGAAAATAAATTCATTTTATGTTTTCAAATTTATAATTACAGCCATGGATGGTTTTACTTGGTTTGAGCTGTTTCATTTTGTTAACTTGTGACTTTAAGAAGGCCCAAGTTGTAGATGGTGAATCAAGCTGTCATTCATCCACAGAATCGGGAACAGTTATTGGGGCAGATGGGAGAGTAAAAGCAGAGGCCTGGGCGGGGTGGGGTGGGTGCATCTCTAGGAAATGTCCCAATGCCTCACATCAAAGAAGAAGAAATTGAAGTTTTTCTGGACCACAGACAAGACTGTGGCATCCTGAAGCAAGGGGCCAGAAGGGGCCATGCTATCACTGGTCTTGGTCAACAGGGTTTGGTGGCTCATGGGTTAGCTTCCTCATAAAACCCAGTGGCTACTGCGCACCCTCTGTGGCCCCCGAAAGAGTCAATTGCCTCATGACCCCTTTGTCCAAGCTGCTGAAGCCAGTTAGAAACAAAATTTCAATGAATTAAAGGATGACATTAAATTTTGTAATGTGATGGAGTAAAGAAAACATGACCTAATATTTTCTCCAATGTGGAAATAAATCAGAATCTACAAATAATAAAAGACTGGAAGAATAATACTGAGAGTTGAACAGTGGTTATATCTTTCTGTGAGTCATTTTGTTGTTGTTGTTGTTCAATATATTTTTATGTTATGTATTATTTATCAGTGTGTCACAAAAGCCATATGTGGTCCATCCTTTTTATGGGTTGGGTCTGGAACATTCCCCAAAGGCTCATGCATTGAAGGCTTGGACCCTAGTGCAGCAGTGTTCAGAGGTGGGGCCTTCAAAAAGGTGAGTGGGTTTTAGCCTCCCGAGTGGATTAATCCATTAATGGGTTCATGATTTATGGGGACTTCTGGAAGGTGGTGGAAACTGTAGGAGGTGGGACCTACCTGATGGGAGTGGGTCCTTAGGAGCATGCCCTTGAAGACTATTTTGTCCCCAGCCCCTTCCTCTTTCTGTCTCTCCCTCTACTTCCCAGCATCCCTGAGGTAAGCAGTTCTGGTCTACCATGCTCTTCTGCCTCCTCTCAGGCCCAGTGCAATGTTGCCAACAGCCCATGGACTGAGATTTCTGCAACCATGAACTGAAATAAGTTTTCCTTCCTGTAAGTTGTTTTTCCCATGTATTTTGTCACAAAGATGCAGAGCTCACTAATACAATCCTCTATTTACTATACTACCTAATACATATTGTGTGCGTGGAATTCTGGGGGTAGGGGGGAGTAAAGGGAGCAAGTCCTAAGTCATTACCTTGGTCTGCCATCGCACATGGCTCTGACAGCCCAGCCACTGCTCTCCCCTTATCCCATGGTTGAGCTTTTATTCTTTTCTCAGGGCCTGGGCCTGTGATGGGCTCCCCCAATACAAGCAAGAGTCATCAGCCCTTCCTTCAGGCCCTGCTCAGATGCCAGCTGTCAGGAAAGCCTCTCCTGACAGCTTATCCTTTATTCTCGTCACCCCACTTAGATTTTCTTAACACACTTCTCAATATCCACAGGTTTGTATGTATTAACACTGACCTCCCACCAAAATGTGATGTCTTTGAAGCGGGGTCTTTGGTGTTGTTTATTGCTATATCTCTACCATCTAGGACAGTGCCTGGCACATTGTAAGCACTGTCAAATTGATACCAGGTTCCCTTCCTCAAGGGAACAGTTGTGATGTGTGTATTAGAAATATCAGGGATGAATATCAATCTACAAATTCAGGTGATACGAACTATGAATGACTCATCTTTCCTTTTTTTGTGGATTAGGGTGTGGGCATCTTTGGGGGCCATTATTCCACTTAATATGATTATACATAAAATAATATGTCAAAATCAGTAATGAACATATATTCTGAAAAATTAGGAGCTGGGGTTGTGGCTCAGTGGTAGAGCGATTGCCTAGCATGTGTAATTCTCAGCACCGCATATAAATAAATGAACAAAATAAAGGTCCATCAACGTCTAAAACGATATTTTTAAAAAAAATCATCTTGTGACATAAGAACACGTTTGTCTTTTCTTTATGTGTTCTTTCTAGTTATACATGGCAGTAGAATCTATTTTGATATATTTATGCAAGCCTTGAATATAGCTTATTCTAATTAGAATCCCAGTCTGTGGTCGTACATGATGTGGAGGTTCACTGTGGTGTATTCATGTATGGACACAGGAAAGTCAGGTCAGATTCAGCCTAGTGTCTTTCCTGTTCCTGTCCCCTCCCTTCCCTTCATTTCCTTTTGTCTAATCCAATGCACTTCTACCCACCCCTGCCATTGTGAGTTAGCATCCATATATCAGAGAGAACATTTGACTTTTGGGGTTTTGGTGGATTGGCCTATTTCACTTAGCATGATTGTCTCCAGGCCCATCCATAGACTGGCAAATGCCAGAAAGTCACTGTTCTAGGTGTTATGGTTTGGAGCTGGACTGTCCCTAAAAGCTCATGTATTAAAGCATAGTCCCCAATACAGCAAGGTTTAGAGGCAGGCCTTTTAGAAAAGCTTGGGACATGAGGGTTCTGATCTCATTAATCCATTTCGTGGATTAATCCATTGATAGCTGGATGGATTACTGGAGGTAGAACCTAGTTGGAAGAAGTATGTCACTGGAGGTGTGACCCTGAAGGGTTTATCTCCCCAGCCCCTTCCTCCTCACCCCCTCTCTGTCTCTCTGTCCCCCCATCCACTATGTCCTTCTGCCATGTTTTTCTGCCTCACCTCAGGCCCAGAGCAATGGAGCTGGCCAAGAACGGATTGAATCTTCTGAAACCATGAGCCAAAATAAATCTTTCCTCCTCTAAGTTGTTCCTTACAGATATTTTGTTTGCAGTGATGAAAAGCTGACTAACACACTGGGCAAGTGGGAAATTTCATCTCAGTTCCTCCACCCCTCCAGCCCACCCAGGTATGTTTCAGGATCAGAGAGTCCTAGGCAGTCACAAGGGCTTCAGGGAGGGTCGCCTGCTAATGAGGCTACTACACCATAACTGTCCCCATGGTCCCTTATGTAGGTGGCCTTCTGCTGCTTCTAGGAAGGCTGAAAACCTCAGTGCTTGGAGCCTTGGCTCCCCAGGTATTCCACCTGGAAGCTCTTCCTGTCTGGGCTACAGCCTCATCGTGGCCCCCGCCAAGAAGCAGAACCCGCAGAACTTGCTCTGCTGGAGGAGTTACCTTTATGTCTGGCCTTTTGTGCCTGTTTTTCCAAGTCGTTCTGCTTCCTCAAAACTTATCCTCCCTTTGGGCCTCAGCCTTTTGGAAAACAAAAGCCAGAAACGCTCTCAGAATCCTTCTGCTTCTCTTCCTGCCACTCACCTCCCTGAAGCTGGGACTCTTGAGTCCTGGAGTGGGCTGGCTACCTGCTGGAATGAGGAAAGACAAAGGAAAACTTCAAACAACGCTGACAGAAGGCAGAAATGTGGGTTCCAGGAGGGAGACAGATGATGCACAGAAGAAAGTGACATTATTGAGCAGGAGGGAGTGGGTAGAGGAACCAAGGCAGGTGGAAGGCCTAATGGTGTCTTATACTGTTACCTGAGCTGTGAGGCTGGGCGGGGTGTTGTTTGACAGCAGGTGGTGAATACCTAGAGGTCTCAACAGAGGAAACAGAGGTGGGGTGTGGGTGCAGGTAAATCTCATCTGATTGGATAGATTTGAGCAGTGGGAAAAGAAACCAAAAAAGGTCAGCTGGAGCCAGTTTGTGGTGGGCCTTCAAAGCCAGAGGGTTTTGATGTCATCTGTTAGTACTTGGCAGTCATTGACTGGCCGGAGCAGAGCCAAGTTGCACATTAGGAAATGAAGCAGCAGCTCTGTCTAGGATGGCGTAGAGGTACAGTCAGGGAAAGGCCAGGAGCAGGCAGACCTTTCCGTAGGCAGCAGCCTAGAATCTAGAGGGAAGAGAACAGAGGTGCAGAAGCGTTGCTGAAGCCGAATAGACAGGCTTTGTCCCTGGTTGGGGGTAAGAGAAAGGCAGGAGAAAGGTGGATTGGGAGAACAGGAGCATACTCAGCAGACCCGGGAAAACCAAGGGAAGCTGCTGGTTGGTCTCATCTTGTTGAATCTGGGTTTTCATCAGGGCAGGGAGCTCAGAAGACAGGTCGGACTGTCTGTGATCAGGAGAGAGTGTGGGTCACCACACTGCAGCAAGGAAAGCTTATGTGGCTTGCTTTGGGCTTCTCCATCAAGTAGGGGACAAGCCCACTCACTGAGAGAGAAGGGAGTTACCCTGGGGCCTCCTTAGAGCTTGACAGTGAGCATCATTTGAAACAGCTGCATGGCTGGCCACAAAAAGTGTCAACAGGCGAGGAGCAAGAGAGAAGAGTCCCGCTACATCAAGTTCTTTCCAATAAATACAGCGTCCTTTAATGGTGGCATTAGGAAATCTGTCCAGGCAGACATAAGAAGAAATAGCCTTTGAGTCATATATCTAGTTTGAGGCATATATTAAGTTTTATACTCTGATTTTGACTAGAAAATTCGCACTTCCTTACTTATTGCTATGCCACTCGTTTAGAATATATTGTTTGGAAATGTATCATGATGCCGGAATCCCTCCGCAGGGAACACATGGAAGCAGCTCTTCAATGCCACCATTTCCTTCTCCGTGATATGTTTCTTGGTGCTAATTTCTGCTCATCATCATTTTTACCCCACTCCAAACAAAGGATTTTTTGCTCTACTTGGTGGCTTTGGATGGGAGAGGTACAGCACATCCCAGAGATCAGAAGCACTTGAGGCTATTTATTTATTTATTTATTGTACCAGAGATTGAACCCAGGGACACTTAACTACTGAGCCACATCCCCATCCTTTTTTTCATATTTTATTTTGAGACAGGGCCTCACAAAGTCTGAAGCTGGCTTTGAACTCAAGGTCCTCCTGCCTCAGCCTTCTGAGCCGCTGGGATCACAGGCTTGCACCACCATACCCAGCTGCACTTGAGGCTTTTGAGGAAGCTGCTGGACTTGCTGGGGAGAAACCGACAAGCCCCAGACTCACAGCATTCTCTGGGGAGAGTGCAGAGCACCAGCCCAGTGTTTCAAGGACCCGGTTCCATTCACCTTCTTTTGCTCTTTGTCCCTCTTGATTCTAATCTTTTATTTTATTCCATGCTGTCTACTGTTGGTAATGGGGTGATTTCCTTGCAAGGACCAAGAAGGACTTACAAGAGAGAATAAGGCACGACTCTCTGCATACTTGACCTTCCGGCATTTCTTTTCTAAATGACTCCTCCCTGGGAGTGTTGACGCTTATCGTTTTAAACCACCTGGTTCTGGTTTTCGTAGCCAGACATGTCCTAATAACAGATTACGGAATGCTTTTTCTCTTCCTAATATTGCTTCTAAATTGAATATATGACAGCCTCCTCTTTTCCTTTACTACAACCCAAACAGAGAAAAAGAAAAATCCAATGAAGAACTGGAAATAATGGAAAATTTTGAGCTGGGCTTCAGAATCGCAGGCCCACTGGGCTCCTTCTTCTTTCTCTCTGACCATCCAGCAAGGGAGGCTTCTGAGCATGGAAGCAAAGCTCCCTAGAGCTTGGTTTACTCCTGGGGCCAAAAGAGAATTATATTTCTTCATTACATAAAAAATCAGAACACTCGGGGACCTATTCAGAGGCTCCAGCCTGACAAACATGAAGGTTTCTCAGGGACAGAGGAGCCCGTCTGAGGGAGCAGTGATGTATTTGATATCCCGTTACCCCTGCCCCCCACAGCCCTACCAAGGGAAATGCATTCTGCTGAAATTTCACTCAGAACCAACTGCCTCACTTGAGTAAACAAAGTCCCTCTCCACTCCTCGCTCCATGCTGTCCAAGATCCTCTTCAATATTGCAGTACAACATCACTCAAGCCGTTTCTGATAGAAGCTACATTATTATTTTTACTTTTGTTTATTTTCACCCCAAAGCCTCTGGCATTTCCCTCCAGTGAGTCACACTATGGAACCATTTCAAAAAGTCCTCCTTAAAGAACATTCCTTTTCCCAGGGGAGAAGGGACCTTGGTAAAAGACAGCCTATCCCAGCATGCGCCTGTCTAGCATGTGAGGATTTTAATAAAGAAATGCCATTTCACACGCCACCAAGGCCACTCGGTGGATGGACTTACAGGAAGCCTTCTAGATCTTTCCCTGACTCTGCAGAGACAAGATGGCAGAACTGAAGTGTGGCCATTGGGAGTCTATTCCAATCAACTTGGGAGTCAGTCCATCAACTCTCTCCATTGCAGAAGTTAGGGCAGGTGTGTGTGAATTTGGATTTTGCAAAAAATAACTGTACTATTAAAGATGGAAAGATAAAAATGAGAAAAGAGAAGGCAGAGGCAGGGGTGCCCAGAGCCTCATCATCCCTGGCACACCTGTGCTTTGCTGGGCTTGGCCAGAATCAGTCTTTTCCCCTGAAAAGCCTTCAGCATGCCCCCTGCTCCCAATGTGGAGCAGTCACACCTTACTCTCTGCTCCCAAAGCACTTTGGGGGCTTTTTCTGCTAATGCACACAGTGGGCTGGGTTACAGTTTGTGATGCTGTGGTCACTCCATCCCCACATAGCCCTCTCCACTCCATTCAGGATTAGGGGCATAGGTCAGATTTCCCTATGTCTTTACCACCCAGAAAGTTTCTTATGGCATACGGTGATGAGAGAAGGCAAGCACAATGGAACCAGAGGTCCCAGGGAATTTCTGTTCATAGACTGACAAAAACAGGTATCTTGGGTTTCCTATTCTCCATATACAGCATCCTCCTTCTCCTTCAGCCTTCGCAGATATTTCCTTGTCATGCTTTTTTGGGGGAGGTGGGTACCAGGGATTGAACTCAGGGTCACTCAACCACTGAGCCTCATCCCCAGCCCTATTTTGTAGTTTATTTAGAGACAGGGTCTCACTGAGTTGCTTAGCACCTCACTTTTACTGAGTTTTTTGAACTCAAGATCCTCCTGCCTCAGTCTCCCCAGCCACTGGGATTACAGGTGTACACCACTGCACCCCGTTCTTTGTCAGGCTTTGATTCACCTATGAAAATTAAAATATAATCAGAAATTCTTAGAAGAGTTTTGATAGTAAATGTTCGATGGGAAAATTGCCAGTGATCATCTTGCTGCATATCCAGTTGAAGAGACTGGCCTTCATCTTTCTGCTGAACTTTGACATCTGCATGGGGTGGATACTTTTTGCCTTTTGGCTGCCCGGCAGCCAGGCCTCCCGTTTCTCCTGGAAACAAAACCTGCTTTTTTTTTTTTTAAATGGTGGTCATTGTTTCTCCGTTGTTGGGGTGCCATCATGGTGGTCCAGGGATATATTGTTATCAGCGGTCACCACTAGGTGTGGTGTGGGGTTGGTTGGTGAGGGGGAGTTTTTATTGTTTTGTAGTGGAAAGTTCTTACTTTTGCAGTTTGAAAATTAAAGATTTAAGAAAAAGATTAATATTTGCCCTAAAGATCAGGCTAGACACAAGGAAGTTTCCTGTGAAATTCCTTTAAGCACAACCACAGTCCTGGCTTCCTCCTCAGACCCACGGAGCCCAAGGGAATGCACCCAGCCCCGCGTCACACTCCTGAGGCTGCCAGAAATCCCTTTAAAATGATAGAACAGATGTCTTTCCTTGGGTTAGAGCAGATATAAATCACAACAGTCTGCTTTTAATTCCTGGGCTTGGTGTCTTAGGGGCAACAAAATTAATTGCTTTCAGATTTGTTTTCTGAATGTTTTTCAAATCTTCAGAATTTTAATAGCAAGAACCATTACAATATGCAAGAAAAAGTAAACACATCTGTGCAGGTAGCTGTATGTCATCCAGGGCACAAACTCCCCACATGACGGTGGAGTTGAACGAGCCTCAGTCACAAGGCCTCTGCAGAGGGGACTTGTTGACCACAGGTGGTTCTCTCAAGGGACCAGCATGAAGAGAAAAATGTCTCTGAGGGTAGGATCAGGGGCATAAATGGCATAAGACTGACACAGCCACCACCCATGTATCATCAGCTGGAAGAGTAGAGGTCTTGTTATTCACAGAAGGAAAGAAGGGACGCCAGACCTTCTGTAAATGAGGATTTAAGCCAAACAACTTGTTACTAGAGCTCAGACCCTGGTTTCTGGACATACCTTTCATGTTTCTGGTGTCAAGAAAGGATAATTTGGGAACATCCATGAATGAGTAATTAAATGATAGTTCTTAGTACTCAGCAGAGAATCACAATTCAAATATGTACTAGCTCCTCTTGGGCAGAGGGGATATAGCTTCTAAACTTTCAAGATTTGGGCACAACTTTCAAAATAAAGCAGATAATACAAGCTACCCTCTTTCCCTCCTCTCTCACTCTGGCTCTCCCTCCTCTGCTAGATACTTTTTAAAAAAAAATTAATGAAATTGGTACAAATTTTAAGACTACTTTTGAATTAGACTTTTCCTGTTCTCCCAAACAGTGATTTCCAAACTTCTTGCTGTCAAACCTATCATTAAGAGATTGCTAGCTTGGTGCTGTGGTGCAAGCCTGAAATCCCAGCTGCTTGAGGCAGGCTGAGGAAGGAGGATCATATGTGAGGCCAGCCTCAGCAACTTAGAGACGTTTTGTCAAAATTTAAAAATGGGCTGGGAATGTAGCTCAGTGGTAAAGTGCCCCTGGGTTCAATCCCGCAATCCCTCAAAAGAGAGAGAGAGAGAGAGAGAGGGAGAGAGAGAGAGAGGCCCTGGGGCTGTAATTCAGTGGCAGTGTGCTTGTCCAGCAATGCAAACAAACAACAACAACAACAAAACCAAAAAAACGCTGAAGACATTGGATAAAATATGGGTGATTATGTATAAAGCATGAGCAGGCCACTATTATACAAATAACATATACATTATAAAATTTTACAGTGGAAACTATAAAAGGATGCAGATGAAACTTAAAATACCAAGCTTTTAAAAATTTCATTAGATTTTTTAATGATGCAAAATATTTTTGCTTTCTAAAATATTACTATTCATGGCCTAATAGAACCAATGTGTTGAATATGCTTTGCTAATTTTGGAAAATCTTGGGTTATTCTTTGGTAATATAGCAATTAAACATCCATTATGTGTTCAGTTTACATTAAAGCTTGGTTACAGAGTCCATGAGAGATGAAGAAGATACTTGGCCGAGCTGTGTAGGGTCAAGTGGAAGAAATGCCTGGGTAGATGGTCTGCGTTGAACCCACTCCCCCAAATCATTTCTTAGCTTCATTTGTCTCTTATGCAAAGACTTTTGTTGGCTTTTAAGAGTTGTTTTTGTTTTTGCAATGTGCATCCAGAAAGATGGGAACACTTACAAACATCTGCTCTCAAAATGCTCTTGCCATAGTTTCAATTTTTTTTAACCTTTACCTTTCTCACTAATTGTGAAAGTACCACTTCTGCCTTGAAAGGGAAGATTATGTGTTTACTATTTTAAATATATCTGTTAGGTGACACACTCACAGTACTCCCTGGCCATGATAGGAGATCACAGCAAGTCTGTAAGGCTTGTATTTGTCCAAGAAGGAAGGCATATCTCTCCTCAGACCCACAGCACCCTGTGGTGCACCAACATGTGACAACCAGGGTGGTACAAAAGGCCCACGTGCCCATTCCCCACCAAAGTGCACAGTGTTCCAAAGGCCCTGCTAGTAGAAGGGTTGGTTTTAATGAGTTAACCATAGTAATAAAAACATATGTGAGCTGGGCACAGTGGTGTGTACCTGTAATCCCAGCAACTCTGGAGGCTGAGGGGCAGGAGGATCTTGAGTTCAAAGCCAGACTCAGCAAAAGCAAGGTACTAAGCAACTCAGGGAGACCTTGTCTCTAAAATACAAAATAGGGCTAGGAATGTGGCTCAGTGGTTGAGTGCCCCTGAGTTCAATCACTTTAACCCAGAAAAAAAAAAAAAAAGGAACCTATGTGAATATAAATCAAAATTCTTGACAACATGCTGGACCTAGACAACAAGAGATGCTTCAGTTGGACCCCTCTTCCATACAACATCCCTCCTTTACCCATATAATCTATTTACATTTATGTTAGTTACATGGAACACTGGACTGTCTCGCATCTAGACCGGGGGAGAGCATGGTAACAATCCAATACTAAATATTAGTAAAGCTTAACTGTGCTCTCATTTTGAAATGAAATAAATATTGACAGACATATTAGAATTTTCTCCTTGGACACAAGTGGATTGTCTTGGACAGACCATGGAGAATATGTAATCCATGGGAGGTTCCTTACACAAAGGACTTTCTCCAGTTCAATTAAAAAACTTTGCTTTTCTTCAGTCTTGGAACTCTCCTTCCCTCTGTTTTGTTTTTTGGGGTACCGGGACCAACTCAGGGACACTCGACCACTGAGCCACATCCCCAGCCCTATTTTGTATTTTATTTAGAGACAGGGTCTCACTGAGTTGCTTAGCACCTTGCTTTTGCTGAGGCTGGCTTTGAACTCAAGATCCTCCTTCCTCAGCCTCTGCAACCACTGGGATTACAGGCCTGCACTACAATGCCGGGCTTTTCTTCTGTTCTTTTAAAATAAAACATCTAGATTCAGTTTCCAGGTACCTCTACCCTCAGGTAATGGGGGAAGGCTGCTTCTAGATAGCCTAGCAACACTCCCCCCTATTTCAGTACCTGGGGCAGGGAGATGATAAAACTGAAAATTTCAGTTGTTTCCATTTATTGAGCTATTGTTTTGTGCCAGTTGCTGTGTTAAAAGCTTTGAAAATACAACTAATTCTCTTTGTTCATGGTAGTGATAGTCTCTGACATCTCTGCAAACACTGAATTAGCAAACTCTGAATCATTGCCCCTAGGGGAAATAGAGGATTAAGTTCCTTCCAGCCTCTGGTCACAGCATTTCTGTCAATCAATACCTAATCGTGCTTGATGTGTGTTTTTTAATCACCTGATTTGATACATATTATTGATTCATTAACACTGAACTCTGGGCCAACAGCATAACCCATGCCTGAACAAATCTTATCCAACTCGCATTTTCTGTCAGGCCCATCAGTCTTCTTGTGTTTAGGGACACTAGACAGCACCTGAGCACTATGCTTGGGCCTTTGTAGATGACAAAATCAGTAAAGAAAAGCACACATGGGACTGGGGTGTGGCTCAGTGGTAGAGCGTTTGCTTAGTATGTGTGAGGCCCTGGGTTCGATCCTCAGCACCACATAAAAATAAATAAATAAAATAAATGTCTATCAACAATTTAAAAAAAAATTACAAAAAGAAAAGCACACACAAATAAGCAAAAAGCGTGGCATTAAACAGACCTATAAAGGACCCTTGTTTAGAGTTAGGAAAGCTGAAAAAAGAAGGTGAAGTGGCTGGACATGGCGGCACCTTCCTGTAATCCCAGCAACTCTCAGGAGGCCGAGACAGAGGGATCGAAAGTTCTAGGCTAGCCTCAGCCACTTAGACCCTCAGCAATTTAGCAAGACCCTGTCTCAAAACAAAACACCCTGGGGTTCAATTCCCAGTACCCAAGCTTTGGGTCGGGGGAGCAGAGCATCACCTTTATTTAATCTTTGTTTAATCTCAGCTGGGAATGTATGTGTTGGACAACTCATATTTTTTGCCACGTTTGATTTGTGGGTTACAAATAAATTTTTAGCAAGTAGGCCACGATGTTCACAAATACAGAATCTGTGAATAATAAGGATCAGCCATCTCATGGTGCCTGATGAGAAGAGTAAGACTCTAGTGCTTCCTGAACTAGAAGGAACCTCTGAGATCTGCTCCTCTGGCCACCTGTTTTTGATACTAGTAGTATGGAGAAGTGACTTATCCCAACCACCCAGGGGTGTGTGGCCCACTGGGACAAAAATCCCTGGTCTCCAGTCAAGGTCTGGGCCCTTTCCACTATGTATTTATGGAACCAATGCATCTCATTTAGCCTGCTCATAAAAAGGACATGCTCCAGCTTGTCCTCTCCAATAATTGCAATCTGCTTTGACCAGAAGGTTTGATTTGATGATACCCAGCACATGGGCATCATGAACAATGCCTCTTTAGAAAACAGAAAGATAGAAAGAAAAGAAAAAGGAAAAAGGTCAGGGAGGGGGAGATCACAAACCTGAGAGAAATCAGGCACAAGATGCAAAATTAAAAGAACAAACTCAATATTTGCAGCCAGAACAAGCATCTATATTTTAAATTTAATTATCTAGTGAGCTAATTCATAGGTGGGCAACCTAAGAGGGATGTGTTGTAAAACTAAACATGCTGTAGAATTTCAAAGAGATGTGCCCACGGCGCATAAATAGGAGCAATGTTCCGAGATGTGAGTGTAGTTGGGAAATTACTAATGCATGTATATATCTACATAGTTTAAAGCCAGGCTATCTCAAATTTCAATTCCAACATTGATAAAATTCAGTTGCTCTTCGGGGTATGGTGGTGCATGCTGTAATCCCAGAAGCTCGGGAGGCTGAGGCAGGAGGATTGCAAGTTCAAGGCCAGCAATTTAGCGAGGGCTTAACTAACTCAACAAGATCCTCTCTCTAAATAAAATACAAAATAGGGCCAGGGATGTGAGTTAGTGGTTAAGTGCTCCTGGATTCAATCCCTGGGGGGGGGGGGGAGAGAGAGAGAGAAAGAAAAGAAAATTTAAGTTGCTCTTTGATAAAAGAATTAAGAGAATTTATAAATCAAATTAAAAATGAATCATCTTATGTGGCCTATAGGCTGCCTGGTAAATGTGTAGTATCTCCTCAAACAAACCACCAAGAAAGAAGGAAGGAAGGGAGGGAGGGAAGAAGAAAGGCTAATTAAGCTGATTAAGTATGCTCTCTGTATAAGATTTCCTGCATATCATGATATCAGGAACTTGTCTATCATTCCTTTTCCATCATTCTTTTTATACATAAGGTTTCTATTTCAAATAAATCAAAGCTGACTTTCCTCAAAGACTAGATATTCAAAAATCTCATCACAATTGTTATAACTTCATCCTTTCTTATGGGGTGATAATCAGCTCTTCTTATCCAATAATATTTACCAAACACCTTCAGATGCAGCATATGAAAAACTTCTGTTACTTAAAAAACAAGGCGTTACAACTTGATTTCTTTATTGCACTTTTCACTTACTCTTAAAGGGAGTAGAAATTCCTACTTGTGATCCCGGAAGCTCATCATCCCCTGCTGTCAGGATCAATGTCAGAATCCTTTCCCTCCATCCTCTAAGTTAAGTCATGTGATCCTTCCTCTTGCTCACTTCCTTCGTGATAAACCATCTCCCCGCAATTCAGAAACTTGCTTGTTTCAAGGACTATTAATTTTTATTGATGAGAAACATTTTGCAGATATAAAAATATAATTTTATTATTTATAAGACATTTTCAGTTTTTAAGAATTTTCTTTTCACAGATTAAAGCTCCTGACATTCTCGTTTAGGAAAATAGTTGTCTGTCAATCATAAGGATTCCACCCTTTTCCAAAGATGAATCGATTGATCATGTCAAAAGATCTCAGAGGCTGATCCAAGGGTAAAATGTGTCCTCCACCTCGAACAATTACCTTCAAGAAGAAAGACAAGAAAACTTGAAATTTAAAGAAGCAGATATTCTAAGTAAATGAAAAGTTTTAATTTGGATCAGAGTGTTTAAAGTCTCTATAAAATCCAGAAGAGGGCTGGGATGTGGCTTAGTGGTACAGCACTTGCCTTGTACTGGCAAGACCCTGGGTTCAATCCCCAGCACCCCAAAAAGAAATACAAATGTGAGAACATATTCCACCAATCTGAGCTTTTGGATATGCTGATCATCTTATTTCTGATAGTTTTAATAATAATAGGTAACATAAAGGTAGGAAATTTTTTAAATTGTGTAATTATTTGATTTGTATGAAATTGTGTTCATCTTTCATCTGTATAAGATTTGAGGATTACCTCTCTTCTTCCTCTTGGGAGTGATATGCCTGCCCCCAGGTCCCCTCATTTGGAGGTACTTTGCTGTAAATCTCACCTGGTGGGGCCTTGGAGGTGGGGAGTTCCACCCCAGGCCAGGTCAGCCTGCAAGGGGGTACAATGCCTGCCCAATGCCACCCTCCAGATAGCCAGCCCCACTGGCCCTCACACTGAGTGGCACCTTTCTTTCTAGCTTCTTATCAATCATAAAGGGTGTATTTGGATTCTCTTTAAAAAGTAACAAGAAATCCTTGACACCTGAAAAAAAGTCATTTTTTTTTCTTTTTTAGCAGCAGTTAGAACATTATTTTTCCACAATATCATACTAGGAAATTTTCAAATATACAGCAAATTTGAAAATAAAATTTCATATACCCACTACTTAGATTCCCTCATTACTATTAATGTGTTTGTTTTTGTTTGATACCAGGGATTGAACCCAGGGGCACTTAACCACTGAGCCATATCCCTAGCCATTTTTACATTTTTTTTTTGAGACAGGATCTCACTGAGTTACTTAGAGCCTCATTAAGTTGCTGAGGGGGGCTTTGAACTTGGGATCCTCCTGCCTCAGCCTCCCAAGCCACTGAGATTACAGGTGTGCACACCCAGCATTACTATTCATTTTATTTCACATGTGGACGCCTCTGTCCATCCCACTATGCACCCATTTATCCACCTAATCTTTGGACACATTTCAAAGTAACTCCCCGAAGATTTCAGCATCACATCCTTAACTGGAGCTCAGTGTATTTATACATTTTCTTCTTTTGCATAAAGTCAAGGCATGATGAATGCGCTGTCCTAAGTGTAGGACATTCTTGTTTAGGAAAATAGTTGTCTATTTTCTACAATAGACTCATCAGTTGGACCAGTGTGTGCACCTGTGTCGCCCAAGCCCTCATCAGGCTGTATGAAGCATTCTGCTAGCATTTCTAGTTCAGGTGAGTTCAAGTGGTGCCACCCCTTGAACTGGGCTCTATGTAGACAGAAAGAGTCTTGTTGGTCTCTGCACTAATTGGGCATCCAGTGTGGGTAAATATCTCAAGCAGAGGGCAACAGGAAGCCTCCATGAAGACTGACACTGAGTGTTTGGAGGCCACTTCTGGGAGAGATCAGTATGGCCTGAGTGCTCTGTCACACGTGGGCAATGGAGAGGAGTTCCTAGTGGGTCAAGGGAATACACCTAGGCAATAAGGGGTCATTGCAGAAACTTCTAGTTGTCAAATTATAATCAGCATGTAAAGACCACCTTCACAAGGCCCTTCCCAAGAGCCTGGGTTCTTTTACATGCATCAATATAAGGGATCCGAGGCAGAAAAAAATAGTATATTTATTATATGAAAATATCTCCACCTCTCAACACTTATCTTCTCACAATCTTGCTAAGAGGTCAGTTGGGATCAACGTTATAAGAAAAAAAATCTTACCCTGCTGCTCACAGTTATCCATACACAATTGCAGGCAGCACCATTTACAGAAGCGTGGAGGCGGTGTGGCTGTTTGGGGCTTCCGAGATGGTTTGTCAGAGTCACGCACTTGTAAGATAACTAGCTACAACCCTGACATCTGATACAAATACCATTGCTTTAAGTCGGATCCCAGTACCTGCACAATGATTCTTCATGTTCGAACTGAACCCTGCAGCTTAGTCACAGACGTTCAGTGCCCACTTCCCAACAGCCCTCTAATGGAGGCAGATGCCATTTTCAGGTGTGGGATGGGCTGGTCCCTGCTTCTACAAAGGGACACTTCTGCCATATGCTCCCTAGCCCCATGGTCATTGATGCCCTACTGCAAGGATCATGGATCCATCCACCATTTGTGTCCATGTTTGCATCTGGAGAACCAACATGTGCCATGTTTCGTCACAGACCAAAAGTAAACATACTTGTGACAAGAGACCCTCAGGTAACTCTAGACTGAAACCTTTACTTCCCCACAACCCCAGGCTAGAATTTTCTTTCTGCAGATTCTCATCCAAACTTTCAGCCAGGGGAGGAACTGATGAGGGATTTCTGTGTAGTTTCAGCTTCGCTGAGGACACTTAATGAGTCATTTAAGTGACAAAATACAGCTGCTTCAACTAGAAATGAGTTTGGCAGCAATGGTCTGGAACAGCAATAAACCAAGTACTCAAGAGCTAAAGGTCATCCTGCCTCAAAAATCAGAGCTATGGCTAATGAGGGATAACACAGTGCTTTATAGCCAGGGCTCAGGAGTCAAGAGTGCAGGAGCGCGACAAGAGGGTACAGCAAGCTGTGTGACCTTGGGCAAGTAACTTAACCTGTCGGAGCCTCCATTTCTTTGTACAATTGGGAAAAGACATATTAATTCTCAGGGTCATTGTGAGTTGTGTAAGCATATAATGGAATAATGTCCATGGAACACTTAGTATAGTGCCTGGCCTTGGTATTAAGCACCTACTAGTTACTGGTATTAGGCTTCCAACAATAATTCATGCTAAAAATCCAGGATCAAAATATCCACAGTGATATTCAGTGTTCCATATATTCATCTCAGTAAACTTAACTTAAAGCTGTTATTTTAAATAACAGACTCACACTTAAACCTATATAAAAATACATAGGCTCTCCAATTCCAAAGTTCAGAGAGGGGGCTGAGAACTGCATTCCAACAATTCTGAAGCAATGCTGATGCAGCTGGCCTTAAGACTAGCTGAAGAGAAACCCCAGAGAACTGTTCCTGTTCTGTGGTGAGAGGGGACTCGCTGATCACACCAAGGGAGGAGATAAGCTGAGCGTTATCAAGCCTCCTCATGCGGTCCCCTTAGTTCATTCATTCTGCCTGGGTGTCCACTCCTGTCTCGATTCACACCTCCCTGGACGTGTCTGTGACGTCTGTGATAATCGGGTGGAGAAGGCTGGCCAAAGGAGGGTGGGGTCATCGTGTTTTCCCAGTGGCTTGCCTGCACTAGCTCTGACTGCCATCTGCCATCTGCAAGGACCCAGTGACACGGGAAATGGCCTCATCAGGTCAGAAAGGGGAGCTCTTTTAGGAAGAAAGGCTGTTCACCGCCCCCAATTCCCAAGCACGCATGTTCCCAAGCTGAGACCCAAACAGCATTTTACCAACATTAGCCTCGAAAAAATAAATTTCTGAGTGAGGAACAATAACCCACTCGGTTGTCTATTTCCAAGCCTCACCACTCCCAAACCAAGGACACAAAGCACTCGGCAGCTTTCGGAGGTGTGTGACAAACGTGGCAGGGTCGCGATTGCGAAATTTAATTGTGACAAGACTCATCTCAAGGCTTTCTGGATGGAAATCCTCTCGTCACCAGAAACTATGCAATGTGGGTGCTGCTAAACTCATGAGTTCCAGATGTTTCTGGGGGTCACAAATGTGTCATGAATCAAAAAAAAAAAAAAAGGTTATGCAAACACATAAACCTTCAAGCTGTTTCATTTTTTAGAAAACGATCGCTAATTCCCCCAGGATCTAGAGGTGCAGGCCTGGTGTAAAGGCTTCCCAGATGTGCCTTTTAAGATGGAGGATTCGAAGTTCACATTGTCCTTGCTGATGCAGACTTGTCAGGGGGCACTGGCAGGGAGTCTTGGAAGAGAAGGTCCTTGGATGGGTGGGGTAGGGATGGAAGGATGCCCCGCAGAGATGAGGAACCCAGTGCAAACACAGAGGGCGGGATACTGCATGTACAGGCAGCAGGCTGTGAGCATCTGTGTTCTTGAAGGAGTGGAGGGAAAACAGAAGGAGTTGAACCCGCAGACACAGGGGGACCACGGTCACCTCTGTGACAATCAGGGTGGGGGGACAGCTGATCCCTACAGGCTGTGTGTGTGTGTGTGTGTGTGTGTGTATGATAAAAATACACTTAGCATAACATTTTTAACTATATTAAAGTGCACAATCCGGTAGCATTTAGTACATTCACAATGTTGTGCAACATCGCCCCTACCCAGTTACAGAATATTTTCATCAACCCAAAGAAACCTTCCCTGTTAGCAATATCCTCTCTCCCAACTCCCACAACCACTGATCTGCTTTCTGTCTGGATGGGTTTTTCTCTTCTGGATCCGAGAGGGTTTTGAGTAGTGCTAACCTCAGATTTGCATTACAGAAGTTACTTACTATGTAATGAGGAGGCTGATTTAGAAGGGAGTGATACTGGGGCAAGACCGAGACCACCAGAACAGGGAGACTCCACCACGTCAATGTTGACAGCAGCTCAATTCATAATAGCTAAGCTATGGAACCAACCTAGGTGCCCTTCAACAGATGAATGGATAAAGAAAATGTGGTACATATACACAATGGAGTATCAGCCATAAAGAAGAATGAAATTATGGTATTTGCCAGTAAATGGATAGATCTGGAGACTATCATGCTAAGTGAAATAAGCCAATCCTCAAAAACCAAAGGCCAAATGTTCTCTCTTATATGTGGATGCTAACACACCATAAGGGCAAGCCCACAGGGGGTGGTGGGGTTGGTGGAAGAATAGAAGTTCATTGGATTAGACAAAGGGAATGAAAAGAAGGGAAGGGGTTTAGGAATTGGAAAGACAGTAGAATGAATCAGACATGACTTTCCTGTGTTCATATATGAATACATGACCAGTGTTACTACACATCACATACAACCACAAGAATGGGAAGCTATACTCCAGGTATATATGTCAAAATACACTCTAGTAACATGTATATCTAAAAAGAACCACAACAATAAAAAAGAACAGAGAGAGGTGATGTAGACTCCTGACAGAGAGGGAAAGCAGCTGTGGTGGAACTAATAAAATTAGAGATCAATCAGAAATATAGATTTAATGAAAACCCTCTGCTACCTTTCCATCTCAGGCTTCTGACATGAGTAGATTTGCAAAGAGTGTGGTATTAAGCAGAGCAGAAGAAAGACAGCCATGGGAGATACAAGTTCGGGAGGTACAATATATAGATTTATGGTTCCTGATTTCCACTATGGAATGATGTGTAAGCTCAAGAGAATCTTGGTACTTGCACTTTCTGATTTATCCCAAAACTCTTTTTCTGTTTTCATTCCACGCTGCATTTATTTAAACTTGCTTTTTAGCTTTCAGCTTTTAATATGACTAATTGATAGTAGAAATAAATGAATATGCATTGAAATAAAATATATTTTAAAAGAAAGGGTAATTGGAAATGAGAATCAAAAACTAGCCAAAGCTTGTTAGCAGACATCTGTTAAAAAAGAACAAGGCAAAAACAAATCGGAGACCAAGGCAGAATTGCTCCAGCAATGCACAGGGACAACTATCCTGGGGCTTTCCCACCGTGCACTTGTAGCCTAGCTGGTGATTATCAAATAGCAGGCAGAAAGAGGCTTCTAGGTGCTTCAGGAGGCCCAAGTGCTGCCATCCCTGTGGTACGCATTCCTGGTGTAGCCCAGAGAGACTTTCGGTGCTTCTTGATTCAGTCCAAAAGGGCTTCCTGTATGTACCATCTTATTACCAGTTGCAACAGTATTATAATTCAGGATTTCTACTTCTTTATAGTAGCCTGTACCAAACTAACCTCACATTACTGAAAAACAACAGAAGCTGAATTAAAAAGAAAAGAATGCTTTTTAGAGAGCAACCAAGATTTGAGAGGCCAAAATCATGGAGAGAATTGCAGAGAAGTGAACCTTACATCTAGTGCTGCCTTCCCTTTGAGAAATTCACTGATTTCTAAGATTCCTGACCAAGAAGCCAAGCAACAACTGACAGATTAAAGAATAAAATGCTAAGGAGAACTTTCAGCAGCATTATGGTACTTGGGGGACCAAAAAACTAAAACAAAGAAAACCCCCCCAAAAAAGAAAATTTGGACCTGCAGACCTGGGAAGGCCAGCTGACACGGGAAGACACCACAAGCTTTCGTTCAGGTCCATGAGAGCCAACACCCTACCAGTGATGGAGAACCAGAAGCAGGTGAGCCTCACAGACTTTAAAACCCAGCACTCAAGATCCTCTCAGGCCCTGCCTGAATGAAGGTGATTTGTCCCTATTCTCACTGCCTTCCAGAAGAAATCAAATTCTCTTCAGGAAGAGATAAGGCCTTTCTTCAGACACTTTGTCCAGCATTCAATAAAATCTAGTATATGTGCCAAAAGACATAATCAAATCAAAGGGTTTTTCCCTTCAGCTACTAGAGTTACCAGGTATAGATTTTTAAATAACTGTGAACAAAACATTCAAGAAGTTAAGGGGGAAAATAGAGAATTCACCAGAGAATTAGAAAATATAAAAAAGAACCAAATGGAAATTCTAGAACCAAAAGGTCATTCATTGCTAACTGAAGTGAAGAAATACATAGAGAGTTTTGCAGTAGATCAGATACAGTAGAAGAAAAAATACGTGAACTGGAAGTTCATATTTTCTAAATCTGACAAAAATATCCAGAAAGAAGCATGGAGAATACAAAAATGAAAAATTCAGAAAAGAGAAGGTAAAACTTGAAACTGCAAAACATCTCACTTACATTGACCTGAAGTCCTAGAATAAAATAAAGTAGGAATGGGGCAAAAGTAGTAGCAACATTTACAAATGCTGACAGAGCAATTTCCAAAATTGCGCAAAGTCATTCGGGAAGCTCTGTGAATCCTAAACAGGATAAACAAAAGGAAAACTTACTGCATTTAAACACATAATGGTACATTGCTGAAAGCAAAGACAGCATCTTATAAGCTGTCATGGGAAAAGAAGTTGACTACTCCACAGAAAGAAAATTTGAAGACAGTGAAATGATATTACTGTGTGGGAGGAAGAAATTTGGGCTGATGCTCCTGAGCATGGACTCAGGATGAAGCAGATCTGGTTTGAGTCCATCTCTGGGACTTTGCCATAGTGACATCACTGCTTCTATTTTTCTCATTTGTAAAATGGAGATAAGATTTAAGGTGGCCAGTCGTCTCAATTTGCCCTGGACAAAGGGGTTTCTAGAAATACAAAATTTTTAGTAATAAGAGTTAAAAAAAAAAAAAAAAAAAGAACTGCATAATCTGGATTGGTTGGTGACTCTAACAACCAAGGATTCTTCCAGGATTCAAAGAGACAATGCGTATGAAGCATTACATGGTGCTTAGTCCCCAAATATGTACTAACTTTGTGTCATAGTTAATAGAGGCAAATAGTAAGCATTAAACCTAATCGTCCCTGCACTATTATCTGAGTTTTTATGGTCAAAAGAACATTTTTTCCTTTAATTAGTGGAGTAAGAGCAGACATTAAAATAGTAATAAATATGACATTCATTACTGTATTTTTTTCAGGAAAAAACGATTATAATGCATTCTTCAGGAAGGGCAACATTTATCTCCCAGGTTTCTTTGATTTCCATATTGTGAGTCTTTCCTTCCCATGGGAAAGGTCCCAATTAAAGTAGGAAAGCAGCTTGAATGAGATGGAATCTCCATCCATATTCTCAACGTAATTGTACCTACAGAGTTTTACCTTGAGACTTGCCAACAACCATGATCCAGCCCATTCTCTTCCTCACCCTTCTCCCCCTGTCACCACACACAGTGCCAAACGCCCTCTGCTCCCTCACAGAAATGTCAGGCAGGCAAGACCTCACTTGTCTCGCCTCAAGAGCAGAAAGCTGTCCTTTCTTTCTCCCCTTTTAGGAACCCACTTTATAACACAGGATTTGATGCAATTAAAAAGTAATCGAGACTTCCCTTCCTCATTTGGTCATCCTGAGTCCAGGTTTTATACTTGATACCCACAGGAGGATTAAAAAGCACAATTCAGTTCATTATTTACCCTTCCCCGGTATCTCGGTATCTCGCTTTGGGATCTACGCTTGTAGTTTCTTTTGGAGGAGAGAATGAGAGCGGGGGAGGAGAGGGCAGAGGTTACAGCAATCAATTCTCTCTGCCCGGGGTGCTGCAAGGACTTGGCTCCTGGCTCTGAGCCTTTGGGTATCATGGAACAAGAGCCAGCCAACCTGCTGAAGTTGTACTTCCTGCAAACAGCCATGCAGGAAAGTTCTGGCAGGGGTGTGCTGGAGTTCCCTCTCGCAGGATCGTAAAGGACGATTGCACACATTGCTGCTTGACTCCACAAAAACTAGTGTCGAAGTGTTAGCTTGAAAATGGTCAAGGTGAGAGTATTTACACCTGAAGCTGACAAACAGTTCAAATCCGTGTCTCTGACAAACAGTACAAATCCTTCAGGCCACTGGTTCTGAAATTTTGTCTCTCCAAAGACAGCTGAAATGTTCTGGCGCTGTTCCTCCCTTTCAAGATAAACCCCAGGGTTATAGTTCGGATATGAAACCTCCCCCAAAGACCCAGGTATTGAAAGCTTGGTCGCCAGCCTGTAGTTCTATTGGGAGTAGTGAAACTTTGGGAAGGTTGGACCTAGTCAAGGAAGACATTCTCTACAAGGAGATAATGGGACCCTAGACCCTTCCTGTCTCTTTCCTTCTGCTTCCCAGCTACCATGAGGTGAGCAGCTTTGCTTCACCATGTACTTCCTGCCATGATGTGCTGCCTCAGCACAGACCCCAAAGCAATAGGCTGACTATGAACAGAAAGCCTGGAAAGTTGGGCCACAGTAAACCTTTCCTCTTGTTAAGTTGATTATCTCAGGTATTTTGTCATAGTGTTGGAAAGCTGCCATTCCACCAAGAAATATCGGTAGAAATGGATAGACTATTGTGGTAGAGCAAAATGGGAACTTAACAATATAAGAGCTGACAGGCTGTGGTTTTGCACACTGACACACAGAAGCTCTGCTTACTGACATTTAGCTATAGAGACCTGCAGTGGTTAAAAGGCACCTATAATAGATAACCATGGTAGCAGAAGTAGGAAACAATTTGGCAGAGACAGAACAATCCCCCTTTAGGTTTAATGAAGTAAAAGTCCCTAAGCCAAATGAGCTAAGAGTCCCTAGGCTGTTGATAAGTTGTACCCATATAAAGAATGTAAGATGCACACTCTAATAGAATTGCACCAACTCTCTTGCCTTGATGTATCCCAAACTTACTTAGGTATAATAGTAAAAGCCCTGCTGTGCTCAGGGCTCAGACTTTGGGAATTATCCCTCTTGGACATGGCACCGCTAATAAATTGTTGCTTCCAGATCTTGATGTCCTGACCCTCACTTTCTGCTACACTATAAGGTCCCTAAATTATCTGAAACTGTGGCTCAGGGAATCAGGCCAGATTTCAAATAATGGCTGAAAGGTGAGGAAGGCCTGTCACCTGCTTCCATTCCTGCCTACACCCCATCCCCACCCTGAGTTCTGGTATAATTGGCGATGACAATGTTTCAAGACCATGCCATCTCCTGCACGAGATCCCTCTATTTGTATCAGAATGTCCCCAGGTCCAGGAATTTAGAATACAGACCAGGCCTAATGGCAAGACATCTTCATGAAGCCAGTTGATGGAATAAAACAGGACACACACTCTTTACTGCCAAACCAAAAGCGGTGCCAGCTAACAAAAGGGCGATGTTTGAACACGAGTTTACAACTTTACATTGCTCCTTCCCACCTCCCAGGTCTCTGTTCCACTCCACTCTCTACCTTATTTATTTACTTTTTGGCTCTGTTTAACATTCCCACAAGTGATTTTGTGAGTCTTTGGTTACACTTTCAGACTAAAACAACAAAAAGTTACTGTTTAAAAAGCAAACCCCTGTTCTCTTTGTTCCAGAAATACCATTAATTTTTAAAACCTATTCTCCATGGGTGGATAATTCTTTAAATTTTAGACTTCTTAGCATTTACTCACTTTCCATTTAATGAAATGGTTCTCTTTTAAATCTCAATAGATTATTAAAAACCACTCAACAGCTAAGAGAAAATTATGCATTGTTGCCTAGCTGTTATACTTCAATAAATAGATCTGCTAGCCAATTTATATTTTAAATAATACAATAAATTAGCTCACAGAGTATTAACTAAGTGCATATTTGGGTAGCTTAATTTAGAAGCATTCTTCTTATGCTAATTGGTCTTCTCTAATGAAATAGAACCACATGAACTAAGAAAGACTCCTGGCAAATAATCAGAGTAAAATTTGGAATTGCTATTGTTTATTATTTCCTTTGTTTTCAGGAAGCAAGCTGGGTAAATTTTTTTTTTAAGCAAAGGGAACAAAACAAAACCCAAGAATCCAATTTTTTTTTTTTTTTTAAAAAGGAGAGGATGCTCCTCAGTTCTGGTAACTTCTACAATCACTTCCATGAATTTGTGTTCCAGAATTGTTCTCGTTTTTTCCCTCCTTTGGAACACAGAAAGGAAATACTCTTTGGTGGATGTAAAAATGCAACCTTTATTTAGAGGGAGGTGTTCTAGCTGCATGTCTATTTTCTCAGCATGTCTATTTCCTAGAACACAGTCTGGTGTGTGCACATGGTGAGTAGCCATGACACAGTTAGATGTAGTACTAACACACACATGTAAGCATGCACACACACACACACAGACACACACACACACACACAGCATACACGCACTCAGAAGCATAGGATAGTGGCTTCTACTGCAGAAGCCCCTTGGATTTTAATTCCCTGAGCACTGACTTGGAGCCAGGAGCCCTGGAAATAGATGTGTGGCAGAGAAAAATGATACATTGTTCTTGGCCTCAACCAGCTCAGTATCAAATAGCAAGGAATACAGTTAAAGAATTAAATTATGAGCCTGGCATAGCTCAGGAGGCTGAGGCAGGAGGATCGTGGGTTCAAAGCCATCTTCAGCAAAAGCAAGGTGCTAAGCATCTCAGTGAGATCCTGTCTCTAAATAGACTACAAAAAAATAGGGCTGGGAATGAGGCTGAGTGGTCGAGTGCCCCTGAGTTCAATCCCGGGACCCATCCCCTCCAAAGATTTAAATTATGCAGCCCCAGTCATGCAATTGAACCTAGTTAGAGCTGCAGAGAAGATAATCTTGGGGGCAGGAGCATAGTGGGCTTCCCAGAAGGGGTGCTGGGGCTTAGTTTTGAAAGGCAAATGGGTGTCTTCTGAGCAGAAAAAAAAAAAAGACCTTCAGAGGCAAGGGAGGGGAATGGGAGTGAATTGTTGTTTTGGGTAAAAACTTTGTGTGATGGGTAAAAACTGGGGGGGGGGGGTTGCCTTTTTCCTTAGGATTCTAATTGGGAAGGAGGGAGAATAAGAGTTCAGATGGGGAAATGGAGCAGAAGCCAGATCAAATAAATATCTCACTAACCCATGTTCAGTTTAAACTTCATGCTGCAGCTGTCAAACCTTTGGAAGAGGCTTTAAACAAGGAAAGACACATGACCAGACTTGCCTTTTGGAAAAAAAAAACAGAAAGGAGGGTGAATTGAGGAGGAGGGAGGCTAGTGAAGACCCCCTGAAGAGGCTACTGGAAAAGGGAACAAACTAAACAGCAGCGACTTAACATACATATTCAGAATGTTCTTGAACAGCATCTTTCAAAACACCACGAAGCATAAACGATTTCATTTTGGAATTTACAGCATGGGACAGCCCTTATGTTTTTTTAATGTCCCCAAAATGCTGCACTATGTTTATTGGTTTGTATAAATGCAGTGTTTTTCTTTTTAAGTAGTTCTTTGTGGTTTCTATGACGAGCATTAGGAAATGAATGAAATCAGGCTGAGGAGAAGGATACTATAAAGAGGATGTGACAAATTCCAGCTGAGGAGCTGGGTGGGGAGTGTTTACCGATGACTATTCTTCTTAATTTTTTAGTGAAACTCATGGCAAAGGAACTGGCTAACTCACTTTTCTTCCCTGTTTCCATAGATGAGTGATGGAAGTGAGAGATATTCTGCTAGAGAAAGATTCAGATTGTTTTCCCTCTGGTCTGGGGCTTGTCTGCAAATCCAAGGCATACACTGAAATCTGTTGATTGTATTAGTTGCTTCTTATTACTGAGCCAATATTAGCAGAGATGAATTGCGAAGATGCTACAGGAATACATTTCTGACATTTTATAAAGCTAGATGATTTGGTAGCCAACTTTGGCACCGGACATTCAGAAAGAAAAAAAAAAAATGCACCTGTACCCACATAGCACCACCAAGATATGGGCATGATATGTCCACACCACCATCACTGTGTGTGTGGATGCTGGAGCACTTTGATTTGATGGTATCAGAAAAGAAGACAGGAGAAGTGAGAGAAAGAGAAAGCACACCATGAATGTAAAGATATGGGAAAGGACATTAAGCCTCCTTTCGATTTAACAAGCTCAGGTGCAAGATAACAAGAGACAAGTCAAGTGTTTGCTGAGATCTAGGGATAACCAGAACTCTTAGGCATTCCTGCAAAGATAAAATCAATTTGAAAAACAGACATTATCTAGTGACACTGACACAAGCACAAGGAGATGAGTGCAAGAATGTTTGCAGCCCCACTATTTGTAGTAGCAAGAAGTTAGAGACAACCTACATGTCCATCAGCAGTAGAATGGGTGAATAATATAATCACATCATGAAATACCATGCAGCAATGAGAAAGAACAAAGCCCAATTGAGCTTATCAGTATGGGTGAATCTCACAAAACAGTGTTGAATAGCGTAAGTATGTTATTGCAAAACACATACAAAATAATTCATTTTATATAAAATTAACACAAAAAGTAAAATGCTGCAATATATATGTCATATAACTATTAATATTAGAAAGGGATGGGGAGGAAAAGATGAACTACTGTTAGGTTTTATTTCTTAAACTGGATGATAATTACAAAGACCTTCATTTATCATTGTTTGACCTTATAACTATTCTTTGCTATGTATTCAATATTTAGTTTAAAAAAAAGAAAAGGAAAGGAAAACTGCCTGTTGGTGCTGCCAAACTCACAAAAATGAGTCTTTAAGAGCTTTAACATGTTCTCTGTCAGGCTTTTTTTTCTTTTCTCCAACATAGATGATGAGACAGGGCCTATGGTTCCAACCAGCAGGTAGGCAGGATGGAGATGCCACTGAACTGAAACAAAGGCAAAGTAGGAAGTCCCCCTGGGCCAGCAGCTCCAGCACAACAGATCTGGTGCCAGAAGCCAGACCCTGGGACCCTGGTTGCTGTGTAAAAAAAAACAAATATCAGGAACAAAAATAAATACCGCATCTCCAAGCCTGACAGCAGAAGAGTGGTAAGTGGCCAGATATTGAGGTCTTTTATTTTGACAGTTTGTTTTTAATGCTCTAAATCTAATCTCTTGTGTTTCTCTTCTTCTCTGTTTCCCTATGTTAGAAGCTCAGTACACACACACACACACACACACACACACCACCAAAAAAAAAACAAACACAAAACTTAGAGGCTAGATGCACTTTGTTTACTGGCAACAGGGACATTTGGGATGACTGTTAAACTAGAAGGGACTCACCATCATGCAGCAAAATGTGGAACACCTCCCCAGCCCTCCCTATGCCCTCTACTTCTCAGCAAGACTGTTTCCCTGTTGTGGTGAAGTTAAAACTGGGTACAATTACAGTTGCTCCATGCCTACTTGATAAAATGCTACAGGCCTCATTATCCTATTTGAATTTTTAAAAAATTTGGCAGTGCTGGGGATTGAACCCAGGGCCTCTCACATGCTAGGCAAATGCTCTACCACTGAGCCATATCCCCAGCTCTTCATTATTTGAACTTTTAGTAAAAAATGTCTCTTGAGGACTCTGTGAACATAGAGAGACTTTCTTACCCTGTGAAGATAAAACAATGCTAGGAGAGGTCCTCAAAAGCAAGAGGAACAAATATTTATGACACACTATAAGTGCCAGGTAGAGAGGCAAGTGGTTTATAAGCACCATCCCAACTAGTCCTTATAATTGCTCCTCCTGTGAGAGCTGTGAGTGTGGAAGGTACTATTTCCCCATCTATAGGTGACAATGTTCTTGGAGAGTTTAAGTAAGTTGTTGTTATGGTTTGGATGTGAGGTGTCCCCCAATAGCTGATGTGTGAGACAATTCAAGAAGGTTCAGAGGAGAAATGATTGGGTTCTAAGAGCCTTAACCCTATCAGTGAATTAATCCCCAAATGGGATTAACTGAGTGGTAACTGAAGGCAGGTAGGATAAGTATGGCTGGAGGAGGTGGGCACTGGGATCGTGGCTATGGGGTATGTATTTTGTATCTGGCAAGTGGAGTCTCTCTCTATGCTTCCTGATCATCATGGGAGCTGCTTCTCTTTACCACACTCTTCCACAGTGATGTTCTGCCTCACCTTTAGCCCCAGGAATGGAGCCAGCTGTCTATGGACTGAGATCTCTGAAACCATGAGCCTCCAAATAAACCTTCCCTCCTCTAAAGTTTTGTCAGATCTTTTAGTCACAGCAGTGAAAAAGCTGACTGAAACAGTTGCTCAAAGTCACACAGTTCATAGGTGGTGGAGCAGGGACCCAAGTGCGGCACAACACAATAGCTATTCTCTCAACCCTACAGTACAATGTCAATAGAATATAGTGATAGTATCACCAGGGTAATAAACTAAGGACAAAATTCAAGTCTACCTGATAGTTTAGCTCATAACTTCTGTAGGGGATTACCCAAGATGGTCTGTAGTTTGGGTTGGAGAGAGTCTATAAATTTTTTCAATAATTCAGAGTAGTTTAATGCACTGATTCTGTGTGTGTGTGTGTGTGCGCGCACACACACGCTATGTTTGTCTGGTGCAGTCTATGGACACTTTCTCATAATAACATTTGAGATCATACAACATACACACACACACACACACACACACAGTTGTCTCTCCATCCTTCAGCATTTGCAGGGGATTGGCTAGAGAACCCACCCATGGGTACCAAAATCCAGGGATGCTCAAATCCCTTATATAAAATGGCATGGTATTTGCATATAACTTAAGAACATCCTCCTGTATACTTCAAAACATCTGTAGATTATTTATATGCTTAATACAATATAAATGCTATGTAAATAATCATTAGAGTGTATTGTCTACGGACTAAAAACAAGGGAAAAAAAGTTTGTACATGTTCAATACAGACCATCATGGGTCTCGTACATTTTCAATCTGCAGTAGGTTGAACCCACAGATAGAGAACCTGTGGATAGAAAAGGCTGAATACACGTATATATTAGATTATAAATGAAGCTGTTATTTTGAAACAACCAACACAGTAAAATATAAATCTGTAACACAAGATATCTATGACAGCATATGTGACACTGTATTTGATGTAAAAATATCTCTGCTTTCTATTGGCAACAAACTCAAAGGTCCAGATGCCACTGTGATTTGTTGCCTACGTTCAACATGGAAGGAAAGGCTATATTTCATAATTCAAAATGGAAGGAAATGCTATTTTGGTAAAAGGTTAGCAAAAATGAAGATGTGAATTTTTCCCCTTGTAAGTTTACTAACCCTTTGAATTCTAACCAGAGAATGCTGACCCCAGATTAAGAATGCTTATTAAATAAGGGACTAAAAACAAGGAAAAAAAGTTTGTACATGTTCAATACAGACCATCATGGGTCTAGTACTTTTTCAATTTTCAGTAGGTTGAAGAATTCAGCTGGGATCTTGGCTGGAGCTAAAGAATTACCAATGGGAATGAAATTTGTTCATGATAAGACTTTACACTTTGTTTTTAATTTGACATCAATCCATTTTAGTAGTTGATCAATAATTGATATCCAGGAATGAGTTTACTGAGGCTGTTGGATGGCACCTTTGCTGAGAACCACCACTCTGGTGGTACTGAAAGCTGACACAACAGAGTTGCTCTGTTGGAGGGTGACAGACACACTGATACCTGGTAAGAGCAAATTTTAGTACAGCATGAAACTGCTGAGAAAACAAAGCTAATGCTTTGAATAGACCAAAGAGTTTTTCTACAAGGCTAAGTTACCAGTGGTCTACCAGGGATTTGAGAAAACGAAGACCACTGATAAACTGACCATGGATGGCAGGGACTGAGGTCCAACATTTAGCTTAAGATTTGGGCTGAGGATTTCAGGGATCTGGAGCTGTGGACATCACTTTCTAAATGTGATGCTTCAAGATCAGTGGCTACTCTATTAAGAGCAGAACTATGTTCTCCGTTTCCTGTTGGCTCTGTAAGTAAGTAAAATCAATCAAGATTTTGTGTGGTCTTTAGGAATTTGAATAGAAGTTTATCCACACCACACATAAGCCACATGGGTTTCCTAGAAGATGGAGGCCATGTCAGTGTCAACAGAAGTTCAAAAGACAGCATAGTACAGAGTGTTCAATCTAGCTGCATATTAGAACCCTAAAGAACCTTAAATACCAATGCTCTAGTTGCAGGACAGGAGGCCTGGGAATCCACATCTGCAAGGGTTGAGACACAATGGTTTAGGGAAAAGTAGTGGATTAATGAGGGTTCCAAATTCTTTGCCATTCTTGCCCCCAAGAGGAGTCTGGCCTTACTCTGTGATTTGCTTCGATCAAGACACTGCAATGAAAATAACATTCTGGAGCTTTTGAGTGCAGGCTTAAAAGGGACTGGCATCTTCTGCTTCTCAGTTTGGGAGACCAGCCATCATGCTGTAAAGAAGTCCAGGTCCTCTCATGACATAAGAGACTACAGGGAGAGAGCACTGGAGAAGAGAGGACCAGCACGGATGCCCAACTCCAGCCAACCTCCAAGCTGAATGCAGTCACCCTTTACGAATCAGAACTACCCAGCTGAGCCCATTCAAGCCACAGAATTGTGAGAAATAATAAACTGTTAATTTCAGGCCACTAAGTTTTTCAGTGGTTTGTTATTCCACAATCAATAAATGGGAAAGGAACATATTTACAGACAATTCTTGGTTCTTTTTCCTGAAAGATAGGAAATTCCTACCTTGTTAAAAATCAAGGCCTTGATCCATCTTTTTAATGCAGTAAGACAGAATCACACTGAATTGCTTGATCTTGTGTCATGTGAAGGAGGATAGAGTTCTCACCTGACCTTAGGCATATCACTAGCTCCTGTCTCCCTGCCATCCCTGAGTATATGGATTACATCATCTGTGTGGCCCTCCTGGTAAAAAGACCAGCTCCTGAGATGCAGTGAACAGATAGCCCCCAGCTATCAGCCCCATGCAGGGTAGTCTCAGCTGCAGAGAATGGCCCCTGACATCATTCTGGGACAGCCTTTATTTGGTGACCAAGTGGGTGCATGTGTAAGGCCTGGCTGTGGTGGCCCAAAGTGGGACATTCTATTGGAAGATACTCTTCCCAGAATTCTCCCTGCATCATGATTCTCTCTTTCTCCCCTAGTCCAATCCTAGTTCCCCATTCCTTCCACTGGTGACAATCCCTGATAATCAACCTGCATCCCAAACCTTGCCTCAATGCCTGCTTTTGGAGAACCCTACCGTGAAGCTCTAGTTGGGAGGTGGGGCATGGTTGGATTGTTATGTTCCAGTTCCCTGTTCACTGATTCCCGTCAATGGACAGAAGGAATTTCTCTAGGTCTGGGAGACGGAGATGTGGACAGGGTAAATTAGGATACCTCTCTTCACAGAAAGTGACAGAGCTCGGAGGAGGGAAATGAAGACTGTTTAACAATAGCTGTAACAAAGCCAAACCACTTTTCCAGGGAACTAACTGTATTTGGTGATCATTGTCTCAAATTTCTGTAATAGACACTTTCCTCCATCAGATATTATTTTTATGACTTCTCATCCCTGTGGACCAGGCAAACGCCAGGGTTGCATTTCTTGCTCTTTGCTTCCTCCCATCATGTCAGCACGTTCAAGGGCTTCTGAAGACTTTCCTGGAGCCATTATTTCATGAAGTTTAAAATTAAAAAAAAAATGAGTTGTTAAAAAGAAATCCAAGACAAGCAGGTGGCTCACTGTCTGTGATGCCCTTCGTGGATTGTCTGTGAGAAAGTTCAAGTCCTGGCCTGACAGTCCCTTCCTCTCAAAGGGCTGTGCTCATTCTTTCCTATGTTTTTGCATTGTGTGTAGTGTAGGGAACACACTGGAGCAAATGTCATTTTAGAAAGCTGTGTCTACCGTCACTCTGTCTGCATATTGTGCTTCTCCCACCTTCTTCCTGTAAGCAGAGCTATTCTTGCCTCTAGAGAACAAAGCAGCCTGTGTGGGCACTGCACCACACACCCCTTCTGCTGGCCACCACTGCCAGGTACTCACCCCAAGGGCAGGTATGTGGCCTAGGCATAGCCAACTGGAGCGTTCTGGCTCCTCCCTCCTTCGCTGCTCTCATAGGTACTTAGAGATACTGTGGTGCAATGGAAGGATCGAGATTTAGATTATCCAGTTATAGATACTATTCCTATTTGACGCCTTAGGCAACTTTCTTAGGTGAACCTTCTTTTTCCTCATTTATAAATTAGTTAATACCATGCCATAAATTACATGGTAGCTATTAGGGTTTCATGAGCTCAACACACACATAGAAGCATGTGGCAGACCACAGCCCAAGGCCTCACAAAGGATGAATAATTGGTAGCTGTCCTTAGCATCTCCTCTGAATCCCTGCCAAGTAACTGTCCTCATTCAGAGTTGACAGAACCAGTAACCAACCCACAGCCAGTAGATGGCAAAATTGAACTCACACTGGGCTCTTTAACCAACTGCCTCCATGACTATTCCCCAGAACAGATAAGCTCCAAGCACACTGTGCTCCTTAGGTTTTTCTAAAAGTAGGTTCTAGCTGAGGGTCGGATTCCTGCAGGAAAACAGCGTCTGGGGAGAAGCCCCTTGGGAAAGGGTGGCAGACCCTAGGTCTGGGGGCCCTATGTGGCAAACTTGGGTCAGGGTCAGGGTCAGGCCGGGGTCAGTGTGTAAGACTTGGTGTAGCACTTGTGCTTTAGGGCCTGGAGGTTCTCACTATGGCTGAGGAGAGGATCAGGGATACCAGCATATGGTTCTCTCCTGGAGGATCCCCAGCTTTTAAGGTGGTACGGATACAGTAAGCACCATCTCTCCAACAGGGAATCCATACTCACAGCTTTGACACTCCAAAGCTACGATCATGTTAGGGTCTGAGAATGCAGCGGATGGACAATCTTCTCCCAGTGAAATTCCTAACCTAACATCCTGTTTCCAGGGTCTCTGGTTCTAAATTTATTCTATTGCTTCCATTGTAAACTTCCCAAACAACAGTTGTGAAAATGTGCTTAAAAAACCTTCTGTAGCTCCCCAGTAGTGACAATGGAACATGCACCCCTGAGGCCACCATCCCTCTGATCCCCACGATCCCTTTCTGGGGTGCTTTTCCAGCTCCCCTAAGCTCCCTGCTGTGAACCAGAGGATGTGCCCTGTCCTGCCCTGTGCTCTCATCCATGACTCCGCCCACCCTCTTCTCTGCTCATTTTGCAATTCCAGCATGCATTCTTTCATTATAGCACAGGTTCTTAGATAAAGCCATAACTCTCTCAGCACCAGATGAGCCTGGCCATACCACCAACTACGCTCTAGCATCTTTTTAAAAAAATCTGATATTCTGTGTCTGTAGTGGGTGGTCACCCAGGATGGGACTCAGAGCTGACCCTGGATATGAAATTTATTACTTCTCATGTCTGATTTAATTGGAGCTGACACATACACAGGCTCCAATTCCACCTGTCCCAGGGTACTGCTGTGATTCTGCCATTCCAGTGGCAGGTATACTTAGGAAGCAGAGAAAGAGGGATAGAGGAATCTCATCTCAGCAGGGACCTGAAATAGGAAGGAGACTTTGAGAAAGTCACTTAACCTCTGGGCCTCAGAGTCCTCACCTGGGAAATGAGATCAGAGATTTGTTCTAACTGTCAAATTCTACCTCACTGAGATAATCCATCCCGTAACTACTGAATAAACCTGAATCAATACTGCCACTGAAAACCTAAAACACAAGTCCCCATGGCTCATCAGGGAAATTGGATTTGTGTTGTTCTTGTGGGTTTTTTTTTGTTGTTGTTGTTGTTGTTTGTTTTGTTTGTTTATTTGTTTTGGCAACTATGCGGACATCCTGGTATGGTTAACAATACAGAGCTGGCATGAGCCAAGAACACAATGCCAACCAGCTGTTGGCTTCTGTTTTCCAGGCCGTGTAAGGCTGGACTAGATAACTAGGAGGCTACTACAGTGGGGGTGGAGGGTTGTAGATTTGTTGTCAATTTATGCAAAACTCCTGATGGCAGAAGCAAGAAGAAGGAAAACTGATCAGTGACTCCAACCCTTATTTCAATAAAAATATTTTCAGTAAAATAAAGACAAAATTGGAAATGACCCTGTTGCTTTCTTTGGGACATTTAGCTTAATAAGGGTTAAGCCAGAAACATGCTTTTAAAGAAATTCATCCAATGTGGCCATAGTACTGATTAAAATGTCTTATTCCTAACTGTGGAGTCAAAATATCTTTGGGGCTGATACAAGGATTCAATGACCTAGGTACAAAAATGGTCTGATTTCTAAAGCAGTGTGAGAACATCGACGCAGACTGGGACATTGAAATTTGGAGAAGGGCACAGGAAAGATTCCAAAAGGAGCAGGTGGGTGGCCTTGACAGTGATGGCCATGGGCTGTGAACAAGGAGAAAGGATCAGATCTCTGGGACCCAGTGATAACATCAGAAAGAGCTCAGAGTCATTGCCAGTGTGGAGGCCACCCATGATCTTGGCTCCGTTAGCCTGAGAGTTGCCTTTCAGATATATCCTCTCTGTGGATAGGAATATAAATAGATACATGTACACATATACGTAAGTGTAGAGGGAATTATGACCTTGCTGAAGGCCATTCTACTCTTCCACATTTCTTGTTAACTGAGCACCTCTGAGCATTCATGAAATAAAAGTTATTAATAAAATAAAAGTTATTAATAAAAGTTTCATTAGAAGTTATTTTAGAGATAATTCAGTCTGAATCCTGCATTTTACAAACAGGCTCAAAGAGTCTTTAGCTCCAGATTACATTACAGGGCAGGCTCTGATTCTTAGAATGGTACCCATTCCAAAGACTCACTACCTTCCAGGCTAGAACCCACAGGTGAAACTAGATTCTTTGGATCTCTGAAGCCTGATTGGAGCTGCACTTGGCCTCCTGGGGCATCGTTCAACTCGAAGAGGTAGGGAAATGGCTCCTGCTCTGGGCCCAGGTTCAACAGCACTCCTTGAAGCGGATGTCTGAGGTAACCATCCGGAGACAAGACTCCTTTCGATTAGATTTTTTAAATTAAGAGCTGTGGTGTTTGGCAGAGCATTCAGTTTCTTTCTTGGCAGACACATCCACGTGCTTCTGTTTTGTGTGCTTGATGTTGAAAAGCAAGTCCATGGCTGAGGTCCGTTTTTTTCATTATCAGATGCTTGACATTTGGACAGTGTTCCCGGATCCGAGCCTTACAGAGAATGCCTTTGTTCACACGGGAGCTGTCTCTCCTCCTTCCGTCCTCCCATCACCACGCACCCACCCTGTAGTCCACCACCGCTGAGGCACTACGGGGGGAGGGTCTCTGCCAACATTTTAAAATCACCTATATGAAATGCAGAGCCCTTGCTGCGTGGTAAAACACTCCCTATCACAAACATATGTGGGCCCTGCTTCTTTTGTTACCCATTTTTTTGGCAGTCAGAGAAGTGCCATTTCATCTCTAAATGTGTTTTGCATTCACAGAAGAGTCGCCAGGTTTAGTGTGATATTTGCCACTGGTTTCTGACTGGCGGCCAATTCCTTTTCCCACCTCCATGGCTCATGCTGCCCTGAAGCAGCAATCTGGCCTCCCAAACTGGACGTTCTGTGCAAAGAGCCAAGCACGACACGTGTGCAATGCTAGGCACTGGAGTGTGGCGTGAGGCTGATCCGGGACCTAAAATAACAGGTGTTGGTCGCAACCCTTACAGAAGCTTGAGGGGAGCCTGTGTGTTCCAGGGAGTTCCTCATCAGGACCGGGAGGTGACATGTCCATTGGTCCTGGCAGCTCAACATTCATATTTACCCTGAATGGCCTCAATATTAACATTACAACTTGCCCTGATGGTTTGGTTTTAAATAAAATATTTTCCCAGATCCTTTATATATATATATCACTTGTAAGTGATCTAGGGTAAGAAAATAGCAAATTTATTATGTCAGGTAATGTTCTAAACTTATTAACTTAGCTGAATCCTCTCCACAGTTCTGTGCAAATACCATAGACCAGGTGGCCTCAACAAAAGGAACTTATTTGTAATGATTCTGGAGACTGGGAAATCCAAGATCAAGGTGTTAGGCAATGTAGTTCCAGGTGAGGGATCTCTTCCTGGTTCATTGCCTTCTTACTGTGTCCTCATACGGCAGAGAGAATATAAACCAGTAAGCTCTCGGGTATCTTTTCTTGAAAGGACACCAAGGACATTAAGTCAGAACCTCATCCCTGCGACCCCATTTAACCTTAGTTATCACCTGTAGATTTTTAAGTCTATACATTAGGGGTGAGTCATATTAGGGGTGAGGACATTAGAATGGGGAAAGAGTTATGTACAGAATCCAGTCCACAGCAGGTAGGTTAAATGCATTTTTTAAAATGAATAAAGGGTTAAACCATACCGTAGACATAGCAGTAAGAGAAGAACAGAGATCTAAATGAAAGTTCAATAGAAAGTCTCCAAATTGAAGCATAAAAAGCTATAAGGGATAAAATGAAAAGGTCTAGCATTTGTGTAAACACAGTCTTCAAGAGAAAAGAGTACAGCACAAGAAATATTTGAAGAAATGTATCTGAAGATTTTTCAGACACTAACAGAAGATACCGTTTCAAGAAGTTCAAGAAACGCAAGCAGGATACATATTTATATTCACTCTTTATAAGAACAAACAGGAAAATCTCTGGAAAATGAAAATCTTAATAAATAATCAGGTGGGGGAAAAAATCCCCAAACAAAAATAAAACAAAACATGGATCACCATCCAAGGAGCAGCAATAAAATGCATTGCTCACTTCTCATTAGAAACGATGCAAGTCTGAGGATAACAGAGGAATATCTTTCAAGTGCTTCACGAAAGGTGTTGCCAAGCTAAGACACTATTACACGGGAAATGTCCTCCACAATTAAAGGCAACAGAAAGACTTTCTAAGATAAAAAACAGAAAAAAAAATGTCAACATAACATTTCTAAAATAAATGCCAATGCGATTTCTATAGGTAAGAAATGCAAGAAAAAATGAAGTGCAAATAAAAGGGTAGATTTATGGGTAACTCCCAGGGGCTCCCAGTATCAAGGGCTGCAAACAGCATCTTAGCATATGTAAACTAGATATGGACTTTTCAAAGAATAATACAGAAAGCAGGAGCATTGTAGGGAAGAATCAGTGTTCTGAGATTCTTGAATTTGTCTGGAAAAGTGACAAAATTCTAATTTATATTAGGATGAAACAAGACTAGAATTTACATTGTACTGTCTAGGGTCATCACTAACCAAGATGAAAAGAAACCACAGCTAACAAGCTTATGGATGAGAAAAATGAAATGATGGAAAACACTTGAGTTATAAAAGAGAATGTAATAAAGGAAAAGGAAAATACAGAGCAAACAGGACAAACAAAATAATAATAAAACAACAGAATTAGGAACAACTGGTAATTACACTGAATGTGAATGGAATAGTAGAATTAAGAAATAGTGTTAGGATCCATAAAAAAAAAAAAAAAAACACCACATCACTCTATGCTGCTTAAAAGAGACTCCCCTAAACAAAAGGTTATAGAAAGATTGAAAGGAAAAAGTTCAAAAAAAGATGTCATGTACATGGTTTCAAAAGAAAGCTCATGTAGTTGTGCTATTATCAACAAATTAGACTTTAAAGACAAGAAGTATCATTATAGATAAAAAATTTTTTTCAAAAGAATAAAGATTTAATACTAATAAAATGTAACACGTCTATAGTTGTATATAATTAATTAACAATATAAAATTAGGGGCTGGGGTTGTGGCTCAGCAGTAGAGCAGTTCGACTATCGGTGCCAGGCTCTGGGTTCGATCCTCAGAACCACATAAAAATAAATAAATAAAGGTATTGTGTCCAATTACAACTAAAAATAAATAAATATTTTTTTAAAAACACAACACAAAATAAAGTAAAAATAGATATAAAAGGAGAATAGATATATCTTCAATTATAGTGAGATAGTGAGAATTGTCTTTTGTGTGTGTGTGTGTGTGTGTGGTGCTAGGGATTGACCCCAGGGCCTTGGGCACGAAGCAAGCACTCTACCAACTGAGCTATATCCCCGGCCCCTATAGTGAGAGGTTTTTAACAAGACTCTTTGTTAACTAACAGAACAAGGAGAAGAAAAAGGAAAATAAAATCCAAGGTGGGCAGGGGTAAGAATATTAAGAATTGAACAAAAAATTGTTAGAAACTGTCCTAATAGACACATAAAGCAGTATAACCAACAACCACAAAATATACCTTTTTCATAAGTATACAAGGAGCATTTACCAAAAATAACCATCTTAGAGGGCACAAAGTAAATTTAAAATAAACAAAATTATAAGAAATATATTTTCTATATGAATTAAACAGCAATTAAACTATTTAAAAAGAAAAAAAGAATATGTTTTCTGAACAGCGTATGTTTCCTTATGCTTGAAATAAATGCAAAAACAAACAAAATGTTGGGACACTAAGCAATACACTTTAATTAAGCAAGACACCTAGGCCAAAGGAGATAAAACACCACAGAAATTATGACTTTTTAAATACTAATTAATTAGCTAATATTAATGAATGTTAAAATTAATTAACATTTTAATTAAATCATAATAAAACTATGACAAACTTCAGGTGTACTTAAGGCTAGACCTAACAAATTCATCCCATTGAGTGTATACTAGAAATGAAGAAAGGCTTTAAATTCATAAACTAAGTAACTGAAAAAGTTAAAAAAAATAGTAAATCATATATGAGGAAAATTATAGTAAAACGACAACGGGATAAAAGCACAAATTAATAAAACAGAAAGTAAAAATACAATAGAAAAAATCAACAAAGACAAAAATGGTTCCTTGAAAAAATAGTAAATTTGTTTTACCTCAGGCAAGAAAATGGAAAATGTCGCCATACATCTTAAGAGACATGAAGTGATGACATCACAAAAGCAATTTGATGTTAATGAATTTGAAATTTCAGATCAAATACAAAAATTCCTGAAAATATTACAGCCTATGGAAACTGATACAAGAAGAAATAGGAAAACTGATTGCTCCAATATCTATAGAAATTGAATCACTTCCCCTCAAAGAAACCCTCAAGCCCTGATGAATTTTAAGAATTCACCAATGAATTTTCCTGACACTGAAAGATTATGTGAGACACCTGAAAGAGAAGACACTTCCTAATTCATTTGATGATGCCAGCAGATCCCTGACTCCAAAATTTAAAGAGGGCATTATGAGAAAGGAAAATCACCAGAGTAACATCTGACCCATGACGTGGAGGTCACACAGGGGTACCAGCGACAGAGACTGCCTTAGGGCTCCATATGGAAATATAAAAGTGTGGTCGCATATCTTCCAGGGGAAATTATATTGACCCTTCCTCAAGTGATTTGTCAAGCTCCTCTTTGTTCCTAAATGAACTGTAATTCTTTGGTTAATGATCTGTCACTTTGGGCTAACTATTCTTTTTCACTGCTCCTTTATCTCTTGAGCAGTGCCTATAGTCTGTCTGCTTCCATGTCAAGTCCTATGTCCTTTAACATGAACTCAGACCCCCCTCCTCTGTGGAAAGCAAGGCCACACCCAGGCCTTATTAGGATTCAGACTTTGTTTTCAGTCCTACTCTCCCATTTCTACAACCTGTATGCTGCCACGTGGTTCCATACCTGATGGAAGTTTTCCACTTGCCGGACGTAACCAGCCACTTCATTATCAGATTTAAAGATCTTCCAGACTACTCTTCTTGACTTCTTGTATTTACGGAATCCTTTCCAGTTCATGGTCATCAAGGAGCGCTCTGTCAGGGAAGCCGCCACAATAATATCCAGTTGGCCATTGTAGAGAAGAACCTGAAATGAGACAGAGCTGTCAGCAAAGGGAATTCAGAAGGTAAGGCTGACAAACTTAGCTAGGTAGACAGAAAGAGCCAGTGAGAGGGAAAAGGCCACTTGAACTTCTTTGATATCGTGCTCCAAGAGTCCAGCCCCACAGATCAGAGGTTATGTCCTTCCAGGTAGGCACACTCCAACCACCTGTAATAAATTCAAGCCCTGTTTCAACCATTGTATCCTTCCAAAAGTTTGATTCTTTATAGAAATCTGCAAAAAGGCCTCACCTGGTTGTAAAAAACATTTGAGCTGTATTAATTACCCAGAAATATATGTTTATTATATGCACACATATTTATACAGATATATATGAATATATATGCACAGAGAGAGACCACGTGTACCTGTGTCTGTATGTGTGTGTATCTGGGCTTCACATGGATGTCCAGTTCAACGACAACGACTGTGATTATGTTTAGTGGAACTAAGGAATACTGCACCCTGGGATTTCACGCGGCCTGTGTTTCATTAATCACTTTCAGGCACTGCTGGAGCTGCAAACTGGGCTTTTTCTCGGGTGCTGCTGATCAGTGTTGCTCTGTCTTCCTACCTCGATTGAGTTCCTTAGCAACTGTGATTCTTGGAAGCAGACAGATGCAGGTGCCTCAGCTCTTGTTACTTGCTGGAGGCAGTGATGCCCGCCATGTGGTTTCTCAGACTTCCTCTTGTTAAATAAGATGCCATTTGCCCACAGTGGGGACTGTCCTTTCTTCCTAGAAGGCAATTTCCCCCTGAGCTGATGGACAATATAGGAAAAACAATGCTGAGGCACTGCTACTCTTTTCTTCCCAATTTTTAACTTGTGTGTGAAACTGACTTACAAGTACTGAGACTCTCTGGCCCAGCAATCTCAGTTGTGGAGTGTACTCTATGCAAATAAGCTCAAAGGAATGAATGAAATTTCTATATTCACTGAGTCTTATTATAATCGAGAACTCAAAACACAATCTGAAAGTCCTGTAATTGGTGAAGAGTTAAATACATAGGAGTTCTATGGGATGCTGTAAAGCCATTTAAAACATTTAATGGAGTCACGCCACGATGCAGGAGATGGCTTGTCATATAATGTTAAGTATGAACCCTGAAATTCAAATACAAGGCCTATCACGATTATAAACATAAAACAGGTGGACACATTCACATACATGGAATGGAAAGTTTGATAATGTTAATACAGTTGGTTAATTTAGATGGTAAAAATCGGAGTCCTTTCCCCCCTTTGTTTCTTATTCTTCTTACGCTATTGACACTCTACTCAACAAAGAGGTTTCCCTCAACTCCATTCAACCTTTGAAGTATCTGGAGGCTTTGGAAGAATCCTCAAATTGGATATCAAATGTTTCACTGCATATGTTTCCATCTCTGCCTTCATGGCACAGGCTTCTTAAAAGGCTTAAGCATAATTAAAAAGCCAGGACTTTACACACCCCAAATCCTCAAGCAGCGGCGAGACAGGATTCAGGCTAAGATGAAAGAGTCCTGGGCCTCTCCTGCAGGAACTTGGGGCCTTTCATGTTCCTCAGTCACATCACCACCCCCACCCTCCTCCACAGAAACCCAAGGGAAAAAAATCCTGATAGATTTAAATCCTCTTTTAAAAAAATTCAAGTCAACTACAACAATAAAATATTTGCATTGTTTATACAAAGAAAAAGTGGGCCTCAAAGACCTTGAGTCTTTATTTCTGGCCTATGCAAAACCTCTACAGCTGCGTTGGCCAAAAGTATGGAAACAATTATATATGATGGGTACCAGCGAACAAGGCTTAAATACTTCAACATTCTAGGAAGGCCTGTTTATAGCTGATTAACAAAGATAATCCTGTATAAACTAACTCCTCTTTTAGAAATCAATGAAAAGATGCTGATTAACTAGCAAATACACAAGTGCAACTATTTATTTTTGCTCTCCATGGCCCCATATGCAGCTTGCATCTGCTCCCAGAAGTGTTTCTTGCAGCTACCTTTACTATCATCACTTTCTTTCATTCTTTTGGCACAATAGTGAAATCCACAGATTATGGTAAAAATGGGCTTCAATGTACGGTTTATAGTATATGTTTCCTGAACTGGAAACCCAACCTTGAGCAGTTTCCCTTCTTATTCAATACTCCTCATAAATAAGAGCGCAAGTCTGTGGAACAAGGCAGTGAAGAACTGAACTTGTAATCTGGCTTGTGCAATGTGCAGAGGGAGGTAAATGGAACTACTGTGGGAGGTAAATGGAACTCCTTCCTTTGCAAAGCAAAGAAAACATTTTTTAACTTCTAAGGAGCACATAAGCCCAATGCAACAGGAAGGAAATCAGATTAATGATTATGATGGCTAATCTTGGTTGCCAACTTGATTGGATGAAAAGATGCCTAGAAAGCTGGTAAAGCACACTTCTGGATGTGTCTGCAAAGGTCCTTCCAGAGGCAGTTGGCATGTGGGTCAGTGGACTGCGTGGGGAGACCTGTCCTGGAGATGAGGTGCACCATCCAATCGGCTGGGGTCCCAGATGAAACAAAGGAGCAGGAGAGGAAGTGTGCTGTGTGCAGGCTCCGCCCTTCTTTGGCAGGTACATTTTGTGGCTGCATCTTCCATGGGCAGCAGACTACATCAGACTCCAGATTCTTCAGCCTTAGAATGGGGAAATTGTGCCACCAGCTCTCCAGGGGGCTTCCAGCCTTCAGCCTCCAGCTGATGCTGCATCACTCATCCCTCTTATTCTGAGGCTTCCAGCCTCTGAGACTCAGCAGCTACTAGTTTCCTAGCTCTTCAACCTACAGCCAGCCATGGTGGGACTATTCAGCCTCTGATCATGTAGGCCAACCTGATAAAGTCCCTTCTATAATCATATATATGCTCTTGGCTCTGTTACCCTGAAGAACCCTGACAAACATAATGATCAAGCAAAATGATTTTAGACCTGGTATTACAGGTGGCCAGCTTTCAATGTAAGATTCCCAGAGCTTTTATTTTATCTTTAAATTCATTTATTTTTTTAGTACTAACCCAGGGCCTGTTTACCATTGAGCCACATCTCCAACTCTTTTTATTTTGAGACAGGGTCTCATAAGTTGCTGAGGGCTTCTCTCACTTGCCTCAGCCTCCCAAGCTGTTGGGAATACAGGCGTGCACCACTGCACCTGGCCCCAGAGCTTTTAATTTTATCTAAGTGTCATATATACTCCTATATGCCCCCACAGAAATATTCAATTGTGTGCCTCTGGAGTGGAAGAATGGGTGAGATATCCCAGGATCCAGTGCCTCTGAGCTGAAGTGGCATGGCATTGTAGATGTGGTCCTGAAGCCAAGGACACATGCTGGCAATTCACACCCTGAGTCAGAGAAGGTCCAGGTCAGCACCTAAGCCCAACATGTTGGCCAACCACTAAAGATGGGCACCTCACTCGCACCAACTCTCACAGTTCACCTGGACTGAGGAGTTTATCAGGATGCAGGACTTTCAGTAGTAAAACTAGAACAATCTGGGGAAAATCTACCCTTGAGGCTTGTTGGCAATTTTTAAAAAAATATTTAGGTATAGATGGACACAACAGAATGCCTTTATTTTTATGTGGTGCTAAGGATTGAACCCAGGTCCTGCCCGTGCTAGGCGAGTGCTCTACCACTGAGCCACAATCCCACCCCCTTGGCATTTTTAATGACAAGGTCTACAGGCAGAGATGAATACAGCTTTTAGCTACACTTGCCTTACCAGTGGTATCTGAACAACAACAAGAAGCAAGCAAATGAAGGGCTGGTTGGAGGTGTTCCCAGTGACCTACCAGACAGAGTCCTGAATACCCTCTTTCCTCGCTTTCCTTCCTGGTTAGCTCTGGGGATCCAGCCAAGGAGCCAAGGCATTCCTTTGTAAGAACTTTCTTTGTGAGAGGGCTGGGTGCTTAGCCCATTGAAACTGATGGTTATGCAAAAATGCTTATTTTATTAAAAAAACAATGGAAACCTGTGATTCTACTTGTTTGAACTCTATAATTACCACATTTTAAAAAACATTCTTCAAACTTGGGGCGAAATACATCAAAATACTAGCAGTTATGGTATTTAAAGAGTAGTTGATTTGTTTTAGTTTCACTATTGTCTGGGAGTTTTTTTGTTTTGTTTTGTCAATGTGGTTAGGATGCTTTAATAAGGAAAAAAATTGCAAAACCAACAATAACATTAAGAGGTTGGGCGCCTCAGTTTGACAAAAGATGAGTCTTAGGGGGGGAATAACATGGAAAAATTCAAAAACTACCAGCTCTCAATTTTTAATAACAATTAGGTAAAAAGCTTGACTTTTATTTATAGACCATCTTAAAAAACTCATCCCAGATCCAAGTATTTATGAGAGATGGCATTAGGTGATTTGGATCACAAGCATCTTTTTTTTCCTTTTATAAAAGGCAGAGATAAGGAAAGAATTTTTATTTTTATTTTTTAACTCTTCAAAGTGCTTTCCTGAACACGTCTTTATTCTCACACTCCTCCACGAGGCAGGGATGAAAGGGACCACAATTGCTACTAAGGAAACTTTGATGCTCTGAGTCCTGGACCCTGGACTTCCAAACTTCCACCTACAGCTCCTTCAGAAAGAGGCTCCATTCTTTCAAACCAACATGTACTTACTGATTTTCACAACTAAATGTTTATTGCTACCAAAAGCCTCTGGAAACTAAGTTGGCTGAGTATGAGACATGGTTCCTATCTCCAGTTCTGGACTAACCTTGTCTGTTTGTCCAACTCTGCTGACATCTCTCATTTTTCACTTAGGTTCTATGGACAAAGATTATATAAAGGTATTATTCACTCTCTGACTTCACTGGGCCTGTATTTCCACCCAGCAAAATGGGCAGATATTGTACACTAGCTGTCCCCCTTGGACATGGCCCCAGTCTTCCCTAGTGTCCTCACACACTACAGAGTATGCTGCGGTTACCATTTATTCAACATCTGTGCTATTGTTTTTCTTAGAAGAGAAAAATATTTTTTTTGTACCCACATCTCTGTCATGGGTTAAAAAAAAAAAGGAAGATCAATAGGTCTCGATCCAACTCTGTTCATTTATTTTATTTCCTTCCTGGACCTGAAGGCCGTGAGTGTCACTTCCATCTGAAATGCAAGGGAAGCCGCCTTTCATCTGAGTTGGCCAAGAATGCATGCTTGCTTAGGTATGCAGTGTGCTTGTTTATTTGTTTGCTTGTTTAATCAACTCATGGGAAATAAAACAAATATTTATGGATAACCTAGGGACAAAGCCACCAGAGAAGAGATATGAGAAGAAGTGACCTTTGTCTTTCTCAGGCTGCAGATTTTTAAAAAAGAAAAAAAAAAAACTTTTCTAAACAGTAGACACTCAGAAGAAAAAAGGAAACTTTGCTTGTTCATTCTTGAAATGTTTCTTAGAAAAAGGACCAAGAAAAGTCACTTTCTATTAAACACTTAGAAAAACCTAGTCATTTTCACAACTCAAACTATAAACATTTCAGGTTCTAGATAGACATAAAACAGCAGTTTATTCATGGATTTAACTCTCTCACCAAGAAAACCTCTCCCTGGAATAGATCTAAGGAGAAGGAGCAGATGAGGATGAGTCAGGGTGTACGCCTCTGAAGGGTCACTGTTTCCAAGGCAGGTAGAGAGCACCCAATAGTGTTGACACAGAGGAGGATCCTGCACACCCACCTAGAGAGACTCTATGCCCACTAAACTTGGATTTTCACTTCAAACAAGTTAAGGAGTGCCACCAGATACTCAAAGGTTAAAAAAAAAAAAAAGGACATGCATGATTTTTAACAAGAGCCTATACAGCCTGGATAAAGGGGTTTAGGACAGGATTGCACATAAATGCATTTTGATATATTTTCATTGTTACCAGTATTAAAACATAAGATTGAAGATAAACCATGTCAGGTCTGCTTACAGATCTAAACTTTACCTATCTTTTTTTGTCGTTGTTAAATGAAACAAAATACAACATGCATTACTGACAGAGAACACAAACTTTTTCTCCTTATGCTCCGAGAATACTCCTCCACTTATTAGGAAAATTACAGAAAGTGCTTCAGGAGGTAGCCTCTGTCTCTCTGTATACACAGGAAAGCAAATTGTGCTTTTGTGAGAAGCCTGAATTTTTGTTGTTGAGTTTTCAGTCGAAAGATTTATGCTTATATTTTGGCCCATTTACAATACATCATAATACTTTGCAGACAACGTTATGCTCTTTCCCCCATGATCTAGTGACCTTAATCTCTAACATTTTGTGGTTTCCTGTTTGGGGAAATGATTGAACAGCAGCCTAAGCTATTTCAGGCTGCATGGCATTCCCAGTTGGCCTCTATCTGTCTTACTTTTGAATGTTCTCCTGTTCCCTAATCAAAAAAAAGAATTTTTTTTAAAAAAGAAACTTTCCCTGCAGATGCTAAATCAATGAAACTCCTACAACACAGTCCTCCACACTTCCTCTGCTGACTGCTTTACTTATCATTCTTCTATTACAAACTCCAATGGAGCCAGGAGATTTTTCTGCTTGAAGCAATTAGCATGACCCACCGGTGCCTTTCCTCTGAACAGAAGAGAATTGATTTCACTAATATTCCACTTCACAAATGATAATTCTCCAGGGTTTCCCAAAAGCTCACTGGCAAAAGAACTTTAAATCAGCTGAATAGAACATTTTAGCAACGTTCCTGACTGAAGGCAGAATTTTGACCCTTCCTTGGACAAGGTCTTCCTTGCCCAAGACTCAAACCTTTGACCTTCCTTCTTCTGGTGATTTGGCAGGGATTTGCAGATGTAGTACTCAGGAAGCCTGAGTCCCCAGGGCTGTTTGGAGAAGACTGGAGTAGAAAAAATTATGCAATGACTACATAAAACAGTAGTTACTTCTGCAACCAAGGTGTTCTTAAAGTGAGATATTTTGCTTCCAAGTTTAAGCAAAAGGGAAGATAAGGCAAGAGGGAAAATGACAGAGAATAAATAACCTCAATGTACCTGCCACATCTCTACCAGGTGGTTGTGCCAACCTGTATGGAGAAAAATGGAAGTACATTAATAAGTTTGAGTGGGCGTCCAGGGATGATACAAATAATGCCTTTTAGCCAAAAGAATTATGTCTACTTTCTTTTTTTTTTTGGTACCAGGGATTGAACTCAGGGGTGCTTATCCACCGAGCCACATCCCAGCCATTTTTATACTTTTTATTTTGAGACAGGGTCTCTTTTTGCCTAGGGCCTCTCCCAGTTGCTGAGGCTGGCTTTGAACTTGTGATCTTTCTGCCTCAGCCTCCCAAGATGCTGGGGTTAGAGGCATGTATCACCACACAAGGCTTATTGCTGCTTTCTTGGAACTTTATGCTAAAACAATTTTAGCTGCTTTTAGAGAGAACAAGAAGCCAATTTGAAAAGGATCCAGAAAGCAAGCACTCTAATCTAGGGATCTTTGAAAGAAAAGTTCAACTACCTGGAACAGCACACTTAAAATGACTTTTAATAATGACCCAGGGTAATATTTTCTCTTTAGTTTGAATATAATAGTCTTGGAGGCCCCACTCCAGGGAGTCTTTAACTCTTCTTCATGTTTCAAGGTCTATTCTCATAGCTTCTGTCCCTCTGATCCCCTCAGTTCTTAAGCATCTCCTCTGACCATCATCAATAACTGGATTATAATGAATTGACAGTACCCCCTCCCCCCACACACACCAGGCAAACCTATTCAAGACAGTATTGTTCTCCTGGTCAATCAGAGGTCAGCTTCAAGGTCACACTCAAGGATCATCTCCAAAGACTATAGTGTACTTGCCACAATGTTATCACCCCACTAAAAGGCTGGGAGGAACCAATTTATGTCTCTTTTCACATCATTAAGTGTTCTTAATTAACAAGCATACATTTGCACACAACCCAAACACCTCGAACAGCCTTATAGAGCAAGGAACAAAAATGGTCTACCGTATACAATCTAGAGTTCCAATCTATACTGTTTGATACAGTGGCTAGTGAGTACTTAAAATGTGTCCAGTCTGAATTAAGATGTGTTATAAATCTAAGATAAACTGATTTGAAGAACTAGTACAAAGTAAGGAATATCAAATACTCCAATAATTTCTTTGTATTGCTTGCAAATTGATGTAATAATATTTTATGTATATAGAATTTAAGGACAATATTAAAAATATTAAATCTTAAAAATATTAAGTATTAAAATTGTTTCTACCTGCTGCTTTTATATTTTTAATAAGCCTCATAGAAATTTCAAAGTCAGGCATGGTAGTGCATGCCTGTAATTCCAGTGGCTCAGGAGGCTGAGGCACAAGGTTTGTGAGTTCAAAGCCAGCCTCGGCAATTTAGTGAGGCCCTAGGCAACTCAGAGAGATCCTGTCTCTAAACAAAATATTAAAAAGGGCTGGGGATATGTCTCAATGTTAAAGCACTCCTAGGTTCAATCCCTGGTACCAAAAAAACCATGAAAATTATATATGTGGCTTGCAATATATTTTTGTTGGACAGCCCTGGTACACCTTGGTATATCCTAGAAAGAATCAGTCTCTTTGTCAACAGTGCCCAAAAGAGAGAGGTAACTTTCAAGGACAGTCACTCTTAGCAGAGCAGTCTGCAGGTCTTGCAGCTGGATTAATGCAACTAGAAAACATGTCACTGTAGAGGAGCAGGAGATGCACCTGTAGCATCTGTCTTACAGGGAAGTAGCCAGGAGCTTTGGGAAATGCCCCTCCCCTTCGCCCTCGCCCTCACCAGCAACTCCCCTTGCCAGCTGTTTGCTCTTATATCACTATCACCATCCCTCAATTTCAAAATATAATAGCAATGCTAGAAATTGAGTGGATTCCCCAAAGATTATTGGAGGGGAGGACAGGAATAATGGCCTGGATGCCTCTTCCCAACTAGAGTTACCCTCAGCACTAGCAAAGAGTAGAGGGCCTTGCTGCAGGAGAACTGCTAAACAACTTGCAAAAGTACATGTAGAAGCTCTCAAAAGGAACAGGGACAGTGGCAGGCGAGGCCCAGAGTGTTCAGTGAGCAGCACATTGGGCAAGGTGCATTCAGTCCACTGTATATCTGGCCCGTGGCATTCCCTTCTCCCATAATGTATTTTCTTTCCAGCTTGAGAAAATACTAGCTGTTTGTGCATGAAGATTACTTTATCTTCCTCTTACAAGAGCACCTGAGAGTGACAGCATGGAGGCACTCATCCAAAGAGCTAGATAAAGCTACACCCAAGAGCCTAATTCCCATCTGTTGTTATCAATCCCAAGACCCCCAGGCAGGTGGGTAGCAGAATTAATGAAAGGTTTCCAATCAGGTCGATTTCATAAAAGAAGGCAGGTGTCTTGTTGCAAAGCTTACTTTTCCTCACCAAATTGAAAAGAGAGAGAAGACTAACTGCTGCTGTGCTCTTTATGTTTTTATCTACACAAGAAAACCTGGTATCAGGTCAGGTGTGACTCTCTGCCTCATTCTCTCAATGACTCCATTCATCAAAGCTTCCCCATTAACTTGCAATTAGGTTTTTTGGTTGTTTGGTTTTTTTCCTTCCCAAAACACAACAACTCCCCCCTGTTTGGAGAATAAAGCATCCTTTTCCCATTTTTTTCCAGTGAATGTCAAATAGGCACAAATGGATGGCACAAATCACTGTAACAATTATGGGGACTCTCAGGAGTCTGAAGAAACAGACTGAATACACACAGTGACAAGTGTGCTGGGGGCGGGGCAGGGAAATCAAGACAGAGAGGTGAGGGATACCTACCTAGAGAGCTTTCTGAATGCTTCATTGAAGCTTCCAGCTTTTGTTCAGTTATGTGTCACTCAGCAATCCTATGCAGTTGTGTTGACTGCTCCCCAACAAGACTTGGGAACAATAATCATAACAACAACAGCAACAATAATTATAATAATAAGCAAATAGATGGCACAATCACCTCGTGGAAGGGGTGTGGTGGGACAATTTCTACATTATAGACCAGTCATATCCAAAGATGAGATACTAGGAAGAGCCTAGAAGTCCTAATCGTGGCTCCCTTAGGCAATTAACTATAGAATGCTGTTTTCTCTTTTTGACCAAGAGATCAGGGCCCATTGCCACGGAATAAGTCATTCATTCTCAGATAGAAGAAGAGGAAACTATCATGAAAAGAACACTGGACTTGGAGTCAGACTAAGAGGCAAATGTTTTAAATGATGATGGTGATGACAATGACTAGCGGCAGGGAGAAGCCTGGCTTTGCATTCTGACTGTCCTGTCTGACTTGTGACCCTCTAACATAAATAGACTAAATCAGCATCCCAGGCCCAATACATACATTAAACATGAGTAAAGTTTGAGTAAAATTTATTATTTCCTTTTTTTCAAGAATTATAAGCTAGAATTTTACTTTATCCTTCCATACCCCCAAGGATGGTGGTAGGCCCACACTGCTTTGAGACCACTGATTCCCAGTGGTCTAGACCTTTAGAACATTCCTGTGTTCTTTTTGCATCTGATCCAGTTAAACTATGACACAATGAAAAAAGGCCCAGTACAGACTACACTGTGGTGACATTTATTGCATAATAAATTCTACTAAATGTATCCAGGGAGGAACGGTCCCTCCAACCTTTCCCAATTTTTATATTTTCAATGTAAAGTCAACTGATGGAACTGCCTGTGTTTCAAGGCAGTTGGATTTCATAGCAAGTGGATTTAAATATGTATTTCTTAGCTTATTGATTTTTAGTTCTCTGGAATCTCAAAAACAAATGGTATTGTCATTTATTATCTCTCTCTCTCTCCAAACCATCCTTACTCACCCTACCATACTTGTATGACTCCAGATTAAATTCTACTTTTCCTGCTGTCATAAATCACAGCATACTTTTTAATGTTTTGAGCAGGAGTACTTCAAACAACAAAATAAAGCCCTTGAAATTATAATGGTGTTTACCAAGCAAAACAATGTGAAACAAAATAAGTCGTGGGGTAGAACATCTTATCGAATGGCTTAATGAAAGAAGAGAAGATAAAAATATGCACTGGCTTTCATTTTCAATGTTCCTCGGTATAAATCTGAAAAACAAACAGGAAATCAAACTCCTTCAAAATTTATGGATCTTCTCTTTTTCCTTTATTCATTAAAAGGCTTAATTTTTTTAAAATTTAAAGCCTAGAAGAAGTACGCTTCATAAAAAATAATTAACACTACTGTTGTACTTGAGTTATAACAAAAATAAATAGGAACTCAACAAGGACCTCTACAGTATAAACTGGTTTTCAAATGTACACTATTTTTATTTGCCTGTGAAGCAGCAGCTACTTATCAACAGGCTAAAATGACATAAAACAAATGTCCCAGGTTGAGCTTCCCTGTTCTCAACCATGCTTCATTGGGCACAACTTTCTCCTCCCAGAAGTTTCCCATGGAACAGTACTGGCATTGCCCCCAAGGTCTTCACAGGGCTTGGGGAAAAAGTGTAAGCAAAAGTTCAGGATCAGTAAAGTCAGACTCTTCCTTTGTGGCTGGGGAGAAGCACGGGTCCAACTAACAGTTGAAGAATTAGTCTCATTTAAGTGTTGAATTATTCTTAGAATGCTAGGCATTTATCAAATTTGGCTTTCAGGCCACTGGTACATTAACATTTTACCATCAGAAGATGTTCATAAGGAAAATGCCACAAGCAATTAGAATGACTGCTAAAATGAGTTGAAATTACTAGAAATATCTGCCTTTCAAACTTCTAAGGCATAGCCATTAATCAAGAAGTTCCCATTCCTAAATGAAGATCTTTTGATAGCCTCGGCTGAGTAAATAAAACTCTAATGACCTGGGTGTTAAGATTTCAGTCTGGTAGTGAAGCTGAGGAAAGTTAAGATCCTGAATTCTGAAGATGCAATTAGGTGGAATTTAATGAGCTGTAGAATGATAAGTGACAGGGAAATGTAACTTTATATTTACAATTTCCTGACTACATGAACTTTTAAACACAGCATACTGAGTCCTTTCCCGGGGCCACTGAACCTTTGAAAGCATAAGCATGTGTCAGTAAGAATTAGCATTTGGTGATGGTAGCCTCGAAAACTGCAGTAGCATTCCAGACAACTCTGTAATAGGAGTGACATCAAATCCAAGAGCACTGCATGGCTTTGAATCCAAATGGCTTTTTGGTATATAGCTATGGCTCTTATTTGTTGAAATAATGGTTTCAAACAGGAAATACACACACACACACACACACACACACACACACACACACACAGAATCATGAACACATAGTCTTTGAAAATAAATTCCATATACTTTTTAGGAAACCAAGAACCATGACCAGAAAAAATGGAAGTTGAAAACACGTTCTGCATCTTAAAAAAAAGAAGAATAAGAAGAACAATAAAACTCTTTTATCACAAAGGACTAAGGGACCAGGGGACCTTACAAAGAGAAATTTCAAAGCCAATAGCTCTTAAGAGTATGGACTGTGTTTTCAAGATTATTAAGATGCTCTTTCCATCCACCACCAAATTTTACTACTTTAAAAATCAAGATATATTCTTATGAAGAACAGAAGAGCGTACTTATACTTGATTTTTTAAAATACTGATAAAAAGAAGAAGGAGCATAATATAGAAATAAAAGCAATAGTGATTAAGGAGGTGAATTATGTGCACTTATTATGATTGAATATATTTACTGCAAAGACAGCTTATTGTAGAAATAGACAGGCATTTTATTTATTTCTGTTAGCTCTGTCTTTTCTTTCCCTCTTTTCCTCCCTTCTTTTTCTTTTCTTCCAATTTCACTGTACAGTGCAATATGCTACTTGCTATCCTAGGCAACTCAATCAGCACCTTTGGTGGAAAGGGCCCTAATTAGCTGTCTTTAAAACTCCCTAGGTGCTTCTACTGCAAAAGGAGCCAGAAGAACCACAACTGTGGTGAATTACATTTTCAGTATGACAAGAAAAAGAAGCAAAAGGAAGGAAATCGTATTAAGCAATGTCAATTCTCTGTCAAGGCTTTTATCATTTTATTACAATGCCAAGTCTTCCATTTATTAAAGATTATTGAGTGTCTTCAATGTACCAGATTCTGTGCTAGTCCATCGATACAGAGTGGTGAACAAGACAGGTAAGATAGATGCCCTTGAAATGTTTATGCTTAAGATACATAGAATTTGGGGGATTAGAAAATAAAAGGGAGACTGGGGTTGTGGCTCAGTGGTAGAGCACTCGCTTAGCACATGTGAGGCCTTGGGTTCAATCCTCTGCACCACATAAAAATAAATAAAATAAAAGTATTGTGTCCAACTACAACTAAAATAAATAAATAAATATTTTTTGAAAAGGGAAACTTCAAGTTCCAAATAGATTGATTTCTGATACTGAATGCACTTCAACCCAGCCACCAAGGAGATGTAAAAATATATCATGGGCCAGGTCCATCATGTGGGCATGCCCACCACTAAGCATGAAGAGCCAGACTCAAAAGATTATTTAAGCCCAGTATGGTGGCACATGCCTGTAATCCCAGCGGCTCAGGATGCTGAGACAGGAAGATCTCGAGATCAAAGCCGGCCTCAGAGTCATAGAGGTGCTAAGCAACTCAGGAAGATCCTGTCTCTAAATAAAATACAAAATAGGGATAGGGATGTGGCTCAGTAGTTAAATGCCCCTAAGTTCAATCCCTGATACCAATAATAATGATAATAAAGTTATTTGAGCCATCTGCTATTTTGGATGATGTCATTGTTTTCTATCAGTGAGGAAAAGTGGCAGGATCTGTGAGAGCAGCTCAGTTTCTTTGTCCCCGTCCCCATGCTCACAATTCTTTGTAGGATATTGACAGATGCTCAGGGCATTGCTATATATTAGCAGTCCAAATGCTCACAACAGACCTATGAAATCTCTGTAGATAACCACAACTTGCCTCCTTTAAATTTTTATTATGTATATTTGATGCAGGGAAAAATATATTGTAGCCTATCTGTAAGTTTGGAAGCATAATAATGAATACAACTGCAAATGTACCACCACCTTAAAAATGGCCTGCTACTAACAGCACTGAACCCACCCAGTGTACTTCTACCCTGTCCCCATGCCAATTGCCACACAGAGGTGACCACTGCCTTAGGTTTAGAATTCCCTTCCTTGTGAAAAAACTTTTTAACATAAATATATGCACCTCATAATGGTATATTACGCATGTGCTAGTTTCCATGCATACTTGTGCTTTGTTCACTCCAGACTATATTTCTAAGAATCTTTGTGTTGTTGCATCTAGTTATAGTTTATTAATTTTCACTGATGAAAACTGAGAGCTAAAACTGTCAAACTCCCAGGAGTAAACACAGAACTAAATCCTTGTTAGCTTGGGTTCAGCACTGGTTTCTTAGGTATGACACCAAAATCATAAGCAATGAATGAAAACACAGACAGATAGGACTTTATCAAAATTAAAAACTTATGGTTCTTGCAGGACACCATCTGAAAATGAAAAGACAATCCGGAGAAAGAGGAAAAATATCTGCAAATTACAGGTAAGGGACTTGAATTTGAAACATGTAAACACAACTCAAGAGTTAAAAGATAAATAACCCAATTAATAAAGGGGCAAAAGATATAAAGATGAACAGTGGAAAGATGCATGACATCATTAGCCATCAGGGGAGTGCAAGTCAAAACTCAGCAGGAGGGCACTTTCCCACTCCAAAGATGGATATAATTAAGATGTCAGACAAAACCAAGAGCTCACAAGGACATGGAGAAATGCAAACTCATCCACTGGTGGAGCTGTAAAATGGTACAGCCAATTTGGAAAACAGTTTGGCAGTTCTTCAAAATGTTAACTATAAAGTTAACATATGACCCCCTAATTCTACCTCAAAGTATCTGAAAACAAATGTTTTGACAAAATCTTGTCCATAAATGTTCATAACAACATTATTCATAACAGCCAGATAGTGGAACCAAACTAAGTGTACTTGAACAGATGAATGCATGAACAGAATGTAGTATGGCCATTGAGAGCCACAGCCGAAGGGGCCCCAGCAAACTTCCAGCTGATTGGCTCACCATGGTCCCAGCAAACTTCCAGCTGCCAGCTGATTGGCTCCTCTGCGGTGAGGAGGAGGAGCCAATCTACAGCTTCTGCAATAGCTATCACTGAACTGCTTGCAGAACTTGCCTGGACTATGTATCACTTGTATGCATTGTGAACTATCTGTTGGTGCAGCGACTTGTGGTAGTGTTGGGGTATTTTTGCTGATGGTGTCATTGGTGGTCCAATTTTTCCAAAAGAAGCCGTCAATTGGCTTGGTGTATCCTCCTCCTTTCTGCTTGTGATGGTCGTTCAGCTAAAATTTGGGGGCCAACAGAGGTGAGGCAAAGAACCTCACCCCCCCATGGTACAAAGGCCTATCCACAGGTGTGGCTGTATTCTGGACCAGTAGTCAATGATGGGTAAGATCCAATTGCAATGGTACCAACCTAAGACAGGAGCTGACGCCTTGAGGTCAGCTCATCCGCTGACGGGTAAGGTATGTAGTATTGGACAACCTAAGGCAGGCACGGTCCCTAAGCCACATGCTTGTTGTTTAAACAGAGAGGGGGAGATGTTGAGAGCCACAGCTCAAGGGGCCCCAGCAAACTTCCAGCTGCCAGCTGATTGGCTCCTCTGCAGTGATGCTCATTGGGCTGTTTCCCCGCCCTTTCAGACCACGGAGCTGCTCATTGGGGGACTCTTTTGGCTCCGCCCACATGACCCAGCCAATCGGCCTCAAGAGCAGGAGGAGTGCCTGGGTTGAGAGGCTAATGGGAAGCCAGTGGTGGCAGTTGGGCTCTGAGGGAATTCCTGAAAAGCTCCTGTGGTGCAGCGTGTGTTCTAAAAATAAAGTTCGTTTCTGCTTGATAAGTGGCTGGTGAATTGTGCCCAGCCAGACTGCGGCACATACTAAGAAATATTATTTGGCAAATATTATTTGTTATCCTGTTTAGTACAAGAGCAGAAAGCTTCTTCTAAGTTTTTGGTAGATTTTTATCAGATCAAGGAAGTCCCATATTGAGGTAGGCTGAATGTGCTTGCCCCCACCAAAGACTTCCCTTCCAAAACCCTAGAACATGTGAATGTTGCCTTATATGGCAAAATAGAATAAAATGAAAGACTTTGAAGATGTGATTGCATTAATGATTTGGAGGTGATGTATTATCCTGGATTATCTAGGAGGGCCCTAAACTACAATCACATGTATCCTTATAAAAGGGAGGTAGAACCTAAAAAAAGAGAAGATAATGTGACCCAAAGGGCAGAGTGGAATGATATGACCGTAAGCTAAGGAATGCCAACAGCCACTGGATACTGCAAATATGAAGAAATGGAACCCCAGGAGGAGACTGGTCCTATCAACACCTTGATTTCAGCTCAAGCAAAATTGATTCTGGATTTCTTATCTCCAAAATTTTAAGTTAAAAAAAAATTCTGCTGTTTATCCCAACTTGGTAGTAATTAGTTTTAGTAACTATAGGACATTAATACAGATATTTCTAATTTGTTAAATGTTTATCCAAAAGGGGAACAAATTTTATCAAATACATGTTTTTGTGTCTTTTGAGATAAATGTTTTCTATCTTTTAATAATTTATTGTGGTGAATTACATGATAGACTTTCTCATGGGAAAATATTTTTGCACTTATGGGTTCAACTCAACTTGATCTTTTTTAATCACTAGTAGATTAGGGTTATTAAATAATATGTTTAGGATTTTTACATACATATTCATAAAGAAGATTATTCTAAAGTTTTCTTTTCCATAACTTTTTTATCTGTTTTTAATAATAATGTGACATACTCCTCCTGAACAGTTTGAGGCATTCCCCTCCCCACCTCCACCTTATTCTCTGTATAAGATTGGAATAATACATTTTTGGAAAGTTTGGTGGAATTTAATATACAACCATTTTGGTATGATGCTTTCTTTGTAGTAGAATTTTTGGCTATTGATTCAATGGTTAACGACCATTAGAGCTTTTGATTGCTTTTTTTTTGATTGCTTGAATCACAAATTATAAATTATGTATTAGAGAATTTTGTCCATTTTAGCTATTTGTTGGCATAGTGTCCCTGCATTATCTTTTAGAATTACTGCTGTATATGTAGCAATCTTCCCTTTTTATCATGTTTTGTTTTTGATCTATGAGTTAAACAGAACTACATTTTTATTTGTACTTCTAATGCTTTTATGTTTCTTATTGATTTCTAAGTTAATTGTTTATGATCAGGAAATACGGCATGTATGATGCAAATTCTTTGAAATATTTGAGATTTGCTAATTATGGTACTCAGAGGTACATAAACATTCAATAAATCAAACTAATTATATTGCTCAAATATTTCCTATCTCTACTCATTTTATATGCTTGATTTATTAATAATTAAATGCTGATGTGACATTTATTAAGACCTACTCATTTGTTTTTCTCTATATATTCTGAAGCTATTAAAGTGTACATCAGTTTAGAATTTTTCTATTGCTTAATGAGATGAATGCTTTATTTTTATCATAAAGCTTGTTTTGATATTAATAGAGCTATTCAGTTTTTAACTTTAAAAAAATTGGGGGGCTGGGTGCAGTGGCGCACACTTGTAATCCCAGCAGCTTGGGAGTCTAAAGCAGGAGGATTGCAAGTTCAAAGCCAATCTCAGCAATTTAGCAAGGGCCTAGGACTTAGTGAGACCCTGTCTAAAATTTTAAAAAATGTTAAATAGAGCTGGGAATGTGGTTCAGTGGTTAAGTACCCTTAGGTTTAATTTCTGGTATAAAAATTATTGTTATTATTATTTTGCCTAACCCTTTACTTTCAATATATTTATATTTCATGCATAGGTCTTTATGTAGTTTTAAATATCTTATCTCTAAAATTTAGTCCATTTATATTTACTGTATAAAGTCTCCACCATCTTACCTTGTACTACTGGTGGCATGATTTTATGGTTTTCATTTTTTACTCCATGTCTTCCATCAAGCTCAGAGCTGCACAATCTATTTCAATTCTTCTAGAGCATAACCATCACATTTAGGTTTTAATACCTAATAATATTCCAATCTGAAGTTAATAAGCATGTTAATCTCTTCATAAACCCTCAATAAACTTTCTGTACTTCAGTTTAAATTCCTGGGCTCTAAACTTACATGCTATTTTTGTTCTCTCTTCTTAAATGGCACATATTAAGCTTTTGAAAAATGGCTGGCATTCTTTAATGCTAGTTTAAGATTTTGTGTTTTAAAAATCATCAGTTTTTCATGTTAATATTTCTTCTCTGTCTCAGACCCTCAGGTCTGTGATTATTCCTTTTTCCTGAGATATATTTTCAGAAGTGAAAACTATTGATTCTAAATACACTTAAAATAACTGTTTTTGTTCAATCCAAAATTACTTTTATTCTACCTTATTACTTAAAATGTAGCCTTGACTAATCGTAATTCTAGATTATTGCTGTTTTAACTCGTGGATGATATTACTTAACTGTTCTGTCTGCCACTATTGACAGGGAATTGTCTTCATCAGTCTAATAGACCTCCTTTTAAAGATGGCCCTTAATTTGTTCAATTTTATTAAACCCAACTTAAGTACTAATATTTTTTTCTCTCCTCTCTCCTGCTGCTTCATGTGCTTGTGTTTTTTGTGCCTGTGGATTAATGATTGTTATCAAGATATGGAAAATTACCAGCAGTTGTTTCTTAAAAATTGCTTTTCTTCTTTCTATTCTTACCTTCAGTGATTCTGCTTACAGAGATATTAAATATCATCTCCTCAATGTCTATTAATCTCCCCCTTTAAATTTAATATCTCTTTTCTTCCTGTGTTCCAATTTGGTTAATTTCTTCATAACAACTTCCTGATTCAATAAATTTATCTTCAGCAATGCCTAATCTGTTTACATACATTGAGTTTTAAATTCAACAACCATTTAATTTTTAACTGCCAATTGATTCACTTCCAAATTGGCCTCGTCATATTTGATAGTTTCTTGTTTAATGCTTATTTTATAATTCAATTTTTTGTCTTAAAGTATTTTGCATATAGTTATTTATATTCTAGACCTCATATTTTCTACATTTTAAGTAACCATGGTCAGGCACATCTGTTTTTAAGTGTTTTTGTTTATTCTCAGTTATGGTAACTTGTTATTTAGGTGTCAGGGAATTTTTTATTACTAACTTACATTTTTGTTGTGAAAAATCTGAGAGACGAAAACACCTCTGGGTTTTTCATATTTGCTTCTGCTGATTGTAAGAGAGCACAGGACCAGGTTAGTCATTCCACTGGTCCCAGGCCTGGTGCTCAGCTCTCAAATCAGCGGCCTTACTTTGCATGGGTCCACAGCACCATCACCAACTGCAGAGCTGGGGACCTGGTTCTCAGGGCCACCCAGCCTTATTGCTTCTGCTCCACAGGATTTACTTCACTGCCTTTTGTTTTTCTGGTGGCTTTTTGGATTTCCCTTTCTTTTGTTAGAGGCATTACAATTGCATTTGTACTTATTTATCCTGGATTTGGTTGTACTTTGGGGGTCCTGCAGAGTGTCTACCATTCTCCTAGAAGAAGAAATTGAGTTCATCTTTTATCAAACTTACTGACATCTACCTCTTTCACTGGGAAGATAATCAAGTCTTGTTTAACTCAATACATTTTAGTTAAAGCAGTTTTAGATTAAGAGCAAAAGTAATTAGAAGATACAAATTCTCATACACTTTTTTTTTTTTTTTTTTTTTTGGTACCAGGGATTGGACTCAGAGGCACTCAACCGCTGAGCCACATCCCCAGCCCCATTTTGTATTTTATTTAAAGACAGGGTCTCACTGAGTTGCTTAGTGCCTTGCTTTTGCTGAGGCTGGCTTTGAACTCACGCTCCTTCTGCCTAAGCCTCCTGAGCCACTGGGATTACAGGTGTGCACCACTATGCTCCGCATATTCATGTACACTTTGTATCTCATTCTTCCTGAATATTTTCCTTGGTACATTTATTGCAATTGATATGCCAGCATTGAAACATCATCAAATCACCCCAAATCCATATCTTACATTAGAGCTCACTCTTGTTGTAGTCTGTGGGTTTTGATATATGTATAATGACATGTATCTATCACTGTAATATCCTACAGAATATCCTCACTACCTTAAAAATTCTCTGTATTCTCCCCATTCATTCCTTCCCCACATAACCGCTGACATCCATTACTATCTCTGTAGTTTTGCTTTAGCAAAAATGTCCTATATATGGACATATTGGCTTCTTATACTTGACAATATATATTTATGTTTCCTTCAAGTCTTTTTATGGTTTGGTTGCTCATTAATTTCTAGCACTGAATAAAATTCCATTGTCTATCTCATAGTTTATTTTCCCATTCACTCACTGGAGGATATCTTGGTTACTTCCAAAATTTAGCAATTGTGAACAAAGCTTTTATAAACATCAGTGGTTTTGTGTGGACCTAAGTTTACAATACATTCAGGTAAATCCCAAGATGCATGACTGCTGGAATGTATGTAATACATGTTTAGTTTTGAAAGAAACTGCCAAACAGTCTTCTAAAGTGGTTGTACCATTTTGTATTCCCACTAGAACATGAGTTCCTGTAACTATGCACATCCTTGTCAGCATTTGGTGTTGTCAATGTTTGGGGTTTTGACCTTTCAAATAGGATGATAATGGTATCTCATTGTTCTTTTAACTTTCATTACTATAATGACCTATGCTATTAAACATCTTTTCATGTACTTACTTATTATCAGTATATATTCTTTGATGAGTTACCTAGGTCTTTTGCCAATTTTTTTTCATTTTTACAGGGTTGAGCTATAAAAGTTATTTGTAAATTCTGGATAATAATATATTATCAGATGTGGGTTTTATTTTCTCCCAATCTGTGGTTTATCTTCTCATTCTCTTAACATTGTCTCTTGTAGAGAGAGTGACTAATTTTAATAAAGTCCACCTTATTAGTTATTTATTTCATGAATTGTACCTTTGGCTCTGTATCAAAAAAGCCACTACAACTGGGCATAGTGGGACATGCCTGTAGTCTCATCTATTCTGGAGGCTGAGGCAGAATGATCACTTCATCCCAGGAGTTCAAGACAACATAGCAAGACCCTGTCTCCGAAAAAAAAAAAAAGAAAAAGAAAAAAAAGTCACTGCTAAACCCAACGTCATCTAGGTTTTCTCTTGTTATCTTCTGTTTTACATTTAGATCTATGATCCATTGGAGACCATTTTTTGTGAAGGGTGTGGACATCTTATTCTAAATTCTTTTTTCTTTTCTTTCTTTTATTTTTTTTTCATGTCACTGTCTAGTTGTCCCAGCACCATGCATTGAAAAGATACCATTTGCTCCATTTTATTGCTTTCACTAATTTGTCAAATACCTGCTGCATATAGTCATATGGGTCTATTTTGGGACTTTTGATTCTGTTCCATTAACCAATCTGTTTATTCTTTTGGCAATGTCACAATGTGATAGGTAGCTTTATAGAAAGTCTTGAAGTTAGATGCTGTCAGTCCTCCAACTTCATGCCTCTTCACTATTACATTGGTTATTCTGAGTCTTTGCCTTTCCATGTAAATTGTGGAATTGCTTTGAGCATATCTACAAAATAACTTGCTGAGAGATTTTGATTGGGGCTTGCTGCACTGAACCTATGGATCAAGTGGGGAAGAACTGACATCTTGGCAGTTCTCCTCCTATCCAGGAACATCTGTTCAGTTCTTTGTGATTCTTTGTAATAGTTTTGCAGTTATCTTCATACAGACCTTGTATGTATTTTATTGGATTTGGGGTGCCAATGTAAACAGTACTGTGTTTTAATTTCAAACTCCACTTGTTTATACAGGAACAAGTTATATACCCATATGCTGATATAGAGGAAAGTGATCAACTCTTGTACATTAACCTTACATCCGGAAATCTTATAATTAATTGCTTATTAGTTCCAGAAGGTTTTTTTTTTCTTGGCCAATTCTTTTGTAATTTCTACATAGATAATCATGACTTCTTCACTTCCCTTCTTTATGCAGATCCAAAATTTCTGATTTATATTGTTTTCTGTCTCTCTAAAGAACTTATTTTAACATTTTTTGCAAGACAAGTCACAGGTAACAAATTCCTTCAATATTTGTCTTTCTGAGAAAGGCTGGAAGATGATATGCCTGGTTAGTTTTTGGGGAGTTTGTTTGTTTTGACATTTATGCTTCGTTTTCTCTAAGCTTCCTGGGCCTGTGGGTTTGGTGTCTTGACATTAAATTGGGGAAAGTCTCAATCATTATTGCTTCAAATACTGCTTCTATGTCTTTCTTTTCATCCTCCTTTTGGTAGTCACATTATGAATAGGTTACATCTTATTTAGTTGTCCCAGAAACTTGGGTATTCTCTCTCTCTCTCTTTCTCTCTCTCGCTCACCACCCCCTCCCATCCCTCTTATCTGGGGTGGGTGTTCTTTTTGCCTCTCAGTTTTAGAAGTCCTTATTGTCATATCTCAAGCTCAGTGCTTCATTCCTGAGCTATGTCTAATCTATAATAACCCATCAATCAAAGGTGTCTTCATTTTTGTTACAGTGGCTTTTTTGAGGGAGAGGGTACTGGGGACTGAATTCAGGGGGACTCAACCACTGAGCCATATCCCCAGCCCTATTTTGCCTTTTACTTAGAGACAGAGTCTCACTGAGTTGCTTAGTGGCTCACTTTTGCTAAGGCTGGCTTTGAACTCGCCATCCTCCGGCCTCAGCCTCACAAGCTGCTGGGATTATAGGCATGTGCCACCATGCCCAACTTCAGGTTACATATAAACTCTTTCAGACTTTTTTTAGACTTCTGCTAATATTTTTTGAATATTCTTTTTTAAATTAATTAATTCATTTATTTGTTATACATGACAACAGAATGCATTTCAATTCATAGTATACATATGGAACCCAATTTTTCATTTCTTTGGTTGTACATAAAGTAGAGTCACATCATTCATGTCTTCATGCATGTACCTAGGGTAATGATGTAATCTTTAATTAATCTGTAATCTCATTCTATCATCTTTTCTAGCCCCATACCACTTCCCTTCCCCTCTCTCCCCTTTGCCCTATCCACAGTTCTTCCATTCCTCCCATGATCCCCTCTCCCCCACTATGGATTCTCAAAGAAAACATTCGGCCTTTTGTTTTGGGGGGATTGGCTAACTTCACTTAGCATGATATTCTCCAACTCCATCCATTTACCTGCAAATGCCATGATTTTATTCTCTTTTAATGCTGAGTAATATTCAATTGTTTTATTATTATTATTAGTTGTTCAAAACATTACAATGCTCTTGATGTATCATATTTCATACATTTGATTCAAGTGGGTTATGAACTCCCATTTTTACCATGTATACAGATTGCAGAATCACATCGGTTATACATCCATGTTTATACATACTGCCATACTAGTGTCTGTTGTATTTTGCTGCCTTTCCTATCCCCTACTATCCCCCTTCCCCTTCCCTCCCATCTTCTCTCCTACCCCATCTACTGTAATTCATTTCTCTCTTTTTTTCCCCTTTCCCCTCACCTCCTCTTATATGTAATTTTGTATAACAATGAGGGTCTCCTTCCATTTCCACGCAATTTCCCTTCTCTCTCCCTTTCCCTCCCACCTCTTTTCCCTGTTTAATGGTAATCTTCTTCTCTGCTCTTCCTCCCTGCTCTGTTTTGAGGTGCCCTCCTTATATCAAAGAAGACATTCGGCATTTGTTTTTTAGGGATTGGCTAGCTTCACTTAGCATAATCTGCTCTAATGCCATCCATTTCCCTGCAAATGCCATGATTTTGTATTTTTTAGTGCTGAGTAATACTCCATTGTATATAAATGCCACATTTTTTTATCCATTCATCTATTGAAGGGCATCTAGGTTGGTTCCACAGTCTAGCTATTGTGAATTGTGCTACTATGAATATCAATGTAGCTGTATCCCTATAGTACACTCTTTTTAGGTCTTTGGGGAATAGTCCAAGAAGGAGAATAGCTGGGTCAAATGGTGGTTCCATTCCCAGCTTTCCAAGGAATCTCCATAATGCTTTCCAAATTGGCTGCACCAATTTGCAGTCCCACCAGCAATGTACAAGTGTACCCTTTTTCCCACATCCTCACCAGCACTTGTTGTTGTTTGACTTCATAATGGCTACCATTCTTACTGGAGTGAGATGGTATCTTAGGGTGGTTTTAGTTTGCATTCCTCTGACTGCTAGAGATGGTGTGCATTTTTTCGTTAATTGTATATCCTCCTCTGAGAAGTGTCTGTTCAGGTCCTTGGCCCATTTGTTGATTGGGTTATTTATTTTCTTATTGTTCAATTTTTTGAGTTCTTTGTATACTCTGAATATTAGGGCTCTATCTGAAGTGTGAGGAGTAAAAATTTGTTCCCAGGATGTAGGCTCCCTATTTACCTCTCTTATTGTTTCTCTTGCTGAGAAAAAACTTTTTAGTTTGAGTAAGTCCCATTTGTTGATTCTTGTTTTTAACTCTTGTGCTATAGATGTCCTATTAAGGAATTTGGAGCCCGACCCCACGAAATGTAGATTAGAACCAACTTTTTCTTCTATCAGACACAGAGTCTCTGGTTTGATATCAAGCTCCTTGATCCATTTTGAGTTAACTTTTGTGCATGGCAAGAGAAAGGGATTCAGTTTCATTTTGTTGCATATGAATTTCCAGTTTTCCCAGCACCATTTGTTGAAGATGCTATCCTTTCTCCACTGCATGCTTTTAGCACCTTTGTCAAATAATAAGGTAGTTGTAATTTTGTGGATTGGTCTCTGTGTCCTCCATTTTGTACCATTGGTCCACCCGCCTGTTTTGGTACCAGTACCATGCTGTTTTTGTTACTATTGCTCTGTAGTATAGTTTGAAGTCTGGTATCGCTACACTGCCTGTTTCATTCTTCCTGCTTAGAATTGCTTTTGCTATTCTGGGTCTTTTATTTTTTCAGATGAATTTCATGATTGCTTTATCTGTTTCTACAAGAAATGCCATTGGGATTTTGATTGGCATTGCATTAAATCTATAGAGAACTTTTGGTAATATCACCATTTTGATGATGTTAGTTCTGCCTATCCATGAACAGGGTATATTTTTCCATCTTCTAAGATCTTCTTCTATTTCTTTCTTTAGGGTTCTGTAGTTTTCATTGTATAAATCTTTCACCTCTTTTGTTAGGTTGATTCCCAAGTATTTTTTATTTTTTGAGGATATTGTGAATGGGGTGGTTGTCCTCATTTCCATTTCAGAAGATTTGTTGCTGATATACAGGAATGCCTTTGATTTATGTGTGTTGATTTTATATCCTGCCACTTTGCTGAATTCATTTACTAGCTCAAGTAGTTTCTTTGTAGAACCTTTTGGGTCTGCTAGGTATAGGATCATGTCACCCGAAAATAGTGCCAATTTAAGTTCTTCTTTTCCTATCTTTATGCCTTTAATTTCTTTCGTCTGTCTAATTGCTCTGGCCCGTGTTTCGAGAACTATGTTGAATAGAAGTGGTGAGAGAGGGCATCCCTGTCTTGTTCCAGATTTTAGAGGGAATGCCTTCAATTTTTCTCCATTTAGAATGATGCTAGCCTGAGGCTTAGCATAGATAGCTTTTACAATGTTGAGGTAAGTTCCTGTTATATACATACCACAGTTTATTTACCCATTCATCTATTAAAGAATATCTAGGTTAGTTCCACAATTTAGCTATTGTGAATTATGATGCTATAAACATTAATGTGGCTGCTTCACTGTAGTGTGCTGTTTTAAGTCCTTTGGGTATAGACTGAGGAGTGGGATAGCTGGGTCAAATGGTGGTTCCATTCCAACTTTTCTGAGGGATCTCCATACTGTTTTCCAGATTGATTGCACCAATTTGCAGTCCCACCAGCAATTTATAAGTGTACCTTTCCCCCCATATCCTTGCCAATACTTATTGTTGTTTGTATTCTTAATAGCAGCCATTCTAACTGAAGTGAGATGAAATCTTGGAGTAGTTTTGATTGGCATTTCTCTAATTGCTAGAGATGTTGAACAATTTTTTATACATTTGTTGATCAATTGTATATCTTCTTCTGAGAAGTGACTGTTCAGTTCCTTAGTCCATTTATTGATTGGGTTATTTGTGGTTTTGGTGTTAAATTTTTTGAGTTTTTTAATATATCCTGGAGATTAATGCTCTATCTGATGTGTGTGTGTGGTAAAAATTTGCTCCCATTCTTTAGGCTCTCTATTCACCTTACTGATTGTTTATTTTGCTGAGAAGAAGCTTTACAGTTTGAATCCATCCCATTTATTGATTCTTGATTTTATTTCCTGTGCTATAGGAGTCTTGTTAAGGAAGCTGGGGCCTAATCTGACATGATGAGGATTTGGGCCTACTTTTTCTTCTATTAGATGCAGGGTCTCTTGTCTAATAGATGTTACTGATAAATACTTCCTAAGCACCAGGCACTTTTTAAAAGTATTTTACAGGAATAATCTCAATGATGTCACAAACACTCATGCATAAATATTATTTCTATTCCCATTTTTAGCTAAATCACAAAGAATCAAGCATCTTCCCCCAAAGGAACACAGTAGCTGAGAGATAGAACCAGCCCTCAAACTCAAAATGTGTGACTCGAGAGCATGCTGTCAACCACTATGCTCTTGTACAGATCAGTTCTTAAAAGTCCTGATAATATTTTGACCTGATGTAATAAAAAAAAAAAAAAAATTCAGATAGTCAGGGCTGGGGTTGTAGCTCAGTAGTGAAGCACGTGCCTAGCACATGTGAGGCACAGGGTTCAATTCTCAGTACCACATAAAAATAAAGAAATAAAATAAAGGTATTGTGTCCATCTACAACTAAAAAAATTTTTTTACAAAAAGAATTGGGGTAGTCTAACACATTGTTTCTCATTTTAGGTATTTTGGAAACTTGCCGATACAATATTTCCATTTGCCACCTAAACATCTGAAATTACCAAAAAGAAAATGATTTGGACTGTGCACCTCTTGTATATCATTAGAAGAAGAGAATTTTGTTTTCATGCAGTTTACACAGAAACTACACAAAAATGCACCAGATGCACAGGAGGACATTCCTGGTCTTGTCAGAGATACTATATATTGGCTAAAATGATTCTAGTGCTGGAAAGACTTCTATGTTCCTGAGAACAGAAACAGGCGCACTGCTCTGGATGACAAATTAGAACTGAGTCTTACATAAATAGAACTTTAAGGGTACTAATGTCTTAAGCCAACTTAAGTTGTTCTGGTTCCATTATACACACTTTGAGGTTCACCATCAATAGCAGACAAGCCAAAGATAATTTCTGCCCGCAGGGCTGTGCCAGCTGCCCCAGTGAACACGCTGCCTGTTCTGTAGCAGCCACTTGGGGTCTGCATGCAGATCGACTGCATAGTTTGTCTCTTCCTTTATGGAAGTGTGGTTTATCTGCATCACTAAACTTTTCTCTTTTTCTGGAAATGAATTCAGAATTGAAAAGGGTAGAAAATACTCTGGTTTCAGTGGAATTCCTGATGGTAGGTGTTATGGTCTGAATGTGTTCAACCAAAATGATGCGGAGACTTTGGGGTAATTAAATCTGGGGGTGGAACCCTCAGGAATGGAATTAATAGTCTTATAAAACAAACCAGAACGAAGCCTGTCTGCCCTTCTAAAAGCTGGTAAAGATGCAGCAAGATGGCACCTTCTATGAAGCAGAGCACAGCCCTTACCAGATGCTACATCTGTGGGCACCTGTCTTGGAATTCCCAGTTTCTTGAACTGTGAATGATAAGATTCTTATTGTTTATAAGTGACCAAGTATAGGGTATTTTTGTTAGAGCAGCCTGAATAGACTAGGATAGTGGGTTTGGGTTACATGGGCAACAAGGACAGAGGTATAGGATCATCTCTAATCAGTATGTTCTATTTTATCAAATGGCGAACAGTCTGTAGCAATTAGTCGACATTAAGAGAATTTCTGACATCAGCTGAGCTCTATACCACACTTATCCTCATATTCTAGTTAAATTTATACAGTGAGCCAAGGGCACAAATAATGTACATGGGAAAATTTTTCACTCAACAAAACCACATGGCATTTCTCAATGTTATATTAGATATTTTTTGTCTTAAAACACAAGTGCTAAGCTCTTTTTGGTTAAATAAATTTGTGAACCATAAATACCTCATGGATTACGGACACTCTGTTAGATATATTCTTTAGTGTAGCACTAACTTTTCTTTCACTCATTCCCCGGTCATGGACATTGGCTCCTAGCTGGTGCCAGGATGGATGTCAGGCTGAGAGCCCATAATGGCAGGACCGTGGAGGAGACCTCAGAGAAGAAGAGAGGCAGCAGTGCTTTGGGGAGTTGTTCAGAGAAGGCTGGAAGCAGGTAAGCACAAAGGGCCACTGCATTTCCCCAGCAGAACCAAACCCAAGAATGGATGCAATGCTGGCTTGATCCAGTTAGATACTTACTTTCTTTCCTAGAAAGTATTCCATCAAGTTCTGTGGGATTATAATGGGTGTGCAGTCTCTGTGTGCCACTGACCATAGATTATTTTAAACAAGGGTTCCATGTCAAACTCTGTATGGAGGCAGGATCAGAAAAGTGGACTTTCCAGGGTTGCCATGATCTGAAACACACTATACTAAGGATGCATTTGAAGTGATGCCCTGAACAGTAGCACAGCTTGTGCACTGAACCATCCTGAGGCATACTGTTCCTTACAGGCATCATAGAAATGTATATTCCTCATACCGGCAAATGGTAAAAAAGAGTCAGGTAGTTGGAAATAAAGTGTCTTGAGGATGAATTTTCTTTTCCTGATTCAGAGGTATCTTACAAGCTACTGGCTGCTCTGGTTTTTGTTTATCCCAAGTTCATTAGCCTTGTCTCTGCCATATTAAAAAAGGAAGCCCCGCTGGTTGTCTGTTCTATCATTAGTACACTGGCCCCATAGACCATCCCCATGACAAACAACAGCCATCCTGGGGGATCAGAGCAGAAGGGGAGACAGGGGATGGGGACAAGATAACTTCTCCTCCTCCCTGGGAGGACACCAAGGGCCCATGCCCCCTCTGCCTGAACCCGCAGGGCCGCTTCCTGTGAGTTCATCTCTTCTCCTGTCTCTAGCAGCTGAGCAGGCAGATCGTCTCCAGGTGGAAACACAGAGCCGGACTCATCGGGCCTCAGAAAAGGACCTTTCTCTTCTGCTATTTCTGCCTGACAGCCGGGCAGAGCATCTGGTTAAAGCAGATACTGAAACAGCTACTACTGAGCAAAGTGAATGCACACGATTATTAGGAAAAATGCATTTTTGGAATAACTAGTTACTGTCCCGTATCCCTGACTTCACTGAGATTCATATGATACGGCAAACACGGAAGGAATTGGCTCAGGTACACAAAGCCAGTCATTTTTTTCTGCTCTGAGAGTCTCTTCCCAAGAAAGAGTGAGAGCTGGCAAGTGTCATAGGGAATTTCATTTTAAGGAATGATTGGAGGCGTGGGTTAATTAAAAGGAAAGAAATCTTTTAATATAAAGAAATCCAACAAACCAGAGATTATTTATGTTTGCAAACAGTATAAATTGTTGTTGTTGTTTAAAGACAGAGGCAAGTTACAAATAATAGAGTCAGCTCTGCTCTGGGAAACCTGAAAAGTTCTTAAGAGACAGTAACTGCAGTCACCTTCTTACCTTGTAGTTGTTATTCATGATCTCCGTGAGCCAGGTCTTGACCGACTTCATTGTGTCCTGTCGCAAGTACTTTTCAACATCAGCTCCATCACTGAAGGTCTGGTTTCCCACGTGGATGGCTCGTCTCACTTCTGAGAGTGACAGAAACTTCCCATAGTAAGTTTGGTCCCCAGGTTCCTGGCAGAGGGTACATCAGAAAGATATTAGGAAACAGCATGCCAGGAAAAGCTGTGGGCTTCTCATAGCACAGAACACAATAAGTAAGAGAGGACAGGACTTTTAATGTGGCCCCACTCTGGAAATTTTTAAAAAGAAGTTTGTGAGGTGGTTTAAATTAAATCCTCTTACTAAGGACAAATCAGGATGATCTGACACTCTTGGAGCCAATATCCAATTTGCAAGTGTGAGATTTTCCTTTTAAGAAACTAATCTTTTGCAACCTGTGACTCCACTTAGAGGAAGAGATAGGGAGGGCAAAGGGAAGGGGTGAGATGGTCCATATCAACTGCTCCTTGTTGGTGGCTCCATGGAAAGAAGGTGAAGTAGCTCTTGGAGGCCAGAGGGGTGGTAGATTAAAAGCTAAGGATTTCTTTTCTATGGTCTGCTGTTTATTAAAGCCACACAAACAATACCAGCTGAGTACAGGGGGAAATACATCAGGTGTAAAAACAGATATTTTATGAGGAAGATGAAAGAAAGTAGTTCATGAGTCTTATTTTTAAAAAATTCCAACACAACACTGCATAAAAGCCTCTGTAATAATAATTATACTGAAAAGAAAAAAAAAGAATAAGGGCTTTAAAAATACTTCAAGTTACAAAAGGATAAAAATTTGGGGGTTTGAGTGTGCCAATTTTCTGCTTTGTTAGCAATTTTTGTTAACAGTGAATATATTATGTTGTAGAGAAAAATGCAAATCACAAATATTGTTTCTCTCTTCCCCGCCATATGTTTTATTCGTGGTACAATCTAAACCCAAAACCATTGGATAGACAAATTCCACTGAAATTGACTTTATAATTAATAGTTCACAAAATGTGATCATTTTAAAAACAGAACACATTGTCAGACAAAGATTATACAAATCCCAACCCCCATTTGGCTCCCTTTCTCTTAGTTGGCTAATTCTACACAAAAGACATGACTCTGGCCTACTTTTAGGAAAGAAACTACTTTGGTACTTTAAGAAATATTCTACAGGACTTGAAGTAGGGCTGAACTGAATGCACTAAACACCTCAAGTTAAAACGAAGACAAAGCAAATATTTTCATACAGGCTTTGGTAGCTTTGATTATCCAAGCCATCTTAAGTACAGAACAAAGAATGTGGGCATTTTCAAGAGGTTCATAAACAGGCTTGAAACTCTGAGACCTCATACCCAGAGCTGCAATCCCAGCTTCCACCCTTTCCACAAGCTCTTCTGCAAAACAAGCTCTGGAGGGGAAACCGCCCCATCAGGAATTGTTCTGTGTGATATGGGATATCACACATTGTGGATGGTCAGATTATAACACATACAACATTGGTGGGAAACAGACTGCAATCAGTTTAGGAGACCAACTCAGGCACTCCACTTTGGATATCTTTGTCTAGTAGAAAGCCAGCTACCCTATTTTCCAAATCAGAGGAGGTTTGGTTTTGTCAAAAGTTTTAAGCAGACGTGACTACGGTTTGAAAAATGTTATTACCGTGCACTGTAAAATGTTGTAGTAGTTAGAACACCCCGTCACATTCTCGAAGTAAGAAATATCATTTGTCAAGTCGCCATCCAGTAGTCTATCCAGTATCTGGGTTGAGAGGGAGGGAAGAGAGAAGGAAACGTTTGGGTGGGTGAACACACACAGGTATTTGTCATTCAGCTTCTCATTTCCTTTACTGTTTTGTTCCTTGAGCATTTACTACACATCTTCTCTGTGCAAAACGCTGTCCTAGGCACTGGAAAAACTTCAGTGAACAAGACAGACCAAGCTGATATTCAAGGGGAAAACAAAATCTCTAGCATTGTTAGGTGAAATATGCAGTATGTTAGAGTGTGCAAACTATATGTTAGGGAATGACAAGGAGAGGTGTCATGGGTTTGTGCACACGTCCGTAGGGGACCCTAAAGAGAGGGCATCTCTTAGAAGATGGCACTTGATTTAAGATCTATTGGAAGGAAGAAAGCCATACAATTTGGGGAAAAAACATTCTAGACAGAGAAAGGAGCAAGTTCAGAGGCCTCAGCTGTAGGAATGAACCTTGTGGGAAGGGATGCCTTAAGATGGATCGTGGACCACTCGCCACAGTACTAGGAGAGAGGACAGAGGATGTGGGCATACATGCAGGTGCCTAGAACTGGTAGAAGTTACCTTTGGATGGCTGACATTAACAACTTGGACGTCAGAGGAGGGCAAGAGCAGTCAGCACAGCTGGGTGCTTTTCTCCAGCCAGGTGCAGCTGCCTGGAACAGGCGTGGGGTGCAGGGAGGTGGATTCAGTCAAGGCTGTGGTTTAGCCAGAGGAGCAGGAGAAAGTGCTAAAGGGGTTCAGGAGTCTGGAAGGTCTAGACCTTGGTATTAAGTTTGGTAATTAGAGAAATGAGGACCAGAGAGGGTTAGTTAGATCATGAAGAGCTAGTTGGGTCAGTGGGTTTAGAGACCATGGGGCTGCAGGACTCCTAGCACTGGCATGTCAACACAAGTGAGCTGGAAGGGTGGGAGGTCGCAGTTGGAGAAAGCTGTTTAAATTTGAGATTGTAAGAACTCAAAAAACTTAACAACAAAAACAAAAAAAAACCAAACAACCCAATCAGCAAATGGGCAAAGGAACTGAACAGGCAGGCACTTCACAGAAGATGAAATACGAATGGTCAACAAATATATGAAATATGTTCAACCTCTCTAACTATTAGGGAAATGCAAATTAAAATATACTAAGATTTCATCTCACTCCAGTCAGAATGGCAATTATCGAAGATCCAAGTAACAATAAATGTTGGCAAGGACGAGGGGGAAAAAGGCACATTCATATGTTGCTGGTGGGACTGCAAATTGGTGCAACCACTCTGGAAAGCAGTACGGAGATTGCTCAGGAAACTTGGAATGGAACCACCATTTGACCCAGCTATCCCACTCCTCAGCATATACCCAAAGGACTTCAAATCAGCATACTATAGTGACACAGCCATATCAATGTTTATAGCAGCTCAATTTACAATAGCAAAGCTATGAAACCAACATAGGTGCCCTTCAACAGATGAATGGATAAAGAAAATGTGATTATATACACACAATGGAATATTATTCAACCTTAAAGAAGAATGAAATTATGGCATTTGCTGGTAAATGGATGGAGCTGGAGAATATAATGCTAAGTGAAATAAGACAATCCCAAAAAATCCAAAGGCTAAATGTTCTCTCTGATATGCAGATGCTAAAACACAATAAGGGGAGGGGGGAGAGAATGGAAGTTCATTGTATTAGACAAAAGGGAATGAAGAGAATGGAGGGGATGGTGTGAATAGGAAAGACAGTAGAATAAATCGTAGGTAACTTTCCTATATTCATGTATGAATACACGACCAGTGAAACTCCACATCATGTTCAACCACAAGAATGGGAAGTTATATTCCATGTATGTATAATATTCAAAATACACTCTACTATCATGTACATCTAAAGAGAGCAAATAAAAAATTTTTAATTGAGATTGTAGAATGCCTGATGGCTTTTGGTAACAAGGAATGAGCAGCTGAGTAGAATGTGATTGTTGCAAAAGAGGAGGCCAAGGGACTGAGGGATAGAGTATTAAAAGGATCATCTATACAAACACCATGGTCACCATGAGTCCTAATAAGAGAGTCGCATGATCCTTGTCTCTGAATACAGAGCATACCTGAACTTCCCTCAGGTTCTCTAGCCCTCTGGGTGTCTGAGGCTGTTGGGCCTCAGTCATCTCCCTGCTTTCTTCACACCTTTGGGCCTCTCAAATGTTCTTGCTCTTGACACTGCTGTGTGCTTTCAAATCACACTAAATGTCTCACGGGAAAATTGGTCTTATGCCACATAAAATTAGTATTAATTCTAAATTCTAAAGGTTCCTTTTTGTCCTGTTCAACTACCAACAGTGGAGGGCCTAAAACCAATCTTGAAAATATTGTCACGGTGGGTTGGGGCGTGATCCTACACATCTCTGAGAGAATCCCTCTTCCTTCGCAGTCCTTCCTAAGATACAAAAAATTCTGAATCCACACTTTGCAGCCACATCTGGTCACAGAAGAGGGAGTCCTCAAGCATGGCACTGGATGGCTAGGACTTCTCTATCTCAATCTGTTTGCACAGGTTGCCGCCATCAGAATTCATAGCAAGAGTGGTCACTGCCTTGGGTGACTTCAGGTAGTGTCCTAAAGTTTGAATGTCTCCCATTTTGATCTGAACAAGCTGATCTGGAGTATCCAGTAGATTGTTAATATCAGGCTTCTGCCTTAATAACCATAATGAATCCTAAAGTCCTCAAAAATTCAGTCCTTGCCTCATCAAACCAATATGTCAATCAGGATGACTCTATAGGAAACATGACCAAAAGCCCCAGGAGAATTGTTTACACACAGCCTTTGTCTGCAATTGCCCCAAACACCCAACTTCCCATATTGTAATTTAGTGTACTCTTATGTTTTAAATACCAAGAAAAGGCTGAAGAATATAAGCATATTATCAGATTCTCAAGTTTACTTTTAGAGGAGCAACATCATCATAACTACAAATACCAATGGCTCTTTGCAACAGTCTTAGATCCCTACACTTCACAATCTCTTGTTCCCGACACATGGGAACATGTGCTATTTGTCAAGCACTGTGGTCACTTCTCCAGCTGAAACCCTGTCTGTAGACATAAGCCTTCTAAATGGTTTTGTGCACATGTTGAAGTTTATGCATTTACTTCCGAGGTTGCCTTTCTTCTGATTTCCATATGATAGGAGAGGCCTTTAAGACCCACACAGCATTTAAAGAAATCAGAACAGTTAATGAACACACAGCTAGACAAACACTCCAAGATGACCTCAGGCTTAATACAGCCAAAGTAAATTCAAAGAAACACAGACAGTTCGTTTCTGCACGGTGTGCCCACTCATCTCTCCAAGCAGATATTCCTTCTCTCATAAAAAATGTCTGAGCACCATGGGGCTTCACTGACCCCTCCTCTCCTCAGATGGTTTTAATTGCTTGAGGGCAGCACAGGGCCCCAGAACTCACTTCAAAGGCCCGTAGCCAGTTCTCCTCCTTGATGTATTTTATACACTTATTGCACTGCTTCTGGAAGTACTTTCTCTGCCTCTCATCCAACAAGCCAATTTCGTAGAGGAATGGCGCGTAGCCCTTTATAATCTGAGGACAAAAGAGACACACATAAGTGCCAGACACTGAGAAGGAGAGAAGGCAGGAAGCCCATTTGCTTTGTGAAGTCACACTTCATAATTTTCAGTCTGGTGCTAGAAATAGCCAGATAGGACAACTGTACACACACACACACACACACACACCTACAAAATACACACGTGCACACATGCAACCCACCCAACACAAACACACAACATACACAACACATACTCCACAAATACACAAAACCCACCCAACACAAACACACAAAATACACAACACACATAACAAACACACAGCACAACACACATAGTACAACACAGCTGGTGTAGGCTGGCAGAGCAAATTGACTGAAACATGGTAAAAAAAAAAAAAAATGGAAGAGTTCAGTCAAAAGGTCCATTGGTATTGCCCTTTATCAAGTTAAGCCTTTAAGGTATAAGGAGCTCATGTACCTGGGCCTCTGATTAAGAAGAGATCTGATCTCATTAAGTTACAAAAGGGAAACAAACATCATCACACTTACCGATTCAGGGTCAGAATATGCATTTCCAAGAGCAATTCCTTTCAGGTGGATCTTGACCTGCTCCTTGGGGTTGAGGGCGTGGATGTAGTGCGCAAGCGCGGGTACATACTTCCCTGCGTAAGACTGAGGAGGACAGATATTGAAGGGAACAGTCACAAATCGGGGCTAGTACAGGTACACATGCTTATGCTTATGAAGTAACAATGAAGCTTCGATTAATTCCGTATAAGGTTTACCATGGATTTCTTAACCTCACATTGAAACCCCCCAATAGAAAGGAGTGTATTTGCATGCACATATTTTCTTTCTTTCACTCTTTCCTTCCTTCCTTCTTTGCTTCTCTCTCTCTCTCTCTCTCTCTCTCTCTCTGTCCCCCCCTCCCTCCCTCCCTCCCTCCTCACCTCTCTTTCTCTCTCTCTCTCTCCCCTCCCTCCCTCACTTTTTTGGTCATTACCAAATAGCACCCAAGTGACATGCCAGTCAGGGACAGGTGCATACATACAAAAATTAACAACAAACATGTAATAAGGGAACATTCTAATTTCCTTACGAAATAAAATAATGTGGACCAGTGAACATGATTCTGCCATCAGTCAGGCTTTTCTTACCAGAAAGTTCTATTCAAAGCCTTAATTAAAAGGGAAAAAAAAAGTCTCGCATTGAAACTTAAGACTTAAAAGTCTGTATAATGATACAGATTTTGAAATCAACGTGCATTAAAGGAATAGAAGAAGGGGGAAAGGAAAATAATGCCTATTGGCCACTAAAATTTTCACTTAAATATATCTTTATTTCCAACCTTTTCCAGCACAGGGTCTTTTTCCAAAGTCAAAATATCTTGTAGACATCCTTTCACCTAACAAACATAATAGTTCTTCTTTCAGAGTGTGCTGGAAAAGTGCTATGTTGACTCAGTAATATTTTAAAAATAGTTCCTGTGTATTTTCCATTGAGAGTTACATTCCTTGGGGGGGGGGCAGTACCAGGGATTGAACCTAGGGGTGCTTAACCACTGAGCCACATCCCCAGCCCTTTTTTATTCTTATTTTGAGACAGGATCTCACTAAGTTGCTTAGGGCCTCTCTAAGTCGCTCAGGCTGGTTTTGAACTCATGATCCTCCTGCCTCAGCCTCCTGAGCCTGATTACAGGTTTGTGCCACTGTGCACAGCCAAAGTGGCCTTCTTAACATCTCCACTTGTTATTAAACTTGCTATGTTCAAAATGAAGCCCAAGTCCCCAAACCTTCCCTTTCTTCCAAGTGCTCAGACCAAAAGTCTTCAGGCATTCTTCATATCTTTTCTTGGTGTACACCCCACCAGAAATCCATCAGCCAAGCTTGTCAACCTTACCTATTCTATCAAAATGTGTCTGGAGTCCATGTCTCCTCACACCCCCACTCCTCACCTTGCTCCTGGTTACCATCATGTCATCTCCTGCCTGGATTACTGCACCAACCTCCTCAATGGTCCCCTTCGATCTATTTTTAGACAGTGGACCTGTAAGATCTAAACCAGATCACACCAGTCCTTGGCTCAGATCCTTCAATGACTTCCTCCAACCCAGAGAAAAAGCAACAGGCCTTTTTCTCGGGCATAAAGGCTGGCATGATCTGCTCCCTTCCCCAACCTTCCCCCTATCTTCTTTCTCATTGTTCCCCAGTCCTTCTGGGTTCCACAGTGTTCCTTGCACATGCCGCCCACATGCCAGCCGGGGCCTTCACGTCAGCTGTCCCCTCCACCTGGAAGGCTGTTCCCCCAGGCTCCCTCCCTAAGAGAGGCCTTCTGAGCTGCCCTCCCTGGCCACCCTACCTAAAAGTTAGCATCCCTTCTTTTCCATTTATATCCCCCCTCTCTCCTTCCTCTTCATCCTTATCACCATCCAACTTTAATTTTTTATCTTGTATATTGTTGTTTTTCCACCCATACTACAGGATAAGATCCCCAATCTCAGGGGTATAGTCTGTTTGGTTTATTTGTGTCCACTGTGCATTCGTATTGTGAAATGCTGTCCCTTTGTCAGGGTTCAATAAACAGTTGTTGAATGAATGAATTTACATGTATTTGAAAAAGAGTGATGCATGCATGTTCAAAATAGACCAGAAACCTTATGTGGGTACCTGTGTGTCAACAGGTCCTTTACAATATCTCCAAGGCTCTCCAGAGGCAGGGAGCTCCTGAGGGCTTTCCTTTAATCCATAACATAATCACAGGGAGACAACTATTCCCTTTTCAAGATAGGACACCAGGCAGGATTGAGACATTAAATAGTACAGCCAGAATTATACCTGGTCCAACCAGGTATTATAAATTATAAAAACCTCAACTCCTTCCAAGTTATGATAAAAGAACATAATTCAAGTAATCTATGCACTGCCTTCTTACTGATGCAGGCTTCTTCAGCAATAATAATTATTTAGGCAAAAGTATTGAATCATAGTAATTTATTCATAGTAATTTAGTCATGAGTACATTTAGCTGCCTTGTGGTAATATAGAGATGTGTTTTCATGTCAGAAATTCAGTTTATTTTATAACTGTGCTATATTATCATTAGTGGCAATAAGTGAACATTTATCAAATAAAATTTCTGTAAAATGACAAAAAAAGCACATTTTCTTGAGCGATCATTTTACTGGTAAAGATGTACCAAATACTCTTTATTCAACAGTGGCATGTTGAGCAACTCTGCTGTCAAAGTCATTATATAGATACTTGAACAGACACAAAAATGAGCAGGCACAAGACTTGTCCTTGTAAAATTCACAATTTCTTTTGAAAATACATTCTGAAAACTTTGCCTCCAATATTCAGAAGGTTTGCCATTTCGTGAATTATTATTCCCATAATATATGTATATTGACTGGCATAAAGGAGATACATAAACACATACTTGATAAATGAACAACCTATCTGGCACGACTTCTAAATATTTTTTCCCTCTGGAAACTGGTACAAACGCTTAAAAATATATGTTCTAGTGATATTGTTATTGAAGTTGTCTTATCGTGAGCCTGGTAATAAAACTCCTCTTTTCACCTCTGAGATGGAAGGGCACAGACTTTAAGTTGTTCTATAATGATGACAAATTAAGTCTAAAGCATCCACATTTTTATGGCACCTTCCCCATGTGACCATCTAGGATATCAGCAGGCAGGAAATTAAGAAGGAACACGCATTTGACTTTTGAGCATCTACTTATACACCAGGCTATTTCACCTATTGTAATCTGAGTCCATTTACCGTCAACATTATTTTCCTGTATTTTACAATGATGAAAATAAGGGTTTGGGTGTCTCAGTCACATGTCTAACTGGAATTCCACCCAGGCATGGCCCCTCCCCCGCTCTCATTCCTATCAAATCCCATTTCAGTCAGTGGCCCTGGAATGCCTGGGTCTCTGGCCCCCATGCTGGGACCCAATCTTGTTTTCATCCTTTCCATGCTTGCTCTGCTGACCATTTGTGAAAAACCTGACAGCAGGATGGGCAGTACTATAATCATTTCCAAAACCAGATTCTTCAATATTCAGTCCACATCTGCTAACCTCACGGGTGATGATGTTTATCTCATTTTTTCTGCTTCTAATGACTATCACACACTTCCTTGCTTTGTGACAGAGTGACAAATCCTTCATTGCCTTTTTCATTAATCATTCCACTGGTTGAGCGACTCAGGCTGTCACACAGTAGACAATTATAGGATTATTCTATGAAAAACAGACACCAAAACATTATAATGAAATTTCAATTATTTTCACCCTCCTTGTTGAGATGTATTTCTTTTTTGTTTGCAAAAGCAGACTTCTTATCCTTGAAACATTTATTTCTCAATTGAACAATTTTCTGACCACCACCAGCACTTCAAAAGACAACCAGACAATAAATCAATTATGTTCTGTTTTACCTAGGTTTTCACTTCCTGTATATATTTTAAAATAGAATAGAAACTCATGTTTAGGGGGAAGCTTTAGATGTGACTGCCTAATGGGCTGTGATCCTGATTCTAAGAACTCTTGCTCCTTTTCTTCTGAGTTCTGCCCATACTTATGACAACAGTAACTGCAACCAGAACTCTTGTCCTGTGGTTTCTCTGACCTGCCCACGGTGCTCAGCAATGTGGGCAGCAGCCGGTCAAGGAAGGCCCCGAAGTCTGCAAATTAACATTAACCTTCTAGCATCAGATCAGAACCTGGCCTCATAAAAGCTCAAAGCAACATCAAAGCAATTATAAGAGGAAAGAGAAAAAAGCACAGCCAGAAACTGTCTGATACGTATTATTTCAGAGTTTGGCAGTGACCTTCAAGTGAGGAACTCAGCCAGATAAACATATATACCTTACACAACAAATAGGACCAGTTTTGCAATTGACACATCTGGATTTTAGTCTCCCCTTATTATTCCTTTCTGATATTTAAAGGAGCTTTAAGCTGCCAACTCTAGCACTGCTCTTGTTTGGTTAATTTCTCCCAGGGTGACCCTATTTGAACACACCTCCAACAAGAGAACAGAGACACTAGGGTGTGTTTGTACATACTTCTATTTGCTGGAGCTTAGCGAAGCAATAAACTTCCAATTCTCCTACGACATCAGAAGGATCTCAGAATTCAGTTCTCAATTTTTTATTTCCCCCATGAGAATAAGACCTCCACATCATAGCTGAACTGTAGTTTTGACTCTTGGTCTGCAATCATTCTGAGCACTTAAATGATGTTTGGAACAGCCTAATGCAAATCACATGAGGAGCATATTTACTTGTAAAAATAGTCTAGAGAGAATGTAATGTTTGGTTAATTATCCAGATATTTAAAAGTACAATGAAATTAGACTTAAAGAAACTTGTAATCGTGTGTTCTCAATCTCTCCCTTCGTACATGTTTCAACATTATCCACTGCTGACTTACTGCAACCCTGCAGCCCAGTTACTTGTAAAGGAAGGGAAAAAAAGAGTACATATTTAAAATCCAGTTTCAATCAACTCCTCCAGAAGGAGGGAAAAAAAAAAAAGAAAAACAGTGTCAGAGAATAATATTATAATGGAAACAATGTTCTCTTACAGAAATTTCACATATGTTCACAGTTACTATTCTTTAAGCTATTCTCAGCCAGCCATATATTTCTTACTGAGGTTTAGTAGAAAAAAAAAGATACAGTTAGACTCCTTCTCTGCCTTGATTCTCCATATACATTTCATGGGAAAACATTCAGAACTTTATAGGTGATAATAAGCAATGGCTTTGGGAAGTGAGGCACACCTCAACCCGGACACAAAGATCCCCCATTCACAGCTCCTAACCTCTGCCTGGCAGAAATAGGCAGGGGGGTGTTGTCAATGTCAGCAATAATGTGTTGAGGATGCTGAGGGACATTCTGAGCCCCTCTGCTCTGTCCCCACTTCCTCAGATGCCTCTCTGAAGAATTCTTAGCTGGATGGTGAGAACTCCTGTCACCTTAAGGAAATGAAGTAGGCTGTCTTCAGGAAGGAGTTGTATACATGCCCTGCCATCCCACCCTTCCCAGCACAGACTATGGAATAGCCACTCCCAATGATGGTGGTAGACCAGAGGGAAGAGGAGAATTGCAATTCCCTGAAGAGAACTGAAGAGAATTTCATACACCCAGAAAAACACACAGAAAGCCACAAAAACTGGTAAGAGCCCTAAGAGCGATGGTGGTAACACCAGGTAGCAGCCAAGGATTAGGCTAGGGCAGCGTTGACTTCATCTAGCCTGAGGGTAGCTAGACTCTCACATCACTCAATACCCTTATTTCCTCTGAGGAGAGAATTGTGTCCTTCGAATGGCCAGTTCAGAAATTTAATGAATGAGGAAAGCTGGAACTTCAGTGTTGTGGTAATCTCTACAACTTCCTAGACATTTCTAGACCATGCGTCATCTAATTTCGAGACCACATTGCTGCAATTAAAAAAAAGCCTTCTAAGAAGAATATGATTTTATCAAAGCAGCTATTTCTCTTGAAAATGAGCTTAAAAAGACTCTTGCAAAATCTACAGGCACAGACACATAGCAAGAAGATTTTGATCTGTAGCCAACTTTTAGTCACATAAACTGAAGCAAAGGTACGTGCTGCCTTCTGAATGATATATTCTCTTTTAGTATTGAGAGGATGCTTCTCTTAAATAAATATTCACCAGGGTCAGATATAGGTGAACAAGATGCACCCTCCCCCCAACTTACTCTGACTTTTTTTTTTTTGGTGCCAATATGGAGAAACCTAGCTTGAAGCCAGGTGATTCAAGGAGATGAATAAACTCTTCTGTTTAAAATGGAGAAGACAGTTAATTTGGCCTTTAAATAAAGAGAAGGAACATTCTGGGCCACAGACAACAAATGGAGACCTTTGTTTGCTCCCTGTAGAGAATTCAGAAGGCTAAAGCTGAATAATAGATGTAACTTAACATTTCCTGTCCCCAACCTGGACATCTCATCCACTCAGGTATTACTGATGTCTCTACACTGCTCAGTCTGTGTAGTAGTTCACTGCAGACAAAGCTTTTCATGATTTCTGATTCCCTTCTCCATGCAACTAAATCAATATGGTAAATACGTATTGATTTGATTTGGATTTGCTCTCCCAAAGCCAGCGGCCCAACTTGCAAACATTTCCATATGTCTTTGTTCAGTTCTTTGGGTTGCAGCTAAACCTTAATTTTTATAATATTAAACTCATTAAATAGTCACAAATCCGTTTTCAATTCTAAAAGAAAATATTGGCAAGTGCAGATGGACATAATTGAAAATAGACATTTGTCATGGGCTCAAGAGTTAAAACAGCTTGAATGCTATCTAATAAAATTCAGCAAGTTCCAAGCCTTGAGAAATAATTGCATTCCAAGGACTTCAGGTCTTTATATCACTTGAAACTTCCACTTAACTCTATAAAACTTTATGATCAAAGCCAAGTCTTTATGATTAAAAGTAAGTCTTGGCCAGAAAGACAGAGACATTCAAAGAGCTAAGGAGCTTCTTTTCTGTTTGTATAAGGTTATAACCCTAGAGATCTGCAGGAAATATGAAAGTGGATGTCTGACTCCCTTCCATGGAAAGAGGATCTGCTCTGCAGGGAGAGGCAGGTCCTGGAGACCAATGTGGTTTTAAGGAGGGGGCCCCAGCTCCATGGAGCATCTCCCCAGGCAGGGCTCAGCCAATTCCTGCAATGCAATTCTCAGGCTCTGGAGTCCAACCTTGCAGGCTTCAATTCTGGCTCCTCCACTTTCTAGCCGGGTTACCTTGGTAAAGCATACCTAACCTCTCTAAGCCTCAGTCACCTCACCTGTAAAATAGGGGAAATAATAATATCATTGATATCATAAGGTGACTGTGGGACTTTAATGAAGTAATACATGAAACCATACTCAGCAAAATGCCCACAATATGATCCATTCTGAATAAATATCTTTTATTTTAATATGAGATTTGAAAATGAAACCTGTGGTTGAGATGTTCTTAAAGCTCTCTTTTAGCCACCTAATTCAAGGAACCCAAGCCCAGACTAACAGGATAATGATATAGGCCTTCAGAGCATGATTACTGGCCTATTGCAAGTAGAGATCTCCACTCCACCCCTCTGCTTGCACTCAGTGCTATGAAGTCCCTATTACAAATACCTTTCCATGGGCAGATGCTGTCTTCCATTCAAAGGCAGACATGTTGATAGTATACCACATTGGCTTCATTTATCAGATCTTGCTAATGGACAGTGAGCTAATAAGTCAAAGTGGGGACAGATCAAAGAATAATCATAACAAGGATGGAGAAAGCTAGAGAATTAAACCTGAATATAATACAGTCAAGGCAAGCAGGGCTGGGGTAGGAGGCTGGGCATAAAATAGGCCTGGAAAATAAGAGTAGGAAGGAGAGTTCTGAGGGACAAGGACATAGGAGGGCAGGGGGGTATGGTTAATGAGAGGGAGATGAAAAGATGTGGGAGAGAAATAGCATTGATATTTTAATTTTACCTAATGACAACCTTTCATGAAGCCACTCTATATCATTCATTAGTATTGCATGATGCACATTTTTAAAACATGGTTCCCACATACAAGGAGCCAGCTGCCTCAAAGCAACAGACCATTGTGATTTCAATGAAGGTCATCCAACATCATGCTCCCCACAGACCTTCACCCGTGTGGGTGAAGATAAAGCATCCAATTAAGTTCACTAACTACTATATAAATAGCTTTAAAATTCTGCCTGTATTGGCCTCAAATTAAACATGCTTGAAAAACTGCTTGTAGAGAGACTCTGCCCTTCTCTGATGCTGGAGAAGCAATGCCCAGGTTGACCCATCTGCCCTGCCATTTTGGATGGGTTCCCATCCATCCATAACCACTCAGGAGCACAGCCTCTTCCCTGGGAGTGGCTCAAGGAAGCCACATGCTCAGGGATAATGGGCCATCCCTCCGTCTTGCCACCTTTCTCCTCCATGAGGTTGTTCTGCTTTACCATCTAGCTGGGCTTCCAGTGACTGGAGAGGACTCTACAGTGTGCCTATGCTTCAAGAACAAGGGCAGGCTCACTAACAGTTACTGGCTTGGGAAGGATAACACTTAAAGAAAGTTAATTATGGGAATTAAATGGAGCTTGTTTCTTTTTGAAGTACATTTTTTTCATGCCTTGAGGAGGGTGATTTACAGACACATTTGTCTCTCTTTAGAGAAAATTAATTCCAGTTGGTGTTCTGGGCAGGAATAAAGAGAAGGAAAGGGGACAAAGAGGCTTCTTCCATCTCCCTCACACCCACAGCAGGCTCCCTCTGGGGTGCCACGCCTGGTGTATACTACAGGGGCAAGGAGCCTGGGGTGGATCCTGGCACATCTGCTGCTATCCATATGAAAAACAAATAAACCCAACCCTAATATCAACTTCTAAGCTCCGTCTTCATCTTTTAGATGAAGCAAGTTATTTCTTCTAAAAATGATTTCAGCTAGGAATGTAGCTCAGTGGTAGATCATCTGCTCAGAATGTACAATGTCCTGGGTTCAAATTCTAGTGCCACACACACACACACACCAAAATAAATAAATAAATAAATAAATAAAAACATAGAAAAGACATTGCCACGTCCCAACAATAAGAGGCAGAGCGTAACACTCAGCCCCTGTCTACATGCTTTGGGCCATATGCTCTGGAGCCATAATAGATTAATCCAGCTTTTCAACATGGATGGTAATAATAGGCATCAATGTTGGGTGTTTGCCACAGCTGGTCACTAGGCTAAATATCTGAGGAGGATTACCTAATTAAATGCTCAAAACAGTGCTATGAAGTAGGTACTATTATTATTTCCAGACTCCCTTCCACCAAAGTCAGGGCTCTGAACAGCTGCTCCAGACTCTCTGAGCATGGCTTCCCCCATTCACACACTCACTGTGCCTCCCCCACACACACACACACACACAGCACACAAGATGAAGGGTTTGGGGTCTGGGGCGTGTGCACAGAAGGCAAAAGACCACTTCTGAATTTATGCATTCATCTTTCAAGGATGATTCTACAAATTGATCAACATTATTTGTTCAGTCCCTCTAAGAGTGTGGGAAAATTAAGAGCTCAGAAAAGAAAGGGTTTTTTTTTTTTTTCTTGAAAAATATGTAATGATTTGTTTTGGCAGGGGGAGCTGAGAGTGGTGAGAGGAAGGATGGGTAGGCACTATGTTAAAACTGCAATTATATATAGATGCTAGAAGAGTTAAGTGTAGATAACCACAGTTCCACTTTCAATGAAGCAAAATATCCCTAGAAGTGATCTAATTTAAAAACCAACTCCTCTGATTGTAAGATTAAAAGCAGAAGCCCAGAGAAGTTAAAAAGCTTTCCCAGAATCATCCGGTGAGGTCCCAAGTCTCCTAATTATTGATCCAGAATTCCTTCCACATCTTTATTCTATTTCATGGCCTTAAAACAGATGACAGACCAGATGAAACCAACTGGACTAGAGAAACAGAGCATTATAATAATGATAGACCATCATGGTGTTATCATCTGGTGCTCTTCCTTCTGGACAGAGATGAACCCTCAGGCAGAACAGACCCCATGCCATTCATTGCTACCTGGCAACCTGGAATCTCTACCTCAGGCCTAGCCTGCCCGCTTACATCTTCCTTCATTGACTAGAAGGTACAGGTTCCCTCAAGTGTATTCATCCTGGCAGCAAAGAATGTAAAAAGAAAACTGTCCTTTCCCATACACATTTGGAAATTACATGCATAAAACCACCAGGCAGAAATAAAATAGACAAGTCAAATTTTTCATCCGGGATTTGGCAGCTTTGCTGAGCATTCAACATCATGGTTAAAAACATTGCCATATTACTTGCAAGACAAGGAATTACACATTAAACATCATTAAACATATCGCTCTTCTGTTGCAGAGGGAGAGAGGGCATTTTCCAGGGCTGCTGCCAGATGACAGGAGTGTCACAGCCTGCCCCATCCCCAACCTGCCTCTGAGACTGGTTAAAAAGCAAGAATGAGAGGGAATTATTGGTAGAGGACTAAGTAATCTCAACTGGAGAACTAGCTATAGAAACCCTGAAGCACGGTGTGAAGCAGTCCATATATTCTTTCCAAATGACTTAGAAAGAGAGGAAAGCAGGCTTTAAAAGAAAATGTAGCTAATTCTAACTTACCATTCCCTTAGAAAATGGACATTATATTTCTCTCTTTTACTCCCTTAGTGTGCACATTTGCAGATGCTCTTGCTCAGCATCCTCTGGAGCTCAGTCATCCCCTGACTCAAGCTGTAAGCTTCAGAAGGTGAGGACCCCAGCATGATCCTTCCCCTCTCAGGCATTTGGGATCAGCCTTGGGCTCCATACTAGCCAATCTGCGTATTCCATTCCTCCAACCTAGTTACTGGTTTTCAGATGGACATTGGACCCAAATGCATCACATGTAATTCAGGAATATGGATGGAATTAGTAGGAAACAAAAGTTGAGCTTGCAGGCTACGTGAAGAGAAAAGACGGGGACTTCAAGTGAAAAGAAATTACCTGAGAATGAAATCAGGGAAGTGCAAAGCCAAGTGAAAAGATCAGGAGAGAATGAGAGGCAAAGTCCTGATGAAAGAGACTTACAGGTTTCTTGTTGGCCATACTGATATAGGAATTCTGAAGCTATGTTGGGTGTATTGTAGGACTGCAAAAAATGAAGCAAACACGCAATGCTATTGGGAACCATGGTCCGTGGTGTGGGAGAAGGCATATACAAATAAGTAATGGGGAAAAGGAGAAGAGAACTCTGTGGTGGGAAATTAGAATTATGGGTCTTGGTGTGAATTTTACTTTTTACTTTTCTAGCTCTGCCCATAGACAAGATACCCCAGTGGCGATGAGCCAGTAGCAATGAGCACAATAAGTGCTCAGGACTTGGCTTTAATAATATCTCTCTGCCACACACACTAAAAGGAACCAGGTTTGAGTAAATGACTGATTCCAGGAGTGTTAGTCAACTTTCTGTCATGTGGAAAAATACTGTATTAGCTCTCTGTCATTGTGACAACAATACCTGACATAAGTAACTTATGAAGAGGAAGTTTTTATTTGGCTCACAGTTTCAGAGGTTTAAGTCCTTGGTCACTTGGCCCTGTGGTAGCACAGTATATCATGCTGGGAGTGCACGGCGGAGGATGCCTATTCACCACATCATGGCCAGAAAGCAAAAAGAGAAGAGGAGGGGTTAGGCCCCAATGTCTCCCTCAAAGGCATCCCCCAGTCATCTAACTTCCTTCCGTTAGGCCCCACCTCCTAAAGGTTCCATGGGCCAGGGACCAAGCCTTCAATACATGAGCCTTTAGAGGACAGGCCATATTCAAACTATAACACAGGGAGAAAGTAAGGAAAGTAGGAGATGCTTCTGGAACACTTATTTGAGCCAAAAACCAAGGAAGTGTTCAAAGACAAAAGAACACTGGAGCCATCTTGTTGGGGCTCTCAGTGAACAAAATTAAAACAATTTAAGCATCAAAACCTACAATGATCACAAAAATTTTTGACAGATCAAATAAAAATAATGATACCTTTAAGTATATAATAGAAAGAGGTTAGGGTAAAGATTGCTACAGAAGGATACCAGAAAAGCAAAATGGTTCCTGATTTCAAATACGAAATCTATTGCCAAAGAGTTAGTTTTGAAAAGTCATTATATTCATGAATAAAATCACCATTTTATAACCCCTGGGTGAAATAACAGATTAAGATAGAGATCATCAATGGATGTTAAAAGTATTGGGAGACAGATTCAGGAGAACAGATGTTCACATGGTCTTGGATTACTTATTAATTACAAACAGAAATAAGTGTGTTTACAATGGTGAGATCCAGCAGAGACCACCTTGGCCAAGTGATCAAGTTTAGTATTTCCATAAGGGGACAAATTGACATCCTCTGCCTCCTGATGGCATACCACAGAAAATACCACATCATCTCTGCACTGTTCTTGCTGGTTCTAAGCACAAAGGGCAGAATCCAACAAGTTCAGAATATGGAGTACTCTGCAAGGCACTTGGTCTGAATTCTTCAAAATCACCCTTAATAGCCAGGCACGATAACATAATCCTAGAAGCTTGGGAGGCTGAGACAGAAGGATCGTGAGTTCAGCAACAGTGAGGCGCTAAGCAACTCATTGAGACCCTGTCTCTAAATAAAGTGAAAAATAGGGCTGGGGATGTGGCTGAGAGGTTGAGTACCCCTGAGTTCAATCCCCGGTACACCCCACTCCCTTAATGACAACAACCAAAAGGGCAGATGACTAAGAAATAACAAACCAACACTAAACCTAACACATGAATCTTTATTAAGCCCTGGATTTCAAAATATGTTATGGAGGATCTTTGGAAGATAGTTGGAAAATTTTGAGTATGGGCTTACTCAATCTTTAAATGTACACACACACACACATATGGACGTATTTATACATATATGCATTTTTTAGATGAATATACCATCTACCAAAACAGTCATAGTAAATTTCAATCTTGATGATGTTTAAAGCACACAAGAAAACATGACTTTGACTCACCTCCCCAGTGGCATAAAAGTCATTATTTTCATACTCAGGAAACAACTGGAAAAACTGAACTAGTGCACTGTAAAAAGAGGAACAACAAATACACAATTGAAAATGGAATCAGAATCATTTCAGGTGATGCCACCAAAACTAACTCTTTGGCAATAGGTTTCACATTTGAAATCAGGCACCAGTCTGCTTTTCAAAGACTCATGGACATAATAACACTGCATTCTATGTGGATGGTTAGAAAATAAATACGTATGGGCTTACATTGCAATACTAAGAAGTTTGGACAGTGGACATCAAAACTTTGGGCACGTTTCCAAATCTCTGGGTTACCACTTTGGATCACCTGGCTTGAGGGGACCTTGATCCAAGGATATTAGGCTTTCACCTATTACTTAACATTCTTATGCAAACCTTAGGATTCCATTAACTCAGGTTTGTGGAGAGGTATGGGAATCTTAGTTCCTTACAAGCCCCCACTGTGAGAGGCCCTAAATATTTCTAATAGAGCTCCCAGAATTTTCTAGTTTTAATAACCAAAAAATCAGAAAAGCTGTAAAAGGACCATAATTTAAAGGGAAACCAGCAAATGACCACAAGTATCGAAATAAATGAACAGTGGCCTCTGAGCTCAAAAAAAAGAAAAATCATATTTCCTAAAGAGTGCCAGCAGCCACAGAAATGAACAACATGAAACAGAGTTAAGTCGACTCAAGGAATTATTTCAAAAGAAGCAAGAAAAGGGGAGATGTTTGAATGATTTCCTACTTGACTAAAATCTTCCCCAAAAGGAGGGGAAAACTCGTGACACTCAGATATTTTATGAATGTTCTGACCCAAACTGCAATGCCTGAGATGCTGGGGACAGCTTCTGTCCCAGCTTCCTGAGAGACTGAAAGCCATGAGCCATACAGGGAAGATGAAAGGCAAGGAGACTCTAGGGAGGGAGGAAAGGGAGAGAGTTCGAGGGTTACCGAGGCAAAATTGGGTCATTACAACCACTATGATCTTGGCTATACTTAATTTTCAAAGGCTCCATAAAAATTCAGCATGAGCCACTAGTGCAGAGTTTTGGTGTTATTTCTCTATTTATAATTTATAGTGGCCTCTGTAGCAACTCAATCTGGGAAGCTGCAATTTTATGGCCTCCATGTTAGTACTGACAATAAACTGGCTTTAGAGCAGGGATAAAAATAGGAGTTCATCCTCCACCCTTCCCTCTCCAACCTTCAGACTAAAAACTGCTTTCCTTGCTCTCTTCCTGATTCTTGGAATGGCAACAGACAATGGAACAGAGTAAATCTCAAATAAGCCTTTTGCTTGAGTTGAGAGCTTGCTTCCTTGTGGTGCTGGCTAGAGAGTTGTTAGGATTGCCAGATTTAGCAAGTAAAAAATATAATATGTCCAATTCAATTTGAAGTTCAGATAAATAAAAAAACAATGTTTCAGTATAATTGTGTTCAAATATTGCCTGGATTATACTTACATGAAAAATTATTCACCACTTACCTGAAATTCAAATTTAACTGGGCATTCTAGGCCTCATCTGGAAATCTCAAGTGAAGGAGCTAATCTCTCAGAGTTTTAATTTCGCCATTAGAAGTTTTTTAATTAACTGCTTTTTTTTTAAGTGAGCCCTTGATAAAGTGAGCCCTTCACTCTTAAGTGGGAGTGAAGAATGGAAAAGGTAGATTTAGTAAAAAGCTATATGCAATTGCTTATTTAACTGTATTTTTACTCAGGGATATTCTTATTACATGGTGAGGGTCTGCTTAAAAATAGAGTCTAGAAAATGTCTGTATAAACATACAGATTTGAGAGACAGAAATGCTAAAATATACATAACACACCCGTGTGTGTACATGCACACATGTGCTCCATGCATTTATTCAGGTGGAATTATGTGGCACAGAAAACATGCATCTGCTATGGGATTCCATTTTGCAACCTTACTTGTCTAATAAATAGGATCTTAGCTAAAGGCTATCTGCTGGCAGAAAGATATATTAAAGGACAATAAAGAGAAACAGAGATTGCAAGGAAAGATGACCAGGAGAAAATTACTCCTTTGATAAGTTTTTTGAAAAGGGAAGTTGGTGTATGCAGAGTAGAGAAAGTGAAACGATCAAGCACTATAGACCTAAAGAGAGCGCAGGAATCTGGTCAGTTCTGGTGGAGCCACAGCATAATACATACAAATGATATTCAGAAAGATTGAGGTTCTGATCATCTAAGTGGGAACATCATCCTCACTAAAGCCAAGCAGGAGTTGTGACAGCCACTGACAGTGGACAGAAATCAACTCAGCAAGGAGAATTGTGGCTGTGTAGTGGTGCTGGAGAACACAAGAGCAGCCTCTTCTCATTTATTTTACACCCAGGGTGACCTTGCTGGGATCCTCTCCCTCCTGCATGGATCACAGTGTCTTCTTTCATATATGAAACCTGCTTCATGGTGGCATTGCTGGGAATTTTCGTGTGGCCAATCAGAGCATTTCCCATCAGAAAGCAACATGGTGGGCAGAACACAGCAGCACATCCACTTGGCTGCCAAGGTGACTTCAGGCACCCTACTAGACTGCACAACAGGAGGGCAAGGGCTGCTGCTGCATCGCCTGCACCCAGAACAGTGTCCTGCAGACAGTGTGTGTTCCCGGATGGAGAGCAGCACAACACTGGCCACTATATCCAAGTGCAAGTGAGCAAATGTATTACGTTTTGATGATTTTATTTTTTTCTAAGTCAGAGAAGCACTAAGGCTCTCTAGCACATTCCAAATAGTGAAAACAGAGAGAGAGAGAGAGAGAGAGAGAGAGAGAGAGAGAGAGAGAGAGAGAGAGAAAATCCTAACACTTTGTTACTGAAAAAGTTTTATTTGCAAACACACACAAAAGATGCGCAACATCAAAGTGAATAGTAAATACCTCTTTGGGAGGCTACTCCTTCCAGGCACACACTGTTAATAGGAAAAAGGAAAGGGACTTTCAGAAGAAGGAAAGATAGTCTTCAAAGGGAGAGGAAGAAAGGTCTACTCTAAACCCTCAGTAGCCCATTTACAGGTTTCAAAGCGACCTTCTTATTCCCAGTACCCATCTGGAGAGCTGGACAGAAGAATGTAGGCACAAAAGGAAACGAATAGTGTAAACTATAAAGGAAACAGCTGAAATCAGTTTTCTGCACTACTCTTGATTAGCTATTTTCCAGTTCTAAGAGCCTGAAGCAAAAACGAACTAAAACAGCTATAAACAATGGATGCTTTGAAATAGGTTCTCTTTACATGTCATGCAAGTGGAGATGTACCACATGTCAGCAGTAAAGATCCACACGGAGGGTACTGGAAGCTGGGAGCTTCTTCTGGGAAGGGGAGGGAGGGGGATTTTGCAATGCTGTGTCTTCCAAGGGACTGACACATTTCTTTAATACAGAACCTCAGCCCTCAGGGTGTTTGCTAGTTAAACAATTGAGCTTGTTTGGATTTAAGCCAGAAGGGGTTGGAGTGGGATGGGGGGTTCCTATCAGAAGAATGAAAGCTCCAGAGCAGGGCGCTGGAGGAGACTTCTGAGGGCAGGAGGAGAGAGTGTCTGTGGAGGGAGGAGAGAGTTTTCCAACTGGGGTGAGGGAAGGGGGCCATTTGCAAGGACCAGTCACTATGTTCCCAGGATCTACTATACCTGGGAGCAGAGGTGTGGGGACCTAAGAACTCCCGTGGAAACGAGGAAGGGTTAAAATCATAAGATGTGGAAAAGGAAAGTGAAGAAGATGTATTCTTTTCAGGGTCAGCAGAGGAAAAGAAAATTGCCTTTGGGGAAAAGGCCAGGAAGTTTCTTTCTTCCCTCCACTAGCCATCTGCCTTGGGGAGAAAGAAGAGTAAAATGGAAAGGTTTTATCAGAGATCAGAAAACTCTGACTTCTATTAGAGACACTTTCTCTTTGGGAACTGGTGGATTTTGCTCACCAAGTAATTAGCAGCTGGATGGTGGAGGTGGGGTGGGGAAGCACCTAGTGAACTCCCCAGGCCACTAGGGCTCTTTTAATAGATTACCATGATGCAGCAAGTGCTCCCCTAGTGACCTGAAAGGACTCAGAACTTGATCTCAAGGAACAATTTATAGACTGGAAAAATCTGACCAAATAAGAAAGGTCGCTTACAATTTTTTTTTAATGTGCTAAAAATAGCTATAATAGATGTGAGTAAGAAAAAGGAAGAAACTCTATGTACACTGTTTAATCAAGCTAACAACTTTATATTTCCCCTCTCCTCTTTTTAAAGCAAAATAAACATTTTGTAAAAGGAAGGGGAAAAGGAAGAACGAGCTAATAAGCTGTTCAGCCTGAAAAAATCATGAGGGAGAAGCAAGAGAGTAAAAACAAATGTGTATAAAGGAGAGATCCTGGGAAATAAGACCCACCCCCGCAAAAAAAAAAAAAAAAAAAAAAAAAAACAATTCTCGAAGAAGATGCTATTTCCTAGTAAATGCAAAGTTAAAATATAATTTTTGGGAAAAAAAACTTTAAGGCATTGGTTGAAAGGTTTAAAAAAAATCTTTGGTTGAAAAATTCTGACTCTTAAAGGATTTTTTTTTTTTAAGATTGGTATTTATTTTATTCATTTACTTTTATGCAGCGCTGAGAATCAAACACAGTGCCTCATACATGCCAGGCAAGTGCATCATTTCTGAGCTCTTTATGTTCTCTGCTGGCCAATTATGCAATTATCAATGATGAGGTAAGAACAGAAAAAAAAAGAAAAGACTACAAGTGTGCACATGTGTGTGTGTGTGTGAGTGTGTGCGGCCCTGGGTAGAAATTCTCCCAATCTTTCAGAAATTGGACAATAAGGACCCATCAATAATAATTCCAGCACTGGAAGGGGTTTTCCTGTTGAGATAGAAAAATGCTTGGTCTGAAGAGGTCCAGAGAAAGCCTACACATCTTACCTGTACAAATTGTGGGCCACATCATCCTCATTGACAGCATATCCCTGGGAATTATTGGTAAAACTGAAGCCAGTGCCCACCTGAAGGGGGAACAGATCAGCAGGTGAGCAGGCAGACACACACTCCCTTTGGATCTTCAGGTGGAACCTGGGCTGGGGGCAACCTTACTTACTCCACAGGCCAAGCCTCTGACTTCAGGTTTTTGCCATCACCTAAGTATGTTGGCTGTTCTCACAAGGGCACACTGGTTTCACTCATCTCCCACCCCAAACACAACAGCAGCAGGAGCCTTGCCCTGGGGTCCACCCTTGGGGGATGGGCTGTCCCAATTCCTCAGAGGGGACCTGCCCTTCATCTTTCTTTGTCCAGCCACAGTATCAGAAGATCCAAAGCAGTCTCCTTTCCCTGAAGGGTGTGCAGCTCTATCCTGCCGAGAAGGAGCTCTCTGGCTGGAGAAAGAAGAGAACTGGATGTGTTTTCTTCTTCTTTTCTTAATTTGTGATAAATACGGCCATCACTTCATCTCATTTTCAGTAGGTGAGTTTTAAAATAATTAAGACTAAATCTAAACCAATATTGTCTCTGCCTAAGATTTCATAGACAACTGAGCTATCAATCAAAAGAAGAAGCTACAAGTGAATTTGTGTCAATAATTTGTGTAGGAACACACTCCCCACTAGCTGCAAAGATGTTTTTATTTATCCCGCTGCCCCCAAACACCCAAGATAACACATTTAAATCACCTCCTGTTTAAATATGTAATTATAGACTAAGGAAAAGGATGGCTGACAAAGGATCAAGGACAAGTGTGTTGACTTTTATTTTTCTTCCTAATTGTTTTCTCCTTGGACCCTCTGAAAAGAGAGAAATGTTTTGAGATTTTAGTAAGGGGGTAAAGACACTCTGAACCAGAACCAGACCCTGAGCCACTGTCCTATTTTATAGTTTATTGAAACCAATTTCAGAAAACTTCTAAAGAAGAATACCCATTTTTGTCCCCAAATGAGGCATACTGCTTCTCCTGATAAGGGAAGGAGACTAGTTTGGGCTTTATTTATCTAGAACTCTATAGGACAGATTAGGAATTCTGATACTAAACAATAACCTATACAGGAGCATCCTATACCATCCAAAAAAAGACACTAACCCCTGATCCTCAACAGTAAAAAACAGTGAACAAGATGTTTCCTGGGATTCAAAACTAGAAAAGAGAGCAAGAAAAATTCCCCAACTCTGATTATGACAAAACATGCTATAAATCTCAAAATAAATTTCATTTTTATAGATTAAATTCTATTTTATTTATTTATTTATCTTAGTTACAGATGGACACCATATCTTTTATTTTATTTATTTGTTTATCTGGTGCTGAGAATCAAACCCAGTGCCTCACACGTGCTAGGCAAGCACTCAAACACTGAACCACACAACCCCAGCCCTAAATTCTACTTTAAAAAGAAAAAATATCTCTAATGTTTAAAATGACAGTCATGCATTGCTTAATGATGGGGGTACATCCTGAGAAATAATGTATCCTTAGGTGAATTCATTGTTGTGGGAACACCCCAGAGTATACTTACACAAATCTAGAAGTTGTAGCTTACTACACACGTGGGCTAAAGGTTGTGTGTATGTGTGTGCACTATACACACGTACATATGTATGTATAAAAACACAAGTGTATATAGTATATATTTATACCACAGCCCTTGCTCCTAAACTACAAACCTATATAACATGTTACTGTACTGAATGTGATGGGCAATTATAACATAATGGTAAGAATCTGTGTGTCTAAAAATACCTAAACATGAAAAAGGTAAAAATACTATAGTGGTAGTAATTTTTCAGCTCCGTTAAAATCTGAGGGGACCACTGTCACATATGTGGCCCATTGTTGACTGAAGCACTATTATGCACATGACTAAATTTAATAAAAAGTAAAAAAGACAAGAGAGGCCAGCACAGAGACACTTCATAGACACAGACATTTCATTCACAAGTGGCATTGTACTCACCGGATTATCCATATAAAGCATGGACAAGGTGGTAGTCCAAGGGAAGTTTCTGGGCAGGACTGTTAAAACAGAGGAGGGGTCTGAGTCTGAGTTGCTAACAGAATATACCATGTAAGGCCCTGCTGTGGCCAGGAGTCCAGCACCCCCCTCCCCCAGGAACACTGGGTGTGCCTCTGACACTGTATCACACTCTCACAGTGGGGACCTGTCCCCAGTGCCCTGACCTCCTCTCCTCTCTTTTCTTTTTCTACCTAGAAGGATTCTACATCTAAGACGAAGCTTGAATACAGAACCCAGTACAACTGGGCCATGAGGAAATACCCAGGGACCACCCATGTGATAATTCCCATCTGTCCAGTCCTATAAATCATCCTTAACAGTCCAATCCTCTTGAATTCTCTTCTGCCCACCCAAGACCAGGGAGAACGACAATTTCAACAAGCACAGAAGCTTTTTATGAGTCACAAGTGGGTTCATACTCTGAATTCTGACCCAGGGAAAGTAAACCATCTCTCCAAAATAAGACAATGACCTGGAGATGAGCCTGGGTGACAGATGTTGCTTGTTCTCCATCCTTCCTCCACCACAGCATCCTGCTTCCAAGGTAACAGGTCGTTTAAGTGACTGGAACCATAAGGTGTTCAGTTTGTGTGAATAATCCCCCCATTAGGCCCATGAAAAAGAGCTCTCCCAAACGATAATAAATACCAACTGTTTCTGCAAGCCGAGAATGCTTGAGTCAGCCAGCAGAGCTCTGAGAAAAGAGCTTAGAACCTTTCACCCAAATTTCAAGGGAGAAAGTAGGCCAGTCAGGACACTCACCCCAGTGGCTCCTCCTTGGACAGGCATTGCCAGAGAGCTGTGTTTTTATAATCTGGAGCTGTTAAAACTATTCCAAGTGACTCAGTGTCTACCCTAAGTTAGTTCTGGATTAGATATAAGGCCCTGATGAAGGATTCTCCATGGGAGACACAGTTCAAGCCACACTTACCAGTCATATTACTTGTGATGACATAAGGTCCATGTTCCACAAAGAGTCCAAACATGGATGAGCCTCCCGGCCCGCCCTGCAGCCACAGAACTACTGGAGCAGTCGCTGGTTGTACCTAGAAGGAACGGAGAAGCTGGTGACCACACAGAACACTCACCAAGGCTGCAGAAAGCCTGTGTGTCTTCCACGTCTTGACTACATCCCATTAAATCTTTCCAGACCCCAATGAACACATTTCAGCCATGAACAAGGAACTGGTCATCTCTTGTTTTGCATTAGTACTTGTCACGTATGATGGTATCCCCTTCTCTTGCAAAGAGATAGAAACCACCCTGAATGTGGAGGTCTTGCTGCTAAACACTTAGCACTGTGCCTGGAATCTGGATTTATTTTTGCAGCTGTTTGAGTTGGGGCTAGGCGGGCATTCCATTGGACCTGCATATTCCCAACAGAGGCACAGCAAAGAATCCAATCTCGAGGATGGTCTCCCCCATAACTGAAAGCCCAAACTGCCAGGGATTAGAGCAACTTCATCTCAACATGGGAGAAACTGAGGAGCTGTGGACAGGCCAGGAGTCACTCAACCAATGGAAAGAGCAATAACAAACCCCAAGCAAGGAATGGGTTTATTTAGGACGTAAGAGACATGAATTAGAAAGGGCCATGGGCAGAACCTGGATGTTGACCATCAGGAACTGGTAGTGGTGTCGATGCCATCAGCTTCAATGGCAGAGGGATTTTCTATTCTTTGACTCAACATATATTTACTGAGCACCTAATATGGGACAGGGTATAGGAGCTAGGAACCTGATCAAGCAGTGAATGACAACAGAAGAGTCTGCATTCTTTTGGCGCTTACAGTTTTGTGGGGAATGAAGACAGAAAATAAAAAAGGAAAAAAAAATAAATCCCATGATTAAGGATTGTGAAAAGAATATAAGGGTGATATAAAGAGGATCCCTGAGGGCTGGGAAGGACCTGGGCTCAGGGAAGACCTGAGTCCTGGATGGAGACCTGGAGGCGGAGGAGGATCCAACCACAACAGAGCTGGGAGCAGAGCTGCAGCTGGAGAGAGAAGAGGTTGGGGGTGGGGGAGGCTCCCAGTGGAAAAGAACTGGATGCAGAGGGTCACGTGGCCCTAACGTGAGTCCTCCACAGCCTGGGCTCTACAGGGCTCAAGCAGCACCCAAAAGTGGGTCTTTATTTGATGTCCTGGTTCTCTAGATGTTTGGTCCCCAAGGCATGCCAAACAAGGACCCGACTGGAATGAGATAAATCCTGCATCCTCCTATGTAGCCCAGCCCAAACCGACCAAGGCCAGTTCCACTGAATTGGAGCAGGGAGCTCCCTCTGTCTGGAGGATGTGAGGAGGCTTGACTAACTCAGGAGGAGACTGGGATGCCATCCAAGAACCCGGAGGAAGAGCTGATGGGACTGAGTTCTAACTGCAGTGACTGAGGGCACACAGGCACTTCTCCAGTCACCAAAAGTGTGATGATGTAGGCTCCTGCAGCGCTCTAGAAAGGGGTCCTGAGGGTCTTGCTGGGACAGAGTGCTGGTTGGCACAGCCATGAGCTGGAGAAGAGCCCCTGGGGCCCACTCCCAAGCACGATGGATTAAGTGACATCATCAAAGCCCTTGGACAATGCCTAATGTACAGTGAAAGCACAATAAGTGAAAATGATTGTTATAATTAAGGAAACAGGCAGATATAGTAGAAGCTGGAGTCAGCCTGGGACCTCTGACCAGCATAGCTGTAACTACAGGAACCAACTCTATATAACAGATAAATGTGTGCGCTCCTGCCGCAAAATGATTAGATGTCAACCTGGGCTTCACTATCAGCAAGCTGGGTGATTTGGGGTGAGTTGCCTAAGCTCTCTGGATCTCAGTTTCCTCACCTGAAACATGGGGAGTCAATCATAATACTTACAACAAATGCCTGGCTATTGGGAGAATTGAATGAATTCCTTTTCATAAAGCCCTGCAAGTGGCACCAGGCATGTGTTCTATAAATGCTAGCTACTGCTGCGATGGAAAAATACTAGGGATTCATGGACAGTTTGAACACAAACCATCTATAAATGGAAGAATAGGAAAGTGTGTTGTTTGGTTGGTTTTCCTTGGTCCACATCTTTCCTGGTCAGCAGGAAAAAATAACATGAAATACAGCTCTTCATTTTTTTTTTTTTTAAACAGGGAAGCAAAGCGAGCCATGGAATTTGGAGCCAGGCAGATTGTGGCTCTACTTGGCCACACAAGAGCTAAGATATCCTGGCCCTCCGCTTCTTCAGGCCTCAGTTTCCTTATCTGTCAAATGGGCATAGCGCCTACCTCACAGGCTTGCCCAGATGCTCTGATGAGAAGAGGTACGAGCAATGATACCATAAACTCTAATGTGATAAATAAGTAGAATGAGCTCTGCCCCAACGTACCTGAACACCTGCTATGGGTTTTGTTTGAACATGTGATATCTTTTTCCTCTCAGACCCTCTGTCTTCCTATTTAATAGCTATTTAATATTTAAACTCAGTTCCATCAGCTCTTCCTCCAATACACTCACTGAGACCGACTTCTACTTGTATTCACTCAGTAGGAGTACATTATCTATTTCAAAAGTTAGGTAAAGCATAGGACCTGGAAGGAAGCCGTCCCTGATCTTCCCCAGCCTCCCAGCTATGTTCGATGCTTCAGGTCCACTGATTCCAGGGCATGTCCAGCCTCCACTTTCTTCCTTATGTCCCAGGGAAATCCCAAAGGCCCCAGTAAGCTGGGCCTCACATGAAAATAACTGGGAGAGCTTTTAAGAAATACTTCCGCCTAGACTCAAACCCCAGAGTTTGCAATTCCCTTGGCCAGGAGTGGGGCGGGCACCCTCAGTCTTTCTCAGAAGCCCCCGCAATGGCTCTCAGGGCAGGGCTGAGCATCTGTGAGCTGGATGTGTGCCAGAAACTTCTGGTCTCCACTGGTCCTCTCCTATCCTCCACCCTGTTCTTCCCTGGCTTCCCGTGACCCTTCCTGTGACCTGGCACAATGAAAGGAACCTCTGGACTCTCAGAAAAAATAACCTGACCCTGAGAGGCCACACTACAAAGTCAAGTCAAACACCTCAGTGCCAAACAACTTTCTTATGCAACTGTGAAGCCCAGGACACTGCATTCTTGAAATGCTTAAATAATAAGAGATCTGCACACACCTCCAACCTCAGCTGACCTGGCTCCTCAGTGTACTTTCCTGAAGGAGGTGACTGAGGCTCAACAACCCTTGAAGAAACTGTTTTTAAAGAAAACCTCACACATACATCTTTGAACCAACCAGCCTGTGAATGAATATTGCCCTGACCTGGGATGGAACACAAAAGTCAGATGCCTGAAAATAAAGGTGTACACATTTAATGCCAAATACCCAAGAGTGAGTGGATTCATGCAGACTTTTATAATATAATGTGGCATAATAACATCATGATACATAATATTATGTCCACAGTGATGGCATGGAATTAACATGTGGTAGTCTTTAAAATAAATAAATCCGGTTCTCAATTGTAAGAATGCAGCCCATCTCCCATGCCCTAACCCTTATTCAGGCAAACATAAAAGTAAATGAAGAACAAAACCATATTGCAAAAGTCTGGGATCAAATGAAATAAGAAGTAACTACTTTAATTTGTATCACAGTGATACAAATTCAGAACTTTAAAAATATTCATTATACTGAAGCTATGATTCAGGGTCCATGAAATAAAAGAATGGGTTCATTTATTGTTTTCAAAAGCTTTAAAAGTTTTCCTTAAAAATTTCCATCTTGCAAAAAGAGACCACTTATTTTTTTCTTTTGGTACCAGGGATTGAACCAAGGGGTGCTTTACCACTGAGCCACATCCCAGTCCTATTTTGCCGCAGTCTGGCTGGGCACAAAATCACGAGCCACCACACAGTTTGTAGATTCAAACAGCAACTCTTTATTCCCGAACTCACACCAGCCGTCTACAATCACATTCTGGGGAAATCCACGTTCTCTGCCCAAATCCACATCCACTGGGCTTCTATCTCCAAAAATATACTGTCTGAATCCCGTGAGAACTCAAGGGGAACTCAGGCAGCAGGATACGCCCTATTCCCAGCAGGAATAATCTTAAACCTTAAACCTGGAACCTAAACTGGGAACGCCCTAAACCCGATTATGTTAAACCGGGAACACCCTAATCCGCCCTGGTCCTTGAGCAAGGTCACCTACATTCAATGTCACTGCAACATGGGGTACGCTGGCAAGGAAATTGTCATACCTACTTGGCTAATGGCTCCCAGCACTATTTAAATTATTTTTCAGGTTTTTTGAACAGGGTCTTGCTAAGTTACTGAGGCTGGCTTTGAACTTGCAATCTTCCTGCCTTGGCCTCCCAAGTGGCTGGGATTACCAGCAGGTGCCACGGTGCCTGGCAAGAGTACTTATTCTTAACTAAAGCTTTTTTTTTTTTTTCAATTAGGGGTATTTAATCCCCCTCCCCCACCAATCTTACGGGGTTTACTCTCCTGGGTATTTCCCTGTGCTCCCCATGCCATTGTATATGTATCTTGTAGCTCTTATATATGCAACATACATAATTTTTTATTGTTTTCAAAAGCTTTAAAAGTTTTCCTTAAAATCTGTCCCTTGCTTCTCGGGGTGGATATGTCTCCCTTGGTTAGGAGGCCTCGTCTTATCCAACATCAGATCCTCTTTCAAAAAAAGGATCAGGCTCTACCTAAACTGGTATATTTCCTGTGTTCACTTAACAACATGCTATGGACATCTCTTCACAGAAGCACACATATTATCAGTTGGCTGACCAGCATCACACTTGATCAATTTACCACAATGTACTAATTCATTTAACATGTAACACCAACAACTCATAGGACATGGTCTAGGGCTGTGAGTGCAGACCAATTCCTACTCACGGTCAGTTAGAATATTTAATGGTTAAGAACATAGATTCTGGAGCCAGACTTCCAGGATTGAAATTCCAACTAAGTTATTTCACAGTTGTGTGTGTGCTTGGGCAAGTTACTTAGCTTCTCTGTGTCTCAGTGTCCTCTGCTTGCAAATATGGATAATAATAATGTCTCTCTCATAAGATGACTATGCATATTTAAACAGTAGTTGTATGCATAGCACTGAGAACAATACTGAGCGCATCTTTTATATGTTATATCTGATTATTTTTTCTGGTGGGGTAGCAGTAACTAACTAGATGGATAGGTGATACGAAAGAGTAATGAGTACTCAAAGAGGGTCTTTGAGGATGAGCTTACATTTGAGCTAAGACTTGAAGGATGCGTGAACCCCCAAAAGTGAACAGTTATATATCACTTAAGAAGAAAATCATCTCTCTATTAATGACTATAGGTTAGAGTACTGTGGCAAGAACTTACGATCAAAAAGAAGGAACAAAGAAATTCTGAGTCTTAAAGAAGGGATAAAGAGACCCTAGGTCTTTAGGTGGAACAACTCTCTAGCAACCTAAGAGGGTGGGCCAGCCAGCAGGGCAAAACTGGACCCTTCCTAGGGAACAAGAAACAGCAGTGGTTTTGCCTCCAAAGCCCTTTCAATTCTCCTGGCGACCCCTGGTGGTCAATTCATGAACCTGGCCACACCTGCCTCAGGGTTTGCTCCAGAATTAACAGCCCTGAAGGAGGCAAATGATTGGGTCTATTAGAACCTCCTGCAGAAGAGAATTTCCCTGCCTCCACGTTAGCAAGTTCCAAAGGACGATAAGAAAATCCACCCTCTGTCTTCATGAACTGTCATTCCAAGGAAGTGATATTCAATGCAACTGAAGTAGCACCTGTCTATCCCTGGCCTCTCTGGGTAGATATGTCCTCCTTGGCTAGGAGGCCTCATCTTATCCAACATCAGACAGACCCCAGGTCCCACTTTTCCAAGAGAGAAATGGGGAGGCAAAGACAGTGACAGAGAGTAGAGAAAACCTTCTACCCAAAGCGCACACTGTCACTGAAACAGTGAGTTAAGGTATTGCGGTGGGGGCTAAGCACTTGACAACCTCTGTACTTTGAAGTAACACAATTTACACAATAATATGTCACACAGAGGACCTGATGGGGTGACTTTAGGGAATTGTAGATGCCTCGCCATATGCTAGAGCAATGATTTGGACCAGGAAGTCACTCAAAGCAGATGGGCATTTGTCAGTTCCCAGGGTTGGATGTGCCTGTAAGGACCGACACCTGGTGAGAAGCAACAGCAACTAAACCACTGAGAGACCCAAGTTGAAGTTGCCGCTTAAGATGCACAAGGGCAATTAGTAAATTAATGAGGGCCTTCTTCACACTTCTATATGCAGAGGCTGAACATTTGCTTGGTTTAAGTAACGTGTTCTGTCTTAATTGAAGTCATTAGTACCTCAAGTAAATGTCTTTAAATTCCCCCAAGTATGTTGAAATGGACTCCCACTTTGCCATTCAGATCCCAGTTCTGCTGATACTACGGCTGCCACACACTGATGGTGTTAATCAAGGCAGAGCGTTTATTTAAAGCAATTAGTTTTGTGACTAGAATTGTTAAATAGGTATGTAATGCCATTTTGATTCTACACACATACTCCCAACATATACGAACAACCTGCTTGCTGACGACATCTGTGTTTTTCAAAGGAAACTTACTCGTAGTGTTTGGTGTTGACACTAAGTCTTCCTTCTCTGTGATCATTGCCATTGTCTTATCATATGAAAAATTAACTTTCTCATTTTTTTTTTCAGCTGGAAGGCTCCTTATGTCATTCCCAAACTCCTGGATTTTCATCAAGCTTTGACCCGTCTCTTCAATTTGAACCAGGTTCCAGCCTGCTGGAATCCTCCCTTCCAACCTCCTCCTGGTTCTCCTACCTGAATCAATCCTTCATGAGGCAGTTACAGGTTCTCTGTGCCTCTCACCAGAAAGATGTGCCTTAGAGGGAATGGTATGGGGTGGGTGGAGAAGAGGTTTTATCTTTGCTTTCTGATGCACAAGAAGAAAATGGCTAAAGAAGTTAGTTACTTTCTTTCTTGTGCTTAATTTTCATTCCCCAAAAGGAATCTGACACACAATGGTTTTTGCAGAGTTCAAATGTACCTATGAATGGAGTGACCTATAACACCATTTGTAGTTATTGTGTTTTGTTTCATATATACTCTGTTCTTCCAGATCCCTGATGCTATAAGAATACAGCAAAGAGAAGATAAATAGGGAAAGCTCTCTAATGGTTTGTTTCATTGCCAAAGGATTTGCAGCCACCTGAGATAGACAAATTTTAAGAAATCTGTCCGAGCCACATTCCATCTTCTAAGAACTGACTCTCCATCAGGGAGAAGGTCCATTAGCCATGTTTCTATCACATGACATGGCACCTTAGCTGATAAGTTCAAACTGGGCCCATAACACTGTGCCTCTAGGAGAAGGGCTAGTGAATCCCTGTGGGTTGATTCAAGAACAGGTAAACTGGAAACTGTAGTTTGGCCCATTCAGCCAAATGCCTGGAGAAGCAGAGAAGTTGACCAGCCAAGAGAAGACTGGAGCTCAGATGGGTGATCCTGTGGCTATGGATAAACAGGGCAGAGCCAGAAGTACTGGATGCTCTGGTTCTTGAGGCCTTTCTATTTCCTGGCTCCTTGGGCCGGCCCACTCTGCCCTGGGTGCCGCTGAGCAGAAAAGAAAAAATGAGTGGCTAACTCACTTAGGGTCCAATCAGAAGATGGAAACCACATGTAATTTTCACTTTATAATTAAGCATTCATTTTTTTCAGCTGGAAACATCAGCCTTTAATTCTGCTAAGAGTTCCAGTGTTTGCTCTGGTCTCGGTCAGCAGGAGTGTCAGATACCCTGGGGCAAGAGGAGGAGGATCCACCAGCAGTCTTGCTCCTCCTTGAGCCACATCTCAGTGACAGCCAAAGACCAGCATGGAACAGTTCACCATGGAACAGAGGAATTTGACTCTAAAGAAGTATGACTACAGTAGGAAATTAACCATGGGAATGTAAAGAGACCTCTAAAGAATACCCTGGGCTAAGGGGAGAGTGCTCATGGATGGCCATCCCATAAGGAGGGGAGCAGGTTCTTCCCAAGGCTGAGGTCCAGACCTCATTGGAGGAGGCAAGATGCAGCCTAATAAGTAGCTCAGTTCACAGGTCACCTGGCCCAGGGTTGTTCAGGCCTGGTGAGGGGGATGCAGAGAGAGCAGGGCTGTTAGGAGCCTGCTGGCAGGCAGGGCCTGGAGTGCATGTGTCCATGTTGGAAGGGCTACAGCTGGTCAATCACCTAACCAGAACTAGGGCTATCCCCTTGCTGAGGATCTCGGTGGTCTGGGTGCACAGATATAGCAGAGTGTCGCTGGATGTTCCCACACACATACTGCTGCAGACTGGGCAGCCAGGCCAAGAAAAACCAAAACACAGGACTGGGAGGAGGAAGAGAAGCCAACTTCCTCCTGCAGTGTCCCTCCAGCGCCCTCTACTGACAAAGCTTAATATTATATTCAGTGTATAGGGAAAATCCTTACAGCTCAGATCTCCTGGAGCAGGTAAGAGGGAGACTTGGAGCCAAGAGGCAAAACAACAACAACACAAACAAGAATGGCCTAGAGTCACCACTCCCAAGGTTCCCATCCCATAGGGGTAGGGAAAAGAGGCTGGCTGCCACAAGATACACCCACAGTCCCAAAGTTCCAGACAAGGGCCTCTATTAGTTATCCAATGCTGCATAATGTCTCTCTAAACCTCAATGTCTTAAGACAAAAATGATGATGTATTATCCCTTATGCTTTCTGTGGCTAAGGTTCTTAGGGATGTCCGGCTCTATGGTTCTGGTTCAGGGTCTCTCATGTGGGTGCAATCAATATATCAGCTTAGGCTGAGGTCATCTGAAAGCTTGACTGGGGCTGGGTGTATCTTTCCCAGTGTTGGGTCTCACTGGGTCTCATTTCTCCTCCATGTAGACTCTTCCAGGTGGCTTCTTTGGTGCCCTCCCATTGTGGTGCTTTGCTTCCCATGGAATGGGATGTAAGAGACCAAGGTGCAAACAACACCGCCCTTTATAATATAGCCTGGAAGTCACACACCACCATTTTTGCTGTGCTATAGGAGTCACAAAGTCTAGCCTTGGTTCAATATGGGAGGAGACCACACAAAGGCACATGTACAAAGTATCATTGGGGATGATCTTAGAGGCTGGCAACCACAGAGGCCACAAATCTGAGGCTCGTTCCCTGAAGCCACACTCTGGTTTGGAGTTTTCAGATGTCTTTATGCCTTAGATAGCACACTTAAGTATGTCTCTTAGGCAAGCTCATTTGAACTACGGAGCCATAGAATGTAAGAGATGGGATAGGACCTTAGACTTCAACCAGGTGGAACATCTTAAATGCACATCCCAAGTTATCCAGCCAGGAATTGCAGACCTGGAATTAGATCTCCGGATCCTAACGTCCCGTTCTCTTTTCCCAGATTCAAGCCCACTGACTAGGTACACTGGACTCACTGTGGAGTGTGTTGGATACACTGATCCCTGGGCCTTCTCTGATCTGCAGCACCAGAATCCCTGATGACAGCAGCTCGGTGAGGGAGTGCTGGCCACTGAGCAGGGACCTATTATGTTTTTCAATCTCCCTATTGTATTTTTCAAGCTCTCAAGGTAGTGTGAATGAGGAGCATTAAATTGGGAATCCCTGTCCTCTACCACGTTGACTGAAGAAGTTCAGACTTCAGAGCAGAGACCACATGACACCACATGGAGGCCCAGCAGGTCCTGAATCCACACCTACCCTCCTGGGACAGGGTGTCCTGCTGGCTCCTGGTGATGGTTTGGAATGTACTCTGCTATCACCAGGAGCATCAGAGCAGTTCCTATGCTCTTCACTGAATTCTTGATTCAAGGTGCTGTGTTGACTTTATCCTGGGCCACCTTGATCTTCCCGGGGTCTGATGAAGCAGGGCTGACCTCCTGATCGGTGGCCCCAGGTGGCTAGCAGCCTCACCAGTCACAGCCCTTTGCAGGCACCAAGCATACCAGGACTGCAGGAACCCTGGACATTCCTGGGCCAGAGGAGCAAGATGGAGCTTTCAGTAAAGGGGCCTAGGCCTAACTTGGAATGCCTTGAGTGTGGGCTCTGTAACACCTGAGGCAACTAATCTGCCTATCTTGCTTAAATGAGTCCAGATTATCTGTTCCTGTAAGACAAAGTCAAATACTCTCAGGATATCTCTTTCGAAGGAGAAGGATGATAATTTCAATACTAATCTATATGTTTCCTATCTTCTTCTTAGATTTGACAAGTCCCGATTTCACTTAGTAATTTCCTCATCCAGGAGCAATTAATCTACATTTTTGGCTGATGATCAGGTCCCTCTGATTCAGCATTTCCCTCCATTTCTGTCTTCTTTAACCTCCGAAATTGTTACTGGGTTTAGTTCTACACAGTATTTGTGATAATAACATCCAAATTAATCATAATCATGTTGAAATAGCAATAGCAACTCCACTTACCCGTGTATCAGGCACTAGTCCAATGACTTTGCTACATTGAGTCTTCTGTCTGAAAACCACTGCCAAGTAGCTATTTTAATCACCATTTGTGTGTGTGTGTGTGTTTGTGTGTGTGTGTTGTGTGTGTGTGTGTGTGTTAGGTCCTGAACCCAGCACCTCAGGCAGGCGAGGCAAGTGCGCTACCAGCTGAGGTACAGCCCTGTCCTTGATCCTCCATTTTAAATGAAGGAAACCAATGCTGAGCAGCATTAGGAAATGTGTCCAAGGTCCCAGGTGGCATAAGTAAGTGGTGGACCGCAATTTCTACCCAAGCCCGACTAACTCAAGCAGCTTCTGACCACTGTACTCTGGAGCCTCCCATGACTACTTTTATCAGGATCTATGATACATGATGGGCCAGAGCAAAGATTTCTAGGTCAGAGACCAAAGCTTTAAATTCCAGTTCTTCCAGTTTCTGGTTGAGTAACTTGGGGCAAATTATTTGCTCTTTGTCATACTCTTCATTTATAAAATGAGGAAAACAATTCCTTTCTCTTGGGGTTCTTGTGAGAATAAGGAAAAGCAGGGTGCTTAGCGCATCGCTGGTGTTCACTTCACAACAGCCATTCTAGCTGAGGCCTTTTCATTGGCTTCATTATACTTTTAGCCCGTGCAGAAGGCCCAACTCATTTCTCCTGCAGTATTCCCTCTGCACACCAATTTCGAGTTCTGGGATTCATTAGGCCCTGATTTGTATACAATAACAGGAGAATCTCAGCAAAATAACAGGAAAGCAAACCTAATTTGAGAAACAGCATCCGAGAAAATGACTCAGAGGACATGACAAGTGTGGCATCCTTCCTGGATCTCTATTTTCTCTACCTTCAGGTTTTTTTTAAGGGGTCATTTCTTTCCTGATGAAAATATCAGCTGCTTCCCCTGCAACAGGCAAGGAACTCATATTTCTGCCATATGAAAGGTAGTCTCCCCTGTCTTGGTGACCAGTGCTTCTCCTTCTCCTCTTATGCTTTATCTGGTCCTGTTCCATACTTCCAGCTGCAAGTCTCAGGTATCTGACTCCACATGCAGGCTTCCTGGCAGGGAGATCTTGGAACAGTCTAATGCAGTGCCAGGCGGTGACACCTGTCTGTGTACTGTCCTTTCATCTCTGCACCCTGTCCCTGAAGCCATGTCTATCATTTCTAATAGAAAACTGTGCTTAAAGTCCTCTTTCCTAACTTTCCTAAATAGGAAAGAAGTCATGTCTTCCAGAAACATCTTTCTGGATAGAGAACTGGACCCAAAAGAACATAATTGGGTTAGAGGATGCACAGTAAGGTTTTCATTTAGTTAAGGGCGGGGGACTTATAACCAACTGCTCCACCATTGTTTAATGCAAGGACTTTCCAACCTCAGTCTTGCAATTGGCAAAGTATGCAGAACCTGAGCAGCTTCATGGTCCCAGTTCTTTCCCCATATTCTAGACAAAGCCATGCTAGACAAAGCCTGATCAGAGGCAATGGAAGAGAGAGAGAGAGAGAGAGAGAGAAAGGGTTTTTGTTTTGTTTCTGTCTGATCTATTCCTTCACCACAAATTGCTGTTTTTACAAATCTGAATTATTACCAAAGAAGACTTCTCATTCAGAAATCAATAAGGAACTTACTGGTATAAAAACAGGTAGCAAAGCAAAAATGAAAGGAAGGAATCAGGTTTCTTCAGCTGGGGGCAGAGGGGAGGCTGAGACCCAGCCACTCTGGGTGAAATACCAAGCAGGATTAGGAAAGCTGACCCCCTAAAGGTTGCACTTGACTCTCCAGATCCCCATTCTAACCTGCACTCCACCTGAGGAGGCAAGGCCCAGCACACCCCTCCATCTGCTCTAGACATTTCCTTCTGGTAGAATGTGGGCCACTTTGGGGCCAGGAGCTATGGGCACAGGGCAGTGGCCAGTGGGCTGGAGCACTGGTTTCACAAAGCAGGGTCCACCTGGTAACTCTGAAACTTGCAGGTCTCTCTCAATTTACAAGACAGAATTTCTGGGGGAAGTTAGAAATAACTCTTTTTTTTTTTTTTTTTAGTTGTAGCTAGACATGATACCTTTATTTTATTTATTTATTTATTTTTTGTGGTGCTGAGGATCAAACACAGTGCCTCACAGGTGCTAGGCAAGCACTCTACCACTGAGCCACAATCCCAGCCCCAAAGTAGTTCTTATATAAAATAAAATGTAAGAATCACCAAGAATGAACGTAAGAAGCAGCAATCTAACAAATTTGTCAAGTATTCATTATGCACAAAATAACGGCTCCCTGAAGATGTCCATGTCCTGATCACCCGAATCTGTGACTATACAGAAGAAAAGGGAATAAAGGTTGCCAATCAACTGGACTTAAAATGAGATTAGACTGGATCATTTAGGTGTAAACACAAGAGTCTTTAAAAGTAGCAAGAGGCAGAAGACAAATCAGAGAAGTTCAAATGATGAGAGAAAACCCCACAGTGATGCAATGGGAGAGGGATTCAGCCTGCCATTACATGCTTGGAGGATGGAGGAAAGACTGCCAGCCAAGGGATGTGAATGGCCTTTAGAAATTGCCAGAAGCAAGGCCCATACCCTTGTCAATACCTTGATCTTATTTCACTGAGACCTGCACCAGACCCATGACCTACCAAACTGAGATCATAAAGTCTGCGTTTTTTTAAGACTATTTGTGGCAATGTTTTATAGCAGCAGTATAAAACCAGTACAAAGAAGTTAATAGTAAACAATTACATTCAAATACATTGATAGATGTGATATAAAAAATGAGCATGTACAGAATTATTTCTGAAATGCATAAGGTTTAAGAGACTTCAAAGAGCACAGGCCCAGGCTGATTCCAAATCTTGGCTAATGTGAGGAGTTGTTATAGTTTGGATCTTGAACGTCCCCCGAGGCCCACTGTGTTGAAGACTTGTTCTCCAGCCCATGGCACTATTGGGAGGTAGTGGAACCATTAGGAGGTGGGGTCTAGCAGAAGGAAGTCAGAGCATTGGGTACATGCTCTTGAAGGGAATATTGGGACGTCAGTCTATTCTCCCTTCTCTCTTGCCCTCTCTTTTCACTTCTTGGCAGATTTGGGAAAATATTCATCAATGGTTCTAAGTCACAGTTAAGAGAAGTAAGTTCATACATTTCAGTACCTGTAACTTCCTCCACCTCCACAATCAGACACTCTCTCCATGATATCCTGTGCTGCCACAGGCCCAAGACGACAGGGCCAAGCAACTATGGACTGAAACCTTTGAAACTGTGAGCCAAAATAAACCTTTCTTTCTAATAAGTTCATAATCACAGGTATTTTGTTATGATGACATAAAGCTAATCTGAGAGTGCTGCAATAAATATGTAAATGCAGTTATTCTTCAATATACTGATTTCCTTTCCTTTGGATACATACATACCCATTAGTGGGATTGCTAGGTTGTTATAGTTCTATTTTTAACTTTTTGAGAAGCCTCCACACTGTTTCCACAATGGCTATACTAATTTACATTCCCATAAACAGAAGTGGAATCAACCTAAGTGAATATCAACCGATGAATGAATAAAGAAAATGTATATATTAAATACATATATGAATATTATTTGGCCATAAAAAAGGATGAAATCCTATTGTCTATGACAACATGGGTGGAACTGGAGTACATTATATAATTACATTGTTATATTTTTGCAGCATTGCTATATGCAAATAATATGCAAATATGAACACCACCCTTTATGAGGATAAATTTTTCTTTGATTTCTCTGGCTTCTAAAGCAAATCCCATTTGGAAAATAAAAATAGAAAATTACTCTGTGTTGGGTTAAATTTTGTTCATACATTTCAGTACCTGTAACAATGCTCCCAATGGCACCCCTAAGCTTAAAGTGCCTTGTTCATGCAGAAGAAAATTGTGAACTTGAATTACATTAGATAGATAGTACTAGTGACATATAAATAAACCAGGCACAGAAAGACAAATACTGTATGATCCTACTTATTTGTGAAATATAAAAAAATTAACTTATAGAAGTTGATAGCAGAACAGTTGCCAGAAGATGAGAAGAGTAAAGGGTGAGTAGGCAGATTTGGGAAAATATTCATCAATGGTTCTAAGTCACATTTAAGAGAAGTTAAGTTCTGATCAGTTATTGCACACTAGTGTGCCTATTACATAGCAACAATGTACTGTATATGTCAAAAAAGCAAGAAAAAAGATTTTGAATGTTTTTAACCACAAAGAAATGATAAATTTTTGAGGAGATAAAATACATTTACATTATACAATGTATGCACATATTGGAATGTCACATGGTACCCATAAGTATGTCCATTATTTATGTGTCAATTAAAGTAATTTTAAATAAAAGAAAAGAGTAAATATATCTTTTTATTTCCCCAGATAAGTGTGACTTGGGGATTTGTTATATAAATAAAGAGATGAATTAACAATGTGTAAAAAGAAGAGATACTTATAAATGCTGAAGGCAGAAAAAAAGGTGATTCTGAGAATAAAATTTTGCTAGAAATTGGATCTGAGTATAAACATGAGGTCTGAAATAAAACCAAAATTGAAAAAAAAAATTTCCCACCTGTTAGAATGAGATCATATTTCTAGGTCCTGATTTCTGTCAAGCCTCCTTATGACAGCTGCACTGATTATTTCCATGTTAGCTTCTGAAGGTCCACTTCCCACCCATCTCCCTGAGGCTCTGTACCTGGTATAGGTTTGTGGATGGCACCACCAACTCCCCTACCTTCATGGAGGCAGCGGAGGCAGCTGGGTTCCACCAGAGGGCAGCACCTGCAGGAGACTGGAAGGCACTCCTGCTAGGGGCTGACCTTGCTCTGGTTCCACCCTGAAAGGGTATCCTTAAATTTTATGCACTAGGCACCTTCCTTGCCTCACTCTACAGTAACACCAAGGAAGAAATAAATTCTATCTAGGATCCAGGAAAGTCTTCCAGAGAAAGTGGCAATTTGATGACTACTCTGAGCCCAAAGAGTATCTAAAATTCTCACGTTTTTCACATAACCTATTCCCACCCCACCCCACAATAGACTAGTTTGGATGAATTACATCAAAGTTCACATAGTTAGGAAAGCAAAAATGAAGTCATGAAAATATAACCTGACAGTACTGCTGAAAACAATTAAACTTCAAATGACCCTGGATTAAGCAATTTACATTATTATTATGTATATGCAACATTGTTATATGCAAATTAATGCAAATATGAACACCACCCTCCATAGGGATAGCTTTTTATTTGATTTCTCCGGCTTCTAGAGCAAATCCAATTTGGAAAATAAAAATAGAAAATTACTCTGTGTTGGGCTAAAATTTGTTTATGCATTTAAATGCCTATAACAATACTTCCAATGGCACCCCTAAGTTAAAAGTGCCTTGTTCATGAAGAAGAATATTATGAACTAAAATTGCACTAAATGGTACTGGTGAACCACAAAGATATTTCCATCTGTGTCTATAGGGACTTGAGCAGGTGAGTAACCCAACCAGCCCATAGGCAAGGGTGGTCATGATAGATATAAATTTATATATGCTTAGACATGAGTTTCCTGCTAATTTTGGTAATTTCTCATGCCTTACCCTCCTTGGGATCTTGAATGCCCTTCTCAACCTCAAATATTTTTATGAAAAATATAATAACAAAAGCATATGAAGAAGACTGTGGCAGAAGAAGGTGGTAATATTAATGTTCCAAATAAGGCTACAAGAAATTCAGAAGTGGAACTTCCTCCACCTCCCCCAGCATTTGTTTCCTGCCCATAAACAGGAATGCCACACAGTGTTGCTTCCACTTATTTTTAGAAAAAAAAAAATGTAAAAAGATTTTTTAAAAATAAACCCCATGGATCTGCAAGCTCTCCAGTGAGCAGCACAGCCAGCTTTGCTTGTTTGTTTTGATTTGTTTTTGTAATGGTACTGGAGATTAAACTCAGGGGTGCTTTTCCACTGAGGTACATCCCCAGCCCTTGTAATTTCTTTTCTTTTCTTTTTCTTTCTTTCTTTCTTTTTCTTTTTCTTTTTTTTTGAGACAGGCCCTCCCTAAATTGCTGAGGCTGGCCTCTAACCTGCAAACCTCCTCTTTCAGCCTCCTGAGTTGCCCATGGTGCCCAGCTAGCTCCTGAGCATCAGTGTTCCTTCTGGTGGCTACCTTCACAGGCCTACCTGAGCCGGGAAGAACCAGAAGAAGAGGTTGCTGTTGTAGGTCTTATTCACAGTGAGGTAGCCAGAGTAACTGTGTATGTTCAGTCCTAGAAAAGCAGTGACCGAACTCAGTTTTCTTCCTAGTGGGGAAAAAGAAAATTTACCCGAAGATTAGAGAAAAATATACAAGGTGAGCTATCTCAGTCTTGGCAAGACTTCACCCAGGTACCAGATTGGGGACGAAGTGAGCAGAGAATTCACAAAGGATTTAGCAGACAGGTACTTAACTCAGCCAATGCCAGCTTCCGCCACCCGTCCCATATATTCCACATACACAGTTTAGCAAGTGAAAATTAGCAGAGGGAATATTTTGAGTTGTATAAGAAGGAAGAGAAAAGAAACAGCTATTATCACATCGTGAGTAAATCAAGGTGTTCACACTGGGCCACATGGAGAGGAGCAGGATAAAGCTACCTGACCCCAAAGAGTCAGATGCAAGAAAAACAACGTGGTCACAAAGGTCTCAGTCCTGGGAGCCCTATGTTCTCCACACTCTGGTTCTCATGAAGGCAAAGATCTGCCATGTCCATTCAAGGGAGCAGATAGAGGCCTACAGGACCAGGGGTGGTTGGAGCTGGAGGGAAGAGGCAGGCAGGGAGCCTGGTGGTGACTTATGGCTACTCAGGGAGAGCCAAATAGGACAATGGGGCAGTTGTAGAAGGCAGAGTTCCGGGCTTTAGTACCAAGCAAACAGACAAGGACTGGAACGGGCTTTAGTACCAAGCAAACAGACAAGGACTGGAACGGGGAAAGAGGGAAGGAAGCTCAGACAGCTGAGGACACCCAGGAGTAAATACTTGGAGGAGTTAAACACTTCTAAGGCAGTGGTACCAATGTAGGAGTTTTTACTAATGAGAAAGACGAAGCACAGAGAGGTTAAATAACTTGCCTGAAGTCACACAGTCAGTGTAGGAGAGCTGGGATTTAGACTTAACTGCAGAGTTTGTTCCTTCCCACGCCCTACTACAGGGCTGCTCAATAAGTTAGTGAGTAGGTGTAAGCAGCAGGGAGCAGAGGGGAAGCAGTGATTAGAAAGGGTGTGGAGAAGGAACAGAAAGTGGGTATCAGGGTGTAGAAGGAGGAAGCAGAAAGGGATGTCTGAGTGGAAGATGAGAGTCCTTCAGTGGCGATGTGCAATAAAGATTAACTACTCCAGAAAGGCTACTTAAGTCTGAGACAAGACAAAGAATATGTCCAATAAAAGTCAATGAAAGGCTGTTTATATCTGACACATACAAAGTTAGAGGCTGGTTAGGAAGTAAGGAAGCTTTACATGCCACCAACTAAAGGTGGCTTTGGTGGAGGACTAGAGCCCATAGGCTCTGGAATGCTGAGTGCTGGATCCCCACATTCAGCCACATCACTGCCCTGGTGAGAATATTTACACCCAATGGAATGGGTGCTACAAATCAGAGCCCTGAGCCCCAGGGCGGCTGTTGACCTTTCACCAGCACAAGTGGCTCTGAGACCGCAAGCTCCTCTTTTACAATGAGCACGGCTCCCAAAGAGGAAACTCATCTTGCACACACAGTTCTTTTTCCCTAGTACTTTGCTGTTCCTAGCACTACTATTGGGCCAGTTTTGTGACCCCCTAGAGCAGCCATTTAACCTTCCTGTGCTTCATCTCCTCCTTTATGAAAGATGGGCTCCAGATGGTATAGGAATACAAGATTCCCCATGTGCAAAACCTGTGGGGAGGAGCTGGCATGCAGTGGGCACAGCCAGCATCTGCAAAATACATCTGCTGATGAACAGGAGAACCTGGGAGCAGAGGTCATGGTGGGGACAAGGGAAGTGTCCAGGGGCAGTTGCCCGAGGGTTCTGCTGGGCTGGCACAGAAGAGGAGGATGGGTTTCCAAGTTGACCACACCTGGGTTTGTGTCCTCACTAGGCCCCTCAGCAAGCTGCTTCATCTTGGAACCTCTTTTCTTTGGTGCAAAATGTGGGTAAGCATTCCATGGCCACAAGCTTTCTGTGAGCCTCTGATGGAAAATTTGCATTTACAGGGGCTGGGGTTGTGGCTCAGCGGTAGAGCGCTCGCCTTGCACGTGTGAGACCCTGGGTTGGATCCTCAGCATCACATAAAAATAAATAAGTGAAATAAAGGCATTGTGTTCAATTACAACTAAAAAATAAATATTAAAGAAAAGAAAAATGTACTTACAAACGTGCCCAGCAGGGAGCTGGACACAAAGAAAGTTCTGTTCAATGGGAGGCTGGCTGTCCCTAGCCCATGGACCATCCCAAAATGGCATCTAGAAGTCTGGAAGACCTGCCTTTTCCCGGATCAGCCCAGTTCTCCCAAACTCTATGTTTCACAACATTCTCTTCTCGGTGAGACCTACCCCTCCTGCTGTGGTCTGAATGTTCCCACCAAAACTCATGTGGAAATTTCATCCCTTATTATGAGGTATCAAGAGGGTGGGAATTTTATCTATGTATTTGAAGGTTGTGACTTAGTAGGTGATTATAGGTAAATGAGGCCATAAAGGTGAGGCCCCAATCCAGTGGGACTTTGACTTTAGAAGAACAGAATGAGAGACCTGAGCTAGGACTTTATGTCTCGCCACATGATCCCTGGTACCATTCTGGGACTCTGCAAAAATCTTCACTAGCAAAAATGATCTCACCAGATCCAGCTCCGCACCTTAAGCTTCTCAGCCTTCAGAACTCTGAGCTGAATAAACCTTTATGCTTTGTAAATTACTTAGTCTGCGGTATTTAGTTACAGCAGCAGAAAACAGACTAAGAACAGAAAAAAAAGAAAAGAAAAGAAAAAGCCGTGTTGGGGGTAGAGAAGGGCTGTAGGAGAAAGAGATTTCTGGGAACCAGGTATTTGCTGGCCCTCCCTCGACCCCTCTAATCTTCCCCCTAGCTGCCATTACCTTCTCTCCACTGCTTCTGCTCTCAATTAATCCAAAGAAAGCTCACCCTCCAGGGTTGGACAGCCTTTAAAATGCTTTTGAAATATTTTTAGCAAAACTATTAATCTCAAAGTCAAACAGAGACACCTCTCCCCCAACCCAAAAAGAGAGAGAGGAAGAGAACAAAGACATAAAAATTGAACATTTGGAAATGGGTGAGATGTGGACCAGAGAGAGCCAAATAGTCAGGAGGGGATTTGAGAAAGAAGACAGAGAAAAATGAGAAGGGTCAAAGTATAATGAGAAAAATAGAAAATATATAATGGAAAAGAGCTGGAGGGAATGGAATATGGGCGAGAGATGATTGAATCAATCTGTCTTGAGGCCAGCACAGCACAGGGTCCACTGGCCTGCTCAGGGAAGGTTCAGAGACTCACCCCTCCCTCCCCTCCTGGGAACACCAAAGTTGCTCTCTTGCTACTTTGTCCTTAGGTCCATTTCATGGTTTCCCTCCTCCATTCCAAACTGCCAGAAAGCAGGAAATTCTTCCTATTTCTCTTCATATCCCCTGGGATTTAGCATCCTGATTCACAATCTAAGACACTGAATAAATAAGTCTTAATGAATGCACATTAATGTAGGTGGCTGAATGAGAAAATAAATGCATGAACTATACCAGGCCGCGTGACACCATACTAGGGTTAGTTTATTTCCACCCCTGTAATCCCAGTAGCTCAGGAGGCTTAGGCAGGAGGATCGTGAGTTCAAAGCCAGCCTCAGCAACTCAGCGAGGCCCTAAGCAACTCAGTGAGACTCTTGTCACTAAATAAAATTTTTTAAAAGGCTGGGGATGCAGTTCAGTGGTTAAGTGCCCCTGGGTTCAATTCCTGGTTTAAAAAAAAAAAAAATCTAATGAAAGACAACTTCATTAGTATTTGAAGACACTTAGAAGCCTTCCCTGTAGTCTATAAAGATGTGTTTGGCCCCTTTCACATCTTAAATTCCTGTTCACCAAATCACAGTAAAACAATTAAAATTTCTTTCAACCAACGGGAATTTTTGTATTTTCAAAGGTCCCGTTCATCCTTCCAGAGTCTATTAATGGAATGTGGAAAACAACCCACCAAGATGGAGGAGTTTTTATCTTTCTGGCACCGTGACTCACCATACAAATGTTTAAAAACAGTTTTTCAAAAAGGAAGAGGTTTTCTTTGAAGTGATTTCACTTCCTCGTTGGTATTTACTGCTGTCACTGTGTTTGTGATATTAACACTTAAGGAAGATCGGAGTGTGGCCAAGGCAGCCTGGATCCAGCTAATCAGGAAGCATGTCCTGTTCACCAACACTCATCACCTCCTAGACGAGATGCGACCAGCCCATAAGGAGTAAGAGGACCCAAGAGCAAAATACCCTTTAGAGTTTGGGAGACGCCCTGTTTGTAAACATGCTAAAATCTGTCTTCTGCATTCATCTTGTTTTAGAGAACAAGGATTTATTCTAGCTGCAGAGAAAGTAAACATGCAATTACAATTACATAAAACTAAGCCAGCTAATTGGGGATTAAAAAAATAAAAATTTCCCTTGTCTTTTTGTGAACTACTGTTTATCTCAAAAATGCTCAGTTGTGATACCAAGACTCATGTTCCTAGGGTTCTGACAAACTCGATAAACAAAAGGGATTTAGGGGAGTGATCTGACCATCTGTCCAGAGCTTCCTGAACTTTCAGCAAAGCGGATGAATAAAATTATCCTTAATTATGTTGTCAGGGCTGCATCTGAATACCCAGATGTACCAGCTTTTGGATCAGCCACTTAAAATTCCATGCAAAGATTTTGACTGCATAACATAACTTTAGAAAGTGACATTCCGTACAGATTCAGTGTCTTAAACATTGTCACTCATAGGGTGAAGATCTACCAGGGTTGGTGCAGAAGGACAGAAGATCAAACTATACCCCCTGGATTCTTTCTCCTCTTCTGCTTGTACCCAGAACTGTGGAGGGCTCATAGGCAAGAAAATCAGGAACAGGTGAGATGCGGACAACTCGATATTGTTTTCACTTGGTTCTGCCAGATTTATGACACAGACACACCAAGGTCATTTTCATTGAATGCCTTTGTTTAAGCTATCTTCCTCATTCAGGGGGCACAGACCTTTCACTATTTACTCAAATTTTCATACATACCCTCAAGTCTGGAGCTGATCATGCAGCACAGGGTTTCACAGCATGGGGTTCTGGGGTTGGCAGGCACAGGCTCTAATTCCGGTTCTGCCACTAATGAGCTTTATAGCTCTGGATAGGATACTTCATTTCTCTGAGACTCATTTTTCTCATCTACAAAGTGGTAACAATAATTATGCATTCTTTTTATTTTTTTGGACCCAGGATTGAACTCAGGGGCACTCAACCACTGAGCCACATCCCCAGCCCTATTCTGTATTATATTTAGAGACAGGGACTCACTGAGTTGCTTAGCTCCTCACTTTTGCTGAGGCTGGCTTTGAACTCGTGATCCTCCTGCCTCAGGCTCCCAAGCTGCTGGGATTATAGGCATGCTCCACCGCACCCAGCTCACATTCTTCATTAAGATTGCTCCAAGGACTAAATAAGCTAATGGATGTAGAAAACAATGCCTGACATGTGGCTGGGACTCAAATTTAAATTTGTGGCCAGGCACGGTGGCACTCACCTGTAATCTCAGCCTCTTGGGAGGATGAGGCAGGAGGATGGTGAGTTCAAAGCCAGCCTCAGCAAAAGTGAGGCGTTCAGCAACTCAGTGAGACCCTGTCTCTAAATATAATACAAAATAGGGCTGGGGATGTGGCTCAGTGGCTGAATGCCCCTGAGTTCAATCCCCAGGACAAAAAAAAAATGTTTTTCAATTTGCAAATATGTACTAAGTGCTTATGACATACAGGTACTATGCTAGGTATTGGGGCTATAATGACTAAATGTTAATTATTTATTATTTTTACTAATATAACTACCATTATCATTTTTCCCTAGATTATGTCCACCAACAGCTTCCTTCTTCAATTTTCCAGCACACCTAATTCAGATGTGATGCTTCAGTGTGCAGTGCCTTAATTATGTCATGTGTGCACATCTGATCACTTCAGAAAACCCCAAGCTTTTAAACAAAGGAAAATAACTACAGCAGGCAAAACACAGCAGAAGTCAGAAGATTTGGGCACTACATCATCTCTTCTAGCCCGTCTCTATTACCTGTATCCCCTTGGGTAAATCATGTCAGGTATTTGAGTCTCAATTTCCCCATATGTGGACTGGAAGAAATCCTACTAAATTGATTATCATGGTTATTCAAATCCTTTTTTATATATATTTAGTGTAGATGGACACAATAGCTTTATTTTATTTATATTTTTTATGTGGTGCTGAGAATCAAACCCAGTGCCTCACACATGCTGGGCAAGCTCTTTACTGCTGAGCTACAACTCTAGCCCCCAATTCCTCTTAACTTAAGCGGTTTGCTTTGATTTATCATTAGTGAATGTAGCCTAAGTCATCAGTGTCCAGTAATGAAAAGAGCTGAAGTATAGGTATGTGATCCAATTTTGGGCTTGGGTGAGTGATTCGATGCCTGCTCACACACTTCCTAAGGAATCAGCCTCAGGCAACAATCTTGCAGCTTTTCTACATCAGGTGAAAATGAGTCCTTTTTAGAAATATACTGAATACATTGTCAAAGTTTTTCTACCTTTCCTTAGGAAAGAGATGGTGAAAACTGGAGCCAATGTGCATTTCAGAAAAGGACACAGAAGCAGAACTTCAACCCTTAAAATATGAGAACATCTGGATTTTAAAACAAAAAATGATGACATCCTATTGGCTGAAAACATTTCAAGTGAAAAGAAAACTGTTTCCTTTTAAACTTCCTTATAGAATACTCAGATTTATTTTCAACCTTTAACAGTTTTCCTAAACTTTCCAGCACCATCCGTTCCCATTCCGTCTACCAGCACAGGCACAGACTCAGCCTTAGCCCCTGAGACTAGGGATGAGCATGCTCCACCAAGGTCTCTGCTACTTAACCACAGTCTCCACCAAGGGATTCCTCGTCCCCCTCCCCCAGCTCCTGCTCTCCTCATTTGTGCATATTATCCCTGCCCTCTTCAAGGAGCTTCCTTGACCCCATTGCTTCCACTGACCAACACCCCATCTCTCTGCTTCTCTTTACAAGCAACTCCTCAAAATAGCTGCTTGTAAGCTACTTCAGAGTTCAGGAATCTACTGAGATTAAATCACTCATCTACACCTTGATTTACCTGAGTACAAAGAAAACATAAGGGGAGATGTGGGTCATCAATTTTAGTCTCTGATAACATCAAATGACATCTTTCTTTTTATTAACAATAATACTAGAAAAAGCCACAATCTATAAAATAAATCCATTCGCAAACATTAGTGTTTAGAGGGCAATTTATAAGATCAAAGAGTTTTCAGGTGCTTTTTCTCATTGAATTCTCATAACATCCCTGCAAGTTGGAAGAGTTATTAAATCTCCATCTTATTAATGAGGAAAGGTCTAGGCTGGGTGGGTCACTTGCCAGGTGACAGGGCACAGTCAAGTGGAGGGAATGGAGGTGACACCTCGGTTACCCAGTGTCTATGTGAACTCTGGTAAGTCATTGGAGCTCCTTCTTCTTTAGTTTTCATGTGTACAAAGTAGGAACACCTCCCTGGGTTGCTGAGTTCATGCAGAATGCTTGACGGACAGGTAGTAAGTTGGGTTGTTTTTTTTTTTTTTTAATATTTATTTTTTAGGTGTAGATGGACACAACACAATGCCTTTTTTTTTTTTTTTTATGTGGTGCTGAGGATCGAACCTGGGTACCTCCTGTGCTAGGCGAGCGCTCCACCACTGAGCCACAATCCCAGCCCCCAGGTAGTAAGTTTTAATGTTAACAGCAGCCTTGTCAAGGGCCCAATGCGGGTCAGGCACCCACTAGTTTTAGAAATGCAAATGCTGCCACTCCACCACATAAATAATCCAGTTCTAACTCTCATTTTAGCTAAAAATTCAGACAATATACAGCATCAAGTCACTAATATTTGACATAAAACAAGTAAAGATATTGGAATGTGTTTTATGTTCTGTGGGATAATTGTTTTAAAAGAAAGGGGGGAAAAAAAAACCCTCCCAAACTGTTCAAAGTATACCAGTGGTTTGCTGATTTAAACTCACCTTCCTTGATCTTTCCAGATTCAATATAAGGGGTAAGAAATAATGGCTGTCCTGTATCTCCCCTAGGAGGCTGGAAAACCTGGGCACGTTGGTACAAGGAGCGAAACAGCCCATCACAAGGGCTGAATGTAAGCAGGGCCAACAAAACAATCACTTTCCACATGGTGCAACCTGGTCCTTCTGGGGTCTAGGATGAATGAAAACAGTTACATTCCACAAATGAATCCAGAGAGTAAATATTTACCTAGCTTTTTAACATGCAAGAAAATTTATTTATTCACGTAAAAAGAAAATGCCATTGTGTAGAAAGACCGTAGGCTGAGCAACTTAGACATCACCAATGAATAAGACAGGCCCGGTCCCTGCCCATCCTGCCCTGGCCATTTAGAGGGGAATCCTTCAAGGGATTTACAGTGTAACTGGAGGACAATTTACATTTTTTAAAAAGTTCAAAGGAAAATCAGCTAAAGCATAAAGACAAAGGCTTCATAACTGTCACCAAATAGGGGTAGAGAACATTATGCCACCACAGAAGGGAAAAGGATTGCAGGCACAGGTGACGTCTTATCAAAATTGACATGAACAAAAGGTGGGTGGAACTCAGAGAGGTGGGACAAATATGGAATTTCACTAGTGCGTGGGACAGCTGAGCAAAGCCCAAACCTTGGCTGTTCAGATGAGCTTTGCAGGAAAACTAAAATAAGCAATGGATTTCTGGTTGTCTCCTCCATCTCAATGAATCCTTGAGTTTTGTATCCAAGAACACAAAAAGTAAGAGAGGGAGGGCCCTGCCATTACATCTAAGTGTCTTCCCTTTTGTTACTTGATATACAAACTCAAGAAGTCAGACTCTCAAATGTATTACTCACACAGCTTGCCAAGGATCTTCAAATCTGATATTAGCTGAGAGTACTCACCTGGGCTAGCTATCATAGTATATATACTTAAACTCATACATAAACATGTAAATCATGTTTATAATGGGCTTTCCCTTGTATTTTTAGCTGATTGAATCTCCTAATAACTCCACCAGGAAATCCAGGATTATTTATTTATTTATTTGGTACTAGAGATTGAACCCAGGGATTCTTAACAACTAAGCCACATTCCCAGAAACACCCCCCTCCTTTTTTTTTTTTTTTTTTTCCTTTTCTTGAGACAGGGTCTCACTAATTTGCTGAGTTGCTAAAGCTGGCCTTAAATTTGTGATCCTCCTGGCTCAGACTCTTGAACCACTGGGATTAAAGGCATGTACCACCATGCCCAGCAGAAATCCAGAATTATTATTGCCAATTTTAGATATGGAAAATTGACTCAATTAAGTATCTCATGCAGAGACATGAAGGTACAGAAACCAGGACTTGACCTAGGTCAGGGCCAGGATGGGGGAGAAGGAAGTGAGGTATAGAAGCAGGGTCAGAAAACATCTTTATCTAGAATTTTGGCTTATTTTTGTTTCTGTCATGGATTTTTTTAGCCTTATATGGATTGTTTTCAAATATTTCAGTAATATTTATATATTTAAATATTTATATTTATATATTTAAATATTTATATTTTAACTATTTATCTTGATTACTGAGCTTTTCTGATACTCTTCATCTTTCCACCAGAGGCAGATTACCCTCTTGTCCCATCCTAATCCCAACCCTGCTGAGTGTATTGTGATAGCTACTCCAGCACCATCACATTACCCTGCTGCTATTTAAGTATGATCCAAATCCTTAGCTCTAAATTCTAAGTAAAGTATTTTAAATGAATAAATACTCCATTCACTCAGCTTTCTGGATGCAAAATAAAATATACAATTATGCAAATACAATGGCTGCTTTTGATTGTTCAGTGCTTTAAAATGCCAAGCTATTTAGAACATCTCAAAAATACAAAATGTGTAAAAAATCTATTAACCACATGCTTAACACAATCCAATTTGGCATAATATGAAAATACTAGTTGTTGCAAATTTAAAATGCTTTTCAGCCACATTTTCCCATCAACACAAAAGTTTATAATCATAACTTGATTGAATATACGACCCTTGTCATGTCTCTCAGGGTTAACCTAATAGAATTCCCCACACTTAATGTAAATAAGTCCAACCCAATATGGTATGGAGTGAAAAAAAATGTTTTTGCATCTTATTGACTATAATAAGGAACAAAATGAATTTAGAAATTGAAATTAAGTTTGCAAGGAGCTCAAGGGTAATGACCACTATGGCACGGTTAAGACATTTTTAAAAAATATGTGAACTTGTTACACTGATATTTTAATAGGATAGCTACTAAATGCCTGAAATCCACTATCCTATTCTGATGGTGGCGGGGGTATGATGCTAAAAAATAATAGAAAACATCTCTTCCAGTAAGAGGTATTTTTCCTGGGGGCAGAAACAAGAAACCAATCCTGCCATCTATTCTCAGTCTTCTAGCTGTAAACCTCCAGTCCCCTGTAATGGAAATTATTAATAATTAAATAACCACAGTAGTCACGGTAAAGCTTCCCTTGCAAGCAGAGGTTGACTCAAAGATGCCAAAATATGATAGAGGTCTTGTTTTAATTGACGTATATCGAAGACATAAAAGTAAGAGTTAGGTCAATTTAGCAGGTCTCATTAACATTTAATCAAATAGCTATTTGAGTCATAATTTCCCATGTAGGTGAATTAAAGCAACAACAGACTTCATTTCATGGTTCTCATATAACAGTCACAATTCCTCAATGGTACGTACCTGTTGTCTCTCCTAATGAAAATGAATGCTATTATGAATAGTAGAGTGGGTTTTTTTTTTTTTAAAAAAAAAAAAAAACATACCCTTCTCTAATGCTTTTGCTTACCCTAATTAGCTTGAATATTTTTCTTTATTAAACATTTCTTGAGCACTTTATAACTAACAAACCCTGTACATAATAGGCTATCTCCCACAAAAAGTGATAGAAAAAATGTATTAACCATACACATCATCATCTCTGCTTGAAATAATGGGAAAACATTGTGGCTACTCCAAGTTCAAGTTCATCATCTTGAAGGATTCAGTCCAAATGGTCCTCTTAAAAAATATTTAGAAACAGAATAAAATCTAGGTGAACTCCAGCGATACCAGCAGAATCCAATAAAGTTTGAAAGTATCTGACTTGCTAAAATTGTCTTATTAAATCTTAAATGTTAGTTGGAAACCATGTGTCCAATATGCAATTTTAAAATATTTAACCAAGCTATTTATCCCAGAGCTCTTCAGAAAAATACAAACTGTCAACAATTTAAATTTTCAGCAATAAGACATGAGACAAGTAAGTTACTATACACCAAAAGGATGGAATTATATACAGCAATTAAAATGACTCTACTGGGAATGCTTTAGAAAATATAATCAACTATTAGGTAAAGAAAAGAAGAACACTAGGTTAGATTTGTGGTACTTTCTCCTTATTTAATAGTTTCAAGTATTAAATAAGTTTTCTATAATAATTACTCTTATAACTAGAAAAAAGTTTTTTTCTGATTTTTTGCTTTATCTTAAAGTGAAGCAACTGATAGACATGGCAAAAATGTGCTTGTTCCCTATTCCTTTTTTTTCCTACCTGGTTATGACCTCTTGGGTTTCCTAGGAATAAGGTTCTGTTTGCACTTCTAGAACAGGTTGCTCTTTCTCCAACATTCTGTTAAGATGTGTCCTAATCTCCTAAACCCACAGAACCTCAAAGACTCAAGATCATGTTTCTTCTTTGGGAAATTAGAAGGCTCCTGATAAAGGTGAGATGCTGTTACATTAATAATTAATAGTATATTTGTATTTAATTCTGCCTAGAGTTCATAACAAATATGCACATAAGTGGCACTAAATAAATATTTGTTGAATTGATGGGTCTAAGTAATGAACCACACTATTTTAGGCCTTGATGAGACAATAATGTTCATGTGGTCCAATTCCTTCAAATGATGGACTAGAAAAGTAAAGCCAGAGGAATAGTTGACTTAATCAAGTTGACATCACTGGTGAGTGGCAGGGCCACCCCTCAAAGCCAGGATTTATCTATGGCACTCAATCTAATCTTATTTCCATTGTCCCATCTTTGGTTATTCAAATATTCTGACTCTTACTGACTTATTAAAGAACAGCAGCCTGTAATAATCCCTTTGGTAGACATTGCCAATAAAATAAATAAACAAACAATAAAGAGAAACATAGGTAGACTTTTTCAGAGAAGTTTGATTTTTAGAAACAACTCTATAATAATCCAGGTTCAGTACTTTAACATATTAGTGCACCCTGGCAAAACAGCAACTTGTCTGATCATACTCGGTGTGCTAGAGCCAGCCCAAGAAGAGGGGCCTGCAAAAATTTCAGGAACTTTGCAAACCAATTAGTCAATACAACCATTGTTAAATATTAAAACATAAAGACTTATCCTGGAATGAGTTGTATTTTTAAATGTGGGTTTAATAAAAGTACTTGAAAAACTCATCACTTTCTGGTAATCTTTGTACATTTTTGCATGACCTATGATCTGGAGTCGTGGTGTTTGCATCTGATTGGCATACAGTTACAAAGAGTTTGCTTATATTACAGTTTGCTTCTGCACATCCTCGTTCAACACTGCATCCAGAAGCAATGTTGGTAGATCAACATCTATGATGATGGCAGTATTTACATCACAGAAATCAGCAAACACCATGTGTCAGGGCTTTCCCCCCAGAGATCCAGCTGTTAAACACCTGCCTGCACATATTGGCCTCATGTGCATTATTTGTAAAATGAGCTGCATTCTACTTTCCGTTAGCTCACACTCGGATCCCAACTGGGATGGCCAGAAGGGACATAGGAAAAATCCTGCCCAGTTATCCTCTATGCATGAAGCAAAGGTAAAATACCAGATAAGAAGGCCTCAAAAAGAAGCCCGAGTAAGTCACTGGAAAGTGTGCATTCTATCAGTGAAAAAAATAATAAGAAACTACAGGACAAGGACAAAGAAACCAAGGGCAAACATTTTAACCAGCTTCTGTTCTCCCCCTTTATCTTCATCTCCAATTTAGACTATAGACTACTCTAATCAAGAGAGTAATGATGTTTCATGCAATAAACATTATAGCTACAATTAAAATAGTTATTTGATTTTCCTTACATTTTTAACTGCTTTAGATCCCACATGATAAAATATTTTAAAAAATAAGCCAACTAGTAATAGACACTTCCATGCATTCTGTAATAAAAAGGCACACAAAAGTAGTTCTTCTATTTTAAAAAAGATGCAGTTCCCCTCTCAAGATTATTCAAGCGCATCCAAATCATTTGAATTCGGCAATAAAGGGCTATTGTGTAACCCTGAATTAAATGCCAGCCCAAATCCCAACTCCAGCTATTTTGTGAAAAGAATTTCCATACAAACAAATGGTAAAAGAAGACTTTTATTCTGAAGGATCCACTATTCATCTTCCTGAAGACATCATTTTAATTTCTAAAATTGATATTTGAAGCACTCTTCCCAGAGAGGACATGTCCGTGACACACAAGGTGGAATGCGCTGACACTTACAGACCTATCTGCTCCTCACAGGCCACACCTCTGGCATGAGACCGTGGCGCCTAATCTCTCTAATGAATTAGTGTCACTGTCTCTGCAGCGGTATTCTTGGGCTTGTGGGCACAGGAGACAAACCAGAGTTATCGGGCAGGCAGAGAATGAGAAGAACCAGGAAGACAAGAAAATCATGTGACCTGGCACTACTGTAAGGAGCTTGGCCTCGACATCTCACACCATCCAGAGGAAATGAATGAGAGTGATGGCAAGTGAAAGCAGACATAGTTCAATATGTTAGTGACAGTTTTGAGCTTAAAAGATCATTCTCATGCCAGGTACAGTGGCTTACACCTGTAATTCCAGTGGCTTGGGAGGCTGAGGCAGGAGGATCATGAGTTCAAAGTCAGCCTCAGTAACTTAATGAGGCCCTAAGCAACTCAGTGAGACTCTGTTTCTAAATAAAATACCAAATAGGGCTGGGGATGTGGCTCAGTGGTTGAGTGCCCCTGAGTTCAATCCTCAGTACTGGAAAAAAAATAAAGATCATGATCAAAGATATCATCACAATAATAACACCAGTAATAACTACCAATTACTGAACACTTTCCATGGACAAAGAACTGTGCTAATTGCTTTCCCTGTTTAATTTCTAACCCTTACCAGGTAGGCACCGTAATCATCCCATTCTGTAGATTTTAGGAAACTGATCCTAGGAGAATGTACATTAATTATCCAAGTTCATATAAGTAGTAAGTGGTAGACCAAAGAATTGAGGCTCAGGGCTCAGAAGGTGACCCCTTAAACTATGGCACCTGGGCACACTGACTACTCTAAGCCAACAGAATTGGTGCAGGAAGGTCTCTGACCGTCTCCCACCCTTCACTCCTGAAAGCTGATCAGAAAAGAATTTCCTGACTCACCTTGCCTGAAAATAGGTCACAAAGACCTTCTTTCCAGACTGGTTCCAGAAGAATGCCACATGGAGAAGCCCAAGGGATCTGGACAGGACTTGCCGACTCCCCCAGCCCCCCAACTCATTGCCATCAGATCCTACCCTTCTGCCCTCCAGTCATACCTCTGCATGACCATCCATAAAAATAAACAGCTTTCCCCAGGTCTCTGGGTCATCATTTTCTGAAGGTTCCTGTGTCACTTAAAACTTTGTTAAATAAATTTTCTATGCTCTTCTCTTGCTCATCTATTGTTGTTTATATTATAGGGGGTCTCAGCCTTGAACCTTGTGCTGGGCAAGGAAAAGATATGACTTTTTCCTCCCTACAATAGCCAATCCTAATCAGCCTCCAAAGACCTAATGATAGCCCCCAGACCAGGATTTCCCAAAATGTGCTACTGGGGTCAGGTAACTTTGTAATTACTACATATATATCCCCACAGAGTTAAACTACTGTTTTTGGGAAGTCCTACTTAAAGCCCAGTATTTCACAAATCAACAACATTTGACCAGGAAAGTCTTTCCCTATGCAATCTTTTTTTTTTTTTTTTTTTTTTTTTGGTACCAGGGATTGAACTCAGGTACCCTCAACCACTGAGTCACATCTCCAGCCATTTTTTTTTAATCTTTTATTTAGAGACAGGTTCTCGCTGAGTTGCTTAGGGCCTCACTTTTGCTGGCTTTGAACTCACCATCCTGCCTCAGCCTCCCGAGCTTCTGGGATTATAGGTATGTGCTACCAAGCCTGGCTCTTGTGCAATCTTAATAACAATTCTGCATCATATACTCTGTGACTTTTATTCCTGCAACACACATGTTGGAGAAACATCTAAATCCTGCACCCTACTCTGTGTACTCTCAGAAGAGCATCTGGACTAACAAAGGTCAGGAAATGCGTTTTCTAGTAGATGGCCTGGGAATGGGAAGAACCAGCCTTGAAGAAAGTGTGAAATCCTTCAGGTGCAGACAAGCTTGCTTGATGGCTATTGGGAGCACAGCAAATGGAAGAGGGGGTGCTCATGATAAGGTGGGAGAGAGGGACAGGGCTCAAACTTGTAGGCTTCTCTGTCTGCATAAGGATTAACAATGGGAGACGACTGGAGAGTTATAGCAAAAGAGTAATATTGTCTGATGCACTTCATAAAGTGATCAAAGTGGCTGCTATCCGGCAGGGAGATGTTAGAAGAATAAGAATGGAAGTAGGGCACTGACTAGGAGTCCAATGAAATGATTCAGGAGCGATGCAAGAGGGTGGGGCTGCTCCAGGGAGTAGCAATGGAGCTGGTGAGAAATGGTCAGCTGCATTTTCAAGGCAGACCCAGCAATATTGGTTAGTAGGTAAGATATAATGACTGAGAGGAAAAACAGAGATAACATCTTTGTCTAACAAAACACCTGATACTGGATTATTTATAATGAACAGGAATTAATTGGTGACCCTGGAGGCTAGGAGGTCCAAGGGCATGGCAACAGCATCTGGTGGACATCTAGGAAGGGCCCTCTTGCTGCATCACAACTCGGCATGGGACATAGCACGGTCAGACAGAGTGAGCAGGTTGGCTTGGGTCTCCCCTACTCTTCTTTTTTTTAATACCTTTATTTTATTTATTTTTATGTGGTGCTGAGGATCGAACCCAGGGCCTTGCATGTGCTAGGCGAGTGCTCTACCACTGAGCCCCAGCCACAGCCCCTTTCCTACTCTTCTTCTATAAAGCCTTAATGACATCACAGGAGCCCCATGCTCATGACTTCATCTAACCCAACTACCTTCCAAAGCCCCCACCTCCAAAAATCATTCACATGAATTTAGGGATTAAGTCTACGAATTTTTTGAGAGACATTCAAATCATAACACACACAAAAAAAATCTAGTTTCCCCCCGCCCCGCAAAGGGACTGCATCGTTTATGAGTTAAACTGTGTTGTTAGGATGAGGTAATACTGGAGTGGGGTGGAACTTCAATTCAACATGATTCACATCCTTATAAGAAGCAGCAAGAAATACAGAGAACACCAACAAAAATGGAGTAGCACAGAAGAAGACAACAGCCACATAACAACACAGGCAGAGTCTGGAGAGGTGCATCCACAAGCCAAGGAATGCCAGGGATCACTGCTAAACACCAAAAGGTAAAAGAAGCAGGAAGAGTTTTCCCCTAAGGGTTTCAGAGTGGGTGTACTTGCTGACACATCATGTATGGACTTCTCCATAGTCCAGTATTATGAGGAAAGAAATTTCTATTGTTTCAAGTTGCCCGAATTGTAGTCTTTGGTTAAACCAGCTCTAGGAAACTAATACATGGATGGAAAAGCCACTAATGGAATTTGGGGACACTGTGGATAGAGTTGGAATGGAGGGGGAAGATACAAAGCCCCAAGAGTTCTACTTTAAGTTTCCTGTTAGGCATTTAAGTGAAATTTTTGAGTGGTTAGCAAGAAAATGGAAAAGGGAAGAGAGACTGATTGCTTAAGTAAGATATGTCTGGCCTTGTTGTAAGCCAGGATTTCCCACAAGGTTCTTTATAGAAATCTAGTACAACAAGATAAATGAAAAATGTTTGGGAAATTCTGAATTAAGTAAAATTAAATGGGTTTCAGCAATACAGAGCATCTTAGAACTTTTCATCATATACACAAATGTATCGACTTCAACTACTATATGCAGAATCTTAAGTCTCATATGGGAATGATGAGGAATAGTTGGGCATGGGAAAGGAACTCTAAAGCCAAACCAACCAAAATGTCTACATGTGCATAATCAAAGGGCATACACTTATTGAATCTCCTCACTGAGGATTTTAAAATCTAACATGCAGCTATCCAAGATGGAGACAAGAGAACAAGCCCACAGACTGGTTTGTCTGGTTCTTGAGTCACTGAAATAATTTCTAGTATTGCTCTGTCAGCAGTACCTGAAGAAAATATATATACTTTCACTGTTTCCTGCTGCCTTCTAACAACTGTCCATAATATCTTGCTACAATTTAATGATTGATCATTAATATGATACCCATATTTCCAAATTCAAAACAAACATTTCAGCCTATAATTGATTTTTCTGACATGTTCCCATTGCCCCTTTTATAACTCTATCATTGTCTTGTCTTCTGTAATCTGTGCTTTCATGGGTCTTCTAGAATTTTCTCTTTCATAGTTTCCTCTTTGTCTACCTTGCCTTTAATTATGGAGTCAGGTTTCCATCCCTGTCCACAGCTTATCTCACCCCCACACACACTCTCCAGGGTGGTCATCCACTAGGACTGTCTGCTGTTACCACTCAGATCAGCTCTTCTTTAAAGCTTCAGGTTCATCAATCTAATCGCCAGCATGACACTTCCACCTGATGTCCTGAGGGTTTATTAAATTCAACACCTTGAAACAGAACCCAATCCTTCTGCTAAAACAGTGAAATAAATGCTCTTATTTATTTCTCTTCCCACATGAAACCTCCCTAAAAATGAGAGTAAAGACATTTTTAAAAGGTATAAAGTGGGGCAGGGGTGGTGGCTCAATGGTAGAGCGCTTGCCTCACATGCATGGAGCATGGCATTCGATCCTCAGCACCACGTAAATAAATAAAATAAAGGTATCGTGTCCATCTACGACTAAAAATTTAAAAAAAAAATAATAAAAAAGGCACAAAGTCCATGACTCAAGAAAACAGGAGAGACAAGAGTAAATGAGGCAGATTAAACTTTTGTTGTTGTTAGATGGAAAGTGAACAAATGGTTTGCAGAGAACGCAAGCAGAACATAAATGAAACACAAGACAGTTCACGTTGCAGAACAGTGGAAAGGCTCAAAATGGAAAGTACTGGACACTGCAGAGTGCTAAGTGAAGCCTGAAGCCAGAAGCAGAGGTGAATGATGTCCCTCAACACTGACAAGTCCTCAGGGCTTCTCCTCCTGCTAACAGAACAGGGGAACAACTTATTCTAGAGAAAACTTATTCTTCAGAAAATTGAAACAGAAACAGTCTGGACCTGGGACTGTGAGAAATGGTGAAGAAGAGGCAACCCTCCTGAAAACTAAATCTACACACCAACACCCCCAGCCTTGGAACACGGAGTGCTGACTTGGCAACCACGACCATACACCTCCTCCTCACCCTATGCAGGATTCCTCCCTACAAGAGCTGGATCCTAGAAATGCAGACATGGGGTCCTCTGACGAAATGTGTTGGACTCCAACAACTAACTGCTGACAGGTCCCTTCAACACAATGGAGCTTCCAACCAGCAATTTAGTTTCTCACACTTACATAAACAGATTGCAAGGAACCACAGGAAAACTGCCAACTTGGAAGAAAATGCAAAAGGAACTACATGGGGGAAAAAAAAACTCAGAAGTAACAGCAATGCACCAAACAGAATAACTTGGGGGAAAATTACATACATTCTTAAGGAGGTAAGAGAAGTCGTTGCATTTAGTAAACAGCAGAATGTCATTTTTAAAAAGCATTTGGAAAAATCCAAAAATAGGCAGTTGTAAAGGGGGTATATTAAAACGTACAAGAAAGGGATTGCAATTATAGTAAGCTACTTGGCTCAGCCATGAGCAATATTTGCATAATAAGGTGAGCATTAGATATTGACTTAGCAAAAAAAAAGGAAAAAAGAAAAGAAGAAAGAAAAATAAAAAGAAAGAAAGAAAGAAAACTCTATAATCAGGGTAAGTTGGAAGATATAGTACATAAAAGTGCTAAGTTCTCACCTTGTTGAATAGGAGGTGAATAGAAAACACTTCAAAGTAACAAAAAGTACAATTTTCTAACAAGAAAACAGGACTAGGCAGGTTACTTAGAAATTGGAGATAAGCTGCATGCATGACTTCGACTAGGGTGGGTAGATGGTGGTACCACCAAGATCTCCAAGTACTAGATTGTGTCATGACTTCAACTAAAAGGATTGTGTTCTGTTTCCTTTTTGCTGTTCTGTAATGTGAATTGGTTTGTGTTTCATTTATGTTCTGCTTGCATTCTCTGCAAACCATTTGCTCACTTTCCATCTAACAACAATGAAAGTGGCTCAGGAGGCTGAGGCAGGAGGATCTTGTGATTCAAAGTCAGCCTCAGCAACTTAGCAAGACCCTAAGCAACTTGGTAAGACTCTGTCTATAAATAAAATACAAAAAAGGGATGGGAATGTGGCCCAGTGGTTATGTGCCCCTGGGTTCAATCCCTAGTACCAAAAAAAACAAAAACAGAATTTGAAGATAAATATAATGACAGGTAAAAGCACTATAATAGGTGAAAATATAGGAGGAAGTCTCAGAGATAAATGAAGGATGGGTTTATTATGAGAACTATTACTCAGATTTTCACCTATATATATATGTATTGTATTGACAAAGATTAAAAATAATTAAGAACTCAAAAACCAAATGTATTATCTTTTTCCCTGAACTTATCCTTCCTTCTCTGTTTTCTGTCTTGGTTGGAAATAGCTGTATGCTGTCAAATCCTAAAGCTAGGAACTTAGGATTTATTCCTGACTTGTCTATTTACCCTTTGCTGCTTCTCGCAGCAATCACCCACTGAATTTCCTATATGGTTTTCAAACCCCCACCGGCTTCTCTCTATTATTACATCTTCAGACTAATCTAGTCCTTGTCAACTCTTGCTTGGACTTCTGTAAATCTCCAGGCAAGTTTCCAACCTTGGTCTCAACTCCTAGCTAAGTGAATCTCGCCATTCCCCTCATTTGGTGTTATTGCTCTGAATTGCAGAGGTGGGGGAATGGATTTATGCCTTTTAAAAAGGTGTTAGGCAGCAACAGGTAACCAATCAAGAGGCAGGACATAGCACATGGAGGAAATGGAGAAGGAACAGAATAGAACCTAGAGGAGTCAATGGAGGACTGGTCATGCAGAGTCTTGTAAGATGTGCTAAGAAATTTACCTTTTTCCTTAGTGACTAGGAACGGTTGAAGGGCTTGACATTTTGAAAAGAATATCATGGCCATAGTGCAAGGACAGGCCTGGACTGGAAAGTTAGCAGGCTTCACAGTGATCCAGAACAAAGATGATGGGAGCTTGAATGAAGGTGGGGAAATGGCAATACCACAGGATGGTCAGGGCTGGTTGGAAAATACCAAGAAGGGAGAACAGGTAGAGCCCCGTGAGTGATGAAAAGGGACAGCTGAAATAGAACAAAGAATCTGCCTGACTTCCATCTGACTTAGACTAGGGTGGGTGAATGATGATACCACCAAGATCTCCAAGTACTAGATTGTGCCATGAGTTTAACTAGCATCTATGGGATCTGGGTGAGTCTGTGTGTGTGTGAGACAGTGAACGAGAGAGACAGATAGACAGACAGAAACAAAGAGAGAGAATAAGATCCCCAAGAAAGTACAAATTGGACTTGCTCCTGATCAGACTGAGATGCTCCTAGCAGAAAACTGCAGTATTTCAACACAATCAAGGTCACACTTATAAAATGACTGGCAATCCTTTCTTCTGAGTTACTGCTGTTTTCTTACCAATGATATTGGTTTGATGGTCCCTCCCACCTCCTGAACGGAGACTGCTGAGAAAGTTAGTTGCCCAACTTCCCAGGCAACTTGTCATCAGCCAATTCTCCCGATGGATTCTTCCCTTGACTCCCATAACGCAAGGCCATATCTGGAGGAAACCTCCTCCTAGCTCCCCAAACCTCAGGGTCTGGGAGCTCCTTTGTTGCAAGGGAACTAAGAAAACCAACTTTATGCCATTACAAGTGTATTCCTAGTGGTCTTTGATCAGTGAGCTTTAACATCCCACTTGAAAAGTGTACTGAAAAAACCCGAAATATTAAGGGAGGACCATAAAATATACAGAGAAGAGAAAATAAAGTCAGACCATGCAGGGGAACTAAGGCCCTCCATATTGTTCTGAGACACACAAGAAAGCCCTCTGCCACAATTCCTGCCCACACACCAGTTCAAGTCCCAGCTGTGACTGTGTCAACAGGTGTATCCTTGGGTCTGTCAATTTGTTCCTCCCTCTGGACTGCAGTTCCTGAATTTGTAAAGAGGTTAGATGAGCAGTATAATTCTCAACATCCTCTCCCAGCTTGGAATTTCTATGATTTAAAACAGCAGCCAAGAAGATCAGATAAAACTACTGTAGGGTGTGAGTCATAGTGCTGATTTGTGCAGGCCACCCGGATGAGAGAGTGAGCTCCAAAGCTCACTCTGAGGCCTTGAACCCATACACTTGGGTCAGTATATGTAAAACCAGGTCCCTAAGAAAGGCTATTTTGGGGTCTGTGCCACAAAACCGGTTCAATTACATATATTTTGAGCACAGATTTTTTAAAAAATCAATCCCTATCAGCAAATTCTCAATCAGTGGCTTCCAGCCATTTTCCTTTGAAACAAAGTCTAGATTCTTCAGACCCTGACACTTAGGTACGTGTTTATGGTGAACTGAGGAAGAACTCCTGATGTCACGGCAAGCACTGCCTTCTGCCAGTTCAGGAAGCCCCTGGGTCACAGTGGCACAAGAAGGTCACTGTCTTCCAAGCCAAATAAATTCCACAAATACTCCAACACTGAGAAGGGGAGAAACAAAATAACATGATACAAATTATTTCCAGTTGATTAGCTGCTTGAGAATAATATTCTTCACCAAGAAACTCAGTCAGGAATAGTCTTCACTTTCAGAACTGATTGTGGCTGCCATTTTTCTCTTGTGTCGAATGCAAAACTCATAGAGTCCAGATGTGCCTTTGACTTTCTTCATTTCATGCTGCCTGACTTAGGAGCTAATGGGTTTTTGCCCAGCCAGGTCTTTCCCTACAACCTTCCTATCTTCCCTCAGCGCTGAACAAAACCATCTCTTGGTCCGTTCAAATAACCAGGCACTTCCATTTTTCGCCATGAAAGTAACTTTGTCTTCTCCAACAGCACTCAGTTCATTAGAGATTCTCTGGACATATCCTATAGGGTGAGGTAATTTGCCAGAATTATGAGAATGAAAAAGAGAGAGCACCTACTTTCAAGGAGCCCTCATTCTAGAAAAGAAGGCAGACATATGCACAAAACCCAGTAACTCCAGGAAGATTGGGTAAGTGCTAGAATAGGTCTCCAAGGCTTCTCTCTATAACCCACTACCCATAAACCCTGCTCTCGTTAACTCCTCATTGGATCATGATCCCACTCAAAGTGCAAACCCCATTGCCCACGACGCAACTGGCAACCTGTAACTTAGCAAACAAGAATTAAAGAAACAGGTCAATTCTTATGTCTAACAAAGTCTATTGAAGTGACCTTGCTATGGGCCCACATTCTGTCCACTCTCCTTCCAAAATCCTCACATAGAAGGGAAAATAAATAAAAGACGCAACCTTAGATATGTACACACAGAGGATGCCGGGGGGGGGGGGGGGAAGACATGAGTTTGGCAATAAAAAACAAATGACAGAAATTAATTTTTCTCCATTTCACCCTTCAAACAATGAGGATTGAAGGTATGAGCTTAAGGAAATTAATGAAGTACCTATTATGCTGAGAGAAGGAGGAAGGTTTCATGAACGTATCACTTTTAGGGGGTTGGCATTTCTGAGAGAGGTTAGTCCTTTGGGCAGAGTTTAAGAAATTGGGTGAAAATAATACAGGACAAGAGGACAGACATCCCATAATAAGTAATTATGCAATTTTGCTTTGGGCTTCCTTGTTGAACCATCTCCCAAACCAGGGTAGCCCCAGCAAGGAAACCACACATGCAAACGCCCAACACAGTGCCTGGCACAGAGTTGGGAAGCATTTGGAAAGACAATGCAGGCCTGGCATTTCTGAGAGAGGTTAGTCCTTTGGGCAGTATGAAGGATTGAGAGTGTGCACACACTACTTCAAATGTGTTTTCTGCCACTTAAACCCCTGTATGTTTAGGTAAAGTACTTGCATTCTGAATGGAAGCAAACTGCCTTTCATTGTGATGGTGAGGGATACATGAGATGATACATATATATTTTTTCTACTACATAATAACAAAAGATAGTCCCTGCCCTCACCATATACTTAAGATCGTGGATCAATCCTTGGCAACACAACAGATTCTAAATAAATCTAATCTCACTTGTCTTGCAAGTGGTAATTATAATGAGTTTACAGAGCTGAATATTTTTTTTCAACCACACTGCTTGGATTAAAGTGGAAGGGAAGGAGGAATTTAGATTACTTACTATTTGGACAAAGTCTTGGTGATTGTGCATCTGGAATAAGGGTCACACCTGAGGTTTTCATTTGGAAAATATGGATGCCATCAGTTAGGCTGCTATGATTCCAGATAGAGTGGTCTTTGTCTTGTGAAAAGATAAGACGAATTCATTAAATTACCTGAATTCCTATTTGGAAGTGGTTTACATGAATAAAGCACTACATACTCTAAAAGTCCTATATTAAAAAAATTAACTTTCTTCCTTCCCCCTCCCTCAGCTATTTTCTGCACCTCTTATAAAGGAAAGACTTATGCCCCACTCTATTAGCAGGGAGGTTTTTTTTTTTTTTTTTTTTTGTTAGTGTCTGTTGTAAGTTATTAAGAAGAATTGAACACTGCTGACAGAAGAGTCATTAAAATACTGACAACTGAACACCTGTACTTTTTCTGTTCCAAAAACACCATATAATCAGTTCTTGTCCTTCTTTCCCTCTTTCTAAACATTCTCATACCTGAGCACTAATTGCTAGTCCTTTTGTTTGTTCAGTCTTGACGCTGATGTCCAACATTTCAGGACAATATTCTTACTCTCAGCTGAAACTTGCACCAAGTTTCAATCCCTGGAATCCCACAGTGTCTATAGCTTCCTCCTCTTCTGACTTCTTTATATAGGGACCACACCATAGAGACCCCACTATTACCACAAATGTCCAAGTTCTGACACCAATGGTCCACACCTGAAGTCAGTCCTGAAGTCCCACCTGTGTTCCTTATCTTCTCTCTGCAACCCATTCTGTTCACAACATAACCGCTGCATTTGCAAAGCCTCCTAACATCTCTCAGACTTCAGATCCTCCTAATGCTGACATTCGAATGAGCTTTCTAAAACACATGACATCCTCTTTCTCGAATGCCTTCAATGGCTCCTAACTACAACCGGAAGAACATATAAACTTCCTGTCATGAAATTCAGTGTCCTCCATAGTGAGACTCCAACATAACTTTCCAGAACAAAGTCACATGACCCCTTCACAAATTATGCTTCGGTCCAAATCAAAACCTTCCTCCTCCCCTGACCTTACTCTGCCTTTTACAGCTTTATTAAGCATAATTTTAGACCAGTAGGAGAAACTAATCAGTAGCAGTTGAATGATAATGCAATCTAGGTGGGGTGGAGAGAGTAGATATATACTGTAAAATTCTTTCAACTTTTCTGAATGTTTGAACATTTTCATTATCAAACACTGGGAGAAATATTGGTTAAATGAATAAATGGGTAAGAGAACGAATCTCTCGAGATCAAAGCTACCTCCGCCCCAAAGAACCATACAGTTACAAAATTACGCCAAAAAGTCTTTTTGAAAGATGAGTAATGGGATATGAAGTCTCCAAAAGAAAAGAAAAAGGGATAGCCCCAGAATGCCTAAAAAATTATTTTGACCAGTAATCAAACCTCGCCAAGTTAAAGACAACCGCTATCTAGAATTAGTCTACTATGAAAAGGTTAAGAGATAAGCCCCACCTGTGAATTTGCTTCTTCATAATATTTATTCTAATATAATATTTATATTATATATAATATATATTATATATAATATATTATATATTCTAATATAATATTTATTCTAAGAACATAGTCACTGCCCTTTCCATCATTACTACCCTGTCTTGTCTCCAGGCTTTGAGCTAAAGCAATAAAAGCAAAGCATGTGATTTCACAATCAAGTCTATACCTGCCAATAATTCCCAGGGAAGAGAAATCTCAGTACCCTGGTTTCACTTTTGTTATGTGTAGGAGCCTAAGTTTTATGAAGAAAGGGCCTGATAGCTGTTTAGTGAACTCAGTCAATTATTACTTAAAACTTCAAACTTGCAAATATAGCATAAAACTTCAAAAGCTCAAAAAGGTTCCTGGTTTTGACAATAAGGTACAGCTCTGACTTTCTGCCCAGCTTAACCACTCTCCCAAGTCAACACAGATTTTTGTTTGTTTGTTTTTTGCATTGCTGGAGTATCCAATTCAGAGCCTCACAAATGCTAGGCAAGCTTCAGATAGATAGATAGATATTAATGACTTGTTATTTTAGAGGCACCTTTCTGAGAAACTTCCCCAGGTAAGTTCTTTTCAATGTTCTTAGTTTAGCCCATAAATCCCACATTATAAAACCATTGGGAATAATAATCATGTTTGCATTTTTAAATGAACCATACCTCCTATTAAGAATGAGTCATTAGTGATTTATTTACCTTGGATATTTGCATGCTAATAAAAGGGTACCTGATGCTATCTGAGGCAATACCTAAGCTCTTCCTCTCTAACTTTGTTCTGTGTATATTGGGGTAGCAGATTTTTCTCTAACAAATCATATGCATCTCCAAACAATGACAAATTCATTAACAAAATCCAGTCATACTGGATGAACTCTCCTAAGTCATTCAAACTGTCATTCCAATCCAATCCCACCTACTTTTTAGACTATTTAAGCCTAGCTAGACAATTCACAGTAGTCAAGCTATGGAACCAACCTAGGTGCCCTTCAACAGATGAGTGGATAAAGCGAATGTGGTATATATACTCAGTGGAGTTATTATTCAACCACAAAGAAGAATGACATTATGGCATTTGCTGGTAAATGGATGGAACTGAAGAATATCATGCTAAGTGAAATAAGCCAGTTCCCAAAAACCAAAGGTCTAATATTTTCTCTGATATGCTGAAGCTCGTCCAAAATAAAAAAGAGAGAGAGAGAGGAAGGGAAAAAAGGGCAGTGTTGGGGGAATTCCATCAAAATACAAGAAAGACTAGTAGACTAGTTAAAGGGAACTGAGGAGGTAGGAGGAGAGGGACAGGAAAAGGACAGACAGTGTAATGAATCCAGCCTAACTTTCCTATGTACATATGTGAATATACCACAGTGAATCTCACCATCATGTTTCTCTGCAAGACACTAAGAACACAAAACAAAACAAAACTGTAAATAAATACCAGAAAGATCAGGGATAGGGTTGTGGCTCAGTGGTAGACTGCTCACTAAGCACAGGGGAGGCACAGGTTCGATCCTCAGCTGTGGGCAGCCAGACTGAATGATTTCGCATTCTTCCCTGAGCAGAGAGGCTCTAACTGTCGTCGCTACATCTCGTAGTGACCTGGACATTGCCCTGGTCTAGGAAATCTTCAGACAGAGGTGTGTCACAACCATGGGTCGAGCTACGCTCACCTGTTCCTTTGTGATATTACCCCTTTGCCCTGTTTGGAATAGAATGTTCCATGGAAATGCCCTTTGTGTGTCCCCTTCTCTTGCTCTGCCTTTGGGTGTGGCCTTCCTGGATGTCAGTCAACCTGCTGACAGCAGACATCACTAAGCTAGACTCAATCCCCTGAAACCTGACCCCTTGCCTCATTTGAATGGCTTCTCCTCAATAAAAAAGATTCAGCATGTGCTCTCTCGCTCTCTTTTTGCGGATCCTTAAGGTCAGAGGAACCATCATAAGACCCCCAAAGAAAAAGTTATCTCTGTCTCTTGTGTGGTTATTTCATGCAGCCCAGTTTCCCTGGAGTGATCCTGAGTGTTTTTGTTGCAAGGAACGCGACACTCAGAACCACATAAAAATAAATAAAGAATAATAATAGCAGATGGAGTAAAACAATTTTTTTAAATAGAAAGATCAGTAGAATAGAGAGAAGGACAGAGGGGAGGGAGGAAGAGAGGGAAAGAGAATTACTGGGCACGGAATTAGAGCAAAATATTTTCCATAGTTTTAAAATTATGTCAAAATGGGGCAGGGTTGTGGCTTAGCGGTAGAGCGCTTGCCTCGCACGCATAAGGCACTGGGTTCGATCCTCAGCACCACCAAAAAATAAATAAACAAAAAATTATGTCAAAATGAAATCTGATAGTATGTATAACTAAAAGGAACCACCGCCCCCCTCCCCGCCCCCAAAAAAGAAAAGAAAACAACTGGGGGAAAAAGGAGCCTAGCTAGAATCCTACTGTAGGGCTGGGGATGCAGCTCAATGGTAGAGACTTTGCCTTGCATGCACCAGGCCCTGGTTTAGATCCCCAACACTGAAAAAAAAAAAAAAAGTTTTTGTTTTTTTTTTAAGCAGGATTCACATATATTATAGAGCCAATTATAGCCCTCCCAAACAGTCAACACCTATTTTTAAAAATGAGTAAAAACAGCTTTTTGCTAAGAACAAACATTGCAGTGTGAATTTCCATTGTACTTCCACTAGCCTGGGTACACAGTACAGTTCAGCAAATCCAGTCAGCTGAAAGATCTTGACAACTGTAGAGACTTTCATATGCTAACAAAAGCCAGTATAGTGCACTTTTCCAAAAGTGTTCCAATTCTCATTTTGAACAACTTTCTTATAAGCTACTTATCATGTTAGTAAAAATACAGTCTCATTGGATTTTTAAAAATATATCTCCTTTTATCTCTATGCTTACTCATTCCACAGGAAAAAAAAAAGTTAAAACTTGGTCAAATGTTGAAGGGGAAGAGGAAAAGCAAGGAAGAGTACCTCCTTCCTCATTTACTGATGAGAAAATTGAGCCTAGGGAAGAAGTAATGTCCCAATGTCACCCAAGCGATGGGTACTAAAATCAGCATTCCAGCATAGCCTTGACTAGCTCCAAGACCCAAGCACCCTACTGGGACCCACTGAAACTGGAAGGAAAGTAGAGGATGGAGAGGTGACTGCCTGAGAATCATGGGCAACCACAGTCTTTATGTGTCCTGAGTTTGGAAGATTTGTCGTCATTAATTATAAAGCATAAAGAAGACTACCTTTCACTGAAAAGCCAAGCACTGTGCTAATTAGGCACTTTCTATATGTTATTTCTAATATAACGATTCTGTATGTAAAAAGAAGTGACCATGGTCTCTGCTTTCCAGACAAAGAGACTGAGGCTTGGTAAGCTAAGTTAAATGCCCAAGATCACCAATTAGCGAGGTCTAGAGCTGGGTTCAAATCCACACTTATGCCCAAGCCTGATTTTTTTCCCTGTATGATACCAAGCTGAACTGCAAGGTCCCAAGGACCAAATCCACTTGGCAGGAGCTGCTACTTCTTGTCTCTCCAGGTTTTCTCCTAATCACACATTTCCAGCATAATAGCCTTCCTGATATGTTCTCTTTTCTTTCCTTAAGCTACATCTCCTTGTTTGGGGTACACTGAAATCCAAGGTGCTTTCCACTTCCCCTCTTCCTTAGCATCCAAGAAATCAAACTGCCCACAGAGACACCTTGAGGAAGAGAGGAATGTGTCCCATCCCCTCTGGCCCCCGCATTGGAGGATGGGGGCCTCCGCAGCTTGGCACTCTGTATAAGGGCTCCCAGACTCGAAGTTGCATTCTGGCATGGAAGAACCTTGGCTGCAACTGCCTGGGATTGTGCGTGGAGCCTTCTGGAATGTTCTCCGGCTGGAGGCACAGAGAGCCCTTAAGTCTTCCCCAACTGAAAAATCGGACCTGACCAAGACCTCCCCATTTTTTCTCCCCTCTTGTCGCTGAGGGCTCCTGAGACCTCTGGCCTTGCGCTCCCTGGGTCTGGTGCACCAGAGCTAGGCCCGCAAGGCAAGGGGGGCACCTCTCCCGCCAGCAGGTGGGGGTTGTTCCAAGGCAAGGGGGACACCTCTCTCCCGCAGGCAGGTGGGGGTTGTTCCCTGTGCAGTGGGCACAGACTCCAACTGGCGGGTCTGGGGAGGGCCCTAGGGCATGAGCATCCCTCTGGTCACCTGTATCCTGTGCAAAGCCCACTCTTTGGAGGAGTGCTCCTCTAGGCTCCTGTGACCTAGACCTATAAGCCAAAGGTGTGTCCCCACCTTCAGGTCCCTAGCCGGGCTGAGTCAGCACTTTCCATACCAAGCACTTTCCGTAACAAGAACCAAGCAGTCCCAGGCTGAAATCTTAAAAATAGTAGAGAAAGCATGGCTGTGGTACAGTGCAGTTTGGTTTGTTCCTTTCTTTGTTTTTGTTTTGTTTAATTTTATTTTCCGCTTTTGGAAAGCTGCTGAGAATTTCACCCCTGTTTTTTAAAAGTATTTCCCAGTCCTTGTAAGGGGTGTGTTTGTCTAGGAACCAAGCATAGTTTGTTCCTGTTTTAGTTAGCTTTTTCACTGCTGTAACTAAAGCACCCCATGAGAACAACTGTAGAGGAGAAAATGTTTATTTGTGGGCTTATGGTTTCAGAGATCTCAATCCATAGACAGCCGGCTCCATTCCTCAGGGATCCAGGTGAGGCAGGACTTCATGGTGGAACACTATGGTGCAGGACAGCAGCTCACATGATGATCAGAAGCAGAGAGAGAGACTCCACCATTCTCCAGATACAAAATATATACCCTAAAGCCCCATCCCCAGTGCCCCAGCTGCCTTCAATCACCCCTCAATTAATCCCATCAGGTGATTAATTCACTGATTGGGTTAAGGCTCTCACAACCCAATAATTTTCTCTCTGAACCCTCTTGCATTGTCTCACATGTGAGCTTTTTGGAGACATCTCACTTCCAAACCATAACGGTTCCCATTATTTTAAAAAATCTGCATGCTTTCATTGATCACGTTAATAGTGAGCAGTGATGACATTACTGCAAGGACTCCTCCTGCTTGACTGCATAGTAACCTTAGAATAACCTGATGTGTTCTGTACCACACTCATATTGAGACTTCTGTTAAGTAATCCATTTAGGGTCACATTGCTCGGGAGTGACCTGAGTAAGTATCATTAACCACCACTAGGAACTGGGTACTAAGCCTGACCACAGGGGGATTTAGAACCTAAAAAGGCAGGAGGTGCAATGGTAAGTAGATAAAAGTAAGTCCAGGAAGGTCTCAGTCCCAGCACCAGCAACACCAACTGGGAGACAAAATAGACCACTGAGGACCTTCTACCTTAGCCCATTCTCCGGCTAAGTGTGGTTGCATGAGTGAACCCAGAGGAAACCAGCAATAGAGCAGCCCAGTCGACCCACCAAATAGGAAAAAAAAAATTGTTTCAACCCATTCTCAATGTAGGGTAGTTTGTTATATAACTAAGGCTAACTGAAACACAAGCTTTGTGGCCTGAAACAGATTGCTTAATATCACTGAATCTGAGTTTTCTCCTAAGTACTTAGGCTACGGAGTTGTTGTGAGGACTAAAGGAAAAACTCCATGTAAACAATGTAGTCAATGACCACAGCCATCATTTGCCATCATCCACCATCATAAATAATGCATGAAAGTACTTTTACCCACCAATCCTTTTATAGAAAAAAAAATTATTGGTGGGAAAAGAATTTTCCTTTAAGACCAAGATCTATCCACCTTAAATATTTTCAGGGTCCTGAGCAATAGTACAAAAATAAAGGTTCATAAACCAGTTGCCTAAATATTTAAGTTCCCAACTAAGTTAAAAAACTATTAGGCACCACAGTTTCCATCTTCCAACCTTTGCAGATAATATCTTCCTAATGATGTGAAAGGCCAGGTTCAAACTCCTGGATGCTCTATACTTAAATGTGGGGACAAAGGGAGAGCTGGTTTCCAAATCTAGTCTGTAGCCACCTCCTCCCTTCCCACAGGACTCCAGCCAGTAGGTGAGAGCTCAGTCCAGCTCCCCCAAAAGTATCTCCCTGCCCCCTGCCATTTTCTTGGGCCTTGAAGTACGAAGGCCAGAATAAGTATTGTCCACTCACGCTAGTGTAGTCATTGAGAGGCAACACTCCTGCTTGTACCATTTGGGGAGGGAATATGGGGATCCTGGATACTCAGAACAATATTGGGGGATTATGGACTTGGAGATGAGGGAAGACAATTAATGAATTCCCTTGGACTCCTCACCCTATTGGGAGGAGTACAGCCAGTCAAGACACAGAGAGAAGAGACTTCTAATGGATGAATTCTGGACAAGGGCCCCTTGGGCCTAAGTACCAGGACAGCTACTAGCCCACAAATGCCTGTCCCCAAAATGAAGCCAATTAAATGAAAACCAAACTGGATGTTATAATAAATACAGAACAAACCATTCTTTGGCATTGTTATTTAAAAACAGAAGGATAAACACTGTGGCTTACAAAAACATCAATTGAAAGTTTAGATCGATTTCATGATCACTTGGTTCTGTGACTGTTCAGTAATATCTGGTTTCATTTTAATTTTTATTTTGCTTCCCCTGGATGAAAAAATGACACACATTCACTAAAACAAACAAAAAATACAATTACATTTATTAAGATACAGCCATGTAGTGCATAACAGTGTCAACAATGGACCACATATATAATGGTGGTACTATAAAATTATAATGGAGCTGAAAAATGCCTATCACTAGTGACATCGTAAGGTCATAGAAAAGCACATTACTTATGTTGTTTGTGGCAATGCTGTATAAATAAACCCACTGTGCTGCCACTGGTATAAAAGTATAATGCAAATAATTATGTACAGTACATCATACTTGATAGTGATGATAAATGACTACTATGGGTTTATGTTAATGGTTTACTAATATTACATTTTTATTATTTAGAGTGTGCTACTTCTAGTTTAAAAAGCACATTTTGCCATGTTACACTGGCAGCAGCTTTGTGAACCTTGTCATGCATCTCCTGATTGCATCATTTTCCCTTGCACTTGATTTAGTCTCATATTGTGTTGTTCATCATGGCTCCTAAGCATATGGAATCTGTTACTAATGCTGTCAGGAAGAAGCAATGTCCTGATTGCCATAGAAACAAAATTAAAAGTTATTCCTATAAAGCTGCAAATTCAGTGATGGTCATTGTTCTCCAGTCAGGCATATCCCATTCTGTTATAGCTAAGATTTTGAAGAACAAAGTGACAGAAGATGGTGAAAGATCTGCATCACTGAAATAACAAACTAATAAAACTCAAGAAGGACCTGTATCAAATAACTTCTAATAATCTGGATTGAAGACCAGATGCAGAAGCAAGTCCCTTACAGCACCACAACAATCATGGCCAAGGCCAAAATCATGTTTGCAGTTTGGAAAAAAAAAAAAAGACTGGACCCAATTATGAGGTTGAAGCTACTGCTAGCTCTGGTTGATTTAAAGGATTAAAGAATCATTATTCAGAGCTGGTTGTGCCTGGTACACACTTGAAATCCCAGTGACCAGGAAGGCAGATGCAGAAGGATTGCAAGTTTGGGGTCAGCCTCAGCAATTTAGCGAGGCCCTCAGCAACTTATCATGACCTTGTCTTAAAAATTAAAAAAAACAAAATTAAGAAGAGCTGAGGATATGGCTCAGAGGTTAAAGCAGCCCTGTGTTCAATTCCTGGCACAAAACTAAACAAAACAAAGAAACAAGAATCATTATTCATTACATAACGTGAACGTGAGTGGTGAGTCTACAGGTGCTGATATGAAGGCAGCTCAAGAATTTTGGGAAACTCAAAATAAGCTGACTGTAGAAGAAAATGACTTGCCAGAACAAATCTTCCATATGGATAAACTTCCCTATTCTGGAAATGGATGCTTGGAAGAATTTTCATCCATAAGGAGACCAAGTCAGTGCCAGGTTTCAGGGCTTTTAAGGACAGAATAACAGTCTTGTGCTGGGGCAGTGTAACGTACCGGCCCTTTGTGATCTGGCACAGCGAGGACCCCCAGTATGAAGTCATGCGTGATCAGCTTCTCTTCCAGTTCTTCCTGAACTGCTGTGCTGGCCACGTAGAGAAGTTCTGTTGGAGAACAGCACACCTTTCCAGAGCGTGTTTATGGTCGACGACTGTCTGCACAGCCTCCTTATATTGGATCTTTATCCCAATATCAACGTGGTGTTTTTCCCTCAATGAATCACTTCTTTGATTCAGCCAGTGGATGAAGGCATGACAGCAGCTATAAAGACCTGCCCCCGCCCCCAGGACCTCTGCTCAGGTTGCTGCTGCAACTGAGGAGGAGACTGTGAAGACATCCTTCCGTTCTGGAAGGATTACACGTCTGTGACTGCATCAAGAGCCTTGCTTGGGCTTGGGGTGATGTCACCGAGGAGTGTCTGAATAGTATCTGGAAGAAGACACTTCGGACATTTGTTCATGGGAATGGACAAAACTCAACAGGCTGAGATTGAGATGAGAAACACCTTTGCCCTGCATGTGGGTGAGGGTATCCTTGAGGAGCTCCTGGAGGTGGATCCTGAGGAACTGATTAGTGAGGAACAGGGACAGGGACATGTAGCTGAAGAATAGGCAAGAGAAAGGGAAATTTCAGGAGAAGAAATAGTCAATCCCCCAAAAAAATTCATAGTGAAGGGCAGAACAAAAGCTTTGCAGGCCACAGTAAACTCTTTAAAAAGTGTGAGAACATTAACCCCAACTCTGAAAGATTTTCAAATATAGAGAGGAATGATCCTCCCACATTATCTGCTTACAAGCAAATGTATGATTAAAAAAAAAAAAAAGCAAACCCCCATGGACATATTTCTGAAAAGAATAACACCTCAGGCAGGTCCCTCAGGAGGGATCCCAGAAGAAAGTGTTGAGACCATAAGAAATGACAGCTGTAGGCCTCAGTGGGACAAGATGTAGAGGTGGAAGATGGTGACGTTGATGATCCTGACCTGTGCAGACCTGGGCCAATGTGTGTTCATGTCTGCATTTTTGACAAAAAAAAACTTTAAAATTGAAAGAATAAAATATATTTTTAAATAGGGGAAATACAGAGAAAAGATATAAAGAAAGGAAATATTTTTATGTATCGCACAATGTGGGCTTTAAGCAAGGTGCTGCTACAAGAGTCAAAAAGTTTTTAAAACTTATAAGTTTACAAATTAAAAACATTATAGTAAGCTAAGATTACTTTATTAATGAAGAATTTACCTAAATAGATTTAGCATAGTCTAAGTGTGCAGTGTTTATAAAGTCTTACAGTAGTTCACAGTGAAGAGCAAGGACTCCCTCCCTGTTCACTCTCCACTCACCCACTGGCCCAAAGCATCTTCCAGTTCTGCAAGCTCCACTTATGATAAACGTCTGAGATAGGCGTATCCCTTTTTATCTTTTATACTCTGTTTACTGTACCCTTTTTCAATATTTGGATATGTTTAGATTTACAAATACTTCACTGTGAAGTTAGATTTGCCTACTGTACCCAGTACAGTAACATGCGCTATGTGGGTAGCCTAGGGGCCATGTACTGTGTGCCAGAGTCTAAGTGTAGAGGGCGATATACCATCTGGATTTGTGAAGTACACTCTAGGATGCTTGCACAATGGCAAAAACAGCCTAAAGACAATTGCTCAGAATGTGTCCCTATCATTAAGTAACCCAAGACTTAGAGTCAAAAGAAGTAAACCTCAATGCAGTTATGTAAGTTTGTAGCATTTATATTTCTGAAGTTAATAAAGCTTAAAATTTCACTTGCATGTTTGGGACACACTGTATCTGTGTCTATTGTATGTTAGGTCTGTGCTAGACACATACACACACACAAAAAAAAAAAAAACAAAAACCCAAAAATAGACAAACAGTCTTCTTTAAGAAATTTGCAGTTCAGCAAAGGGAGGAACTTATATTGATCCCACCATATAATATGATAAGTGCTGTATTTGGAGCCCATAAAGAGTGCCTTGGGATCATAGAACAGGGAATGAGTGCCTGCCTGAAGGGCCAGGGGCATGTCACCAAAGGAGGTGACATGAAGCTGGACATTGAAAACTGAAATACCATTGAGGGGAAAGGTAGCAGTTCAAGCCAAGGAGCTGTGTCCTCCAGCTGATGCTGTGTTCTGGGAAGGGTGGACATTTCATGCTAGACATGTCCCAGTGGAGCACGCCATGGCTCTACTACCACTGAACTTAGGAGCTCAGACTGATGTGAGCTTGGAAAGGCCTTTACTGCTGAGCTGTGGAGGCTCATTCAAAGCTGATCATTCACAACTAATAGATTGGGAAATGTGTTTTCTTAATGAAATAGAACAGAACAGAGTAATAAAATAAGTGTTAGTTTCCCAGGCGTACTATAATAAAGTACTGAAAACTGGGTGGCTCTAAACAATAGAAATTTATTGTCTTGCAGTTCTGAGGATAGAAGTCTGAAATTAAGATGACAGCAGGGCCATCTTCTCTCTGAAACAGGAGAAGGATGCTTCCCTGCCTCTTTCCACATCTAGTAGCCCCATGTGTCCTTTGGCTTTTGACAGCATCACTTTCTCTCATTTTTACAAGGTTTCTCCGTACATCTCTCCAGAGCGTCTTTCCTCTGTGTTCCTGTCTCTGTGTCTCAGTTTTCCCTTTTTATAAAGACATTAATCATATAATGACCTCATCTTAACTTGCACCTTCTGAGATATTGGAGACTAGGACTTCAACATGTGTTTTTGTGGGACATAGTTCAACCATGGTAATACAAAAGAAAGTACCAGAGTAAATCATATTTTGCAAAACTTTGTTTCATTGTGTGTGTGTGTGTGTTTATGTGTGTGCTAGTCATTGTATACAATATATTTAGTAGCTTAAAACAACACTGGGTCAGAAATCAAAAATCAAGGTGTTGGCCAGACTGTGTTGTTCTGGAGGCTTCCAGGGAGGATCTGATTCCTAGCCTTTTTCTTTTTCTAGAAGCTGCCTATGTTTTTTGGTTCTTGGCCCCTTCCTGCAACACTCCAGTATCTCACCTTCATCCTCACATCTCTTCCCACTCATTGTGATATTCCTGTATCCTTCATAGGAGGGAAACTGGAGTTTCTCTGCTTCTGCTGGCAGATGGGGTCTGTGTAGGCTGCAGGTTCTGCAGCCAAGAAACAGTGTTTCAGCTCTTAATGGAGGACTGTGCCCTCTGGTATTGCCACAGACCCCAGCAGCTCACCACACATTTCTTCTTTCTGGGTTTTTGTCGCTGAATCTGAAGAATGAAACCCACAGACAACAGAAGGCAACAGCGAAAGGAATAGGTTTTATTCAAGGAAACAGAAACAGAATTCTCCCAGAGTGAGAATGAGAGGTGGGCCCAGCAAGAGGGGTCCCAATAGGGGTTGAGTGTGCTGCTCTAGGGATTTATACAGACGTGGGTCAATGGCTATTGGTCCAAACTTCTGCTAATAAGGGTTTGAAAAAAGTATCAGTACTAATTAGAGTTTGGAAAAGTATTTCCACTGGTTAGCTCCTAAGTCCAAACTTCCATTCAGGTCATTTCCATTTTGTGGCTGCTATTTTGTAATCCCAGCTTCCTGGGAGGTTGCTATCAGCAGATCATGCATGCCCAGGGGTCTGGAGCTGTAGTGCTTCATGGACTGGGTGTCAGGGCCTGGTCAGCCAGGGCGGGTTGACAGGTGGCTTGTTGTGCACTGGCTTGCCTCAGCCCTCACCAGTAGTGGGATCTGCTAGCTGCAACCTGTGTGGATGCACAGCACCCAGGACTCCTGCTCTTTTCTCTTTTTTTACCAGGGATTGAACCCAGAGGTGCTTTCCAACTGAGCCACATCCCTAGTCCCTTTTTAATTTTAATTTTTAGACAGGATCTTGCTGAGTTGATTGGACCTCATTAAGTTGCTGAGACTGGCTTTGAACTTGAGATCCTCCTGCCTCAGCCTCCTGAGCCAATGGGATTATAGGTGTGCACCTCTGCACCCAGCAAGACACCCACCCTTGCTTTGAATAAGGGCAGTAGCAGGTAGTCCAGATGCAGCTGGCCCCCGGTGTACTCTAGCCCTCCCAGGCTGTCATTCTGCCTGCTTCTCCACTCTTCTACTCCACTGCTCTGCTGCTGCTTCTCAGCAGAGACCAGTGGACAGGCTGCATGGTGGTTGAGGAGGTGTGTCATGAGGACCCTTGTGAGTGCCTGGATAATTTTGTATTATCTCCCCAACTCAAGATCCTTGACTCAATCCATCTGCAAAGTTCCATTTGGTGTGAATCTATTCATAGATTCCAGGGGGGAGGACCTGTACAACTTTTTGAGGGGGGCATTCTTCATACTTTTACAGTCATAATGTAAACTATATTTCTTATCATGAGATATGGTCAAAAATAAATTTAAATAGCTTTAAAGTCTGTACTGGAGCACTTCTGAATTTGTTGACTAAGCTATATTGCTTATTTTTCTTATTACAAACATAATATATAACTATTATAGAAATGTGAGGATGTGTCAAAACATCAGATAAAAATTTTATTGCCACTCCTCAGAGATAACTAGAATTATATATTTCTGTCTAATCTTTTATCTATACAAACATTTATTCAAAATTGAAATTGTGAAGTTGTTTATGCTGCTTAAAAGCAGCAACATTTTATTTTCATAAGTTGTTAATTCAAAAACATAATTTTAATGGCTATATAATGTTCAATTCTACAAATACATGATAATTTATTCAACTGTTTCCAATAGTTGGTCATTTGGATTGCTTCCAATGTTTCCTTCTTAATAATTCACTGAGAAATATTCTCATGTAAAAATTTTATGTGTATCTGATTATTCCCGAAAAAAAAAAATCTAGAAATCAGAATTGCTGAGTCAGAGGGTCTTTGAAAGGTTATCCTGTTTTAAAGGAAAAGAGTGTTGGCAAGTTAAAGCACAGTGCAGGGGTGGGAGGGCACTGAGAGGAGAGTGTAGTCAGAATAATCTCTACCAGCCAGGTGCAGTGGCACATGCCTATAATCCCAGCAGTTTGGGAGGCTGAGTGAGGCAGGAGGATCACGAGTTCAAAGCCAGCCTTAGCAACTTAGTGAGGCCCTAAGCAATTCAGCAAGACCCTGTCTCTAAATAAAATACAAAAAATAAAGGGCTGGGGACATGGCTCAGTGGTTAAGTGCCCATAAGTTCAATCTCTGGCACTAATAATAATATCATAATCATCATCATCATCATCATCCCTGCCAAAGACTAAAAGACAATGTGGGCTTGGACCAAGTGTGGGGTTGTCCTATGTTAGTGTCCTAGGACTGCCATAACAAATCACTGCAAACCAGGTAGCTAAAAACAATGCAGATACAGTTGTGGAAGCTGCAGTCAGGGTGTTGGCAGGGCACTCTGGAGGCTCTGAGGGAGAAGCCTCCCTCACTGCTTTCCTTGAATCTTAATTCCTAGAATCCTCAACACTCCTTGCCTTGCAGCTGCATCACAGTGATCTCTGCTTCTGTCCTTACTTGGCTGCTCTATCTGGATGTGTGGCTGCATGTCTTCTCCTTTTCATACAAGGACATCAGCCATTGGATTTAGATCTCATTCTATTCCTGTATTGACCTCTATCTGCAGAGACACTCTTTCCACATAAAATCACCTTCTGAGGTTCTGGGTGGAAATGAATTTTGGAGTGATCCTCTATAACACACTATACTCCTCATGAAAAGGATGATACAACTTGGATATTTGGATGCATTAAGAGAATTTGGAGGCAGCTAAACATGGTGCTAGCCAAAAGGAATGAGTCTTTATTTCCATTAATTCATGAGTGCCCTGTCTTTTATAACATCCATGCTCCAATGAACTGTGGCTTCTGAAGAGACATATCTGGTGATCCTTATAAGAAATCCTGCCTGGAAGCCATAATGCATATAGGAGATCACCTATAGGGCATGCTTCCTGCTGGCCATTCAGGTAAGTTGGGCAGGAGCCTGGGAGTTGGATGATTTGGGTGCAGTCCTTTCCCTAGAAACAAATGAATTCCTTCTTTTACCTGCTAGCATCATTTGGTATAGTTGGCAAATATTTCTAATGGTTTAGAGGGGTACTTCCAAAATATTTGTCCCAAGAGTTGATAACTATAATCAACTTAATAATTGAAGAATCAAATTTATGTAAGCAATACTAACTTTAGCCCCTTTCTTACATTCAGAATACTCAAAAGTGGGCAAAAGGGTGGATTAGCAAAAAGAGATTGTTTAAGTCTTCTTCACTGATTGCCTTTTCTGAAAACAAAAAAATTAAAACAGGTTAATCAGTCCAGTTGAAGATTTTAGGGTATCCCCCAAGCGCCTACATATTCCAAGGAGGTTCTGGTTCAGCATGCATCAAAGTGTGGACCAGATCCAGATTTGAGTCTAGAATCTTCCACTTGGTGACCTCAGTGAAGTTACTTAATCTCAGTTTATCATTGAAGCACGGTGAAAATAATATTAGCTACATTTCAGTGCTATTAAGAGGATCATATGCAGCAGCACATAGAAAATTCATGTATATGAAGGACTCAGTAAATGATAGCTCTAACAATAATTGTGAGCATGCCAAGTCCAGGCCTGTGACTGCAATGCTTTCAGTTGTCTCGATTCAATATACTGAATTGTATCTGGATTCCACTCCAAAGCACCTCCACCTCCCTGATCTATGGCCAGTGCTTTGCAGTACTCTTATTCCAATTAAAAAGACACAGGGAATAGCTTGTTTACATGTCTTAAGCAGGTAAATACAATTCCAACTGCCTGGGTGTAGAGGTTGGATTTTGCATTTGTAGCTGCTGCCATCAAGATAAATGTGGTGCCAGAATGAAAACAAGGGGACTTGATTAACCCTGCAGGCAATCATGCCCCTCTTGGAAATGTCTGTGTCTCTCCCTACACTTGTCAAGGCTTCTGCCATTGCTCCTTTTAAGTATCATCACCTATCTTCAAAAGGAGCCTCCTCGCAGCTTGAAAATGCATCTCAGCACACCAAAAAGAGAGGCATCACAGCCTGCACCATGTAGTAACTTGCACAACAAACACTTTGCTTTAGAGAAGTCAGAGGTGTCACCCCACACACTTGAAAAAAGGCATAGTGCTATTAAAAGGGTTGGGGGGTAGATCCAGCTGGAGAAGCCCCCACTCCACAGCTGTTCTGCATTTCAGCCATGAACACTCAGGGCTTCATCCCGTGAGAGGTAGACCAGGTGGCAGTAATGCAGCCCTAAGATGTACATGCCCTGATCAACATATCTAAACACTTTAGTCTCCTCACACTTCCTAAGGAAGGGGTAACTCCTAAGACTAGCCTCAGGCTACAGACACCAGGGAAGTTGTGGATAATTACATGGTAATTATTTATAATAAGTGCTTCTACTCTCAGCTTGATTATCCTTCCCTGGGTTGCTTGCCTCCTTATGCCTGGTTTATGTAGGGAAACAATGTCCAAATTAATCTACGTCTTTTGTAAGCGAGTCTATACTCCTCTGACGATCCAGATGGTTTAGCGCCCTTTGGCAGCAGGTGTTAAGTCTTTTTACAAAAGGCATATTTTCTGATTCCCTTTGGCTATGCAGTAAGCTGGGAAACAAGGCTTCGATGGTTTAAGGATGAATTATAGGATTAATATAGACTTGGCCAATAAGGACAGCAGAGCTAGCCCTGTGTAAAAATGCAAGAAATAATCACAGCAAAACTTTGTAGGGGTTTATGGTTTGCCTAACACTTTTTATATATTCCTCTCTTTTAATTTTCATATCGACCCTACAAGGTATATGCTGATATTATGATGAACGTGCCATTGTGCACAGGTTAATATCTGATTAAAGGTCAGGCCTTAGGAGTAGACTGCTGGGGATTGGAATCCCAACTCAGCCACTCTTTAGCTGTGTGACCTTTGTTTTGTTAATTAACTTCTCTAAGCCCCAGTCTTCTCCTATGTAAAAGGAGGATAACATCAACCCTACAGAGCTGCTCTGGAGTTAATGGAATGGCTAGAGGACCTGTTCACATGATACCTGGCCCATAGCAAGAGGGTTTTTTCATTGACTGAAGAAAAGACATTTACAAATGATAAAAAGAGATCAAAGAAACTATGTAAGTGAAATGGTGTGGCCCACATCTCCCTTGGGCCACAGAAGTAAGGCCACTCTGGTGATCTGGGCTGGCAACGGAAAACAGCAACAACAAACAAACATGCAGGGAGGAAGAGCATGAGAAGAAGATTACCATTAAACAGGGACGAGAGGTGGGAGGGAATGGGAGAGAGAAGGGGAATTGCACAGAAGATGGAAGGAGACCCTCATGGTTATACAAAATTACATATAAGATGGTGTGAGTGGGGGAGAAAAAAAAAGAGAGAGAGAAATGTGTTATAGTAGATGGGGTAGAGAGAGGTGAGAGGAGGGGAGGGGAGGGGAGGGGAGGGGAGGGGGGATAGGAAGGGTAGCAGAATACAACAGACACTAGTATGGCAGTATGTATAAATGTAGCTGTATAACCAATGTGATCCTGCAATCTGTACACATGGAAAAATAAGAATTCATACCCCATTTGAATCAAATGTATGATATGTCAAGATCATTGTAATGTTTTGAGCAACTAATAAAAAAAACACACACACACAAACACGAAAATACCTTTTTCTCAATTGCAGGAGTCAGGACAGCTCTGTGACCTCAAAGATCAGCTCCCACACTGGAAAGAGGGCAAGGGGAGCAAGAGAGGCAAGCCAGAGAGAGACAGCACAATGAAAGCACCCTATTTATTGGGGAAAAGCCATTCACAGACTATTCCACCCAAATAAGGCAAGGGATTGGGTTTCAAAGGATGGAGTATTGGTGATACCAGGTTGATTGACATCTTGGAAAGCCACACCCATCTGAGGTGCTGTGTGGGATCACAGGCAGAGCAAAGAAAGGCACACATATGTGGCACAGCCCAATCAGGCAGCAATGTCAGGCTAGTCCCCTCACACACTCAAATGCGCATAGCTCACACACATGCCCCCATGGATGGCTTGGGACAAAATGGCATTTCATATCTCCTCTTTCTTTTGTTTAGGTTTTCTTTTCTTTTCCTCTAATGCAAATAGTGGTTAAGCCAGGTGTTCTGCAAATTAATAAGATATTGTGCCGCCCATGATTAGTTGCATGATCCAAAGCTGAGTTGATCTAGAAATGTGAGTCTCTGCCTTTTTGGTTCTGTAAACTCTCAAGGGCAGGGAAGAACCCCAAGAACTGAGTAAGGGTCACCAAGCAAAGGAGTACCCATACCATGGGTGAAGGGAAGCTGTGTGCAGGGATGCTTAAGCAATCACATAGAACAAGACATTGATTTTATCCATGGCAGCTGGAATGGAACTGCTCGCACCTCCTGCCTGGCTCGTTCCTATGGACTTATAGGACTCTCCCTGGATTTTGAGACAATCCTGCATGGCAGTTGGAAAGAGAGGAGGCTCTAGATGATCAGCCCCCAGGTCTCTTCCTTCTCTGCTCTCTGTCCCTGGCTAGAACTTTTCCTTCAGGCCTGGTTTCCTCATTTGTAAATAAGGGTCCTGTCCACTCATCTCTCCACCCACCCTCACTACCCTCCTCCCCACAGAGGGCGGTGATGACTGATTGAGCTGAGGAGTAGCATAGATGCCCTGGAAAGCCACACAGGTGCTCCATGTGCCATGTGTGAGACTGTGACCCCTCAAAGAATATCGACTGCCTAGGCAGAGCATCTCCCCTACACCCCACTCAGGGGTCTGTCAATGAGAAGAACAGAAAAGGAATTGTTCCTTCTTCTCAGAAGAGGGACTCAACACTAACTTCTTAAATTCTGGCCTCCTTTGCCCTGGGTTGGTTGGACGGATTCATAACTCCAGTTGTCCTCTTTCTGTGAACTTATTGTTCATTTCTTTCAGGAAATTTTTGACAGGAAACAAGTAAACAAGCCAAACACAGTCAATCCTCATTGTTCATGGTGTCTCAGTCAGCCTTTGGGTCACTGTGACCAAAATACTTAACAAGAACAACTTAGAAGAGGGAAAGTTTGTTTGGGGCTCATGATTCCAGAGGTCTCAGCCCACAGACAGCCAACTCCATTGCTCTGGGCCCAAGGTGAGGCAGCACATCATGGAGGAAGGGGGTGGTAAAGGGAAGCTGCTTCCCTGTGTAGCAAGGAAACAGAGAAAAAGGGGAGAGGGGAGGGACTGCAGGAAGAACAACCCTTCCAGGGCACAAAGTACCAGTGACCCACCTCCTCCAGCCACATCCCACCTGCCTATAGTTACCACCTAGTCCTTTCAAACTAAGATGGACTGATTAGGTTAAAGCTCTCACAGTCCAACTGTTTCACCTCCAAAGTTCTCTGCATCAACAGGAGATTCCAGGAGAAAGGGGATTCCTCATATCCATATGGAGTCCTCATATCCATCATGGATTCTGTACTTGCAAATTCACCTCCATGGTTTGGAGAACAGGGACCTTCCCTGCTCTTATGTCCATACGCCTGCTGCCAGAGTCTGCATATGTCCGTTAGATTAAATCCTTCACAGGGCTAGCTGTGGAGCTTAGATATGCAGAGTGGGGTGTGCAGAAGCAGAGAGGATGTAAGAGTTGTCCTTCTCCACACCACCGTGCTCCAGGGCAGACCTTCCAGAAGTCTCAGAATTCTAAACTCAACCTGGTTTTTCAGGTGGCTTTGAAGGTATATCTTTTAAGGTAAAAGAGTCCAGCACATTTAACAGTTTGTTACCTTGGATTATAAGTTTTAAATATTTAGACATATGGTAAGTGGGTTTCCATTTGTACTCTTGCCCTAGGCCTAGCAAGAGAGAAGATAAATGTTGGCTAATGTAAGCTAATAATACTAATAATACTTGAGGCCTGCTCGTTACCAGATCGTAAGCTAGTTAATTTTGACTGTTACGCTGGGGGAAGAAGGCGGTAGGTCTTTCAGTTGCAGAGCCTCTGAATAGCTACCATCTGGTACAAGAATTTCTGCATAGGTGCCAAGAGAGGCTCTACTCAACAGGGAGTCTCAGGGTCTCTGAGGATGTGCCTGTACCCATGTGAGGTCTGTGGGAAGGACCTCTGTAGCCTGCCTGGAGTCAGATATCAACAGACAGATGAGGAGCACCAACTAGCCGCTCCAGTAAGTGAAGGACCAACAAGGCAACAAGAGGCTGTGGGCACAAATATCAGGGCCTTCCCAATTCCTACGCAATGGATGAGGCCCTGTGCATGCTCTCGTGTGCGCTCTCTCTCTCTCTCTCTCTCTCTCTCTCTCTCTGTATGTGTGTGTGTGTGTGTGTGTGTGTGTGTGTGTGATCCAAACTGGAGAAGGAGCTTCCCCAACCTCCTCCTACCCCACCATAGATTTTATACCTCCTTGCCAAACTCAGCAGGTGTGAGCTCTAACTGGATTATTTTTAAAATATATAAAAAGATATGGCATTTCTTCCACTCCAAGAAGCATGAAACAGTTCACGTCTGACCAATGTATGAAGTATTATTATTATCATCTAAACTTGCTTTAGACCATTTCAGATGAAAAAATATATACTTTAACAGCCTAAGTGAAAAATATTTGTATCAATAAATAAATCTCTTTCCAAAGCTACAAGAGAAGACAAGGACCAGGGGAGAGAAAGGAACTAAAAGGTATTGTGTCCTTCCATCAGCCAAAGCCAGCTCAGGCTATCTCACAGTTTACCTCATTGAGACCTCCCCATACCTCTAAGGTTATGTCTTATTTTATAATGGAAGTAACTGAAGAACAACAACATCTAATCATTGGTCCAAGGTTAAAGAATTTGTCCGATCTGGAAGTCAAATCTCGTCCCCAGATCCCATTCTGCTCATGTCTTTGTCTAGCAGTCTCCACCTGGAAACTTAAAAGACTTCAGATTATACATCTCATTGCTCCGCCTCCCCAGTTTTCAATCCTGTCCCTTTAGTAAGACCAACCAGATCCAGTCTTTCCATCTCTGAAGGAGTATAGGTTGATTGGAGAAGACCAGTTGACAAATCTCCTCTTTGTGGTGAGTTTCTTCTATAGGATGCAGGGAAGCTGGGGAGGTGAGGGCAGTAGACAAGCTTGAGAGGGCACTTCTTAAATATCCTCTGTCCTTGAAGAGAAACTGGAGCATTTGTCCAGGTCTGACAGCTGGGAGGCGGGTCACGTGCTCCTACAGAACCCATGTACTCTCATCCTTTGACTGTTAGCTAGAAAACTCACTCCCACCATCTCTTGTCTTTGCCCCCTTAAATCTAAGAGGACCAAGGGGTAGAAGAGCAAAGCATGATGAGACAGGGGAAAGTTTAGATTCTATGTGCAAGGTTAGGCCTCAGAGACGGGCAACTTAAAAAATCACATGTTGATTTTGAGTTTTTTGACATCGAGCTCTTTTCCATATTCCCTTCCCCCAACGGATGAGTCCATTCTTTCGTCTGTTTAAAAACATCCCCACGGCATTTCACCTTCCTTGCACATCTGTGGCAAGGCAAGCAAGTGTCAATAGGAGGTTCTGACAGGGAACAGACAGATGTGAGCGGTGGGAACACAAGATGAAGGGAATCATTCTGTAAAATAGGCCTACTGTGCTGAACCCCTCATGGTTTCACTTTCAAAAAGCAATATACCTGCAGCTCTACCTGGCTTCAGTCCACAGGATACGTTACATTCCTCAGCAAACCACCTGTTCTCTGGAGGAGAAATGCAGGCCCTGAAATGCCAGTAAGGACACAAGTTACCCTGCAGGTGGAGAATTCCGTCACCCTTACCCAGACCAGATCCCAGAACTCAGAGAAGTAAGGATAACCATGAAATCTGTAAGAACAGGTCCCAATTAGAATCTCTCAGCATGGGCCAAAGTGACCTAGAGCTGTCATGGCAGTGACAGCTTGAAAGTCAGATGTCATCCTGCTTTCAGTCAAACATCAAGAGGTGGACCTGGGCAGGACTCTCTGGGAACTTCCCTGTACCCCCAGTAATAATGGAGGGCAGGAGAGGCACAATGTCCCTCTCCTCTCTGAGAGGACCCACTCTCTCCCTTGAGAGTGTCCCCCTTTTCCCTTTCCCATCCCGTCTAATAAACTCGTACCTGCTACTCTGAGTGACATGTCTGAAATCTTCCCATCCTGTTGGGAAGAATCGGGGTTAGAAAGGGGGTCTTTGCCCTTCCTCAGTTTCCCAGAAGGCCCCAGTCTGCAACAGCTCCATGTTCTAAAACTGTCAAAACAAATGAATGACTAGGTACTGCAGATTGTTATTTTTCTAAAATTGATAGGAAGGATATAGTTCAATTAGAAATTATAAATCTGGGGCTAGGATTGTAGCTCAGTGGTTGAGTTCTTGCCTTGCATGTGTAGGGCACTGGGTTTGGTCCTTAGCACCACATATAAATAAATAAATAAAATATTGTGTCCATCTACAACTAAAATATTTTAAAAAATAAAAATTATAGATCTAACCCATTGTATCACAAAGCCACCTCCAAAATCCAAAAATCTCTCAAAAGCTCTAACCTTGAAGGTGGGGGGAGTTAAATTCCATTAAGCTTGTTAGATAACCAGCCACATCTCATCTCATTTCTTTTGGGTTGAAATTTTGCCCCAAGGGTAAGTCAGCTATAGCATCTCTGTAAAGGTCATCTTTGAGAGAACCTTTGTTATTTTTTCCTCCCTGTAGATGTCTATAAACTAATTAAATATGCAGTTATTGGTGTGATTTTGACCAGATAGCTTTTTCATTAGTAGAAGTGACTATTACTCTTTGACATGGCTTGAACAAGTGTGATGCTATATTATCAGACTTTTCTGTTCTAACTACAGATAAAGTCCAGGAAGTTATTGTTCTTTATCAAAACTGACAATTGTTTTATGCAACTGCAAATTTGTCTAGGGAATGCCATCCAGCCTTTTTAGTGTTCAGATCCTATGACTGCCAGTAACCAAGACAGCTAATTTTAACACAAGAAAGGATGTCTGGCAAACATCAAAACAAAAGCTACCTTTTGAGCCTAATTTTCATTTTCACACATTTGTCCACTCTACCCCCTCTTGGTGTCAGCAGGAAATAATCTCACCTATGGAAAGAAAGCCAGCATCCTAACTGTGCTGACAAATTGAAGGGAAATGAAAAGGCTTGGTGATTGCAGAATTTTATCCTTACTTCCAAAAGAATAATGAAGAGCATTCTCTTCTCTCAACTTAGCATCCCGATCCCCACATCCACAGTTTATACAGTAGCCACCCACACCTCTGTATGGGAAGAAGCAAAAGGAATGAGGTTCAACCCTCCTGCTCCTGGCCACACCCACTGGAGCCTTAACCTCCAAATTGCAATCCTCCCACCCCTGTGGGTTTAGGGAGCTAAGTAGCTTGTGGTAAACTGCTATCCATTATTCCTCTATATTTAGAACTTTCGAGAAATGGCATTATCTCAGTTACTAAGCTGTAAGCTGTTTAAAGTTAGCTCTTCACAGTTCTTTATTCACAGTTGCATGCACCCTTCATTCACCTTGCTTAAAAAAAAAAGTTGAGATTGATATGCAGCTACAGAAATGCAAACCACTGAAACATCCCCTTATAGAAAATTAACTGTGATTTGCATTGTGCTAATGTTGAGGGAGGTCAAAATGTTATTTCTCTCCTCTCCATAACATTTTCAGTGGAGATAAATTCTACTTCCTTCCACCAGTGAAAAGCCACTCAATGACCTGAATATGATCTGGTGATAGAAAACATATTTTCAGTAATAGTGAACTCATTTTTCTGCCAGAACAAATTAGTCAGTAGCTATCTGGGATGTCACTGAGGTTTTCAAGAGGCACTTAGGATGATGCTGGAAAAAAACAAATCCTCCTGTGTAGATTATTAGAAATGTCATGTGCTAATGTAAAAATTCTCTGGTAATCTTTCTCTTTACTATTCCTTACAAAATTCTCTTTCTTGTTTGCAATTCCACTCCCAAAGAGCTGTCTTTTGAAAATCGTTCTGAAAAGAACCAGAAGGAAAATTTTACAATTTAGCCCAGGAAAGGCAAGATGGAGGGAACATCAGATAAAGGGACAAAGACACAAATAAGCTCATTCTTTCTCTGAGTTTCTATCTCCATCGGAAATTTCTTAAGAGAAGAGTGGGCTGGACTGCAGGAAGGTTTCCTTAAAGTTGAGTATTCTAAAAATAGAAGGAGTTCCTGAATGAATGAATGTGTTCAAGGACTGTCTTTCTTTAATTGTCTTTGGAATTTGGAGGAAAAATCAGTTCACACACACCCCTTACCTCTTGGGACCTCAGGTGTCATCATTGCATTAATGCAGCAAACAATTCCTACTTCTCAGGGCTATTAAGAGGATTAAAAAAAAGATGCTGTGAATAAAATATATAATATCTGGCCCATCATCAAAGAAAGCTAGAAGAATGTGTAATGCCAAGATGTGTGTGCATAAGAGTAAGGGTAGCTAAATACTAAAAATGCAGGCAGGAAAACTTAGTTCTTGTTACTCTGTGGCCTGGTCTTTGGTGATAGCACTGCTTCTTAAGTTGGCCAGAGAAGAGAAAGTGTCCCTTTCCCTTTCTCTTCTCTGGCCAACTTATCACTCTTCACAGTATTTGCTTCACATGTGTAGAGTTCATTATACGCTTGGTCATTGGCCCAACTTCCTTTTATGATTCATGTCATTAGTCATGACCATAGAGTTAACAGTGGACTATAAAAGTGTTCTCAGAGATTATTTATATATTTATTTATTTTTGTACAGAAGCAACCTTGTGTGTTCTACCACTGAGCTACACTCCCAGTCCAGTTATAAAATTTTATCTTAAGACAGTGTCTTACTATTTTGCCCAGGCTGGCCTTGAACTTGTGACCCTCCCAGGTAAGCTGGCATTACATGCACTTGTCAACATAACACCGTACCTCCATATCCAGCTATTCCCAGGGATTTTTTTTTTTTTTTGGCTCTACTCAAACATGAAAAAGATTATTAGTAGTAATATTTTATTTCATCCTCTTTTAAATATTTACAGATGCTTAACTCTTAGATACTTCTGACATTCCAACAGATTTAAAATCTGGGTAAACATTCCTTTGGGGGCTTTTATTTTATTCTCACAGTAAAAACTACCAGAGGAATGTGAGTTAAACCTGATTTCCAAATAAGATATCCTGCAGCAATCTTATGTGCTTATTATCTACTGTAAAGCACACTCTACCCCGGGGAATCTGCTGAAAGAGAAAATTAAAACCTAGCCGCCCATTTTAAAGCCCATTAAGTCATTAGGTGGCTCTTCAGTCTCTGGGAGCCTCGTTTTCCTGATGGGCTGCAGAGCGCAGCGCGCCCTCCCTCTACAGCCAGGGAAAGCATCTGCAGACTCCGGCAAGCAGAGATCTTAATCCCCGAGCCAGGGCATTTAGACGCGAGAGGGACCCTGGGTACCATGAGGCTCCTTCAATTTGAGAAGAGAAAACCAAGCCTAGAAGAGATGAGGTGGTCTTCCTAGATTCACAGCTGGTTAGAGACAGAATCAGAATTGAACCCCAAGTTCCTGCAGCTTCCGGAAATCACAGAGCCCACGTCTGAGAGGTGGGCAGATCATTCTAGACCTTATATTTAGGATAGTAAAATAATGAAATTCTCTGGATCTGCTTCAGATGGGAGAAAAACCTATTTTTTCTTTTAAGTAAAGCATTTAAAGGGTGCTGTATCTGTAATGTATTGCATACAGCATTTGCAGTTTCACTGTGTGGAGAGGTCAAAAGGGTCCTAACTCTATAGGAGACCCTAGGAGTGTTTCGTGGCCAACTCCTTCACTGCCTTCAAGAAAACACACGCCCAGTGAAGTTGTGCAACTGCACATGCCTGTAATCCCAAAGACTCAGGAGGCTGAGGCAGGAGGATCAGAGTTCAAAGCCAGCCTCAGCAAAAGTGAGGTACTAAGCAATTCAGTGAGACCCTGTCTCTATATATGGCTCAGTGGAGTGCCCCTGAGTTCAATTCCCCGTACCTCCCCACCCTCCAAAAAAAGGACATACCCCAGTGAATCTCTACATCATGGCCAACCACAAGAATGAGATTCTAATTAGAATAAGGTATACTCCATGTATGTATAATATGTCAAAATAACATAAATTAAGTAAATTTAAAAAATAAAGAGGAAGATATCTTGCTCAAATGTCACCGTGGTGAGGTCCACCTGGGCCACCTTTTTTAACCTATCCCTCAGCCATGACAGGTCTGCTGATACCTATTCCCCTGCTCCATTTAATCACCTCTGCTAGCTTACTGTGCAGTCCGCCCATTATTATGCTAGAATGTTAAGTGCCAGAGAGCAGGAAGTTTTTTGTCGATTTTGTCAGTGAGGCCTAAAACAGTGCCTGGCATATAACAGACTCTCCGAAAATATGTGTGGATGGCATGAATGGATTGTCCCGAGATGGCATTCTTGGGGCTGTCGTGAGGGTACCCCTTCTTGTCCCCTCCGTGACATTCTCATTGTCGATCCTGTTCCTCTGTGTGGCGCACAATGTTACTTGCTTATCCATTAGTTTCCTCATCCTACGGGCCATCTTAATGAAATCTGGGCCACAGCATGCCCAGGAGATGAGTCCTCTGTGACCTTAGCCATGGTGATCCTTCTAGCCTTTGGCAGTGAGTGGTCTATCTATCAGGAGGGCATTTAAGCCAGTCCTGGACAGTGAAGTAGAATGAGAATTCTGGTGGAAGGCCTGAGAAAGATTTTTCTCCCTGTTAAAATGTTGGGAGAGGGATAAGAGGTGTGGTTCAATGGGAGAGTCCTCTCCTGGCATTCATGAGGCGCTGGTTTGACCCCCAGCACTGGAAAAAAAAAAAAGGAGGAGGGAGAGTTAAACAATCCTCACTCCCAACCCCAAAACCTTGATTTTCCATTTGGTGGTGTCATGCAATGTCTGGTGCTGTGACAACCATCCTATGACCATGATGAAAACAGCACATGTGAACTAATGACAGCAGAGAGGAAGGACTGAGGAAGCCCAGGCTCGCTCCGGTGGACACTGTTGATCCACAGTCCACCCTGAGACCACTAGCCTCCTGACTTATTTATTCTCATTTGAATGATAATGTCTTTTAATCATTAATGTCCGTTCTGTAGTCTTTTCTATTGTTTTATTAAGGAGAAAAAAAATACATAGGTTTTATTTATAAATAGGTCAACCTTGAGATAGTACTAAGAAAAGGCTTCACTTCTTCTCTCATTGAGTTTTTAAAAATATATATATTTTTATGTATATTATATATATAATATATATTTATTTGTATACATTATATATAATATATATATTATATATATATTTTAGTTGTTGATAGACCTTTATTTTATTTATTTATATGCAGTGCTGAGAATCGAACCCAGTGCCTCACACATACCAGGCAAGTGCACTACCACTGAGCCACAACCCCAGCCCCTCATGGAGTTTTTCAGTTTTTTAACCTTATTTTCTCCCCCTTCTTTTTAACTCTAGAAACTTACTTCTGTATAGTCATACTTAGAAGCTTTCTACCTTCTTACCAAATATTATCTTAAGCTCTTTTCTGCCTGTCTATGATTAACTGCTCAAGGTTAGCAGAACGGCTGAAATGTTTTCAACAAAAGCCCTGACTGGACACTCAAGGCTGAACACTTGATGATTTGTACAAGAAAAATCCTGGAAAGAAAGTCAAACAGGAGGAAAGAGGAAAGAACATAATTGCTTTTTCCAGACCACTTGCATATTGCTACAGATGAGTCTTCCTAAACCATGCCTATAATAGCCGTTTCTCCTGTTTAGAAAATCCCAAGGATTCTTCAGCCCAAGTCTAAAGGCAAAAATTCATTTATATTTTATATATACCTTACACATAGCCTGAGGGTAATTTTTTACAATATGCTTAGTACACCTAAATTTTGACTGTGACCCATCACATGAAACCAGGTGTGGAATTTTCCACTTTGGGTGTTACATTGCATTCAAGATGTTTCACATTTTGGAGCATTACAGATTTTGGATTTTTGATTAGGGATATTCAACCTGAACATAAAATTCGCCTAAAATGCTGGTCTTCTTACTGAATTTTAAATTTAATCCACTTTGAATTTTAAAACTTTTGCTCTGTGAAAAACCCTGTTAAGATGAAAAGACGAGCCACTGAATGGGAGAAGATATTTGTAAATCACATACAAAAGATTCATAAGTAGAATATATAAAGAATTCCCCAAGTTCAACAGAGAGACAACAATCTAATTTTAAAATGGGCAAAAGAGTTGAAGGGATTTTTTTTTTAACCAAAGATATACATAGTTGGCAAATAAACACATGAAAGATGTTCTGATCATTAGCTATTAGGGAAATGTAAATTAAAATCAGCCAGAGATAGCATCACACACCTATCAAAATAACTGAAACTAAAAGTAACATAGTAGCAAATACTGGCATAGATGCAGGGAAGCTGGACTCTCTTAACATTGCTCATGGAAATGTAAGATGGTTCAGCCACTCTGGGAAAATGTGAAGTTTCTTAGAAAGTTAAATATACATTTATTATACTACTAAGCAATGGCACTTCTGGACATTTACCCTTGAGAAGTGAAAATGTATGTATATGGAAAAAATTTGTTTGTAATAGTCCCAAACTGGAAATGACCCAAACGCTCTTCCATAGTTAAGTGGTTGAACACACATGCCCACAAAAGGACTGAATAATACAAAAAGATCCAAGTGTTGATAACATGAGACAGCTTGGGTGGATCTTAACAACATTATAATGAGTGAAAAATGTCAGTCTCAAAAGATTATATACTCAATGATCCCATTTGTGTAACATCCTTAAAACAAGGGAAATATAGAGATGGAAATAGGTAAGTGGTTGCCAAGGTTTGGAGCAGGGAAGGGAAGCACCAGGATAGCACCACACACCTATCAAAATAACTGAAACTAAGGGAGTTTTCTTGTGCTGATGGACCAGTTCTGGACATTGATTATAATTGTGCTTCTACAATTCAATATATGTGAAAAAAATGTCGTAAAATTTACACAAAGATATACAAACAATGAATATATACAAATAATGCTGGAATAGTATTGGGGTCCAGTTAACTGTATTGTTCAATCAATATCTTGTTTTGATAATGAAATATATAATTATATAAGATATTATCATTGGGTGATGGGTACATCGGACCTCAGTACTATTTTTACTTCTTATAAATCTTCAACTATTTCAAAATTTTCACATCCCATCTTGTGAAAACGTTTAAGGCTGGATCTGTTTTTTTCAACTGTTAAGTTTTATTGAATCTAAATTGATTACTTTTGGTGAAAAATTTAGTGTATGAATTGATACTTGATAACAAATGTTCTATAATGAATCTTATATAACCCACATACTATAAGTTCTCCAAATTTATTCTCCTTTTCAGTTGTTTTTGACCATACTATGTCTTTTGAATTTCCATAAAAATTTTAGATTCAGTTTGCCAATTTCTAAAAATAAGCCTGCTGTCACTTTTGGGGGATTGCATTTAATCCATAGGTCAATTTGGGAAGAAAGAACATCTTAACAATATTGAGTTCTCTGATATATTAGCATGTATATTTTTCTTTTCATTTATTTAGGTATTTTAAAAAATACATCAACAATGTTTTATAGGTTTGGGTGTAAAGTGTTTGCATAACTTTTTTTTTTGAACTAATACCTAAGTCATATTTTCTGCTATTTTAAAAGGCATTTTACTGTGATTTTTATTATCAATTATATACAGTTTGAGTAGTTCTAACCCAAAAATCTGAAATCCAAAATGCTCCAAAATCTAAAACATTTGTTTGTGATGCTATATGTAGGAAATTCCACACCTGACTACATGTGACAGGTTGCAGTCAAAATTCAGGTGCACTAAAAATATTGTACCAAATTATGTTCAGGTTATGTGCATAAAGTACATATGATATATAAATGAATTTTGTGTTTGGACTTTGATTTCTTCCCCTGTTCCTGCTTTTACAGATTGTTCCAGGGTTTATATGCCAGGGTGGTGACTTCACAGTCCATAATGGCATTGGCAGAAAGTTTAACTACACAGAGAGATCTGACAGTGAGAACACTTCATCCAGAAGCATCTGGATTCTGGCATTTTGTCCATGACAAATGCCGGACTCAACAAGAATAATCTACAATGCAATGTTAAGACTGAATGGCAAGCATGTGTTCTTGGGCAAGGGAAAGAAGGCAAAAATATTGTGGGAACCATGGGACTCTTTGGATGGAGGATCAACAAGAAGTTCCCTAGTGCTGACTGAGGACAACTTCAATAGATTTGACTTGGGTTTTTATTTATTTATTTATTTATTTATTTAGTTAGTTAGTTATTACCAGGAACTGAACCCCGGGGTGCTCTACCACTGAGCCACATCCCCCAGCCCTTTTTATATTTCATTTTGAGACAGAGTCTCACTAAGTTGCTTAGGGGCTCACTAAGTTGCTGAGGCTGGCTTCAAACCTGTGATCCTCCTGCCTGAGCCTCCAGAGTCACTGGGATTACAGGCATATGCCACCACACCCAGCCTTGTGTTTTATCTTAACCACCAGATCGCACCTTCTATAGCTCAGGAGAGCCCCACCTCTGCTCCATTTGCTCACAATATCCTAAAATCTTTGTGCTCTCACTGCTGTTCTTTGCATTTTGTATTTTCCTTATTCCTCTCCAATTCTAGCTGGATTGCAGAGTTAAGTTTATGATCATGAAATTAAACTAAATAATAAAAAAATTGTATATGATCTAACCCTGCCAAACCCACTTATTAGTTCATCTTTTGTGTGATTTCTTAGAATTTTCTACATAATGTTGTCTGAGAAGGGAGACTATTTTATGCCTTTCTTTCCAGTCTGTATGCCTGTGTTAATTCTTTTTCTTGCATTATTAAATTTGCAGTAAACTCTGGCCCAATAATGAAAGGGGGTAAGAGTGGATATCTCTGTTTAGTTCTGCACCTTAGATGGAAAGCGTTCAGTCTTTCCCCAGCAAATGTGGTGTTAACTGCAGGTTCTCATGACTCCTTTTATTTGGCAGAATTTCCTTCTTTTCCTACATTGTGAAACATTTCCATTGTGAACAAATGTTGAATTTTTGTTACGTGCTTATTCTATCTTAAGATTTTTCTTTCCCGGTACATTAATATAGTGAATTACATGGATTGATTTTCAAATATTAACCCATCTTGCATTCTTGAGTTAGACCTTTTATTTAGTAAAATTTGTCAGAATCTTTTACCTCTATGTTCACATGAGAAACAATGTACAGATTTTGCTTTTTTAATGTCTTGGGTTTTGGTATCAAGGTAATAAGGTTCACCTACTAGATTGAGTTCCAAGTGTTTTATCTTCTATTTTATCAAAGATTTTGTGTAGAATTTTCTGACTAAAAGTTTGGTAGAATTTACCAGGGAAGTTGTTTTAGCGTGGAGTGTTTTGGGTTTTTTCGTTTTGTTTGTGGAAAAGTTTCTAACGACACATTCTGTTTATTTAATAGCAGTTAACAGCAAGGGAGCTATACAGGTGATCTTTCAGAGACCATTTCTTGAGAAGGATTGGCTCATTTTACCTAAGTTATCAAATATATTGACAAAAGTTGTTCATAATATTTCTTTATTCTTTCAATGTCTATAACTCCTTTATTGGTACCCCTCCATAGTTGATAATTTGTATCTTCACTCTTTTTTTATTGATCAGTTTAGTTTAAGGTTGATTGCTCTTCCTGATCTCAATAACCAGATTTTGATTTTCCTGATATTCTCTCTCTTTTTTTTTTGTCCTCTATTTCCTCTACCTTCTTGGACATATAGAATATATTTTTATTAGCTCTTGTCATCTCTTTGATTAGTAATTCTACCCTCTATGTCAATTTTGTTTTATTTCTATTAATTGGTTTTTATCCACAATATGAGTATTTCGATGCCTGTCTCTATGCAGAGATAAGAACACACACCCCCACACTCACAATTTAAAGAATAATAGCCAAATAAACTCATCTTTAAAACTGCTAACAGCCTAACAAAAACAATATTAACACCTTAATTCTGTTCCTCATCATGTCTTTTTCTCAACCCACTCAGAAGTAACCACTACTTTGAGTTTATGTTAAATAAGCTTTTGACAAATTCATTTTGGCTTAGGTAATCCTAAAGCAATATATTAATTTTTTATTATTGTCCTTTATCAAAACACAATATTTTTTTTCAGGATTGTGTCATGCTTTATTTGAGACAGGGATAGTTAAGAAAATTCATTTTTAAGCTTACTTTTTTGGCAGAGAAATATGTTCCTGGTTTAGTAAATATGATTTCAATCAGGATTGGAAAACAATACAATCTATAATTCTTCAATCAGTTGTCTATCATTTCTATATGGGGAACAGAGTTTTATTAGCTCATATATCAGTTAGCTGCATTCACAATTACGCTGCATAACAAACCCTTGTGGCATGTAGCATATATTTCTTGCTCATGTATCTGCAGTTTGCCTTGAGTTCAGCTGATCAAGGCAGGGCTGGGCTTGGCCCCAGGATGCTGCTGGGTTAAAAGTCTGCTCCATGGAGCTTCTAAAACACAATAATTCTTGACTTGCTTTTATTATTCCAAAATAATATTTTTGAAATTCGACCAAATATACGTGTATCTGATATTCATTCATTTTCTACACTAAATGGTATTTCATGAAAAAATGATCTATTGCACTGTTGCAGACAGGATAGTTGGTTGTAGTTTTTGCTTTTGTTTATCTGCTTTTGCTATTACAAACAATGCTGCTTTGACCATAGTTGAATATGTCCTTGTACACATACACAAGTCTCTCTAAGGTAGCTGTATTGCAGGGGTATTGACTGTGAATTTTCAACTCTCCCAAGTAATATTAATTTTTTTTCTAAAGTGGTTATATTAATTTATTCCCCAGTCAATAGTGCATAATTTCTGTTGCTCTACATCTTCATCAATATTTGTTTTTGTCAGATTATATGGTTTTGTCAATCTGATGAAAGAAAACCTTAGTGTCTGTTGAAGTCACTGTTTTTCTCAAACATTTACAGTGGTCTCTGTTCTTATATACGGGGTAGGAGAAATTGCACTTCCTAGCCTTGTGTGGTTGAGTGGGTTCCTGTGACTTTTACTGACCAATGAGTTTTGAAAATGTGTGCCACTTCCAGGATGAAGTGATTAATTTGCTAATGCAAACATGCTCATCACTCTTTTCCCTCTAGCAAGAGATTGCAACACTCAGGAGGTGACTCTTGTATGACCCTGGGAACATGTGATTCCCACATGATCAACAACAGACATCCAGTGTGAACAAAAAGTAAAATCTAGTTGATATGATTTTTTAGTGTTGGTAGTAACAGTAAAACCAAACATATCACCACATATAGAATATCTCATTGTGGTGTTTTGTTTGTTTGTTTTTGATACCCAGGGGTGCTTAACCTGAAGCACATCCCCAGCCTTTTAAAAAATATTTTTATTTAGAGACAGGGTCTCACTGAGTTGTTTAGGGCCTTGCTAAGTTGCTGAGGCTGGCTTTGAACTCACGATTCTCTGCCTCAGTCTCCTGAGCTGCTAGGATTACAGGCATGCACCACCACAACAGACTCTCATTATATTTTAATTTTCATTTTCCTGCTTTATAATAAGGCTGAACATCTTCCCCTCTTTTGTTGGCCATTTTTTCTTGCTGTATTTTCTTTTTTAATAAAAATGCCCATTTATAACGTTTATCCCTTGTTTGATTGGAATCTTTGTCTTTCTCCTTATGGACTTAGAGGGGTTATTTAAATGCTTCGGATTCTCATCTTTTGTCAGTTTGGTCTCAAATTGCCTTACACAATTTATGGTTTTTCCTTTAGTCCTCTGGTTCTTAAATAAAACTTTTTTTATCTTAGAGAATTCCAAACATGCCAAAGTAGAGAGAGAGAGTATAATGAGCCTCCACATAGTCATAGTCCAGCTTCAATAACTATTGACACATAATCAATCTTGTTTCATCCCTGCCTAGTCCCCACATCCCTGGATTATTTTGAAGAAAATGCCAAAGAGCATGTAATTTCATCTGTGTATCTCAAAGGATAAAAATTCTTTTACTATCTAGAGGCTCAGCCTTCCGAGAGGATCTCATTTCCAATCTCCCAACCAGCACAGTCTGAAGTCTTATCCTCTTTCTCCTCCAACCCAAGCTGTTGGTTTCCAAGGAGCGATTGTGTCTTGGCTAAGCAGATGGCAAAAGACATTTAAAAGCATTTTCCATTATATTATGTTAAAATCACCAGAAATAACTTAGTTCAACATATACCCATATTGCTTATTTACCATTAAATGTGTTGTATGCTTGCATGTTTTTACGTATGTATGTATGTCTACACTCTATTTAAATCTGAAAGCTTCTAAAAGCTATGAGCTATTCTTATGTACCTTCTATGAAATAACACCCAGCCAAATGGGATTCAGAGATAAATGTGTCATAAATTCTATTTGATGGAAATGAAAATCTTGGTGATTGTTACGATATCGTGAAGAGAATAAGCTTAAGTTATGGCTTGATTTTTATAGGTAATTCTAATGGTTATAAGAAGAAATATATCTCATATGGAATAAAATGTGAGAAATTTCCTCTTTTACTCATTTCAGTTTTTTTCCTCTCATACCTGTTCTAGCTAGTCCATGCTTTGTATGTTCAGCACTGTTCTTTAAAAGGCATATAACTCAAAATGCACATCAACATTTGCACTACCCTGATATTACCATTGTAGAAGAAGCTGGAAAGAACATTCTGGCATTCAGTCCTCTAATATGTACCATCTTATTGAATTGCTTCTTCTAAGTTATTCAGGTACAATGTACCTTTTCTTTCAGAGTTTGACAATTCCATTTTCACATCTCTTTAAAACTCTAAAACAGTGCACCATTAGTGATTCCTGCCCTATATTGTTTTTATATAAATCTAAATACAATAATGCTCTGCTAATTTAAAAATGAATACAATTATTTTATTGTTGTTGTATTATCTTCACTCAAAATGAGAGTCTGGTGCAGTGGTGCACACCTATAATCCTAGCAGCTCAGGAGACTGAGACAGGAGGATTGTGAGTTCAAAGCTGATTCAGTAACTGGCAGTGGACTGAAGATTGACTGAAACACGTCACATGATCAGCAGCTTTTTCTGCCCACTCTCTTTTGGTTCCTACCCTCCTGTATCCTTCATGTGACTGTGGCTGAGGCAGTTCATTCTTCTGCCCTCAGGGCCTGCTGGACACATTTGATCCAGGAAGCTCCTCCCTTCCTTTTGACGGATGCTTACCCTGCTGCTGTGCCTGTAACTCTTCTTGCCTCTTTTTGATGCCTGTTGGGTAGGAATGAGAGTTGTTTGTCCTTTTGATCCTTGTGTTTGACCTTGACTGACCCAAGGAAAGCCCATTCTCTGGCGTACAACTCCAGAGAATCCTACAAAGTGAGGGTTTCTCTGAGCTCTTGAACCTGGTCCTGATATCTATCCTGGCAACTTTATGTTTAACAATAGGCTTCTGGTGATACTAGTGACGTGCTTCCTTTGTCTTGATATTTGACATATTTCTTCTCAATCTTTATTACCAGAGCAACTCTAGGGACACAGTGAATCTTCAAAGATATGATTTTAATATGCCTTCCTTTAAACCAATGTTCCTTTTATCTGTAACTCTAGTAGAACACTTGTTCTGTGTGATGTCAAAGATCCACCCTTCTTAATCAATTTTGGATACTGTACCTTGTTTTTTTCCCCATCATTCATGTTTTCTCCAGTCATGGGAAGAAATTACTTATGGTGGGGTGGGGGCGGTGCTCGTGTAAGTAATGTATACCTATATTTACTTTAAAATGGTTTTTGTACATTGAATGAATAAATTGAAGAAAAACCAACAATTACATGACAAACGTACATTTTCTAGTATTATTATTCCTGAACCTCATGGAACACTTTTAAGTGACTTTCTGTGATATCTCACCTCAGGCAAAAATGATTCACACTGCTTCGTGATGCCACCGATCCATTTCTCTAACGGATACAAACTCAAGTTTCTCTGATTGAAATGACTGTTTATGAAGTGTGTCAATCAAGATGAAAGGGCTGTGCTAAGAAGCTGCTGGTTTTGCTTCCAGCCCTGACTCCTAATTGCAGAGTCTAACGTGACTTAGAGATTCACATTAAATAATGGCTTAGACATCACTGTCTAAGCTTTCTGCCCCACTCCTGGAAGCTCAGAATCTCTTTGAAGCACTCAGGGAATTTCACAGGTCCGCAAAGAACAACCTATTAATTGGGCTTGGCTATCCTGTGGGGATCTAAACTAACATAGTGCATACACCATGGAATAGCACACAGCATTAGCCAGTTGAGCTCATCAGCAGAAAGAGCACCCTTGACCCCACACATACTAAGCTAATCTGGGAACCCAGAATCTTTCTCAGTTCAGCCCTGGGTTTTTTGTTGTGTTTTGTTTTGAAACAGGGCTTTCTGTATACAGTTTAAGGTTAGAGACTTAATGTTTCTTTCCCATGTGGACAGAGAAGACAAACACCAAAGCCTTAAGGGATACTCTTTATTCAAATTCCGTGAACTCAGTATCTGCCAAGAGACAATTCAGAATATAGCATTTATTCCGGGCTGAATACAAATACATGACTTGATTAAGAAAATGACCAGTGTCATTTTTCAATGATAAACATCTGCTTATGTCATCCTGCTCACATTAGCTGATTCCGTACTTTTTTATAACTTTATTTTATTTATTTATTTTTATGTGGTGCTGAGGATTGAACCTGGTGTCTCATGCGTGCGAGGCAAGAGCTCTACCACTGAGCCACAACCTCAGGCCCCCCTGACATTGATTTTTGTTTGAATCATTCTTGTTATTAAAGAATGAAGAGCTTTGGGTTCTTAACTGGAGGGGACGCCCCAAGCACTAGTATCAGCAGTTTTCTTCATTCATGAGTCTCTGTATTATTTGCTGCACAGTCCTGTGCACTTGGAGACTTCGGATGGATGGGATTTGAATCCCACTCTCACAGTGGGATGAGGTGGAGGGGCTGGGGCATGCCTGAATGTAGAGAGAGCTGGGAAGGGCAGGACAGTTTCTATGGAAGGTCAGGGGACAGGAGAGAGATTGCTACTAGCTTTCACATAGGGCAGGGCTCCTTAGGGGAGGTGGCATTAATTCACTAGGCACACAGTGTAGGCAAATCCAGAAAAGGTAATATTAGTGGGATTTTGATTCATTTTTCCTTGAAAGAATATCTGTAGGTGCATATAATTTTTAAGTGGTAATTAGATTCAGAGGATGATCAGAGCAGACTTTAATTTCAACTTCCAAATCTAGATTTTTTTTTTAAAATTATTTTTTAGTTGTAATTGGACACAATACCTTTATTTTATTCATTTATTTTTATGTGGTGCTGAGATTGAACCCAGTACCTCATACATTCTAGGCGAGTGCTCTACCGATGAGCCACAACCCCAGAACTGATTCTGCACTTTTCAAGCCCTCAAATGCGCTCTCACTCATAGTTGCTACAAATGGAACTTACAAGCTGACTTGGAGGGCAGCCCTCAATTCCTATATCTTTGATTGTAAAGAACAATGAAACTCTTCTCTGAAAAGATTGTTCCCCTCAATGCCATGCTCAACTTGGGGTGTGGTAAAAAGTACACCAGGGAGTTCGGGGGTGGGTATAAGTTCATGGAAAGATAAAGAAGAAAGTATATAAATATTAGTCAGCCTGGTCATCCAGATCAGATGTACAGTCAGCAGGGTCATATGCACATGCTCCAATTATCTTGCCACCCAAACAGAGTCCAAGAATGAATGAGGCCTCCTCATTTGGGAAGATCACTGCAATTATCCAAGCCTTTAATAGGACATCTTACTGTAGATTGTCATAGTGTCCCCTCCACTCCAGGATGCAGCCCACTTGTGGTCTTGGCCGCCTAATTGCTTTAGGTATCTTAGCTGATTTTTGCTAGGTGATTGGTTGCACCTGTTAATTGACTTTCTGGTCCAGGCATCCTCTGACTTCTAAATGTAGGCTCACTCTTGATTATAATAGCATCAGTGTCTAACATTTACCTTAGGATGCTATCATCATAATATATTTATCTATCATCAGGTAGCCATTCATTCATCATTTGTCAAAAAAAATTTTTTTTGTTAAAAATAACTAAGCATTTGGATTCAGGAAACCACCAGAATCAATTTGATTTCCCTTGCAGTTAGAAAATGAATCTTAAATTATTCATATTAACACCCTCCAGATAAATTGAACTTTTAGAGTATTTAAGAGTATTTAAGAAAAGCTTAGTAAAGTCAATCTTTTACATTAATGGATTCCATTTTTAAACTATTAATTTTATATTATTAAACATTGCTTTTGACTTATACAGCCATCTGATCAACAATTTCAAGAATCATTCATGTTAATAAGGCAAGAAGTAAGCCATTATAATTTTAACCTTTAGAACATTTTTCAACTTTTGTTTCTGCTATGTAACTCACTACATATCAGAAGGAATCTTTTGCCATATATCACCTTAAATGGCTGAATAACATATTTTTAAAGCATATTTTTAAGTGAATGCCTGAGCTTACAGGAAACTAAGAGAACTAAGGCCAAACAACTAAAATAGCAGGAACCTAGAGAAAGAGTACATTTCCTGAAGGTATCTGCCAGGTGCTGGTGGCCTTGAGCTTTGGCTTTACTCTCAGTGCTTGTATAATTTGTCCTCTATGCCAGACTACTTATTAAGGGACACAGGTGGTACTGTTAACAATGCAGTCACAGGTCAGTAATGACATTTCAGTCAATGATGGACTGCATGTACAGCAGTGGTCCCATAGATAAGGCTGAAAGATTCCTACGGCTTAGTGACATCTTAGCCATCACAAGGTCGTAGCACAACTCTCACAGTAGTGGTGATGCTACAGTCAACAAACCCACTTTGCTTTCAGTTATGTAAAAGTATAGCACATATAATTACAAATGCACATAATGCCCAATATGATCATAAATAACCATGTTACTGGTTTAGGTACTTACTATACTATACTTTTTTTTGGTACTGGGAATTGAACTCAGGGGCACTTAACCACTGACCCACATCCCCAGCACCCTTCCCCCCCCCCCTTTTTTTTTAAAATTTGTAGTTACAGATGAACAGAATGTCTTTTTTTGTTTGTTTTATTTTTATATGGTGCTAAGGATCAAACCCAGTGCCTCAGCCATGCTAGGCAAGTGCTCTGCCACTAAACTATAGCCCCAGCCCTTTCTTATCTTTTATTTAGAGACAGGGTCTCACTGAGTTGCTTAGGGCTTCACTTTTGCTGAAGCTAGCTTTGAACTCACCATCCTCCTGCCTCAGCCTCCTGAGCCTCTGGGATTCCAGGCATGTAGCACCACACCAAGCTTATAATTTACTTTATGATCATTATTTTAGAGTGTAATCCTTCTAGTTATAACAACAACAACAACAAAAGGTTTGGTGTGAGCAGCATGCCACGTTAGGCTGGCAGCAGCCTCCTGCATCTCGATTTACTGCGTCTCTTGATGGTGTCAAGAGGCCACAAGTGACTGGTCTAGACCCTCCAAGTTGAAGAACACTCTACGCTGTTCCGCAACGAGAGTGCCTAATGCTATATTTCTCACTGCCTGTCCCCACTGTTAAGCAGCCCATGACTGTACATAGGCAGTGGTACTTCTTCTTTGGGTGTGGGAACCCACAAAAGAACATGGCTTAATTCCTAGAAATGATGAATGATGTACAAAACTGTAACATTTCTTGAACTCCTGAGAGAGTTAAAGTCACAAAGCAACCAGGAAACAGAGTGTTAAAGAGGAAAAAGCAGTCCCAGCAAGATTCTAGATACTGAAGCATTCATTTCACTTTTGGTAGAGACGAGAAGAGGGACTCCCAAGGCAGAAAGTAGACACAACCTCAAGCTCCTCCCCACGCTCTTCACTAGGTGCCCTTGATAAAGACCAGATGGGTCACAAGGCTGGAGAGAGCCCCCTTTGGTAGCACAGAATGGAGAAAGAGGTCGCAGCCACTGTGCCAAGGTCTTAAGCTGTCAAGAAATTTTCGGGAAATGCTTTGGTCCTTAACTGCTGAGAAAGGGTAGATGCAAAGCCACTTGCCTTTGGGAGGAGGACAGCAAATTCTTCTTCTCATGTTATAGTATTCAAGCAAAGGTCTGATGCTTCTCAGAGGAAGGACAGAAGCAAAAGCCATGTATGTACCTCTAGGGAGAAAATACAACCCTTTTAGGCCAGGATTGCTAACATCAATTGAGAGAAAAAAGAAATCTGCTGCTTGTGGGGAAGGGGCAATGAGCTCATTCAGAGATGGGGACCCACTTGCATAGTCCACCTGACCAGTTGCTAGGGCACCCAGCAGCCTGCAGCAGGGGTGGGAGAGGTTTTGAAAGGAGCAAAAAGGCAGAGCCCAGCATGAGATTGAACAGTGAGAAAGAATCAAGAGCAAGATAAAGAAATAATAGGCTGTGAAAAATTATCTGATAGACCTGAAAAAATAACCAAATGAAATTATAGGGATGGAAAAATATTAAAATTATATTCAGTCTAGTTGCTAAGTAGCAGATTCAATTGGTAGAGAACCAGCAGGAGAAAGAATTAGTGTAGTGGAAGATAAATGGCCCACGGTAGAGCTCAGAGAGAGATATAAATTGAGAATATGAAAAGAAGGTGGAAACATTGAAAGAGAAGGTCCACTTTACTGTGGTTTCAAGGGAAAATAGGCAGTGGTCAAAGAGACAATGGCTATTTCCCCAAATTGGAATTAGAGTCAAGAAGGCCAGTGATTCCTGAGCAAATAGTCACAGCTAGACACACTGTAGGAAAATGTGGGATTTCCCAATTGAGAGGGGGGGGAGAAACTCCTAAAAGCAATAAAAACGAAAAGATTTCCAAAAAGGAATAATATCTTTAAGGTGCTAAAGGAAATTAACTATTGACTTGAATTCTGTGCATCTAATCTTGGTTCCAAATGGAAGACAAAATAAAGACATTTACAGGCAAAAATTGAAAGGGATTACTAAGAGGGGCTGGGTTGTGGCTCAGTGGTAGAGCACTTGCTTAGCATGCGTGAGGCACTGGGTTTGATCCTCAGCACCACATAAAAAAGTAAATAAATAAAATAAAGTTATAAAAATACATATTAGAACAAAAAGAAAGGGATTACTAAGAAATCCTCATAAACAAACCTAAGAAGAACATTCTCTAGGAGGCTGGGAATGTAGGTCAGTGCTGGAACATTACCTAGTGTGAAGTTCTGGGTTCCATCCTCAGAGTCACAAGGAAAAAAAATCTTTAGGAAGAAAAACACCAATATAGAAAGAAGATTTAAGTTACACACACAAAAATTTTTTTTGATAGTAAATAAATAAATGGAACTTCTGTTTAAACCTAAACAATAATAATTAGTAATGTCTAATTTCTGATGTTTCAAAAAAAAAGATTAACCTGAAATATGAGAAGAAAGAGCATATAAATAGGAAGCCAGATAAAGTAAAGGCAAAGCAATGCTCTGTACTTTGACTGTTGGTCAAAAAGGGAAGGATACAGATTGATATTAGGCTTTGTTAAACTGTGTGTATGTTAAAATGTCTGATTTTTAATAAAACAGTTTTTACAAGCTCCCAGTGAATACAGAGAAAAAGTGACAAATAAAATTCATTTAATGGAAAACACAGCAAGAAAGGGAGGAAAGCATGGGAAGGAGAGAGAAATGTAAAATAATTATTTCCTTAAGGTCAAACTATATTTAGTTCAGTGAACATTGTTTTCTAGTGCAGAGATACCAGGATAATATATTCACTGGGAAAAATTCCTGTCCAATATTCAAGTTGCTTAAAGTTATTCATATCCATATAGGACATCTTATTCTTTTTAATTTACATTCTCTCTCTCCCCTTATTTCCTGTGTCTCTCTGCCTTCACCCATCTATCTATCTATGCAGGTTGAGTATCTCTAATATGAAAATCCAAAGTTCAAAATGCTCCCAAATCCAAAACTTTTCAACAACAACATGAAGTCACAAGAATGGAAAAGTCCATACCTGCACTCATGAGACAGGTCTCAGTCAAGTGCAGGTATACTAGAGATATTGTATAAAATTGCCTTCCAGCTAATGCGCTTAAGGTGTATTTGAAGCAGCAATAAATTTTGTATTTAGACTTTAGTCCCATCCCCAAGATGGGATATCTCATTATGTATATGCAAATATTATAAATTCTGAAACATCTCTGATCCCAAATATTACAGGTGAGGCATACTCAACCAGTATAATCCATCCATCCATCCATCCACCTATCCGTGTGTCCATCCATTTTTCCCTCTATCTTTTCCCAATTTTTTTTCTTCCACACATCTGATCTTGTACCCACCTCTATATCCATTTATTCCTTCATTTATTCATCTTTATAACCAATTCTTTATGCCCAGAGAAGATCTCTTTCAAAGCATCACTACTTGACATCTCCTAGGATATTTAATAGGTATCTCAAGACTGCACACATTCAAAACACAACCTCTGATTACACACCTACATCCGGTCCATACCTTTTCAAGCCTCACCATCATAGCAAATAGTACCACCAACCACTCTACTACTTAGCCAAAAACGTGGGAGTCATCTGATGATTCTTTCTCTCAAACTTCACATTCCAACCATCAATGAATATTCTCAGTTGTGTTAGTCAGTTTTTCATTGCTACAACAAATACCTGAGAAAAACAACATACAGAAGCAAAGTTTTATTTTGGCTCACAGTTTCTCATTATGTATATGGCTCACAGTTTAAGTGGTCTCAGTTTGTGGCTCCTAAGGTGAAGCAGAACATTATGGCAGAAAAAGAGTGGCAGATGGGCTGGGGTTGTGGCTCAGTGGTAGAGTGTTCGCCTAGTGAGGCCCTAGGTTCCATTCTCAGCACCACATAAAAATAAACAAATAAAATAAAGGTATTGTGTCCAACTACAATTTAAAAAAAGAAAAAAAGAAAGGAGTGGCAGAGGAAATCTGCTCATCTCATGGTAGTCTAGAAAAGTAGGGGAAGGTGAAGAGAGAGAAAAGGGGCCAGAGACAAGATATATAGTCTCCATGAGTACAACCCCAGTGGCCTACTTCCTGGAACCATGCCCCACCTGCTTACAGTTGTTACTGAAGTGGCACCCCCTTTCTCCACAGAAAAGACTTAACTGGGCTTCTCTAGAAATCTTCACTCAGACTTATTTTAAGACTGTCAGCAAAAGAGTCTCAGCAAAAGAGTTCAATGTAGATAACTTCCTATTTTCGTGTCGCCCTGTTTTACTTGGCCACTGGCGGAGAAGATACCAGCACTCCAGGTGCTGGACACCCCTTTACTAGTTTTTCACAAACATATGCAGTACAGTACTTTGAAGAAATGTACAAACAAGGCCTCCGGCCTTGAGCTGGGGCTTCCCAGAGATGTCTACATTTTTAAGATAAGTTACCAACTGGGCTCCATGGTAACAGCTGTCAGGGGGAGCAAAAACAGGGAAGAAGCTCTCCCCTTCTCAGGTGTTGTCCTTGAAGGGTTAACTTGCTCAAAGAAAAAGTGAAAGAAAAAGCTGCTTCTATGTGAACTTCTGCAGACATTGAACTTCTGAGCCCCTCCCCTTACACACTGGATATAAAATTCTGAAACTCCCTGAGCTCGAGGTTCAGGGGATTAATTGATTACAGCAAAAGCTGTGCCCTCTGAACCTGGCTGCAGCCAAATGAAACTGTTTCCTGCTATCTTCGGTGCCTTGCCTCATTTGTCCCTACAACATTACCACCTCCCAGTAGCCCATTCAGCTAATGGATTATACACTGATAAGGTCAGAGCCTTTGTGATTCAATCACTTCCAAAAGTCCTCACCTCTAAACATGGTTGCATTTGGAACCAAGTCTTCCAACACAGAGTCTTTGGGGATACTTCTTATCCAAACTATAATACAGAGTTCTATCTTCAAATTCGATCTCAAGTCTGTGTTTCACCATCTCCATTGCTGCTGTCCACACCATCAGAGTGGTGTCCTGGCCCCAGAAAGGAAATAACTTCCTCAATGTGCTCTTACCATCCCTTCTCACAGCAGTCAGAATCATCTTTTCAGTATGGATCACAGCATATCAACATCCCATTCCTAAAAGCTCTGTGGTTTCCCATTGTGCCTAGAAATAAATAGAAAATCTCCAGTGTGATCTAGATGGCTGTCAGGATCGAGTGTCTTCTCAGCCCTCTGACCTGATCTTCCTCTACTCATTGGTCCCCTTATTTTGCTCCAGCTCCACTGTCCTTCCTGTTCCTCCAAACATGCCCAACTCTGCCAGGCCTGTGGGATTAGCTCATCACTGAAATGTTACCTCCTCAGAAAGATTGCTGAGCACTTTGTTTTATGTTCATCCGAACATTCATTTCTCCACATTTTAACCTTTTTTAGAAGAAGAAGTTAATTGTGTCTTCTATAAATACATTTAATCTCTTGAGGGCAGGAACTTTGTTTGCCAGGGGTCTGTAGATGTGCCCGGTGCATAGCAGGGGTTCGGTTATTATTTGATGAATGGTTGCTTGGCATGAATGGATTCCACAACTTAAGGTGGAATTCCTTTATTTATGATAATCAAATAACCTATCCAGGATGACACCTATCAGAGCTAATGAGAATTTTCACCTCCTGGGTCATGACTTAGGGTCTCCTTAGGGTTGTAGAGGACCCAGATGTTTTTCATGGTATCAGAGAGTAGGACCTGGTCTTCCAATCTTGTGCCGCCATGTTTACAGACCTTGTGGTGCCTTTGAAAGCAGCACTTTCTTTTATTTACTTATTTATTTTTGCTCAGCTTAGGCAGGAGGTTCATTCCAGGTAGGTCACTCTGCCATCCGAGAGAATCCTCAGAAGGGTCTAGGCCCTCCGAGACCACTGTATGAGAATGGGCATGGGTTGCCATTCTGAAGATCCATCTCTTACTCCAGCAATTTGTGAGGAAGTTTGCCCTCTTCATTCTCTACAAAGATCAATTCTGCTTCCTCCCACCCAGGTCAGCCTCCTGCCGTCAGCCCTGATACAGAAAGGAGTGCTTCAAAGGGAAATTTTAGGCTTGGGTTTTGCAGTGTGAGAGTTTTTGTCTACCCTTGGATGCCAAAGGACCCAAGAATCCAGAATCAACTCAAAGTCTTTGTGAAGTGGGAAGGAAAAATTCTTCTCAGACTTATCCTATGTCTTTCTCGGTAACAAGAACAAGACAGACATTATAGCTTAACAGACTCCCTTAATATATATTCTTTGTCAAATAGAATTATGATGATGTATGTAAATAATCTTCTAAGTAGAGTGTCCACCAACAATTACCCCATATTTATTCTCTAATTATAGAATACTTAATGGTTATTTTATATTATATAAACGCAAAGCACAGTTAAGAACTGGATTTTTGTGGAGGCTGTGTAATGCTCATTATTTTCATTTTTTTAATACTTTGCAAAATGTTCAATGATTTAGTGTCCTTGAAGATTTATTTATTATCCCCAGTAAATTAATTAGGTCTTAGTTACTTAATCTAGTCACTCTCTTATTTTGAAAGCATTAAAATAACACATTGCTAAGCAGTGATTGATCTTCTGTTTTTTGTCTTATATTTTCAATTTATAATTTTTCCCTTGCAGATGGTGGAAACACCACTGAAAATTAAGACATCTCTTCATTAATGATATAGATAATTTCATTTCAAGCATTCACAAATTGTTGTTACATGTGTTCTCTTCTGAATAGTCCAGTCTGTTACAAAGGGGTTTATTGTTTTAAAATATCATGATATTTATCATGAATAAACTAAAAATATTTTTTTAAAGTGATAAAGAGCCAATAGCATTAATTTATAAAAAAGCCACATAAACTGATAGAAGAAAAACTTAATCTCTATTTAGCATATTAAGTTAAGGCAAATAATAAGCAAGTAAAGATATTTCTGCCACAAATTTGGCTGACCAAAATAATCATTATTACTATATATATAAAGAGTCTTTATCAACTAATAAGAAGAATACTGATATACCGCTTAGAGTCCATAATTAAGAACTCAGGCTCTGAAATTAGACAAAGCTGGGTTAATTTGTAACCCAGAGACAATAAAAATGACTGCTTACCATGTAACTGAAAAGAGTAAGTAAGAGCATACGTTAACAACTCTTGGTGCAATTACAGGGTTTCAGTACTTATTATTTTGGCAAAAGATATAAATTGGCAATTTGCAAAGAAGAAATAAAAATGATTAATAGATATGAGCAAAAAGTATAATGTTACCAGTTATCACATGTATCCAGATTAATAGAGCAACAGGATCCTATTACGAGGATATTTTTTCCTAGTAAATTTGAATTTAAAAATATATTCTAATTCTCACTTTGATGCATATATGTTGAGACCTAGAATGAATACAAACTGAATCCATTTTTCCAGAAGGCAGTTTGGCAGTTTGAATTTGGCCTCCTGAGAGTATCCTTTATGTAGAATACATTGCATTTGGTGCCCTCTAGAGTTGTGCAGTTGGGGCCCTGCCAATGATGGGTTCAGTCTACAGCAATCAAACCCAAGAAAATGAACAGAAAAGCACATGTAGATTTATGTGCAAGGATTTTTCTCCCAGTGTAATTCACAAGAAGCAAAAGCTGTGACCGTCTCAAATTTCAATCAATAGAGTAATAATAAAATAAAATATTATAGATTCATATGATGGGATTTTATATAGCCATTAAAATCCTGTTAAGAACACGCAATGGCAGGGGGAAATATTCAAACAAATTCATTCCAAAACAAAAGTAGCTTTATTATCATCTCCAGTTAGAAAAGTAAAATATGCTCACTCGAAAATTTTTACAATGTAAGACAGTTAAATAAAGTAGATGCTAATAATTTTAACACAACAAGACACTTTTGATACAAGTCCTAAAAAAGTTTTTTTCTGCGTGAATGATCATATTCCCACAAAATGTGAACTGCCAAAAGCAGACTGCTGAACGGCTAATTCCCACTGGGGAGGAAGACAACAGAAGTGTTAAAGTACCTATTCATGGTAGTGAAAGTACGGATAAGTTTTTTTCTTTCACTTATCTCTTTTTTTACCTCTAACATGTCCACAGGAAGCATGAATTACATTATAAGAAAAAAAATTAAATAACAAATGCTGTAAATGATTTTTCTTACTTATGTTGATTTCTTTTAATGCTTTGAAGATGCCATATAAAAATAGACAATATTCCTTTTGCAAAATGAGAAATAACACTCATTAATCACTTAGCCGTCTCCCTCTTAATGAAGACATGCAAATGCATATGCAAATGAACTGAACTTCTATTATAAGGCATTGACAGGATGCTCTACAAAAGAGAAGGTAATGATAGAGTTTGAAAAATAGGAGGGCAGAGCAAGGTTAGCAGTGGTGGAAGATTTCTGTTCTGAATGCCTGAAAAGAGTTATATGAATCCTGTAGTGTTCTGTCTAACAATAATAAAATAAGATCACAAACAGCAGCAAGAAATGAAAGCTAGTCATTGTGGTATGACACATAGAATGTAACAGAATTGGGATATGGAGACCCAGATGAAAATGAAAATGTATAAAGTTGTAATATTATTCAGACTTCTCCGTAAGTCTTGCCAGATCATCATATTCAACTGCTTGACAAGTTTAGTCAATATTACCCACATCTAACCCAAGGGTATTTTTATCCAATATCACACATTTGGATCAAAACTGAAAAAACTCAATTCCACATTCAAAAATTTTGTCTATAAAATCACATACATTCACATGTCTAGAAATACAAATTGAGTAAACTGAACATCCCCCAGGATTGTTAGTGCTCAACAGAAAAATCCTTAATGTCACAAGAGGGTGTGAAGCATTAAGGTTCTTGAACATAACTGTCCCAAGGAGAATTGGAGTTAGGCTTATAGAAAATTAATTCATTGGGCAGGGCAGAAGAGAATATCAGACAGCATCCTATTGTGTTAATCCTGTTTCTGCCCTTTGGTGTGGAAAATCAGGACAGCCTGCTGCCTTTAAATGGCTTGCGAAGCCAGAACAAAGACAAACAGTTGCATTCTACAAATATTTTTGGAATTGTGCTATAGGAAAGTTTCTTGGGACAAGCAAGGGGGATTAAAAAAACTGTAAAACACCTTTGCTACCCTTCAGATTCTTTCAGCTGCACGAGGAAATCAGAGATTAAAACAACTGCAAAACATGGAAAAATTGATTAAAGTATTGAATTGGTGGCATAAACCCAGGAAGAGGAAATTAAGAGACAGTTCTCTACAAATGGGCTGCAGTGGCTATTACAATGATTGTAGACCTTGCCACGTGAAACAGGACCCATGGACTAGCAGCTTCAGCATCACCCACCAGCTTATTATGGATGCAGACCCTCACCCCCACCCCCAGTCCTCCTGAGTCAGCAGCTCTGGGGAGGAGGGAGACCTAGGAATCAATGCTAATAGCTCTCCAGGTCATACCAAAGGCTCTAGAGTTTAAGAAGAAGCACTACTCTGAAGTATAAGCATTGCAATATAAAAGGACATGATCTCTTTGTTGTTCATGATAAAGTTTTCACAACACACATCTTAAAGTTAATGATCATATATGCTACTTATAGAAAAATTATAAATGTGGAAGAATAAAAAAGGTGAAAAATATTACACTGATGTATCAATATATTGTTTATGGTTCTCTAGACAGAAGCAATGAGAGATATATAGAAAGAAGATATATGTATAGGATATATAGTGGGGATACCTAGATGTAGATAGGAAATACATGTATAGCAGATATATGCATAAGCCATACACACACACACACACACACACACACACACACATATATAGAATATATATATATACACACACATATATATGTGGTATAGATACAGATATGTAAATAGGACAGGTATATTAGAAGCCACTATCTCACAGGATTACGGAGAGGGGCCTGCTGGAGACCCAGGAGAGCTAATGGTTTAGTTCCAGCCTGAAGGCCAGCAGACTCCAACCCCAGCAAGAGTCAGTGATTTAGTTCAAATCCAAAGGTAGAAAAAAATGCCAATGACCCCTTTCAAATGCTACTAGGAAACATTTTATCTTACTCCCAAAGAGAGTCAGCTTTTTTGTTCTCTTAAGACTTTCAGTTGATTGTATGAGGCCTGTCCACATTAAGGAGGACAATCTGCTTTACTCAGGCTGTTGATGTAAATGTTAATCTCATCCAAAAACTACCTAATGAAAGGTACAGAATAATATGTGACCAAACACCTGGTCATCTCATGCCCATTTCATGCTAGCCATCTCTATAGTTTGCATCCCCCATAGATTCATGTGTTAAAGGCTTGGTCCTCGTGGAGCTGACAGGAGGTGGTGGAATCTTCAAGAAGTGAGTCCTAGTGGGAGGTTTTAGGTTACCGAGGGCATGCCTTTGAAGGGGATTGTGGGACCCTAGTATCTTCCTCTATCTCTGCTGCTTTGCCAACATGACATACATGGTTTTGCTCTGTCTCATGCTCCCACAAGATGTGCCACTACAGGCCCCCGAACAATGGGGTCATCTAATCATTGACTAAAACCTCCAAAATTACGGGCCAAAAGAAACCTTTTCTCTTTATAAGTCAATGTCTGAGGTATTTTGTTATACTATCAGAAAGCTGATTAACACACCATCACATATAAATTAACCACGGTAAATATTTTAGTTTTGTTGCCCTTTCAATGTCAGCCCTAAGGGATGGGGACTTACATGAATGAGGATAAAATCTTTGAATAGAAAGAGTCAGCTATAATACTTTTTTGCCTTTCTGCAGCTGGTACAATAGAGGATGTGGATTCTGGGTGCATTCACTTGTGATGCTGCCTCTTTTTATCCAAGCGGAGGGTTTCATTTTCATATATTCAGAACACATAAGACATTGAGGGTTTTTTACCCAAAGCAATTTTTCTAGCTGCAGTGTGAAGTATTTCTCTGGCATAAACATCACCCTTCAACCCTATCTGAGCTGAAAATCCCATATCTAATCTTCTTTCTGATTGAGAAATGATGGAGTGGATTTTCTGGGAAACATCGGCCTCCCTGACAGGCGCCTGCCTTGTGGGAGTGGTCAAGTAAATGCATATTGTTTATGCTTATTCATCCAGACATATATTTTAAAAATCATAATGTGGACTAAAATTTGAAGAAGTGTTGCCCCCAGGCTGATTGATAAATATGTGTCCTAATATTATATGCTATTTTCTTACACTATGATGTGTGTGGTTATGTTATGTCATCTCATAGAAAATCTTGACAAGTATTTGATTCCATCTCTTTCCTTTAGGATCAGAGACAGACCTAGCAAAATCATGAAGCAAATTTAGCTTTCACCATATGCAGCCAACCTCTTCAACATTGAAATATGTTCCCTAAATCCTTTCTCTTGCATCAGAGCTTCCAAGCCTTAACAGCATATTAGAATCACCTGGGAATTTTATATACATATATATTCCCTCCCCCAGAAAATGTTTCCCAGAAAATCTTCTCTCTCAAATACACACACACACACACACACACACACACACACACACACAAACTGATGTGTGGTTCCCACTCCAAAAGATTCTGCTTTGATTATTCTGAAGTGTGATCTAGACGTTGGTATTTCTAAAAGCCTTCTGGGTGATTCTAATATATACTCACAGTTGCAAACCATTGCCCTAGAACCCTTATTACTCAAAATGAGGTGACACATTTAGCTTGTTAGAAATGTAGGGAGTGTGGGCTGGCTCTGTAGCTCAGTGGCAGAGAGTTTGCCTACCATGTGTGAGGCAGCGAGTTTGATCCTTAGCACCATATAAAAATAAACAAATAAAGGCATTCTGTCCATTTACAATTATAAAAAAATTTAAAAAGAAGAAGAAGGAGGAGGAAGAGGAGAAGGAGGAGAAGAAGAAGAAAAAATAATAATGTAGGGTATGGCCAGGCAAGGTGGTACCTGGCTGTAGCAGGTACCACCTGGGAGGCTGAGGCAGGAGGATCGAAAGTTCAAAGCCAACTTTAGCAACTTAGTGAGGCCCTAAGCAACTTAGCAAGACCCTGTCTCACTAGATAGATAGATAGATAAATAAATAAATAAAATTAAAAGAACTGAGGATGTGGCTCTGTGGTTAATTATCCATGGGTTCAATCCCTGATACCAAAAAGAAGAAGAAGAAGAAGGAGGAGGAGGAGGAGGAGGAGGAGGAGGAGGAGGAGAAGGAGAAGAAGAGGAGGAAGAGGAGGAAGAAGAGGAAGAAGAAGAAGAAGGAGGAGGAGGAGGAGGAGGAGGAGGAATACCCAAAACAAAATACACAAACAACAACAAACAAAGAAACGTAGTGTGTAGGGCCTGGTGCAGGTTTGCTGAATCAGAGTCTTGACTTTAGCAAGAGTCCCTGAACAACCATATTATATAAAGTTTGTACAGCCCCATTCTATGTATGAGCCCTCTTCTTGGAATTGAATTCAGCTTTTGGGGACTAGGGGGATTTATTTATGAAAATAGTTAATTTATTACAAAGATGACCAAATTACAACAGATATTCACAGCACTGTTGAAGTTTGAGGAGTCAAAGTTCTGATTTTGGAATGTCCACCATCTGCCTGGAAGCTGTAGCATGGAGTTTTGGATTAGGGAATATTCCTGGTTTTTTGCAATACCTGCACTTGGACAAATAGCTTCTTGATTGTCCTAACACTATGCCTGACCCTGCCCAGGCCCTTGCAGTCCAGAGCACAAGTCCCAAGAGTCCCTGGGGCCTGGCCTACCTGGAGGTTTGTGTTTTAGGCAACAAAAACTGATGGTATGTGCTATGTTCAAATGAAAACAAACGAGTACTTAATGCAAGGAGAATGTCTTGTAAAGACTTTATTTCTCACCTGAATAAAGGAAAAATATTTATCAGAAAAACTGAAACTTTAAACAAAACTAAGGAGTAAGTTTTCTTTTAATGTATTTTGCAAAGAATCAGCCAAAGCCCAGCTCCAGTTGGTCCCTGTACCTGATAAATCATATTCTTTTACTTTTGGTTTTCTTAACTAAATAAGGTAGAGAGATAAATACCTACAGCTAGAGTTGTTGTGCATTTTTATTAACATGTTACATAAATTTTCTGGCCTCAGTTTTCCCAGGTGGAAAATGGACATAATAATTCTCACTCCTGGATTGTTGGATGCACACCATATGTATACAAAGCTCTGAGCAGGGGCTTGCACTTAGCAGGTGATGACCTGGTGGGAGGTGGTTTTTCTAATCACTAGTGGCAGAGAATGGTGAAAGTGACAGTAATAATAACAACAGCAGCAATAGAATTTGTCCCTTCCCATCCTTTTATCTTTGGGCAGAGAGTTTAAGTAATCTGTTTCTTCCCTTTCACTGAAATCCACTTTGAAATTCTACCAGCTTCTCCCTGGTGGAGGATGGGTGGGGAAGTGTCCCAATGTGGAGACATTATCATATTGTGGTGTGTGTGTGTGTGTGTGTGTGTGAGAGAGAGAGAGAGAGAGAGAGAGAGATTGTGTTTTTCTAAATTATGTATATACCATTCCCCTGGAGATTCTGATAGACTCTTTTTACCACCAACATCCACTCTCTACCCAAGAGTTACAGTTTAAAAGCACCTGCTACATAGCATGTTATTTAGTACCAATAACATGATTGTCAGGCATACATTCCTTAACATAAAGATGAGGTATAGAATTATCTCCATTTAACAAGATGAGGAGATTGAGACTCAGAAAGTTTAAGGCCCTTGTCTGAGACCACCAGACAGAATGTAGCCAAAACAGGAATAGAAATCAGGTTTTTCTTCAAAGCCCAGTCCTGGCTTATGTTTTAATGTACTTTTACACAGGTGACATTGTTGGAGTGGTAGAGATGAAAATTACTTTTGTATCACACAATAATCCTTCCAGACTATTCTAGTTCACTATACTTTGTCCTGAGGAGCAAACAACAACTGGGCTTCTATGCTAGACAGTACTTGCATCTATTATTTCGTTTCATGCTCACAAACTCTGTAAAGAGGGATTATTATCCTCATCATAAAGATCAGGAAACTGATCTTAAGTAATTTGCTCAAGGTCATACAGCTAATAAATGACAAATCAGAATTGAAATCAGGTCCGTCCAACTCCACAGATACCTATTAAACGTTCCCAGAATCATTTCTCCCATGCCTTGATTTAAAACAATGTGGGACATTTTACACAGCTAAAATACATCTTCTGAATCAGAAGATTGACCCAGATATTGTCTGTTAAGTTTCCTTCAGTGCCTGTTTACTATCCTCCTTAAAAAAAAAAAGTTTCTGTTTTGTTGTTGCATCTATAGCTGTTACAGGGAAAGAAATGAAAATATTGATTTAGATTTTCTGGGGGTGAGAGCCAAGAACATTCACAGTACAGTCACATACTTGACAATGGGATATGTCTGAGAAATGGATAGCTAGGTGATTTCATTGTTATACGAGCATCTAACATGTGCATACACAAACCTAGATGGCCTAGATCAGTCATTTGATCTGTTCTGTTGATGTGATAAAGAGACACAATCAAAAGAAGATACCATGGCATACTATTTTACAGTACCTTCATCAATAGGAGTATGCTCGGAAATTATGATAAAATTTGGAGTATACTAAATGCATAAACCAGTAACGTAGTCATTTTTTTATTACTGTCAGGTATTGTATCTTGTGCATAATTGAATGTGATATGCTATATTTCCTCAGACTGGAAGCTTTGTTTCTACCAGCATCATCACATGCACGTGAGCAATGGTCTGTGCTACAACCTTACAAAGGCTATGATGTCACTCAGCGATGTAAAGTTTCAGTTCTATTATCATCTTATGGGATTGCCTTTGTGTATGAGGTCTGTCATCAATAGAAATGTCATTGTGCAACTCAACACCTGTACAATATCTACTTGGTTCTCGGGACTGACACGCTAAAACTGTTGTTGGGAAAACATCAGGTATCTAGCAATAGTCTTTGAGATTTGATTTTGGAGATTTTATTTAAAAAAAGAGCAAAACAATGACAAAAAACTGCTGAAAAGAAAATTGGATAATAAAAAGTTGGACAAAGAAATCATGAACAATAGCTGTAATGTCATTTTGGAGATCCATTCTGTAGTTGAAAACTCTGTCCCAGTTGAAACCTATGTATCCCAGGAAGAAATGGAGGGCATCCTGCTGTAGGGTCCCCAGGCAGGGCTGCAGTTCCCCTCTCATCTTCATTCCTGGTCCCAGTATACGCTGTGACATGCAGTGAGTGCTTAGTAAACATTTCTGAGCAAATTAACAAATGTATAAATGAACATTTTGTAGAGAATAAACCTGTTGAAAGTCTTTCTGGAAACAAATTTTGAGAGTAAAAAGAGCTTAAAACCAGCAGTGGAAGATGTGTGTGTGTGGGGAACCAATCAATAAAAAACACTCATCCCACATTTTTTGCCCAGAGGAGGCTTAGAGCTCTCATCACTTTAGTTTACCCTAGATTTCTCTTAGGACATCGAGGGAAGAAAAGAGTTTTGTAATTTTAAATGTCAGAAAACAAAGCCAGAAGGCACAATATGCAGACGAAACCATATTTAATGACTTTCTGAACTCTATGCTTTTTTTTTTTCTTAAGGAAGAAAAGCCCTCATTCCTTTCTCTCAATCTGTGTCTCCCCTTAAAGAGACTGTAGCTGAGCAGCGTGTGCATGCATGCATGCATGCATGCAAGCTAAGTGGCCAAGCAGGAAACTCCAGGCAATGAACCTGGACTCCTCCGCAGCTCAGCCACAAAATGCTAGAATACCTGTGCCTGCAGCTTGTGTCGCCACTAGGGGTCCCCAGCAGCAGGCGATGTGCACTGGGAATTGGGTAGCTCAGGCGGCCGGCCTCCCTTTGTCTGCACCCCAGGTGTGGACTCCTCTTTGTTCAGAGGCAGGGCTGCTACCTGCAGCTTGAGAGCTGGCTCCTGGCTAGCCGCACCCGGGCTGCCTGCACACCTGCCTAGGAAACCTACTGCTCCCCAGCTTCTGCCTCTGGTACTCCTGCCCATACCCCCAAGACTCAATGTTTTCTCTCTAACAGAACTAGTATCTTTATATTCGAAAAAGGGCTTGAACTGGAAAAGGAAATAGTTCTCAGAATGACAGAGGGTATATTGATGTTGAGAAATTGATGGCAAAAGGGCCACTGTTCAGGCTACGGTAGAGTATTTGCCATAAAATATTTAAAGCTACTTGACGAATAGCCTCACTGTTCTCTTGTGAATGCTGGTCACTGGATTAATCTTGAAAGTAAGGAATATTTCATTCTGTTTAGCACAGGCAAAGGGAATGACCTTCAGGAGGAAGCACCCCAGAGTGCCTGAAAGGACAGAGCATAGCTCCAACCACGACAGCGAATTCACCCTGCGGTATTTTCTTGTCTGCTTTTATACTTCAAAGGAACACTAAAAGAAAATAAACAGATTATAGTAACGCAAGAGCTACCCTGTAAACAATAAATTACAGGAGTTATAACAGCCAAAGCCATGATGTGGCATGGGATGGGGGCTGCCAAGGTTTGCTCCATCAAAATTTTATTCTTTTGTTTTCATCATTTCAGTTTTTCTTGTTCCTGGCAAAGATGGTGTTCTTACTGCCAATCAACTTCCTTTTGTGATCCAGTGTGTTGCTCAAAGTCCTGTCCTGTTGCTCAGTGGTCACAGCCACTTGGGTGCAAAGTAATTGGTGCACAGGAGAACCATTTATGGATTCATTGATTCCTTTGTGTCCTCATTTATACAGTAAATATCTCCTGAGCACTTATTGTTTGCAAAGAATGGTAGATAATACAAGGGCTAGGCAGATAAGAATCCTGCCTGCAGGAAGCTTTTCATAGACTAGGAAGAGAAAATATGCACCAAAATCACCATTAAAATCGGACAGAGCAGAGATCTGCCAATGGAAGAGGAACTAAAAGGACTGGGGGAATTCAACAGGTGGAGAGCTGGCTTCTGGCTTGGGAATCAGATAAGATTCTTCAGACAAGGTATATTCCTGGTGGACCTTCACCATGGGTTGGATGGGCTGCAGAGGGGCCCTGGGTAGAAACAAGTGCTGTCAGCTCCAAGGGATAGGACACAAGTGAGAAAAGGGCACTTTTGTGAAGGGGACAATAGGAAATAAGCTTCGAAAGGGAAAGGTGGAAGGCTTTGAATGCCAGGTGGAAGCTAAATTAAAACAAAATGGTAACTTTAATCCTATGTAGACCAGATTATCCCTATATCACATTTATTCATAGGTACTTTAATGTTTGATTCTTCTAGACAGTACAGCTACCTAAAAACAGAAACACTAAATTGGATTTCAAATAGATCTCAGATCTCAGTAGCACCAATATTCCTTTTTCCGCAGGAAAAGACTTAATGCCATATAGGAATGAATAAAATATATGAACTAATTTTCTCATTGGTTCCATTTGGAGAAATACTTTGGAAGCAAGTTCACAAGCAGGTTTCTGAGCCTACTGGTGGAGAAGAAGGTTAGCATTGTGTTTCAGGCCCTGCCTGCTAATTTACTGATATAAAACATTTCATAGGGAGCAGCAGGCTTTTAGGCCTCTGAATTGAAGAAAGATGATAGTGAACAACCATGCATGCTGAGTTTTCTCCATTGGTTATGCTTTAACAGTCCAAATGATCCATCAGCTTTCAGATTTCAGTTCTGAATCTGGAGCTTTGTGTTTATTCTTCAAAATAATGGGCTTCTGAGTTATTGTCCATTTCTTATCAATAGGCTGGGCCTCACTTACTCAGTCACCACCTTTTTCTACTTTTGCACAGCACAGGGTGGCTTGGGGGTGGGCCATTCATAGCAAGTTCTCCTCTGCCCCTTCATCTATCAATCTGGAATAATAAAATAATCTATTTCTCTAACTAACCAAAGTTCTATGAAGGCAATTCTATCATCCAAACAGCATCTGATATTCTTCTGAGACTTCAGAAATGAGTAATGAAACCCATTGCCTACAGCTCAATTTGGGACAAAAATCACATAAGCTTTGGGCTGAAGCTGAGATATTTCTCCAGTAGCCTAAGTCACTGCTGATTAGTTATATCCCCATGGCAGTGGAGGAAGCAAAATTGTTCAAACCACAGATTCCATCTTTCAAGTAAATAGTTTATAGTCAAAACTACTCCAGGTATACTGTGGCTTCACACATAGCATCCTGTTTAATCTTCACAACATTTCACATTATCAATATTTTCATTGCAGGTGGAAAAACTGAGACTCAGTGATCTAAGTAATTGTTCAAGGCCTCATAGCTAATAAGTGGCAGAACCAGAGTTTGACCCCAGGTCTTGTCATTTTCAAAGTCAGATGGCAACAATCCTGTTAGGTGACGTGGCCAAGTCTACCACCTAAAGATCTGAAGGGAATATGGATTACTAGTCAAACAAACAAATACTGTCTTCCTTCAAAAGAACTCTGGGGAAACAGGAAATCCCATTTGGATAGAGGAGTCTAGGGCATGATGGGCACATGTCCCACAGGGATCTGGCTGAGGCTGTATCAAGGCTGAGGGCACAATAAGAAAATGGAGTGAGGGTGGGGGAATTGGTGGTGTTTGGGTCTCCTTGTACCACAAAGAGCTATTTCAAGGTTCAGGCAGATGAGGCCAGGAAGACATGGTTCAGTGTGAGGAGAGAGTGCTAGTGAGTCCTTCAACTCTTCAGCAATTGAGAGAGAGAGAGAGCGAGAGAGAGAGAGAGAGAGAGAGAGAGAGATGCGCGCGCGCGCGCGCGCACACACACACACACACACACACACACACACACACGGCAGCCTACTGGGATGGTATCCTGGAGGGAAGTTTTAAAAAATAGTTTAAATCAACTAGAAAATGTGACAGGAGTACATATTGTACATATTTAACATTTATTATTCACTGTGTGTTAGGTGCTTGGTTAGTGTGGATACCCCTAGGACCTGGCTGGCTTCCTGTGTCACTCCTGATAATTTTTAAATGGACTATGTCCTTTTAACCATGTTTTTAAAAATTGAACTACCCCCAATGTGAACACTTTCCATTTTGCTATATAATGAGAGTACTTTCATTCCTTTAATGTTTGCTTTTTCCTTTGATCTAACAATTTCTGTTCAAATTTCACAGTTTTCTGTTGCTTCAGGATTGAAAGAACCGATTACCCTGCTGGGAGCGTGAAATAGACTTAAAAAAATCTGCATGATATTTCCTCCCAGTGAAATTAATTTAGGTTTAAATACAGGAGGAAGGTATACACCTTGCGCTCCAGTGGCTTTCTCTCACACACCTAAGCAGTTTCTTATCCTGAAAAGGCACAGTCACCTGCAGCCAAGTGCTAGTCTTTTGTGAGGCTCCTTTTGGAGGCACTGTCTCTTTCTCTTTGACACCCGGCTTTGTGTAGGCCTGATGACACGTTTGGAACTCTCTTATTTCTCTAAAGGCCAGCCTCAGAAGTCCAGTGGACCCTAGAGGCCCTGTCTGTGGTCGGGTTTTAAGTGTAGGTGGAGAGAATTCCTGGGTGTTTTAGGAAACGCACCTTCTTACAGGGCAAGGGCCATCAGCTCCAGAGCAACAAAGGACAATTTGAAGGGGATTGGGAGACGCGCTCCACAGAGTCCCTGGCATCCAGGTCCCCTTCTGCACAGCACCCTGTCCTAAGTGATCCCGCCTTTGCCCTCTGAATCCCCCACCCACTCTGACTCACGGCTCCAGAGCTCCGCCGGGCGCGGCAAGCCTCACCACCTCCCCCAACCCTCGTCCCCTTCAAACCCCAGAAGCAGCGAAGCGCACGGCAACGGGTCTCGGCCCACGTTCCCCAGCACCTCGGGGGTCGCTCCTGTGACCACTCTCCCCAACGCCCTATAGTCTGCATCCTCCCCCTTCAACCCCCGTCGCAGGAGCTGTCAAGCCCGCGGCAGCTGAACCAGCCCCCGAGCGCCCGCGTCTTCTCTCCTTCCTTTGTGTGCGCGCGAGCGGAGTTGGGGCGGAGGGAGAAGGGGGAGGTCGCTCTGTCTGTCTGTCTCCCGCCGCCTTTGCCCGGTCTGCTCGAAGTGCGGCCGGGAAGGCGGGAGCCCAGGGGAGGGTGCGGGGAGCTGGCGGGGCGGCTCGGGGCCGCCCGGGCGCCCTGGTCCCAACAGCGCACGGGGAAGCGTGGACGGCAGTGAGACTCGGCTAGAGCCAAGATCAACCGCCCCGGCCGCCCCTCGGCCTCCCTAGGCTCCCATCTAGCCCCCGACACCCGGAGAAAAACGTGCAAAGGCGCAGAGAGGGACGGAAACCACAAATAAATAGCGGCGGCAGCAGCGCGTCATCTGGTGGAGCAGGAAGTGCAGGCAGAGTCCGGAGGCTGGTGCTTTCTGCGCGTCCCCAGGACTTTGCCATGGGCTGGGGGCCGAGGAGGCTGCGAACAGCCGGGCAAGGGCAGCGGCAGTGGCGCCCGCACCGGGGCTGAGCTAGCAGAGACGCGCGGGGCGCGGGGAGATGGCAGCGTCCAGCAACTCTAGCCTGTCCGGCTCCTCGGTATCCTCCGGTGAGTTTCAACTCGTCGGGCGCGGTTGCAGCGCGGGGTCTTGCACCCTGCACCCCAGGGTGGAGAAAGCCTACCTGTGGCCATCCTGCCCTCTCACTGGGAGTCGGGGCAGGCGTCCAGTGTGACACTTGTTTGGTTTGTCAGCAGCTGGGTGCCCATAGCACCTCGGCGCCTGATATCTGACAGCAAAGAGGTGGGAGAGCAGTGGCTCCCTTAGTGTACGGGCGCCGGAGTGTAGGGGCTTGGGGCGCAGCGGGCGAGCGGCAAAAGGAGCAAGGCAGGCTCTCACTTTCTGGCGCAGCTGGAGTCAGGGCTGGCAGGGCCGGGAAGGGTTAGGGCGAAACTGGGCGCCCAGACCTGTTTGCGGTGCTGCGCCCGCTACCTTGGATACCCAAATCTGAAGCAGAGGGGAGCAGACCCTCGCTCCTCGCAGACTTGGTTTTCTTTGTTTGTTTCAGAAATTAGCTCTGTGAAGACACTCGCTTGGTGCATGGATTTGAGATAGTAGCAATAAAGAGATTGTGCCTTTCTGGTCCTGATTCAAGTGGGCGAGGGGAAGGGAGGTCCAGCCCAGCCTCTGACTCTTGGCACGTTTACAAGTGTGTGTGTGTGTGTGTGTGTGTGTGTGCGCGCGCGCGCGCGCGTGCAAAAATTTCCTGTGTTACTTCTTAGACATTTTCTCAATCATACTTTGTAATTTCACTTTCAAGGTGTATCCCAACCCCCTTTTAAGTGTCGCTGGGCAAAGGGAGGGCTTCTTTCAGATTTTCTATGGTTGATCAGCAGGTCTAATTGAAGAGAAAAAATTGCTAATGAATCCGAAGGAGTAGGAATCAATAGAAGCAGCCCCACTGGTTTCTGAGTATGACAGGTTTCTAATCAGAGTGATGCATTAGGCAGAATTCCTCTACCTCTCTGGTCATTGAAAACTTTAATAACAAACCCTAAAGGAATAGCCGATAAGACATTTAGCGTGGTATACGATATTCAAGGGTCAAGATCTCAAAGTCCTATCGGAAATGCTCAATATAGTAATATTGTATATGTCATATTGTATTCCTTTATATTACCCCAAAATTAAACTCTCAGGAAGAAATATCCTTTTTAAAGGTCTTGAGCAGCAGGCCAGGCATAAAGGGAACCACATCCCTAGATGTGTAACTAATTAAATCATAAATGAAAGGTGAGTTTAACTAAGGTGCAATTGTGAGGTGGCACAAGGTGATCTCTAGAAAGCCATCTGCTATGTTTCTTGGCAAGTTCAGTTCCAGGGAAATGGCACTTCCTTTATATATCACTGCCAACTAATATAAAACAGTATTGTTAGGTGTATCATATAGTTCAAGTTTCTGGTAGTAGCAGCCAATGGGGCAGAACAGTCATATCTTATTAAGAGCAGCAACAAGTTGACCGCCTGTGGTTTTAATTCTGAGAACTCAGCAAATGCTACAGCTTATTTTTAGTACCCTCAAACCACTGCTGCTGCTCTTCAATTCATTTTGGTTGACTAACATTGAATTTAAAATACAGTGATGTTGGCTTCCTATTAGCATATGATTCTCCCTCTCAGAAAGCTGCCCACTCAAAAGTGAACTGGTGGAGGAGAGGTGGCAAAGAGAAAGAAGAATGGAGGAAGGACAAGGAAGATAGTACTATCATCCGATTTACTGGGGGCATAAATTGCAGATGCTGTGGCATCAGAATTTTCAGATCTTTAAATAGCTTAAGAAACCTGATTGAAAATCCTAACCCAGCCCTTGGAAGAATATGTTGATTTAAGGCAATACACTATAAGCTTTGGATGATGGAAATTGCTTTGCAGATAGGGTAGGGATGCTTCGGATGGTTCTTTTTGCTGCTTTTTGTATCACTGTTTTTAATACTAGCAGAAACTAAGAAATTGCATGAAAGCTGAAATTCAGAAAAGTGGACATGGATTTGTTATTTGGTGTGAATCAACCTATCCTGTATATTGGCTCATTCACCAATCCATGAGGCACTTTGTCTTGAGAAATACAGAATTATAGTTCTTCTTAAGCACACTTACCATTGTGTGGATCATGAATAATTCAGAGGATGCAAGCAATTCACACCTGTGAGAGGTGTTGGGCAGGAAAGAATAGAGCCTGCTTGTCTCAGCAGCTGTGTTCTCTCGGGCAGAGGCCAGAATCTGAAAAATAAGGCAACTTCATCAACCTATTAATCAGCATATTCCAGGGCCTACTATGTGCCTGGTAGTCCTGTATAATCCTCAGTGTCAAAGAGGTTAAGTGAGGAAGATAATTCTAGGATTCCTTTTAGCTCTGATGTTCTGGAATCAGTGTCTTTGAATTTTGGCTCCACCATTGACCAGCTGGGTATCTTGGTGGTATCTTGTTTGAGCCTCAGTTTTCTCTTCCATAAATGAGGCTAATACTATTAATAGGGCTATTTAACAGGAGATTCAGATAAGGGGGGATTCAGATAAGGAGTGTAGAGTATTTAAGTAGGGGGGTTGGTACTTACTAAGTCCTTGGTGCAAAAAACTCCTGTCTTTTGAGAGATGAAAAGAGGGTGCTCATTGTCTTAGACTTTGGATGCAGAAATGAGTCCAACACACATGAAATCTGCTTCTTCCATCGTAAGCTAAATTTGATCTTGAGTTTTGGGCTCCATTAAACAAGCATTTATTGAGCCTCTTCCAGCTTTCAGGCATAGTTTTGAGTGTTTGGTCTGGAAAGATGAATAAGATTCTTCCCCTTACCATGGGCAACAGAGATGGACAAGCAAAGAACAACCTATGTTCCAGTTCAGTCAAGTCAATTTTGTGGAGCAGAGTACAGGGGAAGGAACTGATTGACTCAGTTTGGAGCAGCCATTGAGGGTGACATATGAATCGGGCCTTGAAGGATGAGTAGGTTTTTCCATACCGATAGAGGGAAAGGCATTTCTGAAGAGGGAAGAGCTTAGGCAAAAGCCTGGATATGGGGAAGTTCATGGCCTTATTCAGGTTTCTTAGGGCTTTGATCCTTTTCCTTTGGAGGGGGGTACTCTTGCCTGGCAGTCATGATGATTGGCCCATAGGCAACAGCATGCACAGAGTTGCTGGATCAGGTAATGTTACTGCTGATGCAGGAGGCTTTCTTTCTGTTCAGGTAGAAGTGAGTTCCATGGAATAGGAAGCCCCAGGACATAGTTGGGCCATGGAGCACTAGAAAAGGAACAGTTGATTCTGTAGTATCCAGCACAGGCCGAGAGGATCTCAACATGGCTAAGCTTTTCTTAGAGAAAAGGCTGCAGGAGCTTTAGGTTTGGTTGTGCTTGTACAAAGAGTAAAGATCTAATAATTTACTCAGTATTAAGCTCAAAGTCATCTGATTTTGCTGAGGATAGTCTCTTGCTTGCTGTTGTTTAACTACATCACCCAAGTGTGTCGTTTATTCCGCATTACCAACCGAGAGATAACAAATGAAATAATCAGGTTAAAATTAATTTAAAAATATATTTTCTGAGAACTCTTCAGAAATTTTCTTCTGGAATATTCAATTAGATATAAGAGAAATTGCTGTGCTTTTGTTTTAATGATAACTGTTAGTAATTCAATTGCACAATCACCTAGATTGGCAGGAAGGTTTGATTGCTTTCATTATTGCAAAAAAAAAAAAAAAAAAAGAGAGAGAGAGAGAGAGAAAGAAAAGTCCTTATCCTTAAGCTTTTAATCTTGCCTGTGGTACTTGATTATATTCTGAAATAAACAATGGATGATTTGCAAAACAGTTTTCTTAATAATCATGGGTTACATTTGCTTTTATAATTGAAATAGGAACTTTTGGGGCATTAGTGATGTGATTGTCAAATGGATCATTTCACTGAGTCAAGAAAAAAATGAACCCAAGCAAAGTAATAAGTAAATGAAATATTTCCAGTAACTGAACAAGGTAGAATATTAAATATTAAAAAGGCCCCCAGGATAAGAAGTTAAGATTTTGAAAACACAGGTACACAATATTATAAAAATGAAGTTGATGCAGACTTTTTAAATTAAAATGCAAATGGAAAAAGGTAAAACTCAACATTGTGTGCAAAGTCATCAAAACATTAATTGGGAAAAGAACATTCCTGAATGGATTGAGGTATTTTATTTATTTATATGGATTTATACAGCAGTATTGGGGGCCAGGTAAATAATGCTATTTTCTGTGGTCATACTGGCATTGACCCTAGAAATGATAGGTTGTGACCAGTGACAAGTCTTCCATATTCCTAATGCAGAAGGCAAAACTAAACTATAGTAATTCTGAAAAGACTTGTGTATGTGTAATTCGAAACTCAGTGGGTCCAATACTATAAAACCATATCGCTGAAACAGACACTCACACTGAGAAGTTCTCATTTGGGGCTTTGGATTCTCCAGAAGCTTTCTTCTGGAATATTCAACTATGTGTGAAAGAAATTGCTTTACCTTTGTTTTAATGATAACTGTTGGAAACTAAATTTCACAATTACATAGATTGGCAGGAAGACTTGATTACCTTTTTTAATCTTAAATCATGTGCACAAAAATTCTGATTTAAAGCATTGCAAATAAAATTGCAAAGTTAAAATTAACCCTGGGAGAGAAATCACTCACTCAGATGAGGATCTTTGGTCCTTATTTTGCTGGTGGCCTTTCCGTACCTCGTTTTCGTGCCTTCACTGTCAATTTGTAGTAACTCAGATGAATCCAGGAATACAGAATCTGAGAAGTAAGAATTCTTGTTTTGAGTGTATTTGTTATGGTTTGACTCTTTCTTTTAAATTTTTTTTTTAGTTGCAAATGGACCCATAACTTTATTTATTTATTTTTATGTGATGCAGAGGATGGAACCCAGTGCTTCACACATGCTAGACAGTCTCTCTGCCACTGAGACCTTGCCCCAGCCCCTATGGTTTGAATCTTAAACGCCCTCCAAAGGCTACCTGATAAAGGCTTGATCCCTAGGGTGGTGCTATAGGCAGATGACAGAAACTTTAGGAGATGGGGCCTGGAGAAGGAAGTTAAGTCATTGGGGGGTGTGGCTTTGAAGGACCTTGACCCCTTCCTCTCTCTCTTTGATTCCCCCACCAAGAGGAGAACGGACCTTTTCTGTCACGTGTGGCCCACCATAATGTTCTGCATTACTGTAGGTGCAAAAGCAATGAGGCCAAGTGACCATGGACTAGAACTTCTGAAATTGGGAGCCAAATTAATTCTTTCCTCCTTTAAGTTGATTTGTTTCAGGTGTTTTGTCACAGTGGTGGAGAGCTAACACAATGTTGCATATTTGCAGTGTTTGACAAGGGGCCCACTGATGTATGTATTTTGCTGAAATGTGGATTCCCCCCTGCTAATCCTATGAAGTGTATTGGATGAATCTGTCATTTGTTCCACTTTTGAGGGATGCCAACACCAGGTATTTTCCAAGGCCAATCTGTGTATGGTTCATCTGGACATTGTGTTCTGTGGCCTGCTACCTGGGGCCTGGCCTGAGTGTGAGCCCTGCTGAGGGCCGTCTGCTGTTCCGTAGGGTCTCCTGTTTGTGCCCAATAGTGAAAATAAGTGGACATTTGGTTTGGAAAACCTGTACACAAAGCAGTATCACATTGGTATGTTTTAGAATAGAGTTTTCTGCCAGAAGATCCAGATTCCTGCCAAGATAGATACGGAGAAAGAAAAACGGACCTAATGCTAGATAGGCTTATGATTAATAGCACCCACCTATCACCTCCTGGTCATTTATCTTTTATGAGTGCATTTGCATCACATGACTTCTGAAATGTCATTTAATTTTGAAAACAAATGAGTTTCTCTTCACTTTCTTTCTCTATTTCTTTCCTTTCCTCTTTTCTTCCCTTTCTTCCTTCAATATCTCTTTCCTTTTAATTTTCCTTTTTTTCTCTTCCCTCTTTCCTTTCCCCTTTCCTTTCTCTCTTCCTTTGCTTCTTCCTCTCCCTCTTTCTTTTCCTTCTTTCTTTTTCCCTACCCCCAAGCTGTTATTTGTCTGTTTTCTGTTTAGGGAATGTTTTCATAAATTTTGCATTTGGTTTACTTTGTTGTGAACATTTCCAAACCCTGGAGCACTCTGCTGTCTCTCCTTCCATTTGGCATGTAGGAAAGGAATTACACATGGATTCAGGTCAGAGGATCAAGATGGGTACCTGTGGCATAAAACACTGACGTGTGTCTCAAAGTTACTAATAAGTGCAAAGGTTTATTTAAAGCCTCCATAGCTAGAGTAAACCAGCTTGTATTAGTTATGTGCTGACCCTAGAGGCTGTCAGATCTGCTAGGGACCTCTGTGACTGTCCACTGGGGTCTAAGGCACAAGTCCTGGGATAGGAGCATTTTCACGAGGTGAGAAAACTTCCTGCTGTGCACCTCGGGTAAGCCAGCCACCAGCTGCTTGTGCAAATAACCTGCTTTCTTTCTCATTTATAATTAATCATACACCTTTGTGGGAGTTTATCTTTGAATACAGTATGGCAGAATTACAGCATCACGTTATTTCTGATATTTGGCTTGCTAAAATCACATACTCTCACCCCTTTTGCAGTGTAACATTAACAGCATAAAAGTATTATTTTAAATCAACCAATGTTTAAATTTCCTTCATCCTTAATATAAGCTAGACTGATAGGTCTAGAATGAGGAGGATGTTGTTTAATAAATTTTAATACTGTGTAAGTAAGATCATGATCCCAGGCACTCAGGACCCTCCAGTGTCTCTCAGCTAGTTGCTGGTGGAGCTAGAGCCAGAGCTGTCATCCGGGTCCCAGGGTCCCATAACATCAGTTCTCCAACCTCCTTCCTGGCTCACCCCAGTGAGTAGCATCATCCTTAGAGAATTTGTTGCAGATTTTTTCCCCCTGTCTGGCTTCATGAAGGCTGTTCTGTTTAATTATTTAATACTTTCTAAAAAGAAGTCATAAAGTGCCTTGTGTTATAAATGGGTCTTAGATCTTAAAGCTGTTGTGCCTATGGAGACACAGAGATTTAAGTGAGCCAGGCCTGCCCCAACTATAGAGCTCTGTGTCTACAACTAGAGCCACTAGCCACAGGAGGCTACTTACATTTAAATAAAATAAAATAATCAGTTCTTTCTTTGCACTAAGCACACTGTAAGTGTTCAATAGCATACATGACCGATGGCTACCATATTGGACTATGCAGATATAGAACATTTTTATCACTGGGAAGAAAATTCTGTGGAACAGCACTGGTGTAGTTTTAAGACAGACACCTAAGCAAAATAAACAAGCTAAGGATTGATCAAAGGCTCTCTTATTTCAGTGTTTGTTCCTTTTGCTCTTTAGCTTATATTTCATTAATTTCACAAACTGACTTTAAGAAAATATCATTTGTTTTATAACTTTGAAGGAAACTCTGGAATGACAGCTGGAGAATGATGCTTGGAACAATAATTAAATGTCTGTAAAACTCCTCTAGTCTTGAGGCTTGATTCAAGTTTAAAAAAAAAGGGGGGGTCTGCTGTTTCCCTAATGGTAACTCAATTTCTTCTTGAAATAAACCCAGTGAGTTGTAATTTCACCCTCCAAAAGGAAAAACATGTCCATGTCCAGAAAAAGTTTGGATCTTACAATTGTATCTCTTCCAAAACATCATAAAGAAAATAGGAAAATTGTGAATGTGTGGACTGAGGTTGCTATGGCACATACAAGCATGTTATTTAAAAGAGATTTTCTACCAACCTGGCCATCAGTGAACAGTTTGGCTAGAAGTATTTTGCTTCGACAAAAGGCCCGCATACAGGGCAAAGTGAATGCATTGGGGTTTTTTTAGAAAATAAAATTGGCTTTTGGAATTTTAAGCTCATTTAATTGGGAGAAAATGTATGCAAATAAGATGCAGGAACATGACAGTTCCTGAGAAAAGGAAGTAGTTCTCCTCCTTGAACTTCTTCTACCATCTTCAAGTACAACAAAGTGTAAAGGTGTAAAGGTGGAAGATATCTTTAAAGTGTCAAACAACTGTCAAGAAAGAGGTGGATGTTGAGGCCACTGGAGTCAGGAAGACTGGCATGTGTGGCTTATTCTTTATTGGCATGAACTCAGATCACAGATGTAGGGCAGTATGAATCACAGAATCACTGGGGTGATAATCTTAGGCAATTCTTTTCTCATCAGAGGTCCAATTCCTACATTTCATCACACCCATCATTGCCCTCCATGCCCCGATAGTACTGGCTGAGTTTCAAGGAAGGGAAACCTAGCACTTCCTTATTTCACATAAAATGCCACACTTGCAAAGTAAAATGCCTTTTGTTTAATGATTTTGCTTCCAAGGAATAAATCTGAGAGACTATAATGGGACAGTAAACAAATAGGAAGCAAGGACATGGCTTTGGGAATAAGTCTTCTGCAGCATTGACCTACAAGGGCCTGATTCTCAAGACCTAAATTTCCCTGTCCAATATGGCAGCCACGTGCGGCTATTGATCCTTGAAATGTGACCAGTCTAAATTGAGATGTGCTGAAGTGTAAAATACAGGGTTCAAAGATAGTAAAAACAAACACAAAGAAATCAAAATATCTTGCTAATAACTTTTTAAGATTTTGAATATATGTTGAAATATTTAGACTAAATGAAATGAATTTTAAAACTAATTTTACTTTATTTAAAATTAAAAAAATTGTAGTTGTAAATGGATAGAATGCCTTTATTTCATTTGTTTATTTTTATATGGTGCTAAGGATTGAACTCAGTGCCTCACATGTGCCAGGCAAGCACTTTGCCCCTGAGCTATAGCTCAGCCCCTATTTTCAAATTTTTGGTACTAGGAATTGAACCCGGGGGCACTGTACAGTGAACAACATTTTCAGCCTTTTTTATTTTATTTTTATTTTGAGAGAGGGTCTTACTGTGTTGTTGGGATTGGCCTTGAGCTTGTGATCCTCCTACCTTAGCCTCTTGAATCACTGGGATTACAGGTGTGCACCACTGCACCAGACTAATTTTCTTTTATTTTTATATGTTTAATGTAACTACTAGAATATTTGAAATTACGTGTGGCTCACATTATCTTTGTACTGGACAGCAGTGGTCTGGATGAGTCCAGTGAGGATGCTGTAGCCTTCATTACAGAATCCACCAGACCCAACCTGCTAACTCACTGCCCAGTGGCCCCATGGTTGCAGCCTTGCATACTTTGCAAGCCAGAAACTCATCCTCTGTCCGAAGGCACTTGAGCCTTAATTCTCAGATCCTGAATCTTACATTGATTTTTGAAATGATGTGCCATAGAGAGGGACAGTTTGGGACATTTGTCAGATGTCTGTTTAGACAAATTTTGCTTTTTGTTGTTTTGTTTTTGATTGTTATAACTCCAGACTTTAGATTTATGTACACTACTCCTTCCAGAGAAATCCTGCAATGCTCTGAAGTTGGAAAGGAATTGAGGAAACAAGGGACACATTTTTCTCTCTTCTTGTGTAGAAAACTCTTGTTTGCTAGCCTTTGCACAAGGTGTTCTACTGTAAATCCGTATGTGTGTGCACACGTATGGTTATGTCTGTATGTGTGTGTTTTGGTGTATCTATATAAACACAGAGAGTGGAAGTGGATTAGATTTCAAACAAAAGTTATTTCTAACTGAATTTGTATCATATCTACACATTAATATCAAGGGAAATGAAAGTCAGGCCTAGCATTACTTTTAGTAATGAAAGAATCCACTTGGGATTATGTTAATGATGTGTAGATATTAATACACATAATTTGGCTGCCTAATATTGATTTAAGTTGCTCATTTAAATTCACTTTATTATAGGAAAATTAGCCATTTTATTTTACAGTGCTGGTCCCCACAGACAGTGAAAACATTAAACCATGTTTATTAGGTAAATAATACTATCTCCTGGCTTGAATATGCAAAGAGTGCACAATTCTGTCTCCCTCAGTGTGTGCCCTTTGAGTTAGTTTCTGGTTGTTTCCAGCCAGGTGTCTTCTCCGCTATCTCCCTCATAAGCAATATCTGGGGTTGAAGGTACTCAGTGGCCAGGGCACAAACATTTTTTTCCCTCTGGAATTATGCCCTAGGACTGAACTTTGGCCACATGGGAGCCCTATGCTGGTTTTCACAGAGTCAAACTAACCCATGTGTCTTTTTTTCTAAATATGAATTCTTCCTCAGAAGGAAAAGCAATTGGTAGGGGCTTTGTAAATGCTGCTGAAATAATTAATTCATATTAAGAATGACCACAGCAAATCCTAGGTAAATGCACATGTAAGACACGATTTCAAGTTAGAATGTCATTTGTCCCAAGAACAAAATGATTGCCATAATACCTATTTGGTTTTGTATTCTAACCCCAGTGATAGCAGTAGGGGTATTTTGCAATAATGCATAGCAGCCTTTCAGGGAAGAGATGCCCTACTGAATGTTTCTTTCTTAACTAGCTGTGTGTAAAGCTGCCATTCAGGAGTTCCTGGAGACATGGTCGCATCCATCTGGAGTTTCGTCTGTGTGCCTTCTATAGTAACGAGTTCCACCCATTCTCTCCCCATTGAATGGATTGGTATTTCTTTCTATAGCTTTAAATTTACCTCTCTGAAACTTGTTTCTAACATCCACTTTTGGGCTTTGTAAATAAACGTGGTTTCATCTGGACCATGAACTTCAAGAGTGGCATTGAGTGACAAGAATTTGGAAGTCAGAGATCTGGTCCAAGCATTAGTACCAGCTAGCCCTGTTAACCTGAACCTCTCTGAGTTTCCACTTTTTCGTAAGAATCAGATGTGTAAATGTGTGTGAAAGAAACTTGAACATTGAAATATGAAACAAAATATAAAAATATTAGGTTTCAAGTGGTTCACATTCTACGAAGATGCTTTGTAGATTCCTTTCCTAGGGGATGGTAATCATTCAGAGCTCATGATCTTCTCAGATATGTGAAAAAATTTCCCTCAATACATCACCTTGCTTGCCTATTTATTTATTTATTTTCGGTGCTGATGCTAAGAATCAAACCCAGTGCCTCACACATGCTAGGCAAGCACTCCACCACTGAGCCACAACCCCAGCCCCCCCCCCCCCCCCCCCCGCTCTTTAATAGCCTTTTAAAATCTTGAAGTGCAATTTCACTAGTTGAGAATTTTTCTGCTCTGTAAGAAGGTGGTATGTGTCTCACAATCCCAGTGATATTTTAGATTATTAGCCTGGGACACTGCTATTTATACTTTCCCTTCTAGAGGAGTGGCTCTTTTTTAAATTAAAATTTATGTAAATCAATACACATTCTCCTCCATTTATGATGAGATTACTCTCAATAAACTTATTGTAAATTTTAAATATCCTGAGTTGAAAATGCATCAAATACACCTGACCAACCACACATCATAACTTAGCAACATGGCCTCACCAAGTTGCCAGACTGGCCTCAAACTTGTGCTCCTCCTGCCTCAGCTTCCCAAGTCACTGAGATTGCATGGTAAAGTGGCTGACTGAGAGCTGTGGTTCACTGTCTCAGCTCAGCATCACGGCAGAGTACCTATTGCCCACTTTTAGCCCAGTGTAAGACTGGAACTCAACATTTGAAGTGCGGTTTCTTCTGAATGCATTATTTTTGCACCATCATAAAGTGAAAAATCATTAAATCAGGGAACTGTCTGAATGTGCAAAAGAATATCCATCATGGACATACAAGTCATAAAGCATAACAAAAAATCACAAGCAAGCCACCACCCAAGTTAGGAAAATTACCTATCCTTGAATTTTCCTCTGTACTCTTCTCCCTTCCTTTCTGCATCTTTTTTTATTTCCTCCCTCCAAAGGTAACCACTCCCTTCAACTTTCTTATTCTCTTGCTTTTCTTTTAAAAATAATTTTGTCACATATCACTAAAACACACACTCCACATGCAGTCAGCACTCCATAACTAGATGCTGGGCGAATGAGTACATCTGTATGCCAAGTGCTGTGTCATAGCAGTGCCACTGTAGCCCCTCCTTTTCCTTTTGTCTGCAAATCAGCTCTGCGAAGACCCCCTCATGGGATCATTTTAGCTACATACCTTCAATGGTTTTCAGAATTTTTTTTTTTAACAAAGGAAATTCATGTATTTTTTCACTTAGTGGCAATAGACTCCCAACAAAATCACATGATCTTTGCTGTATCAGGACTTCCTAATTTGATTTGCAGCTCACAAGCCCATTTCAGAAGTGAACAGTGGACCCTTAGGAAACTTAGGTAGCCAAAGTAGAGTTCCACACAGAAGACTGCAGAGAAATATTTTACAACTGATGTAATTTACATGCTACAACAGGGATGAACCTGGAAAACATTATGCTAAATGAAAGAACCCAGTCATAAAAGACTTGAGTATTGTGTGCTGTTGCTTATATGAAACCTGTAGGGTAGGCAAATCATGAAAACAGAAAATAGATTAGGTTTCCCCCCACCACCTGGGGTTAGGAGGATTGAAGAGAAATAGGGAGTGACTGCCAATGGACATGGGTTTCTTTTTGAGTTAATTAAACTGATCTGTTTGTGGTAATGGTTTGCACTATTAAAAGTCATCAAATTGTTCACATTTAAACATATGAATTGTGGAGTATATGAATTATATCCCTTTGAAACTTACTTTAAAAAATGCCGGGCTGGGGCTGTAGCTCAGTGGTAGAGCGCTTGTGTTGCACACATGAAGCACTGGGTTTGATCCTCAGCACCACAAAAAAAAAAAAAATAAATAAACAAAATTAAGATATTGTGTCCATCCACAATAAAAAAATATTTTAAAAGAAATGCCAAAAATGGATATAGTAAGAATAAGGCAAAATGATTATAAGACCAGCGGATGGGGGGAAAAAAACCCCTTGAGTCAAGTTGGTGCCTATAATCAGACAGGAGACATTTCTGTCCTACTCACTGAGAATATCACCAACGTCATCAACACTTCATCTCTGTGGCACCCAGACTGTTTTGCTAGGCTGAAATACTACCCAGGTGTGTCTGTGTCAACTGTTCTGGTCGTGTTTACTTTTATCTTAAGCAAGTAGAGGAAAAATGCACTTCATTGGATCAAATCTAAATATTTCTTCCCATTTTTATTTCCACATTTATCTTTTTCCTACTGCCAGCTGCCGATCTCCTCTGATGGTCACATAGGGGCACGAAGGGACTTGCTCTCTATGGCTGGTTCCCAAGGTCAGTTCAGCCTTAACTGCACAAATGTCTCCCTTCCTGCAACCCCCAAGGTCTGTGGCATTCTCTTTCTGATTTAAGAATGAGTAAGGACAGCAGGTCTCCTCTGTTGATGCAGGACAAAGCAATTAGTGCATTTCTCATGACTAGTTAATTGAATTTTTATCCAGCTTTCCAAACCCTGGGTACAACTCTTATGCCCTCATAGTAGAAGAAGAGTCATCCAGAAATCAAGTATTTCCACTATGTCCCTGGTGCTCCTGACTATTAATACAGTGATGCATCTGTTGCTGCCTCCTGATGCCCCCACCAGACGGGTGCCCGTGCAGACATCTTCTACTGGCTCTTTTGTTGTTTCTAATCAAAGAGCTGATACACTTTGATCACCCAGATCACAGTACTATGAATACTTTGTTAGAAAGACAAAATACTACACAGGTGAAGCTGTCTCAGATGTTCTGATAGTGTTTACTTTTCTACCTAACAAGTAGAGAAAAATGCACTTGATCAGATCTAAAATATGAATTAGTACAAATATAAAAATTTGTACACCAACATACAGTATACTCTAATGACTCCAACTAATAAGCTTCTTTTAAACACCTGCTGATTCCAAATGCCAGGTTGCTGGATGTTTCCTCTTCCCCCGTGTTTAGTGACTCTTAGTGCAAGATTGTCTTTCTGTTGGTTGGACAGAGATTGGCTCTGGCATGGTACTAATGGAAGTAAAGACTGGTGTCTTTTGGGGAACAGAGTCCCTGGGAGGCCTCTTTCTTGGACAGGCTTCAATCTTCTGTGGCCTCTCTGTGGCTTACTTTCCTTTATGCTCTTCACCACCTGTCCTCCTTCTTTGTCCCCACAGGACAACTGAGATAGCTTCCCCCACCAAATACAAATAAATGTCCATTCAAAGGTGTGTGAAGACAAAGCAGGTACTGACATTTCTTCCTTAGTTCTTAATGTCCCATTCAGTGTATTTTCCTGGCATCCAGAGGAGGAAATAAAGTACAGGCTACAGTAGATTTGTTGTTCTTTGTCCTCCCTTGGATGAAATCTGACGGTCCCTAGTCTCCAATCACACTCATGGGACAGATGTTATGCCCTGTGCTGGCCTCTGTCTTAATCTTCCTAAGACTTTTTTTTTTTTTTTTTTTTTTTTTGGTACCAGGGATTGAACTCAGGACACTTGACCACACCCTCAGCCCTATTTTGTATTTTATTTAGAGACAGGGTCTCACCAAGTTGCTTAGTGTCTTGCCATTGCTGAGGCTGGCTTTGAACTAGTGATCCCCCTATCTCAGCGCCCCAAGCTGCTGGGATTACAGGCATGCACCATGGCGCCCTGCTCCTCCTCCTACTTTAATGTCACAGGCTAAGCTATCTGTAACAAAAGAATCAGTGTTCCTGGAATCTGTCATCCATTCAAACTTTTTCCTCTGGCTGACAGCAACATGTGTAACTACCTCCCCGCTTCCTGACGAGGCTGCAATTATTCTATGGGTTAGGTTTCAGCTGCAAACACAGAAAACCCTAATTGGAAGTGCCCAGGTAGCATGGTTCTGAGAGCTGGCATCTTGCTCTCTCTGCTTCTCTGCAGTTCTCCCAGCTCTGCTGTCTTGGTGGGTAAACTTTGTCCTCAGCCTCTCCCTCTCCTTATGGTGTCAGGATGGCAACAACAATCCCTGGCATCAAAACTAGAAGCAGAAGAGGGATACTCTTTTCCTCCTCTCTCTGTGGAAAATGAGAAAACTCTCAGAAACATCTTCTCTCCAGCAAACCTCCCCTTGCCTCATTAGCTATAGTTTTGTCACATACTTAGATATGAACCAATCACTGGTAAGGAAATAGGATTCCCATGATGCACTTCATGCGGCCATGATCTCTTCCTGGAATGGGGATGGGTCAGCTTCTGGTGAAGGAGTGGTAACTGGACAGAACAGGGTTCTGTTAAGGAGGAGGGAAAAGAGGAACAGAAATGTCTTCCACAGGTAGGTCATGAATGTCCTCAGACCTTGGAATCTCTTAAGGCCATGTTATGGTTTCGATGTGAGGTGACCTGAGACAGTGTGAGAGGGTTCAGAGGGGAAATGATCAGATTGTAGAGCCTTAACCCAATCAGTGAATTAATGCCCTGGTGGGATTAACTGAGCCAAATGGGATGTGGCTGGAGTAAGAGGGGCATTAGGGATGTGGCTTTGGGGTATATATTTGTATCTGGCAGGTGGAGACACCTTTTTCTGCTTTCTGATCATCATGTGAGCCACTTCCCTCCGCCATACTCTTCCACCATGATGTTCTGCCTCACTCTGAGCCCCAAGGAATGGAGCCTGTTGTCCATGCACTAAGATCTCTGAAACCTGGAGCCCCCAAGTAAATTTTTCCTCCCCTAAAATTGTTCTGGTCGGGTCTTTTAGTCACAGCAGTAAAAAAGTTGACTAAAACAGGCCACCACAAAAACAGTTTTAAGACACATCTCTTCTCCCAATCAAAGGACTTGGTATAACTTAGCCAAGGACCAAATGATTATTGCAGCCCTTTCCTTTGTAATAATATCACTCCCTGAAAATGTGAGCTACTTCCCTACCAAATTAAGGCGAATGACAGCTTTTACTGATGTGTTGCTTTCACTTGTTAGTGCTTGATGGTTTGAAGTGCTTTGTGTACGGTTATGGAAAAATATAGGTCCATTAATTAAAAAATGGAAAGACTCTTTAGCCCTAATGAAAAGTGGGACAGTGTGTGTTAAAGGTTTTGATTCTTGACAGATGAACATCCACGGGCCTGACACAAGCTGGAATTGTATTGTTAGAAAGTCAGGGGAAAATAATAGATGATTCAACCCCTTCTGGTTGCTATGGCAAGGAATTTTTAAGGCTTTTATTTAGGAGAAGTAGTGATCATTAGCAGCTCTTTGTTTTTAAAACAGAGATCCCTGCAAACTGTCAAGGCTCCAGTAGAATAGATGATTGGCACCTAACTAGAGAAAATCTTAGATTATTTGCAAAGAGAAGAGAAGAGGCCCCAAACAGCTTTTGGACAGCAGGTTTGTGTTTCTCATTTTTAGGGTAGGCTAAGGGATGTAAAGATTCCTGGGCTAAAAGTCACATGACTCAAGTCTATAATAGTTCTATCTCAGCATTTACTTTCTCTGAGCCCTGGGGCAAATGACATTATCATTTTGTAACTTTGATGCTCATCTGTAGAATTATTAGGTTGGACTAGATCATCTGCAAGGGTTTTTGAAATTTTTCTGATTCTGCCTATTTCCTTTTGCTAATATAAGATACTGTGGTAATTCCCCCAAGGGAGCATAGCTGTCTCCATCTGCATACACACATATTTCAAATAGTGGCTACCCTGGGCATCATTTGCTCCTGGCACCCAGTCTGTAAGATGTAAAGGACTGTTGGGTGCATGCTTTGCATTTGCTCTTCAGCCCACACTCTAAGTAAGCCCAGGGATATTCCAGGCATGCCCTAGGGCAGTGTCATATAAACCTCTTGGAATATGACTCATACTAAGGAATACATTTCATATCACAATCCAAGGCACATTCACTCACACAAATGCACAATTCATTCAATGTATATTTAATGAGTATTAACCATTTTCTAGAGGTGATAGATACTACTGCAGTGAATAAAATAGACAAAATTTCTGTGCTTCATGGAGTTTTTAAACAGAGAGATAGTAAATAAAGAAACTATAATAAGAAACTATAGTACGTATATGCATCTTCATATATAATTGTACTGTATATAATTCATTTTGGTATATTAGAAGGTGATAAGTTCTATGGAGAAAAATATGAGAAAGTGAGATAGGAAATACCACAGGCGGGGGGGGGGGGGTCTGAATTTTAAGTTGTGTGGTCAGGGAAGGCTTTACTGAGAAAGTGACATTTGAGAGGGAAGGAACCCTTTTGCCCATATCTGTGAAACAGCATTATAGACAGAGGGAGCAATAGGTGAGAATATACCTGGAATGTCCCAGGAACAGGACCAAGGTCAATGGGGCCAGAATGAGGGAGGTACATGGGACTGAACAGGAAGGAGGCTGGCAAATCATGGTGGGCCTTGCTGGCCCTCATAAGGACTTGGGTTTCTACACTGAGATCGGCATCCCTGGATGGTTCTAGAAGAGAGTGCCATGATCTGAAAGACCCACTCTGGATATTGTAATTGAGAGTAAACCAAATACATATTCTGCGTGCATGTGCACGTGTGTGCATGCACACATGGAAACACAAGTTCTACCAACAGCACTTACCCTGTCATACCTGATGCTTCTGATATTGTCTTTTCTATTGTATTTATACTTATTCATTTAAAAATCAGGATAAAGGGGGTGACTTAAAGTGAGGTAGGGAGGGAGAGCATGGGTGGAAAATTACCTCTAGATAGGGAATAGGGGTGTGAGGGAAAGGGAGGGAGAATGGGAATAGCAAGGATAGTGGAAGGAGACGGTCATCATAATACAAAAGTCATGTATAAAGATGTGAATTTGGTGTCAACATACCTTATATACAAACAGAGATTTGATAAGTTATGGTATAAAGGTGTATTAAGAATTGTAATGCAAAAAATTATGAAGATAATGCACTCCTCTATTGTGATGTATGTAAGAAATTAAAAAAAAAATCAAGATCTGCAAGTTGGTTTCAGGATCCACTATAGGGCAGTGGCTAGCATTTTGTAAAACAGATTATAAATTGGCCTGGGACCCCAGAGATATGGTAGATTCAGTTTCTTTGTGCCAAACACAGTTGTGGTAGATACAGCATTTGATGTAGATCTTGTAGTCATATGTTAAAATGATTTTCAAGAAGTTTATTTTTGTTTTTGACTTGCTGCAATGAGAACACTATAATATTGCATGATCATTTATAAATTTTTTTCTTCTTCCACATATTCCGTAATTTATTTATTCCCAATTCATACTTCAAATAACTTTTTTATGAAAAATTTTTGTGTGAAAAATTTCAGATATGTTCCATCCTCACTCGGCTTCTTATCACTCAGCTTCAACAGTGATAAAATCATGGCCAGGTGTCACCCCCATCCCTGGGATTATTTTGACACTAATCCCAGGCCTGGCATAATTTCATCTGTAAATATTTCAGTTGGTTTCTCTAAAATATAGGGAATCCTTTTTAAATTTAGAAAATATGCAGTATTACTCTGATGTTGATACATACTCACACAGTCAGTCTGATTGGCAGTGTCTTTGTTCACTAGTTTGCAAAGGGAAATTCAGGAAACCTTCTTGGAGAGGACCTGTGGTTGTGCATTCTTTCCCCTTTTTCTGTAGATGGTGTTTCTGGATATTTCCAAAGCCCTGATGAAGCAGGTGCCCTTCCATCCTTCAAAATGAGTCAGTTCAATCCTGATTCTTTTTTAATACTTTCACTGATACTGAAATACGGCTTGCTTTTCTGTGGCTCTTGACTAATCAAACAGTAAATACCTTGCATAAGGTTATGGATCTTATTCAACTTTGTACCATCCCAGTGACTTAGGACGGATCCTGGCACACAGCAGCCCTCACATTTTTGTTAATATTTTACTTGTGTTTCTCTATAGAAGTTGGAATAATTTCTCCCATAGCCTTAAGCCTGTCACTCCTTTTTTGGATCTGAAATGTTCCCCAGGGTCTCATGTGTTGAAGGCTTTGTCTTCAATGCAGCAGTGTTCAGAGGTAGGGCTTTTGGGAAGTGATTGGGTCATGAAGGCTCTGACCTCATCAATAGATTAGTTCACTGATTTTTTCATCATTTGACTGGACCATTGGGAGGTGGTGGAAACTCTAGGAAGTGGGACCTATTGAAGGGAGTGTTCTTAGGGACTACATCTTTCTCCAGCCCCTTCTCCTCTGCTCTCTCTGCTTCATGGCAGCACAAGCTGAGCAGCTTTGCTAGACTCCACCTTCCCTGCCATGACATTCTACCTCACCACAAGCCAGAGTTGGGTCCAAGCAACTACTGACTGGAATCTGTGGAACTGTGAGCCAAAATAAATCTTTCTGTCTCCAAGTTGTTTTTCTCAGGTATTTTGTCACAGTGATGAAAATCTGACAAACACAGGCCATATGTCGCAACTGTGTTGAAACCCTGACTTTTCTAGAAAGTCTCATCTGTACCAGGATGGAGAGCCTTTCTGAATCAACATCTGCTCTATGGGAGGAACCTTCAAGTTAAGCTCAGTTCTTACAGAATTCTTTATCTCTTCTATTTCACAAACCCATGATCCTTATCAATACTGGAGTGCTCATCTTCTAGTGGTATCTGCCCTCATTTCTATTAACAAATTTTTGACTGCAGACTTATTTGATAAGGGTTACATTTTTGAAAATGTTGTCATTTCTGAATTTAATTTTATTTTTCAGTTTTAGATGGACACAATACCTTTATTTTATTTGTTTATTTTTATGTGGCACTGAGGATTGAACCCAGTGACTTACACGTAGCAGACAAACACTCTACCACTGAGCCATGACCCCAGCCCCCTGAACATGTTTAATAGTTATAATTTCAGATGATGATAAATAAATATTTTTACATTTGAATACATGGTATATACTAATCTGATCTTGGCTATCCCTTATTTACTTATTACCCAAATATCTTATCTGTGAAAATTGTCAGGGAGGTGCAATACCCTGGGTCTTATTCTTCTCATCCTTGCTTTCTCCCTCCTTTCCCTCTTTTCTCTGGTTGCTGGGAGCTCTGGTGCTAGGCTCTAGGAACATAAGGAGATGTGAAGCAGCCCTGTTGTAACTTTATTCTGAGTTTGTCTCCAGTGGACTGTTGCTCCATGAATGCAGAGACCCTGAGGTCACTGGCTGCTGGCAGAAGGACTGCCACACACTTCTTAATTTTTTTTGGATAGATGAATGGAGACACGGACCTCACTGTAAAGGAGTTCACAGCCCAAAGTTGGGGAGTAAGTGTGAACTTTGTGAGGCATTGTAGAATTGTGCAGTCATTGTTAGTCATAAATCCTTGTTGTTCACACCCCCTACTTCCATTGCTACCACTTCTGTGTTATTTACACCCTCTCATAGACACCAGCAGAGGTTCTACAAGGGGACACTTATGAACAGTGGCTCAGGTCTCTGCCCCTAGATTGAGAACAAGAAGAGTGGGAGGCTGTCACCCATTCACTTTTCCTGGCACGGTAGTTCTGTCTCCATGAAGCACTCCCAGTTTTCCGTTTTTTTCTGGTACTATAAATGACACAGTCTTGGGAGACCTTCTGGATATCCTGATTAAGGGTCTTGCTTAGCCTGGAGCCAGGCCTCTAGTCACATAATTTCGTACCAGGAGGAAAGCATTTTCAAACCAGCACGCAAGTCTGAGTCTGTTTTCTGAGGTCTTTTTTTTTGTAGTTGAGTTACAATTTTATGTTTATGGTGTGCCAGGAGACATTTACTTCTGGTTAACAACAGGAATTAAAATACTTGTTGCTATGTCATTCCAGGGCAAGGATTTTTTTTCTGGTGGAAAGTATATCCTTAGCATGTGTGTGTGTGTGTGTGTGTGTGTGTGTGTATTTATGTGTGGTCGCATGCATGCATGTGTTTGTGTCTTTGTGTCATAGGCCAATTCAGCTCCCCAGGGAAAGAAAACTTGGAAAGAATCATAACCTATGGGACAAAGTTTTAGCTACTGTCTTTTGGTTTTGAATTTTTTATTCTTCTTCCTCAAGTGATTGATTCTGAATATGAAAGAGTTCTTTTAAAGGGTGGAAATGATGTCATTTAACATTTCAATAGTTATAATTAATTAATCTTATTATGTAAACCAATTTTTTAAAATCTCCAGGTGGAATTTGCAAGAAGCCTAAGTAATTCTCTAGGTGGTGGGATGATTGACAATCCAGAGTCAAAATGTCAGAGAAGCAGCTATTTTTAGGAGGCTGGAACTTCTCTCTTTTTCTAAATATACGTTCTGGTTGCTAAAAGAGTCCTTGTAGATTTCTCTCAAAATTGAAAATGTGAGAAAAGGAGGAAATTACAATTAATAGCCTTAAAATTCCAATTAATCTCTCAAATAGTGATTAATTTCCAGAGACATGGAGACTCCGCAGCATATCTTAGGAAAAGGAAAAGACAATTAGGATTGGGGAAATTGGTAGAGGACACTTGGGTAGGTGGAAATCCCACCAGGATTGAAGACTTCACTAGGATTGAGATAATTGACAAGGCTGGCAGCCTGCCAAAAAATGGCATCTACTGCATTCTCTTCTTAATGGAGCAAATGTGCCCATTTTGAAATCCACTGACCATGTCTCCTATCTCTTGTTTCTTTATGGAAATCTTCAAAGGATTTGTTGTCAAAATACATTGCTTTCTTTGTTGCCCTTTAACTTATTTGGTGAGGAAGTGGCCACTACTCTCTCTTGTGCTTGCAGCCAGTGTGGGCCTTCTCCCTCTCTCCCTTAACAGTCAACATCTCAGTGAGCTAGTTCAAGTCTGTGTTGGCACAAGATAGAGGATGCTTTACATATCTGAGACCACAAGGGCTGATTGATGTATCATTTTTTTTTCTTCTATAGAGACAAATAATTCAATTGCATTTTTTTTTTGTGTGTGTGTGTGTGTACAAATTGGTTAAATTGGGATGAAGGGAAAATTAGCATATTCTCATAGAGCTGGCTATACTTATGAAAATAATACTTACATTACATTGCAAATGCTAAGTTTGCATTATTGGATGGAATGAGTCTTAAGTAGATTGGAGCTTATTTGTATACCTGAAGTTATAATTACATGGTAATGAAGATGTGGTTCAGCTTTTATAGGAGCATGGCTTTTGATCTGCTCCTTCTTTCGAACAGTACTTATTAGGAGGGAAAACCTCCAGAGAATGAGGAGTAAACATTACAGTCCCTTGAACGTCTAAATATATGCAGCATTTTACAGAAGTAACATAAGTGAACTAACCATTCATGGTCAGTTGTAAAACTTAACTTTCAGAGGATTTGTCCAGCTATACTGACCTAGAAACTAAATAAGCAGTTTGGAAAATCTGGTTTGTGTGTGTAATTATTTTTATATTATCTCAGGCTGCAAAGAGAAAACCACAGTAGTTATCTGACCTATTGCTCTACCATGGCCTTTTCTCCAACACAGTAATTATGTAAGACTCAGCATATTTTTAACCATGTGTATATGGAATGTTTTTTTCCATGTAGATTGTCCTGTCCATCTGGAGACTACTGAGGGCTATTTCTCATCCTTTCAATATGAATGAAAAAGAAACTTTACATTGTGACTAGTGTTAACACTGATGGACTGGGAGGATCATTGAGGAAACGGGAACACTCAGCCCTTTTGTTATCTGAAACCGCATTGAAAGTTGTGAGGTATCAGTGCCTTTTAATTAAAATAGAAAATCAATCTTCAAAATGAAAGAATTCTAACAATGATTTTCCTTTGAATATAAATATTTAGTTGGGATATAGGGTACAGGATGTCTGTAAAGCCCTAAAGTCCTTGGGGTTTACTGTTTTTAATTCTAGCTCTTCCTTTAGTAGCTTGGAGCAAATAGGTGATTTCCTTTAGAGTGCATGCATGCTTGTAAGGTTATCTGAGTGAAAGATACTTATTTGGTAATTTGCCATCTCAGCACCATCCCTTGGGATTCAGGGCAGCAGTCTAATCAGAGTGCCCTGGATGGTTATCATCATGATAAGCCAGCCTCCTAATCAAAGACATTAGCTTTTGTTTTAAACATAAAATTGGTAGAGTTCAGATATTAATAAAACTAGATTTAGCCATAGTTTTAACTCTCTTCATCTTACATTAAAAAAAAATACTTCAAAGGAAACAATTTATTGGAATTAATTATGAAATTCTACAGGGCCTTGGGTGATTTTAATCTTATTTGGGATTGTGACATCCCCTCCCACTCATCTCCCCAACCCTCAGCCTCCCCCCCACCCCCACTGACAGCATAGCTGCTCCTTCTGCTCTCAGCTGCTCAGCTGGCTCCCTTCCTTTTAAGTTTGTGCTGTAGCCATAAATACCAGACTGTGCAGGCCATGCTTAGCGAAGACTGACACGTGGAGTGGCATCATTCAGCATCTATGTTGAAAGGGTGTGTCCTACTGAGATACACTTCTTAAAGCTATGTTTTAATACAGCCAGAAATTTAGGCTGTTTTCAGGGTGGGCAGGCTCCGCAGGGCTGACCCAGTGTTTCTTAATCCTGAAGCATTAGAGATGGTTTTCAAAAACACAGTGACTCATGCCACATTCCAGATCTAAAAAATTAGGATATCTTGGAAGTAAGACTAGTGTTCCTCATGTGCAGCCAAGGTAACGGTACATTCAGTGTTTCGCAACCCTGTTTAGGATGTTTAGGGACATTGTTTAGGAAGGGGTAAAATTGCTAATTTAAAGAAGTCTGAACTAAATCAAGGATGTATTTTGTAATCTTTAGGGTAAAAATTGAAATAATAAAAGAAGCTATAACTAAAATGCTAGCAAGGACAAATAATAATAATAATAATAATAATAATAGGCAGTGAAAAAGAAGAAATACAGACAAGAGTGGGATGAATATAAAACAAATTGCAAGATGGTATACTTAAAAGAAATTATGTCAGTAATTAAATATAAGCAGTTTCAGCATTCCAATTAAAATACAAAGATTGACAGACTGGCTGAAAGTAGCCAATTGTAGTAGGTTTAAAATTGGAAGTATTTTACAAAGTTTAAAATTTAAGATACTTTGTGTGATGACTAGAAGGGTTGAAAGTAAAATGTTAGAGGTATAGATCATGTAAAAATTAACTAAAAGAAATCTTATATCACTATGTTAATATAAAAAGTTAGACTTTAAAGCAAGACTTGTTACGAAAGATACAGAGGGGCATCTCTCATAATAAAATGAAGTTATATCAATCCTAAATCGTAGGTCCTTGCCATGTCTTCAGACTATATAAAGCAAACAATGGCAAAATTCAAAGGAGAAACAGACAAATCCAAAAATCATTGTCAGAAATTTTAGGAAGATAAAAATTAATAAATTGAAAAATATGATTAACCAACAGAATACTATAACAAACAACTGCATTCTTTTTAAATATACATGAGTTCTTCTTTTAAATGCTCATAGAACAAAATCAAACACATGTTGGTCATAAAGTATGCTGCAGTAAACACCAAGGAATTAGAATCATTATATATGTTCTGAAAAATATAAATTATAAATTATAGTACAAAGATACTGTTAGAAATACTAGGGTGCTGCAAGGAATCAAACATGTGCTCAGAGATAGCCGGCAAGGCCAACTTTACTTCTACAGGAGGAAGTGTTGGGAGCAAGCATACTCGGGTGGGAAGTTCCCCTGTTGTTATCCCTAATGCACCATTGCCCCTTGCTTTGATAGGAGGAGCTTGGGGTTACAATATACACAAGTGGCTAATTTTAAGATTGGGGAGGGCAAAGGGAAGGGCTTCAGTTAAAATGACTACAATTGGATACAGATTGGAAAGCTCAAAATGGCTAATGTTTGGATCTTACATCCCAATTAACATTAAATACTATATTCTGAAAATGGTTTTCTATTTCTCATAATATCTAGGATATCTCCAAATATTTGGCAATTAAACAAAACACTTCTGAATAACTTACTCATGAAGAAATAACAATGTAAATAAGAGGCTATTTTGAAATTAATGATAAAGATCATAAAAATTTAACATATAAAAACATGTGAGATGAAACGATAGTACTACATAGAAGGTGTGATAGTTTGGATCTTGAATATCCCACAGTGTCTCTTGTGTAAGTCGCTGTTCTGAGTGCTTTATAGTATTATCTCTTTCCCCTTAAATCCTTTTAAATCTGTAGTGTTGGGTTGGGGTTATAGCTTAGTGTAGAGCACTTGCCTGCACATGTGAGGTACTAGGTTCAATCCTCAGCACCACATAAAAATATATAAATAAAAAATATATTGTGTCCATCTACAATTAAAAACACTTTTAAATAAAATAAATAAATAGGTTGTGTTATCCCTATGTGTTAAACACATAGGGGAAGGCTTCGTCCGTCCTCAATGCAGCAGTTTTCAGAGGTGGGACGTTAGGGAAGTGAGTGGATCATGAGGGATCAAACCTTATTGGTGTATTAGTTCATTGATACCTGAGTGGACATCTGGGAGGCGCTGGAAACTGTATACACTGGGGCATGTTGCAAGTAGTAGGTGATTGGAAAGGTATTGTTCCCAGCCTCCTCTTCTCTTTCTGCTTCCTGGCCACCATGAGATGAGTAGCTCTGCTCCATCACGCCCTCTCCAACATGACACTCTACCTCACCACAACAGACTTATAGCAATGGAGCCAGCTGACCATGGACTGAAACCCCTAAAACCATGGGCCAAAATAACCTTTTCCTCCTTTAAATTGTTTATGTCAGATATTCTGGTCACAGTAACAAAAAACTAACACAGAAGGAAATGTATACTTTTCATATATATATATATATATATATATATATATATATATATATATATAAATAAATGTTGCAAAGAACGATTTAAACATTCAATTCAAAATATTAGGAAATAGCAAATTAAACATATAGGGGAAAAAAGAAAATTATCAAAATACCAGAAGAAACTAAAGAAATAGGAAATGATATGCAATATTTAAAATTTGGCAAAAATCAGTGTGGAGCTTGGACAAATTAATATAATTGATAAATCCCTAACAGGCCAATCAAGGAAAAAAGAAGAGAAAACACAAGTTAGGAACTTAACGGGGGGGGGGGGGGGGGGGCGGGGGGGAGGAGTCATCACTACAGATCATAGAGGTACTAAAAGGATAGTAGGAGAATATTATGATCAACTTTATATTAGTAAATTTGACTACTTAGAGAAATTTGACAAATTTCTTCTTAATTACAGTGAACCAAAATGGACATGAGAAGAAATTGAAAATCAAAATAATCTGATACCTACTATTTAAAATGTGTACCATGGATAAATGTCTCCAGAAATTAATTCCAGACTCATAATAAATTATTGCAAATGTTTAAGGAAGAAATTATGCCAATCTTACACAAACACTCCCAGAGAAGAGTAAAAAAATGGAATGATTTTTAACTCATTTTATGAGAACAATCTCATCACAGCTCCACATAATCTAACATATAAGGAAAAGTACCACTCAGTATCTTTTATGAAAACTAAAACAATTTTTTAGCAAATCAATTTCAATGACATTAAAAGATAATACAACATGATCAAATAGGATTTATTCTAGGACTCCATGGTTGATTAAACATTTAAAAACATTAAAGCCTCATTAAAAGAATAAGGCAGGAAATTATTTCAGTAGATGGAGTAATTTGATTCAGTTGAACATTTGTTATTATAAAATCAACAAACTGCCAGTTTAGAGGGATTTTTTTTCAATTTGATGGTAGGTAACTTCATACCTGATAATATAATAAATGCTCTATGAGGTTGGGAACAAGACAAGGATGTTTTCTACCATTGCATATATTTAACAATGCACTGGCAATTCTCTCCAATGCAATAAGGCATGAAAAAAGTTGTCATGAAGATTGAAAATGAAAAAGTTAAATTATTTTCTGCAGATTGCATAATTGTGTGTGTAGAAAATCTAAACAAAGCTATAAAACAACTATTAAAAATAATAAATGAATTTAATAAGGTTACTGAATACAAATTCAATATCAAAAGTCAAACGTATCTATATTAACAACAAATAATTGGAAAATAAAATTTGAAACTATCATTTATAGTAATGTTAAAAAATCATGTAACTAGCAATACATCTAATGAGAGATGTGCAAATCTTTTGTAATAGAAGCTAAAAAAGGTATTAAGCAAAATCAAAGATTGTTTTAAAAATGGAGTGATGTTACCATTACATGTTAGATGATTATAAAGATTACCCACTTTGATTTATAGAGTCAATGCAATTTCAATCTAAAATCAGTCAGCTGCTTTTTGTGAAAATTGTCCAACTTGTCCAAAATCTAAATGGAAATGTGAAGCACCATTAATAACCAACAAATGTTAAAGGAAAAAGAGAATTTATAGTGTTAGATATTGATACTTACAATAAAGCCATAACAATTAAAATAGTATGGTCTTAGCTCAAGGACACCTGAATAGAGTGAAGGAATAACATCCTACAATAATTGTTACAGATATACCTGACAAAGTAGTTGTTTTCAGACTATATAAAGAATCCTATAAACCTATTGAAAAAATATAGTCAATCCAATTAAAAATTGGACAAATCAACATATAATAAGATGTTTGATATCATTCCTCATTAGGGAAACACAAATAATAACAATGGTATGACACTACTTACCCACAAAATTAAAAAAAAAAAAGACTGACAATATTGAGCTGTAATTACAGACGTTTTGTGATCTAGAGTATCACTATCTACTCTGTAGAATTCTATATGATCAGCTCTTCTAAATTTTGAGAGTAGTAGCCCAAATCATCCCCTATGGGTTTTCTCTTGCCTTTTGCATTCAGTCTTTTTATTCCATTCAGGAGGATGCCAATGTACTCAGAACTTCCAGTACAATACTGTTTCTCACTACCACCATCCCCAACTTAATCACAGTTCTGACTTTATAACTATAGATTTTGCCCGTTTTTGAATTTTTTGTGCATGGAATCATACAGTATAAACTGTATGGAGATTCATACAGTTTGGAGACTCATCCATATATTGTGTCTACCCATGGCTCATTCTTTTTAATTGTTGTAGAATATTCCAATTCCTATGTATTTAACTCTATCTACTTATTTATTCTGCTATTAATAGACTCTTGGGTTGTTTCCACTTTGGGATTATTACCAAAAATATGCTATTATGATTGTTCTTATAGGGAATTACTAGGCCATGTGGTAGGTATATATTCAGCTTTCCAAATTATGTCCAAGATGTCTTCTAAAGTGGCTTAATTAGTTCACTCTTCCATTTAGCAATGTATGAAGATTGACGTGTGACATATCTATTCCATACCTATGCCCCCTTTCTTATTGACTTAAAACTCTGAAAATTCTTTTTACTTGGCTCTCTGAAACCCTTTCAGAAGTAAAATTCAATTCTTTTCTATTTTAAGAACAGGATGCTTCTCTTTTTTAAAAAAAAAATATTAGTATATTATAATTATACCTAGTAGTGGGGTTCGTTGTTGTGACATATTCACACATGACATAATTTGTTCCATTTCACTCCTCAGTATTTCCTTCCCCTCCTTCCTCCCTCTAATTCCCTTTCTCCACTGGACTCCCTTCTATTTATTTATTTTTTAATCAGTACATTATATTTATACATGTAGGTGGTTTTCCTTGTGATATATTCATACATCCACATAGCATAATTTGATCAGTTTTATTTCCAAGTACCTCCCCTTTCCCTCTCCCCCTCACTCCTCCTCAATCCCCTTCCTTTACTGAGGAACAGGAAGATTTTCATCAAGGGAAAGGTAATTACACTTGACCAAGCTGTAGAAAACACCATAGGTGGAGCAGAAGCTAACAAACATGGTGGGAGAGATGGTCTCAACTCCACAGTTGGACCATCCCAAGGCCATTTACCAAAAGAGAAACCATTAGGTGAAATTAATGTCCTTAATTGAGAAGCTCTTACTTCTTAACCATGAATATATTCATTCCCCATAAATTTCCAAACTATGAAAAATTATGAAACAATTTATGATTAAGTGATGTTACATGTGAACATAGTAAGTATAACCATAAGGGACTGACTTTTAGGACATATTCCAATGCTACTAAATTTTAAGTAAGTTACATACATACTTAGTAATATAACTAAGTTATGATGAAAAGAAACCTAAGCCTGGAGATGTAGCTCAGTGGTAAAGTACATGCTCAACACCTGGTAAGGCCCAGCGTTCAATCCCTGGTCCCCTACCCTACCCACCGCCAAAAAACCCCGCCAAAAAAAAAAAAAAAAAGAAAGAAATTTTTTTTTGCTTTTTGTGTTTGTTGAATGCACAAACAGGCTTATTTTTAAAATCCTATATTATTTAAGAAGAGATTACAGGAGAAAAAGTCAAACGCTACAGGCTCAGGCACCATTTCTGTTACTAACTGCATGGCCCTATTCAGTGTCTTTGTGTCAGTCTTCAGAATCTACAAAAATGATGGAACATTACACCTTCAGTTTAGTGAAAAGGTTATTGTGAGGAACAATTGAAGTGACCCATAATAACTAATCCATATGGGAATTTTAAAGTTAACAAAGCATTTTCTACATATTTTCATTTTTTAAATTTACAATAATCTTATATTTGGTAAAGTGCAATTCAAAAAGGTATATTTTCTTTTATATGATAAATTACTGGATAGTCTTATTGGTTATATGCCCTTTGCCATAAGTGAAGTCTGGTGCAGGCTGTTTGCAAGTGTATTTTGCCCATTTCTCCTTGGCCTTAGTAGAAAGCAGTGGAGGGAATGACTCATAATAAGTAAAACACATATCATCTCCTGGAGATAGGAAATAAGGATAAAGGCAGATTTCCATTCAGGAGAATTTATTTAGGCTTTGGAAGTAATTTAAAATGGCTCTTCCCTCTGTTGGCAATTTGTAGCCTGCCTGAGTTGACACCTCCATTTTCAATCACAGTGAGATTGCTTTTAGTTGCAGGGAATTACTGAAGTCCTAGCCCTGCAACTCTGAAACCAAGCTCTTTTTCAAACTCTTTATAGATCTAGAGCAGACAGATTAAGAATGCAATCTTCTTTCCTGATTGTCATCGCATGCTTCACAAATTATTTAAATTAATCCATAATTTGTCTAAATTAAGAGGGGGGAAGGATATAGCCTGATAAGAATGTTGCCCTATTAAATCTGGATGTGGTGAATTAGTCTGGAAAGATTTGTTTGTTGTCAAATAGGTCAACTTTATTGTAAAGTGGTTATTGGGTTCATCTATACATGTGGGCTAGTCTAAGAAAAAAAATCATATGTAAAGTGATTAAAATCTCAAATCAGTCTACCAAAGCCAAGTATGAGAAGCTGTGTGTGTGCGTGTTTGTGTGTGTGCACACATGTGCACAGCATGCTTTCTGACTGTCCATGTGTAGGGGGAAGTGTGCATGTATGTTTGGAGCAAAATGTTGATTCTCTTTGTGAGACCGAGTCTGGTATTGGAGCTAGTATTCAGCATCTCTTGTTTTCATATCCTGGTTTTTGCCTTTTGGAAAAATCTAATCCTGGAGTAGAACAAAGTCTTAATCCTTACTACATCTCCAAGGCACAGAGGAGGGGAGCGGATTACCTGCTGTGAGCTCCTCGAGACCCACTTTTAGAAATCACCACTAATTGTATTGGCAAAGGTGACTTACCTCATGCGGGGGAAGTTCTAATTATTGAGCGGATGTTAGAGTCACTGAGCTTTCCTGGAGTTAAGACATTATTCTGAGACATGTCCTACAAGCCGTGGGATTAGGCCTTTATTAATAAAACTCCTGAAATGGTGTTTGCAATGTGTCATTCCACTTGAAAAAATAAATAGGATGGAATTAAATGAACACAGAAAGATTACTTATCTTATAATTAAGAACATTGTATGAGAATGAATTTTGAATTTATAGCAGTTTCTGGGCTGGCTAGAGAGACATATTAAATAACTTTCCTTTTTTAAAAACATCCTTTGAGACATAAATCCTCTGTGGGGAAAAAACATAGAACAATGAGCTGTCTTTTCTCAATTGATTGCCTGTAGCATTCCAAGTGCTTTGAAAAACGAAGGGAAATTTAACATTTTAAAGTGATCTTTCAGAAATCTATAATTGTAAGTAAGAAAAAATGAACCAAAGTCCTAAAGTATTTAGACTTTTTGGAAACTTCATGATGTAAGTAAGCTAGGTAAGGCTGGGGATAGATCCATCAAGGATGGAATGAAACATAAACATGAATCATTAATATTTTTTTTAATGGCCCACTGGAGAGCAGAATGTTTAATGTGATTTAAAAAAAGAAAGAAAGAGGGGTGGGGTTGTGGCTCAGCAGTAGAGTGCTTGCCTAGCATGTATGAGGCCCTGGGTTCCATCCTCAGCACCACATATAAATAAATAAATAAATAAATAAATAAATAAATAAATAAAATAAAATATTGTATTGTGTTCAACTACAACTAAAAAATAAAAAAAAAAAGAAAGAAAATTTCCTGACTGTCTTAGTACCTCCTTAGAAACTTCACAGAACTTTATTTCATTTTTATTTGCAGTGCACAATAACCACTAGCATTAGTCGGGGTCTGTGAGTTTCAAGATCTTGGCTAAAATGTCATATGTTCTTAAATACAGCAATGTGCAGTGTTGAAAATCACCTATTTTCTACATGGAAAAGAAAAATTCATTTATATGGATCAGAATTGAGTTCATACTGATTTGTTTGCCCAATCAATGGCTTTTCAAGTTTTCTCTGGAATTATCCTGATGATCTAAATTTTTCTCAATGTAGGCTCCAAATAATTAACAGAAAGAAGGTATAATTTTAAGATATTTGGATAACGAATAGATTTTGATAAACTGTTTTTTTTTCTTCATTTTCCTTTAAAGTAAGTTTTATTTACTTTTCCTATCTATAAAATGGAGAATGAAAAAGGCTGCTCAAAGCAGTGAGATACATCAAGTACATTTGTGTTTCCAGAAGGAAGTTAAAGTGTGTGTGTGTGTGTGTGCACGCACACACACACACACACACACACACACACAGCTCCTGTCACTGTTGTACTTATAAAAGGAGTGACAGAGGTGTCTGGACCTCAGGTCATTAGAGCTATGGTGAGACGTGACAGAATATGGTTAGAACATTCCAGGGCGGCACACATCAATGTTGAATTACCATCACTGCAGACTGTAACTGTGTTGGCAGTTAGTGGGTCTTGTTTCCCCAGTGGCTCCCACTTAAACAGCAGTGCAGCCCCCTGACAGCAGGTAGCTTTCAGAGGAAATGTCTCTGTGCCTTGCTAGGCACTGTAGCCCACATCAAATCATCCACTTTCCCATTTTCATATTTTTCTGACTTGGACTCATTTTCCCGGCTCAGTGATCTCCTTTCTGCCATTAGCCAGCTGCACTCCATTAAGTTGCTTTTTGTTTCGCAGCAATGGATGCCCTGAATTCTCAGATCTCTGCTCTTCAGCCTTGCTCCTCCTTCTTGTGGTAAAGCTCCCAGTTTTCTCATGGGGGCCTACTTTTTCCTACCTAAGTCCATCTAGATCTGCAGCTTCCAGGGGTGGCTTTCATTCAGAGACCCTGGGATTGGGCCAGAAAGGGCATATGACCCCATGGGATCCATAGGCCATTTGCTTGTAGTCATGCATCTGGGACCAGAGATAGATCCACTCCTGTGGAAGCACAGTCAGGATGGAGAACAGCATCCTGGTTCTTGTCATCTGAACCTGAATCCAGTAGTGGCTGAACTTCTGCTCATGGCCTTCTGGATCCGCCATTTTTTTTCTTCCTGTAAAACTAGCTGGGGCTTCTAACTTCTGTTACTTGCAACAGAAATAACAAAAAGTGATATGGGCATAGTATCTGCAGTCCACGTTCAGAAGGACATCAGTCTGTCCTTATTTTATCCCAAGTAATTCCACAATAAATCAAGGTTGCAAAACCTTCATGTATATAGATACCAGGATTTATCAAGCTGGTGGTTGTCCATAAAGGCTTTGAGTTGTATGAAAGTCTTCAGCCCTATATATTTTCTAAGTTCTAAACATGATGTCAAATTACTTAAAATAAAGGTGTCTACAAGTCATTTATTTTAATGCACAAACAAGATACCTTAATTTAAAAAACACATGCACAGAAAGATGGTTCTCTGTGTGTTTGGTTTGTGCACCTGAAGATTCAACCAACCATGGACTGAAAAAATATTCAGAAAAAAAATCGCATCTGTAGTGAACATGTTCAGACCTTTTTCCCTTGTCATTTACATTTCATTTATGTTATTTTAATATTAGTAATCTAGAGGTGATTTAAAGCATACAGGAAGATGTGTGTCAGCTATATTCAAATATAATGTTGTTTATGTAAAATCCATGAGCATCCACAAACCTGGGTATATGCAGGATGTTCCATAAACAATCTCTTAAAGATACTGAATATACATGCACATATATACATATTTGTACATGAATATGTTTATAGGTTATAGAATACATATTTGTGTGTGTGTTAAATCTTTGGAATGACTAGGCCAACAAGTGCACTTCACCTATTAGATTAAAAAACAAAAACAAAAACCCTGCAGCCTTCGCACCAGGCAGTATCAAGATATAAATGCACAGCAGAGAATTTGATGTGATCAAAGTCCAAGTTGATTTGGCTACAGGCATGGTAATAAAGGGGGGTTGTTTGTCTGCTCTGACCTCAAGGTTTCAAGGAGGTCAATCCGCCCACCTCAAGGCAAGGTGCCAGAGAAATGGGCCTCTGGCACTACACCCCCATCTCCTTCCTGAACTCTCCTTTCACGCCCACTCTTCCTACTCTCTTCCAGTTTGGCCTGATTTCCCAGCATAGTGGCATGCACTCCTTTCTGGCCCATGAACTCAAGGATGGAATCAATTTTTGGCTTTAACCCTTAACGCTTCCTAGAATATGGTCTGCCTGGCTCTGGGTCCCTCACCTTGTCTGACCCTCTACTGCCTGCGCTTGACCTCCTACCTGGGCTGTTTCAGTATTCCTTGCAAGAGTAAGGTGGGGTGAGGAAGAAGGTTGAGATGGAAGAGGAGCAGCTAGAAAAAGGACAGAGGTAGCATCTTCCCACATGTCTTTACCTTATCTAAAAATACTTCCTGCTGGCAGACAAGATGAAGAAATGGAGCATATGGCATATGCTTCCTAGTGCACCAGATTGTAATATCATACACTTGGATTACAAAGTCTGGCTATTGCAGCCATAAACATATGTAAACATTTTTATGTTTTGCTAAAAAGGAGAAAAAAATCACAAATGATGTATCATCCTAATGAGCTGATTATGAAGATCAATTAATTATATTCTCATGATCTAGATAGGAAGAGTGTCCTTTACTCTGGTGACATTCTACTCAGTGGCAATAGGGAATAATATGGTGGCATTTTTTTTTTGTTTGATTTGATTGTCACCATTTGCTAAAGGTATGTTTTATAGATTAGAATTCTAGAACTGGTAGGAACTTTTAGAAATATCCCCTACCAGCCAAATCCAGCCTGCCACCTATTGTTGTAAATCAAGTTTCACTGGAACCCAGCCAAGCCCCTTCACGTAAGTATTGTTTATGGCAGCTCTCTCATTACATCAGCAGAGCTGAGTATTTCTGACAGTGACCATATGGCTGCAAACCTAAAATAGTTATCATCTGACCCTTTGTAGAAAAATTTGCCAACGTTGCTTTAGAATACTAAAATCACTTGTTCATTTTCTTGAATGTTTGTATTTTATGGCTTCAGAAAAGTGTTTGTCAGTTTATAAAAGATTTCTAGGGTTGAATATTGTATTGTCTCACTGTATCCCAACTTTCACCAATCAAAATTTCTTTGTAGGAATAACTTACTGACATCTTTTATAATAAAGTGCAAACCCAATTCCTCTTCTTTTGGTTTTAGTTTTGTTGTTCCAGCAGCTCAATGAATGCTTTTCATATATTTAAAGACTGTCAAATAGCCCAATTTTTGTCCCCTTTCCCCCCACAAGATAATATCCTTGTTAATATTCCCAAATCTTGACATGGTTTTTGTGGCTTATCTAGAAAGCATTGCGTTTGCATTCCCTGAAATAACAATTCTTTGTACTTAGAACTGGACATTGTACTCTGATAATATTTACCTATTGCAGAGTGCATTCAGGTATATCAACAGTTTGCATCCCAAAATACCTTGTGAGGCCAGTAGGTGTTTTTATTATGCCCACTTTGCAAATGAGATCAAGGGTTTTTATTAGGCCCAGTTGGCTGATGAAGCACAGCAAACTTATCTGGTCTATGATCACATAGCCAGGAAGTGATAAGCCTTTTTCCAGCTAACCCCACTACCTAGTGTGTTGTGATGAGTCTGGCAGAAGGACATGTAACAGCTCCAATAAGCTATAGTGCATGTGTCTGGCCCTCCACCCTGCTTCCTTTGGGGAAAAATATTCTGCCTTTCATTGTACATCTGCCAGCTTAACTTCAGTTCAAAATTGGTTGCACAGGGGGCCAGTGGGACCTTGGTCCTTGGGGCATTATTAACTATTGTCACTGGTTTTGCAGCCACAGCAAGCAAGTTATGTGTTCGCAGAACTGGAAGAAAGTGTGGTTAAGTTAGCAAAAATGTACCAGCAGCAGGAGAAAAGGTGTGTGCTTGTGGGAAAGGAAAGTGTTCGATGGCATCATCTTTATATTCAAAGAACAATATTCTTGTCTTTTCTGGGAGACTCATTGCCAACCCACCTTATGTTCTGGATTGTGCTGTTTGCATTCCTGTCTTTATCTACGGAACTTAGTAGACTAATTACTCCCAAATTACTCAGATTTTGGAGTCTGTCTTTGAAGAATATTCTATGCTGTCCTGTTTCCTCACCTTTTGGTGTTCATGTGAAATTCTTCTCTCAGAGGCATTAGTGAAAATCTTAAGCCACAGAAACAAAATGTTATCTCCTTAATAATAATATATTATTCTCAGCAAAAAAATGAAATAGCACAGGGGTACTGCTATGGAAATACTTAAAAAGATGGTATAACCATTTGGGGGAATGGACGTTTTCCAGCTTATTTATTTGAGCTTTTTAGATGTTTCCTTTGGGACCAAATTATAGCTCTGATACTATCATTAGCACTTCAGATTATTGGGCATAGTGTATAAAGAGGCTGCTTCTTGAACATTTTGCATTTTTAGTTAAACAGAACGTTTCCTTTTTTGGTTGTAGCTATTTACTTTTATCATTATGTATGATCGTGATTCTTGCATGAACAGATCATCTTGTTAGTTGAGTGTCTCACTGGGTGTCTTCAGGTTGTTGCAGTTTAAGTATTTATTTTCATTACTAATAATATTAGAGAACTCCTCAATCGTTGGAAGCGTAAACCACCTTTCTTTACAAAAATGGCAGCAACTTTTCCCCCTAGTGTCTTTGTTTCTGAATCATATAATTCCTGAGTGCTTGAGAGTTAGAGAGGGCACTTTGGCTACTGAGACCCCAGGCTGCAGTTGACCGAGGCCAGCAAGGAAATTTATCTTCGGAATTGTAAACAGACTTGTAAACCTAAGGCATTTTATGAGGATATCATAGAAGACAATAGATTCAGGACCTTGCTGTCATTTTTATCGTTAGAATTTGAGTGAAACGGGACTTTAAAATAGGAATTCCTCTTTTCTTATGCTTTCTTCCTAACTTCCTGTCTATTCTACTTTAAAAAAATTTTCCCCCTGTATTTCCCTGATCTTTTCTTTAGTTTGGTGGCCAGCTCTTACTCTCATCTTGTCAGATTTCTTTTCATTCTTTTCTGTCTATAGCCAGGAAATCTTACTAAATCGCTGTCTTCCAGAATCACAGCTTCTTTCTTTCTTTGAGGAACAATCTTCATTCCTTCTCTCTTACACTCTCTCTTTCATAGAGCTGTAATCAACGGATACAATTTTCATGTCTAGGAAATAGTCTTCCTTATATCTCATAGACTTAATTTCATCCTGGTAGCTTCAAACCTGAAAATGAGATAAGTGATCTGATATTTCTTTCCATCACAGAACAAAGGTGCGTCTTGCTCATGGTGATGGGGTTGGTGGAGGCCATTCCTTTCCCTTTGAGCTGATTGTGTATCCCCTGGGTGTGCACTCACATATTTTAGAGTTGTTGAATGTTCATTGGATGCAGCATGACATTAAATTTTGCAGGCTTCTTTCTAAACTGTTATTTATACTCCCCACGAAAACTTCAGCTATTTTTAAGACAGACATTATTTTAAAAGAGCAGTGGTGACAATGACTATTCATTGATTATTTTCATTGAATTGTTCTCATGTGTCTATAATATGGTCCAGTCTTTTAACATCCCTTGTTATGTCTTGTTTGTCTTAATTTCAATTGCCCTTTATAATAGCTTGAAGGTTTGCATTATTTTTACAAAGTTGGTGGAATTTTTGTTTACTCAATTAAGTGCCCTTTTCTTTACTTTTTCCCAGGGTTAAAGTAAAGAAAAAACTAACACGGTTTCAGAGCTCATGCTCCAGAGTGTGAGTATCTGTGTTTCAACCCCACCAAACTAGTTTTATGTACTGGGCAAGAAATTTAGGCTCTTTGTGCCCCATTTCCTTTTCTTTAAAATGGTGGTAATAATAATACCTAACTCCCAAGGTGGATGTGTGATCAAATGAATTAAGTCATATAATTTACTCAAAATGGGCTTGGCATATAGTAAATGTTCAGAAGTCTTTTGAGAGTAAGGACTATGTCAAAACAGCTTATCTTCAAAATGTCTGACAAAATCTCAGAAAAGAAGTGGGTGCTCAAGGAACTTCTTAAGTAATGATGGTAGGCAGAGTCATGGCCCCCAAGATGACCACATCCTAATCTCTGGAAGCTGTGACTGTATTAGATCATGTGGAGAGGGAGAATTAAGGCTGCAAATGCAGTTGAGGGTGGTATCATCTGACTTTGGGAGGGAGAGATTACCCTAGATCTTCCTGGCAGGCCTGGTGTATTCACAAGGGTCCTGGAAATATGGAAGAGGGAGGCAGAAGAGCCTTTGTCAGGGGCTTCAAAGTGCAAAAGGCTCCATCTCCGTAGACCATTGCTAGCCTTAAAGATGGAAGGGCCTCCTAGTCAAAGACTTCGGGCAGCCTCCTGAAGCTAGAAGAAGAAAGAAATGGAGCCTCCAGAAAGAACAAAGCTGTGCCCACACCCATTAAACCTATTTTAGTCTTCCAGCTTCCAGAACTGTCATATATAATGTTGTGTCATTTGAAGCAATCATGTACGTGGTAACTTGTTACAGCAGCAATAGCAAACTAATAGTTAAAGCTCTAGAACCTTATTTTTTATTTCTCAATGTGCTGTAGCAACATCATGCCCCAAGTCACATGACTCTTTTGTCCTCATATCATCCATTTTTAGGAAGAATTTCTTATCACTAGAATAATTGCATTGACATTTTAAAAAGTGATTTGAAAGCTAAGGCATTGTTAGAGAGATGGTGACTTCTGTGAGCTTTTTTTACAAGGTCATCTTGATTTTAGAATAGTCCTGAAAACAGGCTCTTACAGGAAGTGTTAACTTTTAGAGGCAGTAGCTCAGGGAAAGGTGAGTTGTTTACTTGTGTGATTTTATTAATTGATTCAATGAGCATTGGTTCAAGGCCAAAGAAATTCCAGACATGCTGCTGGGAATGATGGATGCTGATGACAAAGAACCTGGTTGTAGTTTTGTCCTTGAGAAGCATTCAGTCTTATCCTAGTCCTAGTTGAAAAGCAAATGCCCTGGGGAGGTATAGTTTTCTCATTGTAAGCATTGTGTACTTGCTAGTGAATGGGTTTATCAGATCTTGTCTTGAAAATAAGCTTTTACTGGAGGAGGAGAAAAGGTCAGGAGTGGGAAAAGAGCCTGAGGGAGAGAGTAGGATTTCTGTGAGATGATAAGAAAGGATGATAAGCAATTCCTCAAGCTGATGAATAATCTTGCCCTCATCTTGGACTTCTCTTTCTGTGGATTCAGGCCATTCTTATTCTGTTTTTATTGTTGTTGTTGTTGTTTTGTTTTTTTGGTCATGGGACCTTGTGCGTGCACTATACCAACTGAGCTATATCCCCAGCCCCTGAGATTTAGACTATTCTTGACAAATTCCCTTAAAGAGTCCATAAGAGACAGAGAGGATGGTGGGTGGTTGTAGGCCGTCAGGCCAGGCCTGGTTAGAAGCCTCTTTTTATGACTCAGAACATGCAGCAGTTGGGCGAGTGTGTCAGGTGTCTCTTGTGGCCTCTGCAGGGAACACCATGGATGTCTGTAAGTTTGCTCCTTTTGCAGACCACTAGGAGCTGCCTGTGTATGAGTTGTGATTTTGCACACAATTTCAATATCTTACACCTTAGAATACCAAGGACATTCTCAGACAGGATTTGCTGATGGACTGGATGTGACAGTGAGACAAGAGGGATATATTAGTTTTCCTGTTGCTGCTGTATTAAATTACCTGAAATCCAATGGCCCAATACAACACAAATTTACTATCTTGTAGTTCTGGAGGCTTAAAATTCTAAGATGGATCATCGGGGCTGCATTCCTTCTGGAGACTCTAGGGGAATCTGTTTCTTTGCCTTTTCCAGCTTTTAGAAGCTGTTCATGCTCCTGGGCATCACACTGATCTCTGCTTCCCTTATCACATTGCCTTCTCTCTCTGATTCCCAGGCTCTTCCTTCTAAGGACCTTCATGATCATATTAGTCCCACTGGGGTAGTTCAGGATCATCTTTCATCTCAAGATTCTTAACTTAATCTCAGTTGAAAAATTCCCTTTGCCATAGAAGGTGATATAGTCAGAGGTTCTAGATCAGGATATGGACATCCTGGGGCCACTATTCTGCCTACTATAGGTGTCAAGATGATGGCTCCAAAATAGTTCTGGGTTTTTCTCTGATAAGGATTTTGAACTAAGGCCTCCCCCACCCAGGTTTGGAGAAAGATAAATCTTTATGATCCCCAAATGGCCCATTTTCCATTATCAGATACACAATAGAAAGTGCTCAATGTGATTAGAATTAGCAGTGTCTAATCTCACCCTTGGCTCAGAAGAGAAGGTGGTAGAAGGCAGCAGGTTTCAGGCTGTGCTTTGCCTTTGCAGGTCTATAAATTCCTCAACAGATTCCTGAGTGTTTCAGTAACTCCTTATCCATTGCTTTTTAAAGTGTGCTTCACATTGCATTTTTGGACATACATGATATACTTTTGACATATGTCTTTGTCTAAAAAATTTCTACTCTGTATTCTCATAGCTAGGAGTAATCATGCAACTTGATATCTTTTCCCAGATAATTTCAAAATTCTGGTAGAAAAGAGAAAGGAGCAGCGGGTAATCTCTATAGATCAAGAACCTATGCAAAAACTTTCCTGGGATTCTTTCTCCCCAACATCTGCCCTCCAGGCAAACGCAGTGAGAAACTCAGGTTGCCAGACTGAGAATGGAGGCAGGAGATCCACTCTCAGCCAGGAGATTGGGCAATGGGTTTGCAGGTGTCAGGCTCAGACACAGATTCCCAAGCCAGAGGGGTTAAAGATGCAAATAGGAGACAAGTGAGGCCAAGGAGATTTTGAATAGAATGGTACAGAGTGGACAGGTCTCACCCAGTCAAGTTCCAGCTGCAGGATTCTTCCACCAGGCCAGGGTGGGATCTAAAAGGATTAGCCCTGACATTTCCTGCTGTGTAGCCTTGTGTTGAATGGTAGTGTGAATTTCAGTCACTGCATCATTTGACTCTTTGTTACATTCACTCACATCAAGTCCATTGAAAAATCAAAACCTTAACCCTAATACATGTATTGTCCTCCACTTTAATGTTGTCAGGCAAACCGCTTAATCTTCTTTTTCATGGGAATGATTATATTTAAGTGTGATCTTAAATATATAGACTATATAGAGGCTGTTCATTCATTTATTTTATACCTAGTTATTAATCATCAATCATGCGGCAAGGATTCTTCTAGGCACTGAGGACATGGAAGTTAATAAAATACATGAAAATACTGTCTTTGAAGAGTGTATATTCTAGCTGGCAATGAGAGACAATAGACAAAATTAGGTAAAATATGGAGAAGAAAAGAAATAGCACAAGGATGGGAATGTAAAGTATTAGAAGGGTTGAACTTGAGGTAGGAGGATCTGGTAGGGCCTTCCTGAGATGGGGACTTCTTAGTAAAGACCAAAGGGATGGAAGGGGATAGTTAGTGGATGTCTGGGGAAAGAACAGTAGATCAGGGTATACTAAGTTCAAAGACAGCAAAGAAGCCAATGTGGTTAGGGCAGAATTAATATTGCAGGAGTACAATAAGAGATGAATTTGATGTGTGTGAGTAGAGGGGGTTTCCAAGATTGGGGTAGATTTTGAAGACCATAGCAAGGCTCTGTCATTCTAACTGACTGGGAAATTGCTAGAAGGTGAGAATCCAGGCAGGTATGAATTGACTTACTTTCAGAGGATCACTTACCATAATAATGAGAAGTTATACTCTATATATGTAAAATATGTCAAAATACATCCTATTATCATGTATTATAATTAGAACAAGTAAAAAAAATATCTATAGCACAGGAAAAATAAAAGAATAACTACAGGGGCATGGCAGAATTAGGGGCTACAGTTAGTAGTTTTTTTTCCATAATCCAGGAAAGAGGTGATGATCCAGGCCAGAGTGATAGCTCATGAGACATGGTGGAATTTGGGAGTATTTTGAAGTTAGAGCTAGAACTGGATTTGCTGATAGCCCAGCTGTGGGAGTAAGAGAACGTGGATTTAGAATGACATCAAAGTTATGGGCCTGAAAAACCGGAATGATGATTGGAAGTGCCATTCACTGGGATGGAAGAGATGGCAGGAGGAGCAGGTTTGTAGACGTGTCAAGTAGGCGGTTGGACATGTGGGTCTGGAATTCAGAAAAGAGATCCTGACTGGAGATACATATTTATATTTATTTTATTTAGATATACATGACAGTAGAGTGTACTTTGACATATTCTGCATACATGGAGTATAACTCATTCTCATTAGGATCCCATTCTTGTGGTTATACATATATATAGCAAAACAACCCATCAGTTCTGGCCTTTCCTGGCACACTTCTTAAAAGCTATCACTGCTGGCTTTCCCTTAGCACTACCCTTTGAAGAACCTCCTGACCTTGGCCTAAGAAGCAAAGACATTATATAAAGCTCTTGTTGGGCTGAGGATGTAGCTCAGTGGTACAGTGCAAGCCTAGCATGCAGGAGAGGCCCTAGGTTCAGTCCTCAGGATAGCAAAAAAAACAAAACAAAACTTTCTTGGCTCAGGACTTCTTTTTGCATTGTTGTCTAAGTCCTCCAGTTCCCATCATGTCAGTGCTAGAGTTTTCTTGTTGAAAACCCCGGGGATTGCAAACTCAATTGCATAGCACCCAGGCTGGTAGAGTAATTGAGCTGGGTGGGGACTATGGTGAACTGCAGAGCACATCTCCCACCTAAAGAGGGCAGCACTGCTCCCCTCCCTTCAGGAACTCCTCCTGGGAACCCCAGCTCTTGTTGCCAGTGCTTATAAAATTTAAGTCAGAAAGCTGGATTTTTAAATGCAAAATCTCTGACTTTTTAAACATTAACAGCTAATCTGAACACTTTTCAGGATGCTTTGAGCCAAACAAAATATATCTAGGGCCCAAATTCAACCACAGTCTTTGACCACCAATGACCCTGTTAGATGCACTGACCAGCTGGGCTTTGGGTTTGGCTCCTGGACAATACCTCTGGAATTTTCTACCTTGTTTCCCTCAGTGCAGGCAGAGAACATGAACAATTTTACCCTGGGGATGCTTCTGGAGGACACTGTCTCCTGACCCTGGCTCCCAAAACCCTGCTTCTCTAAAAGGGATGAGGCTCCTATCCCAAGAACTCTGGGGAACATTTGGCATCCTGTTCTGTTTCACCCCCTTCCCTTCCAGAATTGCATCTCACTTCAAAAGCTGAATGAGTATTGATTCCATCTCTTGTGTGAGACAGGTAAGGCTATTGAATCAGCACCTCTGTCTTAAATGCTTGATGGTTCAAAAGATTGCAAGAGAGTAGCTGAGAGACAATCAGAGGGAGAAAGTTAGTTTTCGGGGTGGTAGGAGGAACTATATTTTCCCAACAATTATGTATTGAATATCTGCTAGATGGCAGTTATTTTACTATCTGCTGTGTGTACAGAAAAATGATGAAATGCAGTCTACTCCTCAGAGATTCACAGCCTTATAGAAGAGACGAATATCAACAGCAAATGTAACTGTGCAAAAAGGACAGTGTGGTGTTGATACCATAGAGCAAAAAACTGAGGGTGGGGCCGTGTCCGAAAGGCGGCTGTGGGCTGTGGGAACAGCTCAGTGGTACAGTGTGTGCTTACAATCCATGGGGCCCAGGATTCCATCTCCAGCAACTAACTAACTAACTAAGAGGCCTTTGGGGGGTTGATGATGACCCAGCCAAGATTTGAAAAATAAGGAAAATCTACCTGGGGAAAAATTGTTCTGGGAATATGGAGGAATTCAGAAACTCTATAGTCATTGCAAAGAGCTTTAGGTGTGAAAGAAAGGGCAAATTGAGCAGACAGGGAGGGACCCAGGGTATCCAGGAGTGCCACGGACTGGGTTCTAGAGAAGCTTGTTGCAGAGGAGGGGAAACAAAGGTCTTCATGTTTCCCCATCTGCTATAAAGACCTGCCCAGCAGGCCTAGTCTCCATTTAAGAAGTAAACAAATGGACAAAACCCCACTTATTTCTCCCAAAATGTAGCCATCTGAAGCAATATAAAAAGAAAGTTTGATGTAACCTTCATTAATTCCCTGGAGACCTCATGCCATCCACAGGGGACACAGAACATGATAACGATGTCAAGCGCTCTGCTGGTGTTCACTATGCGCTGCGTGTTTCCAGGGCTCTGTATTCAGGTGCTTTGAGGGAACTCACTGAGTTGTCACAGCCACCCATGATCATTTAATTCAGTCATTTAATTCTCTAGACAGCTGAGTGACTTGCCCTCTTGTCATATAGCTTTTGAGCAGCAAACCCAGCATGGAATCTAGATGGCTGCCTCTATAGTAATCGCCCTGGACAGTTCTTCAACAGTACTCTGTCTGCCATGTCACAGTTCTCACCAAAGGCTTTGGGAGGCTGATTACAAACCTCTAGCAACCTGAGACTGTGCTGTTGTGTTTTTTTTTAAAACCATCTCTGGCATTATTGGGAGTCAAAATTTTAAGTGCAGATCATCAGAGCACCCACCTTAATTTAAAGGGCAGTGGGAACCACACATTTAACTACAGCCTCCCCCTGCATCCTGCTGAGGTTAATGTTTTTTTTTTTATTTGTTATTTTTTTATTGGTTGTTCAAAACATTACAAAGATCTTGACATATCATATTTCATACATTTGATTCAAGTGGGTTTTGAACTCCCAATTTTTCCCCAAATACAGATTGCAGAATCACGTCGGTTACACATCCACATTTTTACATAATGCCCTATTAGTAACTGTTGTATTCTGCTACCTTTCCTATCCTCTACTATCTCCCTTCCCCTCCCCTCCCATCTTCTCTCTCTACCCCATCTACTGTAGTTCATTTCTCTCCTTGTTTATTTTCCCATTCCCCTCACAACCTCTTATATGTACTTTTGTATAACCATGCGGGTCTCCCTCCATTACCATGCAATTTCCCTTTTCTCTCCCTTTCCCTCCCTCCCACCTCATGTATCTGTTTAGTGTTAATCTTTTCTTCCTGTTCTTCCTCCCTGCTTTGTTCTTAGTTGCTCTCATTATATCAAAGAAGACATTTGGTATTTGTTTTTTAGGGATTGGCTAGCTTCACTAAGCATAATCTGCTCTAGTGCCATCCATTTCCCTGCAAATTCCATGATTTTGTCATTTTTTAGTGCTGTATAATACTCCATTGTGTATAAATGCCACATTTTTTTTTATCCATTCATCTATTGAAGGGCATCTGGGTTGGTTCCACAGTCTAGCAATTGTGAATTGTGCTGCTATGAACATCGATGTAGCAGTATCCCTGTAGTACGCTCTTTTAAGGTCTTCAGGGAATAGTCTGAGAAGGGCAATAGCTGGGTCAAATGGTGGTTCCATTCCCAGCTTTCCCAGGAATCTCCATACTGCTTTCCAAATTGGCCGCACCAGTTTGCAGTCCCACCAGCAATGTACAAGAGTACCCTTTTCCCCACATCCTCGCCAGCACTTGTTGTTTGACTTCATAATGGCTGCCAATCTTACTGGAGTGAGATGGTATCTTAGGGTGGTTTTGATTTGCATTTCTCTGACTGCTAGAGATGGTGAGCATTTTTTCATGTACTTGTTGATTGATTGTATGTCCTCCTCTGAGAAGTGTCTGTTCAGGTCTTTGGCCCATTTGTTGATTGGGTTATTTTTTTTTCTTATTGTTTAATTTTTTGAGTTCTTTGTATACTCTGGATATTAGGGCTCTATCTGAAGTGTGAGGAGTAAAAATTTGTTCCCATGATGTAGGCTCCCTATTTACCTCTCTTATTGTTTCTCTTGCTGAGAAAAAAAACTTTTCAGTTTAAGTAAGTCCCATTTGTTGATTCTTGTTATTAACTTTTGTGCTATGGGTGTCCTATTAAGGAATTTGGAGCCCGACCCCACAATATGTAGATCGGAGCCAACTTTTTCTTCTATCAGACGCAGAGTCTCTGATTTGATATCTAGCTCCTTGATCCACTTTGAGTTAACTTTTGTGCATGGCGAGAGGAGGGGATTCAGTTTCATTTTGTTGCATATGGATTTCCAGTTTTCCCAGCACCATTTGTTGAAGATGCTATCCTTCCTCCATTGCATGCTTTTAGCTCCTTTATCAAATATAAGATAGTTGTAATTTTGTGGATTAGTCTCTGTGTCCTCTATTCTGTACCATTGGTCCACCCGCCTGTTTTGGTACCAGTACCATGCTGTTTTTGTTACTATTGCTCTGTAATATAGTTTTAAATCTGGTATCACTATACCACCTGATTCACACTTCCTGCTTAGAATTGCTTTTGCTATTCTGGGTCTTTTATTTTTCCATATGAATTTCATGATTGCTTTATCTATTTCTACAAGAAATGCCATTGGGATTTTGATTGGCATTGCATTAAACCTATAGAGAACTTTTGGTAATATCGCCATTTTGATGATGTTAGTTCTGCCTATCCATGAACAGGGTATATTTTTCCATCTTCTAAGATCTTCTTCTACTTCTCTTTTTAGGGTTTTGTAGTTTTCATTGTATAAATCCTTCACCTCTTTTGTTAGGTTGATTCTCAAGTATTTTGGGATGCAAGGATGGTTCAATATACGGAAATCAATAAATGTTATTCACCACATCAATAGACTTAAAGATAAGAACCATATGGTCATCTCAATAGACGCAGAAAAAGCATTCGACAAAGTACAGCATCCCTTTATGTTCAAAACATTAGAAAAACTAGGGATAACAGGAACTTACCTCGACATAGTAAAAGCTATCTATGCTAAGCCTCAGGCTAGCATCATTCTCAATGGAGAAAAATTGAAGGCATTACCCCTAAAATCTGGAACAAGACAGGGATGCCCTCTATCACCACTTCTATTCAATATAGTTCTCGAAACACTGGCCAGAGCAATTAGACAGAAGAAAGAAATTAAAGGCATAAAAATAGGAAAGGAAGAACTTAAATTATCACTATTTGCGGATGACATGATTCTATACCTAGAAGACCCAAAAGGGTCTACAAAACAACTACTAGAACTAATAAATGAATTCAGCAAAGTGGCAGGACATAAAATCAACACGCATAAATCAAAGGCATTTCTGTATATCAGCAACAAAATTTCTGAAACGGAAATGAGGAAAAACACTCCATTCACAATATCCTCAAAAAAAATAAAATACTTGAGGTTAATGTTGTTACCTTTTTTTTTTTTTTTTAAATATAGGAAATGGTGCAGCCCATGGCAGCTTATTCGAAGGCAGTTAGTGATCTGTCTTGGTGGAAACAGCATAGGCCCCTCAGTACTTCAGACTTTTATCCCTAGAACTCCATAAAGCTGGGTTCTACTGGGTAGACCCTTTAAATAGAATACATATTCATTATGTTCAGAAAGCACTGGGATCTCTCTTTGATGGTCATTTGCTTTAGTTTAGAGCAGTCTTGGATAACGAAAGGTACAGGTTGAAATGTTAAATTCCTAGTGTGAGATTCTTTGATTGTAATTCGGGAAGAAGCTGCAACACTGATTTTCCTTCTGGGGAAAAAAAGTTGACAAGAAAAGTGAAATATTCAGATGATATTTCTATGAGGAAAGCAGTAATTATGGTTCTCAGCGTGAATGTCTTTTTATTTTATAACAATTTTCTATTTTTTCCCACATTTTTATTGATGCATTATAGTTGTACATAATGATGGGATTTGTTGTTACATATTTGTACATGCACACAATGTAACTATATAAACACACACACAAACACACAACTTCCACCTTATCTCCTACCCCTTGGCCCCTTTCCTGTATTGATCTCCCTCTGATTTTCATGAGATCCAACACCACCTTTCTTTTCCTTTTTCCTGTCTACATTCCACATATGAGAGAAAACATACAACTCTTGACCTTCTGAGTTTGACTTACTTTACTTAACATGATGGTCTGTAGTTCTACCTATTTTCCTGCAAATGACATAATTTCATTTTTCTTTACGGCTGAGTAAAACTCTATTGAGTATATATATACATTTTCTTTATCCATTCATCTGTTGATAGACACCTCGGCTGGTTCCATAGTTTGGCTATTGTGAATTGTGCTGCTATATGGGTGTGCATGCATCTGCCCGGATCACTGTAGTATGCTGACTTTATTTCTTTAGGATAAATGCTGAGGAGTGGGATTATTAAGGCATATGGTGGTTCCACACCTGATCTTTTGAGGAACCTCCATACTGATTTCCATAGTGGTTGTACTAATTTCCAGTGTAAACGTGTTTCTTTTCCTCCACCTCCTCTCCAGCATTTACTATTATTTATATTTTTGATGACGACCATTCTGACTGGTATGAGATGAAATCCAAGTGTAGTTTTGATTTGCATTTCCCTAATTGCTAATCATATTGAACATTTTTTCATATATTTGTTGGCCATTTTATTTCTTCTTTAGAGAAGTATCTGTTTAATTAATTTGCCTATTTATTAATTGGGATTTGTTTTTGGTGTTAAGTTTTTGAGGTCTTTATATATTCTGGCCACTAATCCTCTGTCAGAAGACTAGCTAGCAAAAATTTTCTCCCATTCTGTGGGTTCTGTCTTCAGATTCTTAATTATTTCCCTTGCATGCAGAAGTTTTAAAATTTGATGCCATTCCATTTGTTAACTCTTGTCATTATTTCCTGAACTTTAAGAGTCCTATTGAGAAAGTCATTGCCTGCGCCTGTTTGCTAGAGTGTTGACCCTATGTTTTCTTCTAGGAATTGCATAGTTCTGTTCTAATTCCTAGGTCCTTGATCTGTTTTGAGTTGATTTTTGTGCAGGGTGAGAGATAAGGGTCTAGTTTCATTCTTCACATATAGATAATCAGTTTCCCCAGAAACATTTGTAAGAGAGATTGTCTTCTCTCCAATGTATGTTTTTGGCACCTTACGACAATTAAAAAAAAAAAATTGAAACCTTTCATATGTATTAAAAAATAGTCTCAGGGGGTGGGGCTGTGGATCAACAGTAGAGCACTTGCCTAGCACATGTGAGGCACTGAGTTGGATTCCTAGCACCACATAAAAATAAACAAATAAAATAAAGGTATTCTGACCACCTACAACTATAGATAGATAGATAGATAGATAGATAGATAGATATAGTCTTACATGTATGAAAACAGATTCATTTTTATTAATGCCTTCATTGAAAATTTATATTATTAATAACACACTTGTAAATAAATATTGCTAAGGGAGATAATTATAAAAAATACAAAATAGACATTTTATGTTTTCTGTGAGGTGACTTAGTTATATGATGAATTCCATTTTATCTAATGAATTAATTACTGAATTTTAACAATAGCATGGGAAGGAGGTGATTTTTCAGAAAATGAGCAACTATGAAGCCACGTTAGAAACAAAAATAAACAACCTTTAAAAAATATGCTCCTTCTGTCCTGATGTCTCATTTTTCATAGAACAAATCCCTTTTGTGGCATTTTCCATCCCATTTGGGGCCATTATTGTCCACATAATGGAGATGCGGTTCATTTGAGGTCTCAGGTGTGATCCTTGAAAAGTTGTAAGCTTGAGTTTTCTAAGTTGAATCATTTGAAATACACACACACATAAAAGGAACCCTTCTTTGAAGGGGACTCTATGGAGAGTCTTTGGAGAAATGAATTAACATTTTATGTGATGGTATCTCAGTTTACCTATTTTTAAAATTTAGATTTTAATATTCCAGTTTACTGTGACTTCATAGGCATTTTTATAAGTATAAGTGACATTTTTACTTTGTGTGTTCTATATAGTTTCTGAATTAGAAAAACCTTAAAATACTTTAGAAATTTGTTTGCAAAACGTGTGCAAGTAGATGTTATCACGGATGTGTGAAAAAATTAGATGAGAGGAACAAGATGAACTTAACCAAGCCCCAAAGCTACAGAGGAAAGAGCCCCAAATTCCCACATTTGTTGTTAACTTTCTTGCCAATATATCCTTTCCATCTTGAATTACATAATTTAAATAAGTCTGAAGTTAATTGCAGTTCATCGTGATTGCAGAGCTATTTATAGATGCCTGAGTGCGCCCAAGTCACACTACCACCGTCAGGATCCGGCAGATCTGAACATTCAGTGCTTCTCCTTTTAAAAAGAAATTGCCCTGTGAAATAGCACGCTGGATTGTTCTATTGTTAACACTAAGGAGGGAACTTCCTGATTTTTTTTTCTTCATTTTTATTTAGTGGTTTCTAAACTAAAAAGGAAACATGGAATGGCTTTTAATTTTTAATTTATGGCCTCAAATGCTATTTACTTTCTCCACACCTACTTTCCCCTTACCTGTACCATCATCTCAAGTGGTATATTCACTGTATTTATGCTTTCAGACTCTCATTTCCGAGTCTGGGATTTCCTCTTCTCCTTGCAGTTGTAATTGTGAGGTGGAAGAGAAAAAAAAAAAAAAACAACAACAACTGCTGGAGAGAGAGGTGGCATAAGAGCAGAGGTGGCTGTAGCTAATCACTCTTATTGGCTGGGGTCAGAGGGATGCATTAACCAATGACTGTTGGAAGTGACTGACTCCTCCCTGGTCACTTCTGCTACAATCTGTGAGAATTTCAAAGCACACATTTTTGTATTAAGGCAGCAAGACAGAGGGCAAGAGGGCCAGGTTGGCCTTCTAGGGGCAGCACCACCTTCTGGTGGTGGAGAGACTGGGCTGCTGTGTTGAGGATGGAAAGGCTGGGCCTGGATTCCTGGGAAGAGTGTCCGTATAGGTGAGACACTTCTCCCTTGGGCCAAGGAGAGAGAAGTGGTTTAAATGCCATCTATCCTCATCTCCTTTATGGAACTTACATATCCTGATTATGTATGATCAGGAAACAAGAATTCATCCCAGTTCCACCCAGAATGAGCTGTGTAACCTTGAGCATGTTAGTCTTGCTTGGTCTGGGGATCCTGGTCTTTTAGAGAGGAGTGAACCTTCCCTCTGTATAACCTTCCAGGTCTCAGGTTCCATCATCCCAGGCCATTTCACTCACTGTCCATGAGTTAAGTACTGGCTCTTCATCTGGACCTTTAGGCCTCTTTCTGTCTAACCCTACACTACTTTTCAGGTCAGGTCTTCAAGTCCCTATACATCATGATGAGGCCAGATTACTCACAGTTCCTAGAATATGCTCCATACTTTCCTGTCCACAGCTAGTGTCTTCTGCCTTCTCTGCTTATCAAAATGCAATCTTCATCATTTTATGACCTATTAAAATTGACTGCATTAGTTTCATTGTCCATATTAGTCTGTAAATTCATTGTAGGCAAGACCTGACCTAAAATTTATGCATCCACTGCCCATGACTCTTCATTGTCTAATCAAGCTAACAAAGTGTTCTAAACATTTATTTAAAGAGAAAAACAAAAAGCAAGAACAATAAACAAGAAATAAAGTGGCAAGAAGATTCATTTAGGTCAACACATATTTGATACCTATTGAGTTTAGGCAAAGTAAAATGGTGGATACTTCAGAGACAAGAATAGGAAGTAGCTACTGTGATCAAGGGACTATTGACCAGCTAATAATAATAATCAATGATACTATCTTTCTCTTATTTAATGTATAGTCCTTTACATGTTCTTTCCCTACATCCTACATTCTTGGAGCAACTCTGCAAGATATATTATCATCTCTCTTGACTAATAATGAAATTAAGGCCCAGAGAGTTTAAGGGACTTACTTAAGGACAAGCAGCTGGTAAGTGGAAGTCTGCTTCAGAACCTGAGCTACTTCCAGGATTGGCGTGGCCTCCTTAGTTGGGAGCATGTGATAAGGACTAGCAGTTCACTGAGCATTTTCTCTGCTGTCGTTTCCAGGCCTTTACTTGGGCTCATTAGGCCACGTAGAACACTCTTCCTCTGCACAATGCTCAGCTTGTGGAAATGCTTCCCAAGCTTCAGGCACATCTCACCTGTCTCCCTGAAGTCTTTGCTGTCTCCCTCTTGCAGCAGGGCCCCTGATAACCATGGGGCTCTGTACACACCTGCAAAATGAATGCATTAATTCCAACATCACTTCTTTTTCCATTAGCATGGTTTTAAGGGTGAAGTTAGAACACCTAATGAAAAGTGATAGAAATCTGTTCCATTCAGCAGACATCCATGGAACACTTGGCAAGGCCTGGGTAACATACAGGAACAACTGGGTACATATAGGAACGACTCTCCTCCCAGCATAGAATAGCTTTTCCCTGTTTTACAGGAGAGGCTGCGGGACACCCAGGATCAGGTCATTGTCTGAATCTTATGTGGAACTGGATTGCTTCTTGCCTTGGACAGAGAGGTTTCCAGAGATCTCTTGTCTTCTTCTTGGTCCTGGTCCCTACAGCCCAGGGGCAGAGAAGGGGGCACTGGCATGGGGTGGACAGAGTCTCAGACAGAACTTATTTTCTAGAGTGCTAAACCAGAATAGGCCTTTGGAAAAGAGGCACAGCTTCTCCCCTCCATGTTTCCAGGGGTGAAGAATTCAAGGTAAGGCCATCATCCACATAGTTTCTCCTCACTGATCTTCCTATTAGTAAGTAGGTGAATTTGGTGCATGATCTTAATGCCTTCAGTAGTGGCCATGGAGAAACTGCTTGCAGGTGCTGTAGATTCTAAGATAAATCAAGAACATCCATGGCCGAGTAGTGGCCCACATGTTAAGTGCATGTCATAGCTCTCATTCCAGCTCTGTAACAGAATGCCATAGACTAGGTGGCTTATAAGCAACAGAAACTTATTTCTCACAGCTCAAGACCAAAACATTGACAGATTTGGTGTTGGTGAGGATCTGCTTCCTCATAGATGGCCATCTTCTTACTCTAGCTTCAGATGAGAGAAGAGATGAGGGAGCTCTCTAAGGTCCTTTCAGAAGGGCACTAATCCCACTCATGAGGGCTTCGGCCTTGTTATCTAATTATCTCCAAAAGGTCCCTCCTTCTAATACTATCACCTTGGGCGTTAGGATTTGAACACATGATTTTAGGGGGACACAAGCATCAGTCCATAACAGTACAGTGTCTTGTGTCATATGATGGAGGGCATGATGGAAGTATGTGCCTAATGCTATTAAAAATCAGAGAAAGGTAGGTCTGTCATGTCTAGGGATGTCAGAGAATATTTCATAGAAGTGGTGACATTTTTTTTAGTCTTTAAAGGTGAATGGGATTTACCCAGCTGAGAAGGTGAGGGTGGTACTCCAGGAAGAGCCGGTGAAGAGATAAGAGCAGAGAACAGTTTGGCATAACTGGAACACGTCGAGTACAGATCTAATGTCAGAATCACAAATTTTGGATTTTCTGTTTCATTTTATTGCTGGTAATTTATTCAATAACACACTCACCCAATGAGGCCAAACAGGCCTCTCCTCCTTTCTCCATATGGCACTTGGGCCTGCTGTGGCTGCCTCCTTCCACCCCTCTTCATCATTTATGAGAGTTGCTGCCCAGCATCCTCTGCAAAAGCAAGTGCCCATTTGTCCAGTGAACACATGCAGCCAGAAGGATACAGGCTGCTGGGCTGTGCATCTGTGGGGGCTGCCTTGTACAGAGATCATCCGGGTACCCAGGCACTCCATAGTGTCTGTTCAATGGCCTACAAGGGACTGGAGCGTGTTTGTTCTTCTCCCTTACAAAGATTGTCAGCTCCTGGATTACAGAAAGCAAGACAAAACAAACAAACAAACAAAAAGGCTTACTGTGCCTGATGGTGCATCACAAGACCTGACCTTCTCATAGCCAGCCTTGACCTTCATCGAATCACAGCCTGATCCACTGGGACAGGAGCATTGACACTGTTCTATTGTTCCCACTGCCAGCTTTCCTTTTCCAGGGTTCTGCTCTCCAGTGAAAAACAATGCAAAGCAAAAGCCAAGCAAACCCCAGACACTTTCTGCTCTTTATCTTGCCATGGTCAGTGTTACATTTCTTGTTTTTAGGGGAGATGTTATTTTTGTAGAAAAAGCATTATTGTATTGGAGCCATGTATGCTCTCCTTGTTCAGGTATTGATGCTTGAGAAGGGCCAGTCCACCAAGTCTGAGAGCACAGCAGTAGTAACAGTGTGTTGGTGGGCTGGAAGGTACCTGGAACTTGAAATGTAGACCTTGCCCATCTCAGCAAAGCACAGTCTCAGTTTGGATCTGATTTTCTTGTAGGTAATAGAGGAATAATGTCCAGGCAGCTGAAGGGTAAAACCCAGAGGAACTGAGAGAAACTATATAACAGGCAGTGGTCCTAGTGGCTAGAGGTGACATCAGGAAAAACTGACACCTGCTATTGGACCAGATAGCTGGGCTCTCAACTGGATGCCTGGGACTTTGGGCTTCCTACTCAGACCTGCCTTCATCCTGTATCCCTTGCCAATTGCCCCTCTAGTGTGCCTCCAGTTCATTAATCAAGTCTCCACCAGATGTCTGCAGCTTGCCTTCCTTCCTCTGCAGTTCTGCTGCCAGGACTTTCATTCAGGCCCTGCTCTTACCCAGTTAGCTGTTCTGATCATGTTATTCCCCTACTCAGAGATCTCTGGTGGGTCTCACACCCTGAAGCAGCCATCTGCCTGGCCTCACATGTGCTCTGAATCTTTCCTATAGATTTCACTCTCATCTCTTTGCCCAGTGTTTCCCAAACTTTGAGCCCCTCAGAGGAATCTGCTGGGGAGCTTGTTAAATGTACAATCCTCAGATCCCACTTTGAAGGACACATATTGGGCCATTGGGGGCTGGAATCTGAATGCACCCCATCTCCAGTCCTTTTTATATCATATTTTGAGACTGGTTTTGCCAAGTTGCTTAGGGCCTGGCTTTGAACTTGTGATCCTCCTGCCTCAGCCCCTCAAGCTGCTGGTATAACAGGCCTGCACCTCCACGCCCAGTGAATGAAATGAATTCTTCATGTTTTAAACCCTGGCCATGTGAAGTGGATGAGCGAGGATTGGAAATCAGTGCTGTCCTGTGTCCTGGCCTGCCTCTCCTCACTAGTACTCTCCTATTCAGGTTCCATGTCATGTGCTACTTCATCCTCAAGCAGGTCTGTGATTCCAGCAGTCAAAAAATGATTTCTCTTTCCACTCACTAGCCTGGTCCCATGGCCTTTCTGCTGTAAGTCTTACATGATTTCTCTGCTTGATTAAAACCTCGTTGTGTGTCAGGAGAGTATCTTCTTCCTCCATGTGTGTCTTGCAGCATCCAGGAAACCAAGTGCTTTCCAGCCACTCCATTATGAGGGATATTGTGCAATCAGATAAATAGATGCAGATATCACATTACTTGGTGCTATTTTGCACCTATAGGGGAAAGAAAAACAGGAATGCTATCTCAGGAATGGTAGTGACATAAATATTAATAATCAATTCCAGTTGTTTTAAATTTAGAAATGTGGCTTTAAGTGAGTAGCACTTTCAGTTGTGAAACTATGTATAAGAATGATCCTTTTCTCCAATTTTCCTCCCTGTGAAGAGAGTGCAGGGCTCCTGAAGATATCTGTGTTGCCAAAATCTAACTAACTTAACCTTATTTAGCATAAGGTTTGTCATATTATTGTTCATCTGCAATTATTTTGTCAATTATATTTGCTTTTATTCACCACCAGAGACTCCAGTTAGCTCAGATTTCTGTCAGCAGTTAAAGTGTTATGGCATTCTCTAAGATGAAAGAAAAATATCAGGAGTCAGCAGCTACTTATAGCTTTTACGGCAACACCTTTATTGATATATTCCCATTTTTAATATCCTTTTATCTGCATTACAAAAATGAAATTATGTATCCATTATCAAAATTAGACAGGAGATTTATTGGATCAGAAGTGCTTTCTTTCTAATCCTTAAATGACCAAAAGGTGGTTCTTTGATAATTCTGTGAGAGAATTAAAATTCCTTTTTATCCTAAAATGTTACAGATAGGAGATTAACCTAGTTGGGCTTCACCAATGTAAGGAGGGCCTGTCTTGGCAAAGCAGGCAATACAAACAGAAGTTTCTGCTTCAGGAATGTTCAGAAGACATGAGACTCGCAAGAATTACTGTGTAGGTCATTAAAGAATGTGAAAGTATAAATAAATAATTGATTATTTTAGATTAGGAACTCTAATTTCCTGTTAAACCTTGAAATGCTTCCTAGTTGTCTATGCCTAATAATATACATATAGCACCAACCACATCTAGCAGGTAGATTTGTTCCTTTTGTGCCTGAGCTTCTTAAAAATTTATAATTATTAATTAATTAATTGCAAGTTATGGGTAAGGATGCCAAAATTGAATAGAAATACTAAAATGAATCAATAGGCATTTATTATGTATTTACTGTGTCAAATACTTTGAAAAGGATTACGATTTAACTTAAGATGCCTTCCTGAGATAAGACCACTTATTTAAGGATTGTTGTAGGAATGAGATGCTGCAAAGCACCTATGAGGTGAGTACTGAATAAATGCTAGGTGGTATTTTAAAGGTAACTGTGTGGAAGTAACTTACATGCAGAAACTCAGAGAGAAGGGGTTAAGACAATCCAGATATATTAGTAATGTTTGGATAGGCAGAGTTCACTCTCTCCCCAACATGGTGTTCTAATATTCAAATGCAGAGAAATGTGTCAGTACATGTAAACTGTGAATGTTTATTTTCAACTATGAAAGTGAAGCCAAATTTGGAACTGGTAAGGTCTTCATCATAGAAACAGAAGCCTCATACATGCACACATGTGCACACACACATGAACACACACATAATTCAAGACTGGAAGAGGATGCATGGCAATTATTTTAAAGATTAAAACAATTAAAATTAGGGTGACAGAGGTTTGTTGTATTAGTTTTTGAACATGATTTAAATTTTATATTCCATCTCAAAAATCTTACATGCTAAAATACAGAAATAAAATAAACTCATTATCTCTATCCTCTAAACAGTTATAGAAAGGCTCTGAGTTAGGAGAGAAACCTAGGTTTAGGTACAAGCTCTGCTTCTGTGGTGAGCTAAATAACATCCCCCCACCAGGTTCCTGTCCAGCCAGAGCCTCAGAATGAGGTCTTATTTGGAAATTGGGTCTTAGCAGATGTAATTAGTTAAGGTGAGGTCATGCTGAATTAGAGTGGGCCCTAAATCCATTGACAGCAGATCTTATAGGAAAAGGAAAGACATATATAGACACAGGATACAAGGTCATGTGATGATACAGGCAGGGATTGGAATGAAGCTGCCAGAAGTCAACTAGTGCCAGGAGTTGTTGATAACCAAGGGATGCTAGAAGAGGCAAGCAAGAACTCTTCCCTAGAGACTTCAGAAGGAAATTCACTTGCTTGACACCTGGATTGATTTTGGACTTCCAGCCTCCAGAACTGTGAGAGAATAAAGTTCTATTTCTCTAAGACCACCAATTTGTGGTTCCTTGTCATGGCAGCCTAGGAAATTAATACAACTCCCTGTCAGAGGTGCATTGTTATATACTGGTGCACCATCTTCTGTCCTCAAGTTGATCATAATAAAACTTACCACAGAAGGTTACACAGTACGGTCTACTACAACAAGTATATGGAAATATACAGATTTTTTTTTTTTACTTACTTTTTAAAATTACATTCTCATGTCTTAAAGTGCTACCCCATATACAGTGGGATTTCTGTTTAGGAAGAAGAAAACTAGTTTCTACCTGACCATACAGCCATGTAAGTGGCATGTCATAGTGCAGTCATTTCCCATCACAGGAGATGTAGTGTAGTCTTAGTCATCTAGAGTGTTAAGGACAGTGTATCAGCGTGAGATTGCACTTTAGTCTGTGTTATAGAAACTCAGCTGCAGGGGCTTAATCAAATATGGATTCACAGGAAGTTTCTGTAGGGCTGGTAGGGTAGCCCTGTGACGCTGTCAGGGACCTAGAGTCCTTCTTTGTCAGATATTCTATTCTTAAATGTGATTTTAATCCTTGCTACCTGAAGATGGCTGCCCTACCTCTAGCCTCACATAGGTGCTCCTTCTAGCTGGAAGAAGAAAGGAAGGGTCAAAGAGCAAGAGGCAGCCCACATGAAGAAAGCAAAACTCTCCCAGAATTCTTCAGCATGATTTTCATTGGCCAGAACTAGGTCACTGTGACCTCTCCAAGAAAACGTGATGGTGACTGGGAAATTTAGTTTTGACCTCCAGTCAGTGCTGCTCTGAACAAAGTAAGTATTCTATTTGCAAGGAAGCAGGGGATCATGGACTTGGGGTAGATTAATTAGAAGTGTCTACCACGAAAGGGATTCTGGAATAGGTGGCAAATTGGACAGAGGAGCCTTCCAACTGTAAGACTCACACTTAATTCATTTCCTAGCCTCAAGGCATTTATAGTTCACATTGGAAGCAGGTTCCAGACTCAGCTGTGTGGGTTTGAATTCCAGTACGAATCCTAACTAGATAAAGAAACTTGGTCATGGGTAAGTTACTTACCCTCTGAGCCTTAGTTCCTTCATCTGTAAAACAGGGATGATAATACCTATTATTTTGAGAATTATATGAATTAAATATTAAAGTGTTAATTATGGTCACCCCTTGCTATCTATGGGGGATTGATTCTAGGATTCTTCCTATCCCTGTAGACATCAAAACTATAGATATCTTTTATATAAAATGGCATAGTATTTGCATATACCTAATGCATATCCTCCTGAATGCTTCAAGTCATTATTAGATGACTTAATATATCTAATATAATTATTTGCTCTGTCAATACTTATTATACTGAGTTGTTCAGACAATAATGTCAAGAAAAAAGTCCTATATGTTCAGTTTGGATGCCTTTTCCCCACTAATATTTTCACTCAGTTGTTGATTGAATCCATGGTTGTGGAACCTACTGATGTGGCTGACTGTGTGGTGTTTGGTACTAGTATACACTAAATAAATGTAGCTATTCCTTTTCTGCTAAATGGTCAGCTGCATGTAGGCAGGATGTATGTCTGATATGATCACCATAGCAGTCTCTGTGCTTAGTACAATGTACTTTAACCGACCCTTGTTAATTAGGTAAACAAATGATTGAGACAACTTGACCTTATGCTATCATAAAGCATATTCAAACTAACTAAGATTTGCCAGTTCTCAAGTGAGCTTTGGTACTTGTATCTGAAGCTTCTTCATCAAGCTCTCTGTATTAAGGGAAATGAATGGAGGTATAAGGACAAGAAGTTATTTTGATTGGCATTGTTAGTTGGAGACAACAGAATCTACTCTGACAAGTTTAAACAGAAAAGATCTATTACAGGATATTAGGGACCTTAAAGAACTAGGACTATATCCATCAATAACTCCCTCGACATCACCACTTCGGCTCAGCATTGGTTTTATTTGGGACTGAACATGAGACTCTCTGCTATAGCTATCCTAGACAAATTACACATGCCAGATCTGTAAGAAGAACCAATCTCCCAGTACAGTTATTGCTTAATGCCTCCTTCCAAATTATGAATGTGTCTGCTTATCAGAGCCTCATTCATTTTTAGACCCATCACTGCAAAGGAGACTGGGAAATGTAGTTTTTAGTGTTCCAGCAGGATTGCTAAAAGATTGGTCAAGGAGCTTGGTCAGAGAATGTAGTGGATAGCACAGAATTCATTATGAGCAACTGGGTGCAGTTGTCCCACCGAGACAGCTTGCAGATTGCAGAGGGGTGAGGTCACTAGAAGGAGACACTGAAAGATCAGAGGAACATAGTGAAGAGCTCAGGGCAACATACCCAAGAGCCTGCAGGGCAGGCCCCCAGGGATGGACAGTGGGCTGCCCATGAGGGATGCAGACTGGCAGAGAAGGAGGAGGGGTAGGAGCATGGGTGGATCGTGTGTAGAGTTTGTGCATTTCCCTTTGCTTGGTCACTGTCCCAGGTGTTCAGCTTTAGACCAAGGAGTGGTTCCAAACAGGGTCAACAAGCTCCTCTCATAGCCCAGCCAGCCTCATCCTGGCAGAGCAAGGGTGTAAAGGAGGGGTTCACGTGGTAACTGTGCAGTGTGCCTTAGGTGGCCTAGCCTGTGCGACCCTCCATCCTGCGCTGAAACTTTGGACACAAGAAGGAATAATCATGAAGCAAGGGGAAGGAGTGTTTGCCAACCTGAGAACCCTTTGTTCCAACTTCCCCAGCGTGAGATTGGAGGAAGAAGCTGTGTGATCTTCACAAACAGAAGAAAAAAATAAAAACTTGGTTGGGAATATTATTCTCCTTTTTCTCCTTTCCTTTCCTTTTGTCTTTCTCTTCAGTTTCAGTTGGTGTTTTACAGATTGTGAAATGAGCAATTAGTTGGAACAGATCTTGCAGACAGCCAGGATGGCACGCTGGGTAATTCAAGTTCGGAAAGGATCTTTTATACAACAGAACAAATAGCCATAATTTATCCCCAACCCCCTGCCTTTTATAAATCCTTTTCAGGGTAGGCGATCCTGGGGATTGGACTGATTTGCTGACATCGCTTCTTTCTTTGCAGGCCGTGTTCAGCCTAGTCCTTTCCTCTGGTGTACCTTGTGGAAGGACAGAATCTAAAAATGCAACTTATGGTATGCAGAAACCATTTTTCTAGAAACTGATTTAGTTTAATGCCATTAAATGCAATCAGAAGTTACCAAGCCTCTTCCTGGAACTCTTTTCCAAATGTAACCTAATCCAATTTTTCCTTTCCTTTGGTATTTAAGTTCCTGACAACCAGTGTGGACATTTTTCAGACAGAGCCATTTGGCTGGAAACAGGTGCCTTTTCTCTTTCTTCTTCTTTGTTCACTGCATGTTAACATCTTGGTGTGATGTTAAGGTGAGCGGTCACCATTGGCTGATGGTCAGCGGTAGGCACAGCGAGGGACTGTCATGCCATGAACATGATTTTTAGGCCAAGGGTGTGTCAGATGTTTGGGGTTTATGGATGAGACATAGCCCTGCCCTCAAGCCTCAGATGACTTCTCAGTCTATTTCAGAATCATAGAGTCACATGACAGTGTGAGAACACTTTAATAATGCTAGAGTTTAATGACTCATTCCCACTTTCTTTTAAAAAATATTTTTTAGTTGTCAATGGACCTTTATTTTATTTATTTTATTTATATGCAGTGCTGAGAATCGAACCCAGTGCCTCACATATGCTTGACAAGTGCTCTACCACTGAGCCACAACCCCACCCCCCACTTGGTTTTAATGTTTCTTTTTTGATTGAAAATGTTCTTTCTTAAGAAAAAGGTTGCATGTGAACGCTCTTAAGGAGGGAAAAAGTCATTTTATCTTTGTTTCCACTGGAACATGACTACAGTATTTTAACATTCACTATGTGGTTTTGAATTGAGGCTGTGCGGCATACTTGTAGGTGATATAATTATCTCTGATCCCATCTCTCCGTATCCCTCCCACCCCACACACATTCAGTGGAAGCTGGGGGGCGGGCAGATATTTTAATTCTCCCGAATCTTCCAGAAGCTGCTCTGCCTGGACTCTTGTTCAAGGAATTATTTTAGAGCCCACTTTTTATTCAACATAAATTGTAGCTACATCAGGATGTCTGGCACGGATGCTCTTTGATTGACCATTTGAGGCCTTTGTATGTGAGCTCCAGGGTAGGAATACTCTGGCAATCCAAGGATCCAATTCTGTAGTGTCTGAGAAGGGACACATGTCTGTCTCCACCCAGATCTACTGATCAGATTTTTCATCAGCCAAAGACCTGGAAATAGTAAGGTGCTCTGGCTGCAAATCCCTTTTGTCCTTGGAGAAGCACATCCAAAGCAATGGACATGGTGCTTTCTTGGAATCCAAGCCAACCATATAAGCATGGATATTGAAATATCTCCTGGGTCAAAGCAGTTGATCGCCGGAGACTTTGCTGATGAAGACTGGAGCTGTCCTTGTCATTAAAAACCTACTTTGCTTTTCCAAAGTGCCTGCCTGAATCTCTGACCCCCAATCTTGGTTTGTTCATTTGTTGACTTCGTACCCACATATGCTCACTGAACCTCAGCTTGTGGAGTGACCACCGACCCTCTCAGAAATCTCTAAGTGTGGTCCATACCTCCTGTAGTCCCACTGATCTTGTCACACAGCTGTGTTCTCTTATATGTATCTATAAAACACTGCTTCCATGGCCTGCTCTGTGGTCTTGGGGCATGTTTGCAACTGTGCTTTTGGATTCTCACAGTTCAGCCCAGCCATCTCCACCCCTTCATATTTCAGAGGGGACCTCTGCCCTGCTTGTCCCTCATGCTCAGCCCTTCCGTCTGTCCATTCTTCATCACCATCCCTTTGTCTTTGTCCTCTCACTCTTCCACGTATCCCTGCACCTGGACGGGAGCAATAATCTTGTAGATCCTAGAATAATGGAGGTGAAGGTAACCTTCTGTACCCAGATCATCTTCTCTTTACAAATAAGAAGGAAATACAAGCTCCAGTGGGGTTAAATTGCCCTGTTCTAAACTAGTTGGAGCAGAGTCAGGTCCACCATTCTTTCTCCTTTCTCTTTCTCTCTTTCTACCCTGCTCTGTGATGTCCTAGCCTTCTGTCCCCAGTTCCCTACTTCACCCATTCTGTATACTCAAGTCCTCACATTTATTGTGCTGAAACTTTTAATCTTTTGATCTTTCTCTTTTAATCTTCACTTTTAATCTTTCTCTTTGATTCTGTTGTCCACAGTTTTGGTGGCCTTCTAAGTAGGATGACTGATGATATGATTTATCATCTGCACTGAGTCTCTTGATATTTAACGAGAATGTTAGGGCAACCGAGATACACCAGGACTATCCTGGACAAACCATGGTCATGGAGTCTTGGTGGGGAAGAACAGACTTTCTCCTAGAATTGAAGGTTATGTGGTTGGGCCCTGCACTACCTTTCTCAGCTCTGTGCTCAAGAATCAACACAATATTTTGCTCTAGTCAATTTGCGCATCCTCCCTGGTGTCCTCTATGTTGATTTTTGTTTGGGAACCTAGCAGTTTTTCTCTGCTTGCTTCTCTGTTTTCTCAAAGGTCTGGTTATAACCCATTTTTCCATAAAATCTTCTAAGTGGGCTTCATCTCCCAACCTGTGCTATCCATTTGACACTGTAAAATGAGGTGTTTTAATATGCTTCATAGTAGTGAGGACAGTCTTATGTCAGTCCCTCTATAAATACATCTGCTCTGACAGTGTGACAACGACACAGTCATACAGATGGAAAACATTAAAATGAGCAAAACTTTCAAAACAAATCAGAACTCAGTTTTACTGATAAGTATGTAAAATTGCACAGCTTCTGCAAAGGGGAATCTGACATTATTTAATAGAAGTGCAAGTCAATCCTGTTTCTATCTTCCTATCTGCATTAATATGAAATGACATATGTATGAGGTCATTGCATTGGCATTATTATAATCCCAAAGGTTGGAAACATCAGGTGTCCAGCTACATGGAACTACCTTGATGAACAGTGAAGTACCATGCAGCTATGAAAAAGAAGTATAAGAAATAACTCTATGTATGAATATGGAGAGATTACAGCAAATAGAAAAGTGGCAAAAAAGGGGTGCAGAAGAATAAATATTGAGTGCTATGGTTTTATAAGAAAAGATGGTTGAAGAATGTGTGCATTCATTGTATATTCACTGTATATTTACATAGGCATATATATTATGTATGCACATTTTTTATATTAATACTATTTGCAGAGAGAATGTTGGTCAAAGAGAACAAACTATAAGATACATTTATAAGATAAATTCTGGGAATCTCCAGTAACTATAGTTGATAATACTATATTGTATACCTGAAGTTTACTAAAAGAGTGGATCTGAAGTTGCCTCATCCCTTCCTCCAGACACACACACACACACACACACACGATAATTGTATGTTGATAGATACGATGGATATTTTAATTGACCTGAGTGTGGCAATCATTTCACAATGTATACATACACACATCAAATCATCCCGCTGTATATCTTGAATACACACAATTTTTATTTGCCAGTTATAACTCAGTAAAGCTAGAAGAAAAACAGACCAACAATGTAAATATAAATAGAAACTAATGAAAAATGATTACTCACAGGAGGCAGAAGCCCAAGCAAGACGGTTCTGTGTATGTTTTTCTATCTAGTTTTGAATTTGAGGCATGTAGATGCATTATGTATTTGAAATATAAAAGTATTGAAGTACTTGATAATATTCTTTCCTTTGTAAAGCAGGGTTCAGTGTGATTAATTTTGCATTCCCTCGTTGGCAGTATTTCTACGCTTGAGTTTGTGGAACTGAATAACCATCTGGAGAGGGACGTCAGGGCTGTGCTGTTGGAAAGCCCTTTGGGTGGCTGAGTGAAGGCCATTGAGCAGGAAGAGGAACCCTGGAGAAGAGGTGATCTCTGGGTGGGTCAGCACCAGGGATCCCGCTTCCAGGCCTGGGTTTTGCTCTGCCAACCTGGGTTCCTTATGGAAGCTCAGCCACTTACTAGCATCATATTGCAGTATCTTCCTCTTATTACTCCTGGCCCTCTAGAGTATGGAGTTTACTTTCAGGTGAGCATTTTATTCATCTGTGTAATTCACCAGTCTGTGAATTCTGGACCCCAGACCTGTTTTGCTTGGTGCCGTGTGCGGTGGGGTCTCCTAGTAGCAGAGACAGTGGATCCTTTGTTCAACTCACCATTTTTCGTCCCCCTCTGACAATGTAATTTACAGCTCTTAAAGAATATAATTTAGAAATAACCCCCGACTAATAAACAACTTTGCATTTGCATTCTACATCCCTCATAACACTCTTGGACTCTTATGGGGAAAATTAGAGCATTTTTTTTTTAATACAAACATCTGGGAATGACCCATTCTAGGAAAAACTCTTAAGAAACTGAAAGCAATGATAATTCTCTCCCTCAATCCCCATATGTGACCCATCAGACATAATGATGTCCTTGATCACATGTCTTCAGAAACTATCTGCCCAGCTGGATATTTACTTTTTCTTCAGTTTTATATGCCATCTCAAATTATTTTCCAAACAATTCTTTTACAGAATGGAGAAGGAAACTGAGGTTCAGAGAGGTTTAGTAACTTGCTCAAAGACAGGCCTGGGGTATGATATTTGCATTGTATTCACTGTTTTCCCTAACTTGGCCAAGCTCTGCTACTTGGGTCTTTGCTAGTATCTTTCATATTTTCTTTGAGAGCAATTGTGAGTTATCACTTCTGTCACCTGTAGTACCATGATTTCCTCCCAACGGGGCTCTGTTTCTCTTATAACATTGAGGACCTACTTACTACTCAGAGCTCAGACTCCCTAAGGGCCACAAATATCACTGTCACTTTACACACATTTTCTAGGTATGAATCCAAACATATGGTGATTGCTTTTCTTGAAAAAAAAAGAAAGATTCCTTAGAACATAGGACTGGTTTTACCTTCCTATACGTAGTTTTTTGTCTTAAGTAGAACTACTCTTCAGTTATTTACTTTGAGCCATGCTATGTTTGGACAGTACATATTACTGCAGTTCCCTTAAGTAAATAACTTGTAGCGGTCAGGGAGGACTTTAAAAAGGATGCAAATTCACAGTGTTTTAGTGATTATGCCTGGGCTCTGCCCTCACAGAAATGCAGGTTAGATGTCACTGTACACAAACTTTTTCAGATCAACTCATGAAAAAAAGCAATAAAGGAAGTGTGGTGACTTTGAGCTGATAATGACTATACATCTACAGACAATAGAATCAGAAGGTCTTGTGTTTGTTATGTAAGTGCCTGGTTAGGGATGGGATAACATTCCCAGTGACCTCATACACAAAATTCCAGACAGTTTTATCTAAGACAGGCTGTGAAGATAGTGTGCTCCAGAACCTGTTAGTTTACTCAAAAAGTGGCTCTGCCATGACTTAAGACAATATTGATGATGTATCAAGAATTGGATAAAATTGCTTCATAAAGTGTGGATATTAAAAGGGAAGTATTTCAAAATATATTATCCAATTGTGACTATGAGTATGCACGTGTCAATCATATGCAAGTGAACAATTAACTGTTTCCTCTTAGGCCTTAAAAATTTGTGTATTCAAACTGACCAAAACACTTTTTTCTTAATCTCCTTTACTCATTGGGAAAATGGAAAGCTTCTTTATTTCCAGTGTCACTGTATCCATATCTGCATACTTCTACTCACAGAAAATCAGATAGAGACCCTATTTACCTCAGGACACTAACCACCCTGTAGAAAAGTGTAACAGGTACCATTGGTGCAAAACAAATGTCCTCAAATTCAGTGGCAATAAAACAAAACCTTTTTAGGTTCATGGGTTCTATGGGTCAGAAATTCTGGAAGAGTGCACAGGGTACATTTTTTTTTTAAATTTTTAATTCATTAGTGTCCAGGATCTCAGCTAGGAAGCTGTGAAAGCTCATCTGGAATCATCTGATAATGTCTACTCACTGACCCCGGGCTTCCCCACAACATGGAAGCCTGGTAGCCTGCCAGTCAGATCAGCTCATAGCTCAAACACAGAAATTCCACAAAACCAGATGGAAGCTATGTTGCCTTTTTCAACTTGGTCTTTTTCTATCAATGATGGTCCATTGTTTCTTTTGCCATCTTCCTTCAATTCACATAAGTCAGAAATCTTCCCAAATTCAAGGAGAGGCTACCTAGACCCTGCTTCTACTGGAGGAGTATCAGTATCCATTGAAAAAGGACATATGGAATGGGAAATATTGCTATGGCCATTATTGGAAAATGCAATCTGCCCTAAAGAACTCTGGCAGGCCCTCATGTGACAGTAATAGAAGATGGTAAACCAGAAAAGAGTCACAGGGAAAGTGCTATGGAATTCAAGATGTTTTTCCGCAAGGGAGGAGGAGTAGGATTAGGACGTTTGCAAAAGCCATGATGGGAACCATATATAAAACTATGGAGAAGGAAGCAGCTGCATGAAGATGAGTCAGAGAGAGATGGCATTCAGTGTTGGAGTTTGGAGGTCAATGAGGAGGATTGCCTGGGGCAAAAATAGGGAAAGAGACACACAGGTACACAAGGGAAGGGGGAGGATGAGATCCAGGGAGGGAGGCCCCGCAGCTGTTCATGCTTGTCCTCATCATGTCTAAAACCCCACATCTACAACTCAGCCTGCAGCACTCCGGCCTCTGTACCCACCACTCCTCTGAGACCTCTCTGACATAGATACCTCTTTGTAGTTAATCTTCACAGCTGCTTCCTCCTCTATGCTACTTCTGTGGAATCTTCCCTGATAACCCATCTTTGCTGCTATCCTTCAGGTTCCCTCCTTGGCTGTTGCCCAACACACAAGGGTGGACTTCTAGTGGTACTTGGCCCCTGCAATAAACTGTAGATTTTGTGACCATGTGTGAGCACACAAGTATTTCTAGGAGATGATCCACAGCCTTATCAGAATCTCAAAGTGGTCTCTGAATTAAGAAAAACCAAAGGTTAAGGTCAAATGTTTTCTCTGATACATGGATGCTGATCCATAATGGGGGAAGCCAAGGGAAGAATGGAGGAACTTTGGATTAGGCAGAGGGGAGTGAGGGGAAGGGAGGGAGTATGGGGGTGAGAAAGATGGTGGAATGAGATGGATATTATTCTTATGTATGTATATGATTGCACAAATGGTGTGACTCTGCATCATGTACAACCAGAGAAATGAAGAGTTGTGCTTCATTTGTATACAGTGTCGAAATGCATTCTACTGCCATGTATAACTAATTAGAACAAATATATATATATATATATATATATATATATATATATATATGAAAACCAAAGCTTAAGATCTACCACATAGTCATGCCATTCCTTAAAATCTATTTTCAGCCCACATTACTTAGTGAAACTGTAGTATACCTCTCTGGCTACACATGGGGCTTTTCAGGAGAAGTCTAAAAAAATACTGATGACCAGGCCTTGACCCCAGACCAGTGATTCACAATCCTGACTACGGGGTCCAAGCATGTCATTTGTTAAAAGCTACATAAGTGATGCTAATACGAAGGCAGGACTTGAGAGCCATTAAGATTCTATCCAACTGCACAAAGATATCTTCCATATGAAAGAGTATTAGTTTGATAAGATTCTCGGGGGAAGGGCTGTATAGAATATTTCCTATGCCAAATACATATGGTTGTTTTTTAAAAGCTTTCAAAGAAAGAATTAACCCTGCTTTGTGTCAGTCACAAAAATGACCCCTGTAGCTAGTATTTTCAACTTGTTTCTCTTTACTTTCCAAGCTTAAGCTATACTGCCTTAAAGGGAGTTAAATTATATCAGACTATCAATTTAAATGACAAAAATCTGGGTTTTCTGAAGTGATAGAGTAGATTAAATACAATTGCTTTCTTTGTGTTGACCTCATTCAACTCCCTAACCACTTTCTTCTTTACCTAATTATTTCCTATATTTTTGTCAAGAAAGGGTATCTTATGTACTAAAAAGAAGGTAGATTTCAGTGGGCATAGAGTATATATATATATCATTGAGATCCATGGCAGGACATGACGACATAACAATGTGAATGTGCTTGGTGTTGCTGAACTGCATATTTAAGAATGGTTAAGATGGGGGCTGGGGTTGTGGCTCAGCGGTAGAGTACTTGCCTTGCACATGTGAGGCCCTGGGCTTGATCCTCAGCACCACATAAAATAAAATAAAACAAAAATAAAGATATTGTGTCCATGTATAATTAAAAAATATTTTTTTAAAAAATGGGTCAGATGGTAAAATTTGGGTGGTGTGTATTTTACTGCAATTTAAAATGAATATAGAATTTTTTAAATTAAACAATTGTTAGGAGCAAAAAAGAAAGAAAAAGCAAATCAATTTAGGTGGAATAAATAACTGGCCTTTTAAAAGTTCTGGTATTTCTTTGCAAAGCAATCCATCCGCTGGGAAAGGGAATGAGAACTAACCAGTTTCCTCAAATCGCAGTGGAATCAGGAGCGTGAACAGCAGCTGCTGTGGAATGTTCAGAAAAGTTGGCCCCAAGTTGATGGATGAACATGCCTTGGAGTCGGCAGGAACAGGAGGTTAGGGACCCGCCTTCTCCGCATTCTGGCTAATGCACCTGTCCAGTCCACTGCCCTTATTCCTTCAACTTTTTTTTTTTTTTTGATTCTAAAAGCACCATTTACTCAGCTTCAAGTTTTCCGAAGTCTCCACATTGCCTCCTGATTATGTCTTCCCACCTCTTCAGGGCACTCCTGGTTTCCCTCTGGGCTTCTCTACTGTGAATACTCATTGGCTTCAAGACCCAATAGCTAAGAAGAGGGCACAACTTTCACTTGCTCTTGCAGATTCAGTCCAGCCAAACCCACTATCTTGAAACCTCTTAAAGCTTTGGTTTCTCCTGAGCTCATTTCTGCATATTAACTCCCTGGCTGTAAGTCCAAGCCTCCCTGAAGTCTAGCAGACTGTGACCTTGCAGTAAGCATGGGACTCCTCCAACAGAAACACTGATTCCATAGAAACCTCAGAGAGAATAAAGAATCTTGGCGCCAACTGGGCTAAGTGCAAGGAGCGTTCTGCTTTGATGGGTGAGTATAACAGAAAGCAAAAGGCTTTGAGTCTGAGTCAGCTCACGAGGGCTGTGTGCTTTTTTTGTTTTTTGGTACGAGGGATTGAACTCAGGAGCGCTTGATCACTGAGCCATATCCCCAGCCCTTTTTTTAAATTTGGAGACAGGGTCACTCTAAGTAGCTTAGGTCCTTACTAAGTTGTCATCCTCCTGCCTCAGCCTCCTGAGCCACTGGGATTATAGGCATGTACCACCACCACCTAGCCTGAAGCCAGTTTTGAATGGTAAACTCTTGACAGCAGCACAAGTAATTATTAGATATTCTTCCTGCTGCATAACTATTGCCCAAATGACTGCCCAGATGCATGTGTCTTCTATGAAACAAACCCCTATACACCTACAGCAGGCCTGCAGGAAGATTCCTAGGATACTGTTGCATCTTACCTGCAAAGCATGCACCATAAGGTCTAGTCCAGAAAAGGGAGACTCAATGAATATTTCTTTCTTCCCTAACTTCTCCCTTTTCCCTTTTCCCTTCTCCCTTCTCCCTCCTTTCTATTCTGTCACCCCCTCCCACAAAAACCTTTCTAAAGAATATGTGATCTCAGGCTGGGGATGTGGCTCAAGCGGTAGCACGCTCACCTGGCATGCGTGCGGCCCGGGTTCGATCCTCAGCACCACATACAAACAAAGATGTTGTGTCCGCCGAAAACTAAAAAAAATAAATATTAAAAAAAATTCTCTCTCTCTCTCTCTCTCTCTCTCTCTCTCTCTCTCCCCCCCCCCCCCACTGTCTCTCTTTAAAAAAAAAAAATACATGATCTCCCCTAGTTGCCATCTTGCATCCCCGTGTGTGTGCCTAATCTCAGCTAGTCTGCCTGAGACTCCCTGAGCACCAACACTTGTCCCCTACGCAGCCCCATTTCCACTCTGAAAAGATGAAAGAAAATATTATGAATCAGGAAAAACTCACCAAACTGCAGGCACAAGTGCACATTGGTGGGAAAGGAACTACTCACAGAAAGAAGAAGGTGGTTCATAGGACAGCTATAGGAGATGATAAAAAACTTCAATTCTCCTTAAAGAAGTTAGAGGTAAACAATATCTCTGGTACTGAAGAGGTGAATATGTTTACAAACCAAGGAACAGTGATCCTCTTTAACAACCCTAAAATTCAGGCATCTCTGGCAACAAACACTTTCACCATTACAGGTCATGCTGAGACAGAGCAACTGACAGAAATGCTACCCAGCATCTTGAACCAACTTGGTGCAGACTGTCTGACTAATTGAAGGAGACTGGCTAAATCTTTGCCCAAACAATTTGTGGATGGAAAAGCACCAATTGCTACTAGAGGGATGATGATCATGAAGTTCCAGATCTTGTAGAGAATTTTGACAAGGCTTCTAAGAATAAGGCAAACTGAACTCATCAACTTCTGAAGAAAATAAACTTGAAGTTACTGGAAGCTGCTATTTTATATTAAGACTGCTTTTTAAAATTGTCTTGTTTATAGATCTGATAAAATCTAGATTTCTAATATTTCTAAGCCCAAACCCCTTGGACATTGCAGCTCTTTTCAATTTTTGCTTATGCACAATTTATTCTTTGCAGCTAATTTAGACGACATGATCATCCTTTTAAGATACTAAACAGGAGATGACTCTAACTGCCAATAAGAATATATTTACTAAATAACAAAGTGACCACATTGTCTGTCAGATGGACCAACATAACATGAGTTTTTGAAATGATGCATTTTCTGGAAAAATCTGTGACCTTTTAGTCTTGGTGACTGTTATTTTAATATGCAGCAAGATGGTATGAAGACAGTTGGATGGGATCTAGCAGTTATTGACCATTTGTGTGCAAAATATTGTTTCAAGTTTTAAATGCATTACTTAACAAGTGACCAACCATGGTAGGCATTATGTTGGGGGAGCTGAGTTTTGGAGGGAACTATGATTTATCCAGAGTCACCCAGCCAGAGTGTAAAGCAGTATATTGAGCTCAGGTTCACACCCCAATTCTTTACATTATAGCACATCTTCAGCATGGTTCTGGGCACTGCCCATCTTTCCCTTCTTGCCATTCCTTCCTGTCCATACTGCTGACCACACCCACAGCAAACAATGGGGGAAGAAACTCTTTCCCCAAAGCCTCCATCTCTCCAGAAGAGACATCTTGAAAACCGGGCTGAATTCTCTGAGAGCATTTTTTAGACATGAGCAGACTAACTGCAAGTTGAGCCCTTTTCTTTGTTTAAGGTGAGAAGCTAAGGTCATTTTTTGTTTGAGGTCAACCCATCTTTTAAAGGAAAGATCAATATGGATCAAATCCCTTTTTTTCCGGTTGACGTTTTTTGAACTGCCTCTCACTCCTCTACTCTAGGAGCACTTAGGACATTTTTAACCCTATGATCTGGGTCAGGAAGAGCCTGGTGACCTTTCCTGTGTTCCTTTTGGCAGCCATACTGGAGAGTACACCACCCTAAACCTAGGGCTTTGTGCATGTTGGTCACTGAGTGTAAGTTTCTCAGTAGCTTATCAAGATATTCAAAAGGCAGCTACTTCCCTACAGGGAAGATGTCAGTGGGAACAAGGTCTAGAACCCAGAAAGTGGCACTGGTGGCCTTTGACATTTTCTCTGGTTTCCATGGTTTGGGTTGTCATCATATCCCTGTTCTGGGAATCTGGTATTGTTGCCAGATGAACTGTTGAATGGGACCTTCTTCATGCCAGAGTTCTGCCAAGAATACTGGGCAAAGACTGATTCCAGAGCTTTCCATGTACGTGTGCCAGGCTCACCCGAGCCATGTTTTGGCCGATATCTAATTTGGATGACTCTCCTTGAAGCAGGACAGCCAAATCAGTTTCTTGCTGTTAACTGTGATCTGATTTTCTAGCAAAGTTCCCACATAGTGGGGATAAACAGGGAGGCAGCCTGAGGTATTGATTTGTGTTATGGAAGGTTCTTTTACATGGAGAAGCCTGGATATTTTGAGCCTTTCCTTCCCTGTACTTTTTCTATGCATGATATGGGACAGAAGTCCTTTTGAGTATTTCCTTCCTTCCTTCCTTCCTTTCTTCCTTCCTCCCTCCCTCCCTCCCTCCCTCCCTTCCTTCCTTCTTTATTTATTCTTTTTAGATATACATGACAGTAAAGTGTATTTTGACATATCATACATACATGCAATATAACTTCCCATTCTTGTGGTTGTACATGATGTGGAGTTACACTGGTCATGTATTCATATAAGAACACAGGAAAGGGCTGGGGTCTTGGCTCAGTGGTGGAGCACTTGCCTTGCATGTGTGAGGCACTGGGTTCGATCCTCAGCACCACATAAAATAAATAAAGGTATTGTGTTTATCTACAACTAAAAAAATGTAAAAAAAAAAAAAAAGAAAGAAAGAAAGAACACAGGAAAGTTATGTCTGATTCATTCTACTGACCTTCTTATTCCCATCCCCGTTTCCCCATCCCCGTTTCCCTCCATTCCATTCCCCTTTGTCTCATCTAGTGAACATCTATCCACCCACCCCACTTATTGGGTGTTAGCATCTGCATATCAGAAAGAATATTCAGCATTTGGTCTTTCTTTTCTATTTTTTTTTTTTTTTAGTTATAGATGGGCACAATACCTTTATTTTTTTTTTTAATTTTTACGTGGTGCTGAGGATCAAATCCAGTGCCTCACACATTCCAGAGAAGCATTCTACCACTGAGCCACAACCCTAGCCTGCCTGCCTGCCTGCCTTTCTGCCTGCCTGCCTTCCTTCTCTCTCTCTCTCTTTCATTCTATCTCTATCAAAATTCCTGGATTGGGGACATATCAGTAGATGTGGCTGATGCAAAAAAAATGTCATCCATTTTAGATAACAGGAGGAACTATAGATTGTTTGATAGTGTATCTGCCATTTTCTTTCTTTGATTTTTTGGCTTTCACATTTTGTGCCATTTAGAAAATAGTATCTCTTTGGGTCCCATCATTGGCTAAAGAGAATTTTTAAAAACAACTATTACTAACTACTCTGTGCATTTTCAACTTCTCTTAAATCTTTGCCCTTGGAAGATAATATTCTCTAGGTAGCTTTGAAGATAATAGTAGAGGTGAGAATGCACAGAAGCTCCTGTACTGATTCCCAGGGAAGGCTTTTCCAGATGTGGAATGCCACCGGGAGTCGATCTGGCTTGGATAATTGACAGCTGCCAGCCTGTAATCTTCTCTGCTAAATTGGGGCAGGGGCCTCAGAAGGCAATACAACAGCTGGGCTGCTGGGATCTAAGTCCCTGCACATGGGCACAGAGCTCCTCTCCACTGCTCTCTGCAGGGACCTCACCCCCTAAAGCTGCATGCTTTGCTGAGCAAGGCAGGGGAGCCTGTAACTTCCACCTGGTGTGTGAAACACCGTGATCTGCTCAACTGGGACACAGTTGGGTATGGGGGATTTACTTTGTATTGCACCAGAATTAGCATTTTCTTCTTAAGTTCTTCTGAAGATCAGTTCTTAAGGTGAGGTAGGACCATAACATAGAAGGATTGAGAAATCAGCCGAATAGAGAAAACCTTCCCCTTTCAGGGGCTGTGAAGGATGTGGCTCCTGCCCTAGTTCCATTTTCTACCACTTAATGCCAGTTAAGCCTTACCCCCACGAGATTGTTCCAGCTTTCTGACCCTCTCATTTCCTGATTTGATAATACTACCTGTCCTACTTACGTCACAGGCTTGTTCTGGGGATTAGAGAAGTTAATATAAGTGCCTTGTCTCCTGTAAAGCCAATTTAAACAGAATACACAGATGGGTTAAGAAACAGTTCCTGGTATCTATAGTTTATGATTATCTTCCTTTTCTGAATGATGGCCTAAATGGTGAAGGCTGCCTGGTGAGAGTCAGAGCTATCATTTGGTGAAGACTTTTTGTGTGCCCTGCACAGAGCTAAATTCTTCTGAGGCACTATTTTATTTACTTCTCAGGATTACCTTGCCAGCTAGCACAGATCTCCTACTGCTTCAGTTCACCAAGCCAAACCCTAGTTCTGAGTCTTGCATGCCCTTCTAGAAAGGCCCATGTACTTCCCTCTGAGCTGCCTTCTATGAGGGACTGCTCTCACCATTTTCAAATTTGACACTTTAATAAATGATCTAAAATTGTGTCCATTGCTGGGTCACTTTTTAATGTTTGAGCGCAGCACAAGGCCTGAAGTGGTGGAAAGCAACTGTAGCTATTGGATGGAGTGAGGAGATAGGGCACTGGAAAGAGAGGAGGGGAACAAGTGAGGGTGGGGAGGAGAGAATTTGTGACTGCAAGAAAAAGATGTCAATTTTTTTTAATGATAGGAATAGGGATTTTGTGATATGCATTTTTATTTACAAACTTCATCTGATATTTTCTTGTAGATAATCCTTAAAAACATCCAATTAATTAGTAAATGGGCTTTTGATGTTCTTAGTGCAAGAGATTTGGGACTAATGATCTTGATAATCTTTGCAAAAGATTAGGAGAGGCCTAAAGTGAGACAATTCCAAAGATTTCTAACCATTACTGAACATCAGTGATTATGTTAAGGGGGGCGGTGGAGGATGTGAGCAGGAGTGGAACAAGGGGTCAAGGTGGGTGAGACGCCTTCCGAAAGGGCTTTTCACCTGCAGCTCCCCATGTGACAGATGTATTTTAAGTTTGGTCATAGTAGGTTCCTGCCTGACTCCAACAGTAAGTCAAGTTCCAGCCATGGGCTGTTGTCTGCATCTAGCAAAAGCCCTCTGGTTGCTTGTTCCTAGTTATGCACATTAAACAGGTAATGATTAAACATATTTTCATGGCAGCCCATTTAATACGGAACTTTATGATTCTGGAGCATACACTAAATATGAAGCACCGTGCAATTCAAAAAGACCCAGGGTTCTTTCCAGAAGCATCTGAGTTGGGAGTGCCTCTGGCTAGACAACCCTCTGGTATTCAGTGAATTCTTTCTGAGAGCTCCAGCCTACCTGGATAGACAGGAGACTTTTCAGTTTGGTAGGAAACCAAATTCTTTCTCTCCAGGCTGACAGTTGCATTTGATGTTAAGAAGTACTATTTATAAACAAGAAGCAGAAAATGACTTCCTTTGCAAAATAAATTCTTGTGTTTCAAATGTTGATTATCCAGTGTTGTAAATTATTTAGGGCTTTTGTTTCTTTGCCTTCTTGGGTGGCTTTGCCCTTTCTTGTCATATCCTCCTTGCCTGTAACAAACAGTTGAAGTACAGACATGAGTTCAAACTGGAGTCAATCATTTTGCTGCTAACGAGCAGCTCCTGGAGGGAAGGGAGGGAGCATTTCCTACTCATCTTCTCATTTCTTCCCCAAGCAATTCATACAGGTGTCTAGGAAAAGCTTCACATTAGATTGACGTGAATATTTCACCATGGTTGCAGGAAAGAGATAAAGTTGAGGCTTTGGCGTTGTTTGCAGGAAGGGATTCTGAGGTCCCTGGAATCTGCAGAGAATATAATTCTGCCTTGGCTTGGTGTCAGTCATAGCCCTTTTCACATAAGAGGGAGATACTTGATCTGTAACGTGCTGCCCACTGATTGATGGTTGGTATCTCTTGCCGCAGATGTGGGACTTCTTTGGTCTCCAGAGCCCAGGCTCTGGACCATTTCTGACTCCTGGGTCTAAATGCACCTCCCTCCATTGTGAACCCACAGAAGTGCTTCTGTCTTTTTGACTGATGGGCAAGGCTCTTCATATGCATGTGGACAGTGCCTGATTGACACCTGAGGGACTGAGGAAAGTCATTTTCTCAGCCTTGCCAGGGAAAATAAACAACTGTGAGCCTCCAGGACCACAGGCAGAATAAAAACAATCCAATAGTAAGGATTGGAGGCAAAGCAGATTATAAGACTACTGAGGAGAGAGGCTGAGCCCATGACCAAGAAAATGGTGAGTCTGGAGCAGATGAATGCTTGGCCACTGGGTTCCAATGAGCAAGAAAGAAAATTTTAGGGCAGTGGCTCCTAAAATTTTGGGCCTTAGGAATTCCTTATTCTCAGAACAATGATTGAGGACCCAAAGTATTTTCATGTGGGTTATATTGATCACTATTTGCCATATTAGATATTAAAGCTGGGAAATTTTAAAAATCATTTAAAAAATCACTTGTCAATTGCAAACAAGTCTATTTTATGTTCACATAACTTATTTTTATTAAATAAAATATTTTCCAAAATAGTGAGAATAATGCCATTATTTTACTTTGCTGTAGATCTCCCTAGAGTCTGGCCTAATGAGAGATGCTTGGACTTCATATCTGCTTCTACATCCAGTCTGTTGCCATATCACATTACGTACCTTCTGGAAAATTCCAGCACACACTTGAGAGAGATGAGAGTCAAATAGTATCTTAGTTTTATTACAAAAAGTAGTTTTGACCTCCCGGGCTCCCGTGAAGGTCTCAGGATCCTAGAGTTCTGTATTCAATGTTTGAGAACTGTTTACCTAAGTGCAGACTCCCATAACACTTGCCTCTCTCTGATCTAACACATCTTGTATGCGGCCAAGAATATATTTTTTATGCCTTTTGGTATTAGTGTGATGTATATCCTAGAAAAGAATTGACATTGAGCTGGGGCCAGGTGGCACATGCCTGTAATCCCAGTGGCTGGGGGGCTGAGGCAGGAGGATTGCAAGTTTGAGAACAGCCTCAGCAACTTAATGAGGTCCTAAGCAACTTAGCAAGACCCTGTCTCAACATAAAAAAAAAAGGGGGCGGGGGTTGGGATGTGGCTCAGTGGTTAAGCACTTCTGGATTCAGTCTCTGGTTTAAAAAAAAAAATTGACATTGAATGTCCCATTGGGCAGCTTGGCCAAACTCTTGTTCATAATCCAGAGTATGTGACAAGTCTCTTTTCCACACTTTTCAATATATGGACCTCAAATTGTATATGCTCCACTTAGCTTAGAAAAGACATATGTTTTTCCTCTTCACAGTTACCAAGAGCTTTATAATAGAGAAGTAGCTGCTCCAAGGTCTCTCCTAACTCCCTGTTTCCATTGCCCAAGGGCAGCTTAAATGTGCTACTCGACTGACCAACAGATGGGCACTTGACCCAACTCATCTGCATTTCCGGAGTGCAACATCATCTCACTGTCATCGCTCCCTTTTCCTGGCACTAATCAAGACAGTGACTGAGCTGAGACAACACAATGAGCATGAATGGGAAGCCATGGTTTGTGAAGATTATGTTCTAGTTTCACTTAGTGCCAGACTTTTTCCCCCCCCTGGCGAGAATGACAGTGGTACAGCCAGTCAGTCTGCGGCCAACATGCAGATCAAAGAGGGGCCGGTCACAAAACAAACCAAAACACATTTTGATGTTGTTCTAACACAAAAACATCATTTTTAATGTGGCTAAGAAAATATTCAGCCTTGTTCCTGTCTTTTGGGAAAACCGCATGCATTGGTGCTTTGACCTCTTGAGAGCTGGCAGAGGGACAGTCTCTGTAGATTCAGACAGTCATGGAATTTTATAGAGAACAGAGTTAGAGATCACCCAGCATGGAGGGAGGGGTGTGTGTGTGTTGCACATGAGGCAAGGAGGCACAGGGTAGAGACTGTGTTGCCATAACAAAGATCCCTGGATCCATGTCCTTTTGTCCCTTGCCAAACCCAACTAGCACACAAGCAGCTCACTAGGGAACTGGAAAGCCAGCGTTCTCTGTGTGGTCCCTGTGACCTTGGGGATTACTTTGCCTCTCTGTGGCTCAGCTTCCTCACCTATACAATGGGCATAACTACAGTATCTAGCTCATAAGGTTGTTCTTAAAATAGCAAGACACAGCAGTCATAGTTTCTTAAATTTTTTTTAAAATACATAAAAAGCATGAAATAATTGGCAGGCATTATTATATTCTTATTATTGGCATCCCTAAAACTTGGTTTCCTCATCTGCAAAGTAGTAATTACCAGGTTGGTGTGGGACTAAGTTAGAGAATATATGGTTAAGTCTGGGAGAAAATATCAAGGACTTACTATTAAAAGGGGGGCAAGTCAAGAGAACAATTTAATTTTGTACCTAAGTGTTTTTTCAAGTGTCAGACTTCAGTCCTTGAACAGTAACACATAATTATTTGCACTGTTTTGAAAGCAGGGCAGTTATTTTTAAATAAATGAATATATAATCACAACTAGAACCGAAACAACAATATAATCACAACTATCAAAGCAATAGCAGTGTGTGTGGAGTGCTCATCTGGTACCAGCACTGAGCTGAGAACTTGATAGGTAGTGTATGTCTCCCATCTTACCAGCCTCTTGAAAGAGGTGCTATTGCTGTTCCCAGTTTACACTTTAGGAAAGTGATTTCACTCGGGGTCCTTTGGTAGCACGTTGTTGGGCCAATACTGACCCCAGGCCAGCAGGTTTGGGGGTCAGTACCCTTCACTAGCGCAGTCACAGAACCAGGGTTCAGAGGGAGGTAGAAGTGCATTACATCCCAGGTGGAGCTCAGCAGGCTGCAATGCTGCGCTCTGCAGGAAGCGTAATTAGATTTTTAGTTCTTCTTAGATAAGATAAAAGATGGGATGTCTTATCATCAGTATTTGATGGTGGGGTGGGTAGTGGCTGCTGCTGCTTTGGTGAGCAAATCCTTGATCTTATGGCCCAGGGATTGAGCCAAGAATAGATTCTTGCTGTAGAGAAGGTCAGATGCATGACCCCCAGAGCTCTACAAGGAGTTGCTCCGTGGGAAGTACAAGGAAGGGGATGGGACAGAAATCCATGCAGAGTTTCTGAAAAGCCCAGAAAATAGGTATGCAAGATGAACCCTGGGGACAGGGAGAGCCCCAGGTGAGCTAACACCTGGAAGGGTAGAAGAAAACGTTTTGAGGTGGACTGTGACCCTCCCTGGGACCTGGGGAGTATATTTTCCTGTCTGCATCCTACCTAGACTATTTGGTATAATGGGATTGTGCCACAGCAGGTAAAACTGGTTCTCTTAGGGGAGACTGTATAACGGTACAGCACTGGGGAGTGAAACTGATCAAAGTACATTTTTTTAAATTTTAGTTGTAGATGGACACGATACCTTTATTTTTTATTTGTTTGTTTTTATGTGGTACTGGGGATCCAACCCAGGGCTTCATGCATGTTAGGCAAGTGCTCTACCACTGAGCCACAACCCTGGCCCCAAAGTACATTTTTACATATACACAAGTATGCCATAATGAATCCACATTCTGTATAATGTCATAATGAAATCCACATTTTATATTATAAACATGCACTAATAAAAAGAAAAGAAATGTAAAGTAGAAGAAACTAGTGGGAGGTGTAGGGAGACCTGAGTTCAATCCCAGTTCTGAACTTCCAAGCTGTGGTTGTGCAAGTACTTCATAAGATGGTTGTAAAGATTAAATAAATAAGAGATTGCATGTAAATAAATCATCTGGTCCACCAGTAAATAGGAGCTATTATTATCATTGTTATCATTATAATTAGATTTTCCCATTGGCTGGTTCCTGGATTTTCCTGCTGTGCTGAGGGGTTGTTCCTTTACTGTGTCTTGATTTTTATCTATTTTTAGATCATTATATGTGATACCCATTTTAGGGGCCTGGTGTTGTTTTCTCATAGGTGCATTGTCTAAGTGCAGGATGGAATTGTCCAGGCTTCTCTGCTTGATCCTTCTAGTGCATGCCGTAAATCAATATGCAAGATGGGATGGCTGACTGCAAACAGAGTCACACCCCTGGCTCAGCTGATGAAGGTCATGACTTACCATTTCCTGATTTGGTGGTTCACCAAACTCCGCCAGGGTTCATAAGAACTCTGTTCATGCATTTAATGTGTCACCCATCTTTCCACCAGACAGAAAAGGCTATTAACTCTGAATAAGACCTAGGCTGCAGCTGTGAAACGTAGGGACCACCCTCCCCTTGTGATGTGGATCATTAGCTGAGCAAGGAGCCCCATGAATTTTATAGCATGCCCTTTTCTTGTTAATTGAATGATCCAGGCACAAATGTCTTTGGAGCACCTTTAGTCCCCAGATTGTTTGCCCAAGGGAGAAGTCCTCTGTGTGTGGCAGACAGAGCCCCGCCTTGTATGATCTGGCTACGAATCTGGCTGATGATGTCAAACACTCACAGATACAGAGGCAGGGTAAAGGTGGGCAAGAAGCAGGTGAGGCAGGGCAGGTATCAGGTAGCCCAAGTGTACCACAATCCCAGCGTGTGGCCCATGAGCTGGGTCTGGGATTTTTATTAAGTCCTCCAATGAGGACTTGCCAGGAGTTACTAGAACCTTGCAAACAGGCAAACAGTTGTGGTTAAGATGTGAGCCAAGACCGAAACCCAGGAACCCTGGTAAGTATAGGGAAAGTGGGCAGAGCTTAGCTGTGGTATGTCTTTCAAGCACTTCTGAGCCATATACCTGCATCACAGGTTGGCTGTTTGATCACATGTATCCTGGGGATTTTCCCAGCATCCTCCGGAAGGTGGTCCTTAGCTTCTGACACCAGCATGTCTCTTCAGGCAGCACCATCTACTCAGGCCATGGTGCCTCCTCCTCCATCCCATTTTAGCCACCATTTTTCAAGTGTAGTCATACGTCAGGCACAGTGTTGCCATTTTCCATATACTCTCCTTTAATCCTCTCAATGACCTTGGGAAGTAGATGTTATTATCCCCATTTTGCAGGTGGAGAAACTGAGGTGCAGAAAGCATGAGTTGCTTATGATCATGTAGCTGATAAACAGCAGAATGAGGATGTGGTTGAGGCCTGTCTTTCCCAGAGCTCATGCTCTGAACCACACTGTCTGTTCTGTGGTCAACTGAGATGGAAACTTACTCTAGCTTGGGCAGCCACCTCTCAGTTGCTGCAACAGGCTGGAGCCCTGGTGTGCAATTTGGCTGCACATTGCCATCTCTGGAAAGCTTTAAAAAGAGATTTGCAGTTGGCCTGAGGTGCAGCCTGGGCATTTACTAGAGCAGAGGTTGGCCAACTTCTGTAAAGGGCAAGTAGTGCCTAGTTCAGGCTTCAAGAGCCATAGTGTCTAAACTACTCGGTTCTGCTTTGGTGGAGACAAAGCAACTGTAGATGATACATAAATGAATGAGCAGGGCTGTGTTCCAGTAAAACTTTATTTACAAAAACAGATGGCTGGCTGAAATTGGCCAGGAACCAGTTTGCCAAGGACTGATCAAGTCAGGCAAATCATTCACAGATTCCATCCCATCACCAGGGAGATGAGAATGTGTCTTTCATCTGTGGAACTGGTGTCTGGGTATCTTGGGCCAGCCCTGGGCACTTCAGGCCTTCCAAGCTACTACTTTGCTGCAGATTCAGGAGGGTTGGCCCAGCCCCTATGAATGAGCTTCTACAGTGGTCTGTTTTATGCTGAGGACCCCAGTTTCCTGCTGGTTGGAAATCCTGCCATGAGCCATCACTTGTTCAGCGGGGGTCCTGTCTGGCTTGCTAGACCTCCCCCTTGAGGAGTTGAAACTTCCCCCCTAAGTTCTGGCTTCCAGCCAAGCCCTCTGTAATTAGAAGGATTAGCTGGATCACAGGGCTGCCACCTGTTTGATAAGGAGGATGGCCCCTTGGTGAGCAAGCCTCCATTGCTGGCTGTCCCTCTAGAGTCAATCTCCAGGGAGGCCCCGCCCCAGCCCCTCGGCAGCTCCCCACCTTCTCCTTCCTGTGCCTGCCTGGTGCCTGTAGCTTGTATGAGAATATCCTTCTCAGCCAAGGGATTCAGAATATCAGTTTTATTTTATGGAATATTACTGTAGTAGTCCCAAAATTGTGGGTTGTGATTATTTACAAAGTCAAAGGACCACCAGAAAATAAAAACTGCTGAATAACTTGGGGTGATTGGAATTAGGTCCCAACCTCCTGAACACATGGAAATCAAAGCTTGCTTTCCTTATCTGCCCTCATCTGGCAGCTGTCCTTGGTAATGGGATATAGGGACACCCCAGAAAATGCTGGGTTGAAGAGAAATTAGGACTACAGGTGGCATTTGGGATGTAACAGTTTCCGTGCACAGCGTCTTTACCAGCTAGTTGTTTAGATGTTAGAATGCATTTGGTCAATGAACATTTATTGGGATCCTGGTTTGTTTTGGGAGTGAGGGCTGCAGGATAAGAGCATCATCTAAGCAGCTCAGAATGGGTTCAACTGGGTGGGACCCTTTAACACCTGTGACTAATGGAAAACGTACTGTGAGATGAGCTATGGTATGTTTTAAGTAGCCCAGTTGATCTACAGGCTCCCTGACTTCCTGCAGCCTCCTGACCTCCACTTTCTCTCCTCCTAGCAGAGGCTGCTGCCAGAGGACTCCATAAATAGCCAAGAGAACTAACTGAAGGGGATCAGACTGCTATTGAAAAGCGCTTGGGGCCCTCCTCCCCAAGGTGTTTAAAAAAAATTAATAATAAAGCCAGTAGTCTAATCTCACATTCCAGAGTCAGAGAGATCCCATCATATCTGCAACTACAGAACAGTGTCAGAAAAGCTATAAGAGAGAGATAGCTCTGAGTGTGAGAAATTGGTATGGAAGCCTGAGGGTTGGGGTACCTTCTCGTGGGACCTGAGAAGTGAGCTTGGTTAAATGAGGTCTCTAGCTTGAAGTGGTTGGGAGGGAGGGCACCTCTGGGTAGATGGATCAGCATGTCAAAGGCAGGAATAGGGTGTGATCATGTGACTGGAATGTGTGATCCATGGCAGGGGAGAAGGACAGTTTGAGTCTGGAACGTGGCTAAGGGATCTGCAAACCAGGATGGTGTTCCAAAAGGCCCTTAGAAGAGTAATGAAATCTTGTCTGATTTAGGAAGATGGTGGAGTAGCAGCGGGAGCCCTATGGGAAAGCTGTTGTAAAAGCAAAGTGGCCCCCAACCAAGACAGTGTAAGCAAGAGCGGGAAGGCTTGATCCCACCTAGGAGGGAGTTGATTGGCTAATGAAGATGAAGGAAAAGGATTAAAAATATAGAAGGTGGTGGGGAGGAAAACCGATGGGTTTTAAGAGATGTGTTTGGAGAGTCGGAGGAATATACAGATGGAGTGATGCATTAGGTTGTGGGTAATACAGGACAGGAAATTTAGACAGAGGCTGGGAGCTAAAAGTGAAATAAAGGTGGTAATGAAGTTCATGGAAATGAATGAGGTAGGTTAACTCAGGGAGTTTGTGGAAGCGAGGGGAGAGAAAATGAAGGGACTAAACCAGAAATCCAGGGACACCTACAATTAAAGAACAGAGTGAAAGAAGACCCAGCAGAGCAGACAGCCTTCCTGGGTGGATCAGCTGTGGATGGGTGGGTTCAACTGGGTCGGACCTGTTAACACCTGTGACTAATGGAAAATGTACTGTGAGATGAGCTATGGTATGTTTTATGTAGCCCAGGAACCTTGCCCTTACTCCCATCACTAAGGACATTAGACTTCACTCATTGGTTCCTTCGTTAATTAATTCAACAAAGATTCACTAAGTACAAGACACTGTGCCCGGTTGTGGGTGCAAGGCATGCTTCTGTTCTCTTTGTTTACAACTTAGCAGAGAAGACAGACATTAAGCAATACCTCAACTTCTTCCTCAAAAAAAAAAAAAGAGCCAGGTGTGGTATAAATGCCTGTACTCCCAGTGTGTCGGGAGGCTGAGGCAGGAGGATTGCTAGTTCAAAGCCAGCCTCGGCAACTTAGTAAGGCCTTAAGCAGCTTAGTGAGACCCTGTATCAAAATAAAATAAAAAAGGACTGGGAGTGTGGCTCAGTGGTTAAGTGCTTCTGGGTTCAATCTCTGGTACCCCAAAAAAATAAAAAATAAAAAAAATTACAAGATTCACAGCAATAAACCAGACATTTATAGGGCTTCTAGTCTCTAGATGCCATTACATACATTAATTGGCTACTTAACACTGACAACCTTATTTGCTTTCAAAAACTACACACACACTCACACACACACACACACATAAACTCAGGAGCACTCTACCAGCCACATCCCCAGCCCTTTTTTTGTGTTTTATTTAGAGAAAGAATCTCACTGAGTTGGTTAGCACCTTGCTTTTTGCTGAGGCTGGCTTTGAACTCATGATCCTCCTGCCTCAGCCTCCTGAGACAATGGGATTACAGGTGTGCACCACCATGCCTGGCCCAAAACTGTACAACATCTTTTTTTTCTCTCTCCCTGTATGTACAATATCTTGATGAGCATTGTACCCAAAATATAAGACAAGATAAACAGTGACAAGTCTCCCTTCTACTCTGTCCCTGGTCTCCCGGTTTCTCTTCCAAGAGATACCATTTTCTTGTGTACCTTCACATTCTTTGCACACACAAGTTATTACCATATGTGTACATTCCTTTTTTCTCTCTTGGCCTTTCTTTTTGACAAAATGCTAACAAAGCATTGATGATTCTGTATCTTACCTTTTTGCATAACAATATATCCTTTGAAGGATATAGCACAATTTTTACTTAAGCAACCCCTGTATTTATGGACATTGGGTTGTTTCCAATATTCTGCTGTTAAAAGCGATGCTGCATCATTTCACACATGTGTAAGTATATCTATAGGATGAGTTCATCAAAGGGAATGAATATATGTTAATAAATTTGACAGTTATTGACAAATTTCTCCCCATACTGATTTTACCAACTTGCACTTGTATTAGCAAGTTTTCCCATAGCCATGAGGATCATATGAAATAATGCATCTCAGCCACATTTGTGAATGGAGAAGGGGTCTGCATATCTAAAGGATCTTCATCCTCTTGTGTCAGCTGTTTTCATCCTGCACACTGATGGTTACCTGTCAGGGTGATCCCTGGGAGTGCTGTCTCGCTCTTTGCCTTTGTGTGGGTTGTTCAGCTGGGAGAGACACCTTCATGTCCTAATCTTCTCTAAAGTTCATGTGCCCTGGGGGCTGGTGCTGCTTCTTGGGCATGGGCTCCTGGGACACATGCCACGTTGTGCCTGAGTGCATTGATCATCAGAGGGTGTCTGCTGACAGTTGGGTGGGCAGAGCTGAGCCTCCTCCATAAACAGCATAGAGATGATCGTGTTGGCTTGACAGTGGCATGACAGAACAGGTCAGGATGGGAGCAATGACCTCACCTGGGTTTCGACAAGCACTGGAGATGTAACTGATAAAGCATGTCGACTCATTTGTCCATACAAGCCGTCTGCGATGAACTGTGTGCATTGCTGCTCGTTCTGTTTGTGTTGCAAACTCCATTTCACCTTGGAGGTTGGTGAATGTTAATTAAGCGGCTCCAGGGTTGTCTCTTACTGACAGCTCCTCAATTCCGTTCAACAGATTGCCAGGAGACGTCTCAGTTTAAGTGAGAAATTTCTACTGAGTACCCACTATGATCAGACGGCGGCGGCTATTCCCATTGACTCTAGATTGGAATTGCCTTGCCCTTCGTCTTTGCTCAGCTCTCATTCTATTTTTCATTAGATCACAAAAACTAGATCACAAACCAGGGATGATTCACTTTGCACGAGAGAAAAGTTCTGAAAATGAATTGTTATGTAAAATGAATAATGTTTTAATTGTACTAGAAGATTTTCCTATCAAGAGGAAATTCTGATGCTAACTTGTTTTTGAAGGGTAAAACATTGCTTTTTGATTTATCTCTTTGGTAAAGGAGAATTTTTACTTAAAGGAAAAATAAGTCAAAATTTAATAACTTTAGAAACCCAAAACAATATCAAACACAGATTTGGAAAAAAAAAATTTTTTTGAGAACCTATGAGCAGTGCATGCTAACAGGAAGAACTGATATCAGGAAGACCACCAAAGGATGTTTGCTGGCCTGAAGGAGAGGATGGTTTTACTTGCTGACAGCGGCTGATGGTGGCAAATCCCACAGTGTAAAAGATGAGAATCAGGAGAGAAGCGATAGAGAAAGAAGAAAAGGAAAGATGGCAAATGGTGGACACCCAAAGTGGCAGAGGAGATCAAAGACAAATAGTGGAAGTGGCAGCAAACAGAACTGGCTTCTGTTTCCAGTGGTCTCTGGACACAGAAGCCACCTGTCCACGAAGCTGTGTGATCTGACCTACATTTGCTGCTTCTACCTCAGAGTGCATTGACTGTAGATGGCCGAGCTCCACTGTTTTCTGTCTTTCCTCATGGTGCCCGGTGTTTTTGCCTAAGGAGACCTTACAAGTTCCTCCTGAAGAGCTCCCCTCCTGCCGCTCACTGTTCTAAGTGCTTTGTGTATTAACTCATTTAACCTCGCAGCAACCCCTTGAGGAATCATCATCTCCACTTGATAAACCAAGTAATTGAGTTTCAGAGAGGCTGGGCAGCTCACCCCAGGTCGGCAGCTTTGAATGGAAAAGCAAGATGTGGTTGGCAGAATTCTCAGATAGCCCCCAAGATTCCTGTTCCTCAAGTACACAACTTGTGGAATCCCCTCCCCTTCAGTGTTGACAGGACTTGTAAAGATAATGGGAGTTCACTCTCCTGATGAGGTTACATTATACAACCAGGAGAAAGAGATTGTGAAGATAATAACTAATGTTCCTAATCAACTGATTTTTAGAGTCAAAAGGAAACTATCCTTTTGGATGGGCCTGAGCTAATCAGGCGAGTGCTTTAAAAGAGGTTCTGGGTTTTCCCTGAAGAAAGAGAACTGAAATGAGAGATTCTTCTGCTGATCCTGAAGAAACATGCAGCCATTTTGTGAGCAGTCTAAGGAGGGGACCATGTAGCAAGTACCTGAGAGTGGTCCCTGGCCAGCAGCTAGCAAGGAAGTAAGGACTTTGGTCATCAGCCTTGGAGAAATGAAATCTGCAACAACCATGGGAGTTGGAAGAGGAGCCTGGGCTTGATCAAGGAGCACAGGCCTTGATTTCAGCCTGTGAGACCCAGAGCAGGGTGCTCGGCCATGCCATGCCTGGACTCCTGACCCACAGACTGTGGGCTAGGAAATGGGTGCTCTTTTAAGCCACTGAATTTGTGTGAACTTGTTACACAAAAATAGGAAATGAATGTGCACAGGTCCAAGGCTCAGGTTTCTGGCTGCAGAGCTCACAAACTGCATCCCTACCCCAGTCTTCCTCCTAGAAATCATCTCAAAAGTCATTAAATCCCAGAATATCAAGGTTGAATGAGGACCATCCAGTCTAGTGGCTCAATACAACTTTTCCTACACTGCAGAAACCTGTTGTGGGTCCCTCTGTCGGTTGGAGACCTGCTCTGCTTGCAGTTGGATGTGAGAGGCGAAAGCTATGCCCCAGTGGTGCCCCGTTCCCTCCTCAAGGCACCGCTGAGGAATACAGTTTGAGAACCACTGATCTGATCACGCAACCCATCCCACCTTTACATTTCCCTCTCCACCATCCTAAGCATGGTTTGGATGCCTCTCTCCACTTGCTATCTGTAAGCCATCGTTTGGAAAGCTTTCTTTTTTCCTTTTTAGTACTGGGCGTTAAACCCAGAGGTGCTCTACCACTGAGCTAAATCTTCATTCCTTTTTATTTTTTATTTTGAGATGGGGCATCGCTAAGTTGCTGAGGCTGGCCTCCAACTTTGAAATCCTCTTACCTCAGCCTCCTGAGTTGCTGGGATTACAGTATGCACCGCTGTGTCTAGAAAGTCTTTCTTTTGCATTAAAACCTGTTCCCCTATAATTCTTGTTATTTATGTGGGTCTAACCATAGGTAATACACAGAACAAATGGAACCCTTCTCCTGTAGGACAGATTATCACATCAGGTCTCATGTTTCATGTACGCTTTCTGTTTTCCAGACCAAACCCCTCCATGCCCTTACAGGAGTTTCCAGTCCTTACTTTCCTACTGAACTTCAGCAAGCCTGTGTTTCCCTGAGAGTAGGGTCAGGAACTAAGCACAAACTCTTGGTGTGGTCTGCGTCTCATAAAACACAGCAAGCCTCGTAGAAGCCACAGTCTAAATATTCTGTTTCCATCAATGCAGTGTTAGACCACATTTGCTTTTTGGCAACCACAGAGAAGTGCTGACTCATACCACACATAGCGCCAACCCAAAGGCCTTTCTATACATGTGGCTGCTAAGGTACGTCTCCACAGTCCTGTAGTTGGGTGTGTTTATTTTAACCTGAGTGCAGGCTTAACAGTTCATCACCCTCGCGTCTCATCAGGGATCTGTGGCATATCTTGTATGATCCTGTTTATGTCAAGCAGCAACATTGCTCTGTTTTCCCAGCATTGCCTCAACTCTCAATTTGATAAGTATGCCATAAATATCCTCATTGGAGTTATTGACAGAATGTTGGAACTGGACAGGGCTGAGGTCAGAGCCCTCTGGCACCACACTGATGATCTACTCCCAGTGTTTGAGTCTCTGAAACAGTTATAGCCAATGAATTGTATCATCTGATGGCAGCCATCCAGCTCCTAAGGTACCCCCAGAAGCGTCATGAACTCTTTCCTGGCACCCAGGTACAAGGCGTTGAGTCCGCTTGCCCGACCTCCCAAGCCATAGCAGCTCCTCGTGAATGCTGGCAAGTGCTGTGCAGCATCTTTCCCACGATGGGTACCACACACAACCCTCTATAGTTTGCTTCCCTTGGCGGGGGGTGGGGGGGACAGCATTTTCTCCTAAAATTTCATTCTTTTTCATCTTTTCTTTTTTTTTCTCACTCTGTGGGATAACATCAGAACTATTTAGGAGATAATTTTTTTTAAAAAAATTTATTTGTTCTTTCTAGAAATACATGACATAGAGTGTATTTTGACGTATTACACATACATGGAATAGTGTAACTTGTTCCAATTAGGATTCCATTATTGTGGTTGTCTATGATGTGGAGTTACATTGGTCTTTTATTCATATATAAGGATAAGAAAGATATGTCTGACTCATTCTACTGTCTTTTCTATTCCCATCCCTCCTCCCTTCCCATCATTCCCCTTGTCTAGTCCAATGAACTTCTTATCTTCCCCTCCCTTGTAGTGGGTTAGCATCCACATATCAGAAAGAACATTCTGCCTTTAGTTTTTTGGGGTTTGGCTTATTTCACTTAGCATGATATTCTCCAGTTCCATTCATTTACCAGCAAATGCCATAAGTTCATTCTTCCTTATGGCTGAGTAATATTCCATTGTGTATATAGACTACATTTTCTTTATTCATTCATTTGTTGTAGGGCATCTAGGTTGGTTCCATCTGGCTTGGCTATTGTGAATCGAGCTGCTATAAATATTGTAATGGCTGCATCATTATAGTATGCTGATTTTAAGTACGTTGGGTATAAACTGAGGAGTGGGATACCTGGGTCAAGCTGTCATTCCAATCCAAGTTTTCTAAGGAATCTTATTTAGGCTATAATAATGAGTGTCAGCATACTTAAAAGATTGAGGAAGGGCTCTTTTGATTTCAGAGGAGAGCCTACACTTGGAGTCACAAGAAGTAGGGTAATACACTAGAAAACTCAGGACAAGTTGTAGGAGGTCCACATGGGACAGGGTGGTGAGGGAAATGCAGGATAAGCTGGGTATGTTCCCAAGGTTTTCACAGGGCTAAAGTCAAGCAAACATCTGCAGATCACCCCTCTTTTCACTTGTGCCCTTTCTCTCTCACCCTGCCTTATGTTAAAGCACCTGGGGAGGGGGGCATTGTTCTTGATAGCACTGGGGACAGCCTCTATTCCATGTGGGTTCTAGGGATGGATGAGCTCCTCCACTCACCCCAAAGTGAAGATTCTGCAAATCCACAGTACATGGAGGGATCAGAAGCCCACATGAGAGCTAGGGTTGTGGCTCAGCAGTAAAGCGCTTGCCTAGCACATGTGAGGCACAGTGTTCGATCCTCAGCACCATATAAAAATTAATTAATCGTTAATTAAAGGTATTGTGTCCAACTACAACTAACCCCCCTCCCCCACACAAAGCAAACATCTGCAGATCACCTAGATGGAACCAACCTAGATGCCCTACAACAAATGAACAGATAACCCCACCCCCACCCCGCACACACACAAAGCCCACATGAGTGGCAGGGCAGAGGTAGCCCATAATTGTCAACACATCACTGCTGTCCTGTCTTGGTTCAATTTTTCTTATACTTTTCTCTTTATTCATATTCGTTATACAAAAATGAAAGTTGCCACAAAAATTCCTGGATATTTATATTACCTAAGACCAAGTACTTGTATGAGATCACTGGGAAAGAAGTATTTTAATTGTTGCGGTGAGCTTTGACAGCATAGTGTCCACCTGCTGTTCACTCCCTAGCGTTCATTAACTGCCTTGTAACTATCTCAGTTTCTCGGGGAATGGGGCTCCTATTCTCTTGACTTCAAGTCCATTTGTTCTAGGGGAGTTCCCTTGTCTTGTTGGGGGCTGGGGTGCCCTCTGGTTAGCTTCGTCCTATCAGAACACAAGGTTCTGACATGTTTGTTTCAGGCCAAAGAGAAACAGATTTTTGTCGTGGCTTCTGGAAGAGAGAGCCTTGGTTCCTTTGGCTGCACTTGGCGCTCTCGGGTTTCCAGGCTCAGCCTTTTCAGTGGCCTTGCTTCCAGGAAGGGAAAGTCTGAGAGAGAATGGCAGCAGCATAGAGGCAGGGGGAGGAGAGGGGAGCAAAACTGGATTCTGAACACAGGAGGAGCAATGATGAAACTAGGCTTCGGGGGTCACTCTGGACAATGAGTCTCTGGGCATCCGTTTTCTCACCTGCAAAATAGAAATCATGATATAGCTCTTCCTGGAGTTGTGTGAGGACCAGGGGAGTCCTGGGAAATGCCGAGAACAGTGCTCAGCACTGGTGTGTACCCTGCAAGTGTCAGTCTTCATCTGAGCTCTCTCCCAAGATGCAGCTAAGCTGAGACCCAGTCCTGGATTTTTTCAGGCCTAAAAAAAATAAATAAATAAATTCTCTTTTGTCTTCACCAATTTGGCTTGTATTTTGTGTCATTTAACCTTCAGAGTCCTATTTAATAGTTTTAGTGAAACAAATTCTTACTCAGTTTTTTTTGTCTTTAACAATAGTAAGATAAAAATAATCCAAGATCAGATGTTCCTTTTCTGATTATTGCCTAATGGTGAAACATTATCTTGGAACAGGCTAATTTCCTCTCCTTCCTTTCTTCTTGGTTGCAATTATTTGAAATTTATTCCCAGCATTTCATTAAAAAATATATATGTATGTATATATGATATATATATATATATTTTTTTTCCAGCATTTCTTTAAAAAAATTGCATGTCATGAAGACCTCTGGAATTGCAATCAGATGTTCATAACAAGCAGTATTCAATATGTGCAGTATTCTAAAATGATAATGTCAGATGTTTAAAATAAAATATAAAATCATTAAAATAAATATACTAAAAAACAATATTTTAAAAAACATACAGGGAAAGAGGAAGCCCAGAGTTGGCTGGGGCTTTGGGTGGGGCTAGGGAGCAGATCAGAAAATATGGCGACCTGTGCTGGGTTCAACCAGTGCTTGGCTGTGTGGTCAGAGAGGTCAGTTCTCCCTGCTATTCTGGTTAGAAGAACAAAGATAATAGCTGAGATTCCCTCTTTATTGAATTGAAAGTGAATGAAAGCTTTCTTAATCACCTTAAGTAATATATTTAACTTTCTCTGTGGCTGAAATGATAGAAATTAGAAACATGTGACTCTTAATGAGATTGATCTGCATTTTTTTGATCACTTTAGAATTCGCAGTGTCTGTTTTAAGGTCACCCCCGCTATTCTTGTTCTTTAACTAAGGGTTTTTGTTAGTCTTTTCCCCTCTGTTTTCTTCTGTCTTAAAAGCCCACCTGGCCTTCTGCCTGAGTCCTTGCTGTCCTTAACAGTCATCAAGGAACTTGGCCATTTGCGCTGAGACCAGTAGCAGAGGCCCTAGTCAGCTTTAATTAGCAGACAGCATGCAGAGAGGAACAATAAGAAACAAAACTAGTAAACTAGAGAAAATGGAGACAAAGCCGCATGAGTAGAATTAGCTCTGGGAGCTGGGAAGAGGGAAGCCATAATCGTGCCATTGTCCCTTTTTCTTAGCATGTATAGCCAGGCCAGGCGTGAAGTGGGCACTCGTGGGCCTGTGGAGCAAGCCAGGGATGAATACACGGGAGTAAGCATTTGGCCATGTGTGGACACACTTTGTCTTGCCAACTCCACCAGCCTGGGGTGGCGGGGGAAGAAAATGACAAAAGAAAACCCAGGCTACCCGTGTACCAACACAAAATGCATTTTCCACTGCCCAGGTGAAAATAGCAAAAGCATTGAATGAGGAACAATGTGACATTTACAAAAGCTAATAAGTCGCCCACTGACCTGAACCAGGGCATTTGTTTTTGCAAATTTTGCTGCTTATTTGCAAGTGAGTATTCATTTCATGCCTCGCTATTTGGCTTTTAGGTTGGACTTAATTAAAAAAGCTGTAGCATCTTTGAGTCCAATTTCCTCTTTTCACATAGCATCTGTCCCTGACAGCTTGTGTGAGGCTCTGCCACTTGTTGAGGCCAGGGCGAGAGAAGGAAATGACAGGGGAGAGGCGAGGTGGACATACGCCTCTTGTTGGAGGCTGCACTCTCCAATTCTGCACGGCCCAGTCACATGCTTAGGGGGCTTCTTGGTTTAAGCAAGGCAACAGATGTCTCCGAGAGGGGGTGCTGGCAGCGTCACAGAGGCCAGCAGGACTGCGGGTTAGGCATGAGTGAGCTAACGGGAGAGAGAGCCGCACATGCTTTTGCCCTCTGCTCAGAAGTGGAAAATTGGCCAAAATTAAATAAGGGCAAATTCTAGAACTGAACAGAGGGTGAAGGCAGAGAGAAAATACTTACTTGGAACAAGCATTACCCTGAGGGTGGTGGTAGAGGGAACTTGACTGCGTTCAAAGACAAACATGGCCCTGTGCTTTCTATTTTCAAATAGATGGCACAAAAGATAAAAGCCAGTGGGGGGTTGACTTTGCCTATAGATACAACACCATTTTGCTTTGCAAAACATAGCTACTTCTTTACACATTTACCTGGAGGTTTGGTTCTGAGTGTGATCAAGAAAGAGAACTGAGGCTTTCCCCCTCTGGATGTGTCATTCTGTTACTGGGACAAGACTATCAGTAAATCCCAGCCAACCCATACCTCATTTTAGAACAAGTAATTGAGTTTGTGGTAAGCAAGCGCTTACAGATGGAGCATGTCCTTAATCTACTTTCCATTTGATGTTTTCAGTGTTGCTTTTAAAGCAGCTTGTTTGGAGTTCAACATATTAGACTTTAGTTCTTTGGGGACTTCGTTCTTAAGTTAAAGGAATCTTTGTAAATTGCTTTGTCCCTTTATTGGGCTTTGTTCCTGAAATTACTGAGACTCTGTATAATAGAGTCTGTATTATATATTCTGTATTATAGCACAAGGTGCATTGGACTAAATCTTCTGTGTTCGTGTTCACTTTCTAGGACTTTACACGGTATGTCCCTATCCCACAACCCTCCTCCCACCCAGATGTTCTGGACACATCTGATCTCTGGACAGCCCCTGTTGCTTTTATGCAAAGGAAACCAACCTCCTGACACATGCTGCCAGAAGCTTCTACTCAGAACCCTGTTCCTTGTGGTCCTGGGGGTACCAAATGTCTAATGGTGCCCTTTTCCTTCCACTTGACGTCTAAAGAAAACAGTGAGCCTGATTGCTAAGCAGATTATCACAGATCCATGAAAGAAGGCCATCTCTGGGCCACATTAGGCTTACATTCAAACATAGCCACAGGTCTAGAAAACCAGCAAAGTCAGAAACAATAGGGTGCACTTGGCTCTGCAGTTTGAGACTTGTAAGCCATCAGTAAGTTTTACTGATACTTTCCCAATTATACAAGTAATAAGATGATATTCGTAGGCAAATTCAAACAAAGTATGGATGAGGAAAATGGACCAACTGCCTGCAAGTTCTACAGTTAGAAGTGATCACATAAATCTTTTAATGTTTATGCTTTTAATTTCCTACATATATCCACATGTAAATATTTTTCTTACTATAAAGATGTGGCCAGACTCTTCATATAAATTTTATTTCAAAATCTATTATGAACATCTTTCCACATCCTTAACTATTGGACATCATTTTAATGGCCATGCCTAGCTCAATTGCATGGATGGATTTTTTTTTTTTAAAACCAGTCAGCTCTTGTTAGGCATTAAATTGATTCCAGTTTCTCTTTATTCTAATAAACTGTGCTGTTATGAACATTCTTATAGCCAGAGCTTTATGCATTCTTAATTATTTCTTTAGTATTAAATCCTAGAAGTTTAATTCTTAGTTTAAAAACTGCCATGGTTCTTGTAGGATTTACCTCACATGCTCTTTAGTAAGACATAGAATATTTAGGTGGCCAAAGTTTGCAGCTTCTCATAATCTGAACTGAGGAAAAGACAAGGAAGGATTTCTGTCTTCTATTCTCTGGGAAATTTTGTGTGCGTTTTTCCCAGCTGTGAATTTGAAAAGTACTGAGCCTCTCATATATTTTGGTTGTTCTAAGCCCTAAATTTTAGGTATATTTAAAGTAGGCCTCATGAATCACCAGGGATTGGTGCTTTTTATAATTGTGTATGTTTGTATGCATTGCTGGGAATTGAACCTAGGGCCTTGTACATGCTAGGCTAGCACTGTAACACTGAGCTACCTCCCCAGCTCTTTTTATCTTCTTATTTTGAGGCAGGAGATTGTTGAGTTGTTGAGGTTGGCCTCAAGCTTGCAAACCTCCTGCCTCAGCCTCCCAAGTTCCAGAGATTACTGGTGTGCGACCCATGCCCAGCTATAATGACAATTTTACCATGACAGTTATATTTGTACATCCCCTCATTGTAAGAATGTCTATAATTGTCACAGGTGGCAGGGGAGGGAGAAGAACAGGGCAGTCCCTTAGTTCTTCTGAATAGAGATGCTTGTTTTTGATACGCTGAGCACTATAAAATACAGACTAATAGTATTTTACCGGAGAATAGAAAATACTTAAGAGAAGCCGGAGTGCTTTGAGACAACCTTCAATCCATTTACCAAAAGAGCTCATAATGGAACTCTCATTTCAAGGGAGGCCAAACATTAATAAATATTGAGAAAGGGAAGTTAAAAGGACATCAAGCTAATATTTCACTATCCTTTCTTTGATCTTGGAAAGCCTAAAATATTTTTCCACACTAATTTCATGCTGTATTGATTCCTCCCTGCCAGTTGGCTTATTGGAGCAGACACAAATGCCTCTCTTAACTACAGCTTCCATTTCCATAACACTTTGCAACACCAACAGGTATTTATGTTTTCACTGGCATCACTTATGGATATCACCACCGTTCTGGAATAATCATTGCTAGTTAAAAACTGGATCAGGTCATTAAAAGCATTGTCATGTTATTGAGTTGGGTCTCAGTCATGTAATAACATCTCTGGGTTGGGTTGTATTGGTTTTGGAGACGGGTGAAAAACAATCCTGTACTTCATTGACTCTGCCACACTCAGCTGTATTCAAAATACATTCTGAAGCTGACCGTGTTTCCATTTCTGTTGCTACTATCCTCATCTTGAAAAAATGAAAAGTCTCTATCCCGAACTGCAGTAACCTCTTAACTAACTGCTCTGTTTCCATGCTTTCCTCCCTTCAGTACATTCTGAAGCCGGAAGCCAGAGAGAGCTCCCCAAATGTAAGTCAGGCCATGTCCCACTGCCTCCTCCCTCAGAGGCAGCCCCTGCATGATGGCTCTTGCTTTCCTCACCAGTGCCCTGCCTGCTTGCACTGATCCATGGAGAAGACAGAGCTGTCACAGAGGGTCTCCATGAATTGCCAGCGCTCATCTGCATCTCCCAACCTCAGTGCCTGGATGCTCTGCCTTCCTGCCTTTTCTGAAGGTCACTGTCCCTGCTGCTGCCTCAGTCACCCATTCCCTTCTGCACTAAATCTTCCCTCCCACCTAGCGCCCTGGCACCTTTGGATAGCTGCCCCTTTCCTCTTGTGTGACATTGATTTTTCCTTCTGCTGGATCCATTCCTAGCAGCATAAAAACAGGCTGTGATTTCTGTCATTTGAAGAAAAAAGAAGGAAAAAAAAAAACAGAATAAAATAAAATAGGTTTTTTTTTTTTCTTAAAATATTCTCTTTCCCAGCATCCACCCCATTTCTCTGTTCCCGCTACAGCAAAACCCTGTCCATTCTCCCATTCTTGTTTGAATTCACTGTGGCCAGCCTTGCCCACATGGCTCCACCCGCACCCTTCTCCTCAGGGGGTTTCATGACCTCCAAGGTGTGAACTTCAAGGGTCCGTTCTCAGTTCTCATCTTAATTGGCCTCTCAGAGCATTTGCTAGTATCGATCAATTCTTCCACCTTGAAACGGTTTCTTCTTGCTGCCAAAAAACACCCTCTCCTCATCCGCTGTGCTCCTGCCTCAGGCTCTCTGTTATGTCTCTGTTCTCACATCTTGCTCCTCTCTCTCCATCTCTCAGCTCCAGACACCCTGGCCTCCTTCCTGTTTCTGCCCTGCCAAGTACATTTCAGCTTTCTGCCCCGTGGCTCTCTTCCTAGGTGTCTGCATGGCTCTCACCCCGCCCTTCCTTCAGGCATTGGCTCCAGTGTCACAGGTGCCATCTACATCTTTCCTTGTACTTTTTCTCCACAGCATCTCTGGTCCTCTGCCTCACTGTCTGTTTTGCTTATTTATTTCATTTATTGCCGGTCTCTGCTGCTAGGCAATAGGTTCCACGCGGGTGGAGATTTTCATCTGTGTGTTCCCTGTTGCATCCCCAGTGCCTAGAACAGAGCCTGGTGCATGATAGGAGCTCAAGAAGTATTTATTGAATGAACAAAAGATAAACTTTTTTGCTATTGTTAGTAATGAACTTGGAGAAAAATTTCAGTGAATCCCTTTGAGTCTTTCACTTTATAGGAAGTTGAAAGATTTTTTTAGTTTTCTTATAGTTATGTGACTTGAAAAATCAAGTTATAAGTTTGGGGACAAAAACAACAAACATTTTGGAAGATGGACTACCTTTCTTTTTCTGCCAGTCTTTCTATATACACAACTGTTCATTGGGAGTCTGTCCTTGGTGTCTGGTTACTGCGGGAAGGTTCCATTTCTTTGCCAAACTGAATGACAAGGACAGAATCAAAAAGAAGAAGCCAGAGCTAAGCATGGTGGCACATGCCTATAATCCTAGCAACTCAGCTGTGGCAGGAGGATCGTGAGTTCAAAGCCAGCCTCAGCAAAAGTGAGGTGCTAAGCAATCCAGCAAGACCTGTCTTTAAATAAAATACAAAATAGGGCTGGGGATGTGGCTCAGTAGTCGAGTGCCCCTGAGTTCAATCCCTGGTACCTCCTCCCCACAAAAAAAAAGAAGCAGCTGAGATCTTGTCTCAATGTGGCATTTTTGGTTCCCAAACATCATACATGCAGACCTGAGTGGCTGCTGTAAATGTACCAATTCCCTCCTGCCCTTCCTCCATGCCTCCCAGCCACACAGGGACCTCACAACTCCCCTTCCTATTCCACGCATATCAGCACATGGCAGCATGTGCCTCACACCACCCCCCCCTTGCCTTCTCTCAAGTATTTTTCCTTCAAAAACACCTTCTATCCTAATCCTGCCTGTTGAAGTCCCTTCAAAGCAAACTCACCTCTGCTGCCTTTTCAGAGCTTTGCCAGTTGGCCTGGACTTCCTGATGTCCTGTGCTCCAGAGAACAGCAAGCCACAGGGCACCTCCATGTGGCTGTGTCCCTGCACACCTACACATAGTGCATGCACACCCAACACTAGCTCATTGAGAACAAGGATTGTATCTTACTGTTCTGGTGTTTTCAGCACCAAGAAAATACCTTGGACACTGAAGGTACCTAAGGCAGTTAGAATTGTACACAAGTGGACATAAAGCATTTTTTAAAAAATCAGGTAAAAGATCATTCTTACAGATGCCCTTCTTGTGGGTAATATCCTTCCCATTCTGCTTTGTGACTATTTGTAGCTGCTGCACTTGGTTTAGATATTTTGCAGCAAAGCCTTGTGCCCCATCACGCCTCCTCCTTCACCCAGGCAGCAACAGTGAGCTCCTTTGTCTAGTGCTTCCTGCTCACCCAGGGGCCCTGGCATGTGTCTGCTCATCTGATGCAGCAGTAGCCAGGATATTACCCAGGGCTGATGGGGTCATCCTGTTGTTCTTTGGCAGAGAAGGAAACAGGTTAGACAACACGTACCATTCTATAGTGCAGAACTGGATATCAACTTCTGCCTTTCTGAAATCCTAGTCTTGGGTCTCAGTATAACCTGGCAACTATACCATTGCCAGTTCTTAAGCAGAAGCTATACAAGTGTAAATCCCAGGAGTCAAGAAAGAGCTAAAACTACAAACCAAGGCTGGGAGTGCAGCTCCATGGCTGAGCCTGTGCTTCAAGTATGCACCAAAACAAAGAAACCAAAAACTGTGAGTCAATCCATTCATGGTTATTGAGGCTTTTCCTACCACTGTTCTCACCTAGCAGCACAGACAACTGGGGTGATATTTGGTTGTTGAGACTAATATCAACTCACCCATAGTATTTGTTAGCTAGACTAAGAAAATGCTTTCAGAGGCATTTCTAAGTGAGCACCTGATAAGCAAGTTATTGACTAATGCAGACGGCCCTCAGCGGCATTACTGCCATTGCCAGCAGAGGGGATTAGGCAAATTGGCAAAGGGCCTCCAGCCAGAAGGGTCTTGTGGGAAGCCACACTGATGTCTGAGATGCTGGGCATTGGGTCCCAGAAGAAGGAGGGCTGGCATGATCTTGGCAGCTGGGCTGTGCATGAGCGCCTTGGGCTAGAAATATCCATGTTGAAGAAATATGTGCTGCAGCTGGGAAGCCCATAACCAGGCTTCCTCCAGAAAGGGAAGATCTGCTCATGGGTAATCACCTTTTTAAAAAGTCTAGCTTATCTCAAATGCATTCGATTAATTGTATACTAAAACGCTCTATTTGTAAGGATTCCAGATGATGCTGGGAAAAAATGACTGCATTTTCTGAGTGCTATGGAGCAAACCAACAGAGAGATGTGACAGTGCAGAGGGAAGGAAAGGTGCCCAGGAGAGAGCATTTCCCTAGCAGACTCTTCTAGCTTCCACCTGTGGGTATTTGCATGCCACAGGGCTGTTCCCCGCATCCCCCCCCCATACTTTAAAAAAAAAAAGTGCTGCTTTCTAATGCTTCACGCACACTTGATTGAAAAACCAAGGGACAAAAGAGATAAATTGTTCTATATGTATTTAGCAGTCCCAAGAGACATAACCAAAGACGGATACTGAATGAACTTATTAACCTATGAATTGCCTTGAAGTGCACAGTGTCACAGTGTGAGTTCCCACAGGTAAACACTCTTTGGGAAACTTTGCCACTAGCCTGAGTCCATGCACAGCTACCCCCATGACAGAATCCCTGCCAGAAGGGAGATGCACTTGGGAGCTGGCAGATCCAGAGGATGCCTGGTGAATGACTCCTCTGTATCAAGAGAGGGAAACTCTCCTAAAGAGCGGCACCAGTACCGATCCATGGTGATTTCTGTTTAAGGGAACTCACTCCCTCTTTGGTCTTATCTGAAGTCTGTTTATCATGTGTGTTTGTGATGATCCACACGAATTGAGGCATTCTTGGCCCCATAGACAGTGTCGTCTGGGGACCACAGCCAAGGTGTACAGTTGGGCTGAGCTGCATTTTTGTGGCTGATTTATGTTCTTCTAGCATTTTCAGAAATTTATGCTCACCTGATGCAGCAACACTGACTTTGCTTCCTGCCAGCTCTTTGCCTCATTGTTCTCACTTGTCAAATGAGAATGGGAATTCCACTTTTCCTAGGGGTCTTCAGGTAATAGATTATAGACCTAGAAAGCTCAACATGTATAATGTATTGTTATTGTTGACCATAACTCAAAACTCTGACTTCTTATAAAGGTAATGCAATTATGAACCAAAGTTACTGATATTACTTGGTATCCCATAATCATTCTTATATTTTCGTTAAGTTGCTATGAAAGCTTCTGGGAATCTATGGGAACTGAGACAGAAACGCAAGTAACTGATACATGGGGTAGAAAGTGGCAAGCGTTTTAAGAGGTAAATAGGTAACTCTCTATGGGAATCCAAACAAAAGCATGCTTTTTCCAAGGAGAAGAACCAGGAAAAGACTTGGTAGATGAGGAAGACTGGGAATGGGTAAAATTGGAAGGGATGGGGATTCCCAACAGGTAAAACAGTGTAGACTGAACCCATTGGGTAGATTTCTTCAAAACCTAAGGCAATGAGTACCAGTAGACTGGGAAGAAAGATTGGGGTCATAGTATGGTAGTATTTATATGCCAGTTGAGGAGTATGGACTTTATAACAAGAGGCAAGGGTGAGAGAGAGTGTAGGATGAGAGAGACTGGAGGAAATAGACCAAATGAAAATTGTTAATGTCTTTAAAATCAATGAGGGCATTTCAGAGAAAGTAGACAGGGGGTAGGGGGTGAGGCAAGAAAGACCCTGAAATGAGACAGGAGTTCGCCTTCAAAAAAAAAAAATGAGAAACAAAGATGACCTGTGGTAGGAGATGGGGAGATGGCCAAGTGGCCATTAGGGCACAAGGCTTTGATACAAATGGATGATCCTAAGAAAACATTGTCCTTTAATAGTCTTTCCCAATTTTGAGCAATGTTATTTTCTACTTTTCATTATGCTCAAAATAGCTAAAGATGCAGCCTAGATCTGTGAGCCTCAGGAATGACATGATGGGTTACATTGGTAAATCAACATGGGGCTTCAGTTCTCAGACTTGAAGAGTTGTCTTTGTTTCCAAACACATTTCAAAGCATGGATCTCTGAATTGGTGAAGTAAATGATTAGCAGGTGACTATTTGAATAACAAGGAATATTTTTTCCATAAGCTGTTCTTCAGGCGGTCCTTAGCCAGTGAGCATAATGGCGCTGGCTCCCTTAAACTGTGATTTATTTATAGGTGTTTGATAAAACACAGGAACCAACTTATCTCCTATAGCATGGTATTCCTTAGAGCTACATGTTGCTGTGGGCAATGTTTTTAAAAAGGCTTATTATATATGTATGGAGTTACCATAGCATAACATGTCTAAGAAATCCAATGAGCATATATTCATTTTATTTTAGTCAATTTTGAGAACTAAAGCTGTTATTTTTTATTAAACACATTAATGAAAAGCTTAAAATTTGATAATCGTTTTGATCACTGCCACTTGTATAGTCTCATAATAATACAGAGTCCAGAAAGTCTTTTATTATTTTTTCTTCCAAAGTTTGTGATGAGGAAAGTTTTTATAATGTCAACTCAGAAAAACCCAACAATGGCTCCCTCTATGAATCATTAAACGAGGTGAATTATTTTGTTTCCAAAACAGTTCCAAATTTTCCCTACAGAATGCTTTTATAAATTACTCTCTGCTGCCTAAAAGAATGGAAAGCAGAGGCTTGAACAGATTTTTGTGCACAAATGTTCGCAACGACATTCACATTAGCCAAAAGGGAGGAACAACCCATCATCTGCAGATAAATGAAAAAAAAATGTAAGATATCTAGATGTCTAGGTTTTTTTGTTGTTTTTTTTTTTTTAAATTCATTTGGGATCTAAGTACAGCGCTGAAAAGAAGGCTTTCCCCTGAGAGAGGGTCCCAGACACTCCCAGCCTTCCTGGGGCTCCTGAACCTCCTATGATCCAAACATACCTGAGATGCCTTGTCTCCTTTCCCGCAAGGACCATCCAGACCCACAAGGGCTGCAGATCTGGACTCTGAGAACGGATGCTGAAGTCCTTGTGCACACGCTTGTTAGCCAGGCAACCTTGGCAAGTCCCTTGAACTTGCCATGCCTCATTCCATCTCATCTCATCTTTATGTGAATTAAACTATTTGCCCTACTTGACCTTAGAGAATTACACTAGGCGAGAACACTGGTTTTTAACACTCTGTACAGAGGGGATTATCATCACCATGGTTTTATGCCTAGGAAACAAATTGATAAAAATTCCCCCTTAGACATATTTTTCCATTATCTTTAGTAGCTCCCCAGTGAGACTGGAGCTGGCCACTTTAAAGAGTAGGAGGTGAAGCACCACGGTATCTGCCTGTGGTACAGGAAGTTTGTGAGTCCTATTTCCTCTGAGGAACTTGGGCAAAGCCAGAGGAGCTCTGAAGAAGCCAATCACAGGCTGGGAACCCCAAATATAGGGACACCTGGCTTTTTCCAAATCAGCCACAGAAGGTGTGCTTTTCTAAGACTGGTCTATAGAACTGCGGTTAGCAGAGTTATTTTTTATTGTGGTAAAATATACCCAATGTAAAACTTATCATTTGAGCCTTTTCTGAGAGTAGGGTTCAGTGTACATTTGTATTGTTGCCCAACAGTCACCACTCCATATATCCAGAACTTTCTCATCTTCCTATAGTGAACCTCCACACCCATTAAACCCTAAATCCCCATTCTCCCTCTCCAGGCAACCACCATTCTACTTGCTAATTCTGTGACTCTGTCTAGGCTCTGGACTTCGGGTGAGTGGAGCCATATAGTATTCATCTGCTTGTGTCTGGCTTATTGCAGCCAGACATTTTCAAGGTTCATCTATGCTGTGGCACCAGTCAGAATTCCATTCCCCTAACAGCTGAATGGTATTTCATGCCACGTGCATACAGTGGCATACTATGCAGCTCAGAGTGCCTAAATCCTTGCCTCACCATCTTCCAGGTATGTCTAGGTACCAGGGGCCCAATTCAGTGCTACTCAACAGAGGTACATATTCTTTGCCCTTGTTACCATGTGTGTATGCCAGCTTCTGTCTTCTGGTCCCTAGTCACTCATTTCCCTGAGGCATAGCCATGTTAGTCCATGGTCCCCACAGCAAGACAGCTTAAAGTCTGACTCTATGAGTAACTGCTGGGAAACACTTGATGCATGTAGACCAGTTCTTTCCAGAAAAATACATGGCAGCCTGCCTAAGGCTTCTCCCCATTTCTGTGCTACCACTAGGGCTCATGGAACTCGTTCACCTATTCTTGTGATGTGCTGGGGCATCACAGCCTACTTGGGGCAGTCTCAGTCCTTTGTCCAAACACTCCATGCAGCATCTGCACTCTGGCACCTTCCTGGCCTCTTTACCTCCCCTACATTGCTCAGTTCTACCTGTGAGTTCCATTATCCATTCCTCCCAGGGCTCTGACTGGAGGTAGGTAAGGCTTGGGGGCCTCGGTACCTCCCTGCCACTGTGTACTGGTCAGCCAGCTTGCCCAGCCTGTGGGTCCCTCTTCAGAGTCTTTGCTTGCTTAATACCCATCATCCACCTTCAGCCTTGCTCCCGCTCTAGGATTTTGAAACACAATGAATTAATTTCTCCGTCTTCTCTATTGTGCTGTGTCATCCCCTTTCTCTAAAATAACAAATGCAGTAAGTCTTAGCTGATGGACGAGGTCAGGGTCACTGGGTACAGGGATAAAATACCAAACAATACTTCCAATATTCTTCCAACTCTAATGGTTCAGCTCCATGGTTTAGCAGAATTTCAGGAAGAAAGTAGAGGACATAAATTAGAGAAGAACCAAGCCAACCAAAGTAGCAAAAAAACTGATCCTTGGTATCCGCAGGCGATTTATATGATGGGAGGCATAGTTGAGAATTATGAAACCAAAAATGACTGAGGGAGCAGATAAAAAGCCATATTCAGAGAGGCTTAGCCAAACTGAGCGTGTAGAGAGACGATACCCGCTGACAGCAGCGAGAGACAATGCAAAGTGTGACCAAGTGAGTATTAACTGTCCTAATTAATCTGCTCTGGAAATTTAGCATTTTATATTTAAGGGTAAAGTGGAATATTCCTTTATAACATTGTGTTGAAATGAACTATTCTGTTCTGTGGATGTAGCTCAGTGGAAGAGTGCTTGTCCAGCCTGTGCAAGGCCCTGGATATGATCCCCTGTACCATAAAAAAATAAAAAATTAAATAAAATAAGTACAATGGAAAAATTTCAACCTGTTTTGACTGCATACCCAATCCATTCAGTGTGTCATTTGAACATTATGTGAGAGAGCATCAAGCAGGAGTACAAAGAAATGCATGCAACCTGGTTTTGTGACTCATAATCTGCTCCAAGAGCTGTGCTCTAAATCTCCTTCTCCCGTCCAGGGAGCTCTGAGGTGTGCCTGCCTTTTTCCTCAAGCCCGAGGAGACGGGCTTCGATCAGAATCTTAGAGGGTTTGAACAAGTGTCCTCTGCATTTGAGGGTACACAGTGGACTGGGACCTGACTCGCTCTGGAAAATGCAAGCTGCGGGTTGCTCTGAGATTGCTGCTTGAAGATTGACTGGGTGGCTAGAATGTGTCAGTTTGAGGATTTGACTGTTTTCCATGAATCACATGTGAGCCAGACCCCAGGGACAGCTGGCATGGGGCCAACTTAGATGCTGTCCTGGAGGGCCACTTGGAGGGATAGATTTCCAGTGGCTGAGAGAAAAAACTCTAAGCAACCAACACAGGCCTGCACTGAGGAGACCACAGGCAGGCGACCTGTGACTGTGAGGTTAGGAGCTCTCTGAGGAACCTGGGGGCCACCCAGGGAGGAAGGGTGTGCTTCAGATGGCTACTGTGGGAGCAGCTCTTGGATCTTCCCATGCAGCACTCATCCCGGAAGGCCTCTCCTGCCCTCGCTCCTCCCTGCCCATCCAGAAGAGCTGGAGGCTGCAGTTGGCCCATGATGGAGGAAGGCCAAAAGGGCCAGGGGTGGGGTGGGGGGCTTCTTCCAGGAAACTAACATGAAGCAGGACTGCACCTGGGAAGTGGGAGAAGCTGTAACTCCAAATCAAGTTTCAAATGTTATTTGTGCACTCGACTGGGCATATTACTTTTTCCGCTTTGTGTTCTGAGTTGAGTTACTGACAAGCTTACTATCAGCTAAATGCAATCTGAGATCTTGGGTCCTCCTTCCTCTTCCTCTCTCTCCTTCTTTCTGCTCTCCTTCCTCCTTTTCTCTTTCTACTCCTCTTCCTTTTCTCTCTCCATTGGCGCACGCCTTCAGCTGCTACTTCCTTTCTTCTCCTTCTCCCTATCCTAAGCATTTTAGACTCATTTTTTCTGCATGTTAGATTTCTGTGTTCCATGTCTAAGATGCTCACTTTTAGGTGGGCAAAATACAGAGTTAGTGTCAGACAGGCATTTCGTCCTGTTCCCAGTATTGTGATTTACTTTCTGTCTTGTCCTAATTTAAATGCCCTTTAGGATTTGCTATGGGAGCTGATGTGGGAGTCTTCATTGATTTAGTCAATAGCTCACAGTGTAAGCTGATAAATCTTTAGTCCCTAAACTGGTTGTATCTTAAGCAGCTGATGGGAAGGCATCATTCTGCTTTATCAGTTTCCTGGGAGGATGTTTCAAGTAAAAAACTGTAATCATTTCCTGGGAAGTTAATTCTTAGTAGTTCCTGAAAAGGAAAGTGCAGTCATCATGAAAAAGAACGTTCTGATTAAGTAACTTCTTTAATAAATAATAAAGAGGAACATGAAGCAACAAATGCAGGAGGGATAGTAATGAGAAGACAAAATCCCTCTATGATGTGCTGACTGGACAGAGGACTATACACCTAGAGGGGGGGTGGGATGTGGCAGGAAATGGGGATCCTTGTTGTTAAAAGGAAGGAGATGGAGAGATGCTGAATGAACTGTTCCATCTTGATCCGTGACAAATTCACACTCCAAGAACAAGTGTCCAGGGAATCTTGTGTCCAAAGTGATTTTACAAGTGGTTGTTTATTATTTAAATGTTGTGGCTGGTCACTTAATCCAGTATAATCAACCTTTGAGAATTGCTACATGCTCCCCTTGTCTCAGTAGCCTTGTTAGTCCCTGAGGGATAACATGCAAATGTACACAGGCCAACTCAACTAAAGTTGCTTTGGGGGATTTGTGTTCTGCAAAGTTGCCAATTGCTGTCACCAAACACAGCTGTGAGCATTTTCCTCCAGTGGTATGGAGTAGATGTAATAATTAATCCTCTGCATTTTAGAGGTAATGACTGGTAATGTCTAAGACTCCTTAGTCTTAAGGATATAATTTTCTGGTGATGATATTTTCAAAGGGACATCCCCAAACTCCCATTATGGGGATAGTAGGAGGGGGTCAGATAGAAACATCCCATCAATGTTCACTACCTCCTCTTTAGTTAAATTCTTTTCCTGGACCTAAGAAACAAAGATTTGAGAAGCCCATTTTTCTGTAAATCTAATGCCTCCCAACCCAGGATCCCTTCCAATAATTTTTGGGATCTATAATCTCTTTTCTACATTTTGAAAAGTCTAATAAAAAATCTAATGGAAATCATTATCTATAAGTAACTATAAAATGAACTCAATTTGTTTTAGAGATAAATCTTTCTCCAGTTTGGGGAGAAAACATTCCAGACATCCAGTTTAAGAGGAATGAATGAAGGGGGTCTCTGAGTTAGAGGGTTGGTAGCTTGAACCAAGTGGAGGAACATTACCATGTTCCTCTCTGCAACACTTTCATTTTAGCTCAGTGAGACCAGTTTTGAACTTGTGACCTCAGAACTTCAGATAATAAATGAGTGTTGTTTTAAGCTACTAAGTTCCAGCTAATGCATTCCAGCCTTGATAGGAAACCAATGCTCATTGTATCCTTCTGGATTTGGCCTTTTAAATAAAACAGCTACTTATATTTACTGGATACCCTGGCACACAGATAACTTTGTTGGGAAAGTCTGGAGAAAATAGGAATCCATACTCCTCACCATGTTCTACTAGTATCTGTGTTCTCTGCCCTTCCTATCACTTCATGCCCCTTCCGCATGCCCTAGGCTCCAGCTCCCAGCTCCTCTTCAGTTCAGTTCTCAAATTTTCTGCCTTGGTCCCTTAGCTTGAAGGCCCTCATGTCAGATCTTCAGCTGCCTACAGTGTCCCCCCCACCAGGTCTTGCACTAAACTTTCCTCCTCTGTTGGCCGGGATGGTCTGAGTGCTCTCACAGACCCCAGATCTCAGAGGCTTAAAACAATAAAACTTATTTGTCCCTCAGGTCATCATCCAGTGGTGTGTGTGTGTGTGTGTGTGTGTGTGTGTATGTATTAAGGATGGTGACTCTCTGATGTCCCACGTGGCCACAAAGACATTTCATTGTCATGACCTCTCTGTCCCTTGAGACCATCTCAGAATCTTCAGCAGAATCATCTGTTCCTTGGTGAGACACAAGGAGTTTGCAGAGGATTATTTAGTCCAGGCCTGGGAGTAGGAAGCGTCACCTGCCCATTTTCCATGTGATACACTTCAATGCAGAGGACTGAGCGCATAGTTTCCCTGTGTGTCCAGGAAGAAAATCAGTAACCAAGTAGGCAATGGCAATGCTCTACCTGCTCACCAGAGATGCCTTCTAGAGCCACCCCATACACATCTGCCTGGTTAGTTTCTGTGATAGTGCCTCATTTATTTCCTCCATAGAACTTTACAATATTTATATGTCTCTTTGTTAATTGTGTCTGCTGCCTCACCACCGACACCAGAGCTGCAAGGATACAGGGTCTCCTCTCTCTTGCCCATGGCCCCTGCTCAGGCCTGGCAATACTGTGTGCTGCCTAGAGTATCTTAACCAGTCCCAATAATTAATGTGTGATGAATGGATATTGGAATGATCAAAAAATGAAGCAAAAGCAGTCATTATCTAAAAGGTTTCCACTATTATAGCAAAGACAGAACAAATAGGTCATGACATTTTACAATATTACATTTTAAGAAATAATGAAAATCTTTTGAGTATAAACCATGGAATTTGGGCTAGGGATCAAAAATGTTTGGGTTGGCACTGCACTTTTGATTTTGAATTTGAGTGTGGTTCTCCAGGTGAGCAGGCTGGGAAGAGCTGTGCTCTGTTCTTACTTGGGGTGATTAATTCTCCTCTTGTATTTGAGTACAGAGCCTTCACACACCCTTCCAATTTGTCCAGCATCTTTTCCACTCACAGAAGCCAAACCATCTTGCTCCTCTCCTCCCATTGCCTATCACTGTGTTTGTTCATGGTGGCCAGGTGACAGAAACATGCTGTCTCAGATGACTGAGTGTGTGTATTTTGCTTCTCCTTTTCTTTTCCACTCATCGTCCTTCTGGCTTAGCATGCACAAGTGGTATGTGGCAGTCCAAGAAGGGAAATGCCAACTCAAGCAGTGAGATCTGTGAGTCATAATGGAATCCCAGCTGTGGCATCTTGGGGTTTTGTCTGTTTGTGTTTGCATTTGTCAGTTCATTGAAATCAAGATCTTAGTGGCTGATGGAAGAAGATTCTGGCCTAGTCACAAGCAAGGCCTCCCTTCTAGTCCTTGGTAGGGCTCCAAGGAGGGTACTTGACTCTGTTGCTGGAGACCTACTGAAATCTAGCCCAGTTCTGGCTCCTTCATGGATCCAATTGACTGGAGCTTGGCAGAATGCAGGAAGGCGAGGGTTTCAAGTACCTATTTCCTGGGACCACTGGCCAAGCAGGATTCCAGGACATCAAATGGATCTCTACCACTTTATTTCTCGCTGATGGGGTAGGCACATGATATCTCCTAGGTTGGGGGACCAAGGAGCTGTGCTTGGGATAAATTCTTGTGAAGAATACAATAAACTAGGTTGTATATCACCTCCCTTTACTTCCCACACTTTGACGTTATGCAGATGAAACACATTAAAATGAACACTAAAACCAAGGATGTGTGCAAAGATTTATCAACAGGAAGGTTCAGTAATAGAAAAAATGAGAACAACTTAAATGTTCACATAAGGGAGTAGATAAAAATAAATTATGATGCATCCATGGAGTGAAATACTTGAAGCCATTAAAATTGATCATGTAGAAGAACATTAAATGACATGTAATTGTGTTCACATTTAATTTTTAAAACTCAGGCTATAAAACAGTAGATACCATATGATCCCATTTTTGCAATTAAAAATGTATAATAAATATACTTACATAAAAATGGAAATGATAAAGATCAAAATGGGGGTGGGTATTGTGATAAATGCGATTATGAGTGATATTTTCCTTTATTCTTACTGACCACTAGTAGTTTTCAAATTTTTCATAATGGGCACATATTTCTTTTGAAAAGGGATATAAAACTCTAAAATGTTATTTTGCAAATTAGATGACTATCTTAATTGGCTCAGGTCGCTATAACAATACCATAGATTGTGTGGCTTATAAACAACAGAAATTTATTTCTCATAGCTCTGGAAGATAGAAAGTCCAAGATTGAGGTGCTGGCAGATTTGGTGTCTGGTGAGAGCCCATTTACTGGTTCATCAGGCACCTTCTCACCTTGACCTTACATGGCAGATGGGGAGGGAGGGGAGCTCTCTAGGACCACTTTTTTTTTTTTGCATCCTCAATAATTTATTCAAAAATGTATTTGATAACACTGTATTTTAAAATACGGTTTCTTATATAAATTATGCAAGTGTACAAATGTAAGCATTTAAATATTTGCCTACTTTTTGAGGCACTAACATATTTTGCAAAAGTAATCTTATGTACATAGTTTTAGTTTTATTTTATTTTGAGGCAGAGTCTCACTATGTTGCCCAGGATGGCCTAGAATTTGGGATCCTCCTGCCTCAGCCTCCTGAATACCTAGGGTTACAGGAGTGGCCACCATGCCCAGCTTACACATACATAGGCTTACAGTAAAACACTAAGGGTCATAATGAAAGCCACCTCTTGTCTGCCCTCCCCAGGGGCGTTGCTCTCTGGGAGGCACTCTGCTTCAGGGAATTGGCTTTTCTTTTTCCAGTAAATTAAGTCATTAAAGGACATGTTGAAGAGTGTATGCTGGACGCCCCTCTGTCCAATGGAGAAATGGATACACGTAAACTGCCAGTCTCACAAGCTTTAGGGTCTCTTTCATCTGGGTTTTGCTGCTCATTTCTACAAAATGCCTCTGAAACTCAGAGCTTGTGCCTCCCTGCCTCAACAGCCACACACCTGGGGGTGGGGAGGAGGTGGTGTTCGGGATGGAGTGGTCTGTGGCCTCTTTCTAAGGGCACTAATCCCACTCAGGTGAGTTCCATCCTCGTGATCTAATTACCTCTCAAAGTTTCCATCTGCTAACATCGTTAACATTGGAGGCTGGAATTTCAATCCCCAATTTTGAAGTTTAAAAGAACTCAGACATTCTGTCCATAACATTGGCTAAACCTCAAAATAGTTACTTGTTGGGGAAAAAAAAATAAGTGGCTATTTAAAGAAGATGTTCAGTACAAAACAAGCCATGGACGCACAGTAAGAAGTCCAACAACGTGCCTTTCTGTACCTGTTTCTCGTCTCATCACGGATCCTTTCTCCTGCTTCCCCCTCCCACCCAACTTCAAGGAGCCCCTGAGCCCCTTGGCTTCACATGCCGTTCCGCCACCATCGCTGCCTTGCCTTTGCCATCTTTGATGGAACCTCCTACCTCTCAGCCTTTGTTCACATGACTGTGCTCTTCTGTCCTCCAGTGGCTACTGGGTGGATGGAATGCTGTGGTTTGAAGGTGGTTTGTTCTGTCAGCCTGGTGGGATTGTGAAGGATCTCTGCTTTCCTCTGTGGAATGGGCTTGCAGCCTGGGCAGTTTGGTCTCTGCTCCCTGCCCCACCTGCTGCTTGCCTCCTATAGGGCTCAGCCATGACACAGCAGGGGCCCTCCTCAGATGTGGCCACCCAATCTTGAGTTTCCCTGCCTCAGGTACCACGAGCTGTATAAACCTCTCCATAAATTATCCAGTCTGCTAAAGCAACAGAAAATGAACTAAATCAGGGACTCATTTTAAAAGAATAAGATTAAGGGCTACTTGAACTTGGAGTCTTTCCTGACAGTCTCACTTCCCTACCGTGAAATGACCCTCCTTTGGGTCTCACTTTGTTCTAAATACTCACACAGAACCTTAAATCTCTCCTGTACTTATTGGCATTTACTTTGTATCAGGTACTTTACACTGCCCCCCCGCTCCCCATATTAACCCATACAACCTTTGCAATATCCCTGTGTGCTGTGGCCAATCTTTGAGAACACTGAGGCACAGAGAGAATTAGAAACTTGTCAGAGCATCACAGGTAGAGTCTGACACAGTTGACTTTAAACCCAGGCGGTGTGGCTTCAATATCTCTGCACTTTGTGTGTTTTGTGTTCATTAAACTATTCCCATGTCTGTATCCCCCACTACCTTGTAGAGAAATGATCACATCTTAAATAGACCTGTGTTTTTTTTGGTGCCCAGAGGCTGGCATATAGAGATTTCATGATAAGCATTGATTGAATGACTATTTAAGCAAGTTTTTATTGAGCACCTGTCACTTGCCAAGCATTGTTTCAGCCCCTGAAACACTTAAATAACAAGAAACATCAAGATGCCTGCCTGCACTGGTGGGAGCTGCCTGACTTGGATTCTAGTGAAAATGTCAAGGGCACGTTGGGTAGATGATGTGGGTATTATTTAGTTGACATTTTTGCTTCTTTGGTATTCATGCTTCATATTCTCTTATTTTAATTTAGGGTATAATTGGAGGCAAATGCAGTCCTGAAATTAACGAATCCTTCATTTCATATCAGAACTCTGCAGCTGATCCAATATAAGTGAACCATGAGTGGTCACATCATGACCACTTGATGTTTCTTGATGCTTCAAAGTGTTTTTTTTTTAATGTAATGCATATCTGAAAATATGATCTTTCTCTCCTGTCTTTATATTCTTCATTCTTACCTGTCTTTTTCACTTTTCTCTGGTTCCCTCTGCCCCCTTCTCCTGCAAAACTGTCTTGCCGCTTTCTGCTGCTTTCTCCCTCGTTCTGTTCCTCTTTCTTCTTAGTTCCCTGTACTTTGCCAAATTTGTATTTGTAAACAATTGATTCAAATTCATAAAGCACCATGTGATTTTTTTTTTTCTTTCAACCTGTAGGCAAAATGGAGAGGGATTAATCTGACGAAAATGGAGTTCAGGAAAGTGCTCTAGATTGAATTTGGGGTCTGAAGAAAGGAAGAGAAATGAACTTCTTTTAGAGGCCAGAGCAAACTCAACAATGTGGACATCACTTCTGTTTTACTAATAACTAAGCAGAGATTTAAAAGAATTAACTGACCGAGGTCACATAAATAATAAAGAACACGTAGAAGGACGTGTTCTTCTACAACATGTTATTTACCCCTTTACAGTGGAGCTCTGGAAAAAAAAATTCACTTCTCCTGCTTGAAGAGTGTATTTTCCTAGGTTTTCATTTATTAAAATAAAATTGAGGTATTAGGAAAATCAGACTGTTCCCAAATAATGGCATTGTTTTTAAACAAAAGAAGCCTTACAGGAATAGAAATAACCTATTATACTTGCAAAATACCAGTTCAAAAATGTGCCACCAGAATATGGTATTGCTTCACTTTTGCTTCCCTACACTCCAGCCTTCATGAGTGGAAAGCACTCTTTGCTCAGAGCCTGCATGAAATTCGAGTGACCGTAGTGTGACCAAAGAAAGTCTCTGCATTCTATCAATAGTTTCGGGAATCATGGACATCACACAACCTAGCTTTCCAGGACATTATCTCTTGCAGATATGCTTTTTGTCCAACTGTTTCAAAATTGTGGTTAGTATTCCTGAGTCTCTGTGAGTCCACTCTGCCACTGTGCTTGAACCCTTTGTAGTTGCACTTCCTGTCTCACTGAACCAGCTAATGGGTCCCTAAGATGACCATTTTTTTTTTGGTACTAAGATTGAACCTGTGATTGAACTTAACCACTGAGTGACGTCCCCAATCCTTTTTTTGTTAGTTTTTTTAATAGGGTCTCATTAAGTTGCCAGAGCTGGCCTTGAACTTGTGATCTTCCTGCCTTGGCCTTCTGAATCACTAGGATTATAGACATGTGCCACCATACCCCACCCAAGATGATCATTTAAGGTGCACAGAGAAGGAAGGATAGATAGGATTCTAAAGTGAACTAGAAACAACTTTTTAAATGACCTGTACTTCCATTGAAGTGTGAATAATTAAAACTTTACTGTCATTTATTTTTCTGCTGTCTTATAAACTGTTCTGGGATAGAGTAGTTCCAGGCATCCCTTCCCTAAAATGTCATATGATTAAATCAACATTGTGAGCTTCTGTGGGCAAAAGTTTTCCAAGTGGCACCAAATCCCTCAGAACTAAATCCAATGTAAAAAATGCCAGCATCCGCAACCTGGGAAGGTTAATCCTAATTGAATGTTCGATTATAAAAATTGTACAGTTTCCTGAATTCTTATGAAATGATGATTTTTATCATGTTGCTGGAAAACAAAGCCATACATTCACTTTTGTTTTGGGGGTTATCTCAGAAACAAATTGATGAGACAGGCAATGCTGTATGCTTCTGGTACACAGATCTTCCTTCAGTTCTGAATGCATTTATGGCAGTTATATTAGCGAGAGAGATTATGTCAGAATTACTTGGCAAAGTCTGCTTATTTTGACTTGCTCCATCATTTCCAGATTTGGCAGGCTAACGCAAAGATTGCAATTTCCTCCATTATGATCCGAGGAAGCAGATTGCTGAATCATAAAGTCCTAACCTCAGGTTGAAGGTGGAAATCATTCCTTCAGGGGCTAATGTACAGGTACAGTCTGTGGAATTAAACTGATAAGAGATGACATTGCATTAGGAGGTTACAATAATAGTATCACCTTAAATTAAGCTCCCTGGATGAATAGAATAAACCTATTACTGTGAGGTTCACCTCAGTCTTGTAAAATGCCTGGCACATCAGAAGTTCTGGAAGAATGTCAAATAGATGATATTAAAAAGTGAGGTATTCTGAGAATGCAGTGATAAGGTTGAGAATTATCCTATGAGGTTCTTTCTTTCTTTTTTTCTTCACACAAATATTTCTTAACCTATCACTTCCTGGAGGACACTGTCCTTGGTGATATAGCAATGAATAAAAGGGGAAAAATTTGTTCTCCTTATGAATCATTCCTGCTAAAGGGTAAAACAAATGATCTTTAAAAATTGTGAAAACGCTAAGGAGAAAATACAGGGAGAGACTCTAATGTACATTGCTGGTGTGCACATTTTGGATAAGGTGGACCATACATGAGTGTCAACATTTCTAAGAATTAGAAGACAGAGGGTAATGGTCTTTAACACCATTCAGTCAGTGGCACACAAAGGCCTTTGTGGGAGTGAGGCAACTAGCTTCTACTGCTTCACCACTAATTCTTTGAGCAAATTATTCCCTCCTGTGGGCTCAGCACACAACTGTCAAATATGTAGGTTGAACTACATGAGCTCCAAATCTTTTAGACTCTAAAATTCTCTGAGTATTAAGGTTTCTTTGATGATCTCAAAGAAACCTATCAACATCTCACAGTCCTACAGTACCAGACCAGTTATGTCTATATCCATAGGTTCCATGTTGTGGATTCAGCCAATCAGGGTCTAAATATATTTTTTAAAATTGCATCTGTGCCAGGCAGTGTGGTACATACCTGTAATCCCAGCTACCCAGAAAGCTGAGGCAGGAGGATTATAAGTTGGAGGCCAGTCTAGGCAATTTAATAATACTCTGTCTAAAAATTTAAAAAAATACCAGGGACTGGGGGTGTAGTTCAGTAGTAAAGCCCCCCCACATTCAATCCCTGGTACTGCAGAGAACAATATTGCATGTACAGACCTTCCTTCTTTTCTCCTTATTCCTAAACAATAATCTAACAACTATTTACATAGCATTTGCATTGTATTGGGTATTTTGACTAATGTAGAGATGATTTAAAACATAGAGGGGAATGTGTGTACATTGTATGCAAAGACCATGTCATTTTACATAAATGACTTAACCATCCATGGATTTTGGTATCCTCAGGGGTTCCAGAAGCCAATTCCTATAGATACCAATGGACAATTATACTAATAAACACATTTTATTTGAGCTTTCTGGTCACTTAGATTTTGGATAAGTAGAAATATATATATATATAATAAAATCAGGTCTTACAAATTGTTTACCAGTGGTAAAACTGCCATACCTTTGTAATTATCGTCTATAATTTTAGGTAGGCAATTTGATTCTCCTCACTGGAGATAAGTATAGGGAGCAAGCAATTTATATGAGTTGATTATAGTGCATTTTGCTATAATTTAGTAGTGAAAAAGCCTGGTTAGAATTCCACATTCACTATGACACCTATTTTCTGACACAATTCAGTATCACACAGGTTCCTCAGAAATTGTCAGAGGAAATGTAATTATCCAAAATGCTGAGATTACTTAGTATAAATTAGCCTGCATGTTATGGATTCATGGCATCTTTATACTAAAAGCTGGTTTCCAGGCAGAATGGAACTTAGCCAGAGCTGCTGCTCCAGACACGATATCTAACTTTACTGAATTCATACAAAGAAACGTGATTTTTTTTTTTTTTGGCAACAATGTTGGGGTTATGCTTTTAACTTGCCAAAGCAAATAGCTCAGCTTTCTTGGAGCATGGAGTTCCTCTAGGTAACCTTGGTATATTCTTCTTCTTTCTTTTTTTTTTTTTTTTAGTGGTGGTGGTGGGGTGCAAGGACCAAATTACATGGTCCCTGGAACCTGTAAAGCAATTATTTGCTCTGCTGATTAAAAAAAAGTGTTTTGTTGCTATAAAAAGGGGTGTGTAGGTAGCCTGAAACTAGGTTTCGATTTGGTCATTGTACCAGAGTTCTGGGAAAACAGACTGTTCTTTTGAATTTCTGAACAATAATAATTTGTTTAAGACATTTGCACAATCATGATAAGTAACACATCTAGATAAGAAAGTCTTGAATTGGCAGAGCATCTGCAGAAGGACCCCTACATAGATGAGCACAGCTATGTTTAAATTAAATTAAGTGGGCACCAAGGGATGGAAGTAGATAGGGAAGGGGAGGTAACTGAAGCAGAAATAGTTTGAAGCATAGAAATGGAAATGTGTATAAACTGTGAAAATTTAAAAGGCATTAGATGCCATAAATGATTTTATTAATTTCTCTGGAGGTTTGATTAGGTGAAAGAAATGATTTACTTAAATGACCATGGAAAGAAGTAAACCTATGCATCAAAATTGAGGAGAGAATTGCTTTGTGTGTGGGTGCTGTGGAACCAAAGTGCATTGTCTACATCCCTACTCCTCCAAGTGTGACCTGTGGAACATCAACATTCATTTATGGAAACTTGATAGAAACATAGAACCCTAGGCCCCATTCTAGACTGACTGAATCAGAAGCTGCAATTAGCAAAGTCTCCAGGTAATAGATATGCACGCTGAAATTTAAGAAGCACTGCCCCAGAGTTGTTACAGCATTCATTCATTTTTTTCCATTCAAAAAACATATTTTGTAGCTTCTTCCATCTGCCAAACATTAAATGAGGCACTAGGACAGAGAGTTACAACAATGAGTAAGACATGGTCCTTGCAGTCAAAGAACACATCATTGAGGAGAACTTAGAGGATATATTTAAAGTGAGGCTTGGAAGAGTCTGTGCTTGACTGTGGGATGCCAGGGTGAGAATATGGATGCTGTTCCAGTGGTAGCCCCAGGCATATGAGGGTTATTGCTATGTTTACAAGAGACTAGAATGTAAAAGAGAATGCGTATAACCTAAAGCATTGAGACTGGGGATAGCTCTGAAGTGTTTTAGGTGGAAATGTCTCCTGGGCCCTTGGATTTGAGAGCAAAGACCAGCAAACCCTGTCAGCATGGACCAAATCCTGCCTTCCCCTTAATTTTGCAAATAAAGTTTTATTGGAACACACTCTTTAGTTGACTTAACCATCTGGCTGCTTTCATACTCTAAGTACAAGTTGGGTAGGTGCAACAGAAACTGGGTGGCCACAAAGCTGAGATGTTTTCTCTCCAATCGTTTTCAAGAAGTTTGCTGACTCCTGCCCCTGAACACTGAGAAAAGAGACCTGGGATGGAGACAGCTATGTGGACTTCATAGCAGCCAAGGAAGTGAGTGAGCCCATGCCAGAAGATGGTATATGAGAGGAGATGAGGGCCAGGTCAGAGCCCTGTAAGAGACACTGATTTCCAGCCTCTTTGTGTGCCTCAGGAAGCTCCTCTAGCCAAAGTATTTTTTTCCCCTTGATAACTTTTGCAGTAGTTATTTGATTTTCTTTTTATCTTGACACTTGCACATTTATTAAACCAAGAAACTTAGCGCTAGTTCAGCAAACCATCCTGCATGTAATTTATACTGCTAATAATTTAGCGGATGATGTCTGGTAACAAATAACTAGTACCTTCAAATCAAAACTGTGAGTAAACATGATCGTTGGGGCCTCACAACAGAGTGGAATCTCCTCTTCCCGTGAAATAGAAAGGGAAAATTGAATTTACACGTAGATGTGTTTTGTCTGACTGCTGTAGCTGGCAGGGTTACACAGAGGCGTCCACAGCTCTTGCAAGTTCCCTGTCCTCCTACTACATTCCCAGAGCAGTGCTGACCACAAGCTCCCCTTTTCTTGGTGCTTTGCCTAGGTGTGAGATGCTGGTCCCTCAGTCACACAGCAGAGGCTCAGAATGCAGGGGCTGAGAGGGGAAGTGGGATTCTCCTGATAGTCTAGTGCCTACAAACAGAACCTCGTGTGTGAAATCTGCACATTTAAAGTCATTCGGGGCCATAAACTCTTAAGTACCTCTAGCTCTTGCATTGCTGTAATCACAATACCTGACAAGTACAACTTAGAGGAGGGAAAGTTTATTTGTGGCTCTTGGTGTCAGAGATCTCAGTCCGTAGACAGCTGACTCCATTGTTCTGGGCTGATGGTGAGGCTGAACATCATGGGGGAAGGGTCCAGTGGAGAAAAGCTTCTCGAGGTGGAGTCAGGACACAGAGAGAGAAAGGGAGGGTCCACAGGGAAGAGGCACCTTTCCAGGAGAGGCCCTCAGTGTCCCACCTCCTTCAGTCACGCCCTACTTGCCTACAGTTACCACCCAGTCCATTCAAACTAGGAAGGACTGATTTGGTTTCAGTTCTCACAATGCAATCATTTCACCTCTGAGTATTCCTGCATTAACAAGAGATGGGGGGGGGGGGGGCGTGTTGTGGCTCAGTGGTAGAGTGCTCACCTGGCATGCATGAGGCACTGGGTTCGATCCTTAACACCACATAAATGTAAAATATATTGTGTCCACCTAAAGCTAAAAAATAAATATTAAAAAAAAGAGACATCTGGAGGGACACTTTATATCTAAACCATAACAACCTCTGAGGAATCACATAGAGGTCTTTGTGGGTACAACATTTTAATGAAATCATAAGAAAAGGAAAAGGTTGCAGCCATCTGTTCTTAGCCTACTGTGATTAGAAAAATAATGCGGGTAGTGTAACTACAGGGGTCCCAGGTGAGGGGAGCTATGGAGGAGAGAAAGGCTGCAGGTGGAAGTCAGCTCGGCACCTTCCTGATGGGCAGAAATTCAAATCTCATCCTATTTTATACTAGCACAAAGGTGTCTTTTGTATTCTCTGGTGCCAGGCCTGGTGCATGGTACCTTCCTGACATCCTGTAATTTCGCATCCTGTGGATACAATTCAGAGTTGCAAAATGGTTGATTTATATTTAATCCTTTGATCCTTAGGTCAGAGGGACTCCAGTAGCTCTTTTGATAGGCCCAAGAGATAGTGGTGCCAGATTACAGGTGCCCCGTCTTCTCCATTTCCACAAACCACTGTATTTCTGGCATGTCTCTCCCTCCCTCCCTCCCTATGAATGCCTGATGCTGCTGTTCACAATATGGCAATGTTAGGGTTTTCTGACAGGGCCCTGGATCCTCAGGGCCTTTGTTTATTCTGGAACCAAGTGGCACCAAAGCCTGTGTCACAGCTTGCTCTTTAGGGGGTGAATAAAACCAGTGTTGCAATGCCCAATTTCTTTGTGTAGCCTCCCCTCCCCCACCCCAGTCCCTGTCTTTTGTTATTTCTGCATTTTTGTGACTCTCCACTAGAGGGTGGAGCAGAGGATTGATGAATATGATAATCATGGCTACTTAGAGTGGACTGTGCTCAGCACTTGACACATTAGCTCAGGGAAAACTCCTGGCTCTCCTCATAGATAGGCCCAATCCAATAGTTTTTTTTTTGGGGGGGGGGCGGGTATCAGGGATTGAACCCAGGGATGATTCACCTGAGCCATATCCCCAACCCTTTCTTTTTTATATCTTATTTAGAGACAGTGTTTTATTAAGTTGCTTAGGGCCTCACTAAGTTGCTGAGGCTGCCCTTAAACTCAGGATCCTCCTGCCTCAGCCTCTGGAGCCAGTGGGATTACAGCCGTGTGCCACTGCCCCCAGCTAGATATCTAGATATCACTATTCAAGAGGAAGCAAGGGAGGTGCTGAGAAGTTAAATCATTTGCCCAAAGCCAGATTGTCAAAGCCAGAAAGTGACAGAACTGGATTTAAACCAGACCAGTGTGGGAGTTCCTAACCACCATGCTAATTGACAGCAGGAACTTCAGACACAGGAGACTTGAGTCCCAAGGCGACCAAACTATGGCTTAGGATTTTTGCAGTCTCTGCTTCAAGGAGGATATCCATTTGTTACCCCTCGTTCCCCTGGGCTTAGACACACTGTTAACCAGTGGTGACAGAACCCGCAGTTCTGAATAACAAGAGCATCCTTACAAAGTTTGCCAATGAGGCTTGTCTGCCGGCATCCCCCCAGATCTGTGACTGTACATTTTCTGTAACTTCATTATAAAAAATTCTCTTTATGGAAAGAGAGCAAGTGAAGTAAATATTTAAAAAAACATCAAAACCAACAGAGCCACTTTCAGGGTGCAGCCTCTTCCTTTACTCACATCTAACAGCCAGTTGGACCCCAGACTCTAACTGGAATAGCGACATTGATGGCTGTTTTCAGATCTTAACCTGTTAGAAACTGCCTTGCCACAGCTGGATGCCTGTTTCCCCTTGGGTTCTCTCCTTGCCTGGTTTCTTTCTGTCTCCCAGGGCTCTGATCGGCTCCTTCCAGGTTGAGGGGAACCTTCTGTGGAGCGGTTGTCTTTGGCCCTCTCCCTCTGCCTTGGAAGTGCCCTCTTCCTTTCACCTCCAGCCAGCTGAAGACATGAATCTGCTCCACATCGAGGCCACATGGATCCCATCTTATTTATTCTCAAACACCAGAATCTAAGTCACTTAAAATTAGTCTTGATGCTGTGAGCAATTAGGTAAATTTCTCCCTTATGGGACATTTGAAAGTGGCTTATTTTTAAAACTCCCTTTAGAATGAGTTCTCTGACACATCACTGTCTCATCTAAAAAACAAGCTCCAAAAGATCTTTATAGATTGTTAGCTTAGTTGTAAAGGTTCATTGGAAAAAAGTGGTTGAAATTCTTTTCAAGAATTAGATTTCTAGTTTTCTGTGCATTTCATCTACGCATGCTTTCCTAATACGTTCCTCTAGTGTAAACAACCCAAGATCTCATTGCAAGTGAATAAAGAGTCTGTAAATTGATTTCAGCTGCCATGCTCAGTGCTCATAGTCTACAGCCTGTTCAGCGGTAATGGAGGCTGACATGGGAAATGCATCCCAGGGGTCAGGCACTCACAGCTGTTCCCTGGAGAAAGATATACACTTATGATCTCTGTTTTGTAGAAGGGAAAGCCAGACACAGAGTGCTTGACCAACTTGTTTAAGGTCACACAACTCTTAAGTGGTTGAGCTGGGATTTGAACTCAGGCCATCTAATTTTAGAAACTGTGTTCATACCTCTTCTTTTATACCTCCTGACACACAGACAAGGAAGGTTTAACATGTCCTTTACAGATCCCATGACTCTGAGAGACGCTTGCCAATCTAATTTAAGGCATACGGTGTTAAATACCACAGTAGAAACATAAAATAGAGTGCTCTTAAGCCCTGGATATTTTCATGTGATGTTAAAAGCCATTTGGGATCTGCTTTACATCCCAGAGAATGATCAACTCCTCAGATAATTGAGGAAAATGAGGTTAAATGAGATGAAGGTCCTATCGAAGCTGTCATTTCCTTGTCAATCACCACTAATAAGGGTCAAATGACTTTTCTCACACTGTTTCCTAAGAGCTGTACTTGCCTCCACCAGCAGGTCCCTGCTACCCTGGAACCAAAAGTTTTAATTCAGTCCTCAGTTAGTGTTGCTTTCAAATGCTTTGTAATAAGGACAGTGTCCTACAGAAAGATGGAACGTGGCCTACACACCCTTTTTAATGGAGATGTGGAAAGAACGAGATTATCAATTCCAGACCCCAGGATGGAGTAGAATTTGCCATGTCTCCCCAAGCTCCTGCGCCTACAAAATGGGCAAAATACAACCTGCTCCCTCCTCTTCACCTAGTGGGAGTATTGTGAAGATAAAAGGCAATAATTGGTGTGAAAATGCCCCGAGTTGCCTAGATGAAAGCTCTCTGTGATCCCAGCATCTCATTAGAAAGGCTTTATTGGGATTTCAGTACAGTTTGGTGGCTCATAGAAGAAGCTCTTCCAACTGGCCGGATGAAGTCCTAGGTCTTTATTTCCAGAAGAGGATTAGTTGCTGCAAATATGGGCACGTTGACACTACCCAAGACAGGGACAGCCTGGAGGGTGAGGACAGAGGTTGCATCTTTTGGGAAGTACTGTCTGGCCTTCCTTGACAGGCTCCTGTGATGGATCCCTGCCTCCTGCAGCAGCCATTGGAGATGTTAGGGTGCACTGTTTCTGTTGGGCCTGGACGGCCCAGAACACATCCCCATCTGGCCGTTCAGCCCAGGCCTGCCCAGATGTTATTGACTCAGTTCCTTCAACCATGTCTGACCTGATGAGGTTTCGAATCCTCTCATTCTCTTCCAGACCTATCCCAGTCCTTCCTTAATCTTAGAAAGGGGTACCTAGAACTTTGCCTAAATAGTCCATCCAAAGCAGACCACCACGTTATTCTGCAGACATAGCTGAAGATGAGAGTTTCTTGGTGGCTTTGTCCTACTTCAAGTACTATTGAGGTTACACCAATTATAATTTCTACAGCTGTATCATAAGATCTCACTAGGTTGTGTCTCCCCAACATTAGCGATGCTTTTTTTTTTAAAAAAAAAAAAAGATTTTCAGCAAAAAATTATACTTACCTCTCTTAAATTAGAATTTTATCAAATTTCACGTTAGACTGTCAGATCTTTTTAAATACGCATTTTGCCATCCAATGTATTATTGACTTCATCCAGGATGTAGTCCGAGCTTCTAAATTTTTATTCTACAAAAGGGATAGAGCATACTTCCTGCAAATATGCTAATTTTAATTTGATCTGTTATACGTGGACAGTTTGGGTAAGAATACTCTCTGCTTTTGGTTAAATATTGCCTGGGAGTAAGGCCAAGAAATGTTTCCCTAAAACTAATTCATGTCTATTATAAATGTCAATCATCAAGTTGTTCACCTACTTGATTGGACTGATTTCTGTCCTGTGTGTTGTAATGGCGTCCTCAGTTCTTTGCTAACTCCATCTTGTCTGCTTCATTTTCTCTGATCTCCCGATTTTGTGGTTTTATCCTAGAAAGAAGTGACTGGCCCTAGTATGATATGGTTTGTTCCTAGAGAGACTGACTTGGCTCCTTGGCACCACCAGGCTCAATTCCCTTTACAACCCCCTCTCCCATCCCACTGATACTTTCTGGGATCAATTTCTAGTCCAACTACTTATATCTTGGAGAAATCTTGTTTCTTTCTTTCTTTTTTTTTTTAATTAAATGGAGACTTTGTTTCATTCCTTATTTCTGGCCTCCCTCTCATGGATGGGGAAGCTGGAAGGCCTCGCTGGCAGGTTGACCATCTCATTTGAACATTTCCTGTTAGCCTGAGGTGCCGCTCATCCAGGTGTGAGATTTGAGTTCATTTAGAGCGTTAGAAGTTTTGGTCCTCTCCAGTTTACCACACAGTGGCTTCTGTTTTCTCCTTTGCAATTCAAATACTGTTCTCCTTGGCAGGGAAGCCAATGGCAATTGGAAAGAAACTGTGACATCCATCAGCATCACATATGGATGCCAGCCAATGGACTCAGGCCTTCTTTGATGTTTTTCTGGTTCTGAGCCTCCCCAAATTCTTTTCAAAGCTTCTTCCCCTCTGTGAATGACCTTTATTAAAATACCAGCATGTCAGAGGAGGGGTGTACTTTGGAACATAAACTAACCAATGAAGTGCCAACATCTTTATTAGATGTACCCTCTCAGTTGCAGAGAAGGAGATGGATTTTGAAGGAAGACACCCTGAATTGCCCACTAGGCTGGCCTGAAATATTTTAGCTTCTGGTACCACTGAGTGGAGAAGAGCCATACTCCATCCTGGAGTCTTGTTTGCAGGAATGAAGAGCAGAAGAAATGCAGCAGAAAGAAATTTGGGTTAGGAATCAGGAAGGCGGGCCGTGTTCCCAAGATCTGCTTCTAAAACACCTCCAAGCTTCTGTATCCTTCTCTGTAAAATGAGAACACCAAATCAATTTTAAATCATCTGTAAAGTTCTTTCCAGTACAAAATTCTGAGGTCTTTTATCCTGATCATATCCCAACTATAGCAACACAGTTGGCTCTGTGTTGCACAGCCTCTCTGGGCCTTAGATTCCTCTATTTTAAAGTATGTCTAGTGGTATGGTTTTCTACATGGGCTGGGGCTTCACAGAAGCCTTCGGCAAAGCAGGGTACGAATCAGGAGGAGGGACATCTGGTTTCCCCTCCCTGTTCAACCAGAGCAACCCCAACTTTACCTTTTGGTCTTTCACAAAAGTTTTCATTAGAAGACAGATTTTGGTTATCCTTGCTTTGTTTCGTGTTTGCCTACTATGGACTGTTTCTGGAACTTGTTCATGTAGTATGATATCCTAGATGACTCTGAGGCCCCCATGTAGCTCAAGATTTAGATAGGAAGTTCCTTGAGAGTTCTACATTACCCTCCATATGCCCTATAGTTCTCCATATGCCCTAATGTATAATAAATAGGTGTTCAATAATGTTTGTTGGGCAAACAGAATAATAATAGTGATAAATATCAGAGAGTTCTTAATTCTATGTCAGGCATCCAATGTTCTAGTCGGTGACCTCAATTAACCCTTAAATTCAGCCTATAGGGCAAATAGTATTTTATCCCATAGCACAGGTACAACAATAGAAATAGTAAGACTTGGGTGGGAAAACTGATAGAAAGCAGAACCAAGGCTTTTAATCACCTTGTTGCATGGCCTCGTTTCCATCTATGGGACATGAGGACCAAAATCAGGGATGAGGAAGCTGGAAATCCAGACCCACAGGAAGAGGAGTATCATCTGAAGATAATCCCTGGAGAGAAAGAGATGATTCCAAGGTGTAGGAGAAAAGGCCTTGATGTGAAGTGGAAGGTGGATTCCATACAATTTCCCAGACCAGGAGCATCAGTATCACCAGGAGCCTTATTAGAAATGCAGAATCTCAGGCCTCACCCCAGACTTCCTGAATGGGAAGGACTGCAGTCCCTTTTCAAAAGTTTGTATTTTAATAATCCCTGGATACCAAGGGATTCTGCTGTAGGCAGAATGGCTGCTGTAGAACAACTCCAGTGACTGATTTTGCTCCCTGAAGAGTGGTGACGTTTCTGGCTTTCTCACTGTTGTAACAAAAATTCTGAATCTACAACAGTATTTTGAAGTAAACCTGGACAAGAAGTTTGCTTGGTCTGAAAGATTCTAGGTATCAGATTCCTTTTTTCCAACTTCTGTTCAGTCTGTGACCTGAGGCCCATCACTTAACTCCTGATTCTTTGCCTGTTCAATGTGGTTAAGGACGCTGCGCTCCCTTATTGGGACAGCCAGAGAAATGTGTAATTAGTGGTTGGGAAGCATCTAGTGCCCAGAGCGCCATATAAATACTGCAGGATAATAACTAGTTATGGCCTTAAATGCCGCCTACAACTTGACACATTTAAATTTTCCTACTTGAATTTGTAAAGTTTGAAGTTAATCTCACAGTTTGGTATTTGCCCTGATTTTTTATTTTATTTATTTATTTTGTTGTTGTTTGGTTGGTTTTTGCTTTTTCTTTGTGCTTCTTTTAAAATTCCAGAGAAAGTAGTTTAAGAAAATCAGAATCTTCAGAGAGAATAACAATCAAAACATAAAGTTTGATTGTTAGACATGGATTCTGCACAAGTTTTGAACAGAAAAGTGAGAGATGCCCCATGGGTTCAGAGGTTATTGGCACCTAAGATACTACTGGGGCTTTGAGGTTCTAGGCTGTGAGTCTTCAGAGAGCTCACCATATCCAGCATTTTCATTTCTGCTTGATTTTGTAGTGACCCTCCCTTTCCTATTTGGAATCTGAGAAGTTTGCACAGTGTTTTCTACATGGTCATTCTTTATTCGACTTTGGCAAACACTTTCTTTTTTTTAGGAAACCCTACTTGCTCTGCATATACAATCATTTGAGATTAGATTTATAAGCTTGCAGGCTGGTGTGTTTTCCTCTAGTGTGAAATCTGTTTTCACCTTAATCTTAAGCAACTGAATGGCCAAAATAAAGACCCAGATGAAGACCAGCAAGAACACTCCTTTTGAGAATTTGACAAGGGCTGAATTCATATGGAGAATAGAAATATGGATAGACAAAGATAAGGACATAAAACAGCTTTTATAGTGACTGTGTGGTATGAAGAAAAATACTAAATAACCATGGCTTTTATTTTGTATATTTTAACTTTAATATCAGAGCATAATTACTGAGCAGGAAAAAACCTCCACCCTTTTATTACCATTTCCTGACATTTTAAATTACACACTATTGCTGAATTTAAAAAAGAAAAAAAAAAAAAAACAGAACAGCAGAATGGATTATCCAGATCCTGAATCAACACACTAATTTATAAACTAAGTCTAAAGTAAACAATCTTATTTCTCCGTGTGTCTTATGCTGGAGGTCAAATGCTCACCATAGCTTAAAATAACAAGTTGAGACATGTTTTCATAATTGGAAATAAAAAAGAAGTCCCACCATCTGCTAATAAAAAGAAAAGTTTTGCAACAAAGCTAACAGCTCCTGTCATTTCTGAAGAAACATCTCTAAATCCTTCAGAATTTGGAGCTATGGGAGCTGAAATCACCAGGATGCCATGAACTGATGACTGATTACCTGGAAAAATCATGCTTAGTCTTAGAAGGCCCACGTGGAATCCTTTTGGTAGTTGGTCCAACTTTCTGTGTGGTGTTATTCGTTGCAGACTGAAAAGTGTTCCCTTTTCAAGTTCAAATGAGTCAAGATGAATTGGAAAGACAGCAGCTTCTCCCTCTACCCATCTCTCTATAGGGCATAGCTGGACCCAAGGATGGCTTCTGTCTCCACAGAGCTCAATGGCGATTGCGAAGCACTACAATAAATGAAATAGCAATGAGTCTGACAAATTGCAAGTGTTGGCAGCCAACAGAAAGGAAGAGTTTAACTCCTCATCTTGCACCCTAGCATTAAGCCTTCAGATAAGGAAAGAAAAATAGCCAGCCATCAGGACAGTGTGCCCTTCATAATGGAACATGATTCAGCCAGAGATATTTCCTCATTTTTTGGATCACCTATCTTCCCTGAGCTTGTCTTTTCTTATCGGGTGTAAATTATTTGTTTGCAATTTTTCTGAAATTGCTCTAAGAAGATCAATAGAAAACCTGCGAGGAGAGAGAATATAATTTCACTACCCTCGGTTTTCTGAAAGTCTGCTGTTCTTGAATTGTGTGCTTCCTGCCAGGCTGGGGATAATGAATGCTTCGTGCGTCCTTAATCCACAGAAAATCATCAAGAAATAAGTGTGTTTAGTCATCGTTTGGACCACCACAAAGTGTTTTAATATTACCCTCTTTAGTTGGCAAACTTGTACAATAAAGAAACTGGGTTTGATTCAATTAGATAATTTAAAGTTTCCTCTTGTAACTTTTAAAACAGGAACTGCTGCTTTTCAGAGAAAAGCTATTTTTTTTTCCTGAGGACTCTGAAGGCAGTTTTCTGTCTTTCTCTCTCTTTTGAATTCCCAGAGCTCTCACCATCCAGACCATTCATTTCTCACTCTTCTGTATCCACTTTCATATGCCATAATTCTCTTTTTATGCCCTAACCTGACCAGACTATAAACTCCTTGAAGGTAAGAGTCATTGACCATATTTCTTTATTTCTTAAGGTGCCTAAATCAGCAGGTGGTCAGGGCAAAAATTTATGTAGTATTTAATCATGTTTAATGAACTAATTCATTTCTAATTAGAAGTTTACCCTCATTTTGTTTTAAAATCATAAAGTCATCTAAGTCTCTTTCTAAAATGACCCTGATTTCGTATACCATAGTATCCTATACTAAAGTGCTTCTTGCTGGCTCTGGGTGTATAGGATAGTCTGGGTATTATACCTTTTGGATCTTGTTTGAATCAGTGTTGCTGGGTTGAATGAGTTCATCTCAGTACACAGGTCAGATTGGACCATTTCTTTGTGAGTTGGAAATAATTCAGAATTGACACCACTCTTGAGAAACTTTCATAATTGGAGCATGTTAAGAAAGAATACTTCTCTTAGATGGGTATTATTTACTTACTTATTGCAATTGATAAGGAAGTAACAAAGGTGATCTTTCTGAAACTTGTTTTCAGAATTTAACTTTGGCTACCAGTTGACCTTCAAGAGACAAACCCATGCTCTTGGATGTTGTGTGTGTGTTTTCCAAAAACAAAGGGGTTATTTAGTATCTAGACCATATCATTTAAATTCTTAGAAATCCCATAATTGCAGATTTGTGGCATGTATATTATATGAAGAAAAGAAAAATAACCCATGAAACTTTGAGGACTTGTTTATGCTCAGAATACATCACAGAGGAGTAAAGAGGAGAGTGTTAGTGGGGTGTTATTGATTTTATTTTTAGAAAAAAACAAGTGCACAGCTGCTTATATACATCGAGTCAAAGCAGAAGTTTATTACAGATGTGAAATTATGCTGTGTGTACCAAGGATAAATGTTTATTCATATTCTAAATTTAACCACCCCCACACTTAAAGGTGGCACTTGGAAGTCAGTTTGCCATTTTGGCTCCTGTGTCAGGAATTCTCCCTGCTGCCACGTGGGGCAGAGGCAGCGCTATGGAAAATGCAGAAGGACAGCCAAGCTCCCTCCCCTCCTGTCAGGTAACACATTTGACTCTAGTTTATAAAAGGTGAGTCAGAATTGCTGTAAAAATAGATGACCAGAGTCACCGCCAGGTCTTGTTTTAGCCTGTTCTATGATCTAGAGGGATCCAGAGGGTGCCAGAGGTCATCAGGTGGGGTCCTGCAGGGGACAGAAGGCACACTCAGCTGAGATGTTGGAAAGAAGTTGACAAGGTGTAGCCAGGTCAAGAGAACCACAAGACTCCAAAGCATCCAGGAATTTCCAACAGGGCCCCTGGGCTTAAAGGGGCAACAGGAAGAGGTTGTTTTGTTGGAGCCTGGGTTCGGCTAGAGACACATGAGAGGGGCTAAGACAATGGGAGTGGTGAGGGTCACATCTGCTGCCTAGACTTAAGCAGGAGAGCAGGAGGGAGCAAAGGAGTAGACACCCTGGCATCTCTCCTCCTGCCTTCCTGTTTCCTCCCACGCCTCCCATTGTCTGAAACACTGGAAGCCAGAGGCAAGGGGTCTGCACTGTGTAGTTAGTAGAAGTCGACCCCTGACCCCAAGAGATTCCCAGGGAGAAACAGAGAAACCCCTGTCAGAGAGACAGTTCTTCCCTTCAGATCTAAAAGTGACAGACAGCGATTTTTTTTTTCCTGTTGAATTGCCTGGGAGATGGAGAAGTACAGGGAGTAGTTAAAGAAGGGAAGTGAAAGGTCACCCTAAGGAATCAGAATTTAGGTGAAGGTTTGACTTACTTGATTTGAAAAAGACTAACGATATGATTTATATCCATGAGAACAAGAAAATAAACTGTCAGCCTTGTGGAGTAGTGGTTAAGAACATTCATGGTGGAGTGAGAAGTTCAGCTTCCATTGGAGCTTGGCCCCTTACCAGCTGGGCTATCTTGGTTAATTTTCTCTCTGAAGCTCTGTTGCTTGTTTTTAAAGTAGGAATCGTTATATTGTGCTACTCCCAAAGGATTCATGGAAAGCTGAAATGGGAAGATCATTGCAAAGTGCTTGGCCTGGGACATAGTCAGCACTCAGTAAATATAGCTACCAGATGCTAATACAAACTTCAGAGAGGCTGTCTCAGAAGATGTCCTCTCTGCGTAGGAAGTCAACAAGGGTGAGGATAAGGGCATGAGGTATTTATGTTTATTGAAAAGCTGCATGAACTGCAATATCCTGAAGAGTGCTCTTTTAGTCTGTTTTCTGTTGCTCTAACAGAATGCCAGAGACGTGGCGGGTTATAAAGAAAGGAGGTTGATTTTGGTTTATAGTTCTGGAGGTGGAAAAGTCCAAGAGCATGGTGTGGTATCTGCTTGGCTTCTGGTGGTGGGCTTATGCTGCTTCAACTCGTGGCATAAAGCAGAAGGACAAGCTTGTTTGTGCAGAAGAGGTAAAACAGAGGGACAGCTTCACACTATAATAACTGGTAACTAATCCCATTAGATAAGAGCCAGAACTCCCTTGAAAAAGGCATTGATCTGTTCATTGGCTCCACCATGGACCAAACACCTCTCATAAGTTCCCACCTTCCAATAATCATGCTGAGGACCAGGCCTCAGCATGAGTTCCAGTGAAGACAAAGGGTATTGAAACCATGACCAGTGCCCAGCCTCCTGTCACATCGTTGAGTGAGAGTCTGGCTTATCTCCCTGATGTTGGTGCCTGTGGGCTGGGGAGTGGGGTCAGCAGCTAACTAAAGGAGGCTGGGCTGCTAGATTCCTATCAGAATAGGGCTGAGAAGACAGTGCCCCAGGCCTTGATCTTTTCTGCCTCCCCAGCTTCAGACTGAGGTTGCTTTTGAAAGATTTCTCAGGGCCCTGCTCAGAATCTTGCTCTGAGAAGATGAAACAGCATGAGGGAGTCATATGATAAGAGCACACCAGGAAAAAAAAAATGAGGTGTCTTGAGAAAAAAAAAAAGGATCCAAGGAAAGAACTGCAGATGAGTTGAGTCCTTTAAGTGAGTCCATTCTAATTGTTTAGTTTTAAGAAATGAAAATGGGAAGCAGATTGGATGAACATAGCAACAATAGCAGACTTGAAAATTAGGGTCAGAATGCTGTCCTAAATCCGTGACACGTGGCACAGGTGTGGATTCAATGTGTTCCTACCATTGGCACTTTCCTGGCTTATTTCTGCTGCAGCCCTCAACTCCTTTCCAGTTGATGAGCTGCCGCACCCCCAGCCCACCCACAAGCCAGCGACTGCCCGGGCAGTGTCTTCTGTAGTGGAGACCCCAGCCTCAGATGTCAGCGATGGGGTGTGTGTGTTAGCTAGTGAGAAGGGCCAGACAGTAGCACAGAATACACTGTGCTGTGGAGCCTGGCAGTCTGTGACATTTTCAGGATTATCTGGTTTTTAACAATCTGTGGATTTGACCATCCTGTTGTAAGAAAGTATTTAAAATACACCTGCAAAGCCAAAGATAAATAAATTCAATCTCATGGTTATAATTTCACCACGCAAGTTGAGACTGGAAGCTTTGGGCAAATAGAGTTGTGGCACAATTATGCACAATTATGGCTGGTGTGGATGTCCTTAAGGAGAATCCAACTTAGGTTTTTAGATTTTGTTTTGTTTTTGTTTTGTGTGTGTGGTGCTGGGGATTGAACCCAGGGTCTTATGCATGTGAGGCAAGCATTCTACCAGCTGAGCTATATCCAGCCCCCAACTTAGTCTTCACCTCAACTTCGTGGTCACTCAGTTGGTTGATCAAACAAACATGTATTGAACACCTGGTGTATACTTAGCATTAGGCTTTGAGAGGCACTAAAGAGAAGAAATCTACAGGGGAGGTCTGAGGGCTGAGGTTTGGGGGACACACAAATGGTTCCACTAGTGTGGCTTCCAGTGGGATTTCCACCTCTCTTTCATTCCTCCAAGTGCCAGAGGACACTGCCTGGGAGTCATCATGGTAGGAGTTCTGCCTTGAGCTGCAGAGTTAACCTGCCACAGGCCTTCAAGAGAAGGTGAGACAACAGCTCCCTCCTAAAGAATCCCCTATGCTGTCTCCCTGCTTATGACAGATTGCAAGCAGCCCCTCTGTCCCAAAGTTGCTGGACCCTCCTGCAGTTATTTGCCTTTGCACTAAAGATCAGCAACGGTGGCCTTTGTTAAGATGCAGACTCTAGTGGACATGGTTATTTTTGCTTTTGTAAGAAAGCACTTTCTTCAAAAATACTTAGTGTGGCGCATGCCTGTAATCCCAGCAGCTTGGGAGACTGAGCCAAGAGGATTAGGAGTTCAAAGTCAGCCTCAGCAACCTAGTGAGGCCCTAAGCAACTCAGTGAGACCTTGTCTCTAAATAAAATATGAAAAAGATCTGGGGATATGACTTGGTGGTTAAGTGCCAATGGTTCAATCCCCAGTACCAAAAAAATAAAATTAAAATTAATGCTTAATGTAGACCAAAAAGTCTCCTTCCTTCTCACCATGCTCAGAAGTGAAAATGTCATCCCAGCCCTTTCCCCTCCACCCTCCCTGCATCCCCAGTGCACCCAGCCTAGAAACTACTCATCCTTCACTGCCCAGCTCCATGGTTATCTCCTCTCTGACATTTTTCCCATCAGCGTCCCACTCAGTGGTGCCAGGAGCCTGGCTCCTGCCTTTGCATTTACACAGACCCACCCCAGTGACCCCCTTCACCTCTGTTCCTCTGGAAGCAGGAACTGCTGGAGGGGAAAGACCCTGCCATCTATGTGTCCCTAGGGCCTAATCTGGGATCAGGAACAGAGTGACGGGTAAATGTTTGTTAAGTGGACAAATTAGGAAATGAGCAAGTGATCTTTTAGAAAGGCACAGGTGTGTAAATACACAACGGCTCCTTACGACAGTGGCGCCGAACATAGACAAACAGAGGTTACCAGCACAAACAGCCTCAGACAGAAGCGATTAGAGAAAGGTTTGTTTTAATATTTGGTTTCAGCTTCTGGTAGTGGAAGCAGGAACTTTCACGTGCTTCAATTAAGAAGACAAATGTCCTCCTGGGCAAACAGGGAAAGGATGTGACTCTGCCACCAGTACATGGCATGGCGGTTAAAGCCTTATGAAGACATGCAATGCCAAGATAACAGCAGGGAACGGGCAGGGGCCTATTCTTGCTCTGTTATGCAATGTAAATACTTTCTCTTGCAGAAATCATTGAGACCACTTGTTGTTCTTCTTAGCCCTTTAATTATAGACTCTCTGATGCTGTCACCTACCCTGCTGCAGGACGACAGGCAGGCTTTCCTTCCTGCATACATTGCTCAAGCACTTGGCCTTGAGGTGACAGTGCTTGCTAATGTGAGCCTAATGTGAGTTCTGCATTCGCATCTTGCAGGGCCTCCCAGGGCTCTGCTGCAACCGCAGGGTCCTTGTTTCTCCCTCCTGGTGTCACAGGCATGCTTCTCAAACTGTTTTCTTGTTTTGCTTTGCTTTGTGGTGTGGTTAGTGAGGTGTCTGAACTGTTGCTTGTGCATGTGTTTGTGATCTTCAGAAATATTTTTTTGCAAGAAGTTATTTTTAAAGCAAGTGATAAAGAAACCCCAGAACACTGAAGCCTTGGAGCAAAGCAAAATCTGAGTCTCAGGAGGTTGCTCATCACTGAGCCAACTTGTCTGCTAGCCAGCTGACTGGGCCCCATCTACTGTTATATCTTACTCAAGTAGGTCAGGATTGGGCTGCTTATAAATGAAGACAGACAATAAACTTGTAGAAAGACCCAATAACAGGTTTAACATTAAGAAGTAAATGTAATTCTCACAATAAAATGTGATAGGCCAGCCTTCCCAAGATGACCACTGGGTGACCAAGGACTGGTCATGATTTCTTCTTCTTTTATATTTATTTATTTATTACAGTTTAATAAATAGTTCTCTTAATGACTGCAGAAATGTAAGGCTGTTTGGTAGTATTCAGAAACATCACAGTAATGGTGTTTTTTCTGATTGATTTGTAGTCTTTAATAATTAGAAGGAGTGTAAAACGTCTGTCAAACCATTAAGACTGCATTTATGCATATATCATTTTCAGGATTATTGGTAACCTGGGCCTATTTTCCCTAAATAACTTTGCCTCTTTGTCTTACAAGGCCCAACTCCCTCACATTCACCTCAGTGACTATACCTTTGGTAGTAACACTCAAAGTTGTATATTGTAGGGATGAAGGATTCTTTTTCACCCCAAGTATTGGGTAGGCAAAAGGTGGCTTTCAGTTCAGGATGTGTTACATGGGCCTTCTTGAGACGTAAGCCCATTGGTCTGATGAATCTGTCATGTTTAGGTGTTTTCTTGTAAAGCCTTCTCCAACAGAGCAGACTTGAGCAACCCTCCTCTTCCAGGCCTTCTTTATTCTCTTTCCTGTTTGAATCACTTTTAAGACTTCTGTTTCTTCCTGGGCACCAACCTTGGGAAGGGGGGACTTCCCCTTCCCCCCCCCTTCTCTTTTCACTTTTGTTTAATCTTGTGGAAAGTACTTTCACTTGGGTCTGTCCCTCTCTGTCCAGGAGATAGGCTGGTACTGCTCCCTGGGGAGTCTTTTCAGCCATTCTTTTGTTTGGTATTTCTCTTTTCATGCATCTTTTTCATTTGTATTTTCTCCGCACCAAGCTGTGTGTGGTAGAGTTTGGCCTTCAGACCAATCTTTTTTTTTTTTTTTTTGCCTTCTTTGAATGTTCTCCACTTTTCTTCTTCCTCTTTTTCTCATGGTAATCCAAATGATATCCATATTTATGGTGTAATTCAGTATATTCATTTTGTGGCATGGTGACAGCCACAGAGCTGCGGGCACAGCCTCCGGGGCCAGAAGCAGCTCTCAATTTCCAGGTACCAAAGACCCAGGAGCTGGCTCCTTGCAGCGCAGAACAGGAAAGAGCTTTAAAACTGCAGGGTGAGGAGCACGCATGTGCATCCTTTCTGAGCCTCTCTTTAAACCAGCTGGCCATGATTTATTCTTTTTTAAAAAATATTTATTTCTTTTAGTTGTACACAATGTAGTATGCTTATTTTAAGTCCTTTGGGTATAAACCTAGAGGTGGGCTGCGTAGGGGTCTCTGGACATATAGCAGTCCTATTCTGAGCAATCAGAAATCAAACATAGTAGTCAGGTATATAGTAAGATGGTACTTTTATTATGAAAGGCAGATGGGAAGACTGTTAGCCAGGTGGGCTTGCTAACCACTGAGCCCCAGAATTAAGCAGGCTTACCTGTGCCCAGGTGCTGCAAAGCTAGACCACCAGAAAGCAACCCTTCACCAGCAGGACAGAGCCCCAAGGGCTGGCCAAAGCCAAGACAAATCATTTCCACCTTTCCAGTGAAACAGAATAGGCCAGGCAGAGAGAGTCCCCGAGTTCCCTCCCTGAGCAGCAATGCTTTCTAACACTATCTTCATGCAGAAGCATGTGCTCATCTGGACTAATTCTCCCCACATGGAGATGAGGAAACTGAGGCCAGTCTGGCTTGAGGTTGAGGGAGGAGCCAGCAGTCACCCAGGACACTGAGAGTGGAGCTGGGACAAGAAACCCATCGCTGCCTCTCTAACTTCTCTTGGTGTGTTGACCAGAGGCAGCCATCTGATCTTGCCTGGGACCCTCAGTAGAATTCTTTCCTTCACGTTTGGACACAGAGCCCGTGACCCTCAGAGGGGCAAACTCCACCACCACTGGCTGCTTTCAGCCTGTCAGAGGACAATGAGCTGGAGAGTGCTGACCACTGTTAGTGAGCAGCTGCCCACATGCCCATTCTTGATATGAACTGCTGCAGTTATAGCAACCACACCAGTCGTCATGACTAGTGCCAGTTGTAAGGAATGGCTGTGCGAAATCCCAGCATTCATTCATTGCCAGACCAGTAGCAAGTTGACAAGCCAGGCCTAGGCATGGGCGGAGTATGTATTGATAATGAGTTCTGGGGAAGAGTCACATGCAATACTGGTCCTACATAGAGGGCCCTTTCAGATCATCAGGGAGGGATGCAGGGAAGGACAGGAGGCAGGAAAGTAGGGAGAGAAAGGGGGAGGGAAGAAGCAAGAATGGGTGGAAAAGGGAATTTTAGTTGTCAGAATTCACTTTTCTAAACGATGGCAGAAAATTGAATAATGTCACCATTATTCTGACTTCTCTAGTACTATTTTTTACAACGCTTAAACCATGTTTTATCATTGAAGCAAACCAGAAATAAAAAGACCTGAAATTTTCACTTTGGCTTCTGCATCACTGATTCCTCTATGGGGCTGAGGCTTTGAGGAGAAAAATCATTAGGCTCTGAAGCAAAACAGATCTGGATTTGAATTTCACTTGTTCACTGGGCATGTGACCTTGGGAAAGATAACTTAATCTCCTTGAGTTTCATTTTCCTCCTCTCTAGGAGATAAAAACACTTGTTAGCCTCGGGACTTCTTAGGTGCCTTGTTAGCACCTTGAACTTTCTCTATAACACTTTTCAAACTAGTTACTTGCTTAATGTTACTTTGACCTTGTTGCTGGACTGAAGGCAGCTTGAAAGGAGGACTGTTCTGCCTTAGTCACGACTCTGAATTTGGAATGCTGTGCCCAGCATGGAAGTATTTGCTGGAAGAATGATGGGTGGATGGGTGTGTGAGTGGGTGATGGGTAGATGGATGGGTGGATAGATGGGTGAATGAGTAGAAAGATGCCTCAAGAAAATGATAACCATTCAATATAATATGTCTAAAGGGACTACCCCAGGATCTGGAACATTTCAGGCACTTAAAAATTCTTTACTGCTTTTGGTGGAAGACCTCACCTTTTTTTCTATCTCTGTGTTTCAGGATTCTCTGACTCTCAATATAATAGTGGGCAAAAATCTTTTTTAGCTGGTCAGTAGCAACATTGGTGGGGACATGGTATGTGGGTTCCTTTCATGGGAATTTAGTCTTTCATTGCCACAGCTATTCTATATCTGAAGAGACACCAATGCCCACAGTGAACTCAAGCCATTCAGAGGATATTGTTATAATAGGAGGAAAGGGTGGTTCTTCTCTCTCTCTCTCTCTCTCTCTCTTTTTTTACCTGAAATTGTACCCAGGGGTACTTAACCACTGAGCCACATCCCCAGCCCTTTTTTATATTTTTATTTAGAAATAGAATCTCACAAAGTTGCTGGGGGCCTTACTAAGTTGCTAAGGCTGGCTTTGAACTTGGGATCTCCTGAATTGTTGGGATGACAAGCGTGCCCCACCATGCCTGCCTCAAGCGACTCTTCTATATGGCAGAGGAGAAGATTGCTGGAGGTACAACCAAATTGTCCCCTTCTCTTAGCGCTAACCTCCTCAGGAAGCATAATTACCAAGATGTAGCTATGTAAAATAATCTCTTTCCTTTCCATTCCAACAGTACTTCAGGCTACTTGTGCTCTGCCACGTGCCACTTTGACCTTATGTTATAATGCCATGTGTGTGGCCAGGGGCCTGACACTCAGCAGGCAGCCAGCTCGTGCTTGTGGAGTGAACGAATGAGTTGATGTCTTATTCATCTCCCGATTCCTCGTGGTTCCACTCTGATCTCACATTCATATCTGCACCAGTGTCTAGTGCAGTATTTCCTGCCAAGTAGGCCATAAGTGCTAGGTAAATATTTGTTGGATGAACAAATGAATGCCCAAAAGGGCTTCTGGAGGAAAGCCAGGAGGACCTTCCTGTGATGAAAAGAATTTGTAAAGAGGCCGGAAAATGCTGGAAAGGAACAGGGAGAGGAGAGGCAACTCTCTAGCCTGAATGGAAGTACTGGTTGTGAGGTTGTCTCTAAAGAAAGAGCAGAAGAAGAAATGTGCCTGGTCAAGGAGAAACGACCCACCAGGAAAGCAGCCCATCTGCTGGGAGAAGTCTGCATTTTCTAGAAACTTGGAACCATAGATGGAGAGAGGACCCTGGGGGATGCAGGGTCTGGCAAACGTTTTGGCAAAAGCAGTGAGGATGATACCCAAATTGGAGCTCCTCTGTCTTTCGTCGCCCTCACCCCTTTGTTCCCCTTTATTGCCATCATTTGTCTCCAGGTAACTGCCAGACCTCCCACTCACAAGTTCCATCTTCTCTATTTCCATTCACCCTCCATCTCACTTGACTGTGGTTTCTATCCACACTAATGCTGCAAGATCACCAAACCCCCTTGTTGCACAGTGACAGGTCCTGTCCTGCTTATCTCCCTGGAAGGGATTCTGAGTTGTTGACCACTTCCCCCTTATGACTCATACTTTGCCCCCGTGTTTCCCCATCCCGTGGTTTCTCTCTTATCTTGCTGGTCTCTGCTCATTTCCCTGCTCTCCATGTGCCTTAAATTTTGATGCTCCTGCAGGATTCTGCCAAAGGCCTTCCTGTTCCACTCTGAGTATCCACCCTCTGTTGAACCTCGATTTTGGTGACTGCAGCTGCTACCTGTATGTAGGTTTCCCTTCCTAGAACCCCAGCCCAGGTGTCTCTTCTGGACTGCAGGCCTCTTAGATATACCCAGTTGGCTGTCCCAGAGTCATCTCTTTCCAACAATGGACAGCCACAGCCATTGCCATCTGCCCAACCTGTTTCTCCTCTCCTCTGCTCATTTCACCCTCTGAAGCCAGAAACCACTCATCTTCCTCTGCCTATGCCCCAAATCATTCCCCACCCCCTTCTTAATGTGGATTCGATTCATCACCAAGCCCTGTAGATTTTCTCTTCTCGGTATCTTTCAAATACCATTTTCTCCCTCTCCACTGACACTATCAGAGCTCAGATCATGGTGTCACCCACCTAGGTTACTGAGCAGTCAATTGGTTTCACTGTCTTTCCTTGCCTCTCTTTCATCGTCTCTTCCTCCAATCCAGTTTCACACTGCAATAGGAGTGACTTTATCACATTTAAGCTAGATTCTGTGTTCTCCTTGCTTGCCTTTTCCCTTGACTCTGGAGCAAAGGTAAGCTCTTAACATAGTTTTAAGCCTTTAATTATCTGACCCCCAGTGTACTTGTCTAATTTATCCTTAGCTGCTCCAGAATGTCTCCTACCTCAGTCCTCCACCATCAACTACAGCCAGCAGGCGGAACCCCTTCAGCTCTCAGAGTTACATTCTTCAGGCTCATCTTGATTTCTGCATCATGTGCCTTTAGCCAGTTTGTCCACAGAGGCCCTCCTCACAATTGGCTGCTGCATTTGGTGTCCTGGTGACAGGGTACTTCTTTGACCAGGCTCAATGTGCTGTAGTACCAGAAGTCACTCATTCTCCTCTTTATCTTTGGAGACCTTAGGTTTGGCTTCTAGATCCCACTCTTGTGGGACTGCTTCAGAAGGAGTCCTGGATAAGGCTGCTCAAGGTCAGAAGTAATGACCACAGCATGGAGAAGGGTTCAACTGCCCCAGGCCAAAGGCCAAAAAGTCCTACCATCCACACTCTTTTTACCCATTCTCTCCTTCTGTGGCAGTTCCCTCCTTTTGGTATCCCTCAATAGAATGCATGTTTTGAGTTTCTATCATGTATCCAATGCTTTATTGTGCACCTACTATGCCATAGAATACAGCAGTCAGGGCCATTCCTGGTTTTCCATTTGTGCCCAGCTGAAGGGGACAAGTGAGGACTACACTCAGCCCTGGTCTTCCCTCACCAGGCCATGTACTGTGGCTTGGGGTTGTGTCTCCAGAGGGAGCCTCTTCTTCACAGACAGGCACTGTGCAATTGCAAAACCATCTGTCTAAGAAGGACACCTTGTTCTAAACTCACCAAAGGTATCTATTAAGCTCAAGATGACCCGGATAGCCAAGAGAAAGAAAAATGAGATGCTTGGTTTCACAGTGTGGTCTGTCCAGTATAGAGAGGTAACATGAAAAAAGAAATGGATGAGCACAGAGAGTGATAGGGCTCTTCAAAAAATTGAAGAGTCTCTGAGAAAGAGGAAACTGGTCTCTGAGGAGACCTATCTGAAGAGCCAGGACATGTAAGCCGACCTTTGGTTGATAAAGGAGCTACCCATGTGTCAGCCAAAGGGAAAAGACTGCACAAGACCTCTAAGTCTGAAATGATCTCGATGCAAAGGATCAAAGGAAGGCCAAAGTGGTTGAGGTAGACAAATGGGGTGACCAGGGAAAGATAGCCAGGTGCCAGATCGAGCAGGGCTTCCTAAGCCCCCCACACCTATACTGCCTGCCTGTTTATCATGGTAACACCTAAGGCCTGGATCCATGTTTATTCAGTAAATACCTCTTGAGTGGGAGCATCTCACCAAGCCTCAGTGTACAGAATACTGACCCAGGATAGAAGCTCTGTGTGGCCCCAGTGCCCTCTAGTGACCACAAACTCCAGCCCAAGGCACTTGGTGGCTTCATCATCTTCAGATAATCTCTGCATAGCCTTGTCCCTTGAACTCAGCCTGAGGGGCTAGCAAATTCCACCAAGTTTCTGAAATTTGTCTCATTAATTATTCTCTGCAAGTTGGACTCAATTACAAACATCTCTGTTACTGGATCCAGAGTCACGTGCACCTCAGGCCTTTATCCCTTACCCAAGAAACATTTCCAATGAGAATGATACACAGATGTCTAATTTCCCAGGGGAACATGGGAAACTGATACAGGGGATAAGCAAGAATAAGGAAGCTCTCCAACTGCCTCATGTCTCAGTGTTCTGCAGTGGTGAGGATAATCTCTAGATAATCTTGCAACTTGGGTCAGGCACCAAGTGACTGCAGTGACCTGGCAAGACCGTAGCCACGGGCTGCATACTTTGAAGGCTTCTGATGGTTGGGGACAATGTGTGCTGCAGACATATTGCAGCGTGTGCACAGACACAACACCCCACTCCTGCTGTTGTTATTTGCTTTCATTTGGATCCTAACCCATTCTGGGCCCATTACGCTAATCACCCAACAAATTCTGAGCTGTCATCTCATTGTGAGGCTGTGCCATGCCTGATTGAAAAACCTGTTTTCACCCAACTTCCTTGGAACAAGCCCACTGCAACCCATTTGCAAATGTGTGCATCAATAAATCAAAAGCGATGGCAGGGACTTGGTTTTTCTGGGAAAGTAGATGACAAAGGACAGACCTAGTCCTTCCATCATCTATTTCCCAAAGGATCCCCCTGCCCCCAACACATTATGTGCAGCTTTAGCAGAAATATTCTAAGGAATATGTCATCTCCAAGTTGGAAGATCCTTCTCTGTAGCCACACGCCCTCCTCTGCTCCTCTGGTTTCCGAAAGCCCCTGCGTGTGTTTTTCCACTACCCTAGTCATCCTCCACTGAGCCAGGTGAAGGCAGCTGGCAGTCCTTGATGTTTACAGGTATTTCCACTCCAGTTGTCACCTACCCAAGTGAAGCACATGGGTTCTTTGATTTTTCTTCATTAATCAGTCCCCAAATTCCTTTACACTTGCTCCTCAGGGGATTCCATCAAATCAATATATTTCTGGAGTTCAAATTGCCTGGAAGAGGATTGCCTTCCAGCTACAGCCCCCCAAACATGTGATTCCTGTATTCTTCCTTCACTTCCAGGCCATATGTTTCTACAAGTTCATTCCCAGGATTGTGTAGGGCCTCCATTTGCGACCCTGCAAATGCACACTTATTCTCATCTCTAAACCTTCTCATTGAATCTTAGAGGCTTCACAAGTTAAGATGTATATCAATAGCAGGCAGTGTTGGCAAGTCTGTGGGACACAGGTATTCTTACACACACTGACACAATTTTTTTAAAAACATTTAACAAAAGGTTTTAAATATACAGTCCCTTCGCTTATTTGAATTCAACTTCCTTGAAACTAGACTACACATAACAACATTGTAGCACTGCTTAAAGTAGCAAAAAGTTGAAGAGTCTAAATGTCTATCAGCTGGAAGTTATTACATAAATAAATGGATTAAGTTTTGGTAAACTCATACTCACGGAAGACCAAGCTGCAGTTAAACAAATGAGCAAATACAAACATAGATCTGTGTGTGCTGACGTAGACAGATGCCTAACAAATATCATTAAATTAAACCGGATGCAGTGGCAGCACATACCTGTAATCCCTGTGGCTCAGGAGGCTGAGGCAGGAGATCACGAGTTCAAAAGCCAGCTTCAGAAAAAGCGAGGTGCTAAGCAATTTAGATCCTGTCTCTAAATAAAATACAAAATAGGGATGGGGATGTGGCTCAGTGGCTGAGTGTCCCTGAGTTCAATCCCTGGTAGCCCTTCTCCCCACTGCCTGCTGTTGATATATATGTTGAACCATCAAATTCACAAAGCTAATTGCAGAACCATATATGGGTATGAGACCATTTTTGTAAATTTTTATTCTAGCTACATCACAGAGCAGAATCTGCAAGAATTCACTTAACTCTCTTAATGGTCCTTTTTTCAGAGGCAGGAAACTTCCTCCAATATATTTTTAAATTATTGAACTTTTCTTGTTTTCAATGATAAGTGGGTATTACTCATGGTTAGTCAAAACCAGAGTGGTGTGATCTTTTTTGGCCATGCTCTTGATCATGTAAGATGCTTTTTCATGGCTTATGCTCTTCATTGCCCCCTTGTCCCCTCAGGGTGCCTCACTCACACAGAGCTTTCTATGGATGAATCCCCAAATTCCTTGTGGTCCCCCCAAGACCAGAACGGTAGCACCAGCTTTCCAAGGATTAGTAACTTTAGCACAGAAAGTTTTCTCAAGGTGGCTTTCAACTTTTAACCTGCACATTGGGTCCCTTTAACCTGTTTTCTTTTTATTTAACATATTCATATTATTTAGAGATTATTTCATCTGAGTAGTTTATTACCTGTTTTTGTAAACTTTGGATCATTTTCTAAGCATCTCTCTCTATTTTTTTCTCCCAAGTTTCCCATTCTCCTTAGGATTGCTCCTTAGTGCTTATTTCTCAGTAATTTGTAGAGAGCCAAGGGTGTTGAGCATGGACTTTTGGTATAGAAGCATTTGTCTCTTTCCTTTAGTCTTCATCCTTCAGACTTCTTATACTAATGCACACATGCTGTGTATGTTAGTATAAGATTTGTGGGGTCTCTTTTCACCTACTTTATTTTCAAGGTATGATTTATTTAGAGGATGAGTTTTTTAAAAAAGCTACCACCTAGCACTTTTGCAAATTTATTTCTTACTCTTTTTTATTTTTATATGAGCAGTATGTTCAGAAAATTATAAAAGGCAGAAAGCAATAGAAAAAAAAATAAAATTCAGCCATATTTTCACTTTGGGATATAACAACTTTTAATAATTGAGCTTATAGCCTTCTGAGTAATTTCTATGTATGTAAATATTTCCATTTTCTTAAAAATGGGATCATGTTTAGAAAGTTGATTTGTAACCTGATTCGTTTAGCTCTTGACAATGTAGATAAATATTTTCCTATGGTTAAAGAGAGACTATGATAATAGCAAGCATTTAGTATATTGTATTTCAGGCATCAGACTGAGCATTTTAGTTTTATCTCACAATTTATCTTATGTACATCCTTCAGTTACTTTTTCATTGTATTCTTTGTATGCAATGAATTCTCTCTCTCTCTCTCTCTCTCTCTCTCTCTCTCTCTCTCTCTCCCTCCCTGCCTCCCTCCCTGTAAGTGTCTTCTCTTTTAACTTTCTCCTGCACATGACTATTATGAAGTGTATTTGTTACTTTCTCTTTACAGACTAAGCATTTTATGTCTATCAACCCATACAGTCTTCACAATGCTGTATGTTGGATGGTATTATTACTCTCATTTTTTAGATTAAAAAAACTGAGACAAGAAAGATTTTAGATAACTTGCCTGTGGTCACACAGCTAGTAAGTGGCAGAGCTGGGTTTTGAACCTTGGCAGTCTGACTCTTGACCACAGAACTATGGTCCAAACCATCATTTCCATGGCAACATATGCAATAACTATTTGATCTCGACTTACTGCACATTTAGGTTTACTACTATACATAGAGCAGCTAGTTCGTTATTTATCTGTGTGTATGTGTTTAGTTACTACCTAAGGCTAGATTCCCATGAATAAAATGTCTGAGTCGAAGGTCAACATATATTTTTTAAAGGTTAGATCCACATTAATCAGTGTTTTTAAGCAATATGTATATTCTAAACCCCTCTTGTCCCTAAGATCCTTAGGCTTTTCTGAAAATGTATTACTGTCTTCTAAGTTCAATGATAGATCTTTATTTATTTATTTTTGGATTCGGGCCTTCTTTATCTACTTCCTCTACCTTTTGCTTTTTGCCCATCTCTCCAAAAATGTTTAGTAAAATCATACATTTTTAAAAACCACCTCATTTATGTCCTGGGTGCTCGCAGCAGCTCGTGTCTCCTGGACTTTATTACATAGAAGGACAGAGACAGATCAAATCGTGTCCCACCACTTGACCTAATGGCAATTTTTCATAACACCAATTTTCTTTCTTTTCTCTATTTCATTTTTCTTTCAAGCTTCACAAGAACCGAAGTAATAAATCTGTTATATGATAATTTTGTTTTTGTGATTTCAATATATGTAAATGAGGGGGGCTGCCTGGCAGGGATGACTGATGTGTCCACGGCCTGGAAGACAAAGCTCCCACCTCTGCCTCTAACTTGCTCATGACCTTGAAGAAGCCCCTCAATCTTTCTGTGTTTCCTCTTCCTCATTTGCCAAATGATGAAGGTCAACTAAATGGCCTTGAAAACCCATTCCTGTTTTTTTAATAAAAGGAGTGTCAGGCTATTCAAGAGTGAGGCAGATCACTGAAGAGTGTTGTATGAAGTCAGAGCAAATAGTGTGTGTCTGGGGGACAGTGCTAGAAGCAGCTAAAGATTTGTTTCAACATATTAAAAAATATTTTGTGCTCTGTCACTTGACCAAGCCTCCTATCAGTGCGCTATAGTGGTTTGTGAAACGTGTCTCTAAGGCCAAGGTAATTATAGTTGTTCCACTGGAGCATGACAAATGGCCTCTCAATTTGAATTCTTTTATGGCAAAGAAAAACCTTCCATGACAACAGCACTGGAACTTAATTACAGGCTCCAGATCTGGGGGCAAGAATGGAGACAGTCATTGGCTCCGTGGAGGGAGCGAAAACAAGATCAGGGCAAGGGACGGCCCAGGAGTGGTGCACGTTTGTGGGGCTTCCTTCAGAACTTGCTGTGTGCTAGGCAGACATATGCAGTCTCTCTGAATTCCCACAATGCCCCAGGAGGGAGATTAGGACTTGAACCCCGACAGTTCATTCTTTTATAGAACCCATTTTAGTTTTAGTTTTTAAGACTTGTTTTATGCCAGCTACTCTTCTAAGGGCTGGAATGCAAAAGTGAATGAGACAAAATTCCTGCTTTTATGGAGTTTGACAAACAGTGGAGTGAAACCAGTCTCAACAAATCAACAAATCAATAAATAATTTCAGATGGTAATAAACATTATGAAGAAAAATAATCTGTGTGTTAGGAGAGGGACTGGGGGCGGGGGGGAGGCCACTCTGCGAGGTTGGCAGGGAAAGCCCCTGGGAGGTGATATTTGAGCTGAGCCCTATGTGGCAGAGCAAGTGAGCCATGCCAAGATCTATTGCAGGGTTTTTACAAGGAGAGTCCACAAGAGCAAAGGCTGGAGACTTGAAAGAGCTTGGCTTGCTCTAGGAACTGAGAGGAAGCCAGCAGGATTGGATGAGAAGTAGAAAGGAGAATGTCTGCATGCAGCAGAGTCAGAGACGTGGGCCGCTGCAGATGATGCTGTGCCTTAGGCCACAGGAGGGCACTCAATTTTACTGTAGCACAGAGGGACAATATGGAGGGGTGGATTTTGTGCAAGGGAGGGTTCTAATTTCCAGTTTCTGTAGGTGCTCTCTTCACCTCCACGTTGTGTTACCAATAGGGAGCAGCTGGAAAGGGGAGGGTGATTTATGGAACATTCAGGGCAGCCTCTATCAAATTTAGGTTAGGGCCCAAACATTTCCATTGAAACCCAATCCTAGGTTTTTCTCAGAACAATAAGACTGAAATGGAAAGTGAGAGGTCATTTATTTAAACTTCTGGCTTTAGGTAAGAAAACCTCAGCAGATCCAAGCTGAGCAGCTGGACTATATTCAAAGATCTGCATAAAGGGGACTGACTACCTCCTCTGTCTTAGGGATGCCTCCCAATATGTAGAGAGTAGTGCTTAGGTCATGAACAGTCCTGACCATTTTGGAGAGTCTGTGGGTTGTACTTGCCTCATAGAATAAATGTCCTCTGAAATGACAAGACATTATAGTTTGGGGTAGATGGATAAACATTTCTGTGCCATGTGTCCATGTGGTGTGTGTTTATCTTTATCTTTGAAAAAATGTTTTCAAAGATGTCATCCACACTTAACACACAGGGTCTGGCTTTTCTGGTAAGGTAACATGGGATAGATGATTCTAGAACTTTATTATAAGTTTAGCAAATTGATTTCTTTTATTAAAATAGTTTTTAAAAAAATCACTCATATTAGCCCATTAAAATTGGTTTGTTACATATGGGATGAAATTAATTGATCATTTAAATTACAAGCTCACTATTATAAGATAATTTGACAAAAGTATTAAGAGTGAGCACCTATATTTATTTAGCAATCTGAGTCTGAACAGCATAAGCCATTATCAGTGTGCTGTATTTGTGTGTGTGGCTACGCAGCTGATTATTCATATGTGGGTTCCTGACCCTACATGGGTAGCAACAGACTCATTTATATGAATTGACCTTTGCAGGCATTGAGTTGAGTGCTGTGATATGATGGGCCCAGAGAGCAAGATAGTCATTGTAAAATAATATAAGCTACACAAGTGTAACTAAGTGGGATTTGGGAAAAGTTACCACTTTTGTGTTAGTTTTCTTTCTCAAATAGGAAAACGCTCTCAAGCCATTTGCTTGCCTGAGGTTAAGTAGGACAAGGAGCCAAGGATGGGGACCCTGTAGGGACAGGCTGTGGGTTTCCTGGGAGTGGAGGATAACACAAGTTGAATTAGAGAACTCTTCATGTGCCCCGCAGATCTACGCCTTGTGATTTGGGGCAAAGAATTCTCTCCCCTGGCTATCAGGCTGGAGTATATTTTACAAGTCTTCATAGCTGTGAGCCAAGAGGACTCTATAATCACCGCATCAGAATAATAAGCTCAGCTGTCAGCACAGGGTTGTTGAGTCGACTGAACAAGCAGATTTTTCTCCCATTGTCTGTTTTCTGGAGTAATGAATACCAATTTCATCCTCTCCATTTTGCTGTAACTCTCTTGCTCTGACACTTCTGATTGCTGAGAGGTTTCTGAAAATTTTCTAAGTCACACATTGGAGTTAATTCAAGGAGATAATGCAATTCCAATTGGATCATCAGTGTTCTGCTGTCAGACCCAGGATTTTTAGGAGCTCAGTGAGTTGGGTTGTTCAACTTTCCACATTTAATATTCCATACTTGCCACTTTGCATCTTGCCCTCAAATCTTAATAAATGGGCTAAAGGTCTGATTGGAAACTGTGAGGTAAATTATATGTTTATTATGCCAAGTTGAGTAAATAGTGTTTGAAAGGATTACTAGAGGGTACAATCAAGTTAATTGCTTTAAAAATCTTTTTTGATTTACTGGGCTCTATGAAAATTGTTAGGCAATTGATGCTGTCACAGTAAGAGATCTGAAGAAAGTGGTGTTGGGTCTGCAAGGTTGCCATGCAGGTTCCCTTCCTCGTGCCTGGAACTGTCCCCTAAATTAGTGGAAAGTCCCCTGGGACTGGATGGCAAGTACTGCTGACAGTTACCCCTCCAGAGAAGACACTTGTTGACAGTTTGATGTGCAGACCTGCAGAGTGATTTCTTTCTTTTTTTTTTTTTTTCCCTAGATGCTGAAGAATACCAGCCTCCAATATGGAAATCATACTGTGAGTACCTGAAATGCAAGCCTCCTCAGAAATCTAGCCAGCCTGCCTTCTCGAAGGCTAGTGTTATGGAACACATGCAGTCCCACACCACAGCACCAAAACCTGAAAGCCTCCTTTTTCCACCAAGGAAAGAAATAACTCAGCACCCCGCCCGCAACCTCCAAGACTGGAATTGTAGAGAATATACTGTGGGTTGCAGAGTCTCTACAACCTCCAAGACCCACTTCAGGAATGCTTTTGGAAGGGAGGTGTACCTTCTGACTTTCAATATGGGGCTTTGTTTTTATTTTTTGCACATTTGGTCATCAAAGGTAAAATGTGTTGACTTCCATAAATTATGCTCTTGGCCATAATTCAGCCTATAGTATCATATGCAGTTATCTGCTAAAAAATTAACAGCAAATAATAATGTTTGGTCGCTAAGGATGACTCCTTAGGAATAGAGGTCATATCTGAGTATCAGTGGCCCAGTCAGCTCCCCTCATGAAGACAACAATGGTCATCACTTCAAACTCATGTTCTCTTTTCTTGGTATCATCTTCCTGACTCAGTAATTCTCCAGAGAGAGAAGGAGGAGTGTGGTGGGTTGGAAACCAACCATACTGGGGCCAGAGGAGGCAGGTTCTCATTCGGCTCTACTAGGTACCAGTAAAAATAATATAAAGTATTATATAAATATTAAAATAATATGCTGTAAAAATAATTATTAATATGGTTACTGATGTTGCTGTTATTGCTAATGTCCATTGAGAACCTGCCTTGTGCTAGCCACAGTACTAAGCGACTGAACCTTAGATTCTTATTACAGCCCTAATTGATGGGTACTATTATTATCTCCATCCCATATATAAGAAAAACCACAGCTCAGAGAGGCTAAGTAACTGTGCAGAAGTTTCACAAAAAATGGTGAACTGTTATCCAGAGTGGGACCCAGAAACAAGCCTTACCCACAGCCAGAAAGTCTCCAAGACGTTTTCCTATGTATTTATATATGCATGTGTACATATACATATATGCACATTTATCATCCATATAAATATAGACAGATATAGATGTGTGTTGCATAATGACACTTCAGTTAACAGTGGACTGTACACAGGATAGTATATACTCTACAACCCAGGCGTGTAGTGGCCATACCAAGTGGGTTTATGGGGATGTTCTCTGTGATGTCTGCATATCATTGAATTCACTTGGCAATGCATAGCTCCTGTCTATCCCCCTCATTAAGTGATGTGTGACTGTATGTATATTATAAATACATATGCACAAGCACACACCTGTAGATTACTTGTTACAAAAGCAACACAAAGCTGCAAAGAAGATAAAACATTAGAGAAATAAAGAATAAAATTTTCCTGTAACCCACAAACCAGCCTCCAACTCATATTCCAATGCCCCTTCTCCCTTCCCCATGGATGGCCTGTATCAGTTTTCTAAGGCATTCCCTTCCCATTATTAAAAAAAAAAAAAAAGCCTAGCACCAAGGCATCTGTGGCTGGGACTTTGTTTGGCCCAAGTGGTGAATGCTGCTTTGTGTTCTTGAGCTTGCTTGTTTCAGCTTCTCAAATATCTTGTTTTTGTCTTCCCACATCAGCACATACAGAGGCACCTCGATCTTTCTTTACTGCAGGAGTCTATTCTTCCATCTGTGAAATAAAGGGGCTGTGCTAGGTCTCTAAGGGCCCTTGCAATCCTGCGCTCTGCATTCCCATCTTCGATTTTAAATGACACTACTAATGACTTAGTAATTGGATGTTTTTGTTTGTTTGTTTCCTAATGGAGTGTGAAGTGCTCTGACAGTAAATCAACAAAATACCTGTAGAGAGAGGTGCTAGGTGTTCCATGACTTGCCCGGCCTTGCACACAACCTTGCATACATTAACTACCCAATAAATATTTGTTGAGTAAATGCCACCATGGAGAGCTTTACTGAAGCGAAAAGATGGCATAGGCTCAAATTTATTTTGTCTTTTTCTAAGTGACCTTGGGCCACCTAATTTATCTCTTAAAAGCACTTTTATGTCCTAAGGAAGCTAGAAAGAACATTGCTAATTACATGTCCACAACATCAATTTTACCCTTGGCTATTGGGTTTAAATTTGATTTTTGGATCTAAATTACATTTTTAAAATTTGTTCTAGAATCATAAAACTTTATTAGGAAAAAGGAATGGCTTAGGACATTTAACACAAACATAATGGCATATAAAAAGTTTCTCTTTACTTGACCCAGCTAACGGTCAGTCAGGCTCTTTTCAGAACCCCTAGTGATCTGCATCTCCAAAAATAAGGAGAGTGTCATTCACAGCACCAAAAATATACCAATCAATGCCCTACAGGACACCACTAAGAAAGAACTCTCTTTTGATTGTCCTGAATGCATGAATTCTTTGAGTTGGGATATTGGAGCACTTACAAAGGTATTTCATACTATTATTATCAGGTTCACAGTATGCCATCTCATTCCCAAGACCATCTCCCATTCATTTGTTTGTTCTTGCAGCAAACACTTTCTGAAGGCCAGAGGATAAATATTAGGAATCAACAATGAGTGAGGTACTTCTAAAAATCTAAATATGCTAAAACAATAGCATTTTTTCTGAAAGTCCAAAAAAGCTATCAGAACATTAAATTTGTTCCGTTTGAAATAACCTATCGGTAAATCCATTCAGAACCTCAGGAATCGCCTTTGCATTTCTCTTTGAAATGCTCAGAAATCATCCTTGAGAGATTAATTTTGATACTAATGCAAACTCATTAGTATCTAAACTAATGTTATATCTTTGCTCTCATTGATGATTACTGACTATAACTTTCATTTATTTGCTATTACATATTTATTGTGAAGCATTAATCCCAATTATGATAACCTACTAAGAAAAATTGGTGTACTTCTAATGATTGAGTTTAAAAAGCTGTTTTTTAAATTGTAATGCCATTTGCAATGTTCTTGGCTCTAAGTTACACAATACCCCACTCAATCACATTGATTGACTTAAGCAAAAAATCCAGAGATAGTGGCTTCAGTCATAACTTGCTCCAGCAACTAAAATAACATTACCACAGTCCTTTATGTTATCTCTTCCTTCATTTGTTCCACTTTCCTATGTTTGGTACATTCTTAGCATGTTCTTCCCTTCTGATCCCCAGATAGCTACCAATAACCCTATTGCTTCCTCTTTCAAGAGCAGCTGGTAGCGAGACATTCTGCTTAATTAACACTTCAAGTAATATCTCAGAATTAAGTTTCAGCCTTGATAGACCTGGCTTACCTATTCCGGAGTCCATCACTGTGAATGGGGGAGTTGGGGTGTGCTAACTTTCCTAGATTGATCAGGACCCTCCCCTGGAACTCGGGGAAGAACCAATCCTATATAACACGATTGGAAAACTTGGAGTAATATTGGAAAGGGGAAGATGGACATGGATGCTGGGCAAGTAACCACAGATGTCACACTTTGAAGCTCAAAAGAGTAAGGAACTGGGCCGGGGTTGTGGCTCAGTGGCAGAGCACTTGCCAAGCATGTGTGAGGCACTGGGTTCGAGCCACAGAGCCACATAAAAAAATAACAAATAAAATAAACTTATGAAAAAAGAGTAAGGAGCTGCAGAAATCAGTTCTCCCAAATTATATATTATGTTCATTAATTTATTCATTCATTCAACCAGTGCTTATTAAGTCTCTGCCTTAAGTCAGACTCTGGGGCCACAAGGGTACATAAGATGAACTCAAGGAGCTATGGTGTCATGTGGCCGCCCTAAGTTCCTGCCCTCTCTGTTGTCCTTTGCTTGGAAGCTAACACTATCATTTACTGAGCTATTTCCACAGAGTAATCTTACCCCAAAGAATCATGTCTTCAGCTAATCCTCAAATCTCAAGACCAAATCCCAGAATATTGAGAAAGTCACCCAGAAAAAGTTGGTTTGATGCCCTAAAAATAAATAGACAAAACACTACTTTTTAAGTTTGCTTAAAAATAACAATGAAACCACCTTCAAAATTTAAGCCAGAACTATATGAACTACACTACCCAAGCAGACAGGCTCAAAAGCCAGCCATCTTGGGTATACTCAGAAAGATGTTTTTATTTGAAGATGCCAAATGCCAACTGGGCAGCAGGTGCTATGCCTGACTGACACTGTCCCATGAGACTGTCCCAGGCAGGAGGCCAAGCAGTTGCAGCTTGTGCCTGCGTTCCTAAATAGGAGTTTGGAAGCTCGCAACCCTGAAGTGCACGCCCTGTATCAGGATCACCTGGGGGAAGTTTGCATTCATTATTTCTTGGTCCTGTCGCTGATGGTCGCATGGGAACAGTTGGGTGAGCTGCAATTGAGGGAACCCCACAGGTTTTTCTTATGCACATGTATGCCTGGTACTTTTGGGTTTGGTGCACTGCAAGCCTGATTCTTGGTTTTGTCACAGTGCCACTGAACAAGAGAAGTAAATCCCACTGAGATGACATTTTTTATTTGAATATGCTGGAGGACAGAGTTGAAACAAGAGGACATGGAAAACACCGATAATTCCCTGCTTATATCCAGGAGTATTTTCCCTGAAAGTCTTAGAGGAAGGCATGGGCAATGAGCAGGGTGGGTCTGGCTCAGGGTCATGATCATGTGGCTGGACTCAGTTCTGTGATCCATGTTCCCCCTTTGGAAAGAAGTGGACTACGGGGACCATCCCTGAGGGCTCTCCTAGGAACTGATGGGTCTGGCTAGATATTGGCACTGCCCAGGCCATAAGCTTTTATAGGACTTCCACAGGAATAAGTTGATTCTGTTCCCAGGGGAAGAGAAGGGGTTAAGTTTTCTTACTGAAGAAAAAATAAAATATTGGGTTTCTAAATCTACATTACCTGTCTTGGGAATCTTGGGCTCTCCTCTACCTCCACATCCCCCAGTGACCACCACCCCTGCCAAACAGCTTTCTCCAGGGCTAAGAATTCTCTCCTGAGTGGTAGAGGGCCCAAGGCTAGGGAGTGCCTGGAATATATCTGGAACATTGCTGTAGAAGCAAATTCCATCATATCACCTCTCTGCTCATAGAACCACCTAGAAAGTGACATTCATTTTTGCATTTCGCTGTGAAATGTGTTTGTCGCACAAAGAAAATTCAAGAAGTGACATTTTGGGGTTATGTGACATGTTTCAGTTATATTAAACATGCCTTGGAGAACTTTTTTTCACAGATGTTTGTTCTGGTATAGCTAATCCTGAAAATAATGGGCAGGCTCTCATCTGAAGCTAAGATAGAAAATTGGGCTCTGTTTTTTTTATTTGGTTTTCATTGCAGTTGGTTACCCTCTCATTATCTGTATAGACAGACACATAACCCAGATGGAAAATAGGATTCTGTACTTATTTGCCAACTTTTGTTGCTTGAAACAGCATAGAGCAGATCTTACAGGTTCTCAGACCTTCTGACTAAGAAATAAGCAATAAACTAATAATGTCTGCTACTGAGGGATCCTGGCTTTAGGGGGTTGCTTAGGGATCTTCCCACTTCCTCTTACAAGTCACCCCTGTCTGGTTCTGTTCTGGATTGAGCAATTGGTGAACTACTGCATTTCTCTTTGTTAAGGCTCAGGGGGGTTCCTAGAGGACACCTATTCTGAGTATAGTGAGGCTCTCTGAGGGTAGGGTCTTTGTTCTGTCCACTGCAGTATCCTCAGGGCCTAGAAGAGTGCTGGGACTTAGGCTGTTGACATGGGAGAGGCACTGTCCAGAGATGGTCCAATGCATCCCTCATTTCTGTTATTGGCATCTCAGTCTCCCCCTTCCCTCCATTCAGTTTGTGGTCAAGTCCTTCTACCCTCCTGGGCAATCAACCCCTCTCTCGACTGCATTCCCACCAGTGTCACCTGAACTCATGCTTTCACGATCTCCCTTGTGTACACGAGAAGTACTGCTCTCTCTCTATTCCCTGTCTCCTGGTTCGCCCCACCCTCTCCCAATCAGAGAGGCAAAGGGCACTGGTCCCCTGCCCCTGGACATACATTTGAATCTCCTGAGGAGATTGAAAAAGAACAGAAATCAGGATCCTTGTCAGACTCACAGAGTGTGCATCTCCAGGGATGGAGTCTGGGAACCTGTATTGCCGCAGTCCGGCTGCAGCAGAATAATCAGGGGGGTGACGAAGAACTTGTGTACGTTGATACAGCAGGAGTAGGAGCCGTTTATTGCAGGACAGGAGCAGTATTTATACATTCCACAGAGCTTATCTAATTAGCATAAACTAGATACATCAGTCAACCAATAAGGAATCTCCACACTTAATGGCTCGCTTTTGTTACTTCTCAAACCACTCCCTCTGGCATTTTGCCAGGCACCATCCAGACTTGTTTACGAACTTTAACATTCCCCTGGCTAAATGCCAGGTGTTATTTTGACTTGTTTACAGACTCTAACACTGTATTTCATGATGGCTTCATGGAGATCCTAATGCAAGCAGCCCAGGTGGGCCTGTCCGGCTGTAGGGAACTACCAGCTGAGGCTGAGAAATACAGACTTTGAGTTCTGGAAAACCAGGATTTGTATCTCAATTTTGACTTAATCCTATTATTTGTGTGATCTTGAGTGTCTTCAAAGTGGGCAGCACATCCACTGCTGTATCAGTGAGGGAGAATAGTTATGTGGTAGCTTTGGGGGATGATTCAAGAGAAGATGCACATAAGATGTCTGGCACATAGTAGGTGCCCAGAAAAATGGCAGTTCCTAATCTTGCAAATGGCTCTATCTTTACTGTTATCCTAAAACAGATTAGTGATGTCACCTTCCTGCTAAAAACATGTCACTGCCTCCTCCTGCAGACAGAGAGCACTGAGCTCCTTAGAATAGTGTCCATAGGCCAGCTCCACAGGACCTTCTGCACACTGCACACCAGGCACAACTGCCACACTGGCCTCTGAATGACCAACTGGCACATCCTTTTCCTTCCCTGCTGATGCTCTTCCTCCTGCCCCATAACCCTCTTTCTCTTTTACCTGCAAAGCCCCACTAATCCCTCCAGGGGAGCCCCGTCCCTCTCCCCTCAGGAAGCCAGCCCCCGAGCAAACAGAACAGCTTCCTCCTTTCCTCCTCATTAAAGCTCAGGTCCCACCTTGATTTTGCTTCTCTAAGCACATCCCCCTCCTTGGGTCAGGCTCCTCGAAGGCACAGGCTGTAATCCATGGGCTATTGGAGTCCATTTCTTCACCAAATATTCATTAAGCACCTACTCTGTGCCCAGCTCTTTCATGGACACTGAGGATACTCAGTGGACAGAACAAGAGTCCCCACCCTCAGAGGGCTTCATTATACTCAGGGGAGGTAGTGTAAGAACTAGAGAAGTAAAATATTTATATTTTATCTGTTAGCGGTGCTAATGGTGTTGAGCTCTGAGATATACCAAGAAGCAGAAGGGAGCAGAGTGGTGGGTGGAATTTTCTATAGACAAGTCAGGGAAGCCCTGCAAGCTGAGATTTAAGTAGAGACCTGAATGAAAGCAGTGAATGAGCCTTGTGGGTATCTTGAGAAAGAGCAACTCAGTCCAAGGGACAGCAAGGGCAAAGGCCCAGAGGCACAGGCACAATAAACCAAGTCCCGGGATCAAAAGGTTACATCTAGCCCAATGCCCTGGGACAAATGTTTAACTTCTCTGTTCTTATTTCCTTGTCTGAGAAATGAAAATGGTAATTATAGGAAGTTGGTTTTCTGTGGGAGAGAGAGAAAGAAAGAACTCAATAAAATATTGCTCCTGTCACATGGCAGGTACTTAGTATGCTGTCTCTTCTCTTCTCCTGCCTCTCCATTCATCCTCAGAGTCTACACATAATGCTGACTGTGGTGTCTGGCATATAGCAGATGCTCACATATTGGCTGTTATGAATTGCAAAGGAGTGCTAAGCTAAAACTGCTTCTCTCTTAAAACTGGTATACATCTTGGCCTCCTCCTTAAAAAACGGAGTTCACTGCCAGGCGCACGCCTATGTCCCAGCAGCCCAGGAGGCTAAGGCTGGAGGATCACAAATTCAAAGCCAGCCTCTGCAACTTAGACCCTGTTTCAAAATTTTTTAAAAATCCAATAGGGCTGGAGATGTGGCTCAGTGGTTCAGTGCTCCTGGTTTCAATCCTGGTTACCAAAAGAAAGAGAGAGAAGGATGGATGAGTCTCGCTGAATGTGGATTCTGCAGTCCATCTGGAGCCCAAACTCTGGGGATTCTGGGAGATGGCCCCTGGGCTCCCATTAGACTGATTAACAGCAGCAGCCTACACAGGAGCAGCTGGGCAGTGCTGACCCTGACTCAGGAGGGATACAGGGCTCCAGGCAGCCACTTCTCTCTGTCGTTGGTCACCTTGTCCTCCGTCAGCTTCCTCCTCCACCAGCTGGCTTCTCTGACCCTGCCTCCAGCAGCCTCTCCGCCTTGTTTTGAATAAGAAATACATACGTGTGGCTCAAAAGTCAAACAGTAGAACAATATGGACATTGGGGAATCTTCCTTCCACTTCTGCCTTTTTTTCTTTTCATCCCCTGATGGTAATTGCTTTTTTTTTACTTCCTTGTTCCTCCCAGAGCTTATTTATGCTGATACAAGCAAAAATGAATACAAACCTATTATTTTACTCCCTTTCTTGAATGTATATATATAATACCTGAAGGTCGGGGTGGGTTTGTGTGTGTGTGCATGCCTGTAGGTATAGGTATACAATCATCCCTTGGTGTCCACGCAGGATGGGTTCTGGGACACCCTGCAGGTACCCAAATCCTCAAGTGCTCCAGTCCCTCACAACAAGTGGCATCGTATTTGCATATAACGAACAAAATCCTCTTTTATGTTTGAAATCATTTCTTGATTACTTATAATACTTCATACGATGTCAATTCTATGTAAACAATTGTGACACTGCTTTGTTTAGGAAATAATGGCAAGAAAAAAAATCATACATACTCAGCACAGATGCATTTTTCCCCCAAATATCTTCAATTGGTGGTTAGTTGAATCCTCATATGTGGAACACATGGATTCAGAGAACCAACTGTATACCTTTACCTTGACATTTTCACTCACAAAGAACATCCTGAATATTACCCAGGTCAGTGTATCAAGAGTCTCCCCAGTCCTTACTACCCCGGCACGGCGTCCAGTGGGAGATACACCATTGCTCACTTAAGTATTCCATTCTAAGGGGCCTTGGTGACCACAGCCTTGAACAGGTGGTATCATGCCAGCTCTGTATTTTGCCCTGTTCCATAAGACTATTTCTAATTTCTGAATCTCCCTCCAAAGCTGGTAGGATTCTTAAAAATAGGGCATATTGTTTTCTCTTTAATTATATTCAAAGCACTTCAAAAAATACTGAAGTTACTAAACCAAGCACAAATAAACATGATCCCTTTCCTCATTTCAGGACTTACAACATGGAAGGAGAAACAGAATTTTTTTTTTTTTTTTAGAAATCACACCAATAAGTACAGAATGGTGATGAGATAAGTGACATAGAGAAAAATACAGGAAATTATAAGAGCATAGAATAGGGAGATGGTTTTGGATCTGGGGTGAGGGGTGTCAAGAGGGACTCCTCCACAAAGATGATATTTGAACTCAAGTCGTGATGATGAGGGACAGATAACTAAAGGTAGAAAGGGAGGAAAAGAGAATACTGTAGACAAAAAGTATAGCATGTACAAAGGATCTGAGGTTGGTGCATGTGCATTTAGGAAATGGAGAGGACACTAAATGTGGCTGAGCAGACAGCATGATACATGGTGAGATTGTAGAAGTGGTCAGAGGCAAGACCATTTATGTGGGAGACTTTGGTCATGTCCAAGAGCAATGGGAGGTCATAAAGCTTTTGAGCAGGGAGGGCCATGATTTGATGGACATTGTCCAATAGTTATTCTGGCCATCAGGGAGAGAGCAGGCTGGAGGGAGTTAGAGTCTAGATCCTGGAGTAGGGTGTAGGAGATATTGATGGACACAAGTGAACAGAGCTGAGACACTTTGACAAAGCATATTGACCATTTGTCATTGATGAAAAACAGGCCACATAAAGTGCCATGGATGGTTTTGAGGATGCTGGTGGAGAAATCACATGGATGGTTATGCTTTTGCTAATGCCAGGATTTTGGAAGAGACCTAGATTTCAAGGGAAATATCATGAGTCCAACGTTTGATGAGTTGAACTTGAGATCCATTTTGATTTCTTTTTAATAATTGTTATGTCTTATTCATGCGTTATATTTATACATAAAAGTGTGGTTCAATGTGATATATTCAAACATGCACATAACAGATTTCACGCCATTTCAGTCCCCAGTACCTCCCCGTCCCCTCCCTCCCCCTGACGCCCTTCCTCTATTCTACTGGTTACCCTTCTATTTATTTTTTAATTGGTGCATTATAATCATATATAAAGTGGGATTCATTGTGTTATATTCTTTTTTATTTTTTGAATAAATACTTTTTGAGATCCTTTTAAGAAACGCAAGAGGAATCTCTAAGAGAGGCTCCATATTCAGCTTGACACTTAGAGGAGTGTTCTGAGCAAACAGGGGAGCCTTTTGCATGTAGGTGAAAAGTGAAATGTAGATGTAGAGGAGATGCCTTGGGCAGAGGGAAGAGAATAAGACCTGAGGAGGGTCTGAGAGAGACTTTGGGGATCTCCCTTGATAATGGGTTAGCAGAAGAGGAATCAGCCACAGGTATAAGAGACGAAAAAACAGAAGAGGAAAATCGTCCAGGCTATGCTGTAGAAGCCAACAGAAAATCACAACACAGCTGAATAATTAGTGCCCACAGGTTGATGATCTCATGTGCAAAACAGTGCATCATTCCTGCACCCGGTCCCACTTCCCATAGAGTGGTCTACTTGGACCTGTGGGCTTGTTTTTTTTTTTTTTTTTTTTGAGACTGGGAAGAGCATGGCATCAGTGTCTGGCCAGAGCCTTTGTGCTGCATTTTATTTTATTTTTTTAATTAGTTACACATACAGTACAATGATCTTGACATATCATACATTTGAATCAGATAGGGGAGATAGGTGTTTAGAGGCCACCTTTTTATTTTTCTGTCATTTTGGTGACCTTCTCAAAAGGCTATGTTGAACTCTGCTTTCTTTTCAGATGTGGGTACAATTGTCCTTCTATGTCATGTGCACCATCATTAGTTTGGACAATCTACACTTAGAAATGGACACATTACAACATCCAAAAGAGTGTTAGCTTGTTTCTCTTCTGTGCTAAGGCTGGGTTGTCTGCACTTAATTAGGTAATAAAACAAAACAACCCCATGTTGAGCTGAAGGCATCAGGGAGCCATAATACAAATATAGTCTAGCATTTTTAAAAAAATTTTTTAGACATTGATGGACCTTTATTTTGTTCACTTTTTTATATGCAGTGCGAGAATCAAACCCTGTGCCTTACACATGCTAGGCAAGTTCTCTACCACTGAGCCACAAACCCAGCTCCCAGTCTAGAATTTTAAACCTATATTCATATGACTGTCTGCCCTTCAATTAAAAAAAATTTAGGCCTAACAATAAATCAGACATTTGTGCTTATCCCAGTTTCTACAAAGGCTTTCCATGATATAGTTTTTAACTTTTCAAGGATTCATTCTATAAAATTAATTCTTGCCTCTTCAAGTTTCTGAAGATAAGATCATCATGGTGGTTTTCAACCTCAGATTTCATGGAACTAGAATCAAGGGTACCAGCTTTGATAGGGTAGCTTTTCTCTCTAGGAGAAGTGATCAGGGTTGAGGATGTATCGCAGTGGTAGAGCACTTGTCTAGCATCTGCAAGGCCCTGAGCTCCAGCCTCAGCACCATAGAAATAGAAAGAGACAAGGAAGAATAGAAAACGAACTGATCAGCAGGAAAACCATTCATTGTATTCTGAAAAAAATCACAAATAATAGATAAGTTGTATTATATATAATTACTGGCTTTTCTCCATGCCCAAGCCTGAAAGTTTGTCATTGAAGCAGGTTAGAAGAGAGTTACTACTATTTAAGGTTTGAAAGGGCCCAGGGAAGAGGGGTGCTGGTAGAAGGGAGGTGGTCAGATGGCTCGGAATCCTTGGTGGTAGGCAGACACAAAGGTAGGGACAGGAGGATGACTTGGTGCCGCTTATTCACTCGGAACCAGTCGTCTTTGCACATAACTGTAACATTTCAGAAAATGGCACTCGTAATGCCGGTTCTTTCCCTGCAGTGTCAAGAGGCATTGGCATTTACATTCAGGAATCCTATTACATGATCTTACTACTCAAGTACTCACAAGTAGAATTTCATTTCTAAAATAGTCAAAAGAATTTTAGCTGTATCTAGCCTTCCAAGAAAGCCATAAAATGAACAATGCCAGTAACAATTATGAAATTAAATTGGCCTTATAAGAATAAAAAAAATCAATTTTGCCAGTTTACATTCACAGTGACTCATTTCCATATAAATGACCTGATTTTATCCAGTCTAAAAAATGTGTCTGTAACCTTTTATATATATATATATATATATATATATATATATATATATATATATATATATATATATATATATATATTTACAGTTCTGGAGAAGAACTAGGTAAAAATATTTGAAGGCATGTTGGTATGTTTTGTTGATTTCTAATCACAATTATCTTTCTTTTCCCTTTTTTTGGCAGTGTATCAGTTACAGCAAGAGGCTCCTCGTCCCAAGAGGATCATTTGTCCTCGGGAGGTCAGTGCACGGCTATTTCCAAAACACCTTGTTAAATATGATGAATTGTCAGCGCTGAGTTAGTACTGGAGGGATTTCAGGTTTCCTGGGAGTTGATTTCTATTAGTGTTTGTTAACATGTCACCAAATTTAACATCTTCACAATCTATATTTTGAAATCAGGCATTATTATAAAAGTACTTACAAACTCATTTAAATCAGAAGCCGTACATTTTTAACCATGGCAGAGGTAAATCAAGCATCCTTTGTAATTCCCTCAGAATGTATATTCTGTTTTATTATTATTATTATTACTGTAGTTTGGATTTCTTAGCACTTCTTAAATGTTGAAATGTTTCCAGCAGAGCACATACAAAGAATAAGAAATATTTGAGTTCTCTGGGCACTCATATTTAGCAAGTTTTATTATTTGTCATATTTAGTTGACATTTTTAAAATGATAAGGCCTTACATGAAAAGGGGCCATATTTTTAATCTTGGCGATTGCTTAAAAAATATATGGACTCTATTTATAAACAAGAGAATTAAAATAAATTAAAAAAAAAACTTTAAAAAAGATGTTAATATGCTGTTTCTAAGTGTTCATAATCAAAAAGGTAACAGTGTTAAGAAAATGCTCTGGACTCATCAACAGCCTAACTGGCTCACAGAAGTTTCCAAAGTTTTCCTTCACTAGTTAGTTTCCTAATCGCCTGAAGTACCAGGAGTGAGGCTGAAAGGCAGGACTGAGGCTCTATTTCCTATTTTTATCCTGATCAGTTTCTTCAATAGCCAAACTAATATCCTTCAAACCAAAGGCCCACGGGCCCTTGTTCAGTTTTATTATTCCTTTGATTAAGTATAAAGTTGCAGAGAGCCTTTAAAGTACCCTGTGTGCCCTGTCAGGGGGGAAGATTCCAGTTCAACACTCCTGAGACTCATCTGTGAACTTCAGTACTCTCCAGGTCTGGTTTTGAACCTGTTTCAAAGATCTGCATACATTCCTATCAATAACTTAAGAGCAGACATCACTCTTTAATATATTTTTCTACAAAAAAATTTTACTTCTTGTAGAAGAGCAATGAAATTCATCAGGTAAACTTGATTTTAGTGAAGAGTGGACTGGAGTTTCTCATCCCAGGAATTGTACTAGAGAGGAGAAAATATTGATGGTTATGAAAAAAATCCAGGATCAGTTCCAATGTATTTGGTAGTCTGACCTTGCCCTGTCACTAACTATATAGTCTACTGTCCTTTGAATATTTGATAATAGTCAAATACAGGGAAAATAAGATAAATATCAATCTTCATATGAAATGTGCTAAGTAAGTGTGCTTTCAGTGAGACTCATTGTGAATGAGTGAGTCCCTAAGCTCTCCTCCAGTACTGCTCTTAGTGTTTCTCCATCAGAAAAATTACAACCACGTGCCGGGATATAGAGAGTTTAGGTATCTGAGGGAAAGAATATTTGTAAAATTCAAACACAACTGAGAACTCTGTCTAAGGGCATGAACAAAAATTCCCTGGGGAAGGCTGGGCACCAATGCTTGAGACCCTGGGCTTGTCAACAGTCACCCATTGGTTCATATCATATGTTCTGGAAATGGATACAGAGATCTGGTTCATTTTAGCTTTGGTCTAGGTATTGGAAATACAGCTAAGAACTTGGCTTTCAGCATTTTTAGTGTCATAAGAAAAGAGAACAGAATTACAATGTAACTCAGCACATTTTTAAAGTCTTGCCTCATGTGGGTGCATGTGTGTGTGTGTGTATGTGAGAGAGAGAGAGGACTTTGTGGCCATGTCACTCTGCCTTTGAGTCAGGTGGAACATCAGCAGAGGAGACGGGCAAATTCAGATTATCTTCAGAGCCACTCTTCCTAGGCTTCAAGTTTTACAAGTTGTCAGTGACAGTTTTACCTCCAAATACATCTCGAGTGTGCCTGCTCTCCAGGTCCAGGAAGCCATATTCATTTCTTCCCTGAGTTGGTGCAGGTCGGCAACCTCCTGTGTGGTCTTCCAGCTTTGACTCTTGGCACCCTGACTTCAGCCAACACCCGCACACTCTCTCACACACTCACACACACACACACACTCACACGTTCATCAACAGAAGCCCAAGTCATCGCTGTTACACATAAATAACACCCCTCAGTTGTTCTTCATGACTCTTAGTAGAAAGGCAAACTTCCAGGCTGAGCCTCTGAGCCACACTGTGCCTGTTGCAGCAGTCACCTCGCTGAAGCGCTTCAGACATCCAGTGGCCCACAGGAGTTTCCCAAGCCCTCCTTTACCAATGAGTTTCCTAATCACCTGAGCACAGCCACCATGTCTCTACTGAGTGGCCGACACCATAATGCTGTCATTAAAGGATATGGTACACGCGTGGCCTGTCTTTCCTTCTCATCTGTCTTTTAAACAAATCTTTCCACCTTTCTCAATTCAACTCCTTCATCAGGGATACCTGATTGATGCGTGGTCCATAGGTAGCTGGCCTCTAGAAATTCCATGTCCCATTTCTGACACAAACCCTCTTGTAAAATGGGTACTCGTCAGCTTGACTTCTTTGGAGGCAGCGTGGGGCCCAGCCAGCCAGCCAGGTGTCAGTCAAGGAAGGGTCAAGTGAGCTAGAGGAACAGGTGCAGCTGGGATGAGCCCCAGCCGAAGCAGCCACATGCACTTTGTCCTCCAGCGGAATGTGAACTGCAGGTAATTCCTGTCCCAACTCCTGGGCCTCCCAGGGGTTGGCCTCTGGGGAGCAGAGGCACTATTTCCTGTTGGATGCTGGGAAACTGTTGCTCCTGCTGGCGACGGGGTTGAGTCAAAGTCTCTGCCTGTACACAGCTGGCTGCTCAGGGACGTGCCTAATGAAGACAGAAAGCCTCCCCATTAGAGCATGTGGCCAGAGAGAGTGAAGCTTTATTAACGCATTTACATAAAGCCTTGAAGGCTATTTTGTTTGAACAATGATGTGTATTTTTGATGTGTATTTTTCTAGTTCATCTGCCCTCTTAGCTATAGCTAGTTAAGAGTCCACGTCCTTTTATACACAGCTCTCTGCCCTCCTCCAGAGTCACCAGCCCATCTCCCGCTGCCACCTCTTCCCTGGTCCTGGCTGGGCTGTTGCAGTATCCCCCATCCTCTGTTGTCTCTGTGGTGACTTCCATGGTCTGTGGGTCTCTCTCAGGGGAGGATCCTCCAGTTCACAAGATAAACGAGTGCCCAGTGAAGCCCGCAGTTGCAGAGGAGGAAACAGTGTCATTCCAGGGTAAAGCTGCAGGCCAACCGCCTTGGTAACTGATTGTCAGCCTAGGTACCACCCTCCCCGGGGACTCCAGTGGGGAGCAAGGTGAGATGAGTGTACACACGGATTCCACAGGCAAACCCCAGGAGCCAGCAGGCCCAAGAGGGCAGGGAGCTCAGCTGCAGCGTCAACTTGGACTTGTCTTGACTTCTCGCTCCACCGCTTTCTAGCTATTTGTCTCAGAGCCAACCACTGACTCTCCCAGCTAGATGGAAGCTGAAGCCAAAGGTGAACACCTAGTTTTCTGGATCGCTGTAAATATTTCAAGTGTCTACTGTGGTTCTTGGCCCATAATAGAAACTTAATTAATGTACAAGATTCAGGGCAGATTCCGCAACCCCTGGAGAGCAGGCTCTGAGATAGTCACTGGGGACAGTGGGATCCATGGCAGTATTCCCTGAATGGAAGGACAAAATGGCAGTAAATTCACAATAGCCAAGCTATGGAACCAACCAGTGCATTCAGCAGATGAATGAATAAAGAAATGTGGTACATCTAGGCAATGGAATATCACTCGCCATAAAGAAGAATGAAATCATGCTATTTGCTGATAAATGGATGGAACTAGAGACTATTATGCTAAGTAAAATAAGCCAGTCCCCCCAAAAACAAAGGCTGAATATTCGCTCTGATAGCAGGCGCTAGCACACAATAAGGGGGGCAGGGAGGGAAGGTCGCAGGTTCGTTCCCCGTACGGGCCACCAAATGCCACAGTCTGGCTGGTCACAATTTTAGATAAAGGGGAATGAAGGGAAGAGAGGGGGAATGGGAATAGGAAAGACAGTGGAATGAATCGGACATGACTTTCCTACGCTCATATGTGAACACAAGACCAGCATAACTCCACATCCTATACAACCACAGAATGAGAAGTGTACTCCATGTATGAATGATATGTCAAAATACATTCTATTGTCATATATATATGAAAAGAACACAGACAATGGCAATGGAGAAAACTAAGCAAGATGCCTGGGCCAGGAATTAAGCCACCAAGAGGAAAGATCCTGAGGCTGAGGGACAGGAGGTACAGGCAGCTAGACAGTGGGCCTGGCATCAGCTAAGCCGGGCAGGGTCAGCCACTGGTATAGCAGTTTGCTGATTCCTTGAGGTTCTTCATTGTGCATCCACAATGATGCATATTAATTGAGCTGCTGCAGCACCTGGCACTTTGCAAGCACTTCCTGGATGCTCTTTGCCAAGAGATTCAAGACGTCTTCCAGGATGCAAAATTCTCACTTGCCCTTTCGGTCAATTATCCACCAGTCACTTCATAAGCATTTATTAATTACCAAATGTGTGCCTGGGTGGTCTGCCAGGAACTGTGCAGAAGAAAACTGACTCCCAAATTTGTTTCTCTAGCTAAGACCTCCCTGTGGGCTGCAGCCACCTCTGTGCATCTGTGTGCTTGACCTCTGCGGTAGATGCCTCACAGGCCATCATGGGCCTAGCCTTCAAAAGAAACCTGGCCACTCCATTCAGCGGCACCCAACCTCGGAAGCCTGGACTCCCCTCAGTCCTTTCTCTTCTCTAAGTGACAGTTTTACATCCACATTTATCTCACATGTACCCACTTGCCTCCAGCTCCATATCATCAGTTCTTGCCTGAACTGATTGGCACTTTCCCTGCAGCCAACATTATTCTCTCTCTCTCTCTCTCTCTCTCTCTCTCTCTCTCTCTCACACACACACACACACACACACACACACACACACACACCATTTATCAGGAGCCAAAATCATCTTTGTTATATATACATCAGACCCTTCAGTAGCTCCTCATTAATCTTAGAAGAAAGCAAAACTTCTTGCTAGGCCTACAAGCCATGTTGTGCCTTCTGCCTTCTGCCATACTCAGCAGTTTGTCTCATTCTTCTTAGATTGCAGTGCCTTTTAGCCCTACTAGCCTCTATTCCTGTTTATCACCCAAACCACAATGTTGCAACCATAGGGCCTTTGCACTGCCTCTTGCCTAGAATTCTTGTCTCAGGTTCTTTGCATTTTCAGGTTTCAGATTAAATGTCAGCCAATAATAAAGACACTTCCTAAACCCCATGAAAATAACTAGATGTCCAATTCATTCTACTGTTTTTCCTATTCCCATTTCCCCCTCCCTTCCCTTCATTCCCCTTTGTCTAATGTAATGAACTTCTCTATTCTTCCCTCCTTGCCCTCCTTATTGTGTGCTAGTTAACTCCCTAACTCTTAGATATTCTCTAAGAATATTTTGCTTATAGAACAACAATCCTTTCTTGTTAACAAGGGATATGTTCCAAAACATTCTGGATACCCAAAATGGTGAATAGAATTATGTTAGTATTTTATCTAAATATACATACCTGTGATAAAGTTTAGTTTGTGAATTAGGCATAGTAAGATGTTAACAATGGCAATCCATAGTAAAAATAGAACAACATTATGAACATACTATAATGCAAGTTATTCAGAACTGAAGGATTTTTTATTTCTGGAATTTTTCATTTAATATTTTCAAGCCATAGTTGACTGTGGGTGACAAAAACTGCAAAAAGAGTCACCACAGATAAGGGGACCACTTAATAAGCCCCCAATATATTTTCTTAACATATGTATTTAATGGTTCTGTGTGTAGTTCTCTCCAGAAGAATTCATGCTCCGGAGACTTCCACTGTCTTAATCATAGGTATATCTCTGGATGGAGCACGGCCAAACAATAGTGGGTGATCAGTAAATATAGAGCAAACTCAAAAGAAAAAAAAAAAGATAGAGATCGCTAACGTAAGGAATTTAGAATCCTCAAACTATTACTAATAGCAGATCAGGTTTACTCAATGCTGTTATTAGGGTAATGAGTTAGACTTTTGGCAGTTGTGAAGGTACTTACTTAAACACAGACTAATATTTTTTTCCTGGAATAGTCCACGTTTCTTTTTGGCCTTCCCAAAAGGCCAAAATGTTTAAGATTTACTTGCATGAATAATTTAAAGTTAAATTCCACTAGAATTACCTAAAGGATACACCAAATAAGCAGAAATTCTTTTGTGACTCTACATGATTTGGTGTCATTTGTCTTTTTCAAAATCGCTGTAGTGAATACGGTATTATAAAAAGCAATTCCCTCCCAAAAAAGAAAATAAAATTACATACTATTATTTCAAATTGTTCCCTGTCTCATGCAACTTCATTCCCTTCTCCCTTGCCGTAGAATAAACCCATTGGGAACTCTGTTTTTTGTTTTTTGTTGTTTTTTTTTATGGAGAAGTGGATGGTGGAACTAAAGTTTTCAGCATTTTTGATCAGAATCCTCTTTTTTCCTGATTGCCAGAGGTTAGACAGAGTCAGATGACAATGACAAGCTTCAATTGCAATTGCACCTCTCTACCACATTTTATCTTCCAGTGAATTGTATTCACTTTTTAAAATACCGCTTAGAATATCCCTTTCTTCTTTTTTGTGCATTTTTTCACCCTCGTTTTGGTACTCCTGAATATCTACCCATTCCATCCTTTTTACTTTTATTTGTAAAATTCTTCTTTGAAGCCTGCAGCAGCATTCCACTTCTTCATTATGCTCTTGGAAGTTCTTATTAATCACACCTAGACTTCAGTTTTGCAGCTGTAGGCGTTGATCTTGTCTCAGGCATGTCTGGGAGACGTGAACAAGCTGAATGATTTTCCAAACCATTCTCAATGTTTTAAATCAAGTTTTAAGGAAAAACTTACGGGGATTTTCTACTGTTCCACTGTTCTCCGCTTTCTTCTTTTATTCATTGAAAATTGATGTTTTAAAATAAAGTGCATTTGGTGGAACATGAAAACTACTGATTCAAGACGTCCAGGCAAGAGATATCTTAAATCCTTGAGATTGATTCTAGGAGCCACAAGCAAAATCAATCTCATTACCCTTTAATTGGCTTTATAGTAGTAATCAGAAGGCTGTTTCTTCCCTGGCAAGAAATATATCTATTCTTTTCATCCTAGGCCCTCTCCACTGGTCTCTTTTCCCCACTTAATATTGACACTACCAAGAATAAAGGGCTTTGCCGTCATTTTTTTCTCCCAGGCTTTCATCTCGATCACTAATGCACTCAGCTTTTTTTTCTTGATGTGGTTTTGTCCTGAGCAAGTCTTGCTTTGGTTTCAGACTCACTAAAGTATAGGTGAGAAAGCCTTATAGTAAAATTAATGTTAGAAAACATTTTTTGACAAAATAATTGAAAAAAAAGTGTTTTTTCCCCTAAAGATAAAACCAAATGTTAGGTGCTTTAATCTATAAAATATACTTCCTTCTTATTGACAAGTACTTTGATCTACCAACATTCATAGCTGACCCCCTCCCACTTCAAAAAAAAAATAATTCTCTCTTTTTGGAGTACTTCGAACTTCTAAGGTAATACCAAGTGTGCATCTGGAATCCATTTAGACATTTTGAAGGTGAACTCATAGGCAGTAGTAGGCAGGGCTCTGGGGGCCCAGCTGCTACCAGGTTCAGAAGCTCGGAGACAAGGGACACAGGAGCAGATCTGGAAAGACCCATCAAGGAACAGCCAGAGCCTAAGTTCAGATGAAAGTGGAATGAGAAAAATGAAGGGAAGATGAAATGGTATTTGATAATAGAAAAAGTTTCCTGAGAAGATTCTTTCATCTCACAGGAGATTTTTATGTCTTAAGGTCTAACTTAAATATGTGAATTCCATTATTTATAATTACTAGAGATGGAATTCTCTGAATTCCAGGCTTTAGAGAAACAAAGAATAATTGCTGGCATTGCTGGCATTGCAACACATGCTCTGTCATTCTTCCCTAACCTTGACAACTGTAACCTGTTCAATGGGGACAGGGTGGAGCTATCCAAATTGAGAAAGAATAGCCACAAGGAAGTCGGGGCCTTGGGAAGGCCAACCATGTGCTGCTTTTATGGTTTGGATGTCCCCTGCAAAACTTATGTTGAAATTTCATTGCCACCATATCATCATTGGGAAGTGGGACTTTGAAGAGGTGATGATTGGGTCTTGGGGCACTGCCTTTATGAGTGAGTTAATGTGTCATCAAGGGTATAGGATGGTTATCTGGTAAAAAGAATGAGTTGGGCCCAGTTTCCTCTCGTGGTCTTACACATGCTCATTTGCCCTTCTGCCACATTATGTCGCAGCATGAAGGCCCTCACCAGAGGCCAGCACCATGTTCTCGAACTTCCCAGCCTCCAAACCATAAGCCAAGTAAGTTTTGATTATTGATAAACAGTCTTTAGTGTTGTGTTATAGCAGCAGAAAATGGAGGAAGACACCATCCAAACAGAAAGCAGACATGACCCCTCCACAGCCGTTGCTTCTATAACAACCCCATAGTTTGTCTGGCCTAAGGCTCAGAGGTCAGGTGAGATTCTGGTATGGCCAGGGATCGGAGAAGAGGGGCAGGTGCATAGCACTGGTTGCACAGGTGGGGTTTTAAAAATGTGCTTCAGGATTTTGTTCACCTGGTTAAACTGTAACTAAAAAATAGTGCAGATAAAAGCAGGTTGCACTTTGCCCCAGATGAGTCATGTCTCCTAAGAGAACGTGGCCTATATGGCCTAGCTGACCAAATACTGAGAGCTTGAAAACCAGTTTCTAACCTCAGCTCTATTTTCCATCAAAAAATGTGGACAGTGCATTCTCAGAGAGTCCAGACCTGAAATTTGACTACACTAAAAGAGTGTTATTTGCTTGTCTGTCTGAATATTTACTTATTGTCAGTCTTTTCCTAGTAATAAGAGCTAATGTGTATGCAGTACTTACTGTGCTCCACGTTAACCGATTTACACGTCAGCCCCTGCAGCAATCCCACGGGGACTGTTCTCCCTCTCACTGCACACAGGAGGAAAGAGACGAGCAGCCTGAGAGAGGCAAAGGCCAGATATCAATCCAGATGGTCCACATCCAGGACACTGGCTTCTAACCCAGTGCTTCTCAAAGTGTGGTCCCAGGACCAGCTGCAAGACTATCACCTGGCCCACCCTGACCAGCTGGATCAGAAATGCTGGCCCCCAGGCCCCGAAACCTGTGCTTTAACAAGCTCTGCGGGGATCCTGCTGCTCATTCAAGTGCAGGGAGCATTGTTCCAGCAACTGTTCTCACTTCTCTCTGCTATTTCATATGCTTCCCTTTGTCCTAAGGATAGAAGAATCAAGATGATTTTTCCCTCCTAATACTGGTGGACCAGCACTGTGTGAGACTTTTCATGAATTTCAAAGTAGACTCCAGGTCATCCCATAGCCTTCTTTGTTTCTTCTAGATACACTTCCTCCTAGATGTTATTTTCTGCCCTTTAAAAACATTTTCCCTCTTTTCTGTATCTCACTTTCCCACACTCTCTTAGGCTGCAAACCAAATATGAATCCTTGTTTGGGTCTGGTCACTGCTTAATTTAGCCTGATCTGTTCCCTTTGCCCCCACCCACCTGTTTTCTGCTATTGTACCATCAATGTTATGTCTGTATTCCCTTCTAACAAAACTATGCAGACTTAGCTCTATTAAGATGATTCATACTCACGATCATTCATATTCAGTGTGTACTATAATGAATTCAGCTTTTTGGATGTTTTAAATAGTTAACTTATCCAATGACTATGCATGAATCATCCTTGCTAGATTTCCTCCTGCTTTGAGTGGATCATTGCATTTACAAAGATAATGATTTCATTATCTTTATGTCAGGAATACTTTGAATCACATTTCTTTTCTCCAAAGCACTAGGTCCTTTTTCTCAGCCAATCATCTGTGTGCTTAATCTCTCAGCCCAGGTGACAAATTTGCTAATAAAAGCCAGTCCAGAGCTGGTGCTCTTTCTGCCCTGCCTCCTGGCCTCAGTCTACCACTCCCCTGTCACCTCCAGGTGGACACTGACTGAGCCATTGGTAATCAATCACCTAATCACCTTCAGCTGTGTCCTTTAATAGATCACCCGCACTTGCCATCAGCTCTAAGTACAGCATCTCTCTCTGTCTTGTTGGACAGAATAGCAAGCTTTGCTTTAGCGATGGTATCTCTTTCTTCCTCCTTATTTACATGGCCAGTGTCATCTCCCTATCTCCTGTGGAAGGAAATTAAATAGCCTTGGCACAGCCCAACAAAGGCATGTTGGTTGCCAGCTAGCACCTTGTGTCCTTCTAGGTAATTACACATCAATTGTGTGATGAATTGTTCCTATATCTCCCTGGGTACTTCTACCACGTCTGTAATTACACTTCTCGGGGTGTCTCTTGGCTCTGTGGTAGTCCTCTGTTCCATGGCTTCTCAAAGATCACGCTTAACGCTGTCTCGTCAACACCTTTCAATTCAAGGATGCAGATCTGACTCTGTTGTGTTTCACTTTTCTCATTGTTTAAAAATAGAATTCAACCATTTTCTGCCCGAGTGAATGGTGATTTTTTTTTTGGTTGGCATTGCTATAAGACAGCTTAAAAAATAATAATTCTTTCCATATAGTACAGGAAATGAAGAGACATGCACACAAATATGTTTTGACCCACCAGTGAATTAAAAGACCTTGGAGGTATTGGCAAACTCTGTGTTGTGAGATAACTGTACAATGTTCTAAAACTGATTTTTGAGAATGGATTCTCAAATATGGATTCTTAGTTTGTCTACAGGAGAACATGGGCAAAATTCAGCCTGTTGACTTTGTAATAAAGTTTCACGGGGTCCCAGCAATCCTCATTTCTTTTCTATATTGTTTATGGCCATCTTCATGCTACCATGGCACACTTGAGCTCTTGAAAGAGAGACTTTGTGGCCCTTAAAGCCTAACCTATTACTACCTAGCCCTCTTGAGAAACAGTTTGCTGATCACTAATCTTGCACCACAAAAGTAACATTAAAGAATGAGTTACTACATGTAGAGTGCTAAGAAGGTGGCCAGCATTTATATATTGGTCTTTAATTTCCACCATCTCCCAAATGCTATATAATGTTACTGAAAAAAGAAAATGTCAGCTCTATAATTAAGGGAGAATTTTATTCCAAGCCTTTTTGTTGTTGTTGTTGTTGTTACTAGGGTTTGAACTCAGGGATGCTTAACCACTGAGCCACATCCCCAGCCCTATTTTGTATTTTATTTAGAGACAGAGTCTCTTGAGTTGCTAAGGGCCTTGCTTAGTTGCTGAGGCTGGCTTTAAACTCACGATCCTCCTATCTCAGCCTCCCAAGCCCCTGAGATTACAGACATGCTCATCACACCCAGCTTATTCCAAGCCTTTTAAAGAAGCAGCTTGGGCTTCATATTTAGCACAAATAAATTGGCGGAAGAGGCCAAGATGGTCACAAGAAGCATGTGTTCTTTCATGTGCTCTCTCATGGTCATCTGCTCCCTTGCCAAGAAATGGCAGCCTGCTACAAAAGGTGGCATAACCCCATTAGCAGGGAGTGGGGGTGTGTGTGGAATTGTTATTTGGGTAACTACGCCTGAACAGGTAATCTACATTCAATTTCTTTAATTTCAAAAATTAAGCGGGTGTTACCTTCATATTAGAAGTCTACATGTCATTGAATTCTAACTAATGATTGGCATGTTGAAGAATTTAGAGGGAAACATGCTATGTTGTGAACTTCAATACATTTCTAAAAATTTGGACTGATGGGTGATAAAGGGACAAAAAATACATATGCCATAAAACAGTATAGGTTTTAGGTGGTGTATATATGAGTGCTTGCTGAAAAGATCTTTCCATCTCTTCATATGTCCTATCAAATATCTAAAAATTTTCATACTAAAATATTAAGAAGAAAAAACAAAAAATTCTTCATGCAAGAAGAGCAAGGGCTACGTGTACTCTGACCCAAGAACAAAAATATTCTCTTGCATGCACAGCCCTAACCAGCAGGGGAGCTTCTGGGTTTCAGAGCTGCTGGAAATACCATACATCCTGCTCAGGAACCAGTAATGTGGAATAGAAATTTATCAGGAAACAGAAGGTTGGAAGCAAGAACAAACATGATTAAAGCATTTTCATTCTCTTATTATTATCATAGGAGGAATTATTTGGGGGGAGTGCCTGTTTCATAAATGCTAAATTAGGTACTTAATTAAAATACTAGAGGACAGGCTTTGGGGTTTTATGACTTCCTTATGATATATAGAAATGACTGGCGGACCTGAGATCAGGGGCTGGGTTTCAAACCTGAATCTGCTGCAGGCCCTGGTGAGCTATGAGAGCAAGTTTATTAGCCACCCTGAGCTGAAGCTCTTGCTTCTGTGATAAGGACACAAAACATGCAGCCCACCTTCCTGGGGGAAGAGTATATGCAAAGCATGTGAAGGCCGTGGAGAGCTCACAGGATCAGTATCATGCCCAAGAGGAGGAACCAATCTTGGGAGGGCATCTGAGAAAAAAAAAAAAAGCTTACTCTTTTAATACATAAAGCACAAATGTGCATACAGAACATGGAGAGATACACAATGGATCCGTCTCTAGTATTATAATTTCACTGCGGGAAGGTGATTGAAGAGGGAACCTCTCTAAAAAGGCTTCTGTGCCCCAAAGATGAACACTTCACTAGGCAAATCTTTCATTTCTACCATTCGCCAGGTTCTGCCCTCCTTTTTCTTTCTTTAGGTATATTAATTTTATCCAGTAGTTCAAACATAGTCATATGCTTACATTTTTAGGAAGGAAAAGATATAAAGTTTCTAGGAGAAGAAGAATGACAGGTATTCTTTGCCTTTTCCAAAGTGTGCATAGTACACTTACCCTGAATACCATGAAACCTTGAAGGAAAGAATTTGCTAACAGAAGAGAGGAATTAAATGACTGTGCTCTCCCAATCTTCCCCTCTAGAAATTGAGCAGCAGTGTTAGTCATCCCTTGATTTGATTCGATTCTATTGGGTACTTCAAGCTCTCTGAGTTTAAGAGGTATGTGGAGAATTTAAAGAGAGTTCTGAGGAGAATAATGAAGATGAATTAAGGATTTGAAAGTGGGGCCTATTAGAAAAGGTTAAAAGAACAAGGATTATTTAGTTTGAGGAAGAACAGGCAATCAGGTGGCATGGAGATGGCTTCTAATAATGGAATCTTTATTCTCTGGGAAATGGTCTCAGATTCTCACTTGCGCTGAAGACTCAGGAGAGGAAGGAGCATAATTTGAGGCAAAAAAAGTGTATGAGGTTAGATATTAGGGTAAAATTTCTGCCCATGATTAAATCATGGGTTTTGATTCCCCTTTACAGGATTTCTTATTTTAAAATAAGATACCTGTTTGTGGGAAATATCCGAAGCATAGGCAGGCCATCATGTCAGGTTTGAATCCCCTGCTCTGGTGGGAAGCCAGCCAGCCAGCCCAGCCTGGTCATATGGCCTCCCTGGGATTTGGCATGGTTGGAGGAATCAGCCAGCTCACTTGGAGCTCTAGCTTTGGGATGTCAAAGGATGAAGACAAAGCTCCAGCCAAGAAGAGTGCCAGGTCAGAGCCAGAACAGTGTGCCTAATTGGGTTGTACAAACAAGGAGGGCTGATGGTGTGTTCTGGGAGCCAACACGTGGCTCCAAGGAATGCAAGTGGCAGGGAAGATGTAGCAAGGGAGAGAAGGTCCAGAAGAGCTGGTGGGAAGTGTGCTGGAGCCGTGAGAGCTATCCATGGCTGGGTTCTTGGTGTTCCTGGAAGCTACTGTGAGGGTGAACCAGAATCCAGGTAGAGGTCCTGGAAAGGTGTCCAGGAAGGCGTTCATTCTCTCAAGGTTCTGGAACCACCGTTCAACATCATTTTTTCTCATCCTGGGTGCAAGTCAGAATCCACCTGTAGAGCTTAGCAAACCTACAGACACCATGGCTCCAGCTCTGGGGATTTAGATTTAATGGGAATATCCCTTGGGGTTCTACTGTGAGCAACAGAAATGATTTTGAAGCAGACCTCCACCTCCTGCAAGAATAAAGGGTGGGAGAAGATGGAGGATGGATAGAAGGATATGAGGAAATTCCCTGCATGGAAAGAAAAGCTGATCTAAGGGCTCTGAGAAGGATGTGAAATAGGACATCTCTAGGGATCCCCCGTGCAAAACTAAAGCACCTCAGGTCAACTAGAGTCTGATGGTTAGGGTCAGAGTGCCAGTTAATCAAGCCTACCTCTGCTTTTGGTTTCTACCTGCCTTAATTCATCTTTTAGAAAAATGAGTACAATAGATATTACCCATTGGGTAGTCAGTCATAAGGATAGCATGGGTTAATATAAGAAAAGAAAATACTTACAACAATGGCTGGAACCTAGCAAGTTCTTAGTAACTACTAGTGACTGTTGCTGATAGGCTCTTCATGCATATGAATCAACTCCTAACACCTTCCCTTAGTGGTTTCCATTTATGTTGCAAATTCCAGGGGCACAGTAGCTGAATGACTTATGTTGGTTCACATATTCACCCGTTTGTCTGGGATGTATGGGACCTGGATTTGTGGACCCACTAACAGCAGTCATGGTCACTTTCCATGTTCTTGAGTCTTTACCCTGCAAATTCAGAAAGCGGGAAGGGAGCAAGTTTTGTTCTAAGCCACAGAAGCATAAAGCACCAAGGATTTAGCTATAGCTACTGACAATCTTTCATGGATACCACTTTTGAAATTTCAGTATTCCCCAGAAAGGGAGTTTAGGGGCATTAAGCAAACTTGTCTTTGAATAAATCTGTTAGTTCCATGAATCTGAGCTCTGTGAAGGATATGTGTCTGGATTTGGGGCAACAGAGAGGAAAATAAAATTTTAAAATAAAAAAAAAACCCAAAGACCTTTTCTCAAGAGCTCACATCTAGAGCTCATAAAGGCCAACAATCCCAATCTCAGTAAAAGTGTCGAGGCCCTAACAGCCTGTTATAAAATTCAGAGGGAGAACAGGAAACATACCTGACTCGAGACAGCCAGGAGAAGGCTCCCCAAGATAGCAGCATTTGAGCTCTTATCTTTAAAATCCTCCAAGATACTGCCAGATTAAGGCATAGAGAGATTAGGGAATGAGTATTAGAATTCCAGACAGAGGAAGGAGCCTGTCAAACATGAGTCACAAGGACATGTTTCAGAAACTATAAGGAGTTTTGAATCAGGAACATCAAGAATTGGGGAGTGAGGATGTGGTGGGCCAGAGCACATGTACCAGTGAAGACATGTTCTGGATACGCAAGTAAGGGCCCTCCTAGAAAGACTTGTACATCATCCCTGTATCCATTAAAAAAAAAAAAAAAAAATATATATATATATATATATATATATATATATATATATATTGAGCACCTACTAAATGCCAGTACCATTCTAGACTCTAGAGATGCAGCAGTGCCACAGTCTGGCTGAGCACAAATGCCGCAGTCTGGCTGGGCACACAATCACGAGCCACCACACAGCTTGTAGATTCAAACAGCAACTCTTTATTCCCGAACTCACACCAGCCGTCTACAATCACGTTCTGGGGAAATCCACGTTCTCTGCCCAAATCCCCGTTCTCTGCCCAAATCCACCTCCACTGGGCTTCTATCTCCAAAATATACTGTCTGAATCCCGTGAGAACTCAAGGGGAACTCAGGCAGCAGGATACGCCCTATTCCCAGGAGGAATAATCTTAAACCTTAAACCTGGAACCTAAACTGGGAACGCCCTAAACACGATTATCTTAAACCGGGAACACCCTAATCTGCCTTGGTCCTTGAGCAAGGTCACCTACATTCAATGTCGCTGCAACATGTCAGCAACATGGGGTACGCTGGCAAGGAAATTGTCATACCTACTTGGCTAATGGCTCCCAGCACAGCAGTACACAGAATACAAAATCCCTGCCCTTTGTGTCATCTCCATTTGATTGGAAGAGATTGGCACAAAAACACATACATATCCGGGTTCTCCAGAGACAGATCTAGTAAGTGGAAATTTATTATCAGGTTTTGACCCCCATGATTGTGGAGACTAAGAAGTCTCACAATATGCCACCTGCAAGCTACATGTGAAGGAAAACCCGTGGTGCAGTGTGAAGACCTAAGAGTTGGAGGGCCAATGGTATGGAGTCTAGTCTGGGTCAGAAGACTGGAGAATCAGGTGCAGCACGGGCAGGACAGAAGGATGCTCCAGCTCAAGGGGTCACCCAGGAGCAGAGCAAAGCCATCCCGCATCAGCCTTTTTGTTGTATTCAGGCCCTCAGCAGACTGTGTGACGTTCACCCACATCGGATTGGCTCGTCTGCTTTTCCCAGTCTCCCCAAGTCAAATATTTACCTCCTTCAGGAACACACTCACAGACACCACCAGAAAAAGTGTTTAATCAGACATCTGGGCGTCCCATGGCCTGACCAAGTTGACACATAAAATGAACCATCAGAACACACAAGTAAGGTGATAAATGTCATGCCAACAGAGTAAACCAGAGAAAGAGGGATGAGGTATGCCAAAGGGAGGAGATGCCATCTTGAAGTAGGGTGGTCTGGGGGGCGTCCCACGGAGTTATGTAGGTTTGACCATCTGGCAATGGGAAACCAGTGAAGAATGGTGAGCAGAGAGTGATGTGATGAGACTTGCCTTCTCTGACTTCATAGTGGAAAACAGATGGGAGGATAAAGTAAGCACTGACCAGAGACCAGTAGAAAGACTATTCCAAAGGGCCAGGAGAATAGACAGTGCATAAGCATGGACAGAGAGAAACCATTTCAAGAGCAATTAAGGAATACATATGACGGAAAGACTTAGTTGACAGTCCAAAATGGTTATAGGACAATGGAGGAATCTGGATGACAATGTCTGGTTTAGGCACTAGGCAGATGATGCCCTGGGTGGTGCATTCACAGGGCTGAGTAAAGGAGGTTGAGCCACCAGAAATGATAGACAGATTTTCCTGGGCCAACCTACCCAGATTCCCAAAGTGGACTTGTTTGGGCCTTTTAACCATTTGAAGATCAACCCAGCAATGACAGCAGCATATATTCTTTCTTGTCTTTGGACAATTTCCCTTCCTCTTGGTGTGTGAGATTATGGGCTTTGGCATCAACATTACTCAGATCTTGGCTTAGATCTCATCTCCCCAACTTTTTGTGATCTTTCAGTCAAGGTTGCCATATGGGACTTCCTCTGCTTACCTGCAAATGGGGACGACAGTCATTATATGACCTGCTTGTTGGGAGAATGGAAGCACCCACTCCATGTGGAGGGAACTTGTTCAGAGTTGGCTCTGCCTCTGCTCCTCCCAGCCCTGCCCTCAGAGGAGTTCTGAGTTAGGGTCTGTAGGTCTGTTCAGAAGAAGAACCAGGACCAAGACTCAATGGGAGAGGCAGCCAATTTGTATGAGCGTGTGTGTGGATATAGCTGCCCTTCCATTGCTTTTCAAAACTGTCTTTGGGGCACATTTAATCTTCCTCTTTTACGATGCTTATTTTGTACAGTGACTTATCAAATGAAATTTAGGAAATCAGGACTTCCCTGAGGTCCAGGCTGGTTCAACATTCAGATAACTCTTCACCCATTTGTCCAAGGGTGTCTTCTGTGCCTGGGGACACTGTGAGTGGTGGAAGTTGCTTCCAGCCCAGTGGTCAAGGCAGAGTTTCAGAGCAGCAAGCCCAGAGCAGCGAGGGACTAGCTCATAGTCTATGTGTGTACACAGCCTAGCTGCTCACTCCCAAGAAATAACTTACATTTTTTTCTTTAGTGTTTTCATATAGTTTAAATTGTTCAAATTCTTCCAAGTAGGGAGTGGACTCCCTTGTAAATCCTGTTGACACTTTAGTCTGTTCCATTTTATATTCATCTGAGCTGCTTTCTGGATTAATTGGAGGTATTTCACCAGTACTGTCTGCTCTTTTAAAATACCTTTAAAAATTTCCAAATTATCAAAAGTAAATATTTCCTGTTACCTCCTTCTTTTTACTCTGTTTTACCTGATGCATTTAAAATATTTCTTGTGTATTTGCCTTTTGGTTTACAATTTTTTTTAAGTGACCTTCCTTGGGAACACTCAAAGTTCAAAGTTATTTTATTTCAAAACAGCATTTTTCTCACTTTTACCATTTGGGGTGGATAGTTCTTTGTTTTGGAGAACTGTCCTGTGTATTGTAGGATGTTTATTAACATCTCAGACCAGTTGTCTACCCTCCCCCCAGTAATGAAAATCAAAGCTGTCTTTAGCCTTTGCCAAATGTCTCCTGGGGTGGGAGTGGGGCAAAATCACTTATTTGAGCTCTACGGGTCTAAAGAAAGGTCTTTTCTGTTTATTCTAATGTTATCACTGATTTTTAAATCAAATTCCTAGAAGAAAACTTGAAGGCAGAGAACAAACTGAAAGAGTAAGAACTGCTTTGGCCTCACTTGATACATGTGGGTTTATTTACCTGCTAATGGAATATTTAGATCATATTATTAAACCATGACTTGTGTGTACTTACAGAACTCAGCAAAGCCATTGATGACCTTTTAAGGTTTATTACAGAAAGACTGAATGGTTGATTATATAATATATTCCTTATCAAAATAGGAAGAAATGTACTCATCTGTACTCTGTCATGTTCAAGTAATGCCAGGAGGAAAAGTAAGCCTCTAGATTCCAAATGGAAAGGAATGGAAATATTTGATGTTTGCTCAGTTTTCATTAATGCACTTTGACTCCAAAAATGTAAATTTTAGTACTTGCATTTTCTTTCTCTCCTTTTCAGCAGAGATCTTTGATTTCTAATTAGAAAGGAATTATCCATATTTAGTTTTTGTGGATGAAATTGCCCCAATATTACCAGTACAAGTCCCCCTATCAAAAGCCTGCTCTCCCTGAGTCGATCTTTATCTCTGAGAATCCAGCAGTCTAGCTACCCAGTGTAAAAGGTTGCTAAATTGGTTTTTTAAAATTATTTCTTTTAAGTAAAAACTTAACATATACCAGCTGCTAAGGGATTATAAAAGCTTTGTTTTTTTCAATAATTGGAAACCTTGTTTACAGAGGACTCACAATATTCTCTAAATGCCTTTGTGTTTCCTATGAAAGAACTTGTGTTTATCTAGGCAATGATAATCTGACTATAAAGAAAACTCATTTAAGGATTATACATCCTGGCTCTCACTATGCAGCTGTCACTCGACTGTTCTTTCAAGCTTTGCAAAATGCTGGGAATTCTTCCTTAAAATTAGAAGAATGCATTGGGAAATAAACCAGGTAGTTTGGAAATATATATAATTCTAAAGCAGAGAGAAATATTTAAGAGACCCCAAATACCACTACTTCCAGGCAAATTTATTCAAAATTCTCAGTTGCTAATGTGTGTGTGTGTGTGTGTACGCGTGCTCTGTGATGGTGCTAAGGATCATACCCAGGCCTCACACATGCTAGGCAAGCACTCTACCCCTGAGCTATATCTCAACCCTGTCCTTAGCTAATGTATTGATGGAATTCAGATCATTTGAAAGAGATTTTAAGGTGTTCTACCCTGGCAAAGAGAAGTTAAAATCATTCAGATAATCAAATATTTAGCTAAACTGTGGATTTTGAGTAATAGCTCAACATTGATTAGTGTCTACTGGAGAAGCAATGTAGCCCCATGGTTAAGGGTATCCTGTCTGGCTGGGCCCAGCCACTTACTACCTCTGTGGCCTCTAGCTAGCTATTTAGTGATTCTGTGTAAAAATAACAGCCCTCACTTACCTCATGGGGTTATTTGGAGACTTAAGAGAGATAATATACATGAAACCCTCAGGACAATTCTTGGCACAGAGTAGCCACTCAATCAATGTTGAACTATTACCACAGTGTTCCAAGTCTCAGAGTTTTTTACAGGCAATATCTCATCTAATCTCTGAAACAGCCTTATTAAAATAGCACATTTGAAAATTGAGGAAAATGATATGCAAAGAAGTTTAATAACCTACCCAGGGTCGCATAGCAGTTGGATTGACGCTGAGCAAGGACCTGCATCCACATTCTTTGCCTCATTCTGCAAACTTTTAATGAGCACCAACATCCTTTGCTCTCTGAACACTCACTATCTGAATATTTGCTATAATGACTAAAAGTTCTAGCCAAAAAATCCTATCCAAGTTAAAAGACTGCTATACCAAGTTCTCATGTGTGAGAACTCATGGCAGCTTCTCAGATTTTAATGTGCATGTGATGCCCCTTTGATGTGCAGATTCAAGCTCCATGGTGATGTCAATGCAGCTGGTCCCCAGGTCACACTTTGAGCAGCAGGGCATGGGACTGTGAGGGTGGGCTTCTTTTGTGGCTCAGTGTCCTCTAATTGCACTGAGCAATTACTGAGTTTAAACATACTACACAATTTCTTTACCTTTCCCCTGAGGCATGAGTCCCCCAGCATTTGTTTAGACCAGGCACCTGAGGGCACTCCCAACTCAGGTCCAATTAGAGAGTAACTTTCTAATCTTGGGCAACATTATTTCATTGTTTATTTTTATTATAGTATACCCTCAGTATTGAAGGATAATGAAATTCCCTTCTATTCTGCTGCACACTGAACATAAGCATACATACTCATTACTCCACTAAGTATTAAGTAATTAAGTAATCAGTCTTTAAATATTTTATACCATGCAAAATCTATATGGTTAGATAGTTATTATAGCATTTTAGTGATATTTATAAAATTGATTTTGGGATGCTCGAAAATGGTTATTTTTTTCTCTGTGAAGTCATGGAATATAGGGCTATTGTTTGAAACTCGGCTGCCCAACACATTTTATAGGAATGTGTTAGGTTGAGATAATGAGTCTGCCTCTGCACACTCTGGGCCAGACATAGGAGACATCCTGAGAACATAATGATGATGCAAAACAAAACTGATGTCTCAGAAAACTCACAGAAAGTGGGTGCAGTGGTGAGTGTCTGTAGTTCTGACCACTCGGGAGGCTGAAGCAGGAGGATCACTTGAGCCCAAGAGAACAAGGTCAACCTGGGCAACACAGAGACCTATTCTCAAAAACAAAACAAAAACTTTACAGAGTAGTTAGAGAAGAAATGGGCAATCATATATTTAAAAATCAGTGAGGTGGTGTTTTCTAATGGAGACAGGTAAAAGCAATTCTGAGAACACAGGGAAGAATGCACTAGCTCTTCCTTTGACACAAAGGGGATTTTTTCTGGATACCAGAAGCTGGTATTCATTGAACACCTCTGTGTGCCAGGCACTGTTGCAGAACATGCTATACTTACTTAACTATTACAACAACACAATGAGTTTTATTAACAGTCCTGTTTTAAAGGTGAGGGAACTGAGAGAGGGAGAGAGGAAAATAGTAACCTGCTTAAAGACATGTAGATTGGGCATTAATACTAGGAGTTTGAGTCCAGACCCTGCTCCTCAACCATCATGCCCTCTGCCCTTCTGAAAGAGAATTCAGGACCTTAAAACAAGAACATATGAAAAATGATGGATGTATTGGGGTGACTACACATATGAACTGCAGTTAATTCAGTTCAGTTGGGGTCTAGGATGGACCATGGGGCGGGGATGCCAGAGCTAGAAGCTGGGACATCTGTGTTGGATTCACATGCATGGAACATACGTGTGAATTGTATGGACAGGATTGGACAGGACCCAGATCATCCTAAGCAGTCATGGTGTTGGCAAATAACTTTTTTGAGATGTGACAATAAATTCATGAAGTAGATCTTATTATAACATACACAGTCACTCTTAAGTGTCCTCATTATATTATACCAGGATCCCCCATCAGATATCAAAGTCCACATGCTCAAATCCCTTATATAAAATGGCATAGAATTGGCACATCATCTGCAGACAGCCTCCCAAACACTTTAAATCATATCTACATTACTTATAGCACCTAATACTATGCCCACTTCTCTTTTCATTCATATGGACTCAGCATAGCACTTGGCATGCAGAAAATCCATGTTTTGCTTTTTGGAACTTTCTGGAATTTTTTTCCCCAAAATATTCCAATTGATTGAATCTGGGGATGAGTAACTCAAGGATATGGAAGGTCGACTGTGATACCTAGCATGATACCCTTCTGGCAGTCAGGTTGGAAAGCTTTCTTTTATTTCCACCAAATTCCCATTGCTCAGAGAGTATTAGGAATCGCTCTTGAAAATACCCTCAGAACAAGTCACAGTGAAAATCTTATCTTGTGAACATGCCTTATTTTTGTCTCAAATGAATTCCTAATGTGATCACTCACCCCACTTATGGGAATGCCTCTGAATAACTTAGGCCTGTTTGCTAAAATAACATCCTTTATCAAACTCATTCTCAAAAACCAAATATATATAGATTCTCTATATTAGTAATTCTGACTTTATTATATGCTTTGAAATCATGTAGGGGGATCTGATTAAATAACACACCACATTCCCACCCTCAGCAGGCTCAGCTGGCCCAAAGTGGGGACCAAGAATCTGCAATGTTAAACGAGTATGCCAAAATTTCTGTTTGGAATGACCAGACAACTTTGAGAAGTGCAGCTGAAAGAACGTTCAAGAAAAGCAATAGTGCATTTGAGGCAATTCCGAGCATGATTTAACCAACAGGGACAATCAGGCATGTACTGCCTGCTTTGATGCACTAGTTTCCTGTAGATGATGCTTTTTTAGAATAAAATGCTCAGTTATATTTTTAAAAAGAATAAGTCAGAAAGTCTTGCCCGCGTTCCGCGCCGGCCTTGGAAATAGGGTTCCCCTTGGTGGAGGGGGCTGGCTATGGAATAGAAGCTAGGAAAAATAGAATGATGAGAAAAACCAGGACACAGAAAATATTTTCAGAAAGCGGGGGCAGGAAAGGCTAGCTGATCATATGGATAGAGCTTCTATACCCTGGCAAAATGGAGCCAGCACTTGCTTTATTTATATTGGGACATCAAAGGCAGAGAGAAGGTTTCAAGGGTGGAGTCTTGCTTGTGTTGTCTTGCAGTCAGTAAGTTGATTGACATCTCAGCAGCTCACACCCATCTCAGGTGCTATGTGGGTCACAGCAGAGCAGAAAAGAGATTCACATTGTCCTTGGGCAATTAACCAGAGGCATTGTCCACTGGCCATTCCCAGACACCAGATGTCTCTATCCATGAGGCTTCCATGTGTGGTGACCCATATACATCCCATGGACGGCTCATGACAAGAGAGGGCACAATGGCACATGCCTGTAATCCCAGAGACTCCGGAGGCTGAGGCAGGAGTATTGCAGGTTTGAGGCCAGCCTCGGCAACTTAGCAAGACCCTGTCTCAAAATAAAAAATAAAAAGGGCTGGGAGTGGTAAAGTGCCCCTGGGTTCAATCCCCAGAACCAAAAGAAAAAAAAAAAAGTCAGCCTCCATTCTGCCTGATCATATCCTGTTTACTAGATGCCCTGTTCCTTGAGAAGGATCCATTCCATGTCTTTGCTCACTCAAGTAAACCTGGACTTGGTCATTTTTTTTTTTTTTTTTTTGTGGGGTTGGTCCCAGGAATTGAACTCAGTGGCACTCAACCACTGAGCCACATCCCCAGTCCAAAAATGGATATTTATATTTAAAGACAGGGTCTCACTGACTTGCTTAATGCCTCACTTTTGCTGAGGCTGGCTTGGAACTCTCAATCCTCCTGCCTTAGTTTCCTAAGCCCCTGGGATTACAGGTGTACACCAGTGTGCCCAGCTTGACTTGGCCTTCCTTAAGGAGGGATGTCCTCTGTGAACCAGGAAAATCATCTTAGGACAGCATTAGAGGATCTAGTAATTTGTCTGCAAATTATTACTTTTCCCCCTTTTCTTAAAAAAGGTGGGTTTCTCCCACTCCTTGCAGTTGGCTCACTAATTTCCAAGAGCAGGCAGGCAGAGCTGACATCCATCAGTCTTATGAAGTGGCTCAGCTCACCAAGGTGGCTCCAGCTGCTGTAATAGGATAGTCACAGGGGCCAGGAAGCTCCAGAATCAGCCTTTATTCATGTCATGATACACTACGTTTATTGCACCTTCCTGAATCTGTCCTTTCCTAAGGTAGTCCTTCATTTTGTATCAAGTCACTGGATTTTAACCAACATGATTCTCAATGAGAATGTAAGAATTCTAGGTTGGCTGACTTCTTATCACACTGTCCTCATGGTGAGTCTCTCACCCTCACTGAAGAGACTCCTACACACCCAGGAGCTGAAATTCAGTGCTACAGCTTCTTTCTTAAAAAAACAAATCCAAGTCTCACAGGATGGCCCTGAATCCCATACAGAGCTGGGCCCCTGGAGTGAGCGGGTGGGTCTCTGTAACACTACTGGGTCAGAGTGCAAGGTTGCCAGTCTCTCCAGACAGGTCCCTTGGCTCTGAGAGACAAGGGTGGGGATGTGGCTCAGAGCCCTGTGGATTTAGTCTGAATGCAGGAGTTCATTGTGGATGTTCTATGATTTGGAGGGTGATAGCACTTAAAAATTAAACACTTGACAGGTTTAAAGCTCAGTGCAGTGTAGGAGAGACTATATTTAGATTCCTGTGAGCAAAATATTTAGAAAAAGAAAGAAGTGTTTATTCATTTTTTTTATCCCGGCCCTTCTTTTTCTCTCTCTTTAATATGAACTATATTTTCTGTAAGGACTGCAGAGACAACAAAGTGAAAAGAGATTCAATCAGATTGCTGTCAAAACAACTTCCACCAGTGGGAGCAGTGGTCAGAGCGCCGACCGCATCTTCCAGCTCTTCCTGCTCTCTTCCTGTGTAGGTCCTGCCAAATTCAGAAAGGAAACCATGCTTCCTAGTTAAATTTGAATTTCAGGTAAAGGAAGCATAATATTGTAATATTTGCCTTCAGCAATATTTGGGATCTCTTTTCTGGCCTTGTTCCACCTGTACCCTGTACCATGCCACATGATGCTCTTCTTTTATATTATAGTGAATTTTTTTACACAGAGGATTTGACCTTCAATTGGATCAAAGTCTCCTCTGGGCAGGATCTTACTTGGAAGACCTTGAGGCACCATGACTGTTGACTGCCCTCTTTGGGGACCTGTGTTAGATTCCTCCTTGTGTCTCCTTTTGACTGCAAATGCTGTACACCCTGCACTCCCTATAGCTGTCCTCCCTGCATCTGCAAGGTCGTCACTTCAGGAACAGTGACAGGGCTGAGCACAGAGCCCTGAACCTAATGAGTGTGCTGTATATTTTTATGATTGATGAAAGAACTGAAAGCAATTTGTTGTCTTGTTAAAAGTCAATTAAATTCGACATTTGCTAATCACTTACCTGCATGTCAGGAGTTAGTAGTAGGCTCTGTCTACCATGTATTATGGGAAGTTAGATTAATTACTCCTTCCCTTTTGGAAAAATGAGAGGGTAGAGGAAGGGAGCAGAGTGGGGAGCTACCTCTGGATTTTGGGAATTTGTGTTATGGCTTATATAAGAAGATGGGAATAAAAAATTATCTTTCTATAGAGGGAATCATTTCAAATTTTGGAATACTACCTCTCCAAGAATGGAGAGAGATTTTGCCATTATATATTGTCCACTTCCATCAGGTTTTCTAGTTCTAAATTGTTTCTGTGGCCAGGTGTAGTGGAGCATGCCTGTAATCCCAGAAACTCCCAAGGCTGAGGCAGGAGGATTTCAAGTTCAAGGCCAGCCACAGCAACCTAGGAAGGTCCTAAGCTACTTAGAAAGACCCTTTTTCAAAACAAAATATGTAAAAGGGCTGGGGATGTGGCTAGTGGTAAAGTACCCCTGAGTGAAATCCCCAGTACCAAAAAAAAATGTTTCTGGGGCACATGGATGTTGCAATCACATATCAATGATATCATAAAAATAAAAAAGAACTTTGAAAGCCAGTGGAATAATATAAATGACCAAATGTCCAACTCACATTAAAAAGCTTGCTAGTATGTAGAGTAATTATACACATCATTTACAGAAAGGCCATCAGATAATACGGTGCCTTTGCACACAGTTTGTGCTTCTGTTAATGATGTTATTTAAATTCCTTCATGAAGACATGAAGCAGGCTTCAAACCTTGAAGATCAGGAGTTATGAATGCCCCTCTTGGTTGAGTGCTTTTCAGGTATAAAATGCACAGAAGAGTGAACACATATTTAGAGGTGTCTAGATGATTAGTTTAGTGCCAGCTAGGATTGTCCTAGGCAGAATTGTAATCATGGTCCTCAGAGCCTCACCTCCCCTTTTTGCTTCTCCTTGGTCTGTGGCATCCTGCTGCCTACTCAGATCCTCTGCATCCTTTGGAGGATGGAGGTAGACCAAGAAACTGCCCAGCACTTGAAATATCACCACTGCGCCTGTTCATGAGTCCTGCTGAGAAAACAGCCCATTTGATTGTAACTGGAAATAACTGTAGACAAAATAGCTGCCAGGCCCATACTCAACTCCAATGAATAAACATAAACCTGCTGTCATATGTACAACCATCAATAAAAATCCAAAACTTAATGTGGTTCAACTACATTTCCATTGTTCCTGGAGTTAGAGTAGAGTAAAAGCCAAACATGAGAATTCATGTCAATTTTTCACCAACTCCAACACTACAACATAGGAAAGTACCTATGAACGGGGATTACCCATATATGGGTCAAAATTCAATATGATAACCCCATGACTAAAGCCGTGATCAAAAAGTCTTTTCTGGAAGTTTGATATTTTTAAAGATGTGAATCTTGTCCTCTGTATCCTGTACCTCTGGTATCAAAGGAATTTCAGCTTATTAGCCATTTGTTAAAAAAATGAGAATGTTGGATTATTGATGTTATTTGGAAAGAGACCAAATTAAGCTTCTTTACTTTTTAATCCAGGTGAATTCCTTGTTTTTTAAAAATAAATGCATAACAAAACAATTATATAAAGATTGAAATAAATGAAGTTTTATTCATGATAGAAATATTTGTTTTGCCTGTTAAGATGAAACCTTATAATATCTTTATAAATTCCTTAATATTAAGAAAACATCACTCTTTCCTCTGAAAATTCTTTTATTGGTGATTACGTTTGGGAAGGAAATGAGCCTAATGAGTAAAGAAATGTAATAAATCTGGATCATTCCTACCCCAAGATAGTGGAATGTGTTGATTAACTCCGTAGCTTCGTGGATTTCTGATTTGGGGAATAAAATCTGTAACAAAATTACTTCTGGGACTCCCATTCTGTTTATTTGAATAGCATTTTTATCTAGCTGATTTGAATTCAAATACATTATTAATATTTTTCTTCTTTTTAATATAGGTGGAAAACAGACCAAAATATTATGGAAGAGAGTATGTATCATACTATTCTTTGTTTTAATAATTTAATAAGTAGTCGCTTCATGTGTCTTTTAAATATTAAATATTAAAAATTCTCTAATATATGATCTTCATCACATGTCCATTGTGCATGAGTTTCATAATAAGAATAAATGCAATCAGACTCCTTTGTATTGAATCTTCTTTATAACTCTCAGGTACTTGGTTTCCATTAAGGTGGGAGGGAAAGCGTCTCACGCTGCCATTCTCTCCACAAAAGCAGCTTTCGAGTGCCTGGCGAGTACTTGAAATGTAAGGCAGCATTTTTCATAATTGAGGCTCTCTGTTAAGGTTTTATTTCACTGTCTACCTGGATACAATATAAACATTTGGGGTGTCAAAGACCCTACACTGCAGCTGAATTCTTTGCTTTTATGTCCCTTATGAATGCAGTGGTCAGAAAAGGCACCCCATTTCCCTGCAGGCTCGTAAAAACCAAAGTAGTGATTTCTCCCCACTTGGATTTATTAACCAGATTGCCTCAACACCATCATTTTTCTCCATCCCTTTTTTTTTTTTCCTTTTTTATTCTAACTCTTGTTTCACTTTCTCGGAAACAAATATGCAAACAAATTTGTAGAAGAAGCAAAGCCAGTATGCATGACCATAAAAATAATTTGCAGTCTAGGACTGTGACATGTCAAATACCTAATAGGGAGAGGGTGTTGGGGAGAAAAGATGCACGGGTTACTTTTCTTCCCATGTTCAACCTGGAGGCGTGATGAAGTGAGGTTTCTTTCAAGTCCACCTCCCAAGCTCTCGAAGCCTATCCAAGACCTTTTCCCAGTTATTCCCCCATCTATCAAAGCCTCATCTTCATGATTAATGACCCTATTAGTGACCCCAGCCCAATGTTCCTTCCTAATTGCCACAGCTGCATTTCAGAACTTTCTTTGCCAAGCTTTGGGAATTAGGCCAGCCTCTCCCAAAATACCTGCTCAGGAACACACATCCACCCCTACGTCCCTAACGTCTAGTCTACGTTGTAGCATGACTATCTTTCTCAATATAGGGATTTGTGTTTTGCTTGAAAATAGAACAATTGATTTTAAGAAGGAGAAAATGAAACCCTACCATGCACAATTTTGCACATGAATTCCAAAAGGTACTCAATTGGGCATTTTCTTTTTTGCATCAAAGTTTGGTTGAATAACCCTTTAGTTCTCATGTTCAACCCCAAGTACATTAAAATCTATAAAGAGAGGAGACCAAAGAACCATTTCCTTAACCACAAAAAGGAACATTTTGTATTAGAGGAGAATTAACCTAAAACCTTCAGATTCTTTGCTTGTTTTTTTTTTCCTCTTATCTTCCACTCAGAAATTAATAGATGTTGTATTCAGGAAATGCCCGTGCATATCTCTTGTGAATGAATCACAAGAAATTCTTAACAATGGATACTTTTAGGGAAAGAGAATCCTCGCTTCAGTCCTGTTAAAAATTTTATTTCTTTTGTACATTTCAACACTTGTGCCTTTCAACATTTGAATGTTTAAATTTTCCAACTATGCACAGGTATTACTTTTGTTTTTAAAAATTCAATACGTTAATACTTTGGAAAAATTAAAACGATAGGAAAATAGACAGTAGAAAAACACCCAGAGCCCCATGACAAAAGAGAATCATTGTTCCCCTTTTCCCTTCATCTCTTTCTTTGTGGTCTATAGTACAATGTCCATACATTGCAGATACTTGGGCTTTTTGAAACCATGCATAAAGGGGACAATGAGCCACAGAGTGGATCTTCAGGGACACAACACAGTCATTTTCTCCTTTTGAACGATTGGATTTAACTCAGTTCTTGACAGTGTTCGTCTGCTGCTGGTGATCACTTAAGCTTGTCCATCCAGGGGAGTTAAAATGTAGCTGCTTTCACATGAACTGCCAACTCCAGACCCTCTTCTTCCCTTTCTCCTGCCCTCCTCCCCCAGGGCAGGATGCCAGGTCCCTGTGCCCCACTCTGTGTGTGCCTCATTCTATTGTGGTCACCTCTGTCCTGCCTTAGGTGTATCCTGGACTTCCCAACCTCAAACCTTCTGACACCAGCTTTTTGACCTTTCTGATTATTTTGTAGGAAACTTTCCAATGTCCCCTGCCTGTCCCTATCCATCTTCCTCCCACCTCTGTCTTCCCATCCCCTGTCTCTCTCACCTATGAGGCCACCCTCAGAGCTCTTGGCCCCTGTTCACCCCTCACAGGCAGCTTCACCACAAGCTTTGCAGGGTCCAGTGGGCCTCCTTCACAATAAAAGTCCCAAACACCTCTGCTCTGGGATCCCCATTAATCTGACCTGCCAGCTCCGTTTCCATCCATACTGTGCAGGGCCTGCCTAGACCCCCATGAGCCTGGCTCTGTAAAAATTTCCGCCTCTCCCCACCTCAAGACTAGGGACATTGGTCTCCTTTTGGGCAGGTGGGTCCCTCTTAATGTCACAGCACTTTCATCCTCAGTCCAGAAAAGCACTGCTCCCAGACCTCCAGGCTCTGACTCTTGAGATTTAAAAGCAGGATTTAGGAAGCCAGGAAACCCCTTTCCCCCAAGTTATCACTGCGTTAGACATAAGAGCCACTTTGGGAACTTAGAGCCGTAGCCTCCTCTGGCCTTGTTCCCCAGGACAAAGGTGTAAACTTAGAAGGTCTACTTTGAAAGAACAGAGGCAATTAGTAAATGTATACTGTGGCAGGCATCCCCCTCACCACCACCAAAAAAAAAAAAAAAAAAATGCTGTCCTACTACATTGTCCTGTTACTTGATCTTTGCATTTCTGGGGGAGTAGAAACAAAACGTGTCTAGCTGACTTTCCCTTTCCCCTCTCTCCCTTCCAAGAATGTAAGGATGATTTTCCTGGTTCTCTGATTTATTCCTCAATTCTCCAAGATTAGGTAATCCTAGAAAGAGATGTTGGTCCCTCTCCCAGGAGCCTGGAGTCCCTGGGCCTTGTCCTTACCCCTCACCCCAGCCCACCTTCCTCTATTTTATCCCTATTCCATCCAAGGAATAGGGGTGAACAGTCTTCTCTGCTTAAAGGCAGCAGGGAAAGGGTCTGGTGCCTGAGCCAACTCCTACCTCACGCCCCCCCACCTCACCCCGCTCCCTGACTGCTGTTCATTCTCAGACAATAGACTCCAAGGTCCACGCAGTCATTGACCAAACCCCCAATCCTCCTGGATAACCCACATTTTCTACATGCATTTTTATTATTTTTTTTAAATGGTAGAAAAAGAAGATAAATGTTACCTTAAAAAAATTTAAAAAGGTACATTTTCCAAACACATCCCTAAGCGATTTACTCTCAAAATGCAAAGGACCAAAGGACTAGAAGGATGTTGATTATAGCCAGCACATCTTTCCAGAGAATAAGCTTCTAGAATTAACAATGCCCAGCACCTGAAGCAAGCAGGTTGCTAATCAATAAGTGTTCATTTGCAATCAGGATAACACATAGTTCTCTGTGTTTGAGCTGAGAGCTAAATTGGTAATTGCTCTTTTGTTATTCCCCATGGTTAAAAAGAGAGCTCTAACCTGGCTTTTTGTTTCAACTTTTAGTTTCAGCTTATGATCAAAGACTATAGCAGAAAGCCAGGTGGACTGGCTGCCCTTCCTTGCTTGCCTCCTTGAATACTTATTACCTGTTTGAGGCAGGCTGGGGGTGAGTCCTAGTGGGTCTTCCAGATGTGCACTAGCCACGCCCCTCTCCATCCAGTGGGAGTTGTAGATTCTGGGTGGCCTTCACATCCTTTTTAGCTTAACTCTGGGTCTCTACTTAGCACTTTGTGGTCTTGTTCCCCCAGGTTTCATGGAATCATCTCCCGGGAGCAGGCAGATGAGCTCCTCGGAGGCGTGGAGGGTGCCTACATCCTCCGAGAGAGCCAGCGGCAGCCAGGATGCTACACGTTGGCTCTAAGGTGAGCTGTGCTTCACTCATTGTTCATGGCTTCCTAAGTGGTTTTACTTATGCTTTTCCCATTTTTAAAAATTCTGGTAAAATATCCATGACATAGAATTGATCACTTACCATTTTTACTCTTTATAAGACTACAGTTCAGTAGCATTAAGTACTTTCTCAACATTGTCCAACCAAATCCCCACCATCCATTTCCAGGATTTTTCTGTTATCCCAAACAGAATTTCAGTTCCCATAGACAGTCACTCCCTCTCTACCGTTTACTTTTTATTTTTACTTTGTTACAAAGCAACAGTGATATATCAAAGGAATTTGTGTAAATTTTCTTGGCTACAGATGTTGTCGAGTTATCAGGTGTGAACACAGGGGCTCTGTTTATGGTCACAGAGCACGCTAGAGAATTATCTGGAAAATTAGTGTTCCTACAGCTACTTTTACCTGAGACATTGAGCTAGTTGACAGAGCAAGGTCTCAGTTCCCAGCAGCCCTTGTCCAACCATGTGCAGGCCTGATAAGACCTGCTGGGTCTTGTTTGTACACAGGGCTGTCTCAGGGATCACCTTGACCCCAGAAGTCATCATGAGGCAGTCCCGAAACTGCATGCCAACACACCAGCAGAGCAGGGTTCTCCTGAGCTTTTACATTATTAGTATTGAAAGACAATATTTATTTATTGCCTCTCCATAACTTGATCAAATATTTTATCCATTTAATCCTCACCACAATCCTGGTGAGGTTTGGGGGGAGGTGTCTAATTCCAGAATCAGATTGTCTTCCATAAGTTCACTCTGAACTCTTTGGGATTGGAAGGCCTTTCTCATAGAAGGAATGGGAGCAGTGGACATACATCCCAGGCCAGTCCACAAATGGGTGTGTATTCGGGGCACCACCTCAATATTCGTGGCCTTGGAAAGAAACTATCCAAGTCGAAACTGGGCATGTCTAGAACACATCGAAGTGAGGTGATGGTGAAGAGAACTTCAAAAGCTATCAGGTTGCTCTAGATATGCCATGTACTTTCCCATCTTCCAGCACCTGAGCAGCAAGAGCTGGCAGTCCCCGTGGGGAACCCAGCAGGAGCTGTGAGATGAAGGATTAGGTCCTTAAGGAACAGCCAGGGATAAAGGCAGGGGACCCCATAGGTGAGGTTGCTGGGATGCCAGTAATGGTTGTACTCTAAGCTCACCTCTGGTATCTCTCTTCTCCTGCACTAACTGTGGGCGCTGTGCTGGTGGTGGTCAAAGATGTAATAATAAGTGAACATCAGGGTGAGTGGTGGTGGCATTACTTGCAGAGGTAATTGCCAATTCCCATTAAAGTATTTAATAGGTAAGATATCTGTAAATTAGGTGCCACCCTTGACTTTTACAGATGAGAATGCTCTAACTTAATGGCCTGTGTGACTTATAGAAAAAGTGACCCCAAATGACTATGGGGGGGTTAAATCCAACCTCCACCTCACCCCAGACATGAAAGAAACCTCCAGCCAGTAACCCCAACTTTTCAGGCCTCAGTCACCTCTGCTGTCAAGTAGGGACAGAAACTGAACCCACCTGGAAGGGTCTCTGAGATCATTAAATGTGAAGTGCTTAGGCCTGTGCTGAGGCTGTTGTCACTGTTCCTCACTGTTCCTGTTCTCTCACTTCTGTGATCCCTTGTTCTCTTGGGGCAGGTTTGGAAACCAGACCTTAAACTACCGGCTCTTCCATGATGGGAAGCACTTTGTGGGTGAGAAGAGGTTCGAGTCCATTCATGACCTGGTGACGGATGGCCTGATAACGCTGTACATAGAAACAAAAGCTGCCGAATACATTTCCAAGATGACCACAAATCCCATCTACGAACACATCGGGTACGCCACTCTACTCAGAGAAAAGGTGTCCAGAAGGCTGAGCAGGTCTAAAAATGAATCAAGAAAAACGAACGTAATGAATGAAGAGCACACACCAGTAGAAAAGGTGAGCTGTGTGTGAAAGAAGCAGCCTTTCTGTTCTTGGTTTGTGCTAAATAAGAAAGTGGTTAATGTTAGATGTGATTTGCCAAAATGTTGGAGGAGACCCAGCTCCACCCAAAGAACTCTAGAATTCTTGCTCCAAAGGGACCTTAGAAATCTTCCAGCTCAACCTCCTCATTTTCCAGGTGAGGAAACAGAGGTCCAGAAATGTTAAATGATTTGCTCACACACATACAGTCAGAGCCAGGACTTGCCACACAATTGTTTTTTTAATTTATTTGGAGTTTGAAAGTAAAAAATAATGTTTAATGGTGAACCATCAGGATGAAACATATTTCTAGTTGCCATTTGAGATATCACTGGTTCCATCTCTAGCTCTGCCCAGCAAGCCAAATGCATAGTTGTGTTTGCCTCTCTTAGGGCTGGATGACCATCCATGAGCCTTGAGTTGAGGGTGTAGCTCCGTGGTAGAGCATTTGGCTAGCATGAGTGAGGCTCTGGATTCATTCCCTAAAACTGCAAAACGAAAAATGCCAACCAATCCTGGCCCATTAGCAGTCACAATAGCTATCCCTGGGAGGCTTAGAAAGACAGGCTGTCCCCCACTGCAGATGAGCATTATCATGCTCAGCTAGGGATTGGAAAAGCCCTGAGTGGGTGACAGTGTGAACTGAGAGTGTCATAGCAGGAAATGGTGGAGGTCTGACTTTCATCCTCAGTAAATTGCTGTTTGAAAGACATTGCCACAGTTTGCTTGCAGATTCTTGGGATGTGCCCCTTTGGGGACCATCTGCTTTGACTGAATGAAAGTGTCAGCCAGCCACACCGTCACCTCCACTGAGTCTGTGCTGAGCCCTGCTACAGCAAGGTAGGACTGGTACAGAGATAAATAAGCTAGGCAAAATGGCGAGCACTGCTCCTTCTGGTGGTTGTTAATTGTTAATTAAACCAGAACTGGCCCCCTGTTGTCCAGGGTTGGTGGAAGGTAAAGAAACCTCAGGTTGACTGACTGGGCATCTGCATCATCCTTGGAGATTCACCAGAAAGCCCTGAGATGGAGAGGGCAGAGGGAGGCAGTGGTGGACCTGTTGGCAGAGAGGGATGATGTTAATTGATTTGCTAATTGCGCTTCAGAAGAGAGCCTTCCCCAGAATCACATCAGCCGAGCAGCTGGCCCATGAAAAAATAATTTGCCATTTTCTTTTTATAACCCCAGTGTCTCCACAGCACCTGTGTATTCTTTAGTAAAAAAAAAAAAAAAAGATCTGGGAAATTGTAGCGTTGCTGATTGTTTGCATTTTAACCAGAGAGAGGAGAAACTTGAGTCCCCAACTTTCTGAGTTTGTTCTGGTACAGACAAGAGCCATTCCTTAGTCTGTCTGCAAAATCTGTTCAAAAGTAATTTCGAATAGAAAATCTGGAAGCTGACCTTCCTGGCCATGACAAAGCAGAAGATGAATTATAAAATAAATCTCTGAAGTGGTGTTTATATTTCTGAATCAGAGAGCAGTGCCACCAGGAAAAGCAATCTATTACAAATGGCAGGTTGTGCAACAGAACCCGTCAAGGAAAAGAGGTGGGGAGAGAGGCCACCCCTTCCATGTTGGGGATGGAAGCTTAGATCCTGGATGTTGGAACTGATCTTTCTAGATCATTGTCCTCCCCTGAGAGGAGCGTTTGCTCCATAGAAGCTGATATTTCTGATACTGCTATTGTGAAATTAGTACCACAAAACATACTCTTTTCTATAGATGTTTTGTCTTTATTTTTAAAAAGTGGAGGAGATGAATAATCAGATTCATAATCATGTTGAATAAGTTATTCAGTATACTTTCATCTTTGGGGAAAATAAAGGCGAATAAAGAAAATATGGAAAGAAGAAGTTCAAATTCAGCAAGTGCTTTGATGGACAGGTGCCATCAGTGTGGATTTTCTTGGACACTAATGGCTTTCCTGGGGAATACTCTGGACACTGGGTCTGGTCACTTGCTGGCAGCCACTCATTTTGTTAGTAGTTTGTTAAGTAACTTGGTAGAAATCCCATCTGTTTCTCTCTGACTGGTATTGACAAGTGGAATTATTAAAAGTCCCAGTCTTGCCAGAAATTGTGTGTCCCTTAAGGGAAGGTCAATGGCTTGTTGCCGTGAAGGCAGGGACTAGAGAAGAGCTACTGGAAACTTGAATGGATTGACTGGGAAGAGCCTGGGGTACTTATCTGCTTCAGTGATGGTGCGTCTTGAAAGTTTTAATGAGTAAAATGGGTAGATTTCTCAATATTTCTTAAATGCAAAACACACCATTTCTGTTTCCAGATTACTCAAATGTTCCCCCATTCATTTTATTGACCATTTCCAAATGAATCCAGAGAGACTGTTATCAGTGAATCCAAGAACATTAACAGTGCTAATTGGCACAAAGATGTTACTTACTCCATCGGATTTGAGTGGTTTCCAGATTTATCTGCTGTCAAGAGTGTTAGCAGTGAACTTGACTTTAATAACTGTGGATGAGATGGGGACTTGGGGAAGATGCAAAAAATTTAGCAATGGTTAGCCAATTGCAGTTGGTTTCCTTTCTGATTCTCTTTTTAATTGGTTTTTAAAACATTATGATGTGTAAGAACCACTATTTGGTGTATTTAATTAAAATGCTTATGTCTGGTACAATTTCCTATATGCCAAGTATTTAGAATTTATTCTAAAGCTGGATTATCTACTGACCTTCAGAAATTGCTGTGAGCAATGTAAGAGTAACAACAGGATTTAACATTGGTTCAGACATTTATAGTTCATAAACAGATTTCACATATGTGAAATAATTACCCATTTTATCCTTGGAACTGCTTAGCTAGGTTCATAGGCGGGAAACACCATCTCCATTTCATTAAAATGTTCACAGAGGCAGGATGAGGAATCAAACCCAGGCTTTCTAATTCCAAGTTTGGAGCGTCTTAAATCTACTGAGCAGCTGGGTCTGATTCAGTCCTGATTGCCTTTACTGCGTTAAGTAAATATCCTTGGTTTTGGCCATCCTACATCCACCATGCTAAAAATCACTCAGTCTTTACATGATCTGTGTTTGAAAACACACTGCCATTCCCAGGCATATGAACTAACCTTTCTTTTTAAACTATCCTACTGAACCAAACATGTGACAAATAATGTTTTCAACAGCACACTTATATTAATTAAATATGGTTTCCATATTAAAGTGCATTTATGTTTTACTGGGAAAAAAAAAACATCTGTACCTTTGATATAATAAAATGCATTTAAAAATATATGAATTGAATATCCTTTATCCAAAATAGTATTTCAGATTTTGGAGCCTTTTAGATTTCAGAATCCTTACATAAACTGTATCAATTGCCCATCCACAATCTGAAAATCTGAAATCCAAAGGCAAGATGAGGAACCTGACCCACACTGGATTTTGGAGCATTTTGGATATCATATTTTTGGATTAGGATTGCTCAATTTGTATCATATTGTATCCATTCACTTCACTATGTTTTACAGCAGCCAAAGTTAGAAAACAATCTAAATACCCATCAACTCAGGGCTCTTCAATGAATTATGGCACCTTCCTGTAACAGAATGCCATGCAACACTTGGAAAAGAATGAGAATCCTGACATAGGCTGAAACAGAAAGATCCCCTGGCCAGAAAATGAAAAAAGCAACTTGGGATATCATATGTATGTACAGTATGTATATTTTGTGTAAATTAGGAGAAAAATCTAATATATATATATATATATATATATATATATATATATATATATATATATATATCTCCTTTCCTGGCAGATCATAAAACTTCCTTTGAAGAACACAAGAATTAGTGACATTGCTAACAGGGAGGGGCAGAGGGTATTTGAAAGGGGTGAGTGTGGAAAGGAAAATTTTCCCTGATCCTATTTGATACTTTTTGAATTTTGCATCATGATACCTGTAGTATCTACTCAAAAAATTAGAAAAGGAAAAAAAGAATTTATTATATCTTAAATCACATATGTTAAAGCAAACTTTCTGTCCCCCTTCTTCTCCCCACCACCCCAGATCAGTTCCAGCACTCTGCAACCAGGCTGGTTTTCCCATCCCTCACAAAGAGTTTGTGTTTAGAGACTTTTACTAAAGGTTAGGAGCTGGAAGAGGGTAATTATAGCACAGGGCAGAAATGGCCACATAAAAAAGTGTGTGACATGACTGTCCCTTGAGATGTGTTGGCTGCAGTTGCCTCCCTGGCACTCCCACTGCCCACCCAGACTCCTCATTGTGCTCTCCCGGGACACTCTCAGCCCACCTCCCACTTCCCCTCCCCTCCAGCATGCCCCAGCTGCTGTCTGACCAATCCCCAGGTCCCTCTTGCTTTCTTATAGCAAGCAGCGAAGCCCTCTTAGGTTTCCACTCTTCTACTGCAAACCAAGGTGAGCTGGCTACAGAATCTTTCCACCTCTTCAGGGTGTCCTCCTTTACAGATGAACTGTTTCATGGAGCAGTGACCTTTATATCTAGAGTAATCCTTTCATTGCTTATTTCCCAGTTCCCACCATATGATCCAGTTGACCCATCCAGATATCTTTGTGTAGAGTGATACTACATTTTCCTGCACTGCCCTTGAACAGGTGGCAATGGCCATGCTCAGGAATGAGTGCCCAGCCTGGTTGGTCAGTGGAATACTCAGATCATCCTGAGTTATATTCCCCAATCCCATGATGGAACTTAATGGCTAGTGCCCCGGGTGACTCTTTGCTCAGGAGAGTGTTTCAGTGTTGTTTTAATCTTGGCAAAATGCTGATTTGCTTTGTTTACAGAACAAAGTTCAGAGTCCTCAGCATGATATTTGCAGCCTGTCTGAGCCTGGGTCCCTTGGAAAGTAGAGCATGAGAGTAGGGCCTGGCATAGATGGTTAATGTGGGAAAGTATGCCCCAAGCAGGAGGGAAGGGTCAAGGTCAGGGTGAGTCAAACAGCTAAACTGAGAGGAGAGTCTGATTGTGCATCAAGTTGTCAAGATGGTCTTCTTGTAAGGGGCCATGAAGAACAGGTCTTGGGAGGAACTGAAGGGACGGTGCTTAGCTGTCACCTCTTTCCTGTATTGGCTGAGAGGATGCCCTGAGCTGTCAAGCCCCTCCCATTTCCAGGGTGCACAGGGGAATCTGGAGAATCTAGTGGGCTCCCGCATCCATTCCTGGCAGAAAAATGCCTCAAAAACAGGTTCCCCCAAGAGAATCCCAGAGCCTCAGGCCTGAGGTAGACAGACAGTGGTTAAGAGGTGGTGAGGGGCATCCTTTCTCAATCCAGCCCCACCTTTCCTAGCATTTCTCCTGCAGCTCTGCCCTTTCTGTCCCTTGCTTCCCCTCGCTCTGTGCCACCTGCCTGAAATGCATCCCCCTACTGTGATTTGTAGATACCTGTTTGCCCTTTGGAGGCCAGCACAGCTACTTCTTTTTTTAATACAATCTGCGGGGGCCCAGTCCCATCTAACAAACACCCCACCCAACATTTAGCACATAATCTTTATGATCCTTTAGCATGTTTTGTCCAAGTAACTGTTTAAATCAATGGTTAAAGTGTGGCCCTCAGGCACCTTCAGCATGTGAGAGGCTGGTTAGAAATGCACATGCTCAAGTCCCATCCCGGAGCCACTGGATCAGGTAGGTACTCCGGGGGTGGCCCCTGCCAGCCAGTGTTTTCACAAGCCTCACTTTGTGAGTACCTCACTTGTGGCACTTTGCATGCAGTTTGAGAACCTGAGGTTTGGATATTTTTCTCCTCCACTAGAGGTTGACTAATTACAGGCAGAGGCAACTGCTCAGAGTCAGCAGTTCAGCTCCATGTCTGCAAAGACCCCAGCACTATGTTCTGATCCTAAAAAACTCAAAGGACTCAGGGAAGAGGGTTTGGACATTTTATTACTCATGTACTCGGTGGTGGCAGACCAGGATAAAATGGAGGGCTGAACTCACCTATAGGCAGGGAAAATATATAAAGATAGGTTGCATGCCAACTGCTCCTGTGAGTTTCTTCAGATGTTTTATGAATATGTGATTTTACTTCACACCAAGGTCCTTCTGCTTTGATCTCCACCTAAAGACTGGAGGTGAGGGAAGTGGCCAGACCCTGCCCCCCACACAAACACATTCTTGGGCATCTGTCTTGGTTCACCTTCAGAAACGATGAGCCTTCTAGACACTAATGCATCTTTACCTCAGCACCAGCACATCAAGAGTGCACTTGTAAACACTTTTTGGCTAATGCACCATGGAAAACTTAAAAATGTGATCAGTTGCTCCAAGTTCACCTTAGAGGACAGTGTATCTCAGATTCACCTGGAGGGTATGTCATTGTCTCCCACCCTTTCTCTTGGGGCAAGCTCTTTCCTCCACTGACTGAAATCTGGCCAAGGATGCACTGTAGCATCATGGGAAGCCAGAGCCTAGAAGACAAAGGGAATCTCAAGATCCTCTTGAACAATCCCTTTTGTGTTATAGGACAATTGAGATATCTGGTTCAGTAGCATAAAAAATATTTCAAGGACATCTAGGAGGTTCAAATGGAAGGAAAAAAAATTGTGAACGCAAACTCAGAAGTTATCTTAAAGATCTCTGAGCTTGCAAGTTATACCTGCATGACTCCTGTATGAATCACTGGGAAGTGAAAAATGAATTCAGACAGCAGTTTTCTGGAAGGTGTTCCAGCAGGAAATGCAAGGCACATTCAGCTGGGATTTTGAAGATTATTTGTTTAACAAGGGAGCTTCCCTAGGGGCCTGCACCATTAGAAGTGGCCACCACCCCTGTGCTTCAGGAAGAGGGAAGGCAAGAGGGTTATCAGAGTTTCAGGAAAGCTAGAGGGAGCCCTCCACAGTCCTGAACTCCTGCACCACCCTAGAGAGAAACCATCAGCCTGGCCCCTATTGAAGAGAAACTGACTTAATTTCTCTCCTCCTACCCTTTGATCTGCCTGTGCCTCCCATTGGTCAATCTCAGCAGAAACCAGAGAGCTAAGGAGCTGGTGTGCAGTCTACAGGGGACAGCCTCCCTGTTCCAGAATGAAGGCAGGACAGAGAATGAATTTAAGAGGGCAGATGAAGCAAGTGCAAGGTGTGCTTAGAACACAGCCTGGGTACCTGTAAGTTGTCCTACTCTGTTAGCATTGCTCTCATCACCTATGTGAAGTTAACCAAGTTTGGAAGCCAGATGGGTATTCCTTCACAATGATAGCATAGCTCGTTTTGGGGGGTGGATCCCACAACTATGTTGCTGTGGAGGGGATCTGGGTCTTGGATGATGGAAGGGCTTTGTGTCTTCATTAAAATTCACACATGGTGCTGGCAAATGCCCTCTACCAGGCAGAGGTGCTGCATTCATTTCCCAAAGAAAGAGACTGAATTGTTAATGTAATTGAAGAGGTGAATAAGATACACTGATAGTACAGGGTCTGGAAAAACCTGTAGATTTTCTCTGCAGGAGGTCCTTTGGAAATAATATGTAACTGACATAACCAGTCTTTTCTCAGGAGTCAAGGATAAATGAAGATGAGCATAACTTAGCTAGTAAAAGTGACAGGTACAGTAATGACTGCAGCCATCCATCTTCCTACCCTCACATATTCACAGTCATAAAATGGAATGGGATAGAACGCTGTAGGAATGGATTTGAACTTAGATTACATTTGCTCATGAAACCAGGTTTTGCCAAGTATTATTTTATATCCAAAACCCCTAATGATGTGGGATTTATCACCCAGGCTGAGCTGTAGCTGATTTGATTGTTGGTTGTTCTCAAACTGGCTACAGGTTAGAATCACTTGGGAGCTTATGAAATAGACCCATGTTCAGCCCCTCCTGACCTAAGGCATCTAGGTCTCCACTGGTGAAGTTCAAGTATCTGCATTTTTAAGACTCCCCAGGTGATTTGATCAGGGTCTGTGGACCTGGGTTAGATTAAAAGTGAGATGAGGAGGTGAAGGTTATCAGACATTCAGGGGACATTGTCTTCTAACAGTTTAGCTCTCAACTTACCCATGCTTGTGATATTTCTGAGACTCTCATATACTAGCTTAGACTGGCACTAGGAGTGCCTCTTTATGAGTTCAAACCCCTGCATGAGAACATGTTTCAGATGGTAACTCTGGTGGTTATAGATATCTGAGTTCCTGCAGAACATGCTTGGCTCCTTTCCCTAAATGATTGGCTAAATTTTAAATGATGGGAAATAGGATTTAGAAGAATTCACTGAAGGAACAAGGAAAAGTCAATGTCCCTTCAATAGGGGCCAGGCTGGTGGTTTCTTAGTGACAAAGTTTATAGGACTGTAACTCTTACTCTTGGCTGCACACTGGAATTCATGGAGGAGTTTAAAAAACAAATACAAATCATTCCTGGACCCTGTGCTCAGAAATCTAGATTTAACTACTTGGTACAAGGCCTGGATATCTGGATTTTAGATGCTACTAGTGATTCCAATTTATAGCCCAAATTGAGACCCCCCCTACTCTATGAGAAAAACTATAAATATTAGTTAGGTCATCTTGCCCAGTAGATTACATTAGAAAGCAACTGTGTTCACCAATCTCTCATTATTAGTGTCCTCACCAATTTATGGGAACAAAAAGGGAAGTTATCCTAATATATTCAGTGTGTGTTGATGTAAAATGAGCCAAACCCTCCTTATCCAAATCTACAGGAACAGCTAGCTCGAGGCCCTGCTATTTTGTGTGCAACATTGCCATCTTGTGGCCTAGAGGAAAGTTACATGCTGATGACAGTCTCAAAGGACCAAACCTAACAGATGTGGGAGTAATGAGCAAGAACAAATTTTCAGCAATGAACTCGTTGAATCGTCCCCATTTCCTCGGGTTTTATAGTACAGATTAGGCTATGCAATAGGTGGGGGGTGTCTGTTCTGGCATCTTGTGCTCATTCTCTGTGAAAAGTGAGCAACTCTGCAAGCCTGGGACACTTAAATGTAAAAATAGTCCCCGGGCTCTGACTCACTGGGACTCTAGTCCAGAGATGCTCAAATCTTCTCCTCAGGGCCACTTTATGCTCTTTAAACTTACTCAGGACCTCAAAGGGCTTTTGTTTATGTGAACTAAATCTATATTTGCCATATTAGAAAGCAAAGCTGATAAAATATTTATAAGTTCTTTAAAAAGGAGCAAGCCCATAACATGAGTAACAAATGACCATTGTGTGTTCAATAACATACTTTGTGGAAAAAAACATGTTTTCCAAAATGAAAAAGCAGTCAGAATATTGGCATTGTTTTTACATTTTTCTGTAAATCTCCTTAGTCTCTGACTTAATAGGAGACAGCTGGATTCGCACATCTGCTCCTATATTCAACCTATGATGATATATTGTTTGTTTGGAAGTGTGGGAAGCAGCTCTGGCCTTAGATATGGAATTTTAAAAGAGACGAATGTTTCTAGTCTATTTTGTTCTACTATATTTTAAAAAATATAGTAGAACAAAATTTACAAGCAGAAGTTTCTTAAAAGATTAGTTGTCATTTCAATTACTAAAAAAGTCAACTAATAAAATTAATTTAGACATCATGGTCTCTGTGAAGGTGTCTTGGGTTCCTCTGGACACTGGTGGGCCCTCACTTTGAGAACCACTGTTCAAGGCAGACTCAATGAAAGAAGAGTCCACCCTTTAGAGAACTCTGTATGTGTGCATCTCCAGGGCATGTTGGAGAAAAATAGCCCTGTCACTTTTATCACCTCTGACTGCAGGAGGCAAATGATGCTGAGACCTAGGACAGCTGCCCAGCTCTAGAGACTGGGTAGAGTGGGGAGTAAATTCTATTCTGGATCCAACTCTGAGGGTTTGCCCTGAGTATGGCTTCAGCGTTCTTTTCAGTGGCTCTGGACAGCAGGTAGGCAACAAAACTGAGCCTGGGCCTCTCATTTGAAAACAACTTGCCAGGTAATTCTGCTGTATACAGTTTTCCTTTAGTATCCACACAGGATTGGATCCAGGACCCCCACAGATACCAAACTCTATGGATGTTCCCTTATATTAAGTGGTATGAGATTTGCATATAACCTATGCACACCCTACTGTGTACTTTAAATTATCACTAGGTTACTGGTGATACCTAATGCAATGTAAGTGCTTTGTAAATAGTTGCCACAAAGTATTGTCTTGGGGAAGAAATACGGTGTACGTGTTCAGTACAGATGCAAGATTTTAAAATTATTGTTAGTTGTTGATAGATCTTATTTACTCATATGCGGTGCTGAGAATCGAACCCAGTACCTCATGCATGCTAGGCAAGTACTCTGCCACTAAGCTACAACCCCAGCCCCAGTTTTTTTCCCCTCATATTTTCAATCTTGGGTTAGCAGAATCCATGGATTCAGAACCCACCAACACAGAGGGCTGACTGTATGCCCAAGGAAAAGCCACCAGACAGGTCTCACTTTCTTCCCTGTATATATGAGAAACAGGCCCAAAGCTCAGGGTGACATTAAACTTGGTAGATGAGACACCATTTTAATGACTCTTGATATTTTCTTCCTTTGTCTTAGCACAGGTGCCACCCTCTTGCTGCTTCTGCAGCACTTCTCCTGCCACCATCTTTACTTATGTAATCAAGACACATCAGTCCTACCTCCACCCCACAGTGAATAGCTGTCATTTTTACCCCCAGAGCCTAAGCACTATTTAATGGAGATTGTCCCTAGAGCCACTTCCCCTCCCACTTACAGTTTAAGAACTTCTGGCAGAGGAAAATCTGCTGGGTTTCAGAGGTGCATTGTGACTCGAGGCTGGTTGGTTCAAGTCAGAGCTAATGAAACACTTTAGACTGTCATTGCCAGTTTCAGAAGACCTTTCACCCTCCCCCTGCTTGGCTGGACTTGACTGGAAGTAAAGCCTGTGTTGCTGAAGCTTTCCTACCACCCTGTAGAGCCAGAGGATGGAAGCATGAGAGAGAAACTGAGTTGTGAGATCCAGAGCTAAGCCTCTACTAGAGCTGCTCCTGCAAGCCTGCGCCCTCTGCTGGATGTTTCAGGTCATTCCTGGTTCGCCTTTGAGCTGGGCCAGGAAACGCTTGTGTTGCACTTAAGTTGACTGCTCTGTCTTCCTAACCAGAACTGTGACTCATGTCAGCTCCCACCACTCTCTTCTGTCCTGTATATCCTGCTCACTCGATTTGAGAAAGCTCAGGTATTCCAATTCAGATTCATTTTTAGTTTAATCAAATAATCCACATTATCCTTCTTGAAAAGGCGCTATTAAATCAGACAAGGGGACATCTAGTGTTTACTGAAATAGGTAGGAATGTAGTGTCCATATTACCAGACAGACATGGAAATAACCCCGAAACCACATCTGGAACACCTTCCCCCTATTCTTTGCCTCCAGCTCTGGTAGAATTATATTTGTAGACCTCTTATTTATTAAATGCTCTTAAATAAGATTAAGGCAAATAAGCTAAAGAGTCCTAGTCAACTCTGATGAACTGAATACTTATCAAATTGATATTTTCAGTAAATATTTTTTAAAATGGGAAGAAACATGGCTCCATCTGCAGCAGATGTCTCTCTTGGACATGGGACCTTCCAGGTCATCAGTAAAGAGATGATAGAAGCTAGAAACCTGCAGGCCTCAAAGAAGGGCCAAAAGTTCCTCTGTAGTAAAGGCTTGGCCTACAAGATTTTCTGGGATTTTTTTTTTTCAAGTCAAATGTGGGGAAGAAGAGGGGTTTTGTTTCCTAAGTAATTTCCACAGACATTAACAGGAATGACACTATCAAGGCCACATTTGAGGCTATTTGTTTCCATTGCCTCAAACAGGTTGCAGAAATGATGTTACTCATTTCTCAATAATGACATGTCTGGCTGGGTTTTCCTGTGAGTTTATAAATGTCCTCATTGATTTTTGTCTCTCCTTATACATAAGCACTTTGAAGTTTCTAGAAGGTTAATATTTCACTTTGTTCCAAGTTCCTATTTATGAACCTAATGAAGTCCAGCCATCAGAAGAATAAGTTAAAGTTTACACATGCAACTTTTATTGTTCTGGTATGACTTAGAAAATTATCTAAGAAGTCCAGTCATCATCATTTGCAACAGATCCTTCTTTAATACTCAAGTTGTGAGTCAAAAATAAGACAGCATTCTAGGTTCAGTATGTCCCAGAATTAACAGAGTAAAGGCAGGCAGTTATGTTTTACCACAGTATATATAAATTCCATTTTTTAAAAAAAATCATGATATAAGAGATTTCTGTTGTGTTTAACCCTGAATAATTTTAGGAAACGTATAATTATCCCCATGAAAAGAACTTTACATTTACCCAGTATCTCACAGTTTTTAATCCATTATAAACTACATTGTTTCATTCAGTCTCACAACAACCTTTAAATTTAGATTTTTCTCTTTACCAGTGAAGGAGTGAGAGAGCTGAATCTTAGGGAAGCCACGTGACTTGCCTTGGGTCATGTAGCTAGTAACTGGCAGGTCATGCTGTCCTTTCTGTTACACCACATTGACAAAGGACACAGATTGTTTTTGTTTGTTTCTCGTTTTAAAGCTTCTAAACAAAGCATTATATTGGGAATTATTTCCCTCTTCAAATATCATCATTCATTGTCTCTGTGGCCTGATTCTAAGCTCGAGTCTTGACTAATTTGTTCTTATGAATGAATACATATGGCTAAGGGAATTCTTTAAGAAGTGTTCAATCTGGAGAAAGATGCCTACCTCTGTGATTTCTAAAAGAATATCCCTGTGTGCATTTTTAGCCCTGAGCTATATGAATTTTAAAAGGAACCAGCAAATTTGTAAAGCTCTTATACCTTCACCAAATCCCAAAGTGACAAGTGTGAGATGCCTGTCTTCCACAATAAGCATGCTCCTCACTTCTTCCAATCATGATGGAACAAATGGGGATGAGAAGACACTGAAGCCGTACTAACACTGCTGAACGTTAGGCAGTAAGACCTGACCCAGTTCTCCCTTTCCTTGGCTTTGAATCACCCGGTGAACTCTGGGACTGTACAATTATACACGAGGAGTTTTCAATTTACTGAATGTTTTTTTTCCCCTCTGGTAAGTTAAATGTAAAAATTAACCAGGTCACAAGGAAAGGAAGAAACGCTAATGTTCATTGGGTGTCTATCACATGCCAGGCTCGGTGGGGTACGGCTTTTGGTTGGTTGTGCTCTCTGCCCTCCCATCAGCTCGGAGAGGGAGGAATCGGGCTGGCTGAAGTCATATGTTCATAACCACCCTGCTGGAAGGTGACTGGAACCCAAACCCCTGGCCATCCTTAGTGGAGAGCCTCTTCAGTAGCTCCCATCTATCTGAGAATGAGCTCTCAGTGTGGCCCACAGTGACCTTGTTCCTATCACCCTGCACACACATGCACATCGGTTCACTCTCATCTATAGTACTTCCCCTCTCCAACTGCAATCCTAGAGGCCACATGTGACCAATGGAGGTTTTGTGAGTCTAGCCTTGGTTTTGAGCCTAGCCCCCCCCCCCCACAGCCTCCTCCAACTCATTGCAGTGCTCCTCCCCCACCTCTTACCCAGCCCCTTGTCCTCATTTGAGGAACTCCTACCTGTCATTGCAGACCAAACCCCGGCCATTCCCTCCCTGAAAAGTCTTCCCTAACCTGCCCAGGCCTTCCTTCAAGGTCCCGTCCTTGGGCTGCCACCTGTCACTTAGAGATCTCCTTGCCCTTAGCACACTCTACCGGGAGGGTTTGCTCATGAATTCATTCATGCTTAATTATCAATAATAAATGATAATAACAATTAACTATTTATTGAGCACCTAATCTGTGCCAAGTACTGTTCTCTGGAGATACAGGCCGACTGTGCTTAGAGCAACCAGCTCAGGATGGGCCAGAGGCAGAAGCACAGTCAGCCAGCCCCTGGGTTTTTGCCTGGACTTGCCCAAACATGGAGGGAGAGCGGCCATGTGGCCAACACTTGGCGAGTCTGGCTGAGACAAAGCCACAGGAGGAGGCAGGACCAAGAGCAGTTCCATCCTTGGTTTTATAGGCCAACCCATTTTGCTTTGTCTTTGACCCAGCACTAACTGGTGGGGAGTTTCCATTTCCCATAGCCAGAGGAGCCCTAATGGGGTCCTTAAAGAAAGCAGACCATGTCCTTGGAGAAGACCCTTCTAGAGTAGGGAGTAGTGTGGATGAACCTGGATGGTAGGCTGCTGACAGAAGACCAGGCAGGCAAGAGCAGAGGCTGCTGAAATGGGTGAGCACGAGAAGGCCGCGGAGAGCAAGCTTCAAAGTTTAGGCTGAAGTTGGAGTGGCAGGAGACTGGGGCGTGGTAGCGGGTAGAAGTAGTAATAATGAGACTTCTCCATGTTGTGTTTTAAAAGCCAGTAGCCATGGGCAGGTTTTTAAATAATGACAATGTGACCAAAGCCAATCATCCTTTTCCATTTTTTAAACCATAAGTGTATGCTAAAGTTCATTATCATCCTCATCATCCTAACTTTAAAGGCTTAAGTTTGCTGAATTGATTTTCACAAGTTTTACTAGGTTTGGGTCTGGTTGGGAGAGAACCCAATGCACGTGCCCTGCTCCTGTGGATGAACAGAGCCCCACAGAACTGCCCTAGCTCAAAGGGCTCATCTCTTCTCTTTTCCAAAGTCACGTCCCTCAGACCCAGACCCAAGTAAGTGTTCATTAAATGAGTTAGTGTGTGCTCCTCCTTTTTCTACCTCCCACCTGGAAAGGAAAAATACAGCACATACCTTTCTTAGAAGAGCTGTGAGCTTTAAAATTATCTGTGTTGAATTTGGTAATGAAATAAAAAAACTCATTAACCTGGACTTCCCAAATCCTGACCTTTAATATCTATGAAAATGTTATTCACTAATTAAAATGGTTTAAAGAATATTGAAATAGAAACAGAACTTAAGAGTACAAAGGTTTTCCTTCAAGTTGATGAAAGTATACACTTAAAATGGAATAAAAAGAGATCAGCAATCACTGCTGCTGATCAATCTTCCTTAGTCTGGTGGTTCTCACATTTTAGTGTACCTGACAAATCAGCTGAAAGGCTTGTTAGTATCCACATTTCCAGACCCTTCTCCACCATTGCTGCTACAGTAGTTCTGGGTGGTTTTTGAAACTACAGTCAGCTAATATGATTAAGTGTATATAGAAACTCTAGAAGAACTAGGGCAAAAATAGTTGATGGTATGTAATATATAATTTTACATATGTGTGTGTGTTACGTGTGCTTCTATGTATGTGTGTGCATATATACATACATTTTAGCATTCTTTATATTTACTTTCCTAGAATATAAGCCAACCGCATCATAAATGTTTATCATATAGCATGAAACTTGCCAATGGCCACTGAAGAGCTTCTCCTTGCAGAGGTGGTGTAGAGGATGGCTAAGTGCAGGGTCCAGTGCCAGAGGCTGTGGGGCCCTTGATAGACCACTTGTGTGTCAGTTGGCTCATGTGATTATAATCAGACCTATCTCCCTGGAGATTGCTGGTGACCAAGTTAATGCAAACGAAGCCCCAGGACCAGTCTTGGCCCATGATAGGCACTCTGTGAGTGTGGCTGTGGCCCCTACATCCTCACCCTGACTTCGAGGGCACCCGGTGACCCTACAGGTTGTAACTCACTGTGTGCACCACAGTCAGAAATGGTTTCCACCCCCCTGCCCTTGCCCACACCCCCCAGCCCCGCCAGCCCTGACAGAGATCCCAGGTTGCCTTGGCCCTCTGACACCCCAGGGTGCCAGCATGGAGCAAGCTGGCCACCACCACGGGGGGGAGAAACTCCCAGCCCTTTCTGGAGCTTCCCTGGCTTTCTCCTCCTTCCTTTGTGTTCCTGGGAGGCCTCACCTGTGCCTGCTTCCCAGCAGCCCCCCTGGGGGAATCCTGCTCTGCTGCTCTTCCCTGCTGGGTTCTCAGACACTCAGGGTCAAGGGCTGTGTCCTCCTCAATTCCACAGCACTTCCTGCAGCAGAAAGACATACTTAGGAGATACTTAATGCTTATTGAAGGATGCAGGGAGGGAAGGAAGGAAGGAAAGAAGGGAGGGAGGCAGGCAGGGGAAAATTTTTATCCTGTATGTTTTTTGCCACTGTAAAAATAAAAGTTTAACAATTTCAATCTAGAGGAGCAAATGGGCCCAACACCTCTTTCATATTTTCAGTGAAGGTCAAGGTGGGTGCTCTTCTCCCACAGTTACTGTTGTTCTGCCAGTCACTAGAGGGTGGGCACAACCAGCCTGTGGAGCATCGCAGAGTCGTCCCTGTTGGGGTTGGTTCAGATATTCAATGTGTTCAGGGGAGACTCTCCTTCCTGCATTTGGGCTGATTTACCACTTCTGAGGAGTGTCACCAGGGAAAAGGCTCCAGAAGGGAGTGAAATTCAAGGCAGAGCTGGTAAAATGTTTTGTACAAAGAGGCAGTTGAGGCTACTGGTTAAAAATCATTGAGTTTCAAGTACTTCTGCCCTTGCCATGCTAACCCCACCTGAGAGAAGTGATAATTGGGGACAACCAAACTGCACCAACTTCAGCTCTGGTTCCTCATCTCCAAAGTGGAGAATGACTTTCTTGAGTAGGAGCATTCTAGCTCAGAGAAGGTGAGCTGACAATTAAGAATGGCTATTGGAGGAGAAAGCAGAAGGGAGCAGGACTCATCCATGTATATGCATAGAGCACACGTGCAAGTACATGTGAAGAAAGCTACATGCCTGTGAGCCTAAATCTCTTGGAGGTGCTGGCCCATTTTTGTAGGAAACCTCTCACCCTTGCCATGGCCACGCAAAAAAGAAAAAAAAAGAAAGATATTGAAACATCAGTGTTCTGGTCTTTGTCTCAGAGGGAAAGAGCTGAGGGACATAGGAAAGCAGGCAGAACTATCAACCAAAATGTCACCCAATACCAAAACTTCAGTCACAGGTTTGGTGACTATAAACAGGGAAACTACTAAATATGGGTCTGTGTTTTTATGTCACATATGAACATAAAACTTCCTAGCATCATGGCAAAGAGTGTAACATTGTCTTTTGCAATATAGTTTTGTCCAAATCAACAAGTATTAAAGGTCAGAGTACATATAATATTTATGTTCGTTTCCCAAGTGACAGATTTTTAAGTGACATTCTTCGGGGGGTCAAATTCATCAGTTTTATTTGAAGTGTGATTTTATCATTTATTTGTTATGAGAATAACATGAGGGTTTGGGGTGGAACATTGCCATTAAGAGCTGGGCTGAGAGTCACACCATCCAGGTTCCACCATACCTTCTGTCTTAGGGAACTGGGGTGCGTCATTTGACCTCTCTCAGCCTGAGCAGCCCCTTGAGTGACACTACAGATGTAAAAGCACCCATGACTGCAGCAGCTGGCCCCTACCTGGTGTTCTACACTTTCTAGCCATTAGTATACTACTTGTATTCTTAGAAGAAGAGGACAGTTTCTAGAATCTTAGTAGATATAAAATCTCCAATTGACTCTGCCGTTTCCTATATGGTTAAGGTCTAATTTTAAAAGTTATTTCCACATGCAATAGACAGCCCCTCTCTGGCTCTTGCTATAATGTGACTGACTCTTCACTGCTGGAAAAGTAGCCTCGGCCAAGATTCTCCCCCCAATCCTCCATGGATTTAAAAACACATTCCAAGAAGAGCAGCAGTACACTCCACATCATTGCTTATGTCTTCAAAAAAGGAATATTCGCTTAGAAAAGTCAAAACAAATCCGTGAGCTGCTTGTTGATATGCACAAGCCCTTTGAAATCGTGTAGCCTTTCCAGGAGTGGTCAAAGCCCTCACCTGTGGTCCAGGAAATGTGCATTTCACAAAGCTCCAGACCTTTTCCACAGGTCTTCTCAGTGGGCTAGCACACACCTGCAGTCTCCAAGAGGGGCTGGAGTATGAGTAGTTCCTGCCTTTATCTTTCCATGGAACCCTTTCCGTGTCAAGCATCACTTGAAACTTGTATTTTGAAGAAGTGGGACAAAAGCAAATGAAAAATAAAGGAAAGGTTTCTACATGGAAAGGTCCATTTATTTAGTTATTTAACTTATAGTTTTATGGTTCCTTTTCCCATATTTGCCTTGGTGCTTCCGCTCCCTTCTTCAGGCTGCCCCAGGCCACATTCTTGACTTTGGCCATACACCACCTCAGCTATCCAAGTAGTATATGAATGTTACAGAAAAGATCTTTGCTACTGAAATGGGGGTACCAAGGGAATGCCTTAAGTTCCCAGAGTCATAGAATGTCAGCACCCTGCATGGAGGGGGCAGGAAAATACACTGGCATTTGCTTCATGCTTGTTATTTACCAACCTATGATGGCTGTGCTGCGTGAAGTTGGTTAAAAATCATTGAGTTTCTCACTTGATAATCAGTGGGCATCGTGACGTGCTGCCCACCAGCTGCTTTGTCCAAAGCTGACATCCAGTGGCTGGGATATAAAGAACAGTACCAAAGCTCAGTTCCTTTGCCCCAAATCAGGACAACTTTGCAGGATCAGTCCTGCCTCCACACCTTTTGGGACCAGCTGAGGCTTTTTGGAATCTGCCTCTCTATCTTCTCCTACCCATTTTTTTGCTTCCAGCACCTTCTGTGGGCCTGGGAGTCTGCTTCTCAGAAAACCTAGCCTGCCACAATCCTGTGGGGAGTATGAAATCCCAGGCTAAAACTGGAAGTGGAAAGTAGCCACTCTACTTTCTTTTTTAATTGAATTGAATTTCTTTCTCAGGTTTCACTCTGACTAATAGTTGTATCTCTGTCAATTCTGGGGAAATCCAGTTAATTCAGGGATTTTCCCTCCCTCCTTTTCTCTGAAGTTTATCTCCTTTCTGTGGAACCTCAAGTGTTGTCAGATCTCAATGCCAGCATCCATTCAGACACTGTACCTGTATGTTCTTGGGTTGTGGTCCAGGTCCCATCTGCAGCTGGATCTTCTGGGCTGAACTGCTAGTCTCTCAAGTGCCACAGCCTTGCCTGCATGGGAAGGGCCTTTCTGCTGCTTCCCACTGGTGCCCGTGTTTCAGCCATCTTTTTTTGTCATTGCAACTGAAAGATGTGACAAGAATAACGTAGAGTAGGAAAAGTTTATTTTGGCTCACAGATTCAGAGGGTCAGTCTATGGTCAGCCAACTCTATAGCTTTAGGCCCAAGATGAGGCAGAACATCATGGTGTGAGGGTGTAGCAGAAGAAAGTAGCTCGGGACATGGCAACCCCCAAGCAGAAATAGAACTCTGCTCACTAGGGACAAAATAGAAACCCCAGAGGTATACCCTACCAGCCTATAGTTACTGTCCAGTTAATCCTTATCAGTGGATTAATCCACTGATTATGTAAGGACTCTCATATCTAATCATTTAACCTCTGAAAACTCTTGCAGGGTCCCACACATGATCTTTTGGGGGACATCTCAGATCTAAAGCATAACAATAGGCTATTTGGGGAATGTGTGAAGCTATCTAACTTGCCACAATGAAAATTATATTTATTGCACAAAAACCCACCATATAATTATAGTTATGATTCTATTGATCAGCACTGAAAATTCTGCTCAAAATAAGCAATTTGGATTTGTATAGAATTTCCTGAAGAAATCATTTTTCTGCATCCCTGAGTGAGAAAAAAAGCCTCATACATGTTCTGCTTCTGCAGAAATAGGTTTGAATTAATTCCATGCAATTTCACACATTGCTTTAACACATGTTTATGGATAAACTTCCATTTGCCAGTATTTGTTTAAAATTGTTATTCTGTGGATCTGAAGTGTCTCCCCAAAGCTCCTGTGTTAATGCAGGAATGATCATGGGTGAAATGATTGCATTGTGAGAGCTCTAACTGAATCAGTTCATCCTAGTTTGAATGGACTGGGCAGTAACGGTAGGCAGTTACCTACCTGGCTGAAGGAGGTGAGTCACTGAAGGCATGTCCTGGAAGGGTGCATCTTCCCTGTGGCCCCTTCCTCGTGACACACCTGCATCCTAGTTGCCACAAAGTGAGATTTCCTCTGCCACAGCATACAGCCAGGATGCCCTGCTTCACCATGACTCCAGAGCCTTGGAGTCAGCCTTCTGTGGACTGAAACCTCTGAAACTATGAGTCCCCAAGTAAACTTCCCTTACTCTAAGTTGCTCTTGTCAGGTACTTTTGTCACAGTGGTGAAAAAAAAAAAATCTATCTCCCTCTGTAGAATCTTCTTGATAGGAATTTGGCACCTATAAAACTCGAACATCTTCAGCAGTCATGTCAATCTCAAGATCCACCAATACTTCATAGTTTTGTGAGACCACACATTCAGTGATCCTCCCCAGGGGACATCAACACTACACCCTGTTCAGTTGATGTCATAACCAATGACTGTAAGTAGTCAGCAACGTAAACTTTCTCTACAAATTGGAATCTACAGGCCACATCTGGCTGACAGGCATGTTTTGACTAATTTATACATTTTTTTGAAAAATAGTTTCAATTTTGGAGATTTTACAAACTTGGATTTCTAGCTCTTAAAACAAAACATCTTAACCAAGTCTGGCAAACCCAAATCCCAGGCTTATTATATTGGCTCCACATAATATTTTATTTACCTCATCATGCATTGGCATGGTTTCCCTCAGCACTGAGAGGTTTGGTAATGATCACAGGAGACTCCTCACTATTGATTGTGATGTGGTGCACTGAATCACACCCCTTACAATGTTCTTCGTGGTAAACATTAGTGGTGTTCATGAGATTTTGTTTGTGCAATGATAGCATTATGATCTGGCCTATTTGTGGTGCTAAATGACTCTTCTGACTAGGGAAGTATAACGGGAATGATGTGGTATCATTTCCAGGCCAGGGCACTATCCACCTGACCAAGGCCCTCCAGAGGCCTCTTCTCTTCCTCTGTAGCAACTGATGGAGATGGTGGCTGATGTCAGTTGGGTCCCAGGAGGAGGAAGCATGGAGCAGAGCCTCCAGCTAGCCACCACAGGGCATGTAGCATGAGTGAGGAATACCTTTATTGATAGAAGTCACAACGTATGTTCAGACTGTAGCACACCCTAATAGCTACATTAAGTGTTTCAGCCCATAAATGGGTCTTCTTTAAGAGTCCCAGGAATATTATTCTCAGATATTGTTCTTCACTTATCTTATGGGTCCTAAGGATTCCCAGACTCACTGACAGAAGTGTAGGACCTTGTGATATTGAGTGGATGGTCTGTCTTTTCTCCTAGCTTAATATAATATTTTCTGCTTCTTATCTTACTGTAAACAGACTATTTTTAAAAAAGAATAATATTTCAAATTAAATAAATGATAGCATTGGTATAGTTTACTTTCAAACACATGTATATGTCTCCTTTGAAAGAAATTAGTTTGTTCTGATGTAATAAATAAATAAATTTAAAAAAATCCCAAGAATCTGCAGGATGCATTTTTCAAGATTTGGACTTGAGTATGGTGGTTAGCTTTTGGAACTTTCTAGTGCATGTATTAAAGAGTGGATTATGAGAGAGGTTAATGGATTACAGGAATTCGAAATTTTTAAGTAAAAAAATGTTGCCTTTAAGTAAAAAAATTTTTTTTTACTTTTTCTGTGGCTCTTATCATAATAAACTCTTATGGATTTCTAGCTTAAGGCTGTCAGTGATGGATTGAAAATATTTATAAGGAAATATGTGGTTTGGATTTCCTCTATTTATTTCATTTTAATCATGTAGGGGAAATTACTGGTACTTAGGATAATTTGCCATTAGTGACCAGGAACAGGGAAATAAAAGCAAAGGCATTCTTGCTTAGGCAAGTGCCCTGGGACAGATACTGTCTCTCTGGACCCCTTGGATTCAGGAACCAAGACTAGGTACATCCTGTGGCAGTGTCTTTCTCTAAAGCACTAGGTCTTTAATGAGGACCCTGGGAATTCTAAGACCATTTCTTACCATTTCCACACAAACCTCCCTTTTCCAGCCATATAACTGTGAATTTTTTTTCATATTCTTTCACCAAAACCACATACCAGGAGGAATACAGAAGCAGATATAAGAACCTGTTTTCTATAAGTTAGATATAATGAGATTTCCAAAAATGTAAAACAAAGCCACTTTGTAACTTTTGTTTGTTTGTTTGTTTGTTTGGGCAAACATGGTTAATTTTCATAAAAATATACTATTTGTATTAGCATATAAGGCTTATTATATTTTATTGTTTAAGGAATTGATATTCTAAAATTTTCTTTAAAAGTAGCAATAGATTTAATACGAAGAAACAAAAGTTTGGGGAGGTTACTAAATAAAGAGCATAAAGAGGCTCTGGGCCCCAATGTTGGAGATCCAGTGACGTAGATCCCAGGAGACTTTTCCATTTAGCCAACAAAAGAGTCTGGAAGATCATGTCAGAGAGGTTTCCAAGGGCCAGCCTTGGAAGTATCATATGATTTCCACTCATATTTCATTAGCTGGAACTTGTGCACATGGCCACACCAAGCTTAGGGGAGGTGGGGAATATAACTGGCGATTGCTCAAGAAAAAATGGAAATTGGTGTGGAATCCATTTCACAGTCTTTTTTTTTAAATTTTATTATTAGTTGTTCAAAACATTACATAGTTCTTGACATATCATATTTCATACATTTAATTCAAGTGGGTTATGAACTCCCATTTTTCCCCCATATACAGATTGCAGAATCACATCGGTTACACATCCACATTTTTACATAATGCCATATTAGTAACTGTTGTATTCTGCTACCTTTCCTATCCTCTACTATCCCCCCTCCCCTCCCCTCCCATCTTCTCTCTCTACCCCATCTGCTGTAATTTAATTCTCTCCCTTGTTTTTTTTTTTCCCTTTCCCCTCACAACCTCTTATATGTAATTTTGTGTAACAATGAAGGTCTCCTTCCATTTCCATGCAATTTCCCTTCTCTCTCCCTTTCCCTCCCACCTCATGTCTCTGTTTAATGTTAATCTTTTCCTCATGCTCTTCCTCCCTGCTCTGTTCTTAGTTGCTCTCATTATATCAAAGAAGACATTTGGCATTTGTTTTTTAGGGCTTGGCTAGCTTCACTTAGCATAATCTGCTCTAATGCCATCCATTTCCTTGCAAATTCCATGATTTTGTCATTTTTTAGTGCTGCGTAATACTCCATTGTGTATAAATGCCACATTTTTTTTATCCATTCATCTATTGAAGGGCATCTGGGTTGGTTCCACAGTCTAGCTATTGTAAATTGTGCTGCTATGAACATCGATGTGGCAGTATCCCTGTAGTACACTCTTTTAAGGTCTTCAGGGAATAGTCTGAGAAGGGCAATAGCTGGGTCAAATGGTGGTTCCATTCCCAGCTTTCCAAGGGATCTCCATACAGCTTTCCAAATTGGCTGCACCAATTTGCAGTCCCACCAGCAATGTACAAGTGTACCCTTTTCCCCACATCCTCGCCAGCACTTGTTGTTGTTTGACTTCATAATGGCTGCCAATCTTACTGGAGTGAGATGGTATCTTAGGGTGGTTTTGATTTGCATTTCTCTGACTGCTAGAGATGGTGAGCATTTTTTCATGTACTTATTGATTGATTGTATGTCCTCCTCTGAGAAGTGTCTATTTCAGTCTTTACCAGAGGTGACTGTTGTTGGGGTTTCCTGACTCTTTCCTTTAGTATAGCTCATGTGTCTTGCTTAGCAATAATATTTGGCTAAATATACTCAGACAACTTAAAAAAATTCAGAATTATAACATGAACCCACTTCTTGCCTCAGCAGTTTGAGAGTTTCAGAGACTTATCTGCAATGGCTGTGCATGTAGCCCAAGAAGTAAAAGAGGAGCTGCCCACCTCTTCAGAATCAAATGATTTAATAGTAGCAGTGAAATGTTCTGTACACATTTCTGATCCCCTTTGAAACTGACAGAGATGGCAGGAGCTAAACTCAGAGACACTTCTGTTTTGTCTTATTTAGCTGTTTTGTTTTGTCTGGTTTTACTTTGGTTTTAGTTTTGCTTGGACATACCACCAGGTAAAATCTGCTTTATAAGTTGAGAAATTGATGATCTTTGCAAGCTATATAGCTGGGCACCACGTTTCACTTGCAGGATAAAACACAAGTCACACAAACACACACTCAGACACTGGTACCTCAGGGTTCATTTGCCTTGAGTGTGTGTGTTATTTTGATAGTGCTAAGGCATTGGCAGCAAGACTTGGGTGGGTATTAGTGTAGACTCAGACAAAATTACATAAGATGAAAATTTTATTTTTAAATTTGTTGAGACTAGATTAATTTCAGATGTTTATATTGCTTATAAATTTTTATCTAACAGTATTATATGCTTTTGTGCTTTACATGGCTTTATTACATAGGAAGAACCCTTGTGTCATTAACATGTTGCGTAAAGATTCATAGCTGTGTCTTTGTTTTCATGTGTTGGTGTTATAATTGATTGAAGGTCTAAGACGTGGGTTAAAGAATGTAAGTACACTGATCCTGGGAGAAAGTAAATCCATTTTAGAATTCTCACCTTTCTGGAAGATGCTTTCATTGTGCTTTAAAAGAAGCTTTGCATAAGGATACAGTTAAATATTCTCTTAGTGTTTCAAGGTAGCAATTTTTGTTGAGTAGCAGAGTCCAGCTAAGATTCAATCCTGGCACTTTGTTTCCTTAACAGAAAGACCAAGATGGGTGGCATTATAATTTGGATCTGGAATGTCCCCCAAAGGCCAATGCAGCAATACTCAGAGGTGGGGCTTTGGAGTGGTGATTGGATAATGAGAGCTCTAACCTCATTGGTGAATTCTTTCATTTACGAATGAATTTGAAGGCATTATAAGGAAGTGATGGAAACTGTAGGAGGTTGCATCTAGTTGGAGGAAATGGTCACTGGTATCACACCCCAGAAAGGTGTATCTTGTCCCTGGCCTGTTCGTTCCTCAAGTTCTCTCTCTTCTTCCTGGCCACCGAGTGATGAGCACCTTTGCTCTGCACACCCTTCTACTGTGATGTTCTTCTCCCCGCAGACCCAGAAACAGTGGAGCCAGCCAACCATGGACTGAAACCTCTGAGACCAGGAGCCCAAATAAATCTTTCCTCCTTTGAGTTGTTTTTCTCAGTTGTTTTGTCACAGTGGTTAAAAGCTGACCAACACAGGTGGCTTTAGGGGGCGTTGGGGCCAATGGCTTGTGAGGGACCCAGACTCTTTTCATTGCCCTCTGCCAGCTTGACCATATGGCCTGTCCCTTGACTCGTTTGAGAAATGCACAAGATTAAGAATAGCAGAGCAGAGGAAAGGGACTGGGGGAGAGAAGAAGAGAGGAAAGGGGGAAGGGCTGGGGTCTGAAATAATTTTAAAATGAAATTTCACAATCTCACACTTTTACCAGGCCAATAGTCGTGAAGTGGGACTGCCCAACTTTTGTTTGGGGCCAACTTAGCAATGCCCAGCTTCCTCCAGGGCCTCTTTCCCTCAGCTCCTGCTCGCCCAGCTGCCTCCTTCTCAACCCTCCTTTCAAGTTCCTTAACCTTCTAAATGATTCTGACAGCCCGAATTTCAACAACTCCTAGACTGCCCTGTTGCTGTTTGCCCCATTTCTGGTCCACAGGCAATGCTTTGTATTTTGGCCCTGAGTTGGGTGGGATTGCTGCTCTTCTCTGATGGAAACTTCTCATCCCATCCCGCAGCCATAGTATCTCACCCTGACATTGCTCAGGCTGTGTCAACATGGGTCTAACATCCCTCCACTTTTCTGCAGGATTTAGGGGTTTGGGGGCTCCAGCTGAGCTGATCAAAAGAATGTCCTCATGAGCCCTTTTCCAATGTTTGTAATCTTCCCTGTTCTAATCCTGAGGGAGTGATTTGGGGTATAAGAGCTGTGAACTGGTTTTCCCTGGTTCCTTTGACTGTGCTGTGAGCTTGTGGGAAATTCCACATCTATTCCTAAGCAGAAGCCCTCAGTTGACCCAGATGCATGAATTCTATGTTTTGCTAAATACTGTGGTGTCCCAAAAGGCACTTGGAGTTCCATAGGGCTGCAAAGTCCCTCACCAAATGGCCCTACACCTGTAAATCTCTTCATCTAGTGTCCTTTGCTGTTCTCTTCCTGATCTCATCACCATACACACCTCACCAATTCATTGCCTCTAGTTCCCTGGTCAGGGCAATGCAGAAAGAAGTGAAATTTTTTTTCAAGTTGGCCAATTAAAATATCCTAATTCAGAAAGCTACATTTTACTTCCCTATTCAGTCATAAGTACGGTATACCTTATCCCTTAGGGAGTGTCACCTCCTGCTTTTTCCTTTGTTCTCTGGATGGATGAAATTGCTTGAACTCAGAGATATAATCATATGATACTTTACCCAAAATGCAAACAGATCAGCAAGAATTTCACTAATCTCCTTGTATATTTAAACATGGGGTGGTGAAATCATCCTGCTCCTTAATTGGGGAGTCCACCCAAGGGAATGGTGGAGCTATCTGTGTGAGTGTTGGGTATGTGTATGTTCCAGTAGGAACCAACATTATTAGTAAATACATATGAGATTAGGATACATTGAAGTATACCTGTCAATCAACCAGACATATAATTCTTAAATATTTTTAAATGAAGAACAGAAGACAAAAAAAAAAAAAAACATGAAATCATTTTATGATAGTCCCTGGAATAATTCGGATTTGCTATGCACCATGGGTAATCCTGGTTTATCTCCTGTTGTTGTTGTTGTTTTGTTCATAGTTGGGTATTTTCAGCAGCTATCCTTGGCCTTTTGCAATATAATTATGTTTTTCTCTTGAGCTATAATTTGGCTGCTACAACCAGAAAAAGGTTTATGTGGAATCAGAGCTGACAAGTGGGAGGCTGTAGCTCCGACATTCCTCTGTTGGCTGACAGCTCTGTAACTCTGAGTGTATAAAAGGCATTCCAGAAAATAGTTACCAGAAAGAATTGCAACCCTTGTGCAGATATAGTTTTTCCATCAGAGGAATCAGCTCTTACTGGCAGCCGTGCTTTATTTAGGGCTGTTTCTTCTTTTCACTATTTAAGTCAGCAAATATTTATTATGTAGCTATAAAACTGTATGCATAGTTTGCTGTGTGCTGTGGGGGTGGATTTTTTTTTTAAAGTACACTTGGCAAGAAGTGATATGTACACAAAGAAGTACCCAGGGTCGTAGTTACCTTATGGTCTATTGTGATATGGTCTAGAAACCCAAGAAGGGTCTGTGGGGTGCCAAGGAAAGTCTTGTGAGTAAAATGAGATTTGAAAGATGTGTAGCGTTGGGAAAGATGGGGCTAAAGGGAGTTGCAGGAACTGAAGATTGGACTGGAAGAAGACTGGAAGTACCCGGCTGTTGACTTTGTTCTGACCGTACATGATCATTCATATTGAGGTGACTGTTTACTGTGTACAGACTTTTCAAGGGAAAGTGAGATATAATTTACAGGATGGAACAGGAAGTGTCCTGGACTAACCTGGATGTAGAGTTGCCTAATTTAGAAGGATCCTTGCCGCTCTACCAAACAAACCAAAAAGAGACCACATCAACTCAAAGGGGAGAAAGGGGTGGAGGGCCTGAGTGTGCAGCTACCTTGGTTCATATTGAGAACCTCCTCTCTTGTCCACCTTTTCTCTTTTTTCAAATCATTTCTTTAGAAAATGAAGAGATTCAGTAGCTAGAGCTTTGTATTTGAAAAGCCCCTCTACATGCAATTTCATCTTCCCCTTAAAGTGTCTTCCTGCTCTGCCTCGTGTCACCCAGCTAAATGCTAATAATGGTGTTCCGGTTATCTTGGGTCAGCATCTCAGGGCTAGTGTCTGCAACCTACTTCCTCTGCCCTGGGAAACACAAAAGCCCTGTTATGGCAGCTGAGGCTAAGGCCACCATAACAAGTGCCCCAAATAGGGTGGCTTAGAACAATAGAAATGCGTTGCTCTCAGTTCTAGAGGCTGGAAGACTGGAATCAAGGTGTTTTAAAGGCCATACTCTGTCTAAGGGTCTAGGGGTGGATCACTCCTTGCCTCTTCCTAGTTCCTAGGAATTCTGCTTTTTGCCCCCATTGACATATGTTGCTATTCTCCTGTGTGTCTCCATGTCCAAATTTCTTTCTTCTTATAAGGAAACAAGTCATTGTGTTAGGGACCTCCCTGATCCAGTACCATCTCATCTTAAATTGATTGCATTTTTATTTCCAAATAAGGTCACAACTATAGACATTGGAGATAGAATATGTATTTTTTGTGGGTACAAAATTCAGCCTACAATAGGCCCCAAGATAAAGTCCTTGCCTTCAAGAAACTTTCCATTTACAGTATTTGGAAAATATAAAAACAGACCATAAAGAAAGAATAAATAATAGATCATAGTAAATATATCCTTCCATGGTCCATTGGTCTGTCAATTTTTAAAAAAGGGTCCAAAGGAGAGAAACCAAAATGAATGCTCTAGGAGAGGAAAGAGATTTCCAAAGGATGGTCTGGGGACCGACAGCACCCCCATTGCCTGGGAACCTGTTGGGAATACAGATGCTTGGACCCCACTTCAGACCTACTGAGTCAGATACTTGGGATGGTGCCCAGCAACTAGTATTTCCAAAAGCCCTCCCTGATGCAGGCTAAAAGTTAAGAATCACTAGTTCCAAAATTCAAAAGGTACTTTCCTCAGTCTGGAATGGGAAAGACTTCCAGCAGCACCCAAGGATGTCAATAAGCTGAGAGAACATTCATGCGTACTTCTGTATATCCTAAATACAGCCTTTTTTTTTTTTTTTCATGATCCCACCATGGTGAGGGTTGGCAGCTGGCTTGATTAATTCTAGGATAGAGTTCAGCAGTTCAGGTATTAAATAAGGTAAGGAATGACGTGCTCTTCTCTCACTAGTTCTGCTTACTCTCAATATATAGCATCTGTACTGCAAAAATAGTGTGCCTGTCCAGCTCTGGAATAAGGACACACCACAGGATACCTGAGAGGGACCTGAACCTTCATACTCCACTGGTCCTGGTTGTGTCCTGAAAGGACAGATTCTGATTAGGCTGGTCTGAGATCTAAGATCTGCATCTCTAGCTCCCCTGGATGCTAGGCTGCTCATCCAGGAACTGCACTTTAAAACAGTGAAACCAGGCAGCACGTCACAAACCTCAGTGTTTATCCACACTTTTTAAAAAATGGGTAAATTAGCTTTCATATGCCTGTACTTATATTTGAATATTTTGTTGCAATATTGAGTATGATACTTGAATATGGAACATTTGAATATTATGTTAAAAGGTGTTAAGTTCTAACCACGCAGCAAACATTGGTGAAGGTAGAGTTTTGACCTCAGAGTGTCACAGTGTCCCCCGCTTTGCTCTGTGAAAGGCACCCTGAACCTAGGGTAAGAGGCAGTCCTGTTTTAGACATTTGATAGTATTACCATCCCAAGAGATGTGCCTAGAAACACCCCCAAGGAAGTTCTGAATTCTCCAGAAAGGAGTTCCAAAGCACATTTGTCCCCCAAATTATTATATCCATACAAACCAACAAACTTCTAAGGCTTCTGACTCTCTTTTCAGTGGGCAGAGGTGGGGGGTATTTGAATATTTCATTTCCAGTCTGACACACAATGAAATAAGCTCCTCAACTTTTAAAATGCATTCCCAGGGCTTCACACTTTTTATCTCAAACAATTACAACTGTTTTTTTTTTTTTAAAAACTAAACTTTGACTTCAGGTAATTGCCTTTCATAATAACTTGAAATAAATATAATGAAATTTACTCCTTAATCCTATTGTGATATATTATTATATGCTCATTGAATCATAAGTAGAAGATACAGGTAGTCAAAAAAAGATAATAAAGGTTTTTATGATCTACCCCACAGCTAGGATTTCCTTCCAATGTCTACATATATGTAAGCATATATGTAAATATATTTAAATTAAATTTAAAGTATTTTAGTGCCTTCTGTTTTTACAAAAAATAATCTAAATACTATATCTTTATTATAAGCAAATTAGAAAATTTAGTTTTAAAAAAAATATTTGTTAATCATTCATAACCTGGCATTGTAGAGATATCCGTGAGGTGCATCTACCCAGCATTTAAGACATTTAAACACCATAACAGACCCCATGGCTTCTTTCTACTAAGGCCCTTAGCATAATTTCTCTCCTGATTGAGTAAACTTTGTTTATGGAAAAATAAACTTTCATAAATCATTTATAAAAGAGAAATCCCTCAGGGCATCTTCAGAAAAAATAATGAGGTAAAATTAAAAGCTACCTTATTCAGTGAGAAAGCCAAGACCCTTAAGACCAAGGTGTCTAACATGCCATCATGAGCAGATGGCTAGGTAGAGCTATGACCAAGCTGCCTCTCCACATTTCATCCACCCTCGTGCCTTAGTCCTCAGGAGAATTGCAGCTCACACAGATTTTAGAGTGGATGGTGTGGGGAATGAAGGAGTAACACTGATGTCTAACACTCACAGTTCTTGAAGGGGTGAGACCCAGAGCAGGGTGCAATTCTAGCAAAGGGAAGCAGATCCCCTGTAAATGTGTCCCACACCAACTTCAGTGCTCAGAAGTACCCGAGAGCTGTCGGGGTGTCTTACTCATTGAAATCAATACCATTCAGATTCAGTATACTTATGATTTTACTTAAACTGCACAATTAACCCTCCCTTGTCATTATCTGAGAACTCAAAGACTGCTTTTTCTCTCTTAGCAATTTATTATGAACATTATTCTAGACCACCAAATAATATTTAAAATTGCCGTTTTTGATGGCTGCATAGCAATCCATTGGATGAATGACCTATAATTAACTGTCCCCTGTGGTTAAATGTTTATGCTCATTCATTTTTTCCATATTATAAACAATATTTTTCATATGAGAAACAGCTCTGCAAATGAGCATTCTTGTAGATGAATTTTTAAAAACGTGTTAAAGTATTTCTTCAGGTTAAATTTCAGGTACCTAGTTTACCTTTTTGCAACCACATTAAGATGGACAGCAAATATAACTGTTTTCTTTACACTGTTTTGAAAGCCTCTTTCCTCTCTTCTTATGCTACCCAAATTATGTAGTCTGTCCTTTTTTTGGGGGGGGGATTGTTTTTGTTTTTTTTGGGGGGGAAATATACCTTCATCTTTTGCATCTCCCCTTGGAACATCATATTAGATGCCTATCACTGGTTGATTAAACAACCTTTGTTGGAAGTAATACTAGAAACAGACAATTGTACATTGTGGAAGAAAATGTCTAGAACTGTCCAAAATATTCCATTGAATTGGAACCCTCGAATGTTGGAGAGGAACAGATAGTATTTTAGTATAATTGCATTTTTAAGTTGGTTCACTGACTGGTCTATTACCAGAGAATGCTTATTTACCCCATGTCAGAGAGCTCATGGATGGGACCCCTGCCTCATTCATCTAACATTAGTCATAAAAATCTTTATTTCTTGAAAGCCTATCAGGCATATTCAAAGGGTTTTGCCTGTAATGAATTTCAGTGGACAAAAAGACTTCTCTACCAAGTTGTAATGACACCAACAGCAAGAAAGTCTTGGGTGGTGAGCTTGCCAATACACATGCGTAGTTGTCATTGGAACAGCGTGCATTCATATGGAATGGTGGGTACTAAACAACAACAGGTGGAAAACCACAATTCAAACAGGCTGTTAACAGAAAATGAATTTTTTCATCTTGGCATCTGGGTCTTTAGGATTGGATTTTTGCCTGGTATAAATTCACCAATGAAATCATCAGTAATGAAATCTTTGAACTAAACATCACTGGTGTGTGTCTTCCTGTTCCTCAACTCTGCCGTGCCTCTTCCACCTTAGAATGGCTTTGCACATTACGTCTGGTTTTCTCTGCCTGGAGTCTTCTTCCCCGTAGGTTTCCTATCCCTGCTCATTCTTGTCCTTCAGGTCTGGTCTCCAGTGTCACCTTTAAGAAGCTCTTTCCCAGTGGACATTCACTCAGGCCCTCTTTACTCACATCTTCACCATGTGACACCGTCTTCTTCAGTGCTTGGCTTCTCGTTCATCTCCTGCTTCTGCTCAGTAAAGGAGCAGAGTTCTTGTGTCTCTTGGACACATTAGGACATTCCCTAATGTCTGGAATTGTGCCTGGGACATACTTAGAAGAATTTTTTAATTGAATAAATGACTTAAGTATAATGTAAATAAATTAACCACTGCCCATGTGGAATTAAAGTCACACTAATAGTAACTCACATTTGTTGAGCACTTTATAAAGTGTATTCATTGTCTCATTTGGTTCTCACAACTCTGGGGGTGGATTTCATTTATCTTCTTCATTTTACAGATGGGGAAACTGAGGCTCAGAGAGGTTAATTAGCTTTTTCAAGTTCTACCTAGAAATGGAAGGAGCTAGAATTTGAACCAGACTTGAAGTCTGACTTTAAGCCACATGCTGGTGACATACTATAATGAAATTGCCATCTTTTAAAGAAAGCAAATGTTTAGGAATTTAAATCTTTTTAAAAAATTTAATGCTGCCGCAGTCCAGCTGCAGCAAAATAGCCAGGGGGTGATGAGCAACTTGTGTACATTGATACAGCAGGAGTGGGAGCCGTTTATTGCAGGACAACAGAGGTATTTATACATTCCACACAGCTTATCTAATTAACATAAACTAGATACAGCAGTCAACCAATAAGAAATCTCCACACTTAATGGCTCGCTGGCGCCACCTCACAAACCACTCCCCCTGGCAAAATGCCAGGCGCCATCCTGACTTGTTTACATACTCTAACATAATGCAACTTCAAATTCTGAAAAGCAGCATTACTTATTGTAACCTAGTCTAATAAGGTTTATTTCTTTTCTTGGTTACACCATAAAATGGTGGTTTGTCTGCATTAAGTGTGCTCCTTTGTTACTACAATGTGATATATACCTAAAACCACAATCAGAAACAAATATTCATATGATAAAAAGTATCTTCACAATTTGACCTTTATCCAGTGGCAAAAAGCAAAGGTAAAAGTAAAATCAATGTAAACAGTAAATAGTATTTCAGAGGGCTCAAATGAACACAAGATTATCATCACTGTAAGGAGGAAAAGAGGAGCTGGAGGAAATATGCCATGCAAAGACCACTCAGCTGCCTCCCAGGTGAATCATCTCCAAACCCATCTTCAAAACCAAGAGAAAGTCCACACAACTGCGGCCACTTGATCTTTGACTAGAGTGCCAAAAGCATTCCATGAGAACAGAATGCTCTTGACAGATGGTGCTGGGACACCTGGATGCACTCACACAGAAGAATGAAGTCGAACTGCTTCACACCATGTACGAAAAGGAATTTTAAAAAGATCAGCAACCTAAATAGGAGCTAAAACCTTAGAGGGAAGCATTTCTTAGAAGAAATACACATAAACTTTTATTACCTTGCATCTGGCAACAGATTCATAGATAGGACTTGAACAACAAAGAAAAAAAACAGATAAATCTGACTTTCTCGGGATTCTGAAATTTTGCATATCAAAACACATCATCCATAAAGTAAAAGGAGCATCTGCAGAATAGAAGCAAATGCTTGCAAATCATATTCCTGATCAGGGTCTCATATCCAGAATATATAAAGCATTCTGGCAATTTAACAAAAAACAAACAAATCAATTTTTAAAAATGGATAAGGGACCTGAAAAGATATTTCTCCAAAGAAAATATACAAATAGCCAATAAGCCCAGGAAAAGAAGCCCAACACCATTCGTTATTAAGGAGATACAATCAAAATCAAAATATAACCTCACACAGTTTGGATGACTATAATTTTTTAAAAAGAATAATAAATGTGAATGAAGATGTAGAAATCAGAACTCTCATACATTACTCATGGAAATGTAAAATGGTACAGCCTTTGTGGAAAACAGTTTAGTAGTGCCTTAAAAAAATTAAATAGAATTACCCTATGACCCAGCAATTCTACATCTAAGTATATACCCCAAAGAATTGAAGACAGGTATTCAAACAATCACTGACACACAAATGTTCATAAGAGGACAATTCATAGTAGCCAAATGTAGGAAGTAACCCAAATGTCCATCAATAGATGAATTGATAAACAAATTATAGTATATAATATACATACAATGGAATATTGTTCAACCATGAAAAGGAATGAAATTCTGATCACGCTACAACATGATGACTCTTGAAAAATTGTATACTTTAAAATTGTTAATTTTATATTATGTGAATTTCACCTTAATTGCAATTTTTTATAAGGGGGTTCTGGGGATTGAACTCAACCACTGTCAGAACCCCAGCCCTGTTTTTGTATTTTATTCAGAGACAGGGTCTCACTGAGTTGCTTAGCGCCTCGCCGTTGCTGAGGTTGGCTTTGATCCTCCTGCCTCATTCTCCCAATTTTTTTTTAAAGGAAAGAAAAATCTCAGAAGCAAAAGCAGGGGCATTACATGTAACTCTCACTGAGTCCAATTTTCATGACTTTCATGAGCACATCTCAAGTTACAATTACTTATAAAGTTATATTGGTATGTTTGGGAGGAAGGGTGGGTATGTACCAGCCAAATAGGATTATGCTGTTCTGTGCTGGGTTGATTACAACCAGATCTGTATACTATGGATACCATGTGTTTATTATGAAGGAGACTTGTCTCTGTTTAGCTATCCCTGCTTAGCAACATTTGAATGGCTCTTTCAGTTCCAACCTGTATATCAAAGAATAGTTGATAACTGAGCCATCCCATTGAGGGTTCAAAGGATTTATCTCCAATGCCCCACCACCCACAGCCAGTTCTTGCTGTGTACACAGCCTGGCCCTGTGGGTTTCTGCTGTTAAACTGTTTCATTTTTCCCAATGTAATAGTGGCAGATGCATGTATTGTGTCTTTGTTCATCTGTAAATTTATCTTGGGCATGTATCCATACACATTCTCTTAGTTATTCCTAGAGTAAGCAGTGATATCACGGATAGTACATACAAACCAGGTCATTTTAAAATAGCAATATAATTTTTCAGCAATTAGGACCTAAATACTTCACTACCCAAGTTTTTTCCCATTTTATTCTAGTTCTTATGATTCTCTCCAATGAATCCCCTGTTGCTTTCAATTTTTAATGAATTGCTAACTAAAATAAAGCTGAATGAAGTAGAGATTGTCCTGGCCATTTTGATGTATAAATTGAGAAGTACTGAAGTAGGAAAATACAAACATATATACACATATATATTTATAGGCATATACATATACATACATGTGAGTTGACAGTGTACAGCTGTATCCAACCCATGAAGTACATGTGAAAAATAGATCTTTATTGTCATGTAAGTCATAACAACAAAGTCAATCCTCTGTTGGTTCTGCATCAGCAGATCTAACCAACTTGGATGGAAAGTATCAAATTTCATCTGTACTGAATATATATGGACTTTTTTCTTGTCACTAAACAATGCATTATAGCAACTATTTGCAAGCTTTTGCATTGTACTAGATAGATAAGCAACTGAGAGATGATTTAAAGTTCATGAGAGGATGTAACTAAGTTATATGAAAATGCTGGGTGGGCCATTTGATATGGAGACTCAAGCATCCTAGGATTTTGGTGGGGAATCCTGGAATCAACCCCTTCTGAATTCTGGGGTTCCACTGTCAGGATAGGTGCTGTTACTCTGTAATGACAATCTGAAAGCCTCAGTGCCTTACAAGACAACAAAGATTTATTTCTCACATGTCCTTCCTGGGGTGGCTATAGCTCTACTTCATAGTGTCATCACTATCTCAAGACCCATGCTGAAGGAACAGTCCTTATCTGCAGTATGCTGGCCTCGGGAAGCAGAAGGGAAGAGATAAGAAAGCCACACAAAGGCTCTCCTCACAGCTCCATCTCAGTAGGGGCCATTGTCACTTCCACTCGTATTTGATTGGTCAAAGCAAGTCATATCCATGTGAACAAATACCCTGCCTTGATGAGGGGCAGGAATCCTTAGTTCTCAGATAAGATAAGGGTTCCATAGGTTTTGCTTCAGTGAAGATGCACACACATGGGCTTTGTTTGAGAAGCAACTTTTTAAGCTTCCAGTATTTAAAATTGTGAAATAAGACTATCACCATTATGCATTTTATTTGATGCTGTGGGGAAAAGTAATACGGTTTGTGAAACTTGATTTCTTATTATAAACAAGTGGATTAACTGTAAATAGTTGAAGTCTAGCTACTTATGCATTTTGTAATGTCAGTTCAGGAAAAAAGTCTTATTTCAGTCCTCTGTAGATAACATTGGTAAATTCTATTACCTGCTTGTTTCAGTTACCAACAGCTGTATCATAAATTATCCCAAAAATGTAGTGCCTTAAAATACCAAGAAAATTTTACTTATTGATGATTCTGCCTGTTGGTCAGGTCTTTGGAAAGATGGTTTGCCTCTGGCCTCTATTCCACATGACTGTCTGGGGCAGTTCCGCTGGGTCTGGGAATCAGCAGTGACTTTGCTCACATAGTTGGCATCTGAGCTGTTGTGGTTGGGATGGCTGGGGACTGGCTGGGCCCCTCTTCCTAATCCCCCAGGGCCTTGTGCCTTCTCTGTCTCTACCTAACTTCTCTTTCCAGCAAAGTAGTTCAACTTCTCTACAAAGTGGCTCAGGTCCTCTGAAGGCCTACAGCATTCCTTCTGCCATATCCTACTGGCCAGTGCCTAAAGCTAGTCTCAGGACCAGCCCAGATTCAAAGGCAGGGAAACTGGATTCCACCACTCCATGGAGGAGCAGCTTGCACTTGAGGAGATGGGAGGAATTGTGAGTAACCATCTGTGCAGACAATCTACCGCACTCCTCTTGGACAGTTGGCCCACTCACAACCTTAGACCAAATAGGATTATGGTGCCACATCCATTTTGTACATTTCAGAATTGTTCATTTCTAGGGAGTCACTCAAGGATCTGGGTACTTTCAAAGAGTTTCAAAGACACTTTGAAAGGCTGCCCCCAAACTCTCCCATGTTGGTCTGATGGCACCAGCTACTCTGGTTGGTAATTTCCTTCCCACGCTTTCATGTTAGTTCAGTTAATATATTTGCAGTGCCAACCTCTGGAAAATTGTGAAATGAACTAAATCTGGCCACTAACATGCATTAATAATGTGTAAACTTTTATTACCATCATTTGAATTAATTACACATAATCCAGCTTTGTCATTACTATGTTCTTAAAGCTTAGTGCTTTAAACTAGCTGTGAATAAATTAATCAATGAATGATAAACATAGTAAATCCAGCCCTGTTGTAAGAACATTCAAGAACTATCTGGAAAATTTTTTTTAAGTTAGATATTTACCCCATTATTGGTTTTGTAGTTATTGTATTATATCACTGTGACAGTCAACCCAGGTTTGTATTATTATTCTGAGGATTTAGGGGAGTTTATTTTTTGACCCAAAGGCTAAATATTTATTGATCCCCAAGGAGTTAGAATAGATAGAATGAAATTCTAGAGTTTTCCTCTTTATTTAAATAGATTGATCATCAAATGTGTGGGATGGATTTCAGTTCCATCATCATTGTAGTACCAAAGGCAAAGAAAATGTGGTCTTCAATTACAGAACCTTAATCATCTGCACACTGTGGTCCAGTTTCAAACTGTCCAGCTCACATTTAATTGGAGTCCCCAAGAGATGAACCAGAAAAGGAGGACAGAAAAATATGCTAAGATATAGTGGCCAAAAATTTTTCAAGTGTGTTTAACTCTATAAATCAAGAAATCTAAGAATCTCAACAAACCCCAGACTTCAGAACTACACTCAGGCACATCATAATCAGATTGCTCAAAACCAGTGGCAGGAGGGAGAGGTTACAAAGGAGCTCACGGAAACTTTCCAGAGTATTGAACATATTTATTTTCTTGAATATGGTGGTAGTTTTCCAGGTGTGTGTGTGTGCACGTACACACATATTTAGGAATTGATAAGTGAAAATGTTTCATTGTACACTTTAAATATGTGCAGTTTATTGTATGTCAATTATAGCCCAATAAACATGATCTACTAATAAATGTTCCCTCTGATAAGTGGATGCTGATCCATAACAGGGAGAGGGAAGGCATGGGGAAAATGGAGGACCTTTGATTGGGCAAAGGGGAGGGAGAGTAAGGAGGGTGCATGGGGGCAGGAAAGATGGTGGGATGAGATGGAAATCATTACCCTAGGTACATATGTGACTGCATGAACGGTGTGACGCTACATCGTGTGCAACCATCACAGAGTAAAGTTGTGCTGCAATGGTGGACAGTGACTCAAAATGCATTCTGCTGTCATGTACACCTAATTAGAATAAATAAATATATTTTTTAAAAAAAGGTAAAGTGAAAAAAAAATGATCTACTAAAACAAAACAAGCAATTACCCAATTCTGGGTTTACATCAGGATCACCTGAGAGCTTTGGAAAAAATGTTCTGATTCAGTAAGTCTAGGATGAGATCCAAGGGTTCACAATTTTTAAAGCTTAGCAGACAATCCTTTTAGCTATGGTTTTTTGTTGTGGTGGTGGTGGTGGCTGTGGTTGTTGTGGTTGTTATTGTTTGGGTTTTGTTTGTTTTCTAAGTATTACTGCAAGAAGGAAAAAAAATGCAGAAACTTCCTACATTATCCTGATTAGTGGTGAATAACCTTTATTCAGAATGAGTGCTTTGTATGTCAGGGATATGGTCCCTTCACATACAATGTTAATATATGAAATCTGAGTTTTCTGTCTAGTCTTTATTGTTAGGCATATAAGACCTGATTTTATTAAGGGATAAAATTCTATCACCTCTTTCCTTATTTTCTAGATTATGTAAGTTTTTCTTTTCTCATAGAACATTAACAGCTTCTGATATTAACAGCTTCACAATATCATGCACCAAATTGAGGCTTATTTATTTTTTAGTAAGAAATGACTCTTTTGAAGGCCATTTCTGGTGTTGTAGGTCAGAAATGGCCCAGAGCTGGCTACCTAAGGGCTTCTAAGGCTACTTAGAGAAGAGCATGACAGCTTTCTCTTAATTTTTAAATTAATTTATAACTTAGGATTTATACACCCTGCCAAGTCATTTCCCTGCTGAAAGTCATCCTTCACCCGATCCCAAGCTTTTAGAAGTAATTCAGTCTCCGTAACAGATCCTACCTCCCCACATGCCTGCCTCACTGAATCACCTCTCACTCCTTGACCTCCATTTTCCAGCCATATCGACCTTCTGTTTCTGCATTGGCTCCCTGCCCCCAGCTCTCCCCCCAGACCTTTGCAACTTCTGCTCTCTTTGTTTGAAACACCCTCCCAACTCCTTCTCACTGCTTTCTCCTCCTCATCCTTCCAGTCTCAGAGGAGCCCTTCTTAGTATTGGGGGAGTCAGGGAAGGCTCTGTGCTCCCAGTGTCCCCTGGTACTCCTCCACCTGAGCAGTTTTGCTCTGCATTATATTGCCTATTAATTTCTATTATCCCCCACCTTGACTATTAATACCTCGAGGACAGAAACCTTCCCCAGCAACCAGCCCCCGGCCTGGTCCACAACAAATGCTTAGTGAATGTGAGCTGAACTGAACATCATAGGAAATGCTTCCCAGCACTTCACCAGATCTAGCATTTCTGATTTACGAATCACCAGTCCAGATGCAGCAAGTTAGCACTGAAATTCAACCATTGGACCTTCAAACAAAAAGAAAGACTTGGATAACTTTACAATTTTTTTTTTTCTGGTAACTTAAGCTTTATACCATACTGTGTACCCAGAGGGGAAAAGCAAAGTATTTCCCCATAATTTCACACGTAGAGGAAAGCAAACAACTTGAGAATTATAGGAAAAAATGTGAGTCCCTCCCCCTCCCCCAATTTAAGTTTTATTAGCATTCTATAAACCCAGGCAGTACCTGCAAAAATATTTCATGTGCCAGGAAATCCAGTTTGGAGAGGTAATAATGTAAAAGCAAAGCTGAAGTTGTCCTTAAATCAGTTGAAATACTTCAAATTCATGGGGTGGGGGAATAAATATCTGTCCTCCAATTCTAGTACAGGGGTAAATAAGCTTTATTTTTGTAATAAACTTTTATTGGAACACAGCTATGCCCATTTATTTAAGTACAGACTATGGGTATTTTCATACTATAATGGCAGAGTTGATGGGATGAAGACCATGACCTGCAAATCCTAAAATAGTTTGCCCTCTACACTTGCAAATTCAACCAATCTCAGACAGAAAATATTTGAAAAACATATTTTGTCTGTACTGAACAATACATGCTTTTTTTACTGTTAATCCCTAAAAAAATACAATATAACAACTAATTACAGAGCATTCATGTTGTATTGAGTATTATAAATAATAATGTGAAGATGATTAAAGTATATGCAAGTATGTGCATCTAGCCTTTGTATAAAGGACAGGAGCATACGATATACAGGCATCTGTGGGTGGTCCTGAAAGCAATCCCCTGAAGATCCAGAGAGATGCTTGTCCTCACTGTCAGCACTTTACTGAGGTGGTCCACAGACTAGCAAATGAATTAGGCTATTTGCACTGATTCAGAATCACTTTAGAGCTCTATTATGTGTTGAGCATGTACTCACTAGTAGTAGTTAACCCAAATAAATATTGGCTGTGATGGATAATATGGTGGTCTGACTGGTGGATGGACACAGCCCTACTACAAAGGCAAACACACAGATGTCCATGGCATGTGGAATAGTGCAGGCAGAGGCCAAGTAAAGAGGAAAGGAGGACTGCAGGAGCTCAGAGACCTGGTGTTTGCTTTAAAGAAGTCCACGCTTGGGGAATCTTTCTAGCACTTCCATTTCTCCCCGCTCCAGAGAAAAAGATGGAGGGCAATGTCTCATTTGTGGTCATTCTTTCTGAGTTTCATGAAGTGACTTCCAGGATCTTCCCTGAGGGATGTGTAAAAATCTAGGGTGTCTGTTTTACTTTGGTTTGAAGAATATTTTGGAAGCAAATAGAAAGGTTCATTTCACCTGTTGCAGTGCTCACCTTTGTTGGCCTGTGTGTGAATCACCATTCCCATCACTGAGTCTCCAGGAAAGGAGCTTAAGCTAGTGCTTACAGAAGACAGTGAGAATGATTTTTTTTTTTTAGATTATCATGGTAGGCAGAATAACGGTCCCTAAGCATATCAGATACTAATCCCTGTATCCTGCAAATGTGACCTTAATTTGGAAAAAGGGTTTTTGCAGCTGTGATTACATTAAGGATTTGGAGATGAAGAGATGGTCCTGGATTAGTCAGTGGAAACTAAATAGCACCACAAGTGTCTTCCATAAGGGAGAAACAGAAAGAGATTCCACAGTCAGGCACAGGGGAGAAAACCAAGATGGTGGAGCAGAGAGATTGGAAGATCCTGGAGTGACGCAGCCACAAGCCAAGGAGGCAGCCAACAGAGGCTGGAAGATGTTAGAACAGATTTGCTACTAGAACCTCTAGCAGAAGCTAGCCCTTGATTTCAGCTCAGAAAAACTGACTTTAGGCTTCCAGTCTCCAGAATAAATTTGTGTTGTATAAGCTGCCAAGTTTGTAGCAATTTGTTATAGTAGCCACAAAAAAAAAACCAATACAGATGTATTTATCAAATGGATAGTATGTGCAATTTTTTATACCATAATAAATGATAAATAGAGAAGCAACAGCCACACCCTCCCCAACACACACACTTTTCCTTTCTCCATAACCAGGGCAGGTGGTGAATAGTACAAGTTACTGAGCTGGAGAGAGTCTGAGGTTCCACAAAGAGATAATTGAGGACCTGGAAGGGAAAACACTCCCCCAAAGCTTTAAATAACAAGGCAGCGATGCAGGGCCCACCTGTCTTTCCTCTCTATTTTGTTCATAGCACATAACATCTACTAACCACTTTAACTTCTTTATTCACTGATCATCTTTCCTTGCATGAATGTAAACTCCACATGGGCAGAAATTTTTGTCTGTTACTAGTTACTATTTCCCTGATGTTGACAGCAGTGCCTGGAACATAGTAGATTCTTAGTAAATAGTTACTCAAGATATAAACTAAATCAGGATGGTTAATTTTAATTAATTATAATCTTAGAATGGTAATTGAGATCCCAGGTAAATATTATGAAGGGTGCCTATTTGAGAACTATTTGGTACCAATCCATGGTGACACGTACAGAAGCATAGAGTTTTTCAGAAACTACATCTTAGTGGATTGAAGAACTAATGTAGTTGATATAAAGCTATTGTAAATGCAATAATTTTTAAATAAATTTGTATTTGTATTAATTATAACATTTATCCATTACATAGTCATATATTTAAAGGAGGGAAATATATTTGGGGCGGGGTTGTATTTGTTCCAAATATAGATAGTTTTTTAATCATCTATATTAATGAGCCTCTAGGAGTCAATGGTAAGGTTCGAAGTTACAGGGGAAGCCCAACCAAGGAAATTAGGACATACAGACATTTTGTGATTAGTTCAGGGTCTTATAAGTTAATTAATAACTAAAACAGGACCAGACCAGGACTAGTGTCCTCTGAATCCCATCTCAGTGCTATTTTAGTGACAACTGATGAGATAGCTCCATAAACCTCCTAAAGGACATTTCCCAGCAACCTGGTACATGCTCAGAGACCTATCCTCTGAGGAGGATAGCATAGCATAGTCTGGCACAGGCTTCATGGGGGTGCAGCCTCACAGGGCCCCAAGCTCTAAAAGAACTGCACTTGATTTAATGCCATACTGTCATCTGCTTTAAAATTCTGAATTTCCAGAAATGGGATACAGATTTTCCTTTTTCCCAGAGCCCTGCAAATTATGTAGCCAGCGCTGTGTGGGTGGGCAAGGCAGTTCGGATCTCACTGGTCCTCTTCTAGCTCGCTTCTGCTCTCACTCTGCAGACATTGCTTCATTGCTGCACCTCAGGACCTGATAGCTTGTCAGTTCCTGGAGGCAGACTCAAAAGAAGGGTGGGCTTCTGAGTGAGCATCCCTTAAATTCTGCACCTCACTTGCCTCACCTTGGTCCCATCTTGCAGTACCCCAGCAGCACAAGTGTGGCACCCTGGGGACACCTGTTGACACCTGCAGCCTGTGGCACACCTGTGCTCTTTGATACCCTCCAGCTTTCTTTGTCGCTGTGTATGTGCTTCTGTGCACACTGCATCCTCCTCAGCCAGATCAGGTGGCACACAGAAACCCACCCTATTGACTTTTTCTTAGATTTTTTTTTTGAAAGTGTTATTTGTTCAGCCTTTGTTGAGGGAGAATTATATTTCTCGTTTCTCTGCAAGGCTGGACATGGTTGGCTGGTGCCCTGTATAAAGGTAATCTGATATAAAGCTGAATTGTCAATAGCATGAAACATTTTATAGGTAGAATGGATGAAAGAGTGGTAGTCACATCCATTGTGCTGTGCTGTAACGACAGTGTGCAGCAAGTGGTGAGAAGTTGGAAAAACCCAGTTCTTATCCTGCCTCCACTGTGGATTCCCTGTTTTAGGATTCACACTGTGGATTAGCCTGATTATTATAAAAGTACAGCCAAGGAAAATGTTTTCAGGCAACAACACTCAGTGCCTTCTCCCACCTAAGTTTCCTCACCAGTAAAATGGGGCTGATAGAGCTATCTCTGCCTCACATAGTTTTTGAAGGGCATGAATTAAAGTGTCTGAGTGTGTTTTGCAAATTCTAAGAGGCTAGCCAATTGTCAGAACTATTTAGTTTTTAGAGGTAAAATGTTCAGCAAGACAGTTCCACTCTAAGTGGCCATCTGTCACCTGACAAGGGATAGGCATAAGTCACACAATGTTACACAATATGAGTTCGGCCTTGGAATAGGCTTTCTTGAGGAAAAGAAGACATTGGCTAGGTCAGGGTTAGCTGGATAAAAGAAGGTAGAAAGGCCCGTTCAGGCTGATGTCCTCTGCCGAATGGATTTACTTTCCAGGGGAAGAATATACCACCAGCCCCAGCCCCACCTCTACTTTCTTCATAAAGCAAATGTGACAGCACTTCTGTTAGTAGGGAGACATGAGACTACTTTGGCATCAGGCAGCCTGGGTTTGGACGACAGCTGTTTATAGGAGTCTGGGAATGCAAGTCCTCAGAGCCTGGAAATGCTACCCTGGGGGAGAACATCACTTGTCTACGGGAAGAGGAGCTTGGGCCCAGCCTGTGCAGACCAGCTGTGACAGCCTCAGATCCCCCACCTCCACAGCTCTCTAACCTGATAATCCGAAGCAAGCACCTAGGGTCATTTTCAGATAGTCCTACTTATATTTCAGAAGCACCATTAAATCTGGGAACAAAGAACATCAGCCCTAATCCTAATGTTCAAGCCCGACTGGGCCATGCCGGGGTTTGTGGGTGGTTGGTTCAGATTTGACAGTGATATTGAGATCTTCCTAAATCTAAATCCCTCTGTTAATGAGCTGTAGTAAGAGGATATGGTTTAAAAGATTCATTTGGATGCTTTGGGCTAAAAAGCAATCCCAGTTGATTTCCTTGAACCAGCTTTGCACCTGCTCTTCTGTAATTGGTATTGAAACCCTTGTGCCTCCCACAGTGCTGCCTTCTCCCTGGCTTGAAATCCCTGCCTTGTATGAGAGCCTCATGGGTCAGAAGCCAGTTGTGGGAATGGAGTGGGGAGAATCCACAGAAGTGAGATAGATAAAAATAGTATAGTATAAATTTTATACAAAAATGCTCTGGGAGATTAATAGTGGAGCAATTAATTTGATCAGGGATGGGGGTCAGGTACACTTCAAAAAGGAGATGACACTTAAACTATATTGTTAAGGATAAGTAGAATGTTTTAGGATAAAGAAAAGGAAAGTGGGGCATGCTAGATTGAGAACACAGGAAGCAAAAATGTGGGACTTTGGATGAGACAGTATTTGAAGTATTTAGAACGGTGCATGTACATAGTAGGTGCTCAGTAAATGTTAGCAGCTATTATATCTAAATTAATATAATAACAATTATGATTTTTTTAAAGTGTATTTTTTAGCAGCCAGGTTTTCAAATGTATCAGAATCATAATTTAAACAGCCGCTTAAAATAATTGACTGTTAACAACTAATTTTATGAATTCTTTTAGAAATGCATAACCTCTGATGTGCTTGCTAGATGTTTAACAACTGGGAATGTGTTTAACAACTGGGCAAAGTGGAGAGGGGATCTGGATATGTGCACTTGCCTATTTCCCTGGTGTGAATTCTTCCACCGAAGATAATTTCAGGTCACCAATGTTACGTCACTGAATCAAGCCAGGAAGAGATGCACACTCTAGAAGCCAATCCCAGCACATCACTAAAAATGATATAATAATCAGCAAGGTCAAGAGTATTGCCATGATGTTCTAAGATTGTCTTATGCAAATGTCCAGTTTGCTGGTAATGCAGGATTAGCACAATATACATTTTACATGTAATGCTCTGGGAGGACTAGGGGTATAGCTCAGTGGGAGAGCACTTGCCAAAAATGCTCAAAAGCCCTGGGTTTGATCTCTAGGGCACTGAAAGAAAAAAAAAGCAAGCTTTGGGAGCTTCGTGGTGGTGCAATTAATCAAAAATATTTAAATTTATTAAATTATTATAGATTTAATAATCATAAGTATTATAATAGTGCCAATCAGAGCCCACAGATTCACAGCTTTGAAAAATAATCCAATAGAATCACAAACTTAAAATTGTAAATTTAAAGCTAGACAGGGCCTTAGAGATCATCTAGTCACTTAAAAGTTGAGGAAGCCTAGAAACATAAAACCTATGCCCAAAGTCATCCAGCTACCCCTGAGGTGGCAACTCTAGAACCAGAACCCAGGTTCCCTGCTTTCCTACTTAATGTCTGTCAGCATGTGGTTTTCCCCACCACTGCAGGAACTGTGAAGTTCACATTTTTTTTAATCACACCATTGTTCCTAGCCCACTTTCCGATATTCATCTTACAAGCATTGTTTTGCAAAGGTCAAAACATTCAGCTAAACAGTACCTGTGGTGACCAAGGGGTGGGAGCTGGGCTGGGCTGGGGTGCCAGGTGTTATTAAATCCAAACAATACATTTCACCCTGGAGGGAACAGAGGAGAACCTGACACCTCCCTAAGGATGGTGGGTCACCCCAACCCATGGAAGCCCATTTTCCTGGGCCGCTGGGTTGGCCAGGTAGTGCCCCAGACTTTCGCTGCCCACCCTCAACTCACCCCACATTAGAAAAGGAGCAGCAACAGCCACGTGCTCAGAGCCCATCAGCAAGCATTTTCCAATCTCCACTCAACTTTGGGGTATCTGAAAATAGTCCTCGGGAGATGGAGTCCATTCCACAGGTCTGAGGATAGAGTTAAAAACCCATAATAACAGTAACTCTGTCATAATAATACTACTGGGGGCCAACTCAGACTTGTCCCCAAATATGTTTCAAACTTGTGTGACTTGGTTGTCTAATGCTTTTTTCTTCTTTCTCAACATGACAAACATCCTTGCTCTTCTGTCAAGGCCCATTTCAAGGTCACTTCTTTAAAAATTGATTACCTTCCATTGGCCTCTCTGAATTTATTGCTGCTTCTTTTCTGCTCCCAGAACACTCTGCACCTGCCTTTACCATGCCCAGAGCACAGAGTGTTTTGTGATTAATTGTTCAGATGTCTATCTCCTCAACTAAGGCAAACATTTGCTCCTTGAAGTGAGGGCCCATGTATTAGTCACCCTTAGTTTTCTGCACCCATCACAGTGCATAGTTTTTTTCATGTGGCCTGGGAAGGCAGGAAGGGGACAGAGAGAGATACGGGGAGAGAGGAAGGACCATTCTGGATTGACATCGAAGTCTAGGAAGAGTGAAGTTCCCCTGAGTCTGTTCATGCCCTGAGTGACCAAATGACTGTAAGCTCCAGGGTAAAATAAGCCTCAAGCTTACTGAGCATGAAGATCACCAGATTTTTAAACAAATATCTCCCTATTTGTTTAAATATGGAGAGTCCTGCCTCCCCTCCCCCTCCCATCATTTTGATTTCTACGTCTGTGACAGGATGCACAAATCTGTTTTCACAGGTGCTCCACCTGATATTCTGACCCAGGTGGTCTGCAAGACCCTTTTAAGAAGCAATGGCCCCCTGGTTCCAAGCATGCTTCAGGTACAGGGCCCAAGGGGAAGGCACAGACTCCAGGCTCACGCCATTCCCCACATAGGCCACAAAGGGCACTCTGCAGCTGCCTGATTCTCCACAAGGCACCAGAAGCTAGGAGACCCTGGGCATCAACCTCATCTCGACACATAGGGCCAAGACCCCCTCCCAGCTCACCCCAGCTACAGGCACACAGAAGCATAGCAGTATACCTCTTTTTTCCAGAATACTTGATAGATTTTTACTGGTCAGTTAGTTGGTTACTGTGGGCTGTGCAGTAACCACCCAGCCCCAGCTCTGGTGATGGCCTGTGGCTCAGAAACACAGAATGCGGTCCTGGGCTCAGAGATCTCCATCAAAGGTGGTAACCAGGGCCAGAGCCACCGTCGGAACAGTTCCCAGCTAAACTTAGGCCTCCTCTAGATTGTTCACCTTGCGCTGGCCTCAACAATAACCTCACTATGTCCTTTAGTCAGGTCACATACACCCCCAAAGCTGCCATATGAACAGCATAGTCACCTGTGTCCTCCTAGCTGAAGAAGAAGAACAGGATCGTGACCTACTTTGAAAGGGTCTGTTCCTGCCTTGTCCTCATTCTCTGGGGCTTCTCCACAAGCCCCATACAGTGACACTCAGAACTAAATTCTAGAACCAACCTGGCTAGTGTGAACAGTGTCTGTCATACTCACTCACATAACAAAGTATATTTGCTTCCCAGAAGATGATCATTTTCTATTCCTGCTCATTCCATTACTATAATTATACTCACATGGGGTCTAATTGATTTTAATTTCACTCTGAGGTTGCTCCAGGTTACAACGGTGAGTCTCTAGCCTTAGAGAACTCCCCCTTTTATTTAGCATTTAAATAAGTATCCAGAGGGCAACAGGAGAAGTAATTATGGGGAGAAATCCAGTGTGGAAAGGGGCAGGTTCTGAAGGGCTTGGGCATCCTGACCCTGCTGTGCTTGATTCCAATTCAATACAAAGGAAGTAAGAGGGGTCCCTGGGGAGCAAGGTGCACTGGCATTGAGGAATTGTGCAGCTATACAGCGACCAAGCCTTTTGCTTAGTGCTGAAGCTATTTCAATGTAATGCTTGCCCATGACTCTGTAGCCTTTGTGAATTAGCATGTGTTTTTCAAGTCTTACCCATTACTCTACTTGAAGTTTACAAATAAATGGCAGTTACATTACAATTTCAATTGCCCACTCTTTTTTAAAACACTTTCAGTATGTTATTATCTTGGTTTTTAACTTTGTCCTTGTGACACTTTTTTTTTTCATTCCTACTTTGTTTCAAACTGTCTCCCTGGAATGTAGATCCAGCCAGCTGTTTTCCTAGGCTGTGACTTGGGGGTATATACTGTGTCATTGAGCATAGATCTCTGTTTATTTACAAGTGGTGAAGATTCTAGAACTAGTGGCATATACTGATGCCATTTGAATCTCTAAACTATGAGGCAAGTTTCCCAATAGTTGATTTTTCTAAAAGAGTACGACAGTATCCATGTAACAAGTTGGTGTGTGCACATGCACACACACCCATCACAGGTATAGAGTTCTAATGTTGACTGCCCCACTCTGTTCTCCCATGGCTCCCATATAATATATAATTATCTGGTTATCTCAGTCCTGCCCTGACTTTGTACTTCTCAAGGGCATCTGTATCTCCAGTACAGCAGCTAGCAATTGCTGGACTTTTGAAAATGCAAAGCGGTCTCCCTAAGCCTTCATCTTGGGAGTAAGGAAATGGAGGCCCAAATAACATCAGATTCTATAACCAATATCACAATGATGGGACCAATTGCATGTGTCACAAAAGACTTTTCAGTCAAATCAATGTATGACAATTTATCAAATGTCCCCCCTCAAACTTCTCAGTATCTCACAATAATCTGGCTGCATGAAAGGGTTTTTGGGGGGTGGGGTGGTACTGAGAACTGAACTCAGGAGCACTCAGCCACTGAGCCACATCCCCAGCCCTATTTTTTGTTGTTGTGTTGTTGTTTTGTTTTGTTTTGTTTTACAGACAGGGTCTCATTGAGTTGCTCAAATTCTTGCTTTTTGCTGAGGCTGGCTTTGAACTCAGGATCCTCTTGTCTCAGCCTCCTGAGCCTCTGGGATTACAGGTGTGAACCACCATGCCCAGCAAGATGGGGCTTTTAATATGGCAAATACAGAGCAGGAGATAAGACAGTTGGCTTGGCTTTGCCCTGTGCCTATCTCATCTGCAAAGCTCTTTTTGTATCTATCCATTAATGAGGCTAAATATCAGAATTCAGGAACAGACAGACGCAATTCCCAGAAGATGAAATTCAACCAGTCAAGAATGCTTATTGCCTTGAATTTGAACCTTGATTTTTTTTCACAAAGAAATCTCCCTGCTTTTGAATTAAGTTACACTGAACTGGAAGGGACTGGTTCCTGGTTCCCTTTTATGTAGTTTCAGGTTTTCTCAGGAATTCCTTAGTACTCTTTTCCTAGCAATGCCCCTTGCCAGGAGCACAGTAGGTCAGGGGTCAGATGCCCCACTTCTGAAGGTTTAGATCTGCACAGCTTAATTTAAAAAAAAAAATGTTATTCTCAAATGTCTTTTCAAAGACTTGTAGGTTTGGGGAAGAATCATCGTGTCTCTCTGTCCTGTGTTTTCAGGTCTCACCTGCCACTGATTCTCTTTCTCTACTTCCCCCTCCTCTGGTTTCCCATGTCATTTGGAATTTTCTTTCTCCATTGAAAGGGACATGCAGCCCTAGAGAAATCAGGGCAAGGTTGTGCTCTCTATAACTTTGAAACTTTCCCAACTCATCTCCCCTGCAGGTTGGTGAGATGAGATCTCCATGAACCCATGGATAGAGGCCCCAACTGTCACAAGACATAACATGTGGTAATTGTGCATGGGGAAAGTAACAGAAAATTCCTTTCTGAGATCCATCAGCAATTTCAGGGGCTGAACCAGTCCCCACAGCAGCACACAGCATTGGAATCTCTGCTGGGACAGCTACATACACTCAGGCCAGCTGGGACATCAGCCGTAGCCCAGCAGGGCACTATGTCCCCCTCTACCCCTCCATATGCTACGCTCAAATATCCAGAGAAACAGGAATGAACATCCATCAGACCCACAAATGGTAAGAGAAGCCTCTAGAAACCTAAATATTCTTAGAAGACACAGAGGAGTAGAGGAAATAGGAGCAGGAGAGGGAGTCATCAGAACAATAGAATACACTGGGCAAGTCACATGTTAGCCATTGTCTTCCCACCTCCTCCCCCTCTGTCATGAAGGCAAATCAGGCACAGCTGCCCTTTCCCAGGCCAGCAGCCACAATTTCACTGTGACCCTTACTGTTCTACTTGAATATATTTCCCTTAGCACATATGCATTGAAATAGCCTGAGTATCTTTTTTTAAATATTGATGCCAAGCTTCTGCCCACAGATATTCTTATTTATTGATTTGGGGTGCCAAGTATATTGCTGGACTTTTAAAGCTTCCTGGGTGATTCTAATGTGCAGCAAAATTTTCCAACTACCTCATTAATGGCCAGGTAATTCCCAGGGTTCATGCCGTACCCACCCTCAGCAGAGATCTTGGCTCTTCCTAGGGGTCCCTGGACCCATCAGACCCATCACACTTTTGTAACAATAGAAATTTGGGGACAAATTCAAATGTATCAGGTATTTATTGAGCACTGACTGCATGCTGTGCCCCATGCTGGCACCTTCCTGTGAGTTCCTAGCTTGGCTCAGCAGGGGTTCTTGGAACATTCTAAAGGCAAATGCTATCTTATGATTGAAGTGCAAGCAGTCTGGTTATGTTCTATAGTCTTCTGCTTCTAAGGTTCTTCTCAGATAAAAGGTGTTTCACAGGTGCCCAGAGAAGATGGTTTTAAAAAGCCAGGATCACAAAGGCTGTGGGAGAAGGCAAGGATCTGAGGGGCTCATCCCATCTACATTGAACTAAAATAGTATCTTAAAAACTTTGTAGCTGCTCTTTTTTTTTTAAATGAATAGTGCAAAAAGCATATAAAGGTTAAAGATAGGGGCTCATAAGTCAATCAAATCTTGCTCTCAAAACTAGCTGTGTCCCTTATTAACAGTGGGATTGGGCACATTATTTATCCTCTTGAACCTTAGTTTCCCCTTCTCCAGTACCTATTCCGTGGAATATTCTGAGGATAAAATGAGGTGAAACATGTAACAAGCAAAGCACAGTGTTCTGATCACTGTGGGGTGTTTTCTGAGGTGCTGGGTGTTGAAAACCAAGGATCTGCCACATGTAGGGCAAGCACTCTGCTATTGCGCTGTATCCCCAGCTCCACGGTGACCTTTGTTTTAATCATCATCTTATCATCATTGTAGTCTTTAGCTCCATCATTAGTACTATGGCTCACAGCTTAAGGATAATGTTGAAAATGGTTCTCAGCTTTTCAGCCTTAAGCATAAGATCCACTTATGCCTTTCCTCTAATCCCTGTGTGTTCCTCTTCCATAGCTCAGAAAGTTAGTTTTGTCTAATGAGTTGCAACAATTCTTTTAATTATGAAGGGTTTTTTTTTTGTTTGTTTGTTTGTTTGTTTTTGTTTTTTTCTACAAGGAAAACAGCTTTGCTCTGGCTTGGCCCTGCCCAGCCACACTTAAGATTTGTGCCAAGCAGTGTGTCTCCTGTGGGGAGCACTGGAGATGTTAACTTGGACCACAGCATATCAAACTGTCAGGTCTGTGAGATGCTTTTGCTATGCTCTCTTCATGTTTCCAGGTCTGTGGGTGACAATCTGAAGCTCTGGGGAGAGAGCCTGTAGTTCCAAATGTCACAGTTTGATTCTTTTTTTCAAGGTCAATAATGATTTGCTCAAAATCATCTTAGCTGCAGGACATTTTGTTAGAGTATTCATAATTCTCAGATTCTGAAATCCTCCTGGGAAGGACATCCTGAGTCAGGGTAGACCTGACCATGTAGCAAATGGCTTCAAATGGCAGAGGCAGGGCAAAAACCTGTCTGGGCAGCAAAGTTATGACAAAACAGAAGGAACTCAGGGTTGGGATTCTAAAAGCCTTGCTCCAGGGCACTACTTTGCTTCCAACATGCTTGGGGACCTCGGACAAACTACACAGCTTCTCAGGGCTCAGTTTCCTTACCTGTGAGATGAGAGGGTGCAGAGACAGCTACTTGCCTAAAACAGTAACTGGTCTCATCCTGTGGTGTTGTTCCATTTCACAGCAGTCATTGACTTTACTTTGCGCTGTTGAGTAAATGATTAGCATTTGATTCTGTTCTCATGTCGGAAACTAAATCCATGTTCCTCCCTCTATAATCCTAGCCAAAGTTACAAATTTCAGGAGGAAACACATATTTAAAGCAGCCTGTCAAATATATGTATTTCCCACCATTCAGCCCCTAATTTACTCATTTATCTACTTACGTATACAAAGATATTGTTGCTGTGTAGCAACCCAGCCAGGCAGTGTGCAAAAAGACAGGGATATAGTGACAAGTAAGAAAGACACAGCCACATAGAACTTAGAGTTATCTGCATGAAGACTGCCAGTCAGGCACAAGGGAAAGCATTCGGGAGAAAGTAGTGGGAGCCCCTCGGCGGGGGAGTGGGGGAGGATGGAAAGATGACCAGGAGTGAGTCACATGAACAAAGAAGAGAGAAGATGAGATGAAGTATATTCTGAGGAGTTCCTAGTTCACAGTTGCTGTGTTAGTCAGCTTTACGTAACTGTGATCAAAACTCCCTTGATGGGAGGTAGGTAAAAGAGTTTTACAGTCATTTTTAAAAATCCTCACCCTTAAGGGTTGGAAACTGAAGCCTAGAATTCCTATGGAGGGCAACTTTATCTTAATTCATTTCATCCCCCTTTGGGCCTCATTTTCATCGATGTTTATCATTCACATTTGGTGAGAAAGCAGATCTCTAGCCTGGAATGTGTTGGCAACATGGTGGCAAGAAAACTCTACCTCCTTTCCTGAATTCAGTACTTGTCATGAATCATGTCAATTTTGAGAGAGGAACCCTTGGCACTTTCTGGACCAGTGGCAGGGAACCTTCCTAGTGTTCTGAACAGAACCCAGGTTCTGTTCAGGGCAAAGCAGGTGGGCACAGAATAACAGGCCGCATCTGGTTAAGCATGCCCAAAGCTGTAACCTGCACCAAACTTCTATCTCCCCCACAGCACTCCTCCTTCTTAGGATCTTATCCATTGGCCTTTCTGCTTCATGAGAGTGCAATAGTTTTCTGGAAATGCTCAAGAGCCAGGGGGAAAGCAACAGTTTCCTGTGCATTCATAGTTGGAGACAGATTATTGAATCTCCTGTGAGAGATTCTTTTTTAGCCTCATCCGGGGTCTTTAAAAAATAAGGTGGGTGGGTGCCAGGACTTTGGCTCAGGGCTCAGAGATCTTGGGACTTGAGACTCACTGGCACTGGGACTTGAAGAGGTAAATGTGGCATACAGATCTGAGTATCCTGTAAGCTGTCAACCGTGGCCAGTAATCCTGTGCTTACCTGGATTCATGTCACCTTGTCCATTGGCCCCAAATGAATTGTCATGTAAGAGAAAAAGGATGTGACAACCATCTCCACTCACATAGGGTCACCCAGGAGCAGCTGACAGATCCAATTTAGTCTTCTTTTGTGTGTGTTGCTCAGAATATAGCAGGACCTTTAGCTAAGCTTCATTCTAGTCACTCTTCCTTTATTGAGCCCCAGTTATGTTTTTCAAATTAGAAACTATGTGCATTCTCTGTTTTAATCAACATAACAATCCTGAACTTAAGTATCAAGTATCCTAAACACTAGTACTGCTAAATATTCATTGGATCTACATGGTGACAGATAAGTTTGGAAAATGCTGATAGTCTAAATAGTGATACAAATGGTGATTCTCCAAGAAAGGAATCTATGTAGAATTTTCCAACCTTACTTAGTCATAGAGCAACCTGGAGTAACTGGTATTTTGAGGAACACAAATTTGAAGCTTGAGCAGATGTTATAGGAGGGAATCAACAGAAAATACGGTGAACTATGAGGAGTGGTCTAAGAAGCATTTGGACATAGGTAGAGTTTAAGCCATCATGGTGGAACTTGTGCCATTGTCTTTGAAAATGGACACTCATAATATACATGAGTGACTCCTGAAGGTAACTATGGCTTATTCTTAGAAGTGTGGCATTTACATTAAAACTCTTCAGAGAAATCACAGGAGCAAGAAGCGTCATCTGCTTTTCACTTCCAGAAGGCTATTTCCCGAATGCAGCAGCACATGGATCCCAGGACCAAAGCCACTAGATATATTGACACCCCAGGACCCATACAAACTGCAACCTAACCCTCACTTTGTTTTTCCTTTTCTTCTTCTGATATCATAAAAATATTTCAATCTGTTTTTTTCAGCATTGATACGTTGGTTTTTGCAGCATTCATACATCTTTAATACAACTCCCTATTCATCTACCAAATGCCTTTAAAGAACTCCCATTGTGAGTTCATGTCTTCTTAACTCTCTAGTGATTCAGATCAGATTAAAATCACCATGTGTTTAGGAATTCTGACAGGTCAGTAAGGAAATTTCATAACATATAAAGCAAAGGTAGCCTTAGTTAAACTCATCACTTTCTAAAACCAGGCCTTATTTTGAAAATGGTGTAATCAGGAAAGTTAGTTTATTCATTAAATTATATACGCATGAACATTTGCGGGATGATGGCAAACACAGGTCTAGAGCAACATCCGACTTATAACTTAAGTTGGACCTTTAGTCCACTCTGAGGGACCTACTGCTGCCCACATTTCACATTTGTGAAAATGAGGCACAAGGAAGTTAAAGCAGGAATTTTAGCTCAGACAGCCTGGTGGCCAGAGTCTTCAGTGTTAAGGAATTCCCAACAAACAATACCTGAGATCAATTTTTAGAGATCAGTTGCCATTTCTATGACCATGGGCTGATAAACACACAGAATTTTCCACTGAAATAGCACAAGACCCATTATAGGGCTGCCTTCTTACCAATTCTTCAGGAGATCCTTGGAAACATTTTGCTATGGACAAAATTTTTTTAATGGAGCCATGTTATTATATAATAAGACTAAATTTTTTTAAATGAAGTATAAAACTTGGAGTTATTTAAAATGCTTCCAACACAAGTCATTTTGAAATGCTACAAAAACTAATATTCTCACAACTATATTTTATAGATTAACAGCAATTTTCTGGATAAATTTAATTGGAGAAAATCAATGCTATAGGAATATGATAATACTCATTCTTTCATCTCCTGACTGTTACTTACAAGTAACATATGGTTAAAACACCATGAGAGAGTGTTTTTATTTTAAAACTTTTTTGGTTTTGGGATCAAGGGGAAAAAGGGCAAACTATTAAAATGACCCAAGGGACATGATGTTTTTAAAGGCATCAATTTGTGACCACTAAAGGGAAGGGCAGGAAGAAGCTGCCAGAGCAGCTCTGGGAGTCCCAGAGTTGCAGAGATGCAGGGACTGAAGGTGCACCAAGCCTCTTGTCCTAACCTGAGCATTTCTCACTTTTTATGTGCACTCCACTTTACAAAATTCACTGTCAACATAACGCAAAGATAAGAGCAATTCCTCCTGGGTGCACTATGTTTTCATGTAAGTAGCATCCCTGACATTTCATATCTCCTCTCCCCAAATCCCATGAGTTCTCTCTCCACAACATTTAGCTTTACCTAGGAGGAGCTTTGGGGTGGGCAGGCTGCATGTCATGTAGTGGAGTACCCAGCCACTGCTGCAGGCAAGCCCGCCCCTGCCCATTGGTCCACCTCTCCCTTCCCTGCATGTGAGATTATGGAGATAAAGCCATAGAACACTCTCGAGTCTTCAGTGCTTTGCCAGAGTGTCTTCAACAGCTGCAACCCACTCTCCCCACACACTTCATGGAGGGGCCTGAAGACTAGGAAAAGGATTCCTCTGGCCAAGGAAACCAGCTCAAAGTGAATCAAGTCTACGCTGGCTCAAGGGGAGAAACTCCATCTACCCTAGGTCAAGGAGAGCAAGTCTCCATTTACATTGGTTCAAGATAAGTGAATTCTCATCCACACTGGCTCAAGGTGAGCTAGTAATTGGGAGAGGAGGGCACAGTGGTCCAGGCCTTGGAGAGGATGGCAGCTGGGCTCTGGCCTTTGCCCTGAGGCCTCCCGCTTAAAAACAAAAAACACTGCCATTTTTTTTAATCTTTGAAACAGCAATTTTATTATACAATTTGTGAAAAACAGAAATTAAGAACAAATTTCTCCCAAAGCATGGGAGAAAGGACAAACAGCAGGGCAGGGGGAAGTGTCCCAGGGAAGAGTCTCTATGAGGGGTCTTCGCAGGTGGGGGCAGAGGAGACTCCTGGTGGATCCAGAGGCTCCTGCCTAGAATCCACACGGAGAAGCCTGAGCCAGTCGGCGCTCCTCAGGGTCTGCTGGCTGTCCCTTGGTTCTGTAGGCCTTGGCTCGGCATTTCCACTGGAGCCACTCTGTCCCTCACTGCCGACCCACCAAAGCAGGGTGCACAGCAGAGCTGACAAGACAGGTGGGGATCCTCCTCCTCACCCTCTTCCCACCCTGATGTGGTCCTGGGATTGTCCTGTGGAGGTACCTCAGGAGGATGAGCTGCCGTCTTCTGCAACCCTTTTGGGGTCTGGCCTGCTGGACACAGGGTCATGCTGGGAGATTAGCCTGGGAGGGGATGGGTCCACATGGAAAAAGTGGAGAAAAATGAAAGGCACACTGGCACTGCCACCACCCTTCTGCTGGGTCTGCTTGGCCTCCTCAGGCTGCTGCTGCTTACAGGGCAAAGGAAGGGCAGGCTCACTGGAACACTTCTTGGGGCAGACCCTGGGAGAATCCACAGAGCGGGGGAGGCCCAACCACCCTATGACGCATCAGCAAATTCATGACAACTATAAAACCTAGTGCTGCTATTGTTTTCTCCAGATGAGAGAACAATGTATCAAAATATCCCAATTTTATTATATGGTATTGAGTAAATAATGTATATAATACTGTTACATCAGTAATTGAGGGAGTTGGGTTGGAGCAACTGCATTTGTACATTATTGAAATCATATTGCTATAGATTTGCATCAGAGAGGCATCTCTTTCTCATGTTGAATGGAACCCCCATGGAACTTCAAAGAAATACCCAATATGAGAGGTAAGGGAATTAAATGTTTCACTACAGTCATGAACTAAATAGGAGGGAAGATAATCATGTAATGAAGCAAGTCACACTGAATCAAGCTTGCGTTGCCCTTTTTATAGGCACACAAACCACACTGGATCATGGGCCCTGCCCTGATCTCCATATAAGGACACAATGCAAGCTGAACCAAGGTTTCTAACTTGATCTTTCTATAAGGACGTAAAATGCACTAAACCATGAGCTTACCCTAGTATTTTATGACACCACCTCAGGTAATTATACCATAATAATGCCATTTCTGAAAAAAAAGGTATTAATCCTATGTGTGCAGTTATAATCTAAATATATCTTTTGGGTGATAGGATTTAATCTACAGTATTCCCTATGCCTATTGTTCTGAGAGTTTTTATCAATAGGTGTTGAATTTGTCATCTGATTTTTCTCCATTAATCCATATAATCATATGACTTCCTTGGCTTGTCAATAAAGTACATTATATAGGGATATTTATGTCTATATTCTTGATTCATTTTGGTCTGCGAATTTTAGTTTTCCTTTATTGTTTTATTTTGGCACCATCTTTTTGGTTTAATGATCTATTTTCATATTAGAAACTTTATTTCTTTAATGGTCCTTGAACCATCTAAATGGTTATGGTCTTGTAGTAGTCTATGCTTTTCCAGAAATTGGTCATTTTCATCTACATTGTAGAGTTTATACATTGTCATTGATCTTATTCTTTATCTTTTTTTTCCCTTGTATAGTTTATACATTGTCATTGATTTTACTCCTTATCTTTTTTTTGCCTTGTGCTGGTTTTAGGTTTATTTCAATCATCATTTATAGTTTCTGGAAGTAGAAATTTAGATTATTGATTTAAGAAATTTCTTCTTAGCTAATAAGTATTTAATGCTATAAATCTGTCTCTAAGCATATTTTTGTTGCATCCACAAATTTTGATATGTTGTATTTTCATTTTTGTTTAGTTCTAGATATTTTCTCAACTTTTTCTTTCAATAGACACAGCATATCAGAAAGAACTCCAAAAGAGAAAAATATCCTCTTAATTTACCCATATAGTTGGTATTTTCTTGCTTTCTATGTATCCCTGATACCCAATTTTCCTTCCAGTATCATTTTCTTTCTATCTGAAGGATCAGCAATTATTTTTTTGAACATGTATGCTGGCTCTTAGCTTTTCTTCATATGAAAATATATTTTTCTTTCCTTTCTGAAGAATTTTTTTTCTAATTATAAAATGTTGCTTTTACTATGCTTTTTCTTCATTCACTTTAAGATATTATTTCACTTCCTTCTTATTAAAATATTCAGTGATCTAAAAGAAGATCTAAAAAATGCATTAAGAGATAAAAGGCCATTTTGATGAAGAAATAGAAATATTTAAAAGAAACCAATCAGAATTCCTGGAAATGAAAGACACAATGAAAAATTAATTAAAAATTCCCTTGAAAGCATCACCAATAGATTAGATTGCCTAGAAAATAGAACTTCATCCCTTGAAAAAAGAAGTTTAGGCCTGGAAGAAAGGGCACACAAACTGACTACACAGTTTTCAATATCGAGAAAAACTAATAAAGCGTAATCAAAAAACACAAGAACTCTGGGACAAAATTGTGAGTCATTGGTATAGAAGAGAATATGGAGATACAGACTAAAGGCATTAAGAACAATTTCACTGTGATAGTAAGAGAAAACTTTCCCTCTATCAGAAATGAGATAGACATTCACATGCAGGATGCATACAAGACCCCAAATAAACCAGATCAGAAAAGAAGTTCTCCAAGACACATCACAATCAAAATGCCTAACATAGAAAATAAGGAAAGAATATTAAAAGAGAGAAGCATCGTGTCTCACATAGAGGCAAACCAGTAAGTCTCACCTATGACTTCTCAACTCAGATCCTACAATCTAGGAGGGCCTGAAATAAGATACTCTATGCTCTAAAAGAAAACAATTGCCAAACAAGATTGCTATACCCAGCAAAACTCTCTTTCAATTTAATGGAGAAATAAAAACTTTCCATGACAAGAAAAAACTAAAAGAATTCATGACCATCAATCCAGCACTACAAAGAATATTCAAAGATAAACTGCACACAGAGGAACTCAAAGACAAATCTCAAAGCTCCAAAATAGATGAAGATCAATAGAAGAGTAATCAACCAAATGAGAATCAAGACAGAATTAAGTGTAATGAAAAATAAAAATGGCAGGAAACCACAAACCCATATTCATAATAATGCTGAATATAAATGGTCTCAATTCTCCAATTAAAATATATAGATTAGCAGAGTGGATCAGAAAAGATCCAACTATATGTTGTTTACAAGACACTCACGCTGAAGGTAAAGGAATAGGAAAAAAAAATCTATGAAATGGAGTCTGAAAACAAGCAGGGGTAACTATTCTCATGTCTGACAAAGCATATTTCAAGCAAAACTTAATCAGAAGAGACAAAGAAGGTCACTACATCCTGGTAAAGGGGATATATACCACAATGTCAGTGTACCTATTCATTAAAAAAAAAAATTCCTTGACATTAAATCTCAGATACACCCCAATACAATAATACTGGGTGATTTCAACAAACTCTTATCAACAATAGACAAGTCATAAAAGCAAAAAATCAATAAATATATTTCCAACCTTACCAGACATGATGGCACACACATACCTTAATCCCAGTGGCTCAGGTGGCTGAGGCAGGAGGATTGTGAGTTCAAAGCCAGTCTCAGCAACTTAAGCCCTTAGAAACTCAGCAAGACCCTGTTTCTAAATAAAATATTTAAAAGGGTAGAGATATGGCTCAGTGGTAAAGTACCCCTGGGTTCAATCCCTGGTACCAAAAAAAAAAAAAAGATATTTCCAATCTAAATAATACTATAAATCAAAGGGACCTAACAGACACCTACAAATAGACCATATTCTAGGTCATAATGTAAGTCTTAGCAAATACAAAAAATTGATATAATCCCATGTCCTATCAGATCAAGAGTAAATGAAACTAGAAATCAACATCAAGAAACATGATAGAAATCACATAAATACATGGAGATTAAACAATACTCTTTTAAATGAAGAATGTATCATAGGGAAAATGAGAGAAGAAATCAAGAAATTCTTAGAACCAGGTAAGAACAAAGACTAAACATATCAAAATCTCTGGGACGGTATGAAAGCAGTTCTAAGAGGAAAATTTATAGCATTGAGTACCCACATTAAAAAAGATCCTAAAGAAATAAGCATATGCTTCATGTCAAGGCCTTAGAAAACTAATAGCAAATTAACTGCCAAATAAGCAAAAGGCAGAAAACAATAAAGATCAGAATGAAAATTAATGAATTAGAGAATAAAAATTACATAAGATCAATACAACACAAAGTTGGTTTTTCAAAAGATAAATAAGATTGATAAACCCTTAACCAAACTAACCAAAAGAGAGAGCAATAAGATACAAATCAACAAAATTAGAGATTAAAAAAAGAGATAGAGCCACAGATATTTCTGAAATACAATTGTTAGAAAATAATTTGAAAACTTATAGTCCAATAAATTAGAAAATCTAGAAGACATGGACAAATTTCTAGACATATATGACCTGCCCAAATTGAACCAGGAAGATATAGAAAACCTAAACAGATCAATATCAAATAATGAAACTGAAACAGCAATTAAAAGCCTTCCAACAACAACAAAAAGCCCAGAACTAGTTGGATTTTCAGCAGAGTTATATCAAACCTTTAAAGAAGAGTTAACACCAGTCTTTCTCAAATTATTCCATAAAATTGAAAGGGAGGAAACACTCCTAAATACATTCTATGAAGCCAGTATAAAGATGATAGAAAACCAAAGATTAAATCAAGGAAAGAAAACTATAGACTAATATCCTGATGAACATATATATACAACAATCCTTAATAAGTTACTAGCAAACCACGTTCAAAACTACATCAAGAAGATAATACACCATGATCAAGTGGGCTTCATGTCACTGATGCAAGGTTGTTTCAACATATGCAAATCAATAAATGTAATTCACCACTTAAACAGAATTAAGGACAAGAATCATATGATCATCATCTCAACAGATACATAAAAGGCCTTTGATAAAATCAAACACCCGTTCATATTAAAAGCATCAGAGAAATCAGGGATAGAAGGAACTCTCCTCAACATTATAAGGCTATGTATGACAAACCCAAACTCCATATAATACTGCATGGAGAAAAACTGAAAGCATTTCCTCTAAAATCAGGAATGAGATGAAAATGTTCACTCTCACCACTTCTATTCAATACAGTTCTCAAAACTTTAGCCAGTAGAATCATGTAAGACAAGGAAAACAAAGGGATACAATAGGGAAAGAAGAGGTTAAACTCTCTCTGCTGTTAACATGTCCCTATAAATTCCAAAAACTCCATCAGAAGACTTCGAGAGCTGACAAATGAATTCAGTAAAGTAGCATGAAGCAAGATCAACACTCATAAATCAATAGCTCCCCTATACTCTAACAGTGATTCTGCTGAGAAAGAAATCAGAAAACCCATTCCTTTTACAATAACCTCAAATAAATAAATCCTTGGAAATTAATTAAACCAAGGAGGTGAAAGAGCTCTACAAGGAAAATTATAGAAAACTAAAGAAAGAAATTGAAGAAGACCTTAGAAGATGGCAAAATCCCTCATGCTTTTGAATAGGTAGAATTAATATTGTCAAAATGGCCATATTACTAAAAGCAATATATGGATCCAATGCAATCCCAACAAAAATACTAATGGCATTCTTCACAGAACTAGAAAGAAAAACAGTTGTAAAATTCACTTGGAAGAATAAGAGATCCAAAATAGTCAAAGCAATCCTGAGCAAGAAGAGTGATGCTGGGGACAACACAATACCCGATCTCAAATCATAGTACAGAGAGCTACAGTAACAAAAACTGCATGACATTGGCATCAAAATAGACATGAAGAACAATGGCATAGAAGAAAGAGACAAACCCACATGCTTACAGCCATCTGATACTTGACAAAGGTGCCAAAAATAAATGTGGAGAAAAGATAGCCTTTTAAACAAATGGTGCAGGGAAAACTGGATATCCAATGTAGAAGAATGAAATTAGATCCTCATCTCTCACCCTGCACAGAAGTCAAATCAAAATGGATCAAAGACTTGGGAATTAGACCAGAAACCTTGCAATAAATGGGCAAAAACTAAACAGACATTTCTCAAAAGAACAATCACAAATTGCTAACAAATATATGAAAAAATGTTCAAAATCTCTAGAAATCTGGGAAATGCAAATCAAGCCAACACTAAGCTTTCATCTCATTTAGGCATGAGGCAGGTCAACCATTTATATGTGATGATTAGATGAGCTCAAATAAAACCAGAATGGCAATTATCAAGATTACAAATAATAATAAATGCTGATGAGGATGTGGGGAAAAGGTACACTCATACATTGTTGGTGGGATTGTAAATTAGGGCAACCACTCTGGAAAGCAGTATGGAGATCCCTTTTAAAAATAGGAATGGAGCCACCCTATGACCCAGCTATCCTACTCCATTGTGTTTATCCAAAAGAACTAAAATCAGCATACTATAGCAATAGAGCCACTTCCATGTTTATAGCAACATAATTCACAACAGTCAAATTATGGAACCAGCCCAGTTGCCTAATAGATCAAGAAAATATTAAACACACACACACACACACACACACACACACAATGGAGTTTTACTCAGCCATAAAGAAGAATGAAATTATGGTGTTTGCTGGCAAATGAATGGCAGTGGAGAATATAATAATCAGAATAAGCCAGACTCAGAAAATCAAGGCTCTAATGTTTTATATGTAGAAACTAGAACAAAATAAAGGAAAGAAGGTAGTGGGTAGATATTAAATAAATATATAGGGAAGATCAGTGGAGTAGGTGGCAAATGAGAAGGAGAGAGGAAGGATGGGAAAGGGGAGGAAATATGGAAAAAAATTAACAAAATCATGTTTATGGATACATAAATGTAGCAAAGGGAATTTTGCCTTTATGTATATGTAGAAAGTTCCTATCAAAAATAAATAAATATAGAAGCAAAAGGAAGATCAATTGAGTAAGGAAGGAGAATAGAGGAGGGAGGAGGAGAGGGCAAGGGGGCATGGGGATTGAAATCAAATTTCATGTATGTATGAACCCAACTTATGTATAACTATAGTACTCTCATTAAAAAAAGAAAAAGAAAATCGGCTAATACTTTGAAAGTTCTCATTTAAGGAAATGGATCACTCCAGGCTCATGTGAAACTTTGATACAACAATAGCACCTAAAAACCAAACAACAAAAAAACCAGCCACTGCATGTTGAAGTGTGTGCGACACCTAATGCAACCTCATGTTTCGTCTTTGTTCTACTTTTACATAGCCTGTGAGGAACATCAGTAGTTAGTCAAAGTGGTGACATCAGTCTCAGCAAGACAGCTGGAGAAATTATATAGTAAGATGGGAATGACAGCATCAAGCCATCAATTAACCCAAGTAACATCAGATTATTTACCTGCTCCAAACAAGGTACCCTGCCACCTGGGGTCAATGCTGGCTGCTTTGAATGAAGTGAGGCAAGTTCTGGGAGGGCCAGTTCACACAAACACCAACAGATTAGAGACCTCCCCTCCTGACCTACCTTGGTACTTTTGAGTCCCTCATCCTGAGGATGGCCATCTGTCTCTGAACAACAATCAGGCAGCAGCTGGGCGTGTCCAGCCATTGAAGACAAAGTCCTCTTTACTTCAGACCAGAGTGTACCAAGTTTAGAGGTCAGCAACTGTTTTAGGCATGAGGCAGGTCAACCATTTATATGTGATGTTTAGATGAGCTCAAATAAAACCACAATTATACTTCTCTAACTAGCACAGGGGCAGGAAAGATAGCAGGCCCCCACCCTGGCCTTTCCTGTTTCTTCAGAAGTCATGGGAATGAGTTTGCAATTGAGTCATATGTCTTTGTTGGCCTACTCCTCTTTCAGGCCCCAAAACCACAAGCAAAGGAGAGAGGAGACACTCACAGGGCAGTTCTCAGGGAGAAGAAAAAAGATTTACCTGGTACTAAGAGAAAGTGTTCAGCACACACGGAATCAATCAGGCTGGGTTCAACGGGTCTGAGGTAGAACTTGAGCATTTTGGGGAAGGTCTTTTTTCTCCAGGTGATGCTCTTATCAGGAAAATGTGCATCCACAGGTTCAGTAGAAAACATAAAACAGGGGTCCTCCAAGACATCCCAGGACCAGCAACATCAGCATCACTGAGAATGCATTAGAAATGCACAGGCCTGGCCTCACACAGAAGCAGGAATTCTGGGGCGAGGTGCAGCAACCCAGCCCTCCAGGAGACTCCAAAGCCTGCCCAAGTGTGAGGAGCACTAGAGGACCTCAGGCAGGAGCTCTGGGTCTGTATCTGCCTCTGGATCCAGTTACTCAATAGCTCTGTGATGAGGGGCAAATCATCAAACTCCTCTGACCCTCATCAGCTTCTCCCATAAAAAGAAGAGGAAAGATTCAGTGAACTCAAAGCTGACTTTGGACATTAAAATTTCATCATCTAAGAAAGTTTTTATACTGTACTTCAAAAGTATTTTTATATAACAGAACTAGAAAATAATCACTCTAGCAAACTCCAAAAATGCAGAAAAAAAGATACAAGAAAATAGAGGTCAGTGAAGATTTCTCCACCCAGAGATAATTGTTGCTTATCTTTAGCAGTTTGGTATAGGGGACACATTTTGGTGTTCTGATATATTCTGTGTGCATCTACTTACAAAATGGGGAATCAGACCATGCATGGTTCAGTAGCCAGTTTCTCACCTAATATTATGTCGGGATAAATTCTGTCACCATTAGATATTATTTAAATCATCTGGATTATTGTTTACCTGGTATCTTTTTATGTTTATGCCATAATTTATGTGGCCTTTCCCCTATATTGAATGTTTTGGCTTTTTCTCACTTCTTGATATTGTTTTGATTAACATTACCATTTTCTCTGCATTTGTCTATTTAAATTCTTATCTCAAGACCTGCTTAAGAAATCCTAGAAATAGAATCATTGGCTTAGTACACATGAATGTTTTTGAGTCTGGGATTTTTGTTATTGTTGTTGCTGTTGTCACAGTGCTGGGGACTGGATCCCAGAGTCTCATGCACTCAGGCAAGCACAATACCACGGAGCTACATCTCCAGCCATTTTTTTTAATTTGTTCTCTTTAGATATTCATGACAGTAATGTGTGTGTTAAAAATTATACATACATGGAGTATAATTTCCATTCTTGTGGTTGTACATGATGTGGAGTTTCACTGGTCATGTACTCATATATGGACATAGGAAAGTTCTATCTTATTTATTCTACTGTCTTTCCTATATCCACCCCCCTTTGCCATCATTCCCCTTTGTCTAATCCAATGAACTTCTTTTCCCCACCTTTATTGTGTGTTAGCATCCACATATTAGAGAGAACATTCAGCCTTTGGGTTTTTGCATGGTCAGCCCTTTTAAAAATTTTTATTTTGAAACAGGGTCTCACTAAGTTTCCCAGGCTAGCCTTGAACTTGCAATTCTCCTGTCTCAGCCTCCCAAGTAGCTGGAATTACAGGTCTGAGCCAAGAGTGTTTTGATACATCACCAACTTTATTTTTTCCCCCAAACACAACCCAGTTCACACAAACACCAACAGATTAGAGACCTCCCCTCCAGACCCCCTCTCCAGCATGAGTGGTATTGATTTTCATTTCACATGCTGGTAAGAGGCAGCAGAAGCCTCAGTGGCAGGGTAGTAGTTGTCATTAGGATAATAGCTGGGGTTGTCAACTCCTAAGGGAGATTCAGACTCAAGACAGAGCCATGTATTGGGCCCGGGAGCCCAAAGACTGGTTAGAGTAGTAAGAGAGACTGTCCAAGGACTGAGGATGGCATTTTCAATAAGCCCTCCTTAAAATGTAGCATCGGAATGTCCTTGAGATCTATGGAAGAACTGTAGACTTGTGGTAAATTGTCTTCTCTAGATCTTGATACTAAGAAGGCAGATGGTTTGATCCCTGGAGGACCAGAGCTGGGCCTGTCTGAAGGTAGGTGGGGAGAAACCCGGGAAGTAGATGAACTCCTAAGGTCCCGTGGTTTAGGATGCTAGATTATTATAGTCAGAGCTGGGGGACGGGAATCCTCCTCCTCCTGCCATCCCACGTCCCTGGGTGCTCCACAGGTACACAGGCACCCAACAGGGCTTCTCTTCCAGGATCTTCTTGCTCACTGACCTTTCCTCCTTGTCTTTGTCTGACAACCTTTCATTGCCTTCTTGTTACCTGGTTCCTTCCTGGACCCAGGATCATAGAGAAAAGGAGAACAGTGAGTAGAATCCTGACCTTTATTCATATGTGGGGGTGGGGAGAAGGAAAGGGAAGTGGTGAGCTTATTTCATCATTTATTTATAGCCTCCCCTGTTTCCCACATGGGTATGGGGAGGACAGAAGTCCCCTTTTTGGAAACCAGTCCACAGAGCAGCAGCCCTCCTAGTTATCAGGCCAGGAGTAGGAGAAAGAATCATTCTGGCATTTGTCTGTTGGATATTTTTAAATGTGAGCATTATTGGGATGAGAGACAGTTTTAGACTGGTGGACAAAGGCATAGCTTTATGGTTTACCCAAAAGAATTGAAAACAAGTGCTCAATAAAACTTGTACCATAGTGTTCTTAGCTGCACTATTCATAATAGCCACAAAGTGAAAACAATCCAAATGCCTATCAACAGATGAATAGATCAACAAACTGTGGTATACCTATCAGTGGGCAGTTACGTGTTGCAATAAAGAGGAATGAGATCCTGATGTATGCTACAACATGAAAGATCCTGGAAAACATTATGCAGAAGGAAAGAAGGCAGACAGAAGGCCCTAGATTGTATGATTTCCTTTATGTGAGATTTTTGGAACAAGAAAATTTACAGAGAGAGAAAGCTCACAGGTGGATGCCCAGGGATGCAGGGAGAAATGACTGGGGGAGTGACTGCTGATGAGCACAGGGTTCATTTTGGAGTGATGAAAAGTTCTGGAACTAGATAGTAGTCATGTTGCAGAAAATTGTGAATAGACTGAACGCCACTGAATTATACTCTTTAACATGGCTATAATGATAAACTTTGTTATGAGTACCTTACCACCAAAAAAATTAAAGAAATTTTTTTTTCTCAGGGGTGGGGGACATAGACATAGTTGTTCCTAGGTTCTATCACGTGCCAACTGTGTGACCTTAGACAAGTTACTTAAACTCTCAGTTCTCTTTTCCTCATCTGTAAAATGGAGATAATTATAACAGAACCTACCTTGTAGGGTTATAAATTTTCAGTGAGTTGAAATAGGCAAAGAGCACAGTACCTCTAGTAAACATGCTGTAGAGACTTGTATTTGGCAATGTCTGCAGATCTTCCACTGTGATCACAGCAGGGATTGAGGGTGGGACAGTTGTACTGGCATCTAGTGAGTAGTGGCAAGGGCTGCCACTGAACACCTTAGGATGCACAGGGCAGCCCTCACAACAAAGAATTGCCCAGCCCCAAATGTCAGCAGTTCCAAGGAGAATCCCTGATTTAAACACGTCATGTAGGGAGATGTGCTTCGTCTCATGAATGTATAGATGAAAATAGGTCAGGTGGAAAATTCTGTTAGGAAAAGACTGTCAGCAAAAGTACTCACTGTCTACTGTGTCTAGAGAATGCATTCAACAACATAGAAGATGTAAAGGGAGCCAAGGAGCCGTCCTCAGGTACCTAGATAAAGAAGGGCTCTGTGTAAGCATGCTCTCCAAGAAGGAAGTTTTCACCAAGAGGCTGTTGTTATAATTTTCCTTTAGTAAGAGGGTGACCTGAGGTCATCCACACTATTCATAATCATGCTTGTTCCAATGGAACACTCCAGTCCCTGTAGAGAAGGATCTTAAGGGAGCAGTGTGTGGTTCCTTCGCATGTCTGAATGGTCTTGTGTGTGAGTCAATCCCATTGAACAAATATCTGAAAAAGAAATCACTGTCACAAATAGGAATAAAAATTATTCATTATAAATAAAGACATAGACATAAAAGAAATATTAAAATTTGTATTCAACCATCCATATACCAAAAGAAGAAGGAGTCCCTGTCTGCTCAGTTTTCAAAGACCTACAGTTTATCAGATTCTGAAACTGTATATTCATGAGATTAGCCTAGTTGGATTGCAGAATTTGTTCTTACCCAACATGGTTGGCTGGCTAGCCATCCAAAGGTTTCTCTCTTGGTTTGCTAGCAGTGAAGGTTTGGAAAAGAATCCTTATTTCTTGTCTCCAGCTTTTTACCGTTAGGCCAAGCATTGGAAAACTTGCAAATGTATGTCAAGCCTCTGTCAGAGACAGTTGTTCTTGGGGAGTGGACACTAGGAAAGAGGAAAAAGGGGTCTGGTGGAACCCTTCGGGAAGGCAGACCCCTGGAGGTTCAGGACCTTAGAAGCTGAGGCACGGGGAAGCCAAGATGGTGGGTGGGACACCCCATGCCATCAGACACCTTGATCTGCCATCCTCCACAGCTCTGGCTTCCTGGATGCATAAGGGTTTTCCAGCACCTTATATTTATCCAGTGTCTGCCATGGCAAGGGCTCTTATTTGACATTGTTGCCTAATCAGGGGAAACAAAGGCAGATGAGGCAGAGGCATGACACAAAGGGCTCTCAGTGTGACAGGGGAAAAGACCAGTTATAAATCACTGCCACACAAGACATGGACAGCACAATCAGAAAAAAAAAAAATGGATAAATTTTTTTCTCTAACTATGGGATTTCAGAGAACCATTTTTACTCCAGTGGAGGAATTTGGAAAAGTCCCTTTGGAGAGGGAGGCATTTGAATTAGAATGTGAATATTGGTGAAAATGTAGACATGTTGAAATGATCCTGGAATATGATAAAGGACAGAGCAAGCTTCCAGGGTAAGAAGTTGAGAATATCAGAAAAGAGATTTTGTTGGATTTGTGTAAGGAAATAAGATGAGCTGGATATATTGGAACCAGCTCATGAAAACCCTGCAATGCAGGATGCCTTTAATCCACAGAGAAGCCCTGGAATTTTATGAGCAGATGGGGAGGGCTGAGTGGATTCAGCGGTGCTGTGCAGCTGTGTGTAAGGTAGACTGGAATGATAACCGGGGTCTGAGTTATTGTGGGGTAAGAAAGGTAAAAGGGGGGTAGACGTGACCACTATTTTACATGAAGCCTCTGGCAGGGTGTGGTGACAGGACGTGGCAGGCAGCAGATCGCTAAGCTCAGGCAGCCAGGCACAGTGTTTAGGAGTTTGGATGCTGGATACAAATGCTTGGTCTTCTAGTCCTGGCTCTGTCACTGCATATCTTTGACAGATTACTTTTTTTTTTTAACCTCTCAATGCCTCAATCTCTTCATCCATCAAATGGGGATAAAAATCTTACTCCTCATACCCATGTGCCAAAGATTAAATGAGTAAGTGTGTGTAATACATTGTAAGCATCATCTGGCACAGCCGGAGTTACCATGCTCAATATAAAAAAGTGGCTCTTATTATTATTGAAGGTAACAGAATGGGAGAATGAACTTCTGAACCCAGTTGAAATGATGGTGAAATATGGAAGTAGAGAATTACACAAGGAAAGGATCACTGTTTTGTGATCTTTCCACAAGGCTACTTGGGGAACTCTGCTGACACGTGGGACCACATCTCATTAGAGGGCAGGATGAAATTTGTGGACTGTCCATCTCCATAATGATTCAGACATCTGCATTCTTCTGACTTTCTAAGTTTCCAAAGTCCTGATTTTGCTGTCTGGCATGAGCAGGGTTAAAGTTCACCAATCAATCAGGAATACACTCAAGACATGACAATTTCCTCACTTCTAGTAACAATGAGCCCCAGAACCAACAACTATGGTCTCACAGGAAGCCATCAAATAGATGATCCTTTTAAGAGCATACAGGACTTTTGGAGAGACTGTGACACCAACAGACTGAGCATTGAGGTTGTTTTATTCAAAAGAAAAAAACTGTGATGTTTTGGTTTTAGTTAAGGAATATTTTCATATCTGTGTGCGTTTGGAGGAGGTTGAGGGAAGGAGGAGAGAGGAGAAACAAGGGGGCATCCTACAAGCAACACATCTTGCCTCTTATTTTTTTTTAACTTTGATTATAGAACTCAGAGCTGAAATGCTCTGCTCTTCTTCCATATTCCAGTCAGTGCTCAGATTGTTCCAATTTAATGCATGCATAAGAATAAAGATGAAGCTCTCAAGTGCTGGGGTAGATTTGGCAAAAAGAGATGAGGCTTTATCCCTGTAAGATTAAACAATCATCAGGGTTAAAGGTTTAATCTGCTGGAGTTCAGCCCAGGATGGGGTTCAGAGAACCAGAATAATTGGATACAGCCTCAGACTTTGAACATCAGAGCTAGTTGGGGTGTATGTGTGTGTGTGAGAGAAAGAGCGAGGGGGCGGGGGGGGGGGGCAGGGGGATGTGCTATTAAGTAGGAGAGGTCTCTCTTTTGCAATGTGCCGGGGCAGGAGGAGTAAAGCCGCCTGCCCCTGCCTCCTGGATCCTCAGTGCTAACTGGATGCCACTTCTGGGGGTTGCTGTACACGTGAATGTGTGCTATTGTTCCAGGCACACGCTGGCCTTAAGACATAGCACAAAACAGGCCTGTCCTTATTCAGAAGCAGAGCCCCCTCCATCACTCAAACCGGCCCTTCCAGGTCACATGCCGGAGGCCTCTGCAGACAGGACGCAGCTGCCTCAAATCTGCTGCCTAACATTAGCCACAGTTGGAAGACCCTGACAGCCCAGAGCTTCCCAGGCTCTGCAGGGCAAACTAGAAAGATCTGAGATCCAGGCACTATGTTCTCCCAGGAACTGTGGCTGGAAAATGAGAAAAAGTGCGCTGTGGTTCGGAAGTCTAAGCAAGGCAGGAAGCGCCAAGAGCTGCTGGCCGTGGCGTTGGGGGTGAAGGTGGGAGTCAAAGGCGGCTGGCTTTGGCCCCCTCTCAAACTCTTTGCCTGTTCACAGATCTCCTCCCTGGTTCGAAGGGCTGCCCTCACACACAACGACAACCACTTCAACTATGAGAAGACACACAACTTCAAGGTAAGACGCTGCATCCTCCCTTTGTCACACCTGAGCAGGTAGGGAGGGTCCGTTTGTGGTTTCCATCTGGTCCGGGGTGGTTCTGTCAGGAGACAGAAAATTCCTTTGTTTCTCACTTTGAGCTTCGTACTTAATACTGTTGCCTTGTATTGAATCCAACCGGAGGCCTCAGAAAGCAGCTTGCTGGATGCTTTTGCCTAGAAACATCTATCTGTGTATTGACTTAGTTCCTGATAATTTCCCTTCCCGTGTCCAGTGAAAGAAAAACAGAGCATGCCCACTCTGTGCTTAGAGATGTTCTGGTGGAAGCTGAGCTGTACTTTTCCACTCTGAGTAGCGGTAAAGAAACTTGCTGTCTCTGAGCAAGTGAAAACAGTTGCCATTTCACATTCTGCGTTCTGTCCTTTGTTTTCAAAGGTGCTGCCTCCCTCTGTTTCTGTGTAGCCAGCTGTGAAAGCAAATGATGAGGAGAGATATCAGCCAGTTGCTTTGTGTATGCTCTGGGTGCAGGGCCACCCTCCTCGCCTAGCCAAGCTGGGTCCTGCTGCCCAGACCAAACAAAGATAGGGAAGCCTCTGAAGTGGACTTTCCCACGTGTATTTATAAAACAAGAATGACTGTCATCTCCATTTTAGATCAGCACTTGTACCTATGACCTGCCGACAGAAAATTATGGCCTATTTCTTTTACTGAGTTGTCCCAAAAGGGCAGGTAGGGAATCTGATGCCACATTGCCTGGCTTGACATGCTGCTGAGAGACAAGAGAGAGTTAGAAATTTACCCCAGCAGATAGGCTGACAACCGAGAAGACTGGAGAGATTGGAGAGGAAGCATTCAGGTAGAAGAGAACAGGCACGAGAAAGAAAATATGAATTGCCTTCTTTTTTAAACTCACTTCCTTTAGGGCCAGTAAACCCTAGTGACTGTTGGGACTAGATAATCCTTGGTCAGAGGTGACGGGGAAACAGATTTTCTGCTCTTGCTTGCCGATCCTCCACCAGAACCAACATGCGTCTATGAGATAATAGACGTTCATGTGAGTTTGGTGTGTCTCCCTGCTTCTGTTTTTAGAAGGCAAATGGCTCAGGCATTTGTATGCTATCATTCAACTGAGGAATGGAATTATTCAGCCCTATATATTTAGCATTAGGGTGAAGAATTGCATTATATAGGTTTTGTCCCAACACCAAACAGTGACAGATCTAATTTGGAGCATAGAAAGTCTATGGTTTGTTTTTTTCTCCTTCCTGTTTTCTATTTTAACCTTCATTATTTTTCTGCCTTAAGAACGTGTTTTTCTGACTTTTGGCAGAAATCCCTGGTTTGGGGCATCCTGTGGATATGCTACCATGGAAGAAAGGGTGGATCTTCTTGGACTTATAAATACTTTTCCTTCCTCTCAAAAATTCCAATTATATTGGCTTTAAGATACTATTGGAATTATGCGCCCTACCATAATGTCTTTATGGACTAGCTTCTCCATGTATATACTGTGTCTGAGCTCATGTTAAAAATAAAAAAAAAAATTAAATTAAAAAAAATACACACGCGTATTTAGTTGATTGATAGGCTTCAAAGCAACGTCAGTCAGTCTTTTCAATCTTAGGACTCTGAATGGAAATTTACTATTCAGACATTTTAAAACAAAAAAGACAGTGCATTTTATTTCTTAAATAGTACTGTTGCTACCTGATATGTTCAATATCAGTGAAAAACACCAGTTTCAAAAATGTTCACTTAAAAACTCAGAATCTATTCAGTGTGGCCTCTTCTAATTTTCAGCTATTGAGACAAAGAAAGGCAGAGAAGAGACAATACGTTGAGAGGGATACAAAAGCCAGACAGGAGCCTTCTCTCATGTGTTTTAAATAGACATCTTTGAAACTTAACAGACCCCAGAGTAGTGGCAGCAGTTGATTGTGGCGTTCAATAGTACTGTTGGTGCTACTGACCTTAAGAATGAGTGACCAGGGCTGGAGGAGGCATTCCCTCTGTCCTTCCTTGCCCCTTGCCCTCCCTGCACCCCCAAAGAAGTGTAAGTGGAAACTTTGCATGGACTTTGGAAGAACATTCCAAAAGCAGCTCTGTGCTATAAATACAAGAGTGGGCTTTTAGTAACAAGCCACTAACGGAGAAAGAAATTTCTTATCAAAGTCTCCATTGTCTGCTTGGAATTTCTGTTTTAAACCTTAATTTTACACTAGCTGTTTCTTTATGTTAGCTTCTAATAGATTTTATTCTGAAACTTTTTTGATTTATAATTTATGTTCTTATTTGAGGAAATTGGGTACAGGGCATAGAGTAAGTGTTCAATAAAAATAATAAATAATCACATTTTCATGTTTATCAGACCTTGCTTGCTCCTTTCTGGACTCCTCTGAGATTTGCAACTGCCAGTAGAATTGATTCCTCACCCCATAACAAGACTTTTTTGCCCCTGTGAGGTCTGTTCCATAAAAATTCCTCTTTCTTACTCTATCCAGGAACTTTGTCAAGAGGAATGAACAGAAGCCCCAACAGACTGGGAATCTGTGCTCCATCCTATCAGAAAGCTCCCAGCCACTGTCCCTGACTACACACACATATCTACTGTGCCTGTTTTCAAGCAGACAGGAAAAGCCAGAATAGAGTCAGAACTAAAACTTTTGGAATCAAATTACAGTGATGCCTCACATCATGCAATGATTATTTACTTTTTCAACCTTGTATGCTGATGCAATTCTTGATCATTTAAAGCCGGAATTTTCTAATGTTATTCACACCTATTTGGCATGAAGAGGTATTTGTTTAAAGAATGGCAAAAATAACAGACTCCACCCTAAAATGAAAATTGTTCATCAAGAGAAAAATCACTGTAATTTAACTCAGTTTATGTGTTTAATTAAATGTAACTTTTAAAATTCTATTTCTTATTGATGCATTATAATTATACACAATAGTGGGATTCATTAAGCCCTATTCATACAAGCACATAACATCATTTGCTCAGTCTCATTTCCTAGTACCTTCCCTTTTCCTCCTCCTCCCTGCCCCTGATCTGCTTGCTCTATTCTACCTATCCCCCTTCTATTATTATTATTATTATTATTATTATTATTATTATTATTATTATTATTTTGGTACTAGGAACTGAACCCAGGGGTGCTTAACCACTGAACCATATCTACATCCCCTTTTAAATTTAGGGACAGGGTCTTGCAGAGTTGCTTAAGGTTGCTAAGGCTGGCTTTGAACTTGTCATCCTCCTGCCTCAGCCTCCCAAGCCGCTGGGATGACAGGCATGTGCCACTGCACCTGGTCTATTATTTTGTTTAAATTAGTGTGTGATGATTATATAAGCATGGCATATTTGTATGGACTTAGCTCATTTTATATTATGTAGTTGACTGGAAGAGGCACTCACATGTAACTGGCATAATCTTCCTTTTTTTTTTTTTTTTTTTTTTTTTTTTTGTGATGCTGGGGATCGAACCCAGGCCCTCACATATGCTTGACAAGTGCTCTACCACTGAACCACACCCCCAGAACTCCTGAATAGTCTCTCCAATAACACTTTGTGGCTGAATTCTAAAACTGAAACCCCAGAGCCCCCAGTATCTGGATGGCCATCCTTCCCTCCCACATTTAGAACGTGGCGAGGTTGTCATAGGTGGCTTTAGCACTCCTGGCCACAATATGATCTTTGGCAAAGAACTTGGTTCCCTTGGCCTCAACTTCCTCATCTGTAAAATGGGAATGTTGTGAGGTTTAAGGAATGCCTCTAAAGCACTTATGATCTCCTGGTCCTTGTAGTAAGTATTCATTTGTTGTTAACCTCTATCATTATTTTTTTATTCTTCTATTTGTGTCTCTCAATTGTGCCTTTTGTTTAGTTTTCCCTGTCTCTGTATTTCTCGCTCTTTACCCTCATACCCCTCTTTCTTCATCATCTCTTTCTTCCTCTCTTGCAAAAAGATGTAATAGGAAATGAAATAAAGTCTGATGATTTCTTTGAATGTATTTTATCATATAACCAGTCCTGGTTTATGTTCCTCATTTATTTATAAAGTAGACAAATGATCTAGATTTTTTAGATTTAGATGTCATGCATATTTTCCCCCAGTTCTTAAAAAGTCTTTTTATCTCTGAGGACTCTTAATTTTCTAGCACTTTTATAACAAATGACCAGAATCTCAGTGGCTTAAAAACCACAAAAATTTATTTTCTCACAGTTTTGGAGAAACCAAGCATGGGCAGGGCTGGTCCCTTCTGGAGTCTCCGAGACAGTCTCCTGCCTCTTTCCTACCTTGCGGTTGTTGGGGGGCCTTGCAGGTTCTTTGGCTTCTAGGTACGTCCCTGCAGTCTCTCTCTCTCTCTCACACCATCTTTTTCTCATCTAGTTCTCTGTACACCTCTGCAGGTCTGACTATTATAAGATCATTGGATTTAGTGCCTACCCCAATCCAGCATGACCTCATCTTAATTGTATCTTCAGTTGCCCTGTTTCCAAAGGCCACATTCACAGTGACCCATGGTTAAGACTTGACCATACTTTTCTGGGGGATGCACGCCATTCATTACAAAACTATTATTTTCAGGAACCTTCAATAGGAGGGATCTCTAGCTTCATCCTAAAGGTTACATCATTGGTGCTATAAGTAGAAATTCAAAATTTCATTGAGGGTTTTCATGTTCACTAGAAAAGTTCTTTAGATGCAATTTAATTGCTATTAAATGTCAACTCCTTGGTCTAGGTGCCACTACTAATTTCTGTGACCTGGGGAAGTTTTCATTGATTTTTCTTATCCATGTTTTAACGCTCTGACAGAAAGTGATAAAAGTTAGTCATTCCTGATCTCTTATCTTTACTAAGCATTTCTTCATGAAAAGGATTATGGTAAGGGCATAAAAATCTTTAAAATAACTTGTGACTTTTCCTAGACTGTGGTAAATTGTAAGTGTCAATTTACTGTAACTGATTCGTATTCAGAGTATATATTTTATAATCAAAGTTATGATTAGCTATTGCTTCACATTAATATTTGTGGTTAGACAGGACTGGCTACATAATTAGTGGGGCCCAGTTCAAAATGAAATTGTGGGTCCCGTGTTAAAATATTATTAGGAATTTCAAGACAGTGACAACAGAGCATTTGACCAAGTCTAGGCCCTTCTCAGTGCAGGGTCCTGTCCAGCTACTCAGAGTACACGCCTGAGACTCCAGTCCTGTGGTTATATGTGGAGAACAGGAGGCACAGAAATCAGTTTCCAGGAGAATTCAAAGAGTGGGATGCTCCATGTTGCAGGATCCTGTGGAGGGAGCAGGGCAATTGCTTTTCCATCTTTAACTAGGCAGGCTCCCGGAGGAAGTGGGAAGTCAGCACAGCCCTGAATAAAAAAAATAAAAACTTGAGTTACACAGAAGGAATAAAGGACATTCTGGGCAGTGCAAACAACATGAGTGAAAACCTGGAGTCAGAAATGAGCCAGGTGTGAGCCAGGGAGGAGACCCAAAGGCAAAGGGGCCCCTGCACAGTTTGTTCATCAGTGGGGCAGAAGCTGAGGACTCCGCAGGTGCCCTCAGAGGCCTCAGAGCCGGTCCCTCCCCACCCAGCCTGTCCCCAGGATCTGCATCACTCTGCTTTACTCTCTCCTTCCACCCAGGGACATCCAGGACACCCTTCCCTCCTCCCCACGTAGAATAGGATGGGGAGTGGAAAGTTCTCAAGGTGAAGAGGAACCTCCCTACACTCACCTCACCTGTGTTCCCTTCCCCCATTGGTCCCTCTCCCCCCACCACCAACTCCACTTTCCCTTACTTTTCTCCACAGCACTGGTCACTGGCTGATGTACACCTTTACTTGTTGTCCTGCCTTCCCCTGGTCAGATGGAAACTCCCCCAGAGAAGGGATTTCTGTCTGGTTCCTGACTGCAGAAGCTCCTATGACGATCAGGGCCCAGCCTCAGCCGACTGGCTCCACATAGGCAAAGCTCATGACTCTGTCTACGCAAAAGTGCAGCTTTAGAGCCTCCTTCCTCACTCCCCACCCCAGTGAGCCCCCATTTGTGGCTTGTGTGTTGCATGCACTTGTGTTCATTGCACTTGTAGGTAGCAGGCCCTTGCCAGGGTCATCAGACTGGGCTGTAGGCAGACAGACACCATTAGGAAGGGCTAGGCTAGTTGTTGCCCCCCATTTGGCTAAGGACATTAGTGTACAGTGCTACCCAGTGTTTTATAGTGAAGGCCATGTGCCCCAGTTTACTCCTGTTGCCCTGTGTCCTGTGTGGTGACTCTCAGAAGTGTCCTCATCAGGACATAAGTGAAATAATTTCCTTACTCACCCTTTTCTGTCCCCTACTCTGCTGGCAGCGTCCTTCCCCCCCAGGGCACACCCTATCTTGAGTGCTGTTATAGCATACTCCCCCTGATGCCCACCTTTCCATAATATTCCTGGGGGCCAGACTAGAAGTTCACGATGCTGAGAATGTGTCACAGTGTGCTGCTAATGCACCTGTCCAGCATATGGCCGTTCAACTACCCAATTTGGGTTTTATGGCTCATTTTTCATTTCTATGCCTATTATTGGTTTTTGCGTTTTTTTTTTTTTTCAATTGAAAGCAGGGCCTCACACATACTCTACCACTGGACCATAACCCCAGCCACAATCTTGGCATTCTTATCAGTATAGTGGCTGCTTGCTTGGGGCAAGCCATTTTTTCTCCCTGCTCTCATTCATCTTTTCTTCTTCCTCCTTGACTTCATAAAAAGGTGCTAGCCCATTGTTCCCACTTGCATTCTCATTGGCACTCCTGTGCACCTGGGGAGCAGAGACCAGGGAATATTGCACCTGCACATTGGCCTACCCGGAAATCAGCTTCAGAAAGGGTTGTGGGCTCTCTTTTGTGTGCTTTGTCTAATCATCAGAAAAGGTTGTTTAGGCAGAAGTGAGTCTGAGAGGAACAACTGAAAAGAAAGGCAGAATTAGTCGCCTTGAATATGGAATGAGTGACTCCAAGTGAGACTTGAATAAATAGGCTCAGAAATGGTCTTTATGAGGGAAATGTGGCTCCTGCTTCTAAGTGCTACGAAGAGGAGTTGTTTTTATCTACACCCTACTTTGGTCCGGCTCCACCACTATAATTATTAGAAACCCTATTTTCAAGTAATAGAACCCCTGGAAACTCTTCAGTTAAAAAGGAGGTTATTACACAGGAGGGGCTCACAGAGCCCCAGGGACTACCACCAAGCAGAGGAAGAAATGTGAACTCCTCCTTCTCTCCCTCTCCCTCTGCTTTCCCTCCTCCTCACCCTCTCTTTCTTCCTCCTTCCCTCCCTTTCTCACCATTTCAGAAATTTTCTATGGTCATCTGTCCCTGTTGCTTTGGGGACCTGTGGCGAGGTAGAACATCATGGCAGGAGCATGTTGTGGAGCGAAATTGATCATTTCCTGACAGCTGGGAAACAGAGAGCTTGGGGCCCCAATATTCCCTTCAAAGGCATGCCCCCAGTGACCCACTCCCTCTAACTAGATCCCACCAACTCCCAATAGCACCATCACAGGGACCCAAGTCTTTAACACATGAGCTTCTGGGGGATATTTAAGATCCAAACCCATGACAGTGCATGTTTAGCTTAAAAAGAGCGTGTTCATGAAAATGACAGCTTAACTCATCTGTTTTAAATCTGTTGGGTTCGGCAGAATGCCTGTATCCAGGAAATGCATTGACATCAGGGATTTCAAGCATGTGCAGAAAGGGTTTTTGGAGAAGGGTCTCACATAGGCAATGGTGTGCTCTGCCTGCCAGGGCCTGACTCAGAGCTTCTCTTTGACCTCCTTGGTTTGTCTGTACATACATGTTAGGACACTGTCATCCCTATCCTTGTAAACTCCTTTACAAATTAGCAGAGCCCGGTGGAAGAGAAAAGGCTTTGTTGTAAGCCCTGCTGGGACGCCTGGCTTAGGCCACACACACCAGGGACGTGACTTGGCCAAGCTACTCACAGATGCCAATCATCTACTAAAGAGTCTGACTCTTATCAAGTGCTTAGCTCTTATTAATTTTGTATAGAGTTTGTTTTGATCCAAAGAACACATAATTCAAAGGGACTATTCTAAATGAGTGAATGCATGTTTCTGGAATTTTCAGCCTAGAGAAATATGGCTTTTGTGTTTTGCTGGGGGTGTGGGTAAGGGTGGGGCAAGCACCAGTGGTCACTACACACATCAGTCAGGTCTTTTGGCAGGTTCTCAGGAAAGGAAACTATTTCACCACTCATTCCTTTACTCAACAAACACAGACTTCAGGCTGATATGTATCATGTGCAAGAAAGACAGTGACGATGAAAGAATAGGACTCTCACAGACAAGGATCATACCCATCCCACCCACCCGGAACATTTGCAATATCTGGAGACATTTGTTTTATTCTCACACTGAGGGTGTACCAGTGGCAACCAGGAGAGGCTGGGGATACAGCTAAACATCCCATAATGCCCAGGACAGCCCCCACCACAAAGAGTTAGTCAGTCCCACGTCAATAGCACTGAGGTGGAGAAGCCCTGCCACACCCAATGGGGAGCCACAGAAGGTTTCTGAACAAGACTGTCTCAAAAGAATGTGGGTGCCAATATCCTCATGAACTTGAGAGGAAATTAGATAATGAGAATATCTCACTTTATGCAATGAGGAGAGTCCCAAAAAGCTTTGCAGCAATTGTTGTTTGAGAAATTCAATCCCATTTTTTAATTTTGATGAAGCTTTGTTTGTTATAAATGATTTGACCCATTCATGCATCTTTACCAGCAGCTAGGACACCACCCGCTTTGTATTTTCTATGTCAATTACTGGAGCGCTGCACCTTTAGAACAATTTGCTGAGCACTTTGTTAAAGGAGCTCCAGAAGGGTTGTCCTGATCTGGGACCATGAATCTTCAGTCTCCCAGAGACTACAGCTGGGCTGATGAGCTTGTAGCTGGGAAACTCCTTACAGAGTTGGTCCCAAGTACTTTTGTCAAACAAGATGAGGTTATTGAGCTCATCACAAACTTGCCTTTGGACCACATCCTGAATCCTATTTTAAATGCACTGTAGTAGCTACTGACAGACAATCCAGGGATCTGTGGTGCTGGGGTTGAGAACCTCACCTCAGAACCCAGGCTCCCCTGCAGCATCTGCTCAGCGGGCCTCTGGAAGGGATTGCAGATTTCTCTGTGGCACTCTCTGTTGCTGTGTTCTTCCATCTGAAAAAGTTCACTTCAAGGTCAGTCTTCCATCTGATCTTTCAAGAGGGGAAAGTCCAGAGTTTAATTTTAATTTCTCACATGAGTTAAATGTCACATGATTACAGGCACTACAGTAAATTTTATATATATATATATAAAATCCTTGGACGAAATCTAGAGACTTTCAAATCTCTAGATTTGACTGAGGATAAGCTACCAATGCTCCCTGCCCTCACTTAACACTGGGCAAAAGCTGGACTAGACCCTCAGATCTACCTCGAGGCCCCTCATTTACACAGAAAGAAAACAGGAAAAACTTGCCTTTGGTCCAAAGAACCTTTTTTGAAGCAAAGCAAAATAATTAAGTTCTTATTTTTTTTCCCTCCAGGTACTGGGGATTGAACCCACAGGTGCTTTCCCATTGAGCTACACCCCCAACCCATTTTATTATTGTCTCAATAAACACACACACACACACACACACACACACACATGCATATTTTGAGACAGGGTTTTTTTTTTTATTGTTGGCTGTTCAAAACATTACATAGTTCTTGATATATCATATTTCACACTTTGATTCAAGTGGGTTATGAGCTCCCATTTTTACCCCATATACAGATTGCAGAATCACATCAGTTACACATCCATTGATTTACATATTGCCATACTAGTGTCTGTTGTGTTCTGCTGCCTTTCCTATCCTCTACTATCCCCCCTCCCCTCCCCTCCCCTCCCCTCTTCTCTCTCTGCCCCCTCTACTGACATTCATTTGTCCCCCTTGTATTATTTTTCCCTTTCCCCTCACTTCCTCTTGTATGTACTTTTGTATAACTCTGAGGGTCTCCTTCCATTTCCATGCAATTTCCCTTCTCTCTCCCTTTCCCTCCCACCTCTCATCCCTGTTTAATGTTAATCTTCTTCTCATGCTCTTCGACCCTACTCTGTTCTTAGTTACTCTCCTTATATCAAAGAAGACATTTGGCATTTGTTTTTTAGGGATTGGCTAGCTTCACTTAGCATAATCTGCTCTAATGCCATCCATTTCCCTGTAAATTCTATGATTTTGTCATTTTTTAATGCAGAGTAATACTCCATTGTGTATAAATGCCACATTTTTTTTTATCCATTCATCTATTGAAGGGCATCTAGGTTGGTTCCACAGTCTTGCTATTGTGAATTGTGCTGCTATGAACATCGATGTAGCAGTGTCCCTGTAGCATGCTCTTTTTAGGTCTTTAGGGAATAGACCGAGAAGGGGAACAGCTGGGTCAAATGGTGGTTCCATTCCCAGCTTTCCAAGAAATCTCCATACTGCTTTCCAAATTGGCTGCACCAATTTGCAGTCCCACCAGCAATGTACAAGTGTACCCTTTTCCCCACATCCTCGCCAGCACTTGTTGTTGTTTGACTTCATAATGGCTGCCAATCTAACTGGAGTGAGATGGTATCTTAGGGTGGTTTTGATTTGCATTTCTCTGACTGCTAGAGATGGTGAGCATTTTTTCATGTACTTGTTGATTGATTGTAAGAGACAGGGTTTTGCTAAGGATCCTCAAACTTCGAATCCTTCCTGTCTCAGTCTCCCTAGGTAGCCGGAATATAGGTGTGTGTAACCATGCCCAACTTATGTTCCCTTTTTTAATTTAAATAATAAAAATGCAAACTGCCCTGCTTAGTTCCCATTTTTAATAAAAATGATACTAATGACAGTACGGTTCTATTCTATACCAGTGAATATCAATCAAGGTTACTATGTCACCCCCAGGGGACATTTGGCAATGTCTGCAGATATTTGTGGTTTGTCCCTACTGAGGATTGCTACTGGTATCTAGCAAGTAAGGGCCAGGGACGCTGCACAACATCCCACAATGCACAAGATAGCTGCTCCTCCCCCAACAAAGAATTTTCAAGCCCCAAATGTTAATGGTAACAAGGTTGATAAACTCCAATATAGACTGATGAGAAAAAGCAAATCTTCTCAACTGCAGCACATGATAAATACCACTGTCTTACAACTAGATCCTGAGCCAAGCTAATTGTACATTTGAGAGATGTTTACACCAGTCCACTAAAACGTATTTGTTATAAAATCACTAGAGAATACTGCCTTCCAGATTGAGCAGATGTGAGACAAATAACATCCTGTTCATTTAGTAAGGGCCAAGCCAGGGGCTACTTGCTACACACGCCTGGGATTTTTCTTGACAGTTCTGCTGGCTCAGTTTTTATTAAGTGGCAATTCCTGGGTCATTTATAAAACATGCCTTATCTCCTGTAATGCCATCTTTTTGTTTGGTGTGGTTTTTTGAATTCCAGGCAAACCATGCCCAGTAAGTCTTGGACAGACATTCTTCCTGTCTGGGGTATTTTCTTCCTGTCTAGGGTATTTTAGTTACTGCCCTAAAGTTTGCAAAATGTTCTTTCTCCAAAAAGATATTCTTGAAAATCAATAAACTGCTCAGGAATGGAAAAAGCCGATTAGTGACTTTTAAGATATGAGGCGTTTTACTAAGAGAGTAGCCAAATAAGTCAACCCCAAATAAAATGGACTCCAAGAGGGCCCTCAACATTCACATGTGATCTATATTGCAGAGATTGTCTAAAAGAAAAGTGAACAATATATCAGCCATGAAAATAAACAGTAGCCCATCCCAAAAAAGGAAATTAGGCAGTGAGCCTAAAATAATGTTTAGCTAACTTCACAATCCTTCTCTGTTCCCATTCCATTTTATTTCTGTGGGACTGAGAGGGACATTGGAGTTATTTGTGAGTCTTCAATATCTACCTGCATCTGTTTGGCTGGAGAAATGAGATCAAAGGCAGTAAGGATGTCTGCTGGGAAAGCATGTGGGTAAAGATGAGCAGGGTGAATAAGCATTGATTTTGATGTTCTCTATTTATTTAAAAAAATATTGACAAAAAGGGCAATTATAGAAAATTTGTGATTAATATATCCGGCATTTCCTGAAGCAGTTAGTAGGTCAGCTTCTTTTTTTATCAACGTACATTTTTGTTTGTGTGCAGTGAATATTGCAGCTACCCTCCTAATTTCTAAATTTCTAAATATTTCATTTCCATTTTTCCTCCAAGGCATGAGGATATATCCCATGAGGGTACCTGATCCACTGCAGATGTTTCAGAGAAGAGCATTGTATCATCCGTCTTTTGCACCACCTATAAAAAAGAATGCCTTTCACCAAAAACAAAGCCCACTGTCATTGGGTATTGATTATGCTATTTCCTCATCTTAGAATCTTGTCCCCAAGTCATTTGCTCCCCAGTTAACTCTGTGGCTTCCCTGCCAGCTCATCGTTCCTAGTCTGGTAAACTATCCATCCTTCAAAACCCAGTACCACTTTCCCTGACTTTCTCAGAATAACTTATATTCTCTCCATTCTTCTACCATAGGATCTCCAACATGCTCTATTGTCACTGACATAATTGTTAAAGTTGCCTCTTTATTCTTGTAGATAATGATATCCTTAAGTGCAGGGAGTTCTTGCTCCTCTGATCTCTTTCAACTTCACCTGGTTGAAAGAGACCTAGTAATAGGGCCCGAGTCAAAAAGCATCAGCATGTGAGTATCAACTAAATGAAGGAATAATGAGGCAATGGAAAGGTGCCTAATGGATGAAACAGAAAATAATTCATCTCTCTGACATCCTTCACGCACTAATTTAAAAGCTCTTTCTGAAATATATCAAGTCTCCATTTATGAGTGACTTGGTCTCATGTACCACTGGTACTAAATGTATTGTACCAAACATGCTGGAGTTAGGCAACCTATTATTATTTATTTGTTAATATACAGTAATATAGTGTCAATGCTTTTGTACATATTGAAGCTTGACTTGTAGTCAGCTTATGTAAATGTTCCATGTGTTTTTAAAGAGTGTGTATTCTTTGGTTGCATATGAAGTCTCTTTCCTATTTGATTTTGGATTTGTCAGTTTCTCCTTGTAATTCAATCTTTGTTTTATGTTTTTTGAGATCATGTTGCCACATCCATATGAATTAAGTTAATATATCTTTCTGATTTAAAAATCTCACTGTGATTCATCTTTATCACTAATAGTGAGATATATATATATATATATATATATATATATATATATATATATATATGGTCTATTTTGGGTTTCTATTGGCTAGCATTTACTAGGTATGTCTCTTTACTTCCTACGTTTCTCTTATATTATATTTTGAGTGTGTTTCTTACAAATATTTTTAAAGGATCTAAAAATATATATTTGATAAGTTTGAGACATTTATATTATTATTGTGACTAGAAAACTATAAGGATTTTAAAAATACTTTCACTCTGCTTTTTTATTACTTCTTTTTTCTTATTTCCTGCTTTTAATTGGCTTAATCAAATCTAGTTTTTTCCCTTATGTGTTGTTTAAAAATTTATGCATTCTATTTCACTCTTTTTGGGTATACTAAATTTTTTAAAATATGCGTAAATGATTTAAAATATCCTTTGGTTTACTAGTAGTTCTTCTAACATCCCCAGTTGTAAGGACCTTGGGAAGCTTTAACTTCCCTCATCCTCTTTAATCTTCACATCATGTTTTTCATTGTTTATAAGTCCCCTAAAATTAGTCATTGTTATTGTTTTATGCAGGATTAGACTAACCCATAGTCACTTTCTTTTTCTTTTTTGCTCACCATTACTTCTTTTTTTTTTTTCTATTTCTTTTTTTTTCCTTTAATTTTTATTGTTGGTTGTTCAAAACATTACATAGTTCTTGACATATCATATTTCACACTTTGATTCAAGTGGGTTATGAACTCCCATTTTTACCCCGTATACAGATTGCAATCACCATTACTTCTTGAATCCTGCTCCTTCTTGGGTTGCATTTGTTCTTCATGGAGCATATCCTATTATGTCTTTGTATGAGGATCCGTGGGTGGAAACTCTTGCCATTTGCCTGAAAATAGCTTTAATTTACCTTTCTCTTGGATGATAATAATCTGGATGTAAAGATTGGACTGCCAAGTGAGCTTTAGTGGGGCATGTTTATAATCCCAGCCCCTTGGGAGGCAGAGGCAGGAGGATCTGGAATTTGAGGCCAATCTTGACAACACGGCAAGACCCTGTCTCAAAATAAATAAATAAAAAGTTTGGTGTGCAATATTCTTCTCTGGGCACTTTGATGAAGTGTTTCCATAATCATTAACCTCTTCTTGCTGAGGAAAAGTCTGCATTCACCCTAATTGCTGTCCTTTCTCAGGTTTTCCTTGTTTTCTTAGTATTCTGCAGTGTCACCACAATCTACGTAGATTATTTTTCTTTGTCTTATTTGAGACTCATTTAGCTTTTTTCAGTCTTCAGGTTCTATGTGTTTTACTAATTCTGGAAAATCTTAACTATTTTTCCCTTTGAATATTGTTTCCCTGTCTACCCCAAATTCCACCCTCTCTCAACTTCCCAGGATCATCATTTCTTGGCTTCTCTTTTTTCTGCATCTCCAGCATCTTCTACCTCTTATGGTAACCCCCTTGATAAATCAACATGCCCTCATGTCTTTCACCTAAAAATAAAATATAAAATAAAATCTTCCCTTGACTGCAGAACTCTCCTGAGCAGTCTTCTCTCTTTGCTGGAAGTCATGGTTGGACTTCTTGATGAATTTGCCTGGACTTCTTTCCAGTTCCTTACTGCCCACTTACTCTTCAGTTCCCTTGAATCCGGCTTTTGTCCTCACCAGCCCAAAGACACTGTCGTTGCCAAGGTTGGTGATGACTTCATGTAACTGAATCAACATTGAGTGCTTATCTGATTGGACTTCTTTCCAGCATTTAACATGGTGGCCCCATTCTGTCCCTAAAGCACTCTTCATTTCTTGGCTTCTAAAATACTTTACGTTCTTGGTTTTCACTAAATGTGGAGCACTGAGGATATGGAGTTTTAGCTTGTTTTGTTTTGTTTTTGTTTTCTGCTCCCTATCCCTAATATGCTTTATCCTTTAACATAATTTTAAATATCATCTATATGTCAGGGATAGCCTAAAGTATATCTTTAGGCCTCAGCCCTCCTCTAAGTCATCAAAGCTGTGTGAAATCCTTCTTAACACTAACAATTGGGTATCATGGGAGTCTTTAACCTTAACCTATCTAAAGCTGATTCCTTACCTTCTCTCCAAAGATGGTCTTCCCCATCTCAGCAAAGGGTGTTACCGTCCAACTAGTTCCTAGGCTAAAAGCTAGGAGTCATTCCTGATTCCTCTCTTCCTCAAAGACCACATGCATTCTATGATCAGGCTGTGGAAATTACTTCAAAATATCCCATCTCTACTGCCAGCCTCCTGATCTCTGCCTCTGCTTTTCTCAGCTAGACTACTACATAGTATCCAAATCTATTCCACCATTAATATCCTCCCTCTATTTTCAAGACAGTGATCAAAATAATCTTTTTTAAAAAATTATCTGTATACTGGCATCCTATAATAATTTCTTATTGTACCTAGATTAAAACCAAATCCATGCTCATGAATAAAGTCTTCAAATCCTGTGTGACTTTTTATTCCTACCTTCAGTTTCATCTCAGTTCCTCTCCCTCTCATTCCCCAGGTCCTGGCCATCCTGGCTGTCCACTGCACAATCACACCAAGCTGTTTTGTTCCTGAAAGGCCTCCATACATACCTTCTGCCTAGAATGTTCCCTGTTCCTCTCCCCACAAAACTAGCTCTTCTCTTCTTCCAGGTTACCTTCCAAAAGAGGCCTCCCTGCCCATCCTGGGTAATATTGGGCCCCTCTTTGCCTCTCTGGCAGTGCCACATCTTTTTTCCCCCATAATCATTTATGTACATTTTTTTAGTTATATTTTTATTATATTTAATTGATCTTGCAATCTCAGCAATTTATTAATAACCAACTTTGCTGCCAACTTTCAACAAGACATTTTACTGATGGGTGTTTTTAGTACCAGGTTCAATCTCTGTGGGTCTCTGAGTGAATCATGGCATTTGACCTATGTGAAGTGCTCCCGGGATGAGTTCTCCACATTCCTACAAGGAGTACTCTGTCATGTTCTACTCTTTGTAGAACATGCCTCCGTTTAAATGAAATACAACTTTGAGAGATTTTTTTCACATTTTTCAGAAAGAAAACAGTATAAATCAATTTACATGTGATTAGCTGAACTACCAAAAGATAACTATAATTTAATTTTATTGCATAGAAACCATGATCATAAGTTGCTTTTTAAAAATTTATTAACTATTTTCTTTGCTGCTTTTACTTCTCTGTGAGTTCCATTAGGAGGGAACCAGGTTTGTTTTCCTCGCCACTTTATGTACACCCTAGTATGTATATCTAGTATGTATGAATGAATGAAGAAGTCATAGGGATGCTGTTTTATCTTAAGCTGTGCTCTGATGAACATCTTCCCAAATTGTGACCATACTTGTAGTCCTGATTTTTTTTTCATTAAAAGCTGTATGTAGATGTCCCAGACTGTTAAAAAAAAATAATAATGTCTTCATTTCTTTTATTTGTTAATTAAGGTTTAAAACTTTCAAAAGCCTAAAAAAAAATCAGAACCTTTTCATATAAATTTGTATACCTCCAATATACTGCAGTGGTTCTTGGCTTACCATGGCCACATTTGCTCTGCTCTGAAGTTCTTTAGTGCCAGAGAACAACTATTTATTTTATTTTGTTTGGTTTTTGTTTTAACTCATGGCTTAATATATGATCCTGTTACAGGAGGACCTGTACCTGATTAGTCAGAGATAAGACCATCCTTACTTTGTGATATGTGGAATATTTAACAACTGGCTGAGCACCAAACAATAACAGCACTTTGGCCAACCAGGAGGGACTTTCAGCTTACCCACCTGAAAGGCACAGCAGGCTCTGCTGAGTATAGACCTCTGGGGGATGTAATTCCATGGGTCCTATTGGTAGCCTGTATTTTCAGCCAACTCCTTCACTTTTTTTTAAATGCCTTTTTTTGGAAGTGGCTCAAAGCCTTGGAAACTTTTAATTATCCCATAATCATGTCTTATTTATACCTGGCTGAATACTCTACAGATGGATGGAACAACTTCAGTCAAAGGGCACAGTAATTGAGTTCTGCCTTCCAGAACTTGCTGAGCTAAATGCAGGTTGTAGCCACTGGCTCAGGCTATCTTGGGCTCTACACACAGTGCCTTGTTCTGGGTGATGGCATGGCTCTGTAATCTCACTGTTTCTCCACATTCCTTTCTGATTGGGGCATGGTGGATTAGTGGAGGGTTTCAAAAATCAAAGCCTATCTCTACTTTCTCCAGATCCATTTGCAACTGTTCCTCACTAGAAAGAAAAGGGCAGTGGAGATGGCTCCTGCTGGGACCGCTGTTTCTTAACTTCATCCATGCATTTAACACAGGAGACTACCGCCTCCAGATACCTGAATTTGTTGACACTTTTCTTCTCTTTGGAACACAGGTCCACACATTCCGAGGCCCACACTGGTGTGAATACTGTGCAAATTTCATGTGGGGGCTCATCGCCCAAGGAGTCCGGTGCTCAGGTAGACATGGAACTTTCTTTCTCCATTTTTCCATCAGGAAATATGCAGCCATGTTGAGTTAGCAGTTCTCCAGAGTTGGAGACTCTGCCTAGATGAACTAAAAAAGTCTGGCTTCCTGGAGGGTTCAAGGCCTCTCTGTACTCAATGGGGAGACTGTTCTTAAGGGTTTGCAAAAATGAAAAGGAATATCTCATGTTTATGCAAGAAAGGAAAAAAAAAAAAAAACCTGACAAGTATACTTCCTTAAGACTTAGGTAGACCTCCCCAATAGACAGTAGTCCTTAAAAGAAAAAAAAATTCAATGAAATGTTATAAATAGAAAAGCAATACTTGTTTCCCATCCCATCTTACTATAAAAGACAAGACATAAAAATTATAAAAATACTAGTAAGTATTTGCTACAGGCACCAGGTTAAACATTTTCTATTTATCATGTCAGTTAGCCTCACCACAGACCTTAGGGAAGATGCAATTATCTACCATTAAATGAAAAAGGAAATGGAGTCTTAGAACTCATTCTTAATTGCCTCTGGCCACATGGTGAGTGGTGGAACATTGATTCAAAGGCAGCCAGATTCCAAAGCCCAGTTCAGTATTTTTCTGTCATCAGATCAACAGTGAAACCACTTACCTTAATTTGATATCTCATATTTTCAAAGTAGTTTGAAACCCTGGGTGTTTTTCCACTTGGAATTGGAGGCTGAAAGGGTACCACACACCTTATTAAGATACATGGAACAAAATGGCATATGGTTGCCAAATTAATGTGTGAACTGGGCTTCCTAATTCATCCTGCCATGATTTTTCTGACTATGGGGTTTCCACTAACTTCATGACTGATTTCCTTCTCGCTAGGGTATGATTTTTTAAAACAATTCATATGTGATATTTAAAATCAAATCAACTAATGACACTAGACTAAAGTGATCTTCTTTCCCATATTTCCTATTTTGGTTCTGAGGATCAGGCAACCCCAGTTTTCCCCTTTGCCCATAAAAGGACTGCTCAGCTCCTGGTTTGTAGGTACAGAAGTCATCCCTGTAGACAGTGGGAGGGTTCAAGTGGTTCACATGTATGTTGGAGAATTCTGCGGACCCATAGCAGATCCCTTAGGCAGGTGACAAACTAGAGGTGGCCTCTCCAGAAATGTTCAGATACCTGGATGAACACCAAAAATTGCCTTGCCAGGAGTCACAACATAGCTCAGGGTCGAACTGCTGAGCCTGGTGGTAGAATATCTGAATTACTCATTAATTCAACTTATCCAGCTGATAGCTATGAAAAAAAATGCCCCTCATTGCTGGTATTATCCAATTGCAGCAGGAAATTGGTCCAAAGTCAATATTATGAAAATGAAACTCTGAACTTCACATTAGCTGTGATCAGTAGCTTGTTTTTTTTTTTTTTTTTTAGTTTTAGTTTTAGATGGACACAATATCTTTATTTTATATTCACGTGGTGCTGAGGATCGAACCGAGTGCCTCGTGGATGCTACATGAGCTCTCTACCACTGAGCCACATCCCCAGCCCGATCAGCAGCTTTTGGGGGGATAAAATGATTTATTTTTATTTATTTTTCTTAATAAAAACACAGTCTCAAACTATATTGTTAGCTCTCTCCATTGGCTATTTTTTGACCTTTTATGTCCACTGAGGATCAGGAAGGCTGAAAACAGCATTAAAGGTTAAGAACAGCCATCACGCCCTCAGTTCTCCTTATTTTAAATATTTTTATTTGTGTACAACCAGAAAAATGAAAAATTGTGCCCCATTTGTGTACTACAAACTGAAATGCATTCTACTGTCCTGTGCAACCAATTAGAATGATTAAATAAAACAAAATAAAATAAATAAATATTTTTAATTACCTGGGCCTTATTTGCAGCACATGAAAATTCTACTAGTTTATAAAAGCTAAATATTTTAATATTTCTTATAAAATATCTTCATTTTAATAAAATGTTAGTATTAAATTCTACATAGTAGACATGAAATTGCTTCAATTCTTAAGATGAAGTTTATAAGAAAATTAGAATTACTATATGATCCTGCAATTCCACACCCTGACTGATACCCAAAACAACTGACAGCTGGATCTTCAAAAGATGTTTGCACATCCATATTTGCAGTAGGGGATGATAGAAGCCACCCAGGTGTCCATTGATGGGTGGATGGATAAACAAAAGGTGACCGGACTTACAAAGAATGGAATTTCATTCATTCTTAAAAAGAAAGGCAAACCTAGCACTCATGGACCCTGAGGGCAAAGGCTAAAGAGACCCAGATGTTGTCTTCCAGGTAGGTAGGGACTCTTATCTCTCCCCACTGTGAGTGAATCAGGGTGTATCCTCAAAAAAAGGAAGAAACTCCTGATGCATTCTACATACAGCATGATGTGTTTAGAGGACAGCGTGCTAGATGAAATAAGGCAATTGTGAAATTATAAGTACAGTATGATTCTATTCACATCAGGCCCCTGGAGTAGTCAAGTTTATAGAGTCAGCAAGTGGAATGGTGGCTGCCAGGGACTTCGAAGGGGGCACAGGGTATTGTTTGGGAGGCATAGAGTTTTGGTTTTGCAAGATGAAAAAGCCCTGGAGACTGATGGCAGTAATGGTAGCACAGTAAAATACACTTAGAAATGGTTAAAATGGTAAATTTCATGTAATGCAATTTTTACCATAATCTAACAAGAAATTTTAAATGAAATGTAAGACATGGTAAAAATTACTAATGAGGAGCTGGATAGACCTTATATTTTCTATTACTGTAAACACTATTTATTTTATTTGACTTAATATTTACATAATACATACAATGGTCAGACTTAAAGTGTTCAGACAATATGCTGAGCACGTTCTAGTAATTTAATTTGATGCTCCTGATCACCTTAGGAGGCAGATCCCTATTTTCTGAAAGTGGATCCCAACAAGAAAACCAGACTGTTCTATTTAGTCCAGGTAGCCAAAATTTACATTCATTAAATAGATCTATGAAAATATTATTGAATTTTATTTAAGCTAAGATGGATTCAAACAGGTGACCATAGACAAAGGTCTCAGCAAGAAAACATTACTAAAAAATGACTTAGAAGTTATTACTGATGATTTCAGAGAAGTTAGATCCTCTGAAATCCTGGCTATGGTTAAGTGTTTTTTTTATAAAACATGTGACTATAATATTTATTACTCTGGGGCATGGTGGATTAGTGGAGGACTTCGAAAATCAAAGCCTATCTCTACTTTCTCCAGAAAGTATGTGTATATGTGTGTGTGTGTTTTGTATATAAAAATGTTATTCTTTATAATTAGGAAAAACAAGACTTTGATTCAACCACAAGTCAACTGTGAACAACTTTGGCATTAAATTTTTATTTTCCAGAAAGTAGTCTATGTGCCTCTTTACTGTCAGAGAACTTCTGTCAGTGGATACCAACTGCTAATAAGGCTTTTAATGTGTTCATTGAACTTAAAAGCACCTTTGCAGCTTGGGATCTTGATAGGAGCTTTATAAATAATTACTCTAATCATCATATTTCATGGCATTGCTATAAACGCTCAGGTAGTGCCCCTAGTGTGCAGTTAGACACTGTTTCCACACACAGGTGTCAGAATAAGGCAGGTAGCAGGGGAAGTGGCCTCCCCAACCTGCCCAGCAGGGAGGAAGGGATTGGGAGGGAACTCTGGGCAAAGATCCAGGAAAGGCAAAGAAAGTTTCAATGGTAATGGGTGCCCCAAACCAAAGACAGTAACTCTGTCTTCCACAATAGGAGCATCCAGGACTTAAGGAAACAACCCAGCATAAGTCCTGGTGCCCTTTATGAGCCATTACCAGCTTTGAAAACCCAAAACTCAAAAGCCCAATGTGAACCCAGAGTCCAAGTCCAGAGAGGAAAAATGTACATAAGCGGCCTAATTACCTAAACTATCTCAACAAGATGTTCTCTTCTTATGGTCCAGCAACAGAGAAATCTTTTTTTTTTTTTTTAAAGAGAGAGAGAGATGGAGAGAGAGAGAGAGAGAATTTTTTTAATATTTATTTCTTTTAGTTATCGGCAGACACAACATCTTTGTTTGTATGTGGTGCTGCGGATCGAACCCGGGCCGCACGCGTGCCAGGCGAGTGTGCTACCGCTTGAGCCACATCCCCAGCCCCCAGAGAAATCTTAATGAGAAAAATGCAGAGTTTTTATCAGAGTTTTGTGAGTTAAGATGAATCTCATACTTCCTCTTCTAGTAGAGACTCTCACTTCTAAGTGAGATGGATGTTGCAGAGGAATACATCAAACCCTTGGGTGTGGATGTTACTATTTGGGGCAGTGTATAATTTGTGCTGGGCATTGACAAAAGGACCTACCAAGACTAATGTGGCTTCTTTGTTTTTAGACTGTGGATTGAATGTGCACAAGCAGTGTTCCAAGCATGTGCCCAATGACTGCCAACCTGATCTCAAGAGGATCAAGAAAGTGTACTGTTGTGACCTCACCACACTCGTAAAGGCTCACAACACACAGAGGCCCATGGTGGTTGACATATGCATTCGGGAAATTGAAGCAAGAGGTTTGGAAAATACTTTTTTATGATAATACAGTGATTATATTTTTGCAGTTTATTTTCCTGTTGTCAGGGAAACAGACTCACTCTACTATCATTTTTGGGAAAATGAACTAACTGCACACATAAACACATACACATAGAGGATAAAATAATTCCTACCAACTCTCTCAATTTCCATTTCCCCAAGCCATGCATGTATGCCTTCAACAAATGTTTACTAAGCATCTACTATGTGCTAGAGATTAAGGATCTGAAAGTCTCCATTCTTGACTTCAAGAAATTCATATTACAGTGTGGAGAATCAGAAGGGCAAATACCTATTGTGGGTGTCCATATTTAAAGCACCATGGGGTCACAAAGGATGATGTTTTCATCATATTTGAGGATAATTAAGAAAGGTTATGGCAGGGAGAGTTTTGAAATAGATCTTAAAGCTGGGCATGATGGCATATGCCTGTAATCCCAGCAGTTTAGGAGGCTGAGGATCACAAGTTCCTGGATCACAAGTTCAAAGCCAGCCTCAGCAACTTAGTGAAACCCTGTCTCAAAATAAAAAATAAAAAGGACTGGGGATGTAGCTCAGTGGTAAAGCACCCTCGGTTCAATCCCTAATACCAAATAAAAAGGAAAGATGAAAGGAAGGAAGGAAAGGAGAGAGGGAGGGAAAGATAGGGAAAGGAGGAAGAGATAGATCTTAAAATGTTCTTCTATTAAGTAATACAGAAATTACTGATCAACACATACATCCACTACCATATAAAAATTCACTTCTAATATTGGTTCTGTTTATTTCAAAGAAAAGATTTCAAAGATTATAAAGATCTATGTAATGAAAAATCAAGTTGACAAGAAAAATAGTAACATTTCCCCCCCCCAAAAAAAAAGTTATTTATATTATGCTAGAATGATCTTTCCTTTATTTTTGCTTCCTTTGGCCACTATTCAGTATCAAATATTCAGGACATAATGGACCAGATCTGATCGGGGAGAATTTGTGTTGCTGAATATAATTTGCATAATTGACCCGTGATTGTATTATATTCCACTACATTGGTATCCATTATTGTGTCCAAATTGCCTTAATATATTCTACAGGTTTCTATTCATTGGACAATGAGCCTATTCTTTCCAAAACAAAGCAGGACACTGTAGCTTGTTATCTCAAGCCTTTTAAAGATAGGAAATGATCCTGCTTCTCCTAAGGATGAAAGCTATAGTCCTTCTGAGAACTGGCTCATTTAATCTCAGATTGTGAGAAATGCCTCCTTCCTTTTCACCACTGTGGCTGTTAGAATTCAATGAATGCTTTGGGATCTGGTGAAGGTGTCCTTGCAAGGGCTGACTAGCCCAGGAGAGGAGAGGCACCCCAACTCTGGCTGAGACAAGTGGCCCTGGGTCCTACTGTGTGAAAGGTACTGCAAGTTTGGGGTCAGAGGCTGCATGCAGTCACAGCAAAGGACAGGAACTTGGCTTTATTGGAGAAGCTGGAATCCTGCTACAGTAATCCTTCTCCAAGTAACTTTAGGGATCCAAAGTTCCTGTCATGATTGACATTCAGGGAAGAAAGACCTTGGGGAGAATAGCCCTAAGTCTACCCAGTGCAATAGAAAGAGTGGCCCAGATTGGAAATTTATTCCAAGAGACTACACAGGGATTGGAGCTGCAGATGATAGAAGCCTTCAGGTACAAGCTGAATCCAGCAGTCATCTAGAAGAAATTCACATGACACCTTCCCACCTGCATGACCACCACTGCCCACATGACCCTGAGCAAGCCACTTGTGAGTGGAATCAATTACACTTTATAAGGTGGTTGTGAGGATTACATGAGTTGATACATATAACAGATCTAGTGTAGTGCCCAACATACAGGACCCGTGTTACTTCTTGTCACCTTCTCCCAGAATGACCAACCTCTAACTCCACCTCTCAATCTGCCTGTCTGACCCTATTAGCCCAGGTGTTTCAGTGCTGTCAAGAGATCCTGAATAATAGCATCTTCAACAAGACAGATATCTGTTTACCTCTCCAGGAACAATCCAGGCATTTGGCCGTGGTCTAGGTCTAGTCAGGCAGCTCCCTGGGGGCTGCGACCCAGGCCCTGCACCTGTTGCTCTGTCCTGCTTGAGCATTGCCCTTGTCTTCTCCCCCTAGTTGGCTGCCAGTGTCTCATCTGCATTCTAACCAACAGGAAGGGGGAAAGGACAATCTCTTTCCCTTTAAGGTCACAACGCAGAGGCTGTACGCATCACTTCTGCTCTCTCTGCATTGGCCAGAATTTAATGGACATTGCAGTGGATATTTAAAAAAAAAAAAAGGTTCCATCACAACAGAGAGATGGGAGAGCAAATATGAAAAGGACAGCCGGCAGCCTCTGCCATTCTGACAAACTCCAACCCCTCCTTCATGACTTCCTTCAAAGATGAGCTCCTCAGCGAGGCCTGCCCACATTCATCTCCTGTCAACCTGCAGGATTAGTTGCCCAGCTCCGAGGCAGCACCTGTTCCAACATTATTGAGATAAGTTTTCCTGTGCCGTCTAGAATAGGATGGCACCCCGGTTTCATTCATCTTGTGGGTTAACTCCAGTTGATGAGCAGTGGCAACTGTTGCTGAAACAAAAGAGCTGAGATTAACTGAGAGGAGAGGAGAAAGGCCAGTATTTATGCTACATAGTGTTTTTTGTTTCTGATGCAAAGCTAATACAGATTCTTTCATATGGTATATAGAATATAAAAAAATGTTTACCAAATTAACAAAAAACAGGAGCCTATATGCCAGTAATCAAGAGTTTGACAGCCAGGCACTGTGGCACATGCCTGTAATCCCAGCAGTTTGGGAGGCTGAGGCAGGAGGATTATAAATTCAAAGCCAGCCTCTGTAACTTAGTGAGGCCCTAAGCAACTCAGCAAGATCTTATCTCTAAATAAAATATAAAAAATGGCTGGGTATGTGGCTCAGTGATTAAGTACTCCTGGCTTCAATCCCTATTACCAAAAGGAAAAAAAAAAAGTGTTTGACAAAAGTATATTGCAAGAAGTATACTGCAATGGAAGCTATTTGTTTGCTTATTTTTTCCTATAGTTATAGTTTTGACAGCAGTTAACTTTTGGCATATGAATTCTGAAACCTGGACCTCTATTTATTTATTTATTTATTTATTTAAAGATACTGGGGATTGAACTCAGGTTCACTAGACCACTGAGCCACATCCTGAACCCTATTTTGTATTTTATTAGAGACAGGGTCTCACTGAGTTGCTTAAGGCCTCATTAAGGTGTTAAGGCTGGCTTTGAACTCGCGATTCTCTTACCTCAGCCTTCCAAACCACTGGGATTACAGGCAAGCGCCACGGTGCCTGGCTCTGGTCCTCTATTTTTTCTGATACTTTTGATCTGATACATCACCCACTGTGTATATATGAGCAGCCTGCAATTAGAACCTATCTTAACAAATCAATAAACTTGAGGAGTGGAAAACAAGTCTCTTTGACCTAAATACATAGTGATAAAGTTCCAAAACCAGTAAATGGAATTTTATTTTCCTACATCTGTTTGTATGATCAGTTACCTGAAGGCATAACAATGAAATCAATAATGCTTAGTTATTTAACATATCATCTTACGATTACACATAAAAAAGTCATAAAATTTTAATATCTCCAATAGAATCAGGATAATATGCATTACACCCACATAAATATGTATGTGTATCCAGCACAGTGCCACAGACAGCATAACCCATGGAAGAGGACAGGGTTTCGGCCAGATTGCTTCCCTTGTGAAATGGGTGTCCAGCAATCTGATGAACAAAGGAAGTAGGAGACTATGGTTAATGAGAACCTTAAATTTGGGGGTTGCTTTGTAAATCCAGGCAGGAAGAAGGCCAGATCTCCATTGAGATCCCCAACCTAACAAGCAAAGGGACACAGACTTACATGGAAATGGGACAGGCAATCCAAGTTCTGACTCAACAGTGTGTGCCATAGAAGATCACTAATAATATTTGTTCATTTACTCATAGCACATAGTGTACATTTAAAATTAATCTTTTTTTAAGATATTTTGAGACACTGAGATTAAAGTGTATGTCTCTCTCCCCCTCCCTTTCTCTCCCTCTCCCTCTCTCACCCTCCCTTCCCCCACTTCCCTCCCTCTGTCCCTCCCTCCCTGCACCCCACAGGATTAAAGTCAGAAGGCCTTTACAGAGTGTCTGGGTTCACTGAACACATTGAAGATGTCAAGATGGCCTTTGACAGAGGTGAGTTTGTGCTCTCTTGAATGCCATCTGACTTAGCTCAGTACTCCTCTGATGGAACCAGACTCATTCATAGTAGGAATTGAGCTTCAGAACTACTGAGTATTATTCTTCAGGAAGCTGAGCAATGATGCTTTAAAAATATCCCAGTTCTCTCTCTCTGGGGGAAGTGTTTCCTTAGAAACTGTGGACAGGTGACCACATGAGGAGGAAGTGAGTTTAACCATTTGAAAGCCAGCCAGTCCACATGGCCCTGGAGCACTCCTCTGCATGCCCATCTTTTTTCTCTTCTCTCAAAACTCCACAAAAGGGAGCATACGGATGAGAGTCACCAGCGCTGAAGGAGGGGAAGCCAGGGGAAGTTTAGGAGGTACCTCCTCTGTTATTTATGATTACAGCATACAGTTCCCAGTGCCTATCATCTCTTAGATCAGACATAGGCCAACCTGGAGAACTTGTTAAAAATACAGACCACCAGGGCCCACCTTGAGGACTCATGCTGAAATCTGGATGAGCCCAAGTATCTAGATTTTTAATAAACAATCCACATAATTCTAGTACAGCCAGTCTGGGCCTGGGGTGCCTACTGGATAGAGTGTGGTCCACAAGGTCTTCCATGATGTGGCCTCCCTATCTGCTCAGGCCAATCTCCAGTTCCTCCTCCATAATGGACCTTACATGCCAGCCTCCCTGAAGGACACTTTACATGCCATCACAGAGAAGCACCCAAGTTCACATGTTCTGTCTATCTGGAATGTGTGCATGTTTGTCTGGCAAACACCTGTGAATCATGAGTCAAGTCTTCTGTTGTTCACGAAGCCTCTCTGGCCACCCCACGCTGACCTGAGAGCTCTGTTTCCGTCCCCTGCATCACTGTGTGCTCATATGTCTCCAGGGAGCATCCCTTCTTCTTGTAACTGACAAGTTGTGATTTCTCTCTAGCTGGAACTATTCGAAGGGAGCATCTCTTTTCTTTGATTCACCAGAGCCTAACTGTGTTTGCCCCATGCTAGATTCTCAATAAATGTTTGCTAAATATGTAAATGATGGGATCAATATGGTATATATGGCAGGAAGAAGGTTTTACTATTGTCTCTACATCCAAGAGCTGTTTTGTTTCCAGAACCAAATTTGCTAAAGCATTTGTTCATTTCATTTTCCACACAAAAGATGTTAATAGTCCCATGTGATCGAAACATTTTTTTTCATGTATTTATACATGATTTTTTTTTGCAATACAATTCTTATTACACATATTTACCACAATTTTTCATATCTCTGTTTGTATATAAAGTAGGTTGACACCCAATTCATACATGTACTTTGGATAATGATGTCCATCACATTCCATCATCCTTGCTAATCCCTGCCTCCTCCCTTCCCTCCCACCCCTCTTCCCTATCTATAATTTTGAAACTTTTTTTAATCCAAAAAATTTCATAGTCAGAGGTAGTTAGAATGGACTGGTATTTACTAATGGTAGAATAAGAAGTAAATATATAAATATGTGTGTGTGTGTATACTGAGAATGATTGTAAAAAGTGCTAATAAATGCAACCTCACCTATACATGAGGCGAGGTTAAAATTTCCCAGATTGAAGTCCAAGGGGCTAAGTGAGCCTGAAAGAGACAGAAGTAACTGAAGGAATTCAACAATTAGTTCATGTACATGACCTTCAAATCCAAGTTCAAAGAATACTGATGGAGATGTAGTAGAACTGTTCATTGTTGTATCTTTCTTTGATTTTCTTTCTTTCTTTCCTTCCTTCCTTTTATCTCTTTCTTTCTCTCTCTCCCCCCCTCTCTCCTTCTCTCTCTCTCTCTCCTTCTCTCTCTCCCTCCTTTCTGTGCATGCCTTCACTTGGTGAAATACGGTCCTCATTAGGACTTGGATTGCTGGCTGTTTTTCAGATGGGGAAAAGGCAGACATTTCTGCCAACATCTATCCAGACATAAACATCATCACTGGAGCCCTGAAACTGTACTTCAGAGACTTACCCATCCCTGTCATCACGTATGACACCTATTCCAAATTTATAGAAGCAGCAAGTGAGTATTGAGAACTAATTTTTTATTTGTACCAGACTTTCAGTACATTGCTTTCACCCTCAAGAAAATTAAAACTCAGAACTGTTGAAATTATTGCCTGAGCATTTTGCCAAGTGGGCACAGCAGTACAGTTAATAGAAAACCAGGCATAGCTCACCAGCTGAGCTGGACCAGCACTAAGCCAAGTCTGTGGGGCAGAAGCCGGGTGCCAGGCAGTTCTGTCTCTCCCAGTCACTCCCTGTACACTGAGAGCCAGCACAGTCAGGCCCATTCTATTGTTGAAAACGTGAATAGTTTTGTAGTAAAAAAAAAAAAAATCAAATGTTCTCCAAGGAGAGCCGTATTGATGAGCTCCTTGCATCCTCTAAGCAGAATCACATTGAGAATGGATCCAAGTTTTGCCCATTAGTGCTCTTCGAAATTAATAGAAGGCCAAGAATAAACTATGCCAAGTATCGCGCTACAACCTCTCACCCATCGGCACTCATCCTTCCTCAGCCACCGTGGCTCATTCCCTGCTTCCCACCAGGCCCACTGCCCTCAGGAGAGAGTGGAATAAAAGCAGAGGGAATATCAGGGAAGTAGCTATGTTTTCCCAGGAACAATTAATAATGAGAAAGGGGAGAAGCATGACAGAGAAGTTAATCCCACCTTGAGGAACATTTTTTGGTTCACTTTTTTTTTTTTTTTTTTTAATCTTTAATGGTTGAAAAGTACAGGTTTGTGCTGCTAAATATTCTAATGAAATACCTGACAGGAAGAGACAAGGGCAGGTTGGGATTCACGCAAGCTGTACTTTCCAGATGAGTTATGGCCCTGCTCCCTGTTAAGACCGTTCCTTCCTGGATTCTGGTGGTCTTAGGCAGGGAAGGCTGGGTACCTTCCACCCCAGGAGGAATGGCAGGAAGGCTTTCTTTGACTGTCTGCCAATACTGTCGGAGACCCGGACTCCAGAAGCATGTCCTCTTCCTGGCATGTGCCCAGTATCTACATCCTAACCTGGGCTGTACACCAAAGTAGACCCTGCCAACAATCTAGTGATACATGCCATTAATGCAGGCTGTGTTGGCTGGCCTACCTGCCAATGTACTTGCATTGAAAATGTATTTAGTGGGCTGGGATTGTGGCTCAGTGGTAGAGCGCTCGCCTCGCATATGCAAGACCCTGGGTTTGATCCTCAGCACCACATAAAAATAAACAAGTGAAATAAAGGTGTTGTGTCTAACTACAACTAAAATATAAAATATCAAAAAAAAGAAGGAAAATATATTTAGTGATTGAAGCCAGCCAGGGAGAGACTTACTAGACAATTTCAAGGGCACAACACCAGAAGTAATATAGCTTAGAGTCTGTGTTAGTGAGATCCCCAACAAATCTAGTGTTCAGAAGGGCAGTGTAGTCTGCACGTGTCCCGCCAGATTATAAGCATTCTCCTGGGCCATCTGCTCCTGGAGGACGAGGACAGAATCCACCATCTGACCACCCACATCATGAATGTTCAACAAGCCTGTGGTGCTCAGCCCAGACTTTCTGTAATGAGGCAGGACACAAACTGACTCATTTAAGTGAAACAGTATCTGAAATTACATGACTTTGTTAGACTCTCCCCATTTCTGGATAAAACAAACAGAAAGACTTCTTGTTAGCTCTCTGAAAACGTTAATGGTACAATGTAGCTCTGCACTCATATGGGTTCTATATGATCTTCACAGAAATCTCCAATGCGGACGAAAGGCTGGAAGCAGTCCATGAAGTGCTGATGCTACTGCCTCCCGCCCACTATGAGACCCTGCGGTACCTAATGATCCACCTCAAAAAGTAAGCGGATGCCTCCTCTTACTGATCTGCCCCTGGGGCAGTTAGTGCCTCCCTGATGCACAGAATGAGCAGGTGCTTCTTGAAAGTGGACTGTGCTGCCTCCTGGGGCTAGCCCCACACGTGGCCGCGAGGGCCTTTGCTCTGGGTCAAGAGCTGCTTCACGTACTTCCCATGTGTCATTCCTGGGAGGTGGGTACTGCTGGGAGCACTCACTTTCAGGGGCCATGGATGAATTATGGGTTTGTTTGAGCCATCTCAAGGCAGGGGGGTTGCTCTTCTGAGAACTCTCAGTGAAAACCCCCTGATTCAAGACCACTCAGTTTATGTGGACACCCTGCTCGTTGGCTCAGACAGTCCTGGGTTCAAACACAGCACCCAGAAGTAGAGGAGATGGGCATACCCTGCTAAGCCCCAACCAGGTTGTTTTTGTCACCTCATCCAGTTTTCCTCAGGAAGTTCTTTACACTGGATCCCATTGGTTCCTACCCATTTAAATAAAGCGTGGGCTCCATTTTGTTGTCAGATCCAGTCTCCATCAGAGCTGGATCATCCAACCATGCCCCCACTTTTCACGTATTTCCATGTCTTGTCTTTATTTCTTAAATTTCTCATAACTTTAATATTTCTAATCTGACTCACCACCCTAGTTCAGGGAAACTGAGTAAACATCAGTACACATTGGATTCAACAATGGATTACACAGTGGAATACACATCAGATGTCTGAATCTTAGAGAAGTTAAGTGGCCAATCCACAGAGGTGAACCCAAGTTTGAAATCCAGGAAGAACGAACCAGAGCCCACACTCTGTCTTAACTACTTGTCTACCCTGCCTCCATAGCTGCATCTTGCTCCAATACATGCCTCGTACTTACTTCATCTCATCTTCCACCAACTGCTCACCCTAACCCCTGATGCCTGGAACCGGTCTTTCAGAGCACATTTCCAACATGATCTCTTGTTTTTGTTTTTCTGTGTCTCCAAGCAAAAAAAAATTCCCCAAAACTTAGTGGTGGCTTGAAACAATAAAATTAATTATCTCATAGTCTCTATGGGCCAGGGATCTGGATATGGTTGAGCTAGGTGCATCTGGTTCAAGGTTCTTAATGAGTTTGCATTTGAACTGCCCGTCAGGCTGCAACGTCATATGAAGGCTTGATGGGAGAAGCAGTCACTTCTAAGTCACTCAGAACATTGTTGGCAGGACTCGGTTCCTCAGAGGTTATTAGGCTGAAGGCTCACTTCCTCACTGGATGTTTGCTGGAGGTCACCCTCATTTCCTTACCATGTGGGTTTCTCCACAGGCAGCTCACAAAATGGCAACTGACTTCCTTCCAAGCAAGCAAGCAAGCAAGGGCACCCACGATGAAAGACGGTCTTTTTGTCTTTTTAGAAGTGACGTCCTATTGCCTTTGCTATATTGTGTTTCTTAGAAGCAAGTGACTAAGTCAAGCCCATACTTCCAGGAGGCAGGGACTGTTGGGGGCTATCTCAGACAGGATCTACCACACACTAAGCTATGTATGTGGAAGCCTGCAGGTGGAGATGTTTGGATGTTTCCAGGATATTATAGCCTTAAATCTTCCCCTTAAATCTCTTTTTCCTTCCTTGTACATTTATTATGAGATTAACAAGTTGTTCTTTGAATATTGGAGGGATCAGTGTGCTTCTATGTGTCTCTCCCTGTTTGTTGAAGATATATGTCAGCTGCCCTTTCTTAGATACAACGGACCAAAAAGTGTCTACAGTGTCCAAATTACAGATCCACTCAGTAAGTAAAAAGAAGCAAGTTGAGAATATTGTATAAGTTTTTCTGCCTTATAAGAATTTTGCTCAGATCCAAGGTGATCAGAGACAGTAACATAAAGCTCAGAAGATTCCTATTTTGATGAGTTTACTGAATGTAAGAGTGTAATGATTTTGGGATATGTAATAGACTATGAGTGTCACATCTGACTTTTAGCTGCAACTTGTTTCTTTCATTTCAATTAATATCATAATTAATTAAAATGATAATAACACTTTGTAAAGCAAAGTGTCTCTATCAGGAAGAATGCTGGCAGCTCCCAGCTGAACTGTAAATGTCAATAATTTCAGGGTTTTATTTTAATGGGTTTGCTAGACATTTTATTTGATCAGGTGTAGTGCTTAACCTCATAAGGCGATGTGAGTATTTTGAACCTCTAGCATGTCTTCATTCCTACCTTCTTCTTAGCTTTGCAGCATGAAAATGATCCAAACTGAGTTGACTTCCTAAAATAATACTAAGCGGCTATTCCTAATGATCTCTCATGGAGTAATCAGAAAGGGATGGCCTCCAGTACAAAACCTAAACACATTTTCATTATCATTTGCTCTGCTTTGAAGAACCTTCTTCTTTTTAGATCTATGATGAACAGTCTAAAGCCTAAATTCCTGAAAGCAAGAATCTGGGAGATAGTGATTCTATTGCATTAGGAAGGAAGGAAGCCAACTCTGGCGTTTGAATTTCATTCCTAAAGGCTCTGCTATTCTTATTTTCATGTCAAAATGATGATTTTCAATTCCAACGATAATTAGTGCTCCAGACCTCATTCTGTGGGAACTAGAAATAATGCCCAACCGCCTTCCAGTTTGGCCACCCCCCAGGGGTTCCACTGTCCCATGATAACGGCCTGGCTACATTCTACAAGCAAGCATTCTCCTGTGGCACCAGCCCTCCCAGCAGACAGGAACTGCACTTAGCTTCCCATTCTGCAGCTTACAGGCCAATAGGAAGCGACAAGGAAAAAGATGTCCATAGATGACCCATAAGCCAATTGGTAATCCTCTGCCCCTCCAAACCAATATTCCTTAAATGATAGTTTCATATTTATTTAGTGAGAAGGGCTGATTTTCCAATTTTTAAAATTGTGTCTATACTAGATTCATATGTCATTCACTTCCACTGGCCGAAGGCAACATTAACAATTTAAAATAAAAACAAATCGGAAAATTGCCTATTGAAAAAATGCCTTTCTGCCATTCTGATTCGCAATTTGCTTTTGCAATTTCCTGAGCCAGAGATAGTCTTGGGATTTAAGTATGTAATCAGTATGGAAATTCATCCGCATGTCTACATGACGTCTCTGTGTGTATTTGTTTTGCAGGGTTACTATGAATGAAAAAGACAATTTCATGAATGCAGAAAATCTGGGGATCGTGTTTGGGCCCACCCTGATGAGGCCCCCTGAGGACAGCACTCTCACCACCCTCCATGACATGCGGTACCAAAAGCTGATTGTGCAAATTTTAATAGAAAACGAAGATGTTTTGTTCTAATCCATCAGGGAGATGAGCTGAATGGCCCCAGCCCTATCCAAGCTGATAGAGCTAAAGAAATAAACATTTCTTACACTTGATTTGCTTTTCAAACAAGTGACAGAGTTTCCTGGACCGCAGTGGATCGCAGAGTCTAGTACTGTGTCTCATAGACACGCCCTCCTCCACATGAGAACAAGGGTGAGGGCGAGAAAAGCCCCTGGCCTTGGGTCTTTTGCCGTGCCTCGTATGTATGTCTGTTTTGCTGGAAGAGTGATTAATAAATCTTTCTTTAACTTATTAAAAAAATGTAACTTTTAAGCTTCAGTCTTATCAGTAATAAAAGGGAACTTAATTCATAAAGGTACTTGATACAGTTATACATTTTCCACTTACAAAAAAGAAGACAATTCTATATGTTAAATGTTAAATGAAACCTATATTGTAAAATGTATTTTTATTTTAGCTGCAAGAATGTTATTTTATTTTAGCAAACAGAACTCAATGCAGTGCATTGATTATTACCCTGTGTTCCTTGTCCCAAGTTCTTGCTGTGATACCCTGAAGAAGTTGACCACGAATGCAGTATTACCTTGACATACCTCTGTCCTTATCAATGCTTTTCAGTGAAATTTCACCTGCCACATGTGTCCCTGCTTTTGATAGTTTTTGCTCTTAAGCACTGGCATTCTGCTATCGTGTCGTGTAGGTTTATAGCAATTATAGGATGGCCTGAAGCATCCCCAGATTTTCTTCCCATAAAAAAAATTGTGAATTCCCAAAGTATGTTTTGAAATTGGTCATGGTCCTTTCATATTATGTGTGTATATCCTCAAACATGCAGAATGCGGCTGTTTTACATAAAACAATTTGAGGACACAGGATGTTATCTGGGCCATGTAAAAAGTTAGCCCTTGGCCTCTTTCCTCTTTGGCCAAGCTTTTAGAGCTCATACCTTAATGAAAAGTTGAAATTTTTTGTCACATTTCGGTATTGATGCAAAGTGAACCTGCAGAATAACTGTCAATTATTTGTATTTTTGTTTTATAAACAAAACTATTTTTAAAGTAAGAATGAATAGGTTGATTTTTGCCAGCTATATCTTCCTCCTTGAGAAAAGTAGCCCTGTTTGGAAAAATTTCATATGATTTTATTTCTGTAGTTCCATCCTATTGGCTATATGGATCTTTAGCATGAGCCTTTCCCACCAAGATTTCTATATTTTGTAACATAGGTGAAATATTTAAAACATCAAAAACTGTAAATCTAGATTTGTTTTTTAAATCCAACTGCCATGTCTTTCCCTCTGATTGTCTGAGGTGATTCATGTAATTATTCACAAGTCTCGTTTTGGAGTGGCCAGAAGAGAATCACTGTGTGTTATGTGGCGTGAAAGGAGGAGCAGAGTGTGTTGTCCTGGGGAGTCCTCGGGGCCCTGCAGATGGACAGATGGACTCTATTTGCACCTAGGGGTCAATATAGCTTGGCCTGGTCCCTGCTATTGGCGTTCCTCTCGACTGTACAGATTTGTTTGTTGTAGCTTATGTACTTCTTGATACTGTCAAAAAAATTATCTGGAAATGGTTTTATTTTGTGAAGTGAACAATACTTTGTAATTTATGATAGTGTAAATGGAAGGACAAAGCATTACCTGTATTAAATTCTTCTGTCTATCATTCTGGTATATTGTCAGGGAAGTGGTATCTGGGAGAGGCTGGGGGAAATTTTTCAAAACCTTGTTCTCATATATTTGGTGATAGATTTTTCTATCATTAACAACCCAGGGGAGAAAGCAGAAGTGGCTCATAGAGTCCCCACCTGGCTGACCCACTCCTCCCCAGCTTCCTTTTTCTTACCCGCCTCCAGGTTCAGATCCCAGTGCTTCACCTTCCCTTTCTAGAAGGCTTCATTGCATTTCTGCCCTGCAAAGAGAGGGAGAGTTTAGAGAGAACTGCCCTACATCAATGAGGAGAGAAGAACAAGAATTTTGAAATCAGAAAGGCCCTAGCTGGAATTCTTGATCTGTCTGTTACCAGCTGCAGATGACCTTGGAAATGAGTTTGCTCATCTGACAAATTGGGGATAACATTGTGATCCTCACATATTATCAGTAATAGTTATTCCTTATTATTATTTTAAGAGTCATGACTTAGAATGGGGAAGAATATAACATGGGGGCAGGGATGAAAGAAGCACGAAAAGAAAAGGATTCGTCCAAGGTTAAGTCCAAGTCTAAGTAATATTAAGGGATATTACAACATGCTCTATAAAATACAGTGAGGTTCACTCTATCCGGTGTGCTTCCAACACTCGATCCCTCTGCTTCTCTTTAGTATGAAGCCTGCTTACCCACACCTGCCTCCCTACCATCTTGACATGGCTCACCTTATTTGCTTTGAAATTCCTGCTATTATAATAACTTTGATAGTTAGACGGTAAAGGAGGCAGCACCGTTCCCAGTAACCCACTATGGAATGGTCCACCACTAAGTTTTGGGGGGCAGGGAGGGATGGAGGAGACCCATTATTCTCTCCTGTTAACACAAACTGATATTTCAGATTTCCTGGTCATGACAGGGGTGCTATAAAAGAGAGGATGGTCCATAACAAAGAATGAAATTATGGCATTTGCCAGTAAATGGATGGAAATGGAGACTATCAAGCTAATAAGCCAGTCCCAAAAATCAAAGACCAGACATTCTCTATGTGGATGATAACACACAATAAATAAGGTGTGGGAGGGAAGAATAGAAGTTCATTGGAGCCAGCCATGGTGGCTGAGACAGGAGGATCATGAGTTCAAAGCCAGCCTCAGCAATGGCAAGGTACTAAGCAACTCAGTGAGACCCTTTCTCTAAATAAAATATAAAATAGGGCTGGGAATGTGGCTCAGTGGTCGAGTGCCCCTGAGTTTAATCCCCAATAAGAAGGAGGAGGAGGAGGAGGAGAAGAAGAAGTAGTAGTAGTAGTTGTTGTTGAAGTTGTTCATTGGATTAGACAAAGGGGAATGAAGAGAAGTGGGATAGGAAAAGGAAAGATGGTAGAATGAACTGGACATAATTTTCTATGTTCATATATGAATACACAACCAGTGTAACTCCACATCATGTACAACCACAAGAATGAGATTTTAAATTATACTCCATGTATATACAATATGTCAAAATACACTCTACTGTCATGTATATCTAAAAAAAACAAATAATGTTTTTTTAAAAAATGGGGCTGGTAAAGGATTCAAGGAGAGCAGCCTAATAGGACAAATGAAGGAGAAGAAGAGACAGTGTAAAGAGCATTGGAAAGAAACATTATGGAAGTGAAGTGCTGCTGGGCTGTTCTGACCCCACTGACAATCAAATCCCATGGCATATACATGCCCAACTTTCATCAAGCCCCTGTGTATAGTCTTTCATTTTTAAAATGCAGCATTTATTCATTTTCAACAAATATTTGTATAACATTTATTAATGGGCCAGGAACTGAATACTTAGGGTCAAGGAAAAGGCTTATCTTATGGGAAGAATTAAATAATAAGTTTGATCTGGCTAGAGAGAGGAAACTGGTCATGTTAAAGGTTTTGAACTCTAACATAAGGGGAATGGGAGCTACTAATGTTTTCTTTTTAAATAAACTTTTAGTTATGGAATGGGTTTATATTTAGTTCTTATGTAGCCCCTCAACAAACTTCCCCTTGTTATGGTTTGGATGTGAGGTGTCCCCCAGAAGCTCACATGTGAGACAATGCAAGAAGGTTCAAAGGAGAAATGATTGGGTTGTGAGAGTCTTAGCCCAATCAGTGAATTAATCCCCTGATAGGGATTAAGTGAGTGGTAACTGAAATGGTGGGGTGTGGTTGGAGGAGGTGGGAATTGGGGACATAGCTATTGGGTATATATTTGTATCTGGCAAATGGAGACCTCTTTCTCTGCCTTCTGATCACCATGTAAGCTGCTTCCCTCTGCCACACTCTTCTGCCATGGTGTTCTGCCTCACCTCAAGCCCCGAGGAATGGAGCCACCCTTCTATGGACTAAGACCTCCAAAACTATGAGCCCTCAAAGAAACTTTTCCTCCTTTAAAATTGGTCTGGTCAGATCTTTTAGTTACAGCAGCACAAAAGCTGAATAAAACACCCCTAACATTAAAATCTTACCCAGCCACAGTATATCTACCAAGACTAAGAAAACAGCTGGCACACTACCACTTGCTAAAGCCCAGACTTTATTCAAATTCCATGGGTGTTTCTGTTAATGTCTTAATTTCTGTTCCAGGACACAACCCAGGCCAAGACATTGCACTTAGCATTCATGGGTGATATGGGACAGATGGTACAACCTGAGCTACACTGTTAAAAGATGACTTACTTGATGTGTAAGCAGGTAGGGAGTGGTGAGGGCAAATGCAGTGGGTCATGTGTTCATTGTTGTCATTGAAGACAGAGATGATGGTAGCCTGGATTGAGTAGCAACAAGATAGAGATAAATAGAAATGGCTTAGGAATAGAAGTTTGGTTATAGTTTGGACCAAGGAATTCATGATGAGCCATAAGTTGCTTAATATGGCAACTGTAGAATATTTACTGAAACGGAGATACACAGAAAGTAGGGGCTACTGGGTAAAAGAAGTAGAAAGTTTTGGACATGATGAAATGGAGACGTGTGTGCAAGTTTCAAGCAGAGTGTTATGTGAGTAATTGAATCAACAGACCTGAGCTGGAAATATGAATTTGGAGTGACTCTGTAGAGATAATAATTGATAACCCAGGATTGAATAAAAATACCCAAGAATACAGAACAGAGAAGTACAGAGGAGGCCCCATCCAGAGTTTTCTGGAGTACCAACATTAAGGATGGAGGAAGATAAAGGAGAAAAGACAAATGATGTAACAAATAATGTAACAAAATATAGAGGATCTCACAAGTACAATTCTATTCCATCTTTAGGTTTGCTTCACGATGTCCTAATACATTTAATTGTTCTGCTTAGATTTATTTTGCTACATGAAAGCTATCATGTTAGAACCTGTGCTTTGGAGAGATTTACTTAGATACTTCTTAAATGCTAATTGTGCTTTGCTTTGATTGTTTGGTTCTCCCCTGCCTCCTCCCCACCCCCCAAAAAAATTCAGATGTTGAAACCTAATCCCCAGTGCAGTGGAACTCTTGGGAGGTGATGAAATAGGTCATGTGGGTGGGTCCATCATTAATTGGGTTGGTATTCTCATAAAAGAGGGCACCCTTATCCCTCTTACCACATTAAGACCCAGTAAGGAGATAATGGTCTACAAGCCAGAAACATACCCTTACCAGACACCAATTCTTCCAGCACCTTGGTGTTGGACATTCTAGTCTCTAGAATTGTAAGCAATAAAATTGTATTGCATATAAGTCTCCCTATACATGATTTTTGTTATAGCAGCATAAGTGGACTAAGACAATCAGTGGTATTGTTGCCATTTCCTAAACTGAGTTCAAAAGATGTTTTTTTATCACACTCGAGGATCTTCCTACTACTGTTTGTGCATACTTCTAATACAGAGCATTACAAAGTACTACAATTATACATGCAACTGTCTCCCACTAAAACCCAAACTCCTTGAGATCAAGAACCATGTGCACTTACATGGATACCAAATAGCACATCTCTACTCATCTTACGAATCCCAACTCAATGGCTTCCTCCCTTTTGAGGCTTTCCAGGACTTCTCCAGGCAGAGAACATAGGAGGTGCCAGCCATAAACATGTAAAAGCAATTTATGGATTGTTCAGAAAGCTATAGAGTTGGTTTAACCAGAGCATAAAGTGTGAGGGTACAGGAAGCAGAATGAGATAAAATAATCAGTACTAGGCGAGAGAATAAAGAACCCATGTACAAAGCAAAAGGATAGACTTCAAACAGACTTAAAAAGATCTATCACATGGCACCTGAAGGATAGACCAGAGGTTGTAAGGCTAGAGACACAAAGTTAATTAGGAAGCCGTTATAGGCAATGATAGCTTGACTTGGATCAAAGAAGGAGGAATGGAGAAGAGAACTGGATATGAAAGTGATTTTAGAGGTAATCAGGATTTACTGATTTACTGATAAAACCTATGAAATTTTTATGGGTCAGCAGGCTCACAACTTTTGGAATGGTCAAGGTGACCCCTCCCCACCTCATGAAAAATCCCAATGTAGCAAGGTCAATATATGCTAATATTTCATATAGATTCGACTTCTTAAGCATCAATTATTGACTTTTAATAATGGGACAGTCATTAACCTATAAGAATCAGTAGGCCTATCAAGAAAGTTTTACTGCACATAAAATAAAACTCTAATATAAAAGACTTAAGCAATGAGGACATTTATTATCTCAACAAGAAGTCTAAATGTAGTGGCCTGGAGTGGTGGTGCATGCCGATAATCCCAGCTACTCAGGAGGCTAAGGTAGGAGGATTGCAAGTGTAAGGCCAGCCAGGGCAACTTAGTGAGAACCTATCTCAAAATTTAAAAATGTTTAAGAAGAGCTGTAACAGAGAACTGGAGATGTAGCTCAGTGGTAGAACATTTGCTTAAGCATGTGCAAGGTCCTGGGTTTGATCTCCAGCACCACCCAAAAGAAAAAACGATGGAAAGAGAGGCTGGGTATTGTAGGTCAGTGGTAGAGCACACAGTCTGGGTTCAATCCCCAGTACTATAAGAGAGGGAGGGGGAGAGGGAAAGCTACAGAGTTGGTCTAATCAGAGCATAAAGTGTGAGGGTACAGGAAGTATAATGAGATTAAATAATCAGTATAGGTGAGAGAATAAGGAACCCATGTACAAAGCAAAAGGATAGACTTCGAACAAACTTAAAAAGATCTATCACATGGCACCTGAAGGGAGGGGGGAGAGGGAGAGAGGGAGGTGGAAAGAGAGAGGGGAGAGATATCTCCACTTGCCAAATAGAAATATATACCCCAAAACCATGCCCCCAATGCCCCATTTCCTCCAGCCACACCCCACCTGCCTCAATTTACTGCTCAATTAAACCCATCAGGTGGTTAATTCACTGATGGGTTAAGGCTTTTCACAACCCAATCCTATCTCCTCTAAACTTTCTTGTATTGTCTCACACATAAGCTTTTGGGGAGACACCTCACATCCAAACCATAACATTCTGCCCCTGGCCCCCAAAAGCTTAGGACAATCTCACAATGCAAAATACATTTTGTCCATTTCCAAGAGTCCCCGTAGTCTCAACAATTCCATAATTGGTCAAAAGTTCAAGACCAAGGTCCGGAAGCTTGCACCAAGAGTTCTTGTAAAAATCAAAAGCAATTTACAAGTATCCAATATATAAAGATACAGAGTAAACATTTATTTTTACAAAAAAATAGGGGCATAGAAAGCAGGGATGTGACCAAAGCAAGACTGAAACCCAGCATAGCAAACAAGGCTTGTAGCTCCAACTCCAGCTTTGGGGGTACATGGCATGGTGATGGTCTGTCCAAAGGGCTGTGTAGCTCCACGCCTATGGCCTTGTTGGTTGCAGCCCAAGTGGGCATTCTGTTGGATTGTCTCTACTAGAGTCCTGCAGGTTTTCTAGGACAATGTTCCACTTAACTAGCATTTCTTAATCGTGGGGCTCTCTACTGCAGCTTCAGCTTTCTCCTCACATCTCCACACAGCACCCCCTCAGGGACTCCATCCCTGCTGCACCTTGCCCTCCCAGGCCTTCCTTTAAAATCTTGGTGTCTCCATGACCCCCTCGCTCCAGTATCCTGCATTCCTGCAGAACCAGCACCACATGGTTAATGCCAAGGTCTGCTGTCATCTGGAGCAACAGTCAAGCCTTCAGGGCACCCTGCTGCAGCCACCTCTGAGTATCTCTGTAGCTGAGCATGTTGAAAAAACTTCCTAGGCCCCCTTGTGCAAGAAGGATTTTCCACTGGTCTCTTCTCAAAAGAATTTTTATTTTACTTCCTTGAGCCTGAGATGGATATGGTCTTGCCAGTCCTGAGATGGCCTCAAGCCATCTTTCTTATTGTCTCTGGGCAAAAGTCTTCAGGATTTCTTTAGTGGCAGTAATGTCTTTAACAACTGCAACTTCCTTAGCCCCAGTTTTACTCCTGCCTTTCAAGTCCAAGTTTTTCAAATCTTTCTGCTCTGCTTTGTGCCCCTGAATATCACGATAAACTTGGCTAAAAGCCATCAGCAATACCCATGCCACTTCATGAGTGTTATGCTGCCTAAACATTTCTTCTGCCAGATTTAAAAAAAAAAAAAAAAAAAAAAGCCCATTGCTTTTAAAATCAGCCTCACAGAAAGTTTCAGGACACGGGCATAATGCAGACTACTTCTCAGACAGATCATAACACAAAGAGCTACACAAGCCCTTTGGACAGACCATCACCATGCCGTGTTATGCCAATAGAGTCCTCTTTCTCTAAACCCCCTTGAGCTCTGCCTTCAGTGTCCACAGTCCTATTGGCATTCTGGTCTTCTGAGCTACCACCAAAATCAGCCATTAAGCTCCACTTACAACAATCTAAAGCATTTCCATTTGTACTGCCATACATCTCAAAATTCTTCCAAAAAGTCTCAAAAAGTTCCAAATGCTTATGAACCACATGGTCAGGTTAATCATAGCAACAACCTCTCTCCTTGTACCAATTTCTGTTTTAGACAGCTTTTTCACTGCTGCGACTAAAAGATCTGACCAGAACAATTATAAGAGAGGAAGAGTTTGTTTGAGGGCTCACAGTTTCAGAGGTCTTAGTCCATAGAAGGCCAACTTCATTCCTCATGGCAGAAGAATGTGGCAGAGGGAAGCAGCTCACATGGCGATCAGAAGGCAGACAGAGGTCTCCACTTGCCAGGTACAAATATATACTCTATATCTATGCCCCCAATTTCCACCTCCTCCAACCACACCCCACCATTTCAGTTACCACTCAGTTAATCCCTATCAGGGGATTAATTCACTGATTGGGCTAAGACTCTCACACCCAATCATTTCTCCTTTGAACCTTTTTGCATTGTTTCACATGTGAGCTTCTGGGGGACACCTCACATCCAAACCATAATATCCATTTAGAGAATATAAAGACCTAATTTTCTAGTTTAATCACAGTTTACATAGAAAATGGTAGCCTGATTTGGCTAGAATCTGGTGCAATGTAGACAGGAGAAGGTCAGTGCTAGGTCTTGTTTAAATCACAGTTCTATCAGTTTCTAATAGTATGTCTTTTTTTTTTTCAATTTCCTTGTTATTAAAATGAACTAACATCGGTTCCTATTCCACAAAGTTATTGTGAGGCTTAAGATAATCTATGAACAGCATAGAGTCTGGGGCCCTGAATAAACCAGCAAATGCTTTTCTGAAAAAATCCAAAAGCTTGGGGAAATGTTCATGAGAATACTTCAACCATGAGTACCCTTTCTTCAATGTTATAAGTTATGGTCACTGTCTAGCAAATAAGAAAGTTAAGAGGATATTAGCAGATTACTGCCCAATGAGCTTTGGAAGCCAAGTCACCCTTTTGCCATGCAGAGGGATGTAGTAGAAAGACAGCATGGTATCCCTACAAGAACACAGGATTTAAAGTCCCAAGACCTGACTCGGTTGCAGATCAAGGCTTTTAAATGTTTCTGAGCTTCAGTTTCTCTCTTTTGAAACATGAAAAGTAATGCTTTCCTGCCTGCTCAACACACCAAACTCATGGAATTAACCCTGAAGCCAGATGAGCCAGAGCAGAGTACTATCACGATACACTCTTAGACTCCACAGCATGACTCTCTTCCCCCACCCTCAGGATCTTCTGTCCATTCTCTTTATAATGCACAAGACTCTTGGTGCCTCCAAAAACACGTCTTGCCCTACTTTCTCTTAGGTGATCACATCCACTCTGGCTTCTGTCAACAAATCCGAATTATCCACAAGATCCCGTAAGCTACTTAATGCCTTGTAACAAATCTCTTCTGCTTAAACTGACCCATGATCTAGTACTCCTAGGTCAAGGTCAACGTGCCCTTGACTCCACCATTCAGCTCCATAAAACCTTCACATCCACTGATCTTCTGAGATTTTAGAAATACAGATTAATTAAAGGACTTCAACCCAATTTACTCATTTCTCCCCATTCCTTGACACAATTTACAGCATTACTATATAAGTTCAATATATCATGTTTTAAAGAAGTGGTATCTTATTCTATTGTGATTCTACAGCCTAATTTTGAAAAGAATCCATATTGATACATAGAGATCTACTTCATCCATCTTAACTATTCTGAAATGTTTTGTTTAATACTTTATCCTTTTGGCTACTAGTAGGTATTAGAATCATCTCCTTCTTTTTCACTGATACCAACATTTGCATGGATGTATTCATTAGAATAAGTCATTCATTGCTAGATCACAGAGCTGCACAACATCCGCCTTATCAAATGAAAGCTCCTAATGCTCCACATCTTCATCAGCTCTTGGCATCACCAGTTTAAATATCTTTGCTCAAGAATGATCTATTTTTCTTTGAGTGCACATTTCATTGATTACCACTAAAGAAACATCTTTTATGGTTTAACAGCAACTTAATTATCTTTTATGAATTGGTCATTCATAACTTTTATCTTTTCTCTATTGAGCTATTTCCTCTATGCCTACTAATTGGTTGGAGTGGGGGCTGTTTTGTTTTGTTTTATGAGGTAGGAGATCGAACCCAGGGTCTCATTCATGCTAGCCAATCACTCTACCACTGAGGTACATTGTGAGCCCTACTGTAGTTCCTTGTAAATTCCAAACTATTTCTTTACAGTTATGTGCGATGTACGTATTTTCTTCCAGTATCCATGTTCAATCATTTTCTTTATAAACTTTGTGCTTCATATATCTTATTTATACAATTAATCTGAACACTCAAATCATAAAGCTATTCCTTATATTTTTTGTAAGGTTCTACACTTTTCACATTTATGCCTGGAATTATGAAGCAAAGTAGGGATTAATGTCATTTATTGAAAAGAGCAGTGTTTTCCAATATTGTAGCCAGAAAAACATGGCTGTTGAGTACTTGAAATGTGACTTGTCTAAAACCAGATGTATGGTTAAGTACAGATACACTCTGGACTTCCAAGACCCAGTACCAAAAACATCAAATATGCCTATAATTTTACAATGATTTACATGTTGAAATAATATTTTGAATATTTGGTACTAAATATATTGTGAAAATTTATTTCACATGTTGCCTTTTACTTTTTGAAATATAGGCTATTAGAAAAATGTTAATTACAAATGTGACTCATATATTATGTTTCTGTTGGATAGCTCAGGAATAGATCATCTTTCCCCAATGTGAGAGGGCTCTCCTAATTTGTCATAAATGGAATTTCCATAATTTCATGGGTCTGTTTCTGGACTCTCTGCTCTGTTGAGAGATCACACTGTCTTAAATTTTATGACTTTATAGGGGTTTAAATATCAAATTGCCATTCTTGTTTGTTTTCTTCAATACTTTCCTTTTTCTTAGTTACTTCCCCGCATGAATTCTAAGACCACCTCGTCTAGACTTACCATCCCCTCCCCCAAACAAGACCTACGTGGGATTTTAATTAAAATAGCACTTGATTTCAATTTGGGGCAGAATGGACGTTTGAATTCACAACTATGGTAATGTTCTTCTTTTATTTGGGTCTCCTCTTTCACTCATTAATAGCATTTGATGATTTCCTGCTCACAATCTATGCTCATCTCTTAAAATATTTACTACTAGATACTTGATCATTTTGTTGCTATTGTGAAAAGGTTATTTCTAATACAATTCTAAAGGATTGTTACAGATATCAGGAATTCTGCTAATTTATATATATTAACCTTTTATCCAACAACCTTGCTGAACAAGCTTATTAGTTCTAACATTTTATCTTTAGATCATCTCAGATTCCTACACAACCAAACTGTGGACCACATTGTCCCTTTCTTTCCAATGCTCCTGCCTCTTTTCTTCTTCTTTGCTTACCATGGCGGCTAGGACCTCCAGACACAATAGCAGTCAGCCTCACTTTGCTTCTGAGACTTGAATGAGAATATATCTAAAATGTCAGTTAAACGATGTGGGTTGTAACCTCACCCTCATGGTTCTCAGACTTGGTATGTGTCAGAATCACCTGGAAAACTAAAAAGAGCACAGATGCCAGGTTCACTGAAAAAAGAGCAAGCCTGAACCTCTGAGTTTTTGCCAAATTTCTCAAGTGATTCTGCTAAACACCAAAGAACGAGAACTGCTGTTCTTCAAAAACACACTTTATAGTAGGAAAGTATGCCTCTTGAGAGTTTGACTAAATGTCTTTTCCTGAAATCTCTTAAGATAATCTCTAGATCACATTTTTTTCCTTTACTCTGTTAACACAGTATATTACATAAGTAGATTTTGTCCTGTCAAGCCACTGTTACACTCCTAGAAAATGTTTCACCCTGTTATACGTAGCGTGCTTTTTATATGCTTTTTTTTTTTTTTTTAAGAATTACCTATCTAGCTCTTTCTTTCCATTTTATTTTTAAATTTTCCATCAGCGCTGGGGATGTAGCTCAGTGACAGAGCCCTTGCAGCATGCCTGTGGTCTTGCGTTGGATCTCCAGCAGTGAAAAAAAATTAGAAATTACATCAAGCTTCACATATGTAATTGTGATATATTAAACAGAACAGAAGCTTATCTCTCTCGCATGTAAAATTCCAAAGCAGGTGGTGGGGTCTGATGGGGCGGCTCCAACAGCACCAGGGACCAGGTTATTCTGTGGGATGGTTGCTCTGGAGATCACCCGCCTATGGGTCCCGCACACCACACTGCCTCCTTCTATGGCCTGCATTTAATTCTCTTTGCCTCCCAGATTCTGGCACTTCCACTCCCTGCCAACATCCATTTCTGCTGGGACCTCCCAGCCTGGATTGGGTTTTCTTCACACCTAAGCCCTCTGGGGCTCCACAAGGCCCACAGTCACACATGCACTCCACACCAGCAAGTGGAAGGCCCTCACTCCCACCTCTGCCCCTTGCTCATTCCACCAGCAGGCCCTGTGCCTTTAGAGTCTTCTAGGCCTCAGTCAGGTATCTCCCTCTGAATCCCCCATCCTTGAGGACACACATTGAGCTCTCAGAGGAGCTCTGAGGAACCCCAATCGTGGGCTCCCATCACTGAAGAGCCATGGCACTCAAAAGAAATCTCTCTCAAATGCTATCATATTTCTTGCTCACTCTTCTACTTTTCTTCTTATACACTCTCAAGATGGAGGATGAAGCAAAGATCACAAAAATAGTGTTCATACTCTCTCAGCATCTCTTTCACAGTTGGGCTGGCATCTATTACCTCGCTCTCTGGGGCCTTAGCTGAAACTTGACCACCACCAGAAAAGTCTCATTTAAACCCCTGTAATGAGGATATATTATTAATGGGGATAGGTTATCCTGAAAATCAGAGACAAGTTGATTTTTTAAATAAATATTCAAGCAAATGTTAAGACTATCTAGTTGTAGGATATTAACAGAAGTGCAGATTCACTTGATAAATTACTGTCTACTATCAAAGGCTATCAGATCACTCGATCATTCCAGAATTCATTTCAGAAAAACTGAAAGTAACATAATGCCTATTAACATTGGACTTATTAAATCACTTGTGATATTGCAGATGGCAGATACTATTCAATCATTTAAAAAGTATTTTTCTAGGCTTATTAACTTAGGAGTGGTTCCCTATTTTAATAATGAAAGAACATGCAGATGATGATTCTGTTCTTGTTTTTAAAAGTGCTATCCAGTGCTTCTGCTTCTTGCAATGTGAAGAAAGAAATAAGCTAATACAGCCATCCTGATAGGTCAGAGATGGGATATGGGGAAAGGACCACCCCTTAGAGCTCTTGCTCCACCCAGGGCCCTTACAACACTCCCACCTGATGCCCCTTTCTGTGAGGGGAAACTGGGCCATCCTGTGGTTAAATGGAGGAAGCCTAGACAACCACAAGGGGAATTCAAGACCACGAAGGGAAAAGTCCCCAATCCTGGGCATGCACAATAGCCCATGGGACTTATCAGAAGTTAACTTGCTGCTAGTTAACTTATTAGTATTGCAGTGTGCTCACCTTCTGTGCATTTTCCTGGGAAAAACAGAAACTTACCTATGGGCACTAAAAAAGAAATTTTATAAAATAAAGCTGTCAATAAAGGTGTCAATCAATCCCAGATCCAGCCAGGGGAGAAGGCAGAGAACTAACACCACCCAGTAAAAGCCAGCTTCACAGTGTAAACAGGCCCCTGAGCAATTTGGTAGCTCAAGCCACTTAGCTCTCTCCGAGTATTACCTTCACTTTGAATAAATTTCTACCTTGTCTGCCAACTTCTTGCATCTTGCTCAATTCTTTGTTCTAGGCACCAAAAACCTGGATCTGGGACCCTCCAGGGACCACTTCCCTTGCAATGGTAATATTCCTTGACTCTTTCGTTTCTCCTGCATACCACAAGCAGACCATCAGCAAAAGCTTATTGGCTTTCTATACTTCAGAACATGAAGGTGTTCCTTGACTTCCAATGGGGTTATGTCCCAATTAGTCTATCATTTTGGGGCTCAGGGGGTACCAGGGATTGAACTCAGGGGCACTGAACCACATCCCCAGCCCTATTTTGTATTTTATTTAGAGACAGGGTCTCACTGAGTTGCTTAGTGCCTTGCTTTTGCTGAGGCTGGCTTTGAACTTGCAATCCTCCTGCCTCAGCCGTCAGAGCCCTTGGGATTACAGACAGGCACCACTCCACCAGCTAGTCTATCATACCTTGAAAATATAAGTGGAAAGTGAACTTAATCCTCCTGACCTACCCAACACCACACCTTAGCAACACAGTACATGTGCTTTCCCTTATAATTGTGGGGTGACAAGGAAACGCAGCTTGCTACAGCGACCCAGCATCAGGAGAGAGGCTGTTCTGCATAACACTAGCCTGGGAAAAGACATAAATTAAGTACAGGTTCTACTGAATGGCTATCATTTTTGTACCATTGTAAAGTCAAAACATTTTAAATTGAACCATCATAAGTTAAGACCATCTATATTCACAACCATACCACTTTCACTGTCTCCACTGACTGTTACCCATTTGCTCCAAATAGCCATCATCTCTCCTCATATACATGTAACACCCTCTTAACTCAGTTCCTTAACTCTTCCTGGGTTAGTCAGATTTCTGTCACTGTGACAAAATAACTGAGAAAGTCAATTGAAAAGAGGAAAGAGTTATCTTGGATCATGGTTTCAAAGGTTCCATCTCATGGTCACTTGACCCTGTCACTTTGGAACTTTGTTTAGTGAGACAGAACATCATGGTGGGGAGCATGTGGTGGAACAGGGCTGCTCACTTCATGGCAGCAAGAAACAGAAAGACAGTGGGCAGGGCCAGTACAAAATATACCCTCCAAAGTCACACCCCTACTTCTCCCAACTTGACTTCACCTCCTAAACTTTCTGCTATCTACCAGAAGCACCACCAGCTGGAGACAAAGCCTTCAACAAATGAGCCTTTGGAGAACATTTCAGATCCAAACTACCCCCCATTCTGCCCCTAAGAGTTGATTTCAACAGTGAGTAGAGGGATCATCTTAAAATTCAAGATAGCCTAACACCCTCTACTAATTGTTCATCTTCCTCATAATGAAAGTCAAAGTCTTTATAGTAGTGCACAAGACCTACATGCATGACTTCTCCAGATCCCCATAAATTCTCTGACTTCTTCTCCTACTACTTTGGCTCATAATCACTGCATTTCAGATTCATTTCAGATCCTTCTGTAGCTTTGCAAATATGCTAAGCACAAATTTGCTTTGGGGGGGGGGGGCTGGCCATTCCTCTGTCTTCTGCCTGGAATACTCTTCTCCCATTTATAAGAATGGCTACTGTTATGGTTTAGACATGAGGTGTCCCCCCAAAACTCACGTGTAAGTTTAGAGGTGAAATGACTGGGCTATGAGAATCTTAACCTAATCAGGGAATTAATCCCCAGGTGGGTCACTGTGGGCATGTATGCCTTTGGGGTTTATAGTTTGTCCTTGTTGAGCAGAGTTCTTCTCCCTTTCTCCTTCCCTCCCTCCCGTTTCTGGTACTGCCATGTCCCCAGCTGCTTTCCTCCACCACAACCTTTCCATCTGACCTTGTGCTTCCTCTCAGGAAGACAGCAATGAAGTCAGCCATCTATGGACTGAGACTCTGAAACAGGGACCCTTCTCAAAGTAAAGAGGCATTTGGCCAGAAACCCAGATGGATATGTTACTGGTTTGGACATGGAACTGCCCCTATGTTGCTTTTTTTTTTTTTTTTAAATAGGGCAAAAGTAAAAGTGACTGCTATGGTTGGATGCTGAATGGTTTCCAAAGTCCCATATTATGTAAAATGCTCATTCCCCAGGGTGATGCTATTGGGAGGTAGTGGAATCTTGAGGGATGGGGTCTATCCTTAGATCATTGGGGACATGCCCCCTAGGGAGACTGTAAGACCCCCAACCCCTTCCTCTTCCTAGTCATGAGGCATTCTAACTCCATGTATAACTAAAAGCTTAGTTTTTAATAGGCAATGAAATTTAGGACAGTACAAAAGGTGAACAAGGAAACAAAATTGCTAAGAAAGTCTGGACCTTTGAAAAGCACTACAATCCAGGTAAACAAAGACCAGGAAAATGTTGCCTTTTGGAAAAAAAGAGTAGGTGGGTTTAAAAAATAGATTAGCCAAAGGAAATCGAACCTGTGACTCATGCAACTTTGAGGTTTATATTTATACTCCCCACTTATAGGAGAAAAGGTAAGTAGAAAAACCAACACAAGAAGGGGCCTGGACTGATGGTATTTCTAGGTTTTGAAAAAAGAGGGATGCATAATGATACAGACCACACAAAACTTCCATGGGGAAAAAAAATTAGCCTTGTCCAAGGTAAGTTCACAGGGCTAGGGATATAGCTCAGTGGTAAAGTGCCCTTAGGTTCAATCACCAGTACTACAAAAACAGATAAATAAATAAGCTCGCATTAAAAAATCACAACTGAGAAAGAGATTTAAAGTGAGCACATCACAAATAAGCAGATACAGTAAACTGTGGAATTAACCATCAACAAAAGAAAGTTTAGGAATAACAATCTAAAACATTGTAAGATAAGTACATTCAAAATGACCAAAGAGATAACAAAAGAATAGACTTTAAGAGAATGAAAACATAAAATAGGTGGAGATGAAAATAGTGAATATAATTTTTAAATAGTGAAATTAAATATTTAATTAACATATTAAACAGAGGGTTGACCTTTAGTGAAGAGGTAGATATGAGGAAATGAAACAGAAAGCAAGGTAGAGGGATGTAATGGAGGGAGTAAGCCAGGGAAGGAATAGGATGTGGAATATAAAAGAGAGAGAAGGAGAAGGAGGAGGAGGAGATGGGTGGGAGGAGGAGGGGGCGGGGGAGGAGGAACAGCAGCAGCTGGGTGCAATTGTGCACACCTGTAATCCCAGCAGCTTGGGAGGCTGAGGCAGGAGGATCACAAGTTCAAAGCCAGCCTCAACAACTTAGTGAGGCCCTAAGCAACTCAGTGAGACCTTGTCTCAAAATAAAATATAAAAAAGGACTGGGTAAAAGCTGGGGCTGGGGCTCAGTGGTGGAGAGCTTGCCTCACAAGTGTGAGGCACTGGTTTGGATCCTCAGCACCACATAAAAAGTACTTTAAGGGAGGGAGCTGGGGATGTGGCTCAGTGGTTAAGCACCCCTGGGGTCAATCCCTGGTCCCCCCCCCCAAAAAAAAAAAAGAAAGAAAGAAAAGAAAAGAGGAACTCAAAATTGGAGGGGAAACAAAGGGACTTTCTAGAATAAGGGGTAAAATGAGATCCCAGGAAGCCTCCTGGGTGCCACGCATGGTATGGAGGGCAAACAGTCCAGACAGTAACTGGGCAACCCAGGGGTCAGACACACTGCCATGCCTGCTGCTGCTCCACCTGATGATGTGCTCCACCAAAACAGGGAAGTCCACCAAGAAAGAGGGAGGCTCAAAATCCAGGAGATAGCAGTCCAACTGAAGGAGTCCCCAGGCGGAAGATAGGTAGCAGGCCCAGGGCAGTCAGTCCACAGTGGAAGAGAAAGGAGGAGTCTAGGAGCCACGTCTCCAAAAAGATCAAAATGGAGCACAGAGGTTATGGATGTCCTTGACCTTGCAGAAAAGTGGACCAATAAGCCTCTGGAAGGTATGGAAAGAATTAGAAATAGGGACAAAGATAAACTAATTGAAAGGAAAACAAGTTCATTGTCAATTCAGGAAAAGAAACCAAGGAAGATAGTAAATGTCCATTTGTAGAGCACAATGCTTAGGCTGAACAATATTGCATAGGCACAATGATGCAAACACAGAATATTCAGTTAAACAAGAGCTGCAATATAATATTCTCTAGTGGGAATATGGGAGAGGGGAAGCAGATGTCAAGGTGGAGAAAGAGAACTGAATCCTTAATGCACAGTAGGAAACTTCCAGGATGGCTAATACTGATCAATCAAAAGAAAGCATAAAACTCCTATCATTTTTTTAATATTTTTTTTTAGTTTTAGATTGGCAAATACCTTTATTTTATTTATTCATTTTTATATGGTGCTGAGGATTGAACCTAGTACCTCACACATGCGAGGCAAGTGCTCTACCACTGAGCTACAATCCCAGACCCCTAAAACTCCTATTACTGAGAAATATGGAGATCTATAAGTGCAAAAGTAAAAAAGCCAAAATCATTGGAAGTACTGAATAAAGAGGTGGAAGATAGGAATGAGGTAAGAAACATCAGTAATTTTCTATAAACCATTTAATGACCCTTGACTTAAATTTATGTAATCTATCTCTTTAATGAAATTTTAAAAATTGAAAGACAAAAAAGAAAAGAAGCAAGGCCATGTTGTCTGAAACAGCAAAGATGTGACCCTCCTGTTCTTTCCCTCCCCAGGTGTCATTCAGTGATGCAGGTTATATATTGTGATGCCAGGAGTTAATGGAGCAGCACATACGAGACATATTCTCTGGCTTGTGCCCTCAGTCACAGTCTGGTAGTGACCTTATTTCTAAGGAGTGCGTCTGTCTTGCAATTTGTTAATCCTCTTCTTGGAGCATTGCGTTCAAGCTTAACCGAGCGCACTTCCTCCTTGAACTATAGGTAATGCAATTTGGGTGCTGAAGGATAAAGAGCATTCTTGAATCCCATACAGAAAACTTCTGTTTGATTAGATTTAGTCATTAAGCATGTTCCTGAAAACAGATTCAGAACAAATTGTTGTATATTAAATATCCTACAGTAAATGTTGACATTATGTTCTTGGGGGCAGGGGACAATGCCTTTCAAGATTTTCTGCCATTACTTTCAAAGAGCATTTGGATAGATTTGATGGACAAAATGACAGAATTTCCCAACACAGCCAATGAAAGAAATTAGGCAAGGAAAAACAAACCTTTATTTACTGAGTGTTTATTATGGGCAAGTACTGTGCTAGACACCATATTAAATGTATTATTGACTAATCCTGCCACCACCCAGAGGAGTGGATAGAATTTTCCCCACTTTACACACAAGGAAACCAGAGTCTGAAGATAACTAATTTTCCCAAAGCCACACAGCTAATAATTCAAACCAACCATCAAGTCTTTTCACAAGAAATGTACATAATTACAACTCCCATAGTTAATTTGAGCTTTGAGTCCTCTGTGATTCCATAGGGCTTAATATTTAAGCAACCATAATGATTTCACATTGTTTTAAGTGGAAAACTTAGAAAACAATGACCTATGTAGAATTTCTAAAGTATAGCTATCTCTTTGGATGTAAAAGCCTTGATACCAACAAATATTTACTGATCTAGTGATTAATTAAATGGCAATATGAAATTTAAAAAGCAATATCAGAAAAACACTCTGTTATAGGGACAAAGTAACTCAAACCAAGTCAAAATAACTTCACCTCTTACGTCCTGTAACCTTGGGGAAATTACTTCAGCTTTTTAAGATAAAAACGTAAGACTAATAGTATCCATCTCTCCAAGTGACCATTAAAAGTGAAAACAGCTGCTCCATGTGGTGACACATGACTGTGATCCCAGTGACTCAGGAGGCTGAGGCGGGAGGATTGAAAGTTTGAGGACAGACTCAGCAATTTAGCAAGGGCCTAAGTAACTTAGTGAAACCCTGTCTCAAAATGAAAAATAAAAAGGGCTGGGAATGTGGCTCAGTGGTTAAGCACTCCTGGGTTCAGTCCCCATTATGAAAAAAAAAAGTGAAAACAGACCATAGTAAGAATTCAAAATGTATTATTATTATAAAGAATATTTAGCTGCAGCTGAAGCAGTTCTTAATATGTAAACAAAATTACATCAAGTTCACAGCCTGAATGTTCACTACCCAAACTTAATTGTGACATCTGCTGTGTTTGAACTGAACAGAGATGAGCTCCCCAAACTTTGCTGTGCCTCCCCTGACAGCCCATGGCTTGGGAAAGCAGTTATTCCTCAAGGATTCCCAGTGCTGGGAGTTTGACAATGGTCTTGATAAAGGTGAGGAAACCAAAGGATCACTTCCTGCATCATGTTACCCATTCATCAGATATCCCCTCTACCTGTGCTCAGGTGACGTAAGGTGCTGATCCATCAACCAGCCACCAAAGAGGAAAATACAACCTGGCCAATGGAGCAGAACCAAACCCACACTTTGAAAAGGTAAATTAACAAAGGCAGAGAGCAGGTCACCTCCTCAAGGATCGAGGTTACCCCAGGGCTGACCTGGAGTCAGGTGACCAGCTAGAGAACATGGCCTTGGATGACAGCACATGACTTTTATTTACATCAACATCTTTCTAAAGTAATAAAATTGAACGATCTCTATTTCCTAAGAGAGCCCGGATGTCTTGTAGAGCCTCATTCCAGGATTTCATGTCTTCCAGTGGCTTACTCATTTGTTCCCAAGTTCATTATTTAATACAAATTCAGCAGCCGCCCTATGGTATCACAGTATTCCACCCTATCTGAACCCCACAATCCTGACTGCTTTTCCTTCAAAGGGTATTTCAACATGATAGTGTTTTTCCAAAGTGCTAACAACAAAAACAAAAACTTACCAGATGCCTGGATCTAGCCACTGTACTCCTATGTCAGAACTAAGAAAATCAAGTTATTATTACACAGAACAGCCATCTGAATTGCATGTCATTGCCACGGTTATTGCATTTCTTTTTACAAGTCAGTCATATCAAAGCATTCATATCTATACTTCTGTGGAACCACTTTGACAATTTTGAACACTACTATTGCTGGGCACCATGTCTGGTGACATGGTGCTTTTGGAGAGACACACAACCTAGTCATGAGGCATGTCCCTGTGAAGTCAGTCTTCATGAGGTAAAGTGCTGGCTCTGAAAATGACGAACTATGTGATTTTGGCAAAGTAACTTAAGTTCTTAGGATCTCAGTTTCTTGTTCTATAATAATGATACCGTCTATTTCAGAGGGCCATTAGGAGGATTAAACAAGTCAATATTTATATTGTGTTTATTATGTTTATACAACTTACTATGAAATTGTATCTGGTACATAGGAAGTGTCATCAGATAAAATAGGTGATCATTACACAAAAATGGAACTTATTTTCTAGTGAAGTCAGATGATAAATAAATAAGGAAGCCCAAACACCAAGCAAACCAACTTCAATATAATTAAAACATGCTCATTTTTGTCAATGGAAGACTAGATTATTTGGATAAATCTCCTGAAACAATTGAATACAGAAAAAAAAATGCATTTTGCTAGCCTCCTGGAGCAAAAGGGAAAGAATTTTAAGCCCAGGACTCACCCACAATACAGGGATTAATTGAAAATTCTGCCCTCACTGAGTCAAGGTCCCCAAGGGGCATGATGACTTCCCCATGAGCAGAAGTACTGTATGTTCATCTCTCTGTGGGTCTACACGGAAAGCTAAGTTATACTTCGGCACAGAAAAGACCTGGGGTAGAGAGGACTTGTCCCTGGGAGGCGGTGACCATGAGACAATGTGTCCTGTTGCTTTCATCATCCAAAACACAAAACAAAACAAAAAAACCAAACCCTCAAACATAAAAGTAAAGTACTTCTGTCTGGCTGTTCCCCTAAACTCTTGAAAGATCTTTATAAATTAATTCAATTTTGTTGAAGGGCTTAAGTTTTCCTCATAAATAATTCTTTTGGGGAAAATAAGAAATACACAATGGTATTCAAGAACACCAAGAAATAGGACCCTATGAGTGGGAACTAGCAGAAGAAGAAAAGAAAGAGACCTTTAAAGACTTCTCAATTTTTAAATTATCACATAGAAAATATAAAATAACTATGTTATCTGCTCTAATGCCATAATGCACTCCACTATTGTCATGTAAGAAATAAATTTAAAAAGAAAGAAAAAAATAACTATGTTATGTTTAAAGAAGAAAACACAAGTTTAAAATATCTTCAAGGAATAGAAAAATGATTGTGAACTAAATATTTGAAATAAAACTAGACAGAACATTTAGAAGAAAACTTTCAAAAATGTTAAGGGAGAGACTTAATCACTGTTTTAGAAATAACAAAAGAAAGCATTAATGATATTGCCATATAGATCAAAAGAAATTACCTAGAATTAATCACACTGGGTAAAAACTGGGAAATATAAGGTAAGTTAAGAAGCTTGGTAGGACACACTAAGAAAATGCATCAAATGTTTAATTGCAATTCTAGAAAGAAGAGAGACTGAGGCACAGATAATATATGAGAAGACAGTGACTGAAATTTTTCTAAAAGCAACAATCCCAAACACTCTAAAAATAAAAAGAAACCCACATGGACACACATTACGGTGATACCGAAGAAACCCCTAGGCAAAAAGATAAATCTAAATAGAATCAGAGTTGTTTTTTTTTTTTTTATTTTTAAAGACAAATTACCTTCTAAAGAGAGGACAGGTTGACAGTTAACATCTCAACAGAAAGAGAATAACTAGAAAATAGTGGAATAATATATACTGAAAGGAATGAAAGAAAATAACTGCCAACCTAAAATTCTATACACACAAAGACATCTTACCAGAAGTGGGACAAAATATCAGACAAAGCATCAAGAACTTACTACCAGCAGGTTATTACTCAAGGAAAATCTAAAGGATGTATTTCAGAGAGACATGTTCCCAGATAGAAAGTATGAGAAGTGAGAAGAACTAAGAGTGAAAATAAATAAAAGCAAACCACTAATTAGATAAAACAATCTTAATTTAATAATTATACCATGAAAGTATAACATAGCTTGGTTGGGGGTGCAGAGAGTGGGAAAAAAAAAAAAAGATTTCATTGAGGGTAACAGAGTTGGATGTGGCTGGGGGGCAGAGATTGGTGGAATCAAGAGGAATGAGGTGGAACTAATGAATTAGGATGTGTAGCCAGGTCCAGGAGCGCATGCCTGTAATCCCAGAGGCTCGGGAGGCTGAGGCAGGAGGATCTCAAGTTCAAAACCAACCTCGGCAACAGCGAGGCGCTAAGTAACTCAGTGAGACCTTGTCTCTAAATAAAATACAAATTAGAGCTGAGGATATGGCTCAGTGGTTGAGTGCCCCTGAGTTCAATCCTGGTATCCAAAATAGTAATAATCATTCTTATTATTATATTGCAGAATGACATCATGTGGGCCTGGTGGGTCATGCCAGTTGTTCATCCCAAGCACAAGAGGACACTATTCTAAGTTGCAAGCAGGGAAGAAGTTGTCCAGTGAACACTCTGGGTATAGGCTAAAGCAGGGCAGGAGTGGATAGAGGGTGTCCACTTAGGTTGCTTTTGCAGTTCTGATTGGGAGATGATGACAGTTTAGATTATGGAGAACAGTGAACATGGCTGATTGTGGGTGGAAACAAGAGACATTTAGGACATACCACTGATGGCCTTTGAGACACACTGAATACGAGAGTGAGCAGAGGAAGAAACTGAGAAGGACACTGCTATGTTCACCCAAATCCATATGTTGAAACCTAATCCACAACACAGTGGTATCTGGGGGTAGGGCCTTTGGAAGATGATCATGCAGGGATGGAATGGCTCTTCGACACTGGAAAGAGAGCATGAGAGCCCATGTTTGCTTTATTTATATGGGAGAATGTCAAAGGTTTTCCATGGAATGTTCTTTGCCAAATAAGGTAGCGGGTGGGGTGTCTAGTTCCTAATGGGTTACGCCCAACTCCAGAATTACGAGAACTGTCCCATTAGTCGAGTGAGGGCAGAGATCTCACGCCTTGGGCAGTCTACACAAAGGAATGCCAAGATCATTCCCAAGGGAAGACCTAAGTCCCCCATGGCTCAAGTAAAAGACCACTCAAGTAGCTTCACCACTGCAGTAGCTTCACAGGTGGCATCCACAGAGACTCGGCAAGAAGACACCATCTATGAACCAGGAAGACACCATCTATGAACCTAGTGGCACCTGCTCTTGGACCTCCCAGCTTCTGGAACTGTAAGAAATAAATTCATGTTGTTTATAAACCACTGAGTCAGTGATATTCTGTTATAACAGCCTAAAGGGACCGAGACAGACACCTTGGTTTCTGGTTTGCACCCCTGCATAGATGCAGAGCCCCTCGCTCAGAGGATTCTGCAATAAAGGCAGCAACGGGTATAGGAGATGAGGTTGGCAGGTTGTATTTTACACTTGTTTAGTTCCATGTGCAGAAATATCAAGGAACTGTGTAAACACTCAGGTCTGGAATTCAGAGGTGAAGCCTGAGCTAAAAATACAAATTCTGAGAGTCACCCTCATGTAAGTGGTCCCTGGAGCACAGCAAAGATGATCAGAAAAAGACTCAGGACTTGAGCCTCAAGAAATCTAACGTCACGAAGTCTTTGTAAGCTCAAGGTCTGGTTCAGGTTGCCACAGCTTTTTCCTGGCTCTGCCCCACCCTGGGTTGTTTTGCACTGAGTGTCACGGCACTTAGAGCAGCTAGTAGTCACATTGTGAACAAAACAATGCACAGAAAGCACCCATCGTGATATCCACCTCAAGATAACAGCTCGAAAACATCAGCTTATATTGGTAACATCGATGGGAAAGAAGAGGAGGAGCTGGCAAGGAAATCGGAAGGAGCAGCCAGGGTGGAAAAGAAGGAAAGTCGGAATAGGGAATGCTTTAAGGAGTTGTCCACAGCCCTGATGGTGCAGAGGGGTGGAAAGGATGAAGACTGATAAATGGCCTCAAAATCCGGGAACTTACAGAAGCCACCTTAGTGGAAGTGGTGGGCAGATGCCAGATGGCAGTGGGTCAGAGTGAGAAATGTTTGATCTGCAGCGATTATAGACGACATGTCTGAGACCTGGGCTGACCAGTAGGACGGGATCCAACGAGAGGGAAGCAGGGCCACAGAGTGTGCTGCATGAAGAGGCTCCAGCAGAGACACACCACTGCTCTCCTACAGAATGGCTGCCTGGGGAGGTAGCGAGGTCCTTGTCACCAGCACTCTTCACAAAGAAACTGGATGGCTATTTGGTGAAGTGTGAACCAAGAGGCTGATAACTTCCAAACCTGTGACTTAGTCAAAGGGGCCACAGAACCAAAGGGACAAAGGGTATGCCAGCAGGAAAAATCAGCTGGTGTGGACTGGATTGTGCAGAGAGACTGCACAGCCCTCTGCAAGTGCTTAGGGCACGTGCTCAATGTGCACAACTGAAATGATCAGCAGCACTTTGTGACTATAGTTTGTGAACCCGGCAGAGGACTAGGTGAGATGCTATAACAAGTGGATCCCAATTTCATGCTTGGCTGCAGTGCCCACTGTCTAAAAGTTTATAAAACTTTGCCCATTCCCACTACACAGGCTTCAAAGTCATATAAGTAATTTCCCAGCCTCTCAGGCAATGCCAGGTTTGCTAGGAGAGCAAAAACCAGGGCTGATGTCTAGAAATTTCTGATTTTAATGCCTAGTAACCAATGTTTACCTTCTAAGAATTTGCTGTCTGTTATCTTTGAGGGTATTCATTTATTCACTTACCTGAGAAAGCTGCGATTTAATTTTAAAACAGAAAAAAAGTCTTCCATATTCAAATCAGCAACACATTTTTGAAAAGCAAAGAGGACAAGACAAAAATATTAACAAATGTAAGCCATGTCCAGTATGAGCATATTTAAATACTGTAACATTAGGAGTTGCCTACTATTAATTGGATAGATCAGTCAACTTTACATCTTCCCTTTTTGATGTCTGAGCAACACAGAACGGTAGGAACAGACCAAGCGCTCCTTCTAGAATCGGCAGCGTGACTCCTGGATCTGTAGCCAGAAAATGATAACTGTATTTTTAACTCTGTGCCTGTGTGTGTGTTTGTGCGCGCCTGTGTGTATGTTTATATTTTGGTATAGGGAGGTTATGAAAAATTTTATAAATTAAAAAAGGTCCAAGCCAGGTATGGTGGCACACACGTAATCTCAGTAGCTCAGGAGGCTGAGGCAGGAGGATCATGAATTCAGAGCCAGCCTCAGCAATTTAGCAAGACCCTGAGAAACTCAGCAAGAACTTGTCTCTAAATAAAATATAAAAAGAGCTGGGGCTATGGCTCAGTGGTTAAGCAACACTGGGTTCAATCCCTGGTACTAAAAACATACACACAAGACAAACAAACAAAAAACCCAATTGCTACAATGCCTCTACAGTCTGATGATGCTCATCCTTTGGACTTTGCTCCCAGCTCATTTATACCCGCTCTGCTTGCTTTCTTTTACCTCCTCCTTCCCTAATCTCCACACCTTTTTAATGAAAGTGCCCTATTTCACAGATGCTTTTCCTGCCTCTAAAATCTTGTCCTCTAGTAAACACTTCACTAAATCCTCCATCTCTTGTGAAGACAATTTCAGATTGGTCCCCAATAAAGTGATATTACTTTTCCTCTTTTTTTTTTTTTTGAACATTAGCATGTTTTCCTGTAACTATAATAGTCTGTATCAAGTAGGAATATGTTTGGCTGCGACTAATTGAAAATTTTGTTCCATCTGTGGTTAAATCATAGAGATAGGTATTATCTCACTGAAACAGTAATCTGGAGGTAAGTGGTTCCAGGGTTCTTTCAGGGGCTTTCTGTCATTATCTAGGACCAAGATACTTTCCACATTCCCATGCCCTCATCGGTAGCATATTGTCTTTTATTCATATGCCTGTGGCCTCCCTGTTGCAATACACTTCACTATTGCAATAAGGCTGCTGCAACACCAGAGATTACATACTAACACTGTGATTAAATGCAAGAATCAAGCATGTAGCAAAAGATGTTTTTCTCTCTGCCCCTATTTAGGAAGCATTTCCTTAAGTCTTCCTTACCGCCCCATGGGCCATTACTATACAAGGAAAATTATGAAAATCTCTCTTTTTCAGCCTCTAGTTAAACTCAATCTCCTCTTTTGTATAAATCAAATGAAATCGTGTTCTATTTATTGTACCTCCAATAGCTCTTTGCAGCCATCTAACTCTGTTCACCCCCTACTGCCACCACTGTCTCTCAGCCATCACACATGAACTATTCCAACAGTTCCTAACTGGGCTCCCTGTAGCCCCATCTCTGCCTGCTCCATTTGCTCTTTACACCCAACTACCATGATGTGTTCATGCAAATCTCATAATGTGGCCCCCTCTTTAGTGGGTATTGATCTGAATGGTCTGATCACACTCAGCTTTCAAGCCTCATCTCCCAGCTTTCTTAGCACTCAGATCACGCTTGCCTGCTCTCTGCCCCTCAAGAATCCTCATGCCTCAGCACTCAGATCACACTTGCCCTGCTCTCTGCCCCTCAAGAATCCTCATGCCTCGAGCCTTCTGCAAATGCTCACTCTTCCCTACCACAGTTCATTTCTCCTAGCTTCATGCCTCCATTTAAATGTCTTCACTATAAGCAAGGGCTATTTCTTTTCTCTCTTTAAAAAAATATTTTTAGTTGTAGATGGACACAATACCTTTATTTATATGTGGTGCTGAGGATCGAACCAGGTCCCTTACATGTGCTAGGCAAAGACTCTACCACTGAGCTACAACCCCAGCCCTGGAAGGGTTATTTCTATAAAAACGTCTATACCTAGACTGCAAATTACTTGAGTTAGGCATTACGTCTTTCACTACTTTTGTATTGCAGAAAGTGCTCAGAACAAAGATAGTCATCCTTCAGTTGCTCCATACCCAGTCCTTCAGAGGAGTTATGCTTGCATGTATATGAGCACAGGAACATCAAAACAGGTCTTGGAAAAGGGAGAGCATCCTGCAAGAAGCAAGCTGAATCTCTGCTTTTATTGGCAAAAATGTCCTATGTCAATACCTTCTGTTAAACTAACAAAAAGCGTTCATACGTGACCAGGAGCCAAAGCACCTCATGGGTTCCTAGCCGGCTCCGCCACGCATCAGCGGGCAACTCTGAGCAACCTTTTAACCTTCGCATGCTGGGGTTTCCTTGCGCAAATGAGGATAATAATAGAACCTACCTCCTAGGTACGTGTGAGACATAAATGAGTGCTTGGAACAGCACCCGATTCTCAACAGCAAGCTGGTTAATAATGTTATAGCCTTTTAACTAAGGGCGCCTGAAATTCCCCAACATTTTGCCCAAGTGTGAATCAGCCCCCTGTGAGTCACAAAACTTGGGATTCCCGGACCCAGGGAGCGGTGGACATAGGCGGGGTAGAAATCTGGGTAGGGGCAAAGGGAGAGCTGTCGCAGCATTTATTCAGAAGAGCCCACCTCCAGTCTCGGTCTCCTGTTCTCAAGCCTCCACCATTTATTACCAAGTAGGAGTGGGTCCAGCAAGCGGCGCAGCACAGCTTTTCTCCAATCAGACTCCACAAGGGTGGCGCCACGTCTGCGACCAGATCCAATCTCGTCCCCTGAAGGGCGGGAACGCGAAGTGCCTACCTGCACCTGTGGCAGCGGTGACCGCCTCCTGTTTTTCCCCCCTCCCGCTGCCGCTGGGTTCTGGTTTCTCCAATCACTTGGCGAATAACCAGCAGGTGGGCAGATGTCTTTTCGCGTTCCTACCGAAGCGAAGCGTAGGAAGGCTTAATGCGCCAGAGCGAGCAGCTGGCGTCCCACCTCTGGGCGCTTCCCGAGCGGTTCTATCCGGGAAGAGGGACTTGCCTTAGAATGTAAAGCTACTGAATCAGGCGAGGCTGCTGGGTTCTTCACCTGGGGCAAAGAATCCCACAGTTCCTCGGACCGACTGAGCCCGGAGCTGCCTCCGCACTGCTCAGAAGTTGGAGGTGCCAGAGACCAGCAGCAGCACTTAGTTAAGCTTCGCTGCAGGGATTGTTTGGTTCGGTTTCCAGCAACGGAATCCCTACAAGACCACGCGAAGGGACACCACGCCCCAACTTCAGGTACCCCCCGAGCGTGTCCCCTTAGTGCTCTCGGTCGTGAGTGCTGAGCGGGCCCGCGGTGTCCTGGAACCAAGCAGGTGAGCTACCGGGGTGGTTCTGCGTCCGCCCAGACAGAACCGGGAGGCGCGGTATCACCCTGGGGTGCTGCCCCGCGCCGCCTAGTCCCTCACCTCTTGGAACCGAAAGGGAAGTTGTGAGCTGAGAGAGTTCAAGAACTGCACTCTTCAGACCTTTGAGTAATTTGCAGTTTTTTTCCTTGCACAATTTACACAATGCCTTTCGTGCACACAAAGTTTATAGTTCTGGAAATTCTGTAGAATAAAGTGTGGAGGACAGCAAGCTGCACCGGGACCGCCCACCACCACCATTAGTAAATAACCTGGAGGAGGGGGTGCTTTTCTGATCTGCAAAGTTGTAGAGAGTGGGATGTTTGCAGACCCTACTGCCAATTGTGCTTGAGGGCGTGGGTGCCTTTTGTACCGAAGGAACTTTTGGCCGTTTTTTCTTATTGTTTTCAAAGTCCCAGCCCAAGTGTGCCCTGGGGGCATCCTGGGGAGAAGCTGGTGCCATGGTTTGGGGGAGCATCCAAGGCCGCTGGATCGCCTTCCACAGGCTTTGGGACTTCCTCTCCCTGTAGTTCCGGGAGGAGAACTACTAAAAACAAACACTGCTGAAGTTTCTCTCCTGCTCACTGGCAAATCCCAAGAGTGCGAGTGCTGGGAGCGTGGGCTGAGACCTAGCGGAGCAGAAACCGGGAAATGAGCCGCGGCTCAAGCGAATCCCACGCATTCATGGTAGTAGTGCTGGATAGACAGTGTAACAGAAAGTGGGCAGAGAATTTGAGCTTCCAATATTAACACCTAAGTGTTAATAAGCAGCCTTTTTGCTCCGCAGAGGGGCTATTAAAAGCCTGGAGAAAAAGAAAATCGTTTTGGAGTTCGTAGTTGAGCGCTCTCTCCTTTGGAGGATGGAATTGCGCAAGAAAAAGAACAGAAACCTTTAATTCGTAACTAAAATTCTCCAAGATGAGTTGATAGTACAGACAGACAACTTGGTGCATAATTGATACAGCACTAAAGGAAAAGGGGGAAAGGACGTTTGCCTCTTGACCTCATCACAGCTGTAGGCGGGAGCGACTTTTGTGAAAACGCTACATTGGTCACTGGGGAATAAAAGGAAGAGTAGGATGGCAGTTTTCACGGGAAGTTAGTCTAGACGTGCTTCTCTGAAAGTCACAAGGCAGAAGCGGTTAAAAGCCGAGTTTAAAAGAAGCAGAACAAAAAAACAGTATGAGCTTGTCCCTTTTCCTTACTGGGTATAAATTCCCCGTAATATCACATCGAAAAAGATCCTGGATTGCGAGTGTCTAGGGGAAATCCTTTGGGGGGAATTTGGGTCTATTTGATCGTGGTCTAAAGCTCATTATTCAACTCTAGCCTCCTACTCTTGGTTCCGAGCGTCCTCCTCCCAGGTGCTCCTAGGAAGAGAGGTCATTCTAGCCAAGGTGGATCGTTTATGGGCGTCCATCTACAGTCAGACAGTGTGGACAGGACAGAACATTTTCCCTCTGGAGCCGGCTTGATCCAGATGGCTGGATGTGCCCGGGTGCCCTTCACATGGTAGCCACTGAGCTCTCCCAGGAGACAAAGGTTGAGGCCAGAGCTCAAGGATCTGCCCAGAGATCTGGTAGTGGCGCCCTGGAGGTCAGTAGTCCGCCGGCACTGTAGGGGGTGCGGCGGCGGTGCCTCATGGGGGCCACGTGGCTCCGAACTTGGGGAGCTCAGATCTCGCTGGGTCCCAGGTGGAGTGCAGGAGAAGAAAGGAAATTGGGGGCACTTATGACTTAGACCAACCCATTAACCAAGTTGTGTTTTCTTCCCCAGTATAGGGATTGCCTCGGCTTCCATCCCGCAGCCCGCATAGAAGCCTGGGAAAGAGGTGGGGAGAGACCTTCGGGAGTGAGGGCCGCTGCAGTTGAAGCCCTTCCCCACGAGGGGCGCCCCAGTCCCCGGCTGGCGGACCATGGCCGACAGCGGTGGCACCGGCAGCTCTGGGCCCTGGTGGAAATCGCTAACCAACAGCAAGAAGAAAAGCAAGGAAGCCACGGTGGGGGCACAGCCTCTGGCCCAGCCAGACCCCGAGGAGCCCAACCCGCCCAGCCCAGAATGGACTAGCAGCTCCCAAGAGAACCAGCACCCCAATGTCCTTGCGGGCGCCAGCGAGTCCCCCAAGCCAGACAAATTGTGTGGGGAGAAATCTGGCAACAGCCGCCGCAATTTGAAGATCTCAAGATCTGGCCGCTTTAAGGAGAAGAGGAAAGTGCGTGCCACGCTGCTTCCAGAGGGAGACAGGTCCCCAGAGGAGGCGGACTTCCCTGATGATGCCCAGGAGGACAAGCAATAGCTGGAGTGAGCACTCTAAGGCTTATCTCTTTTCCCACAATAATCCCAGAACCCAGTTCCATACCTGAGAATTCTGACCCAGCCCCCTATTTGGTGTCTCACCCCACCATATTCATAATATTCACCCGAGGCCTCCAAGATTTTATTTTTCTGGAAATTGAAGTGTCAATTGAGTTCTCAATATTTCATGACTCAAAGATGCATTAAGTATTTATTTGTGGTAAGAGAAGATACATGCCTCTGAAGAAGTTGGCATAATTATTATTTTTTCCCCAAGGAGCTGTTTTGGGGCATTTGCCCTTGTTCTTGTCATCTATGGGAGTGAGAGTGACGGAGCGGGCCTTCTTTCAGAGAAAGTAGCTGAACTTGAACTCTGCAGCCCTCAAATGAGGAAGGCTGCTCTTATTGAAGATTCTGAAGACTTTCTCGGGAACATCAGATCTCAGTGCTGTTTTTAATGCCTGAGAAATGCACTTCAGGGATACTTCCATAGACTTACACCTTAAGTGAAGGGGTGGGGAGGGAAGAAGCAGTAAGTAGAAACATTTCAAAGTGAGGCAGTATTGCTTCAAAAATAGAACTACAAAACCGAACAGCATATTTTAGTGTGGATTATTAAAATTGTTGTACTGTAAGACTTAAGGTGACTTCTGTAATTTTTTTTCCATTCCAAGACAGAAATTCATCATACTTAAAAGCAGGCATGCAAAGTCCGGGGTGACAGAGTTAATCATTTGCCACACAACATAGCAGCTACTGAAGGAAAGCTGCAGGGAAGAGAACTTTTCCAGAAACTAGCAACATCTGAACTGGAACCAGTTAGCCAGATATTCCAATTTACTAACCACATTCAAGGAAGGGAGGTATCAGTTCATTATTCCTCAATTCTCCTTTTACTTCAGTGCATTTTCATAGAGTAAATCCAAATATATCCTTTTCAGTATTCACTGTTACCTTACCAACAATTTTCTGAAAGTGTTTAAACAAATGGACTAAATTCATTCATTTGTGCAAAGCTGCTTCCCGCCCCCGCCCCAATCCTTTCCCTTCTAAAGCTTATTTCTTTAAAGTCTGTCTTTATCTAATTTCAAAGTCTTTAGATCTATCAACCTAAATATTCTTATTAAAATCTGCAGGTTTGCTTTTATTATGAACTTCAAAAAGAAGGGTAAATGAATAGGACTTTCTTTCAGCAAATTACAGGACAGTTATTTTAGTTGTTAAGAAGCACCAAGATCTTTTCCCACTACAATTTGGTTCATTTTTAAACACCCAGAAATGCATACCAAAGAAATTACATTGATCAAGTTTTTGTCATTTTAGACAATGACCAGCTGCTCACTTTGTATATATAGGGAAGCTGGATTTTGTTTCTGTCCAATTAATAATTTATGAAATAGCTAAACATGTTGATTGTTCTAGGGAATTTAACAAAGAAATTTGATGAGGATTGCTAAAAGAAATTTAAATTAATGACTCAATATTCAGTATCAGAATAATAGAGTTAACCATTTGATATGAGAGTTTACACATACCAAAGAACTTAACTCTGGAGGAAATTGTTTACCTGGAGATTATAAATACCTTATATTAAAAGAAAAAGCATGTGGGAGTGTTTTGTTTTGTGGTGGTTTTGTGCCTGTGTGTTTCTTAAGCATAACGACTTTTTTTTATTATTGCACATTTAGAACCCAAATGTATGTGGCCAAATTCACCTCTAGGTGGAATTTCTGGATGAGGAAGACTTTACATTAATTTTAAATTGGTCTATTGCCCTGAGATTCTGATGAATGAGAACTTGCAGTAGACAAGCAGTTGGTGAAGGAAGGGATTGTGGGCAGGGAGAGAAGGCAGCAGATGTCAAATAAGAATCTGGAAAACCTTGATAAGGTATTTTAATTTTGTTCCATTGAAAATTAGAGTAGGTAACTATCCAAAATGTTCTCTCCCTCTTCAGGAAGGCCAATAGATTAGTACAGTACCTTTGTATAAAATGAAGTCTGCAATTGTCTGATTTAAAATCTTACACTAACTCTTTAATCTACAATTTTATTGTTTAAATTTTTTTTTCTTCAAAATTCCTCTAAATCCACAAAACATTGGCATTTTCCCAGCTTCCGTGTCTAGTTTTGGATCCCATCCAAGTCTCCAGTTGCTGCAGGTATCCAATGGCAGACACAGAATAGTGGAACTTATTAACATGACATCTTTACCCCACTGCTCTGAAAGAAAACTATGCTAATGGAAGTTATGACAGTGAATGCAATTCACAATCTGCCATTGAGGTTTGTAATTACATCGTTTTAAAACAGTCCTAAATTATGCAGTGGGAAGAATACACTGATTTAATCCCAATTCAGTGAAGTGGGAAACCAAGAGAAATTGGTGGGATAAAAAGATAATATAATTTGAATAAGTGTCTTGCAGGGGATTTATGTGCTTTACAGACAATTAATTCCATTCTCATAATGATTATAAATTCTTAAAGCTTTTAAACTTTGAGATAATTTATAGTACGTAAAAAGAAAATGTGGCTGAGTTAAAATCAGAATTCATTAGTGTAGAGAATTTTATTTTCTTTAAACCCATTTACAAATGAAATTTTACTCACAGATTTGGAAAACATTAGAGGGATTTCAAGGCTATGCTTCCAAATGATATAAAAAAAGGGACAAAAATCCAGTGGTCTATTTGCCAAATACTATTATAACCATGATAATTATATACACAGGGTACTTTTTGCCTCATTGACTCTGCTTGTAAAGTTAGTGGCTGAGCAGTGACTCATATTACAGTGCACCTGAATGTCCCTTTGTGTTTGTATTTAGGTTGTTCATCCCATTAGGACTTGCATTTCAAGAATGCAAACTCAATCTTGCATATGCAGTTAGGATGGTCCTGTTCAGTATTAACATCTGGATTTTTTTTAAACATGTGAATTCAGCAATGTCAGACTTAGATGGGAAATATAAACCTAATAAGCATTGGCTAAAACTTTGTCAAAAACAATTATTTTCTTGAGATGCAGAGAAGAACATTTGGATAACTCAAAATAAATAAAGGATAATAAATGAGCAAGAAGGATTTCAAATAAAAGGCAAACCAGAAAGGAATAAGTGAATGGAAACTCATATCCAGGGATCACAGAGACCTTTTATGAAAAAAGAGAACGAATATTAATTTCCCTAGAAGTTGATTTTATTACTGGAGTTTATTTTAGATGTACAAAAATTTAGGGGATTCTTTCTTGGAATAAATTCAAGTTTATCTTTTTTTTTTTTTTTTTGGCAGGTAGGTGAGTACCAGGGATTGAACTCACAGGCATCGACCACTGAACGACATCCCCAGCCCTGTTTTGTATTTGATTCAAAGACAGGGTCTCACCCAGTTGTTCAGCACCTCGCTTTTGCTGAGGCTGGCTTTGAACTCGGGATCCTCCTGTCTCAGCTTCCTGAGCCACTGGGATTACAGGCATGCTCCACCGTGCCTGGCTTCAAGTTTATCTCCACAGCAAGTAAAAAGTGAGATGAGTATCATACATTGGTATGTCAACAGAAGAGACATCCAGTAATACGAGGCTGAACCTAGACTAACCTAGACTAGAAACTGGTCTGAAACCAGACTAGAACGAGTATAGTACCCAAGTCAAATTTTGTCATAAATAATCTAGCTGTCACAGTGCAGCACAGTTTTTCTCACCTGTTCTCTGTACTCCCTGGCCCTGATCTCACCTTACCTCTATGCATGCATTTTTCTGAGGTTCAGGGAAGTGGAAGATGAAGTACCAGGAGGCCCAGGGGCCCTCCCCAGCCTCCTGTAGGCACCACGAGCATTTCACCAACCTCTTTGTAAAAAGATGGCTCTGCAGATTTGGAACATGGGATGCTTAGCCTTCATGGTGAACCAAGATTACCACTAAAAGATGGAATGTCAGGAAACTACACAGGACTTACCTCAGCAGAGGATGGTCAAACATTTGAATAGAATGAATAGAAGGGGTAACAGCTGGAAACTGTTACCAACTGATGGCAGAATATAAGCAATCTTACAAATATGCAAAGCAAGGAATTTGGTTGAATTGTTCTATAGCTGAAATGATAAGCTCATAATCATCATGTCAGAGTTGTTAGCATAACCTCATGCAATAAGATCCAGAGTGGAGTGTCTTTATCTCTGGGGTGTGGGACACACTGTTTACCCAGGAGATAAAAATTTCTGGCCCCAAACCATGAAAGAGTCAGTTTGAAGAAGTTGAAGCTCTCTACTCCTGAGTAGATTGACCTGCTTGTTGAGTAGAGGGTTGGGACCAATATGAAGCCTCCTGTGCTTTTTTTTTTTAAGGGATTTCCTCTGAGTTACAAGCACCCTGAATTATACATTTCTTTCTAACAGTCAGTCGATAAACATAATTATTGATTCTCACCCTCCGAGGCTGGTAGCGGAAAAAGCCTGCAGTTACATAAGACACCTATTCTAGTCCCCTCTCTGATTTGCTCTTGGAGCGTTTGCTTAGTCTATAAAATAGAGAGATGGAGTTTATATTCCAACACTAGAGCTCTCTTTTAGTATGCTGCTATTTTAAGCAACTGGTTGTAAAAGTTAACTCCAACAGTGCTCATTGCTTACTTTAAAACCGAAGGCTCCAGCTGTGGAAGGCAGGAGGGAAGGCCAAGAAATATACACTATGATACAGATACTGCCACCATCATGCCGTCATTTGACCCAGCAATTGAGGTAATCCTGCTATATAGGAACATTGAGCCCCCTCAAATCATGTTCAGAACAAAATCACAGCAATGACTTCTTATTATAGTGTCTTAACATTGAAAAAAGTGTGCTTTGGGGCTCAGGTTGTAGCTGACTGGGAGAGCAAGTTCCTAACATGTGCAAGATCTAGCTGGATCCTCAGGACTGGAAAAAAAAAAAAAAAAAAAAAAAAAAAAATATATATATATATATATATATATATATATATATAACTATTATTTTGTTTGCTTCTTATAATTAGTTAATTAGTTCTTGGAAAATCCAAAACCTGATTGTGTATTCTTGTTTAAACTCAATTTTTCTTTCCCTTTGATTCCATCCTAGGTGAGAAATGCATCTCTTTAAAGCACAGGGGCCTGGCCACACCCATTTCTTTACTCTTGTTTATCCTCTGTCTAAAATCCTACAGGATAAGGCCAAGCATCCATGCCAGCCATTCAATATGATTGACACTTCCCCCAGAGTGGGTTTTGCCTATCAGGTCTGCAGACTTCTGTCTATTCTGTTGACTCTGTTTGGCATATTCTATCCCCACCCCCTGCCCAGAAAACCCTCAATCAGCCTTCAGGACCCAAGAGTTTCTTCCCATTTGCTGCAGTTTGGAGCTTGAATTTCCCCCAGAGGCCCACGTGTTGAAGGCTTGGTCCTCAACCTTCTGGGAGGTGATGGAACTTTTAGAAAGTGAGGCCTAGTGAAAGGAAGGTCATTAGGGAGCATGTCTTTAAAGGGGTTCTTGGGACCCCAGCCCATTCCTATTTCTTTCTCTGTGTTTCCCAGCCACCATGAGATGAGGAACCTCTACTGCCACAAATTCCCTACTATGATATTCTGTTTTGCCACAGTTCTAAAAGCAACAGGGCTAAGCAATCAAGGACTGAAACCATAAGCCAAAATAAACCTTTCCTCCTTTAAGTCAATTATCTCAGGTATTTTGTCACAGTGACAGAAAGCTTACTAGAGACCATTTAACTGTCAAAAGCCTCCCTTCTCCTGGCATTGCCGATGGCTTAACTGGAATACATTCAAACCTGTTTACCTACCACCAATAACCATATTGTATGGATATGGTCACACATCTCCCTGCCCTTTTGAGTATGAAGCTCAGGGAAATTCAAGGGGCAATGCTCATTCCTTGTGCACCTTCATGAACTCCTGGTTAACAAGGATCCATTGATCCTTTGGCTAGTAGATCTTAGAAGGGCCACCTTCTTTTTTTTCTCTGAGGAAGCAGCTGTGTTTGACAGGTAGAAAAAAAAATTCTGAGGATTGTGAATCAGTAAGAGTCAGAGTCCAATTAGGAGAAAGAAACCACACAGTAATTTGAACAGGGAGTATTTAATATAAAGAACTATTATCCATAACAGGGATTGAAGTAACAAGGGATTGGCTACTAAGAAGTAAAGGAAACCCTAATAGGTTGACACAGGAATCCAGGTCAATGAGAAAGCACTGCCCCTTGGGCTAAGACAGAGTGCTCAAGGCAGGTCCCCTCTTCCTTCAACCCCTTAAGTCTTATTGTAAAGGGCACAGCCATGACTCACTGATTGGTAGAGACATCTCTGTGGTGCCCCATCAGCAGTAGTTTCTGGAAATCCATCTTTTAGAACTGGTGACAGTGTGCCAACAGAAACGAAAGCTCTAATTGCCAAATGACTTGAACCTTGTGGATGAAGACACCCTAGGAAACATTGCTAGGATGGGTGGAGACAGCAGGGGAGGAAGTGGGTATTTCTTCAGGCCAGCTTATCTCATTTCATAACATCTCCTTTTGTTTGATATCCTCTTAGGAGATGGCACCCTCAAGATACTCTGAACTCATTGTCCGTGCTTCACGGGCACTTGGCTGGCCACCTCTGCCCATTTCTCCCACTCTCCATTGCAGCCAAAGCAGGCTCCTTTCAATTCACTGACCACTGCTCTCTCTTCCCCCTCCAGGTCTTGGAACACATTCCACCCCCTGCCCAGGAACCCTCCTGGGGGTCAGGTTCCTGAGGGCCTCGTGTTTGGGACTCTTCACATATGCTTTTTCTTTAGACTTTCAATGATTTTGAGGATACTTCTGCCGCTTGAGCAACCATAAGTAAATGGAACTTGGGTGGAGTTACATCACCTCTTTGGCTCCTTTTGCCTTGTCAGTCAGTGGAGGATGTAGCAACAGTTCAGTGTTTGCACAAACTAAGTGCACATGCAGAGCTGTCTGACCATAGAAACTACGCAGCCTTGTAGAAGCCCGCAGCAACATCAGCTGCTTTGATTCTCACTCCTGAGTAATGAGTTGAGAGTGCCTAAAGGAATTATTTCAGTGGTTTCCTTTGAAAATAATCTGAGGACTAGGGATATAGCTCAGTGGCAAAGCATCTGCCTGCAAGCCCAAGGCTCAGGGTTTCACTCCTCCTACTAGAGGAAAAAAGAAATCTAGAATTTAGAGATCCTACCTCCTAGGAATCCCAAGAAGCTTGCCTTTTGGAAAACTGTAGTTATGTCTTTGCTCCAAAATTTCAAGGACAGGTAACACAGGGGATGTTCTAGGAGATAAAGAAAGAAAAAAGACTACATATCTTGGCCCTGTGATGACCAAGAGGGGGAGTTGGATTCTGGGCTGTCATCCTTACATTCAAGAGTGGATCCTGAGCTTGGGATTGTTTAGTGAATACATTTGAACTGTTGCCATACACCCCTAAAGGAGGGTGAAATAGAGACTTGAAGAGGTATCGGCTTGGGGGAAAATGGAGTGGTGAGTGTCAGGAATGTCTGGGGCTGGCTTGGGGGTACTTAAAGGGATAGCACCTTGTCAGTTATCAAACCTCTAAATCCCTGGGAATGACCATTCTCCCCACATTTCTGATCCTGGAGACAGGAGAAGGGCCAGGAAACAGCCTCATCCTCACAATCCACATGGTTTGCTCAAGCTGTCTATCTCCACCCAGTGGGTGGGCATCTGGAAGGGTTGGCAGAGTCGATTAGGGTGGCTAGTGAGGCAGGGTTCAGGTAGCTTCTTGCCTGTTCTCTGGAGGGTTTCAAGGCTCCTGGGCTTTGGTAGATCATATTTTACAGGAATCCTGTCTCAGGCTGAGTTTGCAGAAGGCTGTGGGTTGATTGAAGGCAACCACTCATGACTTCACCCTTGGATGTATTCTGTTTGTTTACACTGAGGCTAGCTCTCAGGGATTCCATGGGGAGGTTGAGAGGCTGAGAGAGAGAAAGCACAGGCAGACACAGAGCAGGGGGAACAGTCTAATAGGGGACTCAAGAGGCCCAGGTGTTCTGAAAGAAGCCAGGCATGGTGGTGCACACCTGTAATCCCAGCAGCTGGGGAGGCTGAGGCAGGAAGATTGTGAGTTCAAAGCCAGCCTCAGCAACTTAGTGAGGCCTTAAGCAACTCAGTGAGACCCTGTCTCCAAGTAAAATATAAAAAGGGCTACGATGTGGTTCAGTGATTAAATGCCCCTGAGTTCAATATCTGGTATCAAAAAGATAAATAAATAAAAAAGAGTTCTGAAAGGAAGTACTCTAGCATCGCACACCTTCCCCAATTGGATGCAATCAGAAAAGGAGGCTGTCCCTGGACCTGCCACAGTCAACACTATTAGCCCCATAATGTACTCAGAGGAAGCCACTTCTTTTTGATCCACAGAGTCACAGAGTTAGGGGTTCTCAGGAATGAAGGATAGAATTTTAACCACTGCACCCTTTAACTGTAGGGCCATTTAGTTGTCTTATTTTTGTAATGTAATACTTAATTTCTGGATTCTATAATTTCAGTGCAATTCAACAACTATCCATTGAGTACACAATACACAGAAGACCCAGAGACAAAAACATGAAAAGGACAAAGATGTTATTAGTGCTTTACATACTGCATAAGTTTAAGCCCTAACTATGTCACTTATATATTCACTTACTTATTTATTCACCAAATGTTTACTGAGTTCATTCAATCTCTTAATTATTCAGTGCCCCCATTGGGGACAATTAAGCTATAGATACAGAAAAGAAAAAAATGGACTTTAAGTTTGCCCTACAATGCAGTGTGATAAGAACAATAATAGTCTGGAGTCAACCTCTCAATCTCTTTGACTTCTCAAAGATTCACTGAAGTGTGTTGCACCGTGTAAACTGACCTTGTTCTCAGATGGGAGTGGCCAGAGCATCTGCTCCCACAGCATTCCCTCTCTATATGACAATTGTCAGTGAGGGAATGAGAGTGCTCCTTGTAAATTCTGTGTCAACAAGGGTGATGACGGTGTGCTCTTCCTCAATAGTCCATCTATTGTGAAGGAAGTCTGCTGAACCCTGACCCATGTTTAGGATCCATGGGAAGTTCAGTCCTGAAACTAAAGATCTGCCCACAGGTGGCTGCCTCCCACTTTCTCCCTTGATCTTTTGGGGAAGTGCTGAGCATGGATGGCAAGTCCTCAAACCCAACGTGATCTGCATCCCTTCTTTCTTCTATTCATCCAACCATTGACTTCCTGTTTTTTGAACTCACTGAATGGGACACTCCTTCAAATATTTATTTTCGGGCTCTTTTAGCTATGAAAAAGCAGTGTTGCCAACTGAACCATGATTGCTTCTCTAGTTAATCATAAGGTTTACAGGCCTTCCTGGGAACTCCCTGGGGGAAATGTGCCATGTAGAAACATCTACATTCCCATTCTGTTTTGCTATGGAAGACATAGTCAGTGCTGCCATACAGCAGGCCAGAATGCCAATCATAGTCCACATTCCATAGGGCTTGACACTTCAAGAAGCACTTTCACGTTGCATGATCTTATGGGATCCATAAAAAACTGCAGCGTTAGTTAATTATCATTCCTACATACATACTCCTTTCGTATGTGACCTTGCAGATCTCCCTTTTAAGATGTGGCATCTGTTTCCCAATGCTTAGTCTGTGGGTTTAGTCTCATAACTTTCTGTGGCCAAAAGAATGTGGAAGAACTGATATTTAGTCCATGTGTGTTAGTCTGCTCTGGCTGCTGTAACAAACACCACAGACTGGGTGAATTAAACAACAGAAACTTATTCTCTTACAGTTCTAGAGGCTGGAAATCCAAGATCAACATCCCACAGGGCTGAGGTCTGGTGAGGCCTCTCTTCCTGGCTTGCAGATGGCTGCCTTTTCACTGGGTCCCTCTCTCTGTGCATAGGCTGAGAGAGATCCTTGATGTCTCTTCTTCTTCAGAAGAGTCCAACCTTATAACCTCATTAACTTTATTTTCTTCTCATAGGCCCTGACTCTAAATACAGTCACATCAGGGGGTGAGGGCTTCCACATATCAATTTTGGGGTGACACAATTATGTTGCTAATGCAAATCTAGGTTTCAAGGGGCCTTCCACTCTCTCAGTATCCTATCCCAACTTGAGAGAACACTGTAGGAAGAGAGACAGATGAGCTGTCCCTGCCACTATGTGGCTACTGGCCAAATCGGCCACTAACTGAAGATGCAGGAGAATGTCTAGATGAAACCAGAACCACCCAGCTGAGCCCTGTCCAAATTGGTGACCTGCAGAATTATTCCCAGATTCAATTGGTGGTGTTTTAAGCCACCAAGTTTTAGCATGGTTTGTTAAGCTAACTGATTTGCCAAAGGTAACTTTCATTTTGTTGAGCAAAAAATAGAATCTCAAAGAAATTCAGTGATCACCCAAGACTTTATTGCTCATTGTTGCTAAAAGGCTGAGTCTGTGGAATTCCTATCTTTGCTTTCTTCATTCTCCCCTGAACCACTCTGAGATTAGAGACAGATTTGGAGTCTAGAAACACAAAGATATTGAAATGCTGCAACTTATGATGAAGCTTTTCCTGGCAAATCAATTTCATTCCTTGGTTGGTCGAACTTCACAGAGAGTGAGTGAGTGAGTGAGTGAATGTGTGTGTGTGTGTGTGGTGTGTGTGTGTGTGTGTGTTGTGAATGCATGCCCCTGCATTTCCTCCAAAGGGTACCCACAGTTTATCAGGCTTGTGTGCCCAGTGCAGGCAGGTTTCCTCTGAGTCTAGCCTAGTAACTGCATGTTGGTCCATGTATCCCCTTGTGGGCAGTGAATGGCTGTACTAGCTGTGTTGAATTTGGGCCTGCGTGTTTATGTCAACTGGACATCCACCACCTCTGGGTAAGAGTGAGCTTTTGCTTCAGTGTGCTCCTTAGCTAACCTTTCCACGGCATACTGACGGCCGCTGGAGAAGCTGAGGCAAGAAACAGAACAGCACTGCAGAGAAGCACTCACTGTCTGGAAGATGACGGTGGTTTGAGAAGAGTGACAGTTAAGGACAATGAAGGAGAGTTGGAGTCACGGGACCTTGTGAGGATTTCCTGGTACTCAGTCCATGGAGCTCCCTCCCTCCACCAACAGTCATAACCCCGGCCTCCCGTTACAGCATCTTTGGTCACTTCCAGCGTTCTGCTCCTTAATGTTTCACACAGTAATTCGAACACAGCTTTTACACCCTGTAAAATAAAATCTTAAAAGTGGGAAGGTTGGGTCAAAGAACATATATTTTACGATTTTTGTAGAAAAATCATACAGATACTATCGAATTGTCTCTGTAAGATTGTACCCAAACACTTACACCATAAGCAATGTATGAAAATGCTATTTCCCCACAGCCTCACCAAGAGAGTCTGATCAAACTTTTGGATGTTTAGCTACCTACTAGGTAAAATTTATCTATGCTCTGAGACATATGTATCTCAGAGAGTTTTAATTTGCATTTTTCTTACTATAACTGAGCTGTAGCATGTTTTCTGTGATTTTTATATCAACTCTCTTTTCTTATCCTTTGTCCATTTTTTCCATCACTATTGGTTAAATTGTTCTTTAGTTATGAGATGTGCTAGTCTTGTTTCTTCAACTAGTTTCTTTTTAACCACATTTACATTATTATTATTATTATTATTATTATTATTATTATTATTATTGCAATACTGGGGTTTGAACCCAGCAGCACTCTACCATTGAGCTAGAAACCAGCCTTTTTAAATTTTTTTATTTGAAACAGAGTCTTGCTAAGTTGCTGAAGCTGGCCTTGAACTTTTATCTTTCTGCCTCAGCCTCACTAGTCATTAGGATTACAGGCATGTGTTACTGCATCCAGCTTATATTATTAAACTTTCATTACTACTTTATTCTTTACCTTTTTTGTAGGGTGGTATTTTTGTGCGGTTCTGTTGCTGGTGTTTGTTTTAGAATTTATTGTGGATCTGCAGTGAGACTGTCAGCTTCCTAAGTACAGTACCAATAGACTTCCATGTTCTGTTGTAGTATGAGGTTAGGTAACATTCATCCCAGTCACTATTTGGCTTACTGAATGAGTGAGAACTGAATGTTATCTGGAGATTGGAATCTCATCCATAAGGCCTTGAATAGTAGTCCTCCCGCAAAAGATAGATCCTTACCCCCAGAACCTATGGATATGACCTTTCTTGAGAAAATAATTTTTACAATTATAATTAAGAATCTTGGGCTGGGGTTGTGGCTCAGTGGTAGATCGCTCGCCTAGCATGTGCAAGGTTCCATCCTCAACACCACATAAAAATAAAAATAAAAATATTGTGTCCAACTACAACTAAAAAATAAAATAGTTTTTAAAAAGAATCTTAAAATGAGCTCATTCTGGATTATCCAAGTGGGTTCTGCATAATTATTCCCAGCTGTAAGCAGAGGACAGATGCATAGACAGTGGCAGAAAAGGACATGTTCCTGGGGAGGCAGAGACTGAAGTTAGGCATTCATAGCTCAAGGAATGCCTGGAGCCATCAGATGCTAGAAGAGGCAAGTACAGTCTCTGCTGGAGCCTTGAGAGAAGTGTGGCCTTGCCAATATATTGATGGCCCCCAGAACTGTGAGAATAAAGTTGTGTTGCTTTAAGCCACCAAATTTGTGCTAATCTGTTATGGCAGACCCAGGAAATTAATATATCATCCTTCACAGATCCCTCTCTGTCACATGCAGTAAATATTTATAATTCTGCTGACTAGTTGTGAGAGGAGGAAAAGAATGAAGAAGACAGAAAAAGCACAAAAGAGGAGGGAAAATGTGAGGTTGGGGTGTAGTGGAGAGTTCCCATCAAAAGAGAAGGAAGAAGGAAGAGAGGAAGAATGGGTGGAAGGAAGGAAGGGAGGGAGGGAGGAAATAAAGGATAGGGTTGCCGTTTCTTTGTCCTCTTCTGGTCCCCACGGCCTCTCTCCCTCAACCTTTCCCAGTCCACTTAGACAATCTGCCACACTAAGAAGTTCATATTTGTGCTCTTCAGATTTTCTGTCCCATGTCACTTTTCTGGGGTTTCCAATCTGGAGGCACCAGTCAAAGGGTTAGGAGTTGAGCAGAGACATGAGCCCTCCCCCAAAACTCCCTGTCCACATTCCACCAGTTACCCTGAACAGTGACCGAGACCCACGCCATTCCCCAGCGTAAGGGTCCCCAAAACCCAGGCAGGCACCCAAGATTACGCCGCCTCAAGCACCCACAGAATGCTTCTGCGGTCACATCGCCCCACTCTATATGCCACCCACAACGTGAGTGAGTTAAACAAAGGCAGTGGATTGCAAAGCGGGCCCTCCAAACAAATCCAAGGGCAGGGGAGGCAGCTGTCCTGACTTTTGCTCTTCTGGGTTTGACTGGAGGGCCTCTGTGCTGCCTCTAGTGGTCTCTGGAAGTAATGCGCCCCTAAAGGACCACTGGTGCATGGGCGATTGGTTACTTTACATTTGTGAACAACATTTCGGGATCATAGGTGCCCATCCTCTGCCCACGGGGCATTACAAATGTTTTTTTTGAAAATTTCATCTGCATTGTATCTAGGCCTTTTGATCATTTTTACAGACAGAAGATTTTTAACCATTTTAAAGTCAGTTTTATTTTATTTGTCCATCTCCCGTTATTTAAAAAAAAAATTAAATTTACATATCATAAAATCCATTTGAGGGGCTGGGGATGTAACTCAGTGGTAGAGCACTTGCATAGCCTGTGTCAGCCCTTGTATTCGATTCCCAATACTAACACTTTTTTTTTTTTAATTTTTAAAATCTCTTGCAATTTACAGTTCTCTGAGTTTTGGCAAATTCAGAACGTTGTAACAACCACCCTAATCAGGAAACAGGACAGTTCCCACTCTCCAGAAAATTTCCCCACCATGCATCTTTATAGTCAAATCCTCTCTGGTCCCTCAAACCCTAGTAAACACTGATACTATTTCTTCACTATAGTATTGTTTCTTCCAGAATGTCTTATAAATGGAATCCTACCATCTGCCACTTTTTAAGCCTTATTTCTTCCACTTAGCATACTGCAGGATTATCATAATGCATCCATGCTGAGAGTGTCAACAGTTCTGTTTTTTTTTTTTTTTTTAATTGCTCACTGGTGGTACTCCGTTTAGTGGATGTACCATTGTTTGTTGACCCATTTCCAAATGTAGGGTATTTGGATTGTTTCCAGGTTTTTGCAATTATGAACAATGCTGCTATAGTTATTTCAGCACAGCTTTTTGTCTGATTCTAAGTTTTCATTTCTCTAAAGTAAATACATAGAACAAGTACATGTTTAAGTTTGTGTACCATTTTGTGTTCTCACCATGTATGGGAATTCTTTACCAGTACTTGATATTGTCAGTTTTTGTAGTAACATTTTAAAAGACATGTAAAGTTTTATCGAAGTGGTTTAAATTTGCATTCCCTGGTGACTAATAATGTTGAACATCTTTCCATATGTTTTTTTTACTAGATATATATATCTTGGTAAAGTGTCGAAATCTCATGCCGCCCCCACACAATTTTTATTTATTTATTTTTAGTTTTCTCCTATTTGAGTTTTGAAAGTTCTTTGTATATTCTGGATATAATTCCTCTGTCAGATATATGATTTCCAAATATTTTCTTCCACTCTGTAGCTTGTCTTTCATTTTCTTAAGAATATCTCTCACAGAGCAAAAGTATTTTATTTTCTGAATTCCAATTCAGCAATTTTTTTCTTGTATATATTAGACTTTCAATGTCATATCTAAGAACTCTTTGACAAACCTAATGTTATAAACATTTTTTCTTCTAAAAGTTTTATACTTTTATGTTTTACCTTTAGATCTATGTACCATTTAAGTTAATTCTTGCTTGTGATATGAAGTATATATTGACATAATTTTTTATATTATATATACATATACATATATACATGCATATATATTATATATTATATTAGATATATATGTATATATATATATATATTTTTTTTTCAAATTGTTCTAGCACCATCTGCTGAAAACCCTATGCTTCCTCAATTGAATTGTCTTTGCACCTTTGTCAAAAAATAAGTTGGAGCTGAATACAGTGGCACACACCTGTAATCCCAGCAACTCTGGAGGCTGAGACAAAAAAATCACAAGTTCAAGGTCAACCTGAGTAACTGAGTAAAGTGAGACCCTCACCAACTTAGCAAGACCTTGTCTCAAAATAAAAAATAAAAAAAGACTGGGGCTATAGCTCAGTGGTAAAGAGCCCTTGGGTTCAATACCCTATACCAATAAATGAATAAATAATGGAACTATTTGTAAGAATGAACCCTTGGACTGTATTCTTTCTCTATCCTCCTGTGAATAACACATTAACTTGTCACTATGATTCATGTAGATCTTAAAATCAGGCAGCATTAATGTCCTAACTTTTTTTTTTCAAAGTTAAAATATGTTTATTCCAGTTCCTTTGATTTTTTCCATATAAATTTTAGAATCATATTGTCAATAACAAAAAAGAATTCTGCTGGTATTTTTATTGGAATTATAATAAAGCAATAGATTAATTTTGCAAGAATTAACATCTTAACAATATTTAGTCTTCCAGAACAATAGCACAATATCTCTCTTTGTGTTTGAATGCTTTCATTAGTGATTCAGCATTCAGATTTTGCAAATATCTTGTTATATTTATAACTAAGTGTTTTGGATTTTGGAGCTATTGATAAATGTAATTTTTAAACTTTCAACTTCAAGTTATTCATTAATATTATGTAAAAATATTACAGCCTGTGGCAACCTGTGACTTGAAGACTTCAAAATTTTCTTATTGGTTCTAGAAGGATTTTTTCCATTGTTGTCGTTTTGTTTTTGTGCATTTCTTTAGTTTCAGAGGTAGAAAGCCATGATTATTGCAAATAGTGTGAATTTTATTATTTCTTTCCTATCCTTCCTTTTTACACTAACTATGCTCTTAAACAAGAGTTGTGAGATTCTTGCTCTAATTTTAAACTCTGCCCCAATATTCAGGCAAAGTACTTTTCACCACTATGTATGATTTAGCTGTAGTTGCCGTTTATCATGTTAAGAAAATTCCCTTCAAGTTTGTTGATTTTATCATCATACATACTGAATTTGTTGAAAATTTCTTCTGCATCTGTGGATATGATCATGTCACTATTTTCCAATGTAAATCTACATTGCCTAATTTTCAGAAGGTGAACAAACCTTACATTCTTAAGATAAACCCTGTTTGTTCATGTTCTTCTCTTCCTGAGCTACCTCCTCTCATACAACCCAAACTGACCTACTCCAACTCCTTCTGTTTGGAGACAGTGACCTGAATGGTTAATGATTTGCCCAGGATCAAGCAAGCAGTTAGTGGAATTTGGTGAATTAAAACCCATGTCCTACAGAAAGAAATAAAAATAGGTATTGGGTTCGGGATGTATCTCAGTGGTAGAGCACTTGCCTAGCATACAAGTTTGATTCCCAGCACCATAAAAAGAGAGAGAGAGAGAGAGATGAATATGAATATGAATGGATCTTCTTCAAGAATATGAATAGATCTTCTTCAAGATCTATGTCTTATCTGGATACAGTAGCACACACCTATAATCCCAGTGTCTTGGATGGCTGAGGCAGGAGGATCATGTGTTCAAAGCCAGCCTCAGCAACTCAGCGAGACATTAAGCAACTCAGTGAGACACTAAGCAACTCAGTGAGGTGCTAAGAAAGTTTGTATTTTATTTTGTATTTTGTATTTTATTTTATTGTCTCTAAATAAAATACAAAAAAGGGTTGGGGATGTGGCTCAGTGGTTAAGTCCCCCTGAATCCCTGGTACAAAAAAAAAAAAAATCCACCTCTTCAGAGAAGAGTATGCCCAAGATTTGAGAAGCAGTATAGTATAGTGGTTAAGAGCAGGGAATCTGAAACCAGACCACCCTGTCTCAAATCCTGACCATGTGACCTTAAGTTTGTTTTCCCATGAATAAGTTCTAGATTTGCTAGAATATCTAATGGCCACCTAAAACTCAACACAACAAAACAAAAGGCTCTTTTTCCCTCAACCTAAAACTGCTCCTCCTCTTCTGTTCCCAATTTCAATAAATGCCAACCTCAGCTCCCAGGAATCCAAGCCAGATACATGGCAAATACCTTTCTCCCTCCATTTTCCTCACCCCCACATTTGATCAACATCAAAACTACCAAATCTATATCCTAAATGTCACATGTAATTAAATCACATGTTATCCGTTTCCGGGTACTCTTCTAGTGTGAGGCTATGGTTGCTTTTTTGCTTTTTCCAAATGGCTACAAGTATTCTCATAATTACTATGATAGAATAAATGCATGATTTACATAAAATGTTAAGCATAATATCTAGATAGTATCAATAGAGTAATTTTTATTATTTAATACTCATCAAAATTTGATATTTATGAACACATAAATCTACAAAATAACAAATTTTTAAAAAATAAAATACTGAGCATTGACGGGTATACATGGATTTCCTAATGATGTATTCCACCCCAAATTCTCTGACATTCTTAAGGAAGAGCAAAAACTTACTGAAAGTGACTCTTGTACTCTGTTGATTCAATACAGCAAAGGTCAAAGATTACTCTATGTATTTAAAAAGTTCTTTCTGTGAGCAAATCATTTAAACTTCAACCACACCTTATCAATCCCAAGAAAAGATACATTCTTGGTTGATAAGTAGCTTGTAAAAAGGATCCTTATCTTTCCTAATTCTCTATCTTACTTTGAACACAGCATTAAATAGCAAAGGTCTCATTGTAAGAATGGCTCGCTCTTCTATTAAGTTTGGAAAAGCAAATTAATTATGATTGAGTTTTAAGATGATACAAGATCACAGTAAATGGCCCTTGATTTAAAGTCTTGACTTTCTGAAGCAGAAAAATTAGCTAAACTATTTAGTGAAATCTTATTTCCTTTAGACTAATGCAGAAATATATTTAAGACAAATACTGAAGACTTCCTTTCTATGGGGTATTAGAACTTGAAATTCTCCCTGTTTAGGTACACCTAAGGAGGAGTTGTAGATTTGGGATTCACAATGAACTCCATAGTAATTTATTCCCCATTGGCAGAACTAAATGGTAAAAATAAGTCACTAAAAGCACTTTTTTTTATTTCACAAAAAAATAACTTATGTTGAATATTCATAAAATCTGTGTCTTATTAGTTTGTCTCCATGAAGCAAAATTACAGGCATATGATCCTTTGTCTTACACCTGGAAATCTCAGTGATTAAAATGTTTCTATTGTGAAACCATAACCTTTTCATTTCGAGACCTCTACAAAACATTCCTCCTCAAAGTCATGTATCTATAGGAATGCCTCATTTTAATAAACTATAAGTTAGAGAAAGTTTGAATGTACAAAACAGATGGAAGGGACAGATTAGATGTTATTACCAAAAAAAATTCTTTTCAAGGTTCATGAAAAATACTCTTAAATTTGGAACTACCACAGTTTCTCTAGGTGCAAAGAATATCTAGGGGTGAGGGCCCCAAAATGAAGATAGCAAAGCCCCAAGTTGTAGATAAATTTATAAGTAAACAAAACTGGTTTGGCATTACAATGTAAAGCTATTGGGAAAATATGATTCACTATGTTGATTTACATAGAAGATGGTGAATATCTAGTGAAAGGAGGTACATAATCCTTACATATCGGATTATATGTTTGGAAGATTTTGCCCCTGCTAAAAACCTAAATCTAGTAAGGAGAAAATATAAACAATCTAAACATAGACATATTCCAATGTTAATTAAGCTGATAGTTTATTTCTACCTAATCTTTTTTTTTTTCACTAAGAGTGTTGAAGAGCTTATAAAAATGATAAGAACAATAGGCCAGGAATGGTGGAGCATGCCTGTAATCCCAGCTACTTGGGAGACTAAGGCAGGAGGATGGCAAGTTCAAGGTCAGCCTGGGCAATTTAGCACAATCCTAGCTCAAATTTTTAAAAAATTTAAACAGGAATGGGGATGCAGCTCTGTGATACGGTGCTTGTCTAGCACATGCAAGGCCCTGGTTTCAATCTCCAGTACCAAAGAGAAAAATTACAAAAACCTTAAAAATAAGCATTTAGGAACCCAGGGGGAAAAATTCAGTGTTATAGTGATCTATTTATTAAAATGCTTTCTGATTTCATTTGGCAATTGATTACTGAAAGAAAAGTAACAAACTATAATCTGCAGGACAGTCATGTAGGGACAAGTCAGGGGTAGCTGCTTGTGGGGGAGGGGCAGTTTTGATAGTTTCTAAATACAACTCTAAAACAAATCAATAAAAAATATGATGTCGGGCTGGGGATGTGGCTCAAGCGGTAGCACGCTCGCCTGGCATGCCTAAGGCCCGGGTTCGATCCTCAGCACCACATACAAACAAAGATGTTGTGTCCGCCAAATACTAAAAAATAAATATTAAAAAAATTCTCTCTCTCTCTCCCTCTCTCTCACTCTGTCTTTAAAAAAATATATGATGTCAATTAACTCGGGTTGCCACACAATTCTCCATTAAGTTTGTAAAATATAAAGTAGCCTTTGCCTTTGCGTGACATAGAAAGACATTTCTTTTTGGTGCACATTCTTTTGTCATTTTCTAATATATGGAGCACAATTCTTTTTATTTTGTGGTGCTGCAGATTGAACCCAGGGCCAAGTGCATGCAAGGCAAGCACTCTACCATATCCCCAGCCCACAGAAGCATAATTTTCCAGAATATAATTGGAGGCTATTAAATTATTAACCAACTTTGAGCTCCAAACTGTTATCTGACTCAGGGTGCCCACATACCCTTGTTCTGACTTCTAGACTATGTGCCTACAAAGGAGCCGGGGCTGGATGATATTTGTTGAATGCAAGAATTAATAAGTTACCAATACCTGTAATCTCTGAGGATGACCAGGAGAAAGACTAGCAAACAGGACGGGAAGTGACTGTTATCAGATGCAGAGTGGGGTGTATATTCCCTTGGGCATTTTTCAGGGTCTAAAGCACTTAAGAAGACTTGCTAACATCAAGATGATCTGGAAAAACCTCAAGATTACCTCCTAGTAGTCCAGCTAGAAGCATGGAGTGTGGGGATTTTTCACCTCAGAGGGAGTCCAAGGAATACTCTGTCCGGACTTAACTTTTACAGACCCACTTGGGTCATTTGCCTACTTGACATATTTATTTACTATCATGGATGAAGACAACCTCCTGTAGCCGGGTGTCCTTGAATCTCCTCACCACACATGTTGCTTTTTATAAGATGATTTAACTGTGAAGTTGACTAAATAAGAATGACAACTTGGTCTTTTTTATTTCAATTAAATTTTTTGAACTAATACATATCTTACTTTGTGATGACTTCTGTTTACTCAATTTATTTCCCAGATTCAAGATAGATAGCAACTATGCATCTGAGAACTAAAAGATGCCAGGAAGCCCCTGGTGGGCAATTGCTGTGTGCATGATAAATGAAACTGACAGGTGTCTTGCCCTGCCCTCACAGGGTAGCAGGGAGTGAATTTGGGAGGATTCAGGTTGGACTTCCAGAAAGGCACTGTGGGAGGGTCTGACTCAGGCAGTTTGAGTTGGTGATTAAGGGAATTGCTAAATTGCTTGAAGATATATTGCCAAAGCGATTTGGACCAAATGTTGTGGTTAAAAAGTCCATTTATTAAGTAGATAACAAACTCTTGGGCAGATTTCTGGAATGAAAATGTTGCTTGGAATGTAGTCATGGTCCAAGTAAATGTTTTGCAGTAACATTCGCAAACTATTACAGCCTACATACTCCCACTCTTCCCAACAGTAGTTAGGTAACATTTTTAAGTTGGTACAAATTATTACTGATCAAAAATATGGCTAGCTGAACAAAAGATCAATTATAGGATCTTTCAGCCATATATAAGAAAAAAAATGTACTTTATTGACTGGTGATTGTTTTCTCAAAGTATTATTATTATTTTTTTTTTTTTTGGAAGTGTTCCATCCCTTTCTATTTCATGTGATAATTTGAGGAGCATAGACATTAGTTCTTATTTATTTATTTATTTATTTATTTTTAAATTTTTTATTGTTGGCTGTTCAAAACATTACATAGTTCTTGATATATCATATTTCACACTTTGATTCAAGTGGGTTATGAGCTCCCATTTTTACCCCATATACAGATTGCAGAATTACATCAGTTACACATCCATTGATTTACATATTGCCATACTAGTGTCTGTTGTGTTCTGCTGCCTTTCCTATCCTCTACTACCCCCCCTCCCCTCCCCTCCCCTCCCCTCTTCTCTCTCTGCCCCCTCTACTGACATTCATTTGTCCCCCTTGTATTATTTTTCCCTTTCCCCTCACTTCCTCTTGTATGTACTTTTGTATAACTCTGAGGGTCTCCTTCCATTTCCAGGCAATTTCCCTTCTCTCTCCCTTTCCCTCCCACCTTTCATCCCTGTTTAATATTAATCTTAATAATACTTCTTCAAAGTATTATTATTATTATTATTAATTATTACTTAGGATTGAGGATTAAGCCCAGGGGCACTCTACACTGAGCTACATCCCAGTCCTTTTTATTTTTTATTTTGAGACAAGGTCTCACTAAATTGCTGAGGCTGGCCTAGAACTTTCAGTCCTCCTGCCTTGGCCTCCAGAGTCACTTGGATTATAGGCATGTACCACTATGTCCACCTCCCAGTATCATTTATTAATGAATAGTATACTATTAAGGTTTTAAGGCCTCAGTGAATTAGAATAAGACATTGTATAAATACTTCTATTCGTATATGTACTATTCATATAAAAATATAGTTGATTCTGGTTTCTCTTGGAAGTTATGTTCTAAAATATCACTGCTTTACTGAAAAAAGGGTTAGGTTTCTGTGTGCCTTTTGTCACAGTATTTTGTCAGCTGATTCATGCATAACTTTGCTTTATGTGCACTTTCATCTAAACAATTCATATTTCCTATATATTGTTGAACAGTTGACATTGAACTCACGGCCAGCAGCACTAACACATTTTCTTTGCGATGCATATCACAGCCTCCTTGCTCTTCAGGGCACTGGTCTGAGCTCCAGCCCTGTGCTTGGGGGCCACCTGAAACAGTGAAATCACCCACGGAAAGCACAAAATGTGAGTCGCAAGGCACCAATAAACTAGGAAAAAGACATTTGTTTCTAGTATGGGAAGTGGTGCAAGAAAGCAGAGCACCCCCCTTGGGCCACCCTCAGCCTTGGAATGTAAGTGCACAGGGGTGACAAATTTTTCACTGCTCTGCACATGTCTGTGAATGACTCCCATAGGGACATGAGGACGGACTTTAGGGTTATAAATAAATTTTAGCAAGTCAGTGAATTCACAAATAGGGGGTCTGTGGATAATGAGGGTCCACTGAATGCATGTACTATGTCTACTTCTTTGATAACCAAGTTACTCTGGGCCAGTATTATTGGCAGTTGTGATGATCTGCAGCCATGGTGTCATTTCTAAAATGTAACAAGAGCTTGTTATTCTTACTTAGCAAGTGGAATATTTGTGTACCCTGCCTTCTGGTGGCAAGTATATAGCTATAAAGTGTCCATTTCTCCTATTCCTAAAGATTCTTGAGCCCTTCAAAGACCACCCTATTTCTCTATGATAGGTTTTAAATGAAGAAATGCTGAATTTCTCTTTTTGAAAGTTAAAGAAAATCTGAAACTCAAAAACCTCCTCTATCTTGCCCTTGTCAGGAGCTGACCGTGGCTTTTTGTGTCTCTTGGCATGGCTCCATGGGGACAGGGTGGGGCGTGTAGACTTTGGATCTACTTATTGCCGGGATTTCCTGCGTGATCTTCAGCTGTACAATGAGGATCATAACATCTATTTCATCGCGCACTTGTGAAAAGTAGCAATAAGTTTTTATTTTATTCTTATCATTATAGAAGCAATAATAGTCCCACTCATACTAAATATGGATCATATATCAAATTCAGACTCCAGAGGAACTCCAGGGTGATTTAACAAAATAAACCTCTCCGATGGTCACACCAGATTTGGACTGCCCAGCTGAGCATCCAGCATGGCGCTGCTGCAACTCCTTGCCCCTGTGCTCCAGCCTGTGGCACCGGACAATGTCCTTAGCACACTCACGTCCTCATCAAAAGCAAGCCATCAAAGCCATCAGCTCTCCCAAGAACATTAACTGCTGCCCCACCCTCTGCCAAGTTCTGGTGGTCAAGGTCCGTGTAAAGGGCTCTTCAAAGAACTGATCACAGGATGCAACCGAGGAAGGAGGGCTCCCTGCCAGCAAGGCTCCTCCCATCCCCTCCTCTCAGTCCCTCACTCCTCTTGGCTGTGTGCTACTTTTTGCATTCACATCACAGCTCCCAGCTATTGAATCTTTATCTGTTCCATTGGTAAAACACAGAGGATAGAAAACATTTTCTTGTTGAAGCCAAAGAGTTGTGATGGGAAGAGAAAATTGTCCAAAAAAAGGGGCAGAAATCAGAACAGAAACATATGTAATAGATGCTATGCTAGCAAATATATGTCAACATGTGTAGAATAGACACAGGGACTGGGCCAGGCATGGGCTAAGACACTGATCAGAAAATAAAAGACTGCAATGATATGAAGTCACATTATCCTGCACAAAGGTGGGAGGGATCTGCAAATAAAAACCCACAGCGACCTTGCATCACGATGAAAGGCAGGGTGGAAATTTGATTAGCATGTAGCCTTGCATTCAGGTCCATTCTGTCACAGAATCATTCATCCATCACAGGGCACCTGTGGTCTTTGCTTTTGGCAAGGTCATTGTCTGGAGACATCATCTTTTTCTTTTTTTCTTGGATTGAACCCAGGGAAGCTCAACCCCTAAGCCATATCCCCAGACCCCACCCCCCCATCCCACCCCTTTTTTAAAATTTTTGAGACAGGGTCTCACTAAATTGCTGAGGCTGGCTTTGAAATTGTGATCCTCCTGCCTCAACCATGATTTCTTTAAAGACTTCCAACATTTCCCAACTCAAGGATTCTATAATTCTGTATCTACAATTGGAGTGGACACTTACCAGGCACACAGTGGTACAATCCTACCGGTTGTTTAAATATCAAAACACCTCCCTAACAGTTGCTAAACAGTCAGTGTGAACCCTACCATGAGCTCCTAACTCTTTGGAGCCCTGGACCTCTCCAAGATCCAACAACTGAAGAGTTAACAGCTGCCCCAGGACAGGAACTCCAGGAGCTGCCTCTCCCTCAACAGCAGAATCTTTCCAATTAATTAGCCCCCGTGTTTTACCAATTGCTAAATACTTTTAATACCACTCATCCCTATTTCAGTCTCTCAAACTTGTTAAGCTTCGTGAAAAAATGCTCTGCCTATCTAGCCTGTGTACTCCCACACCGCTTTGGGAAGGAATTCAATGAAAACAATTGAGTATTTTGTATGAACAAATAAGGGGCGGGGCAGTTATGTATCTATCCACCTACTCCAAAAATAAAAAATTAAATGATTCTTGCATGAAACACAATCACAACACATGTCTCAAAAATCTAGTTACTAGAATTACAATATACTCCAAAACTACTGATAAATGGATTCACCCACCACTACTTACTGTGGAATTAACTAAACTTACAACAAAATAAAACTTGAAGTTAAACTAATTGTAATTATAATTTAAAAACAAAAACATCAATTAATTAAAATTATAATCATCTGTAGACAGCAGGATACTCAGAAAGTCTCCTCTCCAAATTGTTGGCATCCTCAGGTTCTGCATGCCACATTCATGACAGAGGCATTTTCATTGCAAGAATTGTGTGGCCATGACTTTGACAGAGGACTGAAGGAGAGTACTCAGTCAACTTAGACCAGTGCTGTTTTGAGTACCACTGCTGTTTCTGCTCCTGGCTTCAAGTGGGTAACTATAGAATTCTTCTTAGGTCAAGATAGTACTTTGATGGTGTTCTGCTTACTCTTACTCAGAGCCAGGATGCTTTGGACAGGGCAGGCCTAACATTTCTTCTGTGGTTAGAGAGGCACATTGGTCATGCTGAGAGTTCCTGGGGTTTCCCTGGCCCACCTAAGAGGCAGGATTAGGGACCAAGGAGTGGATACTCAGGACTGAAGATGGGAGAAGAGGCTCTGACCTGCAGCAAGCAGACCCTGGCAACTTGAGGAAAGGTCAGCCTGGCCAAGGAGAGGTGCAATATTTGTGACAGTCATATGCAGATGCCCTGTTGCTGGCTTCCCTTTTCTCCACTGGGAAGTCCCCTGTGAGCCTCAGATCTTCAGTCAAGTCTGTTATGCCACAGCCTTGCTCAATGGTCCCTGTCATGGGAGACACCCAGAAGCTCTTGGGAAGACCTTCTGAAGGCACTTTACTTGGATTTAAAAGGCTGGAAATGTAGAGAAACTTGGGTATACCTAAAAATAGTCCAATTTGATTTACAAATATCAAATTGTAATAAACCATTATATTTATGTAGGTTACCTGTTGCATGGAACTAAAGTCTTACATAAAAAATGAAAGCACATGGCAGTCCACATCACTCTTCACAAGCACCAGAACCCTAACCAAAGGACTTGGTTTTGTTTTATTTTTATTTTTTCCTTGAGGTTAGTGTCCCTCAGACCTGCCATTTCACATACCCCACATACTTAAGGAACCATTGGGATAAATATCTTAGTCTTAACCATCATGAAAAGCAGAAGAGGTAAGGGTTGGAAGTCAGCTATGACCACAAAACCATAGCATTTTTGTTTTTTTGTTTTGTTTTGTTTTTTCTGATCACCAGGCAAATAAGCTTTGTTCTAGTTTTGGAAAATATTAAAATAAAGAAAGTTTTGAAATTACATATAAATTTCATTTCTCAAAGTCACAATAATATATTTTGTACATTTCTTCCAGGTTTTTTTCTACATGTTTGAAAAAAAAACAGTAAGATACACTTTTTCTTTATTTACCATGTAATGAATGTTTCCAGCATTCAAAATCCTTTGGAGGTCTGGGTCATAGGTCAGTGGTGTAGTGCTTGCCTACCCTATGCAAGGCCGTGGGTTTGATCCCAATATGACAAAACAATTAAATAAAAATAAATATAAATATAATTTTTTTAAAAAATCCCTTGGAAGTAGAATTTGTCATGACTACATAGTATTTTATTTTATAAAATGTATTGAATACACAAGTTTTCAGTGTTACAAATATACCCATAAAAATACACAAATAATATGAAACAGGAGCTCATAGCATTTGAAGTACAAATCTCACAACATAAAAAAATCCAAATTTATTAATATGAAAGAATTGCAAATTAAATAATACAAGGCATTATTGTCAATCATAAATTACAAAACTTTAAAACATCTGAATATCCCTCAGGTTGGTGAAGACATGGGAAATCAATAGTCTCAAAAGCTAGATGGAAGAACTGGGGATGTAGTACAGTGGCAGAATCCTTGCGTAGCATGTACAAGATCCTGGGTTCAATCTCCAATACCCCCCCCCCAAATCCAGAAACAAGAACTAAAGAGAAATATACATGAATATATCACAACTGCAGTGTTGTTTATAACATGGAAAACTGGAAATAATCCAAAGACCCAATTAGAAGGTATTTGATTAGTTTAAATATTTAAATTATGGCAAATTACTACAAACATTATGGAGTCTTTACAAAGAATAAGAGACTATACACACTCATGATCACAGGAAAACGTATTGAGGTATTATATATATTGCTATAAAGTTAAAAATTAAAAGAACACTGCAAATACTTTGTACTCTACACACAAACTCCATTTAGTGTTGGAAACTGATTAGTTCCTAGAAATGGAAGCTCTAGCTGAATCAGCTGATTATACAAGTCCTTACAGCCCTGCCTTTAGGGAGATACATTTCTTGCATTCCATGTTGGCAATTGATTTTCTTGCTCCTTAAATTTTCTGAAATAATGGCATGGTTCCAGCTACAGTTCATGTAGTTCTAAGTCCATTCTTTCAAGTTAAGGCCTTGTTGATGACGCCCTTCACAATGTCAAAGAATCTCCACAATTACTAATTTGCCCATTCATGTCGGTCCTCTGTTTCCTCTGCCATGTTGATTGAAGTACCTTGAACATTTGCAGCACTACCATTTGAGAATCCAACATGATTCTCTTCTTTGCTTCTTTGGACCATGTGCAACAGTTTCACCTGCATACACTTTGCTATCAATAGGGGGTTAAACTTTGTACCTGAATTCAAAATAGCAGAAAAAGAATTACTATGTTATGTAACAATTATGACTGACCATGGAGCTTTCACTGGCTGAAAGCAGTTGCAGTAAGAGGCTGTCTCTGGCCAAGAATGTGCAATCAAGTCTGCTCTTCTGGCTGTCCCTGGCTGAGAGTGTAGAACTGTGAGGAGTATGGGAAAAAGCCCAACATGGCCTACTGTAAGGTCCATATATGTTTATGTTAATATTTGAGAGACAAATAATTTTATTTCAATTATAATTAAGGTAGATTAAGGGAGATGATTTTATAACCCCATTTTTAGAAAAATATGGTATTACTTAATGTTAACTTATGCAACATTTGGAGAAAATTACATTCCTCAAATAATATCTGGGTTATGAGAATATCAGACAATTTTGCTTTTCACAATTTGATGTACTATTTGAATGTTTTAGGGCGAGCATGATTACTTTTAAAAGCACAAAAAGCAATAATGATTCTAAAAACAACTTATTTTTTTGTGGTACTGGAGATTAAACCCAGGGCCTTGCACATACGGGTCAAGAACTCTACCACTGAGCCAAATCCCCAGCCCTTCTTTCTTTTAAATTTTAAGACAAGGTCTCAATACGTTGCTGAGGCTGGCCTCAAATTTGCAATCCTCCTCCCAGCCTCAGTAGCTGGGATTACTGATGTGCACCACTGTGCCTGTCTTTTTAAAAGCATTTTTCATGAACAACTTTGTATAATTCTTCGTGCCCATTTCTGAATATTTCATCATGAAAAACTCCTAAGAATGGGATTTTGTATTCAAAGATCAGTGATCTTAAAGGCCCCTGATACATTGATCTGGTGTTTTCCAGGATGTGGATCACTTCACACTTCTAGAAGCAGTTATCCATTCATTCATTCATTTATTCATACAACCAACAAGTTTTTTATGTATACTTATTAAGCCTCTTATGTGCCTGCTACTCTGCCCGGAGCTGGGGTTAGCACTGTAAGCAATTCAGACTTGATCTTTACTTTGTAGATTATGTAGATATTAATCAGATTGATGTGTAATTTTTAAAACTGTGATATATGTTAGGAAAGTAAAATGCTCTGAAAGCCCATTGGTGGAGGGGATGGGGAGAAGGAGTAGAATGTAAGGAAGAAGGATTCAGCCCCCTCACAGTCCCCGAGTGCGGAAGGAGCAGGGTACATTGAAGAAAAGAAGATCCTGGGGTTGGCATACAAGGGGCACAGGGACAGTGGGCTGGGATGAGAGGCCAACAAGTCCAGATCAAATTGATTTGAGGTTTGAGGGTGGCTATTTTAGATTATTGTTCAGCAAATGTTCATTCCCAGGTCCTCCCTTTGTGGATACACTATACTCCCCTGTCTTCTTTCCATTGCTATTGATCATGTGGCCAGGTGCTTTGACTAGCAAATATTAGCCATTGTGACATACAGTAAAGGATCAGGAATCTACCTGGAGGGTGGAGTTTGGATTTACGAGATCTCTGTGAAAAGAGTATGCCTGCGTGGCCAGTTGCTCACAAAAGAATGAGAGATGTTACCACCCCCCAGTTGACCTGGTGACATAGAGTCTGGAGCAGAGCCACCCAGCTGTCCCACAGACTTATGAGCCAGTTTATGCCACTGAGTATGAGGACAGCTTGTTATGCAGCAATAACTGACTGATACAGGACCTTAATTCCACATTTAATAAGAATCTGAAGAAATATTTTAAGGAGAAAAGTCATTAGATGATATATACATATGTGTGTGTGTGTGTGTGTGTGTGTGTGTATATATATGTATATATATATATATATATATATATATATATATATATATATATATATATATATATATATATACACATATACACACACATATACATATGTTAAAAATTTGTGGCTGCTGGGTGAAGTCAAGATTAAAGGAGTATAAGAGAGATCATGGAAATGAGATAGGAAGCTATAGCTATAGTCCAAATGAAAGGTGATGATAATGACTCATTGGGTTATCATGCCTATTGTTTTATAATTATGAAGATAGCAGATAATAAATTTTTTTAAATGGTTGTTGTTTTAAGTTTTTCCTTAGTCCTGACTATGGAGCTACATGCCTGCCCTTTTAATTTGCCCAGGATGGCCTTGAACTTTTGATGCCCTGCCTCAGTCTCCTGAGTCATGAGAGATGTTACACGAGTATGGTGGCACACTCATGTAATGTTAACATAATTTAAAATTTATTCACTTTATAAAACTAAAACCTGGAAACCTAATATAGTCCCTAAATTTGGGGAAGATGTTTTACTTACATATGAAGCCCAAAATATGACAACCCCTTAAAATTTTTTTAAATTTAATTTTAATTAATAAATAATTGGGTATAATATAATAAGAGAAATGATGTGATATAGTTAACCAAAGTAAATATCTACCACTGGATGAAAGGATAAAGAAAATGTAATACACACACACACACAAACACACACACACACACCATGGAATGTTCTTCATCCTTTAAATAGAAGGAAATTCTGTCATCTGTGACAATATGGGTGAAATTGGAGGATGTCTTGCTAAGTGAAATAAGTCAGGTACAGAAAGACAACCTCTAAGATCTCAAACACATGCAGAATCCAGAGAAGTCAATCTCTTGGAAACAGCAGAAAGACCAGGAAAGGGAGATTTTGATCAAAGTGCACAGAGTTTAGTTGAGATGGAGGAAGAAGTTTTAGTGATATATTGTACTATATGGTGACCGCTGTTAATTAAAATACCTTTTACATTTCAAAACTACTGAAAGAATAGAATCTTAATGTTTTCAACACCCCCAAAAAAGATAAGTTGATGAGGTGGCATATATGTTAAACCTCTTGATAGAATCTTTCTGCAGAATACACACAGACCAAAACACCACACCGCTCCCCATGAGCCTGGTGTCTTTTCACCTCCTGGCACTGTCTTTTCTTCGTGGCCTGTTCACCTACGTGTCTTCTCACACATCTCTCACATGGACGCTCCAAGTGGTTTTCTGGAATCTTCTCCTGTTGATTACATATTATTTCACTCTCAAGTTGTTTCACAGACTTGCGAGAAGCATGCCTTTCCCTCTGCTGTGGTGTGCTTGAGAGACCAGTTGTGACTTTATCAATGGTCAGGTATTCAGAAGGACTCAGGTCCTGTGTGACGTCACATTGGATGCTGGGTGATGTTCTTGGCACCTGCTCCATTTCACAAACCTTGTGCATATTTACCCTGTGTCGCTCTGCTAGATCTCAGGCTCCTGGCCTTGTCCTAGCTTTTGCTACTCATCTCAGAAGGTGTTGCCTGTGCAAAAGGGGGCACTTGATTTTTCTTAGTAAAGTTGCTCAAGACTCTGACTTTCTGGGTGGGCGAGCAAAGATTTGACAAAATGCTTTCCTGCTTCAGTGTAGGCTGGCTGGTTTGTTGTTTCAGAAAACACAGCTCCATGGACCTTGAAGTTAGTACAGATTCTGGCTATCTTGGCAATACAGAGATAGGCAGGCTTAGTTTGGGGTTATTTTCTGTGTTTTCGGTGGTAATGGAGCAAGATTGCATCAGGGACTTCCAGGCATTTAAAAATCCTCAATTCTTTTCCTTTGTTTGAAAAGGGAACTATAATCTGATCACACCTGTCCTGAACTCCTCCAGCAGTTTAAGAGTGCCTGGCATCCATGAATATGGCAACACGGCTTTAATAAAAGTATGGTTCACTTTTCTTTTATTATTCCAATGGTCCAGGACACTTAGGAGGCAGTCGATCTACTGGGGCACAAATTCGAATTGCTTCCTGTCTGACTGGTGCATGGGAAGCAAGTAACACAGCTACTGGGTATACTGGCTAACCATCCAGCACTCACATCCCTCTGTGCCTTTGCCCAGGTACATACCAAGTACTCACTGCCCTGTGCTGCATAGACCAGTTAGGCTCTTGATGAATTCGTTTGAATGGAGATTATGGGAACTGTAAATATTTTGATTCAGGTCCTTGATTGAAGAACGAAGGCTGCAGAAAATTAGCCTGCGAAATGAGCACTTTTTACCATATTTACCCTTTTATTGAGCTCACTAAGTACCAGTGTCGAGTATATTATATATGCATTATATCATTTGATCCTGAAAATAAATCCATCCTATTTGTATTATTATCTCCTGTTACAAATAAAGAAACAAAGATTCAAATCAGATCAACAAGACTTTCTCTTTCTAAAGTCACCCAGTTTATAAATGGCAGAGCGGGAACCATCTTATACTAGCGAGCCTCCTTAAACTATATCCCTACTTATTCATATTTTTAAAAATGTAATGGGGCCTTCATTTTATCTCTGGATCCGATAGGAATTAAATAAATGTGATACTTCTTAAGAGTAAGACCACTGACCCACAGAACCAGCTAGGCAAATGGAATAAGCCCTGTACCTGCAATGCTCTGTCTAACCTTATTCCAGTAGAGAACTTCGACCTGCGTTGACAACACAAGACAGATGTTTAAAATCGTAGGGCTGGGAGCAAGTTAAGAGTGGCTCCAATAGAGCTATTTCATCTTATGGGTGAGAACACTCAGAACAGCAATGTCAAGGAGCATGCTAAGGCATATTAGCTAGTGTGTACTACCTTGCAAATGAGAGCTCAAACTAGAATTCATGCCTCCTGGCCCCCAATCGGGGCTTACCCAACAGCACCATAGTAACACCTCTGAAAGTAACCTTTTGCTTTGTTCTACCTCCAACATTTTCATAAAATCTGCACATCAAATTCACAAATGATTGCTGATTTCTTCTTTGCTTTTGTGAGCTAGATCCTACCCAGGTTATTTTCCAGTCTCACAAAAAGCAGGTACAAAGCAATATAAACTGAATGAATGTGCTGTTGAAAACGAGATGTTTGCAGAAGAAGAAGAAATTTATTCTGAAGCTCTGAAAAGAAACACACGCCTACAGTACACAGGGTGAGTCAGAGGGTGTGGTAAGAGCAAAACAGAAAACTGCTAATCACTCAGCAAGCCAAACAAAGCAGAGCCGCTTCGGAAACACCATTCTTCTTGCTCAAGGACAAAGGCTAATAGCAATCTGGTGCTTCAAGGCTGGTGCTTCATCCCTTGCAAGGAAGAGGTCATGAGCACAAGCTAAGTGCACAGTGCTGAGAACAGTGCACTGGCCCCTGGACTGCCCTGCCCTCGCCTCCACTTGGCCCCCTCTGGTTAGGCCTGGGCTATGTCAGGCCTGTTTCCCTACAGTGGCCTCGGACATGGCCTCCCTGCTAAGTCATCATCTGCAGCTGGGTATTTGTCCGATTAATGCTGATTTGTCAGGTCAAGCCAGGCAGCAATATTTCTCTGTGTCTTCCAGGCAAAGTCCAAACTCCTTAGCTGCACCCAAGAACTGCTTTGGTCTGGGCAGCTGGTTTATCATTTTCTGGTCCAGGAGTCCTCATTCTACTGGTCTGTCTTCTCAGTGTGTGCAAAGTGTGCATTACACATTCCTGCCACCACTCTACTGGAAATTCCCAACACTGCCCTCCACCCCCTGCCTCCTCTGCATATTTCTGTGCCCTTCCCAAACATTCAGGCCCATCTCAGCACCACTGATGAGGCTCTCCCCGAGCATCCTAGCACACAAGGCCAGTGATGGTGGAGAAGAGGGAGATTCCTGGAGCACCCCAACACCACGCACTTTGCTGCAGGTTTCCTCCTAGGGCACCTCATTCAATCTGTACAACCTGGGGGGCAAGTGTTGATATCTTGGTGGCGAATAACAGAAAACCCCAATTCAAACTGGAGTAACCCATGAAAAAGTTCTTGTTTCATTGAAGTGAAAAGTCCAGGGAAAGAGATGACCCCAGTGATGCCATCTTTCTTTATCTCCTGGCTCAGTTTCTGCAGAGTGGCCACAGAAGCCCGGGGCTGTCATCCCTCAGCACCCAGGCCAGCAGGACCCAGTGAGACTCTCTCCTAGAATTCCCAGCCTAGGTTACATTGTGTCCCTATTGTCTCTGAATAGGTCATCAGGTCATATCCGAGGCAGTCATTGTGACCAGAGGAATGGAATTTTTGAGTGGCTTTGCCTGCTCATGCGGGCCCCCATGAGGCACACAGCCCAACTTGGGTTCTGGAAAGGGAAGAGAGTTGCCAGAAAACCAAAAACCATACACTTCGTAAATGATCCATGGAGCATTTTGACATTTAGTGAAATAAAGTAGACCAGCAGGGACTTTATTTTACTAAAAATAAAGTGTATGCCTTTCTGAGTAGTGTGATACAATCTCATCTCTCTCTCTCCATCCCCGATGTGAATCATCTCTTTGTCCAATGTATCCATACTGTATATGCTACCTGCCTGTTAGTCACTCAATAGTCACCTCAGATAGTAGGTCAACTGTTGTGGTATCTTAAAGCTTGTATTCAAGTAATACTTTTTGAGAGAAAGAATAAAAAAGGAGAGACCATGTTCACATAATTTACATTACAATATTTCACATAATTCACATTATATGTTATAATTTTTCAATTTAATTATTGTTGCTATTAATTTCTTACTAGGCCTAACTTATTAGTTAAAATTGTTCATTAGTATATGTCTATAAGAAAACATAGGATGCATAGGATTTGTTATTATCTACTGTTTCAGACATTTGCTGGGAGTCTTGGAAACTTTTACCCTGCCAGATAAGAGGGAACTACTGTATTTGGAATCAAGAGTTCTTGCCAGGTGCATATTTTCATGTGGAGCATGACAAGCTAGCATAGGATAGTTGTGAAGTTAATTTTCATGCCTTGGGCTTTCCTAGTGACTCTTGTCATAAGGTAATGGTTCCTTCTTTTCTTGTGTGTGCTTTACTCTTTTTTCTTTTCTTTCTTTTTTTTTTTTTTTGTACTGGGGATTGAATCCAGGGATGCTTTACCACTGAGCTATAACCCCAGTCCTTTTTATTTTTTTATTTCTAGACAGGGGCCCTTTAGGTTGCTGAGGGTCTTGCTAAGTTGCCAAGACAGGCCTTGAACTTGCAATCCTGCTTCAGCTTCCCAAATTACTAGGATTATAGGCATACAGTGTGTGCTCTTGTGTGTGCTTTAGTTTCTAACTAATTCAGCATTTTTTCTTGTGCTTGAGTCGGTTTTTATCACACTGTACAATTTCTCATCCCTTTGCAAATTGCCTTTCAAAATTAATAGTAAATTGACCTGTACAAGAAAATACACAAATTAGTTCATATGTTCATAGCCTTGCTAAGAGTCCTTTCAAAATATTGCAAAATGCAAAACAAGCCTTCCAAATCATAATGGTAACACTGATAGCTCTGTGTCAAGCACTGGACTAAGCCCTTTATATTATCTACTTTTTACAGATATTTTCTGAGGTACATACTTAACTTGGCTCCACCTAACAGATTAAAGAACTGTTTGCATAGATTAAAGGCCATCAGGCCAAGATTCAAACGCATACTGTCTGTCTTCTTCACAAACATTCTAGAAAATGTGTTATTGCCATCTAAGCAGGCTTTCATGACATTGATACACACTGAAACAATAACATCCATGCAGTAATAAAGATAACTCAGAAGAAAAGAAGCTCTGTAATGTTCGCACACTGGCATAAGGGGCTGACTTTTCCCCAGTCTCAGAAGAATGTGGTACTTCATGCTCTTAGACTTAGTTAATTACAAATATTTAGATGGTCACAAATTCATCCTATTCTCCAAGTGGAAGCTTGTGAAAGTTGGCTTCCTTTCCTTTTTTGCCTTCAATTTCCCACGCAGTAAACATCCTGACTCTCCTCTCCTCTCCCACCTCCAACACCGAGGAGGTGATATCTGCCAATGTAGGGAGAAGAGGCACAGAGGTGGGTCACTGCCTCTTTTCTCTGTACCCACCTTCAGCCCCTCCTTCAGACCACAAAGTGGAGCAGGTGTAAACAAAGAAGACCTGGAAGCTTGTCTTAGCTGGGCCCATCCTTCATGCTTTGAGAAACAAGGTAACATCAGAGAGGACATAAGGGTCATCTGACAGAGCTCCTTGCTCATGCAGGACACCCTTCTCCTCATCATCCCAACGAGTAATGCATGAAAACTGTAGCCTGCATCCTTCCAGTGACAGACAGCTCACTGTCTTGAAGCATTAGCCTTGAGCCTTAAAACTTCTCGAGTCCCATGAATGCCTTCTTCCTCAAAATGATCAGAGTGAAAAACATACTCCAGACCTGTAGTGACCCTCAGCGATGCTCTCCCTTAGCATACCTCTGCAACACAGCGGCAGGAAAGGGATATGGGACAGCGAAAGGTAACTGGTAAGGTGCCCATCTTCACCCAGGTTGCATTTATCTCCAACATTCACAGCAGGGCAGCCAGGTGCGTTAGCTGGCTCTCTGGATACTGCCCTCTAAGCCTCTTGGTTTGTAAAGGAAAGGTGGTCCTCTTTAGGCTTCTCAGCTTGTTAAACAAAAATTAAGCCCTTTCTTTTTTAGTGGAATAGGGACTCACTTCCCATCCCCCTCTCTTCACTCCACTCTTCTTTCTCCACCCTGCCTCTCTCTCTCTTCTCAGAGCCCTTTCCTTTTTTTTTTAAACCTTTTATCCCTTTCTCTTTCATCTCTGTAACTCTCTTACCGTGGATTAGATTACGTATTTCTCATCCTGCAGATGCAGATAGAATATGTGCTTTGGTGGTAGAGCGATGGAAGTCCTAATAATTTGTCCCAAAATGACTGTACCTAAGCCAGTGAGAGTAGAATCCACACATGGGAACACCAACCCTTTGAAAATTATAAGGAGATTGAATGCAGGCGAATTCGAGGATGCCTAAAGATGGCAGGTGAAGGATTCCCCAGAGTGAGTGCCACCTAGTGGCTTACTGGAGTAAGCTCAAGGGGAAATTCCTACTGTGTATTGTAAATGCGTCTTTCTCCCCAAGGGGCTGCAAGCACGGTGACCCCCAAGGGCATTTTCTTTTTTTAATCATCACTTATTATAATCTGAGTGAGGCATGGTGGACTTAAGTAATGTATGGGGCTGGAATTCTAACGCTCACCTTTCTTGCTCTAAAGCTAGTACTCTGTGTAACACACACCAAAGAAATTGCAAAGGTACACATTTGTGTACACATTTCCATGATTTCTATGCTAGAATTTAATACCGGTGATATTTACTTTTTTTTTTTTGGTACCAGATATTGAACCCAGGATGCTTAACTGCTGAGCCACATCCTCAGCCCTTTTTTATGTTTTATTTACAGACAGGGGTCTTACTGAGTTCCTATGGTCTTGCTAAATTGCTGAGGCTGGCTTTGAACTTGTGATTCTCCTGCCTCAGCCTCCGAAGCCATTGCTATTACAGTCATGTGCTAAGCAGTTTGGTTTTAAAGACAGCATGAGATTTACTTTTTGATGATTTCGAGTAGACACCCAGATGCTAAGTCAGACATGGTATAAGAGGAAGATTTCACAAATTTAAATTCAGACAGTAACACACATTGTAAATAAAAGGTTATTTTTTATAGCTTAAATTGATAGAAATTTGTAAGATTCACATCAGTTTATAGTAAAGGTAGCATCTGCCTAATTCTTTACTTTTCAAGAGGGAAGAATTTTGACATTTCTGGTCCCAGAATTGAAGTAAAATGTTTTCCATCAACAGTAAAAAAGACTATGCCCCCTTCCACCATTGTCTTTTTGAGACTATTAAGTTCAATGAAATGTCAACATTTATCATAAAACAGCCACCATCAAAAGCTGCTTTTGAAGAAATGCTGTCAAAGTGTATTAAATTTAAACAGCAAAAGTCTCTCACATAAATACACAAATAAAACCAGCTGGCCCCCTCAAAAGACCCTCGGGCAGATGTACTGGTGTTGCTCCACAGCCTTTGAACTAAATATGAGAGTCATTCATCTAAGGGATTGGCCCGAGATAAGAAAGGATAGGAGAAAAAGTGGACAGGCCCTTGGGTCACCATCATGAAGTCTCAAGGGGTTGTCTGACTGGCCAGCCCAGGCAGAGGCCTGGAATGGCTCGTCCATCCAGCAAAAGCTAGCAGCCCTGACAGGCCCCAGTGCATATTTACAACAGTTCCTTTGCCCCCAAGGAGGGAAAGGGACACCTTCCTCTCTGTGCTTGTGTTAATAGCATGAAGCAAGGGGTCCGTGCTATTGCTCTGCTTGGAAAGGAGAGTCATCCATTTATCGTGCGAAAAATTCCTTGTACATGGATTCTTTGTGGCTTGAGTTTCCAGGAACTCCCTACCAAAGGGAAGAGAAAGGTCACTTCTCTTCTACCCATGTATAAAAACATTTTGGTATGATATGAAAAAGAGATGTACTTTCTTTTTCTAAATTCCTGAGAAATTCAGACCTGATTTACTAAGGATCCCACAACACCACACTTCACATGAACTTTTCCCTTTTTGGAGGGGCAGTACTGGGGATTGAACTCAGGGGCACTGGACCACTGAGCCACATCCCTAGCCTTATTTTGTATTTTTTAGAGACAGGGTATCACTGAGTTGCTTAGCGCCTCAGTTTTGCTGGCTTTGAACTCATGATCCTCCTGCCCCAGCCCCCTTGCCTGTGGGATTACAGGCGTGTGCCACCCACTGAGCCCGGCTTCAGATGAATTTTGATGCTTGAAATAAAGCTCTCCAATTTCTCAGTAGTGTGTGAGCGGGAGTGGTGGTGAGGGGTCAGAGAAAAAAATTGAGAGAGACAGAGACAGAGAGAGATCAACAGAGAGAAAATGCAAGACAATAATCAATAATCCAGTTGACTTGTGAGATTTAATAAAAGCGGGAGGGGGCGTGCAGTTTGCAGAAACAAGCATAAAGAAAATGGCCAGCACCTCCTCTAGTCTTCCAGACAACGACCACCAGGGTTCCATACTGAAAATTCACTGAGATGGGCCCATCTACCCAGAAATCTAGTGCATCCACAGCTAATTTGGGAGCCCCTGAGCACCCCTTGGGTAAACCTTCCAAGCAAGGCCATGGCAGACAGGGAAACAGGATGAAGGCAAAGAGGGACTCAGAGATGGGAAGGATGGGGAGAGCGAGGAGAGAAGGAGGTGAGGTGGGGCAGGGGTGGGGAGGCTGGAGGGGGAAGGGAAGGGGAAAAGCTGAGGAGGAAGAGGAAAGAAAGACTCATAAAGAGAGCTAGGAAGGGAAAGAGGGAACGAAATCAAAGATTGTCGAGAAGGATGAGAGGAAAAGAAAAGAGAGAACCCAGAAGCCTGTGGCACCCATCTTTCCGGCAGTCACCCTTGGCAAATGCGTTTGCAGCAGCCCCCTGGCAGGGCCCATGTCCTAGATGCATAGTAATGAAGCCTTGCGGCTGGGAATCTCTGTGTTCTGCAGGACGGACTGGTCTCGGGTTTCATGTGCTGGCTGGCCATGGCCTCTGGGGTCCCCGGGAGCAGGCACACTGCTTGGCACCTGCTGTCAGGCCTCCCTTACTCTAGCTGTGATGGACACGCCCTCCCGGGCTTCGCGATGGCCAGGCCATGGGAAGGCAGTGAGAAGTCCCCCCCACCCGCCCCAGCCCGGGTGTGGACTTGGTTTCCAGCTCTACTGTCCAGGTTGTGGGAACCTCCCTGGGAGGGTCCGGTGTCTAGCCCTTGGGAGGATGTCAAAGAGGCGGAAGCACAATAGCAGGCTGACCAAAGAGAAGCTTCTGGGCTTTGCTGTCTCTATTTTCTTCTCATCAATAAGAACTCGTTTCCCCTTTCATTTGTTTGATCAAAATTGAGACAGATGCATTCCATGATGATTTGTAGGGAAACAAGAACTTTCTTCTTCTTTCTTCCCCCGCCCCGCCCCCAACAGCTTACAGGAACAGTTGGCTCAAAACTTCAGAAAGTTTATTCAAAAGCCGATCTGACCATGAATCAGAGAGAACAAAAGATATTTAAAAGGAGAGAGGTTAAAAAAGAGAAAGTGCAATTTGTCAAAGGGTCAGGACACAGAGTATTTGTATTTCAGGTACCAGCTTTAGGCACACAGAAAATGAGTCAAGAAGCAGGGAGGGATTTTTCTCCACTTCTGTCTGTTTTGTGCATTAAATCCCAAGAAACTATCCCATCAGAGTCCTAACATTTCAAAGCCGAAGGGACCCCAGAGAACACCCATTTGTTTTACACTTTTCATGTCCAGGATATGAAAAATGAGGCTGCAAATAAATCCCTGGATGGAGCTGCTTTTCCAAGATATTGGCACTTAAGTGGACACTCCTTGACTGTAGGGACCCAGGTGGCTGAATGGGTCAGTGTTTGGGGGACAGTGAGACTGAATTCCTCAGAGACCACTTTTTGTTTTGAGGCAGACAAAGGGAAGGAGGGAGGACATGGTCTACTCCCACGGGCTCTTCTACTCAGCAGCAGAACATTGCTGGAGCCTGCCTGCTGTACTTGACACCTATCTGCACATTTGATCTTGGGGCAAGTGGCCTAACATTTCTGACCTCAGTTTCCTCATCTGTAAAATGAGGCCTTTGGAACTCCTACAGGGGCAGTACAGATGCTCCTCCATTGATGAGGGCTTATATCGCAAGTTGAAAATGCACTTAATCAATCTGACCTACAGGATGTCACTGCTGAGTCATGTAGCATGCTGTAGGGTGATCTTGGGGCTGACAGCTCTTGTGCTGCCCAGCATCAAAATGGGACCGCAGTGCATATCGCCAGAAAGGAAAACACAAAATCAAAGTGCAGTTCCTACAGAACACCTGTTGCTCTCACATCATCGTAAAGTCAAAAAGTGACATGAATCCAAGATACGGCATTGTAATTGTTACATAAACAACAAACATTCAATCTCGATGACTGTTACTTTCTTTGTGAGGGTGCCGGTTACTTTTACTTAGAATGTTGTAAGGCCTGTTTTTATTCCGGGCGATCAATAAATGCCTGATGAATGAAAAAACAAATGAATTTTGAAATTCTTAAGGCCAAGTCATCCCAAATTGCCCTCTATTGTTTGCTTTCAGTGATGATGACTATAACTAATGTTCAACTTTTAGTGTCTCTTTACAGAAAGTTTTGTCACGTGACAAAAATCCCTATAAAATGGGAAAGAACATAGAGGTCAGTCAGCCTCCACTGGCTCCTGTCTCACTGGGAATAGAAGCCCACACCATGACAATGGCCTGCAAGGCCACACAAGATTTGCAGTCCCCCCACCTGAAGCTCAGCTTCTGTTGCTCTCTCTTCTTCTTCATCCATGGTACTGACTGAATTCTGGCTCCTCACTCTTCCTTAGGTACACCTGGCAGACTTCCACCCCAGGAACCTTTGCACCTGCTGTTCCCTCAGCCAGAAATTCTATTCCCTCATTGGCTCTTCTTCCTCACTGTCACATGTCACCATCTTGGTAGTGCCTCCCATATATATCAGGTTTAAAATGGTTCCATCTTATCCCCAGACCTTAGCAATTTCTTTTCAGCTATTAATCTCATCGCTTCTGATGTACTATATATTTTACTTATATTGTTGCTGGTCTATCCCCTCCTTCACTGCAATGTAATTTTCACGAGGGCAGAGAGTTTTTTCCATTGTATCACTGCCATTTCTCTGGCATCCAAAACAGGGTTTGGCATACAATAGACACTCAACACATATTTGTTAAATTTATGAACCTGGTAATTATTATACTGCTTCCCCCCGCCCCCCCATCACTCAACTCCATAAAGAATCAGGTGGAGGGAAGGAAGGGAAGAAGGAAGGCAGGCAGGTTGGCTCACATTTACTGATAGTTCCCCAAAGCTAACTTTAAATACTTTAGATGATGTTACGGTCTGCATGTTATGGTCTGGTTCCTGTGTTGGGAGTCAAATGTGACCTTCCTTACCTTCCCTGACCACTCCCACTCACTTTGATTTTTTTTTTTTTTGAAGACAGAGTCTCACAGTGCTGCCCAGGCTGGCCTCCAACTCCTAGGCTCAAGTGATTCCTCCTCTCAGCCTCCCACGTGCTTGGATTGCAGGTGCCTGCTACCTAACCCCACCCTTTAAAATAGCAAAACCCTCCTATCATTCTTTCTTCTCATTTATTATCCTCTGATTCTCTGCTCTTTTATCCCAATATATACTTCTTTGTCTCCTGTTCCAGCATATAACTGTGGCAAGAAAAGGGATTTGGGGTTTTATTTACGGTTGCCCTCCAGGGCCAAAACAATGCTGGTACCTAGAAGATGCTCACTTAGCCTCTGTTGAGTGATTAAACCCTCATTCAGATGTGGGAAAACTGAAGCAGAGAGAATCTGATTGTCTTAACTAAAGTTGATAAACATTCAAAGATCTCTGCCTTCATCAAAGCTCTCATCTCATTTGTTCTCAGCAGGTCTCTGAGTTAAGGATGGACAGTATTCACTCCATAAAACAGATGAGGAAACTTAGGTGCAGAGTTTTCAGTTCATCACCCTGATAGCAAACCCCAGGCTGTCTACAAGTCTAAATCCTTGTGTGCTTTTTTCACTTTCTTCAATCCTCATACGTGCTTTAGGTCTTGAATTTTTCAAAATTATATCTTAAACCACTCTCTCACGGGTCAAAGATGAAGTTGCCTGTCCAGGTGGACACCGTCCATTTTGCCTGAGACAACCTGAAACCCCTCCTGCCTATTCCAGGATTCCTTAAGCTTTAGCTACCATATACATATCACGGTGGGCAACTTCTCGGGAATGTCTTTCCTTTGCCTGGTGAAAGCAAAAACTGCTCTCCCAGATGACATGCTAAGACTCCTTCTCAGTGAGTACATCCTGGATCTGTTGTTCATTCTATCAAGCATTTATTATGTCTACCAGCTACAGTGAGAAACTGTCACAGTTTGCCCAGGACCCAGGGACCTCCATGGGACACAAGACCTTCAGGGCTAATGCTAGGAAAGTTTCAAGCAAACCAAAATGAGTTGATCATCCAAACAGGCTGAGCTTTGTGGGTTTTGTGTTTGTCGATTTTTTAAAAATTCTACATTAGGGTGAATGAGGGCTGTCCAAAATGTCCACAACTCAATCTCCCGAACCTGTAAATAATGATCTTATATGGCAAGAGGGACGGTGCAGACGTGATTAGGTTATAGTTACAGGGTGTGTGAGAACCCCAGGCCACCTCACATGGTAAGCCAAATTGAAAGGGAAACAAAGGTCCTTGAATGGGGATGCCAGGCAAGTGGCTGGGAGCAGCCTAGCGCCTCAAAGGACTCCCAGCACCTGAATTTTGGAAATAACAGTTTATTTTATTTTATTTTTTAAATTTTTTTATTGTTGGTTGTTCAAAACATTACATAGTTCTTGATATATCATATTTCACACTTTGATTCAAGTGGGTTATGAACTCCCATTTTTACCCCATATACAGATTGCAGAATCACATCAGTTACACATCCATTGATTTACATATTGCCATACTAGTGTCTGTTGTATTCTGCTGCCTTTCCTATCCTCTACTATTCCCCCTCCCCTCCCCTCCCCTCCCATCTTCTCTCTCTACCCCATCTACTGTCATTCATTTCTCCCCCTTGTATTATTTACCCCTTTCCCCTCACTTCCTCTTGTATGAAATTTTGTATAACCCTGAGGGTCTCCTTCCATTTCCATGCAATTTCCCTTCTCTCTCCCTTTCCCTCCCACCTCTCATCCCAGTTTAATGTTAATCTTCTTCTCATGCTCTTCGACCCTACTCTGTTCTTAGTTACTCTCCTTATATCAAAGAAGACATTTGGCATTTGTTTTTTAGGGATTGGCTAGCTTCACTTAGCATAATCTGCTCTAATGCCATCCATTTCCCTGCAAATTCTATGATTTTGTCGTTTTTTAATGCAGAGTAATACTCCATTGTGTATAAATGCCACATTTTTTTTTATCCATTCGTCTATTGAAGGGCATCTAGGTTGGTTCCACAGTCTTGCTATTGTGAATTGTGCTGCTATGAACATCCATGTAGCAGTGTCCCTGTAGCATGCTCTTTTTAGGTCTTTAGGGAATAGACTGAGAAGGGGAATAGCTGGGTCAAATGGTGGTTCCATTCCCAGCTTTCCAAGAAATCTCCATACTGCTTTCCAAATTGGCTGCACCAATTTGCAGTCTCACCAGCAATGTACAAGTGTACCCTTTTCCCCACATCCTCGCCAGCACTTGTTGTTGTTTGACTTCATAATGGCTGCCAATCTTACTGGAGTGAGATGGTATCTTAGGGTGGTTTTGATTTGCATTTCTCTGACTGCTAGAGATGGTGAGCATTTTTTCATGTACTTATTGATTGATTGTATGTCCTCCTCTGAGAAGTGTCTGTTCAGGTCCTTGGCCCATTTGTTGATTGGGTTATTTGTTATCTTATTGTCTAATTTTTTGAGTTCTTTGTATACTCTAGATATTAGGGTTCTATCTGAAGTGTGAGGAGTAAAGATTTTTTCCCAGGATGTAGGCTCCCTATTTACCTCTCTTATTGTTTCTTTTGCTGAGAAAAAAACTTTTTAGTTTGAGTAAGTCCCATTTGTTGATTCTAGTTATTAACTTTTGTGCTATGGGTGTCCTATTGAGGAATTTGGAGCCCGACCCCACAGTATGTAGAACGTAGCCAACTTTTTCTTCTATCAGATGCCATGTCTCTGATTTAATATCAAGCTCCTTGATCCATTTTGAATTAACTTTTGTGCATGGCGAGAGAAAGGGATTCAGTTTCATTTTGTTGCATATGGAGGAAATAAACAGTTTATAAAGGCAAAACCACAAGGACAATTGAGGCACATGTAGGTCAGAAAAGGCCTTGTGAGACAGATATTTTGATTACATGGGAGAATTGTTTTGATTATACATTTTAGAGTCATTTTTGTTATACATCAGGGCCATAGTCAGGGACGTGAGAAGGTCCTACTGTTCTGTCAACACAGATACAGCTGTCAGGGGGCAGAAAAGAAAACATTCTAAGCAAGCATAAAATGGAATCAGGTCAGAACAAAATGGCGTTACTTTGGTTCTTTTCCATTTCTGGTATGGATCTGAGGTGGGGAGATGATCCTGCACCACCCTGGGACCCTTGAGTGGAAGACAAAGCAGGCAAAGCAATGATGGAAGGAGGGCGAGGGGAGGCTGGAGGGACAGGCTTTGAAGACAGAGAAAGAGACTGCAGGCCAGGAACGTGGGCAGCCTGAGAAGGCAAGGAAATACATTCTCCCACAGCTTGCAGAAGGAACAGAGCCCCACCAGGACCATGGTTTACAGAGCTCTGTCTTCCAGAAATGTAAGAAACTTGATTCACGATGTTGTAACCTAGCAACCCACAGCACATCTGCCTGCACCTTTGCCAGCCCCATCGCCCTCTTCCCACAGCCAGGAACCATCCTCTGCTTTTGAGGACTTGTGTGATTTCATTGGCCCACCAAATAATCCAGAATGATTCTCTAACTTTAGATCAGCTAGTTAGCAACCTTAATTCCATCTGCAGACCCAATTCCCCTTTGCCATGGAACATACCATATGCATAGGTTTGGGCGATTAGGAGGTAGACATCCGGAGGGTGTGGAGGGGCGCGGCTGCCAACCTCCACTGCAATCCCAAGCAATGCCATTTTAAGTGAAAATGTATATTCAGATGAAAAGATATCCTTACATAATTATAGTATCTTTATATGCCATTATCAAAAGCTGGAGACAACCCAATGTGCTTCTACTGATGAGCAGATTATTTTACAAAACTGTGATGCAGCTTTCCATGACCATCTATTCAGCTGAAATGAGTAGGTTGTCAGTATGGGCAGCAACATGGATGACTCACCAGTGCATGATGCTGAGGGGAGGAAAACAGGTCCAGGGGCTCTATGATAGAAGGCCCCTGGTGAATGCAGTTCTGATAACAACTGATAACAACCTACAGGCAGCAAATAGAACAGTGGTTGGCAGGAGCTGGGGATTGGACTGGGGCTGGGGTGACTGCAAAGGCACCTGAGGGAACATTTGGGGGTAGTAGAAATGTTCTATATCTTGATTGTGGTGATGGGTTCACAACTGATTTTGTCAAAACCCATATGGTAAACAGGGGACATTTTATTGTATGTAATTTAGATGTCCATAAACCTAAATTTTAAAGGTTTTTTTTTGGGGGGGGGTGAGAAGGGAAGGAGGCTCTGCATGAAAGATGTTACTTGTGTTGGTGTCTGTCATCCTGGAGAGGGACACACCACGACTATTTCTTCACTTGAGTGGTCAGAGGTAGGGGTGATCAGCAGCACTGTGACTTTCATGGGCCACTTCCTCCATTAAAAAAAAAAAAGTGAAAGATTATGTTCTATGGACTGCATGGTTTTAATTTTTTCTTCTGGTTTTAGCAGAAATTAGAACTTTTTCATGGATCTTTAAAAGAGGTAAACCTTCATACTGTGCCTCGTGGGAAAGTCCACCCTTGTGTGACCCAACAAATTGAATGACCAGGAGTAGGAATGGTCCCTCAGTTCCTAGAGCTGTCATTGATTTTTCAATAGTTCCCAACAAACTTGCTAACCTCTCTCAGCATCAGTTCCCCAATGAGCAAAGAAGGAATAAAAATCCAGCATTCACTTAAAACCTGTTCTTAAGGTCAGAGATATTAAAAATGTATTCAACAAATATTTGCTGTGTACCAGGGACTATTTATTCCCTCACCTGAATTCCCTCGAAAGAACACTCTATCATTACATATGTACAAAACAGGAGATTCTTTTAAAAATCACTTGCCTTTCCTTTGCTGTTTAAATTGTTCCTTCAAATATGGATCAGTCTTCATGTATATATACAGGGAGTGGCCACAAAGATTTAATTACAATTAAATTCTGGATAAATCATGCATTTCTAGTGGGAGATTTCTTTCAACAATTTGTATGATATTTCCTCCAGTGCGTCCATAACTGTTTATGACATGTCTCCATAAGTCAGTGCATCCCACATGTTAAGGTTTAGATAGGAGATGTCCACCAGAAGCTCACATGAGACAATGCAAGAAAGTTCAGAGGTGAGATGGCTGGGTTATGAGAATCTTAACCTAATCAGTGCATTAATCTCCTGATAGGGATTAAATGTAAGTATAAGCAGGTAGAGGAGACTAGAGAAGGAGGTAATGGGGGTGCGTCTTTGGGGTTTATATTTTGTCCTTGGTGAGAGGAAAAGCCCCCCCACTTCCTATTGTCATGTCCTGAACTGCTTTCCTCCACTATACACTTCTGCCATTATGTTCTGCTTCACCTTGGGCCCAGAGCAATGGAATCAGCTGTCTATGGACTGAGACCTCTAAAATTGTGAGCCCCAAATTAACTTTTCTTCTTCTAAAATTGTTCTTGTTAGGTCTTTTGGTCACAGCAACACAAAGCTGACTAAAATACCACATTTATCTTTCCTTTAATTCCATTCTTTGAGAGTTGAATTAATGATAGTGGTAGTGGGTATAGAACATGCATGATTAAAGGAAAAATCTTTTACCTAAGAAATGTCTCCATTGCTGGCCTCTACCTACCCCTGACCTCTGTTGACCATCCTTTCCTTTGAGTTAAATATTGGCTTTTCCCTCTGAGATCTCTTTGAAGGCTCAAATACTCCCTCCACCTCTTCCAAATGGAGAACTGGAGAGAGAGTAGGACCACAAGAGGAGGAAGCACCCAAAAGAATCTGAGACAACCTTCAGCCCACCCACCCCCAGCAGAGGCTGATCCTAGATGCTAATTCCTTGTGATTCAGCCAAAAGAGTTTAACCCTTAGCACCTGTGCTAAAGATCTGGGTTGTCAGAACAGTCCTTTGTGTCAATCTCATTTAGAACTTTACTATCTTAATGTCATCAATAACAAACTCCTTAAATGCCCTCTATAGTGTTTCATTCTATTGTTAGAAATTAGCTACATATGCAACTTCTGTATCCACTACTTTTATAATTTTTCTCTAGCAACTATGAATTCAGAAGAACCTCAAATGGTACAGCTTATTTTCTCAAATAGGCAAGACCTTGAATAGTACCTAGTTGACTCTTTCATTACTTTAAGATTTTTATCTGTTTCTTTTAGTAACTGATCCCTTTGAAATCAGTCTTTACATATCGATCACTCATTTAAAATTATTCTTTTCTTCCCTGCCCACTATTTATCTCGTCCTTGACGTCTTCACATGAAGCAGAAACTTGCTGACGCCAGTTCTGAAGGTTTCATTACATGATACTCATGCTCAGAGCCCAGTTTGAAACTTAAAAAAAAAAAAAAAAATAGTGTTTCTCATCAGACAAGTATTGTAAGCTTAACAACTACAAAAGTATATACGTCTACCTCTTCTTAATAGAACCGCTCTTTATATTTCTCTGTGGCCTTTCAACTCTTCAGGCTTTTGCCGTATCAACTTCTGTAACTGGAGATTCCCAGGCCACTGCAACCTGAGCGCCGGAATGAGAGGGCGTGGCTTAGTGGGAACACAGATTTCCAGCTCTTCTCCCTAAATCTGTCTGGCCTTGAGACTATGGGCTGCTCTTTCTAGGGCTGGTGGCCCATGATTTGTTCTCGCAGTCTGATGATTAAGGGGAGCAGGTAATGGCACTAGCTGCTGCTCTAATTAGATGGAGAGAAGCGCAGCACAGGTGGGAAGGGCTGCATCCCTTAGGGGAACAAAGCGGTTCTGTGAGCTGGGGGAGGAAGAAGGCGCAGAACAGTGAAGAGAGGCGCTGGGCCATAAAACCAGCCCTAGGCAAAGGGACAAACAGGAAAAGGCCACTCTGAACCATTCACTCTGGCCCTGATTGAACATTATGTTCACCTGGGGAATTAAAAAAAAAAAAAAAAAATCAATGTGGACCCAATCTCCAGAGTTTCTGGTTTAACCTGCCTGGGTTGGGGTTGGACAAGGACATTTATAAATATTCTCCAGAGAAGGTTAGAATGAAGCCTTTGGATTCCAGTTGGATATATTAGGATGGATTTGTTTATTTTAAAATATACACAGATAGATTTATATATGAATGCATTCGTGAGTGAATATGCACAGGTATTTCCTGATTTCATCCTCTGAGATGGCCCAGAGGCAGTGACATCCCGTGTTAAAAGAGTATCTGCACCAGATCTTGCTTCTAAACACCACCCTCCAGGGAAGGAAACAAGGCTCCCTGAAAAAATGGTGGGTTCTGAGGCCTGACACAGGGAAACTACAAGATTAATCTGGAGCATTTTTGTGGTACAGTGGTCCCCTATTCCCTGGGGAGCCAGCTTCCAAGACATCAGGGATGCCTGAACCAGGAAGACTACCAAACCCAATATATAAATTTATAAATAGTTTATAAATTAGGCACATAAAAGTTTAACAACCCAAACAACACAAAATCCTAGGTTCAATACCCAGAACTGCCAAAAATAAAATAAGCAATAACTAAAAATAAAAGAGAATAATTATAACAATGTACTGTAATAAAAGTTAAATGAATGTGGTCTCTCTCTCAAAACATCTTATTGTATTGTACTCACCCTTGTTATGATGATGATGTGATATGATTCAGTGCCTAGGTAATGAGATGAATGATATAGGCACTCTGATATAGTGTCAACTACTAAGGATCACTTGAACACAAGCACTGTGGGACTTTGACAGTTGAGATTTCATAACCAAGATGGCTACCAAGGGACTAACAGGCAGGTAGCATATACAGTGTGGACATGCTGCATAAAGGGAAGATTCATATCCCGGTAGGAAGGAGCAGGATGGTGAGCAATTTTATCCCACTATTTAGAAAGGAGCACAATTTACAACTTATGAATTTTTTTGTTTCTGGAACTTTTCCATTTAATATCTTCAGACTGTGGTTGACCATGTGTAATTAGAACTGCAGGAAGTGAAACCTCAGGTAAGGGGTGACTACTGTACCAGAAAAAATTTTTTTTTTTATACCGGGGATTGAACCCAGATTAACCACTCAGTCACATCCCCAGCTCTTTTTTTTTTTTTTTTTTTTTTGTATTTAATTTAGAGACAGAGTCTCACTGAGTTGCTTAGAGCCTCACTGAGTTACTTAGGGCCTTGCTAAGTTGCTGAGGCTGGCTCTGAACTCGTGATCCTCCTGCTTCAGCCTGCCCAGTGGCAGAGCCCTACTGGAATTACAGGTGTGCAACACGGCGCCCAGCCAGAAAGTAATTTAAAAAACAAACAAAAAAACATAGGAATGAAAAGTGAGGTGCACAGGTCAAAAGAACATTGGGGCCAGCCTGAAAGAGCTCCTAATGGCCAAAATTGGAATCATTTGTGCAACAAAATTTTAAAAGGACAATATTGAATAATAACACAAAGCCTAAAATAATACCCATGGGTTTATACTAGTATAAATACATGATTTAAAAAAGTAAATAAGTGGGGGAGAAGGAAAAAATTCTTCCTTTCAGACAGAATTCCAAATAATGATGTGAAAGAAATAAGAGCTACAGGAAACTGCCTTTAGGAAGCCAGAGCAAGGATCGCTGTGGACAAGATGCACAGGCAGACCTTAAAATCACTGGGCAAAACTGGATATTTGTGTAACCTCAAAGCGTTTCCCTCAAAATATTTATTAGTTATTGTGGTGGATTTAACACATCATACTTTTAATTTATTTATGTATCCCTCAAAAATTGGGGGCTTCCTTCCCCACTCTGGAGTGTGGGTGGGACTTGATGCTTCACTGACTGATAGGTATGGAAAGGGGAAGAGCAATAATTCACAGTGGAGAAGGTGGGACACACCACGACAGGGGACCAAGGTGAGCATCACCTGGGATAAGCTCTGTTGACACTGATCAGATGCCCCTGATCGGATGCACCAGGAAGGCCATGTAACCTCACTGGTATTTTTTTCCCCAAGTCCATAACCCCAGGTTAACCAGGAGAATTTATCAGACAAACCAGAGAGAATTCCACAGGATACCTGACTGGGGATTCCAATCAGCCTCCGGGGTTGAGAAGGATAAGGCAGAAATTTGAGCTGAGTCACAAAGTGATAAAATGCCATCATCCATTTGAGGAAAATGATGAGAAACTTGTTATGGTAAACTTCTGTAGTGGACACGGAGAGGGGTGGTGAAAAATGAGGGCAGAGGGGCAGCAGGTTAGTCTTTAATACCTTGCATACTGCTGGGTTTGATCCTCAGCACCACATAAAAATAAATGAATAAAATAAGGGTATTATGTTCAACAACTAAAAAATAAATATTTTTTTAAAAATCCATTGTCAGAAATCTATTTAGCCCAAACTGGAGCCAAACACACAATGGGAAGCCATTATAATTTTTTAGACAAGATGTAATTGAATTTCATATTTGATGTGAGTTTTTAAATTATTCTGCTGTTACTTAAATGCTTCATAACAATAACAATCATTTAAAACATCATGCACATTTATTTTTTTTGCAGGATGTGTATTTGTGTGGACAATAGAAGAAAAATATTTCAGAAAATATTTGTGGTTTTTTGTATGTTTCTGCATAGTACCACACTCTCCCTAGTTAGACATCCTTGGAAGGGGCTGGGAAGAGGAAGGATTCTAATAGAAATGTAACAGGAAAGGAAGAGTTGAAGATTAGTTTCCTAAGGGCAAGGAAGGATTGTGTAAGAAATAATTTGCAAGCAAGACTGAGCCAAGACTGGTTGGATAGACCATGGAGTTAATTGTAATGTAACTGCAGACCAGAAAGGAAGAAACAAAACAGGTCCAGTCCTGTAGCTGCAGGAGTGACCTGTCAGTAGCTAGTTTAAAATTTTTTTCAGAAGCAGATCTCTAGTAGAAGTGTGATATTCTCCTGAGCCTTTACAACAGTGTTCCAAGAGAAATATGTGGACAGGATTATCCAGTTATTGATCCTGTGTGCTGGAGTTGTCTAGAATGAGTAGATATGGGCCAGGAAAACTCAGTCTCCCAAAGAAATAAGACTCCCTTCCAACACACTTCCATCTCACAGGTGGAATCCTGTTTCTTTCTTTTTTTCTTTTTGGTAATAGGGATTGAACCCAGGGGTACTCAATGACTGAACCACGTCCCCACCCAGCCCTTTTTATTTTTTTATTTAGAGACAGGGCTTGCTAAGTTGCTTAAGACTTCACAAAGTTGCTGAGGTTGGCTTTGAATTTGCGATCTTCCTGCCTCAGCCTCCCTAGCAGCTAGGATTAGAGATGTGCACTGTACCACGCCCAGCTTTGAATCCTGTTTCTTAAAGGGATACCCAAGAGCTCCTTGTTTTAATGATATCAGACAACTTTTACACGACTGGTTCCTATCTAATTGTTAAAAATACGCATCAAGGGCTAGGGTTGTAGCTCAGCGGTAGAGTGCTTGCCTAGCATGTGCGAGGCCCTGGGTTTGATCCTCAGCACCACATAAAAATAAATGAATAAAATAAAGGTATTGTGTCCAAAAACAACTAAAAAATAAATATTTTTTTAAAAATCCATTGTCAGAAATCTATTTAGCCCAAACTGGAGCCAAACACACAATAGAATACTACATAATCATTATGTATGATGATAGGGATGATTTTGACATAGAAAGATTTCTATAAATACCTTGAATGAAAGGAAATAAATCCCACATGAATATGTGCTAGTTCATAGAAATAATATTATATAAATTGTGCATGAGAGTATGTGCCTGCATATGTGCACAGAGGACTATGTGGAAATGTATTCATTAGCTTGAGATCTGATTATCTCTGAGAGATGGTGTTTTGACTTGTTTTTACATTTTCCTTTGGGCTTTTCTTGCCACTTTTAAATTATGAGTCTACATTTTATTTTTTTAAGTATTTTTTAGTTGCATATGGACACAATACCTTTGCTTTATTTATTTTTAAGTGATGCTGTGGATCAAACTCAGTGCCCCTCACGTGCAAGGCAAGTGCTCTATCACTGACACTGAGTTATAACCCCAGTCCCTGCTGAGAGCCACGGCTGAGTCTGTATGGCCCCTGGCATTTTGCCAACAGTATTGATTGACAGGCGAGGCATTACTATCCGCCTCTGCCGCAACTTTTGAGTTCTCGCACTATTTTGGAGTTCTCGTGGGGATTTCCGGGGATTCCCCGAGAGTTCCCATTGGTTGGGGAAGTGCAGGAGGAGGGATTTCCGGGAGAGATATTTCCGGCTGGGGGTTCCTGGACAAGCCTCGTGGCGTTCAGGACGATTCCCTGGGAGCTGTGTGAAGTGTTTTCCTACAGTTTAAAAATAAAGTTTGTTCCTGCTTCAGTGGCTAGTGATTTGTGCCCAGCCAGACTGCGGCAAGTCCCTACATTTTATTTTTGTAACCAGAAAAACAAACTATTTTCATGTTAAAGCAAAGCATTTATTACATTTCAAAAAGCTCATTGTACTCTGAATATTTCCTACATCAATAATTATGACTTCAAATAACTATAAACATTTTAAAAATAAAATTTTAAATTCAATTATTAAATAAATAATTAAATTAAAACAGTATTTTTATATAGCTGCACTATAGTTTATGTAACATGTCTCTAGTTTGGGGCATTGGAGTCATTTTTAACTTTTGATAAGCGAATGGGTGAATATCTTGATGTACATATAAATCCTGGAGGCTTTTTTATATATTTATTTTGCTTTAGGTGGACATAATATCTTTATTTTACTTTTATGTGATGCTGAGGATCGAACCCAGTGCCTCACACATAAAATTTCCCCAAATTCTACCACTTGAGCCATAACTCCAGCCCAAATCCTGGAGTGTTTGACTAGCTCATTGGAATACAGAGAAAAACTTACAGAAATAAAATGCATTTTATAAGTATGATCAGATTGTCTACCCATTGCTCAAAGGATTTTTTTCTAGCTTTATTTGTGTATTATTTTTTAAGTAAACTTTGCTATTCAATAATTAAAAACAAATAATCTTACTGGGCACAGTGGCACACACCTATAATCTAGCTACTCAGGAGGCTAAGGCAGGAGGATCCTTTGCCCCCAGGAGTTTGGGGCTAGCCTGGGCAACTTGGCAAAATCCCATCTTAAAATCCAAACTAACCAACCAAACAAACAAACAAAAAACAATTTGATTAATTTGGATTTGTTTAGTTCCTGGGGAGGCTGGACATTTTGCTGTTATTTTTAAATATAAAGTACTAAATTTATAAATTATCTTTTGATGGCCTTTATTAATTTCAATTTAAATTGAGGAAGGGAGGTCATTGATTTATATGAAATCTTTTCTATCGTAAGGCCATGCGGTCACTTCTATAATTTTGCAAATGTTTTGTTAACTTTATAGTCTTTCATTTTTTATTATATTTGATGTGGTTTTAAAACTAAATATAGAAGCAATGTGTGGCTTTTGTGTTCAAATCTAGTGTATAGTTTTCTTTCATAATATTATTCCATTGATTTTTTACTCCTGAAAAGTCCTTCCACATTCCAGACTCAGATAGTTGGTCACTTAGTCATCTTCATTTGACAGCTTAATTATTTATATTAAGTTCCTTTGATATCCATGTATTTTGATGTTTGATATGGGAGGATGGTCTAAATTACTTTTTCGCAAATGGTTAACCTCCTTTAAGATACTCAGTTATGACTAAGTCTACTGCCTAATGGTTGGACCAGCTTGAAGGTTATTTCTTCCGTAATAATTTGGAAGAGTTCATTGCTTGCTAAAAGCAGCTTATCAAAAATTCGAACAGCTGTCAATTATTAGCCCCCTCACCTTATTTCACACCTATGCTACTTTCCTGTTCCCAACTTCAGTGAGCCATGAATCAACACTCCTTCCCCCATGTGGATTTCAGTATTTTAAATGGCAGCCCTGGAGTACAGCAGAGACAGGTACTGAATAGGAGTGCAAAGAATGTGGCTACTACAGAGTTATCCTTATGCATTACAGAGGTAACTGATAGGTGCTCCACATCCAAGATGCCAAATCTTGGGTTGCATGGACACCTCCAGCTATCATATGCATCTCTTAGACATTTAGGTTCATAAAACTTATTGAATGTGACAGAGTCAACTAATGTGTTTAATCCCTGGGCAGTTGTAATTTGCAACTGATTTCATGAATAGTTTTCCTGACTAGTTTAGAAAATTCGTGCATTGGGAAATGGTGGGTGGGGGGGGGGGGTAACACATGTCTCTGCCTAACTGCCTTCTTTACCCAGAAGTCCAGTAATATTTTCGTACTTAACCTATTTATTTTATTTGAATGAACCCTTCAGAGAGTCCCTCGTACTAGCTTATCCAATGACCATGTAATAAACTTGTAATATATGTAAAATATGCAAAACATCCCATGTTTCTTTGCTTCACTATTCATAAACTTGGAATTTGTTACCTGGTATTTTTGCCTAAAAGGTAACAACATTTTAATCCTCATAGCCACTGTAAATGTACTTCAAGCTAATTTCATCAACATGATATTTTCCTATAGGGCTTTCTTACTCAAAATAACTTCATCATAAAATTTCCCCAAATCTAATTTTTTTGTGTGTAAAAAAAGTGTGCTTTCCATTCTATTGTGGGTCTAATTATTTATGTGTTTTTAATAACTATCCCATTTCAGAGGTTGCCAAAAAATAACACATTAGCACCACGGCATCGTTATCCCTCAGCAGGATCTCCTGGGTGGGCTATGTGGCTACTTTCATTCTGAGTACAATTTCTCCTTAGTGAATTCATCTTTTAATGGACTTTTCTTGTGTACTGTAGCAAAATAACCCTACTCAGCTCTGATCCACCCTCTGTAAGTGATTAGAGATAAGTGCACTTGTGAATATTCCGCTCTGATATGTTCATCAGTCACAAATAAACAGCAGAATCAACCTGCCCTTGGGGCTGCGGAGTCCGGATTTTAAACTATATGCACTTAATTCACCTGACTCTGCAATGACTCTAATTAGCCTTGTAAAGAGGCTGAAAATAAAAGGAAAAAAACAGGCTATCCTGACAGATCAGTGATGTGTTTCTTCTTTCCTCCCATCAAATGTTGAGAAACTTAACTGAGTTGGAAAAGTAGCTTCAGCTATTGCCTCTGGCACTGTGCTCCATTGTCCTTGGCTCTGGATTCCTGTTTCCATGGTCTTTTTCAAGGCTCCTCTCTGGGACCCCCACACCCCTATTCAGTGCATAGATCACTATCTCTGTCCCTGAGCCTAGCCGTGTGTCCACCCATTATGTTCTTGCTCCTCCAAACTTTGTTTAAGAGGCCAGAAATGATGCTAATGGACATGCTTTCAAGGCCACAGTGTGTCAGAGCTACATTTTCATCATTTCTTAAAAATAGATAGTATGGGTTTTTCCATTATGTAGGAAAGAAAGAAAACCCAAAGTGTTTCTCAGACAAGAAGTATACTCTAAAGTTGGCATTAAAAGTCAAATCCATATGAAGCTATAGAGTTAGACTTGTGTAATTTTCTCTTTCTTCCTTTCTTTCTTTCCTTCTTTTTTTTTTCTTATCCAAAGGGATTTTTGTGTTAGATACCTGTTGTTCTGGTTGGTAATAATTAGGATACCTAGTTGTTTTCTGATTATAGAAAATACATTTATTTTCTGATTTTAGAAACTATTCCTACAAATGGCTTAGAGCAGTCATGCTCAAAGTATGGTCTCCAAGACAAGTACAGAAACTGAGAGATGATACCAAGTTTTGACAAGGATGTGTAGCAACTGAAGCTCTCATTTCCACATAGCTGATAGAAGTGCAAGCCAGTAAAGCCATTTTGGAAAACAATATTGGTAGTTTTTTGCAAAGTTAAAAAAAAAAAAAAGACTCATACATGTACCATAAAACACAACTACCCCACTCAAGAAAAATAACATTATATGTCCATACAAAGACTTATATGTAGAAGCAACTTGCAACAACCCAAATTTCTATTGAGAAACTGATGTGACTCCATTTTTTAAAATAAATAACAGTAGCTTCTACCTCAAGGCCTGTCCTAAGGAAGGGGATGTGACCCTTGTCCTTGGAAAAACTCACAGAGCCTTTCTAAGCAGATAACCACCCTGCTGAGTTGTTTGTCTGTAAATAACAGGAGAGGTCTGAGGCGCCAGGTGTCCCTGACTCAGTTAGGCTAGGTGAGGACCCATAGCAACCCCCTAGCAACCTCCAATCAGCATGAGACAGGGAAAATACCTGGGATGCCAGATGACCCCCCAGTAGTTTATGGTGGTTGATAACATGTTGGGAAACCATGTAGTTTAGCACATACACCCCTCGTGTCTAAACCAGTCAGTTCAAAAGAATCCCCCTCTTGTACTAACCAATCACCCCTACCCAACTTGTTCCCGCCAGTGAATGTGCTAATCAATGTTAAGAGTTGTTGTTTGACTTTCCCGTGGTATGGAATGATTTGCTGTATGATATTGTGATGCATAGAGTATCCCCCCCAAACCTATAAAATCTCACTGAACAAAGGACCGGGACTCACTCCCTGGGACCGCTGTGTCGGGAACGGTTGTGAGTCCAGGCTCAAGCTTGCAATAAAGACTCTTGTGTGATTGCATCGGATTCGGCTCCTGAGGTCTACTGGGGTCCCACGAATCTGGCATTACACTATAAACTGGTGAGTGAATACCAGTTGTAGTGTATTCATCTTATAGAAAATTACACAGCAAGAAAAAGGAATGATATATATGACTACATGGATGAGTATCAAAGACATTATTTTAGGTAAGAAGTCAAACACAGAAGTCTACATATATACTATTTGACTCCATTTATGTGAAATTCTATTAAAGGTAAAAGCTATAGTTATAGGAAGAAAATCAGTGGTTACTGGAGCAGGGGAACAAGGTGAAGAGGATAGATTGCAAAGAGACAAGAGGAACTTTTTGGAAAATAGAACTATTCTACATCTTGATGTTGGCGGAGATTAAATGTCTGCATACAATAATCAAAGTTCATCCAATAGTACACTTAGACCAAATAAATTTTTTGTACATTATACCTCAATAAAATCAAGAACAAAGGAAAGAAGGGAGGAAAAGAAAGAACTATGCACTGAAAACAGGAAATATTTCTGAAAGTAAATGAAATGATAGAAGGGAAGAAATACAATTTCACTAGGTCCCGAAAGGAGACAATTTTGAATCACGATCAATAAGCCTGAAGTGGAATGTTTTCATCTTATGTTCATCACAATGAGTTCTGAAACATCTTTGTAACACAAACACAGAGTGTCAGGACCCACAGTACATTTCATTCTTGCCACATTATGTCAGACCTTGTGAGTCGGGGAGCCCTGTTAGACATGGAGACATCTGAGCCTTCGCCACAATGTGCTCCACAGGCCTTCAGAGCAAGCCTTCAGAACAAGGTCCACTCTCTCTGAAAACAAAATGTTATTCTTACTATATTTCTCATTTTGTTTTTCATTTTACCAGCACCTCAGAGATTAGCGTCAAAAACTTAATGCTTCCATCGATGGATCAAGGCTGTTTCTATGGCAACACCTCCAATTCTCACGAACTGCAATTTTATGTCAATTTACTATTAATGGAAGACAAAACAAAAGCAAGCAGACAGAACAGAGAAAACTTAGTGCCCAGCAGAGTCAGGAGAAAAGGGACTCAATGTGTCATATGCAAGGATTTTAATGTTGGTGGGCCATGAGGCTGTTTAGCACTTAACCATTTCATGGGCACATGATTTCATAGAGTCTTTGAGCTAAAACACACCTTAAAAGTCGTCTAGAACCCCTTGGCCACACAAACTCAGTCCCAGAATAGAAAAGGATTGAATGAAGATCATTGGCTGGTAAGGGGCAGAGAGAGTCAAGACCAGAACCAGGATGTAGAATTTAAGCCTGGGGTTCGCCTTTCTGACCACATATTATCTCTTCCATCTGTTAGCTCCAATAGCTTAGGCTTAGCAAAATACTTTTTGTGGAAATCCATTGCACCGAATACCAAGAGTTTCTCAGCCTGATCTACCAACAAGGAAACTGAGCCCCTCAATCATGGTCAAGCAGGACCATTGCCTGTGACTGAGAGGTAGAATTAGCAAGACTGTGTCTCTCAAGTCCCAACTGCAGGAAGCATACCCCACTCTAGGGATTTAATTCAAAATGAGATTTAATATAGAGTATTGGATGCATATGAAATTGGTGGAAGGACTGGAGGAGTGGGCTTAGGGCAGATCCCCAGGAACAATGCCCAGAACACAGCAGAATGGACCCACCATTCTGGATCATGGACCACATTTGTTGGTGGATCAAACTATCATATCTTTCCAACCAGAAAGATAGAAATCAATAGGATGCCACTGGAAGTATTGATTCCAAGAAAATGCTAGTACAGATAAGATTCAGGATCAGATAGGAGTCTCTGGATACCAAACATTGAACCACCCCTGGGGATAAAAAAAAAAGAAGAAACAAAAGCAAAAAAAAAAAAAAATCTAGATTCTATAACCATACCTGGCCTCAGAAAACAGACCGAAGAGGCAATAGGAAGATACCTCAATCTCATTCCCACCTTTAAGTTTCTGGTGAATGCACCTCATTAGCAGGAACTATTTTGCACCCAGAACTTTAGCTGCAGGGAAGTTTAGAAATGCAGTGTTTGTTCATGTCTGTTTGTTTAGCTTTCCAATATCTTCTGGACTGGAAGGTCACCAAAATGAGGAGGGAATAAATGCTGAGTTTCAGTTTAATATGTTCAGGTGATGGAATTTTCTTGAATATAATCCAGTTAGCTAGTTGTCATTAGTGTAAATTCACAACAGCTTGGAGCACTAGTGAAGCCGAACACCTTGAGTGGTGGGAGTCAAGTCAAAAAATACTCTGACCTACCTCCAGAAGGAGAGAATTTAAGGTCAATCAGCCACCCAGAGAGCATTTGGCAGAGTGGATTAAAAATGTTAAAGCATATAGTCTATGACTCAGTAATTCTCCTTTTCTTACTTGGAGAAACAATTGAACATGTGCATATAAAAGTGTGTATGGGAATGTTGATTTCAAATACTTTGCAGTGGTTAAAAAAAAAGTAGGGTTACCATACTATTCACCACTAAGATAAAGACTGAATAAACTATTCAGAACAACTCACAAACAATGAAGTTTTACAGGTACATATTTTTTCTACTGGAGTGATTTACCAAAAAAAAAAAAAAATCACAAAAAAAAAAAAAAATGGTCAGCATCAAATCCAAGGGTCTTGAACCCTCAGATAGATCAAGGATATGATGAGGTCAGAATGATGGCGAATTCATGAAATTTCCGGGGGTAAGGGAATTCCTGTAATCCTCTACAGGTGTAATGGAGGGGCTTTTACAGAAAACACGGCATAGGGTCCCTGTAATTAAGGAAGGGAGGCAGAGCAGACCAGGGTACAATTCACACCCAGGAAATCTCAAGTGGAAAACGGCTGCCTAAGTGCTTTGTGCAGGAGACAGACAGACCTGATGCGTTAAGAAAAGCCCCCTCTCAGAATATGGAAGGGAAAGGATGGACGAGGGTTTTCTTGGCCTGGAGTAGCCAGGTGGGAGAGAGAGCTTTGAAGTTCTGCCCAAGCAGACCCACCTGTAAGGATAAGAGTGAAGACCTGAGCGGTGGGAACACGAGGTTAAGGGAATAATTCTATAAGATGGGCCCACTCTGCTGGCTCCCACATGATTTTTCTTCCAAGAAGCAATTTACCTGCAGCCCTCCCTGACCTAAGTGGACAGGATATGTCACATTCCTCAGCAAACTACCTGTAGGAGAAAAGCAGGTATGAAGCCCAAGTTACCCTGAGGGGACTTTTGTGACTTCTACAGACCAGATCCCAGAACTCAGGGAGATAAGGATAATTCCTCCTAACCTTAAAATCTGTAAGAATTCCTGGTTAAGAATCCAGTTAAAACCACTCAGCCTGGGCCCAAGTGGCCTAGGGTTGCCATGATGTGGGGACTTGAAAGTTGGATATTATCTTGCTGTCAGTCAAAAGTCAAGAGGGGGATCTGGGCAAGACTCTCTGGAATCTTCTCTGGGATCCCCAATAAACTGGAGTGCAGGACAGGCATATTGTCTCTCTCCTCTCTGAGAGGACCCACCCTCTCCCTTGAGAGTGTCCACTTTCCTTTTACCTATCCCTTCAATAAACTCATTCCCCTCACTCTGAGCAACATGTCTGAAATCTTTCTGACTTGATCTCAAGAATCGGGGTTTGAAGGGGGTTAGTTTTCATGCCGCCTCAGTTTCCAGAAAGGCCCAGCCCTGTAACAAAGGAACCATGACGGGTGGGAACAGGCAGCCCAGTGAGCACCACCTGGGGCAGCTGGGGAGCAGCTCCAGAGCTCTGGAGGGCTGCACCAAGATGGATTCATTTCTTTTTTTTTTTTTTTTTGGGGGGGGGTGTTTTATTTATTTATTTTTTTATATATTTCTTTTTTTCTTATTTTTTTATTGGTTGTTCAAAACATTACAAAGCTCTTGACATATCATATTTCATACATTAGATTCAGGTGGGTTATGAACTCCCAATTTTACCCCAAATACAGATTGCAGAATCACATCGGTTACACATCCACATTTTTACATAATGCCCTATTAGTAACTGTTGTATTCTGCTACCTTTCCTATCCTCTACTATCCCCCCTGCCCTCCCCTCCCATCTTCTCTCTCTACCCCATCTACTGTAATTCATTTCTCTCCTTCTTTATTTTCCCATTCCCCTCACAACCTCTTATATGTAATTTTGTATAAGATGGATTCATTTCTTAGGACTGACGTAACAAAGGAATACAAGTTGAGTGGCTTAAAACAAGAGCAATTTATTGTTTCACAGTTTTAGAAGTCCAAAATCACAGGGTTAGTAGGCCCACGCTTCTCTCCAAAATCTCTGGGGAAGAATATTTCCGTACCTCTTTCTAACTTCTATTGGGTGGCCAACAAACCGTGGTATTCTTTGGTGGCAGAATAACTCCAATCTCTGCCTCCATCTTTCCACAGCCTTATCTCTTCTGTATGTTTCTTATGTACCTTCAAATTCCTTTTCTTTTAAGGATACCAGGCATTGGATTTCAGACCCATCCTAGTCCTGTATAACCTCATTTTCATTTGAGTACACCAGCCAAGACCATTTTCCCAAATGAAAGCACACTCCCAGATACTGGGGTCTAGGATTTTAGCATATCTTTTGAGGAGACAGAATTCAACCCCAAATATGAGGAAAGTGAGCAAACCCAGGAAGAGACAGCTACGAAACTAACCTGGGTGAGTTTTTTTTTTTTACCAAGAACACCCAAAAGGTAAAAAATATGTAGTCCCCTTATATTTCCTCCCTCCTGCCTTGGCCTTTGAAAGCAAAGGTGAGCAATCAGGAAGCAGCTGGGGATTGGTAAGGAGCAGGACAGATTGCTACACATCTTTCTTCCAAGGTAGACATCCACTAACTATAGCGTTAGTGGGAGAAAGAAGACTTATCTTTAAATGAAAACTAAAGTGGTCATCAGTATCTCGTGTTGGACATTCCAAAAACCTTATTTTGGAAAATTTCAAGCATACAAAAAAGAAAAAATAGAAGAGTGAATTCCTTGTTTACCATCACTCATCTTCAACAATTTAGTAATGACCAGTCTTTTTTTTTTAATCTATGCTCTCATCCACATCTCCTTTCCCTAGACAATTTTGAAGCAAATCCCAGCGATTATATAATCCAGAGAGAGTATCCAGTGCTATTTCAACCTGTGTCCTGAAAAATAAAAACTTTAAAAAAATAAATCATAACCCAGTATCATTGTCACACACCCATTATCACACATCTCTTAATAACATGAAATATCTGCTGAATGAGTAAGTTCACCTCTTGGCTGCATAACGTATTTCATATATTTTCTTTGTTCACCTGAGGAGGAAAAAGGATCTATTTATATACTGCAATTAGTTGCTGTTTTTTCACTTCTAATCTGCAGATCATTCCTCTCTTTCCCTTTTTCTCCTTTTACTGTTTTTTTTTTTTTTTTTTTGTAAAGAAATGGAGTCTTTGTCCTCTAGTGGTTCCCATTGTCTAGACATGACTCACTACATCTCCTTGGTGTTAACATGTTCTTCTACCCAAGTCCCTGTATTTCCTATAATTTTGATGTTAGATCTAGAGCCCATGGAAATCATTTGAGAGCTCTGAAACCCCCGAAGCCCAGGTGAATCCCAGACCTATTGCATCAAAAAATCGAAGGGTGAAGCTGAAGCATCAGAATGTTTTTAAAACAAGAAAAAGTTGGCTACGATCTACATACTGTGGGGTCGGGCTCCAAATTCCTCAATAGGACACCCATAGCACAAGAGTTAATAACTAGAATCAACAAATGGGACTTACTCAAACTAAAAAGTTTTTTCTCAGCAAAAGAAACAATAAGAGAGGTAAATAGGGAGCCTACATCCTGGGAACAAATCTTTACTCCTCACACTTCAGATAGAGCCCTAATATCCAGAGTATACAAAGAACTCAAAAAATTAAACAATAAGAAAACGAATAACCCAATCAACAAATGGGCCAAGGATCTGAACAGACACTTCTCAGAGGAGGACATACAATCAATCAATAAGTACATGAAAAAATGCTCACCATCTCTAGCAGTCAGAGAAATGCAAATCAAAACCACCCTAAGATACCATCTCACTCCAGTAAGATTGGCAGCCATTATGAAGTCAAACAACAACAAGTGCTGGCAAGGATGTGGGGAAAAGGGTACACTTGTACATTGCTAGTGGGACTGCAAATTGGTGCAGCCAATTTGGAAAGCTGTATGGAGATTTCTTGGAAAGCTGGGAATGGAACCACCATTTGACCCAGCTATTCCCCTTCTCAGTCTATTCCCTAAAGACCTAAAAAGAGCATGCTACAGGGACACTGCTACATGGATGTTCATAGCAGCACAATTCACAATAGCAAGACTGTGGAACCAACCTAGATGCCCTTCAATAGACGAATGGATAAAAAAAAATGTGGCAGTTATACACAATGGAGTATTACTCTGCATTAAAAAATGACAAAATCATAGAATTTGCAGGGAAATGGATGGCATTAGAACAGATTATGCTAAGTGAAGCTAGCCAATCCCTAAAAAACAAATGCCAAATGTTTTCTTTGATATAAGGAGAGTAACTAAGAACAGAGTTGGGAGGAAGAGCATGAGAAGAAGATTAACATTAAATAGGGGTGAGAGGTGGGAGGGAAAAGGAAAGAGAAGGGAAATTGCATGGAAATGGAAGGAGACCCTCAGGGTTATACAAAATTACATACAAGAGGAAGTGAGGGGAAAGGGGAAAAAAAACAAGGGGGAGAAATGAATGACAGTAGATGGGGTAGAGAGAGAAGATGGGAGGGGAGGGGATGGGGGATAGTAGAGGATAGGAAAGGCGGCAGAATACAACAGACACTAGTATAGCAATATGTAAAACAGTGGATGTGTAACCGATGTGATGCTGCAATCTGTATCCGGGATAAAAATGGGAGTTCATAACCCACTTGAATCAAAGTGTGAAACATGATTTGTCAAGAACTATGTAATGTTTTGAACAACCAACAATAAAAATTAAAGAAAAAAAACTCCTGCTGTTGTGTATTAAAAAAATAAAATCAATTATTTTTTTTTTAAAAAAAAGAAAATATAAATGAAGCCCAGGTATTCAGCAGTCCTGGGCTGAAGTCTTCAAGCCTTTTCATCTTCTTTAACTCTTTGACTTCTCTTTTGGGCAATAAAATTTCTTGTGAGAGTCAAAAGTCAAAAAAAAAAAAAACTTCTCAAAATGATCTCAGGGTGCAATAAACATTGAAAACTACCCATCTAGAGTTTTGATCCTAGTTAGATTCAGTTTTTTTTTTTTTCCTTGTGACATAGAATGTGTTTGTTGTGTACTCTGCACTGGATAGTTTAAATTTCCAAGCTGACCTTCTGTTTTATGACAAAGAAGTTAGAAATATCTATTACCTAAGACTGGTCAGAAAGCCCCGAGGGTGGCCCTGTTTTTCATCTAGTGGCAGGACGATTATCCCCCCTGGACAAGTTCTAAAGAATAATGGGAGGGAAAATAACATGCGTTTGATCATGTCACAAATTGTCCTTGATCACTGAGCCAGCAACACATAAATGCAGAGAAAAATATCTAAAAGGGCACATGCAAAACCAATACCAGTGATTTACCTCTGGAAAGTAATGGAGTTTGATGTGGCAGCAGTAAGGGGTGTGTATGTGTTCATGGAGAATTTTAGCTTTACCTCCAACATTTAAATTTTAGATGGAGAATAAAACATATGAATTATGTAAGTAAATATGCTGAAAAGAAAGAAAAAAAATTCCGTAGTTTTATTGGTGCATATGTACATAATGTTGGGACTCATTGTTACATTTTCGTACATGCACACAATGTATCAATATAATTAGGCCAATATCATTTCCCAGGATATCTCCTTTCTACCCCTCATCCCTCCCCCTGGTCTCCTTCCTCTACTTCACTGATCTTCTATTGATTTTCATGAGATCCCCTCCTCACCGTTCTTTTCTATTTACTTCTCTAGCTTCTACATATGAGCGAAAACATATGATCCTTGACTTTCTTGTTTGGCTTATTTCACTTAACATAATTATCTCAACTTCCATCCATTTTCCTGCAAATGACATGATTTCATTTTTCTTTATGGCTGAATAAAATTCTATAGTTTGGCTATTGTGAGTTATATACCTATTAACAGAGGTATGCTTCTATCTCTATAGGATGCTCGTTTTAATTATTTTTTGAGTTGTTTATTTTTTCACATTTTTATTGGTTCATTATAGTTGTACATAGTGGTGGGATCTGTTGTTACATATTCATACATGCATACAATATAATTTGGCCAATATCATTCCCCAGTATTTCCACCACCTGTTCCCCAGATTTCAGTTCTTCAGGATAAATACCAAGAAGTGGTATTTGGGGGTCATGTAGTGGCCTTAATCCTCATCTTTTAAGGACACTATATATTGATTTCCATAGTGAATATACTAATTTACACTATATACCAACTGTGTAAAGTGTTTCCTTTTCTCCACATCCTCTCCAGAATGTATTAATATTTCATGGCTACCATTCTGACTGGAGTGAGATAAAACCTCAGTGTGGTTTTGATTTGTGTTTCCAAAATTGCTAAAGATGTTGAATTTTTTTCATATACTTGTTGGCCATTTGTATTTTTTCTTTTGAGAAGTCTCTGTTTAGTTCATTTGCCCATTTATTAGTTGGGGGTGGGGTTGGGGTGTTAAATTTCTTGAGTTTTTAAAATATATTCTGGATGTTAATCCTCTGTCAGAAGAGTCACTAGTAAAGATTTTCTCCCATTCTATAGGTTTTCTCTTTGTATTCTCAATGGTTTCCTTTACTGTGCAGAAGCTTTTAATTTGATACCAACCCATTTGTTAACTCTTGTCATTATTTCCTGAGCTTTATGGGTCCTACTGAGAAAGTCGTTGCCTGTGCCTCTCTGTTGGAGTGTTGACCCTGTTTTTTTCAAGGCGTTGCATAGGTCTACTTCCTAGGTCTTTGAGTTAATTTTTGTGCAGGGTAAGAAATAAGGATTTAGTCTCTTTTCTTCTACATATGGATAGCCAGTTTTCTGCACTATTTGCTAAGAAAATAGATATTTTTTAAAGAGAGAGTGAGAGAGGAGAGAGAGAGAGAGAATTTTAATATTGATTTTTTAGTTTCTGGCGGACACAATATCTTTGTTTGTATGTGGTGCTGAGGATCGAACCCGGGCCGCACACATGCCAGGCAAGCGCGCTACTGCTTGAGCCACATCCCCAGCCCAAGAAAATAGATTTTTAACATTAAATTTTATTATTTTTTCCAATATACAAACATATACTTGTTATAGAAAATTTGAAAAAGTATGGAAAAAAGACATCTTTACATTATCCTTTCACAGATAGCCATTGTTAACCTTTGATATACTTCATCTAGATTTATTTTTACATATTTTAAAAATTAATTTATTATGAACAACAACACCTTCCTTGATTTTTAATCTTCTTCTTGTTGGTTTAGTAGCTACTAGTCCCTCTGCTTGGAAAAATTCAATAAGGCCTAATAATAATTATTTTGTTAATATAACATTTATCCTAAATGTTTTGTTAGCTATAATACTCACAAAAACTTGATGAAATGTGTTGTTTTATTGATCCCATTTTATAGATGAGGAAACTGGAGCTTGGGAGAAGATATATAGCTTGCCCACAGATAGCCACGTCCAATCACCTTTTCTAGCTAAAGGCGGGGATGATGCTGACCCAGGGAGCATCTCTTCGCTGAAGTTGCAAGACTTCCAGGATCAAAAGCCCTTCAGGTCTGGGTGTGCAATCCAGTGCTAGAGTGTCTGCCTGGCATGCATGAGGTCCTGGGTTATAATCCCAGAACCAACAACAACAACAAAACAAATAAATAAAAACAAGTGCTGCGAAGTCCTGACTCCCACAGTGAGCCAGGAGTGATGTATCTGAGAGCTCAGAAGCTAAAAGCCACCAGATGGCCAGAAGACGACAGCAGGGATGAATTGTGGAAAGAATGGAAGTTTCTAGCTAAACACCGGTGACAGTGTTGTCACCCCAGATGGGCCAGGTGTGAGTGGAGGAATCAGGAGCTGAAGCCCATCCATCACAATGTACTGCTTAGTACAGAGGACAAATAAGTGCACCCCTATTCCTTGAGTCTTCTATGGAATTGTCATAGAATATCTATTGGTCTGTCCTTCTCCCCTCCCTGCCTACTCTCTGCAGAAAGAACCAGAAAAGCTGGCTATGAAGGTCAGCACCTTTCCCTGGGTGCTCTGGAGTACATAAAGCCAGAGTACATTTCCTCCTGCCTGCTATGATAAGCTATTGCTGGTGACTTCTGACCTACGCTTTTGACACCTAGGAAGAGACTTATTGTATTTGGTTAAGAGTTTGGAAGACATGCTCCTAATTACATAATGTATCACTGTCTAATGTCTCTGGTTTTCCTTCACCTATGTTTGCATTACATTTACCACTGAAATGTAAAAATTGAAAGGTATAGAAAGCCGAGTTTCTAAAAAGTAGAAAAATATCAAAAATATTTGAAAAAGTAAATATGCTACTTATTTTATTATTATTATTATTATTATTATTATTATTATTATTATTATTATTGGCAACAGTCAGCCTACAAGCCTTTTTAAGATTTTTCCCTTGTGTTGTCAAAAAATCTATTTCATACAAGTGGCAGCAGAGGGCGCTCATCTTACAGGTTAATTTCTATCTGAACTTTCTGTGCCGGAAAACACTTGTTAAAATGCCTGTGTATGTCAACAAGTTTATGGTTTCTTAAAATGTGTGTGTGTGTGTGTGTGTGTGTGTGTGTAAAACAAAAGAGAGAAGATTACAGACAGATAAACGGATGGATATTACACTGATAAAATAGAAATTACTTTTGTGGCTCCTCCCCTGTCCAGTAATTCCAAAACCATGTGTGATTGTTTTAGTCATCCTTTTTGTCACTTTGAATAAAATATCTGATAAGAATAATTAGAGGAGGAAAGGTTTATTTTGGCTCAGAGTTTCAGAGGTCTCAGTCCATAGACAGCTGACTCTATTGCTTGGGCCCCAGGTGAGGCAGAAAGGATGCAGGAAAACAGCACAGAACATGACACTAAGAAACAGAGAGAGGATTCCACTCACCAGGGACAAAATATAAGCCCTAAAGCCATGTCCCAGTGACCTACCTCCTCCAGCCACACCCTACCTGCCTACACATACCATCCAATTATTCCACATCAATGGATTAATCATTGATTAAGTTACAACTCTAAAGATTTATTCATTTCACCTGTGCACATTCTGGCATTGTCTCACACATGAGCTTCTGAGGGCCACCTTCCCTTGAGAGCCGGGGGCTGTGGCGCATGCCTGTAATCCCAGCGGCTCAGGAGGCTGAGACAGGAGAATCGTGGGAGTTTGAAGCCAACCTCAGCAAAAGTGAGGCGCTAAGACCCTGTCTCTAAATAAAATTCAAAATATGGCTGGAGATGTGGCTCAGTGGTCGAGTGCCCCTAAATTCAATCTCTAATACCAAAAAAAAAAAAAAAAATCCCAATTATGTTCCCCTTGAATAATTAACACTTTTTTCTCCTTAAGCATGTTGCTTTTCTGTTTCACCATGGAAACCTTCCATCATGTGCTCAGGAAGCTGGAGCTCTGGAGTACTGCCCTCCCACTCTCCAGTGCATGTGCTTTCTCCCAGGGTCTTCTCTGGAGGACCATAGCCATTTCTGGAGCTTGTCCAGGAAAGAAGAAAGTAGATCTAGTTCCTTCTGCTGTGACTTTGGTTATGCTATCTGCGCAAACTGCTCTAACACACCTTCCCAATGTCTTTTCCCTTCGTCTCCCCTCTTCTCCCGCATATCTCTTCCTCCAAACCTTTCTTCAGTATTCCATCTGTCATCGTTCTCTACCTCAAGGTCATATGCATCACCATGTAAGCTACACACCTGTGGTAGCCAGCCTCCTAGATGGCCCCATGGTTTAGTCAGCTTTTTTGCCACTGTGACTAAAAGACCTGACAAAAGAAATCTTAGAGGAAGAAAAATTTATTTTTGGCTCATAGTTTTAGAGGTCTCCATCCACAGACAGCCTGGTCCATTCCTTGGGGCTCAAAGTGAGGCAGAAAATCATAGTGGAAGAGTGGATGGAGCAAAGTGGCTCAGGATATGGCCAGGAAAAAGAGAGAGAGAGAGAGGCTCCACTTGTCAGATAAAAAAATATATACCCCAAAGTCATACCCCCAATGACTCACCTCCTCCAGCTACACCCTACTCACCTTCTGTTACCACTCAGTTATTCCCATCAGTGGATTAATTCATGGAATGGGTTAAGGATCTCATAACCCAATTGTTTCTCCTCTAAACCTTCTTGTGTTACCTTACACATGAGCTTTGGGGAGCCACCTCATACCCAAACCATAACACCCCGTGATCCCTTCCTCCTTGTATATACACATTAAATACTGCCTTTACGTGTAGCAGAGCTGGCCTGTATTACCATTAGGATATTATGGGAATGAAGTTCTGTGAATTACAAAGTTAAGGTCACAAAATACATGTGCTTTCCACCTTGCTCTCTCTTGGATCCCTGAGCCTGCTGCCATGTTGTGAGGATACACAAGTGGTTTTGTGGAGGGTTCATATGAAGGACCTAAGTCCTACCAACAACTAGCAGTACCTTCCCATGCGAGTACAAACCTTGTGAACAAGCCACCCTTAAAGTAAATTCCCCAGCACCAATAAAGTCTGCAGATGCCTGCAACCCTGTCAACATTTTGTCTACAGCCTCCCAAGAAACCCTGAGCCAAAAGCACCCAGCAAAGTAGCTTCTGAATTCCTAACCCACAGAAACTGTGAGATAATAAATGTTTGTTGTTTTAAGATAGTAAGTAGGTTTGGGGTAATTTGCTGTGTAGCAATAAAAACTAAGACTCTTTCCATCATGCCTGACAACACAGTTAGCACTGCATGTCTTTGTGGTTTCACATCCTTGTGGTTAAAGCCCTCCAATGGCTCATCACTAATTTGGGGATAAAACCCAAACCCTTTCACACAGCTTAGGTCTTTCCAGATCTGGCTCCTGTGTGCCTCCCAGCCTCACCCGGCCCACCCTGCCTTTCCTCCCCCATCTCTCTGACTACTCTGAAACACACTGCATCTCCCTGCATGTGGATGGAGAAAATTGCCAGATAAAATATAGCTTGCCCAGTGAATTTTGAATTTCAGATAAACAACCAATAATTGGTATGGTTATACAATATAGGGGGCACTCCTATGCAAAAAATAGTGTGCAGCACATTCTCATTCTATAACGTTATCCTGTTGTTTATCTGAAATTCATATTTCACAGGGCATCCTGTACTTTTAGGTGCTAAATCTGGCAACCCTGCAGATGTGAGCTGATTTCTCTCAGCTCCTACTCATCCACCAGCTAGGTTGCTGCAGCTCCCCTGGTTACCTTCCTGTCCTGCAAGATTCTAGAAAGAAATCGGCATCTCTAGAAAGCCCACACTGGCTCCCCCTTCACACATATCCCCAAGACAGATCTGATGTGCCTGCCACAAGCTCCCACCCCAACCTGTCACAGCTCTTCACATCACACACTGCCATTACAGCAGGCCTCCTCATCCAGGAGGGGTACATTTTGAGACCCCCATAGGAATGCCTGAAACCACAGACAGTACTGATTCCTATGTAGAATTGTTTTTCAAATGCATACATACCTATAATAAAGTTTAATTTATAAATTTGCCACAGTAAGAATTAACAACCAACCACAATTAATACAAAGAAAAAGTTTAACGATATATTGTAATAAAAATATGTGAATGTGGTTCCTCCCCCTTTCTTGGGTCAAGACTAATACTAGCATGGTTTGATTGCTGCTGTCCCTGGGTAATGAAACTGTAGGAAGTGAAACTGTAGACCAGGCAGAATAACTATTCAATTGCTTGGCACAGTAAGATTCTGATTCTGAGCTCCTATCTTACTTACCATACAGCCTCTGGACCAAAAGGAATGATGGATCATGGTTTACAAATACTGGGCATTTACTGTAAGCTAGTCACTATTCTAAGATGTTTCACATATATTAACTTGTGAATCTTCATATCAAGACAAATGAAGTACTAGTAATAACCCAGTTTTACTGTGAGGAAACTGAGGCCAGAAGAGGCTATGCTCCTTCCCCAGTGGCATTAAACAATTGGGGTTCAAACCCAGTTGTCCAACTCCAGAGCCCAACTTCTCAGGGTAAACTAGAGACACTGCCTCTGTATGGTGGCTGACAAGTGTTTGGTGGATGAATGTGAGAACTAATTATCCAAATCAGCTAGTTAAGTGCTTCAAATATGTACCCCTCTACTTCTTCCCCTTCCAGCCCTCTCCATCCACTACTGCCTGGCACAAAGATGGTACCTACCTCAGGGGCAAAGGCCAAATAACTCTTTTGGTCTGTTTTTCCATCTTCAATTCCTGCCCACAGATCCAGGGTACCACTATGATCTGACTTAGAAATAAAAACCAAGAGAGCACTGTGGTTACTAGCATAAATTCTAGAACAAAACTTGCCCAGCTCAGATCTCAGCTCTACTCCTTTTTTTTTTTTTAATTTTTTCTTTTAGTTGTCAATGGACCTTTACTTTAGGTAAATATGCAGTGCTAAGAATCGAACCCAGTACCTACTACTGAGCACAACCCCAACCTCTCAGTTCTACTCTTTGCCAGCTGCGTAACTTTGAACGAGGCCTCAGGACTTAGATTTTTTCATCTGAGAAGAGTAGATGATAGTTTTTAATTCATAGAGTATTGTTGAGGATTCAATGAAATTAAAGAAAGAAAACACACCTTCACAGGGCCTGAAACAGTATGTACTTAATAAATGTCTGCTGTGAGCATTGTAATTATTATTCCACTCAGCCCCAGAGCAGATATCTGCAGACCCAGCACCTCCATGAACTTTTCTGACTTCCCTGGCCTCCTTCCTCTGTGCAGTTTCAGACAGCCATTAGAGAGCTGAGCCACTGTGCCCATAGGGAAGCAAAGCACTCTCACTCTTGGGGGCATTTTTATTGTTGCATTTTAATTATACATAATAGTGGGATTCATTGTAACATATTCATAAGTGCATCTAACATAGTGTGGTCAATTTCATTCCCCAGTATCTCCCTATTCCTCTCTTTCTTCCCCCAATGTTCCTCTTTCTCTACTGTACTGATCCCCTTCTATTCTCATGAGACACCCCTCTATTATTCCCCCCCTTTTTTTCTCTGTAGCTCCCACATATGAGAGAAAACACATGACCCGTGAATTTCTTAGTCTGACTTATTTCACTTAGCATGATATTCTCCAGTTCCATCCATTTTCCTGCAAATGACATACTTTCATTTTTCTTTATAGCTAAATAAAATTTCATTATGTATATATACCACATTTTCTTTACCCATTTATCTGTTGACAGAGACCTAGGCTGGTTCCATAATTTGGCTATTGGGAATTACACTGGTATAAATATGGGTATATATGTATCACTATAGTATTCTGACTTTAATTATTTTTAATAAACACCAAGGAATGATATACTTCTCACTTAACTTAATGATAGTATGCCCATGATGGCTGATGGCTAACATTTTTGAGCATGCTGGGTGCTGTGCTGAGTACTTTACATGTGTAACCTCACTTAATTCCCCACAACAATACTGTGAGGTTTGGTACCATTATTATCCCTATTGTATGGATAAGAAAACTAAGCAATTACTATAAGTTATGCAGCTAGTTATAGAAGAACCCAATTTTTAATTCTATGGTATGGTATGGACGTAGAATCTTCAGTGATCTCCTTCCCTCCAGCTCCCAGGTTTCTGTGACAAACCTACCTAGCACTTCTTGCAGTGGATCCTTATGACATAATACATTTTGCTACACAGGTGATCACCTGGGAAGCTGATTTACTGAGCTACTCCAAATAAAATGGATTAAAATTACTGGAGGGTAGAACAAAAACATTGGCTATTTTATAAGGTTTCTCTGGACGATCCCAACATGCAGCCAGAGTTGAGAGACACTCCTCTTGGAGCCATTTCCAATGGATGTTTGTGCAGAAGAATCTGGTGTAACAGAATTAACCACCATAGTCAGATGGTGCTGTATGGCCAAAGAAAGAGGCAACAGATCCAGAAGTATTCAGAGAACCATTTTGCAGGGACTTACAGACAGACACATAGTCAAGAGTGGCATCAAGATCACGACTTGGGTCAAAGGCAGGGGGCTTAGATAATGAGCAGGACAAAGGTGGCTTTCATCCAGACCAGAATGGACCTGGTTGTACTGTGCTAACATAAACATGTAGAGCACGTTCCTGGCTCTTGCCAGGGTCCAGCCACAATGCTCCACCTACCCCTCTATGGTTTTATTTATAGTGTGCTAGGAAACTACATGAGGAAAACAGACCAGGGTTACTCAGTGGGAAATCATGGCAGTGACAACTCAATACGGCTGTTGTCACATCAAGACAACTGTCTACAGATGTGTGAAAATTTAAACAAATTCCTGAGACCCTCATATCAGAACTCTGTTCAGAATGGTTTCTGCTCTTCCCCCTCTAAGAGCAGTCTCTGAACAAACAGTGGAGGTGTGGATATCTCACAGGTCTCAGAACTTTCCTTTATTCATCTAATAATACATACATTATAGGATTGACTCACACTAATATAGAGGTAAGTGCTTCCCTCAGACCCTTAAGGAAAAAACACTCCCAGGTGCCTACTGCACTCACAGGAACCTGCAAGTCAGCATCTCCTTCTCTTTTGCACCTTGACAACACCTTGACTCATTATAACCTCAACCCTGGGAAGTCATTCCAATGTATTATAATAATCTCTATTTACATAGGTATAGCTTTCATCTGTTAGGGTTCTTTGGATGCAAGCAATAGAAACCAACTCTGACTTAAGTTGAGAAATAAATTATTGAAAACACAAGTGGGTCACAGACTCCAAGGAACAGCAGTGACCATGGAAAAGAAAGGAATTGGGGTGCCCATAAGGATCAAGGAGGCAGAATCTCTTCAAGAAACCACCTTAGAGATGCTGGTTTCCATCTGACCCTATTCCCAAGATTAATACCATAAGACCGTATTTGGCTCATATGACTGCCCCTTGGCACCATGATTGACACTTCCAACACTACCTTGAACAGAATTACTTCCCAAAGCACAATTGAGATGCTGTAACAGAAGGACCTGGGGCTGGTACTGGACTGGCAAAGCCATTAGATATTCGCTCTAGCACTGTGCCAATTACAAGATTTTATGTATGAAAGTAACATCCTATGAGATGAGAGATGCAGGGAATGTTCATTTCAGGTAAAGCTGTGTCCTAATTGCTAATTCCTTCATGTTAGTGATAAATACTTCATAAAAAATTTTAAAACCCTGCACATACATAGCTATCATAATGTGGGTTTGCAAATCAGAGAGATCATACCTATTTGAATTGCCTACCACTATATGTGCAGAAACAGAGCAAGGAAGAAATTTGTGGAGCGTGAGTATCATGGTTTTGATCTGGAACATGTATTTTATCTGGTACGATTATACTAACCCACCATGAACACAAGTGCCGCTAAACTTCCTAAATGGTAGGATAACAACAGCTCTACCCAACCCTATTTGGGATTCAGGACACCAAGAGGCTGGCATCTATTAAAGCCATATCTGCCAAGCCAAACAAAGCACATTTCCTGTGACATAATTCCACAGGATGCTGGAGACCTATGCTCAAATAAACTTGGGAAACTCTGAATTCTCTTTAACTCCATTCACTTCCATTCCAGTGTACAGATTGTTCTGACCAGTATTTTGGTTCTATCTTGTTATCCATATAATAATGGTAATATTATTTTATATACTATATTAGATTGTATAACATACAATATTATCTATGTAATAAATATATATTTAACATTTCAGATTTACATAGTAAACAATTTGGATTTACCACCTTTTAAACTAATTTCTTTGCTCATCATTCTCTCTTGAATTTCAGACTTTCTTTCTAGAATCCACTTTTCTCTTTGAAAAAATGTATCACTTTAGTGAAAAAGAAATAAAGTTCCTTTTAGTGAAAATTTGTTGGGGGCAAAAACTTAGATTTGAATGTCTTTAAATGTCTGTATTTCACCTTCTTTCTTGAAAGATAATTTGAGCATAGAATTCTATGTTGATGATTATTTTTCTCTCAGCATCTCTCTCAGCATTCCATTGTTTTCCGGCTTTGGTGTTGTGGTTGAAAAGTCTGCTGTAATGCTGCCTAATTTGCCATTTCTTCGTACATAAACCTGTATTTTATTTTTTCTTTGTCTTCATAGTCCCATTATAATAGGTTTAGGAATGGATTTATTTAGTTAAGTATGCTTAGGAATCATTTTGATTCTGAACCTATAAATTAATATCTTCCCTAAACTCCAGATTGTTTTCTGTCATTTCCTATTCACATAATATCTTCTCTTTCTATCTCTTCTCTCCCTCTGGAACTCCTATTTGACATAGTAATCTGTGCACATTCTATCTTTTCTTTTTAAATTCTCCATATTTCTGTCTCTGTGCTGTGATCTGGATAGTTTCTTCAGATCTATCTTCTGGTTTACCAATTGTGTTACTAGCAATGTCTTACCTGCTGTTCAATCTGAATATTGGATTTTGTTTTCAAAAATGATGTTTATTATTTCTCAAAATTCAATTTGTTTCTTTTTCATATGTGTCTGGTCTTTTTTAAAGCATGTTTTATTAACATGTATTAATCATGCAAATTAAGGGGTTTCACTGTGACATTTCAAAATGCATGTGTTGTGCTTTGATCATGTCCACCTTACTTTCTCTTCTATCCTACTTTCCCCTCTTTAATCCTTTCTTTCAAATCATCTTATTCCTTGTTCATGCTTTTTACTCTCTTTTTTTCTTTAAGTATTTTAATCTTACATTTTATATACAATAGTTCTAATATCTAAAATCATTGAATATAAAATTTTGATGCTAATCATTTATGCAAACGACAGTTGGTTTCCTTAAGGGTTTGTAATTGTGGTTATTGAACTCTTGTTCAATGGACTTTGTATGTGTGAATATTTAAAAATTTTCATGGCGAATTAGTCTGTCCAGAGGAATTTTTGTTTGGTTGTCCTAGGGACTCTAGAGCCTAGGACATATTATTATTGAAAGCATATTATTAGTTTTTTGCCTTGTGATTCTCAAATGATAAATGTTGTCCATGATTATGAATTACATTGGGAAACTTTTTCCTATATCTATAGTATCAATCAAGACAGAAACATTTCCTTATCTTCCCCCTTTTCTGTGAAATAATTTTTTCCTCATTTTCTCTTTCACCTGACAAAGTAGTATATGAGGATCCAAACCTAGTGCAGAGGTCTCAGTCCCAACCCCTATTCTTCATGCAGCTACAAAAACTCAGAGTGCTGGATTTTCATGATTGAAAATTCTCTCAATTCAGATGCAGCTGTATCCTGAAAATAGTCCTAATTTTGCTCAACTATGCATATAAAATCATATACTTTATTCAGAATTTTTTAGTGTTTTGTAAAGAGAAGTTATTTTAGGATGCCCAGTTTAATGTTACTGGAAAATAGGGCCCCAAACTGCATTCTGTACCTCACTCTTAGAGGTTCATTGATGGCAGCACATTGGTTCTGAAGTCAATAAACCAATGAAGACTTACATCAGTATCTCTTGAATATTTTGTTGACCTTGAAACCTTTTGTTCAAATAATACCTACACTTAAGAGCCAGTAATTCCCAGGACATTCTTTAGGAAACACTGACCTAATGATTTAAATAGAGATAGTAAGTGAGAGAGTCTGGCTGCTAATAGATGGAGGTCCTTCTTGATAAACTTGAGGAATTGCCAAGAAGAACCCTGCAAAATAATTGTGTTTTTGTTCATAAAGGTTGTGGGGATTTTTGTGATGTTTTGGATTTGAGGAGTTTCATTTTTTTGTTGTTGTTTGTTTTGTTTTGGTCCCAGAAGCACTATGCACATTTGCACCCCTTTGGCCAGTGCACAGAGCTAATGTTATCTTTCTTTACACAGGAAGGAAAGGAAGTACTTTCCATTCTAGTTCTTGTTTTCATATCCAAAAGTTTCCATGGTTTTATTCTGGGTGCTGAAACTTTCCAAACCCCAGTGTCATGCAGTAAATTTGGTGGAACAGTTGTATAAAATCTGTTCTGCCATTTTTGAATAAGGAACCTTATTATATTTATTTTTAGACCATAAAACGTCTATTTTTCTGACAGCTCAGGAACAACCGATATTGAAATAGAACTTCACATAGAGCTACTTCTGATTGAAGGACAGAAGTTAAGCTAGCTCTCCAAAAGTTGAAAAAGTTTAAATGAGCTGCCTAAACAGAACATAATCCTACACAATGTTCAATTGAGTCATGCTGGACTAATACGGACATGTCATAAAATTCTTGTAATGTACAGCACAGATATTCCAAGCGCTTCTAGAGCAAGATTTTTCTAAATTATAGAGCTACATACTTAGGGAAATTCATTTTATGGATATTTTCAGACACTAGGAGAAGAGCACATTGCTTTGGAACCTAATGCAATGTGATGTCAAAATTGAAATTTATATAGAAAACAAATAGGAAAGACCAGATTGTATTAGGAAGTGTTTTCATTGTTTGGAAAGTTCCAGTAAAAGATATCAGAAAACTAGGAAATTAACTGGAGGTCTCTTCAGACATACATTCTGCCTTTAAATTTTCATCACCACATTTATACTGCAGATTTACTAAACAAGCTTCTAGAAAAACATAAACCCTCCAAAGAAAGGCCAATAAATAGCCAATTAATCAGTCAATGCATATTAAACATTTTTGCCCTTCAAGCAATTCACAGAAGCAATGGAAAGTTTCCAGTGTAATCTGGGAAGTAGGATATGTATTTGTGAAAAGCTAAAAAAAGAGACATCTCGGATTTCACAGGTGTTGTTATGACACCCCTGATGCAGCCCCTCTGAACTTCCAGTTGAAATGCCTATGAAGATGCAGACAGGAGTGAAAACTCAGGACACAAAGAAAAACAAAAACTTCCAGAATATGATTCTCTAATCACTGAAAATAACAGTGAAGCTACAGGTTTTTTTTTGTTTGTTTGTTTGTTTGTTTGTTTGTTTTTGTCTTCTTGCATTTCACTAAATGAAACCACAAAAACAGCCCTCTTAAATATGTCCCTCCTTGACTAGAAGAACCTAGAGCATAGGATCAGGAGAACACCATGAAATCCAGGCAGCCCTGTCTACTGGGTACGTATCACTTTTGGGATTTATGAGAGTACCATTACCACCACCACCCCCATGCTTACCCTACCACTGTCGTTTAAATGCATCTGACATTTCAATTCCAAGAACACAGACAGCAGAAAAAGTAGGAAAGACCCACATTGGCACATGCTGTCCTGGGAACTGTGATGTCCAATAGCTGTAGGACTCCTAACTGTAACTTGAGGCAGAAAAATTATGTATTTCATGTGCTCCATTGGAGACTCAGACAGTGAAGTTAGGCAGTCTCTCCTTAAGACAGAAAAAATAGGTGTAAATGATACAGCTCTGCTAAATTCTAGGATTTAGGCAGAGAGTATTTGAAGATGGGTAGATGCGTGGGGAAGGGTCTAAAAAATGTACTATAAAATAAAGAAAAGCCTACTGTGGCCAGGTGAACAAAGGCAAATACAGTGATCCTTTTGTGTTCAAAAGTTTCACACCAGGTTCAACCAAACTTAGATGGAAAATACTTGGAAAAAAATTGCATCTGCATTAAACATGTACTGACTTTTCTTCTTGTCATCTTTCCCCAAACAATATACTGTAACAAGTATTTACCTAGCATTTGTACAGCATTAGGATACTGTAAGTAATCTAAAGATGATTTAAAGCATATAGGGTGATGTATATAGTTTATATACAAGTACTGTGTCTTTATGGAAGACACAGTATTTGTATATAAAGACTTGAACATGTATAGATTTTGGTATCCCTGGGTGTCCTAGAATCAATCCTCCCCAAATACCAAGGAACGACTGTACCAAATAGCATGTGATATGAATCATGGGACAAGCCTTTATGGAACAAATTTACATGACCAACAAAAAGAAGTATCAGTTGCTCCCTCCAACTCCCCGTTCTCTTATCATCGTATGATAAGAGAGAAGCAATGTTGCTGGATATATAACACATTTATGGTCTAGAGGAGGGACTCTGCCTCTCTGCTCCTCTATCTTTCTATAATGCAAATAGGAGGAAAAAATTGTAGGTGAGGAATAAGCTACTGCGGACAGTGCCAAGCATTTTGGATGCACAGGTAATCTTGCATTCAATTGTTAGAAAATTCAAGCACTCGAAGTACCTGGAAACCTTCTGAGAAACTAGATTCGGGCTGCTGGAAGAAACTTCAAAGTGAGACCAAGTTATCCCATTCCTAGGTTTCCCACTACCAGTCAGCTAAGCTTTGGGGGTTGTATAACAAATAGCACTGTTTGTCTCTCTTTAAGAATCTATCCTGCTCTGGACATGGTGCACACACCTGTAATCCCAGCAACTCAAGAGGCTGAGGCAGAAGATCACAAGTTCTAAACCAGTCTCAGCAATTTAGCAAGACCTAAGCAAATTAGTGAGACCCTGTCTCAAAATAAAAAATTATGAAAAGGGCTGGGAATGTGACTCAGTGGCTAAGCACCCCTGGATTCAATCCCTGGTACAACAAGAAAAAGAAAAATCTACTCTGTGACCCTGGACACAATAAAACATAAACCTGTCCAGTGGGGAAAGAAAAATGAAATTTTCAATGAGGTTTTCAGCATTTTTAATACAAACAAAGGAGACATTCATGGAGAAATTTTTTTCATTGCATACACTAATTCCTCATAGTGATTGTGAGCCATATTGGGTTCAAACTTATATTCAGCAGATTACTATGGGCATGAAAACCATTTGGGTCCGGTATATTTTTCATCTGAATATTCTGTTTAGGATGTGATCTCTTCTTATGGACATGTGCATAGATCAAGCTCATGGCTGAGTTATATTTGTTATCATAGGGACATCTCATATGTGGGTGCCCTTAATGATTCATTCCTGAGTGATGTAGTGGTCTGATTATACAGCAAGTCCTCCAAGAATAACTCATGAGCCTATGTAGAGGCATATTTCAATCAACATAAGGACAGAACACTCTATAGCTAGGAGCATCTCTTAAAATTCCACCCATTTTCCAGAGCAATCAGTGTAGTCTTCCACAGGACTTGTCCCCGTGGAGAGAGGCTGTCCTATTAACACTGCTTTCTTGTCAGGACATAAATCTTGCATTTGAGACTCCCACTCCAGCAGCAACTCCAGGTGGGAACATCAAAATGTCTGTTGGATGAACAGCCCCCGGCTCGTGAATTTGACTGAAGACTTGACACCAGATTTTGATCTTCAGTTGGATGAACCATTTCCATTTCATAATGGAATTTTCTTGGCATTTTCTCACTTCATGTGTCTTAGGTTCAAAGAGAATGGACAGGTTGTAGGTTCAGAGGTGTCACATTTTTTTTTCTTTAATAAGACAATCTGTTTCTGTTAAATGAAGTTCAGAAACAAGATTGAACTATTCTGCAATGGAGGGAAGTCTCAAAGTAGGAAGAGTTAAAGACCAGAAAATTCTAGTAGAAAGTAGAACCTCATTGCCAAAAGCAATAATCGATGAGATAAGTGCTACAGTTTGGACTTGTCCTTCAAAAAAGCAGGGTCAGGGGAGGAAAGGGAATGGGGAATCACTGGGGAATGAAATCTACCAAACTATGCTATGTCCATGTACAAATATACCACAATGGAGATATATATAAGAATGAATGTGTGCATATATATTAAATTATAACACAGTGACTAACAAAACAATAACAACGATAGAGAGGAGATCAGTAGAGTATAGCAAGTGGGTCTGGGAGGGTGGAAAGAAGAAAAAGGGAAACAAGATTGATCAAATTATGTTATGTACATGTCAAAAATGACATATTGAATCCCACCCCACTGTTATGTATAATTACAATGCACCAATTTTTTAAAAAAAATTTAAATCGCACATTAAAAGCAATTTCCCATGCAACAGTGCTAGGAGGTGGGGCTTAATGAGAGATGATCAGGCAGTGACAGCTATGCCCTCTCAATAGATGGATGCCATTATCAGAGGAAAGTTTCACTGTAAAATGGAGGATGCAGGTTCCCTCTACCCTCTGCTTCCCCCTACCAGCCCTGCTCTCTCAGCTCCCACTGTGACTCTGTAGCAAGAAGGCCCTTGTCAGATGTCAGCCCCTCCATCTTGGAATTCTCAGCCTCTGCAACAGTAAGCTAATAAATTTCCTTTCTTCATAAATTATTCAGTCTCAGGTATTCTGTTACAGAAGCACAAAATGCCATCCTTTAAGGGTGGATGTAATTTCCAAGGTCTGGACTGGCCCAGGAGCAGAGATTGCATTAGTGCTCCTTTGACTGCCTCTGGGGCTTCTCATTGCAGGAAAACAAGTGCTAATCTTCCTTCTTATTATCCAACCCACAGAGGGCCTTCATAGAACAAAGAGCCAAGTTGGAGCAGCTTGGCTCTCTGCTTGAGTGGGGACATCCATCTTCTCCTGCCTTTAGGTATTTATGTTGGTTCTCAGGCCCTTGAACTTGGAACCTCAGTTTGCACCCATTTACTCCCCTGGTTCTCAGCCTACAGGTTTTGACTGGACTACACCACCCACTTTTCTGGCCTCCAGCTTACAAATGGCAAACTGTGGTCCTTCTCAGCCTCCATGATCTCCCAAGCCAATCCCTCATAATAAATCCTCATAATAAACCTCTCTCTCTCTCTCTCTCTCACACACACACACACACACACACACTCACACACACACACACACACATTTATATCGGTGGGTTCCACTGATAGATGGATTCAACAAACTGAATCAAAAATATTCAGGAAAAAAATCTGTCTGTATTGAATATTTTCTTGTCATTATTCCCTAAATAATATGGTAAAGCAATTATTTATGTAGTATTCACCTTGTATTACATACTATAAGTAATCTAGAGATGATTTGAAACTTATAGAAGAGTATGTGTACATTATATGAAAAATACTATGCCATTTAACCTAAGGGACTTGAGCATCCTTGGATTTTGGTATCTGCAAGGGGTCCTGGAACGCATCCCCTGTGGACACTATATGTGCTACTGGTTCTGTTTCTCTGAAGAGCCTTAAATAACACAATCTCTTTCTGTCCCTGTTTTTACTGCCATGGATCAAAAATAATAATTATAACATTAAAATCTAAGCTGCTATGCTGATGCCTCTTATTTCCATATTCCACTTTAAGGTGAAGCATATATTGCCTAAAAATACTATTGCACCCTTTAAGTACTCCCAGAACAAAGGAGTAGAGATGGGTTTGCCATATGGCGACCTCCATAAATATTTTAAGTGGATGAATAAATAGATGCTCTACTGCTCATAAGATAAACTTCTCCTGGACATTTTTGTTGAGGCGGGGTGGATATATTGGAAGATATATTCTAGCCAGATCAAAGATTAATGAAAATTAGCATAGTGAGAATAAAAAAATTATAGTTTTAGACAATAAGGAGATATGTCCTTCAAATTCACTTGAATTATATATTTCAGTGCACATTCTGCAGTCTCAGAAAAACATCTGCCCTTGTGTTATTTCAATTTACCAGTCATCTTATTTCTCTCTTTCTTTCCCAGTATGAGGATATATATGTCTTGAACCATAGTCTCCACCCAATAAAGATGGATGGAATCTTTTGACTTGTTTTATGATTATTTAACACAATAGCTGCTGTTGTTCTTCCAGAACTTTCTAACAATGGCTAAGATTTTACTCTGTGCCAGAAGACATACTCAACAAAAAGTCTTTTATTGCCCCCTCGATAAAAGCAGAATTACATAGAACAACATAATGAACATTTATGTAGCTGGGCAGTTTGAGTAATGTTATGTTTTTATTCCAATCTGTATTTTTTTATTTATATATGACAGCAGAATGCATTACAATTCTTATTACACAGAGAGCACAATTTTTTATATCTCCGGTTGGACACAAAATATATTGTGTCTTCATACCTGTACTTTGGTTAATAATAATCATCACATTCCACCATCATTTATAACCCCATACCCCTTCCCTTTCCCTCCCACCCCTCTGCCCTATCTAGAGTTCATCTAACCCTCCCATGCTCCCGCTACCTATCCCACTATGAATCAGCCTCCTTATATCAAAGAAAACATTCAGCATTTGGATTTTTGGGATTGGCTAACTTCACTTAGCATTATCTTCTCTAACTCCATCCATTTACCTGCAAATGCCATGATTTTATGAGTAATGCTATTTTGCATCTTCAATGCAAAATAGCATTACTCATAAAATTATTATAAAATTATTTTCAATGATTCTAAAGAGTCTTTTAGTTTGAGAAAAATTAACAAGTCACCCCAGGGCATATGCTCCCTGCCATCAGATTTTTCTCCACACCCTGTGTGGGATTTGTCAATACTTCTCGGGTAACTGGACTTCAAGACACACCCAATGTGAGCTTGAGTGTGTAAAATCTATGAAGAAAAGACCACAGAGAAATACATGAAAGTGTATGGACCAATTATTCCTATACATTGAGAATCTGGGAGATTAAATATTTTTTCTCCTTTTGTATTTTCAAATGAACATTTTTTTTTTGCAATCATTACAAATCAATGCCATTTAAGCAAAATCAGAACATATGTATGTTCATATTATTAACCAAGTAAAGAAAAAGAAATGTATTAACGGAAAGATGGCTGGAAGGAAGAATGCCAGAATTTAATTCTCTGCATGATTTAATTTTGTTTCTGTCTTTACACGTTTCCCAATTTTCTATAATTAGCAGAGCATGTATTAATTTTTAATGTGAAGAATCAATATTTTCTTGAATAACAATTGATTAATACAAGGCACCTAATGACAAAAAAAAATGGTGGGAAAATGTTCAAAAAGAAGCAAGATTATTGGAGGGATGTTTGCTGTGGCCTATGTATTAGGAATGGCCTTCTGGGACAGTTTTTGCTGGGCTTGAAGTAGGAGCAGGTGTAACTGGGAAGAGGAAGGAATAGGTTATCCCAGGCCAGGAAAATGTCCTGCTCACAAGGTGCAGGTAAGACATTTTGATTGGAGCAGAGATTCCTTCAGGGCAATGATGGGGAATGAGCATAAAGTGGGGCTCCATTACTGAGGTGGGCTCTGGGACCCAGTGAAGTACCTTGAGTTATTCTGAAGCACAACATTAGTTGACACCATAAATGCCCAAAGCAGCCCAGGAGATGACCTCAGTTACATTCGGGTAGTTGTTTCCTGCAACCAGTGGCCTAGTTCCAAAGTCAACTAGACATCCTTTATACTTGGTGACCTGTATTCTATCTCCTGCTGCCTGCTCTTTAGTAACTCTTCCTCTCTGCCCAAAGCCCTTGACTTCCTGGCTCCACTCATCTATTCCCCCCTGTAGTAAGTTCCCTTCTTTACAAAACCATTCCATACTCTGCTTCCCACCCATCCTTATCCAAGAGCCAATTTTTCTTCCCTAGATGTTGTTGATAGACAATAAATTACCTAATTCTAGGATCTCATAATAACAGAGAAATTATTGTAAGTTTAACATTTACTCTTCATATTTTTAAGAGGTGCCTGTTAACCAGTTGTGTTTAGAACAATAGAGGAAGGGAGGTAAATTTATTTGAGTTATTTGCTTCATCTGCAAATTAATAAAACCACCAGTTCAACTCCTCAGAGCTAATAACTTCTAACTCTTTGCAAAGATTGAGGGCTGTAGGAAGCAGGATCGAAGTGAGCCTCTAAGTCCATGCCAGTTCCAGGGAGGGCTGATGCTGGCCCTTGATAGTGGCAAATAATTTCTCAGCTGGTCAAGGCTGGTGAGTGGTGGTTTTGAGAAAGAAAAAAAAAAGCCTACATTTTAAGGATCACAGACAGGGAGAATTGGGACTTCCTTTGACCCCTAGAGTCAGGTCACATACTTTCCCACTTACCCCACCACCCACCTGCTCAGCGTGCACCCTGCCTGACCCCGTGCCCACAGCAGGAAGGAGGAGGAGGAAGGAGAGATGTGTGTGGGACAGCACCCTGTAAGCTGGAGGGGGTGGCAGGGTGATATGTGGAACAGATGCAGGGGCTGGTTATTATTAGTGCCCTTGGTAAACAGGAGAGCTGCTTATACAAGAATGAAATCAGCTGTTTTTGAACTGGGGCAAGTTCCAAGGATGACTGCCTCCATTCTCCTCTCAACTTGATCTGACTCCCTGAAACTTGGAAACCGCTTCCCCTGCTTCTAATTTCTCCATCCTCAGTCTGATTGCTACAGCCAGATATAATAATAATAATAATAACAACAATAACAAACATAGTAATAATTACTGCTGGGACGAATCATTCCAGAAACACTTCTAAGAATTCATGTATAACAATTTTTCTTGTAACCAACCTCTGATAGAGGGGCTGCTGTTGCAACTGTTCTACAGATGATGATCCTAAAGCCCAAATATATTAGGTGACTTGCCAAAGACCATTCAACTGGCAGGTGGCAAGGCAGGGATTTGAACCTGTGTGCTATTCCTAACCGTTCTGATGCACCACCTTAATCGCTTAATCTCATTAAACTTGGCTTTCATCGTGTGTGTAAGGAGGCTGGGTTCCATAATTCACAGGGAGCAGAGAACAAACTCCCCAGTCTGGGAGTCAGGTTTTTTCATGCTCTGACCTTGTCCTACATATCCAGCCTCGTCTCTGGCTATCATGCTCTGGCCAAATGAAGTTCTTCAGTATCCCCTTGGCATCTATGCATGCCCAGTTCTTTGTGGCTATCCCTTCTCCTCCTCTCCTGCAGCTCTGTGGAGTGCCTGCCTTCCCCATCCTATCCCCAGTATCTGGGACAAAGCTTTGAATAAGAAAACCTACTCACAAAGGACACTCAATTATTCAGTTACTTTATCTTTTCCTCACACCTGACTGCTCATGATTCCCCACATTGAGAAACTCTTATCTGGCCCCACCAGACTGGCTAGGTATCTGGCCCTTCCTCCAGGAATTAAATTGGCAAAATTCTACATCTATTTTGGTACAATCTATTACGGTCCTTTTAAAACATGATGCCTCTAAGACTCTCTGGACAAACAGATCAATAAAATCTCAAGCATTTGACTGAACCATCCCCATCCCAAGAAACACCTTTATTTAACTGTCAATAATATCTATCCAATCATTTCGGTTTCTGACTCCTTCCACACATTTCTCACTGTAACTCAGATGACAAGCCCCTCTGCCACCTGCCTGGTGTCTCCAGGTTCTCTGTCTTAAATAGGCATTTGAGTCACTTGGGGATTCTGATTAAGGCAGTCAGGTGAAACCTGAAATTCTATCTTCTTAAGGAGTTCTCAAGTGATGCTAGTGCTGATCTGCAGACCAAACTTTGAGAAAGCTCAACATAATGCTAACTCAGTATAGCAGATCAACTCTATTTCACGCTCTACCAAGTTAGGTGCAATTAAGGAGTTGCCTCCAGGTTGTCTCCCGGAGTCCCTGATGCAACCTAGGAAAACTCTCTCATTTGGCAAAATCTGCAATCCCTATTGCTACCTTGTTATGGTTTAGAGCTAGAATGTGCCCAAAGTTTTATACATTGAAGACTTGATCCCCAGTGCAGCAATGTTCAGAGGTGGGGCTTTGGGGAAGTGATTGGATCATGAGTGCTCTAACCTCATCAGTGGTTTATTTCATTTTACAGATTCATAATTCATATGGACTATTGGGAGATGGTGGAAGCTGTAGGAATTGGGACCTAGTTGAAAGGAGTAGGCACTTTGGGGCATGATCTTGGGGACTATATCTTATGATGGTCCTTTTCTCCCACTCTTCTTCCCAGCTACCATGAGATGAGAAGCTTTCATCCACCATCATGTTTCTCTGCCCTGGAGATGGCTGATCATGGATCGAAACCTATGAAACAAAATAAACCTTTCTGCCTCTGAGTTTTTTTTTCCCCCTCAGGTATTTTGTCCCAGTGATAAAAAGCTGACCAAAACACACCTCATGCTTTTTCCTTCTGTGCTATCACATATTCCTCCTACAATAACACCCAGCCACCACCACCACCTTATCTGTGGTTTCTTTCTTTTTTTTAAGACTTTCTTATTTTTTTTATTTAATTTTTTATTTGTTTTGAATTAGTTATACATGACAGTAGAATGCACTTATATACTTTGATATATCATTCATACATGGGATATAATTTCTCATTTTTCTGAGTATACATATTGTAGAATCACATTGGTCACACAGTCACATACATACATACAGTAATGATGTCTGTTTCATTCTACTATCTTTCTTATCCTCACATCCCCTGCCTCTATACTTTCCGTTATTCTTATCAACTGTGACTTTAAAATAGCAAAAGAAAAAAGGCAGACATAAAAAATTCAGAGGTTTAAAATTGTGTGCCCTTCCAATAGCATGAGGAAATCTCTGCCATTCTGCTGGGGACATCAATCATCCCTTTGTCCAGCATATTCATACTGTATATGCTACCTGCCTGCTAGTCACTTAGTAGCCATCTTGGTTACGGGATTGACTGTGGTATTACCATGCTTGTTTTTGAGTAATGCTTATTCTACTTAACAATGGTCCCCAAAGCACAAGAGTAGTGATGCTGGTAATTCAGATATGCCAAATAGAAGCTCTAAGGTGCTTTCTTTAAGTGAAAAGGTAGACATCCATCATAGGCAAATAAGTATAGGAAAAGCACAGTACTGTGTCGATAAGGTTCAGTACTATCATCAGTTTCAGGAATCCACATTGTTCTTGGAACATGTTCTCCTCACATGAGGGAGACTATTTCCCCTCCTCCTTCTGACTTTGATCCATAACAGTCAAGAACCCACAGCAGTACTGGTCGGATAGGCTCCGCACTAAAGAAATTCAGTGTGTGTTTCCTGCTACCCGGAGTCTGTGATTATAATAACAATGTCTACACACAATTTTTAGCCAATCTGAAGGTTGCTCACTGCTGTGGGATGTGTGTACCACAAAGAGGGGAAACACGTGGGAAGAGACTCAGCAAAAAAGCTCAGAAGAACATTCCGTACTTCATGTTTTATTTGATTATTTATTATAAGCATCATTATTCTTCCCTGTAATCATGAGAGAAAAGAAAATATACAATTGGAGCTGAGGGATGTTGACGGAGTCCTAGGGAAGACTCCAGGGGCCCTCCGACAGCAGGACTGTCACATTGCGGAAGACAGAGAATGGGAGAATGGCCTGCAAAGCTCCCACAGCCTCCAGACGAGCTGCCCACGCCTGGCAGGCAAGGAGGCCCCCTCAGGGGTTACCTCCTTCATCACCTCCAGACACTGTGACTCTGAAACTTTTTTATTTTATGGAACCCATTTGGTAATCTGAATCTGAGGAAAGGCAGAGCCTCTGTAGGCCTGAAAGCCCAGAAAAACACTGTCTCCTTAAAATTTTAGGGGTTCCCCCGGGTTTTCCAAAGACACAAGAAGCAGGCCCTAGATTGAAAACTACATGTCCAAGAGAAGCGCAAAAGAGCAATGCTCAAGAAATTGTCTGGAAATGAGAAGCAGAATCATTTAATGCAGAGAATGTTCAATGTGAAGTGATAAAGTCTGCATTCACATCCAGATCCGCCATCACTAGCATGTGAATTTGAAGGTAGCTGCTAGGATGTGGATAGGCAGTCAATGTTAGAGGAACATAGCACTCCGCTGTGGGAGGCACCCGAAGCCTCTAAAGAGAAGAGTCTTTCCAGAAGAGGTAGCTATGCATCCCTCTCCAAGTAGGAGCAACCTTGTCCTTGTTTCCCTTCCCATGACTCCTGGCTAGTTGATGGCAGGGTCACCTGCCTCATTCAACAGGGTCTAATTGGCTGGGGCAGATCAACACACCTTCCTCCACACCCCAGGAAAAACTCCTGTGTTCAGATTGCCCTGTAAAGCCCCAAGAAACTGAAGGCCCAAGAAGCTGGAGAGATTCTTATAGGCACTATGTGAAGTCCTTGATTTAAAAAAAAAAAAAAAAAAAAAAAAAAGCAACCTAAGGGGCTGGGGTTGTAGCTCAGTGGTAGAGCACTTGCCTCGCACGTGTGAGGCCCTGGGTTCCATCCTCAGCACCACACAAAAATACATAAATACATAAAAATAAAGATATTGTGTCCATCTACAACTAAAAGAATTTTTTAAAAAAAAGAAACCTAAGAACAATTGTATTTCTATATAAAAAGGGGCTTTTTAAAATACTTCAAGTTGGAAGGTCAAGGCTTCAAAGAACATAATGACTGGCTGTTTATCTCCATTACCCTCTGCTTCTGGTACATCTGTGAACATGTTCTGACCTCAGACTGTGGGTGGGGATGCAGGAAGGATGCTGCCTGTGCATTAGTGTGCGTCTGGAAACCAGCCTAGAGAGCTTTGGAAAGTCTGCCAAGATGACATAAATAGCATATAGCCTCCCTTCAAATCTCAGCTTGAAAATGGCACCGTAAATCTTTGGATTAAAAAATTTCAGGATGTTTTAAACCATTTGACAGGTTTTACTAGAAAGAGAAGTTGCAATGGGTAAATGAGAAAATTTTATTTGGGGTAGATCGTAGACTTGAGTGTGAAAGCAAAACAAATCAAGTTTCTAGAAGAAAATAGAGGAGATATCTTTATGACTGTCTTAGTCTGATTGTGCTACTAGAACAAAATATCACAGGCCATGTGATTTATAAAGAACTGAAATCGATTTATGATAATTCTGGAGGCTTCAAGTTCAAGCTGAAGGCACCAGCAACAGGTTTAGTGCCCAGGGAGAACCCTCTCTTTGCTTCCAAGATGGCGCCCTGATGCTGCACCCTCTGAGGTGACAAATGCTGTTATCAGAAAGTGAGGCTTTGGGGAGATATATAAATCTTAAGGGTAGAGGCCTCAGGAATGGGATTAGTGCCTTATAAAAAGAAACACAAGAAAAAGGATCTGTGTCTTGGCTATGTGATGGTACATCCAGAAAACTACCATCTGCAAACCAGGAAGAGAGCCCTCACCAGACACTGAATTGACCAGTACCTTGACCTTGGATTTCCCAACCTCCAGAATTGTGAGAAATTAATGTTTGTTGTTTAAATCACTCTGTCTATAATATTTTATTATAATAGCCAGAACTGACTTAGACTGTAAGGATTTTTTTTTTAAGTGAGAAATAGCTGGGGAGTTGGTTATCAAGTCTCTCTTACATTTGAACTCATTCAAGGCCACTTTTAGATGTCCTGGAAACTCCAGCTTGCCTGTGCACAGTCCTTCTCTCCTTGTTACATGTTTCTTTCTTTCTTTCCCTTAAATTTAGATTTCTGGGTCTGGGGACATTGATGTGGTTCAACACCCTCCTCCTCAAGTTCCTAACCAATTTTTATTACTTCAGGACTGTAAACAAAGAAATACACAAACAGGTCAATGAATTTATTCTCTATTACTGCAAAGTGCATGCCTAAACAGTCCCTTCTTGTGGTGATACAAATTTCTTTGTCAAGATACTCAAGATTACTATAGATTGAAACGTGGTCTTTTACTATAATTGCTCTTTCTCAAGCATAAATGCTCATGACTATCATCTCATTTAGTAAATTATCCCTGTTCCTTCCTCAAACCCATCATATTGGTTATTCTGTTGTGCTCTTGGTGCTGGATTCCTCCTCCTGCTCTTGACACCTCACACTCCTTCAGAACATTTACAACCCACCAGTGCTCCCAGTGACATGAGTTCCTTATTCAGCTAATGGCATCGTCTGCCAAGGATAGTTTGGGAATATTGGATCATAGCATCCTTTCACAGTCTGTGAGTATGTTCTGTGCTTAGAGATAGAGATACGGTTTTAGAAAGTAGTATTTCAAATCCAGTTAATCTCAATTTTCTTTAGATTCAGTGTGTAGCATGCTCAAGTTCATGCAGATTGTCTTCCTGAGCAGGTCCTGCTGTTTTGATAATGCTTCCAAGTAGTCAAAGAAAAGTTAAATTTGTACACAAGACCATTTCTAGGAAATTTATCATAATTTTTTGTATCGTATACATCCTGCTGCTCTCCATCAACAGGTAGGACTTGCAGTCCCAAGTAGAACTTTCTTCCTTTTTGTTTTATTCTAACCAGATTTATAAGAATCAGCTCTCCCCTCTGGCAGACAACATTTACTGTTCTACTTAGTATTCATTTTCCTCTGACACCAACCCACTTCTTCTCTGAACGCAGTACTCTGATTTTGCTCCAGGGAATACAATAGTCTCTCCTTATCTACAGTTTCACTTTCTGCAGTTTTCCCCCCTAAACTCGCCTCCTTCATGAACTATTGTCTGAAAATGTTAATGGTAAAAATTCCAGAAATAAATTGCAAGTTTTAAATTGTGCTTCACTGTTCTGAATAATGTGATGAAAACTCTCCCGATGCTGCTCCATCCTCCCTGGGATATGATCATTAGTTTGTCCAGAGTATCTACACTGCATATAGTACCCGCCCATTAGACACTTGGCAGCCTTTTGATAATCAGATTGACGGTTGTCATAGCTTAGTGTTTCCATACAGGGTCTGGTACTCTCCACCATTTCAAGAATCTGTTGGGGATCTCAGAATGTATCCCCTGCATATAAGAGGGGACTCTAGTACTATGCAGTGCATTTACACCAAGCATGGCAATTTCATTCCCTCTGGCCTTTGTTACAGTGCTTGCCACGTGGCCAGTATTACCCCTGTGGTGTACACAGACATCTACTAGATGGAGCTTCAGGAAGAGTGGTTTTGGCTGCCTGTTTTTTTTTTTTTTTTTTTTTTTCCTGTTAGAAATTCTGTCAGATAGTGACAAGCACAGTGAAGAAATTTAAAAAGTCGAGCCTTCTTGTCATGGCTTTTCCCCTTTGCTGTACATTTCCTGGCTTCCTCCTTTTTCTTGTCTAGAATGCAATGAGATGCTATAGCCCAGTCATTTCTCCTACAACCATCTTGCATTGTCTCACAAGTTAGCTTTTGGTAGTAGCCACCATGTGACCAAAAGGGAACCACCAGGGAAATACGGAGATATCAGTCTTAATGTTGTCAAGCTCTTAGATCAATATCAGGGAACTGCCTAACTCTGGACTTCTTGTTATGTGAACCTCTCGTGGTTGAGGCCTCTCTAGTTGGTCTTCTGTTACTGGCAGCCAAAGGCACTCCTAGCAGATGTGCTCCCTTATCATGAAGACAAGAAGAACAAATTCACATGGAGTACCTTCTGAATATCAGGGAGTGGGCCATTTTCTCCAGGAGAGCTCTAGCTCCTCAGCACTATGAAATGACTCTTAGCTTCTCTGTTTACAGAGTATGACACAATTCCAAGGGATGACAGAAAAGATAGATGGCCGAGGAAACTCAGCCCTGTCTGACTCTAGTGTCCAAGCTCTGGCTATACCAACAGACTTTCAGATAAGGTAGGTGGAAACTTGTCCTTTGGGGCTGAAATTTGAGCCTCTGGGTACTTAGAGGTAGGGAAATGTAGTTATCAGTTTTTGCTTTCTTTTATTATTATTATTTCGGATAGTGACAAGCACAGTGAAGAAATTTAAAAATAATTACGTACACATGGAGAGTTACGGGAGAATAACCCTAGTGACTTCAGATAGGGACATCAGAAACGTATATGAGAAGATAGTAATGGAGTAGAATCCTGAATAGTAAGAATGAGCCAATCCATCAAGATCTGGAGGCAAGTATTCCAGATAATGGATACCGTATGGGCAAAGGCTCCCAGGTGTGGACAAACTTGATGTGTAGCTAAAAATGAGTATAATGAGTCAGGAGGCAGGAGAAGAAGTGGAGAGGCAGGAAGGTCAGATTACATAGGGTCTTATGGACCACTAAAAAGAATCTAGAAGGTGTTATGAAGGCTGACTACTTGATCTGATTTACCTTTTTAAAAGACCACTTTGCAGTTATGTGGAGAATGAACAGTATGGAGGCCAAGAATGAAGGCAGGAAGACCAGTTGGAAGGCTGTGCCCTGAAGCAGGTGAGAGATTAACGTGGCCCAGAATAGGGTGGCAAATAGTGAAGGTAGGAGAAGGGGTAGAATTAGGGTAAATTTTGAAAGTAGAATTAACAGAGCTTGATTTGGATCCAGGAAGCAAAAATAATCCCTAAGCAGCTGTGGGAAGTTGAGAAAATAATGACAGAGAGGCAGAAAGGGAAAAGTCAGCCTCTTGGCTTTGTGTTTATTTACACAAGATGGTGTAAGCAATCTTGTGATCTTAGGAGGTCACAAGAGGATGCTGGACACTCTTTATATCGTATTTGCTAGGCTAGAGGAGGCTAAGGTGGATCTTTGTGGGAGGGCACTTTTTGGGAAAAGGATTTAGAAACTAAGAGTTCCCTTTGAGACATGTAACCTTATACTTATAAAGTGTTATGGTTTGGATATGATGTCCCCCAAAAGCTTACTTGTGGGACAATGCAAGATAGTTGGAGGAGAAATGACTGGGCTATGAGAATCTGAATCCACCACTGAAGTGGTTTGGTATAGTGTAATGCCAGATTCGTGGGACCCCAATAGACCTTCAGGAGCCGAATCTGATGCAAGCACACAGGAGTCTTTATTGCAAGCTCGAGCCTGGACTCACAACCGTTTCTGAAGTAGCGGTCCCAGGGAGTGAGTCCTGGTCCTTTGTCCAGTGAGATTTTATAGGTTTGGGGGGGACACTCTATGCATCACAACATCATACAGCAAATCATTCCATACCGTGGGAAAATCAAACAACAACTCTTAACATTGATTAGCACATTCACTGGCGGGAACAAGTTGGGTAGGGGTGATTGGTTAGTACAAGAGGGGGATTCCTTTGAACCAATTAGTTTAGCCACGAGGGGTGTACGTGCTAAACTACATGGTTTCCCAACATGTTATCAACCACCATAAAATACTGGGGGATCATCTGACATCCCAGGTATTTTCCCTGTCTCACGCTGATTGGTGGTTGCTAGGGGGTTGCTTTGGGTCTTTACCTAGCCTAACTGAGTCAGGGACACCTGGCGCCCCAGATCTCTCCTGTTATTTGCAGACAAACAACTCAGCAGGGTGGTTATCTGCCTAGAAAGGCTCTGTGGGTTTTTCCAAGGACAAGGGTCACGCCCCCTTCCTTAGGACAGGCCTTGAGGTAGAAGCTGCTGTTATTTATTTTCAAAAATGGAGTCACATCAGTTTCTCAGTAGCTGGAGGAGGTGGTGCATTGGGAGCGTGCCTTTGGAGTATATATTTTGTATCTGGTGAGTGGAGACCTCTCTCTGCTTCCTGATCATCATGTGAGCTGCTTCCCTCTGCCACACTCTCCCGCCATCATGTTCAGCCTCACTCACCTCAAGCCCTGAGCCACCCTTGTATGGACTAAGACCTCTGAAACTATGAGCCCCTAAAAAAACCTTTCCTCCTTTACAGTTGTTCTGGTCGGGTCCTTTAGTCACAGCAGTAAAAAGCTGACTAAAACAGAAAACATGCACACGGAGATGCTGATGGAGAAGTTAAATAATGTAACAATGAATAGACATAAGGCTCTTCATCCTTGTTTCTGTGCTTCACACTCCGTCTTGTGAATTCAACAGCTGCTATTGAACAGTTGCTGTCACCAAATGCAGAAATCCAGATAAAGGAAACTTACACAAAAGTAAATAGCTTGCCCCAGTTCCCACAGCAGGTAAGTGGGTGGGCAGCCAGGGCACAAAATAGGTACTTAAAATTCTAAGCCCAGTGCTCCTGCCCACACCCCCTGGGCCCACCCAGCAGGAGAGTCCCTGGGGAGAGCTTCCAACCCCTTTCTAGTCTACTGTGCAAATCCAGAGCAGAGGTGGGGCCTGCTGACAGCCTGGGACTTCCTCCTGCCAGGCCACTAAGCTTCTTTGGGGCTCTTCTCTGGGCAACCTCAATCCCTTCTTAAGGAAAAAAGGAAAATATTTTCTTTTTTTCATAGGCTAATGAGATTTTCACCTCTGTTTTAAGTTTATTCAATCCAAAAAGCTTTCAATTTTAGAGCAAAGATTGATTCTTTCCGATTACAGCTCTTAGGGATTTTTTTTTTTAGGTTGACACTCCCTGACCATAAAGAAAATATTCTCAAATGTTCTTGTGAAGAGGAGAGAGAAGCTGTTCAGTTTTTAAGTTGGCGGCCGATCCGCTGCCAACAAGCCCATTAAGGCTCCTGCCCAGGGTTATTTAACCTGTAACGATTTCTTTAAAAGCTCCTGGATGCCTGTGTGGTGGAGAACAGTGAATCCTGTCATTACTCAGAGTGAAGATGAACCCTGGTTCCACCTTCTGAGGGCAGCCAGGCAGCAATAGTAGCAGATAAAGATGGATGTCAGAGCCGGGAGCAAGGGCTAAGGTCTTCAGAGGGAGAGGAATGACGCCCAGGAACAAAACAGACTTTATCTTCTTGTTTATTTTCACAGAATGGTGTGAGCAAAGTGCTTGTGATCTTAGGGGTCCATAAAAGAACACCAGGTTACCGGTTATACTGCCACTGTGGGTGGGTGTGCCAAGAGGGATGGTAAGCTCCAAACAGCAGCATTTGAAGCTCAATTTCAAAGGAACATTCTCTTTGACACATTTCCGTGGGGTACACAATACAGATTTCCATCCTCTGTTTCTGTCTTTTCCCCTGTTTTTCTCTCAGATAATTTCAATGAGAAAAAAATCTGTCTCCTCTAACAAAATGCACCACATTAACGTTCTAGGCTTGAATAGCGCTTCTTCCTTTTGCTTTTCCATCCCACAATCTTTTCAGTTATATAAAACCAGCTATTATCCAAGGGCCTTTTTGCTTATTGAGCTTTAATCTTGGTGCAATTTATGAACAATTTTAATAATGTGTCTGATTCACTAGGGCTGGAAACACCAGGGTATTTACCTACTGAACAATCCTGAAGACTTTGGATTACCCTGAAGTTCTTTTCTCCTGTCCTGTTTGCTTAAGAGAAGAGGGAAAGGGCAATCCAGACTATTTTCTGGATTACAGGCCACATCTCCCCACACCAAAGAACTCAGAGTCCAGAAACACCCAGGCAGCTCTGCACATTTTCATTTGCACTGTCACTTCAACCAAGGAAAACAATGTTTGGGGGATGGGTGAGCAGGAATGGAGAAGACGCTGGATGAATGGATTTCCAATAATCCTAAAGCACCCAAGCTTCTGTGATTTTTTTGGATGATTATTTGTAAATAACCATAAATATGTTATTAAGATGGAAGCCCAGCAATTCCAAACCAAAGGGAGCACTTGTGCTTTTCAAAAGGGGGATGTTGATCATTTGGTAGATCAGCTAATTAGCTGTTGCCTCCTCGGCCACTTAGAATTTTCTCCTTGCACTAATTCAACTACACACCACGAAGACTGCATTGCATCTCACATCTACTTCCTGTGTCCTCTATCATTTCTTTATTATGACAATACAGGGGCCACCTTTATTATCTGTTTCCTAGATGAGTAAAATGAGGCTCAAGGAAGTGATACCCACAGGTGATGAAAATCAATCAGGGCCGAGTTCCATTTCCCCAGATGTGAAGATTGAACACCCGAGAAACGCCAAAGCAAGTGTAGGTTCTAGCAAGTTTTCTTTAAAGGATGGAACAGAGACAGACTTCTCTGCAGAGAAGGAGTCCAGAGCTGGTATCTAAAGAAGTAGGGGTGTCGGGTAACTATTACATCCTTTTTATCCATTTTAGAATTCCTTTGTTCCCATGCTCTCCTTCTCCCTCTTATCACAGGAAAGCAGGGAGCTCAAACTCCAAACCTCAGTTCTTGGGTTCTGGCAAAAGAAAATTTAAAGATAGAAACCAAAAGCCACACAAGAGAACTTTATTATAGGGGAAAGTAAAGTAAGAGCAGAGTAAGGCTCAAGCAGAGAGCACTCTCGGGAGAGAGAGTGGGCCGTCTTGGAGCAGAGGATGATAAAGGAGACAACGCTGTCTCCAAGTGTATTACTGTTTGATGTTTACCAGGAGACCTGGGGGCCACCTTGTGCACTCTTTGCCAGTCGGATTCAACTCCTCCTCCACATCCAGTGGTGGAGTTTTTGACCTCTCTGGAACTGTCATGGCGGCCATCCTATTTAGGGGAGCTTCATCTACAAGTCAATCCCATGTTAATGTGTACACTGGGGTCAGTAGCTAGTCAGAAGTTACCTACGCTACTAAAGGAATCTTCCTTCCAGACAAACGTTATTTACACAAGATGGCGTAAGCAATCTTGTAATCTTAGGAGGCCATAAGAGATGCTAGGACACTCTTTATATCCTCTTTGCTAGGCTAGTGAAGGCTAAAGTGGATCTTTGTGGGAGGGCACTGTGGTAAAAAAAGGATTTGGAAACTAAGAGTTCCCTTTGGGACATGTGACCTTATGCTTACAAGGTGTTATGGTTTGGATGTAAGATGTCTCACAAAAGCTCATTTGTGAGACAATACAAGATGGTTGGAGGAGAAATGACTGGGCTATGAGAATCTGAATCCAACCAGTGAATTAATCCTCTGATAGGGATTAGCTGAGTGGTAACTGAAGTGGTGGGATGTAGCTGGAGGAGGTGGTGCATTGGGGGCATACCTTTGATGTTTACCCACAGCCATAATTTCTAGCTTCACATAAACATCAGTGGCCCTGTCAAGAGTTAGTCCCATTAATCCTTTTCTCTTGATTGATTTTCAACTAGCTCCCTTGCTTCTGTTAATTTTCTTCAAATTAACTACCTCCCTTTGCTTTCTCATCTACATTGAAAGTTGTTTAAAGAAGGCCTTAACACGGCTCAGGAAGCTGAGGCAGGAGGGTCGCGAGTTCAAAGCCAGCCTCAACAAAAGCCAGGTGCTAAGCAACTCAGTGATACCCTGTCTCTAAATATAATACAAAATAAGGCTGGGGATGTGGCTTGGTGGTTGAGTGCCCCCGAGTTTAATCACCAGTAGCCACCCACCCCCAAAAAAGAACACTTGTAACCTTGCCTGCATTTCACTGCTCATTGCTAGCTACTACCTAATACCTTATCTTGCCTCTCTTCTCCCTATTCTTCGTAAGTGACCAAAAAGTGGTTGAGCCAAAAGGTAAAGATGGATTGAACCAAGAATGGGAGCTATGTCGCCTAGGGGTACTGGCAGGAAGGGACCAATCCAGGAGGCATTAATTAACAACTCTTACAACTCCCTGCAGGAAGAAATAATTCCTGGGGCAAGTTACCTTAGCAACAGGTTGGAGGGGGAGGGAGAGGGGCTTTGGAGATGACAGCAATTGATTTCCTTTCCTTTCCAACCAGCCCCCATCTTCCCAACCAGACCCAATTATTTATTATCTACATTGACTGCCTTTTGACCCCTAGCTTCAGAAGGACTGGGAATTAAGAAACCAAAATTTAGGCTTTGCTATTGAAACCTACATGCACCTTCATTATGTAGCATCAGCTAACTATGGCTTCAGTTTGTCAGAAAATTCTTTAATGGGAGATGTTTTTAAGGCTCTTTTTTTTTTTTTAAGTTCAAGCTAATACCATGATGATTGGTCTCATTACTTAACAGAACATTCTGGCTGTAAGTCTGCAAACTATTAACTTCATAAAAATAAGAGCAGGGATTAACTGAGTGGTAGGGTGTGGCTGGAAGAGGTGGGCATTGGGGGCATGGCTTTGCAATATATATTTCTGCCTAGTGGAGTCTTTCTCCACTTCCTGATCATCAAGTAAGCCACTTCCTTCCACCACATTCTTCTGCCATGACGTCCTGCCTTACCTTGAGCACAGAGGAATGGAGCCAGCTGCCTATGGACCAGACCTCTGAAACTGTGAGCCCCCAAATAAACTTTTCCCCCTCTACAGTTGTTCTCATTGGGCCTTTTAGTCACAGCTGTGAAGAAGCTGAATAAAACAAGCATTTAAAAAAAAACAATTGAGATAAAATTAAATTCCAGTTTCAAAAAATATTGTATATATTAATATACACATAAGGAAAAATAATATTGAAAAATATACTCCAAATTTTTAACATCTGAGGTAACTGGATTAAGAAAGAAATACAAATACAAATAAAACACATTATAGTATCTCTGTGCTGCAAATGGACCCAGAGATATGTTTTTAAATCCCAGATCCTCACTGTCCACAGTATGATTTTGGGCGAAGTTACTTAACCCCTTTATCTAATTTTCTGCATTGACAGATGGGAACACTGAGCATAGTGTACACTTCACAGTATTGCCATCACTGATGGAATGAAACAGTGCCTATGATGTGCCCAGCACACGATCAGCTCTTCTTGCTACTGTTATCACTTTATGACCATCTCCCACCAATTCACATCTCTATAAACAGAAGGTCACCATATCATGGCTCACCTCCCTCAGCAGATATAATAGAAAGCTCACTGCAATTGCAAAAATCAATAGCATTCATCACAGGAAATGTGAGAACCAGAACTTTAGTCTCTCCATCTCTTAACCCCCAAAAAGCAGAGGCAAGGGAAGTGCTGAGATCATAGTTACATGGAAGAGGAAGAAGACAACCTGCCTCCAATCCATCCAGTTGTGCCAATGGCAGAAGGAGCTGCCTTTGGCTGTTGGTCTTGGCTTCTGTCTACTTATTTTCTGGCTTATGTTTATGGGGGTTGGGGACCAATTTACATTTTACCTACTAAGTACACTCCAGGAATTTAAGGTTAAATTATTGTTCACTAACATCTAGAGGCAAATCAAGAACGTGTACTAATGAATTTTAATTTCATTATGTTTTGTTTTTTAATGATCAAGAAAGTCAAGAGACATTCCAGCATTGGGACAACAGTCCCCGTGGAGATGGAGGAGAAGGCAAGGGTTTCAACATGACGGGGTTAATCTGCATTCAAGACAGTGAGATGCCCCTTTCCTGGACAGATCCAAGAATTTCCACTGACAGGTTGACTTACTCTCATGGGAAGATGGAAGATCCTTTTCTAGAAAAATGTAACAGACTTAGAGAAAAATATCTTCAAATGCTGAAGGCTGCGTCCTTCCTGGTCCCCTGCAGAGAGACTGAGCCTTATCAAGGCTCACTTACAGAAAGGGAGCTGCCAACTGGCACACAGACTTCTTTAACACATGGCTTGACAACAAAAGAAAGAGAGACACAAGAAAAGCAACAAAAGAGATCTTGGGAACATAGAAACAATGCTAGAAACAGAAGAAAATTTGTCCCCCTCCCACATACCCACCGGAAAAAAAAAAATCAGAGATAAAAGAAGATATCACATCCAGGGAACAAGAGCAACCATGTAACAAGAAAAAACTCTAAGAAATGAGAACGTTTCAAAGAAAGCCCCAGGAAAGTTCACTAAAAAGCAGAGAAAATGTTAAATGTTAAAATTAGGGTATCTGTCTAGGTGTCTATATCATATAAAACTAGATTTGTGTATATATTATTTTGTCCATACATATATATTATATGCACACACAATATTATTATTTATTAAAAGCACCAGAGTTTATTCTCTCTTAAATGGAGGCAGGCAGGCTGGGGTTAATATGGCAGCTCCACAGAAACTTCTAGGCAAATATTTTGTTCTGGCTTTTTTGTGGCTTCTATAATCAAATTCTCTTCCTGGTTTAAGATAGCTGCTAGAGGAGCTGGGGTTGTAGCTCAGTATGAGTGAGCTAGCATGAGTGAGGCACGGGGGGTTTGATCCTCAGCACCACATCAACATAAATAAATAAAGGTATTATGTCCATCTACAACGAAAAACAAAACAACAACAACAAAAAGCTGCTGGAGCTCTGGCTATCATTGTCTACTTTCTAGCATCAAGAAGAAAGAGTCAGGAAGGGCACTGTTCTCAACTAAGCCAATTCCAAAGGCAGTTTTCCAAGAAACCCTGTATTAATGCCTCCACTTACGTCTTTTGTCCAGAACTTGGTTACTTCATCTAATTTAATTGCAAAGGAGTCTAGGAATGTACTCTTTTATCTGGATACTTTGGCATGATCACTAATAAGTATTTTCCTACAAAGGAAGAAGGGGAGGATTTAAATACTTAGGTAGGCAATTAGCAGTCTACTACAAGGCCCAATTTTTGATTAATGGGAAGTCTACCAAGGGTGAACCGAGAAAATGGATGGGAAGAAATTACTAATAAATACTCAGAATTACAATCAGGAAATTGCTTCCAGATAGATTGCCTGAGAAAGGATCGCAACAAGGCCCACGCTTGCAATATTTCAGATTGCTGGACTTAGAAAATCCAAGATAAGTTCCCATAGGATCAGGGCTAAGTATGGCAGGGGACTTCTCCACCATAACATGGGGTGCCAGAAGGTGTGGGTGGGGGGACAGCACTGCCAAAATTCTGAGAAAACTGACTTTATCCTAGAGTTCTGTATCTGGTAAAACTAACCATCAAATGTGTAGACACTTTCAACTATTGAAGAATGTGCTAGGGGAAAACTCAAGAAAGGGGAGAATATGGGATCCAGGAAACAGGACAGCCAGCCTGGGGCGGGGGGAGTTCCCAGGAGGACAGCTGTTCAGCAGACCCACAGAGCAACTAGTCCAGTTGCAGTAGGAGAACAGAATGGATAGAGGATTTGAAATTTGCATGGACAAACTGTAGGAGGGTGTAAGAAAATTTAGCAGTAGATACAAAGAAAACGAAGCAAACATTAAAAAATAAAAATGAGGCAATTACAAAAGTTAAATCCTCGTGGACCATAATGGAAGTCAGGCAATAACATCTAAAATAGATTAACTGAGAAATGGAAGTTTATGCATATTTTTAAGAATGTGGACACAGACAAGAAGATAAAAGACTAAAAGAGTTGAGAATAGTTGCCTCTGCAGAAGAGGAATAGGGCAACAAGGAAATTCTGGTTTTCATACAAACGCATCAGCACTATGTTTAAACAATGCGCATTATCTTTGATATTTCAAAAATGCATATTTTTTAACAATTAAAATAGTTTTCTTCTACTAAATTATCCAAACTACTGCAATGCTATTCTCCATTGGAATGAGATAAACAAAATATTAAATAAAATAAACTAGTATTGATCTAGCATTAAGCCTGTCTATATTAGAGCTTCAATACTCTATCCACTAATCCTATAGATTCTAGAAATCAAGGTTTCCTCAGATTTTGTTTATCTCCATCTCAGCGCCCACAGGAAATGCCATTTTATCTCAGAGAGGCAGTCGCTGACAGCACACACACACACACACACACACACACAAACAGATGGCATTTCTATCCATTTTCACTTATTCAATTTGAAGGTTTTAGAACAAAAGATACACTGGAATGGTTTACTAAGCACCAGACTGTTCAGTTCCGGCGTCCTTAGAAACCCAGTTTAACTGTGGATGAGGGGTGGGGTGGGGGAGCCAACATGCATTAATGAGATAAATTGCAGAGAGAAAGAATCTGTCAAACTGAATCAGGGAAGGAGACAGCTAACAAAACATCTCTCCCAAGATAGGTATTATGTGAAAACTCACTGTGTTAAGTTTGTCACTAAGAAATCTAGCTAGTCAAAGAAGCATTTTGCTGGGCTGACAAAGACAGGACCACACGTGTGTGCTGGGTTGTTTGACATGCGCCCACGTGCCCAGGTGTTCCCTTTCTTTCCTGCTCTCTTTGAAAGAGCAGGTGATTGAAGAGGCCTCCCCTTTTACATTGGAACCAAACACCCTCAGTGGGCCTTTGAAGAGGTGAGCAATATAAGAGGCTGATTTAGGTTTTCCCCTTGCTTCTAAGTTGGGGCTCTGCATTGATCCTAATCAAGAGAAAGAGGGAGGGTTCCTTTCTACCATGATGGAGTTCCATGTCCTACTTCCTTTCTGGCTTGTGATTTGACCCCTGGTGAAACGTCGTTTTATTTTATAATGCAGATTTTTCATTTGCTAGTGGGACCTAGCCCTCAGTCTCACTCCAAATAAGCACTGGATTTTTGAAATCAAGGTGCCCTCCGGTGTAATGTCACTCCCAGGTTGAACCATCAAATGAGGAGAGAACTTCTCCAAAGCTTGGATTCCTGGGTCTCCCTGTTCCCATCACTGGAGTCTGCTCACACTGGCATGTGGAGTGAAGAGAGCAGATCATGTGTGTATGGATATAGTATAGAAATGGTGTGTTTTTCAGAGAAATGCATTTAAAAACCATCAATGGGACTGAAGGTGTAGTTTAGTGATAGGGCACCTACTTAGCAGGTGCGAGACCCCAGATTCAATGTCCAGCACCACAAACAAAAACAAAAGCACTAAAACAACAGAAAACCAACTATCTAAGTTTATCTGTGTATGTGGGATAATTATGGGATAATATGTAATTTGGCTTCTTTGTAATTTCAGTACTTTCCAAATTCTCTCAGCAGGGAGACAAGAAACATATATTACTTTATCACTAAAAACAAAATTAAACATACCTTGAATAAAATGTTTTTCTTTCTGTTGAAAGCAAAAGAAGATATGGTTCTTTCCTGCCTGGGGAGCAGGAGGAGCAGGAAAGGGAGTTTGTTAATGGAGTTGCCACCATAAGGTTGTATTAGTCCATTTTATGTTGCTGTAATAGAATACTTGATAAAGGGAAATGTATAAAGAAAACAGGTTATTTGGCTTATGATTCAGATGGTTAGAAAAAACAAACAGCATCTGGCAAGGGCCCCCTGATTGCATCATAACATGGTAAATGACATCATATGGCGGTAGCACACACAAGAATGATCACATGCTAAGAGAGAACTCAAGAGAGCAAGGAGGGTCCAGGATTGATCTTTTATAACAATCTGCTCTCTTGAGAACTAATCCACCCCAAAGAGCCCTAAATCCTTCTGGGAGGCCAGCATTAATCCCTTCACAAGAATGGTCTTGCCCTAATCTCTTCCTACTAGGCTGACCTTTTAAAGTTCCCACTACCTTTCAGTGCTGGGACCAAGCTTCCAGCACATGTGGAAAAACCACAGTCAAACTACAGCAGTGTCTTCATTTGCCCATACATGGACCACCGCACTGAGTCCTGTTCTCAGAGACAGCATTGGGCAGTGGCTAAGAGCAGAAGCCAGGGGCTGACTCTTTGCTACTATGAGAATAAAATTATTTAACACAAGAATAGTGCTTAGAACAGTTATTTGCACCTAGGTAGGCACATTTATCTGATCAATTTACTTATTATTTTTTTCATTTCATTTCATTCATTGGCCTTCCCCCATCCCTTCAGTTTCTATCCTCTCCAACACAATGAGCAATTGTTTTTTTCCAGGTATATTTCTAACTTGTTCACATCTATATTATAATGCAGGTCTTGGATGTGTGGAGATATACTGGAAGTTACACCCTGAAATTCCTGTGCATTTTTTTCTGCGGGATCACATGGTGTTTGCTATCATAATCTGGCTCGGCTGCTGATATTTCCTTCTTCAGAAAGCTTTTCCAGGGTCATTCCTTCCCCCTTCTCCTCTAAGTGCTTCCTGACTATTCTGTTGAATAGCAAAGAAGAAGGATAAATATTTTCAGCTGATTAAGGCATACTTTGATTTATGATCATCTCCTTTCAAGCATTTTCAAAATACAATCTCTATTCTCTCTAAGCTGTAGAGACCAGTGGACAATGCCATTGGAGGACAAGCATGATATTCTTTTATCTTTTGTTTGGGGGGGGAGGGTGTGGGTACCAGGGATTGAACTCAGGGCACTCAGCCACTAAGCCACATCCCCAGCCCTATTTTGTATTTTATTTAGAGACAGGGTCTCACTGAGTTGCTTAGTGCCTTGCTTTTTCTGAGGCTGGCTTTGAACTCGTGATCCTCCTGCCTCAGCCTCTCAAGCCGCTGGCATGCACCACCATGCTTGGCTGCTATTCTTTTATTCTGTGTGGCACAATATCTTCCTTCGACCTTACATAATCACTGTTCAACACATAACAGCACTGAGGTGGTGGTGGGGCTGTGACGGAGAAACGCACAGCTAAACTTATATTTGAACTTGCTATGAAAGAGTAAGACAAAGTTTGTCTCTTTGATAACTGATTGACCAAGTCCTGGCTATGTCACCTGGTAGACTCACCTTTCTAACATTCTCTGTTGTTGTTAAGTAATCATTGAGCACCACGTGACATGCCACACTTGTTATCATCTTACTGTGCAGAATGCCAGGACTTTCAAGAAGAGTTGATGCCTGATCATCCCTGCAAACAGCACCTCTGTTTAGGGAGTTTAAGCACAAACAGCCCCAAATGGCAGAACAATCTTGAGTGTTACTGTCTGTTTAACCTTGGTCCAGTTTTTTTGTTTTAACATTTGGAATGTGTGGGACTATTGTTCTGAATTTTGCCCCACTATTTTAAAAAAAAGCTACAAAGTTACAAAGTGGATAACTGGGTCAGGACTGCTCAAGAAACAATTTGCTTTCATATTCTAACACTCTGTTCCCAAGGGCTGCATTATTTCATACCATGCAAGACCAGCTGGAGTCCCTTCTCACTGAGGAAATTCAGCTGACTTGTTACCTCTAAGCTGTGGTCCTTCTGGTGCAGAATTTTTCCTGGATGTGTGAGAAAAAGAGGGCTAGATACTGTTTTTATTAACGTATTAGTCAATTCAAAATTTATGGAGTGTTAACTTATTAAGTGATACCTAATGCGTGCTGAGTGCTTGTGGCACTAGGACCCTGACACCATTTGTGCCCTTAGGATACAAATGAATAAACAGTTATGAGCCATGCTGTGAGTGCTGAAGTCAAATAGGGAGAAAGTGTTGAGTGTTCAGGGGCCCCTGTGGTTCAGAAAGCTTTCTTGGAATAGGGAACATTGACATTGAAGGAGGAGGAGTTCAGCAGGAAATAAAGAGAGAAAAGGTTTTACATACCGAGGAATGGCTCCTATAAAGGCAGAGTCAGGAGAGCACAGGAGAATCCAGTGGTACCAATCCTTGGGGACAGTGGAGCACAGTGTGATGCTGGGGGAGGGGAGGAACCCAGGATGAGACAGGGTTGAGGATCTTTATAAATAACACTAAGTACTTGGGCTTTATCCTGAGATCAAAATAAAGTGATGGAAGAATTTTAAGCAGATGATTTAGATGATAAAAATTTCATGGCTGCAGAGTCGAGCGAATGGTTGGGAGGAGGGCATAGAACACTGGGGTCAGTAAAGGAAGTTTGGAGATGATGGCAATAGACCAGCCCTGAATTAAAGCAGTGACTGCAGGAGACAACGCAGAACAGAGGTATCTGGGAAGCAGAATGAGAAAGATTTTGTGATGGATCAGAAGGTGGTGGTTAATATCAGGGAGAAGATGGAGGACCTAGGTTTGGTACCTGATAGAATCAATGGGTGTTACTGTCACTAGGAGAAACAAGGAATCCAGAAGAAGGCTGGAATCCTCTTAAAAGGGCTTCCATCATGATATGATATCTCCTACCAGGATGGAGGTCACAGAGGGCACAATGAAGCTGAGAGGTCATGAGTCAAGCATCCAGTGAACATGCGCAATGGCAGGCCCCAGGCTGGGCAGGGAGAGGACAGGCTGGTTGCATGGTGGCAAAATAAAGGATTTGAGATGTGAGGAGGACATATAGGACACACAACTTTTCTCACCAGCCTAGGATTTTTGCAAGACCATTAACTCCTAAACTTCCTTTTCCTCATTGCATATGGCGACCAAACCCTCCACTGGTGGTGGATGATCACTACAATAACACGAGTACTGTTAAGGGAAAGCTCTTAATAAACTGTAGGTCACTACAACCCAAAAGACCATTTCAACCAACAAGAGGAAAGGAAAGTTTGTCTTGTGAGAAATGGACCACATGAGTACAGCAGAGCCCTGAAATGACAGGTGAGGAAAGCGAATCTTAAAGGGTGACAGACCTGAAGAGAAGTGAGGAGGACACACAGGATCCATCGCCCCTTGTTCCTCTACCGCATTGATTGTCCCTTCTACCACACTATAAAATGAGGTGACCTTTTTGTACAGAAAGGAAAATGCTCTGAAATAGCATGCATGGGGAGGTTGTGACGTGGGATGTTTCTCATTTTAAATAATAATTATCTTTTAGTAGGTGTTTCTACTGAATGCAGATTAATTAAAACAGTAAAAGCTCCTTACATCTCTGTGACCCCTCATAGGAACATGAAGTGCATTCAATTTTAAGAATTTCATAGAATCCACTTCTTAGTCGTCTGCCAATGACACTCGGGCACAGCAGAAATCATTGCACCCATTTGTAGATGAGAGAACTGAGATTTTGAGGATCTAACAAGCTACTGATAGAATGAAATTCACGCAGGGAGTTGGCAACAGCTTAATCCATATCTTTTATTTTAAGGTCCACACTTTCAACACTACTTTACACTATTTGTTTAGAAGGACAAAGGTCTTTGAAAACTTTGTAAAATATTGTTCAGCAAATCCTTTCTCAGTGTCTCTAAGAAGGAATTTCAGAGATTTCCTTGTTTCATGTGCAACTCTCTTGTTTTCCTAAAATTTGAAACCCTTTTCACCACTGTCTGTTTTCTCTTCACCACATGTCAGGCTCAAAACTTCCTTTGGACTCTTTCTCCCCTTGTGGGTGTGATCCTGTGTCTCTCCTTCTCGATCAAGTTTTTTTTTTTTTTTTTTGTAAAATCAGTGAACACCACACACAGTGTGTTCTGAGCTCCCCCAGCTCCTTTTCACATCACGGTCCCCTAAGATTAGGGCTTCTGCTTGATCTACCATGCTGAACTTGTAAATACTAGAGTTACCAATGATCTTCTCTTATTGTCATAATTTTTGGCCATTGAATGTGGCACCTACATGCAGCATGATACTACGGGTCATGTCTTCTTTCCTCGTTGTTTCTGCAGCCTTAATTGCTCTGAGCCCTTCTCTTTCTCTGAACCATCTGCTCTTTTCCTCTCTCTCTCTCTCTCTCTCTCTCTCTCTCTCTCTCTCTCTCTCTCTCATTGAATTCAGGGGCACTTAGCCACTGAACCACAACCCCAGCCCTTTTTTATATTTTATTTAGAGACATCTGTCCAAGATGGAGCTTCCTCTCTATGCAGGCCCTTCACAGAAGGCTCCATTCTGCCTTCTTCCCTGCCACTGCCATAGACCCTCACGCTCTTCAAAGATTTTATGAGTTGCTTGGGGTCTCACTTTTGCTGAGGCTGGCTTTGAACTCGTGATTCTCCTGCCTCAGCCTCCCAAGCCACTGGGATTACAGACTTGCGCCACCACGGCCCAGCTCTCTCATCTGCTTTGTAGACTGGTTCCTCTCTCCCTGCCTTTTCAGTAAAGCTCTGTGTTCTCCACAGTTCTCCACCTTCCTAACTTCTCATAAGTAAGTGAAGTAGATCTCAACTTTTTGTGTTCTAGCACATTCTGGAACAATAGAATTTTTGGAAGCAGCAAAGTGGGATGAAAATTGCATCCCAAATTAACAAATTACCCGCTTGGTCTCCTATTGGCCTGGAGTTGCTGGTTGAGTAGAATTCTTGCTCTCTTTGCTCTGCTATGCTCTGAAGTCCAGTTTCTCAGCCTAGGAACCTGCAGGCCTCAGCCTGGTGCTCAGCAGTGGCCTCCATGGCCGTTGGCTCATCTGTCCAAGATGGAGCCTCCTCTCTATGTAGAAGGCTCCATTCTGCCTTCTTCCCTGCACCTGGGTTGTGCTGACTAGGAAGCCACTTCCATAGACCCTCACACTCCTCAAAGATTTTATCATTTTTATTATTATTGTACAAAATGCACATAAAAGAAAATTCACCCTTTAAACCATGTAAAAGTGTACAAATCAGTGGCATTAAGTAGTTTCACACTTAGTGTGCAATACCACATCTGTTTCCAGAACATTTTTATTCCCCCAAATGGAGACCCTGTTCCGTTGAAGAGTCACTCCCCAGAGCCCCCACTCCCACCCCTAGCAATCACTGTCTCTAGTGAATTTGTCTTTTCATATAAATGGATTCACACAATGTGTGACTTTTTTGGTTGCCTTTTCTCACCTAGCATATTGTTTACAAGGTTCATCCATGTTGGAGCACATATCAATACTTCATTCCTTTTTATTACTGAGTAATATTTGATTATATGGACATATTACATTTTGTGTACCCATTCATCCCCTGATAGAAATTTGTGTTGTATTCATCTTTTGGCTATTATGGATAATGTTGCTATGAAAACTCATATACACTAGTCCCCATTATCTACAATTTCCCTTCTGAGGTTTCAGTAACCTTAGTCAACTGAAGCCTGAAAATACTAAAACTCAAGAAATTCACAACACATAAGTTTTAAATTGCTTGTGTTCAAATAATCCTCATTTTACTTAGTAATGGCTCCAAAACACAAGAGTAATCATGTTGAAAATTTTAATATAGTATGTTGTTATAATTGATCTATAAGTTATTGTTGATAATCTCTTACTGTACCTAATTTGTAAGTTAAACTTTTCATAGATTTGTATGTTTAGGAAAAAACATAGAAAATATAGGGTTTGGTACTATTGCAGTTCCAAACACTCACTGGGGGTCTTGAATATACCCCCAGCACTATGCTGTTTGGACTTTCAGCTTCTAAAATCATGAGATAATTAATACTCTTTTGACAGGTACACAGTCCTTAGGTATTTCATTATAGTGATGAAAAAAAAAAAAAAACCCAATATTCCAGCTAAGAGGTTTCTGTGGATGTCCTAGAGAGAGGTATTGGGCTCTGGTCCCAGGGGTGCAGGTAAACAAATTCAACAGATAAAGTCTGACAACTGAAGTTTGGATGAGTGGGGGTGGGCAACACTGAGAGTAGGTCAGGCTTGGGAGGAAGACCATAAGTTTGGATTCAGACATGGGCAGTTTGAGGTTCCTGAGCTATCAAGTTCTTTCAAACTCTGTTCCCCGAAATGTTCTTCCTCCCCCCGCAGTTTCTAGCAGGAGAAATCCCTGTTCATCCATGGCAGCTCAGCTCAGGTATCACTGTCTCCCTTCTCCCTGCACTCAGAGTCCTTCATTTCTTCAGTCTTACCCCCTCTATACAGAGCAGATTCCTCCACTACATAGACTTGCAATACTCTATTTTCAAGCTTGTGTCATCTATAAGCTGATGACTCCCTGGGGGCAGGGCTGTGAATCCATCTTTACACCCTTGGCACCAGTGCACTATCACCATGAAATAACTCATCTATAAATACATGAGGGATGAAAGTGATACATGCAAACATTTAAGATTTCTATAGTTGCCTTGCTCTTGAAAAGCTCAAGAAGTTACAAAACAGACAAGTGTGCATTTGCAAGTGTCTTTGTTGCAAGCAGAAGGTGTGAAAGGTGAACTATCACAGGCATTTGGTGAAGGAGAATAGGCAGATTTTGCCCTTTACCAGGTCACTACATATGCTTGCAAGGTTAGAAACCCAATCTCCATGGCGTAAATAAACAGGAACTATTTTTCTCACATAAGAAACAGTCCAGAAGTGGAGAGTTACTGGCTTTGGTTCAAGTGCCTAACAACCACACTGACTCTATTTTCCTCTCTGCTGTCCTGATTATTTTTATTTATTTATTTATTTATTTTGAGGGTACCGGGATTGAACTCAGGGGCACTCAACAACTGAGCTACATCCCCAGCCCTGTTTTGTTTTTTGTTTTTTTTACTTAGAGACAGGATCTCACTGAGTTGCTTAGCACCTCCCTTTGCTGAGGCTGGCTTTGAACTTGAGATCCTCCTGTTTCAGCCTACTGAGCCACTGGGATTACAGGTGTGTGCCACCATGCCTGGCTGTTGTCCTAATTATATGGACTGTTTGGCCTCGTGTTCATTGTCTTGTGGTTGCTATTTAGGTTTGAGGCATAAAGAGATTGGGAAATGGAAGGATAGAGCCAGAAGCCCCAGCGAACCCCCTATTTCAACTCATTGACCCAAACTGGGTGGATGATTTCCTTAGCTTCAAGAAAGTTTTCGCAATCGGGAATGGGATTGTCATGGTAGTCTTGGACCAATCGTGACCCAAGATTCTGGCTATAGGGAAGAAGGGGAGAATGGTTTGGTGATTGGGAAGGTGACTCACAGGGTCTGCCAAGAATAGCCAGGGCCTTCTCAAAATTACATAAATCCTGGTGGAAGTAGGTGGGAATGAATCCTCCTGTAATGTTCAAGATACTAATGGCAGGAATACTACACAAGGATATGAGACACTGGGCACTTGAATAAAAAGCCCTACGAAGCTCTCAAGCCCAAATGACCCCATTTTCCAGATTCCTCACTTATCACCTTTCCATCCCTTCGAACCAGGCATTTTTAAAAATAAATCAATTCATGCCAACACCTATCCATCTCATAATATAAATAGCAGCCTTCCCATCCAACTAGCTCATACTCCTTCTGCTCAGCAGAAGACCTGATGGGAACTCTCCAGGCCCACAGAAATAACTTCTCTGCAAATTCACTTTTTCTTCCTTGTTGAATCAGAATACTACTAGTTAAGTATTTAATGAGTGAGCATTAACAGCACAGAGAAGGAGAGTTCCTGGATAAATGCTTTGCATTTGTTTCCACATCCAAAATGGCTTGTGGCTTTTAGATTGGAGCATGTGCTTCAGCTTTCCTGTGTGTGATCATGTAGTATGGCTGTAAAGGAGGAAAGGACAAGAGGGTGCAGGACGAAAGTGGGGAAACAAGCACCCACTCACTGCTGCATATGCCCTTCTTCACCTAAATCAAGAGAAAAAAAGCACGTTCTTGGCAAGACAGGAGTGAAAGACATCCTAAGTGTAATATTAATCTTTGCTATAAACATAAGCCTACACACTGTCAGGCTATAAACATGAGTAATTAAGAAAGTAGCTGAGGGTTGCTTGGGGAACATACTGCGACAGCAGCTGTTACACATCTGAACTTGGAGACAGGTTGCAATTCTTGCATGAGAGCCCTGCTGTTGGCATTGACTGCTCCCTTACCTATGGTCCCAGGAACTTCTACAAGCCTCCAAGAAGCATGCAGTCCACTCCAGACCTTCTCAGTTAGTGACCCTGCCTCCTTCACCAGCACACCCTGATGGCCCTCTAGGATGTCTGGCTCATAGATACTCAAACACTCAAGAAGAGTCAAGAGTCCAGGAGTACACCCTTAGCTGGCAGGAATGCCCAGGAGATAGGAGACAGAGAATGCTTACCAAACCATTACTGCACCTAGGGTAACAGAGTACACCAGCCTCAGACACAAACCTGCAACTCTCAAGGATTTGAACATGAAGTGTGACAGGGATTTGCTGGCCACACAGAGTTCCTCTGGCTCCTCAGTTTTCAAAGAGCCCTTTTACCCCACCTCAAAGAAACTACCTCCTCAATTCACCCGGATAATTCTGCTCACCCTCACTTCTGGCCGAAGAACCTTCCACTCCTGGACAGTCTTCTCTGACCTGTCCCTTCTATGCGCGCTCACGAGTCCCCTGGACCAACCCCACTTGATTCTTTCTGTCTTGTAATTGCCCATTTGTTGATTCCCCTTTCTATACCTCGAACTCCGTGAAGACAAGAGGCTATCTTGTTCCCACTTTCGTCCCCATTCTGGAGCTCAATAAGAGCTCGGATTTTTTTTTTTTTTTTAATAGATCAAAGGAGTGGCATGTCCCCACAGTGGCGGGGCCGGGCCATGGGTCACCTGCACTAATGGCTCCTATCTGGGGAAGTCCAGTCCTAGGCCCCACTCTCCTCCAGGCTCAGACTTGGGACTCTGTACCTGGGAGGCGAGCCGCGCGGCTGGGACCCGCCTCCCGGGTGCTGGAGCGACCCCGCCCTCCCGGGCCAAGTCCCAGCGCTAGGCGGCCGCGGCTCCTGGGCTGGAGCCGGCGAGCAGGTGGGGGCGGCGGCCCCGCCTCCGCGTCCCGGCAGCACCAGAGCTGGCGGCCGGGGAGCCAGCGGGGCACACCGAGCGCGCAGCACCGAGCGCCGCGCGGCCTCAGCGGCGTCGCCTGGAGCTCGGGCGCTGCGGGACGGAGCCCAGAGCGGGGAGGCGGCGGGGACGGCGGCCCCACCTCGAGTCCAGACCCGTCCAGGGCACGGCCATCTGCAGGTAGCGGCTCTGCGCGCGTGTCCCGATCGGTGTCCGAGGGGGAAAGGGTGATCCGTGGCGTCCTCTCAGGCCAATCCCGAGGCGGAGTGGCCTCGGGTAGAGGCAGGTTGCTGCGCGCACGCCAGTGCCAAAGGGACCCCCGCCAGACTGCAGCCCCAGGTCCGGGCCGCTATCCAGGCGCTGCTCTGCGCCGCCCTAGTGCCCGCCACCGTCTCCCAGACGCTTCACTCAGGCCGGGCCAGAAAAGGGCCAGGGAGGGAACAAGGTCACGGTGGGGTTGCCCGGTGACCTCCCGGGACCCGAGTCCCCAGTGAACAGCTGCTGGTACCAAGGCCTCCTCAGCCTGGTCCTTCGCGAAGCTCTCCTTCTCCGCTTCACCCCCAGAACAAAAGACGGGTCTCGCTGGGGTGGGGAGTGTCGCGGGAAAGGCTGAGTGGAACTAAAAAGAGCTAGTAAATTGCAAAGCCATAGGTGGCTTTGAGAATACAGGAGTAGCCTCCAGTAAGAAAACCAACTCCAGAGACTTGAAGTGACTTGTCCAAGGTCACACACAGCTCGTGGTGACAGCGGAGACTAATGCCCAGGTGTCCAGATTCCTCTCCGAAGCTCATCTCCAGTAGTAAGTCTGGAGCCAGTAGTAAGTCTACTCCAGCAGTTTACATATGACTACATAAGAGCTTTAAAGTCCTCTTGAGGGATCAGGGAGAAGGTGGCAGAAAAAAATCTTCCACTATATCCAACCAGGAGCCAAGAGGGAGCAGAGTTGGAGCAGGGCACCAGGAAATTCAAAATCTGGGGGGTTGCGGGGGGGGGGGGGTCCAGACCCCGTGGGCTGGTAGACACTGGCACTCAGGAACCTGGTCCTGTAAGGGTGGCGTGCCCGGCACAGGGGCAGCATGGGGACCGAATGTGCTCTGCTCCCTGGAAAGTAGTTCTGCAGGGAGAGGCCAGGAGACCTGTTCCCAGAGCTCTGGGTCAGATCAGCAGCATCCCTGACCTTCAGTTCGCTTTGTGATCTGCAGCATTTGGAAGGAAAGTTACTCTGTAGCAGGAAGTTGGGCTGAGGTTCCCTTCTCTGAGCCTCAGGTCCTTGGCTGTAAATGAGAGCCTTTGTTTGGCACAACCTGTGTGATTTAGAAAGTTTGTGCTTCTCAGTCTTGTCCTAGTCAGAATTTTTGTCACTTTAGAGACAAGATTAGAAGTGTATATCTTTCAGTGAGCATTTAATAATTATCAGAGAGACTCTAAGCTTCTCAAAAAACATTTTGGGGTGGGAAATGCCTCTGGGGATGTGGCTCAGGGGTAGAGCACTTTCCTGGCATGGTTGAGGCCCTGGGTTTAATCCCCAGCCCTGGACTGAGGAGGGGAGAAGTGGTGTTAAACTCCAGACAAAGGTAACTCATAGCAAATAGAGGTCAGAAGAGGAGCTGCCTTCGGACTTTGTTACTGACCTGTACAGGGCTAAGGGAGGCTTCTAGGATGCTGGAAATGCTCCCTACCTTGACTTAAGTAGTGGTCACACATTCGAGCATCTAAAAATTTATGAAGTCATGACTTATGTCCTTGAGACTTGTGCATTTTACTTATGTAAGTTTACTTCAATAAAAAAGTAAATAAAGATTTAATGCTAAAATCCATTCAGTATGGTAGCATAAAGATCTCTTCAGTTTTCCAACTAATGTATTTTAGAGATACATTTAAAAACTACAAAATCAACTCAGAAAAAAAACAAGGGGGAGGTAACAAGGAAGCATAAGAAAGTTAAGAAATAATGGGAAATGGTACATACACTCTAGAGTGTTTCACCAATGCCTGCATGTGTGTTACCTCATATGATTCACAGCAGTTCTTTAAAGGGAGTTGTCATTCTTGTGCTTTTGTACTGAAGAGAAAATAAAAAGTGACAGCAGTTAAATGACTTGTTCAGGAAAGCTGAGGATAAGAATCTGGGTACGAGGACTTAAAATTCTAGGCATGAGCCATAAACAGGCAATTTGGGGGCACCCCAGTCAGGACAGAGTGGTATTGGTGACAGTGACTTGTAGGCCAGTGTCTGAGGGCGGTAGGGCTGCCATGCCCCCTCTTTGAGTTCCTTCCAGGAGTCTGTTTTCGTGCAGTTGTGAGTGTGGCATTGTGTTACATGAAGTTAGCCAGCAGCAGAAGGGATGGAGGAAGTGTGTGTATCTAAGAACATACAGTTTTAGGAACAGGAGAAAGCCAGCTGGTCCAGCCTGGCAACGCTCTTTTTTGGAGATTTATTGTTCAGACATCATATAGTACAGGTTGTGATTTTGCAGTCACTCCAACACACACACACACACACAACAAAAAACTGGAAACTTAGAAAAGATCTGAGAAACCAAAAAAGGGCTTAACTATAGAGGAAAACATGGAATTTTTACTAGGGAGGAACAGTCAACTTTTCCTGCATTTTAGAAATTTATGAATACATGTTTATTAATGCTAAAGTTTTAAACATCAACAAAAATAACTGAGCAGAAGGCAGGATACTTGTTTTCTAACAAGCACGTTCTAAATATACATTAACTGGAGGGCAGAAGTATTTGAAGCTTTAGGGTATACAACATTACATCGAGGGAGAAATCCTGAAAAATCTGTCCTGATGTGTATTCTAATAATTTTATACTTCTGCCTAAAATTTGGAACTTAGAGAAGCAGAAACATGTTAGTTTTACCAGCCAGTTTCAAATTGCAGAGTTCAATGCTTGGCTTAATCCTGGAATGAGACCCTGGGTTAAGTGGGGCAACGATAGAGGTATCTCTGGGTGAGTCCCCTCAGCCAAGTGCCATCAAGTGTGCTCGTGCATCACAAAGTTATCTTTAGGAGAGTTTTGCCTTGTCACTGTGGTGTTCCTACCATCTGGCTGCTAGAATATTTAGAAAGGAATTGTAATATTTGACTGACTTTGCTGATGGCCTGACAAAACAAACTTGAAGCAGGAACTATTAAATAAGAGTTCAGGGTAGTGAGAAAATGATTAATTACTTCTAATTTTGCTACTGCACAAAACCGGATGCTGAGCAGGTGGAGCTCATAAGCGTTCTCAATAGCTTCAGCCACTAAAGCACTAGGGAACTCCCGTTTTGCAATTTGAGGAGGCTCTCAGATTGTTCAAGGGTGAATCCCCCTCTGTTATGCAGCCAGGCAGTGTGCAATGAACTATAGCATTCAAGTGCCAAACAGATAAGGTGAAATAGAGCAAATGGGGCCAAAATACTGAGCAGGCATTATGTGATCCAGGCAGTGTGGGGGAAGATGTTCCAGGGCATCCTGAAGGAGTATTCATTGTGTGTGGGCGAGGTATTCCAGTAAGACTGTGACTCTAGGATGGTGGATCCAAAGGAGAGGCCTGCCTGTGGACTGTAAGTTAGAGTCAGCTCCAGGGTTAGCTGAGAGAAGGCAGTCGCTAGCTCCAGAATTTTGAGTTCCTGGGGACAGGCATCCATGTGAGTGCATGCATATATCAAAGCAAGGACCCTGGCTGCCATCCACTGATCCTTAAGAGCTAATGGCTAAATGGTGCTGGGGCTAGGCTAAGAGCTTCTTACGTACAAAATCATCACAAGGGAGCTAATTCTCCTTATTTCTGTTTTGAAGGGAACCAAGAGGTGAGGGCTAAACTGCTTTCAGATTGATCCTGTCATCCCCTGTTCTGGTCTCCTGTCAGCCTTCGCATCCTAATCCCATGATGCCCTTAACCTACCTGACTCTCCCTTATAGCCCTTGAGTTCCTGGAGGGAAGATGATATGACCACTTTTCCCAGCACCTGCACCACTACTGGCAGATGAGGAATATTCCCTACAAGCTGTTGAATGAATGAATGAGCAAATGTAACAGTGTTCCAAGACCAAAAGCCTGTTATTTTTTGGATTGTCTATTGTTTCAACTTTCACCGTCTCATACTCTCTGTTGATATGGATCATCTGGCATGATTGCATGGACCAGATGGATAATAGGTTTCTCTTTCAGAGCTGAACAATGCTGAGCTCAGCCTATAAAATCGGAAGGCCTCTACTTCTTTAAGAAATTAAACATTATTTTTCTTTTGTATAAGTTATGTAATTCAGATGATCTGAGTTTGAGTCTTGCATTTATCACTTATTTGCTGTGTGATCTTAGATAAATTATTTAACCTCTGTGTGCTTCAGTTTTCTCATCTATAAAATTACTTATATTTAAGGTAAATAAGATAAGCTGAAATCTTAGGACAGTACCTCATTCATAGCAATGTTCAGTAAATTAGCAGTATTTTTGCTATGATGACAATCTGGTGCTTTAAAAAGTTATTTGCCTAAATAGTCTTTGTTCCATAAAGCATTTGAAGAGTTTATAAAATTAGGCATTAAACAATTTAAAATTAATAGATAATGAACTGGGCTAACAAGAATGCACAAGTGGAAAGTGAGACCGAATCAGAGATAATTTAGAGAACAAGAATATATGAGGTGAAAGTAGTTTCCAGAGATGGGATTAATATTTTGCCAGAGCTTCCCAGCAGCCAAAACAAAAAGGGAAACACAAATAGTTATCTGATCCACAGCAACCATGAGATAAAAAAAGATCATTTACACAGCTTTTTCTGGTCCTGAAACCTGGGATAACTTTGTCCTGAATTTACTATTGCCATAGAGATACAAGTCTTCCACATCATCCCTGCCTAATGAGAATAAAAGTTTTGTGGTATAAGACAGTGTTTCCTAGAATTATTGACATAATCCCACAGCACCGTCCCCTTACTTTTCTGTAAGGGGCCTGAACACCATGGTACAGGGTTTTGCTATTTCCTTAGCTATGCTTACTAGGTGCCTGAAAGAGTAGAAAGACTCTTCCTTCCAGGGATAATTCTTTCGAGTCTGGTGGACAATCCCATCTTCAAGAACGTTGGTCTGACCCAAGCCATTTAAATGAGCCAGATAAGCTTATATCGTACTGAAAAAGTCCGAGGGTGTCATTTTTGTGTATATTCATAGATAGATGATTGTGTATTCATGAACTTTCTTGATACTGGTAATTCATTGTTTCCCTTTAGATGCAAATTCTTATCACCCTATTTGGGAAAGAAAAAAAAATACAATGCTATTAAAAAGAAATGATACTGTATTTTTAAACATTTTTTATAACTGAAATAATAATGATCATGTTGCCTGCTTCTCTCTTAACATACACACACACACACACACACACAGACACACACACACACAGAGAGAGAGACATCTATATATAGATATACATTAAGATATTTAGATACCTATCTCCATATGTGTGTATGTGTGTCACCATATGATTTATATACCTTAGTGATTGCACTCAACTGCCAAAGAAAACAAAAACAGAGCATGCATCTGAATTTACCTTCAACAGATACAAGGTTATTTGTCATGTGGTACTAGACTCTCAATAAAGGAAGTCTGAGGTTGGTGCAGGAGCTCACATGATACAATCAGAGATCAGCCTCTTTCCATCTTCCTATTTCTCCATCCTATAACCTGTAGGACTTCACCCCAAATCTGGTTGCCTCATGGTCCCAAGATGACTTCTGTATCTCCGGGCTTATTTCTACAGTCTAGGCAAGAAGAAAGAGAAAATGCACATAGCTAAAGAGTGAAGGCCATTCTAGTAGGGTGATTTTACTTTTATTCAGAAAATGATGCCCCCCACCCCAAACTTCCACTTACATTTCATCAGCCAAAACATTGTCACAGGGTTGCTCTAAATGTAAGACAGTCTGAGAAATCAAATATTTTTAGCTGGGTAAATTGCAACACTCCCAAATTAGGGGTTCTGTTCCGAAGAGGAAGAGGAAATAGTTATTGAGTAGGCAACTAGCAGTATCAGCCACCTGACTGCCATTATTAGCCATGTTCTTGACTTAATTAGAAATCAAAGAAGGTGACTCGGTAATTTTAAATGTTATACTTTTATAGATCTTCATGGAATTAGCACTAGAGAAGGAAATAAACCCCACTGCCAATGTGAATATTCCTAAATCGCTATTGTGGGTCCTGCTTCTTTTCTGAATTTCAGATCTACATGTCCATTTGCCAAAGCACCTCAAATTCAGTGTGTTTCTAATTAAACTCACTTCTCCCTGCCTGTTCACCACCACTTCCATTTTCTCCTGCTATTCCTTGGTTAACACTCCACTGTCTTGCAAGGAACCCTGGATTTACCTTGGGTTCTTCCTTCTCTCTTATCCCAGATGTGCAGTCTGATTTCCCCCTTGATTCTGGCCCATTGCTGTTACTCTAATTCAAATTAACACTTGGCTTTGCATGTGTGGATCCCCCAATGGGTCTTTCTGCTATTTCTTCTCCCTACAATCCTTTTCTCATGGTAGCCCCCAGGATGCTGTTTCAAAACCATCAATGTCTAAAATGTCTTTCTTTAAAAAAAATTATTAACACACATTGATTTGCAGATTAGTGAGAGTTCCTGCAGTATGTCTATACATGTATACATTGTCCATTGATCTAAAATCCTACAAAATAAAGCCCAGACCCCCAACTCCATGATAGCCTGGCTGTGCTTCCCACACCATAGGCCCTTCGTGGGCACTCAGCACAGCACTTCTGCAACCCCTGCAGCCACCAGGGGCCTGGCCCAGAGGGTCCTTTCTTGCGCTTTTTACCTGTCTGTGACCTGTGGAAACTATTACTTACCTTTTCATTCATGTTTCCAAAGTGCTTTTTATTTCTATTGATGTTTTTGCCTTGGATTCTCTTTTGCCTGATATTTATAATGCTGTGCCCATTTGTTTGTTGTTATAAATGACAACTTTATTAAGGTATAATTTAGTTGTCACAAAGTTTACCTCTTCAAAGTGTATTAATCTCCGTGGTTTATAGAATATTCACAGTTGTGCAGCTATCACCACAATTTCAAGTCATTTCCACCACCCCAAAGAGAAACCCGTGACTCCCATGAGCCTACTTTTTATTTCTATGGGCTTACCTATTCTGGACATTTCCTATAAATAGAATCACACAGATGTGGCCTTTTGTGATTGACTTTTCCCCCTTAGCATAAAGATTTTAAGTTCGAGCCATACTGTAGCAGATATCAGTTCTTCATTTTTTTCCTTGCTGGAAAATACTGCATTTTGTTTTTCCATTTGTAAGTTGATGGACATCTGCATTGTGTACACATTTGGTTTATTTTGGATAATGCTACTGTGAGTGTTCAAGTACAGGTTTTTGTGTAGACATGTTTGACTCTCTTCAATAGATACTTAGGAACAGAATTGCTTGAGTCTCATGGTGACTCTGTTTTATGTTGAAGAATTGTCAATCTTTTCCAAATTGGCTGCACCATTTACCAGCAGTGTATGAAGATTCTGCACCAGTACTTAAGTGTTTGGGTTATTATTTTCAACTTGTAAACATAATTTTGTTTTAGCTGTGTTTCTTGTAAAGAAAATATAACTGATTTAAGAAGAACAATTTAAATAGTTCATATTTTAGTAAAGGAATCTAAAAATCTGTTTGCTGTTATTGCAACTACTGATGCATTGGGATTTACTTTGGTTTTATGTGCTATTTGCCTTATTGTCACCTCTATTTTCCTCCTCTTTTTAAAATATTTTTTTCAGTTGTAGATGGATACAATACCTTTATTTTATTTATTTATTTTTTCTGTGGTGCTGAGGATTGAACCCAGGGCCTCACACATGCTAGGCAAGTGCTCTACCACTGAGCCCTCATCCTCCTCTTCTTTTTTTTGAAAAGTACCCAGCACACAGTAATTCTCAATAAGTGTTAGCTGTTATAAGGTGTTGCTTGTGGACAAGAAACATTTATCGATTTATTTATCTATTAATATTTATTGATCATCTGCTAATCAAGTCTGTAGTTTCATTTGGTAATCAGCATAGTGCCTAACATACAGAGATCAGTAAATATAAGTTGTATAAATGTATCAAATTACCACACTATCCCCCGTAAATATGTACAATTATTAAGTGTCAATAAAAATAATCAATATTTACTGCTCTGCACAAACTACCCAGAGGTGGATGTGCTCAGCAAAAGCTGGGGGAATAATGGAAAGAGCAGACTTGGGATCAGACTCACTTGGTTCCGTCTGTTTTTGTCACATCCTGGTTATCTGAGCAGGGTGATTACATCTTTGAGTCTTCATTTCCTCATCTGTGAAATGGGAATGACAGTATCTGTCAACCAAAGTGTTTAGGGGGATGAAGGTAATTATGTGAATAATGATTAATGGATGCAGGGAACATAGTCTAAAACATGTGAGTTTTGTTGAACTTTCCAGCAGGTTTTTTGTTTTTGTTTTGCAGTGCTGGAGATTAAACCCAAGGCTTTGCTCACGCTAGGCAAGTGCTCTACCACTGAGCTATCCTCCCAGTCCCAATGTCAATCAGTATTAAGACATCAACCAGGTCTACCCAGGAAATAAAGTCATAGAGAAAAATGAAACTTCCCCCTTTCCTATATGTTTGACATAAATTACAACTGCTGTATCAGAGGAGGGGACATTTCCTCCCTCGTATGGGAAGAGTCAGGACAAGAACCAAAGGTGTACTTCCTACTTCCTCTTAACTACACAAAAATGTGGAGTCTCCACTGTGTTCATTGGAGCTGTTATCTATTCTAACATTCTTCCAAAAATTGAATGGAATATTTTTGTTTCAATTGTGCTGCTTTACCGCAAGTCAGAGAAAACATAAAATAGCTTCAGAAATAGGTAAGATTTTAAAAAAAGAGAGAGAGGAGAAGTACAAAACACACACATATATGAAAAAGAAATAAGTAAGACCAAAAATATGACAAACAAGCAACATTTTCCTGAGTTTAAAATTCACCTTTCTCGTACTTTAACAGTTTTGTATGCACTGTTGTTGTTCTGGGTTTTGCTGGAATGTACGCGCCCTCAGGTTTCAGAACTTCACCTGCAGACTTCTAGAAGGAAGGCTAAGTGTCCTCGGTTCAGGCCCAATATTGTGCCTTCCTGGCATTCATGGATGAGCAAGGAGTTTTAAATGATGACGTTTGACATTATTTACATAAATTACATATGCTAAAGAATGACAAGCCAGAATACCTGTCTGTAGGACCTGCAGTATTCTTGGGGCTGGGGAAACAAAGCACCAGTTGTTATTTCAGACCTGTGCACCTCTTGGCCAGCACCCGTTCATGCATTTAATGAATGGCAAGGATCAGTTACAGCTGGAACTAATTCCCAAATGATTCATGTCCAATTAAGAAGCATGTCATAAAGCTATTCTTACTGTGTCTTAACCATGTGTTAACAGAAGAATTAAACCTTAGGGGTTGGTTTGAGAAGAATTATTTTATTCCACTCTTGCCTGTTTTCTAGTGCGCTTGGTCATCTACCTTTGACACTTGCAGGTGGCTGTGGTGGTAGTTTCAGCTGGTGCAGAAGTCTGTACAGGGACAGCATCAGCTCTTGCTACTGCTCTTGACAGCTCTGGTAGCTGCTCAGGTGGACCAAATCCTCAAGACAAATTTCCTGTTTTTCTTTATTCATTGTGTTTACTCTTTAGGCATGCAGAGGTCTCCTAATTCAAATAGCACAGAACGTTTTGAACAGTTGTTTACAATTCTTGCAAAGAAGTAGTTCTCTGATTTAGCAATCCTGAACTTTTAGGTTCTTAATTAATTTTTGGAATATATAATAGTGCACATGATACATACTTCAAAAAGTTTTAAAAGAATGTATACTGTGAAGTCTTTCTCACACCCCATTCTCAGGCCACGTAGTTGTCAAGGGTTCTTCCAGATAATTTCTACATTTATAAATATGTATATGTATACATAAACACACGCACATACAGACACACAGATAAAGGCACACCCAGTCAATTTTCTGCCTGATTTTTTTCACTTAATATAACTTGGAGATCATTTCATGTTGGTAGACATAGGGTTACTTCATTCTTCTGAACATTTTCTAGTATGCCATTATAGGGTATGAATTATAATTTAATATTTCAGTTCCCAGTTGATAGGAATATAGATTATTTATCCTCTTACAGTATTTTAAAATTGCTGAAATGAACATCACTGCATGGACTATTTCTCACAGGTCTAAGTATATCAGAAATTCCTAAAATTTAAAAGTGCATGTTAAAATTTTGATACATTTGTTCATTACCCTTTATAGACCCTTACTAATTTATATTTCCATTAATAATTATGAGAGTGACTGATTCCCTGCACTCTCTCCAACACATATTTATCAGATTTTTGAACTTTGCCAACCTGATTGGTAAAAAGGGTATTTTATAGTGGTTTGACTAGCATTTATTTTCTCATTATGAATAAGGCAGAACATCTTCAATGTGTGTTAATGCCACTTGTATTCCTTAGCTATGAACCATTTAGGCCCCTTGTGCATTTTTATTGAATTATTGATTTTTATTATAGGGTTTATAGGACCACCTTATATAGGAAATAAAACATCCATTTACTATCATTTTTTTAAAATCTACTGTAATTGCCCTCCCACATGTAGTATAACTTCTTATGATATAATTTTCCTCCAGTTTGTAGTGTGAGTTTGTTTGTTGTTTTATATACGTATTTATTAGTTTGCAGAAATCTTTATAGCTTTTATAAAAGTCATTTTGACATCAAGAATTTTAACATTCACTCATATTTTCTTTTAGTATAATTAATTTCCTCTTCTATTGATGCTTTGGAATTTATTTTGCTATAAGGCATAAGATCTTTACATTGATATATAACTTTATTTTTTCCAGATTGCTACCCAATTTTCTCAATAATTTTTATTGAATAACTTCCTCCCACATGCAGTGTCTTTTTATTTTTTTTTAACATAGCCAACATTTCCTAAAATACTTAGATCTATTTTGGGGCTTTCGGTTTCATTACCTCGCGAATTCTTAATATGCCAGTACCAAATTTGTTTGATATCCAGTAATTTTAGTTTTCCATGTGAACTTTGGAATCCACTAGCCTAGTTCTAAAAAGAAAGCAAGTTGGTATTATTATTATGATCACCTTAAATTTATAGATAAATACAGAGAAAATTAACATTTGTATGATTTAGTCTTCCTGATCAAGGGTAAAATATGTTTTTTTCCATGTCCTCTTTGTTTCTCAGATAATTTTTGGATTTTGTCTTTGAAGAGCCACTTTTTAAATTCTCTTATGACTTGAAATAATTTTTCTATTGATTCTCTCAGGTGTTTCATGTACATTGCCATATCATTTTGGAAAAATGATAATTGAGCCTCCTTCTTTCCAATTAGTATGATTTTCTTTTTTTTTTTTAATTGAATTGACCACTACATCTAGGATGATAATATATGATAGTAGCAACAGTATACATTCTTGTCTTGTTCCTGACTTTAATTGAAATTTATTCACTCTTTCCCTATTTACCATGATATATTTTAAAATGTTTTACATGGTTTGGGACAGCTATGAAGATCTTACGATTTTCTTTTAATATCCCCAGTATGGTGAATCATATCAGTAGTTTTTCTGGCATGGAAATGCCCTTGCCTTTGGGTGATGTGTGTTATTCAATGTGTTGCAGAATTTGATTATTAATGCTTAATATTTTGGTCCTTTATATTCATAAATGAGATTCATCAATAGGGCCTTTCTTTTTGTCTTTTTCTTTTTCTGTTTTGTCTTGGTTCTGTCTTTCCCAGGCTTTGGTCTGACGGCTAACTGCTAAGTATATGCTGGGTGGAATCCAGCTCCTGGGTGGCCCTCAAGCTTCTTGATGGTGGATCTTGAACCATTTTTGCTGTTTCTTCTGTTGAGATTTTCTGTCTTGTCTTGGTCACTTTAGTAATTCACATTTCACCAGAGAGTTGTCTATCTGATTTAAACAAAATCTTTTGTAGCTATCATCATTTCCCCATTTTCTTATCTTAGTCTATATGTTTGCGCTTTTTCTTTCTTCTCATTTTTTAGTTAGATGATTATTTATTTTATTGTTTTCTGTTATTCAGAGAATAAGCTTTTGGACTTACTAGCTCTAACATTTACATTTTTTTTCTAATTCCTAAATATCTGTTTTCACATTCATAAATAGAAGTTAATTCCTTCCTTTCTTATGCTTCCTTTAGGTTTATATTATTGTTATTCACACTTCCTGGGAGATTTTTGGTCTTTATTTAATTTAATCAATTTATTTATTTTGCAGGTGGGCACTGGGAATTGAACTCAGGGGTACTCAACCACTGAGCCACATTCCCAGTCTTACTTACTCTTTATTTAGAGACCTTCTTGAATTTAGAAAAATGGGCCTCTTTTATTGAAGAGGCAAAATAAAGCAAGCTTCCTTTTGGTAGACCACCTTCATTTCCAAAAACCCACCACAACATTTCTTAGGAAAATTATGTTTGAAATAACTTTGGTTTTAGAGAAGATGGTATGCTATTTTTAATTTCTCACACCTCTGCAAATTAGGAAAGAAGAAAAACCTTCTGCCCTTTTAAGATGGAGAAATAGCTGGGCATGAAAGTCAGAATTAGGGCTTGTTCTCCTATCCCTCATAAAACTTCTCTTTGATTGTTTTATTTTCCAACATACCAGGTGAGATCTTTCTTGTGGGCACTGTGAACCTTGAGAACCAACATTCAAAATATATTTCCCACACTGATAATTAGGTCTATTGTTGGCCAGGATCATCTCTTGCGTGCCTCTTGCCTTCTTATTGTAGTATGCCATAATGTCTCTAATAATCATTAAGATTATTTCATTAGGATTGTGAAACTCACAGGTAGAACTTTCATAATGAGTTGCTGCCAAGTATAGCTCTACCTTTTACTTGAGCAAAAAATATGTGTTGTGTGCATATATGTGTGTGTGTGCATATATATAATACACACACATATATATCAATATATCATTGACTAGATTTATAAATATCTCAATATCAAGGCAATTAGATTTGGCATTTGAGCATTACCTTTGGCCTTGGCAATACCAAGATATTTAAGATATAGTCCCTATCTTTGAGCCTTTGAGGAACCCATGGTCCAGTGAAGGAAGTTATGCAGATATAGGAAAAGACTATATCTGCTTTGCACCGTAATAGAAGGGTCCAAAGAATACTGTAGGTTCACTTATCTCTGCTAAAGAGAGAGAGAAAACAAAACAATCTATACCGAGAGGCTGGAACTAGAGCAGAGTTTTAAAGGATGATTAAGAATTTTCTAGGTGGTGAAGGCCATGACATGTAAGCTAAATAGCATGGACAAATTCATAGAGAAAAGGTATGTGTCTTAGTCCATTTTCTATTGCTCTAACAAAGTACCTAAGGCTAGGTAAGTTACACAGAGAAGAGGCAGGGAAGTTGATGATCAGGTGTTAGAGTCTGTAAACAAGTCAAAATAACACCTGGCATTTTGCCAGGGGAATGTTAGAGTTCTTAAACAAGTCTGGATGGTGCCTGGCAAAATGCCAGAGGGAGTGGTTTGAGAAGTAACAAAAACAAGCCATTAAGTGTGGAGATTCCTGATTGGTTGACTGCTGTATCTAGTTTATGTTAATTAGATAAGCTGTGTGGAATGTATAAATACTGCTCCTGTCCTGCAATAAATGGCTCCCACTCCTGCTGTATCAACGTACACAAGTTGTTCGTCACCCCCCCGGTTATTTTGCTGCAGCCGGACTGCGGCAATCAGGAAGCTGTATCTGACAAGGGCCTCAGGCTATTTCATAACACAGCAGATAACGTCACACGAGAAAGTAAGTGGAGGAAGCAAACTGACCTTGCTGTCACAATAACTAATTCAATTCCACTACACCTAACCTACCTCCATGAGATGAGCATTAATGCCTTCAGAGGGCAGTGCTCCAAGGACTTAATCATCTTCCAATAGGCCCAACTCTGAAGTGTCCCACCAGGTTTCCACCAAGTCTCAATACCATTACATTGGGGACCAGGCTTCCAGCACTTGGATCCTTTGGGGCAGACCATAGCCAGATCATAACAATACATATGAAAATGTCAATATTGTGTTTCAGGTAAAGTGTAGGAGGCTCCAAATGGAGTAGAGAAGCAGATGCAGAGTTTTATTCCAAGGCCAAGAGCCTGAAGAGGAGTATACTTCCCATCTACGTGTGATGTCTTGGAGTCTGAAGTGACAGCTGCCAGTCAGGCTATCAGGCTTTGCTGTGGATGAACTGTGCTGGCTGCCCCGGGACGGAATCTGCCTATTCACTGAGACAAAGATGGCTCCCCATGGCAGATGGAGGTCCTAGTATAACTTGAAACTGGATAAAGGACCTGTGGTGCCAGAATCTCCTTGGTCCTCCTTTGACCCAAAGCAGGAGCATCAGGAATAATGAGAAAGCACACAAGCTGACCTTATGTCTCATGTACAACACTTGAAAAGAGAAAGGTTCTATCCTTTGCCCTTTTTTTTTTTCTTTCTGGGCTCCAGGGATTGAACTCAGGGATACTCTACCACTGAGCCTCCCCTAGAGCCCTATTGTGTATTTTATTTAGAGACAGGATCTCACTGAGTTGCTTAGCGCCTCAATTTTGCTGAGGCTGTCTTTGAACTTGCAATCCTCCTGCCTCAGCCTCCTGAGCCACTGGGATTACATGCAGGTTCTGTCTTTTCTGTACCCTGTGCCATAGCATTTCCTCAGTGGTTCTCAGAAGGGCATTTCAGGGGTACTCACAATCCTACCCGAAGAGAATCGCCTAGTCTGAAGAGAACGGAAAATACCTTCCTTATAAACCTAACATGGTAAAATAAAGAGATGGCCATTCATTTTGTAAAGTAACTCAAAATTTTGTAATATTAATTATAGATTGAATAATAACCACCTTGTTCTATCAAGGTATCCTCTACTTTCCAAAACTAGACTTGCCATTTTTCAGAGGCATCACTATTACATAAGACAAAGCTTACTTATAAATATGTGACCAATACTATGTATTTTTAATAAACCCAGTTTTGTTTTTAGTTAATTTAAGGAGTGGGGGGACAGGAAACCAATATTTTCTCCTTTCACCCTTGGAAACTGCATACCCAATGATTTTCTTGGCTTTCTACCTTGATTTAAATGCCTGAGTCAGTGATAAATATCATCAATGTCTCCGTTTCTCCATCAAATGCTGTTCAAATATGATAATGAATTCAGTGAATGAACTGGAACAGATTTGCATTTCAGGAAGTCTTATAAAAGGGAACCAGTTTGTGAGCTCCTTGTGGGTGTGACATGAGGGTCACATTAGATCATGACTGCTGTGTGTCTACGTTTTGGAATTCACAGGGACCAGTTTGTGGCTGATGACTGACTATGGCAACCAGGTAGCACGGAGCCAGTTCCATTTCAAGAGTGTGTCTCCCCCATTTCCCAGGCAATTGCTCCTGCCCTCTGCGTGAGAGAGTGTGGGCACTCAGCTAGTTTCCCTTTCCCTGTGGTAGGTCATTTCTAATTCGAAGTACAGTCTGCTGTTCTCAAGGATCCAGCCAGTTGAAAGTAAATGATTCTACACATCAATGAATCTTTTCTGTTGAGGACACATTTGACAACTTATGGGACAGAGCCCATAAGTTTCATCATCCTAGATATTCTAGAGCAGGAACCCTTAGTGAGCACTGAGATCCCTTGCTGGTAAGATATTCCTAACAATTCTGATTCTGTGGGCCTGGGTGGAGGAGACTGCCTTTCTGACAAGCTTCTCCAAGGATGGTTCCCAGAGCAGCAGCCTTGGCCTCACCTGGGGGAGCCTGTTGAAACTGCAGAGCTCCAGGCCTGCCCCAGACCCACTGGTCCAACTGAGTTGGAACGTGCATTTAACAAGTCCTCTGGGGTGGTCATTCTCCATGAAAGATTGGTAACCGCTGCTCTGGATCCTTCTCCCAAAGCTCTGCTTAGCTCCATGGGGAAACATGACAGGAGAGGTAGATAAACATTTTTATTTTAATAATTATTGCCTATTTATTTATTTATTTATTTATTTAGCAGTCCTGGGGATTGAACCCAGGGCCTTACAGATACTGGGCTCTGCCACTGAGCTATATCCCCAGCCCTTTTTAATTTTATTTTTAAAAGTTTTTATTGTTTCATTTTAGTTATACCTGACAGTAGGATCCATTTTGATATTATACAAGTATGGAATATATCTTATTCTCATTCAGACCCCACCCACTGCTTCCTTTCCTTTACTGATCTTTCTGCCGTTTACCTATAGTTATTATTATTTTTAAATTAACTTCTTGTGGGATTCACTGTGGTGTAATCATATACGTACATAGGAAAGATGTGAGATACTTTCTCTGTCTTTCCTATTCCTGTCCCTGGTCCCTTCCCTTCATCCCCCTTTGTCTAATCTGATGAACGTCTATCCTTTCCGCCCCGCCTTGTTGTGTTTTCATATATAAAGAGAACATTTGACTTTTTTTTTTTGCAGGGGGGGGAGGGGGGTGCTTGGCTTATTTCACTTAGCATGATTTACCGGCAAATATCATAAAGTCATTCTTCTTTATGCCCTTCCCTTTTTAACAAGTTTTATTTTGAAACAGGGTCTTACTAAGTTGCCAGTGGAGGCCTCAAATTTGTGATCCTCCTCTGCCTGTGCCTCCTGAATAGCTTATAGATTATAAGCGTGTGCTACTGTGCTCGGCTATTATGTTCATTCTTATTATTACCTTTCATTTATGACAAATGGTATTATTTTACCATTTATGGTTGAAACTTAAAGTTTCTTTTTCAAAATAAGCTTATTTACCTAAAATCATGAGTTTATTTATAGTCTTAAATAAATATAAGTTCAGGTGGTGTGTGAATGTCACAGAAACTATAAGTCATATGTACACAAGTGACTTAAATTAGCATGGTGCTTAGGAGCCAGACACCCTGAGTATCAGCACCTCCACTAATTCACTGTGTGATTTAGGGCAAGAGTCTTAACCTTTCTGTTCCTTTCTGAATTACTACATGAAAACCTGTAAATATGGTACCTGTCCCATAGAAAGGGCATGCCAGGGCTAATTCATTTTACTATCATCTAGAACAAGAATGCTCTGGAATTTTTCATCCTTTTTTATTTTACTTTTTAAAATATCTTTATTTTATTTATTTTTATGTGGTGCTGAGGATCGAACCCAAGGCCTCGCTCTACCGCTGAGCTGCAACCTCAGCCCTATCCTGCACTTCGTAATTCCCCCTGCTCTGTTGCCTACATACTCAGGCCAATATGCCCCACTTCCTAAAATCAAGGCTAAATGTTTCTAGGATTTTTCTACCACAGAGAGTGAGAACAGTGGCTTCCACGTGGCCAATGGAAGACAGACTCACTTGGGAGTAGTGGCAGGCGGCCAAGGTCTCCCCGGTGGGAGTCGGGGAGCCGGCTGCCTCAGAGCCTGCTCACTGGATGCTGAGGAAGTGACCACTCATGTTGCTTTCATCATCACCTGGAGAGAAATTAAAAGACGAAATTCCTTCATAACTTGTAATTTTGAAACTCTACTATGTGTATTCTGAGATACCTTCCACGAGTTCTTTGCACATGGACTTGCGGGTTATGCTTCCCTGGCTGCAGGAAACATTTGAACAACCTATCCTTAATGTGGCAGGACTCTAGGAGACATCATGTGAGCCAGGGACGCCTGGGGGTTCATTCACCTCCATTAGTTTGAGGGTAAAAAAACCTCTGTTCTTTTCTCTGATTTCACAGCCAAAAAATACCAAGAACTCAGCAGGACCGTATGGAGAGGTAAGAAATTAGAAATGCACTGAGGACCTTATCTTCAGATCCCTGTTGAGATATATTTTTAGAACCAACAAAAGATGCTTTTGTGAAATGGTAGCAGTAATTTTTCTTGCTTTGAAAAAAAAAAAAAAGCACATTTTCTATTTGTGAGCAGCTGTAATCTGACAGACTATTCTTAGGGAGAAAAATCCTTAGATGTTTTGATGAGAGCAACCAGTGTGTAAAATTGTTTACTCTGAGTTATTTCTTTCTGAGATAACTCACAAAGCACAGCTGGAATAGAGATGTATATAACTTTTTATATTAACAAGCTTGGCAAGCCCAGTGCACATCTATTTCTGAATGGGCACAGACAGGCTGATCAGGTAGGAAAAGGAGGAGACTAGCAGGACAGGAGGAAGAACAGTTCATCAACTGCATCCAGAGGGAGGTCCACACTCCCTATGCCAAAAGAACTCTCAATAAAGAGGTCACACTATGGCAGTCTGTGAGCTCCGTGTGACCCGCCAACGTGTTCCGTTGGCACTCTGGGGCTGAAAAATGCTTTAACAGAGCTGGCAATGTAGCTCAGTGACTGAGTGCTTGCCTAGTGTATGCAAGGCCCTGGATTCAATACCCAGTACTACCAAAAAAATAAATGAATAAAACTAAATAGAGTGCTTTTAGAGTTACATGGAGATGGCCTTCATATTCTTGTGTTTTGCATCTGCTGATTAACCAACCATGGATTGAAAATACTTGGAGAAAATATCGCATCTGTACTGAACATATGCAGACTTTTTCCTTGTCGTTAGTTCCTAAATGATCCAGTGCAACAACTATTTATATGGCATTTATATTGTATTAGGTATTATAAGTAATCTAGAAATGACTCAGGGTATATGGTTGAATTGTGTGTAGGTTATATGTAAATACTGTGCCATTATAGACCATGAATTTGAGCATCTGAAGATTTTGTTATCTGTGAGGGCTCCTAGGACCACAGTTACCAAGGGATAACTGGACTTACCCACATTTAAAAATTCTATTTTACATAAGAATTTGGATATGGAGCTTTCCCTAGGGAAAATAAAAGAGCATTGGCCAATGCTGAGCTTGCACTCCTGTGGAATATCACATCAATCGCCAGAGTTGAGAAGGGGGCCTCTGCTCCAGACCCAGGCCTCGCCCATTAGCCTTGTCCCTTCTGCACCCTGTTCATCTGGTATCTACCCTACCCCTGAGTCAGTATTCTCCTGCTGCAAGGAATGCTGGGAAAAGGAGCTCCTGGCTTCTGGTTGTCTCACCATGTGAGAAATTCCTCAGGCACAGGAAAAGTGGCTAAACATGGTGGGTGGCCACAAGACAAATGTCCACCCCTACCCAAGGAGGGAGACACTTGCAGAGGGATTGGCCACCATCTAAGCCTCTGTATTCCCAGCCTTCTCCACTTCTTTTTCTCACATGCAGAGCCCTGCAGCTGGCTTGCGTTCTCCCACTTCTGTTTCTGTTTATAAACCACTTTTGTACATTTACAAAGTACAAAAGCTAACTAGAGCAGAACCCATAGACATATGTGTGCCTGTTGAAAAATGTGGTAGCTTCTACTAATTGCTTATTTATTACACCCTTCCTCAAGTTCGAAATGATGATGGCATTCCTCAGCAGTCCCTGTATCTCTTGGGGGCATCCCACTCCTACTTCTATTACAGTTATTCATGGTGGTGATGGGGATTAATATGGTGTCCAGTGGAGTGTCTGATCAGGATCTGCACTGCTTTCTCTGCAAAGAGGACCTAGACTATGGTCTTTATTGAAGTCTGACAGTAAAGTATTAATTAAGCATTCTAACTCCTGTTTTACAAATAAAAAAAAAGTGAAGGCCACTAACCTGAAGCAACTTGTCCAAGGTCTTGTCACTGAGGTCTGTCTGACTCTAAGACCAGCACTGTCTCTGTGTTCAGGGCCTCACCTGGGAGCACATGTTGGCTGTTTCCCTTACCATTCTCTAATGGTGCTTAAATAGCTAATGTGCATTTTGATGCTGTTTTTCAGTTATTTTTTGAGTTAAAAGTAGAAAAGCCTTTGAGAACCTAGCTTTTAAAAAAAAATCCTAAACATTTTATATATTTCAGAACAAAATAATATTTTTAAATGGGTCGGTAGAGCACAAAGCATCAAAGAGCTCATGGGTACAGCCTGTAACTTCCTGGAGCTCTGTATTCTTGTCAGATCTTAACAAATACTTCTCTAGATAATTGCTTAATTATTATATCTGTCAAGAAAAAAGCCTTCACAGCCATCAAGTACTGCATATAAAAATACCCTTTAATCCCAGACGTGGAAAAACCATTCCCTGTGATTTCAGTAAAGCAGAATCCCCATGGTACCTAATCATTCTCAGATTCCTAAGGACAAGAGTAGATGGAGAACAAGAGCCCATGGGGAGAAGCAAGGGGAAAGATTGTTCTCACCTTTGTGTCCCTTTCATTGAAGGCCCCCCAAATATTTTAAGTTTTTGCAAAATGGAAACAGAGAAGGAATGCAGTCCGAATCGTGCCAATTTAATAAAATAATGTGGTGCTGTAGAAATGAGTCCAAAAGATCTGGACTTTCAACTCAGCATTGCTGCTCTTTCTGAAATGTACTAGGGGAGATAAAATGTGGTTTTGTGTTACATGGAAATGTTAGGATCTACCCCATGATTGTTGAGAGAATTCAATGAAATAATGTATTCAAAGTCCCTAAAGCTGTGCTGAGCGTTTACTAGGGGTTCCAACAGTTATATTGCTGATCCTCATTATTTGCAGATTCCATTTTTGCAAATTCACCTTCTTGCTAAAATGTATTTGTGACTCTAAAATAGTGTTCATGGTGCTTTTGTGGTCACTCACAGACATGGGGTAAGTGGTAAAAATATAAGTCGCCCAGCAGGCGAATTCCCAGCTGAAGTGGGACAAGGTGACACTCTGTCTTCTTGCTTTAGCTCTTACACCATAAACAAGCTCTCAGGCTATTTCATGCCTCATTTTAAAAATGTTTGTGCTTTTTCTGTTTAGCAAAGCACAGTGCTGATGTGCTGTCTAGTGTTGTAAGCCCAAGAAAGCTGTATGTGCCCTAGGGAGAAAAACTTCATTCAGTCATGAGTCATCCTGCTATTGGCCAGGAGTCTTGTTCTGTTCAGGCCCTCAGTGAATTGGATGATGCCCACCCACATTGGTGAGGGAGAGCTATATTCAGTCTACAGATTCAAATGCTAACCTCTTTCAGAAACAACCTCACAGATACACTCAGAAATGATGTTCTGCCAACTATCTGGGAATCCCTCAGCCCAGTCAAATTGACACATAAAATTAACCATCACACTCAAGTGTTTATTTATTACATCCCTCCTCAAGTTCCAAAAGATGATGGCATTCCTCAGCAGTCCCTACATCTCTTCGGGGCGTTTATCCCACTCCTACTTCTATTACAGTTATTCATAGTGGTGATGGGGATTAATATGGTGTCCAGTAGAGTGCTTGATCCCAGCCATCAAGTACAGTATTTTATGATTTTATACAGAGAGCATAACTATGGTGACCAATAAGAACTGACTATATTCACCGGTAGCAAAGGCATACACCTATAATCCCAGAGGCTCGGGAAGGAAGGAGGATCACAAGTTCAAAGCCAGCCTCAGCAAAAGCAAGGCACTAAGCAACTCAGTGAGACCCTGTCTCTAAATAAAATACAAAATAGGGCTGGGGATGTGGCTCAGTGTTTGAATGCCCCTGAGTTCAATCTCCACTACCAAAAAAAAAAAAAAAGAAAAGAAAAATTGACTGTATTCTATATAGTTCCTGTGTTAGAAAGGTTAAATATTATTGGCTAACAAAGTAACACAACAACTCCATGACTTAAAACGATAGAAGTTTAATTTTTCACGTCTGTAATGTCTCATCAGGTGTTTGAAAGGAAATCTTACAAAGGTGAGCCAGAAACCATACTAAAGCAACTTGGATGCAGGCTCACAATAATTGAAACAAGGATAAATTATCAGCTATTTGTATTTGACATTTTCTTTCACAGAGGCATCCTTTCATCTTATGGCTCTGCTAACACATTGGACCTTTGCTTATGGAGAAAGGAGTCCTGGGTAGAAGACCTTAAGAGCCAGCCCCTCTCATGTGTCTTAGTTAAAAGATGAAGTCCTTACATAATGAGACCTTTCTTTATTCCTTTTTTTCTATTAATACTTCAGCCAAACCTTTAATCTCTGACTGAAAATATTTTTGCCACCGAACAAAAGATTATGTAAAGAATATACCCAATGCCTCTGTGAAAGAAAATGTCAAATACAAATAGCTGATAATTTATACTTGTTTCAATTAAATTGTAAGCCTGCATCCAAGTTGCTTTAGTGGCTATAAAACAGTAGCTTTATCTGACTTATTATTATATTTATCAGGTTTTGAAAAAAACAACATTGAGACTCCTTGAAAAAAGCATGCACTATCTCTCATATCTCTGCTTCGATTTACTATGGCCTTATGCTGTGGCCTTATGCAGTCCTTCTATTCTCATTTTAATATTGAGGAAAGAGGAAGTAACAATGTTTATCAGTACCTCCCACCCCAGCCTTTAGAGAGAATATTATACAAGAAAAGTGTAGTCTTGTAAAAGGATCACCTCTTTGGAGTTCTTAGGAAATTCCATGCATCTCTTTAGAATTATAAGGAAAATCATCATGAATTTTTTTCCCAAAAGTTGCATTTACCTGTATATTTTCTTCCATTTGTAACTTTTATATAACTTTAGGGGATTTTTAAATCCTGCTGAACAGAGGATGATACTATATGATCAAGCATTACCATGTGTAGGTATATACCTAAAAGAATCAAAAGCAAGGTCCTAAGGAGATGTTTGTACACCAAGGCCCACAGCAGCATTTTTCACAACTTTTTAGAGCAATTCAGGTGCCCAGCAACAGATGAATGGTTAAACAAAATATGGTATTGACATGGAATAATCAGGAATGAGTTCTGATATATGCTACAACATGAATGAACATAGAAAACATTAATGCTAAATGAAATAAGCCAGACTCAGGCAAATATTGTATGGTCCTACATAAGTGAAGTACTTACAAGAGGAAAATTCATGATACAGAAAGTAGAACAGAGTGGGTGGTGGGGAGATCAATGAGGAGTTATTGTTTAATGGGTAGAGTTTTTCTTTGGGATGGTGGAAAATATTTGGGAAGGGATAAGGTCATTGTCGAAAAGTCTTGTTAATGTACTTAACACCACTGAATGGTTTACTTAAAAATAGTTAAAACAATACATTTCATATTATTTTTATTCTGCCACAATAAATAAAAATCACATTGAAAGGAGACTGGACTTTGGACCTTTAAGCCTGAGTTCCAGTCCAAGGTCAACCAGGGGGTATGACTTTGAGCAAAGAACTTCATGTCTCTGAGTGGTATATTGCTTACCTATAAAAATGAGAATGTAACTACTGGCCTTAGAGGATTGTCCTAGAAATTAATGTGATTGACCTGTCACATAATAGGCACTGTGTAAAAAGATAAAGAGAACTAACGTATTAAGTAAGCAAAATCCAGTAGACTATGTGAAGGTTAAAAGGGTCATAATTGTGGGGATTCTTTAATATAGGTTTTTAGTCCTTACAGTGTGACTTGATATGGGTTTTAAGATAGTCATCTGCATCCAGACACACGTGTGATCTGCAGACAAGTACATTTATCTGGAGATTAGATATCAACTATTTGAAATAGATATCAACTATTTGAAATATCTGAAATAGAACCTTATTTGCAGAATCATGCCTAAAAGCCCTAGGTGTGCAAATGCCAGATTAAAGTCTATGTAGAGGAGAAGTGCATGCCCACACCCAGAGGTTGTGCAGAAACTATGATATGGGGACAGCAAGGAAAGTCAGAGCTGACAGGAGAGAAAGAGGCAGGAGAATGACTAAGGCCCCTGGAAGCTTTGCTTGAGGCTTGCGTCATGAATAATGTTAAGCCTGTGACATTCAGAAACGGTCAAATTTCCTTCTGTTCGCTCTGCTTAGGAAGGTGGGAGTCTATGCAGTATGCATTGAAAAGGATAAAACTGCAGGCTCAATGTTAATGATGTGGATTTCAGTTATCTGGAAAAATCCTTATAGAAGGAAATGTGGCTGTTTCTCTATATACTCGATTTTTCTTTTTTTTAGAGAAAGAATTTTTTTATATTTATTTTTTAGTTTTCGGTGGACACAACATCTTTATTTTTATGTGGTGCTGAGGATAGAACCCAGCACCCCGCGCATGCCAGGCGAGCGCGCTACGGCTTGAGCCACATCCCCAGCCCAATATAGACTCCAATTTTTATTGAGACAAAAATAGCTGAATTCTATCAGCTTTATCACCTAATTATCTCTAGAATCTGGTCAGTTCCCAGCATTTAGCCTGAGGCCAGCCTTGCACTGGGCTCTGCGAGTGAATGAATGAATTCAATGAATTAATGAACAAGCCAAAGAAGGAAACCGTGTACAATATGCATGTGTCTGTAACACATGAACTGCCTGCATATAAAGAAAGACATCCATGTTTAAAACTACCCTTCTTTTTCTTTTCCAGAGCAGAAACCCCTCTCTTGGGACCATTCATAAACAAGAGACACCAACACTGCCATGCCAGTGCCGCCTCCGCCCCCACCTCCTCTGCCTCCACCTCCCCCGCCTCTAGGAGCTCCTCCCCCACCTCTGGGAGCTCCTCCCCCTCCCCCACCATCAGCACCTCCGGTAAGACCTGTTTTATTTTCTGTCTGGTTTGCTTTGGAGCATCGGGCGCTTGGATTACACTATAGGGAAAGGTTCTCAATGTTCAGAAGCAACCACTACCTAGCTCCGCTGTGGCAGGTGGACCTCAGGCAGCTCTGACAGCTTCAGGATCTGATTCCAAACCAGCCTGGGTCAGGTATCTGTCTCTTCTATTCCTCAGCAGCACCCACCTGCACTGTTCGCACCACCTCCCTTTGACTCCTTGAGTTTCCCTGCGTGTCTTTCCACCTCACTCGGAGCCTCATGTGCCAGGCCCTGCCAAAGCGCACAGCTGAGGAGGCATTGCAAAATCAAGTTCCGGTGGTAAATGGGAAGGTGATAGATAAAGACACCTTGGACTTCAGTCCCTGGTTCTACGTTCAAGCAAGTCAAGTGTCATGTGAAATGCCACAATGAAAAATATAAATCACTAAAAACTTCCCTGTCTGCACAAGACTGAATTCTTTCTGTTTCAGTTTATGCTACTGGACACTCTCCTGGTTTCATAGTTTGGTTTGGGTTAAGTAGGGGCCACAGAGGGTGGTCATTTTGTTTTAGAACATGGATTCTCAAATCTCGTCACCACTGATATTTGGGACCAGATAATTCTTGTTGGAGGAGCGAGCTGCCCTGTTCATTTTAGGATACTTAATCACAACCCTAGCCTCTGCCTACCAGGTGCCAGTAGAATCCCTCAAACATGGCAATAAAAAATGTCCCTGGGTATTGTGAAATGTCCCCGGATGGGGGACAAAATATATGGAAAGAATAGGAATAAGTATTAAAGTTTCCCTGATGAATTCAACCCCACACGGTAGAATTCAGTCATCATGAAGTGTTGAGCGATTTATAAGTGAATGAAACATAACCAAATTATCATATGGATCCTAAACAGATTGCTCCCACTGAGGAACAGCTTATAATAATTTTAAATATGATGATACAGGATGAATCACCAGAATAAATGAACTTACCAAAACCCATGTTTTTGGAGATTTGGGGAATGACCTATTTTTAAACCTTGCTGGTGACCCACAGCTATCTGGGCTCAATACATGTGGAACAAGCCTTTCTGGAATTCTCTAGTAGATAAAGCAAACCTGAATGAATTTCCCCTGGTTTTAATTTAAAGACTAATTTAAGTATTTAACCCTAAAAAAACCAAAAGGAATTTATACATGGATATGGACAACAAAACTCTTTATTCTAGTGAAAAGAAATAGATCTTAAGTGGTTTATGATACCTTAAATGTATTATGTTATGCTGTTAATTAAAAACTTTATTAAGCTCTGGTGTTAATTAAAAATTACATCTATGCTGATTATGAAAAGGTAGAGAAAAATGGTGAATTAACAACATAATTTTGCATATAATGAAATCAACTATAAATATCAAAGATTAGAAGAAATTCAATAATACTGGTAATAAATTTTAATATTTCATTAGGGAATTTGTTTCCTTTAAAGATGCTAAAATTCAAAATAAATAATCATAATTCTGTATTTGGTTAGTGTTTTGCATTCCCTCCCTCATTTCTTTTTTTCAACCCTCCCCCATTTTGGGCCATCTATCTTACAGAAGAACAGGTCAATTTGAGAGGAAACTAACCACGTACATTTTAATATTCTTTGAAACATTTTTCTGCAAACTTGGAAAAATATTTACAATATATATTAAAGACAAAAATTAATGTCCTTAGTATATAAAGAGCTCTTACAGATCAGTATAAAAAAGGGTAAATAGAGAAATGGGTATGGAATAGGATGGAGCAGAGGAAATACAAATATTTTGACCTCCACTACAGTTGAATCAATGTAAATTAAACCTACAGGTTGAGCTTGCCTAATCCAAAAACCTAGTATCTAAAATGCTCCATCTTGAGCATCATGTCCTTTTTGAACATTAACATGATGCTCACAATGTTTTGGGTTTTGTAGCATTTCAGATTTAGGATTTTTGATTAGGGATGCTCAATCAGTATAGTCTATGTAAGTATTCCAAAATCTGAATGCATCAGAAATCTGAAACCCTCTGGTCCCAGCATGTCAGGTAAGGGATGTTCATCTTGTAATGAGAAACCATTTTCCTCCATCAATTTGATAATGGCACATCTTAAATGTTGGCTGGAGTGTTAGGAACCAGGTTCTTATAATACTTAGTTAGGGGCAAAAAAAAAGTGTTATAATTCCCTAAGACACAATTTGTCAATAAAGACCAAACCCTTCAGAAAATGAATATACTCTATGACCTAGTTTTACCTCAAGCAATGTTTCTTTAACTATTCATCACAGATTAATAGAAATACAGGATATCAATGAAAGTATTACTTATAGTAGTAACCAAAAAGAAAAGAACTAAAATTCTAATTTTCAATTTAATAAATAAATAATTCGCAAAATGGTATGTATGCGGCAGCCATTAAAGTTACATTCAAATTATTTTGCAATTTCCACTGTATAATTTATTCAACAACAGCCATCCATGAAAGCTGAAATCACTTCATGAAAGGTTGTTTGGGTTCTCAGGATGTTCTCAGGACCCCAATTCCTGTTCTCAGGAATTTTGACAATAAATGTCAACCACAGATGACAGTGTGTGTGCGTGTGTGTGCGCTGTATTGAGGATCCAGCTCAGTGGCCTTTTGGATGGTAGGCAAGTACTCTACCACTGAGCTATACTCCAGCTCTTTTTGGGGGAAGAGGGGGTACAGACTACTTTTAATTACAAAGGGGAAAATTTCCCCTTAAAATGGATCAAACTTAGTATCAGCTATAGTGGAATGACTGACAGCACAAGCCACTGTGATACATTGAGAACTACACAGCATCACCCTGTAGTAATCTGCTGAAAATGAATGTACTCATGAGCAAACATTCAGACACATCCAGAATATGGGACATAGAGTCTGGCAAGCTGGAGCCCATGGCCCAAATCCATACACATCACCCATTTTCTTACAGCCCTTGAGCTAAGAATGGCTTTTACATTTCCAAATATCTGGAAAAAAATCAAAAGTAAAGTTTCATGGCCCATGAAAATTATGTGGAATCTTAGCCCTTAAATAGAGTTAATTGGAGCACAGCCTTCATTTACATATTGTCTGTGGCTGTTTTTATGCTACAGAGGCAGAAACACCAATTAAGGAAAATGTGATTTCCCCCCCCAAACAGAATTCCATTCTTCTAATGAGTAGACATTTATTTTAAATACTGACTCAATTATTATTAACATATTTTGAATTTTGACAATAAATATTTTGTGGAAATTTGTTGTCTCTTTTGTTATATAAGTACATACATGTTATCCTTGATTTTGCCTCTTGGCTCACAGTGCCTAAAATATTTACTGTCTGGTCCTCTCCAGAAAAGATTTGCCAACACCTGTTCCACAGCCAGCTGGCCTGGCTCAGCCTTCCACTTGTCACCAGCATCCAGTGGTCGTGGTACACTTGCATCAGCTCTTAGCCTCTATGCTTCATGTCTCAGCATCCCCTCTCAACTGTGGCCCACCCCACCTTGCCTGATCTGGCCCCTGCCTGCCTCTCCTACTGAGCCCCTCTCCTGGGGTCTCCCACCTTAGATCTCTGGCATGGCTGTCCTTTCCACTCGGAAGACCCTTTCTGCTACTCTCAGCTCAGAGGTCACTTCTTCCTATGCCACACTGGCTTTAGACATATTTTTTAAACTCTCCTTCAGGTCTGTGATCCATCTTTAACTCTGGTTTGTGTTTGATGTTTTGTCTTTTTTTTGTGTGTGTCCCTTGTACCTGGCTTGAAATAAGCAAGAATGAGTGAGTAGGTGAGTGGACGAATGAATGAGTATCTGTGTGAGTAGGGTTTGGAAATGGAGTTGAAGTTTTTCATAACCAGTGCTCAGAACTCCAAACATCAATGCTGTTGAAGAAACAATTACTCAGTGATACTTGTTAAAGGGCTGGAAAGAAGACTGTTCAGACCACAGTGACAGGCACCACTGCAGTGGGAGTTTCCCGTGGGGGAGAGAGATTGGGCTCAACTGAATACAGTGTGAGCAAGTAGGAATTTGTAGTCAAGGAAACATCAGGATTCTTGCTGAGGACAGGCCGGGTTGATCAGACCCCAGCTAGGGGAAGGTAGAGACAACCAAATAGAGAGCGTTATCTAAACTAACTTAGCCAAGTTCTTTGCCAAAACTGGATTTTGCAAGGAAGTACATAAATGAACCTAGGAGAAGGTGCGGAAGCTGACTACAGCTAGGTCAAGCGGAAAATCCTTGTCAATGCAGAGATTCCCCCCCATCTCTTTGCTCCCCACTTCCCTGTCTTCATCCCCCCATTTCTGATGCATATCTTCTCTTTTTCCAAGAATGTGGGAGCAGAGGAGGGAGAAGGGCCAGGGGCCTGCTGGAGCTCTGGAGTGAGCCCTCTCTAGACCCGGACGGCTCTGCCATCCTGTTTTCCTGCAGCTGATTTCTCTGTCTTTCCAGCAAGACTCCTTTGTCTCAGCCTTTTAAAATCCAGTAACAATATCAAAATTGCCCTCAGGGTGCTTTGGTCCTCTTATACTTAAATTATTGTTGCTTTGTCTACCTAAATTATTGTTGCTTTTAACATATCTAAAAAAATATATGATGGGTTTGATTTTTAAAATGCAGCAGAATTGTACTGAACTTTTGCTTTCAAATGTTCTTTGACCCCTCCTGTTCAAGTGTCCTTGGACCTAGTATGCAAGCTGGGTGAATCAGCTCCTTGAGGGCCTGTGAGGTTTTTTCTTGCTACAATCCCCTTTGACACGTGGTACATTCTGTCCAAGAGGAAGCAAATGTAGTCACTCACCAGCTGATACATTTTGGAGTTGGGTTGCCCAGGCAGAGTCTGACAGGTTCCTGGCCACAACACATGTATTTATTTATAAAATAGATTTGTGGATTTTTGTGGCATTATTTTTTTAATTTTAGTTGTCAATGGACCTTTATTTTATTTATTTATATCTGGTGCTGAGAATCGAACCCAGTGCCTCACACATGCTAGGCAAGCACTCTACCACTGAGCTACGGCCCCAGCCCCATGGCATTATTTTTTAATGTTGCTGTTCAGGTTAAAACATCCTCAGAAGGAAGCAGTTGTCTTAGGGTTGGCCATACTTACTGTTTAAACACCAAAGAAAAACTGACTTTTAATCATGCTTTCCCACTAAAAGCAGCACTCTAATGAGGAAGACACCACAGCGCTGTATATTTTTGCCTGCTGTTTTGGGGTATAATTGTTAATACGGATGCTGAGGAGAAATTACAAGCAGACATCTATCCTGGCCCCTCACTGTTCTGCTCCCTTAAGGTGTTTGCCAGTTTTTGCATTCAGGAAACTTGGTGGCATTGTTTTTCTCTGTGGAGTCTAAGAAATGCATGATTTATGGTAAAAGTAGATTTAGCAACGCTGGAAATACCAGCTGAGACTTTCAAGGGGAGGTTTTCCCACCACCTCTAGTACGCAAAGGCTTGCGATATAGGACGACATGCCAATCTGTGAAAGGCAATGTGGAAAATGCAGTGTTTTCTGAAGTCCCATGGGAGACAGGGAGACTTATATTCGCTCTTGTTAAGAAGAAGTGGGGGTGAAGTGTTCTTGGTGGAAGGGCGCTTAGCAGAACTGCATATTATACTAAGTTCTGTAATTTGCATGTTTACTGGTGCATGTGGAATAATGAAAGGCTTACAAATTCTTAAATACTGTCACTCACATAGGTTCTCCTGATGCTGTAGTGCTTTGGTTAGTGTTGATAATGAGAGAGGTTTACCAGGGATCGATAGTGGCCGCTGGAATAAGGAGAAGGTTTTTGCATGATGCCATGCTATCAGAATCATATTAAGTTGACATTTGGTCTCTGCTTACCAGTTTGCAAAACTACACCTTTGTCTTCAAGTAATTTTAAAACCTGATTCTCCCGCTCTGTCGGCTTGCACCAGGAGCAGTAACCCTGCTTTAGTGAAAACAGAGCCTGTCTTTGCAACAGATCTCCTGTCTATGAGAGAGAGGGGTGTGTCAGGACCTGCCACTCATACTTCCAAAGAGCCATTCAGAATGGTATTGAAATGTGTTTTTTCTGTCACAGCTGTGAGGTGGGTGGGGTGACAAGGACAAAAAGGAAAAGGCTGGCAGGAGGTGCAGGAGGTGGCGATTATGCACTAATAATGTCTAGGACTCTGCCAGAAGGCCTGGGTGTTCTTGTGAAAGGCCTTTCTCAAGTATCACAGGAGCATTGGAGCAGGAGCTGCTCTCATGCATCTAGGCAACCCAGGGTTATGACAAGAAGCTGACATGGGGTACAGTGTCAGAGGGTGACCCTTGGATGTGGCCCATTGCTGAAGTGATCATTCCTCACTGGAATTTTATTTTACACCTGAATATTCTGGCTCTTTGCCTTTGAAATGCCTTTAAAACTCCAGTGCAACTAACAATTCCTAGAAAACTGCCCATGAGCCTTTCCCCACTCCCCCAAGTGTCTTTTCAGCTGTGTGTGGTTTTGATTAGGAAAAGACACCATGGTTTGGAGCCTGAGTCTTTGGGGCTACATGCCTGATCCCCTAACTGCTCTCACCTCCTTCACCTTTGTTGAGATAAAAGGAAAAACAAAGCAAAAACAAAAAAAATCCCACCAAGGTCAGGTTGCAGCAAGCAAAGAGCTATGCAGCCTCAACCAAGCAGAAGAGATTGCAGTGAGATGGAGGCACTGGCCCACTGAGCTCATTTGTGTGGACAGGACATCTCTGCTGCCAGCAGCTTGTGGGTCCTGCCTCCTAGAATGTTGAATAAAAGGACAGGTATGTGGAATGAGAAAAGCAGAGTACATGCCTAAGCAGTGTGGCCCCAACTGTATAGAAGAAAATACGCCTGCTCATGTGAGCTCAGATAGATTGTGAGGACACAGATGTCCTCTCTGGGTTTCCCAGATAGGGGAGGGGTGGTGGGTAATTTTTATTTTCATTTTTTGTGTAATTCCACATTTTTCCAAATATCTACATGGAATCTTTTTAATTTTATAATTAAATTTTTTAAAGTAATGATCTCTTGCCAATTGGCTAAGTTGGACTAAATTATAATAGTGTATAGCAATAATCATAAATATCACCTGAATAGCTATTGTGCCGCATGTAATATGAATTCTAAATTCATATTTATAATCCAGTGAGGTCAAAACTGATAGTGCTGTTTTGCAATGATGGACCTGGGGCAGAGAGAGAAGTGACTCACCCAGGGGCACGTAGCTATTAACTGGGCAGGGTGTGGTTTGAACCCCAGCCGAATGGCACCAGTCCTTGCTCTGAACTGGTAAGCCAACTGCTCTTTGATGTAAACTCAAAGGGCATTGAGTCTACTGGAATTCTCAAGGAAGCAATTCTCAAGAATTGCTTCTACCTATTTGAATCTAAAAACCAGGAAATCAGTGGATCCCATTCTCCAAACCCTGGACACATCTTCCAGATTTCCTTCCTGGATGCCTAACCTGCTCCTATGACCATTCTTTTCTTTTCTTTTTCTTTGTGGATCTATTGTTTTCCCCAACTTGCTCTGTTGATTTCCCCCTCTAAATAGAAAAAAAATTGCAAGTTTCCATTTGAGTTAAACCCACGGTTTGCAGCAGAGAATCAACATTTCAGAAGTGGCCACAATGCAGAGGAACTCAGTTTTGTCTTGTCTTTAGCTTACAACTGCCTGGGGATGAGCTCAGAAAGATAGGGTCTCTGATGCTGGGCACACAGTGGGGACAGTCAATGCCACTTAAGCTCAGTTTCAGGAGACCATGTCCTTAACCTTGACTGACCATCATCAAGCTTTGGCTGCACAGAATTCCTGGGTCTGTGCCTCAGGAGAGTTTAGAACCTGAATCCAGAGAACCATAAGCTTGTCATGGATCACTGCTCAGTCATGGAAATGTTGAGTAGAGAATTGGATTCTCAGACCAGGATTCTGAAGGTTCTATTGTCTCTTCATCATTTCCCACCTGAGAGTTCCTTGAAGCCTCATCTTTAAAGAGCCCTCTTGACCTCTGAATTAGTCATCTTGCTTCTTCCTATGATTGCTTCTTAAATCATTTGAGCTGTCTCTTGAACAATCAAGTCGGGTGAGGGATGAAAGAGGGTCTTGGGGCCCATGGACACACGGTAATAGTGAGTGACTCAGAGAGAGGGTCTGTGCCTAGGTCAGTGCCAGCACCTAGCAGGAACTGCCTTTCTGAGCTACTGACTTTGCTGAAGACCCTGTAAGTCACTAGGCAAACCTGCAATGACCAAAAAACCACTACTTTACATCTTCCCCTGGCCTAAGACTTGAAAGCCAGTGCATGTTCAATATATTCAAATTTCAGTAAGAACGTTTGATAAAGCAAATGCAATTATATCAGAAGTAACTTTAGGGGCAGCAACAATTAGTATTTGGGCGTGACTTTAAAAGCTCTTAAGTATCCTTTGGCACAACATCACCGTTCCAATTTTCTATTGTTCTGTAAAAGAGTAGATCCTGTACCTTTGCTTTTCAATAGACATTTAAAAACTCACAGAAAGTACACAGTGTACCTGTTTTGTAGATGGTAGCAATAGATTTCCATCTGGTAGCAGTAGATTTCCATTTTAATAAGATCTGCTCATAATAGAGCAGTAGAAATGTGCTTTCAGGCTGGTAGAAGCAGGATTCTACCTGTACCATGTACAGGGTCTAAAACTCAAAGGTGTAAAAGCTAAAAGCATGTTTGTGTCCCACAGCCCACGGGTCAGCACTTACTGTTTTAGTCAGGATCATGTAATGATGCAGCATGGTATATTTAAAACAAAAACCCATAGATTTTAGACTTATGCTGATTGGAAATTGAATTCCAGGTGTGCTATTATTTCCTAGCTATAGAATATCAAGTGAATTACTTAACAACTCTGAGATTCAGTTTCTTTATCTGTTAGTGGGAATCACAATGGCCACTTCTAGGGAAGGTTGCTCCTAACACAGAAGTCTCCCAAAGGAAGGCACTTTGGTCTGTGTTGCTCACAGTGCATCCTCAACACTTTGGATGGCACCTGTCTCATGGTGACCTTTGAAAATACATGTGGAATAAATGAATCAAGGGGGTTTTGAAAGGATTCAATAAGCTAACAACAGCAGCTGTTGTTTGCAAAGTGCCTGCTTAATAAATGATAGCTACTATTATTTCAGAGACCAGAACACAACTGGACAAATCTTGTACTGATGCATACAAGTCGAAAGGTCAGAGCAAAGCAGAGGTCAGACACCAGAAATGAAGATCTAGGTGGGGAGCCTGAGTTATCCACAGTGGGAGAGTCTGAAAATAACCTCCAAACAGGGGAATAGAAGTTACCTTGTAGGTTTTCTGGGCATCCAAACCCACTTTGCCAGTACCCCATTCCTGTAGGCTGTCTGGGGAGTTAAGGGTTTGTCTTCTTTTTTATTCTGTGGACTAAGCTGAGGGGACCTGGGTCCACAAGAGTTGCAGGAACGACATGGAATCAGCCACAGGTCAGAACCACCTGGCTTCAGCTGTGGCCTCATCTCAACTGGGGTGACCAACAATGTGTGTGTGGAGATCTGGGGGTATCCTTTAACATCCACTCAGAGAAATAATTGCATGGTTCAGATATTTAAGACATTTGGAGGAGGCTTTGCTTTCCCAGCTGCCATTAGATTTGTCATTTGATGAGCAGCTTTGGCAGCAGCAGACCATGACACTGAAGGGAAGGACATACATCTCCCTGGAAGGTTTAACGGTGATGCCTGTGTGAGAATTTTAAATCGCCTGGCTCCCTGCCCCTCTCTAAAGCAGAGGACACAGTTGCTTGGGTCTCATGGCAGTTCCAGGATGCTGAGATTCAAATGCTATGGCTTGGTCTTTCACTGCCTGAGCAAAACATTCATTTAAAACTCATCAGGAAAGACAGTAGAATGAGTCAGACACAACTTTCTTATGTTTATATATGAATACACCATCCGTGTAACTGCACATCATGGTGAACCACTAGAATGGGATCCTAATTAGAGTAAGTTATACTCCATGTTTGTGTAATATGTCAAAATACACTCTACTGTAATGTATATCTAAAAAGAACAAATAAAAAAATCATGAAAAAATTAAATTAATCAGGGAAATTTGAACACAGATATTTTCTTTATTTTGGTTTATATCAGCAAATTAATTTTATGATTTATTTTATTTAATAATATTGTTATTGTTTAAGAGTTATTTTCTTTTATAATAAAATCTGTGAAAAAAAAAATCTGTGGAAGATACAATGTTGGGATATATGTTTTGAACAAGCAGGGATTTGGAGGAGGGAAGTGATTGGTGTGGAGACATAGATTGGCTACGAGCTGATAAGCACTGAAGCTGGATGGTGATATCTGGGGGGTTATTATACTTCACTCCATTTGTATATGTTAACAGTTTTCTATAGCTAAAAAAAACTTTAATGAACATTAACAAACTCTTGTTTAATTCAAAATATAGGTGATTTGACAGAACCAGGGAGTTCCGTAGGAAGCTTTCACTAATTCAGAAGGGCGTTTGAGATCAACTATTACAGGCTTTCCAGTTTTACAAAATGAGACCCACGTTAGTGCAGGTTTTCTACTGGAAATTCTGTACATCACTGAGATTTGGTCCCTCCGCTTCCCCACTCGGTCTGACTCCTGTTTTGCTGGGGACTCCTGAGCAGGGTTTTTAGGTCTCCCTACAGCTGAAGGGTTGATCCACAGGGTGAGAAATATAGTGGCTTGGTTTCCCTCCCATGGAGAATCCATACAGGCAACTTTGAGCAGGAATGTCCAAAGCTCTGGGTCCCCATCACAGCCTCCCTTGCTAGTTTTTATTCAAATAAACCTCGAGACCAAGCAAAGCCCAGATAACAATGTTTTGTGAAACTGTTGCAGTTCCTGTTCTCTGGCTGGTCCAAGGACATCTAGCTTAGCTGGTGTTCTCTCCTCAGACAAAGCATAGAGGACATGGGGGACGATCATTAAAGCAGTTCTCCCTGTCAGCAACTCCCCTTAAGCCCAAGGTCACCAAATATGGAAGAATTTTCACCTTCAGCATTCTCTCATCTCTGACGAAATGTGTCTTGTGACTGTTAGTAGGAAAGCAAACTGTGAGATAAAACCTCTGGGTGTAGAGATAGCCAGCAGAAGTGTGTGTTATGGAGGTATGTGTGTGTGCGTAAATGTATATAGCATAATTATATATATATATATATATATATATATATATATATTGCATATAAATGTTAAAGATTAATCTGAGGCAATCATTAAAGGAAAAAGAGGTTCCTGACTGTGCTGGTGAAGGATCTTAGCATGGATGGATGCTAAGATTTCTTAGGGGAGTTTTCTAAGAAATTAAATCTAAGTCAATGTTTAACAATTACTTAGGAGCTAAGCAATATCAGAAAAATATTTTGTATTTTCTTCTGAGTTGCTCCCCCCCCCCCGACCCTGCCATTTTCCATCTTGCTCATTTCTCCAGCCATGTGCAAACTCACATACTAGTTCCTCTTTACTTTCGAGGGTTGTCACTTTAGCCCAATCTCCTCTTCCTTTTTTAATCAGGTTTTCAGTTGAGTCATCCATTCCTGATCCTCATGGGGAAAAACCATGGCTCTTTTCCTCACCAGGACCATTCAACACCATTCCCTACCCACCACTGACTTATGTCCAAATGAACCATATAGTTTTGTGTTCAAGGCATAAAATTTCCATTGGCGACAGTGCCAGTCTTCCCTGTTTGGCTTGGATAAGAACAGTACTCAAGTGATAGACCTGGAAAACACTGTGAACTTTGTGAAGTTCAATGTTATTTCTTCTGGCAGTATTTTGGCAGGACCAGCCATATGGCTATTTGTGCGTGAAAGCTGGGCCACCTCTCCTGGTCAGGTGTGCCAGGAGCTGAACTTCCTCACATGGGCCTCACCAGCATCCTCTGTGTAACCTTGAGCTTCTCTGTCCTTCGCCTCTCAGGTCCTCACTGTAGGACAGGTGCACAGAGGCTTAGAGGCACTGTTGGTTTTCTTTTTGCTTCATTCTGCTTGGGTTCCATTTCATTCTAATTGTTGCTAGATAATGCCTGAAGAGAAAAGCTATTCTAAAGCTGTAAATGTGTTCTTAAAAGGCTGGATTCTCAAATGTAAAAATCAGGGGATATCGGATGAGGGGTGGAGATGTGACCACACCATACTAGCTCCTAGGGCTCATGTGAGGAACTGTGTAAAAACTCTTTAAAACTCATGCAAGCTCACACATGCTCTTGTTCTTTGGGGAAATTAACTAAAATGTGGCAGCGATATCAGGACACATTATTCTGGAACATGTTGCTGTACTGTCCAGATACCAGGAGAACCCAAACCAGCAGGAATCGACTCAGCATGGGCACCCTGCTATGCTGCTTTGATTGATGCCCAGAGCACTAACCCACAGGACCCTCTGGCCCACCATAATTTCTGGAATGTAGCCATCTTACCTGGAGGCAGGGCATCTTACCAAGCCTCTTGTTCTCTTTGCTGCCAAGTATAGTTACCCAGCTCAGGGTTTCTGACACAGACCCACTGGTAATTCTGAGATAAGAAGTTGAATGCATGTAGTTTATTTGGGGCCTCCAACCTGCTGGGAATCCCTGGGAGACTACTCAGACCAATTCTTGTTCCTCTATAGCACTTCATCTCCCCATCTAGGAGTTCCTCTGGCAGAGATCATAGCAGTTAGCCCAAAAGGCCATTGTCTGAAGCCAGGCTTGGGGATAGGCTGAGCAACTATGCCCCGGGCACCCACAGCATCTGTCACAGTCATACTTATCACCAAGGTAGTTTCAGAGAGGGAGAAACTGAGGCACAGCAAGGTTAAGTACTGACTCAGAGTCACACAGCTGCTAGAAGGGATCCTTTCCCTGCGTTCTGTTCCTTCTACCTCATTGCCTCCTGGGCTGCAGTTGTGGCAGAGATGGCTGGGAAACCCTCTAAAACTGGGAGTAGGGCTGGCCATGATGGCCTTCTCTGATAGTGCTACTCCAATAGGACCTTTGCATGCTGATGTGTCCCCTTCTTTCAGCCATGGTGGCTAAGATTTCTGAGTAGACCGCATATGTTTCCATCCAAGCTGTGTGGCTTTGGAAAGCCAGATTACTTAAGTTTTCTGTGCCTTAATTAGAAAGTTTTCTATTTAATTATGGTCACTATGAAGACAAATTAACGCATGTGCAGTGCTTAGCAGGAAGCAAGGACCATAAAGTTATTCATTGTTGATGATATTTTACATGTGGATGCTCTTTTCCATTTTGCTAACATTTTCCTGGCTTAGGAATTAATGTGAACATGTGTAAAACAAAAGTGCACATTTCACTGCAGCATTCATGTCTGATAGGCACCTGGCCAAGCCTAAACACAATTACACTTGAGATGACTTGTTGATTGCCTATCTTCACCGGGTGTTGGTAAAACTCCCTGAGGAAGGAGGATATGTTTGCCTTGCGCTTCCCAGCATCAGCAGTGTGAATAAGTCGGGTACCCAGCCTTGGGATCTGCTCAGGAGATGAGCAATAGATAATTAAGAGCACACTTCCCCTTGCGTTGCTGGGGACCCCAGAGGTCATATGGCATAGCCACACCACTGCTGCTGGTGCCACCAGCATAAAAAGAATTTAAATGGTTACACCCAAAATGCACTCCTCCCAGGATTTTCTCTGTATGTATAAAACACCCTCCTAAAGCCCTCAGAATAATTTTTAGCTGTGGCACAATTTGAGTCCCAACTGAGATGAAATTGGAAGCTAAACTATGGGATGTAGCATTTGGATGTGCACTGTTAACATCTGCCATTAATTATCAGTATTAATATTTTATTAAAGATAACAACACTGTGTGGTAAGAGGTGGACTGATTTTAACATCTCTTTGAACCTTGATACGCTCTTTACGATGGGTGAGTTCCAAATTGAAGGATCCTGTTTTACAGATGAAGAACTCAGACCCAGTGAGTTGTACAGACCACTGTTAGACCAGGATGCAAGAAAAGACCACTGACTCCAATCAAAATCAAATTAAAGCAAGCTTATTATTTCTACTGGCCGGGCTGCCTCTCCCACCCAAAACTGCGGGAAACAAGACAGCAGCCCCAGCTTTCCTGCAGCCCAGCTTTATAGCCCAGAAAGTTACACAAAGGGAGGTTACAGATAACAGAACTCTGACAAGCATCACACTAATGGTAGTTTACATTTTTTGCTGGCCCCAACATCAGAATTTGTGAGGACCATTAGAGCCTCAGAGAGGGTCATTATCTGGCCAGGGAAGGCCAATATTTATGAGGTGTCACTAAAGTTTCAGAGAGGGCTGCTGTCTGGTCAGAGAGCCAGGCATGGGTGAGTTCAAGGCACGGGCAGGCATTCCAAGCAGGTTCAGAATTTGCAGTAATTTATAGTAAAGCCAAAATTATCTTTTCATGGCTTTGTGGAGAGATGGCTCCCAATTTTAAGAAAAGATCAGGTTGGGTCTATCACTACATTGTAGCAGATGGACCTGCTGAGCTGCTCTTCACAATTATAAAATTCTTTTTTGGTCTATATCAGAGGCACCAGTAGCAGTAGCCTCACCACCATGTCCAGACTCATGTGTTACAGGATGAAACTGCCCTCTCCTACCAACACATTCACATCTGGAAGTTCTAATCACAATTCCTCCAAATGGGAATGTATTTGGAGATGAGGTCTTAGAAGAGGTAATTTAGGTAAAATAAGGCTGGTGGAGGAGGCCCTATACCACCAAAACTGATTTCCTTGAGAGTAGACTGGGACATAGACACACATACACTCACAGGGACGACCCCATGAGACCAGAGAGAAGAAGACCGTCCAGAAGCCCTGGAGCATAGCCTCAGAAGGAATTAACCTGGCTGACACCTTGATCTTGGACTTCTAGCCTCCAGGACTATGAGAAAAAAAAAAAAAAACTGCTGTTTGAGCCACACTGTCCGTAGTGCTTTGTCCCAGCCGCCCTAGCAGACTCATACAGAGCACCTTTAATGGCACACATGTGCACTGCTGACTCCATCAGCTGCTCCCACCACACCTGAGGAAAAGCCTCTGGGGCACCTGTATTTCCAGATGTGGCCAACTCAAAACAGAAGCTGAAGCTTGGATCTACTGTCCTGTGTTGCTGTGTGTTCAAAACCCCAAGTTCCTGTGATGTTTTGTTGTGTTTTGTCTTTTTTTCTAGAAAAATGCAGAATCTCTGATTCAAAGTAGTCTTTCGATTCTAAAATCGGTTTAGGCCTTTGTTTCTGATTACAGAAATGCTGAGTGTGTTGCAGGAGTAATGCATTTCAGAATCAATGGACAGATAACTGCTATTTCTAGGCACTTCTATGGAGACTCCTGTCAATTCCTTGCAACCCTGATTCATTTTAACATCCATTATAGGATGGTTTTTCAGCAAGCACAAGGCAATTTGCCTGGCTTACCTGCCACACAGTGGCTCTGCCTCCCTTCTTGGGAGCTCCCTATTCCTAATGGATGATTGCTGGCATGATGGGGCTGGACTATGACCAGATGAGAAGGGTAGAGCCAGGGTAAGCCTCAGCAGGTCTCTGTGCAGACCTGGAGTTGCAAAAGTACAACCGCAGAAAACATGAGATGTGAGGGGTAACCTATCTGCTTTTTACAAATGGTCTCACTTCTTCCATTTGTATTTTTATTTTTGTCTCCTTCACCTTTCCTGGCTCTACCTAAATTTGCTTTATTGCTTTATCTCTGTTGCTGGAGCTAGCAAATAACAATATAGGACATTCGGTTAAATTAGAATTTCAGCAAATAATTATTTGAATATAAGTGTGGAGCAAATATGTCATACTAAAAAAAATTCTTATTGTTCAGCTGAAATTCAAATTTAGCTGGACATCTTATATTTTATCTGGCAACCTGATCTGTCTCTTACTATGCCACATGTGTGTTTCTCTTATGTGAATGTCTGTAGAGGTAGCTATAGAGACAGAAGGAAAGCAGTCTCCTTCACAGATCTGCTTCTTTCCCTGGGAACCTATCACACATTCCCCACCTTCATTATTTTTGGGTTTTTTGTTTGTTTGTTAAAATCTTTTTTGGTACTGGGAATTGAACCTAGGGGCACTTAACCATTGAGCCACATCCCCAGCCCTTTTTTGTATTTTGCTTAGAGACAGGGTCTCGCTAAGTTGCTGAGGCTGGCTTTGAACTCTTGATCCTCCTGCCTCAGAGTCCTGAGTCACTGGGATAACAGGTGTGTGTCACCATGTCTGGCTCCCACCTTCATTCTTATAATGGGGAGGCTGCAAACATTTCTCCCATCTCCTTTGTTCAAGTTTTTGCATTCTTTCCCCTATTGAGTATTTCCCTAATCAATTCTTTTAAACTATAATTTGAAGAAGTTTGAGAAATAAATGTTTTTTTTCACTCTCTTCATATTCCCTTAGTAAATCTGAAAATCTACCAGTCAATTTATGGGCATAAATTATTCTAAAAATTAGGGTTTGTTGCAGATCATGTTGATAGGCTGCAGTCTCTACCCTCAGATTAGACATATGAAAAGGGAAGAATACCAAGAATTGTATATCCATTACAGTCAAGAATGGAGTGTAGCAGGAGGGGGAACTGGGTGATAATGGACTTCAGTCATTTCTGGATCTGGTTTAAATGGCTGTCTTCCTCACCAGAGTAGAGGGCAGGGTAAAAAGGTGAGGGCACTCACTCTAGGTACTCACCTCCTTAACTTTGCTCCCTAAGGACCTCCCTCACCTCACCTTGACCCAGCCTTGACCCTTGACCCTTGACATAGTGCAGTTGAACTTTGTCCCCCATAATGTAGCCTTGCACAAGCTGAACTAAGTTGCCTCTCTTAAAAAGAAATCATAGTATCATTTTGGAAGATTCACTTTTCTTGCTTTTAAATTATGTTTCACCTCATTCCCCAAAAAACTGAGACCACTATTTTTTAAAATTCTCCTACCACAAAGTTTTTCTAAACCCCTTCCATAGTATGTGGCTTATACAGATCCTTTTTTAATTTCCTGATTTGCAAGGTTTCTGATTCACTTTTTAATAACATTAATCAGGTATCCATCAGTTCAGGGACAAGATACACGTTCCAGATTCCCAATTCTCATGGACCAGCTTTTGGCCATTGGTATTATCTGGGGTTTCCACCATTCCCCCCAACCAGTGACTTCAGTGACAGGGTGCTTTCATGTTACACTTTTCTTTAAAGTATTTCCATACACATTAGAATGTACCTGTATGCATGTGATTTCATTTTGGTAGACTTCATTTTTAGAACAGTTTTAGTTGACAGCAAAATTGAGCATAAAGTGCAGAATTCCCATGTACTCCTGTCCCCACGCACAGCCTCCCCCACTATGAACATCAGAATTGTTATCAAAATGTAAATTCTGTGTTTTGTTTAAGATTCATCAACTTGAAAACCATTCTTTTGATGGTGTTATTACTCATATGAACAGCATAAGTACCAAAGATTATTAGGATCTTTAAAATGTGGTTTCTTTAAAAATGTGTGTGTGTTATTTTTCTATAATCAGTGCCTTACATTTCTATAACACTGTCATATTTCCTGCCAGTAGAAATATTTTTGGTTCTTGAAATTAAATATACTAGTGATCAGAATAGTAGCTGGCACATCAAAGGCAGTTGATGTTGAGTCTGATGTTCTAATACTTAAAGAGTCTTGAGACTTCAGGGGCTTTAGTGATGCTCTGCCCACGCAGGGCTATACCTTCTTCCTTCCGGGGTAGGGTTAAGCTCGCCAAGACATCAAGGAGGCAGAGAGCCATTGGAAGGACTGCCAGAGAAGACATGTCTCCTTTGGGGAAGTGATGGTTTCATCAGCATGCCACCCTGGTTACATACAGCCTCAGTCAGCAAGTCTAATTTTAGGAGGTGCAAGACAAAAATACAGTGGTGAGGAGTGAACTAAAAATAGGCCCCTTTTCCCTGTTACCATCCACTTCCTCAGAGGTTTGGCATGTTTCCAGGAAGCCAAGTTCTCTCCCTGCTATAGTGGGCATGCAGACATCCCATGGTTATGGAGAACAGTGAAAGCCCCGTCCTGAGTCACTGCAGCTGTCTCGACCTTCAGTTTTCTTCTACTCTTCTCCAGAATTGCTGGATCCAATTGAACAGCTGCTTCTGTGTTTTTCAGGGAGGGTTTGCACCAGCCCTATTTTATTAAAAAATATACCAGGCGTGCCATTGATGAGAGTGTGTTGTATGAGGCACACTCCTGCCATTCTCAGGGGGAAAAAAAATTTGTTTTTACTTTTAATTTGCACTCTACTTTTCATATTGAAGAATGAGTTTCATTTTAGTCAGTTTTTAAGGGCTTAATATGTACAAGACATTGTGCTGAGTACTGGAAGGATGGATTGAGACATCATTTCTACTTCATGGAACCTTCTTGGGGGAGCCAGATGCATGTCAAGATGGGAAATAGATGCTCTCTGCAGCTGCGCAGAATCGCATGGGGGGCTGTCTTTGGAGAAATATCTTAATAAAAGCTGCAGGAGGGAACAGTTGTAACCTGGCTAGAGCAGGTAACAATAAGGACAGCTTATCTGCACCTCCTGAGGCAAGGGCGAGAATTGGCTCTATGTATGTGAGAGGTAACAATAGTGAAGAAGGGAATAAGAGAGAGGAATCCCAACACTGGTTTGAAGATGGTGACTGAGGGGATGCTGGGCCAGATGAAATTCTCCTGTGTTGGGATGGTGGTCAAAGGTCATTTGAGGGTCAGGGATGCCCCTCACTCAGTGGGAAATTGTTGTTGATGCCTGAGATGAAAGCTTTTCTCTTCTCCACCCATATGGCAGTAAATCTGCTATGTTTCATATGGATTTTTTTGTGGGGGGGAGGTGTTTCATTGTGTTTGATTTGGTGAGGGAGTAGCACTGACAGCTCAGGCCATGTTTGTGAGACCACAAGGAGTAGAACAAAGACAGCTGTTTGAAAGTAGGAACCTGGAACCAAACATAACCCCAGAATGTAAGTCCCTTGACCTTGCAAAAATCTCTGGAGGCTTTGGGCTTCCTGAGAGCTTCCAGTAGGGCCTCTGAGCAAGTCTCCTCTACATCTCAGGATCAGGAAACTCCAGCTCCATCTGCTCTACTGGATTAAACTCATAAAATAAGTAAGAATATAAGAGAATAATAGTGGAGATGCCAAGAAGGAAATAATTAATTCTAACTCTTGAATTATTGTTGTGGTCTCTGAAAGAGCCTCTGTAGCCGGGCCTGGGAAGATGCAGGTGATTTCAAGAGACAGAGTTGGAAGAGCAGGCTATATCAGACTGAGGAAGTGCAGGAGATTGACTGTCAGGCATCAGGTGTGTGAGCAGCACAGGGAATGAGTATGTGGCTGGGATGTAGCATGTTGGGGCAGTTAGGCCCTGATCAGATCCTGGAAGCCCTTAAACACTATGCCAAGTGAGTTTTACCCAATTCTGTGGATGACTGATCGAGATCTAGAGAAGAAAATTGGATTGGAGAAACAACATGAACTTTTAATTGCAGGGATAGGAGAACATTCAAATGCAGGACTCCCAGCCTTCTCACTTCCACCTACACCCCTGGAGGGTGGCCTACTGAGATCAGAGCTGTGGTTTAAGGGGTGTGGGTGAGAAGTGGAGAGAGTGTGAACACAAGAAGCTGTAGTGGGACTGGAAAGGGTGGTAGGAATTGGAGATGTGTTTTGGAGAGGGTTGATAGCAGGTAAAACTGACGAATTATTGATAGAAGGAATTGTTGGTTTCGAGTGTGGTTGACTTGAGGGATATTGCTTAGATCCATATTACAAGAGGAATAACAGGTGGCAGGAATGTGTGCATATGTGTGTGTGTGTGTGTGTGCATGCACGCATGCATGTGTGTTTGGTGGGTCGTGTGGTGGAGATAATGTGTTTATTTTGGATGTGTTGAGTTTAAGGACATTTACTTGGAGATGTTCAGCAGCCAGTTGGAAACATAAACCCAGAAGCTGCAAATTCAGCTCCTTCTGAAATGATCTGTCTGTGTTACATAAAATGCCATTGAGGCCCAAAGATGGTGGACATAGACTTCAGGTGTTTCTATTCTGCTGATGTATTTCCAATCCTTACCCAGAAAGTAGTGTGCAGAAGTGTCTGGCTGCCCTTTCTCTTGTCTCTGCCCAAAGAAGATGCTCAGCAAATACTTTTGTAAGTGAGAGCGGTAACCTCAGTTTGGCAATGCTAGGAGGAACAGGAGAGTTTGTACTTTTCTTGCAAATTCTGCATGGAGCTATCTAATTTACTATATTTACTTGCATTTGACCTTTCGTCCTTATGCATATGGATGTACCAACTATTTTTCTAAGAAAAGAAATACAACTTTGCAAAATAGGTTTGATAAAAATACATAAGGAAAAAGGATGGGGGGTATTTCAACCTTAAACCTGCCTTCCTGCAGGTTGTCCTTTCTTTCTCTTTGTTTTTACCCTATAAGCATAAATTTGTGCTACCTTCTATTTGTCATAGATTTGCTTATTTTAGATATTGTTTATTTGTTGTGTATTTTTATAGATATTTCCATCCTAAAAAACAACAACCTGAGGCTGTTTTTATAGAGAACTTTAGGACAAAATGTTGTGCTTAATAAATCCAGAAAGTCAAATAAATATATACTGAATTCCTGGTGTGCAGCAGTCTCTGGGCTTCTGGAGTGGAAAACAAAGGAACTGACATTTGCCCCTCCACACTGCTGTGAAACCCATGCATCATAAATATACAGAAAGACTTGTAAGCTGCAAATGTTTGCAATTATAGGACTATGTCCCTGTTGTTTGGGGAGAATCAGCAGGTGAGTTTTCAGAAAGCACTTCGTGGAGATGGTATATTTGAGACAGACTGAGACATTGTACATTCTTAACCAGAGGAGGGACTGATGACATTCATGGAAGATTTATCTAGGTGTTTTGCAATAATTGTGCCATGTAGTGATTGAAGGGTCTGGTAGTTGCAGGATGGGAACAAGATGTCATCCTGGCACCCCACGGCAGCCCTGAGGGACATAATCTCAGGAGACTTATTCTTCCCAGAGCCTGTTCATATTAGCTTCTTGGCCAGTGGTAACTCCTGGCCCATTAACCTGTTCCATGAAGGTCCCATGTGCACACAGACTAGACCTTTAGACAACTTTGAATTCAAGATGAAACTCAGGAGAGACTGTCCTTGTCCTTAAGAAAATAAGAGGCATTGTTGTTTTGGATGTTGAAATGTTTGGATAATGGATCTCGACCCTGAGACACGATAAGTGTGGTCACTTGGGCTGGGAAGAACCTGACCATTTTTTGGCCTGAGATATATTTTTACTGTTCTGCAAATGAACAGAGATTAGAACTTAGTGAGTGGCCCAGTGGGCATGGCAAATAAATGCCATGGTTTAAAAAATGAAGTAGTGCAGAAAGTGGTAATGAAGGAGAACAGTCTGTAGGTGAGCCCAGGTTGAGTGAGTTAGGTACTTGCTCTTTTTGGCTTTCGGAATATAAGAGATGATAAATTTGAAGGGGGCAAGGGGGGATTTAAATTGTAATCTCTAAATAATATGACAACACTGTTATTTCTTTCTTTATCACACTGAGACATCATCTATTGACTTGCTGCTATAAGAGATGGGGATTGAACTCCCTTACATCACCTCTCACCTTTTCTCCCTGTCTTCTTCCTTTCTTTTGATTTCCTCTTGTGGTTGCCTTTGATCTTTAAATAATACACTTGAGCCTCCATTGGTTGTGGTCAGACAGTGTACTCTGACCCTCTCTTATGTGAAATGGGGCCACCAGTGCCCCTAGTCTTTGCTCCATCTCTTTTCTGTCTTTCATTTGCCAAATTTTCTTAGCTGTATTTTTAATTTTGTTTTCATTTTTCAAATTTGCATATTGTAAGATTGACTTTTTTTTCTCGGGGAGGGTGATGGGTCTGTGAATTATAATGTATGCATGGATTTGTGCACCATAAGAATACAGTATAGATCCATCACCCCCAAAGCTCTCTGGTGTCACCCCTTTGAAGTCACACCCTTCTTCCATCTGTAATCCCTGGTGGCCACTTGTCTTCCTTTTTATTTTCTCATGAGTATTCCAATGCTGGGCATTGTCCACAGTTTGTTAATCTATTCACTGGCTCAATTCATTCAGGTGACTTCCAGGTTTTGGTGATTATGAGTAAAGCTGCTATAAATATTTGCGTATAGGATTTTGTATGAACCTAAGTCTTTGTTTTTCCAGGGTAAATACCTAGCTGTGAGATTACTGGATCATATGTTAAGTGTATGTCTGACTTTATAACAAAATGCCAAACTGTGGCTGCGGTGCTTCACAGTCCCAACAACGATGTGCAAGGGTTCCAGTTGTGCTGCGTTGTTTTCAGCATGTGATATTGTAGGTGCTGTTCTGTTTCTTTGTTGTTTTGGCTTGTTGGTTTGGTTTTTGCAGGTTAGCCATTGTACAGGTGTGTAGTAGTCTCCCATCATGGTTTAATTTGCATTTCCCTGATGACTAATGATAGCAAACATCTATTCCTGTTCTCATCTACCTTCTGTATATTCTTTTTGGTGAAATATCTGTTTAAGTCTTTTGTCCTTTATGTTAACTGGGGTTTTTGTTTTCTTATTGTTGAGTTTTGAGAGTTCTTTATATATTCTAAATATAAGTCCTTTATTGCACACAATTTTTTTATTCCAGTCTGTAACTTACTTTTCATCCTGTTAACAGTTTTTCTCAAAACAACAATTTAAGTGTTTTATGGAGTCTAACTTTGTAATTTTTTTTGATTTGTTGTAGTTTTTGTGTCTTATCTAAGAACTCTTTGCTTAACTCCAAATCACAAAGAATTCTCCTTTGTTTTCTTCTTAAAAAAAATACTACAATTTTACATTTTATGATCCTCTTGTGGATCAATTGTGATCCATTTTAGGGTAATTTCTACAAGGTATGAGGCTTAGGCTCATACCTTTTTGCATACAGGTGTCCAGTTGTTCCAACATTTGTTCTAAAGTCTATCCTTTTTTTCATGAAACTACTTCACATTTTTGTCAAAAATCCATTAACTACACTCAGGTGGCCCTATTTCTGAACTCTCTAATCTATCCATCCCATTGATATGTGTGTGTGTCCCCTGGACAGTGCCAGACGATCCTGATTACTGTAGTTTATAGTTAATCCTAAAATGAGATACCCAAGTCCTCCAGCTTCACTCTTCTTTTGCAAGCTGTTTTGTCTATCTAGTTCCTTTGCTTTTTCATATACATTTTAAAGTCAACACACCTATGTCTATTTTAAAATCTGGGATTTTGATTTGAATTGCATTGAATTTATAGATCAACCTGGGGAGAATTAGCATCTTTATCATATTTAAAAATTCTTCCTTTCATTGACATTCTGTGGTTTTAAAAATCCATGTCTGTACATTTTTTGAATAACAATTTTAAAGACTTTTAAATTTTTTTTTGATTTCCAGTTATTTATTGCTAGTATATAGAAATATGATGGATTTTTTTGGTTGACCTTATATCTATTCTGACCTTACTAACTCACTAGAAGTTTCCTAAATAGAAAACCATGCTCCCTGAGTGCAGCTTTTTATTTAAAATATATATATATATATATATATATATATATATATATATATATATGCTATAGATGGACATAATACCTCAATTTTGTTTATTTTATTTATGCAATGCTGGGGATCGAACCCAGGGCCTTGCACATGCGAGGCAAGTGCTCTACCACTGAGCCACAACCCCAGTCCACAAGTGCAGTGTTGATATATTCCTTTTCAATCTGCATGCTGTTTATTTCTTTGTGTTATCTTATTTCACTTACTAGGATTTACATTATGATGTCAAATAAGATTGATGAGAGGGAACATTCTTGCTTTGTTCCTGGTCTTAAGAGGAAAATATTCTTCCTTCAAGTATGATGTTATAGTGTTTTTGTCAATGCCCTCTATCAGGATGATGAAGTTCCCCTCCATTTCTTGTTCAGTAAGAGTTTTTAATCATGAATGGATGTTGGATTTCGTCAGATGCTTTTTCTGCATTGGTTAATGCAATCAATGAGATTTTTGATTGTCCTCTGTGGAACCAGATATTCCTATATGCATTCCCAGAATAAACCCCACTTAGTTGTAGTCTATTGTTCTTTCTAAATATTCCCGGATCCATCAACTTCTTTATAGTTAAGGATAATAACATGTGTCTTCTATCATAGTTTAATATTTCCTGCTTTGTCTATAAAAGTTGAACATTCCTGAAAAACAATATTTTCAGGATTACGAAGTCGAAATATTATTCATATGAAACCTTTCCTGGACAGCTTCCTCTTTTCCCTGGAATCACAGATTATCTTTGTTTTCACTAGGGGTGAAGAGGAAAGGAGAGGAGACAGTCTTTCTTCCTTTGAGACCTAATATCATCCATCTTTTATCCAAAGTCTCTTGCTTGGAATCTATTCCATTCTTTCCCAATCTGAACTGGCTGTTTCCTAGGCCTGCAACACAGCTGTCATCCAGTGATTTCTTTTTTTCTTTTTTTAAATCCCTGTCTTTATTCCAGGGAACATGAGCTTTAAAACAGGAAAAGGTGGGAGTGCGTCGGAAACTATTAGAGAGAGCTGGTATTCATAGCTCACATTTATTAATTACTAGGTGCCAAGCACTGTTTTAAACTCATTATATAGATTACCTCATTTAATTCTCACCACAATTTATGTGGCTGTTGTTATTCTCTTTCCAATTTTACAGATGAGAAAAATTGAGGCCTGTAGAGGTCAGGTAACTTACCTTAAATTATGCTAGTAATAAATAGTAGATTCAGGATCCCATTGAAGATGGTGGTACTCCAGTGCCCACATTTTCAATGCAAAGAAGGACTGTGTTTACTCATGGAAAACTGATGGAAAGGGTTGTTTTTGTTTGTTTGTTTGTTTGTTTGTTTTGGTACTGGTGATTAAAATCAGGGGCACTTAACTACTGAGCCATATCCCCAGCCCTTTTTATTTTTTATTTTGAGATATTGTCTCACTAAATTGCCTTGGGCCTCATTGAATGGATGAGGCTGGCTTCGAACTTGTGAACCAGCTGCTACAGCCTCCTGAGTTGCTGGGATTACGGGCGTGCACCACGGCACCAGCCATAGAAAGAGTTCTTAATCCACTAAGAACACTTGGCCACTGGCAAACAGTTGCTTCCTTAAGTGAAAACTCAGCTAGAATAGTAAAAAGGGACCTGGGCTCTGTACAACAACACTGCCTGCTTAACTACCAGCAGCCCAGCCAGCAACAAAAGCAGTGGCTCAGGAAGAACAGAGGAAAGTCAATGGCGTGGATCACAGAGACACCAGAAGGGGTGTGGAGGATCTCCTGAAAACAAAGGATGGTTTGGGGCCAGATAGGAAAGGAAGGCAAGCCTCCATTCTTTTTTTTTTTTTTTCCTTCTCTTTCTGCATATTTTTACTGGTGCATTGTAGTTGTACATGCTGGTGGGATTTGTTGTTACATATTCGTACGTGCACACAATAGAACAATATAATTTGGCCAATATCACTTCCCAGCACTTATCCCTGTCTCCCGTTTTCCCATCCCTGGTCTCTTTCTTCAACTGAATCCCCTTTAATTTTCATAATATCCCTGCTCCCCCCATCTTTCTTTTCTTTTTTCCTCTCTAGCTTCCACATATGAGAGAAAACATACAACCTTGGCCTTTAATATAATGTTCTCAAGTTCCATCCATTTTCCTATAAATAACAATAACACAATTTCATTCTTCTTTATGCCTGAATAAAATTCTATTGTGTCTATATACCACGTTTTCTTTATCCATTTATTCATTGGTGGACACCTCTTCACATCCCACAGTTTGGCTATTGTGAATTATGCCACTATAAACATGGTTTGCATGTATCACTATATTACAATGACTTTAAATTTTTAGGATAAATACCAAGGAATATAGCTGGGTCATATGGTAGTTCTGTGCCTAATCTTTTGAGGAACATCCACACTGATTTCCATAGTGGTTGTACTAATTTGCAAATCCACCAACGGTATAAAAGTTCCTTTTTCTCCAGTATCTATTATTATTTGTATTCTCAATGACTGCCATTCTGACTGATGTGAGATGAAATGTCAGTGTAGTTTCGATTTTACATTTCCCTAAATGCTAATGATGCTGAACATTTTTTCACATATTTATTGACCATCTGTATTTCTTCTTTTGAGATGTGTCTGTTTAATTCATTTACCCAGTTATTAATTGAAGGGTTTTTTTTTTGGTGTTAAGTTTTTTTGTTCTTTATATACTCTAGATATTAATCCTCTGTCAGAAAAAAAGCAAGCAAATATTTTCTCCATTCTATGGTTTCTCTCTTCACATTCCTAATTGTTTCCTTTGCTGAGCAGAAGCTTTTTAATTATATGCCATTCTATTTATTAACTCTTGACATTATTTTCTGAGCTTTAGGGATCCTACTAAGAAAGTCATTGCCTGTGCCTATATACTGGAGTGTTGACCCTATGTTTTTTTCTAGGAGTTGCATAGTTTCTGGTCTAATTCCTCAGTCTTTGATCAATTTTGAGTTGATATTTGTGCACGGTGAGAGATAAGGGTCTAGTTTCATTTTTTCACATATAAATAACTAATTTTCCCAGCATCAACATTTGTTCAATAGGCTGTCTTTTTTCCAGTGTGGGTTTTTGGCAACTTTGTCAACGATCAGAGGACTGTAGATGTGTGTGGGTTTGTCTCTGTGTCTTCTATTCTGAACCACTGGTCCATGTGTCTGTTTTATGCTGGTACCATGCAGTTTTTTGTTACTATAGTTCTGTAGTATAATTTGAAGTCGGGTTTTGTCATGCGTCCAGCATTGCTTTTTGGACTGAGAATTGCTTTGGCTATTCTGGGTCTTTTATTCTTTCAAATGAATTTTAGGACTGTTTTTTTCTAGTTCTGTGAAGAATGTCATCGGTATTTTGAAGGAGATTGCATTGAGTTTCTACGTGGGAAAACCCTCCATTCTTCATCAGCCGTGCCCAGAACTGGAGTGAGAGCCAAGGGTGATGACAGAATTTTGAAGCACGTATGTCAGGCAGCCCAGATCTGCTGCTCCAGGGGACCAGCCCAAAGAGGTCTGGAAGCAGCCTTCGAAATGGATGAGAATTCCATGGGTGCTCTTCTTGGGCAAAGCTGCAGATTATTGTTTTTCTAGGATCCAATCCAAGCCCAGACTCAGAGACTCCTATTGAATTCTCCATGCAAAAGGCCTAGAAAAATGGCAGTGAGAAAAAGAAGTCTAAATCCACTTACATTATCATCCGTAACTGACACAATACTCTGAAAACATCTCACAGTTGCCAGAAATTTTGAAATTTCTCCCTTAGCTATTTTTGTTGCTTTTGTCTCCTTTTATATGTGGGCTGTGTTCATAATCCCTATTATTTCAGAATCAACATGAGGAAGCCATTTGCTGAAAACCCTGCATTTTACCTTCAGCCAGTAGAGAGGCATGAAAGGAGAACTGGGGCTCAACTCTGAAAGAAAGAGGTGGAGCAGTAATATTGGTGCATCAGAGGTTCTGTGTTACCTGACAAGGGAGTTTCAGGTACGGGTAGTTTACAGTGGAGGTATCAGCCGCACAGCGTAGGGTTACTCTGTGCAGTTTCCACTTGAAGTGCCCCTGGTCCTCCCTTGCCAAGGCAGCTGCTGGCTCACATTTAATGCACTAACCGGCTCTTCTCCTTCCACCTTGGCCATCCTTTCTGGCCCTGGCAGAGGCCTAGCCCTTAGCTTCTATGGTACCAGCCTTTTCTGAAAGCTTTTATCTTACACACACACACACACACACACACACACACATGCACACACACCCCACAGCCCTTCCTTTTCCTTCTCTGATGCCCTTTCCCTGCCTGCTCCTTCCTGCTCTGGTTCCTTGTGAAGCAGCATCTACCCTGGTTCCAGGCCAGAGGGCAGTTTTCCCCCGCCCCACCCCCACCCCCACCCCCAGCTGCAGGCCTGCCCTGCATTTCCTGGGTGATGACATTATGGAAGAGGCTTGCAGCTTAGAGGTTATGAGTGCCAGACTGACCTGGGATTACCTCTCAGCTCTACACTTCCTGGCAGTAGGTGGTCTGCTTCACCTCTGTGCCTCATCTATCAAGTGGACAGAATCCTCATAACCAGGACCTACATCCAAGGGTTGCTCAAGGGCCCTCGTAATGACTTAATTCTCTCAGGGTACTTGGGACAAGGCCTGGCACATATAAGTGCCTTTCTGTTACTTTTTGTTATTGTGATGTTGTTATTGTCACCTCATTGCAAGTTGCAGCCTGTTTTAGTCAGCTTTCTCGTTGCTGTGACTAAAGGACCCCACCAGAGAACTATAGAGGAGGAAAAGTTTACCAGTTTCAGAGGTCTCAGTCCATAGACAACAGGTTCCATTCCTCGGGGCTCCAGGTGAGGCAGGGACATCATGGTGGAAGAGTGTGGTGGAGGGAAGTTGCTCATGTGATGATCAGAAAGCAGAGAGAGATTCCACTTGCCAGATAAAAATATATACCCCAAAGCCAGGTCCCCAGTGACCTACCTCCTCTAGCCATACCCTACCCTCTTTCAGTTTCCACTCAGCCAATCCCATCATGGCATTAATTCATTGAGTTAAGGCTCTTGTAACCCAAGAATTTCTCCTCTAAACCTCTTGCACTGTCTCACACATGAGCTTTTGGGGCACACCTCACACCCAAACCATAACACAGTCCCTTGTTAATTCCCTTCCCCAGACTACAAAACTATCTCTGTGTCCACACTAAAGTAGAAGAGGAGGTGGGTCCTCCCAAAAGCTTGGTTACTTCAAATGAAAGAGGGGACAGAGCCATAGGTATCTTTGAGGGTTCAAACTTGGATGAATGAGGAAGGCATTTAGCAAAAATGAGAATGCTGGTGCCATCAGCTGGAATTAAGGACAGTGGTGTTATTTCATTAATTTGCAAATTAATCAGCTGGGAGTGGGGCACATTTCTTTCTTTCTTTTTCTTTTTTCTTTTTTTTTTTTTTTTTTTTGGAGGGGGGGTAGCACTTTTTGTCTAAAGTAAAAAGAAAATATAAAAGAAACCTCACCAGTTTTTGAGATTCTGTTCAAACTATGAATTATTTATTATCTTTTCCTCATATTGTACCTTGACTCCTAGCCTCAGGCTTTTTTTAAATTTATTTTTTAATTTTTGAATTCATGAGGTTGTTCTTTGCAGGTCCAGTATGGGTTTTTTTTTTTTTTTTATGTGACTTCACTTTTAATTTCAATGCTTTCTTTTTTTTTTATTGGTTGTTCAAAACATTACAAAGCTCTTGACATATCATATTTCATACATTAGATTCAAGTGGGTTATGAACTCCCAATTTTACCCCAAATACAGATTGCAGAATCACATCGGTTACACATCCACATTTTTACATAATGCCCTATTAGTAACTGTTGTATTCTGCTACCTTTCCTATCCTCTACTATCCCCCCTCCCTCCCCTCCCATCTTCTCTCTCAACCCCATCCACTGTAATTCATTTCTCTCCTTGTTTATTTTCCCATTCCCCTCACAACCTCTTATATGTAATTTTGTGTAACAATGAGGGTCTCCCTCCATTACCATGCAATTTTCCTTTTCTCTCCCTTTCCATCCCACCTCATGTATCTGTTTAATGTTAATCTTTTCTTCCTGCTCTTCCTCCCTGCTCTGTTCTTAGTTGCTCTCATTATATCAAAGAAGACATTTGGTATTTGTTTTTTAGGGATTGGCTAGCTTCACTAAGCATAATCAGCTTTAGTGCCATCCATTTCCCTGCAAATTCTATGATTTTGTCATTTTTTAGTGCTGCTACTCCATGGTGTATAAATGCCACATTTTTTTTATCCATTCATCTATTGAAGGGCATCTGGGTTGGTTCCACAGTCTAGCTATTGTGAATTGTGCTGCTATGAACATCGATGTAGCAGTATCCCTGTAGTACGCTCTTTTAAGGTCTTCAGGGAATAGTCCAAGAAGGGCAATAGCTGGGTCAAATGGTGGTTCCATTCCCAGCTTTCCCAGGAATCTCCATACTGCTTTCCAGATTGGCCGCACCAGTTTGCAGTCCCACCAGCAATGTACAAGAGTACCCTTTTCCCCACATCCTCTCCAGCACTTGTTGTTGTTTGACTTCATAATGGCTGCCAATCTTACTGGAGTGAGATGGTATCTTAGGGTGGTTTTGATTTGCATTTCTCTGACTGCTAGAGATGGTGAGCATTTTTTCATGTACTTGTTGATTGATTGTATGTCCTCCTCTGAGAAGTGTCTGTTCAGGTCTTTGGCCCATTTGTTGATTGGGTTATTTTTTTTCTTATTGTTTAATTTTTTGAGTTCTTTGTATACTCTGGATATTAGGGCTCTATCTGAAGTGTGAGGAGTAAAAATTTGTTCCCATGATGTAGGCTCCCTATTTACCTCTTTTATTGTTTCTCTTGCTGAGAGAAAACTTTTCAGTTTAAGTAAGTCCCATTTGTTGATTTTTGTTATCAACTTTTGTGCTATGGGTGTCCTATTAAGGAATTTGGAGCCCGACCCTACAATATGTAGATCGGAGCCAACTTTTTCTTCTATCAGACGCAGAGTCTCTGATTTGATATCTAGCTCCTTGATCCACTTTGAGTTAACTTTTGTGCATGGCGAGAGGAGGGGATTCAGTTTCATTTTGTTGCATATGGATTTCCAGTTTTCCCAGCACCATTTGTTGAAGATGCTATCCTCCCTCCATTGCATGCTTTTAGCTCCTTTATCAAATAAAAGATAGTTGTAGCTTTGTGGATTAGTCTCTGTGTCCTCTATTCTGTACCATTGGTCCACCCTCCTGTTTTGGTACCAGTACCATGCTGTTTTTGTTACTATTGCTCTGTAATATAGTTTTAAGTCTGGTATCGCTATACCGCCTGATTCGCACTTCCTGCTTAGAATTGCTTTTGCTATTCTGGGTCTTTTATTTTTCCATATGAATTTCATGATTGCTTTATCCATTTCTACAAGAAATGCCATTGGGATTTTGATTGGCATTGCATTAAACCTATAGAGAACTTTTGGTAATATCGCCATTTTGATGATGTTAGTTCTGCCTATCCATGAACAGGGTATATTTTTCCATCTTCTAAGATCTTCTTCTACTTCTCTTTTTAGGGTTTTGTAGTTTTCATTATATATTTCTTTCACCTCTTTTGTTAGGTTGATTCCCAAGTATTTTATTTTTTTTGAGGATATTGTGAATGGAGTGTTTTTCCTCATTTCCGTTTCAGAAGTTTTGTCACTGATATACAGAAATGCCTTTGATTTATGCGTGTTGATTTTATATCCTGCCACTTTGCTGAATTCATTTATTAGTTCTAGTAGTTTTTTTGTAGACCCTTTTGGGTCTTCTAGGTATAGAATCATGTCGTCAGCAAATAGTGATAATTTAAGTTCTTCCTTTCCTATTTTTATGCCTTTCATTTCTTTCGTCTGTCTAATTGCTCTGGCCAGTGTTTCGAGAACTATATTGAATAGAAGTGGTGATAGAGGGCATCCCTGTCTTGTTCCAGATTTTAGGGGGAATGCCTTCAATTTTTCTCTGTTCAGAATGATGCTAGCCTGAGGCTTAGCATAGATAGCTTTTACAATGTCGAGGTAAGTTCCTGTTATCCCTAGTTTTTCTAATGTTTTGAACATAAAGGGATGCTGTACTTTGTCGAATGCTTTTTCTGCGTCTATTGAGATGATCTTATGGTTCTTGTTTTTAAGTCTATTGATGTGGTGAATAACATTTATTGATTTCCGTATATTGAACCATCCTTGCATCCCAGTGATGAATCCTACTTGATCATGGTGCACAATTTTTTTGATGTGCCTTTGTATCCGATTCGCCAGAATTTTATTGAGGATTTTTGCATCTAGGTTCATCAGAGATATTGGTCTGTAGTTTTCTTTCTTTGAGGTGTCTTTGTCTGGTTTCGGAATCAGGGTGATGTTGGCCTCATAGAATGAATTTGGCAGAGCTCCTTCTTTTTCTATTTCCTGAAATAACTTGAAAAGTATTGGTATTAATTCTTCCTTAAAGGTTTTGTAAAACTCCGCTGTATACCCATCCGGTCCTGGGCTTTTCTTGGTTGGAAGTCTTTTGATTGCTTCTTCTATTTCATCTATTGTTATTGGTCTGTTTAAGTTGTGAGTATCCTCCTGACTCAGTCTGGGCAAATCATATGACTTAAGGAATTTATCGATGTCTTCACTATCTTCTATTTTATTGGAATATAGGTTTTCAAAATAATTTCTAATTGTCTTCTGTATTTCTGTAGCGTCTGTTGTGATATTGCCTTTTTCATCCCGTATGTTAGTAATTTGCGTTCTCTCTCTTCTTCTCTTCATTAGCATGGCTAAGGGTCTGTCGATCTTATTTATTTTTTCAAAGAACCAACTTTTAGTTTTGTTAATTTTTTCAATAGTTTCTTTTGTTTCAATTTCGTTGATTTCCGCTCTGATTTTAATTATTTCTTGCCTTCTGCTACATTTGCTGTTGTTTTGCTCTTCCTTTTCTAGGGCTTTGAGATGAAGTGTGAGCTCATTTATTTGTTGGTTTTTCCTTTTTTTGAGGAATGACCTCCAAGCGATGAATTTCCCTCTTAAAACTGCTTTCATTGTGTCCCATAGATTCCGATATGTTGTGTCTGTATTTTCATTTATCTCTAAGAATTTTTTGATTTCCTCCTTTATGTCTTCTGTAACCCATTGATCATTCAGTAACATATTGTTCATTTTCCATGTGATGTAGGATTTTTCCTTCCTTCTTTTATCATTGATTTCCAGTTTCATTCCATTATGATCAGATAAAATGCATGGTATTATCTCCACCCCTGTATATTTACTGAGGGTTGCCCTATGGCATAATATATGGTCTATTTTTGAGGAGGATCCATGTGCTGCTGAGAAAAAAGTATATCCACTTGATGATGGTTGATATATTCTATATATGTCAGTTAAGTCTAGGTTGTTGATTGTGATATTGAGTTCTATAGTTTCTTTATTCAGCTTTTGTTTGGAGGATCTGTCCAATTGTGAGAGAGGTGTGTTGAAGTCACCCATAATTATTGTGTTGTGGTCTATTTGATTCTTGAACTTGAGGAGAATTTGTTTTATGAACATCGCAGCACCATTATTTGGTGCATAAATATTGATAATTGTTATGTCTTGTTGGTGAATGGTTCCTTTTAACAGTATATAATGTCCTTCCTTATCCCTTTTGATTAATTTAGTCTTGAAGTCAATTTTATTCGATATGAGGATGGCCAACTCTGCTTGCTTATGAGGACCGTGTGCTTGGTATATTTTTTCCCAACCTTTCACCTTCAGCCTGTGTATGTCTTTTCCAATCAGATGTGTCTCCTGGAGGCAGCATATTGTTGGATTTGTTTTTTTAATCCATGTTACCAGCCTATGTCGCTTTATTGGAGAGTTTAAGCCATTAATGTTTAGAGTTACTATTGATATATGGTTTGTACTTCCAGCCATGTTTGATTATTTATCTTCTTTTTTTTTTAATTTAGTTTGTTTCTCCATGGTTAGCTTTCCCCCCGCCCTCTGTCTTTATAGAGGCACTTCCCACTGATGGTTTTGGTTATTGTTTTTCATTTCTTCCTCGTGTAGTGTTTTGCTCAAGATGCTTTGCAATGCTGGTTTTCTGGCTGCAAATTCTTTTAGCTTTTGTTTATCATGAAAGATTTTTATTTCGTTATCGTACCTGAAGCTTAATTTTGCTGGATACAGAATTTTTGGTTGGCATCCATTGTCTTTCAGTGTTTGAAATACATTGTTCCAGGATCTTCTCGCTTTCAGCGTCTGTGATGAAAAATCCGTTGTTAACCTTATTGGTTTACCCCTGAATGTAATCTGCCTCCTTTCTCTTGTAGCTTTTAATATTTTCTCTTTGTTCTGTATATTGGATATCTTCATAACAATGGGTCTTGGCGTTGGTCTACTGTGATTTTGTGTGCTCGGTGTCCTGTATGCATCTACAATTTGTATATCCGTTTCCTTTTTTATTTCTGGAAAGTTTTCTGTAATTATTTCTTTCAGCAGGTTACTCATTCCCTTGGTTTGAATCTCTGTACCTTCTTCTATCCCGATGACTCGTAGGTTTGGTTTTTTTATGTTATCCCATATCTCTTGGATGTTTTTCTCGTAGTTTTTAACCAGCCTTTCTGAATTGGCTAGGCTCTTTTCAAGATGATATATTTTGTCTTCATTATCTGATGTTCTGGCTTCTACTTGCTCCACTCTGTTAGTGATACTCTCAATTGAGTTTTTAATTTGGTTTATCGTTTCCTTCATTTCTAGAATTATTGTTTGGGTTTTTTTTTATAATCTCTATCTCCTGATAAAGATGCTTAACTTCTTCTTTTATCTGTTTATGTAATTCATTTTCAAAGTGTTCTTTCACTGTTTGGATTTGCTGTCTCGTATCTTCTTTAAGGTTCCATTCCATCTGTCTAAGGTATTCCTTGAGTTCTTTATATGACCATTTTTCTGCTGACTCTAGGTCCTCCTGAATATTTAGGCTGTCCTTCATTGCTTGTACTCCTTTTCTTCCTTGCTTTTTTATGCTGCTCATGTTACTTCTTGTTCTGTTTGACTGCTGAGTTACTGTTTACTCTTATAGATTTATTTGATGCTTGGGAGGAAAGATATTAGAAGGGAAGGGAAGAAGTCTCTGTCGCGCTGGTTTCAATGCAGTTATCTCCTCCGCCCGTGACGCCATTTCTCTGCCATGGTGGTATCCCATGCAAAATCTGGGTTTTTTTTAAACCAAATTTTACTCATAATTTAAAATTTAGACTTAAAAACCTGGGAACATTGCCACCATTGAAAACGAGAGTGATGACAAATTGAATTCTCACTTGCAGGGATAGAGTGGCCAAGGAATAGAAAGTGAGAGGACCATCTGGAAGAACCTGGGCTGTGAGATGCCCTCCCAGGACAGCAGCTGCTTCTCCCACACCTGCATGTTGTGTGGGAGCCGTCGGTTGTCAGAGCCAAAGATCCAGGGTTAAGGCCTACATGGAATTCATGTCAACAAATACTGATAGATTGCTCATGTAGTTGAAAAGAAAAGCTGTCTTCTCTCATAATAGAAAGTGGCTTAGATCCTACTCTCAAAAACAAGAGACAAATATGTAAAGGCTGTAATATTGGACAAGATATAAATAGTGTCATAGAGAGTTACAAATGATGTGCTTTGGCAGTAGGAAAAGTCTAATTGAGGAAGTTGAAAAAAAAAAAAGTCTTCGTAAACTGTTCTTGCTGTGTAGCTTACAAGGGAGGTAAAAGGTTTGTGAAATATGGCAGGGCTATGGTGAGGGCATTCCCAGAAGAGATAGGAGCCTGAGCACAGGCTGCAAAGCAGGAAACAAGAAACACTGGAACAATCTAGAATGGAGGCCTATCTCAGCCTGGGAAGGCTACTTGGGGCAGTATGACTGGATTCCTCCTTTCAGTTAAGAGTGGAGAGCCACAAGGGCATTTTGTGAAGGGAAATCAGGTGATTAGTGCTTTAAAGATGACCCTCTGAAGGTAATCTCAAAGGTGGATTGAGATTCTAGTTTTAGAGGCCAGCTAAGAAGCTTGGATCTAGAAAATAAATTATAACACACACACACACACACACACACACATACACACACACACACACAAACCTATATATACCCACAAATATATGTAAATGTGTATATGTCTATATACCATATAAACACACACATATGGAATAGCACACATATACATTCGTACACACATATGTACATATACTCTCTGAGAACAAGATCCTGGCAGTCTAACCCCTATGGCCCCTGGCCCAGTCAACACTCATATCTTAAATATTATTGGGTTACATCTATAACTAAGTAGTTTTCTCCTGATTTCTATTAACCATCATTCAAGTCCCCTCTCTCCAGAAGTCTCCATGAACTATTTATAAATTCATTTTATCATTTAAAACTAACAACCACCACATAAATTTAAAGACGTGTTTTTGTCTGGTATCCAACCCACCACCTATATGTTTATTGCCTTTCTGAATCTATAGCTCTGCGATAGTTGAATCTCTAATCCCTGCCTCTAAACCTGGCCTTGCTGGCCTTGTATATACATCTCAAATCCCTCTCTTGCCACACTCCTTCATTTCTACTCTTCTCATCTTTGACATTCATTCTCCTACTTTTCTAATTATTCCCTATGAAGGGACCTTGAACTCATATTGGAATTTAAATTGCTAAAAATAAGTGATTAAATTTATCACCATAAGTGTAGTTTGTATCTAGAAAAGGATCGCCAAACTCTTTATAACACTAGTTGAAAAAATGCTATCATTCATAGGTACACGCAGGGTAGAAAGAGAAAATGGGGGTCAAGTCCAGCCAGTGACGTTAAGGGAGGACTTTGCTTGTGCTATTCTGAGTGAGGTGAAAAGCCATTGCAGGGCATGAGTGGGGTGACGTGACCCAGAGAGCAGATGCTCTGCTGGGGGCAAGAGTTCCTCCCAGAGCATAGACAGGGTTCTTACCTGGCCTTCCTGGATCCACCGACTCCTTGGAAGACTGCCAAGAGATAAGTGTGAAAAGAGCAAAGAGCACAGCTTGTTCAAGCCAAGTTCTGTAGGTGAACTCCAGTGTAGAATGGAAAGTGTGGACTGGTCCCTAAAGGCTTATGCAGTATGAGGGGATTTGAATGAGTTCCTCAGAGCAGTGGGAAGCCAGCAAAGAGTGACGCAATAAATGATATGACCCTTAAAATGATCACTCTGGCTGCTTTGGAGGAGGGCAAGACAAGAGGCAGGAAGAACAGGTGGTGGACTACAGAGGGATTGGTGGGCAGCATCACGGGGATGGAGAAGAGGGGCCAGATTCCAGAGAAATCACTCAGGAAAAACGAACTTGAGTTTGGAATGGGCTGGCTGCTGGGAACGAGATAGCAAGGAGGTTGTGCCACACGTAACAATCCAAGTTGTGCCAGAGGTTGAGATAAACTTAATGGGTGGGCTTTTTTTTTTTTTAATGGGTGTAAAGAACAGGATCAGACTCACCTACAGCCTGCAGCCCCAGTGAAAAGCTCCTGATTCTGCTTTACCTACAGATAAGAGAAGCAACACAGCATGAGGTAGCTTTACTCACGGGCCTGTAGACACTTTGGTTTAAGACATCAGGCTTTAGAAAAGGAGGTTAAAGGGTTCATTCTTTTTGCTCATGGATTTGAATTGCAATTTGAAGTTCTAAAAATGAGACACAGAACTGTCAGATCCCAATATGCCTCATTCTTGAACAGCTTGACTTCTGCACATTTGGGACACAGGGAACATTCTGTCAGGCCCAACACAAGAGAGTTCATTTTTTTTTTTTCTGAAAATATTTCAATCTCTATTCTGGATCCTGGGTTCCCTGTGTTCTACATAAAGACGGTAGCAGCAGGCAGGAGACTCTGCCATTCTGGCATGTTCTTGTGATTCAGACTTGGGAATGAACTGCAAGTGCCCTGGCTGCTGACACAGGTCTGTGTCAAGTGTGAGAAGGGGTAGGCTGAGGGCTGGGTGATGAGCAGGCCACGTGCCTGGAAACCGGGCACTGCTATTAGTTTAACAGCCACCACGGAGACTGCGAGACTGAAACCGTGTTAGGCTGACTGGGTTTAGATCATCTTTGAGAGCAATAACCTGCTTGATTTGGGTCAACTGGCGAGATTTTTATTAGCATTTGTCACAAAAACCAGGATCAGACAGATGCAGGAATGGCATATGGTGGCAAGGTGGCAAATAACAGGGGACGTGCATTTCAAACAGTATCGTGGCTGACTCATTTGTTGGAATGACAAGCCCTTATAAATGCAGAGACCTTATAACTTATCAAGATAAGAAGAAAGGCCCCTCGCCAATTTCATCCGACTCTTGGCTCTGTTAGTGCTGTCATTTGATGTCGGTGCTTCTAATCTTCTTACTGGCTCACTTCAGGTTTTCCATCTTTACACCGAAGGGGATGAGCTAATGTGCATATTTTGCATCTTTTCGGATCCTGGGCTATTTCTTTTGTAGCTTGTTGTAGGGAAACTGAGTGAACCAAAGCTTCGTGTGGAACCCAGTCAATCTTCATACTCAATAATGTTGTTAACATTAGTTATCTTTGAAATGATGGCTTGTTTTTGTTTTTTGGTGTAAATAGTTGCAGTGGGAAACGTGTCCAGGCGGGGCTTTCTTTCCCTTTATGATATTTTTAGTATAGTTACCAGTGATCAGGATTTGCATAGAATAAAACAGCCAGGACTCTTCCCTCCTGTTACTGCATCCCGTAACCACAGTAACAAGAATTCATAGAGTTGTAGAAGATTTTTTTGAAAAGGAAATTATGGATAAATATTAAGGATGGAGTAAGAACATATCTCATTGGGTACTATGATCTTCAATGTGAGAATGAATACATCCTCTTGTAGAAAACCTATTAAGTCCAGATATATATGGACGCCTTAGTTATGCAGTTCATAATTCTTCTGTGCCTCACTGTAGAGGAGAAGGTGGAAGGATACCAGGTGAGGGGGAGCCCTCTAGAGGACAATCACCAAAGCAGACACTGGAGCAGGAAAAAACTAGAAGTAAAGGAGAAGGAATGTTAAATTTAGGGCAGATCTGAACTGATGGTGTAAAGGTAATGTGACTTGCCATGTGCTTCTGCTGATGTTGTGGTGGAGCAAAATGGTGACTTTAGCAGTTTAAGAGCTGCCAGGCTGTGGTTTTGCACACTGACCCACAGCAGCTCTACATAGTGACATTTAACCATAGAAGCTTGCAGCGGCTAGCAGGTACCTCTCACTGAAAACCACAGTAGCAGAAGCAGGAAACAAAGCAACAGGGACAGAACAATCCCTTAGTGCAGTAAAAGTCCCTAAGTGTATGAGCTAAGAGTCCCTAGGCTGTTGACAAGCTTGCACCCATTTACAAAATGTAGACTGCACCCTCCAATAGAATTGCACCAACTCCCTTGCCTTGATATACCCAAAACTTGCTTATAAGGGGCTGGGGTTGTAGCTCAGTGGCAGAGCACTTGCCTTGAATGCGTGAGGCCCTGGGTTTAATCCCCAACACCACATTAAAAAAAAGTAAACAAAACTTGCTTATATACCAGTGTAAAAACCATGCTGTACTCAGGGCTCAGACTTTGAGAATTATCCCTCTGGGCTCTGGTGCTACTAATAAAGTATTGCTGCCAGTTGCTGTTGGTGTCCTGACCCTCATTTCCTGCCACAATGTAGAACATATTTATTAACAAATTGGTCATATAGCATCATCAGGGATTTTATTGATGCATGTGCTAAGTAGGTACTAAAATAAAAATCATTATTTCCACTCAGCGTAATTCACAGCCCTAACCTGCAACACCTGGGATAGGCAAGGTCAGGAAGTGGGATGCATTGTGGTAATAAATAGGAAACTGAGGGTGAGTTGGATGAGGGGACCCCTCTCCCAGGGGTAGTGACAGGTAGGGTTTTCTCTGCATTCCAGGTGCTTCTTTAAATGGAAAAATGTGCCTTATAAACCCTGACCTGAGCTGGGCCATGAATATCATTATAACTCACTGCTGTTTATCTTATGCCCAGGAAGAAATTGATGAAGCACTTCCTCTCCTGTGTCCCTGACCATAATACACATAAGATTGTAATACCAAATTTATACCAAAAAAATTAATACCCTCTTGGCAAGGGTTTTAGTATTTCTGTTGATCCCTTACTTATAAATAAAATGAAAGAAGAGTTTAAAAATCTTAAACTTTGCAGTGCAAAATGACTTCTGACATCAATGGTTTTAGAGGATATTTTTAGAACATGTTGTATGGGAAATATCCTGCTGTCTGTGTGCAGTTAGATATTCATAGTATACATATCTCTGTCTATATCTAAATCTATCCAACCAATTAGGGTTGGGCCACTTGCTCACAGGTGCCTTGATGACCATCATTCATAAGCCCATCTCAAAAATCATGTTTGTAGGAAATAAGATCCAGACAGTGAAGCTCATACCTGTCAAAACCAGCATAAGATTCATAACCTGAGCTTAGTCAGCCAATGAAAATATGGACTCAGCACATTTAAGCCCAAACCACAGTGGCCTTCACTTCTAGTCTGAGACACTACAGGGCCCCTGAGTTTCTAGTCAGCAAGCCTGCTTTGCCCTTTGTTGAAGAGAAAATAGTGATAGCAAGGATTTATAAATTCCAGGTACATGTCAGGGGCCCTCCTGGATCTCACATCTTCCCTGAAGACTGCTGGGCTCATACATGTGGCCATATCTGAACCCTCTGTGGTCTTCCTCTCTATGGGACTCAATGGGTGCTCTATCATGTAATAGGTTGGCTAAACTCCCTGTGTGTCCATGACCCTGGCACATGTGCATGCCCTTGAGAGCAAGGACAATGTCTTACACATCCTAAGTGTAGTTCACGCCTGTATTCATTCATCTGCACAGAAAATAGTTATTGAACCTATTTGAGGCCAGGTCCTGTTCTACTCTTTGAGGATATACTAATAGAGAGTCTTTGGGGTTAATGAACATAAAACTCATAGCCAGAACCATGGAAAGATAACTATAAACTTGTAGGCCCTGATAAATGTGACAGAGGAAAATGAAATATAACGCTCTAAGACAGAAGAGTTCATGATCTTATTTAAATTTGGGAGCAGAAAAGACTCCAAAATGATAATATTTAAACTGAAACCCAAAGAAACATAGTCTTTTCTTCAGTAGGGACTAGGAAGTATTTCTTGCCTTGAAAAGTGTTTAATGGTCTCTAAAGTCACATGGCATTAACGTCCTAAGTGCAGCGAATCTCCATGGCTGTGTCTCCCAGTGCAGCCTCTCCCACCCCTTTTGCCAACTTCCCACACCTTTTATCTGGAAGGAAAGCAGTTGGATCTCAGGACTACTTGCAGAATTAGGACAAAGTTGTTCTTGCTAAGATACTTATGAAGCATTTCAGCAGTCTCTAGTACACATAAACTCAAGATGGCATGTGACCTTGATCACTGGTGTTGCAAAGTAAAAAGTATGTGGCCTTCAGGATTCAGCCCATTTAGAGTTGAATCCCAATCCCGTGACCTCCAAGAGATGATTTCATAGACTCAGTTTCTTCCTCCTGTGAAAGGGAGGACAAGGTCTCTTGAAACTCACAAGGATTCGTGAAGACTGATGTGACACATCCAGGCACAGAGCTAGCAGTCACTCAGTCACTATAGCCCTGCCCCACCTTTCTCTGAACCCTCTGGGCCCCAGTTTCTGTGGAACCCCGCGGTTCTTCTCTCTGCTCCAAAAATCACGTGAAGATTGCTATCACTTCCCTCAAAACCACTCCCAGAGTCCAAATTGGCTTCAGTTAAGAGATGTAACAGGCCCATGATGGGCCACCTGGGCCCTAACCTTGGAAAGATGTGACCACCAAAGGACTGAGCAACACCTCAGTACTGCTCAGAGTAGTCTAGAGCCAAATGGCGCAGGAGCATCTCCCATCCACAAGGTAGGGGCAGTCTAGGATTTGGTCCAGAGGTAACCTAGGGACACCAGGTAGAGTGATCATTCAGAACCTGGAAGCAGGAAGTAGGGACGCACAGATGGAAGCCCAAATGTGTGGGTGCAGCTTACCAGGAAGGGGGGAAAGGGGCTATGATTGAGGGCTCCTTGAGGCCTCCAGGACTTTATGCACAAGATGGGCACTTGGCTTGAGGCTTCTAAAAGAAAGAGTCCATTCTAGGCTTCAGGAAGAGAGGTGTGGGCGAGGCTGAGGCAGTCTTCAGTGATAGCTGCAGGTAACCGCCTGGACGAGAGGTCAGCTTTGGGGAGGGGGTATGGAAGTAGGAGAGCTCCCAGCAGTCAGGCCGCTCTGCTCCTCTGTGAATGTTACATGCAATTATAGTCAAACCTCTTCTTCTTTTACAGGTCAGCACTGACACTTCAGGCTTGAGGAAGCCAGATCCGAAAGGTCGGAGTGCCCTGTTGGCTGATATCCAGCAAGGAACTCGCCTGCGAAAAGTCACACAGATCAATGACCGCAGTGCCCCACAAATCGAGAGTAAGCAAGCAGTTCAATCAGGCCTACCGCAAACCCAGGGCAGGGGCACAGGGCAGGGCACAGCCACAGTCCCCTGGCTGGGTTGCATTTGTGATGCAGGACACACCAGGCCATCTCAGACCTGCTCAGTGGACAGGCAGATGGGCAAGAGAGTGAGATGTTTTAGAGTGCATCTTCCATCACTTTTCAAAGGCTAAAAGTTAAAAAACAAAACAAAGCAAAAACCCCATGGTGGTTTAACTTTTTTATTCATTGTATAAAATACATATAACACAATTTACCAATTTTACCATTTTAAAACCTTTAGCGGCATTTACTATATCCACAATGTTGTTGGAACCATTCCCTCTAACTAGTTCCAGAACATTTTTATTACCCCAAAAAGAAAATCCCGCACTCATTAACAGTCACTCCATTCCTCCCAGCCCAGCCCCTGGCAGCCACTAACCTACTTTCTGTCTCTGTGGATGAGCTTATTCTGGTTATTTCATAGGAATGGAATCATGTCCTCTGTGGCCTTTTGGTGACTGGCTTCTCTCAGGCCAGCATTTTCAAGCTCCATCCATAATACAGTATGTGTCAGTACTTCAGCCTTCTCACACAGTTTCATCTTATGGATGTACCACATTTTGTGTGTCCATCATGGGGTAACATAAAGATCCCTTACCCTGTGCCAACATAGTCCTCAAACTTAACTATAGACGACAAAGCTCTCAACATTAAAAAAAAAAAAAAATGGAGTTTTTGTTTTTCACAAGGAAAAAGATGTGTTCAAAATTCTATCTCACAAGATCCTATGACTGCAGCCTTCTGTCTTCCAGAACATAATAGGAGCCTGTGTGCAGGTCAGATAACTCATGTTGAATTCTGCTTCTGCCACCAGGCAAATCAAGGGGCCTCTTGTTGTTTTTTGTTGTTGTTGTTATTTGTTTTTTGTTTTGGTACTAGGAATGAAACACAGGCTCTGCCACTGAACTACACCCCTATACACCCCAAGCCCCAGGGAACTTCTTTGAGGCTCAGTTAGCTCATCTGCAAAATGAAGGAGATAATAATACCTGCTCTTTTTTCTACAGTGGGGTAGTGTTCAGATTATGGAAGATTGAATTATTTAATAATGTAAGGTATTGGGTCTTTATATACTTTGCAATGATGTGCATGATGGTCCTAAAGCTAGTCCTAAAAACATAATTGTATCTCATATGATAACACACAAAGACACTTTTTTTGAGGGGGGCAGTACTGGGGATTGAACTCAGGGGCACTCAACCACTGAGCCACATCTCCAGCCCTATTGTGTATTTAATTATTTAGAGATAGGGACTCAAATGAGTTGTGTAGCACCTCACTTTTGCTGAGGCTGGCTTAGAACACACGATCCTCCTGCCTCAGCCTCCTGAGAGGCTGGGATTACAGACATGCAGCACCACACCCAGCCAAAGACATGTTTTTAAAAAAGCGTTTTCAAAATTGATTATAATATAAATTAGTTTCCATTTAGACCCACTGTCTACTTGGCTACGCTCAATTAACAAATTAATCCATTTTGTTGGAACACCCACTTCATATTGACTCCAAAAAGTAATGTATATTAATACTCAGAATAATCTGTCTACTTTCAGCCACCAGTGGGCACTGTGTCCTAACTTCTCCCTGCATAATAGCTTCAGGCTATAAATACATTCTGTCAGTGTTTTTTGCCTCCACTGAATATCTTTTCAGGTTCTGCAATTGGTAATCACACACATCTCAAAGGCTAGAGTTAGTGATGTCCAAGCTTTCAGGCTTCCTGTTTTACAGAAGAAGAAGTTTAGGGAATCATAGGGTGGGCCCAGTGTCTGAGAACCCAGGAGAAGGAAAATTCTGAAGCAGAAATCATTGCAGACCTTCACTTCCTGGTTGTAGTTCTGGTCAACCCCCTGTGGACAGCAAGTTAAGATGGTGCGCCGAATCAAATCCATAGGTTTTCTTTGTCTAGTCTTCCCAATGCCAAGCTGCGAATAGGACCAACTCTACACCTGCTGTGTTCAGGTTTTCTAATTTGCAGTGTACTGCTGATTCCCCATCAGCATCCAGCAAATGGGTAGAATTCAGGTCCCTTTGTTTGGTCGCCTTTCAGGGTGGTTGGCCACAAATGGTTAGCTCTTTGACAGGGCTGGAGAGGGCAGCAGACATATGTAGGCACATGAGTCTGCAGAGTATCAAGGCAGAGGGCACCTGGGGAAGATGCTGAGTGCAAGGGCAACACTGGAAAGAGGACAATGGGACACTGCTGAGACGGTGTCAAACCCCAGAGTGAGAAGGAACTGCTCGGCTCTACTCACACATCTTCACCACTTGCTCTTCTTTTTGAAGGTTCGAAAGCAAGCAACAAAGAAGGAGGAGGCTCTGCCAACTCCCGAGGAGGAAACACACCCCCAGTCCTGGGAGATCTCTTCGCTGGTGGCTTTCCTGTGTTGCGACCAGCAGGCCAGAGGGATGTAGCAGGTAAGGAAAAGTTTGGACTAGTTACATCATAGTCTAAATCTCCTTAACTCGTGGAACCAACTGGGCAATCCACATGTGCCCAGTTGGTTCCACATGTGCCCAGGAACATGTGTTTTATAAACAGTCATGTTAGAGATCATGTATTTGGAAAGTTAAACACTGGAACTTTCTAAAGAACAGAATTGTTCATGAGGAATCTTTCAAATCATCATCCTAACTAAATTGTTGTAATAATTGAAGAGCAACTTGTATTATTTAGCAATGGTGTAATGGTTGCCCAGACAGAAGGTGCAAATCATAATAGATCATCATAATGACATCACTGTGGACTCACTAGAGATGCATGAGTTGTAATGGTTTTCATTCATTGTATCAGTTAGGCGTTGCTATGTAACAGAACACAGAAACTTAAGAGTTTTAAATGACCATTTATTATTTAGCCTATAATTCTGTGGGTTAGCAATGTGGAATGATCTCAGCTCTACTCCCTCAGCATCTGCAAACCTGCAGGTTAGGTAGGTGGCTTTCCTTTATCTTAGATTTCTCCTGTTTTTCCTGTCTCTGAGGCTCAGGCCTGACTCACCTCAGGCTTGACTCACAACTGGCTTGACTCACCTCAGGTCCACATGGTCTCTCAGTCTCCAGCAGGCTGCTCAAGGGCTTGTTATCACGGTGGTGGCAAGGCTCCAAAATAAAAGGAAGATGTGTATAAAGTCCCTTGAGGCTTAGTCTTGGAAGCTACTGAGAAGTAACTTGGAAGGCTAGGAAGTGTTAATTCCTATCACATCCAAAGCAAGTGACAAAGATGTGGAAATAGACTTCATCTCTTGATATCATATTCAATCATTTTAAAAGGTTATGTTAATAGTCAATCATATTCAAAGATTACAGAATTAGGCATGAGAGGGTAATTGAGGCCATTACTACAATCAGTCTATTGCAGTTATGTGTGCTTTAGCGGGCACTGGATGTTTTAAAACTTTTACATTCAAATTGGGTATATATATAGTAGAAAAAAGTGTTTTCCTACTATTGTGCTCTTTAGCCAACAAGCTGAATAAACTCCAGGGGTATCACTGACCCAGGGACTGTCAGGCTCCAAATATTCCTGGTACCTGATCCTCCACCACGTGAGCAGGAAACAGAGGATTTTGTACTCTTAACAGACTCACTTTCAGGGTTTTTCAATCTTGGATTCACGATGTTTTCAATCATTTTAAAAGTTTGGATTGGTTATTCAAGAGTAGGCTCTGTTCTGCTTTTTAAATTTATGATTCTTTTAAATTTCACTTGGCAATTGGGCATCTAGGTAGACCCTGACTTATTTAGGGAGCTGCCTGGGTTTTCTGTCATCATCTCTGTGTACTATGGGAACAGGTTTCAGAACTTTTAGGCTGGATTCTCTGTGCTGATCCCTGCCCTAGACATCATATAAAACATAGATCTTGTCCCTGAAAAGACCAGGTAGGGCTTTCTACTCCTGGGCATAGGCAGCCAGCTGTTCTGGCCCCTGAAATTAAGTTAATTCCTCAGGACAAAGATATGTCTTCCAGAATCTCCTCAAAGAAAATCTTCAGTACAGGGATGACATCACCACTTGCCTTAAGAACAACCAAGCTCTAGTAGTATTGCCCAGGTGACTGTCACATCATAGCCAGAGGGCCACCAGTGCGAAAACCCAGATACCATACTCCTGCCCACTTATCTTCTTCCCCCAGGGGCACTTCTTCTATGCCTTTGGCCTGGCTTTTGACATCAAGTCCTTCAGGAATGATTTGTAACCAGTTTGGGGAAACTCTGGAAATTCATATGGGATGAAAAACCCCAGAACCCCTCAATAGACACTGGAGTTTATAATCTGAAACAAAAGCTGCCCCTATGCTGCAGCACCCAGGAAGTTGTATGTGTGAGAAGCAAGCATTTTTTCAAGTGTTTTCCACATATTGCCATATAAAATATAGGGGTAGTGAAATAGGAGAAAGTGTGTTCTCCAGAACTCCTTTAAGGGAGGACTGTATTTGGAATAACTATTTGAATATGCCTCCTGAAAGGAGAGTGACATTCCCTCTGACAGTGACCTCTCTTAAAATCATATTTAAACAATGATTGCAGAACTTCATTAACCAGGAAGAGGAAATTTTTTTCTCCTTAGCAAGAGGCAAGGGAGGGGGAAGAAGAGAATCAGCACTGTGGTACAAGGTTATATCAAGAGTCAGAGCTCCCTCCAAGGACCCTATATCCATCCCAATCCTCCATAAAGTTCACCAAACACAAACAAGCAATTTGTTGTTACCCCTGAGTTTAAGAGTTATTGGATTTCAATGATGTGGTTGGGCTGGGGTTGTGGCTCAGTGGTAGAGCGTTTGTCTAGCATGTATGATGCCCTGGGTTCGATCCTAGGCACCACATGAAAATAAATAAAATAAAAGTACTGTGTCCAACTACAACTAAAATATAAATATTTTTTTTTTAAAAAATGATGTGGTGAAAGAGACACATAGAGGATGAGAAATTCAGAGATCAGGAAAAAGCCCGCCCTTTGAAAACTAGAGTAAGTTTTGGGGAAAGAGGGCTTTGAACTTCTAGAGGCCATGTAACTAGGAGGTTCAAGGTCATTGGACCTGGAATGTGGAGGACAAGTGTTTCCCTGCTGATTTCCCTTATGTATTCAGGGAATCATGAATTTTATGTTTGCAATATAAAAACAAAGGATGTCCTTGTTCATAAAATGCTAGCAGTGAGGAAAACCTCCCTAGCCAGGTGTTTGGGCTTGGTATACCTAAGGATCCTAACTAGAGCATAAGGGCAACTGCACCTGGCAGGTAATGGTGAATGAATGTGAGGGGTCTTGAGATGAGGAAGGGCACAGGTCAGAGCAGTCCTGTGTCCTGGGCTGGACATGAGAAGGCTGTTGGCAGGTGAGAACAGAATAGTAAGATTAGGGTCTGACCTGGGCTTGTCTGGAAGGACAGCTCCTTGATGCTCAGAAGGAGCACGCACTTGAGCTTCTTCCTTTCTCTGTTGTTGAGCTAACCCAGAATTTGTTTCATTTCTAGGTGGCAAGACAGGGCAGGCCCCTGGTTCTCGAGCGCCTTCTCCCCGGCTTCCCACCAAAACCATTAGTGGCCCGCTTAACCCCCCTGCATCTCCCAGGCTAGGCAATGCTTCTGAGGCCCAAGGCGCTGCCAGGATAGTCCCTCCTCGCCCCAATGTGCCCGCCCCACCTCCACCTCCTCCGCCCCTACCTCCACCTCTACCACCGTCTTCCCCCACCAAGGCCTCGCTGGTGTCCCCACCCGGCCTACCGACCAAAGGGAGCTCTCCTGCCATTGCACCCACTGTCCCCTGCCCTCCTCCGCCTCCACCTCCGCCACTTCCTCCGACCCCACCCCCTCTGCCCCCGGCCTCCCTACTCAGTGACAAGGCAGTGAGGCCTCAGCTGGCCCCCTTGCACTTCCCGCCCATCCCGCCCCCGCTCCCTCTCCTCCCACCCTGTGGGTATCCAGGACTCAATGAGGAGCCTGCCAGCCCCGCCCAAGAGGTGCCAGAGCCTCCCGCCCCGCCGCCGCCGCCCCCTCCGCCGCCCCCACTCCCCCTGTATGCTTCCTGTTCGCCCAGGGCTTCGGTGTCAGCGCCTCCCTTGCCAGGCGCTAACAACAGCAGCGAAACCCCTCCCCCGCTGCCCCCCAAGTCCCCCAGCTTCCAGGCCCAACAGCAGAAGGCCAGCGCGCAGGGCTTGCCCGCACCACCTGGCCCTCTGGGACCTCAGCCGCTCCTGCAGAAGAGGAGGATCTGCAGAGGCCCAGGTAAAGAGCCCAGTCCGCGGAACCCCGTACAAACCGTGGGATGGCTCCAATCTCAGAATCTTGTTTTAGTCCAGAGCTACTCAGTGCCTCTGGGTAGAACCTTGTCCCTCTAAGGGACTTTATTGTTGGAAGTTTTCATTTTAGAGACGCAAACCAAGGGCAAGGGGGATTGAGAGACTTGTCCCAGATCCTGCAGAAGGTAAGGGAGGGATTCTGGCCATGATCCTCTTGCCATCACTGGCTGGGACCCTGGACAACCACCTAGCTGTCTGTGCGTCCTTCTCTGTAAGATGGGGACAGCAATCTTTCTACCTCCTGGGGTTGTTGTAAAGATGGAGGCCTTGTATGTGTTGCGCTTGGAACAGGGAATAGCAAGTGAGCTCTAGAGAAGGCTTTTGTTTTTACTATGGACTTTCTATCTCCAGATCTACTCCTCGGGTGGGGCTTGTTTCCCAGCCCAGGTCTCTGGTTTAGTCTTCTCTTGAATTATTCCAGTCTGGCTCCCAGCCTGAATCTTCACTGGCCATCAGCAGATTGGATTCACATTCTGCCTTTTGGCAGGTTCTCAGCTGACTGGAGAAAACAGGGCCTGTATCTTTAGCCAAAAAGCAAAAATAATTCTTCACGTACAGAGCAGAGAGGATTGTGAATTGTTGATGTCTCATGACTTACTTCACTGGTCCCTGTAGTGGTAGACTTCATGCACTGTTGACGCCTTTCCACACAGAAGGTACCACCACACATCCACACACACCTGCATTCACACACACAACTCAAACACAACTACAAGCACTCTCTCAGCCTTACACACAAACACCCTAATAAATGCATACTCCATACACACACCCGTATACATACACAATTAACACATATACAACTCCCCACACACACATATCCATGCATATATTTTTTTTTCTGTCAGTAAATCTCTTGATGCAGAGAGTTTCTTAAATGTATTTCCTTAAATTAAAAACAATGCCAGCTTATTGTGGAGCAAATAGAAATAATATCGCCTAGAGATGAAAACTGTCATTTGGATGTCATTTTCATTTTTTTCTGAATACATGTACGTTTACATGCTTAATACCACTTTGTACTTACAATTTTGTATTTTTATTTAATACTATATTAAAAGCAGTTTTGTCAAATTATTAAAATGTATAAGTAAATTTAAATGATAATGGGTACATACATTTAAGTTGATTCCCTGTTTTTGTTATTATGAATAACAGTGTAGGATTTTAGTCTATACTTTGGATATTTTTTATTTTTTTAATTAATTTTTTTTTCTTATGTGGTGCTGAATACTTTGGATATTTTTTATTTTTTTAATTAATTTTTTTTTCTTATGTGGTGCTGACGATCAAACCCAGTGGTTCACACAAGCAAGGCAAGCGCTCTACCACTGAGCCACAACCTCAGCCCTATTTGGGATATTTTTTAGAGGATAGGTTCCTAAGAGAGAATTCCTAGCACAAAGGGCAAGAATATTTTTAAGACTGTTGATCAGAAGAGATAAGGTTTTAGTCATTCTTCTTTCAACTGACTGGTCACCAGGAGGCCCAGCATTGAGAGTGGTGAGCCCTTTTGCTATCTGTGATTTTAAATGTCTGTGGTGGAGTGGGAAAAAAACATGTCTTGGATTTGGAGAGTTTTGAGTTCAGATCCTGGGTTCCCTACACACTCCTGTGTAATCTGATGCCAGTTACTTGGGTTTTTTGTTTTGTTTTATCTTGACTTTTTTTTTTTTTTTAACTCTGACAAGTAGGAATAACACCTTTAGTAGGACAGCACCTTTCACAGGGCATTGCTGTGACTATGCGGTGAGGGCCTGAGCATAGCTGGGGCAGCAGCCTGTTTTTTCCTTCCTTCCTTCTCCTTTCCCACAAGGAGGGGCAAGTTCCCATCCAGAGGACGATCAGCAGTCTCTTTAGCCCTTTAGTCTCCTTGTGGGATCAAATAACTCCTAGGTGCCTAGGAAGAGAAGAGTGAGAGAAAGAAGCCTGGGACAGACCCTTTGGGCAGACCCTGCAGGGAAAGCAGGAGCTCGGAGGGCACCACTCTGCTGCTGCTGCTGCTGCTGGAACCCCCACCTGCTCCAGAAGGCTTGCCTGGCCTCTCCCTTGGTGTCTTTGGACGTGAAACTTGATTTCACATATAAAATGGGGGTAACTTCTACTTCAGCTTAACTTGGGAGAAGGGAAAGAAGTTGTAATTGTAAGCAACTAGCACAGGGAACAGTGATGTACTGGCAAAGTGATGGTGGCAATGTCATTGGGGAAATAAGCAGCAGTAGGGTATATATAATGAGGAGCCAGGACACTGGGCTGTAGACTGCCAAGGGTCCCACAGAATAGCACAGGGAGAGGAAGGAGGAGCCTCTGGCCATTGACCAGGGAAGGCTTGAGGGTGTAGGTTGGATTTGAGTTGGGCCTTGGTGGTCGGGAAGGATCTAGGTTGGACCTGAAGGAGAATAAACAGATTGCAGTGCAGAAGAGCTGGTGGGGGCAGAACCCAGTGGGAGCAGAACCTGAGGGTAGGAACATGCCCCTATGACCCATTCTTCTGGCCTCCCTCTGGGCCCTCACCTAGCAACTACCTTTGCTGTTCCTATCACTCTGCAGTGGGGCCATTCCTTGGGCTGTATCATCTTTCTTTGGGGGGGATACCTAGGATTGAACTCAGGAGCACTCAACCACTGAGCCACATCTCCAGTCCTATTTTGTATTATATTTAGAGATAGGGTCTCGCTGAGTTGCTTAGCACCTTGCTTTTCCTGAGGCTGGCTTTGAACTCATGATCCTCCTGCCTCAGCCTCTCAAGCTGCTGGGATTACAGGCCTGCCCTACCATGCCCAGAGGGCTGTACCATCTTATAATGAGGGTCATCATTAATATTATCACAACTATGGAGCACTTATTGTATACCACTTGACTGAAATCAACTCATTTAGTCCTCTCAACCCTAGGAGGTATAGGTCCTAGTATTCTCATTTTACGGATAAGAAAACTGAGGCACAAAGAACCTGTTATTTGTCCCAATGAGGGAACTGTGATTCAATCTCAGTTTGGCTCAAGCAGTTGCCCTTTTAATCTCTATATCATATTATAGCCAGAGATCTAAACGTCTAATCTCTCACATAAAGTTATAACATCGCTGTCCCCATTCCTAACTCTGAATGCTCTGTCATCTTCCGCATAAGGGACCAGTGGTGGAAAGCTAAATCCACCTCCAGCACCTCCTGCAAGATCACCCACCACAGAGCTTTCAAGCAAGAGCCAGCAGAACCCTGCCTGGACCCCCACCCAGCAGCCCGGAGGTCAGCTACGGAATGGAAGCATGCACATCACCGGTAAGCAGGTGCACACCTGAGGGGCTGGTGCCAGTGAGGAAGTGATTTCCCCTGGCCCCTGGAGAGAGCTTATGTGCTTCCCAGTGAACTGTGGGCTCACACAGATGCAGGACAGCCTACAGGGCCTGTGAAATAGGGTTTCTTTTACCACCTTCACTATAGTTCCAGGGCCTACTCTTAGACTTCTGACTCAGATTAGAGAACAGAAAGAAAACCAGCATTTGAATTCTCTCTTTCTGTGTATGTCTATCTCTCTCCATGGAGACTGAGAGACCAGAGTGCCAGAGAGACCAGAGTGATTTGGATAAGGGCAAGGAGTGGGTGGAAGGCCCATGAGGTAGGGGGACAATTGGAGCAAAACTATGGAAGTAGGAAGTTAAAGGCACCTCGAGTTGGATGTGACTGCAACACCTCTGCCCCCCTTCTGTGTGCTAGGCTATGGTCAGACATAAGACCCAGCTCAAAAGGCAGGAGTCAGCCCAGGAAAGGGAGACATGACCACTCCTCTTCTCTCCCCAGGAGCTCACTTCTGCCCCCTTAGGAGCTTCCTTAAGATGTTGGTTGGAGTAGTTTGGTGGGTGATGGGAAATCACTGCTGATCTCACTCTACTTCCCCTCCTCCCAGCTAAGCAGTAAAACTTGAAAGGTGGATGGATGTCTTGGGGGGAATAGCCCTTCTGTCAACACCTTTGCACAGAGCAAGCAAGCAGAACACAGTGCGTTTGCTTAGAGTGACGTGTGTTCTCTTGGAGCGATCCAACGTGGGGCCTGCCAGTAACCCAACTAAACTGTACCATTTCCCACATGTGCAGATGACTTCGAGTCTAAATTCACGTTCCATTCTGTGGAAGACTTCCCCCCTCCGGATGAATACAAACCATGCCAGAAGATTTACCCTAGCAAGGTCCCCCGAAGTAAGTACTACCTTGACAAGACTTCTGGCTTTTCCTGACACTCCTAAAGTAGGTGCTCAGTGTGTATTGATTGACCAGAGACTGCCTGAAGGGTGACATCATGATTTTACTGTTCTGCTGCAAGGATACAGTGTGTTCATACTTAAGTTTCAGAATATGTATTTGTCCTTGCATATAAGAGTTCATTTGGAGATTTTGTTTTTGTTTTTTGCACAACACCAGGGTTAACAGGCATCAGATTTGGATACCTAAATTTACCACATATCCCTCTCCTCCTGGGACTTTTTTTTTTTTTTTAGTTGTCAGTGGACCTTTATTTTATTTACTTATATGTGGTGCTAAGGATCAAACCCAGGGCCTCACACATGCTAGACAAGTGCTGTCTACCACTGAGCCACAACCCAGTCCCTGGGACTTTTGACTAGGAAGCTAAATGCCCCCAAACAACACTGAAATGGGATACAGAGACTTTACATGAATGTCTGGGAAAGAAATAGAATTCCCCCCAATTCAGAATTCTGACAAATCAGGCAGTGGAAAATATCCTTATGCCAATGGTTCTCAACCATGGCTGGCTACCCACTGGAATGACCTAGGAGCTTTTAAAAGACCTGAACTCCAGGCTGCCTCTTATCAAAATATCCAGGTGGGACCCAGATGTCACTATTTTTGAGAGCTGCCAGGTGATTCTGGTGTACAGTCTAGGTTGAGACTTAGCCAGCCTCCTGCTGACTGAACAGTGTGGTCAGGCTCCAAGAGAGGCTTTAACTCAGCTCACCTGTTCATCCCTGAGAAGAGAGGAGGAGACTGAGGCTGAAATAACAGGGAAGTGAGAGAAAAGTGAGGGTGGGGTACTACCGCACTATGGCTGCTCACTGGTTAAATTGAGCCAATTCTTGTGCAGTGCTGAGCCAGCCAGACTGGACAAGGGGTAGTCGAAGGCAGCAGATTCAACAGTATGGGGTGAGAGTTGGATGTGTTCCTACCCTATTGCCTAAGTAAGGACCCCGTCGCACTCACCTGAGCACCCTAATGAAAAGTCATCAGAGTCCAGGGCTAGCTTGAGACCAGGAATTGGGGACCAGGTTCAGTGGCCCTGTCCTCTCAGAGGGGCCTTGGTGAGGTCCCTTCTGCAGAGGAGCAGAGGTGCTCAGCCTGCTCTGGTCAGGGCAGAGGGCTCTCAGCACCAGCCTGGGTAGAGTTCCCTCTTCTGGCTGTCGGACTGCCTGTCAGAGAGAGGGGCCTTGCGTCCTCTTTTAATCACATGTAAATACCATTTTTCTGACTTGAGAGAAAGGGAGTGGATTGTTATAAAGGCAGATGGGGGAGAAATCACATCCATTTAGCTTTTAAAAAGACTGAAGAGCCAGCAGTTGGAGGAGGCAGGTGCTGCGCGGGTCTCACGTTCCTGCTCAGTTCAGCAAATGTGTGCACACTGCCCTTGCACAGCAGGCACCCTGCAGGCACCAGAGGCTGCAGAGTAAGAAGCAAGGTCCCCACACCACCCTCTGCCATGCACACTCCTGAGAGATGAGTGAGAAGTTAACCGCCATACATGACAGTGTCTTAATGACTTGAGTGTTAGGGGCATTGAGGGGAAGGAGTAGAAGGTGGGGTCACAGTGGCCTAGAGAGAGGGCACTCTTTGCACATGCCCAGGAGAGAGCATGATAGCATGGTGCATTTAGGAACCATAAGTCCCCCATGGTACTTTAGGCATAAGGTGCCTGATTGAGTCAGGCTACCATAAGTTGGGGAGTGTCACTAAATAACACCCTTTTCTCATCTTATGAAATAAGCACAATAATCTTGTGAAATAAGATATCAGTATGAAGACTTAGGGGTCCCCGTTCTCATTGGGCATGACTTAGGAAGTCAGCAATGGCAGACTTCATACAGCCCATGGTGCCTGAGAATTGGAGAGCTACCTCAGCCCCACTCAGCCTGCCCAGCAGGGAGGGCACAGCTGGCAGTCTGTGCTCTATGCCTCATCGCAAGAGAAATGTTTGCCTCAGTGCCCACCTCAAAAGTAATCCCCTGCTGCTCAGAAAGGAACAGAAAAAAAAAAAGTCTGCTAAATGAACTAACATCTTACAGACAAGAAAGGGAAATTGCAATTTCAAAAATAAGGTAACTATTTTCGATTGACGTGGCATCAGTGGACATGAAATACTTTGGGAGATTCCCTCAAAATTAAATGAGCATATTCTTGCCATCCTTGTGAATCACAGGGGAGAGCCTTGTTAATGATGTTAGTGTGATCACATTTCTCCGTGCAGTTTTCCTCTCCTCGCTATTGAACTGGTTCCCCAAGATATCGGAGTCTTCATGGTCCAGGAGTCAGTGTTGTTTCTGTGAGACACATGGGTTCTCATGCTCAGGGGTGGCAGTGCTCACTTTGTCTCATCCTGCTTGTTTTCTCTCCCCTTCCTTCTAGAGCGCATGCATGCTAAAGTACACACATACCACAGTACACAAATGCCCTAATATTTAGCTTTTCCAATGGATGTATTCACTGTCTCTGCTCTGCCGTTAATGGCTATTTTTTTCCCCATTGGTAAGATGTTTTTGTCTAGTTATTTAAATATTTTAGTGATGCATTAGGTTCTTCAATGATTTAAATATAAAACATATCACCTGTGTTAGTCGCTTTTCCTTTACTGTAATACAATAACCAAGATAATCAATTAAAGAGAGAAAAGACTATTTGGCTTACAATTTCAGAGGTTTCAGTCCATGGTCGACTGGCCCAGTGCTTTTGGGTTTGTGGTAAGGCAGTATCTTATGCAGATGGTGAAGCAAAGCTTGGGGCAGCCAAGGATCAAAAGAGAGAAAGAGACTAGGGTCCATAGTCCCCTTTAAGGACACACCCCCATGACCTAAGACTTCCCACTAGATTCCACCCCTTAAAGGTCTCCACCAAACCACAGAGCGCCACAGGCCGAGGACCAAGCCTTGAAGACATGGGCCTTTGGGGGACTTTCCAGATCCAACCTATAGCATGACCCATCAATTCCTCTCCTGGGTATAGACCCAAAAGAATTTTAAGCTAGTCTTCAAACAAAGCACTACACTATGAATGCTGTGCAGAAACATTCATAGCAGCATGATTTACAATCACCAAAAAGTGGAAATGACTGATGAATTGATGGACAATGCATGATCATCCTATAATGAGATATGATTCAGCAATAAAAAGGAATGAAGTACTGAGACATGCTAGGGCATGAATGATGCTTGAAAACATTATGCTAAGTTAAAGAAACCAAATAGGACAGCCACAATTGTAGGATCCCATTTATATGAAATGTCCAAAATAGGCAAATCCATAGTCAGAAAGTTAGATTAGGCATTTCAGGGACTGAGGGTTGGAAAATGGGGAGTGACGGCTAATGGGTATGGAGTTTCCTTTTGAGGTGGTGAAGATGTTTCAAACTCCAGGATACTTTTCATCTTGTAAAACTGAAATTCTACACCCATGGATTAATAACTCCATGTTTCCCTCTCCCCCCAGCCCCCTGGCCCCTGGCAAACACCATTCTACTTTCTGTCTCTATGATTTTGAGTACACTAAGTACTTCCTATAAGCAGAACCATACACTATTTGCTTTTTGTTACAGGCTGATTTCACTTAGCATGATGTCCTCAAAGTTCATTCATGTAATTTATGTCAGAATGTCCTTCCTTTGTAATGCAGAATAATATTCCATTATATATGTATGTATACATACACACACACACATACACAAATACCACATTTTGTGTATCTATTCACTGGATGATTGGGTTCTTTCACATTTTAGCTCTTAAAAATATTTGCTGCTATGAACAGAGGTATACAAATGTCTCCTTAAGACCCTGATTGTCACAGCAAACAACTAAACCAGTTAGGGTCACTCCAGGTGAACTGGGCTGGCATGAAATAATGACACAGAAATACCTTTTTCTTTGGGTTCTATGACAGCTCTTCTGATCCAGCTCCCACAAAGGAGTTAAGGCAGGCAAGAAAGAGAAAGAGCACACCTCGAACCCAGTTTTATTGGGGAGAAGCCATTCAAATGAAGCAAGGAGTCAGGTTTCAGGGGGTCGAGTCTAGCTTCGCGATATCTCCCAGGTCAGCATGTTGACTGACATCTTGGAAGACCACACCCATCTCATGTGCTGTGAGATGATCAAAGGCAGAACAAGCGAAAGGGACACATCTGGGCACAGCCCAGACAGAGCTGCATCATCAGTCCAGTCCGCTTGTGTGTTCAAAATGCTCACAGCTCACACACACACAGCCCATGGCTGGCTTGCCATATCTCTACATTCCCATCAATCAAAACTAGGGGGCGCTCAACTCCTACGTGGCAGCTCCTGACACCTGATTCCAAATTCTCTGGGGTATATATCTCAAAGTAGAATGGCTGGGTTGTATGGTAATTTTTATTTTTAATTGGATGAGGAACCTCCATACTAGTTCCCATAGCAGCTCCACCATTTTACATTTTCACGAAAAGCACATAAGGGTTCCAGTTTTTCTCCGTCCTTATCAACCCTGATTTTTCAGTTGTAAATCTTAATTTCATTTCACAGTAGACAGTCTAGTGAGTGCAAAGTGGTATCTCATTGAAGTCCAGCTCCTCTTTGAAAAGAATTATTTTATGTTTAAAGTAAAACTTGGCCACCATTATTTCCAGGAGCTGTGCAACTTCTCCACTTGGCAGTACAATGACTTTAGCTGTATTGGGTGGATCATGTCACAGAAATTAAAAAGGATGAGATGTTCCAAAGCTGAGAGAATCCGTAGAAAAAGCACACCTCAGGGGGAGAGTAATTATTTCTGCCTTTGTAGTGGGCAGTTGGGCAGGACCGTCTGCCCCAGCGAGCGTTTTTTTGGCTACTCCTGATACTTACTGTCAGCCATAGCCCTTCATAAACTGTCTTCCAGCCTCCTACTCCTTCACCACAACTTCTGCCTTTCCTGGGCATTTCTTTATTTCTCTGAACCTGCAAAGGTGCTTTGATGTCTGTAAAATCTGTCCCTTGATCCACTCTGTCCCTGAGCCTTCTCTGCTCCTCTTTGAGCCAGCAGTGTCTCCCTGTCTCACTTCCTCTCCTCCTGTTCTCTCTCCAGCCGAGTCCTCCCAGTCCTTCTCCCCTCCCTGCCATGACAAGAGCTGCTATCAAGGCCACCAGTGGACCTCCTCCTTGCCAAATCCCATGTTCAGAGGCATCAGGGTAGTGTACAACCCCTTCTTCCAAAGCTCTTCTCCCACTTAAGATTTCCCAACAGCTCTCCCTCTCCTTTCTACTTCCCCTGATCTCTGATGGCTCCTCCATTTTTTTTAATACCAAAAACCTCAGAATCATCTTCAACTTCTTTCTCTTCTCCCACATTCAACTTAGCAGTAAACTCTAGGGCATCTTCCAGTGAAATGCATCTAGAATGTGATCTCTCTCACCTCTTCTTCCACCCCAACCCTGGCCTAAGCATTTCTTTCCCAAGAACCTGCTAACAGGCTTCCCTGCTTCCCACTGTAGCACAAGTGATGTGTCTAAAGCCCCAGCCCAACCAAGCTGCCCTCTGCCCCAGAGCCTTCAGTAAATTCTCATCTTGCTCCAAATCAATGAGAAATTTTTATCATGGTTCATAAGACCTACATGAACTGTCCCTCTCCTCTTGAACCACTCTCCTCCCACCTTACTTGCTCTAACACCACCTCAATTTCTAGAACATTCAAAGCACAATTCTGCCTCTGGGTTCTTTGCATCTGCTTTTCCTTTTGTATGAGACATTTTCCTCAGATAGCCACAGACTCATTCTCTACTTCCTCTGGATCAAATGTACCTGTCTATCAGCTCAGGCTGCCAAAGCAAAATACCATAGACTGGCTGGCTTAACAGACGTATATTTTCTCACAGTCTAGAAGCTGAAAAGATTAGGTGCTGGCTGATTCAGTTTCCTGCTTTGACAGAGGAAACTCTGTCAAAGAGTTTGAGAGCCACCTTCTCACTGTACTGACATGGCAAAGAGGAAGAACCACTTTCTAGTATGAGGGCACTAATCCCATCAGGGGACCCACCCACATGACCTCATCTAACCCTGATCACCTCCCAAAAGCACATCTGCCAGTACCATCACACTGGTATTGAGATTTCCACATGTGAATTTGAGAAGGGGGGACACAGTTCAGTCCACAGCAGTACCTTATCAGACAATCCTTGACTGATGTAAAATAGTAGGTCTCTCTGGCCCATCACTTTTTATTCTCTTCACACTGTTTTTTAATGTCTTCAAGGTATTTATTGCCTGCTGACATGTGATGTGTTTGCCTGCCCCTTGTCTGTCGTCCCCCGTACAGGGTAAGACCTGAATGGCAGAGAAGGCACCAATTTTATGCACTGGCCCATCTCCAGCTCTCAGAATGGAGTGAGGCATGCACTCAGTAAATACTTGTTGAAAAAAAAGACTCACTCATGTATACATTGCTCAACCATTTATAGAATAAAAAAATTGGAAATATCATAAATCTCCATCAATGGAGTTTAAAAAATTAAAGCAGAGCCACAAAATGGAACACCAGGAAAACATTAAAACAATGTTACCAAATATTTAGCACATTGAGAAAACATCAACACCATCTTGAATGAAATAAAATAATACCAAAAAAGTACACAAAAAATAGATACGATCTATTTTTGTTGTTGTTGTTGTTGTTCCGGGATTAAACCCAAGGATGCTTAAACCCAAGGATGCTTAACCACTGAACCACATCCCCAGCCCTTTTTTTTTTTTTTTTAATTTTGAGACAGGGTCTCTCTGAGTTGCTTAGGGCCTCACTAAATTGCTGTGGCTTTGAACTTGGGATCCTCCTGCCTCAGCCTCCCGAACTACTGGGATTACCATTGTGGGGCTCTGCATCCTGCTTATGATTTAAATTTAAAAAAATAAAATAAAATAAAAGTAACTTGTGTGTTGATGGAGAAAAAGAGAATTTGATCAAATAGAGGAAGAGACTAGAAATACACCAAAATATGAAGTGATTGTCACTCAGTGCTTGTCTGTGTTGTCTAAATTCTTTTGATAAATGAATACTGCTTTCAGTAATCATTGAAACTTTTAGATTGCAAATTTTGGGGAGAGAGAAGAATATTAGCCCACCCACAGGTCCATCTACCTGTGCAGGAAGGGAGGCATGTGGCATGTAGGGTGACCGCTCTTAGCTTAGGCTTAGTCCAGAGGAGATGTGCTCAAAGGGATGACGAGTCTCCAGGGCCCACCAGTTCTATGATAGCAGTGACAGTAGGAAGGAGAGAAAAGGCCAGATGGAAGGTTTAGATCCAATGGAACCTGTCATTCCCTTCACTTAGAGATTACGAGAAGGCCCTTTGGTGCCATCTGGCTTCATGTACAGCTGGAGAAACCAAGGCAGAGTACAGAGGCCTGCCTCTGCTGCCTGTGGTCAGGGCTAGTTCAGATCTCTGCTCCACGACCAGAGTGATCTTTGAATCTGGGCACGCTACCTCCTCACTTTCCTGCCACGGTAGACTGAGGTTGGGCAGACCGTTGGCCCTGCACTGATGGTTAGGTCTGCTCCTCACACGAGTCTGCCTTTCCCGAGCCCACCTTCCCAGCTCCCAGGAATTGCACTCCAAGGCTGGCAGAAGAGTCTCCAGGAGGCCCTGCCTTAATGGCCAGCCAAATTTCTAAATCCTTTCTGGACACTCTCCAAGTCCTACATATCTATTCTCATGTCACTTGGTTACAGAATGAATTTTTCCCCCCTAATATGAAAATGTGGCTGTGGCTGGAGAAAGATACAAGGCGAGTTTTGGTTTGCACATGAAGGAAAAAAAGGCTGAAAGCCAGCTTGGCCCTGGGTCCTGCTCCGTCAGCCCCGGCACAGACATTCCTCTTTTAACCTCACAGTGCAGAGGAGTGTGCACCACGACTGCTGCTCCCAGTGTTCCTCAGGGCCACAGCTGCATTCGCAGGGAAGCAGAGCCCTCGGTTTGCAGGAGATCGCAGCAAAGGCAGCAAGCAGCGTTTACTCCGTGGGCTCTGCCAGTGCAGTAGGGGCTGGATGGAGATGGGGAAGAGATGTAAAAAGATTTTTACTCTGAGCTCCAGTACCAAAAGTTTGAAAACTGTAGTTTGGATGAATATGAATTACCTTTCCATGGGGAATAGCCGATGTAATGGACGGTTTCCGTAGAACGGCCCCACTTGATGAATTCCAGAAGGTTCTAGTGACATTTTATAAGGGGGAATCCCTTCAAAGCCATTTTTAAATCCAAAGCACTCTGTCTAACCCTGACGTTGTCTCTGCCACTCACTTCTGGCACCAGTGAAATTTCTCTTGCACTAAGGCCGGAGTTGTCTTTTCTATTTTATGGAGAACTCACTGATTCTCCTTTAACCTCTCTGCTCTTGTTTCCAGGCATCTGTATCAAAACTAGGGAGAACTGTTTACCTGGGGAAGCCTGTTTTATTACCTAATGCTCTTCAAATGGGGAGATGTTGGCCCCCAGGGACCAGTCAGCCATGTATAGAGTCAGGTTTGAGTTTACAATTGGGCATGGGCCTGGGGCAGGAGTGTGACTGGCACCTAGTAACAGAGAGACCAGTTCTGCTGTTAAATGTCCTGCAGCACAGAGGACGGCCTCACCACAAAGAATCATAGAGCCCAAAATGTTAATAAAGCCTGGATTGTGAAACCCAGACCTAGAAGATTTTTCTGTAGTGGACAGGAGTTCCTGAGATTTAAAAATAGTCATTCCCAAGGCTATCTTCTCACAGGGAATCAGATCAGGGGCTGTCAGTGCCTTTTTACTTTTACTCAAACTGGCTCAAAAATCTGAGATTCCCTGCATCATTTGCTCCAAAATATCTTTATTCTAGACCCAGTGCACTCATTAATTTTAAAAAAATGTTTTAATGAAAGTTACAGTACCCATTTATTAATGTTTTGTTAAGTTTCAGAGACCCTTCTGAGTGATAGTTCATTTTTAAAACTGTACCATACAGAGTTGTCCCAATGGTTAATATATGCTCATGGTAGAAAACTTCAGAAGTATTTACTCACAGGAATTTTAAAAAATAATAATTCTACTCAAGAGGAAACATTTCCATTTATTAATTGTGTTTTTAGTGAATTTTAAAAATAATCGAGACTGTTCTATTTTATACAATTTAGTTCCTCCAAATCAATACTTTGTAAAAAGACAGCTGCTTCGTACTCCATTATATGATACTGAACTCTAGATTACCTAGAACCTTTGATTGAACACAGGTTATTATCAGTTTTTCAATATCATAAATAATTCGTGATCATTGTTTCTTTATTACATGCTGTTTTTTAAGTAGCACAGCAACCTGGACTCTCCTGGGCTCTGGGTCTAACTGACCCTGGCATGGTGCCTGGTACACTGTAGATGGGTGTAGCTGAAGGTTGTGGTGAGCCATGAGTCAGGAAGCGCTAACAAGCTTAAAGATGATGGGCCTCACGAGATGCTGTCCTTGCAGCATGGACACGAGGACCCTGTGTCTGTGGTCTGTGGCTTTGAGGGTGGGGCGGAAGCCCAGTCCAGGGCCAGGAGCCCAGTGGTCTCAGGTTTCCAGGCTCACCTTGCCCTGGGTTCCTTTGCTGGTGTGGAAGTGCTGGCTGAGCGGGTTTCTTGGTGGAGTGGGCCCAACCTTCCCCGGTCCAATCAATGATGAGATCTTCCTTGTTTCTCTCAGGTCACACACCTGGTCCCTGGCTCCAGACCGAGGCAGCTGGACAGAGCCCAGATGACATCAAAGGCAGAAATGCTCAGGTAACATAGCCCTCAAGGAGATTCTCCTGGGGAGCCTTCCTCAGACTCGTTTTCTTTGTAGAAAGCCATTTTGGCATGGCTTTGTTTCAAGCCAGAATGGAACACTTAGAATTCAAGAGCTGAAGCATGGAAGGGGCCCCCAGAATCACTACCACATGCAGAAGCAAGTTGAGCCACTCAGAACCCCCTTTGGACTCATTCTGCTGTCATCACCCCAGTCCCTGCCTATTCTTCCCTGAGTAGGATAGTTTGAGAAGCCTGTGAGAAAAACCCTGTAGCATTTATAAAATCTAATTCAGTGTTCTCTCTCACCTGTAGAATACGTGGCTCCTTTTGGTGCCCTTAGAGCATTTTCCTCCATTAATATTATAATTGATTTTGGCCAGATTGACTCACAAGCCAAGTCCTTTGGCTATAGGAAATTGACAAGGCCAGGAGGAAGACCACAGGGGTGCTTTTGTGCTAAGACAGTCTTGGAAGAAATGTCCTTGCTCTCACCCCATGCAACTTAGAAGTGTCTTCTAACCTGGGCAGAGGTGACATCTCTCACTGTACAAAATGAAGTCTCAGGTTTAAAAGTCCTTTGTTTCTTTGAAAACATGTACAGTCCTACTCTGGCCTCATCCTGTTTCAGGGTTCTGTGTGATAGACAACGGGCTGGCTTGCTGGTACACTGGGCCACCCCACAGCGGGATGGAATGTGAAGGAAAGTGACCTAAGAAGGAAGGGCCTCGATTCCTAAAAGCCAGGGTAGTCCCTGGGACAGGCGATAGGTACTTCCTCTGGCAAACAAGCATTTCCCTTCTCTAACCTCAGCTAACCCAAGAATAGCAATATCCATTCTCAGGTTCAAAACAGGTATACAACTGTAGTTAAAGAAGCATATGCACATAAAAAAGAAAGAAGAGAGGAAGAATATGCACAGAATTGTTACTAGGTGGAGGGGATTCTGAGAGGATGATAGGATAAGACACACCAGGAATCTGTCTCCCCACCTGAACAACAATTGCACTGGCAAAACCCATCTGATGGATTTTGAATGGAACTCTGTGTAGAACTCTGGGGTCTACTGAAGGCTTGCAAGATCCAGGGAATGCTTGGAGAATAAATCAGAATTGATTTTTAGACGATTTCAGCTTGTAACAGTAGCTGCTGAGCATCCCCCACCCCAGCCAGCCCCATGGCAGGCAGCTATGCATGTGTTCTTGGAGTAACTTGCACACAGTTTGGGGGAGCCAAGAAGGGCAAAGGAAAAAAAATACCCCCATCCTCCACACGTTGGGGATCTGGGCTTTAATTGCCCACTGCTGCTTCTGAAAACATGGGTGCAGGTAAAGAGGTAGCGTCTCCCCTGCACCTCTTCCCACTACTGCAGGTCTCTCTCCTTTTGGCTGAAGCAACTTCCAGGAGAATTTTTTTTTCTTCCCTTCATTTTACTGTTTCTACTTTTGGAAGCCAAACGTTAAAGACCAAGCTGTTTGAAAGCAACTTCATATGTGGGGGAAATTAGGAAGTAACCACGTATGTTCAAGGGAAAAGGCATAGGCTCCAGAAAGATCTGAGAAGTCCTTAAATTTACACCTCAAGCTGATTCTTGGCACAGAGATAACATACAAAAAATAAGATAAAAATAGAATAGAATAAAATTAAAATGATAACAAATACTTCTAGCAAATTCTGGGGAAGGAAGAGGATCTGCTTTCTAGTGTTATGGCATTGTTTGATTCGGATATCATTCCCAACAACAAAAAAGAAAATCACAAATTACACAAAGAAGTAGAAGAGTGAAGACCATTCAACAACAACATCAACAATAGTATCTTTGAAAAAGGGTTGATGGCAGATCTATTAGACAAAGAGTTTAAAACAGCAGTCTTAAAAATGTTCATGCTGGGCATGGTGGCACATCCCTGTAATCCCAACAACTTGGGAGGCCAAGATGGGAGGATAGCAAGTTCAAAGCCAGCCTCAGCAACTTAGTGATGCTCTAAGCAGCTTAGTGAGAACCTGTCTCAAAACAAAAAAATTTAAAAAGGGTTGGGGATGTAGCTCAGTGGTAAAATGCCCCTAGATTCAATCCCCCCTACAGAAAGTAAGTAAATAAATAAATTAATGGCAACTCTCCTTTTTTTAATAGTAGATGGACACAATACCTTTATTTTATTTTTATGTGGTGCTGAGGATAGAACCCAGTGCCTCACACATACTAGGCAAGTGCTCTACCAACTTAGCTAGAGCCCCAGCCCAAAAGGCAACTATCTTAAAGTTGCTCAAAAAAGTAATGGAAGATGTGGATGAATTCAAGCAAATGATGTATGAACAAAATGGAAATATCAGTAAAGAGAAAGAAAACAAAGAAATTCTGAAGCTGAAAAATACAACTGAAATGAAAAATTCATTAGAGAAAATGAAAGGCAGACTTGAGCCAGCAGAAAAACAGAATCAGTGAACTAGAAGAAAGGACAGTCAAAATTATTAAGTCTGAAGACCAGAAGGAAAAAACATTTAAAAGTGAACAGAGCCTGTCAGAGCTATGGGACACCATCAGGTGTTTCCAGGGAGACGAGAGGGGCATAGAAGAATGTTTGAAGAAATAACAGCTGAAACTTTACAAATTTGATTAGAGGCACGAGTAAAAACATCCAAAAAGCTCAGTAAACTCTAAGTAAGATGAATACAAAGAGACTAACATCAAGGCACGCTATAATAAAACTTCTGAAGAATAGAGGATCTCAAAAGCAACAAGAGAATCGATTTGTCACATACCAGGTATCCTCAGGAAGGTTATTGGCAGATTTCTCATCAGAACTTTGGAGAGGACAAGGTGGTAAGCTAATATATTGAAAGTATTAAAAAGAAAAAAAAAAACCTGTCAACTGAGAATCCTATATTTGGCAAAACTGTCCTTTAGAAGTGAGGAAGAAATTAAGACATTCACATATAACAAAAGCTGAGGGAGTCTGTTCTCCCTCGCCTGCCCCGTGTCTCTGGCTTTCAAGAATCTCATGCCTTCCATCTTAGATCACCTTCCTGCACATTCCATGCAGCCAGACACTGGACCATTTTACTTTCTTCCTAGTATACTTCTGTAATTTCTACAAGGAATATATTGCTCTTGTGATCAGCAAAATAGAATCATCATCATAATTATAGTCTCATATATTGATATAGCTCTTTACAGTTTTTAGTTGATTTGTATATGTTATCTCATTTGATCCTTTTAATAACCCTGTGATCAAACTGGAGAGAAACTTTTAATGCCATTTTTTTTTTTCGGTGCTGGGGATTAAACCCAGGGACTCACATATGCTAAGCAAGTGCCTGACCACTGAGCTACACTCCCAGCCCCAATGTCATTTATACAAAAGAGAAAACTAGGCTCCAGAGGCTGATGGGTTTGTCGAAGGTCACATGCCCAGACCTTCTGAGCTTCCTCTGGTGCTCCTAAAACTATATATCACTGCTCTTCCTGGTGTGTTAGAAGAGCCTTCCTCACCATCAATGGGGCAAAGCTAGGTGGGACATTATGCAGCATCTGGTCTCCAGCCTCATGATGGGCACAAACCTAAATCACCCCAGACTTGTCTCTGCCCATGACAATCCAGTCAAGGATGGATTAAAAGTCTCTTTGGACATCCCACCAAGATCTCTGGAGATCATTTTCAATCATTTTCACTGCAGTGAGACACAAAGCAGCACCCAGAGAAACCAGTGGGCTCTGGCCAGCACATAGTGCCCGGGGAGTGCTCTCTCCTGCATGGATGCTGGGCTGGAAGTCTGAGGGTCTGACTTCCTTTCCCCCTTTTCCCTTGCCCTGACCTGGTATCTCCAGCATGTTCTTGGCTTTTCCTGAACTTCCTGCACAGTCAACTGCTGGTTCTTGGTCTCTTTTAAATGTTCATAAGTCAGAATTTTAGGTTGCCACACATCAACTTCATGCCCCATCTGGTTTGCCACCATGACCCCTTGGGTTAAAAAACCTCTCCTTACACATGATAGGACCATTTCCCAGCCTTGGTGGTCCTGTGTGAATGAGGAAAAGCTGTGTTTCCCACCCTTGGGTTCAGTGATTCTTCTAACCTCACCTGATAATCTTCTGTCATGTTCCCGCAGTTATCTCTAAAGACACTCCGGTGAGAAGACGGATGAAGCCAAGGTCCAGGGGTTCCATGTCACAGGATGAACATGTCAGGCCCCACCATACTCAAGCTGTATTCAGTCGACATACAGGCTCTGAAAGGAGCACTTATTTATTGTAAATACGTGGTTTGCAGGGGCTTTAAAGCAACATTTTAGTCCACTTTGAGTTATTTCAGTAATATTTTTAAAGACAACCACCATTTCTCCATTATTTAAAATGTATCTTGGCATTTGTCTGTACATACAGAGCCCTGCCCCACTCCATTGTGTCTATCCTGTGACTGTACATATGCTTGCGGGCTGGCCCTTCCTAGATTCTGAACCATTTTTAGAGCATCCTTAGTTTGTAGGTGGTCCCAAAGTCCTAAGTAGTCACAAAAGCTTCTTATTGGCATGACTTTATATTCTCATTGCACCAACTGCAAAATCAAACCAAATAATGCCTTATAAACGATGCAGCTCAGAGGAAGTAGTGTGTGCCCATACCCCGACGGTGCCGCGCAGCCTCCGGGGAGTGAGATGTCACGTCTCACTTCCATTTTGCAGTACAGGGATGTCTTTTTGCTGCCTAATGTAAATATACTGCAGTGTAAAGGCAGGAGTGGGCTCAGCCCCTCCAGTGCCTTCCACAGGGCCCTTTTGTAACTGAATTATCCTACAAGTAGCCAATGCTCTTACTGTTTACAGTGCTCCTAGTGCCCATGTCTCCGTCACTTCCCTCCTGTCCCTCCAAGTTCCCAGCCCCATCCTGGTAGTCCAGGTGAGGTCACCTTTATGAGATTTTGGTATTTTTTTTCCTTTAGGAAAAAACATACACTAATTCTGATTATCATGAACTGCTAATTCTATCCCAGAAGTCTCCCAGTCTCCCAAAGAGGTTGCAAAGATTTCCATGGAATATATGAGAAACGTGTAAAACAAAATGTCTGAAGAAATATATGCCTCAAATATCTGGCCACCGCCCCACCCTGAGAATCTGGGAACCACCCATAGGCCACACTCAGCCCCCTTCCCAGCTGAGGGAAGATGTCACAGGTCCACAGCTTCCCCTTCCCCTGTAATGGGCACCTGGGGGCGGGTGCACATTCAGCTCCCTGATGATGCAGAGTCCAGCTGGGCTGGAGCTGCCCTTTACCTTTCCTTGAGCCAGCAAGGGCATGGAAGTGGACAGGGAACGCTGACACAGATAAAGGAGAGAGACTAGGAGGAAACAGACTGAGATCCCTGAGGAAATCGGAGAGGGAGAAGAGGAGGATAGCAGAAGTTTGCTTTGGAACAACCCACTCATGCCCTTGAACCTTGAGGATGCGGGATAGTGAGCCACAGTGAGCTGGGTTTGGCCAAAGTGACTGCAGACCCCTCGCTGTGGTCTGGAGCCGATCAAGCTGGTGTCTTGCATCGGTGTGTGCTTGCTCATTCCAGGTGGGAGAAACTGAGTCAGCGTCAAGTATGCATCTCTGGGGCACAACTCAGGCCAAATTGTAACAGCTAAAATCAGTGGGAAAGAAGCTTTCGCAGGCCTTTTGCATTATTGATTTATTGTATTGGTTCTGGAAGTTTTCCAAGAAGTCTAGGATTTCATTTGGGGGACAGTATCCACTCTGCCTTCCTTCCGGTTGCATAAAATATTTACAAGAGCTTTAATTTGCATAATGGAGAAGGCTCTAGACACAGGCAGTTCCACTTTGGAGTTTACTGCCGGCCCTGGTGAGGCGTTCAGAAGTTCTGCTGGGATAGAAAATTTATAATAAAACCATTCAAGAACAGAGGGAAGGAAGGAGCAGAAACCAAAAAATGGCCAATAGGGAGCAACCTCAGGAATCCGGCATCACGTGTGTCCTCGAGACCTGTCACTGAACGCACACCCTCCAAGCTCGGGCAGTGTACAGGCTGAGCCCCTTGACCGTGGACTCATCAGAGAGGCGTCCCTGCCACCTCCCACATCCTCACTGACCCTGTTGTCTGTGACTCTCCCCCTGTTTCACCTGTATTTTATATTTATTGATGCCTTCCTCTGCAGATTCATTTCTTTGTACCTAATAAACTAACTTTAATAAGTGGAAATGCTTCTGAGGTCATTTCCTAGTGAAAACCCATCTATGGTCACCAGTACTGATCTAAGCCAATTTTTTAATGGTAACATATTTATGAGATACTGTGTGATATTTTGAACGTACGACGTATAATGATCAAATTTGAGTACCAAGGTCAAACATTTTGGGGGGGGCACCAGGGATTGAACTCAGGAGCAGTCAACCACTAAGCCACATCCCCAGCCCTATTTTATATTTTAAGACAGGGCCTCACTGAGTTGCTTAGCTTTTGCTGAGGCTGGCTTTGAACTTGCAACCCTCCTACCCCAACCTCCCAAGTCGCTGGGATCACAGGCATGCACCACCGTGCCTGGGAAAGCCAAGGATTAGAAATTTAAGGATCGGAAGGGCTTCTGAGAAGGCCACAACAAAATGGATGTTTACATGGACCCTGTGCTTGCTATAACATACAGTGATGGAAACAGAGCCTTTCTTCTTTGAGCCAATTTACTGACTGTTTGGTTAAACCAAGCCTAAGGTTTGGGGGGTTCTTTTCAGGTATGTTTTTTAAAGTAGCTAAAATTAGCCAAGTGTGGTGGTACACACCTGTAATCCCAGCAACTGGGGAGGCTGAGGCAGAAGGATCCCAAGTTCAAGGCCAGCCTCAGCAACTTAGTGAGGCTTTAAGCAACTCAGCAAGATCCTGTCTCAAAATTAAAAAACAGAAAGACTGGGGATGTAGCTCAGTGGTCAAGTGCTCCTGGGTTAAATCCCCAGTACCTAATAATAATAATAATAAAGCAGATAACTATATTTATTCATTTTTATTAATATAGAATGGGCAGAGTGTATTGTTCATAAATTCTGCTAAATTGTGTTAAAATGGAAAAAAACTTTCAGCCTAAAATGCACTTGGACCCCCACTTCCTTAATTCAGCAAACCTCTCCAAAGAGCCTCCTGTGTGAAGCAAAACCATCTCCGACTCCATTAAGAGTGTTTTAGGTAGACTCTGAATCCTGCTCTGGGGGAGATGTGGCTTATCTGCTAGGTGAGCTGGCTCAGGATGAGAGCTTAGAAAACACACACAGATTTGAGTCTCTATCATCTTGTATGAGTTTGGGAAAGTAAATTACTTGGCCTGTGCTTTAGTTGCACTACATGGATGTGTACCTGGGCATATAGAGATGAAGTTACATGAGCAGGCCCTGACCCTTCGGTCACTTCAGTCAGGCAAGGGCACACCCCTCCCTCTGAGGAGCCACCAGTTTGCGTATTTCATGCTCAGTCACAAACAGGGCTCTGCTGGCTGCATCCCAGTTGCTCCCTTTTGTCGCTGGCTGAGCTGCTGGGACCACGCTTCGCTAGCTGTGCTGTGGGATAACAAAGCAGGAGGGGTAATTAAAATTCATAGACGTTCCAAAAATAAATCTCATCTAGAAAATAATTTGAAAGCTAGCTACTACATGCTTCGCATCCTAATGAGTTAAGAAGCTGACTTTTTTTTTTTTCCTGCTGCCATATTGGTGGAGGTACCAATAAGCTCTTTAGTGGCCAAAAAAGGCCAGTCTGAGTGGGGAAGAAGAGCAAGGGCCCAGGATAATCTACAAAGCAGGTGATGAATTCTAAAGTCCAGGCAGGTGGTAAAGGAGCTGAGCTGTACGTTGAAGGACCTTCACACTGAGGCACTTCTTAGGAAATTAAGAATGGGAGAGGTGAGAGGAACAACTTCATGAGAAGAGCTGTAGATTCCAGAAGCTCTTCCAGGAGTTCCAGAATTTCCAGGAGTTCCAGAATTTCTAGGAGTTCTAGAATCTCAGACTGTGCCCCAAAAGGTTTGGCATCCTTCATGAACCCATTCTGTCATGGGTTGAATTATGTCCCCCACAAAATTCATATATAGAAGTCCTTACCTCCAGTATATCTCAGGATGGTACCTTATTTGGAAATAGGATCACTAAAGATATAATTATTTTCAATGAAGTCATACTGAAATGGGCCCTAAGTTCAATATGACTGGTTTTCTTATAAAAAGGGAAAATTGGACATTGCCATATGCACAGGGATAATGTGGTATAAGAGGAAAGCAGAGGTTGGGATGATGCTAAAGATTTCCAGCAAAGCACCAGAAGCTGGTCAGGAGACATGGAACAGATTGCCTCTCATAGTCCTCAGATGGAACCAACCCCACAGACACTATGATCTTGCACATCACATCTAGGCTCCAAAGTCATGGAACAATAAATTTCTCCTGCTTTTACCATCCAGTCAGTGATACTTTGTTATAGCAACCCTACAAACTCATACCTACTCTTGGAGCTTTTCAGGAGTGTGTTACTTTAATGAAAAAAAAAAAAAATAAGCGAGAATAAAATTTAAAGCAGCAATTCCTTATGTCAATGGAGCAGTCATCTAATCTGATCTTGACTCGGGTCACTTGTTGCAGGTGGCTTAGTCCTATTTCCTGAACAAGACAATCAATTTTGCATGCCATAAGAGCAGAGAGGACTTTTTTTCTTAAGAGACATCCTTGTGTCATGGAGCTGCTAAACCTTTAGAAGGAGGAGACTCAGCATAGATAGCATCAGCCATTCTGATGATCTAGACTCTAGACTTCCAATTCTAGTTCTTTTTTCCTTTTAAAAAAATTGTGGTTAAATACACAACATAAAATTTGCCATCTTGATTGTTTTTACTGTCCAGTGTAACTGAAGGGCATCTTCACTGTTAAGCAGCCACTACCACCACCCAACTTCGGAACTCTTCATTTTGTAGAACTTCAGCTCTGTACCCATCAAACAACAATCCTCTATTTCTCCCTCCTCCCAACCCGTGGCAACCACTCTTCCTCTTCCTATTCTAGATTTGACAACTCTAGGTACTTCACATAAATAGAATTGTACACTTCCTCCTGTAACTTGTTTATTTTACTCAACATAACGTCCTGAATGTTCATACATGTGGTGGCATGGGTCAGAATTTCCTTCTCTTTTTAAAAGCTGAAGACTATTCTATTGTATGGTGTCATGGAACATGGCTAAACCGGTCAGCATCACTCCAAGTGAATTTTGTCTGACTAAATAAAGACACAGACACAGAAAGTACTTTTTTGGGTTCAATGACCGCTCCTCAGCCACAGCTCCTACAGGAGGGGCAAGGTAGGCAAGAAAGAGGAGGAGCACTCCTGGAACTCGGGTTTTATTGGGGAGAAGCCACTCAAATGAGGCAAGGGTAGGGTTACAAGAAACAAGTGGGGTGTGATCCAACCCCATCGGGTGACACCCACTCCTGGGGAGCTGCGCCTCTCTTATCAGTGGAGGTAGGGTCCAAACGCATTGCAGTGCAATACCTGTTCAGTACCTCCTCGCTCAGGACTTAAAGGTGTGTACCTAGCTCCTGTCCAGAGCGGCTCCCTGACAGTATGCTTATACTACATTTTGTTTATCCATCCATACATCTATGGATACTTGCCTACACATTTTGGCTATTGTAAATAATGCTACTATGAACCTGTAAGTACAAATATCTCTTCTGGGTCCTGATTTGCATTCTTTTGTAAAGATACTTAGAAGTGGAATCACTGGGTCACATGGTAGCCCTTTTTTAAAACATTTTTTTAGCAACCTCCATACTATTTTGCACAATGGATGTGCCATCTTACATTCCCATCAGTAGTCTACAAGGATTCCATTGGCTACTTTTTGTTTTAAGTTGCAATCCTGATGGATGTGACTTGATTTCTCATTGTAGTTTTGTGTTTACTTTTAAAGAATGAATTTACCCAAAGAATGGTACCTAATGCAGGAAATTTCTGAGTTGATTGGTTTTTTCTGAAGATTTCCAGCAGAAAACACATCCCCTTCCACACATTTCCTGTGTGGTGACTGACGCCAGCATTTTTTCATGAAACACAAGACAGAAGAGGCCACTGGACATTAACTTCAGTATTTTTTATTGTATGCTTGATGCATTTAGAGACAATCCCAAGGGCAAGCACTGGATAAAGGAACATCACCTGGTTTGTAGATAGTTGTACAAAAGACTGTTAAGACTACATGGTCAGTTCCCACTGCAGGAAACGAAGACTTTCTTTATTATAATTCGCTGCCAGTAGCATTTTCCAGCTAATACATTGAAACTCTCACAACATGATTGCAAACATGTATATATTGGCTCCCACAAGAATTCTGCATGTGACATTTCAAGATGTATGGTGTCAATCAGATAAAGCACATTTTGACAAAAACCTAAGGAGAGCAGCGGGGGACTTAAGACTGCGTGGAATGAAATGCCACAGCTACAGGAAGCATACAGTAGAACTGGGACAGCCAGGCATGTGACCTGCCACTCCTCCCCCTCCCAGAGAGCATGCCCAGTGAGGTGGGTCCCTTCGCTTTCTTCTCCCTGTGCTTCCTAAAGCTAAGAGCTCAGTTGAAGACCTCTCCAATAAAGGATGGGTGGGTCTCCAATCAGGAATGCAATTAGAGACCTCATGACAGACACAGGGTCCCACCTGTCTTCCCTGCTATCAGCCAGAGCTATGTGTCACCTGTAAGGAGGTGAGATGACATCTGTTAGGATGCACAGTTATTTGCTTAGTCAGCAATTACTTTTTAGACCTAATGATTCATCCAATAGTAAAGGAACTTCGTTGCTAAAATCTAAGAGGCATACACCTGCTCTGTTAGCTTGTAGAGTAGCTCCTAATAATAACATCAGGTCTTACATTACAGGGCACTAATGAATCTCCATAATTTTGATTATGTCCTTATTCTACCTAAGGTTCAAGCCACCTCCACTAGTGAAAGCACTATTATTTCTGCTTTGCTAATTTACTTTCACTGGAGTGTCTGCCCTTGATCTGAGGGCCGTCTTCACTTATGGTAAATCCCACCTAATAGACAAGACTAACTAGCTTATGATAGGTTACAGGGGAGGTGGGGGAGAGATTCTGTCCTTTATGGCCGTGACTTCTTTCTGCACAAAGCATGCACTGGCACCCCACCTTCTTAATAGATATACAAATGGTATTTAGGAAGCTATTTACACATGGTGACCTTTAAACATTAGTTTCACGTTTCCTCTTGAATATTCATTTTCCCTATATAGCCTTCAGAAAAGCAATCCCTGGAAAAGAAATTATCCATGTAATAAGCATTCTTCCAAAGCAAAATCTGTTAGGAGCATTTAAAAGCAAACATTCCCCCTACAACAACCTACTCAAAATTCAACAACATATTTCTGACTGTTGTCACTAAATGTGAGTACAGCCACATCAGCAGACTGCTTGCTCTCTGTAGTCTTTCCCCACCCTTCCCAAATGCACAAAGAAACCTGAGCACTGCTATTCAGGTTTGACTGTACACAGACCCCCACCTCCATTGCCTGCTGGGAGGCACTAGGCCCACCCAGAGGGCAGGCACACCCTCTAGCGGTAAGACATGGATATTACAGCTGTGACTGATGCACAGTTGGCCCTTTCCTGCCTGCAATGTCCACAAACAGAAGTAGCTACTGTGTTTCCCACTGCACAACTGGCTGGGTAAAGACAACGAGTTGCTACGGTCATCTGTGACCTGGGCCATAGTAATAAAAGCAGGCCTTGGTGTGATTTATTTGCACTAGACTTCAGATCAAATCCTGTATTACCCTGACTATCTCAGACAGGTCAGGTCTGATAAAATGATTCCTAACCTGTGCAGGTGAGACCATGCATTGAAAGAGAGTATTTCTGCAACACCTCATTTTAAATAACCACTCCTCAGGTAGACTTTGGAAGGTAAGTACCTACATCATTCTCAAACTTCATCCTTTTCCCCCTTAGCAGCTATAGACAATTCTAGAATGGCCACTCCACCTAAGAGGAGATCCTCAACTCATCAGCAGTGAAAGCTCAGGTCAAACCTACACTACAGGCTGCCACTACTGGCTGCCATAAACTTTGTCAGCTGAAATAGTCTTCCCATCTGTACTTAGTGATTTTACATACAGAATTTACAAAACTGCTGAATAGAAAGTTTGTGGCAAATCTATGCATACACTCTTGAAGGAGAGTTGTAGAAAGAAAATATTCATTCCCATAAAATTTCTGAGGCTGGGGACAAGGCTCAGTGGTAGAGAGCATTTGAGAGTGCTTGCCTTGCATACTCAAGGCTGTGGGTTTCATCCCCAGAACAACAAACAAAAAAAAAAAAAAAAAAGGAAAAGAAAAATGTTAAAAAATCTCTGATCCTTGGCATTCTACCCACATAATGAGCAGCTGTGTCATTTTCAGCCCTCATGGGCTATGACATAGCTGCTGAGGAGTGACTACCCCTGAGCCATTTCCAAGTCTACTGATCCAATATTTCCTTTTGCTAGAATCATGTCAAGGATGATGAAGCATCATTAGACCCAAAGAGCACTCTCCCGCTAGCTGCTCTATTATCAGACACTCCTATCAGTCATCTCTGCCACTTTGCCATTGCAGGAGTTGGGAGAGAGTTCAATAGATGAAGGCAAGCCCCACCACTTCCTGCCCACTTCCACTACCAGTCTGGAAGCAGCTGCAGGGCATGAGGACTAAGGGGGAAGATCTAGGCGGTCAGCTGCTTCAGACACCCATGTGTGCGTTCTGACAGGCTGGGCAGGAGGGGTGGAGTTGGACTGTGACCCCACAGAGATGTACTCTTATATCTGTCTATCACCTTCTTGCCCTCTGAATGCCCAGTATGGAGCCCACCTGGTCTTCCTTGCCTACTTTTCTGTGATCTACTAGTGGGTCAAATCCTATGATATTGGAAGTAGATCAGCTCAACTGGAGTCTCTCTGCTGAGATAAAGTAGCGACTGCTCGAATCTCAGCAACTTCAACTGCAATCTAAACAGTCAAGATTTTTTTTTCCTTTTCTTTCCCTCATTAGCTGAGAGTCACAGTTGCATGGGGTGGGACTATGCCGCAGGGCCACTGGATGAATCCTAGATTAGATGCTGGTAACTAGACCAGGAGTTGTCCCTACACAAGGCCCCATCTACATGGTAGGTGCACTGCTCTGTAGGGATAGCAGCATGTCTTTTGGGAGACCCACTTGGCGATCCTGGGAGGTCACTGGCACGGCTCCCTGAATCTCTAAGGTGTGTAGGTTCTGGCTAACAGTGCTGCCCAGCTCTCCTGCATATGAAGCAGGGTTGGGTCCACCACACACGAGTACAGCGCATGGAAATCAGGTCCTTGGAGATCATGGACACTAGGACACAGCTGGGGCAGCTAAGAGGCCCCTTTATTCCCTCCCATTGGCTTCATTCCCCAGGGAACACCTGTGGAAACTGCAGTGCCCACAGGCATGCGCCCAGGTGAAGAGCAGCTGGGGAGGTGCCCCCTGCCCTTCCCACACACAGGAGCCTGTGTGCGCCAATAAACGCCTTTTGTTAACCTGGAAGAAATGGGTACTGAAAGACTAAGACTTCAAAAGAGCTTGCTTTTCCCACCAACTCAACACGGCGGAGCCTGTCTTTCAAGCCTCCATGAACTCTAGTCCTGCAAGAGGCTAATGTGTCCATTGTCACTGAAATACAAGAATAGCAGCTTCAGATCCACAATTTGTCACACAACTGAACGGGAGAGGCCAGAGGGATACGTGTTACATAGCAAAGGAAGGGGACCTACACGGCTGAGAAAGGGACATTTAGAGACACAAGGTAACAGTTGGATCTGGCTTCAGAAAAGGAGACCACCTGATAACTTTTCTCATTTTACTCAAACAGGAGAGTGGTTTGTTTTGCTGGTCATTTAGTCAGGTGGGAAGTTTTAAATAAGAAGGGGAAAGGGAATGCTCACTTCACTTAAAGAACTTAATCTCCGTGTCGACACAGTCATAGAAAAGGTCCCCCACCTCGGCGGGGTCTGGGGGCTCAGGGCTGCTCAGGATTTCTTCCATGGCTTCCAGGCCTTGCTTCTCCAGCTCCATCATGGTCTTCTTCAGCACGCGGCCCTGCTCCTGAGGAAGGACACGGCCTTTGCACAGTCAGCACAACAGTGGGATTGTGGCTGTGGACACTGAGCCTCGGGGGTTCCGCTGGCTTCCTGCTCACAGTCCCATCCACCCACTCTGATCTGTTCCCAAACCACTGCCACGAGGACCGTTCTAGAATGTGGCTGCTTCGGGATAAAATCCAGACTCCTGAGCGGCATTCAGGGAAGGCCCTGATGAGAAAGGTCTTGTGGACCTGACCTCTTGCCTTACCTCTTCCTCGTCTTCAGCCAGACTGAATTACCTTCTCCACCTCATGATACTTTCCCCCATTGTACAGTGACTCTCCCTTGAGCGAGTCTTTCCCTACGTCAACACTTGCGCAACTTGTGCCCATCTTCAGATCTCCTTGGAAGGCCTTCCCTCTGGACCCCCGCTGGACAATGCCTCTACTTTTACCATGGTTGCCATCTTCCGTCTTGTGATGGCCTGCCCACATGGCTATGTCACCCGTTAGGTCATGATCTCCTAGGGCACAGGAATTGGACTTAATGGTGCCATCCAATGGCTGGGACATAGTAGGTGTACTGCAAAGATGTTTGCTGAATGCTCAATGAATGTTTATCTCCTGGGCACTCTTTTTAGGAGATGGTAAGAGTTCTTCCTCCAAGAGGGACTCGCTCATTTACAGTGAGTGACACTGAAGGCTTTCATTTACCCAATTAGTCCCAGAACTGAGAAGCCACTCTCCTTACTCATCCACTACTTCCTGATTCAACCCAAGAGTCATTTCTAAATTTCAAAACTCACCAATCCCATGGGCTCTTTCTACCCGTACATTCTCATTGCTTGATACCCACAAAACCAGACACCAGTAGGTGACATTTTGAGTCTACCTGGGGCTTTCTGTCATCCACCTAGAAAATAAGGCCTGTCAGAAACTTTATTAACCAAGCTTCAATCATAGAAGCAGTTTGACTTTGAAAAAGTACTCTTAAAAAAAAAAAAAATAGGAACTTAGCCGGGCATGGTGACACACATGTGCCTGAAATCCCAGCGGCTTGGGAGGCTGCAGCAGGAGGATCAGAGGTTCAAAGACAGCCTCAGCAATTTAGTGAAGCCCTAAGCAACTCAGTGAGATCCTGACTCTAAATTTAAAAGGGGAGGGGGACTGGGGATGTGGTTCAGTGGTTAAGTGCCCCTGGGTTCAATCCCTGGTACCAAAAAAAAAAAAAAAAGAAAGAAAAACTGGGAATGTGAGAATCTTTTTCTAAATGATATCAGTAGTATGGGAAAATATGCTTAACATAAAATTTGGTACATGGTGGTTGTGCAACCACCACCACCATCCATCTCCAGAGCATTTTTGGAGAATTACTTTTTGGAAATAGCATATGATTGCATCTTTAAATAAAGCACTGCCAATCAATTATAGCTTCTTAGCCCTAAAAGATTGCAAAGAATTTTTAGAAAGCACTGAAGCAGGTCTCCTTTCTAGAACTGCACATCTCTATTCCTCCTAAGTCAACAGTAAATGAGAGAGAGCTTGGCCCACTGAGTTCCAGAACATGAGAAGTAAAGGCTTTGTTTTACTTGGTTTCAGGAGATTGGGTAGGAAAATGAGCACCAGCATTCTAGGAAGGCCTGTGGAACCTGGCTTCCCGGGAGGAGACTGGCCAAGAGGAGAGGAGGCTAACGGACTCCCTGACTCCTTCCTCACGGACCTCACTACCCTCCCTGGACCCTCACCCAGGCTCACCTGGTCACTCTCGATGACAGCACGTGCCCACTCGTGGGCCTTGTACAGCTCATGCCGGCGGTCTGGTTTCTCCTGGAACCGAGGCTCCTTTTTAGCAGGGTCATCGTCCCCAAAACAAGGAGACTGTGCTTTGGGAACAAGTTTTACATCATCAACAAAGATGAAAGGCTTGAATATGGACCTGGAAAGAAAGGACAGTCAGACTGAGCATAGGGCGTGAGGACACCCAGAGACTGTCTCTGTATTCAGCAATCATTTTCAGAGCCAACTCATGGCAGGTGGGGGCGTGCCAAGAGAAACACACTGCATGTTTTAGTAACTATTTTAATAAAACTAACAGCCATTTACAAGCTGCAAATTCTTCTATTTACGGTGAGGAGACACCGAAACAGACTTTTTCTGTCCTGGAAAGAGCATCCGAGAGAACTCTTTTAAGTTGTATAAAGTGAGGCAAAAAGACACATAGTGTTCTGGGAAGAGGATGGAATGGATGGTCAATTTGAGATGAAAGGTCTGCCCCTTTCTCTCCTGGAAAGGAAGGGTCTTTTGGTTTTAAGATTCTCATTGGAAAATCTTTGTAAGATCTCTCACAGCCTCAAGGAGGGTACTGATTAAGACAGATGAAGCAGAAATTCCCAGAGACCCCAGAGGGGACACCTGCAGAGAAGCAGAAATCTGGCTGTGTGAAAGCAGGTGCTGGGCAGAGTGAGGGGCCGATGCCCCTTTATTCTTTGATCCAGCTCTTCTGGCAGGACTGATGTCTGGCAGGCAGGCATGTGTGAATATCCTTGTGCGTGGCTTGCACACATCATATCACACACACACACACACACACACACACACACCCAAGAGAGCCATGCACGTCAAGAGCTGTGGCCTGGCGTTCCAGGCCAGTGTCACAGCTGATGAACACTGGGAAGGACACTTATTCTCCCCTCTCCACACCCGGAGAAAACACTGCTGGGCAGAGGGGCACTCCTGGTAGGCATGGGCACTGCTGGACCTGCGGCCTGATGTTAGCCAAGCCGTGGGGCAGCACCTACAGTAACGATAGGAGAGCATGAGCCACGTGCACATCCCATGTGTTTTAAATTTATCAGATTTGGACTTTTCTTTGCCCCTCCATGGGTGTACCCTGTCCCACTCCAAGGAGCCTCCATTGGGTTAGAAGTGAGCTTGGATGCTTTTTCAGCCCAGAGGTGTTAAGATGTGAGGCAGCCAGAGTAACCTTGCCATTGTGCCCTGAAAATACATTCATGTGCACCATGATCTGAAAACGACTGGTGATCAGACACTCTTGCTCCCCCAACTTGTCCTTGGACTTACAGCATCAGCATCCCTGCCCTGTCCTGTCCTGCTGAAGCAGAATCTGCATTTTTAACAAGATCCTGGGGGATTCATAACATCTGGGTCTGAGAAGCACAGTCATAGAGAACAGTAGTGGGAAATAACCTCTCTGTTAGTTTCCTGAGGTGATCACAGGAAAGGGCTCGAGAGAGCACTGACACTGGTCACAGCATCTAATTTAACCTGCATGTCAAAGGCAATGAGAATTTGCACCCCATGGTGATGGAGTGAGTGGTACTAATTAAGGATGCGTGTCGGGGACTTTGCTGTCTTCTGCAGGTGATACATATCATTCATATGGGAGACTGGTCCCCTCCTCAGCCCTACTGCTGGGGAACACAAGGTGGGCCAACCTGGCATATCCCTCCTTAGCCACCATCAAAGGAAGTCGCCCAAGACATAGGGAAGCTACTTACACCCCCTACAGCCTCTTGGAAATGATTGTTCCTTTTCCCTTCTACTGACTGTTGGATATGAAAAATGAATTAATACAAAACTTCAAACTGTCAAAACCAATTCTGATTACCTAGGAAGTGGGAGAGAAAGAGTGTGCCCAGCACAGAAGGGCATCCAGAGCTGTCTCTGGGTCCCTCTGGTCTCCAATGACACAACTACATCCCAGACAGCACCAGGGGTGTTCTGAGGGGTTCCCGATTTTTCCCAGTGCTGGGGACTGAACCCAGGGCCTCATGCTCACTAGACACACACTCTGCCAATGAGCCCAGCCCTGCCAAGAGTGTTCCGAAAAGCCAGTGTACATCCTACAGGAGTTGCCACACAATGGCCGTCAGGCTCCGTGACTAACATAGAGACCCTCTGCTGACAGGGGCCTGGAGGTCCCAAGCCCACTCCTCAGTCCACACCTACTGGGTCACAGGGCTCTGCATTGGGTAGAGCCGGTGACAGCATGGCTCCTCATGGTGTGAGGCTCTGTAGTGGGACTGGTGCAGGCCCCAGCACCAGCAGCCGAGGGAGTTGCAGGCTCCAGCAGAGCCCACTGCACCCTGGCTACAAGGGGGGCCCTTGGAGAGGAGGCCCGTCTCCCAGCCCCAGGCCACGATGATGTTCACCTGCTACTTCTTTCAGGGCCACACTGCACCTTTGTTCTCTAGCACTTAAAGCTGGAGTGGAGTGACCTCCTCATTGGAAACCTGCCTTTGTATTTCTGGAACCTAAGTGCTTTGCTCACCAGGTATCTCTTCTGACACACTGACCCCAAGGGAGAACCTTGCCTGCCAGAGGGGCTGGAAAGAGACATCTTGGAGCACCTGAGTTGCCTTGTGACAGGTGGGACAAAGAACAGACTGGGACTGGGCATGGGGGCATGAGTACTCTCTCTGCCTCTGACCAGCTGGGGGCTGATGTTTTCCCTTTCTTGGGCTCACCTGGACTAAAGTGGTCCCTTCTAGCTTCTAAAGCTGTCTTGCCATTTCTATGTCTTTGTCCCGAGACCTGTGAACTTGTAACTCCACTTCAACCCACAGTCACGGTCTTCTGCACCCAATATATAGGACACTGGTAGTAAAGAATGCTGTTTGATATAACTTCAAACCCAGTCGAAGCCCCCTGGAATATGGAGATTAATTCATGACAGCGTCTAGCAGCTTTTCTAAAATAAGAGGTACTGTATGTTCAGACCTCCCACCTATGGGTTTGATCTTAAAAATAAAAATATGAGCAGGTGCCCATAATATTTTAAGCAGCCTAAGATTTCCAAAAACTTCTTTCCATACTCTGTGAGGAAGTCAGCATCCTCAACTGCTAAAAACACAAAGCATAAATTTGTCAAGGTGTTTAAAGGAAGAATTTTTGAGATTCAATAAATTATATAAATAATAAAAATTTTGAAATAAAATTATTTATAGAATAAGGAATATAATTATTGTTGATAATACACTGCAATAATATTAATATTAATTTAAATGAGAATTTGGAAATTATCTATAATTCAGGTTTGATCATTTGTTCCTATGTACTATATCCCAAAAAGGGAAACTGGCTAACTCGGTGGCTCCAAATATTGTGACTTCTTACCAATCCTTATTGAAAACACACTGAAAAATCTAAATTGATGGGCTGGGGTTGTGGCTCAGTGGTAGAGCACATGCCTAGCACCTGTAAGGCACTGGGTTTAATCCTCAGCATTGAATAAAAAAATAAACAAGTAAAATAAAGTTATATAAAAAAGACACCATTAATAAATTTTAAAAAAAAAATCCAAATGGATAAGGAGCTACACTGGCATGTTCCCATATTTGAACCTCAGATGGCAGCCTCTTCAATACCACTTGTAGAAATGTATGGCAAGTGATAGCCCAGAAATATTAAATGACTTGACCAAGGTCACATATCCAATTAGTGTCAAAGCTGAAACTGGGTAGTGACCACTCCTCTCCACCACCTTTCCAGGAAGAGGCTCACTTCATCATGTATGTGGAGTGACCCAGAATGTGTCCTATAGTTGGCTCTAAGTGGGACATAGCAGAGAGGCTCCAGACAGCTCACTGTTCTTCTGTCCCCAGGGCTGGACTCTGAGGACGACCTTCAGAAAGGTCACTTAGACAGAACTCACTGTGGTCATTCAGCCTCTCTACAGTATGACATGAATATAAGATGTTAGGTCCAAAGGGAGGAAGTGCTTCCAATGGCCAAGGGCATCACAGGGCTGGTTTATGAGGAGGTTTGAAGCCAGGAGAGTACTTTAAGAGACTCTACTGAGGGGGCTGGGCTATAGCTTAGCAGTAGAGCACTTGCCTAGCATACATGAGGCACTGGGTTTGACCCTCAGCACCACATAAAAATAAACAAATAAAATAGACTCTACTGAGGGACACTGAAGCCAACAAGACCAAGAACAACACTACAGGGAGCCATGTCCTTGCCACCTTCAGCTCTCAATGAGACAGATCTAAGGTCTGAGGCACACAGCCTCATGACACACGGCACAGCTTGGTCTTCCAAGATCTGACTCAGAGACGTGCAGGAAGTTTAGCCTTGAATGACACTTTGAACACAGCCACAAAACATTTCCACTGGTGGCACCTTTGCCTTATCTGCCCATTTTTCTTTCCAGAAACTTCTGGTAGATGCACCAAACCAGTGTTTAAAAAAAAAAAAAAAAAAGAAATCTGTTTTCCCATAATTTGTTTTCTCATTTGGAAGAACAAAAATTATCATGAAAATCTCTATAAAGTTTTACAGCCTGGCACAAATTTCAGTGTGTGCATTTGCATCTCCTGGCTCTGCTCTTCTCATGTTCATTTGTCCTTCATTCAGCAAATATATGTTGGGTCTGACTCAGTGCCTGACAAATATTATGGAGGCAGCAGTGAATACACAGGGCAAAACTTCTGTCCCATTTTACAGGTGAGATGACTGAGGCTCACAGAATCCTAGTGCTTTGTCCAAAGTCACATTCCTAACCAACAGTGGACCTACAACTAAACTCAGACCTTCTACATCCAAAGTCTGTTTTCCCTACTACTTCCCAACCTTGAATCCTGTTGGTATTTTTCATATACATTGTGTAACTGCAAAAAATAAGGACTTTTTTGTTTTTTGGTACTCGGGATTTTAATATCTGTGGCCAGTCAACCGTTCCAGCCACAAATGTGGCTCTCTTCTTGCTGAAGATGTGGACACTCCCCAGCAATGAAACCAGGCTGGTCTTGTAACCCAGAATCCCTGCAAATCCACTGAAGATCATTAGTCCCTGAAAGAAAAACACAAGCCCCTGCTCAGATAAATCTGCTACACCGTGAACCAATCTAAAAGGCAGATGGTTTCCCTCAAAAGGCAGGTGTCCTTCTGAGTGGTTCATCTATGGGCCATTTCAGCTCTAGTGTGACAATGTTATGTCACCTGAATCATATTGTCAGAGTCATACCTGGCTGAGAGCAAAACCAGTCAGTGAAGAGAATTTTAGAGAATTTTTTGGAGCATAAGATAACCTTGGGGATGGAGATTTGGATCCAGAAGCTTGGGAGGTTTGGAAAGTCCAAAGTATAGGGTGGAGAGAAGTAGTATGGGAAGAGTTCAGAATGAAAGGAGGGGAGGGAGCCATTTGCCTTGGGCTCTCAGCTCTGTATATCTGCAGGCAGGGCTGATGTGGCTGCCAAGGCTGACCTAGGATGCCCGGGTTTCCGATAACAAAAAGGTAACCCCCGCAGCAGAGATTTAAAAGATCCAAATGACACAGTCTTAGCCAATCTAATTTAGCCTCTCAATGGTAGTGCACTGGGAGAAGACAATGAAACAAAGAAAGCTCAGAAAGAAAAAGAGGGAGAGACACCCACCATGACCCAGGGTTCTTAAATTACCTTCTCTAATCCTTTTGGTTTACCAATCCTATATCTTTGATTGTTAGTCTATAAGGACCTCTCGGTGCTATACTGGTCTGACAACTACATCTTTAAAAATAAGAAGCCCAGATGTATGGTATTTGCAGAATTCTTTGGTATAAATACTCCCTCTGTGGCCCTTTTCAAGACAATAGTGGCATCACAGAACATGGAGTTGGGCAGAGAGACCCCTGATCAGCTCTCCTTGCCTCGAGCACACTCTAAGACTCTGCATCTTACCCTGTCTCAAAATGGCAAGGCACCTCTCCAAGTATGCTTTCTCTACCAGTTCTTCCTATCAACGAAGCTTTGACGACTACTAGGCTTCCAGTAAAATGGCTTCCAAAGGTCAGAACCAGTACACTGAAGTCTATCAATATCACTGCATCAGTGATCAAGGCACAAGCCGACCCAAGGGAATACGAATATGATGGAATTTGCCTTCTCCACAAAGCTAATTAAATGACTTTTCCTGTCCCTCAATCATTCAAACTCTGAGTTTTGTATCTCTTTCCAACTCTCAAACTTGCAAGGTAATTGGTACATGATAAGAAGGAAGGAGAGTTCAGGCACAGTGTCACATGCCTGTTATCCCAGCAGCTCTGCTCGGGAGGCTGAGGCAGGAGGATAGCAAGTTCAAAGCCAAATATAGCAATGGCCAGGCACTAAACAACTCAATGAGACCCTGTCTCTAAATAAAAACAAAATAGGGCTAGGGATGTGGCTCGGTGGTCAAGCACCCCTGAGATCAATCCCCAGTACCCTACCTGCAAAAGATACTTTGACACTATCTCCCCAAAACGTCTAACATTTTTAGCACTGGCAGGAGTCAGCTAAGACCTCCTCAGTGTTACTACCCAAAAAACCTGAGAGTAAGTAATTATGCTTCCTGCTGACAAAATGCACAATGTTGAGCATGCCCAATTACAGTGAAACATCAAAATGTGAATAAGAAAAAAATAACCTATGACAGTTCTACAGTCATGGTAGGAGACGCAGCCCATTTAACCAGGGAAGATAAAAATGAATGTCTTCCGGAAGGGCCTTAATCTTCTACAAGGTCTTTTCAATTAATTTAACCATGAATAATTTCCTTTTTGAATTACTTGAAATTTTCCATTTTAAATATCAGAAGGCTATTTCTCAACCCATTTCTGTAATTAGATTAAGCCCTGAACTTCACGCTAAGAAACAGAATTCACTGGGAAACAGAATTCCTTTCTATTCGTTTCCTGACAACACAAAGCCCTGGATCCTAAGGAGAGTTAAAGCAAGTATCTGAGACTTCAACAAGAGAGTTGGTTCAGTTCAACCCACTCCTGTTTCCTAAAGAATAATGTCCAAATATCTTTGCAGAACATTCCAGATGCTTCAAAATAGAACCTAAATGCCCTGTGTACCCCACAGACCAGCAGAGTCCTCACAAGATACCTCCAAGACATCAGTGATAGGGGAGAAAACAAGTCACAGTCCGTCAGCAGGGAGGGTGGTAGGAGCCCTAAATCTGGGACCAAGTTGTAGGTGGAAGGTGGGCCCATGGAACCAAGTATTCAGAACTGAGAGATCAACCCAAGAAAAAACAGCTGGAATCAAAAAGAAGGAGAACCCAGAACACCACAGAGTGGTTGAGGCTGGCAGTTAGGGACCCAGTGAGGGTGGCTGGGCTTGTTTATGAAGAGTGGGAGGAGGAAGAGATAGAAACCTGATCCCCAGCCTCATCTACAAGAGGAAACGCGCCCATCAACCTGTGTTCTGCCCCTTCATGCCTCTGTGCCTCAGTACAGGCAGTTCTTCTACCTAGAGTGCCATTACTGCTTTTGTACCTAATAAACTCTCACTTCTCCCACAGCGCTCACGTCTCCTCTGCAAAGTTCTTCCCTGTACCACCACATCTGTGCCACCTCTTTCTTGTACACACACCTCACCCCTAGTACTGAACAAGCACAATATTTGGTATGCAGTAGGTGCTTAACAAGTTTTTGTTGAGTGAATGAAAAGTTAAAAATAGTTGGGTGGGGGTTGTGGCTCAGTGATAGAGTGCTTGCCTAGCATGTATGAGGCCCTGGGTTTGATCCTCAGCACCACATAAAAATAAATAAATAAAATAAAGATTAAAAGAAAAAGAATAGTTTACACTAAATTCAATAGTTGCATATGGTGTTAGAAAGTTCTACTGATGGGGCTGGGGATGTGGCTCAAGCAGTAGCGCCCAGGTTCGATCCTCAGCACCACATACAAAACAAAAGATGTTGTGTCCGCCGAAAACTAAAAAATAAATATTAAAAAAAAAAGTTCTATTGATATTGGCAATAGTTCAAAAAATGAGGCCATCAGGTCAGAAGTACTTGGCTTTCCCCCTGAGTCATCTAAGACAGAGAAAGAGAGACAGAAGGAAGGGGGAAAAAAAGAGTCCTTTGATAGACACAATCCTTGTCTCATATTCCTGAATCAAGAGGAGAATAAATATTTTCAGCATCTAAAGGAATGAAATTTAACAGCTGCAGATTCTTTGGTAGTGAATTCAAAGGTTTAACAACTGATATTCAAAAAATGATAATGGTTTGTGGTCAGTGGAACATTTGCAAAACACCAGAGAACTAATTGATGTAGACAGTCTTCTAGGGCTTTCCATACTGAGGATCAGACATACCTGACAGATTCAAGGTCCACCTGAAGATTCTGATATAAAAGGTTTGGGTCAAGGCATCTTGGCCCAAAAGCTTCCCCCCAGGCTACTGTAATGTGAATGCAGTTATTGTAATAGTGAATGAAGGCACTGAATGGTCGCCTCTAAGCCACTGATGATGTCACCTGTGGTATACACAGCTGAACATTAAAGGAGATGGGGTAGCTGTCTGCTTGGTAAGTCAGAGAGAGCCCTCATTAATAATAATTAAGGGCTGGGGATTTAGCTTGGTGAGTAGGGTGCTTGTGCTGAATGCTCAAGGCTCTGGGCTCTATCCCCAGCACCACAAAAAAAAAATAATAATAATCATTAATTAATTAGTAATAATAGTTAAGCCTACCATGTACTTACTGGATCATCTCATGTGATCCTCCCAACAAGCATGTAAAGGTAGGGGCTGGTATTATTCCCACTGCACAGTTATAGGAACGAGAGCTTAGAGAGGCTAAGTAGCTTATCCAGCTACTAGGTGACAGAAGTGGGATTCCAAATGCTGACCAGTTATTCCAGGGGCTGTGTTCTTAGTCACTGTGCAATGCTGTCTTTATTGCTAAAGTATTTGGGGAAAAAAAATACCTCCCTAAAACACAACGTCTTAATGAAAGCTGCTTCAATCTGTATCACATTTTGTCCAATAATGCTTAGGAACTAGTTCTTTTGGTAAATCTTGGGCACATTCCCCCCCCCCTCCCCCGCGCATCTTTTGTTCATCTCTGTATCCCTATATCCAAACAGCACAATGTTTGGCCCATTACACATGCTCAGTAACTATCTGATGAATTTAAAACACAATTCTGCAACCGTAATAACCACCATGTGACTATACCAAGCACTCCACTTAATCAAAGCTCCTGTGCTATACAGCCCACATTGAAACAGACTGAAAACTGTGACTTAGCTACCCATGGGGAGGACACGGCCAGCATGAACACACTGATGAGCTTCCAAGGGATACACATGCTTTCTCTCTGTGACTGTATCTTGAACAAACCTGGAAGGATCTGGGGTCCCAGTGAAGTAGTGAATGCACGGTGAGCTTCTATTCTGAGGCAGGACAGACACTATACTGGCTGTGGTGAGGAAAGATTCAGAGTCTATGCAGACTCCACTGGCTTTGTCCCGTAAGATGTCAATCATTGTCTGTACAGTTATGCTTTCTGAAAAAGAGAGAGATGGATAGCGGGGAGATGTAACTGTGGCACGTTGTTAACCAAAACCCATTCACTCCTTTCTTTTTTACATTAATAAGCCCCTGAAATTATACCTGGGAACATAACCCTCCGTGACAGAATACATGTCCCAGCTTTCTTTGTGATTAAGTCTGGCCATGTGGTCAATTCTGACCAATGGGAGGTCAGTAGAAATGGTGTGTGCAATTTCCTGGTCACATCCACATCCTTGCCTTTCATTTTTCTCCCTTCCTGTTTGCTGGGAGATGCCAACAATCAGGCCAAAAATGGAGGTCCAGCCCTAGACAATCCATATACATCTGGACTATCACATGGGAAAGGAAGAACTTCTGTGTTCTTCAAGCCACATTAATTTGGAGTCTCTCTGTTACAGCACTTAGCTATACCTCAACTAGTACAATAACTCAATATATATGCATTAGGAAGTGTATGCAGTCTGGAAACAGACCCCCAAGCTAGTGCTGTTTGGGATCATTACTAAATTTAGAGAATGATCTCCCTACAGTCAGATATATACACACAGAGAGGCATTTAGAATATTTGGAGGCTTTAAGATTATTATCTCTGAATTCAGATGAATGAATAAACAAATCCTTGAGCCAGACGAGGTGGTACATGCCTATAATCCCAGCAGCTCAGGAGGCTGGCAGGAGGATCATGTGTTCAAAGCCAGACTTAGCTATGTAGCAAGGCCCTAAGCAACTTAGTGAGACCCTGTCTCTACATAAAATATAAGAATGGGGCTGGGGATGTGGCTTAGTGGTTAAGCACCCCTGGGTTCTATCCCCGGTACAAAAACAAAAAAAAAATCTTTGTATGGGATCCCACATCTATAGGCTCCTCTCTGGTTATAATTCATTAAAAGGCTATTTCAATCTGTGTTCACAAAGATGGAATCAAAACATCACATAGGGAAAGAATTTGCTAGCACAATGCATATCCTCTTTATAAATCTCTATAAGATGTCACAACTAAAAATATTTAAAATGTCTTTAATTTTTTTTTAAACTATCCAGTGTTCAAACTTTCTTACTTTCTCAAAAAATAGGTATTGATTTGGAGTTTTTCATTTGTTTGTTGTGAGGGACTGCAGGGCTGGAGATGGAACCTGGGGGCCCTGAGAAGGAACACTCAGCATGGGCTCTACCACTATACTACATCTCCAGGCCTGGTGTAGGATTTGAATCGGAATCCAACAGGTTGGCAATAATCTCTTGAATATTTTAATCTCTGCCTCTTGATTTTTCTTCTTGCACCTTATTTTTCATAGAAATCAGTTCATTCTTCCTGTAGAGTTTCACACAAGCTGGACTTGCACGTGGCATCCCCCTGGTGATACTGAAGATGTTCCCCTCTCCTGTGCATTTCCTATAACCTAGAGGTTTCCTATAACCAGAAGTTTCATCAGATTTAAGGATACTGTTATGCTAAGAACTACTGAACAACTTTCATCAAGCTAGTTTTGATTTCATTAAAAATCTTTAGAAGTTCTTTTTCAAATTCTCATTTTAAAATGAATACATTCTTACCTTCCTATCCAGAATATATGACTTAAGTTTCACAGCAAAAGCCCTAAAGTATTCTTCTAGATGAGAGAAAAGGAAACTTTTTTCTTAAAGGACCAGGTAGAGATTACTTTAGGCCTATGGACCATATGGTCTCATTTTAACTTCCCTGTTGCAATGGCTCAAATTCACCAGTGCAGCATGAAGGCAGACATAAACAACACATAAATAACAGGTGAGTGCTACAGCTTGGATTCTGAACATCCCAGAAAGGCCCTTGTGTTGACAGCTTGGTTTCCCCCGTGCAGTGCTCTCCTGTTGATGTGCTACCATATCACACGCCCAAAAGCAATGGAGCCAACCGACCATGGACTGAAACCTCTGAAACTAGGAGCCAAAATAAATCTTTCCTCCTTATAAGTTGTTTATCTCAGGTATTTTGTCACAGTGACAAAAAGATGACCAACAGAGTGTGTCTGTTCCAATTAAATTTTATTTACAAAACGGGCAGCTGCTGCAGGATGTAATTTGCTGACTCCAGTTCTAATGGATCAAAAGTTTAATTTATACCATGCTTGTAATCCCAGCAGCTCAGGAGGCTGAGGCAAGAGGATTACGAGTTCAAAGCCAGCCTCAGCAAAAAAGCGAGGCATTAGGGCTGGGGTTGTGGCTCAGCAGTAGAGCACTCGCCTACCATGTGCGAGGCCCTGGGTTCAATCCTCAGCACCACATAAAAATAAATGAATAAAGATATTGTGTCTGACTTACAACTAAAAAAATAAATATTAAAAAAAAAAAAAGAAGCCAGGTGCTAAGCAACTCAGACCCTGTCTCTAAATAAAATACAAAATAGGGCTGGGGATGTGGCTCAGTGATTGAGTGTCCCTGAGTTCAAAAAAAAGTTCGACTTACAAAATACATATACAACTAGCAAAGATAAAATGTGACCAGTGTGGGTTGTTTTGGAAAAGTTTCCTCTCTGGCACAAAAATGGTAAACTATCTAATCAACACACTTACCTAAATAGGGATTCTGATTAAGTCAGTAACTGGGTGGCAGAGAGAGGGTTGAGGAAGAGAATTCAAGACACTTCTACTCAACAAAGGTTCATGGAATAAAGGACTATACAAGCATCACAAGAGGATCTTAAGATGAATAAAAGATAACACCCCCGCACTCAAGGCCCAGAAGACTAGTGGAAATGAGGAAAATATAAGGAGAAAATAAACCAAATATATAACTGAGCTATAAGGAGTAGACTTATTTGCAATAAGTATCACAAAGGACAACATGATAACATCAATGTTCAAAGAAAAAATAACATCAGTAAAAACAAGGGACCTCCACAGGCAAGAAAGCATTGTGTAAAAATAAGTACAAGTTGTCTCCTTGCCTGGATACCAGGGAATTTTGGTAAAAGTTAGTCTTTATGTCTAAAGGTCCATTCTCTACCCCTCCTCTTCATCCTTCCAAATCCAGACCAGTGCTCTGCAATAGCTACAAGCAAAGTGTGAGAAGGAAAATCCTAAAGGACAGCCGGACTTACCTTCTTGCTTTTCTAAGCTGTCTTTGCCTGCACAGTTGTCTGGGTGGTCATCGGCTGGAGAAAAAATCTGAGAAAAATTGAACTCATCCTCTCCCGTCCACCAGCCTTGACTCTGAGCGTAAGTCCTGAGTTCAGGGTGCTCCGCGTCCATCTTTGTAGTGAGGGAAAGCTGATTGCAGATGCACTTTACTCCCTCTGCAGAGTACAAAGCAGGTACACTTAGGAAAACTGAATCAGGAAATGGAAATTCATGGGAAATCCTTCCTTGGAACACTGACTTTATAGGAAGGAATGAATTCAAATTTTGAAGCAAGAAACACAATCTTGGTCCCCTTTCTAGTTCCACCAATATTGACTGGCATCATCACATTTTAAATGTGTAATAACTTTATTGCTCTTAAATTCACAATCAAAATGAAATACACAAGGCCCTTCATTCTAAATAACCCCAAGTGTGCATTACCTACAAGAGAAGTGAAACACCCTTTGGAAGAGGTAGTGCTGACAAGATTTAGAAATTCCTCCACAAAAAATGCTTTGTAGCATCCACAGGTCCCTCCTCCCCAGTCTCACTCTTTTTCACCTGGTAGCACACGTTATACCACCCCCACTCACCCAAATACATACATACATACACACACACACACACACACACACAATCTATAATGCAAATCGGATACTTCTTTGTTCAACATTTAGAAAAACACGTGGCAATGATAATGAATCATTTCAGAATAAGGAATGGCCAGACACAGTGGCACATGTCTTTAATCCCAGCAGCTCAGGAGGCTGAGGCAGGAAGATCTCAGGTTCAAAGCCAGCCTCAGCAATTGAGCGAGACTATAAGCAACCTAGTGAGACCCTGTCTCAAAATTTTAAAAAATTTAATAAAGGACTGGGGTCAATCCCTGGTACAAAAAAAAAGTGGGGAGAATGTACTTATAAATATATGTGTGTCTAGATGTATGTGTGAAAAATATATGGAAATATTTTCCTTATAAATATATGTAGAGCTAAATGAACTCAGAAAGGACTGCCTTCTGAGTACACTCTCCCTTAATGAATGAGGATTAGGTGACAAATCCTCTCAGATGACAGACTTGCTCTGTTTCTTCAATTTCTTTCTTTCTTTTTTTTTTTCAGTTGTATATGGACACAATACTTTTATTTATTTATTTATATGTGGTGCTGAGAATTGAGCCCAGTGCCTCTACATGCTAGGCAAGTGCTCTGCCACTGAGGTATAACTCCAGCCCTGTTTCCTCCATTTCTGTATTTGCAGACTGAGCTTCAAACACATGGAGAGCAACGTGGCCTTTAAGCTTGAGATGGTGTTCAGAGTGCAAACATCAAGCTATCAGAGCTAGTGCACAAGGCCCATTCACAATTGTTGCTCCCAGGGAACATGCTGAGCTTCCAAATTCTTGAACAATAAAGTGGGAGAAAGCAAGTCAGCCTAAACTATAAGCTGCTATACAGCCATTACTTCCTAAAACCCAGTCCCTAGAGACAAGCTCAGTGCTGGGCTAAGTGCACCCAGGATGTTTTGCTTCACTGATTTACACTTCCAAAATAAGCACTCCTGGATGATGGGCACTGGTCTTTTACCATTCATTTTTTTCAGAGCGTACCACAGGAGTCAAATTACAAACAATTTAAAAATTTTAAAAAATTGTTTTAGCCTAAACTGGTGATTTTGATATCATTTATACTAAGGTTTTTTTGTTGTTTTTTTTTTTTTTCCATAAACAGCTCCACAGATGTTACTCTCCTAGAGGGCTGATTTATGGTCGACATTTGCTTTTAGGAATCACCATTTGGAGGACAGAGCACATTAATCCTACTGCCATCGATCACACTACTGCTGGGATCACAGGACAAGAAATTGATAAGCCCAAGAAATGGTTGTGTGTGTGTGTTGTTTTTTTTTAATTTGAATGTTTAGTGGAAGACAACATTCATTTTGTGGAGATGGATTTTTTAAGCTATATTTTGAAGGGGCTCGGCTTTTGAAATGAAGTTATAGATCAAAACGTCTTTGATTCTACTTAAAAGCAATATGATAGCTTTGAAGCGCGGCCCACTAGCCTTCTCAATGGAACCATTCAATAGGAAGACTTCAGGGGCTGGGTTGTGGCTCAGTACTAGAGCGCTCACCTAGCATGTGCGAGGCCCTGGGTTCCATCCTCGGCACCACATAAAAATAAATAAAATAAAGGTATTGTGTCTACCCACAACACTTCCTCTTAGGAAAGGAGTTCGAGGCTGGGGTTGTGGCTCAGTGGTAGAGTGCTTGCTTAGTCTGTGTGAGGCACTGGGTTCAATCCCCAACACCACATACAAAAAAAAAAAAAAAAAAAACTGAATAAACAAAATAAAGGTATTGTGTCCATCTACAACTAAAAACATTAAAGAAAGGAGCGTGAGGTTCCTGCACTGTGGGAGAGATGGAAACCTGATAGGCCACACAGGTTGCCCTTGTCCTATAAATACTGAAAGAGTTGGGCAAAGTGGGCACAGGCCCTACTGGTTCCATGCTAGATAGAGAGGGGTGGAGAAATTCCTGTGGTTGCTGAGGGACCCCCTAGCCCATTCAGTACTCTTATGGGAATGAGAAAACACCACTCCCTTATCCAGGCAGACACCGCCTTCACACAGTTTGACCAGGAAACCACTAACCAGATTTCTCAGCCTCCAGGGGCAACTAACTGTGTATGGGGTTCAATGTGCCCAACATCCAGAGAAGCCCTGATCACTGGACTTTGTGCACAGGAAACAAGTATGACTTCCAATTACTGAACCAGATCTGCTTCTAACTCAGGTCAGATCTGGCGCCAGTCACCCCTAAGGCAAGTGTGGCAAACAGGTTTCATCCCAACATCTTTTCTGATTCATTGGTAAATTAAGTTGAAAAAAATACATAGACCAACTATAGGTTCAATAAGAAGTATGCAGGAATCTATTAGCCATGTCTTTGTGGACACAGGAGGGAAGAGTGGCAGTGCATGTGCTATGCATTTATCATTCTGTCCTAAAGAATGTAAGAGTATGTCACTGGCCAACCCTCAGAACTCTTGGGAGCCTTTTAACCCATTCTGGGATCCAATCCCATCTAGAATATGAGAGTGCTAGGTACTGATTCAAGGTCACCACTCCCACCTCTAATGCTTCCTTCCCTGTGCTGTCTTAGGAGCCAGGGCCACAGAGCAGCAATTTTATGAGCACTAAATCCTTCCATGAGGATTATCAAGTTCTCTGCCCTTCTAGGAACATTGCCTCACAGAGAAATGGCCTGATTGGTCTAGAGTAGTACTGAATAGTCCTCACACAGATCCAAACTCCTTCTTTTAGAGGACCATTCCAACCACAAACAGCTACAAGGAACTATAGCTGCTTCGAACTCAGGTCAGTTTCCCATTTAAGGGATTTGTCGATCTATTCTCAATGACCACCTTGGTCAATAGAGTAACGGTTTGAGTCATGCAGCAGCCTGTAGTCAGAATTGGTTCCTGCCCGGAAAGCAAACAGAAAATAGGAAATGTTAGGAATATGCTTCCCAAGGGCCTGCATCCCTTCACTCCAGATTCAGAAGACCCCAGGTGCATCTCCAGAAACAGATGCCCAGAAGTGAACGGTGTGCTTAGGCGTGAAGAGCCAGCACAGACAGGGGCTGCACAGTAGCATGATTTCTCTGGGTCTGGTGCTGTGGGTCCAGCCAACATCCATCTCAGTCTTTCACATGCTCAAAACCACTCACCTGTGATTTTCTCAGCAGCCCAGTACTTCCCTACGGTCTCAAGCACCCAGGCCTCTTCTCGATCCACAAGCAGATACGCACTTTGGAAGCTATGACAGGAGTTTGCATCTTCGTAATAATTCCCACCTTGTCCATGTTCTTCCAACAAGGAGACGATGACATCTAAGGCTTCTTTAGCTGTTGTCCCTCTTTCTAAACCAAGCCTGAAGTCAGGAAACAAGAAGTGTTCCTCAGTCATTTCAACCCACATGATTATTGTCATAGCAACCAAAGACCAAGACAAGGCCCAGGCCTGAAGCACACCAATGCATGTACAATGTTCAATTTGCAGACCAACATGCAAACCAATCAATGGTACTTTCAACTCAGAATACCTCTATCACACATTCAGTTACAAATGCAAAAATCATCCCCCTTCTGCACAGACAGAATCAGGAACCAGCAGCTTTTTCCCCTGGAAAGGAAGGTCGGCCCCCTCTTTCTCTGTGCTGACTCCATCTCCCATGAATCTGTCTGGCTCAGCTCTAGCCCTCAGCAAGCCCTGTGCTTCCTCCTGACTCCTACCTAGACAAAAGGAAATCTCTGCCCAGCCCAGCTTTGCTCACCATCATTCTATACAGGTGTTTTGGTTATTGCTACATATTGTGTCCCTTCAAAATTCATATGATGAAACCCTATCACCCAATATAATGATACTAGGCAAGGGGGCCTTTGGGAAATGACTAATAATGGAGGAACCTTATGATGGGATTAGTGTTTGTATGAAGGAGGCCTCAAGAGCTGCCTTGCCCCATCTACCATGTGAGGACACAGCAAGAAGGCACCACCTGTGAGTCGGATATGTGTTCACACCAGACACCAAATGTTGGCACTTGAACTTGGACTTCCCAGCTCCCAAACTATGAGAAATAAGTTTCTGTTGTTTATCAGCATCCTATTTATAGTTATCTCAGTCTGGATGGTCTAAGACAATTAGTAATAACAGTATTTGATTACCAATCATTCTCCTCTGTGTATATAATTTGCTCAGAGATCTCATTAGAAATGGTTGTCTAGGAGGACATGCTCCATCCTTTTTCTACGTATTTCCCTCCTACCTATTAGCCTACAGCAATTGGTGTGGCTTACAGCTTCAGTTATCAAAAGAACACACCTTCCTTCTGAAGTGAGACATCCATCCTGGCCCTTCCAATTAGTAAACTCTTTAAAGAGAATACAGATACTGCCCTCTCTGTGACCATATGCAGTTTACATAATACATTTGAACTTCAGTTTTATGACATCTATGAAATCAGTTCCTATATCATTGGGTTACAATGGATATAAGTTTCATGAGATAATGAACATGAAAATAGATGGCCTGGGGCTGGGGATATGGCTCAGTGGTAGAGCATTTTTCTGGCATGCATGAGGCCCTGGGGTCCAATCCCCAACACTGCAAAAGAAAAAAAAAAGAATGGCATAGTGCCTAGACCAAATAAATGATGAGTAGATTTCAGGGGGCAGAACACTGTCGCAGAGAAATCTGCAATTCAGAAATAAAGAACTAACTTCTCACTCTGGTTTAACTACTCACAGGCAGTATGATCTTAAGTAACGTCTTCTTTTCAAACCTCTATTTTCTTATTGGTAAAGTAAAAACATTTCTACCCCCTCCTCAGGCTGATATGAAAGAAAATGGTACATCATACGTATTCAGTTCATTTATTCATCTGATCATTCAAATTGTAAGTCTGCTGGCAAAAATTCAAGAGTCTTAGAGCAAAGCTACTGAGATGGTGGTACAAGCCTGTTCTTGGTGAATTTTCAACTCAAGAAGCAGTAGCTATTAAAATTCACCCAATTCAGTGCTTTCTGAAGGAGCATTCCACTGTGCTGTCATGGAGAAGAAAAGATAATGTAGCCACAAGCTATGGACTTATTCTGTAACAGGCTTATTTTCATAGTCGATTTATTACGTACCGATTCATTTGAAATTTCTCATTCTAAGCTCATTTAAGAAGGCTTGGTTACAAAGCTCTGATCTACAAAGCTGAACCCTAACGCCTTAGGAGAGTGATAACAATATTTTAAAAATAACCCTGATCCTCTGTGGTTCACAAGCATGGGGATTGGGTTTGCCCACTGTTGTCTGGGAGACACCTCCCTCAAACCTTGTTACCATGTTGGCACATTACCCACCTGACATGAAAAGAAAAAAAAAAAAAAAGAGCAAGCTTACTGAACGATAGAATTAAGTAGACTTTTCCCTGCTCGAGGTTGTCTTCTCCAAAAAGGAGCAGCAAGAGTGAGAGCTCATCTTATCTTGAGGATCTGGAGCAAACCAGTGTGCTGTGAGACCTGCATCACCAGAACTGCACCTGGAAGGCCTCCTTTCTCCTTCCCAGGGTCCCTGGTGGGCCCTAGTCACAATGCTTCCTACACCCACTCCAGCAGATTCTGCTCCCAGGGCCTTTGCAGGGCCCCAACTGACCTATGCAAATCTATGGAAGGACAGGTGAACACGTAGCCGTGCTCAGTAGCCCCATCTTTGGAGGCTGGGATCTCTCTAATGTTCTCTGGATATTCAGCCTGTTTACCTTCCACTGAAACCCACAATGTGTGCACTTGCCTCCACCCTGACTTGGATGCCCTACATGCACAGCAGGACCTCAGCACCCCAGTACAGACATAATTGTGGTTTCACTCTCCTCCTCCTCAGATCAAGACCACAGGTGGCTCCGTGGACTCACATGACCATCTCCAGCTGGTCTCCCAACCCAGAATGAAGACAGGACCACCAGCTACTCAGTTCAAGGCCACGAAGAACATCAGGGTTCTATACTCTCCTCTGAGACTGAGAGATGCAGGAGAATCCCATGTCACTGAGTGTGGAGGAAATGCCACCGATACCAGGCCTGTGGTAATCCTGGGACACACCCAGCATCCAGAGGCCTATTTTAATGCTGTTTTCAACTGCTTTGCCTCCTAGATGGAGTAGATTCATGTGGTTCCAAATAAGAACAGCACTTTTATGGCCCCAGTGCCTCATTTCCCTTCCATCCAGAGGCCTATTTTAATGCTGTTTTCAACTGCTTTGCCTCCTAGATGGAGTAGATTCATGTGGTTCCAAATAAGAACAGCACTTTTATGGCCCCAGTGCCTCATTTCCCTTCCACCACCCCACATTAGCCTGGGTAAGATCAGGTTAGGGAAAGGGATGAAATTGAATGAGCCAAAGTTATGGTCTCATTCTGAGATCTACTTTCAGTGTAACTCAGATCCTTCCAAACTGTATGCTTTGTCCAGGTTGTTCTGGGCCTGAGAGTTAACTGCTCCTAAATGCAATTCCTAGTTTTATGGGAAAATATTTATTTGGGGCTCACAGCCTTGTCACAGGTATGTCATGCTAGCCCCACCCAATCCTGAAAGATTTACACATCTCACAAGGAAGAAGAGAAACACCTGCACTTTCTTTACTTAAAGTCCCTTTAAGAACTCTGCATATCTTTTCAATATCTGTGCCTCTAGAGATAAGAGGGACCCTGTCCCTTTGCATGCCAAATAAGGTAAAACTAAGTTATAACTAGATTTACTGTGGGATGTGTAATTGCTGTCCCTGAGAAACAAATGAAAACAGTCGACACCCCTCCCCTTAGCCTGGTGTTCTTAGAGGACTCTGCCAATTACCTTCCTTCTTCCCATAATCAACAAGTTTGTAAGTCCCCTCGGGGTAACAGCTGTTATGGCTTAGCTATGAGGTGTCCCCCAGAAGCTCATGTGAGACAATGCAAGAAAGTTTAGAGGTGAAATGATTGAGTTATGCGAGCCTTCAGTGCATTAATGCTCTGATAGGGATTAACTGGGTGGTAACTATAGGCTGAAAGGGTGTGGCTGGAGGAGGTGGGTCACCAAAGGTGTGCCTTTGGGGTTTATATTCTGTCCCTGGAAAACGGAGCTTTTCTCTGCTTCTGGTGCCCAGGTCCTGAGCTGCTTCCTCCATCACACCTTTCTCCGTGATGCTCTGCTTCACCTGGGCCCAGGGCAATGGAGTTGGCCGTTTATGGACCATGAGCCAAATAAACTTTCATGTCTCTAATTGTTCTTGTCAGATCTTTTGGTGACAGCAGCTAAAAATCTGACTAAAACAATGGCCTTCTGGACACTGAAAAATTCCCAGCCTTCAGCCAGAGGGCTGGACGTAGGAAGGTAAGGCTGTGAACTGATCGTACATGTCCCCCCACCCCCAAAATTTGTATGTTGAAGCCCAACCCCCAATGTAATGGTACTTAGAGGTGCCTTTGGAAGGTGATTAGGTCATGAGGATGGAGCCCTTGGGATAAGATTAGGGTCTTTATGAAAGAGACACCATATCTTGTCCTCTTTCTGCTGTCTGTCACATAAGGGCACAAAGAACAGGCAGGGTCTGCAAACCAGAAAGTGAGTGCTCACGAGACACTGGATCTGCTGGCACCCTGATCTTGAACTTCCCAACCTCCAGAAGAGAAATAAACATCTGTTGTTTAAACTCTTCAATCTATGGCACCTTTATCAGAGCAGCCCAAATCAACTAAGAAAGGTCACAAGTGGATGTTAAGTGCTGCATTGATTTGGGAATTTAAAACTGATGGAAACGCATGGTTTTGGACTGCACTTCTGCACTAGGCTCCAACATACCAAACCAGACCAGACCAGACCAAAAGGGAATCGCGCAGGCCAAATGCCCCACAATCAAACTAAAAGCTTTGCTAGGTGCAGTGGCACACGTCTATAATCCCAGCAGCTCCGGAGGCTGAGGCAAGAGAATCACAAATTCAAACCAGCCTCAGTAATTTAGCAAGGCCCTAAACAACTTAGCACAAACCTGTCTCTAAATAAAATTCAAAAAGGGCTGGGGAGGGGCTGGGGTTGTGGCTCAGCAGTAGAGCGCTCACCTAGCATGTGTGAGGCCCTGGATTTGATCCTCAGCACCACATAAAAACAAATAAACAAAATAAAGGTATTGTGTACAACTAAAAAAATTTTTTTTTAAAAAAGGGCTGGGGAGGGGCTGGGGTTGTGGCTCAGCAGTAGAGTGCTTGCCTCCCATGTGTGCAGCACTGGGTTCAATCCTCAGCACCACATAAACATAAATAAATAAAATAAAGGTATTGTATCCATCTACAACTAAAATACTTAAAAAAAAGAGTTTAAAAAAATGAATTTAAAAAAAAAGGGCTGGGGGTATGGCTTAGTGGTTAAGCGCCCCTGAGTTCAATCCCTGGTACCAAGTGGGTAGGAGGGACTGAAGCTTTAAGGGAGCACGAAATAACTCCAATTTTTTATTAAAACAATAGATTCCAGTCTGCCTGAGTCAGCATAACAAGGAAGTCCCTTCTGCTTTCACACTTCCAAAAAAATAACCTAAAATAACCTAATGTTAACCAATCCATTTTTCCCCTGCTCTTCTGTTTCCTTGCTTCCATTTTATAAAACCACTGTTCTGCTATTGCCTCATGGGAACTCTGTTTTGCAGAATGAAGGCTACCCTGATTCATGCGTCACAAATAAATGCCATCTTGACCTCAAACTAAATTTGCCATCATTTTGACTTTTGACAGAAGGCAGGGTGTGTGATCTTTGGGCTCAGTTCCACCTCTCAGTGTCCAGAGCTTCCTGTCTCATTAGAGTAGGACTGCGATCTAATGCAGAGAGGAGTGGTTCACCTGAGGTTAGCAGGTCCTGGTATTTCTGGCCCAGCCACCATCTAGCCTTGGTGCTGTGGGCAAGTCCTTAAACTCCAGCTTCCTCATCTACTAAATGTAAGTAAACAAACAGACCAATGTCATGGCTGGTTGTGAGAGCTGAACGAAATACATGCACATATGTCTTCCTAGAGTGATCAGTGAGCTAGAACTAATGACAGTTCTTTCCTCCTACAGTGATCAGCCTCCCTTCAAATCACCTGTGAGTTTCCACATGCGTGAACCACCTAAAGAGAAACTACAGGGCTTTCCAAATTTTCACACTGGCTTCTTTCCAGCGACTTTTGTATTGATGTTCTTGCCATGCTGAGGGGCTAACGGGATGTGTCCAGAATTATAAAATATTCTGAAATACTGAGATTGACTGGGGTTTTGTGCCAACATTAAACACAGATAGGATGAGAAAAAGTCAATCTGCAGATAAAGAAAAGAATAAAGCTGTTATGCAAAGAAGAGACTTGGAACACTGAAGGAATGGGGTGACCTGTCCTAGCCAGCCGTACCAGTGTTATCAAGGAAAATGCTAAATAAACCCTCTATTTTCACTTGCTCTTAATTGACTTATAAAAAAAAAAAAACAGTAATTTTGGAGGACACACAGCTAGGCAATAACATTATTAATCCCCCACTGGCTTTGCTGTAGATGATACCTGTGGGTTATGACAACAGCTCTCTAGGGCTCTTCAGGGACCTGAGGCCCACTGTTGCTGAAAGCACTGACTCTTCCCTTGGGCCTACAGATGTCGGATGGGCAATGGAATGGGATAAAAAGGCTGGCATCTCTATCTTCATACTGTGTCTCTCTCCTTTGTTGCCTCAACATCTGAGCCTGATTCTACTCAGCCCTGCTAAGAACACTGGAGAAATGTTTTCTGCAAAGTATAATACAGGGTTGACTTTACCAGACTTGCCTTGTGGCTCTCAGTCTCCCCACTTTAAAGCTAAAGGCACCTACCAGCTTCCACAACCAGAAGTACCAGATCATGAAAGGAATGAAAAGAGGTGACACCAGAGTTCCTGGTAGATCTCTGCCTATTCCCAGAAAACACAGGACTATTCCTCCCCTTCCTTAGCCTCTCTCTCTCTCTCCTCATGATTCCTCTCCTGTGTCTGTAACCCCTTGACTCTGGAGTTGAGAAGCTGATTTGTGAGCAAAACCCTTTCTCTTCCATTCTTTGGTCAATGAATAAAGCCTTTCTTTCTCCCCAGTACTCAACTCGCAGACATGATTCTTCCATGGGTCCAGCCTCCAAAGTTGAGCCTAGTAACATCAGCTCAGAGAGCAGAGGGTTAAATTTCAGGGATTTTGGACCAATTGTTAAGCAACTGGTAGCCATGAAATCTGTCCTGGTGAGAGTAGAAAAGTCCACAAATCAGGGCTGCCCCTCCCCCAGTTGATTATTAAACATTTCCCAGCATACAGCAGACTAATGGATCCTAAAAGCTTTCTAGTCCTCATAGGTGCTGAAGCCTATATGCATTATCATGACAGCCAGACCCTGGATTGTAAGAGACACCTTGACATTCAGTTAATAAATTCCCCCCTTTATGTTAGCTCCTGTCAGCTACTTGACACTTAGAACCAGCCTCATGAAATGCAGAAATGTCTGTATCTATGTGCCTTTTCTTGGGATTGAGGATAGGAATGGGGGAAACTGGTTAACAAAGTCCCACAGAGATCTGTGGATAGTAAAAATAAAAAAAATTAACAAATACATAAAAAACAAAGCTTGGCTTTTAGCATCAGCATCAGTGGAAGTATTGATGTTCTTGCCCTAATGCTTGCATTCACACAAGCCTTTAAGAAACACGTATGAATTGTACCTTTATTTTAAATCCAGTACCTGTTAGAATGCTACTATCATTCATTTATGTCTCTTGAACTGAGGTTTGATTTGACATATGAATGGAAAACACAAAGGACCAGGATACTTATGAAAACTGCTGTACTTTTTTTAATATTCCAATAAAGAATAGCAGATACTTGGAGTGTAAAATATAAACAGCCTCCTCTCACAGGAGCTGTTTATATTTTACACTCCAAGGAAAGAACTGGCATCCAAGCACAGAGGACAAGCAAGGGCAGAGAAAGTAGGGGCACCTCACAGCAATACCTAGGGTGATACTGAGACTGACATCAAAAGGATGGAACCAACCCACAGCAAGTTCCCCCTGCAGCAGGGCTATTCTGTTTTTTTCACCCCTCAAAACCTTCTAGAGGGATTGTTTAAACAGATTGCTAGCCCCACCCCCAGATTCAGCAGAGGTCTTGTGGGGACTGATAATATCTAACAGGTTCCCAGGCCATGTTTGCTCACCGTTCACACTTTGAGAAACAGTGCTCTAGAACCTGGCCACTCAAACTGTGGTTGGCAAATCCTCAACATTAATATCTCCTGGAGCTTCCTATAAATGAACGTAAAAGGGAGTTTGGTTGCTCTGAAATGGTCCCTTAGAATTTCACCAGACTTGGCTGAACTGATCCTAGCCAGTTTAAAGCTGAGACCAAACCCTTAACTCGAAGATCCATGCAAGGTGCAGATAACAGAGGCCCCACTCTGAAGAGCCTGCCTGTCACAGGGTCCTCCTCACTCTCTTTTTATTGCAGAAGCTACATAGGGCTAGCCAGGGTAAGAGTTAAAACTAAATAGCTAAAGTTCAGCCCTTACCCTGTCATCTATTCCTGACATATGTTATTATTCCAGACCTTGCTAGCTATCACAATACCAATTATGTGCCAAATTTATCTTTGCTGTCTATATCCCTGAGTCTTGCAGATAGATGCAAGTCAAAAACTCCTCCTCAAAGCATCCCAAATGTGTCCAGTCTGTGACAATATCTGAACATAGAGCAGAGCTTGCTGACCATCCTCACTTTGTGAACCAGTGCTCTAGAACTTGTTTCAGTGCTTATATTCTGGAATTCTGTGCCACACATGTGATGTCCAATCTCCTTGAGTCACCTCTTTCCTACTGTCATCTCTTATATTGTTCATACAATTTGCATTGCTCAACTTTCTGTCTCCTCCCTGCAACCACATTAAAATCTTGTTGAAGCTTTGAGCTTCTTTATGCACTCAGGGTCAAGCACAAAGTAGATATTCAGTAAACTCCTGTTGCCTTATGGGTTGATAATCTTGAAAAGATCAATCTGAAGCATATAAGAAAAAAAATTATCAAAATAAAGGTATTTGTTGGTGAATGGATGGAAATGGAGAAAACCATGCTAAGTGAAATAACCCAGACTCAGAAAATCAAGGGTTGAATGTTTTCCTCTCATCTGTGGAGCAAACAAAGGAAAGAAGGCAGTTTAGTCACTCATTCAAAATTCTGTTGGTGATCACCCATTAGTTGCCAGGCCCACAGTTCCCAGGGATTGTAACATGGGGTAGAGGACCAAACAAAGATCCCTGCCCCATCCAGCTTCCACATCCAGTTCCTTCTGGTGCATGCTGGCTAGGAGACGAGGGAAAGAAAGAAGAAACAACTGAGAGGTAGAGGGTGAAGGAGGGTGGTCATCGCTCTGATGGTTTTTAAAATTTTAAGTGTTTTATGTATCTTTTCTTTGACATATACTTATATATTTCAAATATAATAAAATTTACCCATTTTAAACTATGAGACTCAGTGGTTTTAGTCTATTCATAAAGTTGTACAACTATCATCATGATTCAAGTATAGAACTTTTTCAAATGTCCCCAATAGAAACCTCACACCCATTAGGACTCACTCACCATTCCTCACCCCCACCCGAACCTAGGCAACCACTAATCCACCTTTTGCCTCTCTGGATTTGCCTCTTCTGTATTGTTTCATACAAATGGAATTGTACAATATATGACTTTGTGCCTGCCTTCTTTCACTCGGTATAATGTTTTCAACATCATCATGTAGCATATGATGGTACTTGATTCTTTTTTATTACTGAAAAATATTGCATATTAGCTTATTCTCTTTTTTCCCCACCATCTGAAAGTTTCCATCAAAAGGCACACATCAGCTCTGGGAGGATTGTGTTACCAAATATGAGGTTCAGGAGGAAATAAATCTCATCCCCATTCCAGACTATACTGTCTGGGTAGTTGTTTCAAAGAATCACCATGCAGTACCTGACCAGATCCATCCCCAGTAAGGCTTCCGTCTCAGCAGCCGGTTCTCTGGTGTTGACGGCTTCATTGGCTATGCACACGCCGTGCTCATTGGCTCCCATTTCTGCCCCCCAAAGCCAGGCGGGTCTGCTTATCACTATGGCATGTGTCCTCGGAACTTGGTCAATTGAAATGTAAGTGCACTAAAAAATGAAGACAAGAAAGAAAGCACCGTCACCTGTCGGGTACCTCTTGGTTTCCACCCAGGCTCTCACAATGGACCATCACATCAGTCACAGAGCCAAAAAACAAAAGGCCTTGTGAACATCCAGCTTTAAAAGACACCTGGAGTCGCAATGCAGCTCAAAGGTTTCCATGGTGAGTTCAGTCTGTTTGGTTCAAGCCAATCTGTTCATAGTGCTTCCACATCTGTGATCATCTTGCACCAGGTATTCAGCCAACCTCTGCCCTGAACACTCTGTATCTGGCCATCTCCACAGCCACAGATGACCACCGGGATTTCAAATGAACATAGCTATTAATTTCCATTTGCAAAAATCCTGATGGATCAGGGTTTCTGAACTTTTCTGAAGGTATAGAGCTCTTTCTTCAAAAGAAACCTCACCCAGAAGCCCGACACAGAATGTGGCTAAAAGGGAAGATGCTTTGTCTGAAGAAAGAAGGTTCCCTGAGACCCCAACAATAATTCCTAGAGTTTCCCAGAACACAGTTTGACAACCTATATGATTTCAGTAATGGCAGAAAAGGAAGAAATGGTTATGATATTGGGATGAAACCATGGCATTCCAACATGCACCTCCTTGCACATTGCTTTCCAGTCTGGGCCACTGGATTCTCACACTAAGGCAGTGAGAATTCTCTACGGTAGTGAGGCAGGCACAGGAGGAAACAGATCCATGGAGGTGTGCTTCTAGCTGCTGTCACCAACACAGTACAAGCCACTTAGACTTGCATGTCTTAACCTTCTCTGGGCTGCCCGGTCTTTACCTGAGGGAGCTAACTTAGATCACAGTATTTCTTCCAAAAGTACTTTTAACTGTAAAACATTTCCTTCATAAAAACTCTTACACAGAAGTGGAAATACAATAAAACCGGTTGAAGTGAGCTGGGGCAAAAAGATGAGCAGTGTGGGACCAGGACAGGTGGGGACATACTCACATCCTTGCTTGCTTTTTTTCCTTAAGCTCCCTACCCTGTGGCCCACCAGGGGACTGGGCTGGGCACAAAGCTCTCCAAGGCCCCTATGACACACTCTCTGTGTGGTGGATGCAGTGTGGGCCACTAAATTGCAAAGAGCTCTTGAGCTCCCAGGGAATCATTTTACGAGCCACAGTGTCATTTACATTTTAAATAGGGCAGCTGAAAGCCCGGGATTACTGAAGCCTAGGCTTTTTTTTTTTTTTTTTTCAAGACAGTTCTATCGACTGAATACAACCCAGAAATCTATTCTGCATTGATTTCCTGTAATCTCTGCTCCTCAAGTAAAAGCTGAAATGCACGTAGCAAACACAGTGGTTTGGTCGGGTGATATCTGTGTCTGCACAATCCACGTCACGGGTTGCACTGCAGTGGCGGGGGGATATTATTTCACTTGATACATATTTGTAAACTGCAAGCTAATTAAGTCCAGGGGTTGCCAAGAAACCCTTGAGATTTTGGTGGCAAATGAACAATGAAACATACTCTTGAAATGTTTTTCTCTATTCCATTCCCCAAATTTATTTATTTTAATAAATGATTCATCTAGAGCAAAAGGCCAGCCAAAATAGGAATCGCAACTATGTTCCCTGTGCTTTTCTAAGTTGAACTGAAGGTTCTACCTTAAAATTGCATTCCTCCGTGTTAAAAAACAAGAAGCCTTTCAGGCATTGCGATGGTTTTGATGTTGAGGGATCCCCAAATGCCCAGGTGTTAAAGGCTTGATCCTCAGGGTGGTGCTACTGGGAGGTGACGGGACCTTTAAGAGGTGGGGCTAATGGGTGGTCTTTAGGTCACTGGCCCTTGAAGAGGATTGTGGGACCCCAGCTTCTTACTCTTTCTCCTCTGCTCCCTGGCTCTTGAAGTTAAGCCATTTTCCTCTGCCATGACAAGCTGCCTCATCCCAGGCCCAAAGCAACAGGGCAAACCAATCCTGGGCTGGAGCCTCCAAAACCGTGAGCTCAAATAACCCTTTTCTCTGTATAGGTTAAGTGTATCTGTTACTGAAATGAAAAACTGACAAAGACAGGCATTGGCCAAGATTTTCCAAAAGCCCAGTCCCCACTGAACACAAGTGACAAATTTTGTCTTGAAAAGCAAGAATGGGGAAGGAATCTCAGCTTCTTAAAAGAGATTTATCATGATTTTTTTTTAAAAGGCAGGAAAAGAGTAGAAATAGGGAATGGTTTTATTGATTTGTCCTCAAACACATTTTTACACATTTATACCCATTTACCAGTTATTTATAGAGCACCCACTACATTCAAAGTATTTTGTGCCAAGTGTTGCTGGCAGAAAATCAATGAGGATGGCTGTTTTCTGTCCCTTGGTTGGGAAAGAAGAAGGTCTATCCACATAAATTGAGTAACTGCCAAATGACTCCAGTGTCACAGAGGCCTGTCCATGTCATACTCATGGCATCCTGCCCCTTCCTTCTTATCAACCCTGCTTTGTTTTTTATATTTCCCATTCCATTCATTCCACTTACCACCTGATAAAATATTACACAGCTCATCTATGCTATCTCCCCAAAAGCTAGAAGGTAAGCTGCAGGAAAGAAGGAGGAAGTCTTTGTTGTTTAGTCCATTTACATATCAAGGCTGGTCCACAGTGGGCACCAGTAAGCTTTATTTTTCATGAATGGACAGATGGATGGTAAAGATCTAAGGGAGCATAACAAAGGTCCAAAGGAAAGAGGGAACACATGTAAGTGGCCAGAGGTTTTTCTCAAGTGGTGACATTTGAGTTGATTTGGAAAAAAACATATGTCAGACATCAAGATATTCCAGACGGCTGGGCGTGGTGGCACATGCCCATAATTCCAGCAACTCTGGAGGCCGAGGCAGGAGGATCACAAGTTCCAAATGAGTCTCAACAACTTAGCAAGGCCCTAAAGCAACTTAGCAAGATCTTGTCTTAAAACAAAAATTAAAAAGGGCTGGGGATGTGGCTCAGTGGTAAAACACCCTGGGTTCAATCCCCGATACAAAAAAAAAAAAAAAAAAAGATATATTCTGGAGAGAGCAAAGAGCCCAAGAAAAGGCAGAAATGGGATGTCTGTGGTGTATTCATGGTCCAGGGAGGTCCCCACCGTGCAGCTAAGGGCAGCCATTCTGACAACACTGAGGCACAGAACTGCAAAGGCTCAACAAGGATTGACAAAAATGTTGCACATTGAATCAAAAAGACCAGATGGCCCTTGTGGGAGTTCAAACTGTAGGCAGCCAACCTGACAGTTTCAGGGCCAAATTGAGAATGATGAGGAAGGAAGGGGATCCCCAAATAGCCAGATGGGACAGATCAGCCCCTCATAAGCACTAGAACTGAAAGCCAATGTGGCCACATCCCCCTCATGTGCTGGGAACCTCAGGGAGCCTGTAACACATGCCCCTGGCGGACTCTTTGTCATAGACCAAGGAAGCCTGGGACTAACAAGGGCCCTTCTGTGACAGTTATTCATGCCCGCTCCATTGTGTTTTAAATGTGGCTAATCACAGCCACCTCTGGGGAGTGGGACCAGGGAGGGGAGGGATGAACACATTATCCTCATAAGCATGGGTGATTTAAAATCCCAGGTTAGGACCAAAACTCACAAAATAATGAAATTTACACCAGAGGTAATTAGCTAAACTCTGTAAAGCCAGCCATCTAGAACATAAACTCCACAGGCAGTCTTTTCTTTCTTCTTCCTTTCTTTTTTTAAATAAAATTCACTGACCTTGACAACTGCTACATTATTAATGAGGCTGACACAGAAGTGGGATTTGAGATGGCAGAGGAGGTTTTCACAGGAGAAAATATCCATCCAGCACCTGAAATCTTGTTTCAAAGTAGAAAAAAACAATTGAGTGCCTCAAGTCAAAATTCCTAGCTAAATTTCTTTTAGAAAAGAAAAGGAAAGTGTTTCAGCCCTTGGATGGATCCTTAGAGGTGGCTGCCATCTCAGCTTTGGTTATTAAGCCATTCAAGTGAACTGTGAAAAGGGATGAGTGATTTGTCTTGCTGCCCCATGGCTACTCCCTCCCTGACTCTCATAAAACAAATCTGTCAGCAAGTATGACTTTGGGGGTGTCAGAGCCTCATAACAATATAAGAATGCCCACAGCAGCCAGGGAACGTGATAAGGTTTGCTTCCAAATGTCAACTCAACCTCATGTGAACTCTGGGATTTTAAAGGACCATCCTGTCCTGAGCCTGCCCCTCTCCGTAGCTGCAGGGGACACCTACCATGTTGGATGGTGGAAAAGATGAGCCTTGAAAAGGCCCTACAGAAAAGATAAAAACAATGATCCTGCAGAGCAAGCCTTTTATTGTTCTACAGGAATGGGTCAAAAATGAAAAGCAAGATCAGCTTCCTGCTGGCGCCTACCCTGCCCCACATCCCAGCCACACTATTTGTGGACGTCGCCCAGTGAAAGGGGGAGTAGACGCTCACACAATAGGCGGTTCAGCTAATGAAATGCAACCATTGTGCCTCTCTTACTGTACTCAGATGGTGAACACAACCCTGGCACCACCAGTGAAAACCATTATGGGATGCATTGATGAGTCAGCCAAACTTCTTATGGTGGAGAGAGAACAGGCAGGGAAATGGAAGGCTACAGAGAAATGGCTTTAATTTTAGAAAAAATGCAACCCTAAAGCAGCATTGCTCAGCGTCACTGAGGGTTTGTTCGTTTATCTTTAAGTTTTTAATCCCAGTGTAAGCTTACTATTGTGCATCCTTAAAGTTCATAAGAGTCTAAATAAATAGTTGACTAAAGAAGGTGGGGAGGTCAGAGGGCAACACCATTGACCACACTTTAGAACTGCTTTGGATTTTCCTGAAGCTTTAAGAGATCTCCGGGGATGAGCCATGCAGAGGCCTGGGGTCAGGAGTAGGTTTGGGAAAAGACACTTGCTGCCAAGCTGTGTTCTCCTGGAAGCCAGGGCAAGGCTTCTGGTTTCACACAGCTCCTGGTCCAGGTGTGGAAGGACAGAAAACAGACACAGACAGGAAAAAAAAAAAAAAACGTATATTGGCTGCCCATGGAGCTCTGCTTAGCTGTCTGGGATACTAGAATGTCTTATGCTTTCCCATTGGAAGAAATAACCTCTAGAGCTAAAATTCAGTACTCTACCCCATTCTCTCTCTCTCTCTCTCTCTCTCTCTCTCACACACACACACACACACACACACACACACTCACACACATACCACAAAACACAGCCTCCATCTGGACAATTTTTCTAACAATTTTCTCAAGCCATTGCAAATTCTAAATTTTCTCTTCTTCTCATAAATATTTTCACTGGTAAAGAAAAGAGACAGGACCTACAAAAAGCCTACCCCAATCACGAGAATACTGAGTCCAGAGAGCACTTTGTGTAGTGGAAAAACAGACATAAATTAGAATTAATTTTCAAGGAATGGAAAAAATGAAGGAGGAAAATAATGGAAATGAGATTTATTAACAAATATTAACAGACTCCTTCAAAAAAAATTATGTGTCCAAACTAACCTTGCTACCAAGGGTTCTCTCTGTCTCCTTAAACTGGTATAATTAGCTTCTTGGGCACCAAGTGTAAAAAATGTAAACTTTAGCTGAAATCCATTGTTTTTCTGGACTAATATTCTAATATTGGTTCAATATTTTTCTAAATGATAAGTGCAACCACGTAAGAATAGAACTATGCTATCTGTGGGTGTGTATGCACATATGCGCGCGCACACACACACACACAGAGCACATCATAACCCAAGAAGTTTTCATCTGCTTCATCAACCTCCCCACATCCAGAGGGAAAGGCTGTAATTGGAGTAAGTTCAGGGGAGTTCTGCGATGCATGGTGGTACAGCATCCTCAGAAAGAGAAGACAGCCTTTCAAACTAGATACATAGTTATCCATCCTACTTGAAAGCCAAAGACAAGCTGTTAAAAAAACAGAATCCACATGGGAAAGACTAAAGAATATCAAATTAAGACGTTCCAATCTGCCAACTCGGCAGCTGAATAAAAACACACTGTGTAATTTTAGAAACTGAGCAACTCTGTGCTGAAGGATCTTATTGCTTATTCTCCCAGCCTCAAGCAAAGTGAGTTTGACATATGGTACATGACAGGACTGATGGATGGGAGGATGAAGGGCAGGTGAGTGGTCAAGGTGGAAGGGAAGCCACCTGGAAGGATGGGCCAGAGGGAAGGATGAGTGGGTGGATAAGCAATCAGGATGACTTTTCGTACACGGTTCTTCTCAGGATGAGAGTTCCTGGGACCTCAACAGTCCAGTATGAGGTTTCTAGGGAATTCTTAGGATATGTGTTTAGAGTATCATGAAATGGATGAGGAATAGATTGGTTCTTATGGGAAGTTCTTACTCCTCAGAGTTTAAAAAAAAAATCTGTGTTCTAATGGCGTTTTTATGAAAGTCCTATGACAATAACTGTGGCTCATACACCCAAATATGGGAAGGAATTCAGCATTTTGTCCTTGGGACAAGGACAGAATGGAGACAGGTGTAACTATAAGGGAGTTAAACAGTAAATTTGGAAAGCAGACTCAGAAGCATGTGCTAAAGATAGGGAGTTTGGGCACTGACACCTGGAGTCACAGAGTCTCTTAGCACAGGTCAATTATTAAAAAACAAAAGAAAAAAAATCCCTCTCTTCACAATGCCAAGCATAAGAGGTTACATATCATACCATCCAACTACACGTTTCCATGGAGACATTAGAGAGGGGTTGCCAGGGGTTGGGGGAAAGTATGAACTGGTCAGGAGCATGGAGGGTCTCCAGGACTATAAAAGCATTCTCCACAACACCATAATGATGGGCACATGTCATTACATGTGTGTCAAAGCCCATAGGATATATGACACAAAGAGTCAATGTTAGGCTTTAGTCAATAACAGTGCATAACAATGGCTCATCAATCATAACTAGTGAACCACACCAGGGCACAGGGGAGACTGGGAGGCAGAGTGAGGGATTATATGGGAACTCTCTGCTTTCTCTTCGTAGCTCTGTAAACACAAATGTGCCCTAAAAAAAAGTCTAAACGACAAATAAGAATCTTTTTCAATGAGATGGGCAGAGCTGTATCCTGGAAAAAAAAAATTCTGGTAACTCTGCAGGGAAAAGGATCCAGGAGAAAGACACACGAGGATGAACAAGAATATATCAGAGGGCTAGGGCTGTAGCTCGGCGGAATAGCACTCGTCTGGCACTTGTGAGGCACGGGGTTCAATCCTTAGTACTGCATAAAAATAAAACTACACCTATTCACATAAGAGACCAAGATTTAACCTAGAGCACACCTGAGTGACAATATACCATGAATTAACAGGTAAAAGTAAGTCTATTCCCTAAAATGACTATAGCCACAAGAGTAGAACAAGAGGAGTTATTTAGCCTATTTTTCCCACAAAAAGAACAAACTTTTCTGAAATACTTATTTCAGACATGATTATAAATGGTTTATGTATAATGTTGTAGATACTAGGGCTACTTAACAAATCGTTCCACAGTTTAGTGGTATAAAATAACCATTTTAATTAAGCTCACATGTTTAACAGGTCAGGAATGTGAACAGCAAACAGCAGAGATGGTGTGTCCACTCCAGAGACTGGGGCCTGAAACCATCTGGAAGGTCTTTCATTCACATGTCTGGCAGTTGATGCAGGATGTTGACTAGAGAACCTCAGCTCTTCTCCAAATGGGCCCCTCCCTGTGGTCTCTATATGTGGAAAAGTTTGGGTTCCTCCCAGCATGATAAATGACTGGCTTCTTAGGGCTACAGTCAGAGAGCCAGACAGAAAGAAGCTATGTCCTTTTACCACCCAGCCCTGAAAGGCACATAGCATTCCATTCACATGCCCCACAGGTCAGAGCAATCACTAAGGTACATGGTGGGGATGAGAGATGTAGACCACATCTGCCCCTCTCCCTGGGAGGAGTGCCCCTCACACTGTAAGAAGTGCATATAAGGTGAGATTTGGTGCAGCCAATTTGGGGAAATTAAATCTGTCCATGTGAAAAGTTTATTTATATGTTTATTTATATGCTCTCTCAGGGGCAAAAATAGAATTATTCAGGGAAGACAGACAGGGAAGGTCAGTAACCACTCGAATCAACAAACTTCACCCACTCTACCCTGTTCCAGGAAAAGAGAAATACTCAGACCCAAATGACACAGATATTCATGCACTGGTGAAAACCAATTGAACCTAACATGCTCATCAAAGAAACTAGCACTCTTCTCCCACATCAAAGACTCGCTGCAGTCTAGGGGCTTGGACTGAATTAACAGCTTAACTCAAGAGACATGTGGTTCTGGTGAAAGCCCTGTAGGACACAGTCCACCACTGCTCCATCCACAGACAGCCTACGTCTAGTCACGCTCAACTCTGCCTGTTCATTCCAGTGCCTTTGTCAAATTCACCCAAAATAAGAGCTCTTCATAGAATTCTGTTGCTCTTTGGTGCTGACTTGTGCTTTCAAAGGATAGAAACAGAACCAGTGATTTAAGATTCAGAAAAAAACAAAAACAACAACAAAAAAAAAACACTGTACACATTGATGCACTAATTTAAAACCAAACATGATGACCAGGAAAAAAAAAATCCATTTATTTTAACAGCCTTAAAACACTAAAAAGGAGAGGATAGAAAAGAGTTTTGTTCATTTACTAGCTCCAACACTTTTCTCCAAAAAACAACAAACACTTGTTTGTTAGTTGTGTGCATGCACACATACACAACCCTAAGTAAATATACCATAACCATGAAGTTTATTTCATGAATGCAATCATGGCTCAATTACCAGATGAATAGAAAGAAAAAAACTAGGTTATTAGATTATTTCCGTAATCATGAAAAGACCTTCATCAAAACTTAATACCTATTCCCAAGTTGTTGTTGTTTCATTAAAAATAAGAATTCATATAGATCTTTTAACTTGATAAAACAACATAAATCTTAGTCCCAAAGCTATCATCTTACTCAATAGGGAAGCACTAGAGGCAACCCCACTCAGGTCAGAAACAAAGGCAAAAAAAATGTCAAAAACATGGAGTTTAAGATATGAGAGCAATCAGACAAGAAAATAATTAGAGATGTAAGAGAATAATCAAAGTGCCATTATTTGGAGGTGATTCATAACAATACACCTGGAAAACCCAAGAGAATTTATAATAAAAGAGAATACAACCCAATAAAAGAATGTGATAAAATAGTAAATTAATTAAGATAGCCATCATGGAAACTTGACAAAACACTCTAGGAATATGCAGACACAGGCATTGTCATAACATTACTGGTGGGAATGCAAAATGGTAAACTACCTGAGGAAGGATATTTAACAAAATTACATGTTTATTTACCTTGTGACCCAGTATTACCACTTCTAGGCATCTATCCCTAAGAAAGACTGACAAAAAAAAAAAAAAAGTATATTTGTTAAAGCACTCAAAACAGGAATTGATTGATAATTTGTAACATGACAAAAATAGACTATTTTATACTGTGGTAGATGCATGTGGCTATTATTCATTTCAGCAATCTTTATAATAGCAAAAGACTGGAAGACCACCCAAATGTCCCCCAGCATTCAGGGGCTGCTTAAACTATGGTTCATTGTAGAACGGAACACTCTGCAGCTCAAAATAAGGAATGAAGAGTTCCTGTATATACCATATGCCCTGATTCCCAAGATAGGATTTTAGTTGGAAAAAAAAAAATAAAGGATAGAGGTATATGTGGCATGCTACTATTAACCTTAGAAAGGAGAAAAGGTGGGGCTGAGGTTGTGGCTCAGTGGTAGAGTATTCGCCAGAATGCATGAGGCACTGGGTTCAATCCTCAGCACCGTGTAAATGTAAAATAAAGATATTGTGTCCACCTAAAATTAAAAAATAAATATTAAAAAAAGGAGGAAGGGGACCTGGAAAAATACATATGTGTATGTATGATTTTTACACATATATACATTTTTAATGAGAAGGATAAACCAAAAATTCTTCTAAAACATGGTTAACTATGGAGAGAAAAGAAAATGGAATAAAGAGACAAGGACAGACATAGCACTTTGAATATACTTTTTTTAAAGATTTGACTTTAGGGCTGGAGTTGTATGTAGCCCAGTGGTAGAGTGCTTGCCTATAAAGATTTCACCTTAGAACCATGTAAAATTTTACTTACTTAATTATAAAACAAGGATCATAAGGAGCAGAGAATTCTTCACATACCCTCGTTTTTTTAAGACTGTGAGCCAACGTGAATGAAAATGAGAATCAGCAGAAATCACATGACAATCTGATGGGTGAGCAGGCTTCCAAGAAAGAAGCCAGTGTTTGGAGGCAGAGCCAGAGAAGGCTCCTCAGCGTGGAGGAACTGAGACATGCGCATGACTTACCTCGACCTTGCTCTCCGGTTCGTGATCAGCAGCGGAGAAATACACAACCTCCTGCACTTCATCCCTGGGCCGCGCTGAATTTTTCCCAAACACCACCAGACCATCCTTAGCACGCGGCGGGAAGGCCACAAAGCAGTAACTTGGAGGAGCTCCGGCCATCCTGAAAAGAGAACACCCGTGAGAACAGGAGCGGACCTGACGGGGAACCTTCCAAGGGCGAGTTCTGCAAACGCATTTCACCAGCGGGAACAGATTCACCGTGGAACTGTGCGCAGTGAGCTCATGAAGCGATCCCAGCTGGCAGTGAAGGTGGGGTGCCTGGAGTCGAACCACAGAGTCACAGAGACCAGATATTGTTTAGTACTCCGTGGGATTAAATGAGCTCAGATTCTCCACACACCGAAATGGCAGCCAAAAGTTCAGTGGCGTGGGAGAAAGCAAAGGGGATTATTGTTCCTGGCAGAAAACACACACACACACACAGAGAGAGAGAGAGAGACAGAGAGAGAGAGACAGAGAGAGAGAGAGAGCAATCTATCAAATGAATTAACAAGAATACAGTCATTCCTTGATATTCAAGGGAATTGGTTCCAGGACCCCTCACAGATAACAAAATCCACAGCTGCTCAGGTCCCTTATACAAAATGATGTCTATTATTTGCATATAACTTACCCACATCTTTTTGCACACTTTAAATCATTTCTAGATTATTTATAATACCCAATAAGATGTAGATGTAAATAGTTCATATGCTGTATTATTTAAGGAATAATAAGAAAAAAGTCTTTATGTGTTTATTACAAATGCACAACGCACCAGTGCTGTATTTTGGATCCACAGTTGGTTGAATCCACAGATGTGGGAACCTGAAGATACAGTGGGCTGACTGTACTCTGTAGAGGTGCTCTCACTACCAGATCTAAAGATGCATGGCAACCGATTATCAGATTTGGAGGTGTGATCAGAAATCAGAAAATGGATCTAAAGATAAACTGAAAGAGACCACCCGCCCCTTTTAAAATATAGTATTACTTTACCTCAATGACATATTATTCAAGCACACTTGGCTTTCCCTCCTACCCCTCCAGTGGCTCCTGGGCTGGTTAGGCCTCCTCTAAATGACCGTCGTGCATCCTTGCTTCTTGATCCTTCCATCCTTGTTTAATGCTCTCCCCACCACCCAAGGGAAAATTCTTCTATGCCTAGAGCTTCCCTTGTTAATTATGCACCCATGAGGTACACACAGTTAACTTCAGCTCAGTTCTCAATTTGAGCTCCCAACCATAGACCCAACTGTCTCCCTGGTATCCAAAGTTGATTTCAGCCTCTTCCCCCAAAGAGGGCCCTTCCAACCTTCCCTCTCAGAGCCCGGTTCCATCATCCATCCCAGTAGAGTAGCTGGAATTCAGGGATCATCCCTGTCATCTACTTCTCCTTTATCCAACAAGTCACCAAGACCTATAGATTCAGTCTCCTAAATCTCTATGGAAACTAGCTACTTCCCTCCATTCTACTGCCACCACCCTACACCAAGGCCACCATCATCTCATCATCTCCAGCCTGGACCAGGCAGTAGTCTTTCAAGGGGGCTGCTGCAAAACCTCTATTATTTCCCTTTCCAAATATCCTCCACATTGCAGCCAAAGAGATCTTTGCAGAAGGAAGATTTGATCACGTATTTCTGCTTAAAATACTTCACCACTCTTAGAATAAACATCAAAGTCATGCCACTCACTCTCACAACTCCAGAGCACAGGCCTTTTTCCAGTTCCCCCAATACCCTCAGGGCCTTTGCACATGCTCCACACTTTTTCCTAAGAAGTCCTTTCCATGCTTCCTTACAACAAAATGATTTGCCTAGTTTCTTTTGCAGCTTCACATACCAGCTCAAATGAACTGTAATTTATGTCACTATACCATACTGTCTCATAGAATACTGTTCTTTCCCTTTATCTGAATAATTTGTATAATTTCTTTCTCACCAAAAATTAATATTTACTTTCTCTTTCCTCTCTCCAAAAAAAAAACTAAGCAATATGAAAGCAGGAACTGTGTCTTTTTTTTGCACACCCAGCTCTACACAATGTTTTATGCAGAATAGATGTTCATGAAATAATAGATGTTTCCTAACATCTCACAAACCGAAGATGACTTTACGACTCTCTTTCCTCACCACCACACCCTTGCACCTGACCTGAATGCCCTTGGCTTACTCTTTATGTCATTCCGGATCAAATTCAAAATGGCTTTTTTTCAGGAAGACTTCTATAAAAGACTGCCATTTATTCAGCATCCACAAGCACTAATGCATCCAGTTTGTTCTAGAATAATGCATGTTTGTTGCTTGCAAATATATTTCCTTATCAGTTTCTAAAAGCTCTCTGAGGATAGGGGCCATGACATCCAACTACAGAAGCCCCACATTACAGGCCCTCAACAACGTTACATGTTGAACCAACCATATTGTATTTTTTAAATTGATTTTATTTTTTAAATACACGACAGCAGAATGCATGACAATTCTTATTACACGTATATACCACAATTTTTCATATCTCTGTATATAAAGTAGGTTGACACCCAATTCGTATCTTCATACATGTACTTTGGATAACGATGTCCATCACATTCCACCATCCTTGCCAATAACCCTGCCTCCTCCCTTTCCCTCCCTCCCCTCTTCCCTATCTAGAATTCATCTGGGAGGAATAGATGAATTATATTGTATTTGTATCATCAATTACTCAATTCAAACACTTTTTTCTTTCTTTTTAAAAAATTTTTATATCAGCTATATTGCATTTGCATCATCGATATCCAACCAATTCAAACACTTTTTTTCTTTTCTTTCTTCCTTTTTTAAAATTTTTTTATTTATGAGTCCCAAATACAAGATATCAGTAAATCAGTGTTTTCAGAAAAGCACTAGACTGGATCCAAAGCTCAGCTCCACCACTAGTAGCTGTGTAACCTTGAGCAAGTCAATTTACCTCTCTGAGCCTGCAAATGTTTTGCCCCAGCCCACAATTCTTATGACTATCAAATAAAATGATTCATTGGGTGCGGTGGCGCACACTTGTAATACCAGCAGCTAGGGAGGCTGAGGCAGGAGAATCATGAGTTCAAAGCCAGCTTCAGCAATGTCGAGGTGCTAAGCAATTCAGTGAGTCCTTGTCTCTAAATTAAATACCCAATAGGGTTGGGGATGTGGCTCAGTGGTCAAATGCCCGAGTTCAAATCCCAAGTACTCCAAATAAATAAATAAATAAAATGATGCTTGAGAATGTATTTTGTAAACTGTGGAGGCTACATAAGAAGATAATCTGGGTTTTAATTTTTAAAACAGAGTAGCATCTCAAGATTTCTGCTAAGCAGGCCATCTAAAATTGACTTGCCTCATCCATACCCACAGGAGTCATCAAATCATAGAGTCAGCAATATTCTATGTTTGGAAACATACTGCAATTTCAATGTCCAGGTTACTTCAGTCTCATCTGTATATGTCCACCCAGGGCTGACAGAGTTTCCTTCCTCTCACATTGCTTATGGAAGCCTCCTCCCTAGGGTGCAAAGAAATGGGAGACCCCTTCCCCAACTCTAAAATCCATTCCCTCCTAGCCTAGAAAAATAGCCTCTCTCCCTCCATGAGAAAGAAAAACCAGGAAGATAAAGTCTTCTCTTAACCTTCCCCAGGTTCACAAAAACTGCTTCATCTGACAGCGATAAGCCAAGAATCAATGTGCACCAGAATGACTATAAAATAAAATGTCTTTACGGAGGTTTCCTAGAATATGGGCGTGGGAGGAACTGCTGGAGGGTGAAATAAGGTGTAGCCAACCCAGAAGCAGCCATGCAGGGGACAGGAGGTGTTTGCTGTGCTTTAGTTTCTAAGTATGTAACAGAACGTCCCTTCCTCCCCCTGCCACTGGGCCATTTCAAAAGGGCTGGTATCTCATCCAGGAACAGCACCTCATTTTATTCCATCCTGAAAAATGTTAGGAATCCACTGGTCTTGCATTTACAAGAGTCATCTGTAGAAAATAAACAAATCCCGCAGGGTCTTTGACAAACACCTATTCTTCATCTGGCATCTGCTTGCTCAACAAGTCAACTAGGTCACTTGACCATGACAAGGACATAGGCAGCAGAAGCCCAGGGGTGTGTAGGAATGCTAGGAGGAAGCAGAATTTCAAAGTCTGTTAGGGGAAAAAAATAGCTAGATAGACAAGTGAAGTGTATCACAACCAGCCATAAACTAATAGAGTCTAACAGTCCATTTTCTTTGGCTGAGTCTCCAATCTATTCACTGACTAACCGCAGAGATGACTTAGCAAGACTTATTTTTTGACTCTGGATTAGCAAAGTCCAAAAGAACTTTCTATGGTGATGGAAATGTCCAGTCTCTGCTCTCCTATGATAACCACTAGCCTAATGTGACTCTGGAAGTGTAATTATCATGGTCAAGGAACTGACTTTTCAATTTTATTCAAAACATGAATCAGCTTATATATAAGTAGCTTGTAAGAACTCAACCGGACAGGGAAGCAATCCATTTCCTGCAGAAATTCAGAAATGAAGATTTCCATGGAAAGACTTTGGAAGATCCCAAAGAAATTATTTGTGAAATCCCCACTTTTTCTAGGTACAAAATGTGCTATCATAAAAATTGAATTAGCAAAGAGGAGGCAAGGTACTTCTGGAAGAATGGAAAAAAATGATTAGGGCAGCTACTGGACTCACCCGGCTGACTGAGTCTACAGAAGCTCCTTCCATCAGAAGCTAAAAATGGTAGCTCTACACGCCAATTCCATTTCTCCTGATATGAGTCTCCTAATTCTAACTCGGAATCCACCATGAAAGTGGCCTTCACTTCCTCTTTGTGTACCTGTCTGCTCAATTCCTCTCTCTGGTTCCTAAATGAATTTTGGAAACATTCACTTTTCTTCAAATCTCCATCCATCTCCTTAAAGAAGGTATCTCCCTTCCCATTCCACAAATGAAAGGTGGGTGAGAGGGTGGGAGGCTGTTGCAGGGAGAAGGTGTGCAGATGGACTATAGTGTTATGCTGTGGGCCTGATGCTGAATCCAGGTATGACCAAGTCATCATCTTCCAAACTGTATGCTGTAGCCTTCATGTGGATAATGATATCAACTGAGTAAATAAGAAAAATATTTTCTTGAAAAACCATTTTTAGAAATATAGATATCTGCCAGGTGCAGTGGCATATATACCTGTAATCCCAACCACTCGGGAGGCTAAGGCAGGAGTATCACAAGTTCAAAGTCAGCCTCAACAAGGCCCTAAGCAACTTAAAAAATAAATTAAAAAATAAATAAATAAAAAGGGCTAGGAATATGGCTCAATTGTTAAATACCCCTAGGTTAAATCCCCAGTACCAAAAAATTAAAAAAAATAAATAGAATATAGGTATCTCACAGAGTGAGGGCTAAGTGCTGACATAAGCGACTCTATGTTGGACTGTATACATCTGCTTACATGAACATGTGCATGCAATGGATAGAGGCTGAGCATTTTTCTCTCTTGCTGGGGATCTCAAGGAAAAAGCCTTAAAAGCAGTAGACTTAAAGGGCAGGCCTACTGAATAAGGCTGCATTGTGGTAAATGCCAATTAGGATTTTTGCCAAGTTAGCAATAAACTAACAGTTCTAATTAATGAGACACTCCAATTTAACTTCCATCATGGGTTAAGCTGACAGGCATTTCCTAAGAAGTTCTCATTGAGCATGTTTGAAAGTGCATTTCTCTGTAGTCTGTACTTTTATATTTATGTTCTTTAAGTTCTGCAACTGAAATTATTTTTAAGGTTGTATGCTGTTGGAGGAGAGGGGAGGTTGAAAGATGGGAGGTTGAGATAAGGATGCAAATTGGAAATATGAAAATGTCTTGGTGCTGATATCATTTTTGTGGTGGACAAAAGAAATCAGATAATTCATTAGCTGGCAGGGTATGAATAAAATATCTCCTAGTCCCCACCCCCAGTTAGTTCTCAGGGTAAGCTACCAGTTTTCTGCACTAACACTTTCTAAAATGTTAGAAATATTCTATTTGTGCCATCCAATATTGAAATGTAACTGGTGCAAATGAAGTATCTAGCTTCTTTCTCTCTTTTTATTTATTTATTTTTGTGGTGCTGGAAATTGAACCCAGGGCCTTCTGGATGCTGGGCAAGCACTCTACCACTGAGCAATAACCCCAGCCCAATAACTGAATCTTTAATTAATTTAAAATAGGGACTGGGGCATAGCTCAGTGGTACCACGCATGCTTAGCATGTGCAAGGCCCTGGACTCAATACCCAGCATTGCAAAAGGATTATGTTAAATTAAACAGCTGGTACAATTTGGGTCTTAAATGTCCCCCCAAGGGCACATGTGTTAAAGGTTTAGTTCTATAGCTCGGGAAGTGGTAAAAAGAGGCAGGACTTACTGGAATGTTTTAGGTTATTGAAGGTGTACCCTCAAAGGGTCCATGGGACCTTGGTCTCTTCCTCCCTCTCTTTTTCCAGGAAGTGAGTAGAGCTTTGTTCTATCACGTGTTCCCCACCATGATGTTCTGTCTCACTACAGGCCCAAAAGCAACACGGATGACCAAGCATGTACTGAAACCTCCAAAACTATGAACCAAAATAAACACTCTTTCTCTGTAAGCTGATTATCTCAGGTACTTGTTAGACTAATGGAAAGCTGACATCATGCTGAGTTAAATAGGCCAGTCACAGTACAGTACATATCTAAAATGCCTAGTACCAGAAGTGTTTCAGATTTCAGATGTTTTCAGACTTGGGGATATTTGCATTTCTACGTTGGAGATATCTTGGGGATGGGACTCAAATCTAATACAAAGTTCACTTATGTTTATCTACATAGCCTGAAATTAATTTTATGCAGTGCTTTTGTGTGCCTGTGTTTGGGCTGTGACCTGTCATTTAAGGTTAGGTGTGGAATTTTCCACTTGTGGTTTTGGGACAGAACTCAAAAAAAGTTTTAGATTTCAAATTTCCGATTTTTTTGGAAAGCACATACAACCTGTACTATGTGCTTTCATCTATAGAAGCTACCTAGAGGAGTCAAAAATGCAGAAACAGAAAGCAGAGTGGCAGTAGCTATGGTCTGGGAGAAGAAGGGAAGAGGGAGTTGTTGTTTAATGGGTAGAGAGTTTCCGTTCTACAAGATGAAAAAGTTCTGGAGATTGCTTTTACAACAGTGTAAATATATTTAACACTACTGTATCGTACAATGAGAAATGCTAAGATGATTAAATATGTGTTATGTGTTTCTGACCACAATTTAAAATTTTTAAAAATTAAATAGTCACATCTGGCTAAGAGCTGTGGCATTGAACCACACTGCTACACTGCAGTAGTATCTCCCTAATCTCAGTCTCTAACCACCACGGACTTCCCTGGGGATTCATGGCTTCCTCTGAGAACATGGTATTGGCACTCTCCTGGAGCTCACTGCAAAGGAGCTGCTGCTACAACACTCACCCTGACTGGTGGCAAGAGGATTGCCTTCAGGCTTGTGGGACTGGAGTGCTGTACTCCTGTAGCTAGGAGACCACCGGCAGAATGTCTAGACAAGGAGGGAGGAAGCCGCATGGGAGAAAAGGTCTTTGTCCTCAAGTTCAGTGAGGAGTTATTGAAGGCATGAATGCTGTGGGCGTGGGCAGGGGTTTTCTTTGCATGACTGCCAAACTGCCCTGCCCCTTTATCTCAGCGAAGCTAGAGTGACCCTCATCAGTCACCTTAGTCAGTAATAAGAAAGCGCTGAGATGCCAAAGAGGAAGAAAATGACTCTCTGTGTGAGCTATGGCCTTGTTAACTTAACTGTCTTGCAAATAACTGTGACAAACTGCCTTTTCTGACACAAAGAATGGAACCCCAGTCTCAAGCCAGGATTCCCTACTCTCCATCCTCCCAGCTTTACTGAGTAAGTTTAAATTCAATGTCTGTGAATTACCACTTTCCAGAATAGCAAAGCAATGATTTTACTATTTTATTCACTGATAAATTCGTTTTGAAAATTATTGACATTCCTGCTGAACTGAAAACGAGACAAATGATACTCATTTATAAATTGATTTTTTCTGTCATATAGCTACTATTAAAGTAGTAAGGATTAATGAAGTGTTTGGGAAAGAAAAACTGGGATATAAATACCAGCTGATGATAATCATACACATAAATTAGCCCAGACTCACAAAGTACTGCCTAAGAGAAAGACAGATCTGCTAAGTATTTTTTTTTTTTTTGAAAACTAATATAGTAGAGCATAGTTTTAGGTCTCTATAGCCAAGGAATTCAAGCTCTGAACTGTCAATCCCTTGATTGAAGAACTATCAAGAGAGACCATATGGGGTATTAAGTAATGTTAGTTTTCTGACACTAACAAATACTTGAGATAATCAACTTATAAAGAGAAAAGGTCTATTTGGCTCACAATTTGGGAGGTTTCAGTCCATGATCTGTTGGCCCTGTTACTTTGGCCCTGTGGCGAGGCAGTGCATCATGGCAGGAGCACATGACAGAGCAAAGTTATTCACCTCATGGCTGGGAATCGAAAAATGAGAGATGGAAGGGGCTGGATTCTCACTATCCCCTTTGAGGGCACACTCCAGTGACCTAAGACCTCTCACTGCCACTGGGCCCCAGCTCATAATGGTGACACCATCTCCTCGTAGCACTAAGCTGGGGAATAAGCCTTTAAACACATGGGTCTTTGGGGAACATTCCAGATGCAAGCCTTAGCAGGAAGCAGATGCTGGAGCCCACCTGGGTTCAAATCTCAGCCATATCCCTACCCCAAACCATTCATAAAAGGGACAGTGAGGTAGTGCACTCCTCCCAGGGTTTCCATGAGATCTGAATGGCACTTAATAGTACCAACAAAGTGCTCCAGATACCCTCTGGACACACGGTGAAAGAATGAAGAATGCATGCCGCAGCCTGTTCCTGTGTCAAAGTCTATTTGTTCAGACTTCAGAAATACTGTTTTTCCTGAAATATCTAAGTGCCCTTTCACTTTCTGAATGTTTGCTTCATCGTCATCAGTGTCCTTTAAGAGCTGCTTACCATTTCCCTTTCTAATGTCAAGGGAAAAGTCACTTGATGGTTAGGTCCTGGGTCTTACCTCCCGAACTTCAAAAGAGATACTTGTCAGCAGCGTGGTACAGGATGCGGGGAAGAGGCAGGTTGTAGATTGCTTAACCCAAAGTGTTGCCCTAGATAATGTTTTTTTGTTTTGTTTTGTTTTTTAAAATATTTTTTTAGTTGCTGGGAATCGAACCCAGTGCCTCACACGTATGAGGCAAATGCTCTACCTCTGAGCTATAACTCCAGCCCCCTAGACAGTGTTTTTGAGAAAACTGAATTAACAGCTAACATTTTAAGTCTAGAGATCTCCCAGAGACATTCAGGTATTTGTACTTTGCTGACAACTGAGAGATCTGGCAACACTGAGTCACAACCTGTGTGACAGTGAGACGAGTTGGGAAGTGGCTCCTTCAAAAGGTCCTGTACTCCTCCAGGACCCCTCAATTACCTGTCCCTATTGTCCCCAGGGGTGGGGGTGGAGAATGGCAGGCTTTAGAAACACAGACCCCAGTTCCCAGCCAGACTCCACCCACTAATTCTGATGGAAATGGGCCTGAGCACCCATATACAATATAGCACCAGAGATTAAATGTGAGCATATGGAAAACACCCAGTGCTGCAGCTGTATACAGGAGGCACTCAATAAGGGTTTGCATTCCCTTCCTACTCCTCACTGGTGATGCATTTGCAAGTCTACACCAGTACCCACTACCATCCTTCCCCCCCTCTCATTAGTAGTTGGCCCCAAAATCCTCAGATACACTCACATTCCAAAGTACAACTGAAATGCACCGAAAGGCTCAAATCTTTTGATCTAATTATCAGATATCAAAGACTACAGATGACACAAGGGGATGCTCTCAACAAAATCAAGACTACAGGAAACTAGAGAACAAAGCTGGCTTCTTCAACAACAACAATTAAATAAGAAACAGCAGGGGGCGTGGAGGGGGGAGAGCAAGAGAACAAGTTATTTAAGAGATACAACAACCAATTGCAGTATTTGGATCCTGATTTTAACAAACTGTACAAAAGTTTGTCAAGGCAGCGAGGGTAATGTGAACGTTGGTTAGGTATTTGTCAGATGATTAATATCTTAGACAGGACATGATTTCTATGAAGGAGCCCATGTCCTAAAAAGACACACACTGAAATGGTCCCATGAGGAAGACTCTGATATAATGCAGGGTGGGGTGACCGGGTGACAGGGCAAGGGCACAGACCAAACAAGACTGGCTAGGAGATTAAAACCTTTAGAGCTGGGCGGTGGCACACAGGGTTGACTCTATTTTTCTCCTTACTTTTGTGGATGCTTGAAACTTTCCGTAATAGATAACTTTATGTAAAGCACATAAAATGTTTAAAATTATTTTAAGGTTGGAGACAGTCCTGGATGTTTTCTTAGAATGTCCACTGACAGCTTAACTTGTCCACTTAGATACTTGAGGAACGAAGGTAGGGCTAGGAAGGATGGGGAGAGGTTCTGGTGGGGCTTGGGAGTGTTGGTGCACTAGGGGGAAAAGAAGAGCTCCAGTTCTCTTTCTAGCTTCATTTTCTGTCTTCAAGCTTTAGACCTGTGTCTCTGCTCAGCAAACCACAAGTGCCCCAGGGCAAGAACCATGTAAATCCTCACCTCCCAGGCACCTCCCACAGAGACTGGCACAGTTCAAGACCTCACTATATGTTTGTTGAGCAAATGAAAGGAAGAATGGTATCTATATCTATATTTCATCTTCGGTGAGAGAAAAAGATCAGCAGAATCCAGTTTGGACAAAACGCTCCCAGTCTGCAGTTCAGTTCATGGTATTGAGATCTGACCAAGCGTCGAGTGGTCTAGGGGGGCTTGTTAAAATGGCAGATTCCTAGGCACCCCTCCTCAGGGATTCTGTTCAGCAGGTCCAAGCTGAGATCACAGAAAGGATAGTTTCAACAAACCCAAGGGATTCTGATCTGGTGTGTAATATCCACAGATAGGGTTCTTAAACATCTTTGTCTTTCAAAAGTATTATTCATTTTATCTGTCTGGTTCTTTTGTTCACTGTGGAAACTTTCAACACAACAAAACAGAGTAGTCCAATAAATCCCCTTAAGATATCCACCAACCTCAAGGGCCATCAGCTTATTTTAAGGAAACCTTTTAATTTTATCTGAATTCAGACACAGCACTGGCAGCAATACCCTCTGTCTTGGAGATGGAAGTGGCTGAAGTCGTGACCCAGGTTAACTTGAAAGAGAAAGGTTTGGGTTGTTTTCTGGTCTGACAGAGTTGTAGATGACTGTGCTTCCTCCATCCCTTTGGCTTGAAAACTGGAAATCAAACTACATGACAATCAGGAAGTTTTGGATTAATTATTATTTAAATACTTTGAAGAATAAAAGTCCCATTCAACCTTGTTTTTTGTTGTTGTTTTGTTTTGTTTTTGTTTTTGTTTTTTTGTGCTAGGGATGGAACCCAGGACTATACACCTGCAAAGAGCATGCTCTATATTGAACTACACCCCAGTGCTCATTGAACTCTTTAAGAATACCTTTTTGAGCCGGGCATAGTAGTGCACACCTGTAAACCCAGTGGCTTGGGAGGCTGGGGCAGGAGGAATGCAGGTTCAAAGCCAGCCTCAGCAATGGCGAGGCACTAAGCAATTTAATGAGACCCTGTCTCTAAATAAAATATAAAATAGGCTGGAGATGGGCTGGGGTTGTGGCTCAGCGGTAGAGCCTTCACCTAGCATGTACAAGGCCCTGGGTTCGGTCTTCAGCACCATATAAAAATAAATAAATAAAGGTATTATGTCCAACTACAACTAAAAAATAAATTTTAAAAAAATAGGCTGGGGATGTGGCTCAGTGGTTGAGTGCCCTTGAGTTCAATTCCCGGTACTCCCCCCCACCAAAAAAAAAAAAAAAAAAAATCACAAACTAATTTGTTATTTAATTCCACAATTACAGTTTGAAGGATGGGGATATAGCTCAATGGTAAAATTTTGCGTAGCAAGTACAAGGCCCTGGGTTTAATCCCCAGGACCACAAAAATACAAACAACAACAAAAAAAAAATCCAATAATTTAGATGATTAAAAATAGGAAAATTTTTCTATTTAAAGTTAAAAAGCCAAAATCCCAGGACATCAGTGACTACTCAACCTGACCATAACTCTTGATAATTTAATGAACCTCTGTTAGTATACCTCCACATACTGCACATATACCCACTTACATAATCATAAGAATAAAAAATATATTTATGTTATGTAATGAGCTATTTACACATATTGTGAGAAGTTAGGAAATATATCAATACATGGGAGAAAGCTAATGAAATGAAAAGAGGACACACAAATGTACATATGGTACCATTTAATTTATTCATGTTATCTGTAAAGATGCCACAGAAAATTTCAACAAAATGCAACAAAAGTATTAGGAATAGTAATAATAAGATTAGTGGATCATAGTTTTATAAATAATTTCTTAACCTCTATATATTCAAGCATTTTCAAATTTTTCACATGAAAAGAAAGAATCTGTAATAAAAATATTTTTAAAACCCAGAAGAGTTGCAGTCAAAATAATCTATCATTCGGGCTGGGGTTGTGACTCAGTGCTAGAGCGCTTGTCTGGCATGTATGAGGAACTGAGTTCAGTCCTTAGCACCACATATGGCTAAATAAAATAAAGATTCTGTGTCCATCTACAACTAAAAATATTTTTTTAAAATAACAATCTATTATTCAATTCACTGCAGTGAATAAATATGGCCCTAGCACAGGGCAGAGACTTAGGGATGGAGGAAAATCCCACAGCTCAACCAAGGCACATGAACTACATTTACCTTTAGCCGCATCTGATACTGCATCTGATTCTGAAAATGATATGATATTCATATCATATTTACAAGATATGACCACAATGAGAAATATAAATTAAGCAAAATACCTAACTTAATGTTGTTTCATGTGACAGACTAGTAACTAAGGAAATGGAGTTTTCTATAATACGATGAAATGTTGTACTTCAAAATCTATTATCTACTCCGTATGTAGCTATTACTTTTCCAAAGTATTTTTCAAGTCCAATAAAATATTTTTGTATGATGTTTCCCACCTTTTCAATGTCAAAATTTTTTCATGGTCAAAATAGACTCTACTGTCATGTATAACTAAAAAGAACAAATAAAAATAGTTTTTTTAAATAATGTCATTACAGTTGGCTAGGGAAAAATATATAATGAATTTTCGATGAATTTGTATATACTCAATGACAACACAGTCTCTATATACTTGAAAAATATCTGTCTCATTATTCTGTGCATATACAATGTTGGAGCACACCTGAATTCAAGGATCACCTGCAAAAACTCCACTCCCTCCTGTACTCTTCTACCTACACTCTGAGGGTGCACTTAAAATATGATTCCATGTTTTACAAAGGCAAGCTGCATGAAAGCAAGGGCTCTTTAAGAGATTCCGAAGTGAAGGAAAAGAGAGAAACTGAGTGACATTCGTTCCTCCCTGATACATTTTTTTTTAATGCAGGAAGTAGGCAACTTAAGTAGGATTCATTTTTCACTCAAGCCAGCCAAATTAGAAAAATATGGTCAGATCAAGTTCATTGCAAGGAAAATGCTCCCCTGCATATGACAGATCGGAAGATAGTTTTCCATCTTTCACAGGAAATGAAGGAATGAAAGAATAGAGGAATGAAGGAAGAGGGAAGAAAGAAAACACTTGTACCACATTAGTGATATAGGTAAACAGTATACAGTCAGAATAATTACTCTAAGAAGCTACAGGAGGGCTAAAAAAGTCAGGGAGATGCACATTATAGGTACTGTTGTTCTTCATCTGTAAAATGGGGCTATAATGTCAACCATGCATATAAGATAATACGTAAAGAACATAAAAATTAAAGGTGCATTCAAGAAAAGTTTGTTCCTTGATCATGTTCTTAAAGAGCAGAGTCCTGGAAATAAAGAAAGAAAAATATGTGTTTAAAATAGGCAGCCTGTGGTTAGCTGCCAAAAGCATTCCTGGTGGGAAATCCTTGGGAACTACTAAGGGCGCTGCATCTAGGGTCCTTTCATTTCCCTCTGTTCTCATTTCTGACATTGCTGCCATTGTGTCCACTAATCTGGCAAGGGTGCATTGAATTATGACCTTCCTCTCCCCACCATCTGTTTTCCTCTCCCATCTAAACCGCACATTGTCTATTCTGATCTCTTTCATTTAATGTGATTTGATATGTACCTGTTAACTCTGTGAAATGGGATTTTAAAACAATCTCCCCATTCATTCTTAAAATGGAAGTTTACTCTCTGTCGCTGTAAAAAATATATAGCTTAAACATCCATTCCCCACAGAAGAAATAAAGTAATAAAATATAAATCCTGCCGGTATAAAACCAGAGGATTACTTTATGTTTAACAGAATGAAATTAAAAACCACTTAGTAAAGATCCATTAATGCTCAAGCTATTTGCTGTGTTTTGCCATGAGTAAATTTATCCCATTTTATTATCAAAAAGGAGTCCATATACATACGTATGAACATATTAGCATATATGTGTGTACATGTAATTTATGTAACTAGACAATGTATAGACAGGTTGACAGACAAGAAACTCAAAGTATTAACATCTAATTGAGAGTTAGGAGTGGGAGTGTGGATGAGGTTATAGAAATAGAAACTTTAAATTTCACTTTGCCTGGTTACATAATTTAAACATTTTTACAGCAAGGTCATATTACTTTATTGGCTTTTTAAATTATTTTTTAATCTGATAATTTTAGTGACTAAGAAGAACACTTTAAGACATTCCATTTATTATTTCAGGTCACTAGGCACTACTAATTACAATAAAAAAATACACTAAGGGTTCACTTTGAGAGAAAACAAAGATATTCTGGAGAGCTTTTGATTACTACATAATTTAAGTTAGGATTTCTAAGAGGTCAGATGAATTACCAACATGTATTTTGAGCCTCTAGTCATGTTCAAGCACTGTGTTCAACACAAGGGGAAACAGGCTGTTTTCAAGGTCATCGGGAAGAGGTGGTGCTCATGGACACAACCAAGAGAGGAGGAGTTAAATGACTTAAAACATCATTAAGAAATGTCTATGGGAGCTCTCAAGATACCTTGCTCATCTCAGGAGAGTAGATTAGGCCCTGGGAGATTTAAGTTAGATGTATAATCAGTAAGAACAGAGGAGGCACCCCGAACCATCTCCCAGCTTCTGCTGAGGCTGGAGCTGGGCACCCCCATCCCTATTCCCCCCTTTCCTGGCATCTTGCCATTCTGTCCAGTCACTTCAACCCCTGGGTGATGACATCAGGAGTTTCTGAGTAAGCGACAACAGGCAGATGTGACTAACACACACATGCCTAAGAGCTGCTGAGAAGAACCCTGCACAGAAGGCTCAGGCTGACTGGGGGTGGAGGAAGAGGCTGGAACACCACTCAGCACAGGCTAGGCGGAAGTGCTAGGGGCAGCAGCTGATCTATCTGGGACACAAAGTAGGTGATGCTCTGCCTCACTCCAATGACTCTTTGCTACATTTCCTGGCTCTTCCATTGGTTTATTTCCCAAGCCAGACTTTTTTGGTATGTATGTGGGGCTGGGGATTGAACTCAGGACCTTAGCGCGTACTAGGTAAGCACACTACCCCTGAGCTAGAACCCCAGCCCAAACTTCCCTTTAAATTGGCAAAGTATTTCCAGAGATCCACTGGACCTGTGAGTGGAATTAAGACTGAATGTATACATTCATTTGATGGGGGTAACTAACATAAATATAATCATACAATCTAAAATTTTACCTTAGAACATTCAGCGTTCACTATGTGTTTAATGTTATACTGCTAAACAATATGTATAAATAAATGTGCATAATCTTTTAATCTTCACAATAACTCCATCACATGGGTAGTATTTCCACTTCACAGATGAGAACACTGAGGTTAAGAATGGTGAAGTAATTTGGCCTGGTTGTATAACAAGAAAGGATTTCAGAGGGGAATTCAGATTCCAAAATGCCCTTAACAACAAAGCTGCCCAAACTCCATCCAGCCAAAAGCAGAAAGTATTTTTCCTTAGTGTAAGTTTTCCTTGAGTCCACCATTAGAGTTTTGTACTTCTCCTTAGATTCTTCCAACTTTCTGATAAATTTACTGGAGAGATGCCCAAATCCTCAATGAAGAAAACTAAGTCTTTATAGGGACAAGGAAGATCTGAATGGCAGGGAAATGTTCCTGTTCTTTGCTGGAAAGAAACAATTACACAGAAGTGTCAGTCTTCCTTAAGTTAATTAGCAGAGTCAATATGGCAGCAATCAACACACAAATAGAGCTTTTGCAAAAAAATATGTCAAAAGTGATCTTGAGGGCTAGACATGCAACTCCCTGGTAGTGGACATGCTTAGCATGTTCAAGATCTTGAGTTCAATCGTCAGCATTAGAAAAAAAAAGTTCATCTGCAAAAGATATGTGGGATTAACCAACAAGTTGCAGAAATAAAACCAAATGAGAAATGATTAGCCCCACATGGCATTAAACTACATTGTAAAATTTCAGTATTAAGATAGCTTGTATACTGTGGGCAAAACTAGATTAACAGAGTAGAAAGTCCAAAAATATAGCTATAAATCATGGGAAATTAGTGTACAGTGAAGGCCAAATTTGAGGTGAAAGGTGTACTAAACAAAAGAATATAATGCTGGGATAATTGATTCTGTGGGATAGAAAGAAGGGAAGAAATCTGTCCCAGTCACGAACTCACTCCCATCCAAAATAAGTTACTCTAATTAAAAATTTTTTAATTTTTACAAAATAAAGCTATAAAATATAAAACATCTGAATAAATGTTTCTTAAATACTCTTAGAAAGGGAAAAACCTACCTAAGCAAGCAAAAATAAATAATAAAACCAACAACTCACAAAGGAAAATATTAAAGACTTAATTGTAAAATAGTGTAAACTTCTTAAGGAACAAACCTTTTAAACGAAATACTAAGATATGCATTTGTAATATCTATCAAAAAGAAATATTTTCCTTCATATATAAAGAGCTCTTCCCAATTAATAAGAAAAAGATCACCCCAAAGGAAAAATATGAAAAGTATAGAAACACTACCAGGCAGTGTGCACACCTATAATCCCAATGACTCAGGAGGCTGAAGCAGAAGTGTCACAAGTTTAAGACAGTCTTATTAATTTACCAATACCCTGTCTCAAAATAAAAAGGCCTGAGAATATAATTCAGTGGTTGTGTGCCCGTGGATTCACTCCCCAGTACTGCACAAACCCAAACCCACACACAACTTCTAGTTCTGCTTTCACAGATCTGGAGTTACTGATTCATGAGTCAGAAAATTCAAATTATAAGAATTCAAATTATAGAAAAACCATCTGACTTTAGTACAGCTTCAAAGTTATTTTAAAATAGACTTATTACTTACTTTTACTTAAAATTGGATATTCAAAAAATTAGGTATATAGCCCATTTCAGGTTTTTTTAGAAAGAAATTGGCTTAATGGTTCTCCACAAACAGCTAATTTTTTAATCAAAGAATTCACTTCTTATCTTGAAGATTTTGGTTAATTACAGCTGCAGACCCATCACTAGAAATGTGAATGTGAAGTAGATGGCTCAAGAATTTAAATGGGCTTGAATTAAGAAACTAAGGTATAGTCCCTTTACTTACAAGTTTTAAAATTCAGGTGACAGTTTGGTTCCCCATTGCTCAGTGTTTGCCACTGAGCCCTTTCCCCTCAGGTTTTAAAAGGTGCCATGTGGAACTCTAAACCAAGAGTAAGAGGTCCTGGATTTGGGTCCTTATGGTCAGCTGCCAGCCATATGGCCTTGGTGGTCCATCTGCACTGCTTCAGCTTCCCTATTATAAAAGGGGGGTTCACAACAAGCCTGCTCAGGATGCCTCCAGCTCTGCCACTCCTGACCTTCAGCCTCATCTTCCCACTTGCTCCTTCATCTCTTCCTTCCTAAAAGACAAGATGGCTGGCAGCACAGCAATGAAAAAGGAATGGAAAGCTGCATTTAAAAAAGGGGGGGGAGGGTCCTAAAATGAGTCACCTTTCAAGAATTTGCCATTCTCTGGTGCCTGGGTCTTGCTCATCATGCTATATCAGCTCTTCTAATGAAACTTGCTATTTGTATTTGTTGTGTGCACTATTCTTGGATTATGTTTACACTACAAATCCATTCCTTTTAAAAGCAGCTGGTACGTTCAAAACATCCAAATTGTGCATCAAACAGACATCTTTAGTTATCTTTAGTTAAGCCTGAAGAAAATCAGATCAAAATCTTAATTCTGAATAGGTTTTATAACCAGCTTTTGACAAGTTAGGGGAAATAACTGCAGCTCCCCAAACTTCCCACTTACTCCCCAAGACCATGCTTACACGCTAAAATCTAACCAGTTCCATGAATCACTTCCTGATACCCAAGAGAGCCTTCCCTCTCCTTGATTCCCTCACCAAGGCTTAAGTCACGGGGCAGCTGCTGTTGGCTGTAGTCTGTGCTGCTTCCCAGCCTGGCCTGATTTTTCATGCTGCCATTTTGAATTAACATAGGTTTCATCTGCAAGTAATGCGTCTTCAAGTCAGGCGTGGATCACAGTAGACAACCACCACCACCATCACCATGGCGAAACTGGACACAAGCCTCATTCAAGACACCTGCAAGCTAATACTAATCAGAAAAGCTATATCACTTAATGAAATCCTACCAAGTCAGCTTTGAGTCACAGAAAATAAGAGTTTCCTTAGATTCATACGGGTGTAATGGGCATTTTTAAATCCCTAAATACGAATTTTCGACAATTCTCTAAAATTCAATCTTCTCTTTTGCTTTGCAGACCTCAATGAGTGAGTGATGTGCCAGAGAGAAAAAGCAAACTGAAGAGCCAACGATAAACTGAGGTGGACAATCATCTCAGAAACACACCAGTGCCTTTCACCCATAGGCGCCCTGAGGCCAGCACGTTAACCTGCCCTGACCCCTCTCGCACCCCCAGGAACGCCCGGGTGCCGCTCGCGGGGAAGTTGAGTCAAGTCCTGCGCGCGGCCAGCCTAGACTAGAGCAACAGCTCGCTCAAGCCCGTAATTGGAAGACAGACCCGGACACCCTTGGGCTGTAGCCGACAGGGTGGACGCAGGGGGCAGAGCTGGGCCAAGGGCAGCGGCCTCGCCACGCAGCCGTGTTCGCAGCCAGCCTGCCAGCGCGGCAGGTGCCTTAGCTCCGAGAAGGTGCCAGGCTCGCTCCTTCACCTACGCTGCGCCGGGACGAGCTCGGAACCCCGAATCCCGCCAGCCACCCGAACGGTGGAGGAATGGGGGGAGCACAGTCACACATTCAGGGGGTGGCAACTTGGCTGCCAGTAAAGAAAACAGGAAGAGCAGCCGGGAGATGTTCTGAGTTAAAGGCAGGTGGAGGGAAGGACAGGGTTGGAGTACGGAGGGCGGGGTGGGGGGCAGGTTCCAAACAGGCTGCAGTGCCTGCACCCCGGGGTGGGGCGTCTCTCTCCTTCGCCCCCGCATTCCCTAAACCTAAGTCACCCCCGACCCTTTGCCGAAGCCACCTTTCTTCCCATCCCCAAGATTCCCCAGCCTGTCTGAACCAACCCTGGAGGGCAATAGGCCCGGGGTAGCACTACTTGCAGGCTCCTAAGGCGGCAGGCGACCAGACGCTGGGGACTGCGATGGCGGATGGAGTGAAACCCGCCCAGGGAAACAGCGTTGCAAAGGCCCGGAGCTCCCAGTCGTGGCCCGCCGCGGCTCTCACCTGCGGAGCGGCGGGATCCGGGCTCGGCCCTGCGATGCGGTGCTGTGACCGGTGAGGGAGAGAGTGCGCAGCGGCTGGATTACTGCGGCGACATCAGGAGCTGCAACTGCAGTGTCGGAGGCGGCCGCCGGGCGCTTCCCCCTTCTTAGACTCCGGGCTTTCAGTCCCACCGCCCCCTGCTAACAGCTGGCCGGGATCACGTGACCGCGAGGCCCACCCTCAGCGTCTCAGCGCTCTGGGCCCCAGGGCTCCGCCGCACCCGCCACGTCTGGCTCGCGGGGGCTGGAGCGCAGAGCTCCACCTGGAAGGGGAGGGGGCCAGAGAGCGGGAGGGGAGGCCGAGGGGCCAGATAACGCTACACAAAGTGGCTCCCTCTTTGCTTGATTTTGATTTCTTGGTCACAACTCTATCGAACGGAAAAACCCGAGCTTTAATAAGACAGCTTCCCCCCGGCGCCTCTCCCTGACCCCGCGGTTGGTTGCTACGTCCTGGCCTCCGCGCCTAAGCAAAATTCCCCCGCGGAGAAATGTGTTCTGCAACCGCTTGACTTGCCCAAGTCAACTCCCTGGTTTTAAAGAACCATTTTGATAACGGCAGACTTTATTAAGCCTGGCACTTGGACACTGTGACCCAAAGAATTGAAGTAACTATTCCAAGGTCACATAGCAAGTAGCAAAGCCAGAATTCCATGCTGGGGTTAATAAATTTGGGGGGGGGGCGTGAGGGTCAAGGTCGTGGTCAAGACATGATAGTCCATCTGTTGATAAAACAAGACTACCTTTTTTATTAATTAATAAGAAAAGACCATATAAAATGATACAAAGAGAGTTCACAGGAAAAGGAATTCAATATCACCTAGTAGCATGATATCCGACTTCACATACCTGCAAACCAAATCTAAAAAGTAGCATTTTCTACCTGTCAGATTTGTAAAAATAGAAGTTTTATACCTCATGGTATAAAACAATTTGGCAATATCTCTCAAAATAACAAATTCATGTATAGTCTTTGACCCAATTATTCCACTTCTAGAATTTATCCTAGAGATATACTAACACAGGTGTGAAATGAGTGCAAGGTCATCCATTGCAACAGTACATCGCTAGCAAAGATTGGAAACAAATGTCCATGAAAAGAAGGCCGTTCAAATACATGACAGCTCATCAATACCATGGAAGGCTATCAGGCTTTTTAAAAGTCTCTTTTTCTTTAAGGATGCTCTCTGTGTACTGATACAAAAAGATTTTCAACCTATATTAAGCAGAAGGTTTTTTTTAAAAAAATTTTTTTAAATCTAGGTGAAGAACATAGAACATTGTGTGTCTTAACATTTGTTAGAAGAAAAATATCATATGCCTGTACTTTTATTTTCAAATTCATAGGCTGTCTCCTATGTTTTCAAATGCACAGAATATCTTTGGAAGGATACATAAGAAATGTAATAGTAGAAGCACCAGGAAGGAGAGCTGGGTGACTGGTTGCTAAGGAAGGAAGGAGACTTTTTCCCATGTGCTTTGAATGTTGTGCCCTCATTTAATACTTGCAACACAAGTAAAAGACAGTGGGAGAGAACTGAGGAAACTAGTGTAAATAATACAGAATAAAGCATTGGTTCACACTCTTAGAGCACAAAAGTGTCTTAATTGTTCATTTACTCCAACTAAGGAAATGGCAATACTTTAAGTGTAAATAATCAGCATTGGAAACGCCTAAAGGTCTTATTCCTAGGGCCTGGCCCAGATGTCTTGAATTCAGGGTCTCTAGGGTGGGAGCCAGGGAATTTGCATTTTTTCAAGCTCTTCAGTTGTTTCTCTTGCTATTAAAGTCCGACAGTCACTGTTTTAAATGTCTAGTTTAAAAGCATGCCATAAATCACCATCACTATAAAAGCAAATGCAATTCTATAACTTTCTGTGTTCATTGGTTGTCATTTCTCATGTAAAGGACAGCACCTGCACATCATGCTATCTTTAGGTGGCAGCCATGATCTTAGGACCCACACAGTGGGGATGACCAACATACCTGCTTCCCTGAAATATTTAAAGCCTATTCGTGTTTCCCCACATGTCTATAGAGACTGAGGCAGAAGAAGAGAAGATACAGAGGCCCCCACAGTCCCCAGGCTCTGCACCAAGAGGCTTATTACATGGTATTCTTAACATGGATTAAGCAGCCATGATAGCTTTTTCTGAATTTGAATAGGAGACAGAGACCCTCCTGCCATTCAAGCCATACAAATAGAGATAAGGGAACAGAACAGTCTAAAAACTATGAAGAACTTCAAGAAATATTAGTTAGGGCTTTAATGACTTGCCTCAATTATGTGAGGTTTTAGGTACAGGGAGATTATAAGGTTTTGTGAGCTAGCTTGCAAGGAAAAACTTGTATTCAATAACATGCAATCATTACACAGTCATTTATATTCCATCTAGCCATGTTCAAAGACTTAAATAAAATTATACCAGGTTTTCTGTTTTATTTCCACACTAGTAGGCAAGTATTTCTTCTACAGATAGAATGGTGATTTCAGCATAGAAGCATTGTTATGTAGGGATACTCATAGAATCTCCCTCTGGAAAAAAACTACAGAAACATTCTGGATTTATTTACAAACAGTAAAATGAAAATAAGGTCACTGGGAAAACCTAAAATATTTAATCCTGATAGGTTTAAAAAGTATCAGAACTGCATATCTTCATATATCATCCCTCTTCCCATTTTGGATCACTGTTAAGTACTTGCATAGCCAGGTGCACACCTATAAGGTGACTCTGGAGGCTGAGGAAGAAGGATTGCAAGTCTGATGCCAGTCTCAGCAACTTAGTGAGACCCTAAGCAGCTTAGCAAGACCCTGTCTCAAATTTAAAAACAAAAAGGGGGCACTGGGATTGTGGCTCAGCGGTGGAGTGCTCGCCTAGCATGTGCGAGGCCCCAGGGTTCGATCCTCAGCACCACATAAAAATAAATAAAATAAAGATATTGTGTCTAACTACAACTAAAAAGTACATATTAAAAAAAAAAAGAAAAACAAAAAGGGCTAGGGATGTAGCTCAGTAGTAGAGCACCCCTGGGTTCAATCCCCAATTCAAAAAACAAACAAACAAAAACCCCTGGAAGAATGGAAGAAAATTCCCTGACACTAATGGAAAGTGGCTATTCTGAAAGAAAGTTTACATAAATACCATTTTCCTGCTTTGCTGAGAGATATATTTTGATTTTTTTCCATATTTATCACTCTAAGGATTCATTGAGGTTCTTGGATCTGCAGGCTTACAATTTTCATCAATTGCTTGGCCATTATTCTTTCAAATATTTTATCCATTGCACCATCTCCTACCAAATTCAGGGATTCCAATTACACGTATATTTGATATTTGCTCATAGATCACTGAGGTTCTGTTCTCCTTTTTTTTTCCCAATACCTTTTTCTCTCTCTGCTTCCTTTTGAATAATTTCTCTTGGTATTTATTCAAGTTAGTTATCTTTTCTTCTGTAGTATCTTAGATGCTATAAATATCATCCGTGAGAAAACAGCAGAAAGCATTACAATTCTTATTACATATATAGAGCACAATTTTTCATAGCTTTGGTTGTATTCATAGTATATTCACACCAATTCCTGTCTTCATACATGTAGTTTGGATAATAATGATCATCACATTCCACCATCATTAATTTTTTTTTTTGAGAGAGAGAGAGAGAGAATTTTAATATTTATTTTTTAGTTTTCGGCGGACACAACATCTTTGTTTGTATGTGGTGCTGAGGATCGAACCCGGGCCACACGCATGCCAGGCAAGTGCGCTACCGCTTGAGCCACATCCCCAGCCCATCCACCATCATTAATAACCCCATGCCCCTTCCCTTACTCCAACCCCTCTGCCCTATCTAAAGTTCATCTATTCCTCCCATGCTCCAACTCCCTATTCCACTATGAATCAGCCTCCTTATATCAAAGAAAACATTCGGCATTTGTTTTTTGGGGATTGGCTAACTTCACTTAACATTATCTTCTTCAACTCCATCCATTTACCTGCAAATGCCATGATTTTATTTTCTTTTATTGTTGAGTAATATTCCATTGTGTATATATGCCACATTTTTTTTATCCATTCATCTATTGAAGGGCATCTAGATTCATTCCACAGTTTAGCTATAAATATTGATGTGTCCCTGTAGTATTTTGTTTTTAAGTCTTTTGGGTATAGAACGCATCAGTGAGATTTTTATAGAAGTAGTATACTTTTCATTCCCTGCGGCTCTATTTGGTCCTTTTTTTGCTACCCATTCTTCTCATATTATATGTGCTTTCCTTTAAATACCTGATCATATTTATACTATTTTAATAGTTGTTTTAAAGTCCTTATATGCTAATCTTATAACTTCTGTCAATTTTTAAGACTTTTTTTAGTGGTAGATAAATGCAATACCTTTATTTATTTTATGTGATGCTGAGGATCGAATCCAGTGCCTCACACATGCCAGGCAAGCACTCCACTGAGCCAGCCCAACTTCTATCAATTTTTTTTTAAAGAGAGAGAAGTTTTAATATTTATTTATTTATTTTAGTTATTGGCGGACACAACATCTTTGTTTTTATGTGGTGCTGAGGATTGAACCCGGGCTGCATACATGCCAGGCAAGCGCACTGCCGCTTGAGCCACATCCCCAGCCCTCTATCAATTTTTAATCTGTTTTTATTCCCTCACCGATCTTGTGATTTAGATGCCAGACTTAGTGAATTTTATGTTGTAAATGATAAGTTTTTTAAAAAAAAATATTTTAAAGGGTGTTAGACTTTTTCTAGTTGTCAATTATTTAAGAATCAGCCGGATCTGGGGTTGTGGCTCAGTGGTTGAGCGTTTGCCTGGCATGTGTGAGGCACTGGGTTTGATCCTCAGCACCACATATAAATAAATAAAATAAAGTTTCATTGACAACTAATATCTATCTATTTATATTAAAGGATCAGCTGGATTCATTTGAAGCTTGTTTATAAACTGTTTAGGACAGTTATAACGTTAACTCTACGGCTACTTTAGTCCTATTCCTAAAGTATGACACGCTTAGGGTCTCTAATGAATGAATGTTCCACATAATCAGTAAAATGATTCTAGCTGACAGAAATTTGAACATTTCCCAGTTTTGTGTGAGCTCCGGGAATTGTTTGGTTTATAGCTCCCAATAATTGTTCTTTACCCAGAAGTTTTTCTTTGGCCAGCCATATGCACCCACAGGTTGTTACTAGTCAGTTATTTCTCTGTTTAGTTTTCTTCTCTCCCGGCTCCTGCCCACATGTTCTAGCTGCGCTGATCTCCCTAAACTTTTATTTATTTCTTTGACTCAGCCTGACAACAGGGCTCTGTTTGTTCGTCTGTTTGGGGTGTTTTGTTTTGGCATCCATGTGTTTTGAGACAGAATCTCACTATACTACCCAGGCTGGTCTCAAATTCTTGAGCTTAAGAGATCCTTCTGCCTTAGTCTCCTAAGTAGGTGGGACAACAGGTGTGCACCACCACACCTGGCTTGTTTCCCTTGGTTTTGCCTCCAGCTGGGGTGATGGCTGGCCTTAACTCACAATCCTGCTTTGCCTGTTGTCCAACATCTGATAATAGTAGTTTCATATATTTTGCTGGTCCTCTTGGTTATTCATCATAGCTAGTCCCATGACTGTTTTTCCTTTATAGCTAGTGTGAAAGTATAGGAACACCATTTTTTAAAAATATTTATTTATTGCATTGTAGCTATGCATAATCTTGGAATTCATTTGGCATAATTATGCAAGTATGGAATTTAATTTGCTCCAATTCAGTCCCTAGTACTTTCCCTTTTCCTCCCCCACCCTCCATTTCCTATATTCTACTGGTCTTTCTTCAAATTATCTATAGATTTTTTTAAATTAGTGCATTATAGATATACATAAAGGTGGAATTCACTGTGATAAATTCATATATGTACATAGATAGGATAGTTTGACCTGTTTCATTCCACTGTTTAGGAACACCAATCTTAATGCCCTAAATGGAAGCAAATTGTTCTGATATAGACTCAGACCCATTATTTTAAGAATTACAAATGTATAGTCTACTTATGGAACTTCTTCAACATGCTAATTTAATAAGAAATGTTTATTCAACACTTAGACCAGGAATTGCACTATTGCTACATGGATTTTAAGAAGCATACCATAGCTCTTCCTCTCAAGAAGTCAGAGATAAGCCAGGAAATTAATTTAAGTATAGAAGTAATATAGCCATCCCTCAGTATCCATGGGCAATTAGTACCAGAACACACCACAGATGTCAAAATCTACAGAGTCTCAAATCCCTTATTTAAAATGGCATACTATTCCTTCTTGGTCTTTTGGCTAAGATCAAGTATAGTATCTGTTTTTATCAGTTTACTATCTGATACAACCTCTACCTGAGGACAATAGATTAAATAGATTTTTGGAGCAAGGAGATGTAACAGGAGCTTTCTCTATCTGTTCCATACATCCACCTGGTATTTTAGTAACTCCAGGAATAATGCACCTCACCCCACTCTTGTGGGTTTTTTTTGTTTGTTTGTTTTGTTTTGTTTTTTTAAGAGAGAGAGAATTTTTTTAATCTTTATTTTTTAGTTTTCGGTGGTGCCGCAGTCCGGCTGCAGCAAAATAACCGGGGGGTGACGAACAACTTGTGTAGATTGATACAGCAGGAATGGGAGCCGTTTATTGTAGGACAGCAGAGTTATTTATACATTCCACACAGCTTATCTAACTAACATAAACTCGATACAGCAGTCAACCAATAAGGAATCTCCACACTTAATGGCTTGCTGGCATTACTTCACAAACCACTCCCTCTGGCAAAATGCCAGGCGCCATCCAGACTTGTTTACAGACTCTAACATTTGCCAGGCGCCATCCTGACTTGTTTACAGACTCTAACACAGTGGCACAACATCTTTATTTCATTTTTATTTGGTGCTGAGGATCGAACCCAGAGCCCTGCGCAAGCCAGCCAAGCGCGCTACCTCTTGAGCCACATCCCCAGCAGGTTATTAGCTTCCTTCTTGTCTTCATGTCTCTTTTTTTCTGTCGTTTTCCTTTTCTTGTGGTCCTTTTTCCACTTCAAGCTTCCAGGGTTTAAGAATGGTTTGTTAATAGGTGAGGATTAAAAAAATAAAATGGCAGAGAGTTTGCTATACACATCCTCCCTATACTTTATTTTATATATATATTTATTTTACTTGGTGCTCAGGATCTAACCCAGTTCCTCACATGTGCTAGACAAGTGCGCTACCACTGAGCCACAACCCCAGCCCCTCCCCTATACTTTAAATTATATCTAGACTATAATATTTAATATAACATAAATGCTATGTAAATAGTTGTCTTATTCCATTGTTGAAGGAATAATGGCAAGAAAAGATCTGTATATGCTCAGTACTAAGTTCTAAAAAAACAATTACCATCTTCATTTGGTTGAAACCAAAGATGCAGAACCCAAGGATGCAGAGGACCAACTGTGTATGCATGTATTTATTATATATTGCTATCAGAGTAACACAAGGCTTATGCATAGGTAATATATTGATCTAGCATATTGGGAAGTGTAAACATGTTTAAAAGAAGGTTGTAAATATGGGTTACCTAAACCCAGACCATTTAAAAAATTATTAATGATAATTTCGCCTTTTCTTCTAGAGAGTATTATTGATCATCTAAAGAACCCTATGCATTGATTTTGAGGAGCTTGAAATACATTTGTGTAATTGAGAAATGCCTTTAGCACATTGCATACAGAGGTGTTTTTCCACTTAATGCTTCTTTTAGCATATAATAGTAGGAGGAAGAAAAAAAGATCTGTCATTGAGCAAATCTCCTGGGGATGAACTAGACAATGTTATGTGAAGGAGACACTTACATATGGGTAAGAAAGCCTCCTAATTGCCTGTGAGTAATCTTATGAGAATCAAAAGAAGGAGCTGACAGTAAAGCCATGAAAAGATGAGGAAGAAAAGCACTAGTCAAGATTAGTCAGCCACCTGTCTTCATCCTTTGACAACCATGTTTAGGAGGTTCTTTTTTCCTGATTTTTGGTTACCATAGTAACAGACCTTTAAAATGCCCTCAAATCAATTTACAGAATTACTGCCCATATTGAGTACAGCAACACAAAGAGATTGTTAAGTTGTTAAAATCTATTTTTAAATTATTATGTAATTTAAATGATCCATCAAGCTTTTGGATATATAATTTAGACAATCATGAATTGCATTTTAGCAAAAGGAATTTTAAAATCCTATCCATTATTATTAGATGATGGGTTTAGAAGTTCAATTATTAAAATATGTCATTTCAATGAATGACTCCTAATTAATTTTAAATAAGATAGAATTCACAAATGTTCTGAGCCTAGTTTTAAAAACACGTTTATTATTATGCTTTACACTCTTTGGTACACTTTTAGGAGTCATTCATGGCTTTAGCTAATTGCACAGATAATTTTAAAGGAATTGCTGTGACTTGGTCTTGTGATCCTCAAAGAGCATATATGATTTCTTTCTTGGCATTGCTAGGTATTGAACCCAGAGCAACATTCATGCTAGGCAAGTATTGCATCCCCTATCCTGATTTAAAACAAAACAAAACAAAAAAACAGTGTTTACACATGTGGAAAAAAATCTGCCTCATGCTATGTATAGTTGTAAAATAAGGCTTGTTTTTAAAAATTTAAAAATTCTAGTGACATCTGAGACTGTTGATTTTTGTTTTTATTTTTAATGATTTTAATTTAAACTTTTTTTTGGTACTGGAGATTGAACCCAAGGGCACTTTACCACTGAGTTGCATCCCCAATCCTTCTTATTTTTTATTTTGAGACAGCATCTGGCTAAGTTGCCAAGGCTGGCCTTGACCTTGCAATCTGCCTCAGCCTCCCAAATTGCTAGGGGATTACAGATATGTGCCAGTTACGGTGTTTGGCTGCCATTTTTAGCAAATGAAAGTTTATCAGGAATTGTACAAATTGAACCTCTTTTACAGGAAATTTTAATATCACTTCTCACTTAACATAATATGGCAGTTACCATTAGTTATTTTCAAGTACTTTGGAGAACTAAACAAAGTCTGTCTAAATTGGTGCAGGAATTTAGGGTTCAGTTAAAGGAAAACTTCTCTCATGCTTTGAGTGATTGATTAAACAATGCTTAATCAATATTCAGAGAATTATGAAATTTCTCTAACTCTAGAAAAAGAATATTTTGTTGTGAGCACTCTTTTATTTCCCATAAATCACCAAAGAACTGGTATTATTTTATTTGAATTACCCGACTCCGAGAATTGGGAGTAATGTAGATATACAGAAATATTTTAGTTTTGCAGTTCCTTATTTTTCCTTACTTTCATTTTCATTGATTTTTCTACCAATTAATCCTAAACCTAGCCTTGGGTTGTTACTATTCATATTATATCCCTTGTACTGATTTGAGTGCTTACATGTGCAAAGGATTTGACTTTTGAAATATGTAGAGTGATTCATTCCTTAAAGCTGAAGTCCATAGTTCCCTTTTGAATTTCAAATAGTACCACCATATTAAAATAAAAACTTGGGGGCTGTGGTTGTGGCTCAGCAGTAGAGCACTCGCCTTGCACATGCGAGGTCTTGGGTTTGATCCCCAGCACCACATAAAAATATATGAATAAAATAAAGGTATTATGTCCAGCTACAACTAAAAAATAAATATTTTTTAAAAAATAAAATAAAAACTAAAAGTGGAATCATTTTATCGTTAAATTAATTTATTGAATAATCTATTTATTTTTGCCCTGAAAACCAAGAAAGTATTCAGCTTTAAGCATTATTAGAATATATCCAAAATAGGCAAATCCATTGAAGAAAGTGGTTTCTTAACACAGGGGGATTCTGTGAAAGTGGGAATAGCTGCTAATGCAGATGGGGATTTCATTTTGAGGTGATGAAAGTGTGTTATAATTAATTGTTCTGATACCTTAAAATGTATTAAACCATAAGCATCTTTGTAGTACATATTAACTTTACAAAAATAAAATAAATCCACTCCCCCAAAAACAAATAATAGAAAACCATTGAACATGCCCAGCTCAGAGAAAATTGGTGGGTGGCAGAGTTAATAGTCTTGAAGATGTTAGTGCTATAGTAATAAAGTATTAGCAAAAAAGATCCAAGGAGCAGAGTTGATTTGCAGCTCAGTCTTAATATAAGAATCAATTAACTTGTGTAGGCTGCTTAATTTTATATAAAGATTATGACACAGAACAGAAAACCTTGGCTACTACTAGATGTGGCAAGGGGAAAAAAAAAAGAGTACATGACATCCTGTGAGAGACTACATACCTTACAAAATGTAACCAAAAAAAGAAAAAACCTAAGTAAATATTCTGAAGGAATCATTGAGATGAAGTCAGCAGGAGAGAAAATTACTCTCTGGAGAAAATCGGCAATTTCAATTTTGCGAATTTTATTGCAAGATCTTTTTAAAGTTCTCTGTTTTCCTGTCAGTAAAATGGTGCCTCTTATTTAAAGGCAAATCTCCCTGTGTTTGTACTACTGTTTCTCTTGGTTACTCTACATAAATTTGGTTACTGATTTAATTAAATTTAGCTACTAAAGAACCACTTTAAAATCAGAAATGTCTTAAACAGAATGTCTTCTGAAGAAAAATAGCTAGCAACAATTCTAAGAGATAACAATCATAATGGGAAAGAACCACCAGTATGTGGTCAGACATTATAATGTCCTAATCTCCTAACCAAAGATAAAATATAGGTTGAGTTAAATAACATAACATGCACTCTGGCAGAGTAAGTACAATAAATAAATGAGAAAATGCTGTCTAAGAAATTGGAACTAAGCCCCAAAGGGTCTCCTGACTCTTACTTCATTCTTTATAATAATGAAAACTATCCCTCAATACCTCAATTTATGTTGTGCATACATCTATTTTTACTGCAACTGTTTACTAGAGAAAAAAAAAAATCTTTATACTACTGCAGGGTGGAATTTTCTATTAATGAAATGACTTGTTAATTCCCAGAAATCTCCAAGTGGGATATAATTTAGCTGCTACTAGAGACCAAGGGGACCTCACTCACTTTATTAAGGAGTTTTAGAGAAAACCCTCAGCTAATAGCTCATGTCACTTGTTTTTAGATCATATAAAACAAAATTGATGTTAGTCCAGTCTGCAGGCACTTAGATTGGCTTTATAGATGACAGGCTGACTCACCCTCATGAGCGTCATCTTTTTTATTCCGGAGGCTTATTAGCAGTTCATTGGCAAGGGAGAGACTACATACCTTACAAAATGTAACCAAAAAAAGACACACACACACACACACACGCACACACACACATGCGCACACACACGCACACACACATACACACACACACAAAAAAAACTGGTCATCAAATGAATCCAGGTGCCAGAATCTTCCAACAGGTTTTATCCCTTCTTTTAGCAATAATCAATAATCTAAAGATACCAAATGAGCCATTCAATTTCTTCAGTAAAACTCAAGCTAAGGCAAGGGTATGGGTATCGTTGGTTTTACATGAAGAACTACCTGTACTAAGAATTCTACTTATGAGTGAAACAGAAAGGTAAGCTAAGTACAGAATAATAGACTCCAAAGGGACACAGGAATTTTAACTGCATGTTAAAGACAAGTTTTCAGAGAGGGGGAATTATATACTAGAGAAAGTATTTCAATTACTATCTTTGGTACAAAACTATATATACATAGTATATGCATAGTATATACTGTAGGTTGAATATGCTTTATCCAAATGCTTGAGACAAGAAGTATTTTAGGACCTTAGTTTTTCTGGGATTTCACAGTGTTTATATAGATTTTACTGGTTAAGCAACCATAATCTAAAAATCCCAAATCCAAATGCTCCAAAATCCTAAACTCTTTGAGCATCATGTTTCTCTCTCTCTCTCTTTCTCTACCCCGCTCCCTTTCAGAAGAATAGTTTATATTCTCTTAACTCTAACTAAACAGAGGGCAGATTACAGATAATTCTGAAAAATATTGAAGAGTAGTTTGGGGGAACATCCAGTGTCCTTTTCTCTCTCCTAGTAGGGAAGATGTCCACAAAAACAAACTTACTGACCATCTAACTTTTCACTGCATGATTTTTTTTTTTTTTTTTTTTTACTCTGGGCCAGACACAGTGGCACATTCCTATAATCCCAGAAGCTCAAGAGGCTGAGGCAGGGGGATCATGAGTTCAAAGCCAGCCTCGGCAAAAGTGAGGTGCTAAGCAACTCAGTGAGACCCTGTCTCTAAATAAAATATAAAAAGGGTTGGGGATGTGGCTCAGTGGTCGAGTGCCCCTGAGTTCAATTCCCAAATTCTTACTCTGGGAAAACAGCATCTCCATACAATTTATCTTTTTGAATGTATATTCATTTTTAGGTACAATTCATTGCACAATGCTTTTTGAATGAATGTTCATAGAAGAGAAAAATAAAGAAAACTGTATATTCAAGGGCAGGAAACCACTAACATTATCTCTCAAATGGTTTTTGAATCATCTGCAGAAGGATCAACTAGCAAGTGCGTTATAGGCAAATTCATGGGCCAGATCCAAGAATTAATCAGAATCTCTGGAGAGAGGGTTCAGCAATCTGCATTTTTCACACATCCTATATGATCCTGGTATATCCTAAACTAAAAATCACTGCTACATTACTGCCAGCTTAGGAAATAAGGTACATCTTTCCTTGAATTTGAGGACTGAGCTGTGAAACCAATGTTTACTAAGGTCTCTTGCCACAGTCACTCTGATTTAAGGAACTGGAGGTGGCAGAAGCAAAGATGAAAAAGACAAACAGTATTTGATTTTATTTGCAGTGCTGGGGATCAAATGACACATGATAGGCAAGCATTCTACCACTGAGCTATACCCCCAGAGCAGAGACAAAATAATTTCCCTTCAAATAAGACCCCAAATTCATATGTAAGAATATGTGGATTATCATGTACAACCATAAGAATGGGAACTTATACTCCATACATGTATAATATGTCAAAATACATTCCTCTGTCATGTAACATAGTTAAAAAGAATAATTTTTTTTTAAAAAGAATATAGGGATTTTTGTACTAAAAATACTAAAATCCTAAAAATAATACTACTACAGATATTAAGAGACAAAAGTACTATCATACTAATGTTTTCAAATGGCATAAGAATTAATAATCATGTTTGACATTTTAGATTTTGATTCCAATTAAAGTGAACAAGAAACAAAAAACAAAACAAAATTCAAAACTTGTGTTCAAGTGCTCTGCTTCTCTGAGAAAAAAAGTAGTTCTTTTAAATTTTTTTCCAGGTAATTATGACAATGCTAATTAGCTTTTTTAATAAAAAGGTGAGAGAAATATTTTTTTCCCCATAACAAGACATCAAATTCCTTCTCTTCTTGCAATTTCCAAGCACTAAGAAGTCACCCACCCTCAATTCATAAGGGGAGGACAGCATGCAGATATGTAAATAGCATTACGGATGTAAGTAATATCCTGCATCATGAAAAGAAGGAAAGTACAAATTAATTTACACATAAAAAGATCAACATGGCTGATTGCTTCATCTGAACCAGAAATCTCTTTTTTTTTTTTTAAGTTTTATGGCTACCCAACATTTCAATTATTCATATAAGACATTTTATAGCACTCATTTACGCACTAGGCATGAATCATCATAATGTCCACATATTATAAATACAATAAAATCTCAAACCAAAACAACAACCATCTTCTCCTCTCCCCCCAAAATTCTCCAATGCTAAAAATTCAGTCAACTATCACCCTTAATGCTCAAGGTTTAATGCTAACTTCAAAACAACTTAAAACATGGCTGACAAATATATACCTAAGCAAAGTAGATAATCAGAACCACACTCTAAGTGTCACTGTACCCCTCTCCTTCTACTACCTATCCATCTTCCTCACTTATTTAGACATAAACCCCAGAATGACAACTAAGAGGGAATCGGGGTGTAGCCCTGTGATATAGAATGTGCTTAGCATGCACGAGGCCCTGAGTTTAATCCCCAGCACCAAAAAAAAAAAAAGGAAAAAGAGAAGAAAATTAATAAAGCTGCTGAAGAGATTGCTTCTTTAAGAATTTTTTCATGCCTGACTTTGTGGCTTACAACCTGTAATCACAGCAGCTCAGGAGGCTAAAACACAAAGATCACAAATTTAAAGCTAACCTGGGCAATTCAGTGAGACTCTGTCTCAAAATAAAATTACAAAAGAAAACAGCTATGGATGTAGCTCAGTGGTAGAGCATTTGCCTAGCATGCACAAGGCCCAGTACTGCAAAGAAAAAAAACAAAACAAAACCATAAAACAAAACCCAAGAATTTTCACAAACCCATTATTTCCCAAATAAACTTTATTTTGAAAAAAATACTACAACATAGTCATATAAACTTAAATATGACACACAGAACAGTAACAGTGAGTCAAATTATATACATGTGAAGTCACAGTTCATGTCAGATCATTCCTACTAATGGAAGGGTACAAAGGTACAGCTAAACCAAAAATGCAGACAACTTAAACACAACCACAATATATGTATAAGTTTTCATTTTGTACTTAAGTACAAATGTTTAGATGAGACTTGATAAAAATTCACACAAGATAAAAAAAATATGCTTCCCAAATAATCAAAATTTATTTTACTTTTCTCACTGTCACATAGATGACATCAGTAATGTCTATACAAAGTAGCACCACGGGTCAAGCTACTTTCCTTTGTGATTCAACATGATGCTTTCTGTATCTTGACTTAGAACCTCTCCAGGTGCAGGAAAATGGAGTAATGACTTAATAATTTTCAAGATAGAAGTGATTTATTCAGAGAAAGGTGTTGTAGTATATAGCCTTCTAAGAATTCCATGTGTTATTGAGAAAAATATCAATATGTAATCAGTGAAAGCAGCATATATATAATTGTTCATAATTCTTTTAAAAAGTGGAAGTAAATAGGAATAAAAGAACGAAGGTAACATAACATCTGGAACCTCTCACTGTTTGGGGTATCTGAGGCAATTCAGAGCCAATCCCGAGATTTTCTATGAAGTCAGGGCCATTCCTGAATCATGGGGAAAATTCTAATTCTCCAGAAACAACCAGGGAACAGTTTCAAAGGATAAGGACCCTAGCTACAATGGATTCAAACAGATTTACCCAGTCTTTCATTAGTAGAGGGCAGCAGAAAGACACTGAACTTAGGGACTGTAAACTGGTTCTACATGTTAACTGTTGACCTTGGACATAATAATCCATCTCTTGGAATGACGGTTTTCTCATCTCTAAGTAGAAACTGTAAGATCCAGCTTATTGCATAGACTTCAGAGCAATGAGAATCAAAGACAATATAATGCACTTGATGGGAGGGGAGTAAAATTTAGTGGCAGAGAGTTTGCCTCAAGTGTGCGTCGCCCTGGGTTCTACACCCAGCAGCACACACACAAACTAATAACAATAATGCACCTGATGATTTTGTAAATTATAAGGGACTATTCCTAGTAAATGAAGATCTGGGGACTTCTTTCTTAAATATTAAGGATAAAAGTCAATTTGAGATAATATTATAAAAATCATTACTTTTTAAAACCAGGACAGGTGTCTATTCAATAGTAGCTGCTAAACGTCTACCTCACTTTTTGATGAGTCATAAATGCGAAAAATTTGTTGGCTTATTAATTTATCTTATAATACAACATTATTATGCAATAATCTACTTGTTGTAAACTGTATTCATTAAAGAACCAGGAGAGTAATCTGCTAGGCTTAAAAAGTAAACATTGGATATAATACAAACTTTTTACCACAACTACAATAATTTGATATTTCATTATAAATAAAGAAACATATAAATGATTTGTCCATTTATCTTAACCGGCCATTAGTCATGAGGAATCCAACTCCATGAAGCCTAAGTCTTAGGCAGAATATTCCAATGCACATCTGCTCCTAGTTCCCAACTCTTACTTCAGCATTGCACACCTCCTTAGTAAAACAGTAGCTGTCAACAAATAAAAGTCCACCCTTTTCATTCTGTCCTCAAGCAGAGATTCAGAGGCAGTCAAAGACAAACTCTTTCATTATAACCTGTAAAGGGCAAGCCCTGGGCTATTGCAAAAGGTTTTTCAAATATGTCAGTATCTAACTTTGAGAAAATAGAGGGAAGCAAAAATGAAGGGGGCTAATTTATGCTATAGCCTGGTCTCATGCTGTGCCATGTTTCCAGTTACAATATTTTCAAATTGCAACAAAACAAGTAAAAGAAGGCTTCATATGTGAAAGCAGAAAATGTCCCAGAAGTCTTCTATTCAAAGACAAATTAGTTGTTTTTTCCCCAATAACTTACCCCAAAGAAACGAGTACTTGGAAACCCTGAGGGGTTCTTTAAATCATAGCCAGAAAAATTATATATATATATATATATGTGTGTGTGTGTGTGTGTGTGTGTGTGTGTGTGTGTATACATATATATACACACACACACACACACACAAAGAACAGAATGATGTTAAAAAATAAGTCTTTAAGGACAACAGCCTTCTCTTTAAAGATGAATGTTCTATAACATTGGCAGACATATCTCTACAACTCATCATGTGTATATGTAAATTCTCTGGCAGATATAAATCCATCTTTGTCTTCATCTTCTTTATCAAAAATATCCTCCACCAAAACATCATGATGACTCTCATTCACCACTGCACCATGCTTTTCAAACTCTTTCTTTAAATACACTTTAACCTACAAAATAAAAAATCTCATTAACAACTTTGATTAAGAAGATACCACACTGTTAATCAATATCATAGACATTGACTGGTAGTTCATTTAAATAATATATAAAGTGCCAATTTCTTTATGCTTTATTGCACTAGTAAGAGAATTATAAGAGTTTTTACCCCTTAAAAACTGTTGTTATACTACCATGGTAGAGACACAAAATATTGCTGAGGCAAAGATAAGCTTACACATATAAATCTTACATCAAATGGTAGGTTTTTATTATCTCAAACACACACCATGAACACACAGTACCTACTTTTTTGTTTGCTTGTGTCAGACGTAGAACTCACTTTTATTCTTGTAATTTTACACTTGAAAGTTGACATTCAATCTCATAATCCACAGTTAGCAACTAATTTATAAACATTTTTTATTTGTTGTTTTTAAATATACCTAACAGTGGAGTGCATTTTGACGTATTATATATACATAGAGTACAACCCATTCCAATTAAGATCCCATTTTTGTGGTTGTACATAATGTGGAGTTACACTGGTTACGTATTCATACATAAGCAAAGGGAAGTTTTGTCTGATTCATTCTACTGTCTTTCCTATTCCGTTCCCCTCTCCCTTTCCTTCATTCCTTTTTTTGTCTAATCCAGTGAACTTCTATTATTCCTTCCCTACCCTCCCTTGTTGTTGGTTAGTTAACATCTACATACCAGAGAGAACATTCAGGCATTGGTTTTTTGGACTGGCTTATTTCACCTAGCATGATATTCTCCAGTTTCATCCCTTTACCAGCAAATGTCATAATTTCATTCTTCTTTATGACTAATATTCCATTATAAACATTTTTTAATCCTTAAACTGTACATTAAGATCCTCTGACCCTAAATTTATCACTCTCCTTCACATCTGAAGAAAATTATTAATTTATTAAGTTCCACACATAGTCCCATTGACATACATTTAATACTGAAGTCCTATACTCACAGTATAATTAAGAATCATTAGTATCAAACTAGCCTGAAACCTGATTGTGTTCCTGGATCAGGGTACCTGTAGTAAATCCATAAATCCAAATTAAGACACGAAATTAAACTAGGGTGTATAAAACTTATTAAAAATATTTCTAGGCGGATGCAGTGGCACATGCCTGTAATCCCAGCAGCTCAGGAGGCTGAGGTCGGAGGATCTTGAGTTCAAAGCCAGCCTCAGCAAAAGTGAGGTACTAAGCAACTCAGTGAGACCCTTTCTCTAAATAAAATACAAAATAGGGCTGGGGATGTGGCTCAGTGGTCAAATGCCCCTGAGTTCAATCCCTGGTACCAAAATAATAATAATAATAATAATAATAATAATAATAATAACAACAACAACAACAATAATAATAATAATTATTATTATTATTATTCTAAGCAGAGTAAAAATTAACATTAAAATCTTATTAAATTTGGGGGGTTAGGATATAGTTCAGTGGTAGCACATTTCCTTAGCATACACAAGGCCTCCTTGTGTATGCTCCACAAAAACAAAACAATTATTAAACTTCAGCCTTATAATATTTTATTCAATGAAGCTTTCAAAATACCTCAATTAATTGGGAAGAATAATACGTAGTAATTTTTTTGTCTAGCACTTAAAAATGGTTATGAAATTACTATCACTTTTTAAACATCAAAGTATGCTATAGATATTTTACTTTTCTGCTAGACTTGGCTAATATCTTCTATGGAAAAACACCAAAACTATTGAGTAAAATATACTTTTAACTCAAGAGGTACTTGATTAACTTTCCTGAATTTATCAGTATCATTACCAAAATCTTCTAGGATTTATTTTTGTTTGTTTATTTTTAGTTCTGGGGAATAAAGCCAGGGTCCCACACATGCTGGGCAAGTGCCCTACCACTGACCTACATTCCCCATTTCTCTTTCAGGAATTTTTAAGATTTGATTCCATAATTATAGTTCTAGTTTACAAAACTGTAATTTTATAGTTCAACTTATGAAAAGGAAAAAATGTGCTCATAATCAACTTCTTATGTATTTTTTTTGGTCCCTCAATAATCAAAGGAGATTCTAAACAAATTATGCTACATGTTTCCTGACTTAATATAAAAAGCTACACTTTCCATTATCCAAACTAAGAAATATTATAGAAATGAAAAATTATTCATTCTGAAGTGTCCATGTATGTCTGTTGGTAGGTCTGCCTAGAATCTTTCCAAATTTTTATATCAAGAGATTTTAATCAACTATATACTAGAATCAAACTAAATAAGGAAAAACTTATATTTTGCAAAAATAGGGCTAGAAGTGTTATCTTGGTTATAGAGCACTTGCCTAGTATGCATGAGGCCCTGGGTTGGATGCCCAGCACTGCAAAATAAAATATAAATAATTAAGTTAAACCATTTCCCAATATGTTTGATAAAAGTAAGCTACTCATTTTCATTTGTATTCCACTGAAGACACTACTGATCAATCCAGTTTTTTTTTTTTTTTCTATGCAGTCAACCATGGAATTCTTTAGCATGGTTGGGATGTGTACTTGCCATTCTTATTTGTTTGTGTATTTATTTGTTTGTTTGTTTTGGTGCTAGGGAGTGAACCCAGGGCCTTTTACATGCTAAACATATGCTCTGCCCCTGAGGTCTGCCCCCAGTTCCAAAATTCTTTTTTTCTTTTTGGTGTGTGATACTGAGGATTGAACCCAAAGCCTTGGAAAATGCCAGACAAGCTTTCTACCACTGAACTACATTCCCAGCCCTTTTTATTTTTTATTTGAGACAGGATCTCACTATGTTACCCAGGCTAGCTTTAAGTTTGAGATCCTCCTGTCTCAAATTCAAGATCCTTCTGCCTCAGCCTTCCTGAGTAACTGAGATTACAAGTATATACAATCAAACCTAGCTCCCAGAATGTTTTAAGATTGACAATGGCTAGAGTGATGACTTCTGTTTGGACCCTGCTCTCCTTTACTGTTTGGAAGTAGTTTTGGTACTAAGAATAGCTGTCTAGTTGCCAGTTCTTTTCTCACATCAAATTCTTCCGCTGCTCATATGGCTTTAAAATAATCCTGATTAGCTAGGTGCAGTGGCACATGCCTGTAATTCCAGCAACTCTGGAGGCTGAGGCAGGAGGATCACAAGTTCAAGGCTGGCCTGGGAAACTTAATAAGAACCTGTTTCAAAATAAAAAGGGCTAGGATGAAGCTCCATGGTTGAGTACACCTTGGTTTAATTCCCAATGCAAAACAAACAAAAAAAGGAATAATCCATTGGTTCTAAAAGACAGAATTTACATTCTAATGTATGATTCATTCTATGAAGAGATTTCTTTGGAAAGGCATATGAAAATCTGATTTTTAATACAGAAGTAGCAGCAAAAATTAATCTTGTGTGTAAGACTACTCCAAATTACTCTCAGTGCCAAAAACATACACGTGGAAGCCTTTAATACAGGATCTACACTTCTTAGAGAATATCTTGCACAGAACCTCTTAAAACAGAGCATGGCAGTGGGGATAACTTGTTTTCTTAATTTAAGATGTTTACCTATTGCTTGCATAACATGTGTAAAAAATATTTGTAATTTCCAATATTCCTCTGAGAAGACCTTTTTGCATTCCTTCAACAGATGGTGTTTATTCAAAATCCACTGCAAAAATAGGAGCTCTGCTAAAAGGTACCTGCTGAGGAGTGGCCTGCAGAGTGACCATAGACCCAGCCTGACCAGTAACGCTGCTACTCTACCAGCTTGGCTTGGTGACCGATCCATAGTGCCTGTTGTTAATCTGAATCTAAATAAAGCTGAGCATTTGGAAGACAGATGTCTTTCGATCCATTGAATGAACTAGATCTTCTTTTCTATCAAGAGTCAGAAGTCCAGACACTCCTAAAAGCAGATTAATTGTGGCTCTGGTAAAATACTTGAATAAATGTCTAAGAATAGAAGAAATATGCAATACTGACTGAGCCTTATCCTGAAATTCCAGTCTCAAAAATTAGAGTAAAGTCCAATCTGATAAATGCCTAGACTATAAAAATTTTTTATTTTCATTAAGATGTTTAAAAATATAAACAAAACACTGCTCCCCATTCCTCATCAGATTCACCACAATGCAATTCAACCTGTATTGTCATTTTTAATAATATACACTCTGTCTATATAGTTTCAATTCCTTCTCCCCCGACCCCCAACATGCAAACATATGTTGCACATTTAAGTGGTTTAAAATAGTTTAAAATAAAGAAAAAAGGATGATGAAACTCTATGGATTAATGTAGATGCTCTCTCTATATATGAATAAAGCAAGTTGAACAATATGTATAATGTGCTACCTTTGTTGGAGGAAAAAGGAAAATAAGAACATGCATTCACATAAAGAAACACTGGAAGGACACACTAGAAATCAATGAAATTGGATGTTGTGGGGACTCACAGGGAAGAAAAGGTCATGGGTAGGGAAAGATTTCTTATTTACTAATTTATATTGGGTTGATTTTTTAAAATTTTTTTTTAAAAATTCTTTTTGGTTATAGATGAACACAATATCCTTATTTTATTTATTTTATTTTTATGCGGTGCTACACATGGAACCCAGTGCCTCGCACATGCTAGGCAAGCACTCTACCACTGAGCTGCAGCCACAGCCCACTTGGGTTGATTTTTAAACCATGTGAATGTGTTGTATATTCAAAATTTTTAATGAAAAGAAATTGTAATTTATCTTGGATTAAAAAAAGAGGATTGGGGGCTGGGGTTGTGGCTCAGTGGTAGCATGCTTGCCTAGCACATGTGAAGCACTAAGTTCGAACCTCAGCACCATATAAAAATAAATAAATAAATAAAGATACTGTGTCCAACTACAACTAAAAAAAGAAAAAAACACATATATATGTATGTATGTGTATATGTATATGTATGTATGTGTATATATATATGTATATATATATATATACACACACACATATATAATGAAATTCCAGTATATATATATATATATATATATATATATATATAAATTTACATATCTCTCTATATATGTATATATAGATATATAAAGGGCATATAAATGGTAACATTATGAGTGTGATAAATTTAGTGGGTGCTGATCATGACCCCAGGGTTCTTAAAAAATTGACTTATTTGAGACTTAATCATTTCCTGGCCATTAGAATAAAATTGACCAAAGCATTAAAAAAAGACTTGACATCTGACCAGCCAGGCCAGCATAGAGAGTGTAAGTAGGTAAAAACCCAAACCAAAAATAACATAGAGATAAATATCCACCTCTACTTATTCTTCCACAGCAGCCAGGCTAAGACAGTATGATCAGTGATGACTGAAAAAGCCTGAGGTACAGAGAGAAGCCCTTCCTCCTACCCAAATACTGTGGGACTGGGGGTAGCTGAGGAAGGTCCCCTACTGGGGAGAACCCATCTCCTTTCTCCAGGTGTGAAGCTGAACAAAACTAGACATACAAGTTGCTTGCCGCTAATCTCAAGGAAATGACTACCAAATGCATTTAACAGCCAGTCTGCAGTTTTAAACAGAAACTGTTCACATGAAATACTTTTCAGAACATCTGTTTCTTATGCAGTAACTACAAATGGGAACTGTGTTACCAGTTTTCAAAGACTCAAGGTGAGAACAAGACACAGTGAATTCCAAGCACCAAAGAGAAAGAAAAAAAGCAAAAGACTGAATGGTGTTTATTTTTCTTTTTGTAGGAGTGTGAATGGAACATGGGCCCTCCAGCCTCTACCCCTGAGCTACATTCCTAGTGCTCAATGGTGCTTTTTAAGTCTCAATATATTTCTTCCAAAACAATGATTTTCCATGAAAAAGCAAACTTTCACAGCATGAATATTTTAAGAAAACTTATAAATAAAAATTTTCCTGAATAAAAATAAATTTTCTTTAAAAATATATTTACAAAAAACTGAACCACGAAAACAAACAAACAAACAACAAGTAGGAATGTAGGCAGAAGGAAGGGTCACCTCTTGTTTAGAGAGTTTCCAGTCATCGTTGAGATCCATTTCTTGGAATGATTCATGTGATCTTGGTCCATTTCGAATTTCTAAGAGATCTATGTTGAATATCAATGTACTCTCTGGGGGAATTTTACCTGTCATTACAAAAGAGGTAGGAAGATTTTATTTAAAATATACAAAAGTTTTAATAACAGAAAACTTATGGTACTGGTCAAATTTTATTTATTTATTTATTTATTATTTTTTTATTGGTTGCTCAAAACATTACAATGCTCTTGACATATCATATTTCATACATTTGATTCAAGTGGTACTTATGGTACTGGTCAAAATATTTTTTAACTGATTAAAATGGAAAGCCAACCTACGATTATCACATATAATGAAGACAATTGTACTCTAGTTAGATTTCACTCAAATAGAATAGAGTAAGGAAGGAATAATCAAAACAAGTACAGCAAAAGTATCTTATTTTTGGCTTGGCAATTAAAAGGAAAAAAAAAAACATAGACACACACACACACACACACACACACACACACACCCAATAACCTGGATACTAAATTTAAAGCATAACTAAGATATTATGTATTATATGTCAAGAATGACTTAAAGGGTCTTAGAAAATTCAGAGTTAATTATATTACAATTGATTTACTAACTTTCAGGTAAGAAAGACCTGACATACAAATTCATACTATGGTCTATCATTTCTATCACTGGGAGACAGTTTAAAATTGAGTGAGCCTGGGTGTCATACTGTCTGGAATTGAAGTTTACATTAGCTCATCTCTAAGCCTCAGTTCTTACATTTGTAAAATACAGATGATAATAGGAGTCTGTTGGGAAGATGAAGGGAGAAAATCCATACAATAAAATAAAATATTCACCAATGTGCTTGATAAATAGTAAGTTCTCAATGTACATTACTGAGATATAATTTTCTAACAACCTTTACAAAGAATGCAGGAAAATTCATAATTCTCAAAAAGTTAGGAAACACCTCTTCTGATATAGAACATCACACAAAAATTGCAGATATGTTGAAGAAATTAAAATGAACTTCTGAGAAGGTGATAACAGATCTTTAAATGTGAAAAGAGCTTTGTTAAAGTCCCAGGGTACTGAAAAGCAACATTAAACCCTTTTGGGAAGCAGGGACAATTGATGTTTGAAACTTATTTACTCTTAACTATATTTAATATAAAGGTTTGGGTCAACTTGTTACATGTTTCTTAGTTGTCCCCCCACCCTTGTATTTCCATAAAAGAGCATTTGCAAGTTTTAAAGGGACAACACTTACACTGTTATCATTCCAGCTTACCTTTCCAGCTGGAAACAGAGAAGGGACATGCATTACTAGATCGGTGAGAAAACCGGTATCTTTCCAAGGAGGCATGCAAGCAAGTACTAAAAGACTAAAAATTAGTGTTAAATTCATATTAGGGGAATTAGTTTCATGGCAATAAGTTTGAAGATGACTCAAATTTAGATCTCTACATGTTATAAAGTAAAATGAGTTAATACAGTATGGAGAAAGACTAATAGATTAATTCAACATATATAAATATTTAAGTTGAGACAATAAAGACACAGGATAGTGAAAAAAAAATACTTTCAAGCTTTAGAGAAACGTTTCCTAGATATTCAATTTTCTTCTCTGAAGAGGGCTATAATTAAAATAAGAACTGAGTTTGGCTAGTAAATCCTATTCTATGAGTACAACTTCTACTTTAGAATATGTTATGATTCATATAAAGCACCTAGTTTCCTTCTCAGGACACTGGGGATAGAGACCTTGATCCATACTTTGTTAAACTTAGACCTAAGGACCTAAGAAATCTATATCATATCAGAGTGGTTCTCTATCTGGTTCTGAGATCTACTTAACTTTTTTTCTTTATTATATAGTTAATACTTGCTCATTGTAGAGAACTTGGAAGAGAGAACCAGAAGTAAATATAATTCCCAGTATCACAGTCCATTGTTAACATTCTTATTTATTTTCTTATAATTCTCTTTCTCTGTGTACATAGTTTTTCCTATACTTATTACCATAGTATACATATTATAAGTTTTCTACTTTTATATTATACATGTTGATCTAATTTTTAAAAAATCTTGGAAAATGCTAGTTTTTAGGAACTGGGGTACATTTATTTTTGCTGAAGTCTTATCATTACATACTTAGGCTGTTTCTAATTTTTTGGTAGCAGTGATGAATACCCCTCTTGACAAATCTTTTAATATCTGATTATCCCCTCAGATCACATTCCAAACAAGGGAATTATAGCACTAACACACCAAACATCTAAAGGCAGCTTGGTAAAATCACCAAGTAGCCTTTAGAAATTGCATGGGTTGGGCTAGGGTGGTGGCTCAGTGGCAGAGCGCTTGCCTGGCATGTATGAGGCACTGGGTTTGATTCTTAACACCACATATAAATAAATGAATAAAATAAAGGTCCATCAACATCTAAAAAATAAAAATAAAAAAAAAAAAAGAAAGAAATTGCATGGGTTCCCACTTGAACACCAGGTATATGTATCTACCCTGGAACAAACTGGTAAGAAGGTTCTTTGGCCCAGTCAGCTGGCTTGCTTCTGCTTTGCGACAGAGAATTAATTCATTTCAAGTTACACCATTATTTTTAAATAAATTAATGAAACTTTTATAAATATATTTTAAAATGAGAATAAAAAGAACCCCTAATAAGAGCTGTGCTGTGGGAGACTTGGTGGTTGTAAGCCACATACAGCCCACATGTCAAACCATAACCAGTATCTTCATAATCTATATTTCAAATGTTAGACTCATCAAAACACTTACGTTGAGTGATATTTCTTTTTTCAATGTTAAACAAATTGGTGAGTTTTGGTTTGGGAGGGTGAAAAAGTTCAGGAGACACATGGCAATGATATTTGCACAATGATGTGAATGCCATTGAACTCTGTACTTAAATATGGTTCAAATAATAAATGTATATTATACAAAATTTTAAAAATTACCATATTGGTGGTTTACTATTAGTATTAATAGAGTTCAAGGTTTCAGAACCTCATTTCATTGTTAGCTCAGTTTTTCATTTTGTTGTTATGGCCTTAATTGGCCATTTTAAGTGATTATCAAGAAATAATCATATTTCCTAAAGGAATGTAGATAGCCCTCGATTTTTTTCTAGGGAAAAGAAAAAAACACATAGTAGTTACTCTAACTTCTGCCTCTGAATTCAGAGAAGAACTCTAGTGCTATAGTAAATAAAATAAAAATGTGATTACCTTTTCCTTCTTTTCCATATCCCAGGGCAGGAGGAATAATGAGCTTTCTCTTCTCTCCTACGCACATTCCCTTCAAGCCCTGGTCCCAGCCTTTGAGAGCCTCCAGGATGCCCAAGGTAAACCAAATGGGCTGACCATTGTTATGTTTATGACTATGAGAGAAAGAAAACATATTAGAATTTTTTCCCCCTAGTTCTGGGGACTGAACCCAGGACCTCATGCATACAGGCAAGCGCTCTATACATTAGAACCAGTTAGGAACTTTAAAAAAAATATATGGTTCATTTAGTCCAACCAAGCATCAGAAATTAATAAAAACAGCTATTGTATTTTTTTAACTTTATTTTATTTATTATGTGGTGCTGAGAATCAAACCCAGTGCCTCACATAGGCTAGACAAGCACTCTACTGCTGAGCCACAACCCCAACCCTAAAACAGCTATTCTTTTTTTGCCTACACACACCCCTGACTTCATAGTAATTCAATCCATTACCTATCTTTCTTGATGAAAATTTGATAAGAGTTGACTCAGCTGGAGAAGGGTGGAGGGAATAATAATAATGAACAACTGTTTGTACATTTACTGTGTACCAGGTTTTATTCTAAATTTGCCTCTTTTAACTCTAACAATGATCCTATAATTGGTTGGTACCTTTGGGGGACTGCTTCCAGAACCTATCCCTCTATCCCCAGCCTCCCAATGCCAAAAGATGCTCAAGTGTGTAGTTTTTGCATATAACCTACTGTATATGTTAACTCATCTCTAGAGTACCTGTAATACCTAATACAAACATAGTGCTATGTAAATAGTTGTTATACTATATTGTTTAGGTAATAATGACAAGATAAAAACTCTGAACATGTTCAATACAGACATACTCTTTTTCAAATATTTTTGATCCATGATTGGGAATGCATGAACCTGTAGACAGGGCCAACTGTACCATATAACCCCCTTGTATAAAGGAGGAAATGGAGGTTAAGTGTGCTGTATTTGACCTTAAATATTCCTAACTCTGAAGATTAAGATCTTAGGCACAAAGTTATGCTGTCCCAGGAAGACCACTTAGGTTGCAGACCAGGAAGAAAATAATGGAAAATAGTTGCAATGGGGAAGGAGGATGAGAGCCTAAGGAGATATACAGCCTGCTCATGGTTCTGATGGGTGGGAAAGTATGTTCTTCATCCCTGAGTCACCACTCACATAAAGCCTAATTTTTTCCCGAAAAGTCTATGTGGGGATTTGTAGGGGAGCCAGGAATAGAGGCTCTTCAAGCTCCAGAGAGAAAGGAAATAGTTAGGATATTCTGCTACATGAATTATCAGAGAGGCCAGCATAAGAAAATCAACCTGCTAAGCTCCTGGGGACCTCAAGGGCTAAGTAGGTCTCAGTCCCAAATAGCTCCCTTTTAGTAAAATAAATAAACTGCTGTATTCAAAGATAATCTCATAGATGAGAATAATAAGTCATTCTATTAGGTTTGTGGGTACCATGCTTACAAAATCTTGGTAAATGATACTTTTTTCCTCTTTTCTTTTCTGATCAAAGAAACAAAATACCAACCTTAGAAAATCTGGTAAGGCCAGGAAAAGAATAAAGAAGAAGGAAACAATCTTTTATCCAACATTAACTACATTTGGGCACATTTCTTCATAAGGCTAAGCTATTTACCATATAGACTGTGATTCTAGAAACAGCACATATGCTTTATAGGTTAATCATTTCATAACAGAGTTAGCATCTTCTGACCATTTATGTGTAGCCTGCAAGACAACAATCCCCTCATAAGGTACTAGAACAGTAATAGTAAACTGCTAAATAATATCTCATGACTACCACAAAAATCACTACCAGTTTTTGGTCCTACAACCTGAAAGAAATTAGCCTAGGTGTAAAAAAATTAGACTAGAAATAAGAATGTAACTTAAGGCTGTCTCCACCACCACAGGGACAGGATGTGAGCCATTGGGGTCCCCAGTGTGAGCGAGCTGGTGAGAGAGGCCAGCAACTGCTAGCACAGCACAGTGGGGAAGCATGGTGGCCACCAAGTATTTCTGATGACTAACCTCATATAGACATACTTTTAGAATCCAACAAGACATAGCAAAATCCAGTCCGAGTAGATGAGAAAGCCAGGAATAAAGAGAAAGTAAGACAGAAGCCAGGACCAAGGTGGTTCTAACCAAGAGAGCAGATCCAGTTGAGCTTAGAACAATATTTTTGAAGACATGGATCCCTGTGAAGCAGCCTCAGCAGGAATAATACTCAAGCACACTAGATATCATACAAGCTCATTTTCTTGGTTTCTTATTTCTACTTACTTGGTGGTATTGGGCAGTGAATGATTCTATAATAAAAGTCTCCTTCAGGTCAGCACATTTACCTTATTGAACTGAAATTAAAATACTCCCAAAAGGAAAGGCCACTTTTGAAAAGGTAATAAAAGCAAAATACGTAGACTTTTCTAAATATTGTTAAAAGGCACCCATGCTGACTGGAATAGGGAGTTCAGGTATCAAGTTGAGACCTTGATGTGTACTGATATGGGTTAGAAGGTTATTAATTCTGTCAGCCTCCCTTTTCTCATCAAAATGTGTCAGTATTAAAAAGAAAACTGAGGGCTGGAGATAGAGCCCTTGTCTGACATGTGCAAGGGCCAGGGTTTGATCCTCAGCACTGCAAAAACAAAATGGAACACCAAGAATAAAAAAGATGGAGACATAAGGGAACTCAAATACTGACAGGATATTTGATACTAAGGTATTGTCATTAATTGATTTTTAAGCTGAATACTGATATTCTGATTCTGAGAAATATACAGAGTCTATCAGAGATAGACACTGAAGCATTTACAGATGAGATCATGATGTCCGAAATTTTTTTTTTAAATAATCAAATTTTGGTGGAGTGGGGAGAATGAATGGACAGTATGATAATTTTTGAAATTGGAAAGTGGAATATTGGGTTTAATATACTGTTCTTTGTACTTTGCATATGTTGGAACATTTTCTAATAAAAAGTCACAAAACCTAGAAAAGGGTTTTTATGTAAGACTTTTATAACTTAAAATTTAAAATGCAATCTCACAATATCTGTTTGGAACTTTTTATCTGAGGTAACAGGATGTATACAAGAGTGACATTCAATTTTCCCAAGCCCTACACAAGAGCGCATCTGAATGCCCAGTAAAGGCAGGATATCGAAAAATGGGTCTAGGATGGGCCATGAAGCTTCATTGAATGTTTTGTACTCTCCCTCATTGAGTCATTTGTCTTCCTCTCCTTTGTATATGATGTACTACTGGAGGACAAGAACCTGCTTCTAGTGATCTCTGCATCTCCAGGACCTGACTTATGGCTATTCAATGAGTTTGACAGATGGATAAATGAATAGATGGGTGAAGTCAAATTTTCAGCATCTTCTTAATCTCCAGTAAAGGGCCTAACACGAAGGAAATGCTCACTTAACGCTTTGGGAATGAAATGAATGGAAACAATGCCTGATTGGAAATCATTACACTTGTAAACCTGTTCCATGTTGCAATTTCTTTGTTTATGGAACAGAAATGACAGTATAACCACCTGAAAATCTTTCTTGTAAGACTTTTATAATTACACCTGCTCCATCACTAAAATCTGATTTTCAGAAGCAAGACTAATGAAATCATGGTCTGTGCATTGACTAAAATGTTATCAATCAAAACAAAAGTTAAATAGGTCAATGAAATAGCATTAGTATGTTTTATAAACAGGCAAATAAACAACTGTGTATTTGGCTCTTAAAGTTGCTATGAAAAGTTTTAAGTAAATATCACCTACACCAGATTAAAAATGGAATTAATTCATTTTCCCTAAGAAACAGAGTTTGAGTCATGAAAATTCTTTTAAGCCTAAATACACCCCTGGATATTTCTGCAAAATTTCAGATTCTAGTTATGATTTTTATAATAGAAAGTTAACAGTTTTATGGAGAGCACATGTTCCCAATAAGTCCTTCAAAGGCCTCATGATACAGAATTGGCTTTAGACAATTTTTTTCCCCCAAAGAAGGGAATTAGATATTTCAGTTTTTTGAAAAGAGAAGTAGAACCAACTATATCCAACCTTTCTGGCAGGACAGCTGGCGTAGGCGGGTGGGTTCTTTATTAATTTACCTGCGAGGCATAATTACTTACGTGGAGTGAAATAAGGTGCCGTCCTTTTCTAAGTAACCCTCATAGTGCACCAACATCAAATCCCCTCCTTTCGTTTTGCGATGGCAGATGAACGGCTTCTGGAGAATTTCAATTTTCACTTCTGGCTCAGGGATCAGAGCCCCACTCAAAGAGGGGACTAACAGCGTCAAGACCGCATTCCACAAGAATAACCTCATGTTGTTGGAGCTGGAAAGAAGTCCCTACGAAAACAGAGAAAGGGCCCCTGACTTCATAGAGTTAAAATTTAGCTGAAGAATTAGGGCCGAGGACCTCTGGCAAGTTGAGGACTCCCCCCCTCTTCGGAGACGTGGCACTTCTACTACCAGCAACTTTCCCACGCACAGCAAACTCACCTTAAAGAGTTAAACCCAAGCGGGACCTGACTGGTTCTTACATTGTGGCCCTTGGGAAGAGCGGTCTTCCATTGGCTAGTGGTGCTGTCCCTCAAGCGCCTCGCAAGCCAATGATAATGCAACTATGTAATTTACAGTTTGGTTGAATCTTCCTGAGTGATCCTAGAACCTGGAGAATCCAAGAATTTCTTTATCCCGGACTTTGGGAGAGAGGTTTCGCGCCGCGGAGCTAACCCGAGGAGGTAATATTTACCTCTGTAAAGTACTCCTGCTGAGCGAGGTAGGAGGCGTCTGGGGCCAGGTGACACTATAGGGGTTTCTGGAAAGACTCATTTACTCTCGCCAAAGGAGAGCGGCCCCTCAAGATTCCAACAATCCAAGTTTACTGTGTAAATGTAAAGACAAGGTCCTTGAGGCTTTATAAAGCGCATTCCCGGTGCGTGACTCTTATTGCGACCAGCAAGACAAGTTCTTTTTTCCTTACTTGGAGATAAATTTAGGCTAGGAAAGGTTATCTGTCCTGCTTAAAGTCACTAGATTGCAGAACATTTGAGCTCCGCCTTCAAACTGGATCTAATTCTTTCCAAACACCGCGTAAAAGTTATGGTTGGTAATAATTTGTCACGTAAGTGCTTTTAGTGTAGACGGCAAATAACACATAAGGACGTGCAGGCTCAGGCTTTAAAGAAGAAATACTAATCAGGGTTAGGAATCACACACCCTCCTCTTAGTTTAAATATTCTAGTTCTACATAATTCGGTTGCTTTCAAACGCAATTCATGTTCACTGTAGTCAATTTAGAAGAAACTGTAAAGTACGAAAGTAGGATTTTCAGATGAAGTACAGGAGACGAATATTTGAATTTCAGATAAATAACCAAAAATTTTGTGTATTTTTATTTACTAAGTCTGGCAACTTCACGCTAAGTGAAAAGAATCTTCCACAATTAGTCACTGTAACTTTTTCGTGCATGCTTCTGTGACATTATAATTAAAGCAACTTGGATAATATTGTACACATTTTCTCCTTCCACTTGGTCTATGATTAACATTTTTCCTGATCAAACATTCTTAGAACCGTGCCTTTTCACACCTTTGTGTACTAAGAATTCCCCCAGGGAGAGCTTGTTGAAATGCAGATTTTGTTTCAGAACGTCTAGGTTTGGGGGTGAGATTATGCATTTCTAAGAAGTTGCTAGGGTGTCAAGCCAAAGGTACAAGGGACCACACTTTGGCACCTATTTATACTGGCCTCAAACTCAGTATTCTGTCCTGAAATTCCCAAATTCTTGGCCCGGGAACGAGGTCAGTTCGCCCTATTTTTGGGCACCCCAAGTAGGTGGAATCAATCAGACAACCTTGAAGTTAAGAAGTGAACCCTTAGGGACTAGCCTAAAGAGACCTTCAAACATGGCAAGCTGTCCCCTATACATGCCCTGAAAGTCAACTTTGTCTCACCCTGGGTCTCAGGGACCTCCCTCCTCACCCATGCCTACTCGCTAGCCAGCACTCCGGGACTCAATTTCCCTGCGAGCTTCTTCCCTAACGTCAACCCGACGCCACCGCCGCGGTGAAATCCCGGAGTGGATTTTGGGAACGTGCGCGCGAGCGGCGCACTGGGCATGCGCAAGCGCGGTCCGGGACGGGCGGGTCGCGGGTTCAGGTGGAGCGCGGTGACCGCCGGCGACCGCGGCTGCAGTCGCCACGCTTTGGAGGCTTCGGCCGCCGCTCGAGCCCGCCCGTCGCCTTGGCCCCCTTGTGGACTGCGTGCCGGCCCCACCACCTGGGCCCACTGGCCAGCCGCTACTTCTGGCGCCCAGGCCGCCGCAGTGACCCCGCCCCCGGGCCGAGGATGTGAGGCGGGCCGGGCGTCCCCGCACCAGGCCCGGGCGCCAGCAGTGGGCGTCTGGGCCGTGCCGGGCGATGGCCCTGCTGCCGGTGCCCCTCGCCTTCAGGGCCCGGGGCCAGTGAGGCTGCCGGCGGGTGTGGGAGAGCGGCCCTGTCGCGGCGCGGGCGCCATGGAGGGCGTGCTGTATAAGTGGACCAACTATCTGAGCGGTGAGTGGCGGGTCCTTTGTCTGAGCGGCCGGGGGCGGTGTGGGGACGTGCCCGTGGGGTCGGAGTCGCCGCCCCTCCTGACACCGCCGAGGCTGGTTCGGACCCGGCGTGTCTCCTAGAGCGGTTCTCCTACGGGACCGTGGCACCCCCCTTTGGTTCGGAGACGACTCTCCTGGGTTCCTGATAGCTTCTCGGAAAGCTACAGAAAGCCGGGTTTTGAGGTGCCTTGAAAGGCAAGTTGCCCCGGGGAAGAAGGCGCTGGCGCCGGCTCTGGGGTCCTTTGGGAGTCTCCCACATTGTAGCTAGGGAGCCGGAATCTCCTGGCTCCTAGCCAGATTTCAGTTGCATGCCGGCAGTCACCTGGAATTCCAGGGGTGCTCTGGTGCAAGCCCTTTGGCTTTGGTCACTGTTGGAGTCACCTGCGAGGAGACCCAGGGTTACCCGATTTCAGTTCAACAGTATGCCTGAGGTTTTTATTTTCTTACTGAGCATTTCCTTTGTTTCACAGACTTAGAAACTACCATAAAATAAATGCAAATATGAGCAGGTGTTTCCTTATAGTGCTGAGCAGAATGGCTTAAATAATAGTACCCCCTTTCCAGTTTCTGGAAGTACTTTATTCATGTCTTGGAAAGGTTGAAAACTATTGTTCAGCTGTTTAAGATGATTGAAAATGAGCACTTTTATTATTTGTGCAACAGTATTTAATTTAAAAAATAAAATATGCTGGAAACTATTAGGCCCTTCTTTGCAATTAAATGTTTTGTTTCAGAAAATGGTCAATTTTAATGGCGATATGTTTGAAACCAGAAATGTTCCCAGTATCTGATAAAGGAGGGGAGATTTTCCCACCTTTTCTTAGGATAATTGTTTAAAGGTTGTAGTATGTTGATGCACTGGGTGTTCTAAGGAAGATGAGTGTGTCTGAGAGGATCATTTGGCAGGTAAACTTTGAGGAAGTCACAGTACAGACAAAAGTCCACCTGTTGGGTGTACCCAGAATCTCTTCCCTTTGCATAATATATACTTAGTGATGAATTCTGTTTATTTTTCCTGATATCATTACTAGAGAGATTACTGGAGTGAGGAGAGGTGTTTTCTTTAGAAGACCTGGCCTCTGCTTCAAGGACCTCCATGCATGTCAGCATTTGGATTAGATGAGATGTGGTTAACTCAAAGCTGGGCTTCAGTTTGGTGAACACCAGAAGCTGATTAGCACTGTGCTAATCTAAGAGGAGGAGACATGACCAGGAAATTTTCATTTTGAACTCTTCCTAAGCTCTGAGATATGTGGATCTTATGCCCTTGAATCAAATCTAGTTGCTGGTCCTTGACCCCTTTCCCTCACAAAAGTTTTTTTTTTTTTCTTTTTATATATTTTTCTTTCACTCTCAACACTTCTTTCTTCAGACCTTTCCTTCACCTCCCTCTCCTTTTAAAACCTTATTCTCCTTCTTTCTCTATAAAAATTGAGTTACTTAGTACAATACCTATTTCCTAACAGTGAAATGCCTTTAAATTTTTCCCCCCAGATGGTCCTTGTGTATCTCATTAAAACACAATTTCTCTACAAGAATCTTTTGGAATCTTGTCACATCACATGCATATCATCTGTTCTGTTGGAAAAGAGTCCATATTATCAGGTTTTAGGGTGGAAACTTTAAAGGGGCGCTGGAGCCATTGCCAGAGGTAGATGGGGGAGGTATACACTAGGCAAGTGCTCTATCACTGAGCTATATTCCCAGGCCTTTTTATTTTAGAGTCAGTGTTTTGCTAAGTTTTCCAGATTGGCCTCTGATTTTCCAGATCAACTTCTGGAGTAGCTGGTATTATGGGCATCTGCTATTGAGCCCAGCTCACAGACAGCTGTCTATATTATACTGCATGTTCCTTTGACTTACATGCCATCTTCTTCTGCGCATGCTGTTCATAGAACTCCATCACGCCATTGGCTATTTTTCTGGATGTTTTATGGTTCAGCGCATTCTCTTTCATTAGGAGATGAATTTCCTTTGAAAAGGATTGGTAATAGCCTAGAAGACCATATTGGATTCTTGTTTCCTCCACCCTCCTTTGCTAGTTGGTCTCCTAAAAAGAGCATGTTTGTCAATAACAAACTTTGATGGTTATATCATTACTTTTTCTTCTTCTGAAGCTTATTTTTAAAATTACCCTTTTTTCTTGTGACTTTGCACACAGTAACTTTAAACATATATATATATATATATATATATATATATATAAAAAAATGTATGTAAATATGTATGTAATCCAAGTTCAAGATTATGTCCATTCTGAATTTTTTTCTCCAAAAGGAGTTCATAACCTATTCCTTTTTTAATATAGTTTGCATATTTGGTATGTGTATGTATATATATATATATATAACATTATATAATTATTCCCTATTAAGATATCATGTGGATAGCTTAATATGGAATACTTTGTGTCAGATTGGAGTGGAGAAGTTAAATCAGTTTATCACTTGATACTTTAAATCCTCCTCCCCTTTTTTTGTGGTGCTGGGGATCGATCAAACCCAGGGCCTTGTGCATGCTAGGCAAACTCCATACTGCTGAGCTATAACCCCAGAAACTGTTAATTTTATTCACCTCGTATGGGCACTTTGCTGGATATTTTGCTAGGATCAAGGGAAGCTTCTCCCCTCCTTGAGCTTACATTCTGGTGGATAAGAAAGATTTATTTATCGGATAAGTGATTGGAAGCATGTCTAAGTGGGTGTGATGGGGGCTGGGGCAAGGAGGCTAGTCTAGGTTGTTGGGGAAGACTGCTTTGAGTAATCAGATCCTGAAAGACAAATCAGGCTTGCTAGATGGGTAGACCAAAGCAGAACTGCAGTTGGAGGCTATAAGGAAGAACTTTCTAGGTATAAAAAATGCCAGTGTGAAGTTCCCAGACCAGGACAGAGATCAGTGAATTTGAGGAAAGAAAAGTAGACACATCTGATTGGAGAACTGAGAAGAGTGCAGAGACTACACAGATGCTGGGTGTGTGGGAGGCCCAATATTATGGGGCCTCATAGACTGATTTATATATTTTGGTGTGATTGTCTATATATATGTGTGCATGTGTGAGAGAAAAGTGGTAAGATTTAAACAAGTTTACTCTTTTGCAGTGTAGAAAGTTTTCTGGTCATATCTTTGTATCTCTCCTGCTGTATTTATTTTGTTTTGCCATATCATAGTTATTTTGAGTCTTTTGAACTAAACTTATAGGTATTGATTACTGAATGTTAGAAACATTAAGTCCCAAGAATGGCATCTAAATAGTTTGCATGAATGTACTTCTAAAGTGAAGAAACATAAAATGTATTCTCCTTTTTACTCAGTTGCTAGGCATATTTATGTACCCTGCAAAATAAGTAAATAAATAAATAAAGCTTCTTAGCCATCTGCCCTTTGAAGGGCAGAATAGTGGGTATTCTGGATTTAGTGTTGAATGTCTCTTCAGTTGTTAGAAAATCAAATCTAAGTTGCAAAGGAAATGAATTAAACATTTTACAAAACCCCATATTTTGTGACATATACAATATGCTACTGTTAGCTTCTATATGCTTGTTATTTTTATCTTTCAAGACCTAAAATTTAATCAAGGAGTATTATATGTGCAAGGTTATACATTAATGCTGTAGAGTGCTGGCCCGGGAGTCAGAGACCTGAAGTTAAATACCATCTCCATCACTGCCAACTGCAGTCATTTTACCATTTTGAGCTGTAGTATTTTCCTACATAAAAATAATAAATTTACCAGTTTATAATTCTAAAAATATTAAGAAACTTATTTGCACTTATAGTGTGCCAGCCACTATTCTAAACATTTTTCATATATTAACTAATTTGATCTTCATAGCAGTTTTGAAAAGCAGTTGTCTTTATCATCTCCATTTTCAAGTGAAGACATTGAGTCATAGAGCAATGGGATGAGCCCAGGCTTACATGATAAGTGCATCTAGAGTCAGAGCTCCATTACATAATACTTTTAAAGGTGCTTGCTGCTTGATCATTATATAATTCTTGCTGATGCATAAGTACCTATATTTGACCTAGAATATAAAGCTAGTTGGGAATAGGAGGTTGAAAGGAGTTCAGGAGTGAGGAAGGTTTTAAATGCCCAAAATTGTGCATATGCTTTGCCACAAGGAGATTTTTTGAGTTGTGTTTTTCACTTTGCAGTTTCAAGTCCCTTTCCTGCAGACAGAAGGGTTGCTGTTGAGAGCTCCAGCCAATTGCAGACTTCTTGGTTCTCCAGCAGGTTAGGGCACAAGTACATTGTAGCACTGCATTTCAGAAATAACAAAAGCTTGTATCATGCTGGCCAGATGGTTGTCATTGAGAAGGTGCTATAATTTTGCTTACCCCCACAGCTGGAGAAAGGTGACTGTTGGTCTATGTTTGTGCTGTGTAAACAGTGCCAAGAAGACATCTAGAATATGAGTGATTCAGAACAGGAAACTACAACTGGTCAACATTTTTTGTTGTAATTTTAGCATCTTTTTTGAGTTAATAATACAGGTATCATAAAATTGACCATTTTATATACACAGAGTATAAATTATTACCACATCCAGTTTTAGAACATTTTCATTTTTCTAAAAAGAAACCCTAATAAAACTCACTCACACACCTGTCCCTTGCTCAGAGCGGTCTGTAATCTGTTTGCATCAATTTGCCTCTCCTAGTATAAATGGAATTATAAAACATATATGTGGTCTTTATCTGTAGTTTCTTTTCCTTGGCTTTTTTTTTTTGGTTCATATATGTTGGAACATGTATTAGTACTTCATTCCTTTTTATTGTCAAATAATAATCTGTTGTATGTATGTACCACATTTGCTTATCCATCCTTCAGTTTATGGACATTTAGGTTATTCCATTTGTGGAGCTATTAAAAACAATGCTGAAGAGAACATTTATGTATAAGTTTTTATGTTTTCATTTCTCTTAGATATGTATGTAGGTTAGAATTTCTGGGTCATATAGTAAGTCTTTGTTTAATGATTTCAGGAACTGCCAAATAACTTTCCAAAGTGGCTAAACCATTTTATAGTCTTATTAGCAATCAAAGATTCAGTTTCTTTGCATCCTTGCTGTCATGTGTTATTGATTTTTTTAATTATACCATATCAGTGGTTATGGGGAGGCGGCCAGCACCTTGCTGGGGGGGGGGGGTCCTCCTTCCTGCCCAGGAGGGTGCAAGCCACTGGAGAAAATAAATCAGAAATAATTAGTGAAGAAGAAAAGACAAAGAATCAGAATTATAGTTTTAAAGTACAGTGCCTGATAGATCCAGGCCACATAGGATCTGGAGCTGGACAATTAAAAATTGGCTCCAGTGGTTTATTTAAGGGGGCACATCAAAGGCAGGGATAAAGTTTCAGTGATAGAGTCTTGCTTCTTGATGTTTTGCAGTCAGCAGGTTGATTGGCATCTTGGCAGGTCACACCCATCTCTGAGAGGCTGTACGGCTGCCGCAGGTCAACCCATCTCTGGGGCTGTGTGGGACCAAGTAGAGCTTGAATAGGGCTCACAATGTGTCTGGGTGGTCTTGGCCAGAGGAAATTTCCAGTGGAAGTTCCCAGACACCAGATTCTCCTATTCACTAGGCTGTGATGCCAATGTAATACACCCAAGGATGGCCATGGGTATGAAATGATATCTCATGTTTTTGGTTTATATTTTCCTGATGATATTGATCATCTTTTCATTTGCTTCTAAGCCATTTGTATATTTTCTTTTTTAAAAAATTTGTTTAGCTGTTGATAGACCTTTTTTAAATTTTTTTTTGTAGTTGTAGATGGATAGCATACCTTTATTTTATTCGTTTATTTTTATGTGGTGCTAAGGATCAAACCCAGTGCCTCACACATGCTAGGCAAGTGTTCTGCCACTGAGCTACAACTCCAGCCCAATATAGATCTTTTATTTTATTTATTTATATGTGGTGCTGAGAATTGAACCCAGTGCTTCACACACGCCAGGCACGTGCGCTACCACTGAGCCCCAGTCCCAGCCCACCCATTTGTGTATATTAAGAAACTATTGCCTCACCCAAGATCATGAAGTTTTAGTTCTGTTTTTGTTTTTATACTTTAAGCTTTTACATTTAGATCTAAGATCCAATTTTGAATTAATTTTTGTGTATGATATGAGGTTGGGATATGAGTTCATTTTTTTTTTTTTTTTTTTGTACCAGGTACCAAGGACTCTCTATTTTTCATTATCTTCATCTCTTCTGGTGGTGCCCTACACTGAAACTGAATCCAGGAAGAGAAACACCCAAGCATCACACTTTTGCTTCCAGAAAAAATTAATAATTTTTTAAGGAACTTAAGAGATGTGATAGCATGATCTTATTGTCACCCCATCAAAAGGGGTGTTTAACCATTGAGCCACATCCCAGCCCTTTTTTGTATTTTATTTAGAGACAGAGTCTCCCTGAGTTGCTTAGGGCCTTGCTAAGTTGCTAAGGCTGGCTTTGAACTCGCAGTCCTCCTGCCTCAGCCTCCCAAGCCCAATGGGATTATAGGAGTGTGCCATTGCACCTGGCATGAGTTCATTCTTTCACATGTAGCTATCTGGTGGTTAAGTTTTACCCATTAAATTCCTGGTTTTAGTGTGTTAGTGAGTTTTCCAATACTATGATGAAATAAATGCCTGAGAAATTAACTTACAAGGAGAAAAGATTTATTTTAGTATTGGAGGTTCCCATCCATAATCTATTGTCCCAGTTGCTTTAGGCCTGTGGTAAGTCAGTATATCATAGTAGGAGTATATGTTAGATCAGAACTGCTTACCTCAAGACTAGGAAGCAAAACAGGAGGAAGAGAATTCCACAGTCTCCTTCAATGTCATGTCTCTAAATTTTCACAATTTCTAGTAGCACCGCCTTGGGGTTGAGCCTTCGATACATGAACCTTTAGAGCCATTTCAAGATACAAATTATAGCACAGAGTTACAGCCAGACTATGTAAGTGTTTAAGTACAAAAGGTTGAAGACAGTCCTGAGTTCATACCTTTGCTTTAGTACTTCCTAATGCTGACACCTTGATCAAGTTACTTAATCTCCCTGCATTTCAATTTTAAAATGACAGCAATAATAATAGGCATATCTAGGTTTGTTAAGTCGATAAAATGGATAGTGTATATGAACCTGCTGGAACATAGTTCACTTAAGAATAGGTTAATTAAATAGCTGTTTTGATTAATGATGCCTGGAAAATTCAGTCTCTGTGTATTCATCTTTCTGTGTGGAAACTGTGGCATGACTTCTGAGAATATGTGTATACTGAGTTCCCTAAGTCTTCCCTTTGAAAGTCAGAACTTTATAAATTATAAAACAGAAGATCTAAATAAATCACCAAAATTTTGGAATTGACTCTACAGTTATGTGACTCTACAGTTATGATTCCCTTTGGATATTAATTATAGATCATGTAATTTCATGTTCCGCTGGTCTGTGCTTTTGCCTCCAGAAAAAATTAATAATTTGTTAAGGAACTGAGAGATATGAAAGCATGATATTATTGTCACCCCATCAAAAGTGGCACCATTTTCCCTCTGATCTGATGTGTGATAAGGGCAGATGTTGGGAGTGATCCATAGATTCCTTTACATTCGTTGCAGTGGTAAAGACTGGGGATCATTGTTCTTGGGCCACTTGCCACTTCCTGTTATCATTACTTTCCATTAGGAATAGATTTAACATAGTTGGAAAATCAAACTATGGAGCTATTGTAGTATACAAAATAGATGAATGATACAATAGGGAGGGTATATCCAAAAAAAAAACCACACAACTGTGATGCCCGGGTGTTTCTCTTCCTGGTTTCAGTTTCAATATAGTGTATGGCAGCACTAGAAGAGATGGAGATAATGGAAAATATATAGAGTTCTTGAAAGAGAGAGGCCTGACCTCAGTATTATTTCACATTAAAGAATATAAAATACTTGCTTGAGAATTCGCTCCATTTCCTTCAGAATTGTTCCAGAATAGTCTAAGGCAAAGGGCTCTTTGTTGATTTTTAAATGCCAGAGACATAGACATGGTTTCACCAATCTACTTTTAACACTGACTAGTATCCCTCTTCTTTTACTCATTCATTAATTTATTCAAGAAATATTGAGCATCACTTGTCAGACTCTGGGTGCATGTTGGAGATACTGCTTGGAGTAGGATGTGATCTATGTGTTAAAGGAAATTACAGTCTAGAGGAAATCCTTCCAAAGAATGCAGTGCACTTCCAGTTAAATTTGTGATTTTCACTTGGCAAAAACTTAGAGGGACTACTTTGTATATAGCTGATCCCTAGAGGAGGTTAGGTATTGACTTTGACCCTCTGGTGTCTTTACCAGAATTTTAAAGGCAAATTTGGGGCCTTCTGACAGGCCGGAATGTTTAAGTCTTTAGTCATCCAGGTTAACATTGGAGATATTCTTTTTTGGTTTTCTCCCTCTCTTGGGCTATATATTCAACTTGGATGGACATCAGCCCTTCAGCATCTGAGGCCAATGTAAGAAATCAGAAAGTGAAAAGGAAGAAAGCAAGAAAAAAAATTCTTTCAGGAATGATGAGGGGAAACTTCATGGAAGAGGTGGAACCAAAGGTTGAGTACATTGATGTGGACAGGAGGGGAAAGATGAGGGAACTGCTAGTAAGCAGCAGTGACTTTCAAGGAAGAAAACAGTAGTACCAAAAAAGATGTTCTTTTCTAGGATGAGGAGGAGGGAATATTGTAGTGTTATTGGAATGAGGTTGGATTGTTAAACCTATCTTGAGAGTTTAGAATTGGTATGGTAGAGTCACCCAAGAGTTTTTGAATAGGAAGAGAACAGCAGGTAAAAACAGCATGTAGGGAAGATTAACCTGGCTGAAACATGACAAGAGAGATTGGAGAGTTAAACTGTAGAGGTTGAGGGGTGGTGAAGAAAGAGGAGGAGGGAGGCATTATCCTCCATTTCACAGATGAATAAACCAAGGGTCACAAGATGATAGTTAACTTAGTCACATGGCTAATAAGTTTCAAGCCAAGTCTACATGACTATTTTTTCTGTGACTCCATACTCTGTTTTGTGTTGTGGGCATAGTGGAATGTTGAAGCCAGGAGTAGGGGTGAGGATGTTTGGGAAGAATTCAGTGACTGACCTGGAGGGATGGGGGCAGAAGTGACCCTCAGGTTTGCAGCTTGGACAGTGATAGAATGCTGGAATGCTGACTCTATTGAGAGAGACATTATAGTCTGAGGGAAGATGATGTGTTAAGCCTGGAAAGAACTTAGAAACTCAGTTTAGTCTATCTTTCTGTTTATAAATTGGAAAATAATACCCAAAGGAATTAAGTACCTTGCTCAAGATGGCACATACAGATGTTCTGAGTCTAAACTTGAACCAAAGTTTTCTTAACTCTAAGTAAGATGCTAGTGAGATGTACAAGAAACACTGTCCAGAAAAATATCCAGTTTAGTTTCCATAGTACACAGAAGAGCTGATTTATAGCACTCTCTAACAGAAGGGCCTAAAAAGAATTTCATACAATCATAATTATAGTTAGCCTCCTCACTATCTGTAAACCTGACTTCTCACTAGCCTGCTAATTCTTGGGGGGTAGAATCTTCTTTTCTCTAATCTTCAAGCCCAGTGAATTATAACTGCTCAGAAAATGCTGTGTGTGTATTAATTAATGTAATTTTATGTAAATTTAATTTAATTATAGTTAGAAATCTATAATTTAGCTAATGCTTGGTTATTATATGTTACGATGAGGCATGTTTCTTCTTTCTTCCCTCTTCCCTAGCTACAGTAAAAATGTTACTGACTGACCTGGCAAAGGAACTCCAAGCTTTGCCTTGTCTAGCTCCACTAGGGAAGCTGAGATATGGGGGAAGGCCCTGATGGCATGAGGTGTAACTGAACTTCCAGGTTGGACATTGGAAACCAGCAAGGTGATGGAAGTTAGGGGTCATAATAGACCAATAACTGTGTTTTGCTTCAATTTAAAATGGTAGGTTTTGCTGGGTTCAGTGGTACACACCTATAATTCCAGCTAGTTGGAAGGCTGAGGCAGGAGGATTGCAAGATGGAGGCCAGCCTCAACAATTTAGCAAGATCCTGTTTCAAAATATACCCTGGGAAGGAGGAGTTGGAAAGAGAAGGCACTAGAGACTGAAATGTAGGAAATTATGATTATGTCAGAATGAACCCAACTATTATGTATATCTATAATATACTAATAAGCATTTTAAAAGTACCCTGAGGGTGTTTCAACAAAGGAATAGCACAAGGAAATTTGGGGAGGAGTGGATAATGGAATTTTTCTGTATCTTGATTATTGTGGTGGTTATTAGAGCACTGTGCATTTATTGAAACTCAGAACTGTTTGCCAGAGAATGATTTTATTTTATGTAAATTTAAAAATATTTTAAGTATCTGTTGTCATGATCAAGCTATGTCATTAACATGAACTAGAAATTTTTGTGTCTTTCCACAATGTCAGAATTTATTGAGTAACAATAAATTCACAAGTTACACCATTCATTGTTGTATTTTACCAAGTACTGAGTACTCATGGGTCACTTGGTAGGTATGAGCTGGGCAAAAACATATTCCTTTATTCCAGTCTTAATTGTTAGTATCTGTAACACAAATACAGATTCCAAAAACGCTAAGAAAGGGTTATGTTCTCCACAGAGTTTCAGGAGAACATAATGAGTAAAGGCAAGAGAGAGAAATGCAAAAAGTATCACTGAAGGTGATCAAATAAGATTATGAACTGGTCAGAACTTGTTCAAGGCACCGAGCTGCTAAGGTGTGGAACTTGTTTTAGACCAGGTCTGGACAGTAGGCAGTTTCAAGCAAGGAAATGGAGATTAGTTGAGCCCCACTCCCACAGAGTCTGAAGTTCCTTGCCTGTCAACCTCCTGAAGCATTCACTGCTTGGTCTGATGACTAGTTGGTGTGTGCTACTGATATCCAGCTCTGAGATGCTTCTCCTTTTATGGGTCTTAGGTGGTAGGTAGCATTCGTTGGTGGTCTGGTATGTTTGATAAGCTTCTAGGCCTGGTTTCTCTGATAATGGGTTTGATACACCCATGTATTCATGTGCTTCTGATTTAATTCGATACATTTACAGGTGGTCATTTTTTATTAGCAAATTATTTTTTTTTGTCAGATTATGCCTTAAGATTGTGCTGTGCAGCTGATGGTTGTTTACTTGAACAAACAAGGTGTATAGTCATTCTGTCTTGGCAAGTACTGAGAATGGAATAACTCGTGGCAAACTATTGCTTTATAAAATGGAGTAATTCAGGGTTAAACACAGCCTGAAAACTAGTGTTCTACACATCATGGAGCAACTCAGCAGGGCATAGTCTGCTCTCTATATCTATTTAATGGAGTACAGATTCCCCCCTTTATAGTGATGTGTTTGGGTGAACTCTTGTCACAAGGCTTCGGGGGGTGGGGGAAAGCAAAGTTACAGTATTTTTTAGTCATAAGTGGTATGACTCACAAGTCACATTTTCTTTAAAAAAAAAAGAACATTTCTATTTAGAAATTTTGATTTTAAAATAGTAGTTTTTATTGGGAATAAAAATAATTTTAGTACAAAATTAGCGTGAGCAATGCCAATCTAGATCCAAATATAAGTGCATGATTTGAAGAAAATTATGCTCTTTAAAAAATACATATTGTTCAACACTATTTGAATTTAAAAGCCTGTATGGTGTAGTGACAGGTGGCCTATAGTCTCAGTTACTGGGGATGCTCAGGCAGGTGGATCACTTGAGCTCAGGAGTAGAAGACCAGCCTCCGGAACATAATCAGACTGTGTCTCTAATATTTGCTTGCGGTATTGTAGAAAGATATTTGCACTATGTGAGAAAAGAATAAGCGTGTAGCAGTTTTGGAATAATGATCTTCAGATATTTCTAAATTTCTTAAATAATGTTTGAGGCTGTATTTATATTTTGCATTTTTGTTAATTCTTTTCTGAGTAGTTTATTCTTTTTAATGTTACTGTGAGTAGATTTGTTTTATTAAATTTAATTTTCAGATTATTCATGGCAACTATGTAGAAGTAAAATTGATATTTGTATGTAGCATCTTGCTGAACTCATTTGTTCTAATGGTTTTGTTTTTAGTGGATTGCATGAGTTTATTTTTGTTTTAAATTTATAAAAGAATGTCTGAATAGAGCTAGATTTGCTTCATCCTTTCCAATTTGGATGTATGCCTTTTATTTCATTTTTCTTGCCTACTTGCCCTGGCTACAATCTCTAGTACAGAGTTTGATAGAAGTGTTGAGAGCAAACATCCTTGTCTTATTTTTAATCTTAGGAGATTTTTCATCTCTTTCAGCATATTGTATGTTAGCTGTGGCTTTTTTTGGTAGATGCTGAGACTGAGAAAATTCCCTTCTCTACCTAGTATATTGAGTGTTTTTATTAAGAAAAGAGGTTTTGTTACTTTTTGTCAAGTGTTTTTGTATATGTAGTGAGATGATTATATGATAATTTGGAATTCTTTTGCTTGATGAAAACCCCCAATTCAGACAGGCTTAAAATAAAAAGGGGCATTTATTGGCTCACTTAACTGAAAAGTCCCAAAGAGTATCTTACATAACATAACACACAACACAGTGTAATTGAGGGGCTCAATCATGTCATCCAGATTTGCCCTCTTTACCCTCTGTCCCTCAAATCCCTTAATTCCCTTTTCCCTTTATGTGCAAATCATGTTTAGGTCTCAAGTGATGACAAAATGACTGCCAGCAGCTCCAGGCAAACATCCTTAAGATAAAAGTAAAAAAGAGACAGTCTCTAGATCTTTCTGTCTTTCCCCAGTCCAAGTAAATTTCTGGTTGCCCATTCTGGAAGTGTCCTTGAGGACTGGTTGGAGTTGGTCAGCCCTACCCCAAACTACATGGATGAAGTGTGGAGAAGGAGGTTTTTAGCAATAGAAATATACTGGATGGATGTTGAATTGCCAAAAGTAAATGTCATGTATACTTTCTATAGTGAAACAATCCAGAATAATAAAAAGTGAATGAAATCAGTATTTAAATATTCTTATTTTTCCTTTATGCCATATCTGGCAGTGGTAGTTGATATGATCCAAACTCTTTCTGCTCATTGGTGTTTCTTTCTGCTTATTGGTGTTTCTTTCTGCTCATTGATGTTTCTTTCTGCTCATGATGTCTTTCTGCTCATTGATGATCTAATCCTTCCAAGCAGGAGGTTTGACTGATACCACATTCCATCTTTTATTTTGGTACTGGAGATTGAAGCCAGGGGTGCTTAACCACTGAGCCACATCCCTAACCCTTTTTACATATTACTTAGAGACAGAATCTTACCAAATTGTTTAGGACCTTGCTAAATTGCTGAGGCTGGCTTTGACTTTGAGATCCTCCTGCCTCAGCCTCCTGAGGGATTACAGGCATGCCAGCATGCCCAGCCACATTCCATCTTTTAATAGAGGACAGCAAAAAAGAGTGGGAATTGAATAAGATTAGTCCAGTGATAATCCAAGGGAGCAGGGACTGGATCTGGTTTTCATCTGCCCATTTATCACCTTAATATTTTATCATTTTAAAGGTAACTGCAGATGAATTTAAAATAAGAAGTAGATTAATGTCCTCTTTATCATCCATGCCCTTTTTTCTCCTCTTTTGTCATTGCTGGGCTGTATTCCAGTTTGTCAGTATAGCACATTACGAAAAAGCTGTCTCAGTAGTAATCTGTACTCTCCATCACTCTACATTTAAATCTTGTCTAATGAGAATGAGACTTTTGTGGTCTCTTTATGTGCCTTTTGAAACTCCAGAAACTTTATGCAGAAAAGTGTTTTCTTGGTCACAGTTTCTGTAGTTCCAACCTACAGAATAAAATATATTGAACTTCCCCTTGTATAATTATAACTTGCCCTAGATAAATACAGAACCTGTTATAAGGAAGGTCTTGTTTCAGTTACTATTATAGTTTACTAGCTACTTTAAAAACTTACTGCAGCTGTGTTTTATGTAGGAGGGGAGGCCATTTAGCATTCTTCAGGTTTGAGTTTAATACATTTTTTTTTCATTTTTATGATACCTTTCCCCTCACATTTCAACAACTGAAATACTAATGCATCTCATGATCAGTATTGTCATTGTTTAATTGGCAGGGCTTTTTTTCTTTCATATTACGTGAAATAATGGTATATCTTAAAATTGGTAATGTGATTGTTAATTTTATTTGTCTATTTGACTGGACCACAGGTGCCCAGACATTGAGATGAACATTTGATTTAATAGACTTAAGTAAAATAGATTGCCCTTTAAAGTTGATGGGCCTCATCCAGTTAGTTGCAGACTAGAACAAATAAAAAAGGAAACTCCTTCTGCCCATTTGCCTTGAACTGGGACCTTGGACTTCATTGGAACCAAAACATTGGCTCTTCTGGGTCTCTAGCTTGCTGAAGGTCTTAACCCAAATGTTTAGGTCTTAACCCAAATGTTTCAGGACTTAACCCAAAGTTGTTTATGAGCCAATATTTCATAATAAATCTGTTTATATGTATTTACATATACATCCTCTGGAAAATGCTAATTCAGAGAAAGTTTGATAAAATATAGTAGTTGAGGGGCTGAAAGTGTAGTTCATTGGTAAAGTACTTGCCTAGCATGAGGTGGCTGTGACTTCAATTCCCAGCACTGAAAACAAAACAAACATAAAATAGTAATTGAGTATGCTCTGAAAGCCTTCTACACAAAAGGTGTGGTAGATTTGGAGAGCATTCACACCAGCCAAAGACATGAGAATTGAGCTGTAAATGGAAAAGATACTCTACAGATGCTCTGGTATAGATTTCTTTATAAATGAGCTGGTTGGATTAGGTGATTTAGAAGATCTCTACCATTTAACAGGTTCTCAGAAATTGGTTCTTTTTCAGTGAGGGGAGGGTAGTCTAAGGCATAAATAATCAGACTCTCTTGCACAGAGCTAAAACATCAATAATATCTGATTCCAGGGCAGCTAGCTCTCTGCATAAGTACATAATCTGATGATGGATTGGGTTTCCTAGGTTGCATTGTCTGTGCCAAAATGGTAGCCTTTAGGTTTAAGTTTCTGTTGAATTTGAAGCCAAGTTAAAGAAGCAGCATTTTCTGAAATAAAAATGTACATATTCATCCCAAAAGGTTTGCAAGAACTGACTTAGATCAGTATGGAAATTTTAAGGCCAAATGGTTTTTGACATCCAGTAAAGGTTCTAGATCCCTGGGAATGAAGTCCTCAATATAAAATGTGACAAGAAAGGTAAATAATCTTTAGAAAAGACTATTTATCTTTTGGGAGAAAGGGTTGGGTGGTAGGATATTTCAGTCCAGATATTATGGGAGAGTAGATGTTGAAAATTAATGTTTATTTAGTTTTGATTAAGGAAGTGAGAGACATGGTACCTGGCAGACCTGAGTATCCTTGTTCCTAGAAAAGCAGACTCTGATGAAGGAAGTAGTGAATGAAACATCTTACCTGCCAATCTGACTCTTCCACTTGGACTTAGTACTGACCAATCAGCCTTCCAATCAGAATTATAGCTTCCTTATATCATAATCTTAGGCCAGGGATGCTCCAGGAAGTATGGTAATCCCCTGTTTATAATATAATAAACAGATTTCATTTGGACCTCAGCTGGTGTCTTTCCCATTGGGTTCAAATGATGCAATTCCCAAGTGTCCATCAGATGACTATACCTGTGCAGGCCCTGGGGCTTTTCTCTGGCTGCCACAGCCACAGCACAGTCCCATGAAAGAAGTATATCCCTAAAGGGCTATGGCATTTCAGAGAGAGGAAAAATATCTATGCCCAAGCAAAGAGACCTGAAAGACTTATGCAGAGATAGGAATGACATTTTTATGAAGAACCATTTCAGAATTCACAAATAAATTTTACTTGATTGGATATAAGGTGTGGAAGAGGACAAGATGAAATGTCCCTAAATTCTTCAAAATTGACATGATTGGAGTTAAAACTTGAATATTTTAAGATCAGTCTGTTTTGATGGATCAATACTAAATAGTTAAGTTCAATGAAGTTACTTTTTCTAATTTTAAGACTTAAGGCAGGCTTACTGGTCCGCATACTGTATGATCTTTGTTGAAAGGGCATCCTTATCTTCCTTGTCTTATTTCTAAGTTTCAGATTTTTTTTTCTTAATCAGAAGAGAAGAGAGTGATAACAATAATGTTCAGGGCACAATAATATTTGTTTTAGAAAAGTTAAAAGTCATCTACTAAGGGGTTAGTGGTGTTGCTGTATGGGAGAGCACTTGCCTGGCATGCACAAGGCCTTGGTTTCTATCTTCAGCACTAGGGGAAAAAAAAAAGTTCAACATTACTTGTGGTGTATTATATTAGGGAAACAAAAAGAATAAAACTCACTTATAAATCCTATTACCCAGAAAATCATCATTGTACTTTTTTACTGACTTTCCAAACTTCTGTGCCTCATGTGACTAAAAATATGTCTAGAGCAGGGGTCCTTTGTTTTTAATTTTGCAAAAATAAACCAAACATACAGGTCTTTCCCAATCTTCTCTTAGAATTTCCCTTGCAATAAAAGGCTCTTTTCCACTGAGACCTGGTATTTTATGTTAGGCCCCACTTTCTGTGTCAGATAGGCACATCACATTGCAGGCATTAATTACCATAGTACTCTTGCTTATGCTTTCAGGTTGGCAGCCTCGATGGTTCCTTCTCTGTGGGGGAATATTATCCTATTATGATTCTCCTGAAGATGCCTGGAAAGGTTGCAAAGGGAGTATCCAAATGGCAGTCTGTGAAATTCAAGGTGAGAAATAAGTGGCTTGCTAGTTTTGTTTTGCTGTCTCCCAGAAAAAAATACAGCATTAACTTTTGCATTCCTTTCTCTGCTGCTCCTGCAGTAAAGACCAAGCTATGTAGTATTATGTCCTAGAGGAAAGGCTTGTAAATGCAACTTAAAATTGTAGGCAGCTCTTGCAAGGAAATTGGTTAAGAGGTGGTCACAATAAATGAGAACAAAGAAATCAGCTAGCAATCATTCTTTAGTCACCTGCCCACCTTGGGCCAATAGCTATTTGCAAAGCTTGCTTAAGTCATTTTCCTGAAGTATCAAACATTTCTGTGTTTAAATTAGGATGGATAAACACATACATGTGCATGCATGCACACCCATGCCCAGTCTATGCTTAGCACTCAAAACAAGCAAATATCTTATAGACCTGCATATAGTCTTTACTTCTTGGTTTTGGAATCTTGAGACATGATGAGCACATGTAGCTCAAAAGAAAAACCGATAAGAATTGGGGAGGAAGGCTGGAGAATATGGTTTGTATTTCTTCTTCTAAAAGGTTCTGCAGGAATCGTGCGTGTGTGTGTGTGTGTGTGTGTGTGTGTGTATGTGTGTGTGTGTGAGAGAGAGAGAGAGAGAGAGAGAGATATTGAGGATTGAACCCAGTGGTATGGGCTCTGTCGTGGAGCTACATCCCCAGCCCTTTTTATTTTGAGATAGGACTTCACTAAGTTGCCCAGACTGGCCCTGAACTTGGTATCTTCCTGCATCAGCCTCCCAAGTAGCTGGGACTACAAAGTGTGCCACCATACCCAGCCTCTAGAGGAAGTCTTATAACGTTTTTTTCATTGGTCTGACTTGTCAAGAGAAGTAGAAGACAAAAAAAAATTATGTTCTTGATTGCTTCTCAATAAATCCAAGGATATAAAGAACATACCCTTGCTCATTGGCATGTTTATTAATTTGTTTTATGTGACTTTTAACAAAATGCCCAAGACTGGGAATATATAGAGAAAAGAGATTTATTTAGCTAACAGTTTTGGGGACTGAAAGTCCAAAAAGTGTCATCCTGGTATGGCGAGGGCTCCCTGAACTGCATCACATTGTGGTAGGATCCTGTACAAGAGGGAGAGATCAAATGATGAGATGGGAAGCCAGAGAGATTGGGGAGGAGCCGGTTTTGTACTTTTATAACAGCCCTCCTACAGTTACTTACCAGGGTATCATGAGAAGTAGATTAATTTTTTCTGAGGGTAGTTCTCCCAGTGACTTTTGATTAGGCTCCACTTCTCACAGGTTCTGCCATTTCTTAATATCATCATACTGGGGACTCGGGTTCCAATACATGAACCCTTAGGAGACAAAACACATCTGAACTCTAGCATTTGAGTCTTTTGGGCCCAAAGTAACGTACTTTTTATTTATATATATATATATATATATATATATATATATATATATATACCAAAAGGAAGATTTGTTCTCTAGTCTGATAAATGATCAATTTAACCCCAAAATTAAAATAGATGATTCAAAAATTTAAAAAAAGTTGGATAGGGTAGAGGCTACCTAGACAGTTGTCCTCTCTAGGTCTCTGACTTTCTTCTGCCTTACTCCCAGTTCATTCTGTAGATAATACCCGCATGGACCTGATAATACCTGGGGAACAGTATTTCTACTTGAAGGCCAGAAGTGTAGCTGAGAGACAGCGGTGGCTGGTGGCCCTGGGGTCAGCCAAGGCTTGCCTGACAGACAGTAGGACCCAGAAGGAGAAAGGCAAGTATTGATTGTTCTTTAGTGTGGGAACCTTGGGAATCACCCACTGGCATCTCTGGGTTCCTTTTATTATTTATCTTGCCTCTGACCACATAGGCACCTTTTTGTATCATTTAAATGCTGTGTATCTCAATGGAACTTAAATCAGAGTCCATATCTAACTCTTCTTTCTTAGCATGTGAAAGAGTGCTGGCTTTCAAGTCAGACAGAACTACATTGAAATGATGGCTTTGTAGTGTTTCTTTTTCTTTCTCTGTGTGTGTGTGTGTGTGCAGGGGCTGTGGGGAGGCAGTACCAGTGATTGAACTCAGGGGCACTTGATACTGAGCCACATCCCCAGCCCTATTTTGTATTTTATTAGAGACGGGGTCTCTGAGTTGCTTAACACCTCACTTTTGCTGAGGGGGCTTTGAACTTTGGATCCTCCTGCCTCAGCCTCCTGGGCCACTGGGATTACTGGAGTGTGCTGGCTTTTTAGTCTGTTGACTATGTAACTTTGGCATGATCACTTAACCTTTCTGAGCCTCAGTTACCTTACTGTTTAAAAAGAGGTCATTACCGGTGCTGGAGTTGTGGCTCAGCGGCAGAGCTCTTGCCTTGCATGTGTGAGGCACTGAGTTCCATCCTGAGCACCACATAAAAATAAATAAAAAATAAAGGTATTGTGTCTACCTACAACTAATTTTTTTTTTTTTTTAAAAGAGGTCATACCTACCTTAATCTGTGAGGATTCATGATATGAAATGAGATAGGGTCCAACCAGGCACAAAGTTGACCTTCAGTGAAGAGTAGCTGAGCCAGAGAAGCTTTGGCTTAGGGTATTTTCTAATAGTAATGCTCTGCTGTCTCCTACCTCTCCCTGAGGTGGCATGGATACTTAATTGTGAGATTACTGTTACTCATACTCATTAACTTGACACGATTGGGCCTCCTGAGAACCATGGGACAACTTTCTCTTTGTATAGGGGCAGGAGTATCAGGGCTTACTGCATAAGTCTGGCTGCTGCTTTTCCATCCCTGTAGTCATGTATGTACAACTGAAGAGAGTGACTTGCAGGGAGAGGATGGAAAGAAGTGTATCAGGCAATGTTTCTGATGACAGTAGCAGCAAATGTGTCTCACTCTTCATGTAGACCTAGTAAAATTATCTCTTTATTGGTTATTTTTAATGCTAATTTATAGAGACTGTCAACTTTGACTCAGCATGTGGTAATGTGCAGCATTTTCATGGAGAGGGAAGAGAGGTGGTAGTAATTTTATCTGAGCCCTCAGTGCCAGGGTGTCTGGAGTGCCTTGCTGATAATGGCTGATTGTGATTAATGTTGACAGGACAGGTGAACCAGTCCTCAGCCAGAATAATAAGCAGTGTTCTTGGTGGTAATTGGACATTACAAAACATTGTCTCCCAGATATGAGCAGAGCGGTGCAATAGCAGGTAGACTGCTCTGACCCCATCTTACAGAGAAGGAGAACACCAACTAGATGACAGAACTGAGACCAAAACTCTGAACAGTGACTCTGCTTCCTGTACAGACCTGGGTAGGTCAGGCAGAATGTTTTCCCCTCTATGTGCCGGTGATTATTTAATGTGACTGGAGTAATAATGTATATTACTTTGAAAGGCTGGATGTGTCCTTTTTCTGTTTTTCTTGCTCCTCAATCTTTACCTATCACATTGTAATTCATACCATATACCTCTGACTTAGGATACAGATTATATATTCCACTTCTGTGCGGTATACTAACTAGGAAATTGGTTATTCATTCTGATAACTACATTATCATTATTTCATTATTTAGAATTTGCTGAGAATACTGAAAACTTGAAAACAAAAATGTCGGAACTAAGACTCTACTGTGACCTCCTTGTTCAGCAAGTAGATAAAACAAAAGAAGTGACCACAACTGGTGTTTCTAATTCTGAGGTAAAATATTATATTAGTAATATTATTGATAGTATATATACATGAAAAATAGCACCACTTTGCTTACAGGTGATATTTATTTTCATGTAATTCCTGACTATCTTGATATTTACTATTTTAGAAGAAAAAGCATAATTCACCATAGAAATGTGTATTGTAGCATATGGAACCATACAGTTTTTCTTACTGGAATTTATTCAGGATTAATTAATTGATAACATTTGGAACTTTACCTTCAGTACTGACATACCAAAGTGTGTTTCTCCCTAGTTTACATCACTTTGTTGTTGTTTTGTCTTTTGCTACTAGGGATTGAACTCAGGGGTCCTCTATCACTCAGCCACACCCTTGGTCCTTTTTATTATTTTAAGACAGGGTCTTGCTGAGTGCTCAGACTGGCCTCGGACTTGACAATCCTTCTGCCTCAACCTCCCATGTGGCTGGGATTACAGGCATTTGCCACCATGCCCTGCCCCACTTTGCATCCTTTATAAAAATAGAATCTTACATGTCTTGCAGAACCATTTTGTAGTTGTGGCTACTAAGATGTTACAATAGTGTCTGTCAGCAGTGCGTATATGTCATCTTTGGTGACAGTGACAGGATTTTACATATCACAGTAAATATTGTGATTTGGAATAGACCAGTGCTTTCATAGATGGAGACAGAGTTTCTCTCCAACATTAGCGAGAATTGAATTTTGTAACATTTATTAATAAAGTTGTCACTCTCCCTGAACCATATTAAGAATTTCTCTTGTGTTAAACTATTAAAATGCTTACATAAACTGGAGAGCTTCTCTGCTTGCCCTCAAGTTATAATCTGACAACTGATGTCTACAACATGAAGAATCTGCAGGTTATTTAGTGGTTTTAATTCATTTTTTTTTAAGGTAGTAGAACACCATGCTACTAGTAATAAATGCTTTGAGGTCTTTCTGATAAAGGTGATTTAACTCACTTTGATTCACTTCCTTTTGGTCTCTCTCATTCATTAATCAGCTCCCTGTTGTGTATAGATGAATGGGGAAAGTGAGGACCAAAAACCATTTTAGTCCTGTTCTTGTAAAGTTTGTGATTTAGAGCAGTGATTGTCAACTCAGAGCAGCTGTGTTTCCGAGGAAATATTTGGTAATGTCTAGAGACATTTTTAGTTGTCATGAGTACCACTGGCATCTAGTGGGTAGACACCAAGGATTCTGTTTAACATCTTTAAATGGGCAGGAGGGCTATGCTCTGCCCTTGCATACACAGGCCCCCCCAAATTAGCCAGCCCATAATATCATTGGTGCTGAGTAGAGAAGCCTTGGTTTACAGAGAAGGGAAAATGTGAATGTAGCAATCTTTAATTCCAGAAAGAAAGTGCTTATAGAAATGCTGTGGGAACTTGTTTATGAACAGTATCGTCCGTTAACCAAGAGTACCTGGGAGCTTATTAGACATACAAAGGTGAGAAAAATATATAGAGACCACTAAGATGTGGTCTTCTAATTCTCCAGTTAGAGTGTGTCCTCATTTTCCAGAACAACCTACTAATATCAATATCCAGAAGAAAAATGCCCTGAATAAATAAACTGTACACTGAACAAATAAAGTAGCTCAGAAGAAAAAATGTATTAGGTTTTTAAAGGAATTCTAATTGCTGAAACCTTGTGGATTCTTCCATACTGAAAGGAGGTGTTGTGTGTTTTCCTGGAAGCTCCACAGAAGTTCTGTGCTCAACAGCTGGCACGGTGCTCTTCTAATGTTACTGAGCAGAAAGAAGTTATTGCCTTTAGATGGAACAGTGGATGAGTGTGAAGGGTCAGATTAGAACATGAGGCCTGTGCATGGTAAATAGATAAATTGGGATAGCTCAAAATATTTTTTAAATAACTGATATACATATTTGTTCAGCAAAATAGGTGGGTGCATTATTATTATTTTGTGGATAAAAACCTGTAAAGGCATAACACAATGGGACTTTGTCTTTCTTGGCAAGACAAAAGAGTCTTTCACTTTGGTCATTTTGTAGGAGGGAATTGATGTGGGAACTCTGCTGAAATCAACCTGTAATACTTTTCTGAAGACCTTGGAAGAATGCATGCAGATCGCAAATGCAGCCTTCACCTCTGAACTTCTTTATCGCACTCCTCCAGGATCACCGCAACTGGCCATGCTCAAATCCAGCAAGGTAAAAGTCTAGTTCAGTTTGGCTACAACAGAGTACAATGAAAAGTTGTAAAGTAACATCCTTTGGTGAATGATAAAGACTTTTTAGAGGACTATTTTATTTCCACTTTTTTATCTTCTCAGTCTCCCATATCTAGAAGTTATTTTGGCAGTCTGACCACCTGTGCACAGATATCTCTAATCTAGTCCTTTCTCTCCAGTGCCCATGTAAATGAGTCTTGCCTAGAATTTTGGTGGCCTTCTTACTATCTTTAGCCTGGCTCTTCCAGTCAGCTGACAGGATTTCTATTAATGCAGTATAAATTGGGCTGCTTTACCTAAACCTTTCAGTGACTCCCTCATTGCCTTTGGATTAAAGATAAAACTTCCTAGCCCCTTGCCACATCACCAGCCTCTTTTCCTAACATTTCCTGGCATGAATATATTGTCTGTCATCACCCTCACCCCTTTACGCTGCCAAGAATGCCCATCTTGGCTCTTTCCCATAGTAGCTCCTATTCATTTTCCTGGAATTCCTGGGTTGTGCTAAGGATTCCTCCTTTCTCACATCTCCCTATTTTAGTGAAGCTAGCTTAAAAAGGACAGGAACTGCATGGTGTTTACCTTCCTTCCTTCAATGTTGTAGCAATACTTTGCCAGAGTTTGCTGTCTATTAACATTTAATTAGCATAACTAAAATTTCAAAGAAAGCCATTCACCAGGACTTTGGCTCTGATAATTAGGACTTTGAAAAAGGCCACCTTTATTTTCCTTAGAAATTTGGGTACCCCTGTTGGATTTAAAAGTTGGGCTAGTTGGGATCTATGACTCCATTTTAAGAAGACCTAAAATTATTTCTGATGGGGTGGGGCAGTAATATATTATGGTTATATTTACCACTTTCATGTATTGTAGAATTATAAATAATGGGGCTGGGGATGTGGCTCAAGCGGTAATGCTCTTGCCTGGCATGCGCGGGGCGCTGGGTTCGATCCTCAGCACCACATAAAAAATAAAATAAAGATGTGTCCACCAAAAACTGAAAAATAAATATTAAAAAAAATTCTCTCTCTCTCTCTCTCTCTCTTCTCTCTCTCTCTTTAAAAAAAAAAAGAATAATAAATAGTGTCTCATTGGAAGTAAACTTTATTTCTTTTCTTCTTTTAAAGATGAAACATCCGGTTGTACCAATTCATAACTCATTGGAAAGGTATATAACATTTTTTTCTTCTTTCAAAAAAACTACAGCTATTGTTATTCTTTGTTTAAAAAAAGTGAATGATATTTTTATTTTTATGGTGGTTTTTCTTGTAATTTGAGATGTACCAGAAGGAAACAATATCTGACTTTCCTTTTTTGAGTGAGCCTGAAGTAGTGCAGACCTTCAGCACTAAAGGAAAGTGTTGGTATTTGCTTTAGGATATGGATCTCACCCATCATATCCTGTAACTTTTTAATCTTTCTGGAATTACCAAAGGATGGATCTTCTTTTATAGAGGAGTTAAATATTGACTTAAGTGTACTTTTATCCAGAAACACTGAGTGTTATTCTGTGTTGTTTAGAAATAAAAAACCTTGAGTAACTGTATAGGTTGAAAACTTCACTTAGTACCAAAATCTAAACTATTTCTGTTCTTCTAAATACTCTTTCAATTAAAAAAAAAATTTTTTTTTTAAAGTAAATGCTGAGCTGTAGATGTGGCTCAGCAGTACAGCACTCAACTTGTCTAGCATGCATGAGAACTTGGGTTCATCCTCAGCACAACAAAAAGGTACACATTTACATAGTCACTGGGTTTCTATTTACTTATGTTGTATAGGCATTCCCATGTATTGACACAATCGAGATATTTATCCTTCCAAATTATTGCTTAATAGTGAATCATTATTTACTATTGTTTGCTTCTTTATTACAAGGATTATTCTCAATTTGGTTGTTTCCGTTTTTCTAAATTTTTCTGCTAGAAACATCTACTACCATATTTTGAATTCTAGATTGAAATAGTGGTTTTTAGAAAATAATAAATGCTTTTCCTAGAGTTATCATATAGCTTGGATCCTTCTCCCCTTATTTTTATTGGAAGAAAATATTTTTGTCCTAATTTCTAATTCGGCTAAGTATAATTCCCTATAATAAGATGTTGTGTTGTGCCTTTAACAGAATCAGTTATGTCATTTGACTGTTGAATAGGTAATTCTAAAATGTGACAGATCCCTCAAGATGTGTTTGGGTTCTCCTTGGATTTTGTTTTTTTTCTGAGATATAGGTTGCAGGGAGACCCCAGCATATGGCTTCTAGACAATAACTGCTAAGCAAACATTTAGAAGTGGCTAGTGGTGTTGAGAAAAAGCCTCCCAGCAGGGAGTTGAAGAAGGTCAAAAAGTGTTCAATGTGGCACCTGGAGAAAGCTGAATGGAAACCAGAGGGCTGTCAATGACTATTTCCTAATGCTGGTAGGGATCAGAAAGGGTCACTTCAGGGTACAAGAAGAACCATTAGACAGGTCTGCTCCCACCACATATACTTGTCTTGATGTCTGTGGGAGGCTAAGAGGCTTGGCTTAGTTTAACAATTGTTTAAATCAATGTTTAAACTTTAATGATTGTGAACCCTTCCCTCATCCCTCAGAGTTAGCATCTACCTGGCAACCTATTACTAAATCACTACACTTTTTATTTTTTTTTCTTTATAAAAAAAATTTTAGGCAAATGGAACTGAACAGTTGTGAAAATGGATCTTTAAATATGGAAATAAATGGTGATGAAGATATCCTAATGAAAAATAAGAGCTCCTTGTATTCAAAATCTTCAGAGATAGACTGCAGCATATCAAGTGAAGAAAATACTGAGGATAATATAACAGGTAAAAAACAAAGTCTGAAAAAACATTGAACAATAGAATATTTGATGTTTTGATTTATACCCATGATGTGACACTTGATAGGGATTAGCCTCAAGACAGTATGCTAGGTATTTCCTAAAGAGCATGTTAGCTCAGTAAGACAGGTCACTTAACTGAACTACATTCTGTCATCCCATCTGAGCAGTGTTGATAAGAACATGAAGAGGAAGTTTCCTGCCTACTGTTCTTGGCTGGGATGTTCATAAACTTCCTTGAGCAGTTTTAGACAGTATGAGTACTTCACTGACACTTCGTAGTATATCTCAAAGCCTTTTGAACTTAGACTGTAAGGTCAGACTCAAGAGTATATGAAATTAGGGCAGTTGAGTTTTTCATTCTCCTGGTTTCTGGTGGGGCTGAGGTTGTCAGAATTCACCAAACACCAGCCTTCTTTTTCTTCTTAAGGCTAAATTTAAGGCACTATAGTTGCTTTTAAATTAGCTAATTTCAATGGCACTAATCACTAAAACTCACTCTTCAGAGCAAAGATAACCATTTTAAAGCCCTTAACTGTTATAAGTGCTTACTAATAATTCAAAACTGCAATTTTAAAAAATACTTCTTCCCAATCTGTCCTGAAATAAGAGACCAAATTTTTTTAGATGAGAGAAAAGAAAAAGATGTTAATCCTAGAAAATCTCTTTTTTAATTTTTTTTTTAGTTGCAGATTAACACAATACCTTTATTTTATTTATTTATTTATTTTTATGTGATGCTGAGGATCAAGCCCAGTGTCTCACACGTGCTAGGCGAGCACTCTACTGCTGAGCTACAGTTCCAGCCCCAAATCCTAGAAAATCTTAGTTGTTAATATAAGAAAAGTAATATATACAACATTGAAGTCTTATCTCTTGAGTAAATGACAGAAAAAAATTTTATCAAAACATATTGTCGTATATTTTACCCAATAATTTTACTTCTAGGGATTTCTCTTTAAGAGTTAGCTTTCTGCAGGCCTCTAATCACATTTACATCAACCAGTCAATACATAAGCATGTTTTAAGTGTATTTCTGTTTAATGTTTGTTTAATCAACCATACATATTGTTGATTCATTAAGATTGAACTCGCAACCAACAGCTCTATGAGTCATGCCTGAATGAAGTTTATCTGAAACACATATTTTATCCATAAGCCACATCATAGCTTATGTACACTATGCTTATGTATATGAGACAGTAGTGTATTTGGGGGGTCCTTTAAACAGCAAAATCAACAACAAATACCCTAACATGTAAAAAATGTGGCACTAAATAAGGATATTTATTTATAATATGAGAACTGAAATAAGAAGGCAAAGCATCACCTTGTTCCACCTCAGCTAGGAATGTGCCTATCAAGTGACAAGTGTTTCACCATTCTGCATATGTCCTCAAAATGGAAAAGTGCTACAAATATTGATTTGGGGTTTACAAATGGTTTTATAAGTAGGTTAAATTCACAAATACAGAATATGCAGATTGACTGAGGATTTTCTATACATATAATAGTAAGATTTTAGAAATCACCAAAATGTCCTTCACATGGTCATTAAAATCAGGTTTTTGAAGAATATTGAATAAGGAAATATTCATGAAACACTGTTCATCAAAAATAAGGATACAAATCAATTTTTAATTCTAATTTGGTATGTTTGTACATTTATGTTTATGTTGTAAATATTTCACAAATTTTTATCTCTGTACAGTTTTCCAAGTTTTAGAAATTTTTACCAATGTCTGTATGAATTTTTTAAATAAGCATTTAATAGGTTAGTAATAGGTATCCTCTACTTTGCAGTCCAAGGTGAAATAATTAAGGAAAATGGAGAGAAAAACCTGGGAAATGACAACGACTTGGCACAGTCTGGATCAGATTCCTCAAGTTGCTCTCCAGAATCCCTCTGGGAAGAAGGCAAAGAAGTTATTCCAACTTTTTTTAGTACCATGAACACCAGGTACCCCCTCTATAATCACTAACACTTGTACACCAGTTTCTCTTTCGCAAAATCAGTCATAGTGGTCCTTTTAGGTGATGGTATATTCTAATAGAATAGAGAGTATCGTATATCAGGTATCTACTTTACTATTTACCATAAAGGTGGATGAGAAGGAATTGGATTATGAGTGTGTAATCTGAAAAAATTTAAACTTGCTTTGGTAGAGTATCTTTGGAAAATTATTTTAATGGACCATTTTATAATTACAGAAAAAGAAAAGAAATGGCTGTGGCATTTCCGTGAAATCAGACCATATGGTTAGCCCTGTAGAAGGCAGCTGTTTCTGAAACTGAACTGCAGAGAATGCTGATGTTGTATTTTCAATCTTTCCTTCTCTGTTATCACCAAATTGTTTAGCTTTAGTGACATTGAACTTCTGGAAGACAGTGGCATTCCCACAGAAGCATTCTTGGCATCATGTTATGCTGTGGTTCCAGTATTAGGTAAGATTTCTGTAGTTACCTTATTCATTGCCTTCTAGAATTTGTCTTCATTTAACATTGAACTCTCTACCAACAGCACTGAGTCATGACAGAATTAAGCTTATCTGAAACACATATTTTGTCCATAAGCCACATCACAGACTTCTCATGCTTATGTACACTAAATAGCACTGTATTTGGGGGGCCCTCTAAACAGCAAAATTAACAACAGAAAAATACCCTAATATGCAAAAAATGAAAGGATATTTGTTTATAATATGAGAACTGGAGAAATATCCTAGACTATATGTAAATTGAGACATGCTTTATTGAGACAAGCATTATTGCATACTCTTATTTCATGTGTAATTATGATCAAATATTTTAATGAAAAGAATTCTGCTTTCTGGAAAGCATTCATAAAAGTAAAAGTGAAAGTAGTTGAGGAATAGGACTTCAAATTTATTGGTACTATGAAAAAATATTTTACCAGTAATAAAATTTTTCAAAGAATAAAAAATATTACATATATAAATTTGCTTAAGCTCAAATTTACTTATGTAAAATCGGTAATACCAGGGATCGCTAATGTGTTGAAATTTACTGTATGACCCATTTAATCATGTGCCTTTCTAAATTGAGGTGTAACTTTCATGGAACGTAAGAACTATGATTCAGTCAGTTTTCATAAGTGCACCCAGCCTATGAATTCACATCCCTATCAAAATACAGAATATGTTCATCACTTCAGGACATTTTTCTCTGTGCCAGTTGGTACTCAGTGCATTCCCCACTCCAAGGTGATCATTTTATTGATTTCCATTGCCATAAGTTAGTTTTGCCTATTCTAAAACTTCATGTAAATGTACTCTTTTGCATATGGCTTTCCTTGTTTAGTGTGTTTTTTGAGATTCATCTTTGTTGTACGTATCAGTTGTTCTTTGCTTTGTAGTGCTAAGTAGGAGTCCTGTGAATGAATGTTGATCCTATTGATGGACATTTGGGTAGTTTGCATTATAAATGAAGTTGCTTTGAACATTTTTGTGTCTGGGCATATATTTTTATGTCTCTCAAGTAAATCTCTTGGACCAGAATTGCTGGTTAGTAAATTTAACTTTATAATAATTTGCCAGTTTATACAGTTATTGCACAATTGTACATATCCAGCAGCAGCATATGAATATTATAGTTTCCGTACATCTTTACTAGCTTTGGTGATGTCAGTATTTCTGGGTTTTGCCTTTCTTGTGTTTAACAATATCTCATTGTGGCTTTAATTTGCATTCCCCTGATGACTAGTAATGTTGAATACTTTTTCATGTAATTATTGGCAATTGCTCTATCTTCTGTGAAGTTTCTGTTTGCATCTTTAACCCATTTTAAACAGTTGGTTATTTTTCTTATTGAATTGCAAGAGTTCCTTGCATATTCTGAATAAAATTCTGTTGTAGACCTATACATTTTGAATCTTTTCCCTCAGTCTATGGCTTGCTGTTTTCTTTTTTATGGTATCTTTGAAAAGCAGAAGTTTTTAGTTTTGACAGAGTCCAACCTATTCTTTGTAGTTAATGGTTTCGGTGTCCTAAGAAACCTTTATTTACCACAACCAAAGGTTATAAAGATATTTTCTTGTATATTCTTCTAGATTCTTTAATTTCTACATTTATATCCATAATCCATCTTGGAATTACTTTTTGTACATGGTAGAAAGTAGGGAATTGAGTTTCAGTTTTTTTTTTCCTTATGATAATGTGGCTATTTAAAAATCATTCGGCAAAACCCATTATTTTCTCTTTAAACATTTCTCTGACACCTTAGTTGAAAACCAGTTTGCCTTATAAAATGGGTCTGTTAGCTGGGCACGGTGGTGCACGCCTGTAATCCCAGCAGCAATTAAAGTTTTTGGGAGGAAGATCTTTTAAATTTATTGTGAAGCATACACACACACACACACACACACACACACACACATACCTCCATTCACTTAAGTCATCTTTATTTTCTCTAGAAATGTTTTTTATAATTTTGTCTTTTATTAGGAATAAATGTTGGAATTTTATGCTTTAGATGCTATTGTAAAAATATTTTCTTTTATTTTCCAATTATTCATTGATAACATGTAGATAAATTGATTTTTGTATGCTTAAAATTTATTTTAATAATCACGAATGAACTAATTTTATCAAATGCTTTTCTGTAGTTGTAATCATTGTGTATTTTCCTTGTAATTTATTACTGTAGTGAATTACGTTGTTTAGATTAATTTAATTCTATTGATGTTTCTATCATCTTGCCATTTATTTTGTTTTCCTATCTGCTCTTTGTTCCTTTTCTACTCTTCCCTGATTTTTAGCCAGCGAATCAGTTTTTTGTTTTTTTTAGTACGCTATTTTATTTCCTTCTATTTTTTTAAGCTATCTGTCTTTTAAGTCAATCAAGTGGTTTTTTTGGGGGGAAACTCCATTCCTTTCTGACTTTTTACTTATATTCCTTTATTATACTATACTCTTTTATTATATCTATACTCCTATTTATAGTAAAAAATTATATTTGGTATACTTAAATAGTTAAAATCAGTAGATTTTACTTAGCAGAGTTAAATTTATTAAAAATACTTCCACCTTGAGCTGGGGATGTGGCTCAAGCGGTACCGCGCTTGCCTGGCATGCATGCGGCCCAGGTTCGATCCTCAGCACCACATACAAACAAAGATGTTGTGTCCGCCAATAACTAAAAAATAAAATATTAAAAATTATTTCTCTCTCTCTCCCTCTCTCACTCTCTCTTTAAAAAAAAAATAAATACTTCCACCTAACAGAAATAAACGTTCAAATCACATATGTAATTTTAAGTTTTCTATAAGGTGCATTAAAATAGTAAAGTAAAAGTTAATCCTAATAACATATTTTAAATATAGTATATCCAAAATATCATCTCAACATATAGTCAGTTAAAATAATCATTAATGAGATATGTTGTTTAATTTCTTCAGTACTACGTCTTTAAAATCTTGTATGTGTTTTATACTTACAGTATATTTCAATATGGATCAAGCCACATTGCTTATGCTAAATATTCACATATCTGGTAACTACCATATTAGACAGTACAATGCTAAGGATTTCAAATATGTTTTCTAAATTTATAAGATTATCTTCATCTCACCTTCCACTTAGGACCATGTTATAGTTATTCTACCTCATAGTAGTAAAATAAAAAAAGGTGATAACAATGTCAAGCTTTTTAGAAAATGATTTAGAAGCAAAAATTAAAGTTGTGGGAGAAAAGACCTTCTAAATTTATTGTTACCATAAAATATTTCCCATGAAAAATTTTAAAAAGATACTTTTCACTTGCAAAATTACTTTTTCAAACATGTTTTTATTCTTTCTTCCAGACAAACTTGGTCCTACAGTGTTTGCTCCTGTTAAGATGGATCTTGTTGGAAATATCAAGGTGAGTATACTGGCTGATATCTGAGAAAACTTGCAAACATTTTTAATACTTTTATGTTTGCTAATAATAAACCAACAAGTTACAAAGGTACTATAAGCCGGGCGTGGTGGCACACATCTGTAATCCCAGTGGCTTGGAAGACTGAGGCAGCCTCAGCAAAAGTAAAGCACTAAGCAATTCAGTAAGATCCTATCTCTAAATAAAATACAAAATGTTTGGGGTGGGGATGTGGTCAAGGGCCCTGACTTCAATCCACAGTACCTAAAAGAAAAAAAAGTTACTATAGCTCTTTAACAGAACAACTCTCTTTTCCCAGTTGGAATGCTTAGTAGGGGAATGACGAGTAAGCCTTTATTATATACGACAAAGGAAGTTTTCAAACCTGGAGCGTGGATCAATGGAGAATTACTCTTATATCAATAATGACTCTGTGCTTTTTAGATTTAAACAATGACAGTTATATTTTTTCAAAAAGTTTATTAGTGAAAATAGCTATTAATGGTCTGATTCCCAACAGGCCCAACTTCCAGGTTCAGCTGTGGAAGCATAGCAACACACTTGATTGTTTTGAGCCTCCTCCTTCCCAGTAAAATGAGAGAGTTGTACACATTACTTCCAACTTTTAAAGTTTGAGTCCCTTTTAAAATGTAGATTGAATATTATCTTCTTGAGAATACAGTACCCAATACAAATCTGCGGTTCTCATCACAGATTGTGTGCTCTTTGAGGAAGCAGTGTAAGGAATTTCTGTAGATATACATTTTTTTACTATCATTTGGAGGGACTAGTTGCTTGAAATCTCATTCAAACAAATGATGATTTAGTTTTATAATCAAGATGAAAATGATTTACCAAACAGCTGTAAGGGAGGTTCTAAGGCAGGAAAAAGTATACTTCAGGAATAATACTTTAAAACTCTGGGACTGTTTAATTCCAGTATAAGCCTCATAGAATCTCAAACAGAAAAACAAACAAACCCACGTTGCTTTGAAAACATAAGGAAGGAGGTCTTTTATTTCTTAGAGCCTTCTTGCCAAATGTACAAATCTCAATAACTATACTGATTTGCTTGGTGACTTTAACATTATTAACTTAAATTATTTCCATTTTTTTCTCCAGAAAGTAAATCAGAAGTATATAACCAACAAGGAAGAATTTACTACCCTCCAGAAGATAGTGCTACATGAAGTGGAGGCGGATGTAGCTCAGGTTAGGAACTCAGCTACTGAAGCCCTCTTGTGGCTGAAGAGGTGAGGCAGTCAGGGTGGGGCAGCAGATAAATCTAGCTTGATTAAAATGTTAGCACCAAAAAATTGTTGTACAAAGGATACTACTTCAGAATAAAGACTCAAACCAAAATCTATAGCTTTTTTTTAAAAGAGCTAATGAATAGAATGCCAGGTTTTTGTGTGCATACCTCTTGATGGTGATAAATATTATATTATAATAATATTAATAGTATATATAAGATAGGAATCTTTTTTAAAAATATTTTTAGTTGTAGATGAATACAATAATTTTATTTGTTTCTTTATTTTTTTATGTGGTCCTGAGGATCAAACCCAGTACCTCACACGTGTGAGGTAAGCTTTCTACCACTGAGCCACAACCCCAGCCCATAAGATAGAAATCTTATGGACAGGAAAGCCAACTCATCTCTCTTAGAGTTGTTGGTTTTCCAACTTTAGTGACATCAGAATCTCCTGGAGGGTTTGTTAGAAACACTGGACTCAGAACTAGAGTTTCTGATTCCCTAAGTCTGAGGTAGGGCCCAGAATTTGGATTTCTAATAGATCTCCAAGTGATGCCCAAACCATCAGTGCTGTGACTACACATTTTGAAGACCACTGCCTTAGGTTTTATCAGATGGGTTGAGGGGTCCAGAAAATCCTAAAGGGAAATGTCAGGGAAGAAACTCAGAAAGGATCACCATATGATTTGACCTGATTACTAAGCCCAAAATATTACTAAAGTAGAAGCTGGCGTCTGCCATTTCTTTATACTCATTCTATATAAGTGAACTAAAAAGATAATAATTATTCCTCTTTTTTTCGTTTTAGAGGTCTCAAATTTTTAAAAGGGTTTTTGACAGAAGTGAAAAATGGAGAAAAGGATATTCAGACAGCCCTGAGTAAGTGGTATTTACATTTTGATTAGTTGAACAGGCTTTGGAATTGAGACCCCATGTAGGAAGAGACAGGGTACAGGGAAAATTTGTGTTTTTGGGGATTTGATTTCTCTTTTCTTATTTCAGTATTATTCACTATTTGATTCCTATATGTGTAATTTTTAAAAGACCCATGAGACTTAGTAACTTAGTAATCTTGGTACTTAGTAATCTAGTTCTAACTTACTAAAAATCAGTATGCCCTAGGAAGCACTGAACTGATGGAAAGCCATTCCTTAGTCTTAATGGGAATCATGGGATTTGCTCTGGAGTGAGATTGAGGGCTGATTATCATCCTGCATTCCCATTTTGTAGTGGTAAAACTGAAATTGGGAGGAAGGAGACTTGATTGCAGTGACTGCAATAAGGTGTTTAATAACATTGGATAGGTGGGTTGGTGGATAGATTTATCTATCAGACCAATTTTGGAAAATGTTAGGATTTGGAAGCATCCTCACCATGTTCCTAGTGGAGTGGCTGACCTCTCACCTTGTCTTATAGATAATTTTTCCAGCATGGGCCTTGAAGCATGTGCGGGGAGGGATGAGATTGTATATTATTTCTAAGCCCCATATTATCATAATGTACACAGCCAAGCACTAAGTAGCTATGATTATAAATGGTGAAATGAATTAACTGATGCTTCTGGAGGGCTGGAGAGTCAAGTTCTGACATTTCTCAGTTTTACAGATATCTTCTACCACCCTTTGTTAATCCTCCTCTGGGCTACAAGTCTAGGATTCTGCCCTGCTTTGATTTCCCCAGGCCATACCATCTAGAAATGCTGGTGTGTCCTGAAACAATCAGTGCTGACATCTCTGTAGCAGATATCTTAATCATCCCATAAATCTGTTTTTGCACAGTAGGGAACCAGAAGCATTAATGATTAAAATACTTGCTTCAGGTCCCCAGAAAGGTCTAAAGCAAGTTCACTTTGGGATCCTTGCCTTAAAAGTGCCAAAGGTTTCTCCTACAAAGGGTCTTTACCCATTCCTAGACTACCTGCATATTTGAGTTCCCCATTTATCCCTTAAATAAAAATATCCCTTAGGATATTTTAATATCCCAATTTCTTGCTGTTAGTGTATGGAGATAAAGGACCCCTAAACTACCATCTATAATGTGTACATTATATTCAGGTTCACATCAAAGAAGGTTTTCTTGCTTAAAATCATGTCTTTGATTTTAATATCCCAAATTTCTTGCTGCTTGTCAGTGTATGGAGATAAAGGGCCCCTAACCTACCATCTTCCTGCCCCTTCAGATACAGGCAAATAAGCTTTGTACAAACATGTTTTTTATGAAATGTACTCATACAATAGCTATTTATACCTCATAGGCTCCTTGGATATTTTTTTCCCCAAGATAATGGCTTTTCTTATTTTAAAGTCAAAGCCTTTACAAGTGGAACTGATAATTTTGTCTAAAATGAGGCAAATTATTATTTTTTTAATTCTAAAATTGATTATTGTGGTAAAAGTACTGTTAAAGACTACCAAATATAACTACTACACTAAGTTCTACATAAATATTTAATCTTCCAAATGACTGTCCCTTTACAGTGAATAAACTGAGGTTTTTGAAAAGTAAGTAAATTTCTTTGGGTTTCTAAATCTAGATCACTGGTCCACAAGCTGGTCCACGAACTGTAGAGCATCTTCATCACTTTGAAACTTACTAGAAATTCAGACCATCAGTCTCTACTCTACCTGCTGAATCAGAAACTTCAGGGTGGGGCCTAGTAGCCATGTGTTAAGAAGTCATCCAGGATGATTCTAATGCATGCCAAAGTTTGAGACCTACTCAGCAAGACAGGCCATTGAAGTTCACCTGCCACTTGGCTACATCTTGATTATTTGGGGATTTTATTTTTTCTGCATCTGAGAGATTATTCATGAGCAGGACTTAAAGTGCTAAAGTTAGTCACAGCATCAGTCAATTTTGCCTCCTTTTCATCATAATTAGATAGCTTTTCAATAAAACACTGCTTAGGAAAGGTTTTGAGGTAAATGCTCATAAAACTTGTAGTCTTTGTGGCCTTAGAGATGGGAGATGATATGTCAAGGTTTTCAATGATACAATGGAAACCTTAGTGTCTAACCTTTCTGGAAAAGTCATCTGTTCTTATTGTATTGCTGGAGTGCTGTGACCTGGAATAGTTCCCAGCACCTGAAAGGATGCCTTAGGCTTACATAGCTTCTTTATACACTTGAATCCCCATTGTGGTGATCAGAGTTAAACCTTTGGGTGATCTCTTGCCAACAGTTTCTCTATATCCTTAACACCCCATGCCATTCACTAGACATCTTTTTAAGGAAGGAGTTGAGTCCACAAGGCAGATATGTTTAATAGTCTGCCCTATGACTGAGCCTCTTCATTTGCAGATGACACACATCAAAAAGAGGTTTTGAAAAGCATCCTTGTAAGTGGAAGGAGGAAGAGTTGCTCTGGCATTTCATGCACCATTGTACTAAATGTTATGTGCTCCGCACTCTTCATTCAGCGGGACAGCATATTGCCATGTCTGTCACCTCAGAATGATTCCATAAATGTCAAGTAAAAATTAATCCAACCAATATCTCTAGCACAGAATAGGAAAAAATTTGAAAGGATGCTCAGTCATGTATTTAATTTGAAAGGCTTCCATAGACAAGGAGAACTAAGCAAAAGAAAGAACTCACAATCAGATAATGAACATCAAAACGTAACTTGACTCATTATTCCAAAAATACTAAGGAACATGATTTAAGTCATGTCCTCTCCAGAACCACTCACAGCATGTGCCTGAACTGATAAGATTGGCTTAATGCACATGTTTTTCTCTTGACAGTGTCTGAAGTTAACAAAAAGGCATCTCTGGACATTCGTTTTACATCTCTTCACTGATTGTTGAGTTGTTTCTCCATAAAACTCATTTCACCTGAAGCTTAGTCACTATAAAGAATTTATAGGGTACTTTCTTAGTACCACTTTTTAAAATTACAGACATTTAACAAATATCTACCACTTTACCTAGTATATTATTCATGGTACCACCTTTTGATCCCACTACTTACCTTGTTTTCAAAAGAAGATCATCTTAAATTTGGTGTTTATCATTATGTAATGCTTATTTTTATGTAAGTGTTCATAAACAGTATCTAGTATTGGGATCTGAGTTTTAAGCTCATTTACATGGCGTCATGTTATACCCATTATTCCTTTATCATTCAGTACTAATTTTCAGATTTATCTACCCTATGCTTGTAGTCCTGACTCATTCATTTTTTTCTGCTCTCTGACCTTCCATTTTATGAATACACCACAGTTTTTAAAAACAAATATACGGCAGATGGACACTTAAGTTGGTACCAGATTTTCATGATTGCAAACAATGCTACAGTTTAGATATTCCTTATGTATGTTCTTGGTCATATAGCAAATCATATCTGCCCAGCATAGTGGGGTATGCTCATTACTAAGGGTGTCTGACGGGGTTGCAGTTCTGGCTTTCTGCAGACCTGTAATTCATTGAGCTTTACTGGCTGAGAAGCTGTGCTGCTAGAGCAGTGGTTTTCAAACTTGGCAGTATATTAGCATCATGAAAGGTACTTTAAAACAAAAATTGCTGCCAGGCATGCTGACACACACCTGTAATCCCAGCTACTTGGATGGCTGACACACGAAGATTGCAAGTTCTAGGCCAGCCTGGGCAACTAGTGAGACTATCTCAAAAAAAAAAAAAAAAAAAATTTTTTAAGTCTGGGATGTAGCTCAGTGGTAGAGCACTTGCCTAGAACATGTGAGGTCCTGAGTTCAATTCCCAGTACTAAAAATAAAAAAGTACAGATTGCTCCATATATTTGGGTTGAGGTTTAATACTGCATTTCTAACAAATTCCTAGTGATCCTGAGGTTGTTGGTGTGGGGACCACACTCTGAGAGCTGCTGCTCCGGTATATAGTAGAATTGAAATGGCTGAACCACATAGCTAGATACTCTCATATTGATCACCGGAGTTTGTCATTACTGGCAGAGTAGTCAAGAGTTCCCATGTTCTTACTAACATTTGTCATTGTCAAACTTTTAATTTGTGCCTGATGGTTATAAAATTATAGAATATCACCAGAGTTTGTGTTCTTAGATTACTAGTAAGGTTGAGCAGCCTTTCATATCTTCACTGGCAGTTTGATTTCCTCTGCAGTGAATTGCCTATTCATATACTTCGGCCTTTTTCTGTTAAGTTTTCTTTTCCCCATGGAAGTTTGTTATATTTTCTGGATATTGGTCTTTTCAGCTATGAGTTATGTCTTCTGGCCATCTGTGGCATTCCTTTTCTCTTTATTTATGATGTATTTTGGTATACAGAAGTTTGGGATTTTATGTAATCCAACATGTAATTGTTTTCTTTTATGATTTGCATTTTTATATCTTGTGTAAGAAATTTCCTTTTTTCCTTAAGGTCACAAGATGTTCTCTGATACTCAAAAAGTTTTGCAGCTTTGCTTTTCATCTTCCTGGAATTTGTTTTGAGAATGACATAAGATAGATATATAATTTGATAATTCCTCATCAGTAATTCAGTTGTCTTGGCATTCATCATTTATTCCATCACCCCCTTTTTCCCCATTAGTATATATTATCATCCGTGTTATGCAGGTGGATCTGTTCTAGACTCTGTATTCTGACACATTTTCTGTTCATCCTTGTTTTTTTGAAAGAAGATAAGAGTTCTCACAAGGCAAATGTTCATACTGTTTTAATTGAGCAATTGGATTTATCTGTGTAGTAGTTTTAGGACTCAGGCAGGTTTACTTCTCCAGTGCCTATCTGTTTCTACAGTCTCCTGGCATACTTGTCTGCCTGCTTTCAAACCTCTCCTACTTCCTGATTTTTGCCCAAGGATGGTCTAGTTTAGCACATTTGCAGAGCTGAGATGATTGTTATTTCCTGGGTTCAAAATAACTCTACCCATCTGGCTTTAGTTATCCACTTCCAGGCTCCTCTTCTTAAGACTTGGGTTTGTATTTCTCCTTTGACTTCCATACAACCCTATGTAACTTTACCAGTTATAGATTTACAATAGAAAAGCACTCTCCTATGTACAATTCTTAGACAAAAGTAGTTGTCTACTCAGATTAAATAATGAAAGATTGTTCTCACTTAGAATACTAAAGATTAAAAGATAAAAGATTTAGGCATAGTTCATAAATACCTCAAAAGATGTTTCTGAGTTAATGGTAAAGAAATCAGATCTTTGCTGTTTCCATGACCAGAATAAGGTGCTCTGGGAAAGGCATCTTTAATTTTCATTATTTCTTTTCACAAAGGATAAACATTAGTTTTTTGAGAGACTTGTTTGATATTACACAAATGCCCAAGTTCTCATTGCTTTTAGCTTTGTGATCTTGGGCAAGATACTGCCTTTCTTGGTCTTTTGTTTTTTCTTTTGTGAAAGAAAGAGAATTGGGCAAAGGTGATTGTCGAGTCTTCCTCCTCAGATATTTTGATTCCGTCTTTGGGGAACTGACACATCTCTAAGAATTGGGAGGAAGGTATTATTTATGTCTTTCAGAGGCCAAAAATAATCTCAAATTATAGAACATGCATTATGATAATGAAGGGAATTACAGTGAAGATTAATGTATTTCATTATCTAATCTTTTAAAGGTAACCAAAATAGGTCAGGCTTAGACCTCATCTTATTTTAATGCAGCCTCATGTGACAGGGATATTTGTAGCCCTAGATGCCAGCTAACTACTTTGGGCATTTTTTAAAAAATGAGTTTTAGTTCATTTGTTGATTTTACATTTCAGTAGTGGTCTAAAATGTAATTGTGTTTTATGTAAATTCAAATTATGTAAAATTAAAATAGGATATACCTGACATATTAATAAAGTCTTATCCAAATTTTTAAAGTAAAAGTTAACTGGAATTGCATAATTTTAAGCCTGCACAGCTTGAGTAAACTAAAGTATATAAGCTGTGGCCACATGGCAGTACCATTTTAGCCAGTAAAACACAAATATCTGACTTCCTTTAACAGTGTCCTGTGAACTACATTGCATTTCATTGCTTAGAAACTTGTACTTGTAGTATTTGTTTTTCTATGATTTTGACATCTATTCTTGTTATAATTGAAAATATTTTATAGCCTATTATAATCTCACCTGTACACTTATTAAGTCATGGTAGTATTTGTGATAATGCTAAAACTAACACATGAAAATAAATAAGTTTAGAAAAGAGAATTTAGATGTGATAGGGTAAAACATAAAGAACAAGGTCAGACAGCCCCCATGATACACTGTACTAATAATTTAGAAATGAACATTCTATAAACTGTTGAAGAAAATAATCAGAAGAAAGATGGAGCATTAAAATAAAAATGGATACCTCTTGAGAATGAATTCATTCCTGTGGGGAAATAAGTTTTGAATTTTGCACTCATCAAATTATTAAATCTTCAGGAAAACAGCCTTTGTATAGAATGCAGCCATCTTGTTCCTGGGATTCTCTCTCTTTTTTTTTTTTTTTTTAAATAAAATTATATTATATTCCAGTTTTTAAGTCTCATTTTGGGGAAAAATAATAGGTTGTTTTCTTTAAAGTATGAAATATTAATGACTTATTAATAGATCTCACCAGTTACTTTTGTAACTAACTTAATAACTTCAAGCCATTCTTCCTATACCATTCTTGTTTGCTTGATTTTTGTTGTTGTTGTTGTTGGTGGTGGTGGTAATGGTGGTGGTGGTGAGATAGGGTCTCATTGTGCTGCCCAGGCTGGCTCAAGTGAACTTCCTTGAGTAGCTTGGACTACAGGTGCACACTACCACACCTAGCTTTTCCATAACATTTTAAAAGGTTTCTACCTTTAGTACTATATGCAGGGTTTTAGAGGCAAACATTTGAAATTCCAAAATAGAATATTAGAATTAAAAAGAACCTTAGAGATCATTCTGTAAAAGGGGAAGCAAATGTTTACAAAGGGCAGCTAAGGGATTGAACTATACTTAGTTTCAATATCCTTTCTTCCTTCCTTATTTCTTTGTAGGTATTAAACTTTTCCCACTATAATAAACTAAAAATTAAGGTATATTGACCCAGGATAAGAATGGAAGTATCTGTCTTTCTTTAAAAAAAAAAAAAAATGTGAATTTAGAGAGGAAAAAGGAAAAGAAATGTGGGAGGTTGGGTGAATCTCATGATAATTAAAGGGAGATCAGTAGAATAGAGGAAAGGGACCAGAAGGAGGAAGGAGGGGAGGATTGGCCAAATTATATTATTACATTGTATGCATGTATGAATATGTAACAACAAATTCTACCATTATGTACAACTATAATACACCAATAAAATAATGTGGAAAAAAATTAAACAAATCCATGTGGGTTTTTCCCTATGTATAAAACTTTTAGGATACAAAAATCTTATGATCAGATTTTTTTCAGTTCTTAATACCAATAGGACTATGATATATCATGCATTAAAAAGCACATTATACAAATCACATCAAATTCCAATGCAGACATTCCTTACTGAGTTGTTTTTCTCTTCAAGATAATGCATATGGTAAAACATTACGGCAACACCACGGCTGGGTAGTCCGAGGGGTTTTTGCGGTAAGTGATCGTTACCTGCTAATGTTCATATGGTCAGAAGTAAAATATGTATTTTTTGTGTGTGGTATTTTTGTTTGCTTTATTTTTGAGAATAATAAGAAATTTTGCTTATTTAAGTTTATAAGCCTTTGGTTTGCAGAAACGTCAGCAATAAAATGTGTCTAGAATACCAAAGACACTTAAAAATTGGAATTAAAAAAAAAGTTGTTTTACCCTATACAATTCCAATGACCTTGTGGAGATTTGCCTTCAAAGTGGTTGCCTTTCTGGTAATCTAGTAAAAAGCTTCAGTATTCATGCAGCGAGAGGTAGATAGGATACAGCAATCCAATATTCTTACTGTTGACCTGCAATGATGCATTTAAGCTAATAGCTCCCTCTGCTGCTCAGTGTATTCAATCCTGTTAATTCTCAGATCTTGGTTGACTTACCCCCTCTTCCCTCCCCAAGTTAAATTTATTTTTGAATTTTAACTTTAGTGTGCCAACAGGTAGGACTAGACATATCTTTTTTTAAATTTATTTTTTAGTTGTAGTTGAACACAATACCTTTATTTTATTTACTTATTTTAATGTGGTGCTGAGGATCGAATCCAGGGCCTCACACATGGTAGGCAAGTGCTCAACCACTGAGCCACAACCCCAGCCCTAGACATATCTTTTTACACGGTATTTATTGTGAAGATGTTATTTTTCATATGTCTGGCTTCTGTTGTCCACCTTCTTCCTTCCCAGCATTTTTAACTAGAAAGAACACAAACCTAAGAATCATAGTACCCTGGATAAACCTCTTAGCAGGAGTAGATAGCCCCTTCATGTTAACGATAATGCTTATTCTTCTTATCTGAGAGAAGGGTCAGTCTTAGTCAAATGTAGCCATGAAAAGGCAGAGTCATGTGGTCATACACTAGAAAACTTAGTAGAATGTGAGTATTCTGTGGAAAGTTGGGTGGGTGAAATATCCTTATAGATGGTGTCTTTTACTAATTTAGAGGATCATTTGCCCAAGATAAGAACTGTTTAGGTCATGATTTATTCCTCCCACTTTTTAAAAAAATTCATTTTCTTAGTTATAGATAGACAAAATACCTTTGTGGTGCTGAGGATTGAACCCAGTGCCTAACACTTGCTAAGCAAGCCCTCCACCACTGAGCTACAACACCAGCCCCCACCCCCCGCTTTCTTTGGCAAAGAAGTAGAAAGAATGAACAGTGCAAGAAATTAAGTATTAATGGAAATGAGATATTTTTGAAAGCATGGAGATGCTAGCTCCATTTCCTGTCCCTCACTGAAATAGATACCAGACCAGTTGCAACTTCAAACTGCCCACACTTACCTTCAGTGCATGTTTGATAATCAAAATAATAGCTACTCTGTAGCTATTGGATGCCTATTGTCTACAAGCAATGTGCCAGTACTTTCACTTTCATGTACATTATCTTTATTAATCCTGATTAACTCCTACTATTTTATAAATTTAGAACAATTAATTCTAATACCAAAGTGGACTGTGGGAGAGCCTATGTCTAAACCTAGGTCTGCTATCTCCAAGGCTAGTGCTCATCCCCATCACAGCCCTCTGCAGGGAAGACCATATAATTGAGAAACTGTACGGTCCTGACTCCTGAGTTCCCTTAGTGAGATGATTAAATGTTTACAAGAAACAAATGTTGGGTCTTTGGTGTGTTTTTTGTTTGTTTTGTTTTGTTTCAGTATAAAAGGCAAAATTTAATCCTGAAGTATTGATGATTCAAGAGATGTTGCCAATAAGAAGAAGGCATCTATAGTTGAAAATGTATCATTAGCATGAGTCCTTAAAAGTTCTTTTTAACTTATACTTTTTCAAATTTATACTCAAAAAATTTTAGAAGTCATGGAAAAATAGAAAGGGAAAATTTTAAATGTCCTATATTCCATTTTTAAGATTTTTAGGTTTTTTACCTTCTTAACTTTTATTTTCATATACTTTTATTTATATATTCTTTTAAATATTGATCTATTTCATTTATGTACTTATTTAGATAATATATTTTATTTATAATTCTATTTATATTATGTACTTATTTAGATAATATATTCTATTTATATGTATAAATTATTATACATATGCTACATATATCTACAAGTATGTAGCATATGTATAATAATTTATGTACCTTTCTCCCCACTTAGTAGATTGTCATGACTATTTTTAAATGCCATAAAAGTCTGAGAAAGGTACTATTTTTAATGACCATGTAAGTATACGAAGTATACTAGTTTATTTGCCCAATGCTCTGTGTTAGAAACTTAAGCTACTTCTGAGTTTCTTCTTAGATACAAAGCATTTGTTCACATATAATTTTGGCTAAAACCCTTGTTTCCTTAAAGTAAGTCCCTCAAAGAGCTTCCGTGTCTAATATCAAGATCTGCAACCACAACTTAGGGTTTTGAGCATTTCCCATACACTTAATGTTGTTTTAAGTACTTAAGAGACATAGACTATATGCTATAGACTGAGAATCCAGAGACAGAGGGAGATAATATGCACACAGTTACAGAAGGCTTTTAAAGTTACAGGTTTGTAAGAAAATAGATTATATTGAGTATTTGGAAACAGCCTTATCAATAGAGGAATTAAATCCATAGTTTGATTGCCCTTTCAGACTACCATTATTTCTACGACATCCCTATTTTGAAGGTTTATTGAACTTTATAACATGCTAATTAACATTGCTAAATTTATCCTAACTGATCTCAGTTGCCCAAGGAAATGTCTTTTCCATTCAAGGAATTTGAGTCATTAACCAGCCTAATAGTGAACTCTTATTTTCAAACAATTAGTCTCCTAACTAATGCCCACCCAGGCTCTGCTTCCAGCTTGTTCACTAACCAGCTATCATTTGATCTTTTTTGTTTCCTCTTCAGCCAGACAAGAAAAGTGAACTCCAGCATTAATTCTGCCTTTCCTTTTTAGAGTGCTGGTTTGTCTGGGTATAGAAGTCTAGATTAATAATCATTCTCCCTAAGAACTTGGAAGGCATTACTCTACTGCCCTCCAGCTTCCAGTGTTACTATTAGAAAATTTGATGTCATTCCTGTTCCATTATATATAAACAATTATTTGTTCCCTCAGAGTGGTTTCAGAATCTTTTCTTTGTCCTCACACCTTAAAATCTCATGATATGCTTTTTTTCTTCATCATTCATCATGCTCCGAACTTAGGATTTTTAAATCAGAAGACTCCTGTCCTTCAGTTCTGGGATATTTTCTCAGATTGTGTTTTTTTGTTTGTTTGTTTGTTTTTTAAAGAGAGAGAGAGAGAATTTTTTAATATTTATTTTTTAGTTACCGGCGGACACAACATCTTTGTTTGTATGTGGTGCTGAGGATCGAACCTGGACCGCACACATGCCAGGCGAGCGTGCTACCGCTTGAGCCACATCCCCAGCTCTCAGATTGTGTTTTTAGAGAACAGTCTTCTCTTTATTTTCTGTTCTTTCTCCTGTATTCATACTATTATCCAAATATTTATTATGTGCTAGGCCATCAGCCACACACTTTCTATCTATCCCATTGATCCTTAATATAAAGAAAGTGGTATTAACCTTCTACAAATGAGAAAAGTGAGGTTCTAGGAGTTGAGCATTTTTCTTAATTCCTCAAGCAAATATGTGAAAGCTTTTACATTTAAGTTCAGGTCAGCCTCACGCAGGCTTGTGCTTAACCACTGCATGATTGTGCCAGTCACTCTCTTCCTGCAGACATGAGGAGGATCCAATCTCTAAGCCTTCCAAAGTATAAGGAAGATCAGGAGAGTAACTATAGTACAATAATCACGAATCTCTATTCATCTCAGGAGAGCCAACCTAATGGATAGCAGAAAGCAAATTTTAGCAAGCTTAGGAAATGAACTGCAAAGAGAGGGAGAGGAGAATAAAGAGCCTGGGAAATATTTCATTAGGAAGTGGCATGGAGTGGTGGTGTGTGGTTGCAAAGCACAGAAATGATCCTAAATTCAGATCCTGGCCCAGGCACTCATTAGCCATTTGATGTTCATCTGTAGAATGGGAACATAAACCATGCAGAGTTCTTATAGATATTAACTGGAATAAAATATGTTAAAGCATCAGTACATAAACAAACTTAGACTCCCTCCTTTTTAGAAAATATTCAGAGTGGCAAAGAAAATTTTCCATGTGGGAGGAAATAGGAAATGTTCAAAGAAATGTATATGGATGTGAGATATAAACAGGAGAGTGAGGTACCCTGGAAAACTAGACATGGGAACAGACACATACAGCAACATATATACAGGTCAGTTTTGAGAATTCAGGGGGGAATGGTCTGGATCACACTGTGGGCAAGAAGGGAACTTTTCTCGAACTTCTGTCTCTTCACATTCCCTGACTTGGTGATATTATTCATCATGAGGATTGCCTGAGTACGTATTTGCCTCTTCTAGCCTTAAAGTTATTTGAATTGGCATTTGCAACATAATTTTAGAGAACTCATGAATTTGAAGGATGTTCATATTTCTTTACCCGTGCTGTCCTCAGCTCTTTGTACATGTGTGTGCATGCATGTAAGTGCGTAAGTGTATGAGAGACAGTTCCAATGCAGATTCTCACAGGTGATTCTTTTTCAGTTAGCTCTGAGGGCAGCTCCATCCTATGAAGATTTTGTAGCTGCTTTAACCATAAAGGAAGGTGACCACCAGAAAGAAGCTTTCAGTATTGGAATGCAGAGGGACCTCAGCCTTTACCTCCCTGCCATGGAAAAGCAGTTGGCCATACTGGACACTTTATATGAGGTACATGGGCTGGAGTCTGATGAAGTGGTGTGACGGCTGCAGGACATCGCCTCCTAACTTCAGGGAATAAAGTTTGCTAAAGAGTTGTGTTGCCCTACTTAATTTCCAGCAACAGCTTCAATCCTCTCCAAACCCTTTCCTGGCGGGGGATGGACAGGAGGAGGCAAAACCCAGTGCTTTTATATATAATTTTTTAAAATAAGTGTTTTGTGTGTTTAAAAATCAAGGTGCTATATATTTCAGTTCAACGGACCTACTGGAAACCAAATCATAGCTGTTACAGACTTGAACGGCAAGTAATAAGAGCAGATTTCACAAATGAGTTTGTTGGCATTGTTTTGTTTTAGATTTTAGTTTTAAAGGGATATTCAAACCTAAGCTATAAATGAGCAAATTCTGTATCAAGGATAAGTCAGTTAATGTTTAAATTTCTTAGAATGAGCACTTGGAGTGTAAGCCCCTTAGTTGAAGCAATTACAATGTAGAATTTGCTATTTGTGGATGTTCTTCAGAGAAATCTGTGAGAAGAGATTTAGTCATTGCTGAGACCATGAGATTGTTGGATGACAACATGGACTGCCATCCCCATTGATAGGTAGAAGACTATGGCTTCATGAAATGAGTGGCGTGCCCTAACCCCACTCTAGAGGACAGTAGTAGTGGTGGGCCAGGTCATTTGAAATGATACCTACCTAGTGCCTCCTCTTAGCCAGCCTATTTCCTATGCATAGTAAAATTTAGAGGTAAAGGGGTCTGCTTAAGGTACCCTCTTAAGTAGAGGAGCCAGGTGATTTCAAAGTGGACCACCTCTGTATCAAAGTCAAACGGAGTGCTTATTCAAAGAACATATTCCCAAAATACCTGGAGAACCCAAATCTGGGGTTGGGACTGAGGAATCTGCATTTGGACTAACTTCCCAAGTGATTCTTATGCACACAAAGTTGAAGAACCATTCAATTAAATTCGAATTTTCATAATTCCCAGTGTTTTTCAAGAACTAAATATGTTCTTTGAAAAAGACCCATAATTTAAGTAAAATAATTAAATGGAGATCAGGTTTATTCAGCAGCAGTCTTAATTGAACCAGCCTCAGCATCCAACTTGGTTTAACATTCAGGGGCTATGGCTCTAGAATCTTCTCCCTCATCAAGCTCAGCTTAATAACCAAGAGTACAGAGCTAAGTGCAGCTGCTTATCAATCTCAAAAGCTTTGGATGATGTCAGAATTCATAGATGGAACTTGAGAATTTCATAAAACAATCTTGGGCAGGCATTCTTCTACAAAGTATGATTCCCCAAACTGGGGCCCTCATCTCCCAGTGGTAGGCCAGTCTGCTTGGAGTGTGCAAAGGAGAGAAGCCATGAGTGCCTTCCCCATCAGAGGCTACTTCCTTCTGGCAACAGAAGGGGAAGTCCCAGCATAAGGTAGTTCCCATGGTAGAAGTGAGTTCCTTTGAGGGATGTACGTGAATGGAGCAGCTATGGATGATGCTGTTCTTGATAGAGACCCCTAGTGCAGGGAAATCATCTCCTTAGAAAACTTCAGTAGGGAGGGTACTGATTTTGTTTGTTTGTTCATTTAGTTAGCTGAATTAATGAAGCAAGTAGGGTTTGGTGTTAGGCTGAGATAGGAGGATCACTTGTCCAGGAGTTGAAGGCCAGCCTGAGCAACATAGCAAGACCCCACCAAGAAAAATTAGATCATATTTTTAAAAAATGAGCAGGTATTTCATCTACATAAGAACTTCTGCAAAGTAGTTAAATTTAGAAAAAAACAGCTTCATATGTTTTTAAGGCCAGGGAGGAAAAGGGTGATAAAATTATATTGATTGTATTATATTTTAGCATTTGCTCTTAGTAGCTGCTAAGTTGTGTATGTTATTTTCCTTCACTTCTGTGAGTATTTTATATGAATCTCATTCTCTGGCTGGTATGAATGAGAGGGTGGGCTTAGGGGACAATTTACACTTCTTGTGCTTGAAGTCACCTCCCAAAAGGGAAAAAGAAAAAGCAGTCAGACTTTGCTTATACTCTGAGGAAAGATACTTTAGGCACTGTGCCATTAATAGGAGATGGTTACCAGGAAATTATTCATGTTAAGAAGTATGACTGTACTAAGCAACTGCTGGTGCTCCTCATCACCTCAGGTGAACTCTTATAGTCTCTTGGAGAAGAGGTGGGCACTTTGAAAATAATCTCAGGTTGCTGTCATGGCTCTGAATGCACACAAAAGGAAAGCTGCTATTTCATATTTTTATAGGTACTGTATAGGTGTTTATGACTCAATTTTTGGAGGAAGAGGAGTTTAGTATTATCTAGGATCATTGGGAACCCAAATCAGATAGAATAGCTTGCATCCCTTTCAGTTTCCAAACACTCTTTTTTCACCTGTTCGTCACTGAAACATTAAGTTTGCCTAAGATGTGCAAAACTGAGGATTCTTATGTAAAACAGTATTTTATTTTTTTGGTAAATCTTATACCAAACAACAAATGCAGCTTGACCTGAACCCTAGCAAAATTGGAGTTTCCTCCTGAATCTGTGATATTTGTTTCTTCATTTTAGTTAAAGATATAATTTATGCTTATTTGCAGTTATTTTATAAGAAGGAGACAATGAAAAAAGATACTTACAGCTTTCTCCCATGGTACAGCAAAAGTTCTGGAACACCTAAGCTTTCTTTGACCTTGATAGTGAGAGATGCAAAGTCTAGTATGTTTGGTGACAGAGTAGTCATTTTTTCATTGCTCAAAACACTTTTAGGATTCCTATTCTAGCATAACCTTTAGAGAGAACCTGAAGAAAAAGGAGGTATGTCTTACTAGATATTAGCAGAAGCAAATAAGCAGCACTGCTGACCCCTTATGAGCAATTCACACACTCAATTTCATCTAGCGTCACTTGTGGAAACCAGCCTTTGCCCTCGCCACATATCAGTGTGTGTTTGTTGTATTGAACAAAGACCTTTCAATGATGGCAAGTCTTATCCTTTGAAAGTAAATCTGATTCATTACAGCTAATACTGGTGAAAAATGGTAAATTGGAGGGATATCTTTCAGGGTTGAAACCGACTTTTAACTATAAGAAGGAAATGATTTGTGTGTGTGTGTGTGTGAGTTCTAGCTCCAGCTTTGAAGGAAGTTTCACAAGGAGGTTCTAAGAATGCTGAACCCCTAGGCCCCAGGGAATGGATTTGGGGAATTCACTGGTTTATTAAGTAGTGGCTTAACATACCTTCTCATTATTATTTGTGTGTCATTCTGAAAATGAAAGTTTCCCCTACTAATGTCATTATTCTATGATGGAGACATCTGAACTTCACAGTTCAGCCTTGTGACTTTTCTTTCTTCTTTGCTACTAAAAATCCTCATCAGTGCTCCTATTAACACACCAAATCTATTCCCACTTCTAGTTGTTGGGCCAGTAGCAGTTTCTAGCCTAGGGAGGCATTTGGTACTCAGCCAGACCATAAGAGATTTGGGCAGAACTCCTGTTTACAGCTGTAGGGCAGCTAATGCCATAATGTGTAACACCTGAAAGGCATGCTGGTATCGGGTAGTGCCACTGGGGAAGTTTGCATCTTTTGATTATTCCAAAAACATTACCAGAAAGTTAATGCTTCATATTTTCAGAATAGTGTTTTTAATTGAGAAAATATGTGGTTGGGACCAGTAAATAAAGTACACTTCATTAACTCTGAGGAAAAGAGCCAAAGTAAGAAGTTTTTATAAGCCAGGCACATGTACGCTTGTAATCCTAGCTGCTCAGGAGGCTGAGGCAGGAGAATGATGAATTCAAGGCCAGTATGGGCAACTGAGCAAGACCCTGTCTCAAAATATAAAGGGCTGGGTATTCAGCTTAGTGGTAGAACAGTTGCCTAGCATGGGTGAGGCCTTTGGTTCAATCCCCAGTACTTAAAAAAAACATTTAAATAAAGGAAAGAATTTGATTATGAAAATTACATGTGAAGAAATGTCAGATAAAGCAATAGAGTCAGAGGGTCCCAAACAAGATGATGTGAGGCATTTTGGAAATTTTCTGAAGGAATTTTTTTCTTTAATTTTTTCCCTATTAAACTACCATGTCAGACTGGAACTTGGTTACATAATGGTGCATTTCTGAATTATTGATTAAAATCAGTTGCTTCTGATTTTAGTCATAGGTTTTACAACTGTTCAGTTCCACTACCCTCACATTTCATTTCTTTTAATTACCAACTTTTTTTAAATTTGAAAGTGTTTAGACGTAGAATTTTTAAGTAAATTTTAAGCCATTGTTGTTAGGTGAGCTAATGTGTTTGGTCTTAGAGGACCTGACTTTAGATGCTTTGTGATATTCTATAGTCTGCACACTATTCAGTGTGTATAGCAAAACCTTTGTCCCTGTGAACTGCATATAGAATGTTTTATTTAGAAATACATTCTACTTCTATATGACCCTTTGTAATCTGCAGTTGTTTACTCAGGGGTTTCATAGTAGTGACAATATATTCACTTGCTGTCTAATGGTATTTTTAAGACTGTTTATCTAGTACAAGGTCATTATGGGTCCTATCAGCAATTCTGTAAACATACTGTTTACTAGACCTTCCCTGTAAATGTCCCCGGTTCCCATTCTGTGTCAGCCAGTAGTCCTGTGGACAGTGACCATTTGCATGATTTCTTGTTGCATTGCTGCATTCAGGCATTCCAGGGCATGATGAAACAGTCATTGATGGTGCCTCTCTGGTACAGTTGACGCATGCATTGATCTCTTTCTTCTATTGTTTTTACATAGCCTTTAATTAAAAGGAAAAGACATACCACTACTCTGCAATGCAAAAGTTTTCAAATTTCTTTGCATACCATTATGAATCACTTCTCTTTCAGACTGAAAAATGTTTTCATCTAAGCTGTGTGGGAACATAAGAACAATATCCTGCTTGTTTTAAATGTTTTGTATATTTTAAAGTGTGGTCAGTATTTTCTCCCTTTACCTTACAAACAGACCACCCCGGGGTGGTCGCTGCCCCTTGCACAGCTATCTCATCCACACAGACTCCTGTGTACGTGTGTCTGTTCACAGGTTTATATGGAGTCAGTTATGATAAGAAGGGTGATCTATCTACAAGGCTGATGAGCCAGTTTCATGGCATGTTTAATGTATAATTCCCATGTGTCATAAGAACTTCACTAGAATGTCATTAAACAGCCCAACTACCTCATGTGAAATTGGCTGTGGACAATCTGTGTTAGATGAGAAATGTGTTCAAATAAATTTATGCTCGTTAATAGATTGAACAAAATGATGTCTATATAAAGAAAAAACATGTTAGACCAGATGCCAAAGGCTAAAATGTACATAGATTTCCTTGGATTAATTTTTAAGTCAGTATTTAATTTTACATCTAGTATTTGTATGAATGTTTGTGGTTTCATAGATCTGTGCACTTTGACTATCTGTCACATGCAGTCTTATGTTACTGTACTTGTCCTTCAGCATTTTAAATGAGCATCATATTGCCAGTAGAGAGCAAGATAAACTACAAGTGTCAAAATGGTTTGTTGGCTTTTTAATTTAATGGATCTTGACTTAGAATATAATGTGTTGGAGCCTTTTTAGGGCCAACTATGAATGAGAATTTCATGTTGAGGTTTGTATTGCCTCTCTGTCCAAGTATTCTATATCTCATGGGGAAGGGGAAAAGGGGAGGGCTTTACTTTTTTGAAAAATGTTTGAAAATGTGTCAGATTTTATATTCGTTAGTTACAATAAACTTATTTTTAAAGTATTTTATTAAGTGCTTCTCGAATATTTTTGTGTGGGTTTTTGCTTACTCGAATCTGCCAATAAGAAGTATCGTATATGGAACACACATGCCTTGGGGGCATCGTTCTAAGCCCTTGACAAATATTAGCACAGTTGCTCTTCCTCAGAACTCTGTAGGACAAGTCTGTTGTCCTCAAGTTACAAGTGAGAAAACAGGTACAAATTGGGAAACCCCTTGCCTAAGGCCCACAGCCAGTGAATCCTGGAACCAGATGACAAATGCAGGCTGCCCAACTCCAAATTCTTAATAAAACTGTTTAAAACTTCAACAAAAGATAATTTCAAAGCATCAAACAACCACTTTAATGACATTACCTTGGGTATACTAAGCATTCTAGAAAGACTAGGTCCTGTCAGGGTAGCTCTGTCCTTTGGCCTGATTTAATTATGTTTTCAGAGAAACCACAAATGCAAAACAAATAATAGATGAATTTGCTAGGCATACTGTCTGTGTGGCTGTGTGCTTAGTTTACACTCAGTAGCAGACACTTTTTTTGTCTAAATCATTTGAATACCAAAGTAGTTGTTCTGTGAGTAGATTCTTCCCACCATTGGGTCCTCTTTAGACACCTGTTTTTAAAAAGCTGAGCCAATTAGAATTGGGGGTAGGAGGGTTTAAAGAGAGGGAAATGAAAGAGCCAGGTGGCAAGTACTTAAGAAAAGGGGGCATATGAAGTTTGGGGCTGGGGTGGCCATGTTGGGCCATGTGCCCAAGAAAAAAGAAAGCAGATACAGGATGCTGCAGCAAGCAATAAGCCAGGAGGAGGAACCTGTAGTCACTGGGACTCCAGCACAGATCTTTGGAGCCATTTCCCTTCCTAGTTTCCAGCTCTCAGGAAGCCATGTCCCCTACCCCAAAACTCCTTTTACTAAAAAATATGTACCTTACAATATGCTGCCCTGACCTTTTTATTTGTTCAGATTCTAGTGGTGTTCTATCACGTGAAACAATGACTATGACAAACTCATTATTATTCCACATGGAGTGTGGAAAAATCAAAATGAGGAATTGAGACATCACCACCACCTTCCTCCTCACTATAAAATGGAAGTGTTGGACCTGAAGTCAGTCTGCATTGATTTTGCTTATTCTAAATTACTGGGCAACACACACTGAATCCCACAACCTTTTTCAATGGCTTTTTTTTTTTTTTTTTTAATGTTAACATCAGTACTGTGGGCACAAGTTGTGTGAGGAGTGGCCATCTACCTCCTGCTTCTGTATACCTGGGTGCAGTAGTGTTCAGATAGGTGCCCATCTTGGGAACCATGCAAAAATATAGTTTTCAAAAGGATGGACAGAACTGATTTCAGAAAGAGAACACATTTGAGTTTCTGTCCTGCCTTCCAGTGGGAGAGGTAATGAGGGACCAACTAAGAAGAGTAGGGCTGCATTTGCCACTTTTTATTATTCTAGAATCTGCCAAAGCTGGTACATTTCCTGTCATCATTCTGCAAGAACTTTGGACAATTTGTGCTCTATGACAACGATGGAGAGAAACTAAAAGAATAAGACAAATGGAACCATCCTAGAGCTGATGTTTTTAATTTATTCTTACATTCACATAAGTAGATAAGAGAGCTGCCCTTGACCCGATTTATGGGCACACATCCCACATCCCACAACTGTCGATGTCATTCTCTCCAGAGGCACCAACTCCATTGGTGCCTCTGGAACAGCATGGTTCAGATTACTGGAGAATTGATGAATATTTATGATTTGACATCAGCACTGACACAGATCACATTTCAGGTAGTTTGCCGTGTGAACACATATTCTTTATGAACAGAGTTGTCATGTCTTTGCTGGTGCTTGTGCATGGCTGCCGCAGTCTGGCTGGGCACAAATCACGAGCCACTGAAGCAGGAACAAACTTTATTTTAAAACTGCAGGAAAACACTTCACACAGCTCCCGGGGAATCCTCCCCAACGCGCCACGAGGCTTGTCCAGGAACCCCCAGCCGGAACTATCTCTCCCGGAAATCCCTCCTCCTGCACTTCCCCAACCAATGGGAACTCTCGGGGAATCCCCGGAAATCCCCACGAGAACTCCAAAATAGTGCGAGAACTCAAAAGTTGCGGCAGAGGCGGACAGGCAGAGGCGCCTGTCAATCAATACTGTTGGCAAAATGCCAGGGGCCATACAGACTCAGCCGTGGCTCTCAGCACATGGCCAGTTTTAGTACCTTGTTTTGGCTTGAGATTCTAATTTGTTGAAATGATGTTTAGGTATTTTAAATGCCTCAAATCCTTTATGAGATCATCTTAGATGGTGAACCCTCAACCTGCTCTCTTTCCTGATCATTGTGATTCACTGACCAAACCTCTTCTCCAGAGATCACTGGGGAATATGGGGTGACCTCCACCTGGTTCCTGATTTAGACCTGGCTCTTTGCAAACTTGTTGACCCTGTGAGCATATGTCTTCAAATACCAGTCTCCCTGCAGACTCTCCTGAAGTTACCCTTGAGGTGCAGGCCGCCTGCCTCCTTGATTGTCTTTCCTTAGATGTCCTTCTTCACATGAAACACCAGATTCCAAGTTAGTGGCATCACCATTATTCTAGACTCTGAGGCAAAAATTCAGATGCTCCACATTCCTTTCTTCTTCCTTCTCTCTGTACCCACTTTGTCTTTAGAGCCTGCCTCAGCCTCTGCACTCTCTTTGCTGTGGCGACAGCCTTGATCTCTGAATTCTCTGCTTTTCCAGCCCAGCCCTGAGGATGCCTCCTTTTGACTCCATGCATGATTTGAGCCCTTTTACAAATTTGGAAGGCCCCATAAGCTTTCCTCTTTCCCATTCCTCGAATCACCTCAAAAACTCCCTAGACACAAAATATCTCAGCCATCAGCTTCACTTCTAAACACCCCCTGTATTTCTAAATGATACCTGTAAACTAGAACTTGGGGACAGGAAGGAAGACTTCCAGGTGACTGGACTAACTCTTTTGTATTATGTTCTAGTTATTGTCATAGCTGCCTCTTCCATTGAATTGTGAACTTCCCTTTCAAGTCAGTGAACCCAGCATCTGACAGTGCCTTCCCTGTTCATGGTTGGATTCCAAGGCTGTTTTAGAAGATGGTGCTCCCTGCTCCTTTCAGATATGATAGTTGTTATCCAACTACATAAAAATATATCTAAAATAAAACCATGCACAGCTCTTCTGTTCTCTCCTACTTACTTGATCAAGAAGTGCTTTCAGTGACTGAGCACTCAGATATTAATAATTTATGTTTTTTAAAATATTTTGCTTTGTTGATGCACATATAAAGGGTATAAATGATGCTTATAGGTATCAAGTTATGAACAATCAGAAGACAAGGTCCACTTCATAGTTATCAGATGTAAAAATTTAGAATTATTAGAAAGGTTTTTAAAACAAGCAAATTAAAATTTAGTAATATCTGGGACTCTACAGGTAACTTGACTCAGTGTCAGGAATGTGGCCTGTCCCTGATATTAAAATTTCCCTAGTGATTCTAAAGTGCAGCCCAGATGAGACCCCCAGAGCTGGTTTAGTTCTTTAAAATTGTATACTGGGATCTTTTCAGGTAAATAAGATCAGGTCACAGAACCCCCTGGAGCCTAACAAAACAACCAAAATAAATAAAAATTTAAAAGCCAATTTAACTAAATTCACCAGCAATTAAGAAATGGAAGAAATCAACCTTGTCCTTGTGTCCTAAACTTTAACAGATGATAGCCAAAGAGAAAGACCAGATTTTCTAGCCAGGAAAAAGGCTCTTTATCCCATACCCCAATGGGGAATTTGTAAAATCCAGAATTGTCATTAGAATCTCAGGTTCTAGAAGTAGATTGGTGAGTTGGGGAAGGACGGGAATCCTTATCTCTTCCTTCCTCTTGAGGGAACTTATTGTAGACCAGGTTTGAGGTGGGGTAAGGGTGACATGGAGGTAGGTGGGAAGAATTTACTAAAAACAAGGAGCAGGAAGTACCTCATCCAAGGGACTCACCATGTTATATAGTCAGTATGTTTCCTTGCCATTCAGAATTCACTCTGATGCAAGATTTATTGACAGTATGAGAACAAGGTAAAGTCTGGTCCTTATGGCAAAAGTCTTTTGCTGTAGTCTTGACTATCTCCCACCGGTTAAAAGCTGTTGGGAGGTGGTAGAATCTTTAAAAGGTGGAGCCCAGGGGGAGGTTTCTGGGTCATTGTGAGTGGGCTTTTTAAGCGGATTGTGGGACCTCAGTCTCTGCCTCTTCTCTGTCCCCTGGTTTATGACATAAGCAGTTCTGTTCTACCCATGTTCCTGCCATGATATGTTGCCTCACCAAAGGCTCAAACCAATGAGCCAGCCAATCATGGGCTGAAAAACTCCAAAATAAACTTTTTATAAGTTGATGGGTGTTTTGTTATAGTGACAGAAAGCTAACTAACACACCTATATATGATATTTATGCTTCCCCTCTCTCCCGTATAGACACAATCAAGGTGGCTCATATTTGGCTGGTATACACTCATGTGGCTGTGCCGGTTATTAGAATATCAAAACACTTTCATACCAGGAGGTTAATAAACTATACAAATGTCTCTTAACTGTTCTGGCCACCCCATCCCCTATCATAAGAAGTTTCTCACTCCAGACCACCCCAGCAACTACCAGAGTAACATTAAACCTGGCAAGGAACCTCAGACCCCTGCCCCAGGCCTCTGTTCTGCTCAGTCAATGTTGATGTCATGCTGGTGGTTAAATATTTGTAATGACATTGATGGGAGAAACCATACAGAACACAAGCTCACAGGGAAGAGAGAAATAGGTGGCAATTGAGAGAGAAGATAATGTCAGGGCAAGCACATTGACACTGTGTGAAAGCAAATAAATGGTCTGAGAGCTGCACATCTTATGTGAGCAAACTTAAATAAAATGACCTGAGCTACAGCCAGATGAGAGGGCAAAGTGGGGAACAGAAGGAACCATTTTGGCAAAAAAAGGCCAATCCAAGAGAGAAAGTTCCTACAGGTGTAATGTACACTCATAGAACTTAAAGACATGAACTTGCTGGGCATAGTAATGCACACTTATCCCAGCAATTCAGTAGGTTGAGACAAGAGGATTGCCAAGTTTGAGGGTCTTAAAAAATTATAAGCACTGAGGATGTAGTGCATTGATAAGTTACCCTGGATTAAATCCCCAGTGCTGAAAAACAAACATGAATTCATAAAACACAATGCTTAGATGTAAGCGCATGGAACAGGAGAAAGATAAAAAGGCAGATGGTGGAGAGAAGGAAACAATTTGACCAAATTAATATGATAGAAGAAATAAGTGAATTCCAACAACTCACAAGAAACATGTTTGAAATCTGGATTGGTAACTTTTTTTTTTTTAAAGGCTTAAGGTGACTGCAGTGAATGAAAGATTTTTAAAAAAGATTCAAGTAATTCTTGAGAGAATAGGAAGACAGAGATACTCTGACATAAGAAAGTATTGAAAGACAATACAGAAAAAATTTTCCTGAAATGAAGAAAGAAATCTTTGAAACAAATGAACTGTGTTCTAGGAAATCCAACAGAGAAACACTTGACACCAAAACACCCTCATGAAGTTACTAAACTTTAAGAAAGAATAGTTCTTTAGCATTCAGACAGAAAATGCAAGTCGCCAAGGGATCTCAAACTTCCTTACTTCAAGACCCAGTGATGGAGAGCAGGAGGAGTATTTCCAATGTTCTCAGTAGGAAGTGAGAAGGTGCCGCAGTTCAGCTGGGCCAAATAACCGGAAGGTGACAAGCAACTTGAAGGTTGAAGCGGGAACTGCTTTATTAGAGAACAACAGCGGCACATATACCCAACTGATTGCACACAGCTTAACTCAACCAGCATCATCCAGATGCAGCAATCAGCCAATAAGGAATCTCCACCATCTTAATGGCTCGGTGGAGTTGCCTCACAAACCACTCCTCCTGGCAAACTGCCAGGCGCCTTCTTGACTTGATTTGCAGTCCCCAACAAGAAGGACTTAAGTGAATGACGGCAGCCAAGTCATCAAACATAACAAACATAACATCTCGTCCTCTTACAAGAGCGTGTGGGAACTTGGAGTGCACTACCTCTGAGCCCTTTAGGAAACCACTTAATAGGCGAGATGACTGTCACAATTCAATAATGAAGGGGCTTATAGTAAAAGAACCAGTGATGAACACTGATTATGTAAGGAATGACCGAACAGGCTGTTATATTTTCATGGTAGATAAAAGATTGCAAATAGTATAAACCTTAAAAATATAACTAATAAGTCGGGAATGGGAGAAGGGAGACATAAGGGTGCCAGTCTTCCCTTGTTTTCAAAGCAGAGAGTTGGTATTGTCTAAAAAAAAAAAAAAACTAATAACTAACCTTAAATTTTCAGAACTCTCTTTTTAAAATTTGTTTGTTTAATAAACTTAAAAGGGTTTTGAAAGAAATACCTGTTGAAGCAAAGGAATATTTTAAAGTTCAGCAATTGCTTCCATTCACCTTAGTTTCTTATCTTAAACACAAGCAAATTAGCTGAATGCTATTTATTATTAAAAATAAATGTAATTAGAAATAAATGTGAGAGGGCCGGGGTTGTGGCTCAGTGGTAGAGCTCTTGCCTAGCATGCGTGAGGCACTGGGTTCGATCCTCAGCACCACATAAAAATAAACAAATAAAGGCATTGTGTTCATCTAAACTAAAAAAAATTTTAAAAACAGAAATGTGAGAAATTAAAAATAAGTACAACTGTATATTTAAAATATTTATCTAAATATTTAAAATTAGCCTCTAAGGTATTCATGTTTTTACTTGTCTTTGTACATTTTGTGTTGTTTAGCTTTTGTTTGATAACCATGCTATATATATATTTTTTAATTTAAAATGGAGGTAGGAGGCTTAGGATGTAGCTCAGTGGTAGCGGGTAGTTTGGTTAGCATGCATGAGGCTCTGGGTCCATCCCTGGCACCAAAAAAGAAGGAAGGAGGGGGAGGGCAGGGAGATGTTTTAAAACAAGGTTAAAAAACATCATAGCCTAGGTGGCCCCTGATATATGGTGCTCCCTGTAATGACATTTGCCTTATGTTATGGTTTAGATCTTAGATATCCCCCAAGACCATGTGCTAAAGGCTTGGTGGCCAGCCTGTGTGCTATGGGGGGAAGTTGTTGAACCTTTAGGAGGTGGGCCTTAGAGGAAATTAGGTCACTAGGGGCATGTCCTTGAAGGTGGTATTGGGACCCAGGCTCCCTCTTCCCTCTCAATGCTTCCTGGCTGCCATGAGGGGGACAACTCTGTTCCACCACACGCTGTTGCCGTGATGTGCTGCCTTGCCACAGGCCCAATCCAACAGAGCCTGAGAGACCATGGACTGAAACCATGAGCCAAAGTAAGTCTTTTCTCCTTTTAGGTTGTTTATCTCAGGTATTTTGTCACAGCAACAGAAAGATAACACACTTCAAACTCCTGTCAAGTTACTTTAAAATTTTAATTTTATCTCACCACAATTTTTTTTCCCCACTGATAATTTTTTTCCCATTAGCTGCTATTCTTTTATCCACACAGAGATATTACTCATCTCAACATCCCATTTTGTATAACTCAGAAGTGGTGCAACATTCTTTGGGGGCTCAAGGAAAAACAGAACAACCATATGATACCTAGATACTTGCCGAGTACATCTGACACAAATGAAAAATGGCGGGGGGTGGGGCAGGGAGCCAATTGGAGTGGCTAACAGCCCTCTTAGAAGAAGCGAGAAAGAATCTTAGCAACATGGGAATTCTGCACATGAATTGGCTGCAGTCCATTGGAGAAGCTGAAAGATTTCTTTCTTTGTGCTGCTGCTGTGAGTTTGGAAATGAAATGTCAGCCCTTTCCCTGCCCAAGTGAAATTGCCAGGCAATAGAGCTGTAGCTCAGGATCTGCTTATGCTGATCAAACCCAGCCAGCCGGCCATGACTGATGAGAGAATGGAGCTGTGAGCTCTGCTCAGTGAGCATTTGTTCCAAGACCACTCTGCACTGTGTTTGTGAAAAACAAAGGAAGTCCTATGTTCTCTTGTAGCATGTGTAAGAACGGCCCAGGGCCCTCCCCCCCTTTCTCTGTGTCCCACGAAGTTTTATAAAATCCCCAATTCTCAGTTTTGAAAGATCCTAAATCATCATCTTGTTATTGGTCTGGAAAGATAGGATTGTGGGACTGGCAGACTCCTTCCTCCACAGGGAAACTCAGCTATCACAAAGCTACAATAAGCTTCAGATTGGGAATTGTGCATGACATGGGTAGCACAGGGTAAGAGCTCCGGAAATGGTACTAGCCACAGTGGACTGTTCCTGCTGTTCCAGTGATGTGGAGGCTGAGGCAGGAGGATTTCTTGAGCCCAAGAGTTTGAAACCAACTTGGGCAACATAATGAAACCCTATCTTAAAAAAAAAAACAAAAACATAAAACAAAAAACCCTCAGAAAACCACAGCTGTAGTAGTAATAATTACTATTTTACTGTTCGTACACACCAAGGAGGTATGGCTCCATCATGCCTAGAGGTTTCCTGGCTAAATAGGTCTTTTCTTATTTGGGTCTCTTGTCCCTGCTCTTACAAGTACCACTGTCCTTAGATTCTCCATTCTGCACTACTCGTCACACCACCTTTAAAGACGCTGTCACCTAATTACATCCCCATGTGAACACCACACCTCCTCCTTGCCTGAGCACCAGAGCCAGCTCTGATGCCTGACAGCTGTATCCCAGTTGAAGGATTCCAGAAGAATGGCTGACTAGGGATGAGAGTAGACCTGACACTTTCCACAGGATCCTATGTTTAGTCAGCTATTTCACTGCTGTGACTAAAAGATCTGACCAGAAAAAATTTAAAGGAAGAAAAGTTTATTTGAAGGCTCAAGATTTCAGAGGTCTCAGTCCACAGAAAGCTGGCTCCATTCCTTGGGGCTCAAGGTGAGGCTGAACATCATGGCGGAAGAGTGTGGCAGAGAGAAGCAGCTCACATTTGATCAGGAAGCAAGGAGAGAGAAAGAGAGATACTCCCTTCGCCAGATACAAAATATATACCCTATAGCTATGACCCTGATGAACCACCTTCTCCAGCCACACCCCACCTGCTCCACTCAGTTAATTCCATCAGGGATTAATCAACCGATTGAGTTATGGATATAATCCGATCATCTCTCCTCTGAACCTTCTTGTATTGTCTCACAGGTGAGCTTTTGGGGAACACCACATCTAAACCACTTACTCTCTGTATTCCAGAGGACATCTGATATATTGTTGTGCTCTCGTCTCCTTCCCTCTCACCTGGAACACTCTCTTTTCTTTGAAGTTGCCCCTTCCCCACTCCTTCAGTTCAGATTGGGCTAACAGTCATAGTCCCCCGTATTCTAGCCACAGCAGTGGACGGATGATCAAAATTTCTGTCATTGGAGTTCCCTGGGACTGCTTATCTGGAGACCAGGAGAGAGTGTCCCTTCTTCTAGGGTTACTAAACCAGAGTGGCACAACCCATCTGCAGCTGCCCTCCCTGCTCCATAGAGATCTGCAGGAGGAGGAAATGAAGAAATAGGAAGAACTGAGATTGCAGCACAGAGGAGCAGAAAACAAGAGCAACGGAGGGCATGGATGTGGTCCAATCCTGCCTGGGGCCAGCGACATGCCTCCTTCCCAGTTATATAAGCTAACAAATCCCACTTCATTTAAAGCTCACTGCATTTGAGTTTTTGTCAGTTGTAACCAGAAGTTTGAGAAATTTTCCTGTAAGTCCAAAACATTTGCTTTTGGCCAGGTTAACAAATTCTTTCTCCATCTTTCTACCTCCATTTAATATATGGCCATGTTTTTTATGATAGAATTAATCGAAGAAAATTGAGAAACACATCTACATTGGTGCCAACTGGGGATCTGATTTAAACAAGAACTATTTGGTTCTGCTGGAGTATCAGCAAACTGGGCTGAGTTTGGGGGTTCTGTTGGTCTTTGACTCCTTCCTAAATAATAGTTGTATTCCTGAATACTTACTATCAAGCACTGTGAACAACTTTGTGTGATTATTTCATTTAACCCTGAGGATAACTGTGGAGGGAATACTATTATTAATTGCATTTGTAGGTGTTAGAGTCTGTAAACAAGTCAGGATGGCACCTGGCAAATGTTAGAGTCTGTAAACAAGTCTGGATGGTGCCTGGCATTTTGCCAGAGGGAGTGGTTTGTGAAGTAACGCCAGCGAGCCATTAAGTGTGGAGATTCCTTATTGGTTGACTGCTGTATCTAGTTTATGTTAATTAGATAAGCTGTGTGGAATGTATAAATACCCCTCCTGTCCTACAATAAATGGCTCCCTCTCCTGCTGTATCAATCTACACAAGTTGCTCGTCACCCCCCCCCCCTCGCCCCCGGCTATTTTGCTGCAGCCGGACTGCGGCATGTAGGTACTAAAGGACTTAGTAATGGTGCTTGTTTTACCCAGGTGAATTCCAAAGCTTGGCTCATGGTGGGAGCCAGACAGGTAGTTCTAGGGACTGTGTCTTTACAGCTGTGTTGTAGGATGTAAGACAGTCTCTGCCACACCCTCATTGTGGGGCTTTGAGCATATTAGCAAAGTTCTGGGAGCTTCACTTTCTCCTCTGTAACTGAGATACAAGTTGAGCATCCCTAATGCAAACCTGAAATTCAGAGCGCTTCAAAACCTGAAACCTTTTGAGAGCTGACATGACACCACCAGCAGAAGATTCCCTGCCTGAACTAATGAGTTTTGCAAGGACTAAATGAGGCCGTGCGTGGGGGTCTGTTGCCTTTCTCACCTGGATGGGCAAAAGCATGGTGATCTCATTATGGTCCGCACAGTGGGTGTTTAGCTCTTTGCAGGTCCTTCCTGGGTGTGAGGGTAGAAACTGCCTAGGCTGTGGAATGGTCAGATCTGGATTCTGGTCCTGTCCTTGTTATTAACAGCCTGTGTCACTTTGGGCAAATCATTTAGCCCCTGGGCCCTTTGACTCCTCATTCAGGTGCATGAGATGGTGGCATTGTGAGCACTGTGTGAGATGACACATCACTAACCCATAATATTGTGCCTGGCACAGGGGAAGTACTAGTTAAGTTGTAATGGTGGGGTGGTGAGGGAGGGTCCCTGCATGTTTCTCAGCTCATGCCAACTGCGCCTACACACACAGGAAATGACACTATTAGGAGAGACATCTTTGGACTCTTCATAGATGTCATCACTTTATTACACTTACGGATTTTCTGAGCTCCATTTAGTTGTTTGATTTTTTCTGCTAAATATTCAGGATTGGTAGGAGAGTAAGTTCTATTTTTAAAAATTACTTAAAGTATCTCAAATTTTAGAATAAAATATTTAATCACATACCAAAGCAGAAAATCTTCTATCTAAAATAGACCCTTGTCAGTTCCCTGCGTTTTAAGACAGTTCTGTCAGTAAAGTTATCTCCACCCCAGGCAAGAAATGACACTGTGAGCAAATGAATACCTCTTGTATGCAAGTCCCCAGGTCAGGTGGCTTGCAGACACAGGACTGCTTTAGAAACACTTTGCACTCCAGGAATTTGCAGGCTAATGATGGGCATAAGACATATTTTTGAATAGCTGTGCTATAACAGGATGTGATGCACACTTAGAAATAAAGGCTTTGGAAACCCAGAACAGGGAGAATGTCCTTTTAATTGAGAAGCATAGCACAAATGCTCTTGGGTGAAGACTTGTGCATATGGAATGATGTGCAAGTTAGACTTCCAGCTGCAAGTGACAGAACACCTGACTATTAACTGGCTCAACTTCATGGTTATTTGTGGAACACAACACTAATCCATTTGCAGAACACACTTTTTGGTTTGAGTTCCCTGGGATTGAACCCAAGTGCTTTTAACCACTAAGGCACTCATCTTGCTAAGATACTTAGAGCCTTCCTAAGTTGCGAATGCTGGCTTTGAACTTGAGATCCTCCTGCCTCAGCCTCTCAAGCTGCTGTACACATTCTTTTCAAGTACATGTGGAACACTCACCAAATTAAACCGTATGCTGGACCATTAGAGTTCGAAATGCTTCTCTGAAGGAAGATTCTGGAAAGAGGAGAGCAGCTGTGGCGTAATTCTAAAGGAGACAGAATAACCAGATAACACACCAAAAACTCATGAACAAGTTTTACTACAAAACTGGATATTTATTTCCTAAGACAATACAAACTGCCACAAACTAAGTTGCTTAATATAAAAAAAAAAATCTAACCTCTCACAGGCCTGGAGGTTAGAAATCTGAAATCCAAATGTCAGCAGGCCGACCCACCTCTGAAGGCCCCAGAGGAGAATCCTTCTTTGCCTCTTTTTAGTGTCCACTGGGTGTTTGTGATCCTTGGCATCCCTTGGCTTGTGGAAACATCACTCCAATCTCTGCTATCTTTACATGACCATCTTCTCCCTGGGTCTCCAAATCTCTTTTCATAGGACACTAGTATTGGATTTAGCCACACACCCTACACAATTCAGTATGACCTCATCTTAACTTGATTGCATCAAAAAAGATCATATTTCCAAATAAGGACACATTCATAAATATCAGAGATTAGGGTTTAAATATATTTTTTGGAAAGGCAGCCCAACTCACAACATTCAAGTGTCATCAAGCCTAAATATATAATGGATGTTTTTCTCCCAGATCAAGAACAAGTTAAAGATATCTTCTCCTACTATACCATTTCTATTCATTATTGAAGTTCAGGTCAAAGCCAGTTTAGTAAGGTGAGAAAAAAAAAGATAAACAGATTGAAAAGGAAAAATAAAACCTTTTATTTGCAAATGATATATAAAGAAAGCCCTAAAGACTGTACAAAAACTACTAGAGCTAATAGCTGAATTTAGAATGTTTGCAGGATATAAGAAGGATGTCAAAAAATCAATTGTAGGAGCCAGGTGTGTCAGTGCGTGCCTATAATTGTAGGCACTCAGGAGGCTGAGGCAGGAGGATAGCAAGTTCAAGTCCAAGTCCAACCTGGGAAATTTAGCCGAATTCTATTCAAAATAAAATAAAAAGGGCTGAGGCTGTAGCTCATTGGTAGAGTACTTGCCTAGCATGTGTGAGACCCTGAGTTCAATCTCAGTACAGAAAGAGAGAAAACAAAAGAAGAAAAATTGCATTTCTACATACTAGGAAAAAAACAATTAGAAAATAAAAACTAGAAAAAAATGTCATTTTAAACAGCATAAAAATCCATAAACGTGTTTGAGCTCCCATAATAAAAGAGCATAGACTTGGGTGGCTTTTCAGCAATAGAAATTTATTGCTCAAGTTTTGGAGTCTGGGAATTCTGAGATGAGGGTAGCCACATGTTGGTTGTGGTGAGGGCCTGCGTCTAGCTTATGGGATGGTTGTCATCTGTGTGTCCTCACTCAGATGAGGGAACCAGCAAGCTCCCTTGTGTCCCTTTCATAAGGCACTACTCCCATTTAAGATGCTCTGATCTAATCAAACCCCAAAGGTCCAGCTTTTAATACCATAATGTTGGAGGTGAGTATTTCAACATATGAATTTGGGAGGAAGCAAAACTTCGTGACAATAATCCATAAAATAATCAGGAAAAAATAATAAATTATACACAAAACCACAGTGCTGAAAGGTATGAAACATTTCTGAGACAAGTAGAGAAAACCTAAAAAAAATTTAGAAAATATACCACTCAGAGGTTAGAAGATCTGAACTGATAATGCATGTCTGTTCTTCCCCTATTGATCTAAAGACTCACTGCAATCCCAATTGAAACACCAACAGGTATATATGACACTAAAAGTACAACAACTAAACAAATAAATGTGTTGGACCTCATCAAAATGAGAAACTTTTGTTCATCAAAGGACATTGTCCAGAAAATGGAAAGGCAATTCACAGAATGGAAAAATATTTACAACTCTCATATCTCTTTAAGAGACTTGTATCCAAAATACAAAGAACTCTTATAACTCAACAACAAGAAGACAAACAACCTGATTTTAAAATGGCAAAGGATTTGAATAGACATTTCTCCAAAGAAAATATACAAACGGGCAATGAGCACATGAAAAGATCACTAGGGGATCATCACTGGGGGAAAGGCAAATTAAAACAACAATCAGATTCCACTTCACTCTTACCAGGATGGCTATACTAATAACTTTTAAAGCAGAAACGCAAGTATTGATGAGACTGTGCAGAATTTGGAATGCTTGTTCAGTGCAGGTGGGAGTGTGAAATGGAGCAGTTATTGTGGGGAAGTTCAACAGCTCCGCAGAAAGGTAAGGCCCTTAGCATCACAAGAAAGAAAGAAAGATAAACACAGGAAACAGGATTACTCTATGACCTAGCAACTATACTCCTCAGCATAGGGCAATATCCATGGCACAATAGTCAGAGTAGCCAAAGGTGGAAACAGCACAAGTGTCTATCAACAGATGAATGGATAGTCAAAATGGGGTTTATACAATGGATTATTATGTGGCCATGGAAAAAGAATGAAGTTCTGACATATACTACAATGTGGATGAACCTTGAAAAGATTATTATCAGGTGACATAAGCCTGGCACAAAAGGGCATTGCTATGAAAGTATTCCTCTTACATGGAATATTTAGGAAGGCAAGTCAGTTACAAGTTACCAGGGGCCAGCAGGAGGAGGAGTGGAGCAGTGTTGTATAATGGTTACAGAGTTTCTGTTTGGAATAATGAAAATGTTCAAGAAATAGAGATTGATGACACTCCTCCAGCCTCTTAGATGTACCTAATGCCATTACATTTTTCACTCAGAAAATGATTCAAATAGCAAATTTTATGTTTTATAATTTAAAAGATTAATAATGAGATACAGTGGTCCCCCTTTATTTGAGCTGCATACACGTGAAGACCCCCAGTGGATGCCAGAAAGTGCAGATGGTACCAAACCCTATATTTATATTATGGCTTTTTCCAGTACCTGGATACCTATATTAAAGTATAATTTATAAGTGAGGCACAGTATGAGATTAACATAATAACTAGTAAAAATAGAATGATTATAACAATGCATTGTAATAAATGTTATATGAATGTGCTCTCTCTCAAAATATCATATTGTGCTGTGCTTCCCCTTTTTCTTCCCTGGATGATGTGAGTTGCTACTTCAAGGAAGTACTTTCCAGCTTCTCTTTAGCGTGTCCCAATGGCCAGCAGCACTCCTATTGCATTTTGGGGTCATTGCTAAGCAAAATCAGGGTAACATGGACACAAGCACTGAGACACCACAACAGTAGATCCAGTGCCTGAGCTGCTCCTCGGTGACTAACAGGTGGGCAGTGTGCACCGGATGGACGTGCAGGACAAAGGGTTTCCCAGGCAGGATGGATTGAGATGCAGGAGATTCCAACACACTGCTCAGAGGAGCCTGAGATTCAAAACCTGAAAAACAAGTGAACCCGAACCCATTTCACATCACACACAGAAAGTTTTTTCAGCTCTCCTAACTGAATGTCAAAGTGAAAACTCAAAATAAAACTTCCCCAAAGAAACACAGGCCAATATCCTTGTGAATTTGGAGGAGGCAAGATATTTCAGGATCAGTAAAAGACTAACTATGGTGGGGTGCTGGGGGTGCACACCAGTAATCCCAACATCTTGGGAAGCTGAGGGAGGAAGATTGGAAGTTCGAGGCTAGCCTCAGCAATTTAGTGAGACTCTGTCTCAAAAAATAAAAAGGAATAGAAGGAAGACCAATGGAATAGAGGAAGAGGATCATGGGGAAGGAGAAGAGGAGGGAAGGAGGTTGTCCTGGGAATTGAAATGGAACAAATTGTATTATATGCTTTTATGAATACGTCAAAGTGAACCCCACAATTATGTAAAACCATAAAGCTCTACAAAAAACATAAAATAATTTAAAAGCATGTAGCTCAGCAGTAGTGCACTCTGGGTTCAGTCCCCAGCACCCCCCAAATAATAGTAATAGTAAAAAAAAATAATAATAATAATAAATAGATAAATTGGACTTCAACAAAACTAAAAATTTATGCTCCTAAAAAGTACACCAATAGGCAAGACATAGATGAGAGACAATATTCATAATACATATTTCTGGGAAAATATTTGTGTTTATGGGCTGGGGATGTGGCTCAAGCGGTAGCACGCTCGCCTGGCATGCACGGGGCGCTGGGTTCGATCCTCAGCACCACATAAAAATAAAATAAAAGATGTTGTGTCCACCGAAAACCAAAAAATAAATATTAAAAAATTCTCTCTCTCTCTCTCCCTCTCTCTCCCTCTCTCCCTCCCTCCCTCCCTCCCTCCCTCTCTCTCTCTCTCTCTTAAAAAAAAAAAGATTTGTGTTTATAATATACAAAGGACTCTAACAACTCGACAATAAAAAGACAACCAAAAAGCCAGAGGGGTAGTTCTGTGGTAGAACACTGCCCTAGCATGCATGAGTTCCTGGGTTCAATCCCCATTACAGGGAACAAAAAGAAGAAGACTGAAAGAAATAATTAAAAATGCACAATGACTTAAACAGATATTTTACAAATGGATATATACAAATGCCAGTAAAATATGAAATGAGCTCAATATCATTCATGGCTAGAGGGACAAAATTAAAACCAAAAGAGATTCCACTACATATATCCGCTAGTGAGGCTAACATTATGAACAAAAATAATAGGTGTTTTTGTTGTGTCTCAGACATTGTTAATTGGTGTATAAAATGATATAACCACTTAGAAGTTGATCTGGTAAATTTCATTTAAACATGTTCCTACCCTGTCTCTTGCGCAAGAAAGGACTTTTTTCCCCCAGTATTCCAAAATTATCCATCCTCTCTTGGGCTGATTTATCTATTCACCTTCTTAATACTTTATTGAGATAAACAAATTTTGGTGTATTCAAACAATGGAAAAGTATTCAGTAATAACAAGGAAAAAACTGCTGATACCCCCAACATCATGAAGGAACCTCAGAAACATGGTAAGCAAAACAGCCAGACATACAGCAGGGCATATTATCCTTTTCCATATATATGAAATCCTAGAAGAATTAATCTATGGTGAAAAAATCAGAACAGTGGGTCCCTGGATTATGAGGATGGGCTTTGATTGGTAAAAACCTCAAACAACATCCTTTTCTGGGGTGATGGGAACCGTCCATGTCTGGCTGATGCTGTGGGTCACATGGGTGTGGACTTCTGTCGAAACTCGTCTGACTGCCCACTTATGATCTTCTCATTTCCCCATATGTAAGTTATATTTGATTTTAAAAGTTGAATAACAGGGTTAAAGCAGCAGGGTGGACATTGCAAGCCAGCCCAAACAGCCATATCAAAAGAGCAAGTTTAAAATTTCAAGAATTCCCACAAATCAGTTTGAAAATACACAAAACACAATTTGAAAAAATATAGAAAGGATCTGAATAGACAACTAACTAGTGAGGAAGTTCATATCTTTCCTCTGTTCTCTTCCCTTGTTCATCGTTTTTTAGTTTATATTCGTTACACAAGCAGTGATCATCTTCTCATAGATGGTGTCTTGTCTTCTTACTTTGTACGCCATGTCATTTGTTGTATGCAAGTTTAATTTTAATATAATCAAATGCAATCCATTTATTCCTTTATGGTTAGTGCTTTGTGGGTTTGATTTAGAAAATAATGCTCCACTCAAATATCACGTGATATTTTTTCTAATATTTGTATAACTTTTTCATCTCCAGGTCTTTTAAACCACTTAGAAATTACTTGTGTGTGTAATGTAATTTGGATTGATTCTGTTTTTCATGGATAGACACTTGTCTTCACACGATCGGAACTATCCTTTCCTACACTTTAATTGTCACCACTATCATATATGCATGAGTTTACTTCTAGGTCCTCTGTTCTATTTATTTGTCTATTTGTCTCTCTCTGGGCCAATACTATACTATTAAAAGATCTCGGTACCTTCTGGGATTAGATCCCTTCCCTGAAGGTACATATATGTTATTTTTCCTCCTTAAATTTCTTTGGCTATTCTTGTCTTCTTATTCTTCTATCTGAATTTAAAGATCATAGCTCTAGGTTCTGAAAAATGTATTGTTAGCATTTTTATTGCCATTATACCGACTTTGCCAGTACTATAGTTTGGATATTAAGTGTCCCCCAAAGACTCCTGTGTTAAAGGCTTGGTTTCCAGGTACCAACACTATTGGAGGTGGTGCACCTTTTAAGAGATGGGGTCTAGTAGGAGGCACTTGGGTCACTGGAGAGTGTCCTTGAAGAGGAATAGTGGAACCCCAGAGCTTTTCTCTTGCTCTTTTGCTTCCTGGACAAAGCAGTTTGTCCCCTACAAACTCCCACCATAGCCATGCAGTACCCCTACCAGATACCTGAAAGCAGAAGATCTGCCCAAACGTGGTCTGGAACCTCTAAAACCATGAGCCAAAATGAATTTTTTCTCTTTGTAAGTTGTTTACCTCAAGTATTTTGTTGTAGTGATGGAAAGCTGACTAACACAGAGAAATTGTACCTTCTGATCAATGAATCTGACTCATCTTTTCTAAAATTAAGAAAAAGAGTCTTGCTGTGTTGCTCTGGCCAGAGTATGGTTTATCTTTCCACCTATTACTGTATTCTCCAATAAAGTTTTATAATTTTATTAATAAAATTTTTATTCTTTTGTTTTAGATTTATTCTTTTTATTTTATTGCTGTCTTTGAAAAATATTCTGTTATAAAAATCATGTTTTCTAATATTGACTGCTGATAAATAGCTTTGTTATTGATTTTATATATTTGTTTTGCTTTCAACAACCATTACAAACTTTTATTTCTGGTAGTTTATAGGTTCTTTGTATTTCTTAGTTTTTTTCCTTTCTAAGCTTTATAACTTTTACTTCTTTTTCTTTTCTTATTACATTAGCAAAAATCTCTAGTACAACGATGAATAGAAGTGATGGCAGAAGATGTTCTCTTTGTTCCTGATCTGAAAGACAATGCTTTCAACATTTCACTGTTACACATAATTCATCCTATAGGTTTTTTGATGGAAATTATTTACCAGGCTAAAGAAGTTGCTTTCTCTATCTAGTTTAATAGGGAAATCATGAAACAATGTTGAATATAGAAAAGTTTTCCATGTTTATTGAAATGACCATAATGTTTTCTCCTTAAACCAATTAATATGGTAAATCTCATTAGGAGATTTTCTAATCATGACCATCCTTGCATTCCTAGGATGAATCCAATTTGGCAATATTTTTAACAGGCATTTCTAGATTCAGTTGCCTAATGTTTTGTTTTACGATTTTGCATTTATAATTAGAAGTAAGATTAGCCTTTAACTTTCCTGTCTCATATTGTCTTTATCTGATTTGCCTGATTTGCCATCAGAATTAATGTACTTCATAGAATAAGGTCTGCAATGTTCCTCAATTTTATATACACTGGAATAGTTTGTGTAAGATGATGATCTGTTCTTTGAAGTTTGGCTCTGTTTAAACCTCTGAGCTCCAGGAGTTAGTTTATTTTTATCTCCTTTTTTGTTTGTTGCTTTTTTTTTTTGAGTGGAGAGGATTGATTTAGAAACACTTGATTCAAATTATAAGTCTTACTGTAAATTGGTTTTCCTCTTAAATAATTGTTAGGTTATGTTTTTCTAAGAAGTTGTGTATTTGGTCTATGTTTTCAAGTTCCTTATTATTGGTGTTAAGTAGAATTGTGCATAAGGACCCTGAGAACTAACTGCACAAGAAGATAGCTAGGACAAGCCCACCTTCTCCTAGAGACAGGGGCTCAGCTTCCCACAGGACCAGTAGCTTCCTTTCTGCAGAAGAAGGGCCTTCCGTTTCCCTCACCCTGCACCCCCTGTCGTTCCACCACCACCAGTGCCAGGCACCTGGCTTCCTCAGCAACTTCTCTAAAAGCAAGAACTCAGTCTATATCACTCATGCCAAGCAGGCCATTTGCCTCCCACAAAAAAGCTGAATTCCTGTGCTTGCTCTGTAGGACAGAGGACCGGGCAGTGGTTCTCCAGGAGATGCAAGCCCACTGCAGTCTTGTCTGTCGTCCTGCTCCTGCCCTGACTTTGCACGCAGAGGACTCCCTGTCTACACGCTTATGTCATGGGTTTCCCCAATACAGCTGTGCCTTATCCTAATCATGTAACATTATGAAATTCATCGTGAGCCCAGAAACTTGGCAGGTGGTGACAGTGAAGGAATCTATCTTGCACATCACTTGATCATAATTGTTCTTAGTGTCATTTTTGCACAGATCTCCACTATTTTACAGCTTACTATTGTCATGCCTAATTGTGATCTCTCTCTCTCTCTCTCTCTCTCTCTCTCTCTCTTTCTCTCATCTCTCACTCTCTTAATCAGTTGCACTGAAGATTTTGTTATGGTTATGTTTAAGTTTGGAATAATTTTAGATTTATAGAAAAATTACATAGTATAAAATTCTTATCTACCCTGCATTTAGTTTGCCTAATCTCATATAACTATGTATTCTTATTGAAAGAAACTTTTCACTCATGTCCTTTTTCTGTTCCAGGATCCAATACAGAATACCACATTGCATTTAATGTCATTTTATTTAATCTTTCAAAACATAATTGTATTGAGAAAAAATTATATGTCATGAATTTTTCCCAATTAAAGCATGCAATTCAATGCTTCTTATTATACTTATGAAGCCATGCAGTTCTCATTAAAATATAATTTAAGAATATCTTCAGTACCCATAAAGGAACCCTGTACTTATTAGGCAGTCACTCTCCATTCCTCCCTCTTCCAGCCTTAGGCAACCACTTATCTGCTTTCTATCTGTGTAGAATTTTCCTACTCTAGACCTTTCATATAAATGGAATCATACAATATGTGGTGTTTTATGACTGACTTCTTTGACTTGGCATTTTTGGAGGTTCATTCATATTATAATATATATTAGTACTTTATTCTTCTTTATTGCTGCAGAGTATTTCATTGTTTGATATGTTAGCTTTTTATCACTGTGACAAAATATCTGAGAAGATGAGCTTCATGGAGGAAAGATTTGTTTTGACTGATGGTTTAAGTTCATTGTAGGCTGGCTCCATTGCTATGCGCCTATGGTGAGGCAGAGCATCAAGGTGGAGCAGAGCCGCTTACCACATAGCAACTGGCAAGCAGGGCTGGGGAGATGAGGTCAGGGGAAAAGATAGAGTCCACAAGGGCATGACCCCAAGGATCCACTCCCTTCAACTGGATCTCACCTCCTTACAGTTTCCATACCTTCCCATTGGCTCATTCAGCTATGACTCCATCAATGGATGAATCCATTGATGAAGGTAGAGCCCTCATGATCCAATCACTTCCCATAAGTCCTCTCTCTGAACATTGCTACATTTGGGGACCAAGCCTTCAACACATAGCCTTTGGGAACATTCCAGATCCAAGTAATAACATATGAGTATTCCACATTTTGCTTTCCATTCTTAGTTGACAAGTTGGATTATTTTTCAATTTTTGGTTACTGATAATAATGCTGCCAGGAATATTTATATACTGGTTTTGTGTAGATATGTGTTCCTTCTTCTGTTAGACATATATCTAGTATCAGAATTATTTGGTCATAGGTAACTCCATATTTAACTTTTTTTTTTGGGGGGGGTGGGTGTTACTGGGAATTGAACTTGGAAATGCTTTGCCACTGAGAAACATCCCTAGGTCTTTTTTATTTTTTATCTTGAGATAAGTTCTCACTAAGGTACTGAGGGTCTTCCTAAGTTGCTGAGGCTGACCTCAAACTTGCAATCCTCCTGCCTCAGCCTCTCCAGTCACTGGAATTACAGGTGTGTGCCATCATGCCTGACCATGTTGAACATTTGGGAGAACTGCCAAACCATTTCTAAAGTAGTTGCACCATTTTACAATCCAGCTGCAATATGTAAAGGTTCCATTTTCTCTACATCTTCATCCATGCTTGTTATTTAGTTTTTATTTTGTTTTGTTTTCAATTATAGTCGTCCTAGTGGATGTAAAGGGTATCTCATGGTGGTTTTGATTTGCATTTCCCCAGTGACTAATAATGTGCAGCAGCTTTTCACATGCTTATTAGCCCTTGGTGTATCTTTCTTAGAGAAATGTCTATCCAAATCCTTTGCCCAACTTTTAATTGAATTTTTTTTCTTATTGTTGAGTTATAAGGGTGCATTATATATTCTGGGTGCAAGTTTCCTTCCCCATATGTGATTTTCAAATATATTCTCACAGTCTGTAGTTTATCTTTTCACTTTTTTGATGGTGTCATTTGAAGGACAGAGGTTTTTTTCATTTTGATGAAATCCAATTTATCAATTTTTTTCTGTTTTAAAATTGCTTGTGCTTTTGTGTTATATCTAAGAAGTCATTGTTGTATCCAAGATCGTAAAGATTTACTCCTTTGTTTTCTTCCGAGGGTTTTATAGTTTTAGATCTATGATCTATTTTGAGTTAATTTTTGTACATGATGTGAGGTTTTGCAGGTAGATACATACTTGTCCCAGGAACTCTTTGTAGGAAAGGTTATTCCTTCCCATATTTAATTTCTTAGCATGTTTGTCAAAAATGAATTGACCATTAACATAGTCATTTATGAATGCCACACTAACTTGATTGTGTTACAGAAATCAGGAAGGGTGAGTCCTCCAACTTTGTTCTTTTGCTAGATTGTGTTGGTTGTTCTGTGTCATCTCATTTAACTGCTTTCATTCAACAACTTGATGCTTGTAATTTTTATTTATTGTTTCTCAGTTTTCTGTCTCATTAATTTCTGTTTTTATTTTTATTATTTCCCAGCTTGTAGATACTGGTGGTTGTATATTAGTTTTATAATTATAAAAGCTACATTAATCTTATTATTTGTAGGCTTCCTTCTTTTCTAATATATGCAATTAAGGCCACAAACAACCCAAGCTCTGCTTTAGCTGTTCCCCTCGGGCTTTATGACATGGTGCTGTCGTGGCTTTTAGTGCCAAGTGTCTACTTATTTCCCTTAAGATTTCTTTTTTTGACACATAAACTTTTAATCCCTAAAACACATTAAAATCTCTTTAACTAATATCAACATAATTACACTGTCTTCTGCCTTCTGTTGTGGCCATTAAATCATGTGCTATGAATTATTTACCTGAAACAGTTATTTCGCCATTCCATAATTTCCAGTTTTTCTAGATCATTGGATTTTAAACGTGTCTATTGTGAGCAGCATATGGTTGGGATTTAGTGTCTGGTATCTGAAAGTCTGTTTTTAAATGCATGGATTTAGAATACAGATATAATATATGTGTGTTTATGTTTGTGTATGTGTATACATGTGTGTACATATACACATATATGTATGAATTAATTACTGATACAGTTTAATTGACCTATACCACCTTCTTAAGCTTTTTGTGTGTGTGTGCTAATAGGGTCAGAACCCAGGTCCTTGGGTATGACAGACAAGCACTCTACCCCTGAGCGCTAACCCAGCTCTAAGCGTTCTGTTTACCATAATTGTTCTTTTGTTTTTGTTTTTTCCTCCCCTTCTCTACTCTCTTGAATAGATCAGTTTTTATTTCATTTTCCCCTTTCTTCTTGGCTTAGAAGTTATATGTCCTATTTCCATTCTTGTAGTAATTACCCTTAAAATTTTAGCATGTATGCTTAACAAGTTTACCAATCTCTCTACCTTTCTCCCAAAAAGAATAAATGGCTTTACAGCACTTCAACTCTGGTCCCCTGCCTCGTCTTACATGTTCTTGTACTCTGGTGTTTGTGACTCTCCTTGCTTTTCTGCATTTCTTTTTTTTTTTTAATATTTATTTTTTACTTATAAGTGGATACAATGTCTTTATTTTATTTTCATGTGGGGTTGAGGACTGAACCCAAGGCCTCACGCATGGTAGGTGAGCGCTATACCTCTAAGCCACAACCCCAGCCCACTTTCCCGCATTTCAAATTAGTCGTCCTCACTGCTAGTAACCACAGGCCTTTGTAGGATTCAGGGACTGATCACCTTTATCCACTCGTTTGCTGTTTCTTTGGAGATTGTTCTTTTGGCCTTCTGCCTCTAGTGTTGATTTCCTTCTTTCTGAAGCACACCCAGAATAAAATCTCTGTGAGGGTCTGAGTGGAAAATTTCCTCAGTCTTTGCCTAAAAATATATTTCTTGTTTTCTACCATACTTTTGAAACCTAGGCCAGGTATGGTGGCACATGCCTGCAATCCCAGCGGCTCAGGAGGCTGAGGCAAAAGGATCATGAGTTCAAAGCCAGCTTCAGCAACTTAGCAAGGTACTGAGCAACTCAGTGAGACCCTGTCTCTAGATAAAATATAAAAACAGGGCTGGGGATGTAGCTCAGTGGTTAAGCACCCCTGGGTTCAATCCCCAGTACCAGAAAAAGGAGGGGAAAAAAAGAAATATATTAGCAAGTTAGAAAAATTCTAGGTTGTCATTTATTTTCTTTTTACATTTTAAGGATATGTTTCTTTTTTCTTCAGGCCTCTGCTGTGACTATGGAGTAATTCGTTGTCAGCCTAGTCTTGTTTTATAATAAGTGGTCTGTCTTTCATGTCTGGTTGCATTTTAGATCTCTCTTTTTTTTTTTTTTTTGCGTTCTGTGTTTCCCTATATGGTGTTCATGGTAGATTTACTCATTTCTTATGCAATAACTCAGTATATGCTTTTATTCTAGGATTCTTTTCTTCAGATCTGGAAGAGTCTGAACTATTATCCCTTTGAACACTGCCTGTCTACAATTCTCCTTATTGATAGTTCTAGAATTCCTGTTAGATACATACTGGGCTCTCATTCTTTGTGTCTCTTAACCTCCTTTCACATTTACCAATTTTTTATCCTTTTGCTGTGTTTTGAATAATTTCCTCCTATTTCTCACTTATTAATTCTCTCTTCAACTTCCTTTTCATCCGCTCACTAACTTTTTTATTTCACCAACTAGTGTTGGGGTTGTAGCTCACTGGTAGAGCACTTGCCTAGCATGTGTTCCGATCTACTGGGTTTAATCCCCAGCACCATAAAATAAACAAGTAAATAAATAATGTCAATGGCTATAAATTGTCAAATTTAGACTTTCTGTTTCTTTTAAAAAATCTCTTTTGTTGTTATAATAATAACTGTTAGTCTTCTGTCACTATAACAAAATATCTGAGATAATTAACTTATAAAGATAAATGGTTTATTTTGGCTCACAGTTTTGGAGGTTCTAGTCCATGAAAAATTAAAAGAAAAAAATAAGAGAAAAAGAGGAAGGGTTTACAAAAGCCGACACTGGCAAGGACGGGAATAACCCTGCAGAAAATGGAGATGCCAAAACAGAACAGGCACAGAAAGTTGAAGGTGCTGGAGATGCCAGGTGAACTCTGAGCACTGGTGCTAACTGTGGACTTCGCGTGACTGCACACTTTGAAATAATATTTTTTTAATCAAATTTTATAAAAATGCAGAATTTTGTTTTGGTTTTTATTTTTAAGCCCTGTTTTTAGCACACAGAACACTTCCTTGCATGGGGGGAAAGAACAGAAGTCACTGGTAGAAAGTCTCCAAAGCTGGATTGCCATGGGAAGCACCTTTCTCTGCGTTTTTTTTTTTTTTTTTTAAATGAGGGGGCGGGTACCAGGGATTGAACTCAGGGACGGTGGATCACTGAGCCACATCCCCAGCCCTATTTTGTATTGTATTTAGAGACAGGGTCTCACTGAGTTGCTTAGCACCTCTCTGTTGCTGAGGCAGGGTTTGAACTCAAGATCCTCCTGCCTTAGCCTCCTGAGAGGCTGGGATTACAGGCATGTGCCATCACACGCAGCTCCCTGCTGGTTTTGAGAGACTTCCTCTTGGCTTCTAGGAGGAGGGATTCCCTGATGTCAGCACACATGGCTACCTTGGTACAAATGCCGCGTGGTGTGGAAGCACTCAAACTCATCTTTACATCCTCCTCTCCTATCTGCCACGGGCATAGATTTAACCCCCCTAAACCCAGAGACCTGTTGGAACCCGACTCCCAACAACTGATTCTACCAGTGTGGCGGGCAAGCTGGACTTTCCAGTAACATCATTGAGATAGAGCCCGTGAAAAGAGCAGCAGTTCGTTTTCTAGACTGTGGATCTTCGGATTAACAATTCTTCCATTTTTATTTCACTTCCTGGAAGTCAGGGTGGGCTCATGAAGAATCATTAAACAACATGGTGAACGTGAAATGTCAACCCTGGCTCTAAAATTTCCCTATTCAAAGCATCACATGAAGACTTCATCGGGTTTTCTAATGGCTTTCTGATTTTAGATTTCAAAAAAGGGAGTTTGAAAGTTGTTACATACTGTTAACGATTGTGTCCGCTCATGTTCTGCCTGAAATACCAAGATGGTTTATGGAAAGTATCTTTAATAAAGCTGGAAACAGTTCGGCTTGGGGAAAATGAGAATCAGGGTTTAAGGATCCACAATCCCTTTGGTGGGCATGTAGTGACATAAAGACCTTTCACTAAGCCCTACCTCTTGACAGTTCCACCACCTTCCAATAGCACCACCCTGGGGACCAGGCTTTTAATCCTTAGACCTTTGGGAGTCTTCAATATCCAAACTACTACAATAGCTGATTTCAAACACATATGCCATCTTCTAAGCACTTTACACATATCAGTTAATTCTCACAACCCACCAATGCGGGTACCATTAGTAGCCCCACTTTACAGATGAGGAATCTAAGACACAGCAATATTAAGTGACTCACTCAAGGTCACCCAGGTGAACCCAGCTCTTTGGCTCTGGTGCCTGTGCTCATAACTACTGTTCCAGAGTGCTTTCATGGGGTTTGTACTTTTCTGGTGTTTAATTACATCTTCTTGAACTTTAATTAATTTTAAACATGATTATTTTACATGTCTTTCAAATTATCATTCTAGGATGTGAAGTTTGGGGGAATCTCCCAGTGCAACATTGCATCATCTTTTTGGTTTATGAGCCCATCTTTAGAAAGGCTTGTTTTTCTCTGAGACTCCCCTGTCGCCTGGGTGGCAGATGAGTCCCTCAAGAGCTCTTTTTCATTTTCCATAGAAGGCTCACCACACCTGGACCGTTTTTTTTTTTTTTTTTGGTTGTTGTTGTTTGTTTGTCTGTCTGTCTTCTCCGAGGACATTTATCATCTTGGTTCCTGGATCACCTGCAAAAATTTGAATCTCCAATTTAAGGAGGAAACAGACCTGAAGAATTTGTTTTCCAGATGAACATTATTCCCCATCCAGAGGCATACGAATTCTTCTGTGTCTCTCTGTGCCTGTGACGTGTTTCCTGATCTACTCTTCCGGGTGGGAACAGCCCCTTGGAAACCATGGCAGTTTTTCCCTAACCCCAGCTGTCGCAGCATCCCACAGCCTTGTCATGCTCCTTCCTTTTTGTCACTAACACCCTCAGAGCCTTCCTTTCTTCTTACCAATTCATCCTTGCATTTAAAATATTTTTTGCTAGATTTTGTTGAGCATTTCTAGGTAATGTGGAAGGAGAGTTTTCAACATATCTTTTCCTCCTTCTTCTCTTTTGAAAATTAAAGTTCTCATATCAATCTTTAAAATATGTTATTTTTCTCCTCAGAAGATCAATTTAAAAAAAAGTTGGGGACATGCTTAAAAGTGTTGGAAGGAAGATGCAAACTATTCATGATACCACTACTAGAAATCACCACTATGTGTTTACTTCTATGTATCTAAATATACATACACACACGTGTATGTGGAGACATATGTACTGTGTAACTGAATTCATAGGGGCGCATCTGTTGACACATGACTTTTCCACCTGATATTATGTTGTATTTTTCTTATGTCATTGAAATTCATTTTAAAAACTACCAATCGCAATTCCAGCTACTCTGGAGGCTGAGGCAGGAGGATCACAAGTTCAAGGTCAGCCTGGGCAATTAGTGAGACCCTGTCTCCAAATAAAATAAAAGGAGTAGAATGCCTGTTTTAGCATATGTGGAGCCCTAGGTTCTATCCCCACCCAGTACCACAAATAAACAACCACAACAAAAAACTTCCATCTTAAACAACTTAAGGATAAAGGCATCGTCATGCATGGATTTGGCCAGCCATTCTGCAAGTGTACTATTCTATATCCTAGAAATAAAAAAAAAAAAAGTGTGGGGGTTGGGGGTAGGAGATATCCATACTAAGAGCCCTACAATCTTAATCAGCTTTGTGCCACTAATAGATGCCTATATTTAAAGAAGATATTGTTGTCTGTCTCCTACACAAGTGATTTTCATTGACTATTTTGAGTAACTTGATTATATTTCTAGTCTCCAATTGCTGCACATCTTAAATACTCAGACACTCCCCCATTCCAGCTTTCTTGGCGGAAATTGCTCTCCCAGTGGAGCTGGGAATGTCTGAAGTAGTCCTCCAACACAGTTGCTATATATGGGCTGTGAGGGAACAGAATTTAATAGCAAGCCTCTCCATAGGCCAGAGGAAAAAGATGACCTAAAACCGAGGCTGAGAAATGACAAGTATGTTGCCTGGGATGGCACTCCTCGTCCCCCTGTCTAAAAGCAATTTGACTACAAGGTCACGGGCACCCTGTTTCACTCCGTCTTGCCAGGGTAGGTCTAGCTCTGGCACAGCCTTTCCATCTGCCTCCTGCATCCTGAGACAGTTGATAGAGGGATTAAAGAAGGCAGATTGAATATTTGGGAGGAGACAATCCTGGAAATTGTGAAAGGCAGGAAGAGTTGAAGGATAGAAAGCATCCTCCAGAGACTGGGGCTCTCTGCTCACAGTAATCAAGAGATCAGCTTAGGGCTGTGTGTGGTGGTACATGCCTGGAATCCCAGCAGCTCAGGAGGCTGAGGCAGGAGGATCGCAAGTTCAAAGCCAGCCTCAGCAAAAGTGAGGCAATAAGCACCTCAGTAAGACCCTGTCTCTAAATGAAATACAAAATAGGGCTGGGGATGTGATGATCAGTGGTCGAATGCCCCTGAGTTCAATCCCTGGTAACAACAACAACAACAACAAAGAAAGAAATCAGCAGCACGATAAAATTACAAACGTGTGTCCCTTTCTTCCAAGTTGTTCCATGGCCCTTCCCAGTTGCTAGTGCTATGCAGTGTGCTGGCCATATGTATTTGAGTTCCAAGTTAGAGTGTTTTTTATTATTCTTTTTTTTGCAAGTTAGGTTTTTTTTTCTTTTTAAAAATCTGTTCTTTTTAGATATGCATGACAGTAGAGTGTATTTTGACATATGATACATACATGGAGTATAACTTATCCTAATTAGGATCCCATTCTTATGATTGTACATGATGTGGAGTTTCACTGGGCAAGTTGGGTTTTTGAGACTCAAAGTTTCAAGGTAGTTTGAAATGAGATTCTTAAAATTTGTAATAGAAGAAGATCAAAAGATAGGGTTTACATTGTCAGCATATTAGAAAGAATAACTAGGTGACTCTCCCGCAGATTAAAGTTTGCCTAGACTTCTTTAAAAATCTTGTTAGTAAAAAAAAAAAAAAAAAAAAATTAAATATTAGAAACTGGTGAGTTCCTAAAAGGGACACAAAAATGTCTGACAGTGGGCAAAGACATATAGAGGACTGTCATTTAGAATAAGGTGGGTGAAGGGCGACCTGCAAGGACACGATGACCCAGGATGAGATAGGACACATCACCTCTGGGTTACATCTCTCTGCAGGGGAATGATCTGGACTAAATGCCTCCCAGTGCCAGGATGCCCAAACCCTGAGGTGCCATTGCAGAGAGAAAGAAGCCTGTGAGAATAGTCTGAATTGAGTGAAACCTAAAATCCTCAGAAAATGCAAAACAACTGGTCTATCTGGAGCTTACTTGATTGTTTTTCTGCCATCGGTGAAATGAGGTCTCAAAAGGGACATTAAATTATGTTACAGGAAAATAAAGTTCAATCTCTTGCCTATTTGAGTTTGTGGCCTGTGAAAAATTTGCCCACTAATGTAGGAGAAGCCACAGGAGGGCATTTATCATAACCAGGCAGGAGGGTGTCTCCTGGGATTCAGGGGAAAGAGCGGGGCTGGGTTCAGAAAGGGTGAGAACCAGGAATTGGAAAGCCATTGGGATCTTTCCTCGGCTTTCATTACTGCGTCTTGCTGAGCACCTGCTTCCCCTTTCTCTTCCTGAGGACCAGCTTTCTCTGCTTCTCCCACTGCATGTCTGAATACAGTGGCACCAGATCCTAGGTAGTGTGACCTAGTTCTAGTCTCTTGACCTTGTTTCTACTTTCTTGGACAAGAACCTGATTGGCCCACTTTGGTCCCATTCCTGGCTTCCTCTTTCAATCAATGGTGGCCTGGGGGGCACTGACATGACTGCTGTGTATGTCCATCACCTTGGGTCAGGGGGCAGTCACCAGGGAACTGGAAATGGCTGTGAGGTAGGAAGATACTCCAAAAGAGTCGCTGTGGGGCTGCTGTCACTTTTCTCATCTGCAAATAAGAGGAATACCAACTATGATATCCCTACTTTTAAGTGAAAACAAAGGGAACTCACATGTATTGACTTTTCTCCAGGTACCAAATGTTGTTAGACGTTAACAAGGTTACCTTAGCTCATCCTCAAAACAACTGTGAGATGGGCATTTTAATTTCCATCTTTATAGATAAGGAAATTGATGCTCACAGACATTAAATCTCATAGCTAGCAAGTGGCATAAGTCAGATGTGAACCCAGACAGAGCCAGTGCTACAGCCTGGGAAAGAGCTATTATTAAGATTGAGATAATGTCTGAGAGCTGTGTGTTACATTCTCAGCTATTAATAAATTCCCTGGGACACTGTCTTGCATGTAGTAAATGCTGAGCATTGGAAGTCTCATTAATAAGAGCATCTCGCCCTTCAATTAGAGCAGAAGTCTTATCTTTGCAGAGTGTTTTTGCTCAAATTAATCCACCAAACACCTCTGAGAAGTGGGTACCCATCTGCCTTAACAAGTTTCTGACGAAGGCACGTTTTATTAAAAATGAAAAGGGAGATAAAAACAGCAGCTGATACCCTTTCTAACTGTAATTGACCTTCAGCCACCATTTGGTGCCATGGATTCGAGAGCTTCTACAGCTTCTATCCTGCTTCATGTCGAAGTGTGAATTTGCCTGTTGTCACAATCTTAGGATGTATTTATGTGTTCTGATCTTCTGACCTCCTGAGCTAAATATAACTCTTTTTGGTACGGAGCTGATACACAAAGCTCAGGAAGAGATATTTGTCAACAGGCAATGATTAATCACCTACTGTATTTTCAGCTTTGAAGAGGCTGAGAGGCTTAATATTCTCAACCATCAAAAAGCTAAGAACCTAGTCATTAGGAAAGCACAAATGAAAGTCACAATGAGATGTCATTCCACACTTACTATTATGGTTATAATTAGGGGAAAAAAACAGACAATAGCAAGTGTTGGCAAGGGCGTGGAGAAATTGGAACCTTTGTAGATTGTTGGTGAGAACGTAAAATGGTGCAGCTGCTGTGGAAAACAGTCTGGCAGCTCCTGGGTGAGTTAAACATAGAATTACCATATGGTCTAGCAATTCCACTCCAGGGTGTATACCCAGAAGAATTAAAAACAGGTGTTCAGATAAAGGCTCGTAAACAGATGATCACAGAAGCTCTTTGTAAAAGTCAAAAGGTGGAGGCCACCTAAGTGTTCCTGAACTGGTGCATGTATAAGCAAAATGTGGTATATCTGTGCAATGAAATACTACTTAGCCCCAAGAAGGAACAAAGTACCAATATATGCTACAACATGGAAAGAGCTTGAAAACATGATGCTACGTGAAAGAGCCAGACACAAGAGGTCACATAGCATCTGATCCCATTTATGTGAAATATTTAGAATAGATAAATCCATAGGGATCAAAAGCAGACTAGTGATTTCTAGGGGTTGGGGCGGGAGAAGAAGTTGAATAAATATGGAGTTTCCACTTGGGTGGATGAAATGGTCCGGTGGCGAAGGTTACGTAACATTATGAATATGCTAAATATCATTAATGGCAAACTTTATGTTTCGTATGTTTTACCAAAATTAATTAAAAAAAAAAAAAAACCTAAGAACCTCTTTGCAAAAATCACCAGCAGTTTTCCTTTCTTCCATGGGCATAGAAGTGAATGGATGAGCTTAAAATGTATGTTTCAATGTTTCTCTGAATTCCTTAAAATTCTTGGAAGAAAATCTTTGTGCACTTCCAGGCCCTCATCCCTGGCATGTTTCATGGCTCTGCCGTTGCACCTCCAAGATTTTTCATTAATTTTTAATTCAATCTGACCCTGTAAAAAATTTCTAACCTTTTTTTTTTAAACCCAAGTAAATCATGGTCCATTTTGTGATGTCCATTTTACCTGTGGGAAAAATGAAGCAAAGAGCCAATGTCAGAGTCAAAAAATGCATACCATGATTAGACCAATGAGCCAGACAGCAGGTTTTTTGCATGAAAAAAGACCTATCTCTTCTTTCTCAGGTCTGCCTCTTCTTTGACCTGCACATGATTCCATTTCCTTTTAGATGTCAGAAAGACACTAGTCAGAAACACTCTGAAAGGGATGGGAGTAGCCAAAGGGATGAAGAATTCAGTTTCTTGATGTTCTTTATATGGAAAATGAGTTGGCTGGATTCTTTTGTGATTTTTAATCTCTATATTTCTGCCCAGAGACACATTTTGAAAGAGAATGATGTTTAAACTTCCAAATCAATAAATAATCAGGATCACAGGTCCAAAACCTGATAACTGCAATTTCCAGGGGAAATGTTGACCTGCTGAGTGTAGGTCTGTCCCACACATACAGCGTGCTCACGTTTCTCCTGCCTAAAGCCTCAAGCTGCTTGGATTCATTGTATAGGAGTTCCTTCCACCTAGGTTGCTACAATTCCAATTGCCATAGGAACTTTTGAAGAAGGCTGAGCCAGATAGGCCTTAGAGTCTTAGGGGAAACCAATATGCTTAGATTTATAGATGGAAATATAGCTGGTCCCTGACTTGATGGTTGGACTTCCTAAGGATGAGAAAGCAATACACATTCATAGAAGCGATACTTTCTGGACCAATGATCTGCAGTCCAACATTCTCTTTTTATGTCAGTCAGCCACACACACAAGGGGGAAATCACTGATCTACAGTGTGCTGCGTTGCTAAGCTAGGATGTTCAGTGCATTAGGTGGATTTTCAATTCCCAGTGGGTTTATTGGGTTACCCCATTAGAACTCAAGAAGCATCTACATAAAGAATTTCAAGAGCTATGACCAAAGAGATGAGAATGTCAATATGAAACTTGTGTTTCTGCCTGCATGTCCATCAAATGGCCTTTATTTTAAGAGGGAGAATCAGAACACATTGTCTTGGGAGCTGCTGTAGGAAATGGTCCATCTGGCTATTTTAATTGGGCTTGGAAAAGAAATACCATCAGATCTATATATGGATCTCTCAGTGTCCTCACTGCCAAGTACACACAGATCATGCAAGACCCTAAAACTGTATCGCACTTTGGGCTACACTTCCCACTGTCTTTTCTCCCCACTTAGTTTCTTAAATAGGGCTACTATGACTCATGTTCAGCTTCCTGTACTCTGCAAATCCACCCTCTTCCAGGGTGTTCGTTGTCATTGTTGTTGTTTTAAAATCATGATTCCCTAACATGTTGCCTTATAATTGTAAAGTGTTTCTTTTTCTCTCTGGTAGTCTCCTGCATTTGTGTGTATAGGAATATTACATCAGCTGTTGAAATAGATGCCATTCAGGGTGTCTCCCTGGCTCCCTGTCATTGAGAACATCTCCATCTCCACGAGGCAGGTGTATCTGTGACTGAGGACTCTGCCCTCCTGGCTGTGGGTAGACACCTGACCCAAGGGAGCCCATCAGGTTGGGGTTGGATCCAGAGGTGGAGTCCTGGCTGTTAGGTGGAATGAAGGCTTGTAGGCACGGGGAGCGGAAAGGTGTCACCATGGGAGCATGTTCTCCTCCACGGGCCTAGAGAAGCAGAGAAGTGGACATTTGAAGAGAAAGGGGAAACTGATGTGCAAAGTAAGGGAACCAATGAAAAAATGATACAGCCAGAGAGAGGGCGATGGCTGTCAGATGAAGAGAGAGAAAGGTGGGGGGAAGAGAGGAAAAAATAAAACAAAAAAACAAACGAGTTCCTGGTACAGTTTCAGGTCCTGATCCTTGGCTCTCATGAGACCCGCTCCTGTCCTTGGATTCTGTGATTTTTTATTTTTTATTTTTATTTTTTTTGTACTGGGGATTGAACCCAGGGTCGCTCAACTGAGCCACATCCCCAGCCCTTTTTAAAATATTTTATTTTGAGACAAGGTCTCGTGAAATTGCTTACAGCCTAAATTGCTGAGGCTGGCTTTGAACTTGCGATCCTCTTGCCTCAGCCTCCTGAGCTGCTGGGGTTATAGGCATGCACCACTGTTCCCGGCTAGATTCTCTGGATTTGTACACAAAGTTTCCTTGACGTTTCCCCCCTATGCTAATTTGAATGAGTTTCTATTATTGACAAATTGGAAGTCCTTTATTAAGACAATTAGAACCTACTTTTCAGTTAGTTTTGAACCCTGGAACAGAAAATTGAACATTGATTCTCTCTGAATTAATAAAATACAGTAATAGAGATTTACACCCAACCCATTTGTTTTATAGTCAAAGCAGTGGTGCCCAAGGAAATCATGGCTCACCCAAGGTCATGGTTAGGAGATGGTAGAGCCAGAACTAAGCCATGGATCTTTTAACAGCCCTCTGATGTCTTCTCCACCAAATAAAGCTGCCTTTATGTGACATCATTCAGCATCATATTTGGTGCGGAGAAAACACGATCTCTGGTCTGAATGATGTGGTAGGTTCAGCCTAACACAGTCTCTGGTATCAGACTTTTAAGGAAGAATAACAAGAAACTTGGAGAGAAAGAAAGAATATGAATCTCTCAATTTATGAGCTCCAAGACACTGAAGAGTATACGAACTTAGAGCTGCTTGGGGTTGTCTTTTTAGTATGAGAAGATAGCCCTGAAAAACAGGGCCAGCAGAGAGGAAAATAGATCTAAGAGATGGAGAGAGGTGGATACCCAATAACTTGACTTAGGCACCTAGATTCAACCATGCCTGAAGCTGTTCTTGGTCACCAGACTCAGGCATTTAATTTTTTAACTTGAGTTAGCTTGAGTTGCCTTCGTACTGCAGTCATCCTTCAATATCATCAGGGATTTGTTTCAGGACCCTCTTGTGGATACAAAAGTCCACAAACGCTCAAGTCTGTTATATAAAATGACATCATATTTGCATTTAACCCATGCACATCTTCCTATATACTTAATTAAATTATATTTATATTACTTATAATACTGAATACAATGTTAATGCTATGTGAATGATTTTTATATGGTATTATTTAGGGAATGATCACAAGAAAATATCTGTACATGTACAGTACAGGTTACATTATTTTTTTTGCAAGTATTCTTTACATGGGAAAATTCTCTTCTTTGATTAAACAAAAATAAAATAAGCTGCATAGGAACAATTTTAAAACCCAAAGAGACATCAACTTTGTTTTAAGACTGGAGTGGCTGATACAGCATCTCCTTGCTATCTTCTCCAGCCTTCTCTGTGGGCCATAGCAACACATCCAGAAGCTATTGGCCAACACAGGAAGTTGTGAACCCTTTTCCATACTGGTTCTTCACCTGCCTGTCATGCCTACAGCTACAATATGAATAGTTGGGATTTAAAAGTAAAAGCCAAAAGAGAGGAGGGGGAAAAGACAAAGAAAAACCCACTTTCTTTTAAAGATTTTGGGGAAAATCCTTACTTCCTCAACCATTCATTGAAATAATGGGCTTGGCATTACCAAGGCCAAGACCACTTAAAAAGTAGCAAGGGACAGTCGGTACCCTACATGGGCTGACAGTATGCTTTCTGCAGCCAGGAAAGTTATTCTAGTGGGTATTTCTCCTATCAGTTTGCCTGAAACAAATAATAAAAATGAGAGGTTTAACTTAGTTATTATGACTTATATCACACAAGGCCTATGTTAGAGTCCCCAATCCTGCATTTACTTTTTCAAAAAACCAAACCCTCCAAAATAAAAACAAAAACAAACCTCAACCAAATCACATATTCTTTTTTTTTTAATTAAAAAATTTTGGGTACTGGGGATTGAACTCAGGGGTGCTTAACCACTAAGCCATATTCCCGCCTGCCCCCCCCACACCTTTTTTTTTGTATTTTATTTAGAGCAGGGTCTCACTGAGTTGTTTAGGGTCTCGCTAAGCTACTGAGGCTGGCTTTGAACTTGTGATCCTCCTGCCTCAGCCTCCCGAGCCGCTGGGATTACAGGCATGCATCACCATGCCCAGCCTGTGTCACATACTCTATACAAAAAAATTAAAGCATTTTGCTAACCAGGCATGAGCTAATGGGCAGTATTTAAAAAGATTCATGAAAAATTACTTACAATCTTCCTACTTAACCAAGTCTATCTACCATACTAGTTAAAAACATCTCTGTATCTGCCCACCTCACTTGCATTGTCTTTAGTGGGGGGGGCGGGAATATCTTACCACCCTAAACACAAGAAAACCCCCATATTTCTGAAAAATCTTCCTCCAAAGAAAGATAGTGATACAGATTGCTAGAAACATAATGGACTATTACAGAGCTGGTCATTGAAAGAAACTAAACACTTTGCTACACACATCAACATTCAGGCAGTGTGCTCTGCAATAGCTTTGATAGAATTAAGAAAAATCCTACCTGAGCTCATAAATTAATGCAATCTATAAAAGGAGGTCTAAGCCCCTGTGAATGCACAGAACTTTTAGAACCATTACTGGATAAATGATAATGAAATACATCCCACCAGGCTGGTTTGTTAACTGAAAGATCAGTTTTTAAATAAATATCATTGAGCTGGGTGCAGTGGCGCATGCCTGTAATTCCAGTGGCTCTAGAGGCTGAGGCAGGAGGATCATGAGTTCAAAGCCAGTCTCAGCAAAAGCAAGGTGGTAAGCAACTCAGTGGGACCCTGTCTCTAGATAAAATATAAAATAGGGCTAGGGATATGGCTCAGTGGTGGAGAGCTATGAGTTTAATCTCTGGTACCTCCACCCCGCCCCCAAAATAGACATCTTTGAGGCATTTCCTCACTATGACATTTATGACCCCAGCTCTCATCACTACAGTGGTGTTAGGACCCTCTCTTCCCACTGAACCAAAAATTAGCCAGGCAAGAGGAGGGACAAAGGGTCCTGATAATGTGCTTCTCAAACTTATCAAGTATTTTCAAATATTTTTGATCCAAGATTGGTTGAATCCTTGGATGCGGAACCCACAGGTATGGAGGCCAATTATATATGCAATCAAGAATCAAGGTAGAATACCAAAACATTGATTACTAACAATCATTTAATATTGAATACTTTTGCTTCTTGTTTTCATATGTTGCAGAGACATATTTGGGTCATTGTAAACAGATGATAATAATTTGCGATGGGGCTAGGGTTGTAGCTCAATGGTAGAGTGCTCGTCTAGCATGTGTGAAGCTCTGAGTTGGATCATCAGCACCATATAAAAATAAGTAAATAAAATAAAGGCATTGTGTCCAACTACACCTAAAAAAAATAAATATTAAAAAAAATTGGACTAAAAGCTTAATTAACACAAGCATTAAAGCTAACCTAAGAGCAATGGTCACAAAGAAATACAACAGCGTATGCACTTTTGTTTTCCAAAGAAAAATTAATTTTGTCCTAAAGCAGTAGTTCTTAACTGTATGTGGGCAGGGGTGGGAGGGTCAGGGGGTGAGGGGCTGGGGATTTTGAATCCAGGGTCTTGCAAATGCTAGGCAAGTGCTATCTCACTGAGCTAACTCCCCATTTACTTATTTACTTATGTATTCATTCATTCAGAACTAGGGATAGAACTCAGTGTTGCTTTACCACTGAACTATATTCCCAGACCTTTTTATTTTATCTTGAGACAGTGTCTTGTTAAATTGCTGAGGCTGAACTTAAACTTGGGATCCACCAGCCTCAGTCCCTGAGTAGCTGGAATTACAGGCGTGCATTGGGCCTTGGAATTTTTTGTTAGGGTTCTGATCTCTTTTATTCTCTTAGGGCTTATTAAGGACCCCAGATCATTTCTGCTTGGTAGATTATAACTGTCAATATTTATCATATTAAAAAATAGGAGTCAATTTTTTAATGTTTAATGATGCATTTGAAGACAGCAATGATGAATGTATTAACAATAAATAACATCTTAGTTAACATACATAACATCTTAGTATTGTAGGATTAGTTTTGACCTTGCAAATCCCCTGACATCAGTTCTAAAGAAAAATTTCAGTTTGTTATGGAATATGAAAAAGGACAAAACTTGGAAAGCTAGTTTCATTTACCTTAGTTTATAACATTTAGCTCTGGAATGTGTTAGAATCTTAGCAAAGTTTGCCTAATTTGGGTGGGCTTGTTTTCTTGGTTTACCGATTACTGCTTTCACATACAGTGAAAAAGTTATCCATTACTTGCTGTGTCATTTACCTGGATGGCAAAGATTCTGGGTCTTTCCAGAATAATTTCCCATTCTTTGTATTGACTTTATTATAACCTCCATTTAAGGAAACAAAAATACGAAAGTTTTCTACTTATGAAGGAGCCAAGGTTCATTTAAATCATGTTACCTTCCATGTTTATATTCAAATGCTAGATCGTGACTCTGATTAGATAATACAATACTGTTTCTAAGCCTGGATCCGATCCTGTCTTAAGTATCCAAATACCCTCTGACATTTTTTTGTTTATTTTCATTTTCCAAACAAATTAGGTCTTAAATTGAAAAAATAAAATAAAATAAAATCAGGATATTTTTTGCATCCTTTAATCGTATATATATTAAACCTTTTTATTGCAGTAAAATGTATGGAAAATAAAACCATTTTTAAATGTACAAAAAAATCAGGATATTTTTTACAAAACTGTCTCTGGGACTTTCCAGTGGGTTCCTGGAATATCAGCAGGCCTAGCTCCTTCGCCCTAGCAGGCTGTGGCTGCTGCTTTCTCTGCTGTTACAGGAGTCCTGTGAAAGGGCTTGAAGTCAGAGGAGATGCTCAGCCTTCCCCACAGATCTTCCCTAGATTTGTGTAGGTAAAAGACTGTTGATATAAGTATTTCAGAAACCCTATGCTTTACAGGAGATTTGTCAATGCCCTGACTGTCCATTTACCTTGTAGACAATACTGATCAGAACTCTGCTGAAGTAGTGTTGTGGTGTTTTCTTGTATTTATCAGAGTCTTGGCAGCACTTTGCCTGATGATATTAGATACCAGGAAGATAACATTCTTAATCCGAATTTCAGGAACTATTTAAAATGCTCCCTTGGCCTGGTCATAGTTTATCATTTTAATATACTATTTTTAAAACTTTTAAAATTTGTTCTTTTTAGATATACATGAAGTAAAAAAGATATACATGTATATCTTTTTAGATATACATGAGTGTATTTTGACATAGTATACATACATGGAGTATAACTTATTCTAATTAGGATCCCATTCTTATCTTTTTATGGGGGTGGGGGTGATTATCAGGGATTGACTTAGAGCCTCTCAACCACTGAGCCACATCCCCAGCCCTATTTTGTATTTTATTTGGAGGGCCTCGCTTTTGCTGAGGCTGGCTTAGAACTGGCAATCCTCCTGCCTCAGCCTCCTCAGAGCTGCTGAGATTACAGCGTATGCCACCGTGCCAGGCTCTAGGATCCTATTCTTGTGGTTGAACATGATGTGGCATTTCCCTGGTCCTGTATTCATACATGAGCATAGGTAAGTTATGTCCAATTCATTCTACTGTCTTTCCTATTGCCATGCCCCTCCCCCCTTGATTCTAGCATTTTTAAAATTTGACTTTAGCATCTCCTTACCAGTGTTTTGCAAATGGAGATGCATGTCAGATTTACCTCTGGGGCTTTATAAAAAGAAAGATGCCACAATCCTCCTCCTGGGTCTCTTCATTCATATCCTTGTTCTCAGGACCATTATAACTCATGATTATTTTCCTCTACAGAAATCATGTTCCTACATTTTATGAGCCAAATAAGCTTTATGCTTATACTTAATAATCATTTATTTTTCTCTTTTTTGAAATGATTTTATCTTTGTTTGGCACGCCTCATGAGCAATCAGATTTCCTTCTTGATTACATTATAATTACGCATGCCCCCCCTTCCAATTTGATGGTTATTCATTACAAATTAACCATTTTGCAGATGGACATAATACCTTTATTTTTATGCCAGTATCTCACACTTGCTAGGCAAGCGCTCTACCACTGAGCTACCACCCAGGCCCTGTTTCTTCTTAAGCTATCTGTAACCTATAGAATTCAGTAGACTCTGCTTTTGTAAACTGAAATGAAACATCTAAAATGATATTTGATTTTCACTGATCCCACATCATTCAGAAACTCCTAATTAACCTCCTTACTTTTGTAGTACTATAGTTACATGCAAAGATTCTATAAGTGAAAGGGTAAAGTCTCTAAGCTGCAAAGCCTGAGTTAAAATGTAAAGGACCAGGTATTGTTAAGTTCCTATGCTACACTCAAAACCTGAAATTCCTGTAGCTGTTAGGACAATTCCCGCGACTGCCCATTAGATAATTCCCCCTGACCACTTAGTTGTTTAACAACTTGGACCCAGTGCAGTTCAGCACGTAGGCATCTCAGGGCCCAAACCAATCAGTTTGAATGTATACCCCACTTTAGGACTGACCTATCACCCCCGCCCGACCTGTTCCCGCCAATGAATGTGCTAATCAAGTTTGAGAGTTGTTGTTCAATTTTCCCGCGCCTCATGATGATTTGTTCTGATGTATGCAAAGCCCCCGCCCTCCCCAAAAAAGTGTACTTAAGCACTGCTTAACCTCTGCTCGGGGCTCTGGGCTGCTCTCCCTTCTTGAGTGAGCACGGAGCCCCAGCGCGCTGGATCCTCAATAAACCCCCTTTTGCTGTTGCATGAGTCCGCCTCTTGGTGGTCTCTTCCTCTGACATTCGCCGGACCCTTACATAAGAATCTGTTTTTTTGGGCTGGGGCTGTAGCTCAGTGGCAGAGTGCTTGCCTAGCAAATGTGAGGCATTGGGTTCCATCCTTAGCACTGCATAAAAAATAAACAAATAAAATAAAGGCATGCTGTCCATCTACAACTAGAAAAATATTTTTTAAAAAAGAATCCATTTTTCTTCTTACTAGAATGACATTGTACCCCATGAACTGTAAAATCAGGGCCTTAGCTGGAGTGTCACTTTGGGAATGCTATTCCTCTCAGGCCAGGAAACACAGGAAATTTTGGAGAATTTAAAAAGAAATTCATCCAAACTTAGAGATGCTGCAGGAGAATTTCGGTAGTAAGAGTTGCCTAGCCACAGGATAACAAGTATTTTTAAAAGTCATCCTGGGATTTCTTAAAAAAACTAGACAGAGAAGTTGATTTTGTAATTGGTCGGTTCTTTATGGTCTCGGTGTTTGTAAGTCCAAGTTAAGAACAATCTTTCTTTAAGGTTGATCACAAAAGGAGAGGAAATGCTAGAGAAAAATCACCAAAAACTTTGAAATAGACCAAAAGATGACTTGGTGTTTTCCGTGAGACACTCTGCATCTTTTTATAACTCATCCTTCTGAATGCTGTGATTCTAGAGCTTGTGCCTTTTGTTGTCTTTGAAATGTTTTATTGAAAACTAATGAAAAACTCGTCCAATGAAATGCAATTCATTATTGTCCTTTGGATATTGACCATCTTTGCACCTATTTATGCATCCATCTCAACATTCCTGGTTCAACTACAAAAGTACAGTACTTCAAATTCTCCTTTATAGCATCTTACAGGTTCTCTCACTGAATAAAGAGTTAGATAAAATTTCTAATGTTTCATTTTGTATTTGTGTAAGTGTCCTGATAATGCCTTTCTGGAAAAGGAAATTGGAATTGGCCCATTAGTTTCTGACTCTTCCGTTACAATTTAAATGTGTCTCTTGTAAATGGTATAGAGATGAGTTTTATGTGATTTATCGTATCTGACAATCTGTTTCCATCTCTAGTTAAGTCTCTCACGTTGGTTCCCGTACTTGCACTGATTATAATTACACTTAATTGCAATTATTTATTCCATCTCATTTTGTGCATTTTCTTCATAATGATTTTTCTTGATGTCAAAATTTCTTATTCTTTTCTTACTGTTTATTGGATCAATGGAGTTTTCTTTATTCCCCATTTTCCTTTCTACTTGTTTGGAATATTTTTCATTCTTTTTTATTTAATTGATTTTATTTTTTTAATACATAACAGTGGAATGCATTACAATTCTTATTATACATATAGAGCACAATTTTTCATATCTTTGTGTATAAAGTATGTTCACACCAATGCATGTCTTTATACAAATACTTTGTTTTTGTTTTCTTGCATTACAATTATTACTGCACATATATACCACGATTTTTCATATCTCTGTTTGTATATAAAGTAGGTTGACACCCAATTCGAGTCTTCATACGTGTACTTTGGATAATGATGTCCATCACATTCCACCATCCTTGCTAATCCCCTGCTCTTCCCTTTCCCTCCCACCCCTCTTCCCTATCTAGAATTCATCTATTCTCTCATGCTCCCCCTCCCTACCCCACTATGAGTCAGTCTCCTTATATCAGAGAAAACATTCGGCATTTGTTTTTTGGGGATTGGGTTTCATTCTAATATTCCAATTGAAAGATTCTAAAGTTTGGTGGTTAGCCTTGTGGCAGAAACTACTAGATACCCTGCAATAGTCATTCTCCATGTCTCTTTAACAGTAAAATGCTGAGAAATATGCCTTGCCAAACAAACAAACAAACAAACAAAAACCCCCTGCATTTCTGAAGTAGGTAGAAGAGAAATACTAATATGTAAGGAGAAGTTGTTGGCTAAGACTTCTGGAAAGACTCACTAAAAGAATAATAACAGATGGCCTATGATCCTTTGTCCTTCCCTCCTTTATCCAGCTTGGAATGTGGCTGTGATGGCTGGAACTCCAGAACCATTGTGGACCATGAGGACAACTCTGAGGATAGAAGATAGATGCTAAGGACAACAGAGCAGAAAGAAGAGGCGCTCATCCACTGATTCAGGAATGGCCAAATATGTCCTAAACTGCCCACCTCTAGATTCTATTAATGTGAAACAAAAATGTCTACCTTGTTCAATCATTTTAGTCAAGATGTTTACTATTAGATAAATCTTTATTATTAAATGAATGAATACCATACAATTTTAGCAGGCATACTTGATTTAACAAAATCTCTAATTAATTTGTGCTCTATACATATTATATACAACAGCCACAGCTATAAGAACCTTAGGTATATAGGCAAGTTTATATTTTTAAAATGTCTTTTGGATTCTTTGTATCTTTCTCCTGTTGCATGCAAACATACACACCCACATTCACATATTTATTTTCTCAAATCCTTATAGCAGGGTCATGGAAATATATCCATTTTTATAGCTGAGGAATTGTGTTCCCAGGGGTTAGGTAACTTACCCAAGGCCACACTGCTAAGTAGTGTCAACTCCAGTGTCTTTCTGCCACCTGCCACCTTTCCATTGTGCCATGAATCCACCCTACTCTTTAGCGGCTCCCTTCCCATCATGGTAGCTGATGACAGGCACACTGGAGCAAGGCACACCCCCTACTGCCATCCAGGTCACAGGGGCACTGTGGTCAGTGGATGTGCCATGAGAGGTTAGGCTGCTCACAGAACAGCAGCAGCTTCTGGTTAGCAAATAACCTGCACACGCACCTCTTCTAGAGGAAATCCCACATCCTCGCAGGAGTTCCCGAGGGAGGTGCTGGGACCTCTCCCTGGAGAGTGAGCTCATATGCCTGGGCCCTAATTAGCCTCAGCAGACAAATAAAATAGACGCAAGGCTGTAATCATGATGGGAAGGTGAACAGAGGAAAATGTTAGAAGTACAGTTTTGCCACCTTGAAGTCTGTGTTTGCCTCTTGGCACCCACTATGATATTGCTGAGAAGGAAGTTGGCTGTGTCCTGCTTTGCTGGGGGGATGGGAAACTTCTAGCTGAAAATAAGGGCCAGCAGGGAGTGACCAAACAGTAACAATATCCACGTGGATAAAAAGAAAGTAAAAAATCAGAAGTGAATATTTCTGTTTCTTTGACATATCTTAAAGCAAAATATTTGCAAGGTAAATTTGTTCACCTAGTCAAGTTTTAAGAAAAATGTAGGTAAGTCGTGTAACCTATACACTCCTCAAATTCTAGATCCAAACCTTAGAGAGGAATAGAAAAAAATAATAATCTGTAAAAAAACTACTATCGGCAGTTTCAGAAACAAAATTCAGGATGAACTTTCCCAGCCAGAAGGTAGAAACGCTGAAGTAAATCCTTCTCCTGAGCTTTATTGGCATTTGGGGTAAATCGCAAGGACTCATTTATGTCAATTTAAAATTTTTGCTGATCTCCCAATTTCATTTTTCTCCAGACTCTAGCTCAATGAAACATTATTGAAACTTAATTCACGTGCCTGCCCTCTACTTACCCTCCCAGGTCCCATTCCTGTGCCCCGGTGGGAGGGGCTGGCTCTCAGTTCCAGTGGTGCCCTCTTGGGCTTCATTTCTCAGAACCTAGTGTCCTTTCACCTCCCTCACCATCTCTACCCTCTAGGAGAAATCACAGGCTCAGATGCCCTCTGCCTCCTGGAGCTTGGGGTTCGCGCAACAACCTTGGGCTAAGACCAAGGGTGAGTGTGGAAGCAGCAGTTCTTCCCTCTCAAGCTCTCTACTTGAGAGCTGTGTAGGGGAAGCAGATTTGGGCTCATTAAATGGACTTACCGTATGGGATGGGATAAAGGGTCACACTGTATGTTAAAGTCAAGCTTACTCAAACTGGAAAAAACCCCACAGAGAACAGGGTGGACTGGGAACCTTCTTTAGCAGGAGAGTCTGGGCAGGCTTTGCCACTGGGCACTTGGCTCCTGAGACCTCCCAGCCAGTGGGATTTGCACACACAATCTCTTCTTCCCAGCACACATCATTCAATGACAAATGGCGGTTTTCAGAGACAGCAAAGTCCAGATTCATATAAACAAGCAAGTGTTTCTGTAGGTGCAATGAAGATTGGGCAACTTTTCTCCCTACCAATGGGCTAAGTTTTGATTTCCCTTCTACTTCCAAAGCATGGCCAAAACTTTATGGGAACACAGAAAGGGGGTTTGAGATGTTCCTTCACCCATTGGCCACACAAAAGACCAAAGGAAGTTCTGAAACGAACATTGTCCTGCCCCTGGGGTCCAAGCACATCCCTATATGCGATGCCCAATAGGAATACCCCAAGCCAGAGGGAGGCAGGGTGAAGATTGGTGATCTTCTCCTGAAAGCAACTGGTGAGTTTCCAGGTGCTTTATGGAAACCATGGTTGGAGTGACTTATGTAGATGAACTTTTATGAATGAACTTCAATAGCTGGATGTGCACATGCTTTCCAATTGTTAATAAGAATTACCAAACTGAACTGATGCCAGACTTTTCTAATTCTGCAGTTCTCAAGTGGGGATAATTTTGTTCTCCAGAAGACATTTGCCAAGGTCTGGAGACATTTTTGGTTATAACAAAAGGAAGAAGGGAAGGGAGAGCGACTTGTTACTGGAATCTAGTGGGAAGGGGCCCCGCATGCTGCTAATATCCTACAATCCCAGGAAGCCCCTGCAATGAAGTACATCAAGTATCAATGGTGCTGCCATTCAAAAACCCTGCTCTAAAAGCTTGGAAAAAATGAGATTTCATTGCATCTGTGACTAGTTCTTACCACAACAGCACCCTCCTGTCACTCCTGAATTGTACTTGTATGTGTGTTGGGGGAAGTGCTGGGGATTTAATCTAAGGGCGCATGACCACTGAGCCACATCCCCAGCCCTTTTTATTTTGAGACAGAGTCTCACTAAGTTGCTTAGCGCCTCACTAAGTTGCTAAGACTGGCCTCAAACTTGTCCTCCTGTCTCAGCCCCCTCAGTTGCTGGGATTTCAGGTGTGCACCACCATGCCCAGCTTGAATTATACTGTCAAAATTTATCAGCTCATTTTTCTACAAATAATCCCTAAGAAGCAGATTAAGAGTAGTAATAACATTTACTGACTTCTATGTTTTGGAATAAGGATTTTATATACTTTATCTCACTATTGTCCCTGTTTTCAGAAAAGAAAACTGAGAGTTAGGGCGATTAAGTAAGTTGCAGATGTGCATATGACAATTACAGAGGCAGGCCCAGATATGGAGCCCCTAGATTCTGCTCTTTATCTTGATCCTTCCTAAGGAAACCAATGGAATCTTTTCAGTTCATGGAGCAACTGCTTTGTAGCCAGACTACTATCTAAGAATATTATCTTGAGAATTTTTGCTTTTCTGACAAAATGTATTTGTTAAATAAATATAACTTTGTGATTATGGTCATCCATCACTTGGAAACAACTTGATTGATGAATTTTAAAACATATGGACTTAATTCCCCCTTTGCCAAAAAAGGAGAAAATCCATGTGTTTTACATAATTTCATCTCAAATTTAAGAAATTTTGCATTTTTGAAATTTCTTGTGCTATCTTGAAGTGCCCATAGATACATTTTAAAAAGAACATTCTGGAAACTAGACCCTTACCTCTCACACTGCACAAAATTCAATTCCTAAAAACAAAATATAGGGTCAACACTCCAGCTTTTAGGCATGGGAAATGATTTTCTCAATAGGACTCCTAAGGCTCAGGACATAATGTCAAGGGTTAATAAATGTGATAGCATCACATTTAAAAAACTTCTGCGCAACAAAGGAAACAATCAGGAATGTGAAGAGAGACCCCACAGAATGGGAGAAAATCTTTGCTAGCTACTCTTCTGACAGAGGATTAATATCCCAGATATATAAAGAACCCAAAAAACTTCACATCAGAAAAAAAACAACCCAATCAACAAATGAGCACATAATCTAAACTAACACTTCTCAAAACAATAAATATGAATTGCCAACAAATAAATGAAAAAATGTTTCACATGTTTACTAATTAGGGAAATGTAACTCAAAACTACAGAGATTTCATCTCACTCCAGTCAGAATGGTGGTCATCAAGAATACAAAGAATAATAAATGCGGGAGAGGATGTAGAGGAAAAGGAACACTTTACATTATTGCTTGGAGTGTGAATTTGTACAATCATGGTGGAAATCATAAAGGAGATTCCTCGAAAGACTAGGAATGGAAACATCTTATGACCCAGCTACACCACTCCTCAGTATTTATCCTAAAGAATTAAAGTCATCACACTGTAATGATACACGCATATCAGCACAACCCACCATAGCCAAGTTATGGAATCAGCCTAGATGTCTGTCAACAGATGAATGGATAAAGAAAATGTGGTATATCTACACAATGGAGTTTTATTCAGCCATAGAGCAGAATGAAATTATGTCATTTGCAAGAAAATAGATGGAACGTGAGAACATTATGTTAAATGAAATAAGCCAAACTCAAAAAGTCAAAAATTGTATGTTTTCTCTCATATGCAGAAACTAAAAAGGAAAAAGGGAAAGAAAGGTGGGAAGCAGTTTCTTGAAACCAGAAAGGAGACCAATAGTCTAGAGGAAAAGGACCAGGGGAGGAAGGGAGAGAGAGAAAGGGGAAATACTGGGGAACTACATTGACCAAATAATATTGTTCTTTCATATGCATATATGAATCTGTAACAAAAATACCACTATGATGTATAATTATAATGTGCCAATAAAAATATGGAATAAAAGTCAAATTGTAAATTAAATTAAAAAGTGAAAAATTATTTGCTATTTAGCATTATAATCAGGTTGATTATCAACCATCCTATTGATAAAATTAGTTACAATGTTAAATGCAAAAATCAGATGAACTGCTAGGCACAGTGGGATATGCCTGTCATCCTAGCATCTCAGGAGTTGAGGCAGGAGGCTCACAAGTTTGAAGCCAGTCTCAGCAACTTAGCCAGACGCTTTCTCAAAATAAATTTTTTTTTTTTAAAAAAAAGGACTAGAGATGTGGCTCAGAAGTTATGCTTGAATTATATAAATTTACTTAAATGTTGATATCCTCAAATCTAGTACTTGGCAGCTTTTATTCAGGCAGTCTTTACATTCCAAAAAGACAAACTTTATCAATATAGTTGAGTAAAAATTAAATTTTGTCTTTTAATAGTAGCAATATATATTGTTGGTCATTATTAATACTGTATAGTTAGGGTTGTTGCCACTTCTGTATTAAAGTTTGAAAGAATGAAAAGTAATCATCCTGTAACTGTACAACAGTATGACAAATTTTTATACTCATGTGCCTGTCTCCTTCATTGTTCCATGTTTTATTTTCTTAGGACTACAGGAGAAATTTAACAAACTTAGAAGCCTAAAACAACATGCCATTTATTGTCTTACAGGTCTGAAAGTCCAAAGCCCCAGCACAGCTGTGACATAACTGGGTTCTCTGCTTAGGGTATCCCAAAACTGAAATCACAGTGTCAGTCAGACTCAGTTCTTGTTTGGATGCTGTGGGGGGAAATCTACTTAAGCTCATTCCAGTCATTAACAGAATTTAGTCCCTTGTATGGTAAGAGGAAGTCTCTGTAACCCTGCTGGCTGTGAGCACTGCTCGCTGCTTTCAGCACCTAGACACTGCTCCCTGGTCCCTGCCAAGTGGCTCCTCCATCTCCAAAGCCATCAATAGAAAACCTCCCATGAGGTGATGAAGCCACTTGGTGCTTTGAATTTCTCTCCAGGAAGAGCCCAGTATCTTTCAAGGGATCACCTAATTAGGCCAGGCCTGCCAAGGATAATCTCCCATCTTAAGGTCAATTGATTTGAGTTTAATTGCATCTGCAATATTCTTCAGAGCAGCACCAAAACTATTGTTTGAATAATTGGGAAAGTGTATGTGCACACCAGGAGGGACAGGGATCTTGGGAGTCATCTTAGAATCCTGTCTAGTTTTCAGTCAGGAAATTCCTCCATGGCCAAAAACTGGGCCTTATGCATCTTGGTTTGGTACCCAGTAGATGCTCCATAGTCAGTGACTGAGCTATATTGTTTTAAAGGAAGAGAGTCAAGGCAGAACATTGTTCCAGGGAACATGAAGTTCTAGTTAAGGACAGGCTATGGTTTAGATATGAGGTGTCCCCAAAGTTCATGTGTGAAACAATGCCAAGAATTATAACCTAATCGGTGGATTAATCCACCCATATGAATTAATCGGACAATAACTGTAGGCAGTAGGGTGTGGTTGGAGAAGGTAGGTCACTAGGGATGTGCCTTTGGGGTTTATATTTTGTCCCCAGTGAGCAGAGTTCTCTCTCTGCTTCCTGGTTGTCATGTTCTGAGCTCCTTTCCTACTCCACACCCTTTCACCTTGATGTTCTGCATTGCCTGGGGTCCAGAGCTGTGGAGTCAACCCACCATGGACTGAACCTGGGAAACCTTGAGCCAAAATAAACTTTTCTTCTTCCAAATTGTTCTTGTCAAGTATTTTGGTCACAACAATGAGAAGCTAACTAAAACAGGACAGCTCCCAGCAGGAAAAAGATCAGAAAAGATGTAATGCCTCAGATGCCTTTGTGCTCATCACTGCCCCACCCTCTTTCTCTTCCAAAAAAGTAATTAGAGTTTCTAACGGTTTAGATATGAGGTGTTTTGCTACCGAAACATAGATTTAATTTAAACATGGGGGGGGGGTTTAAGGGAAAAATTCCTGCTCCATAAATATACAAAGCAGACTATTTTCCGGAAATCAAGTCTAGTCCGTTGAGTACAAGGTGTGTTCAATGGGTTCATAATGTCATACATGCCCCTTGGTTGATCTACCAGTTCATTGAGAGTGGCGATGCACACTACAGGACACACTTCAAGGATAAATGCGGATTGAAAGTTTATAGAATGAATGTTATTTAACGTCTCTCTGCTGGTAGTCATTCGGTTCTGTGCGTGAGGACTCATTTTTCTGTAATCCAGCAATGTCTGTCGGATCCTGGGCAGCCAGGGAGCATTCAACAGGTACAGTCGCTGGGCCCTGTGCTTTCTCCCAACCCAGCAGTTGACCATTTTAGGTTATGCAATATGAATGCAAGCAGAATAATACTAAAGCTAGACTTATGAGGCTTATTCCTAAGAAATATTTAGCTTTATGAAACGCAAAAAAACCCCTTCATTTTCAATTAGACATTCATATCCATGTCTGTAAACGCATTAACGGAAGACATTCCTTTACATTAAAGACAGAACTTTAGTCTTTGCAAAAGGAAAAGCTCCGTTTCCCTTAGATTTTCTCAGCTCCTCCACTATTTGCCTCAGACAAGGTTCAAGTTATCTGCACTTCTGTGGGCGCCGTTGCATTTAAATCGCAGTCGGAAAAACCCTTCCCGGACTTTCTAACTCCACAGAACGCTAACGGGGCGCCAGGACGTCGCCCGCTTTCCCGTAAGCTGCCGAGCCGCCGATGCCGGGCCCGCGCTGTGACGTCACCCGGCTCGCGGGCCGCGGCGCGGGGATTGGCCCGGGTCCATGACGTCACGTGCCGGGGCGGCCCCGCACTGGCGAGGGCCCCGGGATGCTCCGGTTCGTTTAAAAATAAAGGGGTAGGGGGGGCGGAGGAGAAGAACCGCCGGCCCGCGGAGTCACCCGCCGCCCCGCCAGGCGCCCCGCACCCCGGCCGCGCCAGCCTCGCCGGCGGCCCGAAAGAGGCGGGGGTAGGCGGGGCGGAGGAGGAGCCGCGGGCGCGGCGCCGCGCCGTCCGCGGCCGCCGCCCGCCCCCGTTACACACCGCATGTAAACAGTCCCCTTCGGCGCGAGCCCAGGGACCCGCAGGGAGTCCGCCTGCCCGGCCCGCCGCCGCCCGGGACCCGCGCCTAGCGGAGCGTCGCGCCGTGCTGCCCGTCCGGGAGGAGGGCGCCGAGGAGCGAGGAGGGCGGCGGCGGGAGGCGGAGGGAGCGGGGCGGGCGGCGAGCGCCGAGGCGGAGGGAGCGGCGGCGGGCGCGGCGGGCCACGATGGATTTCCAGCAGCTGGCCGACGTTGCGGAGAAATGGTGCTCCAACACGCCCTTCGAGCTCATCGCCACGGAGGAGACCGAGCGCAGGATGGATTTCTACGCCGACCCCGGCGTCTCCTTCTACGTGCTGTGTCCGGACAACGGCTGCGGCGACAATTTTGTGAGCGCCTGGGGGGGAGGGACCGCTGGAGCGGGTGGGACTGTGGACGCAGCGGCCGCGTAGCTGCGCCGGAGCTTCCTCGCGGTGGGGAGGCGTAACCCGCTGGCCGCCGCGCACCCGCTGCTCCTAGCTGGGTAGGGGAAGCCCCGGGGCCAGGCGCAGCGGTGTCAGCGCCCCGGGTGGGGCGGGTGGGTGTCGGGCTGGGCGCCCGTAGGATCCGGGGAGCAGGGCTGGGGCGGGAGGTGTGGCGTTTTCCGGAGTCCACCCCTTACCCCCGGCGGGCGCTATTTTGAGAACGCGACCCCACTGCTGATGGGCTGTGTTTGGCTTCGAACATCCTGGGGATGTCAGCCGCATCGCACTGACCCGGGCTGGGGCACTGGGTCCCTCTTGAAGAATCCGAAGTCCGGATCTTCCTACACCCGGGCGTCCCGTCCGGGTGAGGAATCCCGTTCCCCTCCCAGTGCGCAGACCCAACTCCACCAATTGCCGGGTTCGGGAGAACCCTCAATCCCCTCCTTGTTATTCCCTGTGCTGCCTGTTTGGACACAAAGCCTCTGTCCACATTAACGATGCCCGATCTCCTGGACCTTCTTTGCGGAATTACACCCTGGATCTTAAAAACGCACGCGCGCGTGCGCATACATCCCAATACACAGACACACACACACACACGCACTCGGGCACGCCTATCCCCCTTTCCCCGGTGCTTCCATTGCTCCTCTTTGAGCCTCCAGCGAGGTGAGGTGTGTGTGTCCGGGGCGGATTCTGTCGGTCCGGAGGCGGCTGCGGCCATGCCGAAGCCCTTTGGCTTTTCCAGGGGAAGGGGAATCCCCAACACCCTTGGCTAGGAGCGACCTGGACCTGAACCTGCGGTGTCTATACCTTCGACTAAGCATCCTGAGCCCACTTGGGATCTTGGCACTGACAGTTTAGGAAGAGGATGCGGAGGGCAGGGAAGTTGCAGTGGAAGGGCGTGGAGACCAAGCGAGGATGGCGTTCCATGAAGTGTTTGTAAGCGCGGGGAATAAATATGGTCCCCAAATGTAAGATGGAGGCGGCTGTGGACGCGGGTTACCGTGTGGTCGCCGGCCTAAGCCTGGAGCTGGCGCTGCTGCCGTCCCTGCCGACGGATGGGGCGGCGCAGAGGCGCGGCCTGGCGCAGGCTCCTCAGGTGGGGCGAGACAAAGCTTGGGCTGTGGCTTTTACTGCCGCGCGCCCCAGTCAGCCGCGGGAAGTTCGCGAAGGAGTTAGAGCCAGAGTGCCTTTTTTGGACCCGGAGAGGTGAAGTCTGGTGCAAGCCTGGCGGATAATGCACGCCCCTCCCACCATCCCCACCTCACTGAGGGGAGGAACCCACCTGAGCCCCGTTTTGTGTCACCGTGGAAGAGGGGTGGCTTTGGGTGACAGCCAGATTTGAGTGCTCCCCGTGCGGCTATTATCAGACGCCCTTCCCTGAGCCCAGTTTCCATATATCCACAAAATGAGCGTAATAATATCAGTGCCCTGATAATCATGTAGGTAGAACACCTGACAGTCTCTCTTAAGCAAGGGCTGTACAAATTTGGGATTCAGAGACCTGTTTTCCAGAGTTTAGAGCTTGTCTTTCTTTTTTTAAGAGCCTCAGTTTTCTCAACTGTAAAGTGGGCTTTCACAGGGTTCTTTTGAAGAGCAAGTAAGCTATTAATACATGTAAGCACAGGTTAACTGTACTGGGATTCACTCCATTGGAAAAGTATGCAAAAACTCCAGGGATAGGTGGAAAGGGAATCAAGATCCAACTAACTGTAAAATGTTAGGTTGTGATTAGGAGTCCCTCCCAGCTCTCAACTTAGTTTTCCAGTGCCCCTCCTCCTCCCTACTGTGTGAAATAGGGTATGGTTCATGGATTTTATGGGGGAGGGTTCCACACAGCCAGACTACAGGGAACATACCTCAGAAATGACTCCAAAGAGCACAAGTAGGCTGAGGAAGGCACAAGGCCATTCTCTTGTCTGGAATGTTATCAAATCATCATTCAGAAACATTATTTGTATTAGGCCCTTTTCCTGAGGCCACCCACATTGAAAATGTCGACTAACAATTTAAATGGAATAGATAAAGAAGATAGAAGGTGGGATGGAAGATAAATAAGAGAGAAGTAAAAACAATTCCTCAGGTAGACTGTAACTTTCTCAAAAGTTTCTGGAAGCCATAATGGACAAGATGCCAACTGCAGTAGTTTTCTTAACCAAATTTTTTCTTGAATCCCCTCGAGGCCAGGTGTGTCCAACTACTGTTTGCTTCTAATAAGTGTCCTACCCTAGTTCTTTTCCTTTTTGTCCCAGGAAAATATGTTAAGCATTAGTGGAAATTTGAGTTGAGTGGAATCCCTGTTATTTGAAAGATTTGTTAACGTATTTACATAGCCATCTCTCAATTTACAAGGTATTTTCACAACATTCGTTTATTTAACAAATTTTTGAGGGCCTATTGTTGGCTGGGCCATAGCTGTCTAGCATACAAATAGACCTCATGCTCCTGGGGCTAGTTTACCTAGCTAAGAAGCAGTGTAGCACAATGGTTAGCACAGAATTTGGGGTCAGATCCCAGCTCTGTGTGCCCTGGGGAGGTCATTTATGCCCTCTATGCCACAGTTTCAACATCTGTAACCTCCCTAGCAGGGTTACTTGGGATTGGTGCTTTAAGGGGGGTCATGGTTTTAGTAGTATATCTTCAGGGTTGCTTGAGAATGTAGTTCCTGGCTTATTCTCCAAAGAGCACAAGTAGGCTGAGGAAGGCACAAGTGCTCAATACTGGTAGCCCATTGTGCTGTTAGCTCTGTAAATTCTACTGTTCGTCTAGTTAAAGACCAAAGAGGTCTTTAACCTCATTCTAAAACTCTCTGTATCTAAATCACCAAAATTCTGCCGGAATTGCTTTCAAAAGGCGTGCAGTGTCCACCTGTTTTTCTGTACTCTCATACTATTGCAGTAGCCTAAGCCAGTATCATTTTTCATTTTATCTCCTAACTTGTCTCCATGCTTGTAGTACCTGCCCCCATGCCAAGCCAGGCTCTAGCCAGTTGTCACTCCAAAGCTATTTAAAATATGATCTGGATCCTGTATAAATATAAATAGTGGTGGTGTTGGTGATGTCACCACCCACCCGCCAACACCCACTCCCCACCTTACCTAAACTGACTTCCCTTCCCTTTGGCAATAAAACCCAAGACCTCGCCCAGGCCTCCAGCCCCTACATAAAGTGTCTCTTGGTGCCTCTCTCACCTCCTCTTGGACCATTCTTCTCCCTTGCTTACTGTGTTTCTACTATACTGATCTCTCTGGCCTCACTCCTGCCAAGCTCTTTCCTGCCCCGAGGCCTTTGCCCTTGCTGTTCTCCCTGCCTAGAACATCCTTGTCCCAGATCTTTACATGACTGGCTCTTTATGGCATGTAGTCCTGGGAGAAGCCTTCCTGACCTCTCCACCTTCATTTCATGTTTTTTGTTCTTATCAGCACTCATTAGGCTGGATATCCTCTTTTTGTTTTCTGTGTTCTCCACTAGACTACAAGTTCCTAGAGCAGAGACCTTGTTTATCTTATTCATCACTGTACCACAGTACCTGGAACAGTGTCAGATGATTGGTATATGCTCAATACACATTTGTAAGAATGAATGAATGAACTGGGCCTGGTTGCACACACCTGAAATCCCAGCTACTTGGGAAGCTGAGGTCATGATTGCAAGTTTAAGTCCAGCCTGGGCAACTTGATGAGACCCTGTCTCAAAATAAATAATAAAAAAGAATGTAGCTCGGTGGCAAAGCACCCTTGGGTTCAATTGCCAGGACTGGAAAAAAGGGGAAAAGAGTGGATAAGTGACAGTCTAGTATAGAAGACAGAGGTTAGATTTCAAGAATCAGACTTCAAAGAGGCAGCAGTGCTAACACGTATGTTCAGTTTACTATGTATCTGACACTGTTCCAGACACTTTGCGAATTTGAATTTGTTGAATCTTAGTGGTGTCACAAGGTATTCTGTATAATTATCCCTGTTTTACAGATGGGAAAACTGAGGTATAGGGAGGTTTATTGACTTGCCCATGGTTAATGAGTAGTAGAACGACCTGGACTGTAGCCTCAGGTTGAATACATAGCATCACGAGAGTGATAGACTCTAGCCCCTCCATGTGTCTCTTGGTGTCTCTCTCACTTCCTCTTGGACCATTCAATCCAGGGCATCCAATCCAGTTGCAGTTCAAGGGTGACTTGTTCCTGGGCCTCACAAAAATCCCTTGAGGTAGGTAGATATTATTACTGCCTATGGTTGAGGAAACTGAGGCTCAGTGAGTGTAAGGTACTCACTGAGTGTAAAGTACTCACAGTGCTAAGAAGTACATTGCTAAGAAGTAACAGAGGCAGGACTGAAGCCCAATTCAGATACCTATTCTGTCACCAGAAGAGTGGCTGTAGGCAGGATCAGGTCAGTAGCTCAGAGCCAGGAGCAAGGACCTATTTTGATTGTCCCTTCACTTTGATGGCTTCTGGGTCCCTTGTGCACTCTTTCCCTCTCACTTCACAGGCCATCCCAACCATGTTGTCCCTTTCCAGACTGCCTCCCTGATTGGGACCCCTCCCTGTGAATGGGTAGTACCTTGGATAAAAAAGCTGTGGGGCTGCGGCTCAGTGGTGCCATGCCAGCCCAGCCTGCATGAGACCCTTGGTTAGGTTCCCAGCATCGCAAAGAAAGCCCCCAAACCAAAACCCCTCCAGTTTCTTTTGTGGAGGGAGTTCAGGGCCAGGCCACCCTGCCTAACTTTACAGGTGCCACAGCAAGGGCTCCTGGGCCCTGGCAAGAGCTCACGGGCAGGCCGTTGTGCCCGTTCCTCTGCAACTCAGAAGGTCCAGGGCTCAGTCAGGTCTGAGGAGTGGGTGGAGTGTTGGCAGCCGCTCACGTGCCCTACCCACAGAGTGACCGCATGTGTATCCCTTCCTGGGAGCACAGCTGGGTTTCTTCCTTCCTCTGCCCTGCCCCTCCAGGCCTGGGTGCTCATGATTACAGGAGAGAGGAGCCATTTCCTTTATTGACCCACCCCCTCTGTCAGCTCATCAGAAACATGCTTGGATCCAAAATTCTGGGTATTTTAATCCTCCCTCAATTCAAAAGCAAAGATAACCATTGTCATAATTAAAAAAGATTTTGTATGGAAGGACTGTGTGATTTGACTTTATATATGTGTGTTTGCTTATTGTATATATGTATATTTTCCCCCTTTGTGGACTATGCATGTCTCTATTCTCAACTAGTTAGTTGATTAAATAACAACCTTTTCATTTGGGAGAGAGAAAATATAACTTATATAACTTAAAGGAGATCACATCATGTTTATGTGGTGGTATATAAGAAAGAGAAGACTTCCTCTTCCATTTCAGAGCTACCCTCAATTTCCTCATTTATCAGACTGGGTCAGGCATACCTTCATTGCATAATCACAATGAGGATTATGTGAGAAGTGATGCTAAGGTGCTTGCCAGCATGTGACACTCCGCAGGGGCCGTGCATTGTCCATACAGAGAGGCCACTTCTGAGAAAAGATAAGCAATTTGTGTTTGTGGAATCGTAAACCTGAAGAGAATCAAGTTATGTTAATATGAATCCAAATAGATGGTAATAAGCATTTACTAGGTTTCTGCTAAATGAGAGGCGATATACAGGTGATTCCTGTAATCTTTAGAACCCCCCTGTGAATATAATCATCTTCCTTGACTTACAAATGGATGTCGGAGGCTCAGTTAAACATTTTGCAAAGTGCAGTTGAAAGTGCATGTGCTTGATATTTGGCTGTCCCCCTTGCTCCTGGTATAACCACAGGCAAGTTAACCTTTCTGAGCCTCAGTTTGGCCTGTGGTAAAATGGGTCAATGGTTGACACAAAGAGCAAGCTCTGCTTAGATACATCTGATCATGTTGGGTGGTTTGTGGCTTTTATGTTCAGCTGTCCTATGGACAGAAATCAGTTCTGGATTAAACTGCACCAATTCAGAATGGACTTAGAATGGCAGAAAACTCACACATCTGTTCAGTTGACTTTTGGTTTCCTTAATGGACTGGTTCCAGGTCCTATCTTGGATACCAAAATCTGAGGATGCTCATATCTCTTTATATAAATGATGTAGTGTTTTTATACAACCTACACACTCTCTCCTATAGACTTGTAATGCGTAATACAATATAAGATACATTTTAAGTGTTATATATACTCTATTTATTTAGGGAATAATGTCAGGAAAAAAGTTTGCACATATATAGTATAGACACAGTTTTCTCCTGATATTCTACACGGATGTGGAGCCACACATACAGAATTGTGTATACAAAGGCTGACTACACTACAATGAGAGAGGCCCATAGCAAGGGCCCTGACTCAGATAACTGTCCAGAGAGGAGAAATGTATGTATTCTTAACACCCACAAACTACTACTAGCTTAAGCACCCAGAGGCCCAGCAGCATGCCCACCAGGACTTAGAATAGTAGGAGCACACAGCTTATACACAAAACAAGAAGGATCAAATTACCTTAATGATTTAATACCATTTTTTTGACAAACTAGATATTCTCATCTACACTGTAGAAAGGGAAAGGTGTTCATTTGCTTATTTATAGGTGGCATAGTTTTATTTTCTTAGCTGGGTGAGCTTTTATAATAAACTCCTTCCCACCTTAACAGAAAGAAGGGACACAGATTGCCTATACTTCTGTGGGCCTCTTATTGTAGTACAGTGAATGCCACTTCACTAAAGCTCACCCCAATATGAGATTTGGAGTTGGTTGTAGTCAATAATGGCATTGCTTGAGGTCTTCCAGAAAGATTTTAAATGTACCACCACTCCCACATTACCACTCTAAATAGGATTAGCCAAAGTTCTGCTCTTTGCCTGGTTCTCAAAGTGTGACCCAGAACAGCAGCATGCTTTTACAACACTGTGTACCAGCCTGGCACTGTGCCAAGCATCACCTGGAATTTCTTGGGAATTGAAATCAAAGATGGGTGTTGGGTTATATGCTTAAAATATTTTCCCAGTTGGAGTTACTATGGCCATGCCTTGTGGCCCCAGCACTCTGAGTCTTTGCCCACCTATTTGTCTTTCTATGAGACTAGACCACCAAATCCTGTTCTCAGGGCCATCAGCCCTGCCCCCAAGCGTTCTCTCTGCCTTCCTTGGTTTTAATGTGGACCCCCTCTGTTTTTCTGAGAAAGTAACCCTCTTCCCTCAAACCTTTGTCTGTTGATTGTCCTGAAGTGCCTGAGTGTCTTCTCTGGGGATACTGATGGGAGGTGATTTTTCTTTCTTTGCCTGGGCTGCTTAGAAAAAGCGTTAGCACCAGCTCTGTGTCCCATCTGTAACAAGTGGCCAGGCCCACACATCTTCCTCTGTTTGTCCTTTTCTCACTCTTAGTTTTAGCTTATTTTCCTTCCATTATTTTACCTTTGTCCTTTTTCCCCCTTACTGCAGACTTATTTTTCAGTTCAGCTTGTCTTGTATCCTATGACTCTTTGCCACCAGCCTTCATTAGTTTTGGAAAGAAACAGCTTAAATAAAGTGAAATACTTTTTGTTCTGAGATGCAGTGGATATAATACAATGAGCAGACAGCAAATGGAGGTGTCTTTTAAGTGGCCATGTCCACCTGGATTTGTGTAGTTCTAAACCCTGTGTCCCTTACTTTCTCATGCGGATAGAGAGATTCAATTAAATTTTTTTTTTTTTTTTGGTTGTTTGTTTTAATCCACAAAACTGGGAATCAGGGAGAAGTAGAGAGCTAAATAAAGGAAATTGGGCACAAGGCCCTTTGGTGGGTTTTAGGTCTTCCTTCTCTAACATATGTATGAATAAGTGAATGACTCCAAAAGGAGAGTAATGGACATTGCAACATGAACAATCTCTTCATGAGGTTAGAGATGCCTGCAAACACTTATCTGAATAAACTGATCGCCAGGAGGTGGTGGATACATTGTAATTCTGTTAAGTTATAAGCTTTTCTGTTGACTTTGTACTTTCAAGCCCAAATGCACTTTCAACAAAAAAGTATGATACCAGTTTTTCATAGATCCACATACTTCTGAATTCAGGGTAAAGTCACACCGGGTATCTGGTTTATTCATTGAGTCACCTTAGCTATGTGGAAGGCAGAAAGTCCAACAAGCCATTTCTCCCCATCCTCCTGCAGATGCAAAAGTGGAAAGAAGGTTCTTACTCAGATACACACTGTTACCAGCCTGGCACTGTGCCAAGCACTTAATAAAATTTCAACTTTTCACTTTCTAATCTTGACACTAAGTCTAAAGATGGGAGGCTTCAAATTGTGTGATGCTAGATTTTAATCTCAGTTCCAGGTTGGGTCCTAATTTGAAATTAGCTGGAACTTTACAGATTTGAGGGTGAAATGAATGCTAAGCAGAACGTAATAGAGTAGAACTTTGTTGTTCTTGCTGAATCTTTGTTAATTAAGAATCAAGTGATATAGGTAATGGATATAAAAGTGCTTTGTACTACCAGACTTTCCTACCATGTAAGAGACTATTACATAAGTGACATTTCAGTGGCTTGACAGCATTAAGGGTCTCTAATTAATAGGGAAGAACATTTGAGCTGTTCTCTTAAGCTAGAGGGCCTGGCTGTTGTCTTTATTAGGTTGAGGAGGAAGCTCTGGAAGTCTGCTGGAATTAGAGCAGCGGGTGTTGGAAATGGACCTTTACAACTGCGAAACACAGATAATTGGGGTATGAAAATGGCACTTTAGCACCTAGTTATCCTCACTTGGATCTGGGAGCATTTGAAGTGTGCAGATCTAGTTCTTGGAAATCCTGCAGTGAGAAGGGAGGCAATGAAATGTGTTTATTGAGTGTCAAGCATAACTTTCTAGGGTTATTCTTTAATCATTTGTATGAATAGAAGGGGGGCGATTGTGCACGAGACATGGGCCATTTCTCCAAAAAGATCTCATTCCCTGTGGCCTAGCCCCTGTGACTTGTTCCAGTCCACCAAATATCCAACCCTCTCCTTGGCCTCATGCAGTTTTATCAGTGTTGAACTGTCACTGAAACAGATCCTTGTACTTAACAGACTCCTGTTACCCGAGAGTCTTCCTCAGATATGCAGAGCTGGGGCTTCTGCATTCAGATCTCTCCAGCCTGCTTCTTGGGCTTAGTCCAGAGCCTTGCACAGTTTGGGGAGAGGTTTGCCTCACCGTTTAAGATGTTCTCATGTGGAGGAAAACTTTATCGAGCCTTAGGAATAAAATAAAACTTAAAACCCATTTCCTCTCTGCGTGTGTTACCTTGCTTGGTGACGCCTGGGTGCAGTGCTCTCTTAGAGCATGTTCAGGGTGGTCAGCTTTTAGCAAACCTTTGTTTCCCAAACCTTTGACTTCCTGTGGACTTTTTGTGCTCTCTTAAGTTCATTTCATTTAAAAAAAGTAGATTTACCACCACCCCCACTGGAAGGCTAATCTGAGTAAGGAACAACTTGTTCCAAGTTCAGATTATGAGCTATGCTTAATTAATCCTTCAGCCATAGCTGAAGGCAAAGTTAAGGAGTTTGAAGGCAAAGGCTCTGGCTTCTCCCTACCGTCTTAAAACCACCCTTAGCCTGCTAGAGCAGGTGAGCTGTGGAAATCACAAGTGAGGAATGTCCACCCCCCTGACCTCTTTGCTACCTGTGAGCAGATGGGGAACAGAGCAGGTGAGAGCAGGAACCAGAGCTTGGGGCTTCTGTGGATTAGAGATTTTCTGACCCCCTTCCAGGCAAACAAATCCTGAATGAACATGGATTTCACTGTGCACTAGAGCCGTCTTCAGGTTCATGTAATTAAAAAAAAAAAAAATCTGCATGGCAGTCTGTGATTCACCCCGAGGATAATGACCTGTGTGTCTTTGTTTTCTCCTTGCCCTCATGGGGGCACGCAGCACGTGTGGAGCGAGAGCGAGGACTGCCTGCCTTTCTTGCAGCTAGCGCAGGATTACATCTCCTCCTGTGGCAAGAAGACACTCCATGAAGTCTTGGAAAAAGTCTTCAAGTCCTTCAGACCTGTAGGTGCCTGCTTGGCCTCTAAAGCTAGCTTGTTTTCTGCAGTCATTGTGTTTTGAATAATATGGGTGGTGGGGAAAGTGGGCAAAACCCTGGCTGACTAATTGTTTTTCTCTTGTCTGTCCTGTGGCATAAAGATAGCAGCCAGTGTGGGGAGGCTGTGGGGGAGGGGGAGGGGACGGGATGTGACACAGCTGCTTGTTGCAGGGGTGATGGTTATTTCTAGCATCACTTGAGTTGAGAATATCTGATAGGGAGGAGAGCAGACAGATTCTATGTGAGACAGTGGAGTGTTCCTATTCTCGGCCAGTAGACTTCAAACCCACAAGCCTGGAAGCAGTTGGGAGGTTTTGTTTAAATGGTGGGGTCTGTACTGAGGGTTTGCCAGAAAGCATATAAATGTTATACTTCCATGTTTGTGGGTGCAGATGGGGATGAAATTGGATCCTGGTTCTATTCCTTTCCCTTTTTACCAAGTCTCTTGTGCAGAGCTTGCTTTTCCCCTCCCTCTCTTGGGATTTCGGAATCCATCCTTCTGTGGCTGCTGACAGGCTGTTTTCCTGCCAGCAGATAAACATGTAAAATGAGTGTTTAGCCCCGCTTTGAACATTCCCTATTTCCCTGTCTTTATTGGAAGTTTAGGTCAGATGACGAACGTCATGATGTTCCCCCCCAAGTTCAATTCCCTGCCTGCTGTAAACATTCTACATATTCAATGGTATTTGCTGTCGAATTTCTATTTATTTTTTGAATTGTTTTTAATATGATCTGCTTCTCCACTGTAATTTCTGGCTTTTAGTTCTTTGAACACAGTAGCTTGGTTGCATAATAGCCTGTGTCTAACATTCCAGTGTCTCGAGATTTATTTCTGTTTGGCATCTTTCTTTCTTTTTTCCCCTTTTGCTGCCTGTTCCTACTCCTTGGTGTCTTGTTTCTCTGTGTGTTGGATCATCTCTGTGTGCCATTTTGTATATTTGAAAGTTTATGTAGGTCAGGCATGGTGGTGCACACCTGTAATCCCAGTGGCTTGGAGGCTGAGGCAGGAGGATCGCAAGTTCAGAGCCAGCCTTAGCAAAAGTGAGGCGCTATGCAACTCAGTGAGACCCTGTCTCTAAATAAAATATAAAAAAGGGCTGGGGATGGCACCCCTGGATTATAATCCTTGATACCAAAAAGAAAAAAAAAAGTTTATATATAGGAGTAAATTGTGGCTTAAGATGACATTATCTTCCTCCAGAAAGAGTTTTGTTAGCTCCTTCAGGACTCAGGGCCCTGTCAGTCTGAGACCACTTTTGACAGTTTGAGGCTTGTAGTTCTGTGAGTGCCCCAGGTGAGAACAGTCAGCCTGCAGGACTGTCTCTCCTAGCTCATCCTCATTCCTAGCTCAGGTCTCTGCTTGGGTGGGATCAGGGCATCATGTCTGTTTTTTTGGAAGACTCTAGGCTTTGACTTCGGTCCACCATCTCCTAGAATAAGCTGAGAGTGGAGTAAAGTTTCTAGCTGCTTCTTCCAGGTCAGCAGAAGCCTACAGGACAAAAGCAGCTCTTTGTGTCAGGCATATCTCTCTAGAGCATGTTTTCCATATTAAATATGATTTTTTTTCATATTTTACTTGTTCTCAATGGAACAGCTGGGGCCCATCACTTAGGCCACCACTGTAAGGAGTGGAATTTCAGTGGCTTTGGTCACATTCTCTGGTTTGTATCATTCATCCAATCAGCTCATTTTTTGTTTGTTAATTTTGTAAGCCAGTTTGGCTCATTCAAAATGGGTGTTTAGGTTAAAAGTACTGGTCTTTCCTGCTTTCAGTCACCCAATAAACATTTCTTGAGAAGGGGATGTGATCCGACTTCACTTGGCACCACGTGCTGCTCTGGTCCCAGCACTTGGACGGAGTGAGTGAACATCTTGGATCTCACAGAGCTCGCGCTCTGGACTGGGAGGACAAGATGAACAAGTTTATATATAATGTGTCAGTAATAGGTGCCAGGAAGGAAAGAAAGAAATCATGGATGGGGCTAAGAAGTGTTAGGAATCCTGAGGTGTTTGATGAGGGGGAACAAGGAAATCTTCACTGAGAGGGTAACACTGGAGTAAAAGCTAAGTCAGGAGAGAGCCATGAGGAAATCCAGGGGAATAGCAGCACAGGTAGAGAAAGCAGCAAATCCGCAGGCCTTAGGTGGTAAGCACCTGTGTTTCAGGGACAGGAATCACCAGCCTGGCCGAAGGGGAGGGGAGACGGGACAGAGTGAGGTGAGTCCAGGGAACACAGGACCTTGCAGCTGTCCAAGGATGTTGGGAGCCATTGGAGGGGTTCAAGAAGAAGGGGGATGTGATCTGACTTCAGATTTTGAGAGGCTGCTTTAAGGACTGTTGAGATTAAGCTGTCAGAGGAGAAAGAAGGGACCCACAGGGAGGCTGGTCACGTCTTCCAGGCAGACCTGATGTGGCACCACACAGAGGTGGAGTAGAGAGCTCGGATTCTGGGGACACCTTGAAAACAGATCCAGCTAGACTTGCTGATGAATTGGAAGTGGGATGTGAGAAAAAGAGAGACCAGGATGACGCCCGAGTTTCTTGCCTGAGCACTGAAGGGACCCGCATAGTCATTGAGATGGGGCGGGCTGTAGGAGGAAAAGATGGGGTGTGATCCTATTAGAGCTCACTTTTGGACATATCGATGTTTGAAGTACCTACTGGACATCCAAGTAGATATATCAAGTTAGGCAAAACTTTTTAAAAAATCAATTCCTCACCATGTGCAGTGGTACAGTCTGTAATTTCAGCTATTGAAGAGGTTGGGGCAGGAGGATCATGAAGTTTGAAGCCAGCCTAGGAAACTCAGCAAAACGCTGTCTCAAAATAAAAAATAAAAAAGACTGGGGTTATAGCTTAGTGGTAGAGCACCTAGGTTCAATCTCCAGTACAGGAGGAAAAAATACAAATCCTCCAAATCTCAACTGGAACAAAATGCCTATTAACAAGGAGTGTCCACTCTGCAGCTGATTTTCTTTGGGGTGTTTGTTCATTAGCCTGCCACCCAGTTTTCTTTACACGGATGTCCTCTATGCTGGAGAGCAAAGCAGCTGTGGAACTGACTGACCTGGAGAAGTAAGCGCCAGCTAGAATTTGTTTTGTTGTTTTTCTTTACTAAGTCTGGCTGCATTCTGGCAGTCATATGTGAATGGAGGAAAATTCTGCAGTCCAAAAAATCCAGATGTGTAGCTGAAAGCATTCAGATTGGATGAGTATTTTTTTTTTTTTTTGGTTTGAGCTGTGTGTATCATGGAGACAGATCCAGTTCCATGATACTGGGCTTCCAGGTTCCATTAACAATGTGGAGCTTTACATTGTGAGCAGGGGTATCACTCCCCAGGTGGAGAGGCCTTGAGCTGGCAAAGAGCCTCTTCCATTAGGAAAGGTTACGCTTAGGGAACTGCCTTGGCTGGTCTTTGCTCCTCCTGGAAAGGCCAGTGAGAGGCTTCTTTGCAGGATGGGGAAGGGTAGTTTGTGTGCCTTTGGGCTGTGATGTCTCCCAGGTAGAATGTGCACCAGATTGGATGAAAAAGAGTGTTGCCAGCCCCAGTAAAGGACTGTGGAGATGAGTGGGGAAACTTGGGCCCTCTCTCTCTCCACTGAGTAGTGCACTTCTTCCTAGAGGTGCTGCTTATGTTTGTTCAATGAAAAGGGAGATTTGGGTTTAGCAGGCAGACAGGAGGCTTTGCTGCTGTGGCCAGAGTTGAAAGAACTTGGTGAAGAAGCACCTACCCCAGGGCTACAGGGCTATGGAGCAGTGAGACCAGTGCATCATTTCCCTGGAACTTTGTAGTGATTGAATCAGCTCACGCAGTGGCTGCTGCCGCTTTGCAGTGGAGTATCCCCAGCAGGAATTTCTTCACCTGCATCTTAGAACAGCTGATCCAGGCCTTCAAATCCCTGTCTTCCCATGGTCACCCCATCTCTAGGTTTTGAACTCATGATCCTCCTGCCCTGTGCAGTCTCTCCAGAGAGAGAAATACCTGATGGTCGACAGTCCTCAGCTGCCTGTTGGGACCCCTGCCAGGCACATTCACTTGACCTTGGGCACCCTGTGTCCATGGGCATAAGAGCTGAGTGCTGAGGAACACCCTGCCAAGGCCATGCCACCTGGGGCACTGTGTATGATAACATCCACACTTCAGGGTCTATACACCTGTGCTCCTCCTCTGCTTTGCCTTCCCCATGCTGAAACAATCAATGTCACAGAGTTCCTCCTCTCTCAAGAAAGCTGTTGTTGGATTTTTAAAAGAAAGAAAAAAAATATATATATATTTTTCTTTTTAGCCATCTTACTCCTTGTTTTTCTTCTACTTCATCACATTTTCAACAGAATGTATCAATCTGCCTTGCAAAGTCCTGCTGGGAAGGGTGCAGGGCAGGGCACAAAATGGCCAGTTCTTGCCCCCAGGGTGCTGGCTAGGAGAGACAGCTACATAAACAGAGGGAAACCCTGTGGCACAGGGTAGGGCATTGATTTTGGCCCAGGCATGCTTCTAGATGCTACACTGGACAAGTTTATTCTACTCTGTGGGTTCTTTAGGGGAAATATTTCTAAGAGGATTTTTTGTGAGCAGATACTACATAGGGTGTCGTTTGTGGTTTTTTAGCCCAGTTATGTGGGATCAGGATCCTACAGTGATGAAGTCAAGCTCTGTGGAGAGGCCACTTGGGTTTATTTTAGTTTGTTTGTTGTTTTTGCTATGAGGGACTGAACCCAGGGGCACTCAACCACTGAGCCACATCCCAACCCTTTTTTGTATTTTATTTAGAGAGAGGGTCTCACTGAGTTGCTTAGGGCCTCACTAAGTTGCTGAGGCTGGCTTTGAACTCATGATCCTCCTGCCTCAGTCTCCTGAACCACTGGGATTATAGGCATGTGCCATCACACCCGGCTCAAGCCACTTGGGTTTGAATCCTGGAACACTTGTTGACTGGGCATCTTTAGACTAGTTACTTATATTTTCTTCTGTTTCTCAGTTTTTCATTTATAAACCAAGGAAGCTACTAATAATAGTTACCTTAGGGATTCTGGGAAGATTAAACAGAACCATTTTGCTGGGGTAGTTTTATAGAGCATCATACGTGATAAGCACTAAATAAATGTTATAATTGATGTGGATGAGGTGAAGACACGAGGCAAAATACTGTGAGAGGTGATCAGGACTTACTGAAAACTTTGGTGGGAGGCTTAGGTTTTTGGTAGAGAAAGAAAACAATTTGCCAATTAATTTCATCACAAGCTTGACAGAAGCATCTGGTTAGGGCAAGGGATTTTTAAAAGTAAGACAAAATTTATCAACACTGATTTTGGGCGAAATAAACACACTGAGTAGCTAGTCCATGTGGCTCACTGCTTTGGGTGCTAAGGCTACAGGAAAGATGCATGGATGCTTTATACTTTTTTATACATTATATGTTTTAAAAGCTGTTTTCTTGCGATGTGTTACAAGTGCTAGGAACGTCAGAGTCGGGGCCAGTGGAGGCACACAGGGCCAGGAAGTGGTTTCATGAGAAGGTTCCACTGTAGACATGCTCAGAGCAGGATGCTGTCTAGCCAAGGAGAAGGTCCAGGAAGAGCCCATCTTGGCTGCCTCAACTCAAGTCCTTAGCAATGTCCCCAGGTTGGGGAGTGGGATCAGTTACCCTACCCTGCTCCCATGCTGTGTGGCCTCCTGGAGATTGCTCAACTTTAGTTTCCCATCTTTAAAATGGGGACAGTGCCTGTTTCACTGTCTTGTGGATCAGTGGGGAGTTAGGAAATCAGACTGAGGACACAAAGGACTGTTATAGTCCAGCCACCCTGCTGAGGTTGGTTTCAGTTTCTTCCTCATGGCTGGTGTTAGGGAATGCTCACTGGATTCAGCTGACCATCTTCCCTCCCAGAGTGGCCCACATCCTATTCCACTCCAGGGGCTCAGAGGTGTGATTCATTTTCTCTTCCACTGGCCCATCATATCCCAGTGGTACATGGATGGAAATGACAGTGACATGCAGGAGTTGTTGCCATCCCATGGCAGGCACTACTCCCCATAAATGGCTTCAAAAACTCCACCAATAACTGGCAAATTGCAAGTCCATTCTTGGAGCCCTGCATTACGTGACCCTCAGATGATAGTAGCTGCCGTCATGTGATTGAGCTAGATAATGAAACAGTGATTATGGATCTCAATAATGGTGATTGTGCCATTCATTTTTTTCCTCAATGTTTTTGTATCTTTTTATTTTGTGATGATTGACAGACTGACTCTGAATAAATGAGAGAAGCGATAGCCTACTATTTCCAATTTTACTGCATAACTCAATCTCATCTTTGCCCTTGCAAATCCTTGCCAATTTGTAGCAAGGGACTGCCCTTTCCTAGAGGGTTGTCTTCCGTCCCTTTCTGCCCTGTGGGCGTCAGGGTCCCCTGGAGCCTGTGGCTGTTGCAGTACAGTGTGCTGCTCTGGTTGATGCTGCTCTGACGGTCCCCCCTGGCATCAGATCCTGTGGTGCCTTTGGTTTCTCCCTCCAAGTGACCCAGGTCTTTTTGCCCGAGGTCACAGTGTGACTCTGTTTCTTCTCTCAAAAAACAAAGATGCTTCTGTCAGAAAAAAATACCCTAATTCCAGCTCACTGACATGAGGAAGATTGATATTTTCACTTGGCCACTAATGACTGACGACTCAGGGATGGTTCCCAACAGAAATTTTTTTGTGGCCCAGAATAGTTTAATTCTTTTTTCTGCTCCTGTTGTCTGAACAACAGCCTGGAGAAGAAAAGGAAGCCACCTGGTGGAGCTGCCCCAGTGGGTCCCAAAGTCCCATGAGAAAAGATTCTGTACACTTAATGGGTTTGAAGAAACAGTATTGAGTGTTGGTAAATTTAATTTTATCATGGCTTTTGTTTTCTGCTCATGTTGGAAACATTCAAACCCTTGTTGTTTTTTTAAAAGGAAAATGGCCCCTAGAAGTAAGAGACATCTACCTCTTTTGCCTATTTGGCTCCTACATCCTGTCTTGCTGCCTATCTCTTTTTTTCCTGGTATCAAGGAGACTGAACGGGGCGTGGTGGTGTATGTATGTAATACAGCAGCCTAGGAGTCTGAGGCAGGAGGATTGCAAGTTCAAAGCCAGCCTCTGCAACTCAGCAAGACCCTATCTCTAAATAGAGTATAAAAAAGGGCTAGGGTGTGGCTCAGTGGTTAAATGCCTCTGGGTTCAATCCTCAGTACCAAAAACAAAAACAAAACAAAACAAAAAAAGATCAGGATTCAGTCATGGGTTTCTTGGAATCACGATGGTACCAAACATCATGGATCACTAAGATCAATGGGGTCAGGTTACCCAAATGCTTCAGCATCTCACTACTCAGAGTAGCTACTGGACTAGAAGTATCTCCATCACCTGGGAGCTTCTTCAAAATGCAGAATTAGGTCCCACCTGAGACCCACTGCATTTTAGGCAGATTTCTTGGTGCATTACCTACACAGTAAGGTTCAAGAAATGCTGAGGGGAGCCTCTGGAAGCAGCATAAGGGAACTCTGAAGGCCCAGGGCACCTAATGTATGCACCAGAGGCCTCACTGATAGACTGCTGTCCAAGGCAGAGGCACCGCCTTCCCTCTGATAAAGACTCTAGCCACTGAGTGCAAAGAGTGCCCCCTTCAGAATGATGCCAAATGTCAGCTGAATGTGGTGTCAGATAGATTATATCATTGTCCTGAGGCCCTCTCGTCAGACCCACAGGTGACTGGTTTTCTGGTCTTAGGACTTTAATTCTCAGCATTGGCAGCATCCCTTTCACACACAGCCTGCTAGGATGGGTGGGCCTGCGGTCCTGTGGGATGGGAGGTTGCTCCCAGGGAGCCTGTGGGCAGCAGGGCTCTGGAAATGCCGTAGTTCCTGCCAGAAGGAGCAGAAATTTGTTATTTCCCAGCTTACTGAGAAAAAAAAAAGGGGGGGGGAGATGTGTGATTATAACTGTCAGGAATAATGTAAATATACCAGCACTTCAGCTTTTTTCACCTGTCTCCTTTTCCAGAAGGCATGGGCACAATAAAAGGAAGGACCCACCAGGGTGTACTCCTGACTCTAAAATTGCTGCTGCTTCTCCTCCTCCCCTTCCTCCTCTCTTTCTCCTCTTCCTTCTGTACTGGGGATTGAACTCAGAGGCACTTTACCACTGAACTGTGTTCCCAGTCTTTTTATGCAGGGGGTTGGGGTGGGGTGGTAAACCAGGGAGGCACATTCCCAGCCCTTTATATTTTTTTATTTTGAGACAGGGTCCTACTAAGTTGCTTAGGGCCTCACTTAAGTTGCTGAGGCTGGCTTTGAACTTGTGATCCTCCTGCCTCAGTCTCTTGGGTTGCTGGGATTACAGGTGTGCACCACCATATCTGGCTCTTCTTGGCTGTGAAAGATTTGGATCCAGGACTTAAATTTAGATTTGGCTTCCATAGATGGTAATGAGACAGATGAGAATGCTAGATTATTATATCTGCATGATATTCTCGGAATTCTAGGCAAATTCTCATTCTGGTATTTTAGACTGTGCATAGGTATACATAAATGTAGACATCAGCATTGCACATTTTCTCTTCTTTTTATTTTTTATTATTTTGTGGTGCTGGATATCAAACCTAGGGCCTCTCATATGCTGTGGCAAGTGTTCTACCATTATGCCATACCCTAGCCCCAGCTTGAATATTTTGCCCATCTAGATTGAAACCAAGACCTCATGCATGGTAGGCAAGTACTCTACACCTGAGCCACATCCCAGCCTGGCATTGCATATTTTAAAAACATGTATTTCTCAGTAGAAAACACTAAAACATCTAGCTATTAGGCACAGCATTGACAAGCATCTCCAGGGTAGCCTGATGATTAGGTGTGGAATGTCTGTAGTCAGATCACCTGGGTTTAGATCCTGGCTTTGCTATTACCAGGTGAGTTTGGCAGGTTACTTAGCCTCTCCAGGTCTTACCTGTAAAGGGGGATAATAATAGCACCTCCTCAGGACAATAGCACCTCCCCACAGGATTATTATGAGGACCAAAGGAATCAGCATATGTGAAGCTGCTCAAGACCACATCTAGCAGACAGTGAGTTAATATTCACCATTATTGAAGTATGAGACATCCCCTCCTTCAGTGGAATGCTGAATGCAAGCCTGGAATCAAACCAAAAAGGCTGACAGATTGAGGTTCACCACTTTTTACTTCCTAGAGTGCTGATTCACAGCAGGGGGGTCTAGAAAGCAGCACAGCAGGAAAGAGGCGGAGAAGCCTGGCTGGAGCAGTCTACTGAGGCAGCAGGAACTCCCTGAATAACTGAGCTGACTGTGCCCAGCATAAGGGAAGCAGGAGAATCTGGCTGGGTGTTTCCATGACGCTGGACTGTTTGCAGACCACCGCACCTGCATGTCTTTGAGCTCCATCATTTGTTCCTCTGTGAGCTAGAGCAGGCGTCATGATTCATGATTCGATTCACAGAGGAGGATGCTGTGGCGCAGATGTCCCCACCAAATAGAGCCCTGGCTTCAGGACTCCAGATCCAGTGTCTTTTCCCTCCCAGCCTCTCAGTGGATCTGCAGCCCCTGCACTAAGTGCCTGAACAACCCAGAAAGCCATCAAGAATGGGCTTCTCTTCTTCAACCCCTGCAAAATGTAAGGGGTGAGCAGTTCTTCCAAGAACAATCAAAACACTTCCTGCTAAAGTGGAGGGCTTCCCTTGTGGCTGGTGCTCTAGGACCTGTGACTGTGTGCTTTGAAGGTTAAGGTAGGGAGCTAGAAAGAGGAGGGGGAGAGAGCTGGCTTCATGCTTGGCCTGCTGGGTCCTCTTCAACAAGGCATGCTAAACTGATGAGCCGGAGAGTGTTAAGTGCTCTTCAGCTTGGATCAATGTGTATCACCTGGTTCCTAGCAAGAAGAATGGTGGATGGCATGTCTATTTGGGACAAGGAGGCTCAGCTGCACCCTCTTTATCCATGACAGTCATTGCTAACTGACCTTAATCTTTCCCCCTGAGTCTCAGAATTCTGAACCCAGGACTCCAGGAAGCTCTTATCAGTCACATCTGTTAAGTGAGAGGATCCCGTTGTCCATTTCTCATTTACTGGCATCCCTTCAGTGAAGTGAACAGTTAATTTATTTTGAATTTCTGCATCTTCAATTGGTGTTTAGGTGACTCGGGAATTCCTGGTCATGGCAAAAAGGTATTTACCAGCTATTAGGGATGTGACCACTCTGACACTTCCACTTTGCTGTATCATCAAGCAGCTCTTCAAATAAAACTTGGCCACTTCATTGGCACACAGTGGTCATCTGTGTTCATTGTGACCAGCCATCTTCTCTCTCTTTGGAGGCAACTGTTTTATTCCATCCACTAAAACCTAGAAGTGAGACAGTAGTAAGAAAAGGGGGGCTTCTCTTTTCTCCCGTTCACATCCGAGATTAGCACACCCTGTCCAGACAAATTGAGACCCACCCTTTCTGCCCTTCTCCTCCAAGGTGACCATGTTGCTCTGAGACAGCTGTAGTACATGCCCAAGGGGACAGTATGTGTCTACAGTGGTCTATGTCTACCTTAGCAGGCCATGTACATAGTATGACCGATAATGCCTCATAGATGATTTTGTCCTGAGTATGTCTATAGGGCACTGTGGGATCTGTGAGAGTTGCAGTTCTAGAACTTCAGAGCACAGGCATTATTTCGATTGGACCTCTACTTTCACTCTTTCCCCATTTGAGCAATTAGGAGGAAGTTGGGGAGAAGGTGGCAGGACAGTAGACAGGCAATACAGAATAAACAGAATGATAACGCTGATGCTGACTTTTTTTTGTTGGTTTTTTATTTTTTAATCAGGGATTAAACTCGGAGGCACTCAACCACAGAGCCACATCCCCAGTCATATTTTGTATTTTATTTAGAGACAGGGTCTCACTGAGTTGCTTAGTGTCTCTGTTGCTGAGGCTGGCTTTGAACTCACCATTCTCCTGTTTTAGGCTCCTGAGCTGCTGGGGTTACAGGCATGCACTACCATGCCCTGTGATTTTTTTGTGTCTTAATTCTGTTCGTGTTTGAGCCATTAGGGCAACTTGGTGATGTGGCTTGAAAGTGATCAGTCCCTAGGCCACTATATCAAAAAGTCTTTTGGTCACTCACTGCCAGGTTGTCACCGATAAACTCAGGATCCCTGAAGGTCAAGACTTCCTTCTGGCACAAGAGCTTTGGATTCATACTAACCAGACCTGGCAAATGGCACTGTTTCCAACCAAAGACCTGACTGTGCCTTTCAAAAATGTTTATCATGAATTCACTCTGAATGTTCCTGATCATCCTTAGAGTGTTGGGAAATATAAAAAGATGAAAAAGGGAAAAAAATATCCATCATCCCATAAACTAACCAAAAAATTTCAACATTTAGATATATTTTATTGAAGTCTTTTTAATGCATCTATGTATAAATTTTTAGAAAACTGTCTCATAATGAACGTGCAATTTTACCAATTTTACACTTAAGTACCAATTTTTATATCATTTAATAATTCAAAAACACCATTTTAAGTGGATATGTTAAGAGTTCATCTTACTGACACACCATAATTTATTTAACTCTTTTGCTGATGAACATTTTAGTTGTCTCAACATTTTTATGAATCGCTATTCATAATAGCATGTGTTTGGGGGGAGAAAATAGAATAGGAGACAGAGTTTTTCATGTCTTGATGGAATGTCAGTGCTGTTCATCATATGCTATCACTAACCTCACAGATATATGCATGTGCACACAGATTTTATGTTCCTGCATAGATATACAGTATGCTTTTTTTTTACAGCTCAAAAAGCATTTTTTTTTTTTATATCGAGGATTCAATTCAAGGGCACTTAACTACTGAGCCACATTCCCAGCCCTATTTTGTATTTTATTTAGGGACAGGGTCTTGCTGAGTTGCTTAGTGCCTTGCTAAGTTGCTGAGGCTGGCTTTGAACTTGCAATCCTCCTGCCTCAGCATCCTGAGCCACTGGGATTATAGGCATGTGCCACCTCCCCTGACAAAAAAAGCACTTTTTAAATTAGAGCTTTATGGGTGTGCATAGTAATTGGGTTCATCCTGACAGATTCATACATGCATGGAATTCAACTTCAGTTCATGATCCCCCTTTTCCCTGCCCTCCCCCATTCTCCTTCCTCTACTAGACTTCCTTTCACTCTTCTATTTATTTACATTTGATTGGTTATTTTTACTTTGCATAAAGGTGAGCTTCCCTGTGGTATATTTATATATGCACATAAAATGATTTTTTAAGAATTCATTTTGCATGTTTGATACTTAAAAAAAGGGACTCTACAGGCTGCCCAGAAAAACTGAGCCTTTGAGACACTAATCATAAAGGATTAACATTCTCTTCCAGTAAATTATAAAAACAGTGGTAGTGGCGGGGCAGGGTGCACACCTGTAATCCCAGCTACTCAGGAGGTTTAGGCAGGAGGATTGCAAGTTCAAGCCTAGCTTGGGTAACTAAGTGAGACCCTGCCTCAAAAATAAACAGTGAAAAGGGCTGGGGAGCTGGGCACAGTGGTGCTTGCCTGTAATTCCAGGCTTGGGAGGCTGAGCAAGAGGATTGCAAGTTCAAAGCCAGCCTCAGCAAAAGTGAGACGCTAAGCAACTCAATGAGACCCTGTCTCTAAATAAAATACAAAAATAGGGCTGGGGATGTGGCTCAGTGACTGAGTGCTTCTGAGTTCAATCCCTGGTACTAAAAAAAAAAAAAAAAAGGATTGGGGATGTAGCTCAGTGGTAGAGTGCCCCTGGGTTCAATGTTCAGTACTGCAAAAAGCAAAGTAAAAATCAGCGGTAGGAGTAGTTGAGTCTTGGAGAACAAATTGTAGCTTCTCTGTTGAGTCCTTTGAGGTGCTGTTTAATGGGATGTGATGCCTTTGCTTGTCTTCCTGCCTGTGGTCCATTTGGTGCTCACAGCTGCTTCTCTCTCCTTCTCTCCCTGTAGTTACTGGGGCTTCCGGATGCAGATGATGATGCATTTGAAGAGTACAGTGCAGATGTGGAGGAGGAGGAACCAGAAGCGGACCACCCCCAAATGGGGGTCAGTCAGCAGTAAACCTCCAAGGGCACCTTCTGGAGAAGGAGAGTGAGCCCGCTGTACCCTAGGTGGGGTCCTGTGCTCCTGGGTTAGCATTAGCACTTCAAAACAGGACGTCTGGCTCCCAGCATCCAAATTAAAATGAATTACCTTTTTAATGACCACACAATATCTGTGATGAGCTTTGCTCAGAAGTGACCTGAATTTCAGTCCCGCTTCAGTGGGGTTTCTATGGAGTTGTCTTGGTAGCCTTTGCCACTTTGAATTTAGAGTCTTTTGTGGCTGCCTATTCTCTCTTGAGTTTATGTTGGAGAATTAACGTTCGCTGACTGGAATGTAGAGAACTCTGAATGTATTAAGGATGTGTTTTGAGTCCTCGCAGGTGACCTGGCTGAGGAACAGCATGGCAGAGAAGCAATGCAGTCTGCACTTTTATGTACCTTTTAAGTGTCCGTAAGTGAAAGGTTTTGCTTATAAAGCATGAGTTTAAATATCTAGTCATTAAACTGCACAAGTGCAAATACAAGGGCAGAAAAGGATGATCACTTAGCTTTGGATTAAGAGGGTAAGAGAGGCAGAGAAGCCTGGAGTGTTTCGCCATCACTGAGCTGGTTACCTGGTACATAGCAGCTGGTTCCTGGTTAGATATAAATGTTACTTGCTTGTTCAGTTGTTTTAAAAATGCTAATTCCAAAGCCACTTTTTAGTCTAATAGTGGAAAATATAAAAGGGTGAAAGACTAAAACCAACAATTTCTTTAAGCATTTTATAAACCATCCCATATATGAAATGAGACATTTACCTTCTGTCTTTCTAATGAGATGGCCACTTGTTAAATCAAGAAAACGCCCAGAATCCAAGTAAGTGCCACTTAAACTTTGAAGCCATAGATCCATATATAAATTTAGTAGGAAAATAAACCAGGATAAAAATTTTTTTAAAAAGTATAACGGAATCCTTTACTTTCTTAATCTTTTATTCTTAAAAAAAATAGTCAAGAAAAGGCTCCCGTTCTTTAATTTGTTTAAAATTATAACAAGTACTTTAAGGAACCTAATAGTAGTGAACTTTTAAAGTAACATGAAAATAGGCAACTTGATGATTGGGTGGCTTGGTTAAAGGGGGCATATTTAATGATCAAGATACTCAGACAACTCACAGAAACAACTGCTGTCTTCATTTAGCCAACAAATGCTTACTGGGGACATCAATGCCAGGTTGGAACTATTTGACATACTCGTTTTCTTGGACCTCGGGCATCATCTCTGGTTCTAATCATGTAGGATGTGGAATGAATGCCTCTTTTACAGCACTTGACTTCCTCTAGCATCTGGGCTGGGAATGTTCCAAACATGCACACATGTGCCCGTTAGGTTGTCAGTATTTTGAATTAAAAAAATCAGTAGCAGAGGCCACAGAACTCATGGGAGTCTTGTACATCTTCCAGGCATGTTGGTGTGAACCTGATCGTCTTAGCATTTTCTGTTTAATTAAGTGGTGCTGTGAGGAGCTTGGCTACTCGTGGTCTAATAGTGTGCTGTACTTTTCTGTCATTGGTAAATAACACGGTGGTCTCCATCCGTGCTCCAGTGATCCATGTTTTATTCTTTTCTTGGGAAAGCACATTAAAGGTTAATTTCAAGTCAGATCAATTTCCCTAGAGTAACCTATTAGCAAAAGCAGACTCAGCGATTCATCCATTGGGGTGTGTCCTGCCTCAGCAGCCCTGCCCCGTGCCCACTGGCTCTGCCCTGAACAGAGGTCATCATGAGCTGACATCTGCAGAGAGTGCCCAGGTTTGGTACCTCCAGTTCTAAGGTAAACTGGAATTTACACACAGAGGGCTTTACATCTAAATTTACATATGCTTGGGAATGGAATGGTTGTTACTATAGAATATATCTTATCAAAAAAAAATGTTTAGACTTGAACCAGACACATTTTGGTATCACCATGTTCATGTTCTGTTTATAAAAATTGAGCTGAAATGGTCAGCCACTCACTGAGAATTCTGGTCTCTGTTCTGCCTCAGTGGTTGGGGAGAGATCACTGTGTGACTTATTTCATGGTAAAACCCCAAAGGCTTTAAGCAGATCCAATTGTTTCCTCTAAAACTTCCTTCTCTGATGGTGTGCACATCCCTGCAGTGCTCTGGTGTGCTTACTCAAACATTCCCTCCAGCCCACACATGGATACTCTCGTTGGCACCTGCCGGTCAGTTAGATTGGGCAGCCTGTGTTAGGGAATTGATTCTGTGGTGCAACAGGTGTGGGACCTTTCATAGACACTCACTAGGAGGTACAGCTGTGTGCTGGGGTGAGGAAAGACACCTAGGTTCTAGCCTTGACTCTGCCTTTTTTTTTTTGGTACCAGCGATTTAATCCACGGGCTGTCCCCACTGAGCCACATCCTCAGCCTTTTTTATTTTTTATTTTAAGTTGCTTAGGGCCTTTCTAAATGGCTGAGGTGGTCTCAAACTTGAGATCCTCCTGCCTCAGCCTCCCTAGTTGCTGGAATTACAGGTGTGCACTGCCACATCTGGCTTGCCTCTGCTATTGACTGTGGGATCTTGATGAGTTATTTGGCTAGTCTCTGGAACAGGGGTATTTGCTCTTCCAGCTTTTAAGACTGGCCTTCTTTACCTGCTTAACCAACTGTGTGTATGTAGGAGCAACCATCAAGGACACTTAGAGACACAAAAAGAAATGTGTTTGGAATCTTGCCAAAGATACTGTCCTTAGGATGCTGGCCCCGTGGACTGCTTTAGAAAGTGTTGATTTGTGAGTGTCCAAACTTCTGGAGCCTGGGATGGGCCCCAGCCTGTGTGGCTGATGAAATCCTGTTTCTCCTAGGAGAGGGCACAGGGAAGCCCCAGAAGATGTGCTTGTCTCAGCTGTACATATGCTGCCTGTGGAGGGCATAGCTTCTTAGTGTCCCAACATTGGAGGCTTTGGAAGTGGTATGCATTTAGCTTAACTGAGAGGGGAGATTTGCATGTAGAACAATTGAAAGACAGTGAAAGAAGTCCTTTGACTTTTACCCTGTCATTCAGGAAGAGAGAAAGTAAAGTGTGTGTGTGTGTGGGGTGAATGTGGGGGATGTGCTGATTGCTTGTTGATCCCTGTGGCCAGCAGTGAAATCTGGAAATCATGCCTGTGATAACACACCAAACGTTGATCCTGGGTTTGAGTGAAACATGGAGACGTTTTTTCTGGCTGCTTGGTTGCTTTCCTCTGTCTGATGCGTGGAGCAGGCTTCAGGGAACTGCAGGGACTGCAGGCCCAGGGAGGGTGAAGCCCCACGCAGTGCCTGGCACCACCATGGGTTCAGTGCACCGAGGTGTCCACCCGTGTCCCCCAGGCCCACAGCAGCACATGGTACATTGTTCTTCCACGAGCAGAACACAAAAAGTCTGTTATGTCGGGAGATTGTCCTTATGTCCTGGTGCCAGAATTGGGCTCCCAGTGTACTTAAGAGAAAACTTCTCTAGTAGCAACTGTCATTGTTCACGTATAAACGGAAACTGTTCTCTAGCACAATATGCGTCTCTGAATACTGTTCCAGTTTCATAAGAGCACAAAGTGGATGGTTCTAGGGGAGCTGTGATCCCAGAACATCGGTGCAGTTGATATTTTAGGAACCTGCTGGGCATGTTTAAATTCATGAGCTGAGAAACTAGTATGAACAAATCTGGCTTCACATAGTGAGAGGCACGTAGGAATCCACAGGACTTCATTTGGGGTGGGAGGAGAGGAATAGGCACAATGAAGGAGTTAGGTGTCTAAGTCAGGTGTCTTGAGTTGGGGGGGCACCCTTGACAGTTACCCCATGAGGTGCAGGAAAACTGTTTTCCTGGCTGACTCTAGGGGCCTCCTAGCTTCAGAGAATTGACTGCGGAGAGGACTGAGAGGAAAGGCCTTGTGCTGGTGATGGCTTTGTGATTTTAAAAATGTCCCCGCACCCCCGGTCCCTAGGCCAAAAGATGCATTAGGTGTTCTGCACATCTGGTGACATTCCTTCCCTTACTAAAACCAGCTGCCGGCCAGAGAAGCCTGTCTTCCAAGAGTGCTGACAGATCCAAGAGCAGCTATCATCACAGGCAGGTAGAACAGAAACCCAACTTGGGTCTCACCAGGGCTGCCAGAGGCCCTTGTCGGGCACAACCATCTGCTTCACCTGCTTCAGGGTTGCAGAAAGAGCACAATGAAAATCCCAGTGAGCACTGACTCCAAAGAGATGTCACTGCCTGTCGGTTGCTTCATCTTCAGAGAAGCCTAACTTTTTTTTTTTTTGCATTAAAAAATAATCTTCTTTCATAAAGACCCAGTTTTCTTGGTTTTATTATAACAGGTATGACATGAGAAGCTGAGGTCTTTTAGGTTTTATATGGAATAATTCTAACACTTGACAGAATGCCAGTAGCCCAGGGTGTCCATGGGTGTCCATGGCATTTCATGTTCGAAACCCCGCTTACAGCACCAGAAGGCTGAATAGGCACAAGCAGTTCATGGTGTGTACCAGGCCACACAAAAATCAATACTGAATTGGAACTGTACTTAAGTTGTTTGGTACTAGAGAGGAAGCTGACAGTCTGTTCTTGGTAAACTATCTTCCCCTGGTTTTTTCTTCCATTTTGTTATTGTTTCTCAAGATTCATTTCTTTACCAGGTACTTTCTGATACAAGCATCAAGTCGCAGAGTACTCTGTACAAGCGTCAGCTTTGTAGAGGAGGAAGTAAACCTTCAATGCCAGGCAAATTGGAACCCATCTGCCTGTCAGTCCCAGTTGGTGTATGAGAGCACATTTAGCCATCGACAGGAGAAGCAGAAGCAAGGAACAATTGTTTTTGTTGGTTTTGGTTTTTTTGGGTTTTTTTTTAGGCAAGACGTGTTTCCTGTAGGGTGTGTGTACTTTCTTTGCCTTCACGTTTCCTTTGAAAGAAATCTCTTGTAAATTACAAAACTGTGAAATGGGTTGCCAAAAACCATTGCCCTTTGTTAGATGCCTCGAACAGTGGAAAAAAAATCTCTCCTGCACCCTGTCCGCATCTGCTCCCTCCTCCCTTCCCTGGAGGGAGGATCTCATCCAACGATGTAATTACCATACGCTTGCTATTAAAGAGCCTTCCAAACCCTGCTGGTGTGTGTCTCTTGTTTACTCTCTCCACAAAGTTTGGTCCTAATGGACACTTAAGTACCAGGGGCAGAAGTGGAGGTGGAAGGAAAGCTGAGAAGAGAGATTATGAAGGAGGTAGTTAAAAAAAAAAAAAAAAAAAAAAGAATGTCACCCAATTAAAAAATGTAAGCCAAAAAAAAAAAATAAATAAAAGAAGAAGAATAGGAGGAAGAGGAGGAGGAGGTGGTGGTTACATAAAACAGATCCAGAGGTTAATAATATATGTGTTTGGGGGTATCCATAGCTCTCACCAGTATTGTAGCTGGTGTTTAGTAAATTTCTATACTACCTCTGAACTAGTACTTTAGTATGTGAGGACTTTTGGGGGGGTACTGGGGATTGAACTCAGGGGCACTGAACCACTGAGCCACATTTCCAGCCCTATCTTTTTTTTTTTTTTTTTTTAAGAGACATGGTCTCACTGAGTTGCTTAGCAACTCACTTTTGCTGAGCATGGCTTTGAATTCGTGATCCTCCTGCCTCAGCTTCCCCAACCACTGAGATTACAGATGTGTGCCACCATGCCCTGCGGACTTACTTTTTTCTAACCTAGTTAGCAGTACTTTATGGCACAATTAGAAATCTGTATCCTGTGGCCATTCTGTGACACCATTTCCCTGTGACTTTCCTCCCAACTGTCACTAAACTAAACACCCATGCACACACACAATAGCACTTAAATAATACATCTGAAAGTTGGCGGTAAGTTTCATGATTTGATTAAGAGTAAATTTCTTTTTCCAAATAAATTGGTCTCTATAGATTGTTAAATTAGATTGAGAGTGGTTTAATAGAGAGCTCAGAGGCTCCTGTGTGTGTTTTAAATAACTTGATTTGGGGTTCTTGTTTTCTGGTGTGGCTGTTTTCAAAGAGGTGGACCATTCATAAACCTTTCTAGACCTCACAGGTCTGGTGCAGACCAAGCCTTTCTTATGAGGGAATCTCTTTTTTACTGCAATTTGATTGCTCTTGTGAATGTATTTTATAAAATGCAGATGGCCCCTTTGAGTGCAGGGACTGGTATTAGTCATATATTTCCAAGCTGGGTGTGGCCTGAGCCTCTACCCTCCCCTACACCAAATTAAAAATACATTCCCTTTTGTAGATAATCATTCTGTAAAGTGGTTGGCCGGGCGAAAGGTTCTGGCCCTCACTGACTGTGACCCCCTCCCTTCTGTGCCCACCCAGCCTTTGTTTCCTCATTTGTAAAAGGAAGAGTGGGGTACGCAATGCTGAGCCCCTTTCTGACACTGGCATTAGGAGTGCGCCTTGACCTGGCTGTGGAGCCAGCAGGGAGGGTGGATGTGATTCACAAGGGACACAAGTCTCCCAGAGCCACCGGCATTGACTAACTGTTCTCCAGTTTGAGCCTGGTGTCCAGAGGATCCCTTATTAGAAACAAAGGCCCAGGCTGGTGGCATGGGTGTATAATGAGCCAAAATGTCAATCCCTCAACACCCTCTCCTGCGTTCCTGTGCTTCCCTTCTCCTTGTGGTCAGTAATAAGAATTCAGAAGCTGTACCAAAATAGGAGGAGCAGAGTGTCTTGCTCCAGGATGCAATAGGATCTCATTTCCTTTAGAAACAAACCTGGTTTCCATTGTAAAGTCAGGCCAAGTGTGATACCACGTTGTCCTCAGTGCTTATTATGCACACGTGTGGATGGATGTGCAACCCAAGAAATAAAGCAAAACCCACTATACACTGTTTGGGCCTGCACCAGGGTTAGACCAAGCGGATGGATGTGTGTGTGTGTGTGCATGTGTGTGTGTGTACAAGCGCGTGCACGCATGCACCGGCAGGAGTATCTGGGGAATAGTTTTCCCTAGTGCCCGGCTGAATTGGGATGAATGAATATTCTTTTCTCCTCTTTGCAGACGTGGCCATCTGGTAGTTTGGAAACTGGAGAAATGCAACCTGAATTAGCTGGCACTGCACCTTTTTCCTCTTAGTTCCATGCTAGGGAAAGAAAAGAAAAAAAAACAACTTTGAAATACTGTCCCGATCATTGATCCACCTTTTCCCCTCTTTGAAGTAGAAAACCGTGACATTTATAAAAATCTGAGCAAACTGTAAGTCGGTAGCTAAAGAAAAGGTAGGAGAGAGCACTTAAGTAGCAAAGATATTTTCTAATGAAACACTGAAACAACATGGAGTGGAAACACCTGCAGGGAAGTGAAGTTGGTCCTTCGAGATGCTTTTTAACTGGAATCCTCTAGAGGTCAGCACCACATAAAGAAAGGGCTTCCCGGCACTGGGTACCCACGCCCTTCCCTTTTCTCTTTGTGAAGGCTTTGCGAGAGGAGGGGCTGTCCCAGCGGGGCACAGGAGAAGAAAATGTATATTTTTCTTTATATATAAGCCCCTCCCATTTGGCTTGTGTTGTATTTTGACTCTTCTCACCCATCTTTCTCTGCAGCTCCTACACCCACGTATCACACATTGCTAGTTGATTGACCAATCAATGAAGTGTGGCATTTAGCTCACTCTGGGAGGGGGTAGGGAAATGCCAAAGATGAGGTGGAAGCATGCTGCATTTTGCTTTGGGCAGGTGCAAAGCCGCTCTGCATTCTGTCTGTCTCCTGCTTATTAGCCCACAGACTTCCCTAAACCTTGCAACTCCCAATGGACTCCAGGGACCACAGGTTTCTTTTTAGAACCCAAGTCCACCTTCTTGAGGTCTACACGGGTCAGGAGTGCAAAGGGGAGAATTTGAGCATCTTTGAGAGATGTGGCCAGAATTGTAGTGGGAACCTCTGAAAACTGGCAGGCATTCCTGGGGGCTCCCAGGCACAATAGGCAAGAACACCATGCAGGGATGGCCACAGGCTTCCCCACCACTTAGGCCCAGATCCTGATCTAGAGGTAACCTTGGGAGTCCCCAAAGGCTCCCAGAGCGGCCTAGGGTTTTCTTTTAGCCCTATAAGGAACAAAAGGGGAAATGACAAAGGATTTCCTCCCTTTCTTTCTGTTGCCCCTTCTTGTTCAGGTCTCCCAAAGAGGCTTCACCTACACCACAGTCGACTAAAGGGCATGGTGGGTTGTCCTTTGTTAGAGGATTGGCCTGAGCCTAGGACCCACACTGAGAAGGGATATGATGAAAAGAAAACAGTTCTCAGCACAATGGAAGCCAGGGCTCCCCAGAAAAATATCTTAATGTTCAGTGCCTTAACAGCAATTTCACTAGTACCATTAAATTTCAAAATGATAAGCTAGGTGTGGTAGTGCATGCCTGTAATCCCAGTGACTCAGGAGGCTGAGGTTGGAGGATCTTAAATTCAAGGGCAGCCTGGGCAACTTGGCCCTCAACAATTTAGATCCTTTTGGCCATGCTGGGGAAATTAGGATAAACACTGATACTTTTGCTGGGTGCCGTGGTGCACACCTGTAATCCCAGAGGCTCAGGAGGCTGAGGCAGGAGGATAGTGAGTTAAGCCAGCCTCAGCAATGCAAGGCGCTAAGCAAATCTGCAAGAACCTATTTCTAAATCTGCAAGACCCTGTTTCTAAATAAAATACAAAATAGGACTGGGGATGTGGCTCAGTGGTTGAGTGCCCCTGAGTTCAATCCCCAGTACCAAAACCAAAACCAAAACCAAACCTGATACTCCCCCCCTCCCACCCAGGTATCCACATACTTGCAAAGATTGGACAATGGCTGGAAGAAAGATTTGGAAAAAAAAAAAAAAGATTAAAAAATGAATGGCAACAGATTTATAAAACAGGATTTTCAGGCATGGGCAAGCCCTGGGAAGAAAACCCTTTGGCCTTCCTTTTTGGCTCCTTCCTAGGTCTTGTCTTCTGAAAAACTCCTGAAGCATCCCAGCACATTCCCAGCCCTCTCCTTCCCCTCTCCATGCATAGGCAGGAGCCCACAGACCCTTGGTTCCCACTCTTGCTGTGTGCTGGCCATGCATGGAGGGAATGGAAACCAGACACCACATGTCACAGAACATTGAATTCACTGTGTGCCCTTCTGCTTGTTTGGGTCATCTCTTCCCTGCTGCCTCCATAAACACAGGGAAAGAAAAGTCTGCCAGGTCAGTATCCCCTAAGGAATGTCGGTATGCAGATTCACCTTTCCTGCTTCTGGGATCCTGAGTGTCATCACATATAGGCAGCTCTGTGACTGGAACCCTCCACCGACCCCAGGATCACGGGCTCGCTGGGGAGTGGCTATGGGGAGAGCATGCGCAGCCCACAAGCTCAGCTTCTCTGGTTTCCAAATGATTCGAGGTGAGAGGAGGGAACACAGGTGAGGTGAGTCAGGAGAGGCGGGTGGAAATGGATACTCAAGGAGCATAAAGCTGTCCTGCCCTGGAGAGCGGAGGGAGCACATGGTGGGACAGAAGGCTTGGTGTTCTGGATCTGCCCCTTGCTTCCCACCTGAGTTTGGTCTTTTAGTTCTTTAGTTTCTTCTATGCAGAAATGTTAAGGGATCCTTTGAGCCTGAGGATATAAGGGGCCTTGTAGAAGATTAGCTTTCGAATGGGCCTGGAAAGTAGGAACTTAAAATTTTATGATTCCAGGATCATCTGATACCAGAAGTGGAAGCACACAGAGCATGCAGTCTTCCCTCCACCCCCCGCACCGAGGTCTGGCTCGTGGGGGGGTTGTGGTCACACACTTGCCCTCATCAGGAGCATCCTTGGAAGAACTGTCCGTGGGTCTGTCTTTCCCACCCGCCGTCCTCCCCCATTCTCTCCTCTCCCTCTTGCCTCATGTGGAGCACTTTAACAGTGGTCCTCCACGTGTGTGTCTTCTGCGTCCGTGGACTCCAGGAAATAAGTGGGAAAAATGGCCCCATACTGAAGAATTACAGAAGCTTCTTGTGATTACTCCCTAAATAACACAGTACTACAACCATTTGCATAGCATTTACATTGTATAAAATATATGTAATCTACAGTTTATTTAAAGTGTATGGGAGGATTGCATAGCTGACATGCCAATACGACACCATTTTATATAAGAGACTGTGTATCTCAGGATTTTGGTCTCTTGTGGGAAGTTCTGGAACCAATCCCCTACAGGTGCCAAGGGATGACTGTAATTCAAAATCCATCATCTGAATTTAATTTGGGGTATCATTAAATCCTTTACTTGACAACACTAACTTGAAAAGCAAATCCATTCTGTTTACAAGAGGCCTTAGTTTTCAAAGTGTACTGGGAGAAAAATAAAAAATCCCTGTATGAAAAACGACTCCCTGACAGCAGGCCGTCTGCCAGCTGGCTTGTACACAGAAGCCCCCAGTTGGAAAGAACACTGGTCACCACCAGTGTTAGGAGTTCCTTTCTTTCCTCCCCGGTAGGAATGTGGAAGAAGAGAGTGTTGAAAAGGTGAGGAAAGAGATGAATGAAGTCATCTATCAACTTATAGTGTCTTTGTTGTCTTATAGAGATTTCAGCTCCGGGGGCCTTAGGCTGTCATTTTAATTGGGTGGAAGCTTATGGTGCTCCCCTGAGCGTTCAGGGTAGGGACACAAGAAGGCTTCCGTCAATCTTTTCAAATCTCACTTTTGGAAAAATGTAAGTAAAACTGATCAAAACTCCATAAAGGTTGTTATTATCAGGTCCACTTTCTTTCTCTCAAGCTCCCTCCATCTTCTCCCACCCCCTTCCTATCCGTCATCCCTAGTTTGAAAGTGGTAGTTTGGCCGAGAGATGGGCTGTGCTCGATGGTGGAGTGAAACCATCCCAATTCCTTCCTTCAAAGACTCCATTACTGAGCCTGATCAGCTCCTCAGCAGCTCCTGTAATTGGATCCAGGAAGGGCTAAGCGTGATAATGAGTCTTTTGGTTTTGTGTTAACAAGCTGGGAAGCATCTCCATGTACACCTCCCCAAGCTCTTGAAAAAAGCCTGTCATCCTGAAGCAAGCCCAAAATGGCACCCAGTGTGGTGCCAATGAACTCATCTAACCCATCCCCAAAATCTGTCTCTTCAGAACTCTGGCCAACCCTTTGCTTAGTGCATGAAAGAGTGCTCCCTGGGGTGTGTTCCAAACTTTGCTCTCACCCATGCTCTTGAACTCTGGAAGAGCACGAACAAAATTGGCTACATGCTTTTGAAAAATTTATTTTAGAAGCTGGCACTGGCAACTACGGGTAGAATTTGGACAAAAGAAAAGAAATATCCAGTTTTGTGTATGCTGCTCACCTCCCTGGAGGACCTGCCTCCCTGGAGGACGGTCTCTGGCTGCTGAGGAGGAGCCCGACTGATGTCAAGTTGAGCAGAGAAGCTACTGGGAAATACCATGACCTTGATCTGTTAGTCCATCATCAGAATAATGGCACTCTTGAGAATCCTCAAGAAATAGAACTTTTCCTGCGGCTACACTGTGGGCTACAGTTTGTAACAGTGATGTCACTAAGGAAGCAAAAATGAGGGGGCATGCTCTGGGGTAGGGCGATTCATTCTGTTTCCCGACTTCTGAACACTGATGTCATCCCTCTTCCCCAAACCACACCAGCCTGGGGGTAAGAGAACCACATTCACTGTCATCATTTCACATTTCTCTGACTCTGTCACTTATTTGGGAGATTCCCAGCCCTACCAGTTTCCTCCCAAATACTCTGGGGTGGGGTTCTCAGGGGCTGACTCGTGTATGTTTTAGAAGCTTGTCTTCTGGGGTCCCTGGTACTCTCCTTTCTGGCTTTAACTCCCAGCTCTCTGCCATGGCTGCAGAACCCCAAATGGCAGCCGGGTTGTCACTCCTGCAGATGAACACAGGTGTCATCCACCAAAGTTGCCCACTTGCTGCTGCCATCTGCTAGTATTTGCCCTGAGGCTATGAGGCAGTGAACCTGAGTGTGTGGGCCAGGATGCTATTGCCAGTGACATAGAGGGTGTCAGCATCAATGAAGGTGATACCCAGTGACAGTGTTTTTACTTTGTATTCATCTTTTACGCCCTCACTAAAGGGGCATGAGTTCACACATCTGCACATTGCCCCAAATGACAGACTCACCTTCTCATTCAGCCATGTCTCTGTGACCTTGAACCCAGTCTATGAGCCTGATATGATCCCTGAATTCTGCCCACAGAGCCTGCTCAACCTCTCCTGTAAAAAAACAAAACAAAACAAAAAACATGGTCCACTCCGTGTTGCTGCCAATACATCCAGAAATGTCATAAACTGACTCTTGCCACCCTCCTGGAATAGGGTGGATAATTCTTTTGGGTGATCTCAAGGTGCTGAGCACAGAGGAAGTCTGAGGCCCCAGCTGATGTGAAGTGTGGGATGGGGGCTGTGGATCAGATGACTCTCCACACTTTATTTTTCAATGCTGGATGTTGAACTATATCCCCAGCCCTTTATATTTTTTATTTTGAGACAATAAAATAATTCTCAGTAAGTTGCTTAGGGCCTTGCTGAATTTCATAAGCTGGCCTCAAACTTGTGATCCTCCTGCCTTGGCCTTCTGAGTCACTGGGACTATAGGTGTGCACCTACATGCCTAGCTAGTGGTATCTATCTTCCTGCCTCAGCCTCCTGAGCTGCTGGGATTACAGGCATGTACCACCTCATCAAGTGACTCTTCACACTTATAAAAGCTATTTTGCATGGATTTCTAGACCCTCAGAGTGTCAAAAGCCTGGACCACTAATTGGAGTGGTTGACCAACAAGCCTTAAGCCCTACTGCTCTTAAGAGCTACACAGAAAACTTGTGAAACATGTAGATCATGTACCCAGAGTCCTGCGTGTTAACAAATACTTCAGGTGTCTTGATGTGGGTGGTCCATGGGCCATGCTTTGAGAAACACTGGGGTTTAGCCAGCCTGTGGACTCACCACATCATTCACCATGTCAAAAAGGAGCCAAGATTCATCACAAGGTTACTGGATGCCAGGTGCTGGGCAGAATGCCGTTCTGATTCTGACACATCTTGTTTCACAAAGAAAATCCTTATAGAGCTGCCACAGTTATCTCCATTGACATCTGAAGACTTGGAGGACAAGAAGGCCCTCCCTCTAAGCTCATTTGGTGACACAGCTGGGAGTAGAAGCTAGTTCTTCCTGATTCTAAAGCCTGGTCTCTCTTCACAGGGTGTTGCTTTGGTGGCATATGGGGAACAATAATGAGTAGAGGCCAAGTTATATTTGGCAACAGTGTTTTATTACCATTGAAAACTACACTACCCTCAGCACATCTGTGGCCCCAATAGGAAAGAAAGGAAAGTATTGCAAAGGGACTAGCAAGACCAGAAGATTCCCTCCATCAAATAAGTAGGCACTCAGGTTGGCCCCTTGAAGGTCACAGCAGAAGAGGACAGAAGCAGGCTTCATTATCCAAACGTGCCATGATGTAGTCATTTCTTTATTGCCTATCTGCCCCATTTGCTGCATGGTTTTCCAGTTATCCCCTGTACTTAGCACCATACTGGCTTTCAAGAAATCTTCGTGGAATGAATGAATGAATGAATGAACAGGTGAGTGGGGCGTGAGGAGAGGAAAGATAAGGCTGTGCTTTCTCCCAGGGGACATGGGGAAGCTGCTTTTCTCTCATTCATTCACAGGTTGAGAAGTGAGTATTAGAAGTCAAATGACCCAAGTCACAAGCTGCCATGACCCTGCCTTTGTCTTCATGTCTCCAAGAGTTGTTGGTCTGTTTCAAAGATGCTCAGGTATATCAGAGAATAGGAGTAGGAGTGAGAGAATGGAATGGATCTCTGCATCCCCACTGCACTATCCCTGGATGACCCTTCAGGAAATATCATCTGCAGATGGCAAAGTCAGGAAGCAGAGAAACCCTTCATGCATCCTGGTGAGAAAGCTCCAAGTGTGCTGTAGGACCCTCCTACTTTTTGCATCATCCCCCCTTCCCAGCCCGGAGGCCACCCTAGGCACAAGAGCACTTTCTGGTGGCTGGAGCAGCTCGCCCAACCTGCCAGCCTGTAAACCCTCTCTGGGAAGGCTGAGAAATGGCCTTATCAGAGTGGTCCAGGGACAGATAAACGTTCCATGTGCCTCCCAGGCAGTAGGGAGAGTGGGTGGCATTGCTCTAAGGAAGTCACCTACCTTTCTGGGTCCATATCCAGCTCCCAGTACTGTCAGAATCACAGGAACCCTGTCTGGAACCACCAGGCCTCTTTTAAACATTCCTTCTTTAGAAGCATCTTTCAGAAAATCCTCACCATCTGCCATCAGGCCCCACAACAAATTTCATGATCATGAAGAGCTGGGGTGGGGGGAAGGAAGGGAGAAAGGGAAGAAAGGAGGAGGGGAGGAAAGGAAGGAGCAGTCCCAATGATGCTGCCAGTTACCAGTTACCTTGACGAGTTCTGCTTCCTCACGTGTTGAGTGTAACATTAGGGAAGCACGCGGAGGCAAGCATATAAAGCAGGGTTTACTTTAAAAAGGGTAACCTTCTCCCAGGAGGGAGGAAGGGGCCATAGCTAGTGTCCTGGTATCCCCCAACGTGAGGGTGCTCTGCCTTTTTATATGTCCTAGGCTTCCTTTGTTCTCCTATTCCTTTCCCTCTTGTCTCTCTCCTTCCTGCATTTCGGATTGGGCCCAGGAAATGCTCCGTGGGATGGCCAAAGGTGGGAAACAGGTGGGCTGGAGGGGCCAGGGAGAGTGATCTGGGTAGGAAGGGGGCCCAGGGCTAATTAATTAGCAACATTTACAAATCCATGTAGGGAGGGACAATTCCTGGGACAGGTTACCTTTGGAGCAGGGGCAGTTCTTGATAAGGGTGGACAAGGGCTCTGAAGGAATTAATATTTCAATCCCTCCATTCTCTGGATCCAACCCTTGCCTATCTGCCTGTCTAGTTCTGGCTTCACCAAGTCTAGAGTCTGGATTTTGAAACAAGAACCATACCATTTCACGCTTCTACCTGCTTTCCCTTTCCATTCGCTTAATTGGTGCTAGCTTCTCATTTTGAGGTTCAACACCCCCCCCCACTTCCCAATACTACTCAGATACACTTTATCATGGCTGACTGCCAGGCCCACCCTTCTTCCCTGGTGATTGTTCAAGCAGGCCTTTATTAACAGGTATGATCCCACAAACCATAGACTTGACCCTTCAGACCCCACAGGAGATTGAGGAGCCTTACCCTACTGTATCCAAAGATGGGATAGGGAATTTGGGTTTGAGATACCTGCATTAGAGCTCTGACATCTTCCCTTCCCCACTAGGTGGCAGAATCGGGTTCTGATTGGGATCATGTTCTACCTGTAGTATCTTCTTCCAGGAGAGTCTGTTGACCTCAGTCAACCCGGAGTCATGTATGTGTTTATAAAGATACAAATGGTACCAGTATCCACAACAGGTCATTGAGTCTGGAGTGACGTAAAAAATATCAAATTTGTTTTCTTGCCAATAAACAAAATCCTCAATCTGCCTAGACTCCCAGTGAAACTGGCCGCAGCTGTGAGTACTGGTCTGTGATGGCCGCAGGCCATTGAACTTGAACAGCTGCCTACCAGCGCACCAGCAGCTCTTCTTTCCCTGCCATGCCTGCAGCTGGTCCTGTGCAGAATGTATAGCACAGTACTGAGGCTGTTCCCCGCTGCCTGCCCAGTGGAAGCCTGCAAATGACTTCTATTTATAGAGGGACATTCCTCAGGCCCACACAGCACTCTCTGCCTGCTGAGCAGTCGGCAGAGTCCCTGACAGACACCGAAGGGTGGGATTGCAAATCTCCTCTGGCAGAGAAGGGCACTGTTCTGCCACAGACAATGGTAGCACGGCCCTGGCGTGATGTCAGATGAGTTGACAGCAGCAGCTGCCTGCACATTCCCTCTCCGCAGTGACAGCTGAGTCCTGCCAAATCCAGTGAGCAGTCCCAAGTCTTGGGTCTGGATTTTGGAAAATGAATCGCACCAAAAGGCAGGGACTGTCTGGCTCCAGTTGGCTCAGTAAGGAAATGGCCTCAGGCCATAGGTCATTACTCAGTTCTGGCTGCCAGTATCTTTAGAGGCCACGTGATTGCTAAAGGCAGTAGAATGAGCAGCCAGAGGCAGCACAGGGGCCCTGTCATGGCAGGTTGGCCAGGTGGCCTGGAGGGAAGGCCCTTCTTTCCCTCAGGCCCATTTTCCCCTGGACTCCCACAGCCCCTAGGGGCCTAGCTGGTGGCACCTGAGCCCCATGTAGAGCTTAAACATATAGCAGATAAAAACAGCAAAGGCGGCCCATCCCCTTGCCTACCCCACCGGCTGCCCGTTTGGTGGTGTGGGGAGGGGTCGGCCTCCTGCAGCGCAAAACGCCCAGGAGTCGTCAGGTCCCAGCTTCCAGTTACGGTTCCGATTTGCTTTATAGTGACTTGGAATTACTCCTGGCTCCGCCGAGTTCGGGCCAGCCCTCGCTTGGCTCTCCAGATCTGGGAGCCACCCGGAACCACGGTCCCGAAGCCCTCCATCCTCATTAAAACACCGCTTCCCAAGGGCTCGACGGCTCGGCGGCAGGTCCCTCGCCCAAGAACTGCACAACGAGCTTATGGATTCTGGGTTTCGTTGGTCCCACAAGAACAGGAGGGATGGGACACACGCAGATGGTTCCCAGGATAAGAGTGGCTGATGTCCCCTGGGCCCTGGCCCATGGAAGGCTTCCCTCACCAGGAGAGATGGCCCCAGACGCCCACACTCAGCCATGCGCTCAGAGCACTTTGGGAAGAGCTGACATCTGCCTGTGCTAAGCCTTCAGATCCATAAATACATTAACACTTCTGTATTTGTGATGTAGCTGCGACCAAACGCAGGAGGAGGTAAGGGGAATAGCCAGTTGGGAGGTTGCCAGACCAAGAGTGACACACATCAGCAAGTGCTGGTCTGCCCGATGGCAAAGAAAGGCCAAAAATGAAATTGAGAAAACAATTCCATTCACAACAGCCTCAAAAATAAAAATATACCTAGAAATGGGCTTAATAAAACAGTGCAAGGCTGGCACACTAAAGTCCCATAGCATTCCCAGTGTGTGGTGCTGAAGAAGCTCTGAACATCGGGAGACACTCGACTTCCATGGATCAGAAGCTCAGTACTGTTGCAAAGGCCATGCACCCCCCCATGCCCATCAAAATGTGAACAGGATCTATTTGTGTGTGTGTGTGTGTGTGTGTATGGAAAAAATTATCAATCTGATCATAAAATTTATATAAAAAGTGCAAGGATTCACAATAGCCAAACAATTTCAAAAAGGAATGAAGTTGGAGAACTAACAATTTTGAATTTGAAAACTTGCTACAAAACTATAGTAATAAAGTGAGCGATCAACGTCCAGATCCATGGAGCCCAGGTAGGCCCTTCTGGACTGGTCAGTTAACATAACGATGGTGCCAAGGATTCCCATGGGGAAAAGGGCTGTCTGTCCCAAATGACACTGTCGTGACCAGGTGACCATGTGTCAAACATGGTAAAGACCCTCGCCTCATGCTCATCACAAAAATGAGCTCAAATGAAACTGGAACCATGAACTCAAAGGAAAAAGGGAAATCTCCATGACTGTGGTGGCAAAGTCCCTTAGACAAACACCAAGGTAGGGTCCATGAAGGAAAGGGACTGAACCCATCACATTGACAGTTCCATGCTCCATGACTTCATTAGGGAAGTGAAATTTGGGAGAAAATATTTGCAAATTGCCGCTTTTACAAAGGACTTGCACTTCACAGAACACTCGCCACTCAGAAGCGAGACTGTGTGGGACACCACCCTGGCTGCTCTGCCACTGCAGCTCAGTTTTTAAAGGGACATGTTTCTTTCTCCTCCTCTTTTCCTGCTCCTCCCTGAGCTCTCCCCCTCCCTAATCTCAGGGAAACAGGGTCACCTTTCTTCCCATCCTAGGCAGACTCATCTGTCCCTGAGCACACACCCTCCATAGGCAGGAAGTCATCAAGACTTTGGGGATGGCACCAGAAGGTCTCAGAAATGACTGTCTCCCACGTTAACAAGTGAATTCAACTCCAACAGAGAACAAGTAAAGTGTAGCATTGGAGTCGCCTCTGAAAGCCCCTGTTCCTGCTGATGGGCAGAATCACAGCCTGTGGGACAGGGGTCCCCTGTGTTTTTCCTTTGCTGGCAAAACAATAAACCTTCTTTTTCCTTTTTCTCAAAAAAGAAAAAAAAAACAGCAAGGGCTCCACCTCTGCAGAGCAGTAATACTAGTTTCCTTTTGCAGCCTACAGATTTTCATTTAGTAGTTAACCCTGAGAAAGCAGAACAACCCGCCTGGTGATTGGGTCTGCACACACTCCAATCTCAGCTTAGCCCTTACTAGTTGTGGGACTCCATGCTAGCGAATTTCCCCCGGCATCATATTTTCCACTAGTAATTTGAGATAAATAACCCAATAGAAAAATGAACTATGGATACAGAGAGGCAATTCATAGAACAACAACAAAAAAAATGTGAATGGCCAATAAATATATGAAAATGTGCTCAAGCTCTAGCCATCAGGGAACTGCAAATTAAAACAAGACTTCATCCTTAGGAAATTGAAAAAGATTGATACCATGCAGTAGTGGCACAGAGGCACCGTCATACACTATTGCTGGGATTGGAAATTGGTTGGATTGGAAATTGTGTGCACATTAAATGCACTTAGATATGCAAGCCCTTTGGCTTCACAGTCCTGCTTCTAAGAAGCTATCCTGAAGAAATAATGGCATCTTATAGATACGGAGTGTTGTTTTTATTATCTAAGAAGAAGAAAAGAAAAAGAAAGAAAAGAAGGAAGGGAGGGATGGTGGGAGGGCCGTGGGCAGCAGGAGAGAGCAGGGAGACTTCTACTTTTCACTCTATAATTAAATGTGTGGTTTTTGCATCTTTTCCAATATGTATTGCAAGGTTATTCTTATGTTCTGTCACCCCCAGTCCTTATAAAGCTGTCAGAACAAAACTGACAAGAGGAAGGTTGCAGTAGGATCAGAATTTAGAGGAGGTATCAGTTCAGATCTGGGCATGATGAATTTGATGCCTGCTAGATAACTGGGCATGGATGCTGAGCAGGACAGAGGAGTCTGCAGTTTGGACAGTGTAGGTTGGAGAGCCACGATGGAAGACCAGCCCCCTAGGACTCATGGACAGTGGGAGAAGGGTTTCATCAATGAGATAGGATGGAGACACAAAACCAAGGGTGGGGAGTACCCAAGACTCAGGATCCAATGCCCTTAATGTGAATGGATTTCTGCCATGAATCTAAACAAGTGTAGCGTCCGCATCGATTCTTCCCACTCACTGACATCACTAGTATCTTCTAAAAGCTCCCCCCCCCCATCTTATTCTTAGCGCTGCTCTCTGCTTTATGTCTCCAATCTACAGCTGTGTGTGGCTTCACTCTTTTGATGGTCTCTGGGGTTCCCGACTTGGCCCTCCTTGGTGTCCTGACTGTGGACCCCCTTAGGTGCAAGCTTCATGCTGCATAGAAGCCCTGCCCACCCCTATCCAGCCACTGCTCCCCCATTCTTCAAGCTCCAGCCCACGCTGAACTGAGACCTCTTAGGAGATTTCAACATTTGTACACATTTTTTGGGGGGTGCATGGTTTCCACTTAATTGTCAAAAGGCAGATATATCATCATTGTCACCTCATCCCTGCCTCCTGACAGACAAAAGAATAGAATTAAGATGGAAAGTGTTTCATATTCTATTGTGGCCTGACACATTGCCATAGACTCGGCAACTGAAAGCAATACACACGGATCATCTCACAGCTTATGTGCATCAGGAATCTGGGCATGTCTTAGCGGAGTCCTCTGCAGCTGGGGCTTTACTGAGGCTGCACTCAGCATGTCAGCCAAGTTGGGGTCTCATCTGAAAGCTCCACTGGGCAAAGATCCTCTTCCAAAGTTCTCAGTGTTTGTTGACAGAATTCAGTTCCTTTCCGGCTGTTGGGCTGAGGGCCTCCACTGCTGGCTGGCTGGAGTCGCATGCCACCTGAGCCTGGGCAGCCTTTCTATTTACTTTATCAGTGCCTGTGAGCAGAGAAGGCAGTTAGGGTATCTGCAAGCAATGTCTTGCAACATAATCTCAGAAGTGACATCCCCGTTACTGTCCCTGTGTTCTGGTGGTTAGAAGCAAGTTAACTGCCCAGCCGATACTCAAGGGGAGAAACACCACAGGGTGTGAATACCAGGAGGGAGGGATCACAGGAGCCTGCCTAGAGTCAGCCACCACAGGAAGTAACACCTAGGGTTTAACTCAGATCTGTGGGCCCCCCAGTGCTTGGGTTCTTCCTTCTCTGCATGCCTGGGCCTCCATGTTTGTTCTCTGCTGGGCCTGAACAAAAAGATGATAGTGATGTTGTTTTTCTAATGTGACTCTTGTAGCCAGGGATGTTGGGTAATCTTGTTTGAGCAACCAAAAAGTGGGACTTTCAAGTTAACATGCTTTTCCAAACCAGAGTGTGATTAAAGCCTGGTAGCAAGGTGATGGTGGTAGAAGTTCAAGGTGCCCTGTTTATGAAGGCAATGAATGACAGTGGCCATTACTTTTCAGACTAGTCTTGTACTCTGGACACTGCCAAGCCATCTCTCTAGCCCAGCCCCACCAATTAGGCCATTTATTTAATGCTACCTCCCTGGGGAAGGAGGTGGTCAGAGCAGCAGGGACAAACAGCCCCAGCACAGCAGTTTTGCTGTCACTTTCTTCCGAGCTCCTTGGGTGGACATGGACCGTCCCCAGATGGCAGAATGTACTTCTGTAGTTGCAGCTGGGAGAGATGGGAAGTTTCAGTCCTCTCTCCCCATCTTACTCCCAGCCCCCGCACCACTCCCAGAAAGCCTGGGACTGGGATGGATTCAGTGCCCAGGCTTCAGGGCTGAGTGGACACAGTTGCTCAGGTCTCCCTCTGTCTCTTGTCTGTTTCCCAGGCTGCCACTGAGTGAAGCTCTCTGCCTACTGCCCCACTCCTCAGAAGGGTCACTCCAGCTCCCTCAACCCCCATTCATCTCTTTATCTGTTGTCTTCTGTCTTGAGGTTGACTTTAGGTGAATGTAGTGATTTAATAAACATTTATTAAAAATTCACTAGAGGCCTGTGTGTATTCTGTATATTCTTTATACGTAGGTATTTATGTACATAGTCACCTATAACATAGAGGCTAAGAACTTTGAAGTCAAATAGATCCTGCCAGTTAGTAACAGTGACCTTGACTTTGAGAAATTGCTTAAACACTAGTTTTCTCTTCAGCAATATGGAGATGGTTTTTCCTACCTCAAGGGACAGTTGTGGGGACTAAATGATTTGATGCATGTGCAGCACTTAGCACTGTCCCTAACACATAATAAATACTTAACAACACTTCTGTGTAGTCAGCATGGAACAGATTCCCACTCCCACCACACTGCAGGCTCTGTGCAAGCTGGAACCACACCTGCCTTATTCACCTTTATAGCCTCAATACCTGGCACAAGGTCTGGCAGGTGATGAGTGTCAAATGGGCTAATAGTGAATAAGTGATACTTCAGTAATGACAAAACTATTAAACCTGGTGCAACTTTCCCAGGAGCTCAAAGATCTCTCAAAATTATTTAATTCAGTTTCAAAGTCCATTTTGGATGATAAGTAACAAGTATGACCATTGACTTAAGCATTTGACCAAACTGAAGGGCTAAACTTGACTTGCCTAAGACCACACAACACATCTGGTTATAAGGTCACATGGCTGTAGGGTTGACATTCAGAGTCTTGAACTCTTGGCTTATTGCTTCTACAAATCCAATATAAGATCACCCTCTTGGTCCAACCAATTCAGCAAATATGGAAAAGCCCCTCTGAACCCCTAAATTTGAGGGCTTTCTAGTTCTTCGTGACCATGAGTCATTTTAGTGCTGAGCAAGTGGTGAAACAAAATTTAGCTGTCTGCTCCTAGTCAGTCAAGAGCAGGATCCAGCATCCCGGCAGAGTTGGCCCAGTATCCCAGGGGTTATTTCCCTACATGGTGATGTTGGTTACTCTGCATGACCAGAAGCGACTCCTGCAGGACATCAACAAACCCAGTATTAGGCGGTCTGGCTTGTAGTCCTAGAACCACCAGCTGTGTGACCTTGAACGAGATACTCAACTCTTTTTACTCTCATTTTCTCATCTGGAAAGGAGGGGAAACAACACCTTGTAAAGACTTTAAAGACTTTGAAGACATGGCACAAGGTTCTGTGCCCGCACAGTTCCCAAAGAATGCTTATGGAGTTTGGGTCGGAATGCAGGGCCAGTGCTCATCATCCTACATGGTGACAAGCCCAGGGGAATTTCTAATTCCCATTGGCACTTTGGACGCAGCAGTGGTTTTTAAGATTCATCTCAGCAGAACTTTTTGGTCTAGCAAGCAATGTAGAACTGAACTAGCTGAGAGACAGCCTAGAACTTTCTATGTGTTCTGCCCACCACATTTTGTGGTGGTTTCCCATACATCTCTTTGAGCCCTAAAGCTTCCCAGACCTTAGATGGAAAACAACTGAATAATAGTCTCCTAGATGGTTCCCCTATCAAAGTAATAAGAATATCAGCAGATTATAATAGAAATGCTAGCTATTATTTATTATTATTACAGCTTACATTTATTATATTGGTTCTCAAACTTGATCTTGCATCAGAATCACCTGGAAATCTTGTTGAAACAGACTGCTCTGGCCCTGCTCCCCGTTTCTGGTTCAATAGGTCTGGAATGGGATCAAGACTTCAAACTTCTAATACACTACTAGTGATGACTGTGCTGGAATATGGGAACACACACACTCAGAGCTACTGGTTTACTGTGATTAGGTGCTGAGCTAAGCACTCCACAGGAGTAATGCTTACAACCACATGATGAGGTAGCTGTTTTACTGTTCAAATCCCTTACTTACAGATGAGGAAAGAAATAGGGTCTAAATAATTTGCTGAAGCCCTTGCAGCTATTAACTGGCAGATTCTGATCCGGGTCTGACTTAAACATCCTAACTCTTAACCATGCTGTTAAAATGTTAAAGTAAAAACATAGTATAAGGGTTAGGGTACACTTGTTTACATACATTGAGCCAGAACAAGTAAGGGAATGAAACATCATCTTGGAGATATTTCCCCAAAAGATGATGCTTGTGACCAAGGATGGATGGAAAGAATAATCAAAAGGACAATTTTCACTTTATTCATTTTAATGACTTTACTAATTTACTTATTGTTTGCCTACTATAAGCAGGGTGCCGTTTGATGCACCAAGAATTAAACAAAGCCCCGCATCCCTCAAAGCTCACAGAGCACTCAATGATATTGAGTCAAGTAACAATTTGGCCATGTCTTGAAACCTTAAGATTCCGCTTCGGCCATGTTCTTCTCTTCTGTCCCAGCCCTTTTGGTTCTAGCTCTTCTGAGTTTTCCAGCTTGTGTCTGTTGATCTGATGAATTGCCTCATGCAATTCAGCCCAACTCTGACATCCTGATGTCAAAAGCCTTCCTTGTCAATAGATTTTTTTGTTGTTGTTCTTGTTCTTGATTATGGACAGGATTTGGCTGGTGTTTGACAATTGCTAACTTGCAAATATGACTCACAGATGGAAGTTTTTTTAATTGGTCTGCTCTTGTATTCTGACTCATTGCTGGTGATTACACAATGTGTCCGATATGTCAAATGGATGCTTAATGAATGGTCTAACCCCTGGATCTGAAATAATGTATTGAGGGTCAAGGGAATCATGGACCTGGGAGGAAAGGAGGTCAGGCAGATCCCCAACTGCTGTCTGATGCCTTTGCTTCTAGAGAGGTATGAGGAAGCAGAATTAGATCCTGAAGATCGGGTTGCTCTTTTTGATTCTAAGGAAAATTTCCCTGAATCCAGACTTAACATGCTTTCTGTGAAAACTCATTTTGGGGAAAACTCTCAGCCTTATTGGCACTAAGTTGAATGTACTTATTCCAGCAGAACTATGCCTGTTTTAAAAAGTGACCATAGACATGGTTAAGTCTTGACACTCAGTCAAGTTTCCAGGAGTCATGTGAAGGGAAGAAGAAGGAAAAAGGGATGAGAGGAATACAAGGACTGTGGTAACAAAGCCATGATTGTTGGGAAACACAGAGTTTTCATAATGAGCTATAGAAAAGTTATAGCTGTCTCCTGGAGACACACGATTCTGCCATCTAATCTGCATATTTGTTTGCATTAAAGGCAAAACTAAATTTAAGCGTCGAAACCCATATGAACTGTTTGCTTTGAACGAGTGGTTGCAGCCAGTCCTCCCCCAGAGCTGGCCCAGGGAACACTGAGACACAGACTGTCACTATAGCTGGCACTTGGATGTGTGGAATGAAATGAGTGCTTTCAAAAGGAAAAAAAAAATGAAAAGAGAATGACATAATAAGCCCACACGTTCAGTTATTTTGGTGAATGTCAAATTTTATTCCCTCGTCCTAACAGAGCCACTAGTGATTACTCTTATTTGGGTATTTCCAGTGAAAAGGTACTTGGCTTTGTGAAGCCTTTGCAGACTGTTATGAAGGACACAGCTTTCATTTTGGCATAAAACTAGACTGGCCGGAACTACCCCCACCAAGATAATTCATTCTGCCTACTCATGCCCAGCTCTGCTCTTCCTCTTGGCAGGATCTTCTATAGTATAGCATTCAGCCTTGGCATTATCCCCACGTGGCCTGACCAGGACCTCATCCCAGTAAGTGGTGGAGAAGGAGAGGGAGGATGTGGCATAGCTGAGTGTTTAAGAGTTTCAGATCTGGAGCAGGAAAGACCTGGGTTCAAATTTCAAATCTACCTCTTATTATGTATCCCTTGGCCTCCATCTCTAAATAAGTCGTGATGATGATGATGATGATTTGTTTTTCAGTGCTGGGGATTAAACCCAGGGCCTCAAACATGCTAGGCAAGCATTCTACCGCTAAGCCACGCTCTCAGCCCAATATGAGCTTATCATAACGATTCAGTGAGATAATATGCACTAAGAGCTTAGCTAAGTGTCTACTAAAGGTACCTGTTATTACTGGCAGTCTTTGTCTTAATATGAGTGGTTTAAAAGAGCAGTCTTCTGATGTATTTGCACCAGATTATGAAGTTTGTCAAAATTAGTTTCTGAATCCATTATACAGTGCTATCCAATGGAAAATTCTATAAAAATAGAATTTTCCTTATCTGTGCTGCTCAGTATAGGAGAGCTGTTTGCTGCAAGTAGCTATCAAGCCCTAAAATTTGGCTAAAGGAAGTGACTTTTCAAATTTAATTAACTTAAACATAAATAACCATCCATGTGTGATCGTGACTACCATGTTAGGCAGCACAGCTTTGTGAGATTAAAATTGCCAAATCTATGTGTGAAAAAGCAAATGCTATAACAAAGCAGTTACATGGGAATATAAGATTGAACAAGTTAGAACCAAATTTTTAAAGAGTGATGGGCATCATTCTTGTAAGGTCTGCTAGTGTGATGGCCAAGCAAAATATAAACCGTTTCTAAATCTTCAAACAATCTGGTTTAAATAGCTGTTTGAAAAATTGTAATTCCAGCAAGAGACTGAACTTTGACTTGGAATTTGCAATAGCAAAGTTTGTGCCATTTGGTTAACAGCCATAATGAACAAAGGAGGCAGCATCAGATCTGATCACCAAACCCCATCAAGTGCAGAAGAATTTCCTGAATGTTCTCCTTCAAGTACATGTTGAACCTGTGCAGGTGAGAGCCATTTTGAGGCAAAAGATAATAGATGAACTAATGTTTATGTCACTCACTGCTCAGTTGGCCATGAACTTCCTCATTGGCAGCCTAATGAAAAAGCCCATATGGGCAGAAATTAAGAAAGTTGGCATGTGTCCTCTTCCTATTGGCACTATCCAAGATATAGGTATAAATGGTGTTTGTTCAGTAATAACTCAAATGTGTTAACGTGCATTTGACAGAATGTCTAGTTGGATGAAGTCTAAATAATAGGAGAATTATAATACAGAGGCATCGAGAGTCCAAGATGGAAGAAATAATATAGTTATAATGTTTCAAAAAGCACTGTTTTTACATAGCACTTGATAGGTTACATAGAAATCCTATGTGGTTGGAGTAAGAGTAGCCCAGGACTGGAATTGAAGAGATCTGATTTTGAGAGCTAGTTCTACTGACTGCAAGTTGGGAGTCCTTCAGCAAACTTCTAACACTAGCTACCTCATAAGATTCTTCTAAGGGTTATGTGGAAAGCTATAAAATACTCTGCAAATGAAAAGTGTTATCATCTTCATTGTTGTCGTCATCATCATAATCATCATTGTCGTCATTTTGATTTTCTCAATAATTCTCTGAAGGACTAGACAGCAAACTGACTGAGAAAACTGAAGCCAAAGGGTGCTGAATGACTTGCCCAAGATCACACAGCTTAAGAGGACCAGCATTCTATGTGGCTATGGAAAATTGGATGGAACTCAAATGATGAACACAAAAGTTTTATACTTCTTTTGGATTCCTTGTTCTAGAAATTCTTGAAATTATTAGAATGTAGATGAGAAGAGTCAGGAGTGCCTAACCCATAGGCAGGAGAGTCCTCACCCAGGGCCTGTGTGTTGATCATAACAAAGAGTAGCCGAGCAGACCCAAACTGGCCTGCACTGGTAAATGAAGTTTTATTACAACACAGCCACACTCTTTCACTTCTGAATGGTCTTTGGTTGCTTTGTATTAAACTGCAAAGTTGAGTAGCTGCAACAGAGACCACGTGACCCTCAAACCCAAATGTACTATCTGGCTTGCTCTGACTGCTGCTTTAGAGGCCCAGTTTCTCACATAAAATACATTACACAATGTCTAATGCAGACCTTATATACATTATAGATACTTTGTATACATTATAGAACATGGTTATTCTATCCCCCAGGATCTGTCAATCAGTGCCCGAAGAGCATGACCCATACCATTAAAACTGCCACTGTGATCAGCACCCCTGAGCCCTCAGACCCAGATCTCCACATCTGCTTGTGTCCTAGAAGTCAAAAGGACTACATCTAGACACCAGGAAGGTTTGGGACTTCTGTTATCACTCACTTGAGCAGACATAATTTTGGGATATGAAAGGAAGAGTTGAGCAACAATGAGGACTTAGAAAACAAATGACAAAAAAAATTGATTTGACAAATCCAGCAGAAATGTAGATATTTGAACAACCAAGTGAGACTGGAGCAAAGCACAAGTAAATGATTATCAAAGTAAAGAAAATGGGTAGATAAACCAGATGTGGTGGCACATACCTGTAATCCCAGCAATTTGGGAGGCTGAGGGAGAAGGATTGCAAGTTCAAAGCCAGCCTCAGCAATTTAATGAGGCCCTAAGCAACTTAGTGAGATCCTGTCTCTAAATAAAACATAAAAAGGGCTGGGGATATTGTTCACTGGTTAAGCACCCCTGCGTTCAATCCCTGCTATCCCCCCAAACAAAGGAAAGAAAATGGGTTGATAATACTTCCCTATCAAACCAGTTGGTAACAGACTCAGGGAAGGGGAAGGATCGCACTTACCAATATAACCAATCACCCTCTGGACAGCTCTCTTCCTGCCTTTTGGTCATGTAGACATGAAAAGAAATCTAAAATCTATAAAGGGGTAAGAGACACCCCACCCCCGCCGCCCGCTCCCATGAGCACCACATCTGCTGGGTCCCTTCCTCCCCTCACTTTTTGGGTATGCTCTACCAGTATTTCTTTGTGCTTCCCATGGGGGTGGGGAGTTCCATTAAATGTAAGAAAGAAATGCCGCTGTGATGTGAATCTATTGCAACATGACTTCAGTAGGGTACAGATGCAGCTGCTGTACCTCTCCAACCCTGCCCCCTCAGTTACTGATATTACAGTGTTATATACGGTATTTATTCAATACCATAATATAAAATTGGAGTGTTTAGATATATTATTCTCTTATTCCCTGTAGAAAACAAAAGCAGCACTAGCTATTATAATCGTCATGAATTTGCTTTACCAGGATCTTTCTGGCTTCATCAAGATCTGAGTTCCCATCTAAGGCTGTTCAGTGCAACCTGAAGGACTTCCCTCACACAGGGCACACCTAGGGGGACCAACTCCCTGGGCTCTTGTTTATTGGGTGCTGCAGTTAGAATGTGTGTCTCCCTCCAAAATCCCTGTTGACAGTTCAGCCTCATTGTAACAGTTTGACAGCTGGTTAGGTCAGGAAGTTCCCACCCACGGGGATGGGATGTGCACATTAAGAGAGCTTCTCCAGCACATGCAAGGACCTGGTTCAGTTCCCAGCACTTTATACACATGCATGTTCACACTCACACACACACACACACACACACACACACACGTACACTTGTCAAGCATGGCATGATGATCCATGACTGTTTTAATTAGCTTTTTGATCCCTGTGAACAAAACAACAACTTAGCGGAGGAAAAGCTTCTCTGGGGCTAACAGTTTCAGAGGTCTCAGTTCACAGACAACTGACTCCATTGCTCTGCCCAAGGTGAGGTCATCCATCATGGGAGAAGGGCCCAGTGGAGGAATGCTGGGAGCCATTAGCCAAGTAGGTATGACAATTTCCTTGCCAGCGTACCCCATGTTGCTTAGTGGAAGGACTCCTGGAAATGGGACATTTTGCAGTGACATTGCAGTTAGGTGACCTTGCTCAAGGACCAGGGCGGATCCGGGATCAGGGTGTTCCCGGTTTAGGATAATCGGGTTTAGGGCGTTCCAGGTTTAAGATTATTCCTGCTGGGAATAGGGCGTATCCTGCTGCCTGAGTTCCCCTTGAGTTCTCACGGGATTCAGACAGTATTTTTTGGGAGACAGAAGCCCAGTGGTAGTGGATTTGGGCAGAGAATGTGGATTTCGGCAGAGAACGTGGATTTCCCCAGAACGTGATTGTAGACGGCTGGTGTGAGTTCGGGAATAAAGAGTTGCTGTTTGAATCTACAAGCTGTGTGGTGGCTCGTGATTGTGTGCCCAGCCAGACTGCGGCATTTGTGCCCAGCCAGACTGTGGCAGAGGAAAGCTGCTCACTGCAGGGCAGCAAAGAAGCAGAAGCCGCTACTGTAGATATGATGAGGTCTTCCAAGGCCACAAAGGCATTACAGATTTTCAGACTCAAGATGAGAAGACCGCTGAAGTATCCTACAAATCTTAATTTCTAAACAAATAAATATCACCCTCCATAACCCACTAAAGCAAGAAATCTTCTAGAGTCCTTTCTTCTTATTATTATTATGAAAGTCTAAAAGGTCCTGGAGGCCCAAAAGTGAGATGACTGCTGGGGGTTATGCCCAGGTGTGACTGGGTCATTTCTTGCCCTGATCTGAGAAAGAGCCATTGTGAGGGAATTTCAAAGAGCAACTGAGTTTTTGTCCATAAGTACAAGAAGCTCTTGGTGGTGACCTGACGGACCCCCAGATAGTGCATTTGATGGCTGGTGGTTGTGCCCTTTGGATATTGGCTTTTTGATTTGGGCATTTTTTTGCTTTTGTTTTTTGGTTTATTTATTTATTTATTTTTGTTCATTATTATTTGTTTTGCATCCTAAGATGATGTTCTATTTTAGGATAAGCAGTGAGAGTGGTCAGAGCAGTGTAGAGCTGCAGGGGCCGGGCTCCTATGAGCCCGCCTTCATGGACCATTATGAGGTTGTGCAGGGCATTGAGGAAGGAGGCTTTGCCAAGGTGAAGCTTGCTCACCATCTCCTCACTGGGACAGAGGTTGTGGTGAAGGTCATGGCAAAATTAGCCTGAAACCTCCCCTTCCTATCTGAACCCAGTTTGATGGCAGGCTTGGACCAACCAAACATGATCCAACTCTTCCAGGTCATTGAGACTTATCAAATATGTCTACATTATCATGGGGCATGCAGGTGGGTGACCTCTAAGGAGCCTCATCTCTTAGGCATGCTGGAGGATGAGGCCCACAGATTCTTCAGACAGACTGTGTGTGCCATGCAGTACTTCCACAAAAAGGGTATTGCACACCTGGACTTGAAGCCAGAGAATGTTGTGCTCCATGCTCCAGGCAACGTGAAACTTTGGCCTGAGCACCAGATTCACAGCTGGGCAGAAGCTGAGCAGGTTCTGGGGCACACTCCTATAATTTGCCCCTGAAGTTGTTCAGTGGGAGGATGTGAGGGCCCCCCACCAACGTCTGGAGCCTGAGCATCCTTCTCTATTTCATGCTGACAGGAAGTTGCCCATTTATGGCCAACAAACTGGGGAGGTAAGGAAGCTGATCATGGAGGGAAGGTATGGCATGCCCCTGCATGTTTCTGAGGGAGCTTATATCCTCATCCATGAGATCCTGACAGTGGGCCCCACATAGAGGCCCAGCCTATAGCAGGTAATGGGACACCCATGGCTGAGCCAGGGCAAGGAAGCTTTATGCAGACCTTCTGGTGAGGCACTCCCCAACCTCCAGGATCCCACCATTATAACAACCATGTTCAATATGGGTTACGACCCTTATAATATCTGGGTGTCCCTGTCAAATAAGAAATATGATGACACAATGGCTATACCTCCTGCTCAAACACCAGAGAACCCAGGGAGTGGTCTCTGTGTCCCAGGTGAGGCCTGTGCAGCATGGGTGATAGGGCCTTGCCCAGGCCCTGTGGATCCTTCCCAGATCCTCTCCAAGAAGTGTTCCAGTGAGCCTGCGCTGCACTTGCCCTGTGAGCAGCAGCAACCTGAGGAGGCCAAGCAGTCCTGGCAGGAGGGTGGTGGCAGTGCCAGCGTGCCTGCTATTCCTCTCAGCTTTTTCCATGCTGACACATCCCTCCCAGCCCAGCCTCCCAGCAGGACCCTGAACCCAGCAGGCCTGACCCCTCTAGAGTTGCAGAAGATAGCAGCTCATCCTCCCGAAGTACATCCACAGGGCAATCCCAGGACCACATCAGGAGTGGGAAGAGAATGAGGAGGAGGATCGCCACCTGACTTCGTCAGCTCTGCTGTGTACCCTGCTTCGGTGGGTCAGCAGTGAGGGACAGAGTGGCTCCAGTGGAAATGCCGAGCCAAGGCCCACAGAACCAAGGGACAGCCAGCAGACCCTGAGGAGTGCCGACTGGCTCAGGCTTCTCTGTGTGGATTCCAGGAAGGAGCCTCAGGATCCACCAGGAGTCTCCTCTGCCCCCACCAGCGAAGACACCTCATAGAGACTCTTCCCTGGGACACTTCCCCCTGCCCTGCTCTTTGTCCTTTCTCCCATGCTTTGAGAGAAATTTGTTCTTAATTTCTGGTTTCCACAAATTATATAATAAAATTGATGTTTCAAAGATTTTTTAAAAGGCTGGGTTTTTTTGTTTGTTTGTTTGCTTGGTTGGGTTTTTTGTTGTTGTTGTTATTGTTTGTTTGTTTTTGTTTTTAAGTGGGAGGCCTCAGGACAAAGGCCCAAGTCCAGGAGCCACCCTCTCCAAGGCCTCAACCACTGTGCCTCCCTATGGTGCTCAGTGTAGATACTCACTCACATTGAACCAGAGTAGATGGGGACTCACTTGCCTTGAGTCATATTAGCCAGACTTGCTCCTCTTTAGATGGAAATTCTCCCCTTGAGCCAGTATAGACTTGTTTCACTTTAAGTTGAGCACTTTGGCCAGGAGGAATCCTTTTTCTGGTCTTCAGGACCCTCCCTGAAGTGTGTGTGGAGGGTGGGGTGCAGCTGTTGAAGAAGACACTGGTGGCAAGGCACTGGAGATTCCAGGGTGTTCTATGGCTTCATCTCCATAATCCCATGTGCAAGGAAGTGAGAGTGGGCCAGTAGGCAGGGGCAGGCCTGCCTGCAGCAGTGGCTGGGTGCTTCATCACATGCCATGCAGCCTGCCCACCCAAAAGCTCCTCCTGTGCACAGCTAAAGGTTGTGAAGAGAGAACACATAGGATTTGGGGAGCTGAGATATGAAATCTCAGGGATGCTACTTACATAAACATAGTGCACCCACATGGAATTGCTCTTATCTTTTGATTTTGTTGGCAGTGAATTTGTAAAGTGAAGTGCCCACAAATAAAAGACACTCAGGTCAGGACAGGAGGCTTCATGCACCTTCCAGCCCTGGCATCTCTGCAGCTCTGGCACCTTCTTCCTGCCCTTCCCTTTAGTGGTCAGAAATGGATACCTTTAAAAAAAAAAAAAAAGAAAAAAAGATGTCCCATGAGTCATCATTTTAATAGTTTGCCTTTTTTTTTTTTTTTTTTTTTTGCCTTGAGCCAACAAAAACGTTTTAAAGTAAAAATACTCTATAATGCTGTTTTAACCATATATGTTATTTGCAAGAGTCAGGAGATAAAAGAAGGAGTATTATCATGTTCATATAACATATAATTAAGTTATCAAGAAACCTGCTCTAAATCTGTAAAATATAGCTTTTAGAATTTTAGTTTTGTAGCATTTCAATAATGATTTGGGTTGGAAGCATTTTAAACAACTCCACGTTTTATAGTTCAATTTTGTAAAACTTTAGTCTTATAATAACATGGGCCCATTAAAAAATTTTGTCCATAGCAAAATGTTTCCAAGGATCTCCTGAGGAGTTTGTAAGAAGGCAGCCCTAAAATGGGCCTTGTGCTATTTCAGTGTAAAATTCTGAGTGCTTATCAAGCCCATGGTCATAGATATGGCAATTACTCTAAAAATGGTAGCAGGTTTTGTTGGTCGGTAATTCCTTGTTAACACTGAAGACTCTGGCCACCAGGCTGTCTGAGCTAAAATTCCTGCTTTAATCTCCTTGTGCCTCATTTTCACAAATGTGAAATGTGGGCAGCAGTGAGTCCCTCGAGTGAACTAAAAGTTCAACTTCAGTTATAAGCCGGATGTTGCCACCATCCCACAAATGTTTGTGCATACCTAAATTAATGAATAAACTAACTTTCATGATTACAGCATTTTCAAAATAAGGCCTGGTTTTAGGAAAGTGTTGAGTTTAACTGAGGCTACCTTTGCTTTATGTGATAGGAAATTTCCTTCCTGACCCCTTACAATTCCTAAACATATGATCATTTTAATCTGATCAGAATCACTACAGAATTAAGAAGATGTGAAATATTTTAATCACAAATGGAAGTTCTTCAAAGGTATTTGGTAGAATGAATATGAAGTTTATAAATGCTGCAAAAGCAGGCTGAAATATTTTAATGGTATCAGAAGAAGAAAAGGAAAGAGGTATATTGAGTGTGCAAATTTAGGGAAAAAAGCAGCTTGTATGGGTCCTGGGTTGTCAATACACCTAGTGGCTTTGGTTTTGGGTTCCTTGTAGTGCTGTATGCAGGAAAAAGCCTTCCACATTCTTGGAGAAGGTGGACCCAGCAGAGGAGGCAGCATGGAAACATCTCAGTGGCTCACAGTATTTTTCTACCTCGTGCATATGACTGGGAGTGACATGCAGATGAAGCTTTTCACTCCTGTGATGAAATCACAGACTTTTATGGAGAGTTTGAAAGTAGATGCCACACCTCTAAGGATAAACCATAACTACCTTCAGGAGTTACTAGTCATCCTGTGCATATCATGAGTGTCCCTTTTCAAAGACAGTGGCATGAGTTCCACTATGATGGCTTAAACTTTACCCATTTCCAAATGCTTTTTAGACCACTCCTCCTAGGACACCATATTTTCTGTTGATTCACTTCTATACTATCCACTCAAGCTTCAAATTTGAGTTCCTTAAAATACCCGGCTATTCCAAATTGCTCTATGACTAAGTAAGGTTGGAAAGTTGCATGTAGATTCATTTCTTGGAGAATTACCATTTATATCACTGTTTAGACTATCAGCATTGTTCAAACTTATCTGACACCATGTAAAACCAATGCATATTTAGCAGTACTCACGTTTGGGATACTTTATATTTAAGTTCAGGATTGTTATGTTGATTAAAACAAAGAATGCACACAGTTTCCAGTGCAAAAAAAATAATCAAGGCTCAATAAAGGCAGAGTGATTGTTATCAAGCTTAGGTAAAGTCCTGCCCTATGCTGAGCAACACTCACAAAAGAAGAATACAACTGGATCTGCCACATGCTCCTGGGTGACACATTTTCTTTTACATGGTAATTCATTTGGGGCCACTGGACAAGGTGATGTAAATCCAGGAGAGCACAGCGTTACTGGCCACAGTTGACAGCCCACAGGACACTCAGGCACATCAGTTTCTGGCAGGGCAGCTGGATGCACCACCTCTGGCACTCAGTCCCAGGTGTGTAAACTAGCTGAACCAGGACACACCTCTGGTTCTCCTGGGTCACTCTGAGTTGCTTTGATGTCTTGTTGGACAGGATTTAGGGTGTCATCAGAATCCTGGCATTCCACATTTTGACTTCTTCAACTCCCTGATTCCTGTGAGTCTCAAGTCCCAAGATCTCTGTGCCCTGACCCAAGGTCCTGGCACCCACCCACCTTATTTTCTAAAGACCCCTGATAAGGCTAAGGAAGAGTTTCTACAGGAGTCCTTTAGTCCCAAACAACATATCTCAAACAATCTGCATCCACAGGAGACTGCTGCTTTCCCCCTGGCTCTTGAGACTTTCCACAAAACTGTTGTACTCTGGAAGAAGAATTATGGCCAGTGGACAAGTTCCTAAGAAGGAGGAGTGCTGTGGGGTAGGTCTCAGAATTCCTAGATGACCTTAGAGGGTAAGAGCCAAAATTTGGCTGTTTTTCCTTCCCTTTTACTGCCTTGACTTTAGTCTCCAGGTTTTGGTTTTAAACTTTCAGCAGGCCAATGTCACCAGTATTGAAGTGGGATGTCTTCATGCATATAATTTTATGGTCACCTCTTCTATTTAATTGGGGTCCACATTAGTATTGGGGAGCAGCATTACATCCTCCCTGTCCTGTAGGTAATGGCTTATTCTCTTAAGTTAACGCAAGTTGTCCTGTTAAAAGTAGTACTTCTACAAAACACTAATAGGCAAAATTTTACAGGAAAAATGCAAAATGAAATTAACAGGAACAGAAACATTTAGTTTGTATCTTTTTAATCAATAAATATCATTTCTATAATAACACTAATGTGCCTTTGGTATCCATTTACCTTCCAAAGACCCATAGATTTATTAACTCAATCATATTTTACTTTTCAAAAAGTACTTTTACAATCTCAAATACCTTTTATAATTTACCCAAATGAAGCAAATACCTTTCTTCATTTTGATTTGTATCCCTTTTATTTTGAGGTCACAGTAATCTTTACAACAAGAATCTATCTTTTGAACATCATTTTAAGTGAACTTAATTCTAGGCTTCTTTGGAGCCATCCTAGCGTGGAGTAGGGTAAGAAGCAGAGCCTTATCTCAATTGAATCTGGCCTTTTGACAATTTGTAAAAGTGTATTATTTTTGAAGCTAATCTTTGCCTCTTTTAAATATCATTCTACAAAGTTCTCATATATTGTTTTCTGAGTCTGTGCAAATATCAGTTAACATAATTCAATATTATATCTGAAACATGAATCAAACAGAAAGGTAAAGAGCTCATAACTTCCTTTTTGTGAAAAAAAGGTGGCAAAATGTTTTCATGTTCTACATAATCAACCTTTAAAGCAATCAGTTTCTTCTTATTACCTTCCAGAATTACATTTAAATTCCCATTCCAGTGTAAAGAATAACCCAAATTTTTATACATATCTTAGCAAAAGACATTGTCATACCTATAACTTTTACAACTCTCTTTTTCCAGTTGCTAACTTTTAAATTTACATTCTGAAATAATCCTTATGAAATTTCTGATTTTTTGCCATTCATTTTTAATAAATAAAATAGTTGTTTTTTATACTTTAATCAAAACACAAATGAAACTCTTTGTACTCTTTGCATATAGAATTACATTTGATAGTTAGAATTTTAACTCTTAGTTATCTTGCTTTTAGTTTAGGTCCCCAAACAAAGCAATCCTTGAACTGTTTTTCCATTCACCAACAATTTATAAAAACACATTTAATAGATCCAAATACATATGTTGTATTATAGAATTCAAGAAGCCAAAGAGTGGGCTGGGATTGTGGCTCAGCGGTGGAGCACTCCCCTAGCATGGGTGGGACCCGGGTTCGATCCTCAGCACCACATAAAAATAAAGGCATTGTGTTGTGTCCATCTACAAAAAAAAAAAAAAAAAAAAGATTCCCTCTCTCTCTCTCTCTCTCTTTAAAAAAAATGAAAAAAAAAAGAAGCCAAAGAGTACTTGAGCTTATATTTAGCAGTCGATGTTTTAGCATTTTAACTTTGCAAGCTAAAGAGATGTCTCCTCTAACAATATATATAAATGTTTATCCTATTTGTGTTAAATCTAATTTACCATTTTAACTGTTAGCTTTAGGTGACCCATGAAAACCAAAATATCAAACAAGCTTAGTTAATGTTTTAAAGAATCTATTTCCTTCCAACGAAAAATCCTGCAAGCAATGGACATTACATTTTATAGAAACCCACACTCTTTTTATTGGCCGACGACCTAGAAAAACATTTGGATTAGTAATTTTAAAGGCATCTTTACTTTTTTAAAAAAAACCAATTTAAGTCACAGGTCCTCTGCATAACTGAGGCAGCACAGAGACAACCCCTTGACCCTGATTCTTGCAATTAGAACAGAGAGATTTCAGACACATCACTCAGAGTAATAGGCATGCATTTATTAGAAAGAAAAGGAAAGGGGCACACCCTGAAAGGAGAGAGGGGGTTGCATCATAGAAGAGAGGGATGGCACATTCCTGCTGCCCTCCAGTTTTATTGGGGGTCCCAGGGAAATTTTCAGAGTTCCAACCAGGTCTATCTTTTGACTTTTGACTGACAGCATAGGAGCTGCATGGACAACTCCAAGAGAGGATGATGTGGTGCTCAGGCATTTCAAGGAAATTAAGAAGTTGAATCATTTTTTGCTTCAATTTCCTGCCCCCTTAGTTGGTTTTTCACCTTTCAAATAGCCCTAAGTTTTCTTTGTGAGGTCTCCATGTTTCCATTGCCAGGGTGATTGAGGGATCTGTAGTTTAGGAGAAAGGAAAGGTCCAGACAACCTGGCAAGGTCTGAAATAATCTCTAAACAATAATCTTTCTTAAGGGAAAGAAGTCAGTTTGTGGTTACATGAACCAGCTAACTCACTTTTTTGTTTCAATTTATTGAAGTTGGAGTTTGTTTCTCTTACAAACAACAATTCTGATTAATACAGCTGGCAGGCAGGTGGCCCACTTTTCAATGATGTGATGATTCCATCCTACTAAAGGGAACAAGGGGAGGCAGGAGAGCATACTAGGCGAGAGCAGCCACCACTCATCTCCCCTTCACTCACCCTGTATGTCTCCTGCCATATCACAGGACCTTTTCCACCCACACGGCTTCCTACCTCAAGCACCTTGTGTTGGTGCATATCAGCCCAAGCACAGGAGAGGCCAGAAATGCTGAGGGGTAGGTCCCTGAGGACCAACTTTCAACAAAGGAGGCACTGCATTTAGAATACACACACACACACACACACACACACACACACTCCTAGGGGAACAATCTGAAGTCTGTTTTGCTCAGCTCTTTGGAATACCCCTGGTAGGTTCACCCCAGTTGCCCATGAATGCGCCCTTTCCTGGCTCTTCTTCCTCTGACTCACTTCTTAACTTCATCACCTGGCTTCCTGAGATCACTCCCAAAGTCAACCATTTGTACCCAAATCATCACCTCATGGTCTACTTTTGGAAAACTCAAACTCAGACAGAGGAACTCTGAAAGCAGGCCTGTGGTTTGAATACCAGTGCTGGTGCTTCCTGTGTGACTCTGAACAACTTATTTATTTTCCTGTGTCCCAGTACCCCCAACTAAAGAGAGGATTGTAATTTCTCCAACCTTATAAAAATATGGTGAAAATTAAGTGAGATACTACTCATAAAGCACTCTCAGCAATGTAGGTTCTCAGTAAATATTGGTATTGTTCTTTTTGGTCTTCTAATTACTCTTTTTATTGAATGTTGCCCAAGCATGACTATTTATGGAATAAGTTGAGGAATATTGGCTTTAGTTCTTCTTTAAAGGTTTGATAGATATCAGCTGAGAATCCATCTGGTCCTGGGGTTTTCCTTGTTGGAAGGCTTTTTATTACTGCTTCTAGCTCATTACAAGTTATTGGGCTATTCACATTTCCTATGTCCTCTTGATTCAGTTTTGGCAGATTGTATTTGCCTAGAAATGCAGTCACATCTTCTAGTGAAAGTTTATTGAAGTGAAAGTTTTAAAAATAGTCCTTAATGAGCCTTTGGATTTCTGAGATGTTTGTGGTCATTTCTCCTTTTTTTTAATCTCAAATGTTATTAATTTGGAGATTCTCTCTATTTCTTTTAGTTAGTTTGGCTGAGGGCTTATCAATCGTGTTTATCTTTTTAAAGAACCCACTCTTTGTTTCATTGATCCTTTGTATTATTTTTTTATTCTTAATTCTATTGATTTCAGCTCTGATTTTAATTATTTCCTTCCTTCTACTGATTTGGAACTGGTTTGTTCTTTTTCAAGGGCTTTGAGATGCATCAATAAGTTGTTTATCAGGGATCTTTCGGATTTTCTTATGAAGGCACTCATAACTATAAACTTTCCTCTTAGAACTGCCTTCCTAGTGTCCCATAGGTTCTGGTATATTGTATCACTATTCTTGTTTGAGTCTAAGAATTTTTAAATTTTCCCCTTGATTTCTTCAATCACCTATTCATTATTCAATAGTGTGTTGTTCAAACTCCCTGTGTTTATATAGTTTCTGTAGGGTTTGTCATGTTGATTTCTAATTTCATTCTAGTATGATTTGATAAGATGCAAGGGATTATATCAGGGGTTTACTTTTTGTATTTGATAAGAGTTGCTTTTTTGTCTATTTTTGAGAAGGTTCCATGAGCCAAAAAGAAATAAGTGTATTCAGATGTTGTTGGATGACTTATTCTATAGTTGTATATTAAGACCATTTGATTTATAATATATTTAGGTCCAAAGAGTCTTTACCAAATTTATGTCTGGATTACCTATCTAATGCTGAAAGAGATGTGTTGAAATCACCCAGTGTTATTTGTACTGTGGTCTAGCTGAGGCTCTAATTTAGTAGTGTCTCTTTCATTAATTAGTTGCACCCATGTTTAGTACATATTTATGATTGTTATACTTTATTGTGTGATTTTTTTATTTGTTTTAATTAGTTATACATAACAGCAGAATGCATTCCTTGTACACAAATGGAGCACAACTTTTCATTTCTCTGGCTGTACATGAAGCAGAATTGCACCTTAAGAGCAGTCATACATGTACCTAGAGTAAGTATGTTCATCTCATTCCACATCCCTGCCCCCTGCCTCCTCCCCTTCCCTCCCTCCCCTTTGCCCAAAGTTCCTTCATCCTCCCCCTAAAACACCCCCAATTATGGATCAGCATCCACTTTTCAGAAAGAACATTCGGCCTTTGGTTTTTTGGGATTGGCTTATTTTGCTTAGCCTTATATTTCTCCAACTCCATCTACTTACCTGCAAATGCCATAATTTTATTCTCTTTTAATGCTGAGTAATATTCCATGGTATGTATGTGTGTTTATATATAATATATATATTATAATATATATAGTTTAGCTATTGTGCATTGAGCTGCTATGAGCATTGATGTGGCTGTGTCACCATAGTATGCTGATTTTAAGTCCTTTGTATATAGACTGAGGAGTGGAATAGCTGGGTCAAATGGTAACTCCATTCCAAGTTTTCTAAGAAATCTCCATACTGCTTTTCATAGTGGTTGCACCAATTTACAGTGCCACCTGCAATGTATGAATGTACCTTTTTCTCCACATACTCGCCAACACTTATTATTGCTTGTATTCTTGATAATTGTCATTCTGACTAGAATGAGATGAAATCTTAGAGTAGTTTTGATTTTCATTTTTCTAGTTACTAGAGAAATTGGACTTTTTCATATATTTGTTGATTGATTGTATATATCTTCTTCTGAGAAGTGTCTGCTCAGTTCCTTAGCCCATTTGTTGATTGAGTTATTCATTTTTTTGGTGTTAAGCTTTTTGAGTTCTTTATATATCCTGGAGATTAATGCTCTATCTGATGTGCATGTAGTAAAGATGTTCTCCCACCTCTGTGGGCAGTCTCTTCATGTGATTGATTGTTTCCTTTGCTGAGAAGAAGCTTTTTAGTTTGAATCCATCCCATTTATTAATTCTTGATTTTATTTCCTGTACTTTAGGAGTCTGTAAGGAAATCAGAACCTAATCCAACATGATGAAGATTTGGGTCAACATTTTTTTTCTATTAGATGCAGTGTTTCTGGTCTAATTCTTAGGTTCTTGATCCACTTTGAGTTGAGTTTTGTGCATGTTGGGAGATAGGGGTTTAATTTCATATTGCTGCATATGGATTTCCAGTTTTCCCAGCACCATTTGTTGAAGAGACTATCTTTTTTGCCAATGTATGGTTTTGGCACCATTGTCTAGTATGAGATAATTATACACATGTGGGTTTGTCTCTGTGGCTTCTATTCTGTGCCATTAGTCTACATGTCTATGTTGGTGCCAATATCATGCCTTTTTTGTTACTATAACTCTGTAGTACAGTTTACAGACTGGTATTGTGGTGCTTCCTGCTTCACTCCTCTTGCTAAGGACTGCTTTGGCTATTCTGGGTCTCTTATTTTTCCAAATGAATTTCATGACCGCTTATTCTATTTCTATGAGGAATGTTGTTGGGATTTTAATTGGAATTACATTAAATCTGTATAAACTTTTGGGTAGTATGGCCATTTGGACAATATTAATTTTTCCTATCCAATAACATGGGAGATCTTTCCATCCTCTAAGGCCTTCTTCAATGTCTTTCTTTAGTGTTCTTTAATTTCCATTCTATAGGTCTTTCACCTCTTTTGTTAGATTGATTCCCAAGTATTTTATTTCATTTTTTCCTGAGGTTCTTGTGAATGGGGTAGTTTTTCCTAATTTCTCTTTCTGAGTGCTTATCACTGATGTATAGAAATGCATTTGATTTAGGGTGTTGATTTTATATCCTGCTAATTTGCTGAATCCATTTACTAATTCTAGAAGTTTTCTGGTGGAGTTTTTGGATCCTCTAAGTATAGAATCATGTCATTGGCAAATAGTGATAGTTTGAGTTCTTCTTTTCCTATTCATATCTCTTTAATTTCTTTTGTCTGTCTAATTGATCTGGCTAGAGTTCAGGGATTATGTTGAATAGGAGTGGTGAGAGAGGGCATCCCTATTTTGTTCCAGTTCTTAGAGGGAATGCTTCCAATTTTTCTCCATTTAGAATAATGTTGGTGTTGGGCTTAGCATAGATAGCTTTTATAATGTTGAGGTATATTCCTATTATTCCTAATTTTTCTAGTGTTCTGAACATAAAAGGGAATTGTATTTTATCAAATGCTTTTTCTTCATCTATTGAGATGATCATAATTTTTATCTTTAAGGCTATTTATGTGATGAATTATGTTTATTTATTTCCATATGTTGAGCCAACCTTGCATCCCTGGAATGAAATCCACTTGATCATGGTGCATTATCTTTTTAATATGTTTTTGTATGAAATTTGCCAGAATTTTATTGAAAATTTTTGCATCTATGTTCATGAGGGATATTGGTCTGAAGTTTTCTTTCTTTAATGTGTCTTTGTTTGACTTATGTAGCAGGGTGATACTAGCCTCATAGAATGAGTTTGGAAGAATTCCCTCCTTTTCTATTTCATGGAATAATTTGAGGAGTATTGGTATTAATTCTTCTTTGAAAGTCTTGTAGAACTCAGCTGAGAATCTGGTCCTGAGCTTTTTTTTTTTTTTTTTGGTTGATAGGTTTTTGATGGCATCTTCTACTTCATTGCTCAAAATTGACTTGTTTAAATTGTGTATGTACTCCCAATTAAGTTTGGGCAGCTCATATTTCTCTAAAATTTTTTTGGTGTCATTGATATTTTTTATTTTATTGGAGTATAAATTTTCAAAATAGTTTCTAATTATCTTCTGTACTTCAGTGCTGTCGTGATTATTCCTTTTTCATCACAAATTTTAATAATTTGAATTTTCTCTCTCCTTTTTTTCATTAGGGTGGCTAAATGTTTACCAAATCTATTTAGTTTTTCAAAAAATTAGCTTTTTGTTTTGTAAATTTTTTCAATTGTTTCTTTTGTTTCAATTTCATTGATTCCAGCCCTGATTTTAATTATTTCCTATCTTGTACTACTCTGGATGTTGATTTGTTCTTCTTTTTCTAGGGCTTTGAGATGTAATGTCAGGTCATTTTTTTTGTTGATTTTTTATTCTTTAAATGAATGAGTTCAATGCAATGAACTTTCCTCTTAGCACTGCCTTCATGGTGTCTCAGAGAATTTGGGATGTTGTATCAGAATTCTCATTTACCACTAAGAATTTTTTAATCTTCTCCCTGATGTCTTCTGGTATGCATGCATCATTCAATGGCATATTATTTAGTTTCCAGGTGTTGGAGTAGCTTCTATTTTTAATTTTATCACTGATTTCTAATTTCATTCCATTATGGCCTGATAGAATGCAGGATAGTATCTCTATTTTTTTTTTATTTGGTGAGAATTGCTTTGTGGCATAACATATGGTCTATTTTAGAAAAGGATCCGTGTGCTGCTGAGAAAAAAGTGTATTCACTCATTGATGGTTGAAATATTCTATATATATCTGTTAAGTCTAAATTATTGATTGTATTATTGAGTTCTATAATTTCTTTGTTTAGTTTTTGTTTGGAAGATCTATCCAGTGGTGAGAGAGGTGTGTTAAAGTCACCCAGTATTATTTTGTTGTGGTCTATTTGATTCTTGAAATTGAGAAGTGTTTGTTTGATGTACATAGTGCTCCATTGTTTGGGGCATAAATATTAATAATTGTTATGTCTTGTTGATGTATAATTCTCCTAAGCAGTATGAAATGTCCTTCTTTATCCCTTATGACTAACTTTGATTTGAAGTTCACTTTATCTGATAGGAGGATGGAAACTGTTGCTTGCTTTCATGGTTCCTGTGAGTGGTATGTTTTTTCCTATCCTTTTACATTCAGTCTGTGGATGTCTTTTCCAATAAGATGAGTCTCTTGAAGGCAGCATATTGTTGGGTTTTTTTTTTAATCCATTTTGTCACTCTATGTCTTTTAATTGATGATTTTAGGCCATTAACATTCAGGATTATTATTGAAATATGGTTTGTATTCCCAGTTATTTTTTTTAACTTGGTTTCTCCTTTGATTGGTTTTTCCTTTAGTGTAGTTTCTCCCTTTGCTGATTTTCATTATTGTTTTTCATTTCCTCTTCATGGAATATTTTGCTTAGAATGTTCTGTAGTGTAGGCTTTCTCTCTCTAAATTCTTTTAACTTTTGTTTATCATGGGAGGTTTTAATTTCATCACAAAATCTGAAGCTTAATTTTGGTGGATATGAGATTCTTGGTTGACATCTATTTTCTTTCAGAGCTTGGTATATGTTGTTCCAGTATCTCCTAGCTTTGAGGGTCTGGGTTGAGAAATCTGTTAAGATCCGAATTGGTTTCCCCCTATCTGAAACTTTTCTTTTGTGGCTTTTAACATTCTATCCTTATTCTGTATGCTAGGTATTTTCATTATAATGTTCCTTGGTGTGGATCTGTTATAATTTTGTACATTTGGTGTCCTTTAAGGCTCTTGTATTTGATTTTCCAATTCACTCTTCATGTTTGGGAAATTTTCTGATATTATTCATTAAAGAGATTGTGTATTCCTTTGGTTTGTACTCTGTGCCTTCCTCTATCCCAATAAATCTTAGATTTGGTCTTTTGATGTTATCTCATAATTCTTTGATATTCTGTTCATGGTTTCTTACCATCTTCACTATGTGGTCAACTTTATTTTCAAGAGTACATATTTTAATATATCTTCATTGTCTGAGGTTCTTTCTTCCAGGTGATCTAGTCTGTTGGTGATGCTTTGTATTAAATTTTTTATTTGGTTTATTGTTTCCTTCATTTCAAGGATTTCTGTTTGGTTTTATTCAGAATCTCTCTTTCTTGAAGTAATCTTTTGCTACCTGTATTTCCTCTCTTATCTCTTTGTTGGAGTGATCAATTGTTACCTGTATTTGCTCTCTTATGTCATTGTTTGATTTGCAGATCATTTTAATTTTGTACATTCTGAACTCCTTCTCTGACATTTCCATCCACTAAGCTTTCCATGGATTCTATTATTGTATCATCTTGGTTTGTTTGGGGCAGTTTCTCTTTCTTTCTTTCTTTTCTTTTTTTTTTTTTTTTGGTACTGGGGATTGAACCCCATGCAAGGCAAGCACTCTACCAACTGAGCTATATCCTCAACCCTGTTTGGGGCACTTTCTTCCCTTGTCTTTTCATGCTTTCTGTCTGTCTTCCCTTCTAGCAGTGCAGATCTGCAGTATTATAATTTCTACCCTATAATCTTATAGTGTCCCTGCAGGTTATGGATGTCTTGCCTGTGGTGTAACCAAGGCTGCAGGAATGTGGGTGATGATCTTCCGGGTCTTGACTGTTGTCCCTAGATGGAAGTGGCTACATCCATAGTTGGTAGTGGGATAGCATCAAACCTGTAAGTACCTTGGTGTTGGGCTTCCAGCCACTGGCTGGTGTCCCAAGATAGAAGCTGCCACAACTAAAGACAGTGGTGGCAGAAGCAGAGATAACCTGAGATGGTATTGGAGGTGTCCCAAGAAGGCAGTGACTACTTTTAGAGGTGGGGTTCAACGGATGAGCTGAATGATGGCTTTGGGTAGCCTGTTTGGAGATGCAGCACTATGGTGTGTGGGTGTAGTCCTCAGCACAGTGGGACCAACCTCCACGCTGGTCGGTGGGGCTGTCCTGAGTCTCCCTATGCTCTGCAGGGATCCTGTTATATCTTCTTGTTGGATTGTTCCCTTTAATAGTATGAAGTGACCTTATTTGTCTTTTGTGATTAACTTTGTCTTTAAGTCTGCTTTGTCAGATAGGAATAGTTACTCCTGCTTTTGGGGAGGGGGGGGTGTCTCCATTTGCATGGTATATCATTTTCCATCCTTTCACTTTTAACCTGTGACTGTCTTTGCCTGTAAAGTATGTCTCTTGCAAACAACATGTGGTTGGATTTTGTTTCTAAATCCATTCTGTCAGCCTATGTGTGTTTTATTTTTATTTTTATTTTTTTTTTTTTTTTTATTTTTTATTGTTGGCTGTTCAAAACATTACATAGTTCTTGATATATCATATTTCACAATTTGATTCAAGTGGGTTATGAGCTCCCATTTTTATCCCATATACAGATTGCAGAATCACATCAGTTACACATCCATTGATTTACATATTGCCATACTAGTGTCTGTTGTATTCTGCTGTCTTTCCTATCCTCTACTATCCCCCCTCCCCTCCCCTCCCCTCCCCTCCCCTCCCCTCTTCTCTCTCTGCCCCCTTTACTGACATTCGTTTGTCCCCCTTGTATTATTTTTCCCCTTCCCCTCACTTCCTCTTGTATGTACTTTTGTATACCTCTGAGGGTCTCCTTCCATTTCCATGCATTTTCCCTTCTCTCTCCCTTTCCCTCCCACCTCTCATCCCTGTCTATGTGTGTTTTAATTGGAGAGTTGAGACCACTTATATTCAATGTTATTATAGAGAGATGTTTATTATTTCCTGCCATTTTGATGTATTTATAATGTTTAATTTGGTCCTGTTTCTCATTTGCTTAGCTACTCTTCAAATGAGATTTGTTCATCTGTGAGCTCTGGGGTTTGTTTTTTATTTATTCTGTGTGAAGTTTTTCTTGAAATAAGTAGTGTAGTTCTGGTTTAATAGGCATGAATTCTTTTAGTTTCTGCTTATCTTGGAAGGTTTTTATTTCTTCTTCAAATTTGAAGGATAACTTTGCTGGATATAGTGGTCTTGTTTGACAGTTATTTTCTTTAGGACTTGGAACACATCATTCCAAGCCCTTCTGGCTTGTCAAGTTTATGTTGAGAAATTGGAAGTGATTCTGATTGACTTGCCTCTAAATGAGACCTGATATTTTTCTCTCATTTTAAAATTTTATCTTTGTTCTGTATGTTGGGCATTTTAATTATAATGTGTGGTGGAGAGGTTCATTTTTGATCTTGTCTGTTTGGGGTTCTGAGTGCCTCCTGTATCTGGATGCCCATCTCATTCTGAACATTTGGAAATCTGTTAATTATTTCCCTGATGAGGTTATCCAATCCATTAGCCAGCATCTCACATCCCTCATCAATTCTGATTATTCTTAAATTTGTGTTGTACCAGAGTTCTTAAATATACTAATCATTGTTACTTATTTTCTTTTCTTTAATGCTGCCTGAATGTTCAAGGCTGACCACTTGGTCTTCTAGCACTGAGATTCTGTCCTCAGCATGGTCTACTCTGTCACAGAGACTTTCAACTGAACATTTCATTTGCTTTATTGTGTCTTTCATTTCCAAGAGTTCTGTTTGGTTCATTTTTGCTATTTCTATCTCTTTGTTGAATTTCTCATTCCTATCCTATACTGACTTTCTTAATTCATTCATTTGTCTTTTCTGTGTGCTCTTGGAATTCATTAATTATTTTTGTAATGATTCTTTTGCATTCTTTACCTGATTTTTTATCTACTTCAATATCTTTGGGGTCAGTTGCTGGTAAATTATGAAGTTTAGGAGTTGTGTTAGCTTGTTTTTTTCATATTTCTTGTACTCTTGTGTTGGGTTTTATGCATCTGTTGGGATTTCTTTTCCACTCTTATGTGTGGACATCTTTAGGACACAGTCTTCACTTGCCAAATTATCTTAGGATGATCTAGATTGAGACCCCTTCATAGGTGTGGTATCCACAGCTTTTCTGTTTTTGCTATAGTAGTGGATGTCTGTAGGTGGGACCTGGGGGCCCTCCTCTGAACATTTCTACTTGAGGCCTAGGTGTTAGTTTGGTTTTTTTGTCTCCTCTATTCTTGTATTAAAGTATAGCTAAAGATCTAGTGTAGTTGATTTGTGTGTGGAGCAGGGCACATTGTCTTTTGGTTGAATTTAGGTCAGCAGTCTTTACCCTGTGAATTTGTAGCATCCCTGTAGGTTCCCTACACCTCACAGAATAAGGGGAAACAATAACAAGCACTGATGCAAACAATATACAACCTTAAAATAAATACCCAGTTCCTACTATGGCATCTACAATTATTAATCACCACAAAAAGCAAGAATGGTGGGATCAGAAATTGTCAACAGCAAAGATAATAACCTTGAACTAGATCTGGCTTTCAAGCAAACAGGTGTCAACTATGTCACCCAATAATCAGCATTAATGGTGAGGGCAGGAGATGTATAAATCAATTAGTTCCAAAAGACGAGAAAATACATTTAATTAAGAGAAAAAGAACATGTGTAGGAAGGTAGAAAAGAGTTTAAAATTTTAAAAAGTGACCAGAGATGCAGAAGAGATGCAGCAGGTAACCCAACCTTTCTTATGGCGAACTCAGTAAAGTCTGCAGACTCCGCTGCCATATTGCCACTTGCACGAATCTCCTGCACACTCAGACCTCCCAGGTCCTGTCACCTAAGCCCTCAGTCTAGAACTGAGATCAAGGTACAGTACACCCATCTGTGACTGCTGTGCATCTCCTCAGTCTTACCTCTGGTTCCCCTCTCTCAAACTGGGAATGCTTCATCTTAGGTGAGGGAGCAGGGATGGGGTGGAGTGTGCCTGCTTCTTGAGCCTTCTCCCAATTCTATGTTTCTTGTTTCTCCAGAGGCTTAGGCTTTTGAAAACAAAAACCAAAAACTTCTTTTAAATGCATATTCTTAGTTTTCTGCAGATTCTCCTCATCCCCCAGATGAGGATACTATGTCAAGCTGAGTGATGGAGAAAGGACCCAGGATGGGAGAATGAAGTGAGGAGAGAAACACTTCAGGAAATACATCACAGAGGGGGCGCAGATTTTATTAACTGTCGCTGTTGCTGCAACATCTGGCGGCCGGCTGGTTGCTGTTGATGTTCAGGCCACGTCTTTCTTCTTGTTCACAGTTCGCAGATTGGACCAGAAGTCGTCGGTGTGGTCGGTGGCAGGTGGTTGGTGGCAGGGACAGCTGTTCTGCTCGGTCCTGGGGAGGCAGCGGCAGGACTTGGTGCAGCTGGGGAGATTGGGTAGCTGGCCTGGAGCCACCCTTCGCTGCCTGCAAGAACCCAATTGGGGGCAGGAGGGAGCTGGAGGATGGTTGGTGGTGGGCTTTCTACTTTGTCTTTTCCTCCTCATGCCAATGCGGGAGCTCTGGCAGCAGCTCCAGGTTGGGGATCTGAGCTCCAGAGTAGAAGAGCTGAGTTTGCTTCTGGGCTTACAAGTCACTCTGTAACTTGCACCTCAGTTTCCTCCTCTGCCTGTCGTTGGTGGGGCGGGTGTTGAAAAGCGCTTGGTAAACTATGAAGTGTTGGTACAGGTAAAGGATGAATATTGTAATGTTTTTTTGAGTTGTAAGAAAACTTAACAATTGCTTGTCCGTGGAATTTTGATCCTGGGAACTTTGGATTGGAGTTGGAGATCCCCAAGCTCCCAGATGTTGTATGCAGATAATTTGTGGGCACATACATTGTAAGGAATGATGATCTACCACTAGCAAGTTTTCAAAGGGACCTGTGACCCAGAAGAGTTAAGAAGACTCCTTTATGCCACGAGGAGGAAACTGAGGCCTAGATGTTATTTGGGATCCTTCAGTACTAGTTTTAAGCCTGTTTGAGTTTCTGGGATATGCGAGCTGATTCTATGCATAATGGATATTTGGGGTAGCAACACTCCCCTGCTAGCTTCTATTCTGAATCCTCTCCTTTCACCATGGGGTGCCCAAAGGATGGCTGATGCATATGGTACAATGGCACCCAATGTAAAGCAGCTACAATTAAGAGTGTGTGTGTTCTGTAGTATCAAGAAGCATATTTAGGGGCTGGGGTTGGGCTCAGTGGTGAAGTACTGGCCTAGCATGTGAGGCACTGGGTCAGGTTCTCAGCACCACATAAAAATAAATAAATAAATAAAATGAAGACATTGTGTCCATCTACAATTAAAAATATATATATTTTTTTTTTAAAAAAGAAGAAGCAGCATATTAGCATACTTAGTCCTTGGCCCAGCAGTTCTTTGTTTTCTGCTCCTTATACTGGTGCCTTTATACTACTACCTTTCTCTCATTGACCATTTTCCCATGTGTCACTTGCTCCTATTTTGTGTCCCCAGTTTGTGTGTCTGGGAGTGAACAGGCTTATTTTTAAATGGTGCTGCTATGCCCAGCTAATTAATGGTGCACATGGATTTTTAGCAAAATGGAACAAACTACACCAGGCATGGAATTCCTGAAGATGTTTTGGTGTTTTTTCTTTATTATTTGAAAGCTATCATACTCTGAAAAGTTTTGTTAAAACTCCTGCTGAACTTCAAAAATCAGATTTGGAAGTGATTTGAAACTTTTTCCTGGCCTGCCTGGTATTCTAATTGCTTATAAGTATGATAATGAGAGAGCCAAAATGCCAATTTTTTTTTAATTTCTTTGTTAATTGTCAGCTGCTTTTATCAAATTCCAGACCATTATGTAGCAAACACTAAAACAAAAACACAGACATTATGTTTGAACATCTGGACTCGGTGGCACATGCCTGTAATCCCAGTGGATGGAGAGGCTGAGACAAGAGGAACACAAGTTCAAAACCAGCCTGAGCAAAAAGTGAGGCACTAAGCAACTCAATGAGATCCTGTTTCTAATAAAATACAAAATAGGGCTGGGGATGTGGCTCAGTGGTTGAGTGCCCCTGAGTTCAATCTCTGGTACCAAAAAATAAATAAATAAAATTAAAAAATAAATTAAAATGTTTGAACAGTTGGATTTCAAACATTTTGATTTTGTGGAGTGGTGCTTACCAAGTGGTACAGCCCTAAGCAAGTGAACATGAACACTTTTAAGTGTAGTTTGTCTGATTAGATGTTAACCTGTTCTGCTGTTTCATTCAAAGGTCTGGGGGGAAAAAATCAATTGAATAATCCCTTTACTGAAAGGGCAGAGACAAATGATTCACTTCCAGAAAAAAATGACTTTTTTGGAGAAAACTGTGTTGATCTTTAGCTCTTTTGTAATTAAATCTGGATGTACTTCAATAGAATCTTAAGACTGTGGTGATAAGAGGCTTTCCTTCAGAGAAAGGAGGCAAAAAACAACCAGAACTCAAAGCTTGAAATTCTGTGACAAAACATGAGATGTCCAGGAGTGGAGGCTGAAAAGGTTTTGCTACAGTGTCCTGCAGTCACTGAAGCAGATAACTTTTAGTAGCTACAGCCCTGGACTCCAGATTTTCAAGAACTGGACCGGCAACCCATGAGAGCTTGTCAGGATGTGCAGGAACTCTGGAGTTGGTTTTGTTTGTTTGTTTTGTTTTGTTTCTATTTTGGGGAATGTTGACCTTGCTGTAAATAAAGAGGCAATGACTGATCAAGCACTGCCACCAGCACTGATGCTGGGAATTAGAAGACCTGAGCTTCTCTTCAGACCTTCAGTGCAAACTGACCACACTCATCCAAAGTGGATTGCATCCTGTGCCTCCTGATTGCTGAGTGTTCCCCTGCCTTCTGCGGCTAGCCCATCAGCCTACAGACCTGGTACCTGGATTTTTGCTCATGGTGATTCCTACCACCTTACTACTGTACAAAGGCATCATTTCAGCGGACACGGTGACCCAAGAGGCATTCAGCTGTCATGATGTGGCCTTTATCTCCACTCCTTTCCTGTTGTACCCAGATTCAGCATAGCCCTTTATAGTATAGTCAAAGTCCTCAAGCCAAATGGCTGAAACTATTTTACCACAAAGGCCCAGTTTGTTCCATGAGTGTGCATTTCATTTCCTCAGTTAAAGCCTTCAGAGATACACAATAAACTTGGACCAGGGGATAATTGTTAACACCATCTGAAGAAAGAAAACATCTGAGAACAGTATTAGACCATACCCCCACAATCTCTAATGATTGACGTTCATGAATTGTCTTGATGGGAACCCATCAAGGTCACTAGACCCTGTTCTTTTTTTTTTTTTTTTTTGCTTCAAATTTGTAGTAGCCTACTAAATGAGAAAGCAGATACTCTGACCACATTGGGATCAAAAGAAGGCACAGTGAATTCCTCATAGCATCTTCTTTGGGGTTACTCAGGAACCAGAACTCTTCACAAAACATAAAAAATTCTACCAAGGAATCCCTTTACCTAATGGCATCTCACAAGACTATAGACGCGAGAAAAGGCCTCATGACACATCAAGAGAGCACCTATATGAGTCTCACTAAGTTGCCAAAGCTGACCCCAAACTTGCTCTAATCCTGCCTTAGCCTCCCAAGTTGCTGTGATTATAGCATTTTTGAACAGCTTATTCTTAGATCATTGGTTTTCCAAAGGCTTTGTGGCCATGAAGCCCTTTGAATGAAAATATGTGGAAGCTCAGAGTAAAAGTGAAGCTGCTGTAAATGAAGCGGAGAAGCAGGAGTGGGGGTCTGCAGCTTGCCATAACCATCGTCCTTTACCACCACGGTGACACCAAAACAGACTTCCTTGCAAAATGTAGAACTCTTCAGGACAAAGTTTGAAAACTACTACCCTAGACAACATGTTCGGCCTGAGTGGCATTCTAATCTTTTGTGTACCTCCACTCAAGATACTGAACACTCTTATGAATACTTACTGCAGACTTAGGAATGTGCAAGAAATGAAAAGTGCAAGAACTGCCTTTGCCCACCCCCCCCCCAATGGTCATATAGACTGAAACTGGTGTCAAACGAACCTTTATTAATAGCCTTCCACCCCAGATGGACTTATAGTCACTCCTGGAATTGGATACACCCAGAAAACAATTAATATGCACCCTACATTGCCGCAGTCTGTCTGGGCACAAAATAACCGAGCCACCACAAAAGCCTTGTAGACACTTCTCAGAGGAGGACATACAATCAATCAACAAGTACATGAAAAAATGCTCACCATCTCTAGCAGTCAGAGAAATGCAAATCAAAACCACCCTAAGATACCATCTCACTCCAGTTAGATTGGCAGCCATTATGAAGTCAAACAACAACAAGTGCTGGCGAGGATGTGGGGAAAAGGGTACACTTGTACATTGCTGGTGGGACTGCAAATTGGTGCAGCCAATTTGGAAAGCAGTATGGAGATTTCTTGGAAAGCTGGGAATGGAGCCACCATTTGACCCAGCTATTCCCCTTCTCGGTCTATTCCCTAAAGACCTAAAAAGAGCATGCTACAGGGACACTGCTACATCGATGTTCATAGCAGCACAATTCACAATAGCTAGACTGTGGAACCAACCTAGATGCCCTTCAATGGATGAATGGATAAAAAAAATGTGGCATTTATACACAATGGAGTATTACTCTGCATTAAAAAATGACAAAATCATAGAATTTACAGGGAAATGGATGGCATTAGAGCAGATTATGCTAAGTGAAGCTAGCCAATCCCTAAAAAACAAATGCCAAATGTCTTCTTTGATATAAGGAGAGTAACTAAGAACAGAGTAGGGTCGAAGAGCATGAGAAGAAGATTAACATTAAACAGGGATGAGAGGTGGGAGGGAAAGGGAGAGAGAAGGGAAAATGCATGGAAATGGAAGGAGACCCTCAGAGTTATACAAAAGTACATACAAGAGGAAGTGAGGGGAAGGGGAAAAATAATACAAGGGGGACAAACGAATGTCAGTAGAGGGGGCCGAGAGAGAAGAGGGGAGGGGAGGGGAGGGGAGGGGGGATAGTAGAGGATAGGAAAGGCAGCAGAATACAACAGACACTAGTATGGCAATATGTAAATCAATGGATGTGTAACTGATGTGATTCTGCAATCTGTATATGGGGTAAAAATGGGAGCTCATAACCCACTTGAATCAAATTGTGAAATATGATATATCAAGAACTATGTAATGTTTTTAACAGCCAACAATAAAAAATTAAAAAAAAAAAAAAAAAAAAAGAAAGCCTTGTAGATTCAAACAGCAACTCTTTATTCCCGAACTCTCATCGACACTCTACACGCACGTTCTGGGAAAAATACACTTCCTCCACCGGGCTCTGAGTACCAATATTCTCAGAACTCAACGGGAACTCTAAAAGAGCGGGGCCCCTGAGGCAGCAGGATCCGCCCTAATCCCAGCAGGATCCGCCCTAATCCTGGAGCCGCCCTATTCCCAGAAGGATCCACCCGCCCCGGAGCCACCTTAATCCCTGAGCAGGGTCACCTTTCAAACCAAAATGCCATGCGTCATTCCTATTTGGCTATGGCTCTCAGCACTACATTAATATGCATCTACACTGACAAACCCCATTCACCAACCTTCATAAACACCAGATGTCCTACTGGTACTTGAAGTATGTGACTAAAGTCTTGGACCTTCCCCAGATACATGAATTGTCTGTAGGCTGATACTGAAACCAATGCCTCATTGAAGCCATCTTAGACCAACTTGTATCTTTGACCTCTTGTCATTAACCATGGTACTTATTCTACTTCGTACTACAAGGGATAACCATTAAGTGGAAAGCAGAATCCAAATACTGGTAGCATTTCCCAAAGGGGCTCAGTACCTGGTTATCACCCATTTTTTTTTCAAACTACAAATAACTGTGTGACTCAACCAGTGTTAGTGACTACTGCTCCTTCATTTATATTCAGTTTAGCTGTTGTTTCCAGGACAAGTGAGCCAAGAGTCTTTAAAAACAATTTTTTTAAGTTTCTCCATCACTGGCTTATTCTGCTTATTCTCCAAAGTAGCATAAATACTCGTCACTAAATACATGTAACAGCTGATCTTCAAGACACAAACTTGGGACATCCCTTCTCATATGTGTGATTTTAAATGTACCCATTTAGAAAACTTTTCTTCTAGCCAGTAAGAGATGTTCTTGTAATATGAATCTTTTGATGCCTGATACCATCAAGTGTATATGGTAGGGGTAGTTGGACATAGTCCTTTGATCAGGCATGGTAGCTGACTTGCTGAGCACATCAGGAAAAGTTTATTGCATAAGTAATATATTGTCTTCCATTTGTCAGACTGATTTGGAAAAAACACAAAATTACAAAGACAGTGGCTAAAGATTTTAATACTCAAACTTCTGTCTGCATGGATGTCTTAAATTACATCTGTCTCAATACTGTTGTTTTACACTGATTCCTTTCTGTGAGATAGTCTTAGGCATTAGGACAACTTATTTCTGAAAAGGATTCAATTCTTGAACTCCCAGACCATCATATCAAATGAAGAGACTTCAGTTTGTGTCCTGAGAAAAATCTCATTCTGTACTGCACTGTCAAATTAAGGGCCAACCATCCTCAGCCACTTTAACAAATATACAGGTTCAATGCTGGAAGTGTTTTCTTTATATCCTTGTTTTTTATCCTCTAGACTAATCCTGATTATATGATTCATTCTACAAATCCTTAAACAAGACTTAGTTCTGTTGTTGTAGACTGTTCACCCTCAGCACATTAAAATCTGAATGAATATTCTGCTTATATATACAACTTTTATTTGTTAAAAACAAAAACTTCAAGCTCATTTTTCTACTATTTTCAAATTGTCAGTTCTTTTTTGCCCCCTCTGCTTTTCCTATATCTTACAGAAGACATTGATCTACACTGCCAGTTTTTCCGACGGATCCTGTCATACTCAGTCAAAATAAGGTTGATCATCTGCTCAGGAGTCTAACATATGTGCTCAAGAATTGGTAATTAGAAAAGCAAAAAGTCCAAAGATTAAACCCAGGAGTTTGCTTACTCTCTCCATGTCTTATATCTTATCTAAATCTTTCAACAGTGCCATCCAACCAGTCTGAGGCCTTGACTTGCTTATAAATTCATACTCAAAAATGAGCTTGGTTACAGAAGATGAAGATTTCTTACCAAAGAAAGGAGGGACAATTTCAACACACCTGGCTCTACCAACCCTGGTGCTCCCAGACAAAGTATAGATTGACAAACAGACTCTCAGGTCTGGATTGAATGTGGCCTTCTGAGCTGACTGTTCTTGGGCAAATGAACAGAAAAATGAGAGCTACTATACCTGACTGGCCATCTTAGATCAGAAAACAGTATTCAGAGTGTTTTAAGCAGCTTTTTCACTTAAAGGAACACGGTGTGACTAAAGAATTCAACCAGAACAATTGTAGGGGAGGAAAAGTTTATTTAAGGGCTCACGGTTTCAGAGGTCTTAGTCTATAGAAGGCCAGCTCCATTCCTCAGGGCTCAAGGTGAGGCTTCCTCATGGAGGAAGAGTGTGGCAGATGGAAGCAGCTCACATGATGATGAGAAAGTGGAGAAAGAGAGACTCCACACTCCAGATACAAAATATATACCCCAAAGCCACATCCCCAGTGAACCACTTCCTCCAGCCACACCCCACCAGACTCCAGTTAACACTCAGTTAATCCCATCAGGGATTAATTCACTGATTAGGTTAAGGATATAACCCAATCATTTCTCCTCCAAACCTTCTTGTATTGTCCCACATGGGAGCTTTTGGGGGACACCTCACATCCAAACCACAACACAGAGTAAGCCCTGTAGAATAATTCTGGAGTACCCTGGGCAAAAACTAATTTATAGATCTTCATTTATTAATCTGCCACATTATATCCTGTCTATTGGTATGGCTGGCCCTGATGAAGTTACTCTGCAATTTGATTCACCTGTCTCAGCTCCTCATGCTTTTGTTAACATGTTGCTGCAATCAGACTGACGGACTTTGAGAAGACAACTGCCAATTCCATCAAGGATTCCACACTTCCCCCTAAAAGGACTTAATGTTCACAACAGGAAAGCATCACGCTGCACGCTCCTAGTGGGGAGTAAGCTACACTTGACCATTTTGGGCACCTGGGACCTCTTCTGCCAGATCTGAAAGGGAAAGTACAGCACCCTGAAAGCACATCCATTTCTCTCTTCTGCAGCAAAAGAGATGAGCCTGGTTCACCAGTACTCACAGGAAGGTACCAGTTCAACTTGGCCAAAGACTTAAAGGAACACAAGAAAAGTTTTCCACTGAACTTAGTAATTTACCACTGACTCAACTAGCCATGTAGAACTATTTACCAGTAGGAACCTCGTGGTGCACCTTCATGTCACCAAGATAGGGGTATCTCAGGCTTAGCTGAGTTTGCTTGCATTGAAACTCTGGTATCATCCAAAGTATGCTATTGGGCATGATTACTATTCCAGTCCAATGGATTATAGGCTTCCTGAGAACAGGAAAAAACATCCCTCGTGGTGGTTTTTAAAACAATTTTATTAATCCAAGTTCATGATCAGAGATTAAGTTTTCTCAATGTCTGGTTGTATCCTGAACATCATTTGTTTTTGATTGCTCAGCATCCATTCCATCTCATTGTAACAATTTCATGATATTTCTTAGAATTGTATCTTCCTATTTGTAGTCCATGTGACTTGGATAGTGTGATCCAACCTTGAATTTCATGGGTATACATGTAATTCAGTCCTCATCAATCAGCAAAATCCATCTTCTTGATCATAGCTATTGGTTCAGAAATAGTTATGTGGTTCAAGTTGGTCCAGTGTTAACCCTGGGAGTTTCACTGAATTGTGAAATTTTGTTTACTCATGTGCTTTAGCTTTGTAGGAAAAAACCCAAACAACGAGGCCTACCGTGTTGAATGAGCCACTCTGAGAATGAAGCCAGTGCAGAGGAAAGCAGAGAGATTTGAGATTTGAGTCCTAATGCCAGCATTTATGCACCTGGATCCAACTGTGCCTGAAGCTAGTATATCCCCTCAATTTTCTCATTATTTGAACCAATAAATACCCTTTTTTGCTTATGTAAAAAAAAAATCATCAAGCATCTGACTACTCCAAGAGAACCATATGCTCAATCAGGATAAAGCAACCTGTTTCATACCCCAGAGTCTAGTACATATTTTTGCCCTGTAAACCTGCAAAACTCCTGAGACTATTTGAATTCTGTAGTGAAAACTGTGCATAGTTGCCCATCTAATTTGATAAGTTGAGCACCTATTTTATAGTAACAGTGAATACTATAAATATTCCCTCAAACCCAGTATTTGCACCAAATATGCCAGTCTCTGATCTGCCACTGATATAAGTGTCAGATGATATAAGATTCATTCTGTGGTACCACTGTGCCTCTAGAAATGGGTAAAGTCAGCCCTAGCAGGGGTGTGGCTGCTCTATTCCAGGCCTACTGTCCTTTGTAAGATGAGGCATAAATCTCCCACTTTCTAGTTCTTCTGGTCTACCTGCCAAGCCTCACTTGCAGAGTGTGTGGCTAAATGTCAACTCTTAAGGCAGATGTTCAGGGTCACCTTTCAGGAAAAGGGAATTTATATCGATAGCCAGGGGCTTGCATGGCATTTCCAGCATAAATATATTCCTGGTTGCAAATCCCTTCTTCACGTACATGAATATGCAATCAGTGGGCTTCAGGGCAAAGCAGTGTTTATTAAAGTGGGTTTTGTGCAAAAGTAATAGACATCATATGAAAATAGCATTTTGTGATCAAGTATATCTAGCAGACCAACTTCTCTGTCTTCAATATACGACTGTACATTGTAAATGCCCAAGATGGGGATATTTGCAATAAGTGTTATTAACTAAATTTACTTGGTCACCAAACACTTTGACGCACATAGTTCCTAAGGCTGTTGCTAGGCAGAGAACACTTTGACAAATGCAATGGCAGCTCACACCTCTCTTTTACAGTTATGTTGTTCAGTGGTTCTGACCACTGTGGTTTGGAGATACAAAAGATATTAGCTTATTGAAGCTAAGCCACTGAGAAGCAGCAACTTGTATCCCTACTGGGGCAGCAACTCATCTTTCCTGTAAATTTCCAGATACTAAGACATCAATGGTTGGATTATTGCCACTGCTCATTTCACAGCTGAGTTCTTATGACTTTGTTAATTTGTCTAAGGACTAAGTTGTTTCCTCTTATTTGTTTTTGAAACCAACAAACTTCAGTATTCTAAAAGATGGTAGGGCCAGGTGCTGTGTTGAGCACCTGTAATCTCAGTGATTTGGGAAGCTGAGGCAGGAGGATTGCAAGTTCAAGCCTAGCCTCAGCAACTTAGCAAAACTCTATCTCAAAATTAAAGATAAAAAAGGGCTGGGGTGTAGCACTGGTAAAGCACCCCCAGATTCAATGCCAGTACACACACACAAAAAAAAAAGATGTCAGGTATCATATGAAGCACCTCGGTGTGTTTTCAGGTGAAAAAAATGGTCATTAGTTCATTATTATATCAATCCATCCACCTCTACTCAGTCCCTACTATGTTCTGGCCCCTAGGGAAACATGGAGTTGAGTAAGGCAAATTTCCTACCCTTCAATATCTTCTGTTCCTACCCCTTCAGTATCTTCAATACCCCTTACTTGATATCTTCAGCCCTTTATGTTCTAGAAAAAAGAAATGCTATAGTAATTTGTAGATAAAGGGAACCAATTGGAGTTGAATGAAGTAAGCATCTCCCTCAGTTTTAGAGCTATGAGGTGAGAAACTGTTCCATGGCTGCAGGATAAGGGAGGAAAATCATGACTTCACTTTTGCCTAATTTCAGTAAATTTCTTGGAAAAAGTGGCATTTCAAAAGATCTGAAATAAGGACACCGAGCCAATTTCAAGACAAAATGTTTAATAATGATTCAGGCTTGGAATGATAGGATAGTGGATGGAAAGAGACGATCAGCACCTACAGCTTAGAGGCAGTAACACTGGAGGTCCTAGACCTCTTTGTTCACTGGTAAAGATAGCATCTCCTGTATTAATTCCCACCACTGAGAACTGTCAAGCCAGTGTTTCATTATAATCTTGGCCCTCAGATAGCACAGTTCATCCAAGGATGACAGGGTTTTTATGAACAGAAATTAGGCCTTGAACCAAGTTTGTAATAAATCATAAGCTTCATCACATAGGTGAGGAAAAGCAGACAGGCTTCTGCATGACGGATTTGTCATGGAGCAAGAGGGCTGGCTCTGTGCAGCCCTTTCAGAAGGATTCCACTTAAATTCTGACTGACTCACATGGTGACTTTCTTCAGGGGAAATCAGGTGGAAGGAGGACAATAAAAGACAAAGGATAAAAAGGAACAATTAGAGGTGGACATTTCTTTTCCATCCACTACTCCATCAAATCATTTAGACTCCCCAGGGAAATGTTAGCATGATATGATGCTTAATAAACATGAAAGGAAAGGATAAAATTACTTTTCCATTCAAGCGTAAGTAAGTTCTATGTGAAAAACTGGAGAGTTTTCTCCTCTTACGTGAAATAAACAAAAAGCCTGTAAATAATGTTAGGATATGACCTCATTGTGAATAAAAATATTTGTATTGTTGTATGTAAAATGGCAGGTAAGCCATTCACAACTAGCGTGGGCAACAGGAAACACAAACAGAAGAGAGAACAGGAAATGCAAATGCAGTGGTAATAATAGACTTGGATTAACACCATTTCAGTGCTTTCAAAGGAGCTCAGCAAACTTCACGTTTAACCAATTCAACGCACGCCTTTGCCAAGGACGCAGACGCAGCCCATCCATCTGCAGGCCTGCAGTTTCCTAAGGAACATCTCTGAGATGGCTCCTTTCTCTTGTCCTTCATGCAGAAGCCGGTCTTGTCTTCGCCTCCTAACACTGTGGCCACCATTGTGTGGCCAGCAGGCTTGGTGAGGCTGTGCTGTGTACGGTCACTCTGTTAGGAGCCACCTCATCTGATTTTGCCACGTTCATGCACTCATACATGTTTTTCTCCATCTGTAACTGAAGACACGACCGATGATTAATAAGATGACCCTTGCTGAGCCTAAACAAGGAACTTCAGACTTATCCTGCTTTGTTGGGTGACCTGCTGAGGCAGGTGTCTGCTGGGTTCCTTTGAGTGGTTTGAAATCTTTTGCTTGGAATGAAAGGGAGAGGTGGTACCTAAACTTATTGATCAGGAGTTAAAATATGTATGGCTGAACCTCTCTGGTTCTGTGGACAATGTTTAAGCCATTCAAAGAGAGAAATGCTGGTCAAGTTGTTTTTGTAAAGTGATCTGTAACTCTGGGACATGATTATAGGATGGAAGGTCTAAGGGAGATACCCCAACAATGTTGCTTAGTCCTTCTACCCACCCCCCACAGGTGACAATATATTGCAAAACCAGAGAGAGATCACTTTCCCTCCTACTGCAGAAAACTTAGCTTTTGTCTGGCCCCCTGAAGCCTGGCAACTTTGAGTACAGCAACCTGTGATAGAGCAACCCAGGCTAGCCAGGAACTCAGTATGGATTAATAAGCGGGCCATTAAATACTCTAAGGAGAATGAATGAAAAACATTGAAAAGACCGAGTCAGGTAAGAGTTTAAGATAGAAAATGCTCTCTGTGTGCTCTGCTCTTCTGTGGGCACAGCTAGCCAACGCTTTCCAACCCTTGTGCACAACTGTGTGACTGACTGTTCCTGGCCAGCGAAGTATGGGTGGAAGTGTTAGGTGCCACTTTCAGGCCTGGCTCCTAAACTCTGCCATGGCTTCCATACCCTCTTTCATCAGCAGCCCAGAGGCAGAGGACCTGGAGGAAGGAAATGAAAACCCTGTGTGATCCACCACTGAGATCTCGACTTTGCTTGTGACCCTGCTTCCATACTGACTACTACAGGAGTGAAGCTGAAGCTGAGACGTCACCATGGAGAAAGAGAGTGGCCAAGGTCATGTACTTCCTTCTTGGAAGTTTTCCTCTGAAGTTTCCAAGTGCAAATAAGTGAAAACACATATCCCCACAGACAGAGGGTCATGGCCTGATTTTAAATTTAAATTCAAATTTCCTCTTAGTTTCCTAAATAGATAAATTTGTCTTCCTCTTTACAACAGATTTATGCTTGGTTTAATATCAAAATAATATGAATAAAAATTTAACCTTCAAGTTAACTTGACATTTAACCTGAGCCTGGACATCTCCAAACAATACCATATTAAAATTGGGTTCCAACCAGGCCTGGTGCACGACTATAATCTCAGCTACTTGGGAGGTTGAGGCAGCAGAACCACAAATTTGATGCCACCCATAACAACTTATTAAGAGTCTGTCTCAAAAGGAAAAATTGGGCACAGTGGCAAATGGCTGTAATCCCAGCAGTTTAGGAGGCTGAGATAGGAGGATTGTGAGTTCAAAGCCAGCCTCAGCAAAAGCAAGATGATAAGCAACTTATACAAAATAGGGCTGAGGACATGGCTCAGTGGTCAAGTGCCCATAAATTCAATCCCAAATATAATAATAATAATAATAGAAAAATAAATAGGGCTGGGAATGTGGCTTGGTACTAGAGTCCCTGGGGTTCAAGCTCCAGAATCCAAATCAACAATAAAACCCCAAATACAAAAATAAAAACAACCTTGATTCCATTGTTTGTTGAAGCTGAAACCATTTAAAATGTTTAATAGCTTAGCTTCACAAAAAATAAAGAGCATATTAAGGAAAAAAGTTTGGAGACTTATTGAAACCATGTCCTTCTCTGGGACAAGGCAGATGAGGTGTGAAGATGGCTGATATCTTTTTCCTGCCCTACATTTAGATATCAGTGAGTTTTCATAGAACTCTGACAAAGGTCACACTGTTCAAGAAGGTGAGACCATGCTAGAGTCACACTTTTGACCCTGAAGCATCACTAGGTCAACACTTGATCTTCCCACAGGAATCCACTGAGACCACCTTAGATCAGGAGGAGGTGCCTAAGTCTCCTCCCCAAACTCAAAACATCCAGTTTTCTTCATCTTTTCTAAGGGTTCTGATTTGCAAATCTTTAATGATGCATAGGTTAAATTTTTTTCCAAATTGGAAGTACTTGCAACCAGCAGTTTTCTGGATTTGTTGTGGGGTTGTTTTTTTTTTTTTTTTTTTTTTTTTCAGATTGTGGAATATTTGCATTTACATAATGGGATATGTTGGGGATGAGACCCAAGTTTAAACATGAAGTTCAATATGCTTTGTATATACCTTGTACCCAGAGCCGTAAGGTAATTTTACAGTATATTTACATGTGCCTGTGTTTTGACTACAACTTGTCACATAGGGTCAGGTGTGGAATCTTCTATTTGTAGTATCATATAGTGCTCACCAAGTTTTGGATTTTGGATCATTTTGAATTTTGGATTTTCAGAGTTTCAACCTGGATCTAGGTGAATCACAGAGACAATAATTGTCAGAGGCAGAGCCTGTGAGCAGAGCTGGCACCATACATCAAGGAGTAATCATAAAAAAAGGAGTCACTTTGGGCCAGCTTCTTTGCATTTTGCTGTGTTAATCTTACCTTGTGATCTTCACCATAGACTAAGTGACCAATTAGGTCAACTTTGTAAAGCCTTCAGAAAAATTGTTGACACATCAAATAGGAATTCCAAGAGATGTGTGTATACCCATGTTTACAGCATCATTATTCATGATAACCAAAAGGTAGATTCAGCTGGGAACAGAGGTACATTCCTGTAATCCCAGAGACTTGGGAGCCTGAGGTAGGAGGATCGCAAATTTAAGGCCAGCCTGTGAATTTGGCAAGACCCTATCTCAAAAGAAGGGATAAAAAGGACTGAAGATATAACTCACTGGTACAGCACTTGCCTAGTGTGCACAAGGCAATCTCCAGTACTACAAGAAATAAAGAAGGTGGAAACAACCCAAGTGCCTGTTGATGGATGAATGAATAAACACAATGTAGTTCAATACATGTGATGGAATATTATTCCGCTTAAAAAGAAAGGAAGTTCTAACATGCTACAACTTAGATGAATCTTGAGAACATTACATTAACAAAATAATCCAGTATCAAAAAGACAAATATTATATGATTCTATTTATATGAATATGTTTGCTTACCATTACTCTAATACACACCTGAGATAATTGACCTACTTATGAAGATAAAAGATTAATTCGGGCTCACAGTTTTGGAGATTTCAGTCCATGATCAACTAGCTCTGTTGTTCTGGGCCTGGGGTGATGCAAAAGAGAGAAAGAGGAGGGGACTGGGTCCCACAGTCCTCTTCAAGGACACACTCCCAATTACCTAAGACCTCCCACCAGGCTCCACCTCTTAAAGTCTCACCATCTCCCAGTAATGCCACACTGGTAATAAGCTTCTAACCTGTGGGCTTTTGGGGGATGTTCCTGATCCACACTCCACGGGAAGGTACTTACTGTGTGGGCCCAGGGGCTGAGTAGAGTGGAGAACAGGGAGTTATCATGTGATGGGTACAGAGTGTCAATTTGAGGAGATTAAAACATTCAGGAGATGGATGGTGGTGATGGTAGCACAAGGACGTGAATGTACTCGATGCCACTGTCTTCAGAAAAATGGTTAAGATCGTCAATTTGATGTTGTGTGCATTTTACTACAATTTTGTCTTCAATATTATGAATGGAACCCAGGGGCGCTCTGTCACTGAGCTACATTCCCAACCCTTTTTATTTTTTATTTTGAGATTGGGTCTCCCTAAATTGCTGAGGCTGGCCTTCAACTTGTGATCCTCATGCCTCAGTCTCCTGAGTCACTTGGATGATAAGTGTGCTCCCCCAGCACCTGGCTAAAATTTTTTTTGGTATAGGGGATTGAACTCAGGGGCACTTGACCACTGAGCCATATCCCCAACCCCATTTCTATTTTATTTAGAGACAGGGTCTCACTGAGTTGCTTACTGCCTCGCATCTTTGCTGAGGCTGGCTTTGAACTTGCGATCCTCCTGTCAGCTTCCAGAGCCACTGGGCCTGGCTGCGATTTTTTAAAAGTTGTTGAAGAAGTCAGATGCAGTGGCACAGGCCTATAATCCCAGCTACTCAGAAGTCTGAAGCAGGGGAATGAGAAGTTAAAGGCCAGCCTCAGCAACTTAGTAAGATTCTGTCTCAAAATAAAAGAAGGGCTGGGTCATAGCTCAGTGGTAGTGTGCTTGCCTACCATGTATGAGGCCCTACATTCAATCCCCAGCTACTGAAAAAAAATGTTGAAGCACAATATTGGAAGAGTGTGTTAGGTGGGTGTCATGGTTTTCTAAAACTACTCCAACCCCCCATATATGCCTCTGCAGTTGGAGTAATTCATTAACTTATGTGTTTTGCTTGCACATAAGCACACATTTAGTAATTTATTTTACTGCTTTGAGCTCCTGAGCAAAATAATAAAATTTCATCCTTTACCTTCAAAGAAACAAACTAGGCTTTTGTATTCTTAATTTCTGTGCCTCCCTTCCTTCCGTCCTTTCTTTCTTATCCTAGGGGTTAAACCCAGGGGTGCTTTACCACTAAGTTCTATCCCCAGCTCTTTTTACTTTTTATTTTCGGTCAGAGTCTCACTAAATTGCCTAGGCTGACCTTGAAGTTGTAATCCTCCTGCCTCAGCTCCTGAGTCCCTGGGATTACAAAGCATGTGCTCCCTTGTCCCATGGAGAATGACCTCCTTTCCTGTGTTTTAAAGGCTGCCAAAAAGATCAGCACCTACCCAAGTCTTTACTGGATGTTCATGACCCAGTTTGGGAGGATCAGGTGTTTCCCCAGTAGGGAGGGGCTGGAGTGGAGAGGTGGAATCTAGGAATTTCAGATTGCAAACCTGGGCTTTGAAGGGCTAGGAGGGGTTGTGGCCCCAGTGCTAGGAAGGGGACCTAAAATTGTGGATGTGAGGGGCCGCTGGGAAACCTGGAAAAAAGGAGGACCCCCTGATCACAGCAAAGGTTTTTAAGGCAGAAGCTGTGGTCAGCAGGGAGGTGCCCACTCATGTACATACTGTAGCTGGCAACCAGCGGGGGAGCACCCTCCTGTCTGTGGAGAGCAGGCCATGCCCTCCTCTGAGTTCCTCCATGATGTAGAGAACAGCAGTTTTCAGGCTGTGCCTAAACCTTCATTGCTCCATTTCATAAAGCAGTAGTTTGCCACAAGCTGCTCCATTTTGAGTTTCAGTGCTGAGGTGCAATGGCTCCATCCTTTATACAAGTAAACAATCACCATCTGCTTTATGACACAACCATAAGGCCTCAAGAGAAATAAATTGATCATGCTGATAAGAATGACCACCCAAGAACTTATTAAATTAGTCAGATGCACATGGATGTATGGGCGTATCAAACTCATATGGGAAATATCAGACTCACACTAGACCACCAAGTGATGCAACCCCCTTACTTGATACCCATAAATGGAGGGACACGCCAAGACTGGCCATGGTGGCACCCTGACCCCATCACCTGGTCACTTGTCACAAGCCTTGCCCAGGAAAACCCCCACAACATTCAAACCTCCAAATCTCTGAACTTGTGCTTTAGCAAAAGGTAGTTTCTCATGCCTGTGATGACCACACAAGTCCCATTCCAAGCTGATACTCCAAGCTGACACTATGAAACTGCCAACTGTCTGGACTTTGGCAAAGTTCCTGCACTTTGACAGCTCTGCACCCTGAACAAGTTCTTGGGCTGGTTCTTAATCTTATTTGACCACCTACAGGGACTCTTTGCATTCATATCTGCTCTTTGCATGGGCTCTCAGTCCGGCCTTCTGAGCCCTTGTGTCTGCCTTAATCCTTCAGCCCCTCTGTAACTCATATGTGTGTGTGTGTGTGTGTGTTTGTAAAATTGTGTGAAGTGTGATGTGTGACTTGAATGTTATAGATATTAGAAATTAAGATTGGAATAAAAGAGCCTGCGGTTATCCAGATTAGAATTACCAGGTGACCCACAAGTCTTCAGTGGACTGCCCTGATGAAAGTGGTGTAGCCTGTGAATTTATCGTTATTCAATAAATTCTGACATGGGAAAAGACAAACATGTTTGGTCTATGTTAATGACACGGCACGCTCACCACGGAGTCCAACTGATGCGGGCAGCAACAGCAAGTGACAAAAGGCGCAGCACACCCAGGACAACAGCCTGGATTAGGGGACAGCCTTTATTTTTAAGACCATCTCAGCTTCCTATTTTTGTGCTAGTCACTGGAGGAAGGAGGGGGAGCCTGGGCCAAGGGGAAGAGGAGGAATACATGCTCAGAATTGGATGTGAATCGACTTGAAAGAAACAAAGAAGTGTCACTGCCTGCACCTTTAATAAATGCCTTGGAACCCTCCCCAGCACTCACGCTGCACAGATTTCACCCCACATCCAATCTGTGGCTTCTATTGTCTCCTCACACTGTGGGACTCATAAGTAAGATGCAGCAGATGGCTGTGTGTGGCAATAGTGCCCCCTCCCCATTGGCAGGGTGGTTTTTTTGTTTTTTTTTTTAAATAAACTCTTTTTCTTTCATCCTCATTTTTTTTTAATCAAAAACAATATATGGGTTTGTTTTTTGTTTTTTTGTTTGTTTGGTTGGTTGTGTTTTTGGTACTCCCCCAACTCTTTTTACTTTTTATTTTGAGACAGGGTCTTCCTGAGTTGCTGAGGCTGGTTTGAACTCATAACCCTCCTGCCTCAGTCTCCCCAGCCATTGGATTACAGGCATGCATCACTGCGCCTGAAATATAAATATATATTTATGTTGTAGAAAAGTATAAGATAGGCTGGGGATGTAGCTCAGAGGTAGAGTGCTTGCCTAGCATGCAAGAGGCCCTGGGTTCAATTCCCAGCACTATTTAGAAAGAGAAAAAAAGAAAAAAAAAAAAAGAATTTTCTCCAGTGCTGCAACCATCACAGTTAACAGTTTAGTGTTAACAGTGCTTTTTTCTTGTGCATAGTTTAATCTGTCTTTAGCCAGGTGCCTTGAGGTTTCAGGTTTCATGGCCCAGGTGTGCTGATGAACCTCAACCAAGCCCTTGGCACATCCGCAGAGTAGCTGACCAATTTCAGAGAGCACCCTGTGACATGGAGCAGAAGAAAGCTAATTTTCCTATAGGAGACACCAGCCCACTCCCTTCTTGGCTGATTTCTCACCAATCATATATAATACTGATGCTGGCAGTTTGAATGACATTGAGCTGGTTCCAAAAGTTTACTAGACCTTACATGATGATATCCATCTCTAAAAATAAGATTGTAAATTATAGTTAGATTCCCAGGCTAGCTCTCAAAAACGAAGGGAACCAACAATGTAAATTAGAAATCATCTATGACAGTTCTGAACACCGGTTTGTCCTAAGCCTTTCTGAATTCTGGTTTTGAGACCCAAGGCCCAGATCTGAGATTCTTTCCCCATGTCTTGGGCCCCTCTAAATTGCAAGTGTGTGAAGATTTGACTAGATCAATGATAGGTAAAGGTTAAAAGCAAGGTGAGATGACTCAAATGGGAGAGGCATGGTACAATGACAGAGCTAGGGCCTTCAGAGAAACTGAGGTAGCATGAAGGCCCACCCTTCAAACGCCAGTTCTTGCGATCAAGTCAGAAAGATTTCAGACATCTTGCTCAGAGTAATAGGAATGAGTTTATTAAAGGGAAAGAGGAAACTCTCAAGGGAGGGAGTGGGTCCTCTCAGAAAGGACAGGAACAACATGCCTCTCCTGCCCTTTAGTTTTATTGGTGATTCCAGAGAAGTTTCCAGAGAGTTGTGCCCAGGTCCACCTCTTGACTTTCGACTGACAGCGGGGTGACATCAGACTTTCAAGTCCCCATTGTCATGGCAACTCTAGGTCACCTTGGCCCATGCTGACTGGTTCTAATTGGATTCTTAATCATTTTTACAGATTTTATGGTTAGGAGAATTATCCTTATCTTCCAGAATCTGGTCTGTGAAAAGGGTTACAAATGTCTCTCCCTTCAAAGTAATCTGGGTTCCTTTTGTGGATTTTATTTCCTGACTGCACTTCCTTGTAGATAACAGGTAGTTTGCTGAGGAATGTGACATATCCTCTCCACTTAGGCCAGGCAGGGCTGCAGGTAACTTACTTTTTGTCAAAGAAAGCATGTAGGAGTCAGCACAGTGGGCACATTTTATAGAATTATTTTCTTAAGCTTGCATTCCCACCATCCTCTTCTGTCTGTCCCCTAACCGTATCATTCACAAACCCAGCATTGCTAATCTGGGAGTCAGAACAGGAATCAGGAAATTTAGAGCTGGTTGTGATCTGGGTTCAAATCCCAGCTCTGCCTTTCGTTAGCTATGTGGATTTGGTTGGATCACTTAATGTATTTGGGTCTCAGCTTTCTCTTCTATAAAATGGGAATAAAATTACACATTCTTAAGGATTTATGTAAAGACTAGATGAGACAGATTATCATTTCTCAGACTTGAGAATAACTACATCTTACAGATGCCCACTGTTGATCTGATTTTTTAAAAATATTTTTTAGTTGTTGATAGACCTTTATTTTATTAATTTATTTATGTGTGGTGCTGAGAATTGAACCCAGAGCCTCACACATGCAAGGTAAGCGCTCTACCACTGAGCCACAGTCCCAGCCCCTGATTTGAATTTTTATAATTAGACAATAACTGACAAATAGGTGATGTTAATGCCTATGTTAATTAGCCTGATTTAGCCATTCAGCAATATATGTCTATTTTAAAACATCCAGTTGTATCCCATAAATAAATACAACTTTTGTCAATTAAAAATTAAAAAAAGTTAAAGCCAGGTATAATGCTCCCCATGCCTGTAATCCTAGCTGCTCAGGAGGTTGAGGCAAGAGGATTGATAGTTGGAGGCCAGCCTAGGCAACATAATGAGAACCGGTCTCAAAAAATAAAATAAATCAGAAGATTTCTTAAGTGTTGACAAACTTATTCTTACTCTTTCTATATGCAGCTGGTGATGGAACCCAGGACTTCCCCCATGCCAAGCAGGCACTCTACCACTGAGCTACATCTCTAGCCCTACCTGGCTATCTTTGCAGAGAGGGAGCTCCACCCCTCCTCCCTTGTCAAACATCCCATGCACTTTTTTTGTTGTCTTTGTTGTTACCAGGGATTGAGCCCAGGGGCACTCAACTACTGAGCCACATCCACAGCCTTATTTATTTATTTGTTTATTTATTTATTTATTCATTTTGAGTCAAGTTCTCCTTAAGTTGCTTAGAGCCTCTGCTAAATTGCTCAGGCCACTCCATGCACGTCTAGATTCTCAGAGTCAGAGTTACTGCATGCAGGCTGTTAATCCACATTGCCCACAGGAGGCAGAGATTAATATGCAAAACTGAAATCAATGGCCTCTGAAATCAATCAGGCAAGGTGTTTGTTTTTTTCAGGCTGCTTCACAAAAGGAGGTAGGAGGTGGGAGGGGGAGGGTGGAAAAATATGCTTCCCTGATTTGAAGGGTTTCAGAGAAATCAACAATACCAGAGAAAGGTAGGAATATGGGCCTGAAGATCACTCACCAGAATGAAAGGATACCACCGAGCAGAATCTGGGGTAGGGACACATTCTTATATCCCACATGTCCACCAATTAACAGGAGCAGACTGATCACTATCAAAGGGTGGGCCTATGGCCTAGACACCACTGAGAAGCAAATGGACAAAAATAAAGCTATAGAACATAGAAATCCATTTCCCCTTTATAGATCAGTCAGGACACCAGGCAGGCAGAGCCTCGTGATTGCATTGTTGGAAGCTCTTAATTCAGGGTAGGCTGTATCCCACTGAGCACGGCTTCCAGTTCCTCACTAGGAACTGATAGTGATGAGGATGGACCTCCTGCAAGAGCAGGTGGAGAGAAGAGTCTCTCAGCTGCACAGGAGGCCCAGGAGAGAACCAATGCAGAAGAGGGGGAGCACTGAGCGGCCTTGAGATGCTTCTCTGACCCCAGAAAAGAATGGATTGGGGCTGGGGTTGTAGCTCATGGAAGAGTGCTTGCCTCACACACGTGAGGCCCTGGGTTTGATCCTCAGCGTCTCATAAAAATAAACAAATAAAAACAAAGATATTGTGTCCATCTACAACTAAAAAAATATATATTTTAAAAAAAGAATGAATTGGATGTGACTATAACTAAAAGGTACTAGTCAAGTGACAGGGATTAGCCCCGGTCCCAAACCAGCAAACAGGTGGTTCAGGTGTCGTAAGACCCCTGCCCATGGTAGACACAGCTAGTGGATCCTGTCCCCCCTCTCACAGGCCAGGCTAAGGCTTCAGAGAATTTCCCAACACCCTGCTTCAGACTATTGCTAACATCAGAGATCCCTGCCTCCTTCCGGTCTCTACAGTTGGTGCTTTCTCTGTTGTAAGTAAACACCAGGTAGGCTGAACCATCAGAAAAACTGCACATCTGAGAAACGGGAGGAGAAGTAATATCCTCCTGGAGTGGAAGATGCTATAGTAGAGGGTAAGGCAAATAGGTAAAGAAGAACTCAAACTATCACTATTTGCTGATGACATGATTCTATATCTAGAAGATCCAAAAAAAATCCACCAGAAAACTCCTAGAACTAATAAATGAATTCAGCAAAGTAGTGAAGCCAGATTTAAAGTTAGGTAGTCAGTGTAGTTAGGTAAATCGGGTCTAATATCGAGTGAAATCTAAAATGGAGGCCATGCTGATAATGATTCCAGAACGCAGGACAACTCATGGAATGTTAATGAAGTCCGGGAAAGGCCCTAGGTCAAAGTCCACCCCAAAGAAATGTTAATGGAACCCAGGAACAGCCCCCAACAGATTTGGAGATAGCCCATCCCAGAGAAGTGATAATGAAGTCCTTCCTGCCCAGATTACTTGTTTGGCCTACCTGTGTCCCACCCCTGGGGCCTTCCAACCTACATTCCATCACTGAAAGAACTATAAAAAGGGGAAACAACCGCACTTCCACGGATTCCACCTCTTGGGTCCTCTTCTTCCTCTGGGAGAAGTCTTTTCTGCTGTCCTGTAATAAACTTCTAATTTCTACTCTGACCTTGCCTCGGCGTGCTTCTCTGGTGTTATTCTTTAACATTGGGGAAGCAAGGACTCGTCACGGGCCAACAGCGGTAAGAGTAGCAGGATATAAAATCAACACCCATAAATCAAACAGATTCCTATACATCAGCGATGAATCCACTGAAAGAGAAATTAGGAAAACTACTCCATTCACAATAGCCTCAAAGAAAAAAAAAAAAAAACCCACTGGGAATCAATCTAACAAAAGAGGTGAAAGACCTCTACAATGAAAACTATAGAACACTACAGAAAGAAATTGAAGAAAACCTCAGAAGATGGAGATATCTTCCATGTTCCTGGATAGGCAGAATTAATATTGTCAAAATGGCCATGCTAACAAAAGCATTATACAGATTTAATGAAATTCCTATTCCTATCCCAATGATATTCTTCATAGAAATAGAAAAAGCAGTCATGAAATAAGAGACCCAGAGTAGCTAAAGCAATCCTTAGCAAGAAAAGTAAAGTAGGAGGCATCACAATACCAGACCTTAAACTATATTACAGAGCTATAGTAACAAAAACAGCATGATATTATAGACTTGTAAACCAATGGTACAGAATAGAGGACACAGACAAACCCACATAAATATGGTTATCTCATACTAGACAAGGGTGCCAAAAACATTCACTGGAGAAAAGATAGCCTATTCAACAAATGGTGCTGGCAAAACTGGAAATTCATATGTAGCAAAATGAAATTAAACCTCTATCTCTTGGGGCTGGGTTTGTGGCTCATGGGGCTGGATTTGTGGCTCAGTGGTACAGTGCTTGTCTAGCATGTGTAAGGCCCTGGGTTCGATTCTCAGCACAACATATAAATAAAACAAAGGTCCATTGACAATTAAATATATATATATATATAAAAAAAACTCTCTCACCATGCACAAAAATCAACTCAAAGCGGACCAAAGAGTTAGGCACTAGAACAGAGACTCTGCGCCTAATGGAAGAAAAAACAGGCCCAAATCTTCACCACGTTGGCCTAGGATCTGAATTCCTTAATAAGACTCCTAAAGCGCAAGAAGTAAAATCAAGAATCAATAAATGGGATAGATTCAAATTAAAAAGCTTCTTCTCAGCAAAGGAAACAATAACATGAGGAGAGAGCCTACAGATTGGGAGAAATCTTTACTACCTGCACATCTGATAGAGTATTAATCTCTAGGATAGATAAAGAACTCAAAAAACTTAACACCAAAAAAAAAAAAAAAAAAAAAAATAGTTAACCCAATCAATAAATGGGCCAAGGAACTGAACAGACACTTCTCAGAAGAAGAAATACAATTGATCAAGAAATATAAGAAAAAGTGTTCAATATTTCTAGCAATTAGAGAAATGCAAATCAAAACTACTCAAGGATTTCATCTCACTCCTGTCAGAATGGCAATCATCAAGAACACAGGCAACAATAAATGTTGGCAAGGATGTGGGGAAAAAGGTACACTCATACATTGCTGGTGGGATTGCAAATTGGTGCAACCACTATGGAAAGCAGTATGGAGATAGATACTGTAAGGGTCCGGCGAATGTCGGAGGAACAGACCACCAAGAGACCGACTCATGCAACAGCAAAAGGGGGGTTTATTGGAGATCCAGCATGCTGGGGCTCTGTGCTCACTCAAGGAGGGAGAGCAGCCCAGAGCCCCGAGCAGGGGTTGAGCAGTGCTTAAGTACACTTTTTTTAGGGAGGGCAGGGACTTTACATACATCACAGTCCCCTTTAACAAATCACCATACACCGCGGGAAAATCAAACAACAATTCTCAAACATGATTAGTACATTCATTGGCGGGAACAGGTCGGGCGGGAGTGATAGGTCAGTCCTAAGGAGGGGGATACATTCAAACTGATTGGTTTGGGCCCTGAGATGCCTACGTGCCAAGCTGCACAGGGTCTAGGTTATTAAACAACTAAATGGTCAGGGGGAATATCTACTGGGCAGTCCCGGGAATTGTCCTAACAGCTACAGGAATTTCAGGTTTTGAGTGTAGCATAGGAACTTAACAATACCTGGTCCTTTACATTTTAACTCAGGCTTTGCAGCTTAGAAACTTTACAATACCCGGTCTTTTACACTTTAACTTCAATTTCTTTTACTCTTTCAATACCTCATAAAACTTGGAATGGAACCACCATTTGCCCCAGCTATCCCACTCCTTGGTTTATACTCAAAGGACTTAAAATAGCCTACTACAGTAATACAGCCACGTCAATGTTCATAGCAGCTCAATTCACAATAGCTAGACTATGGAACCAACCTAGGTGTCCCTCAATAGATGAATGGATAAAGAAAATGTGATATATATACTCAATGGAATATTACTCAGCTTTAAAGAAGAGTGAAATTATGGCATTTGATAGTAGATGGTTGGAATTGGAGAATATCATGTTAAGCGAAATAAGCCAGTCCCACCAAACCAAAGGCTGAATGTTTTCTCTAATATGTGGGTGCTAATTCCCAATAAGTGGGGGGCACTAGGAAAGAATAGCATTACCTTAGATTAGGTAGAGGGAAGTGAGGGAGGGGAGCGGATGTGGGGATAGGAAAGATAGTAGAATGAAACAGACATTATTACTATATGTTTAGATATGACTTCATGACCAATATGATTCTGCAACATATACATCAGAAAAATGAGAAATTATATCCCATCTATGTATGATATGTCAAAGTGCATAAATGCATTCTATTGTCACGTGTAATTAATTAAAATAAATTTTAAAAAAAGACTGGGAGAAGAGCATTTAATACCCATTCCTCCACAATCTGAGCCAGCATACCTTGATCAGCAGCACTTAAGAACAACACCATGAGTATCTAATAGAGGTCTTTGTTTGTGCTTGGCCAATGAAAACCAAAATTGTTTTCTGTGAAGGGGAAAGAAACCTACTTAGCACTCCACTCTTAACAAAGCCGCCTGCAGAAACAAAGAGCTGGTGCAGCGCAGGATTTTAAGGAAGTTTTAATTTGCAGCAGGATTGTGCACAGCGTAGTGTGAAACCCATGTTTACTCGAGTTCTCGTCAAGACAGCGACAGCCACGCTTTCCCCTGCCAACGTTTCTCTGCCTTTCCTATCACTGCTGTTCCACTGACACCAATCTCAAAGGAACTTTAAACAAAGACGTGTCTCGTCACTACGCCCACTTAGCCTGCTGCCATTTGTCTGTTGTCACATTTCTGTCTGTCCTTAGATCTTTGGAATGAACTGACTGAATTTTATCAGACCTCCTGTGTCCTCATCTGTCACCTCCAGACCTTGGGCACTCACTGACTGTGCTCCACTTTGCAACCAAGGGTTTATTGCTGGTGGCATCCCCCCCCCCACACACTCCGGTATTTGCATTGCATTAGTATGCAAATTAAACAAACCGAGAAACACTTCCTCATTCAGCTGAGAATTCACAGTTCTAAGGCTGAAGACAGGCTGGTTTACTTTTTAATAGATTGTTATAACACCAAGTTCTGCTGCTGGGTTGAAAAGCAGAAGCATCCCAGATGTGGGCCCTTTTCTCTTGACTTTCCTCTTTTTCTCTCTTGCCCTCTCTCTATTCTTTATTTCTTATTTATTGACTTAATGGAGGGAAGATAAACATAACATAAAATGTATCATTTTAAACCTTCTTAAAATTTCCATTCAGGAGCCCTAAGTATATTTACACTTTTGTTCAACCATCACCATTATCCATTTCCAGATATATGTCATCAGCCCAAATGGAAATGCTGAATCCATTAAATAATAACTCTCCATGGCCCCCAAACCTCAGAGCCTGGCAACCACCATTCTAAGGTGTATTGTAACTTGAAAGTGGGTTTGGATTCATTGTAAATGTATATTACAAACCCCAGAGTAACCACTAAAAATGTTAAATACAAGCAAAAGAAAAAAAAATTGCTGGGTGCAGTAATACACACTTGTAATCTCAGCAAACATGGGAGGCTAAGACAGATGACAAGTTTGAGGCCAGTCTGGGCAATTTAGCAAGACCCTGTCTCAAAATAAAAATTAAAAAAGAGCTGGAGGTATAGCTCAGTGGCAAAGAGCGCCTGGATTAAATTCTCAGTTCCACATACAGACACAAAATTATAATTGATACGGTGAATGAAATTATAATTGATTCAGAGAATGAAATCGTAAAATGTTCAAGTGAAAACCATAATGTCAGAGTAGAAGACAAAAATAAGAACAAAGAACAAGAGGCATTATTAGAAAACAGGAACAAATAAGGTAAATATTGTTCTACATCAATAATTACTTTAAAAGGCTTAAATTTTAAAAAAAGAGAGAGATTGTCAGAATGGTTCAAAAAGCAACACCCAATTATATGTTGTCCATAAGAAACTTGCCTTAAATATAGAGTCACACATAGGTTAAAAATAAAGTAATGGAGAAAGATTTATCATGTTAACATTAATCAAAAGAAAGTTAGCTTTAGGGCTGGGGTTGTGGTTCAGTGGTAGAACACTTGCCTGGCACATGTGAGGCACTGGGTTTGAGCCTCAGCATCTCATAAAAGTATATAAATAAAACAAAGGTATTGTGTCCATCTATAGCTAAAATAAGTAAATAAATAAAATAAAGAAAGCTAGCTTGGCATAATAGTGCATACCTGTAATCCCAACTACTCAGGAGGCTAAGGCAGGAGGCTCTCAAGATGGAGGCCAGCTTCATCAATTTAGTGAAATCCTGTCTCAAAATTTAAAATAAAAAGGGATGTGGTATAGTTCAGTGGTAGAGCACCCCTGAGTTCAATCCAGTACCAGAAACAAACAAATAGATTGGGTACTTTTATTGTTTTCACACAGAGTAAGCTTCAGAGCAAGAAGAATTATCAACAATAAAATTTACATAATGACAAAAGGGTCAATTAGAACTTGGTTTCCAAATGTAATCTCTACAGATATTATCCACTCACCAATTAGCAGTTGAACCTGTCCTCTGTCCATTTATGTGCCTCCTCACGGAGCAGACCCCTTTGCAATGTGCCTTTATGATGTGTCTAGCCCAAGTGTTCCTTCAGGATACCCTGTCAGTCCCAATTGGATGCACGCAGGTGGCAATGCAGACCCAGGTGACACACAAGCTCAAATTCCAGCACTACCTCTGCTAGATGTGTGGCTCTGGCAGGGGACCTCGCCCATCTGAGTACCAGTGTTAAGTATAGATAATACCTTCCTTACATATCTGCTATATAGATAACATGAGATAAAGGGGTTCATAAAGTGCTATATGGTATGGAAGTTGACTATTATTAACCATACCCAGGAATTCAGATTCCATATGGCTTTTCTCCATAGAAAAATTTCACTTTGCTAATGTGCTTTTTTTCCTCTAAATTGATCTGTAAACTAACAACAACAAACTAACAACAAAAAACGTATCTATTTTTATAACTTATTTCTATTCAGTTTGGAAAATACATTTTTAAGTCCTCCCAAACCTCTTCTTTCTCTCATATATATGCTGATGCTCTGCAGATGAGCTGTGGCTAATGGTAAAACAAAAAACAATCTGTTTTTTCTTTCAGGGATTGAACCCAGGGGTGCTTAACCACTGAATCATGTCCCCAGTCTTTTTATTTTTTGAGACAGGGTCTCCCTAAGTTGCTTAAGGCCTCGCTAAGTTGCTGAGGCTGGCTTTGAACTCAAGATCCTCCTGCTTTAGACTCCAGAGCCACTGGGGTTACAAGCATGCACCACTATGCCCATCCTAAAACAAGACTTTTTTTTTTTTTTTTTCAGAAGCATAATGGTGGAGCTGGGCAATGGGTAAAGGAGAGGAGGCTTGGCAGGATATCGATGGGAGGGTGCAAACTGAGGACATAATGTAGGTTGTTAGAGTCTAAGGACTCTCGATTGAGTAGATTGAGAAAGGCAAAGAGGTGGGACAAGCCATGGAATATCATTGCAGGACCAGGTAGAGCCAAAGATGCTCTTAAAGGAGCATGAGAAGGAATAGAAACTTCTATAGCTGTGGCAGAACCTGCTATTGTTGCAGTATCCATTCTTTCCCTTTTTTCCATATTGGTGGAGTTTTTAGCTGGATGCATGGCCAACCATGTAAAGACTACACTTGCCAACCTCTGTGGCAACTATTTCTTTAGGTCTCTGAAATGTGTCTGCATGATCATTCTTATTCAATGCATGTAGGAAAAAGACAATTTAAAGAAAGGAGTGATTGACGGAGAGAAATGCTACTAAGAGATCAAATAAGATGAGGATCAAAAGATATCCTCTGGATTAAGCAACAGAGAATTCACGGAGACCATGGTGAGAACATTCCCAAGGAGTAATAAGATCAGAAGCCCAGTTGTAAGAGAAGACCCAGGGTAGAGAAAGATGGACAGCAAATATATGCCCTTCATTAAGTTTAGCTGTAGACTGCTCAGTGGTAGAGTTCTTGCCCAGCATGCAAAACCAAAAAGGTTACCTGTAAAGAAGACAAGAGGTAAAGATCGACATAAGGTGAGAATGAGAATACATCCTAATCGTCATTTCTTATGTTTTCATAATGACTAACAACCTACATAATGTTTTACTTATTGGCGAATATACAACAAACCACTCCAAAGCGTAGTGACTTCAGTTATAGTAACTCACTTCTCTGGATTCTGTGGGTTGATAGGCAGTTCTTTGCTTCATGTAGTGTGGGCTGGAGCACTGGGATGCCTGTTTGTGGGTGCTGCCTGCTGCAGGAGCTCAGCTGGAGCTGTCAGCCAGGGCTCTGGGTTCTCCTCCAGAGGTCCTCGCTACATGGTTGCTTGTGCTTCCTCACAGCATGGCAGCAAGGTTCCAAGAAGAAACATTCCAAAGGTGCAAAAAACGTAAGCTGCTAGTGCTTCCTAAGACTTAGGCCTGGAACCAGCATAACATCACTTTCACCACATTGCTTTGTTTCAAACAGAACACAGGACAAGGGGAGAAAAACTGCGTAAGCGCATGAATACATCAGGCACTGGGACCATGAGTAATAATCCACCCATATAGAAATGACCCAGAGAGGTGGGAGAGATGACAAGGGGCAGGAGAAAACTCAGGGGATGGGGGCATGTTTTATCTTGATTATAGTGATAATCTTCTTATCGTGATAATTATCTTGATTATAGTGAAGAGTTCCCAGGTCTTTATATACACAAGCTTTAAATGTACACAATTTATTGTGTACCAGTTACACCTCAAGGCAGCCATTTGAAAAAAGAAAGAAATCTACTCCCTGGAAAGAAAAATCTTTCACTAAGTGGAAGTCTATACATTCAGTGGAATATTGCATAGCAATTTTCAATGATAAAGAGGATGAGCCCGGCAAGGTGGCTCATGTCTGTAATCTTAGCAACTCAGGAGGCCGAGGCAGGAGGATCACAAACTCGACGTCAGCCTGTCTCAAGATAAAACAAAGAGGACTGGGGATGTAGCTCAGTGGTAGATATCCCTGGGTTCAATCCCCAGTACTGGGTGAGGTTGGGTGGGGAGAGTATGAAAAAAAAAAACACTGAGAAATGTTTCTGATATACTGACAAATGAAAAAAAGCAGGTATGAAATTCTGGGTTTATTGAAAAATTTGTACAAATATGTATGTGAGGGCAAGCCCAGAAAATCCTATTCAAGATGAAAATGCCTTTACCAGGGAGGAGGAATAGCATGGATTTTCCCTGTAGTTGTCCACATGTTGTCCTGGTGCTGCTTTTTATTTATAATTGCCCTCTTGATCCTTCCATGTTTACATTCAGCCTGTTGTCTGAAGTCCTCAGTGGGTCAGGCCTCTTTACTCAGCCTTGAACAGCATGTAGCTGGCCACTGTCGGGAGCACTCGTTTCCTGTGTGGTTCCCACGTGATTCAGGGGCTCTTGTGCCAGGCTTGAGATGGAAATAGGGCTCTCGAGGAGTGGCACAGCTCTTCTGTGTTCAGTTGGTCCTAATAACAGGCTTGCTCCTCTCCCACCTGGGCCTGTCACATCGGCTACATAATCACTTCCTAATCAACCCTTCCCTTTCCATTTTCCTTTTCACGACACCTTTCCTTTTCAGATCCCCTGGCTTAGCCAGCTCTGGTGTCTGGGCTCTGGTGGTCTTACTGTGCTGCTCATCCACTGTTTAGCAGAAGCTCCCTTTACCTTGGCAGGATCCAGCTACAGCCGGTGTCTGCTGCTAAGATTCCCTTCTCCCCCTCCCTCTTGCCTGACACATTATTTTTTTCACAACTGAAGCTACTTGAGGAAACCTGCTATACTCTTTCCTAGGTGTCAAACCACCACAAAGGCAATTTACCAGGAAGATGGGCTCTGCAGGTGCCCAGCAACAGGGAGAGAAGGGAGTCAGGTCTTTTCATCAGCCCCTATTGGCTCCAAGTATCCTTTATACCTGCCGTGATGATGCTCTCTGCTTAAGGTCAGCTCTGCCTTTCAGCAGGAGAAGCACCAAAAGACAGGTGATGGCAGGTTGACATTTCCATCCTCATAGACCAAATTGCTGTCGACATGCCCAGGATGATGTGTGGGCAGTAGAATTGGTAGCAAGAGCCAGAGAGGTGACTGCCAAGCCCCTGACACCTGGCTGCTGTGAGGGGTGGGCAGAGAGGAGTATGTGAAGAATGCGGGGTACCACATTAGTAGCCAACCCCAAGCCATGTGTTCTGTAGGGGAGGTTCTTCAACTAAAAGCAGGCAGCCTGATGTCAGTTAAACTGCTCCTTGAGGTGGCCATTGCTAAGGTTCAACCTCATAAAACACAATGGCCACTGTGCTGTCAAACTGATTCGCTCTTAAAATGCAACTTATTAGGCCAGGCTCGGTAGCAAGCAGCCTGGACAACTTAGTGAGCCCCTCAGCAACCTTGCAAGACTCTGTCACAAAAATAAAATAAAATAAAATAAAAAGGACTGGCACGAAGCTCAGTGGTAGAGCACCCCTGCGTTCTATCACCAGTCCCCAAATATAGTGATTTTTTTTTTAAGGGAGCTCTCTCAGTTTCCAGCAAGGGCCGTGATCCACATCCACTCACTCCTGGAGAAATTTTAGGTCTTTGTTCTGGGCTGTTTCCTTTGTCTCTGCAGTCCTTGAGTTCCCCCTCACCATAGCCTTTCAAAGCTATCCTTTCTCCTATTTCCCTGCTTACATTTCCTCTGCCTCTCCCCCTGTCTTTCTGCTCTAATTAGCACAAAACTTTTTGCAGAAGTACATTTAGCAAGTGACACTTGCTATGACCAGTTCTAATGCTGAGGTTCAGTTTGAAGCAGAAATGAAAACCTGATGTGAAACAGCCTACGACCCTTCCCTCCTCTGCCAGGGCAAGTAAAAATCCAAGTGTGTATGTACGCACATGTGCACACCCACTGGCCCGTCCCATGCATCCTGGAAAGAAATGGAATGCCAAACAGTTCTCTTTCTGAGTTCATGACTTGCATAATTTGAAAATTTGTATGTCTCAAATTATTTCATTATTATGTAGATGCATCTGCAGCATTACAAAATGATGGGAGAAAATCATCATGTTTGACACCCAATGAGTTAAAATTGTATTTATTCCTCATCCAGAAAGTTTCTTTGCAAGGAGAAACCAGATGACTTTAGGAGTTAAATTTATACATACATTTATACATGAAGCTGGGAGTAGTGGGCACACCTGTAATCCCAGCTACTCAGGAGGCTGAGGCAGGAGGATCACAAGTTACCCAACCTGGGTAACTTAGCAAGACCCTGTAAATCAAAATAAAATAAAAAGACTGGGGATGTATCTCAGTAGTAAAGTAATGTGAAGGCCTTAGTTCAATCCCCAGTACTGCAAAAAGAGAAAAAAAGAAAGATGCTAACCATAATGTAAAATGATGATGCTTGAAATCCTTCAGATATTCTAAGTACTAGCAGTAAGGATGTTATGCAGTATTTTATTTTAGTTTTTACAAATTGAGAAACTTAAGGTCAGATGGGTCTCAATTCCCCCAAATCCCAGATGCTTATAGGTGAGGTCCTTGGAGGCCATGTCTGTTGTATAGAAACATCTTTGTAGCCCCATTATGTCTGGTGTACAGTAGGGACTCAATAAATGTCTGTGGAATTTAACTGTTTCCAGGAAAAGACCAATAGTATTAATATATTGAACATGGACATCTTTTTTTTTTTAAAGAGAGAAAGAGAGAGATAATTTTTTAATATTTATTTTTTAGTTTTCGGTAGACACAACATCTTTATTTTATTTTTATGTGGTGCTGAGGATTGAACCCAGCGCCCCACGCATGCCAGGCGAGCGCGCTACCGCTTGAGCCACATCCCCTGCCCGAACATGGACATCTTTATTAGGACAATTATTTCATAAATGTACAAATCCTATATTATTTTCTTACTATTCCAGTAACCAAAGGGGAATTAGCTGAGCTAGCGACAGCAGCAGTTAAATTAAGACTGCCTTATTTTCCCAAAGGGATCCTATCTTCACATATGGCATCAATTTCTCAGAGTTTGTGGGACAATTAGGAGTATTTCATACAATGTTGTAGGGATTTACCTGTATTACTCATCTTAACTTCCTTCAAAGTCCCCAAGGATATAAGTTCAGGTGTGGTTATCGTGACACCTGGCAGGACTAAGGGAGGCCAGAGTGTTGGTGTTGGGTTAGTCTGTGACTCACTATCCAGCTACATATCAGAATCACCTGTAGAGCATCATAAAACCTATTGCCTCCATCCCTCCCTGGACCAATTAAATCAGGTCTTGGGAGTAGGTCTTATAATTTAAAACTCTCTAGAGAGGTCTCCAAAGAAGAACAAAAAATGGATGGGTGGGAAGAGAGAGCATTTTGGCTTTCTGCCCACTCCTAGTTTGCTTTCAGCCAGCAGTACACCCAACAATGCTCAAAAGTTGGTGTTTTCTTTGATTTGTTCTTTTTAGTTATACATGACAGTAGAAGGTATGCATTCTATGTATACTTACATGAAGTGTAACTTATTCTATTTAGGATCCCACTCTTGTGGTTGTAGCTGATGCAGAGAGTCCAATTAATTCTACTGGCTTTCCTATTCCCCTCCTTCTCCCTTCCCTTCGTTTCCCCTTGTCTAATCCAATGGATTTCTATTATTCCCCCACCACCACCTCCCTTGTTTTGGCTTAGCATCCATAAATCACAGAGAACATTTGGCCTTTGGGTTTTGGGGGATTGGCTTATTTCACTTAGCATGATATTCTGCAGTTCCATCCATTTACCAGCAAATGCCATTACTACATTCTTCTTTATGGCTTAAAAATATTCCATTGTGTATACATACCACATTTTCTTTATGCATTCATCCATTGAAGGACATAGGTTGTTTCGATAGCTTGGATATCAAATGTTTATGTGTCCCTCATCAATTGGGGCTGTTGCTGTAATGCAGATTTGGATTCAGTAGGTCTGGTCCACTGGTGCAGATGTAGTTTGTTAGCAGTCCATACTTGCATAGCAAGGATGCAGCACTGCACTATCTGATTTGGTGGCCACAAGCCACCTGTGGCTGTTAGGCATGTGACACATGTTAAATATGGGAGGCCATTGTTTTAGACTAAGTTCCACCAACTGGGCCCCAAAAGACAAGATGAAAACTCATTATGGAACAACCCCTGCTAAAGTTCCATATCAACAAACCCAGGCTAAATTCTCTGACTTTCGGGAGGGAGAGAGCCAAATTCCCAAACAGGCCAGTTTCAATTGGTGTAATAATCAAGTTTCCTCTGGTTTAATCTTTACACAAAGAAGGTAACCTGAAGTAATCTGATGTTAACTAATCAATTATCTTTCGACTGTTCTGTCTCCTTGTCCCTGCCTTACAAGAAAAGTAATTTTGAAATGACCAATCTGATTTTTGTTTTTTGTTTCTTCCTTTTCCAGCCTCCTCTGTTTATAAAACCAACCTCTTCTGCTTAGCTCACTTTATTCTATGGGATGGAACATTTATTTATGGGATGAAGTGTTGACCAATTCTAGAATTGCAAATAAAATCAGTTAAGATCTTTAATTGAAATTTTTCCTTTTGATACCAATCCAAGTTAAGATGCACTCTAAGTACAAAATAAATGCCAACTTTTGAAGCTTTAGTTAAAACATATGTATCTTAATAATTATTTTTTATATTGATCACATGCCAAAACTATAATGTCTTAGATATATCCAGTTAAATAAAATATACTACAAAATTTAACTTCATCTGTTTCTTCTTCCCTATTTAAAAAAAGAAAAAAAAACAAAAACAACTTTGCTACTAGATCTCTAGGTCTGGAGAAGTAGCTCAATGGTAGAGCACTTGTCATGTGTGAGGCCCTTAGTTCCATCCCCAGAACAGTAGAAAAAAGAGAGAGAAAAATGAAAAAAAAAATTTTTTTAGTGTGTGTGTGTGTGTGTGTGTGTTAATGGGGTGGAAACCAGGGCCTCACACATACTAGGTAGGTGCTTTACCACTGAGCTACATGCTCATCCCTTTTTATTTTTATTGTGAGACACAGTCCTGCTAAGTTGCTCAGGCTGTCTTTCAACTTACAATCCTCCTTCCTCAGCTTTCCAAGGAGCTGTGTGCCACTGCACCCAGCAGATAAATTAATGCCACAGTCTGGCTGGGCACAAATCACGAGCCACTTAAGCAGGAACAAACTTTATTTCCGAATGCTACGCAGCTGCCTTCTCTTGGGACACACCACACACCAACCGGAAATCCCTCCTCTGGAAATCCCTCCTCCGGCACTTCCCCAACCAATGCAAACTCCCCAGGAATCCCCGCGAGAATTCCAAAGTAGCGGCCTTCTGGCAAAAATGCCATGCGTCATCCCGACTGGGCTGTGGCCCTCAACAAATTAACTTAATAAAAAATAATCACAGATATCACTTACTATGTACCCTTAAGTACATTATATGAATTATCTTATTTGGTGATCACAATGGTTCAAGATGCAAGCATTACTATTAGCCTCATTTTACAGATGGGGAACTTTGCTTTTAGCTAACAAATGAAAAGGTTTAGGCTTGAGTTTTAGAAGGCTGTGTACTGTAATTCTACCACTGGTCACCACTACTACCAATCATTTGAGGGCTTTTTTGTTCAATTTATATATAGAAATTACAAATAGGCAAAGTGCAGCTCCCTTAGTATTAGCATCTCTGAGCGTTGAAGGCCAGCAGCACTCAGCTCTTAGTGTTATCAGCTCTCCTCCTTGCTGTCCTGACAACTGGAACCAGCAGCTACCAGCAACTCTCTGGGACTCCTCCAGCATCCAGAGCTGGCAACCCTCCATTGTTCCCTCCTGTTTGCCAAGTGCTAGGTGCCCTCAATATGACCAGCCCTGATTGCTGGCTACTTTCAATGTCAATGTCCTCAATGTTATGCTATTAGAGTATTAGGTTTAGCCTATTTTACTGGAGCTAGAAATCACAAATAGACAAAATAAAACCACCTGGAAGAAGCTTTATTAGGACTTAATCTGCAGCACAAGGGGCAGCAAAAAATGACTGATAAGGGTGTGGGGAAGGCTGCTTATATAGAAAAAAGGGGGCTCACATGTGCAGTGTTCTGATCGCTTAACCACAGGTTTCTGCTTAGCTGTGGGTAGGGAAAGGGCTCCTTCTGAACCAGATTAGGGATAGGTGAAGCAGCTGCAGTAGGTGAAGCCATTCAGAGAGGTTACAGACAGAATAATGTGGGATGAATCTGTGACTGAAGATTGCCACAGCCAAAGCAAAAGTCTCCTAGAGGCCACAGGAGTTCTGATGTCACATCTTCCAACCGTGAAGATGTTTGGGGCAGCTGTAGCTGTTGAAGCAGGGGTTCCATCCCAGCATCTCAAAAAAAGGAGAGAAAAGAAAGATGGAAGAAAAAAATAAAAAGTACCCCTCAGGGAGCACTGGGTCCTTTTCTTCTGTCTTACCACCATGGAGCAGAGACCACAGGCAATATGATATGCCTGCCTGGAGCTCATGCCCTCACCCTGTTCTAGAAGATCCTATGCTTAACCAGAATTCCAGAATTCCTGAACCATATGACCCTATGTGGGTCTCTTCCCTGGATCTATCCCCCCAAGAGTGGACTATAACTCTAGAATGTTCCCCATTGGTCTGAGTGATGGCTGAGGGCAGCCTTCAGGGGGCTATGGATGGAGGTTAGGTGCAAAATTCCATTCAGAGAAAGATGAACCTGGTAGGAAGAGAGTTGGACAGTGCTGGAGCTTCCAGTTGTACTCTTGCCCCAGCCCCCACTAATGTTAGGGGCAGATCTCGGACCAGGATCTGATGGCAAGGCCCGGGTGCTGAAGAGCTGACTGAGCTGAAGGTGGATGTCCTGGGTGATGCCATTAACTTAGACTTTCATAAGCTGCAGTTGAGAATACTCACACAGCACTTGGTAGCTTTAAGGCCAGCAATCACTGATTCTTTTATTCCAGTCTTACTTACTAATATCTGTAACACTCAAGTGACACATCACACTGTACAAAACTAGGTTAGAGAAAGACTAAGAAAGGATGGATGTGGCCCCAAGGTTTCAGAAGACTGTCCTAAAAGAGAGCAGATACAAGTGCAAAAGTGTCACTGCAGGTGATCAGATAAGATTGTGAACCAGCCTAAGAACTTGTTCAGGCCACAGAATAATTCTGGGCCAGAGTCTGGACAGTAGGCAGTTACAAAGCATGTCATATCCAGCAGGGTTATGGATCTGAGCAGCAGCCCTGGAGACAATGGGAAGATATAGCTCTGATTTAACTCAATAAGTTCACAGGTGGTGGTGGTGGTTGTCATTATTATTATTGCAGTAGGGATTGAACCCAAGGGCACTCAACTACTAAGCCACATCCCTTTTTTGTATTTTATTTAGACACAGGGTCTCACTGAGTTGCTGAGGGCCTCACCTCCCTAAGCTGATGAGGCTGGCTTTGAACTCACAATCCTCCTGTTTCGGCCTCCTGAGCTGCTGGGATTACAGGCGTGTGCCACTGCACCCAGCTCATTATTCATTAATGAAAGCAGATTTTCAGTCCCTGCTACTATATGTGTTGCAGTAGACCTCAGCCACCTGCCAGTGCCTTCTTTCCAAGTTCTTATCTTGTGAATTCAAAGAATGAAATTCATGGGCAATGAAGAGTGAACATAAAAGAGTAGGATTTATTCAAGTGAGGAGAAAAGAAGCTGAGGTCCTGCTGGGCAAGTGGGGAACCGATAACATGTTGCCACTTAAGAACACTAGTCGAGGGGCTTATATAACTACTGGTTATATTGGAAAAGTGTTAAGGCTATTGGTTTGGCCTGAAATATTCTGATTGGTTAGATCTTGAGTCTGTAGCCTTCATTTAAGTCTGTTCAGCCTCCCTTTTCCTGCCACCCAGGAAAAAGGAGTTGGCTGGAATGTTTGGAATATTTCTACATTAAATTCATGGGCAAAGAAGAGTGAACATAAAAATAATTTCATGAAGTAGCTTGTTCATTTAGAGAAACTTCTTTTGGGGTAGGGTCGGGGGCATTTTCTTAGCTGTCTGCTTCTTTTACTATCTATCCTATTTTATTCATTAGCACAAATAATTTATCAGTTTGTGCCTTGTGATTGTGCTGTGCATCTGATGGTTGTTTACTTGTACAAAAAGGTATAGAGCCATCCTGCTTTGGCATCTGGACTCAAAATGGAGTAACTCATGCTAAACTACTGCTCTATAAAATTGGATAACTTAGGGTCAGGCACAGCTGGAAACTGCTTTTCTCTATGGTTTCTGCTCTCCACAGTGGGCCTTGTTCTAAGTTTTGCTGGTCATTCTGGCCTTTGAGACTCACCCTCGACCAAAGAGAAAAGCATTGCTGCAGCTGTGCAGGGGGCCAGCAGGACTCTGACTGCGGAAGCCCCCTCCCTGCCTTAGTCATAGGCAGACAGGAAAGGTAGTGCTTTCCCATCCCTGCCTCCCAGTTGACTGCTCTGTGCTTACATCAAAATGATCTGCCTGGTGGAAAGTGGTCCCTTTACATTTATTGGAAAACAAATAAATGAAAGCCCATGTAGAAATAAACCACAGTGCTGAGACTTAAAACACCCCACTTTCAGTAAGGAATCACCAAAATTGCAAACAATTTAGTTTTAAGATCCTAATTGGCTTTATTTTCGATTCTGGAATCAGGCAACATTTCAGTCAATCCTAAAATAGAATAATTGTTCCAATGATCCAAGCAAAGAAGTTTGGTTTTATAGACGGAATAGGCTTGAAGGAAAACAAAACCAAAAAGCTGATTGGCTATATTTCTCGTAAGGCAGGGACAATGTTAGAAATGCCCAGGTGCTGCAAGAAATCAAACACATGCTTGCAAGTGGGTCTGCAAAGCAAACTTTACTTATGCCAGAGGGCATGCTACCTAACCTGACTGGCAAGCACACCTGGTTGGGCAGTCTGCCTGCCTTTATCCCTAACATAGCACTTCCCCTTTCCTGATAGGAGGAGCTCGGGTTACAATGTACGAAATTAGCTAATTTCAAAATTGGAATGGGCAAAGGGAAGGGTTATAATTAAAATGGCCACAATTGGATCTTACAGCCCAATAAAATCTAAATGCTACATTCTGAAAATGGACCACTGAACTCTACTTCTCAGAGACAGGGAGACATAGGACCATAACTGGTAGTTAACATCAAATTATTTTAAACTGCTTCTTTTGTGTAAGAATTAAGGCAAAGGAAGCTTCATTATTACACCCATTGAAACAAGTCAAATTTTGGGAAATTTGGTTGTTATATCTCTAATCCTGATTTCTTGAAATTTCATGTAAAGAGTTTAGTTTCATCTTGGTGAAGTTTAGCATGAGTGAGGCCATTTTGGTTTTTAGTCTGATGTGTTAGGAGGTAGTGCAGAAGCTTAGTCCAAAAGTGGACCCCTATAATGTTTAACTGATTCCATTTTATAGTTGCAGAAAGATGCAAAAAGGAAGAATAATGTACTTGAATTTCTCTGTAGAATAATGATGTTGGTGATCTATGCCCTCAGCCTTGTTTGCTGAATACCTGGAGAGCATCTGCAAGTCTTACAAAGGAAGATTCTGGAAAACAGAATAATCTCAGGACCCCTTCTCTTGCTGGGCCAGGAACAGAAGATCTTCAGGAGCTAGATCCCTGGGACTATCACTGTGGCTGTGAAGAATTCTTGTTATTCTTGTTTAATTTTATTTTTTCTGCCTTCCCTAGGTTTGTCCTGGGCAATAGATGGGAATAGTTTAATTGACTACAGGACATGCCATTAAATTGTCCTTGTATCTAGAAGCCTGTCTTCAGCCTTATCCTGAATCTCAGGTCCTTGCAGCATTACCCTTGGGCGTATTGATAAAATAAATTCTTGAACATTCCCTGTAACTGCATGTGATTGTTGCCCTCCTCCGACTGGAGAGGGAAGGAAGAAAACACAGCGGGGGCCAGAGGAAGAGTCTCAACAGCCTTGGAGGCCAGGGCAGGGTGCAGACAATCCTTATCATCGGTGAGATCAAAATCTGAGGCAATTAGTTTACTTGGCAGCCCTTGTCCGCCTGTGGGTCAACACTGAAAGGACGTCCAGGTAATGAGGATTTTTGAACTCTGGAATGAGTTTCCAGGATGGGATACAATTTCCTTGCCTTGAGGTCTTTAAAGGTGGGTGAAAGATTCAGGGAGGATTCAGGGGGCAGATTGGCTGCACAGAGAGGGAAGAATTACTTTTGCATCTTGCTGAGGGAAAGAGGAGCAGATAGCTGAATAGAATCCATCTTCCCTTCCCTTCTCTATCTTCTCAAGCAACTAAAATAAACCATGGCAGCAGTAATGACTGACTTGTGTTGTGTATTTCCCCAAGACACTCACACTCCTTCAATTGGTGCTGACAGAGGCAATCTTAGATGGGAAGTCTCCTGTTGTTAGCACTCTTGGCAGAAGAGACCCTAGCAGGGTTGGTACCCGTGCCTGTAGCTGCCTGGCATAGGACCCAGAGCCAGGCTCTCACAGGTCTCTTTTCAACTGATTTTTGAGGCTGTGAATCTGGTGGAATATTATTGCTGGAAGGGATTCCACTACAGTTTAAATTGCATTTCTGAAAAATTTCTATTTATTTTAAAAATAGATTGTCCATATTATCTCCTGTGAACATTTGCCAAGAGGGCAGGATAGCTTGGCTTGTAATGAGCCTTATTATATATATATTTTTCCCCCCTAGAAAATCTTGCTAAGTTGCCCAGGCTGGCCATGAACTTGTAATCCTCTTTCTCCTGCCTCCATCTTCTGAATTACTGGGATTACAGGAGTGAGCCACCGTGTCCAGCTGAGCCTTATTAGAATTGATGCAAACTGCAGATGCAATGAGAGAGATGGGGTGGGGAGGGAGGGAGGGACAGAGAGACTCTCCTTTGCTTAATTGCATGATTTACTTAACTGTCAGGTAATGCCTAAGGGGCTTGACTCCAAACCAGAGAACTCAGAGGAACATATTGTTGGGAAATGCCCAGCCTTGCTGGAGGCAGGTAGACCAGATGATCTAATTATAGCTTTATCATCTTGAACCCTTTCTTTAAGAAATATAGAATAATAAGTCAGCGTGGTGGCACATGCCTATAATCCCAGCAGCTGGGGAAGCTGAAGCAGAAAGATTATGAGTTCCAAGCCAGCCTCAGCAACTTAGTGAGGCCCTAAGCAACTCAACAAGACCTTCTCTCTAAATAAAATATAAAAAGGGCTGAGAATGTGGCTCAGTGGCTAAGCACCCACCCCTGGGTTCAATCCCTAGTACCAAAAAATATATATGGATATATATATATATATATATATATATATATATATATATATATATATATATATGAGAAAACGAGAGAATATATACATATATAGAAAATATATTTAGAGAGAATAAAAGCACATTTTTTAAAAATCAAAATCTCTTTAATATCTCTCCTGTGGATATCAACTCAAAAAAAAGAGGTAGCCAAGTCTCTGTATTCAGAGGAGATTTCTGTTTTGGAGGAAGGTGTCAGGGGATTGATCTAACATGAAAGTCAGCTGCCAGTTTTCACCTCTTGATAGATTATAAAATGTCCTGATGGCTCCCCACTACTCCTGGCTATTCTTCTTCACTTTAGGTAGCAAACTTATTACCCAAAACACCAAGGATAGAGCAGGGGGTGTAGCGCAGTGGCAGAGCACCTCCCTGGCCTGTGACAGGCCTTGGGTTCCATCTCAGCTCTGCAGAAACAAGACAGGTATAGATTAGCCAAGTCTGTGAAAATCAGGAAAATAAATATTTACTATACTTTAGTGTTTATAAAACAAAAGGTGGTTTATTTCTTCAGTGGGAAATGTCAATCCAGGCCTTGAAAAAAGGCAGTTATATTTTTCTGCTTTAAGGTTTTGGTTGTGCATGTAACACTTACGTATACACATATACACACATATATATGCATGGGTATTTTCTTTAGATACACGCTGTTCCCTGTATAAATAATCAAGTGTGTGTGCCTACGTATGAATATGACCTACACGTTAAAAACATTGGCACAGGCTTGGAATGTAACTCAGCAGAACTGAGTTTCAGCGATTTGTTTCATTTTCATATAATAAGAGCACCTTTAATTTTACCCCTTTGTAACAGAAGGTGGGGGCTTCTGGCTGTAACACCAAAAAACAAGGGTGTGGGTGTGCGTGTGTGCATGTGTTTATAATCTGAGAAAGAAGTATTATGGTTTGGATCTGAGATGTTCCTAGAGTCTCCTGTGTTGAGGACGTGGTCCCCAGTTCACAGCACCGTTGGGAGGTGGTGGGACTTTTAAGAGGTGGGGCCTAGTTGGAGGAAGTCAGGTCTTTGAGCTTGTACCTTTAAAGGGGTATGGAGTCTGGGTCTTCTTCTCTCCCTTTCCCTTCATAGCCATCATGGATTAGGTACCCTGTCATGACATTCTGCCTGACTACAGGCAAAAGTGATGGGCCAAGAGACCCTGGGCTAAAACATCTGAAATCATGAGCCAGAATAAATCTATCCTCCTTTTAAGTTGTTTATCTCAGGTTCCTCCTCCTCCTCCTCTTCCTCCTCCTCCTCCTCCTCCTCTTCTTCTTCTTCTTTTTTTTTTTTTTTTTTTGATGATACAAGGGATTAAACCCAGAGCTGCTCTACCACTGAGAAACGTTTCCAGTCCTTTTGGTATTTTTTATTTTGATACAGGGTCTTGATAAGTTGCTGAGGCTGGCCTCAATTTGTGATCCTCCTGCTTCAGCCTCCCGAATCACTGGGATTACAGGTGTGCACTACCACACCCGGCTATCTCACCAATTTTTCACAGTGACAGAAAGCTAATTAACATAGGAAGGAAAGATTTTAGCAGAGCTAATTCGGTGGTGGAGTTTTCTAGAAGGTAACTTGCCTCTTGGCTACAGGAAAGAAGGAAGTAGAAATGGAAGGGGAGACCTGACTGCTCTGAAGCTATGCTCTGGTGGGAACCTCTCTCTTGGAGGTAGTCAGTACAGTCCCACTGCAGGGCAGGCTGGTGATACACCCCAATTTTTTTCTTTTTAATTTATTTATTTTTTACACTGGGGATTGAATCCAGGGGCTCTTAACCACGGAGCCACATCCCTGGCTCTTTTTTTATATTTTATTTACAGACAGGGTCTTACTAAGTTGCTTAGGGCCTCGCTAAGTTGCTGAGGCTAGCTTTGAACTTGCAATCCTCCTGCCTTAGCCTCCCAAGTAGCTGGGATTCCAGGCATGCACTATCGTGCCTGGCTTTGATACATAGATTTTTGACCTAATTCCTTGCATAGGAATTTATGGAAACAATTGGACAAGCATGCAAAATGAAAGTGTTGGGATGCATATTAGTGAAAAATTCAAGCATGGAGACAACAATATAGCATCTGTCAGGACAAGACATTACTGACTATCCATTATATAAACCAGACTGCATCCCCACCATAGAATAATGAACAGTCATTTAAAAGGTGAGGTAGATCCATATTTCTTTCCTAGAAATATATAAATAGAAAACCCAGTGAAGCTATTTTTTTTTTTTAAATAATGAGATGACACAGAGTGAGTAAGAGGAAGAAGAAAGTGAGAGGCAAGGTTGAGGCAGGGGAGGATGATTACGTTCTCTAGAACTGACTGCTGCCAGCAGGACTTGGACTTGAACCTGGGAATTCTGCATGTAGAGTGAAGGAAATGTGCACCTCCAGGAGCCCCAGGAATGCTCCTCAGTGGTCAAGCAGGTGTGCTTTTGGAGCAGGCCTTGCAAGGGCGTTCCCAGGACAGGCCCAGCTGTCTGTGTCCTTCGTCAGACTCCTGCCTGTCTGGGAGCTCTGCTCTTTGCTCCAGGGAGGGACGCAATCTGGAAAATGATTCATGTGGATGTGGAGGTGATTCATGGAGTCATAGGAGCACCGTGCATGGCTTTATATTAAAAAGGAGCCATTCAGAGATATACTTGGTGTGCTGGAAGGAAAGTAAATCTGCCTGACCACAGGAAGTTAGAGTTGTACCAAAACTTTGGATTGTACAAAAATTTCACCTAGCAATTCCGCTTTTGAGCATTTATTCCTGGATTCAATTCCCAGCACCAAAGAGAAAAAGAAAGAGAGAAAGGAAGGAAGGAAGGGAGGGAAGGAGGGAGGGAGAGAGAGAGAAAGTTAGTTATCCCAAGGAAATAACCATAAATATATAGAACATTTAACTATATGAATATTCATTAAAGCAGCTTTTTATAATAATGAAAATTAGGACTCACCTCCATGTCTAAGAATACAGGATTAGATAAATTTCATTAGCTCCCATCAATGGAATGTATGATCTCCCCCCAAAAATATTGCTGTATGGGTTTACGTTTATTGTCATGGTAAAATGTTCATAATATGATGTCAGTATAAAACTAGGTCCCAGAATAAAATTACTCCAATGTTTAAAAAGGCATAATAAGGGCTGGGGTTGTGGCTCAGTGGTAGAGCACTTGCCTAGCATGTGTGAGGCACTGGGTTCGAGTCTCAGTACCACACAAAGATAAATAAATAAAGGCATTATCCATCCACAACCAAAAAATGAAAAAATAAATATATTTTAAAAAGGCATAATAAAAGCAAAATGTTAAAAATACCCTGAATTATATATGATGATCTTTTTCTATCTTTACTGAATGTCACTTGAAAAATATATATATATATATATATATATATATATATATATATATATATATATATATATATATATTTTGGTACTAGAGATTGAACCCAGGGCCTCACACACAGAGCGTTTGCTCTACCACTGAGCTGCAACCAAGCTCTTTTTATTTTATTTTGAGACAGGGCCCCACTAAGTTGCTGAGTTGACCTCAAATTGTGATCTTCCTACCTCAGCCTCCCAAATAACTGGGATTACAGGCATGTGCCACTGTGCCTGGTGAACATGTCACTTTTGAAATTAGAAATGAATAATATTTTTATGCTTTTATTTTTTAAAGGCAAGGGAACCCAAAATATACCTATGCTAGAAAACATCCTGTGCTATGGTTTGGATATGGCTCAAGTATGTCCCTCAAGGGTTCATGTGTTAAAATTTAATCCAATTAAATAGTAAGAGGGTGAAAATTTAGTCCAACTATAATATTTAGAGTCATAACCTTTTGAATGTGATTATAATTAAATCAGATCATTAGGTTGAAGCCCTCATGACTGAATCTGAGTGACCTTATAAGAAGAGGGAGAAATACCAGGATACATACATATGTTCCAAGTCTCTTGCCATGTAATGTCCTGCATTGCCTTAGGACTAGCCAGTAAGAAAACCATCACCAGAGGTAGCCCTGGATCTTGAACTTCCAGACTCATGAACTCTTTTCTTTATAAAGTTACCTGGCCTTGGGTTTTTCATTACAGAAATGCAAAACAATGCTTTTAACTGCACAAGAACATGTAACCACATCTTTGTGCCTTACTATAACTCTAACACTTAACATAATTCTTGTCATGTGAAAATTGTTTGTAAATATTTGTTAAGTGTATGAATGAATAAATGTAAGGACAAGAAAAGTGGTAGTAATAGAAGGCTCAAGATAGAGGAGAAACTCACAACAAACTCTATATACAATTGTCTGGTCTCTTCCATGTCAATTTGATATTTAAGCTTCGTGGGATGGGACTCACTCATCTTTGGTTGCCTCTCAGGGCCTTTCCTATAGTAAGAGGAGCTCTATAAATATTGCATGAAACTATAAATGATGGCATCTCTTCCTCTAACTGGAATGATATCTATAGACTTCCCCACAGCTGCTGAATGCTTGCACTGATGGTAGATGATATGTAAGAACTGGAATTATAGTCATTGCAATAAGAAGTTATACTGTTGGGGAAGTTTTGCTATAAAGTAACAGAAAGAAAACAAAATAAGAGTGGCTTAAAAATTAAATCTATTTTCTTCAAATGTTGAAGGAATCTAGAGGCAGGCAGCCCAGGATTAAAATATAGCCCTATGGTGCCAAGGACTCAAGGTTCTTGTATCTTTTTCTTCGGCCACAAGTGGCTTCCAATCCCAAGTTCACCTCATGGTCCAAAATGGCTTCTGAAGTTCCATTTATTACACCAACATCCGAATCAGCAGGAAAGAGGAAGAGCTGTAAAGAAAGGACAGCGGCTGAGCATGGTGGCGCATACCTGTAATCCCAGCGGCTCAGGAGGCTGGGAAGATCACGAGTTCAAAGCCAGCCTCAGCAACTTGGTGAGGCTCTAAATAACTGAGTAAGACCCTGTCTCAAAATAAAATACAAAAAAGGGCTGGGGATGTGGCTCAATGGTTATGTACCCCTGGGTTCAATTCCCGGTACAAAAAAAAAAAAAAGTTAAGAAAGGCACACCCATCTCTATAAGTTACACACCTCCACTTATGTCCCATTGGTTGAAACTTTGTCAAGAGTCTGGTAAATGTAGATTTTACGCTGGGGTGCCTTTTCCCATCTAACGATTAGGGGGTTCTCTCCCTGTGGAAGGGAGAAGGGAGAACTGGCATTGGGAAACAAGGGGCAGTTTATGTCACTGAAATGTCCTCAGCCATCCTATCACTAGCCAACTTGATTCTCGTCAAACTTGCAATATCTGCTTGGGCAATGTAGGGAAGGTCACCATGACCGTGGCTTACAATTACCCAGAAGCCTGAGACCGATGCTGACCAACACTGCCCGAGACCACAGACACTCTGAGTTGCACCTTGATGGCACATTTCCATTTCTGGCATGGTCTCCACTATTGTTGCAGGGGTGAACTGGGTCACTACCCTCTGCCTGGCAGAGTGGGGCCACAAAGTGCAAGTTATTCTTTTTCTCATGGCAGTGATACCTTATGTCCTGTAGACCCTGCTGACTGCAGAATTCAAATCATCAGAGAAGTCAGGAAGGTGCAGGGAGGGATTCTCACTACACACATGAGGAAAGAAATAGAAGAGGCCAGTTTAAAAAGTTATTTGAGCTGGGCATGGTGGTGCAGCCCTGTAATCCCAGTGACTCGGGAGGCTGAGGCAGGATGGTCACAAACTCAAGGCCAGCCTCAGCAACTTAGTGAGACCCTAAGGAAAAGTTCTCCAAGAACTCATCACACCACCCACACCACTTCCTATAACCATCACGGACCCAGTCAGTGCCACCCTAACTGAAAGTCAGTCTGGGGAATCAATTGCCTAACTCTCCAACTAGGTTGACAACATCTTGTTTTATGCATAGAGTTGTTTTTTTTTTTTCATATTGTATGTGGACCTCTATATTTGTAAATCAATGCACCATATTGCACTGGGTGCCTTTGGCAGGAAGTGTAATATAACAGTAAAAGCAAACAGAACAGTGTAGATTTGAATATGGGTTCTTTAATTCACTGTCATCTAAAAGTAACTAACCTTGCTGAATGTCATTCTCCTGCTAGGTAAAAGGGTTTGCAGGGCTACTGTGAGAATTAAATATGATAGCATATTTATAGCTCCTGGCCCTGAAGAGAGAGCCCCAGAGAGTTACCACTCCATGTAGTGTTCTGTATTCTGTTTGATGAGCAAGTGGTGTGTGGACAGAGTGGAAGGTAGCAGAGCCTGAAGGTCAAGAGCACAGGCCCTAAGTCAGGCACTGGGTCCAGATCTCCTGTCTACCATGCACCAATTGTGGGGCCTCAGAGAAGTTACTTGACCTCTCTAAGCTTCAGTTCCTCCATCTATTAGCTGGAGACAAGAACAGAATATATCTTCTAGGGTACATTTGGAAGAAAAGAGATAATGCACATAAATCACCAGACACTGTGTCTGGTGCCAAATACACACATAGTAGGTGTCAGCTATTATGGATATTAATTGCATTTTTTTCTCTGTTGGCCCAGAACTAAACCCATTGGACCAAAAGAGCAAGCACATTTCCATGGAAGCTCTTTTTAAAAGACAAAGTCATGGGGCTGGGGTTATGGCTCAGCGCTCGCCTAGCACATGCAAGGCCCTGGGTTCGATCCTCAGCACCACATATAAATAAATAAATAAATAAATAAATAAATAAATAAACAAATAAATAAAGTAAAGGTATTGTGTTCAATTACAACTACCCAAAACTAAATATATAAAAAAAGACAAAGTCATTTTCAAGCCCTTAAAATACACAAACAATTATAACTGGAAGCAGCAGCATACCAAGAGTGGGAGCTAGGGTGGGACTTTCCCTGGATGGAGGCTACAAGAAGGTTCATAAGCTGTAGGGATTTTTTTTTCCAGTGCTGGGGATTGAATCCAGGGCCTTGGGCAGGCTACATGATTAGGCAAGTGCTCTGCCATGGAGCTACACCCACAGCCTGTCTTAAAATTTTATTTTATTTTGAGACAGAGTCTCATTAAGTTGCCCAGGCTGGCCTCCAACTTGTGATCCTCCTGCCTCAGTGTACTGAGTCACTGGGATTAGGCGTGTGTCACTGAGCCTGACTTGTTTGCTGAGGTTCTAAATGATTGCTGCAATTACTACTGAGTTTTAGGAATGGATAGGTGAGCTTCAAGTTGGTACATCTGTAGTCCTTTTAATAAATGTCATGTTCTATTGCAGAGCTCCCAGGTCTGTAGTCAGCCTCTGGCCCCCACAGACTCAGTTGGTAACATTTTGTGATCATTGGACTGGCTTCACTTTTTGCCTCTAAACCTTGAGAGGAAACAGTATACCCAATCAACAAGAACTTCAAGTCAAGGGGAATTTTATTTATATTTAAAGTTAAAATAAGCCAGGCGTGGTGCTATACAACTGTAACCCCAACAACTCAGGAGGAGGACCCAAACTTCAAGGCCAGCTTCCAAACTTAGCAAGACCCTGAGCAAATGAAAAATAAAAAGGACTGGGGATGTAGCTCAACGCAAAAGTGCCCCTGGATTTAATCCCCAGTACAAAACAAAAAAGTTTTTTAATTAAAAATAAAACAAAACTAAAATAGCTAACAGAGTGAACTGTGAGGAATGACACAGTTGTATTAGTCAGCTATTCAATGCTGTGACAAAATACCCGAGAAAATCGCCTTAAAAGAAAAGAAGGATTTATTTGGGTTCCTGGGTTTCTTGGCCCCACTGTTTTGGGCCTGTGGTAGCACCGTGCCTTATGGTGGCAGGAAGGCATGATGGAGGAGGCCTCTTCATCTCATGGTGGCCAAGAGGGGAAAGGGCCAGGTCCCAGTATCCCTTTCAAGGGCACCTAACTTTCTCCTACTTGACTTCACATCTTAAAGATTCTACCACCTCTCAATAACACCACAGGTTGATGACCAAGCCTTTAACACAAGAGTCTTTGGGAGACATTTAAGATCCGAACCCTAAACTGGGAGCCATAGCACACACCTGTAATCCCATCAACTCAGGAGGCTGAGGCAGGAGACTCATATTCAAGGCCAGTCTTGGTAATTTAGAGAGACTCTAAGCAACTTAACAAGACCCTGTCTCAAAATAAAAAATGAAGAGGGCTAGGATGTAGCTCAGTGGTAAAGTGCTCCTGGGTTTAATTCCAGTACCTAAGCAAGTAAACAAATAAATAGATAGGTAGTTAAATTAAAATAAGTGATCTAAACTGTAACAACATAGTCACCCTTATCCATAGGAGGACTGTTCCAAGTCCCCTCCATGGAAGCAGCAGCAGATGCAAGCTCTATTCTTCCTGAACGGGTTCTTGATTGCTGCTGCGATGGCTGCCCATGGACTCTCCGGAGAGTTTCCCGGCCTTCAGTCCTGGACTAGGAAGGTATCGTTGATCCCTCTTATTCTGAAGCTCCAGCATCTTAGACTTAAGCAGCTACTGGTTCCTCCAGCTCTCTAGCTGATGGTCATTGGAGGACTACCCAACTTCTGGTTGTGTGAGCCAATCCAATAAATCTCCTTTTTAGAATCCTATCTAAGCATTAATTCTGTTGATTCTGCTTCTCCTAAGAACCCTGACTAATACAACTCCCAAGGTATTAGTGACCTCAAACTAAATGTTGGTGTTTCTCAAAATGTGATGAATGACCAGTTTTGAAATTTTTGATCTGTTGCAGATGGACACTAATATACAACTTAGATCACTTGGGGGCTCATCCGTGTGGTTTATATCATCCAAATGTTCTTCACCTTGTTTAACAAGATGTGCCCACTCATCACACCCTTGAATGTAGCAGCATTATCAAGTTGCTATAAAGGGTTTTAAACATTTGCTCTCAACCTCTCTTCTTGTCAAAGACTGGTGACAGTTTCCTATCTAGCTTTGGGTTGCTCCCTACCATGTCATACAGAACCCCAAGTGAAGACTTTCAGCCAGAAAAAAAAAAATCCCTGGGTAATTAATATGTTATGGTTTATATGGATCTTAAATGTCCCGCAAAAACTTATGCATTGAAAGCGTGGTCCCCAGTGATGATGCTTGGTGGAAGGTGGTGGACTTTAAGAGGTGGGGCCTAGAGGAAAGATGCTAAATCATTCCAGTGTGCCCTTGGAGGGGATGTTGGGACCTTTAACCCTTCTCTTCCCTCCCCACCCTACTACTTGCCTCCTGGCTGCCATGAGATGAACTGTTTTGTTGTCTTGTGCTCCCTCTCATAACATTCTGTCCCCACTCTCGCCTCAGGATTGAAAGCATCAGAGCTAACCCACTGTGGACTGAAACCTTGAACCATAATAAACCTTTCCTCCTTATAAGTTGATCATCTCAGGTATTTTGTCACAGTGATGGAAAACTGAGTAACACATTATATAAGCACATTTTAGCCTCTGAGTTGCTTTGTCTTAGATTCCTGAGCATTTTCTGTGGGGTTGAGAGCATGGGTCTAACTCAGCATCAGTGCCAGCTGCGTGGCCTTGGACATATGCCTAAACCTCTTTAAGTGTGCATTTCCTTGACCTTAGAATGAGGAACATTCATGTCTAGTTCAGAGGGGGCTATAAAAAGGTATGTGTGTATAACCACCCCCCCATGCTGTCACATACAGAGTAAGCCCTCACGCATATTAGTTACTACTTCCCATCTCCCTTGTGGTTGTGGTGTGTGGGGTCAGGATGCACAGCTACCATAATGTAGCCCAGGACAGAGAGCACTGGGCCAGGAGGCAGAACTGTGGGCTCTGATCCTGTTTTCTGGTGATCTGGGTTGGGTCACTGTGCTACAGATGCAGTTATCGGGCCGTGACGGGGCACGGTCCTGCACACATCTTACACTGGGTCCTGCTTGAGCAGTGTCCTTGTCCTTGGGAGTCTCGCCTTGCAGACGGAGGGCAGGAGACAGAGATGCCGACAGAATACAGCAGGTAACCACATAGACTCACAGCAGTGACCCCACTTGCTCCTGTGGGAGTTCGTCTGCCTCTCCATCCTGGGGTTCTGAGTGGGAGCCCACAAAATGAGCCTGAATTCGATTCCTGGGGAGGAGGTTACCCTCCTCCTCCTCGCTCCCCTTGAGGAGAGACTTTCTCCTCGGGACACTCTTGGCCTCCCTGGGCACTCTATGCCTGGCCTGGACAACGCGAGTTGTCCAGAGGTGAACTGAGCAATCACTGCTGCACTCTGCTTAGCCACTGCCTCTTTCTCTCAGGAAGGTCCCCTGTCAGGAAGTGGCCTTCTCCTGCCCATTGCTGGCCCAGCAGGGGGGAGCTTCCCCCGCTGGGTTTCACTTAGCAGGACCCTTCAGCCCTTCTTCTACTTCACCTTCTCAACTATAAAATATACAATTTGGGCACCATCTATTGGATCCTCTATTTCTCAGCAAGTTTTAAACTTGGTCAGGACAGGTCCTCAGGGACCTGGAGAGCTAGACATCCTATACCCTAGATGGACCAAGAGCTCCTCGCTACAGGATCCACGATGATGTGGACATTGTTGTCCCTTCTCCTCTGGTGACACATAAATTGTTTTTTACTGACACTGGTTGAATGAATGAACAATGTCTTCTGCAGTGGTGGGAAGGGGGAGTGGGGTCAGAAGGGACCAAGAACTGCTACCGAAAAAGGGAGATGTTTTATCTGGGCTTGGAAAGATGAGGAGGAATGTGCACTGTCAGGCGAACGCCCAGGGTGGACATGTTCTGTGGCCATTGGTATGTCCCCATTTTTCTGCAACCCTACTTTCTCCTCTGTAGAACAAGAGAACTGCCCTTGCCTCCCTCCCAGGGTCCTTGGGACTGTTATCCAGGGTACCTGAGGCAAAAATATTTAGAAAATATAAACTGTCGTATAAATTATTATATAATAAATACTCAGTCCCCGGCACAAATATGGACTGTCAGCAGAGGTGAGAAAAACAATTTTTTTTAGTTGATGGATTCTTTTAATCTTGTCTATAAAAACTGGACTTTCCCAGAAATGATTTTCATTAATGTCCAATGCCTACAATTAACCATGACGCCGCTTCCTGAGACACAGATAAGGCAGAATCCCACTCGCCTTTGTGGATGTCATGTTCAAAATGATGTTTTCAGAGAGAACAATAGGAAAACAAGGCTGTCAGTTTGACATTCCTTGTTAGGATTTTTTCAGGCTGCTGATGTCTACATGCAAATAATATCTTTAGAAAAGCAAATGAGTTCCAGTGACTTATAAATTTCTTTTTTTCTCTCCAATTTGCATAGAGGGGAGGCCAGTAGAAAATGTAATGGCAATCAGATTTCACTTGTAATGAAACAATGAAGCATTTTTGACTGTGCAGGGGTGTTTAAATAATCATGAAAGAAGCAGCTGACTCTTTTTTCTCTTGGTCCAATTAGGTACTGTTTTCTCTGCAGAGAAGAGTCAAAGGCAATCAAACCTTGATCCCCCTGTGTCAAAAGTCTGTCTGAAAGATGACATCTCATCATCCATGAGGGCAGAGCACATTTATTTTTCTGTCTGGATGTGACATCACTTCAGAGAAAGGCTGGTACTTTTGAGCAGCAATCTCATCTCCCCCCTGCGTGTAAGTGAGGGCTGCTTCTCCCTAGAAGAGAATTGTGCCCAGCTAGGTATGTTCCCAGCTGCTGTCAACAAACAAAAAGTCAGAGAGAGAGAGAGAGAGAGAGAGAGAGAGAGAGAGAGAGGAGCATTAGGGGGAAGAGGCTGAGCTGCCACCTATCAGTGGTTCAGAGGAGCTGGGTGTGCAATCCACTTGCAGAGTTCAATGCTTTCAGCACAGTAACAGCCCATCTGCAGAAACCATCTGAGGGACAGGCTGCAGATTTCAGCTCCAGCAATATGGTTGTGCTTTCACTGCTGGCAAAGTTTCTGGGAGCCTGGGAGGAAAGAAAGAAGAGAAGAAGGAGGGCTTTGAAATAGAACCAAGGCCCTGCTCTGCCTCTGGACAGCCATGGGAAGGGTCATGTCTTAGAAGGAATTTAGCTATTGATTGGGGCCAGTATGGTTTTCTTTTCCAGGACATAAGCTGTCCCAGTGTCATTGGTGAATGGGGCTCACGGGGCACTTCTCACACACCCAGCACAGTGTGAGGTATTATGGGGGATTCAGAAGAATCATAATCACCATCCCTGATCTCTGTAAAGTGGTGCATGGCTTACAAAGTGTTTTTCACTTACAGCATTGTGTATTTTTGCCTCCCAATAATCCTGAGGAGTAAGAAAGGATATGGAAATTATTTCCCCTTAAAAAGAGTTGAAAGAATAAGATCTCATAAAAATAATTGCTCAAATATATTAAGCACTTACCAGACTTTCTGAGTTATCACTTTAATTCTCCTAATTACCTTAGAAGGAAGATACTTGGACTTTCCAATTTGCAGATAAGAAAACAAAGGCTCAGAGAGGTTAAATTAGTCGCACAGATCATACCAGGAGGACAGGTTTGGGCCAAAACTCCAAACCAGCAGAGGCAGCACCTTGCCCTCTTCTGAATCACCATGCTAGGCTGCCTATGTCTTCTCTGTTTTGACACTTAGTCCTCTTCATGCCTCAGAGAAAAACATTCAACAAGTAGTAAGATCCTACTATGGCCAGGTATGGTGACACATACCTGTAATATCAGCTACTCAGGAGTCTGAGGAAGGAAGATTGCAAATTCAAAGCCAGCCTCAGGAACTTACCAAGACCCTTTCTCAAAATAAAATGATAAGGGCTGCAATGTAGCTCAGTGGTAGAACACTTGCCTAGCACAATTGAGGCCCTGAGTTCAATTCCGAGAACCACGGCAGGAGCAGGGAGCCTACTATGTACCACGACTAGCCCTGGGCCCTGGGGATGCCTTTGATTAGTATTTTTTGGGTGTCCACTATGTGCCAGGTGCTGTTCTGTGCTTGGGACAATCAAGAGCAAAGCTCTTTGCCTTCCTGGAGCTTACATTCCACTGGGACCAGCAGATAATAAACAAGATACACTTACGGAAATAATGTAGTATGTTAGAAAGTAATAAAGCTCTAAGGAAAAAAGAAACACTTACGGTACAATGAAGGAGACTGGGGGTACTGGAATCGAGGTACGGAGAAGGACACACTCTTTTCTTTTCTTTTTTCTCCCCTACCAGGGATCCAGACCCAGAGCTTCACACACACCAGGCAAGGACTCCACCACTGAGCTGTGCCCCGAGCCAAACACACACTTTTTTCACTTTTTTTTTTTTTTGTACCAGGGATTGAACTCAGGGGCACTCAACCACTGAGCCACATTCCCAGTCTATTTTGTATTTTATTTAGAGACAGGGTCTCACTGAGTTGCTTAGTGCCTTGCCTTTGCTGAGGCTGGCTTCGAACTAGTGATCCTCAGCCTCCCGAGCTGCTGGGATTACAGGCATGCGCCATCACACCTGGCCAAAGATACACTTTTAAATGAGGTGCTCAGAGAACATCTCACGGAGAAGGTGACATTTAAACAATAGGGAAAAGCCTTTTAAGCAGAGGGAACAGGCAGTGCCTGATTTTCGGAGGATAGCAGGAAAGCAGTGCAGCCATGCTGGTGAGTGCAACAGATAGCAAGACAAGATGTGGCCCCAGTGTGATGGGGAGCCAGGTCCTGGTGGGCCTCCTAGGCTATTGTGAAGACTTTGACTTTGACTCTGAATGAGATAGGGAGCCCTGGCTAGGATCTGAGTAGAGGAATGCTCTGTTCTCACATCTCTGTTTGAAGAAACACTTTGGCTGCTGTTTTGAGGATGGACTCTAAAGGGGCAAGGATGGAGGCAGGGAGGCCAGTTTAGAGGCCAATGCAGTGATCCAGATAACAGAGGATGCTGGCTCCAGGTGGTAGCAGTGGAGATGGTGAGAGTGGTTAGTTCTGCACACCTTTTTTTTTTTTTTAACTTGGAGCCACATCACAGGTCTATCCAGTCATTAAGCCCAAGGTAAAGAAAACTGCTTTCATCATAGAGAAACAGAACACAAGAACTCATGCATGATGATTTGAAATACTGAAAAATAGAGCTGTACTTGGAAAGGCACAACAGAAAGAAAGCATGGTGGTTAGAAAACAACATATTTCTTATTTTTATTATTTATCTTATTAAATTCAATGTACTCAGGGAAATAAAGCAAGTCTCACTAGCAAAGCCACGTCGCCTCTGACTTTTCCCTCGTGACTATGCAATGAGTACAGTCCATAGACAGAGTAACAGTCTTATAGGAACCATTGCTTCTTTGTTTTCCAAGCTGAACTCTGATTTAATCCATTGGGAATTGCAAATAAAAGGAGAAAAGGAAGCAACATAATGCATGCATTATTTAACTATTCCTGATCCCTGTGACCATGGACATCTTGTGATCATGAGAAGCCAAAGGAGGTTGGCTCTTTTCTCAAAGACTGCATCTCTAAGATGCTAATTTGAAAAACAAAAGTGGCCAGATGAATTGGATTAACACTCCTGTATCCCTGTCTCATGAGAAGAGGATGAGTTGTCCAGCCTGAGGAAAGCGATCATCCTGGGCTTGGTGGCCTTAATCCTCTGTGTATAACACAGAAAGTGTTTTGCTGTTAAATTCACTGGATCATCATGTGATCTGTTATCATGGATGAGTGTGGGCAGGAGATGAGCATCATCAACAGTATTTACTGACTGAATCCTCTGTGCAGCACTCTGCTGTTTGTCTTATTCGCTGTTGTCTACACAGTTCACAGTCCTTTAATTCAGCCTGACATTGTTCTTCTGTAAGGTGGCACTACTGTTAATGTTCACAGGTGAATGAAGATCCGGCTTCCTGAAGGCTTAATGGTCTCATATCCAGGGACCATTTTCCCTGATGGAGCACACTCTTAAAAGAGGACTTTGATACTGGATTATGTTCTCAGTAACAGGAGCTTGCTTCCCTCTCTAACCTCCAAGTCGCCTGATTGCACATTGTACAGTTAACATCAGACTCCAGATGAGAAAGCATGGGATAGCAGTTTCTTTATGGATAAATGTCTAAGCATAGTTCTTTCAAAGTAAATTTAAACAGAGATATTCTAAATAATCAGGGTTATGATTTCTGGAAATTCTAGCCATTAAAAGGCAAGAAAAATGAAATAAATAAGAAACATTATAATTATTTGGAAGAATTATTGTAAATAATAAAAGTTCATGGGACTGAGGTTGTGGCTCAGGGGTAGAATGCTTGCCTAGCATGTGCGAGACCCTGGGTTCTATCACATAAAAATAAATAAACAAAATAAATGTACTTTTAAAAAAGTTCAATAAGAGGCCACTGCTAGAAGCCATATTATATCACCCCTGGATGAACAGAACCTCAGAAATTGAACTGCTCACTTAAAGCAAAAGGGATATTTATTATTACAGTGAACTTTGTCAACACCCAAAAGTTCAATCAGAGAAAGGGGAAAGAAGCCAACATGGTATGCGTGCCTGTAATCCCAAGAAACTTGGGAGGCTGAGGCAGGAGGATCACTAGTTCCAGGACAGCCTGGACAACCTAGAAATACCTTGTGGCAAATAAAAAATAAAAGTCCGGGGGGCTGGGGTTATAGCTCAGTGGTAGAGCACTGACCTAGCACATGTGAGGCACTAGGTTCGATCCTCAGCACCACATAAAAATAAAATAAAAGTATTGTGTCCATCTACAACTAAAAATATTTTTTAAAAAATAGAGGTCTGGGCTGTAGTTCAGTGGAAGAACATTTGCCTAGTATGTACTAAGCTCTCCAACACCATAAAGAAATTTGAGGGGAAGGGAATTTTGGGGAACATCATGTCCAAGAATAAAAATGGAGGCCTGAAAACTAAGACTTCCTTATTTTGGAATCATCTCAATAGGAAGTCAGTCATTACAGATCAGAGATCACTGGTATTAAGAACCTTGGGCATGTGAAATTTCTCACACACATTAGCAATCACATTTTAATAAGAAAAGAGCCTATGTGTTTATTTTTGGGAGCAATGATAGAATGATAATCAGGAGGTCATTGTCTTTAAAGGTCCGAGAAACCCTGAGGGATACAGGAGATGGTACAGTGACTGAGATTGTGCTAGGCTAAGCTAGATGTGGGAAATGATACTATGTGGAAAAAATGTGCCTGAAGCTCAGTTTGAGGTGGCAGACAGGTCCAGCACACGGCATGGCTAGAGAAGGACGGGATGATAGCCTGACTCATCTCAGGGAAGATTAGGATAATTTTTCTTTTGGTTTCAAAATCTCTCCCCTACAGCGTTCAGTTCATGGATTTTTATAAGCATGTCTGAATCTAAGAAGATTGCTTTGTAACAAGGCACGTGTGTGCGCACACATACACACATATACACACACGTTGCCATGGAAACATCACTGTGCCTGTGTGTCAGGTGCAAGTGCATGCGCACAGTATGTTAATATATTCTCGGGAAATGCCTTTTCTGCCTTCTCCTTCTGGTGTTCTTTAGACTTCTAAAAAGATGCTTTTGGAGCCAAAATTTTACTAACCTTATCGTCCAACTGTTGTCTACAGTCTCTTTTGTTTTGAAATTTAAAATATTGATTTTAGGTTTTTCTTCGACATAATCTCTCCTGGAATTGAAGTCGTCTGTTATTTGACCTTTCACCTAGCTCATTTTTTTCCTCCCAGCTCTTAAACTAACATATTGGGGATCTTAATACGTATAGCTTTATTTCAAAAGAAACCTATTTCAGTTCCTAGTTGATTTCTTTGATGAGTATAATGATGCATTGGGTGTATTTCATTTTCTTAAGTATTCTCAATCCCAAATATTGTTTTAAAGTGGCCAAACAGCAATTTCTTGGGAGAATGTCAGTGAATCACAAGTTCATGAGTATGGGACTGTAGGTGTCTGGTTCAGTCTTCACAACTTATGTAAACTTGAGAAGAAACTAAAGTAGATTTGCATGCTGAGAAAAAAGTTATTTCAACAGGTGTTTCATGAGCACCTCCTAGCAGTCTATATATGACCCAGGTACCCTTGAGAACTAACTGTTCAACTGTGTAGAGTAGATCATGAGCAGTGCTAGGTGAGGTGGGGCAGGAGAGTCAGGGACCTGCCTTTAGAGTTTACCACCCCCACTTCTGGGCTCTCCCTTCAGTTGGGCCATAGAGTCTAAACTGTAAAAAAATGAGCAACTTGGACTAGACTATCCCCCTGGTCCCTTCAGCTCCAAGACTCCAAGATGGTGATTTGGTTTTATCACCAGGCACAGTGAAGGTGGAGAGTTGATCAGGCAGCCTCAGTAAGGCCAGCAGTGACTTGGTCATATCACTGGGTGGGGCCTGACACCCCAGCAGTCTCTCCACCTGTGTCATGCCAGTTTCTCCCCAGTGCCTTGGCCCTCCTGGAGTGGAGTGGAGCTCCTACTCAAGTGTCCCTTACAGATTTGGCATTCTTCTTCTGCCTTCTTCACATCTGTCCTTTGTCACTCCCCATGGAGACTAGCTAACTTGACTCATATGTTCACGCCAAGTTATCCAGTGGCTGCATTTGCCAAATTCAAAGCAATATTGTGAAATTACTTTTTGGGGAACCAACCCTGATAAAGTCTCCAATCTGTTTCCACAACTTACCCTTTCATAGGTGTTGTTTCTGCCCCAAGGGCAATTATTTGAACTCACCCAAGCCCTCGACTGTCCTGGTGTTGGCTGATGGCCTGTGATTGCTCAGCAGAGCTCCTTCCTCACTCTGGACTGTACTGACACCTCACTCTTCAAAGTCATTCTCCAGATTGAGCCCTCTGTAAATTCTCTTGTCCTTCAAGATCTTACCAGAAAGTGCAAACATTTGTAATTGTCTGATGTTCATCTCTCCCAGGAGATTCTGCACTCCAAGACAACACCATGCCATGGTACATCCAGTGCCTGGCATGCAACAGGGATTAGATAATAACTGTTGGTTAAGTGCATAGCTGAACTCATAAGTGAAAGCATTGTCCCAACCCCTAGAGAAGACAAATGATGGGAATTGCAGGCCCTGACATGTGCATATGGTGAAGAGACTTTTTTTTTTATTTTTAAATTTTTTTGTAGATGTAGATGAACAGAATGTCTGTATTTTGTTTGTTTATTTTTATATAGTGCTGAGAATCGAACCCAGTGTTTCATGCATGCTAGACAAGCACTCTACCACTGAGCTACAACTCCAGCCCCTGGAGAGACTTTTTTAACAGGTAAACTTTCTCCTTCATCTCTCCTTATAGTGCTAACCTGGCCCTTGGAGGGCAGATGCCTGCAGAAAAAAAAACATTATCACTCTGAAATGTCCCAGCTCTACCCACAGCTATTTGTTAGCAGGAAGGCTTCATCATTATGAGACCTTCCTTTACAAAAATTCAAAACATTTTACTTTGCATGTGAGCAAATATGTTAGTGACAGCAGTGCTCAGAATGTGAAGCACAATAGTATAAACCATGAATTGTTGAGACTTGCTCTCATGTTACAATGAAGCTTTGGTAGTAAAAGAACCAGAATCCTTTTTTTTTTTTTTTTTGCCAATATCATAGCTCATTTTCTATTGCTATAATAAAATACTACAGTCTGGTTACTATATATAAAAAAACGTTCTTTTAGCTTACAGTTCTGGAGGCTGGGAGGTCCAATAGCATAGTGCCAACATCTGTTCAGCATCTGCTGAGGGCCTTCTTGCTGCATTATAGCATGAGAGAAGACATCACATTACAAGTCAGAGCAAACCAGCCAGTGAAAGCTCACTTTTAAAATACAGTCACTCCCAAGACAACCCATCAATAATCCATGAATGGATCAATCCATACATGAGGGCAGACAGAGCCTTCATGACCCAGTCACCTCTTAAGGGCCCTGCCTCCCAACACTGCCACAAATCAAATTTCAATAAATTTTGATGGGTACAAATTATAGTCAAACCACAGAAGCTGGTAAAGTCCTTTTGCCTCTTGGGGCCTCAGTTTCCTCCCCTACTTAGCCCTTTCTCCAATTCCTTCCTAAGCAGACACTGTAACTGCTTGATTTAAATACAACTTTTCTGATATTGGTAATGCCTAAATCCCTTTTGTGGAAATTAAAAAAAAAAGCAAGTGTAGATCTATGTCAGGCAATTAATTAATACACATATTTTTGGATTTTGTGATGTTTTAAATTTTATCAGCTTTTTAAATCTATTATATTTTCTAACTATTCTTGTTTATATCTTAACCACTCACATATGAATTTTTCTTTAAATAGAGGACACACATTCTTGGGAAATGAATAAAAAAGGCATTAATGCCATTTGTATTGTCCAGATGGGTGCTGGCAGATTTACAGTTTTGCTGCCTATTCTATTTGTCTTACCTGGAGAATGGATGGGTGGCTTGGGTAGATTGCCCTCAAGTCTTTGGACAGTGACCCAGCTATAAAATATGCTTGTCTCATTCTGTCTTCCCTATTACAGCAATGAAAATCAGAAAATTCATTTAACCCCTTCGTGTCTTAGTTTTTTCATATATGAAATAGGAAGAGTACCTTGCTCTATGTTTGTCTTAAGAAATTTGGCAAAGGCTATTGCAATTCATGGCTGTTGTCATTCCAATTCCACAGAGACATCTGATGTCTGGGCTGTATGCAGATGTGGGCACACTAGGGATTTGGGACACTCTCTTGTGGGGTCCCACAGAGAGCATTTAGAGCGGGGTGCTGACTCAAGGTGTTCTGTGGACATTGAAGACAGATTTGGTGGTGTTTGTTTTTGGAGAAATGGCTTCCCTCAAGGACCGGATCCTATCTAGTCTGATCCAATGAAGAAAATAAGGATAAATGTGTCATTTGTATCTGTGTGGGGAATTTGCCTGTGGTTGTCAGCTGTTGGAGAAACTCTTTCCTCTTTTGGGGTGTTAAATAGTTTTTTTTTAAACATTCATGAAATGTACTTGTTCATAAATTTTCAAAGTCTGCTTGGAACCACTGAGCTGAAGGACAACCCTGATGTTTCCAGATATTCTGTGACCTGGTTTTGTCAGTCAATGATTAACTGACTTTGGCGAGCAGAGATAACGCTGAGCTTTGGAAATTTACCCAGCTTCTTGAAAGTAGAAGGACATCAACATTTGCTAAGGGTATATATACTATGTGCCAGGACCTATTTGGTCCTATTGCATTAAATTCTCTCAGGAACTCTTTGAAACCGGAAGTGTTATGTTCATTTAAAATAGGAAGCTCAGAAAAGACAAGTTGATTGATCCGGGTCTTCAGTGACTAACCAGCAAAGTTTGAATTCAAACTGAACCTGTCTGAACCCAAAGTCCACGGACTTAAAACTTCACTAGCCTGATTCCCAAAATAAAACCACAAAACATATATTTCAGTCTAGGATGTATATTTTGTTGTCAATTGAAGGCCATTTGGGGGCTGGCATTTTAATCCTGATATCAACAAAGAAAATTCTAGAAGACTTTAGAGGCATGGAGACTGGCCATTGAAAGAGACTAGCCTGGACTGAGCAGGACTGGTTAGTCCACAAAAGCAGGGCCTCCTGCTGAGTCTGTGGAGGAGTCTGCAGGGATGCTGCAGACAAGGACCAAGAGTCACCAAGTCCTGAGTCACACCTTAGCCCTGAGTGTGTGCCAGAGCTAAGTGCAAAACATTCTGGATGATCTTTCCTTTGGTATCATTTATCCTTGACGCTCTTAACATTCATAGGAATAATCAATGCCTACTGAAATGACTGACATAGGAAACAAAGTAGTCATTTGCCCTGCAGGCCTGTTACCAGTAATCAGCCTTGTATTTAGTGATATATGGGCCAATGTTTATTTCTGTATCTCTTTTTTTAAAAATTTTTAGTTGTAGAGGGACACACAATATCTTTGTTTATTAACTTATTTTTTACGTGATGCTGAGGATCAAACCAGTGCCTCACACATTTTAGGAAAGAGCTCTGCCACTTAGCTACAGCCCCAGCCTTTATTTCTGTATCTTAAATCTGTTTTCTTAGAATTAAATGATACTGTGAAGTGACAAAGAAAGGCAAATATTCTGATTTTCAAGACTCCATTGATAAGAAATCATTTCAAGGGAAGGCTAAGTTTTTGGGCAGAATGACAAAAAAAAATCTCTAAGCCCTGTGTTTGTAAATCTTTTTATTTTTAAAATATTTATTCTTTAGTTTTAGGTGAACACAATATCTTTATTTTATCTTTATGTGGTGTTGAGAATCGAACCAGTGCTTCGCGCATGCCAGGCGCCAGGCGAGTGTGCTACCATTTGAGCCACATCCCCAGCCTTGCAAATTTTAATATAATAAAAATCAGAGTCTTGGTGCTCTTGGTTAAAGTTTCCATGTAGTAGGTCCAGAAGGGGTTCCCTGAAATCAGTGCTCTAACATACAATTTGGGGTTCTGAGTATAAGCAAAAGATTCAAGGAACACACATTGGCAGTTCTAAGATTTCCACATTTTCATTTGAAAGGCATATAATCTTTCACTTGGTAAATGGAAGCTCTTTCTTTGTTATAGTTTTTTCAACTGACAGGGATACAGGGATGATGGTTTTTTTTCTTTTTCTTTTATTTCCCAGTGCCGAGATTGAACACAGGGCCTTACACATGCTAGGCAAATGTTCTTCTACCTCTGAACTACTTCCCTAGTCCTTTTTAAATTTTATTTTGAGCCAAGTGCAGTGGTGCATGCCTGCAATCCCAGCAAGTTGGGAGCCTGAGGCAGAAGGATCCAGGTTCAAGGCCAGCCTCAGCAACTTAATGAGACTCTGTATCAAAATAAAAAATAGGAGCCAGGGTTGTGGCTCAGTGGTACAGCGCTTGCCAAGCATGCGTGAGGCACTAGGTTTGATCCCAGCACCATGTAAAAATAAACAAAATAAAGATATTGTGTTCATCCACAACAAAAAAAATGTCTAAATAAAATAAAATAAAAAATAGGTGATGTGGCTCAGTGGCAAAGTGTCCCTGGATTCAACAAACAGTATCAAAAAAAAAAAAAAAAAAAAAAAAAGAGAGAGAGAGAGAGAGAGAGAAAAGAAAAGAAAAAAGTTAAAAAAAAAATTTGAGTCAAGGTCTTGCTAAGTGCCCCAGGCTGGCCTTGACCTTGCCATTCTCCAGCCTCAGCCTCCCCAGTAGCTGGGATGTAAGGTGTGTGCCGCTCTGGGGCTGACAACAGCTCTTTCTGACTTACATGCTGAGAGGAAACTGCTAAGCCTCCAAATAATGACTCCTTTCTAGAGTCTATTTTAATATAAAATCAGCCAAAGAGAAAAATCCTGTGGAGAGTTCCAGGGTTTGAGGCGGGGGAGGGGTGATGGCCAAGGACTCCTAATGATCCAGGAGAGGACACATTTGTGAATACTTTTCATTAGGACAAGGAATGTGCTGGGCTCTGTCAGCACGAAGGCCATAAATTTGGATGGAGCATCACACTAATTCAAAAGTCCTTCGGAATTTCCAGATGGTTCTGCATTGATTGAGTGCCTAAAGATGCCAATTCTCTGGCTGGCTGCCATGCTTCTCCAAAGTAACACATGCCATGTGCAGGGCCATCTTCATGGTTGTTTATGGGCAGGGAGCCATTCTGGTTAATCAACACTTGGGCAGAATGACAAAATACACTGAAAGTCACTCCTAACTGTGTAGGCCCCTCCTGGGCAAGTTTGTCTTTTAAGTTTTTTGTACTTTGAAAGGACTCAAAGTGAAGACTATAGGGCTGGGGTTGTAGCTCAGGGTTGGAGTGCTTGCCTAGCATGAGTGAGGTGCTAGGTTTGATTCTCAGCACCGCATAGCATATAAATAAATAAATAAATAATAAAGGTTCATTGACAACTAAGAAAATATTTTTTAAAAAGTTTAAACATAAAAAGAAATGAAAGGTATAAAGGGTGCCATGAGAAAGAAGAGCTGGAACCTGAGGCAAGGTGGCAGGAGGAAGAGAAGGGAAAACAGCTAAACATACTTAGTATGTCTCTAACTGATTGGGGAAACTGGACTACGAATGGCATAGGGCTAAAGGATGAGCTCTGAGCTGAAAGGTCACAGTGGGTCTCAGCAGTGGTCATCCACAAAGATCCATTACTGATATCTGCCAAAGGAAAGGGTAGATGTCGGGTATTTCTTGGTCCTGCCCTGGTTGATGTGGGGCTACATTTTGATCTTCTTGGCCTTTCTTTTATTAATCTCTCCTTTCAGACACACACACCAGCCTTTTCCTCATGAATATACATTACTATCTTCATGCTGCTCAAATAACAGATTTATAGTTGGTTAGGTGCCGCGTCCAGCTAACGGAGCCGAGTCCGGCAAGGGACGGCGGGGTTAAAAAATACACAGGACACCAAGGTTCTTCATCCAGGAGGGAGCGTGTGCGTGCTTTATTGCCAAATTTGTTCCCCTTATATATCTTTTTAACAGCTGCGGGAAATCACTCAAAAGTGAGGAGGGAAGAGTAATAACTGCGTCCTTGGGTTACCTTCACGTCACCGTCCCCTATCAGGAGGCTCGAACAGGTCAAGATGTTCCCGAGAGACACATATGCTTGAGGCAGATAAACGGGAAACCGCAAGCCCGCGTCAAGGCCTTGTGAGCTGGCCACATTGACATGCAGAACAAAGAACTGGGGGTTGAGTCCCCAGGGGCGAGGGTGGGCCTGCTACCAGCAAGTCCCCCTTTTTTGTTTTTTGCATGTCAATGGGAATCAAGTAGCCCCTGTCTTAGGTCGTCCACCGCCCCTGCACTGCTTACCTGTCTCTGGGGAGGCCCCATTCCCCTGGCTTAGGTTGCAGTGCAAGCGTGGAAGTTGCCCATCACTGGGTACTACAAGATCAGCTCTTGTCCTACGTAAACGGACACTTTTCAGTTAGGATGTCATGGCCAGCAGGACACAACTGCAGATCCCAGTCATCATCTTTGCCAGTGGGATAGCTATGACCAGGGAGCTTTCTGAACGTAAGGGTCTGGGATGACGGCACCAAGTCGGCAGGGTAATTAGGGACCTGGGCAAAAGCAGGCATACATAGGAGGGCTCGGGTATTGGCTCCTGTCCAGTTACATCTCATCTCTGGATGGGTCGTAAGTACACCTCGTGGGCGGAGTCGTCCATCTCCAGGCGTTGGTAGTGAACCTGTATTGGCTTGGAGGTTAAAATGTTAATCTGGTCCTTAATGAATTGAGTTATCCTATTTGCAACACAAGGTCCCAAGGTTGCAATCAAAAGAAGACCCAGTAAGGGCCCTAGGAGGGGAAGAAGGTAGGGCAGGAACCCATTCATCCCAGTCCAAAGAGGGTTCTTGAATAATTCTTTTTTCCTTTTCTCTAGGTCTTCTTGAAGCTCCTTGATTTTAGTGCGAACTATGTCCGATTTATTGGCATAGAAGCAGCACCTTTCTCCTAAGGCTAAACAGATTCCCCCCTGATTGGCAGTCAGTAATCTAGGCCTCGCCTATTTTGGAGGACCACTTCTGCCAAAGAGTCAATTTGGTCTTGTAGGTCCCTAATAGTGCCAGATAGGGTCTGCACATCATCTATAAGCTGCTGAGATAGACGGCGATAAGAATGTATCGCTGTACCCAGTCCAGCTGTGCCTGTGCCCACAGCAGCCGTTATCCCCAGTGTGGCGAGTAACGGTAGAGTCTGTAAGGCCAATATTAAGGCTGCAACCTCCGCTTTTTGGGCCGAACAATCGGCCACTCTCTTGCGGATGACTTGGGTCCCATCTGAAACGACAGCAAACCCATTTTTGGCCCCGTCAGTGAAGACGGTTTGTGCCCCCGGGAGAGGATCCTTTTTTCGGATCTTTGGGAAAATTATTGGACATGTCTTTAGACTTTCAAGGAGCCTGCTTTTAGGGTAGTGATTGTCAACCTGTCCCATGAAACTACAGAAGAAAAGACACCAGAGATCATGTTCCTGTCTTAATTTAGAAAGAATGTCTTGATTATATGGTAATATGAGAACATCAAAGGTTTTCCCAAACAAGGCATCTACTAGATATTTTGCTTTCCAAACTAATTGTATTACCAGATCATGGAAAGGTATCAAGACCCGGGAGGGGGATGCAGGTAAGTGAACCCAATAAATAGGACCAGTCTGCCAAAAGACTCCAGTCGGGGTGAGTTTTGACGGCAGAACAATGAATAACAAGGACTGGGAGTAGTCCACCTGCATCACCTGCATCTCTTGTAAGGCTGTCTCTATCAATCTAAGCGCCTTCAAGGCTTCTGGAGTAGGTTTTCGCGGGGAGGTGGGTGAGGGGTCTCCTCTCAAAAGGTCATACAGGGGTTTAAGTTCACCAGTAGGGACATGGAGGGAAGGCCGCAGCCATTGGATTTCCCCCAGAAATGTCTGCCATTGGTGCAGGGTTTTGAGCTGGTTCACCTGAAATTGAGGCCTCTGGGGAGTGATCCCTACCTTGTTAATAGAATATCCTAGGTAGTTATAAGGATACTGAATCTGCACCTTCAGTGGGGCTATAATCAGTCCAGCCCCCTTTAACAGGGACTGGAGGACTTCATAAGACCGGAAAAGTGCTTTCCTATCAGGGCCTGCTAACAATATATCATCCATATAATGGACGAGGTAAAAGTTTGGGAATTGTTGCCTAAAGGGTTGCAGAATTTTTGCTATAAAGTACTGACACATAGTAGGGCTATTGGCCATTCCTTGAGGTAAGACAGTCCATTCAAACCGCTGATAGGGTTCCCTAAAATTTATTGAAGGTAAAGAGAAAGCAAAACGTTTGTGATCCTGGGGGGCCAGGGGAATAGAAAAGAAGCAATCTTTTAGGTCCAAAATAATAAGATGCCAATCTTTAGGGATAGCCATGGGGAAGGGTAGTCCTGGCTGTAAAGGTCCCATGGGCTGCATGGTATTATTAATAGCCCGCAGGTCTTGGAGAAGCCTCCATTTTCCAGACCCCTTTCTTATGACAAAAATAGGAGTGTTCCAGGGGGAAGTGGAAGGCACTACATGCCCCACCCTAAGCTGTTCCTGAACCAGAAGGGTCGCGGCCTGCAATTTGTCCTTAGTTAGGGGCCACTGTTCTATCCACACAGGGTCATCTGATAACCAAGTAATAGATAGAGGACGTGGCCGCATTTCAGTGGCCCCTAGGATAAATTTCCTAGCCCCCTCCGATCTCCTCCACTTCTGGTAATTTATTCTGTAGGGTCCACAGGCGTTGCCCTTCCCTCATGTCTTTTCCCCAGTCCTTTTCCGGGAAGCCATCCCATATCTAACATCATGTCATTAACAAATTTATTACTCCCTTTTAGGGTCTGAGTGGTGAGGATAGCTCCCATTTGTTGAAGTAGGTCCCTTCCCCAAAGGTTTGTGGGGAGTCCAGCCACTACGTAAGGCTGAAAATAACCACTGTGTCCTTCTTCATCTCTCCATTTTAGAAAGGAGGCACTTTTTTCTGGTCTCGTCTGCCCAATCCCCTGTAATACAGCTGAGGGATCTTGGAGAGGCCAAGCAGATGGCCATTGTCTCTTAGAGATAACAGAGGCATCAGCTCCTGAATCTAATATCCCCTTGAAGATTTTATCCTGTATTTTAATGGTTAACTGTGGTCGGGAGTCCAAATGTGCTACCCAAAAGGTTTGAGGGGTGCCAGTGGAACCAAAACTGCCATTACCCCGGGCTGCCTGTAGGGCGCAGCTGGGTAGGGACGCCGCCGACAGCAGCAATAATTGTGCTATGCGTTCTCCGGGAGGAATAATAACGATCCCTTGGGTAGCATTGGCAACAATTTTTAACTCCCCGTGGTAATCACCATCAACCACACCTGTAAGAATTCTGAGCCCTTTATGTAGAGTGCTGCCCCTTCCCAGTATCAGTCCCACAGTTCCCTCTGGCAAAGGGCCAAAGGCTCCAGTCGGCAGGGTCTGGGGACCCATCTGCGGAGTCAGTACTGCTCGGGAGGTGGAACTGAGGTCCAATCCTGCACTTCCCGGCGTTCCCCTTGGGAGCTCCCAGATAGAAAGGGGTTGGTCTGAGGAAGATGACGAAGTTGCCCACTCCCCGGGGCACCATTCCGTCCCTGGATTGCCCCGTACACCTTGGCTTCTGGAGCCCAGGGCGGGCCCCTGTTCCCATTTCCCGGCTGTAGTGGGCGTCCCTGAGCATCAAACTTGGAATGGCACTCGCTGCTCCAATAATTTCCCTTGCCACATCGGGGACAGGGGCTAGGTGTGCCTTCCCGACCCCGTCTATCCCCTTCGGGACAATTTCGTTTAATATGTCCCTCTTTCCCGCATCGGAAGCAGCCTTTGGGTTGGGCCCCTTTACCATTAAACCCTGACAATCCCGTTTTGAGGGCAGTGGCCAAGACCTGTCCGGTAATATGAGCTCCATCGATATCCTTACAAGCTCGAATCATGTCATCAATACTCTTTGCTCTGGAAGATTTGATGGCATTTTGGCAATAGGAATTTGCATTTTCAAGAGCCAATTGTTTAATGACCGGCATGGCTTGTTCCAAGTTAGGGAATATCTTTCCCGCTATCTGCATCAATCGGGCTATGAAGTCAGAATAAGGCTCAGAGGGTCCTTGAGCAATTTTTGAAATTTTTGTTTCAGCATTTGAAACAGGTAGAGCCTTCCAGGCCTGAACGGCTGCTGTGGCTATCTGAGCATAGACCCCAGGATCATAATTAATTTGCTGATTTATGACAGCATATTGTCCCGAGCCTGTTAACATTTCGAGGTTACGCCTTGGGAAGCTGGTGTCCTGATTGACTCAGGCTAGCTCGCGACACCTCTCTTGATTTTCACTTTTCCACAACAAAAAATCCCCTCCAGACAACACAGCCCTGCAAAGCTGTTGCCAAACCAAATCCCAATCACTGTTATTGAGAAAGCCTCCTGTCAGAAACCAAGGACAAGCCTGGGCGATAACTTCAACGAATTCGGTTGCAGTCTTAGTTTTTATTCCTGTTCCTTGTGTATTTAACAGCTCTTTTAGTTCGTTGGCCAGACGAACCTTCACTGTTGAGTTACCCATGGTACGTACCCTGTCTCTTTAAATTATCTTTAAACCAATCCTCCCCCTTCTACCTTAGAAGGTGAGCCCCGTCCGCTTACCCCTACTTTCCAGATCTAGGTGGGAACCTCCAGATGCCGCGTCCGGCCAACGGAGCCGAGTCCGGCGAGGGATGGCGGGGTTAAAAAATACACAGGACACCAAGGTTCTTCATCCAGGAGGGAGCGTGTGCGCGCTTTATTGCCAAATTTGTTCCCCTTATATATCTTTTTAACAGCTGCGGGAAATCACTCAAAAGTGAGGAGGGAAGAGTAATAACTGTGTCCTTGGGTTACCGTCACGTCACCGTCCCCTATCAGGAGGCTCGAACAGGTCAAGATGTTCCCGAGAGACGTCAAGATGTTCCCGAGAGACGCATATGCTCGAGGCAGATAAACGGGAAACCGCAAGCCCGCGTCAAGGCCTTGTGAGCTGGCCACATTGACATGCAGAACAAAGAACTGGGGGTTGAGTCCCCAGGGGCCAGGGCGGGCCTGCTACCAGCAGTTAGGCAGAATATCTCAGAGGTATCTGGGCTAATGAGCAATAAGTGCCACTCAGCATATGTCCTAAAAGTTATACACAAGGAATTCCCTATGAGTTTGGCTTTCTCTGGGTAGTCACTTTTTCTCTTTGCAACAGATGTCCAACACATCAGGTTCTCCCATGTCTTAGAACCAACTGTCACCCTCAAATCCCCTGGAGTGCATCGTCACTGTGGCAGGGTCTATGACATCTGTCACTGGGCTTCTTCACACAGAAGATATGGTAGATTAATATGAATTATGACTGTGTAATCACCAGTTCTTTTAGTCACAACTGAGCTCTCTGGAAACATTGCACCATGTGATAGTGTTGGTCTTCCCAGCTGTGTCCTGCTGAATGAATGGAAAATGGTATAGACAGGCCACTCACCTTGCCCCCTTATTGCTCTATAGCCTGGTTCTTTGCCATTTCTATAAAAATCAAGTTTTTCTTAACTATTAAAGAATCTTATCTTCAATAGACCCTCTGTCTTAGTATTCTAGGGCTGTTGCTATTATAAAACACCATAGACAGGGTGGCATAAGCCAGCGATATTTATTTCTCACAGTTCTGGAGGCTGAGAAGTCCAAGATCAAAGTGTCTGCTGACTTGGTTCCTGGTTAGAAAGTTGTTGTTATTTTTCTTTTTAGATATACATGACAGTAGAATATATTTGACATATTATACATATATGGAGCACAACTTCCCATTCTTGTGGTTCTATATGATGTGGGGTTATGCTGGTCAGGTATTCATATATGAACATAGAAAAGTTATGTCTGATTCATTCTACTGTCTTTCCTATTCCCACCCGGCTTCCCTTCATTCCCCTTTGTCCAATCCATTGAACTTCTCTATTCTCTACCCCCACCCCCTTATTGTGTGTTAGTATCCACATATCATCCAGCCTTTGGTTTTCTGGGATTGGCTTATTTCACTTAGCCTAATAGTCTCCAGATCCATTCATTTATCAGCAAAAGTCATAAAGTCATTCTTCTTTAGGGCTGAGGAATATTCCATTGTGTGTGTGTATTACATTTTCTTTATCTATTTATCTGTTGAAGGGCACATAGATTGGGTTCCATAGCTTAGCTATTTGGAATTGAACTGCTATAAACATTGATGTGGCTGCATCACTGTAGTATGCTGATTTTAAGTCTTTTGGGTACATACCAAGGAGTGGGATAATTGGGTTAAGTGGTGGTTCCATTCTAAGTTTTCTGAGGAATCTCCATCCTGCTTTCCAGAGTGGTTGCACCAATTTGCAGTCCCACCAGCAATGTATGAGTGTACCTTTTCCCCCACATCCTCGCCAACATTTATTGTTACTTGTATTCTCACAGTCACCTTCTTAGTGTGTATTCACATGTAGAGAGAGACATGCCTCTGCTGTGTCTTCATTTTCTTATAAATCCCATCATGAAGGACCCATCTTATGACCTCATCTAAGCCAGAGGCCCCACTTCCAAGCACCATCACATTGAGAATTAGAGCTTCAACCTGTGACTTTGGTTAGAACACAAACATTCTGTGCTTAACACCCTCCTATCCACACAGTGTGTTTTCAATGGAAAGCATCAATCATTGATAATGCAAACAAACTTTCTAACATTAAAGAATCTGATTTGCAATTTGGCCTGAAAGTTCTGTGCTTTGGGTTTTAGGGGGATTGGATTGATTGTGATTCTGAACTGAGAGAATAAAGCCTTAAAAATTATTAAGATTTGGCAAAATGTCACTGTTTTTCAGTTTTATAAAGAGCAGTATGTGACTTAATTGCTATTGCTAGCAAAATACCTTTGTGGATCCATGTGGACAAATACAGGAGAAACAGCAGTGGGGTAGGGAGGCAGATAGTTTGGGGGCATTTAAACTCTCTTCTACTAAGTGAACCGACAATTCTGCTCGTTTTGTTGTTAATATAATGTGGAATTCAGGAGCCACATTTGGGCTTAAGTTCTTGACTCCACCACTTAGTAACAGTGTGACTAGAGATAGTAATAATTCCCACTTCATAGTATGCAATGAGCAGAAGACACAGGGAGAAGGCCTGCAAAGTAATTTAGGACTATGTCTGGAACGTGGGGAGTGCTTATTCGATGTTATCAAGGATTACTATTTATTACTTATTTATATCATTATGAGAGAGGTACAGCACTAGGAAACCAGAGTCTTTCCATCAATTACTTACATAAATTAATAATTACAACAACATCTACAACAATAGCAAACACTTTTATGTAGCAGGCCCTTATTAGGTATTAATTTGCAACCACTCTATGGATGGGTACTATTATCATTATCATCCCTAACTTACAATTGAGGAATGGGAGTCACAAACAGATTAAGTAACTTAAGAGTCATGTAGCTAATGACCAGCAGGGCCAAGAGTTCTGACTAGGCACTCTGGTTTCAGAGCTCATGAACCACCACAAAATGTTGCCTTTTTGGACTATATGGCTGGGGCGTTGGCTGGAGGCAATGATTGAACTCAGTAATTCACTGGAATCCCTTCATGTCTGAGATCCTTGGAAATTCCCAATTTCAAGTCTATGGTTATGCTCCATAAAAGGCAATTAAAATCACAGTACTGAGTCCTTAGCTTGAGAAATTCTTACAGGTTCTACCTACTATTGTCATACGGCCCAAGATTCAAAAGTAAAAGGGCACATAGTACAAAGTCTCATCATCCAGCCATCTAGTTGCCTTGCCCAGAGGTAACTATTGTTGGCTAATGGGTCGATTTTGACTAAATTGTTAACTCAAACCTTATCTCTTCACCATCCAAGATGAACATGGTACCTTGGCCCCCTCCCCTCTCTGCTCTGACTTCCTGACTAGAGAGAGAATTTCCATGGCAGAGAGAAGCACAACATGGTTCTGACAGCCTCACTTTCCTTCCCCTTTCCTTATGTTGGACTGAACCCAGCGTCTTGTGTATGCAAAGCAGATACTCTTCCAGTGAGCTATATCCTCAGGCTTCTCTTATTCTTTATATCACTTTTATATTGTTTGTAATACCTAATGCAATGTAAGTGTTACATAAATACATGTTTTACTGTATTGTTTAGAGAACAGTGTCTAGAAAAAATCTGTACATGTTCAGCACAGAAGCATCTTTTTTTTTGGTGGGAGAATATTTTTATCTATAGTTGGTTGAATCTGTAGATGCAGAATTCCTGTTTTCAAAGGGTTTTCTATAATGTGGCAGCTATGGAAATTTAAGTTTCCTTCCTTCTTAGGGTTTTGTCATCAGTGTTGTTAGTTTAGTGGCTTTTCTAAATGATTCTGTAAGGTCTGTATTACAGTTGTGTCATGTTTGGCCACTGACGTTTCTGCTTGGTTACCTCAGTGGTTAGGTAATGACAGAGATTTCCTTAAATACTAGGAACCAATAAGTCTCTCCCAGTCTTTATGAACGGGCTCTGTGGACATGTCAGGGCATGTCTGCAACCAGCAGTTGATGATTCTGCCTCAGTTTTCAGTGCTTGCTTGCATACAGCTTCTGGTTTAGGTTGCTCAGATGTAAAACCACATAGCCTTCTCAGCCATGCTAGGGTCTTTCCTGAGCATGCACACAGCCCTGGACTCATGTACGACTCTAAGCATATAAGCAACATCCTAGTTTCTCAGGAATAAGTTGGAGCTTTTTCAAAGAATGGACATCTCATTTTCCAGTTTTTCCCTTTTTTTTAAAAAAATATATTTATTTCTTTTAGTTGTAGTTGGACACAATGCCTTTATTTTATTGATGTTATGTGGTGCTAAGGATCGAACCCAGGGCCCCACACAAGCTAGGCAAGCGGCTCTACTGCTGAGCCACAACACAGCCCCCTCCCCTCCACACCTTTTTTTTGGTTAGCCTATTGTTTGAAAAATGTTATCTACTACCTTTGGAAGTCTTGAAATTAACAATGCCTCCAGATACTTTCAACAAATTCCTGAAAACAGGGTTTTCATACTGGGTGACTACCAAATCAAGTCAAATAAAGACTGCCTTGCAGGGAACTGCCAGACAAAGCAAATCCTGACAGTTCCTCAGGAATGAGGTTTGGAGGGAGCTCTTATCCTAACATGCCCTCTCCAGTAAGCTGCCAATCACTGTGATTGTGGGCTATGGATTTTTGAGGCTACTAGAGAGCTGGCAAAACTAGATAATGGGAACAGGGCAAGTTAAGCGGTTACTACTGAGATCCAAACATTTTCCCTGGATTTACTAAAAGCTTTGATTACCTTATAGAGCTCTACAAAAGTTCTATCTGACCATCTTTGCCATTTTTCTCATTTTTATGGAGGATAAAATTTGGGGGGATTCTTTTTCATTTTTCCTGACATTATTCTAACCAAGTTCCAAAGGGAAAAGAGAGTGAGCGGTTTGAAGAAGCATTGGAGTTCTTCACTTTCAGGTGGAGTGGTTTCAAGTGATGGCAAGGTCCAGGGTTAGGCCATGGAAATGGACAGCTGGAATAGAGAGCAAGTGAAGGTCACTACTGTGGGAGTGAGGGGCATTGCAAGGCCAGGTTGATGAGAGGGTGTCCACATGGATGCTAAAATCCTCCAGATGGTGATACTACCTAGTGGGGAAGGAGACTGAACCAGGGACTCAAGTTACTGACTATGAAGCAGTGACTGACTGATGGATGGTGGCTAGTGTCAGTATTGGGAAATGAAAGATATTATACACACAGTCAATACGGAAAACAATGATAGAGATATTTTGAAGACTGAAGATGACAAGGAATTTTAAAGAGAATTATAATTATAATAAATATAATTTCCATTATACCAACAGAGTTGTTGGCAATATAATTAATAATGGCCTACTATTAGTAGAAAACTTTCATAACCAACAAACAATTTTTACTTCATGTTTCAGGAGGTAAAGGTAAGAACCATACTCTTTATAGCTGCATCTTCCTGTGGCTTCACCTCTCATTTCATGTTTTGAGGGAGTTTTCTTTATTTGAGTTTATATAACCTCTTTTATCTCTAGCTTTACATGAGATAAGAGCACCAGGACCAGGACAGTGACTTGCATATCTTCAGACCCAAGGTTGGTGAAGAATCCCAGTGTATTAGTCCACTTTATGTTTTTATATAAAAATAACTGAAAAGCTGAGTCATTTATAAAGAGATTGATTTGATTTATGATTCTGGTGGCTAGAGGATCAAACACCAAGGGTCCCCTGGCTGTGTCCCAACATGGCAGAGTACTGGAAGGGAAGCAGTAACATCAGAAGGGTACAAGTGCAAGTGAGTTGTTTATAATCTACAGGGAACTAATCCACTCCTACCAGCCCTGAACCTCACTGTGAGATAGCAGTAATCCATTCATGAGGTGGAGGCCACATGACCTAGTCACCTGCCCCTAGACCTGACCTCTTAAAGGTTCTTCTACCTCAAGATCAGCACACTAGGGACCAAGCTCCCAGCATATGAATGGCTGGGGGACAAACACTATCCAATCATAGTACTCAGCCCCAAATTGTTTGTTTTTGGAAAGCCACTGCTTTCTGCAGGCTTGAGGATATGATATAACCATCTTGGTCTTACACACGTAACCATGTGTATTTTTTATGTAAAAAGAAAATATATATATATTTTAGGCAAGTTCTTACTATGTTCCCCAGTTTGAGGCTGGCCTCAAACTCCTGGACTCAAATGATCCTCCCATCCCAGTCTCTCAAGTAGCTAGGGCACAGGTGTGTACCACCACACCCAGCATTATGCAGAATTCTTTTAATCGCTCTTTTCACAATTTATTATAGCAGTAATCATGAGTTACTGCCCACAACAACACTAATGTGCAAAAAGCATTAGACACTGAAATGTCTTAACTGGGCCATTGCCAACTTGTGTCTGAATACAAACCATAGCATCAAGATTTGGGGCTGGAAAACACTCTCAATATAATTGCTTAATGCTGCCATTACTCTATCAGCAACCATGACTGTGAAAAGCACTTCAGGGTCAGCTCTTAAGACTATAAAAGTGAAACCCAGGGGAGCTGGATTAGATTCAGCTGCTTTTTCTTTAATCTTCCAACTGCACATTCACAGAAGACTTAGAAATAAACAAGTTGAGGAAATTGAAGCAGGAAAACCCTGCCTCCCCATTAAGCTATGAGGACTCCCTCTCTTGTCCACCACTTTCAGTGAACCTCTGGAAAGCGTGGTCTATAATGTCCCTTGGCAGCTTGCAATACACAGCAGCAGCCTTCTGCCCATCACTCCAAAAAGAACAAAGATGGACTGTGATAGACTCCTGGTCTTCCCCATTCTCTACCTGTTGGCTCCTTTTTGTTGTTGTTCTAATTAGTTTAACAGTGTTGAATGAATAGATCTTCATTTTTAAAACTTTCTCCTTTTCCTCTCATCTTCTGGGATATATTTTTTTCCTCCTACAATTCTGATTCCACCTCTTCCTTCCCTGGCTCCTCTTTGTCCACCAGCTCTTTGCCTTTTTCTGAAAATCCATCCTAGGTTTCATATTTTTTTCTCTTCTCCCTTGGTGACTTCAGCAGCTTCCACCTAGTAGCATAACAACCTAATCTATAGCTCGAGCCCCCAATGTGAGCTCCAGTTTTCTAGTTCTGACTACTGGATACCCAATATTTAGCAAACTGATATTTAACTAATATCTCAATGATACCGGTCTTAGAGATCAGGAAGGCTCCTTGCTCCCTGGGTGTTCCCCAAGAAACGCAGAGGCAAGTGTAGAAAGCAAGTTTTATTTAAGAAAGGAACAGAGACAGACTTCTTTGAGGAGAAGTGGGGCCCAGAGCTGGGTGCCCCCAGGAGTGGGTGTGTCTTGCTCTTTTACAGAACCATGACATCTTTTTTTTTTTTTTTTTTCATGTAAGTGCCTAAGGGCAGGAAGGTACAGCACAGGGGGTAATTGCTTGTGTTGGAGAATTCAGATCCCTTCTGCATCCCTGGGAGCAGTGGAAGTGTGATCCTGGAGGTTAGCTGTTAGCAACCCAGTGATAACCAGCCATCATCCTCTCTCCACCCCATCATTATCTACAGACTGCCAGGCCTTCAGGCCCCTGCCTCAGTTTGTTGAGGAATGTGACATTTCCTGTGCCTTCAGGCCAGGTAGGGCTATAGACAGATTGCTTTTTGGCAAAGAGAACATGCGGGAAGTCAGTATAGTGGGCTCATTTTATAGAATTCTTTTTTTTCTTTTTAATTTTTTTAGTTGTTGATGGAACTTTATTTTATTCATTTATTTATATGCAGTTCTAAGAATGAAACTCAGTGCCTCACACATGTGAGGCAAGTGACCTACCACTGAGCGATGATCCCTGCCCTAAAATTATTCTCTGAACCCCGTGTTCCCATCATCCTCATCTATTTGTCCCCTTATATCACCATGCCTCAAACTGTACAAACTGTTTCCTCAAGACTTGCTTTTCTTTTCTTGTTCCAGTCTGGAAATGCTGAGTCCCTATTAACCCCTCCCACCCCTGCTGCCATCTCCATGTTTAATTCATCTTATTTTTGACATAACTATTCCTTCATGTCTCTCCTCTTCATTACCCTGCCTTCCTAGCTCTCTTCCTTACTGCAGGCACCTCCTCTCCTTTCCAATTCACATGGCTGCCAGCATTCCCTTTACAATACACAGATCTGATCAAGGTCAGGCCTTACAGTTCCCAAAGCTTGAGTGATTGTACGTCCTCCTGGTCGGAAACAGGGCTGTCTTCTTCTGGGTGTGCAGTCATTCTACCCGGTAAGCATGCCTATTCACTCTTGAAGGGGGCGCATTAGGGTGATGAATTATGTGGTCATCCTACCATGGCTAATGGGATAAAATCCAAAGACTGGCTTGGCTTACAATCTGGCCTCAAGCTAACTTTCTAGCTCCATCTGCCCACCTGTCATTTCTAACATGCCAAGCTATTCCCAACTCCTGTCCCTGTCCATGCCATTCTCTTCCCAATTTCCTACTTGTCAACTCCTTACTTTTCAGCCCTGAGCCAAACTAGGACCTCTTCTGTGAAATAGCTTATCATGTCTGCTCCCTTCCACATCTGTCCAGAAGTCACCCCTTCCCAGTGATCCTGTAGCAATTTGTCCAAACCTCTGTTGAATCTGGTGCAACTCCTGGCATGTCCTCAAAGCATTTGGAAAGAGAAGCTTTAAAGAAGTAGGGAGCCAAGTGTATTTCAGCTGGCTCTGATTAGAATTAAGAGCTTTTATCTTCCATATGGGACTTGCTTGAGAAAATCCAACATGTCAGAGCCAAGTCTATTTCTTCTTCATCTGTAGAGTAATAAGGAGAATAATTGCTGCTGCCAAAACCTACCCATGTGAACTCAATAGGGTAATAAAAACAAGTCATGCTATTGAAGAGTAACGTGTTGAAATTGAGTGAGAGGAGTCTTCCATTCCCTGTCATCCATCTCCACAGTCCACGGCCTGTGGCAGGCAGGAGCAGGAAAAGATTCAGAGATCTGGCAGATGGTTAAACACAGCTGTTGCTTCCTTTCTTCCCTCCCTCCTTCCTCTCTCCTGTGCCACCAACAGCACTCAAGTATAGGCACCATTTTTGGGGACAAACAAACAATTGCCATATAGTATAATGAGTACTCAGTGAAATATTATCTCAGGGCCCAGGGGAACCCAGAGGAAGGCTGAACATTGAATCTGCCTGAAGGGGTCAAGGCAGATTGTTTGGAGGATACCATGTTAGGTGTCAGGTTCAAAGACAAAGAGGAGCTCTGGGATTTGTAGAGGGAAACAGTGAGCTAGCATGGGTGAAGGGAGAGTTCCATGCTGACAAGTGGGGCTTATGGAATTTTCAGCTGTAGCTGGGTACGAGGCACATGTCTGTAATCCCAGTGGCTCGGGAGGCTGAGGCAGGAGGATTAAGAGTTCAAAGCCAAGCTTCAGCAAATTAGCAAAGCCCTAAGCAACTCAGTGAAATCCTGTCTCAAAATGAAACATGAAAAGGGCTGGGAATGTGGCTCAGTGGTTAAGCACTTCAGGTTCAATCCCCAGTAACAAGGGGGAAAAAAAGAATTTTTAGCCTTAATGGGTTATAGAGATCATTTAATGAATCTCATAATTTTCTAATTTTTTTTTCAAACAAGGTTTACCTTGACCAAATAGCATGCACTTTGATATTTAGTGGTCTTTTAGAACTATTCTCTTGGGGTAGGGATGCAGTTTCGTAGTAGAGCGCCTGCCTATCATGCTTGAGGCCTTGTGTTAGATCCCCAGCACCACAAAAAACAAACAAAAACTATTTTCTGTCATGAGAGAAAAATATACTAGTCATAACCTTGACCTTATCTCTTCAGTTCTTCCTTGAGGAAACTACCCAGAATAACTAAATGGCTTGGCCTAGAAGCATAAAGAAAGATTCACATTTGGTGTGAAGGATTGGTGTTAGAGATAAAGGAGACCTGTGTGGCTCTAGTTGTTGGATTTTTCAGGACTTGCTTACCCTAGAAGTCCTGCTCATCTTTGTGGAAAGTTATCACACAGCCCTGGAGAGAGGTTGAGATAGTGGATTAATAAATGAGGTATTCAGGTATTTTATAGTCTCATTAAAATATCCTGGATAGGGCTGGGGATGTGGCTCAAGCGGTAGCGTGCTTGCCTGGCATGCGCGGGGCACTGGGTTCAATCCTCAGCACCACATAAAAATAAAATAAAGATGTTGTGTCCACCGAAAACCAAAAAATAAATTAAAAAAATATCCTGGATATATCATTACTTCTGAGTAAGAATTCTCAATTTTTTTTTCCCCCTTAGGAAGGGGGCAGAGCCACTGGAGAGGAAAGGTCCCCATTAGAATGATCTGGGGCCTTTGCCTGGTATCTCTGACAAGCCATTCTGAAACATTCTCTCACTTTAAGAGCCTAAATTCCAGCTGACAACAAGCTTCCTTGAGGTTTTGATTGATGGGTGTGTCCTATCACTCCAGAGTGGGGGGCAACCAGGAAAAATAAAGGTGAGAAATATTCCTCTCTTGAGTAATGGTTTCACAATTCAATACAAATTCAAAAGTTCAGGAACCAATCAATATCAGGGTGCCAAATTTTTTTGTTCTCAATTTTTAAAAAATTAAAATGGGGGGAAAAAAATCAACAAAAACGCTAATCTTTCTCCCAAATTGATTGCCATCTAGAACTATCATAAGAGTAGGAAGGATATACTCTTAAAGATAATCTTGTACCTTGAATACATCTAGCTTTTTATATATAACAAAGCAGCTACCACACTGTCCTGATTTGTCTTATTTCACCAGGAACACTTCCTTACAGACTGTAGACCAGTGACTGGAATTGCTGCTCTAATAGATATAAACCTCTTCCTGAGGTTCACCCTTCAAAGGAGGAAATTTAGATTCTTTATGCTATGCCTTGCATGGAAGATAATTATTTTAAGTCATAAAAAATCCATTAAGTAGTCTAGAAAATTATACACAAACCATTAACTAGATTACACTAAATATGAAAAACAAAGCAGTTTCTATTATTTGGTTTATCGAACCATCACCATTTGGCTGTGGATTCTAATGCTATGCATTGAAGGCCATAGACACTTGCTTTTTTTTTTTTTTCCTCTGCATGATGACTGGGTTTAAAAAAATACTACAGAATGTAGCCTGGCTTTCTAAGAAACTCTTATTAAGAGTCATTAGGTAAATTGTATTTTCTGATTAGAAACTCTTGTTTCTTTGAAGCCCGTGGATGTCAAGCTAAGTCAATATTCTGCATGGTGGGGCTTTTTATTTTTATTTTTATTTTTTTTGAGCTGGAGTCTGGCTATGTTGCCCAGACTGGTGGGGAACTCCTGTGTTCAAGCGATCCTCCTGCTTCAGCCTTCCTAGGAGCTGAGATGACAGGTGCATGGCACCACATTCAGCTTTCTTTTTATATTTTCATATTGTACATTCTAAGTTTCTTTGTGAGCTCCAAAAGAAACTCTTCTGCTGCTGAAACTCATGAGCTATTATCAACAAATAAATTTATGGTGACATTTAATTCAGTATAAAAAAGTATTAAAATGAAATCCTAATTGTAGCTGTCATTCTCCTAATCAACAGTGGTCTTGACAGGACTTTTCACTTCTTTAGTCAGTAATTGATAAGGGAGGGTTGAAGAAACAGAGAAAGATCTGTGAGTACTATGCCACCAGTTAAAAGATGTACCAGAGAATATTTTATTGAAACATTATTTTTAATGGAAGAAATAAATCCTAGATCTCTTCTAATGCCTCCCTAGTATTTCACTGAATCACAACTTCAATTTATTACAAACTCTGAACAGTCACCAATCATCATTCCCAAACCCTTGGATTTGTTCTTTGCACAAGTCATGTCTGGAGCTGCTTTCTTAATGTTATTTATCTTACCCTTTTTTACTTGCCTCGCAGAAATAACTGAATTCTGGAAATATTTGTGCCTCTCTCATACAATTTTAACAGTCAAAACTGAATCAGTGATGCCTCTTAGAACTTTTTTGTTTTTGCCCTTTTCCTGCTAAATCTGTGTTTTAGTGTAGCACATTTTATTTTCCCATCTGTATGATTTGCTTGAAGCTTTTGATATTTACAGATCATGAAAAAAATGTTCTACCGTATGAAAGTAAAACCACATTTCCTTGTAAAACCTGGTTCTTTCATAATGTTTAGGTTTGTTTGTTTCAATGAGGAGGTTGTAGGAGTATTTTTGGCATTAGTATTCTCAAGAGTTTAGTATTTGTTCATCTGCACTTAATCTGCACAGTGTGCTTACGAGAATGATATGAAAATGGATCTGCAATCATTTGATCAATACTGGACTGCCACTCTTCAGCCTTTTATTCCTACTGGAACTGCCACTGTTCAGCCCTTCATCACATTTTAAAATTGTGATAAAATATGTATAACATAATATTTGCCATTTTAACCAGTTTTAATTGTTCCATTCAGTGGCATTAAGTGCATTCACATTGCTGTGTAACCCCTCATCAGTATTTTTAATCTGGTTGCTACTACAATAGCCTTCAAAATATACTCTTCTTCTAATTTTGCCCCGGTTAAGTAAGAAAATAAAAACCTTCTCTCTCTTGATTTATTTTCACCTATGCATGGAAAAAAATTGAAAGGGCATTCTTTGTCATTTCTTCTGTGCTTTAGGCTTCAGAGTTGCTGAAAATCAAATGCAGACAAAGTTCTCAGGGCAAAGAAGGCAAGATCCTGCTGCACAGGTCCTATCCTTGGACATAGGTTATTCCTTGCTTAGGACATCACTGAGAACACGATAGAAAACATAATGGCATTAAACAGGTCTTGCCACCAGAAGCACAAAGAGGCTTTTAGAAGTGAAATCTTTAGCTTTTGTATGCAGAACATAAAAAACAAAACAAAACAAAACAAAAAACTAAGAGGCAAAACTTTTAAACAGCCCAATGTAGTGAAGCCCTGACTGCTTCACCCCAACCAGGAAAGGGGCACCGAGTCCTAAGCCCTCTTGCGGGGTAATAGGTGAAGCAAGATCCAGGAGTCCACTGATGCAAACTGTTTCCTTTGGAGTCCTTGGCAGTGCAGTTTTGTATCACTAGATGTCAGTGTGGACTTTCCCAACTGCCACCTTTTTGCCTTAGCAGGAGGAGATGTAAAAGACATCACCCTTCCAGAAGTCCTGGCCAACATAGGGCTATTTTTAGAACAGTAATTTCACCAAATATTTTGTCTACTTACATCTTTCGACTTTCCAGAGTATTTAATAGCACAGACAGAACACCTGAACCAAAGTTGTTCTTTTTTAACACTGTGACCTTCTTATCTCAATGCTTGCATTTGGAAGGATCTTGCAAGGATGTTCCCAGACAGGTGATAGAAAGTTCCACTTAGTACCTTAAATGCTCTTACCTGTAGGCCCCACTTGAGGAAACCCTGGCATCCCACACAACCCTGTGTCACGGTGGGAGCAGGAAGCTGAAACAAAATATATATGAATAACCAAATAAGGATTTAGTGGCTCTGTTTACTGATTTTTATTTATTTATTTCACACTGGGGGTTTTACCCAGGGGTGCTTAACCACCCAGCCACATCCCCAGCCCTCAGTTTTTTTTTTAATTTTTAAGACAAGGTCTCACTGATTTTCTTAGGCCTTGCTAAATTGCTGAGGCTAGTCTTGCACTTGCCATCCTCCTGCCCCAAGCCTCTTGAGTAGCTGGATTCAGGCATGCAGCACTGCACCCAACTGATTTTTTTTTTAAGAGTTTTAATCTGGGGATTTCTGAAATCATAAAGACTAGTCATTAGTTTCCTGTTGCTGATGTAACATTATCATGAACTTATTAGTGCCTTAAAACAACACAAATGCATCTTTTGGTTCTTGAGGTTAGAAGTCACAAATGGGGTTCACTGGGCTAAAATTGAGAAGTTGGCAGGGCTGTGTCCACCTGGAGGCACTTGAAGAGAACCCATTTCCTTGCCTTTTCCAGCTTCTAGAGGCCACCTGCATTCCTTGGCTCATGGCCCCTTTAGTCTTTGAAACCAACAATGGTGGATTGAATCTTTCTTTGTATCACTCTGATCTTGCCACTCCTAACACCCCCCCCCCCCCCCCGCCAATTTTACTTATGAAGAACCTTGTAATTTTGTAATTACATTGGACCAGGATAATCTCCCTATCTCATGATCCTTAATTTACTTATACTGCAAAGTCCTTCTTGCCATATAAGGCAACATATTCATAGATTCCAGCGATGAGGACATGAACATCTTGGGGTGGGCATTTTTCTAGCACATCAATATTTTAAAAATAACATGATGCAATTTTTCAGGTGATGAACTTTTTAATAGGCTGACTCAGTGCCATAGACAACTGCTGTTTATATAGTAGACTGTGTTGGAAAATAACAAGGCCTAAATTTCCTTTGCTTATGGAATGTTAAAAATGAAGAAAATTAAATTTGCCACACCCAATATTACTATTTGGTTACCTTCCAACTTGAGCACTAATTCCACTGCCCCCTTGTGACCCTTCTTTTGCGGATATCTGTCCTAGGATTATCACTGTGTAGGCACAGGGAAAGCACATGCAGAGAGCAGGACCTACGATTCCTGCATGGAGAAGCACTGAATTCAATGAAATTCAGTGCTCAAAAAGATAGGCCCAGCAACCTATGTGGATCCCCAGGCGGGGCCAGCAGAACTTAACCCCAAAACCTACAGGCTAGTTTCCTTCTACTTACATAAAGCTCAACTCAACTTCCCCCTTCTCAATCGTGCTCAATCTCTTAATATCCCTCCCTAGTGCCAGTACCACCCTGGCCTCTTCCTTCTTGGTCATGTGGCAGTATCTAAGGCCTGCCAAGGCTGTCTCTCAAGGGCTTAACTGCCCGACAGCTGCTCTAATCCAGTTTTCTTTCCTTCCTCCCTGGATGACTACATCAACCTCCTAACAAGTCTTTCCCTTCACTGTGCTTTTTTCTTCTCCCATCAATCCAATCCCCAAAATACTGCCTGAGCTCTCCTTCCAAACTATAAATATAGTCATGTTACTGCTCTGTTACTACCCATTTGCCTTTTGGATCCATTCCAGTCTGTAGCCAGCACAGTGAGCTGGTTAGACGAGGCCCCAACCTACTTTTCCAGCCAGTTGCCTCACCTCCTACTCTTTTATTCCAGCTAGCATGAACTGCTTGCAATTCTTCAGATGCTCTCCCTTTTTCTAGGTTCCCTCAGCTGGGAATGCCTACAGTCAGTCAACTCCCTCTCAAAATGGCTCAGTGTTACTTCTAGGATCATCTTTGTCCTTCATCCAACCCCCATTGCTTTGCATGGCTCCAATATGCATTTACCATGCTGCACTCTAAATCACTTCTTTATCTATGCTTAGGCCCCCTCACTAGAAGCGAAAGGTAAAAGGCAGGGACCTTACTTGGTTTAACTCTGCAACACCAGTGCCAAGCACATTAGAGATGCACAGACTATTTGTTTAAGGAATGAAGACATCTCCAGTATAGGTCCTAATGTATCCTGATGTTTCCATACACCAGGGATGACCCAGCTCAGGGCTATGTTCCAAATCCTATCCAGTTTAGACAGTTAATCCCTGAGGTTCAGCCAGAGCCCCAGCTAGCTTCTGGGAAATAGAAGTTGGGTAAGTTAACCAGTGCACTATTTTCTTTCTTGTTCCTGGGAAAAAATTAATCCTGCATTTATGACCTTACCGGTTCCCACCTGGCTTACCTTGGTGGCTGAGACAATTCAGTAGTCACTCAAAGGAAATCGGTCACCTAAGGTATAGATGGCCCTGGTTGAAATATATAGGAGACAAACAACTTGACACACAAATTTAATGTGAGAATGGCAGTTGGCTAAGTCAATAGTAAATCATGACATGAATTCATCACTGCTGCCTGCCCCTTGTGATCTATAGTAGTTAAATACTTCTACCTGCAGATTGTCTTAGAGCTCTCTAGAAGGAGACACTATGGCGAGTTAAAAATAAAGCAGAAACAGAGTTCCTGTATTTGGGAGGCTTATGCAATCTAGGCCTAAAATATGGGGCTTGCCTTTATTGAAGCTTTTGGCTACCCTTGAGGGAGAAGGTGGTAAGGGAAAATGTCCTCTAATACTTTAATCATTCATGTATAACCATAGTGATTTAAGCAAGAGACAGGAGGCTGGGAAAGAGTGCATATGCACTGGAGGAGGGACCACATGTATTATGTAGCAGGGAGCTATTTTTTCTCCATGCTAGTTTTCACTTCTGTAGGCTGGGAAAATCCCCTTGGTATTGACCCATGACACATCTTTCCACTAAACTATATGTCTTATCAACAGCATGCCCCAATAAAGGACTGGGATTCTTTTTACAACACCATGTTATTTATGGAATTTAAGAGAATTTCTTTAAAAAGCAGGAAAAACATCACGGATTGTGGTTGTTTTGTATTATGATAAAATAAGGGCTTTTAAAGATTTTTTTTTAAAATTGCTAGCTAAACTGAATGAATTGAGAATGAAAGATAATATAAATATTTAATCTCTTATTAATACTCCGACTATTTTGATAAAGAATAATTACGGGTTTTTTTTTTTTTTTGCTTATTTTGACAGTACTCTGGTTTGAGCCCAGAAGCCCTCTATCATTAAGCTATATCCCCAACCCTCTTTATTGCTTGAGACAGGGTTTCACCAAGTTGCCTAGCCTGGCCTCAAACTTGCTATCTTACTGCCTCAGTTTCCCAAATAGCTGGGATTACAGGTGTGTAACACTGTGCCCCAAAAAGAATTATTTTTTATGAACATCTGCTGATATTATGTCTCAGTTGCTTTTTGAAGGAAAATAATTCCAGAATCAACATTAAACATAAACAGGGCTTTGGTCATCAACTGATAAATATGAAACATTTCTGTGACACATTTAAACCTATTTTGGACACCGAAAATTCCTTAGTCAAAGTGTTAACTACCCCCATGGGGGGAAAAATAAGTTTAAAGTAAAAGCTTTAAATATTAAAATTTCAAATAGCTACTCTAGTCTCTTAATGACAATTTCTTTTCAAATTTCATCTCTATATATACATCTATCCATTGTGTAGGAGAAAAACAGAATTGTCATTATTATTATAATAATGTACAGTGATGTACATTCTTATTAGTAAAAACTACTATGCAATTATTACCTGTAAGTCCTTAAGGGCCCCAATTTATGGCCCATGCATGTGCACACACATGTGCATATATGTGTGTGTATATGTGTATGTGATATACATATATATAAAAACACATACCCATTGGCATGCATATACTGGGACTTATTTTAGTATTTTTTATTTGTTCTTTTTAGATATACATGACAGTAGAGTTTGATTTTGCTATTTTGTATAATTTATATGTATACATATACATGTGGTAGTATACATATATATATTACTAGGCATTGAACCCAGAGCCTTGCACATGCTAGGCAAGTGCTTCTACCGGTGAGCTACATCCTCAGCCCTCATAGTAAGTGTATTTTAAACTGTACAGTGTCACAACCTGCTCTGGGCATTATGCAGATTATTACACCCTGCTAGGATGACATTGTTTACCTATTAATACATATATGAGTATTCTCAAATAGATACTGAATCTTTTGAGACTCACAACCATTCAGAGACTGGTATCAAGATCATGTATGTTCTGTACAAGAAACAGGTTGAGCCAGGTTAAGTTGCTTGCCCCAAATCCCTTAGCCAGAACAGAACCAATGCCTAAATCCGGCTTCAACGCCCCTATTTCATGGTGTTTGCTTATAATCCTGTCATGATTGGCTCCTGTCCCTTGCATCTTATTAAACAACCAATGAAGGTACAGGGAAGGGAGGACAAAAGTTTGTTAAAAACATGATATAAGCTATTGATGTGCTCAGAAATAGTATCCAACAATGTGATTCCTAAATACTCTAATTTTGGTTTTAGAATTTAAGATGTTTCTAATCACCATTAAAATCTTTTTATTTTTTGTACTGGGGATTGGATCCAGGGGCACTAAGCTACATTCTCATCCCTTTTTTTGTATTTTATTTAGAGAAAAGGTCTCAGTAAGTTGCTTAGGGACTTGCTAAGTCGCTGAGGCTGGCTTTGAACTCTCGATACTCCTTCCTCAGCCCAAGTTGCACTGTACCTGGTACCACTAAAATCTTGAAAAATATTTTCTTTTTTATTTTATTAACATCTTTATTTACTTATTTTTTAATGTGGGGCTGAGGATCAAACCCAGGACCTCATGCATGTGAAGCAAGTGCTTTACCCAGCCCTTGAACAGTGTTTTTTAATATATTTTTTAGTTGTAGTTGGACACAATACCTTTATTTTATTTATGTTTATGTGGTGTTGAGGATAGAACCCAGGGCCTTACACACCCTAGGCTAGAGCTCTACTGCTGAGCCACAACTCTAAACCCTGAAACAGTGTTTTTTGTAGATCGTGTGAAGATAAATTTTTATGTTTACATGGCCCATTTAAAAATATAATAGGAAAAAACCCTGTTTAAAGATAAGTTAATTATATATCTAGTCCTATTTTGATAGAGCAGATAGTGTATGAGCATTTTTTTTTTTTTAAAAAAGGGCAAAACCATGGCCATCTTTTAAAAACTATAATGAGTCAGGTGTGGTGGCTCCCACCTGTAATCCTAGCTACTCAGGAGGCTGAGTCAGGAGGATCACATGTTTGAGGCCATCCTGGGCAAATTAGCCAGACCCTGTATCAAAATTTAAAATGCAAAGGAACTGGGGGTGTAGTTCAGTGGTACTACATTCCTGGGTTCAATCTCCAGTACTGTAATAATAATAATAATAAAAAATTTGAATTAAAAGCTATACTGAGTAAAAAAGTGGAACAATGACAATTTTAATGCAATTTTAATGCTACTGGCAGCAGGTCTGCTGCTTTGGGAGGTGTAGCCCCAGTCTAAGTGGTGCCACAGGTCTTCTGCCTTATGCAAATCTGCTGTCCCATACCTCAAAGATCTGATCTGGCATAGCTTTAGAACAAGGGCAAGTAAAGAAAAATGAGCACAAAAGAGAAAAAGGGTCCAAGTAAAGAGGCTTACTTCATCTGAAATTCAAACTAGGTAACAACACACTGTTCACTTAGGTTCAGTTATTATTTTTATTGATAAGCATACAACTAGCACACCTGTTTCAGTGGGGTTTCTGGCTAGTAATTTTGTCAAATGAAGTGCCTTAATAATATGTTCAAACTAATTTTAAACCTCAATAGCTTTGATCAAAATACCATCATTTGACCACGTGAAGAGGGAGAATATACAGTATATAAAAAAGTTTCGGGGCTTGGGATGTAGCTCAGTAGTAAAGCCTTTGCCTAGCAAGCATGAAGCCCCAAGTTAGACTCTCAGCACTGAGAAAAAAATGAAAGTTTCGAATATTAAATTTTACAGAGTTAGGGCTCTGGTCTCCTTAAAGAATCACTGAGACACTGAAACAACAGTTCTGACTATGTACAGGAAAACATCATTAGACTAGTGCTTCTCCAAAGATGGCCCAGGATCTGATGGAAGTACCAGCATCAAAGCAGCCTGTTAAGAAGCAAATTCTCGAGGCTCAACCCTTAGCTACATAATGAGAATCAATGAGGATGGGGTCCAAAAGTCTGTTGAACAAAGTCTCCAGATGATTCTTTTGTGCACTAAAGTTTGCAAAGCACTGATTTAGACCATCATTTGTCAAATTGCAGATTACAATCCATTAGTGGGTTGAGCAATCAATTCAGGCAGTGACTAGCATTTTACAAAAGTGAAACAAAACAGAATAGAAAAGGTAGTGAATCCCAAGTAGCAGGAGTAGTGTAACATTTGTTTCATTTCTACGTATATGTGTATATTCATAGGTACTTTAAATTTTTGAAGAACTGATAGGGTATGATAAAGAAGCTACTAATTCTAAGTGAAGTTAGAACTGCTGGGTTGACTATAAAACATACTGTCATTTTTATGTGGATTAGTACTTGGAGAGAGAGATAAGATGGTTGAAAAGCAAAGAAAGAGGGCCAAGGAAAGAACAGAGAAGGCCAAAGTTTTATACTCCAGAATCTTTATGGGAAAAATAAAAAGTTCCATCCAGAGAGGAGATAGGAGGTGAGCCCACCACATGGGAGATATTAAGGAGAATAAGAACATGGTGAAATTCATGAGTGACCTTTCAAATAATTTTAGTAGGACTGGTGAAGATGGATACAGTCAGTCACTCATGCATTCATTTACTGAACATTTACTGTACTGTCATAGGTGCCGGGTACTGTGTTGTGTTGTGTGTGTGTGTGTTGGGGCGGGGCTACAGACATCAATTTATCTAGCCACTGCTTAGCAACAAGACGTTTAACAATAACATGATTAATGATGTGAAGGAGTTATATAGCAATGAGTTGGAATACTGACGTATGTTTGTAAGGAGGGGATTGGGGTGAAGGGAAACATCTTTATGAAAAAGTAAAAATGATGAACACATCTTAACATAAAAAGCTTTGAGTAGCTTTGTTTATATGTGTGTGTGTGTGTGTTTGTGTGTGTGTGTATATATATATATATATATATATATAAACCCACACATATTTCTTTTTTTTTTTTTTTAAAGATGAAGTCTCCATATGCTGCCCAAGATGGGCTCTAACTTCTGGCCATAAGTGGTATTCCCCTGCCTCAACCTCCCCAGTAGATGTTTAAAAATTTAATTTTTATACCCTTTGAAAAAGTGATGAAAATCACTACATAAATGACTTATTGCAAATATGAAAAGGAAAAAAAAGAGAAGGATATTTATTTTTATACTTTGCACAAAAATACCATTTGCTATTATTTTCACATACAGAACACCTCAAGCATTTTCAAAATGGGAGGGTAAGGAAAGGGCTGTCCTCTGGCTATTTAGACTACTCTACATCAAGATACTATGTCATCACTAGGAATGCACTGAGAATGTTATTGAATTCCATTTGAGAGTAACTGTAGGATTTTAAAGCTGCAGGTGACCAGGGGATTTAAAACAAACATTCCAGGTAAGGATGCTAAAGTCCAAAAAGGTAAAATTACTTGCTCTCTATACATATCTTTGTTTCATGCTGGGCCTAGGTACCAGTTCTCAAATTCGGTGCAGCTTCTTTTGTATCTCAATTTTCACCCTACCACAGAAGGTCAGGCTGGATTATCCATACTTCTTCCAATTTTGCGTTCCTCTGGGTTGTAGTCCCTCACGGGATAAGTCAAATTCAGACCAGACTGGCTTTAGTCTTCTCAGTTCTTTCTTCTGTTTTCAATCTTCTCTTTTATCAGCAGCATTGTTGAGCTTCTGACTTTTAAATTTTTAAAAAAATCAGAGTAACACCAACGAAGTCGGTAACACCCCTCAAACCGAATGGACTCGGACACAGGACACAGCCATTCAACCAGCTAAAGGTGAAGGGGACACTATTCTCCAACGACCACGGACCACGTGCGGGAGGAGGGGCCGCCTTTTGATTGGCGCCCAGAGGGATCCTTTCCTCCAATAGGGATGAGGCCCTCTGTAGAGGAGGGGGCGCGCCCTGGCCTGGAGGGCGGTGCCAACGACCCGTCCATCACGGAGTCCGCGGGTGGCAGCACCTACCACACCGCTGTACCTTGGCTAGGCGGAGCTGGGACGGGCAGGCCTTGGCACAGGAGGCGGGGCCAGGAAGGCGCGAGCCAATCCACTGGACGGTACGAGGGGCGGGGGCGGGGCCACCGCGCGCGACCCAAACACACGAGCTTGGCCGCAGCCCGAGGCCCCGCTGCTCCTCCGCCTTCCGGTGTGAGGCCCGGGAACCTCCTCCCCTCCCGGGCGCCCCCACCGCCGCGGCCCAGACGCCGCGTGGCCCCTCCTTCTCTGGGGGGGAACGAGGCGACGGTTGCCGGGAAGCGCGCGCCGCCCCTTCTCCCTCCTCCTTTCACGCGCCACCCGTTTTTCCTCTTTCTCGGTTAATAACAGCTGGGTAGCTGGGGGAGGAGGGAAGGTGGCCCCGGCGGAGTCTGGGCGGGCGCCTCCCACTCACCCGCGAGCCGCCGTGGGAGCTGGAGGATGGCGGCTGTAGCGGCGACCGCCCGGGAGGAGGCGGTGCCGAGGCCGGGGGCGCAGAGCGCGGTGGCAGAGAGCGGCAGCGGCCCGTCGTGGCGCACCAGAACCGAAACCAGCGGCCGCCGCACCGTCACCTGAGCCACCTCCTGCGCCGGATCCAGCGAGCGGCGCCCGCCGCGGCCGAACCAGGCCCTCCTCCCTGTCACCTCACCTCCTGCGCCCAGTCAGGTCGCCGGCCTCGCCCGCCGCCCCGAGGAGAAAAGCGCGCCGCGCGCCGACCGCCCCTCGGGGCGCCGGGCGGTGGCCCTGGACGTGCGGGGGCCCCAGGGGGCCGGCCGCGGCGTTTCGGCCCTGCCCTCTCGCTCCTCGGCTCGCTCCCTCCCTCCCGGCGCTCGGGGCCCTACGCGCGGGCCCGGCCCGGGGCAGGGCGGACATGGGCGCCAAGCAGAGCGGCCCGGCCGCCGCTAACGGCCGTACCCGTGCGTACTCAGGCTCGGATCTACCTTCCAGCAGCAGCGGAGGGGCCAATGAGACCGCGGGCAGCGGCGGCGGGGCTCGGGAGGCGGCCGCTGGCAGGTTTCCGGCTCAGGTGCCTAGTGCACATCAGCCCAGCGCATCGGGCGGCGCAGCGGCGGCCTCGGCAGCCCCGCGCAGCCGCTCCCTCGGCGGGGCCGTGGGGAGCGTGGCGTCGGGGGCCCGAGCCGCGCAGTCCTCCTTCAGCATCCCCAACAGCAGCAGCGGTCCGTACGGCTCGCAGGACTCGGTGCACAGCAGCCCCGAGGACGGCGGCGGCGGCAGGGACCGGCCGGCGGGCGGGGGCCCCGGCGGGCCGCGCCTGGTGATCGGCTCCCTCCCAGCTCACCTCTCGCCGCACATGTTTGGAGGTACGGCCCCTTCCCCGCGCTCGGCGCCCGGCCCTCCCGTCTGCCTTGCGCAGCTGCACGTGGGTCACGGCCGCCGGTTATTTTTACCCTTCTCCTTTTCTCCTTCAGCCTTGGCGCTCGGGGCTCGACCCCAGCCCGTCCTGCCCCCCGAGTTGCACTTAACCCCTGCGGTGCCGGGGCGGCTCAGACGCCTGGTTTTTAAACCTCGTGAGGACTCTTTCCTGGGTGGTAGCGGCTCCTCTGTAGGGAAAGTTCCCTCCCCACCCACCCCCAGTGAGGAGAATGGAGCTAGTATTGTTTTAAAACAAGCTGACGAAACAGCCCTCGTGGTTGTGGCTTTTAATACCAGGAAGTCAGGCGGAGACCCGCTGCTAAATGTAGTTGTGTCTGGGGACCGAGTGGGGAGCAGCCAAAAGTCGAGGGCCTCAAATGGACGTTTGAGTATTTGAAAAAGAAGGAAGTTATCATTTCCATTGGACCGACTTTTAAATAAAACCGGGGATCCCTAAGTCTCTAAATGGGCTCACCTAGCACATATACGTTAATTGGATGCATGTGTTGATTGAAAGTGGTTTTTTTTTTTAACCTCAGTGAATTGCTACTTTGCATAATGGTTAATGTCAGCCCTGCCTAATTTAGAAATTTAAATAATCCTAAGCAGTTTCTTTAGGAGAGCGTTTAAAAATTATCACAACTTTGCCTACAAGGGGGCAGTAATTGGCTAGGTTCTTTTGAAGAGCAGTATTGACTATGGTTAAGGAAAAGTCACTTGTGGGGAAAAAAAAATTAGTAGGAAACTGCTTACGGAAGAAAGGGTGCGCTTTATCTGAGGAAAATGAATTCTGCCTCTTTGTTTTATGCTGAATCAAGACCACCTTTCCTCCCTCCTTTATGAAAAGAAAGAAACACATAGATGATAAGTATTCCCATATAATTGCATAATTTTCCTGATGCAACTGAGCACAGAACAGGGAAAACACTTATCCCCTCCATTTTTATAGCTTCTTTACTCATGTGTTTATAAATGTAATTACTTTGAGTAGAAAGTTGGTAAAATAGAATATTCAGTAAGAACATATATCTGTTCTGGTTTTCTATCAGCATTCACACTAGAATAAGTTAAAGATGTCGTGTTTAGTTTTCCCACCTTTTTAATACCGCTTTCTACTTTAATAAGGAGTGGCTAACTTTTTAATTACCTATTTATGATAATATTTGCTGTGTAAATGAAAATATCAGTTGTTTTCCTACAGTTGGGCCATCTTTAAAATCTTGTTTTTGATAAAAAGAATTGGTGGTGTCCTTACTGTGCCTTGATTACAACACAGCTGAAGGTGCTGTAAAGCAGTTTCCAGAGAATTGAAGATAAGGACTGTTACTGGTTTTAAATTTTTTTTTCTTTTTAAAATAAAAATTTGCATTTAGCAGTGTTAATTATCAAAAGATATGAGTATGTAAAAGGAAATAGGGAAGGTTTTGTCAAATTAATTATTTACTTAATATATTGATTACTGCATTTTAAAGGGCTTATACTTCACTTTGACAAAAAGTATATTTGCATGGGTTTATTTTGTTTAATACTTCCCTTTAGACCAGAGCAAACAGTTGACACCCATGCTTTTAATTCATAATAAATTAGCAAGTGAAAAAGATCTAGTTGATGGAAGTTGGAGGTAAAGCATTTTTTTTTAAGTCTAAATTTTAGGTTTATGTGCTTATAGTTCTAGTGCATTTGGGTTTGGAAGACAGGATAGTGTGAGGAACTTTGGGCAGTCTTTCCCAACTAGATCTCTGTAGAGAATTGAACACTCCTGTCTATCCAATGTGTGCAATGAATATAACGTTTTCTCTCCGAGTGTATTCAGAATGATTCTGGTTATGTATCATTCTTGGGACTTTTGAGGAAACCATGAATTTTCTGTGTTTTACTGATTCACATGAGAAACCTCAGTTGAGAAAGGCTGGAAGAGTATCAGAAGATACCTGTTCTTAAATGAAAAGATCAGAACATAGGGCTGTGACTTTAAATTCTTGAGACAGATGGAATAGATTTATGTGAAAACCCATTTTTTAGTGACATTGTCTTAGTGAGATTTTTTTTCTGTATGTCAGTGCATGGAATGAGGAAAACAATAGATGCATGTTTCTTATTTTGAGACTTAGGGAGCTGAATGATGAACCTTATAATTTAAAAAATTCGACTTGATTACACTTTACATTGGCTTAATTTTTATATGTATTATGATATTAGCATGTCCTTTAACTTTGGGCATATGTAATGAACTCCATCTGAAAATTGAGAAAAAGAATATTTCTAAATTAATGAAAAGTTCTTAACTGTTTTTTAAAACTTATTTTAGTTGTATTATTCTCATAAGAAAAATATGAGGCTAATAATCTTTCTCTTATGGGCTATTAAGTAATTTATAGAAAATGAAAAACTGTCACGTTTCTTTCTTTTTTTTTTTTTAATCTTAGGAGTCTAGTAGCAAATCCATTTGTTAGTAGTTCTATCATAATTGCCAAATTGAACAAGGAGGTTTTCTGTTATGGTTTTATGTTTTACTCTTTTTTAGACATATATTTTGGCTATATACTCTTATTTAATTATCTTTCTAGAGAACTGAAAAAGAGGTGCTTGATCCAGATATTTCAGTTTGTAGAAATTTCCTAGAAGTGAGTTCTTGGACATTAAACTATGATTAGAATCTGTATAGGAGTTTTTAAAAAATGGAATAGTTTTTTCTTTTTGTTCGGACTGATGAGATTAATACTATTAAGATGAAGAGAAGCTATCTTGATTACTACTAATATTGCCCATCCCTTTTGTTTTAAAACTGGCTTTTAAGGGCATAGTCTAATATTTAAAAATCTTAGTATGGTATCTCAGGATTTGTTCAACTTTATTTTATGTCTACTTTTTTCCCCACTAAGTCATGAATGTTTATAAAAACAATTATCATGGGTGGTAAAGTAGCCTTCATTAATGCAGTGAGGTTGGGAAGTTGAATGAGACTATAAAAATATAGCAGTCAGTGGAGGTTATTTCCAGAGAAATTGTATGGAATTATGTCATGTATCTGAGACTGGAAGTGAGAATGTAAAGTGAATTAATTGAAGACAATCAATCAGGAGTACAGTGTTGCTTTTGACTGTCTAATTGTCTTGAGTTTGTGGTTTGCAATATTCTGTTTGGAATTCAGGTGCCTCCTGTTATTTATGAAGCCTGTTTCCTCAAGTCAAAGTAGTATGGTTTTTCTCTTAAAAGCCATACTCTTAAAACTACATATCTTAAGATCTGTATTTTTGAGAAGGTTTACTTCACCTGATTTTTAACATGGATATGAGGTTTTATGGTGTAGATTATCTCAAATTATTGAATTGTTCTCAGTCATCACTTCTTAGCAATATCAAGTGCCAAAATATTTGGATTTGGGATAGATGACATAGTTAATATGGTTTCTATTTCTGAAATTTATTTTAGTCAATAGAAGCCATTTATAGGGAGTGGCAGAAGAGGAATGAATTGCCTCTTCCTAAGAAAAATGACACTTCTAACTGCTACCCGTGCCAGTCTTGAAAAGGAACTTTTGTGGTTAATGTTTCTCACTTATAATCTCAAGTATTTTTAAATATGTTTCATGCTAAAGTGTGACCTCTGTCATAGAAGTTTCTGCTTTGGGAATTTTTTGGAAGTACCTTGACCACAAGGTAGAAGGTGAGCTGGAGGGAGGAATGTTAATAGTTGCATGGACCCTATCTGATCTTAGAACTGCATGCTGTAAATACTAGGTACTTAGATGCTTTTTGGCTGCTGTAGTTCTGGTCTCCAGCAAGTCCCCTGCTCTTCTCCAATTAATTGTTTTGCTTGGTAGCCAGTAAGTACGTTTTTATTTCAATGTCCACTTTCATATTATTTATTCATCTTGAAAGGTAAATTACCTTAATGTTCTTCCATACACTGGATATACTTAAAATTGGGTTTATTAAAGGGTTAAAAGAGAAGTGTAGGAACTACATTATGTAGTTTCTAAGATTTATCTTCTTACATAAATATTCCTAAGCACATAGTTTAATTAAAATATTAGTCTTTTAATTTTGCATTATGTGTTCCATCATTATATGTTTAGAAATTGGAAAAAACATAGCCCTTTATTTGAACAAAGGGTTCAGAAATGTCTTATATTCCAATTGTATTTGTGTTCTATGATGTTTATTAACAGCTTCCTACAGATTTAGCTGCTTAAAGCAACACACATTTATTTCTCTTTCTATGGGTCAAGGATCTAGGCATAGCATAGCTGAGTCCTCTGCAAGACTCCGTTTAAAATGTTGGCTAGGATTGCATTATCTAGAGATTCAGATGGGGAAGAATCCATCTTCAGATGGCCTCCAATTGTTTGACAGAATTGTCTTGTGGTTTGGGTTCTTGGAAGCTTGCTTCTTCAAAGCCAGCAAGTAGAGAGAGTAGGAAGATGGACTAGTACTATATTTATGTCATCAGTACACCAGGCCTTTATTGCAGGTTTCATTGGTTAAAAGCAAACTATGAGTCTGGTTCACACACAAGGGGTGGGGGTTTTTCAAAGGTTTAAACACCAGAAAGTAGGAATCCAAAGTAGTTTCTTTAAAGTGTGTGCCACACTGATTAATAGACTTAGGTAGTACAGTAAACATGTAACTGCCTTAATTTTTTAAAAAGCTCATTTTTTTAAAACTTTTAAAAAAGTTGCAATAATGCATATAGTAAGTACAATATTACTAAACATGAATGAGCCTCTTTTAGGAGCTGGGAATTTTAGGTTTCATGGGTATAAACATGAAAGGCTTCTTCCTGCTCTTGCTCAATGTTCCCTTGGGTTTTAGAGGACCTTTTTGATTATACAATGTTATAAGTTCTGTAATAGGACTTTTAACAAAACATTTAGTGAAGGATCTCTATCCAGGGTAGTCAAAGAATGCTTTACAGAGAAAGGTAACATTTCAACTGTTTGAAGGATTTAAAAATTTTATGGAGGAGAGGGACTATGGACTAAAGAAAAAATCTACAAAAGACTGGGACTTTGATAGGGTATACTGAAAAGTTGACCACATCTGGACTATTGGGTGTGTGGAGGAATGGTGAACACATGAATCTAGAGAATAGAAATTTGGGCTGATCATCGAAATTCTACAGTGCTCCATTTATTTTATTTAATCAAGTTTGAAAGCAAGGTAGTATAATTAGGCCAGGGGGTACCATTGTAGGATAATACATGTACATGGATAATAATCTTCTGTAGTGGTGGAGTGTTAGCTTTTGAACTGTACACCACCCTGATCCAGATTGTTTTTTAGGCAGAGAATGTGGTAGCAGGAAATTAAGCTAGAAAATTTGGAATGTAATTGGTGGGCTAGGCACCTTAGTGCATACCTGTAATTCTAGCTACTTGGGAAGCTAAGACAGGAGGATTACAAGTTTGAGGCCAGCATGTGCAACTTAGGCAGACCTTGTCTGAAAATAAATAAAAAGGCCTGGGGATATAATTCAATGGTCGAGCCATTGGGTTAAATCCCTAGTACCGCCAAAATAAAGGAAAGAAAGAAAATTTGTGGAAGATGCCTAAGTTGAAATTATTGTCAAGGGAGGAGAAAAATTGGATTTGATCTAGATTTATAAGGTAGAAATGATAGAATTGAGAATCTAGGTGCATAGTGACACCTTTAAGCAATATTAAAGATGGGAAGAACAGTTTTCAGAAGTAATGAGTTCTTCTAGGTGTGTTAAATTTGGGTGGCTGTCAGATTTCCATCTGGATAGAAGCATCCTTTTAGAAGTTGAAAATGATTCTTTAACTTGGGACTTCACAAAAAAATTGAGAAATCATCAATTTGAGGATTATAAGTGGATCTAAAAAGTGGGTGATTACTAAGGGATGAATATAAATCTTGTTTTTAAGGGCATAGGCTAATATTTAAAAACCTTAGTATGGTATCTCAGGATTTGTTCAACTTTATGTCTACTTTTTTTCCCCATTAAGTCGTGAATGTTCGTAAAAACAATTAGCATGGGTGGTAAAGTAGCCTTCATTAATGCAGTGAGGTTGGGAAGTTGAATGAGACCAAAAAAATATAGTAGTTCAGGTTATTTCCAGAGAAAATGTATGGAATTATGTCATGTGTCTGAGTCTGGAAGTGAGAATGTAAAGTGAATTAATTGGAGACAAGCAACCAGGAGTATAGTGGATAGGATCTGAGGTGCAAGGATTTTATGATTTTTTTTTTGTGCATTATAATTATACATAATGGTAGAATTTATAAATATGTATATTTTCCCCCTGATACTATGGATTGAAACCAGCAGTGCTCTACCACTGAACTACATCCTCAGCCCTTTTTATTTTTTATTTTGAAACAGTCTTTTACCAAGTTGTCAAATTGCTGAGGTAGACCTAGGAGTAAGGATTTTAAGAGACAGAGGAAGAGGCCATGATTAGAATTGAATTATAAGGAAAAAAAGTCACTTAACTTTTTAAATCATAAAGATTATAATACAGTACATATTCAGTAGAAAACAATAAAATACAGAAAAGCGTGTATAAGATGTTGCAATTACTTGTAGTCATATCACTAAAAATAACCAGACTAAAACATTGATGTCTACTCTCTTCATGTATACACATCTGGAATACAAAAACTTGGGACATTCTATACAATATTTTGATTTTGAACCTTTTTGATTTTTCTAATATAAGATTTTAAATTTACTTCTACAGATTTTGAAGTGTTTTTACTAACATTTAGTGGAAAATGTCTTCTGATTTCCCTTGTGATTTCTTGGATCCATGGACAATTTTTTGATAACATGTTTTTTTTACCCCATCAGTTTTTAACATAACATTTTTTATAGCACGATTTTTTTTTTTTTTTTTTTTTTTGGTACTGGGGACTGAACTCAGGGCCACTAGATCATTGAGCCACATCCCCAGCCGTATTTTGTATTTTATTTAGAGACAAGGTCTCACTGAGTTGCTTAGGACCTCACTAAGTTGCAGAGGCTGGCTTTGAACTTCCTCCTGTCTCAGCTTCCTGAGTATCTGGGATTACAGGCCTGTGCCATTGTGCCACTTTTATTGTTGATTTCTGTTTCATTAGTTCAACTTCTTATCTCTTTTTTTCCCCTATTTTGTAAAATTAATTTTGTTCATTCTCTCAGCTTCTTAATTTATTTTTCACTTATTTTTTTAAATGATTAAAACATTTAAAGCTATGATTACCTCTCAGTGTAATAAGTCACTTTTCATAGCTTTGAATGCTATGTGTTTTCATATGTATATACACATTTTCTTTTAAAAACAACTGTGAGGAATAAATTTTAACTACATGTTTTGATATTTTCATTTGAGAGTTATTTTAAAGTATAGCTTTAACATTTTTAATACCCTGTTGTTATTTCTAGTGTTAACTGAAAGTGTTGTTTTGTGATCATAGAATCTATGAGTTGTAAATGATGGAAATAGCTTAAAACAAGTGAAAAATAATATATTGTCCTCTAATTATTGGAAAGGATCCTAGGGTTGTGCACAGAATTGAAGGAACAGGTGCAAAGAACCAAGACCACTGGAACCAAAATGTAGCAATGTGTGTGTGTGTGTGTGTATGTGTGTGTATGTATGTATGTGTATACACCCATGCACATAATTTGTGTAGATGCTCTAATCTCATTTTGCTTTTCCCTACTTTATCCTATTCTGTTGAATATAGGCCTTTTAAGCTGATGACCTGCAGGCTCATCTTTACTTCTAACCCTTTTGTGATTTTGGAGGCTTAAAAAAGAGGGGATTATTTCTCTCTCTATCAGAAGGACTCTGATTAGCTCATGGTCAGGAGGACCATGTACTTTACTCTCATGCCCTATTTCCTTCCCAGTTTCTCATATTTTGCAAAAAGAATCTAAACTTTTAGTTTTTGTTATATTTAAAAATGTGTTTTCTAACAAGATTCTCCTGTGAATATTTGAATTAAGCTTTACAGCACGTTTACTGTGCCATATATATGGTAAAAACTTTGTACATATTGAATATTTCCAAAAATATATTTAATAATATTGTGTATTTATGTTAATTTTTTAAAAAAATGTGGTTGGATTGTGAATTTGTGTGTTCTTCTTATATAGGGGCTGTGCTAATCTTCCCTGTATCATTCCAATTTTAATGTGTGCTGCCTAAGCAAGCGCTTTATATGTTCTTAAACAAGGTTGTTGATCGCCAAAATTATTGTCATATTTAAATCACTTGAAAAACATTGCTTCTGAAAGAAGCAGTGTAACTATGTCTTTATTTGTGTTAATATATGTAAATGGAATTTTTGAACCAGAGAAAATAAGTATAATGTGGGTTATACAAGTGGGAACAATCATAGAATTGCCTTAGGAATAAAATTATGCTGTTTAGAGCCTTTTTTTTTTTTTTTTAAATAACCAGTTGGATTTGCTACAAAGTATTCTTAGATTATTTCAAATTTGTTTTGTGGGTGGTTGGAGATGGCTAAGATGATTGGTAAGAAGATAAGGCAGGTCAGACTTTTTGTTAGGTATGTACTGCTGCTTCAGGACAGAATCTGAAGGCTTAGCTTTTAAAATTTATTTTTTATTTTTTAAGTTGAAGCCAGGGTCTCCCACATGCTGGGCAAGCACACTACCCATCCCAGATTCAGCCTCTTTATAATTGTTGTATGATATGGCGCATCTTTAATAAAGCAATTATTCATTGCTCTGCTGCTGCCTTTGCATCTTCTAGTCTGAGAGGTCCGAGGTCTTGATTTGTTTTTCCTCAGATCTGTAACACAGTATTTCTTCAAAACACTTCCAGTAGCCAGGAGTGATGACACATGCCTGTAATCCCAGTGACTCTAGGCTGAGGCGGGAGGATCCCAAGTTCAAAGCCGCCATCAGCAATTTAGCAAGGTCCTAAGTAACTCGGCAAGACTCTAACTCAAAAAATAAGGGGTGAGGGGTTGGGGCTGTAGCTCAGTGGCAGAGTGCTTAACTAGCATGCATGAGGCACTAGGTTCGATCCTCAGCACCATGTAAAAATAAAATAAAGGCATTCTGTCCATCTACAACTACAAAAAAAAAAAAAAAAAGGGGGGGGAGTGGGGTTGCAGCACAGTGGTTGAGTGCCCCTGGGTTCAATCCCTGCTAACAACAAGGATAGCACCTTCAAGGCTTAATTCCTTTATAACTCCCCTTGTCCACTCTTGCTCCATCTGACCATATACAGAATTTTTAAGGATTGTTGTTTGTTTCTGTAAAATCAAACCACAACTAATGTCTTCATAAATATTGAACTAATACCATTGCTTTTATGTAGTAATTCATAGATGAGGAAAGTGATTTCACAAGAACTATCTCCTTTGAGTCTCATAAAAAGTAGGGAGGGTAGATAAATTTCCTTAAATTATTTGGAGATGTTAGTCTACTTAACAGTTATAGTATTCAAATGTTATTTATTCTGTATACATTATTATTCTGTAGAACATATCGAACTTTCTTTTAGTAATTCGGAGTTCACATTGGCTGCTTTTCTTTTCCTGTACAATCTTTGTGCTTTAAAATTTTTGCTTAGTTTCTTGAAAGATTATTTAGTTTTACAGCCCTCCCTTGGTAATGTAAATCTCAGTTTGTTCATATACATTAGATCCTCTCTGAATTTCATCTTGATAAAGTCTCTTCTGGGGCCTTCTGACCTCCCCATTCTGAATTGGTCCAGGAGAATCCATTTCCCTTTTATGATCAATATTCTAATACTTTGATGTCGTGTCTTTTCTTTCTTGATATTCTCCATTGTTTTGGGGCAGAACACAATCTCCTATGTCCTACTGAGAAACAATGTATGTAAGGTAAAAGTTTTTGAGACTTCAGAGTCAAAACATATTTATCCCCTCCCTCCCTTAGGGTGGGGGGATTGAACCTAAGGCCTCACACATACTAAGCAAGTGTTCTATCACTCAGCTTACACCCTTGACCCTTTTTATTTTGAGACAGGGTCTTAGAGAATTGCCCAGGCTGGCCTTAAATTTGTGACCCTCCTGCCTCAGCCTCCTACTTACCTGGGATTATAGGCATGTGCCTAGCCTGCCTTCATTCTTGATTACTGCTTTGGCTTGACATTGAGTTCTAGGTTGGAAATTATTTTCTCTCAGATTTTAGATGTGTTGTTGAGTATATGGTTGTCATTCTGGTTGTTGATTCTTTGTATGACCCCTCCCTCCCCACCAAATCCCAAACTTTTAGGTTCTTTTCCTAGGGTTATAAATTTTTGTTATTATGGATCTTGGAAGGAATGTGTTATTAAAGCATATTTGTAAGGCTCTTTTAGTCTGTTAAATTTTGTCCTTCATTTTTGGGCAGTTTCAAAAAATTATTTCTGTGTGTTCCACCATATTTTCTTCTCATTTAGATTTTGAATACCTAGAATGATTCTCTGCTTAATCTTTTCTTGATTTTTTTTTTTTTTTTTTTTTTTAAGTCTCTGGTTTCTTGTTGTTCTTTTTTGGAAGGTTTTTTCTTCCATTGTTATAATACTTAAGTTGGTTTTTGTTTCTATAATTTTTACCTTTTGATTTCAGTGTTTTTTATTTTTATGAACTTTCTTTTTGTGAGATTTTTTTCATACATTTATTTTTTTCCCACTTTTTTATTGGCACATTATAGTTGTACATAATGGTTTGTTGTTAACATATTTGGACATACACACAATATAACGATGTAATTTGGCCAGCGTCACTCCCCAGCACTTCCCCCCTCATTCAGTATCTCCTACTCATTGGTATCTTTCTTCTATTGATCTCCCTTTGATTTTTCATGAGGTCCTGGAACCCACTCCCCACTTTTCTTTTTCCTTTTTTCTCTCTAGCTTTTACATATGACAGAAAACTTATGACCATTGACCCTCTGAGTTTGGTTTATTTCACTTTTAACATAATGTTCTCACTATGCATCTGCTTTCCTGTAAATAACAATTTCATTTTTCTTTATGCATAAAACTCCATTGTGTACAACACATTTTGTTGTTGTTGTTGTTGATCATTTATTTGTTGATAGATACCTAGGCTGGTTCCTTAGTTTGGCTATTGTGAATTGTGCTGCTATATAAACATGGGTATGCATGTATCACTATGGTGTGATAACTAATTCTTTCTGTCATATGGTGTTGCCATGGCTAATCTTTTGAGGCACTCCATACTGATTTCCATAGTGGTTGTACTAATTTATAGTCCCACCAAGAGTGTTAACAGTTTTCCTTTTTCTCTACATTCTCTCCAAGATTTATGATTTGTATCCTTGATGACTGGCATTCTGACGGGTATGAAGTGAAATTTCATTTTAGTTTTGATTTGCATTTCCGTAATTGTTAATGATGTTGAACTTTTTTTTTTTATACATGTGTTGGCCATTTGTATTTCTTCTTTGGGGGAAGTGACTGTTTAATTCATTTGTCCATTTATTAATTGGGTTTTTTTTGGTTCAAAGTCTTTCAGGTTTTTTAATATATTCTAGATATTAATCTACTGTCAGAGAGTAGCATTTCTTAGTTTCCTTTGCTGGGCAGAAGTTTTTTAATTTGATGCTGCCCCATTTATTTACTCTTGGCATTGTTTCCTGAGCTTTGGGGGTCCATACATTACATTTTTTTTTTTTTTTGTGATAACAACATCTTTTTCTGAGACTATTATGTGTATTTTTGCATGTTTGTTTATATATGTTCATATATGTATGTTTACTTATGTGTGTATGCTTTTTTCCCTTCCTAATTGCTTACTTTCTTCCCAGTTATTTTTCTCTTGGCTTAAGTTTTTTTGTTTTCTTTAAGTGTTTGGTGATATTTGGCTGATTACTGGTACATTAAAGTGGGGTACTTAAAAATTGATTGGAAGCTCTCTCTGTATGTAGAATCATCTGTCTGGTCTTTTTTCTTAAGAATATTAAATTAATTGCCTTTTCTCTTAGGCTTGGTCATATTTTCCAGTTATGATTTTTCTTACATGAAAGACTCCCCACCTCCCCATCTGGGGACCTAGGGCCTAGTACATGCTAGGCAGGTGCTCTACCACTGAACTACAATTCTAACCTTTTTTCTGGTTTTCATTATTGAGTTGTTAAATCCTTTATATATTATGGACACAAAAATCTTTTTCCAGAAATATGAATTATGAATATTGCCTTCTATGTGTTGCCTGATGGTGTACTTTTTTATTAGCATGTTTTTAGTATTGAGGAAATTTAATTAATTTATTTTTAAATATTTGCAGTTGTAGATGGACTCAAAATAACTTTATTTATTTTTTTATGTGGTGCTGGAGATCAAACCCAGTGCCTCACATGTATTAGGCGAGTGCTCTACCACTGAGCCACAGTCTCAGCCCTAATTTATTTTCATAGTTAGTTTTTTTGGGGTTTTGTTTTTGATTGCTCTACTGGGGTTGTACTCAGGATACTTTACTGCTGAGGTATATATATTAAAAAAAAAAAAAAATATATATATATATATATATATATATATATATATATATATATATATATTTAGTTTTTATTTAGGGACAGGGTCTCTTAAGTTTTCTAGGCTGACCTTAAACTTGTGATCCTTCTGCTGTAGCCTCTTGAGTTGCTTGGAATTCAGACATGTGCTACTGTGTCTAGGTCAAGACATAATTTTTTTGGGGGGGGGCGGGGTTCTAAGAGTAGAGTGAAAGTATTTGGAGTCTCAGCATTCAACATGATACTTTTGTTTAATCTCCATCCTATGGTCTCATATATCAACATAGTACCTCTGCCTTCAGCTATTGACATTGTCACCAAGTGTGGAAACTTTCCCCCTCCAAATTGCAAACCTCCAGTCTAATGCCAGGGTTGCCTACCTTCTAGAAGCCAGGGAGGACAGCTGGAAGAGCTAAAGCTTCTCACACAGACCAGCAGGTGAAAATTTCTTTTCAGGCCCGCCTTCACTCCTGCTTCTGGGGATGTTTTGTGCTGGCCAGTTCTTGTCCCTGGTGTAAATCCAGTTGCTTTTCTGTCTTCCTGGTTCAGCAATGATAGTGATCACTCATACATTTTCTTTCCAAAGTCTAATGATAATTGCTTTTATTTTTATTTTTTTTACAGTCTATCCTTTAAAATAACCTTATTCCCCTTAAAATTTACATTTTTATTATTTTAATAAGATGTTTGGACTGAACAGAGGCTGCTGAATACATTCAGCCAATCATTTTTAGTTGGAAATCCTCTTTTTTCTTTTTAATGTAGAAGAGATTAAAAATCACTACAAATTTCAGTTAGTTCAGATAAATGGAAGGCACTTTTTAGTTCTCCCCTTTAGTGATCCTATTTTCTCCTTAATGTAACTATTATCATTTTTGTATACATACTTCCTGACTTTTTAACACTCTTACATACTTATAGTACATAGGAAAAAAGTTTAATTTTTTTATTTGTAATTTTGTGATGGAGATGGAAGTTGTTAATTGGTTAGAATGCAGTCATATGATAGTCTTCTAAAACCTTTTTCTGTTTAATGTGTTTAGGGGATTTTTCCTATGGGGGAACATATAAATGCAACTCTTCTTTTTAATTATTGTGTACTTAAAATCCAATAGTATACATGTACCATAGTTTATTTAACTATTGTATTATTTAGGATGTTCCTGTTTTTCCAGTTTGTTAGAAACATTTATATTCAAATATTCATATTCATTGTTATATGTCTTTATACCCATGTACAGACTTTAATAGGATGGATACTATTCTGAATTAGTGTCAGACTAAAGTTTAAGGGTACCATCCCAAGAAGTCTGTTTTTATTTCACATGCCAAAAACACTTTGGGGCAGTCTCCAGGCCACCTGCATGGCTACACACCTGGCTACCAGTTTTAGGGGTTCATGTTATTCCTCTGGTTTAAATTATTAATTATTATTATTCCTCTGGTTTACTAATTTACTACAGTGGCTTACAGAGCTCAGGAACATACTGTACTCATAGTTAACGTTTTTATTATAAAGGATGTAGATGAGGATCAATCAAATGAATGGACTATAATGCAAGTTTTAGGGGGAATTCTAAACACAGTTTATTTTCCTTATGGAGTCAGGCTATGGTTTTCTCCTGGGCATATCTGTGCTCTTCCAAGCCTAGATGTCCAGACTTTTTTATTTTTCATTTGGATTTCATTAAATAGGCATGATAATTGAAAATTTGGGGAGGGGGAAGAAAAGAAGTTCAGTAGATTAAACAAATGGGAATGAAGGGGAGAGGAGATAGGAAAAAGAAAGTGGAATGAATCTGACATAAGTTTCTTGTGTACATATATGAATATATCATGGTGAATTCTAGCATTCTATGCATCCACAAGGATGGGGGCCCTAATTAGAATAAGATATATCCCATGCTTGTGTAATTATATTAAAATGAATTCTACTGTCATGTATAACTACAAAGAACTAATAAATAAATACAAATCCCCTTGGATATAGACAGACACACATACATAGAAAAGAAAGAAAGAAAAATTTGCCAGTCAACTGAAAATCTTTGTGTAGATTGGGCAGGCTCAAAGCCCAACTCTCCTATTACATAGCTTTTTTTTTTTTTTTTTTTGTGACTAGCTTTCATTCTGAATCATGTCTTTAGCAGTAAGTCAGATGTCATACAAAGGATTCAATGAATAATGCCAGGTACTTGGGAAAGTTCATGTGTTCTAAAGCTTTGTGCCAGAAACCTGGAAGAAAGACCAGAAAAATTATTATACAGCAGATGACTAGAATTAGAGATTTTGAGTCCAGTGGAATGCATACTTTAATTTTTTTTTAGAGAGAATTTTTTTTAATATTTTTTAGTTTTCAGTGGACACAGCATCTTTATTTTATTTTTTTAATTTTTATGTGGTGCTGAAGATCAAACCCAGTGCCCCGTGCATGCCAGGCGAGTGTGCTACTGCTTGAGCCACATCCCCAGCCCCAATACTTTAATTTTTAATAGATATTGAACCCTCCTCCCCAAAGGTATATATTTTTGCTTTGTACTTTTTAGTTATACATGACAATAGAATGTATTTTGACATATTGCATATACATGGAGCATAATTTCCAATTTTTGTGGTTGTACGTGATGTGGAGTTACACTGTTCATATATTCATGTACGAACATAAGAAAGCTATGACTGATTCATTCTATTGTCTTTCGTATTTCCATCCCCCTTCTCTGTCCTTCACTCCCCTTTTTCTAATCCAGTGAACACCCACTCCTTCCCACCCCCTGGGTTTATTGTGAGTTAACATGAGAACCTATGATCTTTGGTTTTTTGGAATTGGCTTATTTCACCTAGTATTATAGTCTTCAGTTACATCTGTTTATCAGCAAATCCTGTAATTTCATTCTTTTTTTTATGGCTGAGTAATATGCCATTGTGTATATGTACCATATTTTCTTTATTCATCTGTTGAAGAGTACCTAGGTAGGTGAATTGAGCTGCTATTAACATTGATAGGCATACTTTATTCTATACCAGTAGTATAATTTTCTATAACTTTGCTATTATTAGGTGGTATCCTTTTTTATTAGATACAATTCTACTTACTTTACTGTTTGGCTTGATACTTTTAATATTTATATCTCCTGATTGCTGTCAAAATGGGTATTTTTTCCATGTGTTTAATTACTTTTTCATGGCTTTTCCCATTTTTCACAATATTGAAAGACAATAGAATGAATCAGTCATAGCTTTCTTATGTTCGTACATGAATATATGAACAGTGTAACTCCACATCACATACAACCACAAAGATTGGAAATTAAGCTCCATATATATGCACTACGTCATAATACATTCTATTGTCATTTTGTATTGATTTGTAATTCATTATGTAATCTGTATCCACAATAGTTTTGGGTGTTTATGCATTTTAAATATTTCCTTTGTGTCATTGACTTATAAAACTAATTTTTTACACATAAGATTTGTGTCAATTTTAATGGTACAGGGTTACAAATTTAAATCAAAATGGTATATATAAGTCTTCTACATCCTACAAATGAAGAAGAAAAAACTTTATTACCAAATATATTGGATTGATTTTTTTTTCCCTTTGGTACCAGGAATTGAATCTAGGGGTTGCTTAACTACTGAGCAACATCTCTCGCCCTTTTTCGTATTTTATTTAGAGTCAGGGTCTTGCTGAGTCGCTTAGAGCTTTGCTAAGTTGCGGAGGCTGATCTTGAACTCACAGTTCATCTACCTCAGCCTTGGTTTGAATTTTATAGAGACTGTCTCTCTTTTATTATTTGAAATATTTGTACTCTAAGAGTAGTGAAGAGTAGGAAGAAGGTATTTATTACGATAGTAAAATGTGAGAAGTCAAAGGTAATAGATAACCTAAAAAACATTTTGTGGATGGTATTTATTTAGATAATCCTGTTTTATAATTTAGAATTAATAGCACTGCAAGTGACATACTTGTATCAATATTGATTTCCCCTCATAACAATTTCTTATACATAGTATCTGTATGCTTTTTAAAAAGTTTTTACAGATTGCTATTTGGTGTGTTTTATATGGAATATAGAAATACATAATAGACTTAGTTCTTAACCATCTAAAATGTAACCAACAATTTGTAAAGATTTTCTAGAAATTAAAAGGCTGAATTTTTTTCTTGATAGAAAGCTTTCAAAAATACACAGTAGGAATAGTTTCAATACAGTTGGAGCTTTGTTTCTAGAACTCTTTTGAGCTGTATATGGTGTTGAATGTATTTTAATATGCCAGTATGGATGTTATCTTCATCAATATGATCTTGTGTAATAATATGACTAGTTCACATCTATAGATATTTTATCATTTAAAAAGCATATTGACATACTCTTCAGCTAATACTTAGCAAGAGACAAAACATAATTTTACAAATGAGAAAATTAAGGCTTTGAGATATTAAGACATTTGACTTTTAGGTGATAATTCTTAATGCCTGAATTAGTGCTTTTTTCATTTCACCATGATTATTAGTTTTCTACCAGAAGTCTTAACAAATTACCACAAATGTAGGGGCTTCAAACTGCACAACTTTTATTATCTTATAGTTCTAGAAATTAGAAGGCTCAGTGAGTCTTGCTGGGTTAAATCAAGATATTGGTAAGCTGCTTGTGGAGATTTTGGGGGAGAGTCTGTTTCCTTAACCTTTTTTAGCTTTTAGAAGCCACCTGCATGGCCCCATCCTCTGTCCTCATAGCCAGCAGCACTGGGCTGTTTATTTATACTGCCATCTCTCTGTTTTGACTCTTCTGCAAGACTCTTCCACGTTTTCAGGACCCCTGTGATTACATTGGGTTTACCCAGATAATCCAGGGTAACCTATTTTCAGATCATCTGATTAAGGCAACTAGTTCCATCTGCAGCCTGTATTCCCCTTTGTCAAGTAACCTAACATAGTTCTGAGAAGTAGGATATAGAGACATCATTGGGAGGCCTATGATGAAGCTTGATGTATACAACAAAATTTTGTGTTTTATGTTAATTTTTCTAGAGGAATAATCCTTGGTTTTCATCAGATTCTCAAAGAGGATCTATTAACCTAAGTTGATGAAGAGCCATTAATCTTGGAATTCTTTTCATGTCTAAGTACTTATTTGAGGAGGGATAGTACTCTGATTTTTTTTTAATAGTTCTTTTGTATTTATATAACAAATTATGAAGTCGTGCTAAATGGTGATAGTAGTGAATATAACAGACATGAGCTATATTTTCATGGAGCTTCATAATTGTCACTTTCATCTTGTAATCTTTTTTGTTTTTAACTATTTCAGGACCCCCCCCCCCCCAATCCATTTTTTTCTGATTTTATCCTTGGGCACTGATCTGTTTATAGGAAGGAAGCAGCTACTTTATTCCTTTTTTAAAATTGAGGATTAATTCATATTTGGTGAAATGCATAGATCCGAAGTATAGAATTTAAAGAGGTTTAACAAATACATAAACTTTACAACCAACTAACACATTATCAAAACAAGAGAATACTTTCATGTTCCCCCCAAAATTCACTCATTCTTTTTCCTAGTCATAACCCTATACTTCCAAGTGGCTGTTAATATTACCTATTTCTGTTACCATAGACTAGTTTTGCCTATTGTTGAACTTCATATAAATGGAACCATATAGCATGTACTCTTTTATGTCAAGAGTTCAAGGTTTGACTAAGTGTAAAATAAGTACATTTTGTGGGGGGGCAGTCATGGGAAAGTTTCTTGCTATTCCCATTTCTTGTGCTCTGTCCACTTCACCCCACCCCTCTACCAGTTTATGTATGATAATAACACTGTACTCTAATTTGTGGACACTAAAACTAAGACTGTCCAAAGTGTTTAATGATAAATATTGTAGGCTTAAGTATGTAGATATCACTAATAAGAGAGAACTTAGTTACAATGTAACACAAACAATTTGTTTTGTCCATTCTTTAAATTATCTGATAAGCAAAGTTTTGGGATGACATTAATTTTTTTTTAAAGCTTCATTTTATTCATTTATTTTCTGTGGTGCTGAGGTTTGAACCCATGGCCTCACATGTGCGAGGCAAGTACTCTACCACTGAGCCACAACCCAGCCCTGACATTAAATATTTGATAGGAGTCACTGCAGCAAAGTGAGATAGTGGTTGGTTTATTTACAAATTGTAAATCCTTGGAAAAAGGACAAAGTTCAGGGAACTTTGTTTTTAGGATCAGTGTTTCCAAGTGTGGCAGCAACTCTACTTGTCAAGGAATGTAGAGAAGTGGTTGAATAAAGATTCATGAGTTGGGTATTTATTTTGATTTAGTCTAAATCTTTTTAAAAATTAGGTCGACAGTGGCTAGGTATACATTTTTTTTTTCTACCTATGATTTGTGTTGTTTATATATTTAAGCCCAGGAAGTATAAATGAGTCAAAGATTATGTTATGTTTTCTGTGCAATTCCAAACAACTGCTGAGGCTAAAAGAAATTTCAGCCTTACATAGGAAGAACCAGAAAATGGAGTTCTTTTGGCCCTGTCACAGTAAAACAGCCTACTGAGTTGTAAATGTGAATCCAGGACTCAAGGTTGAGATCTGCTCTTCTGCTCTTCAACCTTCCTTATCAAATTGCTAGAGTGAGGAAAGCCTTTGGCATCATGGCACCTCAGCCTGGGTTCCTTTACTATCTGGGGAAAAAAGAATCTTTAAAAACTAGGAAAGAGTCTTGAGGAAAAGCCATAAAGGCAATCTGGGACATGGTTAGCTGCATTCACTTTTAAAAAAAAAATTATGGGTGAATCATAATTATACATGAATGTGAGATTCATTTTACATATTCATACATGCTCACAATATCACAATATCATTTGGTCACTATTGCTGTACATTCACTTTTGATATATTGTGGTTTTGGAAGAGGCACTGGGTATGGTAGCAACAGTTTTATTTTGAAGTCAGTCATACTAGCTTAATTATGTTCATCTCTCATTTTCTTAGACTTCAATTTCCCATATAATGTGGGACTATAGAATAATGAGGCTTTTTTTTTTTTTTCCTTAAACAATGTCCACGGCTTGCCTCTGAATATACTAGTGCAAGCAAAATTCCATTAACAGACTGGAATAAGGTGATTAAATGTGTGTTACAAGCAACCTAGAGAAGTGTCCTCTTGTAGGCTAGGGCACTAAAGGAAATGATAAAGGTACTTATAGAAAGGGACATGCTACTACTTGTTCAGAGAAGGTGGTTGGTACCCTCCCCCCCCCCCCCCGCCCCCCCCAGGAGTGGTAAACTAGTTCTGTCAGGTTTACTCCTTGGTATTTGGAAAGCAGTTCTCATTTGTCAGGAGCCCTTGATGGAATTTGAGAAATCTGACAGATTTTCTTCACAGAAAGTTGAGGTTTGTTGGGGACCTAATTTTCTACCATCCATTGATATTATTCTTATTTTAGCTATGTGTCCATGTATTTAATGTCTTTAAGACTTTTTAAAAAGATTATGTGTTGCAAGGCTTAGAGGAAAATATTCCTTAACCTACATATGAATATGAGACAGTGGACTTTTATAAACAAAAGCAGCACAGGGCTTAGGTAATGTTTTTGTGTGTTAGCCCACTTAAAATTTAGCATCCAGGAAACTTGATTTTTTTTTTTTTTTAATTCTCGTATTTAGTGTTTGTATTTGATTTTTCTTTGTTATTTATTAAGAAATATTCAGTGTCTGCCACAATAGATTACTTTCTGGTATTGGGAAGGCAAAGATGAAGAAAACCTTATCCTTCAGAAACAAGCATATAATCTAATAAAGAGCTTAGAAAAGAAATAATAAAGTATGTGTTTGAGTTTTGTTACTAAATTAGTGTGTATATGCATGTGTATGTAAGGAAAAAAAGACAATAAGATAATACCCTTTCACAAATGGAGGTCAGATTTATACTCAGGTCTCTCTGATTCCAGGTGTGAGCCCTAAAATGTAAGGAACAGAATACACTTTGGACAGTATCATTGAAAGGTTATCTTGTAGAACACTGAAAGGAAGAGTGCTGTAGCTAGGATAGTTTGCCACTTGTTACAGAGTTCTTTAATTAAAAAAACTATCTCATTTTAAATTTTTATTTATTTTCTGGTGCTGTGGTTGAACCCAGGGGCACTGTACCACAGAGTAACACCCTTATGCTTTATTTTTTAAATTTTTTATATTGAGACAAGAACTCACTAAGTTGTTCAGGCTGGCCTCCAACTTGAAATCCTCTGCCTGAGTTGCTATAATTATAGGCTTGCACTACCTTGGATAACTCATTTTAATTCACTACTTACCAAATTAATTTTACAGTCACTTGACACCTGCTCCTTTTCCCTTAATCCTTTGTTGATGTTTTGTGGCTCTCAGTGGCCATGAGAATCAGAGGGTTGAGAATCAGAATCTGACTCCTAGAGTTTCTAATTCAATAGGTTTGGAATGGGGCCTGAAAGTTTGCATTTCTGACAGGTTTCTGGGTGTTGCTGTTTATATGCCTGTGCTTCTTTTGTTTTATGGCTCTAGGTCCCATTTGCTATGAAGTATAAGTTCCTGGAACTCTGGTATCCTCCTGAAAGATTATTTCTTAAAAGTAGGAAAGAATGTGTTTCTCTTGAAGAGATTCCAAGGCAGGTAGGAATTCATTAACTAATTTACTCTGGATAGCATATTTCTCTTCTGTTTTCTTGCTATTCCTGTGAGCTTCAGTTTAGTTGTCTGTAGATGGGCATGATGAAACCTATTTCCAAAAGACTGTTAAAAGGATTAAATGATAAAATATTTGCTTAAGTACTGACTTCAGGGCCTAGCACCTTCCAAGTGCCCACTGCTCTACTAGTTGAACTGTAGTGTGTGGATCAACGATATAACCTTCATTTGGGAGTTCATTCGAAATTCAGAATCTCAGGTCACACCTTAGAATTACTCAAACAGTCTGCATTTAAAAAATGCCCAGGTGATTTGTATGCACATTATCAGGTGAAAAATACATTTCAAACATGTTGGAAAAAACTACTCAGGGTGAGTGCAGCTTAATGACTTTACTCTCCATTTTATGAACTGGCTACCCAGGGCTGTCTCTTTATTGATATTACCAGTTGGGATATGTATTGTCATCTATTCTAGAGCCCAGAAATACTTTGACAGTGTCTTTCTTGGTGTTTCCTGACTATAAAATCATACATGCTATTAAATATTGAAATAATACATAAAATATAATTACGTAAAAATCTATTCCCCAAGGCAAATACCACTTAACAGTTTGGTAATTCTTTAATGTGTGTATGTTCAATGTGTGTATGTTCAGTGTACACACATACATACACAATTTTTGGGGGGAATTTCTTCACCTTTTTTATCCCTCACACCCCCACTTGCCAGATAAATTTGATCCTTTGTGATCTATTTACATGGATATAATAATATATGGCCATTGTTTTATAAAAGTGGATTTCTGTTACAGATAACGTGTCAGATGTTGATTTTCTCACTTAAAATATTGTGAAAATCCCTCAAGTACTATACTTGAAATTCTTCAGATTCTTTTTAATGGCTACATGATGCTCCCTAGTAGGAATATTTAATGCATAGTAGCTGTTTTTATAGATGGTCAATTTTTGCTACTAACAAACAACAATCCTGTTCATAATGGCATACTGATGCCATTATTTCTATAGGATAAATTACCAAGAGGGGAAATTCTGGGTTGAAGGACAATTTTGGGGTGATGGTCGTTACCAGGGATTGAACTCGGGGGCACTTGGCCCACTGAGACACATCATCCCAGCCCTATTTTGCATTTTATTTAGAGACAGGATCTCACCATGTTGCTTGGCACCTTTCTTTTGCTGAGGCTGGCTTTGACCCTCCTGCCTCAGCCTCCTGAGCCACTGGGATTACAGTGGCTTGAAGGACAATTTTAAAAATTACTTGCATTGTAAAATACATTTTATACTCAAAAATGTATATAGTATGTTATATGAATATCTTAATATAGTGAATCCTCGTGCACCATCATCCATTCTAAGAAATAGAACATTTGTGTTTCATAGAGCCTCCCTTTGTGTCCTATGTATTGATGCCACCATGATAACCACTGTTTTCCTTATGTTTTTTCATCATTTACCATCCATTTATGTATCCCTACACAGTAAACATCCTCAAACAGTAGGCTCGGTTTTAAATGTTTTAAAAATCAATCTAAATATATGAATATTATTTGTATGTTCATCCACGTTATTGTTTATATTATTCATTTTCATATTGATATATTCCATTGAATGAATATATCATAATTTATTTATTTACCATTGATAGAATTTCTGTAGTTTCCTTTTTTGCAGTATTACCATAAACAATGCTGCCAGGAAATTTGTATATATGACTCCTGGGGTACATGTGTGCTCTATCTTGATCAGTGTTCTTCAAGTTTTTTTTTTTTTAAAGTTTCCCCTCTCCTGCCAAATTAAAAAAAAAATACCTTTTGCATGTTTTAAAGTTGACATCTAATTTTTTTTATGATAATACTTGAGTATCACAGAGGATACAGTTTCAGAAAAACTGAAAATACTAATGCTTAAAAATAAACTCAAGGGGTTGGGGTTGTGACTCAGTGGTAGAGCACTCTCCTAGCACGTGCGGGGTGCTGGGTTCGATCCTTAGTACCATATTAAAATAAATAAATAAATACAATAAAAGTATTGTGTCCAACTACAACTAAAAAAAAAAAAAAAAACTCACAGTGCTCTTAAGGTAACCAGTAGGATATATAAATAATAGTATTTAAACATAAAATTCCATGTTTCAAATTTTGTTAATTTTTTATTTGCCATTAGGCTATAAAGATCAACATTTACTGCAACTGTTAATAGTTTACAGTTAATAAAAATAGCATTGGAATTATTCAAAATTTAACATGAAAGTAGAATTTTATTGCTTAGCATATTTCTTAACGATATGGACTAAGGGATGGGGTTTTAGGATTCTTTGATTAAAGTAAATGTTAGGCCGGGCTCCGTGGGACAGGCCTGTTTTCCCAGTGGCTCTGGAGGCTGAATCAGGAGAATTGTGATTTCCAAGTCAGCCTCAGCAATTTAGCAAGGCCCTAAGCAACTCTAAATAAAATATAAAAAAGGATTGGTGGTGTGGCTCAGAAGTTAAGCCCCACTGGGTTCAATCCTTTATACCAAAAAAAAAAAAAGTACATGTTAGCCTCTTCCTTTGGTGCCAGATAGGCTTTACATCACTGTAACAGTGGTGTATCAAAATAAGATTTGGAATGGGAATGACTTTCTTTTATAAAATGAGAGAGGGCCAAATTTTTCCTTAAGTCATTGTTAGGAAAAGGGAAATTAGTTACTTTTGGTGTTTTTAAAATTGATGCCTTGGAAAGTCCTTGGGTCCCCTCAGATGTAAGAGCTCTCCAAGATAAGGGGAATTGCTGGGGTACATGGTAGATAGGTCTTCACTTTTTTGGCTGCAAGTACCAAACTGTTTCTTGAAGTGATTTATGTCAGTTTCCATTCCCATTAGCAGTGACTAAATATCTAGTTATTCCATATCCTCATTACCTTTTACCTTTGTCAGGTTTCCTAATTTTTGTTAAGTTTAATGGGAAGGAACTGGTATTTCACTGTGATAATTATTTTCTTTTCCATGTTGCCTATTTATTGGCCATAAATATTTCCTCTGTTCATGTATCTGCCTTTTGCTTATTTTTCTTTTGAGTTATTTTTCAGGGTGATTCATAAAATTTCTTCATATATTCTGTGTTCTTTTTATTAGTTATGTAAGCTCTGTGTCTTCTTTGAGTTTTATGCTTTTTAAAATTTTTATAAGAAAAAATATAGATAGAGTTAAAATAGTATTGTAAGTCCTTATCAAGCATATCCAACATTCATCAAGATTTTCGCCTTAACTTATATCATCTATCTCTGCTCTCCACAATTTTCCTAAAGAATTTTAAATCAAGTCCGAGACTTTTCCTTTCCAATGGAAACTTTTGATGGGCATATTTAATGTTGTACTTTTCACTCTACTTTTTTAGATTCTTCCTTTCTCCAAGGTATTAAAGGTATTCTTAAGTAACTATAATGAAAGCATTGTAGTTTTGCCTTTTGCCTTAAAACTTTAATCTTTTTGGAATTGATTTTTAAATATGATATAAGATAGGAGTCCAGTCTTATTTTAAATTTTTCTATATTGATACCCATTCGACTTAACACCATTTATGAACCTCCAATCTGCAGTGCCATCCTTATCATAAATCTCTCCCCTAACCCTCCAAACTGAGGCACTTGAATCATTCTGCATCAGTGGTCCTGACATGGTTTCATATTACCTATGAACTTGTTATACAGACTATTGGACCCACCCTGGATCTACTAAAATAAACTGCAACAGTCTGTATTTTAATAGCAGTTCCATGTGATTCTAATATCAGTTTAGTGGCTTTAGACCTCTTAGGAGTTTTTAATTCAGTCTACAGAAGCAGCAGTCTATTTGTAGTTCCAGATTCCAGAGGTGATTTTTCTAACCCTTCCCCAACCAGTGTCAACCTTGAATGGATTTTTCTTGAATTTGCTTAGGAGATGGTGGTAAGGATAGGAGGGTTATTTGTAGTTTATACTAACAGCCCTCAGCCCTTTCTGGGCATTCTAGTTTACGGCAAGAGCCTACTTTTAATTATTCATTTGTGTTTCCAACCTCTTATTTTCTGGTCTAGAAATTTGATAACTTTTTTTGTGGCTGATTTTTAGTATTTTTTTTTTAACATTGGATTTTGAGTTGTTTTTATTTGGACTGTAGGTCCAAGTACCTATTCCTCTGTGTTCCTGGAAAAGCATTTACCATTATTAAATTCATAGATTTGCCAAATTGCTTTCCAGGGAAATGCAAACTAAAGTAGTAATATAATAGCTCTTTATGCTTGTCAGATTGGCAAAAAATAAAGTAATAATATACCATTGTAAGTGATATGGGTTGTAAATGATATTGGTGTAAATGTAAATTGTTCTGGTTTTAGGAAACTACAAAAGTGCTTGTCAGGCAAAAACTATCATGCTGTTGAGGGAATAGGTGGAGGGAAGTATATTTGTAGCAAATGCAACTGACTATTTGCTTGCATTTTCCAGTAATAGGACTGGGAAAACTTGAGGGGATATTACCAGTTTATTATTTTAGGGCCTGGGTTTGGGTCTTATTTGAACAGCAGGGATCGATGGGCTTAGGGGAGATTTATAGAAGATTAGGAGAAATCATTGAGAGATCTGATTGAGGAAAACATGATGACTTTCTTCTTGTAAATCCATCAAAAAAAAATAGGAAAATAAAGGAAGTAAACAAAGGACTGGGATGAATTAAAAGGGAGCTTTATGGCAGTGATGTGCTAGAACCAGATCTTCCTGGAATTGATAAATTTTTGGGACTTTGGCAAAGCAGATGTTAAATAAAACCATAATTTAAGTTTTATAAAATTATACTTAAATAACATTAAAACAAAGATAATAAATACCTAAAACCCATCACATCCTAGTTATGTTATTACATTTTACTATTATAGGTTAAATTTCCCTTATTTGAAATGATTGGAAGGAGAAGTTTTGCAAATATTTTTGAATTTTTGCAGTATTTTCATATACATAATAAGATATCTTGGGGTAGAATCTGAGTCTGAATATTGTTACACATAGCCTTAAGGTAACTTCATACAATATTTTAGTATACCTGCATTTTGACTGTGACCTGTCTTATGAGGTTAGGTGTGGAATTTCCATTTGTGGTATCATGGTCAGCATTTAAAAAGTTGGATTTTGGAGAATTTTTGGAGTTTGGGATTAGGAATGTTCAAATCTGTGTTCTTGAAATTGATATATATTGTTTCTGTGAGGCAGGAACACTGTATAACAATTTGCTGCTGCACATCTTTTCCCAAGTCAGATGTGGTAGAGATTATTTATTTATATTTTGAAAATCAGAAGTACTGCAAATCAGAATTGTCACCCCCCTCCCCCCATAAGAGAAGTTATTAAACATCTGCCAGAATACTGCTTGGTACAACATTTTGCTGTTTAAGTATTAATTCTTTCATCACTGACAATATACTGACTTTATGAAGTTTTGGGCATTCCAAAACCATGTAAAGCTTTAATTGTTCTTAGGAAATTGGGAAACAATACTAGTTTTTCTCAGATGTTTTAAAAGATAAGATTACAAGATGATATGCCTTGTTTTACTTAGCTTTTACTTTGGACAGTATTTTTGCTATTTATTTTTCTAGTCTATTAATATTTTTAAAATTGATTAAAGGAATCCTTAAAGTCTTTATAACAAATAACCACCCACAGTTTCTTTCTTATAAGCCAATAGTTTTATTTCTTGAATTCATTGTAGCAAAAGGGAATTTGCTTTTTAATTTATTTTATTAAACAGACATGTTTTACATATGTGTGATTTATCTTTCATGGCAGTGTTATAGCATTCATAGGAAGATCAGTTGGTGGCAAGAAACATTTCTCTAGCATTTTTTACTTTGGGCTAGAATTGAATTTTTTAAAATAATATTGGTCTTTAATTTTTCATTTAAAATTGTAGGTATATTATGTAGTGTGTTTATGTTCTTATACTCTTGAAAATCAGAAGAATTGGGATTTTTTTCATACCACTGGTGTTTCTTGTTATATTATTTGTTCCTACTTGTTTAGTTTTTTGGATCTATAGTTGGGTCTTTGTGATTTGACCAAATCATTTAAACTCTGTAAGCCTCTCTTTCCTTAATATTAAAGTGATGATTAATAATAGTACCTACCTCTAAAAGTTGTTTTGAAAATGAGATGAAACAATGTGGCAGTTTGCAAAATGTTTGGCTCATAGTAAAGTGTTCTTCAAATGTAAACTAAAATCCTTATTAAAATAATTTTTTTATGAAAGCTAGTAGTAAGCAAAGGGTTACATAAAATGCTTAAAATAATAATAAAAGCTATTAAAATTAGGAAGAGTAAAGTTCAATCTTTTATGGTATCTGAGGTATGTATGAGTGAGGTACATTAAATATTACTGTCTTTCATTTTTTTCCTCAGGATATTGGTTAGGTATCAACCACACCAGAAAATAAAAAAAAACCCACTTATACTCCTTGAAGTCCTAAACATTTACTTAAGTTTATGCTAAACAGCTATTTTATATGAGTAAATATGATTTTCCTTAAATACTGGGTAGTTTAGTTGCTCAATCAAATGGAATTTAGGTAATAAATAGTTCTTGATTCCCGCAGCAATTTTAGTTGTACATGTCATGTTTAAAGTTAGAAACCTTCTCAACCTTCCCAGGTCCGCTGTTTGAAAAAGCAATTATGTAGTTCTGTGTTCATATAATAAGCAGAGCAGGAATAAGAGGCAAACGGGACATTGATAACCCACCTCTCAATACTACTAGAAAGTTGGCTGCCAAACCTGGTATTTTGTATTATTTGCTGTTGTATTCTAGGTGCCTAGTTTGATATTGTATTGCCACGTTTTATCTTTAGTATTGATTGGGTTTTCCCTCTTTTTTCTACTCTGCTACCTCTATTCCTCTGGAACCAGTAGTTTAATGGTAAGTATTTAAATAAGATTTACAAAGTTTTTGACCTAGTGAGGATTTTTTTACCCTCACCTATATTGGTGAAAACTTTGTAGACTTCAGATGGTCTCTGTGGTTTCCCGGGTTTTCATTGTTGCCTTGTTTGTGTGTAGACTGATAAAACTTTAGTTTTAAGGTACTCCTGTCCCTGCATGCTGTGTCAACTGGCATCCATTGTTTGTGTGTTTCATAGTGATGTTTTTCTTGGAGCTTGCACCCTCCTTTTCTCCTCCTGCTGTTTTTGTTTTTGTTTTTGTTTTGGGGAGGGCAGTTGGAGTGGGAAGTAGAGTAGTCTCACACCTGCACTACTTTTATTTTTACTACAGAATTTGGAATCTTTTCAAAGTTTGCCAGCTAGATCTCTCTAAGATGTTTGTTCTATATTAAAGCATATTACTAGGGTTTTTAGAGCAGAATTAAAATTGAGTCAAAGTCCATTAAATTATATGCTTTTTTTAGAATCTGTTGATTCTTAATCTGCTAAATTTTCTATCAAATTCTGTATTGCATTATATCTCCTTTTAAAATCAGGATATTAGAAGCTTTTAAAGTATTTTTAAAAGGTAGAACTATATTTTAGGATTTATCATTACTGTTGCCTCAAAACTCTGTATTTTAATTTAACGAAATTTGCATTTAGCAGTATGCTTAATATTTCATTCTTTAAACTTCTTAGATTATGAAATATAATTTAAAAGAAATCAATTGAAAGAATCCAGCTGTATTTACAGTACTAAAATTTAAAGAGTGAACTTTGGGAAGCCACTCTGATAGAATTCTATTGGAAATAAGTTATCTCTAAATTTTTGTGTGAGAATTATGCAAAAGAAAAATGCATAAAACAGACAGAATATAGTTAAAAATGAATACTATCATCTACGTATAGAAGTAGAACATTGTCAGTACTCCCCAAACCCTCCCGTATGTCTTCCTGATTTCTGAGTAGTCATAATCTTTATTTTTATGTGAATAATTTCTTTGCTTTTCTTTGTTTTATTTTTTATGTATGCATTTCTAAAAGAATATGTTTAGTTTTGCCAGCTTGATATAAATGGAATCATTTTTATTTTGGGTCTTCTTTTCCCACAATATTATGTTTGTAAAATTCATTGATATTGTGTATATATAGCTGTTTTCGTTGAGCTTATAGTATAGAGTCTATACTGTTATCTTTTATGAATATACCAGAATTTATTTGAACATTCCCTTATTGGGTATTTGTTTCCATTTTGCTATTAAGAACACTGCTGCTGGGGTGAATATTTGATTTAACATGCATTCTGGTGCACATGAGCCACAGATTTCTTTAGGATAGTATTTAAAATAATGTGCTTCTCCACTAGCAACATAATTGTTGTCACCTAGGTGACCTTGTTAGAAGTGCATATTCATGAGCTCCACCCTCAATCAGTCTCTGGGGCTGTGGTCTAAGAAACTGAAATAGGCTCTCAAGGTGAATCTTATGCACATTAAAATTAGAGAAACTACTGCTCCTGGGATATGTGCCTAGAAGTAGAATTGGTAAATCAGAAGTTATGTGTACCTTTTGCTTAATATTGATAAAAGTTTTCCACTGAGGTTGTATCAAGTTTTAGTTAACAATGGTAGTGTTTGAGACTCTATTTCCTGTATCCTCTTCAATAATGAGTATTGTCAAAGGTTTATTTTTAATTTTATTTTAAATTTAGAATTGAAGTATTTTCTTGCCAAGTTCACTTTTAACTGCAGTTGGATTTTGGCTTTACAGAATTACTGAAAAAATTTACTTAGATTTATTGAAGACTTTTAAAAATTTTATCAGAAAGTTTTCAAACATGCTCAAAAGTAGAAATGGTACAGTGAAATAATAAACTTCATGTCATCCATGTTCAATAGTTCATTATATTTTTGTCATATTTGCTTTACTTTCTCTGAATTATTTTAAGCAAATTTTTTGATGTTGTGTCATTTCACCCCATATATTTAAACATGCATTTCTAAAATATGTATCACTTTTTTTAACATGATGACACATGTCTTACTTTGTACAGAGTTAAAGTAGCATCATGTTAAAATATATAGAAATTCTAAAATGGTAACAATATATAAGTGGTTATCATGTGGACACTATTGGTGGGTGGTTTAGATTTAAATCTTTTGATTATAGTCTTTCATCATTCTCTGAATTCTTCTAGTGAATTCAGTTTGTCAAATAATCATACCAAATGTTTTCTTTTACCAACAGAATCAGAAATTTAGGTTTCTTAAAATGATTATTTAATACAGGTTTTGCTTTTAGGGATCAAGGTCCAGAGTGCTCAAATTTTAACACTTAATGATAAAACTGTATCATGATTTATTAGTTAATCACTAGAATCTATCTTTCCCATATTTTTGTTGGTGCATTTTAGTTACATATCATAGTAGGATAATAGCAGGATTCATTGTTACACATTTGTACATATACACATACAGCCATATAATTTGGTCAGTATCTTTCCCCAATACTTCCCCTTCTTGTTTCCCCTGATTCCATTCTGCTACTCTACTGGCCTTCATTTGAATTTCATTGGACAGGAGACACACACACACACACACCTCTCTGTTTCTTTTTTTCTCCAGCTTCTCTTCTCTCTATTTATCTGATTCTTTATTCTTAGAATGAACTCTTCAAAAGCCTAGACATACAGTCTTTTACATCTGCCACTGGCAGTCTTTAAGTTGTGCCGAGTTTAGTACTTGGAACGTTATATTTCTGTCTAAATTAACACAGTGTTTTATAATGAATCAAGCAATGAATTTTTTTTTCAGTGAGTCTGCTATTTTGATCATTGTTGGATAAAAATGAACATATAGGGAAATATTCCCATGGTAGATGGGAAGTTTATTATGTTTATTAAGCAGTACAAAAAAACTACTTAGTAATTTTTGGTTGTTTTTGCTTTATAGTGATTCAATTAAATACAGAATCATGCTAATTAGTAAATATAGATACATAGTATGATGTAATATGTTATAACAAATGTAGGACCAAGAATATAACTAAATGGCAAAGTGCTCACCAAGTATGTGCTAGGTTCAATCCCCAGCAGCATAAAAATAAATAATGTGGATTAGGAGTTAGAAGAGAAACAAGATTAAAATTGGATAGGAACAGATGTTATAAATCTTTGTATAATGGATAAAAATGTGTGTGTGTGTATGTGTGTATGTTTTTACATGGGGGTGAGGTTGAATTTGTGTTTTGAAGATAAGCTATAAGAAAAGTTTAGGGGAGGGAGAGAGAACAAAAGCAGATGTGTACAGAGGTTACTATGGTAACTAAGAGAAAATAATAATAGCTAGATTTAGGTTGGTGGTGGATATCTTAAAAAGTTGCATTTAAGAGATAACCAGGAGGTAAAATCTACCAGGTTTGTGATGGCTTGAAAATAAACATGTGCAGCTACAAGGAAGTCAGTGATAGTACTTAACTGGATTGCCGTCCTTGTGCCTCAGTGTTGTGAAAGACTAGCAGATTTTATAGTCAAGTTCATTGATAGTTTACAACTAGAATTTTTGTCATAACCATACTTTTTTGAAGGGCTTTTTTCTAGTTTCCCCTTTAAACAGATATTCAGACACTTTTGAAATTTTTTAGTTTTGGGAAACTTCCCATAAAGAGATAGGTAGCAAATATTGTAGGCTTTACAGACCTTTTTGAGTTCTGTGGCCTCTTTGGTGACGTGGAGTGGGCCATAGTCAGTATATAAATGAATGTGTGTGACTGTCTTCCAATAAAACGTCACTAGTGTGCACTGAAATGTGAATTTTCTATGATTTTAATGTATCATGTAAGTTTCTTACATTTAAAAAATTAGCCATTAAAAAGGTAAAAATTGTTCTTTTATTTTGCAATGTTGGAGATGGAACCTAGGGCCTTGCATACACAATAAGCAAGCACTATACCACTGAGCTATATCCCCAGCCCTAAAAAAACACCAGGGCTATACAGAAACAGGTGGCAAGCCACATTTGGCCTGCAAGCCCATAGTTTGTCAACCCCAGAAATACCCCAAGTGCAATTCTTTTTAAGAAACTTTTAAGATAAATAGTATAAGGCTGTAAGATTTTTTTTTCTTTTTTTTTTATTCCTTTGGAGTCATTAAATCCTTAAGGCTTAATGCTATATTTCATTCATTTGTGAATTTGCAGATTCAGGAGACGAGAATAAACATAAAAACAGGGAATTATCAACCCAGTATATGGCTAGTGTAATATTTAATGTAGATTTAATTCCTGGAAGAATAGAAAGTAATGAACACATATTAATGAGAAGTAGTTTCCAGAGTCAGCCATTATGAAGAAAGCCTTTGTTACACTAAATACAGGTGTGTTAAGAAAAGTAGATTTGGTTTTTAGTGTAGGAATAAGAAGCTTGCTTGTACATGGGAGTGAGTATGCCTTCTGCTAAACTTGAAAACTCTTATTGAACTTGCCCTTCAGTTCTAAATTAATTTTTGAGGTGATAAGTCATAAGGATTAAATTTTGTATTACAAAATACTGGCAGTATTGAGTAGTAGTATTTGTGTGCAGTTAAGTAGTGGGCAAAGTTTTATCTGTGTAGACAATACTGATAACCGTCAAGTACCCAATGGCTACACTAAAATTTTATTTTTTATTTTGTTATAGGGTCTCCCTAAATTTCTTAAGGCCTTTTGAAATTTCTGAGGCTGGCTTTGAACTTGCAGTCCATCTGTCTCACCTTCCCAAGATACTGGGATTACAGGCATGCACCACTGAACCCTGCTAAAATTTTGATTTTAATTGTGATACTAAACTTAGTGTGTATTTAAACTTCATGATTATCTCTTCATGTGTTATGGTAGCTATAAAAAATTACTGACAGTAGCAGAAAATATACTGAAGATTTTAAGGTCCAAATTGCCAAAGGGTATTTTTAAAAATCCTATCAGATTTTCTGAGGTATATTAAGTATCTAAAAACAGTTATTTAATTAAAAAAAAGTAGAATGAATGTATTTATCATAAGCACTAAGTATACATGTTTTGTGTATAATACTGTATTAATATTTAGTATTGATAAGAAATCTTTACTGAAGAAAAACAATTACTTTTAGTGGAAAACAGTAGAATATGTAAACTTAAAAAAAATTCCATTCTGGCTATGATTTAAAATTTTTGTTTTTATTTTTGTTCTTTCTATATTTCATATTGTTATAATGTTATACTGATAACATTTCGTTTATTAGTATGTTGTTATCTGGTTACTATATATTATAGGCTCACTCAAGTGTAAGTGATACAATTAGGATTGCAAAAGTATTTTGTAAATCGAATCCTGTAAGCTTAGAAAATGTAAATATTAGCCAGGTATGGTGGCCTACACTATAACCTCAGTGACTTGGGAAGTTTAGTCAGGAAGATCAAAAGTTCAAGGCCAGCCTGGGCAACTTAGTGAGAATCTGTCTCAAAATAAAAAGGGCTGGGGATGTAGTTCAGTAGCAAAGCACCATGGGGTTCAGTCTCCAGTACTACTGGAGGGGGAAAAAAAACAAGTGGTTTGCATAATATGTGCCTATAAGTTATTTGTGACCCATTATTTTTCTCTCAACTTTTTACAACAATTGCAACTAAAAAAATGTCCCCCTCCCCTTTTGACAGTATAGATAAATAGGGGGAAAGTAATAGGGGGTAGAAGAAGGGGAAGGGAAGATACTGAGGACTGAATTAGATCACTATGTCAAAATGGATTCTACTACATCTATAAAAAGAACCAAACAACACCAACAAAAACTTGTTAAATTGGGGCTGTGGATGTAGCTCAGTGACAGAATGCTTGCTTTCTATGTGTAAGGCCCTGGTTTCAATCCAAGTTTGGGGTGGGGTGGTATTTGGGAGACTATAATTGTACCTGTATCTCTTGAGTGAGTTTTAAGTGTAATGAATTTGTTACCTGATTATTATACATTAAAAGCAGTTGTTTTGAGCCATGTATGGCAGCTCAGGCCTGTAATCCCATTGTCTAGGGAGGCTAAGACAGGAGGATCACCAGTTCATAGCCACCCTCAGCAAAAACTAAGGTGCTAAGCAACTCAGTGAGACCCTGTCAAATTCATTTGAATTTTTAGAATATAGTTTTTGAAATAGCTAAAATATTACAAGACCATACACACACATGCACATATATATGAATGATAGGAATAATATGATATTAATAATATAATATTAATAATATAATAATAATATGATAGGAATGATAGGAATAATATGTATATTTTATGGGGATTATATTTGTACCTCATAGATAGAACTTAAAATTAAGCAGATGAACAATTATAAAACAATGTGCTCTGTACCCAAGTTGATATTCTGGTTCTGAACCATTCTGTGTTTGGTCATTTATTTTCTGCAACTAAGAGGAACTGGGAATGTGTGTGATTAGAAGCAAATTATTATAAAACTTTTGAGCTTAAAATTGAGAGCTTTATCTGTGGCTGGTATAATATGTGCTTTAAGATAGTGTGTTAAACTACTATGGTTAAAGTTCATTGTAGTGATTATTTTGAAATCCATAGTTGTTAAAAAAAAAACCTTTTATTGCTTTTCATTTGACTTCTACAATATAATGTAAGGCCATGGCAAAACTAACATTGTGCTCACAGGCTGTGTATGAATCCACAGATTAGTGAGTGTTGTATAGCTGTGTAGTGTCTTGGATGAAAAGTTATGATCCAGAGGTATATTTCTTCATCTAGTGTATAAATTTCCAGAGCAAATGCCTTAATTTCATATAACCCCAGCTGAGATAAAACTCACAGAGCACAGGCTGTTGTCTTATTTATGAGTACTGTTGAAGTTTATTCTCATTCCCAAAGTGCCCTGCACATACAGTGTGTTAAGTTAATCAGCTTTTCATTGCTGTGACCAAAATACCTGACAAGAACAACTTAGAAGAGCCATTTGGCTAATGGCTTCAGAAGTCTGAAATCTGTTGCTCTGGTGAGGTAGAACAATCATGTACCTAGGTGAGGTAGAACAATCATGACTGAAGAGTGTGGCAGAGGAAAGCTGTTCAGATCATGGTGTCCAGGAAGCAGAAATAGAGTGGGGAGGGAGCCACCTGAAGATGAGCCCTTCTGGGGCACATCCCCAATGTCCCACATCCTTTAGCCACACCCCAGCTACCAAAAAAAAAAAAAGTTCATTTAAAGTAGGATGGACTGATTAGGTTACAGTTCTCACAGTCTCTTCATTTCACTTTGAACATTCCTGCATTGACACAGGAGCTTTTTGGGGAACACCTCATACTCAAAACATAATAGTTTCTAAAATTGTCCCTGAGAATGCAGAAGCGAAGTTAACCTTGGAGCCATTGTCCTATTCTATAGTGAGCTTGTTTTATATCAATGAAGAATAAAAAAACATTTAACCTTGGGCTGGGGATATAGCTCAGTTGGTAGAGTGCTTGCCTCACATGCACAATGCCATGGGCTCAATCCCCAGCACCACCAAAACAACAACACAACAAACATTTAACCTCTCTGCCTTAGTCCTAAAGCAAAATACCTGAGGTTTGGTACTTTATAAAGAAAAACTGGTTATTTAACACAGTTTTGGAGGCAGAAAGTCCAAAATTGACCCCTACTGTTTGGCCTCTGATGAAGGTCTTTTGATGGATGGTATAATATTGGCAGGAACATGTGTAGAAGAGATCACATGGCAAAACCGGAAGCCAAAGAGATTTGGGGACCAGGTTTGCTCTTTTTTTTTTTTTTTTTTTTAAACAACTTACTTCTATAGGAACTAATTGGGGTCCTTCAAGAACTATAGTAATTCCTTCTGTGGCAGATAACCCCAGTGATCGATCACTTTCTACTCGGCCCCACCCCTTAAAGGTTCTACCATCTTTCAAAGTATCACTTCTCCAAAGAATAAGTGTCTTATCACATAAACCTTTGGGGGACAAGCTCAAACCACAGCACTCCTGTGTCTGTCTTGTGCTGACTCAGCATCCTGCTGCTTTATCCTCTCTTCTACCCTAGTGGTTATGTGGGAGCATTTTCAAATTCCCTAGTGGCAGAAGACACTTAGTATATTAGATTTTATGAAACCCATTAATATTAGTTAAATCACTGATCCCTAAGTCCTTGTTCTATTACTGGCATATTCTTTAATTACAAATTAAGAACACCTTGTTAGTGTTACCACATGAATTTAATTTAATTTTCTATGGGAACTGACCTGTCCCAAACTACCATGGTTTAAGTTGAGTCTTCTACTGTATATGTAGCTTTGGGCTCTTCAGTTCCAGTTCTTCAAGCTGATAAGAGCAATCACATTGTGTCCTATTTGATATTCATCTATAAGAGGGTTTAATCTAATTGACTCAACACAAATTTAAAAGAGAAATCTTGCTATTTGTTGGTTTTCCCAGGGATATACCCATGTGGGTCAAGACAACCTTTATTTTCTAATACAGCTATAGTTTCCAGTGTCAGAATTCTTTTCTATACATAATAGGAGCATGCACAAATTGCAGTTTCAGGGAACCCTTTTCTGTCAGTTGTCATCTACCATTAAGATCTTTTATAGTTATTCTAATCTATTAGATTTGTAGGTTATAGATACAGTAGTCTAGACAGTAAATGAGATAGGATGAGGAACACAGAGTTCAGTTTAGTAAACAAAAGCAAGAAGTTGTCAGGTATGGTGTTGCAAGCCTGTAATCCCACTGGTTTGGAAGGCTGAGGCAGAGAATCTGAAGTTCAAAGCCAGCCTCAGCAAAAGCAAGGTGCTAAAGCAACCCAGTGAGACCCTGTCTCTAAATAAAATACACAAAAAGGGAAGTTAGTATCTAAAGTGTTATTTTTAGTGAATGTGCTACAGACATAAAAATTTATGCATGCACTTCTTGGGTATGAGTTTAACAGTGGCTATAATTTTTTTTTTCATTTGTGGAGGCAATTACTGAATCTCAAATACTTAATTTCTCTGGGTTTCTAAATATTTCTGTAAATATGGGAAGTACATTTGTTAAAATGTCCAGGATTTAATTCCAGTATGGATTTTGATTCACTCATGGCATATCTAGTATATAATATGTTTGCTTATCCTAGCTTTCATTTTATTGATACTTGCCAACATTCACAAGAAATATCTCTTCTTGAAAACATTCTTGGAATAGGCTCCCCCTATGATGGTTGCATGATTATATAATGTTTTTATATATAAAGTGTTATAAATTATTTGTTATAAATACCTATGGAAGAGGTCTGATAGAGGGGAGGCTGAAGAATATAATAAAAAGAGTCCTAGTTATGGCTCTGCAGTTGAGTAGTTTTATGACTTCTTGCAAGCATTATTACCTCTCTGGGTTTTCTTATCTCTAAAATAAGATTAGAGTAGATGCTCCCTAAGGACCCACCTATTCTCATTCTCATGAAGTTGAGTCATGGAGTGGGAGTAATTGCTGTGAGCATAGAAAGTAGCTCTTTTTGGAAAACAGAGCATTGTTAAATATAAAGCATTTAAAAATAATCCCACAAGTGTTTCTGCTTTGCTTTGTTCTGTTTCTCATCAGAGGAGAAAAGAAGAAAATGAAATTACTTTTTTTTTAAGTATAAAGAAACCTTTGAGGGCATGTTTAAATGACTATTGTAAGACTTTTAATGAATCATTTCAGCTTGCTGATATTTAACTGTGAAAAAATAGGGTTTCTTTGGATAGTCTTTCATTCATTCCAATATTCAAATGCCTACCGTGTATCAAAATAGTTATACTAATGACTTTGAGACTATACAAAATAAATCAGAGCAAATTTTCACTTAGAATTATTCATTTCTTTTTTCCCTTCTCTTCAGAAGAGGTAGAAATGAGTAGATGGTAGAAAATGATGATTTCCTGGTAGACTTAAAATATGGTCATGACATTCCAAGTATGTTTTTTAAACAAGTTGGTATATAATAGTTTTGTAAGCTCCCTCAGGGTTGCTTTGGGTGATGATTAGAGAATTAGATATTTGATAAAAATGCTTAATGAACAAGAATAAAATTTAATATGCAAGCCAAGCGCAGTAGCACACACCTGTAATCCTAGTGGTTCTGGAGGCTGAGGCAGGAGGATCATGAGTTCAAAGACAGCCTCAGCAAAAGCAAGGTGCTAAGCTTTAAATAAAAAACAAAATAAAATAAAATCTCTAAATAAAAAAACAAAATAGGGCTGGGGATGTGGCTCAGTGGTCAAGTGCCCCTGAGTTCAATCCCTGGTGCCTTAAAAAAAAAAATTAATATGCCACCTTGTTTTGGAATGTATTCTGCTACACTGTATTGTTGGAACTTTTGCTGTCTGCCTGTTTTCATTTTGTTGAGAGAGATTTTTGTCTTTTAATAAGTAGCTGTCACTTTAAAACAGTATAGGTTTCTCCTTTGGCCTCTTGAGCATTTTTTCCTTTTCAGTTCTACTTATTAAAACCATGACAGTGAACAGGGGATTTAGCTCAGTGCTGAAGTGTTTGAGAGCACATGAGAGGCCTTGAATTTACAACGTGCACACACACAAAAGGAAAACAAACAAACAAAAAATACTATGATAGTTCCAGAGAAAAGACAGATAATATGAAACTGCTCTTATCTGTTTATTTAGGTTAGTTAACTTGCATATTCTGGAGAAGTTTTTCTTTAAAAAGATAACTCTGTATTTGCCAAATTTGGAACAGGTCCAATCAGCAAGTGATGTATGTCTGCTCAGTTTAGAATCCAGATCTTTAGATGTGCATTATGTATTACATACTCTAAAAAACTTTACTTACAAAAGTTAATTTATTTACCTTTATTGGTATGTTTAAAACAACTTTACCTTTAAAATGAATTTGAAAAAAAATAGCTCATTCTTATGAACAATGCTTAGGGCTCTGTTGATTGTCAAATTATGGTTATTGGTAATTAGAATTCCGTAATCTGCTTTAATTGTACCACTCTTGCCTCTGTAGAACTCAGGACAACTATATAATTTGTTTTTGCATCCATTTAGATATTTATTCATTGTTGATTTATATAGGTCTAGTCTGATGGGCAAGGTGAATAAAGTATTTAGAAGAATTTCTGTCTTCACAGGTATTCTCAGACTTGTTAGGATCTATATAGAAGAAATATTAATGACATCAAATGAGAATTATTAATAAAAGAAATATAGTAGGTCAGAGAAGGACATTCTCGTTTTGAGTTCTCTTAAAGATTTCACTAAGATGGTGAGTCATGATCTGGGCTTGAGTGACAATAGATTGTCAGTATACCTGTTTTTCTTATTTTTATTAACAATCAAGAGCAGAGGCAAAAAGGGTTTAATGGGTGATGTGTTCTTTTGGAGGAAAAGGATTAAATGGTTTTACCAGATTTGTAGTTGGATAATAATAGGAGGTAATATGAAAAGCTCAGCGTAAGAAAAGATGGTGTGTACATGTGTAATAACGTAAGATGCTCTTTGAGCCAGGATGCTGTGGCAGAAATCTTGAAGGCTGAGCAGTTATAAGAGCTGAGTTACATCACTTTTGATTTCTTTCTACTTAGACCTATATTCTCTTTAAGTGAGCAGCTTAATCAAGAGAGTCTTTTGCTTATAAATCTAGGAAATGGCGACTACCATACCTGAGGAATTCTGTATTACTAGTATAGTACTGTGTTGCAGTATTAAATATTGTCAAGCATAGAAGAAACACAAAGGGAGACAATGATTAAAGCTTGTTTTGGAGTGGAGCATTAGAGAAAGATTCTTGGAGAAAAGTGGCACCTTAGCGGGATCTGGGTGCCAATCAAGAGTCCTTTAGATCAGGCATGATGGTACACACTCTTATCATCCCAGCAGGTTGGGAGGCTAAGGCAGGAGGTCACAGGTTTGAAGGAAGCCTGGGAAACAGTGTAAAAAAGGGCTGAATATGTAACTCAGTGGTAGAGCACCCCTGGGTTGAATCCCCTGTACCAACCCACTCCCACATTTCTGATTTTTTGTTGTTTTGATTCATCTTGTCATTGTGTCCTAAGTCTTTGAGGATATAAATTTCGCAGTTCCCATTTATTTTTCCTTCTGAGAGTTCTGAAAGGCTCCCCTTGCCTAGTGTGTCTCCAGTAAAGATTAAATGTTATTCTGTGAATAATTCCTGAGGTTTCCTTTTTCCCTCCTTCTCTTCACTTTTCCTCTTCCAACCTGGACTAAATACTTCTAGATCTGCCACATATTTAGCACCTAAGGACTTCCCTTCACCTCTCTCCTGTGAGGGATCTATTTGCTCTCCTGTTTTAATGGAGTACGTGTTCTAGAAGTCTCTTGAAAAGTGTGCATTAAAGATCTGTCTGGAAAAAAATGTATGTATCAAGTGTGAGTATGTAATAGTTTAGGTACATAATCCAAATGAAATGTTTCCTTTTGGAATTTTTGAAGTTATTGTTTCACTTGTCTTTCTGTGACATTGTGTTAATGTTGAAAAGACCAGTGCCATTTTGATTCTGAAGAATAGTTTCACCTAAACTCCCCAAAAGTAGTGATATCATTAAAGACAAAAATTTAAAAAGGTCTGGGACACTATTTTAGATATTTTGCTTTGATCTTTTGAAAATATTTAATAGATTTTTAAAAATCTCTAATGCTTTGTTTTTTCATAGTAATGTAACTTTACATTTTATATGGCTTTTTATTTTCATTTGTTTCTTTTACATTCTTTGAGTCTACATACTTATGAACTTTAGTCTAGAAAAATGTTACATTATGTCTTTATAGTTTCTTCTTTTCTCAGTTTCTCCATTTTTTGGTTGGATGTTAGACCAGCTGGATTGACCTTCTGATTTTTATTATCTACTGTCTTTGACTTCTGGTTCTGCTTCTTAGGAGTTAGAAATGCTGTGTAGAGTAATAGTTAAGGATTTGGGCTCTCAAGCCAGAAAGTCTGCTTGAATTCTGTTGTGACAATTTTCTAGATAAATGATTGGTTACTTATCCATCTGTAAAATGCCTGTACCTAGTTCAGAGGATGTAAAGATAAATTAAATAGTTTGTTCAAAGTATTTAAATGATTTCCTGCTATATAGTAGATGTTAATTATTAACATTTGGCATTATTACCTCAAGTAGTTCTTTTACCTTTCTACATAAATCTTTAATTTTGATCGAATTTCTAATTTTCAAGTGCTTTCTTTTGGTCCTCTTATTATTTTATAGTTTCCTGTTCTTGTTTCTTCGATGCAGTATATCTTTAATTATTGGGATAATTAAGGAAATTGGAAAAATTCTTTGATGTATGGAAACCAAAGCAAGTAAATAGAAGCAATCAAATAAATAGAAACAAAAGCCCCCAATAAATAGAAATCTTATAATATTTGGGACCAGTAGTTGGCACTATTGAAATTTTCTACTGCTGCATGCATTGACTTTTATTATAGTTTTTCTGATAGTTCTGAAAGGCTCCCCTTGCCTAGTGTGTCTAACTGTTTTATTGTCTCTTTTGTGTGTTAAAGGTTTTTCCAAATTTATTTACAATTATGTTCAGATTATATTTGGCAAGAATATACATGGGTATATTACATCCTCAGTGCATTACATCAGAGAGCACATCATGTCAATTTTCCCTTTTGTTGAACATTTATTTAAGTGATTACAAGTCATTTTTTCTGTTGTAATAGTACCTTAGTTTAAGCGATTATTGGATTAGTATTTTCAGAATGTCTAATTATCCATATGTACTTTTACATTCTTTTAAAACTTAATATATTAAAATCTGTGCATTATTTTGATTCTCAAATCGCCCAAATTTGGCCAAGAAGGAACCCTTTTAAACTGGCACAACAAGATATTGTAATTTCCCTGTCCTGGACCTAAAACTACCATTTCCCCAAGGAACTCAGGTTCTTTTTTGTGGAGGAATGATGATACAGAAACCTAGGGCTAGATGCTGGGGCTGCTTATTGATACTGGGTTGTCATTACTGCTGGGCCCTTTTTAGTGGATAGAGCGTGTTTTTCCTTGCAGTCTGTTTGATATCATTTGTTGTTTTGTAATTTAGGGTATGGATTTTTCCCTCAATCATTGGTGATTTGTTTTTATATTTAATTTCAAATCATTAATATTGTTCAAAAATCAAAAGCTTTATTGAAAGGTATATTCAGAGTATCTTCTTACCTATGTCTTGCCATTCTCACCTCCTATGGATAATTGCATTTTAATCCAATTTTGAAGTGTATGCTTTGTTTTTCTTCCAGATGTACACACACACATATATGAATTCTTATTTACCCTTTCTTACACAGTTGCTAACATAGTATGTTACTTAATATATCCTGGATATCACTCCATTTCAGTTCATAGAGATCTTTATTTCTTTTTCACACATTTCCTTTTTTGGATATACCAGATTCACCAAATCTCATGTGTGATCAAATAAATTGTTTCCAATATTGTACTATTTCAAATAGTGTCACAGTAAATTACTTTTTTTTTTTTTTTTAAATGTTGGGGTTCTACTTTCTTGGTGGGTTCTTAGAACTAGATCAGAAGAAAAAACAATTTTGATTGATATTGCCCAATTACCTTTCTATAGACATTGTACAATTTTACAATCCTGCCAGCAGCATATGCTTATTTACTCATAGCCACATCAACGGTGTGTTATCAAACTTGAGTTTTCACTAATCTAATGAGAAATGGTATCTCTGTAAAATAGAGGCCAAGTCTAGAAAGCTGTCTTGTGTCTACAGAGAACCACCTGGATTTCTAGTTAAATACAGTGAGTTAAACATCTGTGTTTCTCTCTCCTCTCTCCTAAAGTCACTAACATGAGAATAAAGAAATGCAAAGAACTTGAAAGTGTTTTTTGTTCTTTAATCAAGTGCTGTGCAGTTTTTCATTTAAGTGTCATTTGCATATATTTTTGGTGAAATATCTTTTTAGAACTTTTGCCCATTTTTCTAACAGTTTTGATTTTTATTTTTCTTCAATTTTAAGTGTTTTGGTGTGTTTGTATATATGTACTAGATATTGAACTTAGTAAGGGGCACTGAGCCACATCCCTAGCCCTATTTTGTATTTTATTTAGAGACAGGGTCTCACTAAGTTGCTTAGCACCTTGCTTTTGCTGAGGCTATCTTTGAACTCGTCATGATCCTGCCTCAGCCTCTCGAGGTGCTGGGATTACAGGCCTGTGCCACCACACCTGGCCTCTTTTTGTTTTTGATATATATTACAAAAATTTTTGTCATTTGTCTTTTGGATTTGGTTTTGATTAATTTCACCATGATTAATCTTTTCCTCTTTATTGCATGGTGCTATAGAGAAAGACCTTTAAAAGTTAATTGGAAGTTTTATATGCAAGACTAAGGCTTACAATAGGCAAGAATCTTTGAGGTTTCATTTGACTTAAGAATCTATCATATTCTTAATGGGTAGAGATAGAGAAGGACTTTTTTCAGTGGCCAGGTGTGTGTGTGTGTGTGTGTGTGTGTGTGTGTTTTGCTAGGGATTGAACTCAGGGCCTTGTGCATGCAAGGCACGCACTCTACCAACTGAGCTATATTTTCTTCCTGCCCATTGCCATGCCTGGTATCCTCAGTTATATATCTTTCTTCGTTCATTTTTCCACAATAAACCTCTGTTCTCTTGTTCTGGTAGGAGAATGGTAGTTGCTTGCCTGGATGTCATGGATTGGGAGCCTGAAGATCTGTGGGTTTTTTTTTTTTTTTTAACTTGTAGATAGACACAGTACCTTTATTTTTATGTGGTGTTGAGCATCAAACCCAGTGCCTCACCTCATGTGTGGTAGACAAGCTCTTTACCACTGAACTACAGCCCCAGCCCTAAGGGTCTGTTTGTATCATCATTACCTGAAGAGTTATGGAGCTATGGATTCCGTAGTGAGAATTTATTTACTTTTTTCAGCATTCAGGTTATCCATTTTCTCAGTCCTATTTATTTGTTCATGTGTTTTTTTAATTTTCTGCTGACTTTCCTTAAGTTCTTTTTCTAGAATTTTATTCCTTGTCACTTTAGTGGGTTTTGGGGAGAGGAGAGACACGATGTTTAAATTCACATTGTAAATTCCAGTAGTTTTTTTGTATATACTGTTTTTCCTCCATAGGGTTGCTGGATGATCTCAGTGAAGCTTTTTATAATGTACATTTATTTAATGATTTAGGGTTTGTGTGTCATTACTCAGATAATTCTGATCAGTAGTTCTGACATTGTTCACCTCTGTCTCTGTTTTATGCCCTGTTTAACCTCAAAAGCAGCAAGTTTTTAAATTTCCAAGGAAAAAAGATTGTTGGTCCTTGAAATTTAGTTGCTGCTTTGAGGGCCTCTTTGCCTTCTCCAAAGTTGATCAAATTTCATTGTATCTGATGTAGTCTGTGGTAGGCAATTACTAATTTTTTGTAGTTTGATTTTTTTTTTTAAATGAATCCTCCTCCCCCACTTTTCATTATGGTGGTTTTCAGGAAGTTGAAGTAAAACATTTCTTTTCAAATGCAATTAATATGGGGTTTTACTAATATTTTTTTATATGTGGACACAATATCTTTGTTTATTTTTATTTATTTTTTAATGTGGTACTGAGGATCAAACCTAGTGCCTCACACTTGTGAAGGAAGCACTCTGCCACTGAGCCACAACCCCAGCCCTTAATATGATTTTTAAAATGTTGTTCAAAAGCATATATTTCATTTTTGAAATTGAATACTTGGATGAGAAGCTATGCTAAAACCTTTTCTCAAATCCTTATAAAGTTCTGTATGAGATTATGGTTGTGGTCTAACTCATTTGGTTGCCATTATCACGTCACCATAGAAAGAAGATGGTCCCTGAACCTAGAGAGCTGCAGAATGCCCTTTCACTACTGGTTATATTAGTTGTCTCTAACAGTGCTGCTCCTCCTTCCCTCTGTGTGTTTGCTCCAGGATCTCCCATGTGGACCCTTTCCCATGCTTGCCTATAGTTTCTTTTCCCTTATAAGTCCAGTTTACACACAAGTCAATAAGAGACACTCCACTCTCTCTTGCCTACTCACTTTTCTGCTACTGCTTTTTACTATTGACTAGGATAGTCTCTCACTGTTTCTTAGGCTGATTCAATCAGTTTTTCTTGGAACTCTTTTTGTTTCACTCCTCATTTGTCCCTAGCCAAACTACAAATTGGGATTATATTCCAGCTCTGCTCAAGCGTCTTACGGTGTTGGGGTGGAGAGTGTCGGGAGAATAGTGAGACAGTAGGGAAACATGATGACTGCCTAAGCAGTAAGGAATCAGGGGACGAGACAGTTTTCTTTGGTAAGTAAGGTAGTAGAATAAAACTGACTAATGACCTTTAGTAGGTTTATTTTTAGTAGTCTCCTTTAGTAGGTTTATTTTTAATGGAGTACTTCAGGCAAATATTTAGTAGTTAAAACTAATAATTGTGGGAGACGAACTACTATTTAATTTGTCAAAATTGACAACAAAAATGTGCCCTGGCTTGATGCTGTTGTTACTTGTGTTATGACTTTAGTAACAGTATGGTGAAAAGACCACTTGATACTGTTTTTTTGTTATTATAATGAAATACCCAAGGCTGAGTAACTTTATTTATTCTTCATGTTATTTATTCTTTTTAGATGTACATGAGTATATTTTGACATATTTTTATAAATATGGGTCTGGTAACTTTAGAAAAGTGGTTTCTTTAGCCCATGGTTGTGGAGGTCAAGGGCATGGTACTGGCTGGTATTAGTGTGGCTCTGGTGAAGGCCTCACAGAGGCAAGGAGGGATCACATCATCAGACAGGAGGAAGCTAGAGAGCCAGTAAGAGGTTAGGCTCAGACTTTTATAACCCTAGAATTCCATTAGAACTACTTTAATCCCTTCTGAGGGCATGCCACCAGTGATCTAAAGACCACCCACAAGGCCCCACTTTTTTAGGGTCCCATCCCCTCTTTACCACATGGGGATGAAACTTCCAACACAGGAAATCTTGGGGGACTTACTCATATTCTAGCCAAACCATAGCAACTACTAATGTAGATGTCAATGAGAGGAGTCTTAGATTGTAGGCTGTTTTTGCTGTTCTGAAAGCCTTCACATTCTTCCTTATAAGTTCTAAAAATATTGAGTAGTTTCTAAGGTCCTGTGAGACTGTAAAAACTTGTGACTCTGTGTACCTTTTCAGGTTGGGAAAGGTAATTTTCACTAAGATGGTCGTATTGGAAAGCTACTATAAAATGAAATTATATGTGTCGATAGATTAATGCAAGAAATTAGAAACATGAGAATTACTGGACCAGAACATTAGGAAGAGTGAGAATTCTCATTTGAACCTGTTTTTTTTTTTTTAATGATAGGATGATTTTAATAAACTAATTTAAATATGGTCACAAACTTTTCTCACTAAATTGTACACAAGTACTATAATGCATTATTGTGTGATATTGAAGTTTGAGATGCTTTTTAAAAATCATAGTTGGATTATTAAGAATAGTCAAGTGACTTGGGTTTCTTTTATTTTTTAGGATTTAAGTGCCCTGTATGCTCAAAATTTGTACCCTCTGATGAAATGGATTTGCACCTTGTGATGTGTTTAACAAAGCCAAGAATAACCTATAATGGTAAGTCCACTGTCCTAATAATTTTAAATAGAATTACCTTACATTTTGTAAATTTCGTGTTTTCAGTAAAATTTAGATGGTAGGAAGGCCCTTGTGCCCTCTGCTAGACCATTAGTCATTCTGAGCTGTTCTCAGGGAACCTTCTCTCAAAAAATTACTGAGAATTTTAGAGAGCTTTTGTTTACTAGGTTATATATGTCAATGTTTGGCATATTAGGAATTAATAGAATTAACCTTTTTTTTACTTAATTCAAGCATTAAATGTAATTATGTTGACATAATTTTTAAGTGAAAAAAGGTAAATTTTCTAAGTCAAAAAATACTTAATGACTAGAGTGACATTTACATCTTACATCTTTGCAAACTGTGATGTCTGGCTTGATGACAAAGAATTCTCAATATCTTTTCTACATTCAGTTGTGATATGACACTTCATGTGTCTTCTGGATACTTCCATTATTACAGAGACAATGGGAATGAAAAAGGCAAATGATGGTTTAGTGTTAATATAAAAATTGTTTTTTACCTTCTAAAACTAAAAAGAATCTCAAAGACTCCCTTAGTTCCCTTACTCCAGAAAATTCTTTTGGGAACTTCTACACTGAAATAAAATATTTCAGGTCAAGCCTAAGTAATAAGTAGTTTTCGAAATGACCATTTTTCTAAAGTAAGCATGCATGGATGAAATTGCAGCTTTTTTCTTAATTATTTAAAGTATATGATAAACAAAGGATACGTATTTAGGAATACAGAATAAAAGTTTGTAAGTATAGTAAATAGATGGCTAAATGGAAGAAAAAAAGGAATGAAATAGAGATGAACTCCACTTATGCCATGCATTTACATCTGTTTCTGTCTTTGTCCCCAAAACATTTCTATTCTGCAAGTCCTGAGGGTAGTTGGTACTTTAGTTAGGTCTGGTGCTTTAGACTGTGCTATTCTTTCTGGACCAAAATCCCTAGCTATTTATTTAGTATCTAGGAGAGATCTTACGTATAGTCTTGGCATACTTTGGAATAAACGTTGGGAAAAAAATCAAGTAGTTTTTTCATAATAAATTGACTAAGAGAAAAGTGAAAGTTCTTCCCCTCAAAATTTTATAAACCGAAAAATTCAGAAGAAAAATTTTAGATGTAAAATTTGGTTTGAAATAAGTCAATAGAATATTAATCAACAGTGAAGCTAGTTGAAAGATGGACTGGATGCTACAAGTATCTTTTGAGCATCTATTATGTATAAGGTATGTGTTAGGAAGTAGGACTATAACAATGAATAAATTAGGGGTGGAGCTTATAGTGTCACTGATTTCTCTGAGCTAAAATTTATTGGTTATTTAAAGGTATTACATGAAAAACATAGTAAGTGTACAAGCAGTTTACTAATCAGGAGATTTCTGAGGTAACTGAAATCTTGGGAAAGGTAGAATTTAATATTGAAATGAACATATTACTTTGGATTGGTGTTTAGAGATTGTTTAGGAATCGGTACCTGCCATACCTCAAAGTTAGTGTTCCAGCCACACTATTATAGTGATGACAGTAGAATATTCTTTCCCATTCATTTGCCAATGAAAATGGCTTTTATAGTTATTTTGTGTAGTAAATGTTCCTATTGGTAATATCCTAACCTTCTTACATTATGAAATTGAATTGGCTATTTTGCATAATTAGTTAAAATTCTGTTACTTAAGAAAAAAAATACTCAAATTCATAGTTTGAGGCTAAAAATGGGCTTGTTTCCAATACTTGCTCCATTATCCTTTCATTACACTCCATAATTAAGTTTACTACAAGTGTCTGGGTTGAGGGTGTAGCTTAATGGTAGAGCATTTACCTAGTATGCCTGACGTCAGCTTGGGGTTCAATACTCAGCACAGTAGTCAATCAATAAACATACTTAAACATACTTAAAGTTTAAGCCTTGAATTGAAAAAGTACAATAAAGTATTTGCACACTTTCTTTCTGTAAATCTAGAATACAGTCTTCTTAGGTGTTGGTATTTAACAGTTTTTTAATTTTCAAATTTTCTATGTTCAAGTCATTAAATTTTCTGCTAGATTGGTGTCTCAAAGAACCCATATATAACTTTCTGCTTGGGGATACTGTAAACCAAAGGTTAAAGTTTTAAGTATTTAGTAGTTTTCCAAAATCTAAAATTAGTAAACAACATGAGAAAAATTAATGAAGTTTCAGCCATTCTTAATGTAGCGAGGCTTGAATCTTTAAAAATTTTTATTAATATTAAACTATATAAACATTCGCTTGTTCCGTAAAATTTATATGTAGTTTTTGAAGTTTTAAAACTAACTCTTGGATGATGGCTTTGTATGAGTAATGGAAGAGAAAAGAAGCTTTTACTTGACTGATTTGGAGGGTCATAGAAAGGTGGCAGATTAGTAAAATGCCTCTGTACTATGGGGAAACTTTGTTTTAAGGGCAGATCCCCTAGACTGCCATTTATAGCAGTGCTGAATTTGTGTGAAAACTAGCCTCTTTAAAGTCTAACCAAGGTATCTAGTATTATGAAATTTAGAGCAAGGTGAGTCAAGGAATCTCTGAAGCTGAATCTTTTTAGTCACCTGGACTCTAAGCTTAAAGTTTTATATTTGAATTCCTAAATGTTGATTCCCAGTCAGATTGATTGGACCTCTAAATTATATTAATTCTCAAAAAAATTTTTTTCAGCATAATGCTATTAACTTATATCTTTCTATAGCCTTTCCTGAAGTAGCTAGACCTGACATTTTGAAATTTATTTGTGAATTGGGTATTAATTTAAATGTCTATAAACATTCACAACAAGGAGAGTAGTTGGGCTGGTTTCAATCTGGATGTGTTTATAGACACAGTTCTGAATAGAAAGAGTTGGTAATTTGGAGTTTTAAAAATGCATTCTCACTTTAAATTGATAATTAAAATCAAATTTAAATTGATTATTTAAATATTATTTTGATTTTCAGATTAGCCCACAACAACTTTCTTATTTAAAATGTATAGTATGTCGGGCCAGGTTGAGGCTCAGTGGTAGAGCGCTTGCCTAATACGTGTGAGGCACTGGGTTTGATCCCCAACACCATACAAAAATAAAAAATAAATAAATAAAGGTATGTGTTCTCTACAACTAAAAATAAAAATAAAAAATTCATAGTATGTTTGTGAACACCCAGATCCTAGTATCCAAAGAAGAAAATTGGGTAGCTAAGTTGAAATTGTCAGGGCTTAGGAAGCTGGCTCAGCAGAGCTTCAGGTAGGAGGCCCAGGGCAATTGTGGCAGGAAAGGATCCTGAACGATTGGGTAATGTTACTTACTGGAAGTGGTATTTTGGTAGGAATGAAAAAAATGTGTAAATGCCTCAGTGAACATCAACATTATATTGCCCTTATATCAAGTCAGATACTGCCTATTTTTATTTATTTTTCTCCCTCTTTCATGTGTTTCATTGTTTTGTTTATGGACCTAGTAATTTCTTGTATACTCAGTGACTGATATAAATATTATGAGTATTGATTGAGTCTTGATTTCCTTGTTCAACATCTTCAAAAATAATTCAAAACAAATCAAAAAATGAATTAAATATTAGCAGATTCTTAGTCCTGATTTTATTGAGCTTCAAACTTCATGGATCATGGTATATTTTATATCATCATAAGTTCAATTTTTACTTTAGAAATCTGTGATTAAATGCAGTAAGATTATTTTTATTTATTTATTTTTATTGGTTGTTCAAAACATTACAAAGCTCATGACATATCATCTTCCATACATTTGATTCAAGTGGGTTATGAACTCCCATTTTTTACCCCAAATACAAGTTGCAGAATCACATCGGTTACACATCCATATTTTTACATAATACCATATTAATGACTGTTGTATTCTGCTACCTTTCCTATCCCCTACTATCCCCCCCCCCTTCCCTCTCATCTTCTCTCTCTACCCCATCTGCTGTTGTTTAATTCTCTCCCTTGTTTTTTTTTTCCCCTTTCCCCTCACAAACTCTTATATGTAATTTTGTGTAACAATGAGGGTCTCCTTCCATTTCCATAGTTTCCCTTCTCTCTCCCTTTCTCTCCCCCCACTCGTCTCTGTTTAATGTTAATCTTTTCCTCATGCTCTTCTTCCCTGTTCTGATCTTAGTTGCTCTCTTTATATCAAAGAAGACATTTGGCATTTGTTTTTTAAGGATTGGCTAGCTTCACTTAGCATAATCTGCTCTAATGCCATCCATTTCCCTGCAAAATCCATGATTTTGTCATTTTTTAGTGCTGCGTAATACTCCATTGTGTATAAATGCCACAGTTTTTTAATCCATTCATCTATTGAAGGGCATCTAGGTTGATTCCAAAGTCTACCTATTGTGAATTGTGCTGCTATGATCATTGATGTGGCAGTATCCCTATAGTATGCTCTTTTAAGGTCCTCAGGGAATAGACCGAGAAGGGCGATAGCTGGGTCAAATGGTGGTTCCATTCCCAGCTTTCCTAGGAATCTCCATACTGCTTTCCATATTGGCCACACCAGTTTGCAGTTCCACCAGCAATGTACAAGTGTACCCTTTTCCCCACATCCTCTTCAGCACTTATTGTTGCTTGACTTCATAATGGCTGCCAATCTTACTGGAGCGAGATGGTATCTTAGGGTGGTTTTGATTTGCATTTCTCTGAGTGCTAGAGATGGTGAGCATTTTTTCATGTACTTGTTGATTGATTGTATGTCCTCCTCTGAGAAGTGTCTGTTCAGGTCCTTGGCCCATTTGTTGATAGGGTTGTTTGTTATCTTATTGTTTAATTTTTTGAGTTCTTTGTATATTCTGGATATTAGGGCTCTATCTGAAGTGTGAGGAGTAAAAATTTGTTCCCAGGATGTAGGTTCCCTATTTACCTCTCTTATTGTTTCTCTTGCTGAGAAAAAACTTTTTAGTTTAAGTAAGTCCCATTTGTTTATTCTTGTATTTAACTCTTGGGCTATGGGCGTCCTATTAAGGAATTTGGAGCCTGACCCCACAATGTGTAGATCGGAGCCAACTTTTTCTTCTATCAGGTGCAGAGTCTCTGATTTGATATCTAGCTCCTTGATCCATTTTGAATTAACTTTTGTGCATGGCAAGAGAAAGGGGTTCAGCTTCATTTTGTTGCATATGGATTTCCAGTTTTCCCAGCACCATTTGTTGAAGATGCTATCCTTTCTCCATTGCATGCTTTTAGCGCCTTTATCAAATATAAGAAAGTTGTAATTTTGTGGATTGGTCTCTGTGTCCTCTATTCTGTACCATTGGGCCACCTGCCTGTTTTGGTACCAGTACCATGCTGTTTTTGTTACTATTGCTCTGTAGTACAGTTTGAAATCTGGTATCGCTATACCTCCCGATTCACACTTCCTGCTTAGAATTGCTTTTGCTATTCTGGGTCTTTTGTTTTTCCATATGAATTTCATGATAGCTTTATCTATTTCTACCAGAAATGCCGTTGGGATTTTGATTGGCATTGCGTTGAACCTGTAGAGAACTTTGGGTAATATTGCCATTTTGATGATGTTGGTTCTGCCTATCCATGAACAGGGTACATTTTTCCATCTTCTAAGATCTTCTTCTATCTCTCTCTTTAGGGTTCTGTAGTTTTCATTGTATAAATCTTTCACCTCTTTTGTTAGGTTGATTCCCAAGTATTTTATTTTTTTTTGAGGATATTGTGAAAGGGGTGGTTTTCCTCATTTCCATTTCAGAAGTTTTGTTGCTGATATACAGGAATGCCTTTGATTTATGCTTGTTGATTTTATATCCTGCCACTTTGCTGAATTCATTTATTAGTTCTAGTAGTTTCTTTGTAGACCCTTTTGGGTCTTCCAAGTATAGGATCATATCGTCCGCAAATAGTGATATTTTAAGTTCTTCTTTTCCTATTTTTATGCCTTTAATTTCTTTTGTCTGTCTAATTGCTCTGGCTAGTATTTCAAGGACTAAATTAAATAGAAGTGGTGAGAGAGGGCATCCCTGTCTTGTTCCAGATTTTAGAGGGAATGCCTTCAGTTTTTCTCCATTTAGAGTGATGCTAGCCTGAGGCTTAGCATATATAGCTTTTACCATGTTGAGGTAAGTTCCTGTTATCCCCAGTTTTTCTAGTGTTTTGAACATAAAAGGATGCTGTACTTTGTCGAATGCTTTTTCCGCATCTATCGAGACGATCATATGGTTCTTATCTTTAAGTCTATTGATGTGGTGAATAATATTTATTGATTTCCGTATATTGAACCAACCTTGCATCCCAGGGATGAATCCTACTTGATCATGGTGCACAATTTTTTTGATATGCTTTTGTATTCGATTCGCCAGGATTTTATTGAGAATTTTTGCATCTATGTTCATTAGAGATATTGGTCTGTAGTTTTCTTTCTTTGAAGTGTCTTTGTCTGGTTTCGGGATCAGGGTGATGTTGGCCTCATAGAATGAATTTGGAAGAGCTCCTTCTTTTTCTATTTCTTGAAATAGCTTGAAAAGTATTGGTATTAATTCTTCTTTGAAGGTTTTGTAAAACTCCGCTGTATACCCATCTGGTCCAGGGCTTTTCTTGGTTGGTAGTCTTTTGATGGCTTCTTCTATTTCTTCCGTTGTTATTGGTCTGTTTAAATTGTGTGTGTCTTCCTGACTCAATCTGGGCAGCTCATATGACTTAAGAAATTTATCGATGTCTTCACTGTCTTCTATTTTATTAGAATATAGGGTTTCAAAATACTTTCTAATTATCTTCTGTATTTCTGTAGTGTCTGTTGTGATATTGCCTTTTTCATCCCGTATGTTAGTGATTTGAGTTTTCTCTCTTCTTCTCTTCATTAGCATGGCTAAGGGTCTGTCGAACTTATTTATTTTTTCAAAGAACCAACTTTTAGTTTTGTCAATTTTTTCAATGGTTTTTTTTTTGTTTCAATTTCGTTGATTTCTGCCCTGATTTTAATTATTTCTTGTCTTCTGCTATATTTGTTGTTGTTTTGCTCTTCCTTTTCTAGGGTTTTGAGATGTAGTGTGAGTTCGTTTATTTGTTGGTTTTTTTCTTTTTTTGAGGAATGAACTCCAGGAAATGAATTTCCCTCTTAAAACTGCTTTCATTATGTCCCATAGATTCCGGTATGTTGTGTCTGAATTGTCATTTATCTCTAAGAATTTTTTGATTTCGTCCTTTATGTCTTCTGTAACCCATTGATCATTCTGTAACATATTGTTTATTTTCCATGTGATGCAGGATTTTTCCTTCCTTCCTTTTTTCATTGATTTCCAGTTTCATTCCATTATGATCAGATATGGTGCATGGTATTATCTCCACTCCTTTATATTTACTAAGAGTTGCCCTATGGCATAATATATGATCTATCTTTGAGTAAGATCCATGTGCTGCTGAGAAGAACGTGTATCCACTTGATGATGGTTGATATATTCTGTATATGTCGGTTAAGTCTAGGTTATTGATTGTGTCATTGAGTTCTATAGTTTCTTTATTCAGCTTTTGTCTGGAGGATCTGTCTAATGGCGAGAGCTGTGTGTTGAAGTCACCCATAATTATTGTGTTGTGGTCAATTTGACTCTTGAACTTGAGGAGAGTTTGTTTTATGAACGTTGCTGCACCATTATTTGGTGCATATAAATTGATAATTGTTATGTCTTGTTGGTGGATCGTTCCTTTTAACAGGATATAGTGTCCTTCTTTATCCCTTTTGATTAACTTAGGTTTGAAGTTGATTTTATTCGATATGAGTATGGCCACTCCTGCTTGCTTCCGAGGGCCATGTGAGTGGTATGATTTTTCCCAACCTTTCACCTTCAGCCTGTGTATGTCTTTTCCTATCATATGAGTCTCCTGAAGGCAGCATATTGTTGGATTTGTTTTTTTGATCCAGGTTACCAGCCTGTGAGTTTAGTCCATTAACATTTAAGGTTACAATTGAAATATGATTTGTACTTCCAGTCATGTTTATTTTTTTATTTATTTTAGTTTGGCTAGTTTTTACTTTTTGGTTGTTTTCCTCCCCCTTTACTGAGATACCTCCCGCTGTTGGTTTTGGGCACTGTTTTTCCATTCCTCTTCCTGTAGAATTTTGCCCAAAATGCTTTGCAGTGCTGGTTTTCTGGCTGCGAATTCTTTTAGCTTTTGTTTATCGTGAAAGATTTTAATTTCATTGTGAAATCTGAAGCTTAATTTTGCTGGATACAGTATTCTTGGTTGGAATCCATTATTTTTCAGCGTTTGAAATACATTATTCCAGGATCTTCTCGCTTTCAAAGTCTGTGATGAAAAATCAGCCGTTAACCTAATTGGTTTACCCCTGAATGTAATCTGCCTCCTTTCCCTCGTAGCTTTTAATATTCTCTCCTTGTTCTGTATGTTGGCTATCTTCATAATTATATGTCTTGAAGTTGGCCTATTACAGTTTTGGATGTTTGGGGTCCTGTAGGCTTCCAGGATTTGGCAATCCATTCCATCTTTCATCTCTGGGAAGTTTTCTAGGATTATTTCATTCAATAGGTTGTCCATTCCTTTGGCTTGAACCTCTGTGCCTTCTTCTATCCCAATGACTCTCAAATTTGGTTTTTTGATGAGATCCCATATCTCTTGGATAGATTGCTCTTGAGATTTAAGCATCATTTCAGTGTTGACTATATTCTTTTCAAGTTGATAAACTTTGTCTTCATTATCTGATGTTCTGACTTCTACTTGATCTAGTCTATTTGTAATATTCTCGTTAGCATTTTTAATCTGGTTTATGGTTTCTTGCATTTCTAAAATCACTGTTTGGTTTTTTTTTTAAGATCTCTATCTCCTGGTAAAGCTCGTTCTTTGCAGTTTGAATTTGTTTGTTTAGTTCGTTTTCAAAATATACTTTCAATTCTTTACTTGCTGTCTCATGTCTTCTCTAAAATTCCGTTCCATCTGAGTTAGGTATGCCTTGATTTCTTTCCCTGTCCATGTTTCTGATGCTTCTAGGTCCTCCTGTAGATTTAAGTTGTCTTGCATTATCTGTACTCCTTTTTTCCCTGGTTTTTTCATGTTGTTCACGTTACTTTCCAGCTCTGTTTGACTGCTTTGTAACTGCTTTCTCCTATACATTTGTTTTGGCTTTGTTTATCTCTGTTGTCTCTCCTTTGTGGTGGGAGATTATGCCTATAGATGTTGGGCTTTATTGTACTTTAGAGCTGATTCATTCAGTTTATAAAGGGCTTCCGGATTTTGTATGCATATAGTGATTTGTTTTTTGTTCTTAGGACTTTAGGTTAGGTGCTATGAAGGTATAAGGGTTAGTATGTCTTGGCTACTTTAGAAGATTGCTCTACTGAAGGGGGATGCTAACCGTCAATTGGATCAGGGTGTTGGTAGTAGGTAGGTATTTAGGAGCACTACAGACGGCCTCGAAACATTCACCTGTTTGCATTTAGACAGTTACACGAAATGGAGGACGTAATGCTTGGGATGAAAGTTGGGGGGAAGGGGAAGGAAGGTGCTCTTGAAAAGAAAGAAGGAGGGGGAGTTAGATAGCATAGAGGAGAATGGAAAGAACAATAAAACTTGGAAGGGGAGAGAAAGAGGGAAAAAGGGAGAGAAAAAATAAAATAAAATAAGAAATAAAATTAGGTCTCAGAGATCCATTTTCTTCTCTTCCCGTAGGCAAAGCTGTGCCCTCCGGGCTGAGATTTGCCCTCAATGTGTCAACAGCAATCCCTGTAAGGCGGCTCCTGGGAGCCTCTCAATCCTGTTGGTCCAGAGGTGTTTCACTTCTACGGCCCCTCCTCCCCTTCCTCCTGCCAGTCAGCCAGGTCCTGTTCACCGGAGGCGGTTCTCCAAGGATTTGGTTACACTTTCAGCCCCTCTGAGTGCTCTATTTCCCTAACGACTGAGCACTCTCTCTGTCATTCATCTAAGCCCCAGTGCTGTGGAGCTGTGTTCTGGGAGTCCATAGTTTAATTTTTCCGGACCCCTTTGGTGGGCACACCTTCGGAATCTGGCGGCTAAGACCATTGGTGTCGCCGCTGGTGGTAATGGGAGTTGGGGATCGAGGATCCCCTCTGCTTCCCTCAGCCCCTACAATCACGACCACTCCGCTGGCGGTTGGGGGAGTTGGGGGTGGGGAGTCTTCTCTGCTTCCCTCCGCCCATACAGTCACGCCCACGTCACTGGCAGTAGGGGGAGTTGGGGGTCGAGAGTCCTTTGGCCCTTACGGTCACGCCCACGGAGAGATTTTGAAGTTTCCCGGTTGTTTGTATCTGATGCGGGTGGGAGTCACACACCTGCTAAAGTAGATTCTGCTGGGAAGGAATCTCTTTGGCCGAACTTTGGTGACTTCCCCTCTCTGCTATGGCGGGCCCCTGCCTCCTTGCTGGAGTGTCCGAAGGGAGGGGTGGAACTGGCTTGTCTCTGGTCTGACACAATCTCTGGTTTTAGTTCCCAGTTCGCTATTTCATAAAGGCTTGGTTAGATTCCCTTCACGTCGTCTCAGTGGGGGGAGCCGTTTGCCGGGTGGGCGGGGCCGTTCGCAGTGGGGGTGGGGCCGTTAGCAGAGCCGGGAGGGCGCAGGCCGTCTGCCGGGCCAGGCGGGGACCCTTCTCGTTGGGCGGGGCCGTCGGGGGCCACCTGCAGAACCGGGCCAGCGTTGGCCACGGGTGGGCCGCCAGCAGAGCCCGGAGGGCAGGGGGCCGTTTGCCGGGTGGGCGGGTCCGTTTGCAGAGCCAGGCGGGCAGGGGGCCATTAGCCATGTGCGCGGGGCGTTAGCAGAGCCGGGAGAGCACAGGCCGTCTGCCGGGCCAGGCGGGGACCCTTCTCGCTGCGCGGGGCCGCTGGGGGCCGCCTGCAGAGCCGGGCCGGCGCTGGCTGCGGGCGGGGCCGCCAGCAGAGCCGGGAGGGTGGGGGGCCGTTTGCGCGGGTGGGCGGGGCCGTTAGCAGAGCCAGGAAGGGGCAGGCCGTCTGCCAGGCCAGGCGGGGACCCTTCTCGCTGCGCCGGCCACCGGGGGCCGCTTGTAGAACCGGGCAGGCAGCGGCCTCGTGGCTAAGAGCCGAGCGGGCGGGGTGGCCTATCGAAGAGCGAGCGGGGCCGCCAGGAGAGCCGGGATGGCGGGGGCCGTCTGCCAGGCCGGGCAGGGACCCTTCTCGCCGTGCCGCCCCGGGCCGCCGGGGGCCGCTTGCAGAGCCGGTCGGGCAGTGGCTGCGGGATTGGACCTCTGCGCCCGCGTGGCCGGCCAAGATTCACTTGTCTGGGACAAACTGTCACCTCTAATAAACTTATTAATTCCTGGCAGGTCTCCTTTCAGCGGAATTTTGCTAGAAGTTCCTCAGTAGGTAGAATGTAGCTGTTTTAATGGGTGTTTCTGATCCGGTTAATGTGGAGATACTGAAAGTGCTGCTTCCTTGCCGGCCGCCATGTTGGATCCCCTAGTAAGACTATATTTAAGAAATCTTTGTTTTATTTGTATACGTGTGCCATGTACACCTGGAGGAGGTGCAACTTGAAAAAAAGTTTTGTCTCCCGAGAGTTAAATTACAAACTTAAATAGTGAATCATAGCAGAGAGTAGGTTGAAATTGAAAGGAAACTTGTTCTGCTGTGAAAGTAAGGAAAGGGGACCCCGTTTTCTGTGCCGTCTGTGAAAGACTTTATCTTATCAAGGCCCCAACTATTGTAAATATGATTCAGGCAGTATTGTAATTCAAGTGCACATGTACAGCCTTCTGATGATCTGGATTCTCATATGCACTTTTACACACAAAAATTATATTTCTTCCTTTTGTAGTTACAATCCAGCCTTCTACACAGTTAAGATTGTTATTGTAGGTTATAAGCTTGCTTTCTGCCTTATATAGGACATTTTATTGGTTTAAAGATTTCTTACCCAAACGCACATTTTAATTGTTCTGAGTTCAGTATGTTTTCTTAAATTGGCATGTTTTTTACAATTGAAGTTAGAAAACGGGCTGGGGTATAACTTTTCCTGGTAGAACTCTTGCGTATTAGCATGTGTAGGATTCTGGGATCAATCTTCAGTGCCACAAAACAGCAAACAAGCAAAACTCCCTTAACAATCACCAAGCAGAATTTTAAAGAAGGAGTTATTGCCTGAGCATGTGTGAACCTTGCCTTTTAAGGAAGGGTTTGGTTCTATGAGTTGACATTTCTTCATTTATTTTCATTGGTCATCTCTTATTTTTAAAATGTTTTTAAAATTTTAATTTGTTATATATGACAACAGAATGCATTTCAATTCATATTACACATATAGAGCACTATTTTTCATATCTCTGGTTGTACACTAGAGTCACATACATGAACTTCGGGTAATGAAGACCATTGCATTCCACCCTCTTTCCTTCCCCTGTGCCTTCTCCTTTCCCCTCCCTCCCCTTTTCCCCTATCTAGAATTCATTTAATCTTCCCATTCCTCCCCCTCCATGCAGCATATTATGAATCAGCATCCTTAAATCAGAGAAATCATTCAGCATTTTGGTTTTTTGGGATTGGCTAAATTTCACTTAACTTAGCTGTATTCTCCAGCTCCATCCATTTACCTGCAAATGTCATGATTTTATTCTCTTAATGCTGAATAATATTCCATTGTGTATATATACCATATTTTTCTCTTAATGCTGAATAATATTCCATTGTGTATATATGCCATATTTTCTTGATCCATTCGTCTATTGAAGGGCCTCCAGGTCAGTTCCACAGTTTAGCTATTGTGAATTGTGCTGCTATAAACATTGATGTGGCTGTGTTCCTGTAGTATGCTGTTTTTAAATCATTTGCGTATAGACCGAGGAATGGGATAGCTGGATCAAATGGTGGTTCCATTCCCAGTTTTCCAAGCATTCTCCATACTGCTTTCCATATTGGCTGCACCAATTTTCAGTTCCACCAGCAATGTATGAGTGTGCCTTTTCCCCCACAGCCTCGCCAACACTTATTGTTGTTTGTATTCTTAATAGCTGCCATTCTGACTGGAGTGAGATGAAATCTTAGAGTGGTTTTTATTTCCATTTCTCTAATTGTTAGGTTGAACTTTTTTTATGTATTTGTTGATTGATTGTATATAATTTCTGAGAAGTGTCTGTTCAGTTCTTTGGCCCATTTATTGATTGGGTTATTTGTTTTTTTCGTGTTAAGATTTTTTGAGTTCTTTATATATCCTAGAGATTAGTGCTCTATCTGATGTGTATGTGGTAAGAATTTGTTCCCAATTAGTAGGCTCTTTCTTCACCTCACTGATAGTTTATTCTCAGCAAAAGAAACAATCTTTTCTCCAATGTACGTTTTTGGCACTTTTGTCAAATATAAGATAATGGTATTTATGTGAGTTATTCACTGTGTCCTCTATTCTGTACAATTGGTCTACAAGTCTATTTTGGTGCCAATACCATGCTGTTTTTGTTACTATCACTCAGAAGTATAGTTCAAGGTCTGATATAGCAATGCTACCTGCTTCACTCTTCTTGCTAAGGATTGCTTTAGCTATTTTGGGTCTCTTATTTTTCCAGATGAATTTCATGTCTGCTTTTTCTGTTTCTATGAGGAATGTCATTAGGATTTTGATTAGAATTGCATTAAATCTGTATAGTGCTTTTTGTAGTATGGTCATTTCGATAATATTAATTCTTCCTATCCAGAACAAGGGAGATCTTTCCATCTTCTGAGGTCTTCTTTAATTTCTTTCTTTAGCATTCTGTAGTTTTCATTGAAGAGGTCTTTCACTTCTTTTGTTGATTCCCAAGTTGTTGTTTTTTTTTAATGCTATTGTAAATGGGGTAGTTTTCCTCATTTTCCTTCTGAAGTTTGTCACTGATATACAGAAATACCTTTTATTTATGGGTGTTGATTTTGTATCCTGCTACTTTGCTGAATTCCATTTACTAGTTCTAGAAGTTTTCTGGTGGAATTTTTTGGGTATAGATATAGAATCATATTGTCGGCAAATAGTGCTAATTTGGGTTCTTCTTTACCTATCCATATCTCTTTAATTTCTTTTATCTATCTAATTGTTCTGGCCAGTGTTTCAAGAACTATGTTAAATAGCAGTGGTGAAAGAGAGCATCCCTGTCTTGTACCAGTTTTTAGAAGGAATGCTTTCAGTTTTTCCTCCATTTAGAATGATGTTGGCCCGGGGCTTAGCATAGATAGCTTTTTTCGATGTTGAGATATGTTCCTGTTTTTCTAGTGTTTGAACATGAAGGGGTGCTGTATTTTGTTGAATGCTTTTTCTGCATGTGTTGAGATGATCATATAGTTCTTTTCTTTAAGTCTATTGATGAATTACATTTATTGATTTCCATATGTTGAGTGCATCCCTGGAATGAACCCCACTTGATTGTGGTGTACTATCTTTTCGATATGTTTTTGCATTGATTTGCCCGAATTTTATTGAAATATTGGTCTGAAGTTTCCTTTTTTTTGAGGTGTCTTTGTCTGGTTTTGGAATCAGAGTGATATTGGCCTCATAGAATGAGTTTGGAAGTGCTGCCTCTTTTTCTGTTTCCTGAAGAAATAAATTGGAGAGTATTGGTATTAGTTCTTCTTTGAAAGTCTTGTAGAACTTGGCTATGTATCCATCTGGTCCTGGGCTTTTCTTGGTTGGTAGGCTTCTGTTGGAGTCTTTTATTTTGTCACTTGAAATTGATTTGTTTTAATTGTGTATATCATCCTGATTCAATTTGGGCAAATCATATGACTTTAGAAATTTGTCAATGCCTTTGGTATATTCTATTTTATTGGAGTATAGGTTTTCAAAATAATTTCTAATTATCTTCTGTATTTCTGTAGTGTCTGTTTGGCATTTCCTTTTTCATCAAGTATGTTAGTTATTTGAGTTTTCTCTCTCCTTCTCTTCATTAGCATGGCTAAGGGTTTGTCAATTTTATTTATTTTTTCAAAGAACCAACTTTTTGTTCTGTTAATTTTTTTAATTGTTTCGTTTCAATTTCATTGATTTCAGCTCTGATTTTAATTATGTACTATCTTTACTGCCTTTGATGTAGATTTGTTCTTTTTCTAGGGCTTTGAGATATAATGTTAAGTCATTTATTTGTTGACTTTTTCTTTTAAGGAATGAACTGCATGCAATGAACTTTCCTCTTAGAAATGTCTTCATAGTGTCCCAGAAATTTCAATTTGTTGTATCTGTGTTCTCATTCACCTCTAAAATTTTTTCATCTCCTCCTTGATATCTTCTGCAACCCATTGTTCATTCAGTAGCAATTATTTAGTCTCCAGGTGTTGGAGTAGCTTTTATTTCTTATTTTATTATTAATTTCTAATTTCATTCCATTATGATTTGATAGAATGCAGGGTAGTATCTCTACTTTCTTATATTTGCTAAGAGTTGCTTTGTGGCATAATATATGGTCTGTTTTAGAGAAGGATTCATGTGCAGAGAAGAAATTTTATTCACTCGTTGAAGGATGAAATATTCTATATATGTCAGTTAAGTCTAAGATATTGATTGTATTATTGAGTCTATAGTTTCTTTGTTCAGCTTTTGTTTGGAAGATCTATCCAGAGGTGAAAGAAGTGTGTTAAAGTCACCCAAAATTATTGTGTTGTGGTCTATTTGACCCTTGAACTTGAGAAGAGTTTGTTTGATGAACATAGATACTCCATTGTTTGGGGCATATATATTTGTAATTGTTAAGTCTCCTTGGTGTGTATGGTTCCTTTGAGCAGTATGTAGTGTCCTTCTTTATCCCTTTTGATTAACTTTAGCTTGAAGTCTACTTTATCTGATATGAGGATGGAAGTCCCTGCTTGCTTCCGCAGTCCATGTGAGTGGTATGATTTTTCCCAACCCTTCACCTGAAGTCTGTGGATGTCTTTTTCTATGAGATGTATCTCTTGGAAGCAGCATATTGTTGGGTCTTTTTTTTTTTTAATCCAGACTGTTAGTCTGTGTCTTTTCATTGGTGAGTTTAGGCCATTAACATTCAGGGTTATTTATTCCATGGTTGAGTGTTAAATTAAATGTGGATCCCTACTTGTAGTTTTATGTGACTTTATAAGCATTACATGATAAAACAGCACTGAAGTAATGAGCTGTTTTTTATGCCACATATTGATTGTTGTCTGGAGTGAAATGAAAGTCAGTAGAAAGTATTATATTCTTAATTCGGTTTTATAGAAAAGAGTAGGTTATATTCTAAAAGAATTTGAAGAGGCAAAAGCAAAATCCCCATGAGACACCAGTAAAATTTTACAGTCTCCATTATATTTATATATAGGTAAATATAAATAATATTATGAAATGAGCATATAAATATATGAAACAAATATATAAACAATATAAATATATGTATTACATGTAGATAACAAATTCTAAATATATACAATGGAGAATAAAGAACAGGAAAATTAAAGGAGAATAAAGAGCACAATGATCCGGACTGCCATAAATAAAAATAAATCCATAGCTAGAGACACCATAAAGCAAATTCCAAACAAAAAGAGACTGCCTAGTTTATATACTTTTCCCCCTCTTTCATGTGTTTCATTGTTTTCCTAGTAATCCCTTGTACAGTCAGTGACTGATATAAATTTTATGAGTATTGAGTCTTAGTTTCCTTGTTCAACATCTTCAAATATGTTGAAAGTAGCCCAAAATAATAATGTTGTAACTCTATTTATGTTAACATTTCTAAAATGGCTTCTTGTTTTGTGGAGTAATTTGAAATTTAGTAGCTCTTTGCTTTTTTAAAGCTAGTGAATCAGAAATGGTCATATAAGAGACAAAATTGTTTTTAAATCTCATTCAGCCTCCTGAATATTAGGCCCAGTTTATATGGCATTAAATTCAGTTTCACTGCCCTTCTGTAAACATATAGCATACAGTTTGTGTTTTAAATGTTATGAAGTATAGTGGTACTTTGTAAAAGTACAGACTTTGAATTCAACTTTCTGAGTTCAGAGCCGGATTATGTCACTTAATAGCTATGTGATCTTGATCTTGAATTTCTATCCTGTGAAAAATAGTATACTAGAGGGCTGGGACCATGGATCAGTGGTAGAGTTCTATCCTCCCTAGCATGTGTGAGGCACTGGGTTCAATTCTCAGCACCACATATAAATAAATGAATAAAATAAAGATCCATCAACATCTAAAAATATTACTGGATATGGATGGCACCTATCTTCATGGTTATTTTGAAAATCAAGTGAGAAATGGAATTCTAGCAGAAATCTTCATAGAAGCATTTTTTTTGCTTTTGTTTTTCTTTTGGGGGAGTATAGGGAATTGGACTTGGGCATTCGACCACTGGGCCATGTCCCCAGCCCTATTTTGTAGTTCATTTTGAATCAGGATCTCACAGAGTTACTTAGCACCTTGCCATTGCTGAGGTTGGCTTTGAACCCAAAATTCTGTCTAAGCGTCCCAAGCCGCTGAGATGACAAGCATGTGCCCCCGCACCCAGCTTCATAGAGGCATTTTGATTCTCTATAGAAATAAAAATGCAGGGAGAAGATGGCGGCGAGGGGAGTGCATTGCCCCCGTGTGCCGCGTCACTGTGCAGGAGAATGACGAGTCAGGACGGCTAAAGGCTATCTTGTTAGGAATTTCCAGCAAAAGTGGGGTGCTCCGGAACCTGGAGGAAGGATTTCCATCGCACGAGGATCGGCTACGGGGGCTCAAACGCGAGAGATTTGTCCGCACAGAGGGTCACGCTGCTTGTTCGGCAAATCGCCCCGCGGCTAGAGTCTGCAGCGCGCGCTGGGAAACGAGGAGATAGCGACGTAGGGATACAGCGCTGCAGTTTCTGCGGGCTTCTGCCAGCTGTGCAAGCACCGTACTTAGTGCTGAATTCTGGGTTTGAGACGGGGTAAGGAAGCGGTCCAGTTCGGTTCTCCACACTGGTCAGACCACAGAGGAGGCCAACGGCCACCATCTTGGAGAGCTGATGTCACCATCCCTGTTTTCGACTGATCGCAGCTCATTCAGCCATAGAACAGGTAATTTCAGGCTGCCATTCACCTGCGGCTTGCAGATAAATTACTCAGGCTCAGTGCTAAATAACCCACGGAAACTGGTTCTTGGAGCCTGCTCTTATGAGAGCATGCACCGAGCACGGAGCGGCCGAGTTCCGGCTCCTGGAACTGCTCTGGCCCAGGGCTAAGGAGCCCGCGGAAACTGCTTCTTGGTCCGGGTCCTGCTGAGTACTGTGGAGGTAAATACCAACCGAGCCTTCATGGGCAGTGGCAACGGGACTGAGACGGGGCCTGTGAGGGCCTGTGAGGGCTTTGGTCACACGGCAAAGGGAACGAAATGCTGCCATTCGCATGGGATACCAACGTGGCAGCGATCTGATGTCATCAGAAAGCAGCAGAGGAGAGAACTTCATCAATACCAGCGGCGACAGAAACAGATGGTCTCCTGGTAGGGAGGGTGAGTCACAGACACCTGAGTTTCTCTCGCTTTGTCGTCGAGCCAGAGGGGAGGAGCGGGGCCGCCGCCCGCGCCCGGAGCAGGCCCAGCGGCTCACCGACATGGTGGTCACGTGACACCAATTGGAGTGGGGGCGGAGCGGAGCCGCCACCTGCGCCTGCAAGGTGGGCAGACCTGCGACCGACCGGCAGAACAGGCCCAGTGATCCGCGGGCGTGGTAGGAGGGGCAGGGCAGAGCCGCCGCCCGCGCCTGCAAGGTAGGCAGACCTGCAACAGACCGGCGGATCAGGCCCAGCGGCCTGCCAGTGTGGTACACACGTCACCCCAACTGGAGTAGGTGCAGAGCAGAGCCTTTGCCCGCGCCCGGATCAGGCCCAATGGCCTGCTGACATGTTACACACGTCACCCCAATTGGAGTAGGGGCAGAGCAGAGCCGCCGCCCGCGCCCGGAATAGGCCCAATGACCTGCCGGAGTGGTAGTCAGGACACCCCAATTGGAGTAGGGGCAGAGCAGAGCCGCCACCCATGCCCGAAAGGTGGGCAGACCTGCGACTGACCAGCGGAACAGGCCCAGTGGCCTGCTGGCGCGACAGACACATCACCCCATTTGGAGTAGGGGCAGAGCAGAGCTGCCGCCCGTGCCTGCAAGGTAGGCAGACCTGCGACCGACCGGTGGAACAGGCCCAGCGGCCGGCCGGGGTGGTAGGCACGTCACCCCAATTGGAGTAGGAGAAGAGCAGAGCCTTCGCCCACGCCCGGAACAGGCCCAGCGGTCCGCGGGTGTGGTAGACAAGTCACACCAATTGGAGGGGGGGCAGAGCAGAGCTGCTGCCCGCACCTGCAGGGTAGGCAGACCTGCAACCGACCGGAGGATCAGGCCCGGTGGCCTGCCGGTGTGGTACACACATCACCCCAGTTGGAGTAGGGGCAGAGCAGAGCCGCTGCCCGCGCCCGGAACAGGCCCAGCGACCTGCCGGCGTGGTAGTCACGACACCCCAATTGGAGTAGGGGCAGAGGAGAGCCGCCACCCGCGCCTGACAGGTAGGCAGACCTGCGACCGACCATCGGAACAGGCCCAGTGGCCTGCTGGCACGACAGACACGTCACCCCATTTGGAGTAGGGGCAGAGCAGAGCTGCCGCCCGTGCCCGCAAGGTAGGCAGACCTGCGACCGACCGGTGGAACAGGCCCAGCGGCCGGCCGGGTTGGTAGGCACGTCACCCCAGTTGGAGTAGGAGCAGAGCAGAGCCTTCGCCCGCGCCCAGGACAGGCCCAGCGGTCCGCGGGTGTGGTAGACAAGTCACACCAATTGGAGGAGGGGCAGAGCAGAGCCGCCGCCCGCGCCTGCAAGGTTGGCAGACCTGCAACCGACCCGTGGATCAGGCCCGGTGGCCTGCTGGCGTGGTACACACGTCACTCCAATTGGAGTAGAGGCAGAGCAGAGCTTTCGCGTGCGCCCGGGACAGGCCCAGCGGCCCGCTGGCACGGTAGTCACGTCACCCCAATTGGAGTAAGGGCAGAGCAGAGCCGCCTCCTGCGCCGGGAATAAGCCCAGCGACCCGGCGGCGTGGTAGACACGTCACCCCAATTGGAGTAAGGGCAGAGCAGAGCCGCCGCCCGCGCCTGCAAGGTAGGCAGACCGCCGCCCGAACCTGCAAGGGAGACTTTCAACTATACAAGAGCAATATAAATATATAGGGGGAAAAATTTTCAAAAACACAACAGTTTCACCAAGCAGAAAGAAACTCAAGCAGTATGAAAAGACAAGGAAAGAAAGGACCACAAGCAATGCAGGTCAACTTAACTTTAGAAGAGGTAACAGCTGCAGCAGATGGAATGTCAGATAAAGAATTCAGGATATACATGCTTCAGATGATCTGGAGTATCAAGGAAGACATTAGACAGCAAAATCAGACAATGAAAGATCACTTTGACAATGAATTACACAAACAAATCCAGGAAGCAAAAGATCAACTATACAGGGAGATAGAGGTTATAAAAACAAACAAACAGAAATCCTAGAAATGCAGGAAGCAATAAACCAACTTAAAAACTCAATTGAGAATACTACCAGCAGAGTAGAACACTTAGAAGATAGAACATCAGACAATGAAGACAAAGTATTTCAACTTGAAAAGAACATAGACAGCTCAGCAAGACTGTTAAGAAACCATGAACAGAACATCCAAGAAATATGGGATAACATAAAGAGACCAAACTTAAGATTCATTGGGATACAGGAAGGTATAGAGCTCCAAACCAAAGGAATGAGCAATCTCTTCAATGAAATAATACGAGAAAACTTCCCAGACTTGAAGAATGAGACAGAATCCCAAATCCTAGAAGCCTACAGGACGCCGAATGTGCAAAATCATAAGAGATCCACACCTAGACACATTATAATAATGAAGATGCCCAACATACAGAATAAGGAGAGAATTTTAAAAGCTACAAGAGAAAAGAAGCAGATTACATTTAGGGGTAAGCCAATCAGGATAACAGCTGATCTTTCAACACAGACTCTGAAAGCTAGAAGATCCTGGAATAACATATTTCAAACACTGAAAGAAAATGGGTTCCAACCAAGAATTGTGTATCCAGCGAAATTAAGCTTCAGGATGGAAGATGAAATTAAAACCTTCCACGATAAACAAAAGTTAAAAGAATTTGCAGCTAGAAAACCATCTCTTCAAAACCTCCTCGACAAAACATTACAGGAAGAGGAAATGGAAAATAACAATGAAAACCAACAGTGGGAGGTAGGACAGTAAAGGGGGGGAAAATAATCAAAGAGGAAAACAAACCATGTTTAGTAACATAAACAAACAAATATGGCTGGAAGAACAACCCATATCTCAATAATAGCCCTAAATGTTAATGGCTTAAACTCACCAATTAAGAGACACAGGCTAGTAGAATGGATCACAAAACAAGACCCAACAATATGCTGCCTACATGAGACGTATTTGATAGGAAAAGTCATACATAGGCTGAAGGTGAAAGGTTGGGAAAAATCATATCACTCATATGGACTTCGGAAACAAGCAGGAGTGTCCATACTCATATCAAATAAAATAGATTTCAAGCCAAAGTTAATCAAAAGGGATAAAGAGGGACACTACATACTGCTTAAGGGAACCATACACCAACAAGACATAACAATCTTAAATATATATGCCCCAAACAATGGTGCAGCTATGTTCATCAAACAAACTCTTCTCAAGTTCAAGAGTCTAATAGACCAGCATACAATAATCATGGGAGACTTCAACACACCTCTCTCGCCACTGGACAGATCTTCCAAACAGAAGATGAATAAGGAAACTATAGAACTCAATAACACAATTAATAACCTAGACTTAATTGACATATATAGAATATACCACCCAACATCAAGCAGTTACACTTTTTTCTCAGCAGCACATGGATCCTTCTCAAAACTAGGTCATATATTATGTCACAGGGCAACTCTTAGACAATATAAAGGAGTAGAGATAATACCATGCATCTTATCTGATCATAATGGAATGGAACTGAAAATCAACGATAAAAGAAGGAAGGAAAAATCATGCATCACTTGGAGAATGAACTGTGGTTACTGAATGATCAATGGGTTATAGAAGACATCAAGGAGGAAATTAAAAAATTCATAGAGATAAATGAAAACACAGACACAACATATCGGAATCTATGGGACACATTGAAAGCAGTTCTAAGAGGAAAATTCATTGCTTGGAGTTCATTCCTTAAAAAAAGAAAAAACCAACAAATAAATGATCTCATACTTCATCTCAAAATCCTAGAAAAAGAAGAGCAAAACAACAGCAAAAGAAGTAGAAGGCAAGAAATAATTAAAATCAGAGCTGAAATTAATGAAATCGAAACAAAAGAAAGAATTGAAAAAATTGACAAAACTAAAAGTTGGTTCTTTGAAAAAATAAATAAAATCGACAGACCCTTAGCCATGCTAGCGAAGAGAAGAAAAGAGAGAACTCAAATTACTAGCATACGGGATGAAAAAGGCAATATCACAACAGACACTTCAGATATACAGAAGATAATCAAAAATTATTTTGAATCCTTATACTCCAATAAATTAGAAGATAGTGAAGGCATCGATAAATTTCTTAAGTCATATGATCTGCCCAGATTGAGTCAGGAGGATATAGACAACCTAAACAGACCAATATCAATTGAGGAAATAGAAGAAACCATCAAAAGACTACCAACTAAGAAAAGCCCAGGACCGGATGGGTATACAGCAGAGTTTTACAAAACCTTTAAAGAGGAACTAATACCAATACTTTTCAAGCTACTTCAGGAAATAGAAAAAGAGGGAGAACTTCCAAATTCATTCTACGAGGCCAACATCGCTCTGATACCTAAACCAGAAAAAGACACTTCAAAGAAAGAAAACTACAGACCAATATCTCTAATGAACCTAGATGCAAAAATCCTCAATAAAATTCTGGCCACTCGGATACAAAAACATATCAAAAAAATTGTGCACCATGATCAAGTAGGATTCATCCCTGGGATGCAAGGCTGGTTCAATATATGGAAATCAGTAAATGTTATTCACCACATCAATAGACTTAAAAATAAGAACCATATGATCATCTCGATAGATGCGGAAAAAGCATTCGACAAAGTACAGCATCCCTTTATGTTCAAAACTCTAGAAAAACTAGGGATAACAGGAACATACCTCAATATTGTAAAAGCAATCTATGCTAAGCCTCAGGCTAGCATCATTCTGAATGGAGAAAAATTGAAGGCATTCCCTCTAAAATCTGGAACAAGACAGGGATGCCCTCTCTCACCACTTCTGTTCAACATAGTTCTCGAAACACTGGCCAGAGCAATTAGACAGACGAAAGAAATTAAAGGCATGAAAATAGGAAAAGAAGAACTTAAATTATCACTATTTGCAGATGACATGATTCTATACCTAGCAGACCCAAAAGGGTCTACAAAGAAACTATTAGAGCTAATAAATGAATTCAGCAAAGTGGCAGGATATAAAATCAACACGCATAAACCAAAGGCATTCCTGTATATCAGCGACAAATCCTCTGAAATGGAAATGAGGACAACCACTCCATTCACAATATCCTCAAAAAAAAAAATAAAATAAAATACTTGGGAATCAACCTAACAAAAGAGGTGAAAGACTTATACAATGAAAACTACAGAACCCTAAAGAGAGAAATAGAAGAAGATCTTAGATGGAAAAATATACCCTGTTCCTGGATGGGCAGAACTAACATCATCAAAATGGCGATATTACCAAAAGTTCTCTATAGGTTTAATGCAATGCCAATCAAAATCCCAACGACATTTCTTGTAGAAATAGAGAAAGCAATCATGAAATTCATATGGAAAAATAAAAGACCCAGAATAGCAAAAACAATGCTAAGCAGGAAGTGTGAATCAGGCGGTATAGTGATACCAGACTTCAAACTATACTACAGAGCAATAGTAACAAAAACAGCATGGTACTGGTACCAAAACAGGCGGGTGGACCAATGGTACAGAATAGAGGACACAGAAACCAATCCACAAAACTACAACTATCTTATATTTGATAAAGGGGCTAAAAGCATGCAATGGAGGAAGGATAGCATCTTCAACAAATGGTGCTGGGAAAACTGGAAATCCATATGCAACAAAATGAAACTGAATCCCTTTCTCTCGCCATGCACAAAAGTTAATTCAAAATGGATCAAGGAGCTTGATATCAAATCAGAGACACGCCGTCTGATAGAAGAAAAAGTTGGCTACGATCTACATACTGTGGGGTCGGGCTCCAAATTCCTCAATAGGACACCCATAGCACAAAAGTTAATAACTAGAATCAACAAATGGGACTTACTTAAACTAAAAAGTTTTTTCTCAGCAAAAGAAACAATAAGAGAGGTAAATAGGGAGCCTACATCCTGGGAACAAATCTTTACTCCTCACACTTCAGATAGAGCCCTAATATCCAGAGTATACAAAGAACTCAAAAAATTAAACAATAAGATAACAAACAACCCAATCAACAAATGGGCCTAGGACCTGAACAGACACTTCTCAGAGGAGGACATACAATCAATCAACAAGTACATGAAAAAATGCTCACCATCTCTAGCACTCAGAGAAATGCAAATCAAAACCACCCTAAGATACCATCTCACTCCAGTAAGATTGGCAGCCATTATGAAGTCAAACAACAAGTGCTGGCGAGGATGTGGGGCAAAGGGTACACTTGTACATTGCTGGTGGGACTGCAAATTGGTGCGGCCAATTTGGAAAGCAGTATGGAGATTTTTTGGAAAGCTGGGAATGGAACACCATTTGACCCAGCTATTCCCCTTCTCGGTCTATTCCCTAAAGACCTAAAAAGAGCATGCTACAAGGATACTGCTACATCGATGTTCATAGCAGCACAATTCACAATAGCAAGACTGTGGAACCAACCTAGATGCCCTTCAATAGACGAATGGATTAAAAAAAATGTGGCATTTATACACAATGGAGTATTACTCTGCATTAAAAAATGACAAAATCATAGAATCTGCAGGGAAATGGATGGCATTAGAGCAGATTATGCTAAGTGAAGCTAGCCAATCCCTAAAAAACAAATGCCACATGTCTTCTTTGATATAAGGAGAGTAACTAAGAACAGAGTAGGGACGAAGAACATGAGAAGAAGATTAACATTAAACAGGGATGAGAGGTGGGAGGGAAAGGGAGAGAGAAGGGAAATTGCATGGAAATGGAAGGAGACCCTCAGGGTTATACAAAAGTACATACAAGAGGAAGTGAGGGGAAAGGGAAAAATAATACAAGGGATAGAAATGAATGACAGTAGAGGGGGTAGAGAGAGAAGAGGGGAGGGGAGGGGAGGGGGGATAGTAGAGGATAGGAAAGGCAGCAAAATACAACAGACACTAGTATGGCAATATGTAAATCAATGGATGTGTAACTGATGTGATTCTGCAATCTGTATATGGGGTAAAAATGGGAGTTCATAACCCACTTGAATCAAAGTGTGAAAAATGATATATCAAGAACTATGTAATGTTTTGAACAACCAACAATAAAAAATTTAAAAAAAAAAGATTAAAAAAAAAAGAAATAAAAATGCTGTAAAAATTTGACTGTACATAGATAAATATTTTCTGGATTCATTCTTTATGGTTCACTATAAAAAGAGAAAGCATTGAAGAGAAATTAAAACAAAAGTAGTTTAGTGAGAAAGAAGTAAGTTCTGATGGATCTCGAAGGCATGAAGTAGATTTCAGATTCCACTTCTGATTTCATAATAACATTTGAGAAGGAATGACATCTTTATTTAATGATTCTTAATTTGTCTCATTTCATAGATCTCTATATAACCTTGCCTTTTAAGGGGGCGGGTTCTCCTTTCCTTTTTATCACTTCATAGGGTTGATTTTTTTTTTTTTTTAAATCCAGCATTCCAGAAAACTTGCTTGAGTTTTAGAAGAAATCAGGAAAAATAAAACCTAAGTTTGAGGACCTAATTATCCTTAAAGTTAAAAGGCTTTTCTTTCCTTGTTCGCAGTTCTTATTTCAGCTAACATATGGTATTGACATCTCTCATTTTAAGGGAATCCTGATGTAACTATTACTAAAATATACTTCCAAATTTTCTTTTCTTTTTTCTTTTTTTTTTTTTTTCTTTGTTAAGGAGCACACAGATAAGGAAAATCAAGATGAACCTGCAGCACTTCAGAAAAGCTCCCAGTGGTCAAAAGCTGAAAACAGTTTGAGTAATAGAATTAATATACCATTGTATTGGATGATAACCCAATGTATAAAATAAATATATCTAGTCTATACTGATAAACAATGGATGGATGAATGGATGGATAGAGACAGAAAAGCAAAAGCTTTACCTGGAGACTTAGTTCTAAGAGGCAAATCATACATTTCTTTAGAAAAAAATTTCAATTGCAGCATTCTCCTTTGTTATAAAATAATTTTCTCTCCAAATTTTACAGTATACCATGTGTATTCTGTGATTTTGAGTGCTCCCAGGACACACTAAAACACTGTGTGGCATATATATAATTTGAACCACATAATTCATATCACAATAGTAGATGAAAATAAGAGAATGAGAGTTGCTGTTGTTAAGCTCAGCAACAGAGATAATTTTCTCTTAGATTTTTGAGGGAAAATGTATTTCCTTACATTTTAGATTGTGGAGTTCTTATAGTGAAAATTTGCATTAAAGCATTGATTTTATATATTTTGTTAATTACATTATATAGAGAGTACACATAAGTAAAAATAAAGTGTATTTTATTATTCATTAAGGCCAAACTGGAAACTGCATTTTACCCCTTATTAAATCATTAAGAAAGCTATACACTACACTGTATCTTGCTTTTTGCTTTTGACTATTTTTAGATGTTTAGTCTTCTATTAAAGAACATGTTTTGTGTCTCTCTTTGTTTGGATTCATAGAGATCCATCCTATATCTTTATTGTTAAACTTGTTTATTTCCATTATTTACTATTGAGAATGTCAGTTGTTTTTACCATTTGAACTTCAAATTGATTTTGCTGTTATAAAGAAAAGCTATTGGTTTAAGGTGAGCCCTTGGATTTTCTGGATGTATAACTGTCATCTACAAATGAAGATAGTGATCTCAAGTGTTTAGAACTAGAGGCAGCACAGTAGTGCTTTCCTGTAATCCTAGCTACATGGAAGGCTGAGGTAGGAAGATCACAAGTTCAAGGCTAGCTTCTGCAACTTAAGGAAATCCTGTTTCAGTGGTAGAGGTTCAATCCTCAGTCCTGGGGATAAAAATAATTCTTTTTTTTTTGGTGCTATTGGTAACTAAACCCAGGGTCTCATGCATCCTAAGCAAGCATTCTGCCTCTAAGTACTAAGCTACATCCAGTCCCTAAATTATCTTTTACTCTGTATGTACAATTAAAAGTTTTGTTTCTTCACCATAACTGCATTAGTTTGAAGCCTGCAAAAAATGTTGAATAATAAGTTGCCATCTGGCATGCCAATCCTGTTCTTGTTTAGTCATTAACTCTCTTTAATGGATACTTACTTTGAATTTTGATAAATTATTTTTATTATGTATATAATTTTATTCTCTTCAAAATAAAACATACCTTCATTTTATTAATTGCTTTTTAAAAAATTAATGTTATGTTGACAGATTTTTCTAAAGTTCTAGTTGAATTGTATTGATTTCTAGTATTAGTGGATTTCAACTCTTGAAGCATGGGGTATTATTCTTTTTAATTATTGCTACCAAAGTATTGCATAGATAAAGGTTATGCAAATAAATGAATTTGAAAACCTTCCATCTTTGTTCTGAATTAATTTGAATAACTCAAGAAGTTCTGCTCTTATCAGATAATAATAGTAACTACAAAACCTTCGCCCATTTAAAGGTAGACCTTTCACAGTCTTTCGTTAATATAGTCATGTTCTATTATTTCCTGAGTCAATTTTGGAAATTCATATTTCACTCAAAAATAATCCTTTTCCAAATTTTCTAATTAGTTGCTATAGCATTATACATAACATTTTAATTTCTTAAATATCTTTGGTTATATCACTTTTTTCATTCTGAAGTATCTTTCTATTTTTATATTTTTGTATGTTAGGCTAGCTAGAATATTTAACTGGTATTTTCAAAGAAGATACTTTAAAGCTTGTAAATAATGCTAAAGTTTATTAGTACTAAGGCCTAACTAAAGCAGTTTCATTTATTTCTTTTTGGTCTTTTCAAATTTAATAAAAGTATTTTAGAAATAAAATATTTTTCTTGTCGTTTTAATTTATCTTATATTTTTAGATAATTTATCCTTTTAATTTTTAATCTCCTTTTTTTTTTTTTTAAAGAGAGAGAGAATTTTTTAACATTTATTTTTTAGTTTTCGGCGGACACAACATCTTTGTTTGTATGTGGTGCTGAGGATCGAACCCGGGCTGCATGCATGCCAGGCGAGTGCGCTACCGCTTGAGCCACATCCCCAGCCCCTTTAATCTCCTTTTGATTTAGGGTGAAAGAGAAAAAAAAGCTTTATAATTTCAAAGATAAATTTTGGTGGGGAGGAAGATATATACTGGGGCGTGTTTTTGATTTTGATACTAGAGAAAGCTGCCTGTACCTCTCTGTGTTTTTGAAAGTCATTGTTGTCTTTGTGGCCAAGTAAATCACTGATTTCTGAAAATTGTGAGTATAAGAGAAAGCATATAATTTGCTGGGGGCAATGGCGCATGCCTGTAATCCCAGGGGCTCAGGAGCCTGAGGCAGGAGGATCACAAGTTTAAAGCCAGCCTCAGCAATGGCAAGTCACTAAGCAACTTAGTGAGACCTTGGCTCAAATTAAAATACAAAATAGGGCTGGGGATATGGCTCAGTGATCAAGTGCCCCCTGAGTTCAATCCTTTGTTATCCCCTCCCCCCAAAAAAGAGATGCATGTAAGTTTCCTATAGATAGAAAAAATAGTTTTCTATTGCATAAATTGTGTTTGGTTGTATTATTGGAATATTTTATATCCTTGCTTATATTTTTAAAATAAAATAAAAAATAGATTTAAATACCTATAATAATTACCTTACTTACAGATAAGCAAGGTCACAGAATGTGGACCTTTGGTTCACATATTCTGATAAACTTAGGAAAAGATTTGTCAAAGTGTCGCCATTGTGATTATTTGGTGTTATTTGCCTTGCAACAATTTTCTCTGGCTTTATGTATTTCATAGCTATGCCCTTTGCACCAATATTTGGCTTAATCCTTTTTGGATAGAAACTCTTTTGTTCTATCTTCTATACCCTGTACATGTTTTTAGTCCTGTATGCTTCTTTATTTAATAGTAGTAATCTTAGTAATGGTAGTGGTAGTGGTAGTTGTTTTACAGTGCTGGGGATCACCAAGGCCTTGCACTTCCTGTGTAGACAAGTGCTCTACCACTGAGCTGTACACCTGCAGCCCTCTAATGTTATTTTGACTCAAGTTTAATAGAAACTAAAGGATCTGTTTACCCTAGCTTGTAAGCTAACAAGTTAGTTGCATGGCTCCTGGCAGAAGATATAAGACTCCCACTGAAAATCAAAGAACTTCATTACTCATTGCATTAACAACAGCAAGAATGTTAGCCTTTTTTGGTGTCAGTTTCTGAAGCTTTAATTTCCACATGGTAATGTGAAGAGGACCAGGTGACATCTGCACACTTAAGAGAGTTGCATTACAAATGAGAAACCCTCAACTTTGGGTACTTTTGTCTTTTGAGACATAGGCATGTCTGCCCTATGTGATAGTAGCTTTCCCTTCCAGGGCTATTTGTCATACAAACATCCTTGAAAAGATAGTACAGATGCACAGAAAGATGAGCGAGACCCATGGAAAATTGTTTTCCAGCCGTGATTTCTTTTATTTGCTTTTGCCTGATATCTTCGCTTTTCTCTTTCATTTTTTAAAATTAATTTTAACTTTCTTTTTGTATTGTACCAAAACAGAGATAAAAAGGATATGCAGTGAAAAAAATCTCTCTCTCACCTTGGTACCTCACTTCCCTTTTTTCAAAGGTAACCAATACTACTAGCACACATTTTACAGAGTAATACCATGCTGGTACATAACTTTAAACCCTGAGGGTTTTTTCATCAGACATAATTTTTTTTTTTTTACTCCCTAAGCGATTCTGGTGTCAACTTCTAATAAAAAATCATGACTCTCTTAGTCTTTAAACTTTTACAAATATTTTTCCTTAAAATTACCTTATTTCATAGGTGGATACACCAAAATATTACTAACCAGTTTGTTGTAGATAGCCTTTTAAATTACTCTTTGTGGTTTTTTTTTTTTTTTTTTTTGAGTTTATGTGAATATGTCTATGGGATGTATTCCTGATAGCCTTGCTTAGTCAGGGATGCATGTATGTTTGTGTTTATGATTGCTTATTATGCATCACATTCTTATAGGTATTTAAATCTATTCTTGGCTTTTTCTCTTGCATTGATTAGTCTGATTTAGTTTTGTTCTAGTATCACTGTGTTCTTGCCAAATTAGTTTTTATGTGGCATCCTAATACCCAGATTCTATTCTTCATTTGGCTTTCTCCCCCCACGCCCATCAAAATTATGCTTGCTTCAGAAAAAAATAACTTAGGAGACTTTTGTGTTCTACAGGCATTTAAGTAGCATTTAAATTAAATGCTTTTAAAGGTTTAGTATAATTCCCTATGGAAGTAGCTAGGCCTCAGGCTTTTTTGAAGGATCATTCATTTTTATTTTCTATGGAAATTAATCTCTTTGAAAGATTTGTCTTTAATCTGTTTTTTAATATTTTCCAAAAAATCATCTACTTCATTACTTCATGCAGTTGAGCAAAGTAGTCTCTTCTGGATTGTTTACTTTCTATCAAAATGTGAGTATTTCCTCAGCTTGTTCTTAATTTGCATATTTGTGTTTTTTTATTATCTACTAATAATTGATTTCTTCTGGTTTTCTTATGCATAGTTTTTCTGAGTTTTGTTTGGAATTATGTCTAATCTTTATTTTTCTCTTACTCTGTTGGTTGACCCATTTATATTTCTTGATATGGTTAACCAGTTTTAATTCTTTTCAGTTTTGTGGTTTTTTTAACTGTTTTTCACTAAGTGGATAGTTTTTCTTTGTTCTGTTTCTTTTAATTAGGAATAATTATATATTGTTTTTTAGTGATTATTTTTGTGATCACAACTTTATGAAATACCCTTAATCTTCATTCTTCAACATTCTTTTGTTCTGTTTTGTTTTATGTTTGTGGGGTTTTGTTGGTGGTGGTAGTTTTTTTTTGTTTTGTTTTGTTTTGACAGTAGGAGAAATTGCACTCAGGGGAATCTACCACTGGGTTACATTCCCAGGTGTTTATTTTTTGTTTTGACACAGAGTTTCCCTAATTTACCCAGGCTGGCCTGGAATTTGCAATCCTCCTGCCTTAGGCTCTCAAGTAGCTGGGATTACAGGAGTGGGCCACTGGACCTGGCAACACAGATACTATTAATTTTGTTGTGTGAACAGTGATGAGATTAGTATATTTCTTATTTTTTTCCACACTCTGTCCATATTTTATTTCAATTTATTTATCTTTATGGTGCCACAGATTAAGCCCACAGCCTAGAACCCAGGGCTTAGAACATGGGATACTAAGCAAGCTTTCTACCACTGAGCTACACACCCTCAGCCCTGTCCTAATTTTAGTTATTACATTATCTCAGAATTTACTTTGTATTGTTAAATATACATTGTACTCTGCCAAGCACATGGTGTAGCTTCTGAGGTAGCTGAAGTAGCGGGATCACAAGTTTAAGGCCAGCATGGGCAATTTAACAAACCCTGTATCAAAATAGAAAGGGTTGAGAATGCAGCTCAGTTGGTAGAGTAACACAGGATTCAATCCCAAAACCACCAAAAAGCAAACAAACAAACAAAAAACCAAAAAAACAAAAAACCAAACAAAAAAACACTACTCACTGTATGTTGGGTTTGCTTTATCAGTTTCAAATGGTGCTTTTGACCCCCTAGTTATTAAAAATAAGGTGGTATAGTTAAACTTAAAATTTCCTCCTACCCTAACAACCCTCACCTTCTAATAATGTTGGTGGGTAGATACTTTAAGACATTATTTAATGATAGTTCCCACTTTTGTGGTATTCAGTTCTCATTGCCAGTCCTTTCACTTTAATTTTTCTGGGCGTCTCTTCGTTAGCCTGAAGTTCATGCTTATATGAATCTTCTGAGGTAGGCTCATGGGTATAGTTCCATAGACTTCTTTGGTGTTTAACAGAGACTACTTATCTACTATTTTTTTTGGTTTTTGCATACAAATTTGGATGTAAAATTTTTGGCTTATACTTTTTAACTTGAGAATATGAATAAGTATTTTTACAGGCTCGTAAATTTAGAATAGTATTATACAGAAATCTGAGACCAACCTTATTCTCTCTTCTTTGAAAAATTGACATAATCATTTGCCACCATGGATCCCTTTTTTTTGGTGCTGGGAAAGGAAACCTATATTTTTGACTGGTAAGCATCTATTAGGATGTATTTTTAATAATGTTGATTTTTTTTATCATTTTTATAGATTCGGTTAGCCCTTAAAATGTAGATCTAGATCTGCTTTTCTATAATATTTTTATATGTTTTTCTTGTTTTTTAATGTTTTTGACAATAGATAGGCATCATTTGGTCTCCTTTTCTTGTCTTAAATTTTTTTTATTTGGGCTAGGGTTCTGGCTCAGTGGTAGAGCACTCTTCTACCATGCATGAGGCACTCTGTTTGATCCTCAGCACCACATAAAAATAAAATATTGTGTCCACCTACAACTAAAAAAAAATATTAAAAATTTTTTTTCTCCTAATTCTTAACTCTAATACCAGCTCATTTTAAAAATTTCTGTCCCCCTGCATCCCTAACTGTGGTTTCAGAAATATCTCTTCTTCTTTGTTCTTCTTTTAGTTTCATCTTCATTTTTGTAATATTTTTCTCTTCTGCTTTAAGTTTTATCCTCACATTTGAGCTCTTATAGCTTTGCCTTTGCTCAGACAGTTGCTTTCTTGTATTTTTCAATATTCATGGCAAATATGTTTATTTCTTAATCCTGGACAGTGTATATAAAGTGTTCTGTCATTCAGCACGTAACCATTTATACTATCACTAGTAGATTTGGTACTTTTTTTTTTTTTTTCCTTACTCTCTTCTTCCCCAGCCTTTTCCAGATTGATCAAGTCACTTTCCCTTTCTTCAAATTAAATCCGAACTTCTAGGGATTTTTATGTTTGTTTGTTTCCTAAGCTACATCCTTGGCTTCTTTCCATTTTCTAATAGATTGGCTCAGGTATTGCTGACTGCTGGCAATTTAAGGATTAGAAAACTTTGACCAACGCTATTAAGAAAAATAAACTTCTTTCCAAATCAGTATTGTTTCACCCACTTCCTAGATGAGGGGAAATAACACTGTTCTTCCTTGATTTTCATTTGGATTCATTACCAGAGAAATCTGGAACCTGTATCTAAATCTGGATTTAAATTTTTCAGGATCCAGCAATCAGTACAGTTATTTTAGTAGCAGGGTAAAAAAGGATCAAGAAAGAGCTCTCATTGTTAATGGTATATAACTATTAATGTCAGAGCTGCTGTTTTTTAGCGTCTTTTTTTTCAGATATTTATATTTCGCACTTTGCTTATATCAGGAATGGATTTTTAAAATATTTTTCTTATGCATACATATTTTTAAAACTTCACTCATGTACTAATAAGCATATAAGCATTTCTTGGCAAACAGCATATATTCAGTGCTTTTTGCTTGGTTGGCTGATATGAATCTTCTGGGTTAAAGGAGTCAGTACATCAGTATACTTAAAAATTTCGTCATGAACTTGTTACACGTGGTAATACTAATTTGAGTTGAAAATTTTCAGATTATTTCAATATTGCTGTAGTATCAATTTGTTTATATTTAGCTAATGTTTAGTTAGTGCCTCTTATGTATTTTCACATTTATTAACTGTTATTTTTAATCATCAATATTAAAGACCATGTGAGAAGTAGGTTTTATGACTTACAGTTTATTTGAAGAAAATGAGGCTCCAAGAGGTTTGTGATTTGTTCCAAGTTCAAGCCTGTTCTTTTTCCATGAGACTGCCTTAATTTAAATTATCATTAGATCTTCACAGCAGTTCTAAGACAGGTCAAGCAGGTTTCTTGTATTGTTACCACTCTAGTTTCAGAAAACAAACTCAGGGAAGTCCCTGTCAACCCCCACCCTCCAGTAATCACAAACCTAGTATTCAGATTATACCTGCTCTATAGACATTTGACAAGTATTATTTAATTCTTAGTAGTACCTTACCCGAAGATGTATTTGTTTTCCCCATTATATTCTTAAGTAAATTGCAAGAATTGGAATTTGAGCCTAACAAGGACTAAGGTATACATGCAGGGTGTTTTTTTTTTTTTTTCTTTTCATTTATTTGTTTTAGTTTTTTGCTATTATCATATTAGAAATTCTAATTCCTTGACTTCTTTTCCAATGCCACTAAGAATCTATATACATTATCAATACATTTATCTAATTTAAATAGCATATAGTAGTAAGCTTGAAAATCAGATATATACTAGCTTTTTATTTTTTCCCAGGACTAATGTTTTTCTCTCTACTGATTCAAGACAAATGAACCCAGAATCTTATTTCAAAGTCTTGTTATTCCATTTTAGTATGTGTACAGCAATTACAAAAAACTATTTTTTCATGTGGACAACTCATTTGGAAAAATCACTGTTTTAGAATTTGCCAAATCAATGTGATTATTGAGTTTGGGCTTTTTTGTTTATTTCCAACAGCAAAGAGCATAGGAAAATTATTTTAGTTTGATTGGAAGTTGGGTGATAATTTGATAATCTAATGATTTCTTAGGTGATTTGTATGATTACTTGTAGCTTGTTATAAATGTACTTTTATGTAATATTCATTCTGAGTATGGTTTTAACTTCAAGTTAAGAAGAAAGTAAGGCACAAGAAGGCTAAGTCTCCTGAGTATGGAGTTAGAATACCTTCCATATATTTTTCCTTTTAGCATTTTGGTTTGAGTTCCTTTTTTTTGATGCATTTTCTTGGAGAAGGTGCCAAGTCAATTTCCAAAATATTCCAGAGTACAGTTTTGTTTTTTTTTAAACTCATCAAGAGTTGCAAATTCTATCTCCTTTTGAAGAATTAATCTTAATCCTCCATTGTTTCTAACAGTACAGATTGAAGGGTAGCTATATGTTTAATAATCAATTCTTATTTAAACTTTTTTATATTTCCACCAGTGTAATACTTGTCAGTGGCATTTAGGCAGAGAATTCAGTAATTCCTATTTAAGCTAAAATAATAAGGTTCTAAAAGGGATAAAAGCTGACCCTGATGGAGAACATTTCAGTTTTAGGCAAATTGATAAAGGTTAGTCCCATAATTTTATTGATATATTTAACTTACAGTGAAAATGGTAGCTTCTTGTGAAATGTCATTTTAAAACCCCATTATGATATTTGAGCATAGAAATAGATAGATAGATCTGAAGATCTATCTGATAGATAGATCTGAAGTATAGAATATTAGTATTAACTTCTTTTAAACCAGTTAAAGATAACTTAATATCTGAAAGTATTTATTAATAAACTTTGTAGATCCAAACTTTTCATTCTTTGAGTAATTGCTTCCTACTAATGTTGTGAATTTTTTTAATTCTTGATTTTTCTAGGGATTATTTCACATTTCAGCTGCTTTTGTTTTCTACTGCTATCATTGAGGGTTCAAGAACAAAAAATAAGTCTTCAGGTAAAATGCCTGATCCATAATAGTGCTTGACATTGTATTTTGCTGAAAAGATCATATACCTGTTTGGATGCTTGATCTGAAAATAAAGTTGTGATTATTATGAAGTTCTCGCATGAAGTTTTCTTGGCTGCCTCTAACAAATTCAGTTTTATTTGTTCATTTCTTCTTTTTTTTTTTTTTAATTTGGCTGTCTGCTTTTTTCATGTTGTCTTGATCTGCAATGACTATCTGAGTATGTGCTTGAACCTGCTAAATATTTTAATTTTGCGTATTTGGCTGCTTTGAATTTTAAGTAATTTCTTTGGACAATGTAAATATAAGAGCTGGAGGCTATATAAGTAAAATATGAATTTACAGAAGTCTGTAATTTATAAGTGTATGTTCATTATCTACCATATAGATTTCACGTTTTGCCAAAATTAAATAAAATTGAAAATTCCTTTTTTTAGTTGTACTGGCCACATTTCAAGAACAATTTTCAGAACATATGTAGCTAAAAGTTACCATTTAGACAGAAGAGCGACCTTTATTTCAGAGTGTTCTATTGGACAGGGCCATTTTAAACTGTGTTGATAGTTAAGTGTAAACTCATATTCTAATAGTAGTTTAACAGTTTAATAAGTCCAGAAAATAAAACATGAAAAGTTTTGAAAAGTCTTCCTATAAATATGTAGTGACTTCCAGCTTGAATATTGCAAACTTAAGATTGTCTAAAACTGTACATTCGCATCAGTATCTATGCAACTTTAAAGTGAAGTTATTTCTTGCAGCAAAATTCATGAAGTAGGCAAAAGGCTAAAAACTTAGGTGCACCAAATTTGAATCCTGGTCCCATAACTTAGTAATTTAGTAATTTCTGGAAAGTTATTTAACTTCTTTGAGCCTCAGGTTTCTTATATGTAAAATGGAGGTAACAATAGTTACTTTATAGAATTAATCTAAGATGTTTAAAACTGCATAAGAGAGTGAATATTTGTAAGTGCTGTAAGTATGGAATTAAACTACTTTTATAAATCAGTTCAGTGGTATTGTTTGCATGGAGTTGTTCCCAGCCTGGCAATCATAACAGGTGTTTAGAAATGGCTAGGTCAGATATACTTGATAGAAGTTCTTGGTCAGTGTGGGATTATTGGATGAAACTAAGTTTGAAACAAAGGGACCATCAGGATGGGGAGAAAAACAAATAGGGAGATAATTGACTTTGTTCTTGGGGAGGTCCGTAGAGTATTTTCTAATAATAAAATTATTACATTGTGTCTTTTGTAACTTAAAAAGTTTCATATTGATTATTTAAAATGTTATTTCTATAATATAGTAATACTAAAGAGAAGAGTTAAATGACATTTCAGAAGTTGACTAACATTTTTTGAGGTTACATACCTAACAGGATGGAAATTCATATTAAGTTCACAGCTTTAATGCTCTTTCTGCTTCAGCATACTATTTCTTTAATAGCATTCTTGTCTCTGGTAGGCATATATTGCAGAATCTTTAGGGTCTCGCATATATAATTTTTTTTATTCCCTAAGCGATTCTGGTGCCAAACTTCTAATAAAAAATCATTACCCTCTTAGTCTTTAAACTTTTACTCTATCTGTATGTCTAAATTGATGCATAGTTAGTAAAAGAAGTAATGAGACTGAAAAGCAATGCACTGATTTTTTTTCCTGTTCCAGACGCTTAGATAGGTGATGAAAGAATGACATTTTGAAAAAGCAACACAAGTTTAGTTTCCTATCTGCAATCTCACCTGACTGCACCGATTAGTACTTCTGGGGAACCCAGACTAGCCAACTCTGGTAGTTAAATCTGTTGATGTTCCTTTCTGTATATAAATTTTGGCTAGTTAGTAGCTGACCTAAAGTGTTGACTGCTAAATACCTCTGGGTACATATCCTGAATGTTTTTAATTGATTGCCTAAAGATTTTTAATAATCTTTTCCAAACTATTTTGAAGATATTTCCATTTCCTGGATTTAGTGGTATTTCCAGACCCTACTTAACTGTGAATATCATATTACTTATAACTTTTTTCACAGTTGTGAAACCTAGTCCCCTTGTGAAGACAAAACCTCTAAACTTTGAATGAAAGGTCAATGTCATAAGCACTGAGTGAGGGGAATACTGTAGTAGACCCCTAGGAAGGCAGAAGTTAATTACATTGCACAGTGAATTTTCAAAACTGAAAATGTTTTTAAGTATGCACAGACTGATTCCATTGGAAATAAGACTTTAAATTTTGAAAATTAAGTATTTGCTGTTTGAGGCATCAGTGATGAAGTTTTATAGTAACAGTGAGTTGTCTTAGAGTTGCTTATCATAACACACTTGAGCAATCAGTGGCTGCAATATGAAAATGTCTAATTCTCTGAGCAGAGATAATGTTACTAGAAGCTGTGATAGTAGATATTGGGCTGCTTCATTTATATATACATGTACCTTTCTCAATAGAAAGTTGTATTTTCTATAATTCTGAAAATTTTTATTACTAAGGCTTAAGGGAGCTTATGATTAAATTAGCTTACTTTAATACAGTATTCTGAATTCAATAAAGATTCTTTCAAATTAGTTCCTGCAAAGCATCTGAGGGATAGTCCTTGCCCCCGTCAATTTTAAAATGGCATTATATAGTATATATATATATATATATATATATATATATATATATATATATAAATTTTCATTAATTATGTACAGATTGAAAATGTCTTTGTACAAATTTTCTTATAAGTAGAATAAAATTCATAATATTAAAATTAATAACATGTTTTTTAATTACATGTAAAATATTTTAATTAAATACTAAAATTATTCTGATCTTAAAAATTGACTTTAAAAATCTATTGCAATAAAGGAATTAGAACTGGTCATATGTCAACATAAAAATGTTGTAAGATAAATTATTTTCCTTTTTATTCAGAGTCTGTATGTTTTAGATTTCTATTTATTTCCATTGGGAATGTTGCTTTGGGCTTATGGCAAAAATGTTGCAGTACTGTTTCTTTATTTTTAAAAGCTAATCTCACTTTCTTAATTTATGGTGAATTGTTAATATTTTCCTAAAGGTAGAAAATGTAATGCCCTATTCTGTCAGTTGTAAGATAGCACTTCTTTGTTACACTTCTTTATCTCTTAAAATGAGATGCTTCTTAAAATTAGTGTTGTGGGGCTGGGGATTTGGCTCAAGTGATAGCGTGCTCACCTAGCATGCGTGAGGCACTGAGTTCAATTCTCAGCACCACATAAAAATAAAATAAAGATATTTTGTCCACCTAAAACTAAAAAATAAATAAATAAATAAAAATTAGTGTTGTTTTAATGAAGGCATTTTTTTCTTACTCCATTTATAAAACTAATGATATGTCTTATAATTATTGATGTCTTATGTAAGATAAAATGTTCTGATTGATATTTTTAAGCTCATTATAGAACTTATATTCACATAATTCTTCATTATAATGTTGATGATCTTTGTGGTTAAAAAAAATTGAAGTGATTGGGATATACCATATTATTTGGAATTAGAGACTACTACTAAAATTTATTAGTGTTTCTTCCTGTTTTTCTTCTTTTCACTGATGCCATCCTAGTTGGGTGCTTCACACTAGACTGGCTCCCTGTCTGAATTTTTCATTGAGAGATATTCAGGATACTAAGAGAAAAATGGCAATTGAGAAAAGGCTTTCAATTTGGATGGGGTGGGACTAGTGGGTGAGACTTCCAAGGTCAAGAATGTAGAAAGAAAACTTAAGGGAAGTGAAAATAAACCTCATTTTCAATTTATCCAGCTTTGCTTATCTAGAAATCTTTTCCAGCTTAAGTCTCTATAACATAGTAGCTTCTGAGCTCCCTGGTTATTAGCTAAAATCACTCCGGATATTCCCTAGGTTCAGCTAACTCTTCTCACCCAGGCTTTTCCTTTCCTTATTCTGTAGAAGTTGTCCTATGGGCTGCCCATCTTCCCCCACTGTCTAGCTGGTACCAAATAGAGTTGTGTTTTCTCCGAATATGCTTTCCCAAAATGAATCATTAAAGGGTAGCCACATGTTCTGAACATTTTTTTTCTTTATACTCTTCAGTAATAGCATGTTTTAGTTATTCTGCATTTAAGAGTCACAAAGGATATCTGACTAGCTCTATTTAAGGCAGGATCCTTTTAAAAATAAAATTTAACATTAAATGTAATTTAAAGTTTCATTATAAAATATGAGTTGAGAATCATTTTTTAAAGAACTTTTGCTTCATAATAAGGAGTTTACCTTTTAATAATTTTGAGTATGCTATGGACTTTAAAATACCTGCAGAGCCCTCTGGAAGCCAGTAACTGCTGTCTGGAGTTGGCTTGGCATTGTCATGGAAAATAGTTATGAAGAACTGCTGCATATAATATCTAAAATCTTCAAATTTCCAAAAGTCTCTTTCATAAAACCTTTGATCTTTGTGGTTAAAGAAAAAAAAAATTGAAGTGGTAGGGTTATACCATATTATTTGGAATTATAGGCCTCTACTAAATTTTTTTAGTGTTTCCTTTCTATTGTTTTCCTTCTGTCTGCCCCAGTCCCCTCCCACCAAGCAGCTTTGTAAAAATCTCATATTCAGGGTGATTTCCTTTTGTATTTTAAAAATTGTATTTTATTTTCATGTCTTTTCAATCATGTTACACTCTAAGCTTTTCTGAACTGTTCTTGGAAACCAAACTAATAGTGCTTAGTAGGAGAATGAAAATGGATTCCAGACAACTGACTTAATTGATTTTAGAGCAAAATCCTTTGCAAGTTTTAAGATTCTGTACTATTCTTGCTTATAGTAATGCATAAATAAAATGGAAACATGGGATAGTGATGTCAATGGAAATAAACATGGTTCACTTATTCATGAGTAGTATTCTTAGTATGGATGCTGAGTTTTGTGTAATTCTGATAAAAGATACTTCAAGTATGCTGAGATCACTACTGTATGTAAACTAGCATTCACATAAATCTTTTTTCAACTTGCTAACTAATTTTATTGTCCTGAATTCCTTTTTACCCCACAGAGGATGTACTGAGTAAAGATGCTGGGGAATGTGCAATATGTCTTGAAGAATTGCAGCAGGGAGATACTATAGCACGACTGCCTTGCCTATGCATATATCATAAAAGGTAAGTTTATTTTTCTACTAACCAAGTTGATATTGGAGCAAAAGATGGCTATCATAGTTTCAAACATTGTGATTAGGTCAGAAAGGTTGTTTTCATCATTGAAACCCCTCCCCTCAACTTTTTTAAAATGTAAGGGCCTTTTTTCTCTTGCTATCTAAGACTTGAACTCCACATCTTTTGTATTCAAAAGGCTATTCTTTTTGGTAAGCATTTACCATGACCCAGTTATTGTCCATAGCTTCTTAAATAGGTATCTTGTGTAAGCCTTGTAACTATCTCACTTTACAATAGAGAAAATAAACTAAGGTATCAGGGAATATTTTCAGGGTTGCATTGCTACTAAATGGTAGAGATAAAATCCTAGCCGGATTTGACATTTGCTTAACTTCAGAGCCTGTCTGGTTTTTTACACAGTCCTTTTGCTTTCAGAACTGTATTTTAGGTTAAACAAACAAACAAATTACAACTATTTAAGGTGACTATAAAAACAATTTAAAACTGTAGGGTTCAAAGTAAGGTAGCATTTTTACTTAAAGTGCAGCTAGGGAAAGTGTAAAGAAAACAGTGTAAATAATGCAAAATAAGGAGGTAAAAATATATCAACAATTAAAACAAATCTATAAAGAACAAGCTCACCAGCTGAAAATATAGTTTGAAAGGTTGAGACATATTATTGATTAACAAAACACTTAAACATAAGGATATAGATGAATATGAGAGTATAAGGATAGAAAACTATATCCAGGCAAATAATAAATAAAACAAAGCTAAACTAATGTCACACAAAGATAACTTTATATCAGAAAGCATTACTAGAAATAGTCACTAAATAATGATACAAAATATGTAAAACTTTTATTTTTTAAAAACATACCCTCAAAATATTTACAAGCTATCAGAAGAAATAGACAAATATACCAAAATAATAGGAAATTTCAACACAGTTATCATCAAGTGGGTACACAAAAAAGAAAGTCAAAATCTAGAAGAATTGAGAACTGCAGTTTACCAAGTTTAAACTAATGAGTGTATCTGTATTTCACAATTAGAGAATGCATTTTCTTTTCAAGCACACATGAAGTGTGGTTGAGTGCCCCTGAGTTGAATCCCCAGTACCAAAAAAGTAATAATACATATCTAAAATAATGCTTCATGACCAATGGGATTTATGCTACTAATGAAAACATAAGATTAGAAAATTTATATATGTCATTGACTACATCAATGAAGGAGAAAGACCCCCAACTCAATAAATGTGAGAAAGCTTTTATAAAGTTTTGTGCTTATGTATTAATGATTTTAAAACAAAGCTAAGAATACATATTAGATAAATTATTAAAATCACTGAGTTCATCAGGGTTCCCAGATAGGAAATCAACGTGGAAATTGGTTGTATTCATATCCCAATAAAAAAAAAAAAAATGTAACTTTCCTTTAAATAATAACATTAAAGCACCAGAAACTACAAGGGCTATGAGGTATATATTCAGAATAAATTCTACAAAAGATGCAACACTTTGCTTTAGACAAAAATTTAAAACTTTATAGAAAGATAGAGGGTATCCATCATATCATATCATGTATAGGAAAACTCAGTGTCAGAAAGATGTTATTTTATCCTAAACCTCTATATAGTTAATACTAGTCCAATCAAACCTCACCTAGTTTTGTTTTTTTTTAGTGTAATCAAGAGCCAAGGGCAGGAACAGTGAAGATACTCATGAAAAATACCATGTTAGAGGATTTGTCCTATACACATTTATTGCAAGACTATATTAAGATAGTATGGAAATGACGCAGGTAAACTATTGGGACAAAACAGAGTTCATAAATACTCATATGCCTGTATGGACAAAGAGCGTAGCATGAGAGTTAAGAACATCAATTCTGAAGTCAGGACTCTCACTCCTCCACTAATTCCCTGTGTGTTCTTAGTCACATTATTCAGTTTTTCTCTCTGAATTTGTAAGATGAGGACAATAATATCAACTTAATATAGTTACAAGGGTTTAAATGAGTTCAATTTTGGGAAGTGCTGGCACTGATAGATGCTATATAAAGTTTGTTGAATAAATGAAAAAATCGATTTGCCAGAGATAATATTACTGTGTCATAGAGAAAGAATAAACTGTTCATTAGATGGTGCTTTGATTGATTATTTATTAATATGAACAGTTGAATTCCTGTTTTATGTTTGAAATACAAGTCAATTCCAGACTGTGAAAATCAAAATCTGAAGTCTTGGGGAAAGAATATGGGAAAATGTTTTTGACTTCTTGGTAAAAAATTATTTTTCCGGGGCTGGGGATGTGGCTCAAGCGGTAGCGCGCTCGTCTGGCATGCGTATGGCCCGGGGTTCGATCCTCAGCACCACATACCAACAAAGATGTTGTGTCCGCCGAAAACTAAAAAATAAATATTAAAAAATTTAAAAAAAAATTATTTTTCCTAAGATAATACTATTCCTGGAGTGGGGTGGGGGCACAAAACTTAAGATTGATAAATTTGATTATGTTGAAATCAAAAACTTACTTGCGACATGATACTGTGCAAACACAAACTAATCTAGGAGTGTGACTTTCAACACAACAACAGAGGTTTTAAATGTGAAATAATACTCTTGTCACTTTTCGTAATGTGGTTAACTCATTGCACTTGTTTTAGTGGAAGGGCGATAATAATATAATGACATCTTTTATTGGGTTATATATGATATTTCCTAGCACATAAAATTTTGCTGCATTGAATAACAGCAAATAAAAACATATGCTAACACAACAAGCCATAAAAGAATACCCATCTCCCCATGTTCTTATTCTTAGTTCAAGTTAGCCTATGGGATTTAGCAGTACTTATTCACAGTTTTGTCTTTGTAACTCATCACATCCTTCCTTAATCCTCTTTGACTGATGCCAACTTCACCGTTGTTTTTAAAACATTCTATATTTACAATTGTGTTTTATTTATTAGATATGAATGTCTTTGTTCTGGTTGCAAAGTTGTATTGAGTGATCTACCCTTAATTTGTTTTTTTTCCCCACATAATCTCTGTTACTTCTAGTGTGTGATTTTGTAGAAAGCAAGTTTTATCAAAAACATGTATATTATATTGTAGAATAATAGCTTTCTAAACATCTATAAGAAAAAGATAAATCAAAGTAGAAAAATTGTTAATGATTCAGAAAAAAGGAACCTCAAATAGTGAACAAATAAACAAATGTAAATTCATCTATTTAGTGGACACTCCTTCCTTTTCAGAAGTATTGATAGAACAGAGGGCTTTTATAACAAGTGGTTGAGAGCCTCAGCAACTTAGTGTGCGCGGTACTTTTACTACAACTCAGTAATTCCACCTACAGATGTATGCCTTAGAAAATTTTTTGATCTTTTGCTCCAGACAACACAAAGTACAGGACCAGGGAGAGATTAGGACCTCATGCCAGAATATAATTAAAAAAAAATAAAAAATACAGTTTAGCTGGGGTTGTGGCTCAGCGGTAGAGCGCTCGCCTCGAACATGGGAGTTTCTGGGTTTGATCCTCAGCACCACATTCACATAAATAAAAAAAAAAATAAGGATGCTGTGTTCAACTACAGCTAAAAAAATAAATAAATAAAAATATTTAAAAAAAAATACAGTTCAAACTGAGTAGTGACAAAATTAATTTATATTCTGTTGCAAGTTCCTTTCAGAGTATGTTTGTAAATCATTGGAAATGTCTGTAAGTAATGGAAGAGAATAGACACAAAAATTTTGGTATATTTATATAACAGAATACTATACAATGGGAATTTTAAAAAGTGAACCTTATTAACAATCACAAATTTTAAACAAATTGAGAGGAAAAAAGCATTAATTAAAAAAAAAAAAAAAAACACGTAGAAATGGGTACGGTAGCATGTGCCTGTAATTCCAGCAGCTCAGGAAGCTGAGGCAGGAGGATGGCAAGTTCAAAGCCAGCCTCAGCAACTTAGTTAGGCCCTAAGAACTTAAACTCTTGTCTCAAAATAAAAAATAAAATGAGCCGCAGCTCAGTAGTTAAGCACCCCTGGGTTCAATTCTTGGTACAAACAAAGTTAGAATAAGCATAATATGTTGTTTTAACTATATATATATATATATATATATATATATATATATATTTTCTTACTCTATAACTATATACACACGTATATAGTTATAGAGTAAGAAAATAGCTAAGAATGAAAAGCTGGGGATAGGAAAGGGAATATAGTATTTTAAATAATCAGTGAAGAATATTTATTTAAGAATGGAGAATATGTGGATTGATAGCATTTTATATGAAAAACACCTGGGATTTTAATGATGACTTTCAAATTATGAGCCAGTATTACGTGGCTATAAAAAGTAAATAATAGTACTCAGTTTAGGTCACATAGCTATTATTCAGAGGTACTATTGTTAATGTATCTGGAGTATTTTGTTCAGGTCTCACTCCTTCCTTTTCAGAAGTATTGGTAGAACAGAGGGCTTTTATAACAAGTGGTTGAGAGCTGGCTGAAAACAATGTTATAAGCCAAATCTGTTATGAATTTAGAGAACAAAAATCTTAATGGCAACAGAAATTGTTTTAAATATTTGAAACATGGATGGGGCCCTTCACTTTTCTTTGTTGTTTTTGAGGTGGGTTTTTTTTTTTTTTTTTAAGTTGCCCAGGAACTTCTGGATTCAAATGATTTTCCCTCCTCAACCTCCCAAATAGCTGGAATTGCAGGCATGTACCACCATGCCTGGCTTCTTTTACCGGTTTTTATCATTTTTATGTACTAAACCAACCTGTTATGATATGATATGAAAAGGATAAATACAAATTTTGCCCTTCAACATATTAGGTTAAGCTAACCTTGTGGCGTAAGGCAAATTTGACACATGTCACCAAGGAGAATGTTGAACAGTTTGAATCCTGCTTGGAGAATTTAATGCCTGTTGGGAAAGTTACTTAACCTTCCAGGACCTTGATTTTATCATCTGTTGTAGTACCATGAATTGGAACTTCATACAGTGATGTAAAGTTCTGAATCTGTGCCGTTTGATAGAGTAGCCGTTAGCCAGCCATATCATTGTTGCACACTTGAAATGTGACTAAGGATTTTTTCTTAATAAATTTAAATTTACTCCTTATGGCTATACTGGAGAGTATAGATCTACATTGAGGATAATTACATGCACCCTAAAATTTAACTTCTAATAAAAAACAAGATTGTGAAATACTCTAAATTCAAATGGATGCCAGTATATTTATTTGTGTATGTATATGCATTACAGAGCAGGATAGAATTAAAATAAATGTTCAGTAATCATATAAGTGTGATCTTAAAAATGATGTTGTCAAGAATCAAAATTTGATAAATGACATGAAAAGGTTGATATGTGCATAACTATTTTGAAAAGAAATATTTTTATAAATTGGTCCTTTAATTTTGAATAAAATAGTAGTTCTTGATAGTTCTTGAGATTGTCTTTAGGAAATAGTTCTGTTTAAATTTTCAAGTGTTTCACGGTGTAATTTTGGAAAGGTTTTTCTCCCTTAGTGGCATAGAATAGCTCCCCCTGACACCCAGGTTAGAGGGGCTTCCCCCTAAACATGTGCTTGCTGTGAATAGTAATGTACTCCTGTAATCCCAGCAAATTGGAAGGCCGAGGCAGATGGATCACAAGTTTAAGGCCAGCCTGAGTAAGTTAGCAAGACCCTGTCTAAAAATAAAATAAAAATGACTGGGGATATAGCTTAGTGGTAGAGTGCCCCTGTACCTCAAAAAATAATAATAATAAAATAAAATACCCAGTATCTCACAAAGATTAGAAAAAAATAAACGTATGCTTGTGTTTTATTTGAATATACCAAATATGGTCTTTAAATTTTTTTCTTCCAAACATATGTTAAAGTCAAGAAAGTAAACATTTTTATTATGGTTGACAGTTATTAGACGTATCTTTAAATTAATTTCTGGTTTGTTCTTTTCTAGCTGCATAGATGAATGGTTTGAAGTAAATAGATCTTGTCCTGAGCACCCTTCAGATTAAGCATCAGATTCCTGTTTTATAGGTAATTCTCCATTTGTTGTTTTACTTTTTAAAAAGCTGTCTTGAATTACACATTTTCAGTCATCATTTTTATTCATCCTTATTCATTGTGATGCACATGCATGAGCCTGTGTGTATATGTATGTTTTAGATATTTTGTTAGACTGTTGTGTAGAAAACTCAGTTTAAAAAATGTATTTAAAGTGTCAGAGGTGTCGCTTAGTGGTAAAGTGCAGTGTTTAGTATACCTGCCTCTGGGTTAAATCCCCAACACCAAACAAATGAACCCAAAATAACAACAACAAAAAAATGTTAAAAAGAACTTTTTTCATTCCTAAATAGATCAGATGTTGAGTAACTGCTACATTCTCTTAAACCACATTTGTTTATTTATAGTTTAGTATTGGGGAAAAAAATAAAACAACCACCACTACCCATGAAGTACATATTATAACCCAGTTTTCCCAGCAAGAAACCTGAGGTTCATAGTATTCTAAGTTCCATGATGTCATAAAGCAAATTGTAAAAGAAAAAAAGGGGGCGGGGGGGAAATGGAAGCAATTTCTAGGGACTGGGGATGTGCTCAGTGGTAGAGAGGAGTGTTTGAATCCAGTGCACCATGCATGCTAGGCAGTCCCCAGCAGCACAACAACAACAACAAAAAATAGCAAGTTGTACCAAGCTCTTAAGTTGCATATGTTAAATATGTGCCATTTTTGTATGCTGTTTATTCCTCAATAAAGTGGTTTAAAGAACAAAAAAGAAAAGTTTCATCAGAAGTTACAGATCAATTAAAAGTTAGTTAGCAAATTAATCAGATCTCACACTCTTGAGCATAACCTCAGATGTGTTCTTAACTAATGTAACTTAAGTCTAATCACTTAGAATTGTTATGTACCAGAAAAATGTTCCAAATACTTTATATCCATTTCTTATTTAGTTATTACATTGACTCTTTGAGCTAATATTTTATTACATTGACTCTTTGAACTAATACTTTTAGACAGATGAGGAAATTAAGTAGAGAAAATTTAAAAAACTAGTCTTGTCAAGGTCACATAGCTGGTTTATTAGTGGAGTTGGAATTTGAACTGAATAGAATTCTGGCTCTAAAGACTATGTTCTTAGAAATTTTATTATAAATAAGTATAAGCATTTTCTTCAGAAAGTTACATCATGAATTTATTCAGTCAATTTAATCATTCATCTTTATATTCTTAGCATGTTGTAGTAGTAGGCTGTATGTATATGTGTGTGTGTGATTTTGAAGCCAAATGATTAGTTTTGCTCTGATGATTTAGCTTTTGTTCTGCATTACCTGAAAATGTTTAGTGAATTGAAGGATAATTTTACCAGGTATTGCTTTTCTTCATAATCCATGAAGTAAATTAAATGGCATGATTTAGTTTTGGAAAAATACAAGTTGACTTAATTGCTATCTTCAAGTATATGACAAGCTTTTAGGAAAGGACTGTTTTATGATGCAACACATTGGATTTTTATGTCAAAGCAGGACATTTTAGCTCATCTTGGAATTATTTCAGGAGTTAGAGTCTGAGACTCATAGTTTTGCTAAATGAGTAGTGTTACTGATGACAAGTGATATCCTGAGGTCTTGTCCTGTACTGTTCTACCATTTCCTACTCTTAAATTTAAAAATATAAGTGTTGTGGTTATAAACACTCAAGGAATTCTGTTGCTGTATTGATAAGGTTTATTTTAGGGTAGCAGATTAGAATGTTGATATAAGAGATTTGAGGTAATTTAATAGCAGTCCTAATAACTGAAATGAGAACTGCATTGAGAGATCTTTTTCATAACAGTAAGGCTATGCATGTGAAATGTGAAAACCTTTTGTGGTAGAGTAGTTAAAGACTATCAATTGATGAACCTTTTACTGTGAACTTAGATCATGCCTTGACACATTGAAAATATGAACTGGGATATTTGCTAGTTAGAAAAGTATTGTGATAGAGTGGTATTTGGGGTACATGTTCATGTATGTTTTTAATCACTATGAAAAAAGGTTTTTGAAGGGAATACTTTGGAATGCTATTAGTGTTGTCTGATGATTAGGCCCATAAATTAAAATTATGGCTAAAATTTTAGAAGCATGTCTAGAACTAAGTACTAAAACCCAATGATAATAAAATGAAATTTTTATCTTAGTATTTTACAAGCCAAATTAATATATCTAAATCTTTCACCTACAGATAAGATTCTTCCTTTTAATTATCTTTGTGAATTCACACTGCTATAGCAAAAGACCTCATACAGTTAATTTATGAATAAGAAATTTATTATTTATAGTCCTAGAGACTGGAAACTACAACATCAGGTACCACCAGATTCCAGGTCTGGTGAGAGCTTGTTCATCATTTGTGGCACCTTCTGTTTATTCTTAGATAGCAGAAGGAATGTAGCCTCCTGAACAAAGCCCTCATGACCAATCACCTCCTAATATTATTGCACTGGAGATTGGATTTCAACATGGAAATTTGGAGGAGATACAAACATTCAGTCCCATGGTGGCGTCAATAGTTTTTTTCTATGAGGTGGAATTTTTAAATTAAAAACTTTTTCTTTAGTGTCACAGTGAGCTTATGTGACACATGGAACACACATCTTCATTCAACAGACAGAGATACGTCAGTTTTAAGCAGGATTTCTGGTTTTTTACATATTAATGTTATCTTTGTGGGATTTTAAAAATATAGAATTGTAAGTTTTGAAACTAACTTACTATGTGGGGCACGTTGAACTGTGTAGTTGGTTCCCTACAGAAATTTGTACCAGTGAGGTCAGTCTTCTAAAGGCCTTGAAGAATCATTTTTAAGAATTTATATATATATATATATATATATATATATATATATATATATATATATATATATAAAATATAATCTATCTTAACTCACATTTTTGTTTCTTTCCTGACTGTTCTTATTTGTCAAGTGATAAATTCTTTGTTCCTTTATCTAGCCTACAGGCAAAGTATATGGGTTTGAAGAGGATTTGGTGTTATTAAAATGCTAAAATCAGAAAGAAAGTATATAACAACAAGGTCCGACATTTTTTATAACTAAGAATTCAGTTATCAACCCAAAATAGAGATACATGAATATCTCAGGTCTTGATTAGGAAATTGTTTGCTATTTTTATATTGAGATTTTTAGTTACATGGGGGAAGTTTTAAAAATTAAGTTTGTGTATTTGTGTGTATTCTTTATGCTCATGTAGTTTTTATTGTGGAAGAGGAATAGCTGTTAGGTACTGGCAAATTTTTGTAACTATGTTAAACTTTATAACTGGTCCTTCTGTGTCTTGATTTCTTCTGCAGAACATTAGTTTTACAAGTTTTTGGAATAGTAAATAGGATATGAAAATTTATAATTACTAAAACCATGTTCATGAGGAAATGGATATCATGTATTGATTTGTATTACTATGATGAACCACAGCTTAAACTAAATTTATCTATTTTACATAGGTTTTCTTGTCTTTTCAGGATGCTTGAAAAATCTAGAGGATTTGAGGATCTGTCTCTGGAAAAACAAAAATGCAGGCTTACTCAGCCAGAAATCTGAGTTCTGTGAGACTTGGTAATACAGAGATGGACAATCACACAAGAAAAAAGAAAAAACATCCTGCTGAAGAGAGGACAGTAACCACAGAACTCAGTGTACCAAACTTGCATATAAGGGACACACAGGGATTTTGAAAATGCTGCACATCCCTTAATAGTCATCTACATAGGTAATACTGATGAACATTTTGTATTCAGACGCCAAAGTTAACTGATTTAAAAGTTGATTTACTTTTTATTCAGTTCTCTAGAGCTGCGCAACTAGCTGTGTTTTGATTTGTTTTGTTTTGTTTCTTTAATTTGGGGTCTCTTTTATTTCCCCCAACATAATGTTTTTGCATTCACTTATTCTTAAATTAAAAAACCATATAAGTTACTTCTCATAAAGTCTTAAATGTGAAACCAAGAAATGTAATCAAGCAGTAAAACATTCTCTGAATGTAGACCATGATCTCAAGTTCTTCCATTTTTTCCCCCAAGTGTGGAAAACTAATTTCTACATAGGAAAACTAAAATATGTTTGTTTTTAAATTAAAGGTTTAAATATTATCAGAATGCTGCCCAAAGAATAAATCAAGTTACATAATTACATTTAAATTAAATAAATGTAGAAATTGTCTACTGAATTGTAGTTTATAAAATATATTGTTTCCTCTTAAATAAAACTGCTCAACATTTAATCAGCAATCATCTTGCAGCTATGCAACTTTTAAAATAATATAAATTATTCATTTTAAGTGCTGCCAGCTATAATAACTTTTGTTTTAACGGGTATTTTTTTTTCTTTTTTCATGTGATTATTTTATTGTACTTTGCATCTCCAGGCAGTTTTCCCACATTTGGGTAAAATGTGTAGCAGAGCATAAGCTTAAAATTTATGAAAAAGGGTAAAACAGAAATTTCTGAAGTGGAAGTTGGAATAATTTGAGGGGTATTTTATATACCTTTAAACATCAGGATTTAAAATTGGGATGTCAGGTTTATAGCAATTCACACCTTTAATTTTCCAGATAATCTGGAAGTTAACATTTGATAAATGATTTTTTAAAGCAAATACAAAGATTTTGTTAATTTATAATTTATTAATGTGTTATTACTCTTATTGAAAATGTTAAGAGACTTTTAAATTGCGCCTTGTGTAGAAAAAATAATGTATTAAGCAAAATTATGTGAATAAATATTCCCCCCAAATATATCTGAATGGTTAAAAATACTGGAAGAGAGCTATCAGGGCTACAATAGTGAATGTCTTTTTAAAAAAATATATATCAACAATAAGTAGATTTTGCATTTTCAACATAGGGAAAATGTTATCAGTAAATATTTAGGCAGTGCACTTTACTTAGTTTAATTGAGAGTTGCACAATACTGTTTCCTTATTTTAAGCTCTCTTTAATGTATTTAAGTATTTGCTTTTTAATTTAACTCTGCTGCTCTTATTTTCCTTTAGTTTGTTTCCCTACTCTATTGCTTCTGTTTCATACTTTCTAAAAGGGCAAGTACAGGAGCAACTGCTGCTACCCAGAAAAATTTGTGTATTATGAATAATTAAAATAATTTTTAATTGCTTTCTGTATGATTTCAAACTAGATAACATTTTCCCTCAAGTTATGCTGTGAAAAATGCCATTTGTTATGCTGCAATTGCTGCAAAGAATCCAAAACCTCCATTGTGTCAGCCAACAGCACAGTTTCATAGGTGCTTTTTTTTAGTAGTTGTAGAAAATTATTTTCCCTCAAGGGAAACATTCTTAAATTTTTTTCATAAAATCTTAGTTTGAATTTATTTCACATTTTCAATTGTGTAAGCTTTTGCACCCTCCCCTCATGTACTCCCCCAAGGAAAGCCTCTTAGACTGTGAATAATTAATTTGTTTTCTACTACTGGTATATTGTGATAAGAATTACTTTGTTGTCTTCCATTCTTAAGAGATTTATTATAGCTGTGGTAATTAATTGTTTATATTCTGGCAGTTGATTTTCTGATATAGCTTACTTGTAAACTTTACTTTTTGAACTGTACCGGCTTAAGTTCACTTTTCCTTGTTTACCTTGTCCCATATTCTCAGTCTTAATAATTTAGCCTATGTCTATCATAAGGCTGTGTGCTGCAGCTGCTACAATTGAAGCTCCTGGGATTTTAAAGAAAGTTTAGTGTTTGTCACTGTCGATGCTACTTGATTATTAATGTTTATATATAGAAATTTTTACTGAAATCTGTTTAAAACAACCCCTTTTTGTTAACATTTACAAAGTAGTTATTTTTTATTTTAAATTCAATCTCTAATGACTTCTTAGAATGAAGAATTTAGGGAAAAGGAGGCGGGGGGAGGGGTAAGCTCAAATGCTCCAGTTTTTATTCAAAATCAAAGTTATTATTCTGGAAAATACTATAAGTGTTAGTCTATAATGTCTCTTATAATATTTGCAGTCTGTATGCAAACACTGAATAGTATAAGTGGGACATAAAATTATGTTGGATATTTAAATATTCAGCTGAAACTACTGAACACTAAATATTATGGAAATTAAAAGCCTGGATTATCAAGTTGGTTTATAGCTTTCTAGAAGAATCTTTGTAAGTACTCATCTTCAAATAAGGTTACATGTGCATATATAGAAAGCAATATGTTTTTAAATTTCACTTTAGTGCCACTTTTTGTCCATAATGGATTTATTGCCAATTTGACATACTACTTTGATCCATCTTTTTTTTTTCTGTTTGCCAGAATGTTTAAAACAGAAAAATTGTTTTGTCTGACTCTTTACCAGAGAAATAGTAGACTAACTATAGTCTTCATATGTTTTGCAGATTTAGTTACAAATCATATTATATATTGTTTTAAGAGCCATGTTTAAGATTGAAATATAAACAATTGTTTCTATAACTGATTTTTGGTGATAAAAGAAACATTGAAAAGTCATGTTGTTAACTGCTGCATAATATATAGGTTTTGGTTTCTTAAGTGCAAATCTTATATTTCTTTTAAATGTTGTATGATTATTTCAGTTTTTACCCACTAGAATGTAGCCCCAAAATGATGAGGACCACCTTAGCATATCTGCAGTATATATTAGATTTCATTTTCAATGAGTTAATGAAAATGGAAGAATTCTTTTCAAAGCTTATTTGACTCATGGCTGTGTTTCTAAGTAAGGGTATGGTGAAGTTTAAGGGCAATCATTTACATATTATAGCAAGACATAGGGTTATTCCTTTAAGTGAAAAATACTGTAAATTCAATGTAAATACTATCTACTTTTATGTACTGACTTGGAGAGTGGAAGATGGGAATTTTCTCAACAGTAAGCTACATTTGAACAAAGCATGAAACTTTTTTAAAATTCAAGAATAGTTGGATTTATCACCTAATTTATACCCACACTATGCATTGGTAATAATATCCAAATTATCTTATTCTTTCACAGAGGAAGTTTCCATTTAAATCAGAGTGTTGGAAACTGTGTAAAACTACTTAGAGGTAAATGGTGCTTATTAAATATGAGTACAATTTGTTAGTTGCTAGAAGTCTTCTAGTTCATTTGGGCCATTTTCTTGCAATTTTGATTTATACTGAAGTAAACTCAGTATATAGTAATAATGAGTAATTAAACATGAAGTGTCATTTGTTCACTGTACCTTGTTATTATACAGATATTTTCTTAGTTTAAAACAAAAACAAAAAAACTAGCATGTCTGTGCTTTGTTTTTGGCCCATCCTCCTATTTTTCCTAAGGTACGTAACTTCCGATATATATATTTTTTGCAATGTTGTAAATAACAGTGATTATATTATTCATTTTACTATCTACTGTCTTTCCTTCTTTACCCAGATCTTTTCATTGTAAAACTGAGTTGCCACTTGGTTTTCTTCAAAGGAAAGTGCTACTTGGTATACTACAAGTAGTGATTCATATTCAGGACAGCTGGTAAAACATTTTTGGTAATAACTTCCCAAACAGTACTTGAGTACCATATTCTGTGAATGCTGTGCTTAAGCTAGGAAACAGAATGTTTTTTCAATCACCCAATTCCTGTATTAAATGGGAAATACCTGAACTCCTAAGTTAACTGTGGACAGTAAAAGGCTTTGACAAAACCAGGTGTATTTAATTATTTAGTTTTAGCTGAAAATGCAATGTTACTGTACTTAGAGGAATTGTTTGATTTTCAGTTATTTAAGCCATTATTAATTTTAGACCAATGGCTAATAATGAGATAGATTTTTGTTCATAGAGAGAGAATAGCATGACATGAACTAACATTTCAGAAATAAATGGAAACATTTTAAGTGATACTATAGTAACTTTTAACCACACTATGTTTCTTAGCTCTGCCCTAGACAGTGAGGTGTACCTGTCACGGACACTGCCTCTTGGCATCAGAAGTGACTGAGTTCTTCTGTAATTAAATGTTCATGCTTTCCTTTTCTGATTTGGTATGTTGAAATTGGTGAGCACTGATCATTTGTTTGATAAACTTACAGTGCTGCCTTGTATCCTGTTATCAGTAATCTTGGTTTCAGTATTTTGAAAATGTTTCATTATTATTCGATTTTGAGTATTTGGGTGCATATAATAGAGTTAGCATACTCTAGAGGGAGATACAAAAAGTACATTGGAATTTGATGATGATACTGATTATCACTTCATTACATTTCTTTCCAGTGACTCTTTATGTGAGTTTCATTGTTTGAAAATCATGGTAATGATAGGAATTTATTTACCTCTGTTGTTTTATTGCTTTATCCATGGTTTCCACAACTCTTTTGTAATACCTCTTAATTTCCTCTATTTGAAAGTATTTTTCTGTTAAATAAGTTACAAAAAGTACCAGTCACAACAAATAGAGAAAATGTATTAGGAACAACTTGTATTAGTGTGTTCTAAACTAAAATGGAACAATTCATTATTGATATTTTAATAAATAAACTTCCAAATGATCTTGCTAAATTATCCCATTATTTAGAAGTGAAGAAAATAATGCTTTTAAGGAAAATCGTCATATTTCCTTTGTCCATAAGTTGACAGTATATTATAATAAAACTGAGAAATATCTGAATGCTGAAAAGTTAACCATTGATGTTATTGCTTCTTTAATTTTGTATATCCATTACCACAAAATTGACTCCAAAATTACTACTTAAAATTCTGTAACAGCTTAAGAAATTATTGTAGTGGCAATGGACAAAGAGATTTTTCTTCATTATTTAAGTGAAGATATACTTTGAAATTTCTAATGTAAACCTACCTGTAAATTATAATTGAAATATGATTGGAGAGCTGTCAAGTTTTGAGGAGGGATGCTCTGCTAGTATAGTATACAGTCATAACTTTTAAAAGTTGTAGTTAGTAGCATTCTGCTGTGTTTTAGAAGAGTAATAAATCTTTGGAAGCATAGTTTTCATGATATCAGAGGTACTGAATTTTGTGGCATAGTAATTAAGAACCTGAGTTCTGGAGCCAGATGGCTGGACATTGAGCAAGATAATTTCTCTTATCCTCACTTTTTTCTGTTAAAAAAAAAAAGAAGGTAATATCAATTCCTATATAAGGATTATTGTATTAAGTGGGAAGGTACATATATGTAAGATGAGGCACATAGTAAGCTCTTAATAATATTTGTGGTTAATATAAACAAAAATTCTGTGCCCTTCTATGAATAAGTTTTTGTTATTCTGTCCAGTCATGAAGCGTGATAGTAATATCTTAAGACCTTAATTGATGTGTTTAAAGAAGCTAAGATATTAATAGAGAACTTTATGGGTTCTGATTTCCACGCTCATAAAATCTAGTGACTATTGTGTCAGTAACTAAAAATTAAGCATTATACAATTTGTGCATCGCTAGGACCAAGAATACAGAAATGAAAGATGACTGCCCTCAAGGAACTTATTTTATAGTGGGTGAAGCCAAAAAATAATCAGGCATGTAAGGAGAGTAATGAATGCTGGCAGAGGTAAACACAAGCTGTTGTGAAGATACAAAAGAGTTATTAAACTCAGACTAGATGAGAATGGTAAGTCTTTAAGAACAAATAGATCATACCTCTAAGGAACGTGGATAAAGGAATATGCCAAGTGTGAAGTTTGGGGATGGTGTTCTTAAGGCAGAAAACAGCACATATCCAAGATGGAGAAAAGCATGACAGTCTTCAAGAGTTACTCTGTCTAGAGAGGTAAGCAAATAAAAAATCTTGCAGAGATATGTACACCAAATTATGATTTTAGGAAGGAAAAAGACAATCATACATTTCAGATTAGACAGGATGGGATTAGAGGCAGAGAGAAGTGTTAGGAAATTTATAATAATTCAGATAAAATGATAAAAGCTCTAGATTATGATTCCCAACCCATTTTAATGCACCTGTTACAATTTCATTGAAATAGTCACACAATTGAAAACTTGAAACTTAGTGGGTTAAAGATTTAGAGAGTAGAATTGATTCATTTTAGAAGTCATTTGCATATAAGGAAATGAGAGACAAACCCAGGAGTATAACTTCTAGTATTCTTTTCACATCTTGAAAGGTTGAATCTCTACCTGGCAAAAGTGGATTATGCCAGTGTATCTGTTGGGGAATCAGAAATAAGGAACACTAATTCTAAACTGAAGGAAATAAATTTTAAGTGGGAGGCAGAGCCTCAAGAGAGAAGCCAGACATGAATATTTGGCAAGTTGTGAGAAAGCAGGAAGTGTGATAAATGCATGTGTAGTCTTTTAGGGTTCAGGAGGAGTGTAAACCCAAATATTGCCAACACTGTTATCAGTAATTGTGTAATTGGGGAACACAAAACTAGTTGAACAGTGTCTAGCTTGGTGGAGTGGGACCTTTCCTAGAATTCCTCTCTGCCCCTAGCTTCAGATGCCTGTCGGAATAGGACCATGCTTTCCCAGACTTGCTTAATGAAATACTTAGATGCACTCACTCATTCTTGAGGTGTTTGTCTTTGGTTCCTGTATCCTGCACTTTTATGTGTTTTCTCAGCAAAAAGAACTACTGTTGGAAAATAGGGTCTTAACAGAAATAGATATATGGAAAAGATGGATCCTGCCCTACTGATAGAAGTTGCTGTTTTGGATAGGTTGGGTTAGGCTAAGTAGGAGGAGGGACCAGAAGAAATTGAACCCTTTTTAGAAAGCTATGATTTGCTGCCAGCCACATCATGATCCTTCTTATTTCGTGAAAGAAAGGAATGACAACTGATTGACTGACGTTTAGTTCTTGGAGGAACAGCAACCTTGGGATAGCTTTGTGGCTCAAGGAAGCAACTCTCCCCACAGATTATTCAGTCAATGGCCATGGGAACACCAATATAAGTTTTTACAAATTTCTCCAAATTGTTTCAGAGGTTCTCTTGTGGATATCCTATGACTTCAGGACAGCAAGGCCTAAAATGTTAAAAACCTCTGTTTTTGTAAATATTACATGATTTAAGATTTGATTCCCACATAAAAATGCTTTTAAAATTACTTTTCTGAAGTATCTTAGTGATGCTATAATTATAAAAGTTTTAAAATTCTGCCATATAGTGCCTTATTCCTGTGGTAACATTTTCTGTGAACTTTTGAATACACTGCTAATTATTATATAGAATTTAAAGAATTGCTAACCAAAAAAAAAAAAAAAATCTTTCAAAGAAAGTTTGAGATTTTAATGCTTTCTGATTGGCTTGATCATTTAGTAGCTGTTTGACTACTAAGGTAACAACATAGACTTCACAACGGTGTAAATTTATATTTCAGAAAAATACCAAATAACTAAGCTATTTAAATACACAAGCTGTTATCATTTTAGCATGTAATCAATATAAAAAATTATCAAGTGTTACATTTTTTTTTTCAGACTTTGAAATCTGCTATATGTTCTATACTTAACAGCCCATCTGTATTTGGAATAGCCACATTGTAAGTGCTTAAGAGTTAGGCGACCACTGGCTACTGTACTGAATAGTAGGGGTATGGATGACTTTACTCTGAGAATCTTTTTGACTCCTATCTTTATCTGTACCTGGATATTTCTGAAGACCTTGTAATTACGTTGTTAAGATTATTGGATCTCTTTCAAAGTTGATTTAACTATTAAACGTGCACAATACTTGTCTTATGTTATTATTAAAATTGAGGTAGTATCTTAAAACTTTAAATATCTTTAAAAGGTTGAGGATGTTGAGAATCCTCTTTATGTGCATTCACAGACAGCACTGGCTTTCATTATGATTATAGTTTTTTGGTGAGGGCACACAGGCTTTGATTAACTGGTCAGTCTCAGGAGTTGGTATGTTTGTAAGCTCTTACCTACTTGTCAGTATGAACCATGAGCAGTTCTGATGAGTAAGTTCTAGTCAGATTTTTCCCCTGGGGTTGAGTTCTTTGGGGGCATTTTCATGAATGTCATACCGTCTAGCTATAGTTGACTTTTTGCCATGACCATTAAGCTTGTCCACAAGACCCTCTGTCACAAAATGGGAGTACTCTGCAAAATGCAGAATGAGAGGCAGCAGTAAGTCAGGTCTGCCATATCTTGAGTTAGTTGCAGTTTGGCTTGTCTAGGGATTCTGTGCTGAAATGCCATGGTGAATGGAGTCAGGTAAGGGGTGGAGTTAGTATTTAAGGTTGGTCTACACACTGGGAAAGAGGACAATATGCACTTCTGCTTTAGGATTCCCAAGCAGGGATTCCTGAGCCAGTGATTCTTGATCAAATTTTTTACTTCGGGTGAAAACACTGCTCTGGTATTTTTAAGAATTCTTCCCAATTCTGGTTCATAGAATAAAACTGCCTGGTAGCTAGGCTGTGATCCTTGATTTTCACAACAAAGTTTTGTGGATTCCTTCAAGTCCTTTGTACCTCCAGAACTTGGCTCTTGACTAATCCATACCCTTTGACTTTCAGGCTTCTATCTCTTCCTTTGGATTTTAAAAAACTCAACTTTTGACACTCAAAACTGAACAAAAATGTTTATAATATCCTCATTCTCTCTCACTTCTGAAGAAGCACTTTTCATCAAGTCTTACAGCAAATTCCCATAAGCAACTGGGAACACAAGAAATTAAGTACCAGGAATGAAAAATATAGCAGTTAGTAATTAAAAAATTGCATTTTTTAAACTCATCAGTGATTAGAAAGCACTGAGGCTGAAGTATATAAGTAACTGCAGTCTCTCTTTTTCATTCATAGCTTTATGTTGGTTATCTTCAAAAGTCTTTGCACACTGAAGAACAGTGTGTGGCTGTTATTTAAACTAGAATGCAGGGTTAATAAAAGTGTTGGTTCATTTATTCAGCACATAACCTATTAAATATTTGATAATTGTAAGATTACATATAAATTGATGGGGGAAATGATAGCTATGAAGTTTATGGTTTAGTATTAGTAGCAAAAAGGTTGGTAATCAGTTATAATAGAGCAAACACGTAATGTGGGTGTTTGAAATCCATAGTTTTTGAATAAGCATTTGTGTCAGATGTCACAAGGAGTAAGGTCATTACAGTCATGGGAAAAACCCTTTGTTGGTGACGTAATGGTTTCATGCCTTGTGCCAGGTCACAGCAAAGGTGAGAACAGATGGAAGTGTCCTACAAGCTCCAGGATTGCAGAAGAGCCAGCCAGCCAGATTTGTTAGTCTCTTTCAATTTTCAGAAGGCTGTTTCCTCAGTCGGCACAGTGTTATATTTCTAACTTTCACTGCTTTTTGAAAGCAGCTTTATTTCAAGTTGCAAATTCTACACAACAAAAGCACCCATTATAAATTTGCTACCTGATGATTCCGGACAGATGTACATACCTGTATAACCATAACCACAACCAAAGTAGAGAACATTCACATCACTCTCAAAATTTACCTCAAGTCCCTTTATAGTGGGTTGCTACCCATTTACCCTCAAGCCCAGGCAGCCACTAATCTGTTTTATGTTCTGTTTATATCTGAAATTTGGTATTATTCTATTTATCTAAGTCTTATTTTGCTCAGCGTAATATTTGTGGGAAGTATCAACGTTGTTTGCTCAGTAGTGTTCCATTGTATGAATAAATATACCACACTTTGTTATCTTTCTATTGGTGGGCGACTGGGCTATTTTTAGTTTGGGGCTATTATGAATAAAATGGTTATGAACATTTGTATACAATCATTGTGTGAGCATGTGATTTCATTTCTCTTCAATAAATTACTAGGGATGAAATTGCTGTTGTAAGTATTTATTAGATATTGACAAACTATTTTCCAAAGTAGCTGTCCTATTTTACATTCCCACCAGCAATATATGAGGGTTACAATTTGCCCCATTATTGCCAAAACTTAGTGTTGTTAGTTCTTTAAATTCTGGTCATTCTGTTGGGTAGGTAGTGATATTTTTTTGTGGTTTTAGTTTTAATTAACCTAACGATTAATGACATTTTACATCTTTTTTAATGTGTTCATTTGTCATTCTTTTATATGCAGTGCTAAGAATCGAACCCAGTGCCTTACACATGTGAGGTAAACTTCTTTGGTAAAAAGTTTGTTCAGTTCTTTATCCCATTATTTATAATAGCTTCTTTGAATATAACATAATACCATAAAATTCACTCACTAATAGTAGTACATACGAATAATTGTTAGTATGTTTACAGAGTTGTGCAGACCTCAGCATAACCTAATTTTAGAATATCCTTGTCACTCTAAAGAAGCCTCTTACTCATTAGCAATCATTCCTTATTTCCCCTTCCTCCAGCTCTAGGCAACCATTAACTTACCTCCATAGGTTTGGCATTACTGGATATTTCATAGGTAATGGAATCATATCCAAAAAATGGTCTTTTGCATTTGGTTTCTTTCACTCAACATAGTATTTCACCTTAACCCATGGTTAGTGTATATTAATTATTTCCTTATTTTTACAGAATAGTATGGCTTTGGGTATACCATAGTTTATCTGTTAGAGAAATTTGAGAATTTTTACTTTTGGGGGCTATATTGAATAATTGCTATGCACATTTGCCTTCAATTTCTGGTGGTTCTGCCTATCTACTGCTTCTGTAGCACTCTCATCCTCATGGTGCTACAGTACTGGCTTTCTCGTGATTGTTTGCCTCCAGTGTAAGTATTGTTTCCAAAAATACCCCTGCATGTGGAGTTTACCCCACATTCTATTCCAAATCAGTTTAACTCCCCATTAGCAGTGAGGCTAAAACCTTCCCAGCCTATTCTACCCTGGTACAATTGCAGTGCTACAGAACTTGGGGTTAGTGGATAGGAGAGTAGGAGCAGACTCAGGCTAAAATGCCATAGCATCCCCTCATTTTTGTCATGCTTCAGTAGGTTTTCTTGATTCTTGTTTTGTTGCATGCCTTTTATCTATTTCCAAGATTCTAAAATAATTATTTTGATAGTTTTGTTAAGTCTTATCATTGCTGTCGAGAGAAAATTTGCCAAACCTTTACCCATCCATTCCTGAAGTCAGACTGGGCTGTTCATTTTTTTTGTTGTTGTTGTTGGTTTGTATATCTTCTTATTGAGTTCTAGAGGAGTTCTTTTGATCCATGTAAGCTTTTACCAGATATGTGTTTCATAAATATTTCAGTCTGTGGCTAGACTTTTTGTTTTAATGTGAAAGTTACAAATTTTAATGAAGCCAAATTATTAGTTTATTCTCTTCCTATTTTCCTTTATTTGTCTTAAGAAATTCTTCCTGGGCTGGGGTTGTAGCTCAGTGGTGGAGCAATTATCTCACATTTGTGGTGAGGCACTGGGTTCGATTCTTAGCACTGCATATAAATAAATAAAATAAAGATCCATCAACAAGTAAAAAAAAATATTAAAAAAAAAAGAAATTCTTCCTAATACAAGTGTTACAAATCAGAGGGGTTTTTTGCTCAATTAAGATAGAAAATATGAATAGGTAATATAAAACCATCCAAACAAGGCTTTATTGAGGCTTATGCTGCAGCACAAGGGAGTCAGTACAGGATCAGAGTTACAGACTGGCTCCTCAGTGACCAGAGGAGTAGAAAAAGGAGGTGGGCCTGTGTAGGCGCACAGTCATCTGTTAATTGCAGGTCATACTGGTTTGCACATGCGTACTGGATCCATCTGAGCTCGGTTGTCATAGATGGTAGGGGTACTCATCTCTACCACCCAGGAAGTGGGAAAATTCCCAAGTCCAAAGGGAAGCAGTGTGTCCTTTGGACCTCTGAGAGTTGTGGAAGTGGGGAGTCCAAAGGGGGAACTCCTGAGCATCTGGAGGAAAGGAGAGTCTTCCAGAGCTTCGGTGGCTACCACCAAAGGCAGAAAAATAACACTGGGGAGGGTCAGGCTTTCCTTCCCTTTTTTTTTTTTTGATACTGAGGATTGAACTTGGGTGCTCGACCAGTGAGCCACATCCCCAGCCCTATTTTGTTTTTTTATTTAGAGACAGGGTCTCACTGAGTTGCTTAGCGCCTTGCTTAGGCTGACTTTGAACTCGTGGTCCTCCTGTCTCAGCCTCCTGAGTTGCCAGGATTACAGGCGTGAGCCATTGTGCCTGGCTTTTCTTTCTTGTCTTGCAAGGTCACAAAGATTCTTTATCTAGCTCTTATATTTAGATCTGTGATATAGTTCACGTAAATTGTTGTATGTTGCATAAAGGTTGAGCTTTATGATTCTTCAGTTTGTTCAAGAATATTAGTTTAAATTAGTATATTTTCCCTATTAACTTGGCATATTGAAAACTACGTGGGTTTTTTCTGGGCTTTTTCTCTTCTGTTAACCTGTGTGGTCTGTTACACCTATGCTAATGTCTCAGTGACTAGATTACTATAGATTGCTAGTAAATCTTAAAATCCTCACCTTCAATTTGGAAAGAAATTTTTACCAGGTATAGAATTCTAGATATTTTCATTCAGCACTTTAGATCCTAACTGCTCCATTCTGTCTTGCATAGCTGTAGGCAAGAAGTTTGCTATCATTCTTTTTTAAAATTTATATATATTTTACAATTTAAAACTTTTTAATAATTGATTTATAATTGGACATAATACATGTATCATAAATTCACTATTTTGAAGTGTGTCATTCAGTGTTTATAGTGTATTCACAAAGCTGTGCAACCATCACCACTAATTCTGCAACTTTTATATCACTTTACGAAGAAACTCTATACATGACCAGTGTAACTTCATATCATGTATAATCATAAGATTGGGAAGTTATACTCCATGTATGTATAATCTATCAAAATACTTTTACTGTCATGTATTTAAAAAGAACAAATTAAAAGAAAAAAAAAACCTCTAGGCTGGGGAGGTAGCTTAGTGGTAGAATTCTTACCCTGTAAAAGGCCCTTGGTTCAATCCCCAGCACCACAAACAAAAAGAAACCCTATGCTTTTTAGCAGTCACTCTTCATTTCCCCCTTCCCTTTTTGCTCCAGCTACTACTAGTCTACTTCCTGTCCATATGGATCTGCCTATTCTGTACATTTCAGTAAGTGGAATCATACAATATATGGTCTTTTATGTCTGGTTTCTTTCATCTTGCATAATGTTTTCAAGGTTTATCCATGTACCATCACTTCATTTCTTTTCATGGTAGAATAACATTCCACTGCACGGATCTTACACATTTTGTTGATGGGCCTTTAGGTTGCTTCTACTCTTTGGTGATTATGAATAATGCTGCCATGAGCATTATTGTAGGAGTCTGTGTAAATGTATGTTTATTTTCCTCTGGTGTATACGTTAGAGAAGAATTGTTGGGTCATAAGTTAAGAGTATTTAACTTTCTGAAAACTGCCAGTCTTTTTGCTGCACATTTTACATTCCCAACAGCAATGTTGAGGATTCCAGTTTCTCAATATTCTTGCCAAAAACTATCAATTGTCCGTGTTGTATTATAGCCATCCTGTTAGTTGGAGGTTGTGTCTCTTGCCTTTGATTTGCATTTCCATAATGATTAATATGTTGAGCATCTTTTCATATACTTATTGGCTACTTGTTCATCTCTTTGGAGAAATGTCTGTTTAAATCCTCATTTTTAAATTATTTTTTCATGTTGAGTGTTAAGATTCTTTTGGTGTTCCAGGTTCTAGACTCTAACGTGAGCTGCAATATTTTCTACAATCTCTTAAAGGCCACTTTTTTGATAGTGGCCTTTGCCGAAAAAAAAGTTTTTTGTTTGTTTTGCAGTCATGGGAATCTGACCCAGGGCCTCATGGGTGCCAGGCAAGCACTCTACCACTGAGCTATATCCCCAGCACCCAGAAAAGAGTTCTAGTTTCGATGAAGTATAGTTTATCTGTTTTGTTTGGTTTTGTTTTTCCTTCACTGCTTGTACTTCAGGTTCCATCCAAGTAACTAGTGCCTAAGCAAAGGTCACAAAGATTTACACCTGTGTTCTTTCCTAACAGTTTTATAATTCTAGCTCTTTACATGTAGTTCTTTGATACATTGAAGTTAACTTTTGTACATGACTTGAGTTATAAGGATCTAACTGCATTTTTTTGTGTATGCAGATTTCCAATATTCCAGCACCATTTGTTGAAAACCTGTACTTCATGGTGCTGGTATTTGAATTGGTAGGTCAAATCAGTGCAGTGTTCGAAAAGAACCTTTCTTTGGGATAATATAAAAGTAAATATGTGAGCTGAGGGTGTAGCTCAGTGGCAGAGCACTAGCCTAGCATGTGTGAGTTACTGGGTTCAGTCCCAGCACCACACACACACAGAAGGTAAATATGTAACTACTTAACCAGTTAAAAAACAATGCCACCTCAAATCCCTCTATTTATGGATAACCACTGTTACCATTTGGTGAATATGGTTCTACTTTATTATTTTGGTGATAATATCATACCACTATTGAAGTTTACTCATTTTCATTAGCATTCTTTCATTATTGAAATTTTAAGTTGTTTCCAGTTTATACTTCACACCAATAGAATGAATTCCAAGTTTCCCCATTCTTATGGCAAAACTGACTTTTGTCAGTAATTTCCCATCTTTATTAGTCTAATAAGCAAAAAAGTCAGATTTCATTACATTTTTGTCATTGTGACTATAGTTGAACATCTTTTTTTTTTTTTTTTAGTATCCTGACCATTTCTTTGTGAATTACTTGTTTATGGCTATATTCTATTTGGGGCTGTTGCTTTTAACAGTTTTTATATATTTTTAACATTAAAACTATTAAATCTCTGTCGCAAATGTGTTTTTCAGCTTATATTTTGTCTTTGAATTTTTTCTTAATTTTTTTTACTGTTCAGCATCTGTACATTTTGTAAACATTATCACATTCTTTGCCTTTGTTTTTGTTTTGCTTTTGATGTATAACACTGTTTTTATAATCACCAGATAATTCTCATCCACATTGTCTAGATTTTTGAAAGTGGTTATAATTGTGTAAAATATAGAACCTATTTTGTGCATATTCATCATCATTATATTTTTCTGGACAGAAACACATGGATATATGTTCAACCCCGGGACTGCACAGCCCCCCAGTGTACTGTTTTTCAGACCCAAAGAAAGAACTTGGAGGACTGTCAGAGAGGTTTGAACATTTTATTATTCACTCCTTGCCAGCAGCAGGCCAGGATATAATGGAGAGCTGCACAGTGCCTACAAGCTAGGGAAATATATTATAGTTTGCATGCCCACTGTGCAGGTGACTATCTTTGGATGTTTTATGAGTATATTCCTTTACAACCAAGGTCACTCTCTTCAGATCCTTTCCCAAGGATTGGAGATAAGGGAAGTGGCCAGCTCCCCCTTCCCATTTCTCTCTTATACCTTCTTTTAGAGACTTTTTCTCACTGCAAGCTTTCCTAGGCACTGATTAGTGTTTAACATAACAGTGTGGTATGGGACAGCATTGTTGAGCCTGGGATCCTTGTACACATGTGGAATCCCTGTCTTCATGGCAAATTTCTGGAAATCAATCTCTCTCCACCCCCATAACACCCTTTGGTGCTGGGGATAGAACCCAGGGCCTCACACATGCTAGTCACACGCTGTACTACTGAGCGACATGCTTCTTAAAGTCTGTGTAGGTGCACTTGTAAATGTTGATTAGTGTATTGGTGGGTCACCACTTCATGAATGGCACATGAGTCTTCTCACCACCCCTCTTGATGAGAGTCATTCTGCCAGGCCTAAATTGGAAAGCTGCATTTCTGGGTTTTGACCTTTGTAGCTTAAAAGAGTTTAACCCATCTCGAGTTTTTCACCAAGTACTTTATATATATCTCATTCCTTAAAAATTTAAATATTTAATTCATCTATTATAAGTTTATAGAACTTTTGATTCTCCATAAAATACTTAAAATAAGTTTCTTAACAAGTGGATTTGTTCTTTATTTTTTTGAAGATCCACTACTAAAGCTTTTTTAGGCCCACTGAGTCAATGCTGGAAAAAGAAAAGCAAGATAGATTTTTTTTTTTTTTTAAGATAATATTTATGGTCTTCCTCCAAATCTCTTGGCTGGTCTTTATTTACATCTGCATATAAATGTCACTTCCTCAGAAAGGCATTGAATAAAAAAATATATAGTTGATTCAACATTCAAGAAAGGTACTTACTTCCTTCACAACCTTAATATGATAGACTTCTCATTACTTAGCTCACTCAGTGCCAGTTATGTGTTGGGTAGTATTTCAATCCCAGGGGTATGATAGTGCTCAAAACTATCAAAAGTCCCTGATTTCACCACACTTATTGTGGAAGAGTGAAATAAATGTAAAATCTGTCAGTCTTTGGTACTTCTACCTAAAGAAGATGACCACCCCCATTATTCTGATTCCTGTTCCTTTCTTACTAGCACTTATCATTACTCACCTCATCCTGTCTGCTTATTTAGTGTCTCTTCTCCCACTTGGATGTGCACTCCATGAGAGCAGGGACCTTTTTCTGTCTTGTTCATCACATATCCCCTGTACCTTGAACAGATTCTGGCACATAAGAGCCATTTCTAAATACTTAAAGTCAATGACTGGCTTTAGAAACATTATTGCAGTATTTTTTCAGTATGTTAATTTCTATTGGTGTATGGAAGAAACTAATATGCTTAGCAGTGTATCTGGACTTATAAATTAAAAAGGCAATAGAAGAATATAAATTAATATAAATATGGTGTGTAGATTGACTATACCTAACTATCTTAAAAGTACGACTATGAGTGAAGCTGTTCACATCAGTCTTTATGTTAATTCTTATCAGGGTTTTTTTTTATATTAATGAGATTATGCCAATAATAGTGATAGCTCTGTTATTTGAGCATTCACTGTGTCAACCTGCATGCCAAGTAAGTTATCTTGGTTCATCCTTACAAAAACCCAGTCAGTAAAGGATTTTATTTATTTATTTATTTGGTACTGGTGATTGAACTCAGAGGCTCTCTACCACTGAGTTACATCCCTGGTCCTATTTGTGGTTTTGCTTTTTTGTTTTTGTTTTTCAGACAAGGTCTCTCTAAGTTACCAAGTATGGCCTTGAACTTGTGACCCTCCTGCCTCAGCCTCCCCAGTCACTGGGATTACAGGCATTTTAACTAATACTGAATAAAAGGATAGATAGTAAAACAGGCAGCCACTTAAAAGCCAAAAAAGGGCTTTTCTTTAAATGTAAAGACCACTATATAAAATTAACCTGGGGGGGGAGGGTGTCCACAGGGAAAGATAGGACTGGACAGACCTGAATGAAGGCTATAGACCAGCACCCTACCTGATAGCTACATTAATTAACTTCTAGACTGGTACACTTGGGTGGCAACGGGCTATCAGGTCCCTTCTCCAGGGAGAGATCTGCTGCTTTTCTTCTCAAATCCTACTCCTTTCACTCTCACCTTCTTTATCCTTGGGTTTCTTGCAATCCTAGAACAAGAACCCAGGAAGAAATCAGCAGGAAGCTGCTGGGGTCTGCTGCAATACTAGATTAGGTGTGGGGGTTCATAGCCCACCACTGAAAGCTGCAACAGGTGACTTCAGTAGTAATGGAGATTAATCTGGCTTTTCTGGCTGCAGTTCTGGGAACTGACCCCAGCGCCACTTCAATGTGTGATAGCTGCTACCACTAAAGCCGGCTTCATCAGCAGTAGATTCCTATAATTTAGATGGAGCCTACCCACCAGCAAAAATGGAAAATCTGGTTTCATCTCAAACTCCAGTTTCACTATGGGGAAACTTGGGGATGTTAAGTGATTTGCCCAAGAAGAAACCGTTGGGAGGCAACTGAACTGAAATTATGTTTATGATGATCAGGTTTCCTGGCTCCCAAAACTTGAAAGAGAGGTTGCAAAAACAGAAGTTAAGATGTCAGTCTAGGGAATTCCTGTATCAAAAGTATCAGCTCCTTTTTGTCTTGCTAGCATGATCAGTGAGGATGTGTTATATTAATAGGATGCTTTCTTGATCCTAGAAAACTCAGAGGTTAAAGTGAAAGGAGAGGACAGATGAGTCAATGTCCTTGGGAGCCCCATATCTCCAAAGGCAGACAATGAAAACCTTAATGCTTAGTCAAGGGGAGTTGTCAGTTCCTAGTTTGTAGGTCATTTTGAAGAGAATTTAGAGCTGGATTTTTACAGTTTTATTGAGGCACTTACTTTATAGTTGAGCTTAGGAAATTTTAACACCTGAATACTCAATGTTTCAGACTCTTAATGTTTCAGACTATCTTTTCAGTCACCTATTTCCATGTATCTTAAGCCCCACTGAAAGTATTTCTTCAACAGACTTTTGTAGTGATCCAGGGGAATAAATGTTGAGATTATTTTTCCCTCACATTTTGGTTCTGAATGTCCTACCGTTTCCACAAGGGCTTTCTCAAAATGCCCTTGCTTACAGAGGCTGTTCTTCCCTGTGCTGACCTATTGTGAACCCTCCCTTCTTATAACTCATCATTTCTAAGAACTGAGTCATGCTCATTAGCATAATGCCATTTATTATAGTTATCTACACACTTGTGTGATCTCATGTAGTAGCCTTTAAGCCATTAGGTGGAAATGAAATATATATGTACCTATCCCAGTGGTTTATACTTGGATGACACTAAAAAAAATGTGTTTCACCATTCCCAAATAGTATTTGTTTTGCTGACATGATAATGCAGGAATGGGGAGGGATGTTCAGTCTTCTTGAATAGACTTTTAAGTTTATATTTAGGCTGGTTAACTTTTAAACCAAAGAATATATATCCCCCTCAGCTTAAAATTGTCATTGCTTTAGAGTGGGCTTGGTCACAAGCCAAAGTAGAGTTTCTCACTCTGAAAACATTATGTGCTGAGAATGTTTCAAAAAACTTTCTGCACATTTTTTGTCAGCCACAAATGGTTCAGTAAGAAAGTAAATATATTACCAACTCTCTTAATGATCAGTGCTACTTGGGTTGGAGCTGGAAAATATCATTCTAAGTGAAATAAGCCAATCCCAAAAAACCAAAAGCTGAATGTTTTCTCTGATATGCGGATGCTAATTCACAATTGGGGGGGGGGGGCACTGTAAGGAAGAATAAAGTTACTTTAGGTAGAGAGGATTGAGGAGTGGGGAAGGGTTATGGAGGTAGGAAGAATAGTAGAATAAATCAGACATTATTCCCTATGTACATATATAAGACCAGTGTAATTCTACATCATGTACAACCAGAAGAATGAGAATTATATATGATGTATCATACAAAAAGTGTATTCTACTGTCATGTATAACTAAAATAAAATAATTAAATAAAAATTTTAAAAGGCAGGTATGTTCTCATTAGCCCACCTGTACTAACTCCCTTTATTGGAAATTACACTTTCATATTTGTAAAATCAGATGAATTAGTTGGCTTGGAGAGACCAGGTGTTTTGCTGAAGGTCACAGAAAATGAATAAGTTAAGCCCTAGAACCTAAATGTGCTCTCTGACTTGACTGTCCTAGACTGCTTTCCTCAGTTGTGAGCATGACACACCTCAAATACCTTTATGACTGAAAAGAACAGAGGCCAGGAGGTTTTTAATGATGTGCATAGAAGTTTCCAATACTCCTCAAAAGTAGAGTGTACTTTTTCTCCTTGAATAGTAGAATGCTGTGGGAATGATGCTCTGTGATTTTGGAGTCTAGGTTAGAAATAGCAATACAACTTCTACCTGGCTGTCTTGGAAGGATTGCTTTTGCTGGGCAGTCAGTATGCTGCAAGGAATCCTAGGTCTTGTGGAGGGGCTTGCTTGTGAGCATCCAAACCAGCAGCCTCCATTAACCACCAGTCCTGCAAGGAAGACTTCAAGATTCCAAACCCAACCATCTGGCTGCAATTGCATGAGGCTCCAAGTGGAGTGGAAATCCCAGCTGAGGTCAGCAGGCATGCAGGACTGAGAGATTATGGCATAGGTTATTATCTAAGTAGGGCCTGCCATTACAAAACACTGATATGTTTGTGACTAGGCAACAGGTGGAAATTGGCAAAACTGAGGAAACTTGGTGGAAGCCTGATGGATCTTGAGGGCCTGTCAGGGCATAAAGTGAAATGAAGAAAATGTTATTGGAATTTGGAGGAAAGGATTTCTTGCTATGTCACAACAAAGATTTTTGCAACACGACCACATTCAATATCATAGTGAATAAGAAATGTGTCTAGTAATTCAAAGAATAACTATTCAGGTCTCCAGGCAGATTGTTGAAGGGCAACATGTCTTCTATCTGCCTGAAATAAAAAGAAAAGCTGAAGCACTATTAAATAAAGGAACCAAGACTTGATAACTTTTTAAAATTGTTATTAACATTCTTATTCCAAGCCTGCCCAGATGGCAAAGGACACTGAAATTAAGAAATAGCTCCTGTCCAGAGAACAAACCCAGGAAAACGTTCTGAAGATGAAGCCAAGGGTGTGTCTGGAAGACCTCAGGGAGATTTTAGATGAAGCCCCAAAGACCCTTTCAAAAGACCGGGCTCAGGGTGTACCCAGTGGTAGAGTGCTTTTCTTGCATGTTTGAGGCCCTGGCTTCATTCCTGCACTGCACACATACAGACAAGGCCTTCCAAGTGTATGCCTCATTGGTCCTCCCCATTTAATAAAAGGTGAAGGAGAGGGCTTAAGAACCTTCATGGCCTTCTCCCAAAGCAGCATTACAAAGAACTCAAGGTAGGAAAGCTTGTCCCAGAGAGATTTGTGGGTTTGGCATTTGTGTAATGGAGTAAATCCCTGGTAAGATTCACAGTAAACCACAAGTTTTTTAGATAATTATATTGGCAGACATACCACAGCTTAGACTAGTAGGAATGAAAACAATAAAAAATGAAAAGTAGCCTTTGAACCCTCAACTTCTACAAATAATCAACTGCAAACTCTAGATGCTTTTTATTTTTGCAGGGCTGGGAATTGAACTCAGGTCCTCCTGCATACTAAGCAAGTGGTCTACCACTGAGCTACATCCCAGACAACATTTTTTATTTGAACAGGAAAGAATTTAAAGGGCAGGCCCAAGAACTGAGAGGCAAAAATTGGAGTGTTCCCAGAGAACAGAACTGGACCCAAAGGTATTTCAGAATTGTTATGAACAAATGGCTATTATGTGCCTCCCCTTGAAAAATATCAGATTGCTCACCTCCATCCCAGCAGCTCACCAATGTTGGGTGCATGAAGAGGAGTAGACAATTTGTCTCCTTAGTTATGGAACTAAAGATAGTGAGGATTAGTACTTGGGAAACTTCACCAGAGGGACTGGTTCTGTACCCTGAGCCAGTTTACATGACACGGGGTCCTATAGCACTAGCTTAATCCTGATGGGTTAAGAGGACTTCAGGAAATCTTGGAAGAGGTGACTGTTTTGCAGGGAAGGCTGCATCGGGCTAGAATGTAGACTAATGGTTTTAAACTGCCTGCAAGTTCTTTTGACACTTCTCCCATTAAGAGAGATGGTGTCAGTTTCACTCTTGAGTATGGGCTGTCACTCGTTTCTAGGTAATTAGAGTACAACAGAAGTGATGCTTTATGACTTCATTAGAAAAGCCTTTTACCTGTCTCAGGAATCTTCTTGCTGGCAAGCTTCTGCTGTGAGAAATCCCAGGCAGCATCAGCCACCAGACATATGAGTGAGGAGGTCTTCTAGATGACTCCAGCTCCAGCCAGCATCTGACCACAAGCAAATAAGGAAAGCCCAAAGAACTACCCGAGTCCAGAATTGAGAGGTGATAAGGCGTGACTATTGTTTTATACCACTAGGTTTAGGGTATTTGTTGCACAGCAACCAAAAACTAGAACAGATCTCTGAAACACTGAAGAGAATCCACCAGATGGTCCTGGACCCTCTCCAAGTATGGCTTTTTGTTTCTCAGTACCCATTGGATATGTCTTCTCTGATGCCCTGTTGGCCGGAGGTTCTTATCAACCAAAGCTTCTCCTTGTCTTAGAATCTTGGCATTTTTGAGTCATAGTAAGAGAAATGTATAGACTTATTATCAAAAAATTGGCAAACTAGGTTACATCAGTAAGTGCTACTATGTTCTAGAGAGAAAAAATAGTACTAGTTTCAGCAGTGGTTCAGGGCAGTTAACCTTCTCTAAGCCCTTGCTGAGTGTCACTGGCTCATTATAGAGACTTGTTAGCCACAAGTCAGTTAACATGCCACTTAGTTAATGTATTTTTTATAATTACAGGACTGAAATGGGTTGCATATAATTGTTTTGAGCTTTTTTGATGGAATAGTTAATGTGTATAGATACGTATTAGAAGTCCAGTTTTCATCATGGGTGATTGTTTTGAGCTTTTAAGGTAAAGCAAAGAAAGGTCATTCTAGCATATAGATCTAGTAATGCATCCTTTGGATATTTCCAAATAATTTTTTTCTCACTGTATATAATAAACATCTGCCCCAGGAGCTTTTAACAACACAAGGAAGCACAAAAGAAAAATATTCCTTATGTTTTTTTGCTTTCTTCATCTCTCCAGGAATTTGTTCTCTTTTTAACTCACTGGTATATGTCTTTCCAGACTTTTTTCCAGGCATATATATTCATGGGGTAATATATAGTGTTTTAGAACTGCTTTTCTCAGTCATTCCATTTATCATCATTTTTTTGTATTTGCATAGTATTCCTTTTAATAGTTGTGGTACAATATCACAATGCCTGTGGTTGAATAATCCCCCCGACCTAGTGTTTTACTACTATAAATAATGAGCATTCCCTTTTTTTTTTTCTTTTTTTTGTACCAAGGATTGACTTAACCACTGAGCCACATCCCAGCCCCCCCCCCACTTTTTTTTGTATTTTATTTAAAGACAGGGTCTCACTAAGTTGCTGAGGTTGTCTTTGAACTCTCGATCCTCCTGCCTCAGCCTCCTGAGTCTCTGGGATTACCAGTGTGCATCACTGCCCCCAGCTCAGTGAGCATTCTTGTCTAAAGTGGATGGATCAAGGAATAGGAGTTAAGTTATAAGCTAACCAGTATAATGTCAGATCATGCTACTCCTGTGTGAACCCCCAACCCCATGGCTCCCATCTTAGAGACTTAAAAGGCCCTATAACGCCTGGAGTGCCTGTACGTGCCCTTCCCTGTGTCCTCTCTACCTTATCTTCTCTCAATATTTTCCTTATTTGTTGCCCCAAATCTGTTCCTAAAAATACACTAGGCATGCCCCATTTTGCCTAAGATCAAGGGCCTTGGCGCTTGTCCTTCCCTTTGCCTGTGACACTTCCTGCAGGTATCCACAAGCTGCTGCTTTCACTTCCTTTTTGTTTTGGCAGTTTGGGCTTCAGCAGACAACTTACCTTAACCATACTATGTATTAAACGAACATCTTAGCAGCTCCTTAATCTGCCCTCACTTTTGCATTCCCTGTTTCCTTCACCCTCTTTCTCCTTCTCTATAACACTTACCTGGCAGATTTTACATTTATTTCACTCTTCCACAATAAGTGTTGTGAAATCAGGGACTTTTGATAGTTTTGAGCACTGTTTTACCCATCATACCTTTGGGATTGAAACAGTACCCAACACTTAACTGGCACTGTGTGAGCTAAGTAATGAGAAGCCTATCATATAAAGGTCATGAGGGAGGAAAGTACCTTTCTTGAATGTTGAATCAACTATATATTTTTTTATTCAATTTGCTAATAATTGGTCACAGGTTTTCCACATTTGTATCCATGAGGGACATGGTCTATAGTTTTCTTGTAGTATCTTTGGTTTTGTTATCTGGGAATTGGGGGCCTCATTAAAATAGGGGAGGTGTTCCTTCCTTGTTTATGTCCTGAATTTGTATAGAATGCTAGAAATATTCCTCTGTGCACTGTTTTAGCTGCACCTCCTACATTGTGATGTATTGGGAGCACATTTATCACAGCAAGTGTGAGCCAGCTGCTTTTTCCTTGAGGCAGGCAGATTTCCTGAGTGAAGGTAAAGAGTTCTTGTGAATCAGGCTGTATAATGTCTGAGGAGAACAGACTGACCCTTGTGGAAGCAAGGAAAGCTAGCTCCAGTACTGTTCCCAGTCCTAGTGAGCTTTGCTGTAATGATTTCAGCTGAAGTATTTTATTGACTTAGGGTAAGTTCCATGTTTTAAAAGGCTGAAGTCTGGGGCCAACAAATGTGAAGAAAATTTAAATATCAGAAGGGATCTGTAGAAGAAAATCAACCATCTGTAGTGTTTAAAGTAACAGCTCTAAATTAACTGTGAGAATATGTGCAAGGATTCTGTGAAGTCTTTTAGGTGATTGATGGGGGGTGCCAAAGTACAGCAAATAAGATTAGCAACTAAGCAAAAGAATAAAAAAGAACTTGGGAATAGGAAAAGGAAAGACAGTGGAATGAATCTGACATAGTTTTCCTGTGTACATATATAAAAACAACATCGTGGATCCCACCGTCTTGTACATCCATAAGAAGAAGATCCTAACTGGAACAAAATACATTCTGTACTTGTATGTTTATATCAAAATGGATTCTGCTGTCGAGTATAACTAAAAAGAACTAATAAATCAGAAAAAAAAAAAAACAAGAACAACAACAACAAACAGAGCCTTGAGAAAATTACTCATGATTACTCTTATTCTTCCATGTTAGGTAGAAAGTGTCCATATTTTGTCACCATGTTGGGTAGAAAGTGTCCATATTTTGTCACCATCTCTTCCAGGTCTTGAATTAGCAGTCTCCATCAGAGGACATCTCCTCCTAGAAAACTTTTAAGATTCAAGTGCCTAAGATCTCCTTAAAAGGCCCACTGCATCAAGACTCATAGGTAGTTTTTCTAATACTAAATCACTTTTTTCTAATGATTTGTTAGTTATTGTTATTTTATAATTGGAAAATAATGATGGTTTTAGGTTAAAATTTGGAAATACCAAATAAATTTAACCATTTCTATTCTACTGTTTACAAGATTCAGAAGCAAATAACCTTTTGGCCATTCTAGGATACTCAAAAGAGAGTATAGCAGTTTTACTCTCAATTGGAAAAGGCAAATTAAAATTAAAGAAGAGTTGACAAGGAAACAAAATATGAAGTGTTATTTAAAAGCAAGAAATCTTTACATATTGATACTGTAAAAAGGTCAGCAAAAGTACGTGGTGATGATTATAGGAAATTTAGTTTTTCAAAAACAAGGAACTTTGCTTCAAGAGTATGCCAAAAGTATAGGGATCTCACCATATTTTTTTCTTTTTCATTTTATTGTGGTTTTAACTTTATTTTGAACATGTATTATGTAACACACTGCATGCTACATAATATATCAAGTAGCCTTCTAGCAGGGGTAGATGACCATACTGAGTTTTTTTCATCAATCAAGAAAATGCTTCCTTAATCCGTGTTCTCCAAACCCTTTGATTTATAATAACGATTAACTCCAAATATATGTCTTTCCATCAAATTCCACTTATAGGGAAAATGGGCAACCCTTTTTTCCTTGCCCCCCTTAGCAAACCTATGGATGTAGACAGTGGCCACTCCCAGGAAAACAAAACACATGCCCATTATACTGACTCCTAGAAGAATTTCAAACCACATTTTGGCAAGGTTATTTAAACCAAATCCCTATCCCTTAGGCTCCTTATAGGTGACTGGTTTTGGCTCCTTTCCCAGTCACCATATTTTATTTTCAAAAATAACGTTTATCTGAGTACAGAAGGAGTTGGGTCATTTTATAGAAAGAAAACTCTAATTTGACTTTGTAATCCAAATAATGACTTACTGTGAAGAATTTGCCCTTTATTAATATACTTTCTAAAGCCTTTCTAAATATTTGTTTAGGTATACATAAATTGTAATAAATTTAAAATAATTACCTTTATGAACATATTAAATAAGCCAACATACATTATACTGAATTTATCATCATAATGAGATTAACAGCTCCCTTAATAAACCAGTAAACACTTCCATTGTGTGTGTAAGGTAAGTGCTCTACCACTGAACTATATACACGAGGTCCTCACATTCATTATCTCATGAGATGTATTACTTTGTAACTGTATTCTGGTGTGGTCTCAACCATTTTATTAATTTTTACCTTAACCAAAATAACCTATTTCTTTTCAACAGAGAGAACTGGTATATATAACACCAGAAACTAAATTTTTTCTTCCATGACTATACATTTTATATCATTTATAGATTTTAAATTCAAAAAATATTATCAAAGACATTTGGACTTGATTACTCTTTAGTCATTCTACAGTGTATAAAAATAGAAGACAAGGTTAAAGCCATGTTGAGTGACCATTGTTTTATATCTTAGAAATTGTCAGAGTATCTAAATACTGTTTATTAATTAAATCTAGTAAATATGAGCCTAAGTTCTTAAAACTGTAGATCTAAAAATTACAATTCATGTTTACACACTTAATCCTTATGATTTGTAGCATAAGAATTTCACATGATTAAATCAAGATCCATAATCCAAGTTTTAGAGAATTTAAATCCTAAAAAAACTAAATCCAAGTCTTGTACAGACGAGCACTTTGTACTGACATTTTACATGATGGTAAAAACAGTGTGTCAGCACAGTTGTTTTTAAACTAAATTCATTTCAATTTGTCTAAAGGGATATCATCAGGAGTATTACCTGGATTATTCTCTAATAAAACTCTCTAATGTTTATATTCAACAGACCTCCATATTCTTAAACCAAAAATTTAAATCACATCAAAAGGTTCTAGTTTTCCTGCCTTTCATATCTTACAACATAGTAACCAAGGCCGTTATTCTAGCTCATGGCTAACTTTTTTCTCTTCTGTTACTTTTAGCAAGAAAAAATTTTTAAAAGCCAATATGAGTAAAGCTTAAGAAACTTAAAAAATCATTTGAATTTTATCTGGACTGGATAAGTATGTAAATAACACCTGAGTGCTTTTTTTTGATTAATTCATAAAATTTTGCCAAGAATAGAGGAAAGGGAAGGAGAGGAAAGGGGGGAAATGAGAAAGGGCAAATGAGAAAGAGCACAAGGCAAATCAGACTGGTGAAAGCTGATCTATCACCTCATAATTTTATAATTATAAAGAATAGAATTTTGCACTTACAAAAACAGTTGTAGGATTTTATAGTACTATTCATGTCAGTTTGAAGAGTTTTTCCTCCATCACTAAAGAGGATCCCTCTTGGGCTAAGGAAATTGTAATTTGAATCCTAAAGCCTATCATCGGGCCCCATTACTGTCGTTTAGAGGCTTCTACTTCTTTTGCTTTTTAGATAAAATAAATAATTTTTCAGTGATTATTATTGTTGTTGTTTGTTTGCAATGTACAATTTTTCATCTCCTGGAGCCAGGAAAAGATGAACTTCTTGAATAGGTTCAAGGAGTTTTGGAATTTATGGGCCAGGGCAGGATTTGAAAAGTCCTTAACATTGGCACAAAATCTGGATATAGCCAGGATTAGATGTTGTATTATAAAATGTTAGGGTCCTCTTCATATGAAAGCTGCAAAAAAATTTTTTTTGGTATATAATACATAGATATTTTATTATATAACAGATGGAATTTATGAGAAATCATTGCATCTGTTTTATGATGAAATCAAGTGAGATGGCTCTTCAGAAGCAATTTTGAGTCTGGTCTCTCTTGTAAGTGAAAAATATTCTTTTTATTCTCTAATTTATTTAATACCTTGTTGTGTGTCTTCCAGTAATCTTTTTCTGGGTGCCTAGCATGACATACACTTTGTGTTCTTGCAGGGAGTATCAGTATGAAAAGAACAGCCCAGGCTACAAAGGACTCTTCTTTGAAGCAATCCCTAGAAAATGGAACTCATCAAGATTCCTCTTATAAGTAAAAGGCAAAGCCACCATAAGGCAGTGGACCTCAGGAAGCCCCCCTTAAATAAATATGAGGAATTTAGCTGCTTCTCTGGGGGGAGTGATGGGAAATGGAGAATAACAGCAAAGTCACGAAGTTCTGGAAAACTGCTTTAGAAAGCTGCAATTTTAAGAGACTTTGCTTTAGTATGCTTATTTCCAAAGATGAGGGAGGAGGAGGGAAGAGAAAGGAGAGCTACAAATAGGAAAGTGTGGAATAGGTTTAGGCAGAAATGTAAGACAGAGTTGATGTTTTTCATAGTTTATTATCAGCATAGATAATAGAATCTTATACCAATTTTTTTCATTTTTTAAAAATATAATTTTAGGGCTGGGGCTGTGGCTCAGTGGTAGAGCATTGCCTAGCTTGTGTGAGGCACTGGGTTCGATTCTCAGCAATACATATAAATAAATATGAACATCTAAAAAAAATTTTAGAAAATAAATTTTATAGTCACAAGGAATTGTAAAAAGTAGCAAGAATCCCTATGTACCTTCACCCAGAATTCCTAAACCCTCTAATAGTAAAATCTTATATAACCTCTACATTATCAATACCAAGAAACTGACATTTGTATGATACTGCCTACTAACCTGGAGATGCATTTGAATTTTATCAATTACTTGTTTTCTCTCTACATATCATTCAGTGAAATTTAATCACACATATAGATGCATGTAACTACCACAGTAATCCTGAACAAAATGATTTAATCATCATAAAGAAGCACTCAGGCTCCATCTTATAATCATAACCCTCTCTACAAATGTAACCCCTGCCTGGCAACCACTGATCTGTTCTCCATAACCACAATTTTGTCTTTTCAATAGATATATAAGTGGAATCACACAATGCACATAACCTTTTTAGATTGGCTTCTTTTTGCTCAGGCTAACAACCTTGAAATTCTTTCAGTGTGTTGCATATAGCAATGGTTTGTTCTTTTTTTTACTACCAAATAGTATTTTAGTGTGCAGATAAACCACAGCTTATCCATTCACTTATTAAAGGACTTTTGGGTTATTTCAAGTTGTCAGCTATTCAAAGAAAGTTGCTATAAATATTTATGTGTAGATTCTTGTGTCGATACATGTTCTCATTTCTGTAAATATCCAGGAGTACAATTTCTGAGTCTTACTGTCTACATTTAACTTTATAAAAAAAAAAAAACTGTCAAACTCTTTTTCAGAGCATTGTTTTATATTCCCACTTTTGGTGTGTGAGAGATCTAGCTGCTTTATGTTCTTATCAGGAGTTGTTATTTGTTTGTTTTTTCCATGTCATTCTAATAGGTGTTTATATCATCATGACTTTAATTTGTATTTTTTCAGTAGTTAATGGTATTGAACATCATTTCATGTGCTTAACATTGAACATTTGAATAATCTCTTTGGTGAAGTGTTTAAGTCTTTTTGCACATTTTCTAATTGGACTTTTTATTTATTTTTTTTTTACTGTTGCTTTTAGAGATTTTTAAATTCTGAATATAAGTCTCCTGTCAGAATTATGAATCACAAATATTATCTCCCAGTCTGCACCTTGTATTTCATACTCTTAACAGGATCTTTCTTAGCAAAATGATTTGGTTTGATAAAGTCCAACTTATTGGTAGTTTTCTTTTATGAATCATGATTTGGGCATTATGTCTAAGAACTCCACCTAGCCTTGGGTCATAAAAATTCTCTGTAGTGTTATCTTTTAAAAGTTTGATGGCTTTACTCTTCACATTTGGATAAAATTTAATCATATATAGAGATGCATGTAATTACCACAGTAATCCTGAACAAAATGAGTGGATTTTTGCTTTCAAATGTGAGGTTTAGGTCAAGGTTCATTTTTAGCTAAGGATATCATTCTTCTAACACTATTTGTTGAAAAAAAAAAATCCTTTCTCCTTTGAATTGCTTTTGCCTTTTTGTCAAAATCCATTGACTTTACTTACGTGAATTTACTTATGTCCTATTCCACTGACGTGTATCTGTCCCTCTACCAGGTACCTAATTGTCTTGATTTCTATAGAGAGAGAGCAGTAATTTCGAAACTGGGCAGTGTGATTTTACTGATTTTCTTACATTTCCGTGTAAATTTAAAAATAGTTCTCTTATCTACAAAAAAATATTTCAGATAAAATTTCATTAAGCCAATGAATTAGTTTGGGGAGAATTAACATCTTCAGTCTGTGAATCATAAGCACACACTGTTCTCTATTTATTTCAGTCTTTTAAAAACTTTTTCATGAGAGGTTTCTAGTTTTCTTCATACAAATCCTGCAGTAGTTTGTTAGATTTAGACTGAAGAAAAATTTGGGGATCAATTGTAAATAGTATCATGTTTTTTAAAAAATATTTTTTTTAGTTGTACATGGACACAATATATTTATTTATTTTTATGTGGTGCTGAGGATCAAACCTAGGGCCTCACACCTGAGAGGCAAGGGCTCTACCACTGAGCTACAGCCCCACCCCTAGTGTCGTGTTTTTAATTAGAGTTTTGACATATTCAGTGCCAGTCCACAGAAGTAAGATTGATTTTTGTGTATGAACTTTGCAACCCTGCCCTCCAAACCCTTCTTTTTTTTTGTTAGAGAGAGAGAGAGAGATTTTTTTAAAATATTTTATTTTTTTAGTTTTCGGCAAACACAACATCTTTGTTTGTATGTGGTGCTGAGGATCAAACCCGGGCCGCACGCATGCCAGGTGAGCGCACTACCGCTTGAGCCACATCCCCAGCCCCAAACCCTTCTTATAAGTTGTTTTCTTCTACTTTCTGGAAGACGTGGTTTTAAATTGCTTATTTATTATTTTGTTTGACACAATTCAGCAGTAAAACAATCTGGGCCCTAGAGACTTCCTTATCAAAAATTATCAAAAATTTTTAAGCCATTAATTCAGTTTCTTTAGTGGTTATGACTTCAAGTTATCTGTTTCATCTTGGGTGAGTTTTGATAGTTCATAGATTTTAAGGAGTTGGTATTTCTGTTCAGTTGTCAAATTTACATGCAGAGTGGTTTATATAGTTCTTTATTATCCTTACAATGTCTGCTGGATCTATAATAATCTCCCCTTTCATTCGTGGCATTGGTAATTCCTGTCTTTCTTTTTCTTACCTGTCTCTCTTGTCACTCTCACCGTCTTTAGTCAATATTAGTTTGTCAATTGTATTGACATATCAAAGAATAAGCTTTTGTTTTGATTGATTTTTCTCTATTCTCTATTTGTCTAATTTCAACTCATTATTTCTACTCTTTTTTATTTTTATTTTTTATTTTCTTTCTTCTGCTAGCTTTGGGCTTATTTTGCTTTTTTTTTTTTTTTCCTAATTCCTTGAGATGGGAACTTTGTTATAGATGTGACACCATTTTTTTTCCTTTCCTTTTTTTTTTTTTAAAAAAAAAAAACACTGGAGTTGGAACCCAAGGCCTCACATATGTGCATTGTAAGCATATGCTGTGCCACTGAGCTATACCCTTAGCCCCTTTCTTTCTAAGTATTTAATGCTGTAAATATCTCTGCAAGTGTTGCTTTAGCTTCACATCAGTCACTTTATATATATTGTATTTTCATTCACTTCAGTATATTTTTTAATTTCCTTTGAAACTTCATTTTTGGCAACTGCATTATTTAGAAATGTGTTGCTTATCATTTTCCACTGTTTTGAGATTCTTTGGGTATCTTTCTGTACACACACACACACACACACATATTTCATAATGGAACCAACTAGAAATCAATAAGTGTGTGTGTGCAAGTATATAATATATATATGAAATTTGTGAAGGTTTTTTTATGACCCTGAGTAGGATCTGGTCTATCCTTGGTATCTATTAGTTTTCCTTACTAAGTAGTCTGTCCTGGAAATAACATATATTCCTTCTACCTACATTCCATTGTAAGACTAATATCATTTGGCTACACCTAACTGCACAAGAGAGCAGGAAATAGATTCTACTTTTGTGCCAGAAGGAACTGTGAATCAGGGTCAGCAATTACAGAACACTCTCTTGGCTGTTTCATTTATATCTTTTGATTTCTGTTTTTCCCATTCTCAAATCTTATAGATATGCTAGTATATTTAATAATATATGTCCTTCTGCTCTATCTTCTATAAATTTATGTTTTTATAAATATTTGAAAAATATGTAGGATTTTTTAAATATGTTTCAAAGTATATGTTGCTGCATATCATTCTAATTATTAATTTTTCACTATTGTATTTTGGAGATAGTTACGGTGCTGTAGGTAAATCTAATTTATCTTTTCTTACCACTTCAAAAATATTTCCCTTTACTCATTTTTATTTAGTATATTTTATTTATCCTGTTTACAAAATCAAAAGTTTTACTAATGATGTTATATTTAGTTTTCCAATTATTTTTGCAGCAATAACAAAGAACTGCTAATTTAGCAGCTTAAATGGCAATAATATTTTTTTCACAAATCTGCATTTGAGCTGGGATTGTCAGGGTCAGCTCCTCTCTGCTCCATGCAGTATCAGCTAGAGTCAGTGGAGACGCAGCAGGGTGAGGCTGGAGTCAGCTGATCACTCACTCATGTCTGGTGGCTGTTGCTCTCTGTCAGTGGGACCTCAGCTGGGGCTGTTTGTAGGAACACACATGGCATGTCCACAGAACTACTTGACTTCCTCACTGCAGTGGTGGGATTCCAAGAGCAGTTGTTCCAAGAAAGCAAGGCAGAATTGCATTTTATAATCTCATCTCACAAGTCACATAGGGTCACTTCCACCCTGGTAGAAGACACAAAGTTCTTTTCGAGTTCACAGGAAGAAGACAGACCTACTACCCAAGGGAAGGCATGTTAGTGTTCACACAGTAAGCAAAGCACATGGGGTGGGACATATCATGGTGTTCACCTTTGGAAAAGATAATCTGGAACATCTCTGAATATTAAAAATCTTATTGGGACATAATAACATGACCTGAGGATTGACACTGATTAGCAAAGATGTCTAATTGTAAAAGTTAAATTCCAAATAAACTTCCTTTTATTTATTTTTGTTTTTTTGGAGTTGGGCTTTGGTGACTTAAGAATAGAACTGTGTTCATCAAACACTAACTACTGTTACCTGGAGATTTTAGTGCTAGTCTATGTCTCCATACTCCAATTTCTCATAATAAGCAACCTAGCTGCAATCGTAATGTTAATAGCTATTAATGCCCATCTATTAGATGTTCTGCTAAGTGTAGGGGTTAAATTATATTTAATCTTACAACAACCCAATAAAAATGATAATTCCCCTGGCTTGCAGATGAAGAAATGAAGGTCAACCCATAAATTATATGGTTAATAAGTAAAGAACTAAAATCCCATTGGGGATATCTTGTGCTCTTACAGATGTTTTTAGCCTTCAGCCTGTACTCCCCTATGCCATGCTGCAACGGTTGATTTTTATTTCCTAAAAAACTTAGCATTAATCTTTTAGTCACCAAACTTTCTCCTTATCTTCCTAGGCACACACCCACTCCTTCATTGTAATTAGGCTGGGTCATGTGATTGAGTTCTAGCCTATGAGATGTGAATAGAAGAGATATGTCCAATTTCTTAGCTGAACCCAATAAAACTTTCAGTTTGCTATGCTTTCTTTGCTTCTGCTATCTAGTTGGCACTGCCTAAGATGACCTTGGAAACCACACATGGAAGATGGTGAGGACTGACAGATTGAAACCCAATGATAAAATGAAACAGAGATTCCCTACCACCAATCTGAAACCTGCTTGGACTGTGTACTAGCAAGAGATAGACTTCTGTTGTATTTGAGCCATTATGTTTTGGGGGTCTATTACAGCAGTTAGCCTTCCTTAACTTTTACATACTGTTTCAATTATTTCTTGCTGGGGTAACAGAGTACTCCAAAAATGTAGTGGTTTAAAATCACAGTTGGTCTTAATTAACTCATGATTAGTTTATGACTCATGAGTCATAAATTTGGGCTCTTGCCTGGACTTGTTCATGCAGCTACAACCAGCAGGTGGATGGGCGGGGAGCTAGTTGGTTTAATATTACCTCACTCCCCTGTCTGGAGAAAGGTACAGGCTGGAATGTGGATCTCCAGCAGGCCTGCCTAAGATGATATGCATGGTAGTGGAAAGGTCCCCAGCAGCAAAAGAGGACAGGCCCCTATCTGCAAGTACTTTCTGTGCTTCTGCTTGCATTGTGTTTGCAAGTCATGTAAACGGAAATGATTTATTTAGGACCACTTACTACAACCATCTATCATACTGTTGCAACATAAATGCACAAATAAATGCATAAATACAGAAGTTGTTCACATATATACAACATCTCAGTTGCCCATTTGATTAGATAAAGTCCATCTGTGAGTCTGTTTTCATAATCCCTATATCAAGTTCTAAGATCAATTGTGTTGGATATAATAAAAATAATTTATTTTATTTTTTAAATTGCTTTTCAGCTCTATGAGAATAATATATTTGCCAATTACCATTGTTTGGCTATAGTTTTGTCTCCTAGGGGTTTGTTATATTGGAAACTTGGTCCTTAGGTGATGTTAAAACTTTTAAGGGGTGGAGCCTTGTAGATCCTTATATCATTGGGGAATGCCCTTGGAAGGGATTAAGATAGTTCTTGTGGGATCCTGAGCAAATTTTTAAAAGAGGGTTGTTATAAAAAAAAAAGACCAGCCACTCCAGAGTTCTCTGGCTCTCCTGGCTGGCCATATTTTCTCTTCCTCTTGTATGTGTTCCCACCATTGTGACACCATCTTCCCTGAGGTCCTTACTGGAGCCAATCTGATGCATCTCTTGAGCATCCAGAACTGTGAGTTAAATAAACCCCTTGTCTTTATAAAATTATTCAGCCTTAAGGACTTAATTATAGTAATAAAATAAAGACCATGTACAAACAGAGACATGAAAACTTGTGCACTGTTTGTGTACAATGAGTTGTAGTGCATTCTGCTGTCATATATAACAAATAAAAATTTTAAAAATTAAACTGAAAAAAAATGTAGATCAATACACAAATAAAATAAGGTTTAACTTTGTTTCAACATATGTAGATACAAAGAACATCAAATATAGCTTCTCTCTCTCTCTCTCTCTCTCTCTCTCTCTCTCTCTTTAATGGTATTGATGATTTAACCCAGGGGAACTTTTAACAGCTCCTTTTAAATTTTATCTTGAAACCATCTGACTAAATTGCTGAGGGTCTCATTGTATCACCCAGGTTGTCCTTGGAACTTGAGATCCAAGGCATGTGCCACTGTGCCTGGCTCAAATTCATCTTTCTAAAGTATATTAAGTACCCTCTCACCTGCCATCTCAGTCACATTTTAGAAAGTTTTTCATGCTCCCTAAGGTTAGGGAGAGCTGAAGTGGTGCCAAGAAGATAGGGAAGAGGCTGATCTTTATCACATCCCTTACCATCACTCCTTCTCCAAAATTCTATGCTTAAGTCCTTCATTTCCTATCAGAAATTATCATGGACTTGTGTTGAACTGTGGTGGTTCAGAATTCAGGGCCCTTTTCTTCTGAGAGAACCTAGCCCTGTGAGTCGTCTTGCAGTGGGGTGTGGGGGATAACACCCCAATTCCTACTGTGGAAAACAAAGGGCCTACGCCCTCCCTTGCCCTATTTCCTGGCAGCTGTGGCATGGCCTGTGACTAAACTTGCTCAGTTGGATGTGTTTGCTCAGAGCTTTGAATATGGGTAAAGATAAAAGTACTATCAGGAGTCCTGGTCATGTTGATTGTGCCACTTTTTAAGCCTTCCAGAACAGTCTTGATTCCTGCCCATTTTCCATATTGATCTTCTAGCCTCTAGGTTATAGGGAAAAATTTTTATGAATTTAAAGGATTCATCCTATAAAATTCCCCCTTTGCCTAAGATACTCAAAGGAAGATTCTATTATTTGCAAACAGGAAAGTCCTAACTGAGAGCACTAATATTCCAGGTGGACTCCGATGCTGATTGAAGCCCCAACCACAGAATACAAAAACTGGCTCTCAAAACCTCTGTATTCAATGTCAGAATCCAGAACTGCCACCTTCCAGAACTGTCCATTAGCCACTATCTACTCTGCCTCAACTATAAGAGCAACTCAGCGGTTGCCTCAAGGCCCCCAACCCAATCTCCATACATTAGCCAAAGCATCTTTGGAAATATAAACCTGATGTCACCATATTCCTCTGCTGAAACCTTGTAGTGGCTTCACTGACTCTCAAAGACCAAAACCCTTAAACTTTTTAAACTTTTACCCATAATAAGAAACACAACTTATATTGAGACTCAGTATAATTGGCACATATTTTATGTAGAAAAGTGTTAACAAAACAATACTTATGCTTTATTAACAAGTTAGTGTCTTTCTGGCTCTAGATCCATATTGCTTCTCAAAGCTACTCTCTGATGAACTCTGACATTCTGCTTCACCTTTAAAAACAGAAATCAGGGTTATACCAAAACAACCCCCTAGCAGGTCACGACCTATAGTCTAAGAAAATCCTGGCCTGTCCAGGAATGGGCCCCTACCTTGTTCTTCCCAGCCATGCCCATGCTGTGCTCCTCCTCCTGAACCATGCTCCTTTGCAGTGGCCAGGCTTTCAGCAACCACAGGGCCTTTCCCAGGCTGTTTTGACTACTGAATCTCTCACCTTCCTCCCCTCATATCATATTCCCTGTTCTGGGGGCAATGAATGTACCTTATGATAGACCCTCTGAGTCCTCATCATGGTTGTAATTTGATATTTATGGCTGACTGATGATTTGAATAAATACTTGCATCTTCCCCAGTAGACTGGACATGGTAGGAGGGCAGGGTCCCTGTGTTTTAGCTCACTATTGGGAGAGGTAGTCTGCCTGCATCTTGAGCATCCTTGTTGCTGGCTATGTGGACAATTGTTGGCCCTGACTACTCTTCCCAGGCTGTTTCCCAGCAGATATTATGTTGATCATAGATATCTTGAGGTCTGAACTATCATCTTCCTCCAGGAGAGACAGCAGACTTGCTTGCTGCTTTCTGTAACATATCAGGGTCCCCATGCTCAGTGTTCTTCTGCAAAGCCACTATATATGTATGTGTAGCATCCACCTGGACCCCACCATACTATCCCTGTGGGGATAAGGAGCATGGAAAATGTGCAGACCTGCCGGTGCTCATGCTGTCTACTGTCCTGTCACAGCTCTACGCCTCTGACCTAGGAGGCTGTGTCTGTGTCAGCATCCATGAACCAATAACAGTCTAACTTACTAACTTGTAAACAGGTTAAAAAGTTCCAGACATAACCCTAGCCATTATTCTCCTAACAGCACACACTATCTGGCAGAAAGTAGATATTCAGTATTTATGTGTAAGATGAATACATGGATAGATGGACTTTCTCAACTCATACTTAAGACATTGCAGGGATCAAACCTTTCCAGAAATGCCAACCACGTTCTGGAATCCTTCTGAGATTGCACAGATGACAGTTGAGGGGGGACACAAAGATTTGTCCTTAAGTCTCTGCATTTATGTGCCTAATTAGAACTTTTTTGTTCAACCAGCCCTTATTCTGATACGTAAAGTATTTAAAGGGGTAAGCTCATCAGATAGCTGTACTTCCTGAATTACTTGACTTGGTCTAATGTTCTAATGTCGAGCTGAACTTGGTGGTGATGTTTGGGGAGGGCTGATGAAGGAGGTTGGCAGCCTGGGGCAGGCAGAAGCTTGGGTTGTATTGCAAAAGGGGAATTCTAGACATATCTGGGTGTCTTGAAGGGGGCTGGAGAGTAGGGGATCCAGGAAGTGAGAAAGAGAAGTGGGACAGCAGCAAAGGCAAATGTGGCCTCAAGTCCTGCCCACTGGCTGGTGGCAGGAGTTAGGGACACATCTCGAAAATTCTTCTCTGAGGCTGCATGGGCTAGAGTGCTTCAGATGACAGCTGTCCAGAGGGATTGTTCCCCTTTTGCAAACAGAATTTTTTTTTTACGACATAAGCAAAGTTTTTGCACTTAGATTACAGCTACCTTCAGGACAGATAAAAGAAGGAAAAGAAAGCAAGAGAATGTAAAATTTAAAGCCATTAAGGCTTATTAAATTAAAAGTTGAATAATGTATGGAAAGGCAGATAGCTCTTTGGGATTCTTGGAGATGGTAGGATAAGAAGAACCTTCAGGTTTGGACTGGATCAAGTGTTCTCACCAAGGAGATACCACCCCTGAGGAGGCAGAAATGGGTTCTTAAGAGACAAAAAAGAACTTAGATGTTCCATGGTTGTGGCCCTTTGGAGGATAAAGAGATATACAGTGTTTCTATGTATTAAAATGTACTGGAGGAGGGGGATTAGAAAAGTATCTTTAATAGTCTTTGCGGGGGTGATAAGGAAAAAGTTGAAAACACTTGACTTCCTGAATCAAATGGAAGGCTTTTGTTGACCACCAGTGGGTCCTTCTGGAAAATGAAACAAGTGCGTTATTTCAGCAGAAGGAAAAAGACCCCCCCTCCCCTACTTCTCTTTCCAATACTGAGATTTGAACCCAGGGATGTTTTAGCCTGAGTTACATCCCCAGGCCTTTTTATTTTCAGTCTCACTCCTGTGCTGAGGCTAGCTTTGAATTTGTGATCCTCCTGCCTCAGCCTTCTCCTGAGTCTCTGGGATTACAGGCACATGCCACCATGCCGTGTGTGGAAAAAGATCTTACACATCACCTAGAGGACATTGTGTTGGAAATCTAAATGCAGCAGTGGGCAACTGGGATGCTCCACATGGTTGCTCAGTAGGTGATAAGCTTGCTGACCCCATAAAACTTCACTGTGCCCAGACTGCCAGGCTGATGGCCTCACACACACTGGAAGCCCCCTAGACACAGCAAGAGGAAGACTTGATATAGAAGTCAAGATTCTAGAAATTAACCCACCTACTTCCTACCCTCCCATTTGTTCTGTTTCTCTTCTGCCTTCCTCTCCAGCTCTGGTTTTTGCTACAGGCAGGAAAATCAGTAGCAATGTTCATGAGTGAGTAAGAAGAATGCCAGAAAGAGAGCCGTGTCCTGATAGGAAAGAAAGAACCTTCAGCCAAATCATTTCAGTGTGGAAAGCCAGATCATCTACTCTACTCTCTGTGAAATCAAATCATAATGCAAACCAAGCTTTTGGCTTTCCTAATCCATGCTGCTTTATCCATGAGATGCGTGGTTCCCTTACAAAACAAAAGTGAAGACAGTTTCAAAAGTGGGCAATGTATTGTTCTAATCCCTTAGGTAGGTATTCAACCTTGAATATGGCTTCTGGTCTCTGGGCTTAAAAGTCTGGACTTTGCCATTTGAAACGGTGATGTCGTCTTGGTGCTCTTAGGGTTATGAAAGATGGTCCACTATATCTCCTCTTATCGCCAGCCTTATCCTAATTCCCATTAAGGCAATGCTGGAAAGAAAAAAATTTAATTGGGTAACAAGAATTTCCACTTTGGAAGCCATAACTACATATAGGACTGTTTTTTAAGAGCTTTGTATTAATTTTTTTTAGTACCAGGGACTGAGTACTACCACTGAGCTACATCCCTGGCCTTTCTTATTTATATTTTTTATTATTTATATTATATTTTATTTTGAAACAGGGTCTCACTATGTTGCCCAGGCTGGCCTCAAACTTGTGTTCCTCCTGCTTCAGTCTCCTAAACAGCTGGAATTACAGGTGTATGCTACTGTGCCTGGATTAATTAATTCATTTATTCATAAACAACCCTACAAGGGGAACACTATTTTATCAACCCTATGATACAGAGAGGGAATTCGGGTACAGAAAAGGTGAGTCATTTGTCCAAGGTCACACTGCTACTAGTAGCATTAGGATTTGAACCCAAACCTTTGGTCCCTGGAGAACTTGCCAAATGCTCATTTAATGTATCCTTGGCCAACTCTCTGCACTTGTGGACATCTTTGAATTCATGGATGAATGGGCTTAAGATAATATTGCTCTTAGCACAATGTACTTGGGTTTGAGTCTTAATTAAATATAATAATGTGCCAGGCCCCATGCACTGTTGACTCTTTGGGCCACTTTTATATAATGAATGAATTAATGGAGCATGCTGCCCTCTTGTGATGAAAATCACCCCCATGTGTCACCCCCATGTGAACTGTAGCTTTCTTGAATGCACATACTTCCTTCCTTTGGTCCAGTCTTGTGGCTGGGGATTGGGGATGTGCGACTATACATGAAGCTGTTGACTCTGTAGAGTCAAAACTCTTAACCTGCCATTCTCCAGGATGCTCCTAACCTAGGACTGTCAGTGAGGTTCACAGATATGACAGAGTCCTGTTGCTTTTAACATCATCAACATAGGAGAAAAATAAGAGGTTTTTTTCTGTGGAAATGCCAGGAACACAAAAAAGACCTCATATCATTTTGCTTGGCCTAGATTGGAACCACGTTTAACAGACTTGGCAGAAAGACGATCAGTTGCAAAGTGAACTGAAGGTTGCAAATCTATCAGAACAGAGGCACAATAAAACCAGCCAGAAGGCACGTGTTTGTGTTCCAGCTCCACCAGGAATAAATGTCTGACCTTGGGCGAGTTGCTTTTTTCTCTGATACCAGTTTCCAGGTGGGTAGAGTGAGGGGTTGAACTAAGTGATCTGGAGATCTTAGATGGGCCAGGTGCGGCATTCCACATTTGCTGAGCCCCCTTCCCGGAAGGTTTTCCTCTTTGCCTTTTTTCTTTTAATTTTTGTACACATCCTGTTTAATAAGATACATATTCATGTTACTAGTCCTCAGTTTCCTCATTCATGAAATAATTTCTACATTACAAGGCTATGGGAGGAAGTAGTTTCCATCAGACCTGATATTGCAGGGCTGAGTCAGGCCAGGTTTGTTTAGGCAAAGCAAGCACACAAGCACATGTCATCCAGGAAAACTGACTTTGAATGTCTTAACACATGCACATTAGTCATCACCTTGTACACTACCACCTAAATAGATGGCAATTTGTGGGCTTTTTAATTCTTTCCTTCAGCTATATTTGTTGGTATTGTGAGTCTTGGACACACATGTCCCTGTGCAGGCAGAGCCTGGACATTGTCTCTGCTGAATTGCAGGGGCAGGGAGTTTTATTCCTCCTTAGAGGAGACACTGATGGTTACATTGTTCTCTTTCACCTGTATATCTAAACGTTTTTTTAATCCCTAACAGTTTAAAAAGGAAATGAAATTTCATAGCAAGATATTTTAGCCTCAGTAATCCCACTGTGAAGAAATAACCATAAAGTTTTTAATTCTACCAAACAGTGTCTATAATAATCACAGCCAATCCAGAAACATGAATGTCTTAACAATTGGAACATAATAAGCAAATTCTCAAATTCATAGACTACTAATGATAATTTTAAAGACTATGGTAATGATGTGGGAAAATGTTTGATTAAGAACTGCAAATGGGCACTGGAATTATACCTATGAAAAACGATGTTCAGACAAAGCACAGGAGATGATATGTAAAAACTAAAGCTTTGGTAAGCTGATATACACATTTTCAAGGTTCCCTTTAACATTGTGATACCCCTTTTACAACAAAAATAAATGCACTGTGAGACAGAGGGAAAAATCAGGGAAGATTTTTTGAGACATTTTGACTTTTGTTATTGGTTACAAAAAGCACCCCAAGTGGTCTTCAAAACCTTGTGTTTATTTAATCTATTATTTTAAGTCTTTCTTAAATCACAGGTCATTTTTTCAGTGTGTAATGTCTCTAGAAGTCTTCAGTCAGTTGTATGTACAGTTCATTCAGTTTTCAGATGGAGAGAACAGTGCTGGAACAGCCCTGCTCTATAGCTGTGCCACAGGCCTCATGTGGTCACACAAGTCTTGGCCTCCTCATGAACCGAGTCTGCTTTCATTGAAATGCCCCTCCATGGTCATAGTTTTGTCTTTCAGCTCCAAAGCAAGTTTCATCTTGTGTTCTTTTCTTCTTCTCCTCCTCCTCCTCTTGCTCCTCCACCCCTGTTTCTCACCCCCCCCTCCTCCTCCATCACATGCTACTTAGAAACAGACATACTGTACCACACCTGGAAAAATGTCTATGATCCCAGTGCTCCTGCCTGGTTCCAGAGCTGAAAGGAAATTGGGATATTGCTCACACCCATGTGCCTGGCTCTGTGCAGTGGTGCTGGCCTCTGCCCTACTATGCAATGAGGACAAGATACCACAAAGCTAGGATACTACAGGAACCTTGATGTCGAATTTTACTTTGAGAACTTCCACTGCCATATTTAGTCTTGTTGGAAAGGTCCCTCTAAGCCTAGGAGTCAGAGGGGAAATGAGAAAGGCTGGTTTTATAGTAACTGGTGGGTACAGAGGAGGAGACCCTCAGCCAGGCATACCAACTACTTTCTAGAACACCTTATTTCATCTTCTCTCAATAACCTCCTGAGTCAGTGCTCTTGGATTCCCATTTTTCACAGAAGATATCAAGATTCCAGCAGACCTAGGCTGGGCCCAAAGCCACGCATCAGGGCAAAAGCAGGCTGGAGCTCCTTGGAGCTAATTACACTTGGACACAGTGACTTTCTATGGCTTTTTAAATTGAGTTCCAAATCAGTGTGAACATGATATAAATGCAGGGATGAAGTACAGAAGCAATAGTTTCTTTCCTCAAATCAGCCAAGGCACACTATGGAAAGGAATGGTCAGTCATATCCCAAGTTCACAGAGCTCACTTTTTATATTTTCTGTTGTCTTTTTCATGATTAGGACAAGCCTGCACACCTGTGCTCAGTTCATCTGTGTGGTGGAGACCCTTTCTGGCAAGCTGGAAACCTGCTTTTGGTTTTATAAAAGGATCAGAATCTACCTTTCACCATGTAGAAGATGGAGGTGTTACAAATAGAACTTCAGACTATAACCACACAAATGGAGTCCCTGAGAGGTTGCGGTCTTGCTAGTCTTTAGAGCAATAATGTTCAATAGTTGCTGAGTAAATTTTAGACTTTCAAGAGTTTACATTTAGCTGTTTGATAAAATCTGAACTTTGTCCCCAGGAAGTGTGTTTCTTGGTAAGACTTGGTGAGTTTGTAGTCTTGAGTCTGTGCTCTGTGTTCCTCACGCCCTTGGCCTTCAGCTCACCTTGAGGATTTCCTTGCCCTTTGCAAGAGGATCTACTGCCCAGACTGCTGCCTCAGAGGGAGATGACCAGGTGAATATCTGGGTCTGGGGTGGGAGACACACTGGAGGAAGCACCACAGCAGTGCCTTTAAGGGAATCATCACCGTACGGTGGTCTGAGCTACAGGATATCCCCCATAACCTGCTGAATCGCACCCTCCCTAGCAGGCTGTGTATGGAGCCAGGCTTGAACCTAGAACACTGTGGCTTTCTAGGAGGGACCCCTTACCCTTCCCATGCTGTCCCCTCTTGCCTCAGGACCACCTTGTCCTCCATCCATCAGTGAACAGCCAAGGAAGGTAGTGGACCTGGCAGGACCTACTGTGTGCTGTGGTGAATGCATGAAATTGGGCCACTCCATGTGTCCTGAGCCCAGCCAGCACAAGAGCCCCCCCCCCCCGTATGGATTCAGAGGCCAGATGGAGCAGCCTCAGATAGTGCCTCCACCTTTTCTTGTCCCTTGGTAGGTGGAGAGGACCGTGCCAGACCACACTTAGGATGCCTCTGGCCTCCCTTCTTCAGGCCTCCCCCTGGAGCACTTTATCCAGAACGTTCTCCACAGTGCATTGAGTCAGGCTCACAGCACACCAGGCCAAGTCCCTCCAAACAATCCCAGCCCTAACATTTCAAAATGGTGAGCTTTTTAAATATTTTATTAACAAATGAGGTGGCCAAAGAACAAGTTCTCTTGTGATAACCCCACCCCACCTCACAGAGCATCCACCATGTGCCCCCCACAGTGGGGGGTCTAGCACACTTTGCTGGCTGAGTTCTCAGCAGGCTCCTCGAGTCTTCATTCACCCCCCCACCAGCTGTTGGGGGGCAGGAAGAGACTTCCCTTTTTTATTTCCTTTTTTGGTACCAGGGATTGGACTCAGAGGCACTCGACCACTGAGCCACATCCCCAGCCCTATTTTGTATTTTAGAGACAGGGTCTCACTGAGTTGCTTAATGCTTCGCTTTTGCTGAGGCTGGCTTTGAACCTGCAATCCTCCTACCTCAGCCTCCCCAAACACTGGTATTACAGGAGTGTGCCATCACGCCTGGCTGAGACTTCCCTTCCTAAGAGGGCAATGTAGAGAAAAGCTTCTGTGTGGTGTGAGTGCCAGGGCCACCAAGACAAGTCATGCCTATCCCTCTGGAGAACAGGAGTCCATGCTTCTTCCTGGGCAGGCACATTAGCTGTGGAGTGCAGTTGGGACAGGTAGAGTCCAGACTCGAAGCTCTATGTGATGAAGGCATTGTCACTGTCTTCCTCTTAGACTGGCCTAGAGAGCATCCTCTTATCTTGTCAGCACACAGACTCAGGACTGAGAAGCCTGTGATGAGCTCCTGACACCAGCTCCCCACAGGACCTTGGATGAGCCACATCCCCACATCCTACACCCTTCAGTATCCACAGCCATGAAGGGGACATCAGTACGTGGGGAAGTACTAAGGAGGGTGGATATTTCCTGTGCGTTGAGAACCTTCTTTCCGAGAAGCTTGGCACTGACTCTGCACCAGGTCCTCCACTCTCCCCTGAAGACAGCAGCGGTCAACACACTGGCTCTGGTTCTTAGGGCAGGCATCTGTGCCAGCTGAGGCTGGCCTTTTCTCTTCAGTCTTATTCCTCCAGCTTTGGATAAAATAATTACAGATACACAACGAAGTCTTCATAGTATAGAAAACCTGATACTGTTTTGCAGTGACTACCGCAGCTCACAGGGTGCACACTGTTTCTGCAACACCCTAACAGCTTAGGGTGGACATCACCACGGAGGTGGGCCTGCATCATTAGGAGTGTGCTCCAACAGGCCCCTGGCCGCATGCCCTGGGTTGCAGCCTGCTTGCCCTGACTGCACAGGGTGGCAGCAGCTGCTACGGGGCCTTCCAGGGCGAAGACCCAAGCATAGGAAAGTCCTCTCAGAAACAAATGATCCGCTTCTCATCTTCAAAGACTTTGGCCTCCTCTGGCTCTATCAAGTTCCCATTTAGACTAGTAGAAGGAGAAAAATAATTAAAATATATATATTTTTTTTAGTTGTAGATGGACACAATAACTTTTGTTTATTTTTTTATGTGGTGCTGAGAATAGAACCCAGTACTTCACACGTGCAAGGCAAGTGCTCTACCACTGAGCCACAACCCCATCCTGAGAAAAACAAATTTTACACACAGGAAAGCACTGGGGACTATTGGATGCTCCTTCCGTGTCCCTAACTCACTCTTGAGCATAACACAGCCCTCAAGGTAAGGAACAGGCTCTATTCAAGTGGTGCTTTGATACTAACATTAATCCTCTCCAGTCACTTTTGCTTTCATAACTGGGCATCTCACTAAGGTCACCTAGAGCCTCCAAAAGCCTGAACTTAGTGACATTTTTCTCAGGTCTTGTCTTCTGGGCTTTCACAGGCAGCATTTGACTGTCCTAACAGTTTCCCCTTTTTTTTTTTTTGCAGTAGCAGGGATTGAATCCATGAACATTGCGTGCTAGGCAAGCACTCTGCCACTCAGCTACATCCCCACAGTCTTTTTTATTTTAAGACAGGGTTGTAGCAAGTTGCTCAGGCTGGCTTCAAACTTGGGATCCTCCTGCTCCAGAGCCAGCTCTCCATCTTTGAAGCACTACCTTGCCTGGGCTTGATGTCATGTTTTCCGGGTTTCTCCTGTATCTGAGCACTCTGCCTCAGCCTCCTTTCCTGTACTCTCCATGTGACCTCTGACTACTGAGTTTCCTCCAGACTTGGGGCCAGGCCTTTTCCTCAGGCCTTCTCATCTTTGCCACAGCCTCATTCAGAGTTCAGTGGAGCCTGTTTCCTACCTTATGTCTTCAACTTGGAGTTTCCAGGCACCTCAAAGTGATAACACCTTCCCAGGATTCCCTTCATCAGTTGTGTCAGATAGGACCCAGGGTCCACCTTGACACTCTCCTCCTCCTAGCCATCCCTAGAATCCCTGCCTGGAATCTCTCTGTGGCCTCCATTCCACACTCTGGGCTGGGCACCCATCTGCTCTCAACCTGGACCACTGCAGTATCCCCCTGTCAGGCCCTTCATAAGTGCCCTAGTCTCAAATCAAGTTTCCCAGAAGGGACCTAAGTGGTCCCTATGCCTTGGAAATCTGACCACATCCTTCTCCTGCTTCAAACCCTTCAATGAACCTTCCATTACTTTTAGGATAAAAACCAAAATACATGATATGTAACTCACAGATCTTTTATGGCCTGGGCTCTGCCTGTCTCCTCTGCCTCCCCTTACCCTCTCACACAGTCTGAACCTTCTAATGCGGCAGCTTCTTGCCGTTCTCTGTGGACACCACACTCCCTCCTTCCCAGAGCCTGGGCATATGCTGTTCTCCCTACCTTGCAACACTCTCCTTCCTTCCCAGCCTAGCTGACTAACTTACTCACCTGTTTCATGATACTGGAGGTAGAACCCGGGGCCTTGAGCATGCTCGGCAAGTGCACTGCCTCTGAGCTGCACACTGGCCCCTGTGGCTTCGTTTAAATGCCACTTCCTTAGGAGACCTTTCCTGGACACCTGCTTTTGGCCTTCCCCCTAGGAGCACCCCTCACAATGATAGTTACATAACTCCTTAATGAGTTCCCCCCTCATCTGCCTCTCCCTCACTAGCTAGTGAGCCCAAGAGGGAAGATCCAATTTACCACAGATGCTCGGCACTAGCGGTGCCTGGCGCTCAAGCACTGTGTTCCTCAAGGAATGAATGAAAGATGCATCACTAGCCCCTGGGGACCCAGCTGTAACTACTACACAGGCTCTCCCCCTTCAGGAGCTCACAGGGTTGACACTGCCTCATGGGAGCTCCGTCTTCAAACACAAGAACTCTACTGAATAAATGTCAGTAGAAAAAAAGTCCAAGAAGATGCTCTTGTCAGTAGTGGCCTCAAGTGCAGTGTCCCTAAGCCCCAGGAGCCACAGCTCCCCTCCCAGTCCAGCACAGCCCTATGGCCTGCTGTGGCAGCTCCTGGACCAGGCCTAGTCCTTAGAAGCCATGCACAGAGAAATACCCTTTGGTAGCTCCCAGCACAAGCTAGGAACTGAAGGGAAGATGTCCCCAAGGCCAGTACCTGAGCCACCTGTCCTGTCACATGTCTGGATTGATGGCCAGTCCACCCTCTCCACCTGAACACAAGTGTTTACTCTCTGGATAGCATGCCTTGAAGCCAAAGACCCTTGGCCTTACCCAGATAGTTCCTTGTGTAGGAACAGTGCCCTTGAGGGACAAAATGCATGTGTTCAAGCTTGGCAAAATTAAAGCAGCTACAGACAACTGTCTCAACCAGCTTGGAAAAAGAGTGTGGGCCAACTGTGGTCTGCAAACTGCTCCTCTCTGCATTCGGTCCTCAGACACAGAATCAACAGGAAGCAGAGCCATCCCAGGGCAGAGGTCACAGTGTGAGTGTAGCTGGAGATGCCTGCAGGCCAGACGCTCTGGAGCTCTCCAGCACTTTCCAGGCAGAAGAGCCAGCTGTGAGAGCCTCATGGGAATAGATGCCAGCGTTGTCATATTGGATCTAGGCTCCATTCTCTACAACAGCATTTTTTAAAAATGCTTTTGACCATGTCCCCAAATAGAAATTAAATTCACCCACATGCATGCCTGAAGTTAGAATACCCTGCTATGCATGTCGTAGCCCAATATTCTTTCCTTTTCAATTTTATTTGAAAATAATGCAAGCTGCCCTGGGTGCAGTGGCACACACCTGTAATCCCAGCTGCTCAGGAGGATTGCAAGTTCAAAGCCAGCCTCAGCAAAAGCGAGGCACTAAGCAACTCAGTGAGACCCTGTCTCTAAATAAAATACAAAATAGGACTGGGGATGTGGCTCAGTGGTCAAGTGCCCTGAGTTCAATCCCTCAGTGCCAAAATAATAATAATAATAATAATAATAATAATAATAATAATAATACAATCTGCAAATCACCAGACTGCTTTTTTGCTCCACTGACCAGTTCCAAAGCAAAGTAAAACGCTATTCAAGGATCCAAGGCTGAAGACTGTACTTTGATTTTTTTTCTTGGCTGTGAAAGTCTTGAAGGGAGGAAGTAGTTAATAGGCAAGCACCCCCTGAGCTGAAGGACTGGGGTCATGGTGAGGCTGCCCTATGGATCTCAGAGAAGCCACAGTGGACACGTAACTCCCATGGTCAGTGTCCTCTACAGAAACCCAGCTCTGCCCTCTGCCAGCTTCTCCACAATGGTCTCTACCTTCACATTGGCAGGGGCTGTTGGAGACACCAGAGTCATGAGGACAAATATCCAGAGCACTGAAGAGTCTGCACACTGGGGCCCTCAGCTCTCAGCTCAGGCCAGCACTTTTGAGCAGTCAGGGCTCCTGCCATCAATTTAACTGCTGCACCTCTGGTGCCTGGCATGTAGCAGGTCCAGGCCTGGCGACTCTCATGACTACTGGGAAACACCTGTGTGTTCTATGAGCCACTCTCCCAGTATCTACCAGGCCTACCTCAGCCACAGAGTTGTTTCCAAGGGGCTATGGAGTGTGGGGTGGGGGGACCTTGTGGGAGACAAGGAAGACCTAGATGGGGCTCGATGTTATAAAGCAAAAAGTAGGGTCTTTTTTTTTTTTCCTTTTTTGCATTAGCATAAGTATGTTCTCAAAGCAGAACCAAGAATACAGGAAGAGCATACATCAGCTCAAATCCAGCCTGCTGGTGCCTCCTGAATCCCAGGATGCCAAGGAAGAGGGAGAGAGCTCTAAACTCCAGACCAGCACAGCCACCCCTAAGGCTCATGAGGTCCACCTCAGCAGGACTCCCTCTCACAAGCCAGTCTCTCATGCAACACCATGAAGGTCAAGGACAGGGGCCCAGGGCAGCAGAGCACAGGTGGTAGAGCCAGGAGGCTGGGCAGAATTCTACTTCTGCTCTTGCTGTGATCGTGGACAAGTTCTCTGCTGCTCAGGACCCCAGTTTCTACATCTGTATAGTGAAGCCAACACCACCACTCTAGAGGGTCATTGGATAGTCAGTGGAACTGCCCCATGTGGTGCTGTACACACAGACAGTAGTGCTGAGTCAAGAGTCCCTGTCAATATGGCAAGCAGACAACCTTACCAAATCTCCGTTATGCCAGTGTTGTTCTGTAAGGCCTCTGCCAGCTGGGCGGTCCCCGTGGCTGTGATCTGATTCTGGATGAGCCTGAAAGAAGAGCACACCTTGTGTCCAATACAGAATGCTGGGTGAAACCTGCCCCCTTCACAGGGAGTTGCAGGGACCAACAGGATCAGAGATGGGATTGGAGGTGGGGACCAGATCCTGTGACTCTTCATCAAGCTAAGGTAGCCTCACATGAGAATAATGAACAGCCTTTAAAATTTTTTTTCTTAGTGCCCATAATACATCTGTTGACTTAGATGTAAACAATGTCATACATGAAGAGGGGTGTGTGTACATGTGTGTAATACATGAGTAGGGGCAAGTGCATACGTTTGTGTGTGCATGTGTGTGTCTGAGAAAGAGAGACCTTTTTCATCATAGGAGTGCCCAACCAAAAAAGTATGGATATCACCCATCTGAACAAGAAATTCCAAGAAACATATCACCAGGGTAAAAGGTCATCCAAGGTCTCCTGGGTATCTCGGGAAACTGAGGGCAGTTTTAAATGTTAAATAGCTACTGAATGGTCATCCCTTCTTTGAGGGATCCAAAGTCTTCTAGAATGATACCACATCTTCCCACCATCCATAAGGGAAGACACAGAAACAATTCTGTTGCTGCCACTCCTGGGTCCTGTTGTAAAGCATCGATAATGGGGCCTTTTAAAGTGTCCCCACGCTGCTGAGTAGCAATGATGCAAATGAAAGTTTCTGGTAGAGCTGGGAAGGCCTGAACTTTCCTGAAATGCTGATCTAGGCAGTGATGATTCTAACCCAACCAGGAAATAAATGCAGAGCGAGGCACTGATGTATCTACCCTTCAGCCCAGGTTCACTTCTCACTCCTTACTACTAAACCTGACCCTTAGAAATCCTGGACACTGACTCAGAAAGGGGTTCTGCATGAGGGCTCTGCTCTCATGATCAATGAGGTCACAGAGATTCAGCATGAAGGGGCCTGCCCTGGAGGCAGGACCACATGGCAAGCAGGAGCTACTGTTACAGCTCTGACCCTGACAATCCTTTTCAGCTACAGAACCATAAAGCCTTACCGGTGCCTTAGTTGTCTCTGTAAAGTGGGAAGAAGAGTGGAACTTGGACATTTTTGCAGAAGGAACAAAAACAGAATCTGGAGGTGGGCACTGAGTTCTGCATCCACTTGAACTACTGTTCTCTTGTCGCCACCTTCATGGTGGCTGCCACTACCACCCCTGATGTCTCCGTAGGGACAAGGCAGCCTGCCCTCAACCAAGAAGTGGTGTGAGGCCAGGAAGAGGAAAGCTCCTACGGTCCCTAACAGGCCTGCAGTCCAAGCCCAATGGCCTGCCAGGGCTACCTTTGCTCGGGCCAGCTTGGCTGTGCACACAAGCAGCAACCAAGACTCCCCAGCCCTGCGCAAGCTCTGCACTCCCTGAAGGGGCTGGCCCAGCAACCTAGGAAAGGGCAGAAGAGAAGACAGCAGATAAACACAGAGGAAGGAAAATGGATGTAAAAGCACAGTCTGGCCTTTTTGAAGAAATTGACAATGTGGCTCTAAACTTACGAAAACGCAAGGCAACCAGACTGGCCAAGATAACCTGAGAAAGAGCAAAACTAAAGGGTTTGCACTTCTTGATTTCACAAGTTCTTATGAAGCTATAGTAATCAAGACAGTAAGGTCTGACATGATGACAGATACATGCACGCTGATATATGCCTATAATCTTAGTGACTTGGGAGGTCGAGGCAAGCGGATCACAAGTTCAAAGCCCGCCTCACCAACTTAGCAAGGTTCTAAGCAACTTAATGTGACCATGTCTCAAAATAAAAAATAAAAAGGGCTGGATACGTGGCTTAGTGGTAAAGTGCCCTGGGTTCATCCTGGTACCAAAACTTAATTAATTAATCAACAGATTAGAATAGCGTCTAGACATACATTTCTGATCAACTTATTTTTTTAATCTAATTTTTTTAAAAATTTATTCTAATTAGTTATATATGACAGAAGAATGCAATTCCATTCATATTACACAAATAGAGCACAAATTTTCATGTCCCTGGTTGCACACAAAGTAGAGTCACACTATTCATGTTTTCATACATGTACTTAGGGTAATAATGTCCATCTCATTCCACCATCTTCCACCTATCCTCCCTCCCTTCCCCTCCCTCCCCTTTGCCTTATCTAAAGACCCTCCATTTCTCCCATGTTGCCCCCCAACCCCATTATGAATCAGAATCCTTATATCAGAGAAAATATTCAGCATTTGGTTTTTTGGGGATTGGCTTACTTTACTTAGCATTATATTCTTCAACTTCATCCATTTACATGCAAATGCCATGATTTTATTCTCTTTTAATGCTGAGTAATATTCCATTGTGTATATATACCATATTTTCTTTATCCATTCGTCTACTGAAAGAGTATCTAGGTTGATTCCACAATTTAGCTATTGTGAATTGAGCTGCTATAAACATTGATGTGGCTGTGTCCCTGTAGTATGCTGTTTTTAAGTCCTCTGAGTATAAACCAAGGAGTAGGATAGCTGGGTCAAATGGTGGTTTCATTCCCAGTTTTCCAAGGAATCTCCATACTGCTTTCCATATTGGCTGCACCAATTTATAGTCCCACCAACAATGTATGAGTGTGCTTTTTTCCCCATAGCCTTGCCAACACTTTTTTATTCTTAATAGCTGCCATTCTGACTGGAGTGGTTTTGATTTGTATTTCTCTAATTGCTATAGATGTTGAACATTTTTTCATATATTTGTTGATTGATTGCATATCATCTTCTTAGAAGTGTCTGTTCAGTTCCTTGGCCCATTTATTGATTGGGTTATTTGGGGTATTTTTGGTGTTAAGATTTTTGAGTTCTTTATATATTCTAGAGATTAGTGCTCTGATATGTGTGTGGTAAAAATTTGCTCCCATTCTGTAGGCTCGCTAGTCATTTCACTGATTGCTTCTTTTGCTGAGAAGCTTTTTAGTTTAAATCCATCCCATTTATTGAGTCTTGACTTTAATTCTTGCTCAATAGGAGTTTTATTAAGGAAATAGAGGCCTAATCTGAGATGATGGAGATTAGGGCCTACTTTTTCTTCTATTAGTCACAGGGTCTCTGGTTTAATTCCTAGGTCCTTGATCTACTTTGAGTTGAGTTTTGTGTATGGTGAGAGATAGAGGTGTAATTTCATTTTGTTGCATATGGATCTCCAGCCGGGCTGGAAGCTCCAGCCAGAGCAGTCCCTTCATGAGCACAGTAGAGGGATAAGGACATTAAAGGAACCCATAGTTTGGGAGGCTCAAGGTGTGTCTGGGTACAGAGCAATTAGATATCAAAGACATTGTCTGGCAAACCTGAAGAACTTGCTGCATGATACCCATGTGTACCCATGTGTGGGGAAAGAAGCTGCCATCTCTCTAGGTGCTTGTGGAAGACGAAAAAACCATTTTGCAGCCATTGAGTGGGGGCCCAGCAGCCAAGGGGGCTGATTCCTGGCAAACCCCAGTTTGGCCCCAAATACAGGCCCATTAAACACATGCTGCACCACACAGAATGTGCTTAAGTGACCAGGAGAAAATCAAACATGGAAAGAGGTTTACACAGGGAACAACTAGTCAAAGAAACCCACCTGGCTCTACCCTCCCCCTACAATCTGACTGCTTGCAGGACCAGCTGAGAGAGATGCATCTGACCAGAAACTCAGAAGGGTGGGGGCACGAAGGGTTGTTTGGAGACCAGGAAATGTGGGGTCTGCAGGTGATGTAGGGGACTAAGGATTGGATCCTCCAGCACAGGAATGGAACCCAGGGGAGATCCTTGGGGTACAGTCTTCCAGCATGGACCAGAAGTACTAGGCGCTGGAGGTGCACTGATTTAAAATCTCCAGACCAGTTAGCAATCAGTAAAGAGCCTGGAGCCCGCCGAAGCCTAAACCTTGCCTCCAGGAACTCCTCCTGGAATCCTAGCAATCAAGAGGGTAGAACATCACACTCCAGAAGATCCACCTAAAACTGCTGAGAAGAGAAGCTGAAAATGTTTTGAACTCCAAGGGAAAGAATTTTTAACTTTTCATCAAGATTTGTTTTCTCTCTCTCTCTCTTTTTTTTTAAATTCCTTTTCACTGTTTAATTGTGACCTTCAAGGTACATGGACATTTATACAGTCACCTTTTTGTTTCTGCTTCTCATCTCTAGAATTTTTGAAGCTAGTTATTTTAAATGGATTTTTTTGTGTGAACTAGCATATTTAGTATATTTTAGTTTTGTTTTGTATTCCTTTATTTTTGTTTTAATTTTTTTTAAATTTTGGTTTATTTGTATATATATATATTTTTTTTTCTTCTGTTTCCCTTGACTCTCACTTTTCTTCTGCTAACAGCCAATCTCTACTGTTTTTATCTTTCACTCTTCCGTTAACCCTTTTCTTCTGTTTTCTCTCCTCCCACATAACCATCACATCCTATATCACTTCTGTTCTCTCCCTGTCCACCATTTGTAAATGTAAACCCTTTTGCAAACTTGCTGTTTTTATTGTAGGCAATAACTGATCCTATCATTTGTTTATTGTGATAATTTACAGCATTAAACCAAATAGTAGGAGCTATTGGTTTAATGCTGTAAATTGTTTGCATGGTTGTTGTTATTATTTTCTTCCCCCAAACAGTGAGGTACTAGAAACCTTCAGGGACACTATAAATACCCAGGGTAGAAACTCTACTGCCTCAGATCCATACTGTTAGATGGGTAGTACACAAACAACATGAAAAACCAAGGGAACAATTGCCCCAAACAAACCAAGATACTCCACTAATAGAATCTATCAATCCCACAGTGGAAGAAATGTCAGGAAAGGAGTTTAGCATGTACATAATTAAATTGATCTGCAAAGTAAAGGATGCTGTAAGAGAACAAATACAGGCAGCAAATAATCACTTCAATAAAGAGAGATTCTGAAGAAAAATCAAACAGAAATCCTTGAAATGAAGGAAACAAACCAAATTAAAAAATCAATAAAAAGCATCACCAAAAGACTAGGCCACTTGGAATATAGAACCTCAGGCAATGAAGACGAAATATATAACCTTAAAAATAAACTCGACCAGAGAGAGAAGATGTTAAGAAACCATGAACAGAACTTCCAGGAAATATGGGATAACATGAAAAGACCAAATTTAAGATTTATTGGGATAGATGAAGGTGCAGAGATATAAACCAAAGGAATGCACAATCTTCACAATGTAATAATGTCAGAAAATTTCCCAAATGTAAAGAATGAAATGGGAAATCAAATACAAGAGGCTTATAGGACCCCAATGTGTAAAATTACAACAGATCCATATCAAGGCACATCATAATGAAAATACCTAGCAGACAGAATAAGGATAGAATTTTTAAGGGCTGTAAGAGAAAAATATTAGATTATATATAGGGACAAACCAATATGGATATCAGCTGATTTGTCAACCCAGACCCTCAAATCTAGGAGGTCCTGGAATAACATATATTAAGCTCTGAAAGAAAATGGATGCCAACCAAGAATCCTATATCCAGCAAAATTAAGCTTCAGATTTAAAGATGAAATAAAAACCTTTCATGATAACCAAAAATTTAAGAACTTCACAACCAGAAAGCTTGCACTTCAGAATATTCTCAACAAAATACTCCATGAAGACAAAATGAAAAAAGAAAACCCAGAGAAGGGAAGAACTACACTAAAGGAACAGTCAATCAAAGGAGAAACTAATTCAAATTAAAAACTAGAAATAAACCAAAATGACTGGGAACACAAATCATATCTCAGTAATAACCTTGAACATCCATGGCCTAAACTCATCAATCAAAAGACACAGACTGGCAGATTGGATTAAAAAACAAGGCCCAACAATATGCTGTCTCCAAGACATTCCCAGACTGAAGGTGAAAGGATAGGAAAAAACATATCTTCACATGGATCTTGTAAACCAACAGGGGGATTTCTATCTTCATATTAGATAAAGTGGTTTTCAAGCCAGTATTAATCAGAAGGGATAAAGAAGGCCATTTCATACTGCTTAAGGGAATCATACATCAACAAAACATATCATAAATATTTATGCCTCAAACAATTAAGCATGTACATATATCAAACAAACACTTCTCAATTTCAAGAATAAAATAGATTACAACATAATAATTCTGGGTGACTTAACTTACCTCTCTCACTACTGGGTAGATCCTCCAAACAAAAACTAAACAAACTATAGAACTAAATAATATAATAATTTAGACTTAACAGACATATGTAGAATATTTCATTCATCAATGACTGAATATACCTTCTTCTCAGAAGCACACGGATCCTTCTCTAATATAGACCATGTTGGCATACAATTGTAATATTACCTTAATATACTTTTAGCATCTGTAGGGTTATTTTGATAGGTCCCTTTCATTGATATTAATTTCTATATTCTTGGTTTTTTTCTTGATTAGACTTATTTGATTTTTATCAATGTTTAGCTGTATTATTTCTTCTCTAATTCATATATTTCTTCTCCTACTCTTATTTTTACCTTCCTACTACTTAATTTGAAAATGATTTGTTATTCTAGCTTCTCTCTGTTATAAATATTCATCTGAATACTGTTTCATCCCAGAGATCCTGATATTTTAAGCTTTTATTATCACTGAGTTCAAAGCACTTTTTATTTACTTTTCTTGTGCTTTTTTCCTTGACCTCAGAGATATTTATAAGTGCACCATTTAATTTTGAAATAGTTGATGTAGGGTTCTATATATCTTAAAGTGATTGATTTATAATGTAATAAAACATGCAGAAAACACAGTCCACCTGATTTCAAATTTTAAAAAAGAAATGCTTTTTATATTGATTTTATTAATTACATACATGTTGAAATTCATCAAATTTCAATTGCATACTTCAAATATGTGCATTTTATTGTACTTCGGATTTACCTCAATAAAGCTATGGAAAAAAGAAAAAAAATATATCTGGGGATGTTGCTGAGTAGTAGAGCACCTCTGGATGCAACCCTCAGTATGTATGTATAAATAAATAAATCTCAAAATGGGTTATAGACCTAAAATGAGAGAAAAACTATAATATAAAACTTAACAGAAAACAGGTGTAAATTTTTGTGACCTTGGATTACATAATGGTTTCTTTTTATATTTTTTTATTTTTTTGATACCGGGGTTGAACCCAGGGGTGCTCTACCACTGAGCCACATCTTTAGTCCCTCTCCCTTTTTGTTTTGAGACAAGGTCTCATTAAATTGCTTAGGGCCTCACTAGGTTGGTGAGACTAGCTTTGAACTTGCAATCCTTCTGCCTCAGCCTCATGAGCCACTGGGATTACAGACATGCACTATTGCACCTGGCTAGGTTCTTATTTATTAAATAACACTCTCAAGGCACAAACAACGAAAGAGGAAATAAAAAATTTCAACTTCATCAAAATCAAAAACTTCTATGCTTCAATGGTTGCTATCAAGGAAGAGGAAAACCTCAAACACACAGAGAAAATACTTGCAAATCATTTGTCCAATAAAAGTTTAGATGGGCGCAGTGATACATGCCTGTAATACCAGCAGCTCAAGAGGCTGATACAGGAGGATCATGAGTTCAAAGCCAGCCTTAGCAATTTAGCAAGGCCTTAAAACTCAGGGAGACTCTGTCTCTAAATAAAATGCAAAAAAAAAAAGGTGGGGGTTTAGGATGTGGCACAGTGGTTAAGTACCCCAGGGTTTAATCCCCATTACAAAAAAATAAAAAAAATAATAAAAGTCTAGCAACCAGCATAAAGAACTCCAACACTACAACTCAGCATTAAAAACAAACCAGTTTAAAAATAGGCCAAGGATGTGGAGACATTTTTTCAGTGAAGACATACAGGTGGCCAACAGGGGCAAAAAGAGATGCTCGACACTGTCAGCAGGAAATGCATGTCAAAACCACAATATGGTGTTACTTCACACCCACTGGCATGGCTAGACTCAAAAAGAGGGACCACAACAAGCGTTGAGGAAGATATGGAGAAGTTGGAATCCTCCTATGTTGCTGGTGAGAACATAAAACAGTCATTTTGCAAAGCACTTGGTGGTTCCTCAAAAAGTTAAACATAGAAGTGCCATATGACCCAGCAATTCTATTTTTAAGTATATACTCAAGTGAAATGAAAATACATTTGCAAAAATACTCACAGTGGCATTATTCACACAGTCAAAAAGTAGGAACCACCCAACCACCATCAAATGACATATATCCATACTATGGAGTATCATTTGCTATAAGAAAGTAATTAAGTACTGATACATGCTACAACAAAGATTAACCTTGGAAACTTACGCTAGTGGAACAGAGACAAAAGCTCACATTTATCTGAATTGCCAAGAATAAGCAAATTCAGAGACAAATTAGTGTTTGTCAGGGGTCGAGGGAGGGGAAGGCTGGGCATAGCTGCCTAAGGCATAAAAGGGTTTTTCATTGGGGAGTACAGGGCAGTGAAAATGTTCTAGAATAGATCATTATGGTTGTGTAACCTTGAGAATATACTAAAAAATCCTCTAAACTATATACCTCAAAAGAGTGAATTTTGTATATGTCAATTTTATCTTTAAAAATATGAAAATCACAGTCTGGAAATTTTGGGGCTGAGTTACCATAAATGCTTCAATGTCTGGTTGACTTTCAGCATTTCTGCAAAGCTCTCGGCCACTTCATCATTGAGTTCATTTTGGGTCAGCCTAGAAAAGAGAGGAAGTGATTACTCAGGAGGGTTGAATTGGAAGACATTGTTAGTGAGTTCACAGAAGCCAGAACCAGGCCTGGGTCTCTCCAGCTCTGCAGCTAGTTGCTTGCTGAGAAGGCAGCAGAGTGCAGGCTCCTAGCAGCCCTCCACCCCACACATATATGGAAACTCATTTCTAGTGCAGGTCCTGCTCTGAGTTCCCACTTCGTAGCCCCCTGCCTGCCCAGGAGCCTGCACTCCTCACCCTCACTGAGCCTCCAATTTCACAGAAGAGAAAGCCACAGAGAACCAGGGCCAGGGCCTGGACTTGGGTCTCCTCCAGCTCCAAGACCCAGGAACATCACTGACAGGTGCTTGTCCAAGTCAAGATGAAAACCTGGGGAAACCCACCAACTGCATGGTAAAGTGTGCTCAGTGCTGTGCTCTGAGGCCAGTGGCAAAGGACCCAGGTTCAGTGACTGAAAGTTCAGGAAGCCTCTCAATTGCTCTTAAAACCAGCAGTGGTCTGGACAAGCAAAGGAGTTCACGATGTAACTAGGGTCGGACCCTCTTTTTCAGTGGATGAAGGAATAATGAGGATAATGGAATAGTATACTGTTTTAAAAAGTCTTCCCCTGAAGGGCCATGTGATCACTATCCAAATCTTTTTTGTTTTTTTTTTTTTTTGGTTGGGGGGAGTACTGGGGATTGAACCTGGGCACTTGACCACTGAGTCACATCTCTAGCCTTATGGGAACTCATTTATTTAGAGACACAGTCTCACTGAATTGTTAGGCCGGCTTTGAATTCTCTATCCTCCTATCTCAGCCTCCCGGGCTGCTGGGATTACAGGCATGTGACACCGCATCCAGCACTATCCAAATCTTAAATGTATTTCCCTTAAGACAAAAGTCAGGTGCAAAGATATGTACAGCAGAGCTTTCTACCTTGCAGTGTACACTGTGATATTAGCTGTCAAAATGCAAAACTGGAATAATTTAAAGAACTGGTAAAATAATGAACATCTATGGAACATTGTGTAGCCTTAGAGAGAGTGAGATAGATTGAACAAAGAAGATGGCAGAGGGCACAGTATTTGAATGCTCTTACCAGGCATGGTGGCACACAATGTAATTCCAGGGTCTCAGGAGGCAAGGCAGGAGGATGGCAAGTTTGAGGCCAGTCTCACAACTTAATGAGTCTCTGTCTTAAAATTTTCATTTATTTGTTTGTTTGTTTGTTTACCTATTTATTTATTTATTGAGACAAAAATCTGTTTTATCTTACATTTCCCTGATTGCTAGGGATGTTGAACATTTTTTCATACAACCATTGACTATTTGTATTTCTATTTTGAGAAATGTCTGTTCTTTTGGCTATTTATTGATTGGTTTATTTGGATTTTATATTAAGTTTTTTGAGTTCTTTATATATTCTGGATATTCATCCCCTGTCAAGGGAGTAGCTGGCAAAGATTTTCTCCCATTCTGCAGATTCCCTCTTCACACTCCTGTTTCCTTTACTGTACAGAAGCTCTTAAATTTGATTCCATCTCACTTATTGATTCTTGGTTTTATTTTTTTGAATTTTAGGTATCTTGTTAAGGGAGTTAGAGACTGCAAAAATGTGTTGGGATGACTATGTTTTCTTTTAGCAGTTGCAAAGTTTATCATCTAATTTCTAGGTCTTTGACCCATTTTAATTAAACTTTTGGGCAGGGCGAAAGATCGGGATCTAGGTCCATTCTTCTACATCCAGTTTATCCAGTACCATTTGTTAAAGAGGCCATCTTTTCTCCAACATATGTTTTTGGCACTTTCACTGTGCCCAAATGAAATTATTGTATAATGTGGGTTTGTCTCTTTATCTTCTATTCTATTTCACTGGTCTTCATGTCTGTTCATTTGTTTTTAGTTGTAGTTGAACATAATAACTTTATTTTATTTATTTTTCTATGTGGTGCTGAGGATCGAACCCAGTGCTTCTCACATGCTAGGCAAGTGCTCTACCACTGAGCCACAACCCCAGCCCTTCCTGTCTGTTTTGATGCCAATACTATGTTGTTTTTGTTACCAAAGCTCTGTAGTATTATTTGAGATCAGGAGCGAAACCTAATGTCATAAAGGGACATGTCAAATATGTACAACAGACAGCTAAGATATTTTTAAATCCATTTGCTAAATGCTCTTCTACTTTGTATGTATTTGAATATATACAGAAAAATGGTTAGAAAGAAAAAAGTCATATTTAGAAAACATGAGAGAGGTAGTTTCAGTTCCTACTTTCAAACTTTCATCCAATATTTTCAGTCATACTTGTTTTTTCTTCAAAAAAAAAGCATATGTTACTTTTCAAAATGTTCAAAGATTTTTTTGAGGGAAAAGAATTAAAAAATGCATTTACTGTCCAGTAGATCTAGCATCAGAACACTCATAAAGACAACACTGGCATTATTTTCGGTAAACATCTGAGCAGAATCTAATACTGGGCCCTGGGTGGATGAAATAGAGGGTGTAATGCAACCTGCTCACCCATAAGGAATTTATGATACAGGAAAGTAAATAAAGGAACAACAAAAAGCACTCTCAGGTGGCACCATCCACTTAGTAAGTGCCCTGGAGTGCAGGGAGGAAGAAGCCAGGACTGGGGCTTCCAGTGACAGGTGATGGGTGACAGATGAACAGGGGCACTGAAGGCCAAATGCTGATGCAGAGACCTGGGAAGGCAGGAACTGGACCCTGCTAGGCGTATGGAGGATGTTCTGGGGGGATTCCTGGCAGTTCCAGTGGCCAGCCTTCTGGTTCTCCTGAGGCCAAGGATGGCAAAAAGGATAAGACCGTAAACCCATAAGTTGCAGGCCCATTTCCCCAGCTGTTTCTGAAAACAGCTGTTTTTCTTCTCTGGGAGGAAATTAAATGAGCCATTGCAATTGAGAGGCACCTTTTTAGTAAAGATTCCAGGCTGTGTGTAAGCAGTCCCTGGAACAATTACCACGGCCCAACCCTTCAAAATGACTGGCCATTACCAGAATATCTTCAGTGTCGTATTCTGCTGCAGGGCCCTGGCAAGGCTCTTTCCTCCTTCCGTGGAGATACAGTTGGCTGCAAGACTAGGAAGGAAAACAACTCATTAGAGACAGGTTCACATTTGGCCTTGGCATCAATACCGAAACAGTGGGGAAGCCTCGTCTGGATGTGGCACCTTCCAGGCCAACCTGGGGCAGCACGTGGAAGAGCTCAGTCATGTCAGCGGCCGCCCAGGCCTTGCTGCTAAAGAGCCACGCTCAGGATCTGAGGACAAGCACAAGACTGAAGACCAACTGCTCCAGCAGTGTCCAGACAGGTAAAGGACATAGAACTCAGGTTTTTACACGCAGACTAGAGGCTAAGGAGGCCAGGGCACTCTGCCACATTTGCGGGCCCCATCAATGAGAACCTAAGAAGTTTCTCCTGCTATTACTCCCACCGTCTTGGACTCCCTTCAATGGCAGTTGGGACAGAGGTAGAGCTTGGGAGACACCAAGGCTCCAGGATTAGGCCACAGGCCTGAAGGAGGGATGGGAAAGGGGAACTCCAATTCCAGAGGGGAGGGGTCCCCTCTGTCCCAGCACCATCATGAGGGAAAAGGGGCAGGAATCTATCAACTAGCATTCCTTTCAGTTTTATCTAGACTTAGGAATTCCTCCCTGACCTCCAACGGCACTTGAATGGCTGCAAAATGTCACATCTTGATCTAGTTGGTGGCTACATTGGTGTGAGTCTGCTAAAATCCTTGAGCTGAACACTTAAAAATAATGTACTTTATTGTTTCCCTCTTGCACATCAAGAAAAAAAATTAGAGAAAGAAAAAATCACACCAGCAAATCCCTGCCAAATTTGGAAATCCACCAGCCCTCTCCCCGCCAGCTCCTCCCCTGGAGAGCTCAGAATGGCCAGGATCCCTGTGGGCCTTGGAGCCCCAGGCACAGCTCTTACCTTAGATTGCTCAGGCTGGGGTGGTTCTTCAGAGCCTCTGCGAAAGCTTTGGCTCCTTCATCCCCTATTTGATTGCCCCACATCCTAAGGAAGAGATAGATAGCTCAAGTTAGCTCCTCCCACTCGGCCAGACTCCCCCTTCTTTTCTGTCAGTACAGGCAGCTGTTTCACTCAGTCCCTGGAGCTGTGGCCTGGACACCTATTTCTCATGTTGGCCCCTAATGGACTGCTCTGGATTTCCAATGCAAGGGAGAAGCATAGAGAATAAAGAGCCCCGGGCACAGTGGTGCACCCTGTAATCCCAGCCGCTCAGGAGGCTGAAGCAAGAGGATTGGAAGTTCAAAGCCAGCCTCAGCAATGGTGAGGTGCTAAGAAATTCAGTGAGACCCTGTCTCTAAATATTTAAAAGGGTTGGAGATGTGGCTCAGTGGCTAAGTACCTCTGATTTCAACACCTGGCACCAAAAAAAAAAGAGAGAATAAACAGCAGTGGAGACCTTGTGAACAGATGTTGTCAATCAGGAAGTTGCACAATTAGAGACCAGGTCTCACTGCAAAGTTTTGGAGAGCTGCCAGTTGAGAGTCTCAGCTCCTGCATGTCACCTTCAGAGTACAAAAGTCCATGCTGGCCTGAAAGGACAGCCATGTGCAACACTGAGTGGTGCAAGCAGCACCTGCAAAGTGTCCTCAGGATGAAAGGGTCAGGACCCCTGGGCACCAACTGCACCAGCAGCACTCTTTGTATGTAGAGAGGAATGTCAGGAAGTCAGGCACCAAGGTGGTGGGCAGCTGCAACAATGAAGCTGACTTTTGTCCCCAGAATGGGTGATCTGAGATCTGGCTAACATGGTCTGCATGGTAAGGTGCCAGTCTCCCATCCTGGCTCTGCCACCTACTACCTGTGGATCCCTGGAAAAATGACATAACACGGTGGGCCTCAGTCTCCTCATCTGTAAAATGGGTATGATAAGAGCATTCCCTCATAGAGTGGTTGTGTGTGAGGATGTGTAAGTTAACAGACGCAAAGCATTTAGAACACCATCCAGCCTGTAAAAAACGTCAGCTATTCCTAATAGGACAAGGGGCCTCCATTTACAGAAAGCAGTCTGCCCGGCCCACTCACAACACAACCATGGCTGCCTCAACAACAGGTCCAGCAGCTGCCTGCCTGCGTCCTTCCAGGCAAGGCCTGCTGCTGCCCCTGAACAAGAGTTTTAAGTTTTTGCTTAAAAAATGCAAAACTATACAACTGAATGGTATCAAATGTTTAATAAGGTGGCAAACTACTCATGACCTGAGAGTAAGTGAAAAATGAAGGATAAAATTCTGTACATGTAGTCTGACCTCTACCCTGTTAAAAAAAATAATAGTGGGGGAAAGAGAAAGTGGGAGTGCTTCAATAGTCTCAAATGCTACCAGTAATTATTTCTGAAAATAAAATTACTTTTTATATTTTCCACAGTTTTAAAATAAAATTACCATTATTTTTATAATCCCATAGAATTATAATGATACAGTTCAGAAGCTTCTTAACCTCAATGAGATGCCACCTGTCATCCACTAGGATGGCAGTTACTATTAAAACAAGTGTTGGTGAGGATGCCGGGGAGCAGGATGGGAATGTAAGACGGAACAGGCACCTGGAGAACAGCACAAGGGCTCCTTGAGAAATTAACAATAGAATCATCACATAATTCAGCATTTCCAAAAGAATTAAAAGCAGGATCTCAAAGATTATGTCTTTGTATGCCTTTGTTCATAGGAGCCTTATACACAATAATTTGTGACAGTTAAATATGGAAGCAACCAAATGCTTGCTGCTGGATGGGTGGATGAGCTATCCCGTCAAAAGCCTCAGCTCCTGACTGTCTCAGAAAGGAACTACCCGTGTGTCACCTTCAGGGTACAAACATACATACAATGGAGCATTATTCAGTCTTAAAAAGGAAGGAAGCGCAGGGCAAAGTGATCCACGCCTGTAATCCTAGAGGCTCAGGAGGCTGAGGCAGGAGGACCTCAGCGATGGTGAGGCACTAAACAGCTCAGGGAGACCCTGTCTCTAAATAAAATACAAAATAGGGCAGGGGATGTGGCTCAGTGGCTAAGTGCCCCTAAATTCAATCCCTGGTATGCCCCCACACACATCAAAAAAAAAAAAAAAGGAAGGAAGGAAGCTGGCATGTCACATGACCAACCTTGAGAATATCATGTAAGCTGAAATAAGCCATCACCAAAAGACAAGCACTATGTGATTCCATTTACAGGAGGTGCCCAGAGTAGTCAAATTCAAAGAGACAAAAAGCAAGGGGAGGGAGGAAAGGAGAGTTACTGCTTAATGGATGAAGAGTTTCAGTTTTGCAAGATAAAAAGAATTTTGGAGATGGATGGTGGTGATGGTTGCGTAATGATATGAAAGTACTTAATCCCACTGAACTGTACAATTAGCAATGGTGAAGATGGTCAATTTTATATATATTTTACCACGATTTAAAAAATTGAAAGAAAAAAAACCTTCAGAGGATAGATTTCCTTAAAGTAAGAGCATCTGCCTGTGTTAACCATCACATAGAGCTAGAATAACTCCCTCCATTTGCTGGTGGCAATAATGCTGAGTTTGCATGAGTTAATTAGAAAAGTCTGTGCAGTCAGATTTATAATCAACCCTGGGTCTTCCCACACCATTTCCATGAAGAAGCTGCTGGTACATCTCTGTTTCTGCCTCCTCACAGCCAGACCCAGCAGTCCTGCTACATTGATGTACAAAAGACCATTGGGCACCCACATACACCCAGCAGGTCACACACCCCTTGTGTGCGTCCCTTTCTACTCACCCAATCTCAGAGATGGATGTACTGTTCTTCACAGCCAGGGCCAGCCACTTCGCTCCTTCGCTAGATATCTTGTTTTTCCCCAGTCTGCAGAAAATCCCCGCACAGTCAGCCTCCAGCTGTGTGGTAGGGACTCCAATACGGGCCTCCCTCCTCCCCGGCATGGAGCCCCTCCCAGCCCCTCTTGCCAGTCTGTTCCTGCTCCTGGGATGTACAGCAGCCAAGCCCTGGGCCTCCTCTTAGGAAATCACCTGAAGCCTTGGGGATAGCCAGTCAGGGCTCCTCTGCAGGGGATGGCCCACAATCTCTGCAGAAAGTTAGTGACCTGAGCCCTCCTGGGCTTCTTTCTTTTTTTTTTTTAATATTTATTTTTTAGTTCTTGGCGGACACAACATCTTTGTTTGTATGTGGTGCTGAGGATCAAACCCGGGCCGCACGCATGCCAGGCTAGCGCGCTACAGCTTGAGCCACATCCCCAGCCCCCTCCTGGGCTTCTTTACATGACCTCAGGACCATCCATTCCACCAGGAGGCCTGGAAGTGCCCACTTCAATTGCTCATGCTCAAGGGGTGCTTCCATCGCCAGGTGGAACAAGGCACTCTGTCACCTTTGGCAGGGCATTTCTATGACAGGGCCAAGGATCAAGCTCTGGCTTGCCATCACATGGTAAGTTCCCTGAGGGTGGAGACAGATCTTTTTCTCTGGTATTCGAGAAAGGGCGATAGGTCTTTCTGCTTGGTCAGTCTTTAATGAAATTGAAGTGCCAAGCTTTCCCTGCCTCCTGCCCCCTTCCCTCAGCTGGCTGTCCCTTCCAAAATCTGAGCCTCTCGCCTGGTCATGCTTTCTCTGCAGAACAAGCTCACTTTCCACACAACAGGTCTCCTGCATTTGACCAGTATGGTCCTGGGGCAGGCAGAAGACTTGAGGATAATGGCTGTTTACAGTGACATTTATTCTTCTAATAACGGAAGGGTTACCCAAAGAATCGAAGAAGAAAAGAAGCTACTAAGGAACTTCACACCAGACCCCACTTACTTACTTCAGGTGGGTGAGGGCCTTGCATTCATCCAAGATTTGGGCGACGTACCTGGCTCCCACATCTGTGATCTGGTTGTTGTATAAACTTGAAGAGAAAGCACAGTCAGGTCACTTCATGACTCCCAAGGTCATATGAACACCCTTTCATGTGTGCTGCTTACTGAGTTTCAAAGTGTGTTGAAAGGACACACAGGACTGTGTGGTCTCAGCCTGGCTTCAAGACCAGCTCCGCCACTGGCCGCCTCTGCCTCAGTCTCTCTGTCTATAGTGGGGGTGACAATCATAGCTCCTCATGGGGTTGGTTGTCATGAGGAGCATGCGACATGGTGCAAAGCCCTGGCAGGGAAGTGCCTGGTTCACCAAGCCATTCATGCAAATGATGATATGTCCATCAGCACACAGTCAGTCTCTTGAGGAGAAGTTTCTCTCTGAAGACATTCTTTCTGAATGACTAAGAGGCAGGCACACAGAACCTTCTCTATGTTTACCTCTTAGTCATTTTACCACTCAATTCCAATTCAGCAATAAAGCTGAGGCATTGAGGACCCCATTGTCACACAGCATTCCTGAGTGGAGAGAGAGGTGGCCCCGGGATCATCTGCTTCACTGTCCTCGTTCCATGAAGGAGCTGACTGAGGCCCAACACAGCTGAGCAACCACTTGCGCTCATGGAGACAGTGGTAACCTGGGTGGGATGGGGTGGGGTGGGGTGGGCAAGATCCCTTATCTCAAACTCCACAATCCCAAAGGCTCTGAAAACCTAAAGTGTCTCATAGTTGTTTTGGCAACCAATGTGAACCTATTTATGATCTCTATTTACCCTACTTGGTCTGAACATTCACACATTTCTCTGCAGAAATATCAAGGTAAAGGATAATGGGGTGCTGCCCTGGACCCCTCTGGCCACGTCACTACTACAAAGCAAATACACCGAACCCTGATCCTTGGCTTGACCCAAGGGTTCTGGAGGAGGGATTATGGACTCACAGTATGAAAATCTAATACATAAACAGTATTTTTTTTTTGGCGGGGGAATACTGGGGATTGAACTCAGGGGCACTCGACTACTGAGCCACATCCCCAGCCCTATTTTGTATTTTATTTAGAGATAGGGTCTCACTGAGTTGCTTAGTGCTTTGCTATTGCTGAGGCTGGCTTTGAATTTGCAATCCTTCTACCTCAGCCTCCAGAGCCACTGGGATTATAGTCATGCGCCGCTGTGTCTGGTCACAAACAGTATTTTAATGTTTACAAAACTTACCCCCATGTATTTCCTCTTAGCATCTTTCAATAACCAGGTATTAGATGACCTGCATGGATTAGGATCCCCATTTATAAGTGAGGAATCTGAGGCTCAGCAAGAATTCAGTCTGAGACAGAAACAGATCCCAGGCACTTGCCACCCACCGCCCTGATCCTGGCCAACCTGCTGGGGACCCATATGGATGGCAACTTCGGCTGCTTAGTATCATTACTAAGTAGTTGGCCCAGTGTTCCTGAGAAAGACATACCCCAAATACTCCAGAATTTTGTACTTGGTCAGCTCTTCACACAGCACCTTCACACCACTATCCGTGATCTGGTTGACACTGAGTCTGAAACACAACAGCAAAGACAATGACAAATTTGGGCAGTTTCTAAATCAGAGGGAAGAGGCTGGGGTCAGCAAACCTCTATAAAGGGCCAGTGAGCAAATGTTTTAGGCTTTGCAGCTGGTTCCCAGCCCCACCACTGCTTCACTGTCCTCGTTCCATAAAGGATCTGACCAAGGCAGTAAAGCAGCCAGTAAGTAATCAAGTGGTATGGTGTGGGAAGCCGTTCTCGCACGTGATTGGGCACCTCCCTGACTGGGTGTGAGGCGTTCTGGCCAAGCTGTGTCAGAACTAATCCCCACCCTTTTTAGGTGCGAGAGCCCATCCGTGTGGGGTATGACTGACCATTGACCCTGAGACCAATCACTGACCCTGACCGTGGAATGCTGTCCCCCTCAACCTTCATTGGATGGAATTTTCCCCTGAATTTCTTGTTCCCCAATAAAAGGCCACTCCCTGGCGTGCCCTTCCTCTCTCCTGCTAGTCTCTTGTGTAAACCTCACTACCCCACCAGGTGGCTCGAGGCAGGAGCCAGAGGGGGCCGTCTCTGACCTGGTCAAGAAAAAGTAAATTGAGTTTATGTGTGTTTATTTTGATCTCACTAGTTAACTTCTATGCTTAGGACCTCTAGTATGAAGCTAGCGTGCTGGTCGCGCGGCAGAGTGTGGCTGGGCTCTAATAAAGCTTTATTGACAAACACAAGCCATGGGCCGAATTTAGTCCACAAGCTGACTTCTGTAATAAATTAAAGGCCAAACAGGTAAAAGCTTGATTTTTAGGCCACATCAAAATGATCAGGTCAGACACTCCAGACCCTTACCTCTATTGTAGCCAGATTGGTGGTGGTGTACAGTGTGCACATGTCCTGTATGATCATCCCAGGTTGACAGAGGCTATTAGTCACTTCCAGTGTCTATGCTTTCTTAGCAATAGAAACCTCCCTCCTTTTTTACTTGACATATACAATTCAATTCTACCAGTGAAATTGAAGAAACAGTATCATTAGCAGTAGTTGAACAGTCTTTTTAAAATAATAAGGTTTGCTCTTTTTAGCCTTTTCCTTTGTCCTGGTGGCTAGATTGCTGACTGGAGCATGGGTAGCCATGTTGCGTTAAAGCATAGAAACGAGATAGTGAGAATGGCATTAGAACAAGGCAGAAGAGAACCTGGGCTCCTGATGGTTATGGAGACACTATACCAGCTCTGTATTACCTACCTCTAGCCTTTGCATAAAAAGAGAAATAAGCTTAAAACTTATTTAAGACATCAAGATTTTGTAGTTTGTCTAACTCTCCAGCTGAAATGAATCCTATCGGGTACTCTCGGGGGAAATCAGAGAGCTTCCCCGTAGTCGCCCATAGTCTCCTACTTTCCTGTGAGCTGTTTTTCCTTTCCTGGGGACAGCAGAATGGATCAGGACCACCACACTGCTGCCAAGTCTCTCTTTCATAGGATGGGTGCAAGGTGGCGCAGGATGACAGATTGCCAAAGGCTGCAGAAGAGAGCGGTTGGCTGCTAGGGCAGAGGACAGGTTCCAGGCTTTCAATTCCCAGGCCAGGGAAGCCTGCAGCTCCTGGCACTCCATGTGCCCACACAGATTCCTCTCTGGCACCAGTACATCAGGCCCTGGGAGGCAGGTGCAAATCCCCACTGCTCTTCAGAAATATATGAGCCAAGTAATAGAGAATTCCAGGCTGGTAAGACTGACAAGGTTTGTTCTAAGCAGGAAATGCTAATAGACAAGAGCAGACTGGCCTCTTTCCTGAAAACCCTCAAATGGAAAAACTACCATGTGGCAGAATTTTCACCAAGCAAATAGGGCTGCTGATTTGACCATGAAAGGCAACTCATGCCAAGCAGCTCCAGGTCTGCTTTCTCTGCAGTCACGAAACCTCCCTCACGCCAGAAACTTTTCACAGGCTATCTCTAATCCTTCAATTGGTCTTAAAAGATAGCTTCTTTATGCCATCTTTATTCTGGCTCTACCCTGTCTCAGCTATGTGATCTGAGTCAATAATTATCTCCTCTGTGCCTCTGTTTCCTCATTTACCCAAATGGAGACAATGATAGTACCTACTTTATAGAGTGAAGAGCATTAAATAAGGTAATATTGGTAATGTGCTTCACCCAACCTCAATAAACTAAGTTGTTCTTACTGTGATTGCTGGGATTATGAGCATCTCCTCTTTCGAGAGGAATTCACCAAGGCTCAGAGAGGCTAAGCAGCTTGTTCAAGTGCACCCAGCTGGGGAGGACCAGTTCTGACTCTCTTTAGTCCTTGCCCTCTGTCACCCTGAAAGAAAGTCCAGATGTTCCAAGACCAGTGACTGTGAGTTCTAGGGGACAACAGACTAGGGGATCCTGACCAGTGATGCCAGTCCTGGCCCCATTCCAAGCCCCACCCCACCCTTGTCTGACCTGATAACGGTGAGGCGGCTGAAGCAAGGCTGCAGCTCCCGCACACCATAGTCGTTGAGATTGTTGTTGTCCAGATCAAGGGCAAGCCGCTTGCGGGAGTGGTGCAGGACGAAGGAAAGGGCACTGCAGTCAGCGGAGCAGGCATTGCAGAAGGTCAGCTTGAGGTAGTTGGCGCAGATGCCCTTGGCCGCCAGCTGCCCCACCTTCTGGCTCTGCGTCTCATAGATACAGCGCAGCATCCAGAGGAAGGTGGGCATGGCCTGCACTTGGCTGAAACCCCCGGAATGACACCGGGGCAGGCTCTTCAGGTAGGCGCGCAGGCTGGCAAACAGGTGCCCCCACAAGGCCTTGCGCTTCCTCCGCAGGGTGGCAGCAGGCACCAGGTGCTGCAGGAGTTTCTGTCTGGCTTTGGACAACAGCCCGCACAGGAAGAGGTTGGTGAACTGAAAATGATCCTTGTTTTTGAAGGGATCAGAACGTGCCAGCCTGCCGCCCCCGAAGCACTGGAAAGGAAGGAAGGGAGGATAGCAGGACTCTACCGCTGCCTCTCCAGGAGGCGCCCACTCTTGAAAGAACCTGAGCAGCTCCCGGTGCCCCACCTTGTTGTCCACCACGAGAAAAAAGGCGGTAAAGAAGGCCTGGAGGGTGATGTGGAAAAACTCATAAGACTGCTGTCCCCCTTCAGGGGTCATTTCTGGCACGGCCCTCAGGAAGCCCAGCTGCAGGTCCCCCTCCTGCAGCTCGGAGGCCTGCACCTCCTCCTGGGTGAACACGAAGAGGCTCCTCTCCATGCCGCTGTGAGCCACCTGCCCCAGCGAGCGCAGTGTGCGCCAGCCCGCGCTGAAGGTCTCGGCCGGGCTGCGCGTGTTGCGCTGCACCAAGCTGCTGGGCTGCGTCCTGTTCAGATGGACCTCGGTGACCAGCAGGAAGACGTCGGTCAGGGTCACCGTGCAGTCCGAAAGTTGCGGGGAGCCTTCGAGGGTGGTGTAGAAGTGCTGGAAGCACCGGAAGATGATCCAGCAGAAGAGAGGCACGGTGCACAGGCTGCAGAGGTTGGGGTTGGCCTCCAGCTGCTGCAGCAGGCGGTCCTGCGCAGGGCGCTCAGGGAACATCTTCCGGGCATAAGTCTGCAGGTGGCTGGGGGAAAAGCCCCGGAGAAGCACCTTCTTCCGCAGGAGCTGGCGGGGCACCTCGACACCCGTGCGGGCCGTGAGCAGCTTGCTGGCGCCCTTGAGCAGCCTTCCGCTGAGCAGGTTGGCCAGCAGGACCAGCGGGTGGGCGGGCTCCCAGGGGCAGCAGCTGTCAGGCACTCGGCTCAAGTCGAAGTCCGAGTGCAGCTCGTCCAAGCCATCGAAGGTGAAGAGGGCCACGTGGGGAAAGCGCAACAGGAAAGCAAACACCTCATCGGGGTCCTGCTCCGGGTAGCAGTAATGCTTGAAAAGCAGGTCCTGCAGGCACAGCGTGTCACTCTCCTTGAAGCAACTGAACATGCGGCAGCGGAAGTGGAAGAAGAACTTGACCCCTATGTCCAGCCGGCCTGAGGCCCAGAGGCTCTGCAGCCGCTGCAGCAGCATGGATTTGCCCACACCCGCGTCCCCGAACACGAAGATGGTCTCGCCCTGCTCGTTGAGGACGCCTGAGCTGTGGTCCAGGAGGCAGGACAGGCTGCCCAGGCTGCCCAGGTTCTCGTTGCTGAAGCTCACCAGCTCCATGACGGTATCCATGTAGATCTCCTCCAGCAGCAGGTCCTCCTTTTGGGCATAACACAGCATGAATTTGGAGTCACAACCCAATTGGTGCCGCAGCTTCTGGGTGTACCTGCTCACTGGAGAGACGGGTGGCAGGCACATGTCGGGGTGAGAGGCAGAGAGAGAGAGGTGGAAACCACATCAAACAGGGAGATATCAAGGAGGAAAGACAAGCCCTCAAGCAAACCAAACACCCCCCAGGGCCCCTGGGGTGCTCAGTGCAGGCATTCCTCAATACCAGCCCTCTGAAACCTGGAAGAGCCCACACTCCAGAAACTGAGCATCTCCAGGTTTCCATCCCTCTGCTTGCCTTCCTTTTTAGCCCCGCTAGAGGGCGACACACTTCAACTGGGATCAGAGTCTGAGATAGGCCTCTTGTTCCTCTGCAGTGTTGTCACTGAACTCTAGCTGAAGACAGAAGCCCCTACACTGGAGGGCCAGGCCAGATGGCCCTGCTTCCCTGCCCCATCCCTCAGCCTTGTTCAAATACCACGAGCCAGTTCCCATTGGAAATTTCACTGTTAAAGAAAAAATGACCCTGACCTTTCTTTTGCTTGCAACATAGCTGTTAAAGCAGCTGGTCTCAAAAGCCAGAGGCCAAAACTTTTTATACAATGATGAACATTATGGTTTACAAAGGAGCCGCGTGCCTCACCTAAAATACCACAACTAGTACACTAAGATGAAGGCAGCACCAGCCCTGGCACCCAAGCTGTGGGCCTTGGGTTACCAATGTTTGGCATAGCGACTGGGTAAGGTCTGAGCAGCCCACAGGGGCAGAGATGTTCACATGGGTGCCATGCTCCCAGCAAACCTGAGTGACAAGAATGAGACTTAATGCCACAAAGCAAGTGGTTCTTCCCCGAACAAAAGGCTGTTCCCTACTTTCCTTTATAATAGTCTTAATTATAATTCAATTAGCCAAAATTGGGTACCCATGTATATTTCCAGATTCATCTCCAATCCTTTTCCCATCAACTTTCCAACTTGGTTGCCTATTTAATATTTGTAAAGTGAGTTGCATTTTGTTTACCACTTTATTGAAGTGTAATTTATATACCACAAATTTCACTCACTAGTGTTATAGACTTATCATTGACTTTTACAAGTGTATAAAGTTGTGCAAACATTAGCACGATCCAGTTCTAGAATACATCCATCGCACTCCTGAAGATTTTTCATGCCTATTTGCGGCCAATCCCTGCCCCCACCTTTACTGCTCTGCTTTCTTTCTCTCTAAATCGGCTTTTCCTATGATTTTAGTCTTTTGCATGCAGCTTCTTATAGAGTGAATTATACTTTAAAGGCTAGGAAATAACTGGCTAAAGGAACCAATGGAGAAGTCCTTTGAGAGGACTACTCACCATGGAATATTTTTCCTTTTTTCATAGGGGAAGGAGCAATAAGAGCAAAACGCTGGCTGTGGATGGCAGCTACAGGAACAAGTCCATCCCTGGCCCTAAAAGTCTGCTTGTTGGCCATTGGCCTTGTTCTCCCTAAACATACACCTGGCTCTCTAGGTATGTTCTTTGCTTCTGTTTCCAAGGTCAAACTATCTTTTTTTTTTTTTTTTTTTGGTACTGACATTAAATTAAGGGGTGCTTTACCACTGAGCCACATTCCTAGTCCTTTTTATCTTTTATTTTGAGACAGGGTCTCGCTAAATGGCTAAGGCTGGCCTCAAACTTGCAATCCTTTTGCCTCGGCCTCCCAGGTATCCAGGATTACAAGCATGTGTTACAGTGCCTAGCAAGAATTAAATTAATTTTATTATCTGGTGCTATTCCAACTTGAGGTGGAATATGAGACTGACTTTTATGCCCACTTGGGTCTCAGTGCTACAGCATTTCCAGACCCACTGTCCTTGTGCACAGGTGCCTGTAGTCACCCTGGAGCTGACTCATACCTGGGTCGGTGTTGACAATAGTTTTGCTCTGAATGAGCTGGGAAGGAGAGTAGCAGATCTCCAATAGCCACGGCCTGAGGTCCACATAAGCATCTGCAAGTTGCTGGAGCACGTAGAGGAAGAACTCAGAAACCTCCTCACCCTTGCTCTGGACCAGGTCCAGAAGTTTTCGGACCTGGTGGCAGCACAAGCAGAAGGGTTATGAGCTGGCATGAGGGGTCCTTCCTGACAGAAAGATACCTCGGTGGGCTTAGTTCAGGGCTCTGAGCTCTTACTAAGCCAATATGAAAATCTGATGCATTAGAAGCCTAGCATCTTCTAAATTGATCTTCTTGGCAAGAGGCAAAACTGGGAAGCTTCCATGAGCCTAAAAATAAAAAAGTTTAGACTCACGACTAGAACCATATCCACCCATGGAATTCTCTGTCTGCTTTCCCTGGGGATTGAACCCAGAGCTTCATACATAGAAGGCAAGTATTCCACTACCAGGCCGAATCCCGGCTTTTTATCTTAACCTAGCACTATTGCCATCAGGAATGATTATGGAGAGGGAGAAAATCACCCTGAAGCCTAATGAGGCGGCAGCTGGGCCATGCAGCAAGAGGGTAACAGACCCCCATATGTATTATATGTTTTAAGTAGCCTTTTTTTTAAATTAAAAATGCAGGGGGAAAATAAGTGTGCTACTGAGTTTCAAATAAGTTCTGTCATTCCTTTAAGTGAGACGGAGTTATGGGTCTCAATTCTATTTTTTCAGAAGGTAACACCAAACTTAGGTGAAACTAGTTGCTGCTACATTGTCTACAATGGAACGTGGAGACCTCCTCCTTGGGGACCCACCTTGGATGTAGTCCTTCCTAAACACAAGGCCATGTCCATCCTGAGTCCTAGCCTGCTACCAGCAGCCCATAGGGCTTCAAGGCACAGAATGACCATCACTGCTAGTGTTCTGTGCTCATCTGCTTTTTCTCTCCCATTCATTTAAAGTGGATTTAACCATAAGTTGTCTGGAACCAATATATATGGCAATGAAAGCTAGATCTAAGAGCTTGCTCCAGCCACAACCACGGAACTGATATGCATAACCATGAAAAGAACCCAATAATTGGAGCACTGACGCTCTAACAAGACCTCAGCATGGGCTGACCACTTCCGGCTCATCCATGGCATCTACCACTACCACCAACCTGTCGTAGCTACTGCCACTAGAGCCTGTGGACAAGTGTATAGGATCAAGCATTCACATTGTGATGAAGAGTGAGAAGGAAATTGTTGGAACATTTCTAGGATTTGATGACTTTGTCAGCATCCTTTTAAAAAGTGGTGGTGGCCTAGGTTTTTTTTAATTTTTTTTTTTTTAGTTGTTGATAGACATTTATTTTGTTTATTTAGTTGCAGTGCTGAGAATCAGACCTAGTGCTTCACACGGGCCAGGCAAGTGCACTACAGCTGAGCCCCAGCTCCAGCCCCCAAATGCTTTTACTGATACAATGAAAATCACACCAGAAGGAAGAGGATTACTAAATTAGATCAGATTTTGCTAAATGGAAATGAAATCACACCAGAAGGAAGAGGATTAATAAATTAGATCAGATTTTGCTAAAGGGAAATAATATAACAATGCTGATTCCTAGAGGAGAAGGACTTGGAGTCCAAACGAATTTCCTTGACTTATGCTAGATTCCACTTTGTTTGTAATAGCAACAAAATAGATTTTGTAAAACATCTTCTAATGTTTAGATTCTCTAAAGCTCATTTTCCTGTTAAAGGGAAATACTTTGAAAATGTATTATATGGCCCTTTTTCTAAGTTAATCATGATTATCTTGGAAAAAGAAGAAATTAGGTTTTTTTTGAAGATTAAAAAAATAAAGATATTTTTGGTTAAAAAAATTAAAACAACAACAACAACAAATAAACTCAACGTGAAATTCTTCCCCGCTTACTAAACTCACAAAACCCCTGACTCAGGCCAGAAGGGACAAGACCCTTCCAGCTTCAGGGGCTCAAGTCCTGCCAGTACCAATCCCATCACCAAGCACCTTGTCAGGTTGGGTGGGGCAGGCACCCACGATCTCTGCATCCTCAGCTGAGAAGTAGTCATTCTCCAGCAAGTTGTCCACCACACACTGAGTGTTACGGATGTGAGTGACCAGAAGTTCCCGGTTGATCTTCAACAAGTTGATGTAGGAGTCAGAACCAGCTGGGATGCTCTCACGGTGCTCCTGTGTTTCCATAGTTAAAGTAGCAAATAGCTACTTTTCCCACATTCATCGTTAGCTGCAGGTGTCTTCCTGGTACAAGGGCAATCAGGATTCAGGACCCTCAGGGTCCCCGCCTCCCAGTGCAGACTCTAAAGTGATAAAGGAAGTGATCAACAAAGCAAAAGCCCTGGAAGGGTTCCCCCAGCTGTCTCTCCCACGGGATTTCTTTACTTACAGCAGGACGGAGGCATGCTTATGACTTTTATCTGAGATGCATTCCAGAAAAAAAATATATTTAATTTTTGGCTTGTGGGTTTTTAATAATTACTAGGGTAACTGAACAAAAGCACCCACCTCTTGTTTAGCAAAGCTCCCTAATTTTTATTATCTTCTTTGAGAAAGCAAAAGTGTGCCTGAATTCTAGACTGTGATCGAGCTGGACAGGTGTATGATCTTACATATCAAGGTTAACTGGGATGGGAGGTGTCTGCATTCTCCACGTGATGAGCACAGCAATCTCAGAACTGGGAACAGAGGAACTACAGGGGAGGGTGAGATACAGAGTGCGCAGAAAATGGCCCAAGGAAACAGCCTGCATGAGGACTCCTATGGTGACCAGAGCCAAGAAACCTAGGGACAACGATGTGTCATTACTGCCCCTTCTGTGTTGAGCCATAGACCTCCGCTGACCCTACTATCTTCATACCTTCAGTAAAGTCTGTTCTATACAAGCACCATGGGGAGGAAGGAGGAGCAATGGCCATGTGTGGACTGAGAGGACAGAGGGAACATGGGTTCTTAGTGTGAGGTGACCAGGAGAGGCATCTTTCTGGAAACCTTGAAAACCTCATGAACATGATGAATTTCCAGTCTTGGTAGGAACAGGGACCCAAGTTATTTTAGCTGGGTATTAAAAATGGGTTCATCTGAGTTATCTCCAAATTGCATTGATTTGCTTTCTTGCAACAACAAACTAAGATCATTGAGCTACATCTTTGGTTATCCGTATATGTGAAGAAAGAATCAAAATCTTGGAAGCAGAAAGACCTTGAACTGACCACTTGGTCCTTTGCCCAGGTAGGAAAATCCATACATTTCACAGAAATAGTGTAAAATTATTATTGTTGAGCTAAAAAAAGTTCATAGACCTCTGAACAGTGTTATTCATTTATGTCTCATGAACCATGCCTGCTAACATTCAAGTCTAGTGGTTTTCAAATTTTTGTTTAACAAGTCATTTGTGAGTTTCTACGCTAACATAGTTCCATTTCTTTCTTTCTTTTTTTTTTTTTTTTTTTTTTCATACCAGGGGTTGAACTTAGAGCACTCAACCACTGAGCCACATCCCCAGCCCTATTTTGTATTTTATTTAGAGACAGGGTCTCACTGAGTTGCTTAGTGCTTCACTTTTTGCTGAGGCTGGTTTTGAACTCCAATCCTCCTGCCTTAGCCTCCCAAGCCACTGGGATTACAGGCGTGTACCACCACGCCTGGCCTTCTTCTTAATTTACCTACCAAATTGCTAAGTCTTCATAGAGTCTCAGTTGTATCTCACATAATAACCTCCCTTTTTTAACCTGAGTGACTAAGCAAGTGACAATATAAAATAAAACTTTGAGCAACAGAAGAGCAAGAGATTCTTACCAAAATGAATTTAAAGGATGAGAATGATTTGTTACTATTCTCCTAACAGCATGCTAACCTATTAGATGTGAATGCAGCCTTTTTTATTGTGGTCAATTCTGTGACCCACTTTTAAGAGCCACAGCTTTAGAAAATCAATTCCTTTAAGACATATCAGCTGATAACATTAAATTTAAGTTAATGGTTAATAATACCTTTTAAAGTGTCTGGCATCATTCTGGGAAGGAAGTAAAAATATTTCACTTCTCGCCTTAAAACTTCAATTTCTTTCTGGAATCTGCAAAATTGAAAAAGAAGAAAGGTGTTTTGAAAATGCTATTGTGCGGAATGGTGAAGGAATGAGTGAAATTGCTAATAACATAGTTTTTAAATCCAAAAACTCCAGGATCTGAGAGTACTTTCTGTACTATTTTCTTTCTGGACAGGTTTCCAAATGTCAATCACTGGGGCACTACGTCACTTGTTTTGTTGTTGCCATAATTGAGACTATAATTGAGACCCACCTGTCCTTTACTTGCTTAACTTTTTGATTACAATTGAGTTTTTAAAACTCTAATAGATTAGGTGCACATTTGTAATCCCAGCAGCTGGGGAGACTGTGGCAGGAGGATCGAGAGTTCAAAGCCAGCCCCAGCAACTTGGCGAGGCACTTAGCAACGCAGCAAGACCCTGTCTCTAAATAAAATATTTTAAAAAGGGCTAAGGATGTGGCTCAGTGGTTAAGCACCCCTGGGTTCAATCCTCAGTACCAAAAAGGAAAAAACCAAGACCAAAAACAAAAACCCTTTAATAGATTAATTTTCAGGGTGGTTTTATGTTGCCATTAGAAAGAGGAAAAAATTACTTGCAATAAAGTAAATAAACTCACCAGAAATAAAACAATGTAAGTATATTCCAGCTGGTGGTACTGTCTGGAGAGTCTAGGAGTGTGAGGCCCTTTCCTCTTGGAAGCATTGGAGAGATGTTAAAGACCTGGTAGCGCAATGTTGAGACTTTTTCTTTAAGATGATGCCAACTGAGAAAGGAGTAGCTTCTCAGTTGACGATGCAGTTTTAATGCCTCGCTCTCTTCTTTAGGGGGCTGGGAATGGGGGTGACACACTTGCTTATCCCTCCCATACCCCTCTCTGCTTCAGGCATCCATGATCCCACAGGAACAGTGACTTCTCTCCCTAGACTTTTCCTGTAATGACCACCTCGGACATCGCCGTCTCTCACCATCAAAGGTGGAAACGTTCTCCCGATTTCTGGCCACCTAAACAAAACACTATGTTACAGGTCGGCCAGCTGGTGAGGAGACTGTTCATATGGAAGTTCCAGAGCCCTGGTTTGGGATTTAATCAGGGGGCTGTTAGCTCAATTCAGCAGGATGTCAGAAAGACAAAAAGAGGAACTCAGGACTGTCGGGTCAACAGGATCCAAAGGGAGACCAAATCCATACCATGCACACGGCAGGAAAATTCAGAGTCCATGGGCATCTGTAACTAGGAACACCAGGGAGTCAGGGATCTCCTGGCCCTGAGAGATCTTTTACTGTATTTGCTGGTAAAGGGTGAGTCCTTCTGAGAAAAGGCAAAGCAAGGCCAAGTCAGGCCAGGGCCAGGTTTCTGGGAGTAGAACTTGCTCTGCCAGTGGTACAGGAGAGTGAGGTTGGCAGCTGGAGGGAGACCCTGGTGAGGCAGCTCTAGGAAACAAACCAAGGGGTTCGGGACAGGAATCAAGGCAAAGAAAAGAAAGAAAGAAACAGTAAAAGGAAATCCACATCAATTGTGATTTTTTTTTCATACCAAGAATTGAACCCACGAGTGCTAAAGCACTGAGTCACATCCGCAGCCCTTTTCATTTTTATTTTGAGACTGGGTCTCACTAAGTTGCTTAGGACCTTGATAAATTGCTGAGGCTGGCCTTGAACTTGTGATCCTCCTGCCTCAGCCTCCCCAGGATTACAGGCATGTGTCACCCCATCCATCTAGTTGTGATTACTTTTGACTGATGGAATGACAGTGATTTATTTTGATTTTGGGAGGCATATTCCAAATTATCAAAAACAAAGAAAATACTTTGTAAGGGGAACTTGGAACCCTAGAATACAGAGAGGTCTCTGGGGACTGCAAGTGGGGTCAGGGGATTACCAGGGTTTTGCCGATGACGATTGTCAGAACTCAGCATCAGCACATGAGATGAGGTCATGGGGACCTATCAGAGAAATGATTATCCTAGAAGGGAGAGCAACTGGGACTCAGGGGCCAAAACTAGCTTCCTGTTTCTGTCCCCTAATCACAAGGAGAAACCACAGATACACATATTCAATGTCACTTTCTAAATGGGGATTTACCCCAGCTTTTTTTTTTTCCTCTTTACTATTCTAGGGCACCCTGAGAGGAGGTGTTTTCCAGAAATCTTTCTAGGTTTTAATAATTTTTTTCTGTTTTAATAACTTGTCCTCTTTTCTATAGTGACAACACCTGGTCACTGTAGAAAATTCGAGAATTTTGTAATGCATTCCGCTGTCATATATAAATTTAAAAAAAAGAAAATGCGAGAAATGAAAAGAAAGAACAGGAAAAAAAGGAGGAAAAGGCAGAAAAAAATTTGGAGGAAAAAAATTGTCACCTGTCACCCACATGCAATAATCACCTAACATTTTGAAGCCTTTTCTTTCAGTTTTCACCTATGTGGTTTGTGGGTACATTGGGTTCTGGTGTGTTTCTATCTCACCCTTACCTTTATCTCAGAGTTCTTTGTGAATGTCAGGGTCCTTTTGAAGCTGGTTTCTGACCAATCCACCAGGCTTCCAGAAAGCAGAACACTTCACCTTACCTGGCTTTCCTTTTATAAAGATAAGAAGAACTTACAAGCCACGCTGCTGTGCCCCTGTGCAAGTCCCCGAACCCAAAAGAGGCTCAAAAGCGATGGCTGCACCTTCCCTGGCCTGACCCTGCCTGCCCGAACTGTGTAGCAAACCTGGGTGCTCGGCAGCCTCCACCAGCTGCCATGTCAGCCAACAGAGTTCTACCCTCCACCTGACCTGAGGAACGGCTGTCAGGGTGGAAATGCCTCCATGATGTTGCAGCCTCATGCATTCCTTCCACACAGATCCACTACACACTTGCTCACACTCACAGTCAGCCCGGCTCTGTGAGGGGCCCCAGCAGGCAGATGATCATTGCAAACACAGAGTAAGCGCTTTGGTTGGGGACCTGCATTGACCTAATGCTTTACATACTCTGCAAAAGGCAGGCTTAAATACATGGTCTCTGGAGTCCTTCTCTGGTGTTCAAACTTGATCATTAGCAAGTTAGAAGGAAGCACCTGCTGCATAGATCCATGGCGGAAAGGACTGGTTGCTAGTAAGTTATTTTCAGGTTACAGGGAACAGGGCACACCAAAGTGATCTCGTTCATGGGCTTTATCAGATGGCTCATTGTAAGGACCGCCACTCACTAGCAAGTTAGCCAGCTTCTCTGGGCCTTGATTTCCTCAAAGTGAGAATCCCTGCCTCAAAGTGTTGCTGGAAGAATTGAGTTAATGTGCACAAAATGTCTAGACCAGGGCTGCAGACAATAGACCTCAGTCATTTTCAAATCATTTGATCTTTTCTGTCATCTCCATCCTTACCACAACCGCAGGTGGCAGAGGCCAGTGTTACCACTGCTTTACAAATGAGAAAACTGAGGTTAAGTGTCTTCATGTGGTTCACAGCTGGGCAGGGCAGACCACTCCAGAATGAAGAGTGAGTGCATAAATGGAACAAGAAATGCAGAGAGAGCCCATCTGGAGCTCTCTAGAGAGCTTCCTTGGGCTCCAGTCATGGTGACCACAGAGGTGACTGCTCCATGGGAGCCCTCTGTAGTGGAATGTGACAGGTAGATATGGTTAGAGCCCCTCTCCCTTAGGGAGTTTGAATTTGAGGCACACAGACACTGACCTGGAATAACTCAGACACATGAGTAACAGCCAAATGGTCTCCACAGCCACCAGACACGGGAGCCCTTATTTCATGTGGCCTTTTAATAAACCCCATGAACAAATCTTCCCAGCATGCCCCTGTTCCTGCAGCCTATTAACACTAGCAAATACAGTCCTGTTTAGCAGGTAGCTTTGTCCTGTGCAAGATCATCCAGCAGTGCCTGGATGCAGAAGTCACCCTGCCTCGAGTGTGGCTGTGACTCTTTACTCCCAGAACAAGCAGACACAATCTTCTCCCAAGACAGAATTTGGCCTCCATCCCAACTGATGAGGGCTGGGCAAGAGGAGAAATCTCAAGAAGTCATTTCCCATCATCTACACTGGCTCTATTATTTCACTCTTTGCCAAGACATCCAATTCTTGGAAATCATCATTCATTCTCTTTTAAACATATGTATTTCAAAATGAACAACACAGCTTTCTGCAAATTGGTGTTGCAATACCAGCAGATAAGATTCCAAACTTCTGAGTCCTGTTCAGGGAAACATAAAGAATGTAGCAGATGATAACTTTGAGTTAAAACTCAAAAGATTACACAAACGAAAAAACAAAAAAACAGTGAGATAGATGTAGTCAGGCCATTCTGCAAGTATTTCTGCTGTGGAAACTTTCTGCAAATATACTGGAAACAAACAGAATTGTAAATAAAAGCAAGGCCAGCTTTGGAATCTGGCCCAGGTCATCTCCCTGGCCACATCCCACTTCTCTCTTCTCAAGTTCTTTTCTTTCTTGAAATGCAAGTTCTCAAACAACCTTCTGCTCAGGAACCTGGGCAGCCCTAGGTAAAGGCTAGTGCTTTTACATACACAGAAACAGGCTTATAATTGGACTTTACTGACCATAGGCTATTTTTCACAGACTTCCTTGAAGATCAACATAGTGGTAGAAATATGCTGCTAGTTACATAGCCCAGGTGTTCCTCCTAGAGACCTGGATTACCACTCCCTACCTCCTTGCTTTGACCCATGACATGTGAGCAGAAGTGAAGGGAGGTGCTTTGGGTAGGCAGCTTGAGGTATCGGTGCACCATTCATCAACAGGCAACTCTTCTTTGGCACTATGGCCAACACCACGCAAGATGGTGGCTGCTCCATCAGCCCAAGGCCAAGTCCATAAATAACTCCAGTGAGTGGCACCCTTGCCAACTGGAGATGCATAGAGGGTGAGTGAGAAATAAGCGATGGTTGTTTGAGCTGCTGCGATTTTAAAATTATCTGTTACTGTGGTTCCTCCTTGCCCAATAATTTGACAGATACAATTTTATATAAGAAGAGCATTCTGGACGTGAAGAAACCAAGGCCCAAGATAGGGAGTGAGTTGTCTAAGGCCACTGGGATTGGAAGCAGAGGAGGAACAGTTAAGATGTCTAGCCCAGGAAGCTCACCATAGTCCTCTCTCTCCCTCAGGAGACTGCAGTTTCTACAGGACAGAAACCCACTCCATTAAAGGAGGCATTTTGGCAATCACCCTGTCCTAAGGAAATCACCTCGACTCAAAGATCCTTCCCAGCTAGAAAAAAAAAAAAAAGCTCAGTGCTCATTAAACTAAACAATGGTTCATTAAAACCAAACACACATGGGCACAAGGCTCTTCCTGTGCACTGGAAGTAAGTGAAAAGCTCCTCCTGGTTTGGGGAAATATCACAGTGAATCTGATGAGCTTGTTCTGAGTGTGAGCAGGAGTATTTTTGTCTTTGATTTAGGAGAAGGCTATCAACTCATGGACTGGTTTGAAATAAGGAATCTAAAGTGAAAAATCAATAGCTGCAAAAATAGCACAGAGCAAAAGTCAACAAAGATGACTTTCAAGTAGGTTTTTTGTTTTTGTTTTTTTTTAATCCAAGGGCCTCAAAAAACACCATAAATGCTTCCTGATTCCCAAGATGTTTTATCATTTCCCCTTCTTTTCCTGTAAATCACACTGCAAAACATTCTCAGCTCAGCTGCCTTCGTGTACCATTCTCACCCCAAGTGGTGTTTCAATTTCAATTTCTTAGCAGATGTGTGATGCCAAATGGACTTTAATCTTCCCCACCCCATACTTGCTCCCCATTCAAATGGTTACCCAGGGAACCACTATAAACACTGTCTCCCTTTCTGTTAAGAACACACCACCACTGGAGTCTAGCCATCAGAAACATCCACAGCAAACCCAGAACTTGCCATACTTGCCAAATAGGCTTCCAGATATTCTGTCCACCACAGTCATGGAGGATTGAAAGAGATAATTGGTAGCATTTATTTATTCATTAAAATAAGTTATAACCATCATTTCCAGCCTACCCACCTTGGGGTTCATAGTATCAGGATGACAGTATGTCATTAGGACATTCTGGCCCCAGCAACTTAACAATAACCCCAAGCACAATTTGAATATATACCCATAAATGCTAAGGGTTGTAGCTGGATTCTCCTTGAGGAAATTGCTTCTCTCATTAACAACATTCATGATGGTGAATTTAATACAAAACTATCTCCTGAGAGGAGTTTTGCAAATGATGAAGATAATCACGCTGAATCAGTTGACATGAACCCAGATATTCAGGAACAAGGTGATCATGTGAATGACATGCCTCCACCATCCTTCAAGATGCCCAAGAATGAAGCAAGAGGACTAACCCATCCCAAGAGCACTCCAACAGGAAGCTCATGCCCAGCCTGTTTTTATACACTATGCTAGAGCTATAGAGGGAACACATAGGCTCCGTCAACTCAAACTGGGTCCTGCTTTCTCTGCAGCTTAATCCTCAAAAATCCACATTGGGGGGGGGGTGGGTGGGCATTTCTTCTGTTTTCTTTTCAATTCATTAAGGAACTTAACCTGGAAAACGAGCTCAGCCTGGTATGCCTTTGCCACAGCAGGAAACTACAGGTGCATGAAGCTATAGTGACTATTGGACACTTTGAAGCTCCATTAACACTCGTTTACTTTAAGGATCAGGAAGCACTTAGTCCCTCAGAACTTCAAAGCAGATAGAAGCCAGTCAATCCCTCTCAATATGCCTTCTCTCAGTTTCTCTCCCTTCTTCTATCCCCTTCCCCTCTCCATCTCTCCTTCCCTCCATCTTCCTCTCATGAGAAAGCACCGTATAATCTGAACCCCAGACACACAGACACTGTCATTCTGCCCACAAAGGAAGGAATGCAGACACAGTCAACGTAAGCACTCAGGGTGGGACCATGATGAAATGCAGAACTCCCTTCGCAGCTGCCTGGACCTTCGGAGAAGCCAAGCAGCTGCCTCGCATTCTCCAGTCAAGTAGCTCTTTTCTCTGGTCAAGAAACCCTGTTCACAGTGCATGGAGGGCCAGCCCCTCCATTCTTCTGGGCTCCCAGAGTGGACTGGAATGCTGACCCACTCACCCATTTTAGAGATGCAGAAACTGAGGCCCTCAGCAGCACAGAAAGTTGTCTGGATCAACCAAAACTAGAATCCAGGTCTCCTGGCACCAAGGCAATTGCTTGTTTTGCTTACTTCTGTTTAGGGTAGCCCCCTTAGCAGGTAAGAGTTTGCCATTTCCCAGTGGGGACTGATACCTGTCAGAGTGGGAAAAGGGCAGTGGTCCCACTTCACCCTGTCCCTCCTCTACAGAAAGGGTGTACTTTATCCCACCTCTCTCAGAGGAGGTGGTACTTTCTTTCCTACACTGATCATTCTTTCTGATCAATTGATTGTGGCAGGGAAGGGCAAAGACCCTAATCACTAGTTGTGTGACTTGGGCAAATAACACTACCCTTTTGTGCTTGTAATTTCTTATCTGCAAAACACAGATAATAAGAGCACCTACCTCATAGGATCACCATGAGGATGCAATGAATTGATGCATCTTCTGGGTTTAGATCAGCCCTGGGCACACAGTGACCTGGGAATTCTGCCCGGGGAATCTTTGAGGCTCAGCATTTGACTATAAGGGATGGCGTCCATGTGCTTAGTTATTGTATCTCTAGCACAAATAGGGTGCTAGAGAAAAACCATCGAATGAATGGATCTGGCCCGACTGCCTACAGCCAGTGCTTCATCACGCTCACTGAAGAATATGTGCATTTCCATGGTTCACAATCCCCCTTAGCGAATTCCAACTGCTAAGTTTATTTGTATAAGTTCCCATTTGTAGGACCACCAGCATTTCCTGTTGCTCTAAGCCTTTCATATTAGCTACTGCCTTAAAAAGGTGAATCAGAGCCTAGCTCTCAGTTTCCAAAGAATTATCAGTTCAGTTGCTGGCTGCTTAAATACCCACTGCTTAGTAATTAGCCTCTCCCTGCAGTGCCTTACGGGGTTGGTTGGCAACTGTGGATTGACCCTTTCCTGGTTTGGTCCAGGCTTTGAAAAACAAGAGTTTCAAAAACATCATGCATGGGGTTCATCTCTGAGGGTCCAGTGAATAAAAACATCTTGGTAAGGACAACTGATAGCAAATAAGAGTCTTGAATAAGAAGCCCAGGTCCTGGAACTCAGAAAGGCTTAAGTGCTTATGCAGAAGAAAGCACTACACAAAGGGCAGATCTGGAAGCCCGAGGACATCTGGAGGTGGCGTTTAGGACTGACACAGAAAGTGTCTGGGCTTCTCCAGTGAAAAGCAGTTCACAGGAACAAAATGTATTAGTCACCACAGAAGCTTGAGTTGGAACTTGGCTGTGAGCAAATAAACATTGCTGACTGCTAGCCAAAGTGCTTAGCTGAAGACTTGTATTACCCCATTTGAACATGTTACTTCAGCCAGCCAGCGTCTGGGACACAGATCTATCAGACCTCAGCCAGACTACCTGGCGTTCATGTGCATTGGCCCTGAGTAGCAATCAGACATTGAGATTTTGACAGAACCACAAACCATGGACCGTTCTCTATGGAGCCCACTCAGCCTGGGCCAGGGCTGCTTACTGAGAGAGCTCCAAGCTTATGGAGAAGACCCAGTGACCAGCCAAGACCCACTGAGGGAGGAGGAGTGGTCCATGCAGATGTCAGAAGCAAGCCAGCATGCTCTGGTAGGGGCTTGGCCCTGTATAGAGGAACCTTTTCCAGTCACCCGAGCTTCAAATAAAGAATGTCCTTCTTCCAAACCCCACACCTCCAAGTATATGCAAATTCAACTGCTGGTAGTTGAATTTGAATTTTTCAACCTGTAGTGTAATTTGAAGTTTCAAAAGTGATAGAGTGGGGCCCGTGGCACACGCCTGTAATCCCAGAGGCTCTGAATGTTGAGGCAGGAGGATCACACGTTCAAAGCCAACCTCAGCAATTTAGCGAGGCCCTAAGCAATTTAGTGAGATGCTGTCTGTAAATAAAATATTTTAAAAAGGGCTGGGGATATAGCTCGGTGGTTAAGCACCCCTGGATTCAATCCCTGGTGCCAAAAAATAAAAAAATAAAAAGGTGATAGGGTGGGGAAAGCATCCCTTTCAGGAATTCTGGGAGGCAGAATAGATGTCTGAAAACCTTCTGTGGATGCCCCTTCCCCAGGGGGTTCCTGGCATTTTGTGTTCACAAAGACTGACACCTGACCCCACTCCCCCAACTCCCCCCCCTTCACCCTTTGGAGTCTTTTGTTTCTGCTTCCAGAGGCCTAGAAGGATTAGAAGCCACCAGACCATCCCCTGAGGCTCCTGATGAAGAATGCGGGGTACTTAGGAGGAACCCACCCATTCAAACTCATCTGACCCAGAAAACTCTAGAGCTGGTGCTGTGGGCTGGGCACATCTGGCTCCAAATCCTGGTTCTGCCCTCTTTCACTTTATTCTGAGCCTTGGTTCCTTTGTCTAGAAATTGAAAAGTGCCATGTCTATTTCCAGAATTGTTTCACACTTGAACACAAGGTCTACAAAGCTTCAGAGGTAGGGGTAGCTATGGTTTGAACACGTGTCCTCCAGAAAGTCTGTGTTGGAAACATAACCCTCAACATCATGTGCTTTCTTTTCTGCTTTTTTCCTTTTCTTTCATGCTGGGGACATGCCAGGCCTCACACATGCCAGGCAGGTGCTCTACCCCTCGGCTACACCCAGCACAGCCATATGGGAACTTCTGGAAATGACAGGGTCTGGGGACTCTGTCCTCATGATGGGATAATCCATTCATGGATTAAAGCAATAATAGATTCACGGAGGTTAAAGTTTGCATCCTAAATGTCCCCCAAAGGCCTGTATACTAAAAAGTCTTGGCTGCTAGCTAGCCTGTGGCACCGGGAGGTAGTGACCTCACTTTTCAGAGGTGAGGCCTCATTAGAGGAAGTTAGGTCACTGGGGGTGTGTCCTTGAAGGGATACTGGCACCCTAAACCCTTCCTTTCTCTCTTTGCTTCTCAGTTGCCATGAGGTGAGCAGTTTCCTCCATGATGCCCCCTGCCGTGATGTTCTGTCTCTCCATAGGCCCAAAGGAAACAGGGCTGAGTGACTGTGGACTAAAACCTCTGAAACTATGAGTCAAAATAAACATTTCCTCCTTTTAAGTTGATCTCTCAGGTATTTTGTCAGTGTTGGAAATCTAACACAGCAGGTTATCACGGGAGTGTGTTAGTTATCACTAGCATTGGTCTGTTATACAAGCCAATATAGTGGGCTCTTGTGAGCTCCCTCTCTTCCCCACTGCAGAGTGCCCACCAGCAAGCAGACTTGCACCAGGTGAGGTTCCTTGACCTCAGACTCCCAGCCCCTGAAGAGATAAATTTCTTCAGGTATAGCGACAGAAAACAGACTAATTAATTCTCTATAAATTACCTTTTCTGGACAGATTAATGATAGGGAAAAGAAGGGGGGGGGAATTCTTCAACAGCTTCTCACTCACTGAACATTAGGGAAAAAATCTCGACTCCTTACCCAGCCTCTTTCCCAGACACTCTGCTTGGCCTGAGCTTGGTTCATTCTCTAGCTATTCTCTGTGCTTCCAGGCTCAGGCCTCACCAGGCCTCTCTGTTCCCCCCCACACCCAATCCTGGGAGACCTCTGGTCTTCAAGCATACTCTTCTTTGCATCTGCATCTTTGGTGCAGGCCCAAGTCCAAGTTGAAGAGGCTAGTTTTTGGAGAAGCAACTCCAGACTGTCCTGATCCTGGCACAGCTCTGATCTTTTGTATCACAGCATGCTGTAGTTTCCACTTAAAGCCTTGCTGAAACAGAGTCCCTTTAACATTAAAAACAACTTTAAAATTAAAAGCAACTTTCTGAGTGTGGTGGAACATACCTATATTTCCAGGGACTCGGGAGGCTGAGGTAGGAGGATGGTGTTTGAGGCCAGCCTCAGCCACTTAGTGAGACCCTCATCAACTAAGTGAAACCCTGTCTCAAAATGAAAAATTTAAAAAAGGGCGGTGGATGTAACTCAGTGATAAAGGGTGTCTGGGTTCAATCCCCAGTACCAAAGTAAATAAATAAAAGCTATTTCTTCATAACAGCTTCTCCCCATCTGGAGTTTCCTCTTGCTGAGAATGGAAACTAGAAGCTATCAAGCTACCCCCTAGTGGGGGTGTTAGGGGAGAAATGAATTGCAACATGTTCCTGACTAGCACAGCCTCATGGAATGTACATGTTTATTTCCTGCCTTTTGTCCTACTGTTCACACACCCCTGAGTCTCTAGAAAAGGGGAATTGGAGACCAAAATGTTCTCCTCAAGGCCAATTTTGCATAAATCTGTTTTCCTTCACCAACCTTTGCCTCCCAAAATATAGTGGAACCTTCTATTCCCAGTAACATTACCACAACTGATGACTAAATATTTTCTTGTTTGCCCCCCACCACCACCTATGGATGGAAATTCTGTGTTCACCACAGTTCCTATGCTGAGGTCCTAATCCCCAAGGCCTTGGAGGTGGGGCTTCACAAAGATGCAGATGCATCTTTGATGAAGTCCTGAGGGTAAAGCCCTCTTGACTAATGTCTTTATAAGAAGGGACATGAGGAAGATCTCTTGCTTTCTGTTTCTCTTTCTCTGCCACATGAAGACCCAGCAATAAGGAGGCCATCTGCAAGCCAGGGTGGGTTTACCTGTATACCTGAATGTGCTGCACCCAACATTCATGCCCTCAGCCTCCAGGACTGTAGGAAATTAAGGTCTGTTGTTGAAGCCACCGATCCATGGATTTGTGATAAAGACAGCCTCCAGTCACCTGCCAACTCCATTTGGCCTGAGACTGGGTCTGTGTCATTCACTGCTGCATCCCAAGTATTTAGTCGACTTCTGGTCCTGGCAGGACCGCCTGATAATATTGATTGAATGGATGTATTGAAGAGCTGAAGCCCCAAAGAGCCAGCAGGAACCAGGAATTACAAATAGTTTTCTAATACTCTTCAACACCAGGCTGGGGAGCCAGCAAAATGCTTCATCCTGCAGGGAAAGCCTGAAATTGTCACCTCCTTCACAGAAATGCTAAAGTATCCATCACTTGCTCAGTTGAGAATTTGCTTTTCTGAGCTCCCAAGCTCCATGGACATAGGCCCCTGGGAAGTTGGTGAGATTTCAAGAAGAAGAGATAGCCACTGGAGTAAGGGAAGGTAAGAGATTTCAGTAAAAGGGGTATAATTAGAAGAGCCACCCGTAATTTGTGATGGAATTCTATTTTAGAATTGGAGACCAAAATGTTCTCCTATATCTTCCTCAAGGCCAATTTTGCAAAAATCAATTTTGCACCTGAATCCCATCCTTGGATGTCTGGGACTGTTTTCTGTGCTCCTAAATATCCCCAGACCTGTCTGGGTAAAGGTATGCATTGCTGTACCTTTACACAGGCTAACAATCTCAGTGCACACAGATGGCACTTATTGTAAAACAAACACAATAATTCATCCTAATAGCATCAGTCAATATCAATATCAGGGGCTTCTGTTTTTCATTTTTTTTTTAGCTGATATTAGGTAGCACACTCTAAGAAATGGTTGAGGTTTACAAGTTACCCGAGTGGGCAAAAGGAGGAGACCCCGACGGTACTACATAAGCAGCCATTTCTTTGGAAGCTGGGGCCCTCTGTCCAGAAACAGGGCTCTAAGCAGAACAGGTGCTCTCCCACCAGTTAATTGTTTAGGAAGTGGTGGCCAGGGCAGGTGGGTGGGACCAGCAGAGGCTAAGCCCTGCTCACTGTGCAGTTGGGGCAGAGGTTAAGAACAAGGGCCCTCTGGGACTGTGGTTGTGGCTCAGTTAGAGTACTCGCCTATCATGTGTGAAGCACTGGATTTGATCCTCAGCACCACAAACAAATAAATAAATAAAATGAAGGTATTGGGTCCATCTCCAACTAAAAATAAATTAAAAAAAAAAAATAACAGGGGCCCTACCTACTTCAAGTCCTGGGAACAGCATTTATTCTCTGTCAACTTTGAGCTACTTAACCTAATAAAGCCTCAGTGGTTTCATCTGTAAAATGGAGGGAATGATAAATACTGGGTAGAATTGTTGGAAAGATTTAATGAGCTAAAAACCAAAATTAAAAGCTCTAAAGCCTTACTGGTATGCAGGAAGTCAATGTTAAGTGTCTGCTATTATTATTCGGGGTCTATTAAATCAGATGCATCATCATTTCATTTAATCAAATTAAGTCTCAGACCAGTCTTTCCAGACAGATGAGTTATCCCCATTTTGTACCAAAAGCTGAAGGTAGTGAGGATCAAGTACTTTATTCAAAGTCACACCAGTAGCTGATGGCAAAAGCAGCACAGGAACCAAAACAGCTGTCATAGTTATCATCACCGTCACAATCACCAGTTCCCAAGAGCTAACTCCTGTTTTTGGAGCTTCACAGAGATTAGTCATCAATACTCAAGCACCTGGTAAGAAAGGAGTCACTATAAAGGTGGACAGAGAGTTGGGGAGGTTAAAGATCTTAGCCAAAGTCACGCAGTTAGTTAAGAAACAAGGTAAGGGAGGGATCCTTGTTCTGGCTCTAAAACCCACTTACATCCTGTCTGCCTGGCATTTGTTATAGATCTCATATCTCCACTTGAAATCACCAACATGGCTGGTTTCATGTTCAGTAAACACTGGTCTTGTTAAGTGGGGTCAGGAATGGCCTTCTCAGTGAAGGGGCCTGTGGTCCTATATTGTAAAGACTTAGGATACCCCCCACACACCCAAAAAAGAAGCCTAGCTTTCTACACAGTTCCTTGCAGAAGGTTTGGTCCAAGATCATAGAAAGAAATTTGGGAATGTATTCAAATGAAGCATGGTCATTCCTGTTATTAGACCTTTAATCTTTTGGGAATAAGAGCAATGTGTGATATTCTCCCAAGTACATCATCATCTCTCTCACCAAGTAAGGAGTCTCCTCAGCCAGATATGACTGCCCTCTCCAGTCGCATGTGGCTCTGGAAATACCCAGTCACTACATCCTCCCAGTTCCTCTGGCCCTAACTTATATCGTGGTGATGAGACAACAAAAAAGGGACATCAATATTCTCAAACATACAAGGGGTGTTTGTTTAATAAAATAATTTTAATAAAACTCACAGGGATAAATTTTCATGTTTTGTTAAAATATTAATCTACCAGAACCTGGTGCTAATCTGGTACTCAATTAATTGGTAATGACCTGGCTCCTTATCTTGACCTATTTAATATCCCTTTAAACTATATATTTTTTTTCTAATTTAAAGTAAAATTACTTCTCAGCTAAACAAATTCCAAAGTGGTGGCTTACTAGAGAGTAGCCTATTGATTGTAATGACATAAAATCACCTTGCTGGCTGCATAGAAGCCATCTCTTTTCAGGGAATTCTGCTCCATCAAAGGACCAAGAAAAGATGCCCTAAGAGTAACAGCATCCCCAGCTGGCTCCAGAAGTTGCGGAGAAGGCAAAGGGAAAGGTGGTGGAGAACTTGCGTTGGCCACCTCTGTGTAGCCATCTGCCTAGCTTGGTGTGTGACAGTTCCAGAAAAAACTCAAGTTGAAATAAGAATCTGTTGCAGGGCCTGACCTTGGACCCTCATGGAGGAATGCTTATCTTGCTCATTGTGCAGCAGGGAAGTCCTAACACAGAACAATAGAACCGCTATGTTTTGGGACAGAACACTGGCAGGCGCCATTTCCTTGCTCCTTTGACAAGAAGTTATTCTCCTGTTGGTGCAAAGTCAGTCTAGTGGCAGTTCCTGAACTCTTGGTGTCTGGACTTTTGTAAGATGATACGTTGTGTATCACCTCTGGCCTATCATGAATGTTATATGTAAATTGGCCCATACCCACTATAAAAGCTATTTTTTAAATATTTTGTTTATTTAGTTGTAGTTGGACCCAGTACCTTTATTTTATTTTTATGTAGTGCTGAGGATCGAACCCAGGGCCTTGCATGTGCTAGGCAAGCACTCTACCTCTGAGCTACAACCCCAGCCCATTATAAAAGATATTTTTGCTGGGCAATAAAGCAGACTCTGTTCTCCAAACCATCTCAGGAGGGGTTTCTCAGTGCTCTTAAGCTCCCCACAGTCGATGCTGGAAGGGCAGGCCTCTCAACAAGAATCCAAGCCAGGATATCTTGCTTCAATAAACTTTCTAGCACTGGGTAAAATCCATCAATTCACTGAAATGGTAGCAGCTACACAGTACTTTCCACAAGAGTCAAATTTGGAAAGAACACTTATCCTCAACAAATACTCCTTCCACCCCTGTACTGCGGATAGAACCCAGGGACTCTACCACTGAGCTACAGCCCCAGCCATTTTCATTTTTTTAAATTTATTTATTCTAATTAGGTATATATGACAACAGAATGCATTTTGATTCATTGTACACAACTGCAGCACAATTTTCATTTCTCTGGTTGTACACAATGTAGCGTCCCACATTGTTATGCACATAAAGAGAGTAATGATGTCCATCTCATTCCACCATTTTTCCTGCCCCCATGCCTATTGTTTATTTTGGGACTGGGTCTAGCTAAGTTTCCCAGGCTGGCGTCAAACTTGTGATCCTCCCAAGTCACTAGGATTACAGGCCTGTGCTCCCATGCCAGAACTCAGTGAGCATTTGATGCAATGAAGAAGAGTGTTCCCAGAAACAAGTTCAGACCTATAGATGGCTGAAAGAAGGTCCTTTGTGTGACATGCAATTGACTTCCCCAAGATGTCAAAAAAACAAAAAATACCAGGGCCTGGAAACTTGCAAAATACCTATAGCTTCTGCATGACAAAAATTCAGCACAAGTAGAAATGTTAGTTAATTTCATCTTGCCTAACTCTCCACTCCTCCTAAAAAAAGAATTGTAGAAGAAACTGGTAACTTGAACTTCAAATCCTAGGTTTGTACCTTAGATTTTTAACAAATAGTGAACCTTTTTTTTTTTTTTTGATAAAAGGTCCTGTTATCTTGTTTAAGCTAATATCAGTGATCACACAGACACTATAAACCTTACTCTTCATACCTCTATGACTTCACTGTTTATATTTGTAATGTCTAAACAGTATTGCTGCTGTTGCTATCAAAGTGACTGTCACATCACAATGAGGGGTGAAAGTTTTGGCTGGAGTGCAGGCATCAGCAGCTATAGGATTTGGGCTTCATGATCTAGATTTCTGACTGTCTTTGGTCATCAAAGAAAGAGTCACTACCCCTAGGCCAAGAGTCAGGAGCAAAACAGGAACAGCAGGTGCATGATCTGAGATGGCAGCCCGAAGGAGATACACATGTATGCCACAGGAGTCTCTGCTGACAGCCCCCATTGGAGGCCATTTGGGGATGTAGGAGGCAGTGGGGTGCGGGAAGACTGAAGATTCAGGACAGCTTTCTTTTGTGAAGAAATTTATTTCTATCACATGGAATAAACCTGTATTGTAGAGCCATTAATTAGCCCTCTTGGTGATTGTGGTAGAGTGCTAGTAGTCTGATGACCCAGACCTCAAAGACCTGAGGAGGAAGATACCCTGGATCCCTCCCCTAAGCAGGGCAGCAGGGTGGGAGAAGAGCAGGACCAGCTTTTGTTGGTGGTTGCAGGGTACTGGGAATTGAACTCAGGGGCATTTAACCACTGAGCCACATCCTTTTTTTTTTTTTTGTATTTTATTTAGAAACAGGATCTCACTGAGTTGCTTAGGGCCTTGCTAAGTTGCTGAGGCTGGCTTTGAACTCACAATCCTCCTGCCTTAGTCTCCCAAGCCTCTGGGACGACAGGGGTATGCCACCAGGCCCAGCAGGAATAAAACTTTGAAGGAGACACCTTCTGGACCAACACTATCATAAAATAAAATAAACAATTGTTGGACACAAGTTACCACTACTGTGACTAGTAACTACCAATGACAGAGTACCTGCCATGTGTCCTGCCTGATGTTTGATATACATCATGTCACTAAAAGATGTTAGCCTCTGGAGAGAGCTCCTACTTTACTCTTATTCCATAGGTAATCGAACATGGGCTCAGAGAGGTCTAGTAACTTGCCAAAGGTCTGAGATCACAGAAGTGTCAGAATCTGAATTTGAACTTAGGGTTAGTGGGCTCCAAAGCTTGAACATTCCTCCATTCCCTCTTTTCTTGCAACCTTTGAAAGACCCCTCTTCTACCTTTTTACTGTGGTTTTAAATCTACCTTTCTCACCTGCCCAGCACATCTGGGGAGCTGCCTGACCCTTGTCCAATGGCTCTGCTTCCAAGTTACAGCTATCTGCCCCTGGGGTCTACCCCCAGGTGAGGACAGAGAATCCACTTCTAACTTCTGAGGCAGAGACAGGCAAATCTTAACTGAGAGCTTTCAAGGGAAGACCAACCCCACCCTCAGGCAAGTACACCTCTGGTTTCACCCTTAGGGCCTAAGGTGTTAAAGTTGTCAAGGGTGCACTTGACTTCCCAAGACTAAATTTCAAAAAACCAGCAATCCAGGCATTTCACAGACTGCAGAACCAAAAGAGCATCATTAATCATTCTTATCATTCTGTGTTCCGTGTACCAAAAGATTGCACACTTGAAGCAATTTTTCATATGATATTCAGCGACCCTGCCAAGCATTGTCTCATTTCCTAATTTTGTTGCCAGCTGAACACTTAGGGAAGTCCTACCTCAGATTCAGGGCCAAACAGGGCACTGGAAGGAGCCAGCGTATCTGATGGCTGGACTCCAGGAAGGCTCCCATCAGCCCTCCCAACTTCTCTTGGAAGCCACCCTTGGGTCCTCTGGTCCTAACTCCGGTGCACACTGGAGTCACCCAGGGAGCTTTTCAACAATACAGAAGCCTGGGTCCCACCCTAGAGATTCTGACTGCATTGATCTAGGGTGTGGCCTGGGTATCTGGATGTTTAAAATGCCCCTCAGGTGACTCTAAATTGCCCGCAGTACAGAGAAGGCCAGCTAGACCACAGCTGGATAAACATTTCCCCTGAGCTTCAGTGCCGTTTCTGAACTTTGGCGGCATTTCTCCAACTCCTGGGTTTCTCTACCTCGTCCACCCGAGCTCTTCCAGAGCACTGTTGTGTTCCACCCGCAAGCAGATCTCGCCTCCCTGCGCCTCCTCGCCTGCGGCGCCCCAGACCCCAACACACGTCACGTCTCTTCGCGCGATCGCCTAAGACTTACCTGGCCAAGTTTGCAGAACAGACAGCGGCTGCAGGCGAGACCGAGCGCCAGGTGCGCCGGGAGCGCAGTCGCCGCGGTAGCGCTGAGGCCCCGGGAGCGCCGCGCCGGCAGCAGCGCTAGGGCAGAGCAGGCACCGCCGCCTCGCGGTCCCGGAACGGGAACTGGTCGGGACGGCTGCTGCGGCCGCGCCCCTCTGGCGGCGCCGGGAGTCTGGCGGGCTCCTGCGGGAGGCCGAGGCCGGTTGGGGGCGGGCCAGGGTGGACTGGCGCCGAAACCTCGAGGGGCGCTCTGTGCCGAAAGACACGCGGCCCGCGCCACCGCACAAGTGCGAGTGGACAGGCCTCAGAGTTCGCCGAGGGGTGACAAGCTGGGAACTCGTCCTGACAGCTTGGCCACGGCCTCTGGGAGCCAAGGCCCGCCCCCTAAAGAGCAACCAGAGTCAATGCCTGGACGTAACGGGGAACTCTGGTTAAAATGGCACGTGAGCTCCACCTGGGTGAAAACTAGTTCAAAGTAATCAAATTTGCAACTGAGCATAGACTTTGATTTAGACTTTTTTAAAAAAAATCTTAGCTTTTCTTCTCGTGTGTCCTTAAGCTTGTTATTAACAATGCATATTTAATATTCTTTTCATTTCCTATCTGAGTTGTAAAGGAATTTTTAACATGCTAATAACTTTGCCTGATATTTTTAAACACATTATCGATGCCATAAAATGTTGTCACTTATTCACACTAAAGAAGTGCATTCGATCAGGTGACCACATATACTTAGGCATATTAGAATTCCAAACAAAGGCTGGCTTCTGAGAAAAGGAGAGCAGGATCGTAACTCAAAAGTGAAACTTCGCAAACACAAGGGGTTAAAACTTGCAAGTACAAAAATGAAGTCTAGATTTTAATTCCTCCATCTTATCCTTATATGAGCCTCTCTCGTAGGAAAAAAACAAAAACCAAAAAACTTCCTCTAGGATTCTGAACTGTATCTTTTATGTATTTTAACCTGTCATTTAATATTTTCTAATCTGGTTTCTCCTGCTGCATTCTGAATAATTTCAAGTCTTTCAAATGTTATTTTGTAGATGTTTGAATTTTTATCATATGTTTGTTTTGTAATACTAAGGATTAAACCCGAGGCTTAGCTTTACTCCCCACCCCCAGCCCTTTTTATTTTATTTTAAGATAAGGTCTAGATTTGCAATCCTCCTGCCTCAGCCTTCAGAGCAGCCGGATTATAGGCACACACTGGCTTGGATTGGTTTTTAAACTATGTGTGGTAGATTGAATAGTGACCCCCAACCCCCTATCATGATATCAATCCTAAACCTGGAACATGTGAATATGGCAAAGGGGAACTGAAGTTGCAGTTAATTAAAGTTGCAGGAATTAAAGTTACTAATCAGCTGACTTTGAGATTGGAAAATTATGCTGGATTATTGAGATGGGCCCACTGTAATCCCAAGGGTCCACCTAAATGGAAGAAGGAGGCCAATAAGGACCAGAAAAATAGCAGCCTGAGAAGGAACTGGCCAACACTGCTGGCTTTGAAGATAAAGAAAAGGAACTGTGAGCCAAGAACTGCTGTTCTGCTGACACTTTGATTTTAACCCAGGAGACATATTTTGAAAAGCTGACTTTCAGAACCATAAGATAATATTAAAATGTTATAGTTAAAGCTTCATCCTGGGGTTTCATAAACTGATTTCCAGACCACTCACGTATAATCGAATCAAGCCTTTATTGAAGCACACCAGTGGCGGCTGACCAGAACATAAAGCTGTTCCCCTGATCAGCCCCGAACAATTGCAAGGGCGCTCCTTATAAGCCTGAAAACCGCAAAAGGAATGTTGGGGGGTCCAGCCAATGCAAGCAAGCCAGGTTACAGAAGCGGGAGAGTGCAGTCTAGCGGCAGGAAGCCTAACCAATCACAGCCCAGTCACCCCAGTTACAGAAACAGAGCCCCATTAGGTAGTCCCATGTTCTTAAAGGTGTCTATAGCAAAAGGAAAAGAACATCTTGCCCCAGTCATGACCTTTCTACTTGGCATGGTTGTTTTACAGGATGAAGTCATAAAACAAAATGGAGTCACATTTGCTTCTACTATCACAAAAATATTAAATTTATGGTAACTTGGAATAGCAATAAAAAACAAATAACAACAAAAATAGCAATAAAAAACAAGTCCTTAAGTCCTTAGAGGAAGAACGTTCACCTAACATGCATGAGTCACTGGGTTCGATCCTCAGCACCACATAAAGTAAAATAAAGACATTGTGTCCACCAATAAGTATAAAATAAATTTTTAAAAAAGTCCTTAATTTTAACAATATTTATTTTCTAAGTTTTTTTTTAAGTTCTATTTCTAGTTTTCTTGTTTGTTTTGCAGTGGTGGGGATCAAATTCAAGGCCTCATACATGCTAAGCACACCCTATACCACTGAGTTACACTCCAGCCCTATTGTTTGTACTTAATAGTCTCCTGTTCTTTGCTGAATCCATAATTTAAAAAAAATTAACAGCTTATTTCTTTTGGTTTTTTTTTATTTGAGATAATTATAAATTCACATGTAATTCGAAGAAAGAATGCAAATGCATGTACCCTGTTTTCCCCAATGATAACAACATACGGCAAAGCTAGGTATAACAGTACAACCAGAACATGGACATTAATATAGTCAAGATATAAAACATTTCTACCACTACAACCACACACTGCCTTTATACCACTTCAACCCTTCCTTAACCCCTGGCAACTACTAATCTGCTATCTATTTTTATACTTTTGCTATTTCAAGAATGTTAAATACATAGAATCATATATTATGTAATAAGTTTGGGAAAGATTTTTTTTCCACCTAGCATTATTCTATGGAGATTCATCCAGGTCTTTGCATGAATCAATAATTCTTTCCTTTTTATTGTTGATCAGAAATTCCATGGTATGAATTTCCATAGTTCATTTAATCATTCACCCATTCAAAGGACATCTGGGGCTATTTTGAATATTGTTGTTATAAGAATTCATAACATAATGTATGTGTAAACATAAGTTTTCATTTTCCTTGGTTAATACCCAGGGGAGCAACTATCTTCCAGAATGGCTAATTTTACATTTCCACTAGCAACTGGATGAGTAATTATTCTGTAACATTCTCACCAGCATTTGGTGCTGTCAAAATTTTTCATTTTAGCCATTTGGATAGGTGTGTGGTGATAGTGATACATTATTATTGTTTTACTTTCTCGTTGAACATTTTTGCATGTGCTTATTTGCTATCTGTATTATTATTATTATTATTATTATTATTATTATTATTATTACTATTATTTGTACTGGGGATTAAACCCAGGGGTGCTGAGCCACATCTCAGCCCTTTTTATTTTTGATTTTGGGACAGGTCTCACTAAGTTGCTTAGGGCCTCAATCATTTCCTGAGACTGGCCTTGAACTTGTACTTGAACTTATAGTCTTCTGCCTCCCGAGTTGCTGGGATTACAGACATTTGCCTCTACACCTGGCTGTCATCGGTATCTTAAGTGAAGTGTATCTCTTTGTCTCTTGCTTATTTTCTAATTGGATTGTTTGCTTTTTTTTCCCCTGTTGAGTTTTAAGATAAGTTTAAGTTTTCTATAAGTGGTTTGTAAATATTTTCTTCTACTCCTTGCTTATCTTTCCATTCACTTATTACGGCCTTCATAAAGAAAAATATTTTTAATTTTGACATGGTTCACATGTTAGCTTCTCTTCACTGTGACCAAAATACCTGACAAGAACAACTCAAGAGGAGAAAAAGTTTATTTTGGCTCAGAGTTTCAGAGGATCAGTCTGTGGATGGATGACTCCATTGCTGTGGGACCAAGAAGCAGCAGAACATCACGGTGGGAGGGTATGGTGGAATAAAGCTCTTTAGCACATGGAAGCCAGGAATCAGAGAAAGACCTTGAGGAGCCAAGGATAAGATATAAACACCAAAGACCTGCCCCAGTGACCTGCTTCCCCCAGTTATACCCTACCTGCCTATAGTTACCACCCAGTAGTCCTTTCAAATTATTAATCTATCAAATGGATTAAACCACTGATTAGGTTACAGCTCTCAACATCTAATCATGAGCTTTTGGGGGATAGCTTATATCCAAACCATAATACCCCCACCCCTGTGATAAGCTCGTGCCCATATCACGATGCAAAATGCCTTTAGTTAATCTCCAAGAGTTCCCATAGTCTTCACAGTCCCAGCATTTTCCAAAAGTCCAAGTCCAAAGTCTCCTCTGATATGAGCCTCTGTAAAGATCAAAAGCAAGTAACGTGCTTCTATATAACGGCACTGAATAAACATTCCCATTCCAAAGGGAAGAAATAGGGACATAGAAAGAAGGGATGTAAAACTGAAACCCAGCTGAGCAAACAAGTCCTGTAGCTCTATGTTCAGTATCTGGGAAAAATGGTGGTGAGACTGGGGTCCAAAGGACTTGGGAAGCCCTGCCATTATGCCCTTGCTGCTTGCAGCTCACATGGCCTCTCTCTTAGGTTGGCTCTGCTGCATCCAAAAGCTTTCTTTTGCAGACATACGTTCCTCATTACTGGCATCTATTAATCCCAGGAGTCTCCACTGCAGCTTTGACTTCCTTTTTGTAGCTTCATGAATCACCCTCTCTAGGCAGGGATTCTAATCCTGCTACATCTTGCCTGGATTCCCATGCCTTTCTCTGAAATCTTGATAGAAACATGACCCCTTAACTCCGGCATCCTACATTCCTGCAGAACCAGTACCATATGGATGGTGCCAAGGTCTGTTGCTAGCTTGAACAGTAAGTAGCTGGACCCCCTTGTTTGACAGCTGTATCGGTCTCCAAGTACCCGGAAGAGCATGGTGAAACAAATCCTAGAGAAACAACTTCCTATGCACCTGTGTGATAAGGGTGCCTCCATGGTCTCTTAACTGTTTTCCCTTTTATACCCTTAAGCCTGCCATAAATATGGCCATGCTGATTCCTGAGATGCCCTCAAGACATCTGTCCTATTGTCTCTGTGCAAATACTCAACTTCTTTTCAGGAGTTGGTAATCTCTTCAACAACCACAACTTCCTTGGATCCAGTTTTACACATGCTTTTCTGGCCCAACTGCAAGTTTTTTTTTTTTTTTTTTTTTAAAAAGCTTTCTTCTCTGCTTCCTGCCAATTCTCACAATAAATCTGGCTAAAAGCTGTTGGCAATATTGATGCTACTGCCTGAGTGTTGTGCTTTCTTGAACTTTCTTCCACTAGATTACGTAGTCCAACACCTTTAAATTCATACTCACAGAAAGTTTCAGGACAAGGGCAAAATGTAGACAAGTCCTTTGCCAGAATGTAACATAAACGGCCACTGGTTCAAAGCCCAATAGAGTCCTAATTCCCCTCTGAAACCCCATGAGCATGTTACTCTCCGCATTCCTATGGGCTTTCTGGTCTTCTGAGCTCCCATTAGAATCACCCATTTTGCTCTGCTTACAACATTCTAAGCCTTTTCTAGCCTGCATGTCCAAACTTTTCCAAACTCCATCTGCAAAGCAGTTCCAAAAGCTTCTGAACCACATGTCAAGTTAGTCACAGCAACAACTCCCCTCTTGGTACCAATTTGTGGTTGTCAGCTTTTCATTTCTGGGATAAAATACCCAGCAAGAACAATTTCAAGAAGAAAAGGTTTATTTTGGGCTCATGGTTTCAGAGGTTCAGTCAGAGTTGTCTAGCTCTGTCACCATGGGCTCAACGTGAGGCAGAACATCATGGAAGGAGAAAATAGGTCACTGGGGATGTGCTTTTGGGATTATTTATCTTGTCCTTGGCTCCTTGTGCTCTCTCTCTGCTTCATAGCAGTCATGAGCTTAGCAGCTTTCCTCCACCATGCCATTGTACCATATTTTCTCCCTCACCTTGGGCCCAAGGCAGTGGAGCCAGGTGACTATGGACTGTCCTCGGAAACCATGAGCCCAAAATGAAATTTTCCTCCTTTAAGTGGTTCTTGTTGGGCATTTTGGTCACATTGATGAAAAGTGACTTAACACAGTGAATTTCATTAATTTTCCTTTTGATGGATCATACTTTTGGTGTTAAGTCTAAGAACGCTTTGCCAAAATCTAGAACTTAAAAAGATTTTCAAATGTTATTTTGTCCTTAAAGTTTCTACAGTGTAATGTCAGATTTGAATTTTTGATCCACTTTAATTTTTGTAAAAGGCTTGAAACTCAGGTCAAGATTAATGTGTCTTCCCTCCTCCTTACTTACTTGGTTTGAGTGTCCAATCGCTGACTCAGTACCATTTATTGAGACGGTGATCTTTCCTCCATTAAACTGTCTTTGTACCTCTATCTTTGTACAAATATACCAAACTAAGTTTTGGTATATTTGCATGTGTCTTTTTCTGAGTTCTCTATTCTCCTCTATTTATCTATGTTTTTAATCCATTTGCCAATAACATGCAGTCTTAAAATTCAGTATATTGAATTCTCTCATTTTATTCTTTTTAAAAATCGCATTACCTATTTATTCTAGTTTCCTTAACTTTCTATAAAAATTGTAAAACAATAAAAATGCTTTGTTTTTGATAGGAATTTTTTTAATCCTGTATATCTAGTTTGGGGGATGATGAAATCTTTACTATGTTGAGTCATCCAATTCATGAACATTTATATTGCCATTTATTTAGACCTACTTTGATTTCTTTACTGGTATTTTGTAATTTTCAGCATACAAGTCCTATATGTTTTCTAAGATTTACAATGAAGTGTTGTCATTTTTTAAAAACAGCATTTGTATATATTACTTGTAGGAATGTAAAATGGTTTGGCCCATCTAGGAAATTTTGGTGGCTCCTCAAAAACTTAAATATAGGGCTGGGGCAGAGCACTTGTCTAGCATGTGTGAGGCACTGGTTTGATCCTTAGCAGCACATAAAAATAAATTCATAAACAAAGATATTGTGTGTTCCTCTATAACTAAAAAAATTTTTTAAAGTTAATTGTAGAATTACTATATGATTCAACAATTCTACTTCTGAAGATAAACCAAAAATTATTTAAAATAGGTACTCAAATACATGCACATGAGAGTTCACAGGAGCACTATCACAATAGATAAAAAGTGAAAATAGGTCAAATATTCATCAATGGATGAAAAGATAAACAAAATTATACAATACCATAAAACAAATATTATTCAGCTATAAAAACGAATTAAGTACTGATACATGCTACAACATGAATGAATGTCAAGACATAAATGAACGAAGCCATAAAAAGTCACATCTTGTATAATTCCATTTTTATTAACTATATAGAATCATAAATCTATAAAAACAAAGCAAATTGGTGGGTGGCAGGATCTGGAAAGAGAGGGGAATGAGAAATAACTTTCTAATGGGTACATGGTTTCCTTTGGAGGGAGGAAAGTGTGGAAAATATAAAGAGTTAGTTGCACAATGTTATAAAAATATTCAATGCCATTGAGCTGTTCACCTTAACATGATTAGTTTTGTTATGTTAATTTCATTTCAATAAAAATTAATTAGAAAAATAGTAAATTGAACCATATTTTTAATTTCAATGTCCATGTGTTCTAGTATATAGGAAGTACAATGGTTTTTCTTCATTCATCTTGTATCCTGTGACCCAGCCGAACAATTTGGTTCTGGGTTTATTTTAATATAGATTACTTGGAATTTCTGTATAGATAATCATATCAACCCTCTGTAAATAGGAATAGTTTAATTTATTCCTCTCTGATTTGTGTGTTTTTTATTTCCTTTTCTGCCTTGTTGTACTGGCTTCCAAAACTTAAAGCTTGCAGAACTTACAGAACTATGTTAGGTAAAAGTGGTGAGAGAAGACATCCTTGCCTTGTTCCCAAATCCAGGGGAAAGCATTCAGACTTCTATTATTAAGAAGTAATAATATTAGTAAATAATATTAGTGATAGGTATTTTGACAATGCTGTCAAGTTATTCAATTCCTCTCTATTCCTATTTTTTCTGATGCTTTTCTGAATCAATTGATATTTATGACTTTTCTTCTTTTTTTTCTGTTAACACAGTAGCTTACTTTGATGACTTTTCAAGTGTTGAAGTAACATCACATGTCTGAAATAAACTCCACTGGTTATGGTCTGTAATTCTTCTTATGTATTGCTGAATTCTATTTGATAATGTTCTGTTAAGCATTTCCCCCTGCCTTTGTCCATATGGGATTTGTTATTACATATTTGTAAGTACATTCAATATAACAATATAATTTGGCCAATATCACTCCCCAGCACTTCCCTCCTCTCTTCCTACCTTACATCTCTTGGTTCCTTTCTTCTACAGAGCTCTCTTTGATTTTTAGGAGACTTACCCCCCACCTTTCTTTTTGTTTTTCCTCCTAGCTCCTGCATGTGACAGAAAACATGACCCTAAACCTTCTGAATTTGATTTTTTTCACCTAACATGATGGGTCTCTAGTTCCATCCATTTTCCTGCAAATGACATTATTCCATTCTTGTTTATGGCTGAATAAAAATCCATTGTGGGGATGGGGCTGTGGCTCAACGGTAGAGCATGTGTCTCGAATGTGTGAGGCCCTGGGTTTGATCCTCAGCACCACATAAATAAAATAAAAAGGTATTGTGTCCACTTACAACTAAAAAAAAAATTTTTTTTTAAGTCCATTGTGTATATATGCCACATTTTCTTTACTCATTCGTCTGTTGATGAACACCTAGGCTGGTTTTGGAATTTGGCTATTGTGAATTGTTCTGCTATAAACCTGGGTGTGCATGTATCACTATAGGAAGAGAACTTTAATTTTTCAGGATAAATATCACTGAGTAGTACAGCTGGGTCCTATGGTGGTTCCATGCCTAGTCGTTTGAGGAGCCTCCATGCTTATTTCCAAAGCAATTGTATTAATTTACAGTCCCAACAACAGTGTAAATAGTTTCTTTTTCTCCAAATCCTCTCCAGCATTTATTATTATTTCTATACTTGATGACTGCCATTCTGCCTGGTATGAGATGAAATCTCATTGTAATTTTGATTTCCATTTCCCTAATTGCTGATGATGTTGAATATTTTTTCATGTATTTGCTGGTCATGTGTATTTCTTCTTTCGAGAAGTAGCTATTTAATTCATTTGCCCATTTATTAATTAGGTTATTTGATGTTTTGGTGCAAAGTCTTTTGAGCTATTTATATATTCTAGCTATTAATCCTCCATCAGAAGAGTATCCAGCAAAGATTTTTTTTCTCCATTTCTGTGGGTTCTCTCTTCACATTTCTAATTATTTACTTTCCTGTGCAGAAGTATTTTTTTTTAATTTGATGCTGTCTCATTTAATAACTCTTGGTATTGTGTCCTGAGCCTTAGGAGTCTTGTTGAGGAAGTTGTTGCCTGTGCCTAAAAGCTGGAGTGTTGACCCTAAGTTTTCTTCTTGGAGTTGCGTAGTTTCTGGTCTAATTTTGAGGTCTTTGATCCATTTTGATTTTATTTTTGTGCAGGGTGTGATACGGGATTAATTTCATTCTTCTATATGTGGATAACCAGTTGTCCAGCACCTTTTATTTAAAAAGCTGTCTTTTCTTCAATATGTGCTTTGGGCACCTCTGTCAGGATCAAATGACTGTAAATATGTGGCTTTGTCTCTGTCTTTTCTATTCTATACCATTGATCTATGTGTCTGTTTTTTATGCCACTACCATGCAGTTTTTGTTACTACAGCAGTGTATTATAATTTAAAGTTAAGTATTCTGTTTTTTTTTTTCTTAAAATTACTTTGGCTATTCTAGGTTTTTTCTTTTTCTTTTATCCTTCCACATGAATTTTAGGACTGTTTTTTCTAACCCTGTGAAAAATGCCATGGGTATTTTGATAGGGATTGCACTGAATCTGTATATTGCTTTTGGTAGTATGACCATTTTAACAATATTAATTCTGTTTATACATGAACATGGGAGGTCTTTCCATCTCCTGAGGTCGCCTTCAATTTCTTTCTTCTATGTTAGTTTTCATTATAGATATTATAGATGTTATTCACCTCCTTGGTTAGATTTATTCTTAGGTTTGTTTTTTTAGGCTATTGTGAATGGAATTTTTTTTTCCTGATTTCTTTCTCAGTGGATTCATGGTTGGTATATAGGAAAGTTACTGGTCTTTACATATTAGTTTGTAACAGGCTACTTTGCCAAATTTGTTTATTATCTCCAGCAATCTTTTGGTGGCATGGATCTTTTAGGTATAGGATCATATCATTTGTAAACAGTGATAATTTGACTTCTTCCTTTCCTATTGTTATCCCCTTTATTTCCTTCTCTGAGTAATTGCTCTGGCTAGAACTTCTAGCACTATATTAAATAGGAATGGTGAGAATGAACATCCTTGTCTTATCCCAGATTTTAAAGAAAATTCTTCCAGTTTTTCCCCATTTATTATGAGGTCAGTTTGGGATTTTTCATATGTAACCTTTATGATGTTAAGATTAGGTTCCCTCTATGCCTAGTTTTGTCAGTGTTTTATGGGTGCTGAATTTTGTTGATGGCCTTTTCTGTATTTGTTGAGATTACTAAATAATTTTTGTCCTTAATTCTGTTTATGTGATCAGTTGCATTTATTGATTTGCATATATTAAACCATACTTGCATCTCTGGAATAAAACCAACTTAGTCAAAGTGTAAAATTTTCTAAATGTGTTATTGACAAAATTTGCTACAATTTTATTAACTATTTTTGCATCCAAGTTCATCAGGGATAATGGATCTATAGTTCTCTTTCCTCAATTTGTTCTTACCTGGTTTACATACAAGTGTAATTCTAGCTTCATAGAATGAATTTTGTAGTGTTCCATTTGTTTATTTCATGGAATAATTTGAAGAGTAATGGCATTAGTTAGTTTTTAGAGGTTTGATAAAATTCAGCTGAGAATTCATCTGGTCCTGAGTGTTTCTTTGTTGGAAGGCTTTTTATTATGGCTTGTATCCCATAACAAATTATTGGTCTGCTCAGATTTTCTATGTCCTCTTAATTCAGTTTGGCAGACTGTATTTATCTAGGAGCATAGCCATGTCTTCCAGGTTTTCCAATTTATTGGCATATACATTTTCAAAATAGTCTCTAGTGATCCACTGGATTTGTGAGATGTCTGTGGTTATTTCTACTTTTTCATCTCTAATTTTATTAATTCAAATTTTCTCTTTTTCTTTTATTTAGTTTGGCTAAGGGCTTATCAATCTTGTTTATTTTTTCAAAGAATCAACTCTCTGTTTCATTAATCCTTTGTATTATTTTATTATTCTCAGTTTCATTGATTTTGTCTCTGAATTTAATTATTTGTTTCCTTCTACTGGATCTGGAATTGGTTTGTAAAGGGCCTTGAGTTGCATCATTAGGTTGTTTATTTGGGATCTTTTTGATTTTCTTATGTAGGCACTCATAGCTATAAACTTTTCTCTTAGACTTCTTTTATAACATTTCAGAGGTTCTTGTATGTTGTATCACTTTTCTCATTTGAGTCTAAGAATTTTTAAATTTCTTCCTTGACTTTTTTTAATCACCCATTCATTGCTTGAAAGTTTATTGTTCAATCTCCATGTGTTTATATAGTTTCTGTATGGTTTTGTCATGTTGATTTCTAATTTCATTCCATTATGATCTGAGGAATTATATCAGTTTTTTTTAAATATTTTCTTTTTGGTCTAAAATATGGTCTATTTTTGAGAAGGTTCCATGAACTGCTAAGAAGAAAATGTACTGAGATGTTGTAAGATGCCTTATTCCACAGATGTCCATTAACTCCATTTGATTTATAATATCTTTCAGGTCCAAAAAGTCTTTACCAAGTTTATGTCTGGATGACCTATCTAATGGTGAGGGAGGTGTGTTGAAACACTCAGTGTTATTGTACTGGGGTTTATGGAGTTTGTACTGAGAAAGTGAAAGTGATTCTGATTGGCTTGCCTCCAAATGTGACCTGACATTTTTCTCTTGTGGCTTTTAAAATTCTATCTTTGTTCTGTAGGTTAGGCATTTTAATTATAGGATGTCATGCAGAAGTTCTTTTTTAATCTTGTCTGTTTGGGGTTCTGAATGCCTCCTGTATCTGGATGTCCTTCTCATTCTGAAGGTTTGGAATCTTTTTTAATTCACTTCAGCAGCAGAGTTTCTACCCTGTGAACTTGTAGTGTCCTTGTCGTTTCCCAGAACCTCACAGAATAGGGAGAAACAAATAACAGCAACAACCAATGCAAATAATATACAGCATTAAATACTTGGTTCCTACTATTACATCTACAATGTTAATTGCCACAAAACCCAGAAATTATAGGGTCAGCAACTGCCAACAGCAAAAAACAATAAGCATATGAACTATATGTGGCATTAAAACAAAAAAACAGGTGTCAACTGTGTCACCTACAGCAGTAATAACTGCTATAGCATTAATGGCAGGGACAGGAGTTATATACAGCAATTAGTTCTAAAAGATGATAAGAGCACAATTAAGAGAAACTGTAAAAACAGAGCGAGAAATGTGACACAAAGATAGAAAAGAATTTACAATTTCATGAAGTGACCAGAGAATGCAGAAGAGAGGTAGCATGTGATGGTTGTAATAAAGGAGGAGAAAAAAGAGAAGTAACAAAGTGAAGGGAAAGTGAAAAAGAGAACAATAGAATTTGTCAGTTAGAGAATAAAAGAGAGAAAGAGAAAGATATAAATGAAAACAATAAAAACAAAAACAAAATATACTAATGAAAACATCTTGTTGGGTGTGTTGGCACATGCCTGTATTCCCAGCAGCTCAGGAGGCTGAGGCAGAAGGGTCTTGAGTTGAAAGTCAGACTCAGCAAAAGTGTGGTGTTAAGCAACTCAATGAGATGCTGTCTCTAAATAAAATACAAAACAGGGCTGCGGATGTGGCTCAGTGGTTGAGTGCCCCAGAGTTCAATCCCTGGTACCAAAAGAAAAGAAAACCAAAACCAAACCAAATCAAAACAAAACAAAAAACAAACCTTAATCCTCAAAAGACAAAGCAAGAAAAAATAACCACATTTAAAAAATGCTAAAAATGAGAAAAAAGGAACAAATATGTATATATGTCCATGGACCAAACAGCACAGAGAACACACCCACACAAAACAACAAAAACAAAAAGAAAAGATTTTTAATGAAAAATTCAAGAATCCTCTGCATCAAAGTAGATTTTGATGAGAATGGATGGTTACTGTCTATGCCTGTCTTTCTTTCTTTCTTTTTTGAAACTTCATTTTGTTGGCTTTTTTATGTGCTACTGAGGATCAGCGACTCACACATACTAGGTAAGCACTCCACCACTGAGCCACAACCCCAGCCCCTGTTTCTTCTTGAGGTATGTGCTAGAACAAAAACAAGGGGCTGGGGGTTGTTAACCTCTTCCTCTTTTTGTGTTGGAGTGGCCTAAGACTGCAGATGGTTCGAATAATTTTCAGCTTCTCTTCTCCCCAGTATTGACACACCTCCCTGGCTGCCAAGCCATGCAACAGACCTACTGGTCTCTGTCAAGAAGTGGCAGCACAGTGGGTGGAGTGGCAGACTCAGTCCGAGTGGGTTAGAGTGTGGGCAGCAAATACAGCCCTCAGCTGCATGTAGCCAGCTATACAGGTGCAGTGGGCCTAAGGGACTACAAGCCAGCACCAAGGCAACCAATGAATACCAACCTGTCATCCTCCAGTGGCCAGGACTGGGCACAAGTACAAATGCCTACTTCAGCAGCATACTCCATGCAGTGCCTGCAAGCATAGACCATCTGACGCCCTCAACCTCCTGCTTCCTAATCAGCAGCCAGAAAATAGAAGTGGAGCAGAGCTGAATGGAAGTCTATAGGACTCGAGAATTGACCAATAGTGTCAGTACATTTCCAAACCCTAATTAGCATAATTTTGGACCAATAGCAATGACCCACATGTTATATAAACCCTTAGGCTAGCATGCTCTGGGGGAGAAAACCTATCTGGTCCCCTCTTGCACTGCAAGAGTTCTGTTCCTGTTTCTTTTCTTCAATAAGTACTACTCTTACTCTCACTCATCTTGTTCTGTGGATTTCATTTTTGTTCTGTGGATTCACAAGAAGCCTGAAAGAAGAAATTGACAAGTGAACTGCTGGGTCTGCTGCAACATTAGAGGGCTTGGTCCACCATTAAAAGCTGCAACACTTCTCTGCTGTAGAATCCTGCAGCTTGTGCAGATCCCACCCACCAACAGAAGCAAGAATTGAGTCTCATCTCTAAACTCTGGTTTCAAAATGAGGTAGGATGGGATGGGAAGTGCTGTTAGTTGAAGATTTTTCTGCATAGACCCAACTGATGCACTCCCACGGTCCAGTGTCTGCAGAATTCTGAGGGTAGAGTTCCAGCAGGTGAGAGCTTAGGTCTAATCAGGCATTAGGGGCTTTGGTGGGTGGTGTCTGCTCTGGAGAGATTAGATCAACACCCCTCTAGGGCCTGGCAGTTGCCAATCTCTCCTGGGAGTCTGGAATTTTGAAGCTTCCCAAGGATTCTACACATGGGGTGGGGGAGTCAATCCTCCACCCCCTCTGCTGACCATGAACACAGACTTTCTAGGCTTAGTCTTCGAGTGCATTTACACCCAACTCTTTACAGATTCCCAACCTGCTTCAGCTGGTAACACGAGCCACCAGACTCAAAGGTGGGATCAAGCAGATTCGCCTTCACTTTTCTGACTTGAATACTCCTGGGTAAAATATTCTCTCTGTTTGCTCCCATTCTGCTAGATATACCCTAGGCTATACAGAAGCCTGCCAAGATGTTCTAGCCTCTTTGCTCAGATCTTCCAACTCCTGTGACAGCAACTGCAGTATGGCCACCTCAGGATGGCTCCCGCCTCAGCTCTCCATGGCCATCTGGGAAACAGAGGGCCTTTTTCAGGCACTAGTGCACAGTGTACCCTCTAGATCAGCTAAGGGCGGGTTGCTTTTTTGATGTCAGATTTTTTCATACTAAATCTGTTCATTGTGTTTCTGTGTTCTCCCTCCCTCTGTGCTGAACCAGAACCAGTGCCCCTACCAAATCTGCCAGTGTTACCACAACTGGCTTGGCTCCAAGTGCTCTTTCTTCTTTGTTTAATGGAGCCAAATTTTTGAGTCTCTAAGACATGCTGACTGTCCAATATTTTAGTGAAATCCCTCTTTTAACCACCTCACAGAGAAGCAGTATTCCTGTTGCTTGAATCTGGAGTCATGGAGTGACAGGAATGCGGCCTTCATCTAGCCCGCCATCTTGAATCCTCCTGTTAAGGATTTTTGCATCTACATTCATGAAGGATAGTTTAATTGTTTTTGGTATTATCTTTGTATGGCTCTGAAACTCACTTTACCTGATAATAATGCAATCATTTATTCTTTCCTTTGATTAATGCCTGAATCATGTATCCTTTTCCATTATTTTACCTTTAAACTGCTTATAATAGTTGATATATCTTGTAGACAGAATAAGGGTAGGTCATGTTTTTAATCTGCTCTGCCAATTTCTCTTTTAACTGGTATACAATTTATATCCCATGCAATTATTGATATGTTGGGACTAAAGTTCGCCACTTTGTTTTTTGTCTTCAGTTTGTTCTCTCATTTCTTTTTCTATTATACATTTTAGTAATAAAATTTTCACTTGGTTCTTCCTTATATCTTCTATTTCTTCACTGAGGCTGTCTACATTTTCACTTGTTTCAAGCAAGTTCCTTAACACATTTTTCTGTTATCAGTTTTAAATCTTTTTTTTTTCATTGTAGATGGACATAATACTTTTATTCATTTGATTTTATGTGATACTGAGGATCAAACCCAGTGCCCCACACATTGAAGGCAGGCTGCAATACCCTGAGCCACAACCCCAGCCCCAGTTTTAAATCTTTTAACACATAATTCTAACATATTTGTCTTCTTGGTTTTGGCCATCTATGGTTTGTCTTTTTACATTTTAATTTGGGATCTGCTTTTTCTCAGAATGAATGACGTTCAACTGAAACTTGGGCATATTGGAGATTATGAGACTGTGGACTGTATTTAAATCTACTTTTGCGAGTTTACTCTGAAACCACTCCAACAGGGAAGGCAAACAGGTATTGTTACCATCAGATGAGGGTTTAAATCCAAGCTTCCCACATGATTTTCTCTGACACACTGACAGAGGGAGGCTTATTGCTCTGAGGAGGCTCCCTCAAAGGCCTTTTCCTACTACTTTGGTGGTGACAGGTTAGGGTGCCTTGCTTCCAGTTCAGGGGGTATGGAAATCTAAGCTCCCTGCTTGGCCTCTGCTGGCAGAGGTAGAGATGGGAGCCCACATTTTTCTTCTATGATAACTGCAGTTAGAATGCTTATTCTCTAAGTTGTCTTATTAGGTTGTCTCTCTCGGGCCTCTGCCTAGAGATAGCAGGCTTTTCCTGTCATGTGTGTTCACATAGTACTTTTGGGTCACTTTTTCAAACCCAAGTCTGTGACATGAGGGAATTCAGCACCACACTGTCTTGCCTGAGGTCCCTAGCTAGGACTCTGCCTTCTCTCCACTTTTTAGGGTCTTCCCATTATATTTTATATTCACAGATTTTAGTTGCATTTAACTAGTGAAATATGGAACCGTATCTCTACTTCATCCCAGAACTCAAAGTCTCCCTACATACTTTATTGTCTGTTTTTCTGATTTTTTTTTTCAGTTGTAGTTGGACACAATACCTTAATTTTATTTATTTATTTTTTATGTGGTGCTGGGAATTGAACCCAGCACCTCCCACGTGCTAGGTGAGCTCGCTACCTTTGAGCCACAACCCCAGCCTCTGTTTTTGATAATATCTTAAAATCTTGTGGATTTTTAAAAATTTGATTTTTAAACAAATCTCGGTTTTTTTTCTGCTTTTACTTGCAGGAGGCACTGCAGCTATCACTTGGGGACCATAGTAGTTCCTCTTCAAGGGTCCTGGTTTCTCAGATTGTTTTCCTGTCCATTGGCAGGAGTGCTCCGGAGCTGTAGTCCAATTCTGGAGCTGCCTTTGGCATTTGAATCCCAGGACATCAGGGTCACTTCAGTACAGTCTGTTCTTTCAACTCACAGTTCATCTTCCTTCTTTCTGTGGGGAAGGGGCTGGTCCACCTTGAAGATACCCTATGTTTTCTTACAACCCCAGAAACCCTTTTCAAAACTATGGCTTATCCAGGATCTGGTTATTTTGTGGTTAGAGGGTCAAAGTCTCTGGTAGAAAGGGAAATCCAACATATGACATTTGGTGTTACCTTGAAAACAACTGGAAAAAGTGTGCCTCATGAGTATCAGATTTTCGTTAAAAGGCCAGACATGAAGGTCTTGGTGTTAGCATTGTGAATCCTTAGTGGAAGTTGCTATCTTTGGTGAGACAGATTATTAGAGTAATATTCAGGTCTTAGTATCTGTAGCAAAATTGAGCCTTACTGTCACTGGTTTCTGGGTTGCTGACAAACTTGGTCTTCTGGGGAGAAGTTAAACCACAATACTGGAGGGTATACGGAAAACCATGAGGTATGACAGTTATGAATCGCATCTATCTGTGGTCTACAGCTCAACTTCACTACAGAATAATTGCTGCAACCTGAAGGTGATTTGGGCCTTACCTCAAAAGAACAAATCACATTTTATTTTATGTTCCTGTGCCCAGTTCATTTCCATTCAAGTTTAAAAGGACAGCTCACTGCCCACCACACAGACATGAGTTTCTGATAATCAGTATCGCTTAATTTGTGAGTCTTCTTTCCTCATTTATTCAGTAAATAAGTTTAGTGATGTTACCATTTATTTTTTCAATGTTAACTGTTTCTTGAAAAGCCAAAACTCAAATGGTAACTATCCCTGAAACATTCCTTCTTTCATAATCCTGACTCTTCTATTTTAAAATCCTGTTCCAAGAATGGCCATGTACAAACTGAATTCTTTAAATGAGGACAATAATGATTGTTAATATTTATCACCAGGCTTTGACCTAAATTTATTACATGTTTTTACTTGTCCCTCCAAACAATCCTGAAATATTGATTATCCTTACCCTGTGGGTGAAGAAATTCTTTACTCTATGGGTAAGTCACAGAGCATCAAATAAACTAAAGTCTCATAGCTAGAAAGTGGTGGGACTGATCACTGAACCCAGGCTGCTTGGCTCCAGAGTCTGTGCATTTCTCCATGCATATAGACTCCACATGGCCAAGACTGGCTCCAGCATGTATGATGATTTGTCTAACAGCACAATGGAAAGGAGTACTTTGGTAGGGAAAACGGGTTAAACCACCACTACATTTATTCCTCTTAGGACGGTGTCCCATCTTTCTAGTTTCCAAAATTTTATTATCAACTTGCCATTAGTTTGCTTACTCTGATTAAACTGATTTTTTTTTTTTAAAAAAAAAAGCCCAGACAGAGCAGATCAATTCACCAGCACCATCACTGAGCAGAATGTAAATCTATTCTTGTCACAGAGCAAGAGGACACTTAAGATCAACCCAAGACATGAGCTTTAAGTGTCCACAGGAGTACCCACATTTACTTGTCACTCCAGAATTGCATAGTCCCTTTTTGTCTAACTCTTAACCCAGCTGCTTTTTATAGTCTGAAAATATAGAATCACTCAAGTGAGGTACCCCTTCCAAACATTGGTGAAAACAGATGAGACATAGTGATATCCCAGATCCCTGTTCTTAAATGTTACAAATATTTTATATTAGTACACAAAATATTCTTAAATATACTGTTATGTTCTAAAGAGTTTTTGTTCCTCCTTTTTGATAATGTCTTCCATTTCTTCTGAGACCTTTCCTTTATAGTCATTTGGTTCTATTGCTTTTAATCTCTCTTGATACTCCAGTGGCAAACCATTTTCTTTTGCACCCATGCAAATAACCTAGAAATGGTTAAAATAAATAAATAAATGGCTTTTAGTTAGGAATATTATTTTAATTTAGCAGACTACACCTTCTTTTGTATTATAAAAGCCTGAGATATTAGCTTTCAGGTAACTACAGAATAATTATAGAACAAAATTGAGAAATAGCCATTTCTCTCACACAGTAGGAATGAATAGGGAGTTTTCAAAGCTGTTTGAGTCATCTTTGCAGAATGTCAATTTTATGCAATAACATGATTTAACATATTTTTATATTAAGACAAAAAGTTTATTTATATAACCTTTTAAGAAAAAAAATTATAAAAAAAAAAAAAGTAAAGCTTTCGTTTTAATCCCGTTGTCTACTCTTGCTTTGAATTAAAAGGCAACTGTGTCCAGTGGCACTTTCAAGATCCATACCAAGATCCATAATAACTCTAGGATCCATACTAGAACATCCCTGACTAGGTCTGGGAACTATGTTAACCCTCCACAGTGCCGTGTTCTAATTGACCTTGCCAGTAAGCACTTAAACTTGGGTTTCTAAAAAGGCATGTCAGGGTCTCTGCCCCACATTCTTGTCTTATGCTTACAAGGGTGATTTCTCTGATTTTAAAAGGCCCAGTGACTTTTCTTTTTCCATCTAGGGTTAAAAAACAGTTCAGTATTAGGGAATATATTTTTCCCCCAGAAAAATGAATCCTGGTGTTCATGAAACACTGTTTTGTGAAGGGGAAAGAAAAGAAGATTATAAAAACCATGTATAAAATAAATCTATTAAAAATATACTCATTGGGCTAGGGTTATGGCTCCATGGTGGAGCACCTAGGCACTGGGTTCGATTCTCAGCACCACACAAAAACAAATGAATAAAGGTCCATCAATAACTAAAAGTATATTAAAAAAATATAAACTAAAAAAATAAAAATACCCTCATAAGCCGGGCACAGTGGTGACCACCTGTAATCCCAGATACTCAGGAAGCTGAGGCACGAGGACTGCAAGTTCAAGGTCAGCTTCAGCAACTTAGCTGTCTCAAAAAATAAAAAGTGCTAGGATGTAGCACAGTGGCAGAGCACCACTCTGGATTTAGAACCCAGTGCCATAAAAAGGAAAAAAACAAACAAACCCAAAAAATCATATGCTTTTCTACTTTAAAAAAGAAAATACATGTCTAGAATTGTGACTTATATAAATTTATAAAGGCTTTTTTTAATGAACAGTTTCAGAAACAGTTCTATCATTACACATAAATATGCACCATATTCTAAAATTTGCCCATCATTTTTGTAAACACACAAAACCTTAAAAAAAAAAAAAAGATATTCTGTAGTTTATCTCAGTGAAAATTACAAAGGATTCACCAAAAGTCCAAGTAGCTTACCTTTTTATATTGTGGAGATGGGGGAGCAGGCTCATAATTTGTCATCAGATAGCTTCGACAGGTTACTTCTTTCCCTTCTTGAGTTGAAACTTTCACTTCTATTACAACATATATTCCACTTTTAACCCCTTCTTGCCTGAAACCAGAAGAGTGAAATTTCAACCACATGTGACACAGGCAATTTAGGACTTTTAATCAAGTCAGATACAGTATTAACAACTTAACTATACAGATGTAGTTGCTCCCTATGTTGTTAGAAATATAGTGGAACATATAACTACCATCACATCGAAAGGACTTTAGTGTTTCAATTAGAAAGCCTGAGACTTAATATTATAGTTGGCCCAATGTATCCATGGGTTCTGCATCCAGATTCAACCAACCCCAGATTGAAAATATTTTTTTTTTAAATTGGGTCTGAACTAAATATACACAGACTTTTTTCTTGTCATTTCATAAAAAATACAGTATTAAAAACTACTTACATAGCATTTACATTGTATTAGGTATTATAAGTAATCTGCAGTTGATTTAAATTATACAGAAGATGTGCACAGATTGCATGCACATACTCCACCAGTTTTTATAAGCGACTTGAACATTCTTTGATTTTGGAATCTTCAGGAATCCTGGAACCTATCCCTAGAAGTCACCTAAGAACAACTGCAGGTGGTATACTTCCAACAGATCTGTGGTAATCATCTTAGAATATTTGCTTAGATGTACCTATTTCCATTTTTAAACTCCTGAAACATGGTTGTCTAGGCTACAAAAAAATTAACTGAAGTTTTCTGACAGCAGAATATCCATTCAGAGAAGAGCAGAGGGAGTGTGGCTGGTTCTTATGTGAGTTACAGTATCAAGCATGTCAGATAACATGTTCTTCTCAAGGTCCACTCTTTTGACTCGTTCTCTTTGTATTTGCTCTGCCAGGGCTGGAGTGGTAGAGTGCTTGCCTCACATGTGTGAGGCACTGGGTTTGATCCTCAGCACCACATAAAAATGAATACATAAAATAAAGGTATTGTGTCCATCTACAACTAAAAAAAATTCTTTTAAATGCTCTGCCATACAACTCTGAGAGTTCTTATTATAACAAGTATCAAATTTCTAATATGCTGTTAGATGCTTTCACAAATTGCTATTACTGACTGACTCAACTACCATCTTCAAGAATTGTTCTTCAAAAAGTGAATCTACTTGCTTTCAAAAAATCAATAAAAATAGGTAACAATTACAAAAGTCTTTATGCCTTTTCACAATCTGAAACTACAAACATAAATTTTTATAAAAAAAATCAGAGCTCCCATCTTTCTACATAAGAGATTACAAACATCACCCCAAATCTCAACAGAAATGTCATTCTTTAAAACTCACTATTATACCCTTTATGTTGGTTCTAAGTGTAAAGAATACATTTGTAGAATATGGTTTTGAAAACTAACACACAAATACACATGCTTACACACAATTCACTTATGAATCAGTTATTTTAAACTTATAATTAGAAGTCACCTACTCATCCAAAGAATTTAAATTGCTTTTGTTCATTTTCCATACTACTCCCCACACTTCATCGCCAGGACTTTGAAAAATGGTAGCTATACCTCCATGCCACCTCTGACTTGTTTTGCCTTGGAAATTGCCAAAGTCAAGCTTAAAATCCTGCAAAGGAAACCAAAGCGATATAATCAATATCCACTTGAACCCCCATTTCCCTTCTCAAAATAAAAACGATTTACCTTGAACTCCATGCAATTAAAGCATTCAATAAGCTTTAAGTTCCTTCTATATAAAAGCAGCTGTGGAAAATACAGAGATTAACAAAGACACAGATCTGAAGAACTATGTTTTTTTTCATAGTTTCCATTAAAAAAAATGAAACATGCTGAATCAGTACAGGCATCTTAGCATGCAAAAAAGAAAAAAAAAGACTTAAGAAAAAAACCTCATAGCCCCACTACCTTAACACAACCTGCATGCAAATTATTCCCCAGTTTACTTACGTGCACATATATAATTTTACTTAGAGAGAAACAGGTTGATGGCTACATGGGGGTTATACTTTGATGTCTGCAGAGTATCCTAGCAGCCTATATCACTATATTTATCCTAAGGGAACTGGCATGTGAGGGTGATTTGTATACTCAAGACCATTACTCTAATATTCATGAAGTGTATTTATTTATCCACAAAAATCATAGGAGCAGTTAACCATGGAAAGTTATTGGGCACTATAAACTATATTCTGAGCTTTATGTGGACCATCTCCTTTTGTCCCGCAGAAACTTTATTTATACTTATTTTACAGCAAGACAAACTGGCTGAGAAAGACTAGGCAACTTGCCTAAGGTCTCACAACTAATAAGAATGGAGCCACGGTTCTAGTTTAGATGCTTCCATCAGAGATGAGCCATCAGGGGATAAGTCCTGGGGAAGACTGAAAATTCTAACTTGGCTTGCTTGGTCTAGGAAGATTTCTTTCCATCTCTTCAGCAATTCATTCCCTTAATAGTAAAGTGAAAGAGGTTGGAATAGATAATAACCTAAGGTCCTTTCCACATTTATAGTTTATCCCTTTAGCCTATTTTCTCAAAAACTGTGTCACACATTTCGGAAAAAAGGATGGTTCAAATGCCCAGTACCTTCAATTGCCATATGGGTGTTCCAGCGCCAAGCATCCCTGGCGGGTAATCAGAGATCTGATGAAAATTACAACCCACACCAGGAACTGGTCGTCTATTGCTAAATCCAATGGACCATTCTCATTTCTCATCTTGCTCTACTTCTCAGCTGCTTGTGACATGGCTAACCACCCTCACCTGTCTGCCTTCTATTCTCATTTTCAGGCTGTTCCTTGATCTCTTCAATTCCCTTTGCCAACTCCTCCCTGACTACCCTATCTTTAAACACTGGGGTTTCTCAAGATTCAGTATAGGCCGTTTTCTCTATCCATTCAGCAACCTGCCCAAGACAATCTCATCACCTCCAGTGGCTTCAAATACCATCTAAACTTTCAGATTGATTAGACTTTCATACTGATAAACTGATTATCTTTAAACCCAGCCCACCTCTGAGATTCAAAAGTGCTTAGAACAGGGCCTAGTACATAGTATGTAGCTAACAGATGTCCACTAGTACTTTTCTGTTCACTTGGCTTTGGGACAAGCATTTCAAACTCAGCATGTTCAGATTTTTCCCTCCCAAACTTGATCTTCCTCTTCCCTCTGTCATCATCAACATTGGTCTTGTGCAAAAACTCAAGTCCTATCTTCAGACTCAATCACCAAGCGTCAGCAACGTTATCTCCCAAATATCCCTCTAATCTATTCAAATCCATTCAAGGTGGCATTTGGTATCTTTGGCATGAACTAATGTAAAAACTACCTGACCTTCCCACTCTTATCCCCCTTTAAACTCATTTTCCATAGTGACCAGGATGACCTTTCAAAGATCTAAATATGATCTTTCATTTGCTTCCATTCTGCAATGGGTCTTCTCATTGCTTTTGAGATACAGTCTAAAATCTTATTAGGCCTCTGTGGTCCTGTTAGGATGTTGTCCTTTCCTATTCCTCTAGTCCCATGCTTCTTCTTTTCTCAGGTCCTTTGTACATGCTCTTCTATTTTCTCTCCACCTCCCCAATCATTTAGGCCTTAGCTTAAAAGTCACATTTTTTAAAAGGGAGGGCTTTCCTGAACATCCTGGGTAGGACAGGTCCTCTGGTTATATATTCTGTTAGACCTTGAAAGTCTGCATGTGTGTGTATATGTGCTGCTGGAGATTGACCCCAGGGCCTCATGCATGCTAGGCAAGCACATTACCACATACCTACACCCCCAGCCCTGAATATCTCCTTCTTAAGACTGATCATACTCGTAAATGAATAGCTCTTCCTTAATATTACTTCCTTCTGCTCCGATTGTAAGCATTTGAACTCTCTTTCCACATTTGGGATGTTCCATATTTTATGAGTTTGGGGTATGAGGTACCACAGACTGAATACCATTTTTGAAGCTTCAAAAGTAAGGTGGTCAGGCACAGATCTGCAGCCAAGACTTAAGCCAATCAGGACATCCACCTGGGGCTTTGAATTAGAAGCTAATATTCAGGGTGGACAGGGACTCCACCCTAGTGGTGTGAGTTTTGGGAAGTTCTGGGATGCAGTACAGTGGCTGGGTACTGCGCAGGTGGTGATGCAACACACAGCATCCATATTTACAAGTTCAGCAAAGGCGCAACAGTGGCTGCCTGCGCTGGTTCTGTTGTCTATCAGAGGGGGCCGCACCTCCCTTTATGTCTGTCTCTTTTGTCAGCTTTGTACTCCTGCCTTTCTAGTCATTCTGTGAGCTCTCCAGCAGCCTTTCAACACTTTTTTTTCTCTTTTTTTTTGCTTAAATCAGCCTATTTCTGTTGCTTGCAACTAAGAACTCTGACGAGGTTAGCAAAGATCATGCTTGTTTAGCTCAACACTGTCAAAAATGTTTTGCACATAATATGCACCTGTCTCCTATAGATCAGGAGGTCCTCAAAGCAGTAACATTACTCAATTATCTTTGTATCGTCAGCGTTCAGTGCCAGAACAGGTGCTGAATGAATGAAATATACTGTCTCCTAAGGTCCTTTGAAGAACAATGATTTACCAAGGTTGGTTAAAGTTCATCCAGTCACTTGACCTAACTGAACACAGCTGTTAGTATGAAGACAGGGTTCCAACTTTCAGGACCTCCTAGATCAGGAGAGAAAAACGGGTAAATAGATTTTTACAATACCATGTAACAAAACAACTAATTCTCTGTCTCAGGTCAGAGAAGGCTTCTGTAAAGTACCAACTGAATGAGCTCTATGAGGATGTCCCTAAGTGGAGAAGACAGAAGGGGCCAAAGCTATGCAGTGAACAGCAGTGGTGGAAACGTCAAGAGGGAGAAAGCTCAGGGCAGCTTGAGAGGATGCTGCTGCAGGGGTACACAGTCCAACGGGGGTCAAGCACAGGGCCTTGAAAGCAGTGGAGGCGGGATCCAGATCCCCCCAAAATCCGGACGTCCACGCCTCCGAATGAACTGCATTCCTGGCCCATTTTGCCCAGGCATACCCCTCAGGACGCGCCTTCGGGGAGCCTGGTCCTGACGTGTGCACCACCCGCCCGCCGTCGCAGGGGTAGGATGGACCACTGACCTGCAGGCGGGCCACGCAGCAGAACGTGGCCGAGGGGTTTCGGTGGTGGATCCTCTCCGTCAGTAGGTTGCTGCCATAGGCAAAGTACAGAAAACTCTCCTCCTCCTGGCCCACGCCTTCCTCGCAACACGAGCTAGCCATATCTCACCAGACGCCTGCACCGTCCTGGGGGGGCGGAAAGCAGGAGTGCAAGAAGCCCGCAGGAACCTGGCGCTGCTGCCAACGACCAGAAGCCGGTCTCCGCAGCGCTGGCCCCCAGGGGATCGGGAAGACTCCACGCGTGTGCCGAGAGCGGTGGAGCGAGCGCTCTTCTGATTGGCTGCCGTCCCGCCTACGTGAGTCGCTCCCTGTGATTGGCCAAACTCCACCGCTCCCTCTCCGCCCTCCGCGGGGACTCTGAAATGTTTTCTCCTGAGGCGACCCGAAGCTGACTCCTCATTGGATGCGCTCCTCTGATGGTCCCGACCCCTGCTCAAGGCTCCTTCTGATTGGCGGGAGTTTAGTGCGAGTGGCGCCCGCTGAGGGTCGCGGCGCGCAACCCGTTTCCCACCTAGCGGTTGATCCACTCTGCGCTGTGGGAAGCGCTAGTCAGATCCAGTCCAAACGGCGGCCCTGGGTGCTCCCCGATGGCTCCTTCGCCCTGCAGCTTGCTCCCGACTGTCCTCCTGGAGTCGGCGGGACCTTTCTGTTCATCCCGCGGCTTCCCGCACCCAGCCCTGATCATCAACCTGACACCTTTTCTAAGGACGCTCTGCCACCTGAAGAAGGCCCTCTGAATGCTCTGCTCCCTTCCTGGAGGAAGAACGCCTGGGTTCAAATCCCGAGGCTGCCCTTTACTAGCCATGTAACCTTTTAAAATAGGTCATAAAATAAGTTATCTCAAGTAAAAACTTGTGTTAATTTTGAAGTGGGGGGAAAAAAATGAAGAATATGAACTCAAGCCCAGAAGTAATAACTATCCCTAGCACCCGGATGTTGGTTTCTGAATACCACTCATGGTTAAAAGGGGCTCCTGGAGAAATGACTGACGTCAGTTTGGAAGCTGAGAATGGTTAAGTAACGCTTGGAACATTTAGCAGAAAAGAAGAAAAAAAAATGTCCTTTCAAAAGGACAGCCCACTGGCCAAAACTAGAACAAGTGAGCATCAAAGATAACAACAAACTGTAAAATGATTTTAAAAATTAAATGAATAAAAGTCACTTTCCCTGAAAATTAAGCCAAATTAAGGAGGCCGGGAACAATCTTTATTGAAATTTGTAATAGTCACTATTAAACCAATTCTTAATCTGAAAAGTGGTAATTTAAGAAAATAAACATTTAATCTGCCTTTCCAGTAGCAGCTGTTTTTCAGGGTAACCAAGTAGCACCACTTGATGAAGGCGAAGTTCTCTTTAGAAACCTGCTAAGTTAAAAGAATGATAGAAAGTTGTTATTAGGAAATAACTGATTCATGCTAGGGTCATCAATGAAACCATTTGGTGAAGGGCCATAGTGAGTGGGATATTTACACGGTGCCAAATTATCTCTGGAAAAACAACCAACTGTGGAGAAATCTGGTCCCTCCTACCTTATCCCAGATCAATCAGATCACTAACAGTGGACCAGCCTACCATTATGTTTTCTGATGTGTTGCAATATGAAGCTCCAGCATCATCCATGAAATATCATTTCCAAACATCTTTAACCTCTGCATAATCAAGCCTTTAACATCCATCTTTCTGTCTCAGGAACTACCAGCATAGAAGAATCAAATAACATCAAATGCAGAACAATCAGGAAAACCAAGAACAAATGATAGGATACCCTACTGACTCTTTAAGTCATGGTTATGGTGGCTGATAGGGGTAATCCCAGTGAGTTGATGCCAAGGCAGGAGGGACTGTAATTCAAGGCCAGCCTGGGCAACTTGGTGAGACCCTGTATCAAAATGTAAAAAGTGACTGAGGATGTAGCTCAGTGGTAGAGCACCCCTGGGTTCAATCCTAGTGCCATAAACAATAAAAATTTAAAAACGCAAGGCTGAGAACAAGCTGTCATGCTTTATAAAAGATTTAAGAAACTAAACAAACATAACAGTGAGTGCTTGGTTGATTCTGGTTTAACAAAGCAGAAAGAAAAGACATTTGGGGGACAAGGGAAGATATTTCCATTTGAACTGGGTATTGGATGATACCAGACAATTGTTATTAGGTGTGATAATGTTGTCTTATGCTTATGTAGAAAAATGTCTATTTTAAGCATGCATACTGACATATTCAGAATGAAACATTTTAAAATAATTCATAAAAATAGAAATATAAACTGTTAAATTGGGGCTGGAGTTGTGGCTCAGTGGTAAAGTGCTTGCTTGGCATGTGTGAAGCCCTGGATTTGATCCTCAGCACCACATATAAATAAATAAATAATCCACTGACAACTAAAAAAATTTTTTTTAAAAAGTGTTAAATGTTGAATGGAGTGACGTGTATATGGATGTTCACTATATTATTTTTTTCTTATGTCCAAACATATTCATGTTAAAAAGAAATGAAAAATAGGTGATATATTGAAAGCACATGGCTTATAGTGAACCCTTTATAAGCAATAACATTATAATTGTACAATCTGCAAATCTGAAGATTCATATCTTCTTCTACCTCCAGATATCAAGGCAAATCTTGAAACATGTATTTGGTTATTTCAGGGAGAAAATTGCTTTTCTTGGCAAATCATGCTCTATTTCACCAGAAATTATCAAGGTCTCTGCTTTTGGAACACTGTCATTTAAAATGTCCTGATTTTAAAATTGCGTTTGAACATCTAGAATGTATTATTTATTTTAAAAGATTTAATTTCTTGCTCTGTACTTCTTGCTAATTGCTTAATTTCACAGCAGTTGATTTTTCTCAATACTATTTTGCAAAAAAAAAAATCTGAAGTTAAGCATTGATGTTTTATTCAACACTAAAAATCTTTCCTTACCTCAAACATTTATTTAGCTAACCCATGTAGAGTGTACTGTACTGATTCATGTTGACCAGCAAGGGGCAGGGGTAGCAAGGTTAGTTTTATTTTTTTGTTTGTTTTCTCAAACATAACTAAAGCCAGATTAATATTAGCATTCGCCAAGCACTTATTTTTTAATCTTTATTATTCTCATTTGTGTGTGTGGCACTAGGGATTGAACTCAGGGATACTCTACCACTGAACTACATCTCCAGCCTTTTTTATTTTTTATTTCAAGACAGGATCTTATTAAATTGCCTAGTCTGGCTTTGAACTTGGGATCCTCCTGCCTCAGCCTCCACAATTGTTGGGATTACAGGGATGCACCACCACACTCAGCATTGAGCACTAATTAAAAGCACGATCTCGTCTAAATTCTTGTATCAGCTCATTTAATCCTCAAAATAGCCCTATGCAAAATTATGCTATGCTAATATTATCCTCATTTTATAACCAATGAAACTGAGGGAAAGTAAATTAACTAACTTGCCCAGGTTGTAGTTATGACTGAAGCAGAGATTGAGCTATGCAGTCTATCTCTAGAGTCACCACTGGGGGCTACTCCCAGATTTCCCACAGTTGTAAAGCCCTGGTGCTCTAGATGTGAGTGGTTATTAATAACTCAGTTTAAAGTACAATCTTTATGTCATACAAAAGGATATTATGAAATAAGGAGAGTAGCCTTTGATCACTTGATAATCATGATAATGAAGATTTCTTCCAAATGCCATCTCTTAATTTAGTGGTCCTTAAAGTCTTTTTGATTGTATCATTAAATATTTTTTCAGCATTCACAGACACACACAAAAAAACTAATGCACATTAATATAATACACATAGAATAGTATTATATCATAATTATATTTTAATATTAATATGCTAGTATATAAAGTGCATTAGTAATAATCACAAAATAGAAATTTAAAAACAAAAAAAATTTAACTGTCATGTTAATTGTGATAGTTTCATTCAATCATTAGCCAATCTCAAGGAAAATGCACATGTAGGTCAAAGTTAATTGTAAATAATACTGGGTACAAATTCATATTGTAAGTAGTCCTGAAAATTTTCCACATTACGATGACCCTGTCAGATCGTACTAGAACATCATTATCTTTACACCTCAATGACTATGATGAGGCATTAGAAGTCTGAAAAATGTCAGCTCTGTCCTTTTCTTTTTTCTTTATTTGTGCTTACAGATTTAGTAGGAGCTCTCTTCTAGTTCTTTGCAGGAATCTACATGTTTCCATTTTGTGAGAATTAGCTACTTGTCTATAAATCCATTTAACCAAGCATGATGAATGACAATAAATCCCAAGACATGGTAAGTGAAGAAATGAGGGCCAGTGCCATTGTCAACCCTTCCTCCAGAAGAGGCACTGCCATCCCTCCCCCAGGACACTTCATACATCCTATGGGAAAGATAATGATGAACTGATAGATGGTTGTATAGATACAGTAAAGCTGTAGTAGTGTGTATGTTTATTTATTAAGTACAGTAAAGGAAGAGTAACATATAGGTCAGTCAGGGGCAGTAGTATTTTAGTGGAATAGACAGACTATCTTATGAGTCTGTCTCTTAGCTCTGTGAGTTTAGAAAAACAATCTCATTTGTAAATTGCCGCAGTCCTGCTGGCTGCAGCAAAATAACGGGGGGGGGGGGGTGACGAATAACTTGTGTACGTTGATACAGCAGGAGTAGGAGCCATTTATTGCAGGACAGGAGCGGTATTTATACATTCCACACAGCTTATCTAATTAGCATAAACTAGATACATCAATCAACCAATAAGAAATCTCCACACATAATGGCTCGCTGGGGTTACTTCACAAACCACTCCCTCTGGCATTTTGCCAGGCGCCATCCAGACTTGTTTACAGACTCTAACATTTGCCAGGCGCCATCCTGACTTGTTTACAGATTCTAACAGTAAATTCACACTAAGTTGACTTGTCAGAGATGGTTGTACACATCAGAATGCCAATTTGTTGATGTATGATGAAAACTGTATCAGATAAATCATATACTTGTGTTCACAGATCAATGCATTTTCTTCCACTAGGAAAATAAGTCCACATGGGGCATGAGTTTAACAAGGTTGAGCTACAAATGGAGGTCAAGGGGCCAGTGTGGAAGGCAAGTACAAGATGAGTGGAGGTCTGAAATAAGGTAGAGATTTGACAGGGGCAATGTCACAAGGTTCCCTAAAGGCCATGTCAAGGAGTCTGGATTGTGTTCTAAGAGATCAAAAAAAGCTATAGGGGTGTTTTAGGCAGGGATGGGGTCCAAGTTACACTTCAACAGAGTAATTCTATATACTAAGTGGAGAATCGATTCTAAGGAAATAAAAAGGATAGGTGGCAGAGAAACTACTGTGTGAAAGTTTGATAACTTCATTCTTGTGGTCTAGGATCTGTTCCAGGGTCTTGAACATGGCAGGCAAGCGCTCTATCACTGAACTACATTCCCAGTCCATTTTTGCCAACTTTGGATGGTGGCTTGGACTAGGACGCATTTGGAATTCTCTTTTATGGTAAAGCAGAAAACAGAACAGACTTGCTGAAGAATTGGACATGTGATTGATTCCATGTTTGCTTACCAAATAGTCTTCTAACTATAATTTACCTTCTTAGTGGATTTTCCTTCTGAAGAAGAAGGAATCAGGGGACACAAGGATCAGATTTTCCTGCTAATTCTAGCTTTTCTCCCTGAGAATTTGTACCTGGTTCTAAGAGGGTTGAGTTACCCTCTGAACACTTAAATTATAGCTTTTAACACTCCTAGCTAGTCTAGACTTGTGGCTGGAGAGGTGGAGGAAGATGATTCTACTAACATAGGTGAGGAAAACAGACACAGCCAAAGCAGAGAGGAGCTGGAGAAAAAAATCTGAGCACCCACAAGTGCCTGCTCTAGCTGTTTTTTTAAGACCTCTAGCTCCCAAAGCTTTATTAGTCATGCATTATTTAAAATAAATATATAAATATTCATTAGTAAACTAGAGTAGATATCATCGTTGATTACAAATGGTCCTGGGTTACACAGGCAGTATGAAATAAACATTAACTTCCAATAACTACGAGGACATGGGCCCTGCAATTGTTAAGAACACCATTTGCTGCTTAAAACCTAAATGAGTTGCCTCTTACTCAGCTCTCTCCTTCCCACCCCACTTGTAATCAGTCACCAGGCCCCAGGAGGGGGCTGCTCCGTCTGTGTCCGCCCTCCTCTCTCTTCCCACACTCCCAACCCTCTCCCTGGTGTGGTCATCTCACACCTGGATGACTGCAACCAGCTACTCCAGGGCTGGTTCCTCTGACTGGCTATGGAGATGGGAGGGTGCTGAGTAGGGGATGGGAGGTGGCGCTGGCAAGGAGAGAATGTGAATCACAAGAGGCTGGCACAGAGGTGGTTTTGGGGAATGGTGAATAGCTCAATTTGAATACAGTACAGGGTTCATCTTAGGAAATGTGCTACAAGTCTGGAAGGATATTAGCATAGTTTATGAGAGGACATTGAATTATTCTCAAAAAGTTCAGACTATTTGGTGGTCAAAGAAGAGTCAGTTTTAATTTTAAGCAGAGAGGGTCCCTCTTGCCCCTGTGGAAAAGCAATCTTGTGGGTATGTGTTCAGGATGACTTGGGAGAGGGTAAATTGGGGAGATGGCAGGGTGCTGCATACAAGTTCATTACGAGAGGGCAAGGTCATGAAAGTCTGAGCCGGGGCAGGAGTGATGGAATGAAAATGAAAGGCCAGGAGGGAGTGAAGACATTGCTCACTTTGATTTTGTCATGTCCCTTCTTTCTGTTAAAAAACAAATGAACAGGGGCTGGGGTTGTGGCTCAGCGGTAGAGCGCTTGCCTAGCATGTGCAGGGCACTAGGTTCAATCCTCAACACCACATAAAAATAAAATAAAAGATGTCGTTTCCAACTACAACTAAAAAACAAAAACAAACAAACAAACAAAAAACCCTCAAAACCTCTGGAGGCTGACTTTGATTCATCCCTTTACCAAATTCAGGTTCTTGTGCAAGCTCTTTTTATGTAATTCCATTCTGTCTGCCCAGCTGATTTCTCAGTAGATGGCAAACCCTTTGGAAGCAGAGACCACACCTTCTATTTCTATATGCCTATAGTGCTCACCCCAGCACAGAAGAATAATAAGTATTTGCTGATTACCTGAACCAGAGTCAAAATCTCCCTGACTTCACACCGACTCCCAAATCCTTTCGTCTCTAAGAATTTGTTCCTCTTTTCTAGAGTTTGCCTCTCTGTAATGAGAAGGAATTATTCTTTAACTCTGGTTTATGATTTAAAGTTTTACATTAATGCTTTATCACATTCTAAGCAAATTTTATTAGATGTGGTGGTATTCATATTTACAGATCCTTCTATCTGGGGTCTGGTACATGCAGAAAGCCATAATATAGGAAATCAGCGATGTTCTGGAGGTGGGGATGTATTAAAATTCTATTAGGCTGCAATTTCTCAGGATGTTTGATAGATAATCTGTATTCTTGTTTTGAGAGTAACCTTGATAATTGGTTCCAATATAGTTCATTGTGTAGGGCTTAGAAAATAATCTCCTTTTATATCTCTATAACTACATACTTTGAAAAGGTTTGCAGTAAACTTAGCTGTGCTCACCACAGGGAAGGAAAATAAATTGGACAGGTGGGAAGTAGGGAAGCAAGCTGAACAAATGCTTTTGTTTATTTTTTATCCTGTATTTTATTTGTCATACTCTTGAGTATGAATTCTTATCTTCTATTGTTTTAAATATATATATCTATATACACTATATATACATACATATACATGTACACACACTATGAAAATACATATATTATTAAAATTTAGAACAAAAGCCAGGCATGGTAGTGCATGCCTGTTATCCTAGCTACTCAGGAGGCTGAGGGTAGAGGATTGCAAGTTCAAGGCCAGCCTGAGCAACTTAGTCATGATTTGTTTCAAAATAGAATTTTTACAAAAAGCTGTGAATATAATTCAGTGGTAGAGCATTACCTTGCACATATGAGGCCCTGGGTTCCATCTCCAGTACCACCATCACCAAAAAAAAAAAAATTAAAATATTATGGAATTTTTTGTAAACACCACAGAATATACTGTGAGGAGGATAAAGAGAGTAATGGCTAAATTTCCCAAAGAGAAAATAGTTGCATGAGTGCATTATCAAGTTGGTTTGCCTCTCAATATATCAATCAGTAATTAAGGCAGACCCTCGTCAGCGCTGCTGCATGGAAGAGATCTGTTTTACCCTGAGAGGCCTGCAGTTGCAGAATCTCACGTTCAGAATCTGAAAGGCACATTCTCTCTTTGCCCATTGAGATGTCTATGAATGTAAGAACCAGAATTTTCCCAGTTTGGGTTAGGAGAGGAATGCATGCTCCAGGACAATGTGTATATGGTCTAGATCCCACTGCTAACTCCACTGTCACTTCCAGAAGGTCCTGGAAACACAATTCAGCAATCCTATGTCATTACCACGGCCATGTTAGATTGTGATGTACCAGTCTCAAGATTAATACTTGTCCATGTCTGACAAACTGCATCACCATCGTCACATTTATTTCCTTAGCTTATATACTCATGGTATTTACAAAACTTTAAACTCAGTTGAAATTACAATGTAAAAGAAAATTTTTGCTGCATGTATCTATTACTATATTGCTATCTATTGTTAATAATACTCTCTAAACAAAAATTTAGATTTTACTTAAATGAAAAAGCCCCATGCTTCTCTTGAGTATAGACCACATTCTTCTTAGAAATTTAAACTCAGTCAATTCTTAATATCACATATAATAATTAGATAAGAGTCAAGAGCTTTTTAATACCTCCATTAAAAGAATAGATTTGGAATGAGGCCCAGTTGAAGACTTAGAAAATGTTTATGGAAAATGAGAACTACACTTGAGGGTTTCTGCTTAATTAATATGCTTGTGTTTCATGTTGCCAGTGTATTCAATGATATTAATCAATAATTAACTATTCTCAGAGATACAGAGCTTAAATGAAGCACTTTAATTGACTATTTAAAAAAGAAAGTTTGGATGTTTCTGGAGCTTTTCGGAATAGCTGACCCAGTTCTAGTGTTACCTTTTCTCCTTTATTTTCTGCCTTCACATGAATACAAAAGACATCTCTACTTACTGTCTTTGTTAGACTCTTATTGGCAGAGAAGACAACAGAATAACAGAAACGAATGACTCACTGATAATGAGTAGTTCCTCATGGGAGAAGCAAATATGTTTCGTGTAGCAAGAAGAAACTAGCTTCAGCAAGTTATTCTCTCAAAGCTTCTTGAAGAGCTGGGCGTGGTGGCCCACGCCTGTAATCCCAGTGGCTCCGAAGGCTGAGGCGGGAGGATCTCAAATTCAAACCCAGGACTCCTGCAAGGTAGGCGGGCCTGCGACCCACCGGCAGAAGAGGAGCAGCGGCCTGCTGAGAGGCAGAGGCGCCCCCTCCCCCTGCGCCGGCAAGGTAGACGGAACTGTGACCACCCACAGAACAGGCCCAGTGGCCTGCTGAGGGGCAGAGCCGCCCCCCACCCCCCGCGCCTGCCAGGTAGGCAGAACTGTGACCACTGACAGAAAAGGCCCAGTGGCCCGCGGCGGGACAGAGCTTCCAATCACTCCTGCAAGGTAGGCGGGCCTGCAACCCACCGGAAGAAGAGGAGCACCGGCCTGCTGAGAGGCAGAGCCACCCCCCACCCCCCGCGCCTGCCAGGTAGGCGGAACTGTGACCACCGACAGAAAAGGCCCAGTGGCCCGTGGCGGGACAGAGCTTCCAATCACTCCTGCAAGGTAGGCGGGCCTGCGACCCACCGGCAGAAGAGGAGCAGCGGCCTGCTGAGAGGCAGTGTCGCCCCCTCCCCCTGTGCCGGCAAGGTAGACGGAACTGTGACCACCCACAGAACAGGCCCAGGGGCCTGCTGAGGGGCAGAGCCGCCCCCCACCCTCCGCGCCTGCCAGGTAGGCGGAACTGTGACCACCGACAGAAAAGGCCCAGTGGCCCGCGGAGGGGCAGAGCTTCCAATCACTCCTGCAAGGTAGGCGGGCCTGCAACCCACCAGCAGAAGAGGAGCAGCGGCCTGCTGAGAGGCAGAGCCGCCCCCTCCCCCCGCGCCTGCAAGGTAGACGGAACTGTGACCACCATCAGAACAGGCCAGACCTGCAACCGACAGACAGAACAGGCCCAGTGGCCTGAGGAAGTGTAGAGCCGCCCCGCCCCCCGCGCCTGCAAGGTAGGCGGACCTGCGACCCACTGGCAGAACAGCCCCAGAGGCCTGCAGAGGGGCAGTGCCGCTGCCTGCGCCTGCAAAGTAGGCAGAACTGCGACCACCGACAGAACAAGCCTAGCGGCATGCAGAGGGACAGAGCCGCCGCCCGCGCCTGCAAGGTAGGCGGACCTGCTACCAACCGGCAGAGCACGCCCAGTGGCCTGCCGGCGTGGTAGGCACATTGCCCCAATTGGAGGAGGGGCAGAGCCGCCGCCCGCGCCTGCGAGGGAGACGTTGCAACTATACAAGACCAATATAAATATATAGGGGGAAAATTCAATAGCACAACAGTTTCACCAAGTAGAAAGGAACGCGAACAGTATGAAGAGACAAGGAAAGAAAGGACCACAAGCAATGCAGGTCAACTCAACGTTAGAAGAGGTAATAGCTGCAGCAGATGGAATGTCAGATAAAGAATTCAGGATATACATGCTTCAGATGATCTGGAGTCTCAAGGAAGACATCAGACAGCAAAATCAGACAATGAAAGATCACTTCAACAATGAATTACATAAACAAATCCAAGAAGCAAAAGATCAATTATACAGGGAGATAGAGGTTATAAAAAACAAACAAACAGAAATCCTAGAAATGCAGGAAGCAATAAACCAACTTAAAAACTCAATTGAGAATACTACCAGCAGAGTAGAACACTTAGAAGATAGAACATCAGACAATGAAGATAAAGTATTTCAACTTGAAAAGAACATAGACAGCTCAGCAAGACTGTTAAGAAACCATGAGCAGAACATCCAAGAAATATGGGATAACATCAAGAGACCAAATTTAAGAGTCATTGGGATACAGGAAGGGACAGAGTTTCAAACCAAAGGAATGAGCAATCTATTCAATGAAATAATACGAGAAAACTTCCCAGACTTGAAGAATGAGACAGAATCCCAAATCCTAGAAGCCTACAGGACACCGAATGTGCAAAATCATAAGAGACCCACACCTAGACACATTATAATGAAGATGCCCAACATACAGAATAAGGAGAGAATTTTAAAAGCTACAAGAGAAAGGAAGCAGATCACATTTAGGGGTAAGCCAATCAGGATAACAGCTGATCTTTCAACACAGACTCTGAAAGCTAGAAGATCCTGGAATAACATATTTCAAACACTGAAAGAAAATGGGTTCCAACCAAGAATTGTGTTTCCAGCGAAATTAAGCTTCAGGATGGAAGATGAAATTAAAACCTTCCATGATAAACAAAAGTTAAAAGAATTTGCAGCTAGAAAACCATCTCTTCTAAACATCCTTGGCAAAACATTACAGGAAGAGGAAATGGAAAATAACAATGAAAACCAACAGTGGGAGGTAGGACAGTAAAGGGGGGAAAAATAATCAAAGAGGAAAACAAACCATGTTTAGTAACATAAATAAACAAATATGGCTGGAAGAACAACCCATATCTCAATAATAACCCTAAATGTTAATGGCTTAAACTCACCAATCAAGAGACACAGGCTAGTAGAATGGATGACAAAACAAGACCCAACAATATGCTGCCTACAGGAGACGCATTTGATAAGAAAAGACATACATAGGCTGAAGGTGAAAGGTTGGGAAAAATCATATCACTCATATGGACTTCGGAAACAAGCAGGAGTGTCCATACTCATATCAAATAAAATAGATTTCAAGCCAAAGTTAATCAAAAGGGATAAAGAGGGACACTACATACTGCTTAAGGGAACCATACACCAACAAGACATAACAATCATAAATATATATGCCCCAAACAATGGTGCAGCTATGTTCATCAAACAAACTCTTCTCAAGTTCAAGAGTCTAATAGACCAGCATACAATAATCATGGGAGACTTCAACACACCTCTCTCGCCACTGGACAGATCTTCCAAACAAAAGTTGAATAAGGAAACCATAGAACTCAATAACACAATTAATAACCTAGACTTAATTGACATATATAGAATATACCACCCAACATCAAGCAGTTACACTTTTTTCTCAGCAGCACATGGATCCTTCTCAAAAATAGATCATATATTATGTCACAGGGAAACTCTTAGACAATACAAAGGAGTAGAGATAATACCATGCATCCTATCTGATCATAATGGAATGGAACTGAAAATCAACGATAAAAGAAGGAAGGAAAAAGAATACATCACTTGGAGAATGAACTGTGGTTACTGAATGATCAATGGGTTATAGAAGACATCAAGGAGGAAATTAAAAAATTCTTAGAGATTAATGAAAACACTGACACAACATATCGGAATCTATGGGACACATTGAAAGCATTTCTAAGAGGAAAATTCATTGCTTGGAGTTCATTTCTTAAAAAAAGAAAAAACCAACAAATAAATGATCTCATACTTCATCTCAAAATCCTAGAAAAAGAAGAGCAAAACAACAGCAAAAGAAGTAGAAGGCAAGAAATAATTAAAATCAGAGCTGAAATTAATGAAATCGAAACAAAAGAAACAATTGAAAAAATTGACAAAACTAAAAGTTGGTTCTTTGAAAAAATAAACAAAATCGACAGACCCTTAGCCATGCTAGCGAAGAGAAGAAGAGAGAGAACTCAAATTACTAGCATACGGGATGAAAAAGGCAATATCACAACAGACAATTCAGATATACAGAAGATAATCAAAAATTATTTTGAATCCTTATACTCCAATAAATTAGAAGATAGTGAAAGCATCGATAAATTTCTTAAGTCATATGATCTGCCCAGATTGAGTCAGGAGGATATAGACAACCTAAACAGACCAATATCAATTGAGGAAATAGAAGAAACCATCAAAAGACTACCAACTAAGAAAAGCCCAGGACCGGATGGGTATACAGCAGAGTTTTACAAAACCTTTAAAGAGGAACTAATACCAATACTTTTCAAGCTACTTCAGGAAATAGAAAAAGAGGGAGAACTTCCAAATTCATTCTATGAGGCCAACATCACCCTGATACCTAAACCAGACAAAGACACTTCAAAGAAAGAAAACTACAGACCAATATCTCTAATGAACCTAGATGCAAAAATCCTCAATAAAATTCTGGCGAATCGGATACAAAAACATATCAAAAAAATTGTGCACCATGATCAAGTAGGATTCATCCCTGGGATGCAAGGCTGGTTCAATATACGGAAATCAATAAATGTTATTCACCACATCAATAGACTTAAAAATAAGAACCATATGATCATCTCGATAGATGCGGAAAAAGCATTCGACAAAGTACAGCATCCCTTTATGTTCAAAACTCTAGAAAAACTAGGGATAACAGGAACATACCTCAATATTGTAAAAGCAATCTATGCTAAGCCTCAGGCTAGCATCATTCTGAATGGAGAAAAATTGAAGGCATTCCCTCTAAAATCTGGAACAAGACAGGGATGCCCTCTCTCACCACTTCTGTTCAACATAGTTCTCGAAACACTGGCCAGAGCAATTAGACAGACGAAAGAAATTAAAGGCATCAAAATAGGAAAAGAAGAACTTAAATTATCACTATTTGCAGATGACATGATTCTATACCTAGCAGACCCAAAAGGGTCTACAAAGAAACTATTAGAGCTAATAAATGAATTCAGCAAAGTGGCAGGATATAAAATCAACACGCATAAATCAAAGGCATTCCTGTATCAGCAACAAATCCTCTGAAATGGAAATGAGGACAACCACTCCATTCACAATATCTTCAAAAAAAATAAAATACTTGGGAATCAACCTAACAAAAGAGGTGAAAGACTTATACAATGAAAACTACAGAACCCTAAAGAGAGAAATAGAAGAAGATCTTAGAAGATGGAAAAATATACCCTGTTCATGGATAGGCAGAACTAACATCATCAAAATGGCGATATTACCAAAAGTTCTCTATAGGTTTAATGCAATGCCAATCAAAATCCCAATGACATTTCTTGTAGAAATAGAGAAAGCAATCATGAAATTCATATGGAAAAATAAACGACCCAGAATAGCAAAAACAACTCTAAGCAGGAAGTGTGAATCAGGCGGTATAGCGATACCAGACTTCAAACTATACTACAGAGCAATAGTAACAAAAACAGCATGGTACTGGTACCAAAACAGGCGGGTGGACCAATGGTACAGAATAGAGGACACAGAAACAAATCCACAAAACTACAACTACCTTATATTTGATAAAGGGGCTAAAAGCATGCAATGGAGGAAGGATAGCATCTTCAACAAATGGTGCTGGGAAAACTGGAAATCCATATGCAACAAAATGAAACTGAATCCCTTTCTCTTGCCATGCACAAAAGTTAATTCAAAATGGATCAAGGAGCTTGATATCAAATCAGAGACACGCCGTCTGATAGAAGAAAAAGTTGGCTACGATCTACATACTGTGGGGTCGGGCTCCAAATTCCTCAATAGGATACCCATAGCACAAAAGTTAATAACTAGAATCAACAAATGGGACTTACTCAAACTAAAAAGTTTTTTCTCAGCAAAAGAAACAATAAGAGAGGTAAATAGAGAGCCTACATCCTGGGAACAAATCTTTACTCCTCACACTTCAGATAGAGCCCTAATATCCAGAGTATACAAAGAACTCAAAAAATTAGACAATAAGAGAACAAACAACCCAATCAACAAATGGGCCAAGGACCTGAACAGACACTTCTCAGAGGAGGACATACAATCAATCAACAAGTACATGAAAAAATGCTCACCATCTCTAGCAGTCAGAGAAATGCAAATCAAAACCACCCTAAGATACCATCTCACTCCAGTTAGATTGGCAGCCATTATGAAGTCAAACAACAACAAGTGCTGGCGAGGATGTGGGGAAAAGGGTACACTTGTACATTGCTGGTGGGATTGCAAATTGGTGCAGCCAATTTGGAAAGCAGTATGGAGATTTCTTGGAAAGCTGGGAATGGAGCCACCATTTGACCCAGCTATTCCCCTTCTCGGTCTATTCCCTAAAGACCTAAAAAGAGCATGCTACAGGGACACTGCTACATCGATGTTCATAGCAGCACAATTCACAATAGCAAGACTGTGGAACCAACCTAGATGCCCTTCAATAGATGAATGGATAAAAAAAAATGTGGCATTTATACACAATGGAGTATTACTCTGCATTAAAAAATGACAAAATCATAGAATTTACAGGGAAATGGATGGCATTAGAGCAGATTATGCTAAGTGAAGCTAGCCAATCCCTAAAAAACAAATGCCGAATGTCTTCTTTGATATAAGGAGAGTAACTAAGAACAGAGTAGGGTCGAAGAGCATGAGAAGAATATTAACATTAAACAGGGATGAGAGGTAGGAGGGAAAGGGAGAGAGAAGGGAAATTGCATGGAAATGGAAGGAGACCCTCAGAGTTATACAAAAGTACATACAAGAGGAAGTGAGGGGAAAGGGAAAAATAATACAAGGGGGACAAATGAATGTCAGTAGAGGGGGCAGAGAGAGAAGAGGGGAGGGGAGGGGAGGGGGGATAGTAGAGGATAGGAAAGGCAGCAGAACACAACAGACACTAGTATGGCAATATGTAAATCAATGGATGTGTAACTGATGTAATTCTGCAATCTGTATATGGGGTAAAAATGGGAGCTCATAACCCACTTGAATCAAAGTGTGAAATATGATATATCAAGAACTATGTAATGTTTTGAACAGCCAACAATAAAAAATTTAAAAAAAAAAATTCAAACCCAGACTCAGCAATGGCAAGGTGCTAAGCAACTCAGTGAGACCCTGTCTCTAAATAAAATACAAAATAGGGCTGGGGATGTGGTTCAGTGGTCAAGTGCCCCCGAGTTCAATCCCTAGTACAAAAAAAAAAAAAGAGCTTCTTGAAGGTGGTATATTTTATATCTATTAAAAATTATGTCTCAAGCTAACTAAATCATAAATGATTGGAGTTGCCTTAGGATGTCACAAAATTGTTGTGGCAAAAGTTAATTTCTTAAAAAAGCAAAAACAAAACAGAACTTTATTTCTGTGTCTCAGCAATTCCACCTGGGTCTATCTCCAAATGAATTGGGAAAAAAAATGCTCATACACAAATCTTCATAGTAGGTCTATTCACAATAGCCTAAAGGTACAAATGCCTATTGAGGATGAATGAATAAACAAATTATGGTACATAAATACAATGGAATATTATTTAGCCATAAAGGGAATGAAGTCCATCACACTCAAGTCAGAATGGCAATTATCAAGAATACAAGTAACAATAAGTGTTGGCGAGGATGTGGGGAAACAGGTAAACTCATACACTGCTGGTGGGACTACAAATTGGTGCAACCACTATGGAAGGCAGCATGGAGATTCCTCGGAAAACTTGGTATGGAACCACCATTTAACTCAGTTATCCCATTCCTCCGTTTATCAGCCAGTACTGATATGCTCCTTCCCTGGGTCTTCTCCTTTTCTTTCTTCTTTTTATTCTCCTTCTCCTTCTTCTTCTATGACTTTATTTATTGATACCGGAGATTGAACTCAAGGGTGCTTAACCTCTGAGCTACACTCCCAGCCCTTTTTATTTTTTATTTTGGGACAGAGTCTCACTAAGTTTCTTAGGGTCTTGCTGAGTAGCTGAGGTTGGCTTTGAACTTGCAATCCTCCTGCCTCAGCCTCCCAAGTTGCTTGGATTATAGGCTTGTGCCACCATCCTGGGCTGGTCCCCTTCTTACAGTGTCTAGTGCTCCACTAATAATTGAGGTTTTGAGGTTGAGGGCATAGCTCTGTGGTAGATCACTTGCCTAGCATGTACAAAGGTTTTGATTCCCAGAATCACAAACAAAACAACCCCCCCCAAAAAAATTGGGGTGTTTGAAAATAACAGAATTAGGGGTATAGCTCAATGGTAAAGCACATGCATGAGGCCCCGGGTTAGATCCCCTGCACTATAAAAATTAAAACAAAAAAGTTATAACTTGAACAGAAGTATTTCCGAAAGTCTGGCCTGTGGGACATTGGACACACCACATGGTGCTCAGACACAGCTTCTGAAGTCAAATGAGTTAGAATATACAAATATAATCACCCTTGATGTCCATGGGGACTGGTTCTAGGACCCTCTGTAGATACCAAAATTTTCAGAACTCAAGTCTTTTATATAAAATGATGTAGTATTTGAGTACATCCTGCTTATACTTTAAATCACCTGTAGATGACTTATAATACCTAACACAACATAAATGCTCTGCAAACTGTTGTTCTACTATATGTTTATGCAATCATGACAAGAAAATGTCTGTACATGTTTAGTACAGATGGTCTTTTCTCCCCCCGTATAGGTTCCATGAGAGGGGGGTTGAAATCTAGAATGTGGAACCCCCAGATGCACAGGGCCAGCTATCTGCTGTATTTCTTGGAGATTAGTAATGCACGTGGCCATGTGAAGGGACGTAAGGAAGCCTTAAGCAAGAAAACTGGTGGAGTCTGTGGGGCCCCACACTTCAGGGGTCCCACAACCTCCTAGATATGAAAAGCCTAGTAAGGAGCATGTGGGAAATGCTGCTCCGTGTGACGCATTTGGCCTTGATTTAGTTAAGGTGATTTTTCAGTCCTTGAAGAATTATCTTCAATAGGATCCTAAATTATCCCACAAATTGAAACTAAGCTATATATTGTATTTGCTATCGAGAATTCCAAATCTTTGCACTATTCTGTTTTGCCACTGACTGTCTCAGTGGGTGGTAACCTTTTATTACAGGATTGACTCCTACAAGTGGTACACAGTTTTGCTGGTTAAATATTTTGTAATTTGCTGGGCATGGTAGCACCCGCCTGTAATCCCAGCAGCTTGGGAGGCTGAGGCAGGAGGATAGCAAGTTCAAAGCCAGCCTAAGCCAGCCTCAGCAAAAACAAGGTGCTAAGCAACTCAGTGAGACCCTGTCTCTAAATAAAATACAAAATAGGGCTGGGATGTGGCTCAGTGGTCGAGTGCCCCTGAGTTCAATCCCTGGTTCACCACCAGCAAAAACAAACAAACAAACAAAAAAACCTTGTAATCAGTTTGAACCTGTGGTGTTATGTTAAAAATACACACCAACCTCTATACTAGCGGTGCAAAAAGAACCGGATTGCTAGGCCAAGTGTATAAGTGACAGAATCCCAAATTGATTTGGCTCTTTGGCTTTCTCTTCCCACTATTTTTTTTTTTACTTTGTTCCTTTTTGTTTCTTTTATGATTGTCCAAGTAGTTTATAGGTTGAATAGAACAGGTTGGGTAACTTCAGAGAAAGGTACCTAATTAGCATTAGTAATACTGGCAGCTCTTGCTAGACCAGTAGTTTCTTCCAAATGCTTAAGCTTACTCATTAAAACATTTCAGTGAGTGTCAGTATTGATCCACGTTTCTTTTTGCAAATAAAGAGTTCTTTCTGAATTCCAATTTAGAGGAACCTGTTGGCTTCGCAAGCTTGTCTCCCTGGTGTAATGTGATTTTCTGTGCTGTCATGCAATTAAGAATTTTCTCAGTGTACTTAATCACTAGTGAATTGATAGTGACAAATTAGATTACTGTATTTTGCTGTTCCAAGTCCTTCTGCCATTTTGGTTTAGTGTGTACCATGTCTGACGGTTCCCTGAACTGCTCTGAAGTACGAAAAGAACAGTAAACATGGGGAAAATTTAAAAAACAGAAAAAAATAAAGGAAAAAGAACAGTAAACACCAATCTGGTATGGAATGGGGGGTGGTGTGGAGTTCTGAGTTCTCAGGTGTGAGAAAAAGTTAAGAGGTAAAGGAGACCATCTGTAAGGAAAAATATCTTTCCCCTGGTTTAAAAGCAACATTTTACACAAAAAGTAAAAGATTCTCTCAGGAAGAAACTTGGAATATTACCCCCTTTTTTTCTTGAATTAATTTCATCCAATCTGTCAAAATAATCTGTTTTATAGAGTAGTTTTGCATCTAACGTTGCCAACCTATCACTGCTTTGGGAGCAAAAATAAAATTAACATGGATGTAGGGGAAAAGGTACATTCATGCATTGCTGATAACTACTTGTACACAAGTCTTTATAGTGGGTCTGTTCACAACAGCCTAACGGTACAAATGCCTATCAAGGATGAATGGATAAATAAATATGGTACATAAATACAATGGAATATTATTTAGCCATAAAAGGGAATGAAGTCCATCTCACTCCAGTCAGAATGGCAATTATCAAGAATTCAAGAAACAATAATGTTGATGAGAATGTGGGGGAAAAGGTACACTCATACACTGCTGTGCAATCATGTGGAAGGCAGTAAGAAGATTCCTCAGAAAACTTGGAATGGAACCACTATTTGACCCAGTTATCCCACTCCTCAGTATATAACTAAAGGACTTAAAATCAGCATACTACAGTGACGCAGCCACATCAATATTTATAGCAGCTCAATTCACCATAACTAAACTATGGAACCTAGCTAGGTGCCCTTCAACAGATGAATGGGTAAGAAAATGTGGCATATATACACAATGGAATATTCCTCAGCCATAAAGAAGAATGGAATTATGGCATTTGCTGGTAAATGGATGGAGCTAGAGATGATCAGGCTAAGTGAAATAAACTAATCCCCAAAAAACCAAAGGCCTAATGTTCTCTCGGATATGCAGATGCTAACACACAATAAGAGAAGGGGAGAGGAAAGAAGAGAAGTTCACTGGAGTTCAAACAAATGTCACCACCTCTATCAAACCATCCCTAACTTCTAGGTAGATGCAATCCTAAATAATACTTGATTTATTCATTCAGTATTGCACTACATTATTTGTTTACATGCCTCCTTCCCCTACTTGTCTAGGATGCCCGGAGAGGGCAAGAATGATTATTCAACATAGATTTGTTAAGAACTTACTTAGTGCCTCCATTTTGCTCCTCCTAAAGGTCACCACAGTTACTTCCCAACTTTAGTACTGAGTAGGGACTCAAAAAATGAGTTATTAAGTAATTGAATGCCTGAGTAAGTGAAAGTAAAAACCAATAAATAGACCCTATTGTGTAAGGTAAAAATACACCAGTTTTTGCAATCAAGTTTTAGTTCCCCAATTTCCAAGTGGAATCTGTATATGGAGAGGTTAAGCTATGAAGAGGAGCAGGGTTGTCATTCTGCAGGGAGATGCATTGACTCAATTTGTGGTAACTTTAAAGTAACTTTTTAGGAGAGGGCAGTTCTGGTTCCTTTCATGTGCTGGAATTCTACCCTGTTCTGATAAAAAAAAAAAAAAAAAAAAAAAAACAAAACTTAAAATTGATGGCTGGCTGATCCAGAGAAAACTCAGGGCTCTTCTGCTAACAACCAGAGTGGAGAGAGTTGGGGGAGAGAGAGGAGAGGGAGGGAGAGAGGGAAAAAGAGAGAGAGGAGGGGAGGGGAGAGGCTGAGAGGAGAAGGGAGGGGAGACTAATAGACAGACAGACATTGGACCAAAGAGGAAAGAATAATGCCACTTGAGACATTTGAAACACTAGAATTTCTCCTTACTGCGATATGCTTGCTGAGAAAGACACAGGTTTGTTGATTTTTCTCTTATAATACTTCCCTGGTATTCTCTCTCTCTCTCTTCATAAATAATATGGCAGTCTCCATCCAGCTGTTGCAAATCACTGTTGACAGCAGGGAGTACTTTTCCAAGATGCGTCTGAGCATCTTCAGCCCTGAACTCACTCATCAGTAATTTGCCCACACACGCGACCTCTGCATTGGCTCAGACAGACCGCTCTGTCTCTGAATTTCACACTTGGGACCAAGGCTTATTACGCGCAGTCTGATCTAGTTCCATTAGCAACTGTGATCTCTGCAGTTGGGTTTGACATAAAGGAAAGTAGGCTCAAAAGAAAACCATCAATCTTGTCTGTGCCTCTTGTCAATTGCATTTCCTATTTTCTGCATGGCTATTCCAATCCCTTGCCTGTCTCTTCAAGCCACCTCATCAGCAGATAACAACTTCACGTTTAATTTTACAAAGAAAATTGAGACCATAAAGCATTCTCCTTTCCCTCCTTCCCTATCACTCATATCACTCTCTGATTTCCTTTTGCCTTAGAGAAAGAGGGTGTATTAGTTACCTGTTGCTGTGTAACAAATTATCTTCCCAAGTTTAGCAGCTTAAAGGAACTAATTGCATTTATTATCTCACAGTTTCATGAGTAAGGAATTTGGAAGTTGTTTAGTTGGGTGATTCTGGTTCAGAGTCTTTCATGAGGTCCTAGTCAAGATATCAGTGTGGCTGCAATCATCTGAAAACTTGAGGATCAAATCCAAGGTGGCCATTCATGGGGCTGTTGGCAGGAGGCATCAGCATCTCAACTCCTGGGCCTCTTCAGAGGGTTACTTGACATTACCCCTAGATTGAGCAATTCAAAAGAACAAGTGTGGAATAAGTTGCAAAGCCTTTTGTAAATTCAAAGTTGCATATCATCATTTCTGCCATGTTTTATTAGTTAGAGGTGAGTCTGTAAGTAACACCTGCACTTAGGAGAAGGGAATTGGGTTCTATCTTAGGAAGTTTATAAAAAGGGTACCAAAGAATTTAGACATATTTTAGAACCACCACAGAGGGATCCCTCTTCTCTTTCCCAGGTAATTCCTCCACCTGAACTGGATCCTCTCCTTTCCCACCTGGACTTGGCTAATCTATTCCACTGTTTCTCCACTTCTTAACAGGAGATTCTATCCATATGCATTCACTGTGTCGTGGTCACTGTGCCAAGCATTTTATATGGATAATCTCAATACTACGAAACTCCCTAACTTGGGGGACGCTTATCCCATCTTTACAAATGAGAAGACAAAAGCTCATCTCACTTAAGTGAGATGTCCAATGTCACAAGATTGGTGAATAGAAGTTACTATTCAAATTTATCCCTGACGCCATAGCTATGCCCCTCTCTACGGATTTATTTCATACTGTCTCATATGACCTTTAACCTTTACTTCCCTACCAGTTTCTTCTATTAACTTGTCCATCAGCTTCCTGAGTTTCCTTAGTCTTCAAACAGGCTGAATTACCTTCCTATAAATCCTGCCTATCTCAAGCTTCATCACTTCTTCCTATCACCAGAAATTTCCTGCCACAGTGGTCTGCATACCATCCCAACTTCTACACCTCCTATTTGCCTAAACCCACAGCCCTCTAGTTCTAGTGAGATGGATTTCTCTAGGCAAGGTCACTAGAAACAGTAATGATTACATTATTGGGTTGTGATAGGATCATTTAAATGTCATTTTACAGCCTAAGAACTTAATTTAGAAATAATAAAAGAAGAAGACAAATAGTAAAATGTAAGTTCTAATTATGATTCTTAATCTGAAAGTCTTTGGTAGAAACCATCTCTATGTCATAGCATCTTTTTTGGGAGACGGGGGAGGTTACCAGGGATTGAACTCAGGGACGCTCCACCACTGAGCCACCTCCTCAGCCCTATTTTGTATTTTAGAGACAAGGCCTTACTGAATTGCTTAGCACCTTGTTGTTGCTGAGGCCGGCTGACCTCTCGATCCTCCTGCCTCTGGAGCTGCTGGGATTACAGGCGTGCACCACTGCATGCAGCTGTCATATTGTCTTGATCCATTAATTTTTTGAGGAGCTATGAGTTCCCAGAGCTGTGTACATCTAAAAGCATTTCGCTGAGTACCACAGTGATGTATCTCCTGTGGGACTGGATGTCCAAATTGTAGATTCTTTAGCATAACTTTATACTGGGACTCATGAGCTCATGAGAACATGTACATCCTGGAATTTAATACTAATATTTATGGTTAAAAGTACTTAGGGGCTGGGGAAAGAGCCCAATGGTAGATTGATTGCCCTGGGTTTGATCTGCAGCACCAAACACACACACAAAAATATTTGAGATGAATCTTCCAAGGCTGATGTCTTCGAATCCTATTCATGACACCCAATTTCCCAACTTTATATCATGTAAGAATGTGTCCGACGTCTCTTTCAAAGTGTAGCTTGCATCCACTGGCATGTGGCTATGTACACAATACTAGTTTTGACAATAACTGACAATATCAGAATGTAACAAGGAAATTATGTTGGCAAAGGAGTTATTCTTGGCCCCATGGGTCCATATGAATTTCACATGGAGAGAGGTTGAGGTTTCATGGTATACATCACATTATACCATGAAATACATCACATTAGGACAGGGGTAGAACTTTAGGCTAAACAAGATTAAACTCTCCTAAAAATTGGACAGTTTTGATTTGGTTTGGATTGGTTTTGTTTTGGCAGTGCCAGGGATCAAACCCAGGTCCTTGTGCATGCTAGGCAAGCTCTACCACTGAGCTACACCCCCCAGCTCCTGAACACTTGATTTTGATTACATTATTAATTTGTTTTTCTTTCTAGAACATAAGGGATAATGTGGACAGTGAGGTTTCTGTTTTATTTGAAGATTTTTACATAGTTCCCTAAGTATGGTACCTGAAAAATAGTCCCTTCATCCAAGTGGGAGAAAACGTCCAAGTTTTCTTGCTGTCAATTAAAACATCATTTTTTTCAGCAGAAGAAAACCTTTTTCTGTTTGTCATGCTAGTGACTGAGACCAGGGCCTCACACATGCTAGGTAAGCACTCTACCACTGAGCTACATCCCCAGCCCAGAAGAAAGCTATTGTCCCGACCAGAAAAAGTGCAGGCTATTCCTGAAACATATGGAAAGCTTTGTTGTCATTGGGCAATAGAATGAGTCCATTTGTAAGTATTCATGATTCTTGAGATGGGATTCTAAGCCTCACCCCCTACTTTTGTCATTTTTTTCTAGGTTTTGATATTTATGCATAAAGGAAGTTTCAGTCACTTGTTCAGCCATGGGTACAAATTTCTCCACCTCTATTTTTGTATTTTGGACAGATCCATCCTTGGCATGGCAACTATAGCTGCTTCTAGGTAACATTGGTAATAAAGGTCTGAAGATGTACTTAGGAGCCACCAAGTGGCCATCCTGGGAAGTCTAACACCCAAAGCTCCCTAACACATTTCTCCCCAAATTTTTAAATTCATGTATTATAACTATAATACATAATGTACATAATGTTTGGGTTTGTTGTTACCTATTTGTACATGCACACAATATGACAACATAATTTGACCATTATCATTCCCTAGGATTTCCTCTTTCCCTCTCCTCCTCTCTCACCCCATCAGAGTTTGTAAATCACCGTCTTCTCCCTCCTGTATGGTTAGATAATTGTATTGGAATGAGTCCTTCTGGATTGATGAAATCATATTAATTAAATAACTACCATGGGGGAAAGTGGCTGCTCAATTTGCATAGTGGATAGCTAGAGCATTTCCTTTCCTTTCAGAAGTGTAACTTACAGAACGTTCTCCAATTTTAGAAATTATATTGCTTCTTTCAGATGTTGACTTGCCTCTAACAAGTCTTTAGTTCATTGCCCATTTAAAAATTTTGTTTATAGTTTTAGATGTACAGCATACCTTTATTTTATTTATTTATTTTTATGTGGTGCTGAGGCTCAAACCCAGTGCCTTACAAGTGCTAGGCGAGCACTCTGCCACTGAGCCACAGCCCCAGTCCCTTCATTGCCCATTTTTGATTCAAGTGTCCAAGGAAGTCAGACAACAAACCCGTATGCTTTCATACCATGTCTACAATCCTATCTGCTATCAGTGAGCGGTTGTGAATTCTTTTATCTTTAATTGGTGGTATGCTCTTGATGAGAGGCAGAGAGTTCAGAAATTACAACTTATATAGTACAGGATGAACTCGGATTATTTTTGAGATAAGAAACATGAAAAAAATATAATATGTCAAGAGAATGCTAATCAGGACAGGGACTGGCTGGATCTGGGTTGGAGAGGTGCTTGACAATTACATGGGAAGCAATGGGAAAATGTCGAAGATGAGAAGTGGATTTCTACTATGGATGATTTTGAAGCAATAACATTTGAACAGGACGAGGACAGCAAGTGGAAGTAGGATGCCTGCTGAAACACCCACTAGCTTGACTGTCTCTGCCACAACTGTAAACAAGGCAGGTAAACCATCCCAGGTAGGCAATACACTTGTGATGAGTTTTTGGCTTTGGTTTTAGCGCTTTTAAAGCACATCGTGGGCTGGGGTTGTAGCTCACTGGTAGAGCTCTTGCCTAGCACTTGTGAGGCACTGGGTTTGATCTTCAGCACCACATAAAAATAAATAAATAAAGTTTTTATGGAATTTTTTATTTATATATGACAGCAGAATGCATTACAATTTTTATTACATATATAGAGCACAATTTTTCATATCCCTGTTCTATACATAGTATATCCACAACAATTCGTGTCTTCACATCTGTACTTTGGATAGTAATGATCATCACATTCTACCATCATTAATTACCCCATGCCCCCTCCTTTCCCCTCCAACCTCTTTGCCCTATCTAGAGCTTATCTATTCCTCCCATGCTCCTGCTCCCTATCCCACTATGAATCAGCCTCCTTTTATCAAAGAAAACATTCGGCATTTGGGGTTTTGGGGATTGGCTAATTTCACTTAGCATTATCTTCTCTAACTCCATCCATTTACTGCAAATGCCATGATTTTATTCTCTTTTATTGCTGAGTAATATTCCATTGTGTATATATGCCACATTTTTTTTTTATCCATTCATCTATTGAAGGGTATCTAGGTTGGTTCCACAGTTTAGCTATTGTGAATTGTGCAGCTATAAACATTGATGTGACCGTGTCCCTGTAGTATGCTGTTTTTAAGTCCTTTGGATATAGACTGAGGAGAGGGACATCTGGATCAAATGGTGGTTCCATTCCCAATTTTCCAAGAAATCTCCATACTGCTTCCCATATTGGCAGCATCAATTTGCAGTCCCACCAGCAATGAGTGTACCTTTTTCCCCACAGCCTTACCAATACTTATTGTTGTTTGTATGCATAATAGCTACATTCTGACTGGAGAGAGATGAAATCTTAGAGTGGTTTTGATTTGCATTTCTTAGTGATGATGAACATTTTTTCATGTGTTTGTTGATTGATTGTACATCATCTCTGAGAAGTGTCTTTTCAGGTCCTTGGCCCATTTATTGATTGTGTTATTTGTTTTTTTGGTGTTTAGCTTTTTGAGTTCTTTATATACCTTAGTGATTAATGTTCTATCTGATGAGTGAGGGGTAAAAATTTGCTCCCAAGATGTAGGCTCTCTATTCACATCACAGATTGTTTCTTTTGCTGAGAAGAAACTTTTTAGTTTGAGTACATCTCATTTATTGATTCTTGATTTTAATTTTGTGCCACAGGAGTCTTATTAAGGAAGTTGGGGCCTAATCCCATATGATGGAGATTAGGGCCTACTTTTTCTTCTATTAGACTGGTCTTTTTTTAAATCCAATCTGCTGGTCTATGTCTTTTGATTGGTGAGTTTAGGCCATTAACATTTAGGGTTATTATTGAGATATGACTTGTATTCCCAGTCATTTTTGTTTATTTTTGGTATTTAACATGACTTGGTTTCTCCTCTGATTAGATTTTCCTTTAGTGTAATCCCTCCCTCTGCTGATTTTCATCATTGTTTTTCATTTTCTCTTCTTGGAATATTCTGCTGAGGATGTTCTATAGTGCAGGCTTTCTAGTTGTAAATTCTTTTAACTTTTAATTATCATGGAATGTTTTTATTTCATCATCAAATCTAAAGCTTAGTTTTGCTGGATATAAGATTCTTGGTTGGCATCCATTTTCTTTCAGAGCTTGGTATATGTTGTTCCATGATCTCCTGGCTTTGAGGATCTGGGTTGAAAAATCTGCTGAGATACAAGTTGGTCTCTCCCTATATGTGATCTAATTCCTCTCTCTTGCGGCTTTTAAGAGTCTATCCTTATTCTGTATGCTAGGCATTTTCATTATAATGTGTCTTGGTGTATATATGTTGTAATTTTGTACATGTGGTATCCTGTAAGCCTCTTGTATTTGGTTTTCCAATTTGTTCTTCATGCTTGGGAAATTTTCTGACATTATCTCATTGAGAGATTGTGCATTCCTTTGGTTTGAAACTCTGTGCCTTCCTCTATCCCAATAACTCTTAGATTTGGTCTTTTGATGCTGTCCCATAATTCTTGGATGTTCTGTTCATGGTTTCTTACTCTCTTCACTGTGCAATCAACTTTATTTTCCAGATTATACGTTGTCTACATTATCTGACATTCTTTCTTCCAAGTGATCTAGTCTGTTGGTTATGCTTTCTATTGAGTTTTTTATTTGATTTATTGTATCCTTAATTTCAAAGGTTTCTGATTTTTTTTTTCAGGGTCTCTATCTCTCTCTTGAAGTAACCTTTTGCTACCTGTATTTGCTCTCTTATCTCATTGTTGGAGTGATCAATTTTTGCTTGTATTTGCTCATTTAGGTCATTCTTTAATTCACAGATCATTTTAACTATGAACATTCTGCACACCTTCTCTGACACTTCATCAACTTCACTGTCCATGGGTTCTGTTATTATAGTGTCCTGGTTTGTTTGGGGCACTTTCCTCCCTTGTTTTTTCATGCTGTCTATGTGTCTTCCTTTCTTGCAGTGTGGATCTGAGGTATTACAGTTTCTCCCCTATATTCTTATAGTACCCATGTAGATTGTCTGTACCTCACCTTGATATTGGGCTTCCAGGCCCTGCTGGTGTCCCTCAATGGATATTACTGCATCCTGGGTCTGGGACCTGCAGAAAGTCGGAGTGGGTGGATCTGGGCTGCTGGGCTTGACCTCTTTTGTAGTCTACTGGTAGGAAGGGGCGGTCCTGCGCCAAAGTCTAGGCTCTGGAGAGTGTCTGCCCCTCTGGGAAAGGGGTGGACCGGGCCTGCTGTGTGCCGGGCCCTGCAGAGGCCAGTGTGGGTGGATCTGGGCTGCTGGGCTTGACCTCCCACCATAGTCTGCTGGTAGGAAGGGGTGGTCCTGAGCCAAAGGCTAGGCTCTGGCAGGATCCCCCTCGTGGGCTGGTGTAGGCAGTCTGTCTGGATCTCGGCTCTCATGGTAGTGCCTTTTTTTTTTTTTTTTAAGCACATCCTGCTTTTTCTGTACAAACAACTTGAAAGGTACAGCATGGTCAGGTCATCCAAAGTCTGGAGTTGCGTTAATGTCTTCCAGAAAGGAGAAGTCTTATTTAATATCTGGATAGAGGGGCGTTGCATTGAACATGTGTTTAGGTAATTGTTATAGTGATTAAAACATGGAATGAACATGTATCTGTGCATATCTCTAGCATACCTTCCAGGATAAAGGAGTGCTTCCTTCCATGGTAAAGGAAGTTATGCTAGAGATAAGTACAGATGTGTGTTTATTCCATGTAGGGAGACCAATGCTGGTGCTACACAATAACCTTCTGCTGAGGGTCATGATTGCAAGAAATATCTAACAGCTTTGCTATTTTGGTTTTAGAACTTGACTATGGGAAATGCAAAAATTAAAAAAAAAGAATATCAGATAAGTGGACATACATAAAGATAAAAGCATAAGTAAGAGATGTCCAAAGATAAAAAAAAAATCATTATAGTCTTGGTCAGATGGATGGACAATACTTAAAATAAAAATGTCAATAAATAATAATTATTGGGAATCCTAACATTGTAAAAGTGAAGAACTTTTGTGCAAAAATGATTCAGAAGCATGCCAAAACCAAAGAAAAGAGATAGTCAAAGATCAATCATTTTCTGGGCTATCTTTACTATTCATAAATTTTGTTTACTAATTTCCATGCCTTTGTATGTATACGTGCAGACATGCACATAAAGTTCAATGGTACATTAATAGCTTTCTACCTAGCTGAAAATCATACCACATCGATATATCATGCAAAGTAGATAAATACCACATTGAACTCACAGTAATTTATTTGAAATCCAACAAACATATCCATCACCTTACATATTCGAATCTGCATTTACTCTTTTAGTACCCATTTTATTACAGTTTTTAATCAAACAAATTTCGGTTGCCCCTTGGGTAAGGGAAAAGATGGGAAGTAAGTAGCTGTGCTCTGTTGGGCACATGTGCCCAACAACCCACAGACGAGAGCTCTAGGATGAGAGTTCTCATGTGCCACAGGCACCCACAGCGTGTTCAGGCTGTGTGTTATTGACAGAGCAAATGGTAATGTGTGCAAACATTACACAAAAGCATTTGAGCTTCACTTTAATTCACTAACTGATGGTCACTCTCTAAAAAATAAAAACAAGAGTCAAGTGCATATGTGCGCCAGAGGTGGTGGCACATGGCTTGATCCCAGAAACTCAGGAGGCTGAGGCAGGAGGATTGCAAATTCAAGGCTATCCTCAGCAAAATAGTGAGACCAACAAAATAAAATTTACAAAGGGCAGGGGATGCAACTTCTCCAGTGTTTTTTCTTTCTTTCTATTTTTTTAATTGTAGATGGACTTAATACCTTTATTTATTTATTTATTTTTATGCAGTGCTGAGGATGGAACCCAATACCTCATAAGTGTGAGATAAGCATACCACTACTGAGCTACAACCTCAGCCCCTCTCCAGTGTTTTTATAATGAAAAATTTAAAGCATACAGCAATGATAGAAGAATTTTATTGTGAGGTGCATCCTACCCCTTGTTTACTCACATATCTATCCAATGTTCTATTCTATATCCAATGTTCTATTCTTATAAGCATATCAAATTAAGTAGCAGTTATGAGATACTTTCTTCTTAAAAACTTCATCATGCATATCACTGCTAGAATTTGATATTGTCTCAATTTTTTTCTCCTAATTATAGTAAAAACATATTATTTTAAGCTGGGCCTCAAATCCCAGCAACTTGGGAGGCAGAGGCAGGAGAATTGCAAGTTGGAGGCCAGACTGGGCAACTTGGAAAGATTCTATTGCAGAATAAAAAATAAAAGGGGCTGGGGATGTAGGTAAGTTGTAGAGTGTTCCTGGTTGAATCCCCAGTACAGACACAGAAACACACATACACACACACACAAAATGCTATTTTAGCCATTTTTAAGTACACATATAATTCAGTAGCATTAAGTACATTCATATTGGGGTGCAATGGATCTCCAAAACATTTTCATCTTGCAAAACTTCATTTCCATATTATTAAATAGTAATTTCCCATTCCTCCCTTCCTCCAGCTCCTGGCAGCCACCATTCAACTGTCTGTTTCTACAAATTTGACTACTCTAGGTCCTTCATATAAGTGGAATCATACAGTGTGTGTTCGTGATTGGTTGGTTTTACTTAACACAGTATCTTCAAGTTTCACCCATGGTTTAACATGTAAGAGTATTTTCTTCTTTTTAAAAGACTGAACAGGCGGCTGGGGTTATGGCTCTGCAGTAGAGCATTTGCCTAGGACATATGAGGCACTGGGTTTGATTCTCAGCACCACATATAAATAAATAAATAAATAAAGCTATTGTGTCCAACTACAACTAAAAAAATATTTTTAAAAAAAGGCTGAACAGTATTCCATTGACTATGATATTTTTTCTTTTGATATGAGATTTAAATTCAATAAAACAAACAACAACAAAAAACCCTCTTCAGTGTACATTCACGTGTAAGTCTAAATGGGCCTTAAGTGATCCTTATCTTACCCTTCCAGAGGAAGAGTCCAGGCTGAACTCTTTACTCATCTGATTCTTCTACCATGGATTCATTCATTTTCTTCTGGAACTTCATATAGACTCAATAATCGTTGTTTTCTTTCATTAGATGTGTACCAGGCTGGCAAAGCAAAATGTATAAAATACTCAAGCCTCTGCTAAGTGATCATCAATTGAGAAGGAAGGGCACAGGAACTCCTAATTTAGATTTGGTTTAAATCCAAATTCCATTTAAACACAACTTTTTGGCAAAACCTTTCCTTTAAGAATGTGAGTTGCCTTCTCAATTCCGTGATTTCCATGATTATCCCGAGACAACTCATTTTCAAACTGTGCTCCTTGGACACCCTAGAACTTATAAGTTCATGGAGAGGCCAAAGAGGATTTTTAGAAATCTATGATAGGAGTTAAAAATGAATAAAACTTGAGAACCATTCTTCTAAGTCATTGAATGTTAATGATGAAAAGGAATTTTAAAATCATAAGCATCAGACAGTTTCAGTTAGGGAAACTGAGGGCCAGGGAGATCAATTTCCTGAAGTCACCAAGCTGTCATGAGCAGGTTTAAGTTCAGAACATCGGGTTCTTATTTGGCCTTTGATTATCCTAGTGCATCCTCAACGTGATCAGTCTGCTGGGCTGTCAACTGCAGGATTTGCTTGACTTGTTCAAACCCTTCACTACTACTGTGATTCCTCAGTAAAGGCTGTACTAATCCAAGTGCTTATTAAAAACGAGTCATTTCAAATCAGCTTGTAAGATAATTACTTTAATCACAAATAATAATAATGCATGTGATGTTGACCAACTGTAGAGAACATGATTTCAAGGACTCCCTGAAGGGCCTCTGGCAATGAACCTTCTCTTTGGGTACAGACCATTTGCAAAAGCTGCTAAAAGCCCCAAACCGTCCCCAGAAGAGGTACACACTTTCATACACATTTCACCTTGCCAAATAGTTCAAGGGGGATAGAGTCTTCAAAGTCAGAATCTGAGCTCTAGCTTAAATATTTGGGTCTTACAGCATGTATCCAATCCCAAAGATACCCTGGACAGATTTTTTATTTATCTTCAACAGAAGATGCAGATTGCCAAATCTTTATAATTAGAGTTTCCATCTGTCTGATGTACATTTTGTATTTTAAAAATTTTAATCTCAATAATGCAGGTGTAATTAGTGAAATGTAATTCACAAGATTAATGAAATGTAATTAATGCAGAAGTAATTCCTGGCCTCTGGCCCAAGGAAAAAGATACAATGCACAAACCTAATAACAGCAACTTTTTGATTAGTTACTCTGTGCCTCTCTGTAGATTTTTAATGCTGGTCAAATAATTCCTGAAAATGACCAAGTGTATCACATATTGTCACCTACTAGGTATTTAAGATATTTAAACATCAGAAGTAATTTCATAGAAGAAGACATGTTTTTAAGAGTCCAGGAGGGTTGGAGGCATATCTTGGTGTAAGACCCTGGGTTTAATTTCCAGCACTGCCAAAATAAAGAGTATGGGGGGATGTATAACCTGTTTCTTCGAGCCTTACTAAGATGTGGGGAGAGGTGGGGGTCACAGTAGCAATTGTAACTCTTGTTCCCATGTGCCAATGTTAGACTTCCAACTCTTGGAAATTTCTCTCCAAATATTTCTTCCCCATCTCAGAGTTTCTCAGGGTTGGTATTGCAGGAGGGGGTATTCTACACCACCATTTCCACCAGGTGGCAGCACCACATTAGTACGCCTCAGCGTGATGCGCCTCCTGCCAGAGCGACCAAGCTGCCTTTCTCCTCTTGAGCTTCTGTTAAGAGTTCCTAGAGAGCAGTTTTGTGTTTGTTTGTTTGTTTAGGATATGGGATATGACTATTTCATCCCTTTTCTCTCCCAGGTTTCAGACAGTCCTCTGAAAGCCAAATCTGAGTCATGGCCGCTCCTCAGAATTGTCCCTGTAATGACAAAGGCTTTGCTGCTGGTTCTTCTGAGCCCTGGCTGGCTGAGACTTTGAGAACGTGACAGAACTCTAGGGAGCCCAACCTCTGCCACTTACTAGCTTTGCAACGTTGGGCAGATTAACCTCTTAAAGCCTCAGTTTCCTCTTCTATAAAATGGTTATCATGATGGTACCTTCTTCACAGGGCTGATGTGGAGGTTAAATGAGAATCTAGCATGGCCCCTGGCACATGGAATATATTAAATCAATGTTAGTGCTTATTATCACCATATAGACTCACCCCAAAGGCAAAATTGTTACCAGTGGTTGTTCTAGGGGCAGGATCAAAAATGATTTTTAATTTATTCTTTGTTTTTCAAATTCCCTTCAATAAGCATTGTTTTTATAACCATTTAATAAAGCAATTAAAATACAGTAGATTATTGATCTCAGAGTCAGATTGGTGGCGGTGACTTAGGAACAAAGCACCAAGCAGCTCACACGTGCGAAAGAAACATCATTCAGGCGCCATGGAAACACCTGTCAATCAGCAGGATCTCCTGGCCAATCCTGGTCTCAGACAAGTTCCCTGGACCAACTCCAGCGGGACTAGGGACTCTAAAAATCCCTTTTCCTGTCTCTAGCCCTTCCCTTCCTGCCCTAAGGCCCACAAAATCCCAGTCTGGTGGAGCTCCCACGCGGTTTCTCTTCAGACCCTCCTCCTGTCCACTCTGTCGGTCTGATCTAGTTCCACCTGGGAGTGAGTCTCAATAAAGCCTCATTTGTCGATCTTTTTAAATCTGCCTCCTTTAGATGTCACCCCCGTTGCCGGACCTCACACTCAGTTCTTGAGGATTCCCCTGAACATTCCAATATGAGCTCCCCAGGCTGGGCCTGTCTTATCTAATTTAGAATCTTTAACATTCAGCACATCATTCAACACACAGTAGGTAGTCAATACTCATTTCCTGAACAAAATCTCAAAGGTGATTGCTTCAGGTTTCTGTTACTCATTGTAACGGAACATCTTTTTTTCCTTCAAGAACCCTCTTTCCTCACTTAGGTCTAATTTGTAATCCTTTTACCCAATTAATTGGATGCTCTCCAAACTCTCCCTAGCTGAATTCCTTATAGACAGCTCAGTTGGTTTTCGGCAGGTTTCCAGAGAGCCTTTCACTGGAGCCCCAGAATTCATACCAGGAGGGGTAGAATAGGATCCTTGAGCTGAGATCAAATCTTTTCAGTAGCTAAATGAAAATCTAAGGGCCAGGACAGCCTAGATGATATACAGGATTTTGAAAGGAAATAGTTGTTTCTGACATATATCTTATGCAGAAATGCATGGGGAAGAGGGTGAATATATTTGACCATGGGTAAATGGCACAGGGTTACTGAGTAGGAGGACAGGCCCACCACAATATTGCCTAGTGTTTATTCCACAAAAGCAAAAGCGAAATAGAAGAATTAGCCCTTAGGAGTGGTTATAGTTTAGTTCTTTCCTCAGATTCTTATTTTTTGCAATTTTGGGGTGCTGAGGATCAAACCTAGGGCCTCATGCATGCCAGGCCAGTAGTCTACCACTGATCTTCACCACCAGTAGTTTTCTAATTATTGTTATTATCATTTTGTGGTACTGGGGGTGAAAGCTGGGCCTTGTGTATTCTAGGTGAGCACTCTATCAGTGGGCCACATCCAGCCTTTTTAAAAATTGTACTTGGAGCTGGGTGCAGTGGCGCAGGCCTGTAATCCCAGTAGCTCAGGAGGCTGAGGCAGGAGGATACAGAGTTCAAAGCCAGCCTCAAGGGCTGGGGATGTGGCTCAAGAGGTAGCGCGCTTGCCTGGCATGCATGCGGCCCGGGTTCGATCCTCAGCACCACGTGCAAACAAAGATGTTGTGTCCGCCAAAGCCAGCCTCAGCAATGGTGAGTGCTAAGAAACTCAGTGAGACTCTGTCTCTAAATAAAACTCAGTGAGACTCCGTCTCTAAATAAAATATGTACTGATCAGATAATGAAGACCACATCAGCCTAAGGATTCTGAGATTGATTGGATCCTCTTGAGATCACCAGACTAGATGTCATCCCTACATACTTTCCCATACCCACCTCTCCCCATGTTTCCTTTAAAAGAAGAATTAGGAACCCCAAACACATCTCTCACCCACAAGAGCTGAGGATGTGGCTCAGTGGTCAAGTGCCCCTGAGTTCAATACCCAGTACCCACCCCGCAAAATGTACTTTGAGACAGTGTCTTGCTAAGTTGCCCAGGCTGGCCTCCAACTTTCGATCCTCTGCCTCAGCCTATGAGTAGCTGGGACAACAGGTGTATGACACCATGCTGGCTTTTTCCTCATGGTATTAATAGTCAGGAGACTCTCTTTCTAGGGAATTGGAATATGAATGGGAGTCCAAGACGATTATAGCAGAGCCACTCTAAGGTAGAGTCCCTGAGAAACATGGATGTCAACCAGTGAGGTAGGATGGAAGAAATAAGAGGTAGAAAGAAGATAGAAAAGAAAGACAAAGAAATAAGATTTTAATCCAAAATTTTTGCATACTTTTCTCAACCCCCCACTCACTCACCAGTTTCTCTTCCAGCCCTATTGCTCCTAAATTCCTAGGAATTCTGCAAACCTACCTGTGTGCTATTAATTAACCCCCAATAAATAGTTTAAGAGAGATGTATCATCTTAAAAAATTTTTTTAGTTGTAGATGGACACAATACCTTTATTTATTTATTTTTATTTATTCTTATGTGGTGCTGAGGATCTAACCCAGTGCCTCACATGTGCCAGGCAAGTGCTCTACCACTGAGCCCCAGCCCAGCGCCTGAGATACAATATCTTGAGAAACCCATAATTTAGGGGACTTTCCACTGCTGTGTACTGATCAGATAATGAAGACCACGTCAGCCTAAGAATTTTGAGATTGATTGGATCCTCTTGAGATCACCAGACGAGATATCATCCCTACATATGTTCCCATACCCACTTCTCCCTATGTATCCTTTAAAAGAAGAATCAGGAACCCCAAACACATCTCTCACCCACAAGATGGCCTGCATTATCCTTTGAATGTGTTACCTACTTTCCTAAATAAACCTCTGTTAGTGCTTCTGGCTGATGTGTGGTGAGATTCTTTTCCTTTGTGTATGCCAAGAACTCCTCTAGTCCTGAGTTGAGCCCCCATTCTCCTGGGGGAAATTCTTGGACCTTTCTTTGGAGACACCTCTTCTCCCATGACACAAGGGAGAAACAACCCTGTTGAAAATAAAGAATTAGAAAAAATTGTTTAAACAAACAAAAGGTATATGTAGAGGGGAAGCAAAAAACCCCAGTGTTCATTAATGTTTTAAGTGCCCAAGATGGGCTGGGTTCCATTCTGGGACTGGGAAGATGGCGGCCATGCCTGACACTGGCCATACCCCACAGCCCTTGAAAGAATACTATGTTATTTTCAGAAGACTGTCTACATCCAATAACACTCCTTTCATTGCCAAGTCCACCCATAGTCAAGGTATCTGGTGAGCCTCCCCTGATTCCTTCCACTTACAGGCATTAGGTCTTTTGGGCATTGAAACCACCTCCTAAAAAGCAAATTTAAGATTTCCAGTCTCACTCCCATCACCTCCTCCTGGTCCATGTTCCTTGGTAAAACATCTTGGTCAGTGTTATGGATTGAGATGGTTGTGTCCTCCCAAAATTCATATCTTGAAGTTCTAATCCCCAATGTGACTGCATGTTTTGAGATGTCATTAGGGAGTTCATTAAGGTTAAAAGAGTTCATAAGGCCTGGGGGCACCCTGATCTGATAGGACCAGTGTACTTCTAAGAAAAGGGAGAGACAGCAAATAGTCAGGGACGGGGCACACTGGAAAGGCCATGTGAGGACACAAGGAGAAGATAGTCATCCACAGCTAGTAAGAGGGCCCTAGTCTGCCAGCACCTTGACCATGGACTTCAGCTTCCAGAACTGTGAGAATGTGAACGTCAGTTGTTTAAGCTGTTAAGTCCTTGGTACTTTGTTATGCAACCAGAGCAGAAGAATAACAGTTACTGAATATGGCCATCCCCAGTAAGGGATCATTTCCTTTTGGGTCATTTTCTAAGTAATAACCAAAACATTGCTGATGAGGGGTAGAGACTTATATAAATATGTGTTGAAAAATTGGGACTCTACCCTGGCCACTCTGGGCATGGTGCTTCTTTCTTTCCCCTAAAAGCAGTACCAGTCCAGGATGGTGTATGTGCAGCCCCCAGGGGCAGCAGGTGAGGGAAATTTTGAATTTGGCCAAGAATAAATTTGGCCATGAAATATGGTCATGAAGACATTGACCAGTTGGTTGATTGCAATGCTCTGAATCTTCCTGCAGTGGCCCACAGGGCCACTGTCATGGGCTCTCAAATGTTGTGAAAACAGACTTGTTACTCTTGCTGCTGGAGTCACCTAGGCCAGAAGCCCAACTCTGAGGGCCCCTGTAAATCAGGCCCAGCCATTCCCCAACCCACACAAACCAAAGGAAAAAATAATGTAAAAGGCAGGAAAAGAAGATTCATCCATATGTCATGTAGGGAAGACAAGTGATACCCAAGCATCTTAGCCCTGTCTTCAGGGTGCTGACATGAGCTTTCAGTTCAAACAGAGGAAAATTTGGGGTAGGGAGCCAGAGAGGCATGTCTCTGAATTAATTGGTTTAACTATGGTCCAGTTGATCATTGTCTCAGTTCTGGTTCTGCCAGGTGGCTCAGGAGAAGTTCTTAGGGGTGTCTCCATTTTCTGCTCAGATGTTTCTCTATCAGACCTGTGATCCTGGAAAGGGGGTGCAGTTCAGTTAGGGGGGCAGTTTCATCCTGGGTAGATCTGCCTGGGAGGCTCCATTGTTTATGGAAGATATAAGGCGACGGCTGGAGACTTCCAGGGATCTGTAAAAAAAAAACACGGAAAAAGCTGGCAGTTGAATGTCCTTGAAAATCTCGAAAATACCTTGTTTAATCTTGTCTTGGTGTCTTCATCTTGAAGGGGGCAGCTGACCAGCTTCACAAGAACATTCCTTAAATGAGTAGCATAACTGTGTGTAGGGTTGAGCAAGAATCTGACCTCAAGTTCAAGGTAATAAAGGAGACAGATACAAAATGGAGGCAGAGATGTCAAGCTTTATCCTGCTTTCAGTTATTCATTGGGCATCTGCATGTTCAAGTGAGAATCAAAGGCAGCTTCTCTCAGTCCCTGTTATACCCTTACCCTTGAGTCTTATGGGGAAAAATAGAAGGTCTGGGCATGTTGTAGATGGAAGGAAAGATGAAGTCACAGGTACTGGGACAGGATATGACAATTTTGTGATGGGGGGGGGGGTGGTGGAAACAATAGTCCTAGGCTTTGGGGAAGCACACCTTAGACCTGAGAAGTACAAGCTGTGTGGAGGGGTGCAATGAATGCTTCCCTTTCCCGCGAAGTCCTTGAAAATTCACAAGAACATGACAGGGCCTGAACTCTTATACTTGATGCCGTCAATAACTTCCGAACATGCCTCACATCCCAAATTCCCGTACTGTTCAAACACAAGGATGAGAACAGTTCTGTTCTAAACTGAATGATACAATTTCATGCGTTCCTCCTGACACCCAGGTGCACTTGGTTTATGCATTATACAGCAGTCAAGGCTGCAGGAACTAAGTGATACTGTCCATGTGATTTAATGCATTAATCAGGATTCTCCAGAGGAATTGGCTCACAAATTATGAAGGCTGGCAAGTCCAAAATCTACAGAGTGGGCTGGGGGCTGGAGACCTAATGCTGCAGTTCATGTCTGAGGACCATCTGCTACAGAATTCTTTCTTGCTGTGAAAGGTCAGTCTTTTGTTATACTTGGGCCTTCCACTGATTGATACGTTCCAATACTGTTATAGAGGGTGATTTGCTTTACTCAAAGCTCATCGATTTAAATATAAATTTCATCTAAAAACACTACAAAATAACGATAGACCAAATATGTCCATACCGTGGCCTGGTCATGTTGACACATAAAATTAACCATCATATTTACCAAGCCAATTGTGTTGGTTAACTTTTCATTTCTGGGACCAAAATACCTGACAAAAACAACTTAGAGAAGGAAGCATTTTTAATTTTTTTTATTTTTTAAAATTTGTTGAGATGGGCTGGGGTTGTGGCTCAGAGGCAGAGCACTTGCCTAGCATATGTGAGGCACTGGGTTCAAGTCTCAGCATCACATATAAATAAAAAAAGGCCCATCAATAATTAATAAAAATATTTTCAAAAAATTTGTTGAGAGCTTTACTTTGACTCATTGTGTCAGAGGTTTCAGACCCTGGTGGGCTGGCTCCATTGCTCTGGGACTGAGGCAAGGCAGAACATCATGGCGGAAGAACATGTGGCAGAGAAAAGATGATGAGCTCATGGCATCCTGGAAGTAGAGGGGAGAGGAAGGTCCAGGGATAATCCCCAAGGGCATACCTCCAGTGACCTATTTACTCTAATCATGCCCTACCTGCTTACAATTTCCACTACCTTCCAAATGCATTCAGCTATCAATGGATCACTCCAATGATGAGATCAGAGCCCTCACGATCCAATACTTCTCAAAAGCTACTTTGGAACATTGCTACTTTGGAGACTGAATCTTCAACACATGAGATTTTGGGGACATCCCAGATCTGAACCATAGCACCAATGTAATGGTGAACCAAACTTTAACAATAAATCTCAAAGTAGTATAACCTATGCCCCCTTTGAATAGTATATTTGTATGTGAGAAAGAAGGGAACACCATAGAATGTCTTTCATTGGAAATGGAGTTTGGGGGTCCCTTTATTGCCCACTGTAATTACATCAGTGATACCAAATATCAGTCTTTTTAAACGCCCTTGAGTGGGTTGTAACGGACACTAAAATGGCATTAGGTGGCATTGTGACGGTCTGAAATAAGAACTATTAGTCTCCTCAGGGACTTATTCACAGTTGTCTGAACCTGGGACCCTGAAAGACATGGGTGAGATAAGTACTGAAAATCAGCCTTACTGTGTTGTGAAGTCCTGCTATTAGTAGCCTTAATTTCAAGTGCTGTAGGAATCAGATTTGGTTCCAGCCTCTGTTGGTCAGATTAATCTGAGTGGCTGACATGGGAAATTTTATATTTGGCCAAGAATCTCAGGCAGGGCTCATGATGGATTTTTGTGAAGGCAGTCCACCATGGGCCCTGATTGTAATGCTTGGGGATAATAAGAATACAAGGCCCTGCTATTTGCCTGGGCAAAAACAATGTGGTACTGTATACTATGGTATATTACTCATAAAAAGGAATGAAATTCTGATACATGCTACTATATAGATGAAACTTTTTAAAAAATCACATTAAGTGAAATAAGTCAGACACAAAAGTGTAAATAGTGTGTGATTTCACTCATTTGAAGTACCTAGAATTCATAGGAACAGTAGTTGCAATGGACAACCATGGTGAAGCAATATCCCCCCTGCCCAGAGGAAAAGCAAACTTGCTTACCATTAAATGATGAGTGCCCAGGTTCAGTGTTCCTTCACTGCAACACAAACACCATGCATGCCAGCATCTGCCTGAGCCCCTCCACCTTTCCATGGGACTTGGAGGTGTGGGGAACCAACACAGACCAACAGCCTCCCTCATCTGTCTATGTCATGAGTAATAAAAACCTTTGTTTCTGACCCAGACTCATATTTCCCATGCACATCCATGAAAATATTAACAGGCTAACTTATTAAATTGTAAGGTGGGTGAAATCTCAGATCTTTTGCAAATTCTAATGTGCATGACCCAAGCCAATCAGAATCTTCCCTGAGACTGATAGAGGGATTATGGGAAAATGCCAAAATTGTCTCTCTTTATTTATTTTATTAGTTTATATACAACTTGTTGGAAGTTCACTTTATGATTTAATCTTTGGATAAAAAATATTTAGCGGAACTGTTATCAAATTTGAGGAGTAATTAATATAACTGGAGATTAGGATACAATAACTCTTGGGACTGTGTGTTGTTTGATTTGGGGGAAGGAGCAAGAATACTTTCACCTGTAGAAAGCATAGAAGATTTGTTTTTCGTTGTACAGAAGCTCAGATCTGTGTAGGATGGTCAAATGCAAGTAGAGTAGCTAAGGGGTGGACTGTGACAGTTATCAACTCATTGTCTCTGAATTCCAAATCCAGTCTGCCTTGAACAGTTTTGTGATACTGGAATGGGGCCCTGATGTTTCTTTGCCACTAGGCAGGACAGTAAGCACTGTTACCATGTTTAGTGCTGTCACTGGAGGGTGCTTGAGGGACAGGGCTTCCTTTTCGGTCTGGTGTGTCTTTCCTTGTTTCCTGCAGCATTTGATTGGCACATGGAACACCCAGGGGTGCTCCTCCCTCAGTGGGATCAGCAACACACCTAGGGAGTTCAGCCAGCACTTTAGCCAACTCTCCAGCAAATTTAGCAGTGTAACCTCATAGTAGGCTTCTGCCAAGGTTTACTGAAGCCCCAGTGGCTTCCCAGTGAGTCTCCGCAGCACGCTGTGGGTGAAGTCCTAGGGAGTGCCACTGGCTCTTCTCAGAGTTGCTTCTTACTGAGTGAGGTCAGCATCCCTGTGGACGGGTATCCTGATGCTACCAGGCCTCTGTACCTCCACCGACTTCTCTGTGGGCTGCAGCCACACCTTTTCTGTGGAGTCTGAATCTCATCCTTGGAGAGGGCCTTTTCCCAACTGGTTTCTTCCTTGGGTGCTCTGCTTCTGCCCTAACTGTGTCTGCTACCTATGTCCCCTACTCCTGTATATTTTTATTATGGTAAAAACATTATAACATAAAATTTAACATTATTTATTTTAAGTGCACAATCCAGCAGCCTTAAGAACATTTGCAATGTTGTGCAGTCATCACCACTATTTCTAGAACTTTTCCTTCATCCCAAAGAGAAATTCCATATCCATTATATAGTAACTTTCCATTCTCCCCTCTTACCAGCCCCTGGGAATCCCTATTCTACTTTTGCTGGGCACTCTAGGTACTTCATATGAGCGAAATCACACACTATTTACACTTGGGTGTCTGACTTATTTCACTTAACATGTTTTTAAGTTTCATCCATATAATAGCATGTATCAGAATTTCATTCTTTTTTATGAGTAATATTCCATAGTAGTATCACATTTTATTTTATCCATTCATTTCTTTGTGATTTTTTTTTTTTTTTTTTTTTGGTGCCAGGGATTCAACTCAGGGCACTTAACCACTGAGCCACATCCCCAGACCTTTTTATTTTTTATTTAGAGACAGGGTCTCACTAAGTTGCTTAGGGCCTTGCTAAGTTGCTGAGCCTGGCTTTGAACTTGCCATCCTCCTACCTCAGCTTCCCAAGTTTCTGGGATTACAGCATGCTTATGCATTCTTTAGAATTCTCTTTCCCCTGATTGGTTATCCCTCTGTCATGAGTTCTTCATTGTTTCTGTTGTATAGTTCTTGCTTCCTCTGGATCCTCCTGTCTTTGGGAAATGCCTCTCCCTTCTTTGTGCCTTTGATGGGGCCAATCGTGCAACCTTATTTCCTGCCTCATAAATCATATTGCCCTGTCACTCAGGTCACAGTGATGGATCTCTGGGTAGGCACATGACCAACCACTGGCAATCAAGTTTGTCCCTAGGATTGATAGGTGGCTATGGGGGAAATATTCCCACAGGGATGGCCACACTGGGATTCTGGAGGCTACATTCTCAGACACACAGAGGGTGCCCATCTTGTGGAAGAAGAAGGTGAAAAGACCAAGGGAGATGGAAAAGAGAAATGTGGGGTTCCTACAAACCTAAGCAGAGTGAATCATGAAGAGGAGACTAGAATCTAAGGAAGTGACAGCATAAATGAGAAGAGTGAGGAAGAGTAGGCACAAGTGCAGAAGAAACCTCAGGAGACAGAGGCCTCGTGAGATCAGGATATTTTTAAAGAAAGGAGGGGTAGCAGTGGGCTGGGAAATGCCACTGGAGTGGTCAGTAGGCTGCATCAGCCCCACAAAATCAGTGTCAGCTGAGGCCTTGCATGACCTGGCTGGCACCTCTCTGTGCCCATCTCCCACACCCTGGAGACCCCACAATCTGGTCACACTTGCCCTTCACCAAAGCTGTCAGTGTTCAAGCTTCTATTTTCTCACTCCCACCCATAATTCATCCTCTTGGTCAACTCTGGCTGATTCTCCAAAATTCAGCTCATCTCAGCTTTTCAGAGAGGCCCAAGGGGGCAGTTCCTCACTCCCTAAGAGGCCCACTGTCAGCTCCCCGGGCACCCTTTCATGGCATCAAATATCTGATCAAGTATTGCACCGTTTGCTGCACATGTCTGTCTCCTCCTGAAAAACAGGGACTTGAGTTGCTGCTTCTTTGTATTCCAAGCACTTGGCTCAGGGTCTGGCTCTGAAAAGAGCTCCGTGCACACTGTGGGATCAGTGCCTGGAGGGATGCACTGGCTGATCTGATCCTCCTCTTATAGAAAACCTTGATCTGGTTGCCATGGCACTGAGAGAGTGCTGTCTATACCTGCTGTTTTCAGGATGAGCAAATCACATTCAGCTGACCACACACTGGCATCTGGCCAGCAGCATCTGCTGAACCGAGCAGCATGGATGCAGGCCAACCCTGAGATGATAGAGACACCTTTCTAGCTACACAAACCTTTCTTTTCTGTGAGGCTGGGATTGAACCTAGGCCCTTGCCCATGCTAAGCAAACGTTCTGCCACTGAGCTACTCCCCAAGTCCTGCACGGACAATTCTACCCTATTCTTCCTGACAGGTGAACTATGAAAAGACATTAATGAAATCTTGTTTCCATCCCTGGAGGACTTCAAGGGCTCTTCTTTTGTCAGGGTCCCTTTAGCTCTCTTGCCAATTTTCCTCTCCTCTCTTGCATGGTCCTTTCCATCCCCTGGCCTTCTGTCATCCTGAGAGTTTGCAAATCATAGCTTGTGGACCAAATCTGGCACCCTGCTTGTTTTTGTAAGTAAAATTTTATTGGAACTCAGCCATCCTGTGTTAATGAGTTTTTGGTCACTGGGTATCTGAGATGATTGACTTAAAAGCTGATTGGCAGTGGAAGTAAAGCTTCATTTGGGCCTGCAGTTTTGGAGGTTTCAGTACATGGTCACTTGGTTCTGTTGGCCTTTGGGCCTGTGGCAGCACAGTAAATCATGGCAGGAGCACATACTGGAGGAGAATTGTTGACCTCGTGATGACTGGGAAGGAGAGAGAGAGAGAGAGAGAGAGAGAGAGAGAGAGAGAGAGAGAGAGAGAGAGAGAGGAGAGGAAGGGGTCTCTTCAAGGACATGCCTCCAGTGGACTCCCTTCTTCCAACTAGGCCCAATCTCTTAAAGTTCCCACAGTCTCCCCACCAACTGGGGACCATGCCTTTAACACCTATCTGTCAGGGACATTCAAGATCCAAACTATAGCCCATCCCCATACTCTTCTATACTCTTCATGGCTGCTTGGGCTCTGCGACACTAGACCTGTAACAGACACTGTACCTGCTATGCTGGAAGTATTTATTAGCTGGCTGTATTCATCAGCTTTTCGTCACTATGACTAAAATATCAGACACAGGCAATTTGGAAGAGGAGAGGTTTATTTTGGCCCATGGCTTTAGAGGTTTCAGTGCATATTTGGCTGGTCCCATTGTTCTGGGCCTGAGATGAGACAGACCATCATGGCAGAAGGTCACAGTGGAAAAAAGCTGTCAGCTCCTGGCTGCTAGGAAGGAGAAAGGGAGGGAGAGAGGGAGGAGCCAGGGACAAGATATACCCTTCCAGGGCACACCTCCAATGATCTTCCTTCAACAACTTCCCACCTCCAGGGAGGCCATTAAGCTGGTTAATCCACTGATGAGGTCAGGGCTCTCATCTTCCAACCACTTCCCCAAAGTCCCACCTTTGGGCATTGCTGCAGTGGGGATCAAGCCTTTAGGTACACGACTTTTGGTGACATTCCAGATCCAAACCACAACACTTGTCCTGTGAAGAAAAAAAATATTCTGATCCTTGTACTAGAGAAATGAGCACTGTGCTGATTAAAAAAAAAAAATCACAACTAAAAATGGGAAAAGGGAAGGGCAAAGAGCAAGGTTCTTTGACTGTGGTTGTACAGGCTTAAGTGAGACCTAAGGGAAAGTATTTACAAACCAAATAGTAAAAGCTTAAATAAGATAACAGGAGTAAAAGCATAAAAATAAAAATACATCCAGGGCTGGGGCTGGGGCTCAGCAGTAGAGCACTCACCTAGGACATGCAAGGTACTGGGTTCGATCCTCAGCATCACGTAAAAACAAATAAATAAAGTAAAGGTATTGTGTCCAACTACATCTAAAAAAAAAAATTAAAAAAAACTACATCCATGCAAGATAACACTAGAATTAGAAAACTTCCCCAATTTTTAATTTTTTTAAATTTTTAATTGTTTTATTTTTTTGGCTGTGCTGGCATGCCACTGTGGCCTTCATGCATGCTAGGCAAGTGTTCTGCCACCAGCTATACTTCTAGTTCTAAATTTGATTTTTTTAAAAATAAAAGAACACAAATGTGTAGGGAAAAAATCACGGCAGATAAAATATAAAATACTGTGCCAGGAAATGCATTGTATCTGTGTCAATAAAATATGAAAAGGCTCATTAAAAAAAGATTTTGTATTTGACTCACACTATCAGCCTCCTTGGCAGGACCCCCATGTCCCCCACTTTCTTTTGACCTCATCTAGTCAGGGCCCGCTTCTCAACCCCCCCCCCCCCCCCCATTGAAATCATCTTGTCAAGATAACCAACAGTCTCAGAGCTGCCAGCTGTGTGGCTCTATTCCCAGCCTTTGTCTTTCTCAGTCTCAGCATGGGTGACAAAGGTGACAGATCGTTCCCTCCCTCTTGAACCATTTTCTGCACTTGACATTCTGTACAGCATCTCTCCTGGGTTTCTCTTCCTCCCATACTCCTCAGTCTTTGGGCTGAATTCTTTTCTTGACATAATCAAATGTTGGATTGTTCCAGATCTTGTTACCTGAACCCCATCCCTTTTTCCTCCCTCCCCGCCCCTCCTCTTCTCCTCTATCCTCACTTTTTCTCATAGCAACTTCAATCATGCCCTTGGCTTTAATGCATAAGCTGTAGATTCTCAGTCTGAGTCTCAGATTCTGAGGTCTTTCCTGAGCTTCAGACCCATACACCCAACCTTCACCTGGACATTTAACAGACATCTCAAACCTAGTGTGGTCATAGCCAAACCACTGATTTTTCTCCCCTGTATGTTTTCCCTGCAGTCTGTCCCTCCATGGAAGTGGCTCTATCATTTGCCTCTTGGCCTTACAATAGGAGCCATTCTTGAGGCCTCTTTCTTCCACATAGTTTCTCAGTGATTTCTGTTGTCTCGAACTGGGCCACTTTCCACCTGCCCCTCCAATATCAAGGGTCTGAATGATCATCATCTCTGGCCTGAGCTACATAGTAGTCCCGTTAAGTGGCCTCCCTGCCTCCACACTGTCCCCACCCACCACAATCTCCTCTCCAGTCAAACACACAGGAAAACCCAAGAGCCTCATGTGACTCACCAAGTTCTAGAGTTCTGCCCCCTGCTGTCCTCCACCCTTACTTCCCATGACTTCCCCCCTCACCTACCACATTCCAGATACTCATTTCTCTGGAATGTGGTAGGTGAGGGGGGAAGTCATGGGAAGTAAGGGTGGAGGACAGCAGGGGGCAGACGGGACTCTCCTCGTTTTTTCAAGACAGCCAGCAATGTCCTACCTTTGGACTACCTGGAAGAGTCTTTCCTTGAGCTTCCTTTGGCTCAAGTACTTAGCTACATTCATCTCTCTGCTCTTCAGCTGGACCTTCAGCTGCTGTCCCCAAACAATACCTGCCACTCACTCTAACCTGACTCTGCTTCACTTTTTAAATTGGATTTATCATTTTGTGACATTAGATTGTGTTAAACATTTTTATTTGTCTCTCTCCTCTGAAACAGAAATTCCCTAAGGTAGTCACTTTGACTTACTCACTTCAATGGTCTCAAAGTGACTCAGTGCCTGAAAAATAGGAAGTGCTCAATAAATACTTGTTGAATGAATGAACAAATTATTGAATGAATGACAAGACGACCCCTGGTCCTCTCTGACCCTTGATACAGTATTTTCAGTCTTTGGGAATTGGGAACAAGAAACAAAAAAAATCAGGGAACCATGGGAAATCCTGAAATTCTAATTTAGATAAATCTTTCTTCATATACTTTCTTATCTTTCAAAAAATATTCTGTGTGCTTTATAAAAACTGTTACCTATAGTAAAGATTCCAAGAGTGAAAAGCTCCAGTGAGCATTATCGGATAGTATTAGGATAACATAGCATTGGGACCTTCTGGCAAGGTCAACCATCACATGGAATGAGGTGTCCAAATTGCCAGTTTAAGGACTTATTTTGCTTCCAAAATACTGCCACTTATAGGATTTGTATAAGATATACTGTGCACATAAACTCATTAATAGTTTTCATATTTGTAAGAAGTTTCACTGTTAGCAACTGTCAGGGCCAAGAACACACTTAGAATGTGCAATCCCACAAGCCAGACTGGCTTATGAGGACGTAAAAGTGGCTTTTCCACTCATAGTGTGTTCCCAGATGTTCTTAGCCTTGGACTTAGCTTATCTAAGTACCAGTATTTTGTGCTTTTGCTTCCACTTGACATCAGTGAATTCCTTCAATAATGTTTCTTTTTTGACATTAAGTTTATTGTTAAACTTGAATTTCTGCAGAATTTTAGTGCTTTCCCCCATTTTCCTGATATCTGAAGTGATTCTTTTCTTGAGACTCAGGGTTCAGAAAAACATGCATCTCCTGAGAAATTCTGAGAAGTTCTGACACAGAAACACTGTCTAAAAGCAAACTAGCCTTCATTTCAGGCAAGCAGGCTGTTGCAAGCCACAGTTGAGGAACTGAGGCTGTGTTGACGGTGTCGGCTGCATACAGAAAAGAGATTTGGCCTGCAGCTGTCCCAGCATTTCTCACCCTCTGCCACTTTGTGCTCTGTTAAGCCACGTGGACTGGAGATGCAGTGCTTTGGAAAAGGGACCTGGCCGCGATCAGCAGTGTCCCCGCTTCCCCTAACCACCTGGAAAAAATGTGCCTTGTCTTGCACCACACACCAATGGGGAGAGGGACTTCAGGAAAACTAGGACAGAACCTCTAGAATTGGAAGAAAATAGTACTTAAATATGACAGACAATGCAAGAAGGTTTGGAGGAGAAATGACTGGGCTATAGCCTTAACCCAGTCAGTGAATTAATCCCTGATGGGATTAACTGAGTGGTAACTGGAGGCAGGTGGGGTGTGGCTGGAGGAAGCTGTTCATTGGGGATGTGGCTATGGGGTATATATTTGTACCTGGCAAGTGGAGTCTCTCTCTCTCTCCGCTTTCTGATCACCATGTGAGCTGTTTCCCTTTGCCACTCTTCCTCCATGATGTTCTGCTTGAGCCCTGAGGAATGGAGCTGGCCTTCTGTGGACTAAGACCTCTGAAACCGTGAGCCCTCAAATGAACTTTTCCTCCTCTACAGTTGTTCTGGTTGGGTCCTTTTAGTCACAACAGTGAAAAGGCAAACTAAAACACCTACCAAATATCCCTTCCCCTTCCTTCCTTTCCTTTGAACCCCTGATTTTTTTTTTTTTTTCACTAGTATATTTTTTTTTTTATTGTTGGCTGTTCAAAACATTACATAGTTCTTGATATATCATATTTCACAATTTGATTCAAGTGGGTTATGAGCTCCCATTTTTACCCCATATACAGATTGCAGAATCACATCAGTTACACATCCATTGATTTACATATTGCCATACTAGTGTCTGTTGTATTCTGCTGCCTTTCCTATCCTCTACTATCCCCCCTCCCCTCCCCTCCCCTCCCCTCTTCTCTCTCTGCCCCCTCTACTGACATTCGTTTGTCCCCCTTGTATTATTTTTCCCCTTCCCCTCACTTCCTCTTGTATGTACTTTTGTATAACTCTGAGGGTCTCCTTCCGTTTCCATGCATTTTCCCTTCTCTCTCCCTTTCCCTCCCACCTCTCATCCCTGTTTAATGTTAATCTTCTTCTCATGCTCTTCGACCCTACTCTGTTCTTAGTTACTCTCCTTATATCAAAGAAGACATTTGGCATTTGTTTTTTAGGGATTGGCTAGCTTCACTTAGCATAATCTGCTCTAATGCCATCCATTTCCCTGTAAATTCTATGATTTTGTCATTTTTTAATGCAGAGTAATACTCCATTGTGTATAAATGCCACATTTTTTTTATCCATTCATCCATTGAAGGGCATCTAGGTTGGTTCCACAGTCTAGCTATTGTGAATTGTGCTGCTATGAACATCGATGTAGCAGTGTCCCTGTAGCATGCTCTTTTTAGGTCTTTAGGGAATAGACCGAGAAGGGGAATAGCTGGGTCAAATGGTGGCTCCATTCCCATCTTTCCAAGAAATCTCCATACTGCTTTCCAAATTGGCTGCACCAATTTGCAGTCCCACCAGCAATGTACAAGTGTACCCTTTTCCCCACATCCTCGCCAGCACTTGTTGTTGTTTGACTTCATAATGGCTGCCAATCTAACTGGAGTGAGATGGTATCTTAGGGTGGTTTTGATTTGCATTTCTCTGACTGCTAGAGATGGTGAGCATTTTTTCATGTACTTGTTGATTGATTGTATGTCCTCCTCTGAGAAGTGTCTGTTCAGGTCCTTGGCCCATTTGTTGATTGGGTTGTTTGTTCTCTTATTGTCTAATTTTTTGAGTCTTTGTATACTCCTGGATATTAGGGCTCTATCTGAAGTGTGAGGAGTAAAGATTTGTTCCCAGGATGTAGGCTCTCTATTTACCTCTCTTATTGTATCTTTTGCTGAGAAAAAACTTTTTAGTTTGAGTAAGTCCCATTTGTTGATTCTAGTTATTAACTTTTGTGCTATGGGTGTCCTATTGAGGAATTTGGAGCCCGACCCCACAGTATGTAGATCGTAGCCAACTTTTTCTTCTATCAGACGGCGTGTCTCTGATTTGATATCAAGCTCCTTGATCCATTTTGAATTAACTTTTGTGCATGGCGAGAGAAAGGGATTCAGTTTCATTTTGTTGCATATGGATTTCCAGTTTTCCCAGCACCATTTGTTGAAGATGCTATCCTTCCTCCATTGCATGCTTTTAGACCCTTTATCAAATATAAGATAGTTGTAGTTTTGTGGATTGGTTTCTGTGTCCTCTATTCTGTACCATTGGTCCACCCGCCTGTTTTGGTACCAGTACCATGCTGTTTTTGTTACTATTGCTCTGTAATATAGTTTGAAGTCTGGTATCGCTATACAGCCTGACTCACATTTCCTGCTTAGCATTGTTTTTGCTATTCTGGGTCTTTTATTTTTCCATATGAATTTCATGATTGCTTTCTCTATTTCTACAAGAAATGCCGTTAGGATTTTGATTGGCATTGCATTAAACCTATAGAGAACTTTTGGTAATATCGCCATTTTGATGATGTTAGTTCTGCCTATCCATGAACAGGGTATATTTTTCCATCTTCTAAGATCTTCTTCTATTTCTCTCTTTAGGGTTCTGTAGTTTTCATTGTATAAGTCTTTCACCTCTTTTGTTAGGTTGATTCCCAAGTATTTTATTTTTTTTGAAGATATTGTGAATGGAGTGGTTGTCCTCATTTCCATTTCAGAGGATTTGTCGCTGATATACAGGAATGCCTTTGATTTATGCGTGTTGATTTTATATCCTGCCACTTTGCTGAATTCATTTATTAGCTCTAATAGTTTCTTTGTAGACCCTTTTGGGTCTGCTAGGTATAGAATCATGTCATCTGCAAATAGTGATAATTTAAGTTCTTCTTTTCCTATTTTGATACCTTTAATTTCTTTCGTCTGTCTAATTGCTCTGGCCAGTGTTTCGAGAACTATGTTGAACAGAAGTGGTGAGAGAGGGCATCCCTGTCTTGTTCCAGATTTTAGAGGGAATGCCTTCGATTTTTTTCCATTCAGTATGATGCTAGCCTGAGGCTTAGCATAGATTGCTTTTACAATATTGAGGTATGTTCCTGTTATCCCTAGTTTTTCTAGAGTTTTGAACATAAAGGGATGCTGTACTTTGTCGAATGCTTTTTCCGCATCTATCGAGATGATCATATGGTTCTTATTTTTAAGTCTATTGATGTGGTGAATAACATTTATTGATTTCCGTATATTGAACCAGCCTTGCATCCCAGGGATGAATCCTACTTGATCATGGTGCACAATTTTTTTGATATGTTTTTGTATCCGAGTGGCCAGAATTTTATTGAGGATTTTTGCATCTAGGTTCATTAGAGATATTGGTCTGTAGTTTTCTTTCTTTGAAGTGTCTTTGTCTGGTTTAGGTATCAGGGTGATGTTGGCCTCGTAGAATGAATTTGGAAGTTCTCCCTCTTTTTCTATTTCCCGAAGTAGCTTGAAAAGTATTGGTATTAGTTCCTCTTTAAAGGTTTTGTAAAACTCTGCTGTATACCCATCCGGTCCTGGGCTTTTCTTAGTTGGTAGTCTTTTAATGGTTTCTTCTATTTCCTCAATTGATATTGGTCTGTTTAGGTTGTCTATATCCTCCTGACTCAATCTGGGCAGATCATATGACTTAAGAAATTTATCTATGCCTTCACTATCTTCTAATTTATTGGAGTATAAGGATTCAAAATAATTTTTGATTATCTTCTGTATTTCTGAAGTGTCTGTTGTGATATTGCCTCTTTCATCCCGTATGTTAGTGATTTGAGTTCTCTCTCTTCTTCTCTTCGCTAGCATGGCTAAGGGTCTGTCGATTTTGTTTATTTTTTCAAAGAACCAACTTTTAGTTTTGTCAATTTTTTCAATTGTTTCTTTTGTTTCGATTTCATTAATTTCAGCTCTGATTTTAATTATTTCTTGCCTTCTACTTCTTTTGCTGTTGTTTTGCTCTTCTTTTTCTAGGATTTTGAGATGAAGTATGAGATCATTTATTTGTTGGTTTTTTCTTTTTTTAAGGAATGAACTCCAAGCAATGAATTTTCCTCTTAGAACTGCTTTCAATGTGTCCCATAGATTCCGATATGTTGTGTCTGTGTTTTCATTAATCTCTAAGAATTTTTTAATTTCCTCCTTGATGTCTTCTATAACCCACTGATCATTCAGTAACCTATTGTTCATTCTCCAAGTGATGTATTCTTTTTCCTTCCTTCTTTTATCGTTGATTTTCAGTTCCATTCCATTATGATCAGATAGGATGCATGGTATTATCTCTACTCCTTTGTATTGTCTAAGAGTTTCCCTGTGACATAATATATGATCTATTTTTGAGAAGGATCCATGTGCTGCTGAGAAAAAAGTGTAACTGCTTGATGTTGGGTGGTATATTCTATATATGTCAATTAAGTCTAGGTTATTAATTGTGTTATTGAGTTCTATAGTTTCCTTATTCAACTTTTGTTTGGAAGATCTGTCCAGTGGTGATAGAGGTGTGTTGAAGTCTCCCATGATTATTGTATGGTGGTCTATTAGACTCTTGAACTTGAGAAGAGTTTGTTTGATGAACATAGCTGCACCATTGTTTGGGGCATATATATTTATGATTGTTATGTCTTGTTGGTGTATGGTTCCCTTGAGCAGTATGTAGTGTCCCTCTTTATCCCTTTTGATTAACTTTGGCTTAAAATCTATTTTATTTGATATGAGTATGGATACTCCTGCTTGTTTCCGAAGTCCATATGAGTGATATGATTTTTCCCAACCTTTCACCTTCAGCCTATGTATGTCTTTTCTTATCAAATGCGTCTCCTGTAGGCAGCATATTGTTGGGTCTTGTTTTGTGATCCATTCTACTAGCCTGTGTCTCTTGATTGGTGAGTTTAAGCCATTAACATTTAGGGTTATTATTGAGATATGGGTTGTTCTTCCAGCCATATTTGTTTATTTATGTTACTAAACATGGTTTGTTTTCCACTTTGATTATTTTCCCCCCTTTAGTGTCCTACCTCCCACTGTTGGTTTTCATTGTTATTTTCCATTTCCTCTTCCTGTAATGTTTTGCCAAGGATGTTTTGAAGAGATGGTTTTCTAGCTGCAAATTCTTTTAACTTTTGTTTATCGTGGAAGGTTTTAATTTCATCTTCCATCCTGAAGCTTCATTTCGCTGGAAACACAATTCTTGGTTGGAACCCATTTTCTTTCAGTGTTTGAAATATGTTATTCCAGGATCTTCTAGCTTTCAGAGTCTGTGTTGAAAGATCAGCTGTTATCCTGATTGGCTTACCCCTAAATGTGATCTGCTTCCTTTCTCTTGTAGCTTTTAAAATTCTCTCCTTATTCTGTATGTTGGGCATCTTCATTATAATGTGTCTAGGTGTGGGTCTCTTATGATTTTGCACATTCGGCGTCCTATAGGCTTCTAGGATTTGGGGTTCTGTCTCATTCTTCAAGTCTGGGAAGTTTTCTCGAATTATTTCATTGAATAGATTGCTCATTCCTTTGGTTTGAAACTCTGTTCCTTCCTGTATCCCAATGACTCTTAAATTTGGTCTCTTGATGTTATCCCATATTTCTTGGATGTTCTGCTCATGGTTTCTTAACAGTCTTGCTGAGCTGTCTATGTTCTTTTCAAGTTGAAATACTTTATCTTCATTGTCTGATGTTCTATCTTCTAAGTGTTCTACTCTGCTGGTAGTATTCTCAATTGAGTTTTTAAGTTGGCTTATTGCTTCCTGCATTTCTAGGATTTCTGTTTGTTTGTTTTTTATAACCTCTATTTCCCTGTATAGTTGATCTTTTGCTTCTTGGATTTGTTTATGTAATTCATTGTTGAAGTGATCTTTCATTGTCTGATTTTGCTGTCTGATGTCTTCCTTGAGACTCCAGATCATCTGAAGCATGTATATCCTGAATTCTTTATCTGACATTCCATCAGCTGCAGCTATTACCTCTTCTAACGTTGAGTTGACCTGCAATGCTTGTGGTCCTTTCTTTCCTTGTCTCTTCATACTGTTCGCGTTCCTTTCTTCTTGGTGAAACTGTTGTGCTATTGAATTTTCCCCCTATATATTTATATTGGTCTTGTATAGTTGCAAAGTCTCCCTCGCAGGCGCGGGCGGCGGCTCTGCCCCTCCTCCAATTGGGGCAATGTGCCTACCACGCCGGCAGGCCGCTGGGCCTGCTCTGCCAGTCGGTAGCAGGTCCGCCGAACTTGCAGGCGCGGGCGGCGGCTCTGTACCTCTGCGGGCCGCTAGGCTTGTTCTGCCGGTGGTCGCAGTTCTGCCTACTTTGCAGGCGCAGGCAGCAGCACTGCCCCTCTGCAGGCCTCTGGGGCTGTACTGCCAGTGGGTCGCAGGTCCGCCTACTTTGCAGGCGTGGGGGGGGGCGGCTCTACCCTTCCTCAGGCCACTGGGCCTGTTCTGTCTCTCGGTTGCAGGTCTGACCTGTTCTGGTGGTGGTCTCAGTTCCGACTACCTTGCAGGTGCGGGGGGGAGGGGGCGGCTCTGCCTCTCAGCAGGCCGCTGCTCCTCTTCTGCCGGTGGGTCGCAGGCCCGCCTACCTTGCAGGAGTGATTGGAAGCTCTGTCCCGCCGGGGGCCACTGGGCCTTTTCTGTCGGTGGTCACCCTTCCCCTACCTGGCAGGCGAGGGGGGTGGGGGGCGGCTCTGCCCCTCAGCAGGCCGCTGGGCCTGCTCTGTCTTTGGTCCCAGTTCCCTCTACTATGCCAGCGCAGGGGGAGCGGGTGGCTCAGCCTCTCAGCAGGCGGCTGCTCCTCTTCTGCCGGTGGGTCGCAGGCCCGCCTACCTTGCAGGAGTGATTGGAAGCTCTGTCCCGCCGGGGGCCACTGGGCCTTTTCTGTCGGTGGTCACCCTTCCCCTACCTGGCAGGCGAGGGGGGTGGGGGGCGGCTCTGCCCCTCAGCAGGCCGCTGGGCCTGCTCTGTGTCTGGTCCCAGTTCCCTCTACTATGCCGGCGCAGGGGGAGGGGGCGGCTCAGCCTCTCAGCAGGCGGCTGCTCCTCTTCTGCCGGTGGGTCGCAGGCCCGCCTACCTTGCAGGAGTGATTGGAAGCTCTGTCCCGCCGGGGGCCACTGGGCCTTTTCTGTCGGTGGTCACCCTTCCCCTACCTGGCAGGCGAGGGGGGTGGGGGGCGGCTCTGCCCCTCAGCAGGCCGCTGGGCCTGCTCTGTGTCTGGTCCCAGTTCCCTCTACTATGCCGGCGCAGGGGGAGGGGGCGGCTCAGCCTCTCAGCAGGCGGCTGCTCCTCTTCTGCTGGTGGGTCGCAGGCCCGCCTACCTTGCAGGAGTGATTGGAAGCTCTGTCCCGCCGGGGGCCACTGGGCCTTTTCTGTCGGTGGTCACCCTTCCCCTACCTGGCAGGCGAGGGGGGTGGGGGGCGGCTCTGCCCCTCAGCAGGCCGCTGGGCCTGCTCTGTGTCTGGTCCCAGTTCCCTCTACTATGCCGGCGCAGGGGGAGGGGGCGGCTCAGCCTCTCAGCAGGCGGCTGCTCCTCTTCTGCTGGTGGGTCGCAGGCCCGCCTACCTTGCAGGAGTGATTGGAAGCTCTGTCCCGCCGGGGGCCACTGGGCCTTTTCTGTCGGTGGTCACCCTTCCCCTACCTGGCAGGCGAGGGGGGTGGGGGGCGGCTCTGCCCCTCAGCAGGCCGCTGGGCCTGTTCTGTGTTTGGTCCCAGTTCCCTCTACTATGCCGGCGCAGGGGGAGGGGGCGGCTCAGCCTCTCAGCAGGCGGCTGCTCCTCTTCTGCCGGTGGGTCGCAGGCCCGCCTACCTTGCAGGAGTGATTGGAAGCTCTGTCCCGCCGGGGGCCACTGGGCCTTTTCTGTCGGTGGTCACCCTTCCCCTACCTGGCAGGCGAGGGGGGTGGGGGGCGGCTCTGCCCCTCAGCAGGCCGCTGGGCCTGCTCTGTGTTTGGTCCCAGTTCCCTCTACTATGCCGGCGCAGGGGGAGGGGGCGGCTCAGCCTCTCAGCAGGCGGCTGCTCCTCTTCTGCCGGTGGGTCGCAGGCCCGCCTACCTTGCAGGAGTGATTGGAAGCTCTGTCCCGCCGGGGGCCACTGGGCCTTTTCTGTCGGTGGTCACCCTTCCCCTACCTGGCAGGCGAGGGGGGTGGGGGGCGGCTCTGCCCCTCAGCAGGCCGCTGGGCCTGCTCTGTGTCTGGTCCCAGTTCCCTCTACTATCCCCTGATTTTTTTAAAAAGGGAAGGGATAACCATGTACTCAGCTAAAAATCACTTTTCCCATTTGTATTTTTCAAGGTTTTCAGAAAAATGGAATCGAGAAGGAGGCTTTAAGGGATTTGCTCATGTGACTGTGGAGACGTGGGAGTCTGATGTCTGCAAGGCGGGTTGGCAGCTGGAGGCGGAGGGAAGAGTTGACCTTACAGCTGGAGTCTGAAGGCAGGCAAAATTCTCTCCTCAGGAAGGTCAGTCTGTTTCTTAAGGGCTTCAACCGACTGGATGAGGCCCACCCACATTGTGAAGGGTAATGTGCTTTACTCAAACTCTAGTGCTTTCAATGCCTATTTGATCTAAAAAAGACCTTCACAGCAAAGGTCAGATTATATGACCAAATATCTGGGAACAGAGGCTCAGCCATATTGACACATAAAATTGACCATCATAAAATATAACCTAGTCTGGTCAACAAGAGGAGGGCAGCAGTAATGGAGAGGGGTTTCCCCCAGGCCTCAGGCAGAAGGAGTGATGGCCCTGCTACTTCATTCTCACCCTTCATACCTGAAGGATGAGTCTAGAGACTGGCGGTCCATGGTCATCTTGAACTGAGGGAGAAGCATGGAGTAGCTCAAAGAATTCAAGCCTGACACCCTTAAGCCTTGCACCCTTCTGGACTCCCCCGCGTCAGGCTTCTCTTTAGATGAGAAAAACAGAACACCCTGTTCTTGGGCTCTGTTCTTCGTGTGTCTGCTCCTCAGGACCAAACACAGTTCCTAAGTAATTCTGCTTCTTGGCCATCCAGGGCTCTGCAGGGCCTGAGCATTCTCAAACCTGGCCCACTGACTCTGAGACCTTCTGATGCCTCTCTATCAGTGCCCTGCGGGAGCTGGACTTACTTGAAATGGCTCTTGTTTGTTTGCCAAAACCCTCACTGACAGAGGGTATAATCCAGGTGAGAGGGACTGAGATCAGAGTATGGTTTAGGGGTTGAATCATCAAGCATGAGGCTGAGAGTAGGCCACAGCGCGGCTGGACATGAAGGTCATAGAAGTCATGGGTGGTTTTCATGGGTGTACGGTGATCACATGATCAAATTTAAATATAAAAGATTTGAAGTTGATACTACTGTTTCCTCTAGCAGGCAGTTTATCATCCTCACACTGTACCCTGGCACCTGTGGAAGAGTTTTTGATGGTCAAACAATTCATCTTCCTCATTGCTCTCCTGGAGTTGTAATGGTAATAGTAGAGGTATTGAGTTCAGAGCTAGGGAGGTGATGCTCTTGCCTTCTTGACTCTGGTTAGAATGTACACCAGGTATACCATGCCCAGTCCTGGTCTCTGAACCACGTGGGAGAGCTTAACAAACTGCAGCTTATTCAGGTCAAATGACCACCAGGAAACCACATTAATGAGGACATTCTGAGGGAGGTAAGACCAGACAGTTCCCAGGACAGGAGATCAGATGAGATAAGCCAAAGTCTCTATGTGCAAACATCTAAAGCAGAGGGCATCATGGAATTCCAATGGGCCTGGACCACTAGGCCAGACTGGTGGGCCAAAGCTTGTGAAGGCAGGATTTACCCAGCACAAAGAACTTTCTCTAGGTCAGATTTGCTCTGTGTAAACCAGAATCTCAGGGAGGGAAGGAACAGCTCATCCTGGAGGAGTTTGGGAGGAGGCTGAGAAGTCCCCCTCCCTACCCACCCAGAGAAGTATGGAATGAGGAGCATAACTCCAATGCTCCTGGGAACTGGGGCGGCCAAGCTGAAGGCATGCAATTACAAATGAAACCAACAGCAGCAACAACAAACAATGTGCCATCCAAACAAGACCTGCTGCCCAGGGGACCAGCCCTGAGCAAGTCTGCTGTGGGAGGTGGAGTGGAGACAGCCTAGTAACCTCCTAGGGCTGCTGTAGCAAGGTGTGGCTCAACCACAGAAACCAACCAAATCACAAGTCTGGAGCTGCAAGTCCAAGATCCAAATGCCACAGGGCCAGCTCCTCCTCAGGCCTCTAGGGATGGTGCTTCTGGTTTCCGGTAGACCAGGAATTTCCCGGCTTGTGGCAGCCTTGCTCCACTCAGACCCCATCTTTGTGTGATGGGTGGTCACTTTCCCTCTCTATGTGTCCAGATTTCTCTCTTTTTAAAACAATAATAGGCCTTCTGGGTCAGGGGCCCACACCACTCCATTATGTGCTCCTCTTCTTAATTACATCTGTGATGAACATTCCCAAGTAACATCACACTCTGAGGTAATCTTACCTTTTTTTTTTGGGGGGGGGGGGGCACAGTTCAAATGGTAACAGGGAGTCTGAGTCCATGGAGCTGGAGACTTATCAACCTAGGAATAACACCTTGCTTTTTGAAGCTTTTTGTTTATTTGTCTAATTTTGTTTCTCTTGCTTTCCTAGCTTGAATAATTTCCTTCAAACTGGTAAGGCCAGAGAAAATCAGTGTCTTTCAGTATAATATGTAATATTTAGTGACTGACCCACCTTTTCCCTGCAGAAGAAGGAGCTTGGGATGCCTCAGGTGAGAGTGGAAAAGGCTTGGAGGACTTCCCTGGGGTCCCTCTCCAGGGGCAGGGTCTCTTCTGCTTAGAACTCTTTGGCTCGGGGGCAAATTTTCTGCACTGAAGGCCTCTGAATCAGAGCCGTGCCCTGCCTCACAAACGTGGCTTTACGGAGGTGCTGGTTTCTGGGTAGCTGCTCCCCTCTGCTGGACAGAGTGGAACCTGTTCTCTTTCTCACAGATTTTTTTCTCCTTAAGTTGCAAGGAGCAACTAGAGTAGGAAGAGGCCCTCTAGAAGGTCAGCAGGTCCAGCTCCCCTTTGTTCCAATGATATCATGTCCAGAGACTGGTTGTCCCAGAGTAGTGGGATTGGTTGCTGAGAGACCAAAGAAAATATGCAAAGATGGTACATGAAGCCTACGGCTTTATGAAGAAATGCTTACAGGGAAGGTCCAGTGGTGACCAGTCGAACAGTCAGCACCTCCATCCCTTAAGAAATGTCACCTCTCCCTGACAGCATTTTTATCCAGGGGTGGCCAGCTGAATAATATAATGCCCTCAGTTCTGTCCCAGTTGTCACTGACAGAGGGGTTTTACATGTTAGGCTGCAGAAGCAGTGACCTCATCAGCATTAGCTTGCTCATTTTGCTTGTCTGAGCAGCATTCAAGGAGCATCTGTCCTGGAGAACAAGCAAGAGCAGCGTTCTACAGATGACTTTAGCTTGCCCTAATTCCCAGTGTGCATGAGAGAAAGCCAGTGTCCTTCAGTATCATATGTATCTGGACACTCCAGCCCAACTTTGCTTTCCTTGTTCCCTTAACGTGGCTAGGTTTTGGGGAACAGAAAGGGGACAATCAGGTGTTTTGCTTTCCCTCTTTTCTTTAGGGATGATATAGATGGGGAGTCTGGGCCAGAGTAAGGCCGTGTTTAAAGCCAAAAGAACAGAAGAAGGGCTAGAAATGGGCTGCGTTTCCTCTCACACCAGGATCTGGGAAGCATCACTCCCAGGTATGGGCTGGAAGAAAACCAGGGCTGGTTCCTCAGAAGGCAGCACATACTTTACGCTAGAGGACAGACTGGAGAAAGAGAGGGCACAGAAGGGCTGGGCACATAGCTTCTAATAAAGACACCAGAAAGTCAGGAGATTCTGACTCAAGAGAAGGCTAAGCAGGATTAGTCCACCCACTAAGGATAACTTCCCACCTGGCAGGGAAGGTGAATCCAGGTTTGCCCAACTCTATACACCTAGAAAGTCAAGTACAAACAGATTTTTTGCAAACCAGATGATCTTTAGCTTCTCCTGTATTCCAGATGCAGGTTTTGTGGCTTTTACTATCTTCATCATACAAGGTCATGACTGTACAGCAAGTAAGTAGAGTACTATACCCCACATGTCTAATAGCTCAAAAGCAATGAAGGTTAGGTTTTTGCTGTGTCAACAGTTCAAAGAGCTTATCACAAAGGGGAGGGGCAGCATGTTCTGTTCCCCATGGGCCTCTAAGCACCTGGGTCCTGACCTCTTTATCATATATATGGCTTGCAGGTTGCCTTGTCCTCAGGCATCCAACTAGCAGAAAAGCAAAGAGCATGGAGGATGGTAGCTGGGCATTCTTATAAGACAGGCTGGGAAGTGCTGGGGGAATCAAATATCATCATGCTCCATTGGCCAAAGCTCAAAGGGTCAAGAAAGAACAAGAGCCTGGTGCTATAATTCCAACTACTCTTGATGCTGAGGCAGGAGGATTTCAAGATTGAGGACATCTTCAGCAATGTAGTGAGACCCTGTCTCAAAAAAAAAAAAAAAAAAAAAGTAAAAATAGGGCTGGAGATGTTGCTCAATGGTAGAGCTCTTGCCAAGCATGCACTAGCCTCTGGGTTCAATCCCCAGTACTGCAAAACAAAACAAAACAACAATAAACAATTAAGGCCAGCCCTGGTTAGGTGTTGATCTGATGGAAGATGTGAGTCCTCATACTGCAGGGAGACTTGTCAATCCAGGGATCCCTGCTGCTGTTCCATGAGACCCGAAATAGAAATTTTGCCCAAGTGTACCTCCTCCTACAAGATATTCTCTGCCTATTTCTGAGTGCAACAGAGATTTGAGGGCCAAGGGAATGGTCATGCTTGCCAATTTGGGTTCAAGAACTCCCTGCTGGCTTTACAGAACCTTCCTTACACTATGTGTCAGGCTGGTGGGTGTCCAGCCCAACATCTCTCCCTTTCCTTCCTTCAGGGTCACACTTATTGTGTGGTGTGGTGGTTTTCCTGTTTTTTCCCCACATTCTTTCCCTAATATAATCCTTGGCCACTCACTTGCCTTGGTGTCAGCGTCATAGAGGAGCCAGTAGAACACAGGAGGCTACCTCCTGGTGTAAAGGGTCCACTTCATGCTTTAAATATAAAACTTACTGCTTGACAACTGGTGGCTTATTATTGAACTGACCTTTTTTTCCTCTTCCTCTTTTTCTTCCCCTCCCTAACTGCAGACAAATCAACAACTGCCTGTCCATAAGAATAAAGAAACTCTGGACCTAGAAACTGAAGCAATGGCTCTCTTAAGAGTACAAGTTGAGGGGGGTTATGGCTCAGTGATGGAGCACTTGCCTCACACATATGAGGCACTGGGTTCGATCCTCAGCACCACATAAAAATTATATATATATATAAACAAAGGTATTGTGTCCATCTACAACTAAAAAGAATGCAAGTTAAAAATTAATTATACTTACTGATAATGATATTGGAAAACAATCATTTTATCTTCTTTAAAAAGTCCTCTGTTCCCATTGGCAGTTAGAAGTGCAAGCTTTGAGGGCTTACTTCACTATATTTCTCTTTTGCTAGCAAATCAATAAAACTTCCTTTTTCTCAAAACCTTGTCCTCATTATTGGATCAGCCCTGGGGACAAGGACTGAGCTTTCTGTATCACTAGTATTTTGGCTTTCTCCAACTGGTTAGGGTCATCTAGTGCAGATGGTGAATAGGACAATATTTTTAAAGACAAAAGATGCTCAGAGAAAATGCAGAACTCCCTAATTCATGTCTCTACCAATGGGAGACTCCAAAGGATAAAATCTAGAAGAGGATATAATAAAAAATAATGTATGGGCCAAAAAGCAAATAGAAAAATATAAGGAAAAGAGCCACTCCGTGTTAACAAATATGTGCTAGAGAAAGAAAATGACCAAGTCAAACTGGTAGAAGCTTCTGGAAAGGAGAAAGAACAGCAGAGGGAAATAGAGCCCTGGAGGTCCACCCTGCCTGAGGAAGGAGCCTAGGAGAGAGGATGCCTGGCAAGGCCTCCAGTGGGCAGGGATGAGGAAAGGCACCACCTTGGGGGAAAATGGAAGCCGTCTAAAATCTCCTTAGGCCTCGAGTCACTTTAGCAGTGAGCGCAGCTTCAGTTCCAGGATCTGCTGGGGGATCGCTTAGTTGGAACAGATGAGCACCTGAAGGAGAAACTTCCCTTAAAACTAGTTTGACAGGCCTGAGCAATTCGAAGCCAGAGGCCCCCAAAGGAGGCATCGTGGTAAGAACCCCAAAGGCCACACTACCAGGCAGAGCCCACCTTCAAGGAAGCATGAAGGCTCCAGAAACTTAGGGCTTGAAGAAGAAATGGGAATGAAGAGATTTTTTTTCTTTTTTTTTTTTTTTAATGTTCTGGAAGGAAGAGATAGATAGCTTAAATGAAACTGGGTCCCTGGGACTGCTATTATCACAGTGGCCCCACGTGGTAAGAAGCTAACATAGTCTCAGCACAGCTTTCTGAGACAAGAGATGGCCTGGGTCACCTTCAGATGAGTCAAATGGACAGTCCCCCAGTTAACCTCAGGATGGGCTTCCTGCCAGTGGAGCTGCCTATCATAGACCTGGAGGCTAAAATGAGATTGCCTCCAGCCACCCTTCTTCACTGGGTCTCTGTCAGATGCTGTGCTGATCCTCCCTGGTGGGTTCTTGAGCTCTGGGGCTGAAGATTGATTTGATTTTAAATGTGATGGACATGGTATCAGTATTGTGATGCTTTCAGTGCCTTGTGAATTCCAGACTTTTTAAAGAGATGGCATGTGAACGCTGAGTTCAGTTTCTCTGCCCTGAGAATATTATAGCTGCCATTGGAGAAAACCTGCAATGAAGATGCTAAAAGAACCTCTCCATTGTCTAAATACTAAGATGGCCTGTGGCTCAGAATAAGAAATTGAGGTAGGAAGAAATTTTCGACTGAATTTTTCTTTTTATCTTGAAATGGAAAGTGAATTTAATCTTCATTTCCTACTGGGAGTTTCATAATGATTCATTATTTCTATGAAATGTTGGGGTATCTGGTGGCTGTTTTGCATCTGGAATATTCCCCTAAGTCTCCAAGGTTTGGCCTAGAATGCAGTAATGTGGAGGTGGGGATCTTGAAGTGACTAGATCATGAAGGCTATAAACTCTTCAGTGGATTAATCCACTGGTATATTCATAGCTGAATGGACTATTGCAATGTGCTGCAAATAGTATGGGATGGGATCTAGTTGAAGGGAGTAGGCTTTGGGGTTGTGCCCTTGGGCCCTATATCTTGTCCCTCTCTCGGCTTCCTGGCCACCATGAGGTGAGCAGTTCTAGTCTACTATACTCTTCTGCCATCACCTACTGCCTCACTACAGTTTCAGAAACAAGGAAGCCAGTTAACCACAAACTGAACCCTCTGAAACGGGGAGCCATAATAACTTTTGCCTCCTTAACTTTTCTCAGATGTTTTGTCACAGCAATGAAAAGCTGACCAACATATTGGTTTTGTATTATTGGGGCACCCTGATGTCAATTCATCTCATTGTGGAACTCAGATTCTGAGTTCCATCAGACCATTTGGATGGGTATAATCTGGGGTGGAAACAAACTAGAGAGAGCATTTGTAGCCAAGGGTACAGGATCCTTGGAAGTGATTTAATGTATATATGATTTTATGGTATATGATTTTAACCATTTGGCCTTAACTGAAGACTGGCTTTTCCCAGAGGAATTCATTTCCCCACAACCTTCTTGCTGATTGCTGCTCATTCCTGTTACTCTGAGTGCCCTTCTATCCCTGGGCTGTTCTTGAATGCCGTTCCTTGGGCATGGATAAACCCAGCTTCACTGAGGCTCTTGGTTCTTCCAGCTCACGTCAATACCCACTATCTACCAACCTCCTGCTCCCTGCCTGGGTGCTCAGCTTTCTGTCCACTCCCTAACCCATTCCTCATTATACTAGGTGACAACAACATATTCCAGTTAAGGGCCCTACAAACACTCAAGCACCTCTAACTTCAATCTCTTCATCCACATTGACTTCCACTTTTATTTGGGGATCTCAGCTCCTTATCTCTGAGAAGATCCTGACACTTTTCCTCTCATGTTACAAACCTACGAGCCCATGTACAAAGACTTTACAGACAGGTGAAGTAGAAGTGCATTAGGGATCTAGAAGGATAGTTGTTTGGGTTTAGAGAGTTGGGTTTTTAAGGTAATATTTCAGAAATGAGGCAGTTCTGAATAATGACATAGACCAAGATATGGCCCTGAGAATTATCATTAGAGTGGAGTTGGGAGGTCTACCTTTGGGCTATCAATCTTCTCTTTTACCTTCTCCATTGCCCTAAATAACCCTTAATCCTAAATTTACACATCCAAAGGTATGACTCCTAAGTAAAAAAGGTCTACACAAGGAGCTGGGGTGGGGGCCGTGAGAGCAAAGGGGGGACTGTTTTAAAGACTGTTTTTACTTTACCAGAAAATTTATGAGAGAAAAGAGTACTATAAATTTACCAATTAATATGAAGACATTTGAGTTCAGATTATACTTATTGATAAAATGAAACAAGTCATGGAAGTTAATTTCAGCTCTCGGTCTTCCTCCTGTCCTTGTCATATGACCAGCCTCTAAGGTTTTCACTGAGAATTTTACATAGGCTGTGGACCAAACTTTTTCATGTGAAGCAGGTCCCACAACTGCTTGGTTTAAAAAAAAATTTTCCCTCTTATTTAAGTCTCAAAAGGTCAAATTTTCATCACTATGATCAAAATAAGTGCCAAGAACAACTTAGAGGAGAAAAGGTTTATTTGGCTCATGGTTTCAGATCAACAAACTCCATTGCAGAACATCATGGAAGGAACAGCATGGAGGAGGGAAACTGCTCAGCTCATGACAGATGGGAAGAAAGAGAGAAAGAAGGTGGGGGTGAGAGAAAAAGATTGAGAGACAGAGCAAAAGAGAGAAGAAGAGGAGAAGGAGGAGGAGGATGAAGAGAGAAAGAGGAGGAGGAGAGAAGGGGAACAGGGGAGACAGGGGGAATGAGGGAGAGAGGGAGCACTGGAGGAGCCAGAGACCAAACATAACCCCCATGGATGTCTCCAGTGAACTATTTCTACCTGCCTACAGTTACCACCCAGTGGTCCATTCACATTATTAATCCATCAAATGGATTACGTCACTGATGATGTTATAACCCCATAATCTAACCATTGCCTAAAAGCCCCATCTCTGAACCTTGATGTATTGGGAAACATGCTTTCAAAACATGAGCTTTTGGGGGGGATATTTTTAGATCAAAGCCATCACAGGAATTAGCTCTTACATGTTTACATTTTAACTGGCTGAAATAACAAACTAACAAAAGAAAAGAAGGACCTTAATATAAACCAAAAAAGTCACCAGATTCAAAATAGGCAAACAAAATAGGGAGCTAAAAGCCTTTGCATGTTAATCATATTAACTGCAGTTTAAAAATTACCTTAAAGATATTCATAAGAAATGTCCATCAAATAAAATAAAATAAAAATATTAAACTAAGCACTCAGAACCAAAAGTAAGTTCACCAGAAAAAAAGGCCAGAATATGTTACCATGAGCTCAGTTATGTTAAAAAGTGTGGAAGAAATCTCTGTTCAAAATATCAGAGAGGTTATGAAAACCCCTGCTGAAGATATTCCTAGGAATTCCAGAGGAAGTTTACCTTGAGGTTTGAATTAAACCTTCCCAATACTCTCATTCTCTCCTGAGTCCAAAGAATACTAAGGCCAGGAAATGCTAAAAAAGAAAATTATCATTTTTTTCTTTCCATGCATTTATAGCTGAATATTGCCCAGCTTTGGAGAACACAGTCCAATGGGCTATATGTGGGGATCAAATTAACATTTTCTTTTGCTTCAGAAATTACACATGGCTAGAACTGCTGCTTATGTTGCAGCTAGAACTACATCTCAGAAACCGGCCAAACCTAAGAGAATTTCTGTGAGTGGAGATCCCTTATCCTTTCCTAACATCAGGGACCAGAACCCTCATAATGAGGGCAAAACCAAGGCTGCCTTTCAGAAATCAAATATCGGGGTCTGAATATGGTGTCCTATGAAGAGCCATGAAGTTTGGTTATGCATGTGCAGATCACCGATTATTTCAGTTTTTTACCCTCACAATGAAGGCCAAATCACAGGGAATCCAGTCACCTGTGTCAAAGTTAATCATGGAGTAAGATGGCTTCCAAACCCAGAAACAGGCCTCTTGCAAAGTGAAATTGTGCAGTGAAGGTCAGTAGCACTGTGATGGACTCAGAGGTGGTCCATGGGACAAGTGGTAAATTGCTTAGACTTGTCCATAGTTCTCAATAGTGAGGGCAAGAGGCTCATGAGCCCATCTGGATGTGCCCCGGAGGCTCTCCAAATTGTTACCAAAGCAGGCCTATTTCTGCTTGTCCCACAGTATGTCAATCACTGAAACGAGTTTTGTGAAAGAGAAAAAGGTTATATATGGGGAAGCCAAGGGTGTGGATATGAGAAAGCAAGTCTCAAGCCTTATCTTCCCAGGGGTAAGGTTTAGGGGAACTTTTTATGGGACAAAGAAGCAAGGTGATCTGAGGGTATGGGGAAAAGTGATTGAAAGTAAAGAAAACTGAAATAATCGGTGATCTGCACATGCATAACCAAACTTCATGGCTCTTCATAGGACACCATATTCAGAAAATGGCACTATTAGCTGCTCCGAGGGTGGAATTTTTGCCCTCTGATACCAAAAGGTCTGTGGTCTTGTGCAGTCCTGTAATGTTTTAGATATGAAGTGTCCCCCAAGCCTTATGTGTGAGACAGTGCAAGAAAGTTTAGAGATAAAATGGTGGGGTTATGAGAGTATTAACCTAATCAGTGCATTAAACCCCTCCCACATAGGGATTAACTGGGTGGTTACTATAGGCAGGTAGAGTACTGAGGAGGTGGGTCATTGGGTCGTGCCTTTGGGGTATACATTTGTAATTGGTAAGTGGAGAATTCATTCCTGATGTCCTGTCCAGAGCTGCTTTCCTCCGCCACACTCTCCTACCATGAATTCTGTCTCACCTTGGGTCCCAAAGAATGGAGTCAGCCCTCTATGGACTAAACCTCTGAAACCATGAGCCCCCAAATAAACTTTTCCTCCTCTAATTGTCCTTGTCAGGTCTTTTGTTCACAGCAGAGAAAAAGCTGACTAAAACAAGGCCCGAGTGAATATAAACGGATTTAGGCTGCTTTTGTGAAAAGCGGACTCTTTATTTGGGCCTGCAGCTGCCCAATGGGCAACTAAACGCAGGGTAAGGCTTGGTATCTCTGCCTCTACTTTGTATCTTTTTTTTTTTTTTTTTTTTAAACGTGATGCCAGGGATTGAACCCTGGGCCTTGTACATGAAGGCAAGCACTCTACCAACGGAGCTATATCCCCAGCCCTTATCTTCTTCTTTATTACCTTCAGCTCTGCATGTAGGTATATAGGTATATTACTCCTAAATTTACCTATCTTGTCCCCAAGATAAGAGTATTTTCAAAATTTTCCATTGCCAGTTTTCTCAGTGTCCTGTTCCTGACACCTGGAGTGGCACCTAGAAATTTCCATTGTTCTACATCTTTCAGGACAATGGAGCCTAGCAGGTAGATCCACCCAGGATAAGATCGGCCCCCTAAGGGAATTGCACCCCCTTTCCAGGATCACAGGTTTGATAAACATCCTAAACAGCAAATAGAGATAGAGATAATGATCAACCAGACCATAGTTTGATCAAAACTGTTTAATTATGCCTACCTCTCTTACACCCTCCCGATTCTCCCACTATTTAAAAGTAAAGCTTATGTTAGTAGCCCAAAGGTAGGGGTGATATACTTGGTCTCACTTGCCTTCTCAATTTGGTCACATCTATTAAAGTTCCCTTCCTGATTTTCATCATTACTTTTTCCATTCACTTTTTTGGGGTGAGTGGTGGGATCTGATTGGTTGGGACCCTAACATTTGGGGCTCTGGCCTGAGACTCCCATAATATGAAGTGTTGGCGGACCTTAATTCCAGTAAAAATCGAGAAGCACCCGAGCTTGGGCAACATTAAGTGTAAATCCCTATTCGATATGTTTGCAAATCAGTTTAAGGGTCAGGGGACGAAAGAACAGAAAGAGAAGCCTGTATCCAAATAGGTCTGCCTCAGCGTTGGAGTGCGCTGGACTAGCTCTTGCTTTGAAGGTTCTTGTGCGTCTGGGTCTGCAAGTTTCGGGAAGAGCTGTATGCTCCAACGGCCCACCTTACTGGTGTGGCTTCACGCGTTTCTCGGCCCGCTCCCAGCCCTCTCAGTGCTGGGCGGTGAAGAAATCACCTCGCTGGCTCTTCCGGGTTCTGTGTCGAATCTGCTGGCGCGGACCGACGCTGCGGCGCGGGATAGGGAATGTGCGGCTGCGCGCGCGCCACGGCGTTTACGCGGCGATTTCATCATGCTCCAGGTCGGGCCCCACGCGCCGCTTCCGCCGCCGCCCCCTCGGGACCGCCCAGCGCCGCCGGCTCATGCCCTCTCTGCTCCCGGCGCTGTTTAGACCCCTCCGCGCTGCTCTTCTGCTGTCGCTGCCGCCGCTAGCGCTGCGGCCCCCCGTTCGGCCCTCGCCCGCGCCCCGCCGGTCCTTCAGCACGCCCGCCAGCGCCCAGACCTCGGTCCCCGCCGCCGCCGCCTCTCGGAGCAGCATGGACGGCACCGGGGCAGAGGAGGTGCTGGCACCTCTCCGGCTAGCCGTGCGCCAGCAGGTACCGGCGTTTTACGCCCCCTACTAGCCCCCGGCTTTCCTCCGCGGCTCCTCTCCTGCTCATCTTTCCCTCCTCCGCGGCCACCCGCGCCGCGCCGCACCGGGGACTCTGTTCCTTCATCCTCGGGCGTCTTCCTCGCCTCCCCCACTTAGGACCCAAGTCCCGGTGTGTCAGCCACCTTCCTTCCGCGGACCCGCGTCTCCGCTCCTTGGATAACCCCCTCTTCTCCCGACCTGTTCTCCTTTCCCTGCCTGCGTTTGGTGTCTGGGATTTGTGACCCTCAGTTCTCCTCGTTTCCTCCGCGCGTAACCTTAATTTCAGCTTGCCAGGCGCTCTGTGCTCTTTGTGCACCCCGGGTGGTCAGCTTCCTAATTATTTCCCGGGTCAGTGATGAGCGGAAGGTGCGGGTTCTTGCGGTCAGACTCCCTGATCTTCAGGATGCTTTGGATATTGTTTCCTTCTTTTCATCTCTGAAGGAAGCTTCAGTGCTTAGCTAGCCGAATGACCGGCTGAGAAAAGAACAAGAGTGGAGAGACGTGGGTGTAGGGAGGTGTCAAACTTGCTTTTCTAATAACCATGTGAATTCCTCACCCTTTGCTCTTGTCATCTTTTCTGGCGTTTGAAAAGGCCACCTGGAAGCAGCGAGGTTTTAAGATTGGAAACCTGGGAGACTGTGAATGTGTTTAGTTTCTAGATTAAGTCAGCCATCCTTAGTATGGAACATTTTCAATTTCATGTTGCGGAAGGGAGGGGAGGTTTCATGGGCTGGAGGACTTGGGATTTGATACAGGCCTCCTTCTCTTAGAGCACTAGCATGGAGATCAAAATTTCGAGAGGATAAGGAAAAGATGATTTCAGATGATTCTCACATCCAGCTAGGTAAAACCAGAAGCTTGCAGTAGGACCCCGGGGATCTATGACCTACCAGTAGTAAACACCAAACGAGTTTCTCCTGCACTGGCGCCTGATGCAATAATTTGCCTTAGCTTCGGAGGGTGGAACCCCATCTCAGAAATAATTCTTTGGGGTACAACAGCCACAAATTCTTTAAGGTCTGCTACTTTGCAATTTCTGCTTATTTCTGGTCTGAATCTGACTTGTTTTTATTGTCCTTTTATTTTGAAATTTCACTATGGGCTTAATTCCCCCCCCCCCTTTTTTTTATAGGTATCAGAACATTATAAACTTATTCTCTCTTCATCCATCTTCTCCTCCCTAAATGAAATTAGGTGTGGTTCCTTTATCTTTACTATAACTCTTCAATTTTTTTTAATATCCTTTCTTAGAAGAGAGAATACATCTAATTTAGAAAAAAAGCACAACCCAAACCCCTCCCTCTGCCACGTTTGCCTGGAACTGCAGTGCAAATTATCCATCTGTGCTTAGACTGGGTCTAGTTAACTGAAGTAAACTTTGATCATGGAACAGCCTTCCCAGGCTACTCTTATCTTGTGTATTGATTTATGAATTTTGTGTATTGTTTTATGTTGGCTTGATTTTTTTTTTCTGAATGAGTTAATTTGTGTAAGTTGGTTTGGATTCTTTTTCTAATTTTCTAGGACCACACAAAATCAATTAATTGCCTGTAACTTTGAATCATATTGAGACAAGTGCTAGCTGGAAGGAATTTAAAAGTCATCTAATTAACCCCTTCTCCTTTTTTTGCATTTGGGGAAATGAGACACTGTCACCTCTGTTTGTGAAGTTTGTACAGTTAAAGATGAGTGGGCTTTTTAAGGTGCTTAAAGACTGTTTTGGTTAGTGGCATATGTTTCATATAAATCTGCTACTGTGGAAGATGAATGAAGTGAGCCTGTCACTTCAGGAAAACAACAGATAGTATTTGTGCCCAATAATAAAATTTAAAGTTTGAGAAAATTTTAGAATTTTGGGAAATTTGACTTCAAGCTTGGCAGCTTCCCATTATTAGAATCTGACCTTTTTTCCTGTTTTGTTTTTTCAGTACTGGGGATTGAATCTACTACTGAGCTGCATCCTCAGTACTTTTTTTTTTTTAGACAGGATCTAAAATAATTTGCCAACTTTCCCAGGCTGGCTTTGAACTTGCCACCTTCCTGCTTCAGCCTCCCAAATTGCTAGGTTTACAGGCATGAGTTGCAGGACCTGCTTAAATTTTGATGAGGTCTGGGGTTGTAGCTTAGTGGTAGAGTGTTTGCCTGGCACGAGTGAGGGACTAGGTTCAATCCCCAGCACCATATAAAAATAAATAAGTAAAAATAAGTGATATTAACAAATGAGTATTTTTTTAATATTGTAAAATTGGATTAATATTTGGAAGATCTGCATAAGTGATTTAATCAATATTTTCCAAATGACCAGTGAATGCATGATGTTATGAAATCAGGTATCTATCCAAAGGATGCATTCAAAGATAACATTCATGAACTTAATGTAACAGTATGAAAAGTTTAGTTCTATTACTTGGGGGTTAGAAATAACTTAAGCTACTACTTGTCAGAATTTTGATGTACTATCAAAGAAGAATAATCATAGTGAATTCTTTTCACATCTGAAGAAGCTTTTAAAATTCTACTCCCTTTTCTAACTCTGTGTGATTTTCTTATATTATTTACTCAAAATACCACATTGCAAAAGAAATAGACATGAGAGTCTAGCTGTCTTCTATTAAGTTAGAAATTTAGAAATTTGCAAAATTATAAAACTATATTTCTCACTGTTTTGGAAAATAGTTATTTTTCATAACATGCTATTTTTAATGTTTATTAGCATATATTGAGCTTTTATTATTTTAAGTGAATTAATAAGTTTGTAAAAATTTCCATTTTAATTTCTAACACCTGTGCTCCTCTGCTTACAATGGGATTGTGTCCTGATAAACTCATCATAAGTCGAAAATATTGTAAGCTGAAAATGTGTTTGATACACAGCCTCCCTACCCAAGAATATCCTAGCTTAGCAACACAATGTGTTGTGGAGTGTAGATTGTTTACCCTTGTATTCTGTGATTGGGAGCTGCAACTCACTGTTTTTGCCCAGCTTCTTGGCCCAGGAAAAGATAGGAACTCAAAATTTAAAGGACTGTTTCTATTGAATACATATCACTTTTACACCATTGTTAAGTCAAAAAATTCTAAAGTTGAACATCTCAAGTCAAGGGCTGGCTGTATAGTAAATATTGATAAGCAAAAGCTTTTGGGGTCCTCAGTGATTTTAACAGTGAAAAGGGGCTCTGATACTACAAAATTTCACAACCTCTGTTTTAGGAGTATAGAAGTATCTGATTCCTATAAAAAAGACAGACTTGGACTGCTGTCTGCAACAGTCCCCTGAAGCTCCCCTTCCCTCAGCCTTTATTTCCTTTACAGCCTGGGGTTTCCTCCTGCACTGCCACTGTCTCCACTTTCTTGTTTTCCATTCACTCTTGCCCACTGCATTCTGTCTCTGACCTTCTCTAGTGCCCTTGCTTAATACTGCCAAGGGGTACTGATCACACTTTATCCATTTTCAGCATTTAGTTGTTGACCACTCTGCTGCTTCAGTGTATTATCTGGACTGAAAAGGCCACTCAAACTATTTAGGTGGGTGTGGCTTGAAGCCCTAACAAAATAAGTGCTATGAGAAGGACTTTTTTTTTTTTTTTTTAAATCTGTGGTGGAATTTGTCAACATAGAAAAGTTTTGAAGAATTGCTTGATGGGTTTTCTTTATATCCCTGCCTATTTTTGATTAAATACTGGTGGCAGTGTAGCCAGAGTGTAGACTCTGAAGTTATATTTCCAAAGTTTGGATCCTGACTTTGCTGTCATTAGGCAAATGACTTAACTTTTTGTTAGTTCATCATCTACAATATGGAAATGGAGTTTCAAAAGTTAAAATGAGAAGTTTGTGTAAAGTGCTGATAATGCTGCCCAGTATATCCTAAGTACTTGGTGAGATGTTAGGTATTGTTCTGAACTGATGGCTTATTGGATTGCAGGTGATTAGTCGGTTTGATGATATTTTGAATCTCTGTGAGAAAATTGATATCTTCTGAATTTGGTTAGATGATAGAAACGCCTTTTTAAATGATTCTTGAAGGAGGTCTGTAACTGATGGTTTATTGTGTAAATAACATATTAATAGATATGTAGATGTGTGATGTGTTTCAGCACTTAAAATTTTCTTTTAGTTTTTTTTTTTTTTGTAGTACTGGGGTTTGAATTTTGGAGTGCTGTACCACTGAACTATATCCCTAGACCACCCCCTCCCCCGCTTTTTTTTTTTTTTTTTTAATTTTGAGAGAGTTTCTCATTAAGTTGTTCAGGATGGCCTTGAAATTGTGAAACTCCTGCCTCAGCCTCAGGAAAATAATTAGAAACTAGGAATCCTTAAGAACTTTCATTGTATGTCTAGGAAACCTTCAGTTCGTTCGTTTTCTTTCTTTCTTTTTTTTTTTTTTTTTTGGTACTAGGGATTGAACCTAGAGCCATGTCTCCAGCCTTTTATTTGTGTGTGTATTGTTTGTGTGTGTGTGTGTGTATAATATAATATATTTCATTTATTTGGGTGTTTTTTATTTGTTTATATGCAGTGCTGAGGATCAAACCCTAGGTAGCACACATGCCAGGCAAGCACTCTACCACTGAGCCACAACTCTGGCTCCCATACCTCCAGTGCTTTTGTTTTCAGGATTGGGTCATTATAAATCATGATTCTAATCCACTATTGAGAATAATATGAATATTTCTTTTCTTCTCTGGTACACCAGAGGTGGTGAACTCAGTTTAGGACTCATTACTTTCATGCTGTTTCCATGTTGTAGATGGCTTCTGCTTGAACATGTGTGCCTAATTCTGTGCCCAAACCTTAAAAAACAAAAAGTGATTCAGGGTGGTGAATTTAACATTTTTCCTACCTGTTTGCTTGCAGCCTTGTTTGCCAATTCCCTTTGAGAAGCTTGAGGAGGAAATGACACAGAGGGAGTTGAAGAGAGGGACTTGTTTACTTCTTTGACATTCAGAAGGAACTACTACCACCCCTTCAGAGCAAAGGCTCATATAGGCTTCATTTCTCCACCAGAAAGTGGTATTGGTGAACAGGTTCAATCCCCAGTAACACACATACACATTGGTATAAATGTGTACTGAGTTTTGAAAGATAGAGGAAGGGAAAGATCCACTGAGAGAGTGAAGAATAAACCAGTAGTGCTAAATGCTAATTGCTTAGCACTCTTCTAGGTTTAAGTTGTGATTTCAATCAACAAATAGTTGAGTGCCAGTATTGAAGTGGCAGAAATTCTGTCCTAAACAAGCCTACTTTAAGATGACTGTAGAAGCTGTGTGCCCTGGCACATGCTTGTAATCCCAGAGGCTCAGGAGGTTGAGGCAGGAGGATTGTGAGTTCAAAGCCAGCCTCAGCAAAAGTAAGCAACTCAGTGAGACCCTGTCTCTAAATAAAATACAAAATAGAGCTGGGGATGTGTTTCAGTGGTTGAGTGCCCCTTAGTTCAATCCCTGGTACCCCCTGCCCTGCCAAAAAAAAAGATGAGTAGATAAAATTGCATGTAAATAAATAACCTGTAGGGTGATTTCAGGTATTGTAATAGGATACAATGAAGTTAGAAGGTGACTGGGGTTGTTGCTTTAGCCAGAGAGATCAGGATAATAGAATAAAAACTGCAAAATAACAGGCCAGACTAATTTGGATAAGACAAGAGAATGGGGTGTAACTAAATTCATGGCTCTTGACTATATTAGACTCCAGTGTCCTCTTTATACCAAATGTTTTAGAATTTCTCATTTCTGTTCTTTGTGAAATTCATACAAAATATCTACCTAAATTTAATTAAACATATGTGTACAACAAGAATACCAGTCATGATGCTATTGAGGATGTGGAGGAAAACATACATTATTGATAGGACTGCAAATTACTTCAACTACTCTGTAAAGCAGTATGGAGATTCCTTTAAAAAGTAGGAATGGAATCACCACATGAACCAGCCATCCTGCTCCTGGTTGTTTATCTAAGAGGACTAAAAAATACTGTAGCAATATAGCCACCTCAATGTTTAGAGCAGCATAATGCACAAGAGCCGTTATGTGAGCCCAGATTCCTGTGAATAGATGCATGGATTAAGAAAATGTGATATATATACACAATGGTTGTGCCCCTTAGTTCAATCCCTGGTACCCCCCAAAAAAGATGGGTAGATAAAATTGCATGTAAATAAATAAGCCATAGGGTGATTTCAGCCATAAAGAAGAATAAAATTATGGCATTTGCTGGTAAGGATGGAAATGGAAAACTTCATGCTAAATGAAATAAGTCAGACCCAAAAGTCAAGGGTCAAAATTATCTATTATGTGGAAGCTAGAGCAAAATAAGGAAAAAAGGAGGGGTGTATCTGGTATCAGGAAGATAGATCAGTGAGTGGGAGGAGGAGATTGCAAGGGAGGGAGGAGGGATGAGAAAGGAGAGGAAATGCAGAATGAATTTAACAAAATCACATTATATGCATATGTAAGATGCCATAGTGAGTTATACTTTTATGTATAAGTAGAAAGAACCACAAAATGAGCACAAGGAAGATCATCAGAGTAGAGAAAGGAGAACAGGGTGAGGAGAGGATGAGAGGGGATCGAAATGAAATTCCATGCGTGTATAATTTTGTCAAAATGAATCCACCTACTATGGGTTAGAGAATAATCATTGCTCTAATAAAAATATGTACAAATAATGCTATAAATGCAATAAAGTAATATGTATTTTGATATATAAATTCTGGGTGTGACTCCACTGAGAGTTATAATGCAGTAAGCAGATCCTTATACCTGTACATAGATTTACTGTGAATGTAGTTGCTATAAATGTGTACTGATAAGGTAGATTGTTGGTGGCTTAGATACTAGCTGCATTGGTGATATCTTGTGTTTTATTTTTTCAAATAATGAATGACATTTTCCTTGAAGAATGAACAACTGTTTGTAAAATTCTCAAACAAGATAGTCTTCTTTTAAATTACATTTTCTTGCCAGCAACTCAGGAGACTGAGGCAGGAAGATTGCAAGTTCCAGATTAGCTTCAGCTACTCAACAAGAACCTGGGTTCAATCCCCAGTAACACACACACACACACACACACACACACATGCGCGTGCACATTCCTGGAAGATGCAGTGCATCTTAAAACTGTGGAAGGATACTTCTGACGGTTTCTTCACTTCCTGAGCTGGACATTTCTGAAGAGCATGGGCTGTGCAAGAGGGAGACTCATTGGAGGGAGAGAGTCAGTGGGAGCTTAGAAAATGACGCCAGCCCAGGAAAAAAAGTGTGATAACAGGTCCTTCCTTCAAAGGAGCAGGGATTTCAGTGGGAGAAAAGAGGAACAACTTAGTATAGAGGGTAATAAGGACTATATCTGTCCATTCTCCAGGCCTTGAGGAATGTGGGGGGAAAAACAGCCTCTACTTGAGATAGTTTCAAGGGGGAATAATGTCCCCAAGGAGCAATTGTCAGATTGTGATATTTGGAAATGCTTCATAAAAGATGGAGTATAATGTCATTAAGTGCGAAGAAACTCTTTTTGGGTTAGAGAATAATCATTGAAAGTACAAATTAGGAACAGTTACCGAATCAGGGATGGCTTTCTATTTTGAAATAAGGCTTATTAAATGACAGAGAAATAACATGAATTAGGATAACTTGGAGCCAGGCCTCATGTTAGTCTGGATACCTTTAGGTGGGAGATGAACTGTAATCTTGTAGCAACCTAGTTTATTAGGAGCATAAGGGGGAGATTATATTGGAAATTTTAAAGTGAAGGTTACCAGATGTTGAAGCTTAAGAAGGATAACTTGATATATCTTGTTTTGAAAGTAGTAGATTTGTAGCCATTATCAGACAGAACATAGTAGAATGAAATAATTCAGTTTGTAACAAATTGGGTGTGAAGTATCTGTCGCCACACACAATTGAGTTGCTTTTTAGCATAATAACAGCTATTACGTTTTATATTTCTGCTATTAGGTGCTGCAGAATTACTTTATTTAAAGTGTTTCATTTCTTCCTCTTTTTTTTTTCCAACCAGGAATTGAACCCAGGGGCCCTTAACCACTGAGCTACATTTATAGCCCTTTCTTTATTTTTTTATTTTGAGACAGGGTCTTGATAAGTTACTTGGGGCCTCACCAACTTTCTGAGGCTGGCTTTGAGTTTGTGATCCTCCTGCCTCAGCTTCCCAGGCCACTGGATTATATACATTGTCACCACACCCAGCTTCATTGCCTTCTTATAACAATCCAATTAGCAATTATTATCATCTTGATTTTATAGTTGAGGAAGCTCAAAGAAGTTTTCAACTTGCTTGGGATTAAATTCAGTCTTTAACACTTCTTAAATACTCTGTTTTACTACAGCTTGTCTACACGTGGATTTTTGTTTTGTGTATTTGAATTTCTTGTACTTCTTGAATCTGAGAATTCATGTCTTTGAGAAGTTACGGAAAATTTCATAACTATTGTCTTCTCAAATATTACTTCTTAAATAATTTCTTTATTCTGCATTTTGGCTGGATAATTCTTAGACTATTTCTTCTCTGTGACTACTTACCTCTCGTATTTTAAACTGTTTTTTTATACTGTTCTGGGTAATTTCTCTAGTGCTGTCTTCTAGCTCACTAATCTTCTCTTTAGCTCTGTCTGATCTACTATTTGACCTGTTCTGTCAGTTTTCAATTTCAGTGATTCATTTCTGTATGATCTATATGATTTTTTTAAAAACTGCCACCTTCTTTACCCCCTCCCCCATAAAAATCCACCATGTGAGCTCATCTTTGTTAATTTGTCTCTGTATTCTTCAGGATTATAAATACAGAGGGCAGAGACCTTCAGTTATTCATAATGACCTCTTTCATAATAAATACTTTAATTGCATTGTTCTTATACATGTTTTTTTTTCTTTTTTTTTTTTAAGCATGCTTAAAAACACATTCCTTCCAGGGGTGAAGTTCAGTTGTAAGAACACTAAGTGCAAGACCCTGGGTTCCGTTGCCAAGATTGAAAGAAAAAATATTCTAACATATCTTGACTCCTGAAACCAATCCTGAATATAAATTCTGTTTTTTGGCTAGGGAGATCTTGTGCGAAAGCTGAAAGAAGATAAAGCACCCCAAGTGGATGTAGACAAAGCAGTGGCTGAGCTTAAAGCCCGTAAGAGGGTATTGGAAGCAAAGGTGAGTCTTGGGGTGTTAAAATAGGAACATAAGTAGGTATAAGAGTGTTGATCTTTATGTAATCTCTTTGGGTGGGAGAGACCTAGAAAAGTTTCTGAATAAGTGTCACTTGATTTATCTGTTTTATCCAGAATGCCTTTTCCTCCACTACCTTGCAAACTCCTTATCCTTTCAAAGTGTAACTCAAAAGCATCATCTTTTCTACAAAGCCCTCCTGAGCCCTGATTCCCCCCACCTGAACCTGCCTCCCAGACCCTACACTCAATATGCTTCCTGAATTTCCTGAAAAGCATTGTGCTCTTTTTAAATGAAATTTCCTATGTCTAAAAATAATGTTTTTGATCCATCTTGTACCCACCTCAACAGTAAACCTCCCATAGCGAAACTTAGTAGTTTTAAGTTTTTAAGTCTCCAGTTTACAGATCCACTTAAATGTCAGGTATTGCTAATATTGCTTGTCATTATCTACATCTAATCTTAGTTTTATAATCTTGAAAATGATCATGTATGGGCTGGGGATGTGGCTCAAGCGGTAGCGCGCTCACCTGGCATGCGTGCGGCCCGGGTTCGATCCTCAGCACCACATACAAACAAAGATGTTGTGTCCACCGAAAACTAAAAAAAAATAAATATTAAAAAAAATTCTCTCTCTCTCTCTCTGCCTGTCTCTCACTCTCTCTTTAAAAAAAGAAAATGATCATGTATGTTCCTAGATAATTAAGTAAAGGTATCTTTTCTGTTACTAAAAGGGTGGGAGGAAATAAGGCTTCCATTTTTTTTAACTTATCAAAATGTTATCTGTTTGATAAATTTCATATTAAATTTTACAGAGGAGTAAACTAAATTCAGATTTATAGATTCAAATTACCATTCATTTGTACAATCACACACTTAATTTTTTTTTTTCCTTTTACAGGAGCTGGCATTACAGCCCAAAGATGACATTATTGACAGGTCAAAAATGGAAGATACCTTGAAGAGAAGGTTTTTCTATGATCAAGCTTTTGCTATTTATGGAGGTAGGGGATTAATAAAAGAACACTTTTGTGGTTAATGGCTTTAAGCTAAGCTAGCCAGTTGGCCCTTTACAGCTCCCAAGTCTCTACCACATTTTAAGAAGAGTGTATAAATGCACTAATACGTAGATATATCAAATGCTTAATACGTAGGTACCAACAATCTGTATATACTACAAGAATAAAATAGTCTTCAAGAATAAATAGGACAGAGAGAACAAACAAGAGTCATTACACCAAATGGCAACTCTGAACAAACAGAAGTAAAATACCTACGAGCCATGTACTTGATCTGGTAGTGCTGTCTAGCTGTAAGGTGCCTCTCCATGCAAGGGCACTGGATTCTATTCTATTCTATTCTATTCTGTGTTCGAGTGTATGTGTGTGTGAGGATATGTGTAAATGAATGTGTGTTTATGTATGAGTGTGAGTGTAGATGTGTGAGTGTGTTTGCGTGAGTTTGTACTTGTGTGTGTCCGAGCCTATGTGTGAGAATGTTAATATTTTTGTATATGAGGGCAAATGTGTATGTGTGTAGGGGTATGGATGTATATTTTGTGAGTATATATATATGAGTGTATGTATGCGTGTGTATGTGTGAGTGTGTCTGGGTGTATGTGAGTGTATTTGTGCAAGTGTATTTGTGTGGGCATGTGAGTGGGTGTGAGTTGTGTGTTCCTGTGAGTGTGAATGTGTGTATAACTTTGCATGTGTTAATGTGTGTGAGCATGTGTGTGTTCTTTGTGTGCATGCCTATATATGTGTGTGAATGTAAGAGCATGTAAGTTGTAAGCACGTCTGTGCAAGTATGCAGTTGTTTAATAAGTGTGTATGAGTGTAAGTGTGCAAGCATGTTAGTGTGTATTTAAGTATGCAGTTTTGCAAGTGTGTGGGTGTAAGTGTATAAGTACAAATGTGTGAATGTAAACATGTATGCATGTAAGCATGTGAGTGAAAGCATTTATGTGTATGAACACATGTATGCAAGTGTGCGTGCTTGCCAATGTGCAACCATGGAAGTGTGTGTGAGCATACAAGTGTGCAAAAATGTAAGTGTATGTGTGTTCAAGCATGTTGGTGGCTTAGATACCAGCAACAATTACTATGACAGAAAACTATAAACTGTTTTTTGGTCTGCTTTCTGTATATTTTATTGCTTTCAATTTGGAACTAATCCTACTTGAAATTATAAATGTAAAAAATTGTAAATGAACTAAGAAATTTTTAAATTTTACTTCTGTCAGCTGGCTGGAAGGAAGACTTTAAGTATTGAGAGATTTGAACTGTTGACTTTAAAACTTTTTCAAGGGGTATATGTGAAGTCTTATAGGTAGTAGTTTCTCATGTTTCCTTGTTTTTATTTGTTCTGAATAACATCTTGTATTTTACAGGTGTTAGTGGTTTGTATGACTTTGGTCCAGTTGGGTGTGCTTTGAAAAACAATATTATCCAGACCTGGAGACAACACTTTATCCAAGAGGAGCAGATTCTGGAGATTGACTGCACCATGCTCACCCCTGAGCCAGTTTTAAAGTAAGATTCTACTTTGAAGGGGGAAGTTTTTTAACATACATATTTAAGTAACTTTCTCATTACAAAAACCACCCATGTTCGTGTAGAAAATTTGTAAAATACTGAAACAAAGAATATGCTTACCGCTCCGGTAACCATGTTAATTATAACATCATTAGGTTTATCCTTTCACTTTTCTTTCTGTACATTCCTATGTATTTGAGTGTTAGCAGCACATTGGCTTTATCTTATAATGTAAGTGAACATTATTCATGTCACTAAATACTGGTCTGAAGTATGTTTAATGCAGCAGAGTGTTCCGTTTTTATGGATGAGCCATAATTTAGTGCCATATTGTTGGCATGTAAGGTGTTTGTGAATTTTCATGGCATTGAACATACTGATAGATAGATTTTTATGTCTGTCCTTAGTGTAATTTCTTAGGAGTTCTGAGAAAAGGTTTGTATACATTTTCAATAAAATATAGTTTATATTAAAGTTTCAGTGCAGTCCTAACAAAATTATTGAAAGGGCAGGATTTCAGTTACTGTGAAAGAGAAATTTTTACCACTTTGTATCATTGCTATTCATTTAATGTTACATGGCAAAGAGGTAATTTTTTATTATCAAAATCTTTTAAGTTCTTTTAATTTCAGCCAATTATGATAAGAGGAATACCTGATGATAGATCTTTAGATCATAATTGTTGGGAGTGTAGCTCAGTGGTGGAATGTTTGCCTAGTATGTCTTTTAACTACTTGTTCCACTAATAGGAACTGGGTAGTGATAATACCAGTGTCAGCACAGTTTTCAGTGGCAGAAAACTTACCTTAAGATTGTTCTATGCTATGCTATCATTAAGTAACTCTTGGTTAGTAAAACTTCGAATTGTTTTGGCCTTTGCTTAGATCACTAATAATAATGGCATATTATGTACTAATTGATCTTGAAACATAATATAGACTTTCTGGCACTTTGTGCAAAAGTATGACCTAGTTAATATCTTTTTTCATAAGGGAAGGAAGAATTTGGGAGAGGATGAGAATAGATTTGAGGCAGAGTTTCTGTGACATACATTACTATTTCTCATGGATACATTACTATCACTGATATGGGAGCTTCCAACTTTGAGATACACAAGTATGGGTAAACATATTGTAGGGGTATTGTCCTTTGTTTTCAGTGCTGAGAATTGAATCCAGGTCCTGGTGCATGCTAGACAAGTGCTCTACCACTGAGCTATATGTCCTCCATAACATTACATTTTGTGTGTGTGTGGGGGGATGGGCAACAGGGACTAAACTCAGGGTCTTGCATATGATAAACACTCTACCACTTATGGGGGGTCGTCTTATATTGTTATTCTATTTATGTGTATTAATTTGTATGAAAATGACAAATTGGCTTGGCATTTGTTCCTTTAGGACCTCTGGCCATGTAGACAAATTTGCAGACTTCATGGTGAAAGATGTAAAGAACGGAGAATGTTTTCGGGCTGACCATCTGTTAAAAGGTCTGTTTTTTTTTTTTTTATCTCTGTCAAACAGTACTAGTGTTCAAGATAAAGGGTTTAGGTTAAACTATTTTTCTCAAAAATTTTTCCATCAAATTTTTTTATTGGGGCATAAAAACTTAAAAAAGAGTAAAAGGAACAGATCTTAAGTATACAGAGCAAGTTTTAAAAAATTGTATGCAGATAATAGTTTTTCTAATTAGTAAATGAATCTAGATAATAGCTTGACTGTCCCCATAAAAACAGCTATAGGATTCATTTAAATTAAGAACATTATTCTTATATTTGTTTTTTAATTATTCAGCATTGAAACTCAAAATGCATTGTCCCTTTTACCCATTGATTGAAGTTCACATGTCAACACCTCTCTTACAGCTCATTTACAGAAATTGATGTCTGATAAAAAGTGTTCTGCTGAGAAGAAATCAGAGATGGAAAGTGTCTTGGCCCAGGTGAGAACTTTAGAGATGCTATCAGAAATACCTGGCTAGAAGCTGTCTTTCGTTCCGCATGTGATAACTATTGAATTCTACATTGTGCAAACCCTGGACACAGTCGTGAAGAAGCAGAATTTAACTCTGTCCCTAATAACATCTAGGTTTTTGTTTTCTTATCTTTTTGGCTTAAGCCTTTGTTTCAAGCAACACTGACAAGTCAGTGTAAGTAGACATTTAGTTTGTGTCTTCTCTAAAACATGTTTTTGGATTTAAAAGCTAAAAACCAGAAGAGTTACTGGTGATGAATAGTGTTCCGTGTTGGTGTTGCGATTTTGGGGCAGATAACTTCATGAGCACTCCCTTGTCAGCCACCTGATCTGCTTCAGGTTGGTGTCCCTGACTCTGTGCCATTCCTAGAACCTGATGAACAAGACTCCTGCTTTTCTGCCCTTTCCCCAGTTTGCCTGTGGACTTAAAGTATTATAATTATTTAATTTGATGAATTTTAGGGGTGGCAGAAAGACATAGAGATAATTTATTCTGACCTTTTACCAAGTGTAAGAGTTCATTCTATATCAGAAGTGGTCCCTAATCCTTTTTTTGGGTCACAGACCACTTTAAGAATATGATAAGGAAGCTGTTAGTGTATCTCAGTGATAGAGTGCTTGCTTAACATGCCCAAGACCCTGGGTTCAATCCCCAACACTAAAGGTAAAAACAAGTTTAAGGATAGGATGAAAACTGCATCATCATCTTCCTAGGAAGATACGTATAGCTGTTTGTATATGCTGCTCTTTATATCCTCCTCTTTTAGCTGTTCCACTTAAGCAAAGTATGTTGGTCCAAAACCATGTTTGATCATGCGGCTCACTTTTTAAATTTATTTGCTTCATTGGATGAAAAATACACAGCATTTCATTTATATCTATTTTCTTTACATTAATGTATCTGAAGCTAAATCTAGGATGTCCTTACATTTTGCCTTTTACTCTTGGAAGTTACTGGATAACGTTTCTACTATTGCCTTATTTTATTTTTTTAAACATCCTGAGATATCTAGTTTTCCTACATAGAGAAATTCTCTTTAAATTGAAAACTTTCTTAATCTGGCTGATGAATCATCTGCCAATTTATTTCGGTTCTTGTGAAGTGTGTTTTATCCCTTGCTTGAAGCTCATTGCTCTAGTATTATTACTCATGATTTAGAAAATAATTTCTTATATTTTGATGCTGTTATGATCACACATTCATTTTATTTACCCCTTTTCCAAAGGCATGGCCTCTGTTAGAAGAAAGGAAATATGCCTCACATTATTCCCAAGTTCTTCTATTTTCCATTCTGAATTTCAGAGTTGGATTTTTTGTGTATATGTCTTTGAGGGTCTTTGATCTTAGTTTCCAAGTAAATTGTCAAAATAGAGAGACAGTTGATTTGATAAGTAATAGTTTGAACATTGAGTTTCTGTTTCCTGGTCTAGGAGAGCAGTCTGTCTCTTTTATGATTTGCTGTGGGTACATTTGTACACAGCTGTATAATACTCCATGAAAAACAATGGACCTATGGAAAATGGTATAGTACTTAAAAGTGTCCTCAGTAGCTCACTGTTGCTGAGCATAGAATATTGTTTGCTGCATTTATTCATGCCTGATACTCCTTTTCAGCCCTGTGAAGCTTGTTTAAAGGCACTGTGTCTTTCTCTGTGATAGGAAAAGCTCTTCTTCTGTTATGTGTGTAGAACAGCATAGAATTAATTCTTGTTTATTTTTCTTTTCTTTCTTTTTTTTTTTTGGCAGTACTGGAGTTTGGACCCAGGGATGCTCTACCACCAAGCCACATCCCTAGCCACTTTTTAAAAACTTTTTGTGACAGTATCTCATTAAGTTTTGGAGGCTGTCCTCTAACTTGTGATCCTCCTGTTTCAGCCTCCCATGTTGTTGGAATCACAGGTCTATGCCACTGCACCTGGTTCTGTTTATTTTTGCTAATACACCTCTGAATGTTCTAGTTAGTGCTTTTTTTAAAAAAAAAAAAAAACAACAACATTGATGGACCTTTATTTTATTTATTTATTTATATATGGTGCTGAGATTCAAACCCAGTGCCTCACACATACTAGGCAAGTGCTCTACTACTAAGCCACAACTCCAGTCCTAGATAAGTGTTTTTGCCTTAGTAAATACTAATTATTTAAATATCATCAAATATGAATTATTGTTCACATTTTCCTGGCTGCTTGCATTATTATAGTGATGTTAAACATATTTATCAGTTTCTGTAATAGAGGCTTGACCAGGTTTTTGTTTGTTTTGTTTTTGTTTTTTTTAAGAACTTCTTTTTTAGTTGTAGATCGACACAGTACCTTTATTTTGTTTATTTTTTATGTGGTGCTGAGGATCCAATCCAGTACATCATACCTGTTAGGCAAGCGCTGTACCACTGAGTCCCCGCCCCAGCCCTTGACCAGGTATTTGTGGCAAGATATTTAGTGATTTTATGTACTTCAAATGGTTATCACTTCTGTGAGCTTCGGCCATTGATGACCCTGGTCTAGATCCATTAATTGATTAAGAGGTTCCAAATTTTTTTTTTTTTTTTTGGTCATTCTGTTATTATTCTAGATGGCAGAAAATGGGAAAGCATTCTTATTCACTGTTTCTCTGAGATACCATTTGTGAAGAAAAGTGAGAACATGTGCTTGATCCATTTCCACATCTTATTTTAAACTGTTTATTGATTCCCTTGCATCTTTAAAAAATGCACAGTGAGTTCCTGCCTGCCTTCCCTCTTTTCCTTCCTTCCGTGTTATAGATTAAAATATTTGATCTTTTTTAGTCAGTTGGTGTTATTATCTTTACTGATGGTTAAATTGTCCAGTCTTTGGCTATCGGGAGATGTCTGCTGAGTACTTTTGATGTGACCCTGTGGTGGTCTTTGATAACTCCCTTGCTTTTTAGTATGACAACTGTAGGCTCATCTTGTACATTTCCTGTCCCAGACTTGGAACAGGACTGGACCATTTCTCCAAGGGTCTCTGGTCCTTATTAGTGAACATGGTATTAGTTGTTGATTTTAGACCTTTTTGGTGAACTGAGCCAGTGAATTCTTATTTTTTAAAGGTAAGGTCATCATTAATTGATTTGAAACTTCTACTTAAAGATATTATGGTATTTTATTTTATAAATTTTAAATCTCTATTTTCTTTACCCACACCAAAAATACCAGTTCTCTGCAACACAATTATTAATGTTTTATTCCCCACTGTGTACATCAACAGCCTCAGAGTAACAATAATAACACCAGCATCAACAATATGAATATTGAAAACAATATAAAAATTAATTTTATTCTTTCTTTTCAAAGATACACCAGAAGTATTCAGTCAGTACTGCGGTCTAACATGGGTGTTTAAATTCACATGCGGTCATTCTGTGTCATTAGGTCACAAGCTAGATACCCAGTCTGTGTATTTTGTTTTCCTCTCAATTTTTAGGTTTTCATTTTTTTTTAATTTAAGTTTATTTTATAATTATACCAAATCTTTTTAGCACCAAAGTTAAATTTTAAAAGCAAAGTATATTCAAGTAGATATAATGTCTGTTTCTCTTCCCTCTATTTTATTCCCTTCTCACCCTTTATCTTATTCCCTTCTTAACACATAGGTAAGCAGGTTTTAACTTAAAAAAATTTTGGGGGGGCTGGAGTTGTGGCTCACTGGTAGAACAGTTGCCTTGCATGCGTGAGGCACTGGGTTTGATTCTCAGCATCACATACAAATAAATAAAAAAAGGTCCATCAACAACTAAAAAAAAATTAAAAAAAAATTTTAAGCCACATTTAAATAAAGACAGATATGTGTAAACCCCCTTTTTAGGTAGATGATAGGATTCCACATATACTTTACCATGTTTTTTTCACATAACAATATATCCCCATTCTCATAGTAGAATATAGAGGTATTCCTTATTTCATTTTATAGCTGCATAGTTCTGCATTGTGTGCTTGTAGTTTATTTATATCACTAGTTCCCTATTAGTGGACATTTGGGCTATTTCCTCTCTTTACCATTACAGATAGTGTTGCACTGAATAGCTTTGTGCTTATATATGTTTCATGTTTTTACTGTTGCATCTTTGGGATACATTCCTAGAAATGGAATTCCTGGATCAAATGGGAAATGCAAATGCAATTTATTGAAATTTATATCTAATAAATTTCTTTCTGTATCCTCAGAATCTTTTTCTTCCTGATTCTTTTTTCATTATGTCTTTTATTGAAAAGCAGTATGTATTATTGAATTCTCTGGGAAACAGAGATGTTCCTTAAGCTATTTGACTTTCTCTTTAAGTAGGAGGACCAGCTTACATTTGTGGTGTTTGTATCTTGAAGGTCACTCAGGTGACCTTTTTATCTCAGTGATCCAGCTTTCTGGGTAATGGCATGATTTTCTGAATGTTCCTTAGAAGTTGTGTGACAATAGAACCTAGAAGATTTAGTTTTTAAATTGTTCATTCAGTTGTGGAACGTGGTTAGTGCGAGCTGACTTTTTGTGGAGTGGAAATTGAGGGATACAAATAAAACTTCTAATAGTCACCCTTTATTGTGTAGGCACTGTGTATCAGGCCCTGTGCTAAGTGTAACTTTGCATACTTTATTTAATCTTCATGATAACCCTTCATAGTGGGGTAGATTCTGTTCTCTCCATTTTATGGGTAAGCAAATTGAGATTCAGAGAGATTAGGAAAAACTTGATCTTCAGTTACAGACCCGTGAATGGTAGAGTTGGAAGATATGTCCAGCTCTTTCTTACTCCATAGCTTCAGTTCTCATGTCATGAGTTGATTGATTAAATTATTTTATTTTTATTAGGAGATTTTTAAAAAATTTTTTAAAGTATTCTTTTTTATTAGATGATTTGTCATTCATTTGAAATTCTTGAATTGGTGCTCGTACATCGCTTTGACATTGATTGTCTTTGAATATATAGAATGTGCAGTACACTGGAAAATCCAGAGGTGGATCAGGTGCAGCTTCTACCTCTAAGGAGCTTAATACCTAGTGTAAAAAAGGTATAAATACATAAGAAATGAGCTTCTTAAATTTGTTTAGAGTGGTAAAATACAACCTTTAAACTTATTTATGTGATTTTAGATTCTTACCAACCAATAACTATTATAATGAAACAGGAGTTCTATCTGTGTGCCTTTCTTTTTTTTATTGTGAAATGGTGAAGGCATTAGTTTTAGGTCAGTCCCAGAAACGTCTCCATTTTTCTGCTGGTAAATGAAAAGTGTGTAAACTGTTTATGGTTTTAATGTGGATATCCTGAAGTTTAGGTAAATTCTTACGTTCTTGAATTTTGTGTGAGTCGTAGCAATGGATTGAAGAAGTTATAATACTTATGCCTTGTTTTCTTTGTCTTTTGCACTAATTATTGTCTTGATGTGTTCTTTAGCTTGATAACTATGGACAGCAAGAACTTGGAGATCTTTTTGTGAACTATAATGTAAAATCCCCCACTACTGGGAATGATCTGTCCCCACCAGTACCTTTTAATTTAATGTTCAAGACCTTCATTGGACCTGGAGGAAACATGCCTGGGTACGTATCACAGTTTATTTGTGTAACCAAGTTATTAAAATGGCTTGTAATAAAGGTAAATGTCAATGCTGGGAAGGAAAAAATTTGAAGTTATATATAGAAAGTGCAGATGAATATACTGAAGAGAAAAAATGACTGCCATATTCTTAAGTTTTATTTCTTATAATTCTTAATATAATCACTTTCCTTTTTTTAAAACTATAAACATAACAGACTGTGATCTGTTAGTTATAGTTGTATAGGGGAAGGGCAAAGAATGATTGCTGAAGTGTACTTTAGCACAGCTGTCCAGTAGAACTTTCTGCAGCGATGGAGATATTCTAGGTATGTTAGTCACTAGCCATGTATGATTGTTGAGAACTTGAATTGAGACTTGTGCTACTGAGTAATTGAATTTTAAATTTATTTTAATTTGATTGATAGGTATTGGGGATTGAACCCAGGGGTGGTTTATTACTAAGCCACATCCCCAGCCTTTTCTTTGAGATGAGGGTCTCACTCAATTGCTTAGGGTCTTGCCGAGTTGCCAGAGCTGGCCTTAAACTTGGGATCCTGCCTCAGCCTTCAGAGTTACTGGGATTACAGGTGTGTGCCATCACTCCTAATGCTTTTTAATTAAATTTAAATAGGTCTGTTAATGATGTCCTATCATTGAACAGCATAGATATGGCCTATTGATCTGAAAGTAGAAGTTTTTCACAGAATAAACAAATCTGGATAGTTTATAAAGGGATCTGGAATTGGAAGCTTTTTCTCCAGATTTCCAGTCCACTGTTAACAAACACAGCCAATGTTTCATTTCGTAGGGTCAGATATTTTTTCTGTGGATTTGTTTTAGAGTAAAAATAAGTTTTAATTTAATTTTAATTAATTGTGACAAAATGTTCACAGCTTATTCTTTTATAAGATAATAGGATGAGCCAAGCATGGTGGCACATGCCTATAATCTCAGACACTCAGGAGGCTGAGGTTAGAAGATCGAAAGTTTGAGGCCAGACTTAGGCAGTTTAGCAACTTATTTTTAGACCCCCATCTCAAAATAAAGGGATGGGGTTGTAGCTCAGTAGTAAAATGCCCTTGGGTTCAATCCCTAGTACCAAAAAAAGGGAAAAGATGCCAGGATTTGGGATATTTTGTAGAAAGAAGCCAATGGTAAACTTTGCATTTTGATAGTACATAGAGATTTTATAAAATGATGTGTATTCTCTGACCCAGACATTTCGCTCTTGGGAATTCCTAAGGAAATAATTCAAAAGGAAAGGAAACTATGCTTATAAAGAATATATAAAGTGAAAGTATATATAATCTACTTATCCATTAATTTGAGAATGGTTAAGAATTATAATAAAGTAGATCATTTTAATATAATACTTTGCCACTGTTAAATGTAAGATTTTTTTTACAATTATTTAGAAAATAAATAAAAGAAGTAACACATAATTTTATTCACATCATGTATTAATACACACATAAACTGTAGTTAATACTTGGATGAAATCTGTAAAGAACCACAAGAATGAAAAGAGTGGTCATGTACATGAAGAGAGGGTGAAATTTTAGATGTCTTTTTTCCTTGGTCTTGAAGTTGTTTTAATAACACTTATTTGGAAGTAGGCCATTGAGAACACTTTCCTAAAGGGGGTTTTGCATAGAGTATCTTCTGTGAAATTGAGGTGAGGGCAATAATGATAGCATTTTTTTTTAACCGTTTATTTAAAATATGAAGAAATAAATGAAGCCTTTGGCTGAAAACAGAAAATACTGCAGAGGATAAAATAGTATGGGAATCCTTGAAAATGTCCTGGCTTGGTGGGATGATGGATGTGTTTAGCAAACTCTAATGTTAAGCCTTAGCCCATACTGACTTCTTTTTTGATCCCACAGTTATGTTTCATTTTGTGGATTAACAGAGGTTTTATTTTTGGAGGGAACCAAAATTATCCTAATCTATACTTCTATGCAAATGTTTGCTCAAGAGGACATCATCAGAGGTTTTAGGGGCACTGTGAAAGAGGGGGTATTTTGACAACTGGAGTAATCCAATAAAATGACAGTGCTGCAGTGGTCTTGCCATACCAGTTACTTAATCTATTTTCTAATACTTCTATGAGAATATTTGCTACAGAGGAAGATATCTGTTTCTAAAACTTTGTCTTAGGGCCTGTACAGTTTTGTTGTGAAATGGTTTATTTGAGAATTTTGAGATTTATATATAAAATTTCATGTTTGTTATATTATTTTTTTCTTGATAACAGACTGATCCACTTAACTTTTTAGGTATTTGAGGCCAGAAACTGCACAGGGGATTTTCCTGAATTTCAAGCGACTTTTGGAATTCAACCAAGGAAAGTTGCCTTTTGCTGCTGCCCAGATTGGAAACTCTTTTAGAAATGAGATCTCCCCTCGATCCGGACTCATCAGAGTCAGGTACTGCCCTTGACATTGAGTTAGAAGTGAAAGATCGCCATTTTGAAACTATTTTGTGTTAGTACCAATTATGGATTTATTTTTGTCTTCTCTGTGTTCTTTATATTTTGTAATCTCCAAGTGTAATACCTGGGATAATTGGCGGTTTTGAATAATGGAAGTATGTTTGAATGGAAAGGTAAGAGGTGGGAAATAGCTTAAACTTCTTCCTTGCTCCAAGATCATCTTTTTTCCATGTTCATCATATGTTTTGAGGATGTTAAGCTCTTGATTTTCTGAACCAATTGCAGTTTGGGCAGTGCTGCTTTTTGTGGGGGCAGATGGTGTGGAGTTATGACAAGAGGGTCACTCTAGTCCAGTGCAGACAGCTTTGCTGGAGAGTGTTTCAGTAATCAGTTGGTATTATGGATACAACCTCTAGATATTTGGGGAAGCCTTTAACAAACTTACCCACTTGCCTCTGTTCTAAAAATGTGCTTTTGTCCGTTATATCCAGGGATATGTGGGAAGGCATATAGGCACTGTTCACTTCTACTGTTTAGAAATGTGTTTTGACTTAGTTGTTTATGACTTGAGCTTTTAGTGATTTCTATACATTTTCTTCCTGATGTCATCTCTTAGAGTGACTCATTCTATAAAAAAATAGGTTGGAATAGTCATACTGAACTTTTTTAGGCACTGAAACTATTCTCCTAGTCCCAAGGCACCACCCTTTCCTCTCTTCTTACTTGCTGTAATTATAGACATAGCCATAGCCTGTCCCAGCCACTGACTGCAGATCAAAGTACCCAAGGCACCTGCCTGATCTTGTTAGTCCCACGGTGCCGTCTGTGAGGAAATACCTCTACCTGTTAGCCAAACTGTCTTCAGAGCTGTAGTCCCTTCAGACTTGTGGGTTAGAAATGAGAGATGTCATGGAGGATGTATGTACAACCTAAAGAAAGGGGTGGGAAGGGCCCCTTTTAGGTTTTCATGTAGAAAGAGAGGTAATCAGAAATTTAAGGTATTATGAAAATGAAAAATGTGTGAGATTTGAGTCTGTTATTTCCCAAGGTCTGGGTTTTTTTTTTGTTTTTCTTTTTGTCTTTTGGTTTCTCCTGTTCCAATGGTACCCTGACACGTGCACTTCCCCAGTACTTATACTGACCTTGTCTAAATCTAGTGTTTGGGAGAAGAGTCTGGGGCCTATAGAGTGGGAAAACTAGCTCAGAATTGTGTGATCACAGGGGTTAGTGGGAAATGACTAGTGGCTCATTTCCACTTCAAAGTGTCCTGCCTGGTTTTGACTAGTTTGGTTATGCACATCATCAACATCCCCCGTGGGAGCACCAGGATTGGTTTGTTCAGTGTTAAGATTTCTTCTTGATCAGAGTTATCAGGTGATGAGTCTTTCTGTAGCGGTAATTACTTTTTTTTAAAATAATTATTAAAAAAAAAAAAATACTAACTCTTTCAGAAGTATCAGGTTGCTCATCTGAAGCTTTTTAAAATTTTTTGTGTTTGGTTAGTTCTGTCTTCCTGGCTTCTGTATACAGTCTCTAAACTCATGGATAAGAGACAGAGTTGGTCAAATAAATGTTGCCTCCCGTCTGTGAACTAAGGTTGCCTTTTTTTTCCCAAGATAAATAAGGTGATGTTTTTATATGTACACTGAACTGATTACCACAGATAGACTAATTAAAGTCTCTCTCAGGAGACTGGAATACTTCTCACAAGAATAGTTACCTTTATTTTTGTTGTTTTGGCAGTAAGAATACTCAAGATCTATTTTCTTAGCAAATTTTAAGCATTCAAATTAGAAATCCATTGGATTAGACAAAGGGAAACAAAGGGAAGGGAAGTGGGAGGGGAATAGGAAAGACAGAATTAGTTGGTCATAACTTTCCTAGCCCTATATTTGCATATACAATCAGGGTAACTCCACATCATGTGTAACCACAAGAGTGGTTTATTCTTTGTGTATGTGTATATATATATATATATATATATATATATATATATATATATATAGTATATTCTGCCAATATACACTCTACTGTTATGTATAACTAAAAAGAACAAATTTAAAAAAAATTTTAAGCCTTTATTCCCAAACTGAAATTCTAGATAGACGTCCTAAATATGCCATTTTCATAGCACCGTTTTTGCAGCACCTGTTTTGAGGATTCTGAGTAGGGCCTTTAATTTATCTGCCCCACATGAGGATGTGCAGTTCCTGTCAGCCCAGGTACAAACTGTGCAGACAAACACCACATTTGTCCCTCACATTGCTTTGTGCACAGATGTTTGATAGTTGTTCAAAGATGATTAAGACATAGGTGCTACAGGACTAAATAAGGGGTACCATTAAAAAATAAAATTCAAAAAATAAAGCTCTTTTGCAGTGCGTTTCGTGTGTTTTTAGGACCCATTTAAGAATTTTATATTGCTTCTAAAACATCTGAAGTAGTCTTGAAAGTACACCAGTAAATGTGATTTGTTGTTTTTAAAAGAAGAGAGGTTTGATTTTGCCTCATACAATTACCTCCCAGCACCTCATCTCCCCCTGCAATAGCTATTAAATTGCCATTCAGAAAAATCTTTTTGAGAAGCCATTACTTTGTGCATATTTATTTCATCGTTATGCATTGAGCTTGATGTTGTCTTGTTCAATTTTTGTCTGCTGTCCTTTGCCATGAATAACACTTTATTTAAGAAGCTCTTACTCTAAAGAAACCATCTGCATAGTGCCGTTATCATGTGTAGAGCAGTTAAAAGAATAAAAGAAACCAAACAGCTATAAAAGCTAAAGAACCATTTCAGTCCACTTTTAATTTCCCATTCTTTGAAAAGTCAATATTGGTTGCTTCATTTAGAGTGTATTTATAAAGACTTACTGATGCTTTAAGAAAAAACATTTTATTTGGATGTCACTACTCGATATCTCACGTATGTCTGCATGTGTGTGTGTGTGTGTTGGGGGAGATATTAAGAATCAAACCCTGGACCTCTAAACTACTAGGCAAACACTCTACCACTGAGCTACATCCCTAAGTCTTTTTATCTTTTTTTTCAAGACAGGGTCTTTCTTTAGTACCCCAGGCTGGTCTCAATCTTGAGCTCCTGCCTCAGTCTCCAGAATAGCTAGGGTTATAGGCATATACCACCATGGCCAGTTGTAAATTTAAAATTTGTTATTAATCTGCCTTTTAAAAATTGTTTTCAGTTAAAACTAACCCCATCTTTTTGGATTTGGTTAGGTGGAAGAAATCATTATTTGAGAGAAGTTTATGGTTATTTAAAATAGTGAATTAAAAAGTTTAATTTTATTATTAATATTGCTTTTATTTTCAGTGTTAAGGATTAGATCCAGGACCTTGTGCATTCTGAGTACATGCTCTATCACTGAACTACACCCCTAGGCCAGTTTTTAATGCTTTTAAAAATAACCAGGCTGGGGATGTTGCTCAGTGGTAAAGCATTTGCCTAGCATCTGTGAGTCCCTGGGATTGATCCTTAGTTACTTCAAAACAAACAAGCAAACACAATTATGTAGACAAACCCAATCAAAACATTTTTTTGTTCCTTCCCTTAAGAAACCATTTTTTTTTTTTTTTTTTTAATTTTAGTAATAAGCTATTCCTAGAGTCGGGGCCTTTATCAGTATAGAATGCATTTGAAAATAGGGGCCTTGTTTAGTGTTTTTTAGTTAAGCATGCAGATTTTATCCCTTATATTTTTGTTTTCAGAGAATTCACAATGGCAGAAATTGAGCACTTTGTAGATCCCATTGAGAAAGACCATCCCAAGTTCCAGAATGTAGCAGATCTTTACCTTTGTTTGTATTCAGCAAAAGCCCAGGTCAGCGGACAGTCTGCTCGGAAAATGCGCCTAGGAGATGCTGTTGAACAGGTAAGATGCAGGAGTAATTCAGATATTGCCAGTACAGGGTTTGCAGGGCTTACCAAGTTCTTTTTGTACTGGCTGATAAAATATTTTATTTTAGCAGTCATATTTTTATACAGTCATTCATTTTATATTTTGTTTGTTTGCAGTGCTGGGGATCAAACCTAGGGTATTGTGCATGCTAGGCAAGTGCTCAGCCACTGAGCCTTGCTCCAGTCCCTACACAGTATTTGTTTTTATATAGAATTCTTATACAGTATTATCACAATGAGGGAAAAATCACCCGAATATCCCAGTTTCTGAATTGTGGGGCTAAACACACACAAAAAAAGTTTAGCAGAGTGATATTGGGAAATTGAGCTTTGTTTAAATTGTGCCTCACTGATCCACTTTTAACATTCTGTGTAACTGTGAGGGAGATAGATTTTGGTTCAGGAAAGCAAGGCTGCTGGATTCTAAGCTCTTCTGCATTACCCATATCAGTTGGTGATAAGGCCTTGGAGGTAGCAGAATTTCTCTAAATATTCTCCAGGAGATAAGAGGGGGTGAAAAAACAGTAGCTGCTTCCTGGACGACTTGCCTTCAGACCATTGAGCTTCCTGGCCTTGAAAACGTTAAAGTTGAGGCTGGATGATAACTTGCTACCCATTTTGCAGAGAGAATCTCTACAGTGGTGAGAGATGGGGCTAGATGATTTCTAAGATTCTTCCAGTATTAAAATCATAAGATTACATGTATTGAATGGGGTTTGCAGATTTCAATGGGTAGGAATACATTAAAATCCCTTTAAAATGCATTATTAATTTTGTGTATCTTTTTTCTTTCCTTCCTCCATGCTTACTTGCTTATTTATTTAGGGTGTAATTAACAACTCAGTATTAGGCTACTTCATTGGCCGCATCTACCTCTACCTCACGAAGGTTGGAGTATCTCCAGATAAACTTCGCTTCCGGCAGCACATGGAGAACGAAATGGCCCATTATGCCTGTGACTGTTGGGATGCGGAATCTAAAACGTCCTATGTAAGTAGAATGGAATGTTTTTTACTCTGGTTTCCACATTGTTAACTTAAAAAATCTGTTATCACAGTTGTGCTTTGTGGACTTAAAGTCATAATGGAACAAAGAAAAGAGATCTTTTCCTGAACAAAACAGCAAAAGTAGTCTTCTTATGAGGAGCGGGCTGTTCTGTGTCACAGGAGGAGCTGCTTGGAGACACAGATAGCTTCTTCAGACAGATAGAAAAGATTGATGGTGATGGGGCAGTGCTGGTGTGTGTGAGTTTGGTGCTGTCCAGTGTTATTGGTGACCTCTCTGAGTGAAGCTAAGATGGGGTGGCTTCCTGATGTCAGGAATCCCAACAACTGTTAGAAATGCTGGTAGGGTGATTAAAGAAAGTTATAGTACTCTTAGATTAGAGAGCTGTTTGGTAGTTTGAGGAGATATACTAGTAGATTCTCATCTCATTTAAGAACTGCCTTTTCTCTAAAAATTCCGACAAGATGTCTAGGTTACCTCTGCATTGTACCCTCCCATGCTTCAGTATGTGAACATTAGTACTAAACTTAGGAATGAAAGGCATTTGAATATAGAAGATTCTTTCTGTGTTATTGGCAGTGGTAATAAGCTGATATCCAAAACAAGGACCCTGAGAATCTTTTGTCACATCCCTTATTGGATGTTCTTGAGTTCTTCTCTAGAGAGAGGTGGCTTTAGCCTGGGATCATTGGGTTAACCCAGAGTCATGGGTTTTAATTTGTAAACTGGCTTTTTTTTTTTTTTTTAATGGATTCCTTTTTTTTTTTAATTAAAAGTAAAAATAGTCATGTTAAAGTATGATTTCTTTTTACAAGGAAAAAATAATTCTGAAGACTTATACATTGCACGCTTGTCCCCCAAAGGGCTTTGTGTCTCTTCTGTATATTTATAAATTTTTCTATGAAGGCAAACATTTTCTGTGAAGGATCAAGTAGTTAATATTTTTGGTTTGTGGGCCCTGTATGGTCTCTGTTGCATATCTTCTTGTTGTTTTGCAACCTTAGAAATGGTAAATGCCATAAGCTACCAGGCCTTGGTATGTCTGAGTTAGATTTTTTTTCCTCCTCCTTTTTTTTTTAAAAATATTTATTTTTTTTAGTTTTCGGCGGACACAACATCTTTGTATGTGGGGCTGAGGATCGAACCTGGGCCGCACACATGCCAGGCGAGCGCGCTACCGCTTGAGCTACATCCCCTCCTCCTCCTTTTTTTGCAGTACTGGGGATTGAACCCAGTGGTACTCTGCCTCTGTGCTACATCCCCAACCTTTTCTGTGTTGAGACAGGGTCTCAAGTTTTGCTAAGGCTGACCTCAAACTTGCAATCTTCCTGACTCAGCCTCCCAAGTAGCTGGAGTTTAGGCATGTGCCTGCACCTGACTTCTAGATTATAAACACATTTGCATTTATAAGTGCGTAATAATATGCATATCTCTTATAGTGGCTGTTATTGATGTTGTTTTAAATATATTCTTTTTCCTTTGTGGAATTAGGAAAGAATATAATCAGTTAGGTTTTTCTTATCTAATTTTTTTTAGCAAGCTTGCTTGACATATGCCAAAATTTTATGTAGTATCTCAGGAGTATAAGTATCATTAATTTCTTTAATTTTTTTTATTTTCTGGGATTTCTTTTTATTTTCAGATTAAACAACAACAAAAAAATTTTTCCTTTTGTACAAGAGAAGATCATTTTTGTGAGGCTAGTAGGTACTTTGTCCAGAGAGAATAGTGGGTTTTGCCCAACTCATTTTGATACTGATTACAAATTTGAACCAATTCTACATGTTTTGTCTATGCTTACATTTAATTTTGGTAATTAACTCCTAGAATGTATTAGTTTAGCCCATTGTTGAGATAGGGCAATGTAAATCTCTGGAAAATAAAGACTACTTTGTGTACAATATTAGTTATACTTTCTAGATTTGTTAGCTCTGTGAATTGTAAAACTATTCCCGTTTCAAAAATTTATAAAATCAAATTGGAAATTCTATGATTGAATATCCTACAATATTTGAAAAGGGCTTATACTGTGCATGCATTTGTGAACAAACTCAATGTAAGCAATAAATGTTTTTTATCAATTCTGTTGTCTTAGGGCTGGATTGAGATTGTTGGATGTGCTGATCGTTCCTGTTATGACCTCTCCTGTCATGCACGAGCCACCAAAGTCCCTCTAGTTGCTGAAAAACCTCTAAAAGAACCCATATCCTTTCTGGTCACTGCATACTCAGGCTTAAGTGCAAACATCTTGCCAATATATAAGTTCCAGTCTGTACTTCATTCTGTGGGTGAATGGAGAAGTTTTGGAGTTATGGTAGTATTATGGTTTGGATCTGGAGTGTCCCCCAAAGGCTCATGTGTTGAAGGCAGTGCAGTAATATCATATCCAAAGGTAAGGCTTTTAGGAAATGATTGGATTATGAGGACTCTGGCCTCATTAGTGGGTTAACCTATTTGATAGGATAATAATTTTAATGAACTCCTGGGAGGAGGTAGAAACTGTAGGCAGTGGGCATGGTTGGTGGAAGTACGTCATGCTTTTGGGGACTGTATTTTATCACTGGCCTCTTCTTTACTCTCAGAGCAATGGATCGAGTCCATGGACGATAGAATGAAACCTCTGAAACTGTGGACCACGATGAACTTCTCCTTTAAATTGTTTATGTCAGGTGATTTGGTCACAGCAATGAAAAGATGACTAACGTTTGTTTAAACCTGTTAGTTATATTGCCCTCATTGCTTCTTTCCTATTTTCTATACTTGTGGTCTGATACGGAAAGTCAGTATTTGACCTTTAGAAGAAGCACATTCAGAAAAATGCTCTGAACATCTTTCAGAGTGTTGACACATTTTCTGTTTTGTTTGAGGTTACATTTTCCAATACCTAAACCTGTGGACCCCTATGTAGAGTGCATCTGGTAAATAATTGTTCTGTGAAAAGATGATTGCCATTTTATGGTAAATAAAATAATTTAGCTTACATTGTTCGTGTATTAGCAAAATAGAAGTTTTCTTTCTTCCTTTGTGTCTTTCTTTTGTATTCAGGATTGAACTCAGTGGTGTTCTACTTCTGAGCTATGTCCCCAGCCCTTTTTGTTTTATTTTGACAGGGGGTCTTGCTAAGCTGCTGAGGCTAGTCTTGAACTTGTGATTTTCCTTCCTTAGCCTCCCAAATTGCTGGAATTACAGTCGTGTGCCACTGTACCTTGCTATAAGTTTTCTTATCAGAGGCTGAGGATGTGATCTGTGAACTGGTTTCTTAGGGTAGGCCAGTGACGGGAAATAGACCTTGTTGTATTTGGCATTTTAGAAATGAATTAATTGTTACCCAAAGTTTTTGTGTTATGGATTAAATTATATTGCCAATTAGGTATAATATTCCTTTTATCTCAGTATAATTGAAAAATTCTATATTGGTGGTGTTTACTTATTTTTAAGTGAAATTTGTTGAAGTGATTTTGGGGATAGTTGTTTCATTTTGCACTTAAAATCAGCCTACATAGGATCTATACTGGAGAACTGGTGATGTTTTAAGTTAATGACTGACTTCAAGATCATTTTCCATAGTACTGAGGCAGTGTTTTTTGTGATCCTTGACTACTCCATACAAAACAGTTAATGTTGTTCAGTTTGAACCCAATAAGGGAGCAGTTGGTAAAGCGTACAAAAAAGATGCAAAGCTGGTGATGGAGTACCTCGCCATCTGTGATGAATGTTACATTACAGAAATGGAGACACTACTGAATGAGAAAGGGTAAGATTTAAGATGTTCACTTTTCACTGGGCTCCAGTCATATGTCCTCTCTGCCTGGTTCTGAAAATTAGGGTGATATTAGTTTCACAAGAAATGTTTTGCAGGTAAGTGCTGCTTGTGGCTACATTTAAAGAACTGCCTTTGCTAGGATTTTGGCATTATGGCCTGGTAATGATTTGAAATAGATGGTAAAGATCTTTTTCTTTTCTAAAGATTTTCTTAGAGAAGGAGACTTGTCCAAAGTAGTTTCTAAGGAAGGAGTAGAAGTTATAGCTCCTGTCTCAAAAGTAACTGTTCTGTTTTTGGAGAGCTGGAGTTCTTTCTGTGAATTGTTTTAGGCATAAAAATAAAAACAGTAGTGAAGAGTCAGTAAAATCCAACACTAAACAGTGTAAAATTTCCAGTATCTGGCAAGTAATAAAGTTATACACCCAAGAAAGCAGGAAAATATGACTCAATGACGAGGAAAAGTCAGTTAAAACATACAGAAATAACACACATGCTATGATAAATATATAAGGATTTAAAAATAGTTATTGTAAGTACATTTCATGATATAAAGGACATAAAGGGAAACATGAATGTAGTAAATGAGAAGTGAAAATATATGTTAAAAAGAACCAAATGGAGCACCAACAGGTAATATCTCAAATGAAAATTGTGCTGGACAGAATTAACAGTAGATTAAACATCGTAGAAGAAAAATCATTGAACTTAAAGGCATAGCAACAGAAGCTATTCAGAATAAAGTGTAGAAAATAAGAGACTGAAAAAACATCCTGTGAGACAGTATTAGGCAGTTAATATGTGAAATTGAGAGTCACAGAGAGATGGAATATGTAGAAAAAAATATCAGATGAAGCCAGACATGGCCGTGCTTGCCTGTAATCTCAGCAACTGGGGAGGCTGAGGAAGAAGGATCACAAATTTGAGACCAGCTTTAGCAACTTAACAAGACCCTGTCTCAAAAATTAAAAGGGCTGAGGATGTGGTGCACTAGTTAAGCACCCCTGGGTTCAATCTCCAGTACCTTAAAAAAAAAATAGATGATATGGTAGCAGAAACATTTGTAGTCTCTCATAAATGCGCATTTTTTCAGAGTAACTTTAAACATCATTGTATTGTTTTTTGTATAGCCCTCCAGCTAAGAATGGTTTTTGCATTTTCAAAGGGTTTTCTTTAAAGACAAAAAAAAAAAAAAAAAAACCAAAACCAAATCAGATCAGATCAAAACCCTAACAAAAAAACCCCAAATTAGAAAACACAAGAGATCACAATTTGTGCACCCTTCTCATTTAGGCTAAGTGAAAGAATCCTTACACAAAAGATGGTATGTGAAACTCTAGGAAAGACAAATCCAGCTTAGAATGCTGGAATGCAGAAAAGTGAGTGGTTGGTGAGAAGTTGGGAGGACAGATGGGAGAGAGACCCAAGGGAACCTTTGGGGCCTTGGTGGAAGATGAGCATTTGCAAGTTGAAGATAAAATTATCCTTTTTAGTAGAAAGATGTTTAAACATTTCTGTTCTTCTAGAATTAACATCTGTTTATGCTCCATCATCATCAAACCTATCGATATAACACTACTTAGATATCATCCACAACAAGACAGTTTGCTTTTATTGATTCTCAATAATGACCATCTCCTTGCAAATCCTGCCCTTTTAGATAGCTGTTAGCTGTGTAGATAGCTGTTATCTGCATGTACACTGTACAGACACTGTACACACAGAATACCTGTAACAGTGTCTGCAGAGGAGCCTTTAGTGCATGCATTCACAAACTTTAGACAGAATACTAAAACCAGAAGAAATCCCTGAAACCCATGCAGATGAACATGAGATAATCATTGGTAGAAATTAGCAAAATGAAATTGAACCAAAAAAATAAAAGCATTTGTGTGCACTAACTACATAGCTTCAAGGCAACCGCATGAGGGCGCTCTTTCTCAGCACTGAACTGCTCGAAGGCCAGAGAAATCCAAATTGATCTTAGATGAGTGAGAAATACCTTACAAGCTGAAATACAGGTATTGCTTGAGGTGCTTTATAAAGATGAATTCTTGTACCCTGAAACTGAATGGGCATATCTCAGGACATGAACACATGGCAGCCAGTGATTTTTTGGGGGGAAATAATACTTTATATTGACACGTGAAACAATTGTTAAACTTCTTTTAAGCAGATCTTCATTAAGTGTCAGTCTATTTTGGAAATGGTGTGGCAGTTTTAAGACTATTTCTGCAAGACGACAAGCTGGTCTATTTCTGCAAGATGACAAGCTGGTTCATTTTTAACATTTGTTGAGAACAGTGGTCATTTACTAGCAGGCAGGCACATTTTTGACATATCTCTTATTTTTAAAATGATTTTTTTTAAAACGCTGTTATTTATTTAGCCTTGATCTCAAAACCAGAGGAATTTGTCATTAAGTCACTAGTGGAATTTTTAAAGCTAGTCCAATTTGTGAGCATTTCCTCAGAATCCAGTTTGATGTTATTGTTGAGATAATAATTAGGTATTCCTTATGAAATAATATGGATTTCTGGAGAGTTGACCAGGTTCTATCGTACTTAAAATGAGAACAGTTTAGCAGTCTGAAAAACTTTAAATTGAGGCACGAGGTTGCATATTTTAATTAATATATAGTGTGGTTTTTTGTTTTTTGCAGGGAATTCACTATTGAAACGGAAGGGAAAACATTTCAGTTAACAAAAGACATGGTCAGTGTGAAGAGATTCCAGAAAACACTACATGGTAAATTTATGAAAATAGTAAAGAGACAAATATTGCTCCTGAATTAAAAAAAAAAAAAAAAAGTCGTACGACATAATTTTATAGAAATTTTGAAGAGAAAAATTGTGGCATTAGCCACAGCCATAAATTTTGTGACTTTAAGACATTTTTTTTTTAACATAATTGTACTCCCATTTAAAAAATAATGTATAATACTGCCTTTATACTTCCTGTGGCTTGGGGTTCATTTGAAGAATATTTTTGATTAAGTTTCTTTTGTGGGAGTAGTGAGTTTGGGGACTTATTTTAAGGACAATTCCTCTTGTTTTTTAAGAAAAAGAGGGAACTCACATCTGTCACCCTGGGTCATCTTTGGCAAAACAACTTTTTAAAAGGTTGTTGAGGCTAGTGATCTCTCATGCTTTTTTAAAAGCTAAGAAGATTTTATTTGTATGTTTATTTTTTTAAAGAATAAATTCTATGAATTGGGCAGTATTTTGGAATACACATGAAGGATGATGGTGGTTTTTTGAGTGTTTGAAAAACTGCTACTCTGGAGAGAGCAGGCCTCTCTTTCCATGTGTTCATGCCTGCCTTCTTGCCAGGCCTGAGCAAGCAGGTGTGGGAAGAAGCAGGGGCTCCTCATGCTTTGGTGCTTTAGCCATCATCCTGGCAGTTGTTTCAGAGCTGTGGTTCCTTATTAGGCTGCCATGGAAGAGTGGGCAGAAGAATACTGTAATTATATTTCTAAAATATATTCTCAGTCTTTATCACAGACCAAAGAATATCCTAGCTGGGGCACAGTGGCCCATGCCTGTAATCTCAGTGCCTCAGGAGGCTGAGGCAGGAGGACTGTGGTCAAGTGCCCCTGTGTTCAATCCCCTGTAAACCTGCATCACCCCCCACCCCCCCGCAAAAAAAAAGAAAGAAAGAAAATCCTCTCTTTAGAACCCATGAGCTTTTGGTCCTACTTATTATGTCTAAAACATAAATTCCCCATTGTCATAGGTTAACTTTAAACCTTAATGGTACTTGGTGCTTTCTTTTCAAATAGTAGTAATTATTAATTCATCTCTTGGGTTTACCACAGGTGTGTCTGATCTGTGGGAAGTGCCCCGGGGCCCCATAGAATGTGTTCTTTCCATGGGATGCTTCTCCCTGGGCAGGCTCTCTTCCTTTCAGGGCCTCCCGGGGGAGAACTTGGAGATATAATGCCAGTAACTTGGCTCTGAATGAGTTCTCACTAAGATTACAAGCTTAAAAAGTGAAAGATAGGCCATGTTATACTGGTTGCATGTAATAATTGTTTTTATTAATTTTGTCAGTGATGGTGATGGGTTTTTAATTGTGTCAAAGTCTTAATGAAAACTCTTCATTTTTGATGCTTTCTGTAGAGGCAAGGCAGACAGTAGAGTCAGATGGTACTTGCTTTCATTTATAGCTTATTTATTGGGGAAGGAATGCTCCTGTCAAGTTTCATTTTTAATGCTATATGAACAAAGAATTAAATTTTGTGCAGATTTCCTTTACTTCAACTTTTTCCCCCAAAGTGACAATATTCCTACCAGGAAATAGCTTTTTTTTTTTTTTTTTGGTGGTACTAAGGATTGAACCCAAGGGCACTCTACCTCTGTATTACATCCCCAGCCCTTTTAATTTTTTTGAGACAGGGTCTTTATCTGTTGCCAAAGCTGGCCTCAAGCTTGTGATCCTCCTTCCTTAGCCTCCTGAGTAGTTGGGATTATAGGTGTATGCCACTATGCCTGTTGGAAAATGGCTTTTATGAATGTTCTGCTTTTTGCCATGATGTAGAGAGATCAAAATCCATCTAGAGTAGAGATATATGTAGTGCTAAAAATTGTTTAGCGAGGATCCAAAATGTATTATTTGGTATTTGAGAGAATGTCATTGAATTTTTCTTATACAGTGGAAGAAGTTGTTCCAAGTGTAATCGAACCCTCCTTTGGCCTGGGCAGGATCATGTATACTGTATTAGAACATACCTTCCATGTACGAGAGGGAGATGAGCAGAGAACGGTAAGCTGTCCTGTGTGGTGTGCTCTTCCTTTGGAGTGTCAGAAAATAAAACTTATTGAAATACATCAATAAGACAAGAATGATCCATTAGTTATTATTTACTGTCATATGCTAGTGATGTGTGCTCTCATCTTTGTTTAACTCTTTACAAAACAAAGTACTTTCATTCTGAGTTTTAGCATGTGGTTATTCCGGAAGCCATTGTTGTAGTTGCCTGGTGCTCCTAGTTCTAAGAACAAATATGGGTAACTGTATTGCATTGGTGGAGGGAATGGTATTTTCTGGATATACTCATTTTCAGGAAATTGGGAATGATGAGAAATCTCATAGAATTGGACAAAACCACCAAACTGTGTCTATATACTTGTAAAGCATTCAAGGGAACTCTTTTGTTACTGTCTAGGGGTGCTGGGTTCATTGTCTCTATTCAGCAAAGAATTTAAGAACAGGACACAGAGATAGCAAGCAAGAAGTAGATTTGTTGCAAAAGCAACAGATACAGAGATAGACTTCTCCCAAGAGAAGGAGCCCCAGAGCTGGGAATCCTGTGGGGGAAATTTTGGCCTGTTTTTTTAATGGTTTCTAGAATTTCCTCCTTTCCTTATCTCCTCCCTTGTCCACACACTCCTCACTACTATTGATTGGTACCCCCTTTTCCATGCATCTGTTTTTGTTTTACTATTGGATCCTCCGCTTAGGAATACTGGTGTGGAAGTGTCTGTCTGACTGGGTCCCCTGTTTGTGTCCATGAACAGGAAGTTGACCTCATCAGAACACCCTCTCCATGCTCCTTTGTTCTGCCCCTGCCCCTGACCTCCTCACTCACCATCTTTCCCTGACTGCCTGAGTCCTTCTGTATCTCCCTTACTTTCAAATTGCATCAAATTGTCTGGCATACTTTTGGACTAATTATGTAAATTCCTAGGTTCTATTCCATTGATTTCAATTTTTTTAGGCCTGAGACCCAGGGATCTGTGGGATTTTGTGTTGTTAAATAAGAATCACGTACAATTCCAGTGTGTGGGTCTGACAGGCCATAAGTCAGGCAATATCTGGGAGATAGCTTTCCTGGTGTTCAGAGTGGAGATAGATGTTTATGAGAAGTCTCATCAGCTCCCGCAAGTTTAGTTTTGGTTCTGATGCTTTTGAGTCATGGCTCCATGCCTTTCACTTTTATCTTCTCATTCTGCCTTACCTCATCTTTCTCACCTCTGCTCTGCTTGCAGAAATTATATTCCTTTAATTTCTAGGGGGAGGGTTTTAGGCAAACTACTCAGAAGTGGCTTAAAAGGAGAGAGTGTATATATTAAATAAACTGAAAGAAATAGTGTAATTTGCTTGACCATTGTAAAGCTGAGCACGAATGTAATGTTGAACCTCAACTCTGATTCATTCCAGGGCATTTAACCTTGAGGAATAAACTGGTGAGCTGTAGGTGCCAGTGTTTTTAAAAGGTCTGGCACACTATTGTAATATGTAGCTAATAAAGTTGCTCTTTTAATCTCTGCCCTAAAGTTGCATCTTCATTTCCTGACATGAAGGAATAGTTCCTCATTCATTGGGCAGATACTAAGAACCTGGGCCGGGCAGCAGCCATACAAGTGTAAGCCTTGGTTCTTTTTGAGGAATGATGATATGTGTAACTGAGGTATTCTTTTTAGATGTCAAGTTTGCTTCATGCTTTTCCTGATTATTTTTCTAATAAAAAGGGTTTTAAAATATCTTTTAGCTGTTCCTTTGAATCTAACAATATTTATATAACTGGAGCTTTAAAAGACATTTCATAAAGGCTAAATAGGCATAAATTAGTTGCAGTGTTTTATGAATTGCATAGAGTCCCATATTCTCATGAAGAGAAATTTGATTAGGCTATGGGAAGCCAAAAATGTTTCTAAATTATTAGCACCTAGTCTCATGATCCATTTGCCTATAAATTTGGTATTGAAACATTGCTAGTGAAGTTCAAGAAATTATTTCCTATAAAAGCAGGCCTTCTCTCTCAAATTAAATAGAATTATCATATCACAGGATGGAGGAGGAGAGAGAATTCTAGCATTCTGTGATGTGGGCAGCCTTGTTACTGGAGCACAAAGTTCACTTACAGTGGAATATTGGTCATTGCTTGGCATTAAAGTTTAGTTAAGCTTTAATGCCAAAGGGGCGCCAAATAGGAATCTGTGTCATTCTCATTTTGCTCTACTGAGGACTGCACCCACGGGTACTCCAGCACTGACTTGCATCCCTAGACTTTTTAAATTTTTTGAGACAGAGTCTTGCTTATTTGCCTTGACTGGGCTTGAACTTGGTGATCCTCCTACCTTAGCTTCCTGAATTGCTGGGATTACAGATGTGTGCCACTGCTCCAGGAGTTGTCAGTGCAGTGGTCTTGTGAATTAGAGAAAATGGTAGAGATCGGCTTTTAGGTAGAGAAACTAAGGTTCAGAAAGAATTTACCAAGATCACCCAAATTCAAAGCTACAGTGAATTTTTTTGATTCTGGTTCTCCTGTTGTTTCTCTTTATAACACTGTTTTTCATGCCATGTTTTCTGGCATTTCGATAGTGAAATTATGCTTGGACACCCACTGTGTGTAATGTCTTATGGTTTGGGACATTGACATTTAGATATTTATAAACTAATAAGTTTGGATTTATTTCTTTTTAAACCTTCCAGTTCTTCAGTTTCCCCGCTGTGGTTGCTCCATTCAAATGTTCCGTCCTTCCACTGAGCCAAAACCAGGAGTTCATGCCATTTGTCAAGGAATTATGTAAGCAAATCCAATTGGGTAATCTCCATGGGAACACCATCAAGTAGACTAGATTTTGGGAAATGTATCATTTATTTCAATAAAAGTATAGATTGAATAAGCATAAATCTAAGTGATTTAGCTTCTGCTCCTATTTCTAAAAGAATGTGCTTTTCAAGATGTTTTATTCCAGCATTGAGTGAGTCACAGTAGGACTCAAGAGTCAGATTTAGTGGCTTCTCATGAAGCCCTTCTGCTCTCTTCATCAGGCAGCCTGAGTGAAGAGTAGCAGCTCCAATGTATCTACAGCCACTGAGTCCATGGCACTGAACTGGACCCAGGTGTCATCTGATGCTGCCCATGTATTTCAGAGTAGGGAGGCAGAAGAATCCCTTGAACTCCTCAGGGCCATGCATATGAAGGTAGTGGAGTCAGGACCTGCCTTCTGGCCTGGTACCTTGATCAGCCCATACCCCACAGCTGTGTCAGACGTAGATGAGAGGAAACACTTGGACTCCAGCAAGGGGTTTATTCATCATCTTGGATTTTTCTTTCCTTCATAAGTGGAATTTGTTTCTCTCTTGTCTTGATTCTTTTTACAAGTTTCCTGAGCTTGTAAGAAGCATTCAGATGATGTCAGAATTTACTCTCTCATTTTTTTATAATTTATTTTATTTATTTTGGACAGCGGAAGCCCTGACTAGGAATGGTGTGTCTCATAAAGTTGATGATTCCTCTGGGTCAATTGGGAGGCGCTATGCCAGGACTGATGAGATTGGGGTGGCTTTTGGCATCACCATTGACTTCGATACAGTGAATAAAACGCCTCACACTGCAACGCTGAGGGACCGAGACTCCATGCGGCAGATAAGAGCAGAGGTAATTGGTCTTCTTTTTGGCAGTTTAGTCTTAGGAATGAACACTACTTCCTATTGGTGTGAGTTGGATTTCGATGTATTTATGCTCCCTTTCCTTTCTTTTTTTCTTTATAATTTTATTGATAGACTTGTATCAGACAATGCCCAGATCCCCAAATCTGTTTGGCTTAATTATGAAAGTATCCATTAGTACCTCTGTAATATTTTATAGCCATTTAGATTGCTCTGGGCTCATTCTCCATCTATTTGCTTTTATAGTTGTTTGTTTACTAGGTGAGAGAAGTGTGATCCCCAGAAGCTGTTGCCATAGTTTTATTGGCAGGCTTCTGGGGGCTTAGACATTTTTATCTTTATATTTCTATGTTAGTCCATCCGAAACAGAGAGTAATGTTTCAGAATTTTAGTTAATAGAAGGGAATCATGGACTGGGACAAGCACAGAAGGGGAATGAGCATGGTAAGGAAAAGGACAATCAGGCCCACGCCTGTAATCCCAGCGGCTCAGGAGGCTGAGGCAGGAGGATCGCGAGTTCAAAGCCAACTTCAGCAAAAGTGAGACTCTGTCTCTAAATAAAAAAAATACAGAATAGGGCTGGGGATGTGGCTTAATGGTCGAGTACCCCTGAGTTCAATCCCGGTTACCATCCCTCCACGCCCCTACCTCCTGCAAAAAAAAGGGGGAAAGTACAAAGTGGCCACTTTAATGGACAATTGCCTGGCTTAGAACAGGTTTTTAGTTATGTGCTCAGCTTGATAGAGAGTAATGAGGAAAATACAAAACTGCTTTTTTTCCAAAGGAGTTTATGATCTACTTCACATGTCATGGATTTCTAGCTTGTCTTTTTGCAAACAACCAGATTTGGCTACTCAGCACCTGCATTCCCATGTCTGTGGTTCTCAGAGAGTGGTCCCTGGACCAGCAACATCAGTATCACCTGGGAATGCAGTAGATCAGCAGAATCTCTACCCTCAACCTATTAAATCAGAAACAGGAAGTTGTAGAGGGAGAGGAGAAGGCAGGGGAGGTGTTAACAAGCCCTGTACGTGATTCTGATGGCACTCAAGCTTGAGGACCACTGCTGTGTGGCAGCCAGTGTTCACTTACGCCTGAGGAACAGCAGGCTCGCCTGACTCCCTTCAAACATGGTACTTGGTTGACTCTTCTTAATTAAGAGGTCAGATGTTAAGAGCTCCTGTTCTTAGAATTAAATTTAACACACATATTTCTTTCTTTTCTTTCTTTTTTTTTTTTTTTTTTGTGGTGCTAGGGACTGAACACACAGCCTCAGACATGCACATGAAGTCATTTCAATTGAACGTGGAGATTTAGAATAGCGAGAAAGGCCTTGTGGCAGAATCGAGTTATCTAGGGGAGTTCCTGGGCTTTGTGAGCCCGAGGAAGAGCATGAATCCAGACCTGGGAGAAGAGTGAGTGTGATTAAGTAAAGGACTCATGGGGATGACAGGAAACATCATGAAGGCCCAGCTTATAAAAGGACCTTGTCATATCCACGTTGTTTCAGCTCCATACTGTGCACTACCTCCTGATTTCAGGGTAGACCCTCCTTTTGAAAATCTAAGTAAGTTGGTTGCTACTTGGATTTCTTTTTCCTTTTCCCCCAGGTCTCTGAACTGCCCAGTGTTGTCCGCGATCTGGCCAATGGCAGCATCACGTGGGTTGATGTGGAGGCCAGGTATCCTCTTTTTGAAGGGCAAGAAACTGGCAAAAAAGAAACAATCGAGGAATGAGAAAAACCTTGGCAACTTTTGACAGCTTGTTCTAAATAAAAAAATAAAATAATTCTTATCACGTCCACTTTACCAAAACAGCAGCATTGTTATTACTCCCAGGAACTGTATTGTATCCTAGTGACTGCCTGATTTTACCCCCACAATTAAAGTTGAAGGAATTCTGAACAGTTTATAATTCATTGGTCTGTGTTTCCACTTTTTCAACAAAGCTACTTCTCCCATCAGACATGCTTATGGCTTAATATTAGACATGATTAATTTGCTTTAAAAATCAACAGCATAATTTATTGGGATATAATTTACATACATAGATTTAGCCTGTACTAAGTGTAATTCACTGCTGTTTAATAGATTTACAGAGCTGTGCAACTGCCACCTCAATCCAATTTTAGAACATTGCCACCACTCCAAAAACTCACATGCCCATTTACTATCATTTCCCATTCTAGCCGAAGCTCTGAGGAACCACTAATCTACTTTTTGTGTTTATAGATTGGCCTTTTCTATTTTTTCTTTTTCCGACAAAGTGATGCATGGTGCTAGAGACAAGAGTGACTTCTGGAAAAGGCTGAAGTGGGGCTAGACAGCAGGAGCTGTGGGTGGGAGGCCTCAGCGTGCCGGTGTTGGCGTTGGGGCCCTATGTGTGGGTCACGGGAAGTGGTGAGTTGACAGAAACACCCCCTATTTTGAGGTGTGCTTCATTCTTGGCTTCACTGTAGTCCTGGGAACCGTTGGGTTCCTGATGCTAGAGAAGCACCATCTGTCTTGTCCAACTTAGCACTTCTCAACCATCATTGCATCTTGATTCTGGAAGTTTTTTACTTAGTCTTTAAGGTATTTTACTATTATTGTATTTTTGTACAGAACATTCAGAAGGTATGTTTATTTTTAAGGAAAAAAGTCAAGAGGTTGCAAATTTGAGCAGCTCTATATTTGCAGAGTTTGAACCTTATCTAGTAACTAGTATCCTAACTTCCTGCCACAGGTGCTGGGAGGGGAGTGGTGGCCTCCAGAAAGCTTTTCTTTGTCTTGGGTATAAAGAGCAATCAAAGCTGTGATATCTTAGATGCAAAGTAAGAACAGGATTCTTTCTTGCATCTCATCTCTGGTGATGCCTATCACAGTGCTGTACATAGTAGGTTTTTAATAAATAGTCCACGGATGAGTCTTTTGCAGCAATAACTTTTTGATCTAACTCAAGCCTTAGCTAGGCAAATGCTCCATCACCGAGCTACACCCCAGTTTCCAGAGTCTTGAACAAACCTCTGTAGGAAGAAAACTTATTCTTCGTCTATCTGGTGCTTTTATAAACATTCATCATTAAATTAGAAGGAAATGAGATTTTAAGTAAACTGAGTTTTCGTTTTCCAGGATTACCTCTCACCTCACATTTCCTGTCATCAAGCTCATAATGGGGCGCAGAACCCTGTGTTCTCGTGTGGCATTGGGGTTCTTTGCTTCTCCCATGTATTTTCTTCCTTTTACAGTAAGTGCCTCCATAATGAAACAATCACCACAGATTGTTACGAGCTCATTAATGGGGAAGATATATTAAATAGTGAAATTGCCTACCTTGGTTCCTAAAGGGATTGGAACCGAAGCTCTCTTCACTTCTCACTGGCAAACACATTTGTCAGGGGTAGACGCTGAGTGTTAGATCTGCAGGCCCACCACACTCTCTTCCTCCTCTAGGGGGCAGTGCTTGATTCCTCCCAGGAGAACAAGTCTCCAAGGAGATTTCTATCACCAAGTGAGGACTATGGGCTGATAGTGGAGCTTCCTGGTTCTGTCTGTACTGTTCCTGTGTGCCTGATTTCAAGCATAGATGAGGGAAGAGCTGTGTTCTTACATTCTAGATGAAGAAGCTGTTTATACACAAGAATGAACACACACACACATACTTGCATACTTATGCCCAAGCCTAAGATTTTCACCAAGCACAGGTTTGATCCCCTGAGGTCTTTCAAAATTATTTTTGTTTTGTGTCAAACTGGGCTGCTTGAACACAGCTAGGTAAGTAGAGTATCTCAAAAGCTACTCTTACTTCTCACTCCCTGCTCCCCCCCCAAAAAAACAAACAAACAAACACCAAATAGTGATGGGGAAGACTCAGATCCTAATTAGTTTATGTGGAATATATGGAAGTTTCTTTAAGACTTAATTGGACTTGAAGATGTTCAGTCAAATTTCATGTGCAATTATGTCTAGAGAGGGGTGCATATGCCTGGCTCTTGCAGGAATCCAGCACTTTTAATATTGTTTAACAGCTCAAACAGCAAATATAGATGGATATTCCACAAAAGGAATCCATCATCAAGTCATATAGAAATGATCTTACTCATTTCATGAGATGCTACTACAGATATCAAGTGTCCCAAGTACTTTGTGATAAGAACTTGCCAAGTTATTTAAGAAGTCAGGTCATTTACTATCTTCTTGCCAGGATAACCTCGGGGTCAGGGTAATAGTGGTCTTGTGGAATCTAAAAGGACCAGATGATAAATCTGAATTAGGCTTAAATATGGCTGCACTGGAGTGAGCCAAGAGAAGACCACCTGTGACTGCCTGGGCAAGGACAGGAAGCTTAGAGAGCCTGGTCATGCTGCACAGCCTGGCACCAGCATTGTTGCTGATAGTGTATGTGTGAGGCAGGTGTTTTTGGCATTCGGCCAACACTAAAATGAAATTTAGTTGAAGATTCGGTAAGTGAATACATGAATGATATTGCTACTCCTCAAAATTCCCCTCTTGTTGCCTGTTCAATAAGTCTTGGTTATTGGGTTGCCCGTAAGTGGTAATCATGTTAAGACTATGTGGGTGGAATTAATTTCTTCTCCAGAACTTCAGATGTGATTTGAGGGCTTTGCCAGGGTTGGCCTTTGGCCTAACCCTGCTCCCTAAGGGTCTCTTTCTGAGCTAGTGTCATGGTCCTCTCATCTGGTTAGTTTATTATCTTCCTTGAATGTTGAAGGACACACCTTTTTAAACCTGTTACCTCCTTAAAAGATGTTAGTTAGGTCTGTTTTTTCAACCTTGGCTGTGTTAGCTAACTTGAGCTTCTGTAATCCCAAGGCGGGAGGATCACAAGTTCAAAGCCAACATCAGCAACTTAGCGAGGCCCTAAGCAACTTAGAGAGACCCTGTCTCAAAGTTAAAAATATATATATATACAAAAGGACTGGGGATGTGGCTCAGTGATTAAGTGCCCTTGAGTTCAATCCCTGGTACCAAAAAAAAAAAAAAAAAAAAATATCATCTGAGCTTTAAAAAATACTTGTGCCTGGGCTCCACCTCTACCCATGTCTCTGGGTGGATCCAAAGCATCATTTTTTTTTTTTTTAAGTCCCTTAGGAGAGCCACTACTACTATTGTACTAGGGAACTTTCTTGCCGTGGGAAATGCTGGAACTTTCTCTCCTGGCAGAGGTCTTTGAGACTGCAAATTTATAAGAACCTTCCATCCAGTGAGATAGTAAAGCAAAGGGGGCGGGATGATAAGCAGTGGGATTTCCCTGACTGTTAGGGAGTCATGTTCTTGCTGGATGGGGGTTGTGGGGCTGAAGAGCAGAGAGGTACCCTGAGCTCGATGCTGCAAATAAAGCTAGCTGGACTCTAGTCCTGCCTTTCCTGTGTCCAGCTGGGATGGCTACTCTTCATTCTCCATTCCCAAATGCTAGGCCAGGAGGAGGAGCCCTGTTCTCTTTGGGAGCCCAAGTGCTCTACCACCTAGAACCTAAAGCAGAAGGGAGCTTTGTAGTGTTATCTCAGCCGGTGCCAGCATTTGTTAGGTCTTAAACTCAACCACCAATAATTGCACACAAGCAGTTATGCTAACTAAAACAATTTAGACTGATTAAAACCTTTTTTGGCTCATCAAAACTCACTGTTCGGCATCTGAGAGTGAGTTAATTTACAGATTAAGTAGAATGAAATCATGAGTAAGGAAAAATCTCAAAAGATTTAAAACATTAAGAAAAATTGAGCCCAGACTTGCCATTTTCTGGAAAGGAATTGTGAAGCAAGCTTGCCAACGACACACCCCTTCCCTGCTGCATCCAGGCCCTCAGCTCCCCCTGCACCCTGCGTCCAGAATCAGGCTGCTTCTCCCCACCTTCTCCACCATCATCCTGGGCCCAGCCACCATCGTCACCCATCTGGTTTATTGTGAAAGACTTGTCTGTCTCCCGGCTTGTGCCCTTGCCCCTTGAAGATCAATCTTCCACGCAGCAGTGAGTGAGGTAATCCCATTCTCCCCCCAAATTCGGTGGCTTTTATTTCAAAAATAACACCTCCAGGTTCTGCCCCTCTCCTAGACCCCACAAGGCTCACACAGTCCTCCTTCCTGCTCCAGCACCACCACCCATCATTCCCTCATAACTGCTGATTCTTCAGGACCTCAAGGTTCACTGGGTGAGGCCTCCCCAGAGTTGGACCTCAAGTTTCCACAGAGCCCTGAATTTTCCCTCCCTCCATGCACACCGTGAAATGGGCTGCTTATCTCCTTCCTTTTCTTCTCTAGCACCTAACACTTCATAGCATATGGGATGTCTTCTTAAAACAGAATGTAAGTTGTGATGGATGCCATGGCACACACCTGTAATCCCAGTGGCTTGGGAGGCTGAGGCAACAGGATCACGAGTTCAAAGCCAGCCTCAGCCAAAGCAAGATGCTAAGTAACTCAGTGAGACTCTGACTCAATAAAATACAAAGTGGGTCTGGGGATGTGGCTTAGTGAGCTAGTGCCCCTAAGTTCAATTCCTGGTACACTCCCCCCCCCCCCAGAAAAAAACAAAAAACAAAAAAAGTGTAAGTTTCATGAGGACTGAGATTTGGGTCTGTTTTGTGGCTCATGTGACTTTATGAAAGAGATTTCTCCTGCAGGGCAGCTCCCCTACTTTATTGTCAGAATTGGCTTAATTCCAAATGCTCCCCCACACACATACTCCTGTGCATACACAACCCAACCCTGGGCTAAAAACCCAGTTCCCCACTTAGCAAAAGACCTGCGGCCACTGAATGGTTAGGTACCAAGGCAGGTTCTCACACTTAGTGTAGTGGAGCCCTTTTTAAAGGAAACAAAATCTCAACCACCCTACCACCTCTCTCTGCCAGGATACATCAGCAATCTTTGTACTGCCTTTTGATGGACACTCTGAAAAAAATGTTTTGTAACTAGTAAACTATTTTTTAAGGTCATCCTAAAAGTGAAACTACAAAATTAATTTTTTTAAATGTACTAGGGATAGAATTTAGGGACACTCAACCACTGAGCCTCATCCCCAGCCCTACTGTATATTTTATTTAGAGACAGGGTCTTACTGAGTTGCTTAGCGCCTCACTGGCTTTGAACTTGAGATCCTCCTGCCTCAGCCTCCTGAGCCGCTGGAATTACAGGAGTGTGCCACTGTGTCTGGCTAAATTTAAAAATCTTTATAAAACTCGTAGACTCTGAAAGGTTCTAGGTGAAATAACTAAGACTTAAAGAGTTCCAGGGGCAAGAGGTACCCAGAAGATAGCTGATTCCTGGTTATTGGGGCTAGTAGTTCAGGGCTGCACCAGAAGTGGCCCTGTCCCAAGCCCTTCACAGGGTGGTGGGAATATAACATACAATGAGTGTGGCCAGGAGGAGTGCTTGGCCTGGCCTGGAAGGTGAGGCCATCTAGTGCAATGGTGCGCCAGAGAGATGAGCACAGTGGGAAACAGCCTAGGGAGCCACTTCTGCGCCTGTCACAGTGGAGTCCACACCTCCTGAGTGCTGCTGCAGGTCTGGGATGGGACTCAGAAACCTGCTTGAAGTTCCTTACTGCTTCTCAAACAGCAAGGCTTGAGCACCAGCAAATTAGGAAATTCTTATTAGCCAAAAGAGAGCATTTAAATATTCTTTCGAGGCCAGGGACTTTTAAACTTGGGTCCATGGTTTCTTGGAGGATTTCTGTAGAAATGGCATGCACTATTTTATATAAGTCTGTATTTTTCTGGCTTCTGACCATGGGAGGACCTCTTCCTCCAGACCTCTCCTTTATAGGAGTCCCAGTAGCACTGCCACCTCATTCCTTAGGTATAAAGACCTTAACATTCAAGTCTGCAAATTAGGGTTGGGAGGAGGAGTCACCCAGAGTCTGTTTCAATTTGAGGGATGAGATGGATTTGGAAGACACCAGGGCTGGGGTTGCTCATTTGGTTAGGAACTGGGGGAACAATCTCCATAGAGAACATTCTGGAAATTCCCAACTGGGCAAGTGGAAATATAGATTCTTATAAAAAGTATATTGGATTGAGCAGGAAAAATAAAAGGAATAGAGGCCACTGCAAAGGTGTTCATGCCCCCCCCCCCCCCCCGGTGACCTTTCCCCGCAAACTGGAACTTGAGTTGAAAGAAAGAATGATGAGTCTGCACATTTTTCTGCCTTCCGGGGTCCAAAGGTATCTCCCTGGAGATTCATGATGCCAGGTTGTTTATTGAGGGTGGACCTCTGGGAACCAGAGGGGACCTTACTCAGCACCCTGCAGAGATAATTAAGAAGCACAATTACTTTGTTGTATTCACAGCAGAGGCTGAAGGACAGTTTTCTTCCCGGTTGAGAATCGTTAGTTCCTCCCTCCTTTGCTTACTCAATTGCACAACCAGAAGATATTAAGATGGGACTTGGCCTCAGAAGGTTCCTTCTACTTTAATTATCGTCCCAAAGTGCAGTAGCTAACATTTAGAATTTCCTGTGGATATGGCCTCCATTTTCATTTATTCAAACAGCATTTGTGGCCCCTACCATGGGCTCAGATAAATGTGGGGTTTAGGTAGGGTGGTCATAAAATGTGTCATGCAAATCAGGACACCTGAGAGTAAAAGGCGTGCTAGTACCTGCACCAGGACCATAGGTATAAACCCAGGCTAGCTGGAGCCACCCATGTCTGGTCCCACCTTTAAGAACTGGTGAAGGACAGCGTGTATCCTTTGCCCGCAGGAAGTCAGGCTCCAACCAGGCCTGGGGCTCCTCAGGTGAGGTTAGTCTGGGGACACCTGCGGGGGAGTCTGGAGGATAGGTGAAGGCTCTCATGCTCCCAGATGGTTGTGTGTGTGAAGTGAAGAAGAGGGGACACTGGCAACCCAGTGGAGTGGAGGGTGGGGAGGGCGTGGGGGCCAGGTATGGAGCCCGACAATGGGTTTTCCCGCATGCGGAGCTAGTAGTCTGTCTTTCTGGCTAGCACTGGAGTCCAGCCTATGGGTTCGTCTAGGTCTGGGTGGGACAATAGGAAGGCCAGTTTATTCAAAGAGCGTGTCTAGAGTTCCAGTGGGGGTAGAGCTTTTGCTGTGGGCATAAATGATGGCATGTGTCCCCAGGAATAATTCCCAGCCTGGCTCTGGAGCTTGTAAAGATTGCTAGAAAAGCCCTCAAAGGGTCCAGGTCTGCCTGGCGCTGGTAGGAAAGCTCCCTGGAAAGAGCCATTTGGCAGAAGTTTCTGGTGGATCCCAAGGCCACCCAGATGGTGGGCTCTCCCATGAAACTACAGCCCCTGAGGGCAGGGCCTTAAGGCCTGACTGAAGAAACCCGGAGCAAGGTGGGTGCACGCTTGTAATCCCAGGGACTCGGGGGGCTGAGGCAGGAGGATTGCAAGTTCTGGCCAGCCTGGGCCTGGTTAGCAAGACCCTGTCTCAGTGGTAGAATGGTAGAGTTATAGTGGGTTCAATAATCCCCAGTACCCAGAAAATTTAAGAAATTAAAAAAAAAAGAAAAGAAAGAAAAAAGGGAAAGAAAAGGAATTCCCAGCAGGAAATCTGAAGGAAACTCATCTCTGCTGAGCGTAGGGCAGCAATGTCAGCCCGCCTTCCGCCCATTCCACCTGCTACACCTGCTAATTAACATCTCTAAGTGGCACAGCCCCCTCTGGAGATTTAGTGGTGTCTTAGGGGCAGAGCCTGGAAACCCTACTAGGCATATGGATGAGTAAATTTACATGTTTTAAACATGTCTCCTCCTCTCCTGCTACCCTTAGATGTTTCCAAAAAGGTCTCACCTTCACTTTCTGCAGTATACAAGCGTGGGTGTATAATGTAGTGGGAAGAAAAGACAGGGCTGGTGTCCTTTTGTGCCGGCTCCCACACAGATGGCAATCGGAACTGGCGAAGGGTTTGGGAAGCTGGCAGATTCCTAGTTGCCACCGAGCCTGGAAAGACCAACTTCCAAAACTTGTAGCCACCACCACCCTGTTGGCTGCAAGGGAGGTCCAGCAGCCCCCTCAAGAGGCTCTGTGGCTGGAGGGGTCTGGCTTCTTTAGTTCTCTCCTGCACTCCTTCCCCTCAGCCACCAGTTCCACCACGGCATACCTCTTAACCACAGGACTCTCCTGCCCCTGGCTGAAATGTCACTCAAGGACAGGATTCTCCCCAATGCCTCAGGGACCTGCAGCTGCTCTCAGGTGCCCCATGACATGTGAATGGATGGCCTGAGCATGCCCTTCACCAGTCCCTGCACCTGTCCCTCCTGGGACAGCTCCTCCAGCACCTCCTTGCACCTGCTCTCCACCTGCCTGTGGGCCCTGAAGATGCTCAAGATGCAAGAGCAGTCTGTGTGGTGTCCAGGAGCCCCAGGGCCTGGGAGGTAAGTGGTGGGAAGTGGGAGGGCAGTGGAGGACAGTGGAGGGCAATGGAGGGCAGTACAGGCTGTTGTGCCCAGGAGCCCCATCTGGCTTAGCTGCCTTGGGTATGGGCCAGGCAACCCAGACAAAGCAGAGGTCCAAGGACAGGTGCAGGCTGCTGTCTCTCCCTGCACTGTGTCATGCGGAAGTGGACACCAGAGACCCACCCAGCAGGAGCAGAGGCCCAGGTCTCTTTCCTGTTTTCACTTCGTGCTGGTTTCAGAGCCATTTCTTCCCAAGGTTTCTGAGTGTCTTGAAAGAGTGACCTGCCCTTTGCCCATCATTTCCATTGCTGGACCACATGGGTGTCAAATTAATGGACAGTGAATGACAGATGGCTGTGTGTCCATCTGTCTTGGGGTTGATTTGCATGTTTCTGGGAGTCTCCATGCTTTCATTTCATGCACACAGCTCACAGTCACCTGGGCCTCCCTCTGCAGCCGCAGGAGTGTTTGCCTCCACACCAGAGAGCTGTGTGTGTCCATCTCTACGCAGCCTGCATTTTGGGGTCACTTTCGGTCAACGTCTTGGATCCATCTTACATCCATCTTCTCTGATGCTGGCCAGCCATCCTCCATAGAGAACCAGGGCTCTTCTGGCCTCAGGTAGCACCTCCTTCATGGACCCTCCAGGCTCACCTTCCAGTTCTGGCCCCACAGATGCTCATCACTCACCACTCCTGAAGCCATATCTGTGATTTAGTGGCTACCCCAGCAGACACTTTTTGGCCCCACTTTGATGATTGGGGCTGGGGTCAGGGCTCTGTGTGTGTCACTGGGCATGGGACTCGGCTGGAGTGAGGAATCCCCTCATGAACGCAAGTCTTCCCCAGCTTCCTAAACCAGGGTGTGTGGAAGGGTTAACCAAGGAGTCCAAGGGCTCTCAGGGTCTGGTTGCTGGAAGTTCCTTGCTACAAAGGAGAGTCTGCTAATGAGGCTACTTTCCAGGAAGGCCATTCAGCAAGTGACTGCCAGCTCCGAAGCAGACACTAATGAGAACTGGCGTGGCTGCAAAGAGCAGACCCCTAATGAGGATAACCAGTGGGGACCCAGTGAGATGGCCTAATGGCTCCCATGAATGTCAAGGGCAGAGCTCTGTGGGGGCCGTGACCTGGAGTCCAGGTAACAAGGGGGTGCTGTGCTAGGGTGGAATCTCTACCCAACCAGAAAGAGAACAGGACAGAAACTGCTAGAAAAAAGTCTGGAAAATTTAATGCTCTTCATGGTGATGGACTGAGCAGGTCTAGCCTCCTAGCAGAGATCACGACAGGAGGGATAACAAGCCAATGACTGTGTTGAGGAGCACTGATGAGTGACAGGGGAGTGGCACTGAGGCTGACAGTGTCTACTCTGATGAGCATCCAACTCAGTCTCTTCCTCTGAACAGAGCTTTCCAAGTGGCCTTTTGGGCTGAACCATTTGCACCTCTTTTCAAGAGCATCTGTGATGCTAATAGATGTGGTCATCGCTGCACCTCAGGGGGGGTCGGTGTCCAAGAGGTGCTTGAGCTCTGTGTCCTGAGAAAGCAAGGTGGGCATCCTAGCTGCCTCTCCCACCTGACAAGAGAAGCAGGGCTTGTGCCCAGCCTGTCCCACATTAAAACCCTTCACCAGTCGCCCCCAGCCAACACAACCTGAGACACCAGGGTGCGTGGTGAGACACTGAAAGAGCCGGGACCAGGGAAACAAAGGCCACTGTAAGCCTGATCATTTCATGGTTTTTTTTTTTTTTTTTTCAGTCAAATGTAAAAAGGACTTAAGTGGTCAACTGAGAGATCATTTTTGATGACAAGCTGACATGCAATTTGGGGCAAACATCTCAGAAAGATTATAGAAAATTGAGTGGCATTGCTATAGTGTCTGCTTATTTATTTGAAAAGCCTCCTCAGCACACATAGCTAGCAAAAATGAAAAACAGAAAAAAAAAATTGATCTTGAGTTCTAATTCATTCTTGCAGTAAAATTATCCATAGAATCATGAGCAATTGAACTATGGATTTCACTAAGGTGTGTTTTCAATAAATGTTTCTTTTTAGCCTTGACAGTCGCTTATAAAAATGTTCAGTAATTAATGTTGCCCTAATCAATTGTTAGTACATTTTATATATATAAAAAAGTTGTAATACTTATTCTAGAATAGTTTCAAAAACAGAACATTTGATCACAGGAGATTAAGTACTTTATCTTCAATTCAAAAACATATTTTGTGGCAGATAAGTTTGAGAATGTGAGCTACAAGACTTTCGATCATCTGGGAGCAATGGTACAGCCCATAATCCCCACTGCCTGGGAGGCTAAGGCAGGAGGATCAAAAGTTCCAGGCCAGCCTGGGCATCTTAACAAGACCCTGTCTCAAAATAAAATTTAAAATAATAATGAAAGGAAGGAATAAAAGAAAGAAAGAAGTAAGGAAAAGAAGGAATGAAGAAGGATGAAAGAAAGCGCTTCAAAATGTAGCTCGATGGCAGAGTCCTTGTCTAGCATGTATGAGTAATGCAAAAAAGAAACGATTGTTATCCCAGCAGCTCAGGAGGCGGAGGCAGGAGGATTAAGAGTCCAAAGCCAGCCTCAGCAACTTAGTGAGGTCCTAAGCAACTTAGTGAGACCCTGTCTGTAGAACATAGGCTGGAGATGTTGCTCAGTGGTTAACACTACTTTCAACCATGAAAAGTATTGTATCACTATAAAATTCTGTAGGAGCAGAAGGATGAAGATATGAGATAACAGAAGAAATAACGCAGGCTGGGTGGTGGCTCAGTGGTAGAGCGCTTGCCTAGCATATGTGAGGCACTGGGTTTGAACCTCAGCAACACATAAAAATAAATATTAAATAAATCAGGGAGGGCTGGGGCTGTAGCTCAGTGGCAGAGCGCTTGCCTAGCACATGTGCAGCACTGAGTTCAATCCTCAGCACCACATATAAATAAACAAAATAAAGGCATGCTGTTCATCTACAACCACAAAAAAATTTTAAAAATAAACGGGGCGGAGGGGGGGGGGAGAAAGGAAATAGTGTAATTTTTTATCTTTTTTTGCGACACTGGGGATTGAACCCAGGGTCTCACATGCCCTGGGTAAATACTCTGTCACTGGGCTACCCTCCCAGCCCTTTGTGACCTATCTCCCTTAGTCAACGAGTGGCCAGGATTGCAGGTGTGTCACTCTCTCAGGCTGACATCTGTCCCCAGCCATCTGTCCCACTGCAGCCAACCAATTTCCACTTGTTAATGAAGAGCTGGTTCAACTTTCTTTTTCGATGACAGATGAGTTAAAGTTAGAGTTAACAATAGATGGGTGTTAAGTCACTGTGTTGTTAGGTTCCATTTATTGTATTATAAAGTGTTGTGGTAGTTTGATTTTAAAATGTAAATATTTACCAGATGCCAGAAATCACATCCTTTGGATGTTTGAAAACTTACTAAATGCCAAATTAAGAATGTACAAGATGGGATACATATTTTTTCAAAATTTATTTTTGTGGGGGTACCTAGAGAGAAAGCCCTTTCATACCAATAACTCGGCAACTTTTCCCTCTCCTTGATGTCTACCACCTCCCAGAGTGGCCCAGGGATGGAGGCCAACCTGGAAACTGCCCTGTGGGCTGTCACTCATGGGGTCTGAGGGGCCGTGGCTACCCTTCCCTGTGGATTCCAGAACCCTTGCCCTTGGACTGGCCCTGCTGTGGTGGCTGAGTTGTGTGCCTCCTCTTTCTGAATTGGGGCTGGGGACAGATGTCAGCCTGGGAGAGTCACAGGGAAGGATTGGATCTGTAAGCACTTTGACCATGAAGACACGACTCCTACCACAGGTCAGAGAGGCAGGACTACCTGGGTTAGGGCCAGCATCTCCACTACTGAGGGTGGGCATGGCTGTGCCCTGCAGACTCAGCTCCCATCCTTGACCACACCACCTCTCCCATGCCTTCTCACTTGACCTGAAGGAGGCCATTTTCACAGAGTCACGGTTTATTTCTCAGAGAGTAGAGATGTTGTATCGGGGGAGGCTGAAGCCCAGTCTGAGAAGGGGCTGGGGGATTAGTTCCAACCACCAAAGACACAACTTTGGTTTTGACTCTCTCCACCCTGCTCTTTTCCTCCCGCCCCCCCCCCCCCACTCCTGCTCCTCATTCTGTCCACTGTGTGTCTGGTTGGCCTACGCGCATGGCTGCCCTGGTTGCCTATCCCTCTCACCTTCCCCTCCACCCCCAGCAATGAGATGAGAAAAGGTCTCTCCAGGGAGGGACATCAGGCTCAGAAGCTTCCTGAAGCCCCAGGGGCAGGGCGGCTGGGGAGGGAGTAGATGACAGCATGGACAGAGGCAGGGCACGGGGAGGCTTCCCTAGCTGACAGCCCCTGGGATGGGGCCAGCTGAATTGATCTTTAACTCCTTCAGCAGCAGAGGGCGCCCCTGAGTGTGGCGGCGGAAGGCGGTGAGCAGAGGCAACCCATCAACCAGCAGCGGGTACCATGAGTGGGGTAACCAGCGGTGTGACTTGGGTGCAGACCCTTGCCTTCTCTGAGCCTCAGTTTCTTCATCTGTGAATGGAGCTACAGTGCGGATCCAGCAAGAGAGGAGGCAGTGGGCAAATGTTGAATGACATCTGACCCGCTCTTCTCAGGGGGGTGGATCCCTCTTCTCCCTCCTGCGGGAGGCTTGTGGCTTCAGTGGCCCTGGTCCCTTGGAGCCTCTTCCGTGGCTGCACCCTCTCTTTCTTGCCCGGCTGGAGGGCTGGCCTCTTCCCTCCCTTCTCCTATGCCACCAGTGCCTGCACGGCCAGAGGGTCCAGGGAAGAAGACAGAGGAGGGTGGGGAAGCTGCCTCGAGGGTGGAGGATGATGGACAGGTGGGTGACAAGGGGTCACACGGCAGCTGTCTGCTTGATGCTGTGGAAGCTGATCCTTGTGGGTGACGTGGGGATGGACATGGCCCGGGCCACAGGCACTCGGAGAGAGTGATGGTCCTGCCAGCGGTGCCATCTCTTCCTCACAGCTGAGCGCACCTGCAGGGAGGGGAGACTCAGTGGCCCACCAGGCTGCCTTGTCCCCTACCCCCACCCCCTCACAGAGCTGTTAAAGAGGGGGGCAAAACAGAGGTCCTTCCCTGACCCCATTGCCTCCTTGCTGCAGGCTCTCTCTGAGGCTCCCCTGTCACTCTCCTGGAGAAGCCCAGCCGCCCCCCCCAACTTCCTTTGTTCCAAGTTACCCTTCTGAAGTGTCCAGTTTCCTTTGGACACTCTGCCACCCCACTCCTGCTCCCCAGCAACTGAAGAGGAGGCTGTGGCTCAGTGGTAGAGGGCTCGCCTAGCATTGTGAGGCACTGGGTTCACTCCTCAGCACCACATATAAATAAATAAATAAAGGTGCTGTATCATCTACAACTAAAAAAAAAAAAAAGAGCAAACAGAGGCTTTGTAGACCAGCCCCTTCAGCCCCCTGGGCTCTATTCCCTCAGGCCTGGGAGGTGACCCTAGTGCACATGTCCCTGGCTTCCTCCTCCTTAGGAAGGACTGTCACCCCCTCCTCTGCAGTCCTCACCTTCCCTGTGCAGCACAAACTGCCCGAAACAGAAAGAGAACACCTCCATCACCTCCATTTATTTTTAAGCCTGGTCGGACCTGTTCTTGTTTGTACTGAAGGGAAGAATTCTGTCAGATGATCATCTCTTGCATTCTAGTCCAGCACGTGGCTGGAACAGAATCAATGTTACATAAATACATAAATATCCATTATTACGTGGGCATCCTGCCACACGCTTGTAATCCTAGAGATTCATAGAGATTCAGGAGGCTGAGACAGGAGACTCTTCAGTTCAAGGTTCAAGGCGGGCCTCAGAAATTTAGTGAGACCCTGTCTCAAAAAAAAAAAAAAAAAGAAAAGAAAAAAAAAAGATGGGGCTGTAACTCAGTGGGAGAGTGCTCCTGAGTTCAATCTAGTACCAACAAACAAAAATGTCAGTTGCTTGCTTCAGCAGCTCCTTTCCCCTCCGCCCTCCGGACTGCAGGGCCAGAGTGGTCTCTGGCCTGGAGCTGGGTTTCTAGCCTTCACTGCTGGGCTCTGCATCCAGGCCCATCTTTAATGGACCGGCACAGCCTACATAGGTGCCCATCATTCACTGCAGTTGCAGGCCACGTGGCCTCAGGAGGGCGCTTGTGTCCATCTGGGGTATCTGGAAGCTCTCAGGCCTTAGAGTGTGTCTGCAAATCCTCACCCACCACTGCCTGGGTTTGCATCTCCCTGGTGACTCACTTGGATTCTGGGTCTCCTTAGCTAGCCAGGTTTTACCTGCTGCCAGGGACTGCCAGAGTCTACCCAGGTCATGTGTTCTTTTCTGTGGAGGGTGGAGGTTACGGGCTGGTCTCTTTTCATCTGAGTCCATAAAGTAGTGATTGCATAGCGAAGCCTCACCTCTTTCTGGAAGCTTCCTGTCACCACCTCTGCTTTGGCATCGGTATCCCATGAAACCCTGCAGCCTGGGCACCCTATTTTCCTGGCTCCCCAAGGGCATGCATGGGGCCCTGGCATGCTATTCTGGTCTGCATAGTTGACCCTCTAAACTGGCTGCAGGCCCTACAGGAGGAGTCCCTTTCCCCTCCTTCCTCCAGGGCAGAGCCGAGCGGAGCCAAGGACTAGACCTTCCTGAAAGGCTGGGCAGCTTGACTGAAAACACCCCAAAGTGGAGTCTGAGGACCCTGAGAGCCCAGGCTACCCAGAGGGTCCCACTTCGTACCTCTCCATTGAAGAAGCAGTAGAAGACAGATACGAAGAAACCCTAGGAAGGAAGGAGGGAGCAGTCAGGACCTGGCGAGGAAGCACTCTGCCTGGAGGGTGGGGTGGGGGACAGGTTGGGCGGGGGACACCGACCCAGGACCCCAGGGGACAGAGCTGGAGGGGCTGCAGCCCTCCAGTTACAGTATACCAGGTCCAGGCTGAGTGAGGGGTGCTCTCTGGCCTAGAGCTGGGTTTCTGGCCTCCTCAACATTTTGTGTCCTGTCCCAGGGTGTCAGGGTTGGAGCCACCCTGAATCCTCAGAGGAAGTGCTGGAATGCCTGAGCCCTGAGGCGGGGATAATGAGTAAGGCCAGGACTCAGGTCCAAGCTGGCGCCTGGGGCCAGGCGGGTTCTGAGTGTGTGCGCCAATCCCTGTCTCTGAGCATCCAGGTCAGAAGAGCTCCCTGCGGCTGGGGTGCCCACCTGGAAGGACTGCAGGAAGGAGTTGAAGTAGATGAACACAATCTGTGACAGGTCGTCCTCACCAGGATTGACGAAGAAGAGCATGTACGTGATGCCCAGCAGAGGCAGGAGGACCAGGGTGGCCTTCACCGCCTTCCTGGGGGTGAGAGGGTGATGAGAGTCCTGAGTCCGCGCTGCAGGCAGGGCCCCACTCAGGCAGAAGATGGGGCCGCTCTGCCCGTGCTGCTTCTGGGAGACTGAGCAACTCCCTGGGTGAGCACAGAGGGCTCTGCCTGGAGCAGAGGAAGGCCCAGATGACCTCCTCATTTCCCCCCTGCCAGGGTCAAGACACCCAGGTATTCACATACCTGTACTGAATTGTCTCTGATGTGGTGGAGGCTCGTAATTTTGTCATTAGGATTCTGACAATGTTGAACAAAAATACAAAATTGATCTGGAAGGAAGATGGCAGAGAGGGAGAAACAAAGGACCCTGAGTGGGGGCTGAGCTGAGAGGCTCCATCTCCCCCTGGCACCTGCTGAACCCCTGCCTCCTCCCAGGCACACACCCCCGTCACCCAGCACCTGCCCAGGTCCCACAGCCTTTGCTCCTCTCTGGACAGGACATGGAACAGCCTCATGGGCCTGCTCTCTGCCCCCAGCCCCAAGGGAGGAGCATCTAAAGGTGGTGAGCCAGAGCACAGCAGCTGCTCTTCTGCAGACACTTCAGAAAGCTCCCAGCCCCTGCCCCACTCAGGTACCCCACAACAGTCAGGCCTTGCAGTCTGCTTCAGTCCTTGCCTCTCTTGGCCACAGGGTCCCCACTTGTTGACTGAGGGTCTCTGAGTCCCTTGCACTGTCACTGTTCCAGGCTGGCCTGAAGTCTTATCAGCCCCCCTGGGCGGGGGTGCACTGGCCGGATGAAGCGATTCATAACTCTGTGGCCCAGTGGAGGACTGATCTGTCACCACCCTGCACCCTGAGCTGCAGAGCCTTCTTGGCATCCCCAGGTGAGGAAGATGAATGAGCTGCCCGCAGACTCAGAGGCTTCTGGAAGGGCCTCATTCATCTTCATTTTTAGCCCTCCCTCAGCATCAGAGCTATCCCAACCTCTGGCTCCAACTGGCCCATTGGGCTCCTGAGTCAGCTTCCTGCCACGTGAGTCTCCTGTTGGCTGCTCCCTGTGGCTGTGTACTGTCCCTCTGTGTGTTCTGCTGTGGGTGAATAGGTCTGTTTGCTGTGTGCTTGTGTGTGTTTGTCTCAGAGTGTGCCTGTATATGTGGGGACACGGGTGCCCCCGAGTTTCTCTTCATCTGACTCCAGGTGCAAGCAGGTAGGAACAAGTGTGAGCAGCCCCAACCTTGGACCCTTCAGAAAATGCTCCCAGGCCGGAGGGAGATGCATATCAGCCCCACCCACCACGTGTGTGCAGAGTCTCCATCAGGACCATCCATTGCTTCTTGGGCTGGGTCCTTCTAATCTCCCTAGGGTTCAGATCCCATTGGTGGTCATGGGAAGACACCATGGGACTCAGAGTGTCCCCTAAGTTGGAGGGTGGCTCAGGGACAGGAGGGCTAGACCTTCCCTCAGTCCTGGCCAGCTGTTCTCATATCAGTGTGTGGCCTGGTGAGCCCTGGGGAAGGGATCTTGGGGAGGCCTTCCACGAAGGTGCCCATGGCCGGCTGCCTGCTTTTGCTTAAGGAGCACCTAACTTCCAGCTCCTGGGTTTCTGACCCCTTCCCTTGGATAATGGGGCATATGTCACCTTAACAGACGGGTCATTCCTATGTGATACAAAGAAGTTGTTCTTTTCTGATTCTTCCTGACTTCTCTAGAATAGACTGTTGGAATCAAAATATATTCTCATTTTTATCGCATTTCCTTGCATTACATAGTATTGGACTCACTAACTTAATTATCCATACACTCTGGTCCATCCATCTGTTCATTCGTCTGTCTATCCAGTCATTCAGTCAACGAGTGGTCACTGAGCACTTCTTGCCTACAGGGTCCTATTCCTTGTACTGAGGCAAGGGCAGGGCAGGGGTCTAGTGTGGAGCCTCTGGGAGGCAGGACCTGGCCCCTCCTCACGCTAGGCAGGCAGTCAGTGATGCTGGCCCCAACCCTTCTCAGCCAGGTATATGCAGCCTGAGTCCTTCTTTCCTCATGAGCTCATTCCTCAGCCTCCCCCTTTGCAATATCTGCATCAGCCTTCTTCCCTCTCTAGGAAGCCTTCTGACCCCAGCCCCTGCCCAGCTCTCTCGATATCCATTTTTGGACGCCATCTTGCCCTACCTCCACCCCAAAAGAAAACTATCCTAGCTCTTCAGTGAGCACCAACAATTGCACCCTAACTTTGTTTAGCTTGGGTCCAGTACGATTTGATCATGATTTAATTCAGTGAACCAACCCACCACCTGCCAGGTTCTGTGCTGGGCACCAGCAGGGAGAGAGAGGCATATCAGGAAGTAGATAGGTAGACATGGCTCCTGTGGCATCGGGCTTGTGGTCTAGCTGGGGGTGGGAGAGGGTGGGGAGGACTTGCATCTTTCCTAAAGGCTCTGAAAAGCCTGGAGAAGTGGCACATGAAGACAAGGCAGCGTTAGCCAGTGAAGGCGGGGAGAGCGTTCCAGGAAGACAAGGCCAGGAGAGAGCAGGGAAGAGCCAGGACCCTCAATGGCGGCCAGTGTGGCTGCAGGTGCTGCTCTGCTGCAATGGTCAAGAGACCAGCGCAGGAAGGGAGGTGGAATCACCTGGGAGCCAGACAGGAATGGCTACCGTCTTTGGCAGTGAGTCCCTGGAGGACCTCCTACCCAACATGCAGTGTTGGACCACAGCAGCGGAGGGGTGCAGGTGAGACCAGCCACCAGAAGAAGCTTCCCCCGAGGAGCTCTGCTTTGCACAAACTGCCATCTATCCTGACTCTGCCTTGGTGGGTCAGCCCCGACTGGCACCTCTGTTGTCCCTGGAGGACCCACCTGTGCTCCCATGAGGCTCAGTGAGAGTGTGTGCTGGGCTTAGCAGTTGGTGTTGATCATCAGGCTGCCATGTGATCTTCTGATTGGGGGTCTGGACATTTTAGTCCCTATCCTCCTGAGCCAGGACACGCCTGCAGAGGCCTAGCACTCACTAATGTATGCCTAACACCATTCAAGGTACTCTGCCAAGCGCTGCATGACTATTCCTCAATGAGTAACTTTTATAGACAAGTACAATCATTTACTCCTCAGATGCACGAACTGAGGTTCAGAAGGCTAAATAATTCAGCTCTGCCACAGTACTAGCAGGGGATGCTGTCAGGATTTGAGCAGAGGCAATAGGCTTTGGTGGCCTTTTCCTTATACCTACGTCACCGCAAGAAAATGTAGGGCTAAACAGAAGGAACCAGAGACAAGGCGCTGGTACTGCCAGGCTCTGGGACAGAGAATTTCTAATAGGTCCCCACTATAGATCCGAGCTCAGGAAGGCCCTGGGGGTCATCGGCACAGGGTCTTGAACCCCTGGCTCAGGTGCTGGCAGGAGCTGAGGCAGAGCCCCAAGGGCAGCAGTAGGTGTTTGGAGCCCACTAGTCCTCACAGTGATCCTGTGTGGCAGGAACTAGCATTCCTGTGTTACAAGTGGGGATCTGAGGCACCAAGAAGAGATCTCTCCGGATCACATCACAACCTCCAGGGGTGCTCCTGCCCACCTACCACCACCAAGGGCAGATCCAGCTTACTGGTCTCTGAGCCACTGCTGGAAGGTGAAGGCACTATCAAGTCACCATGCTTGCAGGAAGCCCTCTTTGTTCTAAACCTCTGTGTGCAGAGGCAGGGAGGGAGGAAGGCAAAGAGGGAGGAAGGAGGCAGAGAGACACATAGACCCGGTGCCTTGGCTCATCTGTCCTTATGTGGTTTCAGGCTCAATTCCTGCTGTCTTTAAACCCAGGTCAGGAGAGGAGGGCCCAGGGCTTGGGCAAGTCCTCTGCTTGATTCCGTCCTGGTCTCCTGACTTCCTGTGGCTCTGTACCACCTCTCAGGCCTCCCTGCTCATGCTGCCAAGCTCACAGCTCCCTGTTTCAGGCATTCACCAGGAACACACCTGTCTTCCCCCTGTGGCTCTGCAGAGCCTGGTGAATGATTGCAGGGAGTCCCTCAGGATGGAACTTGGAATGCCTCATTAGTCTAGTTCCCCGTCAGTATTATAGGCCTCAGGAGACTGGTCCTCATTGATGTCTCGAGTTTTGCCTTCCTATTGGAATTTTCTAAGCAGGTGGGACCTGGCTGATCCGTGGAGAAATCCCAGACAATCAACTTCCCTTCTCAGCAACTGACTATGCCTGGGATCCAGGGTGTACACTGCAAAAATACCTGGGTGCTTGTTACAAATACAGATAGCCAGTGGCAGGTTGGACCTGGAGTCTGCATTTGGGATAGGGGCAGCAGGGGTGCAGGTGGGAAGTGAGCTGAGCTAGGAGCCATAAGCCACCATCCATGCAGAGCCCAGGCATCACCAGAATGGACCAGTTGTACCACACACTGTAGAAGGCTAGCCTGGACTCTTGGTCACTTTGCAGGGGTCAGTACCTAGTTTGAGGCTTTCTCTAGTGTCATAGGAGATATCTCAGAATGAAAACAGGATGGCCTGGAAATGTGGAGTTTTAGCCCGGCACGATGGCGCATGCCTGTAATCCCAATGGCTCTGGAGGCTGAGACAGGAGGATCATGAATTCAAAGCCAGCCTCAGCAACAGAGTGAGGCACTAAACAATTCAGTGAGACCCTGTCTGTAAATAAAATATGAAAAAGGGCTGGGGATGTGGCTCAGTACTTAAGTGCCCCTGTGTTCAATCTCTGGTACCAAAACAACAACAAAAAAGAAATGCGAGGTGGGGTGTTAATTTCCCAGGGGGAACCTCCATTGAATGAACACTGTTCCAATTTGCATTTATGTGTCCTTAGGCAAGTTGTTTAACCTCTCTGAGCTTCTGCTTCCTCATCTGTCCAGCCAGGATAAGCCACTGTCTTGAGAGTCAGCATGCGTGGAATACTCATGGAAGGCTTTATGCCCTGGGCTGACCTGATGAATGCCACATCCCTTTCCCATGACAACAACCAGCCAGAGTCAGGCTTCCTGCAAATCAACCACCCAATTCACTTCCCAGAATCCAGAAATAAATGAGTGTGTCTTAGCAGCAGAAATGTAGCCAGTGAAGAGGCAGGAATGCCAGGCATATCTCCAACCAAGAGACAGCAGGCAGGAGGTGCATGACAAGAGGAGAGACCTGCCCCAGCCGCACATAGCTCTACCAGCTACGGGTTCAGACTTTGGGCAAATCATTCCACCTCTCTGTGTTTTTGCCTATAAAATGGGGAGCCTAATTCCTACTTCTCTCTTGCATCAAGGATGTGAGGAATGGAGGTCGTGCAGACAGAGTTTGTGGAAGGGCTCAGCTTGGAACCTAGAAGCACCCATCGGTGCAAATAGCTGGGTCCAATAGCAAGGTGGGCATGAAGCCACAGAAGGGGGCATGCTCAGGGAGGCAGGGAGCTGGGTCTTGACACAGCTCACTTTCCTTTGCTTGTGTTTCCTTGTTACCTGGCCAATAGTCCTACAGCAGGGAGCTACCATTGGCCCCGGTCCAGACCAGCCTTTATTGGCTGGGTCCCAGTTCATCAAAAGCGCTATCTCTGCGCAATGGGTCCTCAGCAGCAGGCAGGGAGGGAACAGATCTTGTGTGGTTTCCATTCACACTGAGGGGTGAGTGACTCACGGCATCACTGCATCTCGGAGTCCAAGGACCATCCCCGCCCCCCACTTCTGACAAGGACTTGCTTCCGCCTCTGACGTGAGTGAAGCCCTGACGGTGGAATTTCAGGCAGTGGGTGAGAAAACTTCCTAGTCATCATCAGTTGACAGACATCAAGGACAATCCAAAGAAGGGGTCCAATGAATCCCGGAAGTCATAACAAGGAGGAGAGTAAGGAAATAGAGATAAACAGTAATTGTCTCCATGGTAGACAAAAGAAAGCCCCACTGAGCACCTGCTGTGTACGAGAGGAGGATTGTGCTCTCTCAGAGGGTGCAGTGGCCCTTTAAGGAAGCCAGTACATACTGGAGCCTGAAATTACCGAGCCTGAAATAAGTCTTACGTAAATGCCAATTTCTTATGGGGCTTTTTTATATATTTTTTTTAATGTATGATATATAATGGGTCCTTTTTGCTGCAGCAGCCTCTGCTTAAACTCTATCTTAATTAAAGCTCGTTGTGGATTAAAGATGTGGTGGCAATTATACCTGAGATGCGAATATACTGGCAAAGGGCGGGGAGCTGGACAAGGAACAATTGCTCATTATGCTGCATTTGGGATCTGCCGCTCCATGTTGGGGTGGTGGGCAGCACCCCAGAGGGGGTGGCTGGGGGCAGAGAGGAATGCAGGTCTGGGCTGAACAGAAGCTGCACACCCTACTCTTGCCCCCAGCTGCCTGCTCACCTGGCTGTCTCAGCATTGTACATGGCAAGGGGAAGTCAGATGGGGGGAAGGTACTAGAACTCCACCAGCCAGTCCCTGCCTCCACCCAGAGAAAGAGCTTGAGGTCCAGAGAGGAGCAGAGGTCTCCCCAGAGCCTGAAGAAGGGAGAATTGGGTGGTTCTGGGAACTGCCGTCGTGTGTAGAAGGTACAGGGTTGCCAGGGGCTGCCCAGGTGACATCTTTCCATGCATCTCTGCTTGGGTGGATCCTCTGCTGTCCTCCCAGGGCCCCAGCCCCATCCCATTTCCCACTGAGGACCTACCAGGAGCACGAGGATGATGGGGCCCTGGTAGATGTAGTCAACCAGGTCGCCAGGCTCCTTGCCAAACCAGCACCTGCAAAGATGGGGTGGCAGTGGATGGTCTGCTGAGCTGGGCCAAGGGGGACCGCTCCCAACTTGGAACCAGCTCATCTTCCAGCTTGACCCTTCCTGAGCCCCATCTTCAGGGCTGCTCTTTCCTAGAAAGCCTGTGGACAGCCCCAGCGCCAGCCCCACTGATCACCTGGCCCAGAGCTGTCTTTTCCTCCATGGGATGGGTCTGATCTTCCCAGCCAGACCAAGGGAAAGTCTCCTCCTCAGTCCCCCACTCCATTGCAGACAGCAGGACACAGGGCTGGGCATGCAGGAGCACGGGAATGGGGATCTGGGCTCCCCTCAGTGGCCTAGGACCTATCTGCCCGGTGCCACCTGTTCCCACATTGCTCAGAACCTGCTGCTCTGTGTCCAGACACTCAACTACACAAAGCAACAGATGTGGAGGTGGAGCCTCCTCCTGCCCGAGCTGGGTCTTTCAGGCTTTGAGCTGAGCCTTCTGTACCCAGTGGAAGGAGCCTGCTGCCTGGCTGGCCTCACTGGCTGCCAAGGGCTTGATTTGTTCTCTGGGGATGCTGGTCAGGGAGAGGCTTGAGAGTCCAGAGGAAGGACTGGGCCAGGTCTCAATCTGGCACTGCCAGCAACTACTGGACCTCAGGGAGGGTCCATTGACTTTAGGAAACTATGTCTGTCACAACTTCAGAGGTTATCCTGTGTACACCAGCCTCAGACAGGAACCTCCCCTGCTGCCTGAATTTCTGGTCTCTTTTTGAACACCCCCTTTGACAGGAAGCTCACAACCTACCAAGTCAGACCTAGTCTTGGGCACCTTTTACCTTTATGAGCCTTTCCTAATGTTAAGCTCCTGGAATTCCACCACATCCTTACCCCAACCCCTAAATACTCTGCAGCCCCTGAAATGCGATAGAGACCTGCACACAGAGATTGATGGTCCCCAGGGACCCCTCTCTCAGCTGTTGACAGCTAACTTCTTGGTTGTTCCTTGGCTGGCCTGTGGCAGAGCTATTATCTGGGCCATGGCTCAGTGTACCAGACTCTGATGCAGAGAGGACCCTAGGATAGGTCACTGCACTTAGGAAGAGACTGTGGTGTCAAAAAGCAAGCTCTTATGGAATGGAATAAAATCTTTGCTAGCTACATTGATAGGGGGTTAATATCCGGAATATATAAAGAACTCAAAAAAACATAAAAAAACCCAATCAATAAATGGGAAAATGATCTAAACAGAAATTTCCCCAAAGAAGAAATGAAAATGGACAAGTATATGAAATAATATTTAACATCCTTAGCAATCAGGGAAATACAAATCAAACTACACTGGGATTTTATATCACCCCCGTTAGAATGGAAATCATCAAGAAAACAAATAACAATAATTGTAAATAAGGATGTGGAGGAAAGGTGCACTCACATATTGTTGGTGGGATTGAAAACTGGTATAACCATTTTGGAAAGCAGTATGGAGAGTTCATGAAAGACCAGCAATGGAACCACATGTGACCTAGCTATCTTGTTCCTTGGTATATATCCAAAAGAACTAAAATTCAGCATACTATATAGCAATACATGCATCACAACGTTGATAGTAGCACAACTCACAACAGCCAAGTTATGGAACCAGCTTAGGTGCCCGTTATCAGACAAATGGATAAAGGAAATGTGGTATAGATACACGGTGAAGTTTTACTTGGCCATAAATAAGAATGAAATTATGTCATTTGCTGGTAATGGATGGAACTGGAGACTATCATGCTAAGTGAAATAAGCCAGACTCAAAAAGTCCAGGTTCAAATGTTTTCTCTCATAGGCAGAAGCTAGAGAGAAATAAAGAATTAAAAAGTGGGGGGGGGTGGGATCCCATGAAAATAGAAGGGAGAACAGTGGAGTAGAGAAAGGGGATAGAGAGGGAATGAAGAGGGATGGAAGGGGAGAAACTGTGGAATGACATTGACCAAATTATGCTATGTATGTGAATGAATGTATCACAGTGAATTTTGTTTTTAATGTGTAACTATAATGAACCAGTTGAAAAAACAACAAGTAAATAGAAGGAAGAACAGTAGAGGAAATGAACGGGATCGGGAGAGGGGAGAGAGAGGGGATTGAAATGGACCAAATTATGCTATAGGCATATGAATACATCAAAGTGAACCCCACTACTATAATGCACAAATAACAACATTTAAAAAATCACACACACACACACAAATAAGAGTGAAATAAATACAATTTAAGATAAAACAAAAAAAGTAAGCTCTTGGGGGAACCCCATCAAATGCTCATTGATGCGGCCTTGGATAGAGAGCCTGGAGACCTCGGTCTCATCCACAGATTCTTGGCCAGATCTGCTGCATCCAACTCTGAGGAAGAAGACATCTCTATGGCTGAAAGAGCCACACATACTGGGCACTTCAAGGAACCACAGCTCCTCATGGAATTCAACAAAGGTGCCTTGAAACCCACCATGCAAGCATTCCTGGGAATGAGGATATTTCTTCCAGTCTCAGGACACCAGGAAGGAAAACCTGCCATGGCTACAGCTTGGCCTGAGCCCCAGGCTGACCTGTGCTAACCCACAATCCAAATGGCGGCCCATCCTACTTACTGTTCATTCTCGTAGTAGAGTTTGCCAACTGCCCAGGCGATGATGATGGGGCAGGGGATGCCTGAAAGAAGGACAGACACGTGCTGCAGGGGACACATAGATGGACAGGGACCCTCTTGTAGAATTCAGGGTAGGGGACCACAGGGTTCTGGGACTACATTTCTGCTTTCCCAACTGCAGGCCATCCATGGCCCAGGGATGCCCCATTCCTGGATTACCCCACCTTCTCTCTTCTTCAAGCAGGGAATGATGTGCTTTTGGAGATTTTGTGACAGGAAGGTACAACCATCTAGTTTCTCTCTCTCTTTTCCTTTTTTTCTTTGGAACTGGAAATTAAACCCTGGGTCACTTTATTTGACTGAGATGCCCATAGTCCTTTTTTTTTTTTTTTTTGAGACAGGATCTTGCTAAGTTGCTGAGGGGCTCACTAAGTTGCTAAGGTTGGCCTTGAACTTGAGATCCTCCTGCCTCAGCATTCTGAGTGGCCCGGATTATAGGTGAGTGCTACTGGACCTGGCCAGTTTCTTTTCTGAAGCCAGAGACAAGAGTCTTTGGACTGGTCACTCTGGACAAGGAAGCAGAGCCAGGTGTGGACCATCTTTTGGAGGGACTCCTGGCTTTTTCCTCTGTACCACTGGACCAGGGTGAGGGAAGAGGACCTTTTCAGCAGTGCCCCCTCCCCCATGGGGCCCTGCCACTCCTGGGAGCCTCACACCATCCGATGAAGAGGAAGAGCCATTTGCGCAGATGCTCAGTGGAGTAGGTCATGACAATGGCGGTGTGGAGGTAGCAGCCTTCTACAAACATCCAGAAGAAGTTGGTGACCACAAAGTAGTTGAAGATGGTGGTTATACAGCGGCACCAGACCTGTGCATGGGGCAGGGGTTGTCAGGGACTCCTGGGGCCCAGCAGGGCTGACCTGCCCAGGAAGGACAGCGAGGTGTGGGCCGCCCAAAGTGGGTGGATGGATGTGGCATCAAACCCCACTGAATCTCACTCCAAAAAAGTTAGCACTTCCCCAACTCTTTCACCCTCCCCCTGAGACTGAGGGGCCATTCTCCCTGGTGCCTATGGGTTTAACATCTCCCTACTCCTCTCAATGTCTCTTCTTAATAAGGAAGAGGGGAGCTGGAAGGCTGGAACTGAACTGTGCTGTGTTTTCACCGTCACGTTCCAGGTCACCTTCAATTCACAGCAAGTCAGGCTGGCTCTCGTGTAGGAATGGGATATGAAATTTCATTTGGAAAAAAAAAAAAAAGAAAACCAGTGAGAGAAGAGTCAAGGGAGTGTGGGGAGGAGCTGCAGCCTAGGAGGGTTTCTGCAGAGCCTGTGGCTTGGGAACTTCTGGACTTGGAACCATTGGCACTGGCTCTGGAGGGGGCAAGTCGCTGTGCCTCCCTGAGCTGTAACTGACACTGCCTTAAGGGATGGTAAGAGGAAGTGAAGGGTGGCACAGACAGGCACCAAGGAGGAGTGTTGTGGTTGTGAGTGTGGCTGCTGTTTTGATTTGCCTCCTTGGCAGAAGTGGATTTGTACCTGTCCTTCTGAGCAAGGTGACCCCCACCCCCAGCACCTTGCTGTGCCTAGAGCCACAGAGTAGACCAAACAGAGCCAAGGTCTAGGCCACAGACCTCCAAGCCTGGAAGCCCCGACTTGGTCCTCTTTCTTGTTGACTCAACCCCAGGGCAACTCAGAGCCAAGGTTGGGACATGGAGAATGGTGGGGACAGCAGGCTGGGGTGTGAGCCAGCCCTGGGTCAAGGGAGCACTCAGCTCCTCCCTGTCTGGCTCTGACACCCCTGGATCCTGGATAACCCTCCTGTGCTGAGCAGCTAGCTGCTCTGCTGCTTTGCCCCGTGGTCTCAGCCCTGATCTTTGGCCCATGTAGTGTCTGTCTCCTTCATTGTAGAAAGTCCTGCTTTCTAGGTGGGAGGGTAAAAATTCCCTACTCCGACCCTGGCCTTTTCTGTAAGTGAAGGATGTCTCACTGGTACTAAAGGCATCTGATTAAATTTGTTTGAACTTGACTCAGGGTAAGGTCAAGTTAAGGGTCAAACCGGATTAGTGTCTGCTGAGATTCAGGCCCTCTGAGGAAAAAGTGTGGAGAAGCCTCATGCCTTTTCTCTCATGGGTGTGCTGAGGAGCTGTATTGGCCCCAGTCTAGTCTACAGTTTTATAATGACCTGGACACAGTTGACACAAATCCAGGTGGACACTTAACACAAGGGAAGCCCATGATGTGGAGGCATCATTACAGCACTGACCTGAGAGAGTCACTGAACCTCTCTGGTCTCAGTTTCCACATCTGTGTCAAGGAGGAAATGACCCCTAGCCGTCTCTCATTGGGATTCATTGAGAGAAAGTTCAACAGAGGTTAGTTCTATTCTCTTTTTCTCTAAGGCACCCGAATTCACAAGATGGAGACGGGAATGGAATAAACCAGTCAGGCTTATGCAGCTCCTAAGACCCTGGCCTGGCAGCCCTGGCCCCTGCCTCCCTGGTCCTGGGGGGACAGTGACTGGGGTGGAAGTGAGCTCACGTTTAGTTTTGCGCCTGAGTATCGAGCAGAGAATGGATATCCCCCAGAGCCAGACCCCCAGCCCAGCCCCGGGTCTCCCCGGGCAGTGACCTCATTGCTTTCATGCACTTCGTGGTCGATGAGCTGTAGCAGGAACCACATGACGTTTCGCAGGATGAAGGTGGTGATGAGGTTCCAGTGAATCACGTTCCGCAGGCAGCGGATGCTCCTGTGAGAGGCCCCGGGCAGGGGTCAGCCAGCGTCAGCTGGGGTGAGTCCACCTGGGGTCAGAGCTCAGATGGGGCTGGGACCAGGGTTCAGTGGGGCTCAAGGGTCAGCTGAATCTGAAGTCACCCTAAGGCCAGGTAGAGACCAAGCCTGGAGTAGGGATAGGGCTACCCCAGGAGCCAATTCCCACCATGGAGGCCCTGGTTGGGCCTGCTTGGCATCCCACAGGCCTGCTGATGGTCAGTGCCCAGCACCAGGCCCATCCCTCCTCTGTCAACTGGCTCTAAGGTGCTCAGAGCAGAGGTGAGATGTCCAGGAGAGATGAAGAGGAAGAGAAGGCAGGTTGGGAGGCAGACTTACCTCAGAGCCAGGAAAAGCAGGAAGGCGGCCACCAGGGCTGCCACAGAGACACAGTGGCCCAGGTAGTTGACAACGAGAGCTATGCGGTAGTGCAGGTCATATTTCCTCTGCTGGACAGACAGACAGACAGACACGGGAGACGGGGGCCATGAACATGTGGGGGTGGGCCTGGGTACTCCAGCCATGCCCATCCCTGTGTGTCTTGACCTTGGGGGCAGCAGATGCTCCAAGTGTCACCACCATGCCTCAGTCTCCACGAGCTCACTCCTGTTGGTCTTGGTGGCTCTTGTTATAATTGGCTGTGGCCAGGCCTCCCAACATGCATTTTTTTTAGGGGGGGCACATTTGGATATGGTCTATTCTGAGATATCCCAGAAACATATATACAGATTCAGAAAGAAGAGCCAGATGTGGCTCTATAATGCCACATCTGAGTTGAATCTCTGCTGAGCCCCCAGATGGCTGAGCACCTGAGGGTGAGCTAGTTCATGTCTGGGCCTCAGTTCTGACATCTGTGCATTAGTGTCAACCTGCCTTCCTACCTCAGAAGCAGCGACCTATGGAAAGCCTGGAGATGCCTGGGGATGGGTTTTCCCTGGGTATAGCAAAGAGGGAGTCCAGCATCAACGGAGCATTAGACATTCAAACTGTACGTCAGTCAGTTTGTTGTTATCGTCAGGTACTGGCAATGCTAAACAAAGCCAGTGGACTCCCTCCAGCCAGGGTGAGTCAAGGCCCCACCGCACCCCCACTTCCAGTCACCACTGACTTTTGGCCTCTAAGAATGAAGAAATGAGGACAGAGAGCTGCCCGGGGCTTCTTTCTATCCAAACCTTATGACCCCCTGCCTGCCCCTCTGTGGCCTCACTTCCTCAGGGGAGGCAAATGCTTTTTCCTCTGGAGTGGGACTTCATTTGGGGCAAAAATTCCGCCCCCACTGAGGACTGTGTTGGGTGAGAGAGGAGAGGATGGCGCTGGGATCAGGAGAGAGGCACAGCTTGCTGGGGGTGTGGCTCAGTGATAAAGTGCTTGTCTGTCACGTGGGGGGCCTGGGATCAATGGCTAGCACTATAGTGACCACAGCAAAAACAACAACAACAACAAAAAAAAACAACTCTCTCTAGAGTGATAGTGGAGCAGAGCAGGAGAGGTCCCAGCATAAAGGACCCAGCTTCCTGGGAGATGGGCCTTGTGGGAGGCTACACTTGTTTTCACATGGAGTCACAAAATCAGAATGCCAGATGAGGAAACCGAGGCTCAGGGGAGGAGGAGGGTGTGCAGTCACAGCCTATTAGATGTTGGGGAGCACTGGTCATGTGGTCATTTCCTTTTTGTGTCCCATGCTGCCTTGGCCCAAGCTCTCCTGGAGATGGGACCCCTTGTCCCCCTTCCTGACTCCTACCACAGTGTCACTGAGACAGGGTAGGACAATAGGGATACGGGCATGAGGCACACAAATGAATGGTTGGGCGACACAGAACTGGTTCTGTCACCCTTGGGATCCTCTGTGCTCAACCCTAGTCCTAATACCTATATGAGGACCAGGGTCATGGCAGTTGTGGGGGGTATACTTACCTTGTCATCCAAAATGGGTTCGCACTGTGAATAGTTGATCTTTGAGGCCCACGTCCCGTTGTCTAAGCATTCTCGGTAGGCATTCCCTACAAAAGATTTCAGTCACCAAGAGTCGGGTCACTTCCACGCCTCAAGAACCCTCCCTGGCTGCCTGGTGCCTGCAGGATAAAGTCCACCTTCTTTAGTTTCCCTGGGTCCAGAAATATAAGGCACCTCTGAAAATCTAAGTAAAAGTCGTTTACGTGTAAATTGCACCCAATTGTGAGCAATTTTGTGTCTAAAGGTTTGATGCCTTTAGCAGAATAAATAATGGTCACCCTTCCCTTGGTCACTTTGTATTTATGAGTTCCATAGTTCTTTTCCCCAGTGTGAGCATTTGCATTTTAGCACCAGCTACCAAGGGCATAGCGGGCATAGCGTGTGTTTCCAGGTGCCAGTTCTTCTTCTAAACGCTTCAGAGATGCTTGTACATTCGATCCTCATGACTCCCACCACAGTGTTACTGAGACAGGGTAGGACAATAGGGATACCCTATGAAGTAGGTACTAACACAGAATCCACCCATTCATAGGGAGGAAGCTGGAAAGAGAAGCACAAAGAGATGAAGCTGCTGGCCAAGGACACTGAAAAAAGAAGTCCAACCCAGGTCTGCCTCTGGGCTTTGTATTCGTGACCTTTGGGCTTCTAAGTCAAGGTGAACAGGCCTGAGGGAGATTTGGGCTGTGTTCCTGCCCCTGAGCTGCCGCTGCCTGGGAGAGCACCGTGCCATGTCTCCAAGTGTTCGGGATCCAGCATCCTCCTTAAAGTTGGATTATGGTTCATGAAAAGGCAGCAACGTCTAACGTCCAACGTAGAAAAGTGCACTTGGATTAAAGGGGAAGGCACAAAGGAGGAAAGCTGCTGGTACCTGCCCTTCTCTGGGTCCTAGCTCTGACTACTGTGGGTGGAGGTTTAATGCCTGAGCCACCCCCTGGGGACATCGTGCCCTTAACTTCCAACCAGGAGGGCCTCCTCCCCACTCCAGAGGACCCCCAGAGCCCTTTGTCTGCCTCCGCTCTGCATTACACCATGAGCTGCCTCGCCGCCCCCTCTTGACTGCAATTCTGAACAGTGCATCGTTTGGGGGTGATATGTACCAGGGTTCTGCTCTGGCTAATGGGCAGTTTTTTTGTGTATTTTTTCTTTTTGGCTTATGTTCGATATACAATACAAAGCTAATGAAAATAAATAGCTCACAGAGCACCAAGTCACAGGGCTGGAGGGGGAACCTTAGATTGTATTTGGAAGCAGCAAGTTCTGAAATAATTAAGTTACTTAAAAACCCACTTCCGTTGGGCCGACAGTGAGTTAAAAGCAATGGAATTATTAAGGAGCACTTGCCAGAGAGCAAAAACAACGGGGAGATTCTATTAGCTTAATTATTCTTTAATTTGGTGCTCTGAGCTCTGATTTTTCAAACTCAGGGTTATGGCCAGCCTAGTCCTGCCTCTGGGGCCTGTCAGCGTGAGGCCCGTCTCTGGCTGGTTGAAGGAGTCAGTCAGGGGATTGTCCTGGTCTTATCCTGACCCTTGAGGAGAGGAGACCTGTCCCTCACCCTTGTCCCTGGCAACTGACTCCCAGGTGGTCTTGGACCTCTGATGCACATCTTTCTCACAAACATTCATTCCACATTGTGATTCTGAAGTGGGCAGGAGGTGGGGGGACTGTCTCCACATGTGAGCCAGTGACGTCACTGAAGGAAAGAATAAAGGTATCCTGGCAGATGAGAATAAGGGCAGATCCTTTGTAAGATGCACACTGTCTTTCTGATGGGGGTTTAGAGTCTCTGTGAGGTGCATGAGGGGTGAGATGAAACAGACCCTAATTTGGGTGAGAGCTGAAAGGGCAGAAACAACGATCTTCTTGGAAAGTGCTCATAGGTATCCAGTTTTCCTGAAGTTCAGGGAGAGGTCCCTTCCTTCAGGAAGGCCTCCCTGATTACTCCCATCCCCTTGATTTCTCTCTCCTGAGCACCCTCAGTCCTGTCCACCCCAGCCCCACACTCCAGCCCTTGTCTTGTGACCAGTCAGAGTTGTCCAGGTGTGAATCTGGTCTCTCTGAGAAGTGTGGGGGATCTCTGAAGTCAGGGTTTCAGAATATCTGTTTCCCAAGCATGACATCTCGTGGGGACACTGACTAGGAGTGGGCTTGTGGAAGGGAGTGGGGTCAGGATGGAGAGGCTGCAAAGGGAAGGCTTTTCTGTCCTCCCAACAATGCCTCGAGGCCCCTGAGTGCCATGGATTCTGTCCCTTCCTTTCCTTGCTCTGCAATCCACCTCCTCCTGTCCCTCTCTCAGCACTTTCTCCAGTCCTTTTGCCTGGACAGTCTTTTCTTGCCTCCCTGCTGCTTGTCCTGACCCCTCAACCATGCTGATTCCTGCTTAAAAGCCACAAATAGCTCTTTACTGCTTTAAGAATAAAGTCCAACCTTCTTGACATGATACTCAAGGCCCTCAACACCCAGGCCCACGTCTCCCAGTCTCCCTTGCAGTTGACACTGTGCTAACAGGCCTGGCACAACCCCGCTCTGTGCTGGCCCAGCCTTAAACACCCTCCTGAGTCCCACTCACTACTCACAGCAAACTCCTCTCTCTTGAACCCCAGCTCAAGTGCCACGTCCTCCATGGATCCTTCCCCAAAACCCCAGGTCTAAAGCAATCTTTTCTTTTTTTCCTCTAAGTACCTTCTATATATTCCTACCTCTTGGAACACAGGCCTTCACACTTCATTGTTCTTGAGCCACAATAACACATTTTTGTATCATGATCCAACACACACATACACACAGACACACACACTTGCCTGAAATCCAGTTTCACAGAGTGAAATGTATCTTGGAAACCGCTACAATGTTTTTCTTTCTATTCTGTTCTAATGTATTCTGTTCATTTCATATACAAATGCTGGTCATGACCCACTAAATTGATTTCACAGTCCACTATTGTCCCACAATCCATAGTATGAAAAGCAAAAATCTATTTCAGATAGATTGTCGTAATTCTATGGACTGTGTCTCTTTGGACCTAATCCTTTTCTTTGCTCCCAGACTTGAGATCCCTAGGGACAGACAAATAGGCAGAGACCATACTGAAGTCATTGGATCCCTCATATTGGAGTCATTGGGTCCCCCCTTTCTCAGCAACAAGCCATTGAGTCCCTGTGGGTTGAATTGAACTGGTTTGGATTGGCTGAATCTTGAAAAGCAGGGTCTGAGATGTGGCATGTGGGATGGGAGGGACTTCCCTCTAGGGGCCCAGCCCTGTCTGGGGCTGAGGTTCTGGCTACAGACACTGGGATCCAGAAGACCGGAAGATAGACGTGTCCGCTGCAGCTAATGAGGGCACCGAGCCCTCAGGCACAGCTTTGGATAAAAGAGAGGAAGAGCCCCTCCCCTCAGGAACCACAGGAGGATGGCCATGGAAAGACTGAGGGCAGGTGGCAACGCCAGAACCACGGGGCTGGAGACGAGGTGGGTACTCGTTACCATAACAACACAGGTGCCCCTGCTGAGGATCAATGCTGATGGTGTGCTATGTGGCCTGCCAGGGGCATTAGGTTCTGAATGGTGCAGGCGGGGTCTTCCACAGCAGGGCTCTGTGGTTCAAGGCTCTGTAGTTTAGGTAGCCTGTCCCTATCCCCAGAGTGGCCCTGACCTGTTAAAAGTCCCTGAAGCAACAGGTTCTCCCCCCTGTCAGTTGTTAACACTTTGATAGTAGTTCTTGGTTCAGTGACTCATCAAGGATAGTCCAAAGGCCTGGCTAGGAGATGGGGGTTATAATCTAGACACAGTGTTAACCCTGGCTGGCTAGATGACCATGGCTAAGTCATATCTCTCTTGGCCTCTGTTTGCCGTCTCAGGAAAAGTAAGTAAATTGGTTCCCAATGATGCTATTAGCATCTCAGGTGAGTCAAGTTTTTGGTTGTGTGAGGCTTCCCAATTTACTGAATGCCAATGAACCACCAAGCCATGGCAACTCCAAACATGCCTAAATTACTTTCAAGTGCTCCCTAGATTGGCGCCTCTATCTCTGAGACAGGGACCATGGAAGACAGGGGCTGGGATGAAACAGTTTTGGTGGTAGTTACAGTGGAAACAGTGCAAAGACAGGTGAGGTAGGGAGGAAAGATCAAAGGAAACTGTGGGGAAAGCAGTATGGTCCTTGGCTAATGGAAAGAAAATGGCAAGAAGGGAGATAGAGAGAGAGAAAGTGATGGCAGAGAGGTGGGGAGGGCCAGAAGCAATATTTACTGAAAGAACGAGATCAGCACAGAGGCCCAGAACTTTCAGCACCACGGACAGCAAAACTCTACTGCACCCTGCCCAGAGCAGCCCCAGTTCCTCCAGGTGGTTTCCAAGACTGCTCTAGCCCTCCTGAGGGTCCAGCTGCTCACTTCTGCCTGGCTCACACTGAGCTGCAGCTGTTTTCTTGATGGTCCTGTAAAGAAGTCATGTTTCCCCATCTATCCCAGAGTCTCCCTGGAGCAAGACTTTACCTTTTTCTGCACAAGGTCAAGATCCCTTAAGAGGAAGGCTTGGGTGGCCCCTTCCTTCCTTCCTTCCTTCCTTCCTTCCTTCCATATTCTCTTTCTCCCCCTCCCTCCCTCCCTCCTTCCATCCTTCCTTCCTTCCTTTTTTCCTGGGGATGGAACTCAAGGCCTCATGCATGCTAGGCAAGTGCTCTACCACTGAACTACCTCTCCAGCCTATCTGGTCCTTAAGCAGTAAACAGCTGATCATGCAGTGTCCTCAGGATGGATCATGGCTGATACTGTTACCAAGGTTACTAGGGAATTCAATGAGGGCGAGAGGATCAAGGAAGGCCAAGAGGATAATCTACCATCTTGGGTGCCCAGGCTCCACCAAATTGCATGGTGAAGACAAAGCCGCCACACATATCTCAGGAGGCATCTAGGTCTCCCACATGCCCCTAGAGGATAGGCCAACCTCACTGCCAGAACTCCAGTCACTGAGATATAAATCCATGTTGGGGAGGGGGTGTTAGTCTTAAATACAAAACTTGTGGGCAGCATCCTCCAGATTTTGGGCATGGATACCTTGCCTGTTCCAAGGAAAGCACACTGGAAACTAAGTCAGTGGGCATCTCCTTGGGAATTTAAGAGGGGGAAAGCAATTTCTCCCTCATTTGGTCTGATGGGGCCCAAAGAGGGAAAGAAAGTGACATATGGGAACACCTAACAATGAAGAGACAGAACAAGAGCTCTCTCCCCTGGGACACACTTCCTCCTGCATCATCCTGGAGTCAGTATTTCTGGAGGGAGGAAACTCTTCCTGCTGCACTGTTTTAGCACGTGCAGCTACTGTGCCGCCTTTGCAGGGTCTTGGCCACACAGTATCCATATCATCAGAAGAAAATGCTTTAGGATCCAGATAGCCCACGCTCAGTCCCATTACTGTCTGGAGTTGGAAGGTTCCAGATCCCGCCATCTCCTTGTCTGGCTTGATCTTGACTTTGAGTCACTTTTCTTAACTTTGGTGGGAAAGATTTCCCTGCTAATATCTGCTCCCAGCCTGGCTACCACTGCCTGGACTGGGCAATGATGCTCTGGGGCATGACTAATTGCTTTTCACCCCAACTTAAGAGACCACTGAGGAAGTGTGGCCAGAGTTTGGTGGGGTGGAGGGTCAGGGGCAATGTCATGGTGCCAATATCACATTCCCCTGAGCTTCACAAACAAGTTGTATCTCCCTGAGTTGACATTCCTGCACAGCCCTCACACTACCACAGGCTGACTACGGTTAGCTGGCTCGGGGGTCTACCTTGCACACTCTGTCTTGATCCAATCCTAGCACATTGGAACAGGCAGCTGGTGACGCTCATCCAATCTTAGACCCAGTCTGACCTAGGAGGGGTGCTATGTTGAGAGAGAGACTGAGAATCTACCATTGCCAAACCCAGACTCTAAGTGGGAAAGGCCTCTCATCTGCCTAGGACATCTATGGTTCGGACATTTTTATGACATTTCTTTCATATTATTTGGACACTGTTCTCTGGGCTTTGATGGCCCACTTGGGGCTTCTAGAATGCCCAGCTCTCTATTTTCACTGGGCTTTTCATTCATGATGCCATCCTTGAGTGGGTACAGTGGGTATTACAGTCCACACTTACAGGGGACAGAGGGGAAGCTGAGTCACAAAGGCACTGAGCAATTTAATAAAGACCCAGTTGGGTCCAAGAAAGAGGCCAGAGGGTGGGTGGAGCCAAGCTCACTGCTAGGGATGGCTGGAAGGAAGGAGCCCAGCACAGCAGAGGCTAGAGCATGGGGTAGGCACCTCCTTCCATGAGCTTCTCTCCTGGGAAGGGAGGTGAAGGTGAACAGGGGATCCCTAAGACAGAGGTTTCCCTAAACCAAGAAATGTCATCAAACTCCACCTCTGCCTCACCTCGGACAGAGAAACCAAGGCCCACAGAAGGTGAAAATCCTTCCTATGGGTGACAAGCAGGCAGCAGCATGACCGGCATTAGAATCTTCTTCCAGCCCACAGCTCCTGTGAGATACTGTAGAAGACTCTGGCTGGCAATAGCCTATGCTCTTCCCTCAACACTGGAAGCAGCCCCTAGAAGAGTGAAGAGGCTGTCTCCAGAGCCCTTTGGGGATGAGATCCTTTCAGTCTAGACAGAGAGATGGCCACCTCCCAAGACAATACTCAGAGGCCACAGAGTTGTAGGGGCTCTCAGAGGTGACAGAAGGCCACACCACCCCTCCTTCCCATGTCTGCACTGTTGCAGCCATTCTTGATGTAGCAGGACACACCAGTGCTTTGGCATGTCTCTAGAATGGGGTTCTGCAAAGTACTCCCCAGAGGTTAGGTTAGGTGGAGTGCGCTCTCCTTCCCTGTCCAGTAGATGCCTCATTACAGACGGGACCAGGGGTTCCCAGGAGGGAATGGTAGGAGCCTTAGGTCAAGGAGGCCAAGCCTGCACCTGGAAGTTCTGCCAAGGAAAGTGGGCTTTGTCCCGGAAGGAGGCAGCAGGACCCTTCTTTGCAGTCACAAAGACCATAGGCACAGGCAAAAGAAGGTTCCAGGGCAGAGCAGATAGAATGAGGGATAGAGCAGAGAGGGAAATGGAGGTGCAGTGGGAAGAGAGAAGGAATAGGGAGGGATAGAGGGAAGGAGAGATCTGGAAAGGGACAATCAGGTGGGAAAGAACACAAGAGAGAAACCAAGAATAGATAGATACTCAGACACAGAGACAGGAAGACAGAATGGCATACAGAAACAGAGGGAGACACGAGAGAGACACACTCAGAGATGGGCTCAGGGGCATCTCTGTGGAATGGGGGAGGTCAGAGGAGAACAGAGCATCACTGCTGAGCTAACCCACTTCCCTGCTCCCTACAGACAAGGAGACAGAGGCCCAGGAAGGGGATGGACTTGCCCCAGGTTATACCATGTATGGACCTTCAGGATTGCTTTGGTGACCAGACATTAAAGCTGGGCTCATGGAACCCTAGGTGAAGGCAGAGGCCACTGCCTGCCCCTGAACTGAAGTGCTAAGTCCTCACCTTCCCAGGCTCCCTTGCAGCTAGGGCTTAGGCATGTGACCCAGAGGCCCCTTTTCCTCTACCCAAAACATGCACCTGCTAGAGGGAGTTAGTGAACTGGCGTCTACAAGAGAGACAGAGAAAGTGTCTCCAGTAAGGGCTGCAGGCACTTAAGACCCCAGAGCAGTTGTCCAGCAGGATTGTGACCCAGATGGTGGGATGGGAGGTCAGGGGCAATGTCATGATCTTCTCAAATAAGGTGTATCTCCCTGAGTTGACAGTGGCATGGGGGCACTGGCATGGCCACCTGGGGAGAACAGGGATTCCCTCACTGGCTCTACTCCATCCCATGTTCTTGGATGAGGGCCTCCAATCTGGTTCTCAACCCACTCTGTGATTCCATAAGCTCTTAACAAATTCTTCTCTCTGCTTAACCCAGCAGAGCTTCTGAGCCAGGGAAGCAGCAGAACCTTGGTTAAATCCTTGTTCTGTTATGAGTTAGGTCACTTAACTTCCCCAGGTGTACTATGAGGATAATACTATGTTCCCATCCCTGGAGGGGCATAAGGATTAATGAGCTTGACAACAGTGCAGACATGAAAGCGCATGGTAGTGTGAGCACACTGCAGGGGCACACAGCTACTAATGTGGACTAGCATGGGTGACCTTGCAAGAGTCCCTTCCCTTCCCTGGGCCATTGCTGCACCCAGAGATGGTCTCTGGGTGAGACCAGTCAAAGCTCTGACCCAGCCTCCGAGACTCGCTCATGCACATCCTGAGAACCACCAGATGGCTTCCCTCCACCCGTGGTGCCCTCTGGGGCTGTTCTCCACCCAGCCAGCTGCTTCCTTGGCATCTCTGCTAAGGTGTTCCTTCAGCTTCTCAATGTCAGCACATCTCCCACTGTGCTCAGCAGTCTCCTGTGTGCCTGGGTCATCCGTGCCCCTCCACCTTTCCTTCTCCCACCTTGTTAATTCCAGTGCCTTCTGCTCGACCCCAGGGTACAGCACCCCTTGTCACTCCTTTCCTTCTTGAAGAATGAGTGTCCCCTCTGCTCCTGAACTTGTCCAGGCTCCATCCTGCACTGACAGTGATACTGTGCATCATCAGCTCTCCATTTGCCTCTCTGGTCTGTTTCTTTCTCCACATGATGCTCACTAGTCCCCAGCCACAAAGCACAGTTCCATATCTGGGTCTTTACTCATTTTCCCTGAACTAGATTGACTCTCCTATGCCTATTTGCATTGGCCCAATAAATCCAACCTGACCCTAGAGTTGCAGGTCAGATGGCTGAGTTCCCCCACTTCTCCAGGCCTAGAGGCTTCCTTTGTCCCCTAAGCTTGCCTTCCAAATTCAACATGTCACTCTTGGAAGCAGACTTTCCCCATGGTTAAAAGTGAGGGCTGTGGGTTCCCTGCTTGCACTGGTGCATAGGATTGGTTAGAAGCTTGAACAAGTGACTCCATGTCTCCAGCCTCAGTGTTCTTGTCTGCCATGTGGACATACAAGCAGCGTGTATGGGGAGTGGGATCTTGGGTGCAAAACTCTCTTGGTGGAATCTGGCCCCTGGACAAAGAGCAGCCCTTGATTGTTTTGTGGCAGTTTCTCTGCACTCTGCTGAGCTGAAAGATTTCAGGGACCACCGCCTAAGCTACTCTCCCATCTGGGCAATTCCTGCCCTCCAAGGAATGAGGCTTCGGAGGGGTTTGGTATATGAAGACTGGGGAAGGAAGAGGAGCCCAGACTGCCCTGCAGGCTTCTGACAGGGCTGTTTTGTCTGCATCCTTCTCTAAAGGAAGACAATGAAGGCAAATGGAGAAGGAGGAGGCAGCAGCTGGCTGGCCAGGGCAGGCAGGAAATCAATCAATCACAAACTCGCATTGCCATTAGCTGCCTTGGCTCTTCCCACCTGGGCTGACTGTCTGCTGTCCTCCAGCCCCAGGTACCTGTTAATGGCAATGCCCCCCCACCCCAACCCCATGCTCCTCTCATTCCCTGGGAGTTACAGTGCAGAAAACTCTTTGGTCCAAGTGGAGAAAATTGTTCATTAGACACCAGGGGATAATTGCTACCACATTTATCAACCCCAGTGCCCCAGCCTTTTTTCAGCTTCAAGTTTGACTTGATGTGAATGGTCTGGTATGTGCTGTCCCTATCCTCCTCCCCCTTCCCTCCCCCATCAGGGCTTATCACTGTATATTAGTTTTGTCTGCTGCAATTATGAATGAGGCCTTCAATACAGTGCCAATGCCTTGTGTCATATAATAGGTGTTCAATAAATTGGTTGAATCCTATTGTGCTCATTTCTGCTCTGAAGAGTCCAGACTCTGCCCTTGATACAGGGGGTGGGGTTTCCAGGCTAACTGGGGAGAACAGGAAGTAGGGCAGGCTAGGTGAAGAGCAGAGAGGTAGGGTTCCCTCAGGCTCACAGGCTGTGGGTTGAGAAGTTTCATTTCCAATAGGGAAATGGCCCTGGATGACCCTTAGTTGCTGAGCACAGACTGAATCAGGCACAATGATCTCCATTGCCACATTCCACAAAGCTCACAGAATACACACACAAAAAAAAACAGTCTTGTAACATGAGAACTGGGAGGTCATTTCTCTAGCTTGCATACCTCTTGGGTTGGGGACCTCACTTCCTCCTATAGAGTTCTGTTTTAATGGATAGAAAGCAGGATCTCAGGTGATGCGGAATCCTTCCCCAGAGGTCCCACTACCTCTACCAGTCCCTTCCATTAGGAGCATCTTGCCCTAGATTCCACAGAGTAGGGCTGCTCCCTGGGTCCACCAGAGCCCTCAGCTGGTGCAGCTAGGGGAGTGCAGCTTGGCACCAAAAGCAAGCCTGCTATCTTGCCTTCTAACCATCACTCACCATGAAGGACTTGGAATGCGTGGACAAGCATGTACGCATGCATGCACGCATGCATATGTATATGTGTGGCAACAGAGGAGCTGGGCCACCATTCAGATGTGGACACTCAGGGCTTGATACAATGATTTGAGGAAGGGACTTTAGACAAACAGCCCCCACATCAAGTCGGCTGGGGGGTGCTCTATTGTTGGGGTAAGGCTGGAGATGTGAAGGGTGTTCATTGTGGGCCAGTGATTGCTGCATCTACAGCCGCACAGGGACCTCACATCTGGCTCCCATTAGACCTTCCACAGGGCATAGACATAAGGCAATCGTAGGCACAGATGCGCGTGCACACACACACCCTTCGCCACAACCAGAACCCTCACTGAACACCTCATCTAGAGGTGTTCTTCTTCTGCCACCCTCTTCCTCAGTGTCCAGCCAGCAGTGATTTGCCAGGAGGAAGGAGGGGCAGGCTGTTCTCTCTGGAAGGTGGGGGTGGACCTGATTCAGACCCCATGTATTACCTGGAGCTGCCACACAGGAGTAGTGCTGCCTACTATGCCTGACTCACAGACTTGTGGGCCAGCCTGGGGACATCTGGTTAGGAAAGAGGTGACACTTTGTACCTCTAGCTCCCCTGTCTATGCTCTGTATGATCTCCCTAACATATATGCTCACCCCATCTTTCTTGCCTCCTAACCTCCCCCTCTCTTCTCCAGTAGTGAAGAATCTAATCACCACGGGGGGTGGGGGACACGGTAGAAGGTAGAAGAGCAAGCATATATACGCCCACCGCACCGGCTCCAGGGTCAAGGGAGCATCCTAAAGGAAGAGATGAAGCCTTAGTGGGGAAACTTCAGGTAGCAGTGTAGGAGAGATTTGACCTTAAAAAGGAGGAAATATTCCCTTCTCCCTTTCTTGACTTTTTCCACCCAGAGTCCAGGAATGGTTACTGCCCACAGTTACTGAGGTTGGAAGCTGTGCGATACTGCGCCTTCTGCAGGTTTCCGACACAGGGTCCAGAACCCTCCCCTCTCCCTGAACTGCACTAAAGGGAGGCCGGCGCAGAGCCCGCAGCCAAGGGCCGATGGACACTCACGGGTCGTGTTGTACTTGATACCGTTGAAGTACTCAGGGCACGGCCTCTCCACGAGGGCTCCAGCCGCGCTCCGGGGCCAGCAAGTACCGATCTGATCCAAGGTCGTGTTGCAGTAGGAGTAGGGACCTGGCGACGGGAGAGAGCAGAGCGGATCACAGAGGGGTCGCTGGGGCGCAGGGTGCTGTGAGACTCAGGGCGCCGGGCGCTGAGAGCGCGTGGCCCTGGAGGCACCGAGGGCGCCGGGGAAGGAGCCCGCGCCGCCTCTGTCCTCTCGCCTCCCGCCTACCCTCGGGGTCCAGGGACGGTCCCCAGCCGTCCAAGAGCAGCTCTTCAGCCAGCGCCAGACTGCAGTTGGCCTCCAGCAGGCTGTGGAGCAGTGCCGCGTCCATTGCGTCCCGGAGCTGCGTGTGGAAAGGGAGTGGGAGTGCGCGCCCGGTGTGGCAGCCAAGAGTGGGTGTGAGGGCGAGCGGCCGAGAGAGCGCAGGGTCCAGGTCCCTGCCTGTCCAGCCCTGACTTGTCGGGCAGCCTCCCGCCGCCACCCCAGATTTCCCGGAGCTGCCAAGCCAGGACCTAACCGAAGAGGAGCCGCGGAGTGCGGAGCGGTGGGTCCACCCGCTCGGCCGCGGCCAATGACGGCGCCGGGGGGCGGGGCCGGGGCCGGGACCAGGGCTGGGGCCGGGCGGTTCCCCTGATCGGACTCAGTCTGCAGCCCACTGCCCCGGGTCCTATTTCTCAGGTCCTGGCTCTCTTCCACCAGCAAAGTTCGGAGGAAGCCGGCGGGCTGGCGAGCTTAGGCCTGGGGTGTGGAATGCCCCATCCGAGGAGAATCCCAGGTCCCAGTGCCGCAGGGACAGCAAAAGGCACCCGCCTGTCCAAGGAACCCACTGCAGCCTCCCTAACGGTGGGATAGCTGCCAGCCAAAGTCGGGCGACTCTTTGCCCGAGTTTCTTCTCCATGAGCAAGAACACTAGAACGGGGCGTGGGGCGCACCGTCCACATGCAGATTTGCACCCTTTCTAAGCCGCCATAGCCTCTAAGAAGGAAGTGGACTGGAGGAACCTTGAGGGAAATCGGGAGGCCACTAAAGAGAGTCTAATGAGATCGAGTGTCCTGAATGGACGAAGACCTGTACCAGTGCATTTGAGCTAGAGCTCAACCTGGGAAGGGGGCACTGGAGAGGGAAGGAGGCAGGTGACATTCAGCAGAAGTTAGAAGTCAGGGATAACACCAGGTCTCCCATTTGGCTGACTGAGGGAACACTATTGCCATTTAATGAAAAGGGAAATTCTAGAGGAGAAATTGATTGACGTTAAATGGAAGATTTCAAACACCAGGATATGAGTGGCCCGGGCACCAAAGAATGAAGTGAGAAATGAGAATATGTCTCTTTTCCTCCTGAATTGGACAGAATCACCTGACTGGTGTCTGTACTAGTAGAGGGGGTGGAAATCAGGTCCCACAGCAGATGTGGAAGAGCTAAAATCCTTCATGGGGAATTTGCCCAGGTTTCCTCAGGAGTTGCCTGCTCTTTTGTTGCATCTACACCCCTAGAGAGCTCAAGATGGGCCTGTGGCTCATGCCTGCTCAGTGAACTCAGGCTTGGGAAACAGGGATGTAGGTGTGGCAAGCTCCAACTTAGCCTGGGCTCTGTGCCTCCTCTCACTGCCATTTACCCCAGGTGGGAGTCCAGCCTGTTTTGGGGTTTTGTCCATCATTGAAATCTTCTGAAGGATTTCTCTGGTTTTGAGTTATGAGAGGAAAAGCCTGTGAAAGTGTGTGTGTGTGTGTGTGTGTGTGTGTGTGCGCATTCACAACATGTACCCATGCATGTGGGCATGTGTGTTCTGTATTTCTATCTTTAGAAGGCAGGATAAACTAGGACCTAGTCCCAGCTGAGCTAGAGGTCCCAGGAACTGTCCTATCTCCCTATCTCCATCCTTGACTGGGAACCAAAGGTGCCAGAGAAGCCTGAAACCACCCTGAACCAGTGCCACACCCTGAGCAGGGGAGGTGGAGGGCAGGATAGGCTGCCTCCGTGTATCCAGTCTCACCAGCCTCCTTACTAATGCCGCTGTCACTCCCAGACAGAAGGAGAGAGGGAGAGGGCGAGTGAGCAGTGAGGTCAGGGCTGAGCCCTAGAATCTCTCCAGGGCCTGCCAACTGGCAGGGACAAGGTGCAGAGTATCCAGCCAGGTCTGTTCTCTCCTTAATGGACAGTTAGAGCCTTTGCCTCAGATAGGAGCAGCTGCAGGGACAAAGGCCCTTGGTCTCCATAATAAGCAATGCCAGCAACAGGGGAGGATGGGTTATGTCCTAACTCTAACCTAAAACCTGATCCTAATCCTAGTGCTAGGCAGAGTCCTGTCCCCAGTTCCTGAACTGAGCCTTGCCTCCTGGGGTCCTAAAGAGGCCAGAGTGTGACTGGCTGGGTCAGCCTGTCTTATAGGTAAAGCCTCCTTCATGCATAAAGGAGGGCCACATCACAGCTTGGAGAAGGGACAAAATCAACCATGTTTAAGCAGTGAACTTTGCTTATCATCAGAGTCCCTGCCCAGGGGACACATGTCACAGAAAGTTTTCTGCAGAATAGAGGGTTGGCCTGGGTGACTTGGATTATTCCAAACAAAAGGGCTTAGGCAGCAAGTTTCCTCTGGGAAGTGACCATTTCACTGGATGGGCAGTCAGGGCCTGAGTGCACCTCACAGTACCAAGCTCCTTGGGTTTCCAGGATGTGGGGCCATTTCTTTGTGGGTCTTATTATTAGAGGCACAATTGACTGTTATTCTAGATGAGATAAAGGGAAAACTGGTAGAAATTTTGGAATAAATCAAATTTACAGCTCACTTTAGCATCTGCAAATAGGCAGATGGAAGAAACTGGAAAAAGTCAAAGCTTTCCTCAATTGGGTTAAATCCAACTACACATAAACAAAAACTGGGGACTTTTGACTTGCTAAGGAAGAAGAGGTGGATTGGAAGCCCCTGGGATGGAGGTGTGGATTCTTGGGGTTGTGGGCTGACCGGTTGCAGACCCTGGCCAGGCAATGCAGGGAGAAGTATTTAGGAAGTCTGTGTGTCCCTAGGATGGTGGGGACAGGGAAAAGTGGCAAATAAACTCAAGGTGCTGCAGAAGTGCCCTGTGTGTCATGAACACCTGGGTGAAGCAGGTGCCTCTGGTGCCTGCAGCCCATGTCTTGGCCCACCTCTGATGTCATCTACTATGGTGATGGATGGATGGATGGTTCCAGGCCAGCTTATACACACCTACTACACAGTCCAATACATGGCATCAAATAAGCATGCAGAGCACAACAGAATCCCACATGATGTCACTGTCCACCATCTTGACCATATCACACCCATTCTCCTGTCCATCAAAAATGGGATTTAAGGGGATAGCATATACCCTTGCCTCTCTAGGGGGGCTGTTCTCAGTTAGACCACGTACACAGGAGTCTTTTCAGACAGAACTGGACAAAGTTGTGGGTTTTCCTGGGAGTGATAACTGGGTGTGGAAACTCAGAAGGAGCCTGAAAGTGATCTGCACTTGTCCTGTGGCACCAAGGACTGTGCTCCCAGGTCAGACACCCCCTTCTCCATTCCACCTCACTCCACCTTGGGATATGAGAAATGACATGGTACCTTCATGTCCAACAAGAAGACCAGGATGTGGGACCAGGAAACCCCTCAGGGACCACCCAACCCCACATTTTCATTTTAAGGTGAGAAGCAGGCTCCCCAGAGAGGGAAAAGAGTTCCCTGTCCCCTCCCACTAGGTCATCCTCATATCTGAGCAAGGTCCCTGTCTCTTCCTTATGGAAGTTGAGGAGACCTTTTTAAAAATTATGATCATGTCACTCTTTCTCAGGCATGGCTCTCCAAGGATGACTAGTTCAAAGGCAGCCTCAGCAACTGAGCAAGGCCCTCAGCAACTCAGCCAGACCCTGTCTCTAAATAAAATATAAAAAAGGGCTGTGGGTGTGGCTCAGCGGTTAAGCACCCCTGGGTTCAATCCCTGGCACCCAAAACGAAGAAAAAGAAAAAAGAGTGTCTTCCCATTGCTTTCAAAATGGAGCCATATCTTTGGCATTGTAAAGAAAATTCTTCCTTGCCCTCCTGCTAAATTTGAGGTAACCTTAGGAACACCTTATCACTGCCTAGGACCTTGCTGCCCCTCTGCCCCCTGGCACACGCTATGCCATCTACTCTGACTGTCCTTCAGCTCTGCACTTCAGTCAGCCCAACCCACTCCTTCCCACCCTTCAACACACCTGAGTCTCACCTCCTCTGTCTTGTCTGGGTGGGGCAGCCCTCCCTGGTGCCCCTGTCTGCCAGGCTGGCCTATGTCTCCACAAGGTGCCTAGTTTTCCCTTTGTATCCTCTACCGGCCTGTGCTGTGGCTCTCGGAGGACAGGACTGTTGCTCTTCACTCACTGTCCCCACCATCCATCAGAAAGTCTCAGGCTTGGGCTCAGTGTTCACTGCGGAAAGAACAAATGCCTTGGACACAGAGCTGAGGAAGCAAAACTCTTCCGTTTGACCAAACTTGTGGGTGTGTGTATACATGTCTGTGTGTTGGCCTGGGGAGTTAGTTCAAGGGATCCTTGGGTCCCTATAGACCCTTATTATTATCCATGAGCAGAATACATAAAATGTCTATTATTTTTCAAAAATATATAAATGCTCTGTGATGAAAACAATAGAAACATTAAAAACTGGTCCAGAGTCATAATCACTCTTGTGATTACATGTGGTTTTCATTTCTTTGGACCTCGGGGACATACAATTGAGTTGGTCATAGTCTTTGATTTATGAACACTTGCCAATAGCTCATTCATGGCCTCACTGTATTTTAACTTTGGTCTTTTCCTTTATGGAAGTTTTCAGGTAGTAGTGACAGTAACCGGCCTACCTCTCAGTCCCAAACCGATCATTACCGATCACTTACATACTTATTTATGCACTCCTTCCCTGGAGGGAATGTCCCCTAGAAGGTTGCCTTTATCATTACTGTGGTCTTATTTTTTCCCCCGGTTTTTTTCACATGTACATGTGTCTAAACAACAGTATCTTTGAACTTTATGCTTGTTATTATGAGTTCTCACAATCAATGGACAGTAAAAGGAGGCCACTACCTTGTGGAGATTTAAGAAGGGATTTCCCAGGCCCAGTGGGCATCCTAACAGTTCACACGTTCCCCTCAGGGGCACGTCTATTGAAGGACGGTGCATTCCCATGGTAGCTGCCAGGCAGCGCCAGCAGTGATGTGGTGAATGAATAGTTAATGACATGGGGAAGTGTTCACTCTGAGTTATTGGAGGAAAAGCTGGTTATAAAACAATGAACCCAGTCTTGTCCCAGTTTTGTAAAAATCTGTGTCCTCCCACCAGGTTCATCCTCCTCTCTGAGCAACTCAACTGGGGTCCCTGTTTCCTCCATGTGGAAGACGAGGAGACTTTTAAAAAATTATGATCGTGTCACTCTTTCTCAGGTGTGGCTCCCCAAGGATGACGAGTTCAATGCAAATAAAAACAAACAAAAAGCCCAGCATGAGGCTCTATGGTTCTATAATATTATATAAAAATTCCTGGATCGTGGGATCATGAGCACTTATCATCTTCTTTGATTAATCCCCCCCCCCAATTTTATGTTACAGATGTCTTTTGTCAACAGATGAATGGTATTAGAAGTTGAGCAGGAGGGCCTTGTTTTGGGGATAGGTCAGAACCCTCCTCACTAAACTCAAAGACAGGGAGGACACGGTACCATCATCCAGGGCAACAGCAAAGGGTCTGTGCCACCTGCCCAAGGGAAGGAGAGGGACAGGCAGAGGGGAGGGGAGAAGGCGGTGTGTCCATAGATATCCAGCATTGCTTGAAGGCAGAAGGTCTGGTGAGAGAGGTTGGGGCCATCCTGCAGTGAGGGGCCTCCATTTCCTCTCTGATGGCTGCTGGATTTGACCCTGACTGGGTGTGCCCATGGTCTTTCATTTAACCCTCATGGTAAACCTCTGGGGAAGACTTAGAACCTATTCTAACTGATGAGGAAACTGAGGTTCAGATAGGCTGAATTATATCCCTCCTAAATTCGTTTGTCAAAAGTCTTAAGTCCCCATACCTCAGAATGTGGCCTTTCTGGATATAGGACCTTTAAAGAGATAAAGTAAAATTAACACAATTTGCTTAGTGGGTCCTAATCTAGTAGGATCAGGGTCCATATAGGAAGAGGACATTGGGAACAGACATACACAAAGGGAGGTCTTATAAAGACACACAGAGAAGACAGTCATCTACAAGCCAAGGAGAGGGCTTCACAAAGAACGAACAGAGGCCAACTCCTTAGACTGAGAGGTCCAGCTTCCAGAATTGTAAGAGGATGATTTTTCTGTTAGTCAAGCTAGGCAGTCTGGGATACTTTGTTACATCAGCCCTAAGAAACTAATGCAGATGGGTTAGATGATATGTCAAGGGTCACATCTCTGCTAGGTGGAGGAGCAAGGATCCACCTGGGTCTGCCTGAGCTCAAAATTTCCCCACCTTGAGGAAGCAGAAAGCCAGACTTTCTTCTTGGATGCCAGAGTCAGGCTGCATTTGGATGCGGGAACCCAGTGTTGGCCAGAACTTTTGATCTCGTGTTCTGGCAGCAGCTCCAAGCCAGAGGGGCACCTCCTCCTCACCCCAGCCCTCCTCCTTCCCTCCTGCTCCTTGGGTACAGCCCTGGGAAGGCCAGGACACTGGGTGGGGCCCTAGAGAGATCTCTCCAGAGCCTTGAGAGTCTAGCACACTTCTGAGCTCTGCAGCATCTGTCCCTGACTCTGTGAATCAGCAGCTGTAAAACTCAGAGGTTAGAACTCAAGGCCCAGCGGCTATTTCACAGGTCCTGTTGGGGTGACACCTGTAGCCACGGCAACAGGAGATAGTTTTACACCTTCTGCCAGCCTCGCCTCTCGCCTGAGTTTGAAAGTGGAGGGGTCAATTCCTCCCTGGGCTTCTGAAACCAGCCCAGCCTCCTTCCTTCGGGTGCCCATGGGGGAGCTGGAAGTGAGTCAGGGATGCTCTCAGCCCAGCCTTTCTCAGCAGCAAGAGGCCTGAGGCTCACATGGGGAAGGGGGCCTCCTGAGAGACCCCCAGCAAGACAGAGAGCAGCCCAGGATTGGAAGCTGAGGCTCCATCCACCCCAGAGAACTTTCCTTCCTTAGCCCCGGGGGCCCACCCTCACCTGTGGGTCTACTACCAGGCAGTGGGGGGCACACATACCTGAGAGGTCAGTGAGGGTCTGGACTGCATGGCAGTACTGCTCCAGCAGTGCCCACTGGGGTTGTTCTCTGGGCACCTGGCTTGGCCTGGCTGCCTGTTGGGGGGAAAAGGGATGAGGTCAGAGGCCAGGCACTGGCAGCCATTGATGGTTCTTGTCTGTCACTTGCCCTGATCAGCCACACATCCCTCATTCCTTTTACCTCTACTGTGCAGAGGGGGGAGCTGAAGAGGGGGACAATGAAGACCCCATAGCACAGCGGTGTCCTGACCCAACTTGGAACCCTGGAAAGGCCTTAGAAGTGGTCCGGTGCAGGGTCACCTCTGAAGCAGAAGTCTGCTCTGTCCCTCAGCCCTTGAGCCATCCTCCCCTCCATTGGAAGGGATGTGCCCCTGGGAGAGAACAAAGGCCTTTTTGTCACAAAGCCAGGTGGGGGATGTCCCCTAGTTGTTTATTCCCCAACATTTGCAGATATCTACTATGTGTCCGGCCCTGGCTGAGGGACCTCTCTAGTGTCCTCAGGATGTCCCAGGCCCGGAAGGAATCCCAGACTTAGAACTTGCAGAAAAGAAGTGTATAACTACTTTATTTTCCTGTCTCACAGATAAGCAGACAGTTACAAGGTCATCAGGTTAATATGTGGGAAAGACACCCAACCTGGACTTGGGAAGGTTGCCTGCCTAGAAGAGGTGGCACTTTGAGGCTAGGGGCCACAATGTCAGTTCCTATACTCACCAGGGAACAGACTTGATGGCGGCAACAATGGCAATCCTACCCCAGAGACCCAAACCACCCAGTGTCCCATCAGAGTGGGTGCTGGACATGGAGGGATGATGCAGATGTGGTCCTGTCTGCCCTCCAGGGACCATCGTCTGGTGGGAAAGATGGATTGGTGACCAGCTTCACAGCATTTGAATTTATTGAGGATGGGTGGCCTATGGAACAGGTCATGCTGAGGTGGACTTTGAAGTGTGCGTAGGAGTTCGCCCACCTGATAAGGGAGGTACGAGGAGAGAGCACAGCATTGCAAAGGCAGAGAGGCTGGACAATATGTGGCGAAGGACTGAACGAGAGTGAAATTCTAATCCCGCTCCCCACCCTCCCAAGATCAGGTGTCTACTCTGTGGCCGATGTGCTTGTGAGTCTGCGCACTTGGCTGTGTGACTTTCATGGCCTCTCCACCCGACATTTCTGCCTCTGGGATTCCAGAAGGCACTGCTCTGCCAGAAGGCGGCCCCTCCTCTTTCTCTTGCTGCTCAGATGTTCCCTCCCTGGCAGCTGGGCCGATGTTTGCCCCAGAATGTCCCCATGAGCCAGAGCCCTCAAACATCACGTTCCCCACATCAATCTCAGTCCATTTCCTGTGCTGGGGCTGGAGGCCACATGCTCAGCCTCATCCTGCTGGCCTAGAGCTTCTAATTAATGATCCCACCTGATCAGATGGGCGAGCGCTGTCCACCCCCTCCTGGAGCCCAGGGCGGGGGCGCAGACTGCACCTGTGCTCTGTGGAACACTCGGCCTCAATGCTGGGTGCAAAGGGAGGTGAAGGGAACTTGGGTGCGTGATGCTGTGTGTGCTTAGAAAGTGTGTGTGTGTGTGTGTGTGTGTGTGTGTGTGTGTGTGTGTGTGTTGGTGCTGCAGGGCTGCCTGAGCCATCATCTGGGAGCTCTGACCTCTTGGCTCACAGAACAAACCCTGGGGGGCTGTGGTCTTGCTGTTCACAGGTTGCAGGGGCTGCTGGGAGCTCCTCAGCATCAGCTTCTGGGCATCAGAGAGGCCTTACTGGTCCAGTGGGCCACCTTTCTGGAGCGCAGCAAGCTAGGGCGTGGAGGGGACACTCTGGGCCCTGGGACCTTCCAAGAAGACTTCTCAGGCCCTACTCAGCTGGGTCTAGGGTGAGTGAGGGCCTCAGGGTTGACCCATCACCCGCTTCACAGCCCCATTGGAGAACTGCAGGTAATGCCTCTTTGGGTGGCACAGGTCCCCAGGGACTCCCAGCCTCTCAGGCAATGCTCAACTCAGAAGTGAAGTGTCTGCTGTGGATGCTGGCCCCCAAGGCAGGCCCAGTCTCTGCATCTCAGGGGACAGCTCTCAAAGCCAGCTGCAACATTCCTGGCCCCACCACGCAGGTGCTGCCCTGCTTGACCTCTGTGGGTGGCTTGGCACCTTTTCTGAGTTCACAGGAACGGGCTCATGTTGAGATAGGGGTCTAGGATAAAAAGAGAGATCCACTGAACCTTAAAGGAAATGCCCGTAAGCCATTGAGATGCCGAAGACACAGCTATGAATCTTCAGCAACATGCCTTTGGCCTGTGTCCTTGTGATATGAAAGAGGGCCTGGAAAACAGGCGAAAATTTGTATGGCTCCATCTCCAGTCTGGGCCTGATTACAGGGCCCGTCTATAAATACTGAACCCCAGTCCACAGAGGGGCTTCTCACTCTCCAGATGGCCCGCATTCTCCCTTGAATGTGTATCTACTTCCTAAATGAACCTCTGTCTAGGCCTCTGTCTGGCTCCTGCTGACATTCTGTCGGGTCATGTATGCCAAGAACCACCACAGGTCCTGAGTCGAGTTCCCCTCCCCTCTGGGAACTCCTCTGACCCTTCTTCTGTGATCATGGCCCCTGCCCCAGGACCTGGATGGTTTGGGACTATCTTGCCTCTGATGTTGGGTCTCAAGCTGTGGCCGAGTCTCTTTGCTGACCAAAGCCCTTTGTGGGGGTCATGTGCTTGGCGTCTGATGCCTGCAGTTCCAGCTCAGGCAAATGGATGAGCATATCAGAAAAGGATTCTGGAATGACTCCCAGATCTTGCCTCTGTCTCCTAGAACTTCTCCGCTGGTCCAAAAAGTTGGCACAGTCACAGATTTTTGTTCTCTTTCAGGGGATGGTTGGGTGGATTTGACTCAGTTCAAACCCACAGCATAACCTTCAGGTGACTATTTTGAGCAGAGTCCCTGGTGGTGGTGGAGATGGGTGGGCAGGAAGAAGAGGCCCATTGGATCGTGTCCCCTTAGAAAGCACATGATCTGGAGGATCAGGGAAGACAGAGACATGTCGTGAATAGTTCTACTCCATGTCCTGTGAGTTAAGCTCTCAGAGGGTATAGAGTGCAGAGATCCCTGTGTTCAGGGTTCTGGGGATGCTGCTTCTTAGCTGTGTGGCCCTGGTAAATCTACTTAACTTCTCTGGGCCTTAGTCACCTCATCTTTAACATGGGGATAATACAAACACGGTGTGCATCACATTACTGTATGCCAAGAAAGTGGCACACAGACGGCCTGAGCTGAACAGTGGCTCTCGTCAAGGTCTCGTTGGAGAGCTCAGAGATGGGGGACACATGCCCCATAGCGGGGCACACCATGGCCTAGTTCAAGTCCTTCCCCACTGGAAAGGCTTCCTAGAGACTCCAGGCTCCTCCTTCCCAGTGCTCAGACAGTATGGACCTACACAGGTCCTTGGCACCCCTCTGTCCAGCAGGCCCCTGAAGACCCAGCTTCCACCCACTTACGAGCTCAGTCCTCTGCCCTGTGTGGTGGGTGTGAGGAGGACCAGGAAGGCTCCCTGGACTGGGCATTGGAGCCGAGTCCAAAAGGAGGGAAAGACTCTGGGTGCAGGCAGGACGGAGGGTGGAGAGGAGAGAGTGACTTCAGGGGCAGGAGCTGAGTGGGCACAGGAGGTGCCACAGGGGGAGGAGCGAGTGGGGAGGGAAGCCCTTCCCTCGCCCCTTTATGTAGAGTCGGTGCTTACTGCATGCTGGACACACCTCTAAATGCTTTACAGAAGACAGCTCCTTTTTCATTGGCACAGCCTCTGGGGTAGCTGTAAATAGCTCCATTTTGATGATGAGGCAATGGAGGCCCAGAGAGGTGAAGCCATCTCCCAAGGCCACACAGCAGATAAGGGGCAGAGGCAGGCTTTGAGCCCAAACAGGGTAGGGGATGGGCTGGTCTGATATAGATAGGAATTGCTAGTCTTGGGGAAGAAAGTGAAGGATGAAGCCTGAGAAGCTCTGCTGTTTCGGACAAGTGTCCCCCAAAGGCTCACATGTTGAAGGCTTGTTCCTCAGCTTGTGGCAGGACTGGGAGGTGGTAGGACCTTTAAGAGGTGGAGCCTAGTGGAAGGAAGTTAGGTCATTGGGGCATGCCTTGAGAGAGGAAGTGGATCCCAGTCCCTTCCTGTCTCTTGGCATCCTGATCACCGTCAGGTGAATAGTCCTCCTCTCTTACAAGATCCCACCATGATGTTCTCCCTGTATGTAGGCCCAAAGGCAATGGAACCAGTTGACCATGGACTGAAACCTCCAAAACCTTGAACCAAAAGAAACCTTTCTTCCTTATAATTTGTTTATCTCAGGTAGTTTATCACAGTGAGGGAACACGAACACAGGACTCAGCCCCCAATGGGGTGGCAGTGGTACTCAGGAGGCCACAGTAATAAAAAGCCCCTCTCTTCCCGGGGAGGAGGGTGAGGTTGAGGGTGGGGAGCTTATAGGCAGATCTCTGGGACACAGGATGCAGACCTAGCAAGCTAGGCAGGATCATGCACAGGGGAGATGAGAACTTTGGATTCTGTAACCTCTTAAGCCCCAGTAAGTCCCATTATGATATTGGGATATAAGAAGAAATTCTATTTCTTAGTCGCCAGTTCCTGACACAGGGGTCCTGAAACCCTTGTCGTTTCTTGAGTGACAGGTGCATCTTTCCTTCTAACGAGACAGCTCTTGGTGAGCTCCTGGATGGAGCTGTCACCAAGAAACCAAGCAGTAATTAGAAGCCTGGAACTTTCAGGCTCTGCCACTGAGGAAGCGGGAGGGGCCGGAGACCGAGTTAGGAATCCATCATGCCTGTGTAATAAAGCCTCCCTAGAAGCTGACATTCCTCCTGGATTGGTGAGCACACGGAGATGGCATTCCCAGAAGAGGCAGTGTATCTCTTCATCTATATCCTTTGTCATGCCCTTTATAATAAACTGGGAAATGTAAGTAAATATTCCCCTCAGTTCTGTGAGCTGTTCTTCCCATTCCCGGACCTGAAGATGGGTGGTGGGAGTCTCTGATCTGCAGCCCAAAGGACTTGCAATGGGAGCCTGGGGAGGGAGCAGCCATGGTGGACTGAGCCCTTGGCTGTGGGTCTGCGCTATCTTCGCTGGATAGTGTCAGGTCCAAGCTGGATGGTAGGAAGCCATGGGTGCCCCAGGGAACTGGAGAACTGCGTGGTGTCAGAGTGTGAGAGTGCAGAGACGCCTCAGAGGGCTTTCCTTTTGCCAGTATCCTCTATTCTGATGGGAACGTCTTGGACTTTGGTACTGAGTGGCTCTTTGCTGTCTGGGGGGTCAGAGCCCAGCCTCCACCCCAGTATCTGCCCCATGAAATCTATAGCCCAGGGTCTATATCTGTGTCCATTCCCAGCCCAGAGCCTGGCACATATCAAGTGTTCAACAAATGTTTGTTGACTGACTGACTCGATGGATGAATGAGACCACAGTCCCCTCAGCCAGTAGAGATACCCTACACCCCCAATAAGGGATGTTATGGTTTAGATATGAGGTGTCCCCCAAAGTTCATGTGCAGAAGGTTTAGAGGCAAACTGATTGGGTTATGAGAGCCTTAACCTAATCAGCAGATTGATCTACTGGTGTGGATGAACTGGGTGGCACCTGTAGGCAGGGTGTGGCTGGAGGAGACGGGTCACTGGGACATGCCTTTGGGGTTGATATTTTGTTGTGGTGAGGAGAGCTCCCCGCCCCTCTCTCTCCTTCTCTGCTTCCTGGTTCTGGCCCCTGTGTACCTGCCATGGGAATCCCTGGCCTTAGAACAGGATAGAGGAGCCCCTGGAGAGAGCAGGGAAAAGACAGCAGGCCCGATTCTGGTTGCTCTTCCTCCACGCTGCGCCCTGTTCAGGCAGAACCTGTGCCCCAGGGGCCAGACAGGAGGCCCTCAAGGTGCCACCTCACAGGAGCCAGTGGGTCTGGCCCAGCCTAGTGTTCCCTCCTGGCAACAAACTTCTGTCTAAATATAGCAGTCGGTCTAAGCTGGGGAGATTTACGGGACCACAGTCCTTGGACCAGGCTGCCCCTGACAGGAGGGAACGGGGATGAGCCCTCCCCACTCCTCCCTCTGTTCCCCAAGGTCAGGGAAGGACTCGTTGGAGGGAGAAGCTTCCTCATTCAGAGGTTTTCATTGAGCCTAAGCTCAGTGAGGACTCAGTCAGGGGAAGGAGGAGCAGGTAGCAGGGGGGAGAGAGCGAGGAGTGGAGAAGGAAAGGAAGGAGGAGGAAAAGAGAGGGCAGGGAGGAAGAGGAGGAGAGGGGAGGAGGGAGGGGGGAGAGAGGGCTGAGGAGAGGGTAGGCCCTGGAAGTCGTCTGAAGGGAAGAAGTTTACTTTCTAAAGCATCTGGGCTGGCTTCCAGGAAGGGGAGAATTTACATGTTCCATCCAACTTATAGGATGTGGAACCTGGAGTAAGGACCCCAAGACCCCAGGAGCTTTCCCACCCCTGTGTCACTGCTTGGGCAGGTCCCTGTTCCCAGGATGGCCCACCCCTCCTTCCAACCCCCTCAGCCTCCAAGGCTCCTGGGGAAGCTTCCATGTTCTCCTCCTTCTGCTCTTCTCTTTCCCTCTGAAAGCCCAGGACTCTTCCTCTCCTCTCTGCCCCTCTCCCATACCTGGGCCCAGGAGGGGAAGAAGGGCTGGCACTGGCCATCAGAGGTCCTCAACAAGTCACTTAGGCTAAAACCATCTCCTTAATGATCAACTCATCTTTGCCTAATCGTTACTCTTTGGTTTGTTTTGGCTTCTGTCTGAATGTTCTAAAAATAGCCTAATATTAAAATTAAATTTTGGTTAAGGGAAGAGAATCTGGAATGGGGCTGTCTGATTGGAGTCCTGGCCTTGCCCTTTACCAGCCCAGTGACATTGGGACCTCACCTCAGCTTCTTCTGAAAAATGGGGATAAGGATGGTCTTATCTCTTGGGTTGTTGTGAAGCTGTAGATAGGTGACCCATGTCAGTGACCTGCCGTGTCAGCCATTCAGTAAAACAGACAAAATAAGCTGATTCAAGCGAGCTAGCCTTCCCCCCACCCCCTGCACATTGGAAATGACATCTTAAAAAATTAGAATTCTGAATAAAGTGACTTTAGACAATCCGGCCGAGGAGGCCTTAAAATGTTTGCAATTAGATAAAGTACAAAATGTCAGTGAAGAGGATGCAGAATAGTCCCATTATTTGTAAACCTCTGCAAATTTGAGACTTCCGAGAATACAGAATGAAGTAGGCAGGGCCCTCAGACAAATTAAAAAGAAAGAAAGAAAAAAAAAACCAACAAAACCCAAAACAACAACAAAAAACTTAAACACTAACAAAATGGCAAAAACAGAACAAATTGGTTGATTAGGTTAGAAAACATTCATGAGGGAGTTGAATTTTGGGGAAAAGTCATTAGATGACTTTGCTCTGGCCAGGGTCCCTGAGCACCAGGCTCTGCAGGTCTGCCTGTGTGCTAGGGGGAGGGGAGGGGAGGGCATGCAAGGCCGTGGACTTGGGGCTGAGCTGTCCTGAGCTTCCAGGTTCCCGTGGCTGGCGGCCACTGCCAGGACTTCCCTGAATTCTCTTCTTTCATTGCTGAGCCTTCTGGGGCAGGTGGCCCCAACAGAAGCAAGGCCCTGGGGAAAGCGACCCTGGGGAGGGGATTCCTGTCCAAAGGTGAGGGGCTGGATGAGAGGGATTGATAGGCTCCAGGGGGAGCCTCCACAGAGAGGTGAGCAAGTTGTTGGAAGGGTTAGACTCAGGGCTTTGTGTATCCAGGTTGAGTACCCCTTATCTGAAAAACTTGGGATCAGAAGTATTTCGGATTTTGGAGTTTTTCTGGATTTTGGAATATTTGGACTTTGAGCATCCCTAATCCGAAATCCCAAAAGCCATTTTGCTTAATACATTTTGGATTTGGAACGTTTCATCCGCATGGCAACCTCCATTTCCGATCTGCAGATAACCTCTCCAGTGTTTGAGGAGGGCTTAGCACAGCGCTCAGCATACAGCACAGAGCACAGCTATAGTGCCCTCTCCCAAGCAGCCCCCATAAACCCTCCAGGGGAACCAGGAGCACCAGAATCAAGGCTTGGTGGATTCTACCAGGCTGTGGGATTGTGAACTGGACCACGGTGGCGTCTCCTCTCACAGCGACCAGCTGGCAATTCTACAGTGCCAATCAGACCAGGCGCCTCCTGGGTTTAGAGAGCTCTGCATGCCCCAGCGATACATTTCAGATCCCTTGCTCACTTCCCCAGCCCTCCTCTCCAACAGCTCCTCCACTCCACTCCAGCTGGACCTGTCGCCTCCCACCAGACTCCTGTCAGGGTTCTCACACCTTTATTCACTTTTTCTTAGATCCAATTTCCAGTTTGTAAACACGCACACTATTTCCTTGTTGTTCTTCCTGCCAGGTTTCCTTCTGAGCCAGAACTCCACAAGGGCAGGAGCCATGGGTGGGCTTTCACATCCTGTGTCCCTGAAGTGTGAAGTCCTTGTTAAATGCAGGTTGAATGGGTGAGAAGGCTGGGAGCCAGGCTCCCCCTGGGCTGCCCCTCCCTCCCCACTGACTGTTCCTCTCAGGTTCTCATTTCCCAGCGAGCAGAAATCTCAGAATACTTGGCCAAGGACCCAGAAATAAATCCTATTACCACAAAGGCTCAGGGTGAGGAAGGCTGGGCTTTGGGCAGAGAAACTAAGGTGTAGTTTCTCTCCAGCTGGTTACATGCTAAGTAACTTTGGGCAAGGAAGTAGTTTCTAGCTCAGTCTGAGGTCATCAGGAGATGTGGGGACAGGGCCTGAGCTGACTTGGAAGTCACAGTAGCCTCTGAGGTCTTGGGTTCTGACATCTCCAGAACCCAGGGCACCCTCCCTCCCTCCCACCCCCCCACCAGGCTCTGAAGCAGTGAATGGAAGCTCTCTCACTCTAACAAGCTTGGGCAGCTGCCATCATGACCCCATTCTCTGGACCCCAGCTCTCATGGTGACAGGGGACAGACAGATTAGGATGGTGGGAAAACGAGGTTAAGGGAATAATTGTATAAAATGGGCCCACTGTGCTGACCACCCCCCCACTTGCTTCTTTTCCAAAAAGCAATTTACCTGGCTCAACAAACTACCTGTTAACTGCAGGAGAAACGAAGACCCCAAATAATGTCAATAAAAGGTCCCCAAGTTTCTCTGAGTGGGGAGACTTTTGTGACCCTTTTCAAAGATCAAATCCTGAAACTCGGGAAGATGAGAATAATGAGAATAATTCCTCCTAATCATAAAATCTGTAAGAATCTCTGGTTAGGAATCCAATTAGAACCACTCAGCAGGGGCCAAATTGGCCTAGAGTTGTCAAGACAGTGGGGACTTGGAAGTCTGATGTCATCTTGCTATCAGTCGAGGTGGACCTGAGCAGGACTCTATGGAAACTTCTTTAGGATCTCCAATAAAACAGGAGTGCAGGACAGCCACATGGTCTCTGGCCTGAGAAGACTCACTCTCTCCCTTGAGCATGTCCCCTTTCCCTTTTCCTATCCCTTCATTAAACTTACGCCTGTTACTCTGAGCCATTTGTCTGATTTGATCTTTTTGACTTAATCTCAAGAATCAGGTTAGAGGGCTGGGGATATAGCTCAGTTGGTAGAGTGCTTGCCTTGCATGCGCAAGGCCCTGGGTTCAATCCCCAGCACCATTAAAAAAAAACAAAAAAGAATTGAGTTAGAAAGGGGGGTGTCTTGGCACTGCCTTGCCCTCTCTGAAGGCCCCAGCCCTGTAACAGAGGAAGCCCTATCCTGAGAACACATGGGTAGGAGACTTAAAGCCCGGCACCTCTGCAGGTAGAAGGATAAATGGTGAACCCCACTCTGAAAACTCCTCCTGCTCCAAATGCATTCTGCAGTGTCATTCAAAGGGCCTAACAGAGAGGGGCACATGCCTCTAATACCAGCTAAACCCTGTCTCTAAAGAAATTTTAAAAGAGATGGAGGTTAGCTCAGGGGTTGAGTACTTGCCTAGCATGTGTGAGCCCAAGGGTTCCATCTCTAGTAGCACTATGGCACCAGGTATGGTGGTGCACAGGAGGCTGAGGCAGGAAGATGGCAAGTTCTAAGCCAGCTCCAGCAACTTAGTGAGATCCTGTCTCTAAACAAAATGTGGAAAATAAAGAGTGGGGTGGGGGGACGAGGGATGTGGGATGTGGTTCAGTGGTAAGCACCACTGAGTTCAATCCCAGGTACAAAAAAAAAAAAAAATTAATTCCCCTAGTAGCACTTTGGAAAGAAGAAGAAGAAAGGATGGTAGGCCTGTGTGGACACTGACCCACCTCAGCATGGTACACAACTCCCAGGCCCATTAGGGGACCCCACGAGGACAAGGCCTCTGGCGTTTTCCTGTCTGGCACAACACCATAGCCCGTGTTTTCTGGGTGCCTGCTCCACACCAAGCTCAGTGCCAAACACTTCTCTTGCATTATCTCTACTGTTTCTCAACTAACTTCAGGAAGCACCAATGTCATCCTAATTTTACTGATGAGAAAACTGAGGCGAGGAAAGTTTGGCTTGTCCAAGGTCACACACTCAGGGGCAAAGTAAGAATTTGAAAGGGCTCCTCTAGGGAAAGCCACTTTCCACAGTTGGTAGGTGCTCACTACATGACTGTGGAATGAATAAATTCTCCTCATACATACAGGGACATTGAGAGCCAAGACACTGCCCCTGAGGCTGGTCCCCAGGAGAGCCGGGATAGGAAGAGGCCTCCTGACTTTCAGTCTGGCTCTGTCCCTCTTTGCCCTCTGCCCTATTTTAATGTTGTAGTTCTTCCTGAAAAGTGTGGCGGAGGATAGGTCATCCTTCTTTCTGAGCCTAGGTTTCCTCATCTGTGAAATGGGAAGAGATTCCTCCTGCATGTTTCTGGGAATCCCTCCTTCCTGGTCTCAAGCCGAACTTCCTCAGCTCTTTGTTTTAGCTCCCTCCCTCTTTTCACCCTAGCTCCCTTGGGCTGACCCTGACTCTGACCAGAATGTCGAGGTGGGTGGGATGGGGGAAGCCCAGAGTCTTAATAACCCCTTAGACTGGATTTCTTCTGCCCCTCTGTCCTCTGGCTCATTTGGCATCAGAGGAGGGGTGGGGACAAGGCAGCTGTGGGTGGGTGGGAGGCAGCTCTCTGGTGGTCTGCTGGGGGAAAGGGCCAGATAAACTAGGGTGGAGAAGGACATCAAGGGTCCTGCAGGGGAAGTGAAGGAAGGATCCATGGGGGGAGCAAAGAGAATGGGTTGTGGACAGAGAATTTCTTGTCTTGAAGGACAGGTCCTGGTCACTAGAGTGTGGCCCCAGAACCCTCTCCTCATTCACATGGGCCTGTCTGCATCCTAGCTGGCTAGTTTTATTTGCCCTCCACCTGCCCCCTCAACCAGCCCGAGATCTCCATCCCATCTTGGGTCACAGGGATCGCCAAGAACTGCCCCGTCCCAATAGGGCGAGTGCGGAGCTCCGAGCTCCTGAGGCCACCATGGTGCCCACCCGCTCCCGGCAGGCACTTACTTGGAGCAATGAGAGCAGGCACAGCAGGTAGAGGAGGGGCTGTGGGGCATCAAGGAGACCTGGCAGCCCCGCGGGACCCCCCATGCCGCGCCGAAAGGGTAGGGTCCAGAGCCCGCACTCTCCAGGACAGCAAGTCCCTCCCCGGCCCCTCCTAAGGCTTGTCCCTCAGCTGCTGCTCCCGGAGGCTGAGGTGAGGCCCGGGGCACTGGGGGCATTCTCCACCGCCTCCCCGAGGGTAGGGGTGGCTCCGCCCACGGCCCGCCCCCTCAGGGTTATTTATAGCTGGAGCTGGGCAGCGGTTCCAGCCCCGACAGCCAGGGGACCCAGCTCCCCAACCGTCCGCAGAGCAAGGTAATGCCTTTTGTCTGCCCGCCAGCACTGCCTGGGCGGTAGCTCCCCGCCAAGGGACAGGGAAAGGGAGGAGGGGACCTCAGGCTAAAGTCCCTGCCTGAGAATCGAATGGGGATTCTCCCTGTATCCTCTGGATCAGCACTTCCCAATGCCGCATGCAGATTCCAAGTATCTAGGGAGCTCTGAGCAGTGGCCCAAGCCTAGCGGGACAAGGTGATTTGGACCTAGCTGCCAGGGTAAAGAATAGTCCTGTTCAGATGATATAGGCTTTCCGATTTTGTAACTGCACCGTGGGTAGGTAAGAGCCTCTTCTTGTTATTAGAAACATACGCATTTAGGGTAAAATGAGAGTCATTTTTTGGTGGGGGTGTTAAGGATTGAACCTAGGTCCTCGTGCATGTGAGGCAAGCACTCTACCAACTGAGCTCTGTTTCCAGCCCCCACCTCCAATCATGTTTTTTTAACTTATTTTTCAATGGTTCAGAAACACAGATGCAGAAACATCTGTGGAAGGATAATAAAGCAAATGGGGTCAAATCACTAGTAAATCTGGGCAAAAGGTATATGAATACAATTTGGATCGTTCTCCAACTTTTCTACACCTTTGAAATTATATCCAAATAAAATGCTAAACAACAATGAAACAAAAATCCAAAATATGACTGCAGAAACAACAATGCCAGGCCACCCCCAGAGATTCCCCAATCCCTTGCTTGGGATGACCAGGGGTAAGTGGTGGGGATAGGGGCAAGGCTTCTGGCACCATAAAGCAGATTCAGAACCTCAGGAAGGCTCCCGACAGGTGGCTGGTGCAGGGGTTTAAATGCTTAAGCATCAGTTGCTAGGACCAAGAGGCAAGCATTCCAGGAATGTGATTAGGTGTGGAGAGGTATCACCAGGGTGGTAGAGGCCTTGGAGAACTCAGCTTGAGTTCAAGAACCTCATTTTTTTTTTGTTTTTTTTTTTGCAATGGGAATTGAACACAGGGGCATTTAGCCACTGAGCACATCCCCAGACTCCCCCCACCCCCACCCCAGTTTGGTTTGTTTTTTAGAGACAGGGTCTTGCTGAGTAGCTGAGTTGCTTTGGGCCTCGTTAAGTGGCTGAGGCTAGCTTTGAACTCGTGATCCTCCTGCCTCATCCTCCAGAGTTGCTGGGACTACAGGCTTGCACCATACCCAAGCAGCCTTCTTGACTGCTCTGGCTTCCCCCTCTCTCTGCTCTGAAGTCCTACAGGCCCCAGTCTCACTAGTTTGGACTACTCTGTGGCTGCCCTTCTGTCCACCATGGATGAGTGTGCCCTGTCTTCTTCTCCCATTTTTCTTCTCTCTTCTCTTCAGCATAGAGCTTGGTGCAGGGGAATCTTTGTGGGGGAAACTGAGGAAGAACTGACCAGAACTACTTTTTCATTTGAAGGTGACAGGGTGGAAACCCCATCCCAAGTCCTGGGACAGGAAATGGCTTTACTGACCCCAACCAGATGGGCTTGGTCAGAGAGGGCTCCCTGAAGCAGGTCCTGGGGCTCAGCAGGACTTGGAGGTGGGCCCAGAAAGAGTTGATGAGCCAGCCAAAGGTCAGATAGTTCTGTTGAGCCCACGGGTGGGTCATCTCTTTGGGCTGCCTCACAGTGACAGCAAAGGCTGTGCCCTTAAGGCCAACCTTGAAGCCTGCAGGGGGCACTGAAAGGGTGGGGAGGAGAGCTGGGTGTAGCCATCTGTGATGGGCGTGAGGCAACCCCAGTGTTCGTGCATCTGAGGGGGTGAGGGAGGGGACTTCCTGGGGAAGGTGCTACGGAGCACCTTGAAGGACTTAGACCAATGGACAAGAGCAGGGCGGGGGCTCTATCCCAGCCTGAGGAAGCAAGGAGCTGGGCATGTGCAGGATGGCTTGACTGGGGACCTGGCCCAGGAGACAGTGTAGGGCCCAAAGAGCTGGAGACAGACCAGAAGGAAGTGTGCAGCTGTAGGACAGTCGATGTGGCTTGCACTGCCCTGCACAGCCCAGATCCCTTCCTGTGCAAGCAGTCTGTGTGCCTGTCTTTCAGCTTGGCTGCTATAACAAAATTCTGTACCCCTGGTAGCTTAAATAACAGACTTTATTTCTTACTCTTCTAGAGGCTGGGAAATCCGAAATTAGGCTGCCCCCCACGGTGCAGTGCTCATGAGGGTCCTCTTGGTTTGTAGATAGTGGCCTTTTTGCTATGTCCTCCCATGGCAAGAGGGCCCTGGCCGCTTCCTCTTATTATAAGGGTACCAATCGCATCATGGGGAGCTATTCTTAAGTCCTCATCTAACCTAAATACCCCCCAAAGGCCCCGATTCCAGATACCATCACACTGGGGATTAGGGCTTCAGTATGAATTTGGGGAGGGCATAAACATTCAGTCCTTAGCAGTAGCCTTGACCTGGCTTGCCTTTGCAAATAAATCCCCTCCCCAATCTGGAACTCTCTTGGGAGAGAGAGCTGCTCTCAGGAAACTAGGATTACTTTTTGCACAGTTGAGATCCCAGAGTACTCACTAATTTGTATTCTCCCAGCTCCCCAGGGTCATCCTGAGTAGCCACTGATTGGTGCTTCTTTGCCTGGAGGTGGGACAAACCCCGAGCCTCCCTGAGGGACCAGGCCAGGCTGGGATCTTTCTGCCCTCTGTTCTGTTTCCCGCCTTTACCATATTCTCCTGGGAGTACTTCCTTTACACATCCCCCCATAGGAGCCTCTGAGGAAAGATCTGGGTTTGACCCTATAAATGAAATATGTTAACAACAAAAATAAATAAATAAAAACCCTTGGGCCTCTGTGGTTTCCTCTGGACAGCCCTTTCCACTTTCCCTAGCTTGTTCTGTTAAGATAAAGCCATAGAAAGCACTAGAAGAGTTTGGCATCCCATGACAGAGGAAGGGCAAGAGAGCTAGGGCCTGGGATCTAGAAAGGAGAAGGAGGGAGAAGAGGGGACAAAGACTGTGGACTTAGGTCAGGTGCCAGGAGGGACAGTGGCGGCGAATGGTGATGAGATGACAGTTAGCAACGGTGCTGTCATTATCCTTTGCTGTTCCCATCTTCAGAGAGAGAGAGAGTTCAGGATGCACAGCAGCCTGTGTCAGTGGTACTTGGGGAAGGAGGAGGCGCTGTGGTGGATAAAGGGTTGGGAGAGGTCAGCAGCGGCAGGAAGTAGGAGGCTGGACTGGATGTTGTTTGGTCCCAGAATGGTACTGTCCTTCTGAGAAGTGCTCCATCCTCTAGAATTTCACAGCCCCCCACCCCCCTCATTCCCATAAGGAGCCTGCTGTGGTTTGAATGTTTGCCCCAAATTTCAAGCATTGGAAACTTGATTCCCAGTGCACAGTGTTGAGAGGTTGGGCCTTCGGGGGTGATTGGGTCATGAGGGCAGGGATTAACCCATTTGTGAATTAATGGGTTATTTTAGGGATGGCTTTATTGTAAAAGTGAACTCTTTCCGGCCTGTTTGCTCTGTCTCATTGTGCGATATCCTCTGCCATGTAATCTTGCAGCAAGAAGATCCTCTTCAGATTCTGAAGCCATGCCTGGTTTCAAGTTTTTTTTTTTTCTTTTTTGTTATAGCAACAGAGAATGGACTAAGACAAAACCTTTTTATTTATTGTTTTCTTCATTGACCTCTTTCCCCCATGGGACAAAAAATTTTGTGAGATACTGGGGATTGAACTCAGGGATGCTCTACCACTGAACTGCACCCCCAGTCCCCTCTCCTCCACTTCTTTTAGGGTAGGATAAGCTACTGAGGCTGGCCTTGAATTTATGATCCTCCTGCCTTAGCCTCCCTAGTTGCTAAGATTATAGGCATGCACCATTGGCCTGGCTCCCCTATGAAATTTCAATACTAGATAGATAGACAGACAGACAGACAGAGATCTATTATGTGCTTGGTTGTCTGGAAAGCCATAGTCAGTGTAATATCTAAGAGTGTTCTGCCTCCCATGAATTAATTTTGCTTCCTTGGGAGTGCAGAATCCAACCCTGTGATTTGGTTGGCAGTTGGCTGCTGTGGATTTGCTCAATGCAATTGATGGGGCTGGACCCACTTTGCTGACCACAGTTGGTGGATACAGGAATGGACAGCTGATCTGAAACCACTCAATCAGAGCCCTTTGATGAGATTTCTAATCTTTGCTTTAAAGAGAGAACCTATTCTAGATGGAGAACTAGAGACACCCTGTGTGTTGAGCCAAATAGAGAATCTGAGCTTCTACACAGAGAGGAACAGAGAGCAAAGGAAAGAAGGGTCTGGTGGCCTTTGGGGGTCCGATTCAGCTGGACCTGAAGCCAGCTCTACCTCTACCTTTAGTGAGAAGGCTTTCCAGTAAATCTTCCCTATGCAAGCAAAGCTGCTTCTTTTGCTCATCAATTAAGGAATTCTGACCAACACAAGAGGGATCAGGAATTGAGCATTTGTAGAATTCAGAATAAAAGGTGATCAGAAAAATGTAAGACACCCCATCCCCGTGTCTGGGAACCAGTACTGCTGGTGAGAGCCCAAGCTTTCTGTAAATTCAATGAGGGACTAGTGATTGGGTCATGGTATGTGGCCATGAAAGGAAAGGGTGACTTTGAAGGACTCGAGGACTTAAGGACATTGTTGATCACTCTGAGCAGGGAAGGGACAGGGACAGGGACAGGGCAGCAACATGGTCGTGGTTTGGAGGCAGATCCTGGAGTTAAGGAGGCAGAGTGGGCTAGTATAAGCAGCCCTCCCTGAAGGGAGCCCAGGGACTGAGACTGCTCCAACCAGTGCCTCTGACAGGTGAGGTGTCTGGTCATGCAGAGGGAGCCCTCTCATCCCACCTCAACCTGTGGTTAGGTGACATCCCCAGGTGCATGAAGCTGTGTCCTTGTTTTGGCTGTGTTCACACCAATTGAACCTCAAACTGTAAAGTCTGCTCTGCCATCCAAATTTGGAACAGGCATTGATTTGGCTCATTTTTGATTCCTATTGTTTTCTCTGAGTTCTGTGGACTCGTACTGTGTTTTCTCCCTCTCCCTCTCTCCCAGCTGTCTTCTTCCCCAAATCCTGGTTCAGGGAGGCCAGGTCAACACATTCCCATCTCTAAAGAACAACAAGTCCTCAAGTTTGATTAGTAGAGATTAAGTCAGCCCTGGCGGGCGGGGGGGGGGGGGGGGGGGGGGCGGGGGGGGTTTCTACCTGCCCACAGAGGAGCCCTGAACTTTTGCCTGAGAACAGCTGCAGGGCTCATATTTTCTGGAAGAGTCAGGCTCCAGGGCCGACGGGCACTCAGGCCTGGCTCCAGTAGTTGTGTCTGTGGTTTCACAGCTGCCCCCCTGTTCCATGTGCAGGCTACTCCTAGGAGCAGGTGCCAGAGTCTGGGCCTGGCACAAGTCCCTGGGGGGGTTCAAGGGTGGTGCAGGACAGGCTGCTGCTGGTCCCTGGGGGGAGGCGGCTTGTGAGGATCCCTGGGGTCTGCTCTGTGGGGCCCGCCTGCTCCAGGGGACACTATGGCCTCTGTGACACATGTTCTTGCTCTCTCTACCCTTTTCCTCTCTGACCCCCTACCTGTGAAACGCAGTAAGTTCTCTGTGGCCTCAGAGGGCCACAGAGAGGGGCAAGCAAGAGTGGCTGGCCAATGACAAGCACCGTGAGGGAGGATTGTCATCGTTATAGTCAGGCGTCACTTGATGATGGGGACACATTCTGAGAGACACATCCTTAGGTGATTTTGATTTTGTGAGAACATCACAGAGTGTGACCACACAAAACAAGATGCTACAACATCACTAGGTGATGCAATGTCGTGAGCCCGCCATTGAATGGTTGCTCTGTGGTTGAGACGCATCCACATGTGGCGTGTGAGTGTATTTTATTTCTTTCAGTTCAAAGACAATAAGCACTGAAGGCTGATGATGTGCCAGACCCCACACAAGGCAAGACATGTGTGCCTAGGCTGGAGTAGGCTCTTAGCAAACATTTGTTGAAGGGCTGAATGAATGGGAAGTCGAGTGCTCAGGGAGGAGGGATTTAAGGAACCCTTTGCCTGGTAGGAAAGTTCTAGATGCTTCCACCATATCTACCTTTCCTGGACTCCTGCAAGAGCACTGACTGGAAGGCAAAAGACAGCCTGTACATTGAATTGAATATTATTTTCTTTATTGAGCTACTACTGAGTTCAGGGTACATGGAGGGAAGATACTGTGGCTGTCCCTGCTTGGTGGGGAGACAGACAAATAAGCAAGCAAAGGCTGGGAGAGGGAGTATGGAGTTCCCAGTACCCCCTATCTAGACTGTGGGGTTGGAGACGGTGGGGAAGAGGTTGAGGTTGAGCTCAGTAGGCTGGGGGTGGGGTGGGGTGGGGGGAAGTGTAGGTCATTGCAGATGGAAGGAGGGGCTCAACAGGTGAGCAAGAACTAGCAGGCTCATCACCTGTAGGCGGATTGCAGTCCACCTGGCAGCCTGGCAGGGCTCTCCTCTGCCTCCTTCATTGGCTCTGAGCCTGAACTAGGAGGGAGGATTCCAGTTCTGCCTATTTGCCAGCTGCGAGTCCTTGGAAAACAGGGGTTCACCTGGAACCTTACGTACTTGTCTAAGGATCATCTAAGGATCATCTCCCCCAGGTTATGGACAGGGCTGGAGAAGTTTGGATTGGCAGATGTCTGGGCTCCCTCCCCAGGGCTCCCCTGGTCTCTGCTTGGCCGTGCTCTGTCCCCCAGAACAGACACTCTGATTATCAAGTTGGCGCACTGGAGGGGGGCAGCTCTGCTTTGTTCCCTTGGTCCAAGCCAGCCTGTCAATAATGAGGGATTCCCTGCCTTCCATTCTTTTTCTTCTCTTGTTCTCAGTTCTGAGGATTGAACCCAGGCCCTTGAACTTGCTGGGCAAGAGCTCTACCACTGAGCTACATCCTCAGTCCTTTTAAAAATTTTATTTTGAGACAGAGTCTCTCTACATTGCTCAGGCTGACCTTGAACTTGTGATTTTCCTGCCTTTGCCTCCTGAGTAGTGGGGATTACAGGAATGCACCACCCTGCTGGGATCCTTGCTGCCTGTTCTGAGCTCTTCTGTGTGGTCCTCAGCTGTTCTTGGAACAAGACAAAGCTCTGTAAGGTACAAATGAGGGGATTCAGAGGTTGCCATGGCCATCGCTGGCACCTCCTGGTTCCCCCCTCCCACCTTCCCCTGACACACAGAGGTAATCAGCAGCACTGAAGGCAGAATTCAGCCAGGAACAAAGGCTGAGGCAGGTGCCACACCCTTCAGCTCCACCCAGTGTCCTGTGCAAAAGGGAAGCCATGTCCCCGCTGTGTGGGCTGCTTTCTCCTTGGCCTCCCCATCTGTATCTCTCAGCATGTGCTGACAGCTGTCCTTTGGGATTTAGCTCAAGTTGCTGTGAGCACGCTATCCTGCCTCCCCAGGGGGAGGCTCAGTGACCTCTCTGGGCGTTCGCATGTTCCAGGGAGCACATGTTCTCATGGTCACCTCTGCTCAGAGTTCTAGCTTCTTCTTCTTTATTTATTTATGTACCTGGGGCATTGATCTCAGGGGCATTTAACCACTGAGCCACTTCCCCAGTCCTTTTTCAATTTTATTCAGAGACAAGGTCTCTCGCTAAGTTGCTGAGGCTGGCTTTGAACTTGCAATCCTCCTCTACCTCAGCCTCCTGAGGCTCTGGGATTACAGGCATGTGCCAGCGCACATGGCTGAGTTCCAGCTTCTTGATCCCATGCATGTCCCTTGTGGATGGCTTGCACAGACCCACACATGGAGACCCCCAGCCCCTAACCACAGCAGGGCGTCACCACTCTCGCCTTATGGAAGCTCTGCAAGAGGCTGCCCTCCATCCTCTGCCCCTCACTGGCTGTTCTTGGCCTCTGCAGACTAAGGCTCCACCTGCCCTTGTCTGGGAGTACTGAGACTGGGAGGTGGAGTGGACCTCTTGCACTGCCCATTATGTGGCCACAGTGGCCACTGCAGTCTGATTTCCATTAGGGAGTAATGGGATTGCTCTGGTATTTGAAATGGCTAAATGTGCCACAGGGCCCCAGAGAGGTGGGTGTAAAACTCTTCAGATAATAGCTACTGTGGTTGCTCCTGTCCTCTGTCCTTTGACCCATTGTGATGCCCCTTCAGAGCAACCCTGCCATGTTGTCTTGCCAGACCCTGTTAGTCAAGAGTTCTCCAGAGGAACAGAACCAGTAGGGTACATACCTAAGATAGATTTATGTATTTATTTATTTTTTGGTACTGGGAATTAAACTCAGGGTCACTCGACCACTGAGCCACATCCCCAGCCCTATTTTGCATTTTATTTAGAGACAGAGTCTCACTGAGTTGCTTAGTGCCTCGCTGTTGCTGAGGCTGGCTTTGAACTTGCGATCCTCCTGCCTCAACCTCTGGAGCCACTGAGATTTCAGGCTTGCCCCACCTCACCAGGCTATTTATGTATTTATTTGAGAAATGGGGGTCATGCCATCACAGAGGCTGACAAGTCCAAAATCTACAGGGCAGGCTGGAAATTTGGGTAAAAGTTGATGTGCAGTCTAGAGTCTAAACTCTGTGGGCAGGACAGGCAGGCTGGAAACACAGACAGGGCTTCCATGTGGCAGTCTTGAGGCTGTGTTCCTTCTTCTTTGGGGAAGCCTGAGGCTTTCACCTGATTGCACGAGGCCCATCCATATTATGGAGCACCACCTTTTACTCACTCTCCGGATTTAAGTGCTAATTGCATCTAAAAATTACCTTCACGGTGCTATCTTCATAGGGGTTTGACCAAATAACAGGCCACCATAGCCTTGCTAAGTAGATACCGAGCATTAACCGTGACAAAGCTGCATGTCTGTTTAGCTCACAGGCCTGTGTGTCTGAACCCCAAGTATGGACTCAGGTTGACTTTGCTTGGGAGTCTCCTAGGTCATATGGGCACATGCTGTACTATTAGTTGGGTTGGGGACAGGGTGACCAAACCCTTCTACCACATGGAGCTGAAGCTCGTGTGTCTAGTACATCTGTTATGACAGAATCTAACCACCCTGTTAGACCTTATTAACTCTAAATCATGGGAGTATCAATGATTTCTTCCTTTTTCTTCTGTGCTTTCAGTATTTTCCCAAAAGTTTACAATAACATATATTACTTTTTAATAGAAAATTTTAATTTAAAGATGTAGAAATTGGGACGGGCGTGGTAGCACATGCCTGTAATCTCAGTGGCTCTGGAGGCTGAGGCAGGAGGATTATGAGTTCAAAGTCAGCCTCAGCCTTTTAGTAGGCCCTAAACAACTTAGTGAGACCCTATCTCTAAATAAAATATTTTTTAAAAGGGGCTGGGGATGTGGCTCAGTGGTTAAATGCCCCTGGGTTCAATCCCCAGTACCAAAAATAAAAAATAAAAAGATGTAGAAATTGGGCTTCAGTGGGGGAGGATGGCTTTGGCTTGTCTTGGGGGAAGAGAATGGCTTGCCCTCAACCCTCAGATTGGGGAGTCAGGCTGGGCTGTAAGCAAGGCTACCAGGAGGAGGCCCACAGCCTTCCGAGCCCGGGCCTAGGTCTTTCCCCACCCCACTGTGCCCTTGGTGGTCTCCACCTTTAGCGGCTCTCTGAGGCCAGGGGCTACAAGAAGAGTGGGACTTCTTGGCCTGGAGACTTGGATGCCAGTGAGTGGTAAGAGAGAGGCTATGGGAGATCCACTTCAGGGTCAGATCAGATGCGGAAGGCAAACCCAAGCCAGGCTTCTGCGGAGTCCTGGCAGGTGTCAGAAGAGGCTGGCCTTTCCAGGGCTGGTGGAGGCCGAGCTCTGTAGAATGCTGTGGCCAGCATTTACCAGGGTGTGATGGACCAGCTCTGCTCAGGAACAACTGGAAGAGGCGATGCGGGTTAGTGTCAGGGAACTGCCCTGACTGGTCTGTGACCTCAAGACTGGGAGAGTATTGAGAAGTGATGGGGGTCACGAGGACTGGGACAGTCAGGGAAGGATCCAGGGAACGATTGGTTGCTCAAGAGAAGGGAAAGAAAGTCATGCTTGCTGCTTCATGCCCTGGGAAGGCCAGCACATCACTATTCTTAGGAGGAAGTCTATTTAGTGGGAAAGTTAAATTCTATACCAAACCCTTCACTTCTGCATCCAAATTGCAGGCTTTGTGAGTTACCTGAAAATAGTACTAATTACAGCTCATGCAAATGCAGTCTGGGTCCTTGCTGGGCATGATTCTAATCCCTTTAAGTATATACAATCTGTCTTCCGTCTCCATGGGTTCCACATTCATGGATTCAACCAACCTCAGCTGAAATATATTTGAAAACAAAAATTGCATCTATACCAAACACGCACAGACCTTATTTTTTTTTTACCCCTGTCATTATTCCCTAAACAATATAGCAGAACAACTATTCACATAGCATTTACATTGCATTAGGTATTATAAATAATCTAGAGATGATTTAAAGTACACAGCAGGATTATGTAGTTATATGCAAATAGCTACACCACATTCTACAAGGTACTGCAGAATTCATGGATTTTGGCATCCACAGAGGTCCCTGAACCAATCTCTCCTTGGTACCAAGGGATGAGAGTACTGTGTGGACTTAATTAACCCTCACAAAACCTTACTGTTGTGTGTGTTTTAGGGACGAGGAGACTGAAGCTCAGAGAGGTCAGGTACTGAACCCAGTGTCACAGAGCTTGCATGTGATGGAACTGAGAGTTACACCCCAGAGGTCTGTGCTTTTAAACATCATGCTGTGGTGCCCTTCTGTGGAAAGCGCCACCCAACATCTCTGGTCCTTATAAATATCATTCTTTCTTTCCCAGAGGTTTCTGTGAAAGAACATCCGCCCTCCCCCTGCCCAAATCTCTTTCTGAATTTCAGAGCCAACCTGGGCAGCAGGCACCTGCCCCTTTGGCTGCTCTTATACTGGGAGGCTCTTTGTGAAGGGAGAATTGGAATTTCACTCAAAAGCTTTTTCTTTTCATTTTTCCAACCAAGTTCACGTCAGATGGGGTAATGGTTGATGTTGTAATGAGGTTTGAGGAAAGCACATCTCACAACAGTGTGAAACCCAATCATCATGCTTATGAACTGCAAACAAATTGAGCTTTTTTTTTTTCCCTTAAAAAGGATAGTGCTCTCAAACTGAGTACTGTGGCCATTGATGTAGCCATAATAGAAGGTATTTGTGGGTAGAACTGCATCTCCCTGCACAATTGGCTAATGTTCTCTTTGTCAGGCATACAGAATATTGACAAAGAAGAATCAAATTGTCCTGCATTTCCCCTGGCTTCACAGGAAGAAGGGGAAACTGTTTTTTGAACACAGCATACATACCATCATGTGTCCCCAAATATTGATTCTGCGCAGTGTATCCCATGCACATAGTAGGGGCTCAGTTGAAACTGATGGGTGCAGATTTCCTGGTGAGAATTCTGTCTGCTGCATTCCAGCTGCATGACCTTGGATGAGTAACTTCATTTCTCTGAGTCAAAATTCCCTCTTTAAAGTAGAGCTGGTAATAGCATCTATGGCGGTCCAGATGCTTCTTGATTTACAAGGGGGCCCTGTCCTTATCAACCCATCACAAGGTGAAAATATTGTAAGTTGAAATATAGTAATTCACCCGACACCACAGCTTAGCAACAGAGAGCTCTGTTGGTTGTTTCCCCTTGTGACCACGTGGCTGCCTGGCAGCTAGAGCTCCTGTCACTGATCAGTTTCTCAAGAAAGCTTTGCTAGCCTGGTGTGGTGGTGTGTACACCTGTAATTTCAGTGACACAGGAGGCTGAGACAGGAAGATTGTAAGTTACAAGTCAGCCTGGAAAACTTGATGAGACCCTGTCTCAAAATAAAAGATAAAAAGGTGTCGGGATGGCTGGGCGCGACAACTGACATCTGTAATCCCAGCGGCTCAGGAGGCTGAGGTAGGAGGATCACAAGTTCAAAGCCAGCCTCAGCAAAAGCGAGGTGTTAAGCAACTCAGTGAGACCCTGTCTCTAAATAAAATACAATATGGCTGGGGATGTGGCTCAGTGGTTGAGTGCCCCTGAATTCAATCCCTGATAACTCCCCCTGCAAAAGTGCTGGGATATAGCTCAGGGGTAAAGTTCCCCGGGTTCAATCCCCCGCAATCCCCCACCCCAAATAAACTAAGTATTTTTAGCCTGGGAAAAGATCCAAATTGAAGTATGGTTTCTATTGAAGGTGTGTTGCTTTCACATCATTGTAAAGTCACAAAATCGTAAGCAAAACCATCCTAAGTGGGAGACTGTACCTACTTTGTGGGCTGGTTTCAAGGGTTTCATGCATGTATCCAGACCCAGCAGTGCCTGGCCCATAGCATGCTTTCAAAGCCCAGCTGCTGCTGTGGAAGGTGTTAAGTGGGAAAGTGAGTGGAAAATGTATTTGGGATGGAAGTTCCCCCTTGTCATCCTGTCCTGATGGTTTAGACCAGAAAATGATATCCATTTTTTTTTTGTCCTAGGGATTGAATCCAGGGGTGTTTAACTCTGAGCCATGTCCCCAGCCTTTTTTAATATTTTATTTAGCGACAGGGTCTCACTGAGTTGCGAAGTGCCTTACTAATCTGTTGAGGCTGGCTTTGAACTCGTGATCCTCCTGCCTCAGCCTCCCGAGTTGCTGGGATTATAGGCGTGTGCCACCGCACCTGGCTTTCATTTTTTTTTAATATCTATTTTTTTAATTGTAGGTGGACACAATATCTTTATTTTGTTTTTATGTGGTGCTGAGGATCGAATCCAGTGCCTCACGCATACTAGGCGAGCACTCTACCACTGAGCCACAGTCCCAGCCCTACTTTTTTAAAAAACTGGTATTTTCATTGGATAAAAGACTGGTGATGGTTGGCAAATATACAACAGAGTAAGTTTTTCAAGTGACTTTAGAAAACATCTGGTTTAATGTCCTTTATTTTAGAGGTGGAAACTGAGGCCTGGGGAGGGAAAATGATTTCTTAGGCTCCCAGAGTGAGTCCCTATTCAAGCTGGGAGGTAAGTTCCTCTACACAGGAGACTTCAACACTTCTCCAGATTAATTTCTCTGTGTGACTGTGACCTAATTATAGGCTTGAAAGTCAAAGGACATAGATTGCCTTTGGAAAAAACAACTACTACTCAAGTTGGCAAGCTTGGTACTAAGGCACCTGGATTCACTGCTCAGGAGGGACAGCAGCCTTCAGTTTAACAATCAGGCTTCAGAGCCATGTAGCTAGTTAATCAGGACCCAGGATTGAGGTTCTCACCTTGAATTCTGTCTCTGCCATGGATGCCTGAGCTGCAGGCAATGTGCATTTCCGGATCATTAGAATCATGGTGATGACATTGCAGGAACAAGAGAGCCTTTCTGCCTAGTTCCCAGGGAGGGAAAGTGACACCCAGAAAAATATTTGCCTCTTAGTTAACTAGTGCTGGATTGAAAACCAGACCCAAATTGCTGACTTCCCAACGAGGAATCTACAAGAGACACTATTCTAGTAGGACTCCCATGGATGACTTTCTTTCCCAATAGGAAAGTTTTTAATAATATTTCTGAAAATTTCTCGACTCTGGCCCTTAGAAATATAGACTCTGTAGACACAAGAAAGGGGATCCACCCAGATTTGAGGACTCTAATACAGAGAGGGAGCCAGATGACCCCCTGTGGGGAGAGAGGGTGAGGCTGTTAAGGATCTTTGTCTGACTTGTGCCTGGCCCCAAGAATGAGCGAGAGGGTATAGCCTGGAGCTACTCGAGAAGGACATCTAGACATGTTGCCAGCTTACGAATTTTTGCTTACCAGTCTGCAATAAGTACAGAAATTGAGATTAAGTGTTTAGGTCTTTTTTTTTTTTTTTTAATGGCAAGTGGCAGAAGAGTTTCATGTTTGCTGAATCTAATAAGAAAAATGGAGACATATTGTGTAGATCTTTATGGCTTATTTCATTTTTTCTAGTAATTTATTTTTATGAATTTCTCGGAGTTATTAACCCACAGTTGATTGACAATAACAAGGAAAAAACACTGGTCCTTCACCTTAGATGAAGTTTGAGAAGCTCTGCTGTCTGGTTTTCTTCTCCAGAGACTTGGATGCAATTTATGGTCAAGGCTGCAGCCTGGGCAGCTCTGAATCTCCCAGGAGAGTCTAACAAGCAGCCAGGACTGAGAACCACTGTTGTCCCAGTTCAGCAGCACCAGCATCATCTTGGAATTTCCTAGCCAGCACTCTCAGGCCCACTGAATCGGAAACTCTGGAGTTGGGGCATAGCAATCTACAATTTTAAAAAGTCCTCAAGATCAGGATCTGTTACCTCTCTCACCATTGCTCAGGGCCCTGCCCAGAAGGCATACATGTGCACATTATGATCCAGAGAACATCCAGAACCAAAGCCTAGATCTGCCCGCTCACTGCCCTGTATCCCCTGTTCCCTCCCCTGTGGCACACCACTCACTTTAACCATATCTCTTCTTTATGTCCCTAGAGAGGACAGACTCTCTCTACCTTCTCCTTTCTCTTTGAGAAATCTAGCATTTTTTTTTTTTTAATTTTTTTGGGGGTAGGTACCAGGGGTTGAACTCAGGGGCACTCGACCACTGAGCCACATCCCCAGCCCTATTGTATTTTTGCTTAGCACCTCCTTTTGCTGAGGCTGGCTTTGAACTCGTGATCTTCCTGCCTCAGCTTCCCGAGCTGCTGGGATTACAGGTGTGCACCACCATGCCTGGACCCTATCTGTTTGTTTTTACCCATTCGTCAGTCATTTATAGGTTTATTCAATCATTTGTTGAACCAAAATTTTCTGGGCTCTCTCTGCATGTAGGTGTGGCATGGACACAGGATACAGAGTTGAAGGGAGATGCCCTAGGCCTGTGGGGGGTGCATGGCACCTTTTTCACCCTGCTTCTGGCCCTACCTTCTGGAGGGACTCTAGTAAGTCATGCTAGTGCTCTAATCTACTTAATGGGTGAGGTTTGGTCTAGAGGAGCTCTTAGGGTCCTACCAGAGGCAGTGACCTAGGCTTCCAAAAGAGGGCTGGTGGCTGAGGTCGAAGGCTGGGCCCATGGGCACACAGTTCCATTCAAAGCTAGGGTCCCTCCTCCCAGCTGTCTTCCGACTCTTCTAGCTCCCAAAGACCTGCTCAGTCCTGTTCTACCCTCAGCCTGGATTCTTCTGAGCTATGCCTACCAACTTGAAAGTCCTCAATACTTATTTTAAAAATCATTTTCCAGTTATTTTATATAGCATAAGAAATATACAAATACATGGTCATTATTTTAAAAAACTCAAAATAAAAAAAAAAAGAGACAAACTCCCCTCTTGGTTCTCCCAATATCAACCACCTTCTTGAGAACACCTTTGATCATTTCTTAAGTTTCCACACCTTAAAATTTGCGTTTACATTTGCATATTTTGTTTCCAGTTTTTGTGAGGTTGTTAACATTAATGTCATAATGTTTAGATGTGCTTTTCACTGAACAGCACCTTGGAAACATTTCAGTGCCAACACTGTCGAGATATTATTTTATATGTCATGTGTGCACATGTTATAACATAATACGGCACAAAGTGCCATGTATGCTACTGGCTACCTTGCACACCAGGGCAGGGACACTCTGCCCTTAGTGAGGGAGCTGTGGAATATTCCAGAGTCTCACCATTATAGACAATGCTCCAGGGGATGTTTTCGCATATCACTCTTTGTGTAATGTGCAAATATTTCTCTGGGGTATAAACTCAGAATAACAATTGATGAATTGGAGAATATACACCTTTACATTTTCAGAGATGCTACTAAACAACCCTCCAAATTGCCTGCTCCCTGGTACCTGGGGTCTCCAATACGTCTTGCCCTTTCCTACAGCAATTATTATCAATCTCCATTTTGCCAATGGGATAGGCAGGGTGGTGAATCTGATTCTGGCTCTACTTTGCATTTCCCTGCTTACTGGAGCTTGAGAGTGTTCACATATGGCTATTGGCTATTCATGGAGGAAATGTACATCGAATGAGTTAGGTGCTTGGTAAAGGTACTGATGCAGGAGGAGATCATTGGCTCTGGGCAGATCATTATGTGAGGTTCCAGCAGTGACCTAGTCTAGGAGAGATGTGCTAGGGTACAGGACCTAGCTAGGGTACAGGCAAGGAAAACATTTCTAATGTACAGAATGATAGAGTCACAAAGTCAATCAAAGCCAAACCTGGACCCCTACCTCACTTGATGGGGACTGGCCCTAGCTGAATTTACCTCACTATCAGAACTGTCTCTTGTCTTAACTCGGGAACCCAACAGATGTGGGTAGGAGGATTACAGCTCTTTGGCTACAATTTATTTCTGTTGTCTATTTCTGCAAAATGGACTCTGCAGAACACAGTGGGAAAACAATGACTTCTGTGCTCCTGTTTCTCTATTTTTTGGGAGGACTCCCTGGAGGTAGCTCCATGAGTTGTCTTTTGAGGCTGGAACATTCTAGAAGGCTTGTTCATTCACATGTCTGGAGTGTGGACTGGTATAGTTGGACCAGCTAGATTGTGTGTGGGTATCTCTCTATGTGGCCTCTCCAAGTGGCCAGGTTCAGCCTTCTCAAGCATGAAAATTTCAGGGAAGTGACACTTTTGACGTGGCAGTGTAATGCCAGATTCTGGGACCTCAATAGATCTCCAGGAGTGAAATCCCATGCAATCACACAAGAGTCTTTATTGCAAGCTCGAGCCTGGACTCACCACCATTTCCAACGCAGCGGTCCCAGGGAGTGAGTCCTAGTCCTTTGTCCAGTGAGATTTTATAGGTTTTGGGGGGATACTCTATGTGTCACAACATCACACCATTCCATACCATGGGAAAGTTAAAAAAAAATTCTTAACATTGATTAGCACATTCACTGGCGGGAACAAGTTGGGTAGGGATGATTGGTTAGTACAAGAGGGGGATTCCTTTGAACTGATTGGTTTAAGCCACGAGGGGTGTACGTGCTAAACTACATGGTTTCCCAACATTTTATCAACCACTAAATTACTGGGGGGTCATCTGGTATCCCAGGTATTTTCCCTGTGTCATGATGATTGGTGGTTGCTAAGGGGTTGCTATGGGTCCTCACCTAGCCTAACTGAGTCTGGGACACCTGGCGCTGCAGATCTCTCCTGTTATTTGCAGACAAACAACTCAGCAGGGTGGGTATGTGCCTAGGAGTGTTCTGTGGGTTTTTCCAAGGACAAGGGTCACGCGCCCTTCCTTGGACAGCCTTTGAGGTAGAAGCTGTTTTCAAAATGGAGTCACAGCAGTTTATCAGCAGCTGTCTCCCCCCAGGATGTAAAAGTGGAAGCTGCCATGATCTGGTAGCCCCAGAATGTCAGTGACACATCATTCCATCAACCAACCCAATCACAGTCCCCTGAGGGGAAATAGACTCCACCCCTTGTGTGTGTATGAGGTGTTGTTCAAACCCAGCATGCTGTATTCCAATGACTTGTGAAGCTGAGGCAGGAGAATTGCAAGTTTGAGTCCAGCCTTAGAAAGGCTCTGTCTCAAAAAAGGTCTAAGGATTCAGGTTAGTGGCAAAATGCTCATGGGTTCAACCCATGGTACTAACAACAACAACAACAAAAAAGATCTTGAGGCCTGGAAACAGAATCCACCATGCAGCTCAACTCTCCGAAAGTAAATTAAGAAAAAAGAGAAGAATTTATTATAAGGATAAGGAGTGTCTCCAAGAACCTCAGGTCACGAAATGCCATTGTGGAAAGCCAAGCTGCCCTCCTCCCCTTCCAGGGCATCCTGGTCTCCCTTAGTCTTCTTCCTTCTCTCCTTGCATGCGAGTGGGAGCCCTTGGCAGAGCAAAGCTGTTCACTCATAGCTGAGAAATACAAGAGAAAGAGGAAGAGACCAGGGTCCCGCAATCCCCTCTGAGGACACACCCCAATGACCCAAGACCTTCTACTAGGCCTCACTTCTTGAAGTTTCCATTACCTCCTGATAGCACCTCTGCTTTCCCATGATCTCTATGGGGTTATCAATAAGAACCCTCATGTACTCCAAGCTTTTCTCAATCCCAATTCCGAACCTGAGGTTAGTCCAGCCTGGGCCAGTTGTTTCCCCAGGCTAGGAAAGGGAGGCTCAGAGACATTGAAGGTGCTGCTCACAGCCCAGCCAAGCAGTAGAGCTGGGATCAAGGGTTTCATCCCACCCAGAGTCCCCTTCCAAGCTGCCCTGAGTGCTCACATACCTTGTCCTTCTCCCCCTACCCCCAGCCCCTGTCCATCCTAGACCTTGGGAGCCTCCTCCAGAGCAGTGGCCTCTTCTAGCCTCTCCTGGGGTGGGTAGGCCCGATGAAAAGGGTAGTTCACCTAGAGTGGAGGCCCGGTCACCCCAGCCGACTTTCTGCCTTTGACTGAGCTCTGGCTCCAGTGTGGGTGGAGAACCTGAAGATTTTGAGGGCCCTGTCCATCTTACTGGTGGCCCTGATAAGAAGGCTAGTTAAGGTCTCTGGGATCCAGCTCCTTCCTGGGTGGACTCTCCAGAGCTGCCACTGAGCAGCACCCCTGCCTACTCCTGCGGGGTAGGCAGAACCTAGCTCCACAGCCACTTTCACGGTTTTCTCAGCCCTTTTCCTGAGAGAGGAGGTGGTCTGTCAGGACACCCCTGTGCTGCTGGTCTCCAGACCTTCCTCTTCTCCTCCACAGTCTGGAATGTCCCCTTCCCTTAGCTGCATCTGAGGATGTCCCCCCTGTCCTCCGAAGCTCAGGGCCAAGCCCACAGCCTTCATCATGTCTTCCTCAATTGCCACGAGAACTGTTTCCACCTCTATTTGGACATTTGTCTCCTTTGATTTGGATCACAGGGATTTTTGTGCACCCCAGAACAGCCTCATTGTATCTCATTTATTCATTGAACCAAGAATTTTTTTGCGGGGGGTGGGGTACCAGGGATTGAACCCAGGGACACTTAACCACTGAGCCACATCCCAGCTACCACCAACTTTTGTATTATATTCACAGACTGGGTCTCACTGAGTTGCTCAGGCCCTCACTTGCTGAGTCTGGCTTTGAACTTGTGATCCTCCTGCCTCAGCCTCCTGAGCCACTGGGATTACAGGTGTGTGCCACCATGCCTGGCTGGCCATGCATTAGTTGAGTGCCTACTCTGTAAGCATTGCTGTAGCACTGAGGAACAGAAGGGTCAGTGCCCTCATGGATCTGAGGCTCTGCTCTGGGAGGCAGTGAACAAGATGATGGAGTCAAGTGCATGGTGAGTCACGCAGATGAAGGCCCTAAGGGGCTGAGGAAAGCTGGGAGGGATGTGAGACTGTTGAGCATGGAACAGCATGGAGCAGTTTACAAGTGGGGAGGGGAGACCTCAGAGGTGGAGACATTCCAGCAACTTGAAGGAGTGAGGGATAAAGCTCTGAGGCTCTCTGAGAGGAGACTGGCAGGGAGCAGGTGCCCAGGGCCTGGAGCAGAAGCCATCAGGCATGTTTGAGACACACTGTGGTAAGAGCAGAGTGCCCAACCAGAGAAGGGTAGAAGGTAGGTCAGTGAAGAAATGAGGCCCTGGGGGTCATTGTTAAGGCCACTGGCTTTTACACTTAGTGAGATTTGGCTTCTAGGGCTTGGCATGTTATCTCACTATTATTATTATCTCTGTGTGGCATGACAAGCCACAGAGAAATGAAGTCATTTGTAATAATTATGAATACTGTTTTTACTTTTTTTTATCCATTAAGCAATACATTAAGCACTTTACATAAATAATTTTGTGTAATCCTAAGGTCACTCATTGAATTGGTACTCTCATTATTCCCGTTTTACAAATGAGGAAATTAAGACTCAAGGAGATTTAGCAAATTTCTCAAGGTCAACAGCTAGAAAGTCATTGAATAGAGATTTAGGTAGCCTGACCCCTGAGGCCACACTCTGGATCACCTCTCATGCTTCCTTGAATGAATGACTAGGTGTCCATGGAATCCTTTCCAGCCACAGTGGTCTGCTCCGCTCCAAGAATGGACACGGGGGGTGCATGTCCTCACTTCACTCAGAATCTTTTAGATCATTCATCCATCCCTCCATCCACCATCCCTTGTTAGCTGGCTGGCTGGATAGATGGATGGGTGGATGGAGGGAGGGATGGATGAAGGGATGGATGGAGGAAGGGAGGGATAAGTGGATGGATGGAGGGAGAGATACATGGCTGGCAGGCTGGATGGTGGATGGATGAAGGGATGGATGGATGGATGGAGGGAGGGAGGGATGGATGAATGAATGAATGGATGGATGAGAGATGAAGGGATAGATGGATGGATGGATGGAGAGATGAAGGGATGGATGGATGGACGAATGGATGGCTTGATACATGTATGAAGGGATAGAGGGATAGAGAGATGTAGAGATGGAGGGATGGATGGAGGGAGGGAGAGGGATGGAGGGTTGCAGGGATGAATGGATGGAGGAATGGATGGGTCCCTCCAACCATCCATCCATCCATTCCTCCATCTCTTCATCCTTCCATCCATCCCTCCATCCCTCCATCTCTCCATTTGTCCAGCTTTCACTCTTCCATCCAGCCATTCACCCACTCTTCCTTCCATCATTTCCTCTCTCTTTCCCTCTTTGAATCTACTCACCCGTCCACTCATCCAACTTTTGAGCCTTCACTGAGGCTCCCTGTGACCCCTGACCATACTGAACCAGGGACTTTCAGTTGTTTCCTGTTAGTATTTTCTAATTCCATGGAGAAGGGCAGTAGGAACCTGAGAGGAGCCTCAGATTCTACTCAGCTCTGCCCCATTTTGCACTGTGACTTCACTGGGCCCAGTGTCTCTACCTGTCTTCAGGGGGGCTTATCTGGTGGTTGTCAGTCCCCTAGGTTTCCCTGACTGGAGGGCGAGCTCTGTCCCCATATTGTTTCTGCTGCTTTCTGGTGGGATCTGGGGATGCATCCTTCAGGAGGCCCTGGTGGGAGATGGCCCTTTGTTTTGCTCAAGAAAAGAACTCCTTGTTCTGCAGTTTTGCACGGGGAACCATGAGCCTGTTCTTTGCCAACTTGTTTTGTGTGAGTCCTGGGTGGGGGAACTGCATCCAATGTCATAGAAACCAGGCCCAGTGTGTGTGGGGAATTTGTTTCCAATCCCTGTCTCCACTCCTGCCCAGAGAGCTCAGCCCTGTCCAGGGTCCCTGTGGGTATGGAGTGCTCACCAGGTAGAGATGGGACCTGGTGGAGGTAGGAGCTGCCTCTAGCTGAAGTGGGGGTCCTGCCCACTGGATATGAATGATGGGTTTGTGGTGCAGGTTGACATACCACCCTGGACTCACAGACAGCTCATTGCTTCAACCTGACATTGAAAGCCCAGTTCACATTTTACCTTCCTAGAAGGAAAAATTATAGATGCATGGTCACATACACATCCAGACATGTATGTATGTACACATGTGCATGCACATACAGACACACATGCAAATATATCTGTACTTCTCCGGGCAGGGTGCAGCTGCTCACTCCGCCTAGACCTCTGTACCAGGCTCTGATGTTTGTCATTCCTGGCCTACCCCTCCATGTTCATTTCTAGGCTGACCTGGGCTCTGCCATCTCTTATTGGCTCAGAAACAATCTCTTAGGCCTCTGGTGACCTGTTGCAGGTAGAAGAGTCCTCAACGATGGGCATAGCCTAATCCCAGAACCAGTGAACATCAGGTTACAGGGCAAAGGAAATGAAGGTTGCAGATGGAATTGAGTCTTATATTTTAGTCCATTTGTGCAGCTATAGCAAAATACCCTAGACTGGATCATTTATGAATAAGTGAAATTTATTTCTCACAGCTCTGGGGGCTACAAGTCCAAGATCAAGGCCCTGGCAGGTTCTATGTCTGGTGAGGGCCAGTCTCTGCTTACAAGATGGTGCTTGGTTGCTGCATCTTCTGGAGGGGACAAATGCTCTGTCCTCACATGGTGGAGGTGTGGAAGAGCAAACAGGGCCTAAGCTGAATCTCTCCAGCCCTTTTATAAACTACTGAGTATCCTGCCTGCCTGACTGAATCACTTCCTCAAAGGCCTCACCATCTGACACCACCACAATGGGGATTAAGCTTTAACACATGGATTTTGGAGGTGACACATTTAAGTCATAGCAGTTGCTAATTGTTGACTTGGGAAGAGAGGTCATCTGGATTATCAAGGTGAAGCCATGTAATGGCAAGAATCTTTACAAGTAGAAGAGGAGGCAGGAGAGTGTTTAAGTTAGCTTTTTGTTGCCAAAAGTCCTGATGAGAACAACTTAGAGGAGGATACATTTATTTGGGTTCATGGTTTCAGAGGTTTGGGACATGGTTGGCTGACTCCATAGCTTTGGGCCTGAGGTTAGGCAGAAATCATGGTGGAAGTGTGTGGTGGAGGAAAGCTGCTCACCAAGAGGAAGCAGAGAGTGCCTACCTGCAAGGAGCCAAGGATAATATACTCCCCAAGAGCACGCTCCCAGTGACCTAGCTCTTCCTCCAGCCATACCCTAGCAGCCTACAGTTACTACCCATTCTACCATTAATCCATTCAAATTATTAGTGCATCAAATGGGTCAATCCACTGATTAGGTCACAACCCTCATGATCTAATCAATTCACCTCTGAACTTTTCTGCATTGTCTCACACATAAGCTTCTGGGGGACACCTCATATCCAAATCATAACAAAAAGTGAGAACCAGATAGATGACAGTATGAAAAAGATGAGGCTCAGTGTTCTGACTTCAAAGATGGAGGAAGGGACCATGGGCCCAGGAATGCAAGTGACCTCTGCAAGCTGGAAAGGACAAGGAAGTAAACTTTGCATTAGAGGCTCCAGAAGGAATACAGCCTGCCAACACCTTGATTTTTAGCCAGTGGTCCCATCTGGAACCTCTGACCTCTAGAATGGTAAGGTATGACCTGTGTGGTTTTAAGCCACTAAGTTTGTTTTAATTTGTTACAGCAGCTTTCAGAAACTCATACAGTTGTGCTACTTAATTGGTCCCTCTCTCACTTTACACTCTGACTTATATCCTTGATCACAGGCTGCAGGGATCTTGTCCAGTTAAGGGACAGCCTGTAAAGCCATACTTAACAGCCCTGACTGACTATGAGACCCTGGACATACTCCACTTTCTTTTCTTGTCCTCCATCCCTCTGTCTCTGCAGTTGGGGCTGGGGAGGAGCCCGTCAGCCCAATGTCTCTGGGTACTGGAATTCTTTAGAAGCAGAGCTCAAGTTCTACTGGCATGTTAGAGGAGGGGAACCAGGTGCCACCAGAATAGCAGGTCAGCGAGAGGTCTACCTCCCCAGCCTTGGCCTCAGGCCAGCCTATCTCACAGAGCCTCATTCTTGGGGACTGACTTTTCAGAGTCAGAAGCCACTAGGACTGCTCTTTTCCTGCTTCAAAAAACTCCCTTGAGTGACTCTGTTGGCTGTGAGCCTGGAAGGTGCTGTCCTTCAAAATTGGGAAAACCTTTGGACTTAACACAAAGGATCATAAATCCATCAAAAGACCAGGAAAGGCCCTGGGTCATTACCCACCCCCTCTCCCTACAGCAGAGGTTGAGTACCTGCTCCCCCGCTCTCCATGCGGTCCCTCTAGGCCTCCCCTTGTAGGGCTGCAAACATCTGCATCTTTACAGAGGACTGAGTGACAGTCCATGGGGGAAGGGAGAGAGGCCTACCACTTGCTCCAGCCCCTCGGGGGTCAGGTCCATCCTTAAGGAGCTGTGGTGCACTCTCTGCAGACTGGAGAGCATTGGAGGGAACGGAATGCCAGACACCTGCAAGCCCCAGAGCAAGCTGCCTGGAGGCCGCCTGGCCTGGGTTTGGGGGCACAGGGATAAAGCAGGGTACTGCCTCTTCTGGGCCAGGCAGGAATCATCTTTTTGGGCCCTTAACTGAGCACCCGCACTGCCCAAGGGCTAGGGCCTGTCTGTATCACCTGCTTTGAAACCAGAGCTGGGCTGAAACCCGGTCCCTTCACCTTGAGCCTCAGTCGTAGGATGGGGGTCTGTGAGAAGTCAGTGAGAGGCCCTGTCCCAAGGTTGCTCGGAACAGGAGATTCAGTGTTAGAGATCCTATCCTCACTCCGTGGCTGGCCAGCTGTGTGGCCTGAGGCAAGGTGCCATTTTCTTCTCTATAAGATGGGAGTATCAGCAGATTTACTCATAACACGTGGAGTAAATGAGATCTGGTCATGAGTCCTGAGGGCAGGGCTGAACACACAAGGAGCTCCCAGCAAAGCTCAGGCTGTTTTCTATTAACTGAGCTTCAGTGATTCAGGGGCTTTTCCTCTCAAATGCTTTCCTGGGCAGTTGATTGACTTGGAGCCCCCCTAGGGCACAGAGCAGAAGTCACCCAGAAAAGTCTGTGTGCTTCCCACAAAAGCACCTCCTCCCAAGGCCCAGCGTCCAGGAGGAAGGGGAAGAGTTGAGGCCCGCATCTTGAGCCACAGAAGTCTGGGTACCCCGCCCCCCAAGATATGGGATTATCCATGACTCCCAATGCTGGGCCTCTCACTCCCAGCTCCCCCTCTGGACGGCAAGCAAGGGGGACCAAGACACATCAGGGAGGGCCGCCAGTTTGGGCAGAAGGCACAGCACTTGCGAAGCCATGGCAGTGGGGCCTGGTGGGACTCACTGACTGTGGTTATGGCGTGTCTCGGGCTGACATTGGAGTGAGGCTTGGGGACAAAACTTTCCAAGTAACTGGAGACTTTCTGCTTGTCCCTCCTCGATCACTAAAAGCCAGTAGCGCTCCAGGGGCAGTTTGATCATGAAAACTTCTCCCTGTGGGAGAGACAGTTCCCTTGGAGGTTGAGGACCCCGATAGGAACCTAACGGGAATGCTGGGAGGTGGCTGGAATGTGGGGGAGGAGCAGAGGAGGAAGACTGGGGGGTGGGGGGTCAGGTGGGGGCTGCCTGCTACCACCTGCCTCCACTCCGGAAGAAAGGCTGTGGCCTCATCCGCCATCTTTGGAGGAACTTGAGGCCTTCCCTCTTTTCCCTGAGAGCTGTCTCTGCCTCTCCATGCACATGAGGGTTCTTATTCCTGGGTCAGAAGGTGACTTAGGGCAAATAGACCTATCATTTGAAAAAAAAATTAGGTGTGGTGGATTGTACTTGTAATCCCAGCTGCTTGGGAGGCTGAGGCAGGAAGATCACAGGTTTGAGGACAACCTGGGCCACTTAGCATGAGCCTGTCTCAAAATAAAATAAAAAAGTAAAAAAGGCTGGGGGCTTTGCTCAGTGGTACATTCCCTGAGTTCAATCCCCAGTACTTAAAAGAAAAATGAAGAAAAAAACAAAAAAAAAAAATTTCAAATATCCTCTGAGTCTCACATCCATGCACACATATATGTATATTCTATTCTTAATACATCAATATTTCCTCAGAACAGGGGTATTTTTTTACATCACCATAGTACAATGATTAAAATCAGGAAATATAACTGTAATACTGACCCAACTGTTAGCTAATCTATATGTCCCATATCCAATTTTTGCCAATAGTCAATAATGCATTTTTTTTTAGCTGCTTCTTCTCTGTCCAGGATTGCATTTTCATTTCCTGGTCGTGTCCCTTTATTCCCTTTTGATCTGGGGCAGTTCCATGGCTTTTCCTAGTCTTAAATGACCTTGATACTTTCGCAGAGCCCAAGTGGGTAATTTTGGAGAATGTCCCTACTTTTGAAATTTCCTCATGATTAGATTCAGAAAATAATTTAGTTTTAAAAGGAAAGGCGAGGCAGTGGTGAAGCCTGCGAGTTTTAGAGATTGAGGAGGCTTCATGTGAGAGGTTTTGCAGGCCCCAGGGCAAGGATTAAATCTGCTTATCACTACTCATTCGCTCGTACATTCATTTCAGAAGTATTTACTTAGGGGAAGATGATGGGGGTGGATATGATCATAGTATGATGCTGCATGTATGAATATGTCACAATGAAACCCATCCTTCTGCATGATTAAAATACACTAAAAAGAAGTATTTATTGGATGTCTATTATGAATCATACATTGTTCTGGATTCCTGGAATATATCACTGAGCAATAATGAAATCCTTGTCCTTGTCAACTGTGGTGGGTTGATTACCAAAGTGCTTTTCCTTGGAACCTCAGCATGTACCTTGTTTGGAAACAGGGACTTTGTAGATATAAGAAAGGTGCAGATCTTCCTGGATGACCAGATGGGCTCAGAAGCCAGTGATAATTATCCCTAAGCAACTCAGTGAGACCCTATCTCTAAATAAAATAGAAAATGGGGTTGGGGATGTGGTTCAGTGGTCAAGAACCTCTGAGTTCAATCCCTGGTACCAAAAATAAATAAATAAATAAAAAGAGAGAGAGCGAGAGAAAGAGAGAATAGGAGACACAGACAAACATACAGATTGAAGGTCATGTGGAGATGGGGCAGAGGTAAGAATTATGCTGCCGCAAGCAAGTGAAGAAATTAGGATGTGCCATCTCCAGATGTGCTGGATTGGCATATGGATTATTTCAGTCAGCTATCACCGGAAGTATTAGACTTTCAGAAAGAGCCATTTGCCCTGTCTTTCCCTATATGCAGCAGGGCATAAGGCTCCCTATATGCAGAGGGATGTCCTGTTATGGGCCAGGCTCTATGGACAATGACCAGACTCCATTTACCCTGAGACTCCATATCATGTAAGAAATGCTTCTCCCACGGGAAAGCCCCACCTCTGTACCCATTAATAGTTACCTATCATAACATACTTGGCAACACAAAATAGCAATTCTTATAAATGTAAAATTGTTCTCTTTGATTTCCATTTTTCTTGGGCAATGTACCTTGTCAGACATTGATTGTCTAGACGTTAATAACCATTCTCTCACGGGTACTGAACTAGGGTCATTTTGACCACCCCCCCCCCCCCCGCCGCCTTCTACTTGCTTGCTGCTATGCCAACCTGGAAAGTCCCGTGGGAAATACCAATGTCCCCATTGTATTGTCTCCCTAACTGCCCAATTCAGCTTCTGTACCTGCTTGTTTGCAGCTACGTCAACCCAGATGTGGTTTTTGCCTTTAAATATCCTAAAATGCTCAGGCTCCGGGCTGTTCCTTGCAGAAGCAGTTATGGGTCTTGCAGGGAGTAGTCGCCCGCTGGCCGGCTAAATAAAGACTCTTCAATTTGGACAAAACTAGGACTTGGTGTGTTTCCTGAGTGACTTGCCCCACAACACTGCACACACCATGGCTGGAGAATAGCCTTATCACCAGAGCCTGGTAACAGGACTGCAGTGAACCAGAATAAACAAACTCTGGAGGGACCCTCAGCTTCCACTGGCTTCTGCACCCCCTTCTCTCTGTGGACTTCTAATCCTTCTCTCTGTATCTTTTGGTGACATCCCTAGAATTCACTTTCCTGGTCCATTTGTCCTCATTCCTTCTCAAAATCATTACTCCTTGTCTAAGAACATTCCATTTTGGTTTTCAGAGTTCACTATCCTGTGAAGATTTATTGTATACATACACAATTAATAAAGCCTCTGTACTTTTCTCTTGTTACTAAGCACACATGCTAACTGGGTTCCTGGATCCGGCCAAAAAGCCCACGTAAGACCTAAGTGAGGTACAGGAGCTCCCTCCATCCCCAGCCAGGGGACATTAGTAGTCATGGACCCCACAAGAGGGAGGAGGCAGGAAGGTCCTCTCTTTTTCGGGGGAGCCTGGCTCTCCAAACACCTTGACTGGACTTCTAATCCTTCTGGATTTTGAGAGAATCAATTTCTGTCCCTTTTAAGCCACCAATTTGTTCCAGCAGCCCCAGGAAACTAAGACCCCCAAGGATTCACAGGGATGATGTGGGGGCAGGGCCTTCACGAGCTCCTGTTAGCACATTTTATGTGTGTGTGTGTGTGTGTGTGTGTGTGTGTGTGTGTGTGTGTTGCTGGGGATTGAACCCAGGGTCTTGTGCATGAGGCAAGTACTTTACCAACTGAGCTCTATCCCCAGCATGTCAGCCCGTTCTTGGTTGCACTTTGTAAAGTCAAGATAATGTCATCTAACTCAGGGGTGGATTCATAGATCATGGAGATTAAATGCCCACATAGTAGGTGCTTCAGAATTGACAACGGTTACTACTATGGCTTGCCTCCCCTGCCTATGTGCACTCAATACCAAAGTTTTTCTTCTCTTTTCCTTCCTCCCTCCCTGCCTTACTTCTTTCCTTCCTTTCTTTTTTGGCAGGGGATTGAACCCAGGGGTGTTCTACCACTGAGCTACATCCCTAGCGCTTTTTTTTTTTTTTTTTTGAGACAAGATCTCACTAAGTTGTCCAGGCTGGGCTCTGACTTGAGAGCCTTCTGCTTCAGCCTCCTGGGTAGCAGGGATTAAGGTGTGCACCACCATGTCCCATGGAGCAAAGTTGTTCTAATGATCAGTTCTAGCTCGCTGGAGGTGGGCAGGGGCATAAGGTTCTAGGGGTTTTATCTTCTATAAGTGCATGAATAGCGGGGTAAATCTGTCTCTGTACCTCTGAGGGCAGAAGCCCTAAACCACAAACTGCCTTCTATGTTGCAGGCCAGCCCAGCTTGAGTCCATTGTCTTCAGAAGTGTTGGTCAGTTGGGTGCCTGTCATTGCTTGGTGGCTGGATTGGGAAGCTCCAGCCTCTAGGGATGGAGTGTGCCAGCCTCCTTCCTATTCCTGAAACCTGTCAGGCATTCCCCTATCTCAGGACTTTTGCATGGGCTGCAAGGTGACTGGGAGATGGGGAGGGAGGCAGATATCCAATTCTTTGGCCTCTTTAGATTCTGCCAGGACCCTATAGGGCACAACTGTTGTCAGCAAGGTGTGGTTCCAGGTCTTAGAGCAAGATATTCTGTCACCAGTGCCTGGAGGTGAGGAGGGTGAGGACACCTCCCTCTTGGCCTTCTAGTCTCCAAGGGACACCCTGGCTTCTTTTATACATGAGGTGTTCTGGAGTGGGTAGCAACTGGGCCAGTGGCCCTTGGCCATGGGCCTGGAACAAAGGCCACTAGGCCACATTCTGAAGTGGAGACCTGTGTCTACAGCCTCTCACAGGCTCTTCTGGAGCCAGGAATCCTGTTGGTGCTCACTAAAATGTTCCCTTGTTCTCATGAAAAATAGCTCCAAGAAGTGATAAATGTAGACTTCAGATGTTTTCCCAGCTACCCAGAAGTGAGGCTTGACCTTGAGTCTGTGGATATTTCTAGATTGTGTAATGCAATTCCACCTGGAATTTGTATAGTCATTTTTTCCTTTTCTTTTTGAAACCCTGTCACATCAACCCATTCAATGACAGCAGCTTTTCTGCAGGGTGGATCAGCCAAAGGCTTCTTTTCCTATTTTCTGGATGGTGAACTGAGGCCTCATGAAGTAAAGGACTGGATGGAGACCACTCAGCAAGTCCAAAAAGCCTGGGAACCATGGAATAGTCCCTATAGACAGCCCCCGATCCCCAAGGAACCATGTCTCTTAGCGATGGATGGGGTCTAATTTTTGGATAATTCTTTGTCTCATCTAGGTAGTCGGTGCCTGGAATAAAAGTGTGAGCTCTAAACAGAGAGCCTGGCGGCCTGGAGACACCATATAGGGCTGCACCTTTGAGCTGCTCATTAGCATAACCACAGTTTGGTCCACAGCCCTCTGCTGCAGGGAACCTGGCAGCTTCCACAGTCTGATAGCTTGAGTCATGCAAATTGCTAGATTTGGTTTTAATTTATTTGCAGATGAATATCCTTCCCCAGAGGCAGGAGGAGGGGGGAGCACATAGTCTCTTTTTAATTATTTGGGGCATTATTTCCAAAGCCCTCTGAGCCGAGGCTGAGACTGAGGGTGATTTTGATTCTTCAGTGAATCCCTTCCCGACTGCTCTTTCTCAATAACCCTGCCCAATAAATCGTCCAGGGCCCTGACTGAGCCCAACAGCCTCCTCCTGCCCACCAATGCACCTCTCTCCCCCTTTCTCTTATGGCCCTCTGACTCCAGCCTCAGCTGGCAGAGCTATGGTCAGCCCCACTGCACACTGTCCCAGGTGGGGCAGAGGACAGGGGCTGGCAGGCAGGCCCTGTCGAGTAGAAGCTTCCTGATTGCGCATGTCAGCCAGTGTGGAAGGTTAGGTCAGCTCATATCATTCCTCTGTTCAAGCCCCTTCAATGGCTCCCGCCTCACTCAGAGTAAGAGCTGTGGGCCTTATAATGGCCTACAGGGCCATCTCTTACACACACCGCTCTCTCCTTTCTTCACTTTGCTCCCAGGAACCGGCCTCCTTACTGTTTCTAGAACCTGCCAGATACTCGTCCATCTCAAGGCCCTTGCACTGGCTATGGCCCCTGCTCTGAAGGCACTTTACCAGAGACCTGCTTAGCTCACTCTTGCTTCCTGCCTCAAATGCCACCTCATCGAAACCCTCCTTGGTCATGCTGGTGCACCCCAACATGTCCCACTGTACCCCGAAGCATTTCCCTTGCAGAAGGACAGCTGCCTTGCAGGAAGATTCTTCTATCTCCCCCTCCCCCAGCTGGGACAGCTCACAGCCACTGGCTGAGGGACACTGTTGCGGAGGTGTTGTGAGGTGGGTTCTGCTCTGTTGATTCTCGTCAGTGTGAATAAGTTGGCATTCTAATGATGACTGATGTGAATACGTTTTGACAGCACTAACTCCATGTTGAGCTTGTAACACCAGCTGTAACTGAGCCAAATGGCAGGCCAATAGTCACCTGGACAACTGGCTGACTGATGGATTTGTTGACAACTGCCCGTCAATATGCAAATCGGATGGTTGGTGTCTGGGCTGTCCCTCCAAAACTGACATCAGGAAGCTGAGATAATGTACCTACTGGGACCATAAATAAATACAAGTGTCTTCAGCTTGCCATTTGACATACAGCTCACTGTGACTCCACTCTGGGAGTGTTCCCTCTGCAAAACCAGTGGATAGTTCTTTGAGTGCATCCGTGGCAGCTTGCTAGCATCCTGGACCCGTGTGAATGTCCCCTTGAAAGGACTGGTCCCCTGGACCCTTTGGACAAGTGGCATGGTGTCTGGTTCCTTCCTAGCACTCTACACTTGAGTGATTTTTTAAACCTCTTTTTGCCTATATTTTCATAAACTCCTTGTGCCTCATTCCTTTTTTCCATGCATCGCAATAAACCATTTCATTCAGAAGGTGTCTTTGCCTCCCTTGGCTTGTCATTTGATTAAATCAATAAAAGGGGCTTTCTCTTGGAGGAAACAACTCTCAAGGTGATATTGTCACCAAGTGTTGGGGAACCACACTAACCTGGCCAGTCCAGTGTGACAAAAGATCTCAAAGGAGACAGAGTGTGTACAATCCTTTCCCAGAGCTCCCTTGAGAACAGGGTGACGCTGATCTCCCACTGAGACTACATCCCTGCTCTGCCGGGCTTCCCTTTCTCCCTTCCTCTCCTGGGAGATCTTTCTCAATCCATCACATGTCCATACCTTCATCTTAGGCTCTGCTTCTAGCAACCGAATAGAAGACTCACACTATTTAAAATTGCAAATCTTAAATAAGTGCATGCCTATAATCCCAGCCACTGGGGAGGCTGAGGCAGGAGGATCCCAAGTTCAAAGCCAGCCTCAGCAATTTAGTGAGGTCCTAAGCAACTCAGTGAGTCTGTTGGTCTATTTCTCCCAACATAGAAGGAAATGTCCTACTCAGAAGGTAGGAGTTCCATCTGTTTTGTTCCCTCTTTTCATTCAAATAGTAGGTACTCAACCAAGTAGCTGTTTTGTAATAGTGGCTTCTCCTTTGGGAGTTGTCCTTGACAGGGTTACTTTTGCCTCCCCTCCTTTTGTCCAGTATTGTAAATTCTAAAGAAAAGCTGCACCTAAATTATGGCCATGTTAATTGCTCAAAAACTTCATTTAGATCTACAGAATCTAGAATATCTGGTGACCTTCGGATAACACCAGAATGTGTAACACCCCTCCTTATTCTTCAATTCTGTGTATCAATGAACAGGAAGCATATAAATTGCCAGGAGGTTTAATTTATGCAAAATAAATGTGTTTGTAGCTAACTTCTGGAGGTCAAGGCTAATTGTGATGTTCTGACCAGACAAGAGAAAAAAAAGAGAGTCCCATGCCCTGGAGGAGGGAGACCTTGCTCAGCGCCCAGGCTTCCTGCCCATCTTCCACTGCATCCTCCTTCCCTCCCTATAAAATCTCTGTTATGTACCTGGATTCCCTAAGATGGGGGGCTTTGAGGACTCCCCAATCTTCTTAGGATGGGGGCCCTTGAATAAAACTGATTTCTTTCCCACCAACTCTTCGACAAGAGTATTGGCTTCTGAGTGGTGAGCAGACAGACCTGGGTCCACTAAGAGTTTTGAGAGTGAACACACTGAGAAATCACTGTTAAGCTGTGGGTGTACAGTCGGCCATGGGCTGGGCTCAGGCTGCAGGCTGGTAGGAGAGGGACTGGGGTGAGGGACCAGCTATGGGAGGAGGAACAGAAAGGATGTATCGCCTGAGGCAGCCGTGAAAGTAGTTCTCAGGGCGAGACTGCCTTCTGGGAACCGCAGGGCATTCTGGGAACCACTGTGGCTCCTAGAGAGCAGAGGCACTGCAGAGCTATGCTGTGCCTTCAAACTCTCTCAGCCAAAGTCCTCCGTGCCGAAACCACACAGGACAGTTTTCTGCAAGGTCACATCTTCTCACCATGGCAGTGGGGAGTTCTCAGAAGTGGGAGGGAATTTTCCTAGAAGGAAAACAAACCCTTCTGCTAACAGCACCTCGGCCCCCCCTGATTGCTTCCTTGGATCCCAGGAATGAGAGCTGCCCCTCACTGAGAAGCCCCCACCTGCCAGGGTCAGGCCACACATTTCCCTGAAGTCTCTCATTTAATCTGCACACAACTCAAGGGAGTACTCCCCTGGTTGCCAGCTTAGATACAGAAACTGGAAGCTCAACCTTAATGCCTGTGAAACAGGGCCTGGGGTCACCCAGCATTGTCTATCTGTCAATGGAGACATCCAGACTCTGGGAGCTGCCCTTTTGTCCCTCCTCCCTGGTGTGCACAGCACTATCTGGCTACATAGCACATGGGCCATGTGCCCTCACCCATCTACCTATCCTGCCTGGCAGCCAGGCACAGTGAGGCTGGAAACCCATCTTAGCCCTTTCTTACTGTGTGGTCCTAGGCAAGTTCTGTAACCTCTCTGAGCCTCAGCTCACACATCTGTAAAGTGGAGGTGAATTTAATCACTTTACAATTATTTATTGAGTACCTAGTATGTGCCAGGATCAGTATTGAATACTGGCAGTCTCTGCCCTCGTGAAGGGTTGTTAAATCATCGCCAGCACAGAGAACACAGCACCGAACCCTCTGGGCTGTGAATCACATGGCTCCAGGAAGGTCGTGAGCCCATCTCTGCAGAGGGACTCCGACACCTACTTTCTGACTGAGCACAGATTCCTTATTTTCTAGCTTCCTGGCCATTTGGTTTCCTTGGGAAATGGAGGTAGGGAGAGTACCCAGGTCTTGCTGACCACAGCATGGCAGCCCACAGCTCCAGCTGTGCAGCAGCCGTTGCACTGCTGAGGCAGCAGGGCACCCAGCTGATGGCCCACCTTCTTCTCCTTCCAGGAGCAGGAAATGAGAGCAAGGACTCCTTCCTTGGGTGAGAGTGGCAGAGATGGAGAGTGGAGAGGCCTGAAGTCCTCAGAGGAAATCCCAGGGCAGCACCTTCCTCTCACCATGGATCCAAGGAAGTGCGTGTGGACTCACCTGGGCTACTCAGGAGGTTCAACCAGGTTTCCTTGCTGCTGGCCAAGGCTTCGATGCACATGGTTACCACTTGCTGTAAGCCCTCTGATTGCTCCTTCTCTGAGCCTCCGTCTTTCATCCATGGATTGGGCAGTTGACTCTGTGACCTTCAAGATCCTCTCTGTGCTGGGCTCTTTTCTCCTGGGCAGAGGGTGGGCTCCTTCCTCCCACCTTTCCATTCCCGCATTATGGCAGGAGGAGGGCTCTGTGTGGCTGTCTGAAAACCATGGCTGGGCTCTGTAATGGGCTTCCGGAAGTGCTCTGCCTTTGCACCGCTTTGGAAAGCTTTCTAGCTCTGTGGTTCTGAAGCCAAAACAAGCAGTTCTGCATTTTGAGGTTTAAAACGGGCACTCTATCTCCAGGGGAGAGGCAGAGATGCTATTTTGCTGGCTGAAAGATTTGAAAGCTGACATCTTCAGGTCCAGAAGTTGTCATTATCAAGAAGAAACGCATTGCTTTCTTTCAATGCCTCAGGTCCCCAGCCTAACAACAGTAGGAAATGCATTTCTTGCTTATTATAGGAGGTGTGCTCGCTCCGTCTACAGCCCTGTGGCAGATCCAGTGTCTAGCCTCTCCAGCAGGATGGGCAGCTTCTGTCACCACGAGTAACTTCCAGGGGAACATCACTGGGGGGAACATCCCAGCAGCCCTCCACACAGCCAAACCCCCTGGAGGCCACCTCCACCCAAAAGTCTTTCTTGTTCTCATGAATACAACCCTCCTCCTTCCTCCAGAGCCACAGAGAGGCACCTCACCCTCCTTTCTTTCTGGCCCTCCCCTGTTCCTCTTCACATGTGCCAGGGGTCCTAGCAGGTGAGGCCCCATTTATGCTGACCCAGGCATTCCTCCAGCCCTCCTCCACTGGGCCACCTCCGCCAGTGCCTTTGCAGATGTGCCTGGCACTACTGCCACCTCCCCCTGCCTTTGACCACAGCAGTAGCAGTTCCCCTGCCAGGACTCACCCCTTCCCCAGCCCTCAACAACCTGCTATGCCTGTGACCTGCCGGCCCCTACCCAAGGCCACATTAGCCTCTTGGGGACCCTCACTAACTCTCCCAGCGGCCTGGCTCCTTTTCCTCCCTGCTGGTGCCAGCTCTGGTTGTACAGAGGTGATAAGGTAGAGGTGACCAGCCATACCCACATGACACCATCATCCCCTAGGGTCCAGGTCTTCAGGCCTGAGGGAAGCCCAGCAGTGATCTCCTCTAGACCAGAATCTCAGTGCACGCTGGGCTGCCGGACCTCTCTTCTCACCCTGCTGGGAGCCCACTCAGCCTCTGCTTGTACAGCCCACAGTGATGGGCTCCCTGCCTCCCTCCCTCATGCACACACACCCTCCGGCTCCCTCGCCAGCCTCTCCAGGCAGCCTCTGGCACAACACAGAGCTGTCTTTCCTTGTGTTCAGCCCTTATCACCTGCCCATGGAGCACCCTTGGCTCCGGGGCCTTCTCCTGCCCCCCAGATGTCTCCACACTGGTTATGGATGGCTCCGTCTTCTAGAAGAGCAAGCCCACATCCCGTCCTGGCCTCTGCCACTCACCAGGGAGTGTGTGTGTGTGGGGGGTGGTTCTGGGAGCATCCTCACTGTCCTTGCTCAGACCCTGTGATAGTGCATATGCTCTGGCCCTTTCTGTTCCACTGAGTTGGAGCTCAGGACAGGCCAATGGAGGGGAGGTTCAGCACATCATGGAGAGCCTTCACCCAGGTGCCTGGAGACAAGGTTCCATCCCATCCTCACCAGGTGCTTGATGTCCTCAGAAGACTCTGAAAGCCCAAATCTGGAAAACTGAATGAGCCTTGGACACTCCTATCTTCTAGTATTTTCCAGGGTGCTCAACTTCAATGAACCTATGAAGGTGGGACTGTGCGTTGAACCTCTGGGTTGGATTCTTAGATTCTCTCCATTTGGATTCCAGCTCAGTGGTGCAGAGTTCGCTTTTACTCTGGTTTCGGGTAGGTGATGCAGGGGGCAGGTGCTTAGCTCTAGCTCCCAGGCACCATGTACGACCTAAGAGAGGTCATGAGCCTCTGCAAGGCTGTCTGTGACAAAGACAGACACTGAGGCAGGAGCCTCCAGCTGCCTGTGTTGTGCTGACCCCCACAGGACACCCACCCACTGGGCCACCCAGTCCACCTGATGCCACTGGGTTCGGCCCTACTCAGACCTCAGCTTCCTCTCCTGCCCGCACCCCAAGCACTCTGTGCCCTGCTGGTCCTCACCCTCCTCAGGCTCTGTGCTCTCTGCCTGCCTCCAGAGGGCCTCTGGGCACCCCCAGACTCCCCCAGGGCTCCTCATCCCTCTTGACCATTGTGGGGCTCCCCAAGCTCTGCTTTCCTCTTGGGGTATCTCCCCATCCCCCACTCTCTTCCTTGGGGCTCCTCAGCCCTGGCTGAACCTCGTCAGTGGTCCTGCAGACCCACTGGCCTCCTGCTAACCCTGGCCTTCACTAGCATTCTCGGTTTGTGTGAAGGGGCCAAGTGACTTGCCCAGGACCACAGATCCAAATCAGGGACAGGGCTGGAACCCAGGCAGGGTCACCTGTGATCTCGACTTTCTACTGTTCCCCCGTGCTATAATGACAAGCAGGAGTGGTGGCTCAGATGTCCAGTGACCCTTGCACAGAAGAGTCCTATGACCAGTGACCACTTGCTGATTGAACAAGGGCTGAGGGGGGTCTCATTCCCCTGCAGATGCCACCGTATTCTGCTGCATGGCGAGCAGCAGTGCACAGACATAATTAAGGCTGGCCCCCGACCTTATGGAACTCCGGCCCATGGGAAAATGAAATGATGTGTCAACAGAGCTGTGCGGAACCATGTGGTCCTGTGGGAGAGGGGGGAGGGGTGATAAGTGGTGCTGAGGGGAAGATGAGGGTCCTGCCAGCTGCAACCACAGCCAGGGGCAAGGGACACTGCAGAGTAAACGGCATGTGCAAAGTCCCTGTGACAGGGAGGGCTGAGGCTTGAGGAAAAGCAAACTCAGCACGCCGGAGTATTTGGGCCACATAGCATGACCCTGGACAAAGGGTGGGGGACTCCCTGTTATGGAGGCCGTGTCCCTTTCTGAACTCCAGCCTCATTCCTGAAGCTTGTGTTTCCCTTTCTGGATCTCTATATTCCCTGATATTTAAAAAGCTCAGATTTGGCCTCAACTGGGTAAAACCTGCTCTTTCCCATGTCAGGGCCCTGAAGAGGGCAGCCACTTCCAGAGGGGGTTTGAGGACTCTCCAGAAGGGGTGGGCTGGCTGCCGTGGAGATGGGGACCAGTGCAGGACCTGGCTTGGGCCAGGAGTGTGTGGTCAAGCAATGAGCCCAGGCTGGGAAAGGCCGCTGGCTTCGGCAGGGGGGGGTCTTCCTTGAAGTTCTAGACCTGGATCAGGGCAGGGTCCTTCCTAGAATGGAGGGAACAGGGCCTGGGTGGGGAGCTGAGCCTGAAGAAAAGAAGGAATGAGTCACGGAGGGAGAGGGTGAGAGCAGGGCGGGGAGGGAGAGAAGGAGAAGGAACAGGGAGGCAGGGGGAGAGAGAGACAGCCACAGAGATGCAGAGATGGAGAACAGGAGGCTGAGGAAAAGAGGTAGAGGTGGAGGCGGTGATGGGAGGGAGACGCAGTCACGGAGAGTCACAGAGCAGGGTGAGGGCCCAGCACAGCACCTCTCCTAGCCTACATGAAGGGGGCACGTGGTGTGCACCAGGCTCTGCCACCTGTGCCTCTTGCCAAACACACCTCCAGGGACTTGCTGGAGAGAAGGCATAGGACGGGGACAGGGGATCAGGGGGCTCAAAGGGACAGAGGAGGCTGCCTGGGCAGGGCGCTGTCACTTCTCCTGGGTCTCCATGGAAGGAGTTGCCTGACCTGGGGGACGGCACCTGGTCCTGGGGCTGGCATGGGCTGAGTCATTGGCACAGTGTAGCGGGGACGTGGATCTGTGAAGGGAAGGGTGTTGCACACTGGGCGGCCACACTCAGTGTGGGTCTCACGTGTGTGAGGGGGAAATGATAAGCTGGAGGCTGCACCCTGGTTGCTCTGGAACCAGGGTGGGGCCTGGGGCCAGGCCTTCCCCTACCCTGTCCTTGCCTACCAGTTCTTGAAGGGCGTCTGCCCACCATGGCTGTGGGGCCCCTCAGACCTCATCAGACACCCGGGGAACTGAGCCTACCTCCTGCTCGCCTTTTCCTCCCCTCTAGCCCCAGGGCTGCCCAAATCACACTTTGAGGCCTCCAACCTTTAGGGTTGGCTCCCTTGGAGGTTCCTGGCTCTTCCTATGGAACTTCATGTCCAGTTCCAGCTGGGGCTCTTTGAAACCCTGTCTGGCCTTTTTTTTCCCAGGGAGCTGGCTCCTGCCTCTGTCCCCTGCTGACCCAACTCCCCTGTCTATGGAGACTCCCCTCTGGCCTGTGGGGATGCAGGCTGGAAGCCCTCTTGTGGTAGCAGAGCCTGAGCCCAGGGCCGAGGGCCAGGAGGGGTGGAGGTGGTCCCAGGAGGAGGGCAGCAGGGATGAGGAGCAGGGAGAGGGAGCCAGGCCCACAGCAAGAGCCAGCAAGAGCCAGCAAGAGCCTGTGACCCTGAGGATGTTACGGTAGCTTGACTCCCGGGGGCTCTGGGTAGGGCATACGGTGCCTTTGAGAGTGTCCTTTCAAAGGACAGGGAATTGGGGCATTTATCACCTGGGTTTCTCCCCCACTGGTGGAGCTCACCCCCAGGGGTGTTAATGCCACCCTCCTCCTGGCAGACCCTGCAGCGGGCAGAAGTGACAACTGGTGCTGTTGTTTGGGGAACAAGCCCTGAGTTAGAAAAATAGAGACAAGGGCAGGCTCTGGTTTGAGGTGGGAAACAGCTGCCTACTGTGGAATCATCCACCATTGTTGCAGTCTAGGTGGCCAAGAGATGTCACCAAGGTGCCCACAGCCATGTTGTTCTCGTCTCATACTTGTGCCATCATCCTGTCTCTCATGGGTGGTGAATATCCTTTAAAACCTCACATACGAGGTGGTTCTCAGCTGTCCACCCATACCTGAAGGGGCTTAGAGGCTCCCTACACTCAGGGAACTGACTTTGGTTGGGCTACTTATTGGGGGACACCCGATGTCCATTTCTTTGGTCATTTCTCTTGGGCTGGTCAGATGCTCCAGAGAAAACTTTTCTGTCTCCATGACTCTGCCTGAACGTTTTATGGCTGGAATGGAATGGCACGCGGCCTTTCCAGATTGGCTTCTTGCAGTTAATAATACGCGTATAAATTCCTTCATGTCTTTTCATGGCTTGACAGCTCATTTCTTTGTAGCACGGCATAATAATCCATTGTCTGATGTATTACGATTTAGTTATCCATTCACCGGCCGAAGGACATCTTGTTTGCTTCCAGATTTTGGCAACCCATGAATACAGTCACATGGACATTTGTGTGCAGGTTTTTATGTGGACATGAATTTTCAACTCCTTTGGGTAAAAAAAGGAAGGAGCAAGAGAGGAAGGAGCCCCCAGATGCAAGCACTTCTCAAACCTCTGCCGGCATCACGTCTGCTAATGTCGCTGTGGCCAAGACATGCCTTGAGACCAAACCCAGATTTTGGGGTGGGAAAGTGTTGTGGAAAGAAATCACCTCCACACGGGTTGTAGAAGGAGTGCCAAAGTCACATTGTTAAGACTTGTGCCTCCTGGAAAGGGAAGAATTTATGGTCATCTTTGTAATGAACCCCACTTTGGTGAGTGATTTTTTTAAATTTATTTTTTCACTTCTAGGAATATTTTTATTTCATCCTTCCACCAACTCGACAAATATTTGTTAAGCACATAACCTGGCACAGAAACCAGTCCAGGTGCTGGGGATACATTGAAGGGTACAAAACCGAACAAAACAAAACAAACAAAACCCCACAAAAATCCCTGCCTTTGTAGAGTTTCTCTTCCGGTGAGCCTGTTAGCCTCTAATCCGTCAACTGCGTTGGTGAGACCTGCATTTTAAGGAGTTATCACCAATAGGAAAACCAGCAGGTTGCCTGAGATGGTGGCAAAGCAGTCAGTAGTGGGATAGCATGATGGGGGTTGGCTTCCAAAGTCCAGGTTTATATTTCCCACAGGTGCTCTGTGGATTCATAATTTTCAGTGATTTCTGGACATTATGATATTTATTTTTAATTTTTTTGGTAGTTGTAGATGGACAGAATGCCTTATTTTATTTATTTATTTTTATGTGTTGCTGAGAATCAAACCCAGTGCCTCATACATGCTAGGCCAGTGCTCCACCACTGAGCCCCAGCCCTAGCCCATGATGCTTTTTTTGATTATACTTTGAAGTGTTTCAGGCAGCTGGCAGTTTGGCTTGACGTCATGCAATTTATTAAGGGCCTGAATAGGACAGAAAGGCAGAACGTTGGATTTGCTCTCCCTCTTCCTGTTGATGGGAACCGTGGTCTTTTCTGGATTTTGGTGCTGCTGGTTCCTAAGTCTTTATGCTCAGACTGAAATCTACATCACCAGTGTTTGATCCTTGGGCCTTAAAACGGCACAACTGGTTTTTGGGGGTCTCTGACTTGCAGAAGGCAGCTCATGGGACTTCATAGCTTGCATAATTGCTTGAGCCCATACAGGGGCAACAGGTAAGCTGGGATTTCACCCTCTTTTCTTTCCCACTCTCCCACCCCCAGCCCTTTCCCAAACCTGGAATTCCTGGCCTGATCAGGGTCAGCATCTACCCCACCTCCAGGCCCTTGCTGTGTCCGGCATGGTTCCCAGAATCCTCGGGAAGTTTGTTAGAAATGCAGAACCACCCCCAGGGTCATCATAATGATTTTTGAATTCTTGATGCTTTGCTGAAAACAGCACATGGCTTGATGGTGAAGAAGAGCGACAACAGAAAGAGCCATTGGATTAGATGGCTTCAGAAACTTCTTAGTTCAAACGGCCAAGCAACAGGAAGTCTATCATGATAAGTTCACTTATTTGATTTATTCCACAAACACTGAGTGTCTGTCGAGCACTAGGGGTAGAGCAGGGAACCAGAGGGATGCGTTTCCAGCTTGGTTAGACTTTCTATTCCAGTGAGGGATGAATGGCAGGGTTGAGACAAAAGATGGAATCATGTGTGATGATGAAGGAAATGAATGAAGTGTGGTGTGACCCGGAACGGAGGGAGCCACAGGAGGGCGAGGACAGGGACAGGAAGCCTATGAACTGTGGTGGAGAAGTGAGACGGAGCCTGGATAGCAGGCTGCCCAAAGAAGTCCCCTTCTCTGTTGCTTCCTCCTCCTCCCTTTTCTATTTTTAGGTCAGTGCATCTCAAACCTGAGAGTATGTAAGATTCCCGGGGATCGTGTTAAATGGCAGGTCTGTAGGACTGGGGTTCTGCATTTGTTTTTAGTTCACCCCACTCCTACCCTTTGTACTGGGAATTGAACCCAGGGCCTCAAGCATGCTAGGCAAGCACTCTACCACCGAGCCACAGTCCCACTGGGGACAATGTCAGATGAGGAGAGTGTGGTCAGGAAGGAAAAGGGCTGCCTGAGATCACTGTGTGTGTGATAGGACCAGAGCACGGACACCCTTGCATAACTTCTTCCCTGCAAAATACCTCATGTGTGGCAGGTAAGACCTACTGTGTGACCCCAAGGAGTCCACTGGCTGGTGGAGAAGGAAGCAGAAACAAAATGGTGGACACAGAAGCTTGCAGAATTGAGGTGCAATAGAGCCAGCATCTGGGCTGTGGCGGGGTGATGAGGGTAGTGGGTGGGTCTCAGAGCTGTTTAAGAGGAATCATCAAGAGGGTGAGGCCCAGAGGGTGACAGAGGAAGAAACTGCTCTGGCACCCATGAGTTAGGCATGGGTGAGGACACAGACAGAAGTGTCCTCATTGGGATGGAACATGGAGGAGGAGCAGGTCTGGGATGGGGAGTTCACCTTTGGACCTGCTCATTTGAGGGGCTTTGGGCCAGGCAAGCTGGAAACTCTTCAGGAGGCCAGAAAGCAAGTGGGGGCAGAACTATAGAGTGCTCTGTGGATGTGCTTCCAAAAAGAGCAGGTGATTCCCACACACCTCAGGGTGTATTAGCAGACACAGTACAGGTTCACCTGTCTTGTATTTTTCTTCCTTCCTTCCTTCCTTCCTTTTCTTTTTTTAGTATTGGAGATTGAATACAGGGACACTTTACCACTGAGCTACATCCCTAGCGTTTTTTTTTTTTTTTTAATTTTTTTATTTTGAGACAGGGTCTTTCTAAGTTGCTGAGGCTGACCTTGAACTTGCAATCCTCCTGCCTCAGGCATCCCCAAACCCCAGTTACTAGGATTACAGGCATGTACCATTGAGCCCAGTTCCTTTTTATTCTGGTTCTAGGAATGGAACTCAGAGGTGCTCTCCTACTGAGCTACCTCCCAGCTCTTTTCATTTTTTTAAATTTTGAGGTAGGGTCTCACTAAGTTGCTGAAGTTGGCCTTGAATTATGATCCTTCTGCATCAGTCTCTGAGTCTCTGGGATTATAAGATATGCCACAGAGCCACAGCCTGAATCTACAATTTTATAGAGCCCCATGTGCTTCTTGAGTATATTTGAGACATACTGGCTCTTACCATAGACTCAATCTTGGCTGCACATTTGAATCACCAGAGCATCTAAAGTATTCATGCCTGGAATGTGTATACCCGGTTCTGATCTTATGGATCTGGGGTGAGGCCCAGGCCTCAGGACTTTTACAGCTGCCCAGGTGAGTCTGATGTATATCCTGAGTGAGGACCTCTGCCTCTCAACCCACCTTAGACCAACCAAACCAGGAAAGTGAAGGTGACTTGCCGGGTTGCATGCGACTAAAACACTCAGAGGTCACTCCAGGGGAACTGGGCTAATTGGGCTGCGTGAAATAACCACACAAGAGACAGAAATACCTTTTTATTTTTCTTTGGGGGTGCTGTGACGGCTTCTCTGACCTTAAGGGTCCACAGCAGAGAGAGAGAGAGAGAGAGAGAGAGAGAGAGAGAGAGAGAGAAAACAAGCGAGCACAGGCGCTGACCCCTTTTATTGAGGAGAAGCTATTCAAATGAGGCAAGGGGTCAGGTTTCAAGGGGGTTAGTCTAGCTTCATGATATCTGCTGTCAGCAGGTGGACTGACATCTAGGTAGGCCACACCCAAGGGCACAGTAAGAGAAGGGGACACACAAGAGGGCATTTCCATGGAACATTCTATCCCAAACAGGGCAAGGGGTAATATTACAAAGGAACAGGTGAGCATAGCTCCACCCATGGGGTATAGGAAGGCACGCCCATGCAAGAGACACAGTCACTCGCACCCTAAAGATCAGGGCAATCGTCAGAGTGACCAACAATGCCGCACCGGGTCAGAAGGGGAGACAGACACAGTCACGTGCTAGTCGGTCTCCCACAGTGACTGACTTTGTAGAGAGAAAGGAGAAGAGTCCTATCACCTTGCACTTGGAAGCCTCCAGTTGGAAACCAGCAACAAACCCCCGCTGTGCCTGGCAGGAGCTCAGGGTGATGAGGCGGGCTCTTCATGAGCCATGAAGATCTGCCTGGGAGGTATCTAGTTGTTAAAGTTTAGCAGCAGCAAACCCTCCTGGGGTCCTACTACCTGCCAGGCCCAGACAGAACTGTTGAGGTGAGGATTCTGGGGTGCTCTCAGGCCTCACCCTGAGAAGTAGTCTATAGAGGAGACTGTCCGGGACCAGAGGGAGGAGGCCCTACCATGCCTAGGGAGAAAGGGAGGGGAGGTTTCCTGGGTAGAGTGTTGGGCCCTCCTCCCTCTTTTGCCTGGAGACAGGAGCCACAGAAATTAGGTGTATCAATTCCAGGGTGTGCCCAGGAACCCCGTCATATCAGGGACAGATCAGAATTCAAGATGTATTCCTTACCACCTGACTGCTTAAGCTGGCCCTTGGATGGGTGATGTCAGTATTACTTGGGAGCTTGTTGGGAATGCAGAATCTTAGCCCTGCTGGGTCTGACCTATGAGATCAGAATTCCTGGTTTAACAAGACCTCTATGTGATTTGCAGGCACATTGGTCTAGAAAGCCTTGGCCTAGGACCACAGAGACAAAGTGAGGCAGAACATCAAAAAAGGCCCTGGCTGTCCCAGGGCTTCCTTGCTCCTCTGAGTGGGTCAGCTTATGATTTCTTTGCCTGGAGAGCCCTGGAAGAACCTCTGGATGTCTAAAGGCAGCCTGAGCCAGACTCTGCCCAGGAGGCCTCCTGGCCCCTGGCTTCCAGGAACTCCTGCCCTGCACTGCCCTCTGGTGGTCATAGTGAGTCATTACTGCCTCACAGTGCCACATCAGCAGCAGGACACAGGAAAGGAACTCAGTCTGTAGCTGGTGGAGGAGGAAGGACTTGCTTGTTACTGTCCTCTGACATTAAGGCTCTGAGTCCCCCAAGAACAATGACAGGAGCAGTTTGGAAAACTGTTTTAGCAGCATGATGACAACTCTGGGGTGAGGCTGGTCTTTCTCCTGGGCGGAAAGCCCCCGTGCTCATTGCTGCCTTCAGCTGTGGGAAACTGCTCAGAGGTAGAGCATGTGCTAGGGAGGAGGGACAGGAGCCCTCTGTAGCAAGGACGTGCAGGTGAGAGGTCGCCCTCTCATGGTTGCAGGACTTGAGCAGTGTGATGGAGGGTCATTACCAGGCTGGGACCTTACCCCTCAGGCTCAGGTTTCAAGCAGTGTGGAGACTTGACTGCATGTGCATCGGGAGGCTGCAAGGACCCCGGGGTTGGCACACTGTGAGCTGAGGGACGATGAGGGGCCACAGCACAGTTCCCAGAGTGCTAGAGAGCTTCACATAGGTCAGGCTTTGGTGGTGTTTTAGTCAGCTTTTTCTCTGCTGTGACTAAAGGACTCAACCAGAACAATCGTAAGGGAGGAAAAGTTTATTTGAGGGCTCATGATTTCGGAGGTCTTAGTCCATAGAAGGTCGGCTCTGTTTCTTGGGGCTCAAGGTGAGGCAGAACATCATGGCAGAGGACTGTGGCGGAGGGAAGCAGCTCACATGGTGATCAGAAAGCAGAGAGACTCCACTTGTCAGATAGAAATAAATACCCAAAGCCACGCCCCCTCCAGCCACACCCTAGCACTTCAGGCACCACTCAGTTAATCCCTGTCAGGGGATCAGTTCCTGATTAGGTTAAGGCTATAACCCAATCATTTCTCCTCAAACCTTCTTGCCTTGTCTCACACGTGAGCTTTTGGGAGACACCACATCTCAACCATAACAGGTGGAGAAATGCAGACACACTGCCCACATCTCAGAGAGAAGAGGTGAGCCCATGCCGAGAGCTGTCTGGAGCAGATTTGGCTGTTTGAGTAAGAATGTTGTGCAGAGACTTAACGACCTTGTGATGGTCCTAGAGATGTGACCCTAGGCCCTCCCAGAGGTCAGAGGCTATGTTCTTGGCTACATCGATGAAGCAGCCTGGCTCCTGCCCTGCCCCATAGCTGGCCTCAGCTGACCACTCCCTGAAGCTGCATTGCCACCAGCTCATCATTACCTGGACAGGAGTCCAGGCCTCAGTGCTGGCTCTTTTGTGACTCATAGAACCATCTGATGGAGCCAGTCCTCTCCTCACACCGGGGGAGCAGGAACTTGGTCTAGAAGTCATATTACTCTGGCAGGTGCCTTTTTCCAGGGGATCAACCTACCTGGAACTCCAGCCAGTGGCCCATTTCACGCCAGTTGCAGACACTTTTGGTGCCTCTTCCCTGTGCCCTGTGCATACTGGCTCAATTGCCCATGGCCAGCATCTGCAAGTCTTTTAGTTCTCTCTGGGGTGGCACTGCCCAATGCAGGCAGACCGAAGAGGCTGGGGAATTAACACCCCAATCAGCAGCCCTCAGCCGTGGCAACAGGAGTTGGTGTAGACCCACGACCTGGCTCCCTGGGTGGGGAAACCACAGACTGTGCTCTGCACCATCCCCAGAGGCCCTGGCATGACTAAGCTCCAGTCCCCTACAGTGGGAAGGGCTGGGTGATGCCCTCTTTCTCAGCTGCCCTCCTTCTCTGTTTTCCTTCCCATTCCCCTCTAGATGTTCACAGGTCCCTTCTCAACTAATGATTTGCTCTCAAATCCTGTTTCAGGTCTGTTTCTGGGAGAAGTCAGACCAAGACAGTGTTCAGCAAGAGCACTTTAGTTCCGTCATCTTTGCTACAGGATAACAAGGAAGGAGTGTGGGCGACAGTCCCTGGGAAGAGTGTCAGAAGGGCCCTGCTTTTCCCTTGTGGCCTTGGGACCAGGTAGCAGGAATAAAGGGGTAGAGCAGCTCCAGCTGCTTTAGGGGGCTGTGAGCAAGATCCAGAAATGCTGGCTGTGACCACTAGGGGGCAGCTCTGCCAGGCTGGCCTCAGACCCTGGGGACTTTGCAAGGTGACAGCAAAGAAGATGCCCTCGTTAATGGAGCAGGCCTCAGAGTAGCGGAGCTGCTGGTGGTTGAACCTCAGCGCCTGGTGGTTGGCCTCCTGCCTGGCCTTCTCACTGTCTCCCTCTCAAAGAACTTTCTGGAGCCCATATAGTGCTGTGAATGCAGTGTGGCCATGGTGACCAGGTGCCCACCCGGCTTCAGCAGGCTGAAGGCTCTGCTGGTACATGTTATGTCTATGTCAGGACAGGTGCTCCCAGGCCAAACAGTGTCACTTGCAGCCAGCTGGAGATACCTAGGCTGACCTGAGTGGGTGCGACTGATCATGTCATACTTCAGCAACTGTGTGACCATCCTTCTGGGCCAGGCCTCCTCTTGCCACCTGCTCCTATGGGGAGGGTCACAGAAGTGAAGTGACCATCATAATGATCAGCTCATAACTGACAGTCTGATTATGATGAATAATGAATATAACAATAAAAATGATAATTGCAATATATTAAATACGATCAGTACCATTATCACCAACGCCCACCACCATCCTCTGGGCAGTGACTCTCTTTGAGGGTGATAATATTTCCCCTACTATACATATGAAGAAACTGGGGTACAGGCTTGCTCAAATCTCTGCAGCTATAGGGGACAGTGGATCTGATATTTGGTTATGTCCTGTTCCTGTTCGTCCTCCATCTTCTTCCCTTTAACAATTCCATAGCTTTAATATTCCAGTATCAAACTTTTTTTTTTTGGTACCAGTGATTGAACCCAAGGGTGCTTAACTACTGAGCCACATCCCCAGCCCTTTTTGTATTTTATTTAGAGACAGGGTCTCACTGAGTTGCTTAGGGCCTCTCTGAATTGCTGAGGCTGGCTTTGAACTCATGATCCTCCTGCCTCAGCCTTCCAGGTTGCTGGGATTGCAGCATCTACAGGAGGGCCTCACCAGATCCTTCAGTGATGGTAGGAAGGAATAAAGCCCAGGCTGGGTCATCTGTGCAGTCCCTGCAAGGCCCCTGCTCCTAGAGACCCTCCAGCCCTGGGCTCCAGGCTGCACCTACCTGCACCCATGCCCGAGGCCAGGGCAGGACTCTTGCGCTCCTCTCATCTTTGATGGCTTCAGCCAGGTGGGGACTCCTGCCTCTGTGCTCCTCTGAGGTGGGCTAGAGGCCACTCTCGGGGCCAGGGCCTTGATTTCTCCAGCTGTGCAATCGGATGGGAATTGCTCTCCCCTCAGGGCTCCAGTGGATGCATTTACTCTCTATGGACCCAGATGGGGACCATGCCTGTGGGGGGTCAATGCTATTTCTCTGTGGAGCTGGGCAACAGTGCTGAGGGGATAGCGTGGGGGGACTCTGAGCAGCCCGTGTCTTTCCATGACGTCTCTCTCACATCCCAACAGTAGATTCCAGTAGAAGCTGAACTATGAGCTCATTGTGGGTGGGGAGGCTTCCAGGAGGAGATGAGACCAAAACTGGTGCTATAGTCTGGGTGGGAAGAAAGAAGTGGGGAGCAGGCAGGGCAACCCCAGGCAGCTCTAGGTGAGTCGGCCCTGGAGGGAGGGGCCCTGGCTGATGAGAGGCAAGCAGATCAGGGGGGAAGGGAGACGGAGGGTGAGGCGGGCTGGGGGCTCTGGTGGAGCAGGGACAGCCTGCAGGTACCTGTCTCCTGCCAGGTCTCACACATATTGCACAGCTGGGAACCAGCCACAGGCCCCTGGCTCTTCTTCAGCCATTTCTCCAGCTCCCACTGGTTCTGCTCCGGGTTTTCCGTGGTGATGATCCTGAAAGGCTTCACAGGCTGAGAGCAACAGGTAGTCATCGGGGCCAGTGCCTGTGCCTGCCAGGATGTCTCCTGTGCTTCCCCTGAGGGACACAGCATTGGGAAGGCCTGGGGACACCCAGCTCCCTGCCCCACTGTGGCCGATGGAGAAGAACCCCAAGCCTCTTACCCCATCCAAAGCGGGAGGCATAGAGGAGGCCTGAGCCTGCCTGTGAGTAGCTGCTGGGCCATGTGGGGCCCCAGACCCACAGCTGGGGCTCAGAGGAGTGAAGCTGGAGGGTGGCATAGCCTGGCTCACACACCACACCCTCTTGATGCCCTGGGTGCGGTGGGGAGCTGTGGGAGGTGGTGGGACAAGTCCCGGCTGCTAGACATGTTAGGATTGACTCTGTTGAAACTATTTCCAATAGGTTCTGACTCTGGATTGGAAATGGTGGGGAAAGTGATCAGAGACAGAGTTTTGGGTAAAGGCTGAGGACTGAGCCAGTGGGTTCATAACCAACTCAGCTGATCAGGGGATGAGAGGATGTGGTGCTGAATTAGGAGGCAAAGGCAATGCCAAGTGCATACCCTCTAATCCCAGCTTCCTCCCTCCTCTGTTCTCTCTTAATATCCATCTATCTGTCAAAACCAAGTGCCAATATCCCTGTTCCAGGAAGTCTCAGATTTCTTTGGGAGCCTTTAGAGTGCTTTCCTCTGTGTTCCTGCGGGTGTTGCTTGATATATCTTACATGGCACCTATTAAAAGATTGGCAAGATTTTTTTTGAGAGACTGAACAGCCCCTCAGTCTGTGCAGTGTGCACCTGGCCCAAGTGTGCATGGCAATACTAAATTTAGTTTTGCTGTTGTTACTATTGGCTCTCTGACCTGGGCTGGCTACCCTTCTCTCTCTCTCCCATACTAAGCCTCAGTCTCCCCTAGGGTGCACTGAGGAACTTAGGAGTGAATCTACTGGTTCACCCAATGCCAATGTCCCAGAGCAAGAATCTGTAAACTGAGTGTTATGGTTTGGCTTTGGGTAACCGTAAGCTCTCCTTGTTTTCTGTAAAAAAATTTGAGAGTGTGTGCATGTGTGTGTTTGTGTGTAGAAAAATGTTTACGGGGATTCAAGATCCTATGAAGGCTACAAAGCCCTGTTTTTTTTTGTGTTTGTGGGGGGAAGGTGCTACCGGGGTTTGAACCAGGAGCACTCGACCACTGAGCCACATCCTCAGACCTATTTTGTATTTTATTTAGAGACAGGGTCTCACTGAGTTGCTTAGTGCCTCACTTTTGCTGAGGCTGGCTTTGAACTTGAGATCCTCCCACCTCAGCCTCTGGAGCTGCTGGGATTACAGGCGTGCACCTGGCCAGAGCCCTGATTTAAGGCCTTTTGACAAAGGAGGCAGGCCCAGGCACAGGACAGCAGGCATTGTGCCCCTGCCTGATCTCTTGTATTTCTCCAGCACAGGCCTGGGTGCACCACAGGTCTGAGGTTACCCTGCCCATTTTACAGGTGAAGATACTGAGGCAGATTGCCACAGATTCCAGCCCAACTCTTTGGCTTCCATGGCCATGGGCTCCAGACACACCCGCCCCGTACTGGTAGGGGCCTTGTGGGTTGACTGACAGCCAGGATGGGGTGGGGCTGTTTCTGCAGCATCCTCACTACTTAGTGGCCTGGGGTGGGAGTGGGGGTGTCCTACTATCACCTGCAGCTCATTCTTCAGGTGCAGCCCCTTCTGCCAATATGGATCCCACCACTTACCTGCAGAGGAGGCTTGGAAGAGGCTCTCCAAGGTTAAATTTCAGGTGTCTGAGTGGAAGGCAGAGTCGGTGGCCAGGTAGTCTCCTCCCCCACACAGCCTGCCTTCCAGGCTCTCTGGAGTCCTGCTGCTCTGCCTGCTCCTTCAGCCAGGGCTGCCCACTTTCTTCTTCCCAGACGCTTGTACCAGGAGTTGGATCATCTCCTTGGCCAGGGCTCCCTCTCAGGAAGGGCTCAGATCCATGCAGAGGGAAGCCAGAACTTCTGAGTTGGTTTTCTGGCTGAAGTTTACCAGCTAATAAATTATCAAGAACGTAGGAATGAAACAGGGTCACAGATGCGTGTCCTTGGGTGTACTCCGTTCCAGTTCATGGGCGGTGGAGCTGGGGCTGGGGGAGCCAGAGACACCCACAGAGACAGACAGACAAAGAGATAGAGACAGAGAGACATAGGGTCAGCAAATGGCCCTAGCATGCCTCATTCTCGGGGATTTGGTTGGAAAACAAGAAAGAATCAGAGGAAAGATCCCTTAGGGCGAAGAAACAGGATCCAGAGATGGCCAAGATTTCCCCAGCCGGGGTCAGTGAGCCTGCCCTGGAAAACAGCTTGTCCTTGACTTCGTCAAATATTCCCCCAGGCTTTAATCTTGTTTACTTCACCCACTTGCCGAATCAATCTTTTCTCTTCGATTAGTGCAGGAATAAACATAGGCAGGGCCCCTGAAAATCATGGGAGGCCCTATGTTTGGACATGAGAAGGACATGTGTCAACATTGCATCAAACTCCACCCCCACGTAAACACACACCGGCAAATGCACACACACGTAGAACCAGTAGGTGGTATTGAGGTCAATGCCCTGGTTGTGATCTTGTACTACTGGTTTGAAATGTATTCCCATTGTGGGAAACTGGGCAGAGGGTACGTAGACTCTCACACTCTTACAGCTGCACAGACATCTATAATGACCTCAAAATAAAGTTTTATATTAAGAAAAAATAGTGTTGTCAAATCCCTTTCCAAAAGTCACTTTCAAGGAAAGGCATTTCAGGCCACAAATTCTAGTACATTTTGCAAATGGGCAAGTCTGGTACACAGGCTGGTAATGAGTGGCTTCGCATAGTCCAAAGAGTGACATCAAGGAAGACACCTTGGGTGGAAGTCCCTGACACTTACTGTGCACCCACTGCATGCCAGCATCTCCTGTCACCTTCACCTATGAAGTAGATCCTGACATGCTTCCTCAGTGACTAGAAAGGGGCTGTGCCCTGCCCACTGTGGCCTGGCAGCAATGATGGGGTTCATATTCAAATGCCAGGCCCCGAGCCCAAAGCTGCCTCCAAGCGGCCCCTCTGCCCATCAAAGCATGCCCTCCCGCCTGTCTTTGTCCCTTTGTCGAGCACCCAGGAATCATCCGGGATCCAGTGATGACACAGATCCTGCTTCTGAGATTCTGTCTCTCCTCCCAGCTCCCAGCGAGCACAGAGATCATCCCAGGTTGAGCAGAAGAGCCCTGAGTCCTGTCACCAGAACCAAAGGTGGTCCGCGGTGATGTTCGGGTTTCTAGTTAGCGGGAAAACATTTCAGAATATAAATTTCAATCCATCTTTCACCATCATTCTCATCATCAGGTTGAGTTACCTATAAATTTTCCCCTTTTCTGAGGTGAATGGGGCTTGGACTCTGGGGTGTTTCCAGTCGGTCAGTGAGAAAGTGGCGACTGTATACCAGACAGGGAAGGCCCGGCTGCCTGTCCAGCGAGGACAGTGAAATGAGACCTCTACTTAATTTATTAAAATGAACAGATGTGGGTCTGATGGCACACATTCCAGGGAGTTAGAAGTTGGTGCACTGAGTGCACCCTCGGCCCTGGAGTTCTCCTGTCACGACCCCTCCACGTGTGTGCCTTTGCACACTTGTGCTGGGCTGTTATCACGTGGGTGACCCGAGGGCCTGCTCTGCCCTCCCAGCACTGACACAACATCCCTCTCCATCACTCTTCAAACTCTGGAAATGACAGTTGTTGGTGGCTAATGACTTCCCTAAGGTTGCTCCGTCCCCTTAGTGGTTGCGGGTAGAACATCACAGGTTTTCATGATAGAGGACGTGATCAGCGTCATTGGGAATGCCCACAGCTTTCTCTGTGTTTTGGATCCTGGCTTTGAATTAGATTCCTATATGTGAGAATCCTGAGTCAGGGTCTGAAAACTTAAAAATAACTTAGTACAAGTGACTTAGGCAAGTAATTGTTAAATTAATCTCCCAAACGGAAAACAACATTATCTTTTGCCTTTTAATTATTTGTTTTTCCATAATAATATCATATATTACGTAATTTGAATGAGAATGATGAATCTCTTGTTTATTTCCCTTTAGGCTTCCTTCTCCTTCCCCTTCTTCTTCTTCCCCTTCCTCTCCTTTCCTTTCCCCTTTCCCCATCATCATTTCCTCCTCCTCCTCCTCCTCCTCCTCTTCCTCCTTCTCTTCCTCCTTCTTCTCCTCCAGGGGGATTGAACCCAGGGGCACTTAACCACTAAACCACATCCTCAGCAACTCCACCACCACCTTTTTAGAAAATTTATTTAGAGACAGGACCTTGCTAAGTTGCTGAGGCTGGCTTTGAAGTTGCATTCCTCCTGCCTCAGCCTCCCAAGATGCTGGGATTGCAGGCATGTGCCACTGCGCCCAGCTCTTGGGGCTTACTTCTAAGGTTAGAAAATTCTTTCCACCCTGAGCCTTAGTAACTAATCAGCAGTGTTGACGTCTGTGGTTGATACGATATATATATATATATATATATTTTTTCACACATGGAAGACACAGAGCCTTTTGGGTTTTGGGGTGAGGTGAGGCTTTCATCTCAGCACACAAAACAGGTCCTGTCTATATTTGTAGATTCCCCACTTCTGGGCCCGGCTCTTCCCTCTGAAGAGTGAAGCAGGAAGACTGGTGGCAGAGGTCACAGAGAGTGTGGCCTGCTGAGACCCTGGTTTTCCTAGATGGGAGGGGACTGATTTTTTTTGTTGACTGGCTGACTTTTTAAATGACTCTTTCATTTTCTTGAAATTTGTCCATTGTTTAAAATTGTGGCCAAAGTCTTTTGAATAAAAATTTCCTAGAGCTATTTAAAAAAAATCACAGTATAGATAGATGCTGGTCCCAAAGTACTGCAGAGACAGAGGCAGGAGGTGCACAGGTTTGAGGCTAGCCTGGACAATTTTGCAAGAGTCTGCCTCAATACAAAACAAAATAAATAAAAATAAAACAAATAAAAAGCTTCCTGAAATGATACGCACATTCTTAAAAGGGACTGAAATTGCCTTGGCGTGAACAGAATGTCATCCAGTTGACGAGAGCAGACCTTAGGACAGAGATCTTCAGCTGGGGCAGTTTTTCCTACTAGGACACCTCTGGCACTGTCTGAAGACATTCTTGGTTGTGACAACTGGGAACTGGGTATTACTGGCATCTAGTGGGCAGAGGCCAGGATTGCTAAAAATCCTACAGTACACAGTTCAGTATCCCCATCCCAACAAAGAATTATCTGGCCCCAAATGTCAATGGTCCCAAGGCTGAAAACCCCTTTCTTGGAATACATCCATGAGAGATGTATCTTGGAGCAGATGATCCCCCTGCGGACCGGACCAGGCTGGGATCAGGATGTGAGGTGGGCTGTGGAGAGGCAGGTGGAGGCAGAGTGGGGAGGCGCTGGAATGCCCCAGGGTGGGGTGGGGAGGAGTTTGCATTCATTCCTCTGGGCAGCAGGAGACACTGGAGGCCTGGTGCTGGGGAGGGCGATCTTCCAAGGGCATCCAATTGCAGCAGGTGGATCGTTCTGGGAGGGATGTTCTCCTTCAACCATGCAGAGAGCCCTAGATGCCCCATCTCACTGCTGGGCTCTGGGCATCTCCAGGATGGTGTGTGCACCTTCTACTCCAAGTCTGTAACCGGGACTGGGATCCTGTGCTGTGCATCCACGAGTCTGTCAGCACCCATTCTCCTTTCTTCCCCAGCAGCTGTGGGCCTCTGGAGGCTATTTTAGGGGACCCCAGCTGCAGCCCCGTTGCCCTCCAGGTTTCAGTTGGACCCAGCAGGATATTGAGGGAGGGAAGACAAGGAAGACTAGGAATTAATTCTTTAGTTTGGCTGCTGCAAGGGGGCTTCTCTACACAGCTCCATCTCAGGTCTCAGGTCTCAGAGAATAATGACTCCTGTCTGCCACTAGCCCTGAGTTACTGTGATATTTATTCTACGTGGCAACTTGACTCAGCTGTGGTGTCCAGATACACGGTCCATTATCATTCTGGAAGTTTCTGTGAGGTTTTATTTTTCTTTTATTAACACATTAGTTATCATGAGGGTGTTTTTGATGGGGGTAACACTTCAGTCAGTGGATTTTGAGTAAAACAGATTGTCCTCCTAGTGTGGGTGGGCCTAATCCAATCAGGTGAAGACCTGAATGCATCAAAAGACTGGCCTTCTCCAATCAGGGAGGTGGTCCTAAGACTTCAACTATAATATCAGCTCTTCTCTGAGTCTCTAGCTTACAGCCCACCCTGCAGATTTGGACTTGCTAGCCTCTATCACCCTGAGAACCAATTCCCTAAGACAAATCCTTTCTTTCTATGTACACATCCCATTGGTCTTATTTCCCCAGGGAACCCTGGCTAAAAAGGGGACCTCGTGGCTTCCCTCAGTGCCACTGGTGTCTTTGTTAGCACTGTCCCTTTTTAAAAACTCTTTTTGGGTTATGTAATCTGAACACAGCAATTTCCTGCCTGCTCAGCTATGGTCCCCGGCCTCTCTTGGAAGCCAGGGGGAGTGACCTTGGGTTGATCCTGCCTCTGTGGAGACTGCAGGCTGTTGGGGTTTATGGGAGTCGGAGTTGTTTGTTTACTTAAAGTCAGAAGAACACATTCTTATCTCTCCCATTTCCAGGGCAGCAGGCCCAAACCTCCAGGGTGGCAGATTCATTTCAGTCTGGTTTGTGGCCAAGTCAGAGCCATTTCCTGGTCCAAAAAAAAAAAAAACAAAAAACAAAAAAAAAAAACGGAGGCTGAGTTTTTCTCTGTTTGGGGGAGATTTTACAGCCCATTCCCATTTTAAAGGGAAGAACACTGAGGTACAGGGGTTCATGTACCCAGAGGCAACTTCTCATCTTCCCGTGCGCTCCCCCAGTGCTCTGCTCCCATCCCTGGGCCTGAACTCTGATCCTCACCGGGACCGGGCTGCATGGCGTAATGCCCATTGCCTGGCCTGGAGAGAGCCACTGGGCCCTGCTGACTTCCAGTGTCCAGGTGGGGACTTTCCTTTGTGCTCAGGCCCAGGATATCTGTGACCCAGGGGGATGCCTTTGATTCTTACAGCCAGTGAAGTGGGCACACAGATGGAGAAACGGTAGTCTGACACCTGCCCCATGTGCATGCGGGCGAGAGCTGCACCCAGGGCTGGCACCATCAGTTGCCCCTGACGGACACACATCACTTCCGAGAGGAAGCAGCTGCAGCCATCGTGGCTCTGGATTTAGAAGAGTGTCAGGTAGGGCATGCCAGTGTGGTGGAGTGAGGAGGGTCCCCATCCCTTCTGCATCCTCCCAGAAGGGGAAACTCATGGACAGGCCAGCATGGGAGGGGCAAAGGGACGATTCGGGAATTCTGGGGGTGGAGTCTGAGGGATGAGCCCTTATAAGACTCGGGCAGGCAGGCAGGCAGGCAAAAGGATTGGAGCTGAGGGTCACCATGGAGGGCAGCTTCACCGGGGGTGATGTGTACCAGAAGCACTTCCTGTCCAGGGACTACCTGGCCACCTACTACAGCTTTGAGGATGGCCCGTCGCCTGAGACGGAGATGATCAAGTTTAACCTGGAGTGTCTCCACAAGACCTTTGGCCCAGGTGAACAGAGGTGGCCCTCGCCCCTCAGCTTCTTTCCAGGGACCCAGATGGGAGACAGAGAAGGAGTGTCCTGGGGAGTCCAGGCTCCTCTCAGGGCTGCAGACGTGGGGTGGGGTAGGACCCTGGGCCTCTCCAGACAACTGTATTCCTGGAGGTCCGGTCTGTCTCCCACAGGCCTGAGAAGCTGAGGAGCTGTGAGGCCCAGGGCTCAGGATGTGCAGGGGAGGACCCAGCACCCTGTAGCTCCCAAACTGCTCTCCTGGAAGGCCTCAAGGAGAGGGGTGGGTGGGGAAGCCTCTCCGGATTATCACCAAGTCCAGCCCTGCTCTGAGGCCTGAGAAAGTCAAGGGCAAATGGACTGTGGTGACCTCGGGATGACACCATACCTGGAATGCATGGCCTGCTTGTGGCTGTGAGGACAGCCCTACTTGGGAAGTGCTGCATGGGGTCTCAGCCCTGTCACTAACCTGCTGGCAGGGCCCTCCGCCCAGCACCCTTGTCTGAACCGTCCGTAAGGTGGACCCATGGTGCTTGGCCATGTCCTCTTGGTTTGTGCAGTCGCGTCCTCACTATGGGTACTTGGCTGGAAAAAAGTGAGGGACAGAGAGTTGCCTGGTGGCCCAGGGGCAAGAGAGGACTTCTAGGCTACAAGGACTGATAGAGAAGGCAGGTGGGGAAAGCAGACCTCAGAGAGCAGAGAGGCGGCTCCAGCCTGGCTCTGCAGGGAATGCTGGGAGTCACGCTTCCCTCCAGCTCCAAGTGGGCCTCAACTCATTGGGGGTCTTCCCAGGTCATCTCCTCCTCAGCTCCCCGCTTTGCTGGCCCCACATTCCAGCCCCCATCAAGGAACCCACCTAGGTGGGGCTGATGTCCAGGGAGTCTGAGACTGAAAGGGCCCTTGCCTGGGGACACTGCCGCCTGAATTCTTTCCAGAACAGGGCTTGGGGTTCCAGTTCCCAGTAAGATACGGGGCGAATTGTTGACCCTTTTCTCCGAGTCAGATTTCTAATGTGTAAAATGGGAATAACAGGAGTAGTTGCCCCACAGGTGGCTCTGAGCTGTAAATGGAAATTAATTTATGTCATGTGTGTGGTATGGGTCTTACCTGCTGGAAGCTGCCAAGCCAGAAAAACCCTCGTGCTGGGTGCTGCTTCCCCTTGGGGAAGGCCAGGGCGTGTGTCCTGCAGGCCCTTCTGTCTCTTTTAGGTTTCATTTCTCTTACCTAACCCCCCTCTCTCTCACAGGGGGTCTTCGGGGGGACACATTGATCGACATTGGCTCAGGCCCCACCATCTACCAAGTGCTGGCTGCCTGCGAGGCCTTTGCAGACATCACGCTCTCGGACTTCACTGACCGCAACCGGGAGGAGCTGGAGAAGTGGCTGAGGAAGGAGCCAGGGGCCCACGACTGGACCTCGGTGCTGAAATTTGCCTGCGAGCTGGAAGGGAACAGGTGGGGATGCAGCTTGGGAGGGTCCCCTGCTGCCCCCCCCCCATGTCCTTCTCAGAGGGCTCTCTGGCCTCAGTTGTCCCTGACATTTTGAGGACAGTAGGACTCTCAGGAATGGGACCAGATGTCTTGGGGTGGGGATAGAGTAGATGGATCTCTGAGCTGTAGGATCATAGGAGTGTTGAAGTGTGACATAGCCAAGTATGACCACTGAAGGCCAGGTGACAGGGCCCTTCCTCCCTCCCTCCCTCCCTCCTTCCTTCCTTCTGCCCTCTCTCTTTCCTTTCTCCTCCCTCCCTCTCTCCCTCTTCTCTCCCTCCCCCTTCCTTCCCTCCCCATTCCCTCCCTCCCTCTATTGTCTCCCCTGCCATGAGAGGCCTTTGCCCACCACCACCCTGAGCTTAGGCACAGTGAAGGTTCAACCATGCTTCTCCTCTCCTAGCTCCCTGCATCTCCACCTGAGAGAATCACTAATATGGATTACGTATTTCTCATTGCCTTGCTTTGCAAAAATAATTTTTATCACATAGTGATGTATGTCTAAATAATCTGTGCTTAGTTTTACAAACTTTTGAACTGTCAACCAAATAATCTGCTCCCTGTTAGCTTCCTGGATCTGCTTTTCATCTCCCCACACGGTATTTTTAAAATAGCCATACCACAAATCCATCTGCAGTTAATTCTTTAATTCATCCCTCCATCTCACCTTGCTGATTCACCAGCCCACACCTGGGGCTCTTCTTCCTTCCTGGGGATCAAATAAAGGGGGCTCACTGGAAGGTTCCTATCACTCCCTCATCGTTTTCCTGCTGGGGGACCAAGGCCTAGATTGTGGAAGAGCCACTGACCGGTCACACAGGGACTCAGGGACTCCCCCATCTGCAGTTCGCAGGGTGCGTGTGTGGGCAGGCGAGTTCCCTTCACAGCCTGGACGTGCCTTCCCTGAGCCCCACCCTCTCTCCGCAGTGGCGGCTGGCAGGAGAAGGCTGAGAAGCTGCGGGCCAGGGTGAAACGTGTGCTCAAGTGCGATGCCAACCTGAGCAACCCGCTGGCCCCGGTGGTGCTGCCCCCTGCCGACTGCGTGCTCACCCTGCTGGCCATGGAGTGCGCCTGCTGCAGCCTCGACGCCTACCGTGCTGCGCTCCGCAACCTCGCCTCGCTGCTCAAGCCAGGCGGCCACCTGGTGACCACAGTCACGCTGAACATCTCGTCCTACATGGTGGGGAAGTTCAAGTTCTCCTGCGTGTCCATGAAGAAGGAGGAGGTGGAGCAGGCGGTGCTGGACGCTGGCTTTGACATCCAGCGACTCCTGCACAGCCCCCATAACTACTCCACCACCAATGCTCCCAACAACGGCATGTGCTTCATCGTGGCCCGCAAGAGGTCTGGGCCCTGAGCCAGGAGGGCCAGCACCTGTCCACGTGCTAGGGACGGATGGGTAGCATCTAATGCCCCTGCTTTCAGCACTCTCATCTTTTCTGAAAGTCTGAGATTCTAACATCCTCACTTTAGAGTTCTAAGTTTCCAACATCCTGTGTTCTAGGGTCCTGGGAGTGGAAAATTCCATTTTTCTAGTACACTAAACTATCTGACTCCCAGGGACTGTAGAGTCTCCTGGACATGGTTTCTGTCTTTACACAGGATGTCAGAGACAAGGAAGCCAGTAGATAGTGGTGTGTTGTAAATGCTTCAAATCCAGCTCTAAAGAGAGAATAGCACTGATTAGCAGTGATAGGCAATTTCTGTGGTGTGAATGATCCAACCATGGTTGATTTCAAGCTACCAGTGGTTTAACAACTCATAAAACTCCTAAAGATTTTGCAATTGGCTCTCATGAGCTGATAGGAGGTGACCTGAACATACCACTGCCTCCCCTTTGCAGATTTAGCAAATAAAACTACAGGGTGTCCAGTTAATTGAATTTTAGATGAATAAAAATAATATTTTTTTTAAAAAAAGAATAAGTATGTCTCCCAAATTGCCTAGTACATACTTATCCTAAATATATTTGGGTTGTTTATCTGGAGTTCAAGTATAACTGGCTGTCTTCAAGGTCATCCAGCAACCCAGATGCAGACCTATTTTTCTGGCTCCAAAGTGAGAAGAGGGGCTGCCCAGTAGCCAGTCTGCTCCCAGCACAGAGGAACCTTTGTGTGGGTTAGAAAAAGCTCTCCTACAGGTGAGTAAATGGCAGACAGGTGTCTTCTGGGTTGAAAAGTTGCTCCTTGTCCCACTGGAAGGACTCTGAGAACAAGATGCCACTTCTGGGAAGACCAGTTGGAGAAGAAAGCCCCCTCCTTAAGGCCAACTTGGTCCCACCCCTGAGCACCTACCTGCTGCTGTCGTCTCCTGCCACCACCTGCACCTTTGTATGGGGCATATGCTGCAGAGCTGGCTGCAGCAACCCTGATAAGGTCTGGATTCTGGCCTCAGCCCTGCTCCATTGATCTGGGCCTTATTCCCTCTCTGTGGAGCAGGGGAAATGGGACCTCATCTAAATAATCTTCAAGAAAGTTCTAGGAGCAGAAAATCATTGACATGAAAGTGCTTTGAGAAGTAAAAGGATTTGCACAAATTGACCTATGGATATTATTTTCCCAAAGGGTTAGAGCTGGAACAGTCTTTCAAAATTGACTTTTTTGATGAACAAAAATAATACTTATTTTTAAGAATAAGTATGTCTCCCAAATTGCATGGAACATACTTATCCAATCCCTACTTTTCACAATCCAGGAAACTAAGGGCAGTGGTTGCCTAGAGACACAGACAGCTGGTAACAGAGTTGGAACAAGAACACAGATGTCCTGACTCTTGGTCCATTCGGTGCACCAGCTGTCTCTGGACCTGGAAGCACAGGAGTCCCCTTGCCCCATCTAGCACAGGCTTGTTTCAGCACCCATCCCCCCTCAGCATCCCTACACTTCCCAGCTTACACTTGCTCCAAGCAACACACAAACCCCAGCTCCTCTCTTCTGACTTGTCTGGAGGGGCACTGCATATGTTAGTTTTAGACATGCTCCTGGTGGAACCATCAACAGGCAGAGGAGGTAGGGGCCTGGCAGGCAGGGTCCAGGAATTGCAAAAATAAGGCCCTGATAGGGAGTTGTGAGGGAATATGAGGTTTCTGCCCAAAGCAGCCAACGAGGGGCTAGTTTCTGCAAGGTGGCCAACAGACAGTTGCCCTGGAGGAGGATTGCTAAGGAAAGGAAGCACCCCTTGTGACTTCCTTCAGTGTCAGGACTGCTCATGGAAAGCCATCTGGCCTGAACATGGGCAAAAGACACAGAGAATCCAAACACATGCCTCGCTCCCAGGGCAGCTTAGTGTGCAGAGTGGATTGGCTGCTGTGGGTGAGGTGGTGGGGAAGTGAGTCTTCAGGGGCTTTTGGTCCTGGGCCAGGCTCGATTGAATGGCTCTGCTGTGCACCTGCCACATAGCCACTGCAGATACTGTGTGCTTTCTACATGCCTTAATAAAACATTTTGTTTCACTTTAAGCAGCACGGAAACTGTGGTATGTTGGTAAAACTGTGGGGGAAGGAATCTTTAGAGGAGAAAACTTCATGTGACTTCTGTTTGGAATCAGGTTTGTTGGACTTTTATGGGTCATGACTCCTTTTATGTAGCAGTTCACTAAATTGCTGCTACATAGGGTATGGGGAAGGTTTCCGGATGTATCAGGAATGCAAACAATGCAAAACTCAACGGTAGTGGCTTCATCAATTTTTTTCCATTGAGGTTTCATAACAGTGCCAGGTATTGGTTCAGTGACTCAATGGTAACAGAGCTAGCATCTCTGCAATTAACTCAATCTTTTATCAGGGTGGCAAAATGGATGCCATAGCTCCAGGCACCATGCTTAGATTTAGATTTAAGGCAGGAAAATGAAGGCAAAAGGGACTTTATCTTAATCTCTGTCCCTCTTAGGAGGAAAGCAAAAACTACTCCAGAAGACTTCTGACAGACTTCAGTTATGTCATGTGACCCTGTATCAACAGCAAGGTAGTCTGGGAAAGGAAGCATGTCACTTTCCTAATCTCCATAGTGGAGATGGTCTGGGGAGAAGCAGATTGGCAGTCTGTGGGTTAGCCAGCAGCCAACCTCAACTGCATCCCTTTTGGGTTGAACATGGCTGGCTTTGTTTCTTCTCTCCAAACCTACTTGTCTGAAGCCCCTGGCCTCCTCCATTCCATTCCCTGTGGCATCTGCAGGAGAGCCCTCTGCTGGACAGGAGAGAGAAACCAGAACTTGCTGGGTCAACATCCTGGGCCTCTGGTGGACGCCTCCTCCAGGACCCGAGCTCCCTGGGATGGAGGTGATACCTTCCTCCTGCACACATAGCTTGTGTCCCAGTGGTGGTATCATCTAACTGGCTCTGCAGGACTCAACTGCACACCAAGGGTCATTCTGCTGTCACCTGAATGCTTCAGGCTTCTTCTTCTTCTATGAGTTCCTTAGTGGGATCTTCTGCAGCTGGGCAAGGACTTGTTCTTAGAAATTGTGGAATCAACCTTCCCACCACCAATTCTAGTAAGCTCTGTCCCCAGGTGACTGCTGCTTTTTGGACACCAGTTTGGGAAGAGTAGGAGGCTGGGGAGAGGCTGAGTCCAGTATGGTGGTTTCACATACCCGTCCCCAAGCCTCTGAGGAGAGAAGGGGCCCCTCATCTCTCTTCCACACTGAGAACCTCTGACTCATGATGGACTTCTTGCCTGGTTCATCCAGGGAAAGTTTTATCCCTTGCTACCTCTCCTTGGGGGCACTTCTGACTTGGGCTCTTTCTTGCCATGTCTTCTCTACCCTCTTCACTGTGATATGCATGAATCCATCATCTTCTGGCCTCCTCTGCCCCTTTTTGGGTGTTTATTTCACCAGGGCTGATCTTGTTCAATGCCCGCCCTGGAGGCAGAGGTCAGATAACACACACATATACTAATATTCATAGTTTACTCAGTCTGTTGACTAATTGCCAGTCATAGCCCCCAAAGTCCCAGAGTGGAATAAGAAGACAGATGATATAGGCTGTTGGTTACAGAATCCCAGATTCTACACTCTGGGTGGTACCCCCACTCCAGCCTGCCACTCCACCACATTAGGAGAATCAAGTCTCATGTATACCAAGCCAGACTTGGAGAGCCACTTTCACAATGATAACATAGGCTCAAAAGGATGTGGCTTTCCCAACCTCCCAATCCCACATCTTTACAGGAGTGGAGCTGGGGTGGTGGCCATATAGCAGGAAATGAGGGCCAGGACATTCAGATTTAGAAGCAAAACTTAATTAGTGGTGCAAAGGCCCAGAGGGATAATTCCCAAAGGCTGAGTCCTGAGTGTAGCAGAGCTTTAACTTTTATACATAAGCAAGTTTTGGGTACATCAAGGCAAGAGAGTTGGTGCAATTCTATTGGAGGTTGCATCTTACATTCTTTATATGGGTACAAGCTTGCCAACAGCCTAGGGACTCTTTGCTCATACAGCTTAGGGACTTTTTACTGCTCTAAGCCTAAAGGGGGACTGTTCTGGTCCACTATATCGTTCCCTGCTTCTGCTACTGCAGTTATCTGTTACAGCCACCTGTTAGCCACTGCAAGCCTCTATGGTTAAATGTCAGTAAGCAGAGCTTACATATTTGCTAGTTTTAGCATTCATCAACAATTCTTGCTTGGATGAAAGGTTATTCTTATTATTCTGATTGTCAAACAGTGATTGTGTGTCAATCAAAACCATAGCCTGTTAGCTTTTAAACTGCTAAAGTTGCCATTCTGTTCTTCTACAGTAAAAAGGCAAGATGAGAAGGAAATCTGTGACAAGTGACCCATGGCTGGCATCCTTTATCTGTGAGCACAGCCTCTCCCCCTGATGCATTCTAGGCCATCAGCGTTCCTTAGGCTCATGTGCAGAAGTGCGGCCTATCTGTGGCTCCCAGCTAAGCTCAAAAACTCAAAATCTATTCTTTTTCCCACAACTCTGATAAAGGGTAAGGTCAGGGGACATGGTTGTTTAGCAGAGACATTTTAATTTGCTTATCTATAAAGGAAAGGGACAAAAGTTGGCCATCCTGGTCACAGCAGCTTAGGCAGCAGAAAGACTAGGAGACATTTCCAAATGAAACTGCGATTTCTAAAGGAAATGACCTTAAGACTTAAAGTAGTGGGTAGGTACAGGAAGGAGACAGACCCAGGCCTGTTAGAGGATCAAAGGCTGCAGGAGGTGGCTCTGAGCTCTTGCACACGTGGGTATGCTGTGTGTGGGGTAGTGCACAGGGCGACTTGAGTCGAGATCCTAATAGGAAGAACTGGAGGTTAAAGACACATGGATTGGAACAAAAGATCAGCCGCATGCCAGAGATGGCCAGTTGCCTTCCCCTGTCCGTTATATATCCACAACTCTTTCATGGTACTAGGATTGTTTGCCAGAGCACACAACTGCCCTAAACAAAGACTACATTTCCCAGTCTCCTTTGCAGCCAGACCAGGTGAGTGAGTGAGCCCTGACCAAAGGGGAGGAAGCAGACATCTTCTTGCCGGCTTTCAGAAAATTTCCTTAAGATGCGGTGCACATGGACTCTGCTGTTTATTCTTCACCCTCTGTTCCATCTTGCCACTGGGAACGTGGATGCTGCTATCTTGGGTTAGGAGGTCAAGTTCACCTGTGGTGGGGAAATGGGTCCCTAGTCATATGAAGTGCCACTAGGGACAAATAAATCTTCACCCTGTGAAAGTCATGACGACATTGCTTTGACCTTATTGTTGTTACTTAGGCAGGAATACCCAAGAAGTGGTGTTGTGTCTCTTTCAGTGCACGAGGTCCATGATGTTGACTGCCACCATTCTGGTGATGGTCACTTTGATTCTTGGTTTAATGTTGTCTGGCCAAACTTCTCCACTGTGAAGTAAATATTTCCCCCTTTGTAATTCAGCAGTACCTTACAGAGATATACTTTGATTCTATAAATATCACATATTTGCTAGTTTTAGCATTCATTGACAATTCTTACTTGCATGAATGATTATTCTTATTATTCTGATTGCCAACTACTGATTGCTAATTTTGTCATTCTTTCCACATTTATTAGTTAACATTCAAATGTTGGGAGGAAATTTCCACAGTCCTGTCTTTAAATGTGGACTCAAGAATTCCTATTTTATTCGGTGGTTATGAGGTCTGTTATTATCATTACTTACCTTCATGCACAAATTTGACCAGTAGGACCTCAGCTCCCTTATGGAGGATAATCTACTTCACTCAAAGTCTACTGATTTAAATGTTCATCTCATCTAAAAATTCCCTTTATAGTGGTGCCTAGACCAGCATTTGACCAAATAGGTGTTATGGCCTCACCAAGCTGACACATGAAGTTTACTGTCACTGGGGAGGAGAATGACACATCCATCTTGGACATAGTAGACTCATTCTCAAAGCCCCAGGAGATGCCTCTGTCCCCCTTACCTCTGCCTGGGTGGCCCCTGTGCACAGACCTGGGTAGACGCTGGGCTCTCCTCTTGAGTGTCTGGAGGTGTTCTGCTGAGAGAAAGGCTGTCACATCTCATCTTGCTGGATCCTGGCAGGACCCGGGACTCCTTCCTTCTCTAATCTTCTGTTGGTGGCCATAGGGACACTGCTCAGGAGCAGAGACTAGAAGGTGGTTGATGTGCTAGGGGGAAAGTGTGGATGAGCTGTTCCTTCATGTTGCCCAGGTTTTAGGGTTTGAATCTGGAATGACCCCAAAGGCTTATATGCTGAGGGCTGAGTCTCTTGGGAGGTGGTGCAAACTTTAGGAGATAGGGCCTTGTTGGAGCATGTCGATCACTGGGGGCAAGTCCTTGAAGGGTATATTTTGTCCACATCCCCTCTCCTCCTGGCCACCATGAGGTGAGCAGTTCTGTTCTACCGTATCTTTCCCACTGTTTTAGTCAGTTTTTTTTTTTCCCCTGCTGTGACCAAAAGACCTAATAAGAGCAATTTCAGAGGAGGAAAAGTGTATTTGGGACTCATGGTTTCAGAGGTCTCTGTCCATAGATGGCTGACTCCTTTGCTCTGGACCCAAGGTGAGGCAGAACATCACAGAGAAAGAGTGTGGAGGAGGAAGCAGCTCAGGACATGACAATCAGGAAGCAGAGAAAGACAGCTTCCTTCATCATGAACAAAATATAAACCCCAAAGGCACACCCCCACCGACTTACCTCCTCCATCCACACCCTACCTGCCTACAATCACCATAGTCGATCCCTATCAGGGGATTAATGCACTGATTAGGTGGAGGCTCTCATAACCCAATCATTTCACTCTGAACTCTCTTGCATTGTCTCTCACATGAGCTTTTTTTTTTTTTTTTTTTTTTTTGCGGGGGGGGGGGGCACCTCATATCTAAATCATAATACCCACAGGACCAGGATCAAGAGAGCCAAGTGACCATGGACTGAAACCTCTGAAACCATGAGCCAAAGTAAACATTTCCTCCTTCTTTAAGTTGATTTTTTTTCAGGCCTTGGCTGAACCACTTATTCTGACCTCTGGGTGCTGGTGGCCAGGCAACTGGGAAACTCTGCAGATGAAGTCACTAAAAGGACTTTAAAAAAATATTTTCCCAACCCAGCTGGTACAGACATGTTGCACCTGGTTAGATCTTGACCCTGGAGAGGGCATGGTTATGGGAACAAGCATGCATGCTTTTATTCTCTGGAAAGCCTTTGGTCCAGATAAATACCCAGCTCTGCCCTTGCCTCAAGGAACCTTGGGTTGGAGGGGATCCATTTGGCCAGTCCCTTTTCTAGAGCATCCTGTAGGAGGCACCCCTCTATCCTCACACTGTTTTAGGAATTCTGCCCCATTGCCATGTGGCAGGCCTCACCTCCCTCTTCCAGGTCCCGTGAGATACCTCATGCAGCCTGGGCACCAGGCAGAATTCAGGGGCTTCATAAATCCTTGTGGTTAGACTCACACAAACTTAGGAACTCACTGACTAATAGATGGACCAAGCCACAGCTCTATGGGGCTGTGTATGATTACACACACACCAAAACAAAACAAAACAAAACAAAACAAAAACCCAAAACAAAAAAACCAACCCCACCCCCACTCCTTTCTCCTCTGAAAGCTGTCTGATGTTGAGAACATCTAAATTGTCCTTGCAATATGATGTCCATTGAATTTTCCACTTTCTTCCCTCCTTTTCCTCTGTACATTAGGGGATTAATACATAATACATACATAGGATTATACATAATACATCTTGGATCGTGGCGTCCTGTCATTGTTGGTCTCTGCAAAGCCATTATTTATTAACCAAAGAATCAACAGAAATGATAGAACATATGAAACAAAGGCCCTCATGATACCCAGCACACTGACAATGACCTGTATTCACCTGTATGGGTTCCCCTGCCTACTGCTGTCCTGAGTCAAGTCTCCTCCACTCCCTTGATTTTATATTTATGAAGCTTTCCTGAAACTGTATTTCCCTACAAGTAATGATGCCGGTGGTTTACGTTTTTAAGTTTACACAAAGATGTTGTGCTGTCTGTGTGTAGATGTGTTTTGCTATGTCTTAGATCTTGAATGTACCCCAAAGACCCCTGGGTTGAAGATTTAGTCACCAGCCTGTGGCTCTATTGGGTTGTGGTGAAACCTTTAGGAGGCAGGACCTAATGGAAGAAAGTTAGGTCATTGGGGGTGTGTCCCTGAAGGGGATGTTGGGACTCTGACCCCTCCTCTCTCTCTCTTTGCTTCCTGGCTATCATGAAGTGAGAAGCTCTGCTCTACCCTGTGCTCCCCTCCATGATGTTCTGCCTTGCTATGGTCCTAAAACAATGGAACAAAATGACCATGAACTGAAATCTCTGAAAATAGGAACAAAAACAAAGTTTTCCTCCTTTTAAGTTGATTTTCTCAAGTATTGTGTCATAGCTATGGAAAGCTGATGAACACTGTAATCTTTTGGGAGTTTACTTTTTCACTCACAACCTCGTTGCTAAGATTCAGCATGTAGTTCATTGATTTTCTGAGATGGTGAATGAAAAGGACTTCCAAGAGTGAGTAAGGCTAATGCCCATCTTGGCTAAATCTGGTTTGAAGTCAATGTGGGGGTGGAGAAATTGTATTTTCTGGGTACTGGGCAAGCATGCACTATAGTGCTTATTTATTTTGCATGCTCTGTTGGCTTATCCCTGTCTATGGTATTTGGAAAAGCATTTGTTTTTCATTTTCAGTGACTGTAGATTGCTATAGATTAGATCTTGAAGGTCCCCCCGAGGCCCAGGTGTTGAGGGCTTGGTTGCTTGCCTGTGGTGTTAAGGGTAAGTAGTGGAACCTTAGGAAGGGGGCTTGAGTGGAGGAAGCTAGGTCATTGAGGGTGTGCACTCAAAGGGGATATGGAACCCTGGCCCATCTTTTTACTCTGCTTTCCAGATGCTGCAAGGCGAACAGACCTCCACTGTCATGTGCTCCTGTCATGATGCTCTGTGCTACCACAGGCTCAAAGTAAGAGGTCCAAGTGGCTACAGACTGAAACTGTAGCTTTGAGCCAAAACAAACCTCTCTTCCCTGTAAGTTGTTTATTTCAGGTATTTCGTCACCGTGATGTGACGCCAACACACAGATACTTATAATAACTGGGTACTTATTTTAATGACCTTTTTGCTTGTAACTCCAGCATGGTTTTTAAAGAGTCCTTTGTGAGGGTCTCGACCACCACTCACACTCAGGCGGGAGAGCAGGGCTCCCATGCGATGCTCAGGGGGAATGTTCCCGCTCACGGGAACACAGTGGTGTGTAGTCAGGATGACTTGCAGAAAATCTGTGGACAAGAATGGAACCTATGATATCATCTAGCTTCTCCCCAGAGTTCTGGAAGGATAACTTCTGGCCTTCCCACACTGACAAGATTGACTTTTTCCCTTGACACCTTAAAGTTATTGCACCCCAAGGAGCCAGCTGTGTGTCTGGAAGAAGAACACATTCCTGCACTTCTCTTGCTTCATTGTTCCATTCCGATATGGTAGAAACTTCCAGAGCCAGGAAAATGTAGCACACACACACACACACACACACACACTCACACTCACACACTTGCAGTCAAGCTGCATTTGACTTGGATCACTGATGGTTGCTGTACCAGTCTCCCGCTGCCCTGATTGTCCCTCTGCAGTCTACCCTCAATGTAAGAGCCAGAAGGACCCTGAAAGAGACAAAATCTTGTCTCTCCTCTGCCCAAAACCCTCCAAAGGGTTCCCAGTTAGAGTAGAAGGTAAAGTATTTCTCTTGGCCACAGGCCTACAGGGATGGGCTCTTGTTTTCTCAGATTCTCCGTTCCCCTCTGGCCTTCCTATTTCACAAGCCCACTGGGCTGGATGCCATCTCAGGGCCTTTGCACTGGCTGGAGTGCTCCTCCTGCAAGTCTCTGCATAGCTCACACCTTCTCCTGTCAGATATTTGCTGAAATAGTACAACATAAGCAATCTTACTTGATGAACTTTGGAAAAAAATGTAATATCTGCACCAAAATCTTCTCTATTTCTGTGCTTTCCCCCCCCACCCTATTTAAATCTGACTTTTAAAAAAACATTTCTGTGCTCATTGTCTTTCTCCCCCCACCCCTCTGCTGCCCTCTGCCTGTCCCCACTCCTCTCTCTCCAAGAAGGCACACTTTTACGGTGTTTAATGCACGGTTGGCCTAGGATGTATCGGCTCAGTGGTAGAGCACTTGCCTAGCACATGTGAAGCCCTGGGTTCCATCCCTGGAACTGCAAAAACAAAACAAAAAGCAGAAAAACTTCGGCTACATCCATGACACCCATACACTGGGCACAGGGAGGGGTTTAATTCATATTTATTAATGACTGTATGAATAAGTGAAGTTTTCTCTTTGCCCCAATTTCACCTTGCTCTCCATGGAGGGGCCTCTTCCCTCCCTTTGACTGATCACATATTTGACTTGATCCCTGGTCCCTTGAAGGTGTGACTGTCTGCCATATGTAATCTCTTACCTGAGCTAAATCTGTCCTGTGCTCTTCTTTATTATTGCATATCCATGAAGTGTTTTTGGACCTGGGACACGGGGTCCCCTGGATTAAGCATCGTGTCGTTTGCTGCAGCTCTGCCCCTCCCTGCTTTACACACATGTACCCTCTGAGCGCTCGAGGAGCCTTCTCAGAGAGCCCAGTCAGCTAAAGCAGTGGAGGCTAGCAATGATAAGCTGTCTGCCGTGTTGCAGTGATTTCCTTGGGAGACCATAGGGTGGTATGGTGGCTTCCCAAGTGCAGTACCTGTGCTCCGTGGAGGAGGTTCCAGTGGGTACAAGAAGATTTTAGTTACATGCATACATTTCTGGTTTTGTGTTTCCTTTATGTGATTTAATAAGCAATCAAACCCAAGGTTTTGTTGTTTTAGTGCTTGGGTATGTTAGGTAGTAGCTAACAATGGGCAGTGAAATGCACAGTAATGTCACAAAATGTCCTTTAAATTTCTTTAGGGTCTTCTTTAAACTACTTTCAAAGTGGATAAGAAAGCAAAGGGTGGTAGTTAATTTGTAGCAAATAAACAGAAGCAAAGGAGCTAATGGGAAAATATGCCAAAAGAAAAGGATTAATGGGACTAACTCTTGACAGGGTCCATTGATGTTGATGTGAAGCTAGAAATTATGGCTGTGAGTGTCTCCATTTGTCTGGGAAGGGAGATTCCTTTAGTAGCCCAGGGGCACTAAGGTAACTTCTGATCAGTTACTGACTCCAGTGTCCACATTATCATGGGATTGACTTGTAGATGAAGTCCCCCTAAATAGGAAGGCCACCATGACAGTTCTGGAGAGGACAAACTAAGTTCAAAGACCCCACCTCCTGACGTGAAGGAGGAGTTGAACACCTGATCGGCAAAGAGCGCAGCAGGTGGCCCCAGGTCTCCTGGTAAACATCGAACAGTAATAAACTTGGAGACAGCGTTGTCTCCTTGTCATTCTCTGCTCAGAGACGGCTCACTCTCTCTCCCGAGAGTACTCTCTGCTTGAGCCTCACTCTGCTCTTACTTTACTTTCACCTCACTTTCTCTTTACGTTCACTTATAATAAAGGTCTCTTGCATGACTTTTGGTGTCTGACTTCCAATTTTCTTGCGCTGGAACACAAGAGCCAGGGTAGAGTTTCAACTCCCTGCTCTCCTGTGACAGGAATACTTTCCTTTTAAGAGAAAGTTTAGAACATGTAACGTCAGTTTAAAGAAAACCACACGTAAGTAACAGTATACATGTTGTGAGCTGAAGTGTGTCCCCCAAATTCAGGTGCTGGTGTCCCCCAAATTCAGATGCTGAAGTCTTGGTCTCTGGTCCCTCAGAAGGTGACTGTTTTTGGTGATAGGGTCTTTAAACAGACAGTGAAGTTGAAACTGGGTCATTATGGGGGGCGCTAGTCCTATGTGGTTGATGTCTTTATAAGAAGAAATGATTAGGCCCTAGATACGTACAGAGGGAAGACGGAAGGACCAAGGGAGGATGGAGCCCAGGGGATAGGCCTCAAGAAATAACCCTGACGACAAGTTGATGTTGGATTTTAGGCCCTAGGACTGTGCAGCAATGAACCTGCTGTTGAAGCCACAGTGTCTCGGCATTTGTTACATCAGCCCTTCAATTGCAAACAGCATACAGCGTCTGATGAGCAGCTGTGGGGATGGCTGAGAAGCTGTACCAAGCTCCTGAGTTTGGGGAAAACAGCACTGGGCAGACAGGGGCTTTGAGGGAACCCCAGCTTTTCCAGTCCTTAACTGCATAGCCTCCAGCAAAATCTGCCTTTCTGAATCGCAGGGTCTTGTTTTCGAGAATGAGGCTGGTGGTAGCCCTCTTGCCAGGAAGCTGTAAGGCTTGAAGGTGAGGTAACGTGTGTAAAGCTCTTGGTGCTCAATACATGGGGGGGTCTCATTGTGGGAAAGCTGGCTCCAAGGGGGCTAAAGGGACATGTCCTTTAACTGCAGCACTCAGGAAGCAAAGCCCGGCCTCCTTGCCCCATAGTCCAGGTCACAGAGCCAGGCGGGTCAGTGAACCAAGTGCTTCACTGTGGTTTTAATCTTCCAGGAACAGGCAGGCGGACACGCTTTCCCTTTTGTGTTTAGGGAGGTGGAGACACAAGTCGAAGCAACGACTTGTGCTAGGCCACCCACAATGACAGGCCCAGAGTCAGAGAGAGCCTGCAGCCCGTGGCCTAGCCCTGGCAGCCAAGCTCTCTCCCTGTGTCCTCCTGCTCCAGAGCAGCAGTAGTTAGAAGCAGGCTCCTCCTCTTCCTCCGCCCTCCCAGCCTGCTGGCTCCCAGGGAAGGGGAGGAGTTCTTGCTGGCTCTGATGCCACCGTCACCACGGCAACGCGGCCATACTGGGCCCAACGGACTAAGGGGCCTGGGGCTGCGGCCTATCGTGGCCTGGTGGGCAGAGCTGGCAGCATGGACACCCTCTTCGTGGAGGAGGTGGCCGCCTCCCTGGTCAGGGAGTTCCTCAACAGAAAGGTAACACCTCGCCCTCTCCAGAGCCCACGTGGTGGCTCCAGTCCTGGAGGGCAGCCAGTGGGGGGAGGCCTAGTACCCCTGGGGAGGGAGCGTTCCTGGCCTGCTGTCTGCTTCAGGGATGCCCCCAGGAGAGCGCCATTTTCCCAGGATGGGGGAAACTACATTTCCCAGGAGCCATTTCTGTGGTGGTCACCTGGCTTCAGCCAAGCAGGGCTGGGTCCCCCTGTCCTCTGCCCTCCCCTGGCATCCACTCTCAGTGGGTGGGCAGCAGCTGGGTGGGGAGGGGGGGTAGTTCCAGGGCTGAGCCAGCTCCTCGTGCAAAGATGGGGAAGCGGACCAGAGCCTGGCTGCCTGTCTCCATAGCCAGTCACCCCCAGGTCGTGTCCCCCTAGGTAGGGGCTTTCCACAGAGGAGCCCCAAGGATCGAGGAAAGTTCTGGACAGTCAAACCTTTCAGCCATTTTAAGTCCACAGCAGGAATTCTGGCTGTGGCCTTCATTTTTTTTTTTTTGTAGGGGGATTGTCTAAGTTCCCTCCTGTTTTGTCCCAGGAGAGTTTGCAAAGTGTTTACAAGTTGAGAAGGTCTTTAACGCTAATCCACCCTGACAGTGGAGATGGAGACTTGGGTGAGGAAGGCACATGCTGGTGTGTGTGTATTTATGTGTGTGTGTGTGTGGTGGTGGTGGTGTCAGAGGCATCCAGTAGTTGATTCTGCATGAAGTGACTGAGAGCTATATGCTGCTGGTTCTGTGCTTATGGGGCACTTGTCTGGAAAGGAAATACACACATACACACACAAACACACACACACACACACAATGTGTCAAATAGAGCAAAGAGAAAGGACTTTGAGATTAGATGGAAGAGGTTCAAGTACGTGCTACTAGTTTTCAGTGTGACCTGGGCACATTACTTGTGGCCTCAGTGTACTTATCTCTAAAATGGGAAAATTAAGACTCATGTTTCACGGACTCATGATGAGAGTTAACAATAACACACAGGCAGCTCCTAAGCATTATATCTGATGAGTAGATACAATGCACACATAGGAATTTAACTTCATACCTGCTTCCCCATCTTTGATACCCACCTGTTTTGAAAGTGACTTTGTGGGCTTTTTATAATTTGCTTTATTTTGAAAAAAAATTTAAATGCATTTAGCGTCATTGTATCTGCTTTGAGCTTCCATCACCAAATCCTGGCTGCCCCTTGGATTATCTGTGGCACAATTTAGGAGGCTGACCACAACCATCATTTAAGTTTGGACTAAGCGAAACCTCATAGAAGGCTTCCTCATGCCCTTCCTTTCCTGGGTACAAATGAAGCCCATAGTCCTTGCTGACAGCCAAGGGTGCCCTATAGCTGGACCTCAGGTTACCCTCCAACATCATTTCTTCCTTCTCCTCCAAGTTTTCCCCTGATCTACTCAGGGCCACCCCAAATTCCATTTCTTCCTGAGCGCTTCTCAGCTGACTCTAGCTGGACTGATCCTGGTCTGTGTTCTCTCTTTGCTCGTGTTATAGTCAATACATCTGCCTGAATCACTTCCTAAATGGGGCCACAGAGCTGATCCCCAAAAAGGATGGCACCTTGGGAATTGTCCAGTCCTCCCAGATTCCTGATTTCCATGTTTTATCTGTACACACTGAGGTCCTGAGAGTCGTAAGGTGTTGGCCCCAGTCACTTAGAAAGTCACAAGAGCCAGCTGCAGCCCAGGGCTGTGCTTTTCTCAGCACTGTCTGCTCCAGGGCAGAGATCCTGAGCTCCTCACAGGGCTCTGTATAGGCAGGTACCCAACAGTCTTGACCAAAAGAATTCCTAGGGTGCTAGGCACCTTCTAGATGCCTGTTTGTTTTCTCAAATCTTTAAGGCAGTCCTGAAAGAGAGGGAATTACAGCATTCCTTTTTATGCAAGACTGTTGTGAGACCAAGAGGCCGAGACACTTGCCCTGGGTGAGTGGGTCAGACCACATCACTCCTCTTCTCAAACACTCCACCGGCTTCCCAGCCTCAGTAGGCTACATGGCTCCCCATGTTCTGGCTGCCCCCTTGGACCTCCTCTGCCATGGCCTCCACCACCTTCCAGCCATGTGGGCTTGCTTGAACTCGCCAAATATGGTCTTTCCTCAGGGAGACTCATCACAGTCTTCAGGTGACGCGAGCATCCAGAGTTGACACTTGGGTCTGTGGCCCCGCTGTGGCAGAGATATGCCTCCCTCTGACCTCTGTTACCATTTCTCACAGTCACACCTAAGAGTGTCTTTACCAGCCCAGCATCCTTTCCATCATTTCAGTTCCAAGCATCCCACCTGTTCTATGTCCAGCTCTTCCCACTTCTCCAGCCTCTCCTGCATCTGATTCCATTGCTCTTGGCAACCTTTCATGGTCCCCCAGCCCTACCACCGCTCCTCCCATACCTTACCCACCTGTCATTAAAATTGCCTGCTCTATGATAGGCTCGACCCCCTTGATCTTCTCTCCCTTTGTTGTGCTCCCCTGGTCTGGGTCAAAATTCAACTCGGTTTACTCCATGCCTGCACCTGCAGAGCTGAGTGGGATTGGAGAAACACACCTCCATGTTGATAGCATCACTCTAAATACACAGCCACTCACCCCTGAGATTCCTCAGAGGTTCCGGTCCTCACAGGGACCTCTTTCTTTTACACCTTCTTTCCTTCAAACCCCAAGCTCCTTCCCCATTTAATTTCTCAGAAAACAGAAGCTGTCATGAGAAATGAGCTATGTTCCGCAGGCTCCCACCCCCACACTTCCTGACCTTCCTGAGCCACGCTCTCCATCCTGTTCCTGTGAAGAGATTCTCCAGGCCCTGGGCAAGAACATCCCTGCGAGGGAGCCTGCTCCCTGCCACATCTCAAGGACACAGCCCTAGTGATTGCCACCGTGCTCTTCTCCACACACGTTCCTTCTCTGCTGAGTATGCACACACTCCTGCAGGACCACACCTTGACCCCCAGTCCCCCCAGCTACTAGTCTTTTTCTTCTCCCTTTTATAATGGAACCTCTAAAAAAACTGTATGCTTTGATTCTAACCCTTCTCTCCACTTTCCCAGACTCATCTGAATCAAAAGTTTTTCTCCCACCAATTGATGGAGACCACTGTCAAGGTCATCATTGACCTCTAAACCCCTTGCCTTTTTTTTTTTTTTTGGTACCAGCATTTGAATCCAGGGATTCTTAACCACTGAGCCATATCCCCAGCCCTTTTTTATATTTTATTTAGGGACAGGGTCTTGCTGGGTTGCTGAGGCTGGCTTTGAACTTGTAATTCTCCTGCCTCAGCCTCCTGAGCCACTAGGATTACAGGTATGCACCACCACACTGGGTTCCTTGCCTTTCTTTCTTTATATTTTTTTAAATTAATTTTTTATTTTTCTGTGAGAGTGGAATGCATTATAATTCTTATTACACATATAGAGCACAACTTTTCATATCTCTGATTGTATTCAAAGTATATTCACACCAATTCGTGTCTTCATACATGTACTTTGGATAATGATGTCCATCACATTCCACCATCATTTTTAACCCCATGGCCCCTCCCTTCCCCTCCAATCCTTCTTCCCTATCTAGAATTTGTCTATTCCTCCCATGCTCCCTCTCCCTACCCTACTATGATTTATTTAGCCTCCTTATATCAAAGAAAATATTCAGCATTTGTTTTTTTTGGGGATCGGTTAACTTCACTTGGCATTATCTTCTCTAACTCCATCCATTTACCTGCAACTGCCATAATTTTATTCTATTTTATTGCTGAGTAGTATTCCATTGTGTATATATGCCACATTTAAAAAAAATCTATTCACCTATTGAAGGGCATCTAGGTTGGTTCCACAGTTTAGCTACTGTGAATTGTGCTGCTATAAACATTGATGTGGCTGTGTCCCTGTAGTATGCTGTTTTTAAGTCCTTTCAGTATAGACAGAGGAGAGGGATAGCTGGGTCAATTGGTGGTTCCATTTCCAATTTTCCAAGAAATCTTTATACTGCTTTCCACCTTGCCTTTCTTGATCTAACAATTGTGCTCATCACAGTTGGTTGCAGCCTTCTTCTTGGCTTCTGAGAGACCACCTGTTCTTGGCTTCCTCCTCCTTCTCTGGTGGCTCCTTCTCAGGTCTTTGCTGGTCGCCCCTCCTTTCTCTGACCTGTGCAGTGCATGCTGGTGGCTCAAAGACTCAGTCTGTTGCCCTCTTCCCTTCCCTTTCTTTCTCTTCTTCATTCATTCTTGAGGCGTCTCATGCAGTCTTATGATTCCAATACCATCAATGTGTGCTGACAATTCCTAAATGCCTATGTTTAGCTGCTCTCTCCCTGAATCCTTTGAATTTTTTCCAACTTTGAGTGCTGCATTTCCACTTGGATGTCTAATTAGCATCTCCATTTGATATATACAGTGATGTTCCCACTCACAACATTCCCAACGCCAAATTGTGAGTTTTTCCCCCAACCAGGTCTTCAACTTTTCGGACACCAATTGAGTTTCCCACAATTCAGCTGCATTCTGACACTAGAGTTAGTGTAGACCCTGCAGTTAAAGACACTTATTTTCCTCGTGCCCCTCACATCCAGCCCATCAGCCCATCTGTTGGCTTTACTATCAAAGGGCATAGAGAATGCAGCCACTAATGATGCAAACACCCTGGACTAACCCTCTTCCACCTTTCATGGGAATGGTACTGTTCAGTAGCCTCCTAAATGGTTTCTGCTTAATCCCCTGCCTCTTATATTCTATTTTTTAACCTAGCAGCCAACGTTCCTTTAAAAATGTTAGTCCCCTATGGTTCTGTTTTCAAATCCTCCTATATCCCATCAGAAGCATGGCGAAGATAATCTTTGCTTACCAGGCTCTGGGTGATCTCTCTGATCTCACCTTCTGAGACTTTCCCTATATAGCTGTGAGGTTCTAGATACATTGGCACTTGCAGCTGTCACAGGGCCTTTGAAGCTGCTGTTCTTTGCCTGGAACACTCTTCTCCCAAGTGTCTACATGGCCTGCTCTCTTGTTTCCCTCCCATCTCTGCTCCGTTGTCACCTGATCAACGAACCCTTTCCTGATCACCTTTTATAAAATAGCAACCCTTCTCCATGCCACTCACTGCCTGGCCCTTTCTGTCTCACTACTCATATTATATATGTCCCACCCCCAGCATATTAGACTTGTCTTTTCCCCCTATAGAATGCAAGTTGTATGAGGGTGGGACTTTGATTCGTTCACCTCTCTGCCTCTAGCAGTTGGACTAGTAGACTAGGGGTTCCCTTCAATTCATAGATGGGGAAGTCAGGAGACAAGAGTGAGCTCAGGAATGATGCTCAATGAAACACTGTGCCTTGTCTTTGCATTCACCCTCCCTGTTCTATTTCCACAGTGGTGCGGTGAGCCGCTGCCCACGGTGTGCGTACCATTCATCAACGGTCTGCTTCCCACAGACTGTGAGCTCTCCCTCCTTCTGTACCTCCTGCATCTAGGACAGCCTGGCACACAGCAGGGCAAATGTTTGTTGAGTGAATGCAGATTCAGTGGCTGGATGGGACTGAAGGCTAGTTGACTCCTGAGAGCACCCTGGGACCCTACCCTAGTGGTTTTCAAATGTTGGTGTGCATCACAATGGGGGAGAGTAAGTGAACCTGGATTTGGTGATTGGAACTGTTGCTGAACATAAAGAGATATCCATCAGAGAGGAAGGCTCATATAGACCGTTCTTTATCACTTTATCAGTGAGGAAGCCATGGCGCAGGCCTGATGAGATGCAATGGTTGCTTTGAGGCCTGCCTCTCCTTCCAGTGGACACTCCCTCCTCATGCAGCCTGGCCACCTCTTCTCCACTGCACACATCCATATTTCTTTGGCCCTTCCTAGGTGCTCCTTTTTAATCTTTGGTTCAAGGTCATGTGTGTACCTTGGTTCAAGGTCATGTGTGTACAAGGTCATGTGTCATTTCCAAAATTGACCATCTTACCTAAATGCATGGCAAGCAGGGGGTTGGTCTTTTATGTGCTTTCCCAGCAGGTAGAGCACCAAAAAATTCTGAACACAAAGGCTGGGGGGAAGTCGCGGCTTGTCTAGTGCTGGGGGGGGGGGTCCGGGATCCATCAAGAGCAAGAGATGCTCTTGAACCAGGCTGAGCCCTTTGTGAGGATGTCCTCATCCTGCAGCCATTCAGAGGTCATGGTGGCTGGTGAAGAGGCAGGCAGCGGCTGCAAAGGAAGAACCCAGGCTCCTGCTGGGGACAGGGCTTCCCTGACTTATCATTGCCAGAACCTAGGTTTCTGGGCATTCAGGATGGGATGATGGACAGCAGCTGTGCTGGTGACCCGGTGAAACTTTCACCCTGGGCTTCCCATGGGCCTGGGTTCCAGAATCATAAGCTCACAGGCTGGGGGGGGTATCAGACCTGCTATATGATTCCACTGTGTGGTCATGGGTCCCTCAACCCTGCCCCCTCCTAATCCATCTCAGGGGTGAAGGGAGTGAACGTTGGCCTTTTGTTATGTTTTTTTTCTTTTGTTTACTTTTGAAGTTTCATATTCCATAGCCACATATCTACAGCCAAACTCTGGGCCCCCTGAGTTGGTCTTGGGTGAATCAGTTACCTGGATGTCACTCCTTACCTGCTGTCCAAAGGGCTTGACTGGTAGGGAATCCATGGTGAAGCCCGATGGACCCACAGGGCCACTGTAAGGAAATAATAACAATGAGGCTGGGTTATGTAAAAATGAATTCTTAACTTGCAATCACCTCATAAAGGCTGGCCAGATGAGGATGATCATAATCAACATCAGTTGGTTTTTGTTTACCCTGCGTCAGAGAACGGAAGGTTTTGATTTAACTTGAAGAAGAGTGATTCAGCCTTCTTCCCTCAGGGCTTAAAGAAGACGTGTGTGATCATGGACCAGGAACGCCCACGCTCTGATCTCAGCATAAACAGCAGAAATGATCTCCGCAAGGTTTTGCATCTCGAATTTCTCTACAGGGAGAACAAGGTGTGTGCTTTTTTAAGGAGTCGCTTGGAGCTGTGGAACTGAGCAGTACTCATGGGCCTGCAAAGATGACAGGGGTCTCAGGGGACTCCTGACCACCACCGCCCCCCGAAAAAAAAAATGGTGAGAAACAACCAAAGCCAGTGCTGGCAGGGCCCAAGGCTCTCAGCCTGGGCAGCCCTGTACCGCCCAGGGGTGTGCTGCGCTCCTGTGGTTGTTTTGCACTCATTTGTTCCGGAGCCTCTGGCTGTGCCCAGCTTCAAGTCGTCCCCTGTGCTCCTTCCTCCCAACACGAGGCATACGAGGCTATTTTTAGCAAGACTGTACTTAATAATATAGTATTCGGTTATACTAAAATTTTCCATTCCCTGCCGGTGTAAGACTTTCCTTCTTGGGTTCTGAGTAATGCCTTAGTCTGCAGTGTACTGTGACATATCATTCAGGCAAAAGTGGGAGTTGGGTTCAGCTTAACCTAGGTGCGTTGGAGTTGGGACAGCAAGTGGCTGGCTCTTCCTTGGGTGGGAGGGGGCTTCCCTGATTCCCAAGCCTCAGTCCTAGGCACCTGCTGTTACTGGCTTTCGTGGTGCCCCTTGGGTTTCTTTTGTGTGTGTTTGTCTCCTGGGTAATAGAATAGTCGAGTGCTTCTTTAATTAGTATCTGTTTCCCCAGGCAGCCAAGGTGGTGACAGCCTCTGTTTACTGTTGTGTCCCTGAACTTCATGTTATCATCTGATGATGCAATGAGGCATCCCTTTGTGTTTGTGGAATAAATGAATGAGTAGAGGGAAACGTGTCTATATGAGGGAATGAAGCCACAACCCCGTCTTAATTAGTAGAATCTTCTAATTCAAAGAATGGGCTCTCGAGAATATGTTGCTCCGGGGTTGGGTGGAGTCAGAAAGAAACTTGATTGATCATGTATCAGAATTTTAAAAACAAGGCAATACAAAGACATCTCATGCAGGAGTCCAATATACAAAACAAAGAAAGGAAGGCACCTTATTGGAAGTGGGGAGGGAGGTCCTGCCTTCTGGGCTTTCTGGGTCAGACCCCCAATGCCCTGTTAAACAGTTTTTAAATCAGTGATGTAAGGGGATCCCTCCTACCTCCAGAGGGAAGCTGTGAGCTACAGAAAAGTGGCCGTCCAGGTTTCATGGTCAGTTATGGGGTACGGATTCCAATTCCCAATCCTATCACAGCAAAGGTGGTCAAGCATTTATTTATTTATTTTTAATTTGTAATGCTTTTTTTTACACACAAAATCTTAGCCGATTGGATTGTTATAGGGATGAGATCAAGGCTACTCCTGAGACACCTAGTGGGACCTCCAAACCACTTGGAAACCATCTAAATATGTATCGTGGGCCAGGAAGGGACTTAGGCCAGGTTTTCCTCAACAGAGCAAAGAACGGACTTTCAGGAAAATCCATACACCCCAACCAGCTGGCCTCAACTCACAGGTGCACCCGGTTGCCAGAAATTCTCATGCTTGCCTCTGAGGAGCAAAGGGTCATAGCATCAGAGGCTCAGTAAAGACATCACATAGATGGCCTTCATCCTCTGCGTCTTGGGGTGACACTTACCCCCCTTCGTTTCCTGTATGTTCCTGTTTACTTTTCTGTGAGCCATTCTGGGCAAGAAAACTGCTCACCCAGGCAGCAGATATCCCACGATCCTCCGTCTGCTGGATTCTGAGGCAGGAGAGTGGACTGTGCAGTTTAAGATTTTGCACAGGGGTGAGGTTTGTTGCCCAGAAAACACAATTGTCTCTTCTGATACAGTGGGATTTTATGGAAAATCACTTTTACCTAATTTATCAGAAGTATCTGTGCGATTCAAGTGATTTCTATTTCCTTACCATATTTAGCCTCCCTAAGATAACTGTTGTCCTAAGCTACTTAATATGTTTTCATCAGACTTTGGTAAGTGCCCTGATTATCTGATTTAAATAGTAGTCATTAGCTGGGATACAATGAATGAGAGTCTATATTTTACAGAAAAAAATGTGCTCATTAGTCTGCTTGTTGCATGCTAATTTTGACATTCATTCAGCCCAAAGCAATGTGATCCTGGAAAGCCCTATAAATTTAATGTTAAAATTCCAAATAACTTGCTTTTCCCCCCATTGAGTATGTGATAGATTAAAATGCCATGGAAAATTGAGGTTTTGAGAAATGGTGTCTAGATTCACATAAACATAGGGTGTGTCTGTTGTGAGCCAAGTGATGTGAAAACCCTGATGTATAATTCAGACCCTCCAGGGCCCTCAATCTTCCTGATTGAGAGAAAAAGCATGCAGGCCGAAATAAGTTAAACAGATTAAATCTTTCCCTCATCTCTCTTCATTGTAAGCTTTAGACTTTGACAAATAATCTTTTTTTTTTTTTCATCTTTGGTCTCCTACTAAAACAATGAGTAAACAAATGCCATTATTTCATTCCTCTGATATTAACCGTCTGATAAATCTGTTGAGTTTGGTCCTGGTCCATTGGCTGTGGGTCTGAGCATTCTGCGGCGTGGATCACAGGAACAGACAGGAAGGAGCTGACTTGCTCTGAGGGTGCTCTCGGCTCCAGGTGCCTGTCACATGGCTTACCAATCTGATTGCATGACCACTGGGCCCAGGTCGGGCCACCGCTCAGCAGGGCCTGGGTGGTTCCAGGTTCATGGGGTGGTGACTGAGGCATGGCAGCTGCTGAGGCCATCCGGTGGCTTGTGGCCATGTCTGTCCAAATCACTAGAGGGAATTTTAGGAGAAATCAGGGCTCTGATTCTTGCTATTTTGGCTTAGAGGGCCTCAGTGTGTCATGAGAATCTATATTTCAAAGAGAATATTTTAGTGCAGGCAGGGCTGCACTATCATTTATTTACAAAAACTGCTACTAAAAGTCTCATTTGTTTATTTATTTATTTTAGGGTTGGAGTGTAAACTGAGTCAATCTGACTGCCTCTCTCTGATTTTCATATTAACCTTCTGTTCCAGTGGTCTCTAATCGCTGGTGTTTGGTGCTAAAGGGTTAGGGTACATACTAAGAACCCCAAGTGCTTATGAATCTATTAGTTAGTGTCCCTATGGATTAAGACTTTGTTTAAATTGAAGAATATATATTTTTTCTTCTTTTTAAATTTTTATTTGTTCTTTTTAGTTATACATGATAGTAAAATGTATTTTGACATATCAAACATATATGGAGTATAACTTCCCATTCTTGTGGTTGTACATGATGTGGAGTTACCCTGGTCATGTATTCATATATGAACATAGGAAAGTTATGTCCAATTCATGCTACTGTCTTTCTAATTCCCATCTCCCTCCCCTTCGCCTACTCCCCCCTGTCCAATCTGGTGAACTTCCACTCCTCCCTCTCCCCACCTATTGTGAGTCAGCATCCGCATATCAGAGAGAACATTTGGCCTTTTTTTGGGGCGGGGAGATTGGCTTATTTCACTTAGCATGATAGTCTCCAGTTCCATCCATTTACCAACAAATGCCATTATTTCATTCTTCTTTATGGCTGAGTAATATTCCATAGTGTATGTGTATCACATTTTCTTTATCCATTCATCTGTTGAAGGTCATCTAGGTTGATTCTATAGCTTAGATACTGTGAATTGAGCTTCTATATACATTGATGTGACCTTGACACTGTAGTACACTAATTTTAAACCTTTTGGGTACATGCCGAGGAGTGGGATAACTGGATCTAATGGTGGTTCCATTCCAAGTTTTCTGAGGAATCACTGCTTTCTAGAGTGGTTGCACCAATTTACAGCAATGTTTGAATGTACCATTTTCCCCACATCCTTGCCAACATTTATTGTTACTTATAAAAGAATATGTTTTTTATAAAGTTGTTCCTAGGAGAAAAATACTAAGAGATTTACTTGGGTAATCCTAGTATGATTGTTCATTGAATTGCCAGAGCCATGCATTGGATGTTAGTTTTTCTGGGATAGAAATGTTGTCTTCACCTTTGCATCCCTGCCCACCCTCGGTGGATGCCTGGCATATGTTATAGGCAGCCAGCTCATATTTTCTGAAAGTATATGTAAGCGAGTGAGAAGTTGATAAGCTTATTTCAAAGAACTGGAATAGCTACTTTCCCACCCTTCCTTCCCTGGAAGCTGTTCACATAATTAATGTTTCTTTTCCTCTCTCAACGATAGGCAAAAGAAAATCCTCTAAAAACAAACCTTGAACTCATGACCAGATATTTTCTGGATCACTCTGGAAAAACAGATAACAATTTAACTCAAGAAACCCCGATCCCTGCACTCTCAGTTCCAAAGAAAATTAACAAATTGCCGTTGAGATGCTCAGAGACCAAGCTGGTAAATATATATGACCTTTCAGATGAAGACACAGGATGGAGAACATCAATGACAGAAACAGGCAAAGCCAGGTATCTCTTCCCATTTACTCTGTGTATTAGTTTCCTATTGCTGCTATAACAAATCACTGTATACTTAGTGGGTGTATTGGTAAGGGTGGGCCCACAGCATATAGAGATACTCCCCAATTTGCAATGGAGTCACATTCTGATAAACCTGTTATAGTTTAAAAAAGTCCTATCAAAAATGCATTTAATTCACCAAACTTACAGGACATCATAACTTAGCAACACAGCACACTGTGGAGTGTTGGTTGCTTCCTCTTGTGATGGATTGTGAGGCTGACTGTGAATTGAGCCTTATTGCCACTGCCTACTATTGAGAGAGCATTGTACTGCACATTAGTAGCAAAGATCAAAATGCAAAAATTGAAGCATGGATTCTACTTAGTGTGTATCATTTTCACACCATTATGAAATTGAAAACTTATAAGTAGAAGTGTTATAGGCTGAAGACCATCTATCTATCCATCTATCTATTTATCTGTCTGTCTATCTATCTATTTCAAAATAGCTTTGTTTTAAGGAACTGGCTTATGCAATTGTGGCAAATTTATAATCTGCAGAACAGACTTGAAGGCTGGGAACTCAGATGAGGTTTCGTGTACAATCTTAGGAATTCCTTCTTTGGGAAACCTCAAATTCTGCTCTTCAAGTCTTCAATGGATAGAGCAAGGCCCGCCTACACCATTGAGAATGATCTGTTCTCCTCAAAGTCAAATGGTTAGGAATGTTAATTGCATTTACAAGCCACCTTCATAGCAACATCTACACATAGACGACTCAACACCTGGGCACCAGAGCCTAGCCAGATTGACATAAAATTCAACCACCCCAGTAGCATAAAGCCATGGGAATGTATTCCTTCACAGTTATAGGGGTCAGGAGTTCAAAGTCAGTCTCTCTGGGTGAAAGGCAGGGTGCCTGTGGGCCCAGCTCTCTTTGTAGGCTCTGAGGGAAATTCCATTGCTTGTCCTTTCTTAGCTTCTGGAGGTCACCTTCGTTCCTTGGCTCATGGGCCACCTGACAGCATGCCACTCAGACCTCTTGCACCATTACAGCCCCTGACTTTACCACTAACTTTGATTCTCCCATCTCCTTCCAAGAAGAACTCCAGCAATGACACTGGGACCACCAGCTAATCCAGGGGGATCTCCCTATCTCAAGATCCTTAACATAATCACTTTGCAGTGTATCTCCTGACAGGGTAAAAGGGCACACAGACACACACATACATATGCATATGGGCCCTTTCACCAGGTCAGGTGACAGATCAATGGATTCCAGAGATTGGGATGGGGACACCTTTGGAGTACACATTATTTGATTTCTCACACTCCATTTCAGATATCTCTGTGATGGGACCCTGCTGTTTTCTTCTAGAGGCCAAGAGTATGGATCACTTTGGGATGGAGAATACTTAAGCTTCACATTGCCTAACTGAAATTCTGTGATTGATTAGGTTCAGGGGCTTTCTTTGTTACACTAACTTACAACCCTCATACCCTGCATGCAGTCAGTTTGATTTTTCTTAAGCACAGAATATAGTATTCTAAAAGGCAATTAAACCCTGTAGACTTAGAGAGGATCTAAAAGATCAGGTCTCTTGGAACTCTTTTGTTTATTTATTCTAATTAGTTATACATGACAGCAGAATGCACTTCGATTCATAGCACACAAACGGAGCACAATTTTTCACTTCTGGTTGTACCCAAAGTAGAGTCACACCGTTCATGCCATCATACATGTACCTAGGGCAATGATCTCTTGGAACTCTTGAAGAAAGTGAATTGGCATTCTTGATGGAACCTATTTTCTTGAGAACAGTTACACTAATGTACAACCCTCATACCTTGCACGCAGTCACCGATAGTGGATTTAACACTACTACAACTGTCATATATGGCATGGGGTCACCAGTCATGATTTCACTTCCAGGAAATGGGTCTTTTGTTCTGATTGGCAGAAAAGCATTTCCTTTCCTAAGAAAAGCTGGATCTCCAGGCACGGGTGTTTGGCTGCTGAAGGGCAGGGACCATCAAAAACAATTCATTCAATGGTTCAGATGTGAAAGGTTGTGATGGTGGAATGAAGAAGGTGGCCTCTCCCTCAAAGGCATTTATTCAGCTGGGAAATTAAATATTTCTGGTACAGTAAATAAATAAATAGCAGCAAGAAAATGGATGGAAAGTAGTTGAAGCTCCTGAGTCCACCCAGGTACCCAACTCAACACCTGGGTGTTCCCCTTCATTCCTTCTTCTTGCCATTTTCTTTGAGCTCTGTCAGCAGGTCTTTGTCCCTGATAATGTTAGTTGCTTTGCCCCTTCCCTGCCCAATTGCAAGTGTCTCACTTCACATTTCCCATCCCCTTTCCCTGCATAACTCCTGTGGGCTCTGCCTTGGCCTCTAGGCCTCTGGTCATCTTCTCCTTGAACTGAGATTGTGAGAGCGTTTTCCATAAAACAAGTGTGGCCAGGCCACTCCCCACAGCTTCCAGGAGAAAACCCCATCTCCTTTGGATAGTTTGCAAAACCCTACCCATGACCAGCCCCATGGCTCATCTGAGCACATCCCACAAGCTGGGGCCTGGGGCTCTCTCTTGGGGGTCTCCTGTTTACTCAATCCCTTGACTCAGGGCTACCCTTCCCTGAAAGCCCTTTTGCATTTCACCAGGTGGGTTCCAGTCCCTTCCTCTGCTTGCTATGCCCCAGTCACAGCATGCACGACTGTGGCTGTCATGTGTGACCCAGGGCTTGGCGTAGAGTGGGTGTCAGTACCCACCCAAGCCAGTATGGTAAATAGGCGAGCCTACCAGGAGAGCACTGGCTTTGGAGCCCTCCTGGGTGAGGTTCCTCTTCACCTGGGTTTCTTGCTTTGTCTTAGTCTTTCTTGCTTGCTTTGTTCTTTCTCACTCCTTGTTTGCTCTCACTGTCACCTTCTTTTGTTTCTCTCTCTCTCTCTCTCTCTCTTGCCCTCTGATTCTCTTTCTCTCTCTCTAACATATGCACATACACACACACACACACACACACACATACACACACACACAGACATATACTATGTACACACATACATGTTCCCTCTCTCTCTCAAGATAAGAAGCCACAGGCACTCCTGCCCAACCTTCCCTTAACAGTTGGGGAATGCCAAGTTCACCACGAGCTTTCTCCACCCCCTCAGAGGACTACAGTGGGGCTGTATCCCAGGGCTCTGGTTTCCCTGTATCACACAGGTCCAGAAGACCAAGGATGTTCTTTTGTTGTAAGGCCTGGAGGGTTCCTATTATGGATCATCATCTCTGGCTTTATTTGTTTGATTGCTGGTCTTATTTTGTAAGCTGAACTTGCCCTGATACCAAAAAGTATTTCCTATTCTTGACCTTTCATGAGAAGGCTCGGGATCAGCCCCTATTTATGCGCGGGCTTGCTCCGAGTGACTGCTGACTGTGGGCTTTCTTGTTGTTAATGGTTCCTCCTGGGGCATCTGTATTAGTGGAAATATTCCTTTTCTGCAGACATGACAATCTTGACGGGGATGTCCTTGGTCATCTTGTATCATCCAAAAGGCCCCACCACAAAAGCAAGCCCGTGCACTTGGTTGCAGGTGAAAGCCCCGCTTTGGTGTCTGCGTGGGAGAGGATGGACAAGCTTCACTCTTCAGAGTCTTCCGTGGACATGAAGAGGACAGGAGAGAAGACGAGGCCAAAGTCGGGTCTGATCGTCCGAGGCATGATGGCTGGGCCCGTGGCCAGTTCCGCACAGGTGGGGCTGCTGCTTTTTCTCCTGTTGTTAGAATGGGGAGCGAGAACTGGGCCGGAGGCGCTGCCTGGGCTTATCAGGGCAGCCCCAGGACAGCCCAAGAAGGGGGAATCTGTGCGCAGGGTAGGAAGATCATCTGCTTCTGTTCTCTCCCTGCCTCTATGGTCAATGACCCGTGGGTCCTTGGACAGGCTTCATCTCCTTCCCATCCCTCAGTTTACCCCTCTTGTAATGAGTAGGACACCTACTATTTCTTTACAGAATAAAAACACACAATCTCATTTCCATCTTTGGAATCCAGGAGAAGGGGACCTCCCCACCTCCAAAGAATATCTTCTTTAAAAAGATGATAGCTCAAAGGGAGTACACACCCCAGTCCTTACACTCTCAGTTGTTCTGATTTTATTTTTTCTCTTTCAAAAAAGTTGCATTATTATATTTTAATCTCCTTGGAGGAAGGACTGTGTTATGTTCTCATTAGACAGGGAGATGACACTGAATGAGAGCACTCATGTAAGAGGAATTTGAAAAACATTAAGTAGCAGAAAAGCAAAGCAACATCAAACAGCGGACTCCAGGGGCAGCATCAGTCGTGTCCGGGAACCGGAGCAGACTGAAAGAGCACCCGTGGCCTGTGCCCTGCCCGATCATTCACCTGTGTGTGTGAATGTGGCTGGACATGCTGGCTCTATTCTTTTAACCCATTTAGGGTGAGGACAGAAAGAAGCAGGTCCTTTCCCTGCCCCTGCCTGGGTCCTGTGGGATCTTTCATCAAGGCTTTTATTTCTCTTGTCAGGGAGGTGTCCGAGGCCCCCTCGGGCTCTGGGATCATGCATCTTGGTGTCCAGATCAAGGGAAAGAGTCTGCTCCCCTCTGTGGGGTTCAGGCCACACCTTGATGTGCCATCCTAGGTGACTTGTTAAAGAGAAAGAGTCATAAACTGCTCTGTGTCCAGAATGAAGGGGCTAGGAAGGTGAAGAGTTTGGAGAAAACTCTAAGATGGAGATATTTAATCTCAAAGTCTCACTGGCAGAATGGAAGAGATTTCTTCAAATATAGGAATAGCCTCCTGCTTAGACCCAGGATGGCAAATATGTGGCTTTTGGACTAAGTCTCTGTGGTGCTGTGCCTGCAGCAGACATTATCAGTTGACCTCAGTTCTCTCTTTCTCTTTCTCTCTCTAATCGACCATGAACGAGACTTTAGGATCTCCTTGGTATCGGAGGTAGTGGCTCTCATCAGATGGATTGGAATGGCATCTTTGATGAGACTTATTATCCATCTTGGGTTTAGTCCATAAGCCTCCTGAGATCAGGGAATGCCATCACAGGTATGTGGAACCCCAGGTGTGTGATGCTGGCCTTCGTGGAACTGAGTGGTGTAGACTTGCTTGGTGACTCCAGAGAACACAGTTGGCCCTGTGGATCTGAGGATCTCTATCTCGTTGGAGCCGCTCATCAGTGGACCAGGTTGTTTTGGAAGAGACTGGACTAGTCGTGTTAAGGGCAAGCTACTTAGTTCATGAGATAGGGACACGGAGATGGGGACTTGTCTGGTTGCAAGTTTAGACCACAGCATTAGTTCTGGGACTTTCCAGCCTCAGGATCTTTCCAGCCTCTTATGCTCTTAGAATTACTGAGGAACACAAGAGCTTTTTTTTTTTTTTTTTAATGTGGATTGTGTCTGTTGACACTTATTTTTATTAGAAAGGAAAACTGAGAAATTAAAAATGGTCACTTATGAAATCATTAAAACGACAGTAGTGAACATATTATATTTGACACAGTGTATTTTTTTAATGAAAAAGTGATATTTTCCAAAATGAAAAATTATTGAGATGAGTAACATTGTTTTACTTTTTTTTTTTTTTCCAAATCTCTTTAATGTCTGGCTTATAGAACATAATTCAAGCCTCATTTTTGCTTTTGTATCTGGTCTGTTGCAATGAAGTGTTTTAGTTGAAGAATATGAAGAAAATTTGGCTTCAGATAAACAGTTGGAAAAGGGAAAAGGTATTTTCATAGCTTTTTTTGAAAACTAAGATATTCTTCTTTGATACTACCCGAAAACTATACAGGCTTTAGTTTCTTTTCTTTTTTGGGAGGTACAGGAACAATTTACTACTGAGCTATATCCCTAGCCCAGTTTTAAAAACCTGGCCTTGAATTTGCCACCCTCCTGCCTAAGCCTCTAGAGTTGCTGGGATTGTAGGCATACACCACTGTGCCTGGAAAAACTGTAGATTCTTAATATGGAATCTTAAACCATATCAATAAACTTTTTATTCTTTATCAATTTCCATTGATCTGTCTTGCACTTTGAATCTTTTGTCCCTGCATGATTTAATAATGTGATGCATTAGTCATTTGGAAAACATTACTGAGTTATACAGATCTTCCAATCATGGACACTTTTAATTATATAAAAAAAAATTGCATGAGAAGAGTTTTTAAGTACTCTGAAGCCCTCATGCTCACAGTGGCAGATACAAGTTTTCCAAAATCCCAGTTTTTACCTGGCAGCTAATATTTTATCACTGACAACAATGTACCATTTGTTTGCCTTGATGTGACAGGCTCAGTTTTTTTTTTCAAGAAATGCCTGCCAAATACCCAAATATGAATCACTAGTCTGTCAGTGATTCCATGAAAATCAGCGAGTTTGCTCACACTTTAGAAAGCTGCCCAAGCGCTGACCACCATCCTTCACACTTTAGCAGAATGTGTAGGCATAGTTCCTATTTGGTCATACAGAAGATGGAAAAGGTGTGTGCTGCTCTGTCTAGACTGAATAAAGTCAACAATATTTAGGTTTCACCATGGATATTCTTAAGTGAAATTTGCATTGTGTTTATTCACTTTTATTGCAAGCAGATGGTGATGGAGAATACCTTGAACACCAGTGAAATTTGATGTCGCTGCCTTGATTCATGCTCAGGGCCAACAGTTTCCCTTACTATTGCTTTGTGTGTAAAGTCAACACCCTAAAAAGGCCCAAACATTACTGTCTCAGTCAGTTTTCTATTGCTCTAGCAAAATACATGATGCCGGTTAATCTATAGAGAAAAGAGATCTGTCTAATCAGCTCACAGTTTTGGAGGCTGGGAGTCCAAGGTGGGGAGGGCCTATCTGCTTGGGCCTTCTGGCTGCATCACGACATGGCAAGTGGCATTGTGACAGGACCACATGTGAGAGAGGCTTCAATCATGGAAGAGGGATTCAGAGGAGGTGCCAGGCTCCCTTATGACAATTAATTCTTGCAGGAATTAATCCCAGTTCCATGAGACAAGGGTGTCCATCTCTTACAAGGGTGGTGTCCCTGTGACCTCATTACCTTTTGCTGGGCTCCGCCTGTTAAAGGTCCGACCACCTCAATACTGCCACACTGGGGACCAAGCTTGCAGCCCATGAACCCGTGGGGGGCACACTGAAACCACAGACAAATCACAGTAATTAGTATGCAGGGGTCGGTAGATCCCACTTTGAGGACCAATGGACCAGGTGGTCACCAAGATCCTGTCCCACCACCACATTCCAGCCAGTCAGTGTTGTGCAGTTGAGATGCTCTTGTAACTGTGAGGCGAGGGAGGTGGCTGGACTCACCTTACCACATGGTGTTTCTGCAAACTTCTCCTTTTAGTAATTGTTTTGGAAGGTGAGGTTTTCTCCTGGGGCTTCTGAATCCTGTGAAGGACATGGAAGGATAGGTTTCCAGATTTCCTGGAAGGAAGGTGTTTTGTGTTTTGGCCATATTTATTGGTTGCTCAAGAGAAAGAAGCCCAAGCATGCCAGGCATTTTATCATTTTTTTACTCCTACATCAGCTCTGCACTGAGGGATAAAATAAAAGGCCAGAAAGTTTGAGTCTCATTGGGAATGGTGACTAATGTCTCGCTCTGTGCAGGGAAGGATGCCCTGGGCAGCTTTTGGAGCAGGTTTATAGTGTCTGGTAATTTCCACTAGGTCAGAATGTGACAGAATTAGCTCTCCTTATTCCAGCCCAGGCTACCATTTGGCCCTGAATCATTTCTGGATGTGCCGAGAAGTCCTAAAATCAAAATCAAGGAAAAGTCTCGTAGGTTTGTATTTGTCTCTCCCCACCTAATGGATCATGACAGGAGTTCCCATTTCCTTAGTTAATCATCAATAGGGAAGCAAGGACATTTCAGTGGACTCCTTTGGAATTTCTTCATTTTAAAAATTAAGTGCACCTTGAATGCTTGTGAGGCACTGGCGACTGAGCTGAGAGCTCTGTGGACGCCAGAGAGGAGTGAAGAATGGCCTCTGCCACTCCTGATCTACTGTTAGGGGTTGTTGACACCAGATGGAAATGGGGAGGGGGGCAAAAGAGGGGGCACTCCTGTGGACTGCTATAGTACAAACCAGAGCCTCATTTAATCCGCACCATGAAATTTCACAGGAGGTAAGTACTGCTGGCCGAACATCCCTCACCCAAACTTGTGGGCCTGCTGGGTCTTGAGATCTCGAGTGCTTCTTTGATTTCAGTAAGGAAGCTCAGTGCCTGGATCACAGCCATGTAACGCCCGTGGTAGCGGGATTTGCATTAGTGTCCCATAAGCAAGTACACAAGGCTTTCCGTGGCTAAGCATTCAAGTCACACTTAAAAAGACTAGAAGAAACCTCACTACCGTTGAAAAGCATCTGCCACGGGAATCCAACAGGAACTTTCATTTTCTGAGGCTTTAGGATTTAGAAATGGCAGGTGATGTACCCTGGACTGGTTGTATTACATGTGAGGACGTGAGGGACAGAGAAGTCCAATAACTGTCACAGGTGATCCAGCTGGTAGGTGGGGATGCAGGAATTAGAAACTAGAGTGGCAGCTTTCCCTGTCCGCCCACCCGCTGTCCATCAGGGGTATGAAGGAGGCCCGGGTGCTCTGGGTTTGTGCAGGTGGGGTGTGTTAGCCTGAGGATCAGGGCAGGAGTGGGGGCCAAAAGATAGGCAGGATTTTAGGGAAAAGAGTTGGTGACGGGGACAGACATTCCTGGGAGAGGGACCATTATGGGCCAGTGGATGAAGTATTTTTCCAACTCCCTTGGAAGGGGACCCTCAGTGCCTCTATCCTTCCCATCCCAGGATCCTTTACGAAAGCGCTCTCTGAGGAGGTCCCCAGCCCCCAGCAGCAAGACCCACGCCCAGGAGGAGGAGAGTGAGAAGGTGCCTGAGCTCTCCACCCATACCCCAGCCTGTGCAGCCTCACAGAACAACTCAGCCTCCAGCAGAGGCTCAGTCTCCAGGAGCCCCCAGGGCCCGCCCAGTGAGCCATCTATGGAAAACTGCAAGGCCACTCCCAGCAGCCCTCCCCAGACTCCCCGCGCTGGACTGTCCCACTGGGACAAGACCAGACCAAGAGGTCTTTCAGAGGACAGCCCAGCAGAGAATGGTCCCATCGAGGAGGAGAAATCGCCCATGAAGTTGTACCTGCCTGGTGGGTTTTCCAGGGTGACCCAGGAGAGGCTGGAAAGAGCATTCAAGCGGCAGAGCAGCCAGCCCCCGCTTCTCAGGTGAGCACACCTTGCAAAAAGGTGGCGCCTTTTCAAAAAGAAGTGCCATATCTCACGTGTCATCCAGCTCCTGATGGCTTCCAGGAGCCCTTCTTTTTTTTAATTTCTATTTTTTGGGTATCAGGGGTTGAACTCAGGGGTACTCGATCACTGAGCCACATCCCCAACCCTATAGTGTATTTTATTTAGATACAGGGTCTCACTGAGTTGCTTTGCGCTCAGTTTTGCTGAGGCTGTCTTTGATCCTCCTGCCTCAGCCTCCTGAGCTGCTGGGATTACAGGCATGGGCCACCATTCCCAGTTCCAGGGGTCCTTCCTATCCTAGCCAGTCTATGGAGTAGGCAGGGCAGGGTTGATTACAGTCAACCAGGAAAGGAATGGAGCCCAGAGGTTGCACATCTGGGAAGCCTCAGGGCAGGGTGGTCTCCCTGGTCCTTCTCACCTCTTCCCAGAGGTGAAGAGCCTTCAGCAGATGGTCCCCAAACGAGTAGTGACACAGACTGCTGCCTAAGATGAGAGAGATGGCCTGTGTTTCTAGATACAGCCACAAATTATATCCAATCAAGCTCCTTTCAGGCATTATTTCTATTGCTTTTACCCTATTCTTTTTGTTTTTTTCACAACAGGTTTGGATAATTCCTACACTGATTTTTAATGTTAAACCAAACTTACACTCATGGAATAAACCCCACTTGGATATGATGATCTCTTCCTTTATCATTGGGTTTGATTTATTAATAAGCTGTGTAGAGTTTTTGTGCACAAGTTCAGGAATAAAACTGGCTGACAGGTTTCTCCTCTTGCAACAGCCTCCTGGGATTCTGGCACCTAGGTTATGTGATCAGTGGTCGCTGCTTTTCTGTTCTCTTGGGGCTGGGGCCGTTGCTCAGTGGTAGAGTGCTCGCCTGATATGGATCTTTAATAACTCATTCTCAACTTTCTTCTTTTTGTTGAGAGCCACAGCCAAAGGGGCCCCAGCAAACTTCCAGCTGCCGGCTGATGATTGGCTCACAGCGGCCCCAGCAACATCTAGCTGATTGGCTCCTCTGCAGTGATGCTCATTGGACTGTTTCCCTGCCCTTTCAGACCACGGAGCTGCTCATTGGGGGACTTTTTTGGCTCCGCCCATGTGACCCAGCCAATCGGCCTCAAGAGCAGGAGGATTGTGGGAGGGGGAGAGAAGCTTGTGTGGGAGAGAGAGGCTTGTGGAAAGCCGGTGGTGGCAGTTGAGGCTGTGAGGGTTTTTCCTGAGAGGCTGTTTTGTTTGGCGTGTGGTTCTAAAAATAAAATTAGTTTCTTTTGACAAGTGGCTCCTGATTGTGCCCAGCCAGACTGCGGCACTTTTGTAATATGTTTTAAGACTGCATTCCTCTATATAATGCTTTGTCCATAGCCCACAAGTTAATATGTTATATGTTCATATAATTTAGCTAAAATATGTCCTCATTCCCCTTGTGATTTCTTCTTTGACTCAGAGATTATTTATACATGTATTGAATAATTCTAATCATTAGGGGATATTTTTCTGGTTATCTTTTTTTTGTTTGTTTCTAGCTTGTTTCTACTCTGGAGATATAAATGTATTTTTTAACCATTTCAGTTTTTGGATATATCTGTTGAGATTTCCTTGTAGAATAGTCTATATTTAAATCTTATTTCATAAGCAGCATATACTTAAATTTTTAATCTGGTGTGATTTTTAAAAATTTTAATTGGAATAGTTATTATATTTACATTTTTCTTTTGCTTAAAAACTCTCTTTAGTGTTACATTTTTTTGACCTAGTTTTTGTTTGGAAGTGTTTTTGTTTTACCTTTACTTTTGAAGGTAGTTTTAATGGGTATAGAATTCTAGATGGATGTTTTGGTTGTTGTTGTTAACACTTTATGTCACTCCATTGTTTTAGACCTTCACCATCAAGGTTGGTAAATCAGTTCAGTTTTATTGCTCTCCTTGAGGTAATGTGACCTCTGACTATTGCCCTATCTCCAGTTTTTTCTAAAACTTTTTCTTTTACTTTGATTTTCAGTGGTTTGACAGTGATGTGGTTTTCTTTGATGTTTCTACTTGGGATAGATAGAGCTCCCTGAAGTTGTGAGTTGATATTTTACATCAGTTTTTTGAAAAAGTATTGTCTATTATCATTTTATTTTTTAAATTTTTTTGTTTCTTTGTTTTTTTTAAATCTTTTTAAATTTTTTATTTATTTTTTATTATCATTGTAAATACTGTTTTTATTTCATCCTCTCTCTTTTCTCCTGGGACTTTAGTCAAAACATATAATAGATCTTTTTACTGTGTTTATGCTCTATAACTTTTAAATATTCTTTTCTTTTTTTTTCTTCCTTTCTGTACTTCTGTCTGGGTATTTCTCTTACTCTACTTTACAGTTCATGTTTCTTCTCTTCTATGATGTCTAATATGCTGTTAAACTTATCAAATACATTTTCAGTTATTTTATTTTTCTATTCTTGAATTTTTATTTTTAAAAAAAGATTTCAGTCCTTTGTAAAATTCTCTTCATCTCCTTTATTTTATGGAGCATATTTTTTATCTTAAAACCTCAGTTACCTAGTAACTCTGATATCTGGATCAGCTCTAAGTCTGCTGTAATGGTTGACTTTTCTTTTGCACTACGATAATTTTGTCCTATTCTTTTGAGTTTCTCATCATTTTGATTGAATTCCAAATGTTGCTTATGTGTAATTAATTTAATATATTAAATCCCCTTCCTCAAAGTGGATTTAATTTCCTTTTGGTAGGTAGTAATCTCTTGCTCATCTTAAAACATCTCTCATTTTGTCGTTTGTCTATAACTTTGTCCGTCATGTCATTTACTGAACAGAAATCTTTAACTTTGACATAACCAATTTCTCATTTGGCACTTGATTTATATTTTTAAAGTTTACTTTATGAAGTTCTTTCTAGAAGTTAGATTTCAGTGATATTCTCCTGTTTCCTTTTTCTATTAACCTTGCAGTTCCAGCCTTCACGTTTATATATTTAATCCTTTATCTGCTGGGATGAAAAGATTCTTCTATTTTTTTTTCTCAAGTGAGACAGTTTCTCAGCACCTTTCCCATGGATCGTGAGGCTCCTTCTGACTTCATTGAGCTCTGTGTCTGAGCCTCCTAGTTTGTTTCATGGTCTTCTTGTCTTCTTCCTCTGCCCTCCTTTCTGAGCCACATGCCCCCACTTTTGATTGCCTGGCCTTGTGGTTATAGCTAGGTATCTTGGTGGGGCCAGTCCTGCTCCTCCTGTTCTTCGAGGGTTGGCGTAGCTACATCAGGTTCTGATTCTTTCCACAGGCCTTTTTCTGTTTCAGTTGGCCCAACGCAACAAGCTTGTTCTGACTAGAGGGAGAATCTGCTGGATCCCTTGCTGGGAAGGCCCTGCTCCCAACCATCTCACCACCATCCCTTTCTTGTCTGTACTCAGAGTGGTTTTCTTTGAATGTCTTGGCCTCCATCCTGTTTGACGGTTTTCATGTCACCTGTCATTACTGGAGAGTCTTCTTCTGTTTGTGACCTCCATGAATGGCTACAGGAGTCAGGAAAGCAGGGAACTTTTTATTCCCTGCACTTAGACCCGTGCCACAGTGATGCTCAGTCTGACCTTGACCAATACCACCACTGTGACCCCTGACCATAGACAGAGCAGCAAGACCAGGAAACTTCAATAGTGGCCTATTTTGGACAAAACACTGTCTTTTAGGTAAATTTATTCGTTTAATTCTTATAAATTAGTTCCATGTAGGAAATGCCATTATAACCTCCATTCTACAGAAGAGGAAATTCATTCAGAGAAGTGACTTTATTTGCCCCAGTTTATTTACACATCTAGGAAGAGACAGGGAAGGCATTTGAAACTAGGAAACTGGCTCCGGAGTCTGGGGAATACATGAATTAATGGTGCCACCTCTCTCCATGTGTAAAAATCCTCTGCACAGCCTTCAAATGGTGATCGGCTTCTGCTTGAACGCCCTAAAGACGAGGAACTCACTGCTTCTATGGCACCTTTGCGTGATTCTAACTATTAAAAAGTCTTCTTCAAGTTGGGCGCAGTGGCTCATGCCTGTAATATCAGTGACTCCGGAGGCTGAGGCAGGAGGATCACGAGTTCAAGCCAACCAAAACAACTTAGTGAGGCCCTAAGGAACTTAGTGAGACTGTTTCAAAATAAAATATAAAAAGGGCTGGGGATGAGGCTGAGTAGTTAAGCACCCCCTGGTTTCAATCCTGGTACCAAAAAAAAGGGCTACTTTACACTGAGTTAAAATCTTCTTGCCTCTGATCTCACTCAAAGAAGCTTGTTTTGCCTTTCAATGCCAGAACATGTTTACTCGGGAAAAGGGAAAAAACATCTTAAACCAAACAGGTGGGGGTGCATTCTCAGTCTGCAGCCATTGCATCAGGTGAGGAGCTCGACTGACCATTGCATCAGGAGGCCTGGGGCTTTAGTCTTTACCTTGTCTGCACTTGTCCCCACACTCTAGTTGACACTGGTTTGATCATTTTCTTTCTGAGTGTCAGTGTCTCTGGCTGTAAAATCTGGTCAGTGGTAGATGATTTCCAAGCACACTTTCAGCTCACACATCTTGCTGGCCTGAGATTCTACTTCCAGAGTTATTCTGTACCCTCTGTATGAATCAACACATATATTTCCTGAGTACCTTCTGTTTACAGGGCACTTAGGAGGTATGGCACAGGGGCTCTGGAGTCTGACAGCCTGGGCTGGCAAACCAGCCTGCTGTGACTTTGGACCAACTGTTTTTAAACCTTGAGAGATGGTATGAACTTTGCCTTCGAGGAAGAGGGTAGAGGTGAAAGTGCTTTTTGAGCAACTCTGCCAATCTCAGGTGAAGTATGACCAGGGATGTTTAACATGTTCAGTAGTGTTGACCTTAGTGCTGATCAATCAGCACTCATCTCTGTGACTTCTTTTCTTTTTAAAAACGTATTCTCTATTTGGTAGGCATCATGCTGAGCATGCATATATTTTATTTTCTCATTTGCTCTTTCTAATAATCCATTAAGATTATTATTGCTGTTGTTTTTATGGGGGGGGGTTGCATTAAATAGTTTATTTTCCTCCTCCCAGGTTCTAAGCAAATTAATGAAACAAAGGATCTAAGGAGATTGGGGCTAGATGTGGAATCTTTGCAATTGTTGAAGGCTAAGAGAGAGGAAGAGTAAGTTGTGACTGGCCCAGGGCAAGGCAGCCTTCTGTAGCTCATCACAGGCTTAGGGCCAGTCCCCTCCCATGGCTGCATGGTGGGAGGGCCAGCCTGGAAGAGGAGCTCACTCCTGAGAGGACAAAGGGCCAAGCCTAGCATGCTCCTTTATTTTAACTCAGTTCATCCATCAGATAAGTCATACTTCCTCTCTTAGGGTGGAGTTAATGAAGGGGAGGAAAATGACCAGGAGAGGTAGACCCATAAAGCTCTCTCCAAACTCCCAGAAATCTCTAGGAGTTGGCAATAATCCAACAATTATTCTATTTCACAGAAACAGGAAACTGAGGCAGAGAATTTAAGGAACCTGACAAGGTTCTGTCTGGGTGGAGGCAGATCTAAGGCTCACATTTTGGAGGGTAGAGTACAGAGCTCGCTCTCGTCCCTTACCCAGGCATCTTTTTGCAGAGCACAGACTATACCTACACCCTGCGCCCTTGATTTGAAACCAGGGCTCAAGCAATCCCACTTGCTCAACATCTGCACTCCCTGTCATCCCCAGCCCCACCCCATCAGTGTCCTTTAATCCCCTGCTGTTTATTTAATCCAATTTGGTAACCTGGGTCTGTCTGAGTCCTAGTGTGTAGTGGGTGGGGGAGCTCCGGCAGGTGAGACAGACACATGCATGTATACTACTTCTAAAGCACAAGAAAGTACCCCCGACTTACCATGGTTCCATTTGTGATTTTTTTTTTTACTTTATGATAGCACAAAAGCAATATGCATTCAGTAGAAGCTGTACTTAGAATTTTGACTATCTAGCTTTTCTGGGCTAACAATATGCAAGATCCTCTGACTCATGCTGGGTGGTTCTGGTGATCATGAGGGGAAACAGTTGGTGCTCTGCCATGCGCTGGGTTGCTGTCCTGTGATGCTCTGTAGTTTAGGTGGATGAAATGCATTTTTGACTTGCAATGTTTTCATTCCAGGATGGGTTTCCTGGATGTGCCCCGTCATAAGTCGAGGAGCCCCTGCACAGTGAGATGGCATTGGGACTGGCTCACACACACAGCACCTGCTCCATCTTGCTGCCCTGGGGAAGCTGAAGGGAAGGTAGCTACTTCCACCAGTCTGGGCCTTGCATCAGGCTCAGGACAGCCATGGAGGGCATACAGGGACAGAGGCGGGGGAGTGTGAGCCTTGTCCTGGAGGGAGGTTGCAGAGCTGATTGAGGACATGACCTGCTAAGATGTCAGGAGACATGACTATCTGTGAAGTTGGGCCTCCTGGCTCTCATTCATTAGGTCCGACACCAGGAACTGAAGGACCATTTTCTGGTTTGATTTTTGTTTCTCTTCTGTGTTCTTTGATATCAAGAGATGCTAGAAAATATGTCCCTTGGGCTCCCCACTCTTGGGGTTGTAGCTGTTTGGGGACATCTGTCTCTTGTCACTGGCTCATCAGGGTTGCCTTCTTGGGTTCCTCCCTCCACCTCTGAGAGCTGCAGGGGCTCTGCCCTGGTCTTAGAGGCCCCCTCACCCTTATCCTCTCTCTGCCTCTTATGGTCATGTGGTGTGGCGGGCAGGGGCCTTCCTCTACACATTTATGGATCTCGCTATCATTCAAACACCTGGCTTGGAGTAGCCCCTCAAGAAACCTTAGGTGTAGGACCTTGAGCACGGAGAGATGATTCTTTACATACAAGTCTGCAGAACCAGGTGTTCCTAGCCTGCTTGTTCCCAGTGGCACTGTGTGCTGGTAGAGGTTGTTTACAGGTGACCCCACTTATGTTTCTTGCAGTCCTCTTTTTTGACCTGCTGGCCTGTTATTGTTTGACAGTCCCTGAGTGTGAGTTCTGGACCTTCAGATGGCCAATGGACTCTGCCAGGATCAATTTGCTGCAGGCCAGCTCCAAATGTGTCATGCTGGGTGTCTGACAACTAGGATGGGGCTTCAGATAATGTTTGAAATTAGGTGCAGGCTGCAGGAGTTCCCGCCACTGGCTCTCTGCTCAACCTCCCACGTTCCAAAATTGAAAAGGCTTGTTGTCCTTCCTTGGGTCTCAACCTATGGGAGATGGTCTCTGCCGCAGAAGCCCAGGGTCAATGCCACTGGACAAACCTGAGCCCTCTCAAGTGGCTTATGCTAGGTGCCTTGGGACCCAGGGGTACCAAGATGTGATGGCTCAGGTGGGGACGCCGAGACTTGGAGAGGGGCATAGACCTCTCCTGGGTCACATGGGCCATTAGTTAGGAGAGGGGACCCAATGGCCTGACAGCATAGGCAGATATGGGGTGTGTTACTTTTCTATTGCTGGTGTTACAAACTGTCATAAACTTGAAGACAACACGCATCTGGTATCATACAGTTCTGGAGGGCAGAGGTCTGAGATGGGTCTTACTGGATTGTGGTCAAGGTATCGACAGCCCTGTATTCTTCCTGCAGGCTTGGGGTAGAATCCATTGGCTAACTCTCCTCAGGCTGCCATCCTCTGGATTGCCCCCTTCTGCTTCCCCCTTCCACTGCTCCGGACCCTTGAGATGACACTGGGCCTCCTGAGGAACCAGGCTACTCTCCCCATCTGGTCAGCTGACAGCAGCCTTGATTCCATCTGCAGCCTTATTATCTCTTTGCCATGCAGCCAAAGTGTTTAGGAATTCTGGGACTAGGATGGGGACATTTTTAGAGGAGGAGATTATTATTCTACCTACTACAGAGGGCAGCTGTTTCTTGCTGCATTAAAAACATTGTGTGTGTGTGTGTGTGCGCGCGCAGTTTTTAAAGTGTCCACCTTCTGTCCTCTGGGTCTTCCTTCCTAAGACTCCCAGAAGCATTTTTGTGGCTTGACCTTTTCCAGGGTTTTCTCTCTGACTGTATTAGCTAACTCTTTTTAAAAATTTGGGCCCTATGTGGGCCAGGAAGCAGAGAAACCTACAGTCACGAGTTCCTAGGGACAACAGGAGTGGGCAAGGGCAGCATTCTGGCTACCAGGCTGCCATGGTGGGTCCAGTGAGCTCAGGGTAGCTGTGAATTTTGTGAGTATTAATGCATGGATTTCATCTCAGGCAAAATTGGATATTTTCTCAGAATGCAGCTTTCAAGTCTGATAGAGTCCATGGAATGGAAGTTTAAGGTCATTGGACCCCCGCCCCCACCATTTTCAATTGAGTGCTGTAAAAAGCAGAATGGAATAGATGCTCCTTCAGGGTCTACTTAAATTCTTAACTTCCTAGGCAGTAGGGCTGGAGAGGCCCTGAGACTCTACGCCCTTCATTTGGTGGGTGGGGAATAGAGCTCCAGAGAGCGGAGGGGAAACCATTTGGGGCTTGGGCAGGTGCCGAAGGGCCTCCATGAGCTCTGCTTCCACTTTCCAGTTAATGCTTCAGCTTCTTGGACTCATTACAGCCTCCATCACAGCTGCCAACAGCCCATGTGTGGTGTCCTGTTCATGGAACAGCTCTCTTGGCTTTGGGTAGGCTTGCTTTCAGATCCTCAGTTCCTGAGGAAAAACAAATCAGGGAAGAGTGATAGGGAGCCCTGGGTGGGGCTGCTGCTTTATAAAGGGGCAACCAGGGAAAATTTTTCAGCAAAGGGGACACCTGAGAGGAGGAATCCAGAAGGAAGACAGGGAACAAGCCCTTGGATCCATGGGAGCAAAGGGGAGGAGGGGCCAGGGCTTGCAGGGCAGCAGGTTGCAGCAGGTGGCTTGTTTGCTGTTACCGGAGCAGAGGAGAGAGTGAGAGAGGGAGCAGGGTTCAGGGTCAAGGGCCTTGGAGGCTGGGAAGCTTTTGTAAAGGGTATGACCCCTGGGGCATACCCAGGGGTCACTGGAGGTCAAGTAAAGGCAGGCTGTTATGCAACCTGTGTTTCCATAGGATTCCTTTGGAATGGACTCCAAGAGGCAAGTGTGGAAGCAGGGAGACCCGTTAAAGAGGCCTCTGCCATAGTCCAGCAGAGAGCTGATGTGGCTGGAATCAGGGCAATGATAATCCAAGTGGTAAGACACGGACTAGGGTGTAGATTGGTATAGGGGATTGAACCCAGGGTGCTCTACCACTGGGCTGCATCCCCAGCCCTGTTTTAGTTTTTATTTTGAGACAGGATCTCACTAAATTGCCCAGGCTGGTCTTGAACTTGAGATCCTCCTGCCTCAGCTTCCTGAGCCTCTGGGATTACAGGTGTGTGCCACCATGCCTGGTTTAGGATGTTGCTTCTGTATCTACCCATCTCCCATCGGGATCTGCCCATGGATTAGATGTGCTGTGTTAAAGAGGAAGTAAAGATGACTCCACTTCATTTGTCTGAATAGCTATAGGAAGAAGGTTGCCTTTCCCTAGAAAGGTGAGAGATGGGGAGAAGCAGGTTTAGGCGGGGCTCATGGGCTACAACCTAGCCCACACCTCTGGTCCATCATGCTGCTTGCTATTGGTCCAGTGGTGTTTGTTGACTGGCCTCTGTTATTGAGGCCAGTGAGCAGAGAGCTGTCCCATGGTTCTCTATGCAGGCAGTATTGCTGCTGTTGTGTCAGGATGGTCCCCTTCTGGCCTTGGGGTCTTCTGATGCTGATCAGAGACTGTCTCTCACACAAGGGCTGTTACTAAGGCTCCAGGTAATTGGATTTCTACGGTTCTTCTCTCAGGACAAGAAAAGAAATCCCTGCCTTGCCTTGAAGTCAAACACTTATTTTCCCTGCCTGCTGACTGAATTCTTTCTTGATCAGGGTTCTGCATCTCTCTGGGCCCCTGGGCACCTGTCTGTACATGAAACATTGGGTGCACTGCTCTACAGCTCCTTCATCTTGTACATCCCTTACTCTACCTTCTACACATGAACTTGGGCATACCTAGGCTAAACTTCTGACTTCCCTGTGACCCAAGCATCATGATCTTATCAGCCGACCTCTGAGGCCCATCTTGCTGAAAGATGAGCATATACACCAGGCATGGTGACTTTGGAGTCCCTCCTAGACTGTGGGTGCCTCTGAGCTCCTATAGGTGCATAGTAAAAATGCTTTGGGGCTTAGCAGCCTGGCAGCTGCATAACCTAGAACATGCGGGTCTGTTGTAGGAGGCCAAGTGACCTGTGTTCCTTGTCTCAGGGCTTTGAGTTGGGAGGCAGGCTGATGGGTGCAAGGTTACATTCTGCAGTCTCTGACTCTTTGCCTATCACTTGCTAGATAATTTCTACCTTTGGTCAGGTTCCCAAGAATGGTGCTTCTCAGTGTGGTCAATCCTGGCCCTGGAGTCTCTACCTCTCCTGGGAACTTGTTAAAGAGACTCCTTGTCTGACTAACTGAGCAAGAATTTGGGGGGTCAAAGCCAGAAACTTATGTTTTATACAAGGTTTTACAAGCCCCCTGGGTGACAGAATATATGCCAAGGTTTGGAAATCAATGTCCTGGGAGTATATTCAGAGGCATGTGTTTCTGGGGGGATGGAGGAAAGTGGAACAGGCAGGGGAAGGAGCTCAGCAGAGATGTGGGGGCTCAAACAGTCCCATGGGAAGATATGGATGGAGCATGAATTGTGCTAGGGTTGCTCCCACTTTTAAGCAAGGGGGTGGGTTTTCTGTCCCCCCATGTCAATCATTGGTTATGGGCTGCCTAACCTGTGGTGGGGTGGGCAGTGTTCAGCCTCCTAGGTGATTTGGGGGAAGGATAATTCTCCAGAAAAGGGTGCAGCTCTGAGCCCTTGGCAGCTTATACCAACAGCATCTGGGTGTGCCAAGTCCAAGGTATCTTGACAGGACACCAGTGGTTTCCACCTCTGTTCTCACCGTTTCTTCTATACTCATCTGACCCCCAGGTGTTACAAGAACAGTAAACAAGCTGCAAACCCCATTTGTGGATGTCACCTTTGGTGACATAGTGCATAGGATCACTGGTGAAGGAGGTCAAAAGACAGGCCAGGTTTAGACAGCAGAGGGGTTGACTGGGACAAAGCCCATTTCCAAGTTCATTGCCTGCTTCTCCTGCCATGACACCTGCAGCCCTATTTGCAAGAGTGATGTGTTTTACCTATTGCTGGCTTTGTGTCTGGGTCATGTCCCATTGTGTCAATCAGACAGGAGGTGACTCTTGAGCACCTCTTGGTGTCTCAGCTCTGCCAGGCCCTGGGGATTTGAAGTATGAGCCAGCTCCCTGCCTCCAGAATCCCAATGTGAAGCTCTATGGGATTGAGTGGTAAATTGCAGCTGTTCTGGTTTGGATATGAGGTGTCCCCGCTCCCCCGCCGAGATCTTGTGAATGAAGGATTACTAAGAGGTAAAATGATCGGACTATGAGAGTTGTGACCTAACCAGTCCATCCTAGTTTCGACGGACTGTGTGGTAACTGTAGGCAGGTGGGGTGTGACTGGGAACGTTCCCTTGGCCCTTTCTCCCTCCTCTCTCTTCTTCTTCCTGGCCACCCTGAGCTGAGCAGTTGTCCTCCACTGGGTCCTCCCTACCATGATGTTCTGCCTCATCTGAGGCCCAGAGCAATGGAGCTGGCCAACCGTGGGCTGAACCTCTGAAACTGTGAGCCAAAATAAACCTTTCCTCCTCTAAGTTGTTCTTGTCAGGTATTTTGGTCAGAACAGTGAAGAGCTGACTAACACAATGGAAGACCAGGGAGCAGTTAGGGGGTGTTGTTGAGGGGGCAGGAGAACCTGGGCTTGGGCAGTTAGTGTTAGATGCAAAACAGTTCCTTGTGAACTGGTCACATTGAATGATAAATTGCTGTATGTTTAGGTCACAGACCCAGGAGTAGGTTGACTTACTGATTCTGCTGGGGGGGTGTCTCTGCAACCTTGAAACAGCCCTGGCCCCAAAGCTTCAGTGCCTCTGCCTTTGTCCAGCCAACAGTCAATTCCGGGAATTTAAATCCCTCTGACGTTGAGACACCTGGCAGATTTTTTTATTTTTGCAGGAGCCTGGACAGTAGGTGGCAGCAGATCCTCATCCATCCTCAGGATTCTAGGGACAGTCTGGCTGCCCTTGCGTAATCTCATTCAGCAGCACTCGGGAGGCCTGGTTTCCTAAGCACGGGGTGGGTGGAGGATGAATGAATCCCAAACCCGCCTGAGGCCTCCAGTCCCTCCCAGGAACCCTCAGATCAGGAGCAGAGGCCGCAGAGGCACGCCTGCCACCATCCTGAGGGGGAATGAATACCACCAGCTGGGGAGGCTTAGTGGAGGATGTGGCATTTGTGGTTTATCGATTGCTCCCTTTACTGAGCATCTTGAGTCTGACAACATCTGTACCACATGGGAGAAGTAATGGGTAGAACTTCCATTTTAATTTGTCTCTATACATTATCTGGACTTTATGTCAGACTATGGAGGTTCCAAGTCGGCTGCCTTTTGAGATAACGCAGAATACTTGTTGCTGTCCCACCTTCCCGCCATCCCATGGGAACACATGGCCTGCCTGGGCGCAGCCTCAACTTCAAAACTTGTTCTGGGGACCTCTCTTCTGTGGCAGGTACAGCTTCCCTGCACCAACACATGTTTTGTGCTTGGCCCATTCATCTCCCCACTTCTCAGCCTAGGGCTACATTTTACCCTACACGTGTGTCCCAATCCATAGCACAGTGCCATTCCCCTCTGAGAGATGAATGGGGACAGCGGGAATGGTATTATGCAGATTCTTTTTTCTGGGTGCCTTTTTTCTCACTTTAAGATGCCTGTCTGCTGTTCTACCAGATAGCTTCCCATGGGCCCTGGCTATTGGAGGTCCCCAACAGAGACCCAGATAGAGGTCAATAGGTGAAAGATGAGGGTGAGTAAGTGAGGCATGTAGCATGCAAATTTAAGGAGACTGTCACCCCCAAGGTTCTTGGCTGCAATGGGGAGGGAGCACCCAAGAAGGAGGGGCCATTGAAATTCTGCACCCCAGGGTCCTTGCTTGTCTTATCTTCATCCAGGCTTAATTCTTCTTCTATATTGTTCCATCAGTATCATAAGCAATTCTCATGGTAGAGTACTGATTTAATAACTCATCTTTGCTTCTATGAATTTCCTGAGGTCTGGAATGGGGCCTTATTACATTGTCTTTCCCCAGCAATAGCCCTGAGCTTGGCAGTAACAAGTACTGAACAAATGAGAGAATGCACCTTAGCAAGGAGAGTGGAAGGGGAAACTTTGCCGATCTGTCTGGGACAGTATCATAAAACCTAAACTGGCACTCTCTTTAATAGAATTGGAGCAGTTAGAACTTTATCCTTGGTCTACTTTTTGGAATTTCTTAATTTATTCATTCATTTTCTTGTTCATGCATTCATTTACTCAACTAATCCAATTAACCAAACTGCCATCTCTCCATTCAACCAACGAACCAGCCAACCAACCAACCAACCCACCCACACATCAAACTGTGATGTCCCACATTTAAGTCATCTGGAATGTTCCCTTCTTCAGGTCCTGATCACTTCCCTGTTCCTGTACTTGGATTCTCGACACATGCCATACTAGAGAGAGTTGACAGGCTACTTTGTTTCTCCTGCTGGACTGTCAACATCTGAATGCGGGGATGAGTGGTCACTGACCCTACCTCCTTTAATGTGGCTCAAAATTGTTCCAATAGATAATGGTGGAGGTGCATTACTGACCTCACTAGGAATTGGGTTGGGGAGTGAAGTATGAGGTCTTTCCCTCACTCAAGAAGCTTACAGAAGAGCAGGATTTGTGACTTAGCAAATAGGAAGGGTCATCTAAAAATGGCGGCAGTATCTGTCCCAGATAGATAATGCTACTTGAGGTGCTATAGGATCTTAGAGGAGATGGTTTCCTGGATGAGGCAGGGCTGAGCTGAGCCTCAAAGGCCGAGTGGCATTTGAAGGTGCCAACAGGAGGCCAGTGACAAGTCTTTTGCTGGGTCTGGAACATACTCATGGCTCTTCTCCGCTTCCTCCTAGCCTAAGATTTGGGGAGAGAAAATTGGGCCTGTATCACTGGGGTCTCATCTATCTCTGAAGACTGAGGCAGCTTTCTTTTTCTCCCTCAGCCCTCTTCTTGAGGGCCTGCCTTGGATTCTGCTACCTTTGCAGGCATTTTGGATGATGTACAGTTATGGTGGGCCATGGAGAAAGTGGCTAAACTCAGAGCTCCCCACAAGGATCGGAGAAGGGCATTGGGATTAAAAAAAAAAAAAAAAAAGATAGACATTCTTGTTCCTATCCTGAGCCTAACAGATAGACCGGATACCCTGGGCTCTGGGGTGAAAGGAGCTGAACTCTTTCCCCTGGAAAGTCCTATCCCATCTTGCCGGAGTTGACACCTTCTCTCATGATTCCTAGCTGGTTTTCCCAAATGGTCTTCCTGGGATGGAATTCTGCTGTGACTCACTTTCAAGGCCCCACACTGGAAAGACGGCCTTTGAAGCTCACTTCTGTCAGGGGCGTTTGGGGGCAAAGTTCTTCAAATCACAAAGATGGCCTGCCAGGGTAACTTCCTGTAGAGCTAGCTTCTGCATGTGTGCCTCATTCCAGAAAATTCTGCTTTGTTTTCTCTGCTCATTCCACAAGAAGTTACTAAAGCCATGGGATTTCTTTCATTTCCTGTTGAGGCCAGTTTTGTGGCCATGGGGCTCTCAGAAGTGGGGCTTTTTCCTGACAGAGTAAATAGTTTTTGATCTCAGTCTAATACATGGTATTTAATTTTGTTCAACTCAACAAAGCATTTATAGAGTGCCTGTTGCTTGTTCAAATGGTGTTGGGGAGCCCCTAGGAGGCTGAGACAACTGTAGACATGCATGCCACAGGATAGGGGGACTGGGGGGAGAGGCAGGTGACAGGGGGACATGGCAGAGCACCATACAGAGAGTCTGGATTGCATCAGGGGTAGTAAAGCTCTTGGTTCTACCTAACAGGCCCTGTTAAAAGAGCTTTAGATGTAGTATCTTATTTAATCCTGTCACCAACTCCAAGTGGGGTATTGGATCTACTGGACAGGTGAGGAAACTGAGGCACGGAATGTCCAACAAGTGTGCATTGATGCAGGCTGTCTGGCTCGAGAAGATTTCTGAGTCCACCATTATCTTCAGGCCCTGCCTGGAGACGGAAGTCCTCTTGGGGAGCTGAGCAAGGACCTGGAGAGAGAGAGAGAGATAGAGATAGAGAGAGAGAGAGAGAGAGAGAGAGAGAGAGAGAGAGAGAGTGTGTGTGTGTGTGTGTGTAAGGACCTGGAGGAGAAGGGTCTGGCGCCCTGGACAGGTGTCTTAGGAGCCAAGTTTTCTACTGTAGGTAACAGAAATAGAAAGGTCTTCTGCATTTTGGGTTGTGCTGTGGTTGTTCTCTTGCCTGAGGGAACCATGCTTCAGGAATAGTCATTTCAGGGCTGATGGCTGGCAGTGGGGCCCCAGCCTAGAAGGCAGGCAGGCTCTGACCTTACTGCCGGAGGACTGAGGAGGCAGGGATCTCAGAAGAGGCCACAGGATGTGTATGGGGTACAAGGAAGGTTGTGGGCCTGTAGGAGAGGGGCTGGGCACACAGCAGGGATGGGGGACTGGAAAGGGGAGACACTGGTTGGATCAGGAAGAGAAAAGGAGCTTGTTTGTGGACACTTTCAGAGAAGGTTTTTTTTCTATAGGTCCCAGGGAACATCAGCTGAGATGCTGGGAGAGGAGGGCCTTTGGGAGGGGCTGGCTTGTGCTAATAGATGAAATACCTGGATGGGCGACACTGCCACAAGTGATGGATAAAGGTGCCTTGGCTAGAATCCTGCAGTGGGGGACCCATGGGCTTGGTGTGGGACAAGGAACAGTAGTGGTCAGAGTAGGAAGAGGACTAAGGCGTCCTGAGTCCAGCTCAGTAGAGGTGAGGGGAGAGACGGTCTCCAGGAAGTAGGAATTTGGCAACTTTGGATAGTTAGGGGAGGTTAGGAAGGTCACTGGGTTGGTGTCAGGGGTGGGTTGGGGGATCCTCGTTGGCTTTGGAGAAAATACTTTGAATAGAGTCCTGGGAACAGAAGGTTGACAGTCGCGTTGAGGAGTAGGAGGGATGAGGACACACAGAATGGGAGCCCTTCTGAAGAGCCTGAAGGAGAAGGGGAGCATAGGGACCAGGTGGCAGCTCAAGGTGATAGAGTGTTAAGGGACAGGGCCCTTTGCTCCCGTGAGATGTTTGGCAGCCAACGTCTGGGCGCTAGCAGCAGAGCACAGAAATCTGCTATCCGCAGACCCTGTGGGGAGGCTGGGTGTGTGCTGGGGCAGGGTCTGTGAGGGGGCAGCGCCAACAATACTGGATCCATTATCTGCCGCCCAACTGTAATGATGGGCCTGGGGCATGAGGAGTTCCCAGAGTGCCTTTCAAATTTCCAGTGAAAGAGTCAATTCTGCTCAGCAGGGTTTCTGAGTCAACTCCGAACTTCAGTTCAATTAGGCAAAGCTTTGTTAAGTCCTTGAGAAATGCTATTTGGGAAACATTGCATCTTATTGTATTGCTGGACTTTGAAACTCAGCTCACCATCTTTAAGATGTTCAGTAATTCTTGGGGCGGTGAGATTGAAAGGGCCTCGGATTTAGAATGGAACAGATTGGGGTTCAAATCCCAATTCTGCCACATATGAACAGGGTGACCTTGGGCAACTTGTTTTTTAACCTCTTTGTAGCTTCGTTTCTTCACCTAAAGGATGGGATGATAGCTGGGTATGTAGTGTGCTGAGCATGCTCATGGCTCTGGGTTCCATCCCAGAACTGGGTGGGAAGTGGGGCGGCGGGTGGAGGGGGATCTAATATAATATATATATATATATATATATATAAAGTGTTTGGCCCACAATAGTTACTTTAATAAATGTTAGCCACCTCCCTTGCTCTTTTGTTAATCAAAACACCCATTATAAAAGGAAAGGAATGGATTCCTGAATAGATGGGTATTCTAGAGGGAAGAAGCAGGTTGGCAGATCATGGAAGACTGTGTCAGTTAAAGAGGAATAAATGTTCAGATTCACCGTGAAGCTGTGGGCAAGGGAAGTGACAGCCTGAGTTCCTTGTCCCTGTGACTCTGGGCAAGTCTCTCCCAAGGCTCCAGGCACACAGTAGGTCCTCCAGGAACATTTGTGGATCAAATAGATTGGCCTTCCTTGGGGCATTTCCTCTTCTTTGCAGTGAAGGTCAAGGGGAAGCAGGGTCTACTTGAAAGCTCTGGCCACTGGCACTGATGTGCCCCCTCACCCCTTCTCTTCCTGAAGGCCTGCCCCTGCCTCGGACACTAAGGCGTGGACCTCTGTCTGGCCTTACTGCTTCTGCCTCGGGTCCAGGGCTTTGTTGGCTTTTGTGAAGGGGCAGGCCAAATGGAGAGCCTTTGAGAGGAGGCTGGTGTTCCTATAAAATGACAATTTGGCTCCCTGTGGCCTCTGAGTCACTGGGTCCAGCCTCTCCTCCTTTGAGTACAAGTTCTTTTGAATGGGAAGAAAAGACAATGGAGGCCCCAAAAGTGTCAGGGTTGTAAAGTGGACCCTGTACTTGCCCCGTAGGAGGCCCGGAGGCTGTGTTCCAAGTCTCAGAGTCACTTCATTTTTTCAGGTCCATCTCCTCACAGAGCAGCGACACTCTGTTCACATTCCACAGGCTGCTGTTAGGAGGGAAAATGAATTTACAAGGGCATTTTGAAAGGTGCCTAGGAGCCAGTCCTGGAGCTGCCAAGAAGATCCATCCACTCCACAGACTTCTACAACCCAGAGTCTCCCCAACTCCCCCACCCAGCTCCCCAGTAAATCTCAAGTTGCTTTCTAGCCTGGAGGTGGATGATCAGAGTCATCTCTGACTCAGTGCTCCCCAGGAATATATTAAATGAAGAAAAGAGAAGTCAAAAGTATCCACCTTAGACATAAAACAAAAGCAGATCTGGTCAATTTAATATTTAATAAAGACATTACAACTGATTTATTATTCTTCTTTTTGAAGAAAATAACTCCAAAAGGGCTCATGCCCCAGTTGCAGGGACATGGGAGAGCTTAGACAAGGCTCCTAGTTTGGAAAAGTGTTGTCATACAAATGACTCCCACGTAGATTATGCAGGAGAACATCCTCGTTCTTTGGGGTTCAGGGGTGGAGTGTCATGATGTTGCAGTTTGCTTTCAAATGGTTCAGTAGAACAAAACCCCAACCCCCCACAACCAGTTTGTGTGTGTGTGTGTGTGTGTGTGTGTGTGTGTGTAAAAAAAATGAGGCAGATATCAACTGTCACTGTAACTGGTATGCATTGTATTGTTGCTTGAATTTCCTTATTTTTTCAGTTTTCAAAATAAAGTAAAAGTAGAAAACACACAGAATAGAGAAAATGAATAGTTCATGGAATCTCTCTCTTGTCTCTCTCTGGTAAGGATCATAAAGAGATGTAACAAGGTCAGAGTGTGTGTCATGAAGTGCTGGAATCTGAGTGGGTTGATGGAGTATAACACGGGCTGGCTTCAGAAACTCTCAGGAACCCCCGGATGCAGCCCAAGAGTACAATTATGGTAACTCCTTCCTTGGTTACATAGGAGCATCCGCAAGTCCTGTGACTTCCAAGGAGTCAGTAGCTGTCAGAGAATCGACAGCACTCATATATTTTCCAGATGCACAGAAAGCAGCTCTCTCTTTCTGTGTTGTCTGGTGCTGATTCCCAACCTCCCTCCCCAGATCCAGCACACCCCATCCACCCTGCTAGTATTGGAATCCTTTCCTGACCCTCTGGATGTTTTCTCCAAACCCCTGATCCTTTGATTACACCCACATCATGAGGTTCAGTGTGACATTTCCAACAGGAGACTGCCCGACGTGGTTCTAGCTGCCTCAGATGGTTTTATATTTGTTCTGGAAAGAGTTCCAGATACCTTTGGTCAAAGCTCTTCCTGTTGGCTGTTTTACTGGGGCTGCTTCTCACCCACATGATCTAGAAGGGGCTGCAGTCTGTAGGTCCCTGCACATGGTCCCATGGGAAGGGGGACCCTGGCGGGAGGGTGCAGCTTGGAGAAGCAAGGACTCCCAGGGAGTTTGCAGGTTGCTTCCGGCCTCAGCCCCTGTCACTTAGATCCCTGTCACTTGGGAATCAGGGACAGCAGAACCTTGCTATAGGGTTTTATTCTGCTTTTTTTGGAAAGGAAAAAAGGGGTTGTGTTGCTTAGGTTTGTTTTCCCCACTCTTAAGAAATCAGAGTGTTGGGGATCTGGGAGGGAAACCTGCCCTTGTGCTAAAATGTTGAATACCTCTGTCCTGACACCTTCATGAAGTCAGTCTCGTGTTCCCCTGCTTTAGGGCTCATGGAGTTTCAGCATTGATTTCCCCCTTGAATGGCTGGATTCCCACCTGTGATCCTTGGTGATCCTCCCACCTGCTGGGCTTCCACTCATGAGCTATCTGTACTGAGCACCTGGAAACCCTCTGAAGGGCAAGAGGCTGGTAACCTCAGGTGAACAGGAAGGGAAAGGACTCCCAGTCTGGGATGCAAGGACTCTCATATCCCATTTCAAGTGAAAATGGCTGCCAGGAGAGGCACAGGAGGCAGCCTCGCTGGCTCTGGGACACATCTAATTTTAGTCCAGGGTGTGCTTCTCTCAAGCTGGCCCCCGGCTTACTCATGGAAATTCCACGGCTCTTGGGTTTAATGTGTGAGTGGTGTAATGCTCAAAGTTTGCAAAGCAACGCATTTCTCTCTCTCTCTTCTAAGAAATGCTCAGAAAACAGTCAGTCTTCTGTGTTTTGAGAGTAGGTCAAAATTTCCTGGAGATTCCTTTTCCTTGATGGGCAGCGTGGGGTGGAAGGAAGAGCAGCCATAGGAGCCAGCCTTGGTGTGGCTTTTCTCTGTCCAAACTAGGGCAAGACAAGAGAATCCCAGAGTCTCCATGTCTGAAAAGACCTTGGGTCATCCACTTGGTGAAATGGGTCATGGACTCTGGGGATTCATGGGTCAGTAGGATAAATTGATTTAAAAAATGCCAGAGGACTAAGGTCAGGTTCAGAAACAGATTCAGACACCCATGAAACTTATGCAATAGGGGTGGCCTCTTTAAGGGAAAGAATAAAGAAGTATCTCATTTTTGCAAATTTTCCAAAAATGCAAGACCATGTGAATACATTTCCAGATTGTCTTGGAAGGGAAGGTCCCTGAAGTGTAAGCCCCGTTACCTTTGTGGTGCAACAGAGATTATTCAGGTTATTATCTGCTGGCAAAGAAAGGACATTAAAACAGTTTCAGAAAACTTTTAAAAGTTGAAGTAGGAATAATCTTGAAATAAAGGGCCAACTTTTAAAAAAGTGAACCAATTAAGCTTTTTGAACCGTTTTGCTGTGTTGTTTTTTATTTTCGTTATGTGGTTGTGACCAGTGTGTTGTGGACTGGTTTGTGGACCACCGTCCACTGGTGGGCATGGACACTCTTCCCAGCCTCAGTGTCGTCCTCTGTAAGAACAGGGCTAGCACATCCCTGTGCTGCTCTCCTCACATGACATTTGTGAGAATTAAATTTAGAAATGTGCTCTGCAAGCACTTGGGAAAGGAGAAGGTGTTTTCCAGATAAACAATTAACTATTGTAAGGGCAAAACTATAGTATATATTTAGAACCCCCAGAATGTCACAAAAAGGGAAGTTGAAGCCCAGAGAAGGTGCACAGTTCCCAAGGCCACTTGGAGAAAGTCATGAGCTTCCAAAAAATAAGTTGTGTTAAGTACGTGCATCTTGACCTTTCTCAGAGCAAAGGGGCCGATGCTCCCCTCTTTCTGGATGGCTATGGGGCCAGCGCCGGACCCAGAGAGTGCTGCTTCAAACAGGTCACACACAGCTCTTTAGTGAGTGCTGGGTTAGGGGAATGTTTTGTGAGTTGGAAATGAAAAGACTTTATCCTTGCAGTTGTTCTATGTTCCCCTTCGGCCTGTTTAACCAAATAGAACCTAGATGGGTTGGATGTTGGATGGGACTGGGAGAAAACCAGCCTCTGTCTTGGTGTAGATGTCTTCCATGGATATCTTGGTTGGCCTTTATCAGGACAGCAAAGGGCAAGTGCCCCAACGTGGTTTCTCTTGGTGGCTAAGCAAACATGTCCATGTAGCTTTCCTGTCCATGTGGCCACTGGTGGCCACTCTTACCTACCTTTTGGGCAGCCTGTCAGAATCTTCCCTTTCAAAACTCCAAGGATGACTTTAGACTCCTTGGGACAAGGCCAAATTCCTCGAGGCAATCCTTTCCATCTCAGGGAGGCAGGGCTGGGAACCTTTGTCCCTGGTACAGACATCCCCATTCCTTACTCCCTCGAGGCGGGAGGTCAAGCTTTCCAGGAGCCCCATCAGAAGCAGCCACAGTGATCCTGCTGGCAGGGTGTGCGGTTTGGGTTCTGCTTGCACCTGGGACCTGCGTGGTATGGGTCACATCTCCAGCAGTGGCCATGGTCTTTAGGATCATCCAGCATTTCATGGTGGGTGGACGTGGTTGACCCTGGTAGCCCATGCTAGCGGGCAGAGGGGTGGTGAGACAAAGATGGAGGGAATTGATGGGCTTGCACCACTGTGCTTGGTAAGCTGCCTGACTGAGGTGGAAGAATGCTTACTCCATGAACTTGGCATTGTCCTAGGGATGTACTCTGTAGATGACCACTTTTTCCTCAAGAAGATATTTTTTCCTTGGGTGTGACATCACCTCTCCAAACGTGCTCACTGTTGAGCAACTCCTGCCTCTGGCACTGGTCACCTTGTGGAGCTGAGCTCAGTCACACCCAGGAAACTTCAGAGATATGGGCTGGGAGGACCACAAAGTCCTGCTGGATTGCATCTGCCTCAGGGAAGAGCAAGGGACCTGTCCTAATGCATTTTGGGTCTTAAAGAAAATGCAAACAGTGTCTCTAACATCCAACCTGGGATGCATGGAAATGAACTCAGCTGAGGGTCTGCAGCCTGAAACCATCTGTCTGGCTTTGCCTCCTGCCCAGAGGGCCTTGGGAAAGCTCTTCCCCCTGTCCCATCCCCACCAGGTCCAGGGCTGCTGGGTTAGACTCAGTGATCTGGATTGGCTTTCCAACCTTCCAGCTGGATGTGCTACATCTCAGGTGAGCTCTGAGTACTCCTTGGTTTCCAGAGGGAGCACTCACTCAATACCAGTTGTATGCTGAGGCCTTGAGCCAAATTGGAAGAATGGGAGACTGATTTGAGGGAAGGTCATACCTAGTACAGTCTTGTTTTGCAAACTGTGTGCCCTCGAAGGAACCCTCTGAATTGAAGCCTAGGGTAAATTTCTTCTGTGTTCCTGGAATGTTCCAGAAGCCTGCCTTGACTCACGGAATGGATACACAGGAAGGAGAAGTGTTGGACATAGTTTCAGATCTTGCTCTGGCTCTGTATACTTCTTGTCCAGGGAGTGTGCCAAGGCCTGTCAGGAGGGACACATACGGAAAGAGAGTTATGCTGAGAAATCATCACCCCTGAAGAACAATAGTGCAGGAGGCTGAGTACAGCGTGTGTTCTCTTCAGCTCGATGGCCCCAGGCCGATGGCTTTTCCAGGAGAATGCAGGGAGAATGCAGGGCCATCAGTGGTCCCTGCCCCCCAATCTGTCCTCACCCGGCGATCTCTATCTTTGTCAACCTTCGTCATCATGGACCCGGATAAGAGGCTTGGGTATGCAGCGTAATTCCCAATTAGGGATTTTCAGTAGTTTCAGGAAGATAATTTATTTAGGTTGAATTGTTAAGGCAGATTGTTTTTACAGTATTCCAAGCAGTGAGCTTTCTCACAGGAAATATCAGACCAGGCAATTATAGTCAGGTTTTCCACATCCTTAAAGAGCAAAGGAAAGAGAGAGAATTTTTTTTAAAAAAAGAGATTCCTTTTATTTTATTTTATGAAGGTCAGCAGTCAACAGTTGGAGAACTGGCAAGGCAGGGTGTCAAACTGAGCTCTGTTAAAGTCCCTAGGCATCATGACAGTGAGTGCCCACAGTGACAGCTCCGTGGCCTAACCCCTAATGAGATCTCATGGTCTTCATGACTTGATTTTAAAAATGCCTGCAGATTAAGGCTGAGGGAGGTGGAAGAAGCCCCTCCAGAAGCCTGGACACCTCCCATCCACCGGGCTGACCGCCCAGAGTTGAAGACACTGGGGGGACTTCCTTCCTCTCCCCAGAACTTGGTATCCTTGTCGCTAACACCAAAGGTCCTGCTAAGTGACTTACCAGCGCCCCCAAGTCTAACCACACCCCTGTCCCTTGTCTTACCAATAAGGGGCTTGGCTGGGGCTCCACAGGAAGCCAAAGAGAAATGGGAACAGGAAAGTGAAAAGAAAAAAAAAATATCATTCCTTCTGTGGAGAACGTAGATGTTTTTAAAAAGTCCCTTTCCATCAGCTAAGCCTTCAGGGATGCTACTCAGAAAGGCTTACTGCTTCTCCAGCGTTCCTGAGGGCTGTTGAAATGCAGGGGGCTGTGCATAGTTCCTGCTGGGAACACAGGGAAAAGAACACCATAAGCTGACCTGAGGCACCTCTGCAGTGCTCAGGAGGGGTGGGTCTGTAGGGCCCAGGATCACTAGATATTATGGTCCTTACAGCCTCTCAAAGATGGCCCATTCAAGGCAAGGGGAGACTCAATTATAATTTTCAACGGCCTGTTGATATCCATCTTCTCTGGCAGTCATGGGTCCCTTGCTTGTTTGATCCTCTGTTGGGAAAGCTGGACTCTGGCCTGTGGGCTCTCAGGTTTGCTTGTCTTTTTGGAGAGCCTCAAGGGTAGCTCCTGTATAACATTGAGCTCTGTGGGTACTGGGCATGCTTATCTTCTTACCACCTCTAGTTGGGGTCCATATTTATATATGCACATGTATCTATCAAGTAAGAAAAAGCCTTCCCCTACCTTGGGCTGGCTAACTTATTATTTTTCATATACAGGTACTTATTTTCCGCATCTTTGGAGATTATTTTGTACTTTAAAATTTCCAAACTGTTGATGTCAATAATATTATTAGATTTTCTACTGCCCTTTTATTTTTGTTGTTCATTTATTTATTTATTTTATGGTGCTGGTGATCCAACTCAGGGCCTCACTCGTGCCAGGTAAGACAAGAGATCCCACTATTGTACGGCCCCCTCCGCCCTTTTCTCAAATATTCTTACTCTACTCTTTGGTCACGATTTTCTCCAAACTCATGGTTGGTGCAGTTGTCTGTGGTCTTATTTCTATTTCATAATTAGGTGTACAAACATTAGGTTTTTGGAATTGAGGTCATACTAGAATTTTCTCAGCAGACATGTAGCAATTACAGGGAGTTGAGTACTAGTCTCAGCGTGTACTTGATACATTAACGCATTTGGTTCTCACAACCATCAGAAAACTAATGTGCAAAGGAGCCTGACCTTAACCTTCCCTGTGGCTGGTACTGCAGGCTCCAGTGTCCAAGGGCACTACATTCAGAATGCAAATTGGGGAGAGTTTCCTCTTTGGTGAAACATATCAGTAAAACTATTTGTGTGTATGTTGCATATTTTGGGGTGGGAAATGGGAGTGGATTTTAAATTAATTTTTTTAGACAAGGTATAGATATTTTGTTTTGTTTTGACTTTTTTGAGACAAGGTCTTACTAGGTTGCCCAGGCTGGTCTCAAAGTCATGGGCTCAAGTGATCCCCCACTGGCAGTCTCCTCCTGGGTAGCTGGGACCACAGGTATGTGCCACCACACCTGGCAGTGATTTTTAAAAATGAGTACAGATGGTTTCATATTTTCTGTTTGTTCTTGAATCAATTTTATGATCCTTCTAGAAAATGGTCCAGCCTGTCAATTTTCAAATGCATCGTTTGACCTTATTCATATTCTCTCTTCTTACTGAAAACATTCTATTTTTAATGTTTGGTTTTATTCTTCCCTTGCACTCTTAAGATCAGTAATCATACCCTCCTTTTCTCATAATCAATTTCATCAAAATTTTGTTCTTTATTAGTCTCTTCAAACAACAAGTTCTGAGGATTGCTGAATCTATTTATTATTAGAATTTTTTCCTCTTGTGTTTATTTTTCCTTCCTTTCTGTTCTCTTGGTTTGCCCTGTTGTCCTTGGGAGTTGGAAGCCTGGCTCCTCACTTATTTTATTTTTTTGGTACCAGGGATTGAACTCAGGGGCAATTAACCACTGAGCCACATCCCCAGCCCTATTTTATTTAGAGACAGGGTTTCACTGAGTTGCTTAGTGCCTCACCATTGCTAAGGCTGGCTTTGAACTTGAGATCCTCCTGCCTCAGCCTGCTAAGCTCCTGGGATTATAGATGGGTGCCACCATACCAGCCTGGCTCCTCACTTTTGACTCTCTGTAATTACAGGCCTCTCTGTGCTGTGTGTTCCCTTCTATTTACCACCTCAACTGCTTTCCACAAGATTTAATAAGTTATGTTTTTAATGCTGACTGCATTGAAATGTTTTCCAGTTTCTACTATTGCCTCTTTAAAATTTACTTATACTTAGGTTCTTTTGGGGACAGTGTAGAGGAGCTCTGTCTTTATTGCCACATCTTTTTAAATGTCTTTATAATAAAAAATGCAGTTTGAAATTTTTTGAGATGTGATTTGTTGCCTGCTGTATTACCAACTTTCCTAGGTATGCTGTGTGTACTTGTCAAGAATATGTCTTATTTAACAGTTGAGTTTATTGGATCAAGCTTATTATTTTGATGTTCAAATATTCTTTATTCTTATTCATGTTTTTTTTTCCTACTTGATAGAGAGAGACATGCTAAAATTTTCCATCATGCTCATAGATTGGACGGGTTCATTCTACTTACTTTTTGGTTCTATGTTTTAAGATTCTGCTGTTAGGAGCATGGAGGTTCATGGTGGCTAAATTTTCCTATTGAAAATTTCCTTTTGTTTTTTCTGTAATTACTAGAGGTTTTACTAATGTTTTAATTCCAAAAATATTTTAATCTGAATATTTAAATTAAATAATTTAATACTTAGCTATATGGGCTTCTAAGTGGCTGATGAAAATGTGGCATATTTCTTTCCCAGGCTTTTCAATGACACTTTTGTGTCATGTGTCTCTTGAAATAGCACATAACTAATTAGAAGCAAAAATCTCATCTGAGCATCTCCATCTTTTAACTGCAAAATTAATTGATGTTTATAGCAGTACAATTTCATAGGACCAAGCTAATGGAGCCAACCTAGATGCCCTTTGACAGATGAATGGATAAAGAAAATGTGGTATATATACACAATAGAGTATTACTCAGCCATAAAGAAGAATGAATGGTATTGCTGGCAAATGGATGGAACTGAAGATTTCATGCTAGGTGAAATAAGCCAGATTCTGAAAAAGCAAAAGTCGAATGTTCTCTCTGATGTGCAGAAGCTAGTCCAAAATAAGAAAAAAGAAAGAAAAGTAAGGTGTGTGTGTGTGAGAAGCAATTCCACCCAAATAGAAGAAAGATAAATGGGGTAGAGGAGGGGATTGAAAGGGAGGGAGGAGGGGAGGGGTAGGGCTGAACAGTGTGATGACTTTGACCTCACTTTTCTGTGTGCATATATGAACACACCACAGTGAGTCTCACCATCTTGCGCATCCACAAGACACAGTGGGAGGAAAAAAACCAGTAAGTAAATAGCAGAAAGATCAGTGAGTAGTGGGAAAGGAGTGGGGGAGGGAGGAGGGGAGAGAAGGGGCAAGTACTGGGGACGGAATAAGAGCAAATTTCATTCCATGCTTTTACAATTATGCCAGAGTGAATATTAAAGTCGTGTAAAACTAAAAACACCCAATAAAATATTTATCTTATCATTACTCATATACTTGAATTCATTTGTCCTGTTACATTTTATACTTTCATTCTGCCACACTTTTTCTTTATTTCTTTTGTCCTCCTTCCTTTTCTTTTGAATTGGTCACTTAAATAGGAACAGGTGAGTGGCATTTAGTGCATTCTTCCTGTTGTGCAACAGGTCCATCTGTCTAGTTCTGGGACATTTTCCTCTCCTCTGTTGGGCATTGTCAACCCGTCCCTCCTCCCGTCCTCCACTCCTGGCAGTCTGTGATGCTTCACAGAAAAGGAACTATCTCAGATAATATGTGACCTTTTGTGCCTGGCTTCTTTTCCTTAGCCAAGTATGTTTGAAGTTCATTCACATTGTAGCAAATATCGATTATTTCATTCCCTTTTGTGGCAGAGTAATATTCCCTTGTATGGATAGATGACATTTTGTTTATCCACTCATGGATCAATGGACGTTTGGGTTGTTCCACCTTTTGCCTATCACAAATCATGCTGTGAACATCTACGTGCATGTGTTTATATGAGGCCTGATTTTCATTCCTCTGGGACTAGATACTTAGTAGTACTTAGCAGAATCAGATGGTAATGGTTGACTTTTTTATGAAGTTTTTTTTATTATTAGAGCATTATAGCTATGTATACCGTTGGGTTCATTTTGAAAAAATTACGCATGCATGGGATTTGATTTACTCCATTTCAGTCCGTGGTGCTCCCATTTAACTTCTGTTCTCCCCCACCCCCTTCTCCTTCTTCTACTCTGTTGATCTTCCTTTCACTCATTTGTTTGTTTATTTATTTTCCATCCGTGCTTTGTGCATGTACATAAGGGTGGAATTCACCGTGGTATATTTACACATGCACATAGAGTGATTTTGTTAAATTCCTTCTGCGTTTCCTTCCCTTTCCAGCCCCTCCTCTCTTCCTCCTGATCTCTTTCCTCTACTCCACGGATCTTTCCTGTGTCCTTATGATATTCAATCTTCTCCTTTCCCTGTTTTTTCCTTGATTTTGCTCTAGCTTCCACATATGAGAGAAAACATTCGACCCTTGATTTTCTGAATCTGGCTTATTTCACTTAGCATGATGTTCTCCAGTGCCATCCATTTACTGCCACATGCCATTATTTCATCCTTCTCTGTGACTGAGTAAAACTCCATTGTGTATAGTGACCACATTTTCTTAATCCATTCATCTGTTGATGGGCAATCGGGTTGATTCCGTAATTTGGCTACTGTGATTTGTGCTATCATAAATACTGAAGTGGCTGTATCAGGGCACTCTGCTGATTTAGTTCTTTTGGATATATACTGAGAAGTGAGATGGCTGGGTCATATGAAGGTTTCATTCCCAGTTTTTTGAGGAATCTCCATACTGCTTCCCAGAGTGGTTATGTAAGTCATTGTTGTGTATAGGTAATTGAACTGATTTGCAGTTCTCCCAACAATGTGAGTGTACCTTTCCCGGTACATCATCGCCAACATTTATTGTTGTTTGTATTCTCGATGATTGCCATTCTGACTGGAGTTAGATGAAATCTTTGTGTAGTTTTGATTTGCATTTCCCTGATTGCTAGAGATGTCAAACATTTTTTTTTTCATATTTGTTGGCAATTTTTGTTTCTTTAGAGAAGTGTCTCTTTTGTTCCTTCTCCTGGTATTGGCACACTGTTTGAAGGAATGCCAAACTGTTTTCTAGCAGCACTTTCTTGTGATTAACTGGTCTGTATTTTTTCTTTTCTTTTCTAATTTGGAAAATGTACATTATGTTTTTAGGGTCTTAGCAGTTATTTTTAAGATTTCGATTAGGATTAGTTGCTGTTGTAATTATTCCTGTTGTTTTTATTGTTATCTCATTATCATTCAGGTTTATTTAAGTGTCTAGAGTTTCTTTTCTCACCATTACTCCTATTGTAGGCTTTCCTTCTAAGTTCAATTTCCTTCTTCCTGAAATAATTAAGCCCTGTAGCAGTTCACTTGGTAAAGGTCTGTGAAAGTAAACTTCTTTTGTCTTTGCCCCCAAATGTCTCCCCTCTGTCCTTATTTTTAAGGATATGTTGGCTGGGAATTTCCAAGTTGCCTGTTATGCTTTCTCAGTTCGCTGATGATGTTATTTCATTGGTTTACAGCCTTTATTGTTGCTACTGAGGTCTGTTATGTAAGTCATTGTTGTTTATAGGTAATTGACCTTTTTGCTAAGATTTTTCTCATTCTCTTTGATATTCTGGTAGTTTCGATATGACTTGTGTAGATGTGTGTTTATTTTTACATGTCTCATTGAGGCTCCGTTTGTTTCTGTGAGGATTCTTGTCTGGAAAACTCTTAGCAATTTTGTTTTCAACCTTTTCTTTTCCAAAATCCTCTTTATCTGTCCTTCCTTGTAAATGTACATTGGGCTTCAGTATTTATGTATTTAGATATACACACATTTTTGATGATCGTTTGAAAGTGAAATTCGGGTATTATAGCATTTCACCTGCAAATATTTCAGCATGTGTTTTTTTGTGGACGAGAATATTCTCCTACACAATCACAGTATAATTGTGGCACCCAAAAAACTTCACGTTGATTCAGTAGCATCATCTAACACATAACCCATAACAAAATTCCTCCCAAACGTCCCCTAAGTGTTCTCGGACTTATTTTTTTTTTTTTTTTCAATCTAGGATCCATTCAGGGTTCACCCATTGTTTTAGTCGACTTGCATCTCAGGTCCATTTTAATCTCATATAGTTTCAGTTTTTTACCAAGAGTGTTAACTTATTGTCTGAGGATGCTTATATTCTAGATTTGCAGGTCTGTCTCCTTCCTAGGTTTACCTTAAGCACTTTCTGGGCAGAGATATGTGCTGCTGTGTCCTTCCCATCATGTCACACCAGGAGCTCCTAATGTCACTTTGTTTTATTCTTGGTAATACTAAGTAGGACCACTCATAAGGTGGTGAGGGTCAATGTCTTCATTGTCATACGATAATTTCCCCTTTGCACTTAGTAATTCATAACTTTCAAAATACCTTGTTCCTCAAACACCTTTCATCTAGTGGTATATATTGATGATCTTGTTCCATAAAGGATTAGATTGGTATAAAATGGTGACTTTTCCCATTTACCCTTCCTTCTACATTTGGTGATTGGCAGTGTTCTGTAGAGAAGGACTTTTCTGTTCTCTGTCTCTCGCACTCTCCCTCCATATTTCCTTCTCTCCTCCGAACGCAGAGGAACAGGGCCCTTCCTCCTGTCTGTGTCATGTTAAGAGCTGATGGGTTCCTGCTGAACCTTCAGGAGGGCAAGAGCTTGAAAGACCTTCCACAAGACCTTGACCAGGGCACGCCACTCCTTCAGAGTCCCTGTGTTCCATGGTGAGTAGAGACCTCAGGCTTTGCCCATGGTACAGACCAAGAACCTGAAACCCACAGAGGGTAAGTGACTTGCTCGAGGCCATGTAGAGAGGGGAGAGCAGGGACAAGAACCCACGTCTCCTAGTGGCACTTTTAATTTAGCCAAGAACTCAGTCACTCAGGAATTGAGTCCTGATCCTGTGTAGGCCTGAACACACTGCCCTAGCCCCGGCTTCTCTCTGTGGGGCACAGATCCGGCTTCTCTCTGTGGGGCGGAGACCTCAGAAAGAGCAGGGTGTCTGCTGCCTGGGCCCCAGGGACTTTCTAGACACACACTTTGACACACATCTCTGGGCCGTCTGCACAATTACACTTTGAAAGTGCATTTGAACCCCTTGATTCTTTTTGTCATTGTTGTTCATAATAGTGTTCACTCAAAGGCAAGAACATGCTTTTAAACTGACCTTCTAAACTCAAAGCTTACACCATAAAGGGACACATGAAAAGAACAATAAGCACAGTCTCCATGGGTAAATGTCACTTGAAGGCTCCTCCGGGGAGCTCTATGGGAAACAGGCACAAAGCTTCTAAGCTGCCCTCACAGCTGATGGATGGCCCTCTGGGTGGAAGTCTTGTGACCAGGGAGAGGCCCCGCTGTTCCCTCTGCGCTGGGAACATCATCCCCACCCTCTCCATCATGGCTCAGGGCCACCTGCCTGCCTTCAGGAGCCCAGGGAACAGTAGGGGTGGTTGCATTTTATCGCATGGAAGCTTCTGGGCAGGAGAAAGACATGCAAATAGGAGGAGAGAGGAAAGTGGAATATTTGAAGCCAGCGGCCTGACCCAGGGTCCTGGCTCTGTCACTTCTGAGTCGTGAGAACTTGTGTAAGTCACCAAGCTTCTGTGAGAGTCACTCGGGTGTCCAACACCCATTCATGGAACACTGGCCACAAGCTGGACCCCCGGGACCTGGGAGACCAAGAGAGTTCTTTCTTCCTCCATGGTGACAATTCTTACCAGGGGTTTTACTTGCTCCTCACTGCTGTAGCAGATTACCAGTGGCTTTACACTAGAATTTATTATCTCACAGTTCCAGAGGCTGACGTCTGAGATGGGTTCCACGGGATGAAGGAGCTGGCAGTCTGGCTGTGCTGGAGCCTTCTCACCCCTGACACCTGCCTGTCCTCCTCTGCCTGTGGCCAGTTCCTCTGCCTACAAAGCACAACACTCCTGTCTCTGCTATTATCATCACGTCTCTTTCTCTTCTGTGTCACATCTTCTGCCTTTTTCTTATATGGGTCTTCAGGACTCCATAGGTCCCTCCTGGAGGATCCAGGATGACCTTCCTCCCCATCACAAGATCCTCCACAATCCCATTTGCAAAATGGCTTTTGCCATGTGACATTTGCAGGCTATGGGGATTAGGACGTGTGTATCCTCGGGGGCCAGCCCACCACACCACGTCCTGTGCAGCTTATGTCTGTTCATCGTACACCTCTGGGTCTCCCCTGGGTGGGGAGATAAGCCTGCCTGATAACCCCACACAGATACTTGGAGGGTGAGTGAAGAAATGAGTCTCGACATGCTTTGGAGTTGAGAAGGAAGGAGGGAACATTCCAGGTAGGCTTTAGGGGATTAGTGTGAGCTTGTCAAGGACATTCTACATGGAGTGAGCAGCTTATGGAAAGGTATAGGGGCCTGGGCTCAGATACTCAGCATAGAAGAAAAGCAGGTAGAGTAGAGTGGCCCAGAGGGCGATGAGGCTGGGCAGTAGGTGGCCAGGTCATGGAGAGCCTTGGAGGATACCCTCATGGACTGGGTTTTATTTTACAAGGAAGCTGTATGTGTGGTAGTTATTGCCATTATCTTAGGAGTCATTGTTTGAGTTTACACCTGTGCTGCCATTAATTTGCTATGTAATCCTGGAAAAATTACTAAACCTCTGTGAGACGCTGAAATATCTGCTTCGTCAAGCTGTTCTGAGAAGGAGATGAATTCTGAGGTTTGCAAAGCACTTAGCAGAGTGCCTGGAATGGGGAAGGGAGCCAGAAGGGATTTGTTGTTGTTCTTATTTTCTTAATAAATATAATCATCATTGTTAATGGCAATGGTGGTGGTGATGGGGAACCCTTGGAGCATTGCAGCCAGGCTGCAGTGTCGTGGTCAGACGTGCTTCGTAGAAAGATGACCTGTGGAGCTCTGGGGGGCTGAGGGGTGAGCCACACTCGTGGTCAGAAGAGCAGCAAGGTGAAGATAATCCGGGTGAGAGATGAAGAGGCTGAGAGCATCGGTGGGTTTGAGGGAGACACTGGTGGACGTGGGGTGTCCATGAGCAGTCTTTGCCCCTGTTGTCCCCTGCCTGTATTAGAGGCCATCTAGTGCTGTTGCCTCTGTGCTCGCTTTTCTGACAGGGACACTGAGGCACAGCAAGGGGATGGTGCCTTGCCTTAGTCTCCAGATGAGACCATTCTGAAGGGACAGGTTAGGGGGCTCAGGTCCCCAGCCAAGTGTGGTGCAGAGGCTTCTGGTCACGTGCAGCTCAGTTCTTCCCCATGGCCATGGGCTCCCTCCCCCATGCCCCCACTCCTCCATGCCTTAACCCCTCTTTCCAGCCCATCCTCCTCCCACACCCCATCAAGAGCACCTGTAGACTCCTGGAGGTGTTGGACTGAGGGGATTTGGGGTTTTAAGGGAGGAAAATGGCAGGGCTAAGTGGTGAGGTCTAGTGGAGGGTGGGGCTGCCGGGGAGGGAGGTGGCCCGGGTTAAAACCGTCCAAGAAAGCAGGAGTCCAAAGCAGCATGTGCTCACGGGTTGAGGACTGGATGTCCTCTGTGGTCTTCCATTCACACCCTCCATACATCTTCAGGAGGAAACCGGTTCAATAGAGTGTACTGTGGCAAGACTCCGATTGTTACTTCAATCATCTCTTACCCGGCACGGATGTTGGAGGAAGAGATATTTCAATGCCACGTTCAAAAGAGCCGTCATTTTGAAACATAGTGAATGGCTTTCAGAGAGTGATGTAATGATGTAATGTTGTTATTTTTAATGGAGTCTTTAAAAAAAATTATTTTCCTTTAGTGTAGATGGATGCATGCTCCAGGACAAAAATAATCTAAGGGAGCGACCATACAGGTGGACCATGTTAAGGAAGCAACAGGTATAGACTCAAATTTACAAATCAGAATCACAGGTCAAATTTTCAGATAACAGAGGGATAGATACAGGGCAGGTTCCTTTAAATGTGTTGGTACATCTCAGAGGTCTCATACCTGGCAACTGACGACTTTGCAAGGACACTCGGGGAGAGAAAACAAACAAAAAGCTCATAGAGATTAGATGAAAAAAGTCTGTGCAATGATTACAAGAACTTGATCTCTTTGTGTGTCTCCCTGCAGTATTCATAGTGACATCAGTGAAATGTGTTGGCATTCAGGGCTTGGCAGGTGTCAAACGATGGAGCTGACTGTCCTATGTTGGCTGGTGTGGGTGCCTCTTTGTGAGAACACAGCATTGACAGGCACCTTGGAGGCCATTGGGTCAGGTGTCATGCACGTGGAGCCTGTGCTGAGAGAGGGGAAGCCACACTCTGGGTGACCGGGCCAGGGCTGGAAAGAACCCCCGCCACTGGACTCCCACCAGCATTCCTTCCAGTCTCCTCTACTGTTTGCATTTCTCTGTCACTCCCCAGCACATTGACCTTTTCTTTTTTCCAGGAAAAATCAACCACTGGCGTCTGACAAGGTGGATGATGACCTGGGTGCCCTGCAGCTTGGTAGGTGTGGCCAGTGCCTCTCTGCTGTGCCTATCAGAGTCCTCTCTGATTGCTCTGCCTGGGGTGGTGGGTGGTAGGTGCTCTCTCCTGGCTGGGGCGGGGCCCCCTGTCATGTCTCCTGGCCTCAGGAAGCAGGGGCAGGCTTCTCTCCTCTCTGTTGATGTCTTCTTTGGCTACTGACTTTCTCTCCTGGAGAAATCCTTTTGGGAAAGCTGGTCACTTCTGGGTGCAGGCTGGGGTTGGGGGACCAGGGGAGCCCCTTCTGCATTTGCAGTTTCTTTTAAGACCATTCAGAACCTACTGAGGTTTTCAGAAGACAGTTCATGGTTAAAATAAGAGTATTGCTCTGCCTGGAGAGGTTCATCCTTTTTAAAAATTTATAAACAAGGGGGAAGGAGACAGAGAGGGAAAGGGGAAGAAAGAGGGAATGAAATGGACCAAATTATCCTAGGCACATGCACGAAGATACCTCAATGCATCCCAATTTTACATGTAACAAGAAGGCATCAATTTAAATAGAAGTGCCTGGTGTGGTGGCGCACACCTGTAATCCCAGTGGCATGGGAGGCTAAGGCAGGAGAATCATGAGTTCAAAGCCAGCCTTAGCAACTTTGTGAGGCCCTAAGCAACTTGGCAAGACCCTGTCTCGAAATAAAAAATAAAAGAGCTGGGGATGTGGCTCAGGGGTAAAACACCCCTGGGTTCCATCCCTAGTACCAAAAATAAACAAAATAAATAGGAGGAAGACTATAGAGGAGAGGAAGGGAACAGGGGAGGGAGGAGAGAGGAAAAGAGGTAGTCCTGGGGATTGAAATGGAAAAAGCTGTGTTATATGCATTTGTGACTATGTCAAAATAAACCCCACTCTTGCGTATACCTATAATGCACTAAAAAGTTTATAGACGTACTATCGAGGTATGGAATACAAATACCCAGGTGTATAAGGTGCACACACCCTCAGCGTTCAACCCTGGGCATTTCTCGTGAGGATACATCTGCGCAACTGCCCTCTGAGATCGAGATAGGGAACTTTTTTTCCACTCTAGTTTTGAAGCAATTTTTTTCTCTCTCTGCAATTCTGTACCCTCCAAGATTGAGGGCTTGGCAAAAGCCACTGTAGAACTAAGGACAACGGGCCAAGGACTGGACGGGAAGGGATGGACTCCCGTGCTGTCGCCGCTTGCTCCCCTCCTGGAAGCCAGCCGGTTACCTACTGGGCCACTCTGGCTGACGAAAGCTGTTCTCACATGCTTTTCTTCTCCATTTTTTAAGCATTCCCTTTTAAGCTGCAGGAAGAGAGCAATGCCCCCGTCAGAAGTTCCTCGTGTGAGACGTGCGCCCGACAGTCTGCTTTGATCAAGTTGAAAGCCAGGGGCAGGCCTCTGAACTGTGCAGGCAGGGCTTTGTTTATTCTGCTTAACTCCCTTCAGAGGTAACGGAGCCTCTGAGTTTTAATCACCAGAAATGGCTGGTGGGGATCACTGGGGCCTACCCAGGAAGGGCACGTTTCTGAACCTGGCTGTGCAGAGTGAAGGATGGAGACAGGAAGCCCTGGCATTCAAAGCCTTCTGGGAGGTGCTGTGCTTGAAGATTTTCTGGTGAAAGCCACTCGTGTTTGGACACAAAGCAAAGCAGCTTCTGGCCTTCAGAACCCAGAGAGCATCTATTAGAAGGAAGGCCTTTAGCATTCTTAGAAGCCAGGTGTTTGAAGTGTGAGTGTGTGTGTGCACGTGTTTCCTGAGACAGGCAGACACCCTCTGCTACTGACTCAGCTAGAGGTATAGAAAAGGAAAAGGGAAAGAGACCAGTGGACCCCATCACTAAGAGAGTTGGTGGAGTTTTTTTTTTTTTTTTTTTTAAGTACTAGGGATTGAACCCAGGGGTATTAACCAGTGAGCCACATCCCTAGCTCTTTTTATTTTTTATTTTGAGACAGGGTCTCCCTAAGTTGCTGAGGCTGGTTTTGAACTTGTGATCCTCAGCCTTCCGAGCTGCTGGGATACAGGTGTGCCACTGCACCGGGCCCCACTAAGAGAGTTTATGGGAGACAGAAGAGTAGAGTTGGCTTGGGGGAAGGGGTTGCCACAGTGGTGTAGAAAAAAAGTGTTAAATTTGGTTACCAGCATGGCATCCCCTTCCCCACCCTGATGCATTTTTCTGTGGTTCAATTCAGTAAACTTTTGTTAGCAACTCCTGCCTGCCAGGGTGTGGGCGAGGCTCCACTGAGGGCAGACCCAGGTGAGCGAAGGACACTATGCCTTCTTGGAAGACAGAGTTGGGTGGGACCAAGGAGGAGAGGTGTCTTCTCACAGCAGTGCATGAAGCACATGAACAGTGTGCTCAGCTGCCTCAGCAGACATGGAAGCCAAGTCCTGTGGTGGGTTCTGGAAGTTTCCATAGTGAGGTGGCATTTAGATTGAACTTAAAGGATGGGCAAGGTCTTGCCACATAGGCAAGGGGCAGGAACCGCATGGGCAATAGCTTTTGGGGAGGGGGGGGGAGAGAGAGAGAGAGAGAGAGAGAGAGAGAGAAAGAGAAAATGAATGAATGGCTGGAAGAGAGTGACCTGGAGGGAAGTGGGTGGTTGGTGGGGACGAGGCTGGAGAAGACTGGGGAGGCAGAGAGGACTGTTTCTGTGCTAAAGGGGTGCACAGGAATTTGCTGGGCAGGAAGGAGTCTTTGAACATCTGTGCTGTGCCTTTAGGGCTCTATCTAATTTAGATATAGGATGGATTTTAGGGTAAGAAACCGCACACTGGAGACTGGAGAAGGGCTCTTGGGATACTCCAGAGATGTGATGAGGCCCCTATTCTTTCTGGGAAGACCTCTGGGTACTTCAGGGGTCTGTTCAAATACCATCTCTATGGGGCTCTTTGACCCTTTATGGCAGAATTCATTGTCTCACCCCTAAAACCTTGCACTCGTTCCTATTTCTGCACTTGACCCTGTTATGTTATAATTTGGCACTGTCTCCCTCCGGGCAGGGGTGGTGCTTCTTCGTCTCTGTACCTCCTCTGTCCCTCACAGAGTCATCCGAGAAGCACCCGAGACACTGATTCCCGTAGCATTGGAGGAAGGAAGGTGGAGGGCACACACAAGACATTCCGGAGGCAGAAAAATCCAGAGGCAGGAGCAATGCCGGGTGGGAGAGAGTTGCAGTTTCAGCCTGGGGCACTGGTGGAGGGCGATGGGGTCCTTTATCAAAACCAGAGCCTGGCAGATGGCTGAGTTTCTGATGTTGGATGCTTCTAGAACATATCTTGACCCACTAATATAGATGTCACATTCAAATTGCTCATACAGGAAAAGAGCTACGTAGCCCATTCTCTCTGTAGAATCCAAAGGATGAGCATCTTTCTCCTTGGTATCTTTGACTCCTACTTGAAATACCATATATATGTGTGTGTATATACATATATACATATCATATATATATACATATATCTATGTATACACATACACACAAAGAATTTTTATTTCATTTTTATTCCTCCACAGGGTAGATAAAACCATTGGTATGGGAAAACAAAAACCCTTGCTTCTTTCCTTTTCCACCAGACATTTATATGAGAACCTTAAAAATAGCATTTGCAAACCACTGGCATTTGCAGCTGGTTCAGTCGGCTTGGCCAACATGTCATTCCAGAGCGCTTTGTTTTTCCCTTGCACAGCGGTCTCGCCACATCTGGGCCTGAGGCCTTCTATGTGGTCCTGAACCCGCTCCCTGCACTGGGCCAGTTCTTCCCCGTAGAAGCCAACGGAGGCTGCCTGCCCCCTCCTGCCTGTGCTTCATGGAGTCGGCTTCCCTGGGCTCCCAGCCTCCACCCCGGACCACTCTTGGCCTAGGGAGAGCGTGTTTCAGACTGGGCCTCCTCCCTGACAACCCCAGACTAAACAGAAGCCTCCAAATAGGCTTACATACCACCGCTTCTGTGCCATCAGGAAGTAGCCTGGCCTGGTCACCACCAGGAGACCTTCTGGGCCTGGCAGTCACTAAGGTTACTCTGCCCCTTGTCTGGGGCCCCAGGTTCCCAGGGTGGAATTAATTACAGATCTCTGTTCTTCCAGCCAATGGTCTCCATGTCAACCTCTGCAAAATTCTGCCCATCAGCCTCCCTTCTCCCTCTTCCTTTCTTCCTGCTGATTTCTCTTTATCTTCACCAACCACTGTCTCTGGAACTTCTCTTCCTCCAGGAGCGACCATTGCTCAGGCTTTGCCGGTGTCTTTTTCGCTTGTGTTATGTATTCTCACACGTGTGCGGCACTATAGCTACATGGTATTGTGTGCCTTGCTGGGTCTCTGACTTTCTCCACTGGGCACCATGTTGTTAAGAGCCATTTCTGTTGCTGGGTGAAATGAAGACATCTGTTCTTTATTATTTCAAGTTCCTTTTATAAAGCTATGGTCACACAGGGGTTGGGGTTGTGGCTCAGTAGTAAAAGCACTTGCCTAGCACGTGTGAGGCCCTGAGCTTATCCCCAGCACGGCCAAAAAAAAGAATAAAAAAGCTATGGTCACAGGATAGCTTTTACAGAGATTCCCATTAAGATGGCGTCTCATTTAAATTCATCTTCTTATGTAAATTCCAGACCTTTTTTGGAGAGGCTGTACCAGGGATTGAACTCAGGGGCATTCGACCACTGAGCTACATCCCCAGCCCTATTTTGTATTTTATTTAGAGTCAGGGTCTCACAGAGTTGCTTAGCACCTCACGTTTGCTGAGGCTGGCTTTGAACTCTTGATCCTCCTGCTTCAGCCTCCCAAGCTGCTGGGATGACAGGCGTATGACACGGTGCCCAACCCAGACAACTTCTTTTTTTTTTCAGCCCAAAGGTAGAATCTGTCTCCTCATTCACCGAGTGTCAGGCATTTGCCTTGTGCTATGGCTAATTCTCCCCTATGGGAAATAAGGAGGCTATAGAGGAAGATATAAGCTATGTGTCCTGGGGATATTGACCTGTTGACACCCCCCACTCCACAATAGGCCCACTCTAGCTGCATGTGTAGGGGACTGCATTCACAGTGCCCAGCCTTGGTGGCCCCCAGGAGTGCATCCTCAGATCTGCCCTGCTCAGCTTCACCAGCACACTTGCCTTGGGATGGTTTCTCCCTGGGTCCCCTATCTGAGTGCTCTGGTAAATACAGTGGCAGTATTAGAAGGGCCGGTTTTTGGGGGCTGGGGGGAGGGCTCACCCAGCTAGAAATTTACAGGCTGGTGCTGCTGAAGACTTTGGCGGAGGCTCTCAGGGCCTCCGTTGCTCCAGCTGTAAGAGGACTATATCCGAAATCTGGCTTAGCATCTCTTCTGGCAGGAGATCCAGGACAGGTAGGAACCTAGGATGGCTGAATGGTTAGCAGTCGGCCTGGGTTTATATCCTGATATCCTGTCTCTGCCACTTCCCATCTGCCTGACTTGGGGTCAGTGACTCCCCAAAGTCTGTCGTTGGGGGTATTCATTTTATTATCTTGGGCTGAGGGTGCAGCTCAGGGGGAGAGGCTTGCCTGGTGTGCACGAGGCCCTGGATTTGATTCCTAGCACTTAAAAAAAAAAAAAAAAAAGCACGATTCTTTTATTGGGCCATTATAGGGGTTAGGTGACACAATCCAAGAGGCCAATAATGTAAAGCACAACAGTAATAAACTATGACTAGAGTTGTTTTTTCAGAAACGTTTCATTTTCTTTCCTAATTCTGTCCTCCTCGCGTTTTTCTCAGGGTGAGAGATGTGTGCATCGTGTCTGCTGTGGGTAGGAGTGCCTCTGGGCTAGGCTTTTTCTTGGCCGGGCTTGGTGGCTCGGATCCTAGGCACTCCATTCATGCTGTATCCCCACGTGGCATTTCCTAGTGGACCCGTTGCTAAGTATCACCCACCCGTCGTATCCTTGTGGCATAACCAGGGAGGGATCGTAACAAGGAACGAGGTCCCTCTTGATCTGCTTTCTTTCCTTCTGCTGAAGCCCTGAGGCCTCTAGCAGAGGCTGGAGGAGCCATCCTAATCCCCAAACCTTCTCTGGACTTGTCACACAGCACCATTGACTTTATGTTCTGTTCTCTGTGAGTCATGACGTGGTGTTTTTTTCTCCCCCACCCAGAGGATGTGGATGATACATTGATAAAGGAAGAAGTCATCCTGTCCCCAGCCCCATCAGTACTCAAGCTGCAAGTAGCATCAAAGCCAATTGACCTCTCTGTAGCAAAGGTAGGTGTCAACTTGGAAGTGTCAGGAGAGTTCCACGTTAAAATACATCCTGATATGGCTGCGGTGATTTTGATATTTTTGGTGCAGTCCTTCTCATTGTAATATCTTGATCATTGTTAAAATGGAAATTTGGGTGTGATGTAGAAGAAAACCTTACTCAAGGGTCAGGAAAATGGTTCAGGTCCTGTTGAGCTTCCCCTAGATGGAGAAGGGTGGGTTACGCCCTCCCCGTCCAAATACCACAGGACCCAGTTCCTTGTGTGGCTCAGAGCGGCTTTACCGCATCCCTAAAGGACACCCCCAGAGTGGGGTGGGATCAGGATAATTGTTCCCATGAGGTTGGCTCTGATCCCAAGCCAGCCTCCCACACTGGGCTCTGGCTGGGTTGCTATGAGGGAAGGACAAGGAGGGCAAATGATTCCTCAGCACTATCCAGGTTCACTCCTGGGGCCTCCTGAAGAGGTCAGTGGTCACAGGACACAGGGAGCCGGTCCCTGGCCTTAGCGCCTGCTCTGCAGGCTGTCCTGGACTCCCTGCTGTGCTCAGCCACCAGCATGATCTCACTGCTCCCCCTGGCCAGAGGCTGTCCTTCATGGGCCTTTCAGCCAGGATCCAGGAGGAAAAACAGACCCTCCTGGGGACACAGCTGGCTTCCTTCTCTTCCCATTTACTACAGATTGACTCAGCACACAGGTCACAAAGTACAGGGTTTTCCTAGAGGTTTGTCCTTTCCTTTCCCATCTCCCTCCTCTCTGCCTCCCTTCCTTTCCCTTCCCAGAGGATGGAGACACACTTCAGGAGCCCCAAAGCAAGGAGTGGGTGCTCTGGCCTTATAACCACAAGGCCAGAATTCTTTGCAGAGGGTACTCCCTTTTGGGGTCAGACCTAAAGATCATGTCCAAAAGCAATGAGAAAAGGGGAGGCCGACAGAGAAGGCGGCTCAGGGCCCACGGCCTCCACGGCAGGTAGAGCCCAGGATTGCAGGCTGTGGACTACACTGTGCTGAGCCTGAATCACTCTGTGGCTCAGATAATGGAGATGGAGGTTAGCCAGAAAATCCAAGTCCTTGTAGTTGCTAGGTTCTTGAGAAATGAGAGACGCAGTTTAAACACATGGGGGATTGTAGTTGGCACAAGAAAGGGAACTGGCCATGAAAGGCAAATTCATACATTCAATGTGTGTCATGGGCCCACGTTTGGTGACACAGAGGCTTCTGCCATAGAGATTTCCTTACACTCAAGGAAAGAAATAATCACCAATTCTAGTGGAAAGTATTTGGAGACTATAGAAAAAGCCTGACCTGAAAGTTGGCTCAGGGGTGTGTTGGAGAATCTACCTGTGGGTCCCTGAGGCTTCAGGGTCCCCTTGGATCTAAAACCATGGCCATGAGAGGGCGGTCCAACATGGGGGTGGGGAGGCTCTGCCTTCCCCTCTGAGGGTCTGACAGTGGAGAGGGGTGGGTCCTTCCTGGGCTCTGGACCATGGAGCTTGGGTTGATGGGAGGTGGACAGTGAGCTCAATATCATCTCGGAATCTAAAGACAGGACTCTGAAAAATGAACGGGCTGCTGCCTTTGGAGCCCCTTCTTGGGGGTGGTGGGGTGTTCAAGCAGAGTTCACTGAGGCTCACTCAGAGGTGGCCCTAAAGGGCTAGACAATAGATATTTTTTACTTTGCGTGACCCAGGGTCTTTGTTGCAAATACTCATCTCTGCTGTTGTAATGTAAAAGCAGCTGTAGACAAAATGTAAACAAATGAGCACCTCTGTGTATCAATAAAACTTCATTTACAAAAACATGGGGGCCAGATTTGGTTTGTGGGTTGTAGTTTGCCAACCCCGTACCACAGCACTGGTTCTCAGACCTGGCTGCAAAGTGGAATCACACGGAGGCAGTTTGAAAAGTACTGATAGTCGGGCAGGGGAGGTGGCTCGGCGTGGCATGTGGGGAGTTCTGGGTTTGATCCCCAGCATTACAAAAACAAAACCAAAATAAAAAAAACAAAGCTGCTGATACCAGAGTCCCTCACTCAGGAATTCAGACTTCATTGGAGGCAGGTGTGTCAACTTCTAGTCTTTCCTATAGAAGTTCAGAAGACTTCCAAGTCCCTTGCAAAATGAAAATCTTGTGTTTCAAGTCCTCTGTAAGGCACCTACGAAGATCTTGGCCCATGTCAGCACAGCCTTGTTTGGCTTACAAATGTGCAGAGGTGAGACCCTTAGGGCCGGGTTTCTCTTCCCTCAAATATGAGAAGAATGGGCTTGCAAAATAAAGGGAGCCCAGCTAGTGAAGGCACTGCCCTGCTATAATTTGAGTCCAGCTGAGCACCGAGCACTGCAGCAGTGTTTGCTTTTAAAACAACCAGTAAGACTTTCTCCTCTCCACAGGACATAAAGACCCTTCTGTTTGGTTCTTGCTTTTGCTGCTTCAATGAAGAATGGAAACTTCAGAGTTTTTCCTTCAGTGACACGGCTTCCTTAAAATATGGCATTGTGCAGAACAAGGCAGGTTGACCTTCGGGTTCTCAGGGGGCTTTCCGCTGGGTCACCATGGTCGGGATGGGGACATCCCCTAGCTGGGGAATGCCACAAGCCTTGGCTGGTTTATCCAGGGCTGGCCACTTCATGTTGGACAAGGTATCACTTGGTGCAGGAACTTCCCCGTGTGACTGGTGGGGTGAGAGCTGGAAATCCAGACCCTCTTCTTAGCAGTCATTCTAACCGAGCACCCACTTGCTAGGAGTGGTCCTGGGTGAGGGGGAGCAATAGGAGGCCCTCAGTCTGCTCTGGTGCACTGCAGGTGCTGTTGATGCTGCTCAGTTCCACAGACCCTTTTGGGAGGTGCTACAGGGGATTGAACTCAGGGGCACTCGGCCACTGAGCCACTTCCCCAGCCCTATTTTGTATTGTATTTAGAGACAGGGTCACTAAGTTGCTTAGTGCCTCACTTTTGCTGAGGCTGGCTTTGAACTCACGATCCTCCTGCCTCAGCCTCCTGAGCTGCTGGGATTACAGGTGTGCACCACAGCACCTGGAAATTTCATGTTACAGTATGGGAGGCGATAAAGTCACACCTGGAGTGCTGAGGTGACTCACAAGCTGAGCTCACATAAGCAGATGCTGCTGAAGGGGGCTCATTGCTAGCTGAGGTAGTCAGGAAAGACTTCCTGGAGGAGATGGCCTTTAGGATAGGTTTCAAGGGCTGGGTAGACAATTGTATAGCCTGTATACATTGAAGCATTTCCCTGGATGACAGGAAACCTATGGTGACACCTGTGGCTTCACACCTAGCTGGTTGTGAACAGCTAAGTTCCTCCCCTGGCACATTATAGACTAATCCCTCCTCTGGGGGGCCTTGTTACCCCCTCTCTGTGACTCAGGGTCAACATTGACTGCAGACAGTCACATGTTAGGGTCCTGTTTGTGAGGGAACAGAGCAGGGGGGGGCTTGAGCCCTGTAACTTGGGGCTGGGGGCTGGGGAGGTGGAGCAGAGCTCTGCCCTGGGCCCCTTGGCCTTGGTGGTAACACGCGCTTCTCTGCAGGGCGGCCCCTGTGGGGTTCTGGCGGCCGTCCAGGGCTGCGTGCTGCAGAAACTCCTGTTTGAAGGCGAGAGCGGAGCCCGCTGCGCGCGGTAAGTCAGGGTTCATTCTGGCAATAGCTTCCTTTCCCAAGGCTTCTCCGGAGCATCCAGAACAAACAAGCAAGGAAGCGTGTGTGTTCCCTGATATTTCCCGTCTCCTGGAGGTCACGACAGGAAGGGGTCACGGCAGTGAGCTAGCAGGGTGGTGCTGGCCGTGTTAAATGGACGTGCGGGCATTCGTTTCTGGGCGCGGGGAGGATTGGAGGGCTCCCACATGCTAGGCACTGCTGGACAGTGTGGAAATGGGGCCTGCTGCCTCCTCGGAAGGGTCGATACCGTCCACACCCACGTCGATCTGCTGATCCCTCCCACGTTATCTCCCCTCTGCCAACGGTCAGAACCACACATTCCAGCACGTGGCTTCCTCTCCCTGCAGCTGTTTATTTTCCATTTTCCATGCTAAGTGCTTGCACCTGGGCACCCCCATCTCCTCCCCATCTTGCTGGAACACCTCTATGCAGGCATGATGGACGCCCGGGAGAACCACATGCATATCTCCTCCCCAGAGATGCACCATGAGGTAACCCTGTACCATGGTTGGTGCCAAGAGCAAAGGATGGGTGAGGTCCTGGCCGATGCCAGAGGCTGGCGAGGCCTCCCAGAGGAGGTAGCTGTCATACCATCTCCTCTTTGCATCCCAGTTCCTAGCTCATAGCAAGTCACCCCAGAGTTATCCCCACTTCTAGCATTCACCCTTTGTTTTTCCTTGTAGTTGAAAATATTATACATACAATTAAAAGACGTTTTACTCTGATACCTGAAGGAGGAAGAGAGTCCTTGATTCCCCTTCACACGCGTCCTTGAAGGTATGCAATTTCTCAAGAGAGAAAACATTCCCAGGAGTCCCCTTGCTCCAAGTTACAGTCCAGTGGATTCTGAAGCCATAGCTTAGCTCTGCCAGTTCCTGAACTTTATTGAAAGATCCTTGCTCCTTGAAATAAGTATTAAAGAGCCTTTTAAAAAGAAAAAAAAATGGGGTTAGGTCTTAGGTGTTGTTTAGATAACAGGACCCACTCCCCTTTACTCACAGGTGCCTGGGAGAGATTCCAAGCTCAGCTCTCAAAGGAGACACATTTCCCCAGCATGAATGATTTGACCTTGACAGGGTCCAAGTGAGGGGAGCTTTCCACACTTACCGTTTTATAATTCTTCAAATAGTTTTACAAGATAATAGTCAGGTGGTTTCTGTCAAACCCAAAGGAGACTGCTAACCACAGGCACAGCCGCCATTGCAGGATCGCACCCCTCTTCTTGTGTCTCTTTGCTTCCCACCCTGGTCTGTGCAGGGTCCTTCCCCTCTGCCAGTTCTGGAAGATTGGCCCAGCAAGATGATGGTGGGCAGAGACGCCCGCCATTCATTCCTGGTGAGACCAACACAGTCCTCAATGCCCAAGAACACTCCTGACTGGGTGGCATCTGATAAGTGAGAGTCCTCTCTCTGGCTGACTTCAAAGGGTGCAGAGGCTCTGTGATCACACAGGCCCTTCCTTCCCTCCCTTTTCTAATTTGCCCTGAGAGAGCGTGCAGAGCATGCCTTCCAGGTGTTTGGCAGGGATACAGGGCCCAAGGAGACACATGTGGCCTTCCCCTTGTGGCACTTAATGATTGAACAGGACAGGCGGTGAACGGGGACATGCAGGCTGCTAAGGGGTCACCCAGACGTGAAGTGGGTGAGTGCAGGCTTCCTGCAGGGGCACATTTTTATCTTAGTGATAGCTGAGGGAGGAACACAGCCTCGGATTCCCCATCACGCACATCCCTGCACACTCTGGACCCCCACCCCTCATCTCTTCCCCTCCTCCCAGGCAAACACCCTCAAGTCTTCCAAGTCGGCAGGCCTGTGTGCTCAGATGCTCTGCCTGCCCGCTGCTCTGACCTTGCCCCTTGCCTGGTGACCCCAGTTAGGATAAACCAGGCCCTGCCTCCGGTAACTCCACCAAGCCGCATCCTGTTCCTCAGTGACCTTACCTGTCACCAGGTAGTGTCTGTCTCTCTTCTTTCAGCAGAATACAAGTCCCACGAGACTTGTATTTGGGTTGCCTGTTCTACAGCGTGTCCCTGGCACGTAGCCCAGTGCCTGGTCCACGGGAGAGGCCCTCAGGATTTTTGTTGAATGAACACATGGACTGATGAATGGGTTATCCAGACAAACAGGGAGGGGAGGCGGCCTGGGCCTGGTATTCCAGTAAAGAGAACAAGATGTGCGAAGGCCTGGGGGCAGGGAGAAGAGCAGCTGGTAGCCTGGGGTGGCCTGGTGGTGTTTGGAGGGGCAGGGTGTGACCTGGGGCTGGAGGGTGGGATACAGCTGGGGCTGCCAGAAGGGCTCCAGGCTACTATCTTAGAGCCAGTTTACAGCCAGTCGTAGAGCCAGTTTAGAGCTGAGGAGAGATGTCCCATGACTCATTTCAGCCCGAAGCCCCTTCTAAGTTACTTTTGATCTTCAGCTTTGACATCGGGGAAAGTCATGGATCACTTCCCAGTAGTCAGGATGGAGCATTTCAGTAGGAAGGACCCATTCTGCCCAGGACCTAAGACTGGCTTGATTCCTTGTCACCCACCATCCCACTCCATTAAGGGATGCTGAGCTCTACTTTCTACACCAAAGAGGGAATGGGGACTTATGGGGACTTGGAAGGCAGAAGAAGCCCATCCAGCTTGGGGGAGCAAAGGGGGCTCTGGGTAGACAGAAAACCCTACCAGGCTGTGAGAAGGCACGTTCTTTTCCACCTCCCATGGCTGGCCAGTCTGGCTCCTGCTATACACTGACCCAGGCCTCAATGTCTATGAACAAGTGTCTGTTTATGCTCCTACTAGACAGTTCCACCAGGGTTCTGCTGGGGAAGAGTGGGGCTGCAGGAATGTGGCCTTTACCCCTGGGGCTCCCCATCTGCTGAGATCTGGGCTAGTCTGGTTCGCAGTCTCAGAGGTCAGGTTGCTTGTGTCCGTGTGTGGAGGACTGTGGGGCTCAGTAGGGTCCTGTGGCCAAGAGGGTGCTCAGGGAGGAGGAGGGAAGCTGCCACTGGGGTTATGTGATGTGTGACGGTTGCACTTCCCGACAGCTGGGAACTGGGCGGGAAGGCTGCCTGGCGGTCCTGGAGGAGACCTTTGCCAAGCAGCTGGTCAGGGCCGCCTTCTCCTCGAAGTCTGGAAGAATTCATGCTGTCCCTTTCCTTGGGGACCTATAACTCTGGGTGCTGCTTGTATCCTGCCCCCTGCCTTGCATCCCCGGCCTCTGCCGCCCCCAGGCCACACACACAGGGTGCTGCATCATGTGGGGTGAGCTTTGCAGGCCTGAGAGGTTTGGGTCTTGAAACCCAGTGACAGGGAGGTGTGGGAGCTTGGCTTAGTCCCTGCACTTTCTGACAGAGCCTGAGGGCACTCAGGGAGAGGTGGCAGATGGGGTGAGCTTGGAGGTCCCCGAGACCCTCTGTCTGACCCAGTTAGGACTCCCCTCCTCCTCATTGGTGGGTTGTGGGCAAGGGGTCCAAATGCCTTCCTCTGCCCTCCTACCTGCATCTCCTCCTCAGCTCCTCTCCCTGGGCCTGCTACAGGGGCTGGAGGCAAGTAGGGAAGGGAGCAGAGCCCTCTGGGGGCTTGGGTTAGGCCAAAGGCTGGTGGATGAGGGGCTGCCTGGGGCCAGGTCAGAAGCCACAGGAGGTCCTCACTGCCAGATGTGCAAGTGCCCAGGAAGTGGGAGGAGGTGGGGGGGGGGGAATGGGGAGGCACTTGGGACCTGGATTATGGTGGGATGAACAGGGATCCCACTTTGCCACCCGTGAGTTAGGAAGTCATCTCTGGCCTAAACCCGACTCAAGATGAAAATACAAACAGAGCCCTTTGAAAATCTCCATGGGCTGTGTAAGCAAGACCATTGCACTGGGCGGACCATGGACCAGAGGGGGAAACTGAGGCTCTGTGAGGGAGAGATGCTCGCTCAGGGTCACGCCTAGCACCATGGCAGAGCTGAGCCGGCCCAGGAGCCTTGTCTATCACACCATGCTGCTGTCCCACAAGGGCCAGAGAGGGTAGGGGGGCAGAGGCTGAGGGTCATGGGTTTGAAACAGCTGATGACTGGGCACCCTCTGGACTCTTGGAAACCCAGGGTGGCTCTGTTTATGGAGGAGTTGTTGGCAGAGACTGCCTTTTGCCCTATTAGCAAAAAAAAAAAAAAAAAAAAAATCAGCACAATAGAAAAGAGAGTAACCGCAGAGGCACGTGGGCAGGTGTGCTGGTACCTTCCTCCACTCCAGCTCCACGGCTCCCACCGACCTGTTTGGACTGCGTCGATATGGACAGATGGGGCCATCCGGGTTCCTCCATGGGTGGCATGTGCTGGGCCGATCTTGAGGCTTCAGCCGCTCCCTTTCCACTTGGAAATTCCAGGATTTCAGTAATGATGCAGCTTAAAAAATTTTTTTAAAAAAGGAGGTCAGCACCTCTGCTGTGTTCGGGACACTGCCTCCCCGTGCAGACCCTGTGGTCTGCAGACCTTGAGGACAGGGAAAGGGTCCTGTGGAAGTGGAGCAGGGGATGCGCTGGCACCTCCAGGGAAGCCATGCTGAAGTAAAGGTCTCTTGGCCGCTGCGCTGTTCTCCTGCAGGACTGTCTGGCTTCATTAAGGCTCATCTATCAGGCTGGCAGCCCGCCTCCCTGCCATCAGCCAGGCAGAGCCGGGCGGTCGGCCACGGTGATTTTCCACTCGGGAAGGGCTGGAGCGGCTGGGCTCATGGGAAGAGATGAGGTCTCAATGCCCTGCAGGCCTGGAGAGGGCCCCAGACAGGGAGGCCCTGCAGAGGCCACCACAGCTGGTGTGGTGGGGGGGGGAATCCAAGGATGGCATCCTCTTACCCCTGCTTTCCTCTCTGAAATGGGACTGAAGGCTCAGAGGAGGGGAGGCACTTGTCCTCGGACCCTCTGGACATTGGTGGTAGAGCCAGGCTTGGAACTCAGGCCCTGGGGCCCCAGGCTAGCCATCTTCCTGCCTTCTCTTGACCCTGGGAGGGAGCAGAGAGCAAGGACTCTTGGGCTTGCACACACTGGACAACTGTCTCCTGAATTTTCTATAGACTTCATTTCCATAGGCCCATCCGAGGGGACAGGTGAGGCTATTTTGAGATAATTGGGGTAGAATGTGTCTTCCCTCTCAAACACTCGGACAAACTCGGGACATATTATGGCCCTGCCCTCCCCCTCCCAAGACAGACCTCTTCAGGCTGCACTTTTCCTGGAGGAATTGGACTCTTGAAGAAACTCCTCCCCGCCTAAGAGCCAAGCCAGGCACCAGATTCCTGGTAGGAGCGTGGCAGATGGGTGTCAGCTGCTCAGCCACACAGGACCTCCACAGTCACCAAGGTGTCCCTGTGAAAGCTACAGCGAGCTGTGTGGTGAACCTGGAGTGTGCGTGGTACAGGCAGGCTTGGGTGACTTCCACTGTCACCGCCTGTGGGACAAGAACTTGTGCCCTCACCCTCAGCCCTGTTGGCCCTGGGGTAGGTTACATGACAGATGGCAAGACAGGGTGATGCCAGGGGCATCTGACTCAGTGCCCATGTTTCCAGGTGAGCATGGAGGCCAGGGTGGTATGGGGCTGCCCCAGACGTGTAAGTCAGGAGTCAAACCCAGGCCTCTCAACTGTCCAACCGCTGCACACCCCAGCTCTGCTGTTTCCTGGAAAGTCACTTCTCAAACAGAAGAAGGGGAAGGCCCAGGAAGGGTGGAGAGGTCGGAGAAGTTACTCCACGGAAACTAGTGGAAAGAGGGATTTAGGAGTAGAGACAGGGAGGGTCAGAGGGGCTGCGAGCAAAGCCCCCCAGATGGGGAGCTGGGCCACCTCAGGAGCAAGAGCTCTTGGTCGTGTGCTGAAAAGACAGGCTCTGAGGCAAAGGGACATTGGCTCCTGAAACCAAGTGCCCAAGACAGTTGGTTCTGCTCTCCTGGCTCCCCTCCCTCCCTCCCTCCCTTCCTTCTTTCCTTCCTCAGTGTTTATTCTTTCCTAGTTCTTACCAACAGTGTGACCTTGGAAAGATCAAGTGTTGGGGCCTCAGTTTCCCCATTTTAAAAGGGGATGATAAAAGGTCTTACCTCATGGGGTGCTTTCATGATTTGATGTCATGATACAGAGCATATAACACCCACTCAATATGTGTTGGCTTTTATTTTTTATTTTATTTTATTTTTGAGAAAAAAGGAAAAGAAGTTTTATTGCTTTTCTAGCAAAGGAGAAACAGAGGGGACTCCTGTCCCAAAGGCTCATTCTACCCATCAGCAGGAACAGGGGGCTTTTAAAGAGGTGATCCGAGGCTGCATTCCACAGGGTCTCTGTGGTGCGTTGGCTTTTTAGACCTTCCTTGTTGCTCCACTGACGTTTCCAACCGAGGATGACCTGCTCCGGTCGGTGGGCACAGAGAGCACAGGGTTTGAAAGGCTTCCCTTGATTTCAGACATGGAGGTTTTGCAGCACAGGTGTGAGCCACGCACACCTTTGCTCAGCTCCTACCCAGGTCAGGTGTTCTAATCTGGAGCAGTGGCTATGCCAGGAGGGCTGTGTTGTTGCCAGAGGTCCCCTCCCTGGACACACAGTGAGTAGGCGTGACGGGGGCAGGAGGTGGGGCAGGAGGGAGCAGGAACGCTGGCGGGCACCATCAGCAACAGCTCAGCTGTGGACAGGGCCCAAGAGCAGGATGGATGTAAGACTCAGATGTGCGATCGACAGGACGTGGCAGGACATGGAATGACCCAGGGGATGTCAGAGGCCACATTTGTGGGTTCTGATTCCAAAGAGATAAACGTCCAATTCTTTCTCCTTTGTCCCACAAGCTCTGCTCTCCTGGCCCTCTTGTCCTTGGCGTGGCCTCTCCTGAAACCTAGAGCAGTGTTTTCTCAACGTTGTTTTCCTCATTAGCGGGTGACCTGGGCCAGGGCTCCCGATAGCTCGGGTCGTCCGGTTTGGCGATCGCACCGTAACCGTTTCCTGTGAGGAACACGATGGGCTTCCTGAGCCCGAAGGAGCAGGCGGTGTGCTGGTTCATTTCCCTGAGTGCCTGAGTGCCCATCTGAAGGGTCTCCAGTGGCAGGAGCTCGGGGCCAAGTTCACGCTGGATGCTGGGGGTCTCCCCTTCTGTGGATTTGACCCAAGCGGGGACTTGAGTTTTTCACTGGACAATAGTGACAGGAACTGTTGGTGCCAGGTCTCAAGTCAGGGGCCTCCCAACCATCATCTCATTTAAAGTTCCCAGCACGAGCAGAGAGGAATCACTGTCGTTGCCCATTTCTGGATGGGGAAACTGAGGGAGCTGGGGTCCTATCGCCTCTTGTTTTACCTTAGTGGGGCCACAACAGCTTGTCTGTGGGTCCCTGGCTCTATGTCCCAGGCACTGGTCAGCGATGGCTTGCTGCTCACCATGGTGGCTATGTCCTGGTCTCCTGATTCCCTTCTTCTGCCCTGGACAGGAGGGAGAAATGCCACTACTGTCTCCCTTACACAATGAGGTATGGAGCTCAGAGAGATTTGGTGCCTGGAAACCTGGGACCCCCCCACTTTGCACTCCTCTGACCCCAGGAGAGTCTTCATCAAACCCCTTTGTCTGTTAGGAAGAGAGAACCAGTCACACTAGCTTTTGTATGAATTTAGAAACAATTCCCAGCCTGCAGGAGAAGGCCAGACAGAGCTCTAACAAGCCCTGGAAATGTCAAATGGAAAGAAACATCTATATTTGGTTGTCTCCCATCCACCCTCTCGTTCCCTCCACACACCAGGAACCTCTTAGTCACCATTTTTATTGCAAGAGAGCTCTGTAATTGTGTGTGTGTGTGTGTGTGTGTGTGTGTGTGTGTGTGGTGCTGGGGATTAAACCCAGTGCCCAGTGCCTTGTATATGCTAGGCAAGCCTCTACCACTGAGTACATCCCCAGCCCTTTCAAAAATTTTTTTTTATTTTATTTGGAGACTGTGTCTCACTAAGTTGCCAGCCTGGACTTGAACTTGCGATCCTCCTGCCTCAGCATCCTGAGTAGCTGAAATTTCAGGCGTGCTATGCCGGTTAAAGTTCTTTTGTGCCTAGACTGTGCCCTGCCTGGTCTCCTGTTCTGCCCCACCCCTCTGACCCTTCCTTGTTGGCCTCCCTGGTACCACAAATGGACCTCATCCTTGGCTACTTGCCCCTTCTTCATCTTCTGTCTGGGAAATCTGTGCTGAGCCCCGCCCCCCTTCTGTAGTTCAGTGGGTCTGACAGTTCCACCTGGGGATCCACGTGCACCCCTTGCTCTGTAAGTCAGAGGTGCAGCGTGTCACCGCCCACCACATCTGCCTCCTCCAGCCACACGCTCCTTATTTCGGCTGGTGGCACCAGCGTGTAGCCCAAAGCCACAAGGGTCAACCTGCCTCCCCCTCCCCCTCCTCCCACACTCTGTATCTAAGCATCCAGCAAGCCAGGCTGCACCACGTCTCCTGTCCTGCCAGCACCCTCCGGGCCCTGCCAGGTCTCCTGGGTCCCCTGCTCCAGTGCCTTGGCTGCCTCCACCAGCACCCGACTCCTGGGTCCTCCCTGGCTCTCATCCACAGAGGGCCTTCCTCCCCGGGCGTGGCCATGAAGTTCCCAGGCTGCAAGTGATCCTCTGGGAGTCAGGGGAGAAGAGCCATCTGCACAAGGGCCGCCTGGGCATCCCCCTGGGCTGGGCCGCCTCTGCTTCGTGTGCCGTGGGCGTTGACGCATTCCTGCTTGTCCTTCTTGTTCTCAGGCAGCTGCAGCCTTCAGACACCCACAGGACCCGCTGCCTCACCCTGGCCATTGCAGACATCCTGTGGCGGGCTGGGGGCCGACAGAGAGCTGTGGTCGCGCTGTAAGTGGTTCCGAGGGCCACGCCAGCCGCGGTGGCAGGCAAGCTGTTTGCAGCTCTCCTGTCTGTGGGGTGGATGGACTATGTTTGGGGAGCCCAGGGATAGGCCAGGGCACAGACCCTCTGCACAGCTCTGCTGACTGCCCGGGCTGCAGCCCTCACCTGGGAAGGTGTGCTCCTGTCTGTGCAGCCTGCCTCCTTGGGAGCTCTGGGAGCCCCTGAGAACCTGTGGCCCAGGTACCCACTTCCCCGCTGTATTCCCGGGGGCCTTAGAAACAGCCCCTCAGGTTGACCCAGCTGCTCTCCCTGGTCCCCCCAGGATTGACATTTCCCTTGAGAGGTGAGCAGAGGATGGTGGAGCCCAGCCCTGGATGCTGTGCCCTGACCCACCTGGGCTCTTCTCTGTGGCCTCCGTCCTGCCCCACACAGTCCACAGACCTCACTGGCTGCCTCTTCTCCTCGACCCCTCAGAGCGGAAGCATCCCTTTGTCCTGGCCCTACCACTGAGTACATCCCCAGCCACAAAAAAATTCAATTTTTTTTTATTTGTGGCTTAACTTTAGCAAAGGAAGTAATTTTGGGGGCTAAGAAGCACACTCTGGGGTGCATGTTGGTCACTGTAGCATAGGGTTTATGAGAAGGAACTCTCTGAAGCTGTTGCTCGATGGCTATGTGACCTCAGGCAGCTAACTTCACCTCTCTGTGCCTCATGTTTACTTGTTTAGAAAATGAGGATGATGGTAATGATTACTTAATAGGATGGTTGTGAGAACTAAATGAGTCAGTATAAATAAATAATATGCAATAAATATAATAATATTATTCATCTGAATCATTTATCAGTATAAATTGGTGATAAATAATAAATATAAAGTGCTTAGGACAGCGCGTGGCATACACTAAGCATCACAAAAGTAGAGGTGAGATATCATCGTCATTATTGTTGTTGATGACCTTTTTAAAAAAATTTTTAATTGTAAATGGACACAATACCTTTATTTGATTTATTTATTCTTATGTGGTGCTGAGGATCGAACCCAGCACCTCACACATGCTAGGCAAGCGCTCTACCACTGAGCCACAACCCCAGCCCCTATTACCTGTCTTGTACCGTGTTCCAGGGAGCTTATTAACCTAGGCCCTTAGCATCTATTGCAGCAGCTCTAAGAGCAGATGAGGTAGGAATTGTATTTCTGCCTGTTTTAGAGATTCAGAAACAGAAGCCCAGAGAGGGAAGGTGGCTGATCCATGGCCACACAGCAGCTAGTGGTACAATGGGTCCCCAATCCGAGCCCTACACTTGTCCATGCCACACTGCTCTGCACACCAAGGGAAGTTAACCAAGGGGTCGCAGAGAGGAGGCTCCAGAGGCAGAGCTGGGATCCCCCATTAGTGGACGCGAGGGCCAACGTTGCCCGCCAACATTCCCGTGGGCAGGCAATCCTCAGTTGTGGTGGGAGTCAGGCTTCCCACTGCCAGGGTGTGGGTTTGGCTATTCCAAGGGCACCCCCTGCTCTTTTTTTTTTTTCATTCTTTCTTTTCCCCCCTCCCCCGTGAGTCCCCTGGACCCAGGCTAGGAGGTGAGTCTGCAGCAGGGAAACCGGAGACACCTTTGGCTCCTTCTGTCCTCGGCAGCCACCTTCCATTTGTCCTCAGGGGAAGGCACATGCGGTCCTGTGCTGGCGGGAGGGCGTTCTTTCCTGGCAGAGGACTCACGCTCCGTCTTTTCCTTTTTAGGTCTTCGGGAAGCGAGCAGTTCAGCCCGACTGGGAAATACAAAGCCGACGGAGTCTTAGAAACAGTACGGCTTTCTGGAAAGTTATCACGCAAACTTTGGCTTTGTTTGGGGACTGTCTCCTTTCCTATAAGTAAATCCTCCCACAGCTGGGGATGCCCGGGCCCTTCCTGCAGCCCGTGCCCACCGTGTCCACGCCCCCCGGGTTGGGGAGGGGACAGAGGTGTTTGGCTTTGGGGGTGGGCGGCTGCCAGCGCTGGTTCTGTGGCCAGTGACTCCCGACACCTCAGGGGCGCGCAGGCCTGGGGTCCCCAGCAGCCTGTACACAGCACCCCGGGCTGAGCCCCAGCCCTCCCCCAGGTCCCTCTTCCTCTTTCTCCAGCCTCTTTTCTAAGACCTGGGGGGTGGGGGGTACAATGGTGCCAGTCTGCAGAGGGGAGGCAGTTAGAAGGTGGGGAAGGACTTTGATAGCATGGAGCTCCTGCCACGAAGCCAGACGTCCATGGTACAGAGTGAAAAAATGGGAAATGTACTGTTGGTTGTTTTGAAAATACAAAAGCTGTGAAGTTAAAAAAAAAAAAAAAGAAAGAAAAAGAAAATCCTGCCGTCTGTTTAGAATCTTCTGTTTTTACTTTTTGGCACCAGGGATTGAACTCAGGGGCACTCGACCACCGAGCCACATCCTTAGCCCTTTTCTGTATTTTATTTAGAGACAGGGTCTCACCAAGTTGCTTAGCTCCTCACTTTTGCAGAGGCTGGCTTTGAACTCGTGATCCTCCTGTCTCAGCCTCCTAAGCTGCTTGGATTACAGGCGTGCAACACTGCCCCTGGCTAGAATTTTCATTTTAACCCACTTGTTTTATTTGACCTAGCTTTGGGCCAATGTGACCCTGGGACCCTAATTAAGGGCCTCACTTGGCTAATTTTTTTTAAAGCGTTTTTTTTTTTTCCCTCTCAGACCTGCCTGAGAAAACAAAAGGGACTTATATTTGCTGCTTTCCAATAACTCTGGACCTGGCCTGTTGGGCTCCCCTAGCCTGGCATTGTGATTTGGATGTGCTAGCCTCCTCAATCCCCGGACTCTTCTCAGCTATGACTGGCATGCAGGGTGCAGCCCTCCCTGCGGCCACGTGCAATGCTGGGTCCTGTGCTTAGTCCCACAACCTGCGACATTCTTGGGGTTCTAAAGGTGGGCCCAGGGCTGCTGCTGGGCAGACTCACCCCCAGAGACCCTGGCTGTTCTGGGAAGCCTTGAGTTGCACTAGATGTGGGGCATGTCCCAGCGCCAGCTCTGCAGGTTGCTACTCTCAGCCTAGGGAGGGTCACAGTGGGGTGAGTAGTGGCTGAAGCCAGGGCCACAGGCTCTGACCGGGATTGGGATGGGCTTGGCCCCGAGGAAATGGCAGCTCACAAGTGTGTGTTCCTTCCCAGCTCACACTGCACAGTCTGACCTGCTACGAGGAGCTGGTGACTTTCCTTCAGTACAGCATTCATCAGGTATGAACCGTGGCGTCTGTTTGTGGGGTGGGCAGTGTTGAGCCTTCTGGTTTCATTGTAGGAGAGATGCTGGTGACCTGGAGCTGTCCTCTCCATCAGCCAAGATGGCAGGAGGGCACGTGGGCCTCTGGGTGGTGCGTTGAGGATGATGGGTGATGTGTCTGGAGAAGGGTGGACTTGGGGCAGGGGTTCCAGGCTCTCCATCGCATCCTCGTGGGCTGGTCATGGACACAAGTTAGCTTTGGGGCTGCAAAGAGCAGGGCTAGGACTGGTGGGGTCGGAAGAAAGAGAAGCAGCAATTAGATGGTGGCTGCAGAGCTGTCTTTGTGTCCAGGAGCAAGCACCTTCCTCTGGAGCTCTGTGTTAATGGGTGTGTCCCGGGACCAGCTGGGAGAAAAGGAAGTGGCTTCCAAGTCAGGGTTGGAGGGCAAGCAGTGCCCATGGGGACACTGCTTGGGACAGGACCTCATCTGGTGTCCTGGGGAGGCTGGATTGGCCCAAGCAGGGACCCTGCAGTGTCCAGTCTGTAAACTGTACAGCCACTCTCTACTGTGAGCTAGGAGGGACGTGGCCAGGGTCAGGAGCAGTGCAGCCAGAGGGATCTTGGAGTTCCCAGTGGGGCTGTGGCAGCCTGGCTTTGCAGAGGAGGAGGTTACACTCTCCAAGGGCAGAGGACTCGGCCTCCAGAGATAATTGGCCTGAATTTGGATCCGGGTTAGCTCCCTACTAGCTCTGAGGCCTCAGACAACACATGGAGCTCCTCTTTCCCTCAGTTTCTCCTCTGCCAGACATGGGGAATAGCAGCATCTGCCTCAGGGCCTTGTGTAGCATGTCAGGACTTGAGCAATGTCCTCATTCATTGTGGGCGTCCATTGTCACCGTGGTTTAGGGCCACCTTGGGATGGGTGAGCCATAGACATGTAAAAACAAGAGGGAAATCTTACAATGTGAGCTAAGACCAGGAGACTGGACCCCCCTGCCTTCTTGCTTGCCCACATGCAGCCTTGCAGAGGTCCCTGGGTCTCAGTTTCCTCATCTGGAAGGTGAAGGACTGCAGATTCCAGCTCCAATAGAGGTGGTCAAGGAGAAACTTAAACACCGGGAGGCATGTTTTCCAAATGGAGTATAGGCAGTCTGAATCAGCAGGAAGGGGGCCCCCTGTTAAACCCAGAGTGCACCTGAGAGACTTATGAACCCAGTGTGGGGACTCCACCAGGGTGGCCAGGACTAAGGTCACACGTGTCACATCCTCAGATGAGGCAGGGCCTGGAGCTACCTAGTCAAGCAAGGGAAGTGATTGCTGAGGCTTATGGGGCCAAGGAGAGGCTCCAGGGAGATCATTCCAACGGCCCAAGTTTTGGAGGTCTTATAACTGTCCCCAAAGGTTCTGGCTGCCCAGCAGTGCTAGGGCCTCTGTATCCCTACCTGTAACATGGGTCTCACCCTTGGCCTGTGTCCCCGGGTTTCAGTGAAGCCTAGGCATGAAAATGACTGTGAAAGGGACTTGGAGAGTATGGCTGCTGCAGGGAGAGAGACCCTCAAGGCCTCTGGCCTCGAGCTGTCCATCCCTGGCCAGCTTTGGCTCCCTGCTTCTGCCGGTCCATTCAGTATTTGGCCCTTCTCAATCTGGCAGCCAGAGTCTCCCCCTGAAGCTTGATTTATGTTTTTGCTGGAAGCAGCGGAGCTGCCTCAGCACTAGGTTCACCAAATCCATTTTTCATGGGCTGGGTCTCAGAGGGGCTCCTGGTGCCAGGCCTGGAAATGTACACCAAACCGTCTCTGCCCAAAATAAATAGCCTCCTTGCTGGGTTTTCATTACCGCTCACCTCTGGGTGAGGTGTCTGGCAGACCCCGGGCTGGCTCAGGGATACCCCCACCCCCACGGCCCACTGAAGTCCTTTGGAGGGCTCAGGTCTCTCCAGGGCCGGAGATCTGGGGTGGAAGAATGGCCCCTTCTTCCCGAGTGGCACCAGACATGGTTCCGGCCCCTAAGTGAGGTTTCCGGACCAACTGCCTGCCGGGGCTCGCCTTTCCAGCCGGCGCCTTGCCCCGTGGCCTCCCAAGTCTTGGCAGCTTGAATTTGATGAGATAATTTTAATAAATGTTTTCAAAAGCAAAATGGAATATTGCTGCCATTCACTGTGTTCTGGCAAGGGCAGGAAGCCCCAGGTGGGGTTCATCTCCCCAGCCTCTGCAGAGGGCTCAGGGTAAAGGCTCTTGAGGGTGGGCCAAGGACTGGGCAAATGCCCACCCAAACCTCCCCATAGTTTCACAGCCAGCTAGGGCTCACCAGGACTTCCGTGTCCTTCCTCATCTCAGTCCTGTGGTCTGTAGGTATCACAGGCACGTGGAGGGGAGATAGACCTCAAAAGTACCAGGGCTTCCCCCAAACAAGGTGTGGGTCCATGGCAGCAGTGCGTAGGTATTCCAGAAGGAAAGGCCAGCATGCAGGTCAGCAGCAGAGCTGTGACACAGGTCTGCAGGTCCAAGCCCCCCACCCCCCCACCCCCAGGTGTGTGTCCTCTTTTGCAGGACATCCACATAACTCTGCAGTGGTCAGAACATGTCTGCAGACACTGGGGAAACTGAGAGTAACAGAAGTGAAGCAATTGGGTTGAGATCACAGAATTAAGGGAAGGGTAATTTAAGATGGACGTGGATCCATTCATTCATTCATTCATTTGTATTTCCCCAAACTGGGCTCTTCTAGGCCCTAGCACAGTGAACTTGCCCGCTCTTGCTTTGGGGCCTGTGCACATACCTCCCATGCTATGAGTGGTGTTCACTTCTCTTCTGATTCCTGGGGTTTGTATTTAGACATCAGGCCTCCATAATACCTTCCTTGGGCCTCCTCCCTCCCTGAGCTTGATGTCTGTGGATATGCTCCGTGGTGTTCCTGTGCTTTGCCCCTTCTGTCACTTGGGCTGGTGCATCCCTATGATGAGGGGATCTGGCTGGTGAGACCTGCCCAGGGTCTGTCCTGTGGCCACCTGATGGGAGGCTGTGAGTCCAGGAGCCCCCAAAGAGTGTCAGGCTGAGGGCTGGAGGTGTGTGGAAGGTACTCACTTCTCTCTCCTTTCCCAGTTCCAAGCAGGCCCCTATGGATGCATCCTGCTCACCCTGTCTGCCATCCTGTCCAGGTCCCTGGAGCTGTGAGTATCTTTCTCTGTCAACTCCTTGGGCGGGGGCTATCTGTGTCTCCCTGTGCCCCTTCCCCAGAGCCCAGGGCAGGGCTTGGTGTTTAGTGAGGCAGCAGAGGAGGGGAAGAGCTGGTGGAAGAGCAGAGCAGGCCCATCCTACATATTCCAAGGTCCCCTTCTCTGTGGTGTCCCCACTTATGCTGGGGACAACTCAAGAGGGACCTCTGCAAGCTTGCATGTGACTGCTGTGTGCACATTTAAGGCTCTCATCCTTGCTACTTGTGCAGGGGTGGACAGTGAGGCTGAGACCTGGGAAATGGCTGCAGACCCCGAGTTCAGGGCAGGGTCTCTCTGTAGGCCAAGACTGTTCTGCAGCCGCCAGCAGGCTACTGGGAGTCCTGGGCGGTACCCAGAGGGAGAGTTAGGAATGCCAGTGGCCCTGACTTTCTTATGCTGGACCCCGGGCTCCTAGGCTGCCCTAGAGCTGAGCCCTTCCATGAAACTGATTCCCTCGGAGCCTTCTAGGCCTCTTGTCTGTATTTACCACCTGGGCATCGTCCCTAGGGAGCACAGCAGGCGAATAGTACAGGGATAGTTTTGTAAAGTACACTTGGTGGTGGCATCACTTGGCAGGCAGGCAGAGCTTGAGATGGAGACCCAGAGGAGGGGACTTGGGAAGGTCCAAGGTCCAAGCACCTTGGGAAGGTGCTTTATAGGGAAGATTTCGGAACAACTCCCAGCAGGTTTGGGAACTGCAAAGTCCCTGGGCAGCTTTGAGGTGCACAGGCAGGAGAGGCCCTGGCAGAAGGACATGTTTGCCCTCCTGCCCTGGCTGGGCCCTGCTGGCCTGTGGCTGCTCCCCCAGGGCCTCTGCTGCAGGCGGGAGGAGGACTGCGGGGCTCTGTGGGACCTCGTGTGCTGGCCTGCCTGCTGCCTGCTGCTACTGACCTTATTAAATCCGTGTGTGCACAGCGCTTTCTAATGGCATTTTTCTTCTAATCCTGCCATAATGATATAATTCATTCCTGGCGTGAGCTCACGTGCATGGAGACCATAAGCCGCCGGCCCTCTCCCTGGGCCTGGTTTGCTAATCCCTGGGCTGGAGGTGTTGGGGGGGGGGGGCTTGTCTTCTGGCCTCACTGGGGAAGCCTGCACTCTCAGGTGGGCCAGGCTTGGTAGTGCTGGCCTCAGCTTCCCCATCTGTGCAGGGGACCTTCTGCCCTGCGTCTGGGCTCCGAGCTTGAGTGATCACAAGCAGTCTATTTATGTGCAGTCTCCTGTGTGGAGTCTTCTCCTTCTAGATGGGGCCTTGATGCCCCCTGTCCAGAACACTCTTCACATGGGTCAGAACTGGAGGACTTAGGCCACTGCTGCCCCTCCCTGTCCCATCCAATGGAGCTGGGCAGCAGTGGTGCCCTGTCCAGATTGTGGCACCTAATGGGCATCAGGGTGGGGAATTCTGCCCCACAGCCTAGACTGCACAGCCTCATGTGCATGGCCTGAAGTCACAGTCCTGTCAACACACACACACACACACACAGGCATAGACACACACACCGACACACATAGATACAGTCCAGCTGCTCCCTCAGGGCCCTGAGGACCTACTATGGGCCCTGCAGCAGGTATCCTGAGGCTCTGGGTGCAGGCTGGGCCTCCCCAGGCCTCTGCCTTCCAGAGGACCCAGATAGAGACCTGTGTGATGTTGGCTGCACAGGTTGGTTGTCATTCCTCTGTCTCTCGCCTTCCCCTTTCCTTAGAGGACAATACAGAGGAAGTCCTGTTAGCAGTAAGGATAATGGCAACCAGCATTATGAAGCATTATGAAGCTCCCTGTGTGCCCAATCCTTTTCTTTGAACCTCTTGATCCTCCATGACAACCAGTTAGGCGGGTGCCACTGTGGTCCCCATGGCTTAGGGCGGGGAGTGGTTCCCCCCAAGGTTACACAGCAAGTGAACCTGACAAACAGGGTTCCCCCAGGTGATCTGGCCCAAGCCAGAGCTTTTGGTTTGTGCTTAACAGAGCTGAGCCTGGGAGTAAGACAGGTTCATTAGGCCTGGTCATTCCTCGGGCTCTTTCCTCGGGGAACCAGGTTATCACGGCTCCTGCAGGGTGGGAGCCTTTAGCAGTGGCTGCTGCAGGACCATGAGCTCGTGTGTTTTCCTATATTTTCTTGCCTCTGGCTTGTCCCAGGTGGAGGCTACCAGGCCTCCCCAGTAGATGCAGCCATGAGGATATGCCAGCCAGCTGGGCGTGGAGGTGCACACCTGTAATCCCAGAGGCTCAGGAGGCTGAGGCAGGAGGATTGTGAATTCAAAGCCAGCCCCAGCAACTTAATGACGCCCTGAGCAACTCAGCAAGACCTTGTCTCAAAATGAAAAAAAAAAAAAAAAAAAAAAAAAGGGCTGGGGATGTGGCTCTGTGGTTAGTGCCCCTGGGTTCAATCCCTGGTACCAAACAAACAAACAAAAGGATGTCCTGAAGTTCATGGTGGTCCTCTGTGGTGATGTGGTGAAGTGGCAGATCCTTCCTGAGCATCAGTGGGCTTCCCGGGCACAGAGTACCCTTGCTTGGTTGGACCCTGCTGAGGGGTAGATGGAGAGACCCAGCTAAGGACCTGGGGTAGAGGCAAACTTGAGCAACCAACTCTGATTTGTTCAAGTTCAAGAAAACATTTTGTTAGACTGAGGGCTTCAGGTAAGAACTCGACCTCAGGCCACCCAGGGGTCTCTGGGGCTGCTGCAGATCTGAGCTCTCTCGTGACCACTGTGCTCATGTCCACAGGGCTGCTCAGATGGGGCATCAGCTGACCCTTCCCCCACCTGTGGTCCAGGGGTTTCCTGAGGAGGAAATACAGGGATGACAATGAGCACAGGGACAGCGGCAGCCCCAGTGCTGGCCAGATCCTGAGAGTCCCCCTGAAGCCACTTCACATAGCACGCTTACATTCTTGGCACTCATAGAGGTTTCCTGTGAGGAAGGCATCCTCTCACCTTCCTAAGTGGAGTCCCTGCAAGCATCCTCTCCCTATTATAAACCAGTCACATTGCACAACCACGTGGGTCCCTCTGTCCCCTGGCACCCCACCTTGGCCCTCTGAAGGCTTCCTGTCGTCCATGGCAATGAGGACTATTCCTGAGACTGGGAGACCCACTTCCGGCCTGCTGCCTCCTGGTGAGCAACAGGCAAAGGCCTTTCTTATGGACACTGAGACTGGCAGGTGCCAGTGTCATCCTGCTCAGTCACCGTTTGACCTGTGCAGAGACACCCAGCAGGGTGGTGCGTCACATGAAAGCTTGCACTTGGTGACTTTGATGTAGCATCAGGATGTCTGGGTTCCCCTTCTCAATTCAGCTGCCCACAAGCCATAGGCTGACTCAACCTGTGTCTTAATTCTTTATTTCCAGAAGGACAGGGTTGGGCTAGTACTTTTTAGACTCCTTATTGTGAAAATCTGATTAGTTTTAAAACATCTATTTAAAGGTCAAGGAGTTAAGAAAATGCAACAGGATGACTTTGATGGGTGCAGATGTGATAGGGACGGGGAGGCCCCTGACTCCCAATAAGGCATCAACCTGCCCCCCGCCATGGCCCAGGGGACCCCTCTTTGGAGAAGCCCCAGCTCTACAAACAACCCAGCTTCAAAACCTTGGGAGCAGATGATCAGACTCTCTGTGGAGTCCAGAGTCAGCTCTGCAGAGAACCCTTTGATGCTGCTTCCTACTGGCCTGTGATTACTTTGCACAGTAGTTGAAAACATGTCCTGGGAACCCAGCGAGATAACAGAATCCAAGATCAAATGCTGTTCAGCCAGGGAGAAGCGGAGTGGAGGGCTGGGCAGACCTACCTGATCCCTCCAAATGCAGTGTGTGTGGATGGGTGACATCGCGAGACTTGTGGCTGGATGGGAGGTGATGTGGGTGTGGATGGTCAGCTGGAGATTGGTGAAGGATGACATGATTGTGAGTGTGTGACAGAGGATCTGAAGCCCAGAGGCCGCCCTGCACCAAAGTCAGTGCTCCTGGCTGAAGGCCACTCCTAAGCCAGAACAGAGCCAGGGCCGGGTGCCATGGCAGATGTAGTCCCCGCCGAGCACAGCCCAACCACTCCAAAGAACAGTCGAGAACAGGCCTTTGAGGTTTGTTTACTCGGGCTGTGTGCAGAGTCTTGCAAAGGGTTTATTTTTTTTCCACTTGATTTCAAGCCGTTTATTTTCTTTCTTAAGATCTCCAGTTGCTTACAGTAAATCTCATGCCTGATTTCATGTTCTCCTTGGTCTGCTGCTTCCCCCCCACACACATGGATAGAGCCTTCCCCAGGGAGCTCTCACAAGCCCAAGATGCTCAGGGCCCTGGGGGTCATGGCCAGCTCTGAGACAGGACCGGGCAGCCCAACACTGGGGGTGCAGCAACCCCCCGGGGGGGCACCCAGACCTGGCCTACCGTAGACTGATGCTCACGGGTGGCTTGGGCCTTGGTTAAGAAGGTGGGGAAGAAGCTTATGTAGAAGGCCTTCCCCATGCCCCTCGGCCTTCAGTCCAGTGACCACCCCAACTGCCCAAAGGCAATCTGAAAAGTCCACAAAGGATGTTAGCTTGTTATTGGCTGAAGGGTTGGGGGAGGACCCATGCAGCATCTGCACCATGGTGACTTGCTCTCAAAACTCTTTTGAGAGATTAAAAACAACAGGGACAACCAACCAGTTTCTTTCTTTAAGGAAATAGCCCTGAAATGGATGACAACTATGAGAATTGGTTGCAAAAGAAAGTGAAAGAAACTCGCTTCTTACCAGTGCAACCAGAAAACAAAGCCACTGTTATCAAATACCTGGACTTCAGGAGTGGCTAGATCCAGGAAGTACATACTGTGCCTGGGATTTGTGTCCCTTCTCTATCTCCTCACTATTCTCCCCTGAGTCCCAGCTGTGTTCTCAGGAAAGCCTCCTGCATGGGGACTCCAATAACTCCATAGCCTGCCAGGTGACAGGCACCGGATGCCATCACCATGGCTGGGCCTGGGCTGCACCTATCATGGGACTTCTGCAGGAATATGGCCCTAGACTGGCTAGGAACTGGGTGCTTGGAGTCAGGAAATAGAGGTGCAGGAGGTTTCACATGTAGGAAATGTAGGATGTGGGTTTGGAGATGGGCTTGAAAGAGGCCCCACAGGCTCTTTTCAGAAATGGAGGAAAGTGACCACCAAGATTTTCACTCCAGAGTGGAGGGGGTGCTCACCCATTAGAGGCCACCTGGCAGGGGCTGCTGGCTGGGGGTCTGTGGTGTGAGATTTCTTCAGGGGCAGCCGTCATTGAGAATCCCCAGTTCTTGTCAGTTCCAGATGTGTTGTGCTGAACAGAAGGGGGCGCTCTGCGGTGTCCTTGGAACCCTGCCTAAGCTTTTCCATTCCCACAAAAATTAGGGTGTCAACAGAGTCCCCCACACCAGGAGCCCTGACTCGCAGGCTTGGTGGCCCTCTCTTGCCCGGTTTTCCCCATCACACATGAGGCTGGATCCAGTAGGCAAGGACCCTTCCTCACCTGTAATAAACCAGAGGAGAAGGACTTCCTGAGTGAGCTCCAGCCCCATCGTAACAGTGATCCAGGTGATGGGAGGGTCCACACTAACACTTCCAGCAAAAATGTCCCAGACCAACATGACAGGTGGAAGGGAACCTGTGTGGATGTCTGTCATGGACTGGCAGGCGCCCTCCTCAAGCCTTACTTCCTTCTGCCCCTCTGCCCACAGGTCCCCCATCAGGAGGGCACTATGGACCTTCTTGCCCTGAGCAAAGTGGTGGCTCAGCCAGACACAAGGCCCTCACTGCCACCCTGGGCTTTTGCAGTCTTGTGGCAACCCACAGGACAGGCCTGCAGGCCTAGGACCATCATCCCTCTTTACAGATGTGGGGACGTGGAGAAGGGAAGGGTGAGTTAGTGGCACAGCCCTATCACCCCAGTCTAGTGGCTTGGTCTAACACCCTGTGCCAGCATCACCATCACCGGACCGGAAGGGGAGGGGTGATGCCTGCCACTCAGCAGGGTTCGCCCACATAAAATGGAAAATGAGGCCCCCAGTAGGCCTGTACCTGACTGGTGCTAGACCACCTCCTCGACCCCCTTATGATTTCAGCTGGTGGGGTCTGCTCTGAAACAGGCCAACACTGCTGGGCAGGTCCCCGGGCTGCTGAGAGGGCAAGCCACAGCCAGCGAGTGCACCCTGGGCCCAGCTGAGTACAGTCCTTCTCATGGCCCCAGCCCCAGGGCTGTTTGGAGGGGCTCATTCCCACACCTGAGGAGGAACCAAACTCAGGCCACTCTGGGGTTAAGTTGCAGGGCATCTCTTACCTCTGACCACTCACCTAAGGACTATCGCTTCTTGTTCCATGAAGGGTTTAGATGCTCAGATAAGGACAATGGGCCTTGGGAGGAGGGAGATGCAGGAACCTTCTAGAAGGGTTTTCTGGGCCAAATCTGCCTCAAGTGTGCTGGTGGGTGGCTCACTTCCACCTGCCTCCACCCCCCTCCTGGGCCCAGCTTCTGGAATCAGTCCCACGGGGCCTATGAAACCCACAGCCTCTCCTGGGATGGGGGTGGGAAGCTCAGGGTGGGAGTGTCATTTGCTTTGTGCACTTGTGTGCCTCATTCTAGGCTCCAGGGGACCAGACAGATATGACATTACCTGATCTCAAAGTCCTTGCTGTCCTGAAGGACAAGACAGGTGCATGGAGAAGAGATGGCATGGGCCCTTGGAAAAGGAGGACTAAGGAGAGGAGAGATGAGCATTTCTGTCCCTCCTCTTGATGGAGGAGGAGGCACTAGGCAGGACTCTGAGGGGTGGGCAGCAAGGGTCTCAGCAGGTAGCAAGGACAGAGTGGGCACAAGCCACTGGTGAGGGTTTGCAGAGATTGATTGTGTGAGGTTGGGAGGGGCGGTCCCGGAGTTGGGGAAGATGGCAGGTGTTGAGGGAAGACAGCTTGGGAAGGGCTTTTTGGCCAGTGGCTGTGGAATCTGGGCTGCTCCTCTCTTCCTTCCTCCAGGCACAGTCTCCCACCAAGTTCTCACTGCCTGGACAGGGGGATTGACATTGAGCTCTCCAGCCCTGGAGCTGTCTGCCCTTTGCAAAGCCTTCTCAGGATCTCTTCCAGCAAGCCTCAGGAGTGGCTATTGTTATCTTCGTCAGGGAAAGACACACCCAAGGGCTCAGAGATAGAAAGCAATTTGCCAAGGCCATGCGGCACAGGTGGCAGAGGGGCCAGACACCCAGGTCTTCTGACTCATTGTCCCTTCCCTCTCTGCCTTCCTGGGAAAGCAGTCAATATCCGCTCTCTCCAGACCCTTTTCAGATATTCGCAGCTACATTTCAACCTCTTGGAGGTCTCGATTTATTCTGGGTTCTTGGCTGTGATACGAATAGTTAAGGTTGCAGGAATCATGACCTCTTGGTCATTGTTTTCTTGTTTTCATGTTGTTATCGTAGGAAAAAGGAAGTAACATTTACCAAATGCCAGATGCTTTATATAGTTCATCCCATCCAGTTCTCACAGTGATCTCTAATAGCAGGAGGCGTCCTCATACCCATCAGGCAGGTGGGGACACCAAGGCTCTGAGAAGGGGACAACCTGTAAGTGGCAGCACTCGGGTTTGAGCCCAGGGCTCCCTGCCTTTAGAGCCAGGTTCTCTTGGTCTACCACAGTTGCCCTTTCATAAGGCAGACGCTCCACCTCTGCAGCTGGGTAGGGAAGTGCTGTTGGGGTATAGCCTCTGGGAAGCCAGATTAGCTGATGCAGTGGGACGTAATTGCTCAGGGCTTGATGTCCCAGTGGACAGGTGGAGGCAGGTTGGGTCTTCTGGCTAATTACTGCCTATGAGAAGCTGGATGTCTTAAGATCAGAGTCAGGAACCAGACTCACTTGTTTGCATCCCAGAGGGTCCCCGGGGATCCTTTGCTCTAGGCCTCTGCTTCATCTAAATGAGGACTCAGGCTGAAAAAGAGGTGAGGACTTGCCTGAGGTCACTCGGTCAGGCCAAGGCCGAGCTGCCCACTGACACGCCTTGCGGACATTTGTTTTAGGTGAGTGGCTAGACACTGGCGCCATGCTTCTAGGCCACTTGGGCATATTTTTCTTCTTATTCAGAAACTTGTGTGCCAAATGCCACGTTCACACGGGGAGGCTTTTAGGTGAAGGGACGGGCCAACGGGAGCCATGGGCAGTGGAACCTGGGTGGGGCCTCAGGGCTCCTGGGCCTGCCTGGCGTCTGTCCTTCAGCTTTGTGCCTGGCTCGGGCGGTTCAAGAGTCCCCAGGACTGGCCTCCAGGGGAACTGTGAAAAGGACCCCCCTGCCCACTAGAACTGGGTGGTAAGTCGGTCCTGGGGAAGAGACTGCCGTGGTTTGTGGCTCAGAAGCCCAGAAGGGTGGGAGCCCAGAGCTTGGGGGCCCCTTGCATGGTTTCAGCTTCTGCTCCCAGGATGTGTGGAACCCAAGAGGTTCCCCTGAGAAGCCACAGGGGCTGGTGGAGGGAGAAGGTGATGGGCAAGGCCCAGTACTGCCTTCAGCTAAGTAACACCACCCTTCATAAAACAGGCTTCTGCATATAAGATTTCATTTAAAGAAAGGGCTCTGAGTCTAAAATGACATTGGAGCCACTTGTACAGGTGTCGTAGGCCTGCCGTCACAAAGTGCCACCATCTGGGTGGCTTAAGCACAGAAATTGATTTCTTACACCTCCACAGCCTGAAGGCCAAGATCAAAGTGCCAACAGGCTTGGTTCCTACTGAGGCTCCCCTTCCAGGATTGCAGATGGCAACTTCTGACTGTGTCTCAGGTGACCTTTCCTCTATGTGGGGGATCTCTGTGTGTGCAAATTTTCTTAGACACCTTGTCTTATAAGGACACCAGTCCCATTGGATTAGGACCCACCTTAAGAGCCTCATTTTAACTCACTCACCCGTTTAAAGTCTTTATCTCCAGATGCATAAGCTTAGGTATGCTGGGGTGGGGCGGGGACAGGGACTTCAACATATTGGACAGTTCATGCCAGTACACCTCTCATCTTGTCCAAGACTCTGATGTTCCAGAAAGAGAGACTGAGGCCCAGGGGCAAGGGGTTTGTGGCCTTGCAGCAGGCCATGGCTGGAACTAGGGTCTGGTGCAGATCCTGCCTGCAAGCTGACTGCCCAAGGACTCCTCGCGCTTAGTACTGCAGCAGCTCCCCTGGGGGAGGCCTGAGCATCCACATGTGCCAAAGTTGTAAATCTCCGAAGCCACGAGCCACTCCTTGGCGTCTCTCAAGTGCCCTGATGTGAAATACAGATGTTCCTCTCTTTTAAGATGCAAGCACACGTCTGAATTTCCCATCGTGTTTGCACCTAAGGATGCAATTGCCATTTCCTCCCATTGTCCTTTCTGCTTGTCCCTCTGCTCCCAGCTGACGCAGGCTCTCAAGCCCGCTGGGTGAACACGCGGCTGTGAGCTTATGAAGATCGGACCGCTTCTGAAAACTGCGGGTGGCCTGAGGCCAGCGATGCTTATCGGTCCACCCAGGACTCCTTTGAGGTTATTTTCTTCTCATCAGAAGATGCTTGTATACGCTGAGGAGAACGTTTCCATCAATTCTTCTGCCTGATCTAGCGCCAGCCGAGTTTGGTGCTCCATGAGTCACCCTGGCTGGCTCCCTCCCAGGCCTGCTGGGCTGTCTCTGGTGGGTCAGCCCTGGGGGCCTTCCCAGAGGACCCCACGCCTTTGTGGTCTGCAGTCCCCTATGACGGTGCTCCCAGGCCATCTCATGTGGACCATAAACCTTCCTCATTTGGCATGGTCACTAAAAACCACAAGAAAGCATTATCTCTGCAAGTATTGTGGAGGCTGAATTTTTGAAGTTTGTCGGGAAAGGATACAGGGCCAGGGTGTCTGTTTTAGTTTTGTGAGCTTATGGCAGACCTTGGATCTAGAGCATAAATTGAGACCAGGTTCCCCTTCTCTTCCACCAAAAAGAAAAATGAGCGGTCTGATTGCTAAACCCTTCCAACCCCTGGTCACCACGCAGTGCTCTCTCTGGGGTGTGGATAAAGGAAGCGGGCCAGGGCCGGGATACAGTGATGGGTGGTGGTGTGTCCCCCAGGGCCGTGTGCAGTGGTCTGGGAAGCAGGCACTTGGGATTCGCCTGGCCCCCAGAACCCAGCTCTCTGTGCTGCTCAAAAGAGTAATTCCCAATTCCCAGGGGTCCTAGAGGGTTGAAGAGGCATCTGCTGGGTGCAGTCGGGAGACGGTAGCTCCTTTACTCTCTGCTGGTTACATGGCTCCGATCACAAGAATGCTTTGTCTCCCGGAGCTATTTAGTTTGAGGTCTTTGCTGCTCCTTTTAGGAATCACGTGCCACAGTGGGCTTCCCAGCATGGTGACAAGCTGAGGAGGACTCTGAAGTTCAGGGAGGGCTTTTTGCCTCCTAGTGTTCATCACTCACTCCTCATAGGGGACAGGGTCCCAAAGATAGGACACATCCTGAATTGTTCTGTCCCCACTGCTGCTCAGCCCTAAAATTCATTTCTTGTGGTTTGAGGAACTTACTCTGCCAAAGGGGCTTTTCAGTCTATGCCTTTTGGAGAACCCCCCTTTTGAGGAAGGAGCCACAGGGGCAGCATGGAGGGGCTCTAGGCTTTGAAAAGAGACTGCCTGGAGGCCCTGGGCCCAGCAGCTCTGGGCAAACCTTTTTATTTTTTCTTTCTTCCTTTTCTGTGGTACCGGGGATTGAACTCAGGGGCCCTTAACCTCTGAGCCACATCCCCAGCCCTTTTTTATATTTTATTTTGAGACAGGGTCTCATTGAGTAGCTTAGGGACTCACTAAGTTGCTGAGGCTAGCCTCAAACTTGCAATCTTCCTGCCTCAGCATCCCGAGCTGCTGGGGTTACAGGCATGTGCCACCGCACCTGGCAGCCAGCCTCTTTTTGAAGCCCCCATTATCTCCCTGGGTCTTGTGGAATGATGCCTGCGTGGTACTCGGTACCGGAGCTGTAGCACCGTTGTTTTGGAATCTGAGAAGGCTGTATGGGTCTATTTTCTATCGCCAGGAACGCCATCCCGCAGACTGTGGAAGTTTTAATGAGAAGAGGTTTATTTTGATTGATGGTTCTGAAGGTCCAAGGTTGAGGGCCACATCTGATGTCAGCCTCCTTGCTGGCAGAGTCTTGAGGAGGTGCAGGGCATCACGTGGCAAGAGACAGGGAACGTGTGCCTGTCTCTTCAGGTCTCCCTCCTCATATAATCTCCAAGATTCAATTGTGGTGGCTCCACCCCATGACCTTACCTAATCCTCATCTCCTCCCAGAAGCCCAGCCTCTAAATCATAGCTGAATTAAGTCTCTACCCTCTTAATGTAAAAGGGAAATTAAAGGTCAACACAGAAACCCACGGGGGACACACTCAAGCCATAACCAAATCATCACAGAGCATTCGAGTCTGTTCCTTCCTCTTCACAGATGGGCGACTGGGGCCCAGAGATGGGAGAGGTTGCCCCCACCCCTACTGTTAATAGCAGTAGTTGGGATGTGAAGGCAGGACGTTGGATTCCCAGCACAAGGGACTTTCTGCTGTATCAGTCTTCTCTCGCCATCCTCTGGTGTAGCCAGAAGCCTGGGGAGGCCAGAATGGAAGTCGTTACCCAGGGAACGGGGTGATTGTGGCTCAAGCAGGCCTGGGTTTGAGCCCAAATTTCTTTGGAGCAGGGGCCACCTCTGTAGACAACGCTGAACACAAGATACGCAGGTTCCCACCCAATCTGGAACCCTCGGCCTGGGGCCTACGGGGAACACCCGATCACCCAGTGAGGTTTGCCCTGGAGGCTTGGGTCAAACAGAGGCTCCTTTCTGTGTTTTCCAGGGTTCGCCAGGACTTTGATGTTCCCACCACCCACCTGATTGGAGCACACGGATACTGCACACAGGTCAGGGGAACTGTGGGGCCCAGGGGCAGCCTGGAGGTGGTTCTTCTTCCTCTATCCCTCTCTCCTTTATCCCTACTGATACCCTCCCAGTGCTTTGGTGTGCCGACCTCTGCTGGGCTTCCTGGTCATGGAGACTTGGAAAGAGAGCTCAGCTTAGCTTCTCTTGGGGAGTACTTGCTGTGCTGTAATCTGTGTGCTTGGACCCACGCAGAAGAGGTGGGATGGAGATCCAAGTGCTGCCCTGCCCAGAGCCCAGGCCACAGGGAGCAGTGCCCCTGGCATAAGCTGAGGACCCTGGCTCCAGATGGGGAGACAGCAGCAATGACACCCTTCATGTTTGTACAGGGTGTTGTCTTCATGACTACCCATCCAGCTGTATTTCTACAAAGGGACCCCCAGGAGGTCTTGAGGGGGTGCAGGAGAGACCCTGAGCACAGTTGCTTGTCCTGGATCCTCTCAGTCACTCACATGATACCAGAAAAGGAAACAGCTCCAGATACAGTCAATGTGAGCAGGAAGACTGGCAGCTAAATCCCACCCCTAATTTCTATCTGTGCCTTTTTCTGCACAGCAAGGCCTCCCACAGTGGCCACATGGACCACAGCGACCTCTGACTCTCAGTTCACACAGATTCAGCTGGATCTTCCAATCCAGCTGAAGACCCAGTTGTCCTGGGGTCCTGACTCACTCGTGCCCAGCTCTGGAACTGTGCCTGGTCACTATGCAGGTGCAAGCTTGGGGCTATGGTTTGTCAGTCAGCCACAGAGGGATGGGGTTGGCTGTTGTCCTCCTTTCTGGGAGAAGGTCTCAGGGGACAGGCTGCTTGGGGTAGCCCCACTCTCCCTCTGAGTGCTTTTCTACTCCATGGGAACTTCTCTTTGCAGAGGGCAGAGAGTGATGTTGGCCACAGGTGGGTGGCCATCACGTGTTGGCAGAGGATGCCAGACCAGAGTCTGGGGCTGGGTTCAAGGACTGTTTTCTGTTACACTCACCATATGAGCTGGGACATCTTCTTCCCCACCCCAAGCTGCTTAAGCTTTGACGTGCACATGAACCCTCGAGGGTCCTATTGTAGAGCAGGCTTGGATTCAGAGCATCTGGGCTTGGGCCTGAGGCTCTGGATTTCTAATAGGCTGCCCCAGTGCCCATGGAAAGGCAATGCTGCCGGTTCACAGACCACATTTTGAATAGTCAGGAAGTAGATGGGGAGTGGGAGATGCCCAGTGCTCCTTTCTTCCCATCTCAAGAAGGCTTTCTGCTAGGTGGAAGGTTCTGGACACACCCTTGATTAAGGAGCAGGGCCCTTTTTTCCTGTTGAAAACCAGATGGAAAAAACTTGAACCTGCCTGATCAAGGCTGTACCCTTCTGCCCCTGAGGTGCAGTATCTTAGAACAGATATTTCCTCCAAATTCTTTTCTCATTTCCTCTGCTAGGTCACAATGAGGCCCCTTCGTATCTCTGTCCAATGAGGACTCCTCAGTGGCCATCAACCAAGACCTCTTTTACTGTCACTGGGGCAGGGGTGTTGGTGTTAACAGAGGGATTTATTAACCCCGGACGTTGTTTTCACAATTCAGGGGAAAACACTTTCATAAACTCTGCCATTTAGGAAAGGGCGGCCGTGGCCATTCCCACGAGCAGCGAGAGGGCTGCCTGCCCGCTTGATTCATGGTGGAGGTGGGTGAGACTGAGACCTGCCTGCCCAAGTGCTGGGGCAGCTTGCTGGACTCCTTCCCCAGGGGGCAGTGGGCCCTTGGAGGCCACCACCCTGCATCTTGAATGCATGTCCAGGCAGGGGCCTTCATGAGTGTAACGAGGGGTGGGGACAACTGAAGGGAAACCAGACAGATGTTCAGAGCCAGCAGATGTGGGTGGAGGTTCAGTCCTGGCGCCCACTGTGTGTGACCAGGGCAAGTCCTTCTGCATCTGTGAGCCTCGGTTTCTCCATTTCTAAGAGGAGGTTGGACAAGGAGGCCATTGCATAAAGAAGGTCCCTTCCAGCCACAGTGATCCACCCTGGTGCAGGGGACACAGGCTGAAGGAGACTGCAAGAGAAACAGCGCTCCTGCTGCAGGTCCTAAGGTCATGTGCTTGTTGCTGTGCTGGATTGAGGCATTAGTGATGGGGCCACTGAGTACATAATACCCAAGGCAAGGTGAAGATGGGCTTCCCGCTGCCCCCTGCTTCTGCTCTTCCTGCCCCTGAGACATCTTGCCCTGCCCTCTCACCTCCACTGAGACCTTGCTGTCCCTGGTAGATTCAAATAAGCCTGGAGTGCAGGTGGCCCTGCAGCACTGTTTTATTTATTTATTTTTGTATATTTTTAAATTTAGAGATAGGGTCTCACTGAGTTGCTTAGCGCCTCGCTTTTGCTGAGGCTGGCTTTGAACTCACGATCCTTCTGCCTCAGCCTCCCGAGCTGCTGGGATTAAAGACTTACCCTACCGTGCCTGGCAGTTTCCTGGTTTTACGTATGGCTCTGCTTCTGGAAGATGCTGTTGTTGGGGGAAGCTGGGTGAAGGGCACGAGGAACTCTATGAACTCTTTTTATGACTTCTATTGAGTCTAAAGTTATTTCAAAATCTAAAAGTCTATTTAAAAATTAACATCCCAGGAGTCAGTCTACAAAGCCACTTTTACTCGGTCATGTGGCCTTGTGTCCTGTCCATCTGGGCCCTGGAGTGCTCTACATGCACATTTTTTAATAGCCCCAGTCACATTCTGTGTCATGCTTTAATCCCATGGGGACACACCTAACCCCCACCCCAGTCTGGACTGAGAATGGAGTCATGTCTTACCCTCCTGAAGTTCTCTCCAATGGTGTGGGTACTAGAACAGGGTCCTGTGTACAGTGGTGCTCAATGAATGCTTAGGGAATAAAAGTTGATGAGTGCCTGAGTCACTTAGATGAGCAAAGATGGCAACTTTCCCTGCAGGGCCTGCCTCTGATTTCCATCTCTCTCTCCTTGCTTGCTTTCCTTCTCCACCCCCCCCCCCTTTTTTTTTTTCCTAGTCTCCCCTCCACAGCTGATTCAGAGACTTGATGTGGCTTCCCCTTCTCATCAACAGGAACTTGTCAATCTGCTCCTGACTGGGAGAGCCGTGTCCAATGTTTTCAACGACGTGGTGGAGCTGGATTCTGGGAACGGGAACATCACCCTCCTCCGGGGCATTACAGCACGTAGCGATATTGGCTTCTTGTCCCTCTTTGAGCACTACAACGTGTGCCAGGTACCCACACACTCATGTTCTCTGGACCCTGGGGAGCCTCGCTCCCTAGAACTGACAAGAAAAGAGCTCAATGGCAGGGAAGGAAAGCAGGACTGCCCTTCCCAGAGTGGCTGGAATTCAGGTCCAACCTGAGTCACCAAGGATCTGGGAAGACGTGCAGTTTCCCTGCTGTCCAGTAAAGCACGCAATTCAGAACCAAAGCCAGTTGATGCTGAGTTCTGAGGAAGACTGTCTGGAAAGTACCTCTAGGAATTTATAGTGTGATTGTGGGTTGGCCTTGGCTGCCTCTGGGCCGTGTGTGTGTGTGTGTGTGTGTGTGCGTGTGTGTGTGTGTGTTTATGCGTGTGCACATGCACCATAGGAATGGGGGTCTTTTCCAGGGATAGGAACTTGAGGTCTGAGGCCTTGTATTACTTTCTTAGGGTTGTCACAACAAGATGCCACAAACTGGGTGGCCGAAGCAACAGAAATTCATTCTCTTACAGTTCTGGATGCCGTAGGCCTGAGATCAAGGTGTCTGCAGAGCAGGGCTCCCTCTGAAACCCAAAGGGAGACTTGAACCTTGTCTCTTCAAGTTTGGGGTGTTTTTTTGGCAATCCTTGGTGTTTCTTGGCTTACAGATGAATCACCTCAGTCCCTGACTCTGCTGTTCCACAGTGGCTTTCTCCCTGTGTGTCTAAGATTCTCCTAAGGACCTCAGTTGGATTAAGGGCCTACCCTCCTACAGGAGAACCTCATCTTAACTAATCCCATTGGCAGTGATGCTATATGCAAATAAAATCCCATTCAGAGGTCTCATGTATCTTCTGGGGAACACTATTCAACCTCTAAGAGGCCTCACTGGGTCTCCCTGCCTCCTATCTCACTGAAGCCAGGGTCTCAGGTGCAGTTGGACAGTGTGTGATGACTGTACCCTCCGGGGAATGTAGACAGGGGCTGAGGAGGGCTGGCCAGGGGTTCACTGACCCTACCTGCTTGTCCCAGCTGCCATATAACCTTCTTTGAGCCCTGCTTTTCGTGACTGTTCTGTGGTGGATTATATGGGAGCATTGTCCTGAGGGTGGCAGGAGCTCTCCCTCTGCCTGCAGGTTCTTGGAGGGCTGAGCTAGGTCTCATGCATCATGTGTCCCAGAACCAGGACACAGAGACCCTCCTGATGGGAGCATCTGGAGAATGCTGGGAGGATGGATTTACCAGGTGGGAGGGGACCAGATTTTCATCCCACCCCCCTGCATAGCCACAGGTTCAGGTGTGCTGTCCCTTACTAATGAACCACGTGGTGCCACACTCTCCCCTTTCTGGGTGATATTCCCCAGCTCACAGAATGCAGAATTGTGGGATCAACCAAAGGCTGGGGGGAGAGCAAGGTGGCTCCTCCTGATTGTGCTGGTGTCGGGAGGGAGGCCAGGAATGTGGCCACGCGGCCAGTGAGGAGTGCCAGGGTGCAGGAGTGGACTCCCAAAGTGGACTCCCAAAATCTTCAGCCTGAAACTCTAAGAAAAGTGACCTTGGCCAGACTTGTGGACTCTCACCACAAGTCCTCATTTCATTCTTGCTGCTAGGGTGTTGGTTAAAAAATAAACTGCTTTCTTTGGGTCAATGGAGGGTAATTGATAGGACTCTCAGCCAAGATCATCCTTCTCCTACAAAATGGCGGAAGACATCCAGGCCCTCCAGCTCCTTTCCCTTTTTGGATTCCTAGGATCCACATAGACCCTTTGTTGTCCTTCCCTTGGCTGAGACTGGGAGTTTCATCTCCCTGCGTGAGAGGGTGCCTGGCAGACGTTGCTCAAGTCTGTCTGTGTGCGCCCTGGTCCAGCCACCAGCGCTGCTGGTTTGATACTGGTGACAGTCTGGCTGACTTCAGCTCCTGTCCCCACTCTTCCCAATCCTGTCCTTTTACGGAAGCCAGCGTGTCCTTTAAAAACGTAGATCCAATCGTCTCGTTCCTTTCTCAACACTCTACCTCGGTTTCCCAATCCTCTGAGAATGTTATGAGCTCACTGTGTCCCCCTAAAACTGCCTAGTGAAATCCTCACCCCCAGGACCTTGGAATGTAACTGTCGGTGGAGACCGGGATGCAAGGCAGTGATTAAGTTAGAATGCGGTTCCTAGGATGGCCCTAATCCAAACGACGGGTGTCATCGGAGGCAGAAGGGACTAGGACACTGAGGGAAGGCCTTGCAGAGACACAGGGAGAAGACAGCCATCTATGAGCCAAGGCAAGAGGCCTCCAGATCTAACTCAAATACCTCCTCCATCAGACTTCAGCCTCCTGAACTTGGAGAGAATAAATGTCCATTGCTGAAGCCGCCCCGTCTATGGTATTTGTTAGCCCAAGCTAACTGATACAGGGACTAAAATCCCAACATTCCCATGACCCTCACAGCCTATCCCTGCCTTTCTCTCACCTCACCCCATCGAACTCTGTCCCATGGGCACGGGCTTAGGCCACACTGCCCACCACCACCTCTGCTTCCTGGGTTCCTTCCTTCCCATCTCTGGGCCTTTGCACCTACTCTACCTTGCACCTGCCTTGCTTTTTCTGCTCTTCAAGTTTTTGGATTAAAAGTTACTTCCTAAAAGAGAGGGCTTTCCTGCCTTCAGCCTCACTCTGCCTGAATCAGGGTGTCTTCTCGTGCCCCCCACTTCCGTGCACCTCTTGCCACTGTCATTCTCCATATCTCATTGCTTTTAGGAGGTAAACGTTCCCCATGTTAAGCATTTCTGAAATGATAATGTATTATTGCAATTGACAGCGTGCCAAGTGTGGTCAGCTTTCTGTCTTTCTTAGTGACACAAAAAACTGTGGCAATGCCGAGCATGGTGGCACACACCTGAAATCCCAGCGGCTCAGGAGGCTGAGGCAGGAGGATCACAAGTTCAAAGCCAGCCTCGGCAACTTAACAAGGCCCTAAGCAACTCAGTGAGACCCTGTCTCTACATAAAATGTTTTTAAAAAGGGTTGGGGATTTGGCTAAGTGGTTAAATGCCCCTAGGTTCAATCCCTGGTACCAAAAAAAAAAAAAAAAAAGAAAGAAAATAAAAGTGGCCAATCTGGTGGAGTCATAGCACAAGCTCATTGTGCGTCAGATTATTTGATTCCTCTCTGTTATCCCCCTTAATCTGGTCAGTTCCACAAGGACAGGATTGTTCTTGTTTCCTTCCATGCTGTGTCCCCACTGCATAGCACAGTGCTGGGGATGAAAGTGTAGATCACAATGAGCAAGTGTTGCCCTTATGGACACAATGGTTATCCCTGCAGCCCACCTGGCTGTTGGTCACTCACAGCTTCTGCAGATTAAGATTTACCATTTGAAAGCAATCTCTGACTGTGCGCAGGCCCCTCCAGGGGGAAGACTGGACTATGCCGTGGGGAGTGTGGCCCCTTGCCCCAGCCTTTGGTTCCCTAAGAATGAGAAGGAAGCAGATTTCATCTCTGGAAAATGTCACCCACTTGGAAGGGACCTCCTGAATGAGAAAACTCATTGACAAACTCTTACCCTTAACCTTTTGACAATTATTTATATGTGGCCAGCTGCCCTGGTGTCCTCCGTTGGAAAATTCAGCGGGGCTGATTGTGCAAGGGCCTGCTCCCTGCTTGGCTCGGGGCTCTTTTCCTGCCAGGAGGGAGCGCTGGATCCTGTCTTCCAGGCTCCCTGTTTGCGGGCAGTGCCAACTTTGAAAAACAGGACAGAAACCGAGTTGGTAGAGGGATTTGTGTTTTCAGACATCTAATTCCCCCACACCCCACAAGGAGCAAGCCCTGAAGTCACTTGAGGGCCCAGTTGGTGAGGGGGGAAGGGATACTTGGACAATAAGAAAGTGAGGAGCACATTGTGAAAGATGGCCCTCCTGCCCTCTGGAGGAAGCCACTTTAATGGACAAGTCTCACTGGGACATTCTGAGCATGGCTCCTCTGCCCCTGCCACCTCTAGCCCAGAGTCACCTCTGAGTAGGGGCTGCCCAGCCACTCTTCTGTGTCAGGCCCTGGAGAAATTATGCCTTTCTCTTCACTGGAAAAATAATTCCCATTCTTTCCTTAATCCACAGGCAGCGGCTGTAAATACCTGAGCATGCAAACATCTCCCTGGGGCCCGTGGGGATTAGGCCTGAACCAGCCTGGACCGTGGCGTACACATGGAGGAATGAACCCGGGCCCCTGGTGGGGAAAGGCGCTGCCCAGGGGACTCACAGGGAACAGAGAGAGAGCCTGAGGGGCAAAGCTGACCAGGCCCTTGGGGGCCTCTCCCCTTTGCAGGGAAAATGGTGGCATTGCGTTGCAGGACCTGCTGCCTGCTCTGTTTTCTCTGCCATGAGATTCCCTGGCTTGGAACTTTTTAGAGAATCCCTCACCTGAAGGAAGTTTCCACTCCTTATTCTGGAACTAACCCAACCTCATCTTTCTTGCTCCTGTACTGAAGCAAGGAAGTGTCCCCCCTGTACCTCCGGTTTCTCTGGCGGTTCATTCTTGGCATCGCCCACAGACTGATCACCCAGCTCCTTCCCTCCCGACTCCTGCGGCTCCCAGTTCTTCCTGTCTTTGAGGCACAGTTCGAGTTCAAGTCCCATCTTGCTCAGAAGAACCCTCGTTCATCAAACCACTCATACCTGGGCCCTTGCTGCTAGGGTATCATCTGGCAGGCTGGTGGGTGGGTGAGGCATCACGAGGCAGGGGATGCACTGTGGTGCTGTGGCCCAGGAATCTGGTTGCCAGGTGATGGGCGCCTGGGATCTGCAAGGAGGAAGTGATCCCTGCCCCCTGATTGGGTAGTTTGGGTGATACAGGCTCTCCAAGGAGAGGAGAGCTGTAGATGATGGATAGAGAATGTGAAGGCATGGGGGCTTGGTTAGCAAGAGAAGCCTGGCAAGAATTGGTTAGGAAGTCATTGCCGTGGTCCAGTGAGGCAGGGGAGTGGACCTGGAGAGGAGAGGTGGGAGCGAGGGAACTAAAAGATGCAGCATGGGCATCACCCTGAACTACTGGACATGGGGGGGAGGAAGGGATGATGCCCCTGTTTCAGGTCTGTGAGCCGCCATGCTGGGGGGTGGGGCAGCTCTGGGCAACTGACCAGTGGTGCTACTAGCAGGAATGGCTCCCAGCAGAGCACACATACAGGATTGGGCCTCTCTGAGGTCCATCCTGCCCCGGTTTGGATTAAGAAGCCCCAGCTCCTCTCTCTGGGGATGGCAGGTTCCATCAGGCCTCTCCCTTCTCCAGGTTGGCTGCTTCCTGAAGACCCCACGGTTCCCCATCTGGGTAGTGTGCAGCGAGAGCCACTTCAGCGTCCTCTTCAGCCTGCAGATGGAGCTCCTGTCTGACTGGAAGGCTGAGCGGCACTTTGACCTGTACTATTATGACGGCCTGGCCAACCAGCAGGAGCAGATCCGGCTGACCATCGGTGCGACACCCCCCAACCTGTACCCTAAAGGAGCTTCAAGACCCCTCACAGACACCAGACTTCACATCCCCCCTCAGGATGCTCGAGGACAGTGTAGACTTGGGTGCCAGGACTGGGTGATCAGAGAACAGATCTTAGCAGGGCCCCTCCAGCTGGAGGGATCCAGGGATGACCTTGACCCTTGATAGCATCAAGCATGTAAGGCGAAGTGGAGGCCACATGGGAAGAGCCCCAAACACTTTGCTGACAAGTCTGGATTTATTCTTCAGGCAAGAGGGAGCCATAGGAGGTTTTGTTTGTTTGTTTGTTTTTTGTTTTGTTTTGTTTTTAAGGGAGAGAGAGAATATGAATCTTTTTTTGTAGATGGCTACAACACAATGCCTTTATTTTTATGTGGTGCTGAGAATCGAACCTGGGTCCCGCCCGTCCTAGGCGAGCGCTCTACCGCTGAGCCACAATTCCAGCCCCCATAGGAGGTTTTAGAGCAGGGCATGATTGGATCAGATGTGTTTTTATTAAGAAGATTTTGGTAGCTGAAGTAAGGCACAAAACTGGGATAGAGACTGGACAATGAGAGGCCTGTGAGTTGTCCAGGTGAGAATTTAGGGCCAGCCATGAAGGTGGATCCAGTTGGAATGGAGATGAAGGCATAGGTACTCAGAGGGTCAGGTCCCAAGAAAGTTGTCAACGCTGACCACAGGTTAAATGCAGAGCCCTGGAGTGACATGACTATGCCTCTCTTTCTCCCTCCTCCCCAGATACCACCCAGACCAGCCCCGAGGACAGCCACAATGACTTTGTCCCTCCCCTGGAGCTCTGCATCAGAACCAAGTGAGTCGGGCATGGCTCTGCCTTTTGAGCCTCTTCCTGAATGACCGGGAGGAGTGGTGGTTGGGTGCGTCAGGCCTGCAGGAAAGGAGGAAGGATTTCCAGATGGTTCCAGGCCAGAGGACTGGGGTAGGTGAGACCACTGCAGGCTGGAGAGACCCAGTGCTCTGGGGCTCGGGCGTAACCAGATGTCTTCCCTTGTCACCATGGCCCAAGTGGAGGCATAAGTGACTTGCACTTGAGCAGCCACCTGGCCTGCCGAGTGCTGTCAGGCCTGAAGGAGGAGGGAGAGCTGTTCACTGGGCTGGAGCTGGAGGCTGAATCCAAAGTGGAAGGGGGGATGGCAGGGGCTGGTCCAGGCAGGGTGTGGCAGGAGGTGGCTTGGAGCAGGAGCACCCTCTGCTCCAGGAGGGGGTGGAGAGACAGCCTTGGCCACCATGAACACTGAGCAGAGGTGCTCCTAGCTCAGAGGCAACTAAGCTAGGGACTCCTCCACCCAGCCCTCCTGCGTTTAAGGGGAGGGGAGGGGAAGGCCTAGTTCATGGGGCCCGGTGGAGGCCATGTTCCCTTCCCTCATGAGTTCTCTGAGGGGCCCCAGGGCTGGGGCAGTGCTCTGGAGGGGCCCATGGGTTGTAGCTGTGGGGAACCCCCAGCTCTCTGTGGGTGGCAGGCCCTTGTCAAAGCCTGGGGGTAATGACAGGAGGCCTCAGTGTGCAGAGGGGAGAGCAGCTGGGAGGGAGGAGGTGTGGACGCTAGCTAGGTCCTTCTTCTAGGGAAGCAGCAGACATTGCAGTGGTGATGAGTTCTGGAGCCAGGCTGCCTGGGTCGGACCCCTGGCTCTGCAGCTTGCCGGAGGGGCGCTGTTGACTTCACCTCTCTGTACCTTGCGTTGTCCTCTGTCACATCACGAATGCCCTCTAACGTTCACTCTCAATAGGATTGTCTTAGCCACTCATGATTCGGTGTGGCCTCACGTGGAAACTCCGTTTTCCTGTGACATTGGGGGTAGGGGGTGAGGACACCACCCAGGCCCTGAGCTTCTGACTGCCTGAGGTCCCGATGGCACACCTGCAGCCCAGGGTCTCCGCCCACCTGTGAGAAAGAGAGAGAATGCCACGTGCTCAGAGGGAAGTCAGGAAGGGGAAGTGGGAGGGATGCCCCGTCCATCTGTCCGCTGGTGCCCCCCCACACACTGGGCCAGGGACACAGCATTCTTACAGGGTCATGTGCCGGAGCTTCTTTCATCAGAGGATTAAGGGCACACGCAGGTCACTGTCCTTTCATGTACAAAGCCACTCATTCAGGGTGATGAGAGAAGGGGAAAGGAGATGACCCTGGCCTGGGCACCTTGTACAGAACAGCACAGGAGGCCACAGAACACTCTTCCTGCAGGGGGGACTCAGGGTTCAAACTGCATCCTGGTCATAGCCTCTGCCACCTCCGGACTCTTGGGGCCATTGATGGAGCCTCTATCTGACTGTGTCTCTCTACCCCTCCCATGGCACACCAGCCCCTCCATTGCCTTTCTGGGAAGTAACTCTTCTTTTGCCAAAGGCCGTTCCACTACATGACCACCTGAGTACCCCCCAGTATGGGCCCTGATTGGATTTCTTGGGCTCAGCCCTAATTGGTATTCATTTGAGAATGACTCGGGGTGGTGCCTGTCCCAGATGAAAGGTGGCATGATGTGGAGCTCAGGCCAAGCTCAGAGGATGGGCATGGGCCTTTTCTGTCACCTGCCTCTCTCCTAGGACTTCTTCCCTTCCCACACCAAACTCACAATTGCCCTGTCCTGGTTGACAGATGGGGAAGTTGGAGAGGCTGCTAGCATCAGGGAGTGAGCCTGGGCCTGGGAATGGATGGTTCAGGCTGCAGCTTGGCTCTGCCCTCACCTCTGCTCACAGTCATGGGCTTGGACAAGGTAGAGCTTGGCATCTCTTCCAGAAATGTTTACCAATTCGCATCACAGAGGCAAAATAACCCTATTTATGTAGCACAGAGTCAGGGACACCAGGTCTGGAGACTCTAGTTGTTTCAGACCCCACCCAGCTCCAGGGTGGAACCTAATATCCATTGATGACTCTCCAATTGGAAAGTCTTGCTCCTGAGCAAGGTCTTCAAGCTTCAGAGTCAGCAGAATTCTCTGGAGAATGAGTAAAAACACAGATCTCTGGGCCCTCCAGTGTCTGGCTTGCATGACATACTAGGCCAGGGGAACCTTCTTCCCAATACCAGTTTTCTTCCTGTTTTACGTCCCCATTGTGACCCGCCATGATGGATCCACTGGGCCATGATGAGATCTTTCCTTTTTTTTCCTAGTAATTCCTAGAAAATTTCCTAGTAATTCCTAGAAACACTGAGTGGTGAGTGAAGAGTAGGTTCCTAGGTCCCCTGCCCCTCTACCCATCAGATAACTTGCTGCTATGATGGAAGACAGCAGGCTGGGTCTTCTGGAATCTTATTCCGAAGGGGTATATTACAAAGCCTTTGAGTTTTGTTTTCATCCCAGATTCTCAAATTGCTCAAAGGAGAAATTGGGGAAAGTGCCTCCTATGTCACTGTGAGGACCTGCTGGAATGGGTCTTGTCTTTGGGGCTGGCTGGAGGGACTCCTGCTGCCTGTAGGCAAACCCACCCCACAAAGTGGGTATACGTGGTGCCATGCTTTTGCTCAGTATCTCTAAGGCCAGCATCTGAAAGCTCATGGCTGTCCTGTCTGTCCTGCTGATGGGTTGGGTAGACAGACAGACCACCTGGTGGGCCGATAGGTTCCTCCTCCTGTTACTTCAGCCCTGGGAACCTCTAGGTTGGAAGAAACGGCTGGATAAGAATTGATTCCTGCTCTTGGAGGATTCATAGTTAAATGGAAGTCAAGTTCAACATCAGTTCTGCTCTAATCCAGAGGAAGATGCACCACCCACTCTTAAACCCAGCTCTGCTGCCCTGCAAAAAGCCCCGACTCACAAATGACCCGAAAAGAATACATCACCCAGCTGGCCATCTAGCAACTTCCTGGAATCTACGGAAATGTCCTTGGATACCCTCTGATATAGACAGAGAAGTGGGGTCTCCAGAATGGAGGTCTGTGTCCCAGCCACACTTCAATCATGAACAACTCAGTGTCCCAGCCCAGTGGAAGGTCACTGAGCGGGCAGTGTGTCCTCCCACCACCTGGCTCTGTTGCCATGGAGACATTGCACAAGCCCAGACTGCTGTGTTTGCCTTCGGAGAAGAGCGTCCTAATTAGAACCATCCCTGGGTTCCCATGCTGTCGCTGCTCTTTGGCATGATGCATGTCTCCACCTCAGAAATTCTCGTTATCTTTGCTGTGTCTAGAATGTGGGACATTGCTGTCCCCTCCACCTGCTGTTCTCCAACCATGACAGCAAACCTGACTCATTTAGGGTCATTTCCAAACAAGACAACATGGTGACCTCTCTCATGCTTCCATCCTCTCTGGAGTGAGAGAAAATGAAATAATTGTCAGCTGTCCCGAGAGAAAAGGAAAGAACTCACACTGGGCTGGGGCTGGAGCCCACATGTGTCTCTCTGGAGGCTCAGACATGAAATTGAAAATGGAATTACAGCTGGAATCCATGCCCTTGAGGGCCTGGAGCAGAGCACCCACCTCCGTCAGTGGCCCCTCCATCCACTGAGGAGCCCTGGCTTCTATCTTCATGCTGACACCCTTGCCTGAGTCCCTGTTCACAGCACCTCTAACCCATAGGAGGAACACTCCCTGGGGTTCCCACTGCTCCATTGTCACACCAAGTACCATCTGATACCCTGCTGCCTGCACATATCCACCCTGCCCTGTTTCCTGGCCTCAGTTTTCCCACCTGTCAATCATGTCAGAATCCCTTCCCGGAGCTGTTATGAGGTTGAGGGAAGAACTCTAGAAGCACTCCCTCTCCTTTGGAGACCACAAGGGGCTCTACACATGTCAGGGAGGCAGAAAGATCAGGTAGTGGTAAGTAGGGCAAGGACCTGGGAAGAGGCGAGAGCAGGGGACAAGGGAGTTGGCAGCGGGCCGTGGGTAGGGTTTTGTGAGCACTTAGATCAAAGGGAAGGAGAGTGAAGTGAATGAAGACCCAGGTTCCCTGGTGGGTGCCGTGGGGGGCAGTGGGCTGCAGAGCAGGTGTCCAAGAGGAGCAGCGGGTATGGATGGGGCATCCTTGTGCCATAGTAGCCCTGGGATGGGTGAGACCAGCTCTGTCCTGGGTCTGATCCTGGGGAAAAGGGGTCCCCAGGTAACCTGGCAGCCAGAGGAATTCTCAATTTGATCCTGCAAGGGAGCAGGTTGGGGAAGAGGATGGCCGTTCCAGGCAGAGGGTGGAGCACAGGCCAAGGTTCACAGGTGAGCAATATCCCAAGTAGCTCATTCTAGAACCTTCTTTGGTTTCAAATGGCTAAAGCACAGGAATATAAACTTGCACACAGGCCTTGTATCTCCATCAGTCAGGAGCTTTGAAAGCAGGCCTGCTCTCTCCTTGTGGATCTTATTAGGTATCTTTCCCCCAGTGAAATCCATCAGTTTTATCAATACTGAGAATCTGTGAGGGCAGGTAACGAACCCTCTGTTTGGAGGATTAACCCTGGGAAGGAAAGGGCCTCATTTGTAGCCACGACATGACCCTCTCTGTGATGCTGGGTCCACCTAAGCTCCAGGGACCGTGACATTTCCACCAAACTCAACCTTGAAGCAGGTGGTCCTCAACAGAGTGATTTGGCAAAGTTTGGGGGTGTTTTTGTAGTTGTCACATCCAGGGACAATGCATGGACTGATCCCCACAATAAAGAATTGTCCAGCTCAGATGCTCAAAGTGCCGAGGTTGAGAAACCCTGCTCTAAGCTGTCATGCTGTCAGCCACCTCCAGAATTAGCGCTGGTGAGCGAGCCCTGGCTCTGATTCTGCCTCTTCTGCTGTGCGCGCAGACTCCTTTCCTCCCCCTTCTCCATCATCCCTGATTGCTGTTGGTTGCATAGGAAGAGCTTTTCTTCCTTGTCCTTGTCATTGATTCATAGACATTCAGAACAACATCTGCCGTATCTCAGCCCTTTCAATTTTTAAAGACGTCTTTGATTTTCCGCTATCATTGCAAACTGCTTCTCTCTAGTGCTATTTCCTGCCTTTACACCTGTTGGCTAGGCTGGGAAGATTAGTTACCTCTGTAAATAGTCTCAAAACCAAATACAAATCCAACAATCTGACAGTCAGGCTTAGTGACTGATGTGACATGAATGTTTTCTAGGGGTAGATAAGAATACTCACCCTGCAGTCATACTTATAACTGCACATTTTGCCAAGATCCAAGAGGTTTAAGGACTCTTGGGAGGAACTTGGGTTTGCCTGCAGAGTGGGTAGGGATGGAGGGCGATATCAGTGAGGACCTTGAGGACAAGGCTGAAGGCAAGAATGTCATTCTCCTTTCTGCCTCCCTTCTGCCACCCTCTGGGGATCTAGATTCAGGAGTGTTCCTAGAGCCTGAGTCTTCTATGCTTACTTACAAATCTTAATTGAACAATAAAAGCTTTCTAATGATATACTTCAAAACTGCAAAGACAATCAACAGGAACAGTTGAACAACTGAACGTCTCAAATAGCAGAGTGGAATCCATTAAACCCTGCATTATGTTGCTGTAGATGGCTGAAGTACCATTAAAACAGATGTAAGAGATCAGCCCAGTCCTCAGGAACCTGAGGATCAGCATGAAGCCTTCCCCGGCTGTCTTACCTCTGGTACCTGCTCAGTTGTGCAAGTCAGAGCAGTGGCCATTGTCCCTGCTAGGTGGACTCATATTAACTCCCCTGGAACATCATCAGACTCCAACCCCAGGTAGCACCAGCAGCAGGCACTCACCACCCAGAAGCAGTCTCACTTTTCCAAGCCATGTCAAGTTGTCTCCAAATACAGTCCCAGGGTCTCTTCTTCAGGCAGTGAAGATGAATGCTCTGATGCATAGCTCAGCCCCAAAGTACCTGATAGATTCCTCTGGATCTGTCTGACACGTGCAGAAGCTCAAGAACTAGTCTAAAGCACCTGGAGACCACACAGTCTCTTAATTCTGCCTGAGAAAGAAAAGAGAAGGGAATTCAATGGAAGACTAGGTTATGTGATAAAGATGGAGGATGTTGAGTCTATGATGAATCATTACTAATAGTCATTCTTTGGTGTCTACAGAGGTTCAGTTCCAGGACCCCTTGAGGATACCAAAATCAAAGGATGCTGGAGTCCTTTCTAAAAAGTGATAAAGTATTTGTATACACATCCTCCTGTATCCTTTAAATCATCTTTAGGTGACTTATAATACTAATACAATGTTAATGCCATTTATATAGTTGTCGTATTGTACTGTTTATGTATTAATTAAAAGATAAAGAAAGGTTTGTACATGCAAGGCAAAATGCAATTTCCTTCCTTCCTTCCTTCCTTCTTTCCTTTCTTCCTTTCTTCCTTCCTTCCTTCCTTTCCTCCTCCTCCTCCTCCTTCTTCTTTTATTTATGTACCAGGAATTGAACCCAGGAGCACTTAACCACTGAGCCACAACCTCAGCCCTTTTTATTTTTCATTTTGAGACAGAATAATTCTAACTTGTTTAGGATCTTGCTAAGTTGCTGAGGCTGGCTTTTGAACTTGGGATCCTCCTGCCTCAGCCTCCCAAACCACTGTGATTACAGGCATGTGCCAGCTGTTTTTTTCTTTCTTTTTTTTTCTTTTTCTTCCCTCTTCTTCCACTCCTCCTCCTCCTCCTCCTCTTCTTCTCCTCCTCCTTCTTCTCTTTCCCACCCCTCCTCCTCTTTCTTTGATCCTGGTTGGTTGAATCTGCGGATATGGAAACTATGGATGAAGAAGACAACTGCACTGTCCCCGCCCAGTGCTCTCAGGCATTCTGTTGGGAAACACAACAGAGTGACAGTGTTACTTAGAGAGAACCTGCTTGCTCCCTGACTGCAGTTTCATTCTTAGGGACACTAAACTTTTCCAGGCAGGTATACAATTTCATAATTGCAGTAAGAGAGATGGCTTTCCTTTCTTCCTTCTCCATGGTGGTTAGGATTTTTACTTTAATCCTGATAGCTAGTTCTGCACAGGTGCCTCTACTGGGCCACTATTCAGCACCACTAGAAAGCAGCTGGGTCCAGATGTACACAGATCACTTACATCAGCCGAGGCCAGAGTGCCAGGCACCAAGTCATTCCTGTAGCAGGAATGAATGAGTCACCTGCCCTCTGTCTTCTTCATCACTCCCCAAGGTCCTGGGTGTATTTTAGGTTTTGAAAGCAACATTTCAGCTCCTTCCCCAAGCTCTACACTTTAGAAAGCATTTATAAATCCCAGTCTCCCACTTGGAAGCCCAGCACTGCTGTGGAGCTATGCAACCTCGGTGGCCTGGTTCATACAGTCTTAGGTTCTGCATATATAGAAAATACCCAAAGCCAGACTGACATAAATTCTCCATCTGCTGGAAATATGATTCTTCTTGAGTTATTTCAGAAGATCAGCATCATGAATTAAAATCAAGTGTTAGGAAATTTTATTCTCTCCTCTATAATAATTTTTATGTTGGAACTGAACTACTATTAAATTGTTTCTCACCCTGGACTCTAGTTTAATTCTACTTGGTGCTTCTTAGGCTTCATAAAGCACATTTAAAAAAAAAAATCTGTTATGTTCCTGTGGTGCTCCTCACCCTTCCCAAGCTTCCTGTGGCTCTTAGAGGAACTTCCAGAATCCTTACAAGGCTCTGCTGGGTCCCCGGTCCCCTCTTAGACCTCTCTCCCATCTCTCTGGGTTTCGGTCACTGGGACCCTCCTGTACTTTGGACATCCCAGGCTACCTCCATATCTAAGTCTGCACAGGTGCCTCTACTGGGTCACCATCTGGCACCACTGGAAAGCAGCTGGGTCCAGATGTGCACGGATCACATCAGCAGAGGCCGGAGTGCCAGGCACCAAGTCAGCCATAGCAGGAATGAATGAGTCACTTGCCCTCTGTCTTTTCCATTGCTCCCCAGGGTCCCAGGTGTATGGGTGTATGTGTGCTTTGTAAAGGTATGAGGGGTGCTGGCCGTAGCACACCCCTGTAATCCCAATGGCTCGCCTATAATCCCAGTGGCTCGGGAGGCTGAGGCAGGAGGATCGCGGGTTCAAAGCCAGCCTCAGCAACAAGGAGGCACTAAGCAACTCAGTGAGACCCTGTCTCTAAATAAAATACAAAAAAGGGCTGCGGATATGGCTCAGTGGTCAAGTGCCTCTGAGTTCAATCCCTAGTATTCCCCCACCCCAAAAAAGAACCCAGTAAGGGTATATGGGCTGTGTGTGAGTGTGGAGGGGCAAGGTGGGCAGGGTGGAACTGGAAATTCTGAAAGCCTTTAAGACAAAACAGGACAGGGCTCCTGCCAGGGCCCCTGCAGCTCTAACTCTCTTTCTCTGATTGATCCATCTGTAGGTGGAAGGGGGCATCCGTGGACTGGAACGGCTCAGAGCCCATCCTGTGACCCTTGGATGCATCTAAAGCCTGTGGCTCCACTTCTCATCACTGGGGTGACTCCTGAGACCTACCTGGGCCTCAGCGGCAAGTCTCTGAGAAGAGCGTCACCCCCACCCAGGCCAGCATGGCTATGGAAGCATACAGGGCCTCTTGCCCCTTCTGTGAAGGGCTGCCCAGGACTGTGAGACAGGACAGTGTGCTGCTGAGTTGCCTCCCAGCTGACTGTGACTGCCAAGGACAGGAAGGAGGCCACCAGTGGCTCCGCTGCCTTTTCACTCCTCTCTGGTTTCCCACTGGGTCACCCCTTGCCAAGGCCTCTGACGAGGGTGGCTCTGGGGACCCTGGTTATTTCTGGTAATTGGTTTTCTATAAAGCAAGTATCCAGCCCATGCCGAGGGCCAAGACTCCTCTATTCTGTGCGTGTGAAGGGAGCACAAGGTCGGGCTGTGATCCTCATGGGGATGGGAGGGGATGGTGGAGGCCCTCCTGGGTATCGTCTCCTATCAGAATTCTCTAGGATGGGCAATGCCCTCTGCTCCAAGCTGTCCAGTCTGCTCTCTCCTGTCTTCCTCTTGATCAACACAGTCCAAGGCATCAGGCTACATAGACTGTGCTGCCAGGAACGGCCTAGACCCCAGGGACCCCATTCCAGGGCATATCTAGATAGTCCAAGAGGCTCCATGAGGATGGGTGGGCCTGTGGAGGCTGGGCCTGGTCTAGTGGATGTGGGAAAAAGAGCTGTCCAGGAAGGGGTCCGTGGAGCTAATGGGATGGGGACACTCAGAGGAACCGGGCGTGGTCCCCTATGTGGCTATAGGGAAACATGTTGGGGCAGAACTGATTGAGTGTGTGGGTAAGGAGAGTTTGGAGCCCCTCACATTCCAGAGCAAAGATGGAGTGGCTGGATGGGAAGAATGCCATCCTCGCTAGTGAAGAGAAGCAGTTGGGTCTGAGCCTTGTTATTCCATGTATATCCCAAGGGCTTCACAGAGGAATGTGAGAGAATGTAGAACTGCAATGGGAGACTGGCAAGGAAGCTGGGGGACAGAGAGGGCCGAGTTGTGTCAGAACCAGAGTCGGGCACTGCTCTGTGACGGGTCATAAGAACCGGGTGGAGTTAAGGGGCCCAGAGGCACAGCACAAGCCCCCAGGAGTTCCTGTCACATGGCTGTCCTCTTGAGAAACTAGGAACAACATAATGACAAAGCCCGCCTGGAGCCGCCCCATCCCTGTATCTGACCCTGTCTGAGCCCAGCGAGCACCTTAGCTGTCTCTCTAGGCCATGCAGAGGTAGGTGTTTCCACATGGGGACCAGGAGGCACATTCCTACTGTCTGCTGTGGCCCAGAGAGAGGGCTAGGAGAGTTGCGAACACTGGACAGCAGCCTGTCCCCAGCCGCTGTGTGCCCCGACGGGGCTTAGGACACAGGCTGGTCTGGGGCTGTGTCCCTCTGCAGTGCTGGCTAAAAGGAGACCCCTTTGATTTGGGGAGCCAGGAATGAGACTGGCATTTGGTGGTGACAGCTACAGAGTTTGTCTTGTGTTCCTGTGGATGGGGCACGTGCTGTGGCCTCGCTGTCAGTCTTTGGGGGAGAGGCAGGGAGGGGTCAGCCAGGCCAAAAGGAAGTGGGAGGGCAGGGACGGCTTTGTTCAGGCTGTGCAGAGGCCCCAGAGGGGTTTGCTATGTAAACGGCAGCAGCTATTCCCAGCAGGTTTCCAGCAGAAATGCTTCCTATATGTCCCGGCAATGTTTGTGCCATTATTTTCCTTGGCCAGGGATGGGCTGCTCCAGCTGAGCACCCGGGCTCAGGAAGCCAATTTCCCTGCGGCCGTCTTATTTATCAACCTGGGGAGGAAAAGTGTGTATTTTCAATGAAACTCACTTAACCTCCTGGCCAGGGTCTCCTTGGCAGGGCTACAGAAAACAAACTGTTCCCAGCATTGCTTGAAAAATTCAGTTGCAACAAAGTACAAAGCAATGACTTTTCTAGAAGCCTACATGCAGGTGTGCTAAAGCGTGCTGTGTGCCCCCTGGAATGGAAAGTAAGCAGAGCCTAGCACCTCCTTCTAGAAGCTACAACGAATCCACAGTATCACTACCAAACACGCAGGTACATGCCACCCCTCCTCACCTCTAGGCATGCTCTATTTGGGGTGTATTGTTTTCTAGGGACATTGTGAGTAGGCTTTGGAGGGGCAGATTATATTAAAATCTTTGCATTCATGGACATATTCATTAAAGGTCCATAGCCTCCATTTTGGCCTTGAACTTGGAATTAAAGTATCCAGCTACCCTCCAGAAATGTTAAGAACCATATCCTAGAGTTGATTGGCTTTCCAAGGGCCAGTCCCAGGCTCAGCTACTCCATCTCTACCGCCCACGCACTAGGGACCAGTGTATTGAACATGCTGACCTCAGAGTACCACCAGAAAGTGGTTTTATTCTAATTACTTCCCAATGTATTCTCTCTTTCTCTTCACTGTTTCTTGGTCTCTGGAAGGTATATAGCAGGCCATCATGAACAGTAAGGGACCCGTCTACCCGACATTTAATTCCAAACTCTCCTCAATATGAAGATCTCCCTCACCCTGTGGCAGTCATCTGGGACAGGAAGTTGTGGCTGCTTGGACACTTTCTCACCTTGCCCCAGGATTCCTCCCAGATCCCTAGCAGCCTCTAATAAAGACAAAGCACCAGATCCTGGGAGCTTCCTGCTGGGAAAAAGGTCAAGGAAGAAGTTTTCACCTGGGTGGTGCAGCTGTACTGGGTGCTGCCCTGTGTCTGCTGGCACGCACATAAACAGTGCTGGTTCCATTTTTTCTAAAGGGACCTTCCATGCTAGCGATCTCTCTTGAGCCGGGGCACAGGGGTCATCTTCCACCTGCTGCTTATGGTAGATTCTCTGCAAGGGACAGCCTCCTGTCTATCCTCTTTGTAAGACACCCAAGTCTCCCTTCTGCAGGATCCACATTTGGACCATGCAAAGCCCTGGCACATCTCTGATCCCTGCACTCTGTAGGCTGGACCTTTCCCCGCTGGACCCTGTTGTATGCTAGGTGCCTGTCAGGAGCAGCGCCATCTTGGCTTCTCCCCTCACCCTTTCCCAGATGAGGCAGCCACCATTTTTGCAAGAACATCTCACATTCCATGGGAGCTCAGTAAAGTTTCCAAGCAATTCTCTTGAAGCTTCCCTCACTTGGCTTTAGGAGGTGAGATGTACCTCCCTTGTCCCCATAGCTGGAGAAGGGGCCCAACACACCGAGGCTTCTCTCCAGAGAATTCCTCACTAGCTGCAGGCCCTGCCAGCCAATAGTGTCTTCACCTTCCTCATGGCTGGGAGGTGTTCCACACAGAGCCAGCACAGGCAAAAAGAGGAGTTTCCAGAAGAAAGACAAATATTCCCTGGGGGTCAGAGCTGGGCCAGGGCTTAGGGGATGTCCCAAGACAGGGGTGCATTCAGATTCCACCTTACTGCTCCCCAGAGTCTGCAAGTCTGAGCTCCAGGGGAAGACAGGGACAGAGGCAGGACCCAGACCATCCACAGCACCAGCCCTGGAGGAAGGGCTGTGGGGTCCCAGGCTCTAGTGAGGGCTGGGGAGTGAAGGGATGTGGCTACCACAGGTCCTCAGCTCTGCAAGCAGGTGATGGTGCTGGAAGACCCTTCTAGTCTGCTCTGCACTCTAGTTTCACCAAAGTGTGGTCCTTAGAGCAGCAGCAGCATCACTGCCTAGAGCTTCTTAAAAAGGCAGCCTCTCAGGCTCCACCCCGGGGCCTAGGGAGTCAGAATTGGCATTTTAACGAAATCAGTTGAATTAGGGTCAAGCTTAAGAAACTCGGCTCTAGGGCTTGTGATTTTCATGAAGTACAGCAGGACGCACCAGAGAGGTGCCTTGTAGGCACGCCAGCAAGAAGCCACACCAAGAGGGGGTCGGGACTAGCTAGATCCACCACTTCTACTGCGTGGCCTTGAGTACTCCAAGGAAGCTCCTCCTGGCCTCGGTCACCTCATCTGTGAGGACGCAACCTCACAGGGTTGTCGTAAGGATGAAGTGAGTTAATACATTGTGAAGCGCTTAGCGCAAGGCCTGGCATGTCACAAGGACTCAATAAATGTTTGCTGTCAGTCTTTCCAGTGGGGGTGGAAACTCCTTGGCAGAGGTTGCATCTAGTCTGGCCCTTGAAGGACAAGTGGAGAACTGGAGAGAAGAACAGTCCAGTGGGAAGGAACAGTGAGAGCGGAGAGGTGATGTCCATGATGTCTGCGAATCTCATCCTGGGCGAGCAGAGAGTGGGAGACTTGGAGGACCAGGAGTCCGGCAGAGGGCAGGTGCAGGGCCTAGATGGTGGATGGGAGTGGAACGTTTTCTAGAGAGGAGACCTGTTCATAGCTCTGCTTCAGACCTGGCAGAGGAGGGACACACAGGGGCAGAGTCAGGGAGTGGATTGAGGGGCTACTGTGTCCACCCAGGAAGGCAGCATAAGGTGACAGGTGGGGAAAGGATGCAAGAGAAAAATGGCCCATGGCCTTTGCCACCCTGTGGATGATCCTTACAAGGCCACGGAGACCTTAGAGCATCCAAAACATTGCCGGAGGCCATCAGGCTGCCAAGTCTCTTTGCAGGTATTTCCACTTACCAGAGTCCTCCCTACTCCCGAATCATGCCCTAACCCTCGTGGGGCTGTGGGAGCTGAAGTTACCAGGCAAAAATGCCAGGCATTTGTGATAATGGAGATTGCTTAATGCAGACTCCAGGGTGAGGGGGTGGGCTGGCTGGAAGGCGGGCAGTGGGCAGGCAGACTGCCCATAGCCAGACAGAACCCTGCCGGGGTCTGCGTAGTAGGCAGGTATGTCTGCACTTAGCAGCCTCTTAGGCACACAGAGGGCTCAGGACCCCACCAAGCAGGCTGGTAGCTCCGGGGTTCCTGAAACCTGAAGGCTGCCTTTCCCTTCATGCTCCTCATGGTGTTTTATTCCACTCCCTGCCCGCATACGCAGTTACCCATTCTGTATCCTCTTCCAAGGAAGTCACCGAGGGCCTTATCTACAGATGGGGAAACTGAGGCCCAAGCAGAAATTCCTACTTAAGAGCCCTCCTGGAGCATTTTTCTTTCACTGGGGTCTTTTGGAAACCCGTCTACCACACGGTCTTTGGACCTGAGGGATAAATCTGGTGGGGGACCAGAGGTGGCTGCCAGTCCTTCTTCCTGCTTCTGCTGCAGCCGTACTTGGTCTACACCCACCCCAGATCACAGCAGCGGCTTCCCTAGTGGGTGCTTTGCTGCTGAAGGCTTCCTTGATGTTCTTGGCTGCCCCTGCCCTCTGGCTCCCACGTCCATCCCACAGGCCCAGCTGCGAGCCCCTCCTTCGGGAAGTCCTCCCGGATCACTCCGCCACAAAGCTAAGCTCCACCCTCTGAGCGCCTACAGGATGGTTGGCTCCTCTAGCAGCATGGCAGATCCTGGTTGGTGGGTGTTGACCTCCGGTCACAGACGCCCCCTGTTGTCACACATACACCAACACACAGGCACACACCTCTGTGCAGCAGTTTCCTTCTTCCTGGGCTCAGGGATCCTCCCTCCCCCCTCCCCTCAGGTACCTGTCCCACCTGGGATGAAGCCCAAGGTTCACACTGCCCCCTGGAAGGAAGCCCCTCCCCTGCCCTGTCCCACTGCCCGCCTCCAGGCTGACAGCCTCAGTCCCTGAGTGTCTGTGGGAGGCGCTGCCTGAGGTCTCCAAACCGTTGGTTCCGGGTGTGGTTTTGAGATTAAACCTGGCGCCTTTCCTGTGGCCCTTGATAAGGGTGATCCTGGGTGCTTATCAGGCGTTTTCCGTTTTAGGGCCTTTTGACGTCTGTCAAAAGACCCTCCCTGTTGCGGAGCCTTCAGAGTTCTCAGTGATAAGCACAGCAGTCGGCCACCTCCCTGTGGCCCGCTCCCTCTGGGGATACTTGAGACACTTGTTGTCAACACCATCCCCGGGGACCTGCCCTCTCTGCCCCAGCGCAGGCACTGAGCCTGGGGTGCTATTAATGATTACATCAGGACAGTTGTGTAAACAGCAACTGCGGTGCCCGAGTCTAAAGAAGGATTGTTCAAGTATTGATTGGCCTCCCAGCCCCCTGTCCCACAAGCTTCTGACGCAGATGATTCTTGGATTTATTTGGGGCGTAGAGCTCAGAAGAAGGGACCCAGCATGGGCTGGAGCAGTCAGGGAGGCTTCTGGGCAGGGAAAAGATTTAGGCCCAACCCTAAGGAGAGGAGTGGGGAGGAGGGGCAGAGGGCACTCCAGGTGGGATGGACAGGGGCATGACTCTCAGGGGAAGGGGACCTGGGGCGCCTGGGAGTCACGGGAAGATTAAAGTTGTAGGACTGAATCTTGAAGGGCCGAAGAGCTTGAACTTCCTCCTGGGAGCACTGGGGAGCCATAGAGGGCTTCAGAGCAGAGCAGTGGTGGATCCTAGTGTTTTCTGAAGACTGAATAGCCACAATGTGGAGGGGAGATCAGAGGGGAGATGCTGGGGCCATGGAGAGGAGGAGCAGGTGGGAGATACCCCGGTTTGAGTGATCCAGGAAGGTGGGAGAACTGGTCTCGGATCCCCCCAGTCTCCCTGCTTCCCAGCAGGCTGAGCTGGGCCTCCAGCAGCTGGTCCCTCTTTCTGCTCCTCTGTCAACACAGGGAGCTGCAGCTCTCTGAGACCAGCCGACACAACCTCCCTGCCTCATGATGAAGGTTTCCTCCATCCTCTGGCCTTGGCAGACCATGAAGGAGGGGCCTGAATGCGAGGAAGTGCCAGTCCTTTGTTCTGGCTCCGGCCATGGCTGGACCTGTTGCCCATTGTTTTCCATGCAGTTGGTGACCTTGGGCATTTGGATTGGACCGTCTTGCTCCCTTGGGCCACTGCCGACTGCACCGTGGAAGACAGCCAGGCTGGCAGGATAGTTTTCAGTCCCTTGGTGGCCTTGGGTAGGGTCTCTTCCCATGGGGAGACTCAGTGTCTTCAGGGTCTGGGACCCCATCTCTGGCCATATGGGGGTTCCAGGGGGCATTATGAAAGTGCTCATCTCCTGGGGACCCAGGAATCTCTACCAGGCAGGAAAACGAGCTCCCAGCCTTCAGACACATAGATCCTCCATCCTGCAGCCTGGCCCACCTGGGCCTGTGGGTCACAGACCCGAGCCTGTCTGTCTGCTGTGGTCACTTGGGGGCTTAGGGGGGATTCTTGCTTCACCTGTGTGCTGTTAGAAAAAAAGAATGTGTTTATGAGCTGGTCCCTGGAATTTGACCTTTGTTCCTGTATTGTGTCCCCCAAATTACAAAGCAAATGGGCAAAATGTCCTTTCTGGGCCTCAGTTTCCCCATCTGTAAAATAACAGTAATAATAGTAGACACCTTATAAAGCCAGGGTGAGGATGAAGAACAGGACTTGGCACCTACTACGTGCCCAAGAGAGGGTGAATCCTGTCCTGAGACCGGCTGAGAGAGTGCTGGGGCTGGGGCAGCTCAGCCTCACTGAGACCCAAGAAGTGTGTCTAAGAAGGGTGACCATGTGGGAGGCTGGGATGGAGTGAGGCCCACTGGACCTCACCCACTGTTGGCTGACCCCTGGAGACTGACCCACCCCTAGAGCTCCCCAAACCCTCATCTGAATAGCAAGTTCCTCCTCTCCCTTTCCCAACTCACACCAGCCCCACCTCTGCTCCTGGGCCACCCTCTGGTTCTCCCTGACCCTATGCTTTAGGTGATGGGACAAGGTGGCCTTATGTCTCAAGGTGGCCTTATCCCTCACTGTGACCACTGTGACCACTCAGAGATGGACCCTGGGGGCAGCAGTGGAAGCATGTATGCAGCCTCTAGAGGGCTGGCACTCAAACTTCCCTGGTGACACAGGAGGAAAGTGAATCTCAGAGAGCCCGGGTAGTCACCCAGGGCCTGGGGCGAACAGGTGGCAGGTGCTTCCTCTGGGCTCCCCTGCGTCCTGGAAGATTTGCTGAGGTTCTGGAAGGTCTCGATACAGGGCGGGACTTCCTACGGCCCCGCCTCCCCTATCTTCCCTTATTTCCTGAGGGCCTCTGGAAATATCTGGAGTGTCTTGGTTTCTATACCCACAAGCTATTGTGTAGGAGCCCAGCCTTTCCTTCAATTCAGCCGTCTCCCCGAGGGTGAGCACCCAGAAGGAGTGATGGATCGGCACCCCTGTCTGTCCCACCCAGAAAGAAGCTGGCCTGGCCAACTGAGGTGCCGCCTTCCAGCTGCAGGGCTGCCTGTGAACCCCTTTCCTCTTGTCCCCCAAAATCATTGCAGAGAATACCAAGGGCTTTTTCCATCTTCCTGGTTAAGGCAGGCACACCTTGGATTTATTTGTCTAATGATTTTCCATTTCCTTTTCTGGAAAACCATCAGGATCATGCTGCTTTTACCACAAGGAGGCTGGGAAGAGAGGGGCACCTCCCTGGGAAGATGTGGCAGGGAAGGCCCGGAACCCAGGCTTGGGGACCCAGCTGTGTTCAGCCTGCACTCCGTCAGGCCACTTGTCATCCAATGTACCTGTGATACGAGTGAGGAACCCCGGCTGGGGTGGTGACTTCCCTAAGGCCCCTTAGTGTTTGGTTTCCCAGGTCTGTCCTCTCCCTGTCCTGCCGTGGCTGTGTCCACTCTTACCATCAGAGGCCTCCTCATAGCCTGAGCCACGGCTTCCACTCCAGCTCCCACTGGGACTGGCCTGGGTTAGGTGGGGGGCTCCCTGGAGGCTGAAACTACATCATTGCTCCAAGGCAGACCCAGGCGTCCTCCTCTGCCCAGACCAGAGAAGGGGGAGCAGAGACTGCCCATGGCTCTGCTTCAGGTGGGGAGAGGAATCAGACTCACACCGGACATCCGGGGAGCACAGGATGGCGAGAGGGCCTGCCATCTTCCTTCCACGACTCTCTCCCTAAGGGTCAGAGCTGGCCACGGGGAGAGGGGCACTGAGGGAGACTCCCCTGCCCCTGCCCTTGCCATGGCTTGGAACCCCTGCCATGCCACCCCCCCCCCCATTCCCTCCTGCCTGGACCTTCCTCTCCCCAAACCTCCTCCCTTCCTTTACATAAACAGACCTGTATGCCACATGCCCTCCTCCAAGAAGCCTTTCCTGATTACTGGGAAAAGGTGGGGCTCTTCCGTTGCCCACAAATCTACCACACCTCTTCCTGTGGCTTAGACCTGGGTCCCAGATGCCCCCTGATCCCCCCAGAACTGCATGGTGGGGCACCCAGTAGCAGGTTTTCATCATTGGCAGGGACACTTGAGCCCGTTGGCATCTGAGTCAGTAAGAGATGGCAGGACGGCCCCCAGGCTGGGCACCAGAGGCCTGGTGTTATCGGAACCGTGACTGTACATCAGCCATGCACCCTACTCAAGTCTGAACCCTTCCCATAGAAAACCCTCCTGTGCTCCTAAAACGACCGACAGGCTTTCCAACTCTCCTGGCAGAAGTTCTGCCACGTCGATTCCCTGGACAGCCAGAATCAGGAAAAGCCTTTCTACTCGGGACAGGCAGCTGTCTGTCATCTTGGAGGAAGAGCTAGTGAATGCCTCTTTCTTGCTGTGGCTCTCAGGAAGCTCAGGTGGAAAGTGATGCTCAGTGGCCATCTCTGTACCAGGAGTAGCTTCCTTTCTCTCTTTTGTTTTCACTAGACTGTGACTCACCCCTTATGGTCTCTTATGGCGCAAAGTGTGGTGCAGAGACCAGCAGCAGCAGCAGCAGCAGCACCCAAGATTGTTAGAAATGCAGAATTCTTAGATGTTACTGAGACTTAATGAATCAGAGACTTCAGGGAATTTAAGTTTCTATAAATGTCTGAGGAGCACGGGAGAAATCCTCAGATGCCTTGGGAACAGAGGCGAAAGGTCCATCCTGATGCCTCCCCTCTTCCTCCCCTGACTCTCTGACCCAAGGCTTGAACTCACCCCTTCCAAACCAGCCCTTTCTCTTACTGGGCCCCGATCTCCGGCAGGTCAGGTCACTGAGGAGTGTGGGACTTGTGCCCTCTTTGTGTTATTTTCTGGAAGGATGATGGTGGCCATGTGTCCCAGGTCAGGGGATTCTCCAGGAGCTGCCTGTCTACCTCCTCGAGGACTAAGGTCACACTTCTCCAGTGCCACTGGGGCAGGATCACCATGCCATGCCATACCATGCCATGCTGGGGCCCTGCACTGCCACCAGGGTGAAGCAGGAACAGGTAAGCCCCAAAGACCTGCAGTGGTCCTCCTGAGAAGTTGTCCCCCCAAGGGGATGGGCCCTCGGGTCCCTGCTTCTGCTCCAAAGAGCCGTCACTAGACGGAGGGTGTGGAACACTGGGAAAAGTGGCAGCCCTGCTGGGAAGTGACATGGGGGGATGACCCTCTAACCGTCAGCACTGTACTACAAGGGGATAGGTGGCCTGAAAAGATGTCACTGCCAGGGGAAGTACCCACATAGGGCCCAGTGGCCGTGTGGTAGGGATTCACCAAGGAGATTCCTGGGTCTGAGGATATGTGATTTCAGGCAGCCTTTGTGGTTCTTTCAGATCCAAGATTCTGTGATTCAAACTCTGCCTCCTCTGGGAAGGCCTCCATGACTTCTAATGCCCTCACCTACCAGCATTTCCCTAGTCAGCTCACAACCTTGCCCTGGTCTCTATTTGTGAGTTTACAAACCCACCAATCTGGGGACCATGGCCTGTGTTTCCTTGGGTCATCTGTCCTCTGACTGGCAGGGCAGGGGTGGCGGGGAGACTAAGGCAGGCATGTGATGCAGCCCCCTTCTCCTGAGTGGCTGTAAAACTGGCCAGTTCTAGGGCTTCCATTCTTGGGCCTGAGGGCCTGAGAGAGGACCCTCACCTGGCCTGGACTGCAGTTATCCTCCTCCATTAACCTGCATCTGGCCTGAGCACTTGGACTTCCTGAGTTCAGACCCTGCAGCCCCAACCCTGACCAGACCTGGCTCTCTGAGGTCCCAGCGATGTCAACCTGGAGTGGGGAGCAGGCAAAGAGGAAGGAGGAAGTCCTGCCTTTCTGCTGTGCCCTGCGTGGTGCTGCTGGGTCTGTGGGGCGGGAGGGCAGGTTGAGGCTGCAGGACACTGGGGTCACATCAGCCCATGCCTCAGTTTCCCTTGGTGCAATGGGGTCTTAATGACCTGAAGGGCCTGCTGTTCTAATGCCCTGGGAGTTCAGAGGTCTCAACACAGGTGATGGGAAGGCCCTGCCTGGAAGGGTCAGGGAGTCCATGGGAGGTAACTTCCCAGGACCTGTGGGTGGAGCTGTGGGGCAAGGCTGGGGTGAAGCTGCCATGCTGGTGCTGGGGACTCAGGTCCCCAGGGGCCATAGCAGGGGGCCATGTCGTCATTTTCTCATTAGGCAAGACAGCGATCTGCCTGTGTGAGATGATCTTGCTGGCCCTGTGGGCTCCAGGAATGTTGGCTTCACATGAATAGAATCTCCAGATGGACACTGAGGGAGGGGTCTCTGGGTGGATGGGGGCAGGGGCCCTAGCATGCACCCCCACCAGTCCGGCCCCTAGCATCAGAGCATCCAAAGAGACAAAAGAATGAACAGGGGTAGCCCAATAGGTGGCCCTGCCCTGTCCCTCTCTGTGGAGGTCAAGCACACCCTCCTGACCCTGGCTGCCTAGTAGGCTGGCACAGGGCTGATTCCATTCTGCCTGAGCTGCCTTGCACCCTGAGGCCTGCTCCCCACCTGGTTGTGTGCAGAGAGCTGTGTCAGACCCAAGCCCATGCTCACTCAGGGTACTGTCTGGAGAGGAAGAGAGACTAGCCAAGTAAGGTGTGTCCAAGAGAGGGACATGGAGCAATGTGGTCACTCGCTGCCCGCTGCTGCATGCCCTGCCCCAGCTCCTCCCCACGTACAAAAACTGAGCTCCAGGAAAAAGAGCTAAGATGAAGGAGGGGCTTGGATTATGAACAGCATGGGAGAGGTAATAACTCAGTGAGTACTCAAAGGGGACAGGGAGACAGGGGTGCAGGTAGCAGAGGCAACAGTGTGCATGGTGGAGGGTTTCTGAGGTGTCAGTGGGTTAGTGACCACCACGTGTGTCTTCCTCTATGCACATATTTGTGTGTGCATGCATGTGTGATATTTAGTGCACATGCAGGGTGTAAAACTTACATGTATGCATGCATGCTTGCATATGCATTATCCATACATACGTCCTTGAATGTGAAAGCATATGTTGTGTGTGTGCAGCTCCTGCTCAGTCTGGAGAGGAGAAAGAGACAATCAGGCCTCTATTGTGACCCATGAGGCCAGACTCAGACGGACAGGTAAGGGGGACTGAGGACCCATCCTGGAGGAGAGGAGGGTTAGGGACACCATCTGTCCCCAGGAGCTTGTTGAAAGAGCCAGCAGAGCACAGCTGGAGTGTCCACCTCTTGCTCCAGGCTGTGTGCTCCCAGCTGTCGGGGGTGGTGGTCAGGGCTGCCTTACCATTTTTGTGGGCCTTGGGTTCTTTGGCTTCCATGGACTTCTTCCTCCAAAAAGATATTAAAAATTAAATTTTATTAGCACATTGACCTAAAGATAACTCTATTACTCCTAGTGGCAAGCATGTGAGAAGAGTGAGCGTGGTGTAGAGGAATGTCACCACAGCTCTGATGCCCTCCAGTAAGAGTTCACTGCGGACCCCTGAGGGCAAAGGAGGCCACCTGGCCAGGGCCTCTGTTCTGCCCCCTGGAACTCTCTGGGCTTTGTACCCTGGAAATGCCAAAGAGCCAGAGAGTCTTCAGTTATTGGAAGCCCCCAGCTTGTTCCAGCAGAAGGCCCCAGGGGATCCCTGAGAAGATAGAATTAGGCCAGGAGGTGTGGGAACAGTGTTCAAGGAGCACAGTAGTCCTGGATGGGGGTGGGGGTGGGAACAGGACCGAGGAAGTAGTTAAATAGTGACAGAGGCCAAAAGACCCAACAAAAGGGTGGATCCAACACCAGGTCCAGATGGCATGGGGCCTTCAGGAAAGGGGCATGAGCAGGTCAGGGACACATTTTACCAATTGGTCTGGAGTCCCTGGACTGGCCCTGGGCACCTGGACATGGCCTGTACAAACAGCTGGTCAGGGTGGGGGAGCATGAGAAACCTTCAAAGGTGAGCAGACAGCCAGGAGATTTGGGGACGGAAGACCATGACTCCCTGCTCAGAGATGCGAGCAGACCAGGTCCTGGGACCTGGGGGAGAAGACCATCTGCCCTGTGGATCCCTAGTAGCTAGCTCTCCAGGCTTCTTGGTTCCTGGTCAGGGAGAGAGAGCCCTTTTCTGTAACCTTGCTGCATAGTCTAAGAAAGAGGCAGCCTCCTGCCCACCAAAGAAGGGAGGGCGAGGAGGCAGCTGGGTGTGGCTACAGATCAGCCCTGCGACAGGGGCCCAGTCCTGACTCCACCCTGACCCATCCAAAGCCCCCCGGGGCACGTTACCTCTCTTCTCCGAGCCTCAGTTTCCCGGTGCACAAAACCAGGGTATGAGAGCCAGTGCTATCTAGCTCCTTCTTCCGATCTTGCTGCTCGATAACGTAAAAAGGCAAAGAGAAGAGACTTTTTGAGAAAGCAGAAGGGAGCAGGAAGGGAAGCTGCACCGGCCAGGCCCAGGGGAGAGGAGGAGCCCAGTGTGAGGAAGTGTTCCCAAACCACTTACACACAGGACACTTCCTCCCAGAGAGCACTGTCCCGCCCTGCCGTCTCCACGGGTGTGGTCTGGCAGCCCAGCACAAAAGCCACCAGCAGCTTTTTCTGCAAGGGAGGGATGCCCGACCTCCCTCCCGGGCCAGCAGGGATTCCCACTTGCAGGGCTGGGCTGGGGAAAATGTGACTCTGCACATTCGTGGAGGACCTTCTCCAGCCCCAGATGGGTTGGGGTGGAGATGGAGGAGGACAGCCCTGTCTCCTGGGGTGACCTCATTCAAGTTCAGCCTGACTTTTGAATCTCTGCTTTCGTCCCTGGACACGGTACATGAAACTCCCATAGGCCCCAGCCAGGCTGATGGCAGCATTTTCCTACCCTGTCCCAGAGGTTCCTCCTCGGTGGTATCAAGAATTGTGGGATATTGTTGTAGAGATGCTGGTAAAACATCAAATCAGAAAATCCTGCCTTCCAGAAATAAGTGTGACATTGCCCCCCACCCCTAGGACAAAAAGCCTAGCTTATTGCTCAGGGCAGCGTGGGTGGGGGCGAGGGCGGGGATGGGGAAAGGAGACATGAATGGGAGGCAGTCGCCTAGAAAATTATTAAATTGTTCCCTCTCGTGATTCACTGGTGGCCCCGCTAAATCCGTTTTTGATTTGAGAGAGATCGTGTGACACCTAAATGTTTGAGAGTCATCTGCCGGACAGGGAAGAAGTCACATGCTTGGAGAGGTAGTGTCCATCTCTCAAGAACACGATGGTTGGGGACACAGCTTCCCAGATCATCCCTGGCCACACTCAGCCCTGTGGTGAGCTCTCGCAGGATGGGGCATGGGGAAGAAGAGGCCCAGGCCTGATTCTAGGGCCTGCCTCACCTGTGGGGCAATTTGGGACCCCCCAGGCTAGGCTGGGAGCCTGGCCTAAATCGAGAGTGCTGTGCAGGAGCTGGTGCATCTGGGAAGGAGGAGGGCCAGGCTCTGTGACAGGACAAAGTGTGGACAGTGACACCCAGGCACAGTGAACCAGGAAGCACAGACCTCAGGGTGGCGCAGGGAAGGTGGGTACAGCAGCCATGCTGGGTGGTGAGTGAGGAGCCTGGGGCCTAGGTATAGGAGCTGAGTTGGAACTGGCTCCTTTTGAAGTGGCATCCCCTTCCTCCACAGAAAAGTCTGAACTGGGCTTCTCCAGAAATCTTCACCATGGCTGATTTTAGGACTGTCAGCAAAGGAGTCTCTGCAAAAGAGTTCAATGTAGATAACCTTCCTATTTTCCTGATTCCCTGTTTTACTTGGCCACTGGCTGAGAAGATACCAGCACTCCATGTGCTGGACACCCCCTTACTAGTTTTTCACAAACGTATCCAGTATAGTACTTTATAGAAATGTGCAAACAAGGCCTCTGGCCTTGAGATGGGCTTCACAGAGATGTCTACATTTTTAAGATAAGTTACCAGTGGGCTCCATGGTAACAAATGGCAGGGAGAGGAAAAATGGGGAAAAGAAGCTCTCCCCTTCTCAGGTGTTGTCCTTGAAGAGTTAACTTGCCCAAAACAGTGAAAGAAAATGCTGCTTTTATGTGAACTTCTGCAGACTGTGAACGTCTGAGCCCCCCCCCCCCCTTACATGCTGGGTATAAAACTCTGAAACTACCTGAACTTGGGGTTCAGGGGTTAATTGATTACAGCAAAAGCTGTGCCCTCTGAGCCTGGCTGCAGCCAAATAAAACTGTTTCTTGCTCCTCTGTCCCTACAACACTTTCAATCCTGTGTGCTCTGGGCCTCAGCCCTTGCTCCCTCCTCCAGGGTTGGAGGGGCTGTCCTTGCTGCACAAGAAAGATGACCCCAGACTGGTACTAAGTTTCTGCTATGGCCATGGCCTCCTGAGGGCCAGGGCTGCCTGCCTGCATAGAAGCAGTGCCCTGTCAAAGAGGTTATCAGAGAGAGCAGAAGGCCCTGGTCAGGATTCTCAGAAGGTGGGCGGCTTTCTGATATTGACCACCCTTGGGGACTGTCCAGTCTTCCCATTCCCATCACTGCTCTCTGCCCCGATCCAGGAAAGTGATTCTAGAAAACGCATCCAAGTTGTTGGTAAGCAGACGGTGACTGGCTGGCCACACTTTCTGCTGCCTGTGTCCCCTCCCACCCCCCACTCCATCTTCTTGGTGGGCCTCCCGGAGGGAATGAAGTCATTGCTTTCCATAACCGGGCCTGTGGGCAAGAAATCCCTGCTGGGTTCAGAAATAGGTTCCATTCCCTGTTGGCCCCTCTGTCCTGCACTCAACAGAAGTTTTAGGTTGGTGACAGCCATGGCCACACCCATGGGTGTCTTCTCTTCACACAGCCTGAGATTTGGACCCTTTACCAGCATCAGGGACTCTGTCCACCCACCTCTGGACAGAGCCCCCAGTGGTCTCTGTGGAGATGGCACATGAACCATCCTGGGAACAGCCAGCCCTCCCTGGAATGAGGCACATCTGGAAAAGCACTTGTTGAGATAGCTGTGGCCAGCAGGGCCTGAGTGGCCTCCAGCCCCGCCCAGGTCTCAAGAGCGGGGTGGAAGGGTGGGGGGTAGAGGGCACACCCCCCACTCCTGCTTATTTAGCCTGGCTCAGGCCGTGGGCTCTGGGGAATGGACGGTGCCTCTGTTCATGGGAAGGATACTGGAGCCAGCACAGGATGAGGGGACAGTGTCTGACAAGTTGGGACATATTGGAGGAGGGGCTGAGATGGCCATGGCACCCTGCCTTGGGCCAGAATTCCCAGGGCTGTCTGGGACTGGCCACTCTCCCAGCTTCTCTGGGTGCTCATCTTGAACCCAGGCTGCTTTGCTCACCCAAGTTTTTCAGGGAAGTTGCAACTCACTCCCCCCTCACTCCTGCCCCTCACCCCCACCCCTGACCACCCTAGTCCCTCCTGGGGTCTGCAGCCTCAGCCCTTGTACTTCCTTCTGGGCCAACAGAACTGGGGCAGGTAACCAGGTCCCTGGGGGTTTTCAAGGGGAGCGGAAAAGAGAGCCATACTAGATGGAGACCCGGATCTATAAAAAGACCGCTCATGGGGCTGGAGTTGTGGCTCAGTGGTAGAGGGAAATGGTCTCGCCTAGCATGTGTGAGGTGCTGGGTTCGATCCTCAGAACCACATACAAATAAATAAAATAAAGGTCTATCAAAAACTAAAAAAAAAAAAAGACCGCTCATGCTTCTCTTTAGTTAGATGAACAAAACCTCCATGTATGTTTGTACCAGACCAATTAGAACAAAACCATAATCAACTTTGATGTCACCAGATTCAAAGACCCACACGATGTGCCCACACAGTTTATGGCCAGACTCTAAACAAGAAGGAACATTTTGAGCTCCAAATATCAAATGTTTGACATGGGATTTGATTTACACAAAAGCTTGCCTGGGAATCTGCACTTGTCTTCCCAGGAAAATCCTATATACAGTCAGGTCAGTCCTAGGTGTATCAGTCATCTCTTCTCAGGGACAAAGGGTGTCACACTCTGCCTTCAAGGTGTGAATATCTTTGTTTTGCCATCCTTTAATAAACCTTTGCTTGTGAGTTGCTTTAGGTGCATCCTGAGAATTTTTTTTCCAGGGGTCTAAGTTAAGGACTGGACAGGCTGAGTGGAAGTCCTGCTGTCCTCTCAGAAAGCCCTCCTTGGACCCTTATCTAGTGACACTCATTGGGGGCTTGGGCCCTGGGATTAAGTGGTCCTGGGTTCTAATCCCAGCTCCCTCTTTCCTTGGCAAACCTCTTACATCATAAATCTTCCAGGGCTGTGGTAAAGATTGGCCTCAGCTGCATGCCGTTTGCTTTCATTCTGCCTCCTCTGGTTGGGCTGAATGGTGACAGACCAAGGAGAAGGCAGTGGAGGAGTCTGAGAACTGCCTGAACCTGAGGCTCCAGTCCCAAACCTTCCTCTTTCCCATCAAATGCTCAGGTCATGGCGGCAGAGGCCCTTGTGCATTATGGGAGGTGGGGAGGGAGGTCCACCTTAGCACTTCTAGGGACCCCTGCATTCTGAAGGCGCCTCCTCATGTTAATAATGCCTCAGCTCAAAGGCATGGCACTATCCTGGTGGCATTAGGGCAAAAACCATGCTGGCAAGGGGAGGGGTGTGGCTGGAGCATCGCCTTGAGAACCTTCAGATGGTGAGAAGTTAGTAGTGCATAATTTGCCTGTGCAAAAGTGCTTTCTTAGCTTGACTCATTACCTTGGTCCCCTACCTCCTGCCCTTTTCCCCAGCAGGTGAGCCCCTGCCAGACACACACACACATGCTCCCTGGTCATAGTGCAACCAGCCATAGTCCATATAGACTAGGAGCTCACATGCCAGAATAGAAACTTCATGAAGACAAGCTGCTGGTCTGTGTGACTTGCAGCCATCTCCCCAGCCCCAAGAACAGTGTTTGGCATAGCAAATATCTGCTGGGTACATTAGTAAGTCTCAAGGGACTCTCACCCGCATGCCCAGTAGCACACCATGTACCCTCAGCTGCACGGATCTGGACCTGTGGACAGTGTCACAGGCTCCTGGATCATGCATGGGTTCACACAGGCTCTGCTGATGGCTGTGTGGCCACACCAGCCTCTGGGTGTGGGGCTAGTTCTCCCCACCACTTTTCTGGAGTCCTCTTGCCTGGGTCCCTATACCTGTCAGGGTCAGATCTTAGCCCCTGCACTGAGTACATTGTGAAAGCTGAGAGGGAAGAGGAGGATGTACGTAAGCCCCTCAGTGGACAGAGTCAGAAGGAGAAATCCTAGGATCCTGAAGGGAAATGGTCCCATTTCAGAAGAGTCTGGCCTGAGGGGTGCCACAGTCCTCTGGGACTTACTAACATGTCCAGCAAATATCTGCTTAGCCTGAATACCTGCCTAGAAGGGGGAACAGGGTTGTCCTCTGAAGACTTGGCAAGAAGGAACCCCAGCCTACAAAGAGAGCGCTGGTTCGATGCCCCTGGAGCTGACCACAGAACATACTAGAGGGGCTGTGCCAAGGCACAGGGCCAGGGGCCAGGGGCAAGAGGAAGCCTCCCAGGGCATGGAATGCTGAGCCAGGGCTGCCCAGAATAAAGGATGTGGGGGAGGTTCCGGGAAGCGGCCCAGTGGGGTCAGCTCCCTCTCTCAGAGGGTTAATAAGCCACTGATTACCTCCGGCTGCCCAGGCTGCACGAGCAGACAGGGCCTGTGGCCTCTGCAGTGACATCCCTCCTCTTCTTTCTGGTCTCAGGGGCACTTAGGCGCATGGAGCTAAGCACAGGCTTCCCAGCTGGCCACCTGCTCCCACAGACACACCCCTGTAATCCCTGGCAGTTCACCCTGAGTGCCAGGACTTCAGCCGGGCAGAAGAGTGGCCAGGGTCATTCTCTGCAGCATGGATCTTGGACAGGAGGCACACGGCCACCCATGTGTACCTCCCTGTCCTGCTTCTAAAGCATGTTGAACTCAGAGACATCCTTTCCCTCCTGTAAGTGGGCAGGAACCAATGCTCCTGATTAGGACTTGGTTGGGGGAGTGGGAGGAGAGGGGCCTCCCTGATGGCCAAGGAGGGACCCTCCCTGTGGGCCTGGCTTGCCTTCCATCATGCCTCCGCATAAGGGTGCCTGGCTGGCTCTGTCGCAGAGTCCGGATCCTTGCTCAGTTCCTTGGCTGCCACTAGGTCTGCTGGCTGGGGACACACAGGGAACAGGCTGGATTGTGGGGTCTGCAGCACAGCTGCTCCCCTCCCGCTGCTAGGGGCTTGGATGGCGCTTCTCCTTCCTCTCTTCTTCTTTCTGCTTCTTCTCGGCTCTGGGTCCAGCCCCATCTCTCTGCAAACTCATCTCCTGGCCTCCTGCTCTTCCTGTCTCAGCCCCGGCCTGTCTCCCTGCCTCTGCCCAGAGAGCTTTCTTTCTCTTCCACTTTAGTACAACTCTGTTCCCTGCTACTCTGACTTTCATATTCTCTCTCTCTCTCTCTCTCTCTCCTCCCCTCAGTCTGCATCTCCCAGTCTTTCCCTCTCTCTGGTTTCTGAACTGGGCTCTCGTTTTACTATCTCCTTGGTGACCTGCTAGCTCGATTGCCTATGAGAGGAAAGTTCTAAACTGTCCCCATTTTCCCCTACCTACCTTCAAACCATTGGTTCAAAGAGCTGGGGCTTCCCAATGTCCCTGTCTGTTTCAGGCCTGCTCTTGAGACAGCAGGGAGAGAGGCCAACAGACAAGCTCGCTGTACTTTTTCAGTCCCCATCAACTGCAACCTGGCTGGTGTGTGTGGGGGGGACATCCCTAAAGTGATATGCAGTAGTTGGGCCCAAACTGGGGTGTGAAAGACCCAGACTGGATCCCCGGAGCGGCCAACTTCAGACTCTGTAATGCCACTCTGCGGTGGGATGGGGATTCCAGGCAGTCGGGATCTCGGTGCCCGCCTCCAGGGAGGGCAACGTCCACCCACTGAGTCCAGCCTGCCCACCCCGCCCCCTTTGGAGCCCTGGCTCTGCCCTCAGGCACCCCCTGAGCTTTGCACACTGGGCGGGGACACCTGGATTTCTCTGGCCCCCTGAGTGGGGCCAGCTTGGAGGAATTTCCCAAAGCCTATTAGAGCAACGACTGCCTCCTGCCTGCCTCCTCTGGCTGGGCAGGGCTGAGGGCGGAGGGAGAAAGGGAGGGAGGGAGGGGGAGAGGAGGAAGGAAAAAAGTTGGCAGGCGGACAGCAGAGCCGTGTCTGCATCCATCGCAGAGAGGAGGCCCGTGCGGTGTGGGGCGGGCCAGGAGCAAGGAGAGGCCTTCCTCCCTTTGTGCTCCCCCCGCCCCCCAGCCCTATAAATAGGCCCAGCCCAGGCTGTGGCTCAGCCCTTCGAGGGAGTTGAGCACCAGGCAGCCAGCGGTCTCCGGCCAAGCCCCCTGCCAGCATGGCCAGTGAGTTCAAGAAGAAGATCTTCTGGAGGGCCGTGGTGGCTGAGTTCCTGGCCATGACCCTCTTTGTCTTCATCAGCATTGGTTCGGCCCTGGGCTTCAATTACCCAGTGAGGGGGAACCAGACGGCGGTCCAGGACAACGTGAAGGTGTCACTGGCCTTCGGGCTGAGCATCGCTACTCTGGCCCAGAGTGTGGGCCACATCAGCGGTGCCCACCTCAACCCAGCCGTTACACTGGGGCTGCTGCTCAGCTGCCAGATCAGCATCTTCCGGGCGGTCATGTACATCATCGCCCAGTGCGTGGGGGCCATCGTCGCCACTGCCATCCTCTCGGGCATCACCTCTTCCCTGCCCGACAACTCGCTTGGCCGCAATGATGTGAGTGGGGGACCCCAGGCTGGGGGTGGTTCTAGAATGGTGCAGAGCAGGTACTGGTGCCATCCTCTACCCATTGCGCAGATGGGGACACTGAAGAATGGAGAGGACAAGAGGTTGCTGGAGGTCATGTGGAGAGCTGGGGCTGGAACTCAGCTATGTTGCGGCCCAGGACATGTTTTCTGCCAAGCACTGTGGGAATCAGAGAGCCAGAGAAAAATGTCGTGCCAAAGTCCCCTGCAGAGACCTTAGTGTGAGGAATGAGCTCTGAAGGCAGCTAACTTCAGGCTGTAGTTCTTCAACCCTTGACTGTAGTTTCTTGGCCCTCCTCAGTCCGGCCTGGGCAGCTGCTCCCCTCTCTGTAGCCCTGCACCTGGGCAAACTCTACCTGGCATCCCCAGCCAGGCTGAACGAGACGTCTGCATGTCTGCAGCCAGTTCTGCAAGTGTGTGTGTAGGGCATCCTCAGGGAAGCCCCCCACACTCCCACAGGTCCCTAAATCAACTTCCCCTAGGAAGCAGGGCAAGCGCCCCTTTCCATTCCTCTGCCCCTGGGAATCCGGGAAAGATAAAGGAATGAAAACTCTCCTAGGGTCTGTTTGCAGGTCGTTTTCCTGGATGGCAGTGAGGGTAGAAGGCAGGGCTGGCCCCACAGTTCCTGGGTGCTGAGGGGTGTGGCATATGTGTTTGTGTGTGTAAAGTTGCAGGTGTGCATGTGTCTGTGGGCATGGGTCTCTGAGCCTGTGTAAGCTGTGTGCACATTTGTGTGTGGGAGTAAGTGTGTAACAGCATGTGCCTGTTGCTCCTGGCTTGGAGGACAAACAGATGTTAGCAACTGGGTGGCAGTTGCTGAAAATAATCACTCCCGGCTACTTAGCACAGCTAAGTGGCTGTTGGTGGCGGCTGCCTGCTGTCACAGACCTGGGCTTTTCCAGCTCCTCAGCCAAGTGCAAACGCTGAGTGCCCTTGGGCCTCAACAGGGGACAGTTTGGCCTGTGTGGCTGCTAAGGCTTGAGGGATGTCTCTGAGGCAAGTAGGCAGTGGGTGGGGGGGCACCCTCGCAGGAGGGAAAGAGATTCGGAGCAGAGAGGAGGAACTCAGGATAGAGGAATGAGGCTGCGGGGCTCAGCAGGGCAGGCAGCAGGTGCAGGATGTCGGGAGACAGCAAGGGCTCCTTGGAGATGGCAGCGGGCAATTACAGTCCTCTTGTGTCCCAGTCAAAGTTCAGGTCTTGGTGCCAGCAGCCAGGGAGGCTGGGTTAAAGTCTGGTGCAGAGGGAACTGGCGTGGCCCTGCCGTGGGGGATTAGCACTTCTTGTGTCACAGTGACACCTCACCAGCCCTCTTTTGAGCCAACCTCTGCTCAGCCCAAGATTGAAGATTAGCTCTGCAACTGGAGTTTAGACTTTAGCCAGGGAAGATGTGGCTGCAGCAGGTGTAAGGAATGGAGCTGGGGGAGGCTATGCCCCTCCAGGCTTCTGTCTCTCCAGCAGGAGCAGAGATGGGTGACCTCGGGTGCACAGGGTCAAGTTCATGCTGGGTAGGATGGATGTAGGCCCCACCCTTTTGCTTCTCCGAACTCAAGGTCCAGGCAGGACCCACAGAGTGGCTGGAGAAGGCTTTGCATCTCTAGTATGGGCATCTGAGGCAGGGGCAGGAGGGTGGGGTCCCTTATGCCCTCTCTGGCCTCCATTTTCCAGAGTCACCTCAATACCTGGGCTGGGCAGGTTGCAGATGGAGGAGAAAATGGAGCAGCCTCATGTGTGGGGCCCCATGTTGGGCTAGGAGGCAGGTGCCCTGGGTTCAAGTCCTGTCTGCTACTAACTGGTTGAGTTTCCTTGGAACTGACGTCCTAAGGCTCAAGAAGGAGCCTCGGTCTGGTAACATCATTGGCTGTGCCCAGGCTAACTGTTTCATGTTGGCTTAAGCTAATCACCCAGCCCAGGAGGGTTTGGTTAAGAGGAACCCCCTCAGGGTCAGTGCTGAATGTAAGGGGACTAGTCATTGTTGTGGGGATCTGGTGCTGCCTTGTTCAGACAATGGTCTTGGGGGTTCAGGAACACACGTCTAGGCTTAGAAACAGAGAAGGAATGCCCCCCAAAGAGTTTCCCCCCAACACTGGCCCTGGGGTCTGGCGGAGTCTTGGTGGCCTCCCTGACTCCAGAGGGTCAGAGCACAGTCATTAGAGCAGGTGACACACTCTTTCCTCCATGCCCCCGGGGAGGCTCTGGCAGCCCCTCTGTTCCCTGGCTCCACCCTGGCCAAACCTGGGTGGGGTAAGTGGTTGGCATGGAGATTTCCAAAGAAAATAGGGGAAAAATGTGGCAGGAAGTGGTTGGGGTGAGTCAGGGGGTGTCCTCCGGGGACAACTTTCTCAATTGAGTCAGGGCTCAGTATATACCCTAGAAAGACCACAGCCTCCATCCAGCCTGTAGGGTCCTGGCTGGTCCTAAAAGCCAAGCCCCAATTTTGGCTAAGGGTGAGTAACTCTGAGGCTGACAGTTACCCTGGCCTGTCTCTGCCCTGACCCCATCACTAACACCTATGTAAACCTTCACAACTAACTAGGCCTAGGTGACCCTGGTTCTGATCCATGATGGGACACAGCAGGGCGTAGCTGGCTTGGGAAGTGGAGGATGCCGAGGGCCTACAGCACTGGCCAGCTGTTTCCATTTTCCCCCTCCCGCCAGCTCCCTGCAGCTGGGGTTGCTAGGTGCAAGTGCGGGGCTGGGTCAGCCAGAGCCCACAGGCCTGGGGCAAGATAAGCCCTGTGCACAGCTGCCTATGATAGAGGGCAGCAGGCAGGTGTGATAAGAGGTGTCAAGGCGGGCCTGGGAACTTTTGAACTGGTGGGAGGATCAGGAGGGCTTCAGGGAGGAGGAGCCCCATGAACTTAAATGTGGAGATCTCCCCAGAGAGGGAAGGAACTCTAGGTAGAGAACTGTGTGTGCTCAGGCAAGGGGGCAGTGGAGGCCATGGCTTGGGAGCATTGGGTGTGGCCAGACTGGGGGTCAGAGTTGGAGTCTGGGGTTCCAGAGAGTGGTGGGCTCCAGATTGAGGCCAGGGTCTGACAGCATGTAGAGGGACTGCATTCCCAGAGCCTGTGAGTTCAGCCACCCTGGAGGCTCAGGCAGAGGGAAAACCTAACTTCTTTGGGACCATCTCTCAGCTCTGCTGATTTGGGGCCTAAGTGCTTGGAAAATGCTTCCACCTGTTGCTTCAGGGCCTCAGTCCTAAATGCCTCCTCTTCCCCAGGGTCCTGGGCCTCAGTTTCTCCAGCGAGGCCCCTGCTGCTTCCTCCAGGGCTTAGGTGTGGGCTGCAGAAAGGAAAACCAGAGTTCTAATGATCCTGCCCGGGAGAGGCTGGGGGCTGGCTGATGGTGCCCTAGCTGGGACGTATAATTACTGTTTCCAGCCAGAACCAGATGAGGGGGAGGGCAGGGAGAGGTAGGAGCTTTGCGGCGGAGACTTCCCTCACTGTGGAAAATTCTGAGGCTGTCTCCCCCAGTAGAGCCCTCCCAGCAGCCTGTCCAATGCCAGTGTCACCCACCTGGATGCTTGGCCCTAACTAGGCTCACCCCGGGAGCCCCCATCCAAAGGGGCAATGCTCAGAGAGGGCACCCCACCCACTGGGGTGCCTTGTTAGGGGAGAACTTGCCCCCACCTCTCCCTTGGACCCCAGCCCCCTCTGCAGGTCAGGCAAGCTTCCAGAAGTGTGGGGTGGGGCTATAAGCTCATCACAATCCGACTTGGCAGTCCGGCCCAGCCAGACCTCAGGGCCCAGAGAGAGCCCCCACTTTGTCTAGGGCCCCACCCAGCAGGGATCGTCCAGCATTAGCCCACTAGGCCTTTCCCCAGGCAGATCCTGGGAGCTGTCCTGAAGGTGAAGGAGTCTTGGGTTCTTGCTGGCAGAGGCTCCCTGGGGTCCCTGAACCCTACCCTGTAGAAGCACCAGTGAATCTGGGGTCTTCCAAGCAGCTGAGATTGGAGCCTCACACTTGAAAATATGGACAGGAAAATGTTCCTGAGACCCTATGGGTGGTCAGGGTCCCCTCAGTCAGGCCTCTCCCTGGGGACGGGAGGAACTCCTCCCCGCAATGGCATGGTGCTCAGGGACATAGGGAGGAACTGTCTGCACTCATCTAAGTTACTGTCCAGTGAGGTGGGCACACCCCAAGGCTGGAGCCCACAACTCAAAGATGGCAGAAAAGGCTGGAAATGTTTGTTCTCCACCCCTGTAGCAGTTCCTCTCAGTGCCTGACATTCCAGTCAGGGATCCTTTCAGCAGAGGGTTTCTGCTCAGTGTAAAGAAGAATTAGTTTTCATTTGGGAAGCAGCTGCTTCTAAGTTAATAAGCTCCCTGTCCCCAGGGGTGGGCAAGATGAATCTTCTCAGCAGGGAGGTTGCTTTGGAGGTGCCTGGTTTGCAGAGCTACAGTGGAGTGGCAGGGAGGTTCTGTGACATAGGATCTGGGCTATGTCTGAGACCCGCAGAGGGGTCCTGCACTCAGGTTTCTGAATCTTGGCCTGGAGGGTGCCAGCCCGAGGTCAAGAGGGAGAAATCCTAGAGACTGCCTGGGGCTCCGGCCTGAGCCAAGGCCTCCATTTTACTACTGGGGAAACTGAGGCCCATAGATGCATGGAGACCAGTCAAGTTGCTCAGGGGGTTATGTCAGGGCAGGACCGTCCCTCCCGCCTCCTGCCTCTCTGTCCTTGATTGTTTTCGCTGCCTGGTGCACACACTCATGCTGCACAAATATACACACTAGTACATATGCATGTGGCACACACGGGGGGCACACAGGAGACTCACGGATGGATGTCCCATTCAGGCCCTGGGATCCTGGGGGGGGGGGGAGGGTTCTTCAGTGGAGCCTCTTCCTCTCCCTGCCCTGGAGTAAGGAAAAAGAGGAGGGAGGGAAGGGGGAAGCCATAGCTTTGTTTATTGTTTCTTGTCAGGAAGATGAAATGGCTTATGGGAGCATATAAAGGGCCCTTTGAGACTTGCTGCTTCTCACTTAAGGGGGCTCCTTCCCTTCCCCATCACCCACCTCCCCAGCCATTAGTGGCACCTGCAGTGTGTAAGTGTCACCAGACATGCATGCAAACACACGGTGCTGCCACCTGGGACCTCACACTGTGCAGACCCCTGCCATGCAGAGCGTGTCTGGCTAAGAGCTGGTGTCGTGTATGACATGGTTCAGGGATGGGTCAGGCACACTTGGCCAGTACCTGACCAGTTGGTCTAAATGTTCCTTGTGGGCTTAAATAAAGTGCTTATCCTCTAATTTGGGGGAGCCGGGTTTTTTTCTCTATTCCTTAGATCAAGCTTGTTAATTCTGTTCAATTCCTCCCTGTTCCTGTTATTAGCATTTTTGGATGGCTTTGTTCTCCAAATTTCTAAGGGAGGATCGTTAAATTTTTTCACTCTGTGAGTGGATCAATCCAATGCTCCTTGTCATTCTGTCAATCTTTCCATTGTTTATTTTTAGGCCACAGTGTTTAGGGCACACAGGATTATGGATTTTTGTAGTTCTTTGACAGATTTTTTAAATTTAATTATTATGTAATAAATCTCTCATGCTTTAACAAAAAAGAGAGAGACTCATCCCTGGACACGTGGTTCTCAGTAGATACAGCAGACACTAATCAACAAAGACACACAGAGCACACGAAGCCATGGACACCCCCATATGCACGTGTGAACACTCACAGAGGTGGCACCGTAGGGCCCACAAGGATCCCCTCCCTTCCCAGTGCTGAATCCTGCAGGCTCTGGGCGGGTAGAAGAGGCTTCTGTGTCTCCAGTTCTCTTTTCTTTGAGAGCAAATGCTCAGAGCCTGAGCCAGGTCCGGCTCCGAAGCCTGCTGCTTCCCAGGGATGGGGTGCCAGGGTACCCAGGCCAAGTTGGGTGCTCTGGGTCTTAAAAGCTACCCTGTCGGCCTGCCCATGGGTGGCAGGGAGGGTTCTGATCCCATTTCATGGTGAGGTCAGTCTTGGGCTGTTCTGGAGCCTGGGACACACTGGCAGTCTGTGGAACTAGCTTCCCAGCCCAAGCAAGGAAGAGCCAGCTCCCTCGAGGGCCAGCCAGCTGCCTAAGAGTGTGGAGTGGCACCTGCAGGGGGTGAGGATCCTGGCTTTGCTTTCTCCTCCCTGGGCCTCCACCTCCCCTCTGTCATCTCGCTGAGCCTCTGCACACACCAACTCATAAGGCCCCAGAGTCCAGTGATGGCTCTATCTTCTTCCAGCTAGAAAGCAAACACAGGTCCTGCATCCAGAGAATTCCCTGGAGCCAGTCTGCCTCTAGAGAAGCTGGGAGGTCCAGAAAACTAGACTTTTCTGCCACTTCTGTGAGCACACATGGAGCTCCCCTCAGCTGGTTTGGGCAGGGCGCTGATGGAGCTCCCAACCAGAAGGAGATAATACACCCACCCCCTCCCTGGGGAACACTGGCTTCTCTCCCCAGGGTGTGCAGAGTTCAATGAGGACATGGCAGCATGGGGCCGAAGTTAATTCCAGCCTGGGACCCTGGAAAGCCTTCCAAGGCTTGGAGCTGCTGGTTCTGAATGGGGCCCAGAATGATGAGCTGACACGGGTTCTAGGCTTGGTTGGAGAGTTTGTATATTTCTGACACTTCTGAAGAATGGTGTGGATTATTCTGTTATTCATACTGGCAGCCAGAAAACTGACTGTTAGGTTTTTACTTTAATCAATGTAATAGAAGAACCAGGCCAGGGAAAACTATGTGGGAATGTACACACACACACACACACACACACACACACACACTCTCTCTCTCTCTCTCTCACACACACTCACACACTTCCAATTACAAGTGACCACATATGATATTGGTCCTCTTTAAGCAATTGCTTCAAATTCAATGGGTTGAACACAGTCACCTAGGACTCTAATCTTTTACCTGCTCTTTCCAGGACGTCAAGTTTCCATAAGCCTTTAACTGCCCCTTCCAATGATGAGTCATTAAGTTTTCCCAGATCTGATTAACTCAAGTGCATTCAGCAGTCAAAGAAAGGTTCAGCAGATATTGAAGGAATCAGGGGAGGCTTCCTGGTGGTGGCGGTGTGTTGGAAGAGGAAGGTGCCAGCCCTATGATTCTCCGTAGTAGGAAAGGGGGTTCCTTGTGGAGTTCACAGGCCAGGTGGCTGCCGCCTCAGAGCACTAGGCCTGGAACCAGAGCTGTTCTGCTCACTTAGCGTGGAAAAGGCTGCCTTTGGGTAGGGCCAGGGACTCTCAGACCTGGTTAAGAACAGAGAAAGAGATAAGTGCATCTGTGAGAAGGGTGGGATGGGGAAGCACAGGAGCCACTTACAGCAATGTCTCCTTCATCCTTGAGGAAAGGCTGGTTTCAGGATTCCTGCCAGCTAGCAATTAGGCCGGCTCTGGAGAGCAGAGGCAGGAGCAAAAGAGGAGCCTGAAGTTCACAGTGGGCTCAGGCTCCCAGGGTGAGTGTGGATGAACCTGTCCTCGCAGCTCCCCCCTGCCAAGCCATCCCAGCTCCGGGGAGGCCTGTCGGTAGTTCCAGCTACCCTCACTCCCATCTCTGTACCCCTGTGCAGGGCAGTCTTTTCCCCTCCTGCCTGTCCCCAAATCCTGTGGATATGATGAGAAAGAACCAGAGCAGGAGCCTCAACCACCACCACCCTGACCCCTCCTGCCTCTGCAGCCCTTTCGAATGTCGGAGAATGCCCCCATTGCCTTTGAGACTTCTCACGGCTCTAGAGGGGACCATTAGATCCATTTTGCAGATGCACAAACTGACGACCAGAGAGAGTCGGTTCTTGCTCGCATTGCCAGCAAGTAAAACAGCCAGACCCCGAACATGGGGCTTCTGCTCCCAACAGCAGACCTTGGGGTGGGAAGAGAAGTGGGCATTGCCCTGAGGGCTGGCCAGCCAGAGGGGATGGAGCTCTGGGGTCAGCCAGAAAACACCTAGAGCTGGGGCTATGAAGCAGGGGAGGGGATGTGAGTCATTCCCAGCCAGTGTTGCAGACAAAGGCGGGAAGAGAATTGTTCTTTGTGCGGTGGCCTCTGGGCAGAGCTGGGAAAACCTCTGGAGGAGTGGAGGAGGTATGCCCCCCACCTAGGATTTTAGAGAATCCTGGGAGACACCCCCATGCTCTCAGGCTGGAAGCTAGGAGGTGAGACTTCCATCTCTGGCTTGTTTGGACAGAGCGGCCCAAGTGGCACATTTGGGCATCTTTGCAAGTGAGACTGTCAGCGTGGTCCACCTCTCTTGCGTGGGTGCACCTGGCCCCGGGAACCACCACATTTGGAATAGGTGCAGGGACTCCATGAAGAGGGGTCTTCCTGTGGCAGCTGCAGGGAGAGAGAGAGAGGGCTCCGGTGACCTCATGGCAGCTTTTATTCTCTTCTTTTTCCATGAGTCATGTTTCTAAAAGTGGCCCAGGAGCAGTGGCAGCCAGACTGTAGTGGCGGGGGCCTATGTGGCCAAAGAGAGGGAAGGCAGGGCCAGGAAAGAGAGAGAGAGAGCGAGAGAGAGGAGAGAAGGAGGGACGGGAAGGGCAAGGCCAAAGGCAACAGGAGAGACAGGGAGTGGGACAGCCAACTAGAGAAAACTCTCAGCTGGGTGTGGTGGGACACGTCCTAATCCCAGCTACGCAGAGGCTGAGGCAGGAGGATTGCAAGTTCGAGGCTAGCCTCAGCAACTTAGTGAGACTGTCTCAAAATAAAATAATAGAAAGGGCTGGGGGTGAGGCTCTGTGATAAGTAGTCTCTGGTACTAAAACAAAACAACACTCTCCAAGCTCGGGGATTTTCTGATGTAGCAGGACATGGGGTAGAATGTTCTGGACTTTGGAGATGAAGCAATGTTCACAAGGCCCTCCTACCCACTTGCTTATCTTCTTCTATGAAAGTCCCTGATGGTCTTCCCCTGGACCTGGGACTCGCCCCTCGCCCCTCCCCATCCTTGGCTCTTCGAGGATACAGGAGCCTGGAAGTCACTGATGCAGAGACCCTGCCCCACCCAGGCCTTGGGGCAGAGAAGGGCAGGGTCCAAAAGCACTGGGGCTGCTGAGCAGGAGCTTCATCAACAGTTGTGAGAGGGGACAAGGCCCTATTGCCACTACCTGCCCTGGTGCCTGGGTGGGGTCTGGCCCCTCTAGGCCCAGTGAGGAGCTGAGGTTCTGGTCTTTTGTGCCTGGTCCTGGGAGTCCTGGGGGTCTCCAGACACAGTTGCTGCCTGCCCTGCTCACTGGGCCTCCCTGCCCCTCTTCCTACAGCTGGCTATTGGTGTGAACTCAGGCCAGGGCCTGGGCATCGAGATCATCGGCACCCTGCAGCTGGTGCTGTGTGTGCTGGCCACCACCGACCGGAGGCGCCGTGACCTTGGCGGCTCAGCCCCTCTTGCCATCGGCCTCTCTGTAGCCCTGGGACACCTGCTGGCCGTAAGTGGGGAGCCTTCCCAGGTGGGGTGGTGGTGGGGAGGGCAGGGCCAGGGCAGCTATGGGACCCCTGGGTGGAACTCCTGCCATGGGGTGAGGTGATGGGCAGTCCAGCTCTGGGGGTGCAGGTGCCCAGGAGAGGGACCTCCGACTCTCGTCCTTCCAGGTCTGATCATCCCTTCTTGCTGTACTTCCCTGATTGTTCTTTCTCTCTCTCTCTTCCCCCACCCACCTCTGACCTTGTCACTTTCTTGGCTCCTCTGATTCGCCCCTCTCCTTCCCTGCAGATCGACTACACAGGCTGTGGCATCAATCCTGCCCGGTCCTTCGGCTCCGCCGTGCTCACCCACAACTTCAGCAATCACTGGGTAAGCCACCCACTTGCCAGGGAGGGTGGAGGAGGGTCTCATTTGGTGTCACATGGGGAGTCTGACCCTGCCTTTGTGGTGTCCTTTCCCATCACAGAGGCTCTGGGAGATATCCAGGGCAGAGGAAATCAGGAAACTGAGGCCTGAGATGAAGGGGTTGGTGGGATCAAATGGCAGAAGGATTTAGGCCCAGCCTCTGCTCTCCCGGCTTGGACCAGCCCCCAAGTCCTCTTAGCAGCATGGTGGGGAGCCTGGGGTTGAATCCCATTCCTGCTATTTTCTTCCTTCCTTCCTTTCTTTCTTTCTTTTTTTTTTTTGTACCAGGAATTGAACCCAGGGGTACTTACCCACTGAGCCACATCCCCAGTCCTTTTTTATATTTTATTTAGAGACAGGGTCTCACTGAGTTGCTTAGGGCCTTGCCAAGTTGTTAAGGCTGGCTTCCAATTCACGATCCTCCTGCCTCAGCCTTCCGAGCCATTGGAATCACAGGTGTGCACCACCACACCCGGCTCCATCCCGGCCACTTCTGATTCAGTGTGAGCTACCTTCTTAGTGCCTCGGGTTTTTGAGCTGTGAAGAGGGCATATGGTAGCTTCTCCCTGCCAGGGTCACCAGGAGCAGGGAGGGACTCCCTGTCTCTAAGCTGACCTCAGAACAAAGGAAGTGCTCTACAGTTTTAGCTCTAATTATTGCTGATGGGTGTGTTCCTGGCCAATCTTTTTTATTTTATTCTGTATCTGGGGCCCTTCTAAGGCTGGGGAGGTGGGCAATGAATGGCCTTCCTCAGGAAGTGTCTGGTACTGAGTCCCCACGAGGCAGGGGGCTGCCTGCTACCACACACCCTGGCCTGTGCTCATTCTGGGACACTGGAATGTCCCCAGGTTGGGATCAGCCCTGCCCACCTCTATCCTGGACATAGAAAGGAGAGAGCCCATCCACTGGGGTAGTGGGAGAGGATAACTCAGGAAAGCTTCCCAGGAGAGGGCCTTTGGTGGAGCTTCTGAGACCTGACCAGATGCCCACTGAACGCATCTGCTCTGTCTAGATTTTCTGGGTGGGGCCATTCATCGGGGGAGCCCTGGCCGTGCTGATCTACGACTTCATCCTGGCCCCGCGCAGCAGTGAGCTCACAGACCGCATGAAGGTGTGGACCAGCGGCCAGGTGGAGGAGTATGACTTGGATGCCGACGACATCAACTCCAGGGTGGAGATGAAGCCCAAGTAGAGAGGGCCTGGCGCGGGCATCCGAGTGGGGGGTGGGGCAGGGACGGGCAGAGGGAGGGGAGGGCTGAGATCCATATCGTAGACACTCTGACAAGCTGGCCAAAGTCACTTCTCCAAACATCTGCTAGACCTGCAATGGTCAGGCCTCGTCTGGGGCATTTCTATTTCTTTCTTTCTCTGTTTCCTGGCCTCAGAGCTTCCTGGGGACCAGGTTTACCAATTCACCTACTCCCTCGATGCCACTGGAGGAGGTGAAAGAGAGGGACTCACCTGCTAGTTGTCCCCTCAGAGTGTGTTAGGAGGTGTGCCAGAAAGTCCCCCCTCATCCCAAAGTTGCTCACCACTCGGCTGCCGCAGGTGCCGAGTTTCCGCCATCATTGCCTAGTGCCTTGGGCACAGCCCTGCTGCTTCTCCCACGCACCTTGCCCCCCAGGGGTGCTTTGAGTGGCAAGAGATCTCAGTAGATGCAGTGGGGAGGGGAGAAGCTCCAGACAAGCTTTGCTTCTTTGGCCTGGCTTGCCCCAGGGCCTCCGCCTTGGACTTGCTGCCTGGCTGTGGGATTGTCCTTATCATAGGGCCTCAGTGATCTCTATCTGTGCAGTGGCAAGGACAGGGAGCACCGAGTGGGTTCTGTAAGGGTAGAACCCCATGGGTTCTAGAAGGCATGTCTAGACCAGAGCATCACTTCAGCTACTTGCCCTGTGCCCTTTCCCCAAGTCCAAGCCGGGTCCACATGTCTGTGTGCTGTATGCAGGTGCAGGCAAGCTTTGAAGGAAAGAGGGACAGATAGTCCAGGTCATTGGAAATGCTTGTTCCCCATGGAAGAGTGTCCCCATGCAGGGTCAGCTGTTACAGAATGAAGACCTGGAGAGGGTGAAGGAAGAGTGCCCGTGTTCCCTATTGGGTTTTAGTTGGTCTTTCCAGCTACCCCAGTATTGACTGGATCATTATGTCACCTCTTCACTTTCTCTTGCCAGTGTCGACACAGGAGAACATCATGTGGGTGGGGGCTTAGTTAAGAGCACTTGGGTTTTCCAAGCCTTGAGGATGGAATGATCCCGATGTGGAGGCAGATTCCCTTGGTGGACTCAGGGTTTGCAAGTCCCACTGATCCTGAGCAGGGACGACAATGCCCTCCCTTGTACATGAGCTTGTAATTAAAGGCATTGTGGGCAGCTGGGTGACCCACACAGGCATGCTGTGTGACCCCGAGCCACTGCCTTTCTTCCCTGTTGGCCTGGAGGACAGAGGTCAGCCTTGACCTGATAGCTCCTACTATAGCTCCAGGACAGTCAGAGCAGAGTCTTTTGGGGACCTGAGTCCATTCAATCCCACCAGGAACAAAGAAGTTTCACCACTGTGCCCTTAGCCACGATGCCAAAGGAAACCAAGAGACACAATTATGCAGGTATTTAGAAGCAGCAGGATTACCAAGAGGCCCTTAGTGTCCACCAACACATCACATCTGAACACTCTCTTCTCCATCCCCTAACAGGAACCTTTAAACAATTTAATAGATAAGGAAACTGAGGCCGCAGGTCCTACAGCTAGATAATGATTTGGTCATCCTTGCAACCAAGGCCATGTCTGGCTACTCCCTGGACTGTAAGGTGGACTCCTCTTATTCTCAGCTTCTCAGTTTGTGCCTGGGCAATGGCCAAGGACCAGGAGGGGTGAGGGTTGTGATGGTGGGGAGGGACAGACCCACCCCTGCCTGGTTCTGTCTGCTACATGTCAGGACCTTGCATCTGTCTGCTCTGCATATATGTCTCTTTGGAATTGGAATCTTATTATATGTTAAGAAAATAAAGGAAAATGACTTGTAAGGTCTTCCGACTTCCTGTAGTCTGTTTTGATTTGGTGCCGTGTCCCTGCAGGGCTTCTCTGAGTTTGTGAGGAGACTGGTCCCACTGCTAGGGACCCATCCTGCCCTCCTGCCCTCAGAATCCTTGGTCTCAGGGATGGACATGACTTTACCACAGGACCTCCTCAAAGGGACCCAGAGTTTCTCTGCCACAAACAGGGAGACTTCAGGGGCCACAGGGTTGACTTTGAAGTTCTGGGGGCAGCTGAGGGCGGCAGGGGTTCTGACCAGTTAAATGGAAGCCATTTGGGGTTCTGGAGGACAGAAGGGATGGAGAAAGCAAGACTGAAGTCTGACAGTCCTATGAGCCCTCTCTATTCTCCTCAGATGAGGGCCCAGGAAACAGCAGTCTGCCAGGCCACTCTTCTCCTTCCCTTGGCCTCTCTTGAGACCCCCACCTGCACCTGTGCTATGTCCTGGGCCCACAGTCTCTGCCCCAGAGAGCTGGGGCCCGTGGGTGAGAGACTGGCTCATCAGGGTCAGAAGATATCAGTGCTACGTTGAGCTGAGACCCGGTTCCTCCCATCCCCACCCCTACCACGCACACATGCTTAGGCCTATTTTCTCAAAAGGGGGCCAAATCTACTGAAAAATTAAATGCCTGGCAATAGGAAACAGGCAATGGGGCAGCTTGAGGCTTCCTCTGAGGCCCAGAGTCTGAAAGGCTCTAAGAACCATCAACCTCATGAAAATCTCTGTAGGCACATGGGCATGTATCACCAATGGGTAGAGATCCGTGGTGGCTCCTGCCTCCCTCTGTGGAGGGCTTGGCTGATGACATTAGGGAGAGTTGGTCAGGTAGAGCCAGGATCACCCCAGGGAGGGCTGAGACAGCGTGGTTGCAACAGGCTTTCTTATTTCGGTGCACACTGGGTCGCTGGGCTGTCACAGCCTGTGCAAACTGCCCCAGTTTCTCCCAGGTGGAAGATGGGCTGGTGTGAATGGGAGAGGCACCATCGGGCTGCAGAGCACTGTAGAAGCTAGTGCCCTGCAACCTGGCCCTGCCTGTCAGGCTGTGCCGAGTCTCTCACAGCCCTTCCTGGCTTGTCTCCTTGTGTTGCCCTCTCCTCCCTCCCACTGTGAGGGTCTCGGCTACCTCAACCCTCACCCCTGCTCATGCACCCCAGCTCCACCTTAATCCCTCCTCCATGCCACAGGAGAGCCTTTCTTATTGCATTGCTTCTAGGAGTTATGTCTTCTAGAATTCTAGACTCCAGAGGTAGGGCCTGAAGAAGAGGCCGGGAAGTGGTGTTTCAGGAGTACCTACTGTGTGTGAGGAACCTCCCAGTGATATAACGTGCATTGTCCCCAATTTTCATGACAAATTTGGAAGGTGGAGAGGTTCACATTTATAGAAGTTGTTGAGGTCCCTGAAGATGAAACAATTTTCCCCAGGCCCCACAGAATTGAGAATTGAAACTGTTCTGTGTGGCTTCAAAGATTGGGTCTTTCCCATTATGCCATGGAGTGTTTTGTTGCAATGCCCCCTGTGACATTTAGCTCTGGGCCAGCGGAGAAGCCAGGCTATTCTGCAGCTGCAGACACTGCTGCAGAATGGTGAGAGGGAGGAATGAGGGAGGAAAAGGACTGGCTCTAGAGCCTCTGGCATCAGAAGTCCATTCATTCCAGGGCTGGCTAGATATGGTGTCCTGAGACCTATCGGCCCAACCAAGCTGAAGCTGCTTCCCTAGCATTTGTCCTACCCCTCTCTCTGGTAGCAAAATAGCTCCTAAACTTGCTCATACACGAGGGTTTATGAGAAATGGAAGGGCAAAGCTGCACCACCAGGCATAATAATGCACTAAAACAGGCCTCAGTTACTCATTGGGCCTAGGCACACTAACTTTGGGACGAGGCTGTTCCAGATTCCAGCCACAACCCAGGGGCTCAGTGTTCCTGGCCCCTATCTTCCTGGGGGTATTCCATCTCTGTTCTGCTCAGATTCTATTTGGCCCAGTACAGAGGAGAGAATTTGAGGAATAACTGGAATGGGGTGGGGCTCCCTGGGCAACTAGAATCCTGTCTGTTTTGTTCATCAGAATTTAATTGAGAGTGCAAATTTCCTGGAAGTTTCCAGGACTCAACCTTTGTCCCTGGGTGGCTAAATATTCAAGCAACTGCCCATGTGAGGTGCCTTGGTGGGGTGCACCTCACCTTTTGACCGAGTCTCTACTGAGATTGACCACAATCATTTCCTCTGGCAGATTCCTCCAAGGCCCAAGTTTGAGACTTGCACATAGGGGTGGCTCAGCCAGCCCCCTAAAGTATGCCCTCTACAACTGGCTTACAAGGAAGCAGGATGTAATCCACCAGTCACCGAATCCTAGAATATTTGTCTTTCCATTAAACTCACAAGGGCAGAAAAGCTGCAGTTATACAATTGCCCCACCTGTTCTGAAGCCCCTTAGGAACCTTGGCAAGTATGGAATATTTTCCAAGGAACATCAGCCAGAGCCCTGAAATGAACATTCTTATCAGCTTGAAGCTGGCTTTCAAGCACTCTGCCAATCCATCACAGGTTCTAAACATTTTGAAATCTGGGATCCTTGGAGACCCATATTTTCCTTCTTGATATATCATGTTCTCCTTCAAGATCAAGAGGATACCTTTCTCTGGGTGCTGGAAAGGTGCTGAGAGGTCTATGGGGAATAAAATGAATCTCCGAAGGCATCCTGGACAGGATCAGCCAACTGGTTGAACATAGATGGATGGAGCTTCCATGGGGTCAACCGTCCATGACCCTGGCCCTTACTTCAGTGCCATTATCCATCTCAAAGTTCACATGGGCTCAAAGAGGGCCCGCATGCAATTGGGTGGGCAGCTTAAGAAAGTCACTTCCCACTCTGACCCCAAGGAACTCTGAGGACTTGGTAGGTGCAGGAACGGCTCTCCCCTTGTTGGTGTTTCCAGGCTGGTCCTCAGTATCCCTGAAATTATAGCTGCAGATTGGGCTGGAAAAGCACTGGAGGGATTGGTGCCAGGGCCCCCACCCACAGCACGACCAGGCCTGTGTTGCCCGCTAGGATTTTTCCATCGCTCCTGTAGGGCATACCTCCACTGGTCAGAAGCCTCTCAAGGAGGGGACAGTGATTAATGTTTTATGGACGAGCTGCTGGGCATGATGCCTTGTTTTCTTTAGGTTTAGAATACAATGAGGACGATGAGTGGAATTTGCTGCTGAGCAGGGGACCTGGGTGAGGCCATTCTTAGGGCCCAAGGAACCAAAGGTGGCGATGTTTACTGTCCTTAGTTCCCAAAAGGGGGCAAATGCAAAGGTAGGAAAGGCAGTCCAAGCTCTTGCTCGCAGGGATGGTGTCATCGGCCCACAAGAGAGAGTCAGTTCCTACTCGCATCTTGGCCCCTGTGTGCAAAGGGACCTATGATTAAGGGTCTTCAGTGGACTCTGTGAGCTCATCCTTCCCAGGTGACTGACTACTTGATTCCAAGAAAACAACTTTCTTGGCATGTGCAATGTCATTTATTTTGCTGTTCTTTGTGGCATAACTTTCTGGTGTGGGGTGAGAGCACAACTCATCGGTAGTTATACAGGCTAACACAACCTCACCTGTGCTTAAAATAGTGAAATACTTCTGGGTGAAAGAAAGCATTCAATTCATACGAGAGAGATGTCCATCCAGTGTTAGAAAAAGTATGTGTGCGTGTGTGTGCGTGTGTGTGTGTGTCTCTGTGTGTGTGTGTCTGTGTTGGTGTGTGGGGACAACTTAGCCTGTCATCCTCTGACCTGTTCTAAGAACCTCCCAAGTGATTCTCACTCACAGGATAGCTCTGATTTAGTTTTGGGGACTTGCATAGACCCAGGATTCTAAACTCTGGAAACGTTGCCTGCAACTAAGCTGGCCATGCAGTTGGAGGCTCGAGAAATGCCCTCTGCCCATAGTTGCACTGTCTACAATAGACATCACCGTGGGGTGCCACACTCAGTTTACCTGCCACCAGCCTGCTGCCCCTGTGGAATATTGGTCTGAGGAGGCCAGCCTGGTGGGGATTCATTACAGGGGAATTGGCACATGATTTTTAACTAGTTACCAAGTAGGCAAGAGATCCATAATTTGGAGAAGAGAGTCATCTATTCTTCCTCTGTAACATGAGAGAAGGAGAGGAAGAGAGAGACTTGATAAAGGAGTTTAATCCACTAAAAGCAAAACTAAAGAATTAAATAAGCATGGGAAGCATTCTGAAGCATTGGGGACCAAGGAATATACTTAAAGTCTTGAACATTCTGAAAGGGACCAACGTATCTCTGACACCTTACTTGACACAGCTTTCTTATTTTTTAAGTTTAACTTATACTTTTTACAATGCAACTCAAATAGATATAAATAACTTATGCCTCTAAAGAAATCAAACAGAAAATAAATAAAATAAATAAAACCTACAAAACCAAGAAAATTTATTTTAACTATGGAAGTTTAGGATTGATGGCTGGGGGTGATATCCAAGGCATACAAAATATTGATATATTTTGAATATCACTTGGGCATGTGTGTGTATATATGTGTGTGTGTGTATATGTGTGTGTGCGTGTGTGTGTGTGTGCGTGTGTATTTGTGTGCGCCTACCTTTGTGTGGGGGTCCAGTTCCTCAGAGAGTGCTGTCAAACCCATAAGTAGGGACACCCATGCTGAATCCAAGCTGACTAGAACCAATTTAGGGTCTCCTGGAATGTGCTGGTGTTGTGCTTGCCTCAAAGTCCATAAGACCATAAGACCATCTCACAGCTTTCTGGTCAGATATTTGAGTTCCAGAGACCTTTTTTGGCAGGGGGTAGGGCAATAGGGATTGAACTCAGGGGCACTCTACCACTGAGCCACATCACCAGCCTTATTTTGTATTTTATTTAGAGACAGGGTCTCATCCAGATGCTTAGTGCCTCGCTTTTGCTGAGGCTGGCTTTGAACCCTCGATCCTCCTGCCTCAGCCCTCCTGAGCCACTGGGATTAGAGGCATGCACCACCGTGCCTGGAAAAAAATCTTCTTTTAGTCTAGCTTGAGTTTTTTAAAAAATGTTTTCCTGCAGTGCTAGGGTTTGAATCCAAGGCCTCACACATGCCAGGAAAGTGCTCTGCCACTGTGTTACTTCCCTGGCCCACCCCCCCTTTTTTTGAACATTTTTAATTTGTTTTAATTAGTTATACATGACAGTAGAATACATTTATGCACTTTGATATATCATACGTAGATGGAATATAACCTTCTCATTTTTCTAGGTATACATGTTGTAGAATCATATTGGTCATCAGTCACATGTATACATAAAGAATGTCTGTTTTGTTCTACTATCCTTCATATCCCCACTTCCCCTCCCCTTCCCTCCTTTCACTTCTACCTAATCTAAGGTAATGCTATTCTTCTCTACTGCCCCCTGCCTTATTGTGAATTTGCATCTGCATATTAGAGAAAACATTCGGCCTTTGGTTTTTAGGGATTGGTTTATTTTGCTTTAGCATGATATTCTCCAACTTCATCCATTTACTGGCAAATGCCATAATTTTGTTCTTTTTTAAAGTTGAGTAATATTCCATTGAATATATATACCACATTTTCTTTATCCATTTATCTATTGAAGGACACCCAGGTTGGTTCCATATTTTAGTTATTGTGAATTAAATTTTGTTTTGAGACAGGATTACACTAATTTGCCCAGGATGACCTTGAACTTGCAATTTTCCTGCCTCAGCCTCCTGTGTCGCTGGAATTGTAGGCCTGTGCCATTATACCTGGCTTAAGTTGAGTTTTTGAACAATATGTGGGCACCTACTCAGACTCAGTCACATCTCTGGTGCTGAACGATGGCAGTGATGTTGGCTCTTCTTGCTGGGAAAACAAGTCCCTGGGAATCTCTCCTCTTCTTTGCTTGCCAAATCAGGCCAATGGTACCATCTTCTCTGCAAGATGTGATGTCTGTACTCAGGTCTCTTCTTGGATGATTATACAAAATACCATTTTTCTTTTATTAATGAGAATTGTTTCCAACTAGAAATGTCTCATACATCCTAAATTCGGTAGGAATGCTGGCAAGCCCTCTCTGTTTTCATTGATCATGCTCCCTCAACAGATGTCTCTTGCAGTCAGGCACTGGAAGATCATTCTCTGTCTAAGAAGGCAGGGTCTGGGCTGAGCTAGTTTCCTGTCACCCACAGGACAGGGGACAGGGCCTCTCAAGTCCTACAGGGCACCTGCCATCAGTCAACTGCCAAGCTCATACTATAGCTCTGCAGCCGGCATGCAGGGTGCTGGTTCCTAGCATTCTGAAGTTCTGGGTCTCACAGCAGAGACATGGATGCACAGGAATTTCCTGGTCCTTCTTATACTTTCATATTTTTGTCTCCTGCCTCAATTTACCCTGACTTTCTTCCCAGCTGCATCTCTGCAGACCTGAAGCAGCATCTCTGCCCCATGCCCTGCAGGAAGATTCCAGGGCCTTGAGGTGAGATTACTCTGTTAAACTGTTCGTGAAGTTCCCAGGAGTCATCGATGCGCCTGGATTGTGGCTGATGGGCCAGTGGCACCTTCCACCCGAAACGAACTCCAAGAATTCCGCGGCTGCCAGTGGCCTCCCCGGGCTGGGAGGGGCAGCTGCATCTGCCTCCAGGAATGTGGGGCCTAGAGACACCAAGCCCAGGAATACCTCCGTGGAGCCGAAGCTTCACTTCCAGAAAGTTCGGAGGGCTCCGGGCCCCTGCACCCTTCCCTCCTTCTCCCTGTGTGTGAAACCATCCCAGCTGGCCCTCAGAGAAATCTTCAGGGGAGAAAAATCCTAGAGAGTGTAATTTGAAAAGAAGCTTAGCAGCCACGCCACGGGGGTTTGGGCAGAGGCACTCCTGGCCAAGTCCTCGGCGGCTAAGCGTCAGTAGGTCCAGGAGGAGGTCACCTGCCTGCTCTGATCCCCACAAAGTGACAACCCAGCACCTGGAGCTTAGGGCTGTTTTTCACGGATGTGAGATACGTTTGGAAACCACATTACCCTCTTGGAGTTTCACTGTTTAAGTTAGCGTAGCAGAAACTCTGACAAGCCCTGTTGTAAAAACTCACTTTATTTAAGACAGTGTTCAAAGTGGTCCAAACACAGAACGCTCTTTTGGAAATAACTTGGAGTACTACTTCAGAGCTCTGGTTTTCTATCAAATACTTACGATAAGTGCTGGCCTGACACTATTCCCGAGGGCCCCTCTGCTTTCAGATTTCCTTATTTAAAACTCAAAGTGGTTCTGTTTATCAAAACCTCTCCTGGAGCAGCAGGGTGAGGGAAAGGGTGGGGGAGAGGGAGAGAGAAGAAGAAGAAAGAGGAGGGCTTGGGTGGGCTGAGTGCAGTCTTGCAGTCTGTGAGGAGTGTGAGGACCCTCCTACTTGGAGTGACCCTCCCTCGCGGCTCATCACTGACCAACCCCTGTCCTGCCATGCTGGGGAGCTTACACAGGGGCCAGCAGCAGGTGTCAGGCATTCTGAGAGAAACTCGCCCCCCCTCCAGGAACGAAGCCTCCATGAATCATTGACTGTCCTTCCCTCGTGCAGGAAGCAGCTGGGCTGGTGTCATGCCAAGCTCCAGGAGCTGCGGGCAAAGGTGGCACAGGCAGGGGATGAGCCCACACTGAGCCTCGCCTTGTCCAGACCTTTCCCAGATGGACCCATTCGGGGCCATTTCAATGGTCTCAGCACCTCGAGGCTCCCACACAGCCTGAGCCACAGCCACGGAAGTGCAGTGCCCTCTGTGAGGGGTGTGGCCAGAGCTCCAGGCTCCCCCTCTGCCCTCCACTCACCAGGGCACCTTGCGGGAGGCTTTTCTCCCTCAGGGCCTCAGTTTCTCTATTTGTACAATAGAAATTGAATTTGAGGGTCCCTAAAAATGCTCTCAGGCCTAGGAAGTTGCCTAAAAGTTTCTCAAAACCTCCTGCCTGGAAACAGCCCAGGAGTGGGCCTTGAGGGCCTAGTCACTGGGACCCAGCTCAGGTCTCTGCACCTGCCCAGCTCTGTTGTTAGGGATGCACAGAAGACGGGGGACTCTGGCCTTTCCTTGGAAACTCTGGGGTGCCTGAGATCTCCATGACCAGGAGTATGTGGAGCCCCTTGGTCTCTGTTTGCCTCTGCGAGGTGCAAGCCGACACCTGGGGTCAATGTGTAAGATCCTCCCCATTTTGCCTCTGCCCCATTGTGGGGCCCTGGGCAGCCAATCCCCCCACTTATCTCTCTATAACCCTGCACTGGGAGGAAGGCCTGAAGTGGTTCACTGCAGGCTTGCCCCTGGTGGGGTCCCTCTCTGCCCCGGCTACAGGAAAGATGGCCAGTCCAGGCCCACACAGAAGGCCAGCGGCAGCCCTCGCAAGCCCGGGTATCATTCCACACGCCTTGGGCTTATCCCATAGAAACAGTGTCCGGGAACCTCAGCCCAACTCTTGGGGAAGCTGCCAGGCCCCGTGCCAGGGCTTAGCATTCCCAGGGAAACTGTTTCCAAAGCCCCGCCCATGGCCCACATCCCTGTCCACTCCCCTGCTGACACTAATCCTCTGAGGGCCCTGCAGGACAGGTTCTAATGGTTGAGAAGCTGCCCCTTAGCAGGCCGGGATTGGGGTAGAAGCTGCCTATTGGCATGGGAGTCCTGGGACAGCTGTGTCCATAGGTGGAGGCTTCTGGTACCTGTTGGATGACATTACAGAGCCACACATGCTATCTTATCTGCTGTACTGGGGAGCTTGTACGGGCACCAGCAGCTGGAATTGGACTTTGAGAGAAGGTCCCCGGGAAAGGAGCCTCCATGAATCATTGACTGTTCTTCCCTAGAGCTGGAACCAGCCTGAGCAAAGCCCCACCCATTATAGATCTGGGAACTCCAGACCAGAGAGAAAGCACCTAAATCACCTGGGGCTTAGTCCCAAAGCGGGCACTAGAGTTCCAGCTGCCTGCTCTGGCCCACACCTCTAGTTTCCTTTGGCTATGGGCAGTTCTTTTTCAGGCCTTTCCCTATCTCTGGGGAGCAGCCCTGCCTGCTTCCTGCAGAGGCCTTTAGAGCCAGGACCGTGCTGATCATCGGCTCCCCACGTTCCTGTGCTGACCACAGTCTTCTCTACTCCCCAGCCAGCTGCCTGGCACCAGTTACTCCCCTGGCACCATGAGTCCCAGACATACCAGTCACATCAGGTGGGGAGACATTTGCTGAACCCAGGAGAAGAGAAGGGTGTCTAGGAACCCAGGCTTCCCAGGGCGGACCCTGTAGGGAGTCCAGGGATGCCGTGTCCCCAGGTACCAAGTGAAGGCAAGGGCTGAAGGATTTGCTGGGGAGGGGTGGAGCTGGGATGCTCTGAGCATGCTCATTAGGTGTGGCACTCTGGGTGCCTGTGAGTTTAGAACAGAATCTGGTCTTTGGGGGCTGGAGATCCCTGATTTGAGCCTTCAGAGTGGTCAGTGAAGGGACAAGAGGAACCCCATTTGCAATATCCTTGCCTGGTGTGTTCTGCTGTGCAGAACTTTCTCTGTACCACTTTTCTTGATAATCATAAATAAGCTGAGAGTTAGGGATTCACTCCTTCATTCATTCTATCAACATTTATTGTGTTTGTACTATGTGTCAGGCACTGTTCTGGATGCTAGGCATTGATCAAATGAGACAATGTTTGTAATTTATAGATAAATGACATATCAGAGAAGTTAGGCAACCAGCCAAAGTTTGCACTACTGAAAAGCCAGGATGCAAAGCCAGGGCCATGAGGTCTAGGACTAGACTTTCTATTTCTTTATTTTGGTTGGGCAAAAAGCCTTTGCAGTAGAGTGGAGAGAACCTCAAACTTGCCTTGCTGTGTGAGTCAGAGCAACTCACTTCCTCTCGCTGGGACTTCACTTTCTCAGTGGCCTTTGAGAAGCAAAGGCTTTGGGTAAGCAGTCTGAAATTGCTTCTGGAGGCAAAAACAAAAATTAAAATTTTATGAGAATAGCTATCTATTTTTGAGAAAGTTCTACACATCAGATCTTTCCATATCCACAGGGAGTCATTGAAGTTTCCTGAGCAGGGAGAGAGATACACCAGAGCATCTCTGAACTCCACTTGCCCCTGGGCCCCTCCCAGTTCCCCAGGACCTCTCGTTCTTGGGTTATCAGGGGAAACAGCTGAAGCTTTGGACAAACAGTCGGGGCAGGCAGGGACACCGGGACATATGGTTTATAAATAAGGGGGTTGGGAGGGGTGAGTATAGAACAGGTGGGAAGGGAGAAGACTGGGCTGCAGAGCCAGGAGAGGCCTCAGGGGACATCCAACCCCTTCCACTGCCCTAGAGAGCCCCCTCCTCAAACCAGTACCCCTGTGCCCAGCTCCAGGCTTAGCAACTCTGAAGGAGGTACAAGGAACAGGAGCTCTGGCCCAGCCTCCCAGACCCTCTTGGAGGGGAGGGGACCAGGGCTGTTTCCTCCATGAAGTCTTCCAGGTTGAATGCCCCAGTGCACATGACCCAGCCACCTTGGTGTGCAAACAGAAATGCAGGACCTCAGGAAAGAGGGGCAGGGGACAAGGCAACTTCCTGGGAGGAAGGGTTTGGGTGGGGCAGAGATGGGGGCCTCCTATCTTTGGGAGCTTACTGTAGGACAGGGGCTCTGGCAGATGTGCCACCATCCTGAGTTTCCTCTGAACTCAGGCCCTAACCCTCCTACCTGGGACACTGTGACCTCCTCCCATCCCAGTGCACCTCAAATTTTTGTTTCATTGAAAAAAATAAAATACTTGTTACTTACACAATAAGACGTGGAGCTTGCAGGAAGGTTTGGTGCATGGACTCTGGAATCGGAGTGCCTGGGCTGGACTCTGGGGTCTGATACCAGCTGTGCCATCTCCAACCATCCCTGGTGACTCATTCCTCATCTGCCAAACAGAACCTGCTTCATGAGGCTGCGTTAAGGACGAGATGAGCTGATATATGTAAAGTGCTTATAAAGGCACATTGTAAGCCCTATAAAATTATTGATTATTAGAGATTTAAATGATATAATTTAATAATGTGATAAACACCCATTGTTCAATCTACAAAATAGAACATTTCCAAAGTTCATATGTAGCTATGTGCCACTCCCTGTTCTAATGTGGCAGAAGTTTTTTTTTTTTTTTTTGGAAGGCGCATGCTGGGGATTGAAAAACTCAGGGGCACTTGAGCACTGAGCCACATCCCCAGCCCTATTTTGTATTTTATTTAGAGACAGGGTCTCACTGAGTTGCTTGTGCCTTGCTTGGGCTGAGGCTGGCTTTGAACTTGTGATCCTCCTGCCTCAGCCTCCCGGGCCAGGAGTTTTTTGTGGGGAACTTATAGTCTTTGTTTCCTACCCGCAACACCCCCTCCTGGGGAAGCACAGCCTTCAAGACTTCAGACTCCACACCACAGAGCTAGCCCCTCCTCTGTCTCCCAGCCCTGGAGTTCCAGCTCGGCCTCTACCCAGGCCCAGGGCCACATTTTGTCGATGCTGCCCCTCCTTCATCAACACCTTGTCCTGGGAGAAGTGGCTGGCCAGGGGGCACTGGCCTGGGCCTGTGTCCTGGCCTTGCTTCTGACTGACTGCATGACATTTGTGGGTGGGGGTCTCCTGCCTCTCTGGTCCTCAGTCTCTACCTGTAAGGGAATGGGTGAAGTAGTTCCCCCTCTGCAATCTCTGCAGTCTCCCAGTCCTTCCTCAGCCTGGAGGGGCTGCTATGCCTACCAGGAATGCTCAGAGAGTGGGCAAGGTAGAATGGGATTCGTGGGGTGGGGGCACACCGCTCCTTGTTCCCTCCCAGCTGGGGCTCTGGAACACCACTGCTCTGGGGGCTCTTCTCCCTCTGTACCTGGAGTTTGTGTGCAACAGCTGCTTTAATGCCAAAATAAGCCCACTGCAGTTTTCAATCAAAATCTTAGTGAATGCCCGCAGGCCACTTGGGTTGCAGACAGCAACCAAAATCCTGGGGGCCTGAACTCCAGGCTTCTTTCAAGAATAATTTCCTATGCAAACCGGCTCCTTCCGTTCTTTCTCTGCAAATTAGAGGCAATTCTCTGTGCTGGGCACATGCAAGGATTAGCTAGGTCTATACATTTCACAGTGGCACTCAGGTCAGGCCTGGTGAGAGAAGGCTTGTTCCAGGGCAAGGGAAGGAGGGCAAAGTCTGAGGTGAAGTTTAAAGTTTATAAAGCTGCCAGTTATCCATGCACAAATCAAAGCTTCAGTCTTCAGTTGGAGGAAAACAAAGTGATGCATTGTTCTCACGTTTCCTGGCTGAAGACCAGGGTTCCTCCTCACCCTGCCACCCACACCTTGCCTCGCCCTCCCCCACCCCAGCAGGTGCTCTGCAGTGCTATCTGCAGGGGTTTGGTCTGCAGTGGGAAAGAGGCATTTGAGCACAAACCAGGGGCCTGGTGCTGGGGTGGGGTGGGCAGCCTTGGGGTTCAGGGGCAAGAGAAGACCCTTAAATAATGATCCCCAAAGAGGAATAAGAGATTCTCTTCCTTACTTTCATCATTTCTGTTCAGTTGAAAATTTACTTTGGAACTGTGAGATTGACAGTCTTAATAGAAGACTATTAATAGAAGAGATTGACTTGCCAGATCCCAAAGAATCTAAGTATCATTATCAAGGGTTTCCTAAGGCCCTTAGCCCTGGTTCTCATCCTGCTTGATCCTGGCCAGAGACTAGATCTTTCTTAGCCCCCTGCCTCATTTAGTGTTGCTGTATCAATATATCTGAGGCTGGGTAAATTATGAAGAACAAAGGTTTGTTGTTGACACTTCTGGAGGCCAGGAAGCCCAAGGTTGAGGATCCTGCATCTGTCAGAAAATTTTTGCTGTATGGTCCCATGGTGGAAGGTAGAAGGGCAAGAAGACACACATGTAAGAACCAAGAGGGGAAGGGGTTGATTAAGTCAGGAACTCACTCCGGTGGCAATAGCATTTCATGTCCTCATCACCTCTCAAATGTGCCACCTTTGTACACTGTTGCTTTCTTGATTTGGTTTCCTGCACTTGAACTTTGGGGGACTCATTAAACTATAGCAGCCCCAGACTTAGCCCTCAGCTTGACTCCAAGTTTGACCTTCAACTCTAGCCCAACACACACTCCAATAAATCCCAGGCTGAGCTTTGACCCTGGACAGGAACTGATCTCCAAGTGACACACCTTGGAGTGCTGGGGCACTGCTGGGATGAATGTGAGAGTGGCCAGTGGCTGCCGAGCCACAGCTATGTGAGGGCTGAGGATGGGGCTTCTGTCTGAGGTCCCAGAGCCCCTGCTCCTCCTGCAAGACTATTTCTTTCCCCTGGAGGAAGACAGTGCAGAGGGACAAGCAAGGAGTGAAAACAGACAGGGATTGGGATCATTCTGTCCTTGCCCTGAGTCTCTCTAACTCACTCCAGAGCAACAAGAGAATTCTGGACTAAATATCCAGAAACAACTGCTCTCCAAGGACCACCAGCTCTCAGCTCCCAGTTCCCAGTTCAGCCCCCAGCTGCAGTGGGTAACAGGCTGTAGTTCCCAGCGTCACCAGCAGGGGCCTCAGGCACGAGCCTCAGGGAAAGCCCCGGGCTCAGTCCCCTGTGAGTCTTTTCCTCCAATTAAAATACTCAAGAGAACTTGTCAGGTTTTGCCACCAAGGGACCACCTGCTTATGGGATGCTCAGATGGATTTGACCCCGAAATCTTAATATTTCTCACCCGGGAGACAGAGAAACCCTCATACTAGCTACCATCAATTTAAAATTTAATTTTAATTATAGAAATAGTGTACAAATTTTTTTTCTTGAAAATTAGAATATTAAGATTAAAAATAACTTCCCTTGGCCATTATTGATATTCCACATTCCCTGTCTCTTCCTCTTTTTCCTGTTTCTTATGATCTTTGATATGGGAACTTCCAGGGATTGAAAAAATACTTTTATATACGCAGGTACAGGCTTTTTAAAAATAATAAAATAATTCCACATACCCTCTGCAAACTTTTTTTTTTGCTAAAACACATATTTAATAATTTACATATTATAAAATTCACCAATATGTGTACAACTGGCTGCATTTTAACAAATATGGCCGATAGCATAACCATCATTATGAATTGCTGTGTAAAACATTTCTAACATCCCTGAAACATTCCCTCCCAACCTTAGCCCATTTATAACCCTTGCTCCTGGGCTCTGGCTTACTCTCACCTTCTTTATGTTGCTATAGTTTTACTTTTTCTAGAATTTTGTATGGAAGGAACCATGACTTCTTTCACTTAGCGTAAAGCTTTTGAGATTCATCCACATGGCTGAGTGTGGATAAGTGGGTTCCTTTTTATTACTAAGCACTATTCCATGGTATGCATATGGCACTATTTGCTAATCTATTCAGCAGTGATGGATATTTGGAGTATTCCATGTTTGGATTATTGCCAATAAAGCTCTTATTATGAGCATTTGAATACAAGTCTTCATGTGAATATGTTTTTGCTTCTCTTGGATAAATATGTACTTAGAAGGAGGGGTATTGGCTGGGGTTGTGACTCAGATAGAGCACTTGCCTAGCATGCTGAGGCACTGGATTCAATCCTCAGCACCACATAAAAAATAAAAATAAAGATATTGTGTCCGCCTATAACTAAAAAATAAATTTAAGAAAGAAGGAGGGGTATTGGATTGTATAAGTGTATTTTGACTTATACTCAACTGATCACCTGTTTTCTAGAGAGAGTTTATCATTTTGCATTCCAGAATTTTAGATGCTCCACATTTTTGCCAAGACTTGTATTGCCAGTTTTTTTCTAGTGGGTTTTTTCTAGTGGGTGGGCTGTGGCATGTCATGGTGAAATTTATATTTCTCTAATGGTTAGTGATGTTGAACATCTTTAAATGTGCTTATCTGCCATTCATGGCTTCTTTGGATAAGTATCTGTTTAAATCCTATCCATTCTTTTAAAATAAGGTTGTTTGTTTTCTTATTATTAAGTTGTAGGAGTTCTTTAATAGTCTGGGTCTGAGTCCTTTATGAGGTTTATGTGGCTGCCTTTTCTTAACTATCTTTTTCTTTAAAAAACCCTTTTTATTTGGGGTGAATTTCAGACTTACATAACAGTTGCAAAAAATAGTACAGAGAGTTTCTTTAATGGTAACCTCTTACATAATGATAGTACAATGATCAGAACTAAAGAAATTAATATTTGTATGATGCTATAACTAAGCTATAGACTTCAATCAGCTTCCATTAATGTCCTTTTTCTGCCCCAGGATCCAGTTATGTCTCTGGTCTCCTCTAATGTGTAATAGGAATTTTGTTCAGCTTTCTTCAAGCTGTTTGCAGATGCTTTCTCATTGTTAGATAGAGCTTATGGATTTGGGAGAAGAATACCACATGCCCTTCTCATGACATCATATCCGGGGGCACATCCTATCAGCATAGTTTATTACCTTGATTGCTTGGTGTCTGGTGGATAACTCTGCAGAAAATATGCGATTGTTTCCCCTGATTATGGGGATTGAATACAGAGCCTTACTCTTGCTAGGCAAGTGCTTTACCACTGAGCTACACCTTCAGTCCAAGATAACAGTTTTTCTCCTTTTGCATTTAATGAAACTTTAGGAGAGGCACCTTGAGTAGGCAAATATCCTTTTAAACTTTTGCATTCTTTGGTGGGTTTTCTAGCAGCAATTGCTACTATGGTGTTCTACTGGTGATTTTCTACTTCCCTCATTCCAGTCACCTTTATTAATTGGAATCCTTTTGCAAAGAAGAATTGTCTCTTCTCAAATCACCTAAGTGCATCCATGTGAACTCATGGATATTTATTTTATTCTTTGGGTTGCAATTCAAGACATCAGTATTGGTTTGCCCAACTGGCTGGACTTTGCTGTTGGGAACTCTTCTCAGCTTGTCCTGTTTTTTTTTTTTTTTTTGTTGGTTTGTTTGTTTTTAATTTTTTTGCCATTCCCCCAGATTCTCCTTGACTCTTTCTTTACTTTCTTTCTTTCCTTTTTTTTTTTAATTGATCACTGGCATCATGAGATGCTCCAGGCTTATCTTGAATTATTCCTGCCCAGCCCGGAATCAACACCTCTTCAAGCAACCCAGATCTTTTTATTGAAGAATGGTATTTAGAGACCAAAATCTGGATGCCAGTTGCTACAGGGTTGCCACTGGTTTTAGGCCCTGTAATAGGACAGAGCTAGGAATTATATGAATGTGTACAAACCCATTCATATGCCAATTCTTTGTTGAGGACTTTTTTGCATTTATTTTTGAGAGATAATGATCTCCAATTTTTCTCCTTTTGAAACATCTTTGGTTTTAGTATTAGAATAATGCTGACCTCATAGGCAGGAATGAGAAATGTTCCTTCCCTCATTTTCCAAAAGAGATGGTAAAAAAAAAAGGCATCATTTCTTCTTCAAGTGTTTGGGAAAATTTACTAGTGAAACCATCTGATCTTGGAGTAGGCTGATTTGGAAGTGATTTTTTGAACATCGAATTTCTTAACTACATACATGCCTCTTCAGGTTATTAATTTCTCTTTGAGAAATTTTTACTAATGTCTTTCAAGAAACAAGTCCTTTTACTATAAGTTGTTGAATTTATGGGCATAAAATTTTTCATATTATTTCCTTAGTATGTTTTCAATGTTCTTAGGATTTCTAGTGATGTTCCTCTCTTTTGTGGCTGATAATGGTAAACTTGTGCTATTTTTCTTTTTTTTTTTAAGGCACTTTACTAAATATTTATCAATTTTATTGATCTTTCCAAAGAATCAGCTTTTGGTTTTATTAGCTTTATCTATTGTTTTTCTGTTTCCTATTTCATTGATTTCTGTTCTAATCTTTATTATTTCCCTTCTTTGGCTTCTTTTCCTGTTTCTTGGGGGTGGTACCTTAGACTATTAGCATTGCTATTTTTTCCAGCTTAATATAAACATTGGCTGCTATAGATTTCCCTCTAGGCATTGCTTTAGCTGCATCCCAACTATGATGTTGACATGATAATTTTCTTATCAATCAGTTCAAAATATCTACTGATTTCCCTTATGATTTCTTCTTTGACCAAGCAGTATTTAGAAGTATAATTTCAGATATTTAGGGATTTCCTTGAAAATTTTTTTATTAGTGGTTTTGATTTAATTCTGTTATGGTTAGAAAAATTATATGATTTTAATTCTTATGAATTTATTAAGATTTATTTTATATCTCACAATATGTCTATCTTTTTGAATGCTCTATGTTACTTGAGAAAAATAGGTACTCTACTGTTGTTTGATAGAACATCTATATATGTGTCAATTTTGTCAAATTGGTTGATAGTGTTGTTCAAGTTGTCTATAACCTTATTTTTTTTAAGTGAACTTGTAATTTTAAGATAGTTTTAGATTTAGATTTATAGAAAAACTGCAAGGATAGTACTGAGAGCTCTTCATCTTTTTTTTTTGGTACCAGAGACTGAACCTGAGGTGTGTTTAACCACTGAGCCACATCCCTTTCCCCTTTTATTATTATTATTATTATTATTATTATTATTATTATTATTAATTTTGAGACAGGGCCTTGCTAAGTTGCTGAGGTTGAGCTTTGAACTTGCGATCCTCCTGCCTTAGCCACCGCACCAAGCAGTTTCCTCTATTTTTGACATTGTATGTTAGTATGGAGATATTGGTCACAACTAATGAACAAATAGTGGGATATGATTATGTGAATATTTTATTTAGATCTACTTCATTCTCATGCACTGTCCTTCCTCTGTTCCACTATCCCACAACAAGCCACCACATTATACTTGGTCCCCATGTCTCCTCAGTCTCCTCTTGGTTATGGCAGATTTTTGGATTTTCCTTGCTTTTGATGACCTTAGCAGTCCTGAGGAGTACTGGTCTGGTATTTGTACACTGTAGTGATGCCATGGGCTGTGTATTTTTTCCTTCTTCCCCCAGATTCATATGTCGAAATCTCAACTCCAATGTGATAGTGTTTGGAGGGAGAGCCTTTGGGAGATGAATGGGCCATTAGAATTCTCAAGAATGGGATTAGTGACATTATCAAGGAGACCCAGAGAGTTCCCAAGTCCCTTTCCACCCTGCAAAGACACAGTGAGAAGACGGCTGTGTATGAACCCAGCAGCAAGCCCTCACCAGACACACCAGACACAGGATCTGCAGACACCTTCGTCTTGGATTTCCCAGCCTCCAGAACCATAAGAAATACATATTTATTGTTAAAGCCACTCTGTCTATGGTACTTTTGTTATAGCAGCCTGAATAGCCTAAGGCAAATGGACTTGTCTAATGTTTTTTCTCATGTTTAAACTGAATTTATGGGATTTGGAGAGAAAGACCACAAAGGTCAAGTGTCGCGACCCCTTGCCCGCAAGGAAGACGCAACACTCGGGAATCTTCTTTCAGCAGTTTATTCAGGTCCCTGATATTTCTTATTCTTTCTTCTTCTTCTCTTCTTCCTTCCGGATGCCCCTCCCAGCCTTAATAAAGCATCCCAAGCCCCAATGCAAAGCTGCCGCGTGGAGCTTTCTCACAGGGTGGTGTACAGGGTGGTGAAGAATCATGTGCCAACTCTCTCAGATAAGGAGTTGTTTGTCACATACTACAGCGGAGCCAGCGCCATCTCATAATGGCGACCATAGTCTGCAGAAACGGCAGAAGCGGCTCACCACAGTTCCCCCTTTCTGTTTTATTAAAACAATACAGGCGAGAGTAGAGGTCCTATCCCACTGTGCAGAAGTGGCTGCATAGTATGGCTCAGTCCTAAGGAGGGCCCTTCCCCAGATCCGAGGCCATATCAGCCGACGCCTTTTTTCGTGGGGCGGGGCGTGGACGCGTCTAACCCGCATGCAATAGGACATGCTCTCCTTGAGGTCCACGTCAAGGATCACTCAAGTGCAGTGCCTTGCCTCGCATCCTGTATCGTGACGATGGTGGACGAAGGGGGATAGCTGAGGCTGAACTGTGGCTGTATTAATGACAAACAAGTTGACAGCACCCTGAAAGAAAGGCACGGACTTTTAAGCGATAGTAAAGCACTAGTGTGGAAACCCATCTGCGTGCAATGGCAGCAAGACCGGCAGAGTGTAAGGGCTTTCCAACACTAAGAGAATAACAAGGAAAGTCATGTCGATCCCAGTGCAATGTTATAATAACTTGGGGTGTAACGACCATGACAAAGGTTTACTGTTTAAGATGCGCAAGCCAGACTTAGACTTGAGGTGAGTTGCCATTTTCTAAAGCTGCAAGAGCTTGTATGATCATAGCCTTTTCTTGTGCATGGCGAGTTTTAAGGCGACAGAGAAACCACAAACAAAGTATAATACTGAAGCAACACATTGCACCAAAAATGCCTACTCCCACCCACTCTTTGAAGAAGGAAAAAGCAGAAGATATCCAATCGGTGAATTGACCCAAAGTCACTGGTTCAACACGGGTACTATTCAAAACAGCAATCTGAATTAGTTGAGACTGGATCATGTCTTCCGCTGCCATGGACCAATTTCCGGCCAAATATTCGCCAATAATGCGGGAGGCATTTCTGGAATCATTAAATCTGACAGAGGTTATGCATAAATGTGCACGTTGATCAACACAACCCAAAAGCACCAAGTCAGCCAATTCTTCTACCTGAGCTTGAAGTAAATCTATCCTTTGGTTGGCAGCTAAAATCCCTGACAAAATATGTTGATTAATTGAATTTTGGGATTCAAGTATGGTGGAAGTTTGTTGAACAACTTGATTAATGGTGGCAGCAGTTTGTACTTGACTGGCCATGGCTACTCCAGCTGTAACTGCTGCAGCAGCAGACACTGCCACAGCTGTCACTATAGCTGCCGTAATTCCAAAATCTCTGCGGACTCTAAGTAGTTCAACAATGGGGAATTTATCTGGGTCCGCAGTGACTGGGATTGGGACAAAGGTTGGAATTTTCATAATCACTGCCGTAGTCCAGGAGCCATTCCAACACTCAGACAAGTAGCAAGTAACATTAGAACAATTAAGCATCCCCTGTAATGTAACATTAGCCAAAAGAAACAGGAACGGAGATTGGAGACAGACTGCTGCGGAGGGTAATGTAGCATTAGATAATTGTGAATTATTTGCAAAAATTTTAAGCCTCCTACCTCGCTCCGAGTCTTGGGTAATGCCAGAAACATTAAACAGCCAACTTTGGACTCCTAATATTTCCCTGGGGAAACACAAGCGCGGACTAGACTAGCCCAATCTGAGGGAGTCATACAAAATCTAGTAAGTCCCTCCACCTGAGTGAGAGTGAAAGCGGCATCTATGCCATAAGTGCGGACGGATTCTGCCAAGGTTTTAACTATCTTAAAGTCTAAAGGCTCATGATATCTTCCTCTATTATTGTCCTGAAACACCGGGTACGCAAGTCCCATATCTGTATTAACTGTCCTCCAAACTTGCGCATGAAAAGATCTCCCGGAACCTTGGCTCCCCCCCACATACGGGGGTGGGGCAACAGGCATCATATCTTCTTCTAAATTTTCAACCTCCTCCTCCTCAGAATTCTGTTGACCAATATTAGATCCCTCCCCCTTCTTACAGTAGGCATGCGCGCCTTGTGTCTCCTTTTTCTTCTTTTTCATTTTTATCTTATGTAGTTGTTGCAACAATATATCAAGGTCCTCAGAACACTCTGAGCCGCTTGTGTCCTCAGATGTTTTGAATTCGGTCAAGTCTGGATAGAGCCTTCTCCTATTTTTATCTTCAGGCTCTTTTGCCTTCTCACTACTGTTACTTTTGATACTCTCTGCCACTTCACTATGTGATCCTTCAGATTTTTCCTCATGTAGTTGTTCAAGAACGGCCTGACCCTCACTCACAGCTTCTTGGCATTTACCATCTGTAAGGCAACTACGGACCATTTTCCAAAGGGGTATCACCCCACCCTCTAATATGCCCTGCTCAGATGCAAAGTCAAGATCTTTGCCTAATTTATCCCAACTAGGTACAGTAAGGCTGCCCGAAAATGCAAACCACGGTGCAGCGATATCTATCTTCTGTAAAAATCTCTGTAAAGTACTATGTTTCACTTCCAGGCCCTTGGAACGCAACAGGCCATCTAGGGCCAGGAGAAGCAGACTTGAAGATGCGGCACCCATGACACAACAACAAAGGAAGCACAAAAAACAAAAGCGAAAGTAGAAGCAAAAGTACACAGTGCAGCTGCAATAAAATGTAATGCTCTCTCTTTCTTTACAGAGGAGCTGCCCCGCTTTGGTCGCTGATCCCACTTACCTGGGACTAACCCCGCTTTGGTCGCGGATCCCACTTACCTGGGACTAACCGGTGCACCACCCCTGACTGCTGAAAGTTCTGGTTCCCGGGTTTCGGCACCACTTGTCGCGACCCCTTGCCCGCAAGGAAGACGCAACACTCGGGAATCTTCTTTCAGCAGTTTATTCAGGTCCCTGATATTTCTTATTCTTTCTTCTTCTTCTCTTCTCCCTTCCGGATGCCCCTCCCAGCCTTAATAAAGCATCCCAAGCCCCAATGCAAAGCTGCCACGTGGAGCTTTCTCACAGGGTGGTGTACAGGGTGGTGAAGAATCATGTGCCAACTCTCTCAGATAAGGAGTTGTTTGTCACATACTACAGCGGAGCCAGCGCCATCTCATAATGGCGACCATAGTCTGCAGAAACGGCAGAAGCGGCTCACCACAGTCAAGTATTATTCTTGTCACACCATATCAAGAGTAGGTACTAAAAATATAATTTGCCATTGTTGATATTAACACTGATCCCCCCTGTTTGCCAGGTTTCATCATGATAAAGTCACTCCTTGCCCTTCCCTTTCTGAATTGTACTCTTTGGAAGGAAGTTGTTAAGGGAAACCCACATTTAAGGAGAGGGGAGTTATGTTCTACCTTCTTGAAGCTGGAGCATCTACGTAATTTATTTGTAAATCTTCTGCACTGGTCGTTTGTCTATTCTCCCCATTTATTTATTCAATCATTTATTTATATCTGTCTGGATTCGTGGCATATATTTTATATTTTGGTTATGATCCAATACTACTTTATTAATGTCATTGTTCAGATCTTCCTGGCTTTAGCCATCGGGAGCTCTTTCTGTGGACCCCTGCCTCCCTTTGACATAATTCATTATTATGGGACTTTCGAGTACTTCCTGACTTCCCGGAACCATAAAATACTTCAAACCCATCTTGTCTATTTCCTGCTCCAGTTCTGAAGTCAGTTATTTTTTAAGGTCTCCTGGTTCCTGGTAGTTCAGACATAAGTCTTGGACACTAGGTGTGCTCATTGCTATTGGGGGTCTCACCCCTTCTAGGGTCAGAGAGGGGGAACTGAAAGCTTAGGCTATAATTTTGGATTTGCCTTCTTCTTTTAAAAAATTATTTGTGTATTTTGTTTTTGCATTTTATAGCTCTGTATTATGTATCCACACGTGTAGATTGTTATGTCCTCCTCAGGTACTGACCACTTTATCATCATGAAATGTCTATATCGATACCTGTTGTTATTCTTTGTTTATTTTGCTTTATTCAAAGTTTACTTTGTCTGATATTAATGAAGTCTCTCTGGCTCTCTTTCAGTTACTGTTTATACAGTATATCTGTTTCTTTTGTTTAACTTTCAACCTATCTGTGCTTGATATTTAAAATGGATTTCTGACAGGCAGCATGTAATTGAGTCTTGATTTTTCTTTGAATCTGACAGTCTCTTTAATTCGGGAGTCACTTATATTTAATTTCTTGGTTAGGATTGTTGGGTTTACTGCTGCAACTTGGCTCTCTGACCTTTATTTTGTCTCATCTGGTCTTTGCTTCATCTTTCTTCTTTTCCTTTAAAACAACCAGTCATTTATAGATGATTCATTTTATCTCCACTATTAATTAATAACCATATCTCTTTATTTTATTTTCTGAAGAGTGGGATCCCAAGGAATTTCATCTTGAACTTGTAACAATTTACCTGAAGACTGTATTATACTGCAGTAGAATAAGAACTTTAGAACCATTTACTTCCTTTTTCTTTCTCTAATTATTTTTTTGGTAATTTTCATACTCTTTACTTCTTTATACCTCCATAGTACATAACTATTACTTTTGCTTTAAGCAATCAATTATCTCTTTTTAATTTTTAAAGTTGTGGTAAAATATTCATTACATAATACATATCACTTTTTGAACTAATTTTTAATGTATAATTCTGCAGTATTAAACACATTCACATTGTTATGTAAACATCACTATTTCTAGAACATTTTCATCATCTCAAATAGACCCTGTACCCACTCAAATAACCATCTCCCGTTCTCCCATTGCCCTGGACCCTTGAAATTCCCATTCTATGTTTTGTGCCTGTGAACTTGCAAGTGAGATCTCTCATACAATCTTCAGTCTTTTGTGTTTGGCTTATTCTATTAGCATAATGTATTCAAGGCTTACCTGTTTTGTAGCATGAAAGAGAACTTCATTTATTTTCAAGGCTAAATTATATTTATTGTAGATGTATATCACATTTTGCTTATCCATTTATCTGTTAATGGACACTTGGGTTATTTCTACCTTTGGCAGTTGTGAATAATGCTGCATGAACATTGGTGTACAAGCATCTATTGACATCTCAGATTTTAATTCTTCTGTGTATATACCTAGAGTAGGGTTGCTGGGTCACATGCTGATCTTCCATAGTAATTGCTCCATTTATGAACCAACTGGCAATGGTTTTCTTCATCCTCATCAACACTTTCATTTTTCTTGAAAATTTTATAATTAGCCAGGTGCAGTGGCACACACCTTTAATCCCAGTGGCTCAAGAGGCTGAGGCAGGAGGATTGTGAGTTCAGAGCGAGCTTCAGCAAAAGTGAGGTGCTAAGCAATGCCTGTCTCCAAATAAAATACAAACTAGGGCTGGGGATGTGGCTCAGTGGCTGAGTGCCTCTGAGTTCAATCCCCAGTATGCCTCACCCCTCGAAAAATAAATAAAAATAAAAATTTTATATTTATCATAGCCATTCTGGTAGGTGTGGGGTTCTATAATATTATGGTTTTAATTGCCATTATTCTAATGACTATTGTTGTTGAACATCTTTTCATGTGTACCTGATATTTGGAGAACTGTCTGCTCAAGTCCTTTACCCATTTTTGAATTGGGTTATTGAGCTTTTTTTTTTTTTTTTTTTGCTAGGTTGTATATGTTCTTTACATACTCTGAATAGTAGTCATTTATCAGATATGTGACTTACAAATATTTCCTCTCATTCTTTAGGTTGTACTTTCACTTACTTGATAGTGTTCTTTATGTACAAAAGTTTCTAATTTGGGTGCCATTTACTTTACATGTTTTTTTTCTCTTGCTGTCTGTGCTTTTTGGTGTCTGACTTGAGAAACCATTGTGAAATCCAAGGTCATAAAGATTCTACTTTTTATTTTCTCCTGAGAGTTTCATAGTTTTAGCTCTTAAATTTAGGTCTTTATCCCTTTTGAGTTATTTTTTACATTGGGTATGTAGTAAAAGTCCACCTTCTTCTTCTTCTTCTTCTTCTTCTTCTCCTCCTCCTCCTCCTCCTCCTCCTCCTCCTCCTCCTCCTCCTCCTCCTCCTCCTCCTCCTCCTTCTTCTTCTTCTTCTTCATGTGGATATGCAGTTTTCTCTAACCATTTGTGGAAAAGGCTGTTCCTTCCTTATTGAAGGTCCCTGGCAGCCTTGTCATATGTTTGGGTTATATTTCTTCCATTGACCTATAGATTTAACTTTGTACTCATATAACATTGTTTTGCTTATTGTAGCTTTGTAGATTTGAACTCCAGAAGTATGAGACCTCCAACTTTGTTTCTTTTCAAGACTGTTTTGACTTTTGGGGCCCTTTGTAAGTCGATATGAATTTGAGTAAGAGGTTTTCTATGTGTGGGGAAAAAGTCATTGTTATTTTATAGAGATTGTATTGAGTCTATCTATCACCCTGGGCAATATTGTCATGCTAAAAAATCTTCCAATCCACGGATAATCTTCTGCTTTTGTTAAAACTTCAATTTCTTTCAGCAATTTTTTGTAGTATTTTTTAAAAGATTTTTTATTGTTGTAGATGAACACAGTACATTTATTTATTTTTTGTGGTGCTAAGGATCAAACCCAGTGCCTCACCTGTGCTAGGCAAGCACTCTTAACACTGAGCTACAACCCCAGCCCCTGTAGTATTTTGTATAAAAATGTTTCACCTCTTTTTTTATGCTATTGAAAATAGAGTAGTTTTCTTAACTTTCTTTTCAGACTGTTCCTTGTTACTGTACAGAAGTACAACTGAATTTTACATGCTAATTTTGTATTCTTAAACATTGAATATGTTTGTTAACTCAAACAGTTTGTGTGTAATTTCTTTAGGGTTTTCTATAAATAAGATCATATTATCTTCAAACAGTGATAAAATTATTTTTTCTTTTCTGATTTGGATACATTTTATTTGTTTTTGCCTAAGCCTTTCATCTACAACTTCCAATACCTGAATACAAGTGGCAAAAATAGACATCCTGGCTTGTCCCTGATCTTAGGAGAAAAACTTTCAGTCTTTTACTTTTAGAAATGTTGAGTAAACTGTGGGTTTTTTAGCTACACGGCCTCCATGATGTTAGGAAAGCTGCCTCCTATTCCTAATATATTAAGTGATTTTTCACTTAAACGGGCAATTGGACTTTGCCAAATGCTTTTTATGTGTCCTTTGAGATGGTCTTTTCACTGTTGTTCATTTTGTTAATGTGATGTAACTCATTGATTGACTTGCTCTATCCTTGTGTTGTTGGGATAAATCCCGCTTGGCCATCTCTTTTATATACTATTGAATTCGGCTTGCTAGTATTTCATTTAAAATTTTTGCACCTCTATTCAGAAGGATCAATTGTCTCCTAAACTATAAAATGAGAAAAAGGGGCTTTTACATCAATCATCTTCTGACCATTCCCAGTGTTTTTTTTTCATCCTTCATGTAATTGCAAATATCTATCTGTTCTAATTTTCCTTCTGGCTTGAAACACTTCCTCTAGTGCAGCTCTTCTGGCAATGAATTTTCTTGCCTTTGATTTCTCTTTAAACTCTAATTTTGCCCTTGGATTTGAAATAGATTTTCACTAATAAAAAAATTCTGGTTTGAAAGTTTTTCTCTTTGGTACTTTAAATATATTTCTCCACTATCTTCTGTCTTGCATAGTTTCTGATGAGAATATGCTGTCATTCTCATCTTTGTTCACAACATATATTTTTTGCTTTGATTGCTGACAAGATTTTCTATCGCCAGAAAGATTTCTCTGTGATACTGATTTTCAGTAATTTAATTATCACATATTTTTGGATTTTTTTCTTTGTTTATTGTTTTCCTCTCCCCTTCTGTGTATAACTTTAATCGTACATGTTGGTCTTCTTCATATTGTTCCACAATTCACTTATATTCAGTTCTTTTTTTTAAGTAGTTTTTTTTTTGTTTAGTTTTTATCTAAATTTATATTTATTTTCTCCTTCTGTGTTTCATTCTGGATGGTTTATGTTTTGATATCTTCAACTTCGTTCCTCTCTCTGTTCCCTGATGTCTGGTCTGCTATTAATCATGGCTGGTGGGTGTGTTTTCCCCCTTGATTTCGGATAGTGTAACTTTAATTTTAACAAGTTGAATTTGGGTTTTTAAGTAACTTCTTGTCTACTCACCATGAGTATGTCTCACTCTACCTTCAACGTGTTGAGCATGTTTGCTAGTGTAACTTCCCATTCTTGTGGTTGTACATGATTGTTTTCATATCTTCATCTGATAGTTCCATCATCTTTATTACTTCTAGATCTATTCCTACAGATTGAGGTTTTTCCTTTGGCTATGGGTTATATTTTCCTGTTTCTTGGCATGTTCAATTTTTTTATCGAATGCCAGTCATTGTGAAGTTTGCATTGTTGGTTTATGGATTTTGTTTATTTAAGAGATGCTGGCTTTTTCTTTTCCTAGTGAAGTTATGTTGTGATTCCTTTTTAGGTTTGCCCTTAAGTTTTGTTAGAGTAGGTCCAGAGCAGCCTTACTCTAGGCTAATTTTCTTCAACTACTACAGCATTGCTATTGCATATTCATGCTCTGTGAGTTACAAGTTCTTTCCACTTGGCCGGTCAGCACACAAGATGTCCTCAGTCCTATGAGTTCCAATAATTTCCTTCCTAGTCAATTGCAACCTTTTTTCTGCAACCTTGGTCTCTTTACATACATTCTTAGTTGGTGTCCAGGCAAAGCCTGAAGAAGGGGATGGTGGGAAGACCTCTTTGCAGAACTGCAAAGCCCTGTCTTTCTGCAGCAACTACTCTCTAGTATTTTGCTTCACAAATTCCACCCAGAGTGGCCTTCTCAATCACAAGTCTCCATCTCCTTTACTCCTCAAGACCACTAGCCTGTGTTTAGGAGGCTCCTTTTTGAACTGTGAACTGGTAGTAAACTGGTGCATAGGGTTCAGCTTATTTGTTTTCTAATATCTACAAATCCAATGTTTTAGATATCTTGTTTGCACTTCTTGTTACTGTAGAAGGATAAATCAACCTCTGTCACTAAGTTTTGGCTGGAAGCAGAAATTCCTAAAAAATACACACACACACACACACACACACACACACACTGGGGATTGAACCCAGGGTCGCTTAATCACTGAACCACATCCCCAGTCCTTTTTTATACTCTGTTTAGAGACAGGGTCTTGCTGAATTACTTAGTGCCTTGCTAAGTTACTAAGACTGACTTTGAACTTGCAATCCTCTTGCCTCAGCCTCCCAAATGACTGGGTTTACAGGCATGCACCTGGTCTCAAAATATATTTTTTGATACAGATTTAGCTCATGATTTTGCTACCCTGATTTTTTTCCCAGTGCCAGAGGGTTGAGCCACATTCCAAGTCCACCATAGGGCATAATTTTTAACTGCTATATAGTATTATATTGCATGAATAAATCAAAATTTGTTTATCTAGTTTCTTATCATTGAGCATTTATATTGTTTACTGGTTTTTATTATATTTTATAAACAACACTGCCCTCCAGAGACAAATATCCAGAAATAGAATTTCTGGTTACAGGATTCGTTCATTTATAGATTTAATAGGTAATTATCGAATTATTTTTCCAAGTAGATGAATAATATTAACTCCCAACAAGAGTATGTGAAAGTAACTCCTCACGTTATCTTCATAACATCATATTATCAGACAGAAAAATTTTAGGCAATGTGGTAAGTGAAAGTGATAACTTATTACTCTTTTAACTTTCATTTTCTTGTCTATTAGCGATGTCAAGCACTTCTTCACCTGTTCTTTGGTCTGTGTATTTTACTGCTTTTCTGGGTGACCTGTGGATATTCCTTTGCTTCTTTACCTATTGGATTATTTTTCTCTTTATTGTGGATTTGTAGATATTTTTAAGATGTGTTTTTGGCACCAAGCCTTTGTTTGTTACTGTTGGTTGCAAACATTTCTTTCAGTTTGCAGTTTGATTTTAGTTTCCACCTATGGTATACTTTCTTGAGCATACATGATTTTTAATGTTGATGTGGCTAAACTTATTGATTTTTTGATATAGTCTTCATTTTATTATATAAGAAAGTCTCCTCTAAGATGATAAAATACATTTACATTTTTTGAAAGGACCTTATTATTTGTTATTTTGCAATTAGGGTTTTGGACATTTTAGAATTTTTTTTTTTATAAACGTGAGCTAGAAATCCAATCTTATTTTTTTCTCTACAAAGAGTCAGTATTTCCAGCCTCATTTTCTGATAGTTCATTTATTTTATTTTTAGTTTTTTTCTTGGAAGTAGTAGAAGGATGGTTTTATTTTTTATTTGTTCTTTTTAGATATACACGGCAGCAGAGTGCATTTTGACACTTTCTACATGCATGGAGTATAACTTCCCATTCTTGTGGTTGTACATGATGTGGAGTTTCACTGATTGTGTATTCATATATAAACATGGGAAAGTTATGTCCAATTCATTGTGCCATTTTTCCTATTGTTACATGCTACCATATGATTGTCCACTGGGAGCTGGGCTCCGTATGAGGTACTTTATGTGCCTTTCCTTGTCTACTTATCCCACGAACTCTATAAGGTACTACCATTATCCTCATTTTTCAGAAAGGTTAAATAACTTCCTCAAGGAATGATGGCTAGCAAGCAATGGAGGCAGAATTTGAAAACTACATAAATATGGAATGAGCTAGAGATGGGAGATCTGTGGGTTATTCAGAAAGATAAGCCTGGGAGGATTTGGTCGAGCACAAACAACTAGTTAGATAGGGTTTATTAAGCTCGTTCCTATTGATCATGGTCTGGATAATTCTTTACATGGTTGTGGGGTGTTTAACAGTGTCCCTGGTCTCTGCTCACTATATACCAAGAGCTCCTTGCCTTTCTTCCTCCCCATTCCCATTCCCTGGTTGTGATAACAAAAAATACCTTCAGACATTGCTGAGTAAAATTCCCACTGTTAAAATAATCACTTAACAGTATTCTCATTATGAAGAACCACTAATTTAGATAATATTAACGGTTATGAATTATCAATATCAATTATTAACCATCATTCATGCTAATGATATTGATACTGATTATCAACGGTCATTTGCCATAATTTCTTTCTGGTGCTGGTGCCTGTTTGTAGCTGAGGGACAGAAGGCTCTTGATTTCCCTTTAAGTCACAGCTTCTCAGCATTCTCCTGGCTCAGCCTGTGGGTCCTTGCTCAGCCTGCCAAGAGGGGAGTCTTCTTCTCCTTGAAAATGTGCAGAGCTCAGGGTGGCAGGCTGCCTGTGCCAGGCTTGGGTGAGCTCAGGAAAACATGTGTGCAAGGAAGGGCAGGGGGCTCTGGGGCTTGGAATGGTTTCACATTTTCTTTTCAAAATATTTTTCTACATTTTGTTGACAATGTATAAAAGTGGAAAAATTAAGCTCTGTTGATGTCAAACAATCCAGCTGGGATTTAGTGTGGTGAGGAACCTTCCACATTCATGACATGCATCTGCTGTAAACATGTCTGGTATTTCCAGCGTCCAGCCCAGCACCCTCTGTGAATGGAGAGCTGCCCATGACCACCAGGACCCATTGGCTCCTGGAACATTCAGGGTCTCCAAAATACCATGCATGATCCAGGTTAATTGAGAACAGTGTCTTTAGTCTGGTCCATTAAGATTTTAAATCCATTGCATTTTTTAAAATCTAAAACGATGATAAAAATGACCTGGTGATAAATGTCCAAAATAATTTGGGTGGGAACATGTAAGTCTGCTTTCTCAAGACACCTGTCTTGCCTGATTCAAGATGGCCTAGTTCCATGAATCTCTTTTCGAGCCTCCTGATCAGTCACACTTTCCCCTCTTGCCTTGAGGATTGGGGGAGAGACTTTAATAAGCCCCATGTGATGTCAGGAGCCTTGACATGTGCAGATGTCTCCTCCTCATTTAGGCCAGCATCTGAGCCAGGTGACAAAGCTGGGTCCTGCCAAGACAATACATCCTTTGGACAACCTAGGTTGGCCCTTCATGATTATTCTTCCTTCTTAAAGCTCATCCCAATTCTCCAGTCCCCACTGCCACTACCCCACCACTACTGGATCTGCTCTTTGGGGGGTCCCCCAAGCTCTGAGCTCACCCTTCAGCCTTGTGGATGAGGCTGGGAGCATTGGCTAACTTGGGGGCTCCCTGAGGGCCAGCCCAGGACTCCTTCCTAGTTTCTGAGGTTCTTTCCTTTTGAGGTAGGCAGTGGGGAGGGGTCTCCAGTTTAGGCCACCCTATTACTGGGCTCAGAGAAGAACATGGTAAGCACACTGACCAACTGGAGCAAGAATCATCCTGTGGTTGTCACCTCTCTGGGCCCTTGCTGTCAGGTCAGACTCAAAGTTAGAGGCAGAGAGGAAGAGGTGGGGCTGGAGCTGCGCCCCTCCCTGCAGAGGACATGGAGTCTCCCCCAGGACTAGGGCTGAGTGGGGAAGAGTGTGCTGCAATCTTGGTGAATATTCAGGGGATGTGTCCCTGTGGCTGGCTCCTGCCTATGCAAACAGTCACCTGGGAAAGGAAAGCAGACAGTCTGGTGGCAGTAGCAGGGAACAGTTGGGGAGGGAAGCAGGACAGTTCAAGAAGGCTGGCCGGAGAGAGCCCCTGCTGAGCTCCAACCATGGACAGCTGGATGTGGGGTGCCTGCATCCTCTGCCTGCTGAGCCCATTAGGAGTCGTGAGTAGCCAACCCAGACCCTCCTGCCTCTTTCATGGGTTCCAGATCTGGGAGCCATGGGGCATTTGGGGGCCCAGCTGGAGATCCCTTTGTCCTTCTGCAAGGCAGGAGTTCTTCCCTGTGGCTTGGAGAACTTCTGATTTGCTGGCTCCCTCCCCCCTGTCCCTTCCCGGGCATTCTGCTCTGGCTACTAACAGTCCTTCCTAGGGTCAAGCCTAGCTCACCTCCCTGTTGCTTCTCTTAGGGTCTGGCTGGGCCTTCTTGGGGTCACAGAGACTGGCCGCCCTGGAACTGGGGCTACAAGATCAGGCCCTCCCCTTCATCACCCCAAATCTGCTCTTTCTCTAAGCCAGGCGGGCCGGCTGCTTCCACACATTGATGTGGATGGTCCCTGTGATGGTCCCAGACCTTCCCCACCCCCATGACTTCTTCAGCCATATTCCACTTTGGTGGCCTCCTTTGCAGAGGGTATGGCCAGGGACCTAGTGGGGCCTGGGCAGTTAATGCCCACCAGCCGTTCCTGTCCTGATATTTAGAGGACTCTTCCTGTCATGATGCCCAAACTGGAGAAGCTTCTGGCAACCAACCATTGCTCCATGGCCTCGGAGACTGGAGCACGGGATAACAGGACAGAGAGCCAGCCCCGAAGTGCTACAAGTTCCCAGCTGCTCTTCCGAGTCACTGAGAGTGACAGCAAGGACTAGGAGGAGAGTCATGTAGTCCTGAGTGGGGCCTCACATGACTGAGGGCTTCTCCTCCCTTACCTTGTCAGGGGGCTGTCACTTTCCCTAGCACCTCCCTAGGGCATCTGGTCTTAGGCAGACCAGGCTTTTTCATAAATCCTGGAACCATGAAATTAGCTGTGTGACCTGGAGAAAGACCCTGCTCCTCTTCCTGAGGCCCCCTTATCTCTTTTGTAAAAGAAAATTCCATCTGTTAATCAGGGCTTTGCACTGAGTGGGATGTGATTTGTCGAGGGCTGAGCATGGGGTTGCAACATGGGTCCCTTCTACTACTGGCTCCTCCTGGGGTGGGGGACATCCCCTTCCTCCCAACTGCGTGTGCCCAACTATGAAAGGTTTCTTTTTAGGAAGGTACCTTAGACCAGTAGGGGGTCATTCAGCAGCTGGAATGTGCATCAGTATCAGGACTAGAACTAAATCATTGTCTCCCAGAGTGGGCTCCAGTCCCCAGGGCCCCAAGGTGAATAGCAGTCATTGATGGGGAGGCCAGGTGTCCAGGGTGACGGATTGTCCCTTTAAGTGGGTAGGGATCAGTATGGTGTAAGTGGGGTGATTCAGCAGGAGCATTTGGGTAAATCTCAGAATAGACCATCTTTTCAGCCCCATCTCTTCATCCCTCCCTGAAATCTCCACCTGGCAGCTGGTCCTCCCTTGGGCTTCCCTGAATTTGTTCCTTCTCTTAGGAAGTATGGGGCTTTGGGTGGAAGGCTGTTCACCTTGGGCTCTGGTTCCTACACAGACCATAAGAAGATGTCCTAGGAAGGGACAGGGGTTGCAGACAGTGGAGTAGGAAGGACAGAGATTGACACTTTCAAAGCACTGCAAGGTGACAGGATGCCTGTGTAAGAAAATCACTCTTATGTATTTGGGGCTCTGACCTGTTGGTAGTTCAGTTTTCATTTCCCTCCAGTCTGGGGATGGAGAGTGTTAGGAATTCCTGCCTTTGACTCCCAGCTCCCTAGAGAGCTAGGGAGTCTCAGAGCCACCACAGATTTCTGCACATGCATGGCTCCATCCTGCTTGGTCTCCTATTGGTTGATGAGGCTCAAATTCAGAAATACTGCTAGATTTCCAGAAAAACAACTTGTTTTCCAGATTCCTGAGAGCATTCCCTATGGTCACTGGGCAGCACCAGATTCTGGGAATCATCTAGATTCGGGGAGGCTCCTAAAACTGAAATCCTTCATGTGTCTAAGCCACATGGGAAGGCAATTATCTTTCCGTCCATAAACTCACCCACACACCCACCCTGATATAGCACCTCATTCATCCACCATGCATCCAACCATCTGTCTCTTTATCTGTTTGTCTGTCTTCATCATTCAGCACAGCCATTATCCACCCATCCATCCATCCATGCATTACATTCATCTGCTTCTTCACTTTAGCTATGTACCTGTCCATGTGCTGATTTGTTCATCTATACACTCTCTATTTTGTGTGTGTGTGTGTGTGTGTGTGTGTGTGTGTGTGTGTGTTGCTGGGGATAAGAACCCAGGGCCTCGTACATTCAAGGCAAGCACTCTACCAACTAAGTTATATCCCCGGCCCCATCTGTACAATCTCTGACCTTCTATTTCTATGCATTTACTTATGTATCCCTGCCACAGTATTCCTGAAAGCAGAGCCTGAGACAAAGCTCAAAGTCAAACATGGTTTTCAGTGGACTAAGATGGAGGTATTTGGTGGATCTGCATTTCTGGAAACTGCAGGGGAGAGTCCCTTCCCTTGCCTTTTCCTTGGCTTGTGGCCCCTTCCTTCATCTTCAGAGCCAGCAGTGTGCAGCCGTGTAGTTTCTTTTTTTATTTTTATTTTTTGGTGCTGGGTGATGAACCCAGGGCCTTATGCACGCAAGGCAAGCACTCTACCAGCTGAGCTATATCCCCAGCCCCAGGGTAGCTTCTTTACATCTCAATCTGACCCCCATCACAACTCTGCTGACTCTGACCTCCTGCATCTCTCCTGTAAGGACTCTAGTGACCACACAGGCTCACTCCAATGATCAAGAATTTATCTCCTTGTCTCAAGATCCTCCACCCAATCACATCTGCAAATTCCTTTCGCAATGTAAAACCGCACCCTCGTGGGCTCTAGGGATTGGGATGTGAATATCCCTGGGGGCTACTGTTCTGCCTCCCAAGGTAGCTGATGCAGACTTGCTTCAAAGGAGCAGGAGGGCAGAGTGGGGGCAGGCTGAAGGGGACGGGGGAGTGGGGAGGGGAGAGGGGGGAGGGGTAGGGGGAAGGGGGAGGGGGGAGGGGGAGGGGAGGGGATGGGGGAGGGGATGGAGAGGGGTTAACACAGGGAGGGAAGAAAGGCTATTATAGGGAGTGACTTGCTCACTGCTGTATCTCCAGAAGCATTTTGTTGAATGTGCCTCAGAACTTACTTCCATGGGACGGAAAGGAGAAGCATCTGTCTAGACCTCTGTCCCTCCATCCCACCTTCCCTTCCTTTCATAGGTCTGAACATCCATCCAATACACGTGGAAGTCCTGTGATGCAGGCCCGTGTTTAGGATGGAGCCCAGAACTGAATCAGGCTTCATTTCTATCTTCAGGTCATTTGAGCCAGGACTCAGAGGAGCACAGGTGGCTCAGCTCATCCTGTTAACTCTTTCCTGCAGGTTCTGGGCCACGTGCACCCAGAATGTGGCTTCATCGCCCAACTGAGAGAAGACGAGAGGGCCTGTCTAGAGGCAGCAGAGGGGACGCCCAACACCTCCCTGAGTACGGGGCCTGGGGGGAGAGGTGCTATCCCCAGGTCCCTTACCTCCTCCAGCCTGGCTGCTCAGCGTGCCGGGCCAGCCGTCTACCCTGTGTCTCCCGTCTCCCTGTCTAGGCTGCCCTAGGACCTGGGACGGGCTGCTGTGCTGGCCGGTGGCAGGCTCTGGCGAGTGGGTCACCCTCCCCTGCCCTGCTTTCTTCTCTCACTTCAGCTCAGAGCCCGGTGAGGACCCTGGGTGGGGTGGTGGAGGGAGGTGAGGTGATTTCATCTGAGGGGGTGGTGACCCATCTCTGGCTTCGGGTCCAGGCAGACCTGGATCACAATGCCACCCTTCCTGCTTCTGGCATGACCCTGGGCAAGTCCCTCCACCCTGGTCCCCTACTTGCTGAACAAGAACAAGACACTAACCTCACAGGGGGAGGGAGGACCAGAGGGTGGAGTATGGAAGTACTGGACTTGAGGCCTGGCATCAAGCAAATGTTCTCCAGCCGTTAGCGGGAGAATAGCAAGTCTGTCTCCCTGGAGATGCTACCCGCTGTCTAGGACAGAGGGGGGATGGCACCTGCTGTTCTGCCTCACTCCCTCTCTGGAGGGGACAGTCCCTCCAGGATTCTTTCCTACTCCACTTAAGATGTTGAGGGCCTAACTCACCACTCTCTGCCCCTCAAGGGACCACAGAGGGAAGACCCCAGGCTGTGTAGCAGGCAGGCTGGACCCAGAACCCAGGCCTCTCAGGGACCTCACCCTCTCTCTGTCCCCAAGCGCAGCCTGTGCAAATGCTACCAGGGGCATCAGATGCTCCAGAGCTCCTCCCACCCCTCCTGGGGGGAGGGGGAGTGCTGTAAGCAGAGCCTCTTGCTTCCCTCCCAGGGGCTGTGAATCGGGACTGCACCATCACCGGCTGGTCAGATCCCTTCCCACCGTACCCCGTGGCCTGCCCAGTGCCCTTGGAGCTGCTGGATGAAGAGGTAAGAGGCTCCTAGCCTCTTGGAGGAAGGGTGGTTATGGACATCTGTATGGGTGACAGACTGCACAACTGGGCGTCTGCCATTCTCATTGCCATCAGCTGGAACATTAATTACAGCAGTCGCCCAGCAGCAGGCAGTGAAGAGTCGGGCAGAAGAAAGTCGCTTGCTAATTTGCTCAAGGGTGACACATGGGCCACTTTGCTTGGAGGGAGTGGGGCATGGGGAGGCAGATGGGCTGGCTCCCATCTTCTTGGCCAGCCCTTCTCTGCCTGGCCCTTCAGAGAAACGGAAGCTCCTAGAAGCACCGGGCCAGAGACTCCCCTCCGTGGTCCTCCGTCTGTGGGACAGTGTCTGTAGGGTGTGGGTGAGTGGGAGGGGACTCGGCCCGGACGTGATGGCAGAGACCCCCAATTCCAGACAACACATCCCACACTGTGCATAGAGCAAGGCGCTTTGTCCACACTCAGACCCTGTTTCTCCCCGCCCTCAGCTCGGAAAGTTAAAGCAGGCGTGTGACCATGTTTCCAATGAAAGAACTGCATCAGAGAGGGGCAGGGGCTGCCTGAGTTGCACAGGAGAGCTCAGTGGGGGATCAGTGACGGGGCTTCTGCTCCTTCTCTTGCCTGCATCCTCCATCTCACGGCCTGGGAGGGACTCTGATTGATCTGAACACCCAGGCACGGAAAGAGCTTGTCCCTGCCTGCCCATGGCTATGCCTTGCTGCCCTGGCTGTCCCCTTTGTATGGGGACATTGTGTTCCCAAGCTGGTGAGCACACTGGTTGTCAATAAATTGCCAATTTCCTCATGGGCTTTTGTCATGCCCCACGGATGGCTCTCTGCTGCTGCCTCTCTGTGCCCCTAAAGCAGCCATGGGTGCTAAGCACCTCCAACCCTCACCTCCAACATCAGTAGGGCAGGGGAGGGCAGGCTGCAGGCAAAGCCTCCAAGCACCGAGGAGCTTCCTGCGGTGCCCAGGGCCCTCTGCCCCAGATGGGGAGGGCTGGGGTGGAATCACTCATCACCGAGCCTCCCCTTCACCAAAGGCTGAGACTTTTGTCTCTCCCCTTCCCAGAAATCTTACTTCTCTACAGTGAAGATCATCTACACCACGGGCCACAGCATCTCTGTTATCGCCCTCTGCCTGGCCATTGCCATCCTGGTTGCTCTCAGGTTTGCCATCCTCACCACCTTCAAGAACCTTCAATGGCTCCCTGTTGCCCAGAGGACCAAGTCGGATTCTTTGCCTGGCAGTCAGGAGGTGCCCAGATCTAGGCATCATGTCTGTTTCTGACCTTCCCTGCCCCTTCCCCACCACGTGGACCATGTCTTCACACACCAGAACCCCCTCCTCCAGCCTTGGCTTCTGTGGAACTCATGATAGCAACACCTTCTTTCTTCTCGGTGCGCTTACATCTGCCCCAAGTTCAAAGCCCTGCTTCCATCTGCTTCCGAGGACTCTCTTTGCCTCCTGTGTTCAGTCCTTCTTGATTTCTTGTTCCAACCCTCTGAGGCTTTTTTTCTGTTTTAATGACTCTCCGGTGTTCAAAGTCTGAGTCCCACATGGGCCTGCGCTGCCCTCTGCTCTGGGGCTGAGTCTCTGGTCACCAGGACATGCCCACAGGCAGTTTGCTGCCATCTCTGCCCCTGCTACCCCGACTGGAGCTCTCTGAAGGCAGTGATTTCCTCTGTTCCTGCACCTCTGCTGCGCCCAGGGCCATGGTTGGTCACCTGACCTGCAGGGCTACAACTCCAGGTCACCCGCTCCACTTGACTTGCTTGGATTCAGTGCATCTCCCCCCAGCCCAGCCCAGCCAGGCCCCTGTTGTAGGAAGCCCAGACAGGTGCCCTCGCCCACCTGACCTCCCGTTCCTCATCTCTCTCTGTCCTTCCAGGAAGCTCCACTGTCCCCGGAATTACATCCACACCCAGCTGTTTGCCACCTTTATCCTCAAGGCGGGAGCAGTGTTCCTGAAGGATGCCACCCTCTTCCACAGTGATGACACCGACTACTGCAGCTTCTCCACGGTAAAGCCGGGGGCAGGGGCAGCCTAGAGAGCACTGTGCCTGCCCTGTGGCTGATGGCAGAGCAGGAAAGGACCCCTCCCCTTCCTGCCCCCAGCTCAGGCCCCCTCCCCAAGCCCTCCCGGGACCACCGTGCCCATCCACGCCCCGGCTCATCCTCCCACCCCACTCTGAGTCCACACTCCTTTCCATGGTCCACCCGCCGTAGTTCTTGCTCTGCCCAGCCTTTCCTTTCTCTCCATCTCATTTCCCTACCTCCTCTGTCCGTTTGTGGCTGGGCAGAGCTGGGTCCCTTCCTCCAGAAGCACACACAGAGGGGACAGAATGCACACACAGAGCTGGGGACTGCCAGGCAGAGAAAGCTGAGAGCTGGCAGAGAATGAGAGAGGGCTTCAGGGAGGAGGTGGCTTTGGAGCTGGGGCAGCAGCGACAGGGAGATGGGGAGGAAGAAGTGTGGACAGGCTCTCAAAGATAGGAGAGCTGGGACATGGCCACGAGGCCAGAAGTCCTAAAGGGCGGTGGAGGAGCGGGGAGAGAGGCTACCCCTCTGCCCTGGGGCTGAGTCTCTGGTCACCGTCACCGGGACACTCCCACAGGCTATAGAGGCTACAGAGGGAAGCTGGGTGCAGGGCTCGGGCTCAGCATCTGCAGGGTCTAAAAGTATATGGAAATGAACAGATAAGTGAACGAAGAAACCAACAGACAATCTGAATTAATTAATGGAACAATGAATAATTGAAAATAGTGAGCACTTATTATGTGCCGGGTATTGCACTAAGTGCTTTAGATGTATGATCTCCTTTCATCTTCAACACGCCTTGAAGACTGAAGCATCACTTCAATCCCATCTTTGTCCACGAGGGGAAACTGGCAAGGCTGCCCAGCAGCACAGTGGGGGAGCTGGGCCTGAACCACGGCTCCTTGGGCCCCAGCAGTGATGCTGTAGTTCACCGCACGCCCCGCCCCTGACAGGGGTTTAAACTTGAACCCAGCCTCTCTGGATCCCAAATCTGTGTTCTCAGCCACCACGTGATCCCACCACAAGCCCTCTAGGGAAGCGCAAGCAGTCTCATGGCCCAGGCTATGGTTGGGGGTGTCTGGAGGTTCAGGGTCTCTTGGGCAGAGCTGGGTCCCTCCTTCCAGAAGGAGGTAGAGGAGATCTGGGTGCTGGCTGCAATGAGGTCTCAGCTCTAAAGCACCCAGGTCCCCTGTCCCCAGGTCCTGTGCAAGGTCTCTGTGGCCACCTCTCACTTTGCCACGATGACCAACTTCAGCTGGCTGCTGGCTGAAGCCGTCTACCTGAGCTGCCTCTTGGCCTCTGCCTCTCCCAGCTCAAGGACAGCCTTCTGGTGGCTGGTCCTTGCTAGCTGGGGTGAGTACCTGGGGCTATTCTGCACCCTGGGGGAGGAGGAGGGCTGGGAAGTCCCAGGGCACTCACACAGAGGCCCTTCCCCCCGGTGGGGGTGACTGCAGTCCCGAGAGGGGAAGAGATGGGCCACAGTCCTCCACCAGGTGTTGGCGAGCAGGACTGGATCCCTGGACCCCGGGCCCTTGTCAGGTCCAGCCGTTGAGGCCAGCAGTGGTGGTGGGAGGGGAGGGCGGATCTCAGAGCCAAGGATGCAGACCCCCCTCACTCGGGTCTCCTCTGCACCCCACAGGGCTTCCCATGCTCTGCACTGGCACCTGGGTGGGCTGCAAGTTGGCCTTCGAGGACATTGCGTGAGTCTGAGCAGCCTCTCATTACACCCACACCTGGGGACCTGGGGTGTGGAGAGGACTGTCAAGGGAAGCAGCCTTTCTCCTCCAGAGTAGGAAGAGAAGGAAGAGGAGTTCCCAGTGTGGGTGGGGCTGGGAGGTGGGGAGAATGTCTGCAGATAACCCAGAAGGGGCAGTAGCCCTGGCAGAAGGGGCCCAGATTGCCAGGGTGTGGGGCTGAGGGTGTTGGGGGTGTGGGACTGTCAGTGTGTCCTCTGGAAGTATATGGGCTACCAGGATGAATGTTAGAGAAGTCCATTCCTTCAGGTGAAGAGAAAGGCTGAGCCCAGCCCCAAGTTCCAGAACCACTGGGGCTTCTCTTTAGAAGGCCTATGTGTCTGAAAAAGAAGATAAGGTGGGAGGGAGGTGGGGTGAAAGACACCAAGGAGAGGAGCCCAGGAGTAGCCAGAGGAGAGAGGAGCGGGGTGCGTAGGTTCCTGCAGAAAGGGAGCGCCCCCATCAGCCCTGGCCTGCCCTCTCCCTAGGTGCTGGGACCTAGACGACAGCTCCCCCTACTGGTGGATCATCAAAGGGCCCATCATCCTTTCTGTTGGGGTCAGTTCCTGGGAGCAAGGGTCCTTTTGCTTTATTCAATCAGCCTCCTTGGGTCCCCCAAGGGGCTGTACACAGCAAAATGCAACAGGAAACACCTCCAGGCGGGGAATCGGGAACCCTGGGTCCCACCTCCCCCTGTGCAGATTCTCTGGGCGTGGGGTCCCTGCCTCAGGATCAGATTCGTTGGAACAGGGACTCCAACAACACGCATGCTTCTAGCTTGGAGTCTCCAGGAGTCTGGGGTGCTGCTGGCTGCTGATTACGCACTGTGGGGCGAGAGGCAGGGGTGGGGTGTAGGTGAAGCCTGTGCAGGGGAACAACCACTCCGGGCTCCCACTTGTAACACAGGACGGCGAGCTCTATTTGCATGGCGCTGAGGGAACGAGTGAATTTTCCCCAACTTAGCAATTGTGCAAAGTGATGGCATCTGCTTTGAGGCAGAGAAGTCTCAGAAGAGACTGGAGGCAGGTGGCAGGGCCTGCCCCTCCCACCTTTGCTGCCAGGTCTGGAGAGGGAGGGGACGTAAGCCTTTCATGTCCTCTGAAGACCTCACGTGGGAGCCCTAAGTTCCAGACCATGATCTGGGCACATCCTTCACTGGCACATCTCCGTGTCTCAAGGATTTGGGGTTTCCTGTCCCCAAAGGGGCTAGGGTTCCTCCTTAGGCCACCCAGTGATGCCCCTGACTCTTGCCCTCTCTCTTCCTGCACCTCGTTTCCAGGTGAATTTTGGGCTTTTTCTCAATATTATCCGCATCCTGCTGAGGAAACTGGAGCCAGCTCAGGGGAGCCCCCACACCCAGTCTCAATATTGGTACCTTAGGGGGTGGGGTGGGGTGGGAGTGCGTGCCTGCGCACACACAAGCTCATGCACCTTTGTGGCTGTGTGTGTGTGTGTGTGTGTGTTGGGGGACCCGAGGGAGGGCACGGAGGAGATTCCAAGCGGTTCTGTCTCCTTCAGCAAGTGCTCACAATCCCAGCACTCTCCTCTTTCCTGTGTCCTCAGAGACAATAGATCTTGTCCCTGCCCTCCGGGAGACCACAGCATGGGAAAGATGGGGGCCTCCCAACAGCCAGTTACCATGCCCATTAGGCGGAAGAGAGGCAGGATCCATTTCTTCAGGGGCCTAGAGATGGGGATCTTTCTAGACAGCAGGGAGAGGGGAGTCAGGGAAGACGGCCTGGAGGGAGTGGTCTTTGAACTAGATTTTGAAAGATGCATGGACTTTGGAATAAAATGGGACAAGAGACCTTAGCAGAGGGTACAAGAATAAGGAATCCCAGCATGAGTGCGGAAGGATGGGTGTCCCAGGTGGCTGGTGCCCAGGGTGGAGTGGGGACGCTGTGGCAGTGCGAGTGGGGAGAGCCGACGCCGCAGTTTCTGACCCCAGCCTTGGGAACCTCGTGTTTGTCTTCCCTGCAGGCGCCTCTCCAAGTCGACGCTTCTCCTCATCCCGCTGTTCGGAATTCACTACATCATCTTTAACTTCCTGCCCGACGATGCTGGCCTGGGCATCCGCCTCCCCCTCGAGCTGGGACTGGGGTCCTTCCAGGTGAGGGTCTCCACAGGTACTTTCTTCCTCCAAGTACTTGAGCAGGAGGCCTTGGCTAGCTTCCTGATAGGGTGAGGGCCACTACTCTTCATCTATTCAACTACCCCCTGTCCATCTTCCATCCATCCCTTCATCTCCCTGTTCTGTCCATCTGCCCACCCACCCATGCATACATTCATCTCAGCTATTGAACATTTATTATGTTTTCATATCAATAAAGGAACTATTAATATGAATAAAGAAAATCAAGAAAAGCTGGTCAAGGTGTCGCAAACCTTCTATCCCAGTGACTCGGGAGGCTGAAGCAGGAGGATCCTGAGTTTGAGGACAGCCTTGGCAACTTAGAACCTTTCTCAAAACAAAAAATAAAGGGCTGGGAGTGTAGCTCAGTGATAGTGCACCCCTGGGTTCGATCCAGGTCAGAGAAATGGGCTAATAGCACCGTCCGGGCAGGCTTGCTACAGCAATGATACAGAACAGTGTGTCTGGCAAACAGTAAGCGATGAATGCATCTAAATTCCCTTTTGGCAAACACCTGGCCCAAGCTGCAGCCTGGGGGTGATGGGGAGAGGGTAGTAGCAAGACTGTGGAGGCCTTGAGGCCAGGCCAAACTGTTCTTATGGAGTCCTTCCTCTCCGGTCCCACAGGGATTTATTGTTGCCATCCTCTACTGCTTCCTCAACCAAGAGGTATGTGATTCTTCTGGCTCTTCCTTGCTTATTGGGCTCACACTGCCACTGAACCTAAGCTCCCCCACCCACCCCAGCTTAGGCTGACTCCTGTGATCCTTGACTCCCATGATCCTTTGTGGGAGTCTGTGCTGAGCTCCTTGATCAAGCGGAACCTGAATGCTTTCTGTAAATATCGTTCACCCATTCCTCCTCTGAGCGGGGCCAAATTCTACTGCCTGTTCAATAGGAGGGAGAGGAGGTCCTTCAGGGGTCAAGGGAGAGAGGGGGAGGGAGTATGCCAGCTCCAGGGAGAGATGGTCAGAGAGAACAGAGGAGTTGAGAGTCAGAGGCAGACATATGGAGACCTAGGGACACAGAGTCAGATTCAGACAGAGACAGAGAGGAAGATCCAGAGCAGAATGTGGGAAACAGAGAGCACCTAGAGGAGACACACAACTGGACCAACCAGAGATGGAGGCAGACACGAATAGACAGACCCGATGGCCCGGCTGCTGTGCACATAGAGGCACGGGAAAAATGGCAGGCGAGAGTGAGTGACATCCAGAAGACCCTGCGAGTTCCTGCCCTTAGGACAGTTTTGCTCGAGGGAGAGATGGGAGAATTTAGCTCTGAGCAGCTACTCCAGTCCCCTCTGCTGGGTGCGTGGTCGGGGTCGCGGGCTCCCCTTGGTGGCCATGGGTTTGCTTCGCAGCCCTGCTTCTAGTGGAGAGCAGGCTGCAGGTGCCCTGTGCCGCTGCCTACCCGCACCTCTGCAGGCTAATGCTTCTTTCTCCTTGGCTCCCTGGGCTCCCAGTCCAGCCTCTCTGAGTCCCCCGAGCCTTACCTGGAGTCTGGAATGTAGACCCAGGCCTGCAGCGTGAGGGTGTGGCGATTGGTGGGGGCTCAGGGCGTCCTGGGGGTAGCCTCTGCGGAGGCCAGTGGGGTCTGAGAAAGGAGTTCCCACAGGTAGTCCTGGAGGGATCTATCCCAGGAAGCAGCGTTGGGGACCGGACGCCGCTGGTGATGGGGAGCTTACTACCCACCAGCAGTGCTCTCTGTCTTCAGGCAGCTGTGGGGTGACATCCTTCTGTGAGCAAAACTCTGCACCCCCTTTTATCTTTATCGCAGCCGCAGCTAGGCTCTGCCAGGCAGGTCCAGTCCCTCAGCCCCCAACAGTCCCTCGGAGATGTGAAGATACAGGCAGCACCCACCCCCACTGGGGCCCCACCCCTGACTGCATTTCTTTCATTTCTCTCAACTGCAGCCTCACACAGAGCTCTGAGTCCTCTCTCCCTTCAGTCATGTCCTCAGGACAGATTCCTACATTTGAGCTCACAGAATCGAGCCTAGTGCAGGGGTGATTAAAGTCACCCAGGGAGGACAGAGTAGTAATTTGGCAGGGATACTCAAGAAAGCACCCATAGGTGTCTTTAACTGGACCCAGACACAGGCAGTGCTAAAAGGCAAAGAAAGGCAAAAGAAAGGCAAAGGCAGTGGTCAGCAATACTCAGAGGAAGGAGGAAGCAGTATTATCCAGGGGCGGTACTGGGCATTACCTGTGGTCAGCTGTGGCTTCTGCTGCCCTGTGTGTGCTTTTCCTACAGGACCTCTCCCTGCACCCCCAGTCTCATTGGGGTAAGCAGTGGAGTGGCCATGGGACCTTCCTAACATCCTCTCCCTTATCCCTGGAGGTGAGGACTGAGATCTCACGGAAGTGGCATGGCCATGACCCTGAACTGCTACCAGCCCGGAGGACCTGTGGTAACTGGGCGATGCCTTCCCGCTCAGGGGCGAAGGTGCTGACGTCTATGTGCTAGGTGGGCCACATCGTGCCTGGAGTCCATCCCTGAACTGGGGCAGCTACTCACCAGCCTTTGGAGGAGCAAGACCATCCTTCCTGCCTCTTGGCTTTTCTCTAGGTCCTTTTATGTCATTGCTAACTTCCTTGATCTGTGTCTCTTCCCAGTAGGTCCTCTTCCTCAAGTCTGGGGCCACAGCCCAAGGCTCCAAGGAGCCCATAAACTTATACCTGAATAGATACATGCTCCAGTGAACAATGTGCCTCTAAAGGGGAGAGCGTCTCCATCCCCTATTTGAATTTCCGGTGCAGAGTTGCATTTATCATTTCTGAGTTCATGCTGCCTTATCAGCATTTGTCTCTGCAGGGATCCTCATGTTTTATTAATTTTAAAAATGGATTCTCTCTGTTCCCACCCCACTCCCACGCCCCTCCTCCCACAGGCAAAGAAGCCAACATGTGCAATGAGATTCTTTGTTTCTGTGTCTCTTGCAAAACATGGAGTGTTTCTTGTGTTTCTTCTGAGAATTTACATAAATACTATTGGTTATGTGCTTCATCCTGCTTTCGTGTTTCCCCGCTTGGCACTGTGCTTTTGAGAAATCCACCCATGTTGCCATGTGTGTGTCTGGTCCTGTTTGGCCTCATGGTGCCACATGGGGCTGTTGTCACAGGTTACCCACCCCCCTCCCTCTGGGTGGACATGCACCTGATGTTCCCTCTGGACTGGTGTGGGCAAGCCTTTCTCTGGGACTCGTACCCAGGAGTAGATACCTAGGACACCAGTCACGCCTCTTGTTGACATGACATATTGTGTGTCTGCAAATTGGCGCTCCCGCCAGCAGCTCTCCAGGTTACGAAATACCTGCAGCCCCCGACACGTGGCACTTGCAGCTCGTTCGTGTTGGCAACCCATAATGATGCACGGTGGCCCCACATTGCTAGTCCTATGTGCATTTCCCTGATGTCTAACAAATGTGAGCATTTCTCCTTGTGCCCATTAAAAACTTCTTCTGGAAATTGCTGAGTCTCCTTTCCTGACCTTCTCTGGGGTGGAGATTCCTCTACTCTAAGTCCTTTACACCTTCCTGAGTCCCAACCTGCTGCCTGCTGCCCAGTACCTTCTGAGGGCTCCTTTAAAGCAACACATCCATACCATCCACCCCGCTCTCATCCTCCTCCTTGGCAGGAGGAAGGAGAAAGAAACCAGGGTACTGTCCTTGGAGACCTGAGAGTCCAGCCTCCCCCTCCAGCCTCTACCCACCAGGGCTGATTGCTGGACCTTCTTGGGTTCCTCTTGCCTCTGTGATCCCCTTGAGCCCTTTCTGCACGAGATTCTGCTTGCCTTCCATGATATTCCTGGATCATGGGCTGGGCATGGCGGGTTGGGCTGCTGGCACACAGGTGTGTGTGCTAAAGGGCACTGGTGGACACCCCTCTGCTCATAATCATGAGGGTTCCTGTGAAGGAGGAGGTGGCCGTATGAAACCCGAGGTCACATGGCTGCCCGTGATGCCCAGATGCCTAGCGCCTGCTGGTGGGACAGACGTCAAGGTGGCCCAGTCTCAAACCCACCGTGCATTCTGTCCTTTAGTGTCAGATCATAAAAGTGATCCCACTTATCGCAGGTGATCCGGAGGTTGCTTCAGTCAACTTCTCGTCACTGTGACCAAAGACCTGACAAGAGCCATGCTCATGATCTCAGAGGTCCAGTCCCTGGTCAGAAAGCAGAGCATCATGGTGGACGGGCCTAGTGGAGGAAAGCAGCTTGGGACACACCAGCTGGGAAAGAGACAGAGCTCTGCTCACCAGGTGAAGCCAGAATTAAAGACAGGCAGTTCGTGTAGAGAGGTAAGCAGTTGGTCCAATGGAAAGAATGGAGGCCAGTTTGGGTCCCGGAAATTGGAGACTGCCCCTGAGGAATGGAAATGTCAACGTCTTCAGAGCCCTTCCTCCACTCTCACCAGGATAACCTGCCCCTGCTGCAACCTGTGGCTAAGGTAACCTGTCCCAGGGATTGCCCCTCCCGACAGGGCTGCTTCCGGCCTGGATCACTCCATTTGGCCCCTCCCCCTGCCCATCTGTTTCTCACCTGTTGGCCATTCCACCTGGGCCACCTTCTGGGCCTAGTCAGGTATTCAGGAGGGGGAGAGATAAAAGGGAAGAAGGCAGAAGAACTAAGAAAGTCTAGAGTATATAAAAGAGGCAGAACACCCTCACTTCTTGGGGTACCAGTATACCAGCCATGGCCCCTCCTCCCTCCCGGGAGAAGCCTACTTTATACTAACTTTTAAATAAACCCTGCTTCATATGCTTGCCTTGACTGCTTCTCTAATGTTCAAACCTCAACATGTGGGGAAGCAGAACTCATCTCTGATAACTGGAGGTATCACAGGGAAAAAACCCCAAAGTCATGCCCCAGGGATCTACCTCCTCCGGCCACCCCCCTACCTGCCTATAGTTGCCACCCAGTTAATCCATATCAGTGGATTAATCTACTGATTAGATGAAGATTCTCATAACCCAGTCATTTCACCTCTGAACATTCTTTCATTGTCTCATGAGCTCTTGGGGGACATCTCATATCTAAGCCAGAACAGAGGGATAGAAGGGATTAAAAAGAATATAAAAATCAACCATGATGTTATTACCCAATGACGTTCACCACGGATATCTTTATGTTTCCTGAAAGGTGTTTTTTCCTTCATGTTTTAATCAGCTGTTTTTGCTGCTGTGACCAAAAGACCTAACATGAACAATCAGAGGAGGAAAAGTTTACTTGGGGGGTTCAGGGTTTCAGAGGTCTCAGTCTTTAGAAAGGTCAGCTCCATTCCTCAGGCTCCCAGTGAGGCAGAACATCATGAGAGAAGATATGGTGGAGGCAAACAGCTGGGAAGGAGAGAAAGAGGCACCAGTAAGGAGAGAAAGAGAGGGTTAATTCTGCTTTAAAAGGACAAAATATATACCCCAAAGTCAGGGCTCCAGGGACGACCTCCTCTTGCCACACCCCAAGGCATTTAAACACCTAGTTAATCCCTATCAGCAGATTAATGCACTGATTATGTTAAGACTCTCTTAATCATCTTACCTTTAAACTCTCTTGCATTGCCTCACACATGAGCTTTTGGGGGACACCTCACATTTAAACCCCAACACTGCATTTTCGACACATCTTGCCATTATAATACATTTCTAAGTGTGCATCTTGTTTCTATCCTTTAAAATAACATGCATTTCCTACAAATGGTCAGTAAGCACATAAAAGAATGTTCAATAGCATGAGTCATCAAGAAAACCCAGATCAAGATCACAATGGGATATTGTTTCACCCCTGTGAGGAAGGTGAAAATGGGAAAAAAAACAAACAAAACAGTAACAAGTATTGGTCGGATGTGGAGAAACTGGAGCCCTCACACATTGCCGGTGGGGAGGTAAAATGGTCAGCTGCTTTGGCAAAAAGATTGGCAGTTCTTCGAAAAGCCAAACTTTGAGTCACTTAGCAAATGTAGTCCTAGGTAGATATATAAGAGAACTGGAAATGTGTGTCTGCATAAAAACTTTTCTGTGACTATTCATAATGGTCAAGAGGAGGAAACAACCCAATTATCCTCCAACCGATGAACGGATAAATAAGACACGGCATGTCCACACAATGGAAAGCTAATACCATAATAAAAAGGAATGGAGTGTACCATGCGTGAGCCCTGGAGATGTCATGCTGAGTGAAAGAAGTCAATCACAGGGGCCACATATGTATGAGTCCATCTATATGAAGTTCCCAGAACAGGCAAATCCCTATAGAAACATGGTAGATGAGAGGTTCACAGAGACTGCGGAGCGAGAACTGGGGAGTGACTGTCAAGAGTGATGGTGTTTCTTTTTGAAGCAACAAAATATTCTAAAGTTAGTAGAGATGGTTGCAAATTCTGTGAATATACAAAAAAGATCACAGAATCATGCACAGTGAAGGGGTGAATTTTATGGTATATGAATTTTATCTCAATAAAGTTGTGATTTTTTAAAAAAAGTAACTGAGCTGGCTACAGAACAATCAGACATTTTTTTCTGCTACAGACTTGTAAAGTCTATATAATGTTCTTTATTTACCAATTATCATTTAGCAAACTTTCAGTTGGTGAAAATCCTTGCCATTTTTATTAAATACCTGGGAAGATAGATTTCCTTGCCTACAATTTCAGTGTACACCTTCAAAAAGAAAAAAAGAAAAGTTCAGAATAAGCTTTGAGATTTTCAGAACTAATTCCCCTAGACCTAGAATGCTTTAGATAATGCTGTGCATGTGATGAGTCTTATAATACCCAAATTGCCTCCCAGAAAAGTCAGTCTAGTGGATTCTTGCACAAATGGTGTAAGCGTGACAGCTTTTCTGCAATGTTATTTATCATTCAAACCATCTTGGTCTCTCTTGAGTTTTAATTGTTGGTAGAGATGTTCGCGTAGTGGTGTTAGTGGTTGGTGTTAGTTAATGATAGTGGTTAATTAGTGGTTAGTGGCTACTTAAAATTTTGTGTTAGTAGTTAGAGGTTCATGTTAATGAACGTTAGTGGCTAGTTAGTGTTGTTGGCATTGGCAGAAGCTCTCTTTGTGAATTGTGCATCCCTTCCCTAGATATTTCACTATGGCTACAAGTCTACCTTTTGTCCCCTTCTAGTGTCACCTGGAACTTCAATCTCCTGCCACTTCGTTACTCTCTTCCATGATGGGGGTCTGTGAACTGGGGCTTGGTCCACGGATGCAGGGTCCTGGAAGATCCCTTGATTGGCAAACGCTTCCTCTTCCAGGGTTTAGGCTTCCCCATTTCTAGGGGGAGGAGGTTGGTCAAGAGGAACATCTGCGGGATTTTGAGAGAGGACACTGGATGGCAGGTTAGAAGCTGGGTTGGAAGAGCAATGCTCATTGTGGCCACCAGGTGGCAGACGAGCTGCAGCCAAGATCCCTGGCTGGACCCCCGGCAGCCTGGATGAGGTCCTGACACTGGAGATGGACAGAGCCCTCCCAGGGCCTGACCTGTGGCTCAGCCAGCCTAAGGGGCTGGTGGAAGAAGAGGCGCTGCTTTGGCCATCAGGGAAGAGGGAGAAAAAAGACATCCTCCAAGTCCTTCCCAGCCCCAGTCTTGGGGAGTAGGAATCAGGGAAGAAAAATGAAGACTAAGGGGACAGAAGCAGCTTCCTAGGGGCCTCTGGGTCTTTGTGGGAAAGGCATCCTCCTCCAGCCAGCCTGCCCTCAGGTTCTGAAAGGAGAGAATTTCCCAAGGGCAAGGCAGGAAGGAACCCAGCTTCTCTCCGTGGTGCTCCGGGCTCTTCCACACTGTAGGTGGAGGAGGTGAGATGACAGGGAGGGCCGCTGCTCTGGCCCTGCAGAGCCCCGGGGGTTTCAGAAAGATCTGCTGGGTTGAGCCAGAACCTGAAGGGAAGTGAGAACAGGCATGTGGGGTGCAGCGACGTGGGAGCCCATAAGACAGGGCGTGGGCAGGGGGTGGGCAGGAGCAGTCAGGAGGGGTTTCCTGGATGGGGGACTCGGGCTGGTGGGTGGGCCTTCGGACCCCAGAAAGCCAAGCTGCACAGGGGCCCCTCCCACCACCAGCTGGGCAGGAAGCAGGAATGTGTCTGTCCTCAGCGTGGGGAGCCCTGCTGGGAGGAAGGGTCTGGCAGGATGGTGGGCTGCAGAGCCAGGTTTCCTTCTGCCCAGACTCTCACAGTATCCATTCCCGTTAGGGCTCGGGGCCTGCTGGGCCATCCATCCCTTCATTGGCCATTTACCAAGTTCTGGCTCAGGCCTTTCTAGAGTCTGGAAATTCAGGGATGTCACCCCATTCCAGGGGACAAAGGTCTGATTAGGGAGGGTGTGGGGTCAGTTTTATGTGCCAACTTTACCAGGCCAGAGCATGCCCAGATACTTGATTGACATGAGTTCTGGGTGCATCCGTGAGGATCTTCCTAGGAGAGGTCAGTTTGAAAATTGGTAAGCTGGAAAACCAGATGGCCTTCCCTAATGTGGGGGCATCATCCAACCTGTCAAGGGTCTGGATAGAATGAAGAAGAATAGATTGGGGCTTGCCATTCCTGACCATTGGGCTGGAACATCAACCTGCCCTTAGCATTCCTGATTCTCCGGCCTTTGAATGTACCCCTCATGCCTCCGAGGGTCTCCATCTTGCAGACAGCAGTTGACTTCTCAGCCTCCCTCATTCCACGAGCCAGAATCACACAATAAATCTCTTTTTGAGGGCTGGGCATGTAGCTCAGTGGTAGAGCACATTCCTGGCATGAGTGACACCCTGGGTTGCATCCCAGTACCACACAAGTAAAACGAAACAGAAAAACTCCTTTTAGAATAGGTATGCTGTACCCTGCAGCCTGAGCCCCCTCATCCAGGAAGCCCTCCCTGACTGCTCCTGGACATATATTAGAATACATCTGTCCTGTTTTTCTAGAGAATCCCAACTAGCCCAGAGGGCGTCAGTCAGGGCTGTCTGTTTCAGCGTTGGCCACTCTGAAAAAACAGGACATGTTCATGGCCCTTGGTGGCCCCCCAACTCCAGGAAGGCCAGAGCTCAGGTGAGAGGCAGGGTAGCCAGGAACAGCACACACCCCACACCTGGGAGCCACTGTGGCCAGGTCCCCACTGTTGGTCCCAGACACAGCTGCTCACACCAGTCATCCTGGGGACAGAATGCCAGAAACGCCACATGGCTGTCCTAAAAAGCCAAACTCCTCCACAGTCACACTTGCCAAGAGCTCACATCCACCTGGCACCAGCTTCCTCTTACTGTTTTCTTCCAACCCAAGTTTCTACCACCGTCAGGCACAGCCTGGGCCGTGACCCTGCCCAGGGACTGCAGGGGCCTGGGACAACAGGGTTCTCGTCCTGTGGCAAGCTCCTCAAACGTAGGAAGGACATTCAGAATATGCTGGCCAGCCACAAGTGTGGCAGGTGTTTATTTAATATAGGGAACAAACATGCCTCTCAAACAATTGCATCCTAATAGCCATGAGTACACAGAAGGGGGGTCAAATGTGGAGGCATTGAGAACAAATAGCAGGAAGACCAAATCTAGTATGAGAGTGTTTTTAAAAAAAATAAATCCTGGAAGAAGGGATATCTTACCTGAGATTAGAACCATGAGTAGGAGTTGGCCAGCTGAAACCTGGGTAGAGGAAACGGCAGGCGCAAAGGCCCTGTGGTGGGGAGGAACTGAGCATCTGGGGGAACTAACTAATGACTAAAGTAATTAACAGTGGCTGGAGCTCAGGGAGAAAAGGGGAGAGGATCCTGACACCATGGTGGGGTTGGGCAGTACCCAGATCATGCAGAGCCAGGAAATCTGTGCTGAGGAGGTTTTACCTCCACAGCTATTGGAAGTGAGTGATATAATGAGGCTCCTATTTAAAACAAAATGAAACTTCTGGCTGGTATGTGAAGGCTGAATTTCAGGCCGAAGCCTCAACAGAGACGTGGGCTAGGATGATGGGGATTGAAAAGGTAAAGATAGGTTCAAAGACGTCAAAGGGTGCTGAATGAATGTGTGAGCTGAAGAAGTTTCCAGAAGCTTTCTGGAATGAGTGGAGGTGGAATGGAGCAAGTGTTACGGGGCAGAGCAGCCGTCAGCACCCCCAGCGGGACGCCAAGGAGCAGCCTTAGCGCACAGGAAGCCTGGGCTCCTCCCTCCTCCCTGGCTGCTCCTTCTTAGCCTCCTTGGGGGCTCTTGCTCTTCTGTTGGCCTTGGGGACATTGGGATCCCTCCAGGCTCAGGCTGATCTTGTGTATATCCTGCTCCTCACAGGGTGGTCTCTGGAGGCAGAACTAGATTTGTTGGATAAATACTGAGAGTGAAGGATGGGGGGGTGGGGGCCCCAAAGCAGGAGGGCGTCAAGGAGGGAGGAGCACCCTGAACCCAGAGGCAGGGGGCAGTCGCAGATGGGGTGTGGTAGGGGGAGCGGGGCAGAGGGGGCCTGCTGCTGACCCCGCTCGGAGGAGTGCAGAGGCTGGAGATGGTAGTGGCAGAATAAGCCGGGGGACATGCGGGACAATTGTCAGCACCGATGGCCCAGCTCCCCCCCTGCATGTGAGGGCAACTGCTCTCTGGGAAGGGGGACTTGGAGTATTGTAGATGGGACTGGCCCAAAGAACGGGGGCACAGAGATGTCACTGTCTTTGCAAGAGAGCCCTTGTGCATCCGCCATGGTCCTGGGGTCTAAGGTGGAGGAGGCCGATGGCATGGGACCCAGAGCAGGGGTGTTCAGGGCAGGGTGGGTGGGGTGCTGAGGAACAGGCCACAGTCAGGGCCCTGCTAGCGGGGAAGGGTGGTCCCTCGGAGGAGGAGAGAAGGGACTGCAAGGACAGTCAGTGACGGGGTATTGGTCTGGACATTGCTGTCACCCAGGAGGAACTCTGGGCTGAGAGACAAGGAAGACTTGAGCCAGAGTTTCCTGCCCTTCAGAGAAGACTTCAGAGGGTCGGGGATGGCAAACAGCGAGGCTGGGGCAGGGCGGGGTGGCCAGGAGCAGGAACATGGGGGGTCCTAGAAAGGCCAGGCCCTGGTATCAGTCCAGCAATCCGACCAGGGCTTCACCTTGGACTTCTGACGCAGCCAGAGGCCGGGTCCCCGGGTCCTTAGGAACAGCGCTGCCTTGGAGAGAGATGCAGGCTTTGGAAATGACAGGAAATGGCAGACTCTGTTATTACTATTGTTTCTTTGACAGTCGGCCTGGCTCACTCACCAGGGTCCTCGTGCTGTGGACACTGCTTCTCCGGATGGCTCTTGACCCCTCTCTTCTCTGCATCTGTCCCCTTAGGAGGCCCCAGCCTCAGCAGCACAATGATGGGTCAGCACATCAGGCCGCTGCCTCATCTCTGTGATACCAAACATCTGGGTCCCTGGGCTGGCCAGAGGGGCTGGAGCTCCCCACTCGGCGCCGACGGCCAACCACCCTCATCTGCTGGTGTCCCCGCCCCTCCCTCTCTTCCCTGTCCTTCCTCAGGGCCATTCTCTCCTGGAGGAGTCCCCTCCCAGACGGGGTGCTGTGCATTTGAGGGGAACTCACGGGAGGGGTGGGGGGGTAACAGGTGGGTCAACATAACCCAAGTGCACAGCCGCTTCCCGCAGGCGGCCCTGGGAGCAGGTCAGGGCCCCAGGCTCCCTCCCTCCCTCCTCCCCTCCCCCCTCCACCCCTCCCTCCGAGGCATTGCATAAGCCACGCAGCCCTGTGCTCATTCCCATGGTTACAGGACTGGGAAAGGCTGGCTGTGTGGCATCACCATGGCACCGCGTGGCCCATGGCTTTGATGGGCGTGGCGCTGGCATGGAGGAACTCTGGGCTCTGTCTGGACAGATGGCTGCCAGGGAGGGCCCTCCCGGCTATCCAATGGCCTGGGGAGTCCAGAGAGGTCAGGCAGACAGCCCAGAGCAGCCTCTGGGGAGGCGGGAGGGCCCTGCCTCCTCCCCACTCCTCTCTCAGTGGCCTAACCCTCAGCCCAGAGGCCTCAGGCCACACCAGGGCCACTGCAGCAGACCCCTCCCCACCAGGTGAGGCCCCGGCCTGGCCCCCAGATGGAGCCCTGTGCCTGCCCACAGCCCGAGTTCTTGAGAGCTCCCGACTCAGTCCTCACCCTAACCAAGGGCAGCGGGGGTCCTCCCCCAGGGCTGTGGACCCCGGCCCTGGCCTCCTTGGTCTTTTGGCCTCTGACCCATCCCCACCAGGGCTGGGCCCAGGGCCTCCACAGAGTGGAGAGCAAGGTCAGCAGAACCCGTCCTGCTGTGGGGGACAGGTGTGGATGCAGAGAACAGGGACCTGCGTGATCCAGGCCGTCTGGACTGTGGGCAGATGTCAGAGGGCAGCTGGGGGTTAGGGCAGCAGGGAAGTGCTCCCAGGGGAGGCCGTGGGGTGTGGACTAGAGAAGGAGGAGGCCAGGGAGGAGGGCCACTGGTACAAATGTGGGAGCCGGGCCGCACCCTGCTCCATGGAACCCGATCTCCCAACAGCGGATCATCTGTGAGTGTGGAAGTCTCTGCAGGCTTGGTTCTGCATTTGCCGGGACAGGAGGGGACCGCTGGAGAGGGTGGGCGGTGGTCAGAGCAGTCCCCCCCAGGGAGCGGGGCATGCAGGGCTGGTGGCAGCCTTGACCGCAGCAGACCTCCCCACAGAGCACACCAGAGACGCACAGCAAGCCTGCCCCAGAGCCTGTCCCCCGCCCGCCTCCTCCTCCACTGCTCCTCAAGGTTCCCGTGGGGCCACCAGCCAGCGTCCCAGTTCTGTGAATGTCACCCAGGGAAAGCCACCCTCACCTCTCACCAGACTCCGTCACCTTCCTCCCCTGTGCTCTGCCAGGCCACACTTGCCTTCTTGATGTCCCCTGAGCCCTGGCACCTAGGCTGATTTCAGTCTAACTACCACTTGGGACACTCTCCTCCTAACGCTTCCCATGGCTGACTTCTTCAGCTCAGCCCTGACTCAGCACCAATGTCGCCCTCCCAGAGAGGCCTGTCTTGAGCGCCTGGTGACTTCATTTGACATCACTGTCATAGTGCCCAGTTTTAGTTTCTTCATGGCACTTAGAAGTAACTGCAGTTGATTCTCACCCTCTGTGGTATGTACCGTCTATGAAGTCTCCACGGACACTGTTGCAAATATAGAATTATTGCTCCTAAGGGACATTTGGGGTGAGGTTCCTGTGAGCCACTGGTCACGGCATTTCTGTTAACTGGGTAGCACATAGCCCTGATTTGCATGTGTCTGTTTATGGACACTTTATTTAATGCATATTATTGATTCATTAGCATTAACCTCATGGCCAAGCGGCATTGTGGCGTGTTGAGCAAAAGTTATCTAACACACCTGTGATGTGCCTTACACAGGGAATGCCAGGCAGTACCTCATCCTTCATCTGGTGGTCACTTGGAATTGAAAAATCACCAAAAATCACAAAAAAGTGAAGAGGACGGTGCTGGCTGGACTGCTTGCTTACGGTATATAAACAAGGACAGGGACACTTATTTACAGTAGGAGAGCTGGAACAGGAACACAGAGTAGCCCTGCCCTTGCTTCACTGCAGCTGGGGATGTGTGTGTCAGGCCACTTAAATTTTTGGCTGCTTTGCAAACACTTAAGAATGACTGGGAAAGCACTGTGAGTACTGACTTTGGATGAAGTCACTGAATTTAGAGAATTAACTTTGGGGTGAGAGAGCGGGTGAACTTGCAAATATGAAATCTGTGAATTATGAGGATCAACTACATGTAATTGATGTGCTTTCATGTGCATGGTCGTCCCTGTCTTAATTACTGCTATAAATACAGCATTTGAACAAGGTCATGGACAAGATCCATGGTACTCATCTGTCTTAGCCTGTTTGAAGTGGCTATAACAAAACACCAGAGGTTTAGTAATTTGCAAAGAAAAGAAGTTCTTTCTTTTCTTTTCTTTTAAATATTTTTTTTAGTCGTCAACTGGCCTATTCATTCATTTATTTATATGTGGTGCTGAGAATTGAACCCAGTGCCTCACACATGTTAGGCGAGTGCTCTGCCACTGAGCCACAGCCCCTGCTTTTTTTTCTTTTCTTTCTTCTTCTTCTTCTTTTTTTTTTTTAGCTCATAGTTCCAAAAGCATGACACAAGCAGGTTCTCAGCTCTGCTGAGGGCCCCTGGTGCTATCACAACATGGTGGATGGCATCATGGTTAGGTGCACACGCGGGAGGGAGAGATCACACGGTGAGACAGAAGGCAAGAGAGAGAGATGAGACAGTAAAACCTGCCTAAAAACAACCCGTTCTTGAAAGAACCAATTCAGTCCAAGAATCCAGCATTAGTTCTTCCTAAAGACAGTCATGGCCCACTAGATCCCATCTCATAAGGGTCCCATCACCTCCACACCACCACACTGGGAACCGGCTTCCAGCACGTGAGCTTCTGGGGGACACACAAACCACAGTCATGCCAAACCAATATCCAATAACTATTGACTGGTCAGCCTGTGCACGCACACTCACACACGCACACACACACACACACACACACACACACACACACTCACACACACACTCACACACAGTGCTTAGGAATTCTCAAGGCAGAAAAGATGGGGAGTCTCTTGTTCTCCTGGCACACTTGGAGGGGGGGAGAGAAGGAGGACGCTGGCAGGAGAGTTGGTGGGTGAACGCTCTGTCCTGAAGCTCCCTGTCCTGGCCCACTCTCCCCTCGCCATCAGACCTGTCACCCAGCACAGGAAGGTATAGGGCTCTCCCTGGTAGGAATGGGCAGGGTCACAGGAGGAGCCCAGCTGAGGATCTCTGGGTCCCAGTCGTGAGACAGAGGCGTGTGCGAGAGCGTGTGTCCCGAGGGTGCGGGCACGTGTGTGAGCATGTGCCCAGGCCCTGCCCCGTGAGGCCTGCTGCCTCCCCAGCAGCTGGAGCGCTCGCTGTACTGACAGGGCCTGTAATCACGGGAAATTACTGAGCCCAGAACTAAAATTAAGGCTGCTGCCGCCGCCACCAGACCTGTTTACTGAGCCAAGCGCCCGGAAGAGGCTTCAGGAGGAGGCTGTGCTGGGGGCAGGGACTGCTGGGGATGGCGGGGATGGGGACTGGGCAGGGAGGCCATAGAGAGAGGAGCAAACCCCTGGCCTATTTGGCAAGTCCCTTCCAAGTGCGGGCGATTGGCAAGCTGCACGTCTCCTGACCCTCCCCGCGGCCCTGGGAGATAAGCAAGGCCCCCTCCTGCACCGTGGGAGAACCGGGCCTCCCAGGCCCAGGAATGCAGCTGGGTGAAGGCAGGCTGTCCCATGGGAAGGGGCAGGCTCTGGGCCCTGTGTACCCAAGTGGGAAGGGACCTGCAAGGGCTCTGATACTCTGGTTCTCAGGGACCCCCGCGTCTCTCCAGGGAAGGAGCAGTGACTGAGCATCCAGTTGGTGGAACCCTGTGCCCTCCCAACCCTATGGACTTGCGCCTCCCCCGTGTTCACAGGGGGGACCTGAGGGAGACCGCAGGACATTGCATTCCAAGCCTGGGACTGGAATTCCCAAGTGAGAGCATTCCTGACATCCTGTGTCCCCACAAGGACCCATCTGTGACCTTGAGAATCAATCTCCTCCTCCTGGTCCCCTACCAGTGAGGACGGGGTTCATGAAGGAGGACGGGGTCTGCTGAGGGGCCCCAGCTGGGGCCTGGTGAGGACAGTGGCACTAGACACACGTCCACCCTGCGGCCACCCTACCGCTCTCTGGGAGAACCTGGCTCATTGGCACGAGGGCTGTGGGGAGAGAAAGCTCAACCCTGAGACCCCATATGGCATTTGTTGGCCCAGGACCTGGTGGCCTGTGGCCAGAAGGCAGGTGCTTCTGACTGAGGAATGAACATGATCAGAGTGACAGGCACTGTCCTAGGACCTGGGCGCACACACACACACACACACACACACACTCACACACACACACATACACTCATACTCTCACACACACTCATACTCACACACACTAACTCACTCACACTCACACACACACTCATACTCACACACACACATACACACACATACACACTCACACACACACTCATACACACACTCACACACACTCATACACACACTCACACTCACACACACTCATACACACACTAACTCACTCATACTCTCACACACTTCCACACACACACTTCCACACAAACACACACACACGCTCCTTAAAGACCCCTTTGAAGAATCACCATCATCCCTGTATTATAAGTAAGGCGACAGCGGCAGAGGGAGGCTTGATAATTTGCACACGGCTGCGAAGCTGGGAGGCAGTGGGCCCAGGACATGGCAGCAAAGATTCTGCACTAACCACCGAACCATCTGGCCTGTCTTGGGCCGCAAAGTCCTAGGTGCTTAGATCATACAAGGCCTCCCATGGAGCCAGGCCTGGCCCCCTCCCCACGCCCCCAGCAAGGCTCCAGGTCACAGGAGCAAGACACTGCTTCCAATCAGACCCACAGAACCCCCCAGGTCCCCGAGGGAGGGGCTCCTTGGAGCAAGTGACCAGAGCCACAGGTCAGGGTGTAGAAGAAGAGAAGAAGAGGCCCAGGGAGGGGGTGGAGAGGGCCAGGCCCCGCACCTGGTCTCAGCCTTCCTGGGGGGGAGGGGGGGCTCAGAGGCAGACAGTGAGGGGGTGACCCAGGAGACACTCGGACCCAGATCTGAGCCCAGTTATAATCCCCACTTGACATTGAGCAAGCAGGTGAAGCTCCCTGGGCCTCAGTTTGCTCATCTGGGAAGTGGATGGATCAAGCTACTTCGCCAGGCTTCTTCATCGCCCAGACCATAAGGCCACGGTCACGCTGCACGTGCAGATCTAGGTTTGGCTCTGCACTAGGGGTGGGAGGTAGCAGAGGAACTTCTGGGTTCAGCTTCATAGGACACTCTGGGCTGGCTGGGGGACAATGCAGGAACCAAAACAGGACACAAAAGGGAGGAGACCGGTTGTAGGACTGATGCTCAAACTTTGTTTTCACGCCCCCCCACCCCAGTTTTTCCTCTCGACTCAGCACAAACAGGCCTATGTATATAAAAATGAAACATATTTCATGAAACAATACTTAGCCTCTTGCTCTATTTTCTATTCTCTTCTAATTTATTAAATATATTAAATTTTAATGAATTTTAATGAGTTTGGTTACAACTCAACACAAAAGAGATTAATGAGCTGATATGAAGGGCCAGCCCTGGGTCTGGGAACCCGTGCGCTTACACCTGGCCCGTCTCAGCCTAGTCCAGGTGGCGTGGGCTGGCAGAGTATGTCCACAGCACTGTGACTGTCTTCTCCAGGTCCCTCAAGGGCCACCTAGAGACCCAACAAGCAGACCCAGTAGGTAGACGTCCAGTACTGGTGTCCACCCCGCTGACAGGCTGCTTCAGATCCTCTCAAAAAGGGACCTTCTGCCCAGTGGAACCATCCCCAGGGCTGTGGGTGGTGAGCTCCTACACTGGCCACTTGGGGTGGGGGGCAGAAACCAGATGGCTGCCCACCAGGCAGCCTGTGCAGCATGAATCTGTGAAGGACACCCCCTCACTGCCTCTGAGCCCCCCCAGGAAGGCTGAGACCAGGTGCAGGGCCTGACCCTCTCCACCCCTCCCTGGGCCTCTTCTTCTCTTCCAACACCCTGACCTGTGGCTCTGGTCACTTGCTCCAAGGAGCCCCTCCCTCGGGGACCTGGGGGGTTCTGTGGGTCTGATTGGAAGCAGTATCTTGCTCCTGTGACCTGGAGGCGTGGGGAGGGGACCAGACTTCAGGGAGCAGGCCTGGCTCCACTGGGGTGCTTGAGCAACCCTTGGGCCTACACACCGCACCCCCCCAGACCGTCACTTCTCCCTTCCCCTCTTCCCCACTCCATCCACAGTGGGCGGCCCCAGGGCAGAGGGAGGACACATTCCTGGCACAGGGAGGAGAACCACCACAGGAAACCACACACTCCTTCACAGAGCTTCTTGGAAGCCAGCAAGGCCGCCCCTGGGGCCTGGCTCCCTCCCTCCCAAACCTGGCCCAAGATGTCACCTCCAAAGCCAGGATCAGCCCTCAAGCATGACAGGTCTCCCACTTCCAGCCTGACCCTTCTTAGAAGCTTGGGGTTCCAGAGTCAGCGCTGAGAACCTGGAGTTAATTAGACCTGGGTTCAGGCCAAGGTTGGAGTCACAGAAAAACATGGTAGCCAGTCTCTGATCCATCCCCCGCCCCCTCCCCCAAGGAAAAACCACCGTGATTCAGAATAAATCCTGTTATTTGCCCAGCCTTCTACAAGCCACTCCTTTGACTCAAAGTGAAGTGCTAAGAGCCTTACAGCAGCCTACATAAGCCTGGGAGGGCTTACAAGTGCCATCTCTCTGGATTGGCTATGTTTTTCCTTGGCTCCACCCACGCTGGCTTCCTTGCTGCTCCCGCGCCAGGGCCTTTGCACTAGTCATTCATCAGATACCCACATGGCTAGGCACCCTTCAACCCAGCTACAGCCTCTGACACATCTTAAGCCACTTGCTCACTTTGTGACGTTCTCCTTGTCACCTACTGTTGAAATGTAACATTAACGGACTCATCTTGCTTCATCATTGGCCTTTCTTCCTTGGCATGCAAGCTCCATGCAGGTCTTTAATAGGGTAGGCATGAGAGAATGTGGACATACTGGTCATAGACACAGGGCAAGGTGTGTGGGTAAGCAAAAGTAACCACGATGGTTTTGGCACCATTAGGAACACACAGATAACCTGGACAGAAGCAGACCTCAAATGGATCTGCAAGCTTTCCTTTATTCCTCAGCAGAGTCAGTCAATCAGACACGGGAGGGGCTCGCTTTCTGGGTTGAAAAATGGCCACGGGTAACAGAAGGGGTTTGAGTTTTAAAGTTTGTCATGAGGGTGGTTTAATTATTGGAAATGGAAGCAGGCCATGTTGGTTTGGACAGTCAAGGAAGAAGTTGTCAAAAGCCTGACTGACACTCATCGTCACTGGAAAAACCGCAGAACTTGGAGTTGGTTGCTCATCTTCTTTCTCGGGGACTCAGGGTCTCCTACAGCCTCACTCTTTGCTTTTCTCCTTCTAGGACTCAGCCGCAGGGGGAAAGGAACAAAGTCCAGGGCCCAGGTGTCAGCCATCTGCCTCCCCCCTTCAGGACCCGCTGTGGTTGGGAAGGAATGAATGTTTGCTTTTATTTTTTCCCCTCGGAGCCCATTGTTACTGGGAAAGGATTTACTGAGAAAGGATTAATGGTGGCCTTCCTCCTCCTCCTCCTCCTCCTCCTCCTCCAGGTCAGACAGTTTGGGGCGGAGTGTCACTTCTCTGTCCTGTTGGTTGTTATTTTCCTTATTCTTCCATGTGAACTTTCTGGGCAATAGTTTCCTATTGGGATCAGAATATATTGGGTTGCGGTGAGTTAATGAGTTAGGACATCTTGCACATCGTAAATGCTCCGTAAGTCATTATGACTGGGAGTTTTTTTACAATATTAGAAGAAGAAGAGGAGGAGGAGGAGGAGGAGGAGGAGGAGGAGGAGGAGGAGGAAGGAGAAGGAGAAGGAGAAGAAGAAGGAGGAGGAGGAGGAGGAGGGCTTTTGGAAATGAATTAAAAGCAAATAAAAATAGGCATAAAGGGGTCCAGAATTCTGGTTCCTCCCATGACTTCCCCGAAGTTTCTGTATCAAATTCTCTGCAACCGCAGTCACCTACAGACATCTGTCTTCCGTGCTCTGGCTTTCCTCTGCGCCTCTCTCTGGGCGGGATCCAGCTCTGATTCAGGGCATGGCTCCTTCCTGACCTGCTACGCACGCGCTTACGGCAGCCCGGGCGCCTGGCCCTGCCGGAGGAGAAGCTGCACAGGGAGACTGGAGGCCGAGAGAGCCCATTTGCTCTCCGGGAGCTCACGGCCTGGGAGAGGCAGTGACATGGGTGACAGGGAGGAAACCCAGTGACCATGGACACCCACAGGAAGAGAGAGAGAGCAGCTTGTGTTGACCCCTCAACTTTCTAGGGCCAGCATGTGAGTCTGCAGGTCATCTTGAGGTTCAGGGAGAGCATGATCCAGAGGGTGTCCTCCATGCTGAAAAGTGGCACCCACATGTTGGTTTTCATGGGTTGCTCTTCCCAAGGAGGCAGGCAGGCAGAGTAGAGATCATAAGCCCATTTGACACATTTTGCAAGTTTAACTTTGCCTTGGTTACTTAGGACTCAGAGAGAGGGGAAGTGACTTTTCCATAGTCACACAGGAGCTGAGACCAGGTGGCTCCTGCTGAGGCCCTGTGGTTACTAGACGTGTGTTCTTCAAAGCCCCTGCCTGTGTTCCCAGGAGAAGGCCACAGCCCTGACCCTGCTAAGCCTGCATGGCTCCTTGGGCCTGACTGGGGCCCCACGCCCAGGGCTGCAGGCCTCGTGGGGCTGGCTGGAAGCGTGGGAGTCAGGGCAAGAGCAGTTCTCACTGGAGCCTTTGCAGGCCCGGCCAGCGCTCCGCTCCCCCTTGTGCTTGTCTTTCTTCGCCCCTGGGGTGGACAGTTCACCCTGAGCAGTCCTGGGGAGGACCACAGCCCACCCTCTTGGGAGAGACTCTCCCAGGGTTCCAGAAAGCGGGTCTGTCGAGCTCGAGGAGCTGACAAGCTTTTTCCTGCTGGAATAGAGAAGAGGAGCTGAGGCCTGCAGAGGAAAGGGGCCTTCCCAGGTCCAGGGGGGCCAGGGACCAGGACGGGTCTGAAGTCAGGACTCTGTGTCACCATCAGGTCTGAGGCCAGTGGCTCTCTTGGGTCTTCGGTGTGTTCCTTTGGGCAGCATCTTGCACTCCTGGTGTCTGGCGAACCTTGTATAGCTCCCATGACAGGGCACTCACCACCCTTCTGAGCTTCCTTTTGGTCTCTCTCCATTTCAGTTCTTGTCCCTGGACCCCAGCCTTCGGGGTCAAGTTCTCAGACCCTCCCTGCTTTTCTGCCCGTGCTCCTAAGGACCTTCAGGGCTGTGCCCACAGATGGAACACGGCTCTCCCAACGCCCACTCCTCCACCCTCCATGTACACCAGGGACCTGCGGCGAGGTTTGTCATTTATCTATTCAAAAATTTTTATTGAATCTCTGTTGTACTATGTACCAGGAACTGTTCCAGGCCCTGGGAATACACTGCCGAACACAAACAAAAATATCAGACCAAAAAGACTTGAACGGTTACTGACTCTGACCCCTCACTACCCATGATGAAGCCTCTTGCAGCTGCGAGACCCACGGCCAGAAGGGCAGACGGTCAAGGCAATAAAGACAGATGTGCAGAGAAAAGGGATTTGAAACAGAAGTGGGACAAGGCGCAGGGGGAACGCCCCCATCCACCGGCGGCCCGAGGTTAGGCACGGTTTTTCTCCACCAGGAAATCACAGGGATGCTCTTTGACCCCGTTCAGGACACGGAGGCTGAGGAGCCCTTGGGAACAGCTGGAACATCTGTTAGCCATCTTCTCCCACAGAGGAGGACTGGGCCAGGACTCCTTTGGGCAGGGATGGAGCAAGGAGGACAAATAGATCCAAGGGAAGGCCCCCTAGGTCTCTTCCTGCTCCAAAAGCCTAAACATGGCCCCCAGGGTCTGGGCAGCCTGGCCCCTCTGCAGCTGCACCACAAGACCCTTCTCACCCAGCCCCACCTCTGTCCAAACTCTCTGTAGGCTCCCTCCTGGGAACTGGGCTGTCCCACAGAAACCCCAGTAAGGGGCAGGGGTGGGGGTGGGAAGCAGGAAGGGGAATGTTCTGGGCCGAGCAGGAGGCTTCCTACAGGAGGGGTCATGGCTGAGAGGAACTAAAATCTTTGGAGGGAGGAGCAGGTAGTGGCAACTCATACCCTTAGAGTGAAGTGACTCCCTGCCCCTGCTACTGTGGGTGGCAACTTGAGGTTGAGCGGTGTCAAGGGCTTACTTGGGTCCCCCTCCCAGATTCCTATGCTGAAGGACCCCCACCCCATGCTGGGGATTGAATCTAGGGCTTCACACGTGCTGGGCAAGCGTACTCTACCCATGAGCTGCGTTCCCAGCCTGATGTGGGACCCTTAAAGAGGCAATTAAGGTAAATGAGCTCATTAGGGTGGGCGCTAATCCAGTATGACTGGTGTCCTTATAAGGAGAGTAGGATACAGATGGACAAGAAGGAAAAACCATGTGAAGAAACAGAAAATGCCTGTGTCCAAGCCAAGGAGAGGCCTCAGAACAGACAACCCTGCCAATACCTTGATCTTGGACTCCTAGCCTCCAGAAGTGTGAGGAAATGGATTTCTGTTGTGTAAGCCATCCTGTCTGTTTGGCTATTGTTATAGCAGCCCAAGTTAACTCATACAAGGGTGAAGCTATTTCAGTATGGCACTATCCTTTGAGTTAGGCATGGATGCTTTGGATTCATGTGGAGACCCCCACTGTCCGGGTATTCTGCCAGGAAAGAGACAACACTAGGGTCAAGGTACATTGATCTGGGGACCAGAGAGTCCCAGGACAGTCTCACTCCATACCTACATCTCCGGTTGCCATTCTGTCTTCTGAATCACTCTGCAACGAAGATACCAATCCAGGATCCCTCATTCACACTGGGGGCTGTTAGATTTGGGAGTTGGGGAAGACGACTGGTGTTCTCTGGTAACCACCGGCTGATTCCTGTCTTCTCTTGAGACAATTCCAGCAAACTTGGACAGCACCCAGGGGAGATTTAGGCAAGAGGAAGGAAGAACTTGCTGTCAGTGAGAAGGAGAAAGGTGACCAGAAGAGACACAGCTGGCCGTGGAGGGAGTCTTCTCTTCGGGAGGCCAGTCTCAGCAGGCAGGGCCTTGCATGCTTTCCAGAGGCAGGGCTCGGCTGGGTGCTTCCTGGGGCTGTGTGGTGGGAGACAAGACAGTCACTCCCAGGAAGCCCTTGCCCTCGTTTCCAGCAATAGGATCTGAGTTCGCTACATCAGGGTGTCAGTGGTGGCCTAGTGAAGGCAGATGGCAGCCAGAAACAATGTGACCCGCATATGCCATCTCTCCTAGGCAATGCTGGAACTTGTCCCCAAACAAACTCCTGACAGAGCTAGGGGGCATTCATGCATCTCACATAAATCTAAAGAAAGCAACTCAGTGTAAAATTGAAATGAAAATAAGGAAGGGACCATTACTTGCCTGTGCCCTTCACAACTGTTGGGTCTCTGTGGATCTCTCTGTTTCTGTTACCTGGGAACTTACGTGCTACCGGCTCCTTCTGCATCCTTCCGAGAAGGCCCCTGCTGACTGGTCTATGTTTACAGGTTGGGCAGAAGGTGAGAGAGAGAAGAGGCAACCCGGTGGCTGGAGTAGCCCTGGGGAAAGACAAAGAGGGCCTGAATTAGGGAAGGAGGGATAGATTGGGGGTCACTGGTGACCTCCAATTCTCAGCTACCTGCCTGTGGGGCTGCAGGGCACATCCACGAGGACCCCTATGTCCATTCATCCACCACCCCTGGCTGAGGTTTTCCTCTTCCCCAGAGGATTCTGGGAAATGTTGTCCCTCCCAGCCTTTGGTCCTCAGAGAGGGGGCTGGGCGGGTCTCAGGCATCCAGCCTGGCCCTCGCCACCCCAGACCCTCCCCACCCTCAGCCCAGGCAGGGCCTGTCACCAGGAGAAGGATAACCCTCCCGTGTCCGAGTCCTCATTTCACTTGCAGTTGGGCACTAATCCAATTGCTGGCTCTAACCTAATTCTCCATTGTTGCTAGAGTCCTTTGCCTGCCGATATTAAAACTCTTTTCATTTAATTGTACAGAAGATGGATCCTCCTCAGCCATCAGGTGGTAAATATAGAATAGCTGATGTGTAGCTCTAATTTCTTCCCTGGCAGGCCTCCTGCAGCTCTGAGTAATTGGGGACCAAGATGCACTGAAAGGAAGGAGACCGGAAGGAGGGACAGGGAAGGCAGGGACCTTGCCATTGTAGGGAGGTCACAGGTTGGAGGGAGTTAGATCTGCGGCCTTGACCCTGACAGCATGTTCTTTTCTACAGGGCCAGTTGTTTCTCTCCTGAGCCCCTGGTGTCACCTGGAGTCCTGAAGTATTTCATGAGGATCAGGTGTTTCTGAATGAAGGTGGCCAAGTGCTGCTATCCCCCTGTGAAGACTGGGAGGGCTCTTGGGATCCCCCAGAGTTGGGACCTCCAGGGAAGGGTGGTCCAGAGAAGCCCCTCCATCTTACCCAAGGGGAGCGCCTGAGTCTCTGAGCAAAGTCCCCAAGGGGCCCCGCTGAATCTATCTACCGTGCTCCTTTGTGATGACCACCTAGTCTTTTTGTGTGGTGGCCACATAAGCAGTAGTGGTGACAGAGGGCAGGCATCTTGATATCTAGTCCAGGGAGGAACAGTATGTGAAACCTGGTGGCCACTGTGTGTCCCCACAAGAGGGGAGGGAGAGTAGCATCCCCATCAGCAAGCTCAGGGTCCTCTTCCATTGTTCTAGAAAGGGCAGGGTCCCGGACCAAGATACCAACCTCACAACTGGCCACAGAGAAAGGAGAAAGCATCCCAGGAAAGCCCCTGGTCAGCAGACGCTGGCCTCTTGGCGGCTTGGGCCTGACTGTATGACAGTAGCTCCCAGTTGCTCCCAGCTTCCAGGATGCCCTCCTGCTCTGGAAAATATGGAACCTACTCGGTCTCCCAGAAAGAGGTCTGCAACTTCCTCCTGGTGAACACACTCAGCTCCCGGGACCTCCGAGCTCCACCAGCGAGACCATCGATGGTCCCACGCTCCGTGGCCTGGCCGTGCTCCCCAGTTGGGCTTCCCTGACCCTCACCTGCTCAGCCTATCCCACCCGCCCTGCCCCTCGCAGGCTGGAGGAACCGTTTCTCCCCCCAGACTGGACCTCAGGCAGCCTCTTCCTCCCTTCCTTTTCCTCCTGACTCAGAATAAGACATAGATCCAGCCCCCCATGGGGCTCTTCTCTCCTGAGTCCTAGGAGCACTCCCAGGGTCCCGTCCCTCCTGGCCCTGCCCTGTAAGGCCCCTCTGGGCAAGCCTGCTCTCCCTGACCCCACCCAGCAGGGCTCACCAAAGCTGCTCCCTCTCCCCCACTGACCCTAGGTTCTGTCCCTCCCCTTTCTCTATCTGCTGAGCCAGGTTCCCCTCTGGGCTTGTGTAGCCACAGGGTCCCCTGATCAGGAGGGGCTGAAGGTAATATAAGTGGTTTCTGAGACCCCAGCCTGGAGTCTCCTCAGTGCCCTTTTCTTTAGAATCCAGAGCCTAGGCTGCTGACCTGAACTGCAGACCCCTCCCCTTGGTGGCCTTTCCATTTTCTGAACAAACAACAACAGGTATGTGATTGCTGAAAAACACCAGTCTAGATGGTTCCAGACACAGGCTCCCTGAAGGTCAGGGTCAGAATGGCCAGCACAGCTGCCCAGTCCCCTCTGCTCAGGTGAGGAAACAGACCCAGCAACAGCGGGTAGAAGGGCATACTTACCCAGGCTCATGTGTCTCCATCTGATTTTGATCTGGATTCTAGACATTTCAGTTCCTGTCATCAGAATGACGGACAACTTACTAGGATGAGGGTCAGGATGATAGGGTACTGAGAAACTGATGTGACTCCATCTTTGAAAATAAATAAATAACAGCAGCTTCTACCTCAAGGCCTGTCCCAAGGAAGGGGGCGTGACCCTTGTCCTTGGAAAAACCCACAGAGCACTCCTAGGCACATACCCACTCTGCTGAGTTGTTTGTCTGTAAATAACAGGAGAGGTCTGAGGCGCCAGGTGTCCCTGACTCAGTTAGGCTAGGTGAGGACCCATAGCAACCCCCCTAGCAACCTCCAATCAGCACGAGACAGGGAAAATACCTGGGATGCCAGATGACCCCCCAGTAGTTTATGGTGGTTGATAACATGTTAGGAAACCATGTAGTTTAGCACATACACCCCTCATGGCTTAAACCAATCAGTTCAAAGGAATCCCCTTCTTGTACTAACCAATAATCCCTACCCGACTTGTTCCCGCCAGTGAATGTGCTAATCAATGTTAAGAGTTGTTATTTGATTTTCCCACAGTATGGAATGATTTGCTGTGTGATGTTGTGTCGCATGGAGTATCCCCCCAAAACCTATAAAATCTCACTGAACAAAGGACTGGGACTCACTCCTGGGGACCGCTGTGTCGGAAACGGTTGTGAGTCCAGGCTCAAGCTTGCCATAAAGACTCTTGTGTGATTACATCAGATTCGGCTCCTGGAGGTCTATTGGGGTCCCACGAATCTGGCATTAGTACCAGTTCCAGTTCTGTCCTCTGCCAGCTGTGTGATGTCCAGCAAGCTACCCTCTCTGGGCATCAGTTTCCTTGTCTGTAAAATGAGGATGACAGTGGTTTCTGTCTTGTGAGATGGCACAGCAAGCCACTGAACAACCCTCTCAAAGCCCCAGCTTAGCATCTGGCAAGTGGTAAGTGATAATTAGTTATCACACAAAATTCAGCTCCACCAGATCACGAATTTCCCCTCAAACCAGTGTGGACCGTTATGAGCATTAGCTCTTCAAGCAATGAGCAGGCATTTAATTTATTCCCTCAGAAAATGGAAGGGTTCCGTGCCAAGGGACTACTTGGATGGCTTTTTTCAGAAAGAGAAGGTTGTACTGATGTCTTTTTTTTTTTTTTCCCAGTACAGGGCAGGGACAGCAGAGTCATTCCACTCCATTTGAGACTGCCCCCCCAGGAAGCAGAGGAAGTCCCAATGTCGGGCTGCTGCTGGTTCTTCCCTGGAAGGGCTCCAGAAGCCCAGGGCAGCCCGGACCTCCTCCCCCTGGCCCCAGGCTGCGCGCGGAGGGAGCCCCGTGAGAACCCAGCTCTGCATCCCAGGAGGCTCAGAGCAATGGCTGTGCCCCTACCTGGGTCCCCCAGCAAAGATGCCAATGTCCATCAGGGCCAGGGTGGGAGGGTGTCTTGGCTGCTGAGGGGCAAAAGGCCTGGAGTTCCCCAAACTCCCAGTACAGGAGCCCCCTTTCATCCCCGGAGATCGTCCCAAGACCCCCAGTAGACACCTGAAACCCTTTTTCATACTGTTTCTTTTTTTCTTCACCAGATGCTCACATGGTTCATTAATCCATCTGCCTGTGTATCTGGGACGCTAGCATTTGACTTCCTGCCTTGGTAAAGAAAACTTAAATCTCCCATCTCCTTCCTGTCCCCCTTCCTCCCTCCTCCCAACTTTCTAAATTTGTTGCTATGGAACAAAAGCAACTCTCCTTGTGTCCTAGGACTGTGAATTCCTGTTTATACAGCTCCTCCTTATTCCAAAGTGAATTACCACCTACCCCCCAGCCCCAATGTATTGCATTTTTAAATATTTTTTTCTAGTGCTCTGTCTCTGCCACTAGCCTATCAATAATAGTCTCCATCCAATCAAAGGCGTCTGTTTCATGGATTGACTCTATTCTCTTGTCTTTATCTGGACTCGTGGTTTGTTGGTCCTGACACTGAACCCTGTTCTTAGGACTTTCACTCGTATCCTGAAAGTCACCTTCAGAGTTCTTCTGTGTTGGATCCCTCGGTGTCCCCAGTCTCTCTTCTTTCTCCTTCTTGGTTTGCTCCCTTGTTTGGACACAGGGAACGACATTTGCAGTCTTTTTACATCCGAAATGTGTCACACTTGATTGATGGATTCCCAGAGCACAGATGTCTTTGGTGGAAACTCTCCCTCAGAGTTTTGAAAGTGCTGCCTGTTATCTTCTCACACCCAGAGCTGCTAGAGAGTAGCCTAATGCCCTTATGTCACTCTTCCCACCCACCCCCTCCCTCCCAGGTACTCTGGCTGGAACCCAGGACCTTGAGAGTGCTGAGCAAGTACTCCACCTCTGAGCTGTACCTCAGCCCCAATGCCACTCTGACTCCTCATCCCCTGTGAGCTGCATTGTTAGTTTGGAAGTGCCAAAGTCCTCCTCATTTTAATCCCTGTTTTTGTGGGTGCACTTGCTTCGCCCACTGTGCCGGGCAGTGAATGGGTCCTTTTATTCTAGAAACCCTGTCTGTCTATTCTGATGAGTTAGTTTGTTTATTTATTTATTTGTTGTTCATAGACCTTAATTTTATTTTTTTATATGTGGTGCGGATAATCCAAACCAGTGCCTCACACATGCCAGGCAAGTGCGCTACTGCTAAACCACAGCCCCAGCCCCATCTGGTAAGCTTTTATGGGTAATTTCTTAAAATTGACAATTCCTTTTTTTGTTGTTGTGTTATTGGTTGGTTTTAATTTCCAAGAGTTCATTTTCTTAAAAAAATTTGCATTTGTTCTAATTAGTTATACATGACAGTAGAATGCATTTTGATACATTATACATAAATGGAGTATAACTTCTCATTCTTCTTGTTGATGATGTAGAATTATACTGGTCATGTAATTATATATGCACATAGGGTAATAATGTCCCATTCATTCTACTATCCTTCCTACTCTGATGCCCCCTCCCCTCCCTTCACTCCCCTCTGTCTAATCCAAAGTACCTCTATTCCTCCCTAGCCCACTCCTCCCCTATTGTGAATTAGCATTCACATGTCAGAGAAAACATTTGGTTTTTGTTCTTTGGGATTGGCTTATTTTGCTTTGCATGATATTCTCCAGCTCCATCCATTTACTGGCAAATGCCATAATTTCATTCTTCTGTAAGGCTGAGTAATTCCCTATGTATACCACAATTTCTTTACCCATTCATTTGTTGAAGGGCACCTAGGTTGGTTTCACAGCTTATCTATTGTGAATTGAGCTGCTATAAACATTGATGTGGCTGTGTCATTATAGTATGCTGATTTTAAGTCCTTTGGGTATAAACTGAGGAGTGGGATAGCCGGATCAAATGGTGGTTCCATTCCAAGTTTTCTGAGAAATTTCCATACTGCTTTCCATATTGATTGCACCAATTGCAATCCCACCAGCAGTGTATATAGTGTGCCTTTCCCCCCACATCCTCACCAACATTTATTGTTGCTTGTATTATTTTTTAAAAAATATTTTTAGTTTTAGATGGACACAATTTCATCTCACTCCAGTCAGAATGGCAATTATCAAGAATACAGTGGGCTGGAGTTGTAGCTCAGTGGTAGAGTACTTGCCTAGCATGTGTGAGGCACGGGGTTAGAACCTCAGCACCATGTAATAAATAAATAAATAAAGTTAGGAAAAATATATATATATATTAAAAAAAAAGAATATTTGTCTGGCCAGGTGTGGTGGCCCACACATCTGTAATCCCAGGGGGTTTGGGAGTCTGAGACAGGAGAATAGCAAGTTAGCAAGACCCTGTCTCAAAATAAAAAATATAAAGGGCTGGGAGCTGCAGCTCAGTGCTTGAGTACCTAGGGGACAATCCCCACAATGTAGGGAAAAACAAATGTTGGGCTAAGAATGTAACTTGCTTGCCTGTCATGGTGAGGCCCTGGGTTCCATCTCTAGCACTGCAAAACAAACAAACAAACAAACTAACTAATCATAGTTGTCATTATTGTTGTCGATTTTGTCATCTAGTCCCTGCATTGCCTCCATCTTCTTTGATGTTTTAGTTAGCTTTTTTGTCACTGAGGCCAAAAGACCTGATAAGAACAACTTAGAGAAAATGTCTGTTTTGACTTGGTTTCAGAGGTTCCGTCCATGGTCAGTGGACTCAGCTCTGGGCCCAAAGTGAGGCAGAACATCATGGCAGAAGGGCATGGTGGAGGAAAGCAGCTCAGGACAAGGCAACTAGGAATGAGAGAGAGAGAGAGAGAGAGAGAGAGAGAGAGAGAGAGAGAGAGAGAGAGATCTCCATTCACCACTGCAGACAAAATGTAAACTCCAAAGTCATGCCTACAGTGACCCACTTCCTCCAAGCACATCCTACCTGCCTACAGTTACCACCCAGTGAATCCATTAAGTGGATCAACCCACTGATTATGCTGTAATTCTGGTAATCTAATTATTTCCCTTCTGAACATTCTTGCATTGTCTCATACATGGGCTTTGGGGAGACACTTCATTTCAAATAACCAAAATATTTGGCCTTTTGGGCAGTTTTTGTTTGGATCTCAGTCTTTGATATTGGGGGATTTTGTTGAATATCTGAGGATCCTGGACTGCCCATCAGAGTTGCTGATTCAAAGCCCAGGGTACCTGGGCAGGGCTGGCTTTCTGATGGGCTTCAGAGAAGCCTGCCTTTTTTAAGGGGACAGCCAAAGGTCAGATTTTGTTTATTGTCAGGTCTCCTGAGACAAATCAGCAACATGCCTGAGTGGGGGGAACTGCTCTTCTAGAATGGAGGAAGAGTCAGGGAGAGGCATCCAAGAGATGCTTTAGAAGCAAAATCTACAGGACTTGTTTTCCTCCCTCCCTCCGTCTCTTCCTCCTTTCTTTCTTCCTTCCTTCCTTCCTTCCTTCTTTCTTTCCTATGTACCTACCACAAATTCTTTCCAAACTTCCCAACAAAACCTAATTTTGCCAACACCCTCAGATAATCTATCAGCTCAAGTGTTTCTTTTCTTTCTTTCTTTTTCCTCTTCTTCTTCTTCTTCTTCTTCTTCTTCTTATTCTCCTCCTCCTCCTCCTCCTCCTCCTCCTCCTCCTCCTCCTCCTCCTCCTCCTCCTCCTCCTCCTCCTCCTCCTCCTCCTCCTCCTTCTTTTTAGATATGCCCTTTATCACCTCCTCTTCCCACTGAAAGGGCTGCCCTCCATATCTAGAAATTTTTCAAGAACTGTCCTTTCCATCTTCCTGAGGATTTCCTTTTCTCCTTTTGGTTGACTCCACTGTGACCATGGTTCCAATGGCTTCTTATTTCTTGGCTAAAATTTTCCTTGTTCTGGTCTAGCACATTCTCCAAGAACTTTCAAAGAAATATATGTAGGAGGTGAACTTTTGTGAGTTCTTGCATGTCTGAATATGTATTCATGTTATCTTTTATTTATGCTTTGTTTTGTTTTCTTGGTGGATAGTTTGGTTAGGTATGGAAGTCTGGGTTGCAAATAAATTTCTCTCAAAGATTATGAAGGTATTGCTCAGTTGTCTTTGAGTTCCCAGTATTTCTGTTGAATCTGATGCCATTCTAAGTCTTTTCCTTTGTACATGATCAGTTTACCCCCTTATTTTAGTTTTTTTCTATCCCTGATATTCGGCATGATTAAACTTGGCATGGATCTTCTGTGATTTGTTCAGATTCATGGTGCTTTCAAAGCAGAGACTCCTTTCCTTGAATTCTAGAAAATCTTGTATCTTCTCTTGGAAAAAAATTTCTTCTTTCCATTCTCCCTGCTTTCAGTTTTTGGATCTCCTGTTAGTAAAATGTTAGACTTTATGATTAGGCACTTCCATTTTATAACTTTTCTCTCTTTTAACTTATTTTGTCTGTTTTTCAAAAGGTGTTATCAACTTAAATTTCAGCCTTTCAGTTACATTTTTTAGTTTAAGCTATCATATTTTTCTTTATACCTTCCAAGAACTTTGGCTTATTTTCTGGGTATTCCTTTTAAAAATAACATTCGGTACTTTTCCCCCTGTGCATCTAGTGTTCTTTATTAATTTTCTGAGGATTTAGCTAGATTTCAGTTTTTTTTCTCACTACTTGTCTGTTTCGTCTACTTCTCTTCCTCTGTCTCATCCCTTTCTCATTTTCCTCTGCCTGTCCCATGTCCTTCATGTTGGAGGCATTTCTAAAATATCTGGGGGTGCTTGTCAGGAGTCCAAATTTAAGATAGAGGCACCAACCTCCAACAAAAGAGTCTGTGCATAGACGGAACTTGTGCTCAGATGGCTCCCTGGCGATGATCAGGTGGCAGGTACAAGTGCCAGTATCCAGGTCTTTCCTCTTTGTCTGGTTAGTTTTTGCACAGAGGAGATCTGTAAATTCCTTTTGCTATATTTACCTTCTGCAATTGGAGCAGCAGGGGGAGGCTGGAGTCCCACCCTTCTGTGTGCAACCCCCATTTTCAGTGTGGTGACTCATTCCCTACCCCCAATCCACAGTCCCAGAGTCATCACAATCTGAGATCTCTAAGTTCCTTTCTCCCGAGAGTAAATTTTCTATGCTCAGCTAGGTGAGAAGGGGATCTGGGGGCCAGGGGACAGGTCTAACTCCTTTTCAAAATGACACGCACCATGCATGCCCATGTGTCCAGCCTCTCTCCTCTTCCAGAGGGATCTAGAAGCCCTGGGTCCTGAGTCCTTGAGGCATCAGAGCAGAACCTGCTCCGTGTTCCCCAACACCAGTCACTTGCTTGTTGTTCTTTCCCATTGTTCCATCTCTGATTGCTCTGCCTTTGTCTGTCAGCTTAGTGTGGGGAATATAAACGAGCCATTGTCACTCTGTAGAAGTCCTTTGAAGGCCATCTTGATGGGGCAGCATGAACCCCCTGGCGCCTCTGCATGCTGACACCTGATGCTCCTATCTAGCCTGGACCTCTCCTTGGAGGCCAGATCATACTTTCTTTTTTCTTTAAAGAGAGAGTGAGGGGAGAGAGAGAGAGAGAGAGAGAGAGAGAGAGAGAGAGAGAGAGAGAGAGAAGTTTAATATTCATTTTTTAGTTATCGGCGGACACAACATCTTTGTTTTTGTATGTGGTGCTGAGGATCGAACCCGGGCCGCACGCATGCCAGGCGAGGGCGCTACCGCTTGAGCCACATCCCCAGCCCCAGATCATACTTTCAACTGCACCATAAACACACTCACTGGTGTGGAGCACAGGCTGCTGCATCCATCAGACCCTAAGCTGATCTCCTTCCAGTGTCCTGCCATAGTGAACCCCTGCCACTCACCCTGTGGACAAGGGGCAAGGCCCACTGCACCACTGCATCCAGCAGGACAGGCAGCCATCACATACCAGGTGCCCCACTTCGCCTGTATCTAGTCATGTCTTGCTACTGCCTTGTTTTTTTTTTTTTTTGTAGCAGAGATTGAACCCAGGGATGCTCAACCACGGAGCCACGTCCTCAGACCTTTTTATTTTTATTTAGAGAAAAGGTCTCACTGAGTTAGCTTAGAGCCTCACTAAATGGCTGAGGCTGGCTCTGAACTCATGATCCTCCTGCCTCAGCTGCCCGAGTGGCTGGGATTATAGACATGCACTGCCAAGCCCTGCCCATCCCTTGCTTCTTACCCTGAGGACACAACACTCAAAATATTGCATGTCCTTAGAGTTAGGCCCAGCTCTTTTCCCTGGCTCTTCCCCATCTCTTCTGTCTTCTGACTTCTGCTCACCTCTCCTCTTCCTGGGCTCTCTTCTTTGTCACTTTTCAGTTGCAATGTCACTCCCTCCAGGAAGCCTCCCTTGACTCTGTTCTCAGCCTGCCTCACCAAGATTGAGGAAACATCCAACTCTGTCTCCATCTTGCTTCAAGGTCCTTACCTGTTGTTACCTGTCTGTCTTTCCAGACTGGGCCATCTGCTCCGTGAGGCTGGCTCAGGACTGTCTGCCCAGGGCTATGTGCACCCAACTCCCTGTCTCCCCAGCCCAGCTCAGTGCTGATATCAAATGCATGCAGATTTGTTGAATTTATAAACTAATGTCATCATTTGTGAATGATTTTATGTAAATGATATGTTTCATGTGGAATTATGTAAGCTATAGATTAATGTTTTAACTTATTTAATGTGAAATACTTACTAAATTAATGAATCAATGCATGAATGAGGGAAGTTCATCTGATCTGGGCAGGGGCCCGTGAGCCTTTTGTCTGAAGAGGGACAGGCTCTGGAATTTGTAAGTCACTTCGTTCTGGTCTTGGGGGACCCGGATCTGCCCGTCACTGCAGACTAAGGGGAAGAGGAGTCTAGGTGAGCCATGACATTTCTTCTGCTGCATTTGATGGGCTGGCAACTGCCCCTTCCTGGTCCCTCTCTGTCTTCCCATCACAGCTGTGACCAAACCCAAGGGAGGCAGATCCAGGACGGAGGGATTGGGGTGGAAGCTGACCCCATGCACGAGCCAACTCCTGCCCCTCCACCTAGGCTTCAGAGAGATGCTCAGAGAGGTGGACCCACCTTAGTGGGAGGCCAGTTGCCCCCCACAGTGGGGTCTCTAAAATAGACATCATTTCCCAACGCCCCAGCCACCCACCTCTCACTAACCCCACCATCCCTGCCTGCAGGAGGTTAGGCTTCGGCATGTCTGGCCTGGGGGTCTTGTTGGGACCAGGTTTCACTTGTTCCCAACACCTGGCACATGGCCTGTGCTGGGTCAGCAACACAGGAACACAGGGTGTTAAAAACGAGAAGCTTTGGAGTGGCTGCCCCGTCATGGAACCAGAGCCCCTCATTCCTTGGAGTCTGTTTTCTCACCTATAAAGTGTGTGTGAAAATAATACGAGCTCATTGCTGTACTGATTAACACATGTATGTCTGGCACACATGATCATGAAGTAGATACTCAGGAACCATCTGCAGGGTAGAAGTGCGCCTGGTGCTGGGGGTGGGTCCTCTCTGCTCTCTGGACACCTGCCGCCTCCTTGCTGGTCTCCCTGCTTCCCCTGACCCCTCTTTATCTGCCCTCTGCAGAGGTTTGAGGAGCCTGTGCCTGTCTTGGTCCCTGCCTCCCCCAATCACTTGCACATGTGTATAAACACACACACACACACACACACACACACACACACACATGCGCGCGCGATCACAGAACACACACATGTGTGCACATAAACATGCCCTTCCTGTGTCCCCCTCTGCTCCCATCTCCTAGCTACCTTCAGTTCAGGGACAAGTGCCCCACCATACTCCCCACCTGGTTACTCTCCCGGAGAGCTCCTGAGGAGACCCCATCCTAGCATGGGGTACCCGAGACCGGAATTGTCAGTTTACCTGTGAGCTCCCCATTAGTCAGAGGGCAACTGGAGCCCTAGATGGGCCTCAGGAAGAGACGTTAGCCACACAGGGCTTAGTGGCTTCTTTCAGTCTTTTCTACTTCCTGCCCCCCAAACATGCAGCAGGGGCATGGGGACAGGAGGGGCACAGGAAGGCAGCTCTTTGGTCTGACTTGCTGGCTGGGCCTTGGGCACCTCCTGGGCACAGGTCCAGGTATGTCTGCCTCCACTCACCACCTCCACGCCCAGGCCCTTTCTTCCTTCATTGTGTACCTTTGAATTGAAGCTCTGGGGGCAAAGGTGAGAGTGAGGTGTCCTGTCCCCATGGAGCTTCCATTCTACGGGCCATTACACACACCATGCTCTCCACGACCACCCAAGTTACCTCTCCAGGGGAGAAGGCCGAGGACAAGAGAAGGAAACAATTTGCTAACAGGAGCCAAGGTGGAGCTAAGACTGGTTCTCTGCTCAGGTGTGCACACAGGAAGTCCCTGAGGCTGGCCTTCTCCCATCGCCCAACCACCTTGACCTTCCCCCGCTGTGTCTCCATCCTTAAAGATGCTCAGGCCCTTTTACCTGAAAGGATGGGCACAAGGGAAAGATGCTGGAGAATGACGCCCTGAGCTAACAGGCCGAGCGGGCAGGCAGCGACCTGCTGTGGTCAGGACAGGCTGTGTCCAGGGTTGCTCAAGGAGTCTGTGTCCCCTCCCTTCTTCACTTGGGGGGTTGCAGAGGTGTGGTAAATGTTCCCCAACACCAGCCTGGCTCTGGGAGGCTTGAAATGCCACCATCAGAGACGTGCTCCTCAGGCCATTGAAGCCTCATCAGTCAGGTGTCCCTAAATGTGAAGGAGATCCTGAGTGCTCCACTTGTTCGTGCTGGGGGACGGGGTGCAGGGAGTGGAGTGGGAGGGTCCAGGGCACCAGAGAAGGAAGTTCTTGTCTGAGGTCACACAGCCGGAGCCAGGCAAAGCCAGGAAGCTTGGACTCTTGGTGAACACATGGCCCAGGACTAAAGCTTGTCCCCTGGGCCATTTTACTCCTTCCACCTATGTTCTGCCTGCCACCTCTAGAAAGAGATGAATAATGGGGACATTGCCGGGACACCTATAAGGGGTCAGTATATATGGCAGAAAGGAGCTGCTGCCCCAGGAAGGAAAATGAAGTCCCACAGAACATCAGCCCTCACTTACTCTCTGCCTCTGGCCTGGTGCACAGTCCCCAAGTTCGCAGTTATTGTGCTTCTACTGGGGGCATGTGGAGAAGGGGCAGCACGTGGGGCTTGTCCCCTCCCCCTTGCCATGGTCCCAATGCCTGGCCCTCATCCCCCTTCCCTCTCAGAGGAGGGTGGAGTCTTCACTGTTGTTTTGCAGTGTTTTTGGTATAAAGGGTGAACTCTGGTTGCCATGGCAACTCCAGCAGAGGGAAGGAGGAGAGGGCCCGAGGGGGTTGGATTCATCAGCTGGTTCTCCAAGTGGGGAGCTGTGGAGGACTCAGGCTGGAGGTCCAGAGAAAAAAGACCCCCACCTAGGAAGGCCCCTCTGTGGCCACATCGTCCCCGCCCAGCCCAGCTCCACGCTGACTTCTGCACCTCACAAGCGCGCTTCCTCTAGGGGTGAGGCATGGACCTCCCCGGCAGCCACCTGAGGCTTTGGTCTAGAGAAGGTTATGGGTGAGAAAGGGGTGAGGAGGACCCCCAGAGAAGCGTCCACAGACTGGGGAGTGGTGTAGACCCCTCTGTCCTGCTGGGACGGCAGGGAGCTGCAAGAGGGACAGGAAGTCCTCTGAGTGGCCTGAGAAAGTAGAAATTAACCTCCAGAAACCTCAGGCCAGGAAGTCCAATAAGAGCACAGACAGGGCCAGGCACGGGATCCTCAAATGTGCTGCTGCACTTTACAGTGCCAGGAAGAGGCTCCTTTGGCTATTTAAAAACAAAACAAAACAGAACAAAAAAACATGTCCTCTCTTGCTCCAGTGCCATTTCCAATTTATGAGAGTGATGCAGTGGACAGAGAAATCATTTTCTACTAAAATGACGCACAAGCCCAGTGATCAGTAGCAACTGGTGTCAGGGGCGGGAGGTGATGAGGAGTGGGGAGGACTGTGGCCAAGGGGAGGTTTCGTTCTGACGAACAGAGCTGCTGATGACTGTGTGGCCGTGCCAGCCCAATGCTGCCAGATTGTCAAACATTCAGAAAACGCCAGAATCCAGATTATGTGGATTGAATTTCCCGGACTTCTACCTTTCTACGTAGTCCAGTCTGTGTTCCAGTTTCCTGTGCCCACCTTGACCAGAACTTCTCAAGATCACAGATGAGGGGACCCCTGCTATCCCTTAAAATGGACCAGGCCTTTAGAAGTGACCCCATTTGCCAAATGCTACTGCATATGTGGAAACGAGACCCAAATGGGTTAGACACTGGCCGAAAACATCCAGTAGGTTAGTGCTAGGGATGCAGCTGGAGGTACCTAGGGCAGACAAGCAAAAGGTCCACTCAAGAATGCACAGGATCCTAAAGTGCACCACAAGAGAGAACTAAGGGGTCTCAAGCCTGATGACCATTTTAGCTCACAGTGTTGGCAAGGACAGTGGAACAAGCAGGGCTTGGGTCCATAGGTTGCATTTTACCACATATTACTGGAGAAATCTTTGCCTGCTTTATTGGATGAAGTCTGAGGCAGGCTCTTCTCTATTCACTCCTAGGCCACGGACAGGATGGTAATTAACACCCTGAATCCATTTAACAGCACATCTTTTCCCTTGCTCACTTGGGTCTGGAACCTGATGTGGGTTGGCTTTTTTTTTTGTCCTCTTTGGCCATCTCCCTTCCTCTAGCTTAATAGCTAGTTCCTGATCCCTCCTGGGTGGGGATGGGGCAGGAGGGCTGGCAAGAGAAGAATCTTCTGGAACTGACCTTGCACTCTCTGGACCTGGCAAGTGGGTAAAATCAGCTCCTCCTCCGTAGAGTCCAGTGGGGGCCTCTCTACTCTGACCCCCTGGGGAAGGAGATGGTATCCATCACAGGCAGTAGTGCCCAGTCACAGATCAACTCCCAGCCACAGGGACGTGCAGCAAGTCTGGGCCTTTGGAAACACCTGATGTGTCAGATGCATTATCCCTGGTGGCTTGCTTACTGGGTGGCCTTGCTTAAGACCCTGTGGAACCTCTTTGGGCCTTAGTGGGCCTCCTCTTTAAAATGAAGCCTTGGGTAAGGAAGACAGGGAGCACCCGGGTCCTCTGAGGGGCAGGAGGCAAGCCAAGAGATGTATGTACCTGACTCACCACTGGGCCCCAAGCAGAAGAGCAAAGCCTCCTCTGAGCTGCTGAGGACTTTGAGTCCATGTTCCCACCAGAGTCCTTGGAGCTCCTCTTTCTGCCAAGGGGTCCCCTCCCAGCTCCTGTGGTTTCCTGTTTCCTGCCCCTTTATGAGCCAGGAGGAGGCAGAATGTCCTGGCCCCCACTTTTACCTACATGTCCACCCCTCCCCGCCAGGGCTAACAGCACTTGCAAGAGGAGCAGCTGGCTGTGGTGAGGGTGGGGACCCCTGGGGGTTGTATGAAAGGGGTACACCTTTGGACTTTCTTATCTTCATCCTTCATCTCCCGACACCCCCCTACTCAGCCCTAGGCCCAGCTGATAAGGAACTGGCCATGGATGATGGAGGGGGACTCCAGAGGGTCATGTCAGTGCCTGGATGTGGGGTTCAGGGGTGCAGGGTGAAGGGCACAGCTGGGGAGTAGTGCTGGTGTTGGGTGGAGGGGACTTTGCTGTGGGAGATAAATGAATGGGTGGGGGGGTCCCCAGCTGGTGAGGGAGGATCCCGCACCTTCCTTCTGTCCCAGAGAACTGGGAGTCCCTAAACTCTAGAGTTTGGCCATACCGGCTTTGGGCAGAGGGATGGCAATCACCAGGCGTCCCTATTCGGTCTTCAAGCCTCAGCTCCAATGTCATTACGGGTGGGAAGTCACAGTGTGGTGAAATGGATCAGGTCAGGGTTCCCTTGGCACCTCTGCATGATTTCCAGAGAGCAGGCTCACTCCTTGGGATCCCTCAGGCCTGCCGAAGCCTCCGGGGCAGCTGGGGAAAGGACCACTGTGCCGGTCCCCTCCTTTGCCACCTGGGGCACAGGTCACGTTCTTTTCACCTCAATCCCTGACCCATGACCTTGTACCTGCACAAAACAGACATTGCATTAATGTTTGCTGAGTGAAGGGTCCAATGCTCGGGTGGGAGAGGGAGCAGAGGGCCAGGACTGAGAGGGGCTCCCTATAGGTGTCACTTCTGGCCAGCAGGGACTAGTCTGCTTCTCTGTAGGAGATGGGGGAAGGATGTTTGAGATAAAGATCTGCCTGTCACAGTGGGGCATCTCTGACCTACAAACTGCATCTCTGCAGCAGGCCGCTCAACCACCCTCACATCCTGCACTGGTCTCAGAAGGGGAGCTGGGGTGTGTGGGAAGGGGCAGGTAGTCACACAGAGACTTGGGGACAAGCAAATGGGAGAGAACAAGGAGGAGAGAGCCAGAGACAAATCCCGGTGGTAGAGGGTGGGAGGCAGGGAAAAGGAGGGGTGGGGCTACTGGGAACAGGAAGGAAGACTGGAGCTTTCTTTTTCCCATTTCTCATCCTCCAGCCTGACAAAACCGCATCTTCCTGTTGGTAGTGCATGCTAAAGTGACTCCCTCAGGAGTGACTTCCTGGGTCACCAATCCTCTGAAAACTGGGTGAGACCATGAACTTCTTAGTTTGTTGATTCCCCCTTGGGCTCCAGGGCAAGGCTGAGCAAGGCCACTCAAGGCTCACATCCTCTGTCCTCAAGTGTCAGATCCTTGGAATGGGCAGGGTGGGGACTGGGCACTCTGTGAGGGAGTGCGGCCCAATGTGTATGGGGGATCAGATTTTGGGGGGCTCAAAAACCTGCCTGCTGCTCATCATGTGACCCTTTGACAGGTAGTTTAAGTGTCCTCACCTCAGTTTGCCCAGTATAAACCAAGGATAATAAGAGAGGCTTCCCAGGGAGTTGATGTGAGGTTTAAATGAGATGATCCAAGCAGGGTGCCAAGCCCGGGCAACATAAGACCTCCATAGATATGTATTATTGTTCTTCTTTTTTTTTTTGGAGGTACTGGGATTGAACTCAGGGGCACTTGGCCACTGAGCCACATCCCTAGCCCTACTTTGTGAGACAGGGTCTCACTGAGTTGCTCAGTTTTAGCACCTCAGTTTTGCTGAGGCTGGCTTTGAAGTCGTGATCCTCTTGCTTCAACCTCTCAGGCCAGTGGGATTTCAGGCATGTGCCACCGCACTCAGCTTCTATGTTCTATGGTTATGGGGGGTTCCCTGAATGCTGATGCTGAGACAGACAATAGGCAAACATTTCACTTCTGCATACCTGTCCCCTTCTGCATACCTGTCCCCTTATGATCCTGGCTCAGGATGGTGATGGTTTCTAAGCTGGACATGGTGGGATAGCAATGGCTTCCAATGACCAGCTTCCTCCTTGGCTTTTGAAGATGTTCCCATTCTCTGAAGGAGGTGTTAGTGTCCATTGTACAGATGAGGAAACTTAGGTTGAGAAAAGATAGGTGGTTTTCCCAGGGCCACATGGAGGATCTGACCAACTGGGGCAGCCGAAACCTTGTGTGTTCAGGGAAGCCCCCTTTAATTCCGGCTCTGGGAAGAGAGCTAGGTGGTGTGGAGGGCTTGGGACAGGGGGAGACAGGGAACAGCCTCAGTTCCTTCCTCACAACCCTCATTACTTGTCCCACTTATTGCTTCTTGCTGGTTTTGAACAGCAGGGACCTGCTCTTAATGCCACAATCTCCTGTCTGCTTGAAGAGAAAATTGGACTAAAATGGCCCGGTGCTTTCATCCTACAGTTTGGAAGGGGGGGCGATGCACGGCACAATGGGCAGAAGGGGAGGGAGAAAGCAGCTTCTGAATCAAGGAATGTTGGCCTGGAAGGGCCTCAGAGGCTGCTGTCCATGCCAGGCAGACACGTGGAGAGGAGGGGAGGCCAGAGGTCCAGCTGGGCCCCAGGCCTCTCATCTGCAAGATGCAGGCTAGATGCTAGAAAATAGGCCCAGGACCACTGGAAGTTTTTCCCCTGAGAAAAGTAGAAATCATTATTTAGGCCAGGTCAGGACTGATGGAATGAAGTGGCCTTTCAAGATGTTGGAGGATGCCTAGAAGAAGGGCTCAGATGAGCATTTGGGGCCTGCTGACAAACAGATGGGGCTTTAAACCATCAGAGAGAGGGTAGAGGAGAAGGTTGCTCAATTCGGTGGGCGTGGGGGTGAGGGGACATCAGAGCTCCCTGAGGGGACATCTCCAACTACTCAGTGTTCTTCCACAGGAATTGGGCTCAGTTCCCAGCCTAGGTGCTGCCTAGGAGTTACTAATACAACTGCCCCACCTTAAGGACAGCCCCTATTGAGTGGGAGGCAGAGGGGGAGAGGCCGAGGGCAGCCGGGAGGGGCTGGATTAAGAGGAGAGAGGGTTATGAGGCCGGCTGGCAGGCCCAGTGACCAGGAGGCCATGGGACCTCCCAGCACACAGCAAGGGATCCACTGAGAGAAAAGTCCAAATCCCAGAAGCCCAATTAGGCCTGCCATCACCATGCACTCTTTTTTTTCAGGGTGCAAAGAGATATAAGCTGGATCCCAGTTGTGTGCTGAGGTGCAGACCTCCTGAATGGGGGTATTCGATGCCCGGGCTTGGCAGTTAGACTGCTAGTGGGAGGCTCAGGCCGGGAGTAGACTCTAGTGACAAAGTCCACCAACAAGTTGGCCCAGAAGGGCACAGGATGGGGGAGAGGGGGTGGCTCTGTGCCCGGTATCAGCGCAGCGGTCAAAGGTCAGCACCCCAAACCATGCCCATGATTGATGGAGGCAGTTAGCATCCTTATAGTGGGGTGCTGATAACAGAGTCTGGTAGGGGGTCTGGTTTAGGCAAGAGGGCTCTGGGCAGTCTGAACAGTGGCTAAATCACCCTTGCAGCTGGTGGGCCTGGAATATTGACAGCTCGCCTGGTCTATCTGCCTTCCTGACTCCTCCAGGAGTCTGTGTTTGCCTGTAGCACAGAGGTCGTATAAAGCTGAGAGAGGAGGCCCTCAGGGCTCCTGACATTGACATCCCTGGTTCCCCAGACCAATGCACAAATCTTGGGTCTTAAAGGCAGAGGGTGAACTCTTGCCTAGAGAGAAAATGGGGCCCTGGCTTCCATTATAGCAACCTCACCAGGTAGCACCCCCTGAACTATTACTTCCTGTGCCAGAACAGAGTTCTACCAAGTTCTACCAAGGGAGGCCGACAGTAAGCATAAAGAAAGCCAAGGGCTTTAAACTTCAGAAAATGTGCTGTCCAGTGTGGCTTCTAACCATCTTTAGCAGCAGGGCTAGAATCTTACTCAGAAGCTTAATAACTACAACAGATCAAAGTGGAGTCGGTCTGATTGCAGTGAGGGGGTGGTGGGCCTGGGGCCCACTAATTGGCCCCATCCTCCCTGTCCACCCATGTCAGCCACTAGCATATCCTTGATTAACCCCTGGGGCTCTGACTAGCATGGCTTGAAGAAACACCCAGGGCCTTCACTCTCTGCCTCCTCTGTTTGGCCCTCCTGTTGTACAGACCCGCACACAGAGACTGGAGAAGGAGGAGTCGCTTCCACAGGGCGCCTGCGGCGCAGCCAGGAACATAAACCCAGTTTTCTGTATCCAGGCCTGGTTTCTCCCAGCTGCCTGATAGAACTCCATCTTCCTGCCTGCTGATTGGATTCCAACAGCTCTGTTTTAAAGAATAATTTTATTGTCCTCATTGTGCATTTCAATATTCTAAACCACCTTCCATCTGCTTTGGAAGCAGGCAGAGGAAACGGTGAAAGTGCAATGTTAACTCATCGGGCTCCCCTTCGCTCGACTCTGGCCTCTGCTCTCCTGTGGGAGGAAATAAAAGAGGGTAAATCTGGCCCCTTATTTTGACAAGGTCACTGTTAGGGTGAGGGGCCAGGGACAGAGGAAGGTAGTAATGCATCCACTCTGGGAGCTGCAGCCAGGATTGGGAGGAGAGCTGGCAGGCCTCAAGGGTCATGTAGGGGTGGGGCATTCTGGCCAGCTGCGGGGTGCGAGCAGGTGATCTTCATTTCCTGTCTCCCAGCCTGAGTCCTTTAAGAAGACAGACTGTCACATTATGGTTGTGAACGTCAGCAAGTTTGCTAACTTCTCTGTGTCTCAGTTTCTTCATGTGCAACGTGATGATAAAACACTTAGCTGATGATGATGCCGGATCACAATACCCTCAGGTGGAGAGTCCACTATGGTGTGAGGGCACTGCCCAGCACCCTCCTTGCCTAAGGGTGAGACCTTGAAAACCTGATTAAATGGGGGTGTCCTATTGCAGAGGAAAGGTGTCTGGCCCAGAAAACAAGAGACTTGGAAGTGGGATCCTCATTCTGCCACCAAGGACTTTGGGCAGGTCTGCATCTTGTCTGAGCCTCAGTTTTTGCATCTGTAAAGTGGGCAGCATTCCACCAAACACAGCTTGCTGTTGTGTGTGCTAGATGAAGTAGATGAATAGCATGTTTATCCCTTTCCCTGGTATATAAGATTCAGGGAATGTTAGTTTCCCTCCCTAAGAGGACTAGCAGGAAGTCCCTGGGTAAAGCATCATGACCAACTCCTCCTTCGAGTTTGGGGAGAATTTGGAGGTTGCAGCACCTGCAGCTACTGGAGATGGAAGCAGTTGGAGAAGCCAGGCTTAAAGGAAGAGACGTTCATTTTCATTTGCTAACATATTTCTTGGATATGAGCTACTTCTGGGTCTTGGGGCAGGCAGACATGACCCACAATGCCCTTGCAAGGGTGGGGAGAGCAGGTTAAAAATGTTCTCTCCAATGAACACCATGACAAGTAGACTAGAAAGGGTCACCTGGTGGGCAAGGGACTTTTCAACAGGGAGGATTGTGTTTATTTTTTTCCCATTGGGGTGTAAGTACACTGAGATAGAGGACATATAGGCATGCCAAATAGATTGACGGGCATCCCAGGCAGAGAGACTCCATGGGCAGCCCAGGGGCAGGAAACTGTGAGGGGTACGAGGTTGAAGTCATAATTTTTTCTTTGCAAACAGAGGTGCTCTGGATCTGTAACTTGCTGGCTGCTGACCTCCTCTCTGGGCCACCCCATTCTAGGGGGAACAGCATTCTTCCTGCAGGAGTCCCCAGGTCTCTTTGCCTGGAGTCATGTCCAAAATTCCTGCAAAGCAGTAAACCATGCAACCAAGAAGAGTCCAATTCTGAAACAGAGATCAAAGCTCTGAGCTGCATGGAAATCGGAAACCTGCCTGAAATCTCACAGCAGGTCCTAGGAGGTTCAGGGAAGCCAGCAGGGAGCCTGAGCAGGGCCAGCCATGTCCCTGAAGGCTTCTGGGCGTAGGTGATGCTGGTGGAAGAGAAAACCATGCTAAGGTAACGGAGATGGCCACTCACTTCCTACGGCAGATCATTGCTGGGAGTGCTCCTCAGATGGCTTCTCGCTAAGGAGCCAAGCCTCTTCCCAGAGGCTGACATGTTTTGTTTTCCCCAGATGGGGATAATCAGCCTGTTTGCGAGTTGGGCTGACAGCTCAGGCAGCAGGCGGGGGCTGGGCGCCGGAGGCCCCGGGCTGCAGGCAGCTCCTCGATCCCTCTCTTGGGAGCAGATGCTGCCTGTGTGACAACCTGGAGCAGGTGGGGATTTCCGTTTGAACCGCGGAGCGGGTTATGGAGCAATTTAGCTCAGTTATGTGAACCCAGAGAACCAGTCCAGCTCCTCTCCTGATTTAATTTATGCCTGAGTGTCAGAGCCGAAGAGCAGCAAGCCAGCCTTCCCCTGCTCCACAGGAAGAAGCTCTCAGGATCCATGCCTTGGGCTGTTCTGGGTATTTCCAGACCTTGTGCAGAAGGAGGGTGGCCTGGCTGTCTCTCTGCCTCCCTTTCTCTGGCAAGACTTCCATTCCTTACTGCCCCCCCCCCACCATCCCTGGTTTCCCCAGCCCTGAGTTTCCCAGCCTCTTACTTTAGCCCTCCTCAGGCCTGTGTATAGGCTCCTCACTGACTCAGGTACTGGGGGGAAGGGGCAGAGCCCTCCTGCCACCCTTGGGACCCTTGGAGGACAGTCCTGCTCGGAGGCCAGGACCTAAGGCCTCCACCCAGAGAAGAGTGGGTTCCCTCTCATAGGCCAGTCTCTGGAGGTCCTAGTCAGGCCCCATACATGTTCTCTTCTCCCCTTCCCTAGCTTCAAGAAGGTGAGACCAGCTCAGAAAGAGCCTTTCTGAGGAGCTTGAGCCCTTGTCCTATCCAAAATACTCCTTGTTTTCCTCCTGTGGAACAAAGGTGTGGACTGACCATTTTAAGAGATCAGTCAGCTCTCTGGCCATCGGCCTTGCCCACCATCTGGGTTCCCAACCAAGACCTATCACAAGAGCCCACCTTCCGCCTCATGCTGTGTGCTCTTCCGGTCCCCCAGCATCCATACCTGGAGTGGGATTCAGGGCCACACAAGTGTGGCTACTCCTTAGAGTGAGGTTTCATAGGGCCATTTAATGGCACCTGAGGTATTTCCAAGGGGGAAATTCAGTTCCCCAGAGGAACCCAAGTGGGACCTGAAACCAGGCCACAGAGACCTGCTCTTTTGCCTGTGTGTTCCTGGATGCAGCTCCTGAGGCCATCAGAGCCCAGGGAAGAGATGGCCTCTGGCTCTGACCTCAGCTCTTCACCACCCTCCGTGGGTACCAGGCCCTCCACCTCTCTCCACTCAGGTTTCACATCCACCTCCTGGGTGTCCCTGAGACCCCAGCAGTGTGTACATGAGGTAGTGGTCCCCAAGAAAGGCACCTCTGGACACTCTCCTTCCTGCCCCAGCCATCTGGCCCTCAGTAGCCATGTGGAGTGGCCATCCTCCTCCCTGGTCTCCCTGGCAACACAGAGCTGCCTGCCAAGCCTGCTGCCAGGGCCTGGCGCCCAAGCACATCTTTAGTGCCACACAGAGATGGCTGATGGCAGGAGCCAGGGTGAGGCCCAGCCTCCCCAGCTGTCGCAGAGAGCAAATCAGACAAAGGCTGAGTTGGCAGAGGAGGGATGCTAGGGCCAGGGGGCCTGGGAAAGTAGCTGAGAGGCCTCAGCAGCACTCCTCCCACCTCATGTAACCAACTCTGCCCTCACAGTGACCCCTGCTTTCCAGAACGCTCTCTTTGGAGTTGTATAGCCATGGACCTCAGTTTCCCCATCTGTCAAGGTGGAGGGGTCAGGCCTTCAGCCTTTTAGATTAATGACCTGAGACAAGAGCCCAGGCTGTATGTCAGAGGCCTGTGAATGGGACAGCCTTCAGATGGCTAATGACCATTGGACAGCTGCCTACACTGCCCCTGCGGCTCTTTGGAGATTGTATGTCTCAAGGGCATTTATTACAAATGTCTCCAGGACCATTTGTTCCAAGGTCAGAAACCACCTCCCACTCCTTACTTCATGCTGCTGGTAAGCATCCTTCCACGGGGCTGGCTTTGCTCTCCCAGCTTCTCCCAGGATTGACAGGATGTTTTAGATCACAGCCACTTTTGCATTATGGCCCCGATTCCTCCCCTGTCCTAGAGAGGCAGAAGCTAGAATTGCTCCTGGGAGGGGGGACCAAAGGAGGACTGTGCAGAGAAGAAGCAGCTCTGAGCACTGCTGCTTCTGCCTGTGAATAGGTGAGTGGGTCCATGGCAGAGGAAGGAGGTGCTTTCCCACCTCTAGCAGATTTCCAGATCCAGGGCAAAGATCCAGCCATACCCTGCTCCCCAGCTGGGTCCCATGGGTGCACAACCAGGCCTGTGACACCAGTGGGGGCCCCTGCTGTAGAGGGGAAATCCCTTGGGTTTAGGGAGCCTGCACCAGCAGGTAGCCGCATCAGCAAGGACACTCTCAGCCTCGATGGCCCCTTAGTATGAATTAGAAAGATGCCCTCTATTGGCAGACACGGCCCTACAGAGCACGGATTTCAGTCACTCACACCTCCACAGGGTGTCATTGAACCTGAATTGCTGTCCATATAGCAGCCTGCCAAGCAGAATTTGGAGAGGCAGTGACTCTTTTACCAAATACTGGAAAATTCAAGGGAGATTCCTGGCACAGTTGCATGGGAAGGGCTTTGTTGACCTTGAGCCTGAGACCCTGAGGCCAGAACAGAAAGGGCATGGGTCCCTTCCATGAATACTAAATGAAAGCACCTACCCTGGGCCTGGCACTATTTTAGATGCCAGAAAGAAAATGCACCGAGTCCTTGTGATCCTGGGGCTTGTGTTTTAGAGGGAAGAGACTAGAAAAAATATCAGTATGATGAGACTGACAACCCAGGAATGGATGGTCAGTGAACAGCAGTGTTAGATTAGGGGACAGGAAGTGATTGGCAAGGCCCACAGGGCTTTAAGCTGAGAACTGAATGGTAAGAGGGGGCCAGCAGAGTGAAGGTCAAGGGGAGGAGTATGGCAAGTCAAGGGAGCAGCCAGGTGAAGGGAATGCGATTGGTCTGTCCAGGAACTGAACCGGGAGGCTGTGAGGACTGGAGCCGGCAGGTGAAGAAGGCCGGAGAGAATGGCCCTGGTAGAGGACAGACCTCCGTGCCATCAGCCATGGTGAGGAGTCTGAACTCCACCCTTCATGTGATGAGAAGCCATCAGAGGAATTTCCACAGAAGAGACTGTCAAACAGTGATTCCCAATGGATGTGCCCCTGTCCCCCTATTTGGCAATGTCAAGAGAAAGTGGGTGGTGCTGTCGGGTAGAGGCCAGGGATGATTCTCTAATGCACAGGACTGCCCTCTTCCCCAGTGAAGAATTATTTGACCCCCAAAGTCAATGGAGCTGGGTGTGAGAAACCATGCTATCAATGTTGGTGTCCCCAGTGCTGGCCCTGGTTCTTTGTGGATAACCCAGGGTGATGTGCCCCTATATCTGGCTCTCTATATATACTCTGGGTTCGAATTCTTTCTCCATCACTTTGCCCCGGAGCCAATGGTGCAGAAGTTGAGAAATTCAGCTGTAGAGGAAGAAGGGAAGCATCCAGACTGTTTTGACCTGTGCTGTTACATATAGTTGCCCCAGGCCACACATGGGCTTCGATCACTTGCAATGTGGCTAGCAGAGAGGTGCTGTGAATGAAAACTACAGCCTGGAATTCAGACTTGACACAGCCAAAGGAAGGCAAGATATCTCATTCATAATTTATACTGATGATATTTAGGAAGGATAATATTTTGAATATAGTAGGCTAAATAAAATAGATCATTAAAATCAACTTCACTTGTTTCTCTTTCTAATGTGGCTACAAGGAACTCTGCATTGCACATATGCATGGATCACGTCGTGTTTCTGTTGAACAGGGCTGAGTCAGACGCTGAGAATCTTGATTATTCAGGTTCCTATGAGCAAATGTCCTGGGAAAAGTGGCTTCTCTGAGGAAGGGTCCAAGGAGTTCTTGGAGAGGAGGGGAAATTCAATTCAGGACCTGCTGGGTTCTTAGCAAACGTGATGAAAAAGAATTTCTTCATGCACCAGAGGCAGAGACTGAGGTTTATTTTGGAAAGCAGATACATATTCAAGGGAGAATGCAGCTAATCTCAAGACAGATGTCTTTTGGGGTAAAGCAAGGAATAAGCATTCAAGGGAGAATATTGGGCCATTTTGAGGAGGGGAGGTGCATTTTGGGAGTTCCTAACGCTTTTAGCTTTTAAAGGAAACTTGGTGAGGGGTGGTATGAACGGTAAGCTGGAAGGATACCAGTCTGGTGGTCTCAAGATGGGTTCTGGTTATCTGGTCAATCTCTGAGTCCTCGGGCTGACATGGTCTTCATTATCGGATCAGTAGATGGTGCTGGAAAAGTCCCTAAATTACAAGTTTTTAAAAATGTCATCTCTCCTGACTGAATCTATTCATTGGGGATGGACTCACAATGCACAGGTAGATTTACAGATTTTTCAGGAATTTGGGAATAATAGCCTGGGGAGACTAACTGAGGGAGTGAGAGACCTGGAAAAGTATGTAGAACTTTAAATTAAAGATTTTATTTCCTCATCCTTCCTTTACTTTTCCTTTCTATTTCTTATTTCTTCTATCCCATCCCACAAGCATTGCTTGATTTTTACATACATCACTTAATTTTCACAACAAGCACATCAGGGATCTATTGCTCTTATCCTCCCTTTATATATGAGGAGGCTGTGGCCCAGAGAGTTTAATTAGCTTGCTCAAGGCCACACAGGTAATAAGTATGAAGCTGGCTCCAGAGTCTGAGTGCTTAATCACCTCCCCTGAGGATAAAGGTTTGGCAATGATGGAAATGGTGGAGATGGAGGGAAGAGATGATTCAGAATCCACACTGGCTCCTCAGAACTCACTGAGGGAGTGAGCCTGGGGAAGTATAAGGGAAGAAAAGGAATCAGAATGCACAGAAGAATTCAGATGTGAGTAGCTACATGGAGAGGGAGGCCATTCACTGAGATTGGAATGCTGGGGGGAGGCACAGGCTTGGAGAAGGAGCTCAGGTGTTTTGTGATGGTCCCCTTACCTGGGGGATGACTGTGGACACCCAACTTGAGATGTCAGGAAGTCAGCTGGATTTGCAGAAAGACAACAGGGTAGAGGTAGACTTTTGGGGACCTGCAGGACCTAGATGGATTTAAAGCCATAAAGGGTGAGGACAGATGTTGGAGAGGCTGCTCAGGTTGGAGCACTGGAGTGTACCAATATTCAGAGAGTGAACCATGGGGAAGGAACAGGTTTGGGGGGCTGAGAGAGAAGCCAGGGAGTCCAAAGACAACCCGGAAGGAGAAGAAGATATCCTGTAAGGCTGGTGTGGTCTGTGTGCAGACTCACGGAGCTGCCTGTGAACCCGTGGCAGAATGGAGCAAAATGGTAAAAGAGTGCGTTGGCCAGGGGCAGGATAGCTGGCCAGCTTCAAGGGCCCCCAGAGTTGGGTGCTCCATTCCCGAAAGCCAGGGAGGGGCTGTGTCTGGTGGCCCCAGCTAAGGTGAGAAGAAGGCCCTGAGATTTGCACAGGTGACCCAGACAGCCATCACTTGGCAGCCGGGAAGGCCTTCCTTAAGTCTATTCAAGGTCCTGCCGGAAGCTAAACTCAGCAGACCCCTGATTAACATCCTCCTTATAGTTAAAAACAGAAAAATCTTTTTCTCCCCACCCTCTTTTTTTGGGGGTACTGGGGATTGAACTCAGGGGCACTCAATCACTGAGCCTCATCCCCAGCCCTATTTTATATTTTATTTAGAGATAGGGTCTCACTGAGTTGCTTAATGCCTTGCTTTTTTTTCCCCTGACTTTTATTTAATCTAATTTATTTATCTATTTATTTTATGTGATTCTGAGGATAGAACCCAGTGCCTCACACGTGCTAGGCAAGTAAGTGCTCTACTACTGAGCCTTAACCCAGCCCAGCACCTCGCTTTTGCTGAGACTGGTTTTGAACTCACAATCCTCCTGCCTCAGTCTCCCGAGTCGCTGGGATTACAGGCATGCGCTATTCGCAGGGCCCCCAACCCTTTCTTAAGCCTGTCAATCCTTTCTCCCTGTCTGTCGCTGATCACTAAATCTCTCCATCAGCAGCTTCTCTTCAACTGCTCTGCCCGCAGAACCAAGTGCTTTGTCAATGAAACAGCGCTTTGGGGGCAAACCGCTCCTACTTTCTTAGCCTCTGGTGTTACAGGAAACAGACTGGTCGAGAAGCACAAGCAGCACTCAGAGAGGAGAACTCCAAAATTTATTTTATGCAGCAGGCCTAGAGGAAAAACAACTCCAAATTCTGAGCCCCTATCCACAATTATTCACAATGATATAAACTTTCTAGTCTACCTGATGTACAGTTGTGCATGGGGTTTCTAGCAGGAAGCATGTTTTCAGAAGCAGAGTGTGATATGGGGAAGAACTGGCCCCTCTTACAAGGCCTTCCACAAATCTCTAGCCTTGGGCCCAGAGCCTCCACAGGTGCACTTACACTTTAAAGAGGAGTGGTCAGACACCCAGGGGAAGTTATCTACCATCTAACAGGTAGGACCCATCAGAGTCAATCCGGTTCCTGGAGAAAGGCTGAGAGAGGGGAGGGTAACTGACCCCTTCCCCCAGGCAATGGTTTTTATAATTTTTATTATAATTTTTATAATTTCATTTCACAACCAGATCTGGTTTTGCCATCACACTGGGAGACGTTTTTCCTCCTTACAACAGCACCATAAGTTCAGCTCTGGGCTCTGATAGATTTGGGGATCAAGACATGTAGGGATAGAAGTGTAGAAACTCTGATCTGAGCTTCTCGTGTCCTGCCTCTGGTCCCCAAATCTTCCTATCCCTACCTCCCTAATTGTCTCTCTGAGCTGATCTGCCAGGTCGCTGTGTGCAGGAATTATTGTTCCTGGCAGCCCTTGTTCCTGGTTGGGCGATGTGCTCGCCGTGCCACTTGACCTGGCTTCTCTCCTAGTCTGCCCATTCTTGGCTGTTTGGGACACCCCACTCCTGGCCTGGCCTGGGTTTGGCTCTCCCAGTCCCTCATCAGAACTGCCATCCCAGCTCACCCAGGCCTGTCTGTCCCTGATCACTAAATCTCTCCGTCAGCAGCTTCTCTTCAACCACTCTGCCCGCAGAACCAAGTGCTTTGTCAATGAAACAGCCCTTTGGGGGCAAACACAGGAAATTAAAGACTCTGTGCCCAGTAAGAAAATCCATTTTTTTTTTCATGGATTTCTTCAATCTGATTGCTTCAGCTTCTGCCGAGTGCCTGGAATCTTCTGGTCATCAGTCACACCTGCGGGGGCTGGCCAGGGGGAGGATGTTAACAAGAAAGGGCTTCGTCTCAGATTCCATCATTCACAGTTCACGCCATGGGGCCACCAGGGTGTCCTTGGCAGGAGATGACCTTCAGATCCTCTGTCCAAGGCTGACACCTTGAGCGGATTTGTGGATGGCCAGCTATGAGGGAGTTTGTCCTGCCAAGGCACATCCCACCAAGCTTTGAGATTCTGAGTATAATGTGCCAAGAGGAGGACTTTCTGCAGGGATGAGAGAGAACCACCCATCATGTGTTCTAGTGCCAGAAGGTTCAAATTATTCTCTGTCTACAAAATGAGAGGGGTGGATTGGAGGGTGGTTAAGGTCCCTTCCAGGTATCATTTATTCAACAACATGAACAAAGCTCCAACCATGTTCCCGAATTTTCAGAAGCCTCGACTAATAGTGTACAGGGACCCAATTAGACAGACAGAAGCTCTGCCTTCCTTTTACCTCTCAGGGACAACCACTGCTCAGACACCAGGCTCAGACAGCAGCCCAGCAAACAAGCTCACTGGCCTGGATGTCTGGAAGCCTGTGCCATCCAGGGGCTCAGGCTGGCGTCTCTGCTCTCAGAGGACTTCAAGGCCTCATCAAGGACACTTCCACAGAGTGGCGAGGCTGTGCACACAGAGGGGGAAATGTGACCACCAAGACGGCGGGTCAGGTGCTGAGGAAGGAAGGTGAGAGCCGTGGCTGGGTGACGCCTTCAAGTTGCAAGAGTCGTGTTGGCATGTCCCGTGGGGGATCAGGATCTGAGGTTGCAACTATCCCTGGGGGAACACTCTAACTCAAGACTCTGGGTAGTGGTCACAGTTCAGGCAGTAGAAAGGCAAATCCCACAGGGCAAGAGGAGCCACCGGAGGGTGATCTAGAAGGGCGCAGGCAGTCTAGGAAAGATGGCGAGTGAGGAGGTCGGCAGCAGGGCCAGAGAAAAGGAGCATGGAGAGGGTCTTCTGAGGAGGTCGACTTCCTGTTTGACAGAAGTACTCATGGACACAAGTGGGGGACCCAATCAGACACTTCCGTACTGGTGCTCTTCAGTGGGGTCCCCAATAGAAAACCTAAAACAAGAGTTGTGGACACGGGGACACCAATCAATAATAGCGAAGAGTGCCTGGACAGGAGAGGAGATAAGGAAAGGAGGGAATTTCTATGATTCCAGGAATCATAAAAAGAACAGGCCAAAATTCCCCCCACTGGATCCCCAGTTCTGTGGCCCCTTCTCTTTGGAGAAGTCTATCTCTATATCTCTGTCACCTTTACAGTAAACCCACTTCTTCATTACTATCCCTGTGTCCTGTTCATCGATTCCTTGCCAAAAGGAGACAATGAACCCAACACCCCTAGACAGTAACAAACCTGGCTCCAGGGGAGCAGCAGCAGTAGAAGATGGGGAGCTAGAGAACTAGGGTACATCAGGGTAGGACTCAGTATTCAACTGTCCAAGGCTGCCAGGCCTCCTATGCCTGGGCACCTGGGATCCAGGATTCCATCCGTATGTGTCTGTCCATGTGTCTTAGTCCATGTGTGCTGCTATAACAAAAATACCTGAGACGGAGTAATTTATAAACCATAAAAATCTGCTTCTCACAGTTTTGCAGGCTGTAAAGTACTAAATGAGGGTATCAGAAGATGTGATGTCTGCTGAGGGCTGCTTCCTGCTTCCAAAGGCAACTGTTGCTGCATCTGTATGTGGTGGGAGGCAGAAGAGCAAAAGGGCCAGGGCACTCCTATAGAAGGTCACTAATCCCACCCAGAACAACTTCACTCTCCTGACTTAATGTCCTCCTGAAAGCCCAGCTCTTAATTCTATCACAGTGGCCATTAAGTTTCATCATGTGAGTTAGGACAGGGAGACAGGTACATTCAGATCATAGCACCATCTACCCGAGAAACATTTTCTAGTAGCCTTTCCTTGGCCTCCCTGTTCCCACTAAGCTCTTCTCCTGTGGGTGCCTCCCCCGTCCACACAGTGGACCTCACTCTCTCTGGACCTTTCCTCGTGTCAGGAAGTTCTTCCCAGCCCTGGGTTGGAACTCCCATGTCCTGATCCCAGCTGTCTGGGTGGCAAACCGACTTCTCACACTGGTGGATGGACACCCCAATTCTGGCTCAGAGAGCCCCTCCCCGCAGCCCACAACACTGTGGGACATCTCATGGTCACAAAGCACTGAGGTTTACTTGATTCCATTTAAAGGAAGGAGAGGACCCAGTGAACAGCAAACACCTGCTCTAGGTCCGGCCTTTTGCATGTTCAAAGTCCTTTGAAGATGGCGACTGTGTTTACAGCAAAAGTAACCCAAATATACTCTTAACTGAAGCAACAGGCTCAGAAAGGTTAAGTTCTTAGTGACATGCCCAGTGGCACCTGGGAAGTGGCTGACTCTTAGGGGCATCCTTTTGGTGGAACTTCTGAAGGCCTCTTGTTCCCACTGGCTTCTGCCCTTACAAACTGTGGCCTCCTCGTGACCTAAATGTGGTGGGCTTGGTCCCTTCCAGGCTTTTGCTTGTGTCTGGTGTGTTCTTCTGTAAGTCCCCCAAGAACAGCGGGGACCAAATGGGCCTTCATCTCTCTGACTCCCTCCCTCATTCTTCTTCCACCCTGTCCTGGAGAACAGCAGAGACGTGTCTAGTTACACGTGCTTCATGCATGTTCATGATTTCCTTAAGCCCACTTGGTGGCTCACAACCCCCTCCTCCACTGTCTTTTTGGGGTTGAGCATCACCGTTCCATTTTAGAGATGAGCAAGCGGAGGTCTGGATAAACAACAACAAAAATGCGAAGAAAGAAAATTGTGGACACCCTCAAGTATGTGGTGGTGTGCTTACAGTGTGGCTAGCCTGGCACTAGCAGACAGGGCCACCAACTGCAGTGACAGACTCATAGCCTTCCCCCAGGCAAGGGCTCCTTCCCAGGAGGCCAGAGGAACCAGGTTCTGGCAGCTTGTGGCTGAATCAGCTGTGAGGGCCACATAAGTTCTCTAGTGGCCAAGTGGACTGCAGCAGTCCCAGGAGGGAGGCCAGCCAGGGTTGTCACCCATGACTGGGTGATAGCCCTGTCCCCGCTGAGAGGACTATGCCTCCTGCTTGGCTTTCCTTGCCATGTTCCATATGGGGACTGTGTTTTAGTCAGCTTTTTCACTGCTGTGACTGAAGGATACCTGTAGAGGGGGAAAAGTTTATTTTGGGGGCTCAGGGTTTCAGAGGTCTCAGTCCATAGAGAGCAGGTTCCATTCCTTGGGGCTCAAGGTGAGGCAGGACAACCTTCGTGGAAGTGAGGCCGAGGGAAGTGGCTCACAAGATAATCAGGAATCAGAGAGAGAGAGAGTCCACTCCCAAATATATACCCAAAGCCACACCCCAATGCCCACCTCCTCCAGCCACACCCTACCATTTCAGTTACCATTCAGTTAATCCCTATCAGGGGAGTAATTCACTGATTGGGTTAAGGCTCTTGTAACCCAATCATTTCTCCTCTGAACCTTCTTGCATTGAACTTTTTGGGACACTCACATCCAAATCCCAACAGACTGCAACAGCGATGCTAGGCAGTTGCTAAGGGTCATCTGCTCTCTCTTATTTCCCAGCAGGGCCGGGGAGGGAGACTTCTCCCCCTGTAGGCCCTCCCCAGGCCTTCCCATCCACTCCTGCGGGTTTTATCACCATCCACACTGTGGGGGGCATGGCCATATTACATGTTAGTATCATCTGGGAAGCTTCATAAAAAAGAAAGAGAAAGAAAATGCAAATGCCAGTCCCCATCCCAAGTCGGATAAATCAGAATCTCTGGGGTTGGACCCAGGTAGCACAGTGTAAAACGTCCTCTTGTGCAGTCCGTGTTGAGAAGTCCTGATTCATCCTCAGATCATGTGATCTTCCAGTGACCATCTCTCTTCTGAGCTCCCCACCTGCTCCCTTGACATCTCCTCCTGTGTTCTCCTTAGGGCACCTCAAACCCAAGTCAAATCCACGTCTGTTTGAAGCCTCTTCCTCCTTCCAGGCCTCCTGTCTCAGTGAACATGAGCACCACGCCCCATGTCCAGGGGTGTAAGCCTGGTGTCGACCAGAGAGCCTGCCAGCTACGCCTCTCCTATTCTTCATGTCTAATCCATCCCTGTGAAGATCACTGTAGCATCCCTAACAGAGGGACCTGAAATAGCAGAGTCCAAACCAAATACAGATGGACTTCGTCGTCCCGTGAAACCTTGAGTGGGCAATTCAGGGCTGTGTGGAGTTCCATCAACACGGACCTGGCTCTTCCAGTGGCTTTGCTGTCCTTAAGAGGCAGCTTTCTTCTCTTTGCCCAGTATAGTTGCCCTGGCTCCCACCATCACATCTCCTTCCCAGCCAGTGGGTGGAGGGGACAAAAGGAGAAGCCATATCCTTCCCCTGAAGGTCACACGCTGGTCTCATCACTCCTGCTCACATCCTGTTGACCCAAATTCAGTCTCATGCTCACTCCTGGTGCAAGGGGCTGTGAGATGACATGGAGTCTTGTTGGCTTTATCTGCTAAGACGATTCTCCATCCCTTCCTCCTTCTTCTGCCGTTCTGTTAGTCCACACCGTGAGCCTCCTAACTGGCTTCCTGAATCCTCCAACCTGGCTTTTCCTTTGTATCCTGAATGACATTTTTAAAATGCAAATGAGACACTATCCCTCTGCTCAGCAGATTCCTACTACTCTGAGCCCCTAACCTTTAAGGGCCCCCAAGACCCTCATCAGCTGACCTGGCCCTCTGGCCTCAGGTCCAGTCTTGACCATTCAAGAACAACATCATGGCGGAAAGGCAATATGTTGGAGGAGTGCTGTTCACTATCCCCAGTCACCTGGACGAGTCCAGTGTGTTGAGTCCAGTGTGTTGACGAGTCCATGCCCTCACATGTCCCCCACTCTATTCATGGCCTTTGCTCTTGTTTCCTCCTCTGCTGCAGTGTCCTTACACCAACACCACCTCACCCCACTCTGGTTCCCTTCACTTGTCCTTTAGATTGAAGATGAACTGACCTTTGTCGGGGATGCCTCCCTGAACTCCTGGTGAGACCAGGATGACCTATTACTTAGGTGTATTGTATTTGATTGGCTTCAATATATCCAGGTTGTATACATTATCTGTGTGATCACTGCTTCAATTCTGTGTAATCTGAATGACTAAGAGCTCCAGGAAAGCAGGGACCCTTGAATCCCTCCCTGTGCCTAGCACTGGGGCTGGCCCACAGCAAATCCTCATTAAAAGTTGGTTGTCCTGGTGAATCACGAGGACTAGCAGGGTGTAAAGAGACTCCCAGGTTCCTGACTGTGTGAGTTAACTTTTTGTCACTTGACCCTACAAGAACAACTCTGGGTAGGAAAAGTTGAGTTTGGCTCTTGGTTTTCAGAGGTTTCAGTCCATGGTGAGTCAACTCCATTAACCTGGGTCTGAGCAGAGGCAGAACAACATGGCGGAAAGGAAATATGTTGGAGGAGTGATGTTCACCTCATGGGGGCCAGGAAACAGAGGGAGAGATGGAAAGAGGAGCCAGGGAGATAAGAAACAAATCCCAAGGACATACCCCGGTGACCTACCTCCTCCAACCACACCTCACCTGCCTATAGTTACCACCCAGTCAGGCCACTCAAGCTAGGATGGACTGATTAGGTTACTGCTCTTACAATCCAATCACTGACCATTTCTCCTCAGAATCAACACAGGAGCTTTTGGGTGATACCTCATCTCCAAACGCTGGTTCACCAAGGAGACGAACGTGGGATCATTTGTGGAGATGGGACATGGGGGGCTCAGAGTGCAGCAGGAGCCCATGTTCAGTGTTGGAAATGCCGGCTGGAGCTGCTTTTAAAGCTTCCTGGGCCATATACGCTATTGGCTGTATGGATCTGGGAGGCCATTCTTCCTGAGTCAACTGACGATGGATTTCCAATTGGCCCAAGGTTGTCACGGGTCAAGGCTGCCAAGATGGCAGTCATTTGGAAGTTCTTGGCATTGTGTTCAACTTTAGAGCCCCCTATCTGCCTGCCTTGGGGGTCCCCAACACATGTGTCCTCAGAGGCTTTTACTTTCTAAGCTCTCGCCTCTGCTTGGAGGTGGGTGGGAGGCTCGTCATGGCTGAACTGGGTTGAGGCCACTCCCTCTGCCATCTCTACACAGGCAATCTCAGAAGAGTTCTCAAGGCCATACAGGGTGGGCCACATTGGAGCCGTGTGGGGATGTTTGGACATGTCACTGTGGCTGAGCAATGTCACTAGCATTCAGAACCAGAGTCTAGACTGAGAATACCAAATGCTCTATAGAGCCAAGGACAGCCTTTCAATAATAAAAAAATGGGTGTCCAGCCTCCCATGCCTGCATCGCTGCCTCCTTGAGGAGTGGATATGGAGTAACGTGGCAGGAGGATCACGCAGCACAGCGTTGTGTCCCAGCTTAGAAGGAAGGTCTCTTCATCATTGGTCCAGAGCTTCCTCCACTACATATTCACACTTCTCACCTCAAGAAAAGGAGTCATAGTGGAGAGATTTTGGTGAGGCCCTGGACAAGGAAGATGGCTGAGAGGGTAGAGGGTCTTTCCTAGTGACTCTGACATTCTACAGCCATATGGGCCAAGTGAGGCTGGCCACACTGTCCCTTTGTGGTAGAACCATCCTGGAATGTGAACTGAAGTTTCTTCCTTCTCCAGTTGCAGGGTTGGAGCTCTGAGATGTCTTGGGTTCATCTGTCTTTTTTAGAGAGAACCCCCTTATGGTTAGTGGACACACATATAGATGTCCCAAAAGGAGGCCTCCACCCCTCTGATGGTAAACAAGGGCAGCAGTCCTTCCACCTTGGACATGTTAACGGAAGAGGAAGGGGGTGCAGAGGCTCAGGCTGATGTGTTCTTTGGATTGTTAGAGTTTTCCTTGACACATTCCAGGCTCATGAAGGAAAAGCAATGAGAGAATAAAAGTTGGGAGACTGGCTCATGGTATGGGGTTATGGCCAGGTTTTCATATGCATTGCCACCTCCATTAATCAAAACCGTCAAGGTCAGCATCTCCATTCCCCACAGCACAGTCACTTACCCACTACTTGCCATGCTTGACATCGCCACCTGCAATATTGTTGACTCTGTGTTCATCATCTGGATCTTGACTTCAGGTCAGGTCAGCACCTGGTCCACCGACCTCTCTAGATTCTCTTTCCCATATTGGAAAGTGTTTGGGGTAGACCATTAGCACAGAGCTACTTCTGGAAGAAAAGACCCTTGCACAACAGAGCAGGGGTGAGCCAGCTTGCTGGGGGTCATGAGAGAGGGTTCAGTACAGGCCTTTGCAGCTGTGGCTTCCAGAACTAACATAGGTCAGGGACTTGAACTGACCATTCTAAGGAAGCCTCTTGGTCTTTTATATATATATATATATATATATATATATATATATATATATATATATATATATATATTTTTTTTTTTTTTTTTTTTTAAGGTGAATCCTGTTTTCAGAGATGGATGGAGAGCAGAGAGAGATGCTCCTTGAAGCATGTAGGAGGAGTCTATAGCTGGGATCTAGGCTCTGTTCTGAGTTGGGATTAGAGGTCAGTCTGCAGCCCATGAAGAAGCTGACCTGAGGCCAGGGTTAGAGGCCAGTCAGACAGGGTTGCGTTCAGGGTTTGGGCTGGCTCTCAGCACTGGCTGGGTTGAATATTCAACTAATATTTGGGGATATTATACCCCAAATGTCTTTCCAAGTACCATCATTTTATTTTGTGTTGATCTGTTTCCTGGAAGGATTCCTCTGCCCTCCTATCCCCTAAACACCATCATCCCTTTCAGCCCTTAGTTCCTGGAGCCTCAAGACATGGTTTTACTCCTTCTCTGGGGAAGGGACTTCAGCAGAACAAGATGGAAAACCCGAGTCCAAAGCCTTCTTCCGCCTGAGCCTGAAATCAGAGGAACAGAGGGCCCTGCCTGGGCCTGGTGTCCTGCCAGTCCTGGCAGCTGGATGAGCAGCTGTAATGGGATTAAGGCTGGCTATACCCACCTCCCTGCCCGCCGCCCCGAAGCCTCCCTCCCTCCCTCGCCCTGGCGTCCTGATTAGGATGCAGCCCTCGGCCCTACCTACCCCGGCCAGGCTCAGCTCATTATCCTCTCCTGCCCAGCTTGGCCAGTGCCTAGCAACCCTCACAGGGGAGCCCTTTCCCACCACAGTCCTGGCCCCTCACCCTGCCCTCGGCTCTGAGCGCACACAAGCACCACTCGCCTTTTTATTGCTGGGAGGAAAAAAAAAAAAAAAGGCAGTGAAAGGGAGCCAGCTGGTCTCACCAGATTTCCCTGATTATCATATTCCAAGAGTCTCTTCTGAAATTCCAGGCTTCCTTCCTAAGATTTCTAGGTCCCATCAGCAATCCTCAGATCACACCAGAAGACTGCAGAGTTTTATTCTGCAGTTCTCCAAGTCCCCGAGTCCATTCTAGGAAGCCATTCTTTCTAGAGTCTAGGATTTTACCGGGATTTTATCGCGTGGGTCTCGGTATTGTGGATTATATTCCAGTGTTTGGTTATTATTTTCCAGGGGAGTCCCTGACCCAGAAATGGAGTCTGTGAGTGTGGATCAGTGCTGGGAGCCATTAGCCAAGTAGGTATGACAATTTCCTTGCCAGCGTACCCCATGTTGCTGACATGTTGCAGCGACATTGAATGTAGGTGACCTTGCTCAAGGACCAAGGCAGATTAGGGTGTTCCCGGTTTAAGATAGTCGTGTTTAGGGCGTTCCCAGTTTAGGTTCCAGGTTTAAGGTTTAAGATTATTCCTGCTGGGAATAGGGCGTATCCTGCTGCCTGAGTTCCCCTTGAGTTCTCACGGGATTCAGACAGTATATTTTGGAGACAGAAGCCCAGTGGAGGTGGAGTTGGGCAGAGAACGTGGATTTGGGCAGAGAACGTGGATTTCCCCAGAACGTGATTGTAGACGGCTGGTGTGAGTTCGGGAATAAAGAGTTGCTGTTTGAATCTACAAGCTGTGTGGTGGCTCGTGATTGTGTGCCCAGCCAGACTGCGGCATTTGTGCCCAGCCAGACTGTGGCAGATCAGGATGACAAGAGTTAAGAACTGATGGAGACATGAAAGCTGCATTTTTATTCTTTTTACATTACAGCTGGGCATAGTGGAACCCGCCTATAATCCCAGCGGCTTCAGAGGCTGAGGCAGGAGGATTGCGAGTTCAAAGCCAGCCTTGGCAACTTAGTGAGGCCCTAACCAACTCAGTGAGACTCTGTCTCTAAATTAGATATATATAAAAAAAAGATTGGAGATATGGCTCAGTGGTTCAATCCCTGGTACAAAAAAAAAAAAAAAAGTTGCAGTTTCTGTCGAGAAAGGAAAGGTGAGATTCATTCACTGCTTCAGCAAACACTATCCATCTACCCTATGTGTTGGAGATGGAGCAAGGGACACAGAAAGGGATACACCTGTACCCCCAGCAGCTTGCCTTCCCCTGGGGAAGATGCTATGCAATGTGTCAGACAGTGCTGTATTATGAAGAAAAAGAACAAATAATGAATAATCATTACTCCATTGTATTTACTCTGTGCTAGGCACTGCTCCAAGTACTTACTGTCCATTTATCTTTAAATTTCACTGTAATCTTAAAGAGTAGATGCTTTTATTAGCTCCACTTTAGAGTTGAGGAAACTGAGGCACAGAAGATTAAATAACTTGTCCCAGTGCCAGGATTCAAACCAGCAGTCTAGCTCAGTCTCTGCATGACCCTGTTCCTACTGCAGGGTGAAGGAGTGGAGGGTGAGAGGGTGCCAGCTCACATAGGGCAGACAGGGGCACTTAAACAGAGTTCAAGGAGGCCAGGAGAGGTGCCTGTGGATACTTGGGGAAGGGGTGATGGAGCAGGGCGTGTGAGCTGGGCTCTTCTTCCACTAACAGAAAGCAATGTCATCTGTGCTTGGGGGCTGGAGGAGGCTTTCTGCAGGGACCTGATGGGAGCAGCAGCCTCTGAGAGATACTTGTGGCTGTGGTCATGCAAAGGCCACTCTGTCCACTCCAGTCACATTCCTCTGAGTTCTCTTTTCCCTGGACACTGCTGATAGGTCTCCCCTGTTCTGAAGAAGTGTCTTCAGAACACAAAGAAAGAGCTAAAAGAGACAATCCCCTGGTGACAGGATTAGTCTGACTAATTATGAATAATTAGAAATACCTCTCCCCCTGGTGGGTGGCCCATCCCAGTACAAAACAGAGTGAGGGCTAAATTCTCCCAGTGGGTAGGAAAAGGCGCTGGGGGTAGGATGGAAGCTGAGAGCATCCCCCATCCTCTCTGCACACCTGGCTCTCAGGCTGTCCTGCCTGTGGGCCTAGGCGACGGTGATAGAAGAGGGCGCATCAGGGACACTGTGTTGAGCTGATGAGCTGGCAGCATCAAATTATTTCACCTCTCTGAGACTTTTTTTTTTCATCTGTAAACCTGGGGGTAATTATATCTCTCATCATGCAACTTGATGATGAGATCAGGAGACAGGAAATACCGTAAGTAAGTGGGGAGTCAGGCATGTGCAGTAAGTGCTCAATAAATGTTACTTTGCATCCTTACTTCAACCTTGTCATCTGTGGCTTAGGATGACTTTAAATAGTTCTTTCTTTCCTCCTGACCTTGGTTTCCCCAACAAGGCATAGTGGAGATATGGGGCCTCACTTATTTGATCAAGAAAATTTTCCTAGCCAGGCAGGCACAGTGGATTATGCCTGTAATTCCAGCAGTTTGGGAAGTTGAGGCAGGAAGATCGAGAGTTCAAAGCCAGCCTCAGCAAAAGCGAGGTGCTAAGCAACTCAGTGAGACCCTGTCTCTAAATAAAATACAAACCAGAGCTGGGGATGTGGCTCAGTGGTCGAGTGTCCCTGAGTTCAATCCCTGGTACCACACCCCTCACGCACACACCCATCACAAAAAGAAAAACAAAAAGAAAATTTTCCTGAGCACAAGCTTTATGTGAAGTACTGGAGACGGAATAAGAATAAATGTAGGCTCTGACCTTGGGGAGCTTCTGCCAGTGGGTTGTCCCAGCCCTACCTCAGCCTCACATTCCAGGCTCTGGAAGATGAGGACTGTGATAGAATGAATTTTACAATTCCTGCCCCTGGTGTACGAGTCCACACAAGCCACTGCTCTTGAATGTAGGCAGGACCTATAATTATGGTGGGATTTTCCTCTCCTGATAGTCCAGTTATGTGGCAAAGGAGAGGAGCAGACACTGTTATAATCCCTAGTGAATTGACTTTAATTTTATGCACAGGAAGATCATCCTGAGGGGGCCTGGGCTAATCAGGTGAGCCTTTTGAAAGAGGGTCTAGAAATCAAGGATACAGACATCACAGAATCCCTTCTTGAGGTGACAGAGTGATGGAGCATTGCATAGTGGGTGTCCTCTGGAAGCTGAGGCCCCAGTTTTACAACCACAAGGCTGAATTCTGCCAATAAGGTCCTGAGTCTTAGATGAGACCCCAGGCCCAGCTGATGCTTAGATCACAGCCTTATAAGATCCTAAGAGAAAATTTCAAACAGACTCTTAAACCACGAAACTGTGAGAAAAACAAGGTACTTTCAGCCAGTAAGTGTTTAAAGCCACTGAGTTTATAGTAACTTGTACTGCAAGAGAAAACTAATACTCTGCAAATCCTGCCCTTGAATGTATGCAGGACCTAGGGTCAGCCCATCCTGCCAGCTCAAGCCACTTGCCAATTTCTGTTCAGGGCTTGGAGCCCATGTGCCCTGTGAATTTCTTGCAGACAATTCTCCCATCAGCCATGGCAAAGGATTATTTCATCAGCTGCCAACCTGCTCCCAAAGTTGGTCGTCAAAGAAGGTTCTATTTGCCCTACTTTTAATATAATTATTAGCATCATTTGCACGACACCAAGTCAGGGCTCAGCCTGTCACAGGCCCTGTATTATCCTGAGCTGCTTTTCTGGGAACGGCTGTAACTGTGCCACATGCAGGCTGCCTCCTCCCACACGAATTATCTGTAATTTCCACACCTCCGTGCTTGTTGAGGCCCTGTGGTAGAGCCAGGGCTTGTGTGGCGCTGGGGCACACTGTGATTTTCAAAGCAGTCAAACCAGGCTCCAGGAAGCTGTAGGAACAGTAAGCGGGACCTGGCATTGACTGTGGCACCTGCGAGGAGGGGGCAGAGAGGGGGGTGTAAGCCTCCACCATGAAAGAATAGATGTAGCAGACCTGCCCCTAGCAGAGGGCAGGATATGTGCAAAATGACTTTTCAACACACACGACGACGTGGCCTGTTTGTGGATAACTCAGAGGAGTCTTTTCTGCAGTAGAATACTCTGCACAAACTCCAGGACATACAGAAGGAGGAGGAGGGGTTGGGGTAGAGATAAGCAAAGAAAGTCTTGTGCAGAGAGAGGAGGTGGGGGTGAGAATGGAAACACCGCATTCTCCTTCAACCATGAAGTACACGAAGCTCCCATGAGTAAACAGCTAAGTCCCCGGGGAAGGCACTACAGAAGGTGAATGGGAAATGTCACTCACTGTCTGACAAGAGCTGCCTGAGAGTGATAAAGCTATGTCTGTGCAGACAGACCCTGCCTGCCTGAGATCCTGCAGGAGAGAAAACATCTCTATCCTGGGAGATGTGCTTTCAGAATGCAGATATGCACAGGGCACCCTTGTGTGTGTGTGTGTGTGTGTGTGTGTGTGTGCATGTGTGTGCATCAGCACCCTCTCAAGTGCATGCTTGGACCCTATGTGATGTCCCTCTGGTCATGCATATTGCATGGGAACGCACGCGCGCGTGTGTGTGTGTGCGCGCACACACATGCGCGTGCATGCAGAGGCTATGCAAGTGTGGCGGTAAGAATGCGTACTTGGGCAGATGCTCATCTGGGGTGGGGGGGTGGGGGATGCATTTGAATATCTATGTACCCAGGAGGAGGACCTGGGGCATTTGGTCTCCACATGAGTCATGTCCAACTTTGGACTTCAAGGAATCACTTCTTTCACCATCCTACTCCCAGTGCACCTAGTTTTCAACTTCCCAGAAGTGTGCCGTTTTTCCTAAGAGTTAGGGTTCAAGAAAGCACAGGATGAAAAGCCCCAAGCCCTGGCACGTGGCCCCTGCCCTGCTAATAGTTAGCCCAGTAACTGAATACATCATTTCTGTTCTCTGAGCCTCATTTTCTACATCTGTGAAATAGGAGCTAAGTGGTCAGGCCTACCCTTTAAATTTAGGGTTCTGAGTACTTTGCCCATGCTCCTGCTTGCTCTGCTCATGATGATCCTTTTCCCTTGCTCCTTGTCCATGATTGGGCCCTGTGGGCATGGGGATGGAGAGAGCTCTGGCCTAGCCTCTGAGGAGCCCCAACGTCTCTGAAGATGGCTCTCCCATCCTCCTCGAACCCAGCCATCGTCTGAGGCAGCTTCAGGGATTTTAAAACTCCTGGAGCACAGCTTGCAAATCATGGAACTAGGCAGAGATTTAGCTTGCATTTCCTTGCCTTCTCAGGGTGTCCCAAGGTCCTGAGGACCAGGGTCCTACAGGGAAAGTGCTCTAGGTGCATGAGTAGAGTGGAGTAGAGGGCTCTGGCAGTGATTCATGTCATTCTGGATGCACATTAGAACCCTCTGGGGAGCTTTAAAAAAATACTTTGGTCTTTTCCCCTCCACACCAATTATTCAATTATTTCTGGTGGTAAGGCCTGGGCAGGCGCATTTTTCAAAAGCTTGTGGCTTTGAGAGCACCAGGATTGAGAAGCTCTGGCCCAAGGTGGGATGAGCATTCCATACATGTCAGCCTGTGTGCTCTGAGGTTCTGGCTCTGCCTGAGCTAGGCCAGGGGCTTGGGAGTCACAGAGGGAACTGCTGCTCAGGAGAGATGAATGCTGGGTAGGGTGGCCTGGCATCCATCTCCCTCAGTCACGTCTCCGAAAATTGAATTAAAACCCATATTTTTCAGCTGCTGCCCGCCTGGCTGGCTGGCTGGCTGGGTGGTGGAAGGGGGCGAGGCGGTGAGCACCTCAGGGTAGGAAAAAGTGGGTGTGGAGACCCTTCGTTGTCTTCCTAGGGGAGAAAAGGCAGCTCAAGGGGGGCCTCTGGAAGGAGACTATTTCCAGGTGTGGTCCCTTGTCCCCACTCTTCCCAAACCCTGGCAGGAAGAGAGGGGAGAGTGGCCTGGATAGCTTAGAAGGTCATTCATTAGAACTTGAGGTGGGGTGAGAGGGTATAGGGCAGGGAAGTGGCAGACGCTGGCCTTGTCCTTGGGGGAGACCCAATTTGGGGAAACAGAATTGATTTAGCTCCTGCTTCCGGAGAGCTGAGATGGTTTGGGAAACTCAATTTCAAATGCCTGAGAAAGGCAGAGAATAGAATAGTACAGGACACAAAAGCCTGACCTGGGCTTCTGGAATGATGGGGGCAGCTCACAAGGTAGGGTGACATTTAGCTAGGTACCTGGATGTATAGTAGAGTTTCCTGTGCCACCTTGGGCTAGTCTTGTTGCCCATTCACAGGGAAAGGGCCAGACAACCCTCCTGGGTCCCAGAGTTGGACTGTCTTTCAATGCCTGGCCCAGGCTGATGCTACCAGATGGAGCTAGGGCTAGAATCCAAGTGGACAAGGATGAATAGGATACCCAGAACCTTGGAGAGAATTTGAGAGGTGCCCCCTCAGGTGGATCAACCAAAAAAAGAAACAACAACAACAAAAAACCTTTTTGGCTGGACTCAGGGGATGTCTGGCTTGGTGAGCAATGTATCTCTACCCTCAATGGCCTCTTTCAGGTTCCTTTGAGCAGGACACAAATAGCCCCAGAGTCCTGGTTGACCTCTAGCTATGGTCATCCAGGGCTAACATTCTGGTCATGGGCCCTGATGGAAAGGCAGAACAGATGAAGGGAACAGATGTAAGCAAAGGGCAGTTGGGTTTCCACCCTGCAGGACTGGCTGCCCAGGCAGAGAGGAAGTGTGCCCTTGGTGGGGATCATGCCCACCTGCCCACACCCAGATGTGTATCTGAGAACAGAACAGAAAGCAGGGAATCTGGAGCCCGGGGTAGACCTGGAAAACAAAGAATATGCAACAGGGGATAAGTCAGGAACTAAAGGCAGACCTTCAAAGTTAAGGGACCATACATTTCCAGGGTAAGCTAGCCTACTGTGGGTTACCCAGATCTCCACCTGTCCACACACTCCCTGGTCTGAATGTTCTGTGCTCTGTGCTTCCTGACTCAAACTCCTGCAGCCTTGCCTTCCCTAGTATGGTTCACAGTTTATAGAACACATTCACACATAGCACCTCATTTGATCTTCCAGAATTTGAGCTGGAGGTGACTATGGAAGCAGACTCCCAGAATGTGGGGCCAACAAGCAAAGAAGGGGTGCAGCTGGGTTCCACAGGGAGGTTTTACCTGTGATTCTAACTATGGCACAGCTCCTCACCTTCTTCTCTTCTTTTTCTGATACAACTCATTCTTTTTTTTTCCCCTAGGTACCAGGGATTGAACTCAGGGGCACTCAACTACTGAGCCACATCCCCAGCCCCCCCCCCCTTTTTTTTGGTATTTTATTTAGAGACAGGGTCTCACTGAGTTGCTTAGCATCTCAATTTTTCTTTGAACTCAATCTCCTGCTGTCAGTCTCCCGAGTCACTGGGATTACAGGTATGCACTACTGCGCCCAGCTGACCCATTGTTCCTCCAGGAAGCTTTCTTGGACTGAAGGGATATGAGACATGCAGACAGTGTGGTGTGGCATCCTGGGCCAGTGTTGATGGGGGTAAAGAAAAACCTTCAGCTTGCTGCCTGCACCTAGGAAACTCCATGCACCTTTCTGGGACCTCAGATTGTCCCCCTAGGTTTCTGTATGGGCTCATCTCCATTCTCCAGTCCTCTTCTGGGGCCCTTAAGGGAAATCTCAAGTGTCTTTTTCCTTCCTTGGGGTTTCCAGTTAGGTGGCCACACTCAGGACTTGGACCCACAGGGAGTCTGGCCAAGAACATACCTGAATGGGGTAAGGACAGACCTGGTTGCAGAACTGAGGTTTGGGGTATGGAGGAGGCTCTCAGGATGCATAGCCTAGGGTAGTGACCACAAACTGAGATCAGACCCAGGCAGCAACAACCTCGTGGGCCCACGGATGGAGCAGAGAGTAAGTAAGTACTCATTTGGGAGTATAATGGCTTTGTTAGGCTGTGGCTCCACTACCACTGGCTCTGCAAACTTGATCTGTTTAGTTCCCTGGATTAAGCCTCAGTTTGCTCATTCGTATTAGGAGACTGTGGAACAGGACTACAGTAACAGTAGCAATAGTAATTTATTCAGCATCAGTGAACCAATGAAAACTACTCTGCTATGCATATACTATTCTAATTTACTGCTGTTGTCATGAACTTGGGAATTGATACTAACATTCCCTTATGCATATGAAGAAGTTGGGTCTCTGAGAGGTCAAGCCACTTCCGCACGCTCACAAAGCTGGCCGGCAAGCAGATTAATTTAAATACACCTCTGTGATGTAAGCACCCCGACCCCTTTTCTGGCTATAGAAACTTTCTCCAGAGCATTACATTTGAGGGCATCCAGGTTGGTACCGCAAAACTAGCTAACTCCCCTCACTCCCTGTCATAACCGGGGATGTGAAGTGAGAAAAGAGCCCAAGGAGGATCTAAAACATGCCCAGGGGACACAGTAAGGAGAAAAGGGCTTTCCCCCGCTGGTGTCATGCAGAGGGTGGAAAGGAAGGAGGCGAGACAGGGAAAGGCCCCACTCAGCCCCGGAAGCTCCGAGGCAGTTTTTTTTTTTTTTTTTTTTTTGGGGGGGGGGTGGTGTAGATGGGAGAGGATGGTGGTGGGATGGAATGGAGGCTGTCACCTCTGCATTCGCGCCCAGGGCGGAGTGGTCCTGGCGCCACAGCTCCAGCTAGGTCTGTGCGGCCGGCAGGGTCCCCACCGCGCTCAGTACGGGCTCCCCTCGGCCTAACTCCGCCCCGGGCGCTCATTGGTCTGCACCCCATCCCCAGCCTGCGAGCTCCGTGGAGGGAGGCGGTGGCCGGTCGCCTCCCTCCGGTCCCCTGCCTGGCTTCGCGGCGGAGGCGGTGCCTCTCCCGCAAGACCGAGCCCCGCTGGGCGGCCGTGAGGCGCGGGGCCGGCGAAGGCAGGCGGGGGGCGCCGCGCTCCGGCACCGGGCGGTGACTAACGACCGCGGCGGCGGCGGCTCCAAGGAACGCGGTCTCCGCGTGCGCACACGCACACGTACCCGCGCAGGGACACACGGACCCCGGTCGCCCGCGGCCACACGGACGCGGCGACTCGGCTCCGCGCGCGCGCTCCTCGGCGCACACGCTCCGCATTCCCCGGCGGCGCCGGGCGCGGACTCGCCGGTTGCGCGTCCTCCTCGCGGAGCCTGCCCTGGAGGACCCGCAGCCCCCAGCCCCACGGCCAGGCCCCGCAGTGAGCAGGTAAGGACCGCCCCGCCGCCCCTGCCCCTCCACTCCCGGCAGCCCTCTCCCAGCTCCAGAACCTTCGCATAGCAGGGACCTGGGACCCCCTCCTCCAGCTCGGCGGTCTCCGCAAGTCGCGTCCTCCAGCGACAGAGAACTGGCGCGGGCCAGCGCGGGGCAAAGCTTCGGAATCGGTGAAGCTCTCCAGCCGCTGCTTGTTTCCTGCGCGTCAGTCTCACCCCTCTCCTAGTGTCTGGGGCCGTTGCTTGGGGGGCCCATTCCTGCAGCTCACTGGAGTGGGGGTCGGCCTAGCCATCGAGCGTCCATCCTGGTGCCAAGAAAGGACAGTGAGGGCAGGGATGACACAGAGGCCAGAGGGTCCCCAAGGGACCTGTCCCCCTAGCCCCAAGGCGGGCGGACGCGCCTACACGGATTCCAAAGGCCACGCTGAACTGTCCCCTGGGGCTAGGTGCCGCAGTCTGCACGGGGTTTGAGGGGTGGGCAGGTGGTGTGCTGGAAAGGGGTGGGGTGGAGGCCAGTGGAGAATGTCTCCCTACCGGGGTACATTCGGAATCATTCAAAAGAGCGTAGTAGTCTCCGGTTTCCCGCGGCACCAAAGGATGGGATTAGGAATGCCAGGGCTTTCGTGGTCCCGCAAGGAAACGCCCAAAGAGGCCTGTGGGACAAACGCGCGTGGCCCCCCGGGGCTGAAGTGGGCCCATTCAAGACCCTTGCCCGCAGTCTTAAAGGCCCAGGCTCCTGCGCCAGCTGCCGGAGTCGGGGGTACATCCTCATCTGGAACTGAGCGGGTTGGGGACTCAGAAAGGACCAGGGTGCCAAAGAATGGAGTTAAATCTTCAGGAAGAAGCCCCGGCGGGAAGGTGATGGCATTTCACACGTGGAGCTGAGGAGGGGGGGCCCTGAAAGGAGCTTAGGCCCCCTTCAGAAGATTCTGGGGGTGGGGGGTGGGAGCCCTGCTCATTTTTCAGACCATTTCCGTCTTTCAGTGCAGGTGCGTCAGATTCCCTTTCTTTACCTCCCCCAGCCTCCTGGTGTGTACCGCAAGCCCCCATCCTGGAACAAAGACAAAAACAAGACAGCATTTGGCTTTGCCTGTGAACAGCCCTGGGGTGGGGGGATTGTAAGGGACTAAGCACAGTATGTGGAGCGCAATTTGCCCAGACTGCAGTTGGCCAGAGGCACACTGGTACCCTGAAGGTCAGGCTAAAGGCTTTTGGTGGCTGTGGGCTTCTGAAGGGGATTGGGAATTGTGTTGGAGCCATGAGGGCCAGGGCAGTGACAGCACCAAGGTTTTCTCTGGAGCCACATCTGAGTTTGGTGCTACGTGCATCCAGGCAGTGGAATGCCCAGTCCCAAGCTGAGTCTGGGGTTCCTGCTCCTCACTGACCTTGGAGAAGGCAGGCAGGAGCATCAGTCTGGGCACAAGCAGGAATTTGAACAGTATAAACTAGACAGAACTCACTAGGGTGGGCCCTGAGCCAGATCCTCCAAAGAATTCATCAACAAGTGTGCGTGGTGTGACCAGGAGCCAGATGCTTCTTCTGCCATCAGAACTGGCTCATTGGTGGTGGGGTGTCTATGACAAGACCCCCAGGAGTCTGCCCTGAGTGTAGTGAGGACGGTGTCTGTGGGGAGCCTCTAGGACGCCCCTTTCCTGCATGTTAAAGACTGATCTGAGCAAGCACGCATTAAAGCCCTGCTTTGTGCAAGGTTTAGGCTGCCATGGGATTGACTGGAGAAAGACTTTGGGACCCACTCTTTTTCATATGGCCACCTCTCTTTGCCGTCCTCCTACTTTGGGACACTTCATTAATTCGTGTTGAATAAACAGATCCATACAACGAGTGTTTATAGGTCAGGGTATATGGGAGAGGCTGAGAAAGACAGCAGCTAAGGCCACAAGGTGGCTTTCCTCCTGGGGAGGCTTGAGTGCCCCACGTTGCTGGCCTCCCGGGATGGACATCTCCCTGAGCAAGGGCTGGCATTGTTTAAGTGGAAGACACACTGTGCTGCCTGCCAGAGGACAGGACCAAGGTGTGCCAAGTGCAGTGCGCCAGCTCTGCTTGTGCCAGGCTGGTTTTGCTTGCCTGACAGCCCCTCACTGTGGAGCTGATACCAGGGGTGACAGTGAATTTCCTGTCCTGAGGAGGCTTGTGATCAGAGATCAAATGCTCCAGATGGGGGCTACCCGGGGGCTTTCTACCCTGAAAGGCCTACAAGCCTCAGGAGCCCTCTGTCACCTCTGAATAGAAGAATCCAGGGGGTCTGAAGTGTGGTCCAGCTGCCCGGCAACATGGAGGCTGGAAACTCCTCAGCTGTGATGTGTTTGTACTGAGCTCTGGATGCCGTCAGAGGCACACAGTGACAGCCACCCCCACAGTGACACATAGAGAGGGAGTGACACACAGCCAGGGAGGCATGTGGGCTTCCCATGACACCTACCAAGGAGTCTGGACAAAATAGTAAGGGAGATGAACAGGGAGAGTCTTCACACAGACCTGGGCAAACCTGGGGACTCAGGCATTTGCCCAAAGACCACAAAGAAGGTCCAGATGCATGTTGAGCTGAGTGGAGAAAGTGTGTGTGTGTGTGTGTGTGTGTGTGTGTGTGTGTGTGTGTACACTCTGTGCTGTATGAACCTAGAACGAGGGTCAGCAGCTTTTTTTTTTTTTTGTAAATACAGTCAATATTTTAGATTTTGTGAACAATATTCCCTGTTGCAGTGATTTCTTTTGTCTGATGTAGCCTGAAAACAATCGTAGACAACCGTCGAAAGTATGTAAATAAAAACAAAGCCTCACAGGATATGTTCTGATAAACTTTATTTGTGGACACTGAATATTTTAATTTGGGGTCACTTGCATGTATCAGGAAGAATGCTTCTTTTAATTTTTTCCGGACCATTTAGAAACGTACAAACCATTCACTGGCTGGCTGTACAACAGCAGGTGACAGGCTGGATCCAACAGGCCTCAAGGGTTTGCGGACTCCCAGACCAACAGTTAGAAAAGAGAAGGCGTCCAGGAGAATGAGGAAGGCAGGCGATTGGTGCTGGGAACTCAGGACACCCGAGGGCACCGTGGTGCTTCACGCAGTGTACATGGAGCTCACAAGAGCCCGCCCCAGGGCAGGTCCTGCCTGGCCTCTGCCCTCTATCCCAGTCCAGCCCCCACGGCATCCACACAATAAATTTCTACTCTGAGGACACTGATGTCACCTGATCCCCAAGGGGCTCCTGAGCCCCTTTTCCTGTGTACCCTCTGTGCCCAGCTCTAGGTGCACCCCCACTGTGAGGGATACCACCCTCAAACCTGCAGGCTCCTTGTTTCCAGATACAACTTGAACCTCACCGTGAACATGATAAGACCCGAAGCAGCCTGGGCAGGAAGGAGAGAGTTTTCATCCCAGGATTGGGGGTTCTCGGAGGAGGATGAGGTCAGAGGGGGTGGGTGCAGCCCGGGCGGGCTTCCTGGAGGTGGTGTAGGAGGTTAGGTTGGCCTTGAGGCATGGCTGGGCATGCTCCTCCTGGCTCTCTAGACTCCATGCATGGCCCTGGCTGTCCTCACCTTTCCTCCTAACAAATGGGCGCTGCAGGGGGCTGGCAGAGAGTAAAGCACAGAGCTCCTGTGCAGGCCTCTCGGAGTCTCCCAGCTTCTGATTTATTAGTTTGTGGAGTGAACCTGCCCTGCCCTCTCTTTCTTCCTCCCCCTGCTGTCCCTTTGGGACATTTCTTTCCTGCCACCTCCCCCAAGATGAGCCAGGGAGACTTTCTGTTTTTCTGAGTCTCTGGATTCTGTCTCCCCATTCTGTTCCAGCTCCCCCTCAACTGATCCAGAGAGGGGCCTCGGGAGAGCGTCCCCCTGCACCTCCCCCTCTGCTCTGCTCACCAGCCTTTGGAGGGCTCTTCTCTAGGGGGCAAGCAGAGCCCCCCACTCCCCTGCTAGCCCTCTCCAGGGCCCATCCCTGCCTGTGTTCCAGCCCTCTAGTGTCCCAGCTGGTCACCTTCCCAGGCCATCCAGCAGGCACTCATGTGTGCACTCTGGGCACACACCTGTGTGTGCAGGGGCCAGGAGCGCCTGCACAACGGAGTTGGGGCTAAGGGAAAGTGCAGTCAGTGGGGCTGGTCACCACTCTCCTCCTGAGCCACGCCCCCTGCCTGGCGGGGAGCTCAGTGAGCATCCTCCAAAGCAGCGCCCGCCCCCCCCCCTTCCGGGGTTCCTGTTCCCCTCCCACTCCCGCCCACCCTTCCTTCACCTCTCAACGTCTTTCCGCTTTACCCCAGCTTTGGTCTTCTGCCTCCTCCTTTAGCCTGGCCTGGGAGCGGGCAGCTCCCCCTGACCCTGCAGGACAGGAGGCGCTCCTGCACTCTCTTTTGTGGAAGGGGTTCCTCACAGGACATGGTTTTTTTTGGCGGGGGGGGGGGGTAAAGGACTTCACAGTGTGACCTTGGAGAAACCTCTTGGGACCCCCCACCGTCATTGATGGAAGGGGTGATTCTGCCAGAGTGCACCCCAGCCCAGCCCTTCCCCGTCCTGAGCCCCAGTCCCCAGTCCAGCCCATGTGAAATGAAGGGTGTGGGTGGAATCATTCCTGGGGCCTGTCTGGTGACCTGGCTCCTGTGGCCGACTGTGGACAGAACCTGAGCAGCTCTGAAAGGATGGTTTGGTTTGATCACCAAAGAGGAGAATCAGTATGCATGATTGATCTTGTGATTGCTAGGAAGCTTCTCACCCAGGGCTCAGCCTTCATCAGCTCGGGCCTTACTAGGAGGAAAGAGGTGCTCGAACTCCTCCCTCTTCCCTGAAGCAGCTTCTGTCCCTTCTATTGAGGGGAATGGGTAGGAGGAAGTGTTTCCTCTTTCACCTTCCCTCTACGTTTCCAGTCCTAGGAGGCAGAGGAGCAAGTGGGGTGGGACCTGTTTTGGTCTCATTAACAAAGGCAGCATGTGGAGAGCAGGGGAGGTGAGTGATGCTCTTTTCCTGGCCGTCTTTGTCTGTCTGGTGTCTAAGCTTGACACTGCTGTATGAAAGGAAGGGCTTTCCTGTGGCCGGACGAGAGGGAGAGGATGGTGCAGTCCTCACACCGGCCTAGGGGCATCTGTAGGGCAGAAGACCCAGTGCTGCTTAGGGCTGGCTGCAAGGAGACCTGGAGACATCGGAGCTTCCCTCTGAGGTCCTGACCAGCTGCTAGAGAGGGACAAGAGACGCTGGCCAGGAGCCTGGCCCGCGGCTGGGGTGCTGCAGAAGGGCTCCCGCTGGATCTGGTGCAGCGAGGGGGCGGCTGGAGGGTCTCTGAATCTCCTCCCGCTCAGATGTGGAGAGCAGCGCCCCGTGAGTCACCGCCTGCTCCTGTGCTGACTGATGACGTGTCTTCCGTGTGCTGGGCCACCGCTGCCCGAGCCGCGACTCATAGGAGGACACGGCGGCTGCTGCTGCTGCCAGTTCCAGGCTTCATCACTGAGCTTAGGGGGCTGGAGGAGGTCAGGCTAACCCCAGTTAAAGGGGGGATGGTGTGCCACTGGGTCCCCTCAAACTCCTCTTGGCTCACTTATCTATTACGCATCCCATTCCTGCTAGGCTAACCTCCAGGGTACCACGCTGTGTGACCTTGGGAAGTGTCTCCCCTTCTCTGACCTCAGTTTCCCCAGCTGGACCATGGGGAGGTGGCCTTTCAGGTCTGCTTCAGGCCTGAGATGCGTGCCGATCACTGACTCTTCCTAAGGAGGGAAACAGATAGAGATGGGTGGGCAGGGGGTCACAGAGGGCCTGATCAGCCCTGAGGGTCAGGGTCACCCTGGGGCACCCGAAGGCTCTGAGCTGTCTTCCTTTGCCAGAAGCAGAGCAGCAGAAGCCCAGGATGCACAGACTTGGGAGCCAGACTGCTTGGGCTCACTTCCCTGGTCCGCCATGAATATGCAGTGTGACCTTGGGGGAGTCGCTTAGTCTCCCTTGGTCGCCTCCTCTGTAGAATGAGGAGGGTGCTAGGAACTACTTAAGAGGCTTCAGGAGGTTGGAGGAGTTATTGCACATTTATTACTTGGAAGACAGCCTGGCACAGACTGAGTGTTTGATAGATATTAGCCATTGGCCAATAACGGTTGGTTTAGAAGGCTGTTGGGGGTGGAGAGCCGCCAGGGTGCGCAAAGCCTGCCCAGGAAGCCGTGAGTCAACAGTACTGATAACACAGAGAGCCCCCACTGGGGGCCAGAACCCTCTGCAGTTTTTGTAAATCGTTGAGGCCTTGAAGTAATACCCAGGAGACAGGCACTACGGTTACTCCCATTTTACAGAGGTTACAATGGAGGCACAGAAGGCTCAAGCCACTTGCCTAAGATCCTGAGGCTAAAAACTCTAGCAAAAAGGATTCCTTTGTCTGCCATGTTAAATGTCCCGAGGCAGAGTTTGTCCTCAAAGCCCACTGCCCTGCAGAGCCTAGACCCAAGAGCAATGTCATGGGACATGGATAAACAAATCATCCTGAGACATTTTAAGTGGTTGGGTCCAGGAACCTGATGACCGTCCTCAGAGCTGTGGTGGCTTGGCCCTTATGGAGTGGGTCACCTGAGGAAGAGGCAGTGGAGATGGGGTGGAGGAGGAGCAGCTGATAGGGTGGCAGACTGGGGTCCTCAGAAGACTGTCCTTGGGCAGCGGAGCCACACAAGTACCTGGAAGAACACTGGTTTGGGGACAGGACAGGTGACCTAAGTTTGCAAATTCTGGGCTCTGCCCATCAGGTCCAGTGCAGGGTGTGGGCAGGGACAGAAGCGCCTGGAGGGACTGAGGGTATTAGCACCCTGGGGAGGCTATAGAAAGTGATCTGAGGTCCCCAGAGGTGTGTGATTGGGAAATCAAGGCCCTGGAGCCCCAAGTCCTCTCTCCCTGTCTTTGCTGGGGAGTGCCTGCCCGGTTGCACAGGGAATGGGCTGTGGCAGGGATGCAGGAGAGTGCAGCATTGGCGTCAAGAACTCTGGGTCTGGTTCCAGAGGAGGTGCTGTGTGGAGAGCCCCCAGCTCCCTTACCCCGTGCTACTGGACTGGGACATCTCTCTGCTGGCTCCTGTGGTAGCTTGAGCAGCCTGGTGGTGATGCAAATTGCCAGGAAGGGAAGGGAAGGGCTCTTCTCAGTCCACTGAAGCGGTGGTGGAGGAGCTGCCTGCAGAGCAGGGCGCGCACCCTGCCAGCCCAGGCCTTCCCACACTTGTGTGCACGTGCTCATGTGTGCCTGCACTCGTGCCCGTGCCTGCACCCAGGTCTGCATTCATGAGTATCTCGATGCCTTGATGTGTCTGGATGACTACAGACAGAGCATGTGCATCAACATACATGTCCTGTTTGATAGATGTGTCTGAATGTCCCAGTCTCGGCTGCTTGCTTCTGCACGTGACTTGGTTCTAAGAGTGTGTGTCTGTTACCATGAAGGAGTGTGTGTGTGTGTGTGGCGTTGTCTGCTTGGTCCTCAGGGGGTTCCTGAGGACCAGGAGCTCTGTTTCCCTGTTTTTGACCTGTTCCGCAGTGTGTATCCCATCTTGGGAGTTTGTACTGAGACTCTCAAGTGGGAGCCCTGGGGATCCGTGTCTCTTTTGTCTCTGTGAGGTTGACATGTCTTTATTGTCATCTCCGTGGACCTGTTTCTGTGTATTTGTGCGTGTGCGCACAGCGTGTGGATCAGAAAGAGAATTTGAAGATCAACCAGCCCTCACGTGCCCCTGCTGCCGTACTCCTCCTGCTGGAACCCTTCAAGCCACAGCTCTGTGTGCACACTTCCTGGCCTCTACTAAAGGTTAAGACAAACCCTTATAGTTCTAATTCTGCACGATGCCACCTGGGAACACAGAACAGGACTGAACCCGGAGAGGCTCTGATTTCTCTCACGGAGGTGTCCTTTGAAGCTCTGCAGGTGACTCCAGTGGGCAGCCCAGGCTGCACACAGACTGGGCTGAGCAGTCACGACTTGGGGAGGAGGCATGGGCCACCATGTGGGGGCAGCCCTGTCCTATAGTGGGCCGTGCTAGTGCCGGCTCAGGCGGTCCCTGAGGACAAGGAGCTCTGTTTTTCTGTTTTGACCTGAGGTTGTCCAAGGTCCAGGGCAGTCACCCCCTGATCTCAGAGGCTTCTGCTTTGCAGTATCTTCTCTCCCAGCTCTGCTGTCCTGGAGAGATGGCCTCCAGCCCCTGCTGAGGATCACTGGGACCAGGCACTGCTCTATCCCAGCAGGAAGGACAGGAGGCCATCTCTCTTTAAGCAGAATCTTGTACTTCCCAGGGCAGATGGAGGTGACTGAGTCCTTTGGGAACCCCCCAGGGCCATGTCAGAGGCAGCCTGTAGCCACCAGGGGTGTGTAGGAAGCTGGGAGAGGGTATAGGCCGTGGAAGCCTGGGTGTCTGGTGTAGCCTGTCCTTGGTGTCTGCAAGTGCTGGGGCCAGTGCTTTCCATCCTCCCTGACTCCCTCCGCAGTCAGCACTGGATTTCTCAGAGTGTCTCTTGGGGTATCCAAGGCCTGTCTCAGCATCTCTGAGTGAGCCCTGGGCTGGGGATGACATGGGGGCCCCTTTTGTTGAGCCTTCCTGCAGCAGCTTCTATTTCTCCTTTGGGTGCTTGCTCATCACCAGCTTGAGCTTGGAGAGGCTGTAGGGGAGGCCAGAAGAGATGGACGGAGACATGGTTAGGTTGAGAGCCAGGCACAGGGGACCAGGGGTCACAGCAGCTGTGCACACTGGGCATGCACTTGCAAGTCCTAGTGGTTGTGATGCAGGGGCAGCGCTTGCTCCAGCCCCTTTTGTCCCAAACCAGACACGTGCCAGGTAGCGGTGCCCCTAATTTGAGCCTACTCAACCTTTTCTATAGCAATTTAATAATAACAGTAATGACGATTTTAAGCTGAGTGTGTGGCATTCCATTGTGTGGCCCTGCAGAGCCTGTTTAGCAGTGAGTGCTGGGTGGCTGCTGCTCTGTCCCCCTTTTTTTTCTTTGTCGCAGATGCTATTTTAAATGATGCCGTAGTAAATAGCCTTGCATATCCTTCTTTTGATTCAACTGCAAAAATTTCCCAGATGTGGAGTTGCTGGGTTGCAGGGTATATGTATTCGTCATCAGTTTCAGAAGCAGAATGTCCTCTGCTGGGAGTGAGCTGGGTCCCTGCAGCTCCTCAGTTGACTCCCTGTAACCTCTCTGGTCCCTGCCAGGGTCCCAGTCTTTGCATATTTGTCTTCTTGGGGGGGGGGGGGTCCGGGTAGCTCTGAGGCTTGAGCACACCCTTTAGTAGTCACTGTGCTTTCTGTGTCACTTGTTTCTTGAGGACAAAGTGGGGTGAGGCAGGGCAAAAGGAAGGTATATTCTATAAGGTGCCAGCCTAAGTGGCTGGAACAAATGGGTCCTTAAGAGAGAGTAAGTTAGGTAGAAGTTTATTTCCCTTGCAGCGCAGTCTGGGGCGAGGTAGGCCGTCCAGACTGTTTAGCTGCACTCAGTGGTTTTGGCTCCTCTCAGAGCATTGCTCTCCCCGCCCACAGCTGGCATCCTTGTCCACACTCGGGAAGGGCAAGAAAATAGGAGAGGAGAGCATGCCAAGCCCTTGTGTACGGGATGCTGCCCACGAGGCTCTCCTGCTGCCAGTCGCATTCCTTAGATGCCAGCTTGATCACATGCTCAGGGAGACAGGGAAGTGTCACCTTTGGGTGGGCAAGGCGGTGCTAGGCAAAGCTGTCCATTTGTTGTGGAGGAAGGGGAGCATGCCAAGGTTGGGGAGACAACTGGTCTACGGCAGATGAGAAAGCCGTTCCAGACCGACCGTTCCAGTAGACTGTCGGGGCTGAGCCAGCCTGCACCCCACTCTATCCTCCGTATCTAGAGGATGTAGACCCTGGGCCTCACCTGTTTGTAGGAGTCGAAAGAATAGGATGGACGGCTGCAGGCCTGGAGGGAGTTTGCATTGGAGGCTGGGGACCATGTTGCAGGAGGGTGGGGGAACAACCCAGGACTCACGCCTTTCCTTTCTCCCTAGCCTGTGGACCTCTGGGGGCTGAGCAGCGGCTGCTGGCGTGGGAGGCCAGCAGTGCCGGCTGAGGAGCACCATGGCCAGTATCCTGCAGGTCCCCCTGGCTGCACTCCTCCTGCTGCCTGTGGTAAGGCCCAGAACCCTCCCCTCCATGAATCTGCAGCTCAGGCTCACCTGAGGCTTTCCCCAGAGAACCTGTGACTTTTCTGTGTCCTCACTCAAGCTGAGATACCTGACTGGTATCTCTGCCAACACCCCACTGGACCATCTAGCACCTTTGTGTGAATCAGAAGAATGCCCTTCCTTAGGATGCTGGACTGATTAGAGCAAATAAATTTGAAATTTCAAATTTATTATGATAGTGGCATGCGTGGCCACCTTTGGAGTTGTGCAGTACACAGCCTGCTCAGCCATATGCAGGCATCCTGGTTAGGGCTGCAGAAGGGTCTTTTGATCTTCTCGTCTCCAGCTTAGGAGGCCTGGCCAGATTTGAATCCAGGAGGCTGCTCTCTGCTCATGTCTTTTCCGAGCAAGGATGAGGACAGAGAGTGGAAGAGGAGGCTTCCCAAGTACTGGCCCCACTGCTCTGGACCAGCAGAGGTCCAGGTCTTTGTTCTGATTCCCTGTGTGATTACAGACAAGTGCGTCCCTCTCTGGGGGAGCTGCCTGCATATCTGTGAGCATTTGGGATTGGAAGTGTCCCTGAACATGGCCCTTGGCAGCTCCGATGTCTGGTGACTGCTTCTCCACGCATTGACAGTCCCCTGGGAAACCATCCTGCCTGGGAGTTGAGTTAAAGTGACAGCGTGCAGAGGCAGTTGTCATGATAGCATGCATGGCTGTGAAATTACTTGATCCCGAGCTAGAATCCAAAACTGCCAGCAACCACTGCCTGACCTTGGGCTGCGCTTCCTTAACTCCTCTGAGCCTCACTTTTCCCTCTCAGTCCAGGAAGAGTGGTGAGTGGGCCTCTTGGCCTGCAGCCGCTGCTCCTCCACCTGCAGCAGCTAGAGGGCGCCACTTCCTCACGAGCCCCCCTGGGGAAAGAGACCCTGAGCCCGCCCCCACCCCTTGCTTCCCCCTAAGTAGTTAGATCCTTGTGGTCTCTGGAGCCAGAACATCTGGGTTCAGATCCCGACTCTACGGTCTACTAAGCCATGTGACACTGAGCAAGTAACTTTATATCTCTTTACTTGTTTTCACATATGGAAAATGATAAAAAATAATACTTCCTAATACTTCTAAGATATATGCATACATATATGTGTGTCTGTGTGTGCGTGTGTGTGCACACACACACAACGCTCAGAATAAAGCATGAACTTAGTAAAGTGCTACATATGGGATTGCTAAAATTATTATAAGATGTGGCAACCGAGACCCAGGAGGGGAGTGGGATCTGCCCAAGGCCAGGCATTGAGCTGGTGACTGAGAAGAGCCCTCGTGGCCCTCATGACTAAGAGGATGTCCCCCTGCTGGCCCTGAGGTCTTTCTGCCACTCTCCTCTTCCTGGTTCTGCCCCCCCCCACACACACACACACACCATGTTCTCTAGGACACGCCCCTGGGATTAGGTGGGAAGCCTCATGGGTGGGCCTCCCACCATCCATACCATGTGTCCCCTGCAGGCCACCGCCATGCACTCCGACTGCATCTTCAAGAAGGAGCAGGCCCTGTGCCTGGAGAAGATCCAGAGGGCCAATGACCTGCTGGGCTTCAACGATTCCTCCCCAGGTGAGCCGGGTGGCTGGGAGGGCACGGTGTCCCCAGAACATGCAGGCTGGCCTTTAGCACCAGTTTCCTGGCCCCAGGTCCACCTTGGACGGGGTGGCAGAGGGTGCAGGTCTCTGGGAGATGGTGTCCTTCATCTGCTCTGAGCAGTGAGGCAGGGGTTGCCCTGCTTGGAGCTAGTCTGTCCTGGGTGGCTCAGGGCTGTCCTGGGTGGCTGGATGTGACCACCTTCTCTCACCTAGAGGCTATGATAGAGCTGGTGCTGGGCCGGGCAGTGGCTGTCAGAAAGCTTATTAGCAGGCCGCAGGGGCCTGGTGGCAGCAGGGACGCAGCTGTTGCTGGCAGCTGGGCTCTGGAGCACCTGGTCAGCTTAGGGCAGAGCATAGGGTCATTTCCTGTCTTCTCTGCTCATTCCATCAGAAGCCAGGGGGAAAAGCAGCAAGCTCCCAGTCTCAGAGACTGTCTGGTGCAGGGCTGGCCACATCTGTGGTGGGGGTACCATGCCCTGTGCTGGATGGAGCTACATACTACAGGACATTTAGCATCCTTAGCTTGTCCTCTTAAATGTCCATAACACCCCTGATCCCAAGGATAAACAAAAAGTGCCTCCCAACATTTCACATGTCCCCAGGGACTGATGCAGCCCTGATGAGCCCCAGTGGTCCCATGTCACCCTCCCCTCCCAACTCCCCTGCTTTGCAGATGGGATCCCAGGCCCAAAGAGGTGAAGACTCCCTCTGCCTTCTGTCTGAGGGCCTTTCAGGGGCTGGCTGGGGCATCCCAGCGGCCCTTCCAGCCTCGCTCCTGCCTCGGTTGCTGGAGGGCTGGCTGCGGGTCTACCCAAGGGTGAGGCTCTCTGCTCAGACCAGAAGGATGCGCTTTTCCCTCCAGATCCGCCCAGCTCTTCTGAGCACCATCTGTTTGAAGACTTTATTAATCTCTAGCCCAGTTAAATGTAGTGGTCCCACTGGGCCCAACTCCACAGCCAGCTGCTTCTCCATGCAGACTGGCTGGGAAGGCACTGCTCCCGGCTGGGCCTGCCTGCCCCACCGGCCAGTGGACACTGCTTAGCCCTGACTGACGGCAAAAGTGAATGCTGGGCCCCACCAACTAGGGACACTCAGGAAGGGAGCCCAGATGTGACCCTCTTCCAGATGGGTATAGATGGAGGAAACTCAAAGAAATGAGACTTTTCCCGTCCCAGGGTTTCATGGAGAAGTGGGCTGCTGAGGGCAGGCCATGTTCAGAGCACATATGTGGGTCTGGATTGCAGGTGTCCTGCCTCCCAGCCCAGAGCCATTGTTCCTGCATCCATGTCTCAGGGTGGAGCAGCACAGGAGTCCAGGAGGCAAGGGTAGAGGTTGGGGGTGGGGCCGGGGCAGGGACTGCAGGGAGAGCTGGATGCCATTAATTACACCCATCTATCGAGCCCTGGGCTGAGAGAGGACAAGACAGGCTTGCCCATAGTGGTGACCTGGCTGAAGCAAGAGAGAGACAGATGTGGGGACAGTCACCACTCTGGGACGGGCTGACTAGTGCTGGGGAGTGTGCTCAGGATGGGAAAGAGGTGAGTCCTCCGTGATGAGATGGGGAGGGGCTGCTGGGGAAGGTGGCATTGAACCAAGATCCTTGGCTTCCAAACCTGGCTGCACGTCAGGATTGCCAGGAGAGCTGTTAGAAGAAGGTGCTCAAACCACGATCCTGCAGCTTCAGTCAGAACCTCACACAGTTTCTGTCAGGTTCAGAAGCTCCCAGCAAGTTCAAGTGAGAAGCTAAAGCTGAGAACCCCTGAGCTGGCCCCCCAGGATGGGTGGCCATGTGACCGCAGCTGAGAACCGAGAGTGGGTGAATCAGGCTAAGGGAGTCATAGGAACAAGAGGCCAGGGGGCAGGTGCCTGACCTCTGGGGGGACGGAGTGCCCCTGTTTGTAGCCCCGTCTGGGGTGTGGGGATGAGCCATCCTGGGGGCTGGCTGTCCCAGGGAGTGAGTGTCTGCACATTTTAAGTCCATTTCCACAGGAGGTGGAGGTAGGGGAACAGCTGTGGCCAGTCCCCACTGGGCTAGAATCCTTGCAACTTCCCCAGGACCCCATCGGGCCCTCCTCAGGGACCCTGTGGAGCAGCAGTGACACAGGTCACTCCCAGACCTGAACTTGGGTGGGGGACCTGAAGCCCGTGGAGGACACTCACTCGCCCCCCAGCTCACTGGTTCATCCACTCCCTGGCCCCGCTCTGCTCTCTCACCTTCCCTGCACTCTTGGACTCACAGGAGAAGCTGAAATCTTAGGTATCTGGCCTGGGTGGAGTGAGGGCAAGGCCAGGGTCAGGGAATGCAGGCAGACACGAGAGCCCTGAAGTCAAGTTCAGAGAGGTCAGAGTCAGTGGGGAGAGCTGGAGCCCGTGTACTGGGGATTCAGGGGAGGAGAAGGCGCCTCTCACTGGGCAGGTGAAGGTAGGGATGGGCAGGCTAGGCCTAGAGGGGGCAGGGTATGAAGGGTTCTTCAAGAGTGAGGGCACAGGTCTCTTCTGAGGGAGGGAAGGAGGGATGGAGAAAGGGAGAGAGACAGAGAGAGAGAGAGGAATGAAGACTTTCCCCTCTCATGGCCTGTTAGAAGAGGGAAGAGGATCTCACATCTCTATCTTTGCCCTCCCTGAGTCAAGGGGTAGAGCTTTACTGGATAGGGCTGGCATTAAATTAAGCAGAAGGAAAGAAGAGCTATCAGGAAAGAGGAGGACACTGAGGGCCCAGCTAGACCACTGACTCTGTGGCTGTGGACCTTAAGATCTCCTTTTATAAAATGAGGATGGTGGAATGGGTCATGTTAATGGCCACATACTTTATATAGACTTCCTTTATTCCAGTCATTGTGTGTGTGTGTGTGTGTGTGTGTGTTTTATTCAATCATCAAAGCAACCTAGCAGGCTGGTCTATTACTGCTCCTATTTTATACATAAGGAAGCTGAAGCATAAGGAGGTTATGCAACTTGCTTAAGGTTGCAGTCCATTAAGAGGCAGAGGTGGACCTTGAACCCAGACAGCCACTGGGACACATAGCCTCAGAACCACATGCTTGGAACCTAGCACCGGTTCCCAGATCACCAACTGTGGGACCTTAGGAAAGTACATAACACCTTGATTTTCTTGTCTGCAAAATGGAGGAAAAAATAATACCTACCACATAGGAATATTGTGTTAAATGACAAAATCGGTGGGAAGGGCAGGGGATGGTGATGGGCTTTACTGAGCTCTCAGCAGAGACAATGGTTATTACGAGTAGTTATGTCACAACATGGGGGCCTCGAGGGTGACCCATCTTCCTCTAGGCCTGAGTTCTGGGGAGCGTAGAGACTCCTCTAGGCATGCCATTTGGAATAATCCACAAAGTCTTTCTGGAAGAGCAGGGAGGGGCTGGGGGACCAGCTTGGGCCTTGGAGGGAAGGAGGGAAGAAGGTAGGAATGTGAGCCAGGTGGGGATGGCCTGGGTGAAGGTGGGAAGGGAAAGAGGTGGGTGGCAGGTGGCAGGGAGCGTCACAGCCAGCACTTAGAAGCCAGTCCTTGGGTTCTCCATGTACACCGCCCCACGTCTGGGCAGTTTCTATCCCCTGCTTACAGATGAGGCTGTTCCCAAGAGCCTTCATTTCTTTGCCTGCTCACATCTAAGCCCACACAGAGAGGGTGGAGCTGCGGTGTGCATTCAGATGGTTCCAGAGCCACCTTTTCCGCCACTGCGCTGCACTGCAGCTCAGGAGTGAGGAGACACCCGCCCTTCTCTCCTTGTTGGAGGGAAAGGTCAGACAGCTGTGGAGGAAGTTGGAGCTGGAGAGTGGAGCTGGGAGAGGAGGGCCCTGGGTGTGTGCCCCAGGCCTGCCCTTTTCTTAGCTAGTGAAGGCTGGAGGGCGTTTGTTTTTGTAAGAGCCAGGTTCTCAGCCTCCAGTGACCTGCTTGGGAAGGAGATGGGCAGCGGGCAGGACAAGGGGAGGCCCACTGCGGAAGGCTGACCTCCAAGGGGCTTGCATCCGGCCTGTGGTCTGAAAAGCTTGTTTCCGCAGACTGAGGTTGGAGGACCCTCCTCAAGGGGCTTTAGAACAGGCAGCCTCTGGGTTCCTTTCCAGGGCTTAAGTTCAAGGACAGTGTTATCCCACTGTCAGCTGCCAAACAAGGGCCTTAATTTCCCCCGGGTCCCCATGGGAGCCTCAGGCCTGCTCCTAGGAGTGCCTTTGGCTGGAGCTGGACTTCTTCGTGGCTCCAAATTAAACACACTTGAGGAATATGAACTGCAACCCCTGTTCGTGGTTCAGCCCATTAAAGCTCCCTGGGAGATTGCAAGATGCGGATGTCCGGAACTACCCAGGCCCAGCCTCATCAGCATTTGTACGGGCTACTCCACGTTGGTATGTGTTAAGATCCTCTAAGTTAATTCTGAAGAGTACCCAGGTTGAGAACCACTGGTTTTATTTGAGAACAGCACCCTCCAGGGTGTGCTATAATGTGAAGCCCGAGAGCAGCTCCCATGGCACAGACTGGGCAGGGAGCCCATTCCCCGCAGAGACCAAACCCGAGAGTAACCATGATTGACAGCTGTGCACTAGGCTATTAACCTGGGCTGGGGATGAATTGAGAGAGGCCAGCCCTCCTGCTGCTGCACTGTCCCTGAGCAAGCACACCTGCAGAGAGGCTGGCCCAAGGGCAGCCGATGCCCTTGAAACACAACTGAACATGGAAAAACAAAGCCTGATGGCTTGTTCTGGTGTCTATGAGTGTGAACTCAGGGCAGTGCTTTTACGCATGTGAGCACACACACATCTACCGGCATTGCTCGCTTGGTGGCAGTGAGACCCTCTGAGATATGCCTTGTCTGTGATTTGGTGGTGGTGTGATGTGGGTGCCATAGGGCAATCACTCCACTTGGCCCCTTGGCTCCACCAGGAGATGCTGTAACTACAGGATGTATGAGGCTGCAGAGCGGGGCATACAGTTTTGCAGTAAACTTTGATAAGTAGAAGAATAGTCTATAATGGTGACACCGATTATAGTATAACAAATACGAAAAGGAGTAGCACAGCTGTCTATCATCAGGTACTGTGTACTGTATATCATTGCCTGTGCTATGCCTTTAAATGACTGGCAGTGCAGGTTTGTTCCCACCACAAATGCAGGAGTCGTGCACTGTGTTACAGTGCAGCAGTACAGTGACTGTGATATTACTGAGCTTTGGGAGTTTTCAGCTCTGTTGTAATCTTATGGAACCACCGTGGTGTGTGTGTGTGTAGCCCATCACTGACTTAAACGTCATTATGGCATGTGACTGTACATGACCTTTATATGCTTATCTACATTGAGTTTCTCCCTATAATCCTTTAGATCTAGTAAAGTGGGTCAGTTGGTCCTGGTGTGGTAGAGGTGAGGGGCAGGCATGTGGCACTGTGTGTGTGGTGGGGGCTGAGGGGCTCCCGGGAAGCCACCTGCATTCCCTCAAGCTCTGGTTCTTCACTCGTTCTGGGACCACTGTCCCAGAGAGAACATGGGATGGTCATGCCGATGGTGGTCTTCAGAGTGGAGGCAGCTGGGAGAGGCTGAAGATACCGGCGGGGAGGTGGCCACGGACAGTAGCAGCAACTTGCTTTCTGGCTGGTTTTTTGAACACCCTCTACGTGTCTTAAAGGAGTTTCTGGAGAAGAAGAGGAAGAGGTCTGGAGATGCGTTTAGCGGTTTTCATCTCACTCCAAACCCCTAAATGCTGAATGAGTCTGGAACCAACCCCAGTCCAGCTCTCACATGACACAGAGCCGCTGAGGTCAGAGGTGGTGGTCACTGGCGAGTCTCACCCAGGGTGAGAGCCAGCTCCGGGCCAGTGCCCAGGTCTGCCATCCCAGCCAGGGGCTGCCATTCTGCTGCAGGACTCTTGTGGCCAGAAGAGGTGGAGAAAAGACAGCTCTGCGTGGGAACTGCTGCTCCACCACACAGTGCCCGGTGCCCCTGCGGCCCTCAGGGAGCACCTGCTGGGAGACGCTTTGTTCCCTCTGCTGTCCTGGGGCAGCCTGCCAGCCCAGGGCCAGCCAGCACCTCCTCTTCCCAGGGCTGCTGACTCCCCTCAGCCTGGAAGCCATGCCCGCCTCCTGGCAGGGTTGTTCAGGTGTGGTTCTCCATGGGGTCCCACGTGCTGGGGGACAAGGAAGAGGGAGGTCTTCTGAATCCTGTCCAGATGGCCAGGTACCTCAGCTTCTCCACCCTCCTCCGAAGGGGAGAGGCCCCCAGGAAGGAACCACTTCGGGGCCAGGCTGGGGCTCCCCAACCTTTGAAGCAGGATGAGCTTGTTGTCTGGTCCCCTCGGCTGCTCAAGGGTGAGCAGGCCCTAGGCGTGGGGAAACAGGTGTCTGCAGGGCCTCTCGCTCTGCTCAGAGGAAAGTATTCCCTGTAGGCCTGGATGCCAAATCTGACAAAGGGCTCCATTTCTGTGTCTTCCTAGCTGGGTCATTCTGGAACTGAAGCATATAACAGACTCTCCTGGAGGCTTGTCAAATGCAGGTCACTGACGCCCATCCCCAGGGTTTCTGATTCCCAGACCTGGTTCTCAAGTGGTGTTGCTGGCCTGGGGCCCACACTTTGGGGACCCCTGGCTTCGAAGGAGGAGGGCTGTGTCTCTGGTTCTTCCTCTCCCCTCCAGCACTCACCTCGGGTTGAGGTGGGGGTCCTCACTGTTTGAACAGAAGCCTTGGCTGTTGAGTGAATTTCAGTAAATTGAATCATTTTTTAATATTTGAATTATATGCTCAGATAGGGGGCCTTGTTCTCACAATACCTGAAACTCTGGGGTGGCTTTTGGAGGGAACGACCACCGCTTTGTCTGTCGCTCTGGTGTCCCTGGTCTAGGGGTTCTGAACACTGTGTGGAACTGGACAAAATCATCACCATGACAACCTAAGATTAGCTCTGTATTTTGTTCCAGCCGAAGGCTAATAGCTCTTGTACTCTCCCTCATTCTGACCTGCCTAAGTGGTCTCTATCTTTCCTGTTGTCACAACTCGCTACCGTCCCTTGGCTACTAGGTGGGAATAGTCCAGAGAGTGTGCAAAGTATCCCCAGCTGCTCACTGCCCAGATTCCTCTGACCAAGTTCCACAGCGGGGTCTGTGCAGACCAGCCCAGGAGGCGTGGGGCAGGGGTGGCACAGAGCTGAGGGATGATAGGAGGTGGGAAGGGACTCTGGGGCGGTGGGGCTGCCGAGAGCTGAGCGTTCTCTTGAGGGATGGAGACCTGTTCTGATGTTTGGCCTCTTTGGAGGAGGAAACGGTGGGGTACTTGATGCTGGCTGCACTTGACTGTCTGTCTCCTCCCTGAGACATGCTTTCCTGGCTGGCGTGCTGCTTTCCTGTCCTGGTGTCCCTCCTCCGTCTTCCCTGCCAGCTCCTCTTCTAAACGTTGGCACCCTCTCTTCTGTCAGCACCAGGCTATTCTTCTTTCTGCTCTGAGCTCTGCTCTCTTGCTGGACCATCCAGTCCATGGCCCAAATAGCATCCCTGCTGACCCCACCCACTCCAGTTCTGACTTCTGTGGATCCCAGACATTTATTTTTTCTTTGTACCAGGGATTGAACCTAGGGGCTCTTTTAAGCACTGAGCCACATCCCCGGCCTTTTAAAATATTTTATTTAGAGATAGGGTCTTGCTAAATTGCTTAGGGCTTTGCTAAGTTTGCTGAGGCTGGCTTTGAACTTGGGATCCTCCTGCCTCAGCCTCCTGAGCTACTGAGATTCCAGGCATGAGACACCACAACCACACCACACCCCAGACTTTTTAGCTGCCTGTTTGATACCTGTCTCCACTCTGTTCTTAGCGCCTCTCAAACTAAACGTGTACCAGACCAAAGTCTTGATTTCCAACTTGCCGAATTCCTTCTCCAGCCAGGCATGGTGGTGTAGGCCTGTAATTGCAGCTACTTGGAAGGCTGAGGCAGGAGGATTGCAAGTTTGAGCAGCCTAAGCAATTCAGGAAGACCCTGTCTCAAAATTAAAAAAAGAAAAAAATCCCCTCTATCTGCTGCTCACCTAGCCCTTCCTACTATAGTAAATAGCATAGTTCATTCATCTGTTCATCTGTCTGTCAGTCCATCCATTCATTCATTCATCCATCCATCCAGACGCCCAAGCCAGAAATCTGGGTGACATCATGGTACCTCTCTGCCCTTCCTTGTGTGACTCAAGATAGTCTAGACCACGCAGCAGTGACAAATCAACCGTATACTCTCAGAGATGTAGCACAGTGACATTTCTTGCTTGCCTATGTTACGGGCCAGTGTGGTCAGCAGAGGTGGAGGCAGAGTCCCACTTCACACAGTTTATTCAGGCACCTCCCAAACGGGAACGCTGCCACCCCCATGTGAACTCTGCATGTGACATGCAAGGGTCCTACAGAGAGGGAAGAGAGGTAAAGGCTCTGGAATCCTGTGAGGGGCGTTTTAGAGACTAGTCCATCATTTCTACCCTCTTGCTGTGGCTAAGAACTCGGGATGTGATGATAAGTCACGTGAGATGGGTGAGCACTAACCACCTCTGGCACTCTGGCCAGCCATGTCCAGCTGGTCTGTCTCCAAGCCCTGTCATCCCTGTCTCCACACTGTCCTGTACAGGACTCTTCTCCATCTCTGCGGCCATTGCTCCCTGTCAGACTCCTTCATCCCTCCCCAGGGTGTTAGCGGTGCCTTGACAAGTCTTTCATGTCTGCTTTCAGCTCTTGAAATATATTGTCTTCACCCACTACTGAATGAGATCAAAACCCCTTTGGTAGGCAGAAAAAGGACCCTTGCCACTGTCCAGAGATAGAAGATACATCCTATTCCCTGGAACGGTGTGGATGTGACCTTACATGACAGAGGGATGCAGATTTGCATAGGCAGTTATGTTGAGGGTCTCGAGATGGGGAGATTCTCCCAGGTTGCTTGAGCAGACACAGTGTAAGCACGAAAGTCCTTATAAGTGAAAGAAGAGGGGAGAGTCAGAAAGAGAGAGTTGAGAAGGCTAAGCTTCTGACTTTGAAGACAGGGGAAGGGGACCATAGGCCAAGAAGAGTAGGTGGCCTCTAGAATCTGGAAAAGATAGGAGACAGGACTCTTTGGGGACCTCTAAAAGCACAGCCCTGCTAACACCTTGACTTCAGCACAGTGAGACCCATTTCAGACCTCTTACACCGAGAACTAATAATTTGTGCCATTTGAAGACAGTAAGTTGCTTACAAACTTTTAGCAGTAACAGGAAACTAAGACACCACCATCTGGCGGCATCTGAGCATTTAGCATAACATCCAAAATCATTAGCATGATCTGGCAGACTGTAAGTTCTGTGAAGCAGAGACAGGGTCCTTTCTCTTCACTCCTGTACCATTCTGCAGGGTCTGACTCGTATTTCTTGAGTATGGATCATAAGGGGGAGGGGGAGGGGGAGGGGAACAAGACAGGGAGAAGAGAGAAAAAGAATAAAAGGAGGAGGGAGAGGAGAAAGGAGAAAAGGCATCCTTGAGCTTCCAATCTCGCCAAAACTAAGGTGTGTTGAGACTGGAATGTGAAATGAATGGGAATGTGGAAACAGGTCGCATTTTACCTGAGTGGCAGGAAGATATCTTGCTGTCCTTAGCTAGAGAAACCTAAGGCCCTCTCAAGAGCCCCCTCCTGCTCTCCTCGGCTCCAAGGCTGTGAGCTCCCCATGCTCAAGGATGTCCACTAAACCAGACACTGGGATTAGGACATGGGGTGACCAGGTCTCATTTTAGGTTTACAGTCTACTCCGATGCCACAGGAGCTGCCCTTAGGACTCTGGAGGGGACCCAGGATGGGGACAGAAGAAGGCACCAGGAGCACTTTGAGAGTTGTGCTAGAGGGTCCTTAGCCTTTCCAGGTCATGGGGTGGGGTTGGGTTGGGTGCCTTGTCCAGTGCTCCTTGGAGGGCAGCTCCTGCTTGTCCCAGCCTTCCCTGAGGCACCAGCAAGTCCCTGGGGGAATCTCTGTTCCAGATTTGAGCTCTGGTCACTCAGAGTTGGACGTCCCAAGAGACACAAGGCCCTTGATGGGCACCTCGGGAACGTGAGCCATGGCAGAGGAGGCCAGAACACAAGTCTGGGGCTTCCAGTGCAGATGCCGAGGAAAGACCCCACCCTCCCTGGCTCTGCCCTCCACTGTGAGCTTTGTAGCTTTGTCTGTTTCCTCCAGTCCCGTATCCTGGTGCCTAGAGGGTCCCTGGCACATGGCAGACACTCTATTGGTCATGAGGAGAATGCACTTCTTGCCTGCCACCACCCCTTTACCCACCATTCCGGGAGCCCCTGTCACCCCTCGTGCCACCTACTTGGCTCCTGCATCCCCTCTGCCTCTCAGCCCTCACATCTCTGCTTGCTATCTTGAAGTCGTGTCCTCCACCCTGCTGGCAGCAGCAGCTGGCTATGCCAGGGCCTAATGCTCCGCATAACAGGAACATCTGTTGGCTGGGGTCCCTGGAGTGTGGGCCAGACACGGTCACGCTCCATGGCTGCTTCACGGTCAACCCAAACTGTGGCGGCCAGAGATGTGCTGTTGGGTCTCTTTCAAGGACATAATGTCACAGCCAACCACATGCTGGCTAGATGTCTTGCTGTAGTGGATAGACAGGTATCCCTGACAGTGGCCTATTGCTGGGACCCATGGCTGGCACCCCTCATATGATCCTCAGTGTCTTTGACTTATTGGTGTGCTGACTCAGAGTATTGCAGAGTACTGCATTATTCCCAGCTCCCAAATTCTGACATTCCAAGAGCAGAATGCTATAGGTCAGGGTGTGGATTCTAAAATGGCAGGGTCTGCATTCTGGGAGAAGAGGTCTTCTACATCCAGAAGCTATAGATATCTCCTGGTCCTAACAGCACCCAATAGTGTGGACCCTGACAGAGACCATGGCCTCATGAGGCCTGCCCCTGCCTGGCACCTGACTAAAACAGTGAAATTGATGCTAATGACAACAGTGCGTCTGCATAGAGGGAGCCTGGTGCTATTTGGAGAACTTTCCATGGAGGAACTCATTAGTGCTCCTAGCAGCCCTGTGAGGTGGAGTGCAGAGGTCACTTGCTTTCCTGCTGTGATGTGGGAGCCATCTCCATGGCCCATGGTCTCTCTGCAAACCAGGCTCCTTTCCCGAAGCTACTCTGCAGTCTGACGTGCTGTGCTTTGGCCACCCCACTGCACCTCTGCACGCTGTCTAACTGCGTGCGTCTTTGTGTGTACTTCGTTGGCTTACCCCATAGATACCAGTGAGGGTCCCCGGGCTTTGCTCCTCCATGATCTTCTCACTTGACATCCTTTTCTCATCATTTCCCTTATGCTGGAGTTAAGGATGGCAGGGGGACTGTGGGACTCTGTTGAAGAATTGGGATGCTAAGAGCACGGAAAGCTTTTAACTGCTCGTAGGGTGGGTGTGACCCAGTCGGATACTCATTTTGAAAAACAGTCATAGCTGTGTGGGGTTGATGGAGATTCAAGAGGAGGCAGTAACGGTGGTCCCAGGGAAGAGTAAAGGATTCCACGATCATCTGGAGGGAAATCCAGCAGGATTCGACATGGAGCACAGAGGAGGAGAGAGAACAAGGTGGGGTGTGGCTTCCTATACTTCTGGGGCTGGGAGAGATGAGGGTTTAGTGGGTGATGCTGAGTAGAGGCAAGAACTGCTTCGTCTGCTTCTGATTGGTCTTGGGTCCCCCAAGGTGGGAATGTCCAGCAAGGACTGGCCCTAGGGGAGTGGCTGGAAACAGAGGGCTGGGCATATCAAGTACCCGAGTGGGGGGAGCTCATTCCGGGTGCGTGGCAGGTGGCCCAGGGCAGGGCAGCTGGCAAAGGGCTGAAATCGTCCTTTGAATTCGGCAGCAAAGAGGTCAGCATTGACATTGGTGAGATCAGTTCAGTATAGAGGAGGGACAGAGGTGATAAACAGAAGACTGGCTGTGGCTGGAAGGATAGAGTACAGCAGAGAGGGCAGGGGGCCTCTGAGCTCCCCAAATTCAAAAATCTGGCTCTTCTTCCTCGCAACTCATGTCCAGGGAGTCGCCAGATCCTCAGGATTCCTAGGCACTTCTCAGTGCATCCTTGCCATCCTCTCCGTCAGCCTGACCCCGTGACACCAGGCTGGCCTCCCCCATGGTCCCTGCCTCCTTCATCTCATCCCACTCCAAGACTCCAAGTCCTTTCCCAGTTCCAGCCGTGGCACACGCAGCCTCCTGCCTGGATGGCCTTCCCTTCTCATCTGATCAATCTCTGCTCCTCCTCCAAGGGCCAGCTGGGGGCCAACCGTGGGCTCCATCCAGGCCTGCCCTGCGAGGCAGGTGGGGGCCAGGCAGCAGCCTCAGACCAGCCACTTCCGGCCCCCAACCCTGGGGTGAGCGACCACTGACCACCACTGAGGAGGTAGAGCTGAGGCCAGACCACACGGAGCTGGCCCTGCAGAAGAGGCTACTGCCAAGGCAGGACATCTGGAGCAGGTCGTGTGGGAGGGGCTGCTGGGTGCCCCTTTCTGAAGGGCCCTGCCCTAGCCTGGTGATTTTCTCTTCCCCACAACCCTACAGGACTCAGGGGCTGTGGGCCAGGTAACATCAGGTGAGGCCCCCTTTCTGCCTCAGGACCACCTGCAGAGAGGCTCATGCCTCACCCCCTCTTTGAGAGGCTTTTCAGGTGAAGGCCTGGCCTTCCCTCAGACAGGAAGTCCACTTTCCTCTTCAGCTGCTCCCACCTGCTCCGCATGAGCCTGGCTTGTGAGCGGTCCACCCTGCCTCTGTGTGGAGGGTGGTGGGAGAATACAGGTGTGAGCATCCAAGTGTGGCGTGTATGCTGTACGTGTGGGCATCCACAGTGTAGCGTGTGTTGTGGGATGTGTGCATGCACGTGTTTGTGACTGGTTCTGTGTGGTGTGGTGTGTGTGCACTAACGTGGTATTTGTGTGAGATTATGGGCGTGTGTGCATGTGTGCGTGCGTGTGTGTGTGTGTGTGTGTAGACCCATGCTCACCATGGCTCTCTTCCCCCAGGCTGCCCTGGCATGTGGGACAATATAACCTGCTGGAAGCCGGCCCATGTAGGGGAGATGGTCCTCGTTAGCTGCCCCGATGTCTTCCGGATCTTCAACCCGGACCAAGGTGGGTAGAGCCCAGTCTTTAGGCCACACTGATCTAACCTGCTCCCTGGGCTCAGCCCAGGCTCCCAAAGACAAGCACTAAGGACTGGCTCCCTGTGAACAGATGGTCTTTGCTCCAGAGCACTTGTAGGGGTGCACAAGCCTTCCTTCAACATGGCACGCAGTCCTCAGTGCACACCTGGGTGTGCCCTGGTGTGGGGTTGATACCAGCTCTGTCTCTCACCCTCCTAAGGACCTTGAGCAAAGCAGTTCACTCCTCCCAGCTAAGGCCCTGGTCTGCCAGGTGAGAATGTGGCATGGTGGCTCCCTCATGGGGTGTCTCTGAGGATAAAGTGAGGATGATCATGCATGTGGGTCATCGTGTAGTGCAGGACTTGGCACATCTTGAATGTTCAGTGGTCAGTGGTAGCTGATGTTGTCATTGCTGTCACTCACACAGCCACAGAGATCCTCAGAGGCCCAGAGGAATGCATGGACAGGGAACCCAGCAGTTAGACACCCTCAGGCAGAGTGGGAGTGTGAAGGGTGCAGTTGGGCTCATGACGCTCACCCACATCCACACTCATGGACCACTTGATGTGGGCATGGTGCCCAGGCCTCACAGCAGGCAGGCCCTCACTGCCCTTAGGTAGCTATGAGGGCTCAGGAGAAGAGAAGCTGGGGGTCCTGGCCTCCAGGAGCTCCTGGATTGCCTAGGAGAGGACACTATCCACAGTGGAAACAGTGTAGTCTGTAACGTATGGACGCTGGTTCTGGGGTGAGTGTATGATGGCACCCTTCCTGCCAGGGAGCGTTGGCTGAGTGGGGGTCACAAGGACTCAATTTTGGGCATGTCTGAGTTCGAGATCTCTGGGGGCCATTGAAATTCTGTGGAGAGTTCTGGGGGCCCCAGATTGATTTAGGAGCCTGTGGGATAGACATGGTGGCTGAGCTCTGTGATGCAGGACACAAAGATATGGGGCGGGGTGGTGGGGCAAGACAAAGTCCAAATGGCTCCGGAGGCTAAGGCAGGAGGATCGCCAGTTCAAAGCCAGCTTCAGCAACTTAGCAAGGCTCTAAGCAACTTAGCTGGGGATGAAGCTCAGTAGTTGAGCGTTCAATCTCTGGTATCAGAAAAAAAAATATATATATATATATATTTTTTTTTTACTTTATATATATATATAAAGTAAACTCTAAATGGCTGCATCTCCACTGGGGGGTTCCTCTTCTGAGAGGTAAAAGGCAAATTCACTTTCAAAAAGGCAAATTCACTTTCAAACCTCACGTTCCAGCAATATCATAAAGCAAGGGATTTGCAGGAGGTGGCCGAGAGAGGTAGTGACACATGTTGGAGTCCCAGGTCCCATCTCTGGCTCCCATTCCAAGAAGGTGGAGCCTGTCTCCCACACTCCCCACCTTGTTTTGTCCACATCCCTCACACCTCCAGACCTCTGCCAGCCCAGAAGGAGGGTGGCAACTGAACTCCCCACCCCAAGGGCTTGGGGACTTTGAGTGAGTGACCCAGAACAGGCTAGAGAGTGAATTCTGGCCGAGGAGACTGGCAGGGAAGTGCTGGAGCGAGGAGCACAGTGAATGGAGGGCTGTGAGGCACAGTGACAGCCTGTGATTCAGCCCCGTTCCTCATTCATTCCTCTAGAAACCAACTTAGTCACTTCCCTCATGAATGTATGGCTCTCATTCAGTCATTTATTTAAAGTTTACTGAACATCTTCTCTGGGTCAGATTCCATGCCAAGAATGCTTCTTGCCACAAAAGGCAAAAAGATTCTGCAGTCAAGTGAGATTTCCTGGAGATGCACATCCCTCCAGCTTCCCTCCCTCAGCAGCAGGCGGGCGGTGAGGTGACACCCCATTCCTAATGGTTCATTAAGGCGGGGACTTCAGCACCTCTGTTCACAGGCTTTGTTGGTGGGCTTGCCTTTCCACTTAGACGTGTGGGTTGGATGTCTCCTTTGCTTTCTCAGCTCTCAGGAAACTCCAGGGGTAGTGCAGCCGTGCAGGACCTTGGAGATGTTGGAGGTGTGGGAGTTCCACCCTCTCTCCTCCTCCCAGATGCCTCTGTGCATTTCTGTTCTAGAGGTGGAGGTCGAAGTCTCTCATGCCTGATGGTGCCCAGCGTGTAGTCCTGCTTTCTGCGCCCCCTGCAGAACTCTCTCCGAAGTTTGGGGGTGGGGAGGAGGAGGAAGTGGTCAGTGAGAGCAGACCCCCCACTGCACACCCCTGCTTACCTCTGCATTTTCTCTCTTTCTCTCTCTCTCTCTCTCTCTCTTTCTGTTGCAGTCTGGGAGACGGAAACCATCGGTAAGAGGAACCTTGGTGAGGACAGACCGCTGTCCATCTGTCCATCTCTGTATGTAGCAGGAGCCTAGCCTCAGGAGATCCCAGGCTCTGACTGCCGGGATCAGCATTTGGTTGGGTGGAATGGCAGGCTCTTCAGGGACCAGGTTCTTCTCTCCTTCTCCCTTCCCCACACCTCTGTTCAGCCACCCTGAAGGTGAGAGCAATGGAGGACACAGCCTTTGGCTTCCAGGCCATCATGAGCTTGTTTGGAAAGACAAGACTCACCAATGGAGGAGTCAGAAAGCAAGCCCATGTGTGTGCATAGGCATGTGCGCATGCACACGCAGGCCTGACCTGTGAGTGAGTCCGTACAGATGCTCACATCCCCAGTTGCTGAGAAGGTGGAATGTACGGGAAGCCAGAGAATAGAAGAGAGCTGATGATGCAGCATATGGGCAGAGCAGTGAGGTCATGGGAGGCTTTCTGGAGGAGGTGGCATGTCAGCTTGGAAACTGGATTTTTGAGAAATGGCGATGCAATGTGGGTCCATTGCTAGGCTAGCATGGGATTTGGGCATAGGAGAGTATGGGAAGGGGAATAAAGAGTAAAGAAAGAAGGATAAAATTCTGGGGATGAAGTCTTTGAAGTTTTGGGTTCCCTTTGATGAAGAGTGGGTCTGGAGACCAAGATGAGCACCAAAGGAACCCCAAGTCCTAGACCCCTGTTGCTGTTCTTTGCTGTTTTCCATTCCTTCCCCTTCCTCTCTACTCGGCAGAAGGCCCTCCCGCCCTCCTGACAGTGCCTATTTCCTGTTTCCTGGGGGGTGGGGTGGGTGGTTGAGTCATACATCATCCTTAGCATCCAAGAAATGCAACCCAAGGAGATGGGTGTCAGAAGGTGCTGTGAGTCAGAAGGGTGTGCAGCCACTGTGTGTGAGGCTGTCTGGTGACCCTGTCCCCAGGCCCTCCAGACCCAGGCACATCAGGGAAAGTAAGCAGTGGTAACGCATCAAGTTGATAAACCAGGCATTTTGACACATGCCCACATCTGTGTTTTACAGGAGAGTTTGATTTTGCTGGCAGTAACTCCTTGGGTCTCTCAGGTAAGGGACAGGCTGGGACCCACCATGGACTGGCTGACCGGAGGGCGTCTGCTGACATGGGAGCTTTGAGAGCCCCATTGCAGGCTGAGCTCTGCCCTCTGTGGCTTTGAGATCTGAGACTGGTTGGTAACTTTCGAGGTACAGGTACAGCTTGTCTCCGTGGCAAATGGCAGTTAGGTGCAAAGGCAGAACATGGTACCTACAATTTCATAGGAGCTGGAGATCTCTTGAAGCCCCTATGTGGATTCTAAGCAAAGAACCCCTGTTTTATATGGTTCCTAATAGTTCTGAACTCCGATACATAGGCTAGAGGTTTTCAAACCAAATTTAAACTTGCACATCACAGTCCTCTCCTGGGCTTATTAAAACACAGATTCAAGGGCTTCACCCTCAGAGTCTTCTGATTTCCTCGGCCTTGGCCTCAGGATGAACATGCGCATTGCTAGCCGGATGCCCAGGTCTTCTATGGTCTAATATGGGCAGACACTCATTCAGGAACCTCTGCCCTAAAATTCCGGGCTTCTATGAAACTGCTGGGGCAAAGCAGCCTGGTGATGTGGGCGCAGTCGCTGCAGGATTCTGACAATCTGGAGAACGCTCTTCCGGAGATTTCTATCAGAACAATATTCAAGGAACAGTTCTGGAACAAAAAGGTTTATACTTTTCTGTGCCTACATTAGGCTATAAAAAGAAAAAGAAAGAAAGAAAGAAAAGAAAAGAGAGGAAATGGCTTTTCTCTCCAGGACAGTTTTATAAAAAAAAAAATTGTTTTTCAAAACAACTTCCCTTTCCTCTTCTCACCACCTTGAGAAGGGCAGAATAGGGAGGAGGTGAAGCCCTGATGGGGGAGGGGCTTGGGCAAGACGCTGCCTCCCCTGGGACAGTCAGACTTTCTGAAGAAGTATTTAGAGGGACTTGGAAGGAGATTGCCAGAGATTGCCAGGGGCAGCCTGAGCAGATTTTCTGGAAGGAGGAGCAGCTTGGCACCACACTGTGGGATTGAAGTGAGCTCTTTGGCTTTGCCCCAGCTTGTCCACAGAACTCAGCACTGGAGAAATGATAGAGGTGACAGAGACCAGACTCTCCCTCCCCGCTGCTGGGCAGAACTCTCCTTCCCTGCAGGCCCATGTCTCCAAGTCCCAGGAAAGATGTTTCTGACTCTCCTAGGTGAAGAGAACTGGCCTTCTATCTTCCAGGTCAACCAGCAAGGATGTGGGCTGGAAGAGAAAGAGTCTCTCCTCTTGGCCTCTGCATCCTGCCATGTGTCTCCCTGAACCACTGCCCACCCGCCTTGGTGGCCTGGGTCACAGAGGGGAAAATTCTATCCAGCAATATGTGCCCTGTGCCCCTTGTCACTGAGTCCTATGAGGGGAAGAACCATCCCCATGTGTCCTAAGAGGCCAGGTAACTCCCAAGAAGCCATTCTGAGGACTGACGTCTCTCCGGGGCCACATCGAGGTGTTCGCTGGAGGAAAGGGGACTGCTTACCTCCCCTAATCATTTGTGGCTGTTCCTTACAGACCATCTGGTGATGGGAGAGAGAAATGAACCAAGCAACCATGGGAGGCAAAAAAACAGCCCAACGAATAGTGAAAACCAGGCTGAATGCTTTTTTGTAGCTGGCAAATGGCTCAATGGCTGTGTCTTACCCTGGCCTCCCCTGGGTATCGCACAAGATGGCCTTTTAAGGCCATCAGAAGAAAAACTAAAGTACATTAGTAACAGGAAATAGACCAGCAAACCCTGAAAGGCAAAACTTAACCAAAAACCAAATTGGAGTATATGTCTTAAAAAAGGTCCTAACCTAGTTCAGTGTCCTTGTTAATTAAGCAAGGTGTCTCATTGGTGCAGAATGTCAGCTGCTAGGGTAAAGTTCACCTGTAGAGTGGGCTCAAGACACACCTTTGGTCACCTGAGGCAATTCCTGGACACACTCAGATGTCCTGCTGAGAATCCCTGGGGCTGCAGGGACTGGAATCTGCATTTGTGATCAGTCTCAGGATGGTTCTCCTACACATGGACCTTTGAGAAGCATTGATCCAGAGCCTTGAGCATTTCCTGGCAGGTATTTGGGAATATTCCAGAAGGAGAACTGCAGGGCTGCTGGACTCACAGGCTCAGTCCCCTTACCCCTGGCTAAGAGATGGCTTGCCCCAGCCCCATGGTTCTTAGTAAAGACTGAGCTACAGGCCATCAGCTGTCACTGACTCCTTGGACCTCTGTCCCATGTCTTCCAGCGGACACACGGGTTTCTGGTTCCTACTTAAGCAGTAATGTTTGCATCTGCATCTCGGGGCTCTCTGAAGTCATTCTGTGCCTCACTGAGTGTTCTCTTCTCTGCAGACATGGGTGTGGTGAGCCGGAACTGCACGGAGTATGGCTGGTCGGAGCCCTTCCCTCATTACTTCGACGCTTGTGGCTTTGACGACTATGACACTGAGACTGGGGACCAGGTGAGTGTCTGTGCCCTGTTCCCCAGAAGTGGTGGGACAGCGGAGGAGACAGGTCTCTAGATGACATTCATGAGCACCTACTGTGTATCCAAGCCAGCTGCTGTGGTGGAGAAGCAGCTGTCATGCTGCCTTATCCTCCAGCCCCCACCTCCTGTCCCTTCTGGGGACACTGTCTTGCCTAGGATCCAGAACCTGAGGAATTAATTCTGGGCCTCACATGGGGGCTCCCCCTCCTACCTCCCACATCTAACTAAAGGATGCTGTCTATACTGACTGGTTAGTGCTCTTCCTTTGAGCAGATGCTGGGGATGGAACCCAGGGCCTGGTGCATGCTGGGTAAGGGCTCCATCTCTGCACCACACCCCCAGCCACATCTGCAGAAGGTAACCCTGCAGAGTGGAGCAAGCAGCTTAGGAGGGAGTAGGGGAGTGGAGGTAAGATCCTAGGAGAGACAGGGAGAAGCTAGACCCAGAGGGTGCAGGTCTGGGGGTGGGGGTGGGAGGGCCTGCCCCATGTGGATCTCTGCATATCCTGTGTCCTGCTCTAGGATTATTACTACCTGTCGGTGAAGGCCCTCTACACTGTTGGCTACAGCACCTCCCTCGTCACGCTCACCACTGCCATGGTCATCCTGTGTCGCTTCCGGTGAGACTCCAGTGACACTGGAGCCCACACAACCCACCTCTGCTGAGAGTAGTCCCCTCTTTGTGGATGTCAGCCCTCACCCCTGGGGTAGCAGATGGGAAACCTGACCCCAGAGAGGGCAGCCTACTTGATCAGGGCCACACAGCCAGGCAGAAGCTGGGCAAGAGACCTGCATTGCTCACTTTCATCTTCCTAGTCTAGATAGAGAGGCCACAGGAGGGAGAAGGGGCACAGGTTACAGGGGCCTGGAAGCCAGGATCAGAGAGGTGGGTAGAAGCTGGTAGACTCGGTGGCAGCCCCCTCTGAGACAATGGCAAGAGCAGGTCCAGGGCAGAGCCCAGGCTGGAGGGTGTGAGTGCTTTGGGGTTGCTTGCTTGGGGTCAAGTCCTCCTCCCCTGGCCTGCTCCTGCAGGAAGCTGCACTGCACCCGAAACTTCATCCACATGAACCTGTTTGTGTCCTTCATGCTGAGGGCAATTTCTGTCTTCATCAAAGACTGGATCCTCTATGCCGAGCAGGACAGCAACCACTGCTTCATCTCCACTGTGAGTGAGCTCAGAGGGCCCGAGGCCACTGCTGCCAGGAAGTCCCCCTCCCCGCACCGCCTGGGACTTGTTTCTCAGCCTGAGGCCCTCGAGTGTGTTCCTGGGGTGAAGGCGTTGTCCCCCATTCACTTGGAAGCCCAGGAATCAACATGTCACTAGTGTCACTTCTGGCCAAATTGTCTTCAGTCCCTCAGAGTACTTGAGGAGGGTCAGCCGACTCTGGAGGCAACTGAGGCTCCCAGAGGGCTGGTGTGGGCCCTGGTCCCTTAACCAGCTGAGCCAGAGCCCACGTGCTGGTTTTCTAGGGGTCTTTCCATGTGTCTCCTCATGCCCCCCGGTATTTGGAGGAGGCGCCAGGTGGGAAGAATGGTCTGGAGTCCAGCCCTTGACTGAGAGGGCTCACTTGAAGGTTTTCAGTGAGAAGGGATCTCTGGGGCCAGGGTGAGCATTCCCTCCATCTGGGAGGGATCCAGGTCCCTGTTTTACCAGGAGCTCCCTGTGGGGGACCTCTGGCTACTTCTCCCTGCTCATCTTCCCTGTGGGAGCTGAAGAGGGGGCAGGTGGGCCTGGTGGGCTCCACGCCTGTCTACCTGTCCCTCTCCTGCCAGCGCAGGCCTTTTGGACTGAGACCCATAGGATGCTGCAGATCTCAGCACCACAGTTCAGGAGTGTTGACTGTCCCGGATCCTGGGCGTGTTTGGGCCCTACCCAGCATAACTAGAGCTGAAGGTCCTCAGGACTCCCCTGGGCTTTAGGGGTTCGCCTGGGGTCAGGAGAGGGAGTACGACCTTCCTCGCCTGGTGGCTGTCCCTGTAGGTGGCATGCAAGGCTGTCATGGTTTTCTTCCACTACTGTGTTGTGTCCAACTACTTCTGGCTGTTCATCGAGGGCTTGTACCTCTTCACGCTGCTGGTGGAGACCTTCTTCCCTGAGAGGAGATACTTCTACTGGTACACCATCATTGGCTGGGGTAGGTCCCTGGCTGGGCCTGCACGCACTCGGGCCTCCTAGTCGGGTGTGACCTTGGTACTGCCCCAGGCAGGCGCTGACTGCTCATGCTTGGACCCCGCCTTTCTCTTCCTGCCTGTGGGAAATTCCCTGTCTGAGGGAGAAGTACTGCCCAGGCGTCCTCCTGAGAGACAAGGTGGTCTGAGGTCTGGGGGAGATGTTGCCCTCCCAGGAAGCCTGGGTGTGAGGGACAGTAAGAGTCCCCAGGAACTCCAAGTGTGAGGGGTGTGGTGGCCTCTGGGAGCCCCAAGTCTGAGGGAACAGTGGACATGCTGGTTTTCCTCTATTAGGGGCCTCTTTTTCTTGTTCTCCTAGGGACCCCAACTGTGTGTGTGACCGTGTGGGCTACACTGAGGATCTACTTCGATAACACAGGGTGAGTACATGCCCAAGAGTCAGGGCCAGAACAGAATAGATTCCTACAGATGGGTTCTCAGTGGCTGTCGACTTTCTCAGCAAACCATCCAACACTGGGCCCAGACTGAAGCCCAGCGCCAGAGGCCACCTGAGCCCAGACCCCACGCAGGTCTGGGAGCCAGCAGCCCAGGAAGAGAATAGGAAAGGTTTCTGAACCCTGTTTGCTCTGGGCCCAGTTCTGGGCCCTCCCTTTGGGGAGGGTAGGAAGATGGTGATGGTGAGCTTATGCCTCAAGAGCTCTGGGTCTAAAAGGGACACAGGGACCTTTCCCAGGAGCCCACTGGTGACCACGACTCTTTGACCCCAAACCCTGTCTTGACAGGGATGCAGAGGGAAAGAGCAAGGCTCAAAAGAAGGGCATTCCTATAACCAGGGCCTGGCTTCTGCAACTTCTCCTTCTGGCTGACCCCTCTTCAGGAGCTCCAGGGGAAGAAAGGACCAGACCCTCAGCTAGCCAGGGCAGTGTCCTGTAGGCATCTGGGCTCACCCCTGGATGTGATTTCTCTTCTCTCTGTCTGCCCATCTTTCAGCTGCTGGGATATGAATGACAGCACAGCTCTGTGGTGGGTGATCAAAGGCCCTGTGGTTGGCTCGATAATGGTGAGTGTCCTTGGGACAAAGAGGAAGAGAAGAGACAGGGCCTGGGCGGAATGGCACATGAACAAGAAGGGGACATGAAAGAGTCACTGAACAAACTGGCCTTCTTCTTTGTTGTGACTGTATTATATTCCATAGCACAGACACACAAATTATTTAGCTGTTCCCCTAGGGGTGGATGTGTATCTTACTACGTTTTCTTCATTATGAAAGATGCTACTAGAATAGTTTTGTGCATAATTTTAAACATTTGCAAATATTTCTTTAGAATACATCTCTAAACATGGGAGGAATAGGTCAAAAAGGGTATACATCTAAAATTTTTAGGTCCCAAATTGTTTTGCAAAATTCCTTTAGCAATTCACACTTCCTCTGGAAGGGTGGTGCATTTCCCCAATATCAATCGTCTAAATTTTTACATATTCTTATGGAGGATAATAGTAATTTCACAAACATTTCTCCATATTGTTAGCTAATTGACCAGTTTTTCTGAACATTTAATCATATTTTTTTTCAATTCTGAATATTCCCATCTATCTCTTTTGCCCAGTTTTCTATCAGATTATATTTATTACAGTGAAGGATAATAACCCTTCATTTGTTATATGTATTGTGTTTCTAAGACAGCATAGCTGTTCTGCAGTGGAATCCCCCGGCTTTATAAATTCTGAGCCCTACTTCTTGTTTATAGAGTTCTTTCCTAACCTAAGATATAAAAATACGCCTCTTCCTTGTTTCGTAATACTTTTGTGAATTGTACTGTTATGTATACACCTTTAATCCAGCTGAAATTTAATTTTTTGTCTGGCCTGAAATGATATTTAATTTTATCTTTCTAATGGATGTACATTCCACATTCTCAATTCTTTTTATTGCATCCTTTTTATTGAAATGTTATTTTTGGATCCAGACTTTCACTTTTATGCTGCTAATCTATTTGTCTATTCCCTAGGCAGATTCCCCATTTTCCTAGTTATTGAGACCTTGTAGCATGCTTTGGCATTTGATGTGCAGATTTCTCCTCTTATTTTGTTTTTCTTCAAAAATTCCTTGCCCATTTACTCTTCAGGTGGACTTTTGAATATCCTTGTCAAGTTGCAAAATTGTAAAATAAAAAAAAAGTATGTTTGAGATCGTGTAGGAATCATACTGAATTTATAGGCTAATTTGGAGAACTGGTTTGCTTAAATGGTGGAGTCTTTCTCTCCAAGAGTGTGACATGATTCTCCACCTATTCAGTCCTTGTTACAGAGTTATTCTGGTAAACTTTTTTAGATTTCTTTCTTGTTGTAATGTTCACCTCTAAGGTGTTTCCCATTTGGGCCTTTTATTGGATCTAGGAATCATTCTTTCTTTCTACTTTCTGATGGGTTACTGGTGGAGTGTAGGGAAGCTCTTGTCTTTTGTGCATTTTTTTTTTAGTTACATTTATGAACTCTTTTATTAGTTCTTGTCCCTTTTCTGTTGGTTCACGTGAATTTTCTAGGTAGAAATTACATGATCTGCAAATGAAAATAGTCTTTGTCCTTCTTTTTCAGTATGTGTCCCTTTTATTCCTTGTTTCTGTACAGGGTGATGTTTTCTCTAGCTTTTGGCAATTACCCTGCATGGAACTGGAGAAGTTTCTCTTCCTGGCTTGTTTTAGTATGAATATCTTGTTTTAATATCTCAAGCATGGATATTGAATTTTATCAAATGCATTTTGGAGATATTGAAGTGATCACAATCTAACTTCGTTATGAACAAGGAATATATATTTGTGCCTTTCTTTGAACATATGTGAATATTTCTTCAGAGTAAATCTCTAGGAGAGAATTCCTGGGACAAAGATATGTGCATTGTACATTTTCATAGATAGCAAAAATTGCCCTCTATGAGCAAGGTATCATTTCTGATATTTCCCCTATCTTTGCTGATGTTTCTGTGACCAACTCATTCACCAGTCTTTAGGGATTTAATGGAAGCTTATTGCAATCTGTTGTCATAACAAATATTAGGTTTATTTTTGCATTTCTAGTTTGAAACCTTTGTGGTCATGATCAGTTTGTTCGTTGAATACACTGCTAAATTCTCTTTATTAATATTTGTTTAAACTTTTTGCCTTGCTCTCTGTGGTCTTCTATGTCTATGTGCCTGTGAAAGTGTTTTCTGTATTCGCCTGGCTTTTGTAGCAGGATTTTGTTAACTTCGTAGGTAATCTATGAGGTTTTATTTGCTTTAAAACAATAAAATAGCATGTCAATTACATGCTCCTTAGAAGTTCATAAAAATCATCTGGGCCTAATGTCTTTGATTGCAGACACCTTGACTACTTTTTAAATTTCTTCTGAGATGATTACTCAGATTTCTCTACCTCTTCTTGAGTTGTGTTTGTTAATTTTTATTTTCCCATTTTGTTGGGTATTCTCTCACGATTTAAAATATTCTGCCCATCTTGTCTTGTCCTGTTTCTCACGCCTAAATTGGTCTAACTGTAGTTTCTCCTTTTGGATTGATGAACACATGCAGTTAGAGGTGTTTGCTGAGCTAATTCCAGGCACTGATTAGACAGCAGGCATGGAGCAGAGAACAAGGTGGACAGAGTGTGGTGTGTGCTTCGTCATTCCAGTTGATCTATAAAAACAAAGAAGACAAAAACAAAAATAAATTGTCATTTTTGTAGATCAAATCTCCTATTTTTTTTTCTATTTTCTTTCTTATGTCTTTTGCCTATATAAAATTCCTTCTTCTATAAGTTCCATTTGAGGTAATCTTTTCTTAGTTTTTTTTTTTTTTTGATTTGAAGGCCTAATTAGTTTTCAGTAATTATGATTTTTTTTTTAAATAGACTAACTTGAGGCTCTCTGTTTTTTCTTCCAAGGCTGCTTTGGCTATCTCCAAGACATCCCTGAACAGTTCTCATTTATTTATTTGCTCTCCTTCCTCCTCCTTTCTCACATACACACAGCTTCCCACTTTGTTTAGAAAGCATCTGTCAAAGATCTTTATCTGATGGCAAATACTGCTATTGCTGTTCCCAGGCAGTCCTGTAATTAGCAAGGCTTGTGGCCACACAGATTCCCCATATTCCATGACGCTCATCTTGGAGTTTTACCAGGGAAGAGCGCTCACCTCTGCAGTTGACTCTTCTCTCTTAAGTTGTAGCTTTCCCACCAGCCTGGTCCTACTTTCTTTTTCTCTTCTAGAGATGACTCATTTTCTCCACTTACTCATGATACTCTTCCCTATTTTCCGGGACTCCTATGGAATTCTGTTTCTCACATCTCTTCTTCCAATACAGTGATACTGTGGTGGGTAGGAGCTACATTAGCGCTCTCCTACCGCCATCTTGGATTAGAAGTCTAGAGGGGATCTCGACTAGCTGGGGAAGGTACCCGTGGGGAACAGGAGCCTTTACAGGGGCAGGAGTGCACTAAGTCTTTGCCCAGAGTCATGTCTGTCTGCCTTTTCTTTGGCCCTCAGGTTAACTTTGTGCTTTTCATCGGCATCATCGTCATCCTGGTGCAGAAGCTGCAATCTCCAGACATGGGAGGCAACGAGTCCAGCATCTACTTGTAAGTACCACCATGTGGATGCCACGGCCATTTGCAACAGCCACACAGGCCCGGCGCTCAGGTCACCAGCAGGAGAAGGCTTGGGCTTTGCTGATAGGGTTATATGATAATGGGCATTGGCAAAATTTCTTCCTGAATGAAATATAGCCTTTAAAACATAGTTGTCCTCCCTCCTGGGCTTCAGCCAACCCAGGAGCTCCTAACTTGCATGCCATTACACATAAGGAAAAAAAAAAAAGAGAGTGACAGAACCTATGTGACACTAGAAAAATCAAAGTGGAGAACACCAGATTCCCTAAGGTAGTTCAGGACTTGGTTGTTCAGAAGCTGGGTTTCCCGTGGGGATGCTGGTTCTGTGGGAAACCTGTGAGCGCATTGGATAGGCCCAACCCCCAGGACAACATGTAGAACTTGCTCAGCGTGCCTGGTGACACAGGTGGTCATTCTCACTGGCCTGGGTGTGGGAAGGGGGGTTCTTTCTCTCAGGGCAGCTCTGCCTCTGCATCTCCCTGATCCTTCTTCCTCAGTTCCCTCCTTCCTGAGAAGAGGAACGTCTGATTGCTTTCTGTGTTTGGGGTTCACGAACTACCTCTTTCCATTGAGTCCAAGACTTGCTCTACTTTCATGGCCGTTTGGCTTCCTACAGCTATTTTTGTGTCATGTCCCTGAGAGCATCTTCCCGCTGGCTCTCCCAGCCTTGCTCTATCTGAACTCAGACTCGGCATCTGCCCCCTCACCCTTCTGGCCTTGTGAATGGAGCGGGACCAGCTGGGGCTCTGAGGTGGGTGGGTGGGTGGGGCATTTCCATGCTGAAGAGAAAGGTTGGTGATCCCCTGCGGTTGACTGGGGGACACAGTTGAGGCCAAGAGTGTTGCTTCCTCAGTTCCTTTCAAAAAGAGCAGGTTAGAAAGAGCTGCGGCCATCATTGGTCCTACCTTCACCAGAGACCCCAGCCTCAGATCACAACCTTGACCCCGCACAGGGGAAAGAGAGGAGCAGGGAGGGCTCAGCAGGGGGCTCCATAGCACCCGCATTCTCCTGGAGAGAGGCAGAGGGAGGGACTGCTCAGAGGCCAAGTCCCAGATCCTTCTTGAAGGTTCCTTGGGGGCTTCGTGGGAGGCTTGTTCTTGGCTTGTGTGTCTATCCACCCTGGTATTTCACCTTGGAGAAGCCCTTTCCATGGGGGCTGGGGACTAGCCCAGGGCCTGGGTGATTTACCATATTTTCTTTGCCGGTATGATGATCACATCACATTGGAAAAGAAACTTTTATTTTCCTGTCCATTTACTGTCAGTTTTTTTTATAAGCTTTTGCCAGCTCTTACTTACATGTGTCTATTATATAGTGGAAAATTATTCATTGATAAAAGCCATAAAGTCTGCTAGGGCCAGCCCTCTGCCACTACCCAACCTGCCCTAGAGACATCCTTCCGACTTTTATCTTAGGAGTCTCAAAATAGGGCCCTGCTCCTCCCCTCACCTCCCTGTGGTGTTGGAAACCATGCCCTTGTGTGGCCTCAGTTTCTCCTGCTTGGTTGGGAATTGGTTCACCTACTAACATTTACGTCTGGTATTTGAAACCCAAAGTAGCTGGGCCGGTAGTTAAGTTAGCTTCATTCCCATTTGAGCAAGAGCAGCTTCATCACTTCCCCTTTCTGGTAGGATCTGTTTCTTCTTCTAAGGCCCCTGGGACCTCTTCTTTGCAGGCCAGGGGTGGGGGTCCTTCCAGCTTCCCCTCACTCTGCCCGTGCAGGGATACCCACAGAGGCTGCTTGGTTCCAGCTGCTCAGCCTAAGCAAGGATGCTCCAAACCCTGGCTGACTCAGACATCCTGCCCCAGGCAACAAGAGCCCCCAGGGTCAGATGGGAAAGAATCGTGGGCCTGGGTTTCAAATTGTCCACACTGTAGGCGCTGTGGAGCCCTGTCCTAGCACAAATGCATAGGTGAGAACCACTTGTCATTAGCACACGGCTTATCCATTTAAGTGTTGATCCAAGACATTTGAAGAGACAGCTAGTTGGTTTCCTTCTCTAAAAGCATTTCCTTGCCTACTCAATAAATCCTTTTTTTAGAGAAAGCCAAACCTCTGCTAGTTTCAAGCCCGGAAGATGAAAACCTCAGGGCTGTGAACCAGGTGGGTGGGCTGATGGTAGACAAGGAATCTGTTTGATCCCATTGACATCAGCCACGTGTTGGAGTGTTCCCAGGGTCGAGGACACCCTTTCCATGAACATGAGCAATAACCCAGTGACAATGCTGCTAAGAACTGCAGAGCACTTAAAGCACTTGCAGGTTGGCCTGTGCACATTTCATGCTCACAAACACCCAGCGCATCTGGCGGGCTAGGTAAGCAATTCCCCACCTTAGAGCTGAGGGGATTAGTTCCCAGTGCGATGAGTCCTGCAGGATAGAGCCAAGGTGTAGCTACAGTGCAGGGGGTGGGGGGCGTTCCTCCAGGCTATTCTTATCCTTGATTGGCAGCCGGCAGGTGGTGTCCAACTAACTGATAGAATGAGGTTTCCTGGATGAAGTGGCTCCTAATGGGCTCCAGCCTTGCGTAAAACTGTCCCCAGCCTAGAGGGTGTGGAAGAGGGGCTGGCTGTGAGCAGGGAGGTGTGTGCATGGGGAGGAGGGGAAAAGCTTGGGGGGAAGGTGGAGAAGACCGGGCTTGGTGGGAGAGGGAGAGGCCAGGACTGTGCCCCATCCTCTGGGGCACCAGAAGTATATGCTGGGCTGCAAAGCCTCTTCATATCTGCCCACAACAGCTCTCTGGTTTTTTTCCTCTGTTTCCAGAACAAATTTAAGCCTGGGAGTCCCCAAGAAAACCCGAGAGGACCCCCTGCCTGTGCCCTCAGACCAGCATTCACTCCCTTTCCTGTAGGTTGGTTCCAGCTGCTCAGATGATAAAGGGTTTTCCTACGTAGACCAAGACGGCGCTCCTGACCCAGCCTCAGAAGGACCTGTTGGGGTGTGGGGCCCCTGCAGGGGCCAGTGGCGCTGAGCCACCCACACTCCTACCTGATGCTCCTGGTAGAATGAATGGCTGGAATCAGAGTTTGGCAATGGCCAGGGATGGAGTCAGGGCCTGGGTCAGGGCTCAGCATGGGTCCGCAATTGGCTTGGTCTCAGACCGGAGTTAGGGCTGAGCATTCCGCCAGCAGGGTCAGCCTGCCTTTGGCTGCAGATCTGAGTTTACCTGGTTCCAGAAAGGGAGGGGTGAGGTTTCCAAGGCAGACACCTTCTGTACAGAAAGAGCCTCAGGACCCCGCTCTGGCATGGCTTGGCTTCATTCCCAGTCACCTCTAGCCAGAAGATGGGGACTGGAAGCTGCATTTTGGGTGTAGGGTAGGGTGGGAAAGCTTATGTGCACCCCTCTTGGGGCTTCCTCAGCCCCATCAGGGCAGACGGTGTGCCCCTCCCAAGATCGGTCCTGCTGTGTCAAGGCCGCTGTGCAGCCAGGGGCTCAGCCCAGGGCCTTAGCCACAGCCAGAGGCTTCTGGTTCACGTGGGGCTCCATCTTCCACTCCAGAGTGCCCCTGCCCTGCCCTGCCTGGGAGTGTCCCCTCCTCACCGTTCTGCTAGAGGCTGATCAGCAGGGAATTGTTACCCTCATTTTGCAGAAACTGATTCCTTAAGAAGGAATATGATATAACTTGAGTCACCCAACACATCAGTGGCTGAACAAAGCTTTGAGCTTGAGTGCCCGACTCCTCATCTAACACTTCTCCATGCTGGCAGGGAGCACAGAGAAAAGGGGAGACATGGTGTTGAACAGGAAAGCTTCCAAAATCTGCAGAGCTGGGGTGCTGGTGTGCTGGGGAGCACTTCCTTGGGCATGGGCAGGGTGCTGGTGTACATAGCACCTTAGCATCAGAAGAGACCCACTGAGGCACGTCTGGCTCAGACCACCACATTCCGAAGCCTCCCAAGGGCCCAGCACCACATTGATCTCTAGGACCACAGAGGTGAAGAAGATGGGGGTTCTGCCTGCAAAGGTTCTCCACAGACGTCTCTGTCTAGCAACCTGGGTGTTTTCTGGGGCTGCAGTCCAACCAGCCTCTAAACAAAGACCGTTGAAATGCTCTTGGAGTTTGGCTACTGTAGACACCTTTTGCTGGATCCTTGAGTTCTGAGACCAGAGATGGCTTTGACCTTTCAGAGACACAGCAAAGCCATGGCAGAGTCGGGTCCGGAAGCCAAGGGCCCCCTGACTTGCAGAGTGGGTCCTGTACCTGCAGCCGGGGCCTCCTGCCTTCTGATTCGGGCAGCTGTTGCTCTCCAGGCAGCCCCATCCAGCACCCTCATCTGAGTTTCTGGTCCTCCCTTGGAGCCAACTTGGAACTGATCTCATCAGTCCGCCTAGCCTTATCTCTTCCTTCTAATGAAATTCCTTTTCCCTTTTTACTAATTGTCCTGAGATTCTGCCTTCTCTTTCTTTCTCACGCTCCTAACTCTGGCCAGCCTGCCGCAGTCTTGTTTTTCTTCTTTTCAGTAAGTTCGTTTGCACAGTCCTTGAAGGTCTGGGGAAGGACATATTTGGGGAAAGGGGCCTTTCCCCTTTTTCCTAGATCCATCTCCCCTGAGATGCCTCCAACCCCCCTTTACTGCTCATCCATCTGTCCTCCTCTTCCCCCATCACACGCTGTGTCCCAGCTAACTTGTCACATAATAGTCTTTAGATTACATTTTAAAAATCTTGGAAATAATCAGAGGATGCCATGTTTACTGTAGAAATATCTGGAGTCCAGGAAGATCAGGGACACTTTGGAGCTAAACATAGAGGGATCTCAGAGAACGGCCAAAGCTTAGAATTCAGGGTGATGGCGTTGGCGCAGGCTCTGCTGCTGTGGGTAGGTCTCTGGCTTCTGACCTTGGTTTCTGGGCCATTTAGGGGAGACCAGGCCATCTAGGGGAGATCAGTCAGCCTTTCAGTCCATGCAAGGGAGATAATAAGGATAGAATGAATAACTACCATTCCTGTATGACCTAATGAGCCCTTTTAATTATTGAGAAAAAAAGTCCTTATTTACATCTGTGTGTCTTCTTGTATATTTGTAATGGAGACTTTGGGCATTCATTGAGGACACATGAAAAACTTAGATGCATGAATAGCTGGGAACTCTAATTAAAAAGCAGATCCTGAGTCAAGCAGGCCAGGGTGGCCCCAAGAGTCTGCCATTTCTAAGAAGTTCTTAGGTGGATCCTGTTGCTGCTGGTCTGGGGAAAGCAAAGCATCAAACCATACCACACATTTCTCTTCTGCAAAAATGGGCTCACAGTACCCACCTTGCAAGTAATGAGAACAGAAAGGGGCCATTTATAAAATGAGAACCACAAACCCACAGAGGCACAGCACAGATGCTGGGCAGGCTGGGGTTGGTCTCATCTTTGAAGCATATGATACACATTTTTTTAAAAAATTTGTTCTTTTTAGATACACATGACAGTAGAGTATATTTTAACATGTTACACATACATGGAGTATAACTCATTATACTAATTAGTATCCCATTCTTGTGGTTGTACAAGGTGTGGAGTTATACTGGTTGTATATTCATTTATGAATAGAGGAAAGTTATGTCTGATTCATTCTACCATCTTTCCTATTACCATCCTCCCCGCTTCCCTTCATTCCCCTTTGTCTAATCCAATGAACTTCTACCCCCCACCCCATTGTGTGTTAGCATCCGCATATTGGAGAGAACATTTGGCCTTTGGTTTTTTGGGGATTAGCTTACTTAGCATGATAGTCTCCAGTTCCTTCTACTTACCAGCAAATGCCATAATTTCATTTTTCTTTATGGCTGAGTAATATTCCATCAGAAGTGCATGATACACATTCTTCCCTCAGCAGAATGACATGTCCCCACATGTCATGTGCCTTCGGACTTATACTCAAAGAGGTGGAGTCAAAAAGAGCATATCTATGAATGCCAAGGATCTAACCTCTCCCAAATATCTGTCTTCATGGACATCTGATTCATGTTTAATATATCAGTTCACCAGCCAGTACTAGGAGTCTCAAGGCCACATGTGTGGCCCCTGAGAAGGGCTTTGAAGGAGCTGCTCCTATGTGTGAGATGATGCAGCTGTTGACCCATCTTGAGAGGAGAACAAATGTCCACAGCTTGTGCCCACTCAAGCATGAACAGGAAGGAATGAAAGAGATGGAGTATGTATACCCTGAGGCTTGTGCCTACCCAGCAGGCTATAGAGCTAGACTTCTTAAAGTCGCCTGTTTCTGCAGGACATGGGGCAGTGCTCCAAAGCTATTCTCTCAGTCTTCAGCACCTGCCCACTGAATTCACTATCCAGAACTCTCCACAGCAAGGGAAATGCCTGGCACCTATGCTGTTTGCATGGTCACCCCTGGCTACATGTGGCCCTTGAGCTTTTATGATATGGCTAGGACAACTGAGGAGGTAGATTTTTAATTTGATTTCATTTTAATTGATTTTAATCCAAATAGCCGCATATGGGTAGTGACTCTCAGAGTGGACAGTGCAAGTCCAGACTAGACCGATGAGCGGTGCTTTCAGACTGACCATGGTCTTCTGTAGATAGTACTCTTGACACTGAGAGAAAGGCCAGCCTGGGCTGGAGGAGAGAGGGATAGAGGGGATGACCAGAGGACACCTAAAGTGACACACACAACCGAGCTCAGAGCTCACTCTGCCCAGACCAGGCAGCGTGTGATGAGGTCTGTGGTGTGAGTTTCCAGCTGTCTGTCTCACTGAGTGACCTGCAGCAAGACAGTGTGCTGAGCTTGGAGGTGAGCCTTGGGCTCCCTGCCTCGGCCCCAGCCCACGTCCCACCTTCTGAACACACACCTTCCCCCTAATATCATCGACCCAGTGGTGGTCCTAGTGAGTGCTTACGGGTGTGTGTGCAACTAAGCACACACCTGCACATGTGGGCATGCCTTTCTTTGTCCAGAGCCGACTGAGTCTTGGCCCTCAGCCTCCTTGTTCTCCTCCTCATGAATGTCCTGGCCCTGTCTCCACTCCCCTGTTCCTCTGCCCACCCTCCTTAAGTCCTGCCTCAGTTTCTTCCTTGCCCATGTCCCCAGCTGACAGAAGTGCTAATCTTGTCACACCCAGCAGCTGCGTGCAGAAATGCTACTGCAAGCCACAGCGGGCTCAGCAGCACTCTTGCAAGATGTCAGAACTGTCCACCATTACTCTGTAAGTGTGCGTGGCCGTGGCTGTGGCCAGGTGTCCTGGAGGGGAGGGGGACGCATGCCGCCACTGCCTCGAGCTTGCGTCTTAGCGGGCTGGAGAGTGGAGAGCCACCTTGTGCTTCCCAGCCTGGCCCTGATCCCCGGCTGTTGCATGTTGACGTCTGTCCCCGTGTCTTGTGAGTTCTCTGTACTCTTGTGGTCCTGGGGCGGGAAGGCAAGGTGTGGGGATGGAGCTGCAGTATGGTAGCAGCATCCTGGGGGCTTGGCTGGTGCTGAGGAGGAAGCTCTGCAGTCTTGGTTGCTGCCTTGAGTGTGACCTTTCCCCAAATCCCCCACTTCTCTGGGCTTCAGTCTTTGCAATTGCAAAATTATTTCTAATAAGGGTGAGAAATTTAGTTTATCGAGGCCAAACTCCTGCACACAGGAGGGGACCCTCACTCCAATATTCAGAGCACTCGATGTACAAGTTGGTAGCAAGTCATTTGTTTCAGCAGCCACTCTATGAGGTGGGTCCTTGTATTGTCCCCATTTTACAGATGAGAAAACTGAAGCACAGAGAGGTGAAGTGACTCACTCGAGGCCACTTTATTGGCAGGGTGAGGATTTGAACCCAGGATTTGAACACCGTGCTTAGGTTGACTCTGACCAGGTCAGCCTCAATTTGGATGTCCACGTGGACTAGGGGTGTCACTGCCTCCTTGGCAGCCCCTTGTCGTTGATGCAGCTCCAATTACTGGAGGCTCTTCTTGGCATTTTAGGATTCTTCTGACTATTGAAGTCTTCTCAGGGCAGTAGGACAGAGGGCTACACCCTGTGTCACTGTCTCTCTGGGTGATCAGATCATAGTGTGAGGCTCACATCCTAAGTTCCCATTGTAGGGCCTCCAGGCAGGTCAGAGGTCCACAAGCCCCACCTCCCTGACCTTTAGAGGTCTTCTCCTCTGTCCTCAGTGCCCTGTCCGCCAAAGGGGCCCCTGCAGCCACCTGGGTCCCTACCTAAAGTCCCTGACTTTGCTGAGGCTGCTGCAGGGTGCTGGGGAGGGAAGCTGCCCATGGCCTATCCATGGGATACCCTTGGTGCAGCCACCACTTCTGTTCTGGGCCTGGGAGGAGCCTGAGCCCCTGCATGAAATATTGCTGTTTCTCCCACTATGAACCCAACACATCTCATGCCACCATTGACACTGGAGAGGTTTGACGTCTTGGTTTCCAGGGCTCTTTTCAGACGACAAAGCCAAGTTCCTGGAAACTGTCCATTTGCAGGACAGGAAGACAGGAGGGAGGGAGGCAGGCACCCGAGTCCTGTTTCAGGGCAGCCTCCCTTCTTGAGCTCCTTCAACAGGCGTGTGCTTTAAAGTGAGCTTGTTAGGCAGGACCAGAGTGAAGCCCCCGGGGGGGCCTCACATTGCATTTCCAGCCCCTTTCCTTGGCTCTTCTTAATCTGTCACCCTCTGCTGCCTTCTGGTTCCAGACTCTGGGCACCCAGAGATGAGCAGCACCCACGTGCCCAGATGTCTCACTTTAAGGACTCCGGGCTCTTGTGCCTGTGTGGTCCATGGATTCCTCCTTGGAGCAGGCATTTCTGGGCATCAGGTCCAAGCCCAGAGGTGCTTGCTGCAGGATATAACAAACGAGCCTCTCTCCCTTCTTCAGTGGGCACCATCGGAGATGGGCAAATAAGAGGAAGGCTGAGAGACCAGGCTACTCAGGGCTGCATCTGGACTCCCAGCAGGGACTGCTCAGCTCCTGTTGGCCCTGCTCTGGTCTAAGGACCCTCAGGGCCTGCAGAAAAGGCTGTGAGCAGGGAGGAGGTTGGCCACACTCTAGCGGCCTCTTCCCCTCTGGGCTGAGTTTCCTCTTCCTGTAGGTCTTCTCAGGCTGCTCCTCCTCCTCCCTCCCTCTGTCTCTTCCTCTTCCTTGCCTGCTTTCTCCCTCCTGCCTTCTCCAAGATACCAAGACCTTGCACAGATCTCCTGGTTTCAATTTTCTAGAAGTTTGGAGCCTCCACATTCAATAAAATGTTCTTTCCTACAAAGTCTGGGATGTGGAGAAAGGAGAAGCACAGAGTACAATCGCCCCATATCAAATAGGCACCCTAAACTTCATGTCCACTTTTGTGAACCATTCTCTGTGGGGAGAGCATGGTCTGACCCTCCAGAGAGCCAGGTTGGGTACAGCTGAGGGACAGAACACATCTGCAGGACAGGACTGGGCTCTTTGGGGAGGCCCACAGGGAGCCAGTAATCTGGAGCAGGTGGAGATGGGGTCCTGGGAGCTCCTGGGAGAGTTTCCTCCCTAGAGAACACAGCTGCCTGGTGTCCCCATCCTGGGTCTCTAAGCCTCTGCACCCTTAGAACAGGGCACCACCCCACTCTTGACCTGAGAGCCAGTGGGGGGCTGAGAGTCAGAGAGAGAGTAGGCCACACATCTGGTGGCTCCCCTGTCTGTCCCACGTTGGAGCCAATCGTTCTCTCCCCTTTACCCAGTTTCCTGGGCAGAAGCTTCTTCCTGCCTGGGTAGAGATGGTTTATGCCCAGAGTCTGTAGGTCCTTCCTAGAATCCAGCCGTGGTCCAGCCAGTGCCCTCCCTCCCTGTGTTCAGCAATCCTGTTACTTTCTGGGAATGTCCTCCACTCACCTCAGACTCAGAAACACAGAAACTCTGTGGCCTTCAGGAGCAACTTTTGTGGCACATAGAATTTCCTTCCAGAACAGGAGAAGCTTTGCTTTGCCTCCAGCCTCCTGAATACCAGTCCTGTGTTTTGCTCTGAATTTATTTACCCCCAAGGGTTTTACACATTGCTCAGGGGGGTCCTATAAATAGCATGTACATTTTTAGTGGCTCTGCAGGATGCTGACTGGGTGCCTTGCAGACTGGGGAAGCCCCGCCCCACAATAGCTCAGGGAGTCCTGGAAGCCTGGGCCCTGGTCAGTTCCCTTCTTTCCCAGGTCCCTTGCACTGACGTAATGTTGAGCAGAACTGTTGACAGGGACCTGGGGGAGAGCCAGGGGCTGGGACTGGATCCTCTGTGGCTCTGGTCCCAAGACCTGGCAGCCTCTGGAGCACATGTGCTACTTTCTCTCTACAGACGGCTGGCCCGGTCCACCCTGCTGCTCATCCCGCTGTTTGGAATCCACTACACTGTATTCGCCTTCTCCCCAGAGAACGTCAGCAAGAGGGAAAGACTCGTGTTTGAGCTGGGGCTGGGCTCCTTCCAGGTAAGGCATGGCACAATTGGAGGGAAGAATTCCCCAGAACCAGGGGTAGTTCTGGAACCTCTTTACCTCACTCCAGGTCTCAGTGTTTCTGTCTCTGAAATAAGTACTAGAAGAGAAGCACTCTGTGAAAGCTCCGTCGGTCGTCTGCTCTAGGAAGACACACCAATATCTATGCATCACTATGACTGAGCTTCCTGTGCCACGCCCCTTGGGCAATCTGAGATGACAGTTGTCCATCAGCCTGGGCTGCAGGGTGGATGGCTTTGAGAGCCCTGTGTGTCCACATACTGATTTCAGCCTTCTAATCCTGCACCCCTGCAGGGCTGGAGTTCTGTCTTACTCGAGTCAGGGTCCCTGGCACAGGAGTCCCCAGCATAGGACCTGGCCTCAGGAGCTGAGTGAGCTTGGCAAGGACATGAGCAAATAGATGCATACCCAAATAAGCCAGGAGATGCGGGGAGCCGTGGAGTAATGAGTCCACATGGGGAGGGATGAATGATGGGACTGTGAGTCCTGGTGTGTGTGGGCAGTAACAGTGGGTTCATAGGGGAGAGATGGCTCCCTGGGGTGTGCTGGGTAGAGTGTCTGTCCCTGAGCCATCTGCTTAATATAGCATTTGAGCTTGATGGTCAGGACATTATTCTGGAAATCTGACTGGTGTCTTGCATTCTAATTCAAGGCCACTTTACCTGGCTCAGCTTCTGAACCTGCTCAGACTGGGAAAGATTTTTATAGAGCAAGTTCTGAACCAGGAATTAGAACCCAGGGCTCCCATGTTTGGACTTGCTGATGTATTCCAGTCATTATTCTGCTGACACTTTCAAATTACAACCTAGGGCACAGGGATTGCAAGAAATTTGTTGGCAGCATTCAGGAGAATGTTCTCACTTTGTTTGGTGTACATGTAGAGTGGCTAAACCCATGCTCCATGCCAAGGACTGACTTTACATGGTATTTGGCTTCGCTGTGATAAGGGTGGAGGGTGGAGGGAGAGTGGGGAGACAATAATAGTTAAAGAAAACATGCTTCTGTTGAATCCTGGAGGGCTCCTGTCTCAGGAGCCTGCCATCCAGTTGGAGAGCCCAGGGAACATTCTGGGGCATTCAGGGAAGTGGGATACAGCCTGTAATCACAGTGGCTCAAGAGGCAGAGGCAGGAAGATTGCAGGTTCAAAGCCAGCCTCAGCCACTTAGTGAGGCCCTAAGCAATTTGGCAAGACCCTGTCCTGTCTCAAAAGAAAAAATTTAAAAAAAGGGATGGGGATGCAGCTCATTGATAACTCATCCCTTGGTTCAATCCCCGGTCCCACCAAAAAAAAAAAAAAAAAAAAAAAGACAAAAAGGCATTGGGAAGGGTTTTACCAAGGGCACATGGGATTCGAGGCCTGGGTGTATTGGTGGGTTCTGGCCCACCAGCCACCTGGCTTCCTGACTGCCCATCTTGGTGGAGCAGAACACATCTGTCTCATCCCAGAGCCTTGGGCAGGGTCCCCTATCCAGATTTTGGCATTTTTCTCCTTCCTGTTGTCATGCTCTCACCTCTGCCCTCCCCCACACCCCCTGCATATGGCATTCTGAGGTTTATTTCTCCTCTTTCCCCAGGGCTTTGTGGTGGCCATTCTCTACTGTTTTCTGAATGGAGAGGTAAGACCCTGGCCATTTGGCTTCTCACTAGTGGAAGTGGAGTTTGCTGGGGAGCAAACACCAGGATAGATTCCCCCTGACAAGAGTTTTGTTAGGCTCTCAGCACCTAGGGGAGGAGCTGGTCACACAGCTGCAAGTGTCCTGTCTTGTCAGGGTCTCCTGACAGCTTCCACCTGGGCCAGGATCTTTCCTACTTTGCTGCTGAGGCCCACCCTGAGCACAGAGCTCCACCCAAAGGAAGACAGCAGCTCTGCTGAGTCCAGAGCTCCTGCACGTGCACTCGTGAGAGGAAGCTCAGTGAGGAGGAGGTGACAGCGAGGCAGGGCAGGGCACAGGCCCAGGAACCACAGGTCAGGAGGCTGTGATGGGCAAGACTGCTAGACCAGGAGCTGTCCAGCATTCAGCGCTGCCCCCAGCAGGCTCCCCTGCTTCACCCAAATCCATCCCCTGGTAGAGCAAGGAATGTGAGGATTTGGAAGAGACCTCAGGGAGAGACCTGGAACCTTCCAGTAATGCTCCACTTGCAGAGCTCACCTGTGGGGTGATGCTTTTGAGGAGAGCCCAGACAGGTGCTGGGATGGGGCCGGGGCTGGATGCGTGGGATGGGTTTGGAGAGGGAGCAACAGTGCTCTCTGTGAGACCGTGACCTCAGCAGGCTCTTCCCCTATTTGCATCTGAGAAACAAAAAGATTGGGCTCAGCCATCACTGGAATGACCTAGAGCAAGGGTCAGATTAGAACAGATGAGGAGCAACAGAGAGGGTCCTGAGGAGTGACTGGGAGGGCAGAGACATGGGAGTAGGTGTAGCTTGTCAAGAGCCTGTGGTGGAAGGGGAGCTGAACATGGAGAGCGGGTGTGTGGGTGCTGCTTCAGTTGGTGCACTGCACAGAGATAACTTGACTGAAGGGCAGGTGGAAGCTGAGACTCACTGGCATGACCCCGCCCCCCCCCCCCCCCCCCCCCCGCCCAGTAAGGGATACTTAAGTAAGCCATACTAAGTAAGGGATACATGGGAGTGCATTTGCCAGAGGACTGCTTAGTGGTTCGCAGCCATGCCTGCACACTGCAATCACCTAGGTTGTTGTAAAAGCTACTGCCATCTGGATCTTAGCCAGAGATTGGGATGTAATTATCCATATGGTCTGGGATCTGAGACTTTGAAAACTCCCTAGGTGATTCTCAGGCAGCCCAGTGTGAATGGTCAGCAAGAGTGGGCATCCTTACCCTGATCCATGTGCCCTGAGGGACTGCTTGTTAAAGACCCACCCAGCTCTTTTTGGAGTGGCCCAGAGACAATAGGAAGCTGTCTGAAGGCCTTCTCCAGGCAGTGACTAGGGGGAGGTCTGCAGCGGGTACCAGGAGGAGTGCTGGAGGTGACAGCCTCGGAAGGCCTGCGGTCAGGGTGGGTCCTGGTGCCAGGAGAGGATGTTGCCCAGAGGTAACAGCCCCAGTTGCTCCCTGCAGGTGCAGGCAGAGATCAAGCGGAAATGGCGGAGCTGGAAGGTGAACCGTTACTTCACCATGGACTTCAAGCACAGGCACCCATCCCTGGCCAGCAGTGGAGTGAACGGGGGCACCCAGCTCTCCATCCTGAGCAAGAGCAGCTCCCAGCTCCGCATGTCCAGCCTTCCGGCCGACAACCTGGCCACCTGAGTCCCCCTCCCCTCTTCCTCTCCTCATACACAGGCTGGGGCTGCGGGCAGGGGCTGTGCACGTTCGCGCCTCTTCCCTCCCTTTGGGCAGGCCCTGGGCTGGCAGCTTGGCTCCTCCCCAAGTGGGGAGAAGGTGGCGGGGCGCAGATTGTTATTGCCCCTCCTGTTTTGGTACTGGTCCTGCCCACCATGGTCCCTTGGTCCCTGATTGGACATGTAAATACTCCTTGAATTTGGAAAGTTGTCCCATCTCTTCCCTTCCACCCATGTCCCCGCTCACTTCAGCCAGCCCAGTTCCATTGCACTGCGTCTTGGCCAGCCTCGGTGATGGCCTGAGCCCAGGCACGAGGCCTCGTGAGCTGAGGCTGAAGAGACCCTGCTCTGGAGTGGCTGGTCTGATGCCTGCCTCAATAACCCCCTCAGTTTTGACTTCAGATATGGGACCTTTTCTTGTCTGAGCCTAGTCCCTGAGGCTAGCCAGAGGTCCAGCTGGGGTGGCCGGATCCTTCCATGCAGGCCAGCCCCAAGGCTTCCTCATGCTCACCTGGCATCTTGGTGTCCAGGTCCCCAACCTCTGGGTATCAGGGTTGTGGGAAATCTCCACACTCTTTCAATCAGAGACTTCAGTTGGGGGTGGGGTTTGAGGGTCAGGAAAAGTTCTGGTGCTTTTCATTTGATCCAAGAAGAGCTGAGAGCCAGAAATGTGAATATGACTGAAAAGGAGATAGAATGGTTTGGAAGACCCATTCAAGAAGCCTTCCTCCATCTCCATTGTTGGACCCCGACATGAGATAGGCAGGGTTCATCTGGTAGCTCCCCTTCTGCCCTTCATGTCCCCAGTAGATGTCCCAGAGTCCCTAAGCCCTCCTCCTTCCTTCCCCTTAAGTCAAAGCCCTCCTCCCTACTTTCCCTTAAGTCAAAGCCATGACTAGGTTGAACCAGCCGACTTCCTGTGATGTCAGCAAATCCTGGAGCACCTCACACCTCCAATGTGCCCAAGTCCTGGGCCCAGGGCTCCCCCAGGCCCTGGCTCCATGGGTGACGAAGAGCCCCAGTCACCAGGTCCTCAGACCTGGACTCAACTACTGAACTTTATCTGAGACCTCTGTACTACATCCCCCTATGTGCCCTTGACATTGAATCACTGTGGGCTGCTAGGGAGCTTGAGGGGACACCATGCCTACACACCCATTAGCAGAAGCTATTGGTGGGAGGAGCTGATGCCCCCCTGCCTCCCCGCTCCCCCCACCCCAGTGCTCATTCTGGCTTCCCAGCTGCAAATGGCACAGCCACCACCTACGAATTTCAAATAGGGCAGGACCAGGTTCAGAAAAGGTTGAGGAAAGTGCTAGAGTGCCATGGCCCCGGGGCCCAGTTCATTCCACCTCAGCTCTTGGTCTTGTTCCTGTCTCTGTGTTTGTGGACTTGCTTCCTGACCGTGTTCTGAAATGCTTGGGGGTTTGGGTGGGGGTGGGTGTTGCTTTGTCTTGGTTTCACAAAGAGGAAGGAACCCTGGGGGCCTTGGCAGTGCTTCTGGAGACACTTTCAGAGGGACTGGAGAAGGCTCTAGTTGCTCTAATTTGGAGATGAGTCTTGTGTCCTCCACAGGGAAGTAAGTCCCCGGGTCTTTGTCAACCACCCGGAAAGGAACTCTCTGCCCTTTCTCAGCATGTTGAATGACTTGGACTTGCCGTGAGGTGTGCAGTGGTCTCTTCTACCCTGAGCGAGACCTCCGGATCCCCTCACCCTGCTTGGGGAGGCAGGTGCATTGCCCAAGAAGTGTCTACTGATCACCCTGCACTTGGGTCACTGCTGGAGTCCCTGAGTTGCTTGGAAGAAGCCACTGCCTGGGATTCAGAGACCAGGATTCTGCCCCAGCTGGGTTCTCATGGCTGTGACTGTGGACGCAATCCTCCCTATTCTGGGCCTCAGTTTCCCCATTCATGAAATGAGGTGGCATCTAATGTTTCTCTGGGCCCTGTACTGTTCAGTTTTCCAGTTCAAAACTAAGGCAGGTAAAAGGGCATGCATGCATGATGTGTGTATCATCTGAGGTTTTAAGGAGCGGGGTCTGTAGGTGAGGGAAGAATGCTCCTTTCCCTTCCTTTTGGACACCATGATGGAAGCCAGTAGAATGGAAGGGAGGCTCAGGTCACGGACATTTGAACAGGTGCCTTGGGTGTGATGTGCAGACCAGCGCTCCACCTGGCTTGGGCAGGGTGCTGTGACTAGGTGGCAACCAGATCCAAGGAGCAGTTATATGGACCTCATTCATTTGTCACCACCCTCACCAGCAGCGCTGTGTCACTGTGGAAGAAGAAACTGACTTTATAGCTACATCATTGCGAAACAGCAAAAGCAAGTCAGCCCCGTGTCCCTTGTCCTGCACTACTGCTGAGCCCTGGGCCTCTGTCCTCCTAGAAGTTCCAGGTCCTCTCGGTTTGTTTTCTGTTTGAATGGATTTTTGCCAGTCTTGTGAGAAGATGTACCTGCTATGTTCTGAAAGTTCCAGAAGTTTCTGGTTTAGGGTCATGGGCAGTGGGAGGGTGGCATGAGGCCTGGGACCAGATCTTCTGTTTTCAAATCAGTGGCATGGGCAATAAGACTAGATGATTCTTACGTAGCCCGACACATCCTGGAATTCTCTCTAAATACTAGCCATCTCCTTGGAAGGGGCCCCAAGTAAGGATTGTGTCATTGCCTGGACTCCCAAAAGATAAGGAATCCTGCTGTGTGAAGAGGGGTGGGGACACTTGGGAAATGTTCACCTGGAGAGGAACAGAGTTGTCGGGCTCCATGCCTGCGGGGGTTCATTCCTGGGAAGGGGTTTTTTGTTCTATGCAATTCTAAACCTCACCCATGGGTGTCCAGATTCTTCTCGGGATAGGGAAATCTCACCCCTGACATGACTGTCCAGGTGTGGGACAGGCAGGCAGTGTCAGGAGAGGCACAAATTAGGGAAGCTGAGGCTGCCGTGGTGCCAGTGAAGAGCCAGAGAGTGGAATTTAGGGGTTCCGCAGCCTTGTCACGGTCCCCAGCACTGTGAGCCTTAGGACTCCCATCATACTTGGGGCCAAAATACATTCTCTGTTTCAGTAGGCAGCCCTGTGACCATCTGTGGCATGTCTGTCCTTCTCTAACCCCATCTTCTGTGAGCTGGGTCCTTGGGAAATAAGGCTGGGGAGCCACAGCCTGGCCTGAGGCTGGAAATAGACCTGCATCTGTTATCATATGTCAAGGCCTCTGCTCCTTGATCAGTCCCTCTCTTTTCCTGGAAGAGACTCTCTCTTTAATTCTTTGAGTACCCTTATCCCTTTCAGGGCCACTCCAGAGTGAAAGTAGTGAGCATTGTGTCGTATGAATCACTTGAGCCCAGGCAGCATGGAAACCAGCTGGAAGAGCCCCAAGCAGGGAGCAGGGACCTGGGCTTCTCCCTGCTTTGCCACTGACCTGCTATTTGACCTTGACTCATTCCCTTGTGGCTTTGGGGAGACACAAAAGACTAGAGCCCGGAGAAACTTGGAGATCTACACATCAGCTGTCACCTTCGGACTGATGAGGAAACAAGTGGGCCAGGAATAAATCTGAACGAGGAAATGGCCCCACCAGTACGTACACCTCCCTGCGCATGAGCCAGGACGTGGTGCTCAAAGCATCTACATCTAATAAACACTTGGCCTTGTGTAGCAGAGGGGCTCTGGCTACTGAAAGCCACTTAGGACTCCAGACTGCAGGAGAAGCAGTGGAGCTGACCTGCTGGGCTTCACCACCTGCTCTGTGAGACCATCTCCAAGCCTCTGCCCTCTAATCTGAGAAATGGACGGTTGTGATCGGATCATCTGCTGCACAGGCCAGGGATGAGGTTGAAGTGAGAGACCCTCTGCGTGCGAAGGGACTTTGGAAATGACACAAATTTGGTCTCATTACTGGAGTGAGGCCCCCTGAAAGGGGCTCTTTGCTGTCTGTTTACTGCATTGAGTCCTCCTGAGTTGACTTTAACCCCATTTGTAAAACCACCAGCACTGGGGATGAGGAGGAAGCCAGAGGGCGCTGGCAGACACAGAGTCTTAGCTTTATCTTCAACTGGTTCTGTTTGCACTTGGGATTAGGATGCGGAGAGGACCACGTGGGTGTTTTGAGCCTTTCGATGCTACCCCTCCTGGGAATCCTTCAAGGATGTGGGAAAGTTCTCCAGTGGGCCATATGCCCATCCCTTCTCCTTCCCCTGAACTCCAGGTCTGGGAATCTGTCTGCAGTCAGCCATGTGTGTCTTGTCTGATGTCTGTGTTCTGTCGCTTTGCACCTGCCAGGGTTGGAGTGGTGCAGTCCCTGGCATCCCAGATGCAACTCCAGGCTCCCTTGTGGGAACTGTGGATCGGCCTGGGTTTCATCTCCCATGATATAGATGAGCCCCATGACCTTATTGCTACTGCTGCTGCCATTAATGCTGTGCTCACAACCTTGTCCGGGAATTTAAGGATGTCAAAATGCTGTAGATGACTCAATAAATGTCTTATCATTTTTTTTTCCTGGTGGCTGTAATTGATCGAAAAGGAGGTCATGGAGAAGAGGAGGTGGAAGGGGAGGACTGATCACCTTAGAATAATCTAGTCTATAAAACCCTGGGTCTTTTGGGATTCCAAGCGAGTAGTGATATGGGAATGGGGCTCAATGAGCTGAGATTGGTCTTGGAAAGCAAAAGGAAAAGTCTTGGCCTCAAAAGAATCTTCATGCAACTTGAGTGGAACCAGGATAACTTGGATATATTGAGTTCCTGGAAATGGAAGCAGCTTACTCTGTAATCTGATGCTTTATGTCCTTCATATTGGCCACCAGGTACCCCTAAACGTCTTGTGTACAGGGAGGCATTTCATCCCAGGTAGCCACAGGTGTGCCCTTGGCTCCAGGAGTCCCATCCCCTAACCCTCTGCAGAGTCAGAGCCATCAGTCCCTGCCCGACTAGGTGGCTAATCCCATTTCCTAGAGGCTCTGTTGATGGTCACAACTGTGGTGCCCACTTTTATATTAGTCATATGAGTTTTAGTTGCTAGCAGATAATTTGGGCTGATAAATCAGGAAAGGAATTTGTGAAAAGAAAAAAAGTTGGGCAGGTCTTAGAATTCTTGTAAGACTGGAGACACCAAAAATGTTATCTAAAACCACATATTATGTTCCCAAACTGATGGTGAAACTTGACTGCCACTGTTACTGCCACCAGCCAGCCCAGTGATGTATCTTTCATGCTGGGGACTAGGTGTCCCCAGTTACCACTATCTTGAAGCACATAGCATTGCTTCCATTCTCACCAACAAATCAGATCCAGATCCCACGGTCTCCATGACTCCCTTGGATTCCCTGGGTTTCACCCAGGGGAGACTGGAAACTATACTTCTCTGGATTCTACCTTGGGGAGGTCCAGCTCACAAGTCTGGAGATTTTCTAAATATTCTAATGGTGTTCAAAAGTCCTGTGAATAATTAATGACCACATGATTGAAGTCTATGGAAAAAGTGACAAAGCTAGCTTCCTCTGGTGGCCAGATGGGCCACTGCAGAATTGGGTCAACTGGATAGGCCGGAGAGGCCATTCACCAATGCACCCGGGCATCTAGTGGGGATGTCCCAAGCTGGTAACCTGGGAGGTGCTGCTCCCTGAGGCTGAACCTGCTACTACTTCCTTTAGAGATATTATCAGGCTATGTCCTATGGCTCATTTAGCAGACAACTTCAGATGCTTCGAAAATGCAACTATGAATTAGAGGCTGTGAATCCTGGGTGTTAGACTCTGCTGGCTGCTTTCACAGGAGAATTCCTTAGAGTATGGACAAACATTATTTTCACTGATGTGACCGTGACAGATTGAGGTCCCATGTATTTCATTCTTAGAAAGAGGTCACATTCAAGAAGTAAAGGCAAAGAGTCAAAAGAAAGTCGAGAAGCTGGAATTACATATTAAGCTTGAGTTTCTTGGTGACTGTGAAGATCAAGCTACTGAGTGCGTATGAATTCAGTCCTGATTCATACATCTGCTCCTCAACATCGAGTCCTCTTTTTTCCTAACCCCCCTTAAAAGAATGTCTTGAATCCTGGTAACTGTTCCTAGGTAACAATTCCTGGGTATTTGTGGGTACTAACACTAAGTGTAATTCCTCTTGGGAACTCAGTAGTTCTCCAGCTTTAGCCTGTATCAGAACCCCTTGAGGGTGTTTCATGGAACTTGAGTGGAATCAGGATCCCATCTATGTTTTGGGTCCTGGAAATGGAAGCAACTCACTCTATAGTCTTTGATGCTTTATGTATTTCATATTCTATGGGAGTGATCACTACATACCCCAAAAGCTTGCCTAGAGGGAGCATCTGTTAAAATACAGATTGCTGGACCCTCTCCCATAATTTCTGATCCCAGCCTCTTGGACCTGGCCAGTGATTTGCTCCCTAGGAGGCTGACAACATATACAGACATTAGCAGCTTGGGATTTAATTTAATTTCCCTTCAGGCTCATGTCTTAAGATCATGAGGCAAAAGGGTTCAAGGGACAATCAGCTTATAGATGTTCAAAGATGGCCCAAGAATCCAGGTCCAAGAATTCAAATCATCTTGAATCTCTGAATCCTTGGACCATCTCTGAATCAATCAGGATCAAATTCAGTGAGCTATGACAGGAAAATCCCACTAAAAATGGCTTAAAGAAGACAAGTTTAGTTTTTCTCATACTAAGTCCAAAAACAGAAAATTCAGAACTGGTATTGTATTTATGGTCTCTCTAGGGACTCAAATTTCTTTCTTTCCACATCCTTTGCATGTGAGTCTTAGGGACACTTTATGGTCCAAGGTGGCTCCTGGAGCTCTGGGTGCCAATGAACTCAAGTGGGAGAAGGGTAAAGCTCTCTCCTCCTTCTTCTGTCATCATCTCTTAAGAAGCCTTGTATCTCCTTCATGACTTGGCCAATGTTTAGTCTCATGGCCATAACTCACTGCAAGGCAGACAGTGTAATCCCCCCTTAATAAAACTGAAAGGAGAAAGTGGATATTGACTGCTAAAGAGTGGTTTGTGTCATAATCTCAACCCCCTAATCATTGGGCAATCTCGTGGTGGTCACTGGGCTCATCTCACATCTGTGCAAAAAGAGAGAGGTATATGTATGCTCCACTCTATTGAAAATGACAAACGAGGGGGTGCAGTCTCCAATCTGACCATAGAATGACTTTGAAGGATCCCTGGATCAGAACTGGGGAAACTTGTTATATTACCACCTAGTGGTGCTAGGTTCACTGTCTCTATTCAGCAAAGAATTGGAGAACAAGACCCAGAGACAGCAAGTAAGAAGTAGGTTTATTGTAAAAGTGATAGAGATACAGAGGTGGACTTTTCCCAAGAGAAGGGGTCCCGAGCTGGGAATCTAGTGGGAGAGTTTTGGCTTGTTCTTTTTATGGTCTCTGGAATTTCCTCTTTTTTTTTTTTTTTTAAAATCTCTGCCCCTGTCTACATGCTCCTCACTATTGTTGATTGGGGCCCTCCTGGGTCCACAGTCTGTTTTAGTTTTTCTAATGGATTCCCCTGCTTAGGAGCATGAGCACAGAAGTGTCTGTCTGATTGTATCTGTCTGATTGGGTCCCCCACTTGTGTCCACAAGCACTTTCGTCAAGCAGGAAGTTGACCTCATCAGAAGACCCTCTCTATGCTCCTTTGTTCTGGCCCTGCCCCCAACCTCCTCACTCGCCATCTTGCCCTGACTGCCTAAGCCCCTCTACGTCTGCCTCAGTTATTCCCACCACTGAAACCGCGTCTGGTTTCCAGGGGTGAGAATGTGATCATGTCCTTTCTGATTTCCTTCATCCTTTGAACTTTTCCTCACAGCTGCACTTCTTGAGTGGGTTCTGTGCTCCAGAAACTTCCATATGAATTCATCTCTCTTTAATTTGGGGGTTTCTTTGAGATAGTTTTTTTAGGGGGCAGAATGAGGGTCCTCTAATTCATGATCATCAGTTACCCCCAAGTGAACTCAATTTGGATGCTTCTGAGCCTCGCAGGTTTGTTAGCCTCCCTCTCGTTGGACAACCTGTTGCAGTGGCTCTGATGTGAACATGGAGATGGCTCTTCCTTTCCAGATCTTAGATGCAAGGTTAGGATTCCAGATCCCAGACAGAGATGGCCTGGGATGCAGACATATGTGCGCTTGAACACTCCGAGACTCCCAGCCTTATTAATAAGACCACTTCCTGTGGGCCTCTGCAAAAGCCTATGGTGAGAACATCCCAGGCAGAGAAACCACCAGGAGTAAACGCACTTGAACATGAAATGAACTAGCATGCAATCTGTGTTAGTTTCCAAGGGCTGCCTTAACAAACCATAACAAACTGGGTGGCTTGAGACAACTGAAACTTGTTGTCTCACAACTCTGAGGCTAGAAATTTGAAATGAAGATGTTGCCAGGGCCATGCTGCCTTTAAAGGTGAGGGAGAAGTTTCCATGCTTTTCTTCTAGCTTCTAGGCTTGCTGGCAGGCCACTCTTGTCATGCCTTGGCTTATAGAGGCCCCACTCTGATCTTTTCCTCTGTTAGCACAAGACTTTCTCCATGTGTGTCTTTTTCTGTATTTCTATTCTTCTTTATAAGGACAATAGTCACATTTGATTTTGGACCTACTGTAATCCAATACAGCATCAACTAATTCATTATATCTGCAAAGACCCTATTTCCAAATGTGGTCCCATTCATAGGCAGTTAGGGCATCAGTATGTCATTGGGGGAGACATAACTCAATCTATAGTAAAGGGCAAGGAGGTTTGGAGCATCACTGACTGAGCAGGCACACTCGTGTTTACTTGAGATTATTTATTTGGAAGAGATGGAGGGTTGGTGTGAATATGTGGGATGAGTCACGATCGATCAGTCATCCATAGTCACCATCAATGCAGTTAAGTAAAGTCCAAAATAAAGTGCAACAACCTGATCCCAAACCCTATTATCCTGGCTCTCACATGGTCCTTTCTAAACATTTTTCACATTTCTTGTGTAAACTTGTAGTGCCTGAGTTGTCACCTACCCCATCACAGCAGCATGTAGACCCTCAGGGGACCCAGGCTCAGCTGTGAAGTCAGATGAAATTCTTAAACTCTTTCAAGTGGCTGGACACTGACTTTTTCTTACTGCCCCAGCAAGCCTAATTTTCAAAGGAATTGAGTGTCTCTTTCCAAACAAAAAAATAAAAGCTGACCAACATTCACGAAAGACAGGAACACTCATGAGAGGCAGGAGCCTTGGACAAAGCCATCGTGTGAATCTGTTCTGACTCATGCAGACTCTTGAGTGGATGGGTATTTGGGGGTGAAACCTCAGCTTCAGGGGGCTCATCTTCCACCAACTCAACAAGAAGTGTCTTGGTTCTGTCCCTCAGGGTTCTCTCGGGGCCACTCCTCTCAGTCACACTCCTCCCTTCCAGACAGCCCCACCCCAACCCATGGTATTCTAGCTACTTCCTTTGCCTCACATAAGGTTCACCTCCTCTCTGTCCCTGCCCTAGACTTGTGCATGGCTTATGGTCAGTGTTTTCCTTGAGCTGACACTCTTGTGCCCCTCTTCTTGGGGGTTCCCTGATACTTGGGAGTCACATGTGGTTCTCTTTTACCCTCTTCTCTTTAGACCCTCTCTCCATGGGCAAAAGCATCCATTGCTATGGTATTAACCATGCCTCGGCTGATAAACTCCCCTCTTTGTCTCCAGGCACAATCTACCCGCCTGGCCAAGGGCTTGTGCAGTAAGTACCATGGAGAGAGCCCCGCAAGCTTCGGGTCCAGCACCACAGACAGTTCTGAGATACCCCACCTTCTGGGGCATCTATGAGGCCTATTTATCTGACATGAACAAGTGCCAATGTCGGTTTTAGGCTTGAAACTCATGTAATTTGGGGAACCCTCTTTAATATAAAAATACAAAATTTAATATAAAAATACAAAAAAGGGCTTTTTAATAGTAAGAAATGCTGAAAATTATCATAAGCATCACAAAATCCAGAAAAGCAACATGATTTGTATTGATTAATTCATGATAGTTTTTGCCTGTATTTTTTTCACCACGTAAGTTGGACAACAATTTTAGCAGACAACAATTTTCTACCAGTTTCTATGTAGAGCATTGGAATATAATTTTGGTGAATTTTGGTGAATCAAAATCTGTGCTTTCTGGCAACGTGGGTGGCTTCTGAGAGCTCATCTGAAATTGAATCCCAACCTCACGGGACCCATGGAGACCCTGCAGACCATCTCTGCCTACAGCACTAGGACTGTGCTTCCCAAGAACCACCAGTCTCCTCCCTATTTGCTGGTGCCCATCAACTCACCCTAGGCCCTTCCTGCGGGATCACCCCTCCAGCCCCAAGGTCCACCTGCTTTCCACCTTTTGGCCTTGCCATCTGCAGTCCCCAGCACATGCAGGGTAGAGGGAAATAAGCAAAATAAAGGACAGGAGTGTAGGAGGACAAAAGAAGACCTTAGATATAAAAGGGATAAAACCTCCCTGTCAGATCAGGTGAGGCGGGCAGCGACCAAAGGAGGCACATTTAAAAGGGCCTCTGAGCGAGGCTTTATTGAGATATCACTCCCGGGCAGAACTCGATCAGACCCATAGAGGGGACAGGGGAAGGGTCTGAGGAGAAACCGCGTGGAAGCTAAACCGGACTGGACTTTTATGGGGCTTACAGCAGGAAGGGAAGGGCTTGGGACAGGAAAAGGTGTTTTTAGGCTCCCTTGTCCCATTAGAGTTGGTCAGGGGAGTTGGCTGAACTCCAGGATTGGCCAGGGGGTCCTGCTGATTGACAGGCGTTAGTCAGGAGATCTGGCTGATTGACAGGCATTTCCCCGGCATCTGATTGATGTTCTTTTACTGCTTTGTTCTAAGTCGCCACTAAGTCGTCACCAAGTCACCACCACCGACCTAACATTCCCCATCCCAGGGATTCTGGCTTTTGGATTCCCTTCTTCCTGGGGGTGGGGTGGGGGCCGGAGGCTTCTCTGCGATGGTTAATAGTTTCTTTCCACTCTACACTTGCCTCATTGTGCTTCTCTGGTGTTACACTTCAGCCTTCGGGGAAGCAAGGACTCGTCATGGTAACCGACGGTATCACCACTGTACCCGGTGGTTTGGCCACTTTGTAGTCCTCATTATTTCAGCTGTTTGGGGACAGACTCCAGCACATTTAAGAGACATGGGCCTCTCTTACTAAAGCCCAGGTCTTGACCAGCCTGCCTTGTGGCTCCAGTGAGAAACTGATGTGACTCCATTTTTGAGAAACCAGCTTCTACCTCAAGGCCTGTCCAGAGGGAGGGGGCGTGACCCTTGTCTTTGGAAAAACCCACAGAGCACTCCTAAGCACATACCCATCCTCCTGAGTTGTTTGTCTGTAAATAACAGGAGAGGTCTGTGCCAGGTGTCCCTGGCTAGGTGAGGACCCATGGCAACCCCTAGCAACCACCAATCAGCATAAGACAGGGAAAATATCTGAAATGCCAGGTGACCTTCCCAGTAGTTTCAGTGATTGATAACATGATTAGGCCACCCTGCAGTTTAGCCTATACACTCTTGCAACCCTTTGAGGCCTAAACCAATCAGTTCAAATGTATCCACCACTTGAACTAACCTAACCCATCACCCTTACCCAGCTTGTTCCCACCAGTGAATGTGCTAATCAATGTTAAGAGTTGTTGTGTTGATTTTCCTGTGGTATGAAATGATTTGTTGTGTGATATTGTGACCCATAGAGCATCCCTCCCACCCCCAAAACCTAAAAATCTTCACTGAACTAAGAATCAGGACTCACTCCTTGGGACCGCTGAGCTGGAAACGGTTGTGAGTCCAGGCTCGAGCTTGCAATAAAGACTCTTGTGTGATTGCATCGGATTCGGCTCCTGGAGGTCTACTGGGGTCCCACGAATCTGGCATTATACCAGAACTGAGAACCAAGCTACAGAACTGGCCACAGGAAAGAACTGCAGCTGGCTTGGAGTGGGTGGCTTATTTGGGAGCATCCTCTTACCTCCAAGATTGGCTGGGTTCGTAGAAACTATAGGACTTCTCCCAAGAGAACCCAGTTCTCATCCCTGCCCTTGGAGGATGGAGGGGGCAGCTTTCAGGCCTCTGAATCATGCCCTCAAACAAGGAAGGCTTCTGCCTGGAAAGGGATCCATCATACCCCCCAAGAATAACTTTTGCTGGAAAGGAGCCCTTCCACTGGAGTCAAAGAGGCAGAAGATGCAGTGATTTCTGTCTTTCAGCAAGTTCAAGGAAATCCTGACTTTTGTGGTCCACTTCTCCCATTGAGCTAACAGACCTGCCCCAGCTGGCCACCCTGTTGGAACCCCACACTCAGTTCTGAAGGGTCTGCATGCTCCTTGGGCCTGTATGACACACAGGCTGCACACAGCCTCCTGGTGACACCAAGGCCTGAGGCCCATGGGCAGCAAACATGGAGGTAACAGGGTGCAGAGGACAGCCTGGTGGGCTCTGCGAGTGGCCTGGGGAGAGTCCTGCCTCTTCATTCTGTTATCCTTTACATGACAGACAGAGGAAGTCTTCAAGCAGACCAGGACACAACCACAGGCATTAAATCTGAAAGGCAGACAAGGGAGACAGCAGCCAATATAATATACCTGGGAAGTGACAGCCATTTCCTCCACCAGCAAGTTCCCTGACCTTTATTTCTTCAGGGCAAAAATCAGAGCACAGGTCTGCAGTGCCCTCTGCTGGCCACTCAGTTGAGGACAACAGTGGCATGGGCGCTCCCTTCTGGAAGTCACTCCCAGCCCATCATCAGGCTTGTTTCCACACAGTGACTCATAAATGAGATAACGAGGGGCAAGAACTAGCTAAAATATTTACTATAATTAACATCAGGAGGAGAAACATATCTTGAGTTGCTTAAGAAAGAATGTGACCCACAGGGGATTTTGCAGTGATTCAACCCTACACATTTCCTGTTGATAAAACTTAACAATGGCACTTTTGTCTGACCTTATAGAAACCTTAGATCTGGAAACCGAGCAAATGCAAGAAGCATGTCATTTAGGAAGTTCATACGCGTCTAAGAATTTTCACACTTAATTGTAAACACCAATATACTAATATTCACCAGTTTGTTCACTCCTTAGATTTTTCACTGAGATAATCAGCTAAGTCCTCATTCCAGTGAGGATACCTATTCAATGTGGATACAAAAGTAAGAGACAAGAGCCTCTCTCCAGGAGCTTATTGCTTGTGGAGAAATGAGTGAATGCACTTGACCCTTCATATCTGTGGGTTCTGTAGAAACTGTGGACTCAGCCAACCTCAGATGGAAATTATTGCAGAGAAAGAATGTGCCCGTACTCAACATGTACAGACTTTTTCTTGTCATTTATTATCAGTGTAACAACTATACACACACACACACACACATCACATCACATCACATTGTATTAGGTATTGCAAGTAATCTAGGAGATTTAAAGTATAAAGGGGGATGTGTGTAGGTTCTATGCAAATAATACACCATTTTATAAAAAGGACTTGAGCATCAGTAGTTTGATATCTATAGGAGTTCCAGAACCAGTGCCCCATGGATTTGCAGATACAGGGGAGGACTTTAGACTAAGGTAAATGGGGAGGCATAGCAGCAGATGCTGTTGGTGCCACCCAGCTCCCTTCTCCATCTCGTCATCTGGTTGCTGCAGGTGTAGGCTGCAATGGCTTTCACACCCCCCTCCCACCCAGACAATTGCTGACCGAAGACTGAGGAGTAACACAGCCCTCCTGCCTCCCTGACCACTCAGCATGTCCTGTACAAATGACTGATGGGATTGGTCTGGACTGATGGGTAGGATGACCCTGACCTCTGGGAAGGGCAGCCTCTGTGGTCCAGTGCACACACACCAGCTCTCCGTGTAGGGCCAGGATGTTTAGACAGCTCCACCTGCTCCTTCTTTTGCCCTCTCTGTCTCCACAGCACCACCAAAAGGCATTCCCTCTCTAAGTGATGTGCTTAAGAATCTTCCTGCCAGGCTCTGCTGCTTGGGAATCCAGATACAAACAAGTGCCATTGAGGAAGCCCAGACAAGATGATGTCCGGCTTGAGAATCAGGGACAACCTGCCAGATTCAGGCACTTTAGAAATACTCATTCTTTCCACACAGCCTTCCGGAAATCATGTGTTCTCTCAAGCCTTGGGGACACAGCAGCAAATGTGACAAAATCTTGTTATCCCTGGCACTTGTATTCCAGTGGAGAGAGAAAGGAAAAGAAAACAAATAATGCCCACTCCAAAGAGCTTCGTTGGGCTCTTGAGTATAAATAAAATATTGCAACAAGTTAATGTCGTCAGTTCTCTTTCTTACAGTTCTCCAAACACTTGCCCTTGGGGAAAAGGGTGATTTAGTCCAGCCTTTCTCCCGGGAGTAAGACTGTAATAATTCTTTACCTCTAAGGATTACAACTTCAGTCAATGCCAACTTCTATTGAGTTTCTGTTGTGGACGCTCATTTTCAACCACGGCGTTGACAGCAAACATTTTTTAGACACTTTCAAAGACTGCATTTAGGATCTTGGAACGTTTTCCAGTCTTTCCAAATTACATGAAAAGCATTGAAGTATTTCGTTTAGGCTCTGGGTTCAGAGCAGAGAGGCTGTGTAAAGGACAGGACAGGAGGCAGATGCCAGCCCTGTTGTCAGCACACACCTGTGGCTGGGGTCAGGGGAAGCAGGCCTTTGAGGGAGCCTAGGGTGCACTCTTCCTGCACAGCTGTGAGTTCTGTTCTTCGAGGGTGTATTAGTTACGGTTTTCTAGAGGAACAGAATGAAATGGAAGTACGATTATAACAAGGGATTTTTTAGATTGGCTTATACGACCAGAACTGGATAGTCCACAATGGCTGTCTGCAGGCTGGAGAGCTGGAAGAACAAGGAGCTGTGCAGTCCAAGAGGCTGGAGCCTCAGAACAAGAGGGATCCATGGTGCTACCTGAGACCAGAGGCTTCTGGAAACTCCCTGGAGAATCACTGGCAGAGTCGGCTTTGGAAGACTGAAGAAGCAAGAGTCTGATATCCTCAGACAATTAAAGCAGCAATCAAGAACCAGTTCAAGAAGAATGGAGCTTGCATCTGCTCATCAGCTGCTGCTTCCTTGTTCTTCCAAATTTTATTCCATCCAAGCCTCCAGCCTATTGGACAGCGCTACTCATGCTTAGGTAAGGTCTCCAGTTGGCTCTTCCATATGCCAATCACTCTTAGATACACCTTCACTGACACATCCAGAAACCTCTTAATCATTGTCATCTCTTAATCCAATCAAGTTGACGATTTTAAATTCACCATTACAGAGTGGTTGTCCTGGATTCCACACAGTCTTCCGTCTTAGAAGCTGAAGTCTCCTCTCTCTGGTCAGTAAGCTCCCCATAGTAGGACATGTTCCATTCATCTTCCTATGCCGGGTGGGCCCACACACATATCACACAGGTGTTCGCCAGAGAGGTTTGAGGAAACAAGTGAGTTGCAGGCCCTTTAAAATGCAACCTGCCCCTATTTCTCATGTTGCCCTCTGGCCAGGCCTGAGTCCTCTCTCCATTCCAGAAGCCTCCCTGCTTTCCAGCTGTGGTGCTGCTGCTCAGCCTCTTCCCCAGCTTAGTGGCTGTCTGGTGTCACTGAAGGAGCCCCTGGGCTTTCAGGGTAGTCAGACCCATACTGGAGCCCCAAAGGGTCTAAATCGGGGCAAGTGGCTTCCACGTAGGAATCCTGACTCGGTGCCTAGCTCCTGCCTACGCATAGTAGGCTATAAATATATTGCATGCTCCAGCTCTCCTGCTGCAGTAGGCCAGGTGTTTGTGATCCTAAGAATTGATGTTGAGACCTATTCTCCAGGTGATGTCATTAGGAGGTGATCATGTCACGAAGGAACCCTCATGAATGGGATTCGTGCCTTTGTAAGAGGCCAGAGACAGAGAGCTGTCTCACCTCTCCCCATGGGAGGGCACAGAAAGAAGATACAAACCAGGACGTGGATCTTCATCAGGCTCTGAATCTGCCGAGGCCTTCCTTTTGGATTGCCCAGACTCCAGAACTGAGAATCAATTTTATCAGTTAGTAGCCACCACTCTCTGGGTTCTGTTACAAAGTCCTGAATGGACCAAGACACCTGTCTTCCTGCTGGTCCACTTTTGAAAACTGTCCTCTGTTCCTGTAATTCAATAGCACCCACTCCTCATTCACCTGGCCCACAGCGCCTCCCACAGCAACCCTGCTGCAGACTGACCTGGTAGTCCCAGTTAGCTCTAATCTGTGAGGGATGCCATCTTCCTAAGGCAAGAATTAACACTTCTAGGAAATTCTCCTTCCTTCCTTTCCTTCTCTTTGCCCTTCCTTCCTTCCTTCCTTCCTTCCTTCCTTCCTTCCTTCCTTCCTTCCTCCCTCCCTCCCTCCCTCCCTCCCTTCCTTCCTTCCTTCCTTCCTTTATTTCTTTCTCTTTCTTTCAATACTGATTTGTCATTAGGGCCTTTCCAAATATTCTGCTCTTTCTCTTTCTAGGAACAGGGTGGGATGGCATTCACCCAAGGTCCCTGAAGTCAGGCATGGCCCTGTGACAGGCACTGGCCACTGCACTGTGAACAGCAGTGAGCCAGCCACTTTGCCATTGAGATGTTAAAAAGCTTGCAAAGGTTTGTCATGCTCTAGTTCCCTCTGCTGGAGCAAAGTGCAATGTACACAGGTAATTTGAGCCAGAAAGATTTTTTTTGTTGTTTTCCATCACAGGGACTAAGGCAGGGGTGGGGATTTCTGCTTTGCAATGTAGCTCCTTGTGACTAATGTGTCCATTTTACTCTCTGCTATGGTTTGTCTCCCAAAGTGTCCTGTGTTGGAAGCTTGGTTCCCTGTGTGGTGAGGTGAGAAAGGTTGGAAACTTTGCTATGGAGTCTAGAGGGAAGTCACCAGGGGTACTGCCCTTGGAAAGGATTAATATAGTTCTCGTGGGATTCCCCAGTTATTTCTCACAAGAGAGAGTTGTTATAAAAGACCAAGACGGGCTTCTCCCCATTCTCTCTGGTTTCCTTTTATCATGTGACCTCTCTCTTACACACATTTCTCATGCCACGATGCCATTCAGCGCGATTAATGTAGCCAGGAGACCCTTACCAGAGCCAGCTATTTGGACTTGCAGTCTCCAAAACTGTGAACTAAATAAAACATTTTTTTCTTATAAGTTACATAGCCTCAGGTATTTTGCTATAGCAACTGAAGATGGACAAATATAATCTCCTAAAATGAAATTGATAATGCACGTGTGTCTCTGCATACAAATGCCTATATGATTATGTATATTTTTTTATAGGTGTTATTATATTTGGGGAATGGGCCTTGGAAAGCTGTTATTTGTTGGTGGTAGAGTATATAAGTCCTGCTATACACCCCCCCAAAGTTGTTGGTAACCCCATACTACCAGTAAAATTCTTGAGAGGACCCTGAAATCCAGACAACCAGCAGAGATTCACATCTACCCTGCCCTAGGAGTGTATTGATCTAATCTATGTGGAGTAGATACCACTCAACAAAGTTTCAAAGTTCCAATCTGTGCTAGACCCCAGACTCAGGGAAGCTAAAGGCCGCTCCAGCCAGCAGGTTGGTGAGCAACACAAGGAGGAAGAGTTTGATAACCCCCAGCGCTTGCTCTCTTTAAGGGAGAAATGGGAAGTTGAGCAGCCTGGCTTCGGCAGTGAGCATCCATCCTTGTCCACAGTTCCAACCCCCTCAGTGGAGACAGTTCTTTCATTTTCATTATGAATTTGTTGTTGTTGTTCTTACTGCACTTGCTGATTGGTTTGAGTATGTGTATGCAGGTGTGTACATATGTGCATATATATTTGATTCTTTTCTTTATATCACTTTTTCTTTTTATTATCCTTTTATTATTTTGTCTTGTCTTTTGAGGGTTAGTGTTTTTTTTTTTTTAATTTTTGTTTTTGTTTCCTCGTTGCTCTCTCCTCTCTTCTTCCTCCAACAGCCAAATTCCTTGTTTCTGCCTTTCTCTGTCTTTATTTTATTTCTTTTGATTTTTTTCTCCTCCTCCTTTATGGCTTCCACCTGTCTCCATTCTTCTGCTATCTCCCTTCACCTCTGGAATGTTCTCAACTTTCTTTTGCCGTCTGACCCCATTTTCTTTTCTCTAAATTAACGGTGACTTTACCACCTTTTAAAATTCTATAATTTGTAAAATGAGAGCCCCCACCACTCCTGTTGTTATGGGTGTCAGCACTGGGGACACTGTAGTTGTCACCTGGTGTATCTTAAGTGTTGTATCCAGTTTGTGGCTGTTTGTTTTTTGCGATTGTTAATTTCTGGTTCCACCATTTCTGTTTCTGAGGTTATTGGTGTGGTCTATGTCATATCTGGCTCCTGGTGTTTACTTTTATGCTGTATTATTGTCCTCTGTTATTTCCCTCTTTTCTGGGGGGTGCTGGGAATCTACTGGAGCACCACAAGTCCATGGAGAAGATACCGAGATGATGAGCTTCACTCCCACCCAGCTAAGAGACGGCACACCTTGCTCCAATTACAACCTAACCCTGCTCCAACTGCATAATATGTTAGCTCAAAGAATATGGAAAACAAAATCACCAAACTGGATTAATCTTGGTAAGAACGGATAGGGAGGAGTCTCAGGTTCCACTTGTGTATATCCACTCCTACAGCAAAAGCAGAGAGAAATAAGTTTGGACACCACACCCATGAGGGACCTCAACCTAGATTGCTTCCACATTACTTCAGAACATACAGTTGTCTAGTCTAGAAGAGCAGCCACAAAGGGTGTATCCATATAATCTGCTGCATAAAACACAAGTGGTTGACCTCCTAGAAGGATCCCATGCCCGTGAGACCTAAAGAAAAAGTGGGATCTGCAAGCTCAACACAATACACACTGTATCAAAGTTCACTAACCATCACCAAAAACCTAGCAGGGAAATCATACAATGTAACCCACTTGGAAATGTATTCAATAATTCACAACCTGATATCCCAGAACACTTCACCAGGGAAGGCTGTGCAATAAACAGGCCCTCACATAAAAATGGAGAAAACTTCATTCCAACACATGCACAAATCTCAACATACAAGAAATAAGAAAAAACAAGGTAACATGACATGAATCCTAATGTTCACGATTTACTGGCAAATGACTCCAAAGATATCAAAGTAGATTAAACAACAGATAAAGAATGCAAAATAATGATCACAAAGTAGATCAATAATTTCTAAGAACACAGAAAAACAACTGAATGAATCAAATTCATACATGTGGTAGTCAGCTTTTTGTCACTGTGATCAAAATTCCTAGAAAAAAAATAATAGCTGAACACAGAGACTATAGAATTTAATAAAACAATCAATAACTTAGACTTAACTGATATATATATATATATATATATATATATATATATATATATATATAAAAAATATATATATATAAAATATATATAAAATATTTCATCCTTCAACGAGTGAATACACTTTCTTCTCAGCAGCACATGAATCCTTCTCTAAAACAGACCATATATTATGCCACAAAGCAACTCTTAGCAAATACAAAAAAGTAGAGATACTACCCTGCATTCTATCAGGTCATAATGGAATGAAATTAGAAATCAATGATAAAAGTAAAAAAAGCCATTCCAACACCTGGAAGCTAAATAATATGAATGAACAATGGGTTGCAAAAGACATCAAAAAAGAAATTAAAAAATTCTTAGAGGTGAATGAGAACACAGATACAACATATCAAAATCTCTGGGACACTATGAAGGCAGTTCATTGCATGAGTTCATTCCTTAAAAGAAGAAAAAGTCAACAAATAAATAATTTAACATTACATATCAAAGACCTAGAAAAAAGAAGAACAAACCAACATCAAAAGCAATAGAAAACAGGAAATAATTAAAATTAGAGCTGAAAGCAAAGAAATTGAAACAAAAGAAACAATTGAAAAATTGACAAAACAAAAAGTTAGTTCTTTGAAAAAAATAAATAAAATTGATAAACCATTAGCCATGCTAATTAAGAGGAGAGAGAAAACTCAAATCACTAACATCTGGGATAAAAAAGGAAATATGACAGACACTACAGAAATACAGAAGATAATTAGAGATTATTTTGAAAATTTATACTCCAATAAAATAGAAAATACCAAAGGCATCAACAAATTTCTAGAATCACATGATTTGCACAAACTGAACCAGGATGATATACATGATTTAAACAGAACAATTTCAAGCAATGAAATAGGAGATGCCATCTGAAGCCTACCAATCAAGAAAAGTCCTGAACCAGATGGATACACAGATGAGTTCTACAAGACCTTTAAAGAAGAACTAATACCAATATTTCTCAAATTATTTCATGGAATAGAAAAAGAGGGAACACTTCCAAACTCATTCTATGGGACCAATATCACTCTGATTCCAAAACAAGGCAAAGACACATAAGAGAAAGAAAACTTCAGACCAATATCTCTAATGAACATAGATGCAAAAATTCTCAATAAAATTCTGACAAATTGAATACAAAAACATATCAAAAAGATTATGCACCACAATGAAGTGGGGTTCATCCCAGGGATACAAAGTGGGTTCAATATATGGAAATCAATAAATGTAATTCATAACATCAATAGACTTAAAGATAAGAATCATATGATCATCTCAATAGATGCTGAAAAAGCATTTGACAAAATACAGCACCCTTCATGTTCAAAACACTAGAAAAACCAAGGATAACAGGTACTTATCTCAGCATTGTAAAAGCTATTTATGCTAAGCCCCAGGCCAACATCATTATAAATAGAGAAAAATTGAAAGCATTCCCTCTAAAAACTGGAACAAGACAATTATGCCCTCTTTCACCACTTCTATTTAACATAAATCTTGAAACACTAGCCAGAACAATTAGACAGACAAAAAATAAATAAAAGGGATATGGATAGGAAAAGAACTCAAATTAGCACTATTTGCCAAGGATATCATTCTATACTAGAGGACCCAAAAAATTCCACCAGAAAACTTCTGTAACTAGTGAATGTATTTGGCAAGATAGCAGGATATAAAATCAACATCCATAAATAAGTGGCATTTCTGTATATCAGTGACAAATCCTCTAAAAGAGAAATGAGGAAAACTACCCCATTTAGCAGCCTCAAAACACACACACACACACACACACACACACACACTTGAGAATCAACTTAGTGAAAGACCTGTACAGTGAAAACTACAGAATGCTAAAGAAAGAAATAAAGAAGTCATTAGAAGATGGAAATATCTACCTTGTTCTTGGATAGCCAGAATTAATATTGTCAAAATGACCATACTTCCAAAAGCACTATACAGATTTAATGCAATTCCAATCAAAATCCCAATGACATTTCTCATAGAAATAGAAAAAACAGTCATGAAATTTATCTGGAAAATAAGAGACCCAAAATAGCTAAAGCAATCCTTAGCAAGAAGAGTGAAGCAGGTAGCATCCCTATCTCAGACCCTAAACTATACTACAGAGATATAGTAACAAAAATGGCACGATATTGGCACCAAAATAGACTTGTAGATCAATAGTACAGAATAGAGGACACAGGGACAAACCCACATAAATACAGTTATCTTACATTAGACAAAGGTGCCAAAAACATATATTGGAGAAAACATATATTCAACAAATGGTGCTGGGAAAACTGGAAATCCATATGCAACAAAATAAAATTAAACCCCTATCTCTCACCATGCACAAAACTCAAATCAAAGTGCATCAAGGACCTAGGAATTAAACAGAGACCCTGAACCTAATAGAAGAAAAAGTTGGCCCAAATCTTCATCATGTGGGATTAGGCCCTGACTTCCTTAATAAGACTCATATAGCTCAAGAATGAAATCAAGAATCAATAAATGGGATGGATTCAAACTCAAAACCTTCTTCTCAGCAAAAGAAAGAATCAGTGAAGTAAATAGAGAGCCTACAGAATGGGAGCAAACTTTTACCACATGCACATCAGATAGAGCACTAATATCTAGGATATATACAAAATCTTAACACCAAAAAAACCCCCCAAATAATCCAATCAATAAATGGACCAAGGAACTGAACAGACACTTCTCAGAAGTTTATATACAATCAATCAACAAATATAGGCAAAAGTGTTCAACATCTCTAGCAATTAGAGAAATGCAAATCAAAACTACTCTAAGATTTCATCTCACACCAGTCAGAATGTCAGCTATTAAGAATACAAACAACAATAAGTGATGGTGAGGATGTGGGGAAAAGGCACACTCATACATTGCTGGTGGGACTGCAAATTGGTGCAACCAATCTGGAAAGCAGTATGGAGATTGCTTGGGAAACTAGGAATGGAACCGCCATTTGACCAAGCTATCCCACTTCCCAGTTTATACCCAAAGGACATAAAAACAGCATACTACAGGGACACAGCCATAGCAGCACAATTCACAACAGCTAAATGGTGGATTCAACCTAGATACCCTTCAGTATATGAACAGATAAAGAAAATGTGGTGTGTATGTGTGTGTGTGTGTGTGTGTGTATATATATATATATATATATATATATATATATATATATATATATATACATATATATACACACACACATACACACACAATAAAATATTATTCATCATTAAAAGGGAATAAAATCATGGCATTTGCAGGTAAATGGATGGAGTTGGAGAATATAATGCTAAGTGAAGTAAGCCAATCCCCCCAAACCAAATGCCAAATGTCTTCTCTAATATAAGGATGCTGATTCATAATGGGGATAGGGGGGCATGAAAGGAATAGATGAACTGTAAATAGGGCAAAGGGGAAGGAGAGGGAGAGCATGGGGGTAGGAAAGATGGTGGAATGAGACATACATCATTACCCTAAGTACATGTATGAAAACACAAATGGTGTGACTCTACTTTGTTTTCAACTAGAGACATGAAAAATTGTGCTCTAGTTGAATTGAATTGCATTCTGCTATCATATATAACTAATTAGAATAAATGAAATAAAAATTTAAAAAATAACTTAGAGGAGGAAATGTTTATTTTGAACTCACAGTTTGAGAGGTCAACCAACTCCATGGCTCGGTTCTGAGATGAGGCAGAAGGGCATAATGGGGGACAGCTGTCAGCTCATGGCAGCCAAGAAAAAGAGAGAGAGGGGGGCAGACAGAGACAAAAAGAAATGGGCCAGGGAAAAGATACAGTTTAGGGTTATGCCTCCAGTGACCTACCTTCTCTGGCTACAACCCAACTGCCTACAATTACCACCAAGTTGTCCATTAATATTATTAATCTATGAAATGGATTAATCCAGTGATGAGGTTATAGCTCTCATAATCCAATCTTCATATCTGAACATTGTTATATTGCTTAACACATAAACTCTTTGGGGGATATTTTTACGTCCAAACCATAACAATACAGAATATAAATGAGAAATTCAATAAATAGAGAAAAATTATTGAACAAGAATGAAACAGATATATTGGGTAAAAGTGGCACAATGAATCAAATAAAAAATTCAGTTGAAAGTCTTTCCAAAACAGTAGACCAAGTAAAAGACAGAATCTCAGAGTTGAAAGATTAACTGGCCCACATTGAATATTCATACAAAATAAATGAAGAAAAGTAGCCATAATCAGCAAAAACAAGAACTCTGGGATATTAAGAGTCCAAATTTAAGAATCAATGAAATCAAACAAGTTCTGAGGAATAGGCTGATGACATGGCTAAACTTTTTTGGGAATTAATAATGGTTAATTTTTCACACCTTGAGAATAAGATGAACATACAGATATAGGAGGCATTTATAACCCCAAATAGACAAGATAAGAAGAAAACCTCTCCGTGACATGTTAGAATTGTGATATATGCCTAATATACATAAAAAGGATAGAGTTTTAAAAGCCTCAAGAAAAAATGTCAGGTTACATTTAGAGCTAAGTCAATCAGAATTCATTCTTACTTTCTAGAACAAAAACTCTAAAATCCCAGATTAATATTACTCCAAGCCTGAAGGAAGATAATTGCCAACCAAGACGGCTATATCCAGCAATGCTATCCTTCAAATTTGAATAAGAAATAAAAGGCTTCCAATATAAGCATAAAATTTTAAAAAAAAATGTGATTACTAAGTAAACATTACAGAGAATACTTAAAGAAGTACTACACAGAGAAGAAATTTTTAAAAATCCCACAGCTCATGAAAGGACAAATCTCATTAGAAGAGTAGCTATGAAAACGAGAGGGAGTCGGGGTATAGCTCAGTCGGTAGAGTGCTTATTTAGCATGCATAAGACCCTGGGTTCAATCCCCAGCACCACAAAACAAAACAAACAAAAAAACTCCAACCCCATCCCCCAAACAAAGAACAAACAAAAACAAAAATAGTAGCTAAGAAAATGAGAAATTGGACTGAATCACAGATTAGAAAGAAATAAAATGGGAGGATTTCAAGAATATCTCTCCATAGTAATATTTTCCAATTAAAGCACATATATACGAAGAACAAATTTAAAAACAAGACTCAATTATATGTGTTTGCAAGAGGCTCATTCTGCAAAGGAAAGACTGCAATAGGCTGACAGTGACAGGATGGAAAATGATAATTCATGCAAATGATGCCTGAAAACAAGCAGGAGTAGCTACTCACATATTCAACAAAATTGACTTCAAGCCAAAATTAATCAGAAGAGACAAATAAGGTTAGTTCATGCTGGTTCAGGGAACAATCCAACATGAGGATAAAAAGAACTATTTATGTTCCACCTAACATTATTGCACCTAATTATAGAAAACAGACACTACTCAACAAAGAACAAATGGGCCCCAATACAATAATATTGGGTGATTTCAATACAACTTTCTCACCAATAGATAGGTCATCTTGGCATAAAATCAGTAAAGACTCTTCAGACCTGAAATATATCATAAATCAAATGGACCTTATAGACATCTATAGAGTATTTCATTAAATTATATCCAAATTCATTTTCTTCTCAGCTGCTTATGAGACCTTCTCCAAAATAGAGTATGTATATATATATATATATATATATATATATATATATATATATATATATCCCCTAAAAGTCACACCAAAAATCTCCTAGAACTAGTAAATGAATTCAGCAAAGTAGCAGGATATTAAATCAACACCCATAAATCAAAGGCATTTCTGCATATCAGTGACAAATCCTCAGATAGGGAAATGAGGAAAACTATCCCATTTACAATAGCCTCAAAAAAAAATACTTGGGAATCAATTTAACAAAAGAGGTGAAAGATTCTATATAATGAAATTTACAGAACACTAAAGAAAAAAGTCAAGGAAAACCTTAGAAGGTGGAAAGATCTACCTTGCTCTTGGATAGGCAGAATTAATACTGTCAAAATGACTATACTACCAAAAGCACTATACAGATTTAATGTAATTCCAATCAAAATCCTAATGACATTCTTCATAGAAACAGAAAAAGCAACCATGAAATTCATCTGGAAAAATAAGAGACCCAGAATAGCTAAAGCAATCCTTAGCAGGAAGAGTGAAGCAGGTGGCATCACTATACTAGTCCTTAAACTATACTACAGAGCAATAGTAACAAAAACAGCATGGTATTGGCATCAAAACAGACTGGTAGACCAATGGTACAGAATAGAGGACACAGACACAGAGACTAACCAACAAAATTATAATTATCTTATATTAGGCAAAGGTACCAAAAACATGCACTGGAGAAAAGATAGCCTCTTCAACAAATTGTGCTGGGAAAACTGGAAATCCATATGCAGCAAAATGAAAATTAAACCTCTATCTTTCACCATTCACAAAACTCAACTAAAAATTGATCAAGGACTTAGGAATACAACCAGAGACCCTGAGTCTAATAGAAGTTAAAGTAGGCCCTAATCTCCATCATGTGGGATTAGGCCCCAACTTCGTTAATAAGACTCCTGTGGCACAAGAATTAAAATCAAGAATCAATAAATGGGATAGACTCAAACTAAAAAGCTTCTTCTTGGTAAAAGAAACAATCTGTGAGGTGAACAAAGAGCCTACATCTTGGGAGCAAATCTTTACCCCTCACACATGAGATAGAGCACTAATCTCTAGGTTATATAAAGAACTGAGAAAGCTAAGCACCAAAAAAAAAAAAAAAAAAAAAATAACCCAAAAAACAAAAAAACAAACAAATAATCCAATCAATAAATGGGCCAAAGACCCAAACAGACACTTCTCAGAAGAGGATATACAATCAACAAATGAAAAAATGTTAATCATCACTAGCAATTAGAGAAATGCAAATCAAAACCACTCTAAGATTTCATCTCAATCCAGTCAGAATTGCAGCCATTATGAAGACAAAAAACAATAAGTGTTATCAAGGATGTGGGGGAAAAGATACACTCATACATTGCTGGTGGGACTGCAAATTGGTGCAGCCAACATGGAAAACAGTATGGAGATTTCTTGGAAAATTGGGAATGGAACAACCATTTGACCCAGCTATCCCTCTCTTTGGTCTATACCCAAAGAACTTAAAAACAGCATACTATAGGGACACAGACACATCAATGTTTATAGCAGCACAATTCACAATAGCTAAATGGTAGAACCAATCTAGATGCCCTTCAGTGGATGAATGGATAAAAAAAGTGAGATATATATATATATATACACACACACACACACACATACACACACACATACACACACACATACAATGGAATATTACTCAGCAATAAAAGAGAATAAAATCATGGCATTTGCAGATAAATGGATGGAGTTAGAGAATATAATGCTAAGTGAAGTTAGCCAATTCCAAAAAAACAAATGCTGAATGTTTTCTTTGATATAAGGAGACTGACTCATAGTGGGATAGGGAGAGGGAGCATGGGAGGAATAGACAAACTCTAGATAGGGCAGAAGGATTGGAGGGGAAGGGAGGGGGCATTGGTGTTATAATAATGGTGATGATCATTATTATTCAAAGTACATGTATGGAGACATGAATTGGTGTGAATATACTTTGTATACAACCAGAGATATGAAAAATTGTGCTCTATATGTGTAATAAGAATTGTAATGCATTCCGCTGTCACATATAAAAAAATAATGCAACTAATAATAAATGCTGGTGAGGATGTGGGATAAGAGAAGACTTAGACACTCTCAGTGGTATTGTAGATTAGTACAACCACTATGGAAGTCAGTATGGAAGTTTCTCCAAAGACTAGGAATGGAATCGCCTTTTGTAACGCTCCTTGGTATTTGCTCAAAATAAAGTCAGCTCACTATAGTGATACATACTCACCCATGTCTATAGAAGCCCAATTCACAATAGCCACATTATAGAACTACAGTAGGTTTGCAGAAGCAGATGACTGGGTAAAGAAAATGTATGTATACACAACGGAGTTCTATTCAGCCATAAGGAAAAAAGAAACTATGCCATTTGCTGAAAAACAGAACTTGAGATCATTATGTTAAGCAAAATAAGCAAACCCAGAAAGTTAAGGGTCATATGTTTTCTCTCATATGGAGAAAGTAGAGAGAGTAAAGAAAAAAAATAGGGGAAGTTGGAAACTCATGAAAATAAAAGGGAGATGAGTAAATTAGAAGAAGAGGAACAGGGGGAGAAAGAGGGAAGGGAAAGGGGAGGTCCTGGGGATGAATTGACGAACTATGTTAAATGCATGTATGAATATGTCACAATGAGTTCCACTATTATATATGATTATAATGTACCAATAAAAATTAATCAAAAAACAAATTCCAAAATATATCAAAAATCCAAAATACTTCTGATTGATCCTATGCATTTCAGATAAGGAATACTCAACCTGTATTTTTTAGCCATTGCTATATCACAAACCACCCCAGAATTCAGGTATTTACTTAGTTCATGATTCTGTGGACTGACTTCAGGGCTGTGATCAGCTGGGTGATTCTTCTGTTTTCTGATGGGTCCTCTCATGTGCCTGGGTAGCTTTTCTGACCTTGACTGAGCTTTCTCTCATGTCGGGGTGCATTGGCTAGGATGGCTGTCTCTGCTCCCTGTGTGTTTGCGAGCTCTACCAGGCAGCCCAGGAACTAGGCTAGCCCTGAGTGATTTGCTCAGTGGCCAGCAGGGTTCCAAGAGAGTAAAGCAGGCAAGGCTTCTTGAGGTTCAGGTTCAGAAATGGCGAATGGTCTCCCCTGGATTTTGTTAGGCAAAGTAAGCAAAAGCAGCCCAGGTTCAGGGAGTGAGTACAAGAAATGACTGTGACCATTGTTGCAAACAATGTGTTTTAGTACCTATCTTCTGGCCTGAGATATGGTCATTTTTTGTGACATGGCTTGGAAAGAAAAGCATCCTACAGACCCTTCTTGAAGATCATGGTGAAGGAATTCTTAAATATTTTTTTAAAATTGTTTTGTTTTAGTTATACATTACAGTAGAATGAATTGAGACATAGCATACATACATGGAGTATTCTTTCTATTCTTGGGATTGTACATGATGTGGAGTTACACTGGTCATGTATTCATGTATGAATTTAGGAAAGTTATGTCCATTTCATTCTATTATCTTTCTTATTCTCATCCCTCCTCCCTTCCCTTTCCCTGTCTAGTCCAGTGATCCTCCCCTTCCCCCTGCCACTATTGTGAGTCAGCATCGCATCAGATAAAACATTCTGCCTTTGGTTTTGGGGGATTGGCTTATTTTACTTAGCATGATAGTCTCCAGCTCCATTCATTTACTGGCAAATACCATAATTTCTTTCTTCTTTAAGGCGGAGTAATATTCCACTGTGTATATACACCACAGTTTCTTTATCTATTCATCTATTGAAGGGCACCTAGGTTGGTTTTATAACTTAGCTATCGTGAATTGAGCTGCTATAAACATTGATGTGGCTGCATTACTATAGTATGCTGATTTTAAGTTCTTATGGTATATGCAGAGGAGTGGGTAAACTGGGTCAAATGGTGGTTCCGTTTCAAATTTTCTGAGGAATCTCCGTACTGCTTTCCAGAATGGTTGCACCGATTTGCAGTTAAAGGAATTATTTCTAACATCAATTTTTATTACATTCACTTTGGCAGGATCTGGGGACCTTACAAATGAACCAGAACTGAGACCTAAAGTGGAAATCCCAAGTCTTGTTATTTGCTTCCCACAAGGATAAGAAACATCAGTGTTAATAAGTGCTGTGCTTTACACAAATATTAACCAACAACAACTGACCCTCTCTGGGATTTTCCACTTAGTTATTTACTGGAAGCTGTTCTCGTAATTTTCAACAGTGCTGTTATTTATGCTATTATCTTTCTTTTAGCTGTGCTGGGTTTTCAGATGCATTAATATAGCTTAATATCTCTTCCTGTTGCTTCTCTAATTAAAAGCTTGTTGGATTTCCAAATAAGAAATAATATACCCAAGCACTGGTAATAAAGACTGCTAATAATCAGGAGAAAAACGTCAACAAAGGATGACATCAACTAGACATGAGGGATCTTCTGATCAGGGAATGGAAAGAGCCTAGGGGATTGGGGAGGACCCCCGGCTGTAATAGGGTCCTGGAAGACAGCCTCCCCATGGGGCTGCCGCTGATGAGGACTGCCAATGGGCAGCGTGGACGCTGGTCACATCCTCTGTTCCAAGCTGGACGTGTTCCAAGCTGGACGTCCCGGGAGAACAGTTCACGTCTGTCTTTCCAATCATTATCTGTTTTCCTACTTCCCTCAGTCCCTCCTTCCTCTCCTGGCTGCCTGGGTCCCCCTTAGTCCTCACAGCAGGCAACGGTTCCACTTATTATAAGAAACCACCACTAGATGGCGCCAACCATTCGTAGTAAAGTGCATTCCTGAGCCCTGATGGCCCTGGGTGAGTGGAGGCTGCGCAGACAGCTTCCCTCTAGGCCAATGTCATTCTCACTCTTCAAGTGTTTTTTCTGTATCCTCATCCCATCCCACCCCATTTAAAGCTAGATTCCCTCCAGCAGCAGGTTTTGGGGCGATTTTGAAGGTAGAGGTTATTTTCCTATTTGTGTGGGCACATGCTTGTTTGGTATGGGGTGGTGGTAGGGGTAAAGTGAGGGAAACTGTGGGTTCACAAGAATCTTGGGAGAGATTTCTAAGGGTCCAGATTTTACTCTAGGCAAGAAAAGCTGCAACAGCTGCCTCCTCTCCTCATCTCCTGCCCTGCGCCCCTCTTGAGCATCCTCCCCCAGGCTGGTCTGCAGGCATCCCACCTTTCCCTTAAAAATTCAACTCCTAGCTCCCTTCTCTCCATTCCTTCCCACTCTGATCTACTCTTCTTTATATAGTTCCATTTTCCTCCCTAACGCTGTGGCCAAAATACCTGACAAGAGCAACTTAGAGGAGAAGTTTATTTTGGGCTCAGGGTTGGAGAGGTGTCAGCCCACGGTCAGCTGACTCCCTTTCCCGGGAGAGGAGGTGGAGCAGAATATCATGGCGGAAGCTTGTGGCAGAGGAAAGTTGCTCAGCTCATGGTAAGAAAGCAAAGAGAGAGGAGGGGAGGAGCGAGAGGGACAGGATCTAATCCCCAAGGGCATGCCCCCAATGACCCACCTTCTCCAGTTACCCCATTTGCCCACAGTTACCACCACTACGGCAGCGCTTTCAAATGATTCATCCGTAAAAATGGGGTAACCCACAGCTTTCCTAATCTAATAATTTCCTTCCTGCATTAACCAGAAGATTTGGGGTGACACCCCATCAAACCACAACTGCACCCGTTTAACCCAATTATTCACTGAACCTAAAATCTATCGTCTTTTGGTCTACAACTCTCACCCCCAACCCAACCTGCTGCCATATGGGATCTACTTCATCTCTGCCCTTCACATCTGTCCATTGCCTTGGATTAATACTTTTTATGTGACCACCTATTTGAGTACACTAGCTCTGATATTGTCACTGGGAATATAATAGATGCAGAAATTTTAAGGATGATTTGGGGTTGGCCAGGCGAATGGGTAAATGAATTCAATGGAGCAGCGGTTTTCAAACGGGGGCATTTTTGTCCCCCAGGGACATTTGGCAATGTCTGTGGACATTTTGTGTTGTGAAAACCTGGAGAGGGAAGGGGGATTGCTTCTGGAGTCAAGCAAGGAGAGGCCAAGGATCCTGCTAAACATCCTACAATGCAAGTTATTCAGACCCCAAATGTCAAGAGGGCTGAGTTTGAGAAATGCCATGACAGAGAAAGCAGCACAGGTTCTGTTGAGGGACGGCAAGTTCCATTAGGGTGAGAAGGAGTGGAGGAAGATGTGACTAGAGACGGAGTGTGCAGAGTCTCCTCAGGGGTTGGGACTCTCTCCTAGGGCCTGGGGACAGGCAGCTCTGGAGACCGCATGCTAAGGGCCATTGACTGCATTGGGAGCCATCGGGGGCACTTTGGAGGCTTACAAACCTTCAGAGAACAAGCAGGTCCCGTTTCAGTCACTGCTGTGGAATAGGCCTTCTTGTCCAGACTGCCATGAAAATGCACTGGTATGTAATGAGCCTCCAGGAATACACTAAAAGTAGTCAGAATAATGAGGTGAGTTGATACACACCAAAGCTTTGTTCTGAGTTTTTATCCTCTTTTCTTTTCATGAATAGTGCTATGGTTGGCATAGTGTCTCCCAAAGCCCCATGTGGTAAGGGCTTGCTCACCTGCCTGTGGCACCCTTGGGGTGGAACCTTGAAGAGGTTCCCATCCAAGGACACTAGGGGCATGTCCTTGAAGGGGGATTTGGGCCCTCAGCCCCTTCCTGTCTTTGCTTTCTTGCTGCCATGAGATGAGCAGCCTCCTCCATCACATGTTCCTGCCACCACAGGCCCAAGACAATAGAACCACAGTCATGGACTGAAACCTCCAAACTGTGAGCTAAAAGAAACCTTTCCTTCCTGTAAGTTGATTTATTTCAGGTATTTGTTAAAGTAATAAGAAACTGACTAACACAGTGTTTTTTGTGTCCTGTCCAAGAAATATTTGACCCTCCAAAGCCTTTCTTCTGTTTTCTGTCAAAGTGGTATTGTCTGGGTCCCCTGTTTAAGTCTATGATTTTGCTCAAATTAATTTTTTATGTATGGAAGGAGAAGAAGGTCAAATTTTTTTTTTGTATTTATATATCTAGTGGGCTCTTCTGTTTCCTTCATAACAACTCATGTTTTCCTTATTTTTAAAACATGTATTTATTAAAATGTGGTGAACATTACAGAAAAATACATAGATCCTAAGCATGCAGACTGCTCAATCATGATAGTGATTGGTCATGTCGTGGTTTAGATGTGAGGTGTCCCCCAAAGCCCCTGTGTGAGGCAATGCAGGAATTTTCAGAGGTGAAAATATTAGATTATTATGTGTGACCTAATGTGAATGAATCCACTGATATGACATTACTGGGTGGTGACTGTAGGCAGGTGTGATGGAAAGAAGTCGGTCACTGGGGCTGTGCCTTTGGGGACATATTTTGTCCCTGGTAAGCAGAGTTCTCTCTCTGCTTTCTGGTGGCCATGTCCTGAGTTATTTTTCTTGACCACACCCTTCCGCTGTGACGTTCTGCCTCACCTTGGGCCCATTGCTATGGGGTTGGCTGATCACGGATTGAACCTCTGAAACCATGAGCCCAAATAAACTATTCCTCTTCTGCATTGTTCTTGTTGGATCTTTTGATCACAGCAATAAAAAGCTGACTCAGATTATCTAAAAGAATATTAACAGCCTGTGCCCTTTGGCAGTGACCTCACTTTCTCTCCTCCCCAGAGGAATCTATTATCATGACTTTCAACACAGTAGATAAGTTTTTCCTGATTTAGAGTTTTTGTGTGTGGGTCTGTGCTTGGGATTGAACCCAGAACCCTACACATCTAAACTCTTCCTCTACAACTGAACTACACCCCAGCCTGGAAATTCAAACAAACAGAAGCATATGATAGATATTATTTAATATCTAGATTGTTTTACTCAACATTATATCCTAGATCCATGTTTCCGTGTGCAAACTGCTAGTTCCTTTTCATTGCTGTATAATACCCCTTTTATATTGTTTTCACTTTTTGACTACCATAAACAAATACCAATATGAACACTCACACACACAGCTTTTAGTATATTTGTATGCATATGTATTGGTTGGGCATATATATGAGTGGAATTGCTTGGTTGTAAAGTGGCTATACAAATATACACTCCCATTAGCAGTGCTTTATTTTCTCCCTAATACCTAGTTACTTTGGTATTTTCAACTCTAGCTTTTCCTATGAGTATGCAGGGGCATGACTTAGTTTATTATGGTTTAATTCCAGGTGTGAGTAATGATATTAGGCAATTTTTTTTGTATGTTTACTTGGACATTTGAATATTCCTTTTTGTCAAGCATCAGCTAAAACCTCTTACAGATTTTTCTGTTGAACCAGCAATGTTTCTTGTATTGGTTTGGAGCTATTTTAAACAATACTTTCTGGATACCAGTCTCTTGGGGGGTATATATATTTGATATGATCTTCATCTGTGTGTGACTTTCAACGTTACTCTCAAAGCAATCGTTTGATGCGTAAAAAGTCTTAATCTTAATATAGTCCAATGGATCAATCTCTCTTCTTTTGGGGTTCTATTTAAGAAAACTTAGTCTACTTAAAGTTCATGAAAATGTTCCCTTATGTTATCCTTTTGCTGTCTTTTTAAAGTTATTTATGTTGAGGGCTTTGGCTCATCTCAAATTATTATTATTATTATTATTATTATTATTTTTTTTTTTTTTTTGGTACCTGGGATTGAACTCAGGGTCACTTGGCCACTGAGCCACATCCCCAGCCCTATTTTGTATTTTATTTAGAGACAGGATTTCACTGAATTGCTTAGTGCCTCGCTTTTGCTGAGACTGGCTTTGAACTAATGATCTTCCTGCCTCAGCCACCTGAGCTGCTGGGATTACAGTTGTGATTCATTTGAGCCGGGCTCAAATGAATTCTTGCATGTGTTATGAAGTTAAGACCCATGTTTGTGGTTTTCCGTGTGGCCATTCAGTTGATCAGCACCAGTTCAGGAAAAACGATCATCTTTTCCCTAACGCTGCACAGTGCACCTGTATTGGTTGCCTGTGGCTGCTGTAACTCCGTTGAATGGAGGCACCAGAAATTTACCATCTAGAGGTCAGAATCTCCAGTTAGTATCACTGGGCTGAAGTCCAGCTGTTGGGGGGCTGTGCTCCCAGCAGAGGCTCTAGGGGAGAATCCATCCTCTGCTCCCAGGTTCCAGAGGCTGCCAGCATTCCTGCTTGTAGTCCCAACACCCCGTTCTCTGCCTCCATCTCTGGGTCGTCCCCTCTGCGTGTGTCATCTCCCTTCCCTTCTGGCTTTATTTTTCATTCAGACATTTTATGTACTTATTTAATTGACAATGAAAACTGCATGTTTATCGAATACAACATGATTTTAAAAAAATGGTTATTTTTTAGTTGTGGTTGGACACAATACCCTCATTTTATTTATTTATTTTTATGTGGTCCTGAGGATAGAACCCAGGGCTTCACCCATGCTAGGCAAGGGCTCTACTGATGAGCCACAAAACCAGCCCTGATTTTTTGAAATATGCATACATTGTGGAATGACTAAATCAAGCTAATTGATGTATACGGTACTTGATGTGCCTACAATCATGTGTGTGGGGGGGGTGTGAGGGGGGTAGGATAAGAACTTTTGAAATCTACTCTCTTGCCAATGTTTAAGACTGTAGTACAGTTACTGCTATATTCACCATGATGCACAATAGATCTCTTGCATTTATTTTTCTCATTCAACTTTGGTTTTGCAACCTGTGACTATCATCTCCCCAGACTCCTTTGCCTCTCTAAGGACACATGTGATGGCATTTAGAGCTTTCCAGAATACTCCAACACTTAGTAATCTTTTCGTCTCAGTGTTTTTCTTTTTTTTTTTTTAAAGAGTGAGAGAGAGGGAGAGAGAGGGAGAAAGAGAGAATTTTAATATTTATTGTTTAGTATTTGGCGGACACAACATCTTTGTCTGTATGTGGTGCTGAGGATTGAACCCGGGCCGCACGCATGCCAGGCCAGCGCGCTACCGCTTGAGCCACATCCCCAGCCCCCGTCTCAGTGTTTTTCATCATCGCAAAAACTTTATAATATAAGGTGACATTCATAGGTTCCAGGGATAAGGATCTGATATCTTTGGGGGAATATTTTTCGGTTTACCACTGTCACCAACTATTATAAATCAAGTGTCATACATGCATTTCTGGACTTTTTGTTTTATTTCATTGTTCTATTTGTCACTTTGTGTTCTTATCACATTATTGTGATTTTTACAATGATTTGACTTTCTGTATGTTGGCATTTGCTATCACAAATCTCCCAATAATGTTAAAGCAGTATGAAGTTAACACCAACCTCCACTCTATAAATTCCTTCTCTCCAGGATCTTGGTTCAAGTTCTCCTTGCCTTTTTAGCTTTCAAGTATTTTCAAGTGCATATTTAAAGAAACGCATTCCTAAGCATCTCTAGTTCTATTTAGTGAGGCAGCTGCTCTGTCACCAGAAGCATACATTTCTGATTATTAATCTTTGACATATATACAAATTTAATCGACCAGCTCTTTAGAAGAGCTTTGTGTAGAGTAATAATCAGGGCTTGGTATCAAGTTAGGTAAAAATAAAATTGTTTTTGACCCGGGGTTTGGGAGTAAGTTCATATAACTTTCAATTCTTTTCTATAAACCGGATGGACATCTGTGGGATTTTTCTTTTTCGTCAATGGTATAAAGAAAATGTTTGTGGTTTCTGTATTTATAGTTACCATTCTCACTTTTAGTTGAACAAAGATTTCTAGGGAAGTAAATGGAGAAATTCTACCTTTATAAGGCTGTCTTCAAATCAGAAGTCTGAGCTCATTTTCATTTTAAATGGATTGCCCTGGCTATTGTGGGGAACATTATTTCAAATAGCAAAAAGATTGGAATTAATCTAAATGTACATGAATACAGAATGGTTAAATAAATTATGATAAATTCATTTAATACAGCATCATAGCAATTAAAAATAATTAGGTTAGCTTTCTGTGTAATGACATGGAACTCTTCCAAGACTTATTGAGTGAGAAAAGCGAGATGTAAAACAATGTGTGTGGTATCACTGCTACCATTTGTGTGAAAGAGAAGATGTATACATATTATTATAAATGCATAAACTATCTTTGGAATAATGTATAAAAACTAATAAATGCTACCAGTTTCTAGAGAAAGTACTTCCAAGGAATGGAACAAAATCACTGGGGGACAGGTCTAAGAAGAGCATTAACTTTTTCTTTTTGTTTCTGGGGATTAAACCCAGGGGTACATTATGGCTGAACTCTACCTCTAGCTCCTTTTATTTTGAGACATGGTATTGCTTAGTTGCCCAGCCTGGCCTAGAACTTGGGATCCTCCTGCCTCAGTCTCCTGAGTGGCTGGAATTATAGGCATGCACACCACACTAAGCTGAACATTAACTATTCACACATATGCTTCTGTGTATTTTGGCTCTTGTATTGTGGACATGTACTACCTATTCAAAATGTGAACAAAGTATTTTTCAAAGAACATGCATTTTACTGCTCTACTGTGAAATAATTTTCATTTGTGAGCATTGCTACACTACCTCTTGTTTGTTAAAGTATATATTTTATAAAATTATAACCAGAAAATTTTGTGGTTTCTTGATATTGTTTAGCTTTCTGTCACTACAGCAAAATATACATGATAATCAACTTATAAAACGAAAAGGTTCATTTTGGCTCAGTTTTGGAGGTTCTGATCTATGATGAGCTGGCCCCATTGCCTTTGTGTCTGTGGTAAGGTGACAGTGTATGGTGAACAGAATCACTTACTCATGACCATGGAGCAAAAGAGAGAAGAGGAAAAAAAGAGTCTATGGTCCCATTATTCTCTTCAGGTCATGCCCCAATGATCTAAAGACCTCCTGCTGGACTTCACCTCTTAAACTTTGTATAATCTTCCAATACTTGCAGCTTTGGGGCCAAGTCTTTAACATCTATATCCTTGGGTGACAGTAAGATTCAAACTATAGAAATTTGAAAATATTTCTCATACTTTTTAATATGGCCTTTGAAATTATTACCTTAAAATTTACATGTTATTTTGTTTAGTTCATGTACCCTAATTCATTTTCTATTTCCCCAAATATTGGTCACTTATATATTGCAATATTTCCTTCGAATGTAAAACATAGTTATGAGAATTTTTGTGACTATAATACACATTGGACCCCTACAATTAATTAGCTTTAACATTTTATGATTCTTTGGTATGGAGTAAAGGAAAATAAAGCCAAGCACTATATGGGAGTTGAAAAGATGGTTGGAAATGATTATAGATGAACCTTGGAGAGGGGCATGGTAAGTACAGCAATGTTCATTCATTCTAACATTTGTCTATACGGGGAAAACAAACAGAATTGTTGCTCTTTAAATATACGTACAGTGAAAATTGAACTCACAGGAAATAGTGCACTTAAAGAATCATTAATTATTACCTAATTACTTGCACCACTGTGGCATGGACAGAAAAGTGCTCTGCAATGATGAAGTTGTCAATTACAGTTGATAATTAAGGGGCCAGGTGCATGTTTAACTTAACAAGATAAATATCTGCCCAGATGTTGTTTGTCTGCTGCTTCATTACCAGGTAGGTTAGAAGATTTTCATAAACTAGAAAGACTATTAAATGTATCACCTTGCTACATCAAGAAACCTTTAACAAACCTGTCCTTATAGCCAGGTTCGTTTAAGAAGGCTGCTCATGAGGGTTCCAAGAGGGTTGCAGGAGTAAGTGCATTTATATAAAAGCACCTTTGCAGATTCTCAATGAATTGGCTATTGAATATTTTTTTTTAAAAAAGGGCAAAAATTCAACAATACTGGGAACTAGAGAATTTTCCTCTTTATGCCAGAAGCATGCAGGAATTTTTATGCAAGATATAAAATGCCAGTTTAAAAGAAGACAGGAAAGAATCAGTTGGTCTCAACCATTCCAAGAAATTCAAGATCTTTGGATGTGAGTGATGAAGATTCTGAGAGAAATACAGTAAGTTACCATAAGTTAAGAGGAGAAACTGGGAGAAATAGACAGAGCGAGGGAATGGAGTCAGATCATGTCATTTCTTGTATTAGGCTTTTCAGATGCTATAACAAAATAGCACACACTGGGTGGCTTCATCATCTCATTTTCTCCGTTTTGGAGATTGAAAGTCCAAGATTAAGGTGTGGTCAGTGTTGGTTTTCTGCAAGCCTCTTCCTTTGGATTTACATTTGGATGTCTCTTGCTGTCTTTAAAGGCCTTTTTCATGCATGCAAATCTCATGTGTCTTTTCTTCTTGGTAGAAAGACATCAGTCATATTGGATTAGGGTCCCACTGTTATGACCTCACTTAACCCTGTTACCTCTTGAAGTCCTATCTCCAAATCAGTAGTATTTAGTGCTTCCACATATGAATTTGGGGGGACACAGTTCAGTTCATATATTCTCACTGTAGGACTCTTCAAAATCCTTATAATGTCCTACGAGGATACTTATACTCTGATTCAGTGCTACCTCACTGGGATGTTTTCTCCTAGTACATGAGATCTACACCTTTGTAGATTTTACTACAGCCACGCTGACCTTCTTACTGTGTCTCTGACACCAAACGTACTCGCACTTCAGAGTCTTTGCCATGGCTGTTCTCTATCCTTGGGCCACTTGCCTTCAGAGAGCTACAGAGCTAGCATCCTCATTCCTGGGAGGTCCCTATTCAAATAGCTTCTTGCTAATGAAAAAAAAGGTAGGGCAAATAAGGATCAATCACTATGACAAAGTATATCATGAATTGCAATGAAAGTAAGCTAAATTCACCAGTTAAAAGATGAAATTTGTCAAACTGGGTTAAAGTTTAAAAATATGGCCATTTGTCTCATTCAAAAAGAATAAAAAAAGAAGAATCTTGAAACTCTGACAGTGAAAGGATAGAAAAATAGATAACCTTGCAACACTAACCACATGAAAGTTCAGTGGCAACTTTAAATTTGGACAAAAAAAAGAATTCAAGTGAAATAGAGTAATTCAGGACAAAGAGGTTCACTCCCTAGGATGAAAATCTTAATTGTCAGGAAAACATAACCATTAAAAGGTTCTATGTATCTAAGAGAATAATTCTAGAAAAATAAAAATATATGAGCAATTCCAGGTGAATTGTAGACATAATTCTAGAGAAATAAACTTATGCAAATGTCAATGTGTATGTCAGAAAGGAGACGTGGACAAAGTCGGCCTCATCATGGGAGACAGCACAGGTCATTCCATGAGGGAGAAGCAGACAAAAAAAATGAGTGAATCTGGAGAAAATTTGAACAACACAATCTAATAAGTTTGAACTAACAGGGTCTGTAAAAGTTTCTGCATCTGATAAGGAGAGTATGCTTTCTTCTCAAACACCATAAAATATGTACATTTACAGTCATTTCAATAAGAATGTTTTATTCTCTGACATCAGCTGCTTTAGAAATTAAAAATTAAAAATCTCATAATTGAAATTAAAAACATACCTTTAAACAATGCATAGATCAAAGAAGAAAACCTAGTAGGAATTAAAAGATACTTAGCACACCGTGACATTATACATTAAAAATGGTATCATACAAAAATCTCAGAGGAATAGACACAGTGAAAGGGAAGATTTATAATATTTAACGCTTAATATTTCAGTAACTCTAGAGTCAGTAGCCTAAAAGATCAAATTCAAAAGAAATAACCCAGGAATAAAAGAAAAATCTCAAGGCAGAATACTCAATCAAATAACTAACATCTTAATTATTAATCTAAACAAGTTAATCCCTTAACAGCTACTTTCAGATTGTCTTTAAAAAGTAAGCTAGAAACCCACCATGTGCGATATACAAAGGAAATATCTAAACCCATGGGAACCAGGAAAGCAATGGATAGAAATACATCAGGAAATCCTTATCCAAAATAAAGCAAAAATCAGTACATTGATAAAGGACCCAATCATAATAAAAAGTATGCTCATGATCCAGAACATTTGTATACAGAATGACACAGTATCATATAAAATAAATATAGTATTAAAAATATGAAGACAAATGACATGAAATGGCATTGGACAGTTTAATAAGCCTTCTTTGGCCTCTCATAGATCCCTAATCCCAAAGCAAGAATACGGGGAGGGTCTCTATGGCTTCAAAATTATTCTGATTAATTTAATAGATACACAAAAATCTCCATATATATTCAGAAATTCACTTTTTGCCAAATTTTGTTTACTGTATAACAAAGATGATTCTAAAAATTCCCTCACTAAATCAAAGTTTTAAAAAATGTATAAACAAAAAAAGTATCAACGAATTAAGGGTTCTATCAGTACTAGGAAACGATAGGATCTCAACTGTGTGAGTCAGGATTCTTTGGTTGCAAGACACAAAAACCCAGCACCAATCATCTCAAGCCAGGAAGCAGGACTTATGGATACTTACCTGGATGTGCAAATTACAGGTGGAGCTGGCCTTGAGGTTAAAAGGTTCAGAGACTGTGAGCTTAGAAGAGTTTTTGGACGTATTTCTCATTCTATTCTTCTCTCGTTCCTTCCTCACAGAGGGCTACTATCAAACATGGGGGTGTATGACCTGTCACACTCAAGATGCACCCTCGTCCTTCCATCTGAACAGCTGCTGACAAGAAATCCACTGTGTGTTCACCGCCCTGGCGCCTCCTCCTGGCACAAAGAAATATGGTATTTCTCCCCCTCTTTTACTTATTCTCAAAGTATTTTCCCCAAGATATTTATTAGTCACAAAAGGAAAAATAGCAAGTTTAAAGTGAAGAAACCCAGTAGACAGACCCTTGACCAGGTAACCAGAGTTAACATCACAGGTAGCAAGACAGGTTGATGGCAAGCCCCTCTTGGCCCGATGAACCAGAACCACACGATGTCTATATGTGCAAGCCCCAAATGCACAACCTAAAAATAACCATGAGAAACCAGACAAACTCAAGTTGAAAGACTTTGTATAAAATAACAGACTAACTAAGACTCTTGAAAAATGTCAAGGTCATGAGAGATAAGGAAAGGTTTCGGACTTGCTGAAAATTGGAGGATACGAAGAGGTCATAGCTAAATGCAACGTAAGATCCTGGAATTGAACTCAGAATAGAGAAAGAATGGTTATGGGGAAAACAATAAACTTTAACAAAGTCTATAGTTGGATTCACAGTATTGTGTCTGTGTTAACTCTCTGTTTTGATAATTGCACTAACCCTTCAGAAAGTTTGAGCAAAAGGGCAACCTGGGCAACAGGTATGCAGAATCAATCCCCCCCCCTCCCTAACTGTTCTGTAACTATAAAATTATGTCAAAATGAACCCTTATAATTTATATTTCCTTTATTTCTTATGTCAGTTTGCCATATGAAAATGGAATCTTAGGTTTATCTATTTTTCTTAAGTATTATGAATTGTTACTCAATAGTCTTTGGCATATCAGATTTTTATCAAAAATAAAACGCCAATTTGCCTTTCTTTCCTTCGTCAGTGACTTTTTTTTTTTTTTTGGTCTGGATAAGCAAAATGCATTTTCTTTGTTTCTTCCTCAAAGTTTGATGAAATTATATATCTTAGTGTTGACCATTTGGGGTAAGTTTTCCCAACATCAGTGTGTCCTTTCAGTATAATTTTTAATATATATTTTAAAATATATTAACTATTTCAATAAAGTTTTTATTTGGAAAAATAATAAACTTTTTATTTGGAAAAAATTCCAAGTGACCAGAAAAATTAAAAGACTATTAAAGTGAATATCTGTCTGCTTCATTTAACATTTTTTTAAAACTACCTTTGGTCTATATTTCCATCTATAAGTGAATGTGTGCTATTTATTCATTTATATATGCCAAAACTATTGAGAGCAATTTGTTGTTTTGAGATACCTCATCCTTACATATTTCTTCATGGATTTTCTATGAACAAGGACTTCCTCTTACATTAGCACAAACTAATCATTACACTTAATGTTGATATAATACCATTACCTAAAACAAATTTCCTTATCTTAAAATTTTAATTAATTAATTAATTAATTCTAATTAGGTATATATGACAGCAGAATGCATTTTGATTTGTTGAACACAATTGAAGCTCAACTTTTCATTTCTCTGGTTGTACACAATGTAGCATCACACCTATGTGCAGTCATACATGTTCCTAAGGTAATGATGTCTACCATCTCATTTTACCATGTTTCCTTCTCCCTGTGCCCCCTCCCCTCCGCTCCCCTCTCCCCCTTTGTCCAATCTCAGTTCCTCCATTTTCCCATGCCCACCCCCCCCCCCCATTATGGATCAGCACCCACTTATCAGAGAGAAATTTGGGATTGGCTTACTTCACTTAGCATGATATTCTCCAATTCCATTCATTTACCTGCAAATGCCATAATTTTATTCTCTTTTAATGCTGAGTAATATTCCATTGTGTATATATACCACAGTTTGTTTATCCATTCATCTTTTGAGGGACATTTAGGTTGGGTTTCACAGTTTAGATATTCTGAATTAATATCAGTGCTATAAACACTGATGTGTCTGCATTACTATAGTATGCTGATTTTTAAGTCCTTTGAATACAGATCTAGGAGGGTCAAATGGTCGTTCCATTCCAAGTTTTCTAAAAAATTTCCAAATTGCTTTCCAGAATGGTTGCACCAATTTTCAGTCTCACCAGCAATATATAAGTGTACCTTTTCCCCAACATCCTTGCCAGCACTTATTGTTGTTTGTATGCTTGATAACTGCCATTCCGACTGGTGTGAGATGAAATCATAGAGTAGTTCTGATTGGCATTTCTCTAATTACTAGAGGTGTTGAACATTTTTCATATATTTTTTAATTGATTGTGTACCTTCTTCTGAGAAGTGTCGGTTCAGCTTCTTGACCCATTTATTGATTGGGTTGTTTGTTTCCTTGGTGTTCAGTTTTTTTTTTTAGTTCTTTGTATATCCTCAATGCTCTTAATAGCTGGTTTGTTTAAATCTAGAAATCACACTTGCCTTTGGTTGTTGTATTTCTTAAATCTTTAATTTAGAACAATTCCTGCAGTGATCATGCTCACAAGACTCCATACAGCATACTCCTAGGAGACTTTAGCAAAGTAGAAGATCTGGCACAGGAAGGGAAGGAAAACACAGACTAACATTTAAGAGGTGCAAGACTTTCAGGCACAATTGCCAGGCTTCTAGTTTGCATTAGACAGAGTCATTATAAAAATTCAAACAATACAGGAATATGTAAGCCAGAAAGTAAAAATTTCTTTTATTCTTCTGAAATCACTATGTGGAGGGTACTTACTATGTCCTAAACAGTTTATCTACATATCCTATTCATTTCTTGCAATGATTGTAAGAGTGGACATTATTATTTCTACTTTGCAAGTGACAAAAATGAAGCACATAGACTAAGTCATCCATCTGGAAGGTCAAAACAAGCATAGCAGGCTCCATTGGCTGAAGGAGCTAAAGAGTGAGTGAATGAATGGAGTGAACAGAGGAAGGTGCGTGACGGTGCTCTATGACCTGGCCAGCCTACCCCTATACTATGTGCTCAGCTGAAGGACTGCTGAGATAAATAGTCAGGGAAACGTAACACATGGGAATTTTGAAGGAATAGGGTAAACTTAACTTTCAAGAGGACATTTAAGGTTATGGTGGTACCTCATGGATGCTTCCAAGTATTTAAAGCCTGAATGGATTAAATAAAAACTGAGCATCAATTTCAAGCTGGGCACCATGCATAGTGCTGCGGGTGTATAGAGATGAACATGAATATATCCCAGCCTTGTAAACTCGTCTCATGCTGGAAGGAAAACAAGATCGATTCTATGTGCTTTTAAACAGTGAACTAGGACCAACAGTGGAAGTTACAGAGGGAGAGTTAACTTTATAAAAGAATACTGTCTTTACATATAGACCTATCCTCAATTGGAAGGGGCTGCTTAGAAGAAGGCAAGGCTTCCTGTGGTGTTGGCTCAGGAGAATGGAGATGTTAAGGGAACTTAGAGGTCATCTCACAACCATTCTGGGAGAGACTGCATGACCACCTGTTTGGAAGATCCTGGGGCAGAACTCTTAGTTCTCTTATGAATCTATTCCTTCCTTCCTTCCTTCCCTCCTTCCCTCCTTCCCTCCCTCCTTCCTTCCTTCCATCCGTCCGTCCGTCCTTCCTTTGTTCCTTCCTTTCTTTGGCTAGGGATTGAGGATTGAACCCAGGGGCACTTAACCACTGAGCCACATCCCCAGACCTTTTTATATTTTATTTTGAGGCAAGGTCTTGCTAGTTGCTTAGGGCCTCGCTAAGTTGCTGAGCCTGGCTTTGAATGCACTATCCTCCCATCTCAGCCTCCTGAGCCTCTGGGATTACAAGCATGCACCACCATGCCCAGCATGGTGCTTGGGGTGGTGGGCAGTACAGATCCTGGGAGGTAGTACTCTCTGATCTACTTCTCCCAGCAGAGATAACCGAGCTAAGTACCTTTCCAAATCACACAGCGGATGGTGGCAGGGACACCAAGCTCTGTCTTCTAGTCTGTGCCATCCTGCTGACCTACACCTTGCTTCCTTTCTTAACTCATACCTGTACTTGTGTGCTTGCCAGGAGTGCTACCTGCAACGATTCTTGGGGATAGCTTTAATGTTGCTATTATGTGTATTAGTACATGGGAACGTGTACAAAATGTTATCAAACTGAGTTGAGCCACTGTGGGAAATGATTTAGGGCAGGAGTTTTTAAGCTGAAACATGTCTAAATTTGTGTGTCTATGCACACATGTGCTCCTGTTACTTTCTGCAGAAAGCCTGTAACTTTTAATAGGTGCTCATAAAAGCGTAAGAAACACTGATTTAAGGTCTCCTGCACTTCTGTGAAGAGAAAGGGAACTGCCCAGATATAAACTTTCATTCACATGCAGGAATCAACTTGTTTAAAACAAAAACAAAAACTCCAGCAATTAAGGTTATTAAACCAATTCATTCTGACTGCAGAAGCCATCGTGATCTAACCTGTTGGGAGTCACTTCCCTAGGTGCTTCAGATCTGGTGCGAGGAGGCATTGAAGGGATGTTTCTTTTTCCCTGAAGGAAATTGGGAAATGCAGGCAGAGCACTGGAACTGACTTGGATGGGGAAATGAGGTTTGCTCGCCCGCTTTTCTCAAGCACTCCTCCCTTAGGCTTTTGCAATATTCAACAGTGGAGTCTCTGAGCGATCATTTTCTTCCCACAACACTGCATTTTTCCTGCCTGCAGTCTTTGCCTAACATCACCAAGCATCACCTGCCAGCAGAAACATAGGCAGCAAGATGGAAACCAGATAGATCAGAAGCAGTCAGATTTCCAAGTAGAAAAATTCATCTCTGAGCATCCAAAGACACTCTCAACATTCATACTGAATGCCTTGGATGCCAGATAACTGCAGGAGAATCGAACTCTTCCTGCATAATGACCACATGCTCATTTATACTATCTGTTGAGATGGTTCTTTGGCAGAAAAACTTCTGCAGAAGCTATTGAGAGAAGGGAGGGTTTGCTTTTATCAACCAGTCTTCTGTTATGCATTTAATGATCACATTTTCATATTTCTAGCAACACCACATGAAATACCAATATCATTTCTTTATTAACAGTTCATTCTCTTTAATGAATAGTTTAAAGAAATTAAAATAAAATACTTTCAAAATAAAAAGTATTGACAAAAGAAAAAAAAAAAGCAAATACTTTCAACCAATGAAGAAGAGCAGGTCTGTTCTGAATCAGCTTTCCTTTCCCTTGGCTAATTCCCACATTCACTGTGGCAGGATGGTTCCTTTGCCTAAGTATCCATCTCTACCATAACTTGCTGGAATCTTGCATACATAACCTGCTTGGGCTTCCAAGTATAGCTTTTACATATTGAGGTTTTATAGTTATTAAGAGCAATAGTTCCTGATTTTTGCGTAAGGCTATCGGCCAGTAGAGATTGTTTTTGTCAAATGTCTCAAGGTAGAGTAACATATCTAATATATAATGTATACACACACATATACACATATATATGCACACAGACATATATACAGTTTATAAACTGCTTTCTTATTCTTATCTCTTCAAATTCTATAAAATACATATTTGCTCTGAAAAAAATCATTTTCCCAGCAAAACATTTCAATTGGAGGGAGTGTTTTCTTGCAAAAAATGACTGGGTCAATTCCATACTCATCTGAATGAGATAGCTGATCAGCACATGTTTGGGGGTCTGTCTCACAATGTGCCATGGGAAAGGCAGAGAGGCTTTGGAGTTCATTGCCATTTTCAGCTTTCAAAACAAATACTGTGAGAAACCCTTGGAAGCAGTGAAGGGCTTCAGGCCCTAGTGTGCGGGGCAGAGAAAGCAGCAATGGCTGCCTGGAGTATGGAAGGGAAGCCAGGGCCCACAGAGGGGTAGGGCTGATAGAAAGCTTCTGTCCCCATTGGTGCCCGTGAAGACCATTGTTTACCTTTCTCTACTGTGTTTTCACAGGGTATTTTTCTTAAAAAAATATGTATTCTCCGTGGGCAGATTTTATTCTAAAGATGCAAAGCAGCAGAGGAAAGAGCAAGTGCGGGGGCCCTCTCACGGAGCAGTGCCGCCATGTTAGAGAATCCACAAGGGGGTCAGGGAGGCTTGGAAGAAGGTGAACTGGAAGGATGGTAGGAAAGGTAGGAAAGAGGCTGAGCACAATCAAGGATCAGATCCTGTCCAGTGTCATGGCATACTGAGGAATTCAACCTCATTCTTTGAGTGCATTGGAAACCATTGGTGGGTTTTGAGAGAAGGACTTAGGCTCCCTGACTTGCTTTTCAGCAGAAAATGTTCTGGCTTCTGGATGGAAAATGGACTGGACCAGGACAAGGGGAAGCAAAGAAACATTAGAGACAACTGCTATAGCTCTGGGAAGAGATGGTACCCCATGAGGGCAGTGCAGGAGATGGAGAGTAGAGCTGACAGGGTTTGATAATAGACTGGATGTAGAGTGTGAGGACAGGAGAGGAATCAAAGATGCTCAAAGACTCTGGCATGAACAACTGGAAACATGGAGTTGCCGTTTATTGAATGGAGGAACAAAGGTGATGGGCAGATTATAGAGGAAAAGCAAGAGTTCAATTGGTTTAATTAGTTGTGGGCTTGGTAGTGTTGTTAGATGCCAGAAATTCAAATGGAGACATGGAGTTAGCAGTTAGCTCTATGAGTCTGGTGTTTGGGAAGAAGACCGAGGCTGGGCATATATTTGAGGGCATTTAACATGTAGATGGTATGGAAAGCCATGCAAGTACTTGTGAGCATCTGTGGTCTGTATATTAATTATAATAAAGAAGAGTGCTCCACTCCTCAGGCAGATGTCTGAGCTTTCCTCCATTCGGGTTCAGCAAAAGGAGAAGGAGATTGAGAAGAGGTGGTTAGTGAAGGAGGAGAAACTGTAGCTCTATGGAACCAAAAATAATAAATGGTTCCAAATGGAGGCAATAACTCTGGTAAATGCCTAAGATTTAGGACGGGAACAGAGACTAGACATTTGGATTTGGCAACATGAGCACTGCTGCTCCTGCTGAGAGCAACATATTTGTACTTAATGAAGTTAAGTATGCATGTCCAGTGAGTCCCAGGAACTGTATTTATACATGTATAACTGAGAGAAGCCCTCTGATAGTCACATGGAGACATTTATTAGGATTTTGAGTATAATTAAGTATATGGCAGCAAGAAATTGGCAGCCACCTAGAAGTCTAACAATAGGAAAATGGATAAATAAAATATGTTTTATGCAAAACATGGAATGCCATGAAACAGCTAGAAATAATGGACTAAATCACATTCAGCAATCTTGAATCGAGGTTTAAAAAATATTGAGTGAAAACAAGGAAAAAAGTTTTATAAAGCAAGAAACAGTAGGATTTGTGCTATTATATCAATTTTTAAGTGACAAGGTCAAAACTTCAACAGAGTTCAAGTAATTATCTCTTCTTTGTTCTTGAGGCCACGTTGAAATGGCAATATAGGAATAGTCCCATAGCAGCAATGACATAGAGAGACATTAGTCACATTAATCAATAAGTTTCAGGATAATAAAAAATGTGAAGCCCATTGATGGTTAAAATAAAACAGGGAAGATAGAACTCAGAAAATCCAAAAGGGGCTCATTATACTGGATAGCATCAGCTTGCAGGAAGGAGATTCAGAGGTCTTTTAGGATGAGGAGCTGATGGGAATGAAAGTCGGTGTGAGAGGAAATGGTTGTGGAGGGAGGCGTGCAGTTGGCTGAGAGTCTGTCTCTCCAACAGTTTCTCATTGGTGACATTATTGACATTTTATGCTGGATCAATCTTGGCATTTCTGGCTCCTCATTAATGATAGTACCAGACATTGCGACAACTAAAAATGCACATACTGTCGTTTGGATCTAGAAATTTCCCCAAGGGCCCATGTGTTGAGGGCTTGATCCTCAGCTTGGCACTATTGAAAAGTGGTGGACCCTTTAAGAGATGGAGCTTACTGGGAGATTTTAGGTCACTGGGCATGTAACTTCAAAAGTGGATTGCAGGACACTGGTATCTCTCTTTTTCTTTGTGTTGTTACCATGCGGTGAATGGCTTTTGCCACCATGATGTATTGTCTCTCCACAGACCCCAAATCAATGGGGTCAACCAGTCATGGACTGAGAACTCCAAACTTGTTAAAAATAGACTTTTTAACTGTATCTGTTGCTGTCTCAAATATTTTATACAGTAATAGAAAGTTAACTTCCATAGCATCCATTTGTTTCCAAATAAAAGATGGCACTATCTGTATTCAAGAACCACTGGAAGGAGTGGCTCAACTGTCCCAACATTCCCTTTTTTCTTCTGCACATAAGGCAGGTAGCCTAATTTTTGCCCCCTCCCCTTCCTAGGCTACATATCTGTTGTCTCTAAAGAAATTAAGTAAAATTTATAGTGAGAATTAAGCATGCAGGTTGGAAGGTGATTATTTTCTTGTTGTAAAAGACTGTCCAGCAACAAGTCCCGCTTACATGCCTAGAAATGGTCAGCTTTTCTACTCTTGGGAAAAACATAATAATGAGGTGATAGAATGAGAGCTGTCCATAGACAACAGCCGAGAGTCTGTCTCTCCAAGAGTTTCTCATTGGTGACACTGTTGACATTTTATGATCAGTGACATTGGAAACTGGTATTCAGTTGTATACCAGCCTTCACAGAATAGAAAAAAAGCCTGGTAGTAGGAAAACAAATACCACAACAGACAAAGTAGAATAGTAATTATAGAAAAAAATATGTTGAGTAAGGTGATAGGAAAAAATTCTAGATTCTTTACCTATCCTTGGAGAGGTTCAAGAAGGTTTTATATAACCACAAAGTAAAAAGAGTCTGCTTTGCAAAAAGAACAATCATTTGATAAGGAAGAACTCTTGGAAATTAAGGATCTGTTTAGTAAAACTAAAAATTCAAAAGTAGAATTGAAAGTTAAAGTGCAATAAATTTCCTACAACATGAAAATAAAGAATGAAGAGACAGAAAACTTAAAGAGGATCATCTAGAGAAGTGCAATACTTGACTAGCACTGCTTCCATAAAGACTTCTGTAAACAGATGTTATTGCATGCGTATCTCATCAATGGAAATAAGTTAATGTAAATCTGTGTCAAAAGAAATTCTTCATGTATTTGTTTTGAATTTAAACGAACTCTTCTCTTTTCCATGGAAATATGAATCTTAGGATTGCAGATTCTCTCCATTCCCTTTTGGTATTTTTTGGGCTCATGAAACAAGTTAGTCTTAACCAAAGTACTTTTGGGATGCAGACTAAGAGGTGTTACAGGAAGGAAACTATAAGGAGAAATCACACTCACTTGCTGTGTGTGCTTCAGCGGCTTTGAAAAGAGAACTTGGGTTCACCTCCAATTTCCAATCTAGGTTTAGGTGCACAGACACTTCCCTTGGATATTCTTCTGGATATCTTTCAGTCAGATTGCCCCTCAGATATTGTGTAGTAAAAGAGATCTTCATTGACTCTTTAAATATAAAACAAAGCTCTCCTACCCCATCAGTCTGTACCTCTTTAACCAGTTTCTTAGTCTGTTTTCTGTTACTGTGATGAAATACTTAAGGCTGAGTACTTTATGAAGAAAATGGGTTTAGTTAGGCTTACAGTTCCAGAAGTCCAAGGTTGAGGGGTCATATTGGATGATAGCCTTCTTGATAGGACAGGTGCTACAGGGCATCACATCACCTAGTAGGAGACAGGAAGTGTACATGTGTATGTGCCTCTTTTGATCACTCTCCTTCTTATAAAGCCACCAGGATTCAGTCATTGGTCCTCTATCATGATGACCTTATCTAGTTCTAATTACCTCCCAAAGCCCTCACTTCTAAACACCATAGTCAGGTTAAGTTTCCACCATCTTAATGTCTCACATTAGGATTAAGTTCTTGTACGTGAATGCTTGGGGGACATGCTCTAACCATATTCAAACCACAGTGCCAGCTTTGCATTTCTGCTTAGAACGGCCTGACACTGTGGTGTGTGTTTTCTGTCATCCATGCAGGAATACAATCTCCATGAGACCAAGGACTTTGGTTTGTTTTGCATGGTATTCCTAGTGCTTAGCACATAGTAACTGATCAATAAATGCCATCATTTGGCTGACTGTATGGGGGATACCATTGAGGGACTTCCATAATATTTTACTATTTCAGGCAACCTCTCTTTCTGTTTTCCTTTTGGGTCTTTTGCTCCTTTTCTGCTGGGGTCACTGTGGGAGCCAGAATGACTGGTAAGGACAGCAGAGATACAAGCAGAAGGGCAGGAGAAATGGGCATGCCCCAGTTGTACACATATTTCAACCCTAAATGCTGTTCTTACGGAAGTCTTTACCCTGAGCTCTCCAACCCTATGCAAAGTGCCAGAGTTCAAGCTCTTGGGAGTGGAAATCTTTGAAGCTAGGAAGAAAATATAGAGAATTCAGATCCTATGCCATTTGTCAGCTTCAGTTACAAATGACTTAGCAAAAAAAAAAAAATAAAAGGTTTAAAGTTCCCCACTGAGCCTTTAAAATAAAAATAGAATTTTGTGGGGAGCATAATACCTTTCATCACAAGAAAGAATAATCAGGCAATGAGGCTTTTCTGAAAAGTGGCAGGATGGAAGAATCCAAGGTGGCTGTCCAAGGAGACTGGGAATTTGTGTAGAAAATTAGAAAACTCTAGCTACTGATGACCAACCCACTAGTGCAGTACCATGAGATGTGGTCAGCAAGGAACATGTTTGGTTACTAAAAATTCTTGAGCTTTCATGTGCCTAAGGGGTTGACTTGAAGGTAATTATTTAATAGTGGCTATTTTAACTCCACACAAGGTTGTTATGAAAGTACAAAGGTTTATTTCCGTGTACTTTTGTCAACTAAAAGGAAGCTTTGGTTTGTTTTTTTTTTTTTTTTTTTAACTACCTTGCACATTCTATCACTGGCTATAAATGAGCACTTATAAAAGTCAGCACTAGCAGAAAAAAGGATGGGAGTGACCTACATCACACATTTGGGAGGGAAAACAATCGGAGGTGTAAGCCATCTGATATGAAAGGCTGGGAAGCCATAAGAAACGGCTCAGGTTCTGTTCCTTCCGGTTTTAATGTTGGTGTAACTTTGTCCCTGCTGTTCCTCCTCTGGGGAATGGCATTTCTCCCAACCTGGTGGTGGTCTGATCTCATATGAAGTCTATCAGTGGTCTCTCCTGTTGTGCAGCCTTCCTTGACCTGAATGGAGTTAGCTGCTTTCCCCTGCAAGTCCCCTGAAGCACTTTTGACTGTGCCCCTGCTGTACACCCTATAGCGTATTGTAAGTAGGTGTCCGTTTTACTCTTCACTAGATTATGAAGTCGCCGAGGGGAAAGACCCAAGTCCTCTGCTTCCTCTGATTTCTCGTGCTTAGCACAGTGCTTGGCTCTGACAGTAAATAAACGAGTGAGGTCAGGCATTCACAATGCAAGCCAATCAACCATCACTCTGATTTTATGACCCAATACTCCTATGAAACACTCTGCTCATCAGGATCCGATGCACCCTTTGCCCATGGATCAGGTCATTGTCTGGGAAGGCCTCCTCTGGGTCTCTGGGATGAAATTATCCACAGCAGTTAGGTGACAGAAGTCATCCTGATTCCTGTTGACATCATGGATTGTGACTGCTGGATGCACCATTATGTATTTCCTTCCAATTTTCATAACTTTGCACCAGACCCCATGGGCTCACTACTCTACCTGCTCCAGATGCAGAGTTCTGGCCTACGGGAAGCTTCGATCCATTTCTTGCTGCTCTCTGCCTGTCGTGATGACGCATTCATTCTGCTGAGATCGACCAACAGCAGCGTGGAGAAGCTCACCCTGCTCCTTTAAATTAATTTTCCTTGCTGTCTTGCATCTCTGCTTTCCTAAAAGAATGACCAGATGTCTTTGAGTGCCTCTGGTGCCTTTGGCACCAGAAGATATTGCCATTTATCCCAGTGTGTCTCCATCAGGATGCAACAAGATGCTGGGGTGGGCCTTCCTACTGGCCTGATCGTGGGGCCTTTTTCAATACAGCCTGAGTTCTTATTTGGCTATCCAGGGTAAATGTGCCCTAGTTAATTTATCAACAGGCCCTAAGCTAAACTAACAAAGCTTGCTAAGATCATCTTGCCAAGGAGTGCAGATATCATTCTTTAGGTCAAATTCATTGTTTGGGAGGCATCTGGAAAGCCCTCATCAAGTAGGTGTGGAACATTTCCATGCTGAGCTGCTGCTATGCCTGGGAGCAAGGGGCTAAGAAAAGAAATGCCAGCTGATCTTGTTCATTCTTGTTAAATTTACAGGATCTTTGTAAAGTTCAATGATCTGCCAGCCAAGGCAGTGGGCTGCTGCCTCAACTTCTAATGTGGCTTTCCATCCTTGGTTTCTTAATCTAACATGTAAGAAATTAGTAGATTGCTGGAGGAATTATGAAGAACACTGTCACTGCTCCTGGGGTGCTGTGTTGTAGGATCCTCAAGGCCCTATTGTATTGATGGAGCAAACAGTCAGCAGGAGCTTTGCCTTCATCCTGCGGAGTGGCTGTGGACTAGTCACCTCACTTCACTGGGCTTCATGTTTATTTTACAGAAGATGAAAGCTCCCTCCATCTCTAAAAATCAAGGATGGAGCTGGGCGCAGTGGCACATGCCTGTAATCCCAGTGGTTCAGGAGGTTGAGGAAGGAGGATGGTGAGTTCAAAGCCAGCCTCAACAACTTAGTGAGGCCCTAAGCAACTTAGTGAGACCCTGTCTCTAAAATTAAAAAATACAAAAGGCTGGGGATGTGGCTTAGTGGTTGAGCGTCCCTGGGTTCAATCCCTGGTACAAAAATAAATAAATAAAAATTTTAAAAAATGTCAAAAATCGAGCATGGAGAGGTCACTGGAGGCCCCAGGGATTCTGATTTTCTGTGAGCACAAAAGCCTCTTTCCCTCAGGTTGGTTTGTCTGGACCTTCCATCCAGCCCTGTGCTCCTGGCAGCTCTGTTTTCAGACTGGAGTCCGGTGGTACTCCTGAAATTCTGAGACACAAAAGAAAGCTTGCTTTTATATTCTTTGAAGAGACAGGTTGACTTTCAGTTTCACAGGTGCGATTAAATAGATAATGTACAAATCATGAGGCAAAGCATCTGTCTGTTTCCTGTTGCTACAACTGAATACCACAGACTGGGTAATTTATAAAGAGAAATTTATTAAGTTTATGGATCTGTAGGCTGATAAGTTCAAGAGCACAGCCCTGGCATCTGCTCAGCCTCTGGTGAGGGCCTTTGTGCTGTCTGACAACATGGTGGGGGGCATTCTATGGTGACAGGAAGTGCTAGCTCTGGTGTCTCTTTCTCTTTTTATAAAGCCACAAATGCCATTATGGTGGTCTTACCTTCTTGACCTCACCTCTCCAAGGCTTACCTCTAAATAGCATTACCATATCATTTGGGGATTAAGTTTCTCATACATGAACTTTGGGGCGGGGGGTGGCGGGCATATGGAAACCACGGCAGCACAATTTTGTGAAAAGAAATCTGCACATACCCCAGAAGAAAATAACGAGCTTAGCAAAATAGCTGCATCCCAGATAATTGCAGGCATGTCCTTGTCTGCTGGCACCAGTGGTTCAAAGGAATTATTCTTTCTGAATAGCCTCCAAAGTCCAGAGCCATCTTTGCCTGCTTCTGTTCCTGGTCTTTTCTACTCAATCTACTGTTGATTTTTATGTATTTTTTACTCTCTTCATTTTTTTTGGATATTTCTTTTTTTCTTTCCCATTCCTTTGTTCAAGCTTTTACCTTTTCTTCCAGATCACTATTATGTCTTTTGGTTTCCTCTGGTAGGCTTCTTCTCCAAGTCAGGTCACATGAATCTTCCTGAAGCCCAGCTCTCTTGAAGCCCAACCCTGATCCTGCATGGTCCTCCACTGCCCTCAGTACTTTAAGCTGTAGGCTGGTCAGTCAGTTAGCTCCTCAAGATCTTGCTAACTCTGTGCTCTTGTAAATGTTACAAACCAACAGCCAGCCTCACTTTCTTCTTCTGTAAGGTGAAATGAATTATTGATCCAATACTAAATAGTGTAGTGTCACATAGAAATTGTCAAAAACAGTTATCTACTCTTTTTACTATTACTACAACACATTTTTTTTAATATCAAGGATCTAGTAATGTTTAGTTTTCCTCAATTGCTTCATAATTTTTTTATAGTTGGTTATTCAAATCAGGATCCAAAGTCTACCCATTGTATTTGGTTAAGAGGCCTCTTCAATCTCTTTTAATCTATACATTCCCCCTCCTTCCTTTTCCTCATAATGTTTTTCCTAAAGAAACTGGATCGTTTGTCTGATAGAGCTTCTCACACTCTGCTCTTTGCTGATACATCCAATGGGGCCTGGTGTAACATGTTCTTCTACCTTCTGAATTACTCATCAACAGACAACCTACACGCTTGCTCAGACTAATTTTTGGTTAGAGTCCTTCATAGGTGATGTCAAGAAAGGCTTCTGAGCCCTGAGCACAGTTCTGGATATGCAGGGGAATGAGTCACACCCTCTACCCCAGGTTATACATTTCTCCTCTGGTCCACTTCATGATAGTTTCTTGTGAGTAAATGTTTGACTGTATCAAAGCCTTGTAGGGATGTCTTCCTTTCCCCTCTATGATGTTAAGTCTTAGGTGTCAGTGTGACTTGGTTAAAAGACAGACCAGACAGCCTCATTTCTGGATGTGGCCTCTGAGTCAGTGGTCTGAGTAGGGAAGACCTGCCCTCTCCCAGTGTGGGTAAGCACCATGCAAGCCGCTGAAGGCCCAGGTGGAACAAAAAGGCAGAGGGACAAACTCCCTCTCTTCTGGAGCTAGAACACATATCTTCTCTGGCTGTTGGACCTCTGGGTTCTTGGAACTCTAGGTTCTCTGGCTTTTGGACTATGAGATTTGCATGTGTGCCCTACCTGCTCAAGTTCTCAGGTCTTCAACCTGGGACTGAGAATTACACTATGGGATTCTGGTTCTCCAGCTTATAGAGCACCTATTGTGGAACTTGTCAGCCTCCATAATCACATGAGCCAATTTCCTTAATAAATCTTCTTTCATCTCTCTCTCCATCTTATTTGTTCTGTGTCTCTGGAGAACTTTGACAAGTACACTCTCCATGTGAAAATCAACTTCATAAACATCTTTCTCTCTATCACTTTGAACCTATGGAGCCAGGTTCCCATAACAATAAAACTGCAGGAAAAATCCAGATACCTTTTTGAGTGCTTAGCCCAGGTCAGGGACTGTGCCAAGTCTTTACCATGCATTATCTCACATAATTTTATAACAACCTTATGACAGAAGTATGTTCAGACAAGGACACTGATAACCTCATCCAAAAGAACTTTGAATTAAGTGATGGTCTGAATGATAGGGGTTGACTTCCAGTGTTCAATCTTTACCCATCTCAGGGATCCAGCCCTGTAGACAAGCCACTTGCCTTTTCCACCGTGAGAAACCTTGATTTTTCCCTTGTGAATCAAGGATGCTGGATTACCTAAGTGCTTACAGAAATTTGCTGTTAACAAGTGAGGACATTGAGAGTGTAAATTTGGGTTTGAAAATGCCTTGAGAGCTGCAGCAAGGAAAAAAAAAAAGGATTTCAGTATAGTAGTAGAGAGGAGAGTGTGACTGTGAGCACTTGACATCTAATCCTAACTCTGCAATCTGCCAGCTGGGTGTCTTTGCTCAAGTCACTTAACCTGTGTGGGTCTTACTTGCCTCGTAATAAGATGCAGATCATAAATGAAAGCCCTTAGCTTGGTGCCCAACACACAGGAAGTACTCAGCAAAGGTTAACCCGCTGCTGCAGTTACTGTCGTCATTATTCAAAGTATTGGAAGTTACCAGAAAGAAACACAAAAAGCTTATTTCTTGCTTCGTGTTGTGGAAAGGCTCTCTCTTCTTTCCTTTAACTATTCATTCCCCCTTTTCCCCCTCCTTACCGAGGAATTGGAAGTAAGGAGGCCTCTTTCTACTCACCTCCCCCCATGGCACACATTTTAATTAAGGTATCTTTCGAGAAGGAATACTTTAATCCGAAGTGATCACTTTGATACTCAAAGAGACACATTTGGAGGCTACTTGGCGAAGGGGAATTAAAGACAGAGAAGCTGAATAAATAGCAAGCAAAATGTTAATGTTTTGGCTTTGTGGTGTCTGCATCTGAGAGCACTCCACGCCGGTTTTCTGGCCAGCTCCAGCTGGAAGCCTCTGGTGGCTCCTTTTGTGTGCGCCAGAGCCCTGGCTGCGGATTGCCGCGCGGCCCCTAGAGGTCAGTCTGATCCCGGGATTGTCCCGCATCCGCGCAGCTCTGGGCTGGCGAGGAGAAGCTCAGCAGGGACAATGAGGCTTCCAAGAGCCGGGCAGGGCAGCAGAGAGAACCCGGAGCTGCGCTGGGCGCAGTGGCCCTCCGGGTGGGGATCCGGCAGTCCCCGCCGCTGCGCGCAGGCTGGCCCTTCGCCAAGTTGTCTTCTTTTTGAGTGGGGTTTGTCACCGTCAGAAGAGGTCGAATTTTTCTTCAACTTTATATAGGACTAGGGTTAGCATCACTTTATGGTAAAAAGAAAAGACAAAACAAACCCCAAAACAAAAAACAAAGGACTACTTTGTGATATTTTCTACAATTTTTGCTTGTGTGACATTCACCCTATTGCATCCAGGAGCGACACTGTGTTGCAGCTGGGATACCCTTTAATGAGCCCGTCATCTCACAAAGAAAGGAGACCCAGAGAAGAAAGAAACCAACCCTGCTTGTCTTACTTGATGTCTTGCCGTCTTAATTCAGGGCTGTTTTCACCATACATAATCTCACTGTTCGTGTGTTTTAACTTTCTTTCTTTTTTTTAATCTTAAATCATTATTAGCTTTAAAAGCTCGAACTGACACAAGAAGTGGTTACAGGGCAACCTAGCATAGTGATGTTAAAGAAAAACTTAGTTGATAGTGCTTGTTAAAGCAAGGCAAGGAAGCTTTTATTTGGAATTTTCACAATAGGGATTGGGGCCACTGCAGCAGGGTCTTGCACTGGCACAGTGAGATTGTCTCAATCTTCCAGTTTATGACCCACATGACTGTCAAAATTATCATCTTTAAATATGTCTTATGAGGTCCAGCATTGACAAGTGCAAATTAATGGCCAAGGAGCAGGGTGGGGGTCTATGGGTGGGAAAATCATTAAGAGGAAGCACATGGGGTAGAGGGATTCAGGCTAAACCTACCTAAGGGAATCCTGACCAAAGACAGGCCAGCAGGCCCATGACCAGACATCACCTGGAGGATGGTGGAGAATAAGGACCTAATCAAATATCAAGCAGGTTCTTGGGGCTGAGGTTGTGGCTCAGCTGTAGAGCACCTGCCTAGCATGTTATGCCCTGGGTTTGATCCTCAGCACCACATAAAAATAAATAAATAATCTATATCTATCTATCTGTCTATCGAGAGAGAGAGAGAGAGAGAGAGAGAGAGGACACGCAGGTTCTTGCTGAACTGACTTAACAAGAATTCTGGTTAAAAACTGAATCTTACAAGGAAGTATCCAGATGGGATTAGAGGAATGTTCAAAAAACTGACAAAAGATTGGCCCATATTTGTGGTTAGGCTGGGGAAACAGAGGCAGTTCAGATGGGAGGGTGGAGGAGGCAGTGGTTTACCTTTGACTATTTGTAAGGACCCAGACAGATTACTTAAACTCTCTGTGCCTCTGTTTACTCATCTGTATATTGAGAGGACTTAAGAACAACCCATATAGAACAATTCAGTGAGCACACTGTGAATGTTGGCTTTGATGAATTATTATCAGTAGAATTAGACAAGGGACATCTTTGAACTTGAAGGGAGGGGTACAAATGCATTTTTCATCTCAGGGATCCTGACTTTGTTCCTTCCAGCTTATCCCCCACATGACTGTCAAAGTTATGTTCTTTAAATATGTTTTATGAGGTCCTTTTCCTCTAGCCCAATATAAAAAAACAAAATGTACTACGAAGTTGGTTGAGTCACATGGGAATCCGGTGACAGGATCAAGATTGAAGGGATAAAGGCTAGCATAGCAGGTGCTGGAGAGGCAGGTCCTAGCCTAAGAAGAATTCCCCAAATTGAAACATTCCCTCCAGTTCAGATCCTAAAGGCACAGGACGTTCATGAGGACTTGGGTTATTTTATTTCTTGTCTGTGGCTCAGTTAAGTGTGTACCGCTCATGCTCAGATCTCCCACTGCAGCACCCTGGAGGACAGAGCTGCCATCTCACACTAGCTTCCTGCATAAGGGATGCTTATGAAAATGCTTCCCTTTGATGCAGATTGCTAGACAGATGCTCACTGCAGCCTCCTCCTTACAAACTGTCTTGGGTACCACTCTTTTAATGCAGATATCCTACATAAGATGAGCAGTAAGAAAGCCCTTCCATCTGCTGACCACTGCCTCTGGGCTTTCCTGTCTTTTTTCTCCATTGACTTTGCCATGTTGTGGCATTTGAAGATCTTGCCATGTACATTTCTCCCTCATTAGTACTTAGTCTTCTCTCTGGAGAAGAGCAGACATCAAATCCTCCTTTCAGACAAGTCTTGGGATATTTGATGACAGCTACTGAGACTCCTCAAAGTCTCCTCTTTTGCTGGTCCCCAACCCATTCCTCCAAGCAAGATTTTCATGTCCATCAATATATCACTTCCCATTTGTTCCTGGATTTCCTTCACTTTACACATGTTTCTCATCACCTCTTAGATTTTGATACCACGAAGCAAATGTGGTACTGAGGAGAGGGTCTGATTTTCCCACGGTGCTAGTATGTCATCTGCTTTATTATGGACACTACCTTGTCATCAGTACATTCCAGGAATACATTTGTGTCTCTGAGGGCGACATTTTGCTCTTGAATAGTGGAGCATGTAGCAAAATAAACTCCAGAGTGCTACCTCACTGACCATTGCAGTCCTTCATTGGCCAATTGTTGGAATCCAAAAGCTGAATTCTGTATCCCTCTCAATACCAATTTGTTAATTTCACAGGCTGACTATTTGTCTCTTTGGCCAGACTGTGAATTCCTTGTCAATGGCTGTGTCTCTCAATCCTCTATTTCTAGGGCATTTCATAGGTGCTTATCACATGTTTGTGGAATAAAAGAATGGGGCTCTTGAGAATCTTCAAATCTTAATTTCTTATTCATAACTATTCACAATATTATTTTAACATATAAATAAGTTACATTTAAATATGTGATGATGGCTTATGTTTTCATCCCGAATCAGTAATATTTTCAGACAGAACAATATATGACCTAACTACCTACTATCCTTCATAAAACTTAATAATAAATAAACATGATAATTATAGCAATCAGCACTGACTTGACACTGGCTGATCACTATGCCACACATTTACTTTATTTTGCTAATGTCTAAGTTAAAATTTTCAATCCACAAAGAGGATTTCAGAAAGTTTTATTAAATGCTATCATAATCCCCATAATATCCCTGAGATTCTAAATGCAGTAACCAAATATAGGGAATGAGGTCAGTGTATCACAACGAGAGTTTTGGTGATCTGCTGCTTCTCTAGGCAAATTGCCTTATTTCTTAAGGTTACTGCAACACAATCTGAGAAATGTGGATAAAATAATAGTACATGATTGGGTGGTTGTGGTGGTAGCAAAAGAAAAATCCATATAAAGCATCTAGCACAATGCCTGACATATTGTATTCTTAAAAGGCTAACTCCACAGATTATTACTTTTATTTGGTCAGCTATGAACCCATTCAATTGGATTAGTATCCAATAAATCGTGCATTCATCCTGTTAAGTCAGTTTTGAGTTTTTAAATTAGTTTAGCCTGTTTGGTGTCCTTTAGCCAAAAACAGTGGTTGGCTTCATTTTTATCATATCAACCTTTTCTGTTTACTTGTTTGTTTTGTTCCTTTGCCTGGAAGGGACAAAGACCTGAGTGTGTTTTCTTGTGAGCAGATGCACGTGTTTGTTTAAGCTGGTGGCACGGGGCTGGGGTGAGAACGAGATAGAATGGCCAACAGAGAACCTTGTAAATACAGGTCAGGCCAATGCAAAGACAGTGTGTTGGCGGAGTCATCTGCATCTCAGGGCTTTATAAAAACCAAAGGCAGGATGTTTTCTCCATCCATCAGCAAGGTAGTTGAAGCCTAGGGCACAATGTCTAGCTTTCTAATGCAGTTGTATAAATTAATTAATAAAATCTAGAATCCAGTATTAACTGAGGTTATAGAACCTTGCCTTGGTTTGGTATGATCTTTTAACTTGTGTTGTGTGGGCTGCTTTGCACTTCAGTTGATAGAATGTCTCAATACCACCATTTGTCAAGGAAATAATTCTGGGTGGATGTTACCATGCATTGTTCTTGACCCTACCATTGTATTAGATTTTTCTAAATTATCTTTATGGTCTTGATGTCATTTAATCCTCAAACATTTTTATGAATTAGATATTATTATCTTAACTTTCCAGAGAGGTTAAGGAATTTGTTCAAGGGAAAGTAAGTGGTAAAGCAAGATCTGTCTGATCTCAACATTTATGACTTTAAATTATATTATATAAGTCTCTCTCTTCTGTCTTTTAGGTGACCTCACATGGTCTCTTTTGCTTCTTTCAGTGAGTTTTGGGAATTCTTTGTGGAAGCAGGAGTAGCATATATGTTAGTAAAAAGAACTAAAGGACCATATAACTTCTTGTTTTAATCTCTGAGAGCAGAATCAAAGGAGAAGTTAGACATAAATGATTCATAAATAGCTTCTAATTGTCAGCTTTTGAGTTTTGAAATTGGATCCCTGGTTATTCAATTCAGAATCGACTAATTAATAGTTTAATTAATTCAACAAATATTAATGAAGCACTTACCCCGTGCCTATCATTGTCCAAGTGCTAAGGAACTCTGCCAAACTGTCTTCCTACAGGTTTAGAAATTGGTCTCAACTGAATACTCGTAGACTCTTTGTGACTTAAGTTCCCACTAGATTAGAGTATTCTTTATCTCTCAAGTAGAATTTCTCAAATATATGTACACTTACCCCTGAGTCCTGGCCCCTTCTCATCTCTTATGATCACTTTGTCAAAGCCCACACATTCTTCCAGGTTACAGGGTCCATCTTCCCCCTGCAGCCTTCCCTGACCCCAGGGTTATACATTCCTTCTTCTCCTCTAAGCCCTACATGTAGCTACTGTCTGTGACACCCTTTTGTCCCTTAACAACATGACTGTTGGATTTTCATATGTCAGGGGGTCTTAACCTAGGATAGACCCCAAATCACCTATAGAGTTCTATCAGAATTCACGGGCGCAGCCTTCACCTTTCTGATTCAGTGTTTCTGGGACTGAAGCTTGAGTGTGTGTCACTGGAGATAGCTCTCTGAGGGGTGACTCTGAAGCATAAGGCAGGTTAAGAAACCATAGTCTTACATTATCATTCACTATTATAGCCCTATATTGTATGTACAGTTTTTTAAAGATAAGTATCACCTCTTTGAGTACCTTTAAGCACTTGGAAAACTTAATATTAAAATTCTTTCTATTTTCCTAATTACCCAGCACAATCCTGGACACAAATAGTAGTTGCTGAATGGAGGATCAGTTAATGGGGTTGAGCCCATTTCCTCTTTCTTCACAATATACTCCATGTTACTCAGTTTTGCGTTACTATAAAACATCTCTGAGATAACCAACTTGAAAAAGAAAGAAGTTTTCGTTCACAATTTTGGAGGTTTCAGTCCCCGGTCGGTTGGTCCATTGCTTTGGGGCCTATGATGAAGCACTGCATTGTGGTGGGAGCTCAGAGTGGAGGGAGTTGCTCATCTCACAACAGTCAAGAAGTGAAAGAGAAAGGAAGAAGAGGGACCAGTGTCCCTTGAAGGGGACACTCCAATGACCTGATTTCCTTCTCATGGGCCCCTCCTGCTTAAGGTTCCACCTCTTCCCAGTCATGCCACAGGCTGGGCACCAAATATATACATCTCTGTGGGCCATTCAAACTCCAAACTGCAGCAGGGTCAGAGAATTTCAGGGGTGAATTGAGCATTCTGACACCTTGGAAGCAAACTCCCTAGCTTAGGCCTGTGTGCCAGGTAGGAGAGTGGGTCCCTCCAGTTCTAGTTTTCTTTTCTGACATGATAGAGCAGCACTTCCCCAAATCTTTGAAGTTATTGGCAGGAACAAAGGACTTGGTCAAAGAGTCATAGGGATCTGTCCCATGCTAGGGGATATAACTGCGGGTGCCATTCCCTGCCGGTTTCCCTTTGCAGCTTTAACAACCAGCAATGTCACAGATTTGGAGACTCCAGCAGGTTGGGTTGCAAAACCAATTTTCCAGCTGACCTATATAAGGAACAAAGAGCGTGAACAAAAATTAATGGTTGTAAGCCACAGAAATTTGGGAGATTTTTGCTACTGCATCTTACTCTGTCCTGATTGACATAGCGTGCATTAAATCTATATTAGATTGTCATATACATATTTTTGCCGCAGTCTGGCTGGGCAAATGACCAGGAGGTGACAAGCAACTTGTGAAGATTGAAACAGCAGGAGCCGCTTTATTACGGGACAGCAGAGGTATATATACCCAACTAATTACACACACCTTAACTTAATTAATATCATCTAGATACAGCAGTCAGTCATTAAGGAATCCTCATCATCTTAATGGCTCACTGGCGTTGCTTCACAAACCACTCCTCCTGGCAAAGTGCCAGGCGCCATCTTGACTTGATTGTGGCCCTCAACATATTATAAGTCTTCACAATTTTTAAAATATCTGATCATGAAAAGTTGAATTACTTCTGTGAAGGAAGAGTGCATACAAAGTCCATAACTAAGACCTAGAGTGGGAAAGTTAATGAACTTGGGGACTTTTGTTTATGGCGCCACTATGGAAATATTTTTATATGTGCTGCTTTCTTGTTAAAAATTGACAGATTTTTCATTCAGTTGATAACATGATGAATTATTATTAAAAGGGATAAACAAGAGGACTGAGGACTGAACAAAAGGCAAACCTCAAGATGGAGTGCTTTGGTCACACCCTTCATTTATCATCTGGGAGGGTTTCCATTGAGATGCCTGTGTTGGTTTTGCTTCTTACGGAACAGTGCCAGGTGAACTGCTGCACTGCATGCTACCACTGGCAATTTACAACAAATTGTGTTTCTTTCAACTCCCCACAACAATGGGTGTTTTCTTTTCCTAGGTGTTTGGTAGTTTGAATAGGTGAGCCCTATATTTTGTGGACAATTTTGTAAGTCAAGTATTACTTCTTTGGCTACATTTAAGCACCAGGAAACCTTAAAATTAAAATTCTTTCTATTTTCCTAATTACTCAGCACAATCCTGGACACAAATACTCAGTCGTCGCTAAACGGTTGATCAGTTAACGGGGTTGATCCTGTTTCTTCTTTTTTTCACAATATGTTGGTCAGATTTGCATTACTATTAAAAAATCCATCTTACTCTGTCCTGATTGACAGAGCATGCACTAAATCTGTATTAGATTGTCATATACATGTTGTAAATCTTCATAATTTTTAAAAAATTTGATCCTGAAAATTTGAATGATTTCTGTGAAGGAATAGGGCACACAAAGTCCATAACTGAGAGCTGAAATGGCAAGTTCATGAACTTGGGACTTTTGTGGATAGGTGAGAAATGCATTCTGTTCTAAGTTGCATTCCTTGGTGTGTGGCAGGTCAAACAACATTACTTGTGCTTCCAGATTCCTTCATTTCTACTGTTGAGACTAACTTTTTGGGCCTTTGACCAAGAAAATCCCTAAGAGGTGAATTTCCCTACTGAGGTCAGAACACAGGGCCCCTCAGTCCCTCTGCTCGTCTTGGGGCTCTGTGACCACCCAGCTGTCCCTGCCAGCATCTCAGCACTCAGGCTGGCAGGATAGCAGGGGTGTGACAATGCAGTCACCATCCCTGCCCACCACAATTTCTGCCCCTAGCTCAACCCTTGCTGTCCCTCTCCTTTTATTCCCCAAGCTCCAGGGTATGATCTGATTTCTAGAACACCAAAGAGTAGAAAGGGCCTGAGAGTAGAGGATATTGTCAGAGTTCAAACAGTTTTACTTTTATGAATATGCTTCTCTTTTCCCTTCATCTCCTTCCTCCCTGTTCTGGCTTCTCCGGTTGCGGAGGTCTGGGGCGGGGGCAGGGGGCATCATAGTGGCCACCATAGCAGCTGAGACTCTGACCCTATGACTCCCTTGGGAGCTGCCAGCAGCTTGTTCCCTGGCCACATGCTACTCCACAGGGAGGCTGCGCTCACTCACCACCCTCCTGACCTTGTGGAAGGTCACAGCCCAGGGAAGCTGTGTTTCTTCCTCCTCCTTTCCCTGAGCTCAGAGTAATCCCATCCACCTCACAGACACAGTGTCATCTTTTATTCTAGTCATTTTACCTGCACCACAGACCAGGGCCCACCACCTACCTCTGAAGGAGATCAATACCCTAACTCTCTCTGTGAGGTCCTTGATCATCTGACTGATTTGTGTTTGATCATATGATTGGTGGTATGATTGACTGGCAGATCAGGAGCATCTACTATGCCTGAAAGGATAGACTGAGTCCAGATTATAGCGTGCTTTGCTAGCAGAGCCGAGGAATCTAGATAGACTGGGGTCGGGGGTGGCCAATAAACCTCCCCCCACACTCCATTTTATTCATAATACTATCAAAACTGTCTTTCTGTTGCTAATAACACAATACCACAGACTGGGTAAATTAGAAAGGAAAGAAGTTTCTCTTTGCTTTGTGATTCTGGCCCAAGGTCAAGGCACTGCACCAGGCAATATTGCTGGCAGAGCCCCAAGTCCATGCAGGGCATCTCAGGGCAAGAGAGGGAGTGTGCATGTGTGTGTAGGTCTCTTCCTCTTCTTATAAAACCACTAGGATTCAATCATGGCATTCCACCTGAGCTGATCCTCATTATCAATCAAAGGTCCATCTCTTTATAATGTAGGTTATTTCCATCCTCTTAGTACCTTGTAGTATGGATTAAATTTCAACATGAGTTTTTGGAGGGACCACACCATATTCAAACCACAGCAACAGCTGAGAAGCTCAGGGCAAGTGGTTTCCTTCCTGCATTGGGCCCAATATGTCTTGCTACGTGAGGCTCCAGGAATCTCTTGTTTTGAGGAATCAGTGGGACAAGAAAGTAGGGAAGTCTTTGGCCACGATGAATTTTAGAACTGAGAGTTCTGTTCAAAAACAGAAGACAAAGCCTTTCTCTGACCTCGAAGAGGAGTGTCCAGCTAGATGTGGATTTCTCTTTCTATAGAAGGGTCTGAACAAGGTGGGGCTTTGTTCTGGGGTCCAGAGGCAGTGCCCCAGGGAGGGCACTTTTGAGAACACAGTGTACATTATTTCTCAACTGATATCTCACCCAGCCCTGGGGAGAAGTAATATATTTTCTCCCTAAAAAGGGACATAAGAAGAAGATTGTTCTTTACTTATAAGTGTTGAAATGCTGGTTGGGCTGCCTGTTATCCACTTCATCTTGGTAGTAACAGTGAGGTCAGCCACATAATAGGGAAGAACAATGATTGTGCTTTCATGCCCCAAGGAGCATGAAAAAGCCAGTCAGGGTTCTGCTGCCAAACTAAGAGAGAGGGCTGGGCGCAGTAGAAGCCCAGGGCTCTCCCCAGAGATGAGGAATTGAAAGGGCCTCCAGCTCTATGATTGTCTTCTGTTTCCCTGCACATCAGTGAGGGTCTGGCAAGTGGGAGCATATTCAGACTCGGTACTCTGAAGGAATTTTAGCAGACCCATTTACAAAAGTGGAGAAGAATATAGGAGAATTTCAAGGGGTACTGTAGTACCCAGGAGCTATTCGGACACTATCCCTTCCTGATAAAGGGCAATAAGGGAGAACAATGGTCAGAACTGGGAGCCAGAATTGGGAGGCAGGGCTCCCTTGTTGGAGTTGGGATTTTCCCTGGAGACCACAGCCTGTGGTTACCCCACAGCAGTGGGGGAATTGGGGAATAAGTACCATGCCTTCATTCTTCTGCCTTCCTCAGCCTTCTTGCTGAGGCCACCCATAGACTAAACCCAATGGGTAACCAGACGACAAGAGAGCCTGTTGAAATAGTCCATACAGAAGAGGCTCCTAGGGACAGCGGAAGGCAGCCGGTTAGAGGTAGGTCTGCAGGGGCAAGTGGAAGATACTCAGGACCCTCCAGTCCCACAGTAGTGGTGGGGGAGATTTCTCTGTATCCACTTAGATTCAGTATTGAGGGCTTATGAATTAAAGTGAATGAAGACAGATGAGCAAGAAGAGATTTAATCAAGTAGGCCTGGGAGTTCACAAAAACATATGACTCAAGGTGATAGTTAGAATTGGGGGCTTGTAACCTAGCTTCTAGGGGAAGAGATATGGGGAGAAAAAGAACTTACGTGAAAACAAATTGCCTTTGGAAAGATAAATAGCACAGAGGAGAATGGGGGTAAACTTGATAGTTTTGTGATGGTGTCTACACTTTTGCTGAGTCAATCTTCCCTGGTTTCAAAAAATTCCTGGAGAGGGGATTTATGGCAGCTGGATTCTCTTGAGTTCTTTTTAGAGGTCCTGCTTTTTGGCAGATAAGGAATTTTAGGAACTCAAGTGCCTTCCACCCTAAATAATCATTGTGCCTCAGTGACTGTTATGATTTGGATATGAGGTGTTTCCCCAAAGCTCCTATTAATGCAGGAATGTTCAGAGGTGAAAAGATAAGAGCTGCAACCTAATCAATCTATCTTAGTTTGAATGAACTGACTTGGGTGGTGACTGCAGGCAGGTGGGTCACTGCAGGCAGGTGATGGCATGCCCTGGTAGGGTGCATCTGCCCTGTGACCCCTACTCCCCCCCACCCATCTCTGCTTCCTGACCATCATGACCTGAGCTGCTTTCTTCTTCCACTTGGCCCTTCTACTATGATGTTCTGCCTGAATCAGGCCCAGAGCAATGGAGGTGGCCTGCCATGGAATGAACCTTTGAAATAATGAGCCAAAATAAACTTTCCCTCCTCTCAGTAGTTCTTGTTGGACATTTTGTTCACAGTGATGCAAAATTGACTAACACAGTAACATACTTTGGATCCCTTCACCACAAAGGTTAGCATGGCCCATTTCCAGAGCTGTTAAGCTTGACGGACCTAGAGAAAGGAGGCTTGGGTGGGGCCATGTAGGCTTCTAGGGAGAATGCTGGTATCTCTAGGATCTTCTGCAGCAGCATCCAGCTTCACAGGGCCCTGCTTCTAGGAGGGGTGTCCTGATTGTTGATGCTGCTCCAGGCATGGCTCTTGGGTCTGTACTTATGTTTCCATGTAACCCGCAAGGGTTAGCACTTGATCTTCTACATGCTGGGAAGTCTGCATCCTATGTACCTTGCAACTCTGGAAAATTGCACTGTTTCTAGGACAGGTTTTGACTGGAGTCAAGAATCATAGACCAATCATAGGGTCAAGTGGCCTCATTTTCCTTAGGGTTTAGGGACCACATAGAGCCCTCTTGAGCATTCTAAGGAGAAGATTCTATCTATGGTCATAAAAGTTTTTGGAGTTCAAGAAGAAAGCAAATCTCTCAGGTGTGTGTGCTTTTTCCAGATGGGAGAGAGGGTGAAACAGATAAGGTGGTAGAATTTCCATTGTTAGATGCCGCTTGTTGGTCTATGAAATCCGCATGAAGGAGCTATACTGAGCCATGAATACTAAAAACACCGTGGTGTTTTTCCATGTGTGAAAACGTTACCCTTTGAAAAATCCAGGGCCCACCCTGGGCCACACATGTCGACTCCGGAGCTCAGCTGTTAGGCAGCCTTCACCTGCGCCAAGTGCAAAAGCAAAGTGGTTCGGCACAGACATTGTTTAAAATGGTTGCGTTAAAAATACCATCTCTGCTTCACAGATTTCTGGAACTGTGAGGAGCATCCTCATTTGTGTGCTCTGATGAAGGTGAGTCTGGAAGAAGTACACACACCCGTTAAAAGTGGTTCTCTAATTGGATTATGCAACAGCTTTTGAATCTCTGAGGCTTAAAAATTTAAAGAACCAGCAAGCTCTCTAAGCCCCCAAGTCTCTGTGGTTCCCAGTAAGGATGCAGAGAACACAAGGGCAAGACCCTGGCATTTCTGTCTCTGTGATACTTTAGTCATGGCTTCATCAGTATGAGGGAGTAACAGTTCTGCTATGCAGAGAAATCTCCTTAGGACTGAGAACAGTTCTTGGCGTACCATAGGGATGCATGCAAGGAACTCCAAAAGATCTGACCCTGGGGTTCCAGTCCCACGTGAGGATATAGGTAATAACCTTGGTTCAGGTTTGCTTCAAAAGCCCAGAAATCTTCATGCACACTAAAGCTGTGCATGACCTTAGTCAACTCAGTCAACTCTTAGAGAACCTAACTCAAGGTCAAGTACTCAGCTTTCCTTTTCTGATTGCAGCTGTTTTGTGGCTTCAGGGAACGTTTTACAAAGGATTCTCACCTCCTAATAACAACCTTAGCTGCCTACCAGCCCACCAGTGGGTCCCCCCATTTGTTCAATATGGGGTCTATGGAATGGCCAGGTACCATTCCAGTGGCCCAAGCTTAATGGGATTATCTAGGACTCAGAGACCTTGTGAAGGGTGGATGGCGATGAACCCAGTGCTATTATTCTCCAACTGGCCTTTGAGATAGAGTCTGAACCCACAATGTTTATGCAGTTTCTGCCTAGAGGGGTAGTGGTGATGGAGATGAGGTCAGAGGAAAGAGGACAGGGTTAAGAAAGATGGTCAAGGTGGGGGAACCCATGCAGAGATCACTTCTGTATTTACTCTCAAGGAGAGAAACAGTTGGAAAAATCACCCAGAAGCTAAAGGAAAGGATTGTAAAAACAGAAGAAAGAGGAAAAATACTCAACATGTGTTGATTATGAATTTTAATTACTGAGTTATCTGTTCAGTCAACAGGCTGGGAAAGAAATGTGGGCAGGAAGAGCTCTATGAATGTTACAGATGATACAATTCTGTTTTTAGGAAATGCACAATTAGACTATGTCTACACAACCCCAAGTAAAAGCAGATGTATCCATCATCAGACTATTTTGATTAATGGGGAAATTTGGAGCTTAAATTATCTGTTTCCGCCAGCTATGTTGATCAAATGAACTGGATCATTGCCAGATCTCCATTCCTCGCAGTGGGGTGCAGATACGACTTTTGGGGTGAGACAGTTGCAGGAATGGTATTCATCATGAAAAGCAACAGAATTGAAGAGGGAGGAAAAAAGCATCACAAAGCAAGGAACAATGACATCTTCACATTCAAATAATCCATACTGAAAGGTCATGACTTAGTTTACTTCCAAACCTCACAATTGACACAGCAGGCCACATAATATCTGATACAGAATCATCATCTTCATGCTCTTTGTGGGAGTTGGTTATCTAATTAGAGAAGGGTCATCAAGCTATTGGTTTGTGTTGAGAAGAACAAGTGACCCAACACTTGGGAGAAGGCCCTCTGATACCAGGGTTGAACTCTTTCACAATAACCTACTCTGCAGAGCAAGCTACTGCCATGAAGATGAACCAATTGTGTCATCTTATCAACTTGACCAAAGTTCTTTCTTAATAAATATCATCTGCCCTCCAAGGTTTTCAATGAGACACTCTATTTTTTTTTTCCTTTGGAACATATTCGTTTGTTTGTATATATACGTAGAGAAACTTGCAGATTATGAAGTATATTCTCTTGCACATCAGGGCTATTTTTAGAGTACTTGTCTAAAGTGATAACAATGTCCAAGAAAAGAGGACGATTTGGGTCATAGTGGATGTTGTTCACTAGAAACTGTCTTTTGAGATAAAGTTCCTATTGGAGTATGGGCCCTTCAAAGTTAACTGATGTCTTTTGTTAAGAAAAAATGAGGTCCATTATAAACAAAAGAGAATAACTACACTGAAAACCATTAAGAATGGCTGATTCAGAAGTGGCTACAAATGACCCGAATGTACATCAACAGAAGAATGGATGAACAAATTATGGTTTATACGGACAATGGGATATCATAAGAAGGAATGAAGTATTGATACATGCTACAAAATCAATGAACATCCAAAACATGTGAAATGAAAGAACCCAGACGAAAAGCTACCTACTGCATAATTCTATTTATATGAAATATCCAGAATAGATAAATTCATAGAGAAAGAAAATTGAGAGGTGGTTGCTAAGGACTGAGGGGAGGGGAAAGTTGGAAGGGACTGCTTTGATGAGTACTGGGTTTCCTTTGGGGAATGATAAAAAAATATTTTGGAACTAGTTGAAGGTGGTGGTTGTACAACATTGTTAGTGTTTTAATGTCACTGAGTGGTACAGTTTATAAAATGGTTAATTTTATGTTATATACCACTCATTTCCTTTTTCTGGTGAAGAGGTACAGAGTTGGGAATCATTTTGGAGACATTTCCCACAGACAAGAAGGCCAGTGATGCAAAGGAACTTAGTGACTATTTCCTCCCTTCCTCTTATTTTGCAAAATAAATGATGCAATAATTCTGGGGTAGTTAGGGAGAGATCCAGGCTTGTACCTAAATTGCTTGATTCTGAGACTACCTCCTGATCCAGGAAAGTGCACTGTGTCCTGAGAGAGGGTGACACAGCATGCTGAGATTGTGTCATGGTTTGAATCTTAAATGTCCCTCAAAGGCTTGCATACCAAAGGCATGGTATTCAGCCTGTGGTGCTATTGGAAGGTGGTGGAACCTTCAAGAAGTGGAGCCTAGTGGGGGACCTTCAGGTCCTTGGGGACATGCCCCTGAAGTGGTTTGTGGTGCCCCAGCCCCTTCCTCTCTCACAGCTTCCTGCCATGATGTTTCTCCCAGCTACAGGCCCAAAAGCAATGGGGACCAATTGGCCATGGACTGAAACCTTTGAAATGGTGAGCCAAAATAGATCTTTCCTCCATTGAAGTTGATTTGTAACAGAAACAAGAAGCTGACTACTAGAGATACCATCCAAAATGTGCAGAAAATTTACAATAATTTTGAGCTATGCTTTGGACCATTGTGATAATAGTTTTAATATTAATAATGATAATAATGATAATAATGATAAAAGATAAAATACGTGAGGCAATGCATGTTAATTAGCTCATTTATATGCATTCCACGATGCATATAATTTTTTATATGTACATGATATATTGTACATAATAAATATATAATTTTTGTAAATTAAAAAATAAAAATTAGGGGTTGGGGTTATGACTCACTGGTAGAGCCCTTGCCTAGCATGCGTGTGTGTGAGGCACTGGGTTCAATTCTCAGCACCGCATATAAATAAATAAAATAAAGGTCCGTTGACAACTAAAAAATATTAAAAAAATAAATAAAAATTAAAAACATAATAAACTTATAGTAATATCGTTTATTATGCTTTTATTAGATACTAGATACCGAGTGAAAGAAACACTTTCTATGCAGTACCTCATTTAATTTTCCCCTAAACCTTATGGAGTCATTGAGAAATCTGAGTCCTAGAAAGTTCAAATAAATGCTACCATTTCATTTCCTATCATTATGTAATCAGAAAAAACATCTTTTCATACCCTCAAAGTAGAAGAATCTAATCTCGGAATGCCAACAGTCTTATAAGTGGTTCTGTTGAGCTTTCTGAAATCTCTTTAGTCATTTTTCTATCCAGGAAGATGTCACAGTGCAGCTCAGAATTGTTCTTTGCCGTTGGCTCTTTGGGCACTCAGTCATGCAGGAAGCCAAGTCAGCACTGGTGAGGGACTGTCCATCTTGTTGGGCCACGTATAGCTTCTATTTCTGCCACCAGAGTGCTTTGTACATGGGACCATTGAGTAAATATTGGGGTGAATGGAGAAGGAAGCTGACTGACAGTCACCAGATAGGGTCCTCTTTGTCCACCAGGATTGGCGATGCCCTTCCTCAACAGGACCTTGTGGTAGAGAGTTGTGTGGATCTCAAACATCTTCATGCTTTTGGGTCCATTCCTAGAAATTTCCCACCTACCTCCCCTCCAGACCTGGTCATTATTTTTCCATTCTTGTTCTTTCCAAACGTTTGACATACTGGTCAACACTTGGGCACTGAATGGTGAGTCGGTACACAGTGATATACTAGGCCAGCTCTCTTTGCTCATAAAGTGGACATCTACATGTATTGCCCACAATTTGGCTCACAGGGAGGACTTTTCTCCTCTAGTCTTTCAGGGATACCCCTAAAACAGGATTTATTGCAGCCAGCTTTCTCTTGATGCCAGGAGACAGGAAAGTACATCTGTAGACCTGCCTGAGCCTTTTCTCCCTCTGTTAATGAATAACAGAGAACCTTCAAGAATGTCCCAGGTTCACGCTGGGAGAGAGGCAATGCAGTAGGTGGAGCAGGTGCTCTCAGAGCCTGAGCCATCTGTCGGTTCTTCCCTTGTCCCTTCTAGACTTGCTGGGACCATCTTATGCAGAACATTTCCATTTGACCAAGGAATGTTGCTGTGAACATCCAATTTTGTGACTTGATCAATAAAATAACACCCAGTTTGACAGGCAGCCACTTGTCCTGTGGTCAGGCATTCAGTTCCTACTAGGCACAGAAGCAAATCTGAATCAGCCTTCCTAATGGGCAATTGTTGTTGGCAGAAATTGCCATGGCCATATGGAGAACCTCAAGGAAAGCATTTTATGCTTCTGCCACGTGGGCTGGCCAGAGACTCCATTCAGCATCTCTACTGTGGTATAGACACTCCAGTCCAGTAGAATAGGATCGGTCATAAGACCCAAGTGACTTAGCAGTTTGAATGGTAGTCTAGTTATGTTGCATAGGTTTTCAGAATCAAAACCGGAAACCTCAAAGGTGGCCCAGGACTTGGGTCCGAACAGCAACATACATGTTATTCTAGAACCAAAAGAGGCCCAACAAAACTTATGTCTCTTTTGTGTAAAGTGTGTCAGGGTAAAATATTTATCTCATGTTTTAGAAGAGGTTTCCTGCCATGCTCCTGGATTCCTGACAACTGGAGTTCTTGCTATTCCCGGTATTCCAGATTCAACTGGCATAATATCAGTGATAACTGGAATAGTATGATACTCTGTAGAAGATCAAGGAACGGTATGATATTTCATAGACGATCAAGATCCTCCCAGACGACCTTATGACAGGGTAAAAGTGGACATAGTCCTTTAAAAGTATATTCTTGTCCCTTCCACACAGAGGAACACAAAGGCGACCTGTTTGTATCAACTTTTCAGATCTCTTCCCTGGCTTCTGGGCAATTACCTGTGATGATTAAGCTCGACCATCTGGTTCCTACCTCTCAGAGATCCCACCATTTCCATGGAAATAAGGAAGCTCCATGCCAACTTCTATCACTATCTCCTGAAGTACATCACCACCTCAGAGACTTTCCAGGGAGCTAGGACTTTCCTTGCCAATCATTTATACATGCTTTTGTAAAAGCATCATCCGGTCTTCTTAAGGAATTGGTTAGGGAAGGATGATAGTTTCAGTGTTCATGTTGGTAGCACATGCCACTAATCATTAGTATCTCTTTTTTCCCTTGTAAGGAGTTTCATTGTTCTTTTTTTTTTCTTCATAAAATATATGGGCAACTCAATCCCGGAATCCCACTTTTAGAGTTTGCTTTCTAGAACTATTCTGTAATTAGACAACATTTGTGCAAGCAATAGATGTGGCTTAGCCTGTTTCATGTTGCCATAATAAAATACCTGAGGCTGAACAGTTATAAAGAAAAAAAGAGACTAAATAAGCCCACCGTTTTGGTGACTAAAAGTCCAAAATTGAGTGGCTCCATCTGGTGGTTCTCTGGTGAGGGTCTTTTAGTTACATCATAACATGGTGGATGATCACCTAGGAGAACATGTGAGAGTAGCAAGTGAGAGTGTCGAAGATACCAACCATGCAGGATGGACTTGCTTTACAACAATCTGCTCTCTTGGGAACCAGTTCAGTCCTACAAGACCTAATCTACTTACATGGCATCCATTCCTCCCCTGGTAGTGCCCCGAGACCTAATTACCTCCTCCTAGGTCCTCTTTCTTAAAGCTGTACCACCTCTCAATTATGTTACAATGGGGACCAAGCTTCTTTTAGCACATGAAGCTTTGGGAGACAAACCATATCCAAATCCTAACAAGGTGATACACTTGAGTAGATGAAATTGAAGAATTTAATGAAAAGCTACTGTCACCATTATGCTTGCACAGGCAGGAGGAGGGAAGTGTTATAGAACAAGGAGAGAGCTGCATTAATGGGAGGAGGATGCCCGGCAGGAACTACAGCCTCACACAGAGAAATGTAGCCATTTCTAAAAGCCTATTCTGGAAAGAGAGGGTAATCCTCACATATTCAATTGAAGTCCTGATTCTTCCCTTTGTTTAAATCCAACTGTGAGCCAGACACAATAACTGATGCTGTTCATCTGTAGAGGCCAGCCTCCTGATGCACACAGCAGAGGAGGAAGTGGACAGTGGACCTGGGGGAATGGAGAAGCCCAAGGGCTCGAGCTAAGGATTTGTTTCTGCCTCAGAAGTCATGGCAACTTTTAAAATCAGAGACATATTGAGATAGGTTTTAGGATGACAAATTTAGTGTATACAAATTGAGGTTTGGGTAATTGAGAGAAGAGAGATCTACCAGGAAGACAACAGTTGGAGTGTCCCGACATTCAGCTGTTGTATTGGGATGGGAGAGGCTGGGGAGGATGGTTGGGAGGAGAATTTTCAGCAGATGCATACATGCATGTCTTTTATGTCAATAAGGTGGTGGAGAGCTGCTGTTTGAAGATGAGCTTCTATCTGATGCTGTATTAGTGAATGCAGTCAGGAGGCTGTGAGGGCCACACGCTGTAGCAGATTGCCTCAGAGTTCTGCTTTTGAAGTTAGAAAGCCAAATAGATGTAAAGAGCATTTGGTCTTTCCTCATTTTTATGCACATGGAGATTTCATATTAATATCAAAGAAAGTCAGTTGTGTATTTAAAGGAGGAACAATTTTCTTCAGGGTCCTTATTTGTCAAACCCCATCAGGATTTTCTTCTTACCCAGGAAAATGACAGAAATCTACTTTAAAAGCTTTGACAGAAAGTGATGAAATTTGATGCCAGGAGTGGTAGGACTAATATTAATAGTTAATAGTTATTGAATACTCAGGCACTGTGCTTTTCATTATTGCCTTACTAAGTGCCACCAACAATCCTACAAAATGGCATTATTTGCCATCCCCATGTTACAGATGAGGAGACAGAGGTTTTAGCCTACATGCTCCAGAGTGGAAGGGGCAAAGTTGATTCTCTAAGGCAGTACCGAGTCCATGTTCTTAATCTTAGTTCTCTATTGCATGTTAATGGCAAGTAATTTCAGGATAAATTTTACACTTATGCCTGTCTATTGCCTTTCAATTACAATTGTCTCTTTGTATCTGCAAGGGATTGGTTTCAGGACCCTCCCCACCTAAAATGATGCCAAAATCTGGATGCTCTCGGCCCTTAAGTAAAAAGGCAGAGTATTTGTATACAGCTTACTCATGTACTCTCACCTACTTTAAATTACTCTAGATTACTGGTAATACCTAATGCATTATCATTATTGTTTAAGGAATAATGACCAAAAAACATCTGTATATGTCCAGTACAGCCAAATGTTTTTATTGTATTATTTATTTAGTTAGTAGCATTTTCAGTTTGTGATAGGTTGTATCTGCAAATGCTGAACTCGTGGATATGGAAGGCCAACAGTGTGTGTGTGTGTGTGTGTGTGTGTGTGTGTGAGTGTGTATCACACGCCAGTGTATTCAATGAATTTGGCAGCATTCAATGCTACCATCAAATTTAGGTTTTCACTCTTATTTATAAATAATTGTCTATTGAGTAAGAACTTGATTAGGGTTGGGGCTGGTTATTTGGGTTATAGATAAAAGTGTACATAAAATTCACAGCTTATAGTTCCCTAGCACTGACCATAGACTAGGCAATTTTAAACACTTTACATACATTATTTCATTTTTGTCCTCCCGACAATCCTAGGAAGGAGATCCTAATATTGTTTGCCTGAGCTTTTGCAATAGTGAACAAGGTGGCTGGATGGTTTTGTTAATACCTTGTTTTAATACTTCCATATTAAGTGGCTCTTTGGGAGCAGAATTTTGTCAGGACCAGTCAATTGCCTACCCATACTTTTAGTTTCATTCATTCAAAAAATACTTCCGACAGCTAAGACCTGTCAAGTTCTATTCCCAGTAATGGTGCACACCGGAGGACTAAACACAGCACCTGCTTTGAGATGAGCACTTCTGAGCAAGCAGAGAACTGAGGTCCAGCCACATCCCACAAACCCCCTGAGTTCTGGAAAAATGCAGGTAAGATACTCTGGATGATTAAACCTTGATTGGGAAAAGATATATTAACTTGACATTTTCCTAACACTTAAGATGTAATTGTTCATTCAGTTTCGTTTGACATGGCACTATGACCATGCTGCTTCGTCCTAATTTACTGATCTATAGAAGGTTCCCTCCAGAGTTCAGAATTTAACTCTAGTCAAATTCTACTTTCCCAGCCCACTCAGCGGTCCAGAAACATTGAAATGTTTTCTTTAAATAGGATTATTTTTAATAGAAACAAATTATTTTTTATTTGAGATCAAAGTAATATCATTATTTACCATTGTCTACTCAACTATTTAACATGAAAACCACAAATAGTTCTTTAAATAGTCATTTGGGCACAGCAAATGCCATTTGATCACCCCTTCAGTGCAAGGATAGTTCAAATAGCACTATGAAAATACTTCTTATGTTTTCCCCTTATATGGAGAGACAGACAGAGACACAGAAAGACAGAGAGAAAGAAATTATTTCTGGTGTAGCCATGAAAATCTCTCATATAGGTTAGATTGACATATTTTAATACTCAACATGCATGAGAACAAAGTGTGATGTGTCACATTGATTGTAAGATATCAGTCCCCAGGGAAAGCTCAGCTGGGAACACTCACTGGATGTGTGGGGTACACGCTTCACCATTTATGCAAACCATTGCTCCCACCCACTACCAAACTTATCCAGGGGGAAGAAATTTCGGCAGAGAACAGGTTTTCCATCTGATTTGTGCCCAGGACATGTAAAAAACATAGCAGATTGCATGCTGTGTTGACTAAGGAACACACATATGCATTTAAATCACTTATGTTTTACTTTTTTATGATGCATTGGTGAATTGTATTCTTTTTGCATTTGTAATTAGAAGGCAGAACAGATGTGATGGCTTCGTTTAAAGTGATATGTCCATTAAAATAACCTATACTATCAAGTAATTGTTTCCTTTAACAAGGGAGTCTGGCCGTGGTCCTCTTGTTTTTGAGTCATTTAAATAGACTATGAAGCAAAACATGTGTGTCTTCAGGAAATGTTGATCTATTATGGAAGTCAAAAATGTTTGTGATAGGGGTTTATATGACCGTCTGTGGTTTTATTGTCATTATTCTTTTTTTCTTCTGGAAGTGAGACATCACCAAAGAAACATTCATTCCTTCAACATCACTTTTTTTCCCCCTTAAATTGAGGTGAATAAATCAAACCTATCTGTATTTCAAAGAATCCAGGACTTGTAATTTCTAAAATATTTTAAACTTAATATTCAACCATCACACACTTAATGATCAACTATATAGTCAGTGTGAGCACTGGCTCTTTGTTTAAACCTAAATAAAATGTGGATTTTTTATTGCCTGAGCTTTACTTTACTTTTCCATGTTACTTTTCAGAGATCTGCAGTTAGGCTCGATTGGGATAGGCTGTGATAGCCATTGCAGTAGCCAGCAGATAATTCTTTAATACAGTATATCAACTGGACTGACCCAATTATCCATTCCCTACCCCCAATGCGAATAGTAGCTCCAACAACCTTTTCCCCATTTTCTTCCTGCAATGTCAATGTACTTGACATAGATAAAAATTTAAAATATCTCTTTATAGAACAGATGCATATTAATCCCTTGTACAATTATAATTAAACACCTCTGTCTCTAGGTCACCAATGCTTGGAGACACAGCCTTAAGTTCAAAGTTGCATTTTTTTAAAGGAAAATTTAATAGCAACAAGTCTATGAAGTCTGCACACAGCTTGAAAAGATAGCATGGTTTCACACAAATTCCACTTAGGACAAACTATTGCCAACAATAACAATTCTTTGTTTATAAAACAGTATTCAGAAAGGCTTGATATGGGAAGAAATGTTGGGATGTAGTATACTGTGATGATAATGATATTGAATCCAATAATTTATGCCTTTCTTTAGAAAACTTCAGTAATTATTGAGGACACCAGTGTCATGCCCAGTGAGACAGGTGAAGAGAAAATCCTTTCCGGCTCCTTTAATCAGATCTCTGAGATGGTTGGTATGGTTGTGAAACTGAGCACTAGCAATTGTGTCTTGGGATTTTCTTTCCTTGGCTTCATGATGTGCATATATTAAAATATAGACTGGCTAGCTTTCTGGTTTTGCTTTAGTGGTTAATCTTCATTTCATGTTTCCTTGTTTTACCACTCATGGCTCTGAGTTTCTGTTTCTATAATAAGCTTACTGAATGCACACTCTCTTTTGAGAGTAGCTCTTCTAATCTTAGTTGGAAGGGAAAATACAGACACACTGGGGTCCAGGATTAAGAATTGACATGACCAAACAAAGCAAACCTTTAATTTTTCCTAATCACTGATTTTACATTCACAAAGGAGAAATAATGATAAATTATCTTCAGTTGCAGTATACAGTCCATGTTGCCTAGAAGTCCACATTTTGCTTTTGTTTTAAAGCTTAACTTCAAATGTTGATAAGGTAATTGTTGACAAATTATTGATGGATATTAATATCAAAGGTATTACAATAGGAATATTGAATTCAATTTATTAAAGTGAAATTTTATTATTTCTAGATATCAGATATTATCTAGATATTTGTTTTATTATTTCTAGATATCATATAAACAGACACATGAAGAGAATACACTAGGGAACCTCCTTGTGGAATGGTTTTCCATAATGATAGAAATCCATTGTTTGAGATATTATTGTATTTAGATACAATCCTAATGGAAACTTTTATTTTCAAGAATTGTTTATGGTATTTTTTTAACTTATATAGGACAGTGGAATGCATTACAATTCTTATTACACATATAGAGCACAATTTTTCATATCTCTGGTTGTATACAAAGTATATTCACACCAATTTGTGTCTTCATACCTATACTTTGGATAATAATGATCATGGTATTTTGATTTGATTATTCAAATCACTTTCACGTTAAAGTTTATCATTCATTAGAAAGTAAAATATATGAGGACTTTAGTTAATAATAGCACATTGTATTCAGGATTTTCACTAAATGAGTAGATTATTGTTGTTCTTGCCACAGAGAGAGAAAAATGGGCATCTACACAAGATGATGGATATGTTAATTTGTTCTACCATAGTAACCATTTTACTATATATACATACATTATAACATCATGTTGTACAAGTAAAACAGCTCTCTATGATCTTCACAATAAAAAGTTGAACTCTTGGATCTGTAAGTTAATTTTAACCTAATTGATATTCAGTGTAAATGCTTTTATTCTATAATAGCCAAAGATACAGAAAGCTCAGTGCTCTGTAACATTTACAACTGTTCATAAATCTACTTATATAAATATCACTATCTCTTTCCAGCTGTAAAGTAAGAGTAAAAGCAGATTTTCTAACCAATGAGGAAACTACCTTTTGGGAGCTTCTCAGCCATCTTTTCTGTGAGCATCACCTGAGCAGCCCCAACTATGAGTTCCTGGAATGTTGGAACAGGGGATGGATTCTACCCCTGCACCCACAGCAGATAAGACACCACCATGAAGCCATTGCTGTGATTCTGACAGAGGACACCTAAATATAAGTGCTACAGGGCAGCCAGAGCAGGGAAATTCTGGGACCAGAAACCATGCAATGAATGTACTGGAGAGATTCATTTTATAAACACGGATCGGAATGAAATATGAAAAGCCAATATTTATTCATATAACCTGCACTGTATTCTTTGATTTAAATTCTGTCTCTTCTTGGGAGAAAGAGGTCAGATGACTTCACGCGATGAAGTTCCATTTCCATACTTCTCCTTCAAATTTTATGAAAACAGCCTTATATTCCCTAAAAGGAATTTTGAAGTGAGTAATAGCTAGTAGACACCAAGTTCTTTGATTCTAGATATTTATATTTAAATTTAGATGTCTCAGAAGAAATTGAGATTTGTACTTCCTATTCCAATAGTGCAAGTAAAAAAAATGGGTCTACTTTATAACACAAACGGGAAACATTCTTGGCATCTCTTCTATTGAAAATTTGGACAATTAAAATGGGTGCACTCGCAGAAGATTTTCTTCAAGATTCCAGAGCTATTATAGTGGTTGAGTAAGAGGTTTTTCTATTAAGATCAAGCTGTCCTCCTGTCTTTCCAAAGAATGCACCACTTTCCTCTCCTTTGACTCTGTTTCCTAAATGTCTCCTAGATTCTTTGCCCCAAATTCTCTCTCTCTTTTTTTTGTATTATTTCTTTTGGCAGTTTAGTCCCTTCTCAGGGCTTCAACGATGATCCAAAATCAGTATCTTGACCCTTTTAAGACTCAGAATGTTCCAAATAGAAATAAATTTTTGCAATAGTGAATGCTCATATATTTTATACTTCCAACAGAGATTTTACTTATCTTCTATCATGATCTACATATTTACAGTCTTGTGTTTCCATCCACACTTAAAATTGTCAGTACTCCCAGCCCATAAAATCAGAAGCTCCCAGTTATATCTCAGTTCTCCCTCTTTCCCTGGCTTCCCACAGTGAAGTTACCTGCCATGCCCAGTGACTTTACCTCTTGGGTCTGGTATTCCTGAATCTTCTTTATCCCCTACTCTACTCTATGCATTGGGTTGCCAGGCATGCGTCCCTGAACCAAGTTGCTTCCTTCTGCCAAATAATTGCCACTTGACTTCAAAATTAATCTTTCTCAAGCACCGCTCAGATTTCGTTATAGCGCTACCAAAATATTTCAGTGGCTTTCCCTTGCATTCATCCTGACATGCAAACCTGTTTGCTGTCTTGGTCTTTCCTCACAGTCAATCAAATGAGAAAGCTCAGCTCTGTTTTTCTGCAGCTGGGTGCTGGACATGCTCTTCCCTCTGTGGCAATCACTCAGCTCTCTAGCTGCATGTCTTTATCTTCTACTCCAGCACCTTTGCAGAAGCCACCACCAAGAGAAAGCTTTCCCCAGTGCCCCCAGCCGTGAGGATATTTCCAGTTCTCCAAATCAATGTGACACTTATTTATTTTTAGTTTCTAGGGCTTCTATAACAAAGTACCAAAATCTTTGTGTCTTAACCAAAAATGTTCATTTCCGCCACAATTCTGGAGGCACCAAGATCAAGGTGTCAAACAGCATCAAGTTCTTTTGAGGCCCTCCTTCTTGGCTGGCAGATGACCCTCTTCTCCCTGTGTCTCCACATGGACCTCCCTCTAGGTACATCTGTGTCCTGAATTTCTCTTTTTGAAAAACACCAGCATATTGGGCCCACACTAATGTCCTCATTTTAATGTAATTACTTCTTTATAGACCTCCATGTTATGTTCTGAGGTGCTGGGGGTAAGGACTTCCAAGTATGCACTGACTGGGGGAGGGCAATTGAGCCTATAACATCTATCTTGGCAGTGTTTCACTTTAGACCTTTAAGCTTTAAAGCAAAAGCAAAATATGGACTTCTAGGCAACATGGACTGTATACTGCAACTGAAGATGTTGTTATTATTTTTTAGAACTTATATATCATACATTTCCTACTTTATTCTGAGAGGACAGGGTCCAGGCTTTCTCCATGACATCTGTCAATGTAAACCCCATAAATACTTAAAAGTACTTAGTAAGTACTTGGGACAGTGCTTTTCACATAAAGATGCAGAGCACATTTTTAAGAATAATAATTATAAGTAATAAAGATATTTAAAGATTTTTTTTTTAAAAGGCCGGATGTTGTGGTGCATACCTATAATCCTAGCTACTCAGTAGGCTGGGGCAGGAGGATCACAAGTTCAGGACCAACCTGGGCAATTTAGTGAGACCCTGCCAATAAATAAATAAGTTAATAAATAACTAAAAAGAGGTGGGATATAGCTCCATGGTAGAGTGCTTGCTTCATCTTTCTCAAGCACGGCTCAGATTTCATTTTTGTGCTACACAAATATTTCAATGGCTTTCCAATCCTCAGAACAGCTAAAAATTAAAAGATAATAAGAATATAAAATGGGAATGTTTTAGAGGTAGACCTGGCATGTGAACAGTAGACTGCATTTAGGCAAATAGGTTTGGATGGAGGTCAGTTATTGGATAATAATTTGGGGGGGGTATCAGAGATTGAACTCAGGGGCACTCAACCACTGAGCCACGTCCCCAGCCCTTTTTAATATTTCATTTAGAGACAGGGTCTCACTGAGTTGCTTAGCGCCTTGCTGTTGCTGAGGCTGGCTTTGAACTCACTCTCCTCTTGCCTCAGCCTCCCAAGCCGCTGGGATTACAGGTGTGTGCAACCATGCCCAGCTAGATAATTCTTAAAAAGACATTCCTATTGAGAAATAAGAAGAATTTTAGCCAGGATTTGCACACTGTTAGCACTGATTACAGTAACTAACCAACGACTGGGTATTTTACTACATTACAACATAGAAAGGACTCCCTAAAGTAGGCTATTCCATTAGTAAATTTAAAACCCAGTCCTAACAGGTCACATTCCTGAGCCCGGCTTTTCTATGCCAGGCCTTTTTAAACTCTTTGACAATGGTAAACTCATTCAATAATCACACCAACCTTGTGAGGTAGAAACTATTATTATCCTAACTGGGAACATGACAAAACAGAGGTACCAAGAGCAGAAGGAATGTGCCCAAGGTCATACCAAATGCCACCAATAGGTGACAAAGCAGACTTTGAACCCATGTAATCAGTAATCTGAGGCCAGGCTCTGAGGATCTACCATGTTTCCACTGTGTAATTCAGTCCTTGCATGATACATAGATTATTTAATAGTTATAAAATATGGTCCAAATATCTCTGACATGATGGAGCAACATCAACTTCTAAGGATATAATGAAGTTCTAAGTCCCTTTTAGAATTTTAGAAATATGGACACAGCATAAAACTTTTATTAAAAAGTTAAATCCCTTCTGCTAAACAGGCAAATTAAGAAGTTCAGGATCCCAGCGCAGTGGCACACACCTATAATTCCAGCTGCTTAGGAGGCCGAGGAAGGAGGATCAAGAGTTCAAAGCCAGTCTCAGTAAAAGTGAGGCCCTAAGCAACTCAGTGACACCCTGATTCTAAATAAAGTACAAAGTAGGGCTGGGGATGTAGCTCAATGGTCAAGTGTCCCTGCATTCAATTCCCAATATCCCTCCCCTTTCCCTGCAGAAAAAGAAGTTTAGGATGCTAAATGTGGTCTTTGGTTCTGAATTATCTGACTAGTAGTCCACAATGATCATTTTCAAATGTCAGACCCAACATGTGAGTGAACAGGCACTGACTATAAAAAGACCCAGCTTTGTCTCACATTCAATCTCTTTAGCACAGAAATGGAACTCTGGCATGAAATTACAGATTGATACACCATTATGGGTATGGATGACTCATTATGACGATGGAAATGTTTGAGAAATAGAGACCAATGGCTAAAAATGATTTGGAAAATTAAAGATGGGTCAACAGAGTCATCTTTGAAAATCAGCACATAAGAATCTTTTAAGATTTCTAAGACTATTGATCCACTTTTGCCCTTGGGAAATTTGAGTAAAAATACTTCAGAATTAAGATATACAAGTGGGTGCACAATGTTTCTTTCAATTTTTGCAAGAAGCCTATATTGGTCAGGATAATTATCCAACTCTAGGTAACTCCAGAAGGAGTAAAGAGCAGCAGAGAATGAGAAAGTTGAGCAGCTCAGCTTCAAGTGGATCCGCTCAGGTGTTCTGGAACTTCTCACTGACTTTCTCTCTGCTCCCCACCTGCCACTTGCTTCCCACTAAGTTGGTATTTTTTTTTTTTTTGTACCAGAGATTGAACCAAGGAACACTTAACCACTGAGCCACATCCTCAGTCCCTTTTTATTTTATTTAGAGACAGGGTCTCGCTAAGTTGCTTAGGGCCTGGCTAAATTGCTGAGATTGGCTTTGAACTCAAGATCCTCCTGCTTCATTGGGATTACAGGTGTGAGCCAGGGCATCTGATTCACTCACTATGTTTGATCCAGAAAAATCTCACTTATCACAACAGCAAGGGCAGTACATGGACCCTTATTCTGTATCATTTTAGGAGAAAGAACCTCTCTTTTCTGACCTATATCTCACCCCTCTGTCCCTCTGCCCTGCCCCTTGAGGGCAGCTCTGGGGCAAGTGGGGATGGGGATAACATGGATCTAGAGACATAAAGTACAAGCTGAGGCCCACAGAAGGGGGTGTCTCCTGCAATTGCAGGACTGTTCATAAATAAAATCTATTTAACTTTCTTGGTATAATTCACTACATTTTGTTTTAAACTCAAAATACACTAAAATAGGTAGTTCTTTTAAACAAGGAGCCCATGCAGAGGAATATTCAATACAATATAATACAATAAAATGAAATAAATATGGGGAATCCAGGTAGTATTTTGTGAGAGTAAAATAGATGCTCCATATTTGGGTTCCGCATCGTAGGATTCAACCAACCACAGATGGAAAATAATCAGAAAAAAAAAAGTTACATCTGTACCGAACACATTCAGACATTTTTTTTCTTGTCCTCATTCCCTAAACAATACAGTATAGCAACTATTTACATAGCATTTACATTGCATTAAGCATTATAAGTAATCCAGAGATGATTTAAGTCTAGGAGAGGATGTGCAAAGGTTATATGCAAATACTTATACCATTTTACATAAGGGACTTGAGCATATGGGGGTTTTGGTATCCATGAGGGGTCCTGGAAACCATTTTTATAATAAAAATATGAATATGGCCTTCCAAGGTGAGTTTTTAAGGGGCAGTAATGGCGGCCAGGTACATTTGAATACTTAAAGGCTTTTGGGAAAATGAACAATCTGGATGTGTCTTCTGGCTCCTGGTCTAGCGCCTGCTGCTTGCTTATTGGAATTTTGCATTTCTTTTCATTACTTGAGCTTAGTTTTTGTCTCTCCAAATTTTGCTTTCTTCCCTTGTTAAACGGGGATGATTATACCTTTCTTGGAAAGTCTATGCAAGGGTTAACAGAGATGATGCACGTAGAACATGTATCCTTATCGCTGAAACTCAACAAATGTTAGTTTTCCAGAGCAATGTATGTGCTTAATGTTGGTTTGATTCCCCCTTTTCCTTTATCAGTCATTTTTCCCCTCACTTGATAATATTCAATATGAATGGAAATAAAAGTTTGTTCAAGGAGTACAGAATATGAGAAGAATTAATCATAAATTACACTCACTGAAAAAGACAAGCACATAAAAAAATTAATTACACCTTGTTATATGTCAGAAATGCAGTAGGAAGGAAAGAGCGAGCCGGACACCCACTGAGTCACAATCATGGCATGGCAGGCCTTTTGAGAAGACAGAATAGTGCGCGTCACATTGTCACTATCGTTCTGTCAGTCATTGGTGACTGGGGCCATATGAGGCCTAGAATAATGCACAGCTGCTCAGCACAACACCCAAACCAAAGAACCAGGCAAGATCTCAGGTTTGGCCCATTTAAAAAAAAATTTCACAATATAGTTTCCCTTTAGTAGTGGAGAAATGGGTTGAGTTCTTAAATGTGTAGCTTTAGATTTTGTATTCAAATTTTAAAAAGGACACCTCTATGTACTCTTATTTCTCAAAAAAAAAAAAAATTTGCTGGTTACCTGAAAATGTATTGGAATATATCTGAAAAATATTCCCTTTTACTTACAAAATGAGAAACCTCTCTTATGAGCCTATAGAAAGAACATTGAAACAAGAGTATTCAATAGTGTTTAATTTTATGTAGCTGTCAATCCACAGAGCCCACAACTGAGGTTAAATGACAACCAAGAGATTTTCATTAGAAGAAATCTCTGGAAGTTTGATGAAAAACAGAAAAAAAAAAAACAACTGAATTAATTTACACAGCCTAACAACATATGATCATCGTTTCCCTTGGATGTAGTTTATTGTTGGTAAAATTTAGAAAAATTTGCATGGATCATTTTAAAGTACATGTAAAGTATATTCTCAAGAAATGTACATGATTGTGTAGTTAAATATTTATGGGAACTTATCATTTTCTTGCCATTCGGCCTGCTTTCAAAATATTCAAATATATTTGGCTTTTGTAACTTTGCTAATTAAACCTTCTAAAACAGATGGAATTATAGAAATTACAGGGTTTAAAATATCATCTTAATTGGTTTACAATCTCGGTGACACATAGTGCCATTCATACTGTATAAAATATATACGGATGGCTCAAAGGACATGGCATGCCAATTAATTTTTCTTCAACTCTTTCAATTAAATTTTGTTTTCTTCATTATTGTGGCCCCTTTCCATTAGCCTGACTCCAAGCAAGTCTGATCAGCCCTAACTGTGAACATACCCGTCGTAACCTGAAACCATATTGGAACATTTCTTATAAGACTGAGGGGTAGGGATAATAGGAATTTATCTTCTTTCTAAAGAAAATAAATGATCTTAAGAGGGGCCTTTAACTACACAGATGGCTGTCCCCCAGAGAGCTACTTAGATTACTCTTACTCCTTGGAACAGTGATTGTTTAATGTACATAGGCAACCATATTCCTCGGATTTTCTGGAACAGTCTTGATTTCAAATGTTCTCTTACCATCACACTAAGAACACTTGTATGTATCAGACCACATATTCAAATTTTTTCATTCGGGTGAGAGCCAATATGGCTGTAAGAAGTAGATTTGGGGGGAATTTTAATAGGCTGCCTCTGTGTCTATCTGCCTTAATATCAAGAACCTGGTTGAGCCTCTGAGTGGTGGTGCAGCCTGTAATCCCAGCGGTTTGGGAGGCTGAGACAGGGAGGATCACAAGTTCAAAGCCAGCCTCAGCAATTTAGCAAGGTCCTAAGCAACTCAATGAGACTCTGTCTCTACAGGAAGTATAAAAAGGGCTGAGAACTTGGCACAATGGTTAAGTGCTCCTGGGTTCAATCCCTGGTACCCCAAACAAACAAAACCCTAGCTGAATGTCACTCCCTGGACTTGCCTGAGTCCCATCTTGAAGCCCACAACCAAGGGTCAGTTAAACCTGCTTTAACCCAGCAAAATAATATGCAGTTTTTTTTTTTTTTTTAATACCATTCTACCATTTTTTTGGCTGCTGTTGGCTAGCAAATTTAAACTCGGCCATTTCCTTCAGATATCTCAATTTGCCATTTCCATGTGAGTTTAAACACACAGTCCCCCTTTGTTGCCATGGTAACAGGTCTGGGCCCTCGCGGGCGATGACAGACAAGTGCCACAGCACTGGGTTCCTCTTTGGACACACATGTTCTCTGAGTTTCCGCCTCGCGGCGGGACGAGACAGGAGGCTGGAATCTCCACGCTTCCCACAGCAAGGTAAATCCGTGCATCAAATAACGCTGGGAGCTCGGGGCACCGCCCACAGCAGGGACGGATTACCTCGTGCAGTCACTATGGAGCACGATTCAAATTCTAGCTTTAATGATCCCGGGTAGAGCTCTTCTCCTCCCCACCAATGTGACATTTTGCAGACATTTTCTATATCAAGGAAATATTTAATTGAAACGTGTTTCTGAGAATGCCTACCGAGCTGGCTCTAGGCGTCTTCCAACATGGCAGGGGTCAATTAAAAGAACCAATCAACTGTTTTTAAAACTTTGAAATATTAAAAGGAAAAAAAAAAGGTAGGGGGAAAGAAAGTGGACAAAAAGTAATGTTAAATAGCATGGAGCATGACTAATGGCGCTAGCATGTTAAAATCATTGGGAAAATGTCCTTGGAAGACAAATGAATTTTCAGCAGAATAATTAACTTAATTAACAAATTTGCATGCATATTCATCAGGCTATTGAAGTCTTTCCAGCCCAGCTTGATGAGCGTTGGTGTAATAATTGTCTCATTTACATTCTGCAATCTACTACAATTTAGGGCATGCAAAAAAAAAAAAAAAAAAAAAAAAAAAAAGCCGACCTCTTCCCTTTGACTTTCTTTAGGACCCACACAGTCCTAAAATCACAGCCTTCACCCACTCAGTGGCCTTCAGCTCAGGCCTTTTGAGGAAAAACCCCCAGAGAGGGTTGACTGTGGTTTCCCATCCCCCCAGCCTTCCTCTTCTTTCTTCTTTTTAATTTTTTTTTTCCTTTTGGCCCAGGTTCTCTGTTTTTGCCTCTGCTTGCTCTCCTGGGTAAATCTTGGCACCAGTTCTGACTTCAAATCTCTTGGGTCGCCAGACTGCATCATGTAAAAATTGCCATTTCCCTCTATCTCTGCAGGGCAATCTTTAAAGGCAGTAAGGTGTGACGGCCCAGACTGGCAGCTTGGCAAGACAGAACCCATGGATACCAGCACACGGGAATCTGGACGGTTCGCTCACTCTGACAGCAGTCAGCACTGGGAACAAAAGGAATGGAGGGGAAAAAAGCGCAAATGTATTTTTACATATTGTAGGCATATGGCCACAAGACCAGCAGAAATATATTTAATTACCAATTGCACGCATTGAGGAGAAAAACATTGGGGGGTGGGGTGGGGAAACTGTGTGCACAGCAATATTATTCTGCTTTAACTTTTCACCTCAGTTTTTTTTTCTTTCTTTTTAATATTGAAGATAAGAGGGAATGTGGATTAGAATTGCAAAGGGTTGCCTGCTGGAATCTGATCAGTAATGCAGATTTTTGACATGGCTTCCTTAAGAGCGTAACATTATATAAGGAATTGTGAAAGTTTTCTTTTCATGATTTTAATGACAGAATAATTTTACTGTGTTTTCTTTGTGCAAATTTGATAGAGAGCAATTCGATGATCTTACTATTTAACTAAAACTATACTTCGGATGCTAAGCTGTAGTTCAGCAGGAACAATTAACAAATAATGCTTGAGAAATAATATTCTTGTTCTTTCCTATGAAATCAAAATAGTTCAACCCACATTTATGGCCAGGCACTATGCTAGCCAATGTAGAGAGATAAGAGACTCTGTACTGACAGAGCTCATGGACTGGGATGGAAGATAAATACGAATATGTATAATTATAGTCTTATAGTAGTATTAAATTATTAAATATACTAAAATTATAGTTAATTAAAATTATAATTATAATACACATGGTATAATTCGTGTAATGTAATGATGTAGGTCCAGGGTCCAGGAGCCATAGAGAAGTAGCTCTTAGTTGAGCCTGGGGATCACTCACACTTGGATAGTCCGGGGAGGTGATCTTTTCATGGAGGAACTGATAAGAAGAATGAATCAGGAGAAATCACCAGGGAAGGAGGAAGGTTGTTGATATTTTTGCAGAGCTGAGTTTAGGCAAATGGGAAGGCTCCCTTCCTAGGGTGCAGGTGAAGGTTTCCAGAGTCAGATAAACATGTGTGCTCATGAAAACAGGGAGGGATCTTCAGCTGCATCACTATCAGAAAAGAAACCTAATGCCCTGAGAGAGCAACTTGCTAAAAGTCCTCTTCTTTGTAGCATTCTCTTCCTGACTTCCTATTAACCTGGGTCTCCTGTTCCATTATGTTCTGCAAAATCGCTCGCTTCCAGCTCCGGCTGTGCAGGTGACCAGGCACCCTGACTCTATGCTGCTGTGGGCTCTGTTTGGCAGACCAGTCCTTGTAGCCTATTTCTGCAGCCCAAATCATGGGTCAGAGGGCTGGTAATATGTACTTTGGTTTATGACGCAAATATGGCCCTCGAAAGTTGTTGTTGTTTTTTTTTTTTTTTTTTTGGTAGTTTACTTTTTTTTGTAAATCGACCTACATAATAAAAGCACTAGGGAATCTGACTATTCAAAGGAACCCTGTAGTGAATCTTTTTAAAATGTAGAAACCATTCCTTAATTACCCTTTTTTTCTAGGGGGGTATGCGTGTATATGTGTTAGGTATTTGTGTGCCTCTGTGAATTTCTAAGAGGAAGCCACATACACTATAGTGCCAAGTGCATGCGACTGAAAGTCTAGGATTCTAGGCTGGTGTTGAGCCGCGGTGGGCTGCTACCAGGTTGGGGATATGAGCATGACCTTGCAATCGGTTCCATCTTATTTATTTAATTTTTTTTGGGGGGAGGGTATCAGGGGGTTTGAACCCAGGGTACTTAAACACTGAGTCACATCCCCAGCCCTTTTTTATTTTTTATTTTGAGACAGGGTCTTGTTAAGTTGCTTAGGGCCTTAATGAATTGCTGAGGTTGGCTTTGAACTTGGGATCCCCCTGCCTCAGCCTCCCAAGCTTCTGAAATTATAGAGGTGTGCCACTGCTCAGTTCCAACTTCTACCAAAGGCAGTCAGTCAGACAGACCTGAGTGGGAATCCTGGTTTTACCATTCACCACCTTCATTGGACATTCACTTGTCCCTTTTGAGTCTCAGTTCTCTACCTGGAATCTGAGTTGTATATAAAAGCATTTCTCTGAGCACCTGGCATGGGAGCTACTACTCAGGATTGTAGTAGCTACTCACTTGTGCTCTACTCACTCCTCAGTGGCCACTGGGAGCAGAAGCAGCAGCTCACAATTGTAGTAGCAAGATCTACACCTGGACTTGCTGGGGAAATACTTGTTAAGTTGGGAGCCCTCCCCTACCACCATATTTCCACACCTAGGAAGAAAGTGGATAAGAGTCAATATTTTTGACCTATCTTTACCACTACACCATGGTAAGAAGTGATTTATCTTATTAGTGAAGTCACAGCTTCACCCATCTGGGATAGGTCTGTACTTTCAAATATGGTAGCACGGGGCCATCTCATCCTCAGACGTGCTTTCATAGACTAAAAAGACTAAAAACAGACTAAAATCTGCTCTTGTGGTTCTTTCCCCCATGGTCTGAGCCCACCCATGTGGCTTGTCTGCAGCTTTTGAGCAAAAGTGTGGGAAGAGGTCCCAAAGGATCACCCCAGCTCTGTCTTGTCAATTATAGACTTGTTGGAAAATTGCATTTGAGTCAATCTCTATAATTTTCTACTCTCCTAACTTCCCATGGCTAAGAGAATGTGCTTGGGCATACTCCTATTGGCCCCATGTACAACTTTGGGTCGTCTGATAGTACGGTATGCATGTATGTAGTTTATGCCCTAAAGGTTCATGTGCCAGAAGTTCCTTTCTAGTATTCGGGTGTTGAAGTGGTGGAACCTTCAAGGGGTGGGGCCTGTGGCAAGGTAATTAGACCATTGGAAGTGCCACTCAGAAGGGATTAGTGCTAGTCTCATGAGAATGACTTTTTATACAAAGAGCAACACTGGCCCCTCCTCAGTCTCTCTCTTCCTGTCTTGCCATGTGATCTCTTTTGTGCATGGCCAGTCCCCTTCCTGGTCAGATTGTGATGCAGCCAAGGAGCCCTCACCAGAGGCCAAACAGATGGTATTGCCTAATCTTGAACTTTCCCTCTCTAAAAATTAAAAGTGGAATAAACTTCATTTTGTTATTAAGTACCCAGTTTCAGGCATATGTTATAGCAACAGAGAACAAACTAATACATCTGGTCACCTGTGGACTGACAGTTCTGGTCATGGCTGTGACAGGAGCTCACAGCAATGTCTAGCCATAGCCAGGTATCCCTTAAGGTGGTGTTTTGGGGAATTGCATAGACATCTCTCTTCTCCTTTCTTCCTGAACTCTAAAGGGCTTTTTGGAAGGATGATATAAAGAAGGTTTCAACTTTGGGAATTGTATTGTGATACTCATCAGGAGCATATTACTGGAGTAAATTTGGTCTTTTCAGGGGTCTTGGCCTTGGAGAAGACAACACTTAAGAGAAAGGCCAAGGGCCTTGCAATGCTTTCATGAGTCACATTTCTTATACCTGAGTTGTGCTGACTCAGTGGCCCAAATATGCTTGGGTAGGAATTAGAATTCTGATGTGGTTACAGGTTGGGGGCCTGCTGCTGATTACCCTCCTGAGATTCCGATTCAAGGTGCTTCTGAAAAATAGACAATGCCAAAAGATCTCTAGGGTCCCTCAATTTCTTATTCATTCTTTAATTTAGCAGGGATTGGCAGGGGGTTGCTATGCCAGGTGTATATCATCCACTGGAGACAGTGGTTCCAAAACATGGCTGTTCCTGGGGAGAGGCATTAACAACAGGGGGGGAACACATAGTAAGAACAGCAAACCCAGCTTAGAACATTTCCGGAGAAAACAACCTCTAACATTAGATATTTGGCCCCAAAGATTCAAGAAGAGAGCAACCACACCCTCATTGAAGGCTTACACCATGGCTTAGATGGCTTGCCCAATGAGGCCATGTAAGTGGCAATGTCTGAAGTTTTCTAAAAGCCAAATTCTACAGTCTATCATATGCCACTGTCCATACTGAAATTATTACAAAGGAGGTACAAGTGTTGGTAAAAAACACATCGCATAATGGGCTGCAGATCTGGCTGTACTCTTAGCCACGAGGGGTTTGGAGCTCCAGTTCCTCGACCAATAGAGGAGACCATCTGAAGCGTTATAGGGTGGAGGGAGCTGGGGCTCTAACCTGCAAGGAGGCAGAGATTACATTCCAGATGTTGTCTATGCCCTTAATGATGTATTCAAAACAACTTTCCATTGCCTTGGTCTACACCACTATTCTTCAAATTTGATTGAAACAAGCAAGTTTCAATGAGCCTTAAAATGAAGAATTGTGCTCTTGTAGATATCATGGGGATAACTTTTAAAAATTTGCAATATAAGATAAGGATAATATGACCACAGTTATAGATCAATGTCTTTATAGATTAGACACCCATTTCTATTTTTTTTTCTTTTTAGATATACATGACAGTAATGTGTATTACACATATGTGGAGTGTAACTTCCCATTCTTGTGGTTGTACATGATGTGGAGTTACACTGCTCGTGAATTCATATATGAACATAGGAAAGTCAGACATCTATTTTGACTTATAAAATTTGTGACACCAAATATATGCATATTTTATTCTGTTTCCCAGAAAGATAGAGAATGTCTTGATTTTTTTTTTAACGAAGATTCAAAGGAGTAAAAGACAAAGTTCAATTTGAACAGACTGTATATAAAATTTGCTTCTTGGTTTCCTCAAAGCCATAGCAAAATAGGGAAACATGGGAAATAACATGATTCATCATTATCAAAAAGGTACTTATTATTTCCCCCTGGAAGAAAAAAAAAATGTTTGCAAAGACAAATTCTAAAAGTAATTGAACAGGGACTTGGCCTTTGGAAGAAGAAAGGAACAATTCAAGGCCTTCATAATGTAGCAGATTATAATGCAATTCAAGAACTGTAATAAAATAAGCCTTTTAAACCAAGAGTGGAGGAAACATTCCTACTAGGGTAATTGTTTTAGTCAGCTTTGCATCACTATAACCAAAATAGTCACCAAGAACAACTTAGGTGAGGAAAAGTTTGTTTGGGGAATCATGATTTCAGAGGTCTCAGACCATGGTCTGCCCATTGATCTGGGCCCAAGGTGAGGCAGTACATCAAGGCCAAAGGGTGAGATGGAGGAAAACTAAGGAAGCAGAGAGAGGGAGATGGGAAGGGGGTGGGTGGCACAGGGAACCCTTCCAAGGCATACCCCCAGTGACCTCTCACCTCCAGCCTACAGTTACCACCCAGTCACGCATGGACTGATCAGGTTACAGCTCTCACAATCCAATTGTTACCATCTAGGGCTGCTGGGTATATTTCTTCATTCAGCAAAGACTTGAAGAGCTGGTCACAGAGGTAGCAAGCAAGGTGTAGGTTTATTGCAAAAGCAACAGAGAGAGACTTCTCCAGAGAAAAGGGGCCCCAGAGCTGGGAACGGGGTGGGGGTGGGGGAGTTTTGGCCTGTTCTTTTGATGATCTCTGGAGTTTCTTCCTTTCCTTATTTCCTTCCCTGTCTATGTGCTCCCCACTCTTGTTGATTGGTGCTCCCTCTGCCCACCTGTTTGTTTTAGTTTTTCTATTGTATCTCCCACTTAGGAGCACACTTATGGAACAGTCTGTCTGACTGGGTCCCCCACTTATGTCCATGAGCACTTTTGTCAGCCAGGAAGTTGACCACATCAGAAGACCCTCTTCATGCTCTTGTGCTCTGAACCTGCCCCTGACTTCCTCACTCGCCATCTTGCCCCGGCTGTCTAAGCCTTTCTACATCTCCCTCACAACCGTTTGACCTCTGATCATTCCTGCCTTAACAGGAGCTTTTGGGGAACACCTTATATCCAAACCACAATAGCACTAGTAGTGGACAGTCAGAGAACTGCTAGGCCCTGGTGCATAGTCTAGATTCAGAAGGCAGCATTTACTTCTATATGCATGAAAAAAACATTCGTTGATTACCTAGCCTGTGCCAGTCGTGTTTCAAGGGCTGAGACTGAGTGATTAAAAAGTCCCTGCTCATAGCCACATTAAAATGATTTCAGCACATTAATATATGATTTTACAGTTTTAACTGTCACAATGATGTGTGATGGATGAATTATAGGTTAATCAACTTACATGATGCTTTATGGTTTACAGGATATTTTCACACATCATTACAACCCAAGTCTCCTGGTAGGAACATGGGGACGTCTCAGGTAGATCTCACTGTTCAGAACTGGACTGATGCTTCTGGTTACAGTCTTAATATATCATGAAAGTATTGTTTGTGCTTATATTTTTCCATTAGAAAAGATATGCTTGAGAGCTCGTTTCAGAAATTAGTAGGAAAGTCAGCCAGTAAATGCCACCAGAGACCTTAACATACCTGATGTGCTTAAGTGTTGAGCATTGCACTTAGTGACACTTGGTTTAATGAACATCATAATTTCCTTCACATCCCATGAAGCGTTGCAGGACTTTCGGCAAAAATGTGAGATCCTTGTGCAAGGCACAGCTAGGAAATATTAATAACTGTTAAATGACAACCACTTGTCCCTATCTCAGGGAGCGCATTGGTAGTCACATGGCTCACTCAAGCTCTCAGCCCTCCCTTCTCCTTCCTCAGCATGTCTATTGTGCCCAATGGGTGAAAGATTTTGTCCCTTTTCTAGCTAATGAATCCACATGCTAATGATACTGTTCTGTCCTTGGCTGATTCAGAGCAACCTCCAACTGTCAGCCTGTCAAGAGCTTTTGATGATGCAGGTAGAGTCTGCAAGGAGGGAGTGGCCACCTACACTCCCAAGTGCAGGCAGACCACATGCAGGTAGGGTGACTTCACATACTGGTTTTCCCCAAAAACTGTCTTGGTGGCAGTACTGAAAGTCCCAAGTTCTGGGAATCACCATCTCTTACCCCCAGTGCTAGGCAAATGGGACCAGGAACGGTCACCCTAAGCACAGCAAATCAACTGTATAATTCAACAAGGACAAGTGAACTCCTCTATCATGGAGTAAAATACATGGGGTACATAACACTGAATGTCATAATTTTAATTCCCCTGGAAATAGGTCCTGAGTCCAGGATTCTATTGCAGAGAATTATTGGGAAGTGATACCAGGAAGGAGTAGAAGAGGAGAGGAGAAATGAGATAGGAAAACTAGGCATCTGGAACCTAATCCTACTTGGAAGCACTGTGAAATGGGCCACAGTGGGTAAGCATCAGTTGTTAGCTAAAGTCTATTCCTGGTGGTGTGGGTTGGGGTGGTTGATTTGATCTTCCGAGCCTGTGAGCAGAGTGGACTCAGCCAACAGAGGAAGCACTTCCACAAAAAGATGCAGCAATTACAGGTAGAATCTATGCCATTGCACACTGAAATGTCAAGAGCTGAAAGATGTGGGGCAGACAGTGACAGCACCATTGCAGTATGTCTACATTGATGTCCATGTCAACTCCTTCTACAGTGCAGACCAGCTAACTCTTCCCTGTGTGTGGGGCTCAGCAATAATGGGAGAAAGAAGGTGTGTGCTGGATATGGGGAGAGTAAGGACATTTGAAAGGCAGAGGAGTTTGATGCTTCTGAATCATGACTGATACATTGTCTTTTCAATGGCAGTTCTCATAAGGCCAAACTATAGAAATGTGGAATTAATTTAGAATCTTCCAAGTAGTCTTCATGAATGATGCTTCTGACCAGGTAAGCCGGAGCTGGTGACTCAGCCACTTTCAGCCACCTAGGATAAACACTGGTCTTCCAGGTTACCTGCAAACAGCTCTGCCAAGTGGAAATGCTTGAGTCTGGTTGGAGGCTGAAAATCCAATCAATTCATTGTTCAAGGAGCTTAGCAAAGAGCAGAAGCCATAAGCAGTTTAAAACCTTGAGGTTAGGAGAAGAGGAGACTGGTATGAGTCTGCGATAGCTGAGATGGATTAGAGCTAATACAAAGCACCTGTGTATGATCATAGCCATTGTTGTGGATTATGGAACAGGGAGCGGTGTTTGCCTGCCATTCAGAGGGTTAAGGAACCAAGTGGCTCTGACTGCTTGTGTCTCAAAGTCAACTCAGTGTTTCCGGGTTTGGCTAGGAGTCTGGAATTTCTGTGTTCATCACTTCTTACCTGTAACCTCAGGATTCACCTTGTCATTGAAGTAATCTAGGTGTTTGTGTCCAACAACCTGAAAGAGCCCAACTAACATGTCTTTTATATATATGAATCACCTTTCATATTTCTGATTTAAGCTCGGTCAGTCTTTTTCATTCTTACATTTTTAGCAGTAGTTATATTTTACATTTAAAGACTGATAGATTCAATCTCCTTCCAGTCTATTCTTGGTGGTGTCTATTCCAGTCCTCCTGCCTCATAGGCACCAGGGAATGGAATAGTGTGAGACTTGAGGCCAGAAAGACTTCTATTCCAAGACAGGGCCTGCAGCTCATGAGAGATGTGCACATTAGCAAGTAGCTTAATATATGTAAATCTTAAATGAACAATAATTATGAGCAATAATTTTATTATTATTATGGTCTCCACAAAAAAATAAGACATGTGAAAATCTACCTGTCTACCCATCCCTGTCCTTGATTAAATTCCACAAAGGATTGAAGTTTGTTATCTTAAAAAAATACAATCTAATAATAAAAAGAACATACAGGATGAGAGCCAAGAACAAGGTCAAGGGAGAGGAGGTAAGCAATAAAAGCCTGGTTGTAGTTGAGTTGAAAACTTGGTAGTGAAGCAGGTGTGGTTCATTCAACTGCATTCCAGTGCTTGGGAGGCTGAGGCAGGAGGATCACAAGTTCGAGACCAATGTGGGCAACTTAGCAAAGCCCTGTTTCAAAATAAAGATGAAAAAGGGTTGGGGATGTAGCTCGGTGGTAGAGTACCCCTGGGTTTGATGCCCAGTACTGCAAATAAAAGCAAAAACAAAACAGTGTATTGAGTTTCTTGAAAACAAAGCAAAGCCCTAAATGATAGACATATTCCTGTTTCAATAAAGTGAGATATATCATTTTATAAAGTGAGAAATATATGTTTAGTGTAATTGTAACATGAATTACTGCATGATTCTGTGGTGAGAGTGGAAATTGCATAGCAGACAGGGAAAAGGCTTCTGTGTCTTATTTTTTTAAAATGACATCAGAATGCATTACAATTCTTATTACATGTATACAGCATAATTTTTCATATCTCTGGTTGTATATAAAGTATGTTGACACCAACTCATGTCTTCATACATGTATTTTGGTTAATGATGTCCATCATATTCCACCATCCTTGTTAATCCCCTGCCCCCTCCCTTCCCCTCCAACCCCTCTTCCCTATCTAGAGTTATCTATTCCTCCCATGCTCCCCCTCCCTACCCCACTATGAGTCAGCCTCCTTATATCAAAGAAAACATTCAGCATTTGTTGTTTTGGGATTGGCTAACTTCACTTAGCATTATCTTCTCCAACTGCATCCAGTTACCTGCAAATGCCGTGATTTTATTCTCTTTTATTGCTGAGTAAAATTCCATTGTGTGTATATGCCACCTTTTTTTTTTTATCCATTCATCCACTGAAGGGCATCTAGGTTGGCTCCACAGTTTAGCTATTGTGAATTGTGCTGCTATAAACATTGGTGTGGCCGTGTCCCTGTAATATGCTGTTTTTAAGTCTTTTGGGTATAAACTGAGGAGCTGGGTCAGATGGTGGTTCCATTCTAAGTTTTCCAAGGAATCTCCATACTGCTTTCCATAGTGGCTGCACCAATTTGCAGTCCCACCAGCAGTGTATGAGTGTGCCTTTCCCCCCACATCCTCGCCAACACTGATTGTTATTTGTCTTAATAATAGCTGCCATTCTGACTGAAGTGAGATGATATCTTATTTGCATTTCTGTAATCGCTAGAGATGATGAATATTTTTTCATATGATTGTTGATTGATTGTACATCGTCTTCTGAGAAGTGTCTGTTCAGGTCCTTGGCCCATTTATTGATTGGGTTATTTGGGGGTTTTTTTTGTGTGTGTGTGCTTAGCTTTTTGAGTTCTTTATATATCCTAGAGATTAGTGCTCTATCTGATGTGTGAGGGGTAAAAATTTGCTCCCAGGATGTAGGCTCTCTGTTCACCTCATAAATTGTTTCTTTTGCCAAGAAGAAACTTTGTGGTTTGATTCCATCCCATTTATTGGTTCTTGGTTTTAATTCTTGTGCTGCAAATTGGAAACTATTGAATGGATAGTTGCATTGAAGGCTTTTTGAAGGTTCTCCTACAGAGAACTAAAGAAAGAGAGCCAGGCATCTATTTTCTAATAATATGAACACATGCGGCAGTCCAACTTAGAAGCGCTAGAAGAAATGTTTGGCTTATGTTCTTTCTCTAATCCTTTTCAAATATGAGTAGTTTTGCTTCACCTTGACATTGCATGGGCTTCCTGACTGGCCTGCTTGGCTTCTGTCTTGCCCATCTGAGTCCTCTATGATATAGCCAGGGTGATTTTTCTAAAAATGGCTCTCATTGTGTCACTTCCTGGCTTTAAGCTCTTCCTATAGCCCACTTCCAAAATCTTTTCAGTTTCTTAGATATGTCATGTATTTCCCTTGGCATGGAATAGCTATCTTTATTGTCAATCAAGTTGCCAAGTAAATGCTCATCTTTTGGAAGTCATATCAGGCATCTCTACTTCTAGATAAAACTTCTTTGACCATCCCAACATCCCTTGTCCAAATTAGTGTCCTCTCCTCTGTGTTTCTTGAACACTCTATTACATAGTATTGCTATTTTGTATGTACTTATCCCTAATCAGGAATGTCATTGTCAAATCTCCACTGAGCCTCCTGTGTTACCCTGACACATATAAGAACCTCAGTACACATTTGTTAAATAAATGAATGAAAGATGTGGTAGGAGCTGTCTTTCAAACCAACAGTTAGTATCATGTTAATAACCAATGGACATTTTCTCAAAGTGGGCTTCTGGAAACACTATTTCTAAGAAATATTAGTAGGTGTCCTGTTGAAGACCTCTAGAGTTAAGGAAATAGAAAATGCTACATGTACCACTCTCAAAACATGACTGTTTTCATTAGCACATTAAAAACTCTGGTATTTTTTTCACTAAAACTTATTTACTATATGTTTTTCATGCTTTTTGGTTGTGTGCGTTTAGTACTTGTTAGAACTAATTTCCTACAACAAAAATAAGTTGAAAAACATTATTACAGAATTTCCTTTAAATTAAGAAATAAAATAGGGATACATTTGTTTTCATGGATATTTGCTTTTTTTTTTGTAAATTTGTGGTTGATATGGGAAGTACAAAAAGAAAAATGAAGAAGCTACAACAGCATTAAAATACAAAGAGGAAATAGTTTTTTTTTTTTGTAGTTAATATGAATCAAGTTTGAAAATACAAGAATACCTATTGGGCAAACCTGGCAAACTAACAATGTGTGACATTAAATATATTGAAAATGATCACTGTACTACATAAAAGGTAGTGACAAACCTTAGAATATACTACTGGAGAAGAGTCCTGTTTCCTATACTAACAAAATTTTTACAACTTAGGAAAAAGTTTCACAAAAATATTGAATTAAATAACCCAAGTTTTAAAAACTGATATATAAAAGATCCATGAGTTAAGAGATGTACAAAATTTCTGAATGAGATCAATATTGTAGGTGATATCACAATATTGATCAAGTGACTATTTGTGATATCACCTACTGGAAGAGGAAGTGGCCAAGAGGAAAGTAATAAAGAAGAGAAATTAGGAGAAACCAGTGATGTCTGCTTTTTAAATATATTAAAAGCTATAATTCTGTAAACCATACTAAGCAGTCAAGCGTCTGTATTTGGGGTCTCCACACCTATAGATTCAACCAACCATGGATCAAAAGTATTTGAAAAAATTTGTGCCTGCCCTGAACAGGGACATACTTTTCTTTATCTTTATTACCTAAACAATGCAGTAAACTACTGACATAACATTTACATCATAGCAGGTGTTATAAGTCATCTAGAGGTGGTTTAAAGTATAAGAGAATGTGGTCAGATTATATTCAGGTACTTTGGCATTTCATTTAATGGTGTTGAGCATCACAGGTTTGGGTATCCACAAAGGCTCTAGAACCAGTGCTCTGCAGATAGTAAGAAATGACCATCTAAAAGGATAGCCAAGAGACACTAGACTATCAAAAGGTATATATATATATTTTTATTTTTTGGTACTGGGGATTGAACCCAGGGGCACTTGACCACTGAGCCACATCCCCAGTCCTATTTTGTATTTTATTTACAGACAGGGTCTCCCTGCGTTGCTTAGCACCTCACTTTTGCTGAGGCTGGCTTTGAACTAGTGATCTTCCTGCCTCAGCCTCCCAAGTCGCTGGTAGTATAGACATGTGCTATCATGCCTGGCTGAAATGGTGTTTTTATATCTAAAATTAATTAAAATAAAGACAGAATCACATAAATATAAGAATTTGTACATAAATATAAGAATGGGTGAGGCTGCTATAGAAATTTGATAAGAATTTTAATTGATTTTTCCCATTTCATGCTATAAAATTTCCATATGGATGAAAGATTTAAATGTAAAAGAAGCAAAACTTAGGAAAACTAAGAAAAATACAAATATTTTGTTTCTCAATGATTCTATTTTATTTTAGAGCTGTTTTAGATTCATACAAAACTACATAGGAAACACGGAGAACTCCCATATGCACCCCGCCCCATTTTCTCTATTCTTAACGTCACATATTGGTACGGTATGTTTGTTGTATGGATGGATTACTCTTGATATGTTACTACTGACTAAAATTCAGAGCTCAGGCAGGGTTATCCCTTGTGTCATATGGTTGTACGGATTGACAGATGCTTGATGTCACATATGTACCTTTATAGAATCACACAGAGGAGTTTCCTGTCCTAAAAGTCCTCTGTGCTCTTCTACTCGCATCTCCTTCCCCTCACCTCAAGCCCCTGCAAACCACTGGTCTTTTCTCTGTCTCCATGGTTCACCTTTCCAGGATGTCATATGGTTGGAATCACACCCTGGGCGACCTTTGCAGATTATTGGCTTCTTTGACTCAGCAATAGGTCTCTAAGTTTCTTACATGATTTTCCATGGCTTGACAGTTCATTGTTTTTATCATAGAATAATATTCCATTGTATGGATATATCATACTTTTAAAACCATTCATCTACCTAAAAATTAGATACCCTTTCTAAAAAGTCTAATACTCATTAAAATAAAATAAAATAAAAACATTTATGACAACCTGACCATAGGCCACATCTTCTAGAATCGTGAGGTGTATCAATGAGCAAAGCTATAATGATCTTTGTTGTTGGGAAGACTACCTAATAGTGGAAGGGATGGACATGCAGGCAATAACAAAAAATAGGAGCAACAGGTAAGTAAATTACAGAGTAGAGAAGAAGGTGATCATTGCCATGGCAAGGTCAAAAGTAGAAGAGGGTCAAGGGCATGGGAGTGTGGGGGCGGGTGAGTAAGGTGGTAGATGGCAATTTTGAACTGGGTAGCCAGAATCTCATGGGAAGCTGAAGCTTAAGCCCAGGTTTGGTGGATGTTCTAAGGTCAGAAGGAACAGATGGCTTTTAAATGGAAAATTTCATAGCTTATTACTAGTAAAAGAGGCAAATTAAAAAACGTTAGTAGTTCAGTTATTAAATGGGCATACTTTTAAAAAATACAAGGTTGGGGTTGTTATACAGAGATTATACACAGTAGGAAGAAACGTTTATTTGTATAATTGTTCTTGAAGGCAATATGTTAATAAGGGACAAGTGGCATACTTAAATGCAATCATTCCACATCTATGAATGCATGATTTTTTTTTTAAAAGGTAATCACAAATAAAATTTGTACAAAATTTATTTAATTGTAATTTTGAAATTTGGAAATAGCACATATATTCTATAATGGTGAAAAATTAAAAATTATTATGGTATATTCAATTAATGTAATATATCCAATGTTTAAAAATGATAAAATCTTTTTCTGAAGAAAACTTCATGATTTGAGACAATGTTCATGCATAGAAAATGTTCCAAATGAAATATACCAAATGTTAACAGTAGTTATAAACCTCAGGTGGTACGATTATGGATGCTTAAAAGTAACTTATTTCCTGATATTTATGTGTGACACATTATAAAATTCATACATAATACATGTATAGTATAAAATATATCATTAAATGAAAATGGAGAAAAGGTTAGAAGGCAATAAAAATGATTTTGGCCTAATTCCACAAACTCTGTTTGTTATTTTACTTTCTTTTCCTGGACCAACTATTATTTTTCCCCTTCTCCCATAACTCTCTTTATTCCTTCTTGTGCCCCCTGTCTCTGTGTTCTTTCTTCTTCTCCATCTTATCCTGACTTTTCTTCTGATATGCATAAGTCAAAGGCTATTAACATATTTCATTGAGATTGCACTCCACAGAGGTGTTTATAATCCTGCCCTTTCACCTCATTCTCATTGCACTTTATAATCTCCTGTTCCTATTTTTTTTTTTTTTTGCCATTTGGAAATATGAAGAATGATGTCTTATTTTGAATGGTACTTCTGTGATTTCCAGTGAGGTTTCATGTGCTTTTTAGCCATTTGGGTTTTCCCTTGATTTTTTTTTTTTTTTTTTTGGTAGTACTAGGGATTGAACTCCATGCCTCACCCATGCTAGACAAGAGCTCTACCACTGACCTATATCCCCAGACCTCTTCTTTGAATTCAGTCTACAAAGCTCTTTCCCATTTTCTAATTAGGTGATCTATCTATCCACCTATCTATCTATCCATCTATCCTAGTCAGCTTTCTATGACTGTAACAAAATACCTGACATAATCAACTTAAAGGAGGAAAGATTATTTTCTGCTTAGTTGCAGAGGTTTTGGTCCATGGTTGCTGAGAGAGGTTGCTTTGGATCTTCAGTGTCACAGTGCATTGTGATAAGAATGGGAGGTGGAGGAAGCCTATTTATATCACAGTGATCAGGAAGCAAAGGGAGAGAAAGAAAGGGGTCTGGGGCCCTAATATCCCCTTCAAAGGCACATGGCCAATAACCTAATTTCTTCCCAATAGGCCCCACATGCTAAAGGTTCTACCACTTCCTAATAGCACCACGGACTAGAAACTAAGCCTTTATCACATGAAGCTTTGCAGGGCATTTCAGATCCAAACCACAGCTCTATCTATCCATCCATCCATCATCCATGCATTCATCCTTGCTGATGTGGATGCATGCCTTGCTACTCCAGGTGTCAACCTTGTCAGTTGGGACATCTCAAGTACCTTCTCTCAGCCTATCCATCCCCTTCCTGTTAACTTTGCCTCAATGTCTACAGAACAGATTCTCAACCTTTGATCCATCAGTTTTTTAGTTGGCCCACTAAGAACATCACTTAGAGCTTTAGTTAGATCTTTGAATTTCTGTATCTATCATTTTCCTTCCTCCCGATTTCCATCTTTGTCTTTCCTTCTTTATTCTATAGCGCAATCTCCAACATTTCTTATTTAGTCCATCAGGGACAACTCTGTTATTTCTACCTTAAGTGAGGGCTTAATTCTGCTTTTTGACATGTTTGTTTCCTTGTAATATTTCTTACTTCAATCAAGTCGACTTTCTTCTCATCTCTTTTGCTTTTATGTCCATTTTCTCACTAACCTTCTTTTTCTATTGTATCCCAACATCTACTGAGATATGTACAACTTGGAATTGTTGTCTTTTGTTTCCTTGAGCAAAAGTTTCTAGAAGCATCTTCTTTTTCTTCTGAGTCTTCCCGGAGGTGTTTGCTTTCCCTGCATCTCTCCTACTTTTGGGGTTGCTCCATCCTCAGACGGGAAGCGGGTGGGAGGATACCCCAGCCCTCTGCTCCGACCACTTGTGCAGTGGCTGAATCTCTGGGCTGGAGGCACAGATGGCGGGTAGGTTGGTGAGCCCAGCGCCTCACACATTTCCCGTCTACTTCTGCTCTCTCAGACAGAAATGGGATCCACTCCTACGTCCACTGTCGGCTTGCTGGCATATGGAACAGATGGACTGCATGGAAAACTCTAGCCCTGATTTTTACTGCTTCTATTTCTATCTTCTCTCAGGCCCATAGTGCTTTATTTATGGAGACTACTATGCCGGTAGCCCACAGCCTAAGTCTTGCCCAGGTGTTTTCTGAAGAGTTGCTGTCTCTGGATGTAGAAAGGGATGAGTGAAATGAGAAATTACCATCTGGCTGTCCTAAAAAATACCATGAGCTCAGTGAAGGGCTAGCTGGCTAGTTTTCTGGTAGGTACAATCTGTGTGTTCCTCAACTAAGTGTCACATAATGGAGGAGAGTCAAGGGGTTCTTCATGCAGATGTGTAGTTTGGTTTTTCTTTCTTCTTAAGCAGCAGTGCACAAAGGGTCCTCACTGAGGCATGGGGCTTTAAATTCTGGTTCTAGTAGCACTTAAGTAAGACGCACCTTGATTTTGGGAAGAGCCTCATTGTTCTAGTTTTCAAGGGTGTTCTGAATTTCCATCTTGGTGAATCTTCAGCGCTATTTTAATGCAGGATTGGAAAAGGCCCATGCCATTTCAAGCTGATCCATTTATTTAAGAGGCAGCAGTTTCACTTCTTATCCTGGGGAGGCAGTAACCTCTGCACAGATATTTTCCCAAGGGATGCCTGCAGGTTAGACCAGGCTCTTACAAAGAATAATAGGCTTGTGTCTATTCTGAATATTTGAGCAAGCAATTCTCCATGAGTGAGAAACATTTTTTCCAAGAGATTCTGAAATCCAGTACCACTAATTCCTACCTCCATCATATAAAAAGTTTTAATAGGGCTTCTAAATATTTGAACTTTAGAAAAATTATATCTCAATGAATCCTTTTTTAAACAACTGTTTCTATTTTTATTTTTATCTATTTATTTTTAATATCTTTATTTTATTTTTATGTGGTGTTGAGGATTGAACCCAGTGCCTCACACGTGCTAGGCGATCACTCTACCACTTGAGCCACAATCCCAGCCCCCTCAATGAATTCTTTTTAATAGATAAAGATACAATCATGAATGAAACAGTTTTGTTGTCTGGATAGAGTAAGAGTAGAAAGCAAAGAATGACATAAATGAGATCAATAATATAAGGCGAACACAGTATGATTTAATATATTGTCCTGTGAGTAGACTTATTTGATATTATTATAATGTTTAAATGGTACTTTTTTTTTGAGACCACATGCCAAGAAGAAAATGAAGAGGTGGCATGTAGCTCTCATTTCAACAAAAGATCTATACCAGCTGCATGTATTGTTGCCAGAGAAAACAGAACATGCCCACCTAAATTTGTATCTCAGACAGACCATGAATATTTTTATTATGGGTATATGCCGGTGTTCAGGACTTACTTGCAAAAGGAGGTATCTCAGCATTTTTAGTAACAACTTCAAGATATAATAGAGTGGAGACTAAGGAGGCCAGGTGATACTTTTGGAAACATGTATTAGAGCTCAGTGTCATCTCTAGTGTCCCCCAAAAGGAAAAGAGGAAGGTGTTTTTTTGTTTGTTTGTTTTCTTTTTATGCCAGTGCCTCCTGAGTGAAGCCCAAAGAACTGGCACTTTTAGCCCAAAATGGAGGGAACTGGTGTGTTGTGTTCCTAGAAGACCTGAATTCAAAGACTGGCTGAACAACTCCCTAGCAGCAGAGCAAAGGGAGGAGTTTCCACTAAAAGCACTCAGCTTCTTGGAAGGCAGGACAGGGTGCATAATTCCCATGTATCATAGGAGGCACTGGGTTGTAGGTGTTTTGCAAATGAATTCCTCTCAGGAGGGCCTCCTTCCAACAATGAAGGTCTTTGGCTAAAAGAGATCCATCAATCACCTGCAGCAGCTGATGAGGTAAGGGGCCACCTTCAGGACAGAGGCTGGAGTTCCCAGAGAACTTTCTGTAGGATTGTCCACATGTTCCAGAGAAAAAACTAGGCAGCACCCATGCAGAGCATACTCCTACTTATTCATTTGTTTCTCACCAAATATTTGCATTGTGCTAGGTACAAATATTTGTACAGTCTACCAGGTAGGCACTATCTGGGTTTAAGGATCCACCAAAGACTAGAGAGGGCCCAGACACTTCCACTAATTGAATATCTCAGCAGGAGAATCTTCACAGACAGTGGACCAAAACACACAAATACACACATTCCAGAGTTGGTCAGACTGAGCCCTTGTTATACTCAGTTTTTAGGACAGAGTGATTAGAGGCCTGGTCCTGCCACAAGAGGCAGGCACAGGTCTGAGCTAGAGGGGTATTGACTGAAGAGCTCCAGATCCTGGTGAAGAGGCTGCATTATCTTGGGTATATATTATTTACATGTCTTTCTTTAAAGAGAAAGGAATACAAATATGTTAGAAGCTATTTAAATCACTTTTCAATGACTAAAGTAATTGAGGAGCTAAAGCTGGTCAGAATACTGCTTCTCTGAATATGATTTTTGCTAAGGCTGATGTCAAAGATAGGAACCAACCTTGCTTCATGGGTGAAGGCCACTAAAAGTTATATTCATAGCAGCATAGTGTGTGGGAAGGAATTGCAGACCATGAGGGGCATGTGGAAATAAAATGGGTGTGGACTGTAAATAATAATGGACTAGGTTTACATAGAGCAATATGGATAGCTTTTGGTTTTTCTGTATTTATGGAAGGTATGAAAAATGGGAAATGAAGAATAGGTCAACATCTTGATTATAATTGAAAACACACCCACAAAAACTGTTTTTATGGTATGCAAGGTCTGAACACATTGAATAGAAAATACAAAAACTAAATAGTAAATATGCTAGAGGGGATGGGGATGGGGATGGATCAAGGGTGAAAATGGCAATGCCATTGTCCCACGGAGAGTATGTGCGAAGTGTTCCCACTCATTTCTCACCAGGTAGGGCCATTTTCCATGCTGCTCCAAGGTTCCAATACTTTGCAAGCTTTTGGCTGTCCCTCCTTTATATGAACGAATCTGGAGACAAGTGTGCTTTTATGCAATCTCATGCATCCATGCAAGAGCAGGGAGACCTCTGGGCTGCCAGTGCAATTCTTTGGGAATCACAGAATGAACCCAGGAATGTAGCAATCACAAGAAAGAGGGGTGTGCTAATTTTTTTGTGTGTGTGTGTGTGTAGTAGAGGGAATTGAACCCAGGGGTGCTCAACCACTGAGATACATCCCCATCCTTTTAAAAATATTTTATATAAAGACAGGGTCTTGATAAGATGCTTAGGGCTTTGCTAAGTTGCTGGAGTTGGCTTTGAACTTGCCATCCTCCTGCCTAAGCCTCCTGAACTGCTGGGATTACATGCATGCACCATTGCACCTAGTTAAATTTTGATATTTAATTTTGGCTCTCTGATGGGCATCCTTTTTCCTAACTACCAAGGAGAGAGACTGCAGGGAAGATCAGAGGTTCTAGAAGATACTGAAAGACCCTAGAGGTCTGCAACTAAAGTTTTGGGGCTCAGAAAACAATTCTCCAAATTATGATTCTTTGACAGCTGCACTTGAGAAAGTCTCAAAGCTAAGACCTCTCTGATCTTCCTTTGCCTTCCTGTGTCTCAGTCATCTTTGATCCTCTTTCTCTCCTTAAAGCACAGGGAGGAGCTGTCTCTGTAGATCCTTTGTCTACCTGAAAACTGGATCTGCCACAGAAGAACAATTGCCTTTGACCCTCTCACTGAAATCTCATTAACCAAGGAAGGTTAAACTATTATCACAGAGGAAGATACTGAAAAACCAAAACACCATACAGTGCCAAGTGAAGTCTTTTTTTTTTTTTTTTAGGTTCATTCACTTCTCCTAAAAATCATTTACTACCCTTCTAATGTTGCCTAAACCCCCGCCTCCAAATCCCTTTCTCTTATAAAGAAAGTACACCTGTCACAATCACCTGACCCCATGCACATATGCACATCACTAAATTTGTATACCTTTTCTCCCATTAATCTGTATTTTGTCTGTTTCCAGACTCAATTATTAAACCTTTTTTGAGAGGAAAAGTTTAAACTTGCCTTCAGATGAAAGCCTCAGCATCCTCCTAATCTGCATGCTGGGGATAAGTCTGCAGCTTCTCAAAATGGGCCACAGCTGGGCTTCTGCCCTGGGCTGTAGGAACCAGGCAAGCCAGGCTCTTACCTGGAAAGAGTCCCTGGACTCCAGAGTGGGAGCAGCCTTCCTCTGGGGCAGACCATCCCTCTCCTGCAGGTAAGCCTTGGTTCCTGACTCCTGTCCCACTTCTTTTATCCTCTCCACAACTCATTGATGATGGTAAAGATTAGTTAAAGCAGCAACCCTCTCCCAGCCTTTTGGGCTGTGGTTGTGGAAGCATAATGCGAATTTCTCAACAAGCTAGGGAGCTGCCACTTTTCTGGGCTTCTCATTCTTGAACTTAGTCTTATTAACTTCTACTAACACAATTATGGAAGCTAAGTAAAAGTGAAACTGTCTTCTTCTCTCCAGTTTGATGTGAAAATCAAATTGCTTGCATTCAAATACTGTGTGGTTTGTATAAGAAAAGTGATTTTACCATATATTTTAAACTGATTTACATTCTTAAACAGTAAAGAGAGCACAATTTGGTTATTTCAGTATTGGATTCATTCTGTTTTTCAAGTGTAATATATGTTCCCCCTAGCCTTGTTGAGTTATAATTAACAATTAACAATTGCATACATTTAAAGTATACAATGTGATGGTGATATACATATATGTTGTGAGATGATTACTACAATCAAACATATCCATCACCCCGCACAGTTAGTGTGTGTGTTGGCGGGGGTGGGGGTGAGAGAGATCTTAAGTGAGAATACTTAAGATCTACTCTTTCAGCAAATTTCAAGTATAGGGGATACATTAGTTTTGGCTATAGTCACCAGGCTGTACATTAAGACTCTAGAATTTATTCATCTTATAATGGATGTTTGTACCCTTGAACCAACAGCTTCCCATTCCCTCCAATATCATGACCTGCCCCCTTTTGGAAACTACCCTTTGACACTCTATGAGCTTGACTTTTTAAAATTTTCACATATATGTGAAATCATGCAGTATGACCTTCTGTGCCCGGCTCAGGTCACCTAATATAATATCCTCTGTGTTCATCCATGTTGTTACAAATGGCAGGAGTTCTTTATTTCTTGTTTAAGGCTAAATAATATTCTATTACATAAAAATATTCTGTTTTCTTTTTTCATTCCTCCATTGCTGACCACTTAGGTTGTTTCCATATCTTTCTTATGAAGAAAGCTGCAGTGAACGTGGGAGTACAGATTTTCTTTTTGAGAAAGTGACTTATTTGACTTATTTTCTTTGAATATAAACCCAGAAGGTGGTTTAGTAGATCATAAGATAGTTCTACTCTTAATTTTTTGAGGAACCTCCACACTGTTTTCTGTAATGGCTTATACTAATTTCAGTTCCACCAGTAATGAGCTGAGAAGAATTCTGAGATGTCCTAAATTTAGGAGCAAGTCAGAAAATGGAGGCAAGGAAAGAGATAAGATAAGGCAATTTGACTCATAACTTCAAGCTAAACCACCACCACCAACAACAAATGCTATGTGCTCAAGAGTCCTGAGAAGCTACATTGCATTCTGTTTTGGAACCAGCCAACCAAGAAGTAGCCCAAACTTCTCTTTATGGCCTAACCTTCTATCCCAGAACTTAGCTCACTTTGCATTGTCCTGTTTCTCTTATCTCTGGGCAATACAGGTTCACTGTAAAACGATTTGTTTCTCCTCCCAAAACCTTCTTCCAAATCACCCTCACACCTGAGGTCCGATGGACACCTTTCCAATTGCTATCTAACTATGCTGCTAGTGGGTTAGGGAATTTGTTCCAGGCCCTGTCTATCAACTTTTGGCTAGCAATGGTCCAACTCCAATAGTCCAACTCCATAAACTATTTTTAGAGAACTTTTAGTCTCAAAAGTTGGGTTAACAAATATACAAGGGTCTACTTTGTTCCACATCTAAATGTGATATATTTTCTCAGTTCCACCAGGAAATTGGACATACTTATTTAATTAAACAATATTGACTAAGTCCCCACCATGTATTAAAGCCTAATGTTTAAAAGTCTTTGGCTTAAAAAGAAATAAGTCATAGTACCTGCTTCTGTGACCTTGAGTGTCACCTAATTTATTAATTACTCTAACTTGATACACAAAAGGGGTGGCAGCATAGGGAAAAATGTTCCTTGGAGAATCAAGGAAAAACTTTACAGAGAAGAAATCTTTAGCTAAATCTTGAGGGACAGTTGGTCAAGAATAGGGCTATGGAAAGATGGGCTATGAAAAGGGTCCCTGACCAGAAAAAATCCTTGGGAATCCTTAGGGATTGCCCATGGCAGCAGAGTTGACTCCACAATAAATGTTTCTATTTGTTTCAGAAAGAAGCTTGAATTTGAGAACCAATAAGCATTGCTAAAATTCCAATGAACTGGATCACAAATACAGAAACACTGTTGTAGACAGGACAAGAGTTTTTGTTGTTGTTGATTTGTATCAAGGCTCACTTCTTCATTTTAAATGCTTTAATGGATAAATGAGAGTCCCAACCTCATTTCTACTCCTAAAGCTTAAAAACTAGTTTAGGTTGAAAAAGTCATATATTCTTGTAGTTCTAGAAAATTGCACGGTGAAAGCTGCTTTTTAAACTATTTATTATAAAAGTATCCTTTTTTTCCCCAAATGCATGCAATTGATCATGCAAAATAAATAAGTTTAGATATGGCCTCATGGTTACCAATTTTGTACATGCAATTAAAAATTGAATTTTTTTTCTTTGAAAGCAGTGAACAACTTTATTCAGTAGCAAATGGATAAATAATAAATAGTGACTGCTTATCTGATTAGGACCTGTAGAAAGTGACTCCCAGGAATGGAATATGAAATCACTTACTATCCAATGATATTATCCCTCTGGTTTCCAATATTAGTCAAGTGTTATTTTTAATTGTGATTATGATCAATTTTTCACAGGTACCTAGAGGGTGTAGAAATGAGTAACATTTGAATTTTTTTTAAAAAAATGTGAATTTCTTTCAGTACTCATTAAGCCAGCCTAATTACCTCCTAGATTCAGCATCTTGCATATGCTCCACACAGTAGCAACCTGTGTAAAGAGGCTGTTGTTGAGAAAATATACTGTCAATTTCAGTTTCAAAATTCTTCAGGGAAACTCAAGGCCTTACATAGCTGAAGCAAAATGCAAGATTCAACAATTATATGCCCCCCGCCCCAGTCCCTATAGATTAAAGAATCTAGCTGATTATTTAAAACAAAATTTGTACCTAGAAACTTTTCTATGATTCAAATAATCTATGAATTGGACATTATGACCCTATGGGCACATATGACTATATGACCATTGTGATTCCACATCATGTACAACTGGAAGAATGAAAAGTTATACTCCAATTTTTTATGATGTGTCAAAGTGCTATTGTCACGTATAACTAATTAGAACAAATTTAAAAATGGTTAAAAAAGAAAAGGATTGAGTCAATATATAACTTTCTTGCTTTCCCAAACTACCAGGGAAAGATAGTACTTACCCACGTACCCCCAAGATAACCCAGCTTCCCTTGCAGTTAGAACTCTGTGCTAGTTCTGGCCAATCAACTTGAGCATCATGATCTGTGTCACTTCTGGGACAAGGCGGTTAAAGACCAATGTGTTTTCTCCTTCCCTCTGTTCTCCACCATAGTCACTTTGGAGACCCTCGGTGTCTGACCATGTAGGTCTGAAATGGTAAGAGCCCTGGCCCCTGAGCTAGTGTTTGAAAGAGAGACACAAAGCAGCTGCACAATCCTTGGTGAACTTTGTGTGAACAAGAAATAAATTGCTTATTATGATCCATGATAAGCCAATGATATTTTGGGAGTTTGTGGCCACAACATAGCCCAACATTACCCTTTACAAGTCATGTGCAGTTAAATTTATGTTTAAATAACCACGCTTCCTTCTCCCTTTAAATTTTAATTATCTATTTTAATTTTTGTATTATAATTAAAACATTAAGCCATAATGCTTTAAGAAATAAACATGCATATTTAATTTTTATTATATGGATTCCATGATTTTTGCAATAAATCAGATTATTCTGTTGGGTTCCAGGCTAATCTATGTAACTAATTATAGTGAGAGACTCACCTGAAGAATTTCTGGTTTGTTTGTGTTTTCTTAAAGACATTTCCTTAATAATATTGAAAAGAAGAAAGGTGACTTTATACCTCATGCTTAAGGATTTCAGTTATTATGGATTCATATTCTTATGAGTAAGCACCAATTAGAGTATTCTGGTGAGAATGTTCTCTACTTCTCCTAATTTGGAGTCATACCTTGCCACTACTTTACTGTTTTTTTTTTTCCCAATATTCTTGTCAATTCTCTGGACTCAAAATATTGCATTTTTTTTCCTCCACTAAATTGAGGGAAAAAAAATAGCATATAAGCAACTAAAATCCCGAGACTGGCTTTTCTTTGACTACAGATTTGGGTAATAGGTTCTGATTGTGAAAGCGATATAATATTTTATTTTCCATACCAAATCCTGCTCTTGACCTCATATAACTGGATATTTCTTTAGTATCTCTCTTGATATTTGCTTCTCCCAAATTTTATGGGATTTTTTACAGCAGACTACTTAAGAGAATGAGGTCTTTTAAAGTTATAATTTTATTATTAAAATTTAAAACAGGTAATAAGCTCATATGGCTCAAAATTAAAAAAAAAATACAATGGTTGGTTGTGAAAATGGTCTCTATTTCCATTCCATCCCCCAGTTATTCATTTCCTTCATGGAGGCAATATTGCTTCTGTGGGCTTAAGGATCTAAGTGGCACATATACAAGTCAGCACCGAAACACATGCAGTCACATATGCACACGCCCACATATGCCTGCACCCATCCACTCTTTTATTTTTACACAAATGGTGGATATTATATGCCCTCTTCTTAGCTCTTATTTCCCCCTTAATGATGTATCTAGGAGATTATCCCATCTGGATACAAAAAGATTTTATTTTATTTTTACACTTTAAATTAAAGTAAATATATGTATAGGAACCCCTCACAAATATCATAATTATACAGCTCAATGAATCCCAACAGTGTGAATGTGTATGTGTATTCAGCACTTGGATCAGGAAACAGATTTATTATAAATTTCCTGGAAGCTCCTACTAGTCCTTCCACCCCCATCCTATCACTTAAATGTTTTGCAAAACCAGCTATTGCATGAAACAACAATTATGTACAATTCTGTGGGTGGGCAATTTGTGGGTTTCATTAGACTATATATGTGATTGATTTTTCCCCTTATAACCAGTAACCTAAGATCACTTATTCTAACAATTTGTCTCCATATTATTTTGGATTTTATACATTTACACAATTGTCTACATAAACACAATATGGTACATGTGTACGATACCATTCTTATTTTTTATTTTCCAATACTTATTTTGTAACAACTCTTTTTCTTGTTTCATTGTTCTATCTAAGAACTCTAGTCCAATGCTCAGTAGAAATGACTAGTGATAACCTGTGTCTTCCTTATTTCTGATCTCTTTGGGCCTTAACGTGTCATCGTTATGTGCAATATTAGCCATACATTTTCTATAGTTTTCTTTTATTCATAAGGCTCTCTTTTGTCTTTAGATTTCTAATATTTTTTAATTTATTGAGATTATTATATGATTTTCTATTTTATTCACTAAATGTATAATACTTTTTGGAAGTTCAACTGTGTTAGTTTACTTTCTGTCACTATAAAGAAATTCCTGATATGATTAACTTATAAAGAGAGAAGGTTGATCTTGGCTCACAGTTTTGCCAGTTCCAATCCATGATTATTTGGGCGCATTGATTTGGGCCTGTGGTGACGGTGTGTAGCAGAGCAAAACTGTTTACTTCATTGTCAGGAAGCAAAGATAATATTAATTAGGTGGTTAGTCCCATTCAAAGGCATATCCCTAATGACATAAAGACCTCCCCATAGGCCCTACCTCTTAAATGTTCTGTCACCTCCCAATGATGCCACCCTATGGACCAAGTCTGTGATATATGGCCCCTCAGGGGACATTTCAGATCCAAACTATAACATAAATAAACTTCCTTGGAATTAAAAATTTTCTTCAATGCTGGAGTCAATTTCTAGTATTTTATTAGAATTTTGGAATCTCTATTTATGGAAAATGTGAGACTGGTTCCTTTGAGATAATATCTTACCAGTGGTTGATATCAAGATTATGAAATGGTTGTCAAGTATTTTTCCATTTTCTGTTCTCTGAAATTATTTTTAATAAATTAATGTTATTTACTCCTTAACTAATTGGCAGAATTTACCAGAAACCTTTATTGATCTGGAGATTTCTTTTTCAGATAATTGTCATAAATTCAGTTTCTGTAATCTATATATCTTTTCTGACTTTCTCTTTCTTCTTAGGTTCACTGTAGTAAATTTTGTTTCTCTAGCAATTTTTTTTATCTCATCTAAGTCTTCAAATCTATTGGTATTAAATTGCTCATGGCATTCTCTTAGTATTCATTGAAGTTTGTTGGATCTGAAATGCCATTTGTTTTTATTTCTAGTATTGATGATCTGAATCTTTCATCTTTGTTTAAAAATAATATCATTAGAGGCATGTCATTTTTATTAGATATTTTTCAAGAAGCCAAGTTTTGACCTTACTGTTTTTTTATCTTCTCCCTCAATTTTATGAATAGCTGTTCCTATTACTGTTTTTCATATTTCTTTGATTTGCTGTTGTTTCCCAATTTTTTTGAGATTAATAGTTCAGTTATTTATTTTCCAACCTCTATTATTTTCTAAAATATGATTTTAAGGCCATTTATTTTGAATACTATTTGAATACCATATATGCATCCCTCAAGATTTGATATGACAGATTTTCATTATCATTTCAGTCTAAAATCTTTTTAAATTTCCATTGAAATCTCTTCCTTAATCATGGAATATATAGAAGAGTATTCCTCAATTTCCATACATTAGGAGATTTATTTAAGTATTTTTTGCAACTAATTCCCAACTGAATTCCACTGTTGTAGAGAATGTAGTTTGATGTATTGTGGTGCATAATATGGTTGATGCAATAGCTTCCAAACACAATTTGAAAATAATATATATTCTATAATCTTGTATATGTTACTAATGTCAAGTTTATTGACCCACATTTTTCTAATTTTCTGTATCTTATTTAGTTTTTGTCTGCTTTTCTATTCAGTTATTGAGAGAGTCATGTTAAGAAAGTTTACCTAACTGTAGATTTTATATATCACATCAATCCTACTAAGTTTTACTTTCTAGATATTTAAAGTTCATCTTATTATGTTTTTCACATCTTCTTATTGAACTGGCAATTTTACGAAATATTTTTTATTTCTGGAACAGTTTTTTGTCATGAAATGCTACTAATTGTCTATGTCAAATTGTTGCTTGTTTAATATTTGTAATGCTATATCCTTCTGCATCTTTTTACCCTCAAACTTTTTGTGGCTTTATATTTACAATGTCTTTATTATGCAACATATAGTCAGGTTTCATTCTTATTATTTAGTCTTGAAATTTGTTTAGTTTAAATGGACTTTGTGGTTTATTAATTACATGTACTTATATCTTTATGTTTAAAGCTCTTTAATACTATTTTTAAATGTTTGTTTTATTTTTTAAATAATACTCTTTCTCCTTTCTTATTCTGTTTCAAATTACCAAGTAATTTTTGCTACTCCTTTTTCCTATTCCTACTAGGTTGTTTTTAATGCTTTGTTTTACTCATGTTTCAATAGTTATCCTAGAGTTTGCAAAGCATTATCTTGATTTATCAATGATTAGTAAATTAGTATTTTTGCCACCTCTTCAACACCGTAATGATTTTAAAACACTGTGACACAATTAACCTATCCCCAACCTTTTTGTTATTGTTATCTCTTATTTTAATTCTCTCTATATTTAAATTCCATACATTATTGTCATTTTATATCATTATTTTTATTTCTATTCAGCTATATATTTACTTTTTCCTTAGTTCATTGTTTACTCCTTGTAAAACACGTCTGCCATAGACATGCTGGGATATCCTGGGGTTCACTAGGTTGCTGGCCATACTTAGTCATGTCTGCTTGCAATTGATAAAGAGCTGTAAGGGGCACTAGCCATAGGCATGCTTAGCAATGACTGGTTACAATGAATAGGGAGCACAGCTCCATGGACATGTGCAACAACATGCCCAGCTGACTTTCACTGGGTGTAACCAATCACCAAGGTACACCACCAACTTGGAACTGTATTTAAATTGCTGGTCCTGCCACATTGAAGAGTTTTTGCTCCAAGGACATCAGTGAGACTGGTTGCCTTCCTGTCCATCCCTGGTCTGATTCCACCATTCCCTGATGTCCTGCCATTAGCTGGAGAGGACCACCAGATAAGGAAGACATATGCTTTTTGGCTAAGAAAAGTCGTGTGGCATCGGAGGTATTTTGGGGATCGTGGTTTCCCTAGGATTGTGTGATTTGCTTATAGTGTGCATTGAATGCTAGTTGGGGTGCTCCTGCACACCCAACATTTTTTGCATCAATTGTTTATGTTTGATGATTGGTGTGATCAAATATACACTTGCATTTAAAGACAGTCCGCCTCCAAATAATAATTAATAGTGGCTATTAATTATTAATAGCCACTAGCTACATTCCTGAATATTTTTCTGTTTCAAATTATGTTCTCTTTGTTTAAACAAATGTGATTAGTATTTCATTGATGTGGAAACTTTGGGACAACTGATTTTTAGGGGCACTTTTTATGGCTTTTATTTTGCTTTCATTTCTGAAGAACATTTTTTTCTAGGTAAAGAATCTCAGTTTGATGATTATTTTCTTTCAGCACTCAAAATTACCATCTAGGTATTTCCCAGATGGTGGAATAGAGATGGTCGCTTTCTGTGCTGCTTCATGGAGTGAAACCAATAAAACAGGCAGCTTCTCTGCAAGGTAGATGAACAAAAAAAAAAGTGGTGGGACTTTTCTGGAGTTTAAAACTGAACATTCAAAGCAGATCAGGGACTCAGGAGGTTGGATATTAAAAGAAGAAAGAAATCCCCAGCAGCATAGCCACTGCCGTGGCCAGGCCGGAAGCACCAGGCAGAGTGGTCCCTCTGTGAGCAAAGGGGTGGGATAAGGGAATTAAAGAAACCCGCATTTTGGGGAGGTCCAAGGCGTGTATGGGTAAAGAGCATTTAGAGATTAAGGGCATTGCCAGGCAAACCTGAAAGATACACTGCACAATATGCATGTATGGGGAAAGAAGCCACCATCTCTGCCACAGTGTGTGGAGGACAAAGGAAGGAACAATTTTGCAATCACCATACAGAGGCCAGCAGCTGAGGGGCCCGTTCCTGGCAAACCTGAGTTTGGCCCAAAATACAGGCCCAGTAAACACATACAGCACAACATAGTGTGTGCTTAAATGATCAAGAGAAAATCAAACATGGAGAGAGGTTGACACAGGGACAATGAGTTGTGGAAACCCATCCAGCTCTAGCCCTCCCCTTCTAATCCAACTGCTTACAGGACCAGCTGGGTGACCAGGAATTCAGAGGGCAGGGACAGGAGATATTGTTTAGAGACTGAATCTGAGATCAGAAAACATGGGGTTCAAAGGTGACATAGGGGACTAAGAACTGGGTTCCCCATCACATGAGTGGGTCCTAGGGGAGATCTTTGGGGTATAGTCTTCCACTGTTGACCAGCAAGTACTAGCCTCTGGAGGTGCACTGATTTAAAATCTCCAGACCAGTTAGCAATCAGTAAAGAGCCTGGAGTCTGCCTAAGCCTAAACCCTGCCTCCAGGAACTCCACCTATGATATTAACTCTCTCATTCCAGTAATCAAGACCGTGGAGTATCACACTCTATAAGACCCCATCTAAAGCTACTGAGAAAAGAAGCTGAGAATATTTTGAACGCCAATGGAAAGAATTCTTTTTATCAAGATCTTTTTCTCTGTTTAACTGTGACCTTAATGGTACACAGACACACATATTCATATTTGTTTTTTTCTCATTTCTAGGATTTTTGAAGCCAGTTATTTTTCATGAGTTAGTTTTTTTGTGAACTAAGATATTTGATTAGCATATTTTAGTTTTGTTTTTATTCTTTTATTTAATTTTTTAAAAAATTTTTAATTTATATGGATATATTTTTTCTCTTGTTACTCTCAATTCTCTTTTCTTCTAATAACAACCAATCTCTACTGTTCTTTCACTCTTTCTTTAATGTTTTTCTTCTTCTTCTCCTCCTCTCCTCCTCCCTCATGATCGTCATATTCTGTATCACTTCTGTTCTCTCCCTGTCCATTTTAAATTATAAACCCTTTTGTAAACTTGCTGTTTTTATTGTAGGCAATAACTGATCATATCATTTCTGTTTATTGTGGTAGTTAACATTGTAGATTTCATAATAGGAACTATTTGGTTTAATGCAGTATATTTTTTGCATTGGTTGTCGTTATTATTTGTCTTCCCCTACACAGTGAGGTACTGGAAACTTTCAGGGAACCATAAGTCCACAAAATAGAAACACTACTGCCTCAGACCCATACTGTTAGATAGCTAGACACACAAACAAAATGAAAAAGCAAAGGAACAAAACACTCCAAGCAAACCAAGATACTCCAATAACAGAACCCATTAACACCACAATGGAAGAAATGTCAGAGAAGAAGTTTAGAATGTATTGTTAAACTGATCTGAAAAGTAAAGAATAGTATAAGAAATGCAATCAGAGAGAAAATAAAGGAAGTGAAAGATCACTTCAATAAAGAGGCAGAGGGCTGGGAATATAGCTCAGTTGGTAGAGTGATTGCCTTGCATGCATAAGGCATATGCCCCAAATAATGAAGCATCTGTATACATCAAACAAAATCCTTCATCATCATTATCATCATCATCATCATCATCATCATCATCATCATCATCATAATAGCAGAGATGCTAGGGAAAAAACAAGTAGAAATCCTCAAAATGAAGGAAACAATAAACCAAATTAAAAATTCAATAGAAAACTTTATCAACAGACTAGACCACGTAGAAGTCATAACCTTAGACAATGAAGACAAAATATGTAATCTTGAAAATAGAGTTGATTGTGGAGAGAATATGTTAAGAAACTATAAACAGAACTTCCAAAAACCATGGGATAACATGAAAAGACCACATTTAAGATTTCTCAGGATAGATGAGAGATACAAACTGAAGGAATGCACAATATTTTCAATAAAATAATATTAGAAAATTTCCTAAACCTAAAGAATAGAATGGAAAATAAAAAACAAGAGGTTAAAGGGCCCCAAATGTACAAAATTACAAAAGATCCACACCAAGGGATATTATAATGAAAATGCCTAACATATAGAATAAGAATAGAATTTTAAAGGCTGTGAGAGAAAAATATCAGATTACACATAGGGGGAAAACAATTCAGATTTCAGCTTATTTCTCAATCTAGACCCTCAAAGTTAGGAGGTCCTGGAATAATATATACCAAGGTCTGAAAAAAATGGATGCCAACCAAGAATCCTATATCCAGCAAAAATAATTTTCAGATCTAAAGATGAAATAAAAACCTTCCATGATAAACAAAAGTTAAAAGAATTCACAACTAGAAAGCCTGCACTACAGAACATTCTCAACAAAATATTCCATGAAGATGAAATGGAAAAAAAAAGTGGAAAATAGCAAGGGGAAGAATGACACTAAAAGAATAATCAATCAAAGGAGAAACTAATTCAAATTAAAAACTAAAAATAAATCGAAATAACTAGGAATATAAATCATATCTCAATAATAATCTTGAACATTAATGGCCTAAACTCATCAATCAAAAGATACAGACTGGCAGATTGGATTAAAAAACCCAAGACCCAACAATATGCTGTCTCCATGAGACTCACCTCACAGGCAAAGACATCCATAGACTGAAGATGAAAGGATGGGAAGAAACCTATCACTCACATGAACTACTTAAACAAGCAGGAGTTGTATAATTCTCTTAAGCAGTATGAAATGGCCTTCCTTGTCTCTTCTGATTAACTTTGGTTTAAAGTTCACTTTATCTGATATGAGGATACATCAACAAGATATACCAATTGTAAATATGCCCCACATAATAAAGCATCTATCTACATCAAACAAATCCTTCACAATTTCTAGAATCAAATAGACCATGACACAATAATAGTGGGTGACTTTAACATGCCTGTCATCACTGGTTAGATCCTCCAAACAAACTACATAAAGAAGCTATAGAAGTAAAAAATAAATTGATAATTTAGACTTAATAGACATGTATAGAATATTTCATTCATCAATGACTGAATACACTTTCTTCTCAGTAGAACATAGATCCTTCTCTAATATAGACCATATTATGTAAATTATCACATAAGTTGGCATATAATTATAATATTACCTTAATATATTTTTAGCATCTTCAGGGTTATTTTGATAGCTCCCGTTCCATTAATATTAATTTTTGTGTTCTTGCTTTTTTCTTGATTAGACTTCTTTATTTTTTATCAAAATTTAGCAGTATTATTTCTTCTCTGTTCCATATATTTCTCTTCTCTTATTTTTTCTTCTTACTACATAATTTGAAAATAATTTGATTGTTATTTTAGCTTCTTTCTGAATCAAGTACTGTAAGTTATAAATATTCATCTAAGTACTTTTCCATCCCAGAGATCCTGATATTTTAAGGTTTTATTATCACTTAGTTTAAAGCACTTTTTATTTACTTTTCTTGTGCTTTCTTTTTTGACCACTGAGATATTTATAAGTATGCCATTTAATTTTGAAATAGTTGACATATGGGGGTGCAGTTCTATATGTCTTAAGGTAACTTATTTCTCATGTAATAAAACATGCAGTAAACACAGTCTGCAGGATTTGAATTATAAAATGTAATGAAAGTGCTTTTTATATTGGTTAATACATGTCAAAACTGATCAAATTGCATATCTCAAATATGTGCATTTTATTGTACTTCAATTTTACCTCAATAAAGCTATTGAAAAAATTAATAAGAAAAAATCTTCATCTAATTTTCTTTTGTCTTCTATTGTTTCTTTTCAAAAGTCACCTATCAGTCTTAATTTTTTTCTTTTAAAGAATCTATCCTTTTTCTCTGCCTATGTTAAAGGTTTTCCTTGTATTCCATTTAATTATGATAAGATGAGTATGGTCTACTTATATTCACTTATATTTGTTTTTGGGGGATTTATAGAGACTTAAAAACTTTTACTAGTTTTGGAAAATTCTTCACCATTTTCTTAAAATATTAAACATGTTTTTACATCTCCTTATCTTCTATAATTCCAATTACATATGTGTTAGAGATTTTCTTTTTTACTATGTTCCATAAACAAAGATTATGTAAAGATATATTAGAGCACTCAAATAATAAAATGCTAAGTAAAACAAATGCAAACTGAAACATAAAACTAAAAGCAAAAATGGAAAGGTGCTCCACTTCCAATCATGAAGAGGTAGCTACTTGCAGACCTAGTCAACTGACAACAGCAATTAGAAAATCTGTCAAACAAATAAAAAGTACCAGAATTTGAATCATTAGAAAGTACCAAGGTATAGAGATCTTTAAGAGTCAGTATCCCAGAATAAGAAAATCTCTGCAAGTGTATATGATCTGTTTTTCGGTTTTTAAAGATTTTCCCTTAAGTTTTTCAATATGGGTATTTATGGTTATCTACTTTCTAAATCACTGATTTATTATATGACTGTCTCATATTTACTGTTTTATTCCTCTATTGAGTGCCAAGTTAGAATTTATTTTGGTGTTGTAAAATTTCAGTATTTCTTAAATAGATGATCCAAATGTCTACATTTATTTCACTATCTTATCTTCTATTTTACTAAATATATTTTAATAGTAATTTTAAAGCCTGTTTATAAAAATTCAATTGTCTGGATCATCTTTGAATTCATTCCTATTGTCTATTTTCTCCTTTTTAGGAAAAAAATTTCATAGCAGACATTTTATATGAAATATTGAGGTCTTTCTATATGAGCCTCATCTTCTGACAGGCAATTGGAATATGGCAGATGATGATTACATTTTCTGTTACTATAACAAAATACCTGGGGTAGGCTCACTTTGAAGAGAAAAGAGTTTGTTTAGTTTATGGTTTTAGAGAGTGACATTCTTATATTTGGTGACTCCCATCAATTTCACTTCTTATAAGGATCTAAGAGTGATGGCATCATGACAGAGGCACATGTAGGAGCAGGAGATCACAGAAAGTCAGAGAGAGACTGGGGTCTCACATTCCCTCTTGAGGTAACACCTCCATTGACATAATGACCTTGCATTAGACCGGTGCTCTTAAAATTCCCAATTCTCAACATCACCACATTGAGCACCAAGATCACATGAGCCCATGGTATAAACCACATCCAAACGATAGCAGCAGATCATCTTATTTTTGTCAGGGATAGCGCAGTTTGTAAGCTGCATTTCAGGCTTTGTAATGCTTGTTCTATTTACACTTTCTTTTAATTCCTTGAGTGTGGTTCTCAGGGATCTCAAATGAAAACTTGAAGTATTTAACACTGTCTCTCTTTCTTGAGTGGCTCTGAACTTGTTTTTTTTTTTTTAATTTTTTTTTATTTTTTTATTGTTGGCTGTTCAAAACATTACATAGTTCTTGATATATCATATTTCACAATTTGATTCAAGTGGGTTATGAGCTCCCATTTTTACCCCATATACAGATTGCAGAATCACATCAGTTACACATCCATTGATTTACATATTGCCATACTAGTGTCTCTTGTATTCTGCTGTCTTTCCTATCCTCTACTATCCCCCCTCCCCTCCCCTCCCCTCCCCTCCCCTCCCCTCCCCTCTTCTCTCTCTGCCCCCTTTACTGACATTCGTTTGTCCCCCTTGTATTATTTTTCCCCTTCCCCTCACTTCCTCTTGTATGTACTTTTGTATACCTCTGAGGGTCTCCTTCCATTTCCATGCATTTTCCCTTCTCTCTCCCTTTCCCTCCCACCTCTCATCCCTGTTTAATGTTAATCTTCTTCTCATGCTCTTCGACCCTACTCTGTTCTTAGCTACTCTCCTTATATCAAAGAAGACATTTGACATTTGTTTTTTAGGGATTGGCTAGCTTCACTTAGCATAATCTGCTCTAATGCCATCCATTTCCCTGTAAATTCTATGATTTTGTCATTTTTTAATGCAGAGTAATACTCCATTGTGTATAAATGCCACATTTTTTTTATCCATTCATCCATTGAAGGGCATCTAGGTTGGTTCCACAGTCTAGCTATTGTGAATTGTGCTGCTATGAACATCGATGTAGCAGTGTCCCTGTAGCATGCTCTTTTTAGGTCTTTAGGGAATAGACCGAGAAGGGGAATAGCTGGGTCAAATGGTGGCTCCATTCCCAGCTTTCCAAGAAATCTCCATACTGCTTTCCAAATTGGCTGCACCAATTTGCAGTCCCACCAGCAATGTACAAGTGTACCCTTTTCCCCACATCCTCGCCAGCACTTGTTGTTGTTTGACTTCATAATGGCTGCCAATCTAACTGGAGTGAGATGGTATCTTAGGGTGGTTTTGATTTGCATTTCTCTGACTGCTAGAGATGGTGAGCATTTTTTCATGTACTTGTTGATTGACTGTATGTCCTCCTCTGAGAAGTGTCTGTTCAGGTCCTTGGCCCATTTGTTGATTGGGTTGTTTGTTCTCTTATTGTCTAATTTTTTGAGCTCTTTGTATACTCTGGATATTAGGGCTCTATCTGAAGTGTGAGGAGTAAAGATTTGTTCCCAGGTTGTAGGCTCTCTATTTACCTCTCTTATTGTATCTTTTGCTGAGAAAAAACTTTTTAGTTTGAGTAAGTCCCATTTGTTGATTCTAGTTATTAACTTTTGTGCTATGGGTGTCCTATTGAGGAATTTGGAGCCCGACCCCACCGACTGTAGATCGTAGCCAACTTTTTCTTCTATCAGACGGCGCGTCTCTGATTTGATATCAAGCTCCTTGATCCATTTTGAATTAACTTTTGTGCATGGCGAGAGAAAGGGATTCAGTTTCATTTTGTTGCATATGGATTTCCAGTTTTCCCAGCACCATTTGTTGAAGATGCTATCCTTCCTCCATTGCATGCTTTTAGACCCTTTATCAAATATAAGATAGTTGTAGTTTTGTGGATTGGTTTCTGTGTCCTCTATTCTGTACCATTGGTCCACCCACCTGTTTTGGTACCAGTACCATGCTGTTTTTGTTACTATTGCTCTGTAATATAGTTTGAAGTCTGGTATCGCTATACCGCCTGATTCACACTTCCTGCTTAGCATTGTTTTTGCTATTCTGGGTCTTTTATTTTTCCATATGAATTTCATGATTGCTTTCTCTATTTCTACAAGAAATGCCGTTGGGATTTTGATTGGCATTGCATTAAACCTATAGAGAACTTTTGGTAATATCGCCATTTTGATGATGTTAGTTCTGCCTATCCATGAACAGGGTATATTTTTCCATCTTCTAAGATCTTCTTCTATTTCTCTCTTTAGGGTTCTGTAGTTTTCATTGTATAAGTCTTTCACCTCTTTTGTTAGGTTGATTCCTAAGTATTTTATTTTTTTTGAAGATATTGTGAATGGAGTGGTTGTCCTCATTTCCATTTCAGAGGATTTGTCGCTGATATACAGGAATGCCTTTGATTTATGCGTGTTGATTTTATATCCTGCCACTTTGCTGAATTCATTTATTAGCTCTAATAGTTTCTTTGTAGACCCTTTTGGGTCTGCTAGGTATAGAATCATGTCATCTGCAAATAGTGATAATTTAAGTTCTTCTTTTCCTATTTTGATGCCTTTAATTTCTTTCGTCTGTCTAATTGCTCTGGCCAGTGTTTCGAGAACTATGTTGAACAGAAGTGGTGAGAGAGGGCATCCCTGTCTTGTTCCAGATTTTAGAGGGAATGCCTTCAATTTTTCTCCATTCAGAATGATGCTAGCCTGAGGCTTAGCATAGATTGCTTTTACAATATTGAGGTATGTTCCTGTTATCCCTAGTTTTTCTAGAGTTTTGAACATAAAGGGATGCTGTACTTTGTCGAATGCTTTTTCCGCATCTATCGAGATGATCATATGGTTCTTATTTTTAAGTCTATTGATGTGGTGAATAACATTTATTGATTTCCTTATATTGAACCAGCCTTGCATCCCAGGGATGAATCCTACTTGATCATGGTGCACAATTTTTTTGATGTGCCTTTGTATCCGAGTGGCCAGAATTTTATTGAGGATTTTTGCATCCAAGTTCATTAGAGATATTGGTCTGTAGTTTTCTTTCTTTGAAGTGTCTTTGTCTGGTTTAGGTATCAGGGTGATGTTGGCCTCGTAGAATGAATTTGGAAGTTCTCCCTCTTTTTCTATTTCCCGAAGTAGCTTGAAAAGTATTGGTATTAGTTCCTCTTTAAAGGTTTTGTAAAACTCTGCTGTATACCCATCCGGTCCTGGGCTTTTCTTAGTTGGTAGTCTTTTGATGGTTTCTTCTATTTCCTCAATTGATATTGGTCTGTTTAGGTTGTCTATATCCTCCTGACTCAATCTGGGCAGATCATATGACTTAAGAAATTTATCTATGCCTTCACTATCTTCTAATTTATTGGAGTATAAGGATTCAAAATAATTTTTGATTATCTTCTGTATTTCTGAAGTGTCTGTTGTGATATTGCCTCTTTCATCCCGTATGTTAGTGATTTGAGTTCTCTCTCTTCTTCTCTTCGCTAGCATGGCTAAGGGTCTGTCGATTTTGTTTATTTTTTCAAGGAACCAACTTTTAGTTTTGTCAATTTTTTCAATTGTTTCTTTTGTTTCGATTTCATTGATTTCAGCTCTGATTTTAATTATTTCTTGCCTTCTACTTCTTTTGCTGTTGTTTTGCTCTTCTTTTTCTAGGATTTTGAGATGAAGTATGAGATCATTTATTTGTTGGTTTTTTCTTTTTTTAAGGAATGAACTCCAAGCAATGAATTTTCCTCTTAGAACTGCTTTCAATGTGTCCCATAGATTCCGATATGTTGTGTCTGTGTTTTCATTAATCTCTAAGAATTTTTTAATTTCCTCCTTGATGTCTTCTATAACCCATTGATCATTCAGTAACCTATTGTTCATTCTCCAAGTGATATATTCTTTTTCCTTCCTTCTTTTATCGTTGATTTTCAGTTCCATTCCATTATGATCAGATAGGATGCATGGTATTATCTCTACTCCTTTGTATTGTCTAAGAGTTTCCCTGTGACATAATATATGATCTATTTTTGAGAAGGATCCATGTGCTGCTGAGAAAAAAGTGTAACTGTTTGATGTTGGGTGGTATATTCTATATATGTCAATTAAGTCTAGGTTATTAATTGTGTTATTGAGTTCTATAGTTTCCTTATTCAACTTTTGTTTGGAAGATCTGTCCAGTGGTGAGAGAGGTGTGTTGAAGTCTCCCATGATTATTGTATGGTGGTCTATTAGACTCTTGAACTTGAGAAGAGTTTGTTTGATGAACATAGGTGCTCCATTGTTTGGGGCATATATATTTATGATTGTTATGTCTTGTTGGTGTATGGTTCCCTTGAGCATTATGTAGTGTCCCTCTTTATCCCTTTTGATTAACTTTGGCTTAAAATCTATTTTATTTGATATGAGTATGGATACTCCTGCTTGTTTCCGAAGTCCATATGAGTGATATGATTTTTCCCAACCTTTCACCTTCAGCCTATGTATGTCTTTTCCTATCAAATGCGTCTCCTGTAGGCAGCATATTGTTGGGTCTTGTTTTGTGATCCATTCTACTAGCCTGTGTCTCTTGATTGGTGAGTTTAAGCCATTAACATTTAGGGTTATTATTGAGATATGGGTTGTTCTTCCAGCCATATTTGTTTATTTATGTTACTAAACATGGTTTGTTTTCCACTTTGATTATTTTCCCCCCTTTAGTGTCCTACCTCCCACTGTTGGTTTTCATTGTTATTTTCCATTTCCTCTTCCTGTAATGTTTTGCCAAGGATGTTTTGAAGAAATGGTTTTCTAGCTGCAAATTCTTTTAACTTTTGTTTATTGTGGAAGGTTTTAATTTCATCTTCCATCCTGAAGCTTAATTTCGCTGGAAACACAATTCTTGGTTGGAACCCATTTTCTTTCAGTGTTTGAAATATGTTATTCCAGGATCTTCTAGCTTTCAGAGTCTGTGTTGAAAGATCAGCTGTTATCCTGATTGGCTTACCCCTAAATGTGATCTGTTTCCTTTCTCTTGTAGCTTTTAAAATTCTCTCCTTGTTCTGTATGTTGGGCATCTTCATTATAATGTGTCTAGGTGTGGGTCTCTTATGATTTTGCACATTCGGCGTCCTGTAGGCTTCTAGGATTTGGGGTTCTGTCTCATTCTTCAAGTCTGGGAAGTTTTCTCGAATTATTTCATTGAATAGATTGCTCATTCCTTTGGTTTGAAACTCTGTTCCTTCCTGTATCCCAATGACTCTTAAATTTGGTCTCTTGATGTTATCCCATATTTCTTGGATGTTCTGCTCATGGTTTCTTAACAGTCTTGCTGAGCTGTCTATGTTCTTTTCAAGTTGAAATACTTTATCTTCATTGTCTGATGTTCTGTCTTCTAAGTGATCTACTCTGCTGGTAGTATTCTCAATTGAGTTTTTAAGTTGGCTTATTGCTTCCTGCATTTCTAGGATTTCTGTTTGTTTGTTTTTTATAACCTCTATTTCCCTGTATAGTTGATCTTTTGCTTCTTGGATTTGTTTATGTAATTCATTGTTGAAGTGATCTTTCATTGTCTGATTTTGCTGTCTGATGTCTTCCTTGAGACTCCAGATCATCTGAAGCATGTATATCCTGAATTCTTTATCTGACATTCCATCAGCTGCAGCTATTACCTCTTCTAAAGTTGAGTTGACCTGCAATGCTTGTGGTCCTTTCTTTCCTTGTCTCTTCATACTGTTCGCATTCCTTTCTTCTTGGTGAAACTGTTGTGCTATTGAATTTTCCCCCTATATATTTATATTGGTCTTGTATAGTTGCAAAGTCTCCCTCGCAGGCACGGGCGGCGGCTCTGCCCCTCCGCCAATTGGGGCAATGTGCCTACCACGCCGGCAGGCCGCTGGGCCTGCTCTGCCAGTCGGTAGCAGGTCCGCCGTCCTTGCAGGCGCGGGCGGCGGCTCTGTCCCTCTGCGGGCCGCTAGGCTTGTTCTGTCGGTGGTCGCCGTTCTGCCTACTTTGCAGGCGCAGGCAGCGGCACTGCCCCTCTGCAGGCCTCTGGGGCTGTACTGCCAGTGGGTCGCAGGTCCGCCTACTTTGCAGGCGTGGGGGGGGGGGCGGCTCTACCCTTCCTCAGGCCACTGGGCCTGTTCTGTCTCTCGGTTGCAGGTCTGACCTGTTCTGATGGTGGTCTCAGTTCCGATTACCTTGCAGGCGCGGGGGGGAGGGGGCGGCTCTGCCTCTCAGCAGGCCGCTGCTCCTCTTCTGCCGGTGGGTCGCAGGCCCGCCTACCTTGCAGGAGTGATTGGAAGCTCTGTCCCGCCGCGGGCCACTGGGCCTTTTCTGTCGGTGGTCACCCTTCCCCTACCTGGCAGGCGAGGGGGGTGGGGGGCGGCTCTGCCCCTCAGCAGGCCGCTGGGCCCGCTCTGTGTTTGGTCCCAGTTCCCTCTACTATGCCGGCGCAGGGGGAGGGGGCGGCTCAGCCTCTCAGCAGGCGGCTGCTCCTCTTCTGCCAGTGGGTCGCAGGCCCGCCTACCTTGCAGGAGTGATTGGAAGCTCTGTCCCGCCCTGGGCCACTGGGCCTTTTCTGTTGGTGGTCACCCTTCCCCTACCTGGCAGGCGAGGGGGGTGGGGGGCTGCTCTGCCCCTCAGCAGGCTGCTGGGCCTGCTCTGTGTTTGGTCCCAGTTCTCTCTACTATGCTGGCGCAGGGGGAGGGGGCGGCTCAGCCTCTCAGCAGGCGACTGCTCCTCTTCTGCCGGTGGGTCGCAGGCCCGCCTACCTTGCAGGAGTGATTGGAAGCTCTGTCCCGCCCTGGGCCACTGGGCCTTTTCTGTCAGTGGTCACCCTTCCCCTACCTGGCAGGCGAGGGGGGTGGGGGGCGGCTCTGAACTTGTTTTTTTAAAAAAATCTCCCCAGCATTGTGAAACTGCCCAAAGCTCTACCCATCTTTGCTAAATGTCTCTTGGTTAAACCAAATTGGGAATCAGTAATTGATTCAACAGGAATAGCTTCACATTTTCAGTGTCACTAATCTCTGTTTCCCTTCTCTTAATTCTTTAACTTCTGGCACTCTCAGCAGCCCAGAGCTCCATTTTTTTTTTCCTCACCAGATCTTGAAATTGTTGAAGGCTGCTTTCAGCTTCTCATTCTTTGAGTAGCTTCTTTTTTGCTCATTTTCTCTTTTTCTTTGTCTGTACCTCTTGCAAAATGGCAAATGACTTGACTCATCTCTTTCTCTTCTCTCCTTTTGAATCCTGGCTGCTTTGGTGGTACCCTCTCTGTTGCCTTCAAATTTCTTTTTTAATCCAGTTATTTTTGTTATTCTTATTGGGACGTTTAATTTGCTATAAATCAACCCTCAATTTCCCAAAGTGATTTTTCTTTCATTTTTTCCCCCAGCTACATAGTATACCATTGTATAAATATTCTAAAATTTTTATACTTACAGATATTTAGGTTACTTTCAATATTTGCTATTGCAAACATAAAGCAGTTATATGTACAATACTTCACACATATGCAAATGTATGTTATATAAATTCCTAGAATCAAATTACTTAATCAAAGGGAATGCACATTTATATTTTGATATAAATTTCCATATTGTCTTCTATAGAAATGATTGTAATTTATAGTCCAAATCTTGTATGAGCATGCCTGTTCTCCCCATGTCTTATGAATACTGTGTTATTTTAATTTTGGTTTTTGCCAATTTGGTAGCTAAAATTGGCTGTCATCATAGTTCTTGTCTGCACTACTCTTATTGTGTGAGATGGAACATCTTTCATACCGTGAAGGTCCTTAATTAACACTCTACAGATTTGTTATAGATGATCTATCAACATTTCTCAGAGCGTATTCCACTAAATTCACATGAAACTTGCTGTTGGCGGGTGGGGGGGGGGCGGGGAGGGGATATAAATTGTATTTCCTTCTTTTTGGTATTTCATACAAAAACTGCTATGAAAAGAAATTCGTTTCACTGTTTTTACTGTGAAATATGATACACGTTTATACATCATAATAGTTCTCATTTTCACCCATCATAAGTGATTTGATGACATTAAACACACTCATAATGTTGTCTGCCCTCATTGCTATCTATATGTAAGGCTTTTTCATCCTGGACAACAGAATCTTCGTGCCCACTAAATAGCATCTCCCACCTTCCAGTCCTCCTAGCACCTGGTAACCTCTATTATTCTACTTTCTGTCTATGAATTCATCTAGTCTAAGTCCCTCATATAACCAGAATCACACAACATCTGTCCTTCAGATTATTTCACTAAGCATGTTTTTAAGGACCCCCACCCCACCACCACGCTGTAGCATACATCAAAATTGTATTCATTTCTGTGGCTGAATAATTTTCTACATACACTACATATTACTTATCCATTTATCTGTTGATGGAAATCTGGTTTGTTTCTGCCTTTTGGCTATTATGAATAATGCCACAGACATCAGTTTACAGGTCTGCTTGAATCTCTGCTTTCATTTCTTGATATATACCTAGGATTGAAATGGGTGAGCTATATTGTTCTATATTTAATCATTTAAGAAATTTCCAATTTCCATAGCAACTTGCCATTTTACATTCTTACTAGCAATAATAAGTGTTCAAATATTTCCATGTCCTTGCCAACACATGTCTTATTTGTTTGTTTGTTTGTTTGTTTTTAATTTAATATAGCCATCCTAGTAAGGGTGAAGTGCTAGCTCACTGTTTTTTTTCCAAATTCAATGATTTTAATTAATTACCAATAACATACAAATATTCAATCAAATTACAAAAAATAATTTACAGTTTTCGGAATAGGATACTACTGACACATAATCTGAAATTAAATTGATATTAATTGCAATATATCACATACTATGTGCTTGTCAAAAGGAAAATATGATTGTGATCTTTGTTAAATCTTTGTTATTAACTCATTGTGGTTTTGATTTGAATTTCCCAAATGATCATATTAAGCATTTTTCATATGCTTATTGGATATTTGTATATCTTCTTTGAGAAAATGTTTGTTCAAGTCTTTTATCCATTTTATTCCATTGAATAGTCAGTTCTTTTTATTGGTATTGCCTCACAGGAGTTCTTTATGTATTCAATATACAATTTGTAAATATTTTCTCACTTTCAGTAGCTTTTCTTTCTACTTTCTTGGTAGTACCCTTTGATGCATGAAAATTTTTTTATCTTAACACAGTTCAAATTGACTATATTTTATATTGCTTTTTGTGTTTTTGATGTCAAATCCAGGAAGTTGTTGCCAAACACAATGTTATGAATATTTTATCCAGCCTTTTTCTTTATAATTTCAGCCATTCAGTTTAGACCTTTGATATATTTTGAGTTAATTTATATATGTAGTGAGTACAAATAGAAATTTACATTTTGCATGTGGATATCCAGTTCTCTTTGGCATTATTTATCAAAAAGACTCTCCTTTTTCCCAATAAATGTTCTCGGCACCCCTAGTGAAAATCAGGTGATGTATAAGTGAAGATTTATTTCTGGGCTCTCTACTGTATACCATTGGCTTATGTGTCTATAGTAGGCCAATGCCTTACTGTTGTGATGACTGTAACTTTGTAGTAAGTTTAGAAATCAGGAAGCATAAGTTCTCCAACTCCATTCTGAGGATTTTTTTTCACTATTTAGGGGAATTAGCAATTCCATATGAATCTGAGGGTCAGTTTTTCCAATTCTGAAAACTAATTTTGAAAAGGCTATTGGAATTTGACAGGGATTGATGTAGTCACAAAATCTGTAGGTCACTGTAGGTTTTGTTGACCTCTTAACAATGTCAAATCTTTCTATCCATGAAAATAGGATGCTGTTCCATCCACTTAGAATTCATTTTCATTTCAGCAATGTTTTGTTGCTTTTAGCCTAAGTATCTTTCACTTTCTTGTTTGGATTTATTTCTAAGTACTTACTTCTTTTGGTTATTGTCATAAATAAAAATCACCTTCCTAATTTCATTTTTTAATTGTTCATTGCTGGGATATGAAAACATAAACTGTTTTTGTGTGTTGATCTCAGGTTCTGAAACTGAATTTCTTCATTAGCTCTAGTAGCTTTTCTGAATTTTGTGGAATTTTTTACATTTAGAATCATGTCACTTCTGAATAGAGATAATGTTACCCTTCCTTTCTAGTTTGGATAACTTTGGTTTCTTTTACTTTGCAAATAGCTTTGATTAGAACTTCCATTCCAATGGTGGACAGTGGAGGTGAAAGAGGGCATTCTTGTGTTGATCCTCATCTTGGGCAGAAGGCTTCAGTCTTTCACCATTAAACATGGCCCAATTAATGTTGTTTTAACTCAAAGTTTTCCAAACTCTTTAACTTAGGGACAACTTATTTATACTGGGAAACTCTTTAATTATTGATTAATTCCTGGAATGAGTCCATAATATCTGACAATTGGAATAAATGTTCTCATTCTCAGAGGACCATGTGGTGCTCAGATTTTGATTTTTGACCCCACCATTTTTTAAAATTGTGTTTTTATTGATACATAACAATTGTACATATTTTTTTGGGGGGGGATTTAGTCATAAAAGTGACATTTTTTGTGGGATTTAGTCATAAAAGTGACATTTCAATACATGTATACAATGTGTAATGATCAGATCAGGGTGATTGACATATCTGTCACCTCAAATATTTATTCTTTCTTTGTGTTGGTCATATTCAAAATCCTCTTTACTGGCTACTTTGAAATGTGACTATAGAACATTATAAATCATTCCTGTTATTGATACCCCCACACCTGTTCACCATCTTACCTTCAACCCCTCTCTCCTACACTCTCCCCAGGATCTGGTAACCATTATTCTCTTTTATTCTATGACATTAGTTTCTTATTTTCACATGTGAGAAGATGTGTCTGTCTTTCTGGGCCTGTGCCGCAGTCAGGCTGCAGCAAAATAACCAGGGGGTGACGAACAACTTGTGTAGATTGATACAGCAGGAGTGGAAGCCGTTTATTGCAGGACAGGAGCAGTATTTATACATTCCACACAGCTTATCTAATTAGCATAAACTAGATACAGCAGTCAACCAATCAGGAATCTCCACACTTAATGGCTCGCTTTTGTTACTTCTCAAACCACTCCCTCTGGCATTTTGCCAGGCACCATCCAGACTTGTTTACCAACGCTAACATTCCCCTGGCAAAATGCCAGGTGTTATTTTGACTTGTTTACAGACTCTAACAGGCCTGACCCTTTTCACTTAGCCTAGTGTCCCCAGGTCCATCCAGGTTGCCACAAGTAACCTAATTTCATTTATTCTTATGGTTGAATAGTATTCCATTGTGTACATATATCACATTTTCTTTATGGATTCATTTGTTGATGGGTGTCTATGTTGATTCTGTATCTTGGACTTCACCATTTTTGAGGAAGCTATTTACTTTCTTTTTTTTTTCTTTTTTTAGAGAGAGAGAGAGAGAGAGAGAGAGAGAGAGAGAGAGAGAGAATTTTAATATTTAGTCTTTAGTTTTCAGTGGACACGACATCTTTGTTTGTATGTGGTGCTGAGGATCTAACCCAAGCCGCACGCATGCCAGGCGAGCACGCTACCGCTTGAGCCACATCCCCAACCCTGCTATTTACTTTCTTAATCAATTCTTCTGTAGACTTCAGCTCAATTTACAAGAAAAAAAAATAAAAATGTAAGAAGATGTGCCTCTGTATTAACGTGTGAAGAGTGAGTTTCAGGTTGGACTATGAGTGCAGGGAGGACCATCACACACACACTTGGTGCTCTGGTGGTGTACAAGGTGTATGTAAGGAGTCAGGGGAAATAATTTGTGATGAGAGTTTTATAATTTGCTTTTTAGAGGGGAAAGGTGTGAGGCTGATATGAAACCATTGAGCATTTTCTCCTCTTACCAAAGAAATTATTTATCACGTCCTCTTCACTTTGATCAATGCCCACTAATTTTCAATGAGTGCCACATTTCCATGTGCCTGCTTTCTAAGCAAGACTCTGCCAAACTTTCTCCTGAGCATATCCCCTTCTCTGGTATCTTACAAGTCACTCTGACAAAGGCCAGAAAACAAAAGGATGGATAAACAAAGTGTTTGAAAAAATCAGAGTTGTCAAATTGGCAACAGTATCATAAACAGGAGGAAATACTGTCAGTGATGAAACAATCTAACCCTAGGGTCCAAACAGCCTCATCAGAACTCTGTGGCCTTGCAGGCAAACCCCGAAGAAGGGCACCTGTTGTGGGATTTAATCATAAAAGTAAAGTCAAAGAAAGTTTTAAGATCTGTTTGTTTCACAGATGGCTCAGTATCCTCATGTTTTTGTGAAGGGTCTGTGTTTAGGTGGTGAAAGCTGAGTTAGGATAAGTTGCAGTCACTGAAGGTCATATCAGCCACTCCACCTGGGCCTCCTGTGTCTCCCTCAAATACACGATGATCTCTCTCTTCTTATGTTGACTTTTGTCTTTCTGCTTAAAATAATCTTCCATGGATTCTTAGACTGATTTCCCCCTCACGTATTTAGGGATCTGCCCTGACACCCCTGTCTAAGCTACTTCCCCAAATTTTCTTTTTCTTTTTTTTTTTTAAATTTGTTCTTTTTAGTTGTAAATGACAGTAGAGTGTATTTTGACATATTATACATACATAGAGTGTGACTTATTCTAATTAGGATCCCATTCTTGTGGTTGTACGTGATATGGAGTCACACTGGTCACACTGGTCATGATGTGAAGTCACACTATTCATATATATGAACATAGGAAAGTTATGTCCAATTCATTCTACTGTCTTCCCTATTCCATCTCCCTCCCTTCCCATCATTCCCCTTTTTCTAACCCAACAAACTTCCATTCCTCACCCCCCCACCCCCATGTGTGTTACCATCCACATATCAGAGAGAATATTTGCCCTTTGGTTTTTTTGGGATTAGCTTATTTCACTTAGCAGGATAGCCTTCAGTTCCATCCATTTACCAGAAAATGCCATCATTTCATTCTTCTTATGGCTGAGTAATATTCCATTGTGTATATATACCACATTTTCTTTATCTATTCTTCTGTTGAAGTGCACCTAGGTTGGTTCCATGGCTTAGCTATAGTAAATTGAGCTGCTATGAACACTGATGTGGCTGTATTACTATAGTACGCTGATTTTAGTCCTTTGGGTATAAACTATGAAGTAGGGTAACTGGGTCAAATGGTGGTTCCATTCCAAGTTTTCTAAGGAATCTCCATACTGCTTTCTAGACCAGTTGTACCAGTTTTCAGATCCACCAGCAGTGTATGAGTGTGCCTTTTCCCCCCAAAGTTTTCTATCCCCATCACACGGTCACAGTTTTCTTTATAGGTCTTGATTCTTGGCAGGTTGTGAAGTGTCCCTTGATGCCTTTATTTGTTGTCCGTTTACCAAAAAATGTTCTACAAGAGCAAGGCCATTTTATTCACTGCTCCATTTCCAACACTTAAAACAGTGTCTTCAATACATGTTAGATACTTATGTTTTCCGAATAAACAAACTGATGGGAAAGTTATTTAAAAAATAAAGGAAGTACAGCACCATAGTGTATGTTTATAATCCCAGTGGTTCAGAGGCTGAGGCAGGAGGGTCACAAGTTCAAGACCAGCCCCAGTGACTTAGTGAGGCCCTAAGCAATGTAGATCCTGTATCAAAATAAAAGGTAAAAAAGGCTGGGGATGTGGCTCAGTGGTTGAGCACCCGTGCATTCAGTCCCTGGTCCCCCAAACCAAAAACAACAACAAAAGAAGTAAAGGTAATTTAGAGTGATGTTGGCCTTGGGCTTAGCATAGATAGCTTTTACAGTGTTGAGAGATGTTCCTATGATTCCAAGTTTCTCTAGTGTTTTGAACATGAAGGAATGCTGTATTTTGTCAAATGCTTTTTCTGCATGTATTGAGATAATGATATCGTTCTTATCTTTAAGTCTATTGATATGTTGAATTACATTTAGTGATTTCTGTATGTTGAGTCAACTTTGCATCCCTTTAATCAACCCCACTTGATTGTGGTGCACTATCTTTTAAATATGCTTTTGTATGTTGTTTGCTAGAATTTCACTGAGAAGTTTTGCATCCATGTTCATTAGAGATATTGGCCTGAAGTTTTCTTTCTTTGATGTGTCTTTGTCTGGTTCTTGAATCAGGGTGAGATTGGCCTCATAGAATGAGTTTGGAAGTGCTCCCTCTTTTTCTATTTCATGGAATAATTTGTGGAGTATTGGTTTTAGTTTTTATTTGAAGATCTTATAGAACTCAGCTGTGAATCTACTGGTCCTGGGCTTTTCTTGGTTAGTAGGCTTTTGATGGCATCTTCTATTTCATTGCTTGAAATTGTTCTGCTTAACTTGTGTACATCGTCCAGATTCGGTTTGGACAAATCATATGACTCTAGAAATTTGTCAATATCTTTGATATTTTCTATTTTATTGAAGTATAAATTTTCAGAATAGTTTCTAATTATATTGTACATGTATTTCTGTAATGTTTGTAATGATATTTCCTTTTTTATCACAAATTTTAGTAATTTGAGTTTTCTCCCTCCTTCTCTTCATTAGCGTGGTTAAGAGTTTATCAATTTTATTTATTTTTTTTTTCAAAAAACTAACTTTCTGTTTTGTCTTTGCTTACTGGAATCAAAACAACAACAACAACAACAAAATTCTTTTCATACATAGCTAGACTGAGCACTCATACCGTGCCATTGGGATGTCTCCCTTTCTACCTGTCCCCAGCCCTGCATTTCTCCCTGTTGGCTTTATTTTCTAGCCTGCCTTTTTGGGGTCCCTGGCAATGCTAGGGTTATATCATGCCAGGTTAAAAACTCCAGAGCAGGGGGCACCCCTTGTTCCCAGCAGAATCTCAGGTCTCTCCTGTTCCACTGAGCAACACATCTGAACCTAATGCTCTGGCCAAGGTCATGGTCTGGCTAGGCCACTGGTCCCCATTCCTGGTGCTCACACAAGCCACTCAAGAATGGGAAAAGACAGCTCTTCATACAAAGTCTGGAGTAGATATTAGAAGGAGGGTTAAAAAACAATTGCCAAGAATGTAGAAGCAACAGTGTACAATACACTAGGATTTCAAAAAGCAAAACAAACAGAAACAAATCCTTTGTACTCAGTAACAATGCATTCAGTTCAAGTCCTCACTTCCAGAAAACTGGTACAAATCAACCAAAACGTTATTGAGTTAGGGAGCTGGACTTCATGCTTTGTGGGCACCTAAGAGGTGCTGACTAGAATCATCAGGACTTAAGAAGGTTCTAAAGTTTCAAGTGTTAAACATACACTTTTGCCTAGGTGCTTAACCATTAACCACTGCCTTTTCTAATGCATGTGGAACCCCTCTATGTGTCATGAGCTGTTATGGATGCTGTTATGGACAGACTGCACCCCAATTTTCTATCCTCCTTCTCTACTTCAGTATAACACCTCTGTTTCTGATACATTCTATGATTTGTTGGTTTATTATCGGTTTACCTCTCAGAATATAAATTCCATAAGGACAGAGTTTTGTTATTGTTGTTGTTTATTTGTTTTGTTCATTTCCATATTCAGAGCCCAGAACAGAGCCTGGCATAGGGAAGCACTTCATAAATACTTGTTGGATAAATAAATGGTGGTGAGTTGAACCTGGGTGCTTTTGATTTAATACTTCTCTGTTCTATCAGTTTTTATTTTTATTCTATATGATGTGTTTTAATATTTCTTTACAAGATTTAACCTGTTTCTTTCATTTCTCATTTCTTACAGAGCCTCTACTATCTATGCTGCTCAGAAGATTACAGCTCTAACTTTAAAATGTGTCTAAATTATTTTCTGATATTAACTGTAACTGAAACAGCTTCATTAAAATGTAACACAAGTGCCCAGGCACACACACACACACACACACACACACACACACACACACCAGTGATGAGCTATGCACTGTGGTTTTATAGCAGTTCTCATTGTAGCTTATGCCAGGGAAATAACGATCCCCTGATCAGATCTTTAACTTTTATAATGCTCAGCTGTCATTAACATAAAGGGTTTCTAATTTTCTCTGTCAGTTTTGTACTAGAAAAAGCAAAAGAAGAATGGGAACTAAACCTGATTTATATAAAAATTAAAATTTTAAATCAAATTAGTTTATTGTTTTCATAATGAGCAGTGGATAGTTGTAGTTTTCTCCAAGGATCCCAGCACCTGAGTCAGGTGAACTAGTAGCCTCTGCACTCCCTATATGTTTTGTACCCTCCAGAGAAAATATTAGAGATGGTACTTCCTTCCTTTCTCGCCTTCTTTTCTTTTTTAATGTGAAATGCTTTTTAGCTCCTCTATGATCGCCTGCCCCTTCTTCCAAAAACCTGGAATGCTGCCTCCCTTTCCATAAAAAAAGTTAATGTAATATTGTCCCATTTCCCTTTTTGTCACAGATACCAAATTAGATTCACCATGTTGAGTTTAGGGTTTGTGACTTTACATGTATCAATGCATTTGTGGTCTCATTTTATTCTCCAATCCTAATTTTATATTTGATTTATTTTTTGTCAGTGACTTGGTTCTATAACACTTCAAAACTTTGCATGGAAGGAAGCCAGTTATGAATAAGCCCTTTGAAGTTTAGGGTATGTTTATGTGATGATCCTTGGAATATTCACTTGGGGAGGAAAGGAAGGCCCAGAGTACAAGACCTTCATGCTCCTGAAAGGTTTTTGCAGTAATGTTTATTGAATGGGACTGGTGTTCATCCAAGGAGGCTGGATATGCCCTGGATCTCCCCCTGTCCTAGGATTCCAGGGATTGTGATCGCTGTTGGCTGTTCAGAAAATGGATCACAACTTTTCAAATGTGAGAAGTTCCATTGCAAGCCAAAAGATGTTGCGGACCTTGTAACACTCAAGCTAGACCAGGCCATGTGGCCATAACAAATAACTTCAAAATGCCAGTGAATTAAAACCACCAACTTCATAGCTGAATCATACTCTGTATCAATTCTGAATCAGTGGGGGCCTTGGGTCATTGTGGTCACTCTGCCAGCCTGGCTCATGGGGCCACCATCATCTCTGATTACTGAAACAGAAGGAAGAGCAGAACTCTGGAGGGTCTCCCGCTGAAAGTGAGATCCTGGCTCATCAGTGACAGGAGTTAATCACCTCCACTCACCGCTCACTCACCAAAACTTGTCACACAGCATTACCCAACTACAAAGGGGCCAACATGTGCACCCTTGCACAGACTCAGAAGGAGGGAAGAACTGAGAGTCCTGGGTAAATGACACCAACGACTGTCACAGACGTCTGTACAACCACAGTTGTCAATTTTCAACGTTTGTTGTTTGAGAAAATACATGATGGCAAGGTGTCATGAACTTGAGTAATTCTTTCAAATTAATTTGTAGTATAGTGATATATTAATATCTAAATAAATGTGACATTTGTATCTCAAGAAATTGACACCAGGAACAGGATTAATAGCCAGATAGTTTTTAGGGAGTGAACTTACTCTGGGAAACTAGCCTGATGATTATGTGAGGGGGAAATTTGAGAAATTTGAGGTGGGCACTACTTATCTTAGTACACAGAAATCTGGGGTTTTAGGTGACCATAAAAGATAAAAGAGAGGAAGAATGTAGAAAGGAGAGAGGGGAGAAGAGAGAAGGGGGGGCAGCAGAAGGAAAGAGGGATTGCTCCCTGAAATGACTCCCCTCCTTCGACCACTTAGCAATTTTAGTCAATTGCCTAATGGGAGCCAATTTTGGTTGTGAAAACAGAAGTCAGAGGTAAGTTTCATGCTGGGCTGAAGTTGCAAATATTTTGGACAATCTGTAAAAGTGCAAGGGTCTTAGGCAAAAGGACACTAGAGAATGTAGACTGCTTAGAAATTTGGAGAAGTCGGAGAGAGGACTTTAGGCATCCTGGTCATAAACTGCTGCCTTTAGAACTCTGGAAGGTTCTCAGCTGACCTGTTTTGTCAGTGAATACAATTACTGTTAACTCATACTGTTTTTAAATGCACTTAAATCAATGTGTACATTAGTTTATTCATTTAATAATATTTATTGAGTGTAAAGAAGACAATGAAGGACATCATTGAGAAGGTTCCTGTCACTCAATGGTTACAGTGACACACCTGTCATCCAGCAACTCTGGAGGCTGAGGCAAGAGGATCGCAAGTTGGAGACAGCCTGGGAAACTTCGTGGAACCCTGACTGAAAAACAAAAAAAGTGCTATGGATGTAGCTCACTGGGAGAGTGCCCCAGGGTTTGGTCATCAATACCAAACAAACAAAAAAGGTTCTCATCACCTTCCTGTCACTCAGAAGAGGCAGAAATTAAACAAATGCATAAGGAAATAAACTTGTATTATGTAACTCATTTTCAACAATGCTCAGTGGTTATTGATTCATAGACCTCCTGTGAATATAAGGTATATGGCTTGGAAACTGTTATTCAAGGAATTTAGACTATTCCTTAAGAGACCTGACATAGAAAGACCTAGCGATGCCTAACACCAATCTCTGTAGTTCTCTTTTCTGAGAGTTCCCTAAGAGATTTCTTAACTTCCAATGCCATAAAAGATCCATGCTAAGTTACAGGTATAAGAGAGAAGAAAAATCACACTCAAAGAATTAAAGATAACATTCCAATTTGAAAGAGATTTTATAATAAATAGGTAATTTTTTCAAAGAAAGAAGAGACTCTATAGGCAAAATTTAGATTACATAAAACTGGTAAGTTTGAATAAGAAATGTGGGAATTCTAAAGATGAAACCTATAGTCCCTAAAAATAATTTTAAAAGTTATAGCAAGGTTCAAAAGGAGCTCAAATATAGTGGAAGGTAGAATTGTTTAATTGAAATATGGATTCAAGGAAATCATCTGAGTAAACACAGAAAGGAAAAACTAAATTTAAATATAAAAGAGAAGGCAAGAGCCATGGAGAAGTGATAGTTTAATTTAGATAATCATAGTACAATAAAGGAAGACTCTAGAATATAGGCAAAAGCAAGATTCAAAGAATTCACGGCTGACAATAGTCCCTGATTGAAGAAAAACATGAGCTCTCAGAGTGACAACAGAGTCCTGCACAAGATAAATAACAACAAACTGTATCTTATTAATGCCACAGTAAAGTTGCTGAGCATCTAAGAAAAAGAAAATTTGAAAAGATACCAAAGCATTGACAATCAAATTTATTGCAGACATCCTCACAGCATAGATGTAAAAGGACCATAGAGGGAAATCTTCACATTGCTAAGAGACAAGAACTGTCCACCTTGGACTCTCTACTTACCCAAACTGTGGTTCCACAAAGTGAGGGAAACAGAGACACTTTTGGCACACAGAGATCAAATGTACGGGCTTCCGCTTTCCCTCAGGACTATGAAAGGACTATACCTCAAAAGGAAGGTGCCCCAAGGAAGGTGATGGGTGCAGCCAATAGTGACCTGAGGGAAATAAAAGACTGGAAGCAAATAAACCATAGACTTAAGTAGGTTTTAAAAGAGGGAGGGTTGGGGGAAAGCTGGGAGAAAGGAATTGATACAAATAAAAACTGAATATATATGAGATAGAAAACAAGAAATAGTGCAAGGGATAGGTAAAGCAAACATTTTAAAACTACAAATAAAAGTAAAAGCAATATATAACCATATTTAAACTTAAAGCAAAAGAGAAGAAAAGGTGAAAGAGAAGCACCAAGAAGATGAGAACATACACTCGTAGAAGCAATTGGGATGCTAACTAGACAAACATTTGTCATTAAGAAAGCTACAACAACAGATGAGTGGATAAAGAAAATATTATATATATATATATATATATATATATATATATATATATATATATATATATATAATGTATATGTATATGTATATGTATATAATGGAATATTACTCAGCCATAAAGGAGAATGAAATGATGGCATTTGCTGGTAAATGGATGACCCTGGAAACTATTATGCTAAGTGAAATAAGCCAATCCCCAAAAACCAAAGGCTGAATATTCTTTCTGATATGTGGATGCTGACCCACAATGAGGGGGTAGATAGAAGTTTATTGGATTAGATAAAGGGGAAAGAAGGGAAGGGAGGGAGGATGGGAACAGGAAAAACAAATATTATCTTCCTATGTTAATATATGAATCCATGACCGTGAAACTCCACATAATGTACAACCCCAAGAATGGGAAACTATATCCCATGTATGTATAATATGTCAAAGTTCATTCTATTGTCATGTATATCTAAAAAGAAAAAATGAATTAAAAAAAGGCACAACTGAGACTGTACGTGATCTTTGAAGAACACATTATTCTTAAATGCTTTGTCTTTTGCAGGTCAAATGAAAGGACTTAAAACTTTTAAGAAACTAACATACATTAATATAAGACCCAATAAATAGCTTTAAAATGGAAGCCAGAGAATGATTACACGTATGAACGTCAATTCAAGGAATTGTAAGTAAGAGGTTTCTAAATACAGAGGTCTTTCAAAATCATCATGCATCATAGTAGATAGGCTTTATTCCAGAAGGGTTAGCTTGCTGTTAGGATATCTATTAATTCATTAAATCAATAGACCAGAAAGGAAACAACACAAAATTTTCACAACAGATGCTCTATCTGTTCAATCCCCAGCTGAAAATATTTAGCATCTACCATGACTAAAAAAAAAATTTTTTTAAACTGCAAATAGGGGGGAAACCTTCCTTCAGCTGATGAAGAATACAGATAACAGAAGCAATAACTCAAAGCCCACAGAGGCATTTTTATTAAAATCAAGAATAAGATCCAAAGGCCTACTATCTCCAGTATTTTTGAACATCTTTGTGAAGTCAAGGCAATAAAATAAATAGGAAACAAATAGAAATAAACCGATCATAAGGGAAGGTGCAGAATAGCCATAATTTATAGGTTATATGGACTTGTACAAAGAATTAATGCGATCGCCCTGAATTCATAATGTTTATTTATTTTGTAACAGACCCAGTTTGTATCTTTTAATTGATACATAAAAATGTAAAAATTTCACCTATTAATAGGTCACCATGTGCTGCTCCATTCAGGGATCTGCTGTGTAAGGTTTAAATCAGGTCAGGCATATTTACCTTCGAAAATGTTTATCATTTCTTTATGGTGATTGCTTTCACAATCTTTTCTTCTAGTTTACTAAATGTACAGGACAGGGCTGAGAATGTAGCTCTGTGGTAGACACTTGCTCATCACACACAGGCCCTGAGTTCAATCCCCAGGTATGAAAATAAAAAGTACATTTTAAACTAATATGTGTATATAATGTAACAAGTACCAAAATATGCATTAACTTTTGTTCTATACTATAAATTGTCAGTAGAAAATATATTGGAAAATGATCTTAAAAGAGTGGAAATAAAAAATTGCCTCGGGGAAATATTGATAAGGAATATTTGGAATAAATATGGGAGCAGGGTACTGAATTGAGTACTTCTCCAAAGATATATGAAGGACTTCTTAAAGCAGTAAGGGAAGACTGATACTATAAAAGATAATCTCTGTCGAGTTAAAGTACAATTTTTAAATTTTTTATTTGTTCTTTCTAGATATACATGACAATAGAGTGTATTCTGAGATATTATACAGACATAGAATAAGTATAACTTGTTCCAATTAGGATCCCATTATTGTGGTTGTACATGATGTCATGTAATCATAAGGATAGGAAAGTCATGTCTGATTCCTTCTGTCATTAAAGTAAAAATTTACCACAACTCTAAATGAAAATTCCTATGAGATTTTTGGGAAGGAGAGGTGGGTGGAATCAATAACATGTTTTTTAAAATAGTACATAAAAAAAAATCGGTGCTAGTCGTTAATAGCACTTTTGGTGTAATACTCGATTATCTGACATAATCCTTACAAAACATTAAGTCTGAATTCAATCTCAGAAAGGTTCCCCAGCTGAGTGGAATTGGGACTCTGTCAACAAAGTTCTGAAAATCTTAGCCCATAGACTGAGCTTTTTAATAACCATGCTATATATTGCAAGAGCAACAGCCATTTAAATATCTTGCATTAAGAATCATGTCTAGAGCCTAGAGGAAGAAGCAGTTTCCACTAAATGGTGTTACTCACATTCCATTTCAGGTCTATTCAAAAAGGGATACTCAAAATCTTTCTTTACCTACACTTAAAATAGTAGTCTAAAGCAAGCTGTTCAAGATACATGGTTAAGGGGGGAAAAAAGTACATTCCAAAGCAGAACGATCCACTTTTACATAAAAATATCCTTGTAAGTTTATACATATCCTTCTATATGTTATATTATATAGGTTATATGTATTAGATATATACAACATACAAATGTTTTTATCCTTTTTATCATATTTATACATGAAAAATATATAAATAGGAGAACTTCCATATCCTGAAACATTAATTGTGGCTAATGTAGAATAATTCTATTCTCTTTGTTTGTGTTTCCTATAGTCATTTCTTTTCAAAGTTGTAACATTTTAAAAAGAACAGCTCTTTCTATGCTTAAAAACGCAGTAAGCTAAATTTGTTTTCCCAACTTACATACATAATGAAAAATCAAGGCACTTTCCTTCTCTGCAGCATGAAAAATACTGCTAGTATTAATAAAGTTATTTAGGCAATTTTATTTGTGAAAACTGTCAAATCCAATTACCTTGATCTTTAAACAATCACACAAGTGCAAGGTGAAAATAAACAATGATTTGAGTATGGTAATCAGGTGAAATTATACCGTGCGTTTATTTCAGAAATGGGTCTTGTCACCCTCCAAGGCTGCAATAACAAATCCTGGTATTTTGTGCAAACCTCAAAATGTGGTCCTGTTTGGCCAGGGTTTCCTAGTCCCTCTGTTTCTCCTTTTGCCTACTGGCTGACTGGTGCACTAGGGACCCTGACAAGCTCCACTAATGCACAGAATTCCTTCCACAGTCAGGTTCTGCTTGGTTGTTTGAAAATGCCCAGTGATTCTTGTTCCCACCGTGCAACTCTCCATGTTAACACGCATCTTAGCAAGACCTTAAATACTGACTTCCACACAGCCGCACTTCAGCGACACGCTCCTATTTCCTTTTTTTTTGTTTGTTTGTTAGCTATAAAACTGAACAAATGGGACCAAGGGACTTTGGCAGAGTTCCAAATCAGAGTGAAACGCATCCCGAATTGGCCCTTTGCCCAAAGGTATAATTTTCAGCTGTGAGTCGCCCTTAATTTTGAAAATCATCTTTGTAGCTTTAGATTTTTCAGAAGCACAGAAGCATTGTGTCTGTTCTCCAGGCAATGGGCACTCAAAAATAGAAACACACAATGTCTTGCTCTCTCTTTACAACAGCTCCGAGTACTTCAGCCAGAGGATTCAACGTATTCAGAAAATGAACGTGTAAATGATATAAATACATTGTGCTTCCTGACCACCAAATTCTCAATTGTGTGCAGATTTATTTACATCGTTTGAACTGGAAACACATCCTTCTTTCCAGTTTGATACCTGAGATGTTTTAAACTACATTTCTCTGCCTTTATGAATAGTTAAAGTACTTCACGTCAGTTTCAATTATGTTGGTGTGAATAAGAAATTATTCTGTGATTAAGGATAACAACTGACAATATACATATTTGGTAAACACGAGTGCCAGTGTATATAGAATGTCACCAATATGATAATGATGGTATTGTAGCATGGGCACTTTCCAAACCCCAAGTTGATTTTTTTTTTTTTATTGTTCTAGGAATATGTCTTCCATGTCTTAGACTCCTTCAGGTACATGAATTTGGTCCTAATCAACTAACATCATCTCTTCTTTGAAAAAAAATACTAGATGTAAGAACTTGAGGAATTTTTATGATTGTCATATGACTTTTCATATTTATCAGGAGTAAGATGGGCTATTTTTCTTTTTTTACCAAGTTTATCTCATATCTTACAATCCATCCAAAAATAATCTGAATTCTGTCAACTAATCTTATGTAATTTTACCACCCCACCCCCCCAATTTAAGAACAAATGTAGATAAATAAAAACCATAACATAACCTTTCGAATTATTAGTTGTGAGACAAATACATATCTGGATGTTTGGAATCAGACGTACCTATTCTGATGCTAAGGTGAAGGAATTAACTCCATTTAGAAGACATCAATATCTGCCAACAATATGAAACTCACTCGCAGTGTGAACCATGACATAGACTCTCTGAGCCTTAATTTCCATATCAAAAATATAGAAAAGTCTTTTTTTGGCAGGATCATTGTGGCAAGTGATAAGATAATATATAACCAGGTCTAGCACAGGCCCAATGAAATTCAAGAGTTTAATTATTTTTACTTTTTTTTATAAAGGGAATATAAATTTATCCCAGAATTTGGGGAAAAAATAAAAGTAGGAAGTCATCACCACTGTCACACCATCTGATATTTTTTTCTGGCCCTTTTCCTATGCCGGTTTTTGTAGTTGCGGTGTGGCACAACAGTAACTTTTAAATTTGCCTCAATTCAATCTACCTTATATCACCGTCATTTTCTCATGTTATTGCATGCTCTAAGTAAACTTCTATTTGGTGTCTTTTACCAAATTTATCTCATATCTTACAATCCAGCTTAAGGACAAAAGTAATCTGAATTCTGTTAACTAATCTGATGTAATTATAACACCTGTCCCCCAATTTGAACCGTTTCCCTATTGCTGAATGGGTTGTTTCCTGTTATGTGCAGTAGATGGTGCCATGATAAACACCTTGATCTCTAACTTTTGTAGTTAAGATACTTCCCTCAGAATACATCCTTTTTGTCCCATCTGTTCTTTGTTCCTCATTTCTACCTTTTCTACCTGCTTTTGGATTAATGATTTTTTACTTTTTCTTTTATTGGCTCATTTTTTTATAACTTTTTAATTTGTTCTAGTGGATGCTCTGGTGTTCACAGTATGAATCTTTGTCATGGTCTACCTCCAAGTAACTTTTTACTTCACATAGAGCATCAAAACTTTATGATAGTGTACATTCATCTCTCTCGCCAAGCCTGGATGCTGTATTTGTCACCATCTATGAATGTCAGAAACACCACAATACATTGTTTTTATGTCAGTTTTAAATTGCCACAGTCTGGCTGGGCACAAATGCCGCAGTCTGGCTGGGCACACAATCACGAGCCACCACACAGCTTGTAGATTCAAACAGCAACTCTTTATTCCCGAACTCACACCAGCCTTCTACAATCACGTTCTGGGGAAATCCACGTTCTCTGCCCAAATCCACGTTCTCTGCCCAAATCCACCTCCACTGGGCTTCTATCTCCAAAATATACTGTCTGAATCCCGTGAGAACTCAAGGGGAACTCAGGCAGCAGGATACGCCCTATTCCCAGCAGGAATAATCTTAAACCTTAAACCTGGAACCTAAACCGGGAACGCCCTAATCCGCCTTGGTCCTTGAGCAAGGTCACCTACATTCAATGTCACTGCAACATGGGGTACGCTGGCAAGGAAATTGTCATACCTACTTGGCTAATGGCTCCCAGCATTAAATGATAGCTTTTAACTAAAGATATTTAAAAATGACCTTCCCCCAATCTTTTATACTTAGTCATATATGATTTCTGATTCTCTTTATTACTTTGTGTAGATCAGATTTCCATCTGCCTCAAAAACTTCCTTGTACATTTCTTGTAGGGTAGATATGCTGGTGATTAATCCTTCAATATTTGTATGTCTGCAAAAGTCTCTGTTTTTTTTTAAAGAGAGAGAGAGAGAGAGAGAGAGAGTTTTTAAATATTTATTTTTTTAGTTCTCGGCGGACATAACATCTTTGTTTGTATGTGGTGCTGAGGATCGAACCTGGGCCACATGCATGCCAGGCAAGTGCGCTACCGCTTGAGCCACATCCCCAGCCCAAAAGTCTATATTTTTTTATAAGTTTTTTTTTTCATTTTTTTCCTTGCTGGGTGTAGAAGTCCAGGCTTTTCTTTTCCTTTTCTTTTTCTTTCTTTCCTTTTTTTTCTTTCTTTCATTGTTGTTAAATATGTCACTCCACTGACTTCAACTTGCATTATTTCTGACAAGAAGTTTGTTGTCATTCTCATCTTTGTTTCTCCAAACACTGTGAATTTCTTCCTCTGGCTGCAGTTTGGATTTCTCTTTAAACTGGTTTACTGGTTTCAAGCAATTTGAATATAATGCTACTTGATATAATTTTCTTCAGATTTCTTGTGCCTGGAGTTCATTGAGCTTGGATCTATGGGTCTGTAGTCATCAAATTTAGAAAAATTTCAACTCTCTCTCTCTTTGAGTCTTTTTTTCTAATCCCCTATCCTGTCCTCTGGATACCAAGTTACATGCACTTTAGGCTGTTTGAAATTGTCCCATATTCATTGATTCTCTGTTTCTTTTAGTCTTTTTATCTTTGTTTCATTTTGGATCATCTCTATCACTGTGTCTTCATATTCACTAATCTTTTATGTTGTCTGAATTTCTGTTAATCTCGTCCAATATACTTTCATCTCAGACATTGTAGGACTCATCCCAAGAAGTTCTACTTGGGACTTTATATCTTGCTTGTCTGTAGTTATCAGGCTCAATCTTTCTTCTATAATGGATTGTAGTTATGATGGTTATTTTAATGTTTATTTTCTACTCCTGTCACCAGTATCATTTCAGAGTCTATTTCTGTTGATTAATTTTCTCATCACCATGAGTCATATTTTCCTCCTTCTTTGCATGTCTAGTGATTTTTTATTGGATGCCAGATATTGTGACTTTTATCTTAGTGGGTATTGGACATTTTTGTGTTCCTTTAAATATTTTTGAACTTTGTTTTAGGATGCAGTTTAACTACTTGGAAACCATTGTATCATTTCAAGTCTTTATTTTAAGCTTTATCAGGGGGAACTACACCAGCATTTAGGATGGGTCTATTTTTCCTTCTCTACTAAGGCAAACTCCTTCTGGATGTAATGTCTCAAACTTTATGTGGTTTACCATTGTGGCTGGTGGGATCATAAGTTTACCCAATCCCTGCATTATTTTTATCTCTTTTTTTGTGGGGCAACTGTTTAATAATTCAGCACCTATTATGTAAAAGCAACATACTATGTGTTTAATACACATGGTTTCTACTAAAACTGATGTCAGCAATATTGTATATCTATTGTGTTGATGAACTGAGATTTCAGAGAGCATGTGACTTGCCTACTATCACACAGCAAGGAAATAGTAGTGCTGGGATTCAAAAATCTCCATTACTTTTAAATTTTGTCATCATTTTAGAAACTGGAAAGTCTCTTTATGAAGTTAGCTGTAATTGTATTTAACTGTATAGCTCACCTCATTTGTTTCCTCTCTCTCAAGAATCACTATCATGTGTTGTCTGTTTTCCAATATTTAGGACCTTTTATTACTGGATCTTGACCAGATAGTTACTTGTTTCAGGTGCATATGAGGGCCAGGGGCAGGAGTCAATTCTGGTTCCTTTTGTTCCATCTGGATAGAAATTAAAATCTTCCCAGACCTGGTTCCTAAGAATTATAAAATCTTTAGAGGCAAATATATTCATCAATAATTCTATGTATCAAATCAAGAGCATAAAAGAGAAATAACAAAATTTGTTTTCCCCAGTTTATTTGGCCACAGAATTAAGTCTCAGATCTATTAATGACTATTCACAAATGTATTCTGAACATCCGCACTAGACTTAGAAATGAAGCTCTGTGATGTGTTATGTGTTACATTTTTCATTCTGAGTTTGTCTTTTAATTTTTGTGTTCCTTAGTATTTCATCCAAATCATTCATTTCATAGAAAAGTAAATCAATACTACCAATCTTTTGCCTAGCACAGTACCTGGAACTCAGTAGATACTTAATAAGTAATAGTGGGAGGAAAGATAAATAAATACAGTTCTAAACATATGAATAATACAACTACCTATAGGATGAGGGCAGTATCACCAGGTTTACACATCTATACATAGATAGAATTCTGTGTGATAGAATTCTAGTACAAGAAAGCCTAAATACTTTGATTGATATTGCTTGGTAGTTTTGACTCAATCTAATATTCATTTTACTGAAAGAGGGAAATATCTTGGAAAAAATAGTTGGAAATTAGTTGGAAAAAATAAAACATGTTAAGTCATAAATTCTCAGTGAAGACACTGTAAAGAATGAGTTTGCTGCAAGACTTCTGAAGATTATATTCTTCAAACTAAGCTTCATATGAGCTCAGAACACAGTTAAGTTCAGACCAATGGATCAGACATAACAAATACTCAACTAGGTAGGCATCACTTCCTAAAGCCACAATTTTAGAACATGGACTCATTACCATGATATTAAAATGGACAAAGATCCTAAGCGAATGAATTAGGTAGTCACTAGTGAGGAGAAACACGGTATCACTGGCTCTGAAGGAGATGTAGAAAGGCTTAGGAAGCCAGGACAAGATGGCCAGTGAGGAGGTTGGGGTCAGGGCCAGAACAAAGGAGCATGGAGAGGGTCTTCTGATGAGGTCAACTTCCTGCTTGATGAAAGTGCTTGTGGACACAAGTGGGAACTCAATTGGACAGACACTTCCTTACTTGTGCTTCTAAGTGGGGGATCCAATAGAAAAACTAAAACAGACAGTGGACAGAGGGGGCATCAATCAATAATAGTGAGGACCATGTGGATAGGGGAGGAATTAAGGAAAGGAGGAAATTTCAGAGACCATAAAAAGAATAGTCCCCAACTCCCCCATTGGATTGTCAGCTCTGGGGCCCCTTCTCTCCTAAGAAGTCTGTCTCTGTTGCTTTTGCAATAAACCTGATGCTTGCTGAGTATCTCTGTGTCCTGATCTTCAATTCTTTGCTGAACGGAGACAATGAGCCCAACACCCCTAGATGATCACAGCTCTACTTTAGGAACATCCTGGAGATTAGTTGATGGAGTGGTGACGAGCAATGGGGAAAAGACAGGCGCATGAGGACAGTCCTCATATTGCAGGAAAGCGCGATTGTGATGGGCAGGGCAGCCAGGAGCTTCTCAGTTCTGCAATTTGTTTTGTTTATCCAGATATCAATGCCATGAGTTCAGATCACCTCCTTGGTTCTTAAGACCAGGAGATGCCAAACTCACTCACCTGGTGTGGTAGATTTTAAGGCTTAGATTGAGGGTCTGGAGACAGCGGCAGCTTGCTGTGTTGATGGTCAGTGTTTCTCATTCTGCTATCAAGGTCTGTGAATCTCACAACAGCCGGGAGAGAGCAAGAACAGAGCTAAGAAATCCTTATACAGAGAATGTAATTATAAATGCTAAAAATAATTATATTGTGACAAGCCTACAATTGATTAATTTTAGCATAGACTGAATATTTTGCTGTTTAATTAGTGTAATGGATACCATTGATATTTGTGCTACTTTAAATATCAGGCCAAAAGAACATATATTGATAAGATAAATACAGAATTCTAGTAGGAAAAACAGAACGACCCAGAGGTAAATTCCTTCAATCAAACAGTTCTATATAACTATCTTTACATGACAGTAGAGGACAGAGAGATCTTTATATACTTCAATTAAATGAGAAGATGCTATTTTTATAAGCCAAATAGCAGGAACATCATTTCTTAACATATGGGAATCTAATCCACACGATAATTGCCCATGTTAGTTTACTGCTTCAAAACTTGATATGTCTGACAAAAGACTCTACTCACCATTGTATGGCTAAGTCATCATGAGAACCATTATTTGTTTCTCATTCTCAATAAATTGCTAAAAATTTACCAACAATTTTTAAAAATTCAGTTCACTAACATCTTACAGATACGTCTATAGCATCTGATATTCAACCTCACACAGTGGGCAGAATGCTTTCCCTTGTTGGTGAAGCCCCCAAATTTTTCATACATATTTGTCTTTTTAAAAGTTGCCCAAACTGGTTACTTTTTATGTGTCATAATATCTAATAAAATATATGTTAAATATACCTACAATTGATTGGATCAGGGAACCATCCAAACAAAACCCATATAATCTTATAACCTCATATTAAAGGGGTAAATCAGCTTTGACTTGGCTTGCAATAAAATTCTGTGAAGTACTGAATGGTATAAACTCATTCCTTCAGATCTTCTTTTTTAGTTAGTTTTTTTTTTTTTTTTGAAGTGCTGGGAATCAAACTCAGGGCCTCACACATGCTAGGTCCACCCTCAGATCTTATATATAAACAAAGCATAAACACCCAGGAATTTGAAAGAAATTAAAGCATCCTGATAAACCTAAGAAACTCTAAAATATATTTCCGGGTCTCTGTGATAGAGTTTTCTATCTCACTTTGAATTATATAGGTCTAATTGCTGAAACCCAAGCTACTTCATATTCTTGGTTATTCTTAAATAATTCCCCATTATTAAAGATAATCCAATTATATCTTCTAAAACCTTAAGAGTATGGGAAAAATCCTAACCTAATCAATATACCTGTTCACCTCTTGGTATACTTAATATAGCAAACTTTGTGTAGGTTTCTTAAGCAAGATATAACCATCTATAATTTCAAGTGAATATTGAATGCATATAGGACATAAAAGGGAACTTCTTGATCACCGTGAAGATAATTTATCAAGAACCAAGAGCAATAATTATAATAGCAGAAAAATAATTAAGGTATTTCCCATTAGATTAAAAAACTATGAGATGCTCATTGTTTTAAACATTCTGAGAGGTTTAAGCAAATGTCATAATAGAAGAAAGCAAAATGAGCTTTGGAACAGAAGAGGAATGATTGCTAACTACAGATATGATTGTATGATTACATACCTGTAAAATACAAGGGTAACTGTTTTAAAGCTACTAATAAAGCTAACAGAATTTGTTAAATTGTTGGAGTAACAAAAACACTTGATAATGAATAGTTTTCCCATCTGCTATTGATAGCAGAAAAAATAAAATGAAAAAATATGAGCTGATTTATAATGGCTACAGAAACTGCAAGGTACTCAAATAAATTGAGTAAGAAAAATAAAATATACATAGAAAAAATAGAGTAGAGCCATATCATATACCCATTTATCACATACATTAAGTTATATTTATTCCTGTGCTGCATGTTTCTGATATATAGACATATTTATCAGATATCTATTTATCTAAATGTCATGACATATATCTCCTATTACTCTGTGAACATTTCTCCACTTTCTAACTTTTCTCTTGGCTCCTCCTAGTATCATGATATATACGATAGAGATACATCAGAAAAAGATACATATACACACACACAGACATAAACACACACACACACACACACACACACACACACACACACAGAGTTTATTTTCATGCTATAGAATTCCCAAATACAGGTCAATTCCTTCACTGGGTGTTCAACAACAACAAACACAGCAATTTACCACAAGATTGAGATCCTAATTAGAATAAGAAGTACTCCATATTTGTATAAATATGTCAAAATATACTCTACTGTCATGTATAACTAAAAAGAACAAATAAAAAAAAAGGGGGGAAAATCCCAGCAATCTGTTTTAGTACTCTAGAAGAAACCGACTGTGTGGATTTCTTAAAAGATTTTACATCTGTATGCTGTTCTTCAGGGACACTTTAAAGAATTTTCAAGGATAATTTTGACGATAAGCAATTGTCACCTCAAATGCTGGTTTTGGAAACGAACTCCTGGGTGAGATGAGAGTCTACTATGGTAGGCAATTTTTCTATAAAAAACATAAGGTAAGACAAGGAAGTCTTGAGGTTATAATATTATTAACCATTTGGTCCTTTAATATTAAAATAAAATGTGCAGTATATTCAATAGAAGCAGAAAATCTCCAAGCTGCTCTCTCCTGCACTCATTACTGGAGGCATCCTAAGGCAGAAGGCTTGGAACTGCCAGACATCTGCCTTTCCTTACTGCTTTTCTTCCTGGCTAATTGAGTTACAGACTCTCCATTATTAAGGGAAATGTGGCTGACAGCAGACTGCAGGACTATTTCAGCCCCCTGGATGAAGGCTTGGTGGTCAAGGTGAGGAGTGCCAGTTTCCTCCCTGAATGGTGTGCACATGCATATGGGTGCAGTGAGACCTGCATCCTGCTGCTGCTTGTGTGCTTTAGTGTGTGAGTGATGGAAAAGATCATGTAAGGTGCAGAAGTTCATGAGGATGGGATAAAACTAGAGACTGCCCAAGACAAAGGTTAGAGTTCTCCTGGGACCATGCTCCATCACCACCCCTACTGTGGGATGCTCATGTATTGTCCTGGAAGAGAATGCTACTTGGCTCCCTCTGTCCATCCTCCACTTTAAGCATAACTAAAGCCCCCCAAGTTGGTGAGCCAACTAAATGGTATGCACATATTCTGGGAGCTGCCATTTCAGGGGAAAGTGCATTGTGCCTGGCCATACCAGAAAAAAAAAATGCAATGCAAATATTTTCTTTCCTGCATGAATGTAGACAGATAATGCAATTGCAATCAGAATCCTAACTGTCCTTTCTGTTTGCTTGTCTTTGGGACTGAACAGGCTGATTCTAAATATGATAGTGAATTTTAAAAAGAAAACAGTGGAACTAGTATTCACCCTATCAGCTATATGTAAACACTTAAATGCTATAATAAACCTAAGATACTAAAGTAGCAATAGCAAATAAGTAGTGAAGCTATAGAGTAAAAGCCTCCTTGCAATCATTCAATAGCAAATAACTTCATGGGCACATATTCTGTATCAAATGCTATGTTAGTCCTTGGTTAAAAATCTGAATAATAGTCATGGCCCTCAAAGAGCCTATACTATATGGTGGGTAAACCATAGTCAGAATATTTACAAAGCATCAGAAATGTCATGGAGGAAGGACAAAACATGCTCTGAGACACAATAGGTTGACAGATCAAAATGTGGACCCAAGAGAAGCCTCCCCAAGACACAGCCCCAAAGGATCACTGGCTAGGGTTGCCAGGCTAAGGAGGGACATGGCAGGAGGCCTTGGTCCAGTGGAGGGAAGTGCCCCCCATGGGAGCTGTTTGGTGCATTTGTTGTTTCCATTTCTTTTCATGTGTGTTTTTTTTTAGAGGGTAGGCAAAGTTTTTTTGCTTTATTTATTTCCTCAGAAAGTTTTGACATAGGACTTAAATGAAAGTGAGGAAAATGGGTATTCTTGAGGGCAAAATTTACAGAGGTATCCAAAACTCAGTAGTCAAGATAAATCCTATCTTTATGAAATATAAAAACAAAAATTAATGCCAAAAAAATCCACAATGACCAATCTAACAAAATTTGAAGTCAACACAGGAGTCTAGTTGTTGATTACATACCCTGCCTCACTTATAACCCTGGTTCCAATAAAACTGTATTTACAAAACTCCCAGCTTACCCTGGGACTATAGTTTACTGAACTGATTTTAGTTTTGTGGAAAATATATCAGAATCTGACTTTCTTTGTGAACAACCAGAGTTTAATAATATTTGTAACATTATCTTTTGAAAAAAATTTTAAAATATGCTTTTATTTACCTTTGGCCCACAGTCTTCCTAATTATTTACATTCCAAATTTTAGTTTCAGTATTGCTATTCTTTACATTTCTCCTCCAAAATTCATGTGTTGGGACATTATTCCCCAATGCAGCAGTGTTGGAGGTGGGATCCAGGGGGAGGAGTTTGGATCACAGAGGCAATCCTATGAATGGCCAATGCTTTCTTCATGGGTTAACCATCCTGCAAGTTCAGCCTCCTTTTATCTCTTCCATACTCACCCACATGCTGTTTTACCTTCCTTCATGAAATGAACCATCATGAATCCCTCATCAGAAGGTGAGTAGATACTGCCACTCAGTCTTGGACTTCCTAGCCTCCAGAACCATTATCCAAAATAAAACTGTTTTCTTCATAAGTTATCCAATCTCAGGTATTCTGTTATCACAATAGAAAACAGACTAAAATAAATGTACTTTTACTTAGCATCTTTTACTTTAAGGCTTCTTAATTATCATCAACAGCATTAACTTCACAACTCCATTAACAACAATTATTTTGACTAAATTATTTGTTTTACTGGTTATGTTGCTCACTGTTGTATCTTCACTCTCCTTTTCTTAAGCTCTGTGTTCAGTGTATTTCATTGTTTACTTAACTGATCAACTAAATGATTTTCCCTAGTGCTTTTTATTAAAAAAAAAAAAAAAAACTTACATAGGTGGTACATTTCTAGTCTTCGAATGTCCAGAAATGTCATACTTCCCCCCTACTGTATAAATGGTTAGTTTGAGCACAGAAACCTTAGATATAATTCATGTTTCCTTATTACTCTGTGAACATTTTCCAGTACTGAGTGCAAAGCTCTTCTGGTTCACGTGTCTTTTATCCTTAGAATTTGAAAATGTCATTATGATATAACTAAAATGTGGTTTCAATATTCCTGTCCCGGATCTTTTAGACCTGATGACTCAATTTTTTTTCCCCCTCATCTTTCTTATGATTTTTGGTTTTGTTTTTCTCTCTCCACTCAAATTGAGCCTTCAGGAACTCCAGTTATAGGGAGGGTACCAGCATGGGGTGGTAGAGTTGGAGATCTCTGATCCCCTAAGACACCTGTGCTTTCTTACCTTGACTCCTCCCAGCAGGTCAGTCACCTGACCCAGGCGGGACCAATCACAATCATTCACCAGGACTTTCTTTTTTAACTAGAATTAAGGGAAGCAAGTCAGTCTTTCTGAGAAAAGGAAGAAGAGAGCAGTTAAGTTTTTGGCTTGTATCTGACTATGCTTTCTACCATGCCAAGTAGCCCCATCTGCAGTGAGAAAGAATGAAAGTGCACAGGGAAAGAAAACAAGATGGTAGGATTTAAAACTCTGCTCCCTGATGTTCCACTTTTAAGTCACGGAGAGGGTCCAATTTTCATTTTAAATGACTAAATTGGCATCAAAATGGTGAGACCAAGAGAAAGGAAGCAGGGGAACTAGTCAAGAGAATATTCTAATATTCCCTAAGAATGCTGTTTGAGGCTTTAACTATGGGCATGAGTTGAAAACATCTAGTTGCTAGACCTCATAGATCCGATGTGAGGATGGATAGACCAGTTTGGAGGCAGGGCCCAGCAAGCTCTCAGGTCATTCTGATATACATCAACATTGAAGAAACTATGTTACGAGATATCTAGACAGATATATTACATTGATAGGTAAATATGGATCTGAAGTTGAGGAAAAAATGGAAATATAGTTTTCATGATTTGCCTCATGAAAAATGTGAAGTGATTCTTGAAGCTGTGAGCATCAACAAACTCCTTCATGGACATTATGGGTAGTAAAAAGGAAGGGCCAAGGTATGCAATCCACCAAGGCATCTGTCAGTGGATGGATAGATAAGGAAAATGTGGCATACATACACCAGGGACTACAATGCAGCTATAAAAAGAAACTTTGTCATTTGGGCAACATGGATAGAAGTTAGGCTAACTAACACAAGGTAGGCACAGAAAGAGAAGCCCTGGGTGTTCTCACTCATATTTGGAAGCTAAAAAGGTTGATGTCATAGACATAGAGAGTAGATTTGTTGTCACTAGAGGGCAGAAAGAGTAAGCGGGTAGGAAATAGAAGGAGGTTGGTTAAAGAGTACTGTCTTAGCTTTTTCATTGCTGTGACCAAAAAACTTCACAAGAACAATTTTAGAAGAGGGAAAGTTTAATTGGGGTTCGTGGTTTCAGCTGTCTCAGTCCACAGATATCCACAGCTCTGGGCCTGAGGTGAGATAGAACATCATGGTGGAGGAGGAAAGCAATTTAGGACATGTCAATCAGGAAGAAGAGAGTTCTGCTCACAGAGGCAAAATGGAATCCCGAAAGGCACACCCTTAGTGACAAACATTCTCCAGCCACACCCGTACTGCCTATGACTACCACCCACTTAATCCATATCAATGAATTAGTCCAGTGATTAAATTACAACTCTCCTAATCTAATTGTTTCACCCTTCACTGTTCATGCCTAAACTTTGGGGGATATCTCACATCCAACCACAACAAGCACCAAAATACAGTTACATAGGAGGAATAAGCGCTAATATTCTACAGTACCATAGGGTGACATGGTTCACAATTTATTCTGTATTTTATAAAAAACTATTAAGAGTTCAAAGAGGAGTTTAAGAGAGGAAAACACTTACTACCCTGAATCAATCAATATATTGAATTACCACACTGTACCCTATAATAATGAGCAACTATTATGCCAATTAAAAAATTCTCCTGAAGAATAGAGAGTAAGAGTAGCTAATTAAAAAATAAACAGAGTGGCCCAGGGCGGGACAGAGCTTCCAATCACTCCTGCAAGGTAGGCGGGCCTGCGACCCACTGGCAGAAGAGGAGCAGCCGCCTGCTGAGAGGCTGAGCCGCCCCCTCCCCCTGTGCCGGCATAGTAGAGGGAACTGGGACCAAAGACAGAGCAGGCCCAGCGGCCTGCTGAGGGGCAGAGCCGCCCCCCACCCCCCTCGCCTGCCAGGTAGGGGAAGGGTGACCACCGACAGAAAAGGCCCAGTGGCCCGCAGCGGGACAGAGCTTCCAATCACTCCTGCAAGGTAGGCGGGCCTGCGACCCACCGGCAGAAGAGGAGCAGCCGCCTGCTGAGAGGCTGAGCCGCCCCCTCCCCCTGCGCCAGCATAGTAGAGGGAACTGGGACCAAAGACAGAGCAGGCCCAGCGGCCTGCTGAGGGGCAGAGCCGCCCCCCACCCCCCTCGCCTGCCAGGTAGGGGAAGGGTGACCACCGACAGAAAAGGCCCAGTGGCCCAGGGCGGGACAGAGCTTCCAATCACTCCTGCAAGGTAGGCGGGCCTGCGACCCACCGGCAGAAGAGGAGCAGCCGCCTGCTGAGAGGCTGAGCCGCCCCCTCCCCCTGCGCCAGCACAGTAGAGGGAACTGGGACCAAAGACAGAGCAGGCCCAGCGGCCTGCTGAGGGGCAGAGCCGCCCCCCACCCCCCTCGCCTGCCAGGTAGGGGAAGGGTGACCACCGACAGAAAAGGCCCAGTGGCCCAGGGCGGGACAGAGCTTCCAATCACTCCTGCAAGGTAGGCGGGCCTGCGACCCACCGGCAGAAGAGGAGCAGCCGCCTGCTGAGAGGCTGAGCCGCCCCCTCCCCCTGCGCCAGCACAGTAGAGGGAACTGGGACCAAAGACAGAGCAGGCCCAGCGGCCTGCTGAGGGGCAGAGCCGCCCCCCACCCCCCTCGCCTGCCAGGTAGGGGAAGGGTGACCACCGACAGAAAAGGCCCAGTGGCCCAGGGCGGGACAGAGCTTCCAATCACTCCTGCAAGGTAGGCGGGCCTGCGACCCACTGGCAGAAGAGGAGCAGCCGCCTGCTGAGAGGCTGAGCCGCCCCCTCCCCCTGCGCTGGCATAGTAGACGGAACTGGGACCAATCACAGAGCAGGCCCAGTGGCCTGCTGAGGGGCAGAGCCGCCCCCCACCCCCCTCGCCTGCCAGGTAGGGGAAGGGTGACCACCGACAGAAAAGGCCCAGTGGCCCGCGGCGGGACAGAGCTTCCAATCACTCCTGCAAGGTAGGCGGGCCTGCGACCCACTGGCAGAAGAGGAGCAGCCGCCTGCTGAGAGGCTGAGCCGCCCCCTCCCCCTGCGCCGGCATAGTAGAGGGAACTGGGACCAAACACAGAGCGGGCCCAGCGGCCTGCTGAGGGGCAGAGCCGCCCCCCACCCCCCTCGCCTGCCAGGTAGGGGAAGGGTGACCACAGACAGAAAAGGCCCAGTGGCCCGCGGCGGGACAGAGCTTCCAATCACTCCTGCAAGGTAGGCGGGCCTGCGACCCACCGGCAGAAGAGGAGCAGCCGCCTGCTGAGAGGCTGAGCTGCCCCCTCCCCCTGCGCTGGCATAGTAGAGGGAACTGGGACCAAACACAGAGCAGGCCCAGCGGCCTGCTGAGGGGCAGAGCCGCCCCCCACCCCCCTCGCCTGCCAGGTAGGGGAAGGGTGACCACCGACAGAAAAGGCCCAGTGGCCCGCGGCGGGACAGAGCTTCCAATCACTCCTGCAAGGTAGGCGGGCCTGCGACCCACCGGCAGAAGAGGAGCAGCGGCCTGCTGAGAGGCAGAGCCGCCCCCTCCCCCCCGCGCCTGCAAGGTAGTCGGAACTGAGACCACCATCAGAACAGGTCAGACCTGCAACTGAGAGACAGAACAGGCCCAGTGGCCTGAGGAAGGGTAGAGCCGCCCCCCCCCCACGCCTGCAAAGTAGGCTGACCTGCGACCCACTGGCAGTACAGCCCCAGAGGCCTGCAGAGGGGCAGTGCCGCTGCCTGCGCCTGCAAAGTAGGCAGAACGGCGACCACCGACAGAACAAGCCTAGCGGCCCGCAGAGGGACAGAGCCGCCGCCCGCGCCTGCAAGGACGGCGGACCTGCTACCGACTGGCAGAGCAGGCCCAGCGGCCTGCCGGCGTGGTAGGCACATTGCCCCAATTGGCGGAGGGGCAGAGCCGCCGCCCGTGCCTGCGAGGGAGACTTTGCAACTATACAAGACCAATATAAATATATAGGGGGAAAATTCAATAGCACAACAGTTTCACCAAGAAGAAAGGAACGCGAACAGTATGAAGAGACAAGGAAAGAAAGGACCACAAGCATTGCAGGTCAACTCAACTTTAGAAGAGGTAATAGCTGCAGCTGATGGAATGTCAGATAAAGAATTCAGGATATACATGCTTCAGATGATCTGGAGTCTCAAGGAAGACATCAGACAGCAAAATCAGACAATGAAAGATCACTTCAACAATGAATTACATAAACAAATCCAAGAAGCAAAAGATCAACTATACAGGGAAATAGAGGTTATAAAAAACAAACAAACAGAAATCCTAGAAATGCAGGAAGCAATAAGCCAACTTAAAAACTCAATTGAGAATACTACCAGCAGAGTAGAACACTTAGAAGACAGAACATCAGACAATGAAGATAAAGTATTTCAACTTGAAAAGAACATAGACAGCTCAGCAAGACTGTTAAGAAACCATGAGCAGAACATCCAAGAAATATGGGATAACATCAAGAGACCAAATTTAAGAGTCATTGGGATACAGGAAGGAACAGAGTTTCAAACCAAAGGAATGAGCAATCTATTCAATGAAATAATTCGAGAAAACTTCCCAGACTTGAAGAATGAGACAGAACCCCAAATCCTAGAAGCCTACAGGACGCCGAATGTGCAAAATCATAAGAGACCCACACCTAGACACATTATAATGAAGATGCCCAACATACAGAACAAGGAGAGAATTTTAAAAGCTACAAGAGAAAGGAAGCAGATCACATTTAGGGGTAAGCCAATCAGGATAACAGCTGATCTTTCAACACAGACTCTGAAAGCTAGAAGATCCTGGAATAACATATTTCAAACACTGAAAGAAAATGGGTTCCAACCAAGAATTGTGTTTCCAGCGAAATTAAGCTTCAGGATGGAAGATGAAATTAAAACCTTCCACGATAAACAAAAGTTAAAAGAATTTGCAGCTAGAAAACCATCTCTTCAAAACATCCTTGGCAAAACATTACAGGAAGAGGAAATGGAAAATAACAATGAAAACCAACAGTGGGAGGTAGGACACTAAAGGGGGGAAAACAATCAAAGTGGAAAACAAACCATGTTTAGTAACATAAATAAACAAATATGGCTGGAAGAACAACCCATATCTCAATAATAACCCTAAATGTTAATGGCTTAAACTCACCAATCAAGAGACACAGGCTAGTAGAATGGATCACAAAACAAGACCCAACAATATGCTGCCTACAGGAGACGCATTTGATAGGAAAAGACATACATAGGCTGAAGGTGAAAGGTTGGGAAAAATCATATCACTCATATGGACTTCGGAAACAAGCAGGAGTATCCATACTCATATCAAATAAAATAGATTTTAAGCCAAAGTTAATCAAAAGGGATAAAGAGGGACACTACATACTGCTCAAGGGAACCATACACCAACAAGACATAACAATCATAAATATATATGCCCCAAACAATGGTGCAGCTATGTTCATCAAACAAACTCTTCTCAAGTTCAAGAGTCTAATAGACCACCATACAATAATCATGGGAGACTTCAACACACCTCTCTCACCACTGGACAGATCTTCCAAACAAAAGTTGAATAAGGAAACCATAGAACTCAATAACACAATTAATAACCTAGACTTAATTGACATATATAGAATATACCACCCAACATCAAACAGTTACACTTTTTTCTCAGCAGCACATGGATCCTTCTCAAAAATAGATCATATATTATGTCACAGGGAAACTCTTAGACAATACAAAGGAGTAGAGATAATACCATGCATCCTATCTGATCATAATGGAATGGAACTGAAAATCAACGATAAAAGAAGGAAGGAAAAAGAATATATCACTTGGAGAATGAACAATAGGTTACTGAATGATCAATGGGTTATAGAAGACATCAAGGAGGAAATTAAAAAATTCTTAGAGATTAATGAAAACACAGACACAACATATCGGAATCTATGGGACACATTGAAAGCAGTTCTAAGAGGAAAATTCATTGCTTGGAGTTCATTCCTTAAAAAAAGAAAAAACCAACAAATAAATGATCTCATACTTCATCTCAAAATCCTAGAAAAAGAAGAGCAAAACAACAGCAAAAGAAGTAGAAGGCAAGAAATAATTAAAATCAGAGCTGAAATCAATGAAATCGAAACAAAAGAAACAATTGAAAAAATTGACAAAACTAAAAGTTGGTTCTTTGAAAAAATAAACAAAATCGACAGACCCTTAGCCATGCTAGCGAAGAGAAGAAGAGAGAGAACTCAAATCACTAACATACGGGATGAAAGAGGCAATATCACAACAGACACTTCAGAAATACAGAAGATAATCAAAAATTATTTTGAATCCTTATACTCCAATAAATTAGAAGATAGTGAAGGCATAGATAAATTTCTTAAGTCATATGATCTGCCCAGATTGAGTCAGGAGGATATAGACAACCTAAACAGACCAATATCAATTGAGGAAATAGAAGAAACCATCAAAGGACTACCAACTAAGAAAAGCCCAGGACCGGATGGGTATACAGCAGAGTTTTACAAAACCTTTAAAGAGGAACTAATACCAATACTTTTCAAGCTACTTCGGGAAATAGAAAAAGAGGGAGAACTTCCAAATTCATTCTACGAGGCCAACATCACCCTGATACCTAAACCAGACAAAGACACTTCAAAGAAAGAAAACTACAGACCAATATCTCTAATGAACCTAGATGCAAAAATCCTCAATAAAATTCTGGCGACTCGGATACAAAGGCACATCAAAAAAATTGTGCACCATGATCAAGTAGGATTCATCCCTGGGATGCAAGGCTGGTTCAATATAAGGAAATCAATAAATGTTATTCACCACATCAATAGACTTAAAAATAAGAACCATATGATCATCTCGATAGATGCGGAAAAAGCATTCGACAAAGTACAGCATCCCTTTATGTTCAAAACTCTAGAAAAACTAGGGATAACAGGAACATACCTCAATATTGTAAAAGCAATCTATGCTAAGCCTCAGGCTAGCATCATTCTGAATGGAGAAAAATTGAAGGCATTCCCTCTAAAATCTGGAACAAGACAGGGATGCCCTCTCTCACCACTTCTGTTCAACATAGTTCTCGAAACACTGGCCAGAGCAATTAGACAGACGAAAGAAATTAAAGGCATCAAAATAGGAAAAGAAGAACTTAAATTATCACTATTTGCAGATGACATGATTCTATACCTAGCAGACCCAAAAGGGTCTACAAAGAAACTATTAGAGCTAATAAATGAATTCAGCAAAGTGGCAGGATATAAAATCAACACGCATAAATCAAAGGCATTCCTGTATATCAGCGACAAATCCTCTGAAATGGAAATGAGGACAACCACTCCATTCACAATATCTTCAAAAAAAATAAAATACTTGGGAATCAACCTAACAAAAGAGGTGAAAGACTTATACAATGAAAACTACAGAACCCTAAAGAGAGAAATAGAAGAAGATCTTAGAAGATGGAAAAATATACCCTGTTCATGGATAGGCAGAACTAACATCATCAAAATGGCGATATTACCAAAAGTTCTCTATAGGTTTAATGCAATGCCAATCAAAATCCCAACGGCATTTCTTGTAGAAATAGAGAAAGCAATCATGAAATTCATATGGAAAAATAAAAGACCCAGAATAGCAAAAACAATGCTAAGCAGGAAGTGTGAATCAGGCGGTATAGCGATACCAGACTTCAAACTATATTACAGAGCAATAGTAACAAAAACAGCATGGTACTGGTACCAAAACAGGCGGGTGGACCAATGGTACAGAATAGAGGACACAGAAACCAATCCACAAAACTACAACTATCTTATATTTGATAAAGGGTCTAAAAGCATGCAATGGAGGAAGGATAGCATCTTCAACAAATGGTGCTGGGAAAACTGGAAATCCATATGCAACAAAATGAAACTGAATCCCTTTCTCTCGCCATGCACAAAAGTTAATTCAAAATGGATCAAGGAGCTTGATATCAAATCAGAGACGCGCCGTCTGATAGAAGAAAAAGTTGGCTACGATCTACAGTCGGTGGGGTCGGGCTCCAAATTCCTCAATAGGACGCCCATAGCACAAAAGTTAATAACTAGAATCAACAAATGGGACTTACTCAAACTAAAAAGTTTTTTCTCAGCAAAAGATACAATAAGAGAGGTAAATAGAGAGCCTACATCCTGGGAACAAATCTTTACTCCTCACACTTCAGATAGAGCCCTAATATCCAGAGTATACAAAGAGCTCAAAAAATTAGACAATAAGAGAACAAACAACCCAATCAACAAATGGGCCAAGGACCTGAACAGACACTTCTCAGAGGAGGACATACAGTCAATCAACAAGTACATGAAAAAATGCTCACCATCTCTAGCAGTCAGAGAAATGCAAATCAAAACCACCCTAAGATACCATCTCACTCCAGTTAGATTGGCAGCCATTATGAAGTCAAACAACAACAAGTGCTGGCGAGGATGTGGGGAAAAGGGTACACTTGTACATTGCTGGTGGGACTGCAAATTGGTGCAGCCAATTTGGAAAGCAGTATGGAGATTTCTTGGAAAGCTGGGAATGGAGCCACCATTTGACCCAGCTATTCCCCTTCTCGGTCTATTCCCTAAAGACCTAAAAAGAGCATGCTACAGGGACACTGCTACATCGATGTTCATAGCAGCACAATTCACAATAGCTAGACTGTGGAACCAACCTAGATGCCCTTCAATGGATGAATGGATAAAAAAAATGTGGCATTTATACACAATGGAGTATTACTCTGCATTAAAAAATGACAAAATCATAGAATTTACAGGGAAATGGATGGCATTAGAGCAGATTATGCTAAGTGAAGCTAGCCAATCCCTAAAAAACAAATGTCAAATGTCTTCTTTGATATAAGGAGAGTAGCTAAGAACAGAGTAGGGTCGAAGAGCATGAGAAGAAGATTAACATTAAACAGGGATGAGAGGTGGGAGGGAAAGGGAGAGAGAAGGGAAAATGCATGGAAATGGAAGGAGACCCTCAGAGGTATACAAAAGTACATACAAGAGGAAGTGAGGGGAAGGGGAAAAATAATACAAGGGGGACAAACGAATGTCAGTAAAGGGGGCAGAGAGAGAAGAGGGGAGGGGAGGGGAGGGGAGGGGAGGGGAGGGGGGATAGTAGAGGATAGGAAAGACAGCAGAATACAACAGACACTAGTATGGCAATATGTAAATCAATGGATGTGTAACTGATGTGATTCTGCAATCTGTATATGGGGTAAAAATGGGAGCTCATAACCCACTTGAATCAAATTGTGAAATATGATATATCAAGAACTATGTAATGTTTTGAACAGCCAACAATAAAAAATAAAAATAAAAATAAAAATAAAAAAAAAAAAAAAAAAAAATAAAAAATAAAAAAATAAAAAAATAAAAAATAAACAACCTGAAGCAAATGTGACATAAATGTCAACAATTGTTAGACCAAAATGATAGATTATTTTGTAACTGCTAGATTATCCTATGTTTATACACATTTGTGGTATCTCATGATAAGAATTATTTATAAATTAATTTTTTAAAAGAAGGGCCAGAAAAAGACCTGTGGAAAATAGCAATAGTTCATGTGGAAGTAGGGAAGGAAGTCCCTCCTGAGATGACTGCAAATCTGCCTGACTGTTATTCAGCTTTTGAAGGTGTTGGAGAGTAATGTTCACGTGGAAAGTTTCTGTGATGTATTTTAAGTGAGAGTCCACAGAAAGTAAGAGGGCTCAGAGCTGACAATCACATATGCATACATGAATTATTTTGGAAGTGTACAATTAAAACTAGATTTTTATTTTCTTTCTTTTGCTTTTCTGCGCTTTCTGTTTTTCCCAAATATGAACATGCCTTGCCTTTGTAAATAAAAGGAAGAAAAAAAACCCAATAGATTGCTTTTAAAAGCTAAAAAGATATCCTGCAATCACCAAACCAGATAAGACAGACATGCATAAAATGCAATTTTGAGATCTGAAAAGTACACATTGAGATGAAAAGCACAATTGTCAAATTGTCAACTGTAATAGAGCCAGAGAATTGGGCACTTTAGAAAATTGAAGCAGTACGTTGGAAGATGAGTTTTGTAAACTCTTTCAGAATGTGAAAGAAAAGAATAAGAAACAGAACTTAATGGGAGTAAAGATAAAATATGTAAATTACAGACCCCAGGGACTGCTATTTCGGAAATCCAAAGGTCAGCCCTGCATCTTCCCCCATTAATGGTGGAAATCAGACCTGGTAACCTCCTGCTTACACCTCTTCAATCGCTTCCTTTGGCACATCAGGTTAAGTACAAACCTTGGGACTGGCTAGAGAACCTCATCCCCTTTCCTCTCCAGTCCTGTATCTTCATCTTCTCAACAGACTGCTCCACTGGTATCTCCTGTTCTTTTAGGTTCAAGTTCATCTCAAGGCTGTTGAGAGCTCTGGTGCCTCCAACAGCAATGCTCTCAATTCTTTTCTTCCTTCAGGTTACAGATCAAATTAGACTTCCTCTGTGAAGAAACCCTCCCCATGCTACCCTTCTCTCATGGTCTGCGTTATACCGTGTGGTTGTCCTTGATTTGAACAGCTTTCACTACGGGGTGAACTTAGTGGGGGCAAGGCTTCATTCACTCCTGTTACGTCACATACAATATAGTCCCTAGCACACAGTAGGTGTGCGATAAATATTTGTTAATTAATGTTTATTACAGATATTCTCAGGCTTGCGTGTGTTTGTGGTTATTTTAAATCAAAGTTGGGAAATGGATTCCCCTACATCTACCTTCATGCCTCCATATTACACAGAGATTGCCAGATGCAAGTATTTAATTGCAGCTCCTCCTAGTATATAAACTAATTTCTAGAAGTAAGCTAACCAAATTTTAGAAGCTGTGTTGTCCATTTGGAGTTTCTGAGTGAGGTATCCAGATGGTCTGAAGAATGAAAATGGCTTCAAAACCTGCCTTGCATAATCTCAGTGAGTGGTTTATGCATGGCTAGACTCTAGTTCAATAAACGGCAGGGGCTATCTTTTAATTATGTTGTTTTCACTCTGTCATCTAAAACATTGCTGCATAAATTGTAGGTGTCTTATAAAGGCTTATTGATTTAATTATAAGTTAATAGATGTGTTTTCCTGCAGAATCATAGCTGAGCATTTCCCAAGTTTTATTGATCATTTCTTGTCATCAAATGGACCTTTCTTTCCTACCAAACTGATTAACTCCTGAAATAGGAGGAGGGTTCACTCCTTATTGAAAACAATAATTGAAGATGTGATGTTTTCAAAGGTCTCTTAAATGTAGTTTTGTTTTCCTTTTTGAAAAATAATATTTGTAGTAGTTATCTATTGTGTATAACAAATTGCACCCCAAACACAGCAGCTTAAAACAACAAACACTTATTACATTACAGCTTCCATAGGCTAGAAACTTATAACAGCTCAGCTGGGTCTTCTTGCTTGAGACTCCAGTAAGACAGTGGTTATTTCAACACTCCATACAGGCAGGATTCTCTTCCAAGCTCATTCACTAGCTATTCATAGGCCTCAGGTTCCTCTTAGCTGTTGGCTAGAGGCCTCAGTTTCTTGACATTTGGGCCTCTCCATAGGACAGCTCAAAACCTGGTAGCTTGCTTTTGTAGGGGAGTGGGGGGCGGTGGTGGTTTAAAATAATAAATTCCAACCACAGTTTTAAAGTGAAACTAAAGAAATTTTTTTTTGTTATTAATAACAACAAATTACTAGGTACATAAGAATAAACCTAATAAAATATGTGCAAGTCCTATACAGAGAAAGCTGTACAGTTTGGTTAAGAAGCACTAAACAAAGCAAAAGTTTAGGTAGTCCATGTTCATAGATAAGATGACCTAATATAATAAAGATATTCTTTCCAAATAAATTCAGTTAATTTCCATTTAAACTTTTAAAACCAATGCGATCCTGCAATCTGTACACGTGGGAATAATAAGAATTCATACCCCATTTGAATCAAATGTATGACATATGTCAAGATCAATGTAATGTTTTGAGCAACTAATAAATTTCTGGTGTTTAAAAAAATAAAAATTAAAAAAAAGGATTTGCTGTGGAACCTGAGAAAGTGATTCCAAAATTGATATGTAAAGTCATAGAATTAAGAAAAGTCAAAATATTATAGAAGAGATGGAAGGAAAATCTTGCCATTCTAGACATCAAGGTTTATTACAAAGCTATGTAATTAAGACAGTGTAGTATCAAAGCAAGAATAGACAAACTGGTCAATCAAACAGAAGAGGGAACCCAGAAATACACACAGGTATACATGGAATTTTTATATATGACAGATGAGTGTCTTAGAATTTGGGAGAAAAGGAAGAGAATTCAATAAATGATAGGGAAATGGCTATTTTTTTTTTTTGTAGAAGAAATGAGGCTAAGTCTTCCTTCATATAATGTACAAAAACCAATTACTGGACACATAAATGAAAAGCACAACAATAAAAAATTAGAAGAAAATACCTTTTTCATCTCAGAATAAGGAACAAATTTTTAGATACAGTACTAAATAATGTCTGTATTAAAATTAAACATCTATTCATAAAGACTATAAATTGGGAAGACAAGTTCTAAATTCAAAGATGTGTAGAACAGTTAACAAAGCCATATATGAGTTTGTATTTTTATAAAATGCTAAGAAAAACATTTAAAAACTTTAAAAAGCTTTTCATAAAAAATTGGTGAACAAAAATATCAAAGGACCTTCACCTCATTAGTAACTGGGGAATTGCAATTTAGTATAACAATGAGGTACTGTTTACTAAATTGGCTGACAAATCACAATGCTTCACAATGTTGAGTGTCAGAGAGGATAGAGGACAACATGACCCCTTACATAATGGTAGCAGAGATTGATTTGTACAGTCAATTCGGAAATAAATCTGGCATTATCTTGCAAGTCATATTCCCTAGAGAAATCTTCTTTTGCACAAATGCAACAGAAACTATTCACCAGAAAAAAATGATCTATATCACAACCACTCATATTAACAAAAAACTTTTTAAAAATCCCAGATATCTATTGATAGTTTGGATTATATTAACCTATTAGAGTATTACATTGCACTGAAAATAAATCTAGCACATTTACTCAACAACACTCATGTTTTAGGATTATAAAATAATCTTAATAATCAGGATTATTATAGTATTATGTAATTATTAGGATTATATGATTATTAAGATTATATATATTATTGGGATTACATAATAGATTATAAAACAATCCTGTGAAAAGAGCAAGTTTCTCAATGTTTTCAAATTCCCCACATATTAAATCTTTAGGAATCAGGAATGTGAAAACAGAATTCCAAGATTTCTTAGAAATTCCTGAAATCATGGTTATTCTCAAAATACTTCTAACAACCTTCATACTCCATTTTACTCTTCTGGTTAAGTTTTGCGTAGTGAATAGACTTTGTGTAAGCAGCGCTTTCAAAGAACTCTAGCCTATTAGGGAATATTTAAAAAAAAATCAACAACACTGGTGAACATTGTTGAGTAGCATTCAAATAATTTAACATTTAGATTTCCCAGGAAAGTCACAATGCTTCATAGAATCACATGTCAAACTGCCCATTTATTGACTTATTTTGAATCTAAAACGTGTCATTCATTGAAACATCGTTCAAAAGCTCTATATGAAGTGTACTATGTATGTGAGCGTGTTAGCATTTATTGTATTTTCAAGAAGGACTCACTGCTAGGAGCAGACCAACCACACGCATCCACTAGCAGCAAGGCTGGCCTGGTTGACCAGTTGTCCGGCTGTGCCCTCCATGGGCTGCTGCCTTGGTTCTTACAGTCTACAAGCTCTTCTCTATTTGCCTGCTCTTCCTGCTTTTGCTGTTGACCAGACCTCAGACTGCAGGTTCCTTCAAGCCAGTATCAACTGTGGGTGGATTGTTAAGCTTTAATTCTCACAGTATTAATAACAAGTGCTGATTGTGTGAATTGGACTTGGCTTTCCTACGTTCATATATGACCATATGACCGATGTCATTTCACATCAGGTTTAACCAGAATGGGACGTTGTGCTCCATGTATGTACAACATGTCAAATACATTATACTGTCATGGATATAACTAAAAAGAACAAATAAAAAAGAGCAGAATAAGAGCTAATTATGATACTTTCCCCCTATTTTTCTAATTTCCAGACTGTCTTCTCTCAAAATTCAGGATTCAGAAAAATATAAATATTTTTGTGAGAAATGTCGAGAAGGAAAGCCTGCATGGAAACAGTACTGCACGTCTACACAGCGAAGAGACATTTTTAACGAATAGCTAAAATGTAAAAAGGAAGTATATAAGCACACAATTATGAGAGTGATTAGTTTTTGTTTTGGGTTTTTCTCCTTCCTTCCTTCCATCTTTCCTTCCTTCCTGTGATGCTGAGGATGAAATCCAGAGCTTCTCACATGCTAGGCAAATGTTCCACCACTGAGCCACATCCCAGCCCCTGTAGCTACTTCTTCATGGGTTTTGGTGGCTGAACTAGAAATAGAATAGGAAAAAAGAGTCACATGGTGGATGTGGGTTGCTGATTAAGTTCTGGTTGGGGAGTCACAGGCTTTTTTTCTATGTAATGTATGGATAGGTTCTAGATATAACATGTATCAAATATCATATTGAAAAGATAGTTATGGGAAAAAATAGAAATAAAATAGAAACAGAATCAGTCCAGAAATATCCTTCTTTATCTTGATAAGGTCTAACCAAGATATGGCTATTTCTAGTTATTTCTAGCTTCATTTTTCACAAAGATTGTAGAACATTGTAGATAAAACAGCGTATTGCTTAAATCTTATACTGTGACCCATCTTATTTCCTAGTTTGTGAGAATCCACATTAAAATGTGGAGCACAACTTAAAACTCTTAGGTGATTTGGGACTAGCTTTTCTTCATTGTGGTAATATTTACCAAGCTGAAATTAAAACTGCATATTATTTAACCCCCCCCCCCCCACAACCCCCGTATGTATTCAGTGGTCCTGTCTCAAGGTGTCAGCCCGTCTTCCTTACTCTTAGTTGTGTTCCTAAAGCTGAGGCTCAGCAGCTGCCTGGGAACAGGTCAGAGCTGCTCATTCTCCAGCCCTATCCCAGACCTACTTGGAATGTTCAGGGATGAAAGGATTATACCATGAGAGCTGTAACCCAGTCAATGGACTAATCCATTGTTGGTCTAATAATTTGAAAGGATTACTGTACTGGGTGGTAAATGAAGCAGGTAGGTGTGGCCAGAGGAAGTAGGTCCCTGGGGACATTCCGTGGTGGACTATCTGGGCTGGGCTCAGACCTCTGGTTTTAACAGGACTCCTGGGTGATTCTGATATGCAGCCACTCTGGGCAGCCCTGCTCTAGAGCTTGAAGTTACAGAATTCAGGTGGACCTGACTCAGTTAACAATGGTTACTGTCAAAATGCTTGATCCAAGCCAGCAGACCAGGTCAATGGCCTTCCTCATAAAGTGGACACTATTTTTTTTAGGCAGTAGGACTTAATGTGATAATCCTAAACTTCTTACAGTACAAAATTATTTTGCCCAACGGTAGGAATGAAATATAATGAATGGAAGCAGGAATGAGTGGGAACCAAATGTTTTCTAGACAAAGCCTTTTTCCACCTGGTTTTTAATTGAGGTGAAATGAGTCAAGAGCATCTGTCATTAATAAGAGCACTCCAATGGGCTTCTTTTCCTTTTCCTTTTTTTGTTTTTTGGAAGGAGGTTGTACTGGGGAGTGAACTCAAGGGTACTTGACCTCTGAGCCACATCCCCAGCCCTATTTTGTATTTTATTTAGAGACAGCTTCTCACTAAGTTGCCTAGTGCCTTGCTCTTGCGAGGCTGGCTTTGAACTCAAGAACCTCCTGCCTCAGCCTCCCGAGCTGCTGGGATTATAGGCATGTACCACTGCGCCCAGTGACATTTCCTTTTTCTTTTTGTTTTGTTTCCATATAAGAGGTATGGTATGATTTTGTTCTTATAGGCTTCTCTCAGTGTTATGGAATGAATGGAATGTTATTTCTAGTTTCATCTTTCACAAAGATTGTAGAAAATTCTAGATAAACCAGCGTATTGCTTAAATCTTATACTTTGACCCAGCTTATTTACTCATTTATGAGAATCCACATTAAAATGTAGAGCACAACTTAAAACTCTTAGATGATTTGGGAATAGCTTTTCTTCATTGTGGTAAAATACATGTAACATGCTGTTGGGGTCTGTAAACAAGTCAAGATGGCGCCTGGCATTTTGCCAGAGGGAGTGGTTTGTGAAGTAAGCCATTAAGTGTGGAGATTCCTTATTGGTTGACTGCTGTATCTAGTTTATGTTAATTAAGATAAGCTGTGTGTATTCAGTAATGTATATATATATATATATACCCCTCCTGTCCTACAATAAATGGCTCCGACTCCTGCTGTATCAGTCTTCACAAATTGCTTGTCACCCCCCGGTTATTTTGCTGCAGCCGGACTGCGGCAACATGCAATTTACCATTTTAACTATCTGGAAGTCTACAATTAAGTGCATTTAGTACATTGACAGTATTGTGTAGCCATCACCACCATTATCAGAACTCTTTCATTATCTTAAACAGAAACTCTGTACTCATAAGGCATGGTTTCCCATACCCCCTCCTCTCAGCCCTTGCTAATCTCTAGTTTCCTTCCTGTCTCCATGGATTTGCCTGTTCTATAAACTTACATTAAGTGGAATCATATAATAATTTCCCTTGCATCCAGCTTATTTCACTTAGTATAAGTTTTCCAAGTTTCTTCATGTTGTAGCACGTATCATAATTTTGTACCTTTTCATGGTTGAGCAATATTCCACTATATGTATACTCCACATTTCATTTTTCTGTTCATCTGCTGATGGACAGCTGGGTTGTTTTCACTCTTTGACTATTCTGAATAATGTTGCTATAGACATGGGTCCAAGTATCTGTGTTCCCTTTTTCAATTATTTTGGGATACCCAAGAGGGGAACTGTTGGGTCATATAGTTTCTATGTTTAACTTTTTTGAGGAACTGCCAAACTGTTTACAGAGGCTGCACCATTCTACATTTTCACCAGCAGTGTGTGAGGGTTCCAACTGGGAATATCTTTATGGGTTACCCCATGTGACTTTAAAAACAAAAACAAAGTATATAAAGATTAGTTTTCACCTACAGGTGAAAAGCAATAGTTAAACAGAGAGTAAAAAAGCAGGAGACATTAAAAGCTAGGATTTGTGGCTTTCCTCCTGTTTGGCGAACTTTTCCAGAATCCGCAAGTGTGGTTGGCACCGGCTCCTTTGTCAGTAGGTAATGTGAAAATTGAATTTGTTGTTGGTGATAAAGTTCACGTCTGCTTTCTTTGGGGGGACATTGATTTGGGATTATAGTTTACTGTAACCTGGTAATTTCAGTAATGCGAAGACAACAAAATGTTACTTAAAAACAAAACATAAATTCAGTCGGGGGTGGTGAGGCAATTAAGGGGAACTCTCTCCATTTGGTTGTCCTTCTGGGGCATTATGGCAGCTGCAGCCAATATTGAACAGGGAGCTGCAGCTGTTTACAGATGCATTAGGAAGGCGAGGCTTTGGAACTCAGTTGCAGAATTTCTCCTGTGCAAAAGGAAGGCCAAAATTGTCGGAGAGGGAGGAAGTCTAAGGGATATAAATAAATTTAATTTTCAGCAAGAGCTCAAGGTGCTAATACTGAACAAGACTGCTACAGAAAGTCCGAATCCGGGTTCCAACTGGTCACAGGACAGGTGGTTTAGGTTGAACATCGTCACATCACTTCTTTATTTCTTAATGCCTTGGTTACTCTTACGGACTACCACACAGGTCCTATGCACAATCTTTCTTTTTTTGGGAGGTGGGGTACTGGGGATTGAACTCAGGAGTACTCAACCACTGAACCACATCCTCAGCTCTATTTGGTATTTTATTTAGAGACAGGGTCTCGCTGAGTTGCTTAGCTCCTTGCTTTTGCTGAGGTTGGCTTTGAACTCGCAATCCTCCTGCCTCTGCCACCTAAGCTGCTGGGATTACAGGCATGCACCACCACGCCCAACCACAATCTATCTTTCATTGAGAATATTTATAAGACTCAGCTATGCTAAAGAATGGTTAGGATTTGAGTTGTCTGTGGGTTACAAGGCTGTTCATTTTCAGATCTATGCACCACGATGAATTCAGGATTATAGGTAGGTACCAAAACATCAAGTATTCTGATATTTGACTACCCTCCGCCTACAGCTTTGGTAATAAAAAGCTTTTTGTTCATATGTGAACATAGGAAAGTTCATTTTATATACAACCAGTGTAAACTCCATATCCTGTACAACCACAAGAGTGGGAAGTTATACTCCATGTATTTATAATATGTCAAAATACATTCTACTGTCATGCACAACTAAAAAGAACAAAAAAAATTAAAAAAATAAAGCTTTTTTGTGGAAAACACTATAGCTCCCAATTGGAAGTATAAGAATTAAAGAGGAAGACTCACAAACTCAAGGCTCTTGATTTGGCCTTGGGGCGGGACAATGAACAGGTGGGCTGCCACTTGCCTTGTGACACTGGTGACCTCATCTCTTTGCCAAGATGTTGAAGCTGAGCACGCACCCAGCAGAACAGGAGCTACCTCGCTAATTCAACAAATTCTATTTATTGTCTCATCTGGCTATACCCAATTGCCCAGGAGTATGACTTTTGGTCATTACTCTTGGCCATATATGTGGTTGTCATGAGAAAAAGCCAAACAAAACAGTTTCAAAATCAATTTGTTGCCTGGGAAGAAAGGGGGCTTCAAGGCGAGGAGGAGGACCCTGATCCTCTTGGGGGGAAAAGCAGAAAGGTCAATTTGGTTTATTAAAGAGCTGATCCTTTTAGGTTCAGGATATAATATACTTCCTTAAATGCCATCTAATAGGCAGCCAGAAACAGCCCCAAAGCACACAATTCCCTTAGGAGGAGTCGACACAAAATTAGTAGCACCAGACCAAACTCTAAGGGTTTGTGCTGCTGTGAGCACAGACTCCTGCTATGCAAATGACATTTTCACTTCTTGGAATCAAATTGAGGGCCCAGTGTACGGAGGTGTTCTGGCAGGCACATGTGTCTAAATGAAGTAAGGGCAAATAAAGTGTACTTCAGAATGATCTGGTAGGTTTGTGTTATGATCTGAGAAGCACAAAAAAATGCATATTCTCATAAACACATCAGTGAACATACATTAAATAGGCACTTACTGTATTGTTCAGCACTGCAAGGATAGAGCAATTGGGAAGATTCCTCAAGGGAGAAAGAATGGTATGGTGCCAAAGTAGGGGTGCCAAGGCCAAGGTGAGCCAGGAAGAAGCTTATGTAAGGGAGGCACCAGTCAGAAGTCTGGTCAGGCATTTGGCAAAGAAGACCACAGTGAGAATAAAATTTCAAGGGCAATGGAAGAAGGGGCAGTGATTTGAATCCAGAGTGATAAAGTTCTCAGGAAGGGAGAAAACGGCAGGAGCCTTTATGCTGATACCTGCTATGCAGGAAGAAAACAGGTACCAGGGCTTCTAGGAGCCAGAGAGAGTCTGTTAACGGGGGTAAGTAAAGACATGTGCAACACAAAAACTCAAAGGGAAGACTATCATGTGTGAAGCAACAGAGCAATTCCAAAGGTAAGTGATATGGAAGGACCACACAGTAGGCCTCTGACTGTGTGAAGTACAGAGAGTGGTCAGGGGAATCTTCACAGAGAAGGGAGATTGAGCAGCCCTGATAAGCTTAGAAAAAGACAGAGGGATTGGAAGCATTCCAAGCAAAGGAGCAGAGTGCTTCAAGGTCACACGCTCAGAGGAACTTGGTGTGGGGCTGCATGGATCAGAGGAGAATGACCTAGTTGAGCAGGGTGCTGCACAGACCACGGGAAGCTGAGCCCATGGTGCACGTGGAGCACCTTGAGAGCCTCTGGGAAATGAACGTGGCTGGAGAAGCTTGAGGGCCAGCCAAGGACTGGCTGAAAGAGGAAAGAGAGAGCCCTGGGAGTCCTGTGCCGGAAGACTGGAACCAGCAGAATTGGGCACATAAGAAATGGCATCTGAGGAACTCTACAAGAGGCCAGAGAAGTGGCCTGCCATGGTGCTCAACCCAGAAATGGGACTGGGGAGGAAATGATAAATGGTAGGACAGTTTAGAAGGAAAATCTATCGATTTTATATTTCGAGGGGCCATGAAGTCTGAAGAGAGAGAAAATTCGAGAATAACTTCAGAATTTCAAGTGTGAGTAAAACGGAGGCGGGAGGAGGGAGACTCTCCATGTGAACCTGGTTCTGGAGATGAATATGGACTTACAGGTGTTAAAAGGCCCTCTAAACATCAGCGTGGGAATAGAGCTAAGATAACTCTACAGGATTGGAAACATGGACTTGAACACACACAAGATAATTCCCAGGGAGTCACAACTTCATGTTATGACCTTGAGTAAAACAGTTCTCTATGTCCCACATGGAATGTGAGTTCGCATTCTCAAATTGGCTAAGTACAGTTTTCCCTTCCTCTGAAGCAGTACAATAAAGCAGTCTCCTTGGTACCAGAATGGGGAGGTGAAACATCAGTTCACATGCAGTCTATTAATCTAACCATGGACTTGGATCAAGATTGGCTTTGTACTGAGATTCCAGTACTGTTATCTGGAGGTAAAAGGGTCATAATCAGAATTCTCATAACTCTTTTAAAGTTTGCTATTAGAAAAACTACACATAATGAACTGGGAAGTCAATCTTTTCCACTGAAGCCGGCCTCATGGTCTGAGTGTCACTTTTCTTAGTGAATGGAACGTCTTTAATCTAAACAGGTTGCTTTGTTTCCTTAGTGAGATGTTCCTCTCAGAGAAATCTGTTGTTTAGTGTATACAGGTTGATTTGGTGGAATGATATTTGTGCGTGGTGTTATGTAAATAGAGTTATAGCCCATCTTTCTGATAGTAAGGTGGGCTGTAATTAGGCTTATGGGCATGGAAGGAGAGGGGTGTGCGTGTGTGCCCACGTGCCTGCTGAGGGCCAGGGGTGGAGAGGAGTGTAAGCGAGCCCGTGTTAAAGTTCTCGATGTAAAGAAAGTCGCCAATTCACAAAGGAATTTGATTACCTCTATCCATTATACACACACAGTGAGTGAGCGTGCTACTCACCATCTGTCATCTATTTCATTTGCATCACCAGCACCTGGCCTGTTTATCTGCTACATTCGTTTCTTCACCGAATTCTTACGCTGCTTTAATAAAATACAGAAATGTTATTGTTAAAAACCAATTAATTTACAATCCTCCACAGAGATAGTATTACTTATAATTCAATTTGGCTTCTAATGATCTGCTTTCTTGCAAAATGACTTAATTCTCGTGTCAAAGATTAGTTATTAGATATCACCCTGCTGCTCCAGCCACGTACTGCTGAGGTAGGCAAAGCAGCTTGGAACAGCCCTGGCCATTAATCAGAAGTCGGAAATGTTTTCTTGTTTAACTCCTTCAAGAACCTTGGTTGCAGGCCTTAACTCTTCCCCTGGCCAAATGTTCCCTTAGCTCCATTAGGGTCTGGTACAAGGAGATCTGGGGTTTTTCAGAGAAACTCACTTTTGTCTATCATTTAAAAAAAAAAAAAAATTGAATAAACATACACAACTTGAGATTTCTTTCCGGCTCCATGGAGTCACAGACACTCCTCTCTGGCCATTACAGAATTTACTTTTCTGGCTAGTCATTTTTTGTTAATGAGATGAAAAAAGCCTGCCCCCTCTCCTAAACCTAGCCTTTTGTGGCAAATGCGGTTGGAGCGCCCACACAAAGGCGCGCACGCGTGTCCCTCTGCCGTTCCTGCGGTATTGTCTGCGCCCATCACACAGGCCGACCTGCTCGCTCCGAGGCAGTCTGGCAGCCCCCAGCCACTTGTCCACACATTTCACAAATGGAATCACGAAACATATGGCCAGAACCAGCACATTCGAGAAACATCAGCTTAGGCCAGAGGTATCTGAGAGAAAATTTATTCTTACAGATTGAAAATTCTTAAATGCCTTAAATTTTTTTTTTTTTCAGCAAAACGTTTTTCAGCGGCACATGTCTTTACTTTGCAAACCTTCTGATGGAACCCAGAATTTAGTATGGGACCTAACATTTCCTTTCTTGATTTAATTTTCATTAGTTACTCACCAGATGACACATAGCCTAACAGTAGGAAATACAGATATGATTTTTTTTATTTCATATATGGAGAATATAAAATGTAAATAGGCTTATATTTATAAAAATAACTGTTCTTTTTAAATTGTGACTATCAAATGACTATAAAGAGTAGGACCTGTCCTGAGAAACCCAGTTAATTGCTATGATAAATATGAAGCCTTGAAAATAATCACTGAAAAATTAGTTATACCTGAGCAAGAATACTTTGCAAATCTTGAGGTGACTCAATTAGTTGAACTTGATGGGGCCAGAGAATTAAATAATACAGACAGAAAGCAGAGCACCATTTGGATGTGAAAGGAGGGGATCTTTCTTGCTAATGAACTAAAAAGCCAGTATTCTGCATTTACAAGATTGATTTTTTTAAATGATACATTCATGCTGCCTGCACTTGCTTTTAGTTTTATAAAGTGCAGTTGCTGCCAGCTCTGAAACATGTGCTCATGTTAAAACTACAGGGAGCTACAAAGGTAGCGGCAGTTAAGTTTGACTTCCCTGGATTGTGCCACATTCAAAGCATGAGGTGCTCATTATTTTCCAAAAGCAGAGAAACCAGCTCTGTGACTGGGGGAGAAGAAACCCGAACAGCTGTCTTAGAAGAAGCATTTTCTTTTTTGTACATGATACTATCAAGGGAACTGTGCCTAGCACCCCACACTCTGTTTTACATGACAGATTTTCTACAAATGATCAAACTCATTGGTAAACCCTAAAAGATAATCTTACTTCAGCCATATGACTCATCCTGATGGCTGTTCTCTAGTTACCCAACAAACTATAGGTATTATTCTAAATATCTTGTCCTATTTTTTGTACATTTTTTGGACATATTTTTCATACTCTCAGCTAGTAATACTGAATCCAAAAGATCATTTATAATAGGAGTCTGTCCTAAAAAACTGGGAAATTTAAAAATTAAGTCTGATGGGACCAAAGGAAGACAATTATGTGCAAATGGTCTTCAAATCTATTTCCTGATGACAATGGCTTCAGATGGATATGACTTAAACTTCTTTTGGAATAATAAATAGTTCACATTCCTAAATTGTTGTTCTCTATGCAAAATAAGCAGGGGAACCAAAAACACTCACACGTCTCTAAAAGAATAATCCCCCAATAAATCCTATTTTTCAAAGTTGATTCTTCACAATCAGACAATGCATCATCAACCTCAGAAATAGGAGTGGAGCCAAACAAGCTGCCATCTAATATGGAAATGTGGTCCTGGCCCCGGTACTGTGTCATTCTTCTGAATGGGATCACCTGCACCCATTCCTCCTAGGAGAAAATTTCAAACAGAGTTAGCTCCTTAAACCTTCTAATTAAAATGAGAAATCCCCAGGCTTCCATGACTCAGCCTCAGAAAAAGATTATTAGGAATTTAATAGGGAAAATATAGCAGCTCAGACCATCTGTGACCCAGTGCTCTGTGAGAATTTAAAGAAAACTGGAGGGAGGCAGACACACGGCGATGCTCGCTTGAGGAGTACTTTGTAGGAACTGCAATAAATCAACATAGTTAGAGTACAGCCTTTTTCAGATTTAATTACTGTTACATAATTATTAGCAAAGCATTCTCCTCTGAAACTGTAAAACTCATTACATCAAAAATCCCCAAGCTCCTGATGGAATTTATGAACTAGTTACTTTCTTTCTAGCTCTGGGAAAAGAGTGGAACAGAGTCCAGATTTGTCTCCAGCTTTTTAGAAGCAGAGGGGGGTTTTGGCCCCCTGTTTTGTGTCATTAAAATAGGTTTCTGAGCTGAGTTTTCTACGGGTCATTCTCTTAAACATGAATCCCTATTCTGGCTTAAATGTTTAAATGATAAAAGTTCCAATCCAGTGGTAGAGGGTCTGTGCTGACTAGGAGCTGGCTAATTTTCAAAAGAGCGAGAGATAAATCGTTTTTAGGTGTTTGATTTTTCTGAGGGTCCGTGTCGGGTCAGAAATATCACAGCAGGTAATGAATGGGCTTGTGCTGGAAGGACGATGTCAACAGGGGAGTGATCTGCAGGCAGGGGTGTTTTGGACCTGATCCCTTTATCTCCCCCCATACCACATGCTGCGATGTAACATTGGTAGCTTGAAATTGGCCATGGTGAAAGTATTTACAGGATAAAAATTGGCAAATGCTACAATCTAAGCTTTTCCCCTGCAGAGCCAGCTGTGAAGCATCTATCCACGCAGCACTGTTACTGTGTCTACCAATGACACAAGTGTAAATGCCACCAGTTTGCCTACACAACTCTAGCAGACATCTGAGGACACATCTCCCCCACTGATGCACTATATTGATTGGACTTGGGTAAAAACAGGTTTATTTAAAGTCTAGCTTGGGCAGGTGTTTGCTCCTGGAAGCGGGAATATTGTGAGATGGGATTCTTTTAGAAGACAGGGGAGTGCCCTTGCCTGTGGCTAGTTAGCTTCTCACCATCTACTGTTATTTAACCCAAGATGGGGCATTCCTTCTGATGGGGGTCAGGCAGTTTCCCCGGATCCTCAGCTCCTTACCTGCAGAGAGCTGCAGCTGCTACAAAGCGCAGCTCTCTTGCTCCTGCACTCAGAATATCCAGCCAGATGTTTTCTGTTGTATTTGTAGGCTCTCCTGGGATTAGCTCTCATCAGAGTGAGAGAAGATAAAGGCAGCTGAGGCTTAAACAGTCAGCTGCCTTGAACCTGCTCTGTCTGCTACTGCACTGCCCAGCTACTGACTCTTTGCCAGCCCTGGGACAGCCTCAGTTTCTCCCCATACACCTGCACTGTCTCCCATTGTCCAATCTGCTCAGCAAACTCCACTGCAGCCAAACCAAGTGGCCCCTACCCTTGAACAACCCCCCCCCCCATTCTTCATTCTCTCTCTCTCTCTCTCCCCCCCCCCCCTCATAGAAGAGAAGTTGACTAACACTGCTTGAACAAGGTTCAGGATTATGGTTCAGTATTCAGTGCTGTATCTTTTGCACTTCAAACTGTTCATTGATTATTCCCCCCTAGTAATCTGTCTTTAACTGACAAGAACTGTCACTACATTTGTTTTTGTAGTAGCCTGCTCTTTCTTCATAAATTTATGATTGTGCTAGCTTCTCAGCTCTCTTATGTCCTGAAAGTTTTCAGTGTTAATTCTGTGTTCTCCGGGCGGGCATAGTGCTTCTGTTTGCTAATTACTGGGTCTCTTTCATGCTGAAGTTTTTCCTGAGATATTTGGCAATTCTCTGCGGTGTGTTCCCAGTATAGAGTGTTGAAGTTAAGCAACATTGTGAGGAAGGGTTATTTTATTCAGTCAAGTGAAACTTCTTGGCTTCAGCAAGGTGGATGGAGGAAGGGGACGTGGTGGGGGAGGTCGGGTTTCCTTTTCAAGAGCACAGGTGACTTTCCTACTGGGTGCAGGGACCAATTTCTTAGTGGCCATATGTGTGTTAGAATGTTTCCGGCATCCACTGCCGCATGCCAATTATTAGGTCTCAGAGTTCACAATTCTGAAATTAGTTTTATCTACACATACCAGATACCAGATAGGGATAATGGAGATGATGCGACACCTAAACTTTTTTTTTTTCAATTGCCATTTAACTCTCATTAACTAGCCACAGCCAATGGCAGTGGCTGCAGTTTTCAGTTGTGCTTCTCTCTTTCTGCTATAGATTTGAGAGACTGTGTCTGGTTCTCATCTACCAGTGCTATAGTTTCCAAATTTCCATGGCTGCCGTGCTATTAATTTTTTAACCTCTTCCTGTGTTTTCAGGGAATTTCTGAGAAAAAATAATAACAACACATGGTCTCAGCCATCCTACCCAGAAATCTTCCTCTATCCTTTTTTATAGTATTGTTTCTGGGTCGATTATTACTATTTATAGTGTAATTTAACAAAACAGAATTTAACTGTAACATTTGAGCATTTTGTGTCCAGTAACCCCTGAAAAAACATTTGTTAAAACAGTATTAATTAAAATACCAGGAGTTTATAATTAGAAAATGTGACATAGATCTGTCCATGTACTTTCCCACTTCTTAACTCAACATTGAACAAAATGCTTCTTTTTTATATAAGCTTAATATGGGATATGAGTCATTAAAAAGAACTATCCAATTCTTGTCTGTTCTTTAGTTTGAACATGGCTTAAATTACTTCTATTAATTTCTTTTGTTTTTTAATAGGAAATTGTTATTAAAAAAAATCTATGAAAGCTTATGGAGATAATAGTCGTTTTAGAAATCTCTGTGCAATGAATACATTATTCTCCAGACAGCCATTGAGTGTGAAGCTGAAAACTACCAAGCTTTTTACATAATAGTGGTATTTATGTTTCTTTTTTTTCTAAAACACGATTATAGTAGACCCAAAGCTAATTTTTCAGGTGAAGGAATGTATTGTAAAGATAAAGAGGAGAAATATTAGTATTTTCTGACTTCAATTAGCTAATCTGCAATAGAATTGCATCAGAGCAGGAAACTCTTAAACATTTATTGGTGAATAATCAGTAACAGAACTGAGAATCTTGTAATATGATCACGTGACAAATCTATTTCAGTTTTATTGCTATGACAATTAACCACTTAGAGATTTATTCTGTTCTTGTAATTCTTTTCCTTATTTTGTCAGGTGGTTGGAAGATGCTCAGTGTAAAAATTGAGAATTCAAACATCTGAACTGAGAGAATAAATGCCGTGCTTTCAGTTGATCAGCACAGCAATGCAGAGAAATCCTAGAGGGTTCCAGATGATATCAATCACTTGCTACACTCATGGCTAATTTAATATCCTGCTTGCCACAGTCTCCCATCAGTGTAACACTGCATGACCTGTCAGAGTTTCTGCCACAGTGTGACTAGACTAGAGACAAAGCAATTTGTCCAGCCAAACTTATTTGGCTCCCATCTGATTCAAGGTTGGGAGTAACTCTTCCTGGCTTGATCAAGGTTCATTGTGCCACAGTCTATAAGAAAGGCATTGGATGAACCAGTGAGAGGTAGCATGAATTCAGTCCTGATTCTGGGTCAGGCATTATTGTCAGTATGTTACATGCATTATCTCATTTAACCACCACATCAAGCTTCTGAGGCAGGTGTGACACTTAGGTGGAAGACACAAGTGAGAAAACTGAGGTTCAGCAAGAGTGACTCACCTGCTCAAGGTCACAAAGAGGGTAGGCAATGGAGCCACGGTCTGCATCCATATAGGTGAATGTAGAATCTATGCTTTTATAATCTCTTGCCTTTTTTTAAAAAAAGGATAGCTTTGTTTAGAATTTTGGGACCACGTTAACTATTTCTGTACAAACATAGTAAATGGCCCTAAATAACAAATGAATGTTTTTTTTCTTATTTATCAACTGATGTATCTATGTAACTGAATATTTTATTGAATTAATTCAACTTGTTTGTGCACCTGAAAGAAAATAAAACACATTTCTATTAAAAGTATCTGTAGGCAAAATATTTTTAAAATTCACATTGCATTTTTCTTTCTATTACTCTATATTGGCTTTTGCACAATGTTCATGACTTCCAATCTGAATTTTAAAATTCTTTCCCCTATCTGTTTAAACTGTCTGGTTGTTTCTATGCCTTTTTGGATTTTTATCCCAACTGCAGGGTTCGGGACCACCTGTTTTAGCTCATCTGTTTCAACCCCGTACCCAGAGGCAGAACCAGGTTTATGCAGCCTGCAGCTAATATGTTTAGTGAGAAAGGAGATCTTTTAATAAAAAGAATGCAAAATGAAAACTACAAATTAGGCACAAAGTGAATATTTCCTTAAAATGGGACAAGAAATCCCAATATATTATAGATATTTTTTTAAAGAGAGAGGAAAAGAATTTTAATATTTATTTTTTAGTTTTTGGCGGACACAACATCTTTGTTTGTATGTGGTGCTGAGGATCGAACCCGGGCCGCACGCATGCCAGGCGAGGGTGCTACCGCTTGAGCCACATCCCCAGCCTATAGTACAGATATTTTAAGAACCAGAAAAATACTACAGATTCCTTTAAGTCTAAAATGTGTGTGTACATAATAGTTTGGATAATTAATTGATTGACAACTTTAAAATGACTTTTCCCTCTACATTTTCTGGCTGCGTAATAATGTGTCATCTCTTCATATGAAAATTTGCTTATACAATTTTTAAAAGAATAAGAAAGCCAGTCTTTTGTATACCATAGCTGATCAGAATGTTGCTTTTGTTTAAAGGCCCATAATTTTTATCTGCATTCCCCACCCGCTTTGCGTATGTGTGTGTGTGTACAAATAAATTTAATGATTAGCAAAGAAGATATACTTCACATATGTTCAAATAAAGATCTGGCAATTTTGCATTTGCTTTATTGAACATTCTAAAATGTTTCTACAAATGACAGTTAAAATGGTACTTTTTTTTTAGCTTTATCAAATGTATTGTTGCATTCCCAAGGGGAAAATTGTTGCACTTATACTTGGATTTGCTGCTTTATCAGGTTTGTTCTTGGTAGGAAAGAACTTTCACTGGGCCAGATGTGGATGCGACTCAAAGTCCCTCTTTCAATAATGTAGTCTGGTTCTTGGAAGAACTTCCCACTGAGTGGCTTGATTTTTTTTTTTTTTTAACCAGGGATTGAACACTGGGGCACTTAACCACTGAGCCACATCCCTATCCCTTTTTCATATTTTATTTTGAGACAGGATCTCACTAAGTGACTTGGAGCCTTGCCAAGTTGCTGAGGCTGACTTTGAACTTGCAATCCTCCACCTCCCGAGCTGCTGGGATTACAGGCATGCACCACCATACCCAGCTAGCTTCTAGCTTCTTATTTTCCTCCATGCTCACACACTCCTATGTTGATGCTACAACGTCATTCCTCAGTACAGGGTTAAGGCAACACAGGTGGATTCTTCTAGGCAAGCTATTCCCAGCTATTAAACCTCTTGGTACTCTTGTTGTGTTATATAACACACATAGAGTAATATTCCAAGAGAACTACAATTAGTGTGACCCATATAAACATATCCCAATAACCCAAACTGAATATATCCCCTAGTCATTTTCTCTTCACCATGTCCCCAAAATGTCATCTGTGAGTTATGGTTGCATAATAAGAGAGAAAGGCAGAGAAGCAGAGGGCCAAGGGTAGATGTGGCCTTGAATCTGAACTGAATTCCAGGGCCAGGAATTCGAGATTTCCCTTCCTGAATATCTTTGAGGATGCTGTCAAGGCTGCTGGCTGCTGGGTCATGCTTCACAGAGTGGAACTTGCTTCCACAGGCTAATGCGATGGTTAAGTGAAGTCAGGGGTGCAGGTTAGCACCTGCTGTGCCAGATTCCAGGAAGAAACTCCACACTGTCAGGTATTCTCATCTTGAACTTGGCCTTCCTTTGCAGTCATTCTGAAGGCACAATTGATCAAAATAGGTTAAGACATTTTATTTAAATTTATGGTCTAGACTTCAACATATTTTCTACAATGACCGTGCAGTACTCTTACTCTTATAACTAATCATGAAAAACTAAAAAAAAAAGTTAAGCAAACACTATTTTAAAAGTCAAATCTAGGCATCCAATTTAGGACTTCCAGAAAAGTGCACTAGCATTCATATTTGCCCCACATCGTTGCACTATGGGAAGAAGAGTTGAAGAGACTTTGGCACCCATAGCCAGGATTCCCAGGGTCCCCACGCCCGTGGGACAGAGAAGGCCTAGGGGATGCTGTCCCACTTCTAAAGAATGAGCCTCATGACACCCATCATGCACTTGGGACTTGAACAAGTGGAAGCACCCCTAACTGCTCAGGTGCCTGGTCAGTCCAGCAAACCTGGTAATGACACACCCCAGTTCTGCCCCTGAGCAACGAGCAAACCTTGAAGATCTCACAGAGTAAGGTCACCTCCAGCTGGCCAGGAGGGACATGCAATATGCTCACAATCACAGGGTCAGATTGTGTGGTATTGGTAAAAGAGATCATTCTCCAAACAAAACATATGATTCTCTTTGGGAAGACAGGAGTGTGACCCAAGGCAGAATGGGCAGGTTTTTTTACACAGCTGATTAGCAATCTAAATACTATTATCTGTGTGATAGGGAGCTTAAATAATGGTATAATTATAACACTCTATGATCATGTAAGGGTGTGGTGATGCACATCTGTCATCGCAGCGGCTCTGGAAGCTGAGGCAGGAGAATCTCAAGTTCGAGGCCAGCTTCAGCAATTTATCAAGGCCCTAATCAACTTAGCAAAACCCAGCCTTAAAGTAAAAAATATAAAGGATTGGGATGTAGCTCAATGGTAAAATACCTTTGGGTTCCATCCCCCCCCCCCCACACACACAAGAATATGATCATGTGAACAATCAAATTCTTTCTCACTATTCTTCAGCCATTGCCAAGTAACTGCTGACAGTCCCCCTCCTATTCTAACCTGGGTTCTGTGTTCTACAGAGGCCTGTGGAAAGAGTTGAAAGTCCACAGTTTTAAATTTCGAGACTTCATCCTGAACCTCTGGGTTTTACAAGACTCAAACCAGCAATCCTTGCAAATGCTGGGAAAGCTGACCTTGCCCCAGCCCCCTTGCAATTCAGTACCCAACCCGAAGGCACAGCCCCCATCACTCTTCGGAGTTGGGGACTGGCATTTTGTTCCCTCTTGGCCTCGTGGTTTCTGCCCCACATTGCTTAGGACAAGCTGGAAGGGAGAGATCAGAGCCCACCAGGGCTCCTCAGTGTGATTCCCTCCTAATGATCCTTTTCCAATCAGATGGGAGTGATTTTCCTCCGCCTCATTATTTTCCTGCCTAGCTTTCTGCCCTTTGAAGCTGAGTTTTTCCTTCCATTAACAAATAACTAGGAAAATGTACTCACTACTACTTCTTACTAATATCCTGGTAGTTTTATAGCACGATCTTGGACCAACCTTTGACTTAAGCGATTTCTTAAAGGGACAGCATCGGCTATTTTCTAAACTTATTAAAAAACATGAAAAGAGATGCTATCTCCTTCTGGGGTCCTCTGCATAAAATGATACATGTGAAATATAGCTATCTTTTATTCATGCTGCGCAGTGCCTTTTTACCCTGTCTATATGTCAGACTCCACGTGGTGGCCCGGATAGTTGGCATTCAGAAACCAAATAAGAAATTAGCATTTCAAACTGATACTAAACACAAATTAGACTCATCCTCATCTTCTATGACAGGAGAACACTTGGTAAACCCATAGGGCACTTTTCTGGAGACAATATCAATGGATTTGGTTAAACATTTATTGAGCACCTGCTATGTACTGAAGATTGTGTTGGATGCTATGCTGAGTGCCTCTCGGGTCAACACTGACTTGGATAGCAAGCATATGGCTTTACGTGGACATTTACAGAATCTAAAAGGTTAATAAGGCAAATAAATGCAACATGCAGAGATAATGGAGTAAATATTCCAGCAAGTCAAGAGAGAGGTGGATGATGCATGCTCAGATTGGAAAGGGCAAAGGGAAACTAGATTTCCTTCCAGGTTTGTCTTTTGCCATCTCCTATAATAAGTGACCCAAATCTGTCCAAGGCTCTCAGTTCTCCTTCCTCAGCCTCTGGAGTAGCTGGGATTACAGGGTGGGGGGTGCGCAGGGAGAAGCCTTCATAGACCTTTGTAGACTTTCTATCAGCTCCGCTTTTTCCAGCCTAGGATCAAAACACTGAAGTCTTCTGCAGAGAGGTGCACCTTGGTGTCACTTGGAGGACTGCAGCCTTTGGAGTTGTCTCCTTCGCCTATCTGTGTTTCTTTTCTAGTAGGACATCATTGTTTGGTACAAGTCAGAGTAAAGGGCGTGCCTTTCCCTGTTCCCAGCTCCCACTTCCTTTCCTCTGCTCTTCCTGAGGAGAACAGAAGCCAAGGCTGGGATTGCCAGGTAGAAAGTTGAGAAGAGAAAAATTCCCCCTGAATCAGAGGTTTCCCTTGTCAGCTTAACTTTGGGATGTGGCAGCAGGCAGGAAGCTGGCAAGGCTAATAGAGGGCAATGCAGGGACCTTTATCACAGACTTCATGGGGGTCTATCAAGAGATGCACAGTGAACTCTGGAGGAAGAGTGGTTTGGGGTGTTTGGCCTGTTCTCCTGGCCCTCATGGTGGAAAAGGTGAGGCAGGAAAGCAGCTGCCCTCTACAAAACACACCAAGAGGGACATGGAGGTGAGCTAGGGACACAGGTCCCCAGAAAACTAAGCATTAAAGGTAATCCCAGGTAAGGGACATAGTCCCCATTTTTAGGCCTGAGAAATGAAGAATAATTACCATGTTTATTTCTCTTCTAGGATGATGCAAGTACTGTGTCTCTCATTCCTTAGGGAATTTGAACTTCTTTTAAATGGAGGCATGGGATCTAGCTATGAAACCCAACCTCCAACACATTATTCTAGCAGAATTACAAAAAAGACAATGTAAGCTCTGAACAATTCCTTTTTTTTTTGGTACCAGAGACTGAACCCAGGTGTGCTTAACCACTGAGCCACATCCCAAACCCTTTTTATATTTTGTTTAGACACAAGATCTTACTAAGTTGCTGAGGCTGGCTTTGAACTTGCAATCCTCCTGCCTCAGCCTCCCGAGCCACTGGGATTACAGGCGTGCACTACTGTGCCCATTCAATTCTTTTATTTCAAACTTCTTAAATGGGAGCGGCGGGGAGGTGTCTCTATTTCTTCTCCTTGACCTTGTAAGGGAAAAGGAGTGAAAAAGAAAAAGGGAATTGGGGACCAGAAAAAATAAGAGTCTTGGCTAATATTATATTGGACATTGAATGCTTTGGTTTTCCCCATCAATGAGTTTCTAAGTAATAGCCTACAAATTTAAATATATATATATATATATATATATATATATATATATATATATATATATATTTGTCTAAAATTATAAAAATAAAAAATAAACCAGACCTTTAATCCTCAGTTTCAAAGCCTATGCTTCATATTTTGGTAAGCTCCAATCCTCCCTGACTAGACCTGCTGGGCTAGTCTGAACATGATTCAATAGAGTGACCAGAAACCTAAAATTGAAGCCATATGGAAACTTACTGTGCATATTAAATTGTGTGTAGCAGTGTTAACAGCATCTTGATTTGTGGCTGCAAGTAATAAATGAATTATATTAATTTTGTAGCTGCAAGCTAATTTCTCCAGAATTACTTTTTAATAACCAGCATCATGTTCACTGGTAAGATTTAAATACATTTAGGAACAAATTTGTAGACTTTTAAGTAATGCCAGATTATCATTTTGAAAGCTTAAGAGTTCATTTGCTATTTCCCCTAACACCAAAATTGGAGACAGGAAACTCTTGCTCAGACTGAGGAACTCGGTTGATAAACAATTGGGTGTGTTGTTATCCACAGTCAGCATCCCAGCACAGTCAGGTGGAACTGAATTGTGTCAAGAATTTGTTTCCTGTTCCTTTCTAGGTGATTTATCTTTATCATATAACTTAGCATCTTCTCTCCCCTGCTGGGCTCAAACTAATCGTGCTTTAATGTCAGTGCAAAATTTTGAGCATTATGGTTGATTCTCTTAAGTGAGCTAATTCAGGTTGGAGGTGAAGTGTGTGAGTTCCAGAGGTGACTCACTTGGATGCAATATTTGTACCACTGTTTACTAACCACACAGCTCTGGGCTAGGTTTTGTGCCCCAACTTCCTGATAGGGCTAATAACAGTATATACCCAACATGTTGGGAAGATTAAATGAGATTGTATATATGAAGATTTTAGACATGGTACTATGATTTAGATGTGTGTTTTTTTTTTTTCCCCAGTGGCTCATGTGTTGGGAGTGTGGTCCTCACTCAAAGTGCCCATGTTGGAAGGTGAGACCTTTAAGAGGTGAAGCCTAGGGAGAGGTCATTAAGTCCAGCGGTATGCCCTAAGAAGGGATAGTGGGACTCCAGTTTCTTTCTTTTTTTCTGTTTGCCTTATGATCATTTCTTTTTTCATGCATTTCATGACAACAGGTGCACACCAGATTTTCAACCTCTGAAACTGAGGAAAAAAAGAAAATAGCCTCTTTTCTTTATAAGTATCCTACCTCAGGTACTTCATTATAGTAATAAAAAAGAGACTAACACAGGGTCTTCTTTGGAGAAGACTCTTTACATGGGGCAAACGATAATTCTCTGAGGAACCAAGTTTCATGAAGTGATTATGATGTTGTTAGTCTGTAGACTGAAGTTGGATTCTAGATCTACCATTTATTGACGCTTGGAAAAATTATTTCATTGCTCGAAGACTGATTTTCTGTCTGCAAAATGAAATTCTTATACCAAACCCATCTCTCTGCATTGTTGGAAGAAATACATGAGGTAAAGTTTGAAGAAGTCCATATAGTGACAGTCATAAATAGCTTTAATATTTATTCATTAATATTCATTTTCATTTTTTTCCATGGGAAGTAAACTTACCTCTCTGTTAGTTCTCACTTAGGTCAAATGGCCCATGTCCCCTGTCTTTACAAGTTCTATGTCAAAAGGAAACCCTAACAACAGTGGTGTGAAAAATTATTCGGAAGATAAAAGAAAAAAATTCACAGCTATCATGGTGTTCATATATGAATTTGAAAAAATATATCCAGAAATCAAAGACCTGGTACCATCACTCATCTTGGTCCATTTTTCATGGCTATGAAGAGATACCTGAGATGGAGTCATTCATTAAGGGAAGAGATTTATCCAGCTCACAGTTCTGGACACTGGAAGTCCAGGTTTGGATGGCCATCTCTGATGAGATGACATCGTGCTGTGTGTCGTGATAGGATGGAAGGGAGGAAGGGCACGTGGGAGCAGAGGGAAGAGGCTATCGTGAGGGCTGGGCTTGCTTTAGAACAGCCCACGCTTGGGGAACTAATCCAATTCCTAAAGAGCAGCAGCTATTCCTCTTGACAACCCAGTCACCTCTTAAATGTCCTACCTGCCAGCCACCACCACAGTGGCAATCAAGTTTCAATGTGAGTTTTGGAGGGACCAACAATTTTCAAATCATAGCATCACTTAGAGCACAGCTCCTACAGTAATTCTGGGAGGAACCTCAAACACAGAGAGCTTCTGTATACTGTGAAGAGGACCTTTATTCAGAAACCCTGAGAATCCGGCTCTCTTCTAACTCCTCTTTCTTTCTCAGGCCCTGCACTCTGAGATCATTAAACCCCGGTCTACAACTGCAGCCCAGACCTCTCTTTGGACCTCTGGACACAGAGAGCTGCCGTTCAGCGACCTATTATTTAACCCAGCCTGGAATTTCCACAGGCACTTAATCTAAACAAGATAAGAAACAAAGTCCTCATAACTTTCTGACCCTAAACCTGCCACGTTTGAGCTGCAAATGTCTAACTATTATTCCACCTTTCTTCTCCTCCTCTATTTCCAGATTCAGGCTGAGGTACTATTGTCTCTCTGCACTTACCCCCCCCCCCCCCCCACCCCATAAGCCTCTCTTGTCCTTTCCATCGTCTTTCATTGAAGCTATTTCCTAACTGCTCCCCTAGGTTCTGGTTGTGGCTCTCACTTTGCCAAGTCTGCTGGTGTATTCTGTGCATGAAATCCTGACTCTGTGGGCCTGTGAGGCATCCCCAGGCACCTCTTAGGTGAATCCCTCCATTTCTCCAAACTGCTGCCTTATACTGAACTTGAAAATTCTTGAAAGTGATCTTCCCTTCCTTTTCCAAGGTCAACATTTCTGCCTGAAACTCCCTGTTAGAGTCTTAGAGGGGACTCTAAGACTCTAACAGGGAGTTTGAAGCCAGTTGCTTAATAAGATAAGAAACAAGGCAGGTGGAAGTCAAAGACTGATCGATAAAGTTGAGGTCTGAGACTGTCCCTTACAGTGTGAGCTAAGTGTGCTGGCCCACTCAACTCTGGAATTGAAGAGCCCATTCCACATAATCGCGGAGGATCCTGGGCTCTCCGTAGGCCTCCCACCATTCCTTAACTTGAAACTCTTGGGCACACATAGGAGCAGCGTGACTGGAAATAAGGAAGAGCTTAGCCCAATTTTTTTCCAATATCTTTCAATCAAAGATACAAAGGGAGGCTGGGAAATGTCGCATAGCCGACTGGAAGGAAATAATAGGAAAAATAACAGAAGTGACCTTCCTACATAGGCCCACCTGTGACATGTCCCTGACCCTCTGTGGCTCAGCGTAAGTGTCTATTCCTCCATGTAACTTCTCTCCTGGCCCAACAATGACCTGGGGGTTGATCAGATAATACCTCTGCTGGTGTCCCCTCCATTAAAGCTGCAATGGTGTGAATGTGTGTGTCTCTCTACGATGCATGTTGAAATCTAATCTCCAATGTGCCGTTATTAAGAGTTGGGGCCTTTAGGAGATAAATAGGTCATAAATACTTAATGCAATTAAGGCCTTTAGAAAAGAGGCTTCAGGCACATCAATGTTGACAGCAGCTCAATTCACAATAACTAAACTATGGAACCATCCTTGGTGCCCTTCAACAGATGAATGGATAAAGAAAATGTGATACATATACACAATGTAATATTACTCAGCCTGAAAGAAGAATGAAATTATGGCATTTGCAGGTAAATGGATAGAGATGGAGAATATCATGCCAAATGAAATAAGCCAATCCCCCCAAACCAAAGGCCACATGTTTCCTCTGATATGTGGATGCTAATTCACAATAAGGAGGTGGGGTAGGGAAAAATAGAGGTACTTTGGATTAGGCAAAGGGGAGTGAAGGGAGGGCAGGGTGTGTGGGGTAGGAAGGATACTATTCTGAACAGGACATTATTACCCTATGTGCATAAATGATTACATGTCTGGTGTGATTCTACAACATGTACAACCAGAAGAATGAGAAATTATACTCCATTTATGTATGATATGTCAAAGTGCCTTCTACTGTCATGTATAACTAATTAGAACAAATAAAAAAAAGAAAAGAGGCTTCAGGGCTAGGGTGCAGCTCAGTGGCAGAGTGTGTGCTTAGCATAGTCAAGGCCCTAGCTTCAAGCCCCAGCACCCATAATAAAAAGAAGTTTTCACACAGTATTAAGTTCTTTTGTGTCACCCCCCCCACACACTACACACACACACACACACTCTTTCCTGTGAGGACACAGCATCATCTTGGAAGCATCCAGTGGCCCTCACCAGAAGTTCAGTGCCAGTGCCTTGACCTTAGACTTCTCAGCCTTAAGAGCTATAAGAAATAAATTTTTGTTCCTTATAAATTACCCAGCCTGTGGTATTTTGTCATAGTAGCACAAATGAGTTAAGACAAAATTCTTTGGTTTACTAATTTTTTTTTAATGTCTGTCTCGCTCCTGTCTTGTACTCCCTATCCCTGGAGCGTATAAGTTTTATATTTCCTTTTTTGTGTGGGGGGTGTACCAGGGACTGAACTAAGGGGAACTTGACCACTGAGTCACATCCCCAACCCTATTTTGTGTTTTATTTAGAGACAGGGTCTCACTGAGTTGCTTAGCTAGCACCTTGCCTTTGCTGAGGCTGGCTCTGAACTTGTGATCCTCCTGCCTCAGCCTCCTGAGCTACTGGGATTACAGGCGTGCACCGCAGTGCCCAGCTATTTTTCTCATGTTTAGATTCACCATACCCAATGCAGTGTCTGAAAATTGTAGATACGTATTTGTTGAATGAAGGGGTGCTCTTTTGGTCTTGATTAGTCAGGCTCCACAGAGCAAGGACTCCATCTGTCCTGCTCACGGGTGAGTCTGCCCTCTCCCCATACCTGTGCAGCAGCAGGTGCAGAATTTGGGGAACAGTGTGCCCACAGGTGAAAGAACATGGGCATCCTCACTGTATAGATACTTCACAAGCACAGGAGTTGGCCTCCGCCTCCTCCTTCCCTGTTTCTTCATGCCCGAAGCAGAGGAGTGCTGATCAGAAGAGAGACTCAAAATAACTGTTGGATGAAGGACCAGTTCCTTTCATGGACTCCTGCACGTTTCTCCTCTCTGTTCAGAGAGAGGACGGAAAGACCAAGACCCATTACTTTGAAGACAAATGGGACACATGAAGAAACTGCTAAAGCATTACTCTACAATTTTTTTTTTGGTAAGAAAGTTGACCTTCCTCTTTCTAGCCAGAGTCATAGTTAATTGAAATATGTGTCTATATAGCCCTGAACTGTCCACCTGGAAAGTGAGCATATTTTTTTTTTTTTGCTCCAAAATTCAGTTCCCCAGAAGGTGCTAGCCAGTCTGTATTCCTACTAAATTCTTTTATAATTTTTTTTCTTTGTTCCTTTTGTTATACATGACAATAGAATGTATTTTGACATATTATACATACATGGAGTATAACTTCCTATTCTGTGGTTGTACACGATGTGGAGTTACACTGGTCGGGTATTCATATATGAACATAGGAAAGTTACATCCGATTCATTCTGCTATCTTTCCCATTCCCCCCCCCCCCCACCGCCTCTTCCTCTGTTGCCCCTTGTCCAAACAGATGAAGCTCCACTCCCTACACACACACCTATTGTGAGTCAGTATCTGCATATCAGAGAGAACATTTGGCCTTTGGTTTTGGGGGATTGGCTTATTTCACTTACAATGATAGCCTCCAGTTCTATCCATTTACTGGCAAAGGTCACTCTTCTTTAAAGCTCAGTAATATTCCATTGTGTATATGTACCACATGCTAAATTATTATTATTTTTTACATGTTTTTATGCCTTTATTTTATTTCTTCATTTTTATGCAGTGCCGACGAACCCAGTGCCTTGCATATCTAGCATTGAGCCACAACCACAGCCCCTAAATTATTTTTAATGTGACATGGGATCCTTTTGCATAGTCACCTAATGGGGACTGAAGTGTTTCTGTTTGCAATTCTCTATATGCAATAAAGAATAAAATTTTTTAAATTCACTGGAGGGGAGCTTGTAGAACATATGAGCAGCACTTCCATTACAAGTACACGAGCTTAGTTGCTGGTCTGTGGTCCATGAAAGGGTCGGCGTGGAATGTTCGCAGGGTTGCAGCGCATCTGGATTTCTCCCTCACAAACAAGGAGTGACAGTCCCAGCCCATGATCCTCTGGGATGCCCCTGTTGGCTCAAGTCCCGTCTCACACAAACACATAAAGATCTCTCATGACTAATTCACTTCACTTATATTATGAAGAAATCATGGAGTGTTCCGGAAGCGGGATTTGAGAGCCGGTACTTTTGAAAATTGAACCTGGAAGAACGCCAACGCCATTGAGGGTCACTGCTCTCTAGCTTCAGATCCCAGGGTCTTTGACATGTACGTTCAGTTATTGACAGGGACACTGGCTGCCCAGAGGTTGGAAGGAAAACCAGCTGTGTGTCTCAGCACCTCACACCCATGGCAGCACGGACGGCCACTGATGCTCCTTGAGACACTTGCATTCCTCCTCCTCCTCCTGTTCTTCCCAACATCTGCATCAAACTATGTCACCAAGAGCTGAAAGTCCCCAAGATTTGATGTCTGGTGTTGCATATCTCCTTTCACTCACCTTCATCTGTCGCCCAGAGACTGTGTTCAATATTTGGTGCTATCGTTTGGATACAAAATGTTCCCCCCAAAGACCCCTGGGTTCAAGCTTGGTCCCCAATCTCTAGCACTGTTGGGGGGTGGAATCTTTAAGAGCTGGGGAATAGTGGGAGGTGTTAGGTCATTGAGGGTGTGCTCTTGCAGGGGATTGTGGGACCCCGGTCTCTTCCTCTCTTTTTGTTTCATTTTCTGGCCATGAGGTGAGCAGCTTCGCTCTGACATATTGCCACAAGGCCAAAGCCACAGGACCAACTGGTCTCAGACTGAAAACTCCAAAACTGTGAGCCAAAAGGAACCTTTTTTCTTCAGGAGTTCATTTTTTAAAAAAAAATTTTTTTTTTTAGTTGTAGTTGGACACAATGCCTTTATTTTATTTATTGTTATGTGAAGCTGAGGTTGGAACCCAGCGCCTCGCACGTGCTAGGTGAGTGCTCTACAACCCCAGCCCCATGAGTTCATTTACCTCAGGTATTTGTTACAATAACAGGAAGATGACTAACACTTGAGCCATGTGGAATCCATCTAGTGCTGGCATTCCAGGCATGTACATGGACCGCATAACGAAGGAACTGTATGATTCAGGAGGTGGAGGTGGATCCTGAGAACTGGTGTTCCAAAAACAGATCTCTGGGTGATTTTGCTGCCCAAGAAAACTTGGGAATCCTAATGAGCCCAGGACTTGTTTGGATTCCTGCAGGCTATGCTGAAGGGTCCTCCTAAACTTTTTTGATTTTTTTTTTTTTGATGTTATTCTTCTTACTTTAGGCTTCAATGCAAGCTCTCTGAATTTACTAGATCCTCCTTGCTGGAGAGGAGGATCCAGTAAGTTCGTTACCATCTCTCCCCAGAGTTCTTACATCTAGTACTGCCCTTTTCAAACCATAGAGAGAAGTAAGAAATAAAGACTCCGACTCAGTACCTGAAAGGGTCCTGCTTCTTTGCAAAAGTCATCTCTGGAAACTGGCGGAAACTGATCCTATAGGGAATTCTCCCAAGAATTCTCACCTTTCTGGTGTGATAGAGTGTGACAGAAGTTACAATGCACTTCAGAAATAGAAGTGCAGCAGGCACTGATCTCTCGGGTCTTTTTGTACAATTATTCCACTACAGGTATCTTCTAGATCAGTGGTTTTCCAACTTTTTTGACATTTGACATCATACTACTCTGTGTGTGTGTGTGTGTGTGTGTGTGTGTGTGTGTGTGAGTTTCTGAACTAGTTTCAGATGAACTAGTGCTAATACTACAGGGAAGAGACTCTAAAATATACCGATCTCATCCACTAGACTAAAACTGTCTGAAAACATGCTATCTGTATCTAATCCATGCTTTGAAAATTATTGCCACTCATATTGTTCAGATTCAGCAGGAGCCCATAAGCGAGTATCCCATCAGTACTAGCAGTAGGGACTGGTCTCATGGAAGGCTTTCTTACTTTAAATCTGGATGCAAGCTAAGTACTTTTCACAAGTGATTTCATTTAATCTTCACAAAATCCCTGTGACATATGTGTCATTCTTCTCACTTTAAAGGTGATAAATCCGAAACTTACTGTGGTTGCTCAGCGTCAACTGTTGTTGGATGTGAAAAGTTCATGCTGCTTTGCCTTTGAATTGAGATTATTTGCTAATAAAACCAGAGTTTATATCCCTAATTATAATCAATGAATCAAGAGTTTAACAAGTGCATGCACTGTGGAGACAAAGGGAGGAGGAAACAGTGACCTTGCTCTCCAGGAGCATTTGATAGAGTTAGATCTCTAAGTTAAATAGCAATATCTGACCTAAACAAGATTTTACGTATCACCTGATTTAGGCAGTAAAATTTTAGTTGATAATGCTGGGGCTGTGGCTTCTTACAAGCCACAGAGACCTGGGGGCTTCATGTAGGAGGTGGCCTAGATGCACATGTAAATTGAGAAATTGGAAAAGAGAAGGGAGAATTTCTTGCACAGGTGGTATTGGGCAGGACAGGAAGCGGACAGATGCCGTGAACAGGTTCGACCTCAGGGGCATGTTCCTGCAGAACAGAGGTTGTCTAGCCTTGTTCCTCAGAGACCACAGATGCTAGGCATTAGTTGGGGGCATCTTAGTTCCTGGTTCTCCACATCTGTTTTCACTGTGATCAGAAACATTTTCATGCATACACTAACCCCTAAGACACTGTCTGAACAAAGTGTATCGTTGCTTTAGAAAGAGTAGGCAAAAGCTATTGATTATTGATATGGGAGACTCCACATGCCTTTGGTGCCAATTGAGGGGTTGTGAAATATTGCCTGAGGGTGTAAGTCTAAGGACGCAGCTTTGTCCAAGTGTGATGTTATGCTACATATTTTTTTGGTTTTGTTTTTATCCATGCTTCTTGCCTCAACTTCCTCTCCAAGCAGGCCATAGCAACATGAGCTTCTCTTCCCCAGAGTGGGTCACAGAAACTCTAATCCCCTCTGCCTTTCTGTCTTGGAACTGGCCATGAAGAATTCTCTGACCTACTCTAAGATCCTCCTGGTTCCTGAGGGTTCCTTCCTGTACCCGGGAGGCAAGAGACCTATATGGGGAGGCCAAGAAGGGACTGAACAGATAGGCCTTATTGGGTTTCCTCCCCCAGTCTGTTAGCATTAGGTCGTGTCCCTTTTATCCAATATGGACATAGTCATCCATGGCCCAATCAGGCCTGTGTAATGAAGTCTCCACAGAAACCAAAAGGACAGGGCTCGGGAGCTTCTGGAGAGCCGAACATGTGGGGGTTCCTGGAGGGTGGTATGCCCTTCTCCCATACCTTGTCCTATGTATCTCTCTAGCTGTACCCTTTGTGATATCCTTTCTAATAAATCAGTAAACACGAGTCCTCTGAGACCTGTGAGCCACTCTAGCAAATTAATTGATCCAAAGAGGGGTTTTGGGAATCCTGATTGATAGCTGGTTGGTCAGAAGCACAGGTAAACATAACCTGGGGCTTGTGAATGGCTTCAGAAGTGGGGTAGGGGCAGTCTTGAGGACTGAGCCTTCAATCTGATGTTATCACAGGAAAATAGAGGACAACCAGCCAGTGTCCACTGTAGAATTGCTGGCTAGCTTGCTTACCCTCACACCTTTTAGGATCACAGAAACTTTCTGTTTCTGATTATGGTATAGGGAGAGATGGAAAAACAGACACTTTATTCTTTCTTTCGACACGACAGCAAAGTCCGTTAGTTCTGTGCCTATGGGCAAGTGACACAACTGTGCTGATTCCCAGTTTCTGATCAAATAAGGATCATAAGAATTATTACCTTATGATGATGCTCTTAGGACTAATTAGGGTGACTATATGCAAAGCATTTTGTACATTCTGAAATATTGTATAATATGAGCAACTGTTTTTCATTTTAATACAGAGGATTTAGATGGATGAAAAATTAAGATGCACTTTATAATTTATCAGATAGAAAATGAGAAGCATAAAAGGTGTTACTCCAAGGGATTGTTGCATTAGGGTCTTTTAGGAAGATTAATTTAGCATTGGGAAATGGGTGGAACAGCAGAAATGAGCTTGGAAACCAGTGCATTGGTCTCTGTGTGAAATGACAAGGGGAAACCAATAGGTCCTGAGACTAACTTGAAAAGGGATGACCAGGCCAGGCGCAGTGGTGCATTCCCATAATCCTAGTGACTTGGGAAGCTGAGGCAGGAGGATTGCAAGTTCAAAGCCAGCCTCAGCAACTCAGTGAGACCCGTCTTAAAATAAAACATAAAAAGGGGTTGAGGATGTGGCCCTATGGTTAAGTGATCAGGGTTTAATCCCCAGTACAAGAAAGAAAAAGAGAAAAATATAGGGGATGGCCAGAAAGAGAAAGCAGTGGGAGAAATACCTAACATCAAGTGCTATTCACATTTCCAGTCTCATTGACTCAAAGAAGAGTTTTCTCACAAGGAACTGAAGGAATGTTCTGGAAAGGACTAGTAGGAGGTCGTGACATTTTGGAGAAGGATTTATTATAGACATGATTGAGTTTAGGGGGGACAGTGGGATATCCAAGTGGTTTAATAAATAGCTCTGATAGTCTGGCAGAAGGAGTAGAGAGGTGAGGAGAAATAAGGTCTCGTGTCCGTGGAGAAATGCTCAGCGGGCTGAGTGTTGAAGAGAGGAGTAGGAGGAGGAAGATCTAACCAAGTGTTAGGAGACCCTCAATAGCTTGGGAGGGCAGTGCAGCCAGAGAGGGAGCAGAGAGAGTCAGGACTGAAGAACAGTCATTGGACTTTAGAACTTGTTACCTCTGATGATCTTTATTTTACCAGAAATTGAGAACCAACAAAGTTGGTTGAGACTTGCAGTCTCATTGAGGTGGAAGGACCTCAAGAGGTTGCTCAAAAAGTAGAGGCACCCTGTGTCAGGTATTTATTACACAACTCAGGTAGGAAGAAAAAAAGAATAAGAGGCTAGATGGGGTTTTAGGATGAAAGGGCAGGCCACAGACTTTCCTTTCCCTTGCCGCAGGTATGCAGCTGCTTAAGGGAAGAACTTGAATTTTGCCGGAAATTTGAGTTTTTCTGAGAGCCTGGGAATGAGAAATAAGGTAACCATAGGAGAGGGAGGATACCCCAGACACGGATAGGGAGTATCAGATGGAGTGAGGCCAGCTGGCAAGGTTGGGAGGTCAGGAAGCAGGCTGCAGTAGCTCCCTGAGTGCAGGATGAGGCTGCACTTGAACTGTCCCTAACCTGGCTCCCTGGGGTGGCTGAGCATCATCCTGGGAGCAAGTGGACTGGGTATGGAAGCAAGAGACCCTTATGGTCAGCAACTCGAACACTCTGCCTGAGTAAACAGGTCTTTCCTAATAGGAAAGAGACTCAGAGCTAGGTGATGAGAAGGAGAGGGAAAGGAAGAGGGAGGGAGGGAGGGAGGGAGGGAGGGAGAGAGAGAGAGAGATATCAATGAGAGCAAAAGACCCAAAGGGCCATGGGCTTGGAATTGAAGGTGGTCGGTATCTATCATATCAACCTCACAGTGTTTCAGGGGAGGAAAACATGGGCAACTTGGGCATGGAAAGAGAGACAGAGAAAAGTAGCAAGGAAGGGTAGATGATGAAACCCTCTTCTTTCATACGTTCAGAACACAGGGCAAGAGGCCCAGGGCTGTGCATTTGAGGGAAGAGAAGGCCTGGATCTAAAGGTAAACCTTAGAATCCACAAGTTGGGGGAGCCGAAGAGACAATTTGATAACACAAGTGTATGTGATCCAACGGGAAAGAGTAGAAGCAGGGAGAGTGCATTGGGGGGGGGGGGAGTAGAAGGTTCCAGAAAAGAAGGAAGGAACTGGGTAAAATGGCAGAGTTAAAAGGCATTTCCTCCTTCTTTCTTATTGACAGGAGCTGATTTTATTCCTGGTGGCAAAATACTCTGTTGAAAAGAACACATTTCCAGTTTCTCTTAAGTCTAGAAGTAGCCAGTGAAATCTCAATAGAAATCATTCCATAGGACCCCCATGGCATCTAAGCTTGTGGGTGGGATACCCTCTTGCCACCTTCTTTTCTTCTTCTTCATTGGAATGGCCAGAACTCCAGCAGCCATCTTGGGCCATGATGTGACTTTGAGAATGGAAGTCCCATGAGAAGGAGCATGACATAAAAAAGTAGAAGGGACCTCAGCCTCTGGTGCCCCTGGGATGGCCATACCAGTCCTACCTCCCGCAACAAGGGAGAAACACATGTCTGTGTGCCTGGGAATAACTGGTGAAAGGAAAAAGGACAAGCTGATAAAGGACAAACTCCAAGAAGGTAAATATAGATGCATAACAGTTCAGCTCAAGATGAGCTGCCTAATCAATTTGAAATATAATAATCACTAAAAGAGTTCAGATGAAGGGGAAATCTTTCTTGTTTAGAAGTGAGGAAAGCATGACACGGGGAAAAGAAGGATTTCCACCCAAACCTGACACCAAGCCTTCCTGATTTTAAATGCACTGTTATGCTATCCTATTTTCCTTCTATCGGAGTGATATCTTAAAAAGTACAATTTTGCAGCGTGTGGGATCTGTGATACTGGTGGATGAATGAACTGCTCACGATTTCTCAAGATTGCGGTTAACAGGGAGCAGAGAGAGAGAGACCTGTTGAGGAAGAAAACTGACACATGGCCATTGATGACATCTGAAGGGGACTGGCTGGGTGCTTCCCCTGCCAGGGCTCATCAGGGACATCTGAAGGATAAGGGATGTGTGAGCCACAAGGACTGGCCTAACACCCTTCTCACACATGCTTTTTTTTTTTTTTTTAAATATATATATATATATATATATATATATATATATATATATATATATATATATCGTTTTATTTGTTCTTTTTAGCTATACATGGCAATAGAGTGTATTTTGACATATTATACATACACAGAGTATATATATACTTATTATAATTAGGATCCTATTCTTGGGGTTGTACTTGATGCTCACACATACTTAATACCAGCAGCAGCAGTCTATGAAAGACTGAGCATACATTGGATTTGTGCATCCAAATTATGGAAGAACCCTCCCATTTCTGGGTCTGCATCTGAACCCCACTCTTATTTGAGTTTTGTTTTTTTTTTTTTTTTCTTTTTTCACTCAGCGAGGGGATCAGAGGCTTCTGTGAATTTGCTTCTTCCCATTTCAGCCAGCTGCTTCTCTTCTTAGCTCTCCCACTTGCCAGAAGGGAGACGGGAGAATAATCTTCTGTTGAAATCTCTCCTTCCAACACGAATTTGTGACCCTGGAAAGACTGCGGTTTTCAAAAGCCTTCTGAACCGAGATTCTGAGCAGGTGCAGCGCTGTTCTCAGTTAGGCAGCTGGTCACCTTGCAGCCGGGATAGGGGAGACCACACCTTTTCTTCCAGGGACTTAAAAGGCATATCTTGGGGTCCAGGGGGGAGCCAGATTCTTTTATTTCCCTGCGCTTCCTCACTTTCTTGTTGTCTTGTTTGCTCAGTTGGGGCGCACAATGACCAGGCTCTAAGTGTCTGAAGGTTCTTAAAGAGGCCCGGGAATCCTGGACACAATCCCAGGGAGAGCAGGTTTTGTGCGCATATGGGAGGAAGCAAGCGCGAGTCACTTCTGTGCCGAGACAGACAGAGGGGACAGAAGGATCTCTACCTTGGGCAGACTTCTCTCCACCCCGGGAGGACACAATTTCTCTTCTTACCCCCTTGCCCTCCTGGGATTTGACTGAACAGGTGCTCACACACCGGCTTAGACAGGAGTTCTCACCACCCACCGAGTTCCCGGCCAGCAGCTGCTTGGCCTCTTCGCCACTCTGTGTGGCCGCTGAATGCACGGAAGGCCCGGAGACTCGAAAAATAGGGGAGCTGAGGGACAGGGCGACGCCGCCCTCTGGAGACTGGGGCGCAGGCCTCCGGGGCGCACCAAGTTCCACCAGCTTGGGAGGGACAGGACAGGGTCAGTTCTTGGCCGCACTTGGACAAGTTAGAGCTGCTACCTCCGCGTCCCACTTTGCGTTAGACAGGGAGGGTAAAAGGGCGATGGTTGATGCGGAGCTGGATCTGGAGTCCCGCGCTGCTGTGCGCTTGCCAGCACCGCCCGCGGAGCAGCCCTTTTTCTGACCCCCAGAAGGTCTGCAGGGAGGCGGCCCCCGGGTCCGCAGGGCTCCCACTGCGGGCGGGACACGGGCAGTGCAGCTTGTGCCCCACCCCCGACCTCCGCGGGGGCGCGATGCCACCTGCATCCTCTCTGTGCGCTGCCCGCCAGGCCCTGTCGGGCCTGCGCTGGCTCAGGCGGTGCCCGCGGGGCGCACCACGAGCAGCGTTAGCGGTCTCACCCCAGACCCGTGCCGTGCAGCCACCACTGCACCATTTCCTGCTGCCCTGGCCAGCCTGAGCAGCTGTCCACTCTCCTCTGCGAGGCAAACCTGCTCCAGAGGGCGTCTTGAGAGAGGTCATGGACACCTTGCCTTTTATTCCAGAAGCGACTCAATCCTGCTTTATGAGGGTTAGCTCCCCAGACGCTATTAAACTAAGTTTTAGGTGGCCTTTTGTGAGAAAACTTTTAATCACACAGAATTTAACTTCTAATCGGCCAGACGTTTAAACCGTGTGGAGTAAAACCTTTCGTTTTTAACATCCACTCTGGTGTTTGCTGGAAATTTGCCACCGAATTTAGGCTCAAGTTGAAGGTTACCAGGATTTATCATTGTTTCCCCAGGATGTTTAACCCTCATGGGCTCCTTTTTCTTTCATTTAAGATACTTAAAAAAAAAAAAAAATTCTTCTAAGCGCTTTGGCCGTTTAGTTTAAGAAATTTGTTTTAGCTCATATGATTTTGTAATCCAGAAATATTTCTGAAATGGGGAGGGGGTTATTGGAGACAGAAGGCAGCTGTGTACCAGGAAATAATAAGTATCATGCAAAAATATCACAGCTAATCGATGTCCTTTAGGAGTGGAAATATCTATGTTTAATTGCTTTAAAAATGTAGGGTGGAAAACACAATTATACACTGTGATAACAAACCTGTACAGATAATTTCTGAACAATACAAAACAAGTGCTGAAAATCTGTTTTCTTTATGATTGAAATAAATTGTTCCCAAACTGTGATAACCACCTACCCAAATATCACATGAGCTAATGCTTGAAGAGAAATAGTCACCAATTGAAGCATTTAGATTTATCTTAATAAACAGAAAATTGCATAGCTTTTTATATTGTTGTACATCCTTAAATGCATCTTCCAATATCACTGCTTAGCATAGTGATAGTCTTGTTATTTTAAAATTTCAATTTTCAGAGATACATAAGATAAATTTCCCAATAATTATAAACACATCATTTTACTCATCTGATTTTAATAACATGCATTTTTATAATTACTGTACAACCGAAATAGACATTGATTTATGCTGTGTGCATGTCTTTATTCAACAGTATATTCTTAGACACCTTGTTCAAACAAATGAAGTGAATTTCAAAAAAAAAAAACAAAAAAAAAAAACCAAGGGAAAAAAAAATCCTGCCAGTAGAAACAGAATCACAGTGCCTTACAGACAAAAGGAAAGGAAAAGAAGTTCTCATAGGAAAAGAGATTTATTATTACATAGAAAATTCTCACAATAGTTGAAACACACTTCAGAAACTAGTAAACACCTTAGATAGAGTTGTGCCAATTACTCAAGCCCATAAGCATCTGCTTTGTCTTAATTAGACGGGGGAGGTGAATGACCACTGTTTATTTTCATTTTCCTCATTAATTATGAAAAACTGCATTTAATTCATCTTGCATGGTGAGAGATTGGCTGCGCAGATGTAAGTCGTAAGGGAAGTGGCTGTCGGTGGGCAACCTGAACATGGCACCCTGCCCAAGGGGACCCCTGGGTGGCACTGCACAGTAATGCATGCCGTAATTGTAATTTTTGCCATAGTCCAAGGTTTCTTCTTGCTTCAGGGAAAATATCCCATTATAGTTAATTGGGGGAGGACTTAAGGGACCTTCAAACTGAGGGCTGGCACACTCAGGGGAAGTACTTTCATAGAAGGATTCATACGCACTGCAATAATTGTAGGGTTTCATGGACTTGGAATTATCAAGAGTCCCATGCCCTGGGGGAGTGGCGAGCTCAGGGCTGTGGTAGGGTGGGTAGAAGGTGGAGTAGGGCGACCTGGTGTGATGTGCAGCCTCCCCACCCTGACCCATCAGGAAACTCCTGGCGTTGAGCTGCAAGCAGCCTGCCACCAAGTTTGTAGTTGGCTGGGAAAGACCTTTGCATAAGTTTTGGACGAACGTGAGCAGATCTGGTCTCTTGCCGATTCTCAGAATTTCAGAAAGTGCCCAGATGTAGTTTTTGGCCAGTCGTAAAGTTTCTATTTTGGACAGTTTTTGGGTTTTAGAATAGCAGGGGACCACTTTTCGTAAATTGTCCAGAGCGTCGTTGAGGCCATGCATCCTGTTCCTCTCCCGAGCGTTAGCTTCCTGTCTCCTGAACTTGACCCTTTCCAGTCGGAGCTTGGTGGTCTTTTTTTTCCTAAGACCCCTCCTTCTGGGCAGCCCGTTTTCATCCTCCTCTTCTCTGTCTTCCTCCTCTTCTTCTTTCTCAGTTTCTTCTCCAGGGGCCCTTTTGATGCTCTTTCCTCGAAGGACAATTTGTTTGGAAAAGCTTTCTGGTTTCTTAATTTGCTTCTGGTCCTCGCATTCTCTAGAAAACTTTCTGCACATCTGGGATTCTGGCATTACAACAGACTCATCAAACGGTAGTGTTAACATGGTTCTCTAATCTTAAATTACCTGAAAAAATGCCAGCACAATATTTAAAGCGTTTTCATTTTTAAAGTTTATACACTTAAAACACATTTGAGTACAATCAGAATACTACAAGAACACATGAAAAAGACTGATTCCAGGGCTAATTTTTTGGCTTGAAATAAAATTTTTGAGTTTGTGCAGACTAGTAATTATAAGAACATTGATGCATGCAATGGGATTAATTTATACAGGTAAATTATCAAAAGAAAATAAAATTGCAAGCATTTATTATAATCCCACCACCATCTCCATTTCTCTTTGATTTGAAACTGGATTTTAATACATGGGAAGGGATTGTGCAATTCAAGCAAATGCAAAACATGATATAGCAATGCAGAATTTCATTAATTCCAATTCCCCTGAGAACAAAATAGAACAGAAACCAGTTTATAAAATGAAAAGTGCCATTTCTCCATCAGCTGACAAATTTGTGGGGATTTTTAGGGGAAAAAAATCCCTAACTTTATTTACTGTTCTCATCCAACTGTGAATTTAGATTAATGGTTATTAGAATATACAGATTTAAAGAAAACATTAATAAGATCAGTTTTAAAACTATTTTTTTTCTGATCAGTTAAGAATTATGTAAAAGCACTCTTTTCCCAGCCTTCAAAAAGAAAAAGGGATTAGGCTAATTTGGAAAAAAAAAAACTCTACAAATAAATGAAAAAATAAAATATCATTGGCAATTTTCTAAATCAAAGAAAATGTTGAGACCCCTCTTACATTTAAGATTTTCTCAAATGTAATAGTCTGTTTACTGCTGTTCAAATCACCCTGGACAAAAAAACACTCTCGCAGTGTTTTTGTTCTACGAGCCACAGAAGTCTCCCTCTAGCTAATATCTGACGGGAACGGTCCAAGGATTCTGACTGCAATTCTGCACGTGTGTTCAGAATCCCAAATGAAAGGGGAAAATAATTTGTGTTTCAAATGCATTTTTGGTTTTTGTTGGGTGAAGCAGAAAGTATTTTTCATCGAAAGTCTTCAAACAGGCACACTAAAACAGAGACTTTTCCATGTAACAACCTCCAGCCCTCTCAGCACACACACACACACACACACAAACACACACACATACACACACACAAACTCTCAGTAATGTCCACATACTTGCAGTGTTACATAATAGCAGTGAAAGTATGTGATAATTACATCACAAGAATGAAATATGATAAGAAGTTATAGATGGCAAAGATCATACAAATACTCTAAGACAGTGATACTGTATCTTTAAATACTTGCATGCAAAGCCAGCATCAATTGAAGTATATCTTTATTTATATTACCTTAGGTTTTAATTTCATTCAATAATCAGTTTTCATTTTGGGTCTTCCAAATCTTTTCAGGCTGAGTGTCGCATCGTCTCCTGGAGCCTCTAGATCTGTGTATATCTGCACTATCTCATTGATCTCTAAAAAGTGACATTGATGCCAACTGCCAGAGCTGGTACCCATGCCATCTGCTAGTGACGTCACAGGGCAGAGAGAGCCATGTGATCCTCTCTCTTGGGACCTTCATTCTGCACTGATCATCTGGCATCCCTGTAAGTGGGTACCAGCATTCATGCATCAACACAGAAGGTTAGACTGATAGGAAAAAAATCTGCACCAGCATTTCACATACAGTAGGTGCATTTCTCCTCGAGCTGCTTCGGTTTCACTGGCAATCTGTAGAAAGACTGTGCTCAGTTTCGCCCTGCCAACGGTGCAACTGTTAGGTAGTCGTTAATATTCCATTCATTTGCAAGGTGGGCTTTTGTGTGAACGAGAGGTTTTTTGTTGTTGTTGATGATGTTGTTTTGTAAAGATCACCATCTCCTTTGTGCACCTGGGTACCCAGGGAAAGAGAACTGTGAAAAGGAGCCGGAAGCTGGTCTTGGGTGCATAACCAAACTAAGATTAGTGTCAGTAAACAGGAGTCAGTGAAAGGCTCCTGTTTCCTCGTTTTGTTTCATGGCATGAGACTTTGTGGGTGTGTGTCTGTGCATTTTCTTAACATGTAAGACCTCAGTGCTTCTTAGGACTTTGGAATAAAAGGACAGTTTTTCTATTGGGGTCTGTGGAAGACATCATCCAATGTTTCCCTTCATCTAATTGCCGGTATCTTTCAACAACTTTTCAGAGCGACTATGTGCATGTGTGTGTGTGTGTGTGTGTGTGTGTGTGTGTGTGTTCTACACACACACACACACATTATGTATGATGAAGAGACACTGCAAGTCCACTGTTAAGGATTTCAAACTATACAATTATGTCCTCCATCAAAAGTCACTAACTTTACTCTTTTATTATCCCCCCTCTCTCTCTCAGCATTAACTTGCTTCTTCCTTCTCATTTAAGACCCAATAAACATAAAAATTATTACTTAGGTTTCTGTCTTTCTCTCCCTAGCATTCTGCTGCATATTTTAATCAAAGATTAGCTTTCCTATATTTTGGGGGCTTCCAGATTTTGTTTTTTTATCTCCTATTTTTGTTTCCTATATAACAACATCCAGGGAAACAGATTAGTGTCCAATTGCTCATCCCTACTAAGTTTATTACATGCTATCTTTCTTCACCCTCCACCCCCTTTCGGTTTCTTTTTAACAAAAGCAGGGTACAAACAGTTAAGCAAAGCTGGCTCAGCCTGACTGAGAAAAGGGACTCTGGAGCCAGAGGCAAACTCCACCTTCCTCTCCTATACTCCCCTGCCTCTCCTCCCCCACTAAAAGGACATTTTATTTCAGGAAGGCTTGTCAGGAAAGGAAAAAGTGAACTTAAAAAAATATATAAAAGTTTAAAGATAAACAAATAAACACAACCTTTGTTGTTTGACAACTGAGTAATCTCCTCTAAAGTGAGAGAGTATGCTTTTGGAATTAGACTAATCCCTGGCAGGCTGCAACTGTTGAATCTGTGTTAGCATTCCCCTTATAAATCCCAGTTTTGAAAGGTTTAGAATTCTGCTGCTTTAATGCATTTTGGATCCAAATTGGCACCAAGGGCTTCAATCCGAATTCAGTTTTGCTCCTCTCATTTCACGCTCATTTCCACCTCCTTAAAAAGTTACTTTTCCTGGATAGTTCTAGAAAAGATGGGGGAGTGGGCAAAAAAAGAGAATCATGCTAGGTGAAGGTGGATAGGTTCTCTCTCCCAATGGCCTAGTAAAAATGCAAATTTAAAACAAGAGTATGACTATAAATTTATGTTAAAATAGGTGGGTTGACCTATTCATGTTTTGTAAAAATCTGACAAAAAGGTAAAATTTGTACCTTTAGGGTACATTGTTGGCAACGAGGACACTGAGTATATTTTATGCAGCTTTTGGTTCAAAAAACTGCACACACTTTTTACATCAGCATTGAAATTTTCTAGAGAAAAATCAGATTCAGGATTTTGTTTCTCCTCACATGTGTCTTACTTTTTAAATGTAAAGGAATTTAAGTATTAGAGACATCAGCCACAAAGCCTCCAGCAATGCCATGAATTTTGCACACTGCACCATATTCTAAACTTGCAAAGTCTCTAGGAGCTGCATCGAATTAAGAGCATCACACACATGCAAATAAAAACCCAGGGCATAAATGACATGATATGTCAGTAGAAAACTATCACCAATATAGTTCATTTGAAAGGGTCGATTTTGCATTTTATTTTTGCACATGCAGGAAAATGAGAAACACTCAATTGGTGAACAGATTTGGGTCTGTTCTATCCCTGGCTTTGAACATGAAAGAAAGACCCTTGGTGATGAGGAGGTGGGCAGGCACAATCCGTGTTCAGGTTTTCTGGCTATTAATCTATTGTTTGGACATCTTAGCCTGTTATACAAATTTTTTCAACAAAAAAGGAGGAAACAAAAAGTTGTTATGTCAAGATTTTGCAAGGATTCTATGTGTTTGTACAATAATCTTTCAAAAGAAATTTTGTTATGCATTTTCTACTATAGTTCCAGATATGCAAATGTCTGTGCTGTTAATATGCATTCATACCATACACCACAGCGGCTGTTCTACTCTCTGCTAAGAAAGCATGTTAACACCAAGACTCCAAACTGAGCTGCATCCTGACTTTGCAGGCGGATGCTCAGTGTGGGGAGTATATTAGCAGCATCTCTGCAATGTATTTTCTCATTTTATGACCATCACTGCACACCAAAGTTCACCTCTATAACTCAATTCCATTCTAGTTCAAATGATACAATTTTTGCTTCTGCGATCAAGAAATTTTATAGATTTTTAAAAAGTGCCCCATGTCTGTCTGTTTCTTGCTTTCTCTGGGTAAATGCTTATATTTAATTTACAGAAATAACCCACAGAAAATATAGACATGATTTTGACTCTGTTGTGAGGCCGTGGAAGTCAAAAGTCCAAATGAAGGCTTCAGGGCTGTTATCTTGAGATCTTTCTCTTAGTTCCTGTGTCTTAGCAAATGGGAACTCTGTGGACTGGCTTTTTCACAGTCCCCTCATCATTTAAGAGATTAGTCTGGAACATGACAGACATTTTTCTCACCTCGCCAAGGGTCCAAAGCAACAGAATATAGTCCAGGATCAGATCAAGCAGCAAAATCCCAGACCAGAGGTTTCTTTTTTTTTTACCCCCAGATAAGAGATACTTCTTAAGATGTTGGGCAGTTTTTTCTATTACCCTTCTTTTTAGTTTTTGCTTTTTATTCTTCTTTTTTTTTTCCTCTCACATTTTTTTTTTTTTTTGCTCTTAGACAAATGCTTAAGGGCAGTCACCAATCTTGAGAGCAAGCCCAGTGCCGTGAGCTCTTTGAGTTTTAACTCTGTGATCCCCGTTGACTTGAAATAGTTTTAATAATTGTGACACACTTTGAAAAACAGTCCTTGGAATTTAAACAAACGATATTTAAATTATGAAGCTAGACACATAAAGCATCCCTATTTCTCTAAAAATAGAGAGCTTAAAAATATAATTTAGACTTAGATATCTGAATGTTTTGTTTATGTATACCCAAGAAGAATACTTAAACTAAGCAGATAATCTGATCATGATCTGAGGCGACCTTCGGATTGCCTTTGTAGACTTACTCCAAGGTGAAGACGGGGCTGGAGCATCTCACCATGGTGCAATAAATCATATTGTTGTTCCCATGCTTTGAAAAGCCCTCGATCTTTAGTCTTCTGGTCTGGCCTTTGCACAAAACGGCTGTGTAGCTCTTTCCAGAAATACTTTTTATTTTTTCCGCCCCCTGCGGAACATGTTTGTTTTTTTTTTCATTTTACTCACCAAACCACATTTATTAAATTCATTTTAAAATTTGTGATTAACTAAAGGCATTGAAATCCACCAACTGAAAACTTCTACCAGTAGGAGAAAACTGGTATTAACTGGACAGAATGGTTATGATCCAGTCAGAAGTAAAGAAATGATGCTTTGTGAACTTTGTGGTCTGACTATGGAGGAATGCAGGGATTCCTTTTGGCTTTAGGAAATAGGAAGAGTGCTTGGTTGACCCTGATTACTGCTTTTTAATAATACTGAATTAGACATCGTTACATTCCAGTGAATGCAATATGATGGTTATTTTTAAACCCAGAGAACAGAAATATGCTCTTCTTTTTTTTCTCCCTGGTCCATTTTGTGAGATTGGAGTGGGCACTTTACAGAAGAGGTGTTTTTAAAAAGTTTATGCAAAATGATTTCGTGTACATCAAATCTTACATCAGATGAAGTGCAGGCTCTGGTAAGGGGACTCCCGGATGCAGTTCAGGAGGCCCCGGAGCTGCCTGAGATTGTGTGTCAGGGTGGTGTGTCAGTGCACACGTGCATTTTTCTGAACACAGTCCCTCTTTGTGTCACATTCCTAAAGGTTAAAAATGACACAGTTTTTTTGACATCTTACTTTATTTTAAATCTTGGTCCTGCTGTTTAATAGCAATGTGTTATTCATTCATTCATTCCACAGAGGCTTGTTGAATATCTGTTTTGGATTTATTCTTGATTCCTTTTATTGCCTCACACCCTGCAACAAGCATGTCAGTGACTCCTTTCAGTTTTATCTCAAAATCACATCCAGACTGACCAATTTTCCAGCAATCCTGCTACTCCCCCCTTGGTTCAGACCATCATCATTGTTTACCTGGCCTTACAGGACACCTGGGCTTTCACTGTCACCCCCTTCCACTTCATAGATGGTCCTCCACTCAGCAGCCAGAGGCATCCCCTTAGGCCATAAATCATACTGTGGTCTCTACTCAAAACCCTCCCGTGGCTCCTCCTCTCCCTCTGGGCAGAAGCCAACTCTTTGATGTCCTCTGCTCCTGCTGGCCCTCCACTCAGCTCCAGCCACTGGCCCCTCACACCGGCACTCTCCTGCCCTAGGGCCATTGCATTTAACTTCTGCTTGGGAATTTCTTTATGGAAATCTCCATGGATCATTCTCACGTCTTCCATGTCTCTGTTTAAATATCCACTCTTGGTGGGGAGGTCTCCTAATTTATATTGTCCTCCTGTCCCTGCCTTCCCCATCCATCCTCCTGGTTTGCTTTTCTCCAAAGCACTCACCACTTTCTAACACAGACATTACTTATTCAGCATGTATTTCCATCTGTGGGGGTTCCAGCATCTGCATATGAAGGGCAGTAAGTCTGTAGTTGTTGAATAAAGAAATTGGTTCCAAGCATCAGGTTAGTGATAACCATTCAGTGGTGTGTATCCCAGCCATGGCAGGACTATTGGGGAGTTTGTAATCTAGAGGGAGGGGCAGAAGATAAACAGGTAAACATACACTGTGGAACCTACCCCCTGGAGGCTACAGAGAGACTGGGAAGATCCACTCAAACAAAACATCTGGGAGCCCTCTCTGGGTCAACCCTGAAGCCAAGATGTGAAGGGCACGGCAGAGGCTAGAGCAGATGTGATGTTCCCAATGTCCTGGGAAGACCGTCAGCAGCACAGTGAGAAGAAGGCACAGCTAGTGGTGCAGGTCACGGTGAAGCACTTGGAATTTAATCCAAAGGAAGCCATCAGAGAGCATAAGGCCGTGGGGTGAGCTGGTGGAAGAGCACAGGCTTAGCAAGCACAAGGGCCTGGGTTTGCTCTCCAGCACCCAAAAGAAAAAGTAAAAGTAAAAAGAAAAGTTTACTGTGGATTCTGTGAGAAGATTGAAGTGGGTGAAAGGGGAGAAAAGTAATGAGATTCAGGAGGCACTACCCCCAAAATATGTCAGCTTGGCATGTTGAAGCTGAAGGAATTTAAGAAAACTGCAGAAGCAGGGAGGTCTCTCTGACCCTCCCTCTCTTTCTCTCCAGGGGAAGTGGTACACCCTCTCCATCCGGAGGAGAGGAGCATCCTTCTCTTTGAAGACACACAGGCTCAGAGAAGAATCCGAATGAACAGGCATTGTAGACGTCTCCTGTTTTCTGCCATTAATTCACATTCACTGCCCAATTATCTCTCTCCACAACTCTTCCTTCTTCACCAAAACTTCTAGAAAAATTACCAGGTTTAGCTGTTTCTTTCAGTCTTTTTCCTTATCAAAGCTCCCCTGTCGAGGAGTAAAACTTATTAAATTTGCATGCTTTTCTTTTGGTAATTGACTTTGTTATAGGGGCCTCATCCATGAACTAGAAGAGAAAAAGAACTTATAAAGCCCGTGAAAGTGGACAGAGCCAGAAAGGGACAATTGTAGCTCAGTGGAGGCACTGGGAATGGAGAGGAGAGGGGGCATAGAAATGTATTTAGTGATAGAATCAACAGTTTACTTGCATGAACTGTGGGCTGACATGGAAAAGTTACTTCATCTCTGGTCCTGATGGGGATGATGGTGGTGGTCATGGTGGTGCTGGTGAAAATGGTCACGAACAAAGTCGTCATTTACATGCAATGTCCCCAGCACCCAGCTAAGTGCGTCACAAACATTGTTTCATTGGCTCCTTGGAGTGAGGTTGATGTGACCATCCCCATTGCAGCCGTAATGAAGCTGTGGCCCAGAGATCTAAACTAATGTACCCGTGACTGTCCGATTTTAAATGGGAGAATTTTAATTTGCATGCGGCTTTGTCTGAATCCAAATGCTGTCTTCTCAACCATTAACCTTGTTACCTTAACAATTAAATAATCAAATGTCGATGAACTGCCTAGGACAGTCTCATACTGTTGAATAAGTGAATGCTGAATGAATAATAAATATTAGAAGAAATAGGAAAGCTTAACTATGGATCTTTTCACAAAGTAAACAATTGTCTTATTGTATCCAGTGACTTAAGATTGGTGCTACACTTTTACCTTTTAGGTCATTGTGCACAGGTAGGTCATAGACTGTTGTGGATGATGAAATCATACAACGGTGCTTACAGTCGTCATGACCACAAGGGCCTGCTTGCCCAGAGGGGTTGGGAGTTGAGGTGTTCATTTATTTCTTCATTCTTTTTCATTAATTCAACAAAACACTTAGATATTATGAAGGAAAATGAAGGTAAATGATAGAGTCCTGGCCCTCAAGGAAGTTAGAGTTGAATTAGGCACCCAAAATACATCCACGATCCTCTAACTTAAAGCAGTATGAGGTCACTGTGATAAGAGCCCTCATTATAGAATGGAGAAAACCTTTGCTTGTAAGAGTGAGGAGGATTTTTTCCTCCTTTTTACTGTTTTTCGAAATATAACAGAGATCAAAAAGTAAAAAATGACAATAAGTAAGTTTACAACTTAATTTGGATAAACTGAATGTATCTTTGCAGTAGGATTTGCATCAGGAAACACAATATTACTAGTTAACCAGGAGCCTCCTCTCTGCCCCTTTCATGTCCCAACCAGCCTTTGCCCAAAGAAACCACGATTCTGACTTCTAAAAACACTTTTTGTCCATTTGGGTATAATTCAGTGTGTACTGTTTTGAGTGTGGCTTCTTTATCTCAATATTTAATCTTGTAGTTTATCCATATCATTGCATGTGATTAAAGCTCATTTACATTCATGGCTGTATAGTACTCCATTGTAACTCTGCCTTAATCTGTTTCTCCCTTCTGTTGTTGATGGGCACTTGTTTATAGTTTGGGACCATTATAATTAGTCCTATTCTAGCAGTTATAATTTGATGAACATAAGTAAATTAAGTGTATCTCATTCCTAGGTGTATATCCAACAAAAATGTACATGTATGTTTGATATAAGGATTTTCAGGGGAATTGAGACCAAGACGTTTTTTTTTTTTTTCGGGTACTGGGGGTGCTTATCCACTAAACCACATCCCCAGCCCCCTTTTTTAAATTATTTTTTATTTTAAGACAGGGTCTCACTAAGTTGCCGAGGTTGGCTTTGAACTTGAGAGTCTCTTGCTGCAGCCTCCTGAGTCACTAGGATTATGGACATGGGCCACCATTCCTGGCTGAGAATAGGACATTTCTAATCTTTGTTAATTACCTATTTGACAACCCCACATTTTCTAAAAATCCTCATACATGAACAATAACATTCTCCCAAAGCTATGGACTCGTGGATTGTAAAGAAGAGTACTGATTACTGGTCTACCAATACTTACTGAAGGAACCCAGTATATTAGGCTGCTGTGTTTGATGTTAGAGAAAAAGAGTAGAAGACGCAATTCAATCCCTCAAGGAGTCTAGAGTCCCTGGGCATGGTGGTGCTCTCCTGTGACCCAAGCGGCACTGGAGGCTAAGGCGGGAGGACTGCAAGTTCAAAACCAGCCTCAGCAAAAGCGAGGTGCTGAGCAACTCAGTGAGACCCTGTCTTTAAATAAAATACAAATAGGGCTGGGGATGTGGCTCAGTAGTTGAGTGCCCCTGAGTTTAATCCCTGGTACCCTGTACCCTGCCCCCCAAAAAGGGAGTCTAAAGTCTCATTCAGGAAATAAGACTAACAAACAGGAAATGTTGAGATGCACTAGGCCAGACTATGGTGGAGAATATCAAGCAAATGAATATGTGCTTTGATAATCTAATACCCTCTAGGAAGGCAGTGTAACCCTACAATTTTTGCAGTAGTTCTACTAAGACCACATTTCACAATAAAGAGTACTGTTAGTAGGATTTTAAGTTTCAAACACAATGGCTAAATCATTAAGACTAACACTTGAACAATGTTAATATTAAGACTGATTTAATATTTTCTTTTTGCCACATTTTATGTAAATTTTTTTACAGCAGCTGTATGAAAATTATATACACAATCAGGAGGCCAACTCCCTGATTCTGCCATTTTCTAGCTGGATGACCCTGGGCAAGATCTCTATGCTTCAGCTTCTCCATCTAGCATAATTACATTCTAACCTCATAGGTTGTTAGATGTAAAGTACTTGGAACAATTCTGATATGTAGGAAGTATATTAATCTGTTTTCTGTTGCTATAACAAAATACCTAAAGCGGGATATTTAAAATGAAAAGAGGTTAATTTGCTCATGATTTTGGAGATTCAAAGTCCAAAGAGCATGCCACCAGCTCTGGCAAGGACCTCACAGTGAATGGTATCATGATGGTGGATGTACATATGAGAAGAAGAGATTGTATTGCCACACAGGATGTCCCAGTGCAAACTTGGGGTCAGGCTTACTTTCATAACAACTTTTTCTATTGAGAACTAACTTAAGGTCCTGCAAGAACTAACTTCATCCCTTCTGAGGGCAGCACCCTCAATGCACCTGTGATCTATCACATGGATCCACCTCTTCAAGTTCTCACCAATACCACACTGAAAACCAAACCTTGTGATCTCTTGAGGGACAAATCATATCCAATCCACAGCAGTAAGCATTGTATTATTTTCTGTGTTATTTTAAAACGAAAATTGAGGTAGTATGAAGAAAGTTGGGTGTAAGGCCTTCATTCATGAAATAATTTCTCAAGTCTATAAATTTGTGCTTATGTCTACAACAATGTCCTGTGATTATTCACACATTCAGGATGTAGGTGAGAGTGCATGTTATAGTGTCAATTAAACCAACTACATTGAAAATCTTACAGACTTCCACTTATAATTTTAGCACTTGGACCCGGAAATAGGGCAAACTCTTAAGGACAAATGACTTCTTAGTTAAGGTTGCACCAGTCTACAGATCTTTTAGGAACTTGAACTTTTTTTTTTTTTTTTTTTTGTGCGTGTATGCTCCAATTCTTTCCTAAAGAAACATTGAAGTCTTTGTTCTTTATCTCTACCTACATTTTAATCTCTTGGTGGTTTTAACAAAAGAAATACACTGCACTCCCTGAAGATAAACAGAGAGAAAGCGTTTTCAGTTTTAATGTTTATGTGTTTGCAGACATAATCCAGTGAGATGATTCTGGAAACTAAAGCACTGGGTTGAAAGGCTAATCTTGCTAAAGTCACAGATTCAAATGCAAACAGGACGGATCAATCAATCCCAAGGGAATGCATTTATTTGTCTTGAGACCTTCCATATGCAGGTAGCTCTTATAACTCCTCAGATCATTTTTAAAAACTGTAATGGTTTGCACATACAGAAATAAAATAAGCAGCTAATTCTAAACAAAATGAAAAAGCCCAAATAATTATTTATCTGTTATTTGGACTTCTGCTTGGTTTGCTCTGTTTTGTTGGCAAATCTCATCTAATTAGAATATATATTTTCATTTGTGCTTTAAAATAGCAATCCTAACCCACTGTTATTATAACATATGTGGTAAGTTGTTGTTCCTGGGGTGGTGATAAATTTGAGGCGATCCATTCACATCCTCATGGGTTGGAATTAATCTTTCTCTTCTGATTTCCCACTACACTTTGTGCTTCTATTATTGTTCTTAGCATAATTTGCTTTGTAGTATAGCTATTTGTGAATGCATCTGTCTCCCCCACTAGATTGTGAGGACAATCTCATTTTGCTTTGCCATACGTATATCACACAATACACTGATTTGCATAAGAGGAATTCAATATATATTGATGGTAGAACTGAATTGATCAATTACAGTTACCATATATTTGGCGGCAGAACACCTTAGAGAAATGAGGCCCATCTGTCAATCAAAGCTGTGATCTTTGCCTCATTACACCATGGCTAAGCAATGAGAAAATAAGTCAGTACCAAGAGATTCATGTCCTACATGCCTTAGGTTAGACTGTAGATTATATAATTTCTTCAGCACTAAAACAGCCTTTGTAAAATAAGAGCTATCTAGTGCAAATAATGACCCATAATTTTATATAGTCTCACAGGAAGATGGAACCCAACATTCTCCCTCCTGGCTTTTTATCCAAAGAGGCTGCTCCAATGCTAATTATTTCTCTCCAGAGCTAGAGGAACTTTTTCACCCAGCAGTTTGTCTTGCATTTTGGCCACCAGTACTAGTTTAAGATCCAGTCTAAGACAGCGACACATGGCTTTGTATTCTCTTATTAGCCAGTGTCATTTTCTGGAGGAAACATATCATTATCCTTTCAATTCAGAGTGTAAGCATTCCCCAGGCTGGATTGTCTAGCATTGGCAGGATGTCAGTCAGGCTTGTTAGCGGTGAAGATAACTTGCCTTAGACTGCCTCTACTTTTTCCACTGTGGCTTTCTGTTTGGAGGTGGTAGACATAGAAGAGAATGGAAAAGTCTGTCCTTCCACAGGCTCATCTGGTCCTGCTGAGGTAGCATACGTTAGGTGGAAGGAACGGGTAACCTGCAACAATCCCAGTTCTTCAAAGCGGAAAAAAAAATCCTTCCAGATTTGCATCTCTTTTATTGAACAATCCATGATGGGAGGGATTTGAGAGAGCATCAGTAAAGAAAGTGAAAGGGAAATAAATGAGTATGTTATGCATTTGGGATTAAAGCCCAGGCAGGACACTTTTAAAGAGGGCCTATCGTGAATCAGCTGCAATTACTGAATGCCTGGCAAAGTCAGTAGATAGAATATGGTCCCTGCCCTTTGAGGAGCTCCTGGTCTTGAGGGGCTTTTAGAATCTTGTAGACACATTTCTAAAGCACTGGTGGGATATGCTGCCAAAGAAGTCTATGTGAAATTATCCCAGACTTTTTTTTTTTTTTTTTGGTCTTAGGGATTGAATCCAGGAGCACTCGCCACTGAGCCACATCCCCACCCCTTTTTTTGTATTTTATTTAGAGCAGGGTCTCACTGAATTGCTTAAGGCCTCGCTAAGTTACTGAGACTGGCTTTGAACTTGAGATCCTCCTGCCTCAGCCTCTTGAGCCGCTGGGATTATAGGCGTGTACCACTACGCCCAACTATCCTAGACATTTTCAGTGGTGATAGCAATAAACACACACAATAGCCCATTAGAAATTTTGAAAAATGAACATTCCATTCTGAGAGAATTCTAATTTTTCTACAATAAGAAAGGACAGATTGAAAAGGAAATTCTGAAATGTCACTTTTAAGGCCTTTGACTAGTTGCCTTTTAACTGTTCCTCAGGAGATCAAAAAGACTTGTTTTTTTTTTTTTTTCTTTGAGAATCTTAGTCATAGCTATATGAAAATGAAAGTCATGTAAATAAGATATTTCCTTTAATTCTGAATTTCTGGACAGTGTGGAATTATAATTTTATAGGCACTAGGAATTTTGCTTTTGTAAGTCCCTCTGTCCTTAAAAAATTATAAAAGTTATGCTATATGATGATGTTGGTATAAAAATATAATTCAGAATGGATTATATTCACTCAAACTTTTTTTGTATGAAGTTATAAAAATATAGACAGCAGGTTTGCTATGCCTAACGTGTCAGTCTACCCTTTCATTAGTTATAGAGTCTGGCCAACAGCAATTTTAAAACCTCTGTCTGGCTATGAATCCCATGGTACAAGAGTTCCCCACTAATGTAAAGAACCTTGGAATTTTTGTAGAAGTCTCTTCCTCTTCTACTTCCACCAATTCTAATTTTTATAAGCCCCCCATTCTCTGTTGGAAATACACATGATTCAGGGACATGATGGAATGTGTGTACTACTGGAGTTGCCAGATTTAGCAAGTACAAATGCAGGACACCCAGTTATATTTGAATTTTAGATATATTTATATGTGGGATAAACTTGCTCTATAATGTATATGTTGTTTATCTGAAATTCAAATTTAACTGGGCATCCTGTATTTTACCTGGCAACTCTCTGTGCTTTCTTCAGTCTTGGAATCCAAATTGTTTTTCCTCATGAAATACACTCTCTGATGAATATGCTAGACATGAAGGAAGCATTTCTGAAAGAAGAATGGTCTGTAGATTATTAATAAGAATTATCTTTTTAAAAGTGAGTTGTGTGGTCCACTGTTTGTTTCTTTAACACATATTCTCTTGCATTTTCTAATGCATATCAGGGCTTTCCAAGAAGGGGAGGTTGTGGAAGCCTTTCCCAAAGCCAGCTGACCATGGAGTGGTTTTCTCTTTGTGGAATTTCTTGGAGGACTGGAATTTTTGATGAAACATACTTACTACCTTACCAAAGGCCAGAGGTTTTCTTTAGGATAAATGCAATCAATAATTTAAACCCACCTTATTAATTTATTTTATCTTCCTGTCTTGCTTTGAACTGAATGGCTTCTGTGGTGGGTGATACACAGCAGGGTGAAATCCACCTTTCTCTTTTATCTTAGAGTGTTTTTTAAGTCCTCTTTAGTGATTAGAGTAGGTTTAGTGAGAGCTGAAGTTCATGGTGTGGGGTCTGCACTTGGCCTTACTTGTTGGGTAAGGGGCACCTGGAGCCAGGGTTCAGGCCAACTATATAATTTGTGGAGAACAAAGCAAAATGAAGATGCAAGTCCTTTTTTCAAAAATTATTAAGAATTTCAAGGACTGGGCTTGTAGCTCAGTCGTAGAGCACTTGCCTAGCATGAATGAGGCACTGGGTTAGATCCCCAGGACCACATATAAATAAATAAACAAACAAACAAATAACTAAATAGAATGAAGGTATTGTGTCCATCTACAACTAAAAATAAAAGAAAAAAAATCAAGAGAGCAACAATAGTGCATTAAAACAAGCCAGGGCCCTGAAGGAATGCACAGGGGCCACCCTGAAGCTGGTGCAGCTGCTGTGTGTCCTCAGTGCTGAGATGAGGGTCCTCACCCAGGAAAACCTGGAGGAGTTTTTCAAGCCTGCTCAGGGTCTTTCTGTACCAAGAGGTCACAGAGGACATATAAAATTTTGGATTTTATTGTGGATTTTTACTTAGATTTTGGTTTTTTGAAATACCATAATATACATGATAAATATGTGCATATCTTTTTTCTTAATTTTTTAAAATCATGACTTTGGTAGTATCTTGGTCTACTTTGGTTACTATAACAAAGTACCACAGATTGGGGGTTTCCCCTTTTTTATTTTTTTGGTACCAGGTATTAAACCCAGGGCACTTTACCAATGAGCCACATCCCCAGCCCTTTTTTATGTTTTATTTAGAGACAGGGTCTCACTGAGTTGCTTAGGGCCTTGTTAAGTTTCTGGGGCTGGCTTTGAACTTGCAATCCTCCTGTCTCAGCCTCCCAAGCTGCTGGGATTACAGGCATGTGCCAACTTGATGGGCAGATTGGGCATCCTAAACCACTGAAATATATTTTGCACAGTTCTGGAAACTGGGAAGTTCAAAGTCAAGGTGCTGACTGATTTGGTACCTAGTGAGACCTCCCTTGTTGATTGGCAGATTGAACCTTCTCCCTGTGTCCTCACATGGCTTTTCCTCTGAGCCTGTGGGTGGAGGGGAGTAGGTGAATATTTCATTTTTATAAGGCCTTCAGAAAGGCACTACCCTCATGACTTCATCTAACCCTATTTATCTGCCAAAGGCCCCATCCGCAAATACTACCACATTGAGGAGTAAGGCTTATGTGAATTTTGGAGGGACACAAACATTCAGTCTATTATAGATGTCTCCTTAAATTTTGTGTCCATGGTAAGTGACTCACTCACTGTATCCTAGTCCTGGCCCAGGGAGAGATAATGAAAAGTTACACACTTATCATTACTTACTCTTAAAAAAAAAAAAAAAAAAAACTGTTTAAAAAGGAAAACATTTCCTTCTGTGAACAACTTACACACAGAGATATACACACACACTCACAAGTACCCAGTTAATACTTAGGATTTATTGTAAATAACTGGCATAACATCTAGGACTATTCTTTAAGAAGACTTCAAATAGAAATGAAATGTGTTAAGATTAATCCAGCTCTCTCTTCGCCTTTTTTCGGCCATTGTGGTGCGAGCACCGAATTCGGTCCCTCACCATGTCTTCTCACAAGACTTTCAGGATCAAGCGATTTTTGGCCAAGAAACAAAAGCAAAATCGTCCCATTCCCCAGTGGATTCGAATGAAAACTGGTAATAAAATCAGGTACAATTCCAAGAGGAGACACTGGAGGAGAACCAAGCTGGGTCTATAAAGAATGACATGAAATGGCGCACATATTTATCAAAGCTGTGATCATTTTGTCACATCCACCTGAAAATGTCTGCCCTATCTGGATAGTGTCACAGAAGCTGTAGTACTGGTTTGGGTTGGTTTGCTAATAAATATGTGAAACATTTGAAAAAAAAAAAGATTAATCCATTGTTTTCTTTTAGAATAAAACATTTATTATATAAGAGTATTTGAGGCAAAGAAGGTAAATTCTTGAGAAAGAAAAAAGAAAAGTAAGGCCAAACATGTTTTCTTTGCTAATTGATCTGTTGTATATATTCTTTTTTTTAACGTTATTTATTTATTTATTTTTGTGGTGCTGGGAATTGAACCCAGGGCCTTGTGCATGGGAGGCACGCAATCTACCAACTGAGCTATATCCCCAGCCCTGTTGTATATATTTTTTTCCTCCACATTAAGAGTTACCTGTTTAATCATAACTTCTAAATGGTGTACAAGGCGCGGGTCTTATTTAGCAAACCACAGCTTTAGTGATTAAGTTTTTAGGTCGCTGTTGGCTTATTGTTTTGATATTTTGCTTACTTGCAATGGCCATCTGTTTCTGCATGCCAATAGTCAATCCAGTTCTTCATATTTTGACAAAAAAAAATGTTCTTCTTGGTCTTTGGCAGATGAACCTCTCCCACATTTTAGTCCACAAGGCCTCCTTGGGGGCTCAATCCTTCCTGGTGACAGGTGAGACCCAGGCCCATCCCTGGCCAGTCAGCAAATTCTCTTCCCTGGATGGAGCAATTAGTTGGGGATCAGCGCACAACTCAAGTGAGCTCAACAAGAGTCAGCCCGAGGCTTTTAATGGAACTACTGGAAGCAGGGACTTGCCCTCCGCTGAGCTTGCTGAGCTGGAAGCACATCAGCCTGGAGCTGTATTTGCTGGCACGACCACTGTTGAGGGGAGGTTGACTGAGAGAATGTACAGATCGAGAAGGGAAACCAAGACCCAGAGCAGGACACACTCCCCAGGGCAGTTTTGAGCACCAGGATCAGGGTCGAAGCCACAGACTCATTTAAAAGGAAATTTCTGATTTGAGTCTCTGTCACTTGTCACCAAAAGTAAGTGGCTTGACCCAGCAATACCAGAATCAGTCTGAGGTCACATTGAAGAGTTATCTGTCTACCTGTCTGTGTCTGTCTACTGCACCGTGATACATGCCTTAGGAAGCCTTTCAGAGAAAGGAAGGGTTTATTTGCTGCTAACTAAGCTTTAGGCTTGATTGGGTGCCTTATATCCATTACCTTACTTGTGACAATCATCTTATATGGTATCTGTGCCTATTTTCATTTGTATCCATATGCCTCACCTATAGTTTTTTCTGGGCTAACTATGTAATTAGGAGTTATTTGAATTTATTTTTCTTAGAACATATATTTAAAAAACTAAGAAAATTGAGTTAACAGCATATGTGTGTGTGTGTGTGTGTGTGTATTCATCAATTCTTTAGAATAAGGGCAAGTAAACTTTTTCTCCAAAAGATCACGTAGTAAATATTTTAAAGTTTTTTTGGGTTATAAGGTCTTTCTGTTATTCTTGTAACTCATAGTCACAGGCAACACGTGAATAAATAGAAATGACTATTCCTAACAGGACTTAATTAATGAACATTAAAATTTGAATTTATATACTTTTCATATTCCATGAAATATCATTTGTTTTTTGATATTTTAAAAAGCAATTAAAAAGATGAAACCATTCTGATTTCTCAAGGTGTACAAAAACAAGTGGTGGACTGCATTTTATATTGAGGCAAAAATTTCTGTCCCTGGGTTTAGAACTTAGATGAGCACTCGACAATAGAAATACAAAATGAAATGAGTCACACATGTGATTTAAAATTTTCTGGTATCCAAAAACAGGCAAAAAGAAATAGGTGAAATTAATTTCGATGTTATATTTGATTTTTCCCACTGCAACCAAAATATTAGCATTTCAACGTGTATCCAATATGAAACTTTATTAATGAGGCGCTTTGCATTTTTAAATTTTGCACAAAGTCCTCAAAATCTGGTGTGTATTTTACCTTGTAGCACATCTCCATTTGTATGATAAATTTTTATTAGAAATTTTGATTTGTATTTAGATTTTATAAAATTTAGTTGAGAAATAAATTCACAGACACAGGTTGTTAAAAATGTTACTAAGTATCAATTTAAATGTAAATAGTTAGAATGAAATTAAAATTTAAACTTAGTTTTTTTAGTGGTTTTGGCCATATTCTATGGGCTCAATAATTACTATATTGAGCAGCACAGACTTTGGCATAGAGAAAAGCTGTTTCTCTAGCCATCTTACTCAACAATCAATGCAGTACACACTTCTGACACCAGATGTGTGAGTTTTTTTCTCCACACACACCAAGCAAGCAATTCTCTATCACATACCAACCAAGTACCCTACAATTCAGGTTAATTCTGATCCTGTCAACCTGGAAAGTAGCTAGTCCCACAAGGTGGAAGCCCAGTCACAAGATGTCCCCCACTCCTGATGCCAACAGCAAGTCCCAGGATTCTTATCCAGTACCACTAACCTAGCATAAATCGGGGTTTCCTTAACCCCTCCTCTGATTAATATGCTAGAGTAGCTCATAGGACTCTAGGAAACAAACTTTAACCTATGTTTACTGATTTATATAAAGATCTTACAAAAGATATCAAAGAGTAATCTCAGCAGTTTAGGAGGCTGAGGCAGGAGGACTGCAAGTTCAAAGCCAGCCTCAGCAACTTACCAAGGCCCTCAGTGAGACCCTGTCTCTAAATAAAAATACAAAAAAGGACTGGGATGTGGTTCAGTGGTTGAGTGTCCCCAGTTCAATCTACAGTACAAAAGACCAAAAACCAAACAAACAGAAAAAAGATATCAATGAACCTTGAATGAAGAGGTGCATAGGGGAGGTGTGTGGGAAGAGACTGAGCTTCCCTGCCCTTACCAGGGTCCTTTAGGAAACTCCAGGGTGTCCAACTATCCAAAAGCGCTTGAGTCCCGTTCTTTGGGTTTTTTTTTTTTTTTTTTTTTTTTTTTTTTACAGAAGCTTCGTGATTGAATAAATCTCTGGTCACTGGTGATCAACTCAAACTTCAGCCTCTCTGCCCTCCTGGAGTTTGGGGGCTGGGACTGAAAAGTGCCGGCCCTCTAACCCTGCCTTGTCCTTCCTGTGACCAGGACCCAGGACCCAGTCAACTCACTAGCATATGAGAAAACATCACTTCCGCATTTCCAAGGGTTTTAGGAGTCCTATGCCAGGGCACAGGTAAAAAGACCAAATATACTTCATGTATTCTAACCAACATAATATGTAAAGTTAAATATTATATATATATATATAATATATATATATATATATATCTCCACACATATCTGTATATACTTTGGCTTTCCCCACTACACATATATGTATATAGAACATTTATTCATATGTAATTTTAAACATGTATTTGCATCATATATTCATATTTTGCCAGGAGTGGTTTATCACTGACAGGTTTAGAGTTGCTAGTGAGTGGTGACTGTAAAAAGCCGCAGACTATGTCAGGCTATGTAGACGATGGGTTCCCTTTCTGGCCTGCTCTAGGCGGACCGTCCACTTCTCCTTGGTTCACCCCTGAGAGCTCTCTCCTGTGTAGGGCAGTGACCTAGTTAGGGAAAAGTGGGAGCGGGCCCTGGCTGCACACCGTAAAGCACCTGCTAAGCAACGCGGAGGATTTCACTCTCTGAGCCCACGGGCAGCCAGTGGAGGGCTCCTAGGAGGTGCTCGGAGGCGGCCGCTGTGTGGGAACAGGCTTTGAGAAGAGCAAAGGCAATGGGAGGTCAGTCTTGAGGCTTCTGCTGGGAAAGATGGTGGCGGGGCAGGGCACCGTGGGGGCGGAGCAAGTGCGGCCCGGGGTCCTAACAGAGGGAGGCCCTGACCCCCAGGGTCATACCTGGGGGTCACCAGTAAAGGAGGAAAAACTTTGTTTTCTCCTCGGTGGCCAGGTTTATTATTCTTCTATCAAAGCAAAATAAACACTGGTTAAACAAACCAAAGAACACAGATTAACAAAAGAAAAGCATAGAAATATATTTCAGTTTTATGTGGTATGGTGGCTTTCAGAAGTGAAGACCCAAAGAAACAGAGAATATATGTGGTTTGACTTTAGTTTTTTTTTGGGGGGGGGGACTGGGAAGGGTACCAAGGATTGAAATCAGGGGCACTCGGCCATTGAATCACATCCTCAGCCCTTTTTTTGTATTTTGAGACAAGATCTTACTGAGTTGCTTAGTGCCTTGCCATTGTTGAAGCTGGCTTTGAACTCGCCATCCTCCTGCCTCAGCCTCCCAAGCCTCTGGGATTACAGGCCTGCACTAGTGCGCCTGGCTTAACCTTAGGTTTGATGACTAGTGACAGTGTGGTAGGCAGAAGAGATATACTAAGGGTGACAACTATTGAGGCCTGTGTGTCCACACTCTTCCATGTCCCTCAGAGCTGAGGGTGCTCCTTTCCACTGGGATAGAGAGGGTCCCTCTCACAAGAGGATCTAGTGACCTACATGGGGTGAGAGTGGCCATCCTGCTTCAAATGCTCACTCAAATGCCACTGTCCCATGTTTTGAGATGGGACGTCCTGAGCCTATCTGTACAATCCTGGATGTGAGTGCCCAACCCCACAGATTTTGGCCCTGGTGACTTGAGCAAGAGGGATTCCACAGAGTCATGGGAGAAGTAGTAGCCAGAATTGGGATAGTTTTGAAGGAAGAACCTGCAGTCTCTATGGATGGTGGGATATGGAACGAGAGAGAAAGGGAGGAGATACAGGTGACTCTGAACCCCGCCAGCAACCAGTGCATCCAGTGTAGCTCTTCTGCCCCATTGCCAAGTTTACCAGGGCACAAAATTGTCTTGAAAATAGAAATCCTCAAATAAACGTTCAGAAGCTGCAGAGAGATTCGGTCAGGCAGCCCCAATCTCTTTCACTGCAACACGGGTCAGACTGTATATGCATTTAAGCTGCACGGTTTATGGTTCCACTTCACTGTGAACCATAAACCATGAGTCTGGCTTGTCCTTTAAGACCATTTGTAAGAAGTCTCAGCAGGCATGGGACCATGGAGTAGCATCGCTGCATTAACTTGTCTTTGCCCTTCTGGAAATGGAAGGCTTCTGGGACCCTCTGTCCCATCAAAGCAGGGCATCAGCCATGCCCTCTGCACTCCTCGGAGGCTGCCCACCCCCTACTGCCCACCCCCTACTGCTCCAAGTCAGTAAAGGAAACACAGGCTTGTTCTTACCCACCCCCATCATCTCCACCCCTTCCACCCCTCTTAAATTCCATTTTACAACACACAAAGCAAGATAGCCTTTGTTAAAAAGTTTAATGTTCTTAATTAGTTGAATCTGTTGGGCTAATTAGAATACCAATTAGAACTGGCAGGGCTATCCTTAATTTGAAAGTGCTGTGGTCTAGTGTTAATAGCTATTAAACCTTATAGTTTGTAAAAGATAGAGAGGGGATGAATTCACAAAATACTATTTTAAATGTGAAAGGTCTGTGGTCAGAGGATCCCGCCTGACAGTGAGTTTTCCAGGAAAAGCAGAGACCCCAGAGATGGTGGCTGTGGTGGCGAGGACTCACCATCATCAACACCCCTTTTCAAAGCATAGTAAAAGACTGGAATGTGTTTTACTAAAATAGCCACAACATTTAATTCACCTCACGGACTAATGATCTAGAATGATTCCTTGAAAAAATAACAACCAAAAAAGATATTTAAGTCTCCAAGGCACAAACAAAGTTTCTGCTGTTAACAGAGATCCGTGTCCCCTTTGGGTTATAACTTCCTGGGGCAGGGGAGCTCTTTTATTTCTGGTCATTGTTTGAATAGGAAATTAGAAATCAGAAATAACAACACCTAATTTTTTTGTACAGAAGAGGTGCCCAATCAGAATGGAGCACTGAATGAGTCCCCCTATTTCATGTCTTACTTGGAGATGACTAAATGGATGTGTCCTAATTTGTGTTTTCAGACAAGTATAAAAATCACTCTTCCTTGTTTTCGACAAAGCAAATATGGAATGGACAATTATAGCTATTCTTACTGCACATTTTCTGAGCTAGGACTTTATTTTCCCTCTATTCCGGCGATAAAGATAGAAGGTATTGCCATCCATTATTTCTGCTGGGATCCTCTCAATATATTTGTAATACATTTCCAGAAAATAACCACACAGTTTAAAGGAAACAAATATAAAAATATATTTCATCATATGTGCTATAGCACCGTTAAGAAGCAAAGAATCTATCTTTTTAGATGGTGAATTGCTTCACAACGGATGTAAATATGTTCAATTCAATTGCTACCTCACATCTTCTTGGAGGTAAGTGGAGAATAAATTTAAAACAAACAGATAGACCAACAAATATATAAATGACTGAGTGACAATCAGTGTAGTATTTGTGTACAGAAGTTGGCAGAAAGAAAATAAGAGTCTATTACCGTGAATTTTCTCCAGATGTATTTTAGGAAATAGGGTGACTTTAACATCAGGAATGCTAGATTCAAGAAACATCGAAATGAGGCTTCAAGTGGCCTTCTCAGATTAGACCCAGTGCCACCCACAAGGCAGCCACTATGCTAGAGGCCTGCCCTGGACATAGGAGAACACAGAGTTGAATAAAACCCGGTTGGGATCTACCAGGGGAGAGTGTATACATAATAGGAAAGCAAATAGCAAAATTATATTCAATAACTAATCAAAATTGAGGCTCATTTCCTCTGAATATGGCTTCAAATGCCATATTAAGCTTTTTTCTTTCCTTTTCTTTATTTATTTGTTTATTTTTGCTTACCCCTAATTTTTTTTTTCATTGGTTCTTGGGCCTCCTTACCAGCTCCACTTCTTTCAGGACTACTAGCTGAATGACAGCTTAAGTTATGGTTAAAATTGATACTCAGGCCCAGCACAATGGCGCATGCCTGAAATCTCAGCAGCTTCCTCAGGGAGGAAGATTGCAAGTTCAAAGCCAGCCTCAGCAACTTAGTGAGGCCCTAAGCAACTCAGCAAGACCCTTTCTCTAAATAAAATACAAAAAAAGGGGCTGTAGATATGGCTCAGTGGTTAAGCGCCCCAAAGTTCAATCACCCATACCAAAAACAAAAACAAAAAAATGTTACTCAGGCTTTTTATTTGGGTCTTATTTTTAACCTATGTGTAAAGAGTAAGTAACTGCTTTTTTGTAAATTGATGAGAAATTGAATTTTCAGTATTTATTGAACATATGTTAAGCCCAAGGGACTCTTCTTAACTAAAGCACTGAAACAGGTAAAAACCTCTAGACAAACAAAGCACAGACCTTAAGGAAAAGTTTGAACTGGGGATTACACTGACGCACAGGTCATTTTAATTTCCTCTCATTCTATTCAAAGGCATTTTCCTTGTGTGTATTTGTAGGAGCTTTTTAAATTTTCTTGCAGGCAGATCTTTAGATAAATTTATTCTATAGTCAATCCATAAATCCCTTCATTAATTGATCTGTGCATTGATTTAACAAAGATAATTTGTTCTTGACCATGTACCAGATAATGTGTTAGACTGTGGGATACAAAGATAAAAACACAAGATAGATATACCAAAAAAGTTCTCAGTCTAAGAAGTAAAGGAATAATTGTAATACTGCCTGGCATGAAGCTTGTCTGGGTCAAAACAAGGTTCCTTGGAGGATAAAGGATGGAGCGAAAAACTTGTTACATGGCCAGAGTTAGAGAGGTGAGGTCAGAACAAGGTTTGAAGGACAGGAAGGACCATGTATTAGTTTTACATTGCTATAATGAAATACCCAAAGCAGGCTAACTTTATAAAGGCAAGAGGTTTATTTAGCTCACAGCTCTAGAGACAAAATGTTCCAAAAGCATGGTTCGGGCTATGATGAGATCCCCCTTCCCTTGGCTGCATCATCTCATGGGAGGTGGCAATGGATAGTTTGTGAGAAGAGAGGCCCTGTTGCAAAACTAGAAACCAAAGAGCGAATTAGGAGGCTCATTATTTTAACAACTGGCTCCCTCAAGAGCTCTGGGGTCTCAGGAGAGCTACCTTAATCCTTTTGGAGGCTGCTTCCCCAATAACCTAACGATCTCCCACTGGACCATCTCTTAAAGGTCTTACTGCCTGTACATCGCCACATGGGGAACTCCCTTTCAACTCCCGAACATTTGGGAGGCATACTCAAACCATAGCAGCACTCTGAGATTGATGTCCCCTAGAAGGTGCAATGCAGGGTCCCTGGCTTGGAGTTTGGTGATGGTGAAAAGCATTAGGTGTTATCTGAACTTGGAAAATCCAGTGCAAAGAAAGAATGGAACATGAGTAAAAGTATAGACTTAGTGCCATACCACAAGGGCAAGTCTGTCTTCTTTCTAAAACCTATCCAGTTCCGGAGGACAGGCGTTGGCCCACTGCATACTAAGTGCATGGTTTAGGAAGCTATTTCATTAATTAACAAGGTTTAGGTTGTTTTTTTTTTTTTTCATCTGCAGAGCATCTATAGCATTGAATTAGTATGAAATATCTTCAAAATTTCTTTTAGCATCTATGAGATGTATGTAAACATACATCTTCAGGAAAGTCCATATGGTTAATTTCATTTGGGGAAAGAATGTTAAGAGAACAAGTGATATACTGTATTTCCCTTTGGATATGACTTTAGACTAAAAGTGTCCATATTACAAAAGAAAGTATTAGTACCAGCCAGACTCTCCCTCTCCCTGTGTGAATTCTTACCCTGAAAATAGATTGAACGAGGTCAAATCCAGCTACAATTTTCCATTTTCCTCCAACCTCCCTGAATGTTTTTGAGCAAATCCCTCATTTTAACCATGGGTGCTTAATGGCTGTTATTTGATGTCTGTGTGTCTGTGCGTCTCTGTGTATATTTATGGTTTATTTGCCCTGTGTCATTCTGCAGAAATGGATTCACTCAGTCAACTGGATGTGAGAGATTTGAGCTCAGTAATCAGCTGGAGGAACAAAGAGACTGTAATCAGGAGAAGCCCCTGAAGGGAAGGTAGTCTACTCCCCAAGTCCCCTGGGGGTCCTCATCAGCACTAGAGAACTGTTTTGACAGAACTACTGAATTGGGTGCAAGAGTCAAATTCCGGGGACATCAAACCAGGACAGACTTTCTGCTTGCCCACAAACAACAGAGCCCCCTCTGCCTTGAGGGAATAGGAGGAGCCGATCTCGGGGGTGCAGTGGCTTCCAGGGTTGGCTGGAATGACTTGCTGTAGGCAAAAGGGCAAGGAACATTGAGTAGCAGAAATGGAAGCAAATAATTTATTATTTTTTTTTTAAATTGCAAACCCTGATGTCTGGCCCCAGATATTTGAGCATATTCTCCATTCTTCTAACAAAAGAAACACACATGCTTATTCCACCCTTTTCCGCCTCATCTGGCAGCCGCTTTCTGGTCCAGCAGACACTAACATCTAATGAGTCAAACTTCTCATTTTCAGACTAATCAGTCGGCTGCACTAATTGCAAATGCAAATATGCAAATTTATATTAATTAATTACTCTGCTAATTAGTTCTGCGGTCTTTTTTGGGTAATAAATCATTGTGCAGTGGAAGGGAAACAAGTCCTGTCCCATTTCACTCCACATAAAAATTTAATGTACTCATGGAAGAAAATATATAAAAAAAAGAAACTGTGAGCTGATCACTCTGCTTCCTCTGACGAGTCCCCTACAGAAAGGTGCCATTGTGAGAGGGCTTTCAGATCTTCAGCAAATGCCATCACTAAGGTGCCTGTTAGCAATTTAATTATCACATTATGAGCTTCAGAAAAAGCCAGTTTGCTGTGCTGCAGGCTGTGACATGGAGCTCGACAGTTCACCCACTTTGCAGCAAAACACTTATAAATAAAATGAGAATATCGAAAGGGAATCACATTTCTTTTGCTGAAACTCTATAGCTGGGGAACAAATATTCTGGGGGGTTTTATTGTTGTTATTTTGTTGTTATTGGAAGCCCAAGTTGTCCTCTTGCCTTCCAAGCCCTTGAATTAGAAGCCTTATCATTCAGGTTCAGAAATGCACTGAAGACATGTGTCATGGCGGAAGGGGGTCCAGGGTCAGGGAGGAAAGAGGGGAAGAAGTGCAGGTAGCAGTAGGGGACAGTCTTCCGTGATAGCTAGAAGTGATGCACACTCAGATTTGTTAGTTTCACAGAGTCCTCCTGGAGACTCACTGTGTCCTCAGCTGCCTTTTGTGGGGACACAGTGACATATAGGTGACATACGGGAAACAGTCTCTCCCAATTACATTGTATGTTCTTGGAGGATAAAAAGGCTATGTCTGATTTACCTCTGTGTTCCTAGTTCTTTTATAAGACAGAACATTCAGTAAGTATTTGCTGAATGAATGAATTAATGGCTACAGCCTTCAAGGACCTCAAGTCTAGTTACAGTGACACTAGCTGCTACTCAAGTACAGCATCACCTTTATTGTTGGGAAGGTACCAAAACTATGTAATGGGAGGAGAGAGTGTGGGGTTCAGATTTAAATCCTTATGAGTTTAATGTGTCTTCATTTCCTTCTTCTTCTCAACAAGAAATTTCTACTTTAATTCCCCGTGCTTTCTCCTCTCAATTATGCCATCCATGTGTGGGAGTTGGTTTGAGCAGTAAAGAGCAACTGCTGTCATTGCAGTTGGGCATTTTGCCTTTGAGCCCTGGCTACCCACTTCCTGGTTTTGTGATTTTTGGAAATCACTTTCTGCATCTGTAGAAGTGGAGTAGTGCGTGTGTCATGAATGTCGTGATGGACACCGGGACCTTGCACCCAGGCAGCTCAGCATCCTCAACTGCTCTGTACATAGTTCTTTATTTTTTATTATTTATAAAAATTATTTACTCTTGTTTTTCTTTAAAAAATTGGTACGTAGGACACAAATACATGGTACAATATTAAAAAAGTACATAAGGTTGTCAAAAGTAAGTCTCCCTTCCCTGACCCCTCACCTCTCTGTTCCCCTCCCCAAAGGCAACAGTTAAATTCTAAGTATCCTTCCAGAACTAGACGCACCTCCCTTCCCCACACAAATGATAGCACACCATATTACTGTTCTGCTTCTTACTCTTTTTAACCTTATCTATACATTCAGAACTGTAACATGACATGCTCTTAAAACCTACATGTGCACCATTATATGAGAGCATGTTAATTTATTTGAATCAGATCCAGATTGGTGAACCTTTGGTTATTCCCAATTTTCTGCTGCTACAAATAATGCATCGGTCACATCCTTGTACAGTATAACATTTTGCCCTTGCAGAGGTAAACCTGTGGGACAAAAGCCTAGAGAAGGAACCATCACATCAGTGGACATGTCCTTCAAACTTCAAAATGCTGAGAAAACATCCTCCAGAGAGAACATCCCAGTTAGCACACCTACCATGACTGTGCTCCCCTCCTGACACTCTCACTTGGTCAAGTTCCCTAAATCTCAGTTCCTCTGTGTTCTCCTCCACCAAGTGGGGATGAATAAGCTCTCTCCTCACAGCCCAGTTATGAGGAGACAGGGAGATGGCACATGAAAAACCCTTAACATGGCTACATGCCACTATTCTCAACATTATTGTCATGTTTCCTTTTTACCCTTCCCAGGATTATTTTGAGAGCAAAAGGAAAACACAGTGTGGGAACACAGTGTACAAGGCTGTATGAAAGTTAGTCCTTAGGAAGAACCCATGCAGCTTTTTCTACTGTGCTAAATCATACCTCAAGTTCACCCCAGACTGTGCCTATTTGATATGTTTTTGAACTAAATGCAACACGAAGCTGGAATGGAGGGACAGCTCTGTTCCTTCTCCTCCTTTCCCACCCACAGACAACTCTTTTCAGCTCAGAGATGGCACCAGAAGAATCTGCAAGGAAACTTTGTCCATTAGCTTCTTCCCACGTGTTAACCTTCCTGCCTCTGGAAGCCGGACAAGGCTCTCCTCAGCATCAGTTCCCCACAGATGCAGTGTTCTTTGTGGAAGATGCTGTATAAGCCAGAGTTTTAGGCCACTGCTTTGAGTTACCTTTCGTGGCAGTGTCTCCCAAGTGACATGTACCCACATGTTAATAAATTGGCTTGATTTTCTGTGCTAATCGTCTTTGGTTACAGAGGTCTGTCCCAGCTATGAATTTCTGAGGGTTGAGGAGAAATACTCTTAGCTCCCCAGCATCACCCTATTTTCTCAAGAGGGTTTGTGCCGTGTTGGACTCTTGGGTGGTAAGCGCAAAACATAGTTTGGAGGTCTTCGGAGGTTTCTTGACCCTTCGTATACGTATAATGCAGCTAACAAAAAGAGGACCGATTATCAACTTCCTTCCCCCAAATCAATCCTATCTCAAGGAGCAGGATAGGAAAAGGAAAGAATGAGCACTGGGAAGTGAGAAGACAAACCATGGAAGGAGACAATAGGAACTAGTGGGGGGGGACCACAAGGATCCAGGGAAGAGGCTGGTTGAATCCTGCAGAACAAAGCTGAAGGTGTACCAAGGTCCAGGACCAGGAGAAGTTCTAGTGGAGCAGGTGGCCAAATTGTTTGTGCACAGATCCCAACGCCCCACACCACGTTCTGGGTTATTCTGATATTGTTTGTCCAGCCAGGAAGCTCCCCAACTCACTTCTTTTTCTTGCCCCTAGGAGATGATTCTGTGGCTCCTCCTCTCTTGTCTACTTTAATTCTCCTCCATGAATTCAATCTGTCCCCAGAGTCCCAGCTGCCACCAGCCACCCCAGACAACTTGGAGTCACCTTTCAGTCCCCTGCTGGCTCTTCAAAGCCATTCTTAAATGACCTGTGCTTTTTTTGCAGCTCAACTTACCTGAACCCCAACTCATCCTCTCTGAAATGCCCTTTCCTTCTCATTCTATTTCCGGCTGTGCTAATGAACTGTGGATGACTTATTGGTTTGTATCTACCCTGTTTGCAAGGACGAGCTACGTAGCGATATGTAGCATCCTAAGTGCATGTTGGTCAGTTGGTGGATCCAACAGTATTTTGTTCCTCGCATCCCCATCTTCCCCAGGGCAGTTCACTTTCCCTAATTGTTATTTCCATATAAATACAATTTGAAAGTTATGTTCTCAAACGAAAAACAAAATAAACATCTTTTGAGGTTTTCATAGCTTCAGCTAGATGACTAACAATTCTTCAGCACAACCCTGCAGGCTGCTGGTCCAGGGACAGCTTGGGAAAGGCCTTTGAGAACCTTCTATGAGTTTATGTGCACAGGAGATTTCCTGTCCTTCCACTCTGCAGGGCATATAGCTGTGTCCTACAGAGTCCACGGGGAGAGCTGGGATGGTTATTTACTAGGAGAGCCTGAGAGTGTGGATTATCTTAGATCACATTTAGACTGATAGAAGTGAATCAAAGCCAGGCCAGGTGGTGCACACCTGTGATCCCAGAGGCTCGGGAGGCTGAGGCAGGAGGATCACAGGTTGAAAGCCAGCCTCAGAAAAAGAGAAGCCCTAAGCAACTCAGTGAGACCCTATCTCTAAATAAAATACAAAATAGGGCTGGAGATGAGGCTCAGTGATTGAGTGCCCCTGAGATCAATCCCTATTACCAACCCCCCTCCCCAGAAAAGTGAATTATGATACAGATTTTAAGAATACAATAGCCTTTGGTTAAAATCCCGGAGAACTGAGCCTTCACATTTCCATTTAAAACCAAAGAATAAATGTCATTAATGAGTGCTTTTGTGAAGATGAAATGGATAAATCATATGTGTTTCTTCAGATAGTTAAATTAAAAACCCTATGCCATGTTCTAAACATGTTTGTATTTGAGTCATGTTTTGCTAGCAAAAATAAAATAAAATAAAAGATGTTTTCAATAGGTATTTTTCCTAACCCATGTGTTAAATAGGAGACTACTGAGTTTTGTTTTCAATCTCACATTTCTTGGTAAGTACTATAGTTAAAGAATAGTACTAATGAGGTTGACTATCTTATGTTTAAAAATGACCAAATATCTTTCCTAAGAAGCTTGTGTTCTATGCATCCACACTGAGGCCATCTCTTCTGAAAACATGAGCCCTGCATATAAAAGGAAATATGTCAGATTTATAGGAAAAGCAACTTAAAATCCATGCCCCTTTAAAACATTTGATTTTATCATATTCATGTTCTCACATAAAGAAACATAAAAACCTCCAAATTCATCAAAAGTGTACATTTTTGTGAGGTATTGATGATATCTCAATAAAACTTCAAAAAAAAATAGTAATTGCCCTTAATCTTTCAATCCAAAAATAATGACTATTGTGTTAGTCAACTTTTCCATCACTGTGGGAAATACATGAGCTAACCAATGTATAAGGAGGAGAGATTTATTTTGGCTCATGGTTTCAGATGATGGTCACTTGGGCCTGTTGCTTTGGGCCTGTGGTGGCTCAGTACCTCATGGTGGGAGCACAAGGTGGAGGAGGTCTGTTTACCTCATTATGGGCAGGAAGCCAAGAGAGGAAGAGGAAATATCTGGGATTCCAATGTCCCCTTGGAGGTGGCACCTCCAATGACCTCCCACTAGATCCTACCTTTTGAGAATTCTACCACCTCCTAATAGCCCCCCAGGCTCGGGACCAAGCCTCTCACATGTGGGCCTTTGGAGACACTACAAATCAGCAACTGCTAACATTTTTGCTATGTTCTCCCAGACATTTAGATCTTTATGTGGAGTTGTATCTGCAGATTTGCCTCTGACACCCTGGGCCTGATGCACTGATGCCCCACCGGTACAGATGTCAAAGGCTCATTCTGATTAGAGCACTGTTATGCAGGTTGATACACTTTGAATATCACCTGGTATCTGTTCAACCAAAGTGGCGTCAGTTTCTCCCTACTGTTTAGGTGTGTGTGTGTGTCCACTTTTTCAAGATAGACATTATTTTTTCAAAATGTGCATCCTTTTATGACTATAGAGTATTCAGTTGTACTGATTTTCTGTGAGTTACCCAACTGACCTGTGTTACTGGGCATTTTGTATTGTTTCTGATTCCATCTTTTTTTTTGTATTTATGTATCACGTGCTTTATGTTTTTGATCTTCCTTTTTCCTTTGTTATTTGTGTGGCTTACCTTTCTTTCCACTAGTGGTTTGAAATTCTACACTTATTGTTCTCTAGTAGTCATTATGTTTTCACAGAGGATATTTGAATTGATTATTCTCTAGCGGCACTAGGTTTCAATCTAACTGCTAATTTCCTCATCCCCACTTTTGTGTGAGAGTGGTTATCTCCGCTTTTATGATCTCCTTGCATCTCCAATTCTCTGTCGATGTTTAAATACTTTGGGGTTTTAGATTTATTTTTTGTGTACTACCACTGTATCTCTTTTTTCAGGAATTGTGGGTGGACACAGTGGCACAACCTGTAATATCAGCAGCTCTGGAGGCTGAGGCAGGAGGATCACTAGTTCAAATCCAGCCTCAGCAAAAGCAAGACACTAAGCAACTCAGTGAGACCTTGTCTCTAAATAAAACACAAAATAGGGCTGGGGATGTGGCTCAGGCGCTCGAATGCCCCTGAGTTCAATCCCTGGTACCAAAACAAAGAAAAGAAAAACAGGAATTGTGTTTACCATTTACATTGTTTATATTCATTTAAAAATTATTTAGTCATTAAGTCTGAACTTTACAGCATTCATTACTCATTGCCATTTCTTTTAAACATCATTATTCATATATATTAATCTTCTTGCTTTTTGTCTTGATACCTTTCTCAGTGAACTCAAATACTTCTTGAGGACTTTTTTCCCCTTCTTCTTCAGAAACACACATGGGTGATGTACATTTTTAGCCCTTGAACGTTAGAAAAAAATTTTTCACTTATTGTCAAGTGAAAAAAACAAAACAATGTTTTTATTAAATTTTTCTTCAAATTTCTTTACATCTCCCCTCACCCACCACCACAGCCAATTATTTTCTCACTTTGAACTTAAATCTGATTTTTTTTCTTTAGTATATTATCTTTAAAATTATCACCGGTGCCTGGATATGTATTGTTTCTCCCCTTGTCTTTCGAATAACAACAAAACCATAACTAGAATTAGTCTGTGTGTGAGAGACTTTCTTCATGACCTTGTGCAGGAGAGTCCTGAAGTCCAGATTCATCTGTACTTATTTTCATCACAAGAATCTGTTGCTGTTCCGATGTTAGATGATCAAACTGTTGCCTGCGTATTTCTGTCTTCTTGGATTCTTCGCATCATGCTCCTATCGTGTCTCGGGGATCTGTCACCCCCATCATTTATCTTTCTGCCTATCCTGTGCTCTGTAATCATCCTCTTACCCTGAGGTCTGGGACACGCTCTAGGGCTGGTCTTCAATTCATGGATTCTGTTTTCCTCCTTCTCTGTTCTGCTGTGTACTACTTCTCTTGACATTTGAAAATCCTGCCTTTCACCTGAAAGCATCTTTCCATGGAATTTTTTTTTTTCCCTTGACAGAGATGCCATTCTGAAATAGACCAAATTTACAGTGTAACTCCCAATGTACAAGTTTTCAATTTCTCGCTATAGTCTCTGTTGTTTGAGAAACTTGTCTCTGCTACTACTTTTGGTCAAGTGAGTCTTTTCTTATGTCAGGTGAATTTTCACCGTTGTGGGTGGGAGCAGAGCTGGATGCTTGTTATTTTAAGGCATTATGAGGATTTTGTCAGCAATTTTATGGATCCCTGTTCATGTGCATGTGAGCTCCAGAAAGAAAGAAAAGAAAAGAACTTATATTTTCTGGGATCTTATTCTTTTGGCAGAAAAAGGTTCCAGAAGCCTGAGAAGAGAGTGGGAAATTGAGCCAGAAAGGAATGTTTTTAAGCTTTGGCTACACTTACCTGATGATGGCTTTCCTCTGTTTCACTTGGTACCTGGGAGACAGGTGGAGAGCTGAAGGGTCTTAATTCATAATCTGTTACTAAAAGTTTCTTCCTACTCTTCCACTAGTGCAGTGTGAGAATGTGCATTTCTCACCCATCTCTTCTCCTCCTTCTCTCCTCCTCCTCCTTTTTTTCCTCCCCACTTGCCCCTACTACTGAGGATTGAACCCAAGGGCTCGCTACACTAAGCTACATCTCTAGCCATTCTCATTTTTTTTTTTATTTTGAGACAGGATGTCCCTTAATTGCCTAGGCTGGCCTCAAACTGAACATGGAATCCTTCTGCCTCAGCTTCCTGAGTGGCTGGCATTATAGGCTTGTCCCGTTAGCCTGGTTCCCACCTTCCTATGTTACTGTCTAGGGATGCTGTATTCCATGCCTCCATTCAACAAAGAATTGAAGAACAGGACACACAGATAGCAAGCAACAGGTTTATTGCAAAAGTGACAGAGACAGACTTCTCCAAAGCAAAGGCTCTCTGCAGCCCGAAATCTGGTGGGGGAGTTTTGGCATTGGGAGTTTTGGAGTTTTATTCATTTTATGGTCCCTGGAAGTTCCTACCTTCCTTATCTCCTCCTCTGTCTGCATTCTCCTCACTACTACTGATTGGTATCTCTCTGTCCACACATTTGTTTTAGTTTTGCTATTGGATCCCCTGCTTAGGAGGAAGAGCACAGAAGTGTCCATCTGATTGGGTCCCCACTTGTGTCCATGAGCACTTTCGTCAACCAGGAAGTTGACCTCATCAGAACACCCTCTCCTTGCTCCTTTTTTCTGGCCCTGCCCCTGATCTCCTCACTCACCATCTTGCCCTGGATGCCTAAGCCTTTCTACATCTCCCTCACTTAACAAATCAATCAGGCTTAGGGCAACCCCAGGAGATACCATAAGGTCTCTGACCTTCATTCATAATTTGTTACCACTAAAACCTTTCACCCTAAGTCTTAATTCATAATGCACTCTAAATTCATAACCCGTTGCTAAGTCCTTTCCTACTCCCTCACTTTCTGGGTATAGAATGTTTGTCTTCTCACCCTATACTTCTTAATCGAATTAACCAGAGATCACCATAGGAGGGCACCAAGATTCTCCACTCCTGCTCAGCGAAAAACTGACCTCTTCTTTTGTTCCAGGAATAGCCTAAATTTTTTCTCCCTTGGTCTGTCCCCAACTTCTCCTTGAGGCAAAACTCTCCCATTAAAGCTTTGCCTGTGTTTATACTCTGTCCTGATTTTATTTTCATTGTCATTGGGTCAAAAGTTCTGGTCTCTGGTATCACCTGGCCTATCATGTGCAGCTCAGGCAGCAGCAGACACTCACTGTGATTCCCATTCACACTTCCTGCATCCCTGGCAGGCTGTCATTGCTTCTTCCATAGGGTCCTGGCTGCTCCCCATGAGTCCTGGGAGACAGCTCCCAGCCCATCAAGGTCTCTCTTTTTTAAAAATATTTATTTTTTAGTTGTAGTTGGACACAATATCTCCATTTCATTTATTTATCTTTATGTGGTGCTGAGGATGGAACCCAGGGTCTTGTGCTTGCAAGACGAGCAATCTACATGTCATCTATGATTGCATCAGAATGGCTTAGCACTCTAACTGGCCAAGGACAAGAGCAAGGAGAGGAGGATGGCCTACAAGATGCCATTATTCATGAGATTTGAGTTGGGTTTTTATGGCCCACCCTCAGCTCCAGCACCTATTTTTGTTAGCCTGGAGATTGGGGAAGTTCTGCCAGTAATTGGTTTTGTGTGTAGAAAAAATATATCCTGTTACTGCTGGAAGTTCCAGCCTGAGCCTCCTTCTCCTCAGTCTGGTGGTCAGCATGATGTCTGTCGTGTACTATGACATTCCTAACCTGCTGAGCATCACCCATTTTAATTCTCATGGGAATTTGCATAGTTGGGGCACCTAATAAAAATGATTGAACCACTACCAAAGGCATCCAGTGTTATGAAAAATCCCATCTAAGAACCTTGTTGGTCTACAGAACACAGAAGTATCTGAATGAACAGTTCCATGAATTGCCATGATGGCTTGTCTCAGTGACATCCATCTCCAATATAAACAGTGGATATTTAGGCTTCTCATTTTCTTCCTGACATTTGGCATCAGAAAATATATCGACAACATCCATGGATCCCAATGATCAAAAAGCCATTCCCCCCAAGTCTTCAGACCCTTCAGGCAGAGGTGCATTTTACCATGTCTGGATTGTTCCTGAACCCTGGGAATCTCCTGAGTATTTGTAGCGGGCCTGGAATAGCAGCTTGCATTGCTATTCTCCCTCACCTCCCCTCCCCAGACACAAGCTGAGCTTTACAGTTCAGAAGTTAAGCACATTAGAATATTTATTTAAAGGCAATTGCACTTCCTGCTCTTTCTGGGTAGCTGGGCTCACCATGTCACTAGACCCCCAAATGTGTATTCACATTAAGGTGGCCCAGCCTGCGGGGACATTGTCTCCCTGTTGTTAGCAAATGGTTTCTTCCACAAACCTTTTAACTCCACAAGTTTGCAACCATTAATTCTTATGGGTTTTGACAAATCTCCCCAGTTAAATATTAAATAATAAATATGGCCCGGATGGTAACAGTGCTTTGTGAAGTCTGTTTGAAGTGTCCTTTAAAATATTAAATTCAAATAAATGATTGAATCAGAACAAAGGCTATATCTTAAGACAAATTCAACCAAGTCTCTTTAACCTTTGAGCTTTCAACATAGATTAGAAAGCCAAGGCAACACATGCTTTCATAGCAAATTGAAATGGGATTTTTGAAACAGTTCCTGCAAATACAGGTAACCCCTACCTAGGTTTGATCTGCCCTTGCCATTTTGGAGGAGAGATTTTGCAGCTCCTTGTTTGATAAGAGTGTGAATTTCTTTTCTTTCTTTCTTTTTTTTTTTTTTTAATGCTTATGTTCAAAGAAGCAAATCCTTGAAAACGCTTGCTTTGGGTGCTGTGTTTATTCCTTGTCAATGTCTTCCATATGAAATCTGTTCTGCTTATAATATCTACCACAGTTGGAGCCTTGAAAAAAATCTGTTTCATATCTGCCCTTTGCACTTAGCTTATTTTGTTTTTTGCTTCCCCCAAGCTATCTGGCTGGAAGCAGTCTTGCTTCTACTCAGGCAGTCCTCGGGGAGAAGTTGGGGAGATGAGATTGCCTTGCATTTGGGGGGGATCCTGGACTCCTGGTGCTTGGGCCATGTCTCAGGGGGTGGGGAGCAGGTAAAGGAGAAAAAGGTGACCTCACAAGTTAGGAACAAAAGCTAGTAAAGTCACATTCTGCCTCCTTCTAACTCCCGCACCCTGAGCAGGCTGGTCCTGCACCCATTGGCTCTGCTCTTAGGTCTGTGCTCTGCCACGGTGTCTCCATCTGCTCCATCTGCTTCCTCTACGCTGCACTGTCTCCTATAGCTCTTCATCCAGTTTTCCCAGAACAGTGACTCCAGGGGCTCCAACTTCTCAGAAGCAGAGCCTGACGTAGTTGGCCACGGAGCATGCGCGACAAAGAAATCTTGTTACAACACGACATGGGTTGCCTGTTCAGAGCACATGGTTGACTTCACGGGGGTTGAAGGGTATGAATATGTCAAAGGCTGACACAGCCATCCAATATCTCTTGAACAAGGCTGTGGGCTGCAAGGGATTCTGAAAGGAACAGAAATGAGATGGTCATTTTCTCAAGTTCCTTGTGGACTTTCATATCCACTTTGGTGAGACAATGCTCCAACACATGGACGTTGTTAAACTAAACTCCATAGTCAAAACCCTGTTTTGGTTTAGACCTACCCCTGCCCCTCACCCCTCACCCTTCACTGATGCTCCATCTGATGGACAGGGATCAGTCTCACTTCAGAAACAGATGAATGAAGCCATGGGTTGTTGCAGGAGAGGTTAGAAATTTTCCTAACTGGTAAAGGGACTACTGAGACCCAAACAGAAACCTCCCTGGAAACCTAGGAACAAGATGCTCCTCTTTGTTCCACAAGAAAGAGAAGTAGCACCTGGTGGGACCATCCTCTGGTTTGAGGATCACCTTTGGTGGGCGACATGAGGCTCCCATGGCTGCCTTGCTGGGCCCAACTTCTACAGGGTCAGCGAGTGGACATGGCCCTTGCGCCTCTTTCCTGAGCCCTTCAGACTGTCAAAGGCACTAGCTCCTGAAAGTCCGTTCTGTTCATGCCACTAGGGGTCCTCATTGGTTTGCTCAGGACAGAGCAAAAGGCAACTTTTGAGATAGAAACTGCCAGAAATATATTTGGTTTGAAATTCTGTGGGTATCAGGCTGGGTGGTTTGGGGCAAGGCACTCAGAGCCCCCCTTCGTCCTTGGTGTCCTTATTTTTACCATAGGAAGAAGAGGTTGAGTGTTATACTTGTTGAGGACCTACTATGTGCCAGAGACAACTTTTATTTGAGTTGGGGTTCCTTCAGAAACAAAGCCTGAGATGAGGAGTTGGATACTGTGGTTCACAGGGGAAGTGTGGTCCCAGGCAAGGGCGCCATTGAAGGAGCAAAGCTGAAGTCAGGGGGCATTACCTGGGTGTTGCTGAGGGCCACAGGGCTCCAGTTCAGAGTGAGCTCCTCAGCAGGGTGCAGAGCCCCTCCAGGAGGCTGGGCCATTTACCCATTGGCTTCTGTCCCACCTCAGTGAAGGTCACCTTAATGATGGTGTACTTTCCCATGGAATGGAGCAGGCCCTGGGACAGAAAGGGAGACACATATTGCACACTTAAGGTGGATACCTCTGAAATCAGCTGAGCTACCCCTGAAATCAGACAGAGCCTAGAAGATGTGCTGTGGAAACCTGAGTGCCAAATGATAGCACTCAGTATGCAGATGCTCCTCCCCTTCCAATGGGGTCCCCATAAACCTGTTATAAGTCAAAAATATCATTAATCAAAATGAATTCAATAGACCTAAACTCCTAAACACCATAGCTTAGCCAAGCTGACCTTAAATATGCTCAGAGCACTTATGTGACCTGACAGTTGGTGCTGAACATTCCATGTAATTTATTGAATCTTGCATTGAAAAACATTGAATCTTGCAGTGAAAAATTGTGGTCATGTGAGTACACTTTTGTGCCATCGTAAAGTAGAAAAATTATAAGTAGAACCATCATAAGTCAAGGACTATCTCTTCTATATATTCATATGCAGCTTGCCAATGCATCCTTGTAGAGGGTGGAAGGACCTAACATCTGCCTCCCAAGGCTGAGAACAGCATTTAATGCACTAGTGCTGGTGGGGACAGATACAGAATAGAATTTGACAAATAGAAATCTGCTGTTTATTTGGGCAGAGAGAGTATAGCTACATTCACTTCCAAAGAACAGCTCCCTTTGCTATAGACCCTTGTGTTTTGGGAGAAGAGGGGACATGAGATAAAAAGAGACCACCCACCAATGAGTCCTTAGAGCACTATTCAGCAAATCTTCCAGGTTTTAAGACTGTCCTCTATGAAGGCCTGTTAGATGAATGAATATCATTGATAGGATTTCTCTTTGCTTATCCATGTAGGTGCAAGATCTTAAATATTTTTGAAATGACTAATGGAAATGCCAACAGACTGATAACTTTCAGCAGTATGTGATTTCCCCCACAGAATGTGACTAGCACTGTATTGATGTATGTGTGTAGGAATGCTTTAAAATATAATCTGTACTGCATTCCACAGAGAAATACTTTTCCAAGCCTCAATAAATAATTAGTCTATGTTAAATAGACAGGAAATGGAACATAATTACTAATGTGCTTGTTCATTAGGAGCTGACTTTACCTGGACAGCATATGTCATATTTCTACTTAATATTTTCTGTACCTTGAATTATTTAAGAGTTTTGCAGTAAATTCTTAGTGAGAGTTCTGAGAGTTTACCCACATCAGATCATCATTTGCCATCTCCTGTTTTACTTCCTTCCCTTTGGAGCAGGTAACTGGCAAATGCTGTTTTTAGTAAAATTTTTTACATGCTCTATGTCAAAATGTATCCTTCCCTCTGTGTCCGTGGGCACTGTCTTAGTTAAGTCACTCTCAACTTCCTCTAAACGATTGGAACCTTCTCTGTCACCATCCAAACTTCTCACTGCTCTGAAAGAGCAAGTTTAAAATCCAAGTGTAAAATCCCTCAAGGGTTCCACTCTTTTTTTTTTTTTTTGAGAATAACATGAAAACTTAGGACTTCATGTGATTGTGCCCCCAGAGACTCCTGTGATTCCAACCACACAGGGAACAGTCTAGCCCTATGCACTCCCCACCGGATCTCAGCTGGAGGTGAAGCCTCTGTCTTATCCATCTCTGTCTCCTCAGGACCAAGACATTGTTCAGTAAATATTGAATGCACTCAGTTGAACCACAAATAAAATAAAAGAAGCCCATTTCTGTGAGATGATTTGGTCAAACTCTAGCATGGTAAATGTTCTAGGCATTTGTAAGAAAAATAAGTAAGATAAATTCTCACTCTTTCTGCACCAGGTTTTCACCATGAGTTTTAACTTTTTATTTAAACTGAATTCCTACTAGATTTCTGTATATTAAAATATATGAAGCTTAGAAGCTTCAGTAAATTGCTATGTCCATGATTCTTAGGTTTCCCACCACTTTCTGATAACCCTTTGCCATAGAGAATGAGATTGAACTGGCTACTTACAAATATTTCTGTGCTATACCTCATGAGCTGAAACTAACACAGACACTGTCTCCTTAAGACGCGATACAATACAATTTTGCAATTTTTCAAAACACAGAAGAAAATGGAATGTATTTTGGTTGGATAAAGTGTCCTGAAGCTGGATTCTTACAGTTCCATGGGTATAAAAATCAACAGGCCAACAACAGGTCTTGCTGTCAAAAAAGTTCCTCTAACCCACAAAGAAGTATCCTACTTTATTCCAAGTTTAAGTACTAATATGGTTATTAAATATAAGTTGCAAATTAGATTTGCTTTATATATGAAATTGAAGCCTGTTGTTTATTGCCTCATGCCTTAGCTGAAGGTCTAACATATATATTGATGGTTTAATGCAGATGATACTGTGTTAAGGTTTGTTATTGCTTAGGTTGCTTTCTCCAGGTGTGGCAGGTCTGCCACATTCATTCTGGTTAAAAACATCTTGTCTTCATCAAGACATTCATAATACCAAACATATCTTAACTCATTTATTCATGAATTCATTCATTGAGTCCTATTTAAAATATTTATGGGACACTTATTTATTTATTTATTTGGTCAAGCATTCCATTGGAAGGAATGATTCTCTCAGAGCCCATGTGACTAAATGATTATCTACCCTTCATAAAGAGAGCCTGGTTCAGATTGTCCCTGATGCCAGAGGTCCTAGGCAGATACTAGACAGAATAGGACCACCCAGTAGGGCCAGGGCCAGGGCCAGGGCCAGGAGAGGCAAGTAAGAGTCATTCAACTCAGGCTTAATTTTAAGGAGGGCATCGTCATATATGGTGAGCAAAAGATCAACATTTATTTTTAAAATCTTGCACTAACACATTGTTTGTCTGGATTGCTGAGTTTTTCATATGTTCTTCAAGTTTTTTAAAATTTATTTTTAATTGACAAATAATAATTGCATAAATTATTTGGAGTATGATGTTACTTTTGGATATAAGCTTAAATTATAGCATGATTAAATCAAGCTATTTATCAAATCCAAATCCATCACCCACATACTTAGCTCTTCTTTTTGACTGTATGAACATTTCAAATATACATTGAAGTACAGATTCCATTTGTGCAATAGATCTAAAATAAACTTAACTCCTGTCCAACTGAAAATGTGTACCCTTTGACAACCGTATCCTCTCTTACTTCCCTCACAGCCTCTGGAAACCACCTCTCTACTCTCTATTTCATTGAGTTTGACTTTTTTAGATTCCACATATCCATGAGGTCATACACTACTGATCTTTCTGTACATGACTTATTTTACTTAGCACAATAATCTTCAGGTTCATCTACATTGTTGCAAATGGAAGAATTTCCTACAAATTTTTAAGGCCAAATGGTATTTCCATGGTGTATAGACATATTTTCTTTACCCATTAATCTGTTGATGGATACCTAGAACTGATAACACAGAAATACAAAGGATTGTAAGAGATTTCTATGAACAATTTATGCTAACAATTTGAATAACTGTGCCCTCTTAAATTCTGTACCCGAGGAGAATGCCTCACTCTCCCTGGTCCTGACTTTGTGCACCACATTGATCTCATAGTTATCTAGAGGTTGGGAAAACCCTGGAATGACTTCTTTCTCCCTCCTCTTCTGGGATCCTGTCTAAATGTCTTTATTTGTCTAGGGATAAAACAATTCACTCCATAATAACAGGTCCTAGATTAATGCACCAGGGAAAAGATAAAAGAGTGATTTAATTTCAAAGTAAATGGCCAATATCAATTTTTCCAAGAATCAAATTTAGGAGAAAGGCCGTGAGCAAAGAATCCAGGTAAACACCTGTGCCCTGCAGGTGTAGGGGTGGACCCAAGCTTGGTGAGGCAGTGACTGTCACTGCCATACTGTCTATGGAAGTGCAGATGCTATTTGACTTACAATAGCTTTGCATCTTGATTGCAAGTGGAAAATCTTTTAAGTTGAGAACGCGTCCAATGCAATCAGCCTACCCACCATTGCAGCTTAGCGACACAACACATTGTGAAGTGTCAGTTGTTTCTTTCCGTGATCTTGTGGCTGCCTGGAAGCAGCACCTCACTTCCAAGGCTCAGCATCTCAAGAAAGGATCAGATTGCCAATTACTAACACAGGAAAAGGTCAAAATGCAAAATTCAAAGTTTGATTTTGTAATGAATGTGCGTAACTTTTGCAAAGTCAAAAAATTGTAAGTCAAACCACCATTGAGTTGAGGGCCATTTGTAAATGTTTTTTTTTTTTTTTCTTGGGGGAAGAGGCATGGACATGGCTTTTTGTTTCCTTAATACAGCTCATTTTAACGGACAAGAACAAAGAAATTTAGAGTTAATGATGAACATCTGTCCATGATTAACCCTGGTTGCACTTAGAAATTAGAGGCCATCATACCATTTTGAAATCACAGTAGTACCTTCAAGTGGAACTGGTCAGCTTTAGTTTTTTTGTCTCCAAAACAAATGATAGCACTCAGCTTTAAATTCTCAAGTTTGTGAAAGATATTTCTTAATAAATATAAAGGCTATATATTTTTTTAAATTTGGGTTTGAGATATTTGCCCCCTAAAAATGAAAAATAAATTATATCATTGCACTCATTGTTTGATCAAAAGAATATTTAAGGCAACCCAAATGTATACTGTTTCACCAGTGTAAATACAGAGTATTTTTAAAGATAACATGATGATCTTTTTGGTAAAAAAGAATTCTTGACCCTTCAGCCCTAACATGGGCTTCAAAGAATGATGTGAGCCAAGATAGAAAACTTTGACACAGAAATCCAAGTTCGGCCTTTACTCCAAGATTGAAACCCATTTAAATTCTGAGAATAAGTAGCTGACAAAGATAATTTTCACAGATTAACATTTTTCACCTGGGTTTTATATTTCTGGAAGAAATATACACTGCATTGGTTATGCATTGATCAAACTTTTATTGTGCCAGCTGTACTTCATAGACCTGAAAAAGTGATTCAAGCAAAACAAAAGAGAACATAAAAGCACAACTATAATGGTTTTAAATCCCAAAGAGGCAATTACAAGTTTGATTCCAGTGGTACAGCTGGACTCCATCGGAAAGCTAAACACCTTATCCATATTAAGTAGTTATGAAGGCTAAGGCTCGGGATGTAAATAATAAATTTGCACTGCAGTCATATTTGTAAAGTACATCCCTTTTAATAAGTGGAAAGAATATGGTAATAAATTTCACACTAATTTCTGTGCAGAGGCAAATTTTACAGAGTTCAAATGTGTTAAGACAGGTAAAAAAATGTGAGGTATGAAATAACTAATCATGGAGATAAAACAAATGAAAAAAGATGAGAATAATGTGCACAGGATTGGATTGTAACTCTTTAACCACTTGGAGCTGGGCTAAGCCTAATGCAGCTTTTTGTATGCATGATGTTTCTCTGCCTCTCTTTAAAAGAAAAATGAAAGTAAATGGGGCATTGTGCTGCTTCCCAAATTAATTCACAAAGGCCTAGGACAAGACACTCATAGAACTAATTATTGCATGGTTTAGAATATCTTTCTCTTCCCTAAATTTTAGACTTAGGAATTGAGAACAGTAAAGTATTTGTAAAGGATTCCATCCAGCATGGAGCAAGCAGGTTGGGGCTCTTCCAAGCTCTCCTCTGAATGCTCTAGATATGCTCATTAATTCATTAATCTGCCAAACATTTAGTTACTGTGACATTTCAGGTAACAGGGTACAAGGTCAGAAGATACTGCCTGAAACCTCAAGCCTCAAGCTACCATGTGTAGCAGGAGAAATAAATGGGCACAAAGATAACCCATTTTAAAAATAATAATTGTGGCCAGGCACGATGGCAAACACCTATAATCCCAGCAGCTCTGTAGGTTGAAGCAGGAGTATTGCAAGTTCAAAGCCAGCCTCAGGAAAAGTGGGGCACTAAGCAATTTAGTGAGACCCTGTCTCTAAATAAAATACACACACACACACACACACACACAAAATACACAATAGGGCTATGGATGTGGCTCTGTGGTCGAGTGTTCTTTAGTTCAATCCCTGGTATCACCCCAAATCAAATAATAGTAATAATAATTGCTAAGTAGAGAAATTCAGTGTCAGCTTGTAAAGTGAAAAAAATTTTACTCTTTATCATAGAGGAAGAATTCAGAGAAATGCTTACTAGAAGAATGTGACTTGAAAAATTCTAGAAGAATCTTTAAAAAAATCACTCCAAATCTTGCTGTTTGTAAAACAAATTACTGAGGGTTGTACAATGTTTAATCCATTTGTGCTGCATGAACCATTCACAAAAATTGAGTCCAGTTCTTACCAAGAAAAGTCTGATCATTGCCCATAGGGAAAAGCAGGAAATTCAATTCCTTCCTCATGCCAACACATTTAAAAATTAGAGGTAAAAAGGAAAATTTTAAACGTTATGGAGAAAATATGGGGTAATATTTTATAAAGTTGGAGTAGAACAAGCATTCAGTTCCCAAATAAGTGTATGAACTGAAGTAACTACAGATAATTTTTACATTGAAAACTTAAAAATATTGTGAAACAACACCCCACAGGCTATAGAAGATATTTCCAGTTTGTATAATCTCTCTCTCTCTCTCTCTCTCTCTCTCTCTATATATATATATATATATATATACACACACACACACACACACACACACACACACATACACATATATATACACACACATATGTGTATGTGTGTGTGTGTGTATATATATATATATATATATATATATATAATATATATATATATAATGTGTGTGTATATATATATATAAAATCAGTACCCAGAATATTAATTTACACATCAATAAAAAGAAAACAAAAATAGAAAAAAATGGATAAAGAAATTAAAGTGTAAAGAATTGCATAAAAATTCTCAACCTCTTCAATAATTAGGAAAATGAAAATAAGGCTAAAGAATTGGCAAAATGACAAAAAGGTTAACAATACCAACTATGGATAAGGATCCATAGGTCTCTCGTTCACTGTAGATGGGATTGTCACTTAGTCCAACCACTTTAAAACAATTTGAATGGATTACTGGGTGATAATTATAGTCAAATGGGACATGGTTGGAGGAAGTAGGTCACTGGGGCTGTGCCATCAAGAATTGTGTATTTTATCCCTGGCACACCTCTCCCTGCACCCCCCCCCCCTTTACTGGATGCCATGAGCTGAGCAGCCCTCCTCTGCCACACCCTGCCACCATGATGTTCTGCCTTACCTCAGGTCCAGAGCAATGGAGTCTGCCTATCATGAACTCAATCTCTGAAACCATGATCCCCAAATAAACTTTTTCCTTTTCTAAGTTGTTCTTGGAGGGTCCTTTGGTCATAGCAACAAAAAAACTTACTGACACATATGTCAAAACATTAAAAATTGGTAGAAATAAAGCTAATCAGGGCAAAATTATGTTAAACTAGTCATTGACTTGTCTCAACATATGAATATAGAGTAGACATGACAATGAAATTGAAAAGGTAGCTGTCCAAGTAGTGAACCTAAAGGTATAAAATGGCTCCCACATTGTTTCAAGGGAGTCTGAGATGCTATGTGTTGAGATATGAGATATGAAACTAAGATAAGACTGCAGAATACTATGGAAGATTGGGAATGGGAATTGTAGGTTAAGCTTCCTGAGGCCATAGTATTATAGGAAAGATAATTAGATAAAGAGATGAACTTAAGATTTTACTATGTGTAGTAGACCTACAACCTGCCTTCAATTTACCAATAATCCCTTTATTAAGCTCTTGTCACTTGGCTTATTTGAATCTTCTTTCATTACTCATTTTGATATGGGCTTAGATACTTAGAAATTAAGAAATGTTGTAAACACCTGAGGGAAAATTTCAATTCAAAATGTAAATCCAAGGAAATAGAATAAATGAACTTGTAAAAGGAAAAATGAAAATTAATGATACAGAAAAGAAATGTACATTAAAAGGAATAAAAAATAAATAAAAACCTAGTTCTTTAGAGATAGAAAAAATACTGGTCATATTGCTCAAGTGAAAAAGAGGAAAGAAACAAACAATATTAGAAATACAGAAAGGAGATGGATATCGTGTGCATTGAATATATCATCCATCAATTTGACAACCTTTATGTGAATAAAGACATTTTTTAAATTTAGAAAAAAAATGGACAAATCATCATAATTGGCTTGAAAATAATTAGAACACTCTAGAATCCTCAACAATGTAAAATACTGATGAAAATCTATTTCCCAAAGGCCCCATACCTGGTTCTATTGACATGTCAAGGGAAGGAAAACACCTATCTATCTCTTTCTGTTGTTTCAAAAAATAAAACAATACCCAGCTCCCTGTGTGGGTCTGCTCCACCCTTGACTGAATAATTTTAAATTTATCTAATCTAAAATACATAAAAAGCATAAAGAAAAAATGATAGAAATAAAGCTAACCAGGGCAAATTTACATTAATCTCCTCGTCGGATAATCTTAACATATTTATGTACAGTGTCCGCCATGATGAAACTGGAGAGGGCAGCCATCCACCGTGTAAACCTCAGGGTTCTAAAGGCCTCCAAGTTGTTTCCTCAGTTTTTCCGGGATGCCACAGGTTGAGGTATGTTCTTTTCAGAATTTTTTGTTTGGGGAGTTTGTGGACACTGAGAGCAGAACCTTATTCCTAGTGAGAACATTATGGAGGTGGGGGGTGAGAAGCAAGGGAAGTTCAGAGACATAAAATTGATTTGCTTTCTAATTTTTCCTGTCCTCTGCCAGTGTACACCTAGAATCTGCATAGCCAGCTGATTTCCCCATTTGTATGATAACCATTCACACCTACTTTGATGGTCATTTCTAGGTTTTTCTAACAGACCCAGATATACTCTTGTACTTGTCTAGGTGCTTCTGAACAGCAGGTAGAATGTTCTCAACTGTCTTGCTTAGAATCATTTGGGTCATAGAATTAAAATTTACAGTTTTTTCCTCTTCAAAAGTCAGTGTCAAACAATGACACCACATTTCCTATGGCCTTGTGTTTTGTAGGTAATAGTCTTATAAAATTAAATATTTAAAAAAATTTTTCAGATGTGAATGCACACTATTGTTTTATGAAAATACATACTGCAGGTATACATGCATCACGTGAATGCAGATCTTGGAGATTTTTCAGACTTGAAGAATGCCATTTCTCTTTATTTCAAACAAGATCTCTGTTTACCTGAAGCCTCAAACCTATAGTGAAAACATGTCTCTTATCCCCATTAATGAAACTGGTCTATAGGAATCAGAAGTTGCTAAGGGTGCCACAAATCCTGAAGCAGAATAAATTATTTTATCACATATCATTTTATAAAAGAATGTATTAGCAGCTTTAAACTCAGGTAAAGAGACAGTTCTGCAGCCTGCCTCACTGGCACAGAGACCTGTCTGGTCTGTGTTACCCCTGAAGTCACTGCCTAGCCATTAAGATTACAGAAGGCCTGAATACAGGTCCTTACACTACCATGTACACTGTCTGAGAGCTATTGGGTGAGGCACTGGACATCTCTGAGCTTCAGTTCTCCATATATAGAAAGTAGAGATAATTTCCATCCCAAACATTGATTAAATAAGATAACTCCTGTGAAATCCAGGGCTGGCAAAGCGTGAGGTAGTCATTACTATTCAGAGTCTGATTGGGAGGCTAATGTGGCCTTTTATGGAAGGAAGAGAGGTGCATGAGGCTGGTTTGAGATAACGATTCAGGTCATGGGTGAGTCTGTCCTCAGCACAGTGTCCATCATGCAGACTGTCCCTTAGCCCAAACCTTAGGACCTCTGCCTAAGTCTCAAGAAGAGCTATATAATAAAGAACAAGTTGACACCAGAAAACCAGTTCTAATAAGAACTTGAAGATACTGTGAGCAGAAGCCAGCACTCTGTGGCAGCCCACATTCGTAAGGGTGGCACAGATAAAGGGCACAGTCCAAATGTGGGCCTTTTGCTCACACGAGACATGGAGGTGGTGATGTTCTCTGTGAGTCTTGGGGACAGCAGGCTTCAGGAACTCTGGGTCCTACCTGCAGCAGATACCATGCAGAGACGAGGTCAGGAGGAAATAAGAGTGACAGATGCCTGGACTGGCCAGAAGGAGCCATCCCTAGAGTCAGTGTGGCGGTCTGCGAGACAGTGCCAATGTCCCACTGACCCACCAGGGTGGGGCCTGAAAGAAATGTGCTCTTACCCAGGCTGGTGTGGCTGTGTGAATCCAAGCTATCTTTTCCTTCTACCTTCTAGATTTCAAGTTCTAGTTTTCTCTAGAAGGTTGGCCATTTATTTTCCCCGTTTCTAGATCGTCTTTATCTGTCTCTCATTTCTGTTATTCTTAGAATATGATTGGCTGCCTGTCATGTATTTGGATTTATTAGTAGTAAATAGTAATGGCGGGGAGTAGTACACAGTCGGTAGCATATGTCTACAGAATGTTCAGACCTTTCACATCTTCTCTCTTCCCCTATTCCTCAGATTTCTCTCTTAATATCTCTTTCCAAATGTCCTTATTTTCTCTTTAATGGTCCCTTCTTCCTAGAGGTGCTGCTCACGTGTATCTTATCACCCACTCCTTCCTTCTACCGTGATGGCTTGGCAGTCCCAAGGGAGTCAATGTCACATCTGAGGAGTCGGGCTAGCATGTCACTGCTCTCCTCTTCTTGACTGAATAAGTCTTGAAAATCTTTCTAGCTCTTTATTTTTAAAATTATGTTTCTTGAAGTGCTTTTCAATTTTTTTCATTTTTAATTAAATTGGTCTGAGTTAAATGTGGAGGATATTTTAAATTTTTTTATTCTTTTTAGATATATATGACAGTCCAGTATATTTCAACGTATTATACACACATGGAGTATGACTTCCCATTCTTGTGGTTGTACATGATGTGTCAGTTCACTGGTCGTATATTCATATATGAACACAGGAAAATTATGTCTGATTCATTCTACTTACCCTCTTTACTATTCTCCCCCACCTTCTCTTTCTTCCCCTTTGACCAATCTAATGAACTTCTGTTCTTCCCTCCCCACCCACATGATTATGTGTTAGCATCCACATATCATAGTGAACATTTGGCCTTTGGTTTTCAGGGATTGGTTTATTTCATTTATCATGATAGTCTCCAGTTCCGTCCATTTACTGACAAATGCCATAATTTCATTCTTCTTGATGGCTGAGTAATATTCTTATTGTGTATATCTACCACAATGGATTTTCTTTATCCATTCATTTGTTAAAGGGCACCTAGGTTGGTTCCATAGCTTAGCTATTGTGAATTGAGCTGCTATAAACATTGATGTGTCCGCATCATTATATATGTTGAGGAGTTAGATAAGTGGGCCAAATGGTGGTTCCATTCCAAGTTTTCTGAGGAATCTCTGTACTCCTTTCCATAGTGGTTGCACCAATTTGCAGTCCCACCAGCAATGTATGAGAGTACCTTTACCTTGCAAATTTTCCCCAACATTTATTGTTACTTGTATTTTTGATAATTGCCATTCTGACTAGAGTGAGATGAAATCTCAGTGTAGTTTTAATTTGCATTTCTCTAATTGCTAGGATGTTGAATATTTTAATACCAAATGGCAACTTGATCATAGTCTGTAGGTGAGATTTGATGTATATATAACAATCCAAAGCAATGTTTTAGAAAACTGAGAATCCTCCTTGTTTTCAAATCCAGAATGAGGTTAGGTACACATATTTATAAATTAGCAGCTTTTATTAACAATTAATAAAATAACACATGAATAAAGAATAAAAGAAAGTAGCAAATAGAAGAAAAAGGGGTGGAGAGAGAGAGAGAGAGAGAGAGAGAGAGAGAGAGAGAGAGGAAGGAAGCTCTTCCAAACTCTTCAGTTCAAGAGTATGCTAAATTTCTAGCCAGGCACAGTGGTGTGCACCTGTAATCCCAGCTGCTTGGGAGGCTGAGGCAGGAGGATCATGAGTTCAAAGCCAGCCTCAGCAATGGTGAGGTGCTAAAGCACCTCAGTGAGACCTGTTTTTAAATCAAATACAAAATAGGGCTGGGGGTGTGGCTCAGCATTTGAGTACCCCTGAGTTCAGTCCCTGTTACCTCCCCCCTTCCCTCCCCCCAAAAAAAGTGTGCTAAGTTTCTCACCACAGTTTTCCATTAATGTTGATCCACACTTTCTGGTTTCATTTTGACAATATATAGACAAGCAACATCTTTACACTGTGGGATTTTAGTTCTCTTCAAAAGCATTGACAGTCTCATAGATGACACATGCACTAACTCAGTGACATGACATTTTTCTTTCTCTAAGAATTTACAGCTATAAATCATGAATGGGATATTTATTGCTTTCTCTTTTGCTTAAATGTCTCATTCTCATTCCCAAGGATGCATTGTTCTGCCAACTTCAGGTAAAAGGAATACAGTAGTAACAGACATGTCTTTCTAAAACCTCTTTCTAATATAATTTATCCCCTTGAAGCTAGTTATTGCCTATACATTATCTATAGATGATTGTCTTTATCATCTGACCCTAGACAGACTCTTTGCTTTTGAGCTTCCAAAGATAGAAAAATTAGAAAACATGCCATCGATTTAGAGAAGAATTGTAAAATCAAGAACATCACAAGAATCCTGGGGGGAAAGTTAAAGACGTGGAGAGTGTCGTCTGAAGACTCTGAGGTTGGGATGAGCTCTGGTGGCAGGCTAGTGGTACATGAGGTGACGCGGGGCATTCCTTCTCTAAGCCACTCCCTCACAGTGGCCATAAGTAGAAGTGATACCTCCCCTCTTCCTGCTCAGTCATCCCAGGCCCTTGAGGAAGGAGGCCAGTCGTCTCCTCTAGACCTTGTGGACGCAGCTGGTCATCAGTGACCCTCTTCTTCATCAGGTCCCTCATGATAGATTCAAGGAGACAGACAGACAGACACACGTTTCCTCACCTCCACAGCTGGGTGTGGTTCTTTCCAAGCCCTCCTCCTCGCCTCCAGACTCTTGTCAGTCCTCTCTGCAGCCATGGGCTTCTGTTTGCTTTGCTTTGTCTTTATTTTAAAATACAGGTTTTTTCCATTTTATCTCCCTGCCTTATAAAGCCATTTTGACTACCTCTTTGCCATGTCTGAAATAAAGCTTTGCATCTGGGCTCTGATGCAGCCTTTCACATCCTGCTTTCTGTCTTCTTCCTGTGCAGCCGAAGTTTTCAGCTCGTCCACTGACCACCCTCCTCACCATCACCACTACAGAGGCACGGGCTTGTGTGTGGGTCTTCCTGCCACAGAATCTGTTGTGTAAACCCAGTGCAAATCCACTCCTCTTTCCAATCTTCCCTGACTCCCCCCATCATCCTCACTATTGCCAACATAGGTAGCTCTACCATATAGATCACTGCATGGGGTTCCTTTCTCTTCCCCTACCCCACCCTGGGCCTGTCCACCTCTTCCATTAGACTGAGCTCCCTCAGGGTACATTCTCTTTCTTTTTCTATCCTTTTGTTAACCTCAACACCCAGCTTCAGAGTCTGGCACAGAGATTATTTGCTTAATAAATTCTGGTTGGAATGCACATGACTGGGAAATTGCTAGTTAATAATAAAGGGATGAATTTGTGACTTATATCCCCAGGCAGAAGAGTCTGGAAAATGCCCTCCAATGTTTTCCTCCCTGCTCTTAATATTAAGGCCTCTCCTCCAGTCTGTGCCTTCACCCCTAATCTGATGGCTGTCCCAGGAGTTTTCGCAGGAGACAGCTAAGTGCCATGCTCCAAAGCCAAGACCTCAAAAGAATCGCCTGGAACAAATGTCAGCTCCCCTGGGCTGTGTGGCTGCAGGAGATGGTTGAATGTTGAACCCTTCCTCAACTCTGAAATGAAGAGACTCATAGCTGCCTGTCAGGGCTGTTGAGAGGGTGAAATGAGACACTGTAACCTACATAGAAGTAGCAGCTTACTTGTGGGTGAGGCATTGTTCTAAGTGCTTTGCATACTATCTTATTAATAATAACCACAATACCATTTTAGTCACTTGGCAGATGAAGAAACTGAGGCATAGAGACCCTAGATGACTTTGCAGCGTGCTCTCAGGTATAAGCTGCAGAGCTGAATTTCACTTCCCAAGTTTGCATTCTGAATCACTCCTTTTTATTTATTTTATTTTTATTAATATTATGTTTCGCTGACAAAGTGTAATGATATATTTATGGGGTACAATAAATTATTAGACCAAGATAATTAGCATATCCATCGCCTCACCTATTACCCATCAGTTTTGATGGTGAGACATTTCAAATTTAATATCAGCAATTTTGAAATATACAATGTTATTATTAACAATGATTAACAATGCAGTAGAACCACAAAATGTTGAATAGGTCTCAGAAACATCCTTCGCCTATCCAAAACCTCCCAGAGTTTGACAATATTATCTTCTAAACTCCTTCCTCAAAACACCATAAATTTGAACCCCTTAAGGTGAACTAGAATTATTACTACTATTTTATAGCTTTCCTTCTCCTTCATGCTAACATTTTCTGTCTTCCCAAGGTGTCTTGAAATCCCTACAGAAGGTTACAAATTAACTTGTGTATATAGTGCAACCAAGAATAAGTCATGAACAATTGCCAAGGGTCACACATAGAAAAATAATTATGAAAATCCTACTTGATGAGTATGATGTTGTAACAGAGATTATTGATGAAGAAAAGGCATTTAGGGTTTTTTTTCCCTTCCATCTTGAAAACTAAGGATGTTTATCTATTTACTTGTTTGTTCATTTATAGGCAAATCAGGCATTATGGCTCAAATCTGTGGTATTTAATTTAGAAGTCTGAAGGGTGATGCCACATAATAATCAAGTCTTTTAAAGCAAATTTCCCATTGTCAGACAACCAAATTAACTGGCATAAATGTATGACAAATTGTGAAACAGTTGATTAAACCAGTTGCCAAATAGAACTCCATTCAGATAATAACACAGTGTTCAACACATTTTAGAACAGATTACATGAAAAGTCTTTATTTTAGCAAAAGCAAAGACTGAGATTGTTATCCTATTTTATTTCTCAAAGATAATGTGATTATAATAATTCAACAATTGTTGGTGTGAACAATTTCTGGGAAGTGCATTATTAGGAAGTACATTAATTTTTGCCAGCAAATGATGTGATTATATTGCCGCAGAAGAGGTTAGAGATTCTCCACCCACATCCCCTCCCATATCCTTCCCTTCTTTCCTCTCCTCTCCTTTCTCCTCTGCAGATGATCAGCACAAAAGCTGTCTGTAAGGATGTACAATGAAGGCAGAGCTAGATCCCAGGACTATCATCTTGCTGGCTCTTATTCATCCTTTTGCAATAAATTGCCCTTTATTTTCTTGATATTCTGCATGACTCATAATTCTTTGGAAATATACTCCAGTTGTGATACCAGGGAGTCAGGGGGCAGACTTGTGCTGGCTGGCATTGCTTATTCCAAAGGGCAGAGGTGAGCACAAGGGCAAGATTCCTCCTTGGACTGTCCTTCAGTGACCTGCCCCTTGCTGTAATGTGGCTGACCCATTGCTGTCCCCTGATGGGTGGGTTGCTGTCCCCTGAAGAGCATGTCCCTGCTACATGAGTGGCCATTATAGAGATCTTCACTCAACCTGCCCTGGGTCAACTCAAGCTAGGCAGCACTTTAGAAATAATGGCAACATTTCCCCCCACTGCTTGTCTTACTGCATTTGCCAGGATATTCAGAAATGTTGAATAATAATGAGAAAATTAACATTCTCCTTTTATTCTTTCTTTCATGGCATTCATGGAATATGTGCTGCCTCTTTCCAGTCCTGCACTAATGATGGAAACTGTGACTCAATCTCAGAACTCTTTCTGCTGGACTGGATGCTGTTGATACATCAGGCTTCAACCAGTGCTAGCCACACCAGGGCCACCAACTTGCAAGAATGAGCAAAGACCCTGAAAACCCTTTGTGATTCATGCTCTCCAGAATTCTGCCTTATGTGAACTTGCATGAAAAGAGTTATCTGATTATTTACACTTAGGAGTTTATTTTATTTTATTTTTACTTTTAAAATGGATGCATGTCTCCATCAGTTCCCAAGGTTGTTTTATTCTTATTGTTTGTTTTTATTTTATTTTTCTCATTCAGCCATGATTACCATGGACCTTATTAATTTGAAAAATGTGAAATAAATCTTATTTCTAGCTAAACTATAAACCCATGTTTTATATACTTCCATATTTGTTAATAAGTGATTTAGAATCTTTCATATCTATGTGAGCAGATGATATTTACCTTTATTTTTAAATCATGATTAGTATCAAAGTATTGCCACTTACATCATATGAGGAATTTCTCTCTCTTGCTATACTCTAGAATTTGAAATCATTTAAAATTTATCTATTTTTGATAGTCCATAGTCTTGTTTATGAATTCATCTGGACCAAGTAATTCTTGAAATACATTTTCAGTTTTGTCCATGCTTGTTGGTATATTCCAATTCCCTTTCTCTAGTTTAGTTAGATTTGGCAATTTACATTTTCCTAGGAAATTACCTAATTTTATATAAATTTTCAAATTTGATCTTGCAGAGTTATATCTAGTATTTGTGTATAATTGTATTAAAGTAGATTAAAATGGGGACCAGGCCCAAAGAAATCCTTGAGCAAGACCAAGCCTAGTGGACCTCCTAGTGACCTTGGCCTTGCTTGATTTGCAAACATAGGGAATCTAAACAAGTTGTTTCTCATCAATGCTGTATTATAGTACTTAAGTTCAACCAATTAGAAGCAGTCAACAAACTTACAGATACCTGGGGACTTTCCCAGGGGATCAATAACAACAAAGGCAATTGTGTAACTGTCACCAATTAAGTGATTTCCGTCCCTGTTTGTTCCACTTACTTTCTCTCAGTGGAACTGCTAAAAAACTTCTAGTTTGGAATTGCCTGATTCATGAATCATTTGCTCAAATACACTTTTAAAAATCTGATTGTGCCTAAATTTACTTTTTTAACCATGGTTACATATTCTCTTGTCTATATACTACATCCTAATTTTAAATATTGTAGACCTATGTTTATTCTTTCTCATCATTTTTACTCACACTAAAAATGTTTATTTCATTTGTCTTTGCAAAGAAACAATTGTCGGATTAATTTTCTGACTTTAGTGTTGATTTAATTTTCCACCTTTTTGTTGTTGTTGTTGTTATTCTCAACCTATTTTCTATATTTAGTTTGTTTGCTTTCATTTGTATAATTCAATAAAAGCATTTAGGACTTGGTACAGATCTTCGGCTATACTTTTAAATTCTCCTAAGACTTGCTCCCACTGTCATCAATTTCCAAATTATCTTTTGTTTTAATTTTACTTCCTCTTTATTTATGAAAATTCTTTTAAACTTTATTTATGAAAATTCTTTTAAACTTCCAAATAATTCTTTTCTGTTTTATCATGTTTCGCATAGTAGTCAAAGTAAGTATCTCATTTTTTTATTATGTATATTTGTAAATCATGTGTGTGTGTGTGTGTGTGTGTGTGTGTGTGTGTGTGTTTTAATGTTAAAGGAAACTGGAAAGGAAGTTATATTTGTTGCTGGTACAAAATATGATATATACATCTACTTATTTATAAAATGGAAATACATTTTTTCTTGGTGATACTAGAAATATACACTTGTTTTTTATAAAAAAATCAAGTACTATTGAAAGGCATACTATATAAAGATGCACACATTTCAAATTACGATTTTGTTTTCACGATGGAAAACATATTTGGGACATCTTTAAATTTCAATATTTAAAGTCTATAACCATCACATAGCACTCTATTATGTGGATATGCCATGGTTTAATTCAGCATTCTCTGAATCATTCGTTTATTCAACAAACAGTAAGAAGCTTTTGAGCATCAGGCTTTGTGCTCAGCATTGATGATACAATAACACAATGATACACCCACTCCTTTTCATTACAAAAAATAATACTGCAGTCAATGTCTTATTATGTATATCTTACTGCAGTTATCTAATTATTGGATTATTTGCTTCAGATAACTTCTCAGAAGTAAAATCTCCTTCCCAATTTTGTCTAACTACTACTCACTGCCCACCCCACCCCCACCCCAGTGCTGGGGTTTGAACCCAGGGCCTCACTCATGCCTGCCAGCAAGTATTCCGCCACTGAGCACTGAGCCACAGTCCCTAGTCCTTCACTACTCTTTTTTCTTCTCACATACATGACAATAGTGGAATACATTACAATCATAATTATCCATTCACAGCACAATTTTTTGTAACTCTGTATATAAAGTATGTTCACACCAAATTATGCCATTATACATGTACTATTTTTTGCATTACAATTCTTAATACACATATATACCACAATTTTTCATATCTCTGTTTGTATATAATGTATGCTGACGCCAACTTCAAATCTTCTTACATATATTTTGTATAATGATGACCATCACATTCCCCTATCCTTGCTATTCCCTTTCCTCCTCCCTTTCCCTCCCACCCTTCTTCCCTATCTAGAAATAATCATCCTCCCATGCTCCACCTTCCTGGTTTGCACCTTCCATTCCCAGGCTAGCTCATTGTTTAAGATGAACTCCTAGATCCCCAGCTGCCACAGCCAGGAAAGTGGGAATAGCACAAGCTCTGGAGCCTGGGTAAATGGACTCCACCCAAGTCCAGCGCAGCACTTTGACTTCCATCTCATTGGACAGAACTCAGTCACATGTCCACACTTATCTTCAAGGAAGGGTTCAAGGCCTGGCAATAAAACACGGTGAGAGCGGCTTCTGAACCTGCAGCTAAGGCTCAGCCACACTCACCAGCAAAATGCAGGAGCAATCTTAACATTTGCCGCTATAAAGAAATAGTAGCTCATTATTGTTTTAAATGCATAGTTGAGTATTTTTTCGCTTAATATATTTTTTGTACAGATGCTCCTAAGCTTAAGTTTTTTCAACTTTACAATGGTGTGAAAGAGATACACATTCAATAGAAGCTGCGCTTCATAGTTTTAATTTTTATCTGGTGTTTTGTAGTCATCCCCTCTATGCTGGGCAGCAGCCAGAGAGCGGCAACTCCTGGTCACCCAGTCCATTGAGAGGGGAAACAGCCTGCACTCAGCAGTGTGCTGTGTTGCTAAACCGTGAGGTCCCACAGGTTGAGACAGATTTGATGAACTTTTGTTTGGTTGGTTGGTTTTGGTACCGGGTATTGAATTCAGGGGCACTCGACCACTGAGCCACATCCCCAGTCCTATTTTGTATTTTATTTAGGGACAGTGTCTTGCTGAGTTGCATAGTGCCTCGCTGCTGCTGAGGCTGGCCTTAAACTCGCCATCCTCCTGTTGGCAGCCTCCCAAACCGCTGGGATTACACGCGGGCGCCACTGCATCCAGCTCCATGCACTTTTTGACTATATATATTTTCATTTTACAAAGGGGTTATCAGGATGTAGCTTAGTTGTAAGCTGAGGAACATCATACTTGTTGTTCCCCTAAGTATTAACCCCAGTATTACAAGACACTCTATTGAGTTGAGTTTTATTAGGAAATAAAAAAATATTAAACCTTTATCTAATACTTGGTTGTTTAGCTTTTAATTACATCTTTGATACTTACTACTAAAGAAAATGTTTCCTTTTTATGGTCAAATAGTTTTTTTTCTATGGGATTTTTAGCTACTGTATAATTTTAGAAAGGTCTTAGCTACATCTAGCTTGTAAAAAATAGATTTTATTATATATTTAATTAAGAGATTTTTAAAAAACTATCACCAAAAGTTATGTTTGTAGAAAATGTATTTTTGGTTACAGTTTTTCTTCCATATTTCAATATTTTTTTTTTGCTTTTTAGAGGCTCACATCATTATATTACTGTCATGCTTGTCCCTTATCAGTATTACAAAGCCCCTTTTATTCAACTTTGCCCTACATTCCATTCTGTCTTATATTAACATAGGAACCTGCTTTTTTGTGTCATTATTTATCCTCAATGTATTACTTTAAAATTTTTGCCACCTTTTTTTGTGTATTATAAATATTAGCCAAGAAAACTTTTAGCTCATAAGCCAGAAAGTAGAACCAAACACAGCTTGAACAAAGAAGTATGAATTTTCTTCTTTCTATTCAGTTTTTTTTCCCACCACATTTTAAGATTTCTAGAAGCTGAGGTCTCCTTCTCTCATAAGGAAATCCATTCTCACTGTGCTGCTTTGTTTTTCCATGTTGATGGCATGGCTATTGCAGCTCTAGGAAACAACACCTTTTAAGTAAGGAAGAAAGAGTGGGGTGGCACAAGCTGTGGCATTCCCTTTTATCTGAGTAGCAGAAAGTCCCCCAGATAACCTCTGCTTCTATTTCATTGGCTAGAACTGTACCACATACCACCCTAGCTTCCAGAAAGGATAGAAAGTATTTATCTGTTCTAGATACCTAATAGGGGATGCAGAACAAGGCATTGGAAATACATGGGTGACTAAAAACTCTTATCTGCTGTAATATGTCTATTGAAAATCACTTACTATGATTTTAACCAATCTGAAATGTGTTTTCAATTTATTATAATAAATATATTTGTTTTTAATCCCTTCATCATGTGTCTTTTTTAAATATATATATTTTAGTGTCTAAATACATGATATTTTCTTTGCTTTTTCTTCTCTCCTCTTTTTTATTCTACTAGTAGTTAACTTAATATTTGTTTAAAAATTCTTAACCTGCAGGCTATGGATCTAGTTCAAGGGCTAAAGTATTGCCTAGTATGTGTGAGGACCTGCACTTGAACCCCAGAACAAACAAGGGGGGGGGAGAGAGAGAAAGAAATAAGGAAGGAAAGAAAAAATTAAAATTGTTAACCTGTTTTATATTTATAAGAGTCAAGAATTGAATGACATCTTTTATACACCATAATTTAAGACAAGTGGCTATTAATTCCTCTTTTATTATGCTTACTTACACTCCTATTACCTGATCTGTATTAATATTTGAAATTTAGATCCAAAATATTATATTCTGCATTATGCAGTTCAGTGGTTTTTTTAGCATATTATCAGAATTATGCAGCCATCACCACAGTCTATTTTGGAACATTCTTGTGACCCTAAATGAAATACATAATTATGCATTGTATTAGTAGTTCTTTCTCATATCTTTTCTCTTTTGAGGATAATATTTGATAATTTCATTGTTTTATGAATAGACTTTTGAGTGTTTTAAAATTTCCTGGTTGAATTGGTTGTAGTATTATGACCTTTACTGGCAAGAGATCAAATACAGCAATATATAATAAAAACAAACAAACAAATAGAAGTTGCTTAAACAAAATAGCAATTTATTTTATTTTAGGTAAAAAGACACCCAATGACATGGCAAGCACCATTACTATGCCACTTTCATAATATTATTCCCAGTTAGTCAACTTTTCATCAAAAAATGATGATGACAAAATATCTGAGAAAATCAAGTTATAAGGAGAGAAGACTTATTCTGGCTCACAGTTTCAGAGGTTTCAGTCCTTGATTGCTTGGCCCCATTTCTTTTGACCTGTGGTGAGGCAGAACACCATGGTAGATGCTTGCGGCAGAGGAACCCTATTCACGTCATGGTAGCTTGGAAACAAGGAGAGAGGAAGGAGCCAGCACCCAATAACCCCTGCAAGTGCACCTACTGGTCATGACCTAACTTCTTTCACTATGCCATCTCCTGAGGGGTCTACTATTTCCTGATAGCACCATGGGCTGGCAACCAAGCCTTTGAAATAAGGGTCTTCAGGGAACATTTAGGTTCCAAACCATAACACCTAGGCTTTCTTTGTGCCATCTGCAAATATGGTGTTTTTCTTCTTTCTATTGAGGTGACCACATGAGGGGCAGGAGGAAAAAGATGTCTGTATATTGAAAGCAACAAACAGCACACTTCTGCTCACCCCTCAATGCCCAGACCCCGAGGTCACAAGATTTGTGACTTTTGGATTACACATTGATGACCTTCATAAAAGTGGGGATTTATTAGTAAATTAGAAAGGGTAAATGAACACTGGATAGACAAAGTCTTACCACATTCTCATTCTTAGGATCCATTGGTATAAATATATCTCTAATTTTTTGCTGTGACTAAAATACCTGACAAGAACAACCTGGAAGAGGAAAACTTTATTTTGTCCTCTTTGTGGTTTCAGAGCTTGGGTCCAAGGTCAGACAGTTCCATTGCTCTGTCCCTGAAGTGAGGCAGAACAGCGTGGGTGGTTGAGGGGTGTGGCAGAGGGAACCTGCCACACCATAGACTTTCCCACTCGGGACTCCTGTCAGCAGAGAAGGGAAGAGCAAGCCTGGGGAGCCGGGGTGGGATACATAATCCCCAAGGGCACACCTCGCGGTGCTCTGCTTCTTCCGTCCACACCCGATCTGCTCAGAGTTATCACCAGTACAGTAATACTTTGGTATTATTAAAGTTATTAATCTATCAAATGTACTAATCCATTCACGAGGTTAAGGTTCCCATAATCTCATCATTTCAGCTTTGAAGATTCCTGCATTAACACATGAGCTTTCCTGGGGGGACATCTCACATCCAAACCATAACAATGAACACCTATTTTGAACTTTTATAAAATTATGTGATGTTTTTCTCTTTTTTTCTCTCTCTTTTTTTTATCAGCTTATTATAGTTGTACATAACGGTGGGATTTGTGGCTATATATTCATACATGCACACAATATAACAATATAATTTGGCTAACATCACTCCCCAGCTCTTCCCCCCCACTTTCTCCCCTTCTCCTAGCCCCCCACCCCGCCCATCCCTTTCCTCTATTCTATGATCTCCCTCTGGTTCCCATGGGATTCATCCTTTTTTTTTTTTTTTTCCTTTTTCTTGTCTAGCTTCCACATATTAGAGAAAACATATGACCCTTGTGCTTCGGAGTTTGACTTATTTTGCTTAACATAATGTTCTCAAGTTTCATCCATTTTCCTGTAAATTACATAATTTCATTTTTCTTTATTACTGAATAAAACTCCATTGTGTGTGTATATCATATATTATTTATCTATTCCTTCACTGTTGGGCACCTAGGCTGGTTGCATAGTTTGCCTATTGTGAATTGTGCCGCTATAAATATAGATATGCATGTATCACTGTAGTATGATGACTTTAATTCTTTAGAATAAATACTGAGGAGTGGTATAGCTGGGTCATATAGTGGTTCCTTATGATGAACCTTTTGAGGAACCTCCATACTGATTTCCATAGTAATTGTACTAATTTACAATCCCATCAACTGTATAACAGTGTTTCTTTTTCTTCACACAATTAATATTTTTTAAATAATACATTTTTAATTTGAATATATTTGAAACTTTGTTTCAATTGTTTTTACATATAAAAGCCCAAATTTGCCTTGGATCATAGATTTTCCCACTCAAAATTCTTAAAATTTTTTTATTGAGATGCATTTTATATACTTTAGAATTCACTTAGTTGGTAGTCTTTTGATGGTTTCTTCTATTTCCTCAATTGATATTGGTCTGTTTAGGTTGTCTATATCCTCCTGACTCAATCTGGGCAGATCATATGACTTAAGAAATTTATCTATGCCTTCACTATCTTCTAATTTATTGGAGTATAAGGATTCAAAATAATTTTTGATTATCTTCTGTATTTCTGAAGTGTCTGTTGTGATATTGCCTCTTTCATCCCGTATGTTAGTGATTTGAGTTCTCTCTCTTCTTCTCTTCGCTAGCATGGCTAAGGGTCTGTCGATTTTGTTTATTTTTTCAAAGAGCCAACTTTTAGTTTTGTCAATTTTTTCAATTGTTTCTTTTGTTTCGATTTCATTGATTTCAGCTCTGATTTTAATTATTTCTTGCCTTCTACTTCTTTTGCTGTTGTTTTGCTCTTCTTTTTCTAGGATTTTGAGATGAAGTATGAGATCATTTATTTGTTGGTTTTTTCTTTTTTTAAGGAATGAACTCCAAGCAATGAATTTTCCTCTTAGAACTGCTTTCAATGTGTCCCATAGATTCCGATATGTTGTGTCTGTGTTTTCATTAATCTCTAAGAATTTTTTAATTTCCTCCTTGATGTCTTCTATAACCCATTGATCATTCAGTAACCTATTGTTCATTCTCCAAGTGATATATTCTTTTTCCTTCCTTCTTTTATCGTTGATTTTCAGTTCCATTCCATTATGATCAGATAGGATGCATGGTATTATCTCTACTCCTTTGTATTGTCTAAGAGTTTCCCTGTGACATAATATATGATCTATTTTTGAGAAGGATCCATGTGCTGCTGAGAAAAAAGTGTAACTGTTTGATGTTGGGTGGTATATTCTATATATGTCAATTAAATCTAGGTTATTAATTGTGTTATTGAGTTCTATAGTTTCCTTATTCAACTTTTGTTTGGAAGATCTGTCCAGTGGTGAGAGAGGTGTGTTGAAGTCTCCCATGATTATTGTATGGTGGTCTATTAGACTCTTGAACTTGAGAAGAGTTTGTTTGATGAACATAGCTGCACCATTGTTTGGGGCATATATATTTATGATTGTTATGTCTTGTTGGTGTATGGTTCCCTTGAGCAGTATGTAGTGTCCCTCTTTATCCCTTTTGATTAACTTTGGCTTAAAATCTATTTTATTTGATATGAGTATGGATACTCCTGCTTGTTTCCGAAGTCCATATGAGTGATATGATTTTTCCCAACCTTTCACCTTCAGCCTATGTATGTCTTTTCCTATCAAATGCGTCTCCTGTAGGCAGCATATTGTTGGGTCTTGTTTTGTGATCCATTCTACTAGCCTGTGTCTCTTAATTGGTGAGTTTAAGCCATTAACATTTAGGGTTATTATTGAGATATGGGTTGTTCTTCCAGCCATATTTGTTTATTTATGTTACTAAACATGGTTTGTTTTCCACTTTGATTATTTTCCCCCCTTTAGTGTCCTACCTCCCACTGTTGGTTTTCATTGTTATTTTCCATTTCCTCTTCCAAAGAGCTCAAAAAATTAGACAATAAGAGAACAAACAACCCAATCAACAAATGGGCCAAGGACCTGAACAGACACTTCTCAGAGGAGGACATACAGTCAATCAACAAGTACATGAAAAAATGCTCACCATCTCTAGCAGTCAGAGAAATGCAAATCAAAACCACCCTAAGATACCATCTCACTCCAGTTAGATTGGCAGCCATTATGAAGTCAAACAACAACAAGTGCTGGCGAGGATGTGGGGAAAAGGGTACACTTGTACATTGCTGGTGGGACTGCAAATTGGTGCAGCCAATTTGGAAAGCAGTATGGAGATTTCTTGGAAAGCTGGGAATGGAGCCACCATTTGACCCAGCTATTCCCCTTCTCGGTCTATTCCCTAAAGACCTAAAAAGAGCATGCTACAGGGACACTGCTACATCGATGTTCATAGCAGCACAATTCACAATAGCTAGACTGTGGAACCAACCTAGATGCCCTTCAATGGATGAATGGATAAAAAAAATGTGGCATTTATACACAATGGAGTATTACTCTGCATTAAAAAATGACAAAATCATAGAATTTACAGGGAAATGGATGGCATTAGAGCAGATTATGCTAAGTGAAGCTAGCCAATCCCTAAAAAACAAATGTCAAATGTCTTCTTTGATATAAGGAGAGTAGCTAAGAACAGAGTAGGGTCGAAGAGCATGAGAAGAAGATTAACATTAAACAGGGATGAGAGGTGGGAGGGAAAGGGAGAGAGAAGGGAAAATGCATGGAAATGGAAGGAGACCCTCAGAGGTATACAAAAGTACATACAAGAGGAAGTGAGGGGAAGGGGAAAAATAATACAAGGGGGACAAACGAATGTCAGTAAAGGGGGCAGAGAGAGAAGAGGGGAGGGGAGGGGAGGGGAGGGGAGGGGGGATAGTAGAGGATAGGAAAGACAGCAGAATACAACAGACACTAGTATGGCAATATGTAAATCAATGGATGTGTAACTGACGTGATTCTGCAATCTGTATATGGGGTAAAAATGGGAGCTCATAACCCACTTGAATCAAATTGTGAAATATGATATATCAAGAACTATGTAATGTTTTGAACAGCCAACAATAAAAAATTTAAAAAAAAAAAAAAAAAGAAAGAAAAAAAAAAAAAAAAAAAAAAAAAAAAGAATTCACTCATTTAAAGTATACAGTTTAATGGCTTTTAGCATATTCATGGACTTGTGCATCAATCACAACAATTTATGATTCCAAGAGAAAATTTCATTCATACTGAGTCCCTTCCCATCTCCCCTTCTTCTTAGCCCTGACAATCACTAATTTACTCTCTTTCTCTGTAAAGTTGCCCATTCTAGACATTTCATGCAATATGGAACCACACAATATGTAGCCTTTTGTTACTGATTTCTTTCACCTCCATGATGTAGTCGAGGTTCTTTGGCACTGTAGCATGTATCAGTGCTTCATTCTTTTTTGTTGCTGAGTAGTATGTATGGACATTTTGTTTATTCATACCATGCCAGTGTCATACTTTTTATGGACATGTGCAAATTCTGTTTGTACATTTTTTCATTCTACCTAGGAATGGAATTGTTGTGTTATAAAATAACTCTATGTTTAACTTTTTGGGTAATTGACACTTTTTCAAAGTGGCTGCATCACTTTATATTCTTGCCAGTATAATTTCCAATTCCTCCACATATTTATCAATGCTTTTTATTTTTTTATTATTATTATAATCATCCTGGTGGGTGTGAGATGGTATTTTTTATTTTGATTTGCATTTCTTTGATGGATAATAATTTGAAACATAGTTTTAGGTATTACTCAGCTATTTGTGTCTCACTTCAGGGAAATGTCTATTCAGATTCTTTGTCTTCTTATTTTTGATTGGGATATTTATCTTTTTATTGTTGAATCGTAGAAGTTCTGTCAGATAGTTTAGTCAAAGTGATATAAAAGCTGAGTCTTGCATCTACTTTTCCATTTTCTTTGTCTAGAATTGGTTTTGAAGGCCTTATATTGAATAGAGTCTACTTCATTGTGTAAACCAGATCTTTTTCAACTCATTGTCTGTCAGGAACCAATGTGTGGATTGTCCTTTCTCTATCTCCGTCCACTCTCAGGTGATCACATTGCCATCCCAGGTCTCAGCTGGAAGTCAGGACACAGTGCTCAGTTCTCGTTCTATTTCTTACATCCATCCAGTGTTTCTCTTAGATATTGACAGCTATACTCCATTCTTTTTCTTGGGCTATTGAACTTCCATCACAAAAGGCACTTGAGTAATTCCTCTCACATGTTATTCCTAAAATTCTTATTTCTGTCTCTGATGGAAACATTTGTTTGGAGAACATTTCCCAGAATTCCCTGCACCATCATCAACCTTCCCTCAGCTCCTTTTCTCTGTCTTGCTTTTTTTTAATGGAATTATCAGTCCTTACAAATATGCGGAAAGACAGGGAAAGGGAAGAAGCCAGGACATCATCCTCCATCCTCCTTCAAGAATACTTCAAGAAAATGATTGACAGCTCATCCTTTCACACATATCTGGGGCAAGGAACAGATTGCTGGAAGTGGCACAAGCATTTTTCTTCTTCTTCTTCTTCACTCATATCTCACCTACTGAAATCTGTATCAAATATATATATATATATATATATATATATATATATATATATATATATAAACTCAGCCAGAATCCTATGGAGTTATTAATGATAATTATTGGTTTTGGTAGGCTTATGCCAATAATGGATGATAACTATTTTCAATAGCATTCATCTCATAGTACATGCCCATTAACCCTAGATACTAAGATATAGCTACTTTTCAGGCCAAGCCTTGTTGCTGTTATGAGTTTTCTTCTAAGCTGAACTAGGAGCTGCAAACCAGGTTTGCATTAAAAGTTCTGTATTAGATAGAATATTACATCTATGGCATAACTGCCATTTCTGAATACATTGAGCAATTTAATTTAATAATAATTTTGTTTTTCCCTATGTGTCAATTTCCCTGAGAGGAGGTTAGGCTCTCTGGGAAGTGAATTCATTGTCTTAAATCATTAAAGTTCCAGTTAGTGCTTTGCAGCTATGATTAATTAAACTATATTCAAGTTTCCTTAAAGTGAAATTCCCTATATCCCTAGCAGAATTTGAGGCATATACTGAGTAGACATAGGCATGAATACATCCAAACCTGAGACATTCTTGAGTCTCATCTCATCTATGTTTTTTTTTTTTTAATTTCCTCGCAGCTTGACTCAATGAAGGTATCTTGTGAGTGGTGCATGATACAATTAGCTTTTGTAGTTTGCATTTGTGTATATTAATATAACAATCTTATCTGGTAAAAATACCAGAAAAGAAGGTGACAGACAGTAAAAGGGAGGAAGTATTCTTGATTTTAATTAAAATGCTACCATAAGGCATGATCATTGAGTGATTGCATTACAAAACAGCCACTTGCTCTTCCATAGTTAAGTGTGATTTGAAGCATCCATTAGAAGCCTCTATTCTCAGGGGTTTATATCTTGGCCAAAATAGTCCCTCCAGGCTGAATCTTGGCAGACATCTCAGCCTAATTACAGTCATTCTCTTTTTTGGATTAAGAAAATGGAATTATTACAGTGCTTTGAGAGCACCCAACCCCATATTTTCAAAAGTTTGTGTTTATAATCATATAAATTGTGGGCTCTTGAACCTTCAAATAAAAGGGAAACTTAACAAGCACCGAGGATTTCTTTAGTACCTGGGAGCTCCTTGATTCAGGAACTCTGTAAAACAGTCAGCCTTGCTCAAGAAGTTCCAAGAAGGAGTCAAGGTGGTCACTGAATGAACAGTGAGGTTTGTAAGCATGCTGTGATGGCCAGTGCTGTGGGTCTTACTGCCTTCAATAAGTAGGTGACATGTCCTCTGTTCCCAAGTTTCAGGGCCACAGCCTTCTTCACATTCCTTTCTATACTTTTAGCTGTCCTTTAAACTGTCCTAGTATATATCCATCTTCCCTTTCCCTCATTCATCTTTGCCCATCAACAGAGGTGGACAAAATCTAGGGGAGTTCAAGGTGATTGAATGAGTATCTGCCACAGTAGTAGAGCTCCTGAGCCAGCGGCTCCCCACAGGTGCTTTCCAGATTGTCCTATCAGAGTCCTCTGCATAGGTTCCAGGCCTTGCCAGCCTCCAGAGAGCCACATAAGTGTTCCATTTGCTCCCCCAAGCTATCAATGTATTGCTTTACCAGTTGTTTGAAACATAGATAACTATGGTATTACAATTTTTACCATTCCTTAGGTAAAGTCAATAAGATTTAACTTAAAATCTTAATGCTTTACCTTTTAGGTGTCCTGATTGACTTTTAAAAAATTATATGAAACAGGTTATATCCTCCTTCCAGTGAGAGATGGTAGGTTGAATAGTTTTTGTAAAGTTTAGATGGCTTCCATGATGGAGACCACAAACCATGATTTGCAACATTTTATGAAGAAACCAGTGAGGTTTACAGAAACCAGCTTGGAATTCCCAAGGCTCTTGCTTATAAATTTATCTCGATATGGGTTATGAATATGTAATATGCACTGATGTGGAATGTAGCACCACAATATAAATAGGCTACATGGGCTTTTCAAAAAAGTAACAGGAGTTGGTGCTGAAAAAAAAATTACTCAATTTTCCACACAGTGCAACTCAGCCCATTGAAAGGATGATAGAATCAAAATATTGAAGATGCTAAAATTTTTTTTTGCTGAATCAGTTCCTTCTAAGTGGCTGGCATGAATGAATCATATTGTAGGGAGGGAGAAGTAGCTTAGGCACCCCCAGCTGCCAGGGATTTCATGTACTAAGAAGGTTTGGTATTTGTCTAAGTGCAGTGAACAAATAAGTTATGTCAATGGTACATAAAAATGAAGCCTACAGCAATTAAATTAGAAACTAAAAAAGGTTTTCAGTGGCAAAACGGAATACATTTTAATTGAACATAATTCTATTGAAGACTATTAAATTACCACCTTGGAACAGAAGCACAAACAATGTGATAATGAGCTATGGAACCAAAATTTAGAACAGATAGGTTGAAAAAAAAATTACAGGTACCCCAGTGTAGGAAATGCACAGTGCTGATGATATGAAAATATGAATTATTTATATCTTCTTTAAATGTAGAATGTAAATTTGCCTGGAATTAATTTCTGTTGGGAAATCACTGCACAGTAAACATGGGTGTCTCTTAGGGTAATATTTTCCTCCTAAATGTTATTATTATTATTTTATTATTATTGTTGCTGTATGGGGAAGAAGAAAAGATGAAAAAAATTCAAGGTTGAGAACTGCCAAGTTATAGTTACACTAGAAAATTAAGTCCTTTTATTTCTAGGCAACATTTAAGGTAGAGAGTTGTAAACTGAGTATTATGGGATGAATCATGACCACCCACTCCACTTCATAAATTGAAGTCTTAATTCCCAATATGACTCTATTTGGAGATAGAGTCTTTAGGAGGTAATCAAGATTAAATGAGGCCATATGGGTGGGCCCTAATTTGATAGAACCAATGGCCTTATAAGAAGAGAATATGGGTAGAGAAATGAAATTTGGATGTCTGGTAAGATATCAGGTGGAAATGAAGAATAAGATATTACAGGTTATTGCAAACTAGAAAAATATGACTCTTATTATATGTTTGGCTGACTTGTGTTTTGTAGGAGGTAGAAATTATGAGTAGTATAATCAGATATTAATCTAAAGAGACTTCCAAGCAAAGATATGGAAGTGTGGCTCAGATCTTCTTCACTGTGTATAGCAAAATGCAAGAGAAGAAAGATGAAGAAGGAATTGTTCAAAGGAACCCCAGTTTTGAGATTTGGGAAATTCTTGGTCTAACCATACTGCAAAATAGGAGGAGGTTTGTTCTGAGGAAAACACTGAGGGTGTAACTGAGATACCATTTGATAAAGAGGCCATGGCCATGACAGATGGACTTAATCAACCATCAGCAGAAGTCAGGAACAGGGATGGATGCAGATCAGCAGGATAATGGCTTTTCTAAGAAAGGGAGCAGAGAAAGTAAGACAGGATAAAAGAAGGTTGTTGGTCCTCTTGGATTTTACAGAACTAGATCATAGAGCTATTTTGTTGTGAATTTGTGCTATTCTTCAAGAAAAGCAAAGAATGGCTTCAAAGGTCATTGAAAAATCATTAAGGCTGCCACTCCACCACAGACCCATGAACACAGAGGCAGGGCTGAATATCCCACCTTGTGCTAGGAGGGGTGGGGAATCTTCCCTCGTGGAAGGCTGTGTTGGTGGGACCCTCACGGACAGCAGGAGGGACAGGAACCACCTCTTTGAGCCATGGAAATGAGGCTGACACCCTAATAAACCAAAAGAGGATTACCCCGAAGAGGATTAACTTGAAGCCTTAAGGGCATGGTTAGAATTTATCTTGCTGGGTTTTGGATTTTGGGGTAATTGTTATTGTTTGAGTATGAAGTGTCCTACAAAGGCTCATGTATGGAAGGCTTTGTACCCAGGGCAGCAATGTTTATAGAGATGGGCTTTGGGGAGATGATTGGATCATACAGACTCTGATCTTATGGATGGATTAATCCATTGATGGATTCATGATTTGAGTGGAGATGATAGAAATTATACGAGGTGGGACCTAGTACAGGGGAGTGGTTTCCTAGAGGCATGCCCTTGGGGACTATTTATTGTCTCTGTCTTCTCCCTTGCTTTCTGTCTCCCAGCTGCTCTGAGCTGAGAAGCTTTCCTCTGCCATGACATTCTGCCTCATTTGTCCCAAAATAAGAGTCAGCCAACCATGGACTAAAACCTCTGGAATCATGAGCCAAAATAAATTTCCTCTTTTAAGTTGTTCATATCAGGTATTTTGCCAAAACAACAGAAAGCTGCCTCAGAGAGATCCATTGCCCCTTTCTTTCTCCAATTTGGAATGGGAAGGTCTGTCTTATGCCTGTTTCATGACTGTATTCTGGAAGCACACAATTTTTCTGAAATTTTGCTTTACAATGAATCATACCTTGATTTTTAACCTTATCATAGTTGGCTGCTATGTAAATGAGTCTTTGGACTTCAGACTTTAGACTTGATGCTGGAATGAGTTAAGACTCTTAGAGCTTTGGGCATAAAACAAGTGCATTTTGCATTCAATAAAGACCTGAATTAGTAGTGTGGAAGGGTCAGGGCATAATGCTACAGACCAAACTGTAGCACCCTCAAATTCTTATGTTAAATCTTTAATCCCCAAAGTGACTGTATTTGGATACAGGGTTTTTAAGAGGTAAATAAGGTTAAGTGAGTTCAGATGGGTGGGGCCCTGATCCTACAGAACTGGTGGCTTTATAAGAAAAGAAAATGAGAGAGATATTTTTTTTATCTCCTTGAGAGCACAGAAGAAAGATCTTATGAGGACAAACAAAAAAGGCTGGCTATAAGCCAAGACAAGACGCCTAACAAGAAACCAATCGTAATATTACTTTGATCTTAATGTATGCATGAATGTCCCTGTACTGACACACTGATACTTCTGGTTATTAATTCCTTTTGGATGAATTGTACTATCTTTTCAGACTAAAAAATCAATCTGACACTTTAAGTTTTGAGAAAGGTCACAGTTAGCCCAGCACTGACCAATAGAAATAGACACATTTAACTTTGTTCTAGTAGTCATGCCAAAAATGTAAAAGAAATGCATGATACCATGGGTTCAATTCCCAGCATAAAGAAAAAGATAAAATTAATCTTAATAATATATTGCCTTTAATGCACTCTCTTAAACATATTTTTATCACTGTGACTAAAATAACTGACAATAACAACTTAGAGGAATAAAGTTCATTTTGGCTCACGATTCCAGAGGACTCCACCCATGGAAAGCTGGCCCCATAGCTCTCCTAGCTCTGGGCCTGAGGTGAGGCAGAAAATCATGGCAGAAAGGCTTAGAAGAAGAAAGCTACTCAGTTCATGGCATCAGGGAAGCAGAGAGAGAGGAACGGGTAGGAGAGAGGATAAACTCTTCCAGGGCATGTCCCCCGTAACCTGCATCCTCTAACTAAGTCCTGCTAGCCAATAGTCCATCCAGCCATTAATGGATTAATCCACTGATGAGGGAAGAGCTCTCGTGATTCAATCACTTCCTGAAAGTCCCACCTCTGAACACAAGAGACTTTGGGAGTCTAATATATTATAATTTCAAAATGTAATTAATATAAAAATTATTGATCAGATATTTTATGTTCTTTTTTCATATTATATTCCCAAATTCTAATGTGTATTATACATATTCTGCACATCAGTTCAGACTGACCATAGTTGAAGTATGTCTTGGCCTTATGTGGCTAGTTGCCACTGTATTGCAAGTTAAAACTGATTCAAATTAGTCTCATGCAAAGTAACATGGATAAGTCTTCCATATCTATAAGAGCAAGTTAAAATGATCAGCCAATACTTCTTAGGTCTTCTTAAATATATATTTTTGAATCATCTTGAGTTTATGACTAAAGGGAGGGAGAGAATATATTATTTGTGATTATCTACAATGGGCAGTCATAATGATTTTTTGAAGCTATAAAATTGTTCATATGGAAGTATTTTACAGTTTCCTTGCTCAATTAGTTGTATTCTGTTATATGAAATGCTTACACTGGCTGGGTATTTACAGGGAGGATTTTGTGTGGTATAGTTAAGTCTTCAATATGATGGGCAGCCAGTAAATATTCATGTGAGAGACAGGAAAGGAGGAGGGAGAAGCAGAAGGAAGAGATAGAGGGATAGTAGAGCTACAGAAGGAAGGAAGGGAGGGAGGGAGGGAGAGAGAGGGAGGGAGGGAGAGGGGGAGGGAGGGAGGAAGGAAGGCATCTCATGGTTCCCTCCAGCTAGCTGTCCTTAATGAATAAGTAAAAATGATATTCTGTAATAGAATTTGTTAACCACTAAGCAAGACAGGTACTGTTAGGGGCAATCTCCTATATTAATGCAACTTCAAAGTGTCCTTTACTTTTGTTTCAGCTAAAATTTTTTGAAGAAGGTTAAAAAGTAACAGCCAAGATCACCATGCCATTGTAATTTTTCTTTTAGGCTCCTGGAGTAAAGATAGTTCATTACAATATGAAACTGAGCATGCCAACAAGTGTTCACGTACACCCTCTTTAAGATCCTGAACTGAGTGTGTCCAGCAGAATTCCTGTCTCCATCTTACCCTGTGACTGTGAGCTGAGCACACTCAGAAATGTTCATCTTTCTTGAACTATGACTCTGAACTGAGGATGGTCATGAATGTGCCCATTCCTAAAGTGCTTTCCTACTTGAATATGTATAGGCTCCTCTTATAAATTCCCTATGCCTCCATTCTTCCAGGAGTGCATTGCTTTGCAGATAACTCTGTTGCTCTCCTAACTCACCACAGGCAATAAATATTTTTCCATTCTTTCAATTTCTGGTCCTGCCCATTGGGTTTACATTGACCAAGAGGAGAACCAATTGCATTCGGTTACAAAAGGTCATGCACAGCCCGTTTATTGGGTTCTCAGTTCTCCATGATTGAATCCTTTGGTATATCTAAGGACTTCTCCCATGTAGATATACTAAGGCATTAGCAAAAGTTAATTGATCTAATTTGTCTGTTTTGTTTTGTTGCATAGAAAAGGGTAAGCCTCAGGAACACAACCCTGAAGAGGAAGCACGATGGGGAAGAGGCTTCCCGGAGCTAGATAGGGAAGGGCTCGCATGCTTTAGACAGAGTTATGGCTGTGTTGCTTTCAGACCATCATGAAGGTGCCAGAGCTCTGAGTTCTTGGGTCCCTAAAGGAAGGAGCAAATGTTTCCTACTCCCTAATTTTGCAGTGTGGGTTTGTTGTGTGTGTGTGTGTTTGTGCATGTGTGTGATTAAAAATAATTATCCCTTGATTTTTCGTCCTACTCTGAACATTCAGGGAATGACATTGAGCTAAGAGCCAGTAGAAGTTGTGTGACTTTGGAGTCTGCCCCAGAGCAGTGCAGGGGATGGATTTAGCCTAAAGTAGGTCAAATGTGCTTTTCTCTTGATTGAGCCTCAGGCCCTCAGAGCTCCCACTCATGCAGGTACAAAGAAGGCCAGAACCTCTAGTGGGTCCCTGTGTGGAGTGCAATGCATGCCTTCAATTCCCCACCCATGTTCTGTTGCAAAGGGCAGACTTAGGGGAAAGGTCACTATTTTGGTCAACTTTTTTGCTCCTGCAACTTAAAAACCTGACCAGAACAATTTTAGGGGAGGAAAAGTTTATTTAGAGGCTCACAATTTCTGAGGTTTCAGTCCATGGACAGCAGGGTCCATTCCTCAGGGCTTGAGGTGAAGCAGAACACCATGGCAGAGGATTGTGGCAGAGGGAAGCAGCTTAATGGTGATCAGAGAGGAGAGAGAGAGAGAGAGAGAGAGAGAGAGAGAGAGAGAGAGAGAGAGAGAGAGAGAGAAGGAGGGAGAGGGAGGTCTCCACTTGCCAGATACAAATATATACCCCAAAGCCATGCCCCCAACGCCCACCTCCTCCAGCCACACCCTACCTGCCTTCATTTACCACTCAGTTAATCCCATCAGGGGGATTAATTCACTGATTGGGTTAAGACTTTCTCAACCCAATCATTACTCAGAACTTTCTTGTATTGCCTCCCATGTGAGTTTTGGGGGATACCTCATATCCAAAACATAACAGTCACCATGAAGTGTTGGCATGGGGCAGGGGAGGGAAGAGGCTTCTCTCCTTCACACCACCCTGGACACCAATGCCTCCAGCTACCCTCTGCTTTTCCTCATCTAACTCATTCACCTCAGCATCATTTCTATTCTGTGCTCTCTCCCTCTCCACTTTATTCTGCCCAGCAGCATCCACAGATGTTCCATGGCTCTTCTCCAAAACTCAGTGCCCAGGGCATTGCCTGTAGATTGTCAGCGCAGGTCCCTGGTCACATGGCTCAGAACATGATTTGAACTGAGTTAACTGTAGGAAGGGCAGGTTGCTGGTTAAAAGTAGGCTCTGGAGCCAGCTGCCCTGGGTCTGATCCCCAACTTTATCATTTCTTAGCTGTGCAACTTTGAATAAGTTATTAACCTCTTTGTATTTTCATCTTCAAACTCTGGGAAACAATTGCATCTCTCTCATAGAGTTGTTGCAAGGATTAAATGAATTAATACATGGGATGCAATTGTAATAAGATCTGACACATAATAAACATTCTATGCATAGTTTATTTTTTATTATAAATAGTTCCTGAAAATCAGGTACCACTCTTATATCTCTACTAGTTTCTGTGTTTGCAGGCCCTGTTTTAAATGTATCATAAATGTATCACAACTATTTCATCGATTCCTATCCTAACTATTTCATTGATTCCCAAACTCTTAGTAGATCCTGATATGTGGTGGTTATGTTTGTTCTGAGGGAAGGGGCAAATTTTCCAGCCTTGTATGGAATGAACATACCAGTACAGAGGCCAGCAGCCTGAGTCCAAATGCCATTTGACAATTTTGCTCTTGTGATACCCTGGGCAAAGTACCGAAACTGCCCAAAGGAAAGTTTTGCATTTGCTTAATGTGCATAGTTTTGCTGAAATGACTAAATATGTAAAAAAAAATTAATACAATGTCTGGTGCATGGGAAGAGTTTAATAAATGTTAATTAGTTTTCTCCTGTCGTTCCTTGATAAGGTCATGGAGTCTATAAATGAATTAGAGTTGAAGATTAGTTTGCTGAAATTCTGGCTTCTGGAGTTGGGTAGCCAATATCTAGACTTGGAGCCCCTGGTTTGTCCTGGGTTTTGGCCCCCAAGTAACACTACTGAGGCTGGAGTCTTCATAGTGTGGTTAAAGGTATTTTATAAAACAAGACACTAAAAAACAGCAGAATATGCTACATATTAAACATGGAATATATTTCAGTGTTTATGCATGGGTGAAATTGCCAAACTATAGGATTTCAAATGCTGAATGTGTTCATGACTTCTCACTCTCTTCTAGCAAGAGGTCACTTTCATCTGGTGATGTCTTCTCTTCCTCCCTCTGACAGTAGGGGTAAGAGGCATATGCAATGGGAGCCAAGTTCTGCAGACCCAAAGGCAATAGATACTCTCTGTCACATTCCCACCAAGACTCTGAGAGCAGAACACTCCCAAAGCACCAAGAGGAGGAGATTCAGGGGCCATTGTCCATACCAAGAAGCTTGTTGGTCCCTGGAAAGTCTGAACAGGCCTGAGTCTCCCAGTTGCTCACCCCTGCAGCCTTAACCTCCACCTCCATCCTCCCTCTGCACCCCTGGTTCCCTCCACACTGAACTTGTCAAAGCTCTCCAAACTCAACCTCTTACTCATGTTGTGTCTTTTATCTCCCAATTTTCCCTCTGTTTAGAACATTATCTCAGCCCCTGCTCATTTTACCTTTGCTTTACTGTGTGTATTCCCTGATACCAGGGTCCCCCTATCTCCTGAGTGCTCCTGGGCTCCTGCAGTAAGTCATACATTGAGTGATACGTTGTATTTCTCCTCCCTGATCAAGGTAGGCTTCTTCTCCACAGGGCCCCATCCTATTCACTGTGGGATCCCCAGTCCTAACACATGGACTGGCACAGAAGTGCCCACGCAGACTGACAGGTAAATGACTTATTAATCCTGTCCACATCCGATCCCCAGAACCCTTTTCCTTCTGCACTGAGAGTCTGGAAATCAATTCAGCTTCGGCATGTATCTTTTAATTAAGAATTGTAGAAAAATATATGTGTGGATGTGGGTTTACTTGCAACTTTGGATGTCTGCATTCTTTCTACCTGGGCCTGTCTTAGGTCTCCTTGCCTCCCCTGGGACCACACCTCTCTCCCAGTAAATGGATGGGAGAGTGAAGACGTGAATATTTTTATCTGACATTATTTTGGAGCATTGCTTTCGTGTTTGCTGCTGTTTCCTTTTCATGGACCATTAGCAGCTTCCAAAGGCAATATCCTTTCACTGTCACACTATGCCATGGGGGGCCATTTCAACAACTTCAGACTAGGGCATTAAGTGCAATTCTGGATGAGAGTCAGCACATAACCGAATAAAAATAATAAAGGGAAAGCTTGTAGGAGCCATTTGGAACGCTGTCCTGTGCTGAATTCATTTGCAGCCTCGCAGAAACCTACCCATCACCAGTGATCAGCCCTGAGCCCGACCGTACCTTATTTAATTGTAAAGTATTTCATATCCTTAGAAACAGCCCTGCTCATTTGCTTTTCCTTTTTTGGAGATCGTCTTGGTGGAATGCTGAGATTCTAATCAGTGGGAGAAGAAGAAAATGCAGGTTTTGATTTCAGCAAGCAAAAGAAAAAAAAAAAAAAAAAACAATTGTACTTCTTGTAGCTTCTCTCCTCTCCTTAAAATGAACACTTAGGAGGCCTTTTTGGAAATTCTTTTAAAACAGGATCTTGGCACAAGGGAGAAGAAGGCAGAAAAGTAGGGTGATTACACTCAGGCACTTAACCTGGCATGAGCTCCTGCCACCCTATCTTTGGTCTCCAGGTGGGGACAGTTTCAGAAATAGAAAACCAAGCATGGGAGTCCCCTCCAGTCCTGTGTCCCTGATGGCAATCCAGTCCCCAGAGCCTGAACTCCAGCAAATCTCCGTTCTAGCCAGGTCAGGGTGGGCTACTTCATATCAGAGTGTGCCTCACTTGCAATTATGGGGTTGGGAATGGGGACTGTTATGGAAAATTGATTCCCAGAGGCTTTTCACCTAGAAATTCATTTTTTTTTCCTGTTCTTCTCCAGTGCAGGGAAATGAACCCAGGGGCACTCTACTACTGAGCTACATCTTCAGCCTTTTTTACTTTATTTGGGGGTAGTGTCTCACTATGTTGCCCAGGCTGGCCTGGAACTTGTGATCCTCCTGTCTTGGCCTCCCTGAGTAACTGGGATGACAAGCAGGCACAGCCATGTTTGCAGATAATCCAAGTTCTAAGAACTGGTTCTAAATGAACCTTATGAACAGGTAAGTTGGAAAATAGTGCCATATCTGTCTTTTTAATACACTTCATCTGATAAGCAATTTTGTACCCGGGGCATCGTGGAGACTATGAAGATAGAACAGAATTTGACACAGATCCTTACCTTCCAGGACTTGACAATGCAGGGGTTCATGATATTTCCAGAAAGCTGCCAATTCATTGTTTTGTCTTTGGCTTTTCTGCAGCTTAGTAACACACATGAACAAATGCTAGTGGTGGTTTCAGTAATCAGTCAGCCAAGAAATGCTTGTGGAATGTTTGTGCATGATACCACTTCTGAGATTCCAGAAGGGAATCATCTCAGACCTGACCTTCCACCTATCTAAGAATGGAATTCATCAGAAGACAGGGGATGATCATTAAAAAAACATCCTCATGAGTCTGTACAGTAAAATAGGACTTTATAAAAATTATGGCTGATATTTATCATATACTTATTAGGTTCGCAGAATGGTACTACACAATTTTCCTCTTTAAACTAAGGATCATTTTATTTGTATTATTTATTATGGTCACCCCAGCTTCTAGGATAGGGCCTGGCATATAGTAACTGCTCAATAAATGTTTGTTAAATAAATAAATTGCTAGACCATTTTCCTCTAAGCTCCTACAAGTTAAGGAACTGTTTGATTTGCTTTGTTCATTGCTGTATCCCCAGGTCCTAGTATAATGTATATCACATGGTAATGTGAATGCATTTTTGCCTTATCTAATCTTCAAGACAGCTCTCTGAATGAAATATTAAATACATTGGATTTTCCAAAATTCGGGGAGAGAGGGTCTAGGGAATCTATTTATATCATATTCTTTGAAGATTCTTAAAATCGGTCATATTTGAGCATCAGGAAATCTGGACCAAATTCCCTAAGGGAATCTTAAATCCCCTAAGGGATTCTTAAATCCCCTGGAAAATATTTTCATTTCATGTTCAGCTTATTCCTGTATATTACAAAGGCAAGAAATCCACCACCTCTTAGGGTAGCTCATATGGCCATCCACACCAAAGTCTAATTAATTATTAAAACATGTTTCCTTATGATAAAGTGAATTCTATCTTTTCTCCATTTTCACTCATTGTTCTCATTTCCTCTCCAAGAAAAAGGCCAGATCAACCACATTCAGCTCTCCATCCCTGTGCATAATAAAGATTTAGAATCATACTATTTTCCATAGATTCACGATCAAGCTAGAAGTAGGAGAAATAAGAAATTATGGCCTGACCTCAAATAGAGGCTTAAACCCCTACATACATTAGAAATAACTCTGTGCCCTGAGTTTAGACAGAACACGGATTCAAGTCTGATAAACTTGGATTTGAAATTTAACTCTTTAACCTACTATTCATATGACCCTGTGTAAATGAATTAGGTTCTCCAGACTTCAAGTTTTCTATATGTAAAGTGGAACTAATAAAATACTGTAGCTCTCTGAGTCTAAAATGAAATAACTTACAATAGCACAGCCAAAACCACATATAACGATAGAATAAAACACACATGAAAATCACAGCTAACATTGATCAGTGCTTACTATGTGCCCAGTACTGTGCTAGACATTTTCTCTCTAAGCACCTATAAGTTAAGGGACTCTTGGTTTATTGTGTTCATTGCTATAGCCCCAACCCCTAGGATAATGTATCATACATAGTAACTGCTCAATAAATATTTGTTGACTAAATGAGCGAACCCATTATTAATTTATCTAATCTTCAAAACAATTCTTTGAGCTAATGCTTCTAGTAAACCTATTTTACACATGAGAAAGCTGAGTTAATGAGTTATTTCCTCAACCAGTAGAGGGTAGAACAGGGCTTCAAACCCAGACATCTTCCTGTGCTCTATACCAACAAGTTATTGCGTACATATTGTTATTATGGACAATATGAATAAATCTAACTTTAGATTTTTCATCCTTCCAGCATGATATCTGTTGCTGGAGGGAGGGTGCATTCATTTGGTTGTGATATGAGATCCCAACCCTGTCACTGTTCCATTCTGTGGACAAATGAACATATTCTAGAACCTGGGGGTCACCAGAAGAGGACAGGATGCTTTTTGTCCAGCGTTTGGTGGCCTGGTGACCTCATTGTCTGCCTCGTGAGAGCCCATGCTTTACCCAGAGACTTTGGTTGTCTTTAACTTCCATTCAATTGTCACCGGGAAAAGCAAGAACTCTAAAACTGCTGGACTGAAAATGAAATATTCAATGGCTCCGGGCTATGTTTTCCCTTTGCTGGGAAGCACTGCCGTGATAATTGTTTCTACAAAAAGAAACTACAACTCTGGCAAAAAAAAAAAAAAAAAAGACAGCAAAGAAATCAAACCCTCTGTTTGCTGGAACCTATCATAAACCATTGCTGGTAATTATAGAAGCTGATTGTGCGACAGTTTAGTTTAACTTAATTGGCAATTTTTTTTTAAGCTGCAACACAATAAAAATAGTAAATAAAGAGTCAGGTTCTAGAGATGGAACATTTAGCTTTGGTGAAATGTCAAAGATCTGCATTCACTGCCAAAGGTGTGGGACGGTAACTCTCGGCTGTCAGCTGTTATTTAAACCTTTTTCTGGGTGTTTTAAATTGTTTCCTGAGTGCACAGAGTCTGTCGTGGGCTTTTATCTCATTGTGGCTAAGCAGGATTTTAAATGGTTGTGGGAAGAAATGGGCTCCATAGACATAAAGGACTCTGGTGTCTGGGAGAGATGGCATGTGTAAAATACACTAGCTGTGTCCCATTACAAGTTAAGTATAATCGCCTCTTTTGAGGGATTCATTTTACTTGATTAAAAAATGATTAAACCTATTACCTTGTTTCCATTGCTAGGGACATCCTCGTGCTTGCTCCCCTCCCTAACCTCCATCGTCAAGTTCATCGTATCTTCCAACCTCACTGTCACCACCATCTCCATCGTCAGCACCATCATCAATAGTAACATCTTCTGACCAACTCAGTAATAATAGTAATGATGGCTCGTGTTGACGACCACTTTCACAGACGACTGCTAGGCCAACAGCTTTAGGTAGATTATCTCATGTAATCCTCACAGTCATTTATAAAGCCATCCATCAGAACATGGCACAGCTTAGATTTAGACCCCCATTTGTCTGACATGAGGGCATGGGCTTTTATCCAAGACATTCTCCCTGTTTTGTCTGCAACAGGCCCCTCATTTCTGGGACAAAGCTTAGCGCAGTTTCATAGTCCAGGCAGAAAACACAGAAAACCTAGTAAGGTCACCATCTAGCAAGGTTTGGAATTAGTCTTGCCACCTGTAAAACTGGTATGTGGTATGGCAGGATGGCTCTTGGGGGCCCACATCCCTTCCAGGTGGCAGCCTTCCATGGGCAATAACCCTTACCCATGTTCCTCCTCTGGATGGGAGCTCTGGCCTCCTTTCCTGCCCAACCTGCCAGGTCCCTGCTGGCCTTGGAGCCCTTCCCTGAAAACCAGCCCACTGTCCAGGGTTAGAAAGACTCCTCATGGGTCCTCTTTCCCAAGGGCTTAGATTCCCACTCCTCATACCCAGGAGTGTACTATGAAGCTGAGCTGTGCCGTGAAATGCTTTAGTACCTTCCTTTTAAATGAAAATCTCAGAAATGGTGATGATTATGGTAATTTGTTGAGTGCTATTTGCCCTGCTACAGATACATGGTTTTTTAATTTTTTTTCCCTGATACAAAATTCTAAGTAATTTTGTACATACTAATTGCCTTCAAAATGACCTTAGGAGATAAGTCTATCTCCTTTTTTTTTCCCCAGATAAGGAAATAAGGTAGACAGAGGTTAAGTGACTTTTCAAGTTCATATACCTAGAAAATAGCAAAGCCAGAAGCATACTCCACACTGGTAGGCTTAATCCTAACACCAGGCATGATGTGTGATATTGTAAAATATGTATTCAGTCTTTTTGCTATTTCCTGGTAGGTAATTTCTAACATCTTTGGAATCTCCAATGTAATAAGTGTCTTTAGGCATACTAATGAATTGGTTAATGGCTGGGGGCCCCTAGGAAGCTTCAAGATGAGGAGGGTCACCAGAAAGACCAAAGCAGGATTACGGAGTTGATTAAGACTTTCAGTCCCACCCTACAATGGCCAACGATGTAGTCAATCATGAATACATAAGAAAGTGTCCATAAACCTGAAAAGGACTCAATTCAGAGAGCCTCTAAATAGTGAAACTCATGGAGGGTCCTGGAGGGTGAACCCCTGGTCACAGGGGCTCTGTGATCCGTCCCCTGGACTTTCCTCCAGGCTTCTATCTCTTCACCTGAATCCTTTGCATTATCTCTTACCATGAACTGGTAAATGGAAGTGTTTCCTTGAGTTGTGAGAGCCTCTCAAGCAAATTATCGAACCTATGGAGGGAACCTATGTAGGAACATCCATTTTGTAGCCGGTCGTCCAAAAACACAGGTAAAGCAACCTGGGGCTTGTGACTGGCATCTGAAGTGGGCGTGGCAGTCTTGAGGACAGAGCTCTGGGCCTGTGGGATCCCACACTAGCTCCAGGAAGATAGTATCAGACCGGAAGTGGATTAGAGAACACCCAGCTGCTGCAGAACTAAGGGCTTCTCTGCTGAGGGCACAGAAGTTGTGTGTGTTTGTTGTGTTGGTGTGAAAGTAGAGGGGAAACATGGTTTTTTAGTTTTTCCCTGATACAGATGTCAAAATAGTAAAACCACCACCTTCTACTTATGTGTATTGTGTAACCTAGCAGTGGTTATAATTAATGTAAAATTTATTTCCATTTTCCTGGAACTTAAATACCGTTGAAGTCAATGTCATTTTCTACTTTGGAATGGTATTTTAGAGTACACTTAAATTACTTGAAGTTCAATTTTTTTTTAATGATTCAATTGCAATTATAATCTTATGCCATATTCTTGTATTTACTGATATTTTCCCTATCAGAATACAAATGAGCATGTTACCATCTACATTTGCATGTGACCCATTATCATTCAACTGTACTATTGGCTTCTATATGTGTTATTGACACTCATGGTTCCAATACTCAGCCAGTTATCATGGAATGCCAAGCATTTTATGGGCTTAGCACTTGACACATGCATTCTACCATATATAGGTGAGGAGAGGGAAGTAGCATGGATAAGAACCACAAGCACCTATGATTGTTGTGCAGTCTTTTCCACTGTGAAATGGTGGTGAGAGGAGTCTTTATAATTACAACCTAGCAGTTAGTTGGGAAGTCATCAGAGGGAACCTGAGAAGAGGAAGAATGCAATGTCAGAACAAGAGCTGGTTTTCTTTGCAGTTGAACTGTGAGTAAGAGGTAGTCATTAAATAAGAAAAGGAAATTCAATAGGTGGCTCAGCTGAAGGGAGGTCTTCCGCTCATACAAGGGGCTGGCTTGAGGCTGGAGGCTCAGAGACATGTACTCAGTTAGAGGCCACCTAGCAACTAAACTCAAAGCACAAAACTATGGGAAATGCTATGGGAAAGATAAACAGGAGAGAAAGGAGCAGATTAGAGAAAAAGGCTAAATACTCTAACTGGGCAGAAACCTAGAAACTTCCACTCCACTGAAGAACTGCTCCGATCTCAGGACAACACCATAGGCTGGCTAGGCACATACTTTCCTGAATCAAGGGCTAAGTTGAAATAAGAACCCAGTGATAGGGGACTATGTCCAGGGAAACTCTGAACCTTCTATGAGGCTGCCACCAGGAGGGACACTCTGAACATGTCACCAAACTTTTCTATGGCCAGTCTGAAACTTCCTTCAATTAAGATTGCAAAGTTCTTCTAGCTCCCCAGGGAGAAAAAGCTAGGGTGAAAGGGATGACCAGAGGATGGGGGCCCCACAGAAGGTCTGGGGAGCCTAGCTGGGGCTGACTCTGTGGGTCTATGTTGGATTCTGTGCTTCTGTGTATTCTCAGATTTACAGTTTTTTTTCTTCAGATATAATGGCAGCTTGCACAATTATTAAACTAATGTACCTCTTCCTATTTTGAGAGACTATTCAAATTTTTCTTTTAGCAAACTACAATTAACATCTAGCTCACTTCCTGCCACACACAGAAGCCAACACTATGATGCCATGCTTTTACAAAAACAAAAAGCATTAATTCACGTTCAACTGGCAAAGGAGACCGGTTGCTCCTAAAGCTCAAACCTGCCCCTAGACAGCAGGGTAATGTATAGGATCAGAGCTGGGAGGAACTGCTTCCTGACTGGATGGTGAAAGGGGACTTGGTGTTCTTTTGTGCAGATGCAGATGATCACTAAGCTTCTTCACCGGGCACATGTTTCTTTTCAGGCTGAATTATGCTCTGCGTGGAGAATTTTGGACTTGTGATGTCAAAAGGTCATGGGCTGAAGGAGCTGACTCCTTCTGCACATGTCTATTCTTGAAAAACTGGCTGCAGGCTGAATCCTGGAGCAGATTATGAAGACATTTCCTCAAAGACAATTTGAGAACTTACAGAATTTATGCCCTGGAATGTCCAGGCCTCACAATTTCATAACCAGCTGGGATTTTTGCTAGAGGAGATATCTCTCCTTGTAGGGCAAGAAATGGAAGGAGGCTTTGAGTTGGTGCTTGGGACCAAGGTTACAAGATGCCATTGTGCTTAGTGTCTGAATGAGGGATAGGAGGACAGAAGCAAGGACAGAGAAAGGGGTCTGCACTATGATAGTATATGGACAGATAGACTAGGACTCCTGCTCCTGTCCCTGGACAGAATCTGGGAACATGTGAGCCTTGGGGACATGTGCTGGGGGAAGAGCTGTACATATCATATGTCTGTAGACTGCCCCAGCCATGCCCAAGAACCAAGGGAATTTGGGTGGTGGGACCTGGCCCTCGTTCTTCCTCTGCACTAGAGTGCATTGCTCTCTGTGTGCACATGCCGAAGGACAGGCCATGGTAGTGGCTGGGCAGAAGCAGAGCCTGAGTTTCAGATCATCCATGCCTTAGGTTCTGCAGAGGACTGCCAGGGGTGGGCTGTTGGGGACATCTTGTCACTTCAGCTACAGCATGGTTCCTTTCTGGGCAGGAGGCATACTTACCACTTCCTCTCCTTGGGTGATTGAATAAGACTGCCCTGGAAAGAGGAAAGACCCCCAAAATTTTGGGCTTACAAGAACATGAGGCCTATGGAGACGGATTTTCTTAATTATTAAGAATCAGATGAAATAAATCAAAAAAGTGTAGACAATAAAATAATGCATAATTATATATTCAACATTCAGATTTAACAGACATCAAAGCTTCTTGTAGACTTTAGATTAAAAACAACTCAAATTTCTAGAGCTAAAGTCTAGTTTTAATCCATTTTTATTCCCTCCCTTTCTCCCTTGTTCCTTTTACTACTCTTCTACAGGTGACAGCCTTAATTTCCATGTGTTTAATGTTTATTACATAAGTATGTGTCAGTAAATGAGGTAAAGTATTTATGTGCTTAAAATTTGTAATAATGTTATCATATTCTATGTCCTTCTTCAATTTCACCCAACATTAACTTTTTAAAGTTATCCATTTGATACAGTAGAATTAGATCTAGCTCATTTGTTTTAATTTCCTTCTCTCTATATACATATACACATGTATATGGATGTATACATGTGTATCTATGTATAATACATACATATAAAATTTTATATAATACACATATATTTTAAATCATCCATTTTTATACTAAAGGGAATTTGGTTTGCTTTAAAATTTTCATATTGTCACATTTGATATTTAAATTAAACCAGAATTATTTTTGTACAACATGTAAGGTAGAATTTCCATGTGTCTCAGTTTTCATTATGGAACAGAATTTTTTTCCTCTACTTCCCCCCCCCCCCCGCCCCGTGTTCTATTTGTCTGTTTTCGACCACTCTAATATATCCATTAATCTGTGTATCTATTTCTTAACTAATACGATATTTTAATTATTGTAGAGTTATGGCAAGATTTGATACCTGATAGGGTAAGGCTCACATCTTTTTTAAATTTTTTTTAAATTCTAATTTGTTATATATGACACCAGAATGCATTGCAATTCATGTTACACATATAGAGCACAATTTTTCATATATCTGATTGTACACAAAGTATATTCACAAAATCTGAGTCTTCATACATGTACCTAGGGTAATGATGTCCATCCCCAGCACCAAAAGAAAAGAGAGAGAGAGAGAGAGAGAGAGAGAGAGAGAGAGAGAGAGAGAGAGAGAGAATCAATTAGGACTCACAAGAGGAATCTTATGACTCATATCTTTATTTTTCAAAAATATAATTTAGGACTTTGATATTGGACTTTGATTCACTTTGTTTGAATCAGAATCTAGGTGTGAATTTGCTCTTTCCAGGCTGAGAAGCTGGAATATATCATTTATTGTCTGTACTTAATCCTTCAAACACTCTTTTAGAATGGGACATTTTATACCCATCTTGGAGATGACAAAACTAACAATGGTGAGGTTAGGTAACTTGCCTGTGTTAAGGCATCCAGAAAGTACCATATGTAGCTTCTCTTTGACTTCAAGCTTGGTGCTCCTGAGAAGTATTCTCTACCAGATCATATAGTGCCTCACCTGAAGCCCCCTGAGAAACACTTATTCCTATCCTTGGGCAAGATGAACTATTTCTATATTTCCCTCTTTGGAGTCTAGAAAACTTAGATTCAAATTTGTGCTTGATGGTTTAACTCAGAACTTCCTTATGATTTGATGATCTGTGTATTATTTTATTTTTGCTCTTTTTTCTTAATACCCTATTTTAAGATGTATTTTCCTGTTTTGATTTTAAAATATTCCTAATGTATTCTGATAACACTTGAAGGTTTTATAGCAAATTTTAAATAGTTTACACACTAAAAATATAGAAATATGTGTTATTTCTATTACAACAATGCTTTGCAAACTTTAATGTGTAACTGAGCTCCTGCGGTCTGTTGAAATGCAGATTCTCAATAGGTTTGGGGCAGGACTGGAGACTGCATCTCCAACCAGTGCCAGGTGAGACCTGTGCTGCTAATCCAGGGCACAATTATTGTAGAGTTATGGGGCTCTGGACCCCACTGAGAAGAAATGGCACCATCAGATCTCTAGCCTGCCCCAGAGCAGAGGTAGACACCATGGTAGGCTGAGACTTAGGCTGATGGTTCACAGATTTCCTGAATCTTAAGATACAACTAGGAAACAAAGATTCTTTGGTGTGATCTACTTTCAGCCACCTTCCCCAGCTAGGACAGAGGCTTTTGTGGCAAATAAGGACCCCCCTCTAGGTAGTGGGGATGTTCTTCCTTTTGGACAGCAGGTATCAACCATGTTTATGCGTTAAAATTTCCTTGGCAGCTTTTAAAACTTGCTGTACCCAAGACACACTTCAGCCCAATTAAATCAGAATTTCTTGGGACAGGGATCTAGTAATCATTTAAAGTTTCCAAGGTGACTCTAAATGGTAGGTAGGGTTGAGAAGCACTGCTTTAAGAAGGAGGGAAAGAGGGTCTTTTTGACCTGTTTCAAGGAAAAACCCACCCTTATAAGGGAAGGCACCTCCTTCCATCAGAGCTCTCAGGGTCATTGTTCTCAAAACTCTTTCTACTTCCAGGACACTGAAATCCCCCCTGTTCAGATCTCCTATCTGAGTTCTTTGAGAAACTTCCTATTTTGAGATACAAATACAAATTAGGGAATAAAAACATCTAAATCTAAATCATTCTGAAGAAAAATCTAAAACTTTCTAAAAATCATTCTAAAGAAGACAGATTTTTTTTTTTTTTGTACTTGGAAAAAAGATTAGTTATGGACCAAATTGATGGCTGCTTCTTCCTCATCCACCTCACCTGCACTGCCATTGCTTGGTCATTAATTATCCATGTCCAAATCCATCAGATTGGAAGGCAAGTTTCAAGGTTTCTCTTCAAGCATCTCATTTTCATGGAGTGGAAAATTGGGAATTCGAAATCCACATGACTCTGGAATTGAATCTCAGATCTTCTACATAAGAAGAATTGTGTATTAAAAGGAAAGCTTTTCCTTCCTATGAAAAATCCAGGATAATATCTATTTCATATGGTAGTTACATGAGTTAAAGAATTAAATTTCTTACGTGAGAATCTGTAACAGAGTTTCCTCCATTTCATAGAGACTCACATTTGTGTTTCCTCCCTCCCCCTGGTTTCTTTCTTCCCCACTCAGAAACTGCAGTACATACTTTCATATAATTGATGCTCCTCCTTCCCCTAAAAGACATTTGAGGAGACAGAAAGGAACAATATAAAGTCAACATACAAACAAATATTTAATAGGAAGCATGTGCCTGAATGAGATCACTCTTTTAGAGAGATAACTGTCACATTCCACCATTAAGAAGTGATGTGTTCTCTATACTCTTAATTCAAATGATCAAATTTGAACAGAAGAATTGCTACTAAAATTCCTAATGAAACATAGCAATTACTTTCTTATTTCTTTCTCATTTTTTTTCTTTTAAACTGAAGTCTGTGAATGGCAAAGAAATTAAATAAATAAAATTAAAACAAATATGTTCATCCTTTTTTTTTTTCTTTCAGGTTAGAGGATTTTTCCAAATTTGGAAAATATCACTTTGAATGCAGGCAAAGTTTTAGATTTATTGTGTTTTTTAAAAATAAATTAATTCCAAGATAATATTTTCTAGTGTCAGGCTTCTTTTCTGCATAGGACTGTAGATTCACATTTCTTATACCTTCAAAATTCGAATTCCAAGTAAATTTGTGAAGAAAGCCTTGGTCCTGATCCATAGCAGGGATCATCTGAAAACCACTACTTGATCTCAGGACTCCTTAACCTGACTTCCACTCACCATTTCAAAGTGTGTTGAACGATATGTTTAATATTTAAGCTAATGCAATGTTTTGTTTTGCAGAATTTTATAGTTCTCTTTGTGATAATTAGAGACACAGGGCCGAATGTTGGTGTCTTATATACAGGGGTTGCAAATTCCAGCAGGCATTAGGGTAATTAAAAGAAAGTAAAAGTAATGTGGCATTGCATTTGCTTCAAAACATATAGGAATGGTTTTTACTTCTACAAAGATAGAGGCCCAAGTGTATTTTTCTTTCAATAGGTGGCCCATTGTTAGCCATTTTCCCCCCTCTGGGAACAGAGAAATATTTAAACACCCAAAGAAAAGGAATAGCACAAAGGTAAGGATAAATAACATATGCCAGTTGGCCTTTATGTCACGGACAGTAGGGAATGGTGAGACTATGACAAAACACAGAATATGTCTAATCATGGGCATGTGGGAATGGAGCCCAGGGTTGCCAGGACTTTTGAGTTTTCAAGAGAGATGAGCAGACTTGATTTTTTAAAATTGAAGTGTCCTACTTTTTAAAAAAATTGTCTCTTTAAAAAGCTCTTATTGGGACAAATAAAACCTGACTACCAGCCAATTTCAGTTGGGAGACCATAAATCTGCAAGAACTGCTAAGGGAAAAAAATAATTCAAAGAGTCAATAGGAAGGCAATTTTAGTTCGTTGTCAGATATGAAGATGAGTCCCTTTATAAAATGAATTGCCAACTTTCCAAGGGAAATGTGAGACAATGTGTGTGTGTGTGTGTGTGTGTGTGTGTATGCACATGTGTAGATCTTAGACCCTATTGGAAAATCTCTTTGGTAGCATGGAACACAATATGAATAATATAACATTTTTGTGATGGAGTGTTGAAACTTAGTGGCATGCGTTTGGAGAAAGTGAGGAGCGAGACAACATAATAGCTGTTGAGAGCCACAGCGGAAGGGGCCCCAGAAAACTTTCAGACTGCCATCTGATGATTGGCTCACAGCCGCCCCCAGCAACATCTAGCTGATTGGCTCCTCTGCGGTGATGCTCATTGGGCTGTTTCCCCGCCCTTCAGACTAGGGAGCTGCTCATTGGGGGACTTTTTTTGGCTCCGCCCACGCGACCCAGCCAATCGGCCTCAAGCAGGAGGAGTGGGGGAGGTGGAGAGGCTTGTGGGAAGCCAAGGGTGGCAATTGGGCTCTGAGGGTTTTTCCTGAGGAGCTGTTTTGTTTGGCATGAGTGGTTCTAAAAATAAAGTTCGTTTCTTTTGACAAGTGGCTCCTGAATTGTGCCCAGCTAGACTGCGGCAAATAGCCACCACGTTGGATGGCAGAGGACATCACAGTTCAATCCCAGAAGAAAATTGTCAGAATAGAAGAGGGATTAATAGTCTATGTAAAGTATAACAAAGTTAGCTGAGATTGTGATATATGTTATGGTAGTCAGATTTCTGTTACTCTAACAAAATACCTGAGACAATCAGCTTATAAAAAGGAAAGTTTTATTTTGGCTCTCAGTTTTAGAGATTTCAGTCCATGATCAATTGGTCCTGTGGCTTTGGGGCCTGTGGCAAGCCAGCACATCAGGGAAGGGAGCTGTTCAACTCCTGACTGCCAGAAAATACAAAAGAGGAAGAGAAAGCAGGTGCATCCAAATCTCTCCTCCAAGGTCATACCTACAATGACTGGAAGGTCTTCCACCAGGCCCCATCTGTTAAAGGTCCCACCATCTCCCTCTGGCACCATGGGCTAGGGACCAAGGGTTTAGCATGTGTCTTTTGAGGTACCCTTATGCAAACCATAGTACATGTTAAAGATAAACCATTTGTGCAGCTAGCATTATTATTATTTTTTAAATCAACAGATGTTAAGCAGGACCCTTTTGCTCAACAGAGTCCAGATCAATGTTCATCACGGTCTTTACCTTGTGCCTTCTCCCTACTAATTGCAGATGGCTGATTGCCCTCTCCACTTCTGTGCTCCCAAAACTGTATGAAGAAGACCCCTCCTGTTCACATCTGCCCTGCACTCCTGGGTCCTGGCTGATGAGCTCATGTGATCAATTGCTTTTTTTTGTACTTGTAGATTGAACAGAGCGAGCACCCTGCACACACATGGAGTGAATTCTGAATGTGTACTACACACATTTTTTTTTTTTAAAGCAGGAAGTTTCCCCACGTGAGAAAAAGAGAAATTTGTATTCACCCGGCTTTGTGGAATTCTAAAATGTGTTTTGGGGGGATACAATTCAAACACTAAAATAATCCATTTCATGCATATTAATTGATTTTTACATGAAAACAATTCCCATTTGCATGAGAGAGCTTTGGCAAGTTTAGAGTCTGGGGAAGATGTAATAAACAGTAGTGGGGGGAAAGGAAAGCAAACGGCTCACTGTGCTGGAAAGAGCTCAGGGAGACCAGCGCACACTCATGCTCATCTTTCCTGTCACTAGTGCAAGAATCCACAAGTCCCCTCACCGCTTCCTGATCACTCTTTCCCTGTTATCTTCTATCAGGTCTCAAGTTTGTGGTTTCTTGGGTTTGAGTCTGAGACTCTTTTATTCTCTGGTGATCTTCTCTCCTTAGGTGAGTTCAATGTGACCCATAGAATTAAAAAACCACTTTATGTGGCTGTCTCCCAAGTTCATTTTCATCTGATGGGCACTCTACGTTGATGTCCTATTCCATAGACATCTCACCTCCAAATGATTGAAACCACAGGACCTTTATTCACTTGCAAATCACATACAAACGAAGGTGGGTGAGTTCCAGGGTTGGCTTAATCCAGAGGTTATGGCTCCATGGTCTGCTTTTCTTTCCTCTTCTTGTAATTTATGCCAGCTTTATTTTCTAGCTGGTAGTGACTTGGGTCCTGCAGTTTCAGACCTTAGATCTTCACTCTTCCTCTTCAATGTCTAGAGGAAGAGAGAAGGATGATTCCTAGATCCACTCTTTTAAGAATAATTCCCCCCAATCCCCAGCATTCAGTGAGCTTCTTAATTTAAATGTGGACGTGTCCATTGCCAAATCTGTCCTTCCAGAACAATCCCCATGCAGAGAGTGGCTTCTCCTTCCCATCCCCAAATTACTCACATAGAAAGCATATGAAATGATGAATTTAGACCATTGAATGGTTCTCAGCCCTATCAGATTCATTTACACACACACACACACACACACACATACCAGGGATTAAACCCAGGGACACTTAACCACTGAGATACATCCCCAACCCTTTTTATATTTTATTTAGTGACAGAGTCTCACTAAGTTGCTTAGGGCTTTGCTAAGTTGCTGAGGCTGGCTTTGAACTCATGATCTTCCTGCCTCAGCCTCCTGAATCACTGGGTTTACAGGCATGTGTCACCTTGCCTGGCTACCTCTATCAGATTCTGAACACCTCTTCTTTAGTACTGAAGTTTTGTTCCCTTGTTTTGTGAAATAAAATCCATGGAGAACTGAATTTAGCAACCTATTTAACTTCCAAAATTTCACCCCAATATCTCAATTACAATATGAAAGAAACTTATAATAAAGTCACACATATTTCAGTCAGCAAATGGTGCGGTAAAATAATGCTAGAACCTTGCCGCTCAAACTGTGGTCCCTGGACCAGCAGCATCAACACCAGCTGGAAGCTTGTGAGAAAAGCAGAATCTCAGGCTCCAGCCCAGACTTAACTGAATGAGAATCTGCTTGTAACAACATCCCAAGTGACTCGTGTGCACATTAAAGTTTGAGAAACGCTGCACAAGACCACGTCATGCAGTCAGATGTTTCTCCCTCCTTGTAGAACCATGGTGGATATGACAGCTACAAATGTGACAGACATAGACGTTGTATTGGCAACTCAAGCTCCCATTGGGGTTATGAGTTTTGGAAATGATGAACAGATCTTGAGATCAGAACAAGACACATTGCAATATACTACTCTTAAGTTGCATAATAGTTGCATTGCTGGAAATAACCAAGTATCAATGCTGCAAAATATGCCTTATGTTTACATATCAAATGCAGTTAAGTCTGTAGGTTTGTATAATTATAAATAGTTTTGGCCCCCGATTCAAGTTTCTGTTTTCAAATGTCAGGGAGTATATTTGAAAGGGTGAATTTTGGGACAGTTCTTCTGGCTTTCCTTTATTTTCTGTCAAATTCAAGTCTCTCAACTTGTCTAGCACTAACTTTAGAGGGGAGAACAGTTTTTCTAAAATGGCAAAGCTCAGTTTGTGTTCAGGTCAGGTTCTGAAAGGGCCTGCTGGAGGTTTCCAGGGATTTCATACAGAGGACAAGTTGGACAGTGAATCACTTAGGGGCAGCCATTCACAGGACAAATAAGTAGAACGTATTCAGGTGTCATCTGTCAAAGTTAGTCCTGTCACTTGTTAAGATGAATGTGTGCAGATGCATCTGCTAGAGTGGTAATCACCCTGAGAGTGGGGCCTTGTCATTCTTCACACCACTGTATTCCCATTTCCTAGCCTTCCAGTTCTCAAATTCAGAGGACATCCAAATCACCTGGAAAGCTGTTAAGCCACAGATGCTGGCCCAATCCCAGAGTCTCTGACTGAACAAGCCCCGTGTAGGCCTGAGGAGTTGCATTTATAAATAAGTTCCCAGCTGATGCTTCTTAAATTATCCAAGGTCCTGGTCACACTTTGAGAATCACTGGCCCAACAAATATTTTTGAATGAATAGGTTGCAGGGATCAATTAGTCAGTCAATAAAAACTTAATGAATAGGTGCAAGCACCAGGTGGTGCATGAGTCAGACACCATCCCTGTCCTCAGAACATTCAAGTGGGGGAGAATCAATAAACAAAGGAACTTCAAGTGTTCCAGAAGTAAATGGTTGACTTGCTCAAAGGGAGTGCCATCATGTGTCATTTAATGGGATACGTTCTAAGAAAGGCACTGTCAGGTGATGTGGTTGCTAACATTCCAGGTTACTGACACAAACTCTCATGGCCACTACATTACTAGGTGACACAATCTCACTAGACCACATGTATAACATCACGGCTGAGATGTTAGGTGGCACAAGACTAATTGAAGAAAGGAAGGTACCACTGTAAAGTGGTATTGGCAGTACTCAGGGAACCAAAGAAATGGCAAAAATACAGGGACTAATAAGGGCAGCTAGCCCTGCTACCCCAGGCCTAAAGGCACAGAAAAAGTGAGACCTGTAGCCCTGGGAGAGGGGCTGCTTGACAGGAGCTGGGGTCTCAGGTAAAAGACCCCAGAAACTGTACCCGATAACCCTGCAGGAAAGGGGTGCTAGGAGAGAGATACTCTCAGCCTTCATTTGCTACACCTTCCAATATCCTCAGTGATTCTCATATAGGACTGCCAGAGACAATATAAAATATCCTATTAAATTTGAGTTTCAGATTGGTTAAGGGGTCATGGTGGAGGGGCCATGTTTGGGCATTCTTAAGCTAAAAAAAAAAAACAAAAAACTTACTTGTCTGAAATTTCAACCTGGGTGTCGTGTGTTTTTGTTCAATCTGGCCACCCTGTCCCTAAGGCAAATTTAACCAGATGCCAGAAAGTGGATGTAGTGAGAATTATTATCCATAAGACCTCTCAGGGCATGGAGCAGGGCAGGGATGAGACTGGGAATGAAGAAGGGTTTCCAAAGTTGGAAAATAATGGCACTCTGCATGCTCTAGTGAAGAGAGAGAAACCGGTCATTTAAGAGAAATGGAAGACATTCCTAGGAGCCTTAGGAAGGTGCTTGGGCTTGTTATCCATGGCTACAAAAGTATAAAGAGAGCACCTCTAGGAGACTCTGAGGAGTCTGCAATGTCTCCAAGCCGGAAAGCTCTCCCCACCCTTCCTAGCGCCATTTTGTCCTCATCCGGAGTTGCTCTTTCCTCAGTCTTCCTGCTCCCCAGACAATGGCTTCCTTGATGTTCTTTGTTATGGCTCCCTCAGAAGAAATACAAAAAATTGACCCTAGATTCTCACTCAGGGCTGACCTCACAATGAGTTTATTGGGATCACACTAGTTCTGGCAGGAGGGGTTTCCAGAACTTAGCTTCCCTTGGGGCTGGTAGCTTCCTTTTCCTGGGAGAGGGGGCTACAAATTCTCATGGACCCCTGCGTCCCCAAATGACTTCCATAAACACCTGGCACCACCAACCCTGCCTTCTTGACTCCTAGCAGTGTGTCCTTCCCCACCAAGGTCACTCTCACAGGGAATGCGGTCATTGCATTAGAGCACAAACCTACTATGTGTCCAACCCCAGCATACCTCACTGAAGAGAGGTTGGGGAGTTGCATGATTCTACTAAACCTTGTGCATCCCTCGCTTCTAGAATCCCCCACTGTAGCCGATCCTTACTCACCCTGTGGATGCTGTGGAACTTCCCTGAAGCCCAGCTAAACAACCCCATGCCAACACAATGATGTCCAGTGTGCATGGTCCCTTGAGCATTCCACACATGCTCTGCCTTGGAACTTGGTATACTTACCATTGGTGGGCCTTCTCCCTATGACATCATTTCCCAAGGAATGTTCCTGGTGCATTCCCTCATTTTCCTTGTGTCTCTGATAAAATGTCTTCTCAGAAAGACCTTTCCTGACCACCCCGAATAAAATAGAAATTCACTCTGTCCCTAATTCTCCCTTTATAATCTCTGCTTTATTTATTGACTGTCTTTCCCAACTAGAATGAAAATCACTTGAGGCCAGGCATTTTATTTAGTTTCCTAACATGCCCCATAGTGTCTAGACAGTTATATGCATAATAGACAAGTGCTAGTATGTACAAGTGCAAAAGAATTTTCTTGAAAGAATGCATAAATGGAAAAAGATAGCAACGCAGTAGACAGTGAGTAGTTGACATAACAGGATTGAAAGCCAGGATTTCATTTAGGAAGCTATATCGTGAGGCAACAAGAGATAATAGTATCTTAGATTAGGTTGACAAGTAGGACAAGAGAGAATCATAGCATGGTTTTTGGAGAGAGAGTCCCTAGGACTTGCTGGTGGATTAGCTTTAGTGGGTAAAGAAGAGTCCAGGATAATGCACTGTGAACAGCTGCATGGATAAATTTCCATTGACTGATATGGAAAAGGCTTTCAGAGAAGAAGGTTGGAGTAATGTTCTGTTTGGAGGATAATCAAGAGTTTGGTCATGCCATGTGTGAAATATCTACTAGACATCCAATTGCAGATGTCTCAGCAGTTGGATATTCTAGGTCCTATTTGCAGGGAAAGGTCATGGGAGAAGATATAAATTAGAAAGTGTATTATTTTCAAAAGTAAGGGACTACTTTTAATTCATGCTGGGAAAATTGCTTGATAGTGAATAGAAAGGAGGGTCAAGGCAAGAGTCCTGAGACCCCAGCAGAGGCCAATGATAAGAGAAAAGAGGAGTAAAGTAGATTAAGAAGGAGCAGTCAGGGGAGAAGAAGATAGAAACAGAAGCACGCAGAGTCAGAGTCTTGTATCCTGAGAGAAAAAGTGAGGATACAGAGGTTAATTAGTCTACGTTTTATGGAGAGAAAATGGCAATATGTATCAATGTCTTAAATATGATCACACTTTTTATTAAGTAATTCAACTCCTAGGAATCTAGCCTATAAAATTCTAAAATTGGTGGCACAAGATTTATATACAGGAAATTTTCATTGAAGCATTATTTCATAATAGCCAAAGATTATGCACAACATAAATGTCCAACATAGGGGATTAGTTAAATAAATCGCGATGCAGCCATACAATTGATATTATGCAGCCATTAAATTATGTTTATGAAGAGCTTTTAATGAGCTGAAAAATACTTCTAAGATGATATAATGTTGAGTTTAAAAATAGCATGCAAAATTTTATATACAGTATGATCTCAATTATTTAGCCATACATACTCATTTAATAATGCCAGAAAGAAATAGGCTAAAATACTTAGTATAGTTTCCTCTAGGCTACAGGATTATGAATAATTATTTTTTTCTTTTTTTTTTGAAATTTTTTAGAATCATCATGTATTTTCTCTCTAAAAAAAACACTAAAAATTCTTTCTTATATTGAGTTGAAATCTGCTTTCATTTTATTAATTCAGTTAGCTCTCATTGTCACTTTTTAAATTTACTTAATTATTGGTATCAAGGATTGAACCCAGGGGTGCATAACCACTGAGCCACACCCCCAGCACTTTTTAATGTTTTATTTAGAAACAGGATCTCACTGTTTTAGGACCTCACTCAGTTGCTGAGGCTAGATTGGAACTCGCCATCCTCCTGCCTCAGCCTCCCAAGCCACTGGAATCACAGGGGTTTTGCCACAGCGCTTGGCTTCTCATTGTCATGTTGTGGAGCTGAAAGAGGAGGCAGATCTCTCCTCTCTTACGTAGGAGAATGTTCAAATATTTGAAGAGAACTTCCAGCCAAGATTTTTAGCTGTATCTGTGATCCCATGTTCCACTGCCTTCCAACTTCCAGAGGAAGGAAGCCACCTGTGCCTCTCTCAGAGTCCCAGCAGCGTCTCCAATGTCATTTGTCCCTTGCTTCAGTTTCTCACATGCCAAGTGAGTAGATTGTTGGAAAGCCAGCATTTAGTAGCACTCTATAGACAAATGACTCTATGCTCTAAGCACTATACACATTAGAAGGAGCGGGTGCTCACAAGGGCATGATTAGAGAGAGGAGAGGAGGGGAACACAGGAACTCAAGAGTGCCCAGTGATTGCGAGTTACAACCAAGATTTTCCACCATCAAATGGATTGTGACAGCTACTTACACTGTAGTTGGGAAAAAGTGGGTTAAAAACTACAAGCACCTTTGGCAATTGGAGAAACAAAACAAAAACAAAAATAAACAAAAAAACAGTGTGCAGGCAGAAACACATTTCCTCCACATTGGGACCTTCTTGCCCAGGATACCTCCTCCATCCCCTGATGTCAAGAGCCCTGAGAATCTGTTTGATGCGTTCAGAGGTCTTGTCAAGGCAAGGCTGACCAGCGAACTGGCCAACATCACCAACATCAAGATCGTAGTCATGCCACCAACTCCCACTCTCTCGCAATGCTTCCAAAACTTCTGGGTATTATTTTGTACCCTGCTCAGGCTCCAGCTGATCCCTGCAGGGTTATCAGGGCAGACGTGAGTTCGTGTCCTTCCTCTAATAGTCACTTGCTATGTGACTTCAGCCTCACTATTATTTTTTTCTGAGCCTCCACGTCTTCATTTGTAAAACAAGCCTAATAATCGATCCTTCTTATGGCTCTGCAGATCAAGTGGTTGAGCATATATAAAACTTCTAATGCAAAGTCCGCTACCCAGAAATTCCTGTCTTACTTTTCCCTCTCTTTTTCTTAACTCTCCTTCCCTCCTTTCCTTCCCATTTTTCATAGAAATCTCTTCCTTTCTCAGAATTTCTCTTGCTGTTACCCTCTACCTAAACATAGCCCTCTCCCTAAAGTTCAAATCCTACCCACCGTCCATGACTCTCAGGCCACAGCTATGTGGGTACCCTCCCCCTGCCCCAGTACTTCCCTTCAACATTACAGAAGTTGTTTACTCCTCCCTCTTGGAACTCATTGGTTTGTAATTTTCACTTCTGCTCCTTATTGGCAACGTTTATTTTGTTGTGTTTTGCGGTGCTGGGGGATGGCGCCCAGGGCCTCATGCCAATACCAGGCAATTCCGCCACCCCTGAGCTCCATCCCAGCCCCCGTCATTTCTTTTATTGGCTAAAACTGAGCTCCTTGAGAGCTGCGCTGACCTGTAGTAGGATGGATCTGTAAGATCCTGTAATCTACTCAGACATCTTAATTCCAAAGATAGACTTGTAGACTCATAGACCGGAGCAGGGTTTTCCAGAGTCTTCTGTTTACTTGGAGGAAGAAGGAGAATGGGGATTCAATTTCCTAGTTTGGGGTTAGATTTTCTGTTTTCCCAGAGGTTGACACCAATGACAACGGGAGAACTGCCACCAGATTTTCTCCTGCAGCTGTCTGCGCAGGAGTCTCCTTGATCAGAATGGTGGGGTAGCAGTTGGGGTGCGCTCATAATACTCTGCGCTCATAATACATCATTACAGACCAGGAGCCCTTCCTCCCTTTATTTCTGGTCCTCCTCCCCTTGGCCTTATCAGGCATCTACCCTTTGCCGTTTTGGTGATGATTTAGCCATTGGGGAGAGGAGGTCTGATGGAAAGATGAACACACCCCTCTTCCTGCACTGGACAGCGAGGCAGTTCCCAGGTTTGATCAAGACACTGACTACTTTCCATCGAAGGCTGGGTCCCAACCCAAGGTCTGTCTTGAGCCAGGTATTTTCTTTTGCTCTTGGTGGTCAACTGATGACTGGTGTGTTTCTCTTTTTCCCAAATCTGAGGCTAAAGTGTCTTCTGTGTCATGTTGGCCCATCAGACATAAATGTTGGGACCAAGTATAATTTTTGTTTTCGATCTAAAGTTTCTGTCTTTCATAGAAGGGTTCTTGTTTTAGTCTGCTTCTTTTTTTTTTTTTTCTTGGTGCTGTGACCCAAAGACCTCACAAGAATAATTTTGGGAGGAAAAGTTTATTTCGGGACTTATAGTTTCAGAGGTCTTAGTCCATAGATGGCCAACTCCATTGTTTTTGACCTGAGGTCAGGCAGAATATCATGCCTGAATAGAGTGGTAGTTGGAGAAACAACTCAGGACATGACAATTAGGAAGCAAAGAGAGCTTTCTCTGCTGACAAGGGACAAAATACATACCTCAAAGACTCACCCCCAGGGACCTACCTCCTCCAGCCACACACCACCTGCCTATACCTTTTAATTAATGGGGATTAATGCAAGATTAGGTTAAGGCTCTCAAAACCCAACCAGTTCACCCTCTAAATTTTCTTGCATTTTCTACCCATGAGCTTTTGGGGGACACCTTATATCTAAACCATAACAGTTCACTAATTAATTAGCATGTAAATGAAGGATATGGGTCTATCAAGGGCTTCTCTAGTTCTCAAAGAATTTCTCATCTCATCTTCAAGGCGATTTGCATAGGTTCACTCAGGCTATCCTCACACTTCTGTTTGAAGAAACCTCTCATGCCTCTGGGTGTTCTGGGCAGACAACTCCCTTGACCCAACACTTGTGCTTTACTTTCCTCCGGGGTGGTGACATTGCCTTGGGCGAAAGTGACAAATTTCCATCACTGATGAGCATCCTGAAAGGCTCAGAGAGATAGAGTATCTCCGGTACTGGTTTGAATTCCTCTAGAGCTGGGATTGTACATCCTCTCATCTTTATGACTCCATGCATAAATTAAAATGAAAACACACTCCCTCACAAGTGAAGTCCCTTTCTTTTTGCTATGCTAATTCAATTAGGATGGAGCTGGTAAAGAATGGAATATCTTTTCCTCTTTCTCCTTGTTATTCAAATGGCATTAAACAGGGGTCCCCTACCAATTTGATTTCATGATCTACCAATGGGTCATGATTCACAGTTAGAAATCTACTAACACCATCTGTTTTACTTGGAGGAAATGGGATATGGATTATAAACAAGTTGAGAGAGGGTAGTTCTTCCTTCCTGGTCTCAAAGGTAATCAGAACTACCTAACTCCACTGAGGACACCAGATCAGCCTGTGGACAAGAGCCCATAGATCCTGCCTGACTCACACTTCACTGTTTTCCCTAGGAAATATCCAAAGACACTTTCTGCAGGAGAGAAGAGGTGGAGAGGAGGAAAGACACAGCAGGAATTGATCACATCCATGATTTGGTACATGGGCGAAGCATGATGTTTTCATAAGGATCTTGGAAAATATGTATTTTTATCACAGGACAAAAAATTAAAGTAGCAGTATTTACCACATTGTCACTCACAGGGGCTATATATGAAAATGGTTTTGAGAGGATCAAGACATACTGAGCTGCATTCCTTAGCAAAGAAAGATGTGCAGAGAGGGGAAGGAACAGAAGCACACACGCGCACAGGTGGAGAAAGAGGGGGCGGAGCATATCTGAGAATGAAAGGAGGCGGGGGAATTTACTTTGCAGGGAATGTTTTTGCAGATTTTCGATATAGGGAATGCGAGGTAATTCCTCCCTTGACGTCCTTCCTTTCTCTAGGAAAACCTTCAGAAAAGAGCTTTATTACCCTTACTTCTTTTGTAGTTTGTGTGCATGTGCATGTGTGTGTCAGGACAGGACAATCAGGAAGCAGAGAGACACTGCTCCACTCACCACATTGTGTGTGTGTGTGTTTTGTGTATTTTTGTATATAATGAAATGAGTGCTAAGGCCAGAGCCAAAAGGTCCATTTATGTTAAGTGCAGTGACATCATAGTTGTAGCTAACAAGCTGATTCTGCTGATTGGGCACTGGAGGGGTTCACCCAATAAGGAGGAATGAGTGAGGTACAGGTGGTTACAGAGGCGTTTTCTGTATGTGGATGTGGTTTGCACTAGAGATTACAAATGTTTCCCTATAAACATTTTCTCCGCAAGGTCAAAGTGGGCCTGGTGAACCATCTGGACTTTGTATATTTTAATGTGGCCGTGTAGGGTTCTGAAGGAATATCAGCTTTGGTAACTGAAATCTATCTGTGGATTACAGTGTCTCTCATGTACATCAAAGACTTAAAGAGAAACTTTTTTTTTTCATTTCCACAAAATTGAAAAAAAAAATATTTATAGAATAAGTGACCCTCTCTTTGCCATAAAATTAATCTGTCACAGGATCTGCATTGATTAAAAGGGTTTAGGATAAGAAGGGAGGCTAAAGCAACATCTAAATGAAACTCTTTGGGGGCATTCACTGACACACCAAGAAGCTGAACAAGCCTGTGACCAGAGCTAGGCATTCTCAGTAGACTGAGATCATTGAAAATTGACCAGAGCTAGGAATTCTCAGTGGATTGATATTAGTGAAAATCACTGAAGCTCAAGTTATTTAAAAACCTTATTTGTTAGGATTTCCTTGAACCCAAGGCCTTGATAAGAACTCCCCCAACATCTCTGAAAACACCCTCACTTCTCTCAAGAGATAAAACTGTGCAGGGTGAAGTAGCATATGACGTCCACGAGGGGGCAGTAAAAGCTGCAAGTGCTCCTAGGGCAGTCTCCTTCCCTGGTGAGGAAGAAAATGAACCCCACTGAGGGGAGATAATGGATGAGCTCTCACCACACCCCTATATTCCCGTGCCCTGAATGGACCTGAGAGGTAGGTTAGTAGCCTTCTTTTAGATTGTCCTGGAAAACGCCTCCAAGGATCATTTTCCCCTTTTTTAACCTATTGTAGTAAATCATACTGAGCATTTATGCAAACTCAGAGCCTGACAACCTGAAGTAAGTAGCGTGTGCTGGTAGCTAAGGAAAACAGACAATAGGCAAATCAGGAGTTAGGGTAGAAAACTGCAACTGACTCCCATGAGCTTTGTCCTCTTTCTGTCTAGTGATAATCAGTGGGAATTATATTTTGCTTCCCTTAGATGTGACACTCTTGATCTTCAAAAGAAATGTTTTAGCAGCGTAAAGGCTAAGCCCCTGACACTTTGCTCCACTGCCTCCCAGCCATCCCTTGGCTTTCAAGAGTTTGTCTCTCCTTTGCTCGATTTCTAGTCCCAGTTTCATCTTTGTGTCATGATGGGCTTAGACCAAGATTTCTAAGATCTCAACCAGTGTTCCCCGGGACCCCCTTTGATTTCCAAGTCTCCATTTCTACCATCTCCCAGTGGTGTGTTGGGATCAGGCTCCACTAGCAGCAAAGCCCTAGTCTGTATTCAGTGACATTAGGGTGGTAGACATGTTTGAACCATTGGCCAGTATTATAAATCAGGTGCTCTTATTCCTGAAGAGCCAGCCGTTAGGCACTCAACAGCACACACTCTCTCAAGTTCAAGTCCTAACTTTCAGCCTGGTAGATATTACTGTTTGAATCTATACAACTTTCTCAAACTATTTGGCAAAAAAATAAAACCAGTCTTAAGTTGGTTCCCTTCCCATTCTCTATCCTCTGTCTCTTCTGAGAAATAAACCGCACATTTTTCAATTAGATATGCATAAAATCTTGGTATCATTTTTGTTTTCCTTATCTCTACCCACTGAGGCTGTGCACCATCTTAGTGATTGTTTCTTTGAAGCTTCATTTAAAGGAACACCATTTCTTCATTTCCCCTGCCAACTTTCGTCATACCACACCTGCATTTAAGAGAAGTTGGGAAACTTTTTCTTCCTTTCCTTCCTTCCTTGTCTACCCCCTTCTTTCCTCCCTCCCTCCCTCCCGCCTTTCTCTCTTCCTCCCTCCACCTCTCTTTCTCCTTTCTTCTGTGTTTCCCAATCTTATAACTGGCAACAAAAGTTTCTTAAATCCTGTCTTCACACCAATAAAAAATTGGCATGGCTCAGACTCTCTGATCATATTCCATGTCTGACAACCACTGTCTGGTCTATGAAGCCCTCTTCTGTCAGACATCTCACATTTTTTCTGACTGGGTCCCATCCCTCTGCTACAAGGATTCCTCCTGTCATCTCACATAAGCCTCACTTCCTGAGATGTTCTCTCCAGGACACGGGGCACCATTGCCTGCAGCTATAGGAAAGAAAGAAAGGCTGTCGCAGGTGTGGGGCCTCAGAGTAGCCTCCCAAACTCCTGGGTTTAATTTTGGACCCTGCTCAGGCTCCAGCTGATCCCTGCAAGGTGGAGCAGGGCAGACGTGAGTTCATGTCCTTCCTCTAATAGTCACTTGCTATGCGACTTCAGCCTCACTATTATTTTTTTCTGAGCCTCCATGTCTTCATTTATAAAACAAGCCTAATAATCGATCCTTCTTATGGCTCTGCAGATCAAGTGGTTGAGCATATATAAAACTTCTAATGCAAAGTCCGCTACACAGAAATTTCTCTTACTTCCCGCCCTTTTTTTCTTACTCTCCTTCCTTCCTTTCCTTCCCATTTTTCATAGAAATCTCTTCCTTTCTCAGAATTTCTCTTGCTGTTACCCTCTACCTAAAACACAGCCCTTTCCCTTCTCTAAAGTTCAAATCCTACCCACTGTCCATGACTCTCAGGCCACAGCTACCTGGGTACCCTCCCCCTGCCCCAGTACTTCCCTTCAACATGACAGAAGTTGTTTACTCCTCCCTCTTGGAACTCATTGGTTTGTAATTTTCACTTCTGCTCCTTATTGGCAACGTTTATTTTGTTGTGTTTTGCGGTGCTGGGGGATGGCGCCCAGGGCCTCATGCCAATACCAGGCAATTCCGCCACCCCTGAGCTCCATCCCAGCCCCCGTCAATTCTTTTATTGACTAAAACTGAGCTTTACCTAGGCACCATTCTGAGCCTACACACCGACTCCCAAGGGCTCACCTCTTTGTCTGCGTGGCTCAGCTCCATACTTGTCCTTGGCTTCTCCTTCTGACTTCTTCAACCACAATTGGTAAACTTGTTTTGAACTCTTTTTTTGCTGAACTCATTGGCCCCGCTGAAAAGAGGACCCTGGAGGGTACTGGCCCTGGGCTTTGTGAATTGTTTTGTGAATTGTTGTTCATATTTCACTCATTTCATAGGTTGGAGGTCCTGGACCCTACGCCATGCATGTAGAATAAAGAGGCATGCTCATTGACTTCTACAGCCTTTTCTGTTAGGTCCGTGGTTGTGACTTGGTGGTGACTTAGAACAAAGCAGCCTGCACGGGAAAGGAACATCAATCAGGTGCTGGCGGAAATGCTTATCAATCAGCGAGATCTCCTGACTAACGCCTGTCAATCAGCAGGACCCCCTGGCCAATCCTGGAGTTCAGCCAACTCCCCTAACCAACTCCAATGGGACAAGGGACCCTAAAAACACCTTTTCCTGTCCCAAGCCCTTCCCTTCCTGCTGTAAGCCCCATAAAAGTCCAGTCCAGTCAAACTTCCACGCGGTTTCTCCTCAGACCCTTCTCCTGTCCCCTCTGTGGGTCTGATCGAGTTCCGTCTGGGAGTGATATCTCAATAAAGCCTCCTTTGTCGGCCCTTTTTAAATCTGCCTCCTTTGATAGCTGCCCGCCTAGCCTGATCTGACATTTTCTCTCTTTAATTACTGCTATGGTTTGGATGTGAGGTGTCCCCCAAAAGCTCATGTTTAAATCAATGCAAGAATATTAAGAGGTAAAATGATTGGATTATGAGAGTTTTAACCCAATCAGTGAATTAATCCTGATAGAGGGGTAACTGAAGGTGGGTAGGGTGCAGTTGGAAGAGGTGGGTCACGGAGGCCAGGCCTTCAGGGTATATATTTGGTCAGCTGAACTTAGTCTCTCTCTGCTTTCTGATTATCATGTGAGCTCCTTCCCTCCACCACACTATTCCACCATGATGTTCTGCCTCACCTTGAACCCCAAGGAATGGAGCCAACCTTCTATGGATTGAGACCTCTGAAACCTTAAGTCCCTAAATAAATTTTTCCTCCCCCTAAAATTGTTCTTGTTAGGTCGTTTAGTCACAACAGCAAAAAAGCTGACTAAAAATAAATTAATTTATTTGAGTAAAGTTTAATGAACACCTACAATGTGCCAGGTACCAGGATGGGCAATAGGGACACAACACGGAATACCTGATCTCAGCCTTCTGGGACAGGAGGCTGGCAAATTATGACCTGTGAGCCAAATTCAGCCCTCAGGCTATTGTTGTCTTACCCATGAGCTAAGAATGGTTTTACATATTCACATAGTTTAAAAAACTGAAAAGAGAATAATATTTAATGCCACGTAAAAAGAATATGCCTTCTAAATTTCAATGCTGACGAACAGGACATTCCTGGGCACAGGCATGCCCCATGTGAAGATGGTGTCGGGGCTTTTGCTGCACAATGCAGCAGAACTGAGCAGTTGTGACAGAGACTTTATGGCCCAGAAAAAGTTTGCTGACCTCTAATCTTCCATCATTTTGTAAGTGAGATAGACATGCAAACTGTAATTACAGTATACTGGATGGCTAATTTGATAGCAGCAGAACTAAAAGACGGGGTAAAAGAGGATAAAGTTCCTTCTAGAAAAAGCATCTGAGGGCAACATTTAAAATGCCGTGGGAGGTGAAGAGATATACAGGATCCACAGCAGGTGGGGAAGCCATTAGACTATCCTGCCAAAGGTACGAGGGCAGGAAAGAGAAGCATGGATTAGGGAAGAACAGAACATTTCTGCATATCTGTAGAGTTGAATGCATAAAAAGGAAGGAGATCAAGCAAAGTAGATGCAACATATTAAAGTTCCAAGTGCTGTTCTTTCTCATTTTTAAAATACCAGCTTAATGTAAAATTCTGCACTGTGGTATAACTTTTTATTTTTTGATTCTTTTAAAGCTTGGTTGAGATATAATTCACATACTGCACAACCCACCTGTTTAAAGTGTGCAATCCAGTGATCCTTTGTTTGCTCACAGGGTTGTGCCTCGTCATCAGAATCCGTGTTAGAACATTTTTAAGAATTGTTAAGGAAACTCCTCCGTAAACATTACTAGTCATTTCTCCTTTCTCCCCATTACTCCCGTCTGTGGTTTTCCTACCACTTCCTGGCCCCAGACACGCACTTACCTACTTTCTGTCTTTCTGTATTTGCCTATTCTGGATACACTTTTTTTTAAATCTTCCTCATTCTAACTGTAATAATATATCCTTTGAGTACTATTCTGCACAGGTTGTTCCAGACTTACAGACTCAAGTCACTGAAAGACTTTGATTAAGGGGTGACATGAACCAGTTTGCCACGTGGAAGCTTCCCTTGAGCACTGACTGACTTGACATTGCTCAATTTAGGACTTAAACTAAATTGTCTCTTTCTCCCCAAAGGTCACTTGGGTGTGCTCACATCCTACCCATCCTTCAAGACTAGCTGAAACTTTACATCTTCTGCCAGAATCTCGTGAGTTTTTCAATTCTCTCTTAATCTCATTTATTAGAATGCCTTAGGATGTTTTCCATATACTTTAGCATCTCATCATGCTTTGATTTATTTTATGGATATTTTTGAGCTACATAACACACTAATATCATTTCTTCCCTCTCTGACCTTATTATCTTTCCCTGTCATTCAGCAATGAAAATATAAAGTGGGTAAAAGAAGATAGAAGTCAATTAAAGCGCTGAATGGATTTGTGGGAATCTATGGATAAATGAAACGACCTTAGAGAGAAGCCATTAGGCCAAAGAAAGGCAAAGATTTAGTTATGAAGAGCTGTAGGGCTTGAAATGTGTTAATCAGAAGTTTAGTTCTAGAAACACATGTAAAAACCTAAGTTCTAAAGCAAACATGAGTGATGTCCTTCAAAGAACTGTCCAAAGTAGAGGGGTTCATACAAGAGATGTTAGATCATCTGGGGCCAGTGAATGGTGGATTAAAAATGGCCCTGGATTATTACCACTCTGGCATTGAGGACTGGTATCTAATTTCTCTCCCTTTACATCCAGCCTGGCCCTGGTGAATGCAGCAGAGGTAAAATTCTGGCACTTCTGTCAAGAGTTTTTAGAACATTCCGGAAGCCTAAACTGCCATGTAAGAAGTCTGAGTATCCGAGACCACTGTCTAGGAGAAGCCACATGGAGCACTCTAGTAGGAGTCCCTGTGAGACCAGCCTCCCAGCCATCCTCCTCAGGGCACTGGGTATGTGAGAGAAATCATCTTGGCTCCTTCAGCTACATCATCCAGGACATCTGCAAGCTAAATACCACTAGTTGACCTCCAATACATATGGGAACAGAAAAATCACCCACTCAAACCCTGCCCAAATTATAGACATAAAATGATGATTGCCTTCACCTCTAAGCTTTGGGATCATTGGGTACACAGCAATATGTTTCTGGAACAGAATCTACAGACTAGTTTAGTTGAAGAACAGTTACCCAAAAAAACCTCATTGCCCCTTTTATCTTTTATCCACTGAGGGTATGAGATATTAAAGGCCATCTGGTTGATATACTTTTAGGAAAATTTATAAATTTTATTCATTTTAATTTAGACTCTTATAAGTTGCAATCATTCTTCCCCGAAAAAATAGTTTTAACATCTATTTTTTTCCATGATGCTGATAAAGGTAAATTATGAAATGTATAAATTCACTACAGCGAAAAGAAGCCCGTCTTCTAAGACTCTGGAACAACCCATTGACTTTTTATGGTAATATCTTGAGTTCACTTCTTCCTTTTAAATTTCAACAGGGATTATTATAAGTATTTTGTGTTTCACTTAAAATTTTTACTATCACCTAGTTAGGGCTGCTCATGGTCCAAGGTCTCTCAGGAACATTCTATCATAAGCATCTCACAATGTTCCATTTCACAGATGAGAAAACTAATGCCTAGCGAACTGAAAGTACTTGTCCACGTTCACACAACTGCCAGAAAGCAAATAGCAAGTCTCAAAGCAAAGTGTGTTATTCTAACACCTGTATACTTAAACATCATCTCACAGAACCTTATCTTTGTCTTGTCACAGTTTGTGACACAAAATAGGTGCTCAGTAAATATTGATTGCTTAAATAACAATTTCCTAAAAGGTACTAACTTCAACTACAGTTGTCATTTCTCTCTTTATTGTGTACCACTGAAGGGAATGTTTCAAAAGAAGTAGAACCCAAACTTGGTGTGAAGTTTTGCCTTAGATTTATTCTTGAAAACTTGGGCTTTGTCTTGAAATCACACACACACACACACACACACACAAAAAAAAAGGTAGATGAGGGTGCTGGCTATGCCCTGGAGATTTGCTCCCTCCAAAGCTCTTTGTTGGTTTCCATGTGGGCATATTCTATGGCCATTTAAAACCCACATATAAGGTTCTAACAGGAGACAGAATGACTCTTAGACTTAGTGCATTGTCCCCTAGGATCTCTGTAAAGTGGTTGGTGGAGGGTTGTAACACAGCTCCCTACTCTTTATTCATTCAAAAGCATTCATTTCACATATACTGTGTGCCAGACACTGTGAACAGCTGCTCCTGAAGAGCTCAGGGTCTAGTTTGTGAAATAGACATACAAACAGATCATTTAAATGCCATGTGGTGAGCTCCAATATGGCTGCGTGCACGTTGTATCATGGGAGCACAGAAGAGGAAGACACTGACTCTGGCAGGGAGACGTGGGTTTTCCTTAGAGGCAACATGGAAGCCCAGACTCATCCATGATCATATGTCAGGTAGAGAAAAGGGTATGCTTTTTAAAGGAGAGGGGGGGGGAGTCATGGTCAAAGGCAGGAAATCAGGAAACAACATGTTTCCAAATTGGCAGGTAGTTCAGTCCCACTGGATATTGTGTGCCGAAAGGTGTGATGTAAGGTCTTTTACTGACATTTAATGACAATTGTTTTGTGTCATTCACTATGTTAAAACCTTTCCATGCATAATTCTTTGTTTTAATGGACACAGCATGAGGTAGGTATTGTCTCTATTTTACAGACAGGAAAACTGAGCCTCACTGAATTTGAGTATGGTTCCTTAAATCTCATAGCTAGTAAGTGGCATGGTGGTATTTGAACTCAGGTCTGTTAACCACAAAGCTCATACTTAATGGTGTATTGCTTCTTGGGAAGGAGTGGGTTCTTTCCTTCATCCAACAAATATATGAAATAAAATGATCGTATTTTTAAAAAAACAGAAATTAACTGAAGGATTATGGTGACATGGGAGTAAGAACTATGGAAGGACGATGAATAATGGGTTATAGGAAATAGCCTAATGGGTACAATGGATTTACAAATCCATACAATTCTTCTCAAATAACTATGAAATTGACTTTGACTTTTAGTATCCTAAAAACACAGGCCATGTCAGGACAATGAGACCATTCCTCTTGGTTCACTTTGGACTTCTATTTCCAAAGTCTTGTCTGATCAAGAGAAGGGGGTATTGAATATCAAAGACATGAGGAGTGCTCAGTTCTTAAAATTCTGATACATCATCCCTCATTCTTTCGATTGCTAACCTTGCTTTCTGCTCCAGAAAGAAAATAAAAGCAATCAAAAGAGAAATTTGTTTGCCCCCATCTGCTGCTCACCTGGACCCACCAGGGTCTGTGTTTTCTGCCTTTCATGTTGTTTCTTCTACTTATGTTTCCAGCTGATGCCAGTCCCTCTGCTTGTGTCCTATCCCTTCACCTCCACTCCAGAAATCACCCTCACCTGATGAACTTTACCTTCACTTTCCCCCTCTCTCCTGGGTCATCTCCACTGACATATCAATGTGCTGTTACTTCTACAATGTGAACCCTCATGGCTTTTCAGCTACCAGGACACGTCTCTGCTTCCTTTCCCAACACCTTGAAGGAATTGTCTCTACTGTCTTACTTCACATTTTTTTCTTAAATTCACTTACATCAGATGCTTGCCAGTATCATTTCACCAAAAGTTGTTCTTGGCGACAATACGCGCATCTCCTCATTGTTAAGTGCAAGGGTCTGTTCATCTTACCATATTTCTTGCAACAACAACTTTTGACACAGGCACTCCCTCTTCCTTGAGAAGTCTTAACAAAGCACTTGCTCAACTCCTTTTCCTTCTGTCTCACTGGATAATCCTTCTAACTTTCTTTGCTGTTTCTTTCTCGTCTTTTCAATGTCTTAATGTCGGGATGTACAACCACTCAGTACTGGAAGCAACTTTATTTCTTTGTCCAAACTCATGTTCCAATGGATGTATTTCAGTGTAGTTGCTTTAAAAACTAGTCAAGTTTACCAATCTCAAATTTATCTAGATTCTGGATCTCTTTTTTTAAAATTCTAGACCCATGAACCCAATTTTCTAGTTGACCTCTGAACTTAGAGGCATCTCAAACATAATATGTTCAGAACATAACTTCTAAATTTTCCCCACCTTGGCTTTCTTTATAGTTTTTTTTCATCCTAGGAAATGATTCCATCCTTAGTTCATAAACTTGCTGGCATCTGTTCCTGACTTCCTTTCGATACTCACACCCTACATCCAGTTGGCAATAAGCCAATCTTATCAGGTCTATCTTCAAAATATATTGCATATCTGACTACTATAAGTACAAATATACATGGTAATGATAGCCAGATACTCAATATATCTTGTCCTGGATTATTGTTAAAGCTTCTAAAATATTTTTCTGTCCTATACATTGTCTGTTACATACAGGTTACTGTCAACACAACAGCCACTGCAATACTGTTAAAATATAAGACAGATTCATCACTCTTGTCTTCAAAACTCCCAAAAGATTTTGATGTCAAGGGCCAGAATTGTATCTTTTGATTATTCTTAGATAAGTGAGACTGAGTAGTAGAGTATTTTGAGTTTTAATTGTCTAATATACAGGAACTCTGGGAAGAAGGGAGATTTGAATGATTTTTAGTATTTATCATGTGCTATAATGTGAAAAATCTTTAAAAATTGACAAAATATTTCCTTTTTTAAATTTTTATTTTTTTATGTTAACAAAATACTTCTTAAAAACATGGAATATATAATTTCAGATGTATACCATGCTCAAGGATGGGATGACTTCATACTGCCCCCCCCCCAATTAAGCAACTATACTAAGTTGAGTCTCAGTAAGTCTATGAGAAGACATGTGCAAGAATATTCATTGAGATTGGTGATAATAGAAAAAAGTTCTAAGAACAACCCAAATGATCAATAGAATAGGCAAAGTATGATTTAATCAGCCAATGCAATTGAGTCTTCTAAATCGACATTGATAATTCTAAAAATCATAGCATAATAAAGTCACTGTATGATATCACATTTGTAAAGTTTAAATAATACAAACTAAAATTATCTCATATGTAAATGACAAATACCAAATTCAAGAGAGTGGCTACTTTTGAGAGAGCTGGGGAATAGGATTGAAAAGGAATATCTGAGAGGTTTCATCCATACTGAAGTGTCTTCTTCTTAAACAGTTATGAAGCAAATATGACAAAAACTACTTAGTTTAACAATCATTAACACTAAGTGTTGGTTTCTCATAAACACATTAATTACATTTTTATTTTTCTCTATGTTTGAAATACCTAAGAAGTGAAAAAGAGTGACTTAGCCCTTTACTTAAAGGTGTTCAAGGTTAATAGTTCAGAGGTAGAGAAAGTCATGCCTGCAACTAATTTGTGTATGGAAGTCTTTGAATGACTAGAATGGAGTTCTTGAAGGATGCTTCAAAATGGAGAGAAATGTTTATTATAAAGTCACACAAAGGACATATACTGAAGTCAAACTACAGAAACCAAAGTACAGCCAGGACTCCCGAGGACTGGCACTGGGGCCTGGAAAGTGGCCAGGAACCTGGGCTACTGTTCATAGAAGCTTCAAGGTTGTGCTTGCTCTCTGGTTTGCTCTGGGCATAAGCTTTCAGTCTCTGCTCTCTACTTCCTCTTACCTCCTCTGATTCATCTGTAGGATACAAGATGAAGTTGCCTTTCTGACCGGCGACTTCCCTTTGGGATTGATCCTAAGAAGATTCAAAAAAAGAGAGTACTGTCTTTCCTTGGTATCCACAGGAATAGGTTCCAGGCCCCCCACACAGTAAATAAAGTTCATGGATGTTCAAGTCCCTGATATAAACTAATGTAGTGCTTGCATATAACCTTCCTCATATTCTCTTATCCACTTTAAATCATTCCTAGATTATGTATAATACCTTGTATATTGTAAATAAATGCACTGTACCATTTAGGGAATAATGCAAGGAAAAAGGCATTTGTGTGTTCAAGTACAAATTTTTTTTTTCCAAATATTTTTTATCTGTGTTTGGTTGAGTTCACAGATGCGGAACACACAAACATGGAGAACTAAATGTACATAATTCCTACACACCATCATTTTGAACCAAGCCACACAGGTCTCATTTCTATGCCAATCCATGTACAGGCCACTTCCTGTGCCTAATCTCTAGTGGCCTTCTCAATTTAACAAGAAGTCCAGGGCTGTTTCTTTGAGCAGGGGCTGTGGGAGTTACCACTCAGTATTACTACTAATAATAATACACTTAACACATATTTAGTGCTTACTGCATTCCAAAGATTACTCCAAATACTTTATATTCATTTGCTTCAACAGTAAACTTATGAGGTGATCTCTATTTTACAGATGGGGAAAATGAGGCAGTGAGAAGCTGAATAACTTATCCAGGGTCCCCAGATAAATGCCAGGATTCCCAGGCAATCAGAGCAAGGCTGGTAAGTTGACATTTCTTGTCCTTCACTTCAGCCAGAGCAGGCCGCAATGGGTGTTATAGAAATGCACAGGAGAGAGGAAAGGAAGCCATTTAGATAGCATGCATGCTAAACTGTTATAGCAAAGAGACTTCAAAATGTAGTAGCTCTCTCCTGGAACTTTCCCATCCTCAACACACAGCCTCCAAGATTGCCTCAAGCATCACTCTTTCTCAGACAGCTGGAGAGAAAAAGAGAGATCCAGGATAAGTGTTTTTGTCTTTAAGGAGAAGATCAGAAGTTACCCCATCACATACATTCATACCTCATTGGTCTAACACCCACAAGAGTGGCTGGGAAATGTAGTTTCCAGGTGGATGGGCACATACCCAGTGAAAACATTCCTATCACAGAAAGGAAGAGAGGGCTAATGTTTACTAGGGGACAGTAGTGTACAGTTGACCACTTAGGAAGCATGATTTTTTTTTTTTTTTTAGAAAGATGTACCAGGAACTGGGGAATGTGTTTACCTAATAAGGAGAAACCAGAAGACAGAGGACAAACCTCATAAGTCTATATCCTTTTATCTTGCTTGGATTATTATTTTCCAAAAAAAGAAAATCCCCCAAAAAGAATCCTGTCCTTTCTCTGCCCTCTAAATGATGCTAGCTGTCCACCTCCACTGAATCTTTTCCAGCTCATGTTTGCCCTGAACAACCAGCAGGGACCTCATTTTCCAATGGTGGCATCCTAGAGAGCCCTGCAGTGAACATCACTTATTTCTTTCTCTTTCAGCTCACCTTCCTTTTAAAATGAGAATTTCCCAGCTATTTAGATTACAGTGTATTCCCTGTCTCTCTCCTTCTTTCCCTCTTTTTCTTTCTTTTTTTCTTCTTTCTATCTTTCTCTATTTTTCTTTTTCTTTCTTTCTTTTATTCCCCCCTTCTTTTTGCAGTGCTGCTGATAGGCTAGGGCTCCTGCATGCTAGGCCAGTACTCTACCACCAAGCCACACTCCAGCCCTGCAGTGTGTTTCTGATACCCCTTGGAAGGGTAATTTTCTCCTGGTTACTCCTAGAGCAAGCTTGGCTCCTGTCGCCACAGTGGGTCAAGCTTCTGTGCCCTGGATTTTCCTCCAGCTCATCTTTCACTGTTCCTGCATTGCACCCTCCTGGGGACTACATCCCCCAGCCTGGGGGCTCTCGGCTCCTTTTCCCAGCTCACTGGGGTGTCTCCATCAGTCCAAAGCATGGTATGGCATTTGTTGCTAGCAATGATTAAAAGGTATTAAACATACATGTGTACTATTGATTCTCTTCACTTTATCTGATCTTTTAAACCTGATGTCATGATTTAGCTCCCCTAATTAGCTTCTCTAATGATAAAACGTCTTATGTGATCTTATTTAGCATTCATCAATTCAAAACATCTTTCCATTTAAAAAATAATGCCTATGGAGAGCAAAAAAATAATAATCCAAGCAAGATAAAAGGATATAGACTTATGAGGTTTGTCCTCCGTCCCCTGGTTTCTCCTTATTAGGTAAACACGTTCTCCAATTCCTGGTATATCTTTCTTTAAAAAGATGCTGTTGTTGGTGTGCATGCCCCAGCCATTTGCATCTTTTAGCTCTCCCATCCTGGGTGAGGGAAGTGGGTGCTGTAGGAACAGCATCTGCTGTGGACCAGGACAAAGGAGCTTTCTAAAGACACATCCTTCCTCCCTCCTGCTATCCCTTTCTCTGCTTCCCCACAATTGTGGTGAGTTTCCTCCTGACCACTGGGGTCATATGTGCTGAGCTGGGGATGACCTTCCTGCACTGCAAGTCCTGTGCACTACTCTGATCTCCCTGAAGACTGGCCATCTCCCTCCGAGTGCTCCCCCAGCACCTTACACATGCCAATCAGTTTCCAGAATTTTCCTCATAGTCATCATTGTCACAATGCTCATCTTCCCTTGTCTCTGAAGTTCCTTGATATCAGGCACTCTTCTTTATAAACCTCCCTGAGTACTTATCACATAGTAGGAGCTCAGTAAATTTTCAGTAAATGAAAGAATAAGACATAGGCAAGCCCTTCCCACTGGTGGGGAGACTCTAATTGAGATGTGATTGAATCCCAGGAACCAACCCTGGATGGACCCCCTTCTCAAGAAACTGAGAATTTCTCACTGCAGCTCTCCAGAGGGGCCTGCTTATCAGGGCTCAGTGTGTGGTCTAGAATCATGTGCACCGACATATTGCCACGCGATATTTTAATGACGCCTTAGGTAGGAGGCAGTGCTGTCACATGTGAAAGGGATAGAGAAGGGAGATGGATCTTCCTCTCCCCATTTTAAAAGTTATCCGATATTTTGGAGGAAGATGCAAATATCAGATCCCTCTCAGACACACAGACACAGGCAGAGACACATTCGCACTCGGAAACACGGTGTCTTTGCTAAATATAACCCTTTGTAGCGACAGTATCTCAATAATTTTAAAGTGAAGAGATAAGGAAGGGGAGCCAAGTCTTTCATAATGAATGCAAGCCTATAGCTCTTAAACAGGGCTAACATATGGGCCACTGATGTGAATGTGAATGCAAATTAGATATTTCTGATTGCTTGAAATAAAGTCAGCAGAATCAGAGCCTCACACAGCAAATGGTGCAGCTTTAACTACGTCGATGCCAGGTTGGAGACAAGAACTCTTAGCACATCTTCAGGGGAAAGTAAAGGCTTTGGGGCTGGCTTTTTGGATGGAGGCCTCTCTAGGTAGGCCATGTTCTTCCCTGTACTGCCAATCTGGTTCTTGCTTTCCTGGTCTTTCATGTATTTATATTGCACAGAAATAGACGAAAGATCTTCTCTGACCTCTAACCTTTCTGATTGCCTATAGGTTTTGGAAAATCTTAAGGTAATCAGGAACCTTCAGAAGTCACTTTATCAAGGCTGGGGTTGTGACTCAGTGGTAGAGCGCTTGCCTCACATGTGTGAGGCACTGGGTTTGATCCTCAGCAACACATAAAAATTTAAAAAATGAAATAAAAATATTGTGTCCATCTGCAACTAAAAAAATATTTTTAAATGAAGAAGTCACTTTATCAGGTTATCTTCAGGAGGGCAAAGTCTTATACTCACTGTGAAAGGTACTGCCCTAAGTGCTAGAAACAAAGAAACCTAGTCACTTGGCCCAAGGAGCTCACCAGATTTGGAGACATGAATCCATCAGTCTTACTTAGGTATTGAGTAGCATCATGGTGGAGGTGTTCCTAGAAGGCCCCAGGAGCCCAGGTGTGGGCATCTCCTCTGGGAATGTGTGAGGGTGTTTCACGGACATCTTCCTGGAGAAGTGACCCATAAGCTTAATCTCAGAAAGGCAAAAAAAAAGCAGCAAACCAGTCACAGGAGAAAGTTAGCCTACATAGAGGCACAGAGGAGAGAAAAAAGCATAAGCAGCAAGGAATGTGGCTTCTGTGAGGAAGAGGGTGACAGAACTCAAGGCAAGCAAACTGTGTCAGCTGAGTAGCCCTGAGAGCAGCAAACCCAGAGAGGTTCTGGCTTCCAGAGCTATAACTACAGAGATAAGGCCGAAGTAAAACCTTCAATAATGTGAGAGCTTTGATCTCCAAGTAAAGGGCCTGTCCATTAGAGGAGTCCAAGGAGAAGTCCCCTACCTGAGCTCAGGCAGGCAAGACGAGAACCAGAGCTGGTCATGTGGCCCCTGAACCCTTGTCCTTTATTCAGAGTCCTGAATCACAGCCTCCATAGCTTAGCACTTCTAGGACAACGCTGTCAAAGCAGCCCAGCACTTCTGACCCCTTCTATTAAAAGCAAGATTCTCCCTGCCATTCTCCTACCCTCTGATCTAATGTTTCTCAGCCTGCTCTTATTGACATTTTGGACTGGACCGTCTCTATTGGGGGAGATAGTCTCCATATTATCAGATGTTAATAGCATCCTTGACCTTGACATATTAAATGCTAGGAACACTTGCCATCCCACTGACTGTGACAATCCAAAATGTCTCCAGACATTGCCAGAAGTCTCCTGCAGGGGAAATTATTCCCTGTGGAGAATCTTGCTCTGGCCCAGGCACACAGATGTCCTTCTTGAGGTCAATGTTTGTTTCTCTATTCCAACACTATAATTTTGATGAGGGCTTCTGAGTCTCATGGGACCCGACCTCCTATCTAAGATATGACCCATGCTAGCTGATGCTTGGTTGAGCTGCAGCAATCAGCACTTCCAAGGGGCTCTCACTGGGACAGGGAGGCTCTTTTTTTCTAACCCCAGTGAATCTGGACAACATGAGCCTGAGAACTATTGGTGCTACATTGCCAGCTACAGCCTTTTCTTGTCTAAGAAAGTTAGGTTAAGGGGTAGAAATGACATAGAACCAAATTCTGGTGGCATTTAAATATCTGTTTCTAGCTGCCCTAAGATCCACTTGCACTCCCTGCCCATGAACAGCACATCCCATTTATGCTGAGTTAGGCACATTGACCTTGGTCATTTACCACTCAAACAGATGGGAGGAATATTTCATCCCAAGATGGGGAAAGTTCAAGGAAAGGCAGAGAAATCGACAGGTGTTTCTGCTGCTGTCTAGAACACTCTTAGTCTGGGAGCCCATTCCAGGTTGACTTAGGCTGGGTTGCCTGCTGGAACCATCTTCCTGCTCTGAGAAGAGCAAAGAGAGAGCACAGGACAAGTGACTAGGAGTGCGACCTTGTGGGGGCCCAGACCTTTATTCTTTTTCTCATCCCACTTAAAGTTTCTATCCCCAGAACTTTTACCTAATGAAAATCCCTAATTACTACTTCTACCTCATCTAGGTGGAGCCAAGAGGAGCCTTGAACCCCTGATGGAAGACAATATTCTTTCACTTTTTATTCTTTTCTCATTCTTCAGATCAAACAGAGGTGCAGCTGTCCTCTGGAGGAGAGGAAATCAACCAAGCATCCATTAGAAAACCTGCTTCCCTTCTTCTGAATCCTTGCTATTGTTGCCTGTATCACTTGGGACCCATGAGATGGACAGCTCAACTCCCAGAGACTGAATCAATGCTTCTTAAATACATTTCCAGCATTGAAATGGACTTGTATCAGATATTGGTAAAATCTACTGGAAGTTGGAGAACTTACAATTCATCAGATGAGAAAAGTAACCACATTCTGTTTCCAGTTTTGAATCACAATGTTTTAGTTTCCAGTAGAATGCAACCATAAATATATTGTACATTAAAGAATCATGGTTGAAATCATGTAGTCCCAGCAGTATTGAACCTCACTCTCTTTGTCCATAGCACACCCTCTAATTCTAATGGAAAATCAGAATCTAGAGGAGGAACAAGAGTGCAAAGCTCTGTCATTTACCTGTCCCCAAATGCCCAAATAGCTCCTGTGCTGTTAATTTCCCTTGCCTTGAATAATCTTTATTAATTTCAGTGGCAACCTCCCTTTTTAACCCCCTCTGTTCCTTCCATCATAGTACCCACACTGAATTCTTTAAAAGAGCACATCAGCCTCCCAAATAAGGCTGAGAGAGAGGAGAAAAAGATTAACTGACAGTGGCTAGCACCAAGGAGCCTACCTCTCTTTAAATCCTTCAATCCAATAGGCCCAAACCTTCCTGCTAGAGCTCTGCTGGTTAGTGGGTGGAGTCTGCCTTGATTCCAGCACAAATAACACATACTGTGCTCCCTGCTGTGGGAAGTTACCCACAAAGATTGCAGCTGCATAGCTGTTCAAGGTTCCTGGGCAAGCTGTTCTCATCCCCCAAACAAATTTTTATTCCTGCTAATACCAGATCCTGCTTACTACACATAGGATAATGCTTGCCAGGTTTAGAGCTGCATTTGTATTTTAAGGGCACCAGGATTTATTTTAATCAGGTATAGTAAGACACATAGACACGAAATGACGGTCATGAAGCTAAGAAATTTATACTCACAGTTCCCTAGAAACAAGAGGCATGGCATGCAGTGCAGGGCCACCTGAGGAAGCACCCAGGTCACTCCAGAGGCAGAGGGGACCAGCGGGAGGGAGGCAAGAGAAATGTGGGCAAGGGGCTTTATCATGGTTTTCATTTGAAGGAAGAGGTAAAGCAGGGGATTCAAGTTTAGGATTGGCTAATTCAAATAATTTCAGAAGGCACTTGGGTATCAGGGCTGTCCCTAGTTGTCTGGTACCAGGACTGAGGGTGTTCGGGACAGGGAAATGGTAGCCTGGAATGAGAGAGCCTAATAAAGAAAAAGTTGGGATTTTGCTTGGCTTGGGGTGGGTATTCTACAAATGGGGCCCGGGGGGGTGGTGGGGAGAAGACAGACAACTTTCTCCTACTTGAGTTGTTTACTATCTCTAGCAATTGATTCAACTTGGGTGGAGCAGCTTATCCAGGGTCAGCAAGACCCCAGTGGTCACAGCACCAGAATGCAGAATATAAAAGCCATGGTTAATACAGTTTTGCCACTGAGGCAGCAAGCATTCAAGTGATGGTTCTCAGACCAGTTTGGTTTGCTTTATGCTACAGAATTTGTTATTCAAAGAAAATCTTACTTGGATGGCCAATGTTGACAATGATTACAGTTACTTTGGTGAAATTTAAAGATCATTCCCTAGATCCTTGGACAAAGAAAGCTCCCTGCCACTTTCCTGGTGCTTCTTCCTCATTTTTTTTAAAATTTGGTACTGGGGGTTGAATCCAGGACCTCATGCATGCTGGGCAAGTGCTCTACCATGGGCTACATCCCCAGCCTTCCTGGGTGCTTCCTGATGAGGGGGAAGAGACATAGAAATCTGTGGGTGATGTCTTGGAAACAGTGCACTGGAGGCCACTCCTAAGGCCATTTATACTTACATAATGTGTGACTCAACTGCCCATCATCTAGTCCTCTGTGTATACACTACCCTGATCTATTGGAGGTTCATCAGAGGGCACAGGGACCCATCGCCCAGTACTCCCAAGAAAACCACCCACACAGAGAATATGGCACTTCAATGCAGGTTGTGTTTTGCCTTGGGTATTATATCCTGTAGGGATATCCTTAGATTCAAATTACAAAACCTTCCCCTGCAGAGTTAGACTGAACCATGCAGAAGTCTCTTTCTTAGAATAAAATGGCATGAGCAACCTCCTCTGCTCCCTTCTTGAAGTCACTCGTGAATCTCAAATACTCTGTGTCTTCCTGCTCCATTGGCTAGGAAAAACTTGGCTGGAGATCAACCAGGCAGCCATGGAGTAAGAGCAAGACTTGACCTCAATGTCCAGGCTGCAGTGGTCACGAGGACCTTCTCCAGACCTTCTCACAAGTCTGCCTTAGCTCATGTAAAAAAGCTAAGCTTAGCTAACTGCAAATAAACACAAGAAAAAAAGAAAGTCAATGGACATTTCACTATCACTGCCATGATCATTTTATCATTAATAATGTTAATTTACTGACCTCTTGGAAACTGCACTGGAGGTGCAGCATTGAAATGTGATAAAAAAAATGATCACTTTTTCCATAATATCTCCTTCTTGTTTCAAGATGGTGATTACTTATGTAAACTGTGTCCCTTAATCCTGAAATGGCTGGGAGAAGCTCTGTCTTGCTAATCTGAATTTTCTAAGTCTATATTCTCTCAAGTGACAGTGGTGAGAGATGACATTACTGGTATTTCTCCTTTGACTTACCACTTTCTGTTTTTGGGGGAAGCAAAAAGCCTGGGCTGATAGTCTCCTCACTTATAGAATCACTCCGTGACCTTTAGGGAGCCTCATCTCATTCTGCTCCTTGTGTTCTGAGAAATAAAGGGCCATTTCTTGTCCTTGATCCTACCTCGGTGCCTGTTCATTTCCATGTTCTTCCATTTGGAAGGAAGAGTGCCATCCTGTTTGGCACTGAGTGAGGAAACCATTCCACATCGTTTGCACTGTGGAGACTCTCAAGGAACAACTCCTTGCAAACACTGGCTCTCCACACGCTGACTGGTGGGCCAGTGTTCAGTACTGAGTAATGAGATTTGCTCTTTAATTGGAGTTTAGAACTTTGTTCTGCAAAGTTGAAAAAACTTGCCCGAAGTCTGATTTCTAAAATAGTGGGAAAATATCCTATTTTCCATAAGGATGTTTTTGAAACTCAATACATCTTGGGCACATAGTGAAGTGCCTAAGTTGAGGTTTGATTACCTACTAGGTGAAATTGGTGTCACATTACCCTAGCAGAAATCTGATAGGGAAGGTCTCAGGGATATATTAGAAATGGCACTGGACAAGGAACTGGAAGATTTTATAATCCAGATGTATCTATTTATTAGTCACATGATTTTAAATGTCTTTCTTTCATTCACATTGTCATAGACGCTGCAAGTTCAAGTGAGATTATTTATTTTAAAAAGCGTTTGAAATTCATAGAGTAGGATTCCAATGTATGTTATTATTGAGTACAGTTATCTAAAACGAAGGCAGCACACCCACAGCTCTGAACTTTCCTAGCTTCTTAGATAATATAGAAAATGAGAAGTTAAATTTAATTCATTTGGACAGGAAGGTGAAGTAGAAAACAAGCTCATGTGGAGAGGAGAGGGAACCACTCTTGGACAGAGGAATAATGATGGAGGACAGCAGGTCTGTGTTATGCTTCCAGGCCACAGGTTCTTATACAGCCACCTCACATGTCTCCAAATATATAGGGGCAAATATTTAAATAGAAACACAAAGGCATTTGAAGCAGATAATAAAGTGACTTCAAGGTTAATTTTGCAAATGTTTTTAAACCCATTGCTTGGAGTCAACTAAATTATGATTAACATTTTACAGTTTTGGAAAACACTAGGGAATGTCTGAAAATTATTGATGTATAGACCAGCCCAGAAATTGGTCACTGGTATAAAAAGAAGATTCTGAGATGCTCTGTCGTTCACTGTGTGTGTGTGTATATATATATGATTTTGAATTATTAAGTGGCAGAACTCCAATGACATGATTAACTAGTTCAGTCATTTTATGGTCCACTTAGTAAACCTGATTTTCAGGATAGTAATCCATGTCTCCAAGGTCACATTCTAAAACTGCACTGACCAATATGGTAGACCAATATGGTTAGACACTAGCTGCATGAAGCTATTGAGAACTTGAAATGTTACTAGAATAAATGAAAAACTGAATTTTAAATTTTATTTCACTTTAATCAATTTAAATTTAAAAATGGATATTTGATTCAGTTCCTGGAAGATTTTAAGTACATCTAGTGCAATTTGGTTATGTTAATCTACTTTTTTTTTTTTTACTGTAAATCTAAATGCAGATCAATTATTTCTGAGGAAATTTTAGCATCTGAATTGAGATGTGTTGTAAGTGTAAAATACACATCAGATTTAAAAGATTCAGTATAATAAAATAATGCAACTATTTCATCAATAGCTTTTATATTGATCGTTTGTTGAAATAATATTTTATATATATTGATTTAAACAAAATCTATTAAAATTAATTTTACCTGCCTCTTTTTACTTTATTTTAATGTGGCTACTAAAAACTTAATTATATATGTGTCTCAAATTATATATCTATGGGACAGTACTACTCCAGTATAACAAATGAAGCTGCAAACATAGTTTTTTGACTTTTGGTCTATTGATTTTCTCCTATGAGCTATGCTACTTTTTCAGAATATTTTTTTTAATCTCCATTGAAAAAGCTGGTTTTAGGCTTTCATCACAAGTATTGATTTTTTTTTCCCCAATAAAACTATCTGTCTGGTTTAAGCTCTCTGATTTGCTGTCTTGCTTATTTCCCTCTGCTACACTTTATTCCAGATCTCACATTATGATTTGCTTTTCATTTTCTCTGCTATGGTTCATGAGCAGTGACATCTCATTTGATATAATTTGCTTGTATTACAAATGCATGTATGCATTTGGCTTCATATCATACACTTATTGACCATCAAAGAACAAAAGGGTGACACTATTGTTATCCCTGAGGGGACTTAAAGTTTCAGAACTGAAGTGCTCTAGAGAACATTCCTTCTGTTCCCCTGAGGCTAAGATGCATCACCCCTTCATCTCTATGTTCCAGCATTAGCTCAAATGGGAGCCATTCTTTCAGTGGTTATTGAATGAAGGAATATAATATTGGGGCAGCAGTGTAAGAAAAATCCAAGGAATGAGACTTTTGAAATTTTCAAAAGAATTGGAAATGTGATGTTACAGTAACAAAGTTTTAAAAGAAAATGTAAAAGTTGTAAGTAGGGTCTGCTTCATGGGTGGTGACAGAGCACCACCCTGGGAAGGAACCCACTCTTGGCTGGATGCTTGGCTGTTGCCATTTTAAAATTTGAACTACTTTTCAATGAGGAGCCAGCCTTGCCCTGTTATTTTGTGTTGGACCCTGTAAATCATTCTGTTAGTCCTGGATATAGATAATGAAAATAAATGGGAAATTAAATATTTAGGAAATATTTGGAAGGATACAGTCACACTTGAGAATTAGTTCTCCATGAAAGTGATTAACTGGGCCTTTGGAATCTTTTATTCACCTGTTTCTACACAAACAGAAATAAATCAGTCCAATCTTCTAATCCTTGACAGATGACCTGTGGCAGCAATGAAATTATTTGTATGATCCCATCAGAAAAAAACTTAATAAAAGTAAGCCACTGTCCATTGAGTGGGAAGACAAGAAATAGATAAAGAAAATCCCAGCAGCTGTTTGCAATGGCAGATTAGAATCTAGGCTGTAGTTAGAATGCTTACAATGAAAAGAACTGCAGTGTATGGTGAGATAAATGTTTTACTTGTTGGAACATAACAGCAAGTCCATAGTTATCTTTCAGTAATAAATGATTTTTACTTATTTCAGTACATAAATCAAAAATAGTCATTAAGACTGAAATGTACCAAGTGATAAGATGGAGTTCCTTTCTACAGAGTCACCATTTTGTATGTAGACACACATAATTACTGATACACGTCATTAATAAAAAAAAGAGGGAATTTCATGTGCCAAGCATCTTGGGAAGGCAAGGAACATGGTAAATTCTGGCCATTCAATGACAAAGAAAACACCAAAGGACCAAGTTCACAGTACGAAGAGCACAAATTTGATTTCAGAAGCACATTTGAATGCAAAATACTTTAGAGGTACCAAAAAAGGATATGGTATAATATAAACTTCTGGATACATGCATTTGAAGATCAGAAGAGACATCTGGTGTGGAGATAGGAATTTGAAAGTCACCTGTGATTAATCGGTAATTGGATTCCTTGGTGACTGGCCAAGGAAGAGAAAATCTTAGCAAAGAAAAATGTGGGGGAGAGAAGAAAAGAGGACAACCATCAATCCTGTAGAATGATGAGGTCTGCTTGTGTGACTGAGAAGAAGAGGAAGGCAGAGCAGGGAGGAAAGCCAGAACTGTGCTGGGAACAGAGGCCAAGGGAAGAGATTATTTTAAGAAGAGAAAATGGATAGTCATGCGAAAAATGCTAGCAGGTCAACACCATGAGAACAGAAGTGTGTCCATTAGACTCAGCAACTTGGAGGTCATCAGTGTTGTTAGTAGAGTTGTTTGGGGACAGAGGCAGATGAGGGTGGGTTGAGGAGAGATTGAGACAGAGGGTGAAAGTGTCCTCTCTTGCTGTTGCTCTTTCTCTCACTCTCTTGTTCAACGCTACAAAAAAATCAAGCTAAACAATTCTCCATTTTGCTCACTCCCCTGGTTGAGGAAACTTGAGATGTATTGTGAGGTGTTCAGGAAGAGTGTATTTTCTTGCTGGTTTGGTAAAATAGGCAAAGTAGAGATCCTGGCTTCCCTGGACTTGGGTCCTGTGGTAAGCCTCAGTCTGGGAGTGCTGGTTGGAACTGGGGGAGTCACTGAGGAAGTGCTCTGGTTTCTCATTGTGAATGAGAAGGAGTAGAGCAGTATTCTTTATCTTCATTGGAGAAGATCAAACACCTATGTCTCCACTCAACTTAGAAACAAGAGCCAGTGTTCGCCCCAATGAGAGGCCATGTGCCTGGTGGCACTAGTGCCAAGTTGGGTGTCCTCCAGATTATTCCAAATGACCAGAGCCCATGGTGGGAGCAGGTCTCACCAATGATTTATGATCTCAAATTTAGACTTACGTCCCTGGCTCCAGTGGAGGCAACACAGTGTCCGAAGTACACAGACAGGATTGGAAAGAAGACACCTATAAATATGTGTTCAGTTCCCTGTCACTTGAACATCTCTGTATCAATTTCCTTGTCTTTGAAATATTAGTCACTAAAAAAATCTACCTCATAAGGCTGATGGCAAAAACTGAAAGACTTAATATAGGAAATGTGACTTGAGTATCACCTACCATATAGTAAATTCCCAATAAATGTAAGCTGTTGATATTTTTATTACTACACTTGAGAATGGCATAATTATATTATATTGTATTTCTGGCATGCAACATTAATTTGTTAAATTAAGTATTTTTAAAAATTCATCATTTCTATGATTCTATCTTGATTGTTTTTGTAATCATACAAGAACCTTAAAATAAGTTAAGCAGTTTAAGGTAATTTCCATATCTGAGAGAACCTGACAATGACCACTAAAGGTGAAATGTATTCAGAAATTGAATGGGTAAGAAGGGCGCTAGGGAGACCTCCATCTCTGTCTTCATAATTGCTTGAAATCCTGTGAATACTCACCCTTTGTTGTTTATTAAAGAGCATTTGGTTTGATGGTAAAATGATATTCCTGCTACCATCAATGTCAAGTGTCATTTTTGCTTAAACAACCTGTACTGGTTGGAAACTGTCTTCAGACACCTGACTTGTAGGCAAGTCTGGCTCTTAGCATGTCTATAGGCAAATGGGACTGCTAAGGGTTGCTTTGTGAATTATTATCTCAAAAATCAATTTACACACTACGGCTCACCAGGGCTATTAAACTTTCCATTGTTTCTTAACTAGAATTAGAGGTTGACAGCCAAGGTGGGCAAAACTAGAAAAAAATGGGGGGAAAATATCATCTAATTTTCATGGTCAAACAGAAGAGCTCATTTTTCAGAGAAAATAAGAATTATTGAAAGAAAAGATTAATTACAAGGCACGGTAACTCAGGCCAGATGAATTGGTCTTTGGAAATTCAGAGCTGATGGAATATATATTTTAAGAATAACAACAGCTTTGCTACTTTTTAATATTGTCAAATAAGGACAGTATCCATATTGAGTGACGGCATTTCTGAGCACCAATCAACTTCCTCTTAGCATTCACTCTGGACTAATAAGGGAACAAAGATGGCACTTAACAGAGTTAAAGCTTCAGACGGAGAGGGGTCGCTAGTTCACAGTGAATGCCATGGGGAGGAATCCAGATCCAAGTGCAGGAAGGGACAGAGGAGAAAGCCTGGAAGGGCTCATATTTTGTGTCTCTGGGCTAGGGAGCTCTACTTTGACATCTTCTTAGGAATAATCTTACATTCACTAACCTGGGGTGGGGCCCGGAGAAGAGAGCAAACAGCAGCTGTCACTTGGTACTGGGTCCTGTAACTCTCACATTAAACCCATTTTATTTACCTAGAGGATACATATTATATGCACATTTAAAAATGATAAACCATAGGGCCAGGGCTGTAGTTCAGTGGCAGAGCACTTGCTTAGCATATGTGAGGCACTGGGTTCAATCCTCAGCAGCACCACATAAATAAATAAATAAATAAATAAATAAATAAATAAATAAAAAGTATTCTTTCCATCTACAACAACAACAACAAAATTTAAGTGATAAAACAGAGGCTCCGAGATGGTCTGTGACTTGTCCCAGCTCACACAGCTGGGGATTTGGAAGGTGGGAATGAGGGCTGGGATTAAACCCCAATCATTCCTCATCATGCCTGCTCTTCCCTGCTCCATCTCAGCTGCCTCTCACCATCCCCCTGGGTCCCCCAGTCTGGATATCTCTACCAAGTCTTGAAAGCATTTTTAATCATAGAATTACAGAGCATATAACAATGGCTGAACCCACATTGTGGGATAAAAGCTGTATGAGATTGACTCTTTAATTAACCCAAGCTTAATTATTATATTCCTGCTGACATCGTTTGCTATGTCTGCCCCATTGTAATCAATTAGTTAATCAGCTGATATCTGGCTTGGTTAGGACAGGGCACAAACTAATAAGCTAAATGTATCATAGAGGAAAATAAGACATGAAGCCCCATTAGAAAGGCCAGCAGTCCTCAGTAATGGCTGGTGAGGGACATGATTTTGCTCTGCTCAGTGCTGTGTCTCTTCCTTCATCTCTTGGGTCCCACTAGTGCCCTTGCTTGGGTTCCACATGGTTTTTACTGTAGATGGGACAGCAGTACAAGGTGATTTTCCCTTCCTTTCTTTTTTTTTTTTTTTGTATTTTTTTTTTTTTGTACCAGTGCTTCATCCCTCAGCTATGTCTAATCTATAATAACCCATTAAAGGTGTCTTCATTTTGTTACAATGGCTTTTTTGAGGGAGAGGGTGGGGCCTGAACTCAGGGGCACTGGACCACTGAGTCACATCCCCAGCCCTTTTTTGTATTTTATTAGAGACAAGGTCTCACTGAGTTAGGGGCACTGGACCACTGAGTCACATCCCCAGCCCTTTTTTGTATTTTATTAGAGACAAGGTCTCACTGAGTTGTTTAGCACCTTGCTAAGTTGCTGAGGCTGGCTTTGAACTCACGATCTTCCTGCCTCATTTTCCAGAGCCACTGGGATTATAGGCATGCGCCACCACCGTGCCTGGCTTCTGCTTCCTTAAATAGGAGATTTATTACCAATTATAGAAGTCCACATCAACTGATCATTGAGATCCAAGTTCAAAGTTTTCCTCATACTGTTAAACCCCTGGTTTGCTTCCTTCTAACACCTTTTCTATGTGTCTGTATAAATGTTTCTGCAGAGTTGAAATTATACAATGTATATAATTTCCTATTCTGCTGTTTCTTTCCATACTATATTGTTACAGCATGCAAAATTCCATGAAAACAACTTGAGGAGCAATTTCAATTAGATTTTTTAAAATCATAGAACAAATGTATTCCTATGGAAGACAACTCAGGGGTAGGCAAGGGTCTGGGCTCTCCCCATCCAGAGCCAGCCCCATTTCATTCCTGGTACACTTTGCTACAATGCTGCCAGGCCTAAGAGTCTCCTGTTAGAAGGGTACATCTCTGACTTCCTGGGGCCTGTCCCTTGTAGCCAGTGTGCTGTGGCTGAACTAAATGGATTCCCTCCCTCATCAAAGACATGGCTTCCTTGATAGTTTTTGCCTAACTCTATGAGATACTCCACTTCTCTTCAGCACCCCAGCTACCAAAGATCAGTTCTGATGCCTGACAATTTTGTAATGGCCATAATCTTGCACTTGGAAGAGATACCTCTACCTTCCAGTTTGTTCTTCCCTTAGCCTCTTGGGCAGGGGGCCTGTGAGGGCCATGTGCTCCACCCAACCACCACATCCATATAGGCAGATAAAAGCAAACTCTAAGCAACAAGACTTCCTAGACTGTTACAGGCCCTCCATCCATTTACTCTTGAACCACTGACTTCACATTCTTGACCCCATGTGTGACTTTTATCATTGCCTCTGGTATCCTTTGGCAACAAAGATCTGACTCGTTTTATTTCCTGGTCTTTAGCTGGTCTGTGCCTATGCTTTTCTGTTCCTGTGTGTTTCCTCCATCATAACCCCATAGCCTTATGGAATTTCAGCTGTGGCCAAGTAAACCTCTTTTTCTTTAATCCTTGTTGTGGAGTCTAACACTTTGTCTATAAATGTTGTTTGGGACACATACCACAGCAAATCATGAAGTCCCAGACACTCTCACACTGCCCAGACCTGGGGAATTCAGTGTGGTGGGAGAAGACAGTCACCATCATTGCCCAAAATAGAGATGAGAGGTGAGGAGATGATATAGCTGACCCTGAATTTACATTAGCCCCCACTTCAAGCATCACCACCGCCCTGCCCATACCTCTTCTCTTGGAACACAGGGTAATTTCAGCGTATTGCCAGCCTCGTAAGTCTAAGAGGTAGGGGTGGGCAGGATGAGCAGGCTTGCCGTGCAGACAGCTCTGTCAGCATCAGGCAATGCTGATGGTCCTCTGTGTGGGTTTCCACAGCTAGGATTCTCCTCCTCCTTTAGGGGACGGGGCTGGTAAGCTGAGGTACCACAGAATTCTGCCCAACTAGTAGCATGACAAATTCTCAAAAGATTTCAGAGAGTTTCTTCAGGGAGATCCTTCTGATTCCTCTCACCCACTGGTGGTGTGAGTCAAGTGGGAAACCCTTCCAGAAAGCAGTAAGAATAAAAAAATAAAAATTAAAAAAAAAAAAAAACAATCCTCCATACAGTTTTTGATCCAGAAGTTTTACCTCTAGGAATTTGTATTATAGAAAATTATCAAACAAGCACATAAAAGAGCAACTGGGTAATTGTAAGAATGCTTTTGGCAGAGTTGGCCGTAAATGTCAAAGACTTTTAAAGAGGGAGAAGGAAGAAACAGATTTTAATGTCTCACAATATGGAATTGGTTAAATAAACCATGTTCCATCTGTAAATGGAATACTATAATACTATGCAACTTTTAAAAATTATTTAAATGTGGTCCTTACCCTGGAAAATGTTCCTGTTGTATTGTTAAGTTAGAAAAAGCAGGTTACCAAACAGTATCCTTTTAAGGATATGCATTAAATGTCAACAGTGGTTAGCTGTGGGTGGTGTGATTTCAGATGACTTTTAAAAATTATTTTTGTTTGTGTTTTTTTTTAAGTCATCTACAAAAACATGCATTACTTCTGTAATTACAAATGACAGTCAAGGAGGAGAGAGATGAGTGGAGTAACTGAACGCCCAGATACTCTGACACTGCTTGGTGTGAACAGTAGGAGACACTCTGGAGACCCTGACACAGCATCCTGGGTCTTTGAAATATTTGTCCCCCAATTAAGTTGGGCAGAGAAATTAGCATGAGAACCTCATACTTGCTAGACATCACCTGGTATGATTTCCTGGTGTTAGTGATCCTGGGTCCATAGCCCAATCTTCATGTGGGGCCAACCTTGAGAAATGAGTTTTCAAGAGCCCTGGGTTGTGAGTGGAGCGGTCCTTCTCTTTAGCTGAAGCATCTGCACAGCGCCACCCAGAGGACAGTAAGGAAACCCAATTGGTCCTGCAGCTGTTAAGTCTTCTGTTCTGCCAGATAGATGACTTTTCTGATCTCAAGAAGACTGTACTGTTGTCCTCTAATCCACTAATGTCAGAGTCTTTCCCCACCCCGACCAAACCATGCCCTGCAAAAATCTCCTAGGAATGTGTTAAAAACACAGTTTCAGGGATTCCATCCTAAAGGGAGTCAGAAGCTCAAGGGTGATGCCTGGGAATCTGTTTTATTTATTTGTTTATTTGTTTGGGGGAGTGGTACCAGGGATTGAACTCAGGGGCACTCAACCACTGAGCCACATCCCCAGCCCTATTTTGTATTTTATTTAGAGACAGGGTCTCACTGAGTTGCTTAGTGCCTCACTTTTGCTAAGGCTGACTTTGAACTCTCTGTCCTCCTGCCTCAGCCTCCCAAGCTGCTGGGATTACAGGCATGCACCACCCCACCCTGCAGGAACCTGTGTTTTTAACAAGCCCCTTATGTGACCTTCTGCAGACTAAAAGCTGGCAGGCAGTCACCCACTCATCCCCACCCTCTCTATGTCCCTGTCAGTCCCCCACTGAAGCAGGTGGTGGGGTGGGTGGAAAATTAGACAAGCTGAATCCCATCAACAACTTTATGAATGCCTTCTTCCATTCATTCCCACTGCTAGACGCTGTTGGTAAATGAATGAGGTGCAGCCAGGACTTCCTAGGAGTATGCATCTAGAGGAGATGCAGAGAGTAAATGCAAAATAATTGTACAGTGTGGACAGAGAACTAGCAGAGATCAGAAGTGGAGTGAGCACCATGAAACCTCAGATCAGGCCCAGAGGGTACAGAGTATTCAGAATTGGTAAGAAAATCCACGAGTCCAGAACCCCAAGATTAGGAAATCAAGGGGATGTAGAGCGAGTAGGAGAAACAGCTCAAGCCCATTTAACAGCTGGGAATAGAAAGGAATTGGAATTAAATAATTTGTGGTCACACAGAGAATTAGAGAGAGAGAGAACTCTTCATCTCTTTACCAGTAGAACATTGGCTGCCCAGCTGGATCTTAGCCATTTTGATGCCAAGGATCCCTTTGAGAATTTGATGGCATGGACATGTGCACAAATACGCACACTTTGGAAACCATTGTACAGGGTCTATGGAGCCATGGAGCACTCCCAAGGTTCATAAGAGGAAAACTCATTAATCCCCAATAAGAAGGAGAGAGAGGCCGAGAAGAGTTCGCTTGCAAGGAATTGAAATCTAAGAAAAAGATTTTCCCCATTACTGAGAGAAAATGCCTTCGTGAAGGGCAAGAGGAAAACAACAAAAGGAGTAGGCCGGGCATGCACCACCAGGAGGACGTCCAAAGTGATGACAGCTGACGTACTGGTCGTATTTTGGGATCTCTCCTCCACTTGCACATGTGTTACTTAGATACGCTGACAACAGCCCACGCAGGAGATCATGGACTCTCTTTCCTACTGGCGTGATGAAAACTAGACAATGTATGTTAATGAAACCATTCAGTGCCTTTTCTGAAGGATTCCAGAACATTCTCAATTGCCTCTTGGTGTACCGCTTCCCCTGCACGGGCTTGGGCATCTCCGCATTGCCTGGAACTGTGGTTCATCTGCTGTCAGGCCCTCACTCTGTCAGAAGAATGATGATCATCTCACTCTCCCTGACATACAGAGGCTGTGAGTGGTGTGACTGGTGGCCCTACTCAGATGACAGCTGAGGTATAGCAGACTCCATGCCTCAATTGCAAGAAATGAGGAATAGAAGAAAACCAAGCAAAAAAATAATTTGGGTCCAGGGCCCTAAATTCAGGTAGCTTGTCTCTGCCAGTGCCCGGCTTGACATCTAGTTTAAGGCCAAGTTAAAAAGCAGCTGAGAATGTTTGCTCAGTGCAACTTGGCCATTTGAAACCTCCCATAGACAGGGCCTTCAGTTCCAAGTCCTCTAGGGTATCACTAGAACCCTGGCAGAGACCTTAGGAGAATCTGTTCATCAGCCTCTGTTTCAAACCTTACAAACTATAGATGATTATTATTTCTGCCTAACAGGTGAAGAGAGTGAGACATCTGCCATGGGGTTTTGCACCAGGAGTTTTGGATTTGTGGATCTGAGCCTCAACTTCCTTATCTATGGGAATAAAAATGGGAATAAAACCTATGTCAGCCAAGTTACTCTAGAAATAATTCAGGCATTTTTATCTAAAGTGACAACTATACATCAGCTAGACAGTAAATGCTCAAACAACCGTTTGTTCTCTGAACTTACTGACCCAAAGTTACTTTTCCAGAAACATGGAGCCAGATGTTACAATGGCTAGTCCTGCAATCATCCCACATATTCCTGCCTGCCTGCTCTGCATCTTCTCGAAGCCATTGTGGAAAGAGCTCCAAATTCCCATCTGGAGATTTGGAGATTTCACCTTTCATGACAAACATTCTTGCAGAATTAATTCACAGCATTGCTGAGGTGAGGTAGTGGTGGATGTGAGTGATTTTTTTTTATAGTGTTACAATAATTTATCATCTTCTCTGCAGCAGCCGTACTCTGGCTGGCAGCTCTAAAAACCCTACAGCCGACGAGAGAGCAGTGAACAGAAATATTTTCAAGAGCAGATGGGACGTACCTTCAAAACGCAGGATTGTCCCACTGAAACTGGGACATCTGGCAACCCTAAAAAAGCCCAAACTAGATGAAATAAAAATTATGAGATGGAGAAGCAGAAAAATATGTCTTTGCATTGATTAGCAGGGAATGTAATTAATCTCCTTCAACTCCCTTTTCAGTCCTGCGGTGTAAAACAAGGAGAAATCGCAGTCTTACTGGGTCCCCCTGTGACAATTCTTACGTGATAATTTCAAAGTAGTGTGAGTTTTAAAACTTCATAGTAATACCTCCCCTTCTATTGCCTGGAACTGTCCAGGGAGTGATAAAATTCATGCCTAAACTTCCTCAGTGTGCTGCTTTTCTTATTAGCCTGGCCAACAGTGAGGGGAAAGAAGGTTCATCTGACTAGAATCAGGCCAACTAGAACAGTTTTATTAGGAAATTATAGACTCAGATCATTTTTGTCGTTATATGTTTTTATTCCTGATCTCTCCCTCTCTCTTGAATGGAACCCGGGGCCTTGAGCATGCTAAGGTTCACCACTGAGCTACATTTTGTTTTGTTTTTGTTTTCTTGGGGGAGAGGGAATACCGGGGGAGAGGGGGTTCCGGGATTGAACTCAGGGGCACTGGACCACTGAGCCACATCCCCAGCCCTATTTTGTATTTTATTTAGTGACAGGGTCACACTGAGTTGCTTAGTGCCTCCTTAAGTTGCTGAGGCTGGCTTTGAACTCGAGATCCTCCTGCCTCAGCCTCCCTAGGTGCTATAGAGCTGTGTTTGTATAGGGTAAAGAAGCAAGAGGGGAAACCAGCCTAGCTCCGAGGGAAGGAGGCAGGACCTTGGTTTTCCCCCTTCCCGCTGTCCTTGTGTGGTCTTGCTCGCAGCACCCTGCTCTCCTGTCACTTTGTTACCATGGCTGCCTTCTATTCAACTCTTAGGCTAGTGGGAGTGTGACCACGTACACTTTCTCTCCTTCCCCTGTTCCACTCAGACCCAGCAGAGAGCCCACAACACTCCAGTGGCTGAAAACTGCAGTGTTTGCAGATGGGTCCAAGCTGAACCCCTCACCCTGACCGGCCATGTAGGTTCTGAAAAAAGACTGAGATGAGGGCTCAGGGTCAGAACCCAGCTCACCACCTCTAGTAGACACTGACAAGGGCAAAAAGCAAACCCAGGAGGTTGGTGTGGTGGCACACACCCAGCCACAGTGACTTGGGGTATTGAGACAGGAAGACCCCAAGTTCAAGGTCAGCCTCAGCAATTTATCAAGACACTGTCTTGAAATAAAAATAAAAAGGGCTAAGGATGCAGCGCAATGGTTGACCACTTTCCTGGCATGTGAGAGGGCTTTGGTTTTAACCTTAAGTAGAAAAATAAATAAATAAAAGACAAAAAGAAAAGGAAAAAAAAATCTAACTTAAGAAATCAATCATTTGATAACCAAATATTTGCTCTTTATGAAGGTGTTTTTAAAATTTTTTAACTGTAGATGTACACAGTACCTTTATCTATCTATCTATTTATTTATTTATTTATATGTGGTGCTGAGGGTCGAACCCAGTGCCACCTCACACATTCTAGACAAGCCCTCTACCACTGAGCTACATCCCCAGCCCCTATGAAGTTGTTTTAAAATATGAATTTCCTCACTGAATTTTTGTTTCTTTTCTCAAATGTTTTTATGCCCACTTCTTGTATTTGTATTTGAGAAACTCTGTGAACTGAATTGTGCCCTCCACTCCCCACAAATTCATTTGTTGACACTCTTTCTCCCAGAATGCATGACAATGATAATAGTAAAAGCTGAAATAAATCCACTTTGCAAGCCGGGGTTAAAGCTCAGTGGCTCAGCACTTGACTAGCATGCTGGACACCCTGGGTTCTATCCCCACCACTAGTAAATCATAGTTAAGTAGCTAAATGAACCCCAGGTGGACTCCCACTCCACCATGCGGTGGACTCCAAGTTCATGACCCGTCTGCGTGACCATGGAAACCACACATGCGTGTAAGCAGCTCTCTCCTCCCAGGGGTTCTTCCCCAGGCCAAACCTTCTGCTATTGAGCAGTGATGAGAGGTAGAGGACTGGGGCTTTCCTCAGCCTCTACCACATGTGAGCTGTGAAGCCAGAAGCCTGTCTCCATCAGCCTCAGTTTCCTTATGTGAACAATAGGAAATTGTGAGAATTAAATAAGATGATAACCTCAAAAGAGATTTAGGAGTTGTTAGTACCTCACAAGCAACAAATGGAATGTAAGTCTCAGTCAGAAAGCTCCTCAGGAGTGATATAGCCTATTTTCTCACTTTGCAAATAAGAAATGTGATCATTTTGAGGACTAATCCTGTACTCCAGTCCTGAGAGAGAACTTCCAAGGGTCTGGCTGAAGTGCATGATTAAGAGAGGAGTTGGGGCCAGTTTCCTCATTAGGCACAGAAGGTACCATATCCAGCGCCCACAGTACTTTCAAGGCCATTAAAAAAAAAAACCCTTTTTCTTTTTTAATCATCAGAAGGAAAACAAATGAACTTTTAGGTCAAATAAAATATTTCAACTTATAATATTAATAAGTTTATCTTTATACCAACAAGGTTATAAAATGTGAATGATTAGTGCTATTTAGGGGGAAGGGGCCCACTAAGGTGAAAGTGCCCAGGGCCTATGAAAGTCATACTGTAGGCCTGAGAGCAGAACCAGGTAATAAAAAATACCTTTAACTTCCAAGAGAAGCATCCTGTTCCCTTGGATTAATTCTTACTCCATCATTCTTCAGCCATGCTTGGCTCTCTTGTGTCCCCCTCAAGAAGTGGCCTCTTTCTGGAGTTGCTGGTCACACTCTCCACCTCCACCACCATCTGCACTCAGCAGACACACTGATGACATTCACCTTGTGGTTGTGTGCCACCATAGCCTTGGTTTTAGCCATTTCTTTCTTCCTTGTCACCCTGGCCCTGGCATTTCAATCCCTGGTTCAGTTGACCATGTCCAAAATTGGCACAGTGCCCGTGTGTGGTGCTAGAGAGAGCTTAGTGGCCGAGAGCAGGGATTCTTGCCTTGAGTTGGAAACTCAGCACAGTCACACACTAGCAGGGTGGTATCTGCCTGGTCAGTTAACATTTTTGCCTCATTTTCTTCATCTGTAAAACTGGAATAACAGCAGCATCTATTTCACAGATTCTTGTGGAGATTTCTCTTTTTTTGAAAATGCACATGTGTATAAAAACAGAGGAAGCACTATGTGAGTGAGAGGTATCGTGGCCATTCACTGTTTTTATTAATATTATTATGGATCAATTTCTAGGCCCTAAAAATACAGAGAGCTATTTGAGGAGCTCACAATCTAATAGGAAATAAGCATGCAAAGATAAATAAAAGGATGCTTTTAGAATCCCGACCCTCCTTAGCAGGGGATCTTGAGACAGTGATTTTGTGGCAGCAGTGTGACTGGACCTTGGAAGTGGGCAGGAAGAAGGTGGAAGGAGAAGGAGAAGGTGGCGTATCAGGAAGGTTTCCAGACTCAGTCCCGAATGGCAAGTTAGGTTTGCTGATGGATGAGGATATCAGTGGGGCCAGGGAGACATAAATCCCTTCCAGGAAGAGTGTGGGAGAGACGATTAAGAGAGAGAGCTGAGCCATGCTTGCAGGCTGGCCCTTTTCCTACAAGCCACTGGGGACTGGAGAGTCATCTGCTTAAATGCATACAAGAAGATCACAGCTGGGCAGGGTGGGGAGGGCAGGGAGGGCTCATGGGAGTGGGCTCTGCCATTGGTCCAGTGGCTCTGTTCATTTAGTTTTAGCGAGAATCCATCTGGGTACACTGACCCTTGGTATCTGACCACCCCTACTATCCAATCAAATTCCGCATCCTCTACTCCCCGTATCTTACCACCTGCCCTGCCCTCAGCAACAATCCTGTGGAGTCAGTTTAGCCAGACCTCCCTTTACTCCTTTTTGAAATTTTTCACCCACTGACCCTCCCCCCAGCCTGCCCCTCCTCCACTAGTCTTGTATTCACACAGCAAATTCAACCTCTGCCCACCACTTGGAGACTCCATTGCAGCAGTCTCATACCTGTCATGCAATGGGCCCACTGCCTTCAGTAAAGTCTTCCTTATTGACTTTGACAAGCGGCCAGAAATTTTTTTTTTTTCTTTAACAAAAGTCAGTAAACTACCATGAGCATGAGCCGAGAAGTCTGGGGCTGGATCTAAGGCAGAGGGGGGTGTGGAGAGGGAGGCTGCGGGGCCAGAAACGCAAGGCTTGGCAGGGCTTGGTGACAGATTGGTCGTAGGAAGAAAGGACGAGGGAAAGATCGAGGGTGATTGATTCTTGGTTCTTAGCCTGAGCAGCAGGACTGACGGTGATGATCTAAGTGAAGACTGAGGAGGGAAGGAAGAATTGTCAGTGTCTCTGGAACACATGCAGAGATACCTGGGAGGCAGCTGAACGGAAGGGTGTGCTGCTCAGAAGACAGAAGAGAGACCCAGCCAGGCAACCGAGGTTCTGGGGATTGATCAAGCCTGGAGATGACGGCAGAAGCCCATTGGAGTAACTGAGAGCACCCAGGTGAGGGGACCCGAGCCAGAAATGTAAGGAAGGTGAATATTCACATCCCACACATCCCACATCCCTTCCTCCTCATTAGTTTGTCAACTATTCACAGACTAGAATCATGTCTTCACCATTTTTATTCTTTACAGTTCCTTCATTGATCAAGCTCTCAGAGTGTCTCCAGCCCACAGAGTAATGACCCATTTAGAGATCTTCCTAGAAGCCCAGCTGTACTCTGCAGTGTCTGTCTACCACCACATTATAATTTGGAAGATGTTGTCCTTAGGGTCCCCAAACTATCCATGACAAGATCGCTACCCATTGGCATTGCTGTGTATGGGGAGAGGGCTGGTGGTTTTCTATCAGACACACTTGGAGGAGGCTCCAACATCTCTTGCCGGCAGGGGTGCACAGCTGGAGAGTTAGGATAAAGTTGGGAGGATGAGATGACAGAATAGCTCACACAATTTCTTGTCATCTCCCTCATCCACAGGAATGGTAGCTTTGGGTTCTCAAACAGAGGCATAGACACAATTGCCACAAGTATCATGCGACATAAATACAAATGAGAGTGCACTAGAAGAAAATGTATAAGGGTGAGAAGGCCACAATAGTGCCACATTCTGCATATTTATAAAGGTGGTGGGGGGGATCATATAAATTAGAAACTTGCTGGAAGCCAAGTAACTTCATTAGACTCCAGAGATAAGTGCCTATTTGCTTTGGTCTCTGTTCCTGCTAGCACCCTGGAAGGGGTGGGGGGAGGGACCTCCAGGGCCATCCCTCACTCACATCCCTCCAACAGTGCTCAGCACATAGCAGGTGTTGAAAAGTAGTTGTTTCATATCTCTGGTTGTATACATAGTATACTCACACCAATTTGTGTCCTAGAACAATCATCACATTCAACCATCATTAATTACCCCATGCCCCCTCCATTCCCCTCCAACCCCTCTGCCCTATCATTCCATGTTATATATAATTTTTAAAAAAAATCAAATAGTTGTTGAATAAACACTATTCTCAAATGTGTGCCACACAGCCCCTGGTACATAGGGAGATAGAACCTAGTGCTCAACAAGGGATTCTTGCTCCTGCCTTCCAGGTGCTTGTAAGACTCATTCTAAGTTTGAATAGTAGGCCTCTGTTTCACCTTCCTGACATACACTCTAGACCTGATCCTCCTTAAAGACACGAATACCTTGAGTTTCCGCCTTTCATCCCTTCCAGTCACATTTGCTGGATCCTGTGTCTCACCATTTAGTCTTCCACTTCCTGCAGGACAATAACATTTTGCAATAACCTACTGAGATAGGGACACCTGCTACCCTTTTTTAGCTAAGAGACTCTGGAAGTTAGCATCTTACTCAAAGCCTTGGAGTGATAAGTGAGTGTGACCCCTCTGCCGCTGTCTCCCATGTAAGTCCATGATCCTTGGACAATCATCTTTCATCAGGTCCCCAGGAAAGGATAACGAGATGATCAACATGATGTCCTTCCAAAAAAGCCTGTCTATACCTTGCTTAGAGCGGAACACTGGAAATCCATGGAAAGAATACTCATGATCAAGAGAGCCAGGTCCAGGTCCAGCTCTACCACTTAGCACGTGTGGGACAATTTTCTGTACCTCTCTGGGTCTCCGTTTTCACTTCTGCAAAACAAGAATAATAATCCCTGCCCTTTCTGCCTTATAGGATTTTTGAAATAATTAAATGAATAATGAAAGTGAAAAAGCTCAGAGAAGTGTAAAGGTGGCATGGTATAAGAGGTTTTTCTTTTTCATTATAAAAGTGGACAGTAATAAAATGAGTTCCATTTCAGATCTTTAAAGATTGAGTCACACTATCCATCATATGTTCATTTAGATTCTAAATTGATTTTTTCTAAGAGGCATTATGTATGTTTAAACTGCACTTCATGTACTTTTTTAATCAGCCACACTGAATGTCTTGCAGTCCACTCTGGCAGAAATAATTCATGGCCATTGTCATTACTTCAATAAACAATGCTTTGAGGGCTTAAAACACCACTGAAGGTAGAAGGGATATTTGCCAAGGAATCCTTTGGTCCATAATCTCCCCAATTGGCTCCTTGTGCAGTTATATGAATGGGCAAAAGGACAAGGTTCTTGGATCTGCGACGTCTGAACTGACTCCTGCCAAGTGGCAGGGACAATTTTAGTGCCGCTGAGAATCTGACTGCTGTTTCCGCCTACTCCCGCCTTCCTCCTTCCTCCTGTCCTTGAGCTCACAGATGCTGCCTGCCTTCTGCTCTTTCCTTTACCAGTTTCTTGCATTTCCATGTCTCCTTGCACCCGTTTTCCTCACTCCAGATTCTCATTAGTGAGTTTTCCTCTTTATCCCTCCCCCACCCCATACACACAGTCACAGATTACTCGGTGTCCCCAGTGGGTCTGTGCTCATCCAATGAACATGGACAGGCACAGCCTGGGAGCAGCAGGGGCAATTTTCCTTCTCTGAGCCCTCATGATGCTAACGAGAAGAACCCTTTCCAGTGGGACCAGGTCTTCACTCTCCTTTCCGTCTTCTCCTTGGACTTCCCTGGACTTCATCCTTCAATGAACTCGGCACCCAGTCTGTCCCTTCCTTTCTACCCATTCACCCAAATACACTCAGAGTGAACTTTCTTAATATTAAATCTGACCATGCCACTTCTTTAATGCCCCAGTAACTCCAGATAAAATCTACATTCCTCAGCTTCACTTTCTTTCTTTTAAATATATTTTTTAGTTGTCAGTGGACCTTTATTTATTTATTTATTTGTTTGTTTGTTTGTTTATTTATTTATTTATTTATTTATATGTGGTGCTAAGAATTGAACCCAGTGCCTCACACATGCTAGGCAAGCATTCTTCCACTGAACCACAACCCCAGCCCCTCAGCTCTACTTTCAGGATTGCCTATCATTTGGCTCCCACTCAGTGTTCCAGACTGGCTCCTCATCAGCTACCCCTGGAGCACACACTCAATGTCAACCCTTGATGTCATTGCAAGTGAATGATTGAGTGAAGGCTGGAAGCTCAGCATTGAGGTGAAGGGTGGTACAGTAGAAAGGGTAGGGGTTCGGGGTTAGGACTGTGGTAAGGCCTCAGCTATTTATTTATTGTATTGTGGCCTGCTTTCTGTATGTATTGGAAAATCTTATGTCCTTCCACACGGGGCTTGGATTAGGGAAAGGGAGGGATTTACCTTGGACACAAAAATTAAGGGGGTATTAAAAAATTAAATGATCAAGAAAAAAAATCTTAATATGCTGTTTTAGTAAAACTAAAGTTAATTTTAAAAATGATTCGTAATAAAAAAGTTTCAAGATTGTAAATAAAGCCAGTATCTGACTCTGCTCTTACCATCCTGCCTCTCTCACTTCACCGGGCCCTCCTCACAGGATTACCAGGAAGACTCAATGAAAGGGTATGGTTAAGCCCAGTCTAGTGCCAGGTCCTTCACTCCGATTTGACTTCTCCCTAAAACATAGACACCACCTGTGGCTCACAAACCAGTGTCTATCTCTAAACTCTTATTGATCTGCAATGTACAGAAGTTCAAAATGTTTTTACGTTTTCATATGTACTAATTGCACAGTGATTTTATGTGTGTTCAATCTATTTCCAAATGTGACCTTTTATTTGGTATGTCTCTAGTTATTTCCTCTCTTTGCATTTTTTAAAGTATTGTGGTTTATGAACGTTTTGGTGAGTAATGAATTGGGAAATAATTTTGTAACAATGCTCCTTCCTCACAGATGGTTTAAGAAGTACTTCTCTGAAGTTTGAGGCATACCAAAAGCCCTGTGGTTTTCTGGGACTGATTCATTTGTTCCTGAGACACTGAGAGGTGCCACACTGTGGGAGGATGTGGGCTAGACCATACCAACGCCGAGGAGCCCAGGATCATTGTATTCTATGGAAACAGTGCTCCCTGGTGCTGGGATCTCAGCAGTCCTATGAGGGTCGTGCAGCAGCCCCTACCCGCCCCCCGCTGCCACCCTCCCGCCCTCTGACCCTCTACTCTGCAACCCTCTCACTACTTTTTAGGTTGGTTTTCATTTTTCCTTTTGTTCTTCGTTTGCTGCTGCTTTCATCTGGACAATGTGTCCATCTATTTATCCATCCATTCAACACTTATTGAGCCTCTCAGTGGGAGGGGGACATTCACAGGTGTTTGGAGTAGTAATGAATGACTCTGACATTGTACCAACCCTTGAAAAGCTTACAGTCTGTCTATCAGAGAGGCCAGAATGAACTATTAAGCAAACAAATATATCAATTACAAACTGGTAAGTATCGTAAAAACTAAACAAAGTGATAAAGAATAAGAGACTGAGGCTTACTTACGTAGGGTGTTCAGTGACGCCTGAGGACCACAGCTCTGAGGGATGACAAGGTCTTAGCCATGCAAGTAACAAGGGGGAACTTTGGAGGCACAATGAAGGAGCTACATTAAACCTTTGGAGGTGGAGGAGCCTGCTATGCTCCAGGACCCAAGGGAGAGTAGTGTCCTAGACAGAGGGTGACATATGGGTACAAAGTTGGCACGGTGGCTTACCACATCATGCAACGTCTACAGGCCACTTGTGCTCATTTGAAGTGCAATGAGAAGTCTGTCTTCTGTTCTATCTTTGAATTGCACATTGTTTGACGTATTTAGTGGAATTAGTGTGAGTCAACTCATCCAGTTAAGCCTCCTCTCGTTGCCGCAGTAGACTGTTTTTACCTTCAAACTTGCACCACTGTCCTTCAAGACTGCTTATGCTCACACTCTCTTATTTTTTTCCACACTGATCTTCTCTTCCAGGGAAACCCAGACTGGGATGTCACAGTCAGCTTGGAATCAGTGATGGGTCAAGGGACAACAATGGGACCCAAGCTGATTACTTCCCCGAGGTTTATTCTAACTGGAACAAAGAGAAACGGTTAGATTCTTATGCGATTGGAATTCAAATTGCCTGTGGCCACATTCCCTGCCTCACAGAGAAAACGTGTGTGTTCCAGGACATAATGAAGTAAAACCAGGCAGGTTCATGCCAAGGATGAAAGCCATTGATGATGTGGAGGCACAGGTCTTGGGCCCCTGCCCTTGCACACTGCCCTGGTCCCTGCATCTGTACATTGCGCCTGAGCACTCTCAGAAATCCCTGGTACTTCTTTTTTTGCTTAAGTTCATCTGAGTTCAGGTTTTGTGTAACCTGTAACTAAAATCACATTGCAAGTGCAGCTTCCCAGGCTCCTCACTGCTGGCAGCATCTGTCTTTTCCATATTCCCCCATTGCCTGGGGCTTCATCTCCCTCAACAATTTAACACGGTGAAGGAAAACCCATGTTTCTCAAAGCAGGTGTATCAGAACCTTTAGACCATTGGGACATCAAATTTCCCCATCTCTCATTTTTTGAGATGTCCTTCATCAGAGCAAAAGTGAAGGAACTGGAAGATCATCAGTCAGATTCTGTGTCATCTCTAAGAACAAATGCATCATCTCTTCATCAGTATACAAATGCACATGCGCCCCCACACATGCTAAGGTGCTGTCTTAGGAACGTGTAGAACAGTTTTTCAGTTGTTGCTTTCAAGACCAAAGGAAAGTTGCTTTCAAGACCAATGTTTTATAAATGAAAGACTTTTGGGGGCGGCATTGGGTCAGATTAAATATCTTTAAAACCATCTGGAGCATGATTTCCTTTCTTCTTAACAATTTCTTGGTGCTATTTTTCTTTAAGCTCAACTGTAGTAGGGAAAAAAAGCCCTAGAATTCAAGCCAAAAATCGGTGTGAATCCTGACAGCAGGCTCCAAAATGCCAAGTGGGAGTGAAAGAAAAGGAAACACTGACTTTTTCCAAAGCCATATAACAATTCATCCTTCAGCAGATACCCATGTGGTCTGATGCGTCTGAGTTTTCAGAGGCTGGCCCGGGCCAGCAGGAGCCGTTTGTCTCGGTGGCTGCGTTTTGTCTTGTGCCCATCTATCCATCTCCTTCTACCACTCTGAATCTGGTGACCTTTAGGATTCGCTGCAAAATCCAGATGTTCAATCTGGCTTGTAAACCCCCGGAGGACTAACTATTGGAATATTGGAGAGGTGCATGTAGATATTTTAAACTGCAAATGATAAGTTAATGAGGAGGACGGCTGGTGGGAGTGTGGGAAGGAATGATCTACTGCTAGAAATTGGATTTTCTGTGGCTGATTCCACTTTGGGGAAGAAATTCTTACTGTTAATCCTAGAATGATATGGCTGATAAAGACGGTCTTATAACTATGGAGGTAGGCTCCAGTTTAAGAAAGCCATTTGTATCAAAATCTCAACTTCAAATGCATTGACCATACACTAGTTATTTGAATTTCAAGATGTCAATTAATATTTTTTTATCAAATGATTCTTGTAAATATCTAGTTTCTCTAGTACCTTTAAAATAGGTTGCTCATGATGACATACACATATTAGAAGAAAAATACACTTTGAGGAAGTTATAAATGCATATCCTCTGAAACTGTCAGCTTGAGAGGCTTAATCACATGGCTGTCCCCATAGTGGTTTGATAAGTGGTTTGGTTACCCTTGACCTTGAGAGGAATTCCTGTGCTTCTGAAGGTCCCTGTGGCTATGACTGAACTTAAGGTTATGGTTGGAGAGTTGTTAAATATGACAGATTCTGAGAGCTACTATTAAACTGATAAATTCCTAAATAATGTTCCCCAAATCTCTTTACCACCTGCCTTCACTTAGTGGGGGAAGAAGCCTGGACTGGGAGCAAGAAGCGTGAGTTTAGGATTGAGCTCTAGTGTCAACTGCCCATATCAACTTTTGATAACTCATTTTATTTCTTAGAGCCTCAGGTCCCTAGATTATAAAAGGAGAATAATCCCTGCCCAAACTCTGTCATCACAATATTTAAATGCAATAATATATGTTAAAAATGCTTCCTACTTTATGAATAATCTCACGAAGGTTAGTTACCATTGTTTTTAGTTGATCCACGTAAGATTGATGTTCTCTCTGCCAGGAATGGCTTGAAGCTGCACCTTTAGAAGTTACATGTGGCTATCCTAGCAAGAAGCATAATTCACTCCATATTTTTTAATGGAGAAACTCTAATAAAGGGATAGGTATGTGGTAGGGCCAAGGGAACAATCAGAAATGTAAGAAACCTAGAGAGGAGCAATAGTGAGAAGCCATTACTACCTCTATGGCCACAGGGACTGACTGGGGGGAGGGATGGGAGGAGATAAGTTCCTGGAGCCCAGAAAAGCTGGGGTCATGGAAGAGCCCTTCACCCATAGGAGCTGGCCAAGGCTCAGACCCTAAGTAAGGGAAGAGTAAGAGAATCAATTCCCCAATCTCTTCCTCTTCCTGCCATTGTGTCTCCCATTGGCCAAATCTCATGGGAAACCAGCGGATTAGGGATTCTTGGTGATGCTGTTTCAAAATAAGATTAGAGTAGAGCATGCATGGGGACAAAGGGAGAATGACCAGTTCACCTGGCTGGTTCCTTTTCTTTTTCTTTTTTTTTTTTTTGTGGGGGTACCAGGGATTGAACTCAATGTCACTCAACCACTGAGCCACATTCCCAATCCCTATTTTGTATTTTATTTAGAGACAGGTTCTCACTGAATTGCTTAGTGCCTCGCCATTGCTGAGGCTGGCTTTGAACTCGTGATCCTCCTGCCTCAACCTCCTGAGCCACAGGGATTACAGGTGTGTGCCACCACGCCCAGCATTGGTTCCTTCTTATTGCTTCATTCTCCCCTCCTCAGGATGTCTTTCCCAACTCCTCCATCTAAAGGACCTTTGACCAGCCCTTTGCTGGATACAACTCCACAGTCATGTATTTTCTTTGTAAATCTTCATTACCACCTGAAATTATCTTACCATTTCTTTGCTGGGCTGCATGTTTGTCTCCCCTGCTAGAAGGTACATTTCATGAGGCATGAAACCTGTGAGTTTCATTCACTTCCCTAACTCTAGAGCCTTGTATATAACAAATGTTTGTTAAATAGTGTGGAATGTACAATGATGGCAGGTCATTGAGGAAGAGAGAGGAAGTCATCAGATCAACACCTGAGCTACAACTATGTTGGCAGGAATGACTTTTGCCCCTGAGCCCTGGCAGAATCCTCAAACTTTCCCATTCTAAAGAACTTAGACTGCCATTCCCTCCATGTGCCCATGCCACTGAGGCAGTTCTCTTGATGGCATTTCTTCAAGGACTCTGTTTCCTTATTGTTCTTTGCACACGGCAGCTGGGATAGCTCTTCCACCATAAAGCATAAGGAAGAACCCAGGCCACTCGGATTTTCTATTTGCATCTGGTGAAGTCAGGACTCTGCCACTTCCTCTAATAGTCCTTATCATTTGGGCTCCAGAAGAGAACTTCCTGTTGCATAGAAACTACTGCCACCACCACCACCCCCAACTCTTGGAGGAGGCACAGCATTGGAAACGGTGCTAGTGATCCTTAACACTGTCTAAAGTGCTATAGGGATTGAAAGTATTTGTGTAGTTGTCAGCTCTTAATCCTGACACTATCCCATGAGAGAAATGCTATTTTCTAGTCTCTTAAATAAGGAAGTCGAGGCCCAAGGAGGTTAGGTGAGTTGTCCTGTGGGTAAATGGGGCCTGTTCTCAAAGCTGGTCCCCCAGAACCGGTTCCTGTATCCATGTCACTGAAAAAAAACGAGCAACACTCCAGGCAAGACTGTCCCTGAGAAGGAAAATCCGTGGTTGGAAGGCCTGGAGAGTCTCGCCTGGCAACTGGCATGGGTTCACGTAGCATCTGTTAGTTGATCAGGCAGCTTGTCAAGTCACGAAGGCTTGGGAGTTTGGATTCACGCTTAAGTTTAAGGCCTAACCCTGGCACACATTTGCTTTTGATTTTAGATAAGTCACTTCTCTTGAGTCACCATTTTTTCTTTTCTTGAGTGGAATTATTAACACAAAACTCCCAGGTTCATTCTGAGAAGTAAACATTTCAGTGAGTGTGGAAGTGTTTGCTGTACAGGAGGCACTCAAGGTTAGCTCTCCTTATACACCTACCTTCACATCCTCTTTATAAAACTGGAGAGAGTGCAAATACTAAGTCAATGCAGTATTTACATAATAGCTGCCTCTGAGCTACAAGGAGCTTGGCAAGCCCAGGCCAAGCAGGAGCTCTCTGCCCTGCTCTCCGACGGAGATAGGTGATAGCCGGGTACTTTTGTCTTAGTACTAAGCTGGTTCTGCTCATCAATCTTGGGTCTCCCTTTGTTTGTTCAGTATCAGCCATGTCTATGACCTTTATTTGGGGAGGTACCAGGATTGAACTCAGGGCCACTCAACCACTGAGCCACATCCCCAGACCTATTTTGTATTTTATTCAGAGACAGATTCTCACTGAATTGCTTAGGGCCTCACTAGTTGCTGAGGGTGGCTTTGAACTCATGATCCTCCTGCCTCAGCCTCCAAGGCTGCTGGGATTCCAGGTGTGCACCACCACACCCGGCTGCCTATGACCTTTTATAAATGCTCTTGAGCTTTAAAATGTGGAAAGAAGTTGGTGCCCACAAGTAGAAGGAAAAGAGAATCCAAGTTTCACTTGAACGTCTTGGAGAACTTAAGGATAAAGTTTTCTGCCCTTTCATTGTGGTCACTGTGCTTTTCATGGATTGCCATATTTCATCCTCACTGCCACCTTGTACAGGGGTAGCACCATCACCTCCACTTTAAAAAAGAGAAAGCAGCGATTAAGAGAAGATAGCTTATTTGCCCCAACTTTCACCATGAGCATAGTGTAAAACTAGAGTCTGAGCCTCGTCACTGGTGCTTGAGATTGCCCAGTTAGTTTGCTGAACTCTATTTTGCTCACTTGGCCCAACCTCTGTAGTTTGCCCACCCACTGTGTGCAAAATGAGGAGACATGAGGGATAGCAAAGAGGCTTGATATAATAAGTTCTTGATTCCACAGGGCTGTCTGAATGTAAACAAAAAGAGGACAGGAAGGGAACAAAGTATTCCACCTTTGTCCTCATAGAGAATGTGTCTTGAACTATCCTCAAGTCTATACCTTTCACACAGAAAAAGAGAGAATATTCCAGATCCTTTGCATGGCTCTCCCATTCCCTGCCTGCACTTTTCAGCTTTCTCTCTAAGGCTGAAATACAGATCCTGTGGCTCCTTCTGATATGGGCCATGGGGACCCAGGTGAAGCAGAGAATGGATGGGTCTCCTCCTGCTGTTCCTGCTCCACTGCAGTAAACAGCTACTGCGTCCCCAAGGGAAGCGGACCTCACCGCTGATGTGAGCATAAACAGCCAGGCTGCATTCTGCGACGACAACAGGAAGTCCTTGCTGCCCAGGAGGGCAAGTAGACTTTGCAGTTAATCAAGCCGCCAAGTGGACATTGTAGTTAATCAAGTCCAATACTGTGGCATCAGCTGTATTTGAAACAAAAGAAGGGCAGAGGTCCCTAGTGGTACCATGCAAAAGGAATGGCACGTAAAGAGGAATGGTTTTGCAGCGAATTATTATTTAAAATAGAAACCAGAGAGATGGGAGTGAATTGGTTTGGGTTTTAATACAGGTCAAGGCTATTTGAAGCGTTCACACAGTTACTGTTGTACGGAAAAATGGGCAGTGTTGGCAGTCTATATTCATTCAAAGAGAGGTAATACTACCATCAGAGCCTGGGAAATTAGAATAAGCTGTCTTGGAAGAGTCCCTACTGCCTGACTTGAAAAGCTCCTAAAATGCAGGACTTTCGATACTAAAACCAGGAACTACTTTGGCATATGGTGAAGAAAGGGGTCACCCTACCCCCACCCAGAAGGTCATAGAATAGTAATTTAAACCTTCCTAGTAATGGTGATCCTGCCCACATTTTCTCCTAGCCACTGCTGTCTGCAGAGGGCCTGCTGGCATGTAGATGTTAATCTGGGAAACCCATTAACACAGTAATGCTAAGCACTGTTCCTTTTTACCAGGCCCTCTCAGTAATGTTTTCTTTCAATGTTTTTACATAAATGCTCAGCATGTAAAGTGTTTAGGTACCGTGGCAACCATGCAAAGGTCTGAGGCAGCACAGGACAAGGACTCTTTTCTTTCTAGAGCCATAATTCCTAACTTCACAGCAACAATTGGACACAGTACCTTTATTTATTTATTTTTATGTGGTGCTGAGGCTCAAACCCAAGGCCTCACACTTGCTAGGTGAGCACTCTATTGCTAAGCCACAACCGCAGCCCCCAGGACAAGGATTCTTAATAGATGATAATAGGATTATTTAAGTTTATATCAGAGGAGAATAGAACTAATACATTAAAAAAATTGATCAGTGACACAAAGAAAAAAATCATATAATTTATTTTTCAGAATGCAGAAAAAATTTGCAAAAAAGGACAAAAAATGAGGGGGAAAAGACAACAAAGGACAAACATAATGACCAATTTACAAATACTTATTCTTTCTAAAGGAAACCCTGGGAAAAGCAGAAAAGGCTGTTATAATCAAAACTATACTAAAAGAACACTTTCTGCATAATCCATGCATAGTCAAAGAAATGAGACATACATCTAGACATTTGGATTAAGACAAACAACTAGGATAAAGATAAAAATCAATTATGATCCAAATAAGAAAAACAGGTTTTCTGCAAAGAAACAAACATCAATTTAGCTCCATTTCTCATTTATAACCCGAAATGCCAGCAGACAAGAAAGTAGTGTTTTTCCTCCTTTAACAAAGTTTCAGACCCAAGAATTCTAGGCTCAGTTGATTGTGAGAAGGCCATAGAAATGCATTTTCTTATAAATAGAAACTCAGAAAACACACCAGAAATGCATCTACCTTTCCCGATAAAATTACTTGAATGTTCATGCTAATGGGCTAAGAGGTGAACCAAAGTTAGGAGCTGAAGAATGAAGAAGTCACACTATAAAAAGAGTGCATTGGGTACCGGCTGGCCCATTCAATAATCCTTTGTCAGAGCATATGCATAATGAATATATGCAGCAGTGGCCATGTCCTTTGCAAATGGCTTCCCCTCCCTTTGCCTGGCATTCTAAATTCTAAAGAGAATCTTCATCTAAATGATTAAGATGTTAACTGTTACATAATCATTCTTTAGATTGACTGAACTCAGAAAATCTGTGACCCTCAATTCCTTATTCTTTAGTTCTAGGCATTAACTAATGCAAAACATGTAAACTGCTGTAAGGGTTAGCTTGCAGAAAAGGAAGAAATCTGTCTAAATAACTAAAGGAACAACCCCAAGAGGTTGAGGACCATTGGATATTCCGACCAAAGAAGAAGAAGAAAAAAGGAGACACACACCCTGGGTGAGGAAGACCCTGGTCAGCACTGTCCATTGCCCTCCTGCTTTTTCTTTCCCTCCCTACAAAAGCCTTTTGCACCCCAAATTCCCTAAGCTGGAGCTTTGAAGATCGTATAGCCCCTTTCATTTTCCAGGGTGCTGGCCCCTGAATAAAACAGATTTCCTTTTTCTGAGAACTGGTTTGTGAGCATTGAGCTTCAGGGCCATCAAATATGTGCACATGTGCACACATACTCGCGCACACAAACACACACGATATTGTGACATAATAAGAAATAAATGTTTGATCTTCATTTCTATTTCTAAGAGCTTCTAAAACCCTAAGAATTTCCTGAGTGATAGAGGTGGGAGGACACTCTTTGTCATTCATAATAAGCCCCCTTTCACCCCATACCTGAACTTAAGCTAATGAGGAGTTGGGCATTGGGTTAGTCACCAGTGGCCAATGCTGCAATTAATCATGCCTATGTAACAGAACCTCCACAAAGTCCCTAAACAACAAGGCTCCTGGAGCTTCCAGGGTAGTGAATACCTCCAAGGAGCATTTGGGGAGGTCTTGGAAGCTCTGTGCCCCTCCCCGAGACCGGATCCTGTGCAGGTGCTGCTGCTGAGTCTTTATAGCAAAACACAGTAAGTAAACTCTCTTTCCTGAGTTCTGTGAGCAGTTAGAGCAAAATATCAAGCCTGAGAAAAGGTCATGTTGTCACATGAAAGCAGGGAGCTGAAAGTCCAAACCACAGTTCTTGTGTTCCAATGAAAGAAAATTTAAAGTCAGACACAAGAAGTCATGCAAGAGACCTTTATTATAGTGAACGTAAAGAGAAAGTGAGGTGAAAGTAAAGTAAGAGCAGAGTGAGGCTCAAGCAGAGAGCACTCTCGGGAGAGAGAGTGAGCTGTCTCTGAGCAGAGAATGACAAGGAGACAACGCTGTCTCCAAGTTTATTACTGTTCGATGTTTACCAGGAGACCTGGGGCCACCTGCTGCACTCTTTGCCGATCAGGTGTTCAACTCCTCCTTCACGTCAGGAGGTGGGGTCTTTGAACTTAGTTTGTCCTCTCCAGAACTGTCATGGTGGCCTTCCTATTTAGGGGGACTTCATCTACAAGTCAATCCTATGATAATGTGGACACTGGAGTCAGTAACTGAGCAGAAGTTACCTTAGTGCCCCTGGGCTACTAAAGGAATCTCCCTTCCCAGACAAACCGAGACACCTAGAACCATAATTCCTAACTTCACAGCAACATCAATGGCCCTGTCAAGAGTTAGTCCCATTAATCTTTTTCTTTTAATGTATTTTCCTATTAGCTCCTTTGCTTCTGTTTGTTTTCTATAGATTAACTACCACCCTTCACTTTCTTGTTTACTTTAAAAGTGGTTTAAAGAAGGCCCTAAAGTAATTGGAAGAACACTTGTGACCTTGCCATGCATTTCACTGCTCAGTGCTAGCTACTACCTAACAATGGGGTCCTCCAGTTTTTAGCCAGTAGGTCAGAGGTATGGGAAGCTTGGATATGTGGCCCCCACCTAAAATGGGAGTAGTTTTATGACTGTCTATAATCCCTGTTACTCTGGAGGCTGAGGCAGGAGGATTGACAGATCAAGGCCACCTGGGCAACTTAGCGGAACCCTACCTCAAATTAAAAGTAATTTTTAAAAAGGGCTGGGAGTGTAGCTCCTCCAAATGTTCAGTGGTAGAACATTTGCCCAGCATGTATGAGGGTTCAATCCCCAGCATCACAAGAACAAAACAAATCAAAAACCCTGTGAGATCTGAGGATAACCTTAGCTTCAGTGTGTAGATTGAACTAAAGAACACCCAATTAGTGAGAGTTGGCTGTTTGTATGGGGGCGGAGGGGGGGAACAACTACAAGTCTGGTGTCTGAAGTAGAAAGAGATTATAGTTGTGTGTGTGTGTGTGTGTATATATATTCAGTGATCCTTCATATCTGTGGATTCGGCAGCCATGAATTCAACAAATAAAGGATGGAAAATGTTTGGAAAAAACTTAACACACTGAGCATAACTATTTAGCATTCACATTGCATTGGGTATTATAAGCAATGGATCTAGAATTGTTTTAAAGTGTATAGATGGCTGTGCATAGTTTACATGCAAATACTATGACTTTTTTCTTTGGTGCTGGGGATTGAACCCAGGGATGCTTACCCACTGAGCAATATCCCCAGCCCTTTTTATTTTATTTTGTGTGTGTGTGTGTGTGTGTGATACAGGGTCTCACTAAGTTGCTTAGGGCCTCAGTAAGTTGCTGAGGCTGGACTTGAATTTATGATCCTCCTGCCTCAGACTCCTAAGTTGTTGGGATTACAGGTGTGTGCCACCATGCCGGACATACTATGCCATTTTATATAAGGGGCGTGAGCATCTGTGAATTTTGATATCAATGAGAGAGGTCCTGTAATCAATCCCCTGTAGATAGTGAAGGACAATGTGTGTATAATTATAAGTAAGATTATAAGTGGTGTAAATAATTTAACTTATACAGCAGATTTTAAAAACATATATGAAATTTACAACTTCACAACCTAATAATGTACAAAAATCAATTATATGTTAACTTACACACAGTCTCAAAAATTCCAGAGAAGCAATGGTGAAGCTCTCAGCAACTTGGTTTCTGATATACATGCAATAATATTAGCATTAAATAACAAAAGGTTAGACTTCAAAAGCATCAGTAGATGAAAAGTATAATTTCCAAATAAATCAGGTGAAATTTTTGGATTTTGATTTTCAAATTAGGCAGTCAATAGTAGAAGTCTCTAGAAGAGCCTGTTTTTTTTTTCTCTGTCTGTTTTCATCTCAGAGGTGATGGGTATGGGAAATAATGTCACATTGCAAGGTGAGGGAGAGGTCAAATTGTGAAATTTAGAGGCTGGATTAGTTTTCCTTAGTGGCCCTTATTACCAAGTGGTGCCTCACCCTTCAGATCAAATTGCTTTTGTAATACACGTAAAATATTTTACAAACCTGGAAGAAATTTGGCTCCGAACAATCCAAAAAGAAACATTTGTCAAGTTGGGCACATACTCACTTGCCACCTGTCCTATGAACATTTCTTTCCCTGCTTCAAAGGGAAAGGGAGTCACTAGGAAAGGAAGTCTGGGAACCAAGCCCCTTTCACCCCCTTAACTTGGCCTGTTTTTAACAAAGTTATCTGAACGCTCACTGTTCTTTGCTGAAGTTGGAAAACCAGTGTTTTGAGGACTGTGGAGCATTCCCAGAAGTTCAGGCCCTGACTTCTTACCCAAGGCCTGTGGTGTGGATCACAGTGGGACTTGCAGTACCACAGAGGTCCCCTTTGCTCTGCTCAGGCCCAGTGGTTGGAAGATGACTGGGCCTGAGCATAGTAAAGGGGACCTCTGTGGTCCTGCAAGTCCCACTGTGATGGTCCAGGTGCCCATTAGCTGTGGTCTTGGTGTATTGTTCATGGTTTTTTAAAGGTCTACTAGAAAAACTCCTCAGGGTTTTTCAAAACAGCCAGATGTATTTAATTCTTCAACTGCTCTTAAGTATGATGCTGGTGTGTCCACAGCACCAAAAGTTCTGGAATTTGATGAACCACAATATTTAGTGATTCGTATGATGAATATAATATTTTAAGTTGGGTTCTAATTGTAGTGCAGGTTTTATTTCTGGCTCCAGGTCTTGGTAAGACACGTGCTGGAGCTCTTAAAGCAGAAAGTGGAAAATCAGTCGGACTGGCTCTGATTTATTTATTTCAACGCAGCCTGGGTAACACAGACATTTAGTAAACATTGATTGAAACTATTGGAGCCTAAGAGGAAGGCATATGATGGCCATGCATGCTATGTTATATTTTTCCAGATACTTCTTTATTTTAAACATTCTGCCTCTTTACACATACTGGTATTGTTTTTGTGTGGATATTGACTTTAATACATGGTCCCCTTGGTCTGGGCTTCGCAGAGTTAAAGGAAAGGAAACTTTGTGGGTGGACGTGTGTGTGAGCTGAAGCACCTAGCACCACGACATCATGGAAAGTCTATTAGCTTTGAAACCTGGGTTTGCACTCCCACTTCCCCACGTATTGCTTGGATGGCCTTGGACAAGATTGTGACAAACACTAAGTATTGTGGTTGGGAAGACTGATGTTTCCATGGCTAACATCCTGGAAGAAATCTGGGGAGTAGAGAGAGATTAAGGGGATCATATTTCCAGGGACTAAAAGTCCAAAAGCCTTTGCTGTCCTGCTCTCCTGTTCCTGAGCACCATGTCCCCCTAGTTGGCTCTGGGCCTTCAGCTCTGCTTCCCCAAGGCTGTCAATGCCTGTCTTCCTAAAACAACCACAAGGGAGAAAGTAATTCGATAATGTCTCAATGCCTACCTTTTCCACTGGGAAAAGAAATGTTTACTGCAGGTCCTGCTCTTTCAACAGGAGGATGTTTGCAGAGTATTGCATGACTCTTAAGTTATAAAGATATAGCTTACGCAACATTGCTAAACTAAAGGCAAAGCTTGTAGATTCATTCCCTTTGGAGAGACAAGGAGAGGAATGTTGCATATGGAAAAACCTTTCACAAATAAAATTCTACAATAATGAAAGCTGTGGGTGGCCTCTTTATAGAATTGGGTTCACATTTCTTTTTTTCTTTAGTTGAAACATAATGCATTTTATCATTGGGGAAAGGCTGCTCCCTACCTCACTGTAATGGAATAACAACATCATAGCTGAATTCCACCTGTGCCATTCTTTAACCACAGTATTTGGCTAATGGCCTAAAATATTTGGCTACAGAAGAAGGAAATTAGACTTCTGTGATTAACTTAGGGTAGCCAAAAATTCCTTTGGTGGGGGGTGAAGGGTAGCAGTCTAGAGGTTGTTAAAGTTAAAGCACTGATTTTCAACCCTGAAGAAGAAATATGAACTCGGGCCCACTGATCCGTAATTGAAAAATGAAATACAAGATCCATTTATGCACGATCAGGATTTAAATCCTGATCACCATCAGAATTTAAAGATTTCCTAAAACACACTTACCATGGGTTTCCTTCCACAGCAAAATCCTTCCAGTGCAGGGGATCAGCAGTCAATACTATACATTTGCATTTATTTACAAAGCAAATGAATATTCATTCATTCTTTTGCATCTCAAAAACACTCTCTGAATTAGGTAGTATGATATTGTTACTCCCATTTGGCAGATAAGGAACCAAGGACAATAAAAGGTAGCTGATCAATGTCACAGAGCTACCAAGTAGCTGGCCCAGTGTGTAAGTCTAGAACAAATAATAGAGTACAAATTGTTGGAGTTCCCACGATGTTCCAAACTCCTTATCTCCAACTTAATGCCCTTCCCCCATAGCACAGTACTGTCCTCAGCCTCAGCTTCAGCATCACTTTGGGGGCCCACTAGGCTCTCTGACCACTGTCCTGGCCCTGTATTTCCATAAGACTGGTGTTCATGGCTATCCGTCATGTCTATGCAAAACTGAGTAAGAGATGTTGGCAAACGCACAAAGTTTTTAGAAACCATTCCCTCTCTGAGGCTTCATGATCATCCTCTCTGTGCAAAGTGGTTAGGTTCCCCCTTAACTGTACACATGGAAAGTACCCACTGGTTTGTGTCACCTATCAAGCAAGGTCCATGTGGAATATATTTTGTAGCTTTTCACTCAACACACAGTCTCAAATCCAGAAGAGACTTAATATGTATTGATCATTACATAATTAGTGATAATTATGTAATACTAGAAGTGATACACATACTCATGACATGCTATTCTACAGCTGCTTTTATATAGTTATTTAGTACTCATAAAAACATATAAAGGATGGAAAACTTACATGTCTTTTGGTTTCTTGCTCTAGTCTGGATCCATGTGTTGAAGGTCCCCAGTGAGGTGCTATTAAGAGGTAGTAAAATCTTTAAGAAGGGGCTAGTGGGAAGTTCATAGTCATTGGAAGTTTATACCCTTGAAGGGGTCTCTGGGCCCCCTTTGTCGTCTTTTTTTCTTTCATTGCTTGGGCATGAGGTGAGCACTTGTATTCTGCCCTGTGCTGCCTGCCGTTACCTCTGGTAGTAGAACTACTCCAGACCTAAAAGCACTAGTTCCACCTGATCGTGGACTGGAAACTCTAAGACCATGAGCAAAAATCAATCTTTTCTGATTATAAGTGGATTATCTGAGATTTTTTTAAAAATCGTGATGGAAAACTGACTAAGTCAATTCCCTTTCCAAAGCCCAAATGTAGAACTACTCAGATGACAAAGGAAGACAAAGACCGACCCCAGCAACTTACATGAAACACAAGACACTCCTGGACAACCAAAGGACAAACACCATGAGTGAGAAATTTGGTGGGAGAAGGGGATTTACCGGTGTAAATCTTTTCTTCTCTCCCATGACTCTGGGTAGACTATTATCAGCGCTGTTACCGCTGAACCTCAAAATCAGCAGCACAAGATATTTATTGAGGGAAAAAATGTTCACCAGATAACAAACATAAATATTGGAATAAATTAAGATATAATTATTGATGAGAAACTGATATTTTAAAAGATGGTAATGATTCCAAAACTATTCTATAAATCCAATGCAATGTTAATTAAAAGGCAGCTCAGGTACAGAATTTCAGTTGGAATCTGAATATTTCAACAGTCACTGTAAAATCTGAAGTATGAATAATATTTCAGACAAGATTTTGATTTTTTTTTTGTTTTGTTGGATAGAAAAGAAAAAGGGCTTGTCTTCCCCCTTATAAAGATTTCCTTTAAAGCTACAGTAACTATTAATAGTGTACTGGTAGTCCGCACAGTCCGCAAATAAAACAGATTCTACAGAGGGGAGGAGACTTGGTGTTTTAAAGAAATAACACCACAAACTGGAGTAAGGGGACATAAGTGAACTGATAGATTCTTTGGTAAATGGTATCAAGAAAACTGGCTCATCATATCCATAAAAACATAAGTTTGAGTCCATAATTTTTAAATTTTTATTTTATTTTTTATTGGTTCTTTTTATTTACCCAGGACAGTAGAATCTATTCTGATCAAATTATATGAGCATGGAATACATCTCATTCTATTTAGGACTCCATTCTTGTGGGTGTACGTGACGGTGGGATTTGCTTAGGTATTTTCATATATGTACATAGGAAAATTATGTTAGATTCATTCCACTGTCTTTCCTATTTCTATCCCCTCCCTTCCCTTTATTCCACTTGTCTAATTACCGAATTTCTATTCTTCCCCTCCCCAACTCCCTTACTGTGGTTTGGCTTCCACATATCAGTGCAGACATTCAACCTTTGGTTTTTTGGGTTTGGCTTTGAGTCCAGATTTGATGTCATATGAAAGAGTGAACTCCAGTGGTACAAAAGACCTGTGTATAAAAAGTAAAACTATAAAGCAAATGGGGGAAAACATGTATTTCTATTTTCTTAATCATTGGTGTAGGGAAGTATTTCTCAGATAAGAATCCCAAATCACAAACCATACTGCAAAAATTGATTTTGACAAAATCTAAATTAAGGAGTTCTGTTCAATGAACTGCTCTATAGATTGCATTAGCATATGGGTGGCAGATTAGGAGAACATATTTACAACTTCAAAAACCAACAAGGGATTAATCTAGAAAATACAAGGGACTCTGATGAATCAACCAGAAATGAAAATGAACATGATGCAGAAATAGACAAAGGTGATGACTGTACAATTCAAAGACAGGGGTCATGAAAGGATCATTGGCATATGATTCTCAACCCCATTAGCTAAAATTCTTGAACTCATTAGTTCTCATGTACTATTGGTGGCAGAGTGGACAAGATGACACTCTTCATAGAGCAATGTGGCAGAACTGCAAGAAATGAGGTGTGTATAGCCCTCTAAAGTAGACAACGGCCTGACTCATGAAAACAAGTAGGGCCTTGATACCACAAGGAGAAAGCAAACAAAAGCCATCAGATTACTCAACTCTGCTAAGGCATAAAACCTCCCTGGTGGTAATAATGCCATTGATGACTGATGTTACCCACACCCATCCTGTTCGCCCACACCAAAGAGAAAGAAAATAGTTCAAGACACCAGACCTCTCCAGTATGGTATGGCCTTCACTCTTGGAGGATAACTGAGGACTTCCAAATTTTGGTGTCCCTTTGAGTTATAAAGAGACTCCAGAGAGCTCTGATCATTCACAACCTTGAATCCTTGACCACAAGTATGTAATTTGCACAAAAACATAAACTTAGCCGTATCTGAGTCACCAACGCTTGACCCCCAGCCTTCATGACTGACTAGCCGATCCTGAAATCTGGTTTCTTAGTGCATATCCCAGATAAACTCATGTTCAATGTCATGAAAGACATGCACATGATTCTAATTTGTTATGGGTGGCTGGGTAGCACTGGGGCCCAACTGAGTTTCTCTCTATGGTAGAATGGATAAGTGGAATAAATTGTTTTGAGTTGGATCTTAAATGGTGAGTAGGAACTATACAGGCAGAGAAGTCAGGAAAAGTTCATCCCCAAAGAAGGAGCAGCATCTACATGAGTGTCATGTGGGGAGGAAAAGATCCATTTGGAGTTCTTGAGAAACACTGTGTAAGTGAGTGATGGATCCCATCACTACTAACTGTGGGGATAGATTGGAGGGAGAAGAAGTCAAAAAGCTAGACCAGCAAGGCAGCTGGTGTAACTCAGAGATGTTCAGACTCCAAAAGCAGAAGAGATGGAGAGAAGCAGACACATTTCAGAGGGTGGTAGGAGGTAGAATGAACAGGACTTGGTTGTGATGAGAATAAAGAAAAAGTGATAAGCCCAGGATAATCCCCACGTTTTTGGTTTGGATTATGAGTGAATGATTATGTTATTAATTGAGATCAGAAATACAAAGGGGATCTTTTCTAGGATTAATAATTACAAGGCAATGAACAAAGATAATTAAGTTATTGACTCTTCTGTTCTAGAATTTTTAAATTTAGTGGATAAGAAAACCATATAAACAAATATTTACCATATTATGTGATAAGAGATAGGATGTAATATGTTCAAGGTTCAGCAGTGGCATAAATGAATAGATTAACCCCATCTTGGGAGGCACACAGAGTAGCATATGGAATATGGAGCCCACAGTCTGAGTTGAATTCGGATTTCTTCTGTGAGAGGTTATGTTCCCTAACCTTTTCATATCTCAGGTTCCTCATCTGCAAAATGAGATCAATTGTAGCACCTAAACCATAGTGTTGATGTGTAGTTTAAATTAAAAAAAAAAAGTGTTGGGAACATGGATAGTGCTCAAATAAATTGATGAACAAGGTACCAAAAAAGATATCATCAGTAAGCTAAGCTCTGGCAAGTGTCTAATGGTTTTTCGAGTGGACTGCTGTGGTTCGGATATGTTTTGTTGTTGTTGTTGTTTTGTTTTGGTACCAGAGATTAAACTCAAGAGCTCTAGGCCACTTCCCCAGCCCTATTTTATATTTTATTTAAAGACAGGGTCTCAATGAATTAATGTCTCACTTATGCTGAGGCTGGCTTTGAATTCATGATACTTCTGCCTTAGCTTCCAGAGCTGCTGGGATATCATGTGTGCACCAGTGCACCTAACTTGGATGTGGCTTGAGTGTGTTCATGTCTTGACAGCTTGATCCCTAAAGTGACAATGGGATCTTTAAGAGGTCAGGCCTAGTGGTAGAGTCTTAGGTCATTAGAGGCACTGATGTTGGAAGACACTAAAGTAGTTTTTGTAGGACCCCTGAGTTGGTTCTTATGAGGGGGGTTGCTATAAAAGAAAACACCTGGTCTTTCTCCAGCCTTTTTGGCTTCCTGCCATCTCTTTCCCTTATACGTGCTTCCTCCATTGTGATGTCATTCCTCAAGAGTAATGGATTCAAGGGGGCCCTCACCAGAGCTAACACTATGCATTTTAGACTTTCAGCCTTTAACACTGTGAGCTAAATAAACCTCTTTCCTTAGCAAGTTAACCAGCCTCAGGTATTTTGTTTCAATAATAGAAAGCTATCCAATACCAACCAGGAATATGTCAAGCAAATGGAAAAGTGCAAAGTCACAGAGGAAAGATAAACCAATGTGGCAGAACTGCAGGAGAGATTTAATTAGCTCATGGAGGGTACTGTGTGTGATAGATATTAAATATAGATGGACTTAGATGCCCTTCAGTACATGAATGGATAAAAAAGTGGCATATATACACAATGGGATATTACTCAGCAATAAAAGAGAATAAAATCATGGCATTTGCAGGTAAGTGGATGGAATTGGAGAAGATAATACTAAATGAAGTTAGCCAATCCCAAAAAAACAAATGCTGAATGTTTCCTCTGATATAAGGAGGCTGATTCATAGTGGGGTTGGACGGGGGAGCATGGGAGGATTAGAGGAACTCTAGATAGGGCAAAGGGGTGGGAAGGGAAGGGAGGGGGCAGTGGAGTAGGAAAGATGGTGGAATGAGATGGACGTCATTACCCTAGGTACATTTATGAAGACACAAATGGTGTGAATATACTTTGTATACAACCAGAGATGTGAAAAATTGTGCTCTATATGTGTAATATGATCTATAATGCATTCTGCTGTCATATATAACAACTTAGAATTAAAAAGTAAATAACTTAATCAATATTTAAAGAATAAATAAATAAATATAATCTTAAAAAAAAAAAGATAGATGGGACTGGTTAAGGTATTCTGTGGGGCCCCGTTTCATTAAAGCAGACTCTCTGATACTCTTTGTCATCGTCCTTTCCACTGCCTATTGTCTTCTCCATCTATACCTCCTTTTCTTTTTATGCTTTCTGATTGGTTTTACAGATGGCTATTTGTGGGTTTATATATTTGGTTAAGACTTTGCCCTCTATAGTCCTGCATTTACCCAATAATTACTCCTAAAGCAAGTTATTCCTGATTGTTTTAACATCTGGCCTGATCTGAGTCCTATAGCAACAGATATTTCTTCAACAACTATACTGGACCCCACATTGCTTAGGACTTCCATGCTGAAAATTCATTTTGAACCCAACACATGACATTCTCCAGCCTATTCCTAAATATGACCTTGGTTTCTTCTGATCATGATTTAGATTCTTAGCTTGTTACCTAATCTACATAGTGAGTAAATAGCCCTTTTGGACTGACCTGTCCTGGTTTGCCCATCTTGGTCCTAATTAAGTGGATGGCATGTCCTCATGTTTGGTTCTGACTCAACCAGAAGGAACCAGGTGCAGTTTGGGTCCCACTGTACTCTTTACTGGAGTGGAACGGAATAGCTCTGTGCCCTGCTCATGTTCTTTGGGACAGTTAGCTTTACACCTCTCTCTCCCAGTGACTCACCTTATCTGCCAGATAACTGAAAGGCAGTTATGTCATTCCTCATGAGGTGATGGAGTCAAAGGAGAGTGGTGCTGTGTTAACCCTAAGTGTGAAATATTACTTGCTTCATGACCTATGTTCTGTAGCCTTCTTAGAAACAATAAAAGAGAAGAAATAATGATGGAAAGAACAAGTTGGGAACAGATAGGCCATCCTAAAGTGACAAGAAAACTTCAGGTTGCTGTCAGAGAAAGAGTCTAAGAGGAGACAGGGCACAGTACCTGGGAAAACTGGGTGAAGGGAAGAAAAATCAAAGTCAAGGTGAAAGGAAATAAGACAGTTTTTTAAATATTTCTTTTTAGTTGTAGTTGGACACAATATCTTTATTTCACTTATTTATTTTTATGTGGTGCTGAGGATCGAACCCAGGGTCTCACAAGTGCAAGGTGAGCACTCTACCACTGAGCTACAACCCCAGCCCCAGGAAATAAGACAAGATTTACAAGGTAATGACCTAGCCATGTAAATATCACTTAGACGTATAATAACTCGTCAGGGATCCTGGAGACCATCCTAACATTAATACAATATAATGACCATGGACCACACCCTTCTAAGGAACTCTGCTTAAAGCACTGTGATCAGACTTGGAAATAGAAGGACAATTTATAATTGATTGAGGTCGTGGGATCTTGGGCAAGTCACCTTTCTAAGCCCTACCTTCTGACATGTTAAATGTTGGCGAGAAAACATTGAAATTACTTTCCTGCCTGAGGCATCCAACAGATCTTTAGAAACAAAATAAGAGAATGGATGTGAGAGCCCTTGATCAAGCTGTAAAACTGATACTAATGGAGCAAATTATAATTGTTGTGGCGATTTCACAGGGGAAAGAAATGTGAACAATAGCATTACTTGCTCTTTCAAAGGTTTGCCAGTCTGTGGGAACAGGGAAATATCAAGGACAGCCGTCTGACCTAGGGATAAAATTACTAATTCATTCCACCTTCCTTTCAGAGTTCTTATGACAATTAACTTGCCAAGTTTCAACCACAAGACCATATGTTTGCTAGATCACGCGGGGAAATGTGGTTTATTCTGATTATTTGTTTGTATTAACATTATTAGCGTAGTGCTTCATTTATTAAGCTGGCCCAAATTCAATCTGTCAGGAGGCTTCCCAGCTCCTGAAGGTGTAAAAATACTCTAAAATGCATGCAATTTTTTAAGTAGGAGAACACAGAGCTCACTCCTCCTTAGCTGACCTTGTTAGTGATCACCTTGGTCCTTGGGCAGAACGATATTCATGCTGATGACAGACCTGAACTGTTCTAAAGTCTCGAAGATCCTTCTGGATTGTTAAAGGAATATTCATGTATACTAATGGCAGTTTTAATATTTAATGTACTTTAATTATTCTAATTATTTGGAAGTTGCTAATCAGTGCCCTCACCCAACCTAGGTCATTTGGATCAACCAGACCGACCACTCATTTCCTGAGTATACAGAGCAACTAAATATACATTAAATTATATCCTTCAATACTTCTCCCTCAGGGTTACAGATAACACAGTAAGTTCAGACACTTGTGAATGGAATCATTATGGTACCCGGATTCGTTAATTATTGTTTTTTAAGTCGTAAGTCAGTTCCCTAGGAAACACCCCCCATTCTTTAGCCTCACCTCTCCTCTTTGTTTTCAGATACCCTCTATTTCAATCATGCAGACCTCTATGCAGCTGCCCCATGCACCATTCTGTTCAATAATTGTGTCTCTATGAAACTTTCTCTGCTTTCATCCTCTTTATAGCCACAACCTTAGTTCAACCTCTATTCATCAGGAAAGCTTCTCCTCATGCTTCAAAACTCATTGCAGGCTCCCTCCCCCACCCCATGAGGCCTTTCCAAACTCCCTGTGGATGAACATGATGTCTCTCTTGGTGGCCTCTATACCCCTCCATAGGAGCTCTCAGTTGTTTTTATATTTGTGACCCCACAAAAGGCTGCAAGCTCCTTGGGGGAGAGGAGTATGATTTGTTCATCTTCACATTCCCCTTTCCCAGCTGAGGGTCTGGCTGGAAAGATCTACAGGGCTCAGGAATGCTGGAAGTTTCCTCCAGTCTGATTCGTCACCTGCAGGAGCTGCACTGCCCCAGTCTGCTGTTTAGAGTGATCAGGAAAACAGGTTTTTCCTTAGGACAAATGGGTGTGGACTATGAAAATGGTATGCAGGATTAGTCAAATGCTATGCTGTTTCCTTCAGGAACTGTCTAGACCCAGGGCTCTCAGACAGTTCAGCTGTGGTGCTTCTGTGGCCCTGGATGGGGCCGTGCAGGGGGCTGAGACTCTTCAGAGGATAAGCATTGCTTTCCCAGAATTCTACTCCAGAGAGAAGGTGAGGCTGCTTACCAAAAACTTTTTTTGTGTGCCATAGTAACCTAAAATATTGGTTCTCCCTTGTCACTGAAAAAGAAATAGAGTATCTGCCCTTCTTTCTGCCTCTTTCTCCTGATGTATATCTTTGGACTGTAACCAGCCAACAGTTTTACATTGAACATAGGTGAAACTGATCATGCTGAAATTGCTAGGTACAAGCAGAATTCTGTGCAGTGCTGGGGGTGGGATGGGGGTGGGGGGTAAAGGCATTAACAGTTCACTGGCAGAGCCATGTAAGAAGGAAAATTGAGACTTGGCCAATTCCTGGATGGGGACAGAGGAGGAAAAAAAATATATCTAGAGTTGTGTGAGCTGAGAATTGACAGATGCTGTGGCCATAAATGCTATCCAGTTCCAGGGAAGGGTAGGGAAGGGTAGGGAAGGGGGAGGGGAGAGAAAGCGAGAGAACAAAAGAGAGCGAGAGAGCGTCCAGCAGGTAAGAACTACTTATAAGCATGGTGTTGCTCCATTTTGAGTTTCCAGCTGGTGATATTTTTGTTTGAGGTGTCATTCTGGAACAATTTTCAGAATGCCACAAGTAAGAATGGTATTTTGGTACCTCATCATTATTGGAGGAATTAATGAAATATGTTTAATACTAATGAAACTAAAAATTCCTAACAGACAATAGAACACATTTGTATATGTATTTAGAGAGAGAAATATTCATAAATTTATATGTGTGATATCCCTATATAATAAAAGCGATTTTATTCAGCATGGTTATCAGAGTTTTTAATAAAATCAGTCACAGTTCTCTCTCACTGCTGATTTAAACATGAGAGCCTGGACTGTGTCAATCACCATTGCAGAGAAATTGTCAAGAGAAAGGGAAGTTGTGATTTAGTAATTATCTATTCTTGTTTGCTAATATGCAGCAAAATCATAATTTTATAGAACCATTCCCCTAACTCCTCCAAGTGAAAAGATCAAGACGTGAGGGAATTTAGGAGAACGGATTTCAAAGGATTGTTGTAGGGAATTCTTTTTATTTCTTTCATTACCTATGAAGTGATAAATGCAATGTGGGAAGCTCTCTGCTTTCTGCAGCAATAAAGAGAGGGGAACAGACTGAGGTACATCCACCCAGAGGACCACTATGGCCACTAAAACACAAGTCAAATGTATGTGCATGGACATGGCCCGGGGTTCAGCACATACTCACCAGCAGAAATGTCCAGAGAATAGTGCTTAACGATAGCTCATTTTGAGGGTTCCTATGCAAGATTGAGTGGGTGGGACTATAAGTGTCTCTCTATATACACATTCTATTGTTTTGATGTTTGCAGTTGATAAAATTCTTACATAGAGAAAGAACAGCGGAAAAGAAAGTGTGAATGAGAGAATGAAAATAAGAGAAAAAAGGAATTGGAAACAGCCCCCCAAAATGTGATCAAGATGCAAAGCTTTTAAGGGGGCAATAACCTTCTATTTCCTGCTATGAGTTGATAAAGTTATTATGTTAAGAAGCAATATAAGCTCTCTATTTTAAATCATCCCTAATAGTTTTTTTTTTGCTATTAATGTGCTGTGTTCTTAATTAAACACTGACCTTTTACAAATTAAATATAGTATTAAAGAAAGGGAAAATAATACATTTGGGAACCATGAGCAACACACAACTTGGACAACTTTCAGAGAATCACAGAGACAAATAGGGTTAGGTAAGAAGAAGGAAGGGCTATAATATTAATAATAAAACCTTTGTAAACATTATATTTTATGATGGGCATAACATCTCATCACTTGTGCATCTTATCGGGCATTTAGATAGTTTTATAAAGGGTGTTTATGAATATATGTGTGTTAAGGTTCTGAGAAATAAATATTGAAAATATTTTCAGAGAAGAGAATTACTATAACACACACACATACACACACACACAATTTGAAAACTACCTACGTGACTATTCATGTACAAAACCCAAATCATATAATCTTATTTGTTTTCTATTTATTTTTTACTAACTCTATGGGATTCAATTACGAGTCTTACTGTATAACTGAATACACCTTATGGATATTCTTCAAATTTCATATAGAGAAATCTCAGAGATGCTGGGGTGGCATATAAGGTGGTAGAAAATGTGGCTTTGTTAGAGGTGGTGTAGCTTGAAAAAGAAAGCAGTTAATTCCACATGACCCAGGAAATAGAAGGTGGAGCCTTCTATTTAAAAAGTCTGTCTCACTAAAACCTTTACACTTAAGAAAAAAATAAAACCCATTTTTGTCTGAATACAAAAGCGTTACATGCTCAGGTAGCTCATGTGCCCATTTGCACTTTCCAAAAAAAAGAAGTCTTTAGAGCACTGGCAGAGTAGTGACTTCCTAGTGGCAAGCTGTGACTGTTACCAAAGGTACCTTACTCAGAGGTGGCTGTGAAGCTACAGGCGTCCACTCTGCTGGGTAACGGGAGAAAGATGCATGCTTGATAGATAAAATAATGGCCCCCATCAAAGATTTTTTGCTAATTTATATTGCAAAAGGGACTTTGTAGATGTGATTAAAATATGGATCTTCAGGTGGGGAGGTGATCCTGGATTGTCTGGGAAGACCCAATGTAATCAAAAGGGTCCTTTAAAAGGGGAAGGGAGAAGTCAGAATCAGGGAGGAGATGTGATGAAGGAAGAGATGAGAGTGGGTTGGAGGGAAATTCGAAGCTGCTGCCCTGCTGGCTTTGAAGATGAAGGGACCACAAGCCAAGGAATGTGGACAGCCTCTAGAAGCTGGAAAGGCAAGAAAATGGATTCCCCTAGAGCCCTCAGAAAGGAATGCAGCCCTGCTGACACTTTGATTGTAGCCCAGTGAGACCAACTTGTCCTTTTGACCTTCAGAATTATGAAATAATAATTTTGTCTTGTTCCAAGCTACAAAATGTGTGGCAATTTGTTACAGCAGCAATAGGAAATGAATACAAGCTATACTAGGTTTTCCAGGTGATCTTGACATTTCAATCTATCAGTGTCCACAGGGATAAAAATAGGAAAGCAGGAGAATGTGGCTGAGGAAGAGGTAGCAGAGCCAATGATGATGGAAAGGGCTTACAAATGTATGGGCCACAAACAGCGCTTTTCTGTCATTCTTCCTTAATTTCAGTTCCATGGAAAAGTGGCATAATAATGACCCATATACAGCAATATATTTACTTCATCATGCAGGGTATTTTCTGCACATTGTAGAAAAACTACAAAACCAGTTTCACCAAGGTCCAATGAAGTAATTATCCTGGTATTTAATCCTTCCATATTTTAACCATTCTCTTTTGTTCAGGCCTTCGTAAATTTGCAAGGACAAATTTAACTGTAAAGAATAAATTATTTAGAACCCACAGAAAAGGCTTTCTGAACCAATTCCCATAGAGCAGACATTTCTTGAATCTCAATCTTCCATCACTGTCCAAAAGATGCAAAAGAAGTTGGACAAGGCATTTCATCTCCCCAAGGTTCCTCTTTTATGAAATGCTGCCTAATTCATTGAGACAGGCGGAGAATCTTGAATCTTAGATCTGGACAGAAACCCAGAGCTGACAGGAGCCCAGATTTCTTACTTTATTTGAGAATGCTGAGGCAGCCACTTGTGCTATTACACTGTACCCTGTCTGTGCACAAATGCACAATGGGCAAGGACCATACAAGGGAGGCAGAAGTGAGAGGTGGTTGGGTTTTTGGCCTCAAGATTGTGATGTACAAGAAAAATAGAGCAATAGCAAAAGTGTATGAAATGGTTCTGAAATGTCATGGCAGAGGTGAGCACAGGTATTGGGTGGGGTTAGAGAAGGTGCACTAGCTCAGACAGACATCACTCACTGTGAATGAGCATTAATTTTTAAAAATAAAAGATTTATTGACTTTTTTATTTTACAAATATTATCCTGTCCTTGGTCTGTTATTTTGAAAATATAGTAAGATAACATGAGGAATTTGGAATTTGTCCATGATCACATCACCCAAAGATAATCACTCTTCGTATTGTGTTAAAAATTTTGTGTAGCTATACATAGATATATACATATCTATTAAGATACTGTGTATAACACATAAAATGTTTATATTAAAAATATACACATAGTGAGAGACAACAGAACAATAGTTTAATTTTTTTTTTTTTTTTTTTTTAATTTTTTATTGTTGGCTGTTCAAAACATTACATAGTTCTTGATATATCATATTTCACAATTTGATTCAAGTGGGTTATGAGCTCCCATTTTTACCCCATATACAGATTGCAGAATCACGTCAGTTACACATCCATTGATTTACATATTGCCATACTAGTGTCTGTTGTATTCTGCTGTCTTTCCTATCCTCTACTATCCCCCCTCCCCTCCCCTCCCCTCCCCTCCCCTCTTCTCTCTCTGCCCCCTTTACTGACATTCGTTTGTCCCCCTTGTATTATTTTTCCCCTTCCCCTCACTTCCTCTTGTATGTACTTTTGTATACCTCTGAGGGTCTCCTTCCATTTCCATGCATTTTCCCTTCTCTCTCCCTTTCCCTCCCACCTCTCATCCCTGTTTAATGTTAATCTTCTTCTCATGCTCTTCGACCCTACTCTGTTCTTAGCTACTCTCCTTATATCAAAGAAGACATTTGACATTTGTTTTTTAGGGATTGGCTGGCTTCACTTAGCATAATCTGCTCTAATGCCATCCATTTCCCTGTAAATTCTATGATTTTGTCATTTTTTAATGCAGAGTAATACTCCATTGTGTATAAATGCCACATTTTTTTTATCCATTCATCCATTGAAGGGCATCTAGGTTGGTTCCACAGTCTAGCTATTGTGAATTGTGCTGCTATGAACATCGATGTAGCAGTGTCCCTGTAGCATGCTCTTTTTAGGTCTTTAGGGAATAGACCGAGAAGGGGAATAGCTGGGTCAAATGGTGGCTCCATTCCCAGCTTTCCAAGAAATCTCCATACTGCTTTCCAAATTGGCTGCACCAATTTGCAGTCCCACCAGCAATGTACAAGTGTACCCTTTTCCCCACATCCTCGCCAGCACTTGTTGTTGTTTGACTTCATAATGGCTGCCAATCTAACTGGAGTGAGATGGTATCTTAGGGTGGTTTTGATTTGCATTTCTCTGACTGCTAGAGATGGTGAGCATTTTTTCATGTACTTGTTGATTGACTGTATGTCCTCCTCTGAGAAGTGTCTGTTCAGGTCCTTGGCCCATTTGTTGATTGGGTTGTTTGTTCTCTTATTGTCTAATTTTTTGAGCTCTTTGTATACTCTGGATATTAGGGCTCTATCTGAAGTGTGAGGAGTAAAGATTTGTTCCCAGGATGTAGGCTCTCTATTTACCTCTCTTATTGTATCTTTTGCTGAGAAAAAACTTTTTAGTTTGAGTAAGTCCCATTTGTTGATTCTAGTTATTAACTTTTGTGCTATGGGTGTCCTATTGAGGAATTTGGAGCCCGACCCCACCGACTGTAGATCGTAGCCAACTTTTTCTTCTATCAGACGGCGCGTCTCTGATTTGATATCAAGCTCCTTGATCCATTTTGAATTCACTTTTGTGCATGGCGAGAGAAAGGGATTCAGTTTCATTTTGTTGCATATGGATTTCCAGTTTTCCCAGCACCATTTGTTGAAGATGCTATCCTTCCTCCAATGCATGCTTTTAGACCCTTTATCAAATATAAGATAGTTGTAGTTTTGTGGATTGGTTTCTGTGTCCTCTATTCTGTACCATTGGTCCACCCGCCTGTTTTGGTACCAGTACCATGCTGTTTTTGTTACTATTGCTCTGTAATATAGTTTGAAGTCTGGTATCGCTATACCGCCTGATTCACACTTCCTGCTTAGCATTGTTTTTGCTATTCTGGGTCTTTTATTTTTCCATATGAATTTCATGATTGCTTTCTCTATTTCTACAAGAAATGCCGTTGGGATTTTGATTGGCATTGCATTAAACCTATAGAGAACTTTTGGTAATATCGCCATTTTGATGATGTTAGTTCTGCCTATCCATGAACAGGGTATATTTTTCCATCTTCTAAGATCTTCTTCTATTTCTCTCTTTAGGGTTCTGTAGTTTTCATTGTATAAGTCTTTCACCTCTTTTGTTAGGTTGATTCCCAAGTATTTTATTTTTTTTGAAGATATTGTGAATGGAGTGGTTGTCCTCATTTCCATTTCAGAGGATTTGTCGCTGATATACAGGAATGCCTTTGATTTATGCGTGTTGATTTTATATCCTGCCACTTTGCTGAATTCATTTATTAGCTCTAATAGTTTCTTTGTAGACCCTTTTGGGTCTACAATAGTTTAATTTTGTGAAGTTCTGATATCTCTCATAGATTATGTGTTAATGTCTATAGTGTCTATAATCTTGTTAATGTCTATAATCTTCTGTGTTATAAGCTATCATAAGTATCTCATTTAGAATCTTTGAATCTCAGTGTTAGAGAAGGATATACTAAATATCTTCTAGTCCAACAATCAAAGAAATAAACTTTCACTTTTAAAATAGTTTGAGATTTTTTCTGTTCCCCATACCCACTTTCCCCATTAGTCATGTCTTACATTAGAATAGTACATGTTTTAATCAGCTTTTTCATCCCTGTGACCGAAAGATCCTACAAGAACAATGTGGAGGAGGAAAAGTTTGTGTTGGCTCATGGTTTCAGAGATCTCAGTCCATAGATGGCCCAGTCCATAGCTTTGGGCCTAAGGTGAAGCAGAAATCACAGCAGAAGGGCATGGTGAAAAAAAAAATCTCAGGATACAGCAAACAGGAAACAGAGAGAGCTACTCTCACCAGGGACAAAATGTAAACCCCAAAATTACACTCCTAGTGACTCACTTCCTCTAGCCACACCCTACCTTGCCTATGTTACCACAAGTTAATCTATATTAGTGGCTTAATCCACTAATTACTTTACAACTCTCATACTTTAATCATTTCACCTCTGAAAATCCTCATATTGTCTCACATATGAGCTTTGGGGAACACCTCATATCTAATTCATAACAGGACCTTTATTGTAGTTGATGAGCAAGGAATATGTCATTATTGATTCCATAGCTTATTTAAATTTCCTCAGTTTTTACCCAATGATCTTTTACTGTTTCATTATTCCATCCAGGATATACATCACATTTAGTTGTTATACCTCTTTGGGTTCTTCTTTACTGTCATAGTTTCTCAGACTTCTCTTGTTTTTGATGATCTGGAGAGTTTTGAGGATTGATGAACATGTACCATGTAGACTATTGTCTGGTGGAATTTCCGTGTTTTTTTTTTTTTTTTTTTTTTGGTGTGTGTGTGTAGTTATATCAGGTTTATGGATTTGGAAAGGGCAATCACAGAGGTAGCAGTCTCATCAGACTAAATCAGAGGAGCATGCTATCGGCATGACTTATCATTATTGATACTAGCATTGATCTCCTAAGGTAGTGTTTGTCAGGTTTCCTCACTGAAAGTTACTCTCATCACCTATTTCCACACCTATTTTTTGAAAGAAAGTCACTATGCATAGCTCATAACCAAAAGTGGAAAGATCGAAATGCTTCACCTCCTTGAAGGCGGAATATCTACATAAATTATTTGGAATTCTTCTGCACAGATTTTTCTATCCCATGATAATTATTTACTTATTCACTAATCTGTTTTATAACAGCATGGACTCATTGATATTTATTTAATACTTTGGGTAATAATTAAATACTGCTTCATTTTGCTGCTTAAATTGAACTATTTTGGGGCTGGGGCTGTAACTCAGTGGCAGAGCGATTGCCTAGCACATGTGAGGCACTGGGTTTGATCCTCAGTATGACATTAAAAATAAACAAATAAAATAAAGGCATGCTGTCCATCTACAACTATAAAATTTTTCTTTTTTAAATTGTATTATCTTTGGCCATGAAGAATTCCTTCAATTAGCTACTGTGTTTCTTTGACATACTACATCACTCTGTGTGTGTTTGTGAGAGAGACGGTGGGGGGGGGAGAGAAAAAGGGAGGGAGAGAGGGAGGAAGGAAGGAAGGAAGGAAGGAAGGAAGGAAGGAAGGAAGGAAGGAAGGAGAAACAGAGAGATTAGCACGTTAGTACTTTCTGGCACTGCAAAGTGTTACAAGTTCATCTTTTATATTTTCTACCCTAGACCTAGAATCAGAATGTATTAAAAACCAAGCTCTAGACACTAGGTGTGCTCATTACTAGTGGGGCATGTGCTTCTAGGCCCTCTCAGAAGACAGAGGAAATATATGCATGTATGCTAACCCATGAATAATATACACTTACCTATTTGTATATGTTGCCATCTATACATCTATATTAAGCTAAATAGAAATGAACACTGATGTCTCCGATTCTAATTTATTACTACATGGGTTATTCTAGACTCTTCTGTTTGCTTAATTGTGCTCCAATTGTGAAAAACCCAGCTTCACAAAAGGTTTTTCAATTTCATTTCCAATTATCCTGGCTAGAGATTTAGCCACTCTTTGTTCTTTACAAAGAACTAACTTATAGTTTCATAAATTCTTTTTCTATTGTTTTCCGGTTTTCAATTTCCTTGATTTCTACTTCATTTTTATTTCTTCTCATTTGCTTTTCTTCTTGCTTTAGGCTCATGTTGCTCTTCTTTCTTTCCTAAAAAAGAAGTTCAAATTATACATCATTCTTCTTTACTAAAATTTGTCTATAATGCTATAATTTTTCTTCTAAACACTACGTTGGTTGCATCGTACCAATTCTGATAGGTTGCATTTGCATTTACATTTAGTTCAAAATATTTTAAAATTTTATTGAGATTTCTTCTTAAACTCCTGTGTTATTTAGAAGTTGTTATTTTATTTTTATTGTTTTTGTTTTTTTGGTAGTGTTTCTAGGGAAAAATCCAGGGCCTCATGCATGACAGCCAAGTACTTCAACACTGAGCTACACCCTCTGCCCTAGAAGCATATTTTCAATCTTAAAATATTTTGATACTTTTGTTATAGATTTCTAATTTGATTCTATTGTGGCATAACAATTCACTTTGTGTGATTTCTATTCTTGTAAATATATTGTGCATTTTATAGCCCAAAATATGGTCTATCTTCATGAACGATTCATGTGAGTTTGAGAATATACTTTCTCCTATAATTGGATGAAATTTTCTATAAATATCAGTTAGATCAAGTTCATTAATTGTGGTTTTCAAGTCATTAATACTCTGATTTTCTGCCTATTTTGGATATCAATGACTGAAAGATGGGTGTTTAAATCTCCAGCTACAATAGTTTCTATTTCTCCTTTCAATTTTTATTGATTTCTACCTCATAGATTTGGATGCCTGATGTGAGGTACATGCACATGAAGGATTGTTACATCTTCTTGGAGAAATGATCCTTTTATCATTAGGCAATGTCTGTCTTTATTCCTGATACACTTTCTTGTTCTGAGATCATTTTGATGGAAATGAATAGAGCAAATCCAGATTTCCTTCTATTAGTGGGAGTATGATGAGTCTTTTTTTTTTTAATTCAGCACTTCACTTTTAACCTATTGAAGTCTTTATATTAAGGATACTTCCTATGGTCGCAAGTATTTCCTGTTGTTTGCAATTCTTTCTTTTTCCTTCTCTTTTCTCATTTACTCTGATGTTTTTTGGACATTTTATATGATCCTTTTCTTTCTCCTCTCTTAATGAGTCAAATATACTTATTTGTTTGGAATTATAGTGGTTGCCTGAACATTTAAAATATATATATATATATATATATTTTAAATAAGGAATTATCTTTTCTTTTTGTAGTTATGTATGGACAGCATGGCTTTATTTTATTTGTTTATTTTTATGTGGTGCTGAGGATCAGTGTTCACACACGTTAGGCAAGCGCTCTGCCACTGAGTTGCAGCCCCAGCCCCAATATACATTTTTAACACAAATATACCTTTAAATAACACTATATCATTTCACATGTTGGATAGTTACCTTATACTGCAATATTCTCAATCTTTCCTCCCATCCTTTCTGATACTGTCATTCATTTCTCTTATCTATATACTACAGTCACCCAATGCATTGTTATTATTACTTTAAACTGTTACTTTTTAGATCAATTAAAAATAAGAGAAACTGAAGATTTTAACTTTCCTTTTTTAATTCCCTCTCCAATATTTCTCATTGGCTCAAATCCAAGTTTTTGATTCATATTAGTTTTCTTTTACCTGAAAAAGATTATTTTTGCATTCTTACAGGACAGTTCTGTAGGTAATAAATTCTCTCTGTTTTTGTTTTTCTGTTAATGTCTTATTTCTGCTTTACTTGTGATGGATGAATTCAATGGATATAGAATTTCAATTTAGTGGAGGTTTTTTTGTTCAATACTTGAAATATTTCCCTTCACTCTGTTCTTGCTTACATAGCATCTGGTGAGAGGTCTGCTATAACTCTTCTTCTCCTTGCTCCTTTATAGATAAATCCCTCTATTCACTTTGCCTTCTTTAAAAATCTTCTCTGAGTATAAGAGGTCTATGTGTGGTTTTCTGGTATTTATTCAACTTTGTGTTTTCTGAACTTCCTAAATATGTGGCCTGGTGTCTGGTGTTAATTTTGGAACTTTCTCAGCTATTATCACTTCAAATATTTTTTCCTGTGTTGTTGTCTCTTACTTCTAATATTTAAATTAAATGTTACGTGTCTCACAGTTCTTGGACATTGTTTTGCATTTCATTCTTTTGCATCTTTGACTTTCCCTTTGGCAAGTTTCTACTGACCTCTCTTCAAGTTCATGCATCCTCCCCTTTGTGTGAGTGAGCAGGTGTCCTATACATACACCTCCAGGAACTAGGCCTCCTCGTTCATCTCACCCTTTTCCCCCTTCTTTTAGTATTTTTTTTTAGTTGTAGTTGGACACAATACCTTTATTTTTTATTTATTTTTATGTGGTGCTGAGGATGAGCCTGGGGGCTTGCATGTGCAAGGTGAGCACTCTGCAGCTGAGCCACAACCCCAACTCCTCCTTCTCATTCTTGAATGTCAGGAAGTTGTTTTTTCATATTAACCCAACATCTCCTCACTCCATCAGTTGGGTTTAACTCCATCTACCTGTTAGACTGCTCCTTTCTTCCTGAGAACCACTGTTTGACTGTGAAGACAATGGATGTGCTTTTCCTGAGTCCCCTCCCTTAGTCCTGCTTCTGTGACCTGTTTCTATGACTGCTCCCCACTTGAAATCCTTCACCCTCTTGTACATTAAGGCTACAGAATGAAGGTCTGCATTTACTATAATTGAACCCTCACTGTATGCTGCATGTTTGTGCAGGGACCCTGTTGGGGACACATTTTGTAAAAAAAAAAAAAAAAAAAAAAAAATTTGTTCTTTTTTTGAAGTTTGTTGCCTACCTAGAGAGAACATGTTACTTTCAAAGTTTAAATAACTTTGTAGAAGATACTCAGAAAAGAATAAGCCACTTTTGGGGTGCAGTGGAGTTTTATTTATATCTGCCTTCTGCAGTGTGGAGAGCACCCATATTACTTAAGCTAGGGTAAGTGCATTCCCCTAAGGATCCTTTTGACCCAGTACTAGATTTTTTTTGGAAATTTCCCTTTTGTTAATGTCTGCTTTGAACCTTTGCCCCTACTTTCCAGACATGTTTCCATGATGCTAGGCTGGTAGGCAGAAATTTGAGGGGTAGCAAGAACATAATTTCAAATTCTGATCAAGTTAAAAGAAAAAAAAAAGAACCCATTACTCCATTCCATAGATCAGAATATGATAATTAATGTTCATCGACTTCTGGGTATATACAGAGTTAGTTCAACTGTATATGAACTTCTCCCAAGAATGTGGCATAGTAGAAAAATAAGGACTCTGTACTGTAGTTACTAAAATATGTGTCAGGGCTGGGGATGCATCTCAGTTGTAGAGTGCTTGCCTAGCATGCACGGGGCTCTGGGTTTGAAAGAAAAAAAAAGTATCAAATTCTGCCACCAATACAGTATAGGGAAATGGATCTAACCTTAGGTGTTTAGTTTATCTATGCACTGTGGATAGAGACACCTTACTTCACAGGGTTGATATAAATTTAAAATAAAATAATACCTTCAAAACACCCAGCACAGTGCTTTGCACTTTGTAGACACCGTACCTGCCCTGATGTGAGCCCTGAAATAACTCATCACAAAACTAATGATGATTGGGTCCAGAGTAGTTCAACAGTGGTCCGTGAGGAACCCTGGGTGCCTTCAATTTCATATTTAGTATTCATGGAGTGAAACAGCAACATGTAAACTATCCATCTTTGGGACTAAATCAGAAACCTAAGCTTTCTCTTACCAGTTATGTGATGTTTGTTGACATAAATTGGAATCGCAAAGTTGATTGTTCTTGAATCACTGAAGAACCTCCCAACTAAAAAATGGCCAAAACCATGAGTTTAGGTGATACTGAGCACATTCCAGGTCTGGGGACCTATGAAAGGATATACGACAGGGAAAGTCCAGGAAGTATGTCAATAATGAGACAACTATTCAAATATTTGATATTGTTGAGTATCCCAAACAATGTGTAGACCAGATGGGTCCACGTCCCAGTTTTCCATGGAATGTCCTTGGACATTTGGTACTGTCCCTTTCAACCAAACATGTGGTGCTTGGTAAGGAAGGGGCAAAATCAATGTCCATGCACACATTACTGTGTCAAGTCAATTCAGTCCCAATTATCACATATTATTGAGCATCATCTCTTTTCTAAATGAGAATACTGTCCAGCTGCCTGGAGTGTCCTAAAAAACTTTCACAGAGCACTCATTTACATTTGGAAAGCATTTTATACCTCAGTTACAGCAACAAGGAATTCACACACATGCAGATATTTTGAGTCACGGCTAGCGGTTCCATTTCGGGATTAAAGATTAGAGTGATGTCTCTATTTTGTGGCTTTCCTATATGGCCAGATTTAAGATATTCGTTGTTAAAAAGCAATTTCGGTTTCCTTATTGACTTTCATCTGTTCTGTTGAGTACGTAATCGAAGTCATATGAATGTACATTGTTCCCCTTGGGGATCAATAAAGTAAGGTAGTAAAGGAAATATTTTTTGTTGCCAGTTATAAGGCAGCCCATAAACATTTTTTATATATCTGGAATTGGCTCACTTCTAAAAAAACTTTATTCACCTATCCCTTATTATCATAGTTTATTTTACATACCATTATAACTGTTTATGACTTTATCTCCGTTCTACAAAAAAAAAAAAAAAAAGAATGTCTTAAGCTCTAGGGCTATGTATGTATCCAAACTACTTGTACAATTATCATTATTACATTGATCATTGTAAATCCAACACAATATATGGAATGATGTTTGGATTGGTTTTATAGGCAATTTCTCATGCAGTATTGCATTGATCCTTAAAATAACTCTGGAGAAGTCTCTGCACTGTAATGATGAGAGTACTGAGACTCAACTGAGACTGACCGGTGGCCTCAAAGTTAGTGACTATTGGAGCTGGAGCAGGTAATAAATCCTTCTGGCTCTCAGAAGATAAAGGATACCTTTCCTTTATCTATTATCTAATACAGTGTTTCCCAGTCTTAGCACTCTTGACATTTAGTTCAGAAACAATGTGTCTCCCTCTCCCTCCCTCCTTCTCTCTCTCTCTCTCTCTCTCTCTCTCTGTGTGTGTGTGTGTGTGTGTGTGTCTGTGTGCGTGTGTCTGTGTGTGTGGCTACTCTGAACATTAAAGCATGTTCAGCAGCATCCTTAGCCTGCAGCCACTAGACACCAATAGCATCCTCCATCCCATTGTGATAACCAAAAATGTCTCTAGACATTATCAAAGGTCCCCTAGAGGGGCAATAACTATTCCACTGTAACTCAATGGTCTAAGAGCAGGCACAGTGTGGTAACTGCCCTGGGACAGAACAATGAGTGAAGAGATGAGGGTTTCCTAGTGAAGGCAGCATTTGATTTGGATCTTTACTATAAAAAGATTGACTTGACCAGGCAGAGTTTATTGCAGTGAGAATAAATACAAAATATTTGTTGAGCATGCATGATGTGTCAAATTTAACTCTAAGGGGGAGCGTATAATGAGCATTGTTAAATGTCTTCCTAAAATGAAAACCATCTTAAAGTCCATCTAGTGGAACATAGAGCTGTTTGGGGACAGTGAATCTCATGATATGCATTTAGCAGCTAGATTTATCCTATTATCTACTAAAGATTACTTAGGAAAGAATTGCCTCTCGTTTATTTTTGTAGCTTGCTAACCTATAAATCAGTCTCAATCATCATTTAATTGTACTGTACATGGAGACTGTGTTTTCTAGTAAGTTTCTGGCTCAGTGGGGATGTTCAAAACATATTGAGCTTGAGTCTCTTTGCATGAAAATGGAAGGGAAGAAAACCTTCCTTCAGCTCTCTACTTTTATCCAGGGCTTTTGGATCTACTGGGAAACACTCCATCAACATGACAACCAATTCTTTGGTTTAGTTTCATGGACACAGAACAACTGGGCTAAATCTTCTACTTCCCTCTTATTTTGAATTATTGGAAAATAAGAAAGATTCTGATATCTCTGAAATAATATGGTCTCTTTCCCTAAAATAAGCATTCAGGAAGTGCAAAGGATTGATATGTCCTTTTTTTTTTTCTTTTAGCTCTGGGCACAAATTTGGGAGTCAGAAAGACCTGGTTTAGGATCAGATAGGCCAAGTCACACTAATTCAATGCTTCAAGATAAATTGCTTAATATATGTGAAGCTTAATTTCATCATCTATAAAATGGGATAATAATAACTCCCACCTAAATTTCTTGGGGGAATTGAATAAGATATGCTATAAAATTTCAGTGTGGAGCTTGGTAGTCATTGGCATTATTCATTCTCTTATTTTTCTCAGCACTGTTGAGAACAGAATTTCTATATGAGAAAGACTCAGTTGCAACCAGAATCAGTAGACCTTTGAAGTTGTGTTGATAAAATCATTTAAGAAAGGAAACTTCACTTCTGTTAGGCTGAGTAAAGAATATGGGTCTGATGGAGCTCCTGGGGAGCTCCTGATTCTCTTTTTCCACCCCAATGTCACTAAAACCACACCATCAGCACTGTCCACATCATGTTTGTAGGAGAGCTTTCCTAGGTAGAAGAGGGAAGATAGCATGACTCTTCCAGCTTAATCACCATATATTTCGAATGTGTAATAACAAAAGAGTGTGTGTAAGAGAACAATGCCTAGAATCAGTACTGGTCAGAATTCAATCGGGAGAAAGGATGCACTAACCAGAACCCAGGATTCTGAAGTGCTGCATTTGGGCTTTCTGTATCAGAGTTACGTAGAGAACTTGACCAAAATGTGGATTTTCTCATCACATTCCAGGCCTACTGACTATAAAGGATCTGAGATTCTCATGTACGTACTGGTTTGGGAGCACGTGAATCAAAAGTCTGGATCTTCTGCTCTCTGTATGAGCTTTATTGCTATCATAGAAATGGATTACTTTTCTCTGGTAGCTTGAACCCATTTGGTATTTCAACCATACAACTAAATCTATGATAGATTTATAAGAAACCTGATGACTATAATTTGGCTTCTCATGTGGATCAGAAGTTTCCATTCTCGATGATTCATAGTCCTGTTTCTCCTTCTGACAGACTTAGTCCTTCCCCTCATCTTATTCTCCTTTGGGATCTAGAACTTCCTCTCACTCCAAATTCCTTCCAATAGTGAACTCATTTGTTCACTTTGGTTTGGAGGGTAAGCCATTGTGTGGTTGGAAACGCAGGTCAGCTCAGATGTCAGTACTGAATTCCAGACCCTGTATCTACACTGCCTTCTAATTCTTCCCTTTGGTGTTTCTATGGGAACCTCAAACTTTACATTTCAAAACAAAACTCTCTAAATCTTTCCACAAACTTATGTCTCCTTCTCTAATCCCTGCTTGATAAATGAAATTGTACTGACAACTTCCTCGAGTTGGAAACCTGAGAACAATCTTTGACTACTGCCTTCCCCACATAACAGGTCAGTCAGAAAGATCTTTTGCTACTTCCTTCCACGTACTTGTAAAGTAACTCACTTCTCTAGATGTCTGATCCATGGTTTCCATCACCACTACATCTTACCTGGTACCCAACTACCTGTTTAGTCTTGTTGCTTCCATTCGTTCCATTGTCCACATTGAAACAAGACCTCTTAGAACAGAAGTCTAATAATGTCACTTTCAACTCCCTTCGGGATAAAGTTCAAGCCCTTTCTGGAATGCAGAGTCCCTTAGGTATGTTCTGGAACTGCTGGAACTGTCAGTTATGTTACTTGACAGGGACCCTTCATATGTCCCACAGTGTCCATGCTGAGATCCTTGTCATTCTTCAAGTGGGCTATGCTCTCTTTTGCACATGCTATTCCCTCTGCCTGGGTCACCTTCCTCCTCCCTACTCTACGTGAGGATGGGGCATACACTTCCTTATTCATACCATGAAGTCTACCGCAGATGGGTAAACTCAGTTAATGGAGAAGATATTAAAACTGGCCTTTCCTTTATTCTGGTGTCCCATGACAATCTTTTTCTGTATGGCTTTGTTTTCCTGGCATAGGGGATTGAACCCAGGGGCCCTTTACCACTGAGTTACATCCCCAGTCCATTTCATTTCTTTAAATTTTGATACAGGTTCTCACTCAGTTGCTTTAGGGTCTCATCAAATTGCTAAGGCTGGCCTCAAACTTGTGGTCCTTTTACCCCAGCCTCCCGAGTTGCTGGCATTACAGGCATGGGCCACCCTGCCCACAGGACAGTCCATTATTAGTGGTAGAACTGTTATTCAGGGATTCCAGAGATCTTAGCCCTAAGATGTTAACAATTCCTTTTGTGACACTGACATGTTTCTTAGTTTTTCTGAGTCTCACCTTCCCCATCCTTGTTGTCCTAGTATAGAATACTGTGCAGATCCAGGGATCAAGGTCATAAGGATGATTTACTTAGTGAAAATATAATCTACAAACTTGATTGCCTCTCTCATTTAGTTTATTTCCCATTTCCTCACTTCCTTGACTGACTCTTATTCTTATTTAAGACCAAGTTTAGAAACCACAATTTCCAGGATAATTTTTCTAAACCTTCAAAGCTAGGGTAAGGGTTGTCCCTATGAGAACCCAGAACACTTTTCTTTAAAAAAAAATAGCAACTATATTGTCATTTTGGGAATACCTGTTCCTCCCTTACTTTAAATATTTCTTTGTCACTAAGGATGACACTTTGTCACTTCTGTCTGCTGGAGAATAGACATGAAAGGGAAGTATTCTATTTGGAAGATTTTTTTCTGAGAGTGGCAGTGCTTTGTCTATGTATTGCCCTTTGTTGAAGAGAGTTAGATATACGTGGTACCCCAACAAATTCATTTTCATGAACAAAGCTTTTGTTTTAATCCACTGATGTACAGTTCATTTTTTTCTGAACTAACTATGCCTCTGAAGAGTAAATTGACTTTCCCAAGATCAATCTTGTAGGGACTAGTTTTAGACAGGGCCCTGTTCTCCTAATTTCTAATGTAGACTTTAATAATTTGTGTACTACAATCTCTCTAAAACTAAGGTACATAGATAAATGCATGCATAATCAATGTGTAGTTTAAAAATTTGCAGTTAAGGTCATGTATGAATGTGGGTGCAATTACATGCACATTTTTTAATCAAAAAGATCAATTCTATTAAAATCTTCTGAAATAAAAACTGTTAAAATAGGGATTTCATTTTGCAACTATACTTCTGGACATGACATTTCAACTAAATTTATGCTTTATCGACTATCCTTTTTACAAGGTCAACACATCTGGTGGGTACTATGATGAAGTTGTGATCTTCTCAGGCCTGAGTGGTAGGTGGATGCCCCAGGAGGTAAAGGAGGCTGTTGTGCAGTCTGGGACCTTGAGATATTTCTGAGGTCCAGAGGGGCAGAGTTTTAGCTACCAGTGGGAAAGCAGGGAGAAGTGTAAAGAGACAAGGAGGGACTGGGGTTTAGTTCTTTGGTAGAGCACTTGTCTGGCCTGCACAGGGCCCTGGGTTCCACTCACAGCACAAATATAAAAAAATAAAAATAAAAATAAAAAAAGAAGAAGAAGAAGAAGAAGGTGAGAATAGGTTGGGGGCAAGGCAAAGGAGATCTCAGAATAGGCTGAGGGCCAGTATATAGGCCTAGGAGGAAGGTATGCAAATCCTGCTCACTCCTGCTGGCAGCCCTGCACAGGAACCTCATGGACTGTCAGGAGGGAGAAGAAAGAGTTGATGAGGCCCTCTTCATCTCATTCCTCAGCTCTTCAACCTTAACACTTTCATTGTAATTTTTCTATGTATTGGGGTTTCTCTTTGTCTGAAGTTAAATATAATTTGAATTGCACATAGATTTTTTTTCATCATTTCAAACTCTGTTAATCTAGTTTATCAAAATAAAGAATATTGTTGAGTCACATGGCTTAAGAATAGAATTAATTTTAGGTAGTACTTATCATTATGTCATTTATAAGAATGTATGCTGAATGTGACTATGAAATTTAATTCAAGAAATGAAGTTGACAAATCGGGAGTGGTGGAGCACACCTGTAATCCCAGAGGCTTGGGAGGCTGAGGCAGGAGGATTGTGAATTTAAAGCCAGCCTCAGCAAAGAGGAGATGCTAAGCAACTCAGTGAGACCCCATCTCAAAATATAAAATAGGGCTGGGGATGTGGCTCAGTGGTCGAGTGCCCCTGAGTTCAGTCCCCTGTTACCACCCCTTAAAACAAACAAACAAACAAAAAACAAAGAAAAGAAAAAAAATGAAGCTGAGTGTGTGTTTATTTACCTTCCTAATGTGAAATTCTCTCACCTTGCAACTAAAAGACTTCACAGACACTGAAGTTCCATGGAGATGAGAATGACCCTGATGGCCATTCAAGTTCCACCCCCTTTCTGGGTTTGGGTGTGTGTATGTTTATGATTTGTTCCCTCTGAACTTTCCAATTGAATTTCCTGTGAATTGAATCTCTCAGCCCTGAATATCAAGTTCTACTGCCCTTATTTCCAGAAACGGTTTGCAATGCAAATCATTAGATTGGTAACACACAGTGCCATAACCATGGTAACCAAATGAAGACAAGTTTGCTTTTCTTCCTCCGTGAAGTGCATTCTAGTCCTGCATTCAGAACTGAGCCACCACCAAAAGGTTGAAGGGCATTAAAGGAATAGAAGAGGTTTCATAGAAATAAAAACACAACCTGAACCATTGCATTTATTCCTCACAAGCTCTTTTTCTGAGTCCAGGACTTGTTACTAATAACTCCTGTCATTCCTAATGACCTTTGTCCTGCTTTTATTCCCCTCCACCCACCTCTTGTAAAGGGGAAGGTGGAGAGAATCGCCATGTATCTTTACCTTTAACTTGACCATGGCTTTTTGAAAGTAGATTGTCTGGGCTCTCTATGATGACTTTGAAATAGGAGCAGATAGAAACTTGGGTCCCTGTTTTGTGGTCACCAGGACATTTTAGTCTTAGCACCAGTGGGACAGGAACCAGGCGTGCGCCAAGACCTTCCCAGACGCTTTTAGAAGCAACTGCAGCAAGTTACAAGGGCCACTTCTCTGCTGAGACTCCTTTATTCTGGTACAGTAACTCTTACAATGTGTTTTCTCCAGCCAGTGGGGGAGGGGGCATTAGCTCTCCATTCTCATTTTCTCTCAGTTGGAATGAAAGGGCAGCTATGGATTCTTGAGAAACTTCTTTCCCTCCAGCTGTGTGACTGGGTGGCTCCCAGGAAGAAAAGCTATTAGCAGTAAGGTGAAGTGTTCTAACTGTCATGGATTCAGGCCTGGATGACTTCAGTACCCCCTTGACTGCCCGGGTGGCTGCCATTAGTATGGAAAGGTCTAAAACACAGGGGATGGGAATGCTCCAGGCTCAGAATTGTTAGGTTACGTCCCTTTGGTACTGAACATGGTTTTGAGCAATGTATCTATCTGAGGAGCGATGCAGAAATTGTATCTTGTCTTCCTTTTGAAACTTTTCTTTGCATTTTGGTCTTTTTTTTTTTTTTGGTCTTTTTCACTGATTATTTTTTCTATCCTTCCTGAGGGAGGTCTGATTCATTAAGATCATGCTAAAGGGGTGTGCTCTTTCATTTTTCGCTAATTAGTGAATTCACTAAAAATGAAGACTGAACACGATGTGAGGGAACTATGTGGGTTTTTTTGGTACAGGTGGCAGCTGCTATAGAAGTAAAAATGTTTCCTTTCAACAGAGTGAAGTTTGCTAGTTAAGAAACCAAAGCTCATCAGGGATAGAGTTACTAGATAAAGGACATTCCGTTAACATTCGAATTTTAGAAAACAACATTTTGTTTTGGTGTAAGTATGTCTCAAATAATGCATGGGCCATGCCTATGCTAATTTTTATAAATTTGACATTCAAATGTAACTGAGCACCTAATACTTTCATTTGCTAAACCAGGCAATCAGATTCTGGGGTGGTGGTGGGGGGGAAATAGAATATGTTTGTAGGAAAAAGAAACGGTATTATGAACTTTTTAGTGTAATTTTCCACTGAAAAAAAATTTACCTAGTTGTCGTTATCTTATTACACCACACAGGGAAATGATTTATAACTGGAGGTCAAACCTTAAAAGAAGAAAGCAGTTATCAGAATAATCATAAAAAGTCCAAACGGCCCTATAATGTTAACACGGGAAAGTTTTCTTTTTAGCAGTTTCCTAACTTGATATTAAAGATGATTATGATCATGATTATATGTAGGAGTTAAAACTATTTGCTAGTTAAGAAACTAGAGTGCTGTTGGAACAGCCTTTTTCAGAATTTCTCTACTTGTGTGTCCATGAAGTGTCCAGTGTGACCTCTTTGTCTCTGGGGTAGCCCCTTGCAGTGGGTCCTCTCTAGAGGGTGGCCAAAGGGAATGGGGTGTAGAGGTGCTCTGTATGTCCAAGAACCTGGAAAATGCTGACCAAAATACCAGATGTTGGTTCAGGCATATTGGGAATCTTACTGAATATCCACAGTCACAAGATGATCTCTGTATATTACAGAGGTAGCTCAAACAAGTTGATGAATCTTGAGAAAGAAGGAAATAATACAGAAAAAAACAAATGTTACTTTTGGGAATACAGAGTGCAAAAGAAAATATTTTAGTGTATACATTTTTCTTTACAGTCATGATAGAAGAGTTAAGAAGTATGAAGAAATTCTCTGATTCTCATTGTTGTGGTTTCTTTCTAATTTGGTGTAGAGATTCCCGTCTTGAGAGCGCCCATAGCCAAATAATCACATTCCAGGACAGTCCTGTCCATGGGCCAGTTAGTGTCTTTGTGGGTGTTGACTTTGGTTTCTGTGGGGGTGGTGAGTGGGAAGGGCTAGTTTAAAGAAAAGATTCATGAAAAAGGGAACTTAAGTACTTGACTCTGGTGCTCATCATTATTTTTAATCGGCAAATTGTTGGGGTTTGGTTCCTTGGGCTGAGAAACAAATAAATTGTATTATAGAAACAACCACTGAGAGAGAGAAGTTTTATCTAAACCAGAGGTGAAGGGGTGTGACTGCATTTCAAACTTACATCAGGCCTAAAAATGGATACCAGGATAACAACTGTGATAAACAATTTTTTTAATTATTTTATTTATTCTTTTTAGCATACATGACAGTAGAATATATTTTGGCATTTTATACATACATGGAGTATAACTTCCCATTCTTGTGGTTGTACATGATGTGGAGTTACACTGGTAGTGTATTCATATATGAACATAGGAAAATTATGTCCAATTCATACTACTGTCTGTCCTATTCCCATCTCCCCTCCCTCCCTTTCATTTCCCTTTGTCTAATTCAATCAACTTCTATCCACTCTCCCCTTGTGTGTTAGCATCCACATATCAGAAAAAACATTAAGCCTTTGGTTTTATGGGATTGGCTTATTTCACTTAGCATGATAGTCTCTAGTTCTGTCCATTTAATGCCATAATTTCATTCTTCTTTATGGCTGAGTAATATTGCATATACATATATCACATTTTCTTTATCTATTCATCTGTTGAAGGACACCTAGGTTGGCTCCATAGCTTATCTGTCATGAATCAGTTACTATAAACATTGATGTGGCTGCGTCACTATAGTATGCTGAGTTTTAAGTTCTTTGGGAATATGCCAAGGAGTAGGATAATTGGGTCAAAGGTGGTTCCACTCCAAGTTTTCTGAGAGATCTCCATACTGTTTTCCAGAGTGGTTGCCCCAGTTTGCAGTCCCACAAGCAATGTACGAGTGTACCTTTTCCCCTACATTCTTGCCAACATTTATTGTTACTTGTATTCTTGATAATTGACTAGAGTGAGATAAAATCTTAGTTTTGATTTGCATTTCTCTAATTTCTATTAATGTTGAACATTTTTTCATATATTTGTTGACCGATCATATTCCTTCTCCTATGAAATGTCTGTTCAGTTCCTTTGCTCATTGATTGATTATTTTTTTTTTTTTTTGGTTGTTGTTGTTCAGTTTTTTTAGTTCTTTATATTTCCTGGAGATTAATGTTCTATCTGAGATGTAGGTGGCAAAGATTTTCTCCCATTCCTTTGGGTCTCTCTTCACATTCTTGATTATTAAACAAATCTTTAATAAGAAGAAAATAACCATCATCCCAGTCTACCAAGAGAGGTTCCCAATTGACATTTTGAACAAATTCCTTTCCATTTTGAGAATATTATTTTATATATATAATTTTATAATGTGATTTTTTAAAAACTCTGTTGTATGTGTGTTTATTTCATTATAAATATTTTTTGGATGCCATTAAAGTTTATGATATTGAATATTTGAATACTTAGAATAATTCTGCATCCTCTAATAGATTTTTCTTTTTGTTGTTTTCTGTGAGCCAGGACAGTATGATTTTTGTCTTAATTCTTTTCCTGCTTTATTGAACTGACTTGATCATTCAGAGCAAGGTCGAATAGAAGTAGTGAGAACAGAGTATCGTTGCCTTATGTGCAGACCGAGGGGAAAAGGCTCAGTCTTGCACTATTAGGTATGATATTTACTTTCAGTTTGAGGAAGTTCACTTCTATTCCTAGTTAAGAGTTTTTAATCATGAATAGATATGAATTTTGTCAAATGCCTTTTCTGCATCTGACAAATGATCATATGCATTTTCTTTTTTATTCTGTTAGCGTGATGAATTATGTGAATTCTTTTTTTTTAAGTGCTTAATTCTTTGTTGGAAGATGAAACTTCAGGGCAGCAAGGGTGAAGGAAAACAAAACAAGGGAGAAAGTCACAGAGCGAATACCAGGAGTTGGTGTAGCGATCCTGGCCAAGCAAGGCGGGCACTGTGCGGAGATGTGCCACTTATTCAGTCATTCAGAACATCCCTTGGTTGGAATTTTGATATTAAGCCAATCCCATATTCCTGGGATAAGCACCACTTGGTCCTGCTGTATTAACCATTTAACCTGTTCCTATTACCTATTATCACTTTCTAATATTTTGTTGGAGAGTTTGCACTTGTGTTTATTAAAGATATTGGTCTATAATTTTGTTTTCTTATCAAGTACAAGGCCTGGACTTAATTTGCTCTCCCTCCCCAAGGTGGAAGGCATCTCTCCACACAGTGCTGCTTTCTGCAAGGTTTTCTTTTTGTTGTACTTTTTAAAAGCAGGCACTGTGGTCTCTCACCTGATCTCCTTAGTTCCGTGTAGTTGGTTTGATGGGTGCATAGTGGTTCAACTTGTGTCTATGGGAAGAGGACTGCCCAAGGACCTTGCTCAGTCTCCATCCTGTGGTGCCCTTCTATTTTCTTAGAACATCTTCACCAGGTTTGGTATGCTGTCCTCATACAGAGGAATCGAGGAGAGTTCAGAAGGAGTATGTGGAGCACTGGTGTAATCTCTTCCTTAAACATTTGGTAAAACTCACCAGCAAAGCAATCTGATCCAGGCTTTCTCTGTGAGAGGATTTTAATTACTAATTCAATTTCTCTAATAGATACAAAGCTATTAAATTTTTTCCATTTTTTCTTATCCTGGTTTTAATCAGTTGAATTTTCCAAGAAATTTTTCATTTCATCTATTTTGTTAAATGTATTAGCATACATTTTATGATAGTACATTTTACATTTTTAATGTTTGTAGAATCTGTTGTGATGCTTACATCTTTGGGCAGGGGCTTGATCAAAATTTTAAAAACTCTTTAAAGAACTACCAGTTGACTTTCAATTTTTTCTTTATTTTCTGTTTTCCATTTTGATGATCTTCGTGTTTGTCTTGTTATTTCCTTTTTTCTACTCTTAGATTTAAGTTATTTTCTTTCCCTGTATTCCTAAGATAAATAACTTAATAATATTCTAAATTTCTTTTTTTCCCAATATATGCAATTTAAACTATAAACGTTTATGTATTTGTGTTACATTTTTGGCTGCATTCTGCACATTTTGATTTTTAGTTCAATTGTTTAACAATTTTATTGTGGCAGTTTTTTTTTACCCCATTGGTTATTTAAAGTGATTTAATTTTGAAGTATCAAGGAATTTTCTAGGCACTTTACTGTTATGAGTTCTTAAATCATACTGTATTTTTTTTAAAATCAGGGTACCTGATATGTTTGATTTTGATCTTATTGTGTTTTATGGCCCAGAATATGATCTATCTTGGTGAGTGTCTCATGAGCACCTAAGAATTTTTATTTTGTTGGGTGGAGTATTGGGTGGAAAATTCCATGTTTGATAACAATGACTGTTAGGACAAGTTGGCTCATAGTACTGCTTAAAGCGTGTAAGTTGTTTCTGAATTTCTATTTATACTCCTAATTATTTTAAGGGAAGTATTAATTTCCAGCTCCAAATTGGATTTGTGTATTTCTTTAGTTTTGTAACGTTCATTTCATGTCATGGGACCTATTTTAATAGTTACATGTTCATTTAAAATTGAGTCTTCTTGTTGATTTGACCTTTAGTTATGATAACATTTCCCTTCTTACTCCATTCATTGTCTTGGTCTAGAATCCTGTTTATTTTCCTGGTATTAGTTTAACAATATCAACTTTTTTATGTTTAGTGTTTCAATGTTATATTATTTTTGTTACTTTATATTCAACATTTGTGTCTTTATATTTAAGGCACTTTATTGTAAGTAACTTATAGTTGGATCCTGCTTTTTATTTTCCCTAGTGTGGTCTGACAATTTCCACCATATATTTAGGTGTTTGTTCCATCTATATTTAATGAAATTGTTTTGTTAAAAATTTGCCATATTATTAGTTGCTTTCTAATTGTTCATCTCTCTCCCCAACCCTCCCCCACCCAAAACTGGTCCTTTCTATTTGCCTTATTTGAGAGGAGGGGGATGAATTAAATTTTTAAAATCTGTTTTATCATCTTAGTTTTTTTACTTAGTTTTGCTTTTTTAAAAATATTTTTTATGTTTTTTTTTAGTGGTTTCTCCAGGGCAGCACAGTCCAATAGAGCTTTCTTCCATGATGGAAATGTTCCAATAAGCCCTGCATATATGGTAGCCAACAGCTGTATGTGCCTATTGAGGCACTTGAAATATGGTTAGTGCAACTCGTATTGAATGTTTAATTTTATTTAACATTAATTAATTTAAATTAAATAGCCATATATGGGTAGTGGCTACTGTGTTGAACAGCACAACTCTAGAGTTTATAGTATGTATCTAATTAGATTCTATCTTTAAGACATACTATTTCACAATATAAAAAACAGTATAGTTTCCAATACTATTCTCTTACCTTTTGTGTTCCCATTTTCATAATTTTGTTGTACAGATGTGTAAATCTCACAGTACTGTGCAAATATTTAGCTTTACTTGATTAACCTTTGAAGAAAATTTAAATGTACTTTTATCTACTGATAGTATTACAAGTAGGTAGACACATGATAATACATTTTGTAATATGTATGTGGGTGTAATAGTCCTCTATATAATAGAAATAACCTTTAGGTTTCTTATCAGATAATTTTTAACCTTTCAAGTGTGACTCATTCCTTCTTGCTGAACCAATTTTCCAACTGACTTATTTCTTTTCAAATTGAAGATTTTCTTTAAGTGTTTTTTTTTTTTTTTTTTTTTTTGGTTTTTTGTTTTTTTTTTTTTTTTTTTTTTAGTACAGATGAATTTTTCAGATTTTCTTATGTCTTAAAATGTTTTATTTGGGGCTGGGTTGCGGCTCAGTGGTACAGCACTTGCCACTTGCCTAGCACATGTGAGGCACTGGGCTCAATCCTCAGAACCACACAAAAATAAATAAATAGTTAAAAAAAAGAATGCTTTCCCTTTAAGAAAATGTTTTATTTATCCTTCATTCTTGAAGATCAGTTTAAAGGGCTACAAAACCACAGATTCATATTGGGGTTTTTTTTGTTTGTTTGTTTCTCTGTCTTATCACAGAATGGTAATTTTGTCTTTTAGCTTCTTTTACTTCAAATAAGACATCATTCATGATTCTTACTGTTGTTCTTCTGCAATGTGTCATTTTTTCCTCTAGATGCTTTACATGTTTTTCTTTTCACCTGTAATTTTTAGTTTGATAACAATGTTTCTCAGTGTAGTGTTTCTGCTGACGATTTACTGGATTTGTAAGTTAATATCTGTCCTTGATTTTGAAAAATACCTGGCCATTATGTTTTGGAATATTTCTCTTTTCCTTCTGAGACACTGATTACTCTTGCCATAAGACACTTGTTATATACCCATAGAGCTCAAATGTTATGTTCCATTTTAAAAATCTTTCTTTTCCCTCTGTATTTGAATTTTGATGATTTATTCTTAATTTTTAAAATTACATTATTTATTTATTCTAATTTGTTATACACAATGGCAGAATGCAATTCATTTCATATTACACATATAGACCACAATTTTTCAAGTCACTGATTGTACACGAAGTATTTCCACACCATTCGTATCTTCATACATGTACTTAGGGTAATGATGTCTAACTCATTCCACCATCATTCCTACCCCCTTCCCCCCCCTTCCCCTCCCTCCCCTTTGTCCTATCTAAAGTTCCTCCGTTCCTCCCATCCTCCCTCTCCATTGCCATTATAAGTCAGTATCTTCATATCAAAGAAAACATTTGGCCTTTCATTTTTTGGGATTGACTTACTTCACTTAGCATTATATTCTCCATTGATATGGCTGTGTTCCTGTAGTATGCTGTTTTTAAGTCCTTTGGGTATAAACCAAAGAGTGGGACAGCTGGGTCAAATGGTGATTCCAAGTTTTCCAAGGAATCTCCATACTGCTTTCCAAATTGGCTGCACCAATTTGCAGTCCCACCAGCAATGTATGAGTGTGCCTTTTCCCCACATCCTCGCCAACACTTATTGTTGTTTGCATTCTTGATAGCTGCCATTCTGACTGGAGTGAGATGAAATCTTAGAGTAGTTTTGATTTGCATTTCTCTAATTGCTAGAGATGTCGAACATTTTTTCATGTTTGTTGATTGATTGCATATCCTCTTCTGAGAAGTGGCTGTTCAGTTCCTTGGCCCATTTATTGATTGGGTTATTTGGGTCTTTTGTGTGTGTGTGTGTGTGTGTGTGTGTGTGTGTGTGTGTGTGTGTTAAGGTTTTTGAGTTCTTTATATATCCTAGAGATAAGTGCTCTATCTGATGTGCTTATGGTTAAGATTTGCTCCCATTCTGTAGGTTCTCTATTCACCTCACTGATTGTTTCTTTTGCTGAGAAGAAGCTTTTTAGTTTGAATCCATCCCATTTATTGATTCTTGGTTTTAATTCTTGTGATATAGGTGTCTTATTAAGGAAATTGGGGCCTAATCTGGCATGATGGAGATTAGGGCCTACTTTTTCTTCCATTAGGCACAAGGTCTCTGGTTTAATTCCTAGGTCCTTGATCCACTTTGAGTTGAGTTTTGTGCATGGTGAGAGAGTTTTAATTTAATTTTGTTACATGTGGATTTCCATTCACATGTGGATTTTCCCAGCACCATTTGCTGAAGAGGCTATCTTTTCTCCAATGTATGTTTTTGGTGACTTTGTCTAATATAAGATAACTGTAGAATTTCTAAATTCCATTTTCAAGCTCACTTACTTTTTTCTCTGCATCCCAGTTTAATGCTATACCTATCATCCCATCATAAGAATTCTTCATTTCAGTTTCTTTCTTTTTTATTTATTTTTACCTCTAGCATTTAATGTGGGTCTTTGCATCACCGTTTTTCTTCTTTGAAATTATCTATAAACATCCCACCTTTTTTATTAAATTTTTTACCGTATTTATTATAGTTATTTTATAGTCTCTGTCTGATAAGTCCACCATTGGGCTATCTCTGAATCTGGTAGTATTGATTGTTTACTCTCTTAATGATGTGTATCATTTTCTTCTTTTTTGTGTGTGTCTTGAAATTTTTTTATTAAATTATAAATGTTGTATGTAAAACCAAAAAAAAAAAAAGGAGTAGAAAGTAAATACTTTTTTATATTCTTAAAAGGGATTATCCCTTCTCTCATCCAGCCACTTACACAGAGTATGGAGTCAGTTTAGTCAATAGTCCTGTTATGTTTTGGATTTATTGTTATTTTCAGTTAGTTTTGCCTCACCATGGCCTTCAGATGATTGAAGGGAGGTCAGAATCCTCCCTTTAGCATAGATGGGAATCCTAGTGCTTATTGGGTTTGTCTCAAGTTCCGCCTCTAGTCTTAAGCAGACTTCATACATTGGCACCTCAGGGGTATTTCTCTTAGCTCTTCTCATGGCCAGGGAGCTGGTGCCTGTTACTCAGAGTGACTTCTGAAAAGCTGGGGGCATTTTCTCCTGGTTGTCCTGCACCACCAAGAGATGCCAGCAGCCTCTGTTTACCAGAGTCTACAGGGGACTCTGGCTCTGCTCTCCTGCCCCTCCCCCAGTCACAGCCTGCTACTGCTTCCTATTTATTGTAGTGCCTAGATGATTTCTTTGAGGGTGTGTTCTCCCCAAAGAATTCAGCAGGCCTGCAGTCTTGAGAGGAGATTGTCTCTTATCTGGTTCCTAGCCTTCTTCTGAGCCAGCTCTCTTATTGACAGTATCCCAGGGAGGGGTAATAATGTACATCTTTTGAGCATGAAGTAGATGCATGCTTAGGTTTATTTATCAAAAGGGTTAATGACGCTTATTAAATACAACATATTTGTATTCACTCCTTTTATTTTTCTACGTACTCCATCAAATTCTGGAAGTTTCATATTAAAATCTTTCATTATGATTAAAATTCCCAGTTTCTACTCTATTTCCATCATTTTCTTTTGTTTTATGCATTCAGAAATTATGCAGTATGAACGAAAGTTCATTACCTATCATTTAGAATGTGGCTACAGTCATGGGCTGGATGATGATGCTCATTTGGATTGCATCTACACCCGTGGTCCAGAAGATCATTTCATCTACAAATGCTATAGCTGTCTTAGTTTGTTTAAGTGCACTCTTATGTTCTCATAGAAACAAAGTCACCTGATGAGGCATTTCTTGGAGTGCATCCCTGTCACCGAGCCTCACCTGAGTGTATTCTTATAATATGATAAATGTATTAGTCATTCTTAATACTTTTTATCTAGAATTCCATTTTGTTTTAAATTAATATTGTTTTTTAAAAGCTGCGATTTTTCTGAAGATACAGTTTTCTTCATTTTCACCTTTCCTCTTTTTGTTTTTAAATAAAGATATCTCTTATAAATGCTAGCAGCAGTATACTGTAAAAAAAATCCCAATAGATATTGTTTATCACCTAATATGTAAATTTAATTCATTTATATTTATTATTATTATAGACATATAAGGACTTATTGTTACTATCTTACTTTTTATTATGATACAATGTTGGAGATTCAATGTTAGAGATATAATGTCGAATATTTCCACTAGGAATCTTAACAATAATAAAGAAGACAAGTAGATAATGTGTCACGTAATTGAAAAATTAGGCAAAATAAGCAAACTCTTAGGAAAATACACCTTGCCAAAATTGGTACAAATAAAAAGAAAATCTAGATAGTATTATAATTAAAAAATGAGTCCATAATTACAAATTTTCCACAAAGGAAAAGTCAGGTACAGACTACCTCACTAATCAACACTTTCAAACATATAAGAAATAAATCCTACAATCTAAAATTCATCCAGAGAGTAGAAATGAGGAAACATTTTACAAAACAATTTATGAAGCTAAAATGTTTTGCTACTAAAATTTGACAAGAACATTATAATAAAGAAAAATACTGGGGCTGGGGATGTGGCTCAAGCGGTAGCGTGCTTGCCTGGCATGCGTGCGGCCCGGGTTCAATCCTCAGCACCACATACAAACAAAAATGTTGTGTCTGCCAAATACTAAAAAATAAATATTAAAATTCTCTCTCTCTCTCAATCTCTCTCATTCTCTCTAAAAATAAAAAGAAAGAAAGAAAGAAAAATACTGGCCAATCTCATTTATTAACAAGGAATTAAAAAAAAAAAAAAAAGCCCTAAGCAAAATATTAGCAAATTGAGTTCAGTGGAGATATAAAAATGATAGTACAACATGACCCAGTTAACTTTATTTTAGGATTGCAAGATTGGTATAACATTAAAAAATAAGTAAATATAATGTACTACGTTTACAGAATAAAATAGAAGTAGCTCATGATAATCTTGGTGGGAAAAAAATTGATACGAATCAACCCATTATTAGAATTTCTAAAAAAAATAAAACAGCAAACTGGAATAAAATACTTAATGTAGGATTAAAGAATGCTGTAAAATTATATGACTAGGGCTGTGGTTATGGTTCAGTGGTAGAGTGCATTGCCTAGCACATGTGAGGCACTGGGTTTGATCCTCAGCAACATGTAAAAATAAATAAATAAATAAAATAAAGATATTGTGTCCATATACTTTTAAAAAAATCTACAAGAAAAACATCTGAAAAATATAAAATATGAAATCTTCCCTCTATGCTTGGGAGAGAAATAAGGATATCTAAACTGGTTGATAGTTTGTGCATGTAAACCACATCTCCCCATTTTTTCCAAATACAGTGTTCATTCTATAACCTAAATACCTCAAAATCACATCCTATGCTGCCCAGTGCTGGACACCTACCTGTCTAATGATCACACCTGGTCTGTGACTTTATACAGATCCAGAGCTCCACTGACTAACATGTCACCAATAATTTTTAAACTTATGTTTCTGAGTCATCTCCCAAACCCTCAGTTGATATCCTGTATGTCCCTATTTCCCTGGTCTATTCTTCTTGCCCTTCATAATCTCTTGCAATGGTAGGGACAAGCAGTTTTGAATTTGCTGTTAGAGATTGAGGAGCAAAACATTATCAGGAATGTTGGGAATGGGGAGATAAGCTACTGGTTGGAAGAAGCTGCTGATGACCATTTTTGAAGTGATTGGTCATGCAAAGGTATTTCAAGCAAGGAATGAGATGTAGCTAGAACTAAAACTGACCACTATGGCTCCTTCTCCTTTGCTCTTAACAAGATCCTATGGTTGAGTTGGTGGCTTCTAGTCATGAATCTGGGATGCTATGAAGTAGGCTCACATTTAAGACTCTTTCAATGAAATGGATAATTGCAATTTTTAGAACAGAATCTCAATGTAGGAAAGCAACCTAGGGTGATTCACATCCATGTGCCTTAATTCAGGAATATCTTCAGCAATACATAGTAGCCAACATTTGAGTATATGGATTTTATCTGCGATAAACTTTGTCTTCTCTATTTAATCAATAAGGTAAAAAGTTGTACTATCATCATTTTCTCTTGATTATAAGGAATAAGATCTCCTACCCTTTCCATATTCCCTGAGATTTTTAGGGTTATGATCAGGGTGAGAAAGGAAGGATGGTGACATATTTGATGACAGAGGAGTAAAGAGTACTTCTAGAATTTGTCTCTGAAATAATTCAAGTAGAAAAGAGGATTTAGACAGAGCTCTTTAATCTCTTCTTGCCCCCAGCTCTTTCTTTGTTTTTCAGACCAAGTACTTTCTCATTTATGTAATTCAGAGTTTTAGCATCATAATGGTCTCTATGGGACTGAGATATGATGCAGGTTTTTTTGTGGGACAACATATTTTTTTAAACTTGAAAGGTATTCACTTAATGATCTCAAAGTGAATTGTTTGACTATTCTCTTCATGCATATTTTTGTCTTATATACATAAACTTTACTTTTAGAGCAGTTTTGGGTTCACAATAAAATCTGCTAGAAGGTAGAGAACATTCCCTTACCCTACATCTGTATAACTTTCCCTATTATCAATATACCCCACCAGAGAGGTACAATTGTTATCATTTGTGAGCCTGATTGACACATCATTATCACCCAAAGTCCATGATTTACTTTAGAACTCACTCTGGTGTGATACATTCTGTGGGTTTGAACAACTGCATGATGTTGTGTATTTATTATTATTGAATACACAGAGCAGTTTCACTGCCCTAAAAGCCCTCTGTGCTGACCCTATTCATCTCTTTTTCTCCCCTTATCCCTGGCAACTATTAATATTTTATTACTTCCTAGTTTAGCTTTTTTCCAGAATGTTATGTAAGTATAATATTAATAATAATACAGTATGTAGCATTTTCAGATTGGCTTCTTTCATTTAATAATATGCATTTAAGGCTTCTCTATGTCTTTTCATGGCTTGATAGCTTATATCTTTTTAGCACTGGATAATTCTCTGTTTTCTGGATATACCATAGTTTTTTTTTTTATCCATTTACCTACCAAAGGCCATCTTGGTTGCTTCTAAATTTGGGCAATTATTAATAAAGCTACTGTAAGCATCTAGTTGCAAGTTTTTGTATGGAGATAGTTTTCAAATCTCTAAATAAGTAACAAGAAGCACAACTGCTAGCTGTCATGGCAAGAGTGTATTTAGGGTGGCAAGAAACCACCAACTCATCTTCCAAAGTGGCTGCACTGGTTTGCATTCCCACCAGCAGTGAATGGGAGTTCCTGTTGCTCCACAACTTTGCCAGCATTTGGTGTTATCACTGTTCTGAACTTTGGCCACTTTAATAAGTATATAGTAGTATCTTGACACTTGAATTTCTCTGGAGTATCTTTTTCAAATGCTTACTTTCCATCTATATATCCTTTCTGCTGGGGTGTCACCTAAGGTCTTCCACCATTTTTTTTTTAAGTTTTAAGAGTTCTAAGGATATTTTGGATAACATGGATAACATTCATTTTTTAATTTTTTTTTTTTTGTACTCAGGGGAGTACTCTGGACCATATCTCCAGAACTTTTTATTTTTTATTTTGAGACAAGGTCTTGCTAAGTTATTATGAGCCTCAATAAGTTGTTAAGGCTAGCCTCAAACTTGCAATTCTCCTTCCTCAGCCTCATGAGTCATAGGGATTGCAGGCACATAACCACCACACCTGGCTGGATAAGAGTCTTTTACTAGATAAGTCTTTTGCAAATATTTTCTCCCAATATGTAGCACTTCTTTTTTCATTCTCTTGACAGTATCTTTCATGGGACAGAATTTTTTTATTTTATCAAATTCAAACTTATCATTTCTCTCTTTCTTGGGTTATGCCTTTGGTATCATATCTAAAAATTCATCACCAAATCTAGATTATCCAGGTTTTCTTCTGTTATTTTCTGGAAATATTATATTTCCATATTTCACTTTTAGGTCTGTGATTCACATTGAATTAATTTTTATGAAGGGGATAAGACCTGTGTCTAGATTTTTCTTTTTTGAATGTGGATATCCAATTCTTCTAGCAGCATTAGGTTAAAAGACTACCTTTCCTCCCTGGTGTTGCCCTTGCTCCTTTGCTGTCTATAACTATATCTCTTTCTGTGTCTCTCTATTTTTATTCTATTGATACATTTTTGCTTCCAGTATAGTGTTGAGAAAGAATGTAAAAGGAGATATTTTTGCCTTGTTCTTGGTCATAGTGAGACAGATTCAAGTCTCTCACCCACAAAATATGATGTTACCTGGAAGGTTTTTGTAGATATTGCTTTTCAAGTTAAAGACTCATAGTTGACCAGTCATTTTTTAAAAGATAGTAAGAAAGGTACACTGAAGGAATAGAACCCAAATAAAGGAAGAGTTTAAGAGAAATAATCACCAGATAAAATGATTTGTGATTTTATTAGGTAACATTAAAGTAGACATCTGTCCAAAGCCACTTATCAGCAACCTTTTGACGAAATGAATGCTGTAATTATTTACATGTATTTCAGTTTCCTTATCTGGAAAGTTCAACTACCCATTACCCCATTTTCAAGGACCCGGACCACAATTTTCCCTTCTAAGAAGACTATTCTTACCTTTTAAAATTAAAATTTCCCCTTTAATATTTAAGAACCATTGTTTATACTTCTGTCAAAAGGCAAATTATACTTCATCCCATAGAATAGTTAACAATTACCATTTTGGGGGCTGGGGCTGTAGCTCAGTGGTAGAGTGCTTGCCTAGCTTGTGTGAGGCACTGAGTTTGAGCCTCAGCACCATATAAAAATAAATAAATAAAATAAAGGTGTAGTGTCTATCTATAGCTAAAAATATTCTTTAAAAAGTGCCATTTTTCATAATCAACTCTAAGCTCCTCAAAGATTCCTGTACACAGCACTCAGATATTTAATTGAATTAAATTGGAAGATATCATTATTCAATTCATTTAATTTTTAGTAGGTTATTTATACAATGTACTTTATGAGCAACTTCTAGTGCATGATCCTGTGCCTGACATGACAGAAACTACACAGATGAGTAAATCACAGTTCCCACCTGCTGAGAACATACAGTCCAAGGTTAGAAGCATTCATTCATTCATTAAACCATCTATTGCTCATCACCTGCTATTACCCTTGTCCTAGACTGAACACCATGGATACAAAAGGTCATGGTCCATGCCTTCAAGGAGTTCCATTAGTTGGTAAGAAAGGCAAGTTTAATAAGTCATTCTAAATGTGAAGACTGTTATAATAAAGGTTTACATAGGTCACTATGGGTGCCAGAAGAAGACTGCGGTACAGAGAGATGAAGAGACTAGGAGACTAGGTCCCATAGAAGAAGTTTCATTTGAGTTCCATGAAACTGTATCCAGGATAGAGAAGGAGCGTGCTTCTAGAGGGATCTGTATCCAGTGCTATCAGAGAGGAGGATGCATTTGTGAGTTAGTAGCTGTCTGCATTCAGAATAAGGTGAATGTGAAGAACTTAAGTTGTAGTGATGTTGGAATAGAAGATGAGCACTACTTCACAGATGTTCCCTCATCCAGCCACTCTTCCTTGCCAGCATGAGGCAAAGAAAATGTTGAAAAGGGAAGAGTAAAAATGATGAGGACAAAGAAGAGAATCATCAAGAAAGAAAAATCAGTTTAAAGTTGGACAAGATCAAGGACTGGATCCAGGCTAGCTGTGGAGAAGCAGTGGGTCCAACTTCACCAACTTTGAAGTTACTTCAAGTTTCCGGGAAGCTGTCTATATAGTTCTTCATTTAATAATCCTTTGCTTAATTTTACAAGCAAAAGATGAAAACTGCAAGTTCAGGAAGACTGACTTTGGGATCCAGCTTGGGCACAGCTGCCTTTTCTTTAAACTCAGCTTGCTCCCAAATGGCAGGAGTGAGTACCCTTCACATATTTCATGGTGGGAGGAAGCCACCCACAGAACAAGTCATCACAGACTGCTTGTTCCTCCCAGCAGAGTGTTGACAGAACACTCCATTCCCCAGGCTCTGCCTCTACTGCACTGAGTCACTTGGAAGTCCTGACAAGTGTTTGTGGGACTTCGCCACTTGGATAGGAAAGGGGAGCAGAAGGGCAATTCCTGGCTTCACTCTGTTGCTTCGTTTTTCAGTTTTCCAAACTTATAAGTAATAAAAACAATGCTTTCTTCTTCTCGTTTTTATAATTTTGAAGAATAAAACTTTAAAATATTTTAAAATGTGAGCTCCATTGATCAGATATTAAGCAGTCCATGTGGACTCTGGAAACAGAATAATGAACTTATGGAATCATCTTATTTCATCCAATTATCTCATATTATGCAAAAGGAAATAGCATTCGGAGAGAACTTGAAAGCACATGCCGGATGTCATATAGCCAATTGGTAACTCTTTGTTGATTAATGAAAATTAACTTACTTTTTTGTTTTGCGGGTGATCGATTCAGAACTTTCATCTGCTTGTTAGCTGTTAGGGAGCATATAAAAGGAGCTAAAAGACCGTGTTTATTCAGATAGTTGTTTTTCAAAAGGTTAAAGAGGCACTCACCAACTGATTCATCAGAAAATTTTGCTAGAGAATGGAAAAAGTATTGTATGCATGTGTGTGTGTGTGGGTGTGAGTGTGTATGTGTGTGTGTGTGTGTGTGTGTGTAGGTCTATAATCTCATCATTTTTTCTAATTCAGACCTACTGTCCATTACTCTTTGATGCTGTGAACTATTTCTGGCAAATTTGTAGTAGCTGCACTTCCTGATAAATTGTTTAACTACCAAATACCAAACTAACCTTAATTATGTCATAATCAGATTTTCTTTGCGGTTTCTCAGTTCCTTTTGGTATTCATGTAAAGACCCAGCCATTCAACAAACATACAAGAGTACCTTTTCCCTGTAGTTATATAATATGAGCTAAAATCTCTATCATGAAGAAATTCTTAGGGTGGTTAAATTGAAGTGTAAATAAAGATTTATAAATCAAAGTAAAATACCTTAATATTGAACCATGGAATTATCGAAGAACAATTAAAGTTATGCTCACTTGGAGAGAGCATGTGAATGGAGGGGATTGTGGATAGCTAAAGTTTGAGGTATAGAACATATAAAATTTAGAGGTCAGAAAGGGGAAAACCAGCCAGCGAGTTTGAGAAGAAAAAGCTTTGAGTGAGGTAGGAAGAAATTTTGGAGGGGAAGATGCTAAAACTCAAATTAATAGAGTATTTCCATTAAACAGAAGTGATCAATTATATCAAACGTTGCCAAAATTTCTAAAATGAAAGAAACTGAGAGTTGGCCACTAGTGTGCTGATTCAGGTGGGTTGTGGAGTGAAAGGCATGGTTGGCTCTGTAGATGGGAGCCTCTTACTATGATCCAAGTGTAACTACAAGTTCTGGTTCATATCAGTAGTAAAGGTAGTTTGCTTGAGATCTATTGTAAGGGGATCTCTCTTTTTTAATGATTTAATGTGAGATATGAAAGGAACAGAGAAATCAAAGAAGACTTGTAAGTTCTTGACCCAGCAACCATCTTGATGGTGATGCGATTCATTGAGATAGCCACACTGGAACAGAGGCAAGTGTGTTAGAAGGTAAACAGTAGGCAAGGAAACAACAAAGAATTCAGTGCAACATATTCAAGTTTGTCTAAATACATCCAAGTGAAAATATCAAGTAAGCCATAATCTGAATTTCTGAGGCTGGACCAGATTTGGAAATGTGAATTTGGTGGATTATTTGCACAGGTAATGCAATCTTCCAGAAAGACCATAGGAATGACATTCTAAAATTTTCAGTAAAATAAAAGACAATGTTCTGGATGGTGACAACTCCTTAGGATGATGCATATGCTTCTAGGGACAGAGAAAACAAAGTCTGAAAGCAGCAATGAAGAGCATAGAGGAAATTTATACCACCTCCAAGAATATGGCAAGATTATATGATAGGAAAAAAAGTGTCACAACTTGAGAGCAGCAAAGGAAGACATGTCCAGATTTCAATTAGAGAAAGGAGATGAAGGCACTGTCAATGAAGAGGTTAGAACAGAGGGGACTTGGTGGATGGCAATGAATGAATTCCAGAGGGCACAGGGGTTAGAAGAGTCCAGGAGGGATGGTAGATTGGCTCAATGAGATAATGTAACTGCCACGTGAGCATGACCCAAGAGAATGATGAATTACTCCTGGGGTCTCCAGTTTCCTTGGACTGTCAGCCTCTCAGTACTGAACTTTTAGTTTGTAGAAATGAGTAAGTAATGTTAAGGCTCATGATAATCATCTTTTTGAGAGCATGAGTTCTGGGGCTACCTTTATAAACTTCTAGGAGTGGCACCATAGCTGGAAAAGGGGCAGGTTTTACTGGAGCACGTAGACTTCTTTTAGATGCTGCTATTGGGGAAGACACTGGCTACAGAGGATGGAAGGGGTAAGGCAAGCTGGACAGTGTTGGGGACCTTAAAAAGGACTGAAGAGGGGCTGTGATGAGGAAGATCCATAGAGGAGACATGCAGGTTGTTGGGAGTCGCCCCGGCTCCAAAGACTAACTTCCCCATCCCCCAAGAAGAGCCGTCCAATGTTGAGCCCTGCTGGCTCACATGATCCTTACCCACCAATCAGACTAGCCCTGCTGGCTCACATGATCCTTACCCACCAATCAGAAAGAACCCCAGCCAACTGTCAAACTGTTCAACCATTAAACTGTTATAACTGTCAAACCACCCCCGGCTCTATAAATGTGCAGAGCTGTTCCTCAATAAACGGGCATTTTCTCCAAAGGCAAGCCTTGATCGTTCTTTCAGAGATACTGTTAGAGATCCCTTGTGGGCCCAAAATGTCTTGAGGTTGTTCTCCCCTTATGAGATTCTATTCCTGACCACAGAGATTATTCAGAAGCGGTGGCCAAGGCCAACACAACATCCTATGATTATAACCTTGAAATTAAGTACATAGTTGAAGGAAGTTCAAGACTGTTCAGAACCTCTAACTCTACCCTCAAGAAGATATGCAATTTCATGGTCACAGAAAACCTCTATTCTTATAGCCCCCAAATATCTCTTCATTACCCAAACTAAGCAATCTGGAGACAACACAGGTTATCCATAAACTAATAATGTCAAATCTATCTTCTATGAGAAAAACTCTGCATGGGTTGGTGAATCTTCTTTCCTTGGCAATTCTTGAACACGATAATGATACAAGGAAACAGAAAAGAGAAGGAAAAAGAAAGAAAACTGACAAATATGAGTATCGATTGTTTTATATACATTTTCCATTAATTTTTCCAAACAACCCTTTGAAGTGGTTATTTTATATCTACTACAGATATTAAGGAATAGATGAGCATAGATATTTGAAAATTCTCTTAAGATGTCAGAACGCAGCAGAGCTGAGATAAAAATTAAGAGTTATCTGATCTGAAAACTCTTGCTCTTTTATGGTTGGCACATGTAATATCTGATGAAAAACTCATTTGTTAAATGATGCAGGAATTTTCAGAGGTGAAATGATTAGATTATAGAGCTGTACCCTCACTATTGAATTAATCTATTTGATGGATTAATAATTTGGATGACTACTGGTGGTTGTAGGCAGGTGGAGCATGGCTAGAGGAAGTAGGTCACCTTATAGGATGTGTCCTAGGACTATATGTTGTCCCTGGATTCTCTCTCTTTCTTGGATTTCTGGCTGACCTCTGGCAAGCCCTTCCACCATGATGTTCTGCCTTACCTCAGACCAGAGCAATGCAGTTGGCCATCCATGGCCTGAGGCTCTGAAACTGTGAGCCCAAAATAACTTTTCCTCCTCAGTATTATTCTTGTCAGGTATTTTAGTCATAGTGACAAGAAACTGACTACCACACTGGCCAAGCTAACTGGATGTTCCTTTCCCATGTAACCAAGCAATTCACTAAACAGAGTATTTACCCTGGGCCAAATGTAGCACTGGAATCTATGGAGAAAACATAGAACACAGTCCCTGTTCTCTCAGTATATGAATGCCTTGTTTGGCAAGACAACCCGTCTGCATAGAGGTACAAAAAAGATGAACCCCAATGGACAAGAATGTAATGATTGTCACTGTTTAAATTTCAACATATCAAGTTCTATGATTTCATTGTGCACTGAAGACTCCATGGTATAAAGGAGCAGGTATGGATAAACTTGGTCTAGTTCAAGAAAACATGAGGCAGGGTCAATTTAACAAAGTTAATTGTCTTCTCGTGTTGATTATTTATAAAAAATTGAAAACTTGATAACATTTTGATGCATTTCATTTTCTTTGTTTTCAGTAATTAGTGTTTTTCTTTTATAAAATGAAGGTTTTTATGATTATATAATTTTGCATTTTTAAAAAATTAAAATGACAATATAAGCAATTTCCCCCCATTACTAGATACACACACCACACCACACACACACACACACACACACACACACACACACACAAGGATTGATGAAAGTATAGTAGTCAGAATAGAAGGAACAGAAGTACAGGGGAGAACCTGATCCAGGATGAGGGTGCCACTTTGGGCCAAGTCAGAGCTGGCAAGAATTGGGCTCCAAATGGTCCTGGGGACTGAGGGGTTAACTAGAGGAGTTGGCAGAGGTCATATGCCAGAATGCTGCCTGTCTATCCTCTGGGCAATTCAGGGTTGCCACCTGATCCAAAGGGCTGCTCTGGGGAGCCACGTGAGTGGATGCCAAAGGAAGGTCATTCAAGCATCAGAGAATCCATTTCCAGAAGCAGATTTGTTTACTAACTGGGAAGGCATCCATTGAAACAGAGGGAACAAAAGAGTTTTTCTTTACAAACCAGTCCCTGACCCTTGCCTTTAGCAAGGTTTCCCACTTTTCTTTGGCAGCCTTTATTCTGCTCTATAGCCAAGTACAACTGAGCTGGCAGAGAGCTTACCCTCTCTGGTTGTGCAAAGCTAGAGGCTGAGGTCAGACTTGCCATTGTAGAATAGGAGTTTTGGGACATGCAGATAAAGTAGAGCTTTCATTTAAAATTTTAACAAACTTTTATGTTATATATGTGGAAAAGCAATAGCTGGATTAAAAATTAACATTATGGTACTCTCACCTGCTTCTAGTCCCTTCTCTTTACAATGCAAAGTCTCTCCTACTAAATAGAAATTAAAATTTGTATAGTTCACTATCAGAGGCTCTTCCTAAATTTAACTTCCTAAAATTGACTAGCTAACTTGTTTATTGTCAGTGTCGATTGCAGCTGCCCACCTTTTGCCCTATGTTTTAGCTAACTGAAATTTTTTAGTTGTTGCTTATTTTGAATGTAAAATTAGCAGCCATCACAGTTATCATTATTTTTTCAGCAATTTACAAATATACAGTATTTATACTGTGTATTTATACTTCAACAATGTTTGCATTTGAATATATAAAGCACATAAAGAAACTGCTACTGCTAGTTGCATCTAGAATGTTCATCTATACTTAAAAGAGAATAGTCAGATGTTTATAAAAAATCAGAATGGTTTACCTTTCTTAAAATGATTAAAAATGATGGTTTACATGTATGTCATGTTAACAGTGATTGTGCACCAGTGTAGGGTGTGAGGAATGCTGAAGTGGTGTTGGGATCTTTGGCTATTTCTCTAAACCTGAAGAAAACACTAAAACAAATTCAAATATATGCCTGTAAAGAATTGAGCCAGAAAGTGTGAAGGCTAGTTGAGTCTGAGCCCTAGCCCTGTTTATTTTTCACATGTTAATTTAGTACCTCTTGTGTGCCAAAAATTCAGTCAAATACTAAATACACAAATGAGGAAGGGAATACCTCTTGTTCTCAAGGTGCTTATAGTCAGGGGAAATTGAACAGTTTATATAGCTGCTCTAAGCTCTGGTCTCCTGCTCTAAGTCTATGATAAGGAGGTTCATAAAAGTCAAATTAGATAATAGGAACCATTAATATTTCTTGTGCCAGGTGTATCATATATTCATTAGCTCTAATTGTCCCAACAACCTTAGGGTAGATAGTACAGTCTCGGACTATGACTGGAGTGCCTCTATTTGAATCCTAGTTGGCTGTATGGCTTTGGCTATGCAACTTAATCTCTCTGTTCTTCAATTTACTATAAACTGTGACAATTATGTAACTTCTTTCACTGAAGATTGTACCTTCTGTAATAGATTATAGAATTCAGCACAGAAGCTAGCACACAATAAATATGCCACTGAAGTTAACTATTATTAAAATTCAGTACAATGTACCCCAAAATAAGGGGGTGAGAGAGACTATGTAATTTATACAAAACCACACAATAATAAGTTGTAGAGATGACTCTCAGCCAAAATCAATCTGTTGCCAAAACCTTCATTTCCACCCATCATTTTGGGTCTCTAAAAATATTTTTAGAAATGTAACTGTTGGATAACTTTGAAGACTATTTATAGATGGCTCCTCAAGTCCAATTTCTTTACTCTCCATCCACATCCCAGACCACCAAATTGAATCCTTTACGTGTGGATGTGGCGTGGTGACTGGCAAGGCCAAGTTGGTCCCTGTTCCCCAGCTGTTGGTTCATGGAGAGGAAACCATTCCACCAACTTGAGATCAGGAGTTTGGCTCCCATGGCTGAGCCAGGCTCCCATGTGACTGTGGAGCTGGACCACTCACTGGACCACAAGCATCCTGACCTACTCCCTTGCACTGAGCAGACCTAAAAGTTATTCACTGCATCTGATTTGCTTGTGTGATTTAAGTTAGTTTGCAGAAATACCCTCTTATGATGGCGGAGAGGCCGCGAGGACCTGACAGACCACAAGATGGCCAGGAAAAGAGCAAGAGACGGATCCTGAGGTACACCAAGAGGGCATGGGCTCCTCTAGATGAGCAGCTGTTTCCTGGCTCTGAGGAGGAAAGTCAGACGGTCACCATCCCCCTGCTAGGTGAGAAGGGCACTCAGGGCTATTCTTAAAAGGCCCTTCTGGGGGTGGCAAAGGATCAGGGCTTTGGGTTGGAACAAGGGCTTGGCTTTGAGGAAACCAGTGTTTCTGACTTAATGCCAGATCATTCTATAAAATGGACACTCTGGTTTTCCACAAAGATTCAAACCACAGAGACTGAACAGAAGTTGACCAACTAAGGAATGAACTCTACTTCCTTTCCATTCCAGCACCCCCTCATCCCAAGTCTCAGAGACTTGAGAGCTAAATGGGATCCAAGTTTGTTTCAGGACATCATTTTATTGAAAGGTTCTTGGGGTCTGGCATGAGACATTAACAATAATGTTAATAATTTGAAGAGTGATAAATAGAAAATACTTCTCCCTCCCCTTCCCGAGATGTAACTGTAGGATGGTTGTTTTTTTTTTTCTTTTCCCATTAGCTAATTTATTCTGTCCTTAATATTACCTTGATTGAAGAACAAACACACCTCTAAGGCCACTGGCTTTTGGTTTGGCTGACACCTTGTGAGGAGGATAATTCAGGTGCCCCAGTGTTAGGAGAAAATCAAGGGAGATCAGCCCAGGGTAGATAATAGCCAACGAGAACAGAAACAAATATTTAATAAGAAATGTTGCCTTTATATCCTTTCTTTATGCCTTCTGACTTATCTTTTGAGCCAGTGCTAAAAATCCACCTTAAAGACTGGTGCTTTTTTAACACAGGGTGCCTTTGGCAATCCTGGGATTCTAGTGCAATTTGTCCCTGGAATGAATGCAAATTTCGTTTCTAACCTGGCAGAGAACTCCTTGCAAATAAACATCACTGGCTGCCTGCCTTAGGTAAATGTAGTGATTCAATCAGGAGAGGCTCTGTGGTGATTTACACCCCAAAGAGAAAGACAAAACTCTCATATTCTTCTGTACCCTTTCTATTCACACCAGGTAATTTAAACATTATTCTAGCATCTTTTGCTCTAGACTGATTTATTTTTCTCCTCTTTAACATTTTCTTTAATTTTTCCTTAGTTTCAGTCCTTTGGCAAGTTTACACACTCTTCTCAGGAAAGGATGATTATGGAAAACAGGAGGTTGTACCTTCAGGGATAAAAAAAAAATGAATATGCTTATAGAAACATGTGACTAAATATGTAGGGAATTGAGCTTTTGAGTGATGACTGGATGATACAGTGGAGTCATTTGAGCTGGTGGTGGTGCTTTGACTAACTGTGCTGTTTCTTTCTCATTTATAGAAGATTCCAAACAGGAAAGTATCCAGCAGTGGCTAGACTCTGGATTCTTGTAAGTGTTTCTTTGTGACTTCTATATTTCTCTTGCAAAGATCCATGACAACCATTTGGGTAACCCTGACTGGACAAGGTGGGATGCTCATATTCACTAGGTACTTGAAGGATTATCCTATTATTGCAAAAGATTTATATCAATTTAAAAGTACAAAAGAAAATGCTGTTTGAATCCCTGACTGTTCACTGGTTTCCAAAGGTCCTCTTTCCATAAAATCTAACTGCATTCACACATGTCAGTTTAATTAAAAAGCAATTTCGTACAGTTTGCTTGCCTACATTGTTTGACTCACAGTTCTTTTGTTTTTTTACAGTGTCTCTGTAAATGAAAACTTTCAACAAGTCACCGATCATACTGGTAAGACAAGAGAACCCAGAACAGTTATAGTTTGTGGTGCTGACGATGAGATGTATGTGTGAACGTGTCAATGTGAGAATTATCAGAGGTTTCTAGAAATGGAACAGACCTCAATCCTTCTGTTTGATTAATAAGACAGACTCAGAAGGCAGAATGGGTAGTTGTCTTCTGAGCACCAGGTTAGGGACTGAAATCAGGGCTCCTGTCCTATCATCACTTAGACTATAGCAGGACACTTGCTGGTTTCTATGAAGATGTTTGCAGGGATATAATTGTGGAAATAATTTGAATTTCCCTTGTACTGTATTGTACCTTTATTTCTTAATATAGCCTCTATTTTTGGTCTCAAAATTACACTTACATTTTTTTCTCTCATGATACATTTGTTCTAGGGAAGAACAAATGACTAAATCCTAAAGCAAACAATGCAAGTATTTATGAGGAAAAAAAAAAATGTATGACATTTGTCTTGCTGAGATTTGATAAGAACATTATAAAAAGAAAAAGAAATTTAATTACAGGTCTCACAGATTTCATCTTTCATACATGAAATTTCATATTTCATAGAATCTGAGATCTCTCAATTACATAATGTACTTATAATTACCATTCAGATAGATTAAAATAAAAGCCTGTTGGTAAATGAAAGGCATCCTGATTTTGTAGATATTAAAATGTGAAAAATATGTTTTAAAATTGATTCCATGTCATAAAGAATGCATGTGAGAAAAAAAATTGACATAAATTATAAGTTCAATGATTAGAAGGGAAAATGATCAGTCTAGTAGTAACTAACTTTGCTGGTTTTAATTCTCTCACTCACTTCCTCTATGGAGATTTTAAGTGAAGTTTGACCATTGTCTACAAAACAGCTTGTATTTATAATTTTTTTTTACTTAAAAAATTCCTCAGGATATTAATGAAATTTCCTTCCTCACCAAGTTTTCACTTTTCTTTAATATCAAAGTTCCATGATATCTAAAGTTCCAATAAATCAGATTGAAATACCCCTCTATTCATAATAGCTCAGGCTCAAGGGAAAAAATGCAAGAATTTAAGAAATCCAGCTGGGTATTCGATGGCCCTGACATTGTCTCTTGCCCTGGTGCTGGTGAGAGCCTCACACTGGTTCTGGGGTCATCAGTAACTGTGTTAACATTGTCACTTCCCCCAAATTAAAGTCAAATCATGGCCTTGCTTCCAGAACCAGGTCAACAGACGACAAAGGCACAGACAGGATAGAACCACCTGGAGGAAAACAGGGCCATCAGCAAGGCTAAGCTCCGAGAGGCCCAGCTTAGATTCGGCAGCTCTTTCATCTCCAGCAAGACTTTTAATAATAATCGAATCGCTTCTTGCAAGTTTAACTGAGCCTTTCCCTTGGCAAGCCCTTTGCTCATTGATCATATATTAAACTCAGCAGCTAGGATGGGAATATGGCTAGTTCTCATTTCTGCTTCGCAGATGAAGAATCTGGGCACAGAGTGGTCTAGGGCCATGATTTTTGGTCACAGCTGGTTAGAGGCAGGTGGAGGAACTGGAGGCCCAACCTTCCATGAGCCCCTCCATGCACTGGCCTCGGCCAGGATGCAAGAGCTGCGCACCGAGCTCAAGGAAGCCCAGAGTCACCTGGGAAATGTGGGTGTGGGCTCTGTATGGAAAACTGGTCACCAGAGGTCATGGAAAGGGTATCAGGGAGAAAAATGGTGGTGGAAGGTAAAGGAAGTTCAGAGGAGGAAAGGTGTCACTACTGGAGAAATTATCCTGCCAAAACTCTTAAAATCCTGATAGGATGCCAAGTGAACGTGCAGAAGGTTGTCAGGGCAGCCATAACAAATGAGTTCTAACCTGATGCTTAAAACACAAGAAATTTATTCTCTCAAAGTTACGGAGGCTGGACGTCCAAAATCAAAGTAGCAGCAAATCCTTCTCCCTCTGGAGAATCCTCCTCTGCCTCTTCCTCATTCCTGGTGGCTCCTGAAAATCCCTGGTATTCCTTGGCTTGTGGTTGAATCATTTTGTTCTGTCTTCACAAGGCCTCTTCTCCCTGTGTGTCTTCTCTTCTTCTGAGAACACAGGTCATTGAATTTAGGACCCACCCTAACCCAGCATGAACTCATCTTGACTAATCATACCTGTAAAATCCCTATTTCTAATTAAGCCCATCTTTAGAGGTTCTGGAAGGAAATGAAATTTGGGGGAACATTACTAAACTCACTCTAAGTGGAATTTATTCTGAGGCTTCTTCCTCATTGATTATTTCTGAGGCTTGGCACATGGAAGTGGTATTAAGAGCCAAAGGTCTTGTCAACTCAGTTCTAACTGGATACCTTAAAATACAAGAATTTATTCTCTCACAGTTATGGAGGCTGCACATGCCCTCCATGGAAAGCATTCTGCTGGGCCTATGAGCCCTGCACTGGGCCCAAATCAAATGGCTTCAGTGGTTCTGTTCCTGGGTTTCTCCCGAATCCTGTGATGGTCAAGCTGAGACCTCAGTCTGTTATGGTGATTCTTTGGCTTTTGTGCTCTTGTGTGGCTATCTACGGTCTCATTTTTATTAAGCTAGCATCTAGTTGACCCATTTTATACCTCATTCATCACCCTGTGCTAGGTAAAGCCTCTAACCTTTGGCACTTCAGCCTCTTCATCAGTAGAACTGAAATAGGAAGGAAATTAATGTGCATTGAGGGTGCACATGCTAAGTCTTTCCTGCATATTGCTTCATTTACCAGAACCATATTCTGAGGTGAATATTTCTACAATTAATTTTTTAAAAAAAAAATATTTTCTGAATTGTAGATGGACACGGTATCTTTTTTTTTTTTTTTTTTTTTTTTTATCTGGGGATTGAACCCAGTGCCTCATGCATGCTAGGCAAGCCCTCTACCACTAAGCCACCACTAAGCCACAACCCCCTGCCCCTACTATGATCAAATTTTGCAAGAAGAAAAAAGAGACTGAGAAAAGTTAAATACCAAAGTAGTTCAAATAAAAGATAAAGGAATTGAGATGTGAACTTGGACTGGTCTGTCTGTACAGCCTCTTGCCCTCTCTAGAAAATCAGTGGTATTTACTATACACGTCACACATGGCAAGACCTGAGAGCCCCAGCATCCCTGCCGGAAAGTCAGAGCCCCACGAGCAATGGGAGAGAGAGAAGGAGCCATGGGAACTGTCTCCAAAACTTCTCAATCAAGTGCACCAGCTCTCTGGGATCACTACATGGTCCTGAGTTTAAAAATTTTATATGGGACAACACTACTTTTTAATGTCAATCAAGTGTCTATGGAAATGCAGAATGGTCACATCTAGATCTTAAAATTGAAAAAAAGAAACATTTATCAAGTTAACCAATAGGTACAAACTCAATGAATAAGTTCATGAGTCCTGATGTATAGTATGGTGATTATAGTTAACAATCCTATATTGTATACTTTAAATTTGCTGAGGGGGTAGATTGTAAATATTCTTGCCTGAGGAAAAAAGTAACTGTGTGAGGTGATGGTTTGTTAATAAGCTTGATTGTGATAATCATTTCACACTATAGATTACACATACATATATGTATATACCTATATATGCACATACACATCAAAATACATTGTACACCTTGAACAGATATCATTTGGTCAATTATACTTTAGTAAAGCTGAATAAATATATCAAGTAATTCATCTGGAAAGCTCTAAGTAGTCATTTTGCTTAGATTTCAGAAATTTTAAATTAAAAGAAACTAAACTCTTATGAAATTTGATGTGACTGAAAAATTAATGCTTGAAACACTCTATGGTGGTTGTCTTTTTCTGATACTGTGTTTCAGATCTCCATACAGTCTAGACTAAAATAATGATTATATAGTGATTATTATTAATTATCAAATACTTATTGTGTATTTTAAGACTATTTCCAAGCACACTTCAAGCAAAATAGCAGGATGACTAACTTTATTAAATACTGAGGAAGTTAGATATTCAGAAAGGTTACAGGATTTGCCTAAAACTACACACCTGTGAAAGATAAGAGACATGATTTGAATTCAAGAGTGTCTGATTTCAAAGTTCATGCTTTTTCTATCAGAAACTAGTATGCCTTTCAACTTCATTAGCTGGTAGTTGGTGTAAATGAACTAATCTGCCTCTAAACTGCACTAATGGTAGTGGGTGTAAATCAACTACCATAAATTTTATCTCCAGATTGTCCTTACTTCTGTGAGTCAATTTGGGGTGACAGAAAAGAACTCTCCCTGAATTTAAGATTTTATGCTGAGACATGCTCCAAAATGTATTCCATTTAAACCTACAGGTACATAAAATAGATTTTAGTTTAAAGAAAATTGATTAACAACAGTTCTAAAAGTAAGAAAGAGGTTCAATACTATTCTGAAATTAATCTATAAATAACTCCTATAACTCAAATTTCTATCAGGTCTCAAGAGTCTATAAGTTCCAATTATGTTATTAAAAAAAATGTTGTTTCCCCAGTTTGGGTGGATTATTGCCACCATCTTGGTATCCTAGGATCTTTCTGCAAAATGACTCCAGTAGAATTTCTGGGAGCCATTAGATGTTTCAGGCATTTTCATGAATGAGTCCCCTTCACTGTCACTTATGCTACTCCAATAGAAACCTCTTTGGCATTACCTCATAGAAAAGTTGTCTTAACACTTCCTAAGCATCCTGTACTTCCACTCCCAAGGAATCACCATCATTGCATTTGAGCCCTTACACTGCTCTATTTCTTGCAGAATTTGTAGAAATGCTCATTTTCATTCTACTGCCTGACTCTATCACCTGGGGATTTAGGCAGTGATACTAGTGTTTTATGTTACATAAAATGCATGAAGGAAGTCATCTTTCAGCTTATTCCTGCAGTCCATATTTCTCCTCACACCTTTGACTTAGTCTGGAGACTGGAGAACAAACATGCTGTCCACTCCATTCCCTGCACACAGGCACAATGGTGCTGACATATCCCCTTTTGTTCCATTCTTCAGTTTTTAGCAAATACATATCAGATGACCCTACAAACTAGATGCTCCTTTAGGATTGGAGACAATGAAAAAAATAAATGTGGTGCTAAGATAGACAATAAACAATTAAGTAAATATGTAACAGCCAGGAACATAGGCATTGGGGAAGGCATTTCAGCAGCTGCCTGACAGAAGTGAAAGAGAAGGACATTTGCTTCTCTGGGGGAACTGGACTGTTCCAGGCACAGGAAACTACATGAGCAAATGCTGTGGGGTTGCAATATGCCGTTTGTATTCCAGGAAAACCAAGGAGGCTAAAATGGCTGCAGCTCAGAGAGCAAGGAAGAGAGTAGCAGGCCAGAGGTTAAACAATTAGCTAGAGCTGGTACAGTGACACATGCCTGTAATCTCAGCAGCTTGGGAGGCTGAGGCAGGAGGATTTTAACTTCTAGGCCAGCCTCAGCAACTTAACAAGGCACTAAGCAACTTATTGACACCTTGTCTCAAAATAAAATATAAAAAGGGCTGTGAATGTGGCTCAGTGGTTAAGTGCCCCGGGTTCAATTCGCAGTACTCTCCCCCCCAAAAAAATTAGCTAGAAGCAAAATAATTTAGGGCCATATATATCCCTATAAATACTTTGACTTTTATTCAGCATGACTCCTGGAAAAAAATTTAATTAAAAGGAGTGGTATGATCTTGATTCTTTCTTTCTTTTTTTTTTTTTTTTTAACAAAGAACAATTCAAAAAGAACAATTCTGCTATCTAGTTGGCTGCTATTTGGAGAACAGACTATAGGCAGTGGGGAGCTGGAAAAGGTAGAATCAGGAAGCCCAGTTAGGAGGCTAATAAAATAATTCAGAGGAGAGAGGATGGGGACTGACACCGGGGCACTAGCAGTTATTATAGAGAGAAGTGTTGGATTCTGGATTACTTGGAATTTAGGACAGGATATGTTGATGGAATAGATGTGGGGCATTAAAGACAGGAGAAGTCCAAGAGGACTCTAATGATTTTTTTCCCAGGCATCTAGGAAGATGGATGGCCATTTACGGAGATGGGAAAAACAATATAAGAATCAGCCTTGGGGTAAGAGATGAGAAACTCAGTAAGAGAAACTCAATGTTAGACATGTAATGATTCAAATGCTTAATAGATATCCAAACAGATACTACCAGGGAGGTAGTCAGAAATAAAAATCTGGAGTTAAGGGAAAAGTGACTGGTCATTTAGATGGTGTTTAAAGCTAGAAGATCAGATGAGATCATCAAGCAAGTGAGTATAGATGGAGGAAAGGCCAGGAAGATATGGGGAAAAATAACAGAGAGAAGGAGAAGGATTGGATTATGAGGTCCACAGAGAACCAAGAGGAAAGAGTCTGGAAGGAAAGTTGGTGTGTTAAAGAGGGAGCGATCAACACCATCAGCTCTTGATCATGGTTATAGATGAAGAGGAATGACAGCTGGCCCTCAGGTTTGGCAGTGGAAGCCATTAGTGACCTTGAGAAGGTCTGTGTTAGAGTAATGCTGGGGAGAAAGCCTACATGTACAGCCTTCTCATGGGAATTAAAGCAGAAGAAGTGGAGACAGAAAACTACTCTGAGACGTTGCGAGGTGAAAGGGAGCAGTGAAATGAAATTATAACTGCAAGAAAGGAAGACAAATGCAGATTTTCTCTGTTGTTGTAAAGGGGTAGGAGTTCTTCCCAGATTGTGGATTTTAACCCCTTGTTGCACATTTGATTGACAAGCGTTTGCTTCCACAGATGGCTGCCGCAGCAGGAGTACAGGGTAATAGGCATGATCAGTGACTGAGATGTACTAACCTGCTTGGTGCCTCTGCCTGGCCTTCTGTGGGACAAGCCTGGGCTCCCCTCTGGGACCTCTGCTCTTGGGGCTTTGCAATCTCTTCCAAAGAAACATTGCCCACCCAAACTTACTTGCTGACCAAAATTATTTGGGTCTTTCCTTTTGATGGTGCCAATACCTTCCCTTATATCTTCTTCCCATGTTAATTTCAATCACTGCTGAAGACTGTATGGGTGCCCCTGCTCATATCCCAAAATCAGACTAAAGAAATTCCTGAAGGATTCTCTTCTTACTTCTGCACTGTCTTCTGGTGAACATTAGGGCATTTTAGCTGAGTGCTCTCACAGCCTTCTTTTTAAATATCCCCATAGAATTTGCTGCTCAGGGTACATGGATGACTTACAAAGAAGAGCCTCCTGGTCATCCTTCAACTGTTTTCTCTTTTCCCTTTCCAGGAATCCCCACCACTGAGTGCAGAGTAACTCTGCTTAGTGCATACCAATGCACAAGCAGTTGATTCTCAGTTTGGTCACAGTCAAGATCCACAAATCTTCCTATAACCATAACCATAGGATATTCAGAGCCTCTGTGGGATCCGTCATGGTGCTCTAGGGATGATGGCCATGGGTGCTAACATTCCTCTTTCCAGGCCGCTGACTCGTTCTTAACCTCAGACTCTATCTAAGTATAAGCAAGCCCATAGAATGTATCCTGTTTGTGGCAAACTTGTTCCCATCACCAGAAAACAAATTAAATATCAGTACTACCCGACAATGAGAGTACATTGTCATTACAATGCAAAGGTAAGACACATATAATGAATGCATGCTTCAACACATAGGTTTATATAATTGGCACTGGTTTAACAACATATCCAAACATCATTATAAGTGAAGAAACTAGAACTATCTCCTTCAGCAAAAAAGGCAGTTTGGCTCAAAGCTCTGCTTGGTGCTAGTTACTACTTGATGGGTAACTAATTTATTTGTCCTTTTTTTGTTTTTTATTTTGCTTTCAATCTTCAGAAAAGAAGAGTAAAATTTATTTCCAGGAGGAATGTATTAAGTACTAAGAACTTAGAAAATAAAATTCTAAAACCCGTGCTCTATATCATAAGAAAAGGTCAAAATAAATCCAATTAAACAGACTAAATGTCCCCTTAAAGCTTCTCAAGAGAATATGTCTAGAGCAAAGACCTGTACTAGGTGAAGGGTACAAAAATGTAGAATATGAGACTTATACTCTCAGGAATGTCACTCACTTTCTAGGATCATCCCAATTCAAATGTAACCTACACCAACTTTTCTACAAAACCTTCTCCTCTTATCTCTTTTCATCATACTCCTGGTTCTTGACCTTCCTTCATCTAACTCCTCTTGCCTAAAAGTCAGTCCCATTCTGATAACTTCTCACAATTCTCTGGAGGCCTGAACCAAGCCCCATATTCTCTATGAAGCCCTCCCTGACTTCTGCCCTGAGACAGGATTTCTCTTCTGAACACCTGTAACATCCATTCTGGGCTCTAATCAAGAGGCAGTTCTTCTGTGCTGCCTCACATTATGAGAGATATGATCTTTCTCCCTGAAAACAGCTGTGATCCCTGCTAGTGTAGGAATCATCTCTCTCTAAATGTACCAAAGGTAGTCAATAAAAGAATCTTGGTAGAACAAAATGAAGATGAGGTTGTCAGGTTGAGAATCTCAGAAGTGAGATTTGAGCTAACCAATCAGAAAAAAATAAAGAGGCAGAGCAAAAATGTTTAATTTGGTGGAAATAAAAGGAATTTGAACAAAATGAGAAGAAAACTAAACAGGTGTGGGAAAGTAATCAAGCTGGAGCTATGGTTTCAGGCTAGAGAACAAGGGTAGAACCTTCTCTGCTACATAGGGTGTGGTCAGATTATAAATGTCTTTAAAATCCAGAATGAAGGAATCATGCTTGATGTCATAGGACTAGGATGGCACATCTCTAGTTCCTCTTCAAATGGATAGATAGTTGTAACCAGAATGAGGAAGATTTGGATGGAGGATCTCTGTTCCCCTGAAAAAGATGGCATGAATAATTTAGGATAATAATTGCAAGAAACCATATGTTACCACATCTCTGTTGTGGTGAGTTCTGAACTCAGTACAGTGAGGAGAGAAATGGCAGACCTTGGTGCTTATCTTGGCAAGGAGAAGAAGGTGCACATGTTGGGAAGAAGTTACAGGACTCAGGTTTGAGCTGACAAGGACTTATACTGGGCTTAACAGTGGAATGGGGAAGAAGAGTCTCACCATCTCAAAAATAAACAGATACCAGGGTGTGGGGAGAAGAGACCAGAATTCCATTTGCTTTAAGGTTTTGAGCATGAGAATCAGGCAGAATGTAAGAATCTCATTTTTGTAAGAATATGGGCTAATAATTTGCCAATGGAGACAATACACTGCTGACTGCCTTTACTAAGTATCGTTGTCATGCAGGAGTTAAATATGCAGAAAGCTGCAGAATGCTATTATTTTAGAGCCCTGCAAAAATGTGATTTGATTAGTCTATTGGACGATATTCCAAAGAACCAAATGTCTTCCATGAATCAGTCAGAAATGCTTAGGAAAACCAAAATAAAAAATGCTTTCTAAGCCAATAAAGGTGCTAATTAGTGCCTTCTGCATATCTAACTACATCTTCTCCAGTAATACATTTTGCAGGGTTAAGTGCGGTATCTGCTGCTTCAGATGGCAGAAGTCCGCCTCACAGTCGGGAGGGTGGCTAGAGACTCAAGCATCTAGAAGGGAATCAGAATTGGAATTTTAACCCGTGGAATGGGATGTACTGGATAGAGCAGGGACTTTTTTCTCACTTTAATTTTCCTCTAAACCGATCCTTAGGAAACTTGGGGATAGCAGGACTTAATTTGTAATTTTTTTTCTTCCTCCCCCAGTGCTTTTAGAAAATAAAATCTGGTTTTAAAATTTTAACAAGGGTATCCCAGAAGGAAGAAAGAGGTGAAAATATCAAACCCAAGCAATTAGAGAAGCAAGTGTGAAATTGGGAAGGGCCTAGCTAGCAGAGCTTTGTGTGGGAGATGCAGGTAGGCATCCAAGGGTCCCACCTTCTGCGTGGGGTATCCCCAAGCCTGATGCCTGCAGAAGCCTAAGGAGATCTGGGGTAACAGGAGCAGTTTGTCTGTCCTGGCATGGCCTTCCCTTTCTATCAGAGTCTTGCTCTAATCAGAAGCTTCCAGGAGCAGGCAGGTAATTGCTAATGAACAAAACAGGTAAGAGGGAGGCTGCAAAAAATTGGAGAACCCACTGCCTTTAACAGATTGCTGCCCCGAAGACACCTGGGCCTGTAATGCTGGCTTTTCCAAGTTTTTAGGCAAATCTAGGAATCCCAATCCCTGTGAGAACTGGCACATTGTGGGCTACCAGCTTCTGTGTCTCTGTTCAAGTTCATTATTGAAAACAGGCCAAGAGAAACAGGACCTGACCCCAACAAACCAATTCTCAGGCTCCAGGCAGCTTACCTTACAAATTAGCAAACTGGGAAAGGAGAAAAAAAAAAAAAAACAACTCTAACAGGCAAGGAATCACAGGCAAAACCAAAACCTCTTTTAACAGTCAAGTTTCTGCTCTGTGCAAGACTCTTAAGCTGCCCGAGTCCAAATGCCGAGAAGGCCAATCATTGCTTCCCCCATAACCAAGAAGTCAGCTCACAGAGACACCGTGAAAATAGCACTTGGTCTCCGAGGACCTAGAGAGCCAAGGAATGTAAAATGGAAATCAACCAGGGAACCTAATTAATTTTTGATGATTTTATCACAATTGAAAAAATCAGGCTCATCTTATGAATGTTTCAAAAATTATACCAGTTTTCCTTGGCTTGAGTTTCTCCAAAAAATCTAAGCTTGGCAGCAGAAAAGGCTAATGTCTGAATGCCTTGGCTACAGATAGACATTTGTGTCATTTTCAGCAAGATCAAGAAGAAAGAGGAAAGGGGTGTAGGAAAGAATGTAAGTGCTGTATTTCTTCATCAGTGATGGTGGGGTTCAGGTGAGGGGGCTAACATCCCTTAACTGTTGCTGATGGCGGGGAGTGGGGCACAGGATGTTAGCTGTGGGGTACAGGGGAGGAAGGTCCTTCTCCCTGCTTCTGCTAAAACCCTAAGACTTTCATATATGACAGAAACCCCCCACTGAGATCAAGCCAATCTGCTTCTCACTTCCTAGACAGCATGTTGACCTAGGACCTTCTTTTCTCCTGGATGCAACTTATGGTTTCCTGGCTACCAAATTGCTTGTAACAACAGTGGCAGGGCCTAGGGACGTGATCCACAGAGTGTGGCTGTCAGATTTGTGTGGACTCTGGGATCCATGAAGAAGTCCTGAGTGAAAGCCTCCAGATCCTACATGACTAGATTTTTTTCTGGATGACAAGATTTTCTGCAGGGCTAGGGTTTTTGAAAGTTCAGCAAGGCTGAACTAACTCCTCTCATCAATATCTGAAAATGGATCATTTCCTCTCTGACAGTTTGAGCAATTCATTATGGCCACCTTGGCAGGTCCCTGGCCTGGACATGCTCATCTGTTCACACTTTCTAAGAACCCTAGAGCAGTAGCAGACAACTGGAAAAGACAGAGAGAGTAATGAGGACTGTGGCACCAGAAGAACCTGCAGCCAAATGGCCAGGACTGTGGGAAATTTTAGGCAAGGAACACTGATCAGAAACTCCCCAGAATTCTCCAGATGAGCTCACTCAGGTACAAATGTAGGCTTACTTTATGTGTTACATGCAATGCTGTAGTTACAGGTAGTGCTGGTTAAGAAGGTGGGGGACAGGGGAAATAGGAATTTTTTGTTAGGGAAATAGGAAATTATATTTATTTTACCTTCTGTTTGGGCCACTTATTGTTTATTTCATCTTGGTATCAAGTCATTACAAATAGTTGCCTAAAAATTATACTGTGCTTGGATGGATGACATTAATGAATCTATGAACAGCAAAAGCTATTCTTTCATGTGACAACTTCAATCAATTGGCAGTGGTTTTATGAGTTGGAGTTGTGCTGAGACTGAGTTAGGTTCAGTAAGCAACTGTGCCGCAATGGATTAGTAACACCTAGAAGAAAGACCTGTGTATGGAAGTTGTCAAATCTTTCTCCTGGAGGTGCCTCATAGGGTCAAAAAAGAACAGAATGAAAGAAGGCATTCCCTATAATGTTTTATATTCCCTATAATGTATTTTCTTAAAGTTGTTGACATCTGAAATTTAGGTGCAGGACCTGAAATTTCTGTTTTTCTCAACTACTCACTCAGGAAGTTTAATCTAAACAAAGGATGGCAAATACACTCCATCTCACAAGACAATCCCAATCAGGTGTTGGTGACTATTTTGAGAGCCTATCCAGGCTCAGTGAGAAAGTAATGCAATTGATTAATGATGTCGCCATGGGCAGTGGGCTTGAAATTGAAGCACAGAGACCATCCTTATCTGTTTCAACCTTTGAAGTCAATTTATGTTTCTCATTCTATCTGACTGCCATAGTGACAGAGTCACATTTGTTTTGCAAGGCAAACATTTACTGTGCCTGTTCTTTCACTGTCTCTAAATGTAGTTGTATATTTTGAGCTTAGTTCAGAATACTCTATTTGCACACATCTTAACAATGTATCTCTGTCTTTTTCTTTCTGGACAAGTGTTCCTTTTTCCTAGCAGGGTAACTAAGCTTTTTAAAAAAAATCTGCTAAAAATGATGGATATTCCAGCTCTGATTTTAATTATTTCCTGTCTTCTATTGCTTTTGGTGTTGGTTTGTTCTTCTTTTTTTCTAGGGCTTTGAGATGTAATGTTAGGTTACATATTTGATAACTTTCTATTCTTTTAATGAAAGAGCTCAATGCAACAGACTTTCTACTTAGAACCACATTCATAGTGTCCCTGAGATTTTGATATATGTGGTGTTGCTATTCTCATTTACCTCTATGTCGTGTTGCTATTCTCATTTACCTCTAAGTATTTTTTAAAATTTCCTCACTGTTTCTTTTGCTAGTATTCAGGTGTTAGAGTAGTTTCTATTTTTCACTTTATCATTGATTTCTAATTTTGTTCCATTGTAATCTGAGAGAATGCAGGATTTACCTCTATTTTTTTTTTTTTTTTTTTTTTTTTTTTGCAAAGTGTTGCTTTGGGCCTCAGATATGGTCTGCTTTGGAGAAGGATCTGTATGCTGCTAAGAAGAAAGTATATTAAGTCATTGATGGATGATATATTCTATGTATGTCTGTTAAGTCTAAATTATTAATTGTATTTTTTAGTTCTGGACCTTTTTTATTTAGTTTTCATTTGGAGGATCTATCCAGTAATGAGAGAGCCATGTGAAAGTTACCCAGTATTATTGTGTTGTGGTCTATTTGATTATTGAAATTGAGAAGAATTTGTTTGATGTATGTCAATGCTCAATTGTTTGAGGCACAAAAACTTATGATTGTTTATGTCTTGTTGATATGTAATTCTGTTAAGTAGTTATGAAGTGAGATGGTATCAAACTCAAAAGTTTCTTCACAGCAAAGAAAACAATCAAGAATGTGAAGAGAGAATGGGAAAAAATCTTTGCCACCTGCACCTCAGATAGAACATTAATGCCCAGGATAAATAAAGAACTCAAAAAAAAAAAATTCTGAACACCAAAATAAATAAACAAATAAATAGTCCAATTAATAAATGGGCAAAGGAACTGAACAGACACTTTACAGAAGAATAAATACAGTTAACAAATATATGAAAAATGTTCAACATCTCTAGCAATTAAAGAAATGCAAATTAAAACTACACTGGATTTCGTCTCACTCCAGTCATAATTGCACAACAAAAAGTAACAATAAATGTTAGTGAGGATGTTGGGGAAAAGGCACATTCATACATTGCTGGTGAGACTGCAAACAGGTACAACCACGCTGGAAAGCAGCATGGAGATTCCTCAGAAAACTTTGAATGGAACCACCATTTGACCCAGTTATCCAACTCCTCAGTATACATATATAGTGACAGGACACATCAATGTTTATAGTAGCTCAATGCACAATAGCTAAGCTATGGAACCCAACCTAGGTGCCCTTTAACAAATGAGTAGATAAAGAAAATGTGGGGTATATACATAATAGAGTATTAGTCATAAAAAGAATGACTTTCACCAATAAATGGATAGATCTGGAGATTATAATGCTAAATGAATTAAGCCAATCCAAAAAATCAAAGGCTGAATGTTCTCTCTGATATGCAGATGCTAACACACAATAAGAGTGCAGGGAGAGGAAAGAATCAAAGTTGATTGAATTAGACAAAGAGTAATGAAGGGAAGAGTGGGAGGATGGGAGTAGGAAAAACAGTAGAATGAATCAGACATAACTTTCGTATGTTCATATATAAATAAACCACCAGTGAAAGTCCACATCATGTACAACCACAAGAATAGAATCCTAACTAGAATAAGTAATACTCCATGTATATAGAATATGTCAAAATAAACTCTACTGTCTATATCTAAAAAGAATAAGAAAATGTGATTATTGCTATAAAAATTATGGAGATCCCTATTTTCATCCACCAAATTTGACATTCTCAAACAAGTTAGTTCATGGATAACTTAAAGCCTACATATAGACCACTGCCCCCCTCTACCACCCAGACAAGAATTCTGGCTCCAAATGAAAGCTCTTTATTATTTTCAACATTCTTTCATATATTTTAATCACTCGGCTTTGTTCATCCAAAACTTTTTCCAACCTGCATTCTCTTTCTTATGATGAAAAACTTCACGTTCTCATAGAAGTACAGGGTGGGGACACTTCCCAGTGTTGTGCATGTTCCACATTTGTACCCAAGAAAGCCATGAGGGAAAGTAAGTGATAAAATGTACCCATACTGGGAATAGTTCCTTTTGCAGATGTCAGCTGCATGTGGTGTCGTGACACACAGTGTGATACTGCAAGAGCCCTTGAATGGGCCTCGGATATCTAATACATGTTCATCCTAAGATATTCTGTCCTCAGCTCCACTGCCCAGCAAATGGACTGTCAGCATCATCGTTCTCATATTTATATATTTGCTCAAAAACTTTTCTTGGTTTTTCATGTCCTGATGTATACTTATAAACTCTCGTTTTCAGTTTTCAAATCAACTACAAGATATTCTATTAGCAATATGTTTTTTTAAAAAAAGAAGATATGGCATTTTTAGTGACCATGAGAAATGTATTTAATCTCCCTGAGCCTCAGTTTTTTTCTCTATTATGTGGGAATAAGAACAACAATAAAAATGTTGATTTTATTTCGTGGTTTTATTGTAGAAATTGGGATTATGCATGTAACGTGCTTAGCTGTTGCTTGAGTAGATTATACTAAATACATTGTGCTAAATAGATAGTATGCTATTGCTAAAATCAATAATACAGGTAGTAACAAATTCCTAGATCTGTTACTCTTGATCATGTACTCATTAGTAAATTTTTGTGAGTCTCAGTTTCCTTATTGGAGAAATGAGGATATATCCTAAATCAAATGGCTTTTGGATGGATTGGATGGTACCCACTAATGGAAGATGCTCAGTAAATGCCAATTCCTTCCTGTGTTCCTTTGCCTGCCCGGGCTGTGCTTTTGATGGGCCACAGGTTCCATGAGAGAGCCTCCCCACGTGCTCTGCGATCTAATCAGACCAGTCTCAGACCTTCCTCTTTTTACAGATACCTTTTTCTCTTCTTTAGTGGTGATACGTCCTTTCCATTCTTCAAATTCACTTCATTCTTAAACATCCAACATAAATCCCATTTCCACCATTGAAACCTCCACTGATTCCTCCATTCGCTCCTGACTTCTCGCTTCATTGAACAAGTACATTTCTTCCAGGGCTTTGTCCTACTGTTTAGCCATTCATTATATTCTGTCTTGTTCACTCCTGACATACCTTCTCTTCCATGCTTATACAACCCGGGATTTGGAAATTCAGTCCCACATTGTTTCATTCGGATATAAGAAAATCTCCCATGAGATAAAAGAAAATTAAGTTCACCTCTACTGTTTTTTTCTTCCAGTTTCTTTGCATGAACAAGGAATGGTTCAAATGACTGTGAAAGACTACATGAGGTAGGTAGCAGAATCAGAGTTCCTTCTCCCCACTATGTTACATCTGAATCTTTCCTAAATGAAGTAGAAGTGAAGAAGTTTCTCAATAATACCATGGATCCTAGGCTCTCACGAAAGGTCACACTGGTTGAGTGCCTGGAATGTGTTCACTAACCTTGGAGAATTAGAGATTCCTTAGATGTCATAAAGGAACAAACAAATTAAATCAGCAAATGCTGACTTGGGAGGTGATTTAATTAGAACCTGTGCCTCAGTGACATTTTACTATAGTACAGCTATTCATAAAGACCTGTTCATATGACAGTTGTATTTATACTTTCATTTGGCCAATGTTATTAATTATCATGATATTTACTGGATAATAATGCAGACAATTTTCAAAGTAAGATTGAAAGTAGTGAGAGTCTCTTGATACAAGGAGAGACTAAATCTCAAATTGTGGTTCCCAGACCAGCAGCACCAGCAGCACCTGGGAACTTAATAGAAAAGCAAGTTCCTGAGCTCCCTCCCTGCTCAGACTTACTGCACTACAAACCCTTGAAGTAGGGTTCAGAAACAAAGATGTGTTTCTTCAAGTCTTCCAGATGATTCTTGGGCATACTCTAGTTTATAAAATGCTGGGATAAACTCTGAGATCTCCTGAGTTTAGGAACTCTGCTTCCTGGGCTCTCATTCTTGCATTTTTGAGATAATTCCAACTAGCCAGAAACCATTGCTATATCCCTCGTACTTCTACAGTTCACACTTTGTTTTAGTCAGCTTTTTCACTGCTGTGACTAAAGGACTCAGCCAGAACAATTGTAGAGGAGGAAAGGTTTATTTGAGGGCTCATGGTTTCTCCATCCATAGACAGCCAGTTCCATTCTTCAGGGACTCGAGGTGAGGCAGGGTATCATGGTGGAAGAGTGTGGTGGAGGGAAGCTGCTCACATGATGATCAGAAAGCAGAGGGCAAGAGAGGTATCTACTCTCCAGATACAAAATATATACCCCATAGCCACGCCCTCAATGAACCACTTCCTCCCAGCCACACCCACCTGTCTCCAGTTACCACTCAGTTAACCCCATGAGGGATCAATTCACTGATTTGATTAAGGCTATGACCCCATCTTTCTCCTCCAAAACATCTTGCATTGTCTCACACATGAGATTTTGGGGGACACCACATCTAAACCATAACACACTTTAAATGCCATTTTTCCTAATATTTTTCCTCCCTTTAAGGATTGTTGTTTTTGTTTCTTGTGGAATCATAGAGTAATATAGGATCACAGGAAGCTCCCAGAAAACTCTCTATTTTCTCAAAAAGGAAGATGAGAGTTGGATTCTGTGATCAGCTCTGCTCCCTACCCCCACCCCTACTTTATTAGAAGAGTGACTATACATGAATTCTTCTGGACTCAAGGCCAGAGTTGCTCCTGGATGTCTCTGATGAACATTACAAAATAAGATGTGACCCATAAATGCAAAATGAAAACTAACTTAAACAGGGTTGCTATTAACGGAGATGAATCAATAAATGAAAGGATATTTATGCCGCTCCTCAAGAGTCAATAGTCTTCTGGAGTTCATATTATCCAGAAACATGCTCTTTCTCAGTCTTCATGAAAAGAAGCAATTAAACAAGGAAGTGGCAAGCCCCAGCTCTTCTTCCTAAATGTGGACAGAACAAAGACAAATTCAGCAGCCCAAGTAAGAGAACTCAATGTCCTTGGGAACACTGCCCTCTGCATTGGAGTCTTTAATAAATTCTAATTGTATTGTCTATTGTGTTTGAGGATGCTAGATGTGACCCATGGTAGAGCCAAGATTTATAAAACTGAACTACATAATAATAATGTTCCACTTTCCTTGAAAGTGCTTTCAAATGATTTGCAAATGCAGACCTATTGCACAGAGTGACTCATTTTTTTTCTTTTCAGTAATAAAGGAGTTTGTTACTGTTGCATATGGATGGCCACAAGAACCCTGGGGACAGCACTTCGAGATTTTTCTCCATGCAATATGAAATTCTTTTCCATTATAGAATTAACATGGATTTGCTTCAGTGACTGTTCCCTGTGCCTATTTCAGCACATAATTTTAACTTCTTCCCCAAAGTTGGAACCTAACAAAGCTGTGTTCCTGAAAAGGTTCCCCAATGATTTACCATCTGTCAAGAGTATGACATTCTGTCACCTTTATAATGAGCGGTAGCTGGGCACCTAACACTTAAATTCTCACACCTGCTATAACACAGTGCTCTGAAAAGAGAATCAGGCCCTGGGCTGCACACTTGGTCTCTTCAAAGTTGTGGTCTTTGGGGGAGGGTTGTTAGAAACTAAGAGAAATGCACGTTTGCTCTGGAAGGGAAAGATTGACAATGACCTCCCAGGAACTACCTCAATCAACACATCTCATGTTGGCATTCCCCCCTTGGTTGTAGGTCTCTGCATCAGTTTTCTGAAAATCCCACCCTATCCAGAGGAACCAGTTTCAATTCTTGCCATTCTACCACAAGTATACCACAAAGGTATGTGATTTCCACACATTTTTCCTCCAGAAATACATTCTGGGCAACAACCAATTTTATAAAATTAAAATAAGGACTTGAGAAAAACTTGCTGAATGAACGGATGAGAGAATAAACAAAGGACTTCCAAATTCCAATTTGCAAGAACAATAGTGATATGGAAAACAGACTAAATATCTGTTAATGTAAAAATGGCCAAATAAACCATTGGCCCATTCATTTTATGGAATTTCATGCAATGATTAAAAAAGTAGGCAGAGATATGCCCTGTATATACAGTTTATACCCTGTAGATCTGCACCTATTAGAAAGATCTTCAAGGCATATCTTTTAAGGGAAAAAAGCAAGATGCAGAAAGATACATAGAGTGTGTACTATTTATAAAACAAGCTAGTGAGATCTGCGGAGCATGTATATAGCTACGTAGAATAATGTCCAGAAGAATATACATAGGTTTAGGAGGAAAAGGCTCAGAATTACTGGGGACAATGAGGAAAGTAAGAAAGATATTTGTGTGTAATATTATAATTTTTAACATGTTAAGCGTATTTTAAATATTTCTTGCAAAATTCAATAAAAAATTTAAAATAGTGATATTTTCATAATGATTTGAAAAGATTTTAAATAACAAACCAATCAATAATTGCATTATTGGCCATGAGATTGTACCTTTGGGACGCAGTCACTACCTTTGTTCATTTTTGTGCCATAGGTGTCTAGCATAGAGGCTAGAACATGACAGACACTCAATAAATATTTGCATAAATGGGATGAATAAAAATTTGTGCAATAAGGTCAATAGACTAAAGGATTAAGTCTTCCCCCATATAATTTAGACTTCTTGCCAGATTTTTTTTTCTCCCTTGAACCTCCTTTTGTTCCTATGTCCATGTCATTGACAGATGGGCACTCCCAGTTCTTCAAGTAATTTCTATGACTAAATGTACAAGCCAAGCCATTTCAGTTCCCATTAAAGGTTGCTGGACTACCTTTTCTTACTTAACTGAATCAAGAGGCAAAGCACTAAATATCTATGTTACTTGGAAAGTGTAAATGTGTTGCCGGTGGTTTCATTAAGCAGGTCTGGCCATGAGACTAAAAGCTCATGACCATAAAATCATCTCAACTATTGCAAATAAGCTCATTAGTGTTGCATGTCAAGGTGAACACTAGCATCAAACAAAAAGGGGAAAAAAAGAAGAAAGAAGAAGTAAAAAGAGAAAAAAGCAAATATGGTAAAACCTCATCAAAAGTTCTGATTCCCAGAATCCATGAGTTTTAAAAGTTCCAACTCAAAAAAAGCTCAACAACTGGGAAGTGAACTAGTATACATAAATACAAATTCCAGATAACGGATATTTATCATTTTCAGTGACAAAGTGGACTAGAACAATTTGATACAAACATTTGTTTATCAACCAAGTCCAAAAAAAGAAGAGAGACAGAACATGTGAATCCTACCTAGGGACTTAAAATCATTATTCATAAACATGAGCCCTGGGGTTCTGCATTTAATATCCTCAACAGATTTATGTAGCTGAGTATGCCCCACACTAATACTCTTTAAAAATATTCTTCTGCGAGTCTTCTGTTGACATTTTTTCCCATTTTTTCTCTTGCCATCAATTACCACTTCTTTGTGGTTGACAGTGCACTATCTCTGGCATCCATTCCACAATCTTCCTGCACTGTCTAATTTAACATTTGCTCTTGGGGAAATAAAAAAGCCAGATGGATGAACTCGTGGTATTGTATGTAAAGTATAGGCAAGCAGTCCCTCGGTGCAGAGACTGACTGTCCTTTAAGTAAGTATATATGAACGCTAGTGAAGGCACCATCTGTCTGTTCAGGTTCCTCTTCCGCTCAGTTTCTGGAAGTTTGGGTGACTAGAAAACTGTGGCTTAGGCTTCAGTGAGGTGTTATGGATAAAGGGACTCATATATATGTTCATTTTTTTTTTAAATCACAGCATTCCTGAATGGCTGGAATTTTGGGAAAAAGACCCAGTGGAGATTCTCTTAGATCTGGGGTTTGGCGCTGACGAGCCAGACATCTGCACGCAAATCCCAGCCAGATTCCTTGGTTGTGGCTCAGCAGCCAGAGGGATCAACATCCGTGTTTTTCTTGAAGCTCAAAAGCAGCGGATGGACATTGAGAATCCTAACTTGTATGGTAAGTGAGGACCTTGTGAGCACCTCAGCAAAGGCAGTGAGTGGCCGGGTGGACCACAGTATTAAAAGGACAGACTAGTAGGCTGTGTGTAGTAACATTCTGTTCTTTTCGCACAGTAGCTTAAAGCAGAAGAGATTTCTTTCTTGATCAGTCTACATTTCCACTGTGGGCTGGTTGTATATTTGGAAGAAGGATTGATTTGCTCCAAATTGTCCTCACTTGAGGAATTGCTCCCCACCCCCACCCCACATACCACCAATATGGAATGTCACTAGTAGCAATAACAGGAAAAGGGTAGAAATGGAAAGCCATAGTTAGCACTTAAATCCTCTGCCCATAACTACACATATCAGGTCTTCTCAGATTCCACTGGCCAGAACATGTCATAGGCCTACATAACCCCAAGATATAATCCTGCCATATGCCCCTGACAAGAGGAAAACTGGTAATACTGGTAATAATATATACCATAGCCACATACCCAGGAATCAGAGAAGCCAAGGTCTGACAAGGCTTATCTGGGTCATTAGGTGACACCTTAATTTCTCATCTATGAGGCTTAGACACACACCATTGGCAACCTGAGCTATAAGTGGTAGTTATTAATCTGTCATACCTGCAGATTTGTAGACTAGCTCTGCCTAATCTTTATAGCTATTGTACATTGTTCTGTTTCTCCGACTGGTCATCAGTGGAAGACTTTTCGTTAGGACATTCCTGAGGATATTCTTGAGGTACACATACTGTGCTTGAATAATTTGGAGGGAGGATATCTTATAGCTTATTTACTACAGGATTGATGTAATAAATCAAAGGTGTGTTTTCAGTGTCCTAGAGGAGAAATGCAGCATTTTTAAAATCATTTGAATTTAGAACCCCCTCTTGGAGCAACAAAGAACATCTCCATGGAATAGAGTTTGAGTGGTTCTAGATGGGGAAAACGGCAAAGTTCTGTTTCTGAAATAAATTATTTTATATAAATAAATTCACTGAAAGGAATGTCAAGGGAGCTGAAGTGGTTTTTTTAAAAATCAAATCATTATCTGAAATCAGGACTTCATGTGGATTTCTTATTTTAGTTTCCCATTTCTCTATTTCCATGTAGATGAAATGGGTTTTAAAATTGAAGTAATGGGGTTTTTGAAAGGGAGTATATCAACCTGAACATGTTGTGATGTGAATTTTCTTTATTTTTTAGAAGCAATTAATATTGTTCTTTGTTGGCTCCTCTTCTGAGTTCCACAGAGATGCAAGCTTCTTGATCAATTTTTTATTTGGGAAAAATAAGGACATTTACTAACACTTGAGCAGTGTTTGAGCTGATCTGTGAAGGAAACACTTTACGAATGAAATCAACATGGATTTTAGAGGAACTAGGAGTTTGCCCATAATCCTGTAATGGCTGCCCTCTTATTTCTGCTACTTAACAATACACTTTTGATTCAAGGCTGCTGAGAAGGTCAAATGTAAAACTAGCAATAACAAAATTAGTTGGCTGTTAGAAAGATAGATTGGAGATGTATGTCTCATTCAAAGTCAGTAGAAAAAAAATTCAAACTTGAGGGTGAGAATCAATTCGTCCATTGTTCAATCTACCCAAAGGCAAAAATAAAAGAAGACACTCATCCAACTCTTCAGAATATTGTGTTCTCTGAATTGACTGAACCAATTAATTTGATAGGCTTTGTCTAAGTATAAAAACCTGCTATTGGGTAGATGGGAGACAATCATAAAAACTGAATTATGCTTCAATCTTACCCTCTGGCTCACAAAAGAGATTTGGTTTCAACTAAAGCTTAATTTTGGGGGAGGAATTTAATCAGAATTATTCTGAAACATCCCCAACCCAAATTCCTATAGGTGTTGAAAGAATAACACAGTCCTCTATGGGAAATCCCTCATATTTTTTTTGGAGGATGATGAGTTAATATCTTCTCCTTTCCAGTGAAAGAAGCAGGTAAGTGTAAAGATGTGCACAGGGAAGAGTCACCAGCATTGCTCTGAAGGTGGAAAAAAAAAAACGTGCAGAGGACAGCACCTTCCCCTCCCATGTGGTCCTTGACCCTCGCTGGGCAATGCAACCCAGCATGCTGTCACAGGGGTTAAAAAAAAGGACTGTGAAATAGATGGAGTGTATTGTTTCCATTACTGTGGCTTCATTATCTTCAGATACCAAAAATATTTTTTCACCATTTTTTTTTTCAAACTGGCAAAGCATCCTCAAATGAAGCCTTAGTACATTAGGCCTCACCCTATACTAAGTCAACACTTGCATATATTACCTGAATACTGAAACCAGATCATCCACAAAGACTGACAAGATGAGCAGGTTTGTTTTGAAGGACAAATGCATTTTCACATTCATGACTTCTTTCTCTTGAAAGACTGAGGAAAATACATTTCCTTCCTGTCTTGCACATTGAAATCGTTTATTTTAATGGCTGATACTTACATAGCAGCGTGTTTTACAACTTTTTTTGATGCTCACAGCAAATATGACACATATATAAAACAGTCATGATTCCAAGATAAAAAAAGAGAAAAAAAACTGACCATTTACTATGTCTGGCATAGAGATTAACACTATCTATTCATTCATGTAGTCAGGGTTGAATTTCCAGAAGTGATTCACCTGAGATTTGGATCCAGGCCTTCTGGCTCCATATGCCAGACCATTCCACAACTCTCTGGTTCTGGAGATGATGGAGATGATGGAGGTCATGATGAGATATCGACCCCATGAAGCTGTGAGAAGAATACTCAGGCTGCTTCATGTTGAAAGAGCCAGGTTCATTCTTTTACAGTTAATTTAATACATATAGGTATATAGACTCATACATGTCCATAGTTTTTAATAAATTAACACCTGAAAATGAGGTGTTAAATAATCCATATAGCTATGTATATTCAGCTACATTTAAGAGGTGTTGACTTTTTCCATAGCACAAGGATTTCTCATTACACTGGAGAATCAGCTCCATACGAGCAAAGAATATGTGTAAAAATTTACTTTCAAGAGTTCAAAGTACTCCTCGTCTTGAAAATCACATGGCAACCAACTTTTCAGTTTTGACAACACCATCCACTGCATCCGTGCAGTTTTGCTGAGAAAACTCAGTGTAAAACGTTTGCATTCCTTGTATTCTTCAGGTCGTTTCCAACAGCTGGAAATCCTAGACCACGTAACCAATGCCTTCTCATCTCTGCTGAATGATGTCAACCTCCCACAGAGCCCCACAGAGGAGAAAGCTGGAGGAGACAGGATGCGAAGAAGGGCAGTGAGTGGGACTAAAGAGCCTCAAAGAAGAACAAGTAAGATTTTACGGAGAGCCTCGAGATGGAATATCCAGAGGGACTGTGACCCAGAAGCATCCGAATCTTTCAAGATGAAAGGCAGAATTGTTATCCCTTCTGCCAAACCTTGTGAGTGTGGGACAGAGTTACCAGCAGCCTCAATCAGCCACAACCAAAGCCATGTGTCTCCTTTGGAGGAGCATTGGGCTGCCCAAGCCTGTGATGACTTGACACCTTGTCACCCTCCCCGAGATCTTCTGGGCAAGCAGTGGCCTTGCTCGCCCATGCTGGCCAAGCAGGCTTCTCTTTCCTATGTGCCTGAGGGATCACTCAGGGACAGAGCTCGGAAGGAGAATTTGATCCACATTAACAAGCTCAGGAACATGTCTCATCTTGTGGGTAAAGGACCAGACTCCTTTGAAATGGAAGAGGTCAGTGTTGTACCTACGCGCTCAGCATCCTAAGGGGTATAACCTGCCTTCCAGCTCTCACTTAACTATCTTTCATGCTGTCAATGATTTTTATTCCAAATTCAGTTTGGTCTAAGACATTTAAAGCTATTCTACTTGCTTGAGTCAGAAATAATCTAGTATGAAATGAACTTTCTTCTCTTCCTTTTCTTTGTCTTGCTCACAGATTAATCCATGAGTTGCTTATGCTCACTGTTTTATGATGCATCTCAGTATGCTTTGTATGATCAGTGTCCTAACTTCATGTTTCACCTTTAAGGGTCACATCAACTACTGCCCTCTCAGTGAAACCTGCCCTGACAATTCCCCTGCTATGTCCTAAGAGCTTGGGTTTGTAAGAAAATTGCACATGAGTCAGTGGCGCCTCCAGGTCTCACCTCTCAGCAGCTTGGAGACCAGGGAATGTGTCTTGGAAATGTTTCCTCTGCCATGCCTACTGCAGTGCCAGGGGCAAAGCAGTAGAATCCAGTGGGTTTTGATGTTAGGGGGTTAGTTTTATTTCCTCTGGGGTTTGTTGGTGTTCATATGTCTTGACCTATTTCGCACGTACTCTCTGCTACTTCATGTCACCTACAGTCACACTAATTTTCACTCTCATTTAGATCTCTACCAGGACTTCTTAGTCCCCCAACCCCAAAATACATACATCTTTCCACTCTCTTCTATTCATATAATCCCCAGGTGGGGTCACCTCTCCATTGAGCCTTCTATGTGCCAGCCACAAATAGAACAGCCCAGAACTGGTAATAGAATCTGCTTTGAAGGGAGCTCCAGAGAAGTGTTAGAAAAGCATAACGTGGGACAGTGGCAGGTCTGTAACCATACTTTTAAGGCAATCTACAGACTTGTTTTGGTGTATCCAGGCAGCAATTAAAAGGATTCTTAACCAGCCAGGGGGGTCTAAGAGGATCATGGAAATTATGGGAAATAAAGCTTACTAAAATATTAAAAGAAGAATAGGATTTAATTAAGTAAATATAATCTATCACCAGCCCTCCCTGCCCCACAAAGACATAAAAATGTATTCAAAATATGTTTAGTCTTGCATCTTTTTTTTTTGGTCATATAATCACAATATTTAAAATGTTTATATCCTTTGATTCAGCTTTCAATATTTAGATATCAATCCCCAATAAATAAAATGATATGTAGAAATAGATACACAAACAAAGATATTATTGTTAGTTGCAAAATTTTTAAAACATTCCAACAATTGGAGAGTTGTTATATAAATTAATGTACATTTAAATTATGGCCTACCAGGCAGTCATGAAAATGGTGCTTTCAAAGAAACTGTATGATGTGGGTGGAAAGCTTTCCTTCTAAATTTTGAATGAAAAAAATTGACTATATCATCATATGCAAGATAAATTTATGAAAAAGAAAACTTGCGAAGAAACACTTCAAGATGTTAGCAGTAACTGTTTTCTTATACTTTCTTTTTTCTGCATCATGCTTCTATAGTAAAGTACATTACCATTTTTAAAGTAATATTTATTATTTTGTTTTAACATAGCCTTATTTTCATTGATAGAGTATTATTTATTAGTTTCTAATAAACATCAAAAACAAATTCTGCTCCATTGATTTGTAAATTAAATTTTCTTTTATCCATCTAGGCACTATATATCACTTCAATTTTTTGAATTATTCTCCATAGTTTAGCAAGCCAAATTAACTTAGTTTCTCCAAATATATTTAATGTGTTCTTGATAGCAAAAAAGTCTTTCATAATAATATTATTATGTGAATTCAGTTAAAATTTATATCTCCCAAGAAGAATTGTGTATCCTCACTTTCTTCCCTTCTCCTGAACTCTTTAAATCCTTATCTTGGGTACTTCATCCTTACCATCTCCTCCAGCAGACTATAAACTATTTGAGATGAGGAATTCATGTTTACCCTACTTACTGGTTGCCAGTAGACAGTTAACTAAATGAAGTGAATCTTTATGAAAAAAATTCTAATGAGATTGTTGCAATTTGATGCCTTAGGTCCAGAGCTTTGAAGAAGAGACTGGTAACTCTCTTGACCTGACTTCAGGAACTGTAGGTAAGAAGTCATCAAGGTCAATGACTGCATTCATGACCTTTCAGAAAGAGAATGTAAACAACTGGCTTAACTTTCTTAAATATGTGGAGAGCTTGAATTATCTCCAGGAGATATCCTACATTATGCATCATTTTATCTGTTAACAATCTAACCTTAGTGCAAATGTATACATGTGAATTTTAAAATACTTACTAGGAAAAAAGGTTTGATATCCCTAGGGCTAATGGAGTCTGTGGATGTCTAACACCAACTCAGTTTATGATCTGCCTACCTTAACTGAATGGATTTCAGATAGGACTAACTAGGTGAATACCTTCCTACCAACTGCTTGGTATTGCACAAGTCATATCTTTTTATTGATCCTCTTCCTAACTATGATGAAAGATAAGTACAGATAATTTTTAAGTTCTCTACCAGCACTTACATTCGAAACTTTGTATGACCTTGATGTTCAACTCTCAGTGGAAACAAGTTGTCTAGATCTGACTTCCAGATGTCCTCTTAGAAGGGTGCTCTCTTATCCCTGTCACAGAAGAGGAAGTCTTTCTTCACTCCTGGACCTAATGCTCTCATGCAATTATCATAGTGATTCAGCATTTCTGTGATCCTGTAATGGAGCTAGAAGGAGGCATTGATTAGTCAAGCAAAATAGAGCAGATGAAGCTAGTGCATTTCCTGGAAGAAAATATGCAAATTTTTAATTTAATTTAGTGTGGTGTCAAACACATCTTTTCCATTACGAAGTGTATGTATAGGCCTCATTTTGCTAAATGCTGTTTAGAAATTATGCATTAGTAATTATAGGGTCCTGCTGATTACATAAATTGTTATCCTCCTCTTTGAAGTAATTACCACATAACCTGCATTGAGGTTTATAAGACAAAAATAAGCATCTGTTTTCTATCTAATTGAATGCTTCTCAATGAAGCTGGAGGTCCCCCTGCCAATAGAAACTGCCTTCCTTGACATTCGTTTAAGAGGTCTACTGATATCATGTAAGCCATTCCAATTATGCAAAAAAAAAAAATGATTTAGGAAGTTAGGCCAAGAATTACTAATCTACATTTAACCTCAAACTGAGAGAGTAAAGTGAGATAAGGTTAAGGCTAACCTAATGGAGAAAATCTGGACCACAAATGAGATTTATTACTTTCAAAAAGAGTGTTGTTAATTTACAAAATGAAAAAGAAAATGGACTGAAATCTAATAAGAAAAATTAGTTGAATTAATGAGGTAATGATCTTAGATATGTTATTACTTAGATACACAATATGTACACATCATATCTGCATTTTAACTAAAAGTTTAATAGACCACTTAATTTGAAATATAAAGGCACGTGGAATATTTTGATGAACCGAATATGGCAGAAATGATGTAGCCCTTAGCCCACCACCTGCTTCCTGGCTCTTGGGAAGTCCATTCTTGAAATAGTCCTGCTGGAAACCCAGAGCCCATGTTGTGAGAAGCCCAAGTTACCTGGGGTGACCTGTGCAGGCACTTTGATGGACAGCCCTGAATGCGCTCCCCTATGGATAAGCCTTCAATGATGTCCAGCTTTGTTAACCTTTCCGATGATTCTAATCCAGATGCCCAAATCCAAGTGACAGCCCCCAGCTGAGCTAGCTAGCCCACAAAACCCTGAGAGATAAGAGTACATTGTTTTAAGCCATACTACACACACTATACACAAATACACAGGCATGTGATAATCTCTTCAAATATCTTGAAAATTTAATTGCAAATCACTTTAAGTCTGTATGGTCTCTGAACATGCAAAGTACCTTATCAGGAAAGGTGTACTTCAGCAATTTCTAAATGAATTTAGCTTATAGAAAATGGAGGTGAATTCTTATAGAAAATGGAGACTCAAAGCCCCAGATGTACTGTGCTACCTTCACCCCTGAAAATTCATCACTGAAATGACAAGGTAACATAAAGAGAAGAGGGAAATGATTAAAAGTGCTATTTAAAGGGTAAAGGTACATCATTTACATTCCAGAAGCTCTGAGTACTATAAGGGTGATATAATGCTGTGGGATATAATGGTGAATGAGGATGCAGACAATTCTTTTCTTTTTAAAAATATTTTTAGTTGAAGATGGACATAATAATTTTATTAATTGATTGATTGATTGATTGATGTGGTGCTGAGGATCAAACCCAGTGCCTCACACGTGCTAGGCAAGTGCTGTACTACTGAGCCAAAACCCCAACCCAATTGCAGACAATTGTACAGGAAGAACTATCTAAGGATTAAAGAGAGGTGTTTACTAGAAGTCAAAATTTCCAAATGAATCCTCCTAATAAAATTGAACATGGCATACTTTCATTCCTTATGAAATGGATAAACACAAGAAAAATTCCACAAAAAGATTGAGTATTTTAAGAATCATAGTCAGAAGAAATGCCCCTATTACTCAAAACATGAGTGCAAGGAAACATTAGAAATCCTTGGAAATGAATATATGTGTGAGGAGATTATATCTGCAAAGAAAACAATCTCCAGTAAGTAAAGTTAAGATTCCTTTCAGACATGATTGACATTATCTGATTCTATTTCTGATAATGGATAAGTAACTCTTAATGGGCCAGTCCTCCCACAGATTACTACAAACTCTGGACAAAATATTTTTTAAATGCCTATCTAAAGACACTAAAGAGTAGACAAGAGCAGGCAAATAGGGTATGGGGGTGGGATAGGGAGTCAACACTTGAACACTTGGAAGAAAAGAATACACTGGTTCAGTTTCCTTTACTAAAAGAGTTTTAACCTGAGAAGTGTCTGCTCAGTTCCTTGACCCATTTATTGATTAGATGATTTGTCAACATGGCAGCTATTAAAAATACAAACAATAATAAGTATTGGTGAGGATGTGGGGAAAAAGACACACTCATACATTGCTGGTGGGACAGCATATTGGTATAGCCAATATGGAAAACAGTATGGAAATTCCTTGGAAAACTTTGAATGGAACCACCATTTGACCCACCTATCCCATTCCCTGGTCTATACCCAAAGGACTTAAAAACAGCATAGTATAGTGATGCAGCTACATCAATGTTTATAGAAGCACAATTCATAATAGCTAAATTGTTGAACCAATCTAGATGCCCTACAGTAGATGAATAGATAGGGAAACTTTGATTCCAGGCAAGTTTCCTGCCTCCTAAAACAATGTACAATTCCCAATATCCAGGCACAGTAAGAATTTACTGGACACACACACACACACACACACACACACACACAATGGAATATTATTCAACATTTAAAGAGAATAAAATCATGGCATTTGCAGGTAAATGGATGGAGTTGGAGAATATAATGCTAAGTGTTATCCAATCCCAAAAAAACAAATGCTGAATGTTTTCTCTGATATATAATGGGGATAGGGGGCAAGGGAGAAATAGATGAACTTTAGATAGGGTAAAGGGAAATGACAAGGTAACATAAAAAGAAGAGGGAAATGATTAAAAGTTCTATTTAATGGGTAAAGGTACATCATTTAAAGGGAGGGAAAGGGAGGGGAAATGGGAGTAGGAAACTGGGGAATGAGATGGACATCACTACCCTAATTACATGTATGAAGACACAAATGGTGTGACTCTACTTTGTGTCCCAACCAAAGACATGAAAAATTATGCTCTATATGTGTAATATGAATTGAATTGCATTCTGCTCTCATATATAACAAATTTGAATAAATAAATTTTTTTATGAAGACTTTTAACCTGAAGGTAGGAACCATTCTAACCCTCCAACAGACAGTAGTCGTCTTACTACCCAGAAAAATCAGAAGACAGAACCTGGGACAATGACAATAGCTGGAAAGTGAGTGTGTGTGTGTGTGTGTGTGTGTAAGTATGTGTGTGTCAAGGTGAAATCCCAGAAAAGAGAGAGATTGGAAAATCCCTGAATTCTAATCTTGAAATCTGTCCATATCTCTGGCCAATATGTGAACTCAAATGCATAGAAAAAGACTTCAAGAATTTCATCAAAGATTAAAGGAAAATTTCCATTTTAAATTTGATTCCAGGCAAGTTTCCTGCCTCCTAAAACAATGTACAATTCCCAATATCCAGGCACAGTAAGAATTTACTGGACATATGAGAAAATAAAAGAATGTAACTCATAGTGGGGGGTAATTAGTAGAAACAAGCCATGAGAAAATCCATATGTTGGAGTGAGCAAGTAAGTGCTTTAGGGGGGTTATTAGAGTCACACTGAAGAATGTAAAGGGAAATGTCCTATAATAAATGGGAAGATAGCAAATCTCAAAAGAAAAATAGAAATAATACAGATACAGGATGAAATGGAAATTCTGTAAGTGAAAATTACAGTTTTGTCATTCAAAATCCATTGAATAAATTTAACAGTAGGTTAAATGATAAAATAAAGACTTGGTGAACTTTGAAATATAACAATCATCCAACAATCAGGAGAACAAGGGAAAAAAAGAGATTAAAAAGCACATAAAATTTTTTTCTGAATTTCAAGTTCCTGTGAGACAAGAAATATAAAAAGGTAAAGCATTTGTAGTTACAGACAGAGAAGGAAAGGACTAAAGAGAAAAATACTGGAAGAAATAAATGTGAAAATTTTTCCTAATTCACTCACAGAGACATTTATAGATTCAAAGTTCAGTAAACTCAAAGTGGAATAAATAACAGAAAATTACACCTAAACAGTGTTATGATCAAAGTCATAAAAATCAAAGATAAGAAAACATGTTCAAAGCAGGCACAGAAACGTGATAAGGGAATTAAGATTTGAATGCTGAGACATCTCATTAGAGAAAATGGAGACTAAAGATAAAAGAATAAAGATAAAATAATCAGGAATAAAGATAAAATAAAGACATTTTCAGATAAAACAAACTCATTAAGAGCATACCTGCTCTGCAAGATGGACACTGTATTGTGTTGTTTTATGCCATATGCTGATGTAATACATGATAATTTATACCACAGAGGATGGAGGAATTGGTAAATGGAGCAACAATACAATAAGCCTTCTACATTTTACATGTAGTGGTACAATATTGAATTTAAGTAGATTGTAAAAATAAGGATATAAAACCGTCACCAATATTAGAGTCATACATATTGAGATGGATAGACAGATGATAATGATAGAAAGTAGAATAGCAGTATAATTAAGCCAATTCTGTCATTTATGATAGAACCAAATAGATCCAGACTCAAATTATAGCTAGTTACTACTTTCATGTGACCTAGAGCAAGTCAGTTTACTTCTCTATTCCTCATTTCCTTAAATGTAAAATAATAGCAATCTATTCACACAGTTATTGGGAAGATAAAATGAGTTAATTCATGAAAGGAGATAAGAAGATCTTGAGCATGTAAAACACTCAATAATAATTGTAATAAGTTGCTAATGTAAATTAAGAAATAGCAATAATACACATTATTTAGAAATAAACTACATGACTAGAAGAATCCCTCTTGGAAAGGAAGTAAAGTGGTCCCCTTTCAGGAATTTATTTTCATTGCATGCTCTTTTAGTACAATTTGAGTTTTATGTGTGTATTATGCCTTGATTAAATAACTGTTGCAACAAAATTTGTTTTTATTAAATCCAGGCACATCAATGAAATGAGAAAACCTAATGATAATAGTAAAATGCATAAATTAGAAGGATATAGCATCCACAAACATCCAGACAGAAAAGCATAAATTAATCAAAAATAAGAAAAAATTAAAACATCTCATCAATAACACTAAATAGTTGATGAAAATAAACTAATATACTATAATTTAGAAATGGAAAAGTGAGAACCAATGATTTTATACCTGACCATATTCTTCTCTTATCTACAAAAGTAGCCTGAAGTCATTTTCAAAGATAGGAGGAGTCACCCACTGTATCTCCCACTTCCCCTCTAGGACAGTGTCTTCCACAGAGTGAGGGCATGCTTGGATCATGGATCTAGGAAGCAAATTTCAGATTTCTTAGATTCCAATACTACAATGTAGCAATTGCCAGCTTAGTTCCTCTAGACAAATTATTCAATCTCCAAGTCTTCATCTAAAGAAAATAAAAATAGTATTCATAGAAGCATCTACTTCATAGTATTATTAAAATATTAAATTAGTTAACACATGTAAGACCCTTAGTTTATCAGCTGTTTTTATTCTTCCTCTAAATAAGATGTTACTTAAAGCACTCTAGAATAACAAAAAATGGCATGGAAAAATGAACTCAAGTAGTACAATCCAGAAAACATATGTTAAAATTTAATTAATTATTATTAAAGCTTATGAAAAAATAAAATGCTAAAATACTTCTGATTTAAAAATTACAATAGTGCTTTATTTAAATGTACTTTATTACAACAAACTTATTAAGGAAGGTTAATTTTGAAAGATTGGCCATAGGATAAGAAAAGAAAGACAAAAACCAATCAAGGGCTATAATATTAAAATCTATTAGTAGATACTTTAAGGCAAAGGAAAATTTTAAAAATAAAATAGAAATTTAGAAATTAACCAAAATTATAAACATCATTTAAGAATTAATAATTAGGGCTATGTGGCTCAGTGGTAGAGCACTTGCCTGACATGTGTGAGGCACTGGGTTCGATCCTCAGTACTGCATATAAATAAATTAATAAAATAAAGGTATTTAAAAGAAAAGAATTAACAATCATAAATCACTATTTCTAAATAGCTTAATATCCAAAATATAAAAGCTGACTCTATTAATGTTTTTAAAAGCCCACATAAATCAATAAGAAAAACAGCAAAATCATCTTATTAGATTAATAGGGAAAGGAAATACATGAGCACTCTGAAGGAATAAATATAAAAGATCCACAGGAAGGGCAAAACATGTTCAACTTCATTTTTTTGTCTATCACATTAGCAAATATTTAAAGGTTTAATAATATAAAGTGAGAGAAGAAGTGTTAAATAGACACCCACTATTGGTTTGAAATTAAATTTTCATAATTACTTTGTGGTTTGACCTGACAGTTTAAAATGGATGTAGCTTTTGATGCATTTATTTCAGCCCTGGATTTTAACCTGCCAACAGACTCCAATGTACACACAAAGATTCATACTACAATAATTCATACTACAATAATAACAAACTAAAGACAACCTACATACCCCCCAAAATAATCTTCTTTGAGAAACTATGATACATCCCTACATTAAAAACTATTCAGTCATTATTTTGAAAAATGAGGAAAAATTTTATGTATTGTTAAAGAAAGATCTCTCATGTGTCCTGAGGATATAGCTATAGCTCAGTGGCCAAATGCTTGCCTATCAAGCATGAGGCTCTGAGTTTGATCCCCAGCACTGCAAAACAAAACAAAACAAAACAAAAAATGGAGTTGTTAAATGAGAAAAAAGCTATGTGCAAAAGATTCTGTATATGCACTCTTTCGTATTAAAATAGTATGTTTCTATTGCATGAAAGTATGCATAAAATGCTTCTGGACGAATGTAAAAGGAACTGTTAATGATAATACTTTAACAGAAGGGAAACTGAAATGTGTTAAATTAATTGGCATCTTTTAATTTTCTTTTGTTGAGATGTGCATATGTTATTTTCATAACACTCCATAGCAAAAACTTCTGGCAATACCACAGGAAATGGACACAATAAAAACATAATGTTTTAATATTTCTCTCAGTCTTTTACAGAAAGAGCATGAAATTAAAAGGATGATCAAAAGATATTAATCTTATAATTAATAACATTCATTTAATACAAAAATATTGAAATAAATGTTCTTTGCCAAAATTCTTGAAATATCTACTTAAATGTCAAACAATGCATAAATGCAAAGATTATTTCATTAATTTTTTTCATACAGATGCAAAAAGTAAAGGCCACTTTTCCACAGACATAAATGTATATAATAACATTTGCATTCAATAGTAAAAGTAGACACAACAATTTCCAAACCCAGATAAACAAACTAACAATCCCAACAGTTAATGGCTGTGTTTACCATCCTAAATAAAAATGCAGAAAATTATAAGTTAAAACTATGAATTCAGATAACTTAAATAATAATGATAAAGATGTTTTATTAAAATCAGAGTTGTAGCAAAATCAGTAATCTGAGGCAAATTCATAGCATTGATTACTTTCATTATCCAATAAGTAAAATAAACTGCCTCTAGAAGTCATGAAAATAATAAAATGAGCATAATTAGAGATTAATAAAAAATACATGGGAATTAGTAATGAAGAAAGCAAAAACAAGTGATATGGTAAGTAAAATCCAAGCACTAAATCTTTTATAGGAGAAAAAGTCAAATTTAAGAACATAAAGAAAAGACAAAAGGTACATACAAATACAATTAGAAAAGCAAAATAAAATTAGAGACAAGACATTAAAAACACTCATGCAGAAAATAAAATGAAGAGCTGCAAAATCTTTTTTTAAATCACAAAAGAACTCCAGTACAACTATTATATTTAAAACCAGGTATTAATTCTATGAATTCCATTTTAGGAAATATATAGATGTGTGCATGTGTGTTGCATCTTATATAATTCCTTTATATATATAAATTTTGTGTTCATGTATAAATGCTATGCAAATTTTATTGTTTTACATATGTTATAAATGTTATATAACAAATAACTGAAATTAACCAATTAATATAATCGATATGCTAATTTAGTGTGGAATATTTAGTGTTTTATATCCTGTCTCCTGATTATTGTATTCTCTTTTTTAATGATTGCCTGACGTTCCATTTTATATATTATTATTTTAAAAATCCTCCTTACTGGACATTTAGGCTAGTTCTAATTTTTCATAGCTCTTTTATGTCCCTTAGGATAACTTTCTAGCGGGTCCTTGAAGGTCAGGACGTAAACACAGATGAAGGTTTCTGACACACATTGTTCTAATGTGTTTCTTGGCCAATATTAGATTTCACAGACTCCTAAACCTCCACTAATTTAAAAATTCATTTGTCTGAGAGTAATATCAATTTGTATTTCTTAGATTGGATCTGAGTGTGAAAATTGATCATTTCACACACTTCTTATTTACCAAAATTCCTTTTGATATCTTTGGGTTTTATTAATTTTTTTGTTAAAAAAAACATGAAATATCTGAAAAATCTTTCAAATGAAGGGAAAGTATAGAAAAACACTACAAATATTTACTCCTTGAAGCCACCCAAAAGCTCTATTAAAACTCAACCTTTGGTTTGGTCATAGTCACTTCAGAATTTTTTTAAAAGGAATCATTACAGATACAGTAGGAGTCCTGGGTTTACCTTTTCTGATCTCATGTCCTCCCTCTCTTCTTTCCTCCCCGAATTAACCAGGGTTCTGAATTTGGTGTTTATACATTCCCTTGCATATTTCTATACTTTTACTTTGTGTGTGCATTATTAACACACAAGTTTGCTAAAATTAATATATATCTTATATGCCTATGTATCCAATTTATCTCTACCTTATATTTATGATATTAATCTATATAGATAAATTGTTTATTATCATTGCTGTTGGATAATAAACATTTTATTTATCTATATAGATACATGATATTTATCTATATAGATAAATTGTTTATTATCATTCTACAATATGAGTATGGTACATTAAATTTCCTAATTTAGCATATTGATTATATTAATTGGTGTCGGAGACCAGCTCCACCAGGGGGTCTCAGGAGACGAACGGATAGTGAGGAGTCGGCGAAAGGGGGGTGGAGAAACAACACAGACACCAAAGTGAAGGTGTTGATCCCAATCTTTACTTGTGAAGTTGATCATATATACTTTTCATTTTGGCAGGCTCACAGTACTTTGTGGTTACAAAACAGGAATCATTATTCAAAGAAACAAAATATTACGTAGCTACAATTAGAATAGAAGAATGTATCTTGGCTTATGCATAAGCAAGCATTTGTACTTTCAGTTCGCGTTTTGCTTTGAGCTGTTTCTGCTTAGTTAACTTTTAATAATAGTTAAATGTCCCAAACTATTGGCCTATACCTTGACTATTCTTTCTTGACTTACTGACTGGAACTGGTGCCATGGTTACGGCAAGTGGTTGACTTGTTATTAATTTTAATCAAACAAGAGTAAGAGCACAAACCATTGTGCACAGGAACAAGAACAGTTTGCCCAGTACCAAGCACTAATCTGTCTTCTTAACATTAATTTTTCTTCTCTAGATTTTAATTTAATTTCTCAAAAACTTCCTTGACAGGAATACAGGGAGTTTTTCATTAGACATTAACAATTTACACTCCACAGCTGAATCATTGCATTTAGAGCAAACAGATCTATTCTTTAGAAGTAGTTGCATTAATTGGGAAAGTCATGTTTTTTTCCTTCATACTTAATGGTCATATGAGAAATCGCAACTATACTTATTAAAGGAATACAAAAACAAAACAGCCCATTCCCAGAAACATACTGTGCTCCTCCAGAGGATGGAAGCCTTGCACCATCCACCTCAGTAGGGCCTTGCCATTGCCTGAGTCAGGGGAGGGGCGCAGCAAATTGGTTAATTTCAGTTATTTGTTATATAACATTTATAACATATGTAAAACAATAAAATTTGCATAGCATTTATATATGAACACAAAGTTTATATATATAAAAGAATTATATAAGATGCAACACACAAGCACACATCTATATATTTCCTAAAATGGAATTCATAGTAATTAATACCTGATTTTAAATATAATAGTTGTACTGGAGTTCTTTTGTGATTTAAAAATAAATTTTGCAGCTCTTCATTTATTTTCTGCATGAGTGTTTTTATGTCTTGGTCTCTAATTTTATTTTGCTTTTCTAATTGTATTTGTATATACCTTTTGTCTTTTATTTCTTTATGTTCTTAAAGTCTGACTACTTTTTCTCCTTCATGACAAAGTGATTAAAGACATACAGTTAAGAGACAAAAATAATTCATAAAATATACATTCTCACAGGAAAATGTCTCAATTCTCTTACATAAAATCACATATATCATCATTATAACATACAAAAAAATTGCATACGAGACGAACTTCACTTAAAAAATTGCATACGAGACGAACTTCACTTAATAGTTTGGTGACCATCTGAGTGCAATTAGTTTTGGGTAATATATTTTTCTTTCTTCCTTTTACATATTGTGGAGTGCAGATTTAATTTGTAGCAAGTATCTAACCCTCACCCACAAAAATAGAGATGATATATCCATAGATAGATAGATAATCGATCATAGTGTTGACAATGCCAATCTTTGATAATAGGATTGCACCTCTTTTTTTCCGTTATTTGCTTATCTCCTAATTTATCCCAAACATTACAAATAATCATTCAACAAAGATAACCCTAAATGTTGATGTTTACAGATTGAGTACACTTGAGAATTTAATAAGAATAAATTATTAAGATTATATTAATAGGAATTTTGCTCTGAAGCAAACTTAGAAGAGTTTAACTTTGGGTACATATCTTTTATATCCTGTCTCCTGATTGATTGGCACTAAACACTATTCTATTTATTCATTCTCCTTCTTTCATTCTTTGATGATATTTCAAAGGGATTGAAGTGTTCATTAGAACTTTCTCCATTCTGAAGAAGACAAATTCTCAGTCTCTGCCTCTCTTCCTCTTCCTTTTCACTCCTGCTGCCCTTGTTAAATGACATCTCTACTGGTCTCATCTAAAGAAACTTTATCTTTTTGCTTATGTTTCTATTATGCTAAATTGTGCTCTGCTTAAGGGTAGGACCCTTGACGTATTTACTCTGCATCCCCAGACTTGTAAAGAAGCCCCCAACCTTATCAAGGCATTCTTTTAAATTCTTGGCAACATATAGGTGGCCTCCTCACATGGGTTGTGTCACATCTGAGCATCTTTCATCTTAGCAAGAAGAGTTCCCATTCTATCCACCAACTTGTGACTTAACTCCGCAACAATATATTATATGCAGAGTGTTCATGACTATTCTGACAATGTATGACATGGTATTTTTAGTTACTTTGCTGACAAGGATTGCAATAGGGTCATTCCTCATTATCCTTAGAGGATTGATTCCAGGACTCCCTGACAGATATTGGAATCATAGGTGCTCAAGTACCTTATTTCAAAAAGTGTTATAGTTGCATAAAACCAACATGCAACCTTTCATATAGTTAAATCATCTCGACATTACTTATAATGTGTAGTGGAGTGAAGACACTATATAGTTGTTCTATTATTTTCTTTGTATTGTTTTTATTGTCATATTATTATATTCAAATATTTTTCATCCATGATTGGTTGAATCTGCTGATGTAAAAGCCACAAATACAGAGGGATGACTGTAAATTAGGAATGTATTCAGTTGTATATTCTTTCCAAATTTATAAATCAGTGCTTTATTTTTTGCACATTGCACTTAGTCCTAAGTAATACAGACCTCTATATTCAAGTTTCAGACTCACTACAGCAGCATGTCTCAGAAAATGGGTTTATCTGAATGTACACGGAGTGTGTTGCTTAACTTTATATTCCAAATCAAATTACAATTTTTATTAGGGAGCAGCCCCTTGTTAACATACTAATAATTTACACTGATACACAGGTTTTGCACTGTCCTAAACAGTTTCAATTATTTTATTAAATGCAATCTCATGCTACTCTTTCCCTTTTAGAGACTGGACATCAATGAATTAAATAACTTGCCTAAATTTACACAGCTGGCTGGGGAGGACCAAAATTCAAGCCAACACCCTTTGAATTCAAATCTATTCCTCTTTCTATCCTGAATCCATGTATTCAACAAACATTTAACGAATATTTATATGCATAGGAACCCATTTTGGGTGCTGGGGATACTGATGGGAGGAAAAGAGAAGCCTCCAATTCTTCCAAGTCTCATGAAACTTGTAAGTTTGGAAGAAACTAGTAATTAGTGAATTATGTAGAATAAGCAATAGATAGAAAGATGCCAACATCTGGGAAAGAGCCAGACACAGATAAGAAAACCTTTTTAAGGCATCCTTTTAAATTCTTGGCAACCTATAGTAAGTGCTTACTCTGCCAGCTGAGGTTCCAGGCACTTTACATGTATTAATTCAGAAATCCTCCCTGGAGGTAGATTCTGTTGTTCCTAGTCCCACTGCACAGATGAGGAAACTGAGGTAGAGAATGAGCCACTGTCCACAGCCACACACTCCAGAACCCTGACTGTCTGATTCCAATTGCTTTCTGACTTGACCTTGAGCAAATGCTCCCAGCCAGGTGCTGCAAAACAATTAACCAACACCAATGTTCAAAGATAAAAGAAACTGAAATCATGAGTCTCTGAAGATACTGATGCCTTCAGTAATCTACACATGAAACTACTTTGCCATCGATAGTTTCATTCCTGGATTATTGTCACTGTCCTCCCTGATGAGGTGAGTTGCTAATGCAGAAGTCAAAAGGGACTCAGCTGTCACTGAAAAGAGGGATGAGGCGCTCATCTTGTTTGTTGGTTGTTTGGTTTGGGTCATGCTATTTGTTTTCAGGGGATCAATGCATATGGGAGAGAGATACTGTTCATCAGCAACTGCCTATTCACAAGACAGGGTAAGACCAAGACACTGGTGGAGAACAAGCCACAGTGGCCCTGTCCCTTGGCTCAGTCACCTGGCCTCAATTTGAGTCCAATTGCTTAATTTTCTGTACACCCCGTGAAAGCCAATTCCCATGCTGCTCTGTGTCTTCTTTATTTTTCTCCATAATGTAGTTTCTGGCTGTTTAACTGCAGCAGGCTTTATGATAAGGTTTTTTTTTTTTTTTTTTTTTTTACTTTTTTTTTCTTCCTTGGCAATAGGCATAGACTTAATTTTAAAAGACACACTCAAACTCCAACAGCCCTGAACAACTTGCACAGAGAGCAGGGTGTTTTCTGCCTTGTTTTTAAAATATTACAATTTTTTTATTAGGCAATTTTATCATTGTTATAAATAAGTAATTGTACTGGGGAGAAGGGATAATCCTTATTTAATTAAATTCATCTATACTCCCAGGTTGGCAGCAACAAGACATATGTGAGACTAATACCCGCAGCCTGCCTCTTTGCATGTGCAATTAAAAATTCACTCTACAGTAGCACTGGCAGTTTAGTGTTGCTTTTGGCATTTACAAATTCTTTTATTTTGTGACTTTCTTTTTTACCATACACATATGCTGGAGCAGATGTTGCTTATTTGTTGTTTATTCAAATCTGTAGGCTCTGGCAGCTAACTCCATTGTTCTGTAATGAAGCTTTATTCACTGTCCTGTATGAGGACCCAGCGCCTGCATGAGAGGCTGCCTTAGTTCCCAGTAGGACGCCACAGTTATTGCCCTTGTAGTTGGCTGTTTATAGTTGGAAGCTTGCACTGGGGGAAAAAAGCAGCCGCAACAAAGGCTGGGTGGTCACGGTCAGGGTGCGTGCAGGGGAACCGACAGGAAGGTCATCAAGCTGCGTCCTCTGCTCTGTCTCTGCCTGGTGGTCTCCGCCTGGCATCCAGGCTCATCTGCTGTGGGGATTTGGTGTCTGCGACTTGGAAGCATTGTCTTCCTGCTCCCTCTCTATTTTCCCTTTCTTTTTCTCTGTCTAGTTATTTATTTCCTTCACAAGCAGGCTGTCCGCTGCCTCTTCCCACTCCCATCACCACCGCTCTTATTTCCAGGGCATCCATAGAGTTTCGTTCATAACCATGCTTAGCCCTAGAGCTCCATCCAACACAAACTGGTTTCTTCCACATCTCACACCTTCATCTCATCTTTCCTGGTCCAGACACTGTTTCTGGCTGCCCATGTCTTGGGGGCAGCCACACTTCATAAAGTTGAGAATGTCAGGTCCATGTTGACCATAATAAAGACCTGCTGATCCCCAGAGCTCCAATGCCAATTTGGAGACATTCGCCTTCTGAAAAACCCCTATCTTGGCCAGGAGGCAATCAATCAGAGATGTAACCACCTCCATCTGGCACATTATGACATGGAACCTCACTATTAACACATTTGTGATTCATCTTGTCCCAATGAGTGGTGCCAGGGATCAAGCGCATCCTCCCTCCCCATGGCAGCTGGGAGCATTCTAGCTTCCCAGCATGCAGAGTTAACACATTGGCTCCTGTGACATCGCAAGTAACAATTCTTTTAATTATCATACCTTCCCTCCCCCTTCCCACCCACTCTACAGACATTTTGTCACCAGGGGGATATTTTGCAGCCGGCAATCAGTACTTTTCTTAATTGACTGATTACCTTCCAATAACGTGAAGCCTGGTATTTTCCACTATCATCAAAGGGGATGTTCCTTGATGCTAAGTTCTGTAGATATAACACCCTATGCTTGTTTGGGGGGACTTTTACTTCTATAAGTATGCTGTGGTGTTCATTCATATTTTTTAATTGATTTATATTGTCCATATCATGAGTGTGAATCACTTTAGGATTGAATTCAAGGTCTTTTCTCTTCTGACCTCATCCCATCCTGACAGCCGTACTTCCTCTCCAATGCCTAGACTCTGTGTGTTGGGTTGCTCATCATCTACCCAAATTCTCTACTTTCACATTCTCTACTTTCACATCTCATTCTTTCCTTTTCGTGGAATCTAATTCTGAGTTACCACATGCCAAAAGTTGTCCATCCTTCAAGGTCTCAGCTCATTTACTGCCTCATCTATTATTTCCTCCAAGAACCCTACTCCCGGGGATACTCCTTCTTCAGTACTCCTAAAAATATACATATATATATACCTGTACCACAGACCTTAGCTCACTTTGCCTTGTGTTGTAATTAGCTGTGTACATAATGCATGTTCTTAATTAAATCATTACTTCTTTTAAGGACAGTTGCCATGCGTTTTTGTAGCTATCTGTTGTTCCATCTACAGAGGCGCTCGCGCGAGGATTATAAGAAATGAAAATAAGGAGAAGGGGAAGATGGCGGCGAGGGGAGTGCATTGCCCCCGTGTGCCGCGTCACTGTGTGGGAGAATGACGAGTCAGGATGTCTAAAGGCTATCTTGTTAGGAATTTACAGCAATAGTGGGGTACTCCGGAACCTGGAGGAAGGATTTCCATCGCACGAGGATTGGCTACGGGGCTCAAATGCGAGAGATTTGTCCGCATGGAGGGTCACACTGCTTATTCAGCAAATCGCCCCGCGGCTAGAGTCTGCGGCACGCGCTGGGAAACGAGGAGATAGCAACGCAGGGATACAGCGCTGCAGTTTCCGCGGGCTTCTGCCAGCTGTGCAATTACCATACTAAGTGCTGAATTCTGGGTTTGAGACGGGGGAAGGAAGCAGTCCAATTCAGTTCTCCACACTGGTCAGACCACAGAGGAGGCCAGCGGCCACCATCTTGGAGAGCTGACGTCACCATCCCTGTTTTCGACTGATCGCAGCTCATTCAGCCATAGAACAGGTAATTTCAGGCTGCCATTTGCCTGCGGCTTGCAGACAAATTACTCAGGCTCAGTGCTAAATAACCCGCGGAAACTGCTTCTTGGAGTCTGCTCTTATCAGAGTATACACCAAGCACGGAGTGGCCGAGTTCCGGCTCCCGGAACTGCTCTGGCCCAGGGCTAAGGAGCCCACGGAAACTGCTTCTCGGTCTGGGTCCTGCTGAGTACTGTGGAGGTAAATACCAACCGAGCCTTCGTGGGCAGTGGCAACAGGACTGAGACGGGGCCTGTGAGGGCCGGTCAGGACTCACCCTTTGCTTTGGTCACCCGGCAAAGGGAATGAAATGCTGCCATTCGCATAGGATACCAACATGGCAGAGATCTGATGTCATCAGAAAGCAGCGGAGGAGAGAACTTCATCAATACCAGCGGCGACAGAAACAGTTGGTCTCCTGGTAGGGAGGGTGAGTCACAGACACCTGAGTCTCTCTCGCTTTGTTGTCGAGCAAGAGGGGAGGAGCAGGGCCGCCGCCCGCGCCCGGAGCAGGCCCAGCGGCTCGCAGGCGTGGTGGTCGCGTGACCCCAATTGGAGAGGGGGCGGAGCGGAGCCGCCACCCGCGCCCGCAAGGTGGGCAGACCTGCGAACGTCCTGCAGATCAGGCCCAGCGGTCCGCGGGCGTGGTAGGAGGGGCAGGGCAGAGCCGCCGCCCGCGCCTGCAAGGTAGGCAGACCTGCAACAGACCAGCGGATCAGGCCCAGCGGCCTGCCGGCGTGGTAGTCACGACACCCCAATTGGAGTAGGGGCAGAGCAGAGCCGCCACCCATGACCGAAAGGTGGGCAGACCTGCGACCGACCAGCAGGACAGGCCCAGTGGCCTGCCGGTGCGACAGACACGTCATCCCATTTGGATAGGAGCAGAGCAGAGCCTTCGCCCGCACCCGGAACAGGCCCAGCAGTCCGGGGGTGTGGTAGACAAGTCACACCAATTGGAGGGGGGGCAGAGCAGAGCCGCTGCCCGCGCCTGCAGGGTAGGCAGACCTGCAACCGACCTGCGGATCAGGCCCGGTGGCCTGCCGGCGTGATACACACGTCACCCCAATTAGAGTAGGGGCAGAGCAGAGCCGCCGCCTGCGCCCGGAACAGGCCCAGTGACCTGCCGGCGTGGTAGTCACGACACCCCAATTGGAGTAAGGGCAGAGCAGAGCCGCCGCCCGCGCCTGCAAGGTAGGCAGACCTGTGACCGACCTGAAGAACAGGCCCAAGGGTCCGCGAGCGTGGTAGACACCTCACACCAATTGGAGGAGGGGCAGAGCAGAGCCGCCGCCCGCGCCTGCAAGGTAGGCAGACAGCTGCCCAACCCTGCAAGGGAGACTTTTCAACTATACAAGAGCAATATAAATATATAGGGGGAAAAATTTTTCAAAAACACAACAGTTTCACCAAGCACAAAGAAACGCAAGCAGTATGAAAAGACAAGGAAAGAAAGGACCACAAGCAATGCAGGTCAACTCAACTTTAGAAGAGGTAACAGCTGCAGAAGATGGAATGTCAAATAAAGAATTCAGGATATACATGCTTCAGATGATCTGGAGTATCAAGGAAGACATTAGACAGCAAAATCAGACAATGAAAGATCACTTCGAAAATGAATTACACAAACAAATCCAGGAAGCAAAGGATCAACTATACAGGGAGATAGAGGTTATAAAAAAACAAAGAAACAGAAATCCTAGAAATGCAGGAAGCAATAAACCAACTTAAAAACTCAATGGAGAATACTACCAGCAGAGTAGAACACTTAGAAGATAGAACATCAGACAATGAAGACAAAGTATTTCAACTTGAAAAGAACATAGACAGCTCAGCAAGACTGTTAAGAAACCATGAGCAGAACATCCAAGAAATATGGGATAACATGAAGAGACCAAACTTAAGAGTCATTGGGATACAGGAAGGTATAGAGCTCCAAACCAAAGGAATGAGCATTCTATTCAATTAAATAATACGAGAAAACTTCCCAGACTTGAAGAATGAGACAGAATCCCAAATCCTAGAAGCCTACAGGACACCGAATGTGCAAAATCAAAAGAGATCCACACCTAGACACATTATAATGAAGATGCCCAACATACAGAATAAGGAGAGAATTTTAAAAGCTACAAGAGAAAGGAAGCAGATTACATTTAGGGGTAAGCCAATCAGGATAACAGCCGATCTCTCAACACAGACTCTGAAAGCTAGAAGATCCTGGAATAACATATTTCAAACACTGAAAGAAAATGGGTTCCAACCAAGAATCGTGTATCCAGCGAAATTAAGCTTCAAGATGGGAGATTAAATTAAAACCTTCCACGATAAACAAAAGTTAAAAGAATTTGCAGCTAGAAAACCATCTCTTCAAAACATCCTTGGCAAAACATTACAGGAAGAGGAAATGGAAAATAACAATGAAAACCAACAGTGGGAGGTAGGACAGTAAAGGGGGGGAAAATAATCAAAGAGGAAAACAAACCATGTTTAGTAACAGAAATAAACAAATATGGCTGGAAGAACAACCCATATCTCAATAATAACCCTAAAAGTTAATGGCTTAAACTCACCAATCAAGAGACACAGGCTAGTAGAATGGATCACAAAACAAGACCCAACAATATGCTGCCTACAGGAGACGCATTTGATAGGAAAAGACATACATAGACTGAAGGTGAAAGGTTGGGAAAAATCATATCACTCATATGGACTTCGGAAACAAGCAGGAGTGTCCATACTCATATCAAATAAAATAGATTTCAAGCCAAAGTTAATCAAAAGGGATAAAGAGGGACACTACATACTGCTCAAGGGAACCATACACCAACAAGACATAACAATCATAAATATATATGCCCCAAACAATGGTGCAGCTATGTTTATCATACAAACTCTTCTCAAGTTCAAGAGTCTAATAGACCACCATACAATAATCATGGGAGACTTCAACACACCTCTCTCACCACTGGACAGATCTTCCAAACAAAAGTTGAATAAGGAAACTATATAACTCAATAACACAATTAATAACCTAGACTTAATTGACATATATAGAATATAACACCCAACATCAAACAGTTACACTTTTTTCTCAGCAGCACATGGATCTGTCTCAAAAATAGATCATATATTATGTCACAGGGCAACTCTTAGACAATATAAAGGAGTAGAGATAATACCATGCATCTTATCTGATCTTAATGGAATGAAACTGAAAATCAACGATAGAAGAAGGAAGGAAAAAGCATACATCACTTGGAGAATGAACAATAGGTTACTGAATGATCAATGGGTTATAGAAGACATCAAGGAGGAAATTAAAAAATTCTTAGAGATAAATGAAAACACAGACACAACATATCGGAATCTATGGGACACATTGAAAGCAGTTCTAAGAGGAAAATTCATTGCTTGGAGTTCATTCCTTAAAAAAAGAAAAAAACCAACAAATAAATGATCTCATACTTCATCTCAAAATCCTAGAAAAAGAAGAGCAAAACAACAGCAAAAGAAGTAGAAGGCAAGAAATAATTAAAATCAGAGCTGAAATTAATGAAATCGAAACAAAAGAAACAATTGAAAAAATTGACAAAACTAAAAGTTGGTTCTTTGAAAAAATAAACAAAATCGACAGACCCTTAGCCATGCTAGCGAAGAAAAGAAGAGAGAGAACTCAAATTACTAGCATACGGGATGAAAAAGGCAATATCACAACAGACACTTCAGAAATACAGAAGATAATCAAAAATTATTTTGAATCCTTATACTCCAATAAATTAGAAGATAGTGAAGGCATAGATAAATTTCTTAAGTCATATGATCTGCCCAGATTGAGTCAGGAGGATATAGACAACCTAAACAGACCAATATCAATTGAGGAAATAGAAGAAACCATCAAAAGACTACCAACTAAGAAAAGCCCAGGACCGGATGGGTATACAGCAGAGTTTTACAAAACCTTTAAAGAGGAACTAATACCAATACTTTTCAAGCTACTTCAGGAAATAGAAAAAGAGGGAGAACTTCCAAATTCATTCTACGAGGCCAACATCACCCTGATACCTAAACCGGACAAAGACACTTCAAAGAAAGAAAACTACAGACCAATATCTCTAATGAACCTAGATGCAAAAATCCTCAATAAAATTCTGGCGAATCGGATACAAAAACATATCAAAAAAATTGTGCACCATGATCAAGTAGGATTCATCCCTGGGATGCAAGGCTGGTTCAATATACGGAAATCAATAAATGTTATTCACCACATCAATAGACTTAAAAATAAGAACCATATGATCATCTCGATAGATGCGGAAAAAGCATTCGACAAAGTACAGCATCCCTTTATGTTCAAAACTCTAGAAAAACTAGGGATAACAGGAACATACCTCAATATTGTAAAAGCAATCTATGCTAAGCCTCAGGCTAGCATCATTCTGAATGGAGAAAAATTGAAGGCATTCCCTCTAAAATCTGGAAGAAGACAGGGATGCCCTCTCTCACCACTTCTGTTCAACATAGTTCTCGAAACACTGGCCAGAGCAATTAGACGAAAGAAATTAAAGGCATAAAAATAGGAAAAGAAGAACTTAAATTATCACTATTTGCAGGTGACATGATTCTATACCTAGCAGACCCAAAAGGGTCTACAAAGAAACTATTAGAGCTAATAAATGAATTCAGCAAAGTGGCAGGATATAAAATCAACACACATAAATCAAAGGCATTCCTGTATATCAGCGACAAATCCTCTGAAATGGAAATGAGGACAACCACTCCATTCACAATATCTTCAAAAAAAATAAAATACTTGGGAATCAACCTAACAAAACAGGTGAAAGACTTATACAATGAAAACTACAGAACCCTAAAGAGAGAAATAGAAGAAGATCTTAGAAGATGGAAAAATATACCCTGTTCATGGATAGGCAGAACTAACATCAACAAAATGGCGATATTACCAAAAGTTCTCTATAGGTTTAATGCAATGACAATCAAAATCCCAACAGCATTTCTTGTAGAAATAGAGAAAGCAATCATGAAATTCATATGGAAAAATAAAAGACCCAGAATAGCAAAAACAATGCTAAGCAGGAAGTGTGAATCAGGCGGTATAGCGATACCAGACTTCAAACTATACTACAGAGCAATAGTAACAAAAACAGCATGGTACTGGTACCAAAACAGGCGGGTGGACCAATGGTACAGAATAGAGGACACAGAAACCAATCCACAAAACTACAACTACCTTATATTTGATAAAGGGGCTAAAAGCATGCAATGGAGGAAGGATAGCATCTTCAACAAATGGTGATGGGAAAACTGGAAATCCATATGCAACAAAATGAAACTGAATCCCTTTCTCTCGCCATGCACAAAAGTTAATTCAAAATGGATCAAGGAGCTTGATATCAAATCAGAGACTCTGCGTCAGATAGAAGAAAAAGTTGGCTACGATCTACATTCTGTGGGGTCGGGCTCCAAATTCCTCAATAGGACACCCATAGCACAAAAGTTAATAACTAGAATCAACAAATGGGACTTACTCAAACTAAAAAGTTTTTTCTCAGCAAAAGAAACAATAAGAGAGGTAAATAGGGAGCCTACATCCTGGGAACAAATCTTTGCTCCTCACACTTCAGATAGAGCCCTAATATCCAGAGTATACAAAGAACTCAAAAAATTAGACAATAAGATAACAAACAACCCAATCAACAAATGGGCCAAGGACCTGAACAGACACTTCTCAGAGGAGGACATACAATCAATCAACAAGTACATGAAAAAATGCTCACCATCTCTAGCAGTCAGAGAAATGCAAATCAAAACCACCCTAAGATACCATCTCACTCCAGTAAGACTGGCAGCCATTATGAAGTCAAACAACAACAAGTGCTGGCGAGGATGTGGGGAAAAGGGTACACTTGTACATTGCTGGTGGGACTGCAAATTGGTGCAGCCAATTTGGAAAGCAGTATGGAGATTTCTTGGAAAGCTGGGAATGGAGCCACCATTTGACCCAGCTATTCCCCTTCTCGGTCTATTCCCTAAAGACCTAAAAAGAGCATGCTACAGGGACACTGCTACATCGATGTTCATAGCAGCACAGTTCACAATAGCAAGACTGTGGAACCAACCTAGATGCCCTTCAATAGACGAATGGATAAAAAAAATGTGGCATTTATACACAGTGGAGTATTACTCTGCATTAAAAAATGACAAAATCATAGAATTTGCAGGGAAATGGATGGCATTAGAGCAGATTATGCTAAGTGAAGCTAGCCAATCCCTAAAAAACAAATGCCAAATGTCTTCTTTGATATAAGGAGAGTAACTAAGAACAGAGTAGGGACGAAGAGAAGGAGAAGAAGATTAACATTAAACAGGGATGAGAGGTGGGAGGGAAAGGGAGAGAGAAGGGAAATTGCATGGAAATGGAAGGAGACCCTCAGGGTTATACAAAATTACATACAAGAGGGAGTGAGGGGAAAGGGAAAAATAATACAAGGGGGAGAAATGAATGACAGTAGAGGGGGTAGAGAGAGAAGAGGGGAGGGGAGGGGGGCTAGTAGAGGATAGGAAAGGCAGCAGAACACAACAGACACTAGTATGGCAATATGTAAATCAATGGATGTATAACTGATGTGATTCTGCAATCTGTATATGGGGTTAAAAATGGGAGTTCATAACCCACTTGAATCAAAGTGTGAAATATGATATGTCAAGAACTATGTAATGTTTTGAACAACCAACAATAAAAAAATTAAAAAAAAAAAAAGAAATGAAAATAAAACTTTATTGAGCATTCTATGTGCCAGTGCTACACAAAACACTTCAAATTCTTACTTCTTCCTTGAAACCACCATGGGGATAAGTGAACATTATTCCCATCTTACTGATGAGGGAAGAGAGATTCAGAGAGGATAAGGAATTGGATCTAGATCACTCAACTAGTTAGAAATTGAGCTTGGATTCACTGATCCGTCTGATCCTAAAATTTTATTCTTATTAGAACACCCCTCTTTTCCCTAGCAAGAAAGAAAAAATTAATGTTGCTATGTTAGAATGATTAAAATACCAGCCTAATATTAAAATGTAGAGAGAACTAGATTTATGGTTCAATAGAGAAAACACTGCTAAGTTTCTAATGGAACATTAAAATCAAAATATATTGTGTTTGAAATGATTCATACCAAGAAGAGTGAGAGAACAAAATAAGGCTTATTCTTTAGCCAGGGATTGAATTCATTTGAACTCAGGCTTAGTTATTGTCGTCGTCGTCGTCGTCGTCATCATCATCATCATCATCATCATCTAAACACTCTCACCCCTGTAACTATGGCAGATAGAAAAGTGAGCAGGAGGCTGCTTTGCCATGCCTCTTACAAAAACTGAACTTTTATGTTTAACAAGAGATGTGTTTCTGAACTTTTTCAGAGAACATGTCTATCTCAGATACGAAACCAAGAAACCTCTGTTTTGTTTTAAGCTGGGGATTTTTGGGAAGGGGGTTGGAGAGTAAATGTCTGACAGGTCTTTGAGCCTGAAGAGGTCACTGTGGAAGGAGCGACAGTGGCCCAGGTAGCTGGTAGCAGTCTCTAAGGAAAAAGGAAGAAGGTAAAGCTGATGTATTTCAGGCTCTTTTTTGTCTCACTGGCCAAATGTGAGCATAAAACAGTTCCAAGGTCAACAGTGAATCAGGAAATCTGGGCTATTAATTAAGGAGTTTATGTTTTGCCAGAAGTCTCAGGGTGGGAGTTCTGGGACTTAGCTTCCCACCTCCTTTTCAGGGGTCTGTTGGAAGCACTATCCCAGGTTTTGCCTTGTGTAGCAAACACGATTCTTTACAATGAACATGAGGCTCTGTATGGGGTTGAGCAAATAAGGCATCCCAATGAGAAGGGAACTGGTGACAGAAGAGGCTTCGGGTGTTAGGGTTCTTCCTTCCCTAACTAATCTGATTCTGGCTGTTCTTGCCTTGGAAAGAGATTTGGCATTTCCCCTCCTCGCCTTCCCTGGGAATGTTGAAGCCAGAGGTGAGGCTTGGTCCTCTTTCTGGGAAGAGAGGTTGGAGAGGGACTCAGAGCCAGAGCAGCTGAGATTTTGATTGGTTTCTTCTGCTGCCAACTCTCGCCAGCTTCTGGTGCCCACACAGACCTCAATGATGATATCTGACATGGTCTATTTCCTCCATCATGTGCAATTTGCCCACCTGCGTGGCCTTCTCACAGGTTTAACCTTGGTCACAGATGGCTGCGCTAACCAATAGGATTTAAATTTGTTTTATAAAATGTAACACGATATGGATTTGTAGGTATTCTGTTTTCATTAAATGACTTTCCTTTAAAAAATGTGTAGAGTTGGTCTACAGGGAGTCTCAAATTTCTAATTTATTAAGGGACAAATTAATAATATAAATTCTTACTTCTGAGCAATATGACTATTGAATAAATACTTTACATTTAACTATAAAGTGAAGAAATTATAATTTCATGGGAGTACAAAGATCCTGACATGCATAGTCTGATAATCCCACAGTTTTTTCTATGGGATCTGACACCTACTGGAAGCTCAGTGATTATTTGTTCAATGGGTGAACAGGATCAACAAAGGCTTCTCAGGGGCTGTATCCGTCTGTGATAAAAGCCAACAAAGCCAAACCCTTCACTAACCATCTTTATACTGCAGTGAGACAGACGAGAGAGTGGGAGAGAGAGAGAAAGAGGACTCAAGATGGTCAAGCCTCAGGCTTAAATAAAACCACTTAGATAAAACTCTGCAAAAAAAAAAAAATGTAGCCCAGTACCATACATGTCTGTTACTCTGACTTTATATGGATAAAAGAACTGAAAGCTTAGAGGAATAAAAAAAAAATTATCCATCAGACAATGACTTTCAAATAATACTATCAAATATTATGCCAACTGAAGTTTTCATCAGGGAAATTGAAGTGGAAATTAAAAGCTTACAAAGAGATGATTTTTTAAAAAAGGTGTAAACCAACACATTTCCAGGAAGTATTTTGACTGGTTTCCCAGATCACAGATTGACTGATTTTTTATGATTGTTAGGATTGACCACTGACACTATTTTCTTTTGTATATTGGCAACTCTTCCATCTTGTCCAATATATCCTCAGTATTTTTTTTTTTCACAAAGTAAATATTTACATCAGGTAGGTAGGAAATCTAACAAGTTGAATTTAACTCTTCTTTTCTTCCCCTCTATTAATTTCTATTCTTTTTCTCTCTAGATAAGGTGATTGAAACTGTCACCCTTGTTTCACCTCACCTTTTTCTTGGATTAGATTCTCTCTCTCTCTTAGAGTTCATGTCTTATCTTCCTCTTCTTTAAACACTTCCTACATCTCTATTGATTGTTTTTTAAATAGAATATATTCCAACGATTTTACTAGATTCCAAGGTGCAATGTTAGAGAACAAAGCTGGGCCCTCTGAGTGCCTTTCCCACCAACCCGATGGTGCTATGGTTGCCTGGTGCACCCGTGCCTTTCTAGAACATCTTAACATCACCAACTTGGAGATGCCCTTGGATTGGATTCTTGTTAATCTCCTGTTTCTTGATCTTGTCTGTATTGATGGGTACCTTCACTTTGATGAAGGGCTCTCTCTATTAGCTTCCTAAGAAGAGTGCAAAAGATATACATTTTTGGAGAACGTGGATATCTGAAAATGTTTTTATCCTGCTCTCACAATTAATATGTGGGCTCAGCATCATATTCAGGGTTAAAAATTATTTCCTTCAGAATTCTGAAGTCTGTGCTCCATGGTCTTTTTACTTCCAGTGCTATACTGTTGAGAAGCCTGAAGCCAGAGTCCTGTTTTGTTTTACTCTCTGTCTAGAAGCTTATACATTTTCTTTCTGTTTCTAGTACTCTAGAAGTTCATATTGATGTGTAGGAGCCTATTTTCATCTTGGATTGGGTGCTCAGGGTAAATCACAAATCAATGCCCTTCAGTTTCACATCACTGTTAATAAATTTCTAATCCTATTTTTCCCTCTATTTCTTCTGAAAGTTAAATTATTTGAATGTTGGCACTTATGACCAAATTCTCGAATTTTCTACTTCTTTATTAGTTAACTCTACTTTCAGGAAGAGTTTTTCAGTTCATCATCTAATGTCTTTAGATGTTTATGTTATGGTTTGGATCTATCATGTTCCTTTATGGCCCGTGTGTTGAAGGCTTGGCCATCAGCTTTATGGCACCATTGGGAGATAATGGAACCTTTAGGGGGCGGAGCCTAGTGGAAGGAAATTAGGTCATCAACAGTGTGCCCTGAATCCCATCTCTGCTTCCAGTGCGATTGCACTATGAGGCAAATAGACGTCCTCTGCCATGTGTTCCTGCCATGATGTATACTGTGCTGCCATAGGCTCAAAGCAAGAGGGCCAAGCAACCATGGACTAAAACCTCTGGAATTGTGAACCAAAATAAACCTTTCCTCCTTTTATGCTGATTATACAGTATTTTTTTTTTTACAGTGATGGACAGCTAACACAAATTCATTTGTTTTTATGTATTTAACTGACATAAGGCTATATTCTTCCAATGCCCCCCAGCATTCTTTTCTTTTGTAATCATTGCAAAGTTTTTTCTTATCTCTTTGAATATAGTGATATTTCATGTATATGCATGCATGTTCATGTATGTACCTGTAAACTTTTCTTCTCACCACAAGTTTTTTCTGGTCAATTTTTTTTTTTAAAGAGAGAGAGAGAGAATTTTTTAATATTTTTTAGTTTTCGGTGGACACAACTTCTTTATTTTATTTATATGTGGTGCTGAGGATCGAACCCAGCGCCCCACGCATGCCAGGCAAGCGCGTTACCGCATGAGCCACATCCCCAGCCCCTGATCAATTTTTCTTTCCATTTGCTTATTATGGTCTTTATCTTCTATGTTGGCAGTTATTTTAGATATCTGGTGATCTTTCATATATATAAAAGTTGGCAATCTGGGAACCTACTCAAGAAGAGCTTAGATGTTTTAGCTTTCAATATCCAACATATGCACATCTATAATATGGTAAGCAGAAATATCAAATGAAGGTCACTGTATTTTCTGTTTTCCAAGGTCCAGTGAATGAACTTATATCATTTTTGGGGGGGTTGAAGTTGGGGCACCACTCAATATGGTGGCCTTGTAAAGAGAGGGATCTAGGATTTAGTGGCTTCACCAATAGCCTTTACCCAATCCTATTATCTCCATACTTCCCTTTACCTCCAGTTATGGAAGTCATTGTTATTGGCAGTTCTGAGTTATGTATCGGGCTGGTTCTCATTTTTGTTTATGGTTTAGTTTCCTCTAGGAAATATATATATATATATATATATATATATATATATATATATATATATATACACACACACACACACACACACACACACACACTCACACACGCACATATACATACACACTTTCCCATCTACTTCCTAGTTCTTAAAATAAATAAACAAAGCATTTTTATAGTCATTTGTTTTTATGACATCTTTATTGACATATCATTTATATGCCATAAATTTTACCCTTTAGCATGTGCCATTTAGTGATTTTTAAGGATATTCACAGTATGTAACTATCACCACTAATTTTAGTTTCCCATCATTCTCAAAATAAATCCCATATCTATTAGTCATTTCTTCATTTCTGATGCCTTCTCTTCCTAGTTTACATAAATAACTAATTTATTTTCTATCTCAATGTCTATTTGATACATTTTATAGATATGGAATCACACACTATGTGTCTTTTGTGAATAGTTTCTTTTATCATAAGGTTGAGTTTCATTCATGTTATAGTATGTATTATGTTTTATTCCTTCTTGTTGCCAAGTAGTATTCTCATGTATGGATATAATTCATTTTATTCATCTCTCAGATGATAGATGTTAAGGTAATTTCTACATTTTCACTATTATGAATAAAGTTGCTATAAACATTCACATTTAAATTTTTATGTAGACACACATTGTTATTTCTCTTTGGTGTATACCTAATAGTGGAATTGCTAAGTCATGTGGTGGCTCTCTGTTTAACATTTTCAGAACTTCTTAAATTGTTTAACAAAGCAGTTAAATCATTTTACAATATCACAGAAAAGTGAAGGTTCCAATTCTCCTAATTATTGTTGACATTTATTATCTCTCCTCTTAATTTTCACCATTCTAGTAGTACTTTATTGTGGTTTTCATTTGCATGTTGAACAACTTTTAATATATTTATCAACTATTTATATAAATTGTTTGAAGAAATAATTTGAAATTTTTTTCCCATTTTTAAGTTGGGTGATTTATCTTTCTATTTTTGAGTTCTAAGTGTTTCTTACATATTACAAATATAAGCCCTTTATCATATATATGATTTTCAAATAGTTTCTCCTATTCTATGGATTGTCTTTTCCTCTTGACAGTGTCATTTAAAACTCAGTTTTAAACTTTGAGGAAGTCTCTATCTCTATTTCTCTATCATCCCCCCACCTCTCTCATGCTAGGGATTGAACCCAAGGGGTGCTTTACCACTGAACTAGACTTGTGATCCTTCTGTCTCAGCCTCCCAAGTGTTCTTGGTTTCATATCTCAGAAAACATTGCATAGTACAAGTTCATCACATTTACAACTGTGTTTATTTCTAAGTGTTTCATAGTTTTATGTATTGAAAATTATCTATATTCATTTGAGTTAATATTTGTTCATCGTGTTAGCTAGGAAGTTCAACTTTATTCTTTTACATGTGGCTGTTTGGTTGTTCTGACATCATTTGTTGATACATCTATTTTTCCCCAATGAATTATCTTAGTAACTTTGTTGGAAATTAATTGACTATAAATATACAGATTTATTTCTATTTACTTCTTTTAATTTTATTCCAATTAACTATATGTCTCTCCATATGCTAGAGTTACACTGTCTTCATTATAAGTAAGTTTCAGATAAGTAAATAGAAGTCCCCCAACTTTGTTCATCTCTCTCAAAACTGTTTTAGCTACTCTGGGTCCTTTAGATTTCCATATGGAAATTAGGGTCACCTTGTCATCTCTACCTAAAAAGGTAGCTGAGATTTTGACAGAAATTGTACTGAATCTTAAAATCAATTTACAGACTATTGTTATCTTAACCTTAGTTTTCTTACCTATATATGGAGTATAGTTACATTTATTTGTTTGTTTTTTTAAATATCTTTCAACTGTGTTTTATAATTTTCTATACAGAAGTCTTGCAGCTCTTTGGTTAAATGTATTCTAAGTACTTTATTCTTTTCAATGTTGTTGTAAATGCAGTTATTTTTCTTGATTTGTTTTGAACTGTTTTTTGCTACTATGTGGAAATAAAATTTTTCTATATTTATCTTATGTTCTCCAACCTCAGTGAGTTTATTTTTAGTTCTAATAGTTTTTAGTGGAATATATATATATATATATATATATATATATATATATATATATATATATATTCATATGTGTGTGTGCACACACACACGACCATGTTATCTGTAAATAGACATAGTTTTAATTCTTCCTTTTCATTCTGAATGTCTTTTTATTTATTTATTTTTCTGACATAATTGTCCCGTAAATAGAAGCAGGGAAAATGGATATCCCGTCTGCTTCTTAATTTTAGGGGGAAAACATTCAGTCTTTTACCATTAAGTACAATGTCACTCTGTTAATTTTGTATGTGCCCTTTACCAGGTGGAGGATAGTCAGTTCTATTCCTAGATTTTTGAGGGTTTGGATCATTAGAAATTGTTAAATTTTGTCCAAGGCTTTTTCTGCATCAATCTAGGTGACCATAGGTATTTGATTTTTAATTTTACTTGTTGCTTATGGCATAGACTGATTTTTAGTTAAAATATCATATTTCTGGGATGTATCTCACATGAACATAGTGCATAACCCTTTACATGTATTATTGAATTTATTTTGCTAGTATTTTATTTGGGACTTTTACATGTATATTCACAAGGACTTTTCATGTGATGTCTTTGTCTATACTTGATATCAAATCTAGACGTAGAATTAGTTGGAAAATGCTATGGTTTGAATCTGGAATGTCCTCCAAAGGCCCACATAGCAGAGGTTTGGTAACAAGTGTGGTGCTGTTGGGGGATTGTAGAACTTAAAAGACATGGGACCTAGGGGAGATCTTCGGGTCTTAGGGGCATGCTGTTGAAGAGGATGATGCAACCCTGGCCCCCTCTTTTCTTTCTCTTCTCTCTCTCTCTCTCTCTCTCTCTCTCTCTCTCTCTCTCTCTCTCTCTCCATGGTTGTGAGCTGACCTGTTTTGCTATACCACACATTTCCATTATGATATTCTTCCTTGTCCAAAAGCAATGAGACTAGCTGATCATGTACTAGAACTTCCAAAGTTGTTAGCCAAAATAAAGCTTTTTTCTTTATAAGTTGATTACCCAGGTATTTTTTTTTTTATAGTGACAGAAAGCTAACATAGTAAATGTTCTCTCCTCTGGTATTTTTAGAAGAGTTCTGAAGTATTAAGTTATTAAGGTTTTATTAAGAACCTTATATTATTAATAATTCTTTAAACATTTGGTAGAATCCACCAGCAAAACAAACAGACATGGGCTTTCATTTGTAGAATGTTTTTAAATTATTAATTAAATACCTTTACTTGTCATAGGCCTGTTCAGATTTTTTATTTCTTCTAGACTAAATCTCAATAGGTCTTACCTTTTTAGGAATTTCTGCAATTTATCTAAGTCATCAAATTTGTCATTCATTTCATTTTCTTGTAATGCATGTTCCTTCAGGAAAGTTACTAATACTATGTTTTCTTTCATTTTTGATTTGTTAATTCAGTCTTACTTGTTTTCTTGGTCAAGCTACCTAAAGATATGTCAGTTTTGTTGACCGTTTCAAAGAAAAAACTTCTTTAAAAATTCTTTCTATTGTTTTTTAATCATCTATTTTACTTATCTCTCCTCTATATTATTTCCTTCATCCTGAATGTTTTACATTTAGTTTGATAGTTTTGTAGTTTCTTAAGGTGGAGGTTTAGATGACTGACTTGAATTCTTTCTTAATATAAGTCTTTTAGAGCTGAAAATTTCCCTTGAAACATTGCTTTGGCTGCATCCCATAAATTATGACTTGTTGCAATGGTTTGCACTCATCATAAAGTATATTCTAATTTCCCTGTGGTATCTCCTTTACTCGGGAGTGAACTTTTTAAAACAACAACAACAACAAAAAAAAAAAAACTTTGTGAATTTCTCAGTTCCTTTTGTTACTGACTTCTAAATTTCATTATATTGCACTCAGAAAATATGCTTTGTATATTTTAATCCTTCAAATATATTGAGGCATGTTTCATGACCTATCATATGGCTTATCCCAGAGAATGTTGCAGTACATTTGAGAAGAATGTGTTTTCTTCTGTTAGGAGGAGTGTTCCTCAAATATCTATTGGGTTTACTTGACTTATGGTATTATTCAACTCTTCTATTTTGTTGTCGATCTTCAGTCTGATTGTTCTACTCATTATTAAAAATAGAGTACTAAAGTCCTTCATTACTATTGTTGAATTATATGTTTTACTTTTCAGATCCATCAGGGTTTTTGTTTGATTGTTTGTGTGTTTGTGTTTGTTTTAATGTATTTTGGAGCTTGGTCTTTGGTATAGTTTTTGGTTGCAATTGTAATGTCTTCTTGATAAATTGATTATCTTATCATTATAAGATGATATATTTCTTTGTTTTTATTAACAATTTTTGTCTTAATGTCAATATAATATAATGTAGTATGAAAAATATAGTCACTCCAGTTCTTTTTGGGTACTATGCTTTTTCTAAAATTTTACTTCAAACATTTGTCTTTTCTAATCTAAAATTTTTCTTTTGTAGAGAGTGTATAGTTGAATCATATTTTTTTAATTTTTTAATCCATGATGCCAATCTCTTTCATTTGGAGTATTTACTCTATTTTGATTTAATATCATTATTGGTAAGGTATCAATTATCTTCTATTTTGCTATTGTTTTATGTCATATATTTTTATTCTTTTGTTCCTCCATACCACATTCTTTTTTAATATTTTTTTTTAGTTTAGGTGGACAAATATCTTTATTTTAAATTTATATGGTGTTGAGGATCGAACCCAGTGCCTCATGCATGCTAGGCAAGCACTCTACCACTGAGCCACAACCCCAGCCCCCATACTGCATTCTTTTGAGTTAAAGAAATATTCTCTAATATGTCATTTTAATTATGTTGTTTTTTGATTACATTTTTAAATTTAGTTTCTTAGGGTTAATCATGGGATTGTCAATGCCTTAGCTTAGATACCAAAAATTTTAACAGCATGTAAATACTTTGCTCCAATATAGTTTCATTCTCTACCTTCATTTACAATATTATTGCCATATAAGTTATATTTTATACATTATGATTTCATTAATACCATTTTATATTTATTACTTTTTCTTTTAAATCAGATGACAGAATAAGGAAATTATAAGCAAAAATATATTGTTATTGTATTTCATCTTATGTAGTTATCATAAGTGTGCAGTTTATTTCTTCATGTGACTCTGAGTTACTGTGTATTCTTTCATTTGAGACTGAAGGATTTTCATTAGTTTTTCTTACAGGAAGTCCTACTAAGAATGAATGAATTCTTTCAGTTTTTGTTCAGTTAGGATTTCTTAAATTATATTTTATTTTCAGAGGATAATTTTTCTGGATAGAGAATTCTTGATTGGTAGTTTTCTCTTTCAATAGTTCAAATCCCTTTAAATCAGCCTTCCAATTCCCACGGTTTCCACTGAGAAGTCAGCTGTTAATGTTACTTCCCTTGTATTGATGGGTTATTTTTTTTTTTCTGGCTACTTGCGAGATTATTTCTTGTCTTTAGAGAGTTTTACTACCATATATATAAGTATGTATTTCTCTGAATTTATACTGCTTGAAGTTCACTGGATTTTTTTGATTGATCTCATTATTTTTTAAATCAAATTTGGAAAGTTACAAACATTGTTTATTGAGATAGTCTTTATGCTCCTTTCTTTTCTCTTTCTTGAACTCCTATTATGTACCAATCTCTAAGGCTCTTTACTTTTTCTTAATTTTTTTTCTATTTGTTTTAACAGCTGGGTAATCTAAGTTGACTTATTCTCAAGATTTCTGATGCTTTCTTTGGCAATCTCACTTCTGATGTCAACAACCTGCTCTGAATTTTTCATTTCATTTATCATTCTTTGCAACTCTAAAATTTTACTTATTTTTTTAATAATTTAAATCTATTTGGCAATATTCCAAACTTGATGAAACATTGTTCTCACATATCCCTTTAAATATTTAGATATAGTTTCCTTTAATTGTTTTCCTTTAAAATATATATACATACACATATACATACATACATGTGTGTATATTTATATGATTATATATATATATTATATGTACATACATTATATATATTATATATATAAATAGGCTAATTTATTGTTCTTGTGACTACTTCTGCACTTTCTTAAGTTTTATTGACTTTCATTTTGTTTTGCTATGTAGTGACCATACTTACTGTTTATTTTCATGTTTTGTAATATGTTGTAATAAACTTGGCATTTGGAATAATATAATATGAAATTTATCAAATTCAGATATTACCCCCAAGGAATTTGGGGGGTTGATTTAGTTGTGTTTTTATAGTTAGTTTGTTTTAAAGTAATTCTTCAGGATGAATTGCAGCCACTGAAGTCTCTACTAAAATTTCTTAGTTAAGCACTAAGTTAATTAAGCTAATGACATAGATTTTCTTAAGTGCCCTGAACAAATAAATTTAGCACCCTATGATAAGGTGCTCTGTATAGTGTTGGGGCATGCCTATGATATTCTAAGTATTTAAAACTCACCTTTAGTTTTCACCTCCTATTTGTTCAGCACCTCATGGTCAGCCAGATGTGAGTAATCAAGGTCATCTCACATCTTTCCTGAGCATGCACATAAACCTTGCAAAGAAAAATATTATAGATATGTTCATTCTACCCTTATAGTCAGAATCTATTTTATAATATATTTAATTATATTTAAATCAAGGTCTATGTTTATTATAATTCCTCAATAGTCTACCTGATTTTTATTGAATAATAGACTTACAAATATCTACTAGTAAACTATCCAGTAGAAAGAAACACCAGAAGGAAAAATATTCTTGTTCACAACCATCCTTCATTTAAAATGTCCTTATGACCAAAGGTCTCATTTGCTCTCTGTTCTATCTTTTAAATAAAACTCTTTGCACTTGGAAAAAAATAACATCAGTAAACTAGATTAATTATAAAAATATGCTATAATAAAATTATGCCCCCCCCCCCCCCGTCTCTGTTCTACACCTCCTCAAAATACCTACTTGTGCCTGGCAAGTGGTGCACATGTCTAATCCAGTGGCTCGGGAGGCTGAGGTAGGAGGATCACAAGTTCAAAGCCAACCTCAACAACTTAGCAAGACCCTATGCATTGGCTGGGGATGTGGCTCAAGCGGTAGCGCGCTCGCCTGGCATGCGTGCGGCCCGGGTTCGATCCTCAGCACCACATAACAAACGAAGATGTTGTGTCTGCCAAAAAATAAATAATAAATAGTTCTCTCTCTCTTTAAAAAAAAAAAAAAACCCTATGCAACTCAGCAAGACCCTGTTTCTAAATAAAATATTAAAAAAGGCTGGGGATGTTACTCAGTGCTAAAATGCTCGTGTGTTCAATCCCTGGTACAAACAAAACAAAAAAACCTTCTTTTATTTGTATTTGTATTCTACTATATTTTACAGACTATAGTTGAATGTGGGTAAGTGAAACACAAAACTGGATAGGGGGCTGGGTGCAGTGGTATATGCCTGTTACCCCAACGGCTCGGGATGCTGAGGCAGGAGGATTGTGAGTTCAAAGCCAGCCTCAGCAAAAGTGAGGTACTAAGCAACTCAGTGAGACCCCGTCTCTAAATAAAATACAAAATAGGGCTGGGGATGTGGTTCAGCAGCCCAGTGCTCCTGAGTTTCATCCTCGGTACCCCCCCCCCCAAAAAAAAAATCTGGATAAGGGGAACTACTGTAGTAGGGACTCATCTTGAAAGTAATTTGCAATATTGTGATATTTTTATCAACAAAAATGTGAAGGCATGATCAGTGATTATCAACATATAGCCCTTAGTACTCTCTTAAGGAAAATGAGACATTAAATCATTCAAAAATGAAAATTCTTTCTTTGCTTCTTATTAGCAAGGTATGTGTAAATTTGTAGACTTCCATTTTTAGATATGACCAAAACAATTACTAATAGCACTAAGTGACTAATTAAGCATTAATACAAGCAGTGTATTGGAGTTTATTAAGAATTCAAATTTGGTTTTCTATTAAGAGGCCTGCTTTCTATACAATGCTTTAACAATATACGGCAAGATTCCTACTATACATACAAACATAGAAGTTGTTGGGAATCTTGCAATTTTCAAGAATTATGATTTGTAATCACTATATTGGTAACATCTTGAATTGATTGTGGTTCTCCATAGTGGCTTACCTTGCATTTTAAAATGTAAATAATTATTAATATACCTTTTTATTTATTATATTTATGTTTATACCTTTAGGATCTAATACTAGTATTGGTGCCTATTGCCATCAGTAGATTTTAAACATGTAGATCTTAGAGTTCAGTTACAAATCATCTCTACCACTTGTCATAGATTAGGTTTCCCAGAGATAGACTACGGGTTGATGTTTGATTTATTAAGAAGTGCTCCTAGGAAGAGCAGTAGGGGAATGGGAAATGGGATCATGAAGAGAAGAAGGAAATCCATGTCAGCACATCCTTCCACCCGCTGACAAAGATCCAATTGTTCTGTCATCTTTTTGATTCCTCAGGGCCTATTTGTTTCAGCTTCGAAAACAGTTAGTACCTTAAATCACACAGTCAATTCTCCAGATCACTTAATGAGCAGTTTTCAATGGCCCTGTTTCTGATTTCCTCTGTGCCCAAAGCAGAAAGCAGCATGAAGATTATGCTTAAGCAAAGAGAGAAAAACAAAAACAAAAACAAAAACCACATAAGACCAAAAAGGTTTCTAAAATTCACATGTTGGCAGCTTAAAAAGAGTGGCTTATCTTTCAAACAGTTATCAGACACCACCTCCCCACCCCCTGCATCCTTCTTCCTGCTTTTTGCCTTTCCAAACCCAAAACATTCTATTTATAAAAGGAATGCTTTTAATCTTGTGGTTTGTGGGTATGGGATGGGTGTCCTGGTCATATTCCAATCAAGATAATTACATTCTCTCTTTCTCAAACCCCCTGTTGCTTACATTCCAAGTGACATTCGTCTTTCCTCTTTAGCAAACTGCTCTGAGGCAGCACTGTGAGGTGGTAAACAGCTGGAGGGGCTCCCCCAGAGGTGGTTGCACATCAGTGTTAAGTGAGCTCCTCCCAGTATAGTTTGTCTATCAACTTGTTGAAAGCATTTGGCATTTTTAAAGCATTTGGCATCTTTCAGAGGAAAAAAAGGGAAGATTCTATGATTAGTGCTATAGCCTCAGTAGATTTGAAGCACTGCTGTAATTAGAATGGAAATAACAGCAACAATTTAAAAAGTGATAGACCTTTGCAGACAGGATGATTGATATAAATGAGTTTCTCAATAACAAGTATTTTATAGATAACCTATAATAAAATTAGGCCTTGCATTTTAGGTTATCAAAGATACCATACCTCCAGTATTAAGCATTTTCAAGCTAGGCAAAAGGCTCATTGAAATAGTAACCAAATTTCCACAGTAGTTTAATTAAACTGAAATGCCTATTAGCATAAAATCAAAATCATATCGTTTTGTGAAAAAGACATCCTGAATGTAGTTAAAAGAGTTCAGATCAAGTTATTTCCAGAGAAATACATTCTAATTGGTTTCCTCCATTTACAGGGAGCTTTTGGATGAGTTCCTTACCATTTGAATAATTCAGTGTCCTTGATTCATATCACCACACTCTCCTGCCATTTTCTGGTTTAGATTTGTGTACCCTCCCATATCCACACCACCTGAGGGACACAATCTAAAATTCAGTAAGTTTGGTTGAGAGAATGAAGATAAATAATTTGAAGAAATATTGGAATTTTAGATGAAAATACTTGGTGTCTTAAGAAAAGGTTGCTTAGATTCACTTCTCACCCTACAAATCATAGCAGAGAAAGAAAATTCAACCCCTCTTCTGTTTGAACATGACAGGGAAAGAATTTCAGAAGTAGGCATATTTGCAGTCAGTAGAGAAATTGCTAATGCTCAAGGACATTTCAAGCAGATGTGGCCTCCCTGGGATCCTGAGGAAAGGAGAGAAAATAGACCTCAGGAAACCTTGTGCCTTCTCAGAACTCACTATGTGACTCTGTCACCCAGATCAAAAGTGTGATGTTCCTCCAAACTTGAGATCAGCTTTTCTACTTAATCTTCTCCAGCCACTACCCAATTTGCTTCCCTCACTCCACAACACATTCAGTACCCTGTTCCAAATAATTAGGGCCGTTAGTGGGAAAATCTGGAGGGGGCAAGATCAGTTACTCTTGGGAAGACCCTTCGGTCTATGGAAGAATAGGCATCTAGGTGTTGCCTACTCCAGACACTTGCTCAAGTTCCACAAACCTTTGAGAATGTTTCTTTGCTGATTCATAGCCTAATCCCCAGATAAGAATGCCTTCAGAGGCCCTTCTCATAGGTAGAGCTGATGTTAGAAAAGGGTTTGGGCCAAGAAAGGCTAAAAGCAGATTTCAGAAACTCCCCTTCTGGTTATAGCGTAGATCCCTATGATTAACCTGTTACTAACTTAGTCTTTGTTTAAACCTTATTTGTAAAGCTAGGTTGGAAGCAATGCATTGCACTCTACCATAGCATTCTGAAGGCAAGGATAATACCCAATTTCTTTGCAACTGCCAGAATTTACCTCGGTGACTGGATATAAAACAGATTCTCAAAAGCATGCATGTTAAGGAACAGCTGATCAAGTAGGTAAATGAAGCAACTTATCTTCTTCACCATTAAAAATTAGAGTGAGCTTTTCTTAGAATGTCTTTAAAATTTTTTTGTAACATGATTTTATAAATGCTTTATCAAAGGAAAGTGATCTCATCTAAAATTAAAGAAATATATTTCAGATTCAACTACACTCAATGCTACTAAGAAGGGTCTTTATTTACAGATAGTTGGATATGATAAAAATTTTCAGTAAACTTTTTGAGACTTAAAGAATCTATGGCTAAATCTATTATTTTTTTCCAGTGCTCAAAGATACCCCTATTGATTCTAAAATCAAAGAACAGACAGAAGTTCAAGTGGGTTTTAAACTTGGCAAAAACATACTCTACCAAGAAATAAAAAAGAATTTGGTTTCAAAATCTGTTACAGTACAGGCATCTTCTGGTTTTCTTTTACAAGAGAAGTCCAAGAAAAAAGAATCGTAACATCACTTAACACAATGAAATATACTTTATGTAACTAACAATATTAAAACCGCTTTTCTGAAAATGAGGCCAAAAGATGTAACTTCCTTTGAAAAATCAGTTTGGAATAAGCCACTTGGTAACCATCATCTTGCCTCAGGTGTGGGTGTTTAACCTCCTCTTATCATTTGGCCCTTGATGACCTAAAGTGACCTCTACTGTCATCACTCATCTGATAGCAGTGTTTCTCCATTGTATTTCTGTTTGCATTTTACTGTTTATAAGCCCAGGACTGTCCTGTCTATATGGTGCTTCCCTCTGCTCCCATGGCTATCACAAAGGATACAACAGCTTGATTAGACTTTTTCTGTGGTTATTATTGAGAACATCTCTTCTGAACAGTTTTTGGCACTTGAATTCGTTCTTCATATGTCAGTGCAATTGTGCCCTAAAGGAAGAGTCAGTGCTGCAGGGACAAAGGGGCTTAATTCTAAATGTGCCCAAGGACTCTTATTTCAGGCAGTCTTACTGTCTGCAAGGGCTGCTGAATATCCTCAGATTCTAGATTTGAAACATTAGATGGAACTTCTAGAGAACAGAAGCACAGTCTTACACTCCATTGCATCTTCTAATCTAGCACATTGCCTAACACACAGTAAGCCTTCAGTAGACATATGTTTGTGGAAAGAACCAATATAGCAAAGTATAGCAATCTCTCTCCTAGAGGGTGGATAGTTATCCAGCTTTATGATTAATTTATTTTACTTTGAAGTTTAGGAGGTATTCCTTGTAAATTGTGTGTCTCTAAAAACAATATACTGGGAATTGTGTTTTTCATTGCTATGATATTAAATAAAATGCATTCTTTTAAAAAATATTTTTTAATTGTAGTTGGACACAATACCTTTATTTTTATTTGTTTTTATTTTTATGTAGTGCTGAGGATCAAACCCACCACCTCGCACGTGCTAGGCAAGTGCTCTACCACTGAGCCACAGCCTCAGCCCCAATAAAGTGCATTCTTAGTATTTTTCTTTACTCTATATTTTAACCTTAATCTGTAGCTTGTCACTTAGACAAGCCCCTCAAAGGATGGGCTGTGTCTTACAATTCTCTAATCAGTGCCTAGACAATCAATTTTCAATCAGAGCAGCTGATTCGAAAAGGCTGCTATACGAATGACTGAGAATATAAAAAAATAATGTCTATCTGAGTTTAAAGTGATATGGAAGCAATAAAAATAATATTGCTGGTGCCAAAAAAAAGGTAATATGGAAGACATTCTTTAGAGAATCATCAAAATGCTAGTGAACAAGCCAGAGATGAAAGGATTAAATTTGACAGATACGAAGGATAATGTCCCAATCTTCTCTCCATTTTTGTTCTAAGCTTGGATGGTTTGAGATCCCTAAAAACTCAAATTTCCTTTTTGTTACAGAGGAAATGAATTCAAATTAAAGCAAAAAGATACAATGTTACATGAATACTGGGTTAAATTGTCTGGCTAATTGTGGTAGTTGTATCACTCAGGCAGAGGAAAAAAAAACATATTCAAAAGGGTTTAACTGAAGAGAGTTTTGAAAAGGGACCATTTACCAAAGCAGGCTGGATTCATGGAACCACCAAAGAAACACCCAAAGCTAGCAAGAACAGAAAGCCATTGTCACTTTTAGGTCTGGGGAAACAGAGTGATCCTGGTCCTGGAACCAATAAAAGTTGGAGCTTTAAAAGAAAGACTCAAAGGGGTCTTTTATCCTAAAGATGCAGCCACTTTTAAACTGCCCCTAGAAAAGGAGGCGATGGATATGTGATCCTTTCCCTTTCTCCTGTCCATCCTTCTCTGTCTTCTCCTGGCACATCCCATTGACTAAACACAAGTCAAAGCCTGGAGCACAGGCAGGGCAGACAATGATGGGAACAGAGGGTAGTGGAGGCCAGGAAGGGTGAATGTAGAATAATGCACACACATTGGCCTCCCTGAAAAGCCTCTGTCTCTCACAGAGCCATGAGTCCATGTGAGGCCTCTAGAGTACAGCTGGAGATGAAATCATCAGCTTAACTTTTGATGGAAACTTTGGTTCTAAGTTGGTCAATATTTATTTTCTTCTCCAACTTGGGTTATCAGTTTTGATCAACTAGGCTGCCATAGAAAAGGACTACTTCTTCTTTCTGTCTGAGCATTAGATGTAATCACCTGCCAATCAACTGGTTAACTGAAGCAAGGATAAATGTTTGTTCCCATTCAGATTCACAAGAGAGGGGGGGGAAAATTGGACTAGTTATCACTAGAACTATGCTAGTTGAATCAGTACAGAAATTAAACACTCAAGAGAAGTCAAAATTTGAAATCTACTTATTATCTCAAGTGGAGAGACTGTTCATTTAGTCCTAGAAATTTCTATTATTCTATTTTCATATAGATCTAAATTAAAATGTGCCATTACTTTACATTCTTACAGGATAACGAATGAAGATTTAGTACTCAAAATTGTATCTTCCCCCTTCTTTTTATCTCAGGAATGTCTAATAAATAAGTATCCTTGTAGACAAAGAAGATAAGTGTGGTTAAACAATACAATCTTTATAGAGTCATAGAAATGTTCTATTTCAGAAATATCTAACTGTATTAAAATCCTAGCTTTTTTCATTCCAAGATCCTGTGTCACCAATTATTCCCTGATTACTCTATGCCACAAAGCTCCAGGAACCCTGGCCTCTTTTCATTCCTCTGACAGAAGCATAGTAGAGGAAGGGAGATCGGGGACAGATATCATTGGGTCACATTCTCTGAATATATTACCCCAGAGTGTTCTTTTCAACAATTTTCAAGGTAAGGTGTTAATCTGACAGTTTTTAGAGAGAAAGATATTCACACTGCTAGAGGGGCCAGATGAGTTATATATTTAAAAATACAATAGTCAGTTAATTGGACCAATGCAGGGGTTTGGTTTTTTTCATTTTTGTTTTTATCTTTCAAATTGATATCTCAGCAAATGTCCTCATGTCTGATGCCAGTAGATAGTACAGGTACATACTTTTCTTTTTTTTTTTTTTTTTTTTTGGTAGCAGGAATTGAACCCAATGTTGCTTAACCAGTGAGCTATATCCCCAGCCCTTTTTTAATATTTTTATTAGAGACAAAGTCTCACTGAGTTGCTTAGGGCCTCATTAGTTGCTGAGGCTGGGTTTGAACTCACAATCCTCCTGCCTTGGCCTCCCGAGTCACTGGGATTACAGCTGTGCACCAACCAGACCAGTTTAGAATTCTTGAATAGTAAACTTTACACTTTAAATTCCAGTGGATGTGATGGGCGCAGTGGACAACCCCTGTAATCCCAGTGACTCCAGAGATAGAGGAAGGAGGATCACGAGTTCAAAGCTAGTCTGGGCAAAAGCAAGGCACTAAGCAACTCAGTGAGACCCTGTCTCTAAATAAAATACAAAATAGGGCTGGGGATGTGGCTCAGTGGTCAAGTGTCCCTGAGTTCAATCCCCTGTATGGAAAAATAAAAACCAAAAACAAAGTCTATATGCTTTCAGGTGTTCATATAAAGCAGCATTTCAGATAAGCAAGGACCAAGGAAATAGAGCATCCATGGATTCTTCCTGAAAAAGAAGTGTCCAAGATATATAGCAGCCTACCAAATAAGGGAGTCCTGTTTGAGTGGACAGGAAAGGCAGAGTCTGAAAAATTATAAATATAATTGTGAATAAGATAAATTATCATGAATATTTAAAAAAATAACAATTACTGGATCTAAAATTCTAGATCATGTCATAGAAAGTTATAATAGAAGAGAAACTGTTATATAGATTCATTAGGAAGTCAATAAATACTGTTAGTTCTCAACACTGACAATTATAATTTGAAATGGATAAAATTTTGATGTTAATATTGTTAAATACAAAAACATTCTATAAGCCTTTAATTACTGTGGGTGGGGGGACAAAGAAACAAAGGAAATATAGTCCACTGGCAAAAGAATATGAATTGAAAACTAATTATATTAATAAAACTATCAAATTTTGAGTGTCAGAGTAAGCTATGCAATTTACCTTATCTCCTTTTATTCTCCTTCTAGTCTCTATGATAACTCTGATCCAACTCAAAATCAGATCTACTTATGCATGAAATTAGGTCAGTTTTTATTGATACACCAGTAAGTAGAAGGATGGTTAAAAACATGAGTTCTGATTCTCATTGATTAGTTTTAGCCACTAGTAATTTTGATCTGACAAAGATGCTGAGGCTGAATTCCAGTATAGCAGAAAAATCTGTCATGGACTATTAGTGATACCTATTTCCAGAAAAAGAGGAAGGATTTTTATCCAGTGTGCCACATTTTTACTAAATCAATCACAATTATAAAAGTAGATAATATACAATTACAAGCAATAAGATTGAATGTATATCACATGAAAATGGAGCTAGAATAAATATATCTAAACAAAGAAATAGATTTAAAGGTCATTCAAAAATTCTATTCACATTTAAAGTAAAGAATCAAAGAAAAGTAAAGAATAGAATGAATGAGAAAGATAAACACCAAAAAGTATGCCAATGAAACAACAAGAAAACAGAAATTATAGCATGTATTACATACAAAAATTTATGAATTAAGACCAAAACTAAAATGAAAGGCAGACATAATATTCTCCATTCTTAGAGAATATGAAATAAAAATAAATTATTTAATTGATGACATAGAAAATAAATTTAAAAGATTGAGTTTAAAAAAATCACTAATTCAAGAAGTAAAAATCCTGAAATTTCAGTAGTTTCTGAAGAGATTAAGTGCTGGTGGTGGCATGTACCCCAAGTCCCAGGTATTGAAGGCAAATCATAAAGAAATTAAAAGTTGCCACAAAATTTTATCTTTTATGGTATTTTTATAAGAAAAAATTAATATATGATGTGACAAAAGCAGGATATAAAGTGTGCATATTATGATTATTATTTTACAACTCAGACACACACATGCATGTGCTCAAAGACAATTCACATTCTTTCAACATGCAGAAATATTTTCCTAAATGATTAGATTATATATGAATCTTTTTGCTTTTTCCATTTCTTCACCACTATGTATTGCTTCTATCATAATGAACAACAAGTTATGGTATTAAGCCAAGAAAAGTTAATTTTAGAGAAGCAGCTTTCCACGCCCCCACCCCCAACTTAATGATGAAGAAAATTTATTCTAACAAAAGAACAAAGGAAAAACAGCTAAACCTGAAGCAATCAGTAAGAGAAAAGGGAAGGGGGAAGAGAGAGAAAAGGAAAGGGGAAAAAAAGGAGGGGTAGGATTCCTGGGCTAAGGAACTTGAACCAAAAGTATCAGCAGGATGCTAATGGAAGTTATCAGAATGTTATATAGAAACCTTGCAGGGGAAGTCTTCTACCAAGACTTCTGGCATAGAAGGAAGAATCAACTTGTCTTCCATAACAACTAATTCTCCTGGATCACAGTCAAGACATAAGCTCCATGAGGGCAGGTGCCTTTGCTGACACTGTGGACTATCTTAGGACTGCATAGGACACGGGGGACCAAGGCTCATTTGTTAAGAATGAAGATTTCCTCAAGAGCCACCCAGGCTCTGCCTCCAAAGTCTGTTGCCGTCAGTAATTAACAGTGCCTTGATCCACAGCAAGAACATTTTTCAAAGCTATAGATAGATAATGCAAGTAGATTTCAGAATAAATACATGGAATAAATACATCTAAACAAAGAAACAGATTTAAACGTCATTCAAAAATTCTATTCACATTTAAAATAAAGAATCAAAGAAAGGTGAAAAGCAAAACGAATGAGCAAAATAAATACCACAAAGTATGCCAACAAAACAAGATGAAAACAGAAATTACAACATGTACAATATACAAAAAATTCATGAACTAAGACCAAAACTAAGGTGAAAGGCAGATATAATATTCTCCATTCTTAGAGAATATGAAATGAAAATAAATTATTTAATTGATGATCAAAATCATCCTTGACAGGAAGGCTCCATGATCTCAAATGAGCAATTCCACAAGGATACAAGCTAAATCCTTCATTTAGTTTTCAGAATATGTATTCCTTAGTTTCAAAGTAGAGGCCCATGTTGGCATAATCCAACCCTGGGGGCACCATTTCTAACTAAACTCACACAACCTTAGGCTGTGTATGGAACCAAAATACCCAGAGGTAGGGATGAGAACAATCTTCGTGCCGACCATGCTGGCCAGACCAGTTCTCAGCTGGCTTTGGAAACAAGATCTGGAAGCCAGGCTTTACAGCAAGCATTATTAAATAAGAGCTTATTGGAAAGTACAAGGGACAAACAGTAGGAAACCCTGTCCTATGAGGACTGATCTAAAGGGACTGGGGAGAAAGACACTAAGGAGAAAGACCTGGAAAGTACAAGAGAACTGTCTTCAGAAAAGGGGGTTAGTCATGTTCTGTTACTTCACTGAGTTTTACTGTGATCAATAAATGGAAAATTCTATGAATTTCAGCATTTTCTGAAAAGTATAATATGCTCTAAGGTTCTAAACATATAGGAACAATTCCCCATATCAAGAATTATGAACACTGCTAGGTGACATCTATTAGGACTGTTCTAGAAGGGATTCCTGCATTATATGATACATGACACCATCTTGACTTCTTACCTGGAGACTGGCCAATGGAGAGATTTTGTTAGTCTAGAAAACATTTTTAAATTAATTTTTTAAATGCCCTTGGGGAACAACCAGAGTAGTCCACACAACCCACACCACACCACTCCTGGTCCTGAACCGAGCTGCTTCACATACTTAGGCTACCTGCCTACCTCCCAAAGGCGTTTGCATTTGCCTCATCTGCAATGTCCACTCCAGTTCTAAGATACCTTGGTCTGTGACTCAGTTTCACCCCTGAGCTCTCACAAAAATTTTCTATCATTATAAGATGGAAGAGATAGGAACTCAGCAATGACATAAGTGAATTAGAATCTATTGATGAAGACAGTGAATCCAAACAGTTTCAGGTTGTTCTCTTTCTCTATACAACTTTGGCCTGCCATACTATTCTTTTTCTCCCTCTCCCTTCTTAACCTTTCAATTCCATAGGGTTTTTTCCCCCTGAGCCTCTATGAACAGACTATTTAAGATGTAAAAATTTTCACTTAGGATTCAGAAGCTTTTATTATCATTACAGTCCAGAAAAGCAGCCTTCAGGTTGACTTGGCTTACTCATTTGAACCATTCCAAGGTTCTTGGTAGGGATCTGGCTCCTCACTCTGTGGTTGGTGTAATGCTGCCATCTAGTGATTATTTAGATAAAGTGCCTGAGGCATTGGCCTCCTCCCAGGCACAAAATGTTTTTAAATGCATATAACAGTGAAGTAGTCCTGCACCAGGCAGGTCCACCTAATTGGGAGGATAAAACTGAAATCCATGAAGACAGCTGTGAACTGAACAAGGAAACTTCTAATGAATATTAATATTAATTACAATGATCATTCATGATATTTAATAATAATATCAATAGTGATTGAGTTATAATAATGATGTTCTGCAGGAAATATATATATATAATAACTTTCATATAATATCTTTCAATATCTTTTACATGATGTCTATATATATATATATATCATTAGATTTTTTTTATTTCTTACATACATGACAATAGTGGATATTATTCTAATCAAAACTCCACAAATAACAGTATCATATTCATTCTTTCCACATGAGGCATCAGGCACAAAGAGGGCAAGCAGACTTCCCCCAGATTACACAGCTCATAAATAAAAGAGTAAGAATTTGAGCCAGATAGGTGGCTCCAGATCTTCTAGATGATTCAGTCACGGAGCCTAGCAGCATTTCAGCAGTGTTCATCATAGAGAAGTTGGCCTGGTGGGAAAACCAGCCATTGAAACAACACAACAAAATGGTGTGGAAGGTTGGTGGTGAAGGGTTCTATTTATCTAACTGGTTTGGAACAAAAGCCAGCCGGGAGTGGAAGGCTGGGGTAATAAGATCTAGCGGGAGGACAAGGACTGGTAGCAGCCAAGTGGGATGTCAAGGCCCCCATTTAGCAGAGTAAGGAAGAGCTCTGGCTCTTGGATATGTTAAGTGCTCAGGGGAAATTCTCTTGAGGATCCTGAGACTTGGGTTGCTCACTCTTGGTCTAGCTAGCTTCAGGGACTGACCTGGGCCTGCTGGTACCATTTCTGTTACTCTTACCAAAAGCCCAACTACCTTTCCTGAAGTCCAGCCTCCCTTGTGATACACATTCATATGAGGGTGGGGGAGTGATAAATGATACACATTTGTTTTTGTCTGTTTGTTTAATAATCCATCATAGCCATCCTGAGCTAGGTGATTTCTCATCCTTTGTCTTTTTTAAACCCTAAAGGAATATTTAGAATTTGGAAGCGCAGTATCTAGGTGCTTATGGTCTAGTTGCTGAAAAGGTACTTTATAAGGAGCAAGGATTTTGAACCTTCTAAAGAAATCAACCCATCTGTAAATTGTCCCACATTTTGCTTGTTGAGTTTCTTAAAATAATTCAGATGCATGCATTCAACTTTTAGAGCAAACACAAGATAAAAAGCGTCATTCCTGACAGAACCATGCCCAACTCCACCATTTGATCTCACCACACAAGTGAGGTTCTCAAAGCCTGATGGACTGACTCACAGATTCCCTTAAGTCAGTTTCAGAGATTTGTTTGTTTGTGCCTTATAAATAGTTAATGAAAAGTAACAGTTATATGACAAATATACCCCTTTTAGAGGAGAGTACTCTTTGTACTTTTTAGATGCCCTTCATGTATATGGTTGTTTATTCTGTCCTCCATACATGAAGGGCTTCTGCATCCACAGCCCAACCACAGACCAAAAATATTCAGAGGAACAAAGCTGTTGTACTTACCATATACAACACATAGCATTTACATTGTATTAGCTATTATAAGTAATCTAGGAAGATTTAAATTACACGAAAAGCATCCTAAAAACACAAAGTACATGTAGCAGGGCATAGTGGTACATGCCTGTAATCCCAGCAGCTCAGGAGGCTGAGGGAAGAGAATCGCGAGTTCAAAGCAGTCTCAGCAAAGATGAGACCCTGTCTCTAAATAAAATACAAAATAGGGCTCAGGATGTGGCTAAGTGGTCAAGTGCCCCTGAATTTAATCGCCAATACTTTCCCTCTCTCCCACAAAGAAAACCTAACTCAAAAAACAAAGTACAAAAGAAGATATGTGTAGGTTATATGCTAACACTATGCCATTTTTTTTTTTATATAAGGGACTTGAGCATCTGAGGATTTTGGAATTCTGGGAGAAATTCTGGAACCAATCTCCTACCCATACCAGGGACATCTGTATTTGCATTTGAACCAGACTGTTATGGGCCACCCAGTCTGTGGATGAATACACTGTAACACATCACTTTATTCTAATATTCTAACTTATCATTTCATTTTGGCATTGTAAGAAGGGGAATAGCAAACATCACATATGAAGTTTATACTCCAGAATAATTACTTAGATATTATCTGGAAAGGTGAAATAATAATGATGTACTGGAGTCCTTCAGTTTGTGGTGCAAATTTTACACCAAAACATAAAGAAAGAACAAGAGGTTGCAAAGTCTACCTTGCCATCCTCCAACAAGGCTCAAGCATCCTGTTGGGTTTCTAATGCTATGTAGTGTGGGGGTGGGGAGTGAAGAGTGGAAGTTAGTCCTGTCCTCTTCTCTCCTCTCTGCATACTGTACTGCAGAGGGGCTTTGGGAGTGAGTAGTAACAGGCAGCCAGGGGTCCTGAAGCTTGTATGATAAGCTTGCAAGATGGGGTTCATGTAGAAAATATTTGAAGCTAGGGTGTCCACTCTATAGGGTTGTGCCAAAATGACAGGGCCCTTGCATAATACTTTAAAAAATTATATTCTGCATTGAGCTTTTGAAAGTTTACTACCATCATCATCATTTATTTTTTCACAGAAGCACAAATTTTTCTCCTAACTCTGAAAGGATCTAGAAAGTTTTAATACTGATTGAGTTAAAATTATAACAAAAGCAGTAAAATCAAATGTATTATACATTTAATTTGTATATTTAAAATGTATTTATTTCTATAATAAATACACAATCAATAGTCTCTATTTTCTCTGACAATAAGTAAACAAGTCTATTACCCAAGTTAAATGTTCTGTACATATTGCACATGTTAAAGGAATATCTTTTGGGTAGCTATTACCATGCACACAACTCAGTTTTATAATAATAAGTGCTTATTTTTGCAGACTTTTCACTTTTTAGGTCTTTGTTATAATCCCCATACACATTGCTATTATTTTTGTTTATTCAATTATCTTCTTTGTGTGTGTGTGTGTGTGTGTGTGTGTGTATACCAGGATTGAACCCAGAGTCACTTAACCACTAAGCCACATTCCCAGCCCTTTTTTATATTTTATTTCAAGAATGGTCTCACTGAGTTGCTTTAGGACCTCACTAAGTTGCTGAGGCTGTCTTTGAATTTGCGATTCTCCTGCCTCAGCCTCCTGAGCTGCTGGGATTACATGCATGCATGACCGTGCCTGGCTGTAATTTAGTTTTGAGAGAAGTTAGTTCCCCTTCCTTTAGTACATGCTTTCCTCTTTGTATTAGGAAACTAGAGGTGCAGATTTACATGAACTCTTTAGCAACTAAGAGAGAAAGTAATGGAATTCCTTTATTCCTATATGCTTGGCATTTGTGGAGGCTCTCTGACATGCCGGGCACCTAGGGGGTCCTGTTGGCAGCATATTTTTATTTTACTGAACTCAAGGCCTCTTTCTTCTCACAGGCACCAGGGTGGACAGAACAAACAGCTGTCAGTCTGACAGCAGTGGGTTTCTGGAGGAGCCACCGGAAGCCCCGCCCTTCCAGGTAGGAAGAGGGCCCTTATTGCTCACCCCACATGGTCCACTCTAACCTCACTCATGGCTAACTTAGAAGGAAAGATAAGTTTAAGGTGGCTGCCAGATTCAGAAGGGTTTGGAGGCACATGCCATGTGCAGTCAAAGGACAGAACATGATGGAGTCACAGTAGACGAGATTCCAGAACATTTCACCTTTCCTTTTCATTTTTTTAATATATATTTTTTTAGTTATAGATGGACACAATACCATTCCTTCTTTTTTCCCTTTATTTCTTCCTTTCTTTCCTTCTTTCTTTCTTCCTTTTTATGTGGTGCTGAGGATCAAACACAGTGCCTCCCACATGCTAGGCAAGCACTCTACCACTGAGCCACAACCCCAGCCCCATCCTTTTAATTTTTTTAATCAAGAAAGCGGAGCCTCATAAGCTGGTGCTAGATGAAGCACTCACTGATGTAGAACTTGAGCCTGTAACTTTTGTCTCCTAACTTCGGAGTCAACCATGATGACACTTACAACCTTACCCCTATTGCCTTCCCCACCTCCTGACACCTTTCCCTTTGTCCCGGTTGCTCCTACAGATGTCTTCCTTCCCAAGCAGCCAGAGTCCTGCTGAGAACAGAGGCAGAAAGCCAAGGGACCAGAGCTACAGCTTAGTGTCATCCCAGGACTGTCAGCAAGAGTCAGAGAGGTCTGGTTCCAAGAGCATGGTGAGCACATCTTTTTCTAGCCAAGACTGGAGCATCTTGGAAGAAAAGGCTTCAGCATCTGTGGTGGAGGAAGAGCCTCAGCTTGAGGCCACAGAGGGGCCACCAGAGCTGTTGATCCCAGACGCAACCCTGGCCAAGACCGCCACTGGGAAAGAACACCCAAGGGAAGTCGGCCATCTGTGGCGGCCCCCACCAGTGTCCCATGCTGAATATGAAGGCGCTGGAGCCATGGTCACCTCCACATATTGTGGCCCTCTGGGATTGGCCCACATCACAGAAGAGAAGGACAGGACTCTGGGGCCTGAGGGAACAGAGGAAGTGCTCGCACAAGGCCACCACTGTGAGTCTCAAAGTTTTCCTGGGATTCATCAGACTCAAGACAATTTCCCTCATGTGGACTTGGAGGCCCTAGGAGCAGAAGAGGGCAGCAAGTTCTGTCCCTATACCAGCCACAACTCACTAGTACAAGAGAGGCCACCACAGCAAATTCCTAAGTACAGAGAAGTCACATCCTGTTCAGTTGACCTTGGCCAAACATCTGACAGGTCTGTTTCCCACCTCAATAAACTGCCTGGAGATGTTCCCACTGACTCAAACACTGGCCGCTCCCAGGCTGTGTCAGCCCAGATGTCCTCTAATCTGGTGTCAGCTGCTCAGAGTGCCATGGCCTTGGGGACTGACTGTGGAAGCACAGATTTAGAATGCACTCTGTGTGACCCTCTGACTACCACAGGACCAAGACTAGGGACAGAAGCGAGACGGGTCGCTGATGTTTCTGTTCAGACTTTTTATACCTATGAATCCCAGCCCTGGCATTGCTGTTCATCCCCAAGTGACAAGGCCTTCGCTCAGAGGTCCCTGCCCCTCACCAAATCGGTCTCTCTGGATGCAGGTTTCCCTAGTCTTTACCCAATGGACACCTGCCACACTACACCCACCCTGGGCTGTGTCTGCTGTCATCACCATCCCCACTGCTGTGCAGAAAGATCAAGCCCCGGCCCTGCACCTCCAGTCTGTAGGCACTGCCTGGGCTCACATGCAGATCACCCAGAAGCCCAGTTCACAAGGACCTTGAAAGCCCTCCAGGACGCCACCATGAGGGAGCTTTGTTCTGTAAGTGTTTCCCCTGCAAAGATGAGAAGGCAGGTGCACCAAAGGCACCACTAATGCCTCAGGGATAAGATTGAGGCTTCCTTCCTGAATGTGAGATCTTGGGGATCGCCCTCCTGACTTAAATCACGCAAACCATTTATAGATTACTTTATCATTGAGGGCATATTCTCCCAAATCTCTTCTTATTTCATGCTTCTCATCAATCACCTTTTGAAGCAAGGAAGGCAGATTTTATGATTAGTCCTCATTTTACAGAAGGGAAAACTAAGGCATAAAACAATAAATTCATATCCCGAAGATTGTCAGCATTTATGCATCTGCCTCATCTCCAATTCAGTCTAGCTGAGAAGTTCTGGTCTTACATTTTCTTAGCTGAATACTCTTGCAGGAGCCATTTAATTTCTCTGGGTCCACCCTATCAAATAAGGAGATGATGCAGTCTGTAGACCTGGATTGTCTTATTATTAAATAAGCTTGTAAAGTACTCAGCACAGTCTGGTACAGAGAAGCTCTAGGTAATATTAGTTGGGTGTTCCTCTCATCTTCAGTTATTAATATTGTTTTACTTCTGCCAAGCTCTTGAATCTAGAACTCCTCATGTCAAGTAGAAGGACTTTGGTCCACCCTTTCTAGGCTTGTTTCAAAGCAGACACTGGGGTTATTACAAATTGATCAACCTTTTTGGGCCTTTGATTAGTCAACAGGTATTTAATGAGTCCTTCCAGTGCCTTCTTTTCAACAATCCTCAAGGTAAGAAATAATCTAGGCCTTCAAGGCCCACCATTAATTCAAAATATCAAGACTCTCACACATGAAACTGCATACAGAGAGAGTTAAAAGAGACTAGGATTGCAGCTATTCAAAGAAAATGAATAGGAAATGTGATTTACTGAGCATCTAGGGTTTGGTGTCTGCTAGGTTACCTTCCAATTCTTCAGTTCCGTAAATATTTGTTGGGTACCTATGCTAACCATTTTAATGACTTTATGTCATCTGACCTTGGATTCATACATACCATAAATATTTATTGGATTCCTAATACATTCCATGTCCTCTCTCTTTTATAGACCAGGAACTAGAACTGAGAGAGGTTATATAATTCTTCCAGCACTTCCAAACTACAAAGTTGCAAATAAAATTCAAAATTGGAAGACATGAAAGTTTTGGACATCCATTCCAAGCAAAGGTGTGTCCAACTCTAAAATATCTAAATATATATAAAAGTAATGTTAACATTAGAAAGTGATTATTTAGAAGATAAAACATATTTCTACATGATCTCTCAACAAATAGAAATATCTATCAATGTAATGATAAAGAAAATAATTACATGAAAGTTGATATAATTTGTCACATTATTCTTTCATATTTCAAAACTATTAGGCATTTGGAATATTTTTAAATGATACATGAATGAAGATTATCTTCTTGTAAGAGAAAGTTTTATTCAAGCAATAAGATAATACCTCATCTGTTCACATCCACCCTTGAAAACAATACAAATTCATTTATTGATTGTGTTGAGAAGAGAGATTCCAAACATGTATCAATTGAGAAGTACTATCAATTTATCACTTGATATTAAAATCAGGTATCTATGACAACAGATGAGTATAGATACTCAGTTAGACTATCCCTCATTCAGTGACTAGACCACAGTTGAACAAAGAGGGAAAAAAGGTAACCCAGTCTCCCATGGCACAAACAAAAGTGTCCAGCTGCAGGAGATTATTTTACATGGTTGAGTCAATGAATACAGAAGTCACAGAGTCTAGAGCAGCTGATGGGTGGGCCTGACACAAGTTCTAGAAGGATACCTACTTCATCAGGCAAGCCCTGGCATCCAGGAGCATAGCAGATCAAGTAGCACAGCCTGGTCAGACCATTGCTACCATGGCTTGGAGCACATGAGGTATTGGAGGAGTCCTCAGAAATTTGTAGGAGCATGATTCTGAGGACTGAGAGAGAAAGGGGGCATCTGGCACTAGGGAGCATATAAGCAGGTAGAAGGACTACAGCTTCTGGAAGGCAGAACACAGACGGACACAGCCCTAGAGAAACTTAGGCTCGGAACCCAGAGCCAGGTACTAGGAAAGGATGCTGTTTAGACAAGAGACTAATATAGGTCTAGGGGTTACCCTGAGTCTAGACCAGAGGTCTTCCCATTCTTCCTACTTTAGGCCTTGGACCTGCATAGTCCCATCTGTGCAGAACAACTTGTCATCTAGAAATAGATGCTCCTACTGGGTTGACACTATGACATATTAGCACTTCTGCTGAAAATAGAGGCTTTGTGGCCCATAATGCACAGTGGACATCCTCAGATGGCTATAGGTTTGAAACAAGCAGGAGTTGGAATGAGTGTGCGTGTCACCAGCCCACAGTTTAAGATACCTTGTCCCATATTGCCTTAGCCTTCTCCCCTTCTAGAGCTTGCAATTATACAAAAAAAAGGTACTTTTACCAAATTAATTTGGTATTATATACCTACTGAAATGAATATTATTTAGAGTTTTACTAGATGTTAATGTTTCTCTTTACTTAGATCCAAGGAACCAGAAACACACATTAAAAGGAAACAATCAAAACACACGCAACTATGTGAATGTGTATTTGTGCTTGTAGGCAGACATACATACATGCCTACACACACACACACACACACACACACACACACACACACACATGAGAACAAGCGAAAATAAGGGATTGCATTTCTCGGTGAGCCCAGAGCCGAACAAAGAAACTTAAAGAACAAAGAGGAAAAGGGTGCGCAGTGCAGCAACATCTGCCACCTTGAGAGTGAGCCTGGGTTTATAAGGCCTGAAAAATATTCCAGAGAAAAATGACTTTAAGTTAAATGCTATGTGTTAGCAGGGTTAGGAAAGATATTTAGGAGAAAATTAACTAGAAAATGTGCAAATGAAGATTATAGGCAAGCATGGATATCACCTTTTACATAATAGGAATTCCAAACAGAAGTTAAAACTAAGAGCAATTTTAGGTAAAACATATGACACAGAGAAACACCTCCAGCTTATCCAGTGGTTTCACTGCAGAGAAACACATGGCCATTTTTGTGATCTTCTGGGATATCTTAAGATAAAGGTTTGTTGATATGAATAAATTCTTAGAAGTGAATTGATTCTTTACAATAATTTGTTAACTTAAAAATTGATTTGTTGATATAATTAGATTTACATATATAAACCTATATAGATGACTTCTCAAGAATTATTTATTAATTCAAAAATGAAAATCTTTCTAGAATAAGATCTGAATATTAGAAAATTCTTCTATTGTGTTTATGATTTAATTTTACAGAAAACCAAAATTATACAAAATTTAAAAAGTAATATGAGCTGATTCAAAAGTGAAAGTTCAATGGTTATTGGTACCCTTTCTTTTACAACTGAAGTTTGATTTAATGGGTTTGGGTCAGTAGAGCAGAACTTGTATTAGATTAGGTTTAACTTAGTCCTTAAATTGGAAAGAAAAAAAAAAAGCCAAGTGCGGTGGCTCAAGCCTGTAATCCCAGCATCTCAGGAGTCTGAGGCAGGAGGATCATGAGTTCAAAGCCAGCCTCAGCAACAGCAAGGCACTAAGCAACTCAGTGAGACCCTGTCTCTCAATAAAATACAAAATAGGGCTGGGGATGTGGCTCAGTCATTGAGTGCTCCTGAGTTCAATCCCGGTACCGGACGCCCCCCAAAAGAAGTACAAAATACATTCTTCCTTGCATAAAGTTTCCTTCCTTGCAAACTGTTTCTTTATCTGTTCTAGGGCTAAAATGTATTTTCTTTGTGTTTCCAAATGACCAGAAGATGGCAGCCTTTCAGAATCTTCCACATCACTGAGGGGAATGTGAACATTCCATTGGTTATTTCCAAATCCAACCCCACACCATCCAATCATGAAGGGTCACCCTGAAAGATCTAGATGGAGCATAAAACCCAGTGTTTATGATGTCCAGCCAACTTGGGCAACGTCTTTTGAAGGGCCTAATCTCACTGTCCCCAGAACTTTGAAGTGAATTTGAACCAGCTGGCCAGTCTTGGATATTGTATAGGAGTACACTTGAACCACTTGATCAACTCCCTCCTGAAGAACAGATAATTTCTTCACATGTCTAGCTACTCCATAGGTCCTGCTGTGTGACCCAGTCAGGTACTGAGAAGAAAAGAGATGAATCTGAAGGCTTGGGTTTGAAATCTGGCTGCCATTTTTTTTGACCACAAAGTTATTAACCATTCTTTTTCAGAGCATGTGTCTGTGAAAGAAGCCCTCATGGTCTCCAGGATCTTTTCTGGCTTTAAAGGCCACAATATGATCATTTTCTAAGCACTCTTGCCAACATCAATAATGCTTCAGAGTCTCCTTATTGCTGGTTCACATAAACTCGGACTGAGGCAGTTAAATAGTGCATTAAAAATTATAAAACTTGGAGGATAAACTCAAAACTTAACTCTCAAAGAAAAAAAAAAGTATTACCATTATGACAATTCTGAAAAGAACAATCATAGGACTGCCAGGATCTTGGCCATGTGGTTTTGGGGAGAAGGGTAAGAAATATGGAACTTACTAGAAACAGGACTGAAAGAATTAGCCTAGGTATATAGTTTGTCTCTGTGGAAGGGTGAGAAGAAAATGTTAAGTGGGCCTGCTAGCCATGTCAGATTCCTCTAAAGAGTGTCTCAAAGGCCCCACATCAGGCTCTTTGCTTCCATCCCATTGGCTGTCCTATCTGCAAGGGACACTGGGAAATGTAGTTCTTCAGCTAGACACATTGCTGTCCCTAAGTAGAATTATGTTAATTAGAAGGGAAAAAGTGAGCATGCAGTTAGGCACACTGATGGGGTCTGGGGTACCTCGTAGAGATAACTTTAGGGTCCAATAAGCATTAACCCCATCCAGAGTTAGGTAGGTAGTGATCCTGGGATCTTGGGTCCTGGGTTTATTCAAAGCATGATCCAACCAGATTGCAAAATAAGGGAGATATCTGGGTAAAAACTCAGCATATCATCAGAGTGTCCCACAAATGGACAGAGCTTGAGTGTGTCAAAGATACACAGCAGACAGAAGTCAGAGCAGTGAAAAGAAATTTTGTTCAACTGCTGGGGGTAGGGGAAAGAACTGAACTCCATTCTGATTTGCACACAGATCATTTAGGCATTTTAAAGAAAGTAAGAGAAAGGGAAGAGCAGGAGCTTAATAGAGTCAGAGATGAGAAAACTTACAAAAGGTTGGTCAGGTCAGTGTAAATGCTGTTCAGCCAGCTGACAGGTACTGAAACTAGGATTCTGCCCTCCCACAGAGCCTGGGCAATAGCCTTCCAGATAAGTATGTTTCAAAGGAATGGTTCTTGGGTCCTTGAGAAAGACAATTCTGAGTTGTAAGAGATATACGTTCACAATTTTAAGCCCCTTTTAGTAAATGATATAAGAAAGGTAGGTCAGGGGTCTATGCCAGGTTTTGGCTAAAGCAAACTATAAATTTTCCTGGCAGCCCTGAGCTTTTTTCGGGCAGGCAATTTAATTAGGGGCTGAGGCTAAGCATTCTAGGGACAGAGTCTTGTTCTGCTAGAAGCCATGCTAGAGTTTGATTAAGTATCTTAATGCAGGTCAGAGTTGTTATGTAGAGAGCATTCAGCAATTTCAGATGCTGCAGGAATATGTTTAAATTAGGAAACCAAGGCAAAGGCACAGTTCTAGAGAGAATGTAAAATTTGAAGGATGATTCACATCAGAAGTAATGGAAAGCAAGGTGGAGAGTGTAGATGGAGCTCAATTCCAGATTCCAACTCCCAGAAAGGATGGGATGCCCAAACTTTGCCTGTCTTACTCTGGGTGGGCTTGTTAGCTAGGTGGAGCTGATGCTGCAGATCTCAACCTCCAGGAATGGTGGCTAAGCAGGGCTACGACTCATTAAAAATATATTCTAAGCAGATTTTCTTTAATCAAGCACACACCATCTGAGTAGATGTGTCCAGTGTTCTTGGTACTCAGCACCAAAGTTAAACAAAATTAAATGAGAGACTCGACTTTTCTAAGCACAAGCCCTCTGGCTGGCCTCCCCCACCCCCTTCTGTCCATGTCTTTGCAGCCCCACATCACCCAGTCTCTTTGAGATGTAATGATAGCCACTTAAAGGCTGCCCAAGAACCTCTGCCTTCCTGTCTCAGCTAACTACAGCCACTAGTTACTTCTGGAGGCCAAAGGCTGGGTCTCCCTATTCTCTTCCTCATATATTAACAGGAGAACTTTGATCCCCAGTGGGAAGGGAAACCCATTCCCTTCCCTGGGTGAGCTTTTCCAGTGCATCAGAAAGGACACCTTTCTCAGCTCTTTCTAATCATTCTCAGTGCACAGTCCTTGAGATGGAAGCCATGAAGACTGTATGCCAGAGTTTCCGGGAGCATTTAGAGGAAATTGAGCAGCACCTCACAGGACAGCAGGCACTTTTTTCCAGGGACATGTCAGAGGAGGAAAGGTAATTATCTGAGGGAGTCATAAAAGTAAGTACCAGACCACACACCTGGAGCAAGGGAAGGTAATCAGGGCAGGACAGGACTGGTGAGCACCCTGGAGCAGGGCTAATGAGAAACGGGCCAGGTTTTCCTTTACTTTCATGGTCTTGTTTTTGCTTTCTCAGTGGGAGCCTGTGACAGTCATTTGCTGGATGGGAACATTTACTCTTTAAGGCCAGGGCGATATGAGAAGGTCAGAAGAAAGGCAGTGGGCTGGGAGGAGGGGGATTATCCGCAGGAAATCTTCAGGGGATGTGAATAGGGTTCATGCAAATGCAATGTGTCCAGATTATTAGAGTTTTGAAAATCTGCATTATTTTCACATGGATTAAAAATATGTCCCAAATCTCTCAAAAATAGAAAGATCAGTAGAGGCCAGTCAGAGGCTCTAAGGTGGGGGGAGTTGGAGAGGGAGGAAAAGTGAAGTACTGGGGACTGAAATGGAACAAATTATTTTATATCAAAATGATTTTATATCGGGCTGGGGTTGTGGCTCAGTGGTAACGCGCTTGCCTAGCATGTGTGAGGTACTGGGTTCGATTCTCAGCACCACATATAAATACATAAAATAAAGGTCCATCAACAACTTAAAAAATATTTTTAAAAAAGGAATTAAAAAAATGATTTTATATCAAAATGAACCTTACCATGATATATGACTATAATGTACTAATAAAACATTTGCTTAAAAATATGTCCCCAAAGCAGAGGCATTGTTCATTGCCTGAACAATAGGATAGGGGTAGGATTTAACTGTACAGGGCCATTAGGGTTCTTTTTGGGGAGATGGTACATAAACTGGATGATGGTGATAGTTGTTAAATTTATTACAAATCAAGTAAACTTTAAAACAGTAAACTTTATGATAAGTAAATTATACTATCATGGAGTTGTTTTAAAGGAAAAAAAAGGATGGGAATACTGCTCAGTGGAAGAGCACGTGCCTAGCATGCATAAGGCCCTGGGTTCAATCCTCAGCACCCCTACCCGCCTAACACCCCAGAAAAAAGCAACCTTCCTGAAGAATATATCTGTGTCTGTAACTGAATCAAATAGAGAAGGCGACATTCTCTTTTCAGAAATTTCAAAGACAGGCCTATAATCTGTAATCCCAGCTCAGGAGGCTGAGATAGGAGGATCCCAAGTTCAAAGCCAGCCTCAGCAAAAGCGAAGTGCTAAGCAACTCAGTGAGACCCTGTCTCTAAATAAAAAAACAAAATAGGGCTGGGGGTGTGGCTCAGTGGTCAGATGCCCTTGAGTTCAATCCCCCATATCCCCGCCCAAAAAGAAATTTCCAAGACAGGACCAACGTTTTGAGAGGAACAATGTAAGACTGCCCTTAGAGGTGATTATTAAATTCAGGTGTTTTCTGTTATTTATCTGCAGGGAGGAGGCTGAACAACTTCAAACTTTGCGTGAGGCCCTGAGGCAGCAAGTGGAAGAGCTGGAGTTTCAGTTAGGAGAACGGGCTCAGCAAATCAGAGAAGGGCTTTTATTGGTATGGAGCAATGCGGGCAGAGTGTGACTGTGTCCAACTTGCCGGAGGAGGAGGGCATTCATTGAGAACCTGATTTTGCCATCATTTCAGATTCCAGGATCATGTGCCCACACTTTCATTTCAGGAACAAAGTACCTTGGGAACTCAGTTCCCCTAACTGCCATACTCAGCATCCCTCCTCCCCCATAAATAAGAGGAAAGTGCTATCACCCATTTTCCAATTAAGAACAAGAATCACGGGGCATGGTGCAACTTACTCTTGAGCCAGTGGAAACTAAGTACTACCATAATGTGCTGCTGGCTCAAAGAGCCCATTCTAGAGAATTTATACCTCATAAATGCCTCTCTCCCAAGTGAGCGAGCTATTTGGTACAAATACTATACATTGTCCACTCTTTTTATTCTTGTTTCCCTTCAGCAGCTGGAGTTTCTCATGGCGGAGCCTCCTGAACACTATACACACCTGCAGCAGCATAACTGGACAGAAGAAAACAGTAGCCAGACTTCAAGTGGTAACACCCACACAGCCATGGACGATGGCCAGCAGCCTCCCTGCTCAGGTGTGGTCCAGTTGGCTGCCCTTGATTTACTGGCCAAGGAGACCAGAACTGAGATGTCTCCCCCATCACCAGCTCCAGAGGAGTCTGGTCCAGCCCCTCCATCAAGTTGTTCTGAGGGAGAAAAAGATACAAATAGCTTTCTCTAGTTCCAAGTGGATTTGGTGTACAATGTAAGAGCTCACAACAGCTGTAGCAAGGAGATCTAAATCCGCCACCAGAATTGTCTCCCAACCCTTCATCACCTATATCTTTTGTTTGTTTGTTTGTTTTCATATTCTGCTCTATGATTAAACTCAAAGCAATTTGAAATACTACATACCCATTGATTATGGAATAATTAATCACCTACTATGTACCTGACCCAGGCTATACAGTGGTAACCAAGTGGTGTACAGTCTTTGCCCTGCTAGACCTTACTGCCTGATGGAGGAGAGAGAATATAAACACACACATGCATTCGTCATTAAAAGCTGGGTAAGTGCTTTGAAGAAAATTACCAGATCTTAAGAAAGAGGACACATTGGAGAGTCTGATTCAGATTAGGTGTTCAAAGGCCTGGTTGGGGAAGTGACAAAGATGAGGGAAAGAGAATCCAGAATGCAGTGGCGCCAGGGCATCCAAAGGGCCTGAGTCAGTCATCCAATGGGAGTGCAGATGAAGCACCTACAGTGTGCCAGGGACCCTTTGTGCAAGAGGCAGCCAGGAGCAAGACAGAATGACTACATTGCATGAGTCAGGTGAAGATTGCAAACAACAACAACAGACAACTCAGTGAGCTAATTTCAGTACTGACAATATGGTGGAGAAGCCTGTGTGTAGTGTTGCAGAGGGTAACATGGAGTGAGAAGTGATTGGCATTAACTTGTTCCAGAGACACTGACTCTCTATGGAATGGGGAACACATGGAGAATGGAATGGGCAGGGAACATGTCATGGAAAAATAATGCCCTGGGGGAAGTTTATAATTTGTAGAAGAGAATGGACAGGCAGAGGTTACCCGCTAGCAAAGGAATTAGGACACTGTTTTGAAACTGGCCATCGCCAGAACCAGCCTCACCACCTGCTTCCACTCCTCATCCTTCTTGCATTTTGGAAACTCTTTGATTTTTTATTCCCAACTTCCCTGGGGAGGACCCCTTGTTTCCTCCACTGACTGTACTTCCTCAGAATGTGGAAGCTCCCATCCTCTCCTTAATTCTCCTTTTCCCTTCATACCGCTCCCCTCCATATACACGTCCCCTCTGCAGTCCTCCATGCCCCCAGTTCCCACCTGTCTCCAGAATCCCAGTCCAGCATCTTCTATTTCCCTGCCACACAGACTCTAAGCCACCATTTTGCCCTATCTCCTCATGTCTTTCTCCCTGTTACCTTGGAATCTGTCACCATGTCATTGCTGAGTTCCCCACCACAATGTGGTCTCCAAAAGTCCCTTCAGAACATGGTGACAGCACAAGGCAGTGGCCTTCTATGTAACCCTACCTTCTTTCTCCCTGAACCACACTGGCCTCTGCCTGGTTGGTCCCCCTCAGGCACCCCTTGGGCCATATTTCCTTGATTAAGGTGAGTACCAGGAAGTACTTTTAGGATATCCCAGAGAAGTGAAGAGAAATCTCAGGATCGTACCACCCCCTCCCGCGCAGTATTCCACCAAAATGTGTCTTTGCCCCAGAAGCAGCAAGCCTCTGCTCTTGTCTCCCATTGCATCATCTCCTTGTGCCACGTCCCTCTTTTGGTCCCTGTATCCTGGCTCTATTTTTAGTCACAATTGCATTTGTACCTACCAAATGGCTTTTCTTTCTGAACTTCTTAAAATCTTCACCTGGATCAGACTTTAAGCCTCCATTTTCCAGGACACTTTGAGCTTGCCTGTGATCTCTGCCTGCTTCTTCCCCATAACACCTGCTGGCTGAAGAGAAATACCTGGCTCTGGGCCCTCCCTAACCTGATCACCATAGGTTTACAGTCTCAGGTCCTACTCGACGTTCATATGAATCTTGAATGCTATTCCACTAAACCACCCAGTACATGCCTGCTCCCTTTCTTTGATAATCTATACAAACTATAGTCTGCTCTCCATATCCACAAGCTCTGCATCCATGGCTCAACAATATTAAAAAAAAATGCATCTGTCTCAACATGTAAAGACTTTTTCTCATCAATATTCTCTAAATAGCATAATAATTGTTTACCTAGCATTTACATTATACTAGGTATCATAAGTAATCTAGAGATGATTTTAAGTATGTGGAAGGATATGTAGGTTCTGTGCAAATACTATACCAATTTATATAAGGGATTTGAGCCTCTATGGATTTTGGTATCCTTGAAGAACCCAAAACCAATCCATTGCAGATAAAGGGAAGACTACATCTCTCCAGTAAGTCTTGGGCTAGACCTCACCCATAGCACAGGATTTCTTTGATGATTTCTGGTTGAAGGGATCCCTATGTTTTGGAACTCCTTTATTACTTTGCACCTTTATTAAGACACTTATAACCTATTACCTTGCGTTATCATTATCTGCACAGGATGCATCCTCCCCACTAAACCAAAAGCTACTTAAGGGCCATGTACCACCCTTTACCCTTGTGTTTAAGAGAAACTATCAGGATGAAAGTTGAGGCTTCTTTTTACCATATAGGACTTTGGCCATTTGCTCTCTTTTCCCTCACTTCTTCCTCTGTGAAATAAGAATAAGAAAAACCATGCCAGGTGGTTGGACAGAATAAATGCAGTAAACCAGGTTTAGCAGCAATTCCTCCAGTACCAGTCACATAGTAAATGCTCAGTGTATGATGGCTGTTATGATGAGTGCACGAGAACTCAACAAATGCCAGCTTCCTTCTGTTGAAAAGCACTCTGCGAGCAAAGTACCTTACACACAAAGAATATTAACAAACGCCTGATGAATGAGGGAGATGGAAATAAATTAGCAGTCTCAGGAGGGAGTGAGGAAAATGATCTGACTACAGAAGAAGCACTATTTTAGGCTATAGTAGAAGCTACGTTTGGGTTTTAAAAATGGATTTGTTTGTGGTTATTCCTGACAATCAGGCAGATGACTTCAGATATGATGGAGGAGTAAAAGAGACCCATTGTTTCCAAGTGACAGTTAGCATATGGAATCCCCAAAGACCTCTAAATATTCCATGGTGTTTCCTAGTTTATTCTTCTAACTCTCCAACAAAGACCACAAAGAGATATTGAGATGTAGAAAGGCCAGAGCCTTTGCCATCTTCCATGCACCATGAACTGGTTAGCAATGCTGCTTCCAAATCCCACCTCTCATTCTCAGGCCTTTGGATGCAGACTGCATGACACCACTGGCTTTCCTGGTTCACATAACAAATCTCCTCTTACCTTTGCCTGGCTCTGTTTCTTTGGAGAAAACTAAGAGTACACTAAGAAAGAGTTCAGAGATGGAGTGACAGACCTACAAAAGGTAAACAGAGTCCTAAAACATATTAACAAGAAGCAACTGAACTCTGGTGTTAAATTCAGGATTTCAGGCTTAACCTATGGTGGCTCAGAGTCCCATGTAGAAGACCCTCTCTATGAAATGCTGGGACACAATGAGTTAAATTCAACTCCACTACTCACTATGTATTCTGGATAAACTATTTAACCTCCCTAAGCCCCAGGGGCATCATGTGTAAATTAACAGAAGCAATGCACACTAGCCCTTTAGACAAAGCCCGGAATGTGATTAGGGTCAGTAAACCCTACTGTTAATGATTAGGAAGATAATGATAGTAAGGAGAGTGTATGCCATTTATTGAATATCCGCCTATAGGCCAGGTATTGAGCTAAGCACTTCATGTGCCTTAGCACTTATCTTCACAATAATCTTGAGAGGTAGGAATTCATCTACACACACACACACAGACTATATTGTCTAAGGTCTAGCAACTAGTAAGGGGTTGAGTTCACACTCTGGTTTGCTAAACCAATAGCGTATCATGATGGTTCTGCCAGGCCTAAGGGCTTATATAAAGCTCACGGATGGGCCCAACACAGTATCCCTACTTGTGTCTGTACTACCTAGTGGGCTGAAGCAGGTATTTTTCTTTTAAAAATACTTATGGCTTAGAAAAATTTGAAAAATATTGCACGAAATCTAATCACATATAACCTCTCTTGCATTCAGAGAGGTTCAGAGCTGCTTTTATTCCAGGATATGTTTTCTATCACAACAATCTTTTTGAACCTCTCATCATACCCAATTTCAGCTTGCTATAATCTGCCCCTCTCCCACAAAAAAATGGCCAGAGTCCCTTTTCAGTCCCTGCATGGGATATCTTACTATTCTCTAACCAAGTCCCAAAGTCCTGGACTCTCTTTTTCTCTTTGATGTTAATCATGTTCAAGTTGATTCTACAAGAAAACATATATGAAAATAAAGAACAATATTTCAATAAATACTTGCAGAAAGTGAATAACAGGAACTCTTTTACTGAGATTGGCATGACTTCCTTTGAATTAAAAAGAAATAAAAAGTAAAATGACACTACCTGATAGTTTTCAGTTTAGAACTGGCCAGGGAACAATTTGGCTTCTTTTACCTCAAAGTTTCAGGGTCTTTCCCTGATTTAATTTATTCCATCTGGGTTCCATTTCAGTGTTCAAGTCCTATAGCTCTGAATAGAGAGGTTGATCCGAGAAACAGCACTTGGAATGCAAGTCACACATTTTCCTTGGTCTTGTTATGCATGAGAAAAGACCCAAGTTGCATGATGGAGACACAAAGATGAAACCCTGAAGGCTCTTCTGAACCAAAGCATATGTGTAGACCTTGTAGATTTCAGTAAAGAAATCCATTTTTTAGCCCATAGAAAAATATTCCTCAGAAAAGTGGCCCATTAGATTTGGTTTATTTTACAGATATTCCCTTACATGTAAACTTGTGTCCAAAGAGATGGAGCCTTTTTATTTCCTTAAAAGGAAATATTTTTTCTCAAGTGGAAAAATAAAATCAAAAGACTTTTGAATGGCATGAGAATCTGGTCTGCTATAATTGTTGCTTCTTTATTGAGGAAGTAGTTGGTGTCTTTGGTATAACATAAGTCAATAAAATAGGCCATTTGTGAAGAAGTTAAAGGAGACAAGCTATTTCCCTTGGAAAAGACAAACTTTCAGAGTGTTTTCAAGTGGGTTGCATGCCTAATTTGAACAACAAGCAGCAGCTACAATTGAAGGGATTATAGATTATTTAAAATAATGTCAAATTGCCTTTCTTACAAATTGGAGAATATAAACACAAGCTAAAACAAGGCATTCTTCTCTGACCCAAGCTCAGCCTCTCTAATGGTCTAATTTTAAAACATTATCAGGCCAGAAGATTTGGTATGGGATGTTCCTCTCTGAATTTATTCTCGACTAAGAAAGAAATCTCCACATCAAGAATGATTTCAAATCATAAGAACCACATAAGAACCAAATCATAGGACTTTGGCCACTTGCTATCTATTCCCTCACTTCTTCCTCTGTGAAATAAGAATAAGAAAAACTACTTCAGGTGGTTGGACAGAATAAATGCAGTAAACCAGGTTCAGCAGCTATTCATCCAGTACCAGTCACATAGTAAATGCTCAGTGTATGATGGCTGTTATGATGAGTGCGTGAGAACTCAACAAATGCCAGCTTCCTTCTGTTGAAAAGCACTCTGCGAGCAAAGTACCTTACACGCAAAGAATATTAACAAACGCCTGATGGAGTACTTTGAGAACTTGAATTCCATCCAACACTAGTAAGGCCCTCAAACACTCAGTGTGTTATTCATTCCCCAGGAAAACGGAAGTGAAAGAAAGCACAAGCATTCAATGCAGTTCTTAAATGTACCACCAGTTTCTTCTCATTATATTTAACAATTGTTTATTTGCTAGTTATAATGTATCAGAGTCACAGGACATCTATATATTTTTCTTTGTTAAAACTTAAAATATTGGGGATATCTCACAAGGGTGTAGTTTGCAAGACTAAAGAAATATAAATATAAATATCTGGCATTTTCTCTCCCCAAATGTGTGTGTGTGTGTGTGTGTGTGTGTGTTAGTTCACTATAGTTATATGTAATATTATGTATAAAATTGGGGCTCATTTTGACATAATCATTCAAGCATAGAATATAATTTGTTCCAGTTCAGTCCCTAGTACTTCCCCTTTCTCTCCTCCCTTCTTCTGTTCCCCTCCCTCTACTCTACTAGTTTTTCTTCTATTTGTTTATAGTTTTTTTTTTAAAAAAAATGGTGCTTTATAGATATAAAGATTCACTGTGTTATATTCATATATACATATGTACATAAGAAAGTCTTGCTCAATTTCATTCCATCATTTCTCCCTTTTCCCCCATACCTCCTCCCTCCCCGCTAATCCCCTTCCCTACTCCATTGATCTCACTTCTACTTTCATAGGATTTCTGCCCCCTCCTCCCCCAGCCCCCTGCATTTCCCCCCTTATTTTGATCTAGCTTCTGCACATGAGAGAAAACATTCATTCTTTGACTTTATGAATCTGGTTTATTTCACTTAACATGATAATCTCCAGTTCCATCCATTTACTAGCAAATGCCATAACTCCATTCTTCTTTATGGCTGAGGAAGACTGCATTGTGAATATATACCACATCTTCATCATTCATTCATATGTTGACAGATGACAGATATGTATTTTAAAGTGATTTATTCTTACTTTGGATCATCTATATTCTTCTATGGACACTTGTTATTTGTCAAATGTATTGCTTTGTTTTAAAGTCCTGCGAATAAAAGTATTCCCTTCTATTTTGTATTACCTAGTGGCATAGTTTCCTTAAACTATTGAAAGCTGTTGAATCATGTGAAATGTATACTACTTTGATCAGTAGCCTAAAAAATACTGAAGTATGGGGTGGGGGAGGTTTTCTGCCCTGAGCAGCAACATCACTCATTCTTGCTCATTGGTCTTGCCCACTTTGTCTGTTCCACATAGCCCCAAGCTCCACCTATCCCTCTGCTTCCTCTGCCCCAGTGGAGGCTCCAGAGCTCAGTAGGGCAAGCCATAGACAGTTATATTTTCATTCTTGTTTATAAAACAATTCCTTATTCTCTAATCCAAACAAATGTATATATTCTGTTATTTTGATGAGAATGATTGTGTTCCATTTCAAGAGTATTCACACTTATATCAGGGCTCATCAGTACAAACTGTGCTTTAAAGTCTTTTTGATAATTTCCACATCTGGGTTACCTTGCAGTTTGTATCTAGTGATTATATTTTCCCTTGAAGGGTATTAAACTTTTCCTGGTTCTTCATATGTCAAGTAATTCTAGATTGTATTCTGGACATTTTGACATTATTCTATGAGACTTTAAGTTCTGTTAAAAAGTTCCTGAAGATTATTGTTTGCTTGCTTGCTCTAAAAGGCAATCGACACACTTAGCTTTGAATTCTAGTCCTGATCCATCTGTGTAATGGTTCCAGAGTCAATTTTGGCTTTCTCAGCCTTGTCTGACCTATCTCTCCAGCTCTGTGCATGTACCCCCCCAGGTCAGTCTGCGACCTGGGTGGTGGTCTACACTGTAGTTCAATTTTCAAAGCCTGTGTTAGATTGCTTCTGATCAAGGTTCAGAAATGTGTCTAAGACTTTATGAATGAATTTAAAGTTCCCCTTCCTCCAACTACCTCTTAATCTCTGAATAATCCCTATCCATAATGTCACTCCTATGGGTCTCTTTTCCAGGCTCTGGGTAGAAAACTATGGTTTTAGCATCCTGTACTATTATGGATCTCCTGCAACTTGGTCCACCTCAAAGCAAAGAGAAAACAGTGTCAAGATCTAGAGCTGTTACCCCTGATACCATCTCCATTGCTGTGGCAATTGCCACTGCATGAGAGAAAATGCCACTTCGTTGCTGGGACATGCCTGAGGAGGATTGGGAGGAATAAAAGGTCTCTGTTTCCCAGGAGCTCCTTTCGAAGATCTGTGGCCCAAGACAGAATGTTTTACTTGCACCTGTTTATGTTTGTACTCGTTGCATAATTTCAAGTTACAGGCTGCCCTAGAAATATGGTGGGGGTTATTTCCTTAAGGGTTATTCTTTTTATTTTTGCTCCCCAGTTGTCCTGTTATTAATTACTTTCAAATTCCTCAAATAGTTGTTTCATATATTCTACTCAGGAACGTCAAGTGGTAATCAATGCAAAAGAGAGAGCAGCATTAACTCTCTCCTAACCAGAATTACAATATACCAATGTAATTTTTTAAATCCAGGGTCGCTTAACCATTGAGCCACATCTCCAGCCCCTATTTTATTTTATTATTTATTTTCAGACAGGATCTCACTAAGTTGCTGAGGCTGGATTTGAACTTGTGATCCTATTGCCTCAGCCTCCTGAGTTGCTAGGATTACAGGTTTGCACCACCTCACCTGGATCAACATAAATGGTTTTAATATTCTGTTATTATGATAAAAATTCTAACACTTATTTATCATGTGCTAAATACTGGATAAACCTTTTATATGTGTGATTTATATATTAAGAAAACAAACATTTTAAGTAATTATCCCCACTTAAAAGATGGGAAAACAAAGGTTTACTGAGGTTAAGTGAATTGCTCCATGTCACACAACTGGAAAACCGGACATAATCCCTGTTCCATCTAGAGCTAAATGCTGAATCACCCTACACTGTAGCCATTGCCAAGTCCATTATGCAGGCTGGGTTGGGCCAGAGATGCTAACATTTTGATTATCTGAACGGATCAGGCAATACGTAGTCTTCTCTGAAACTTGTGTTTTGCTAGCTTTCATCATTGATTAGGTCAAGTTGAAAGACGTACTTATGCACAAGGCGGGTGGAGATTTAATATTGCTTTGTGTTGGTTATTGGGCAGGTGTTTGTTTAAAGGAAGTGGAAACAGGTGTGTGGGCCTTGATTCAATTACATGATGGAGGGGGACACATTGATCCATGGCCATTTTCAAGGAGAGCTGCTGATTGTGCTAATTAATCATTTGTCTGTCAGAACAAAATAGAACATAATGGAAAATGATGTTCCAGTGCCATAGGTATGGAACACAGACTCATGTGCCTGGCTCTCCTAGCAAGCAGATGCAGCTGTTTATGATGACAGTCGTTACCATGCAGTCTCTGACTCCTGGATCATCACGTCTGCCATGGTTTGAAGGAAGGGCATTTTATAAACTCTTGCCAACAGCATGGGACCTCATCCAACAGGAATTGCCTCTCAAAGAAACCTTTCCCTTCAAAGAGATTAATTAAGTCTTTTTAGATCATGAGGGCATCCCCAAGATAGGGCTGGAAGGGACATTTTCTATTCTGTGTCTTGGAACACTCAATCTACTTCACCTGACCAGACATTTATGCTCATAATGTGATATCATAATAATACTTAATTCATTCTTTCAATTATCCACTTGCCAATCAATAGCCATACTAGTCTTTTAAAACCATTAATCAGGCTCATTGATCTGCTTGAGTATCTTCAATGACTTTTCAGCACACTTATGATTAAATCCCAACTCCTTACCAAGATTGACAAAGCTGCGCATGATCCCACCCTGCATATCTCTCTGATCTCATTTCTATTTTCTCTCTCTCTCTCTCTCTCTCTCTCTCTCTCTCTCTCTCTCTCCTCTCTCTCTCTCTCCTCTCTCCTCTCTCCCCTCTCCCCTCTCCCCTCTCTCCCCTCTCTCTTCTCTCAACTTCATGGATCTTCTTGCTATTTCCTGAGCACATTAAAGTCATTCTGGTCTCAGGGGCTTTTCCTCACTGCTGCCTCTTTGTAAGGCTTTCTGCATTTCTCAGATATTCATAGGGCTGGCACTTTCTCAAGCCTCTGATTAAATGTCACCTCTTCAGGGAGATTTCTTTGAAAACTGTGTCAGATTTCCATCAGTATAACAAATACCTGAGATAATAAATGTAAAAGGAGAAAAGATTTCTTTTGGAGGTTTCATTCCATAATCCATTGCTTTGTGGCCTGTGGCAAAGCAGCACATCATGGCAGAAATGTGGTAGAGCCTAACTGCTCACCTCACGGTTGGCAAGAAAAAGAGAAAGGAAGGGCTGGGATCCCACAATCCCCTTCAGAGGCACATTTTCAATGACCAGAAGACCTCCCTCTAGACTCTACCTCTTTAAAGTTTCTGTTACCTCTTGATGATGCTAAGCTAGGGACCAAAACTTTAATACATGGGCCTTTGGGGCCCAAACTATACCAAAAGACCTTCTTATGCAAAACAGGACTTATTTCTACACACATCTCTATTCTCTATCCACTTACCCTACTTTGTTTCTTTTTATAGCCTGTATTATCTAGATAATTATTTGTTTGTTTTATTGACTGTCTCCCCTACTAGATTCTAAGGTTAATGCATAAGGGACTTGCCTCTCTTTCACATATTAACCCCAGGCCTAAAACATTGCCTGACTCATAGTGAGTTTAGAAAATGTTTGATGAATGACTGGACAAGAGAATTAATTACTGTATTTCACTATGTTGTCACCACATTAACACATATTCACAAATGTTCTGTACATCCTAAGCTTGGGCCAAAGAGAATTTTGAAATCAATTTTTTCAAGTAATACCAGCACAATTTAAAAAAAAAATCTTCACATAATGGCCACATCCCATTTTTTTTTGGCAAAACATTTAGCATAAAATCTGCAATAATTATGCAGTAAAATAAACATATAAATATTAATGAACATTGAATAAACACAAACAAGACAGAGGAATTTTTAGTTAGGGGATGAAAACACACATAGCTAATAATCAGTTCATTTTACTTTTTTGTTCATCCCTCCCTGCTAATTTCCTATCGGTAAGAGGGCTCTCAAGCCTGAGATCACAATTTTCACAAGTTCATGTGAAGTTGAGGAAAAACTACTATTGGAACTACAGGGCCAGTCTTTAATGAAGCCAATGAAACTCAAGTAATACTGTTGTCCCCCTGTGCCTCAGTTGCTTCTCTCTCTAAATGGAAGGAGTTGTCTCGAATTGGTTTCTGCATCATACAGCTGACTCCCAACATACAGTCTGCCGCCAGGGTTTCCCCTGCACTTTCTTCTGCTGTTTACCTCACCAGCACAAGGAACTCTTTTATCTGCAGAACCCCAACCCCCTTGTTGTAAATCAGCCTCCTTTCAAGAGCCTGCCCTGAAGCAGGATTCAGTATGAACAGGTTTCCTTTCCCTTTGAGATTCCATGCCTGTATGGGTTTTGCAAATTTTAGCCAAGTATCTAGGTTACTGATTCTCAAATGTGATTGTCTATTAATAAAAACTGAGAGATTGCAAAAGATATCATTGCCTAGAAAATACACCCAGAAATGTTTATAGAATTGGTCCAGGGTAAGACCTGGGCCTTGACATTTTTCAAAAATGCTCAGAGTAATTTTAATATGTACATGGGGTTGAGCACCATGCATTTGAATAGGAAAGACAATGAAATGACTCTGACATAATTTTTTTATGTACATATGTGAAAATACCTACATGAATCCCATCATTGTGTACATGCACAAGAATGAGGTGTTAATTAGAACAAGATATATTCCATATTTGTATAAGTTTATAAAAATGGATTCTACTGTCATGTATAACTAAAAAGAACCAATAAAAAAAGAAAGAACCATTAGTTTACATAACCTAGAGAGGATTATAAGGACATAATTTAAATACATATGCTAAATTTGACTTCTGTTCCAAAGGAGAAGCGACTCACAAGGTAAGCACTTCTTAGTTGGGCCCTTCATTTATCCTTTAGGTCCTATTCTTGGTTACCTGTTCTCAGGTTTTAGGGTTTTTTCTTCAAAAAGTACCTCATTCAAATATTCTCCATAAAAATATCCACTGGTTTTTGTTGTTGTTGTTGTTGTTTTTAAAGCAACCACATCTCCTACCTACAAGTGTTGTTATTGCCCCACGATCATCCCTTCTCTCCAAGTCTGTGTTATTAGGTCTTGATCTTCACTTTTGGATTCCTCAAAATTCCTTCAGACCTTTTCTCTAGTCTTGTGGATGAAGTGGAGAGCAGAGACATGAAGACACTTACTCCTTGGATTGAGACTCATTTTCCCTTGAAGTGTATGATTCAAAAACACCTTGCTACATCAGAGATCACTTTTAGAGAGATCTCCTTCTCTTAGGATATAAAAAGTTAAAATGAGTGTTACTCTTAACAATGAATACAAGTCAGGTGAAGGTCAAACCTATCAAAAATCTGAGATCAAGTCAATGGAAGTGCTTTTCAAGTACATGGAAATCAACCTCCTACCTCTTCCCAGGAGAGATAGCCTTGTTGCATTGGTGACAGAGCATGGGAGGAATATTGATTGGTGTGTATTTTTTGTGTGTGTAGATAAAAGCTATTAAATTTTGTATATTCACTTTATAACCCAGATACCATATTTTTAAAAACAGATATTCTCAGAGAAAAATTATCCATTGATATCCCTCATGAATGTCAGTACAGATATTCTTAACAATATATTAGTAAATTATATTTTCATTGGATAAAAAGTATAGCAAATTGTGATAAACTGGGGCTATTCCTAGTAATGACAGGTTGGTCATTTTTAAAATGAAAAATACATATAATCACCTCAACAGATTCAGAAGACACATTAATTAAAAGTTCAAGCCTTTCATAATAAAATCTCTATGGAAGTAGGAGTTAAAGGGAAGATCCACAAAAATGATCAAGGACATCTGAAACAATCTATAGTTACCTCATTATTAATGGTAAAATATTTGGCTGTTGATTCCTAAAAGCAAGAATAAGGCAGGAATGTCCACTGTGTCCACTGCTATTCAATATTTTACTGGACATTCTACATGGTGCAAAAGCAAGAAAAGTGGGAAAATGGCAGAGAGATTGTGAGGAGATAAAATTCTTTCTGTTTTCAGATGATATTATTGTCTGTACAGTAAATCCCTAAGAATCTATTAATCTACAAAAACAATGAGTTTAGCAAGATCGTGGGATACTACGTCAATGTGTCAACCTTGTATTTCTTTATACTATCAGTAAATAACCAGAAAATTAAAGTGTAATGTAAATTGTAGCAAAGAAAAAAAATTTTCACATAAATCTAAGAAAATATATGAAATTTTTCTTAGTGAAAACTATAAGATATTGATGTCCCTCACCCAGAAGCCTTTGCTAACTTCCTGTCTTTTATCCCTACTAGAGGAGGACCATTACTTTTCTGTTTTTCCAATGAGTGGCATCTACTTCAACCCTATGCCTCATGCCTAGAGTCTACAATCCACTGCTGCACCACTACCACACCAACTTTTGCTGCACCCTCTACATGTGTCCTCTGCTGTGCGGGTACTTCTGTATTTTGCCATACAGAAGTACCTACAGACAATCCTGTTAGAACTAGTCTGGCCTCTCCTGCTGCATAGCAAGACTCCTCCGACATTTCGGTCATTTTTGTTTTGGCCAATGGTGCAGATAGGAACAACCTCTCATGGGAAGGACTCCAGGAAACCAAATTAAGGTGAACGCTGGTTACAAGAGTAAGTTCAGATAACAGGAGATGGGGACACAAGCTGTGGTCACACTGGAAGCAGATGGTGACTAATGTCTGGTTGACCCATTAACCATAACTCTCTGAATTCCTCTTTCTTGTAGTCACAAGACTAGGATTGGTCCCTGAATCTAGAGTTATAGTAGATCCTTAGGAAGGAGCCATTACCTCTAGTTTGGGAAATTAAGAAGACACAAGTCCGAAACTATATCAAAGGCAGAGTCTCTGTTCCATGCAGCTGTGCATTTCAAGAAACTTATTCCAATTTTGGTTTAATAATTATATGTCACTTTACTAATTTGGATGACTAGTTTATTCAATAAATAGCGATTGAGTGTATGTTCTATGTCAGGCTCTGTTGTTATAGGGTCTCAAAAACAAAAAAATATAGACAAGTTCTTACTTTCATGTAGCTTCCATTCTGCTTGATGGGGACACGGTGTGAATAGATAACAGACAAGTAAACAAATATGCAAAATGAAATTTCAAATAATAATATTTTATATAATCAATAAATTAGACAATATGATAGTGACTGTGGGTGTTACATTACACTGGGTCATGAAAGTGGGCCAGCTTTATCACTGGGTTGCAGACCAAAATAATGAAATAAAGCCAACCACAGACATTGGTGAGGATATAGGGAAATTGAGACCCTCTTACACTGCTGGTGGGAACAAAAAATGGTTGTAGCTACTCTAGGAAACAATTTGTCAGCTGCTCAAAATGCTAAGCTACCACTTTATCTAGAAATTCTACTCCTATCTACCCAAGAAAATGGAAACGTATGGCCACACAAAGGCTCATACATCAATGTTCATAGGAGCATCGTTCATAGTGGCTAATAAAAAGAAACAACACAAATATCTATCCACTGATTAATGGATAAACAAGATGTGGTACATCCATACAAAGGAGAATTTTTGAGCAATAAAAAAGACTGGAGTACTGACACCTGCTATGACACAGCTGAATCTCAAAAGCATTATACTGAGTGAAAAAATTCAGACACAATAAACCCATATATTTTATGTTCCCATTCATGTAAAGTGTTCAGGATAGACAAATATATAGAAACATAGAGTACCTTAACCGTTGTCCAGGGTTGGAGAATGGTTTGGGGGAATGAGTGATTGCTATGCATACAAGGTTTTTTTTAGGGGTAATTAAAATATTATGAAATTAGACTATGGAGATGGTTGCATAATTTTGTAAATATATTAATAACCACTAAATCATTTACTTGAATTGTATCATATGTAAATTATACCTCAATGAAGGGTTTAAAAATAAGCAACCACACAAACATTTACGGCAGGGTGTTTCTAGACAGACAGCAGCAAATACAAGCACCTGAGCTGTTACAGAAAGGAGTTCAGTGAGGCTGGAGCTAGATGAGTTAAGAGGTAAGTCGGGGATTTCTTCATACTATCAGTAAGTAACTGGAAAAAAACTAAAGTATAATGTAAATTGTAGCAAAGAAAAATTTTTGCACATAAATCTAAGAAAATATATAAAAATCTTCTTAGTGAAAACCACAAGATATTGCTGAAGTAAATCAAAGAAGACCTGATGAAATGACAAGCGGTATCCTGTTAATGAATTGGAAGACTCAAAATTGGGTAAGATGAGTTAGGGCCTGTGTGTCAGCCAGCTCTCCATCACTGTGACAAATACATGAGTAAACAATTTAAAAGGAGGCAATGCTTTTATTTCATCTCACCATTTCAGAGGTATCAGTCCACAGTTGGTTGGCCCCATTGATTTTGAGCCCGTGGTGAAGCAGAACATCATGGCAGAAATGACTGACTGTGGAAAATTACTCATTTCATGGCAACTGGGAATCAACAGGAGAGAAAGAGTCCCATCATCCCTTTCAAGGGCATGACCCCCAACAGCATAACTTCCTTCTTCTAGGCCACTCCTTTTAAAGGTTCTACCACCAACGAACATTGCCACAGGTTGGTGACCAAGCCTTTACCATGAGGTCTTTGGAGAACATTCAAGATCCAAATGTTAGCAGTCTAAGACACCATGGTAGGGATTTGGTTTTAATTTTGCATATAATGAGAAGCATCTGAGAGTACAAAGTAGGACACTGATAGAACATGTGATGCATTTTAAGATGATTAGTCTGGCTACTTTGTGAGTAATTGACTCGGGACAAGAAAGGAAGAAGGATAACCAGCAGGGAGCTACTGTAATGTGGAAAACTCCGAGAAATGTAGATTTCTTTATCTTTTCTTCCCTTTCCTTTTTCTTTCCTTTTACCTTCTTTCCTTTCACTTCTTTTCTTTTGTTCAGAGACAAAAGACAAGGTCACATTATATTTAGCAGAACCATTCTCATGAGTTGTCCCAGAAAAAGATGCTATTTGACCCACGGTTAATCTTCACTGATCACTAAAGAATAGTCTATTAATAATGAAAAGTAAGCTGCTTTTACGTAATTAGTACCTATAAAGGGAGTATTATCCCAATTTAGTATCTAAATCCACTTTTACTACAAAAAGCACTGTCAAGGTAAAATGTAGACCACTTTCTATGGCTATGGCAACTCTTTCCACATTAATTCCCTAGCCCACAGCAACCAAATGACTTCCTACGTCACCACCCACAGTCTTCAGTGCTATATTTGGAAAAGGGACAATAGGGCATCTGTAGGAAAACAGAATTTGCATCAGACTCCTCTTCTTGCCTAAGGAGTTATTTCCGTTGTGCAAACTAAAGTGGGTGGCAAAGAACAAGCAGGCTTTGTTAGACCATTACTCATGTAATGAGATTTGAGCTCTGCTATTCAACACAATTTTCAATGGGCACTTTCCCCAGAGCTAAATTACTGCCTACACACATTTTGATGATCAAATATAATTTAAAAAATAAAAGAAGACAAAATACCCCTTATTTTCTCTAGCTCCCGGTCCTTTTGAGTTGGTTAACTTATCTTGTGGAAGAAGGTTGCACGGCAGGACACTGCTCAGCCTTGAGATGTCCCACTCTCATCTGGGATTCCTCGGGCCCTTCACCCAACCCATGACAGGTCCCACAGTAGCTCTCTTGAAAGCCCAGTAGGGGCAAAATACTGGGGAGGACCAGGTCTGTGTCAGGAGCCAATCAACATTGAAAGTATGAATGATTTGAACCCTGGTCTCTTAGCCAGCCCATGCCTACTTCTCCATAAAACTGAGCCACATCCAACCACTGGCTATAGATCCTGCTTATCAACTCTAAATCTGTTCCTACTCAGTGCAGTTTTCTTCCAGGTTCTCTGTCTCCTGTGTGACCCTGCATATCTCCCTGTGAATCTTCTTGTGTTCCTAATCCCATAATTGGTAACTCTTGTCCCTGTATAGCTTGAATTCTAGGAGGGTCAGAGTGTGCTTCAACATAGATTAGAAGGTATCTTAAGAACTTCAGGCACAAGTCCTGACTACAAAAACTGGTATGATGTTGTTACTCTTACCACCTCGATTACAAAGTCCCATTGAACCTCATTCATTGTCTTGTGCCCTGGTGGTAGCCTCACAGGTCCACTGGCTCTCCAAAGTCAGTTACCAGCTGTGCACCCCACACACTACCCCATCCCACCAAACTGGGTACAGTGGAATGTCTGGCTCTCTTCTACACCATGCCAAGATTTTGCCAGAGTATCTTCCTCTCAATATTCACATAAAAGATACATTCACCCGGCTGGGGTTGTGGCTCAGTGGTGGAGCACTCGCCTAGCATGTTCGAAGCCCTGGGTTCCATCCTCAGCACCACATAAAAATAAATAAATAAAACAAAGGTATTGTGCCCAACTACAACAAAACAATAAATATTTTTTAAAAAGATACATTTACCAACAATGAACCTTATTCCATATCCTGTCCATCTTAAATTACATCACTTATTTAGATCCTTGCTAGTTTGATAGATGAGCTTGGTTTGTGATTGTCTAAATACTAGTGAGCTCAAATGTATTTTCATACATTTTGAATACTTTCTGATTCCTCCTCCTCCTCCTCCTCTGGTTTTTAATTGTTGTCCATTCAAATTCATTGCTCATTTTTCTATGAAGTTCATGTTCAAGGGTTTATAAATGAAGGTCTATAAATGAAGACCACTTAAATGAAAACAGACAGAGAATATCTATTAAGAGCTGGCTAGAGCAAAGGAATCAGCCACATCACTTGTTTGACAGATTCAAAGGCAGGCAGAAGAGCTAAAAAGACTTAAAAAGAAAAGGTTGGGAAGCTTCAGTGTGCCTTGATTAGAAGTTGGCAGAGGAAAACTGGAGGCAGGCATATTTGGCTTTATCTGATGATTTATGGAGTTGAAAGTAGGGGCAAAATACTAGGAAGAACCAGGTCTGAAATTTTTGAACCAAATCCAATTGCTTCAGAGATGGACGGTGAGAGTTATATTTTTGTACATGATTTGATCAATTGTATGTTCAGTTTTTTAGGAAATAACCTCTCCTTCTCTTTGATATGTAAGAACTCTTTATAGATTAAGGAGATTTGATTATTTTTGTACCTGTTACAAATTGATCTGGAGTTTTTAATTTGTTTAATAGGTTTATGTTTTGACAGTTTTTTAAATTTTACATAACCAATTTTCTTATCCTCTCCTCCAGCTTAGAAAGACTTTTCCCACTCAAAGAATGTAAAATGTTCAGTTGTATTTTCTTCTAGTACTTTTAATGGGCAATTTGTTTCTTACATTTAATGGTAAAATCTATTTGGAATTTATGTTGGTAAAAAGCAGGTGGTTCTATTTATCCAGATTTATGTGCAGCTGTCTTAGCTTTACTTATTGACAAGTCTATTCATGCCCTATAAAGGATTCCCCACCAAGAGTTTTCCTTTTGCTGAGATCATAATAGAGAGTGAATCTCTGGCTGAGTTCTAAGTGATGAAGTGCCTTCCAGAACTTTAGGCAGAGTCCAAGGGCAGGAAGGAAACATCATGGGCAGATAAAAGATAATCCAGAAAACCTTGTCCGGTAAGAGTTTGCATTTAACTTATAAAATCTTGTGTTTTGTTTATAGTTTTATTTTCTTTAAATATGCAAAGAAGAGCACAAAAGGTACCATTCAATGATTTTTGACATATGTTTACACCTGTGCAATTTAAACTACTATCAAGATAAGAGGCAGTACATTCATCTTGGAAATTCCCTCATATTCTTTCCTGATCAGCCCTGCTCTGCCCTACAGAAGAATCATTGTTTGATTTTTTTCCATGTAAGTTTTGTCCATTATGGTCAACAACTTACTTTGAAATGCGTCCAAAAATAACATACATGGGTGAGAGGATAGAGGGACAGATATGTGGAGAGTTTTACATTAAAGCAAATATTCAGTAAAATGACAGTAATAAAATCTGGATAATAGGGATATGGCCATTCCCTGTAAAATGTTTTCAATTTTCCTGTAAGTTTGAAGATCCACATAATAAAGCATTAGAAAAAAAGAAAGAAAAGCCCCCAAAAGAACAATGACCCTTTTGAAGAAGATAAAGATCAGGGTAATATATCTTGCTAGATAGCAAGGAAAATATAAAGATAGATTAATCAAAACAGTGTAATGATGGTTCAGATATAGAAGAATTGGAAAATGGAACAGAACAGAGAACCAAGAAACAGATCCACATATGCAGAAACTATGACAGAAATAGCATTGCAGATCACGGAGGGAAGAACATATTTTTCAAGAAACAGTACTTGTACAATCCGTTATCTATGTGGAAAAATAAAATAATACCAGATGAACAAATTAAGAACTTAAATTGGAAGACAAAACTGTGAAAGTTTTAGAAGAACTTAATGTAGTTGAGTGATGCTCAGAATTCATTTCTTCCTTCTGATATTTTTTTTCCTGCATGTTGGAAATCTTGAAAAAAAATTAAAAGACATTTCTTAATCTCTCAGTATCTAATGATCTGGATATTAATTAAGTCCCCATCTACCAGGTGAACTCGCATAAATTAAGAAGGTGACAGTGAGGCTAACGCCTGCTGATGTAAGCTGTTTTCTGCTTCACGCAGCACCTGACTCTATAGGAAGAGTCCAGCAGGAAGCCAGCCTCCCACCTGCCATAGCTGGACTCGGCTCCAGCCTTCACTCACCTGCTTCAGAGGGGATGAGTGATTGGAATGGTTTAAATCTGGAATGTCCCCCCAAAGGCTCATGTACTTTCCATAGTATTTTAAAAAACAATTGGCTCATAAAGGCTCTGACCACATCAGTAGGTTAATCCATTGATTAACCCTCTTCAGCCATGATCGGCTTTGCCTCAGGCCCAAAGCAATAGAGCCAGCCCCAAGTGGACTGAATCCTATGAAACTATGAGCCCAAACAAATTTTTCCTCCTGTAAGTTGTTATTGTCAGGTGTTTTGGTCATAGTAACAAAAAGCTGACTGTCACAGTGGGCATGCTGTAACTGGATTGTGTTACCAATCCCAAATATAGCTGCCCACTGCATGACAGATCAATAAAGTCTGGAGACAGGTGGTGAGCCAAGGAAGGGACCTTTATTCAAAAAAGTCAGTGGACTGAGAAGTTGTCCAAAGTCTATCTTGCTCCTTAGGGCCAGTGAGGAGATTTTAAAGGTGAAGTTTAAAGAAAAGGGAAGGAATTCCAAAGTTATTTTTTAATTGCAGGCTGCAGGCCTCATGAAGATTGGCTGGCTGGGGTTGATGCTCTCTGGTGCTCCCAGGTTTCTGTAACCCAGTTTCTGGTTAGCATAGATAGTTCACCTTAAGCTACTCATTAACGGATCATCTGCTTCCTGCTACCTATGTGCAGGAATACAGGTTGCTTAAGGGCTATGTTGGTTACACTGTGTTCTGTGACATTACTGGCGAGTTTTATCAAGTTTTAGCAAGCCTCTATTTTCTGGGACTAATAAACTTTTCAATATGGAGTTGATACTGTCACAATAGCAGCTTTGCAGCTATGGCTTTCTGGTTTAGCTAATAAGTTCAGTGGTACATCTATGAACCCCACAGTTACCACGGTGACTATTTGATTTCCTCTCTTCCGATTTGTGCACACTATCAACTCCTATTGAAAGTCCTATCATTTCTGGGAGTCATTTATAATGGCTCAATTTAGATTTTGCCCTTATAATTTTGACATAGATTTCATAGATATCTTCTTTCAAAAAAAAAATTCTGATGAAAACACCTAGGCTATGTTGCCAGCACTGAATTCAAATGATCCAAATATAATATTTTAAAAATATGCTAACAGCCTTGATTTGAAAACATTTCCTAAACAGAATACATATTGGACAAGCCATATATTAAAGTAATTCACATTTAACTTCTGTTCAACAAGAGACAACATAAACAGACAACCCTCATAAGATTGTAGATGATGTTTGCTATACATAGGTTTGGCATATATCAAAATCCAAATAGATCTTTTTAGAACTAATATGAATCAATAAAAAAGGAGGAGAAAAACACAAAAATGGGCAAAAGATATGAACAAGGGGAGGTACATATTCCATAAATATAAATGTTATGGTTTAGAGATGAGATGTCCCCTAAAAGGTTATGTGTGAGACAATGCAAGAAAATTTAGAGGTGACATGATTGGATTATGAGAGTTGTAACTTCATCAGTGCATTAATCCCCTGATAGGGATTAACTGGGTGGTAACTGTAGACAGATAGGGTGTGGCTGGTAGAAGTGGGTCATTTGGTGGGGGTGCCTTTGGGGTATATATTTTGTTCCTCTGAGTAGTGTAGTGTCTCTCTTTTCTCTCCCTTGAGTTGTTCTGCTTCACCTTGAGTCCCAAGGAATGGAGCGGGCTGTCTGTCGACTGAGATCTCTGAAACTGGAGCACCAAATTAACTTTTCCTCCTTAAGATTGTTCTTGTCATGTACTTTGCTCACAGAACAAAAGTTGACAAAACAATAAGGAACAATAGTTAACCTCATTTTACCCCCAGAAAAGGGCACATTAATTCTGTTAAAGGGCATTTTCATGGGGGGGGGGTTGTATGAATCAAATTTGAAGTTAAACTGGTTTTGTTTAGCGATAAGATTCACTTCATTACTAGCTTCAAATATTTTCATGGTGGGATAAGGGCAATCCCTTCAAAAAAACTTAGGATCCATACATTAGTAATTTCAATTACTAATCTCTCACTCTGGAGTGATTTCTCTCTCTTTTTTTTTTTTTTTTGGCGGGGGGAGTTTACTGGTTTTATTTTTTTAAATACACAACAGAATGCATTACAATTCTTATTAAACATATAGAGCACATTTTTTCATATCTTTGTATATAAAGTATGTTCACGCCAATTTATCTCTTTATACATGTACTTTCTTTGCATTACAATTCTTTTTTTTTAATTTTTATTGTTGGTTGTTCAAAACATTACATAGTTCTTGATATATCATATTTCACACTTTGATTCAAGTGGGTTATGAACTCCCATTTTTACCCCATATACAGATTGCAGAATCACATCAGTTACACATCCATTGATTTACATATTGCCATACTAGTGTCTGTTGTATTCTGCTGCCTTTCCTATCCTCTACTATCCCCCCTCCCCTCCCCTCCCCTCCCCTCTTCTCTCTCTACCCCCTCTACTGTCTTGATTTTCTTGCTTGTCCCCAACATTCAGTGGTGGCTGCCTTATTCTCAGTGAAGGTCTGCAGTGCCTCAGGTGTTTCCTGTTAGCTCTCCTGCCTTGAATGCAACCTTTAACTTGGAGTAGGTTCCACGAGTCTCAGGGAAAATATCTGTCTTGTTCCAGATCTCCTCCCTTTCCCTGTAGCATGTCACCTACTCTGTTACATTTGGGAAAGAGAGAGAGAGCAGGTGGAGAATCTCTCTGACAAAGGCTCTTCAGGATTCTAATCATCACTTTAGCTCATTATGACTACTTCTTTTCTTTTTTCTTCCTCTTTTTTTCTCTACCCTGGGTTCTTCTTTCTCTGCTCTCTACACCATTGGTGAAGGCAGCCATAGTCCCCTTCCTCCTAGGATGAGTTACTTTCTCTAACAGCTTATTCTCAGATTCCCTTGCATTGTCTATTATTATTCCTTTGCATTGTCTATTCCCTTTCATTGTGATGGTTAAAAACACTATGATGGGCTGGGGATGTGGCTCAAGCGGTAGCGCGCTTGCCTGGCATGCGTGCGGCCCGGGTTCGATCCTCAGCACCACATACAAGCAAAGGTGTTGTGCCCGCCGATAACTAAAAAATAAATATTAAAAAATTCTCTCTTTACTCTCTGTCTCTCACTCTCTCTTTAAAAAACAAAAACAAAAACAAAAAACACTATGATTTTTTGTATCTTGTCTCCTCTTGTTATCTTCAGGGTATCCAGATGGGGCTGAGTTCCCTCATGTCCCAAACAAAAAATTGAGCAAGACACACATAAGTAACAGGCAAAGTACAGATATTTTGAAGGTGAAGGAGGAAGTAGCACTCTGTTGAATAGAGCAGAGTAGGCCTAGCAAGACAGAGGAACTCAAGGCCCATATGTCTGGAAATTGGTGTTCTATGTGATGAGCTATGAGGTGTTATCTTTGCTACACAGTCCTGATTGAAGGCCTTACCCCATTTGCTCCCACTGGTTACCTTAGCATATTTGATTAGAATATTGCCCAATTTTCCCCATTGGTTACTTCAGAAAATCTAATTAGAATATTGCACACTTGACCCACACTGGTCATTTAAAAATATCAAAACTGTGGCAGGAGTTGTCATGGTGATAAGTCCTCAGTGGAAGGAGTTGTCATGGTAATTTATTTTGAACAGGGACTTATTATGAAGTGGGACATGACTGTCTCCCTGTGTCCACCATCTTGGTTTCCCTGAACTCCTACATAACACTCTCATTGTTAGAATCTTGTCATTTGTATATCCTGACTGGTAGCAGAAATATCTACCTTTTTCTTTGTATATACTTTGAATGGTCATGGAGCTATATACCCTTTTACCAGATGTTCTAACACATGATTTTCAAAATTCTGTGAGTGTGTAAATTTAGAGTTTGTCTAAGTTTGTCCAGGAGATTTATATTTGACTAAATTAAACTTGACATTATCATTAATGGAAAGGTAAGAAAAAAAACATGATGTAAAAGAAGTGAAGAAAATGAGTATTTATTAGGTGTATGCCATGAGCCAAGCCCTGTATTGGATACTTTGATGTATTATCTTACTTAACATTCATCACAACTTTCTACCACAAGTATTTTCATCCCCTGCCATCTCTAGGTGGAAACAAGCTCTCGGAGATAAAAATCATCTGTGGTCACCCAGAGTGCAAATAGAGAAGATAGGATTTCAGCTCAGTTCTCTATGATTTCAGATCTTGCACTTTCTTTCTCACTATAGTATATGCATGAAAAACACATGATGCATGCACATGGGGGCTATCTCTCAGTCTGGAGATGTTGGCTTCTCCCTTGAATATGTATTCCTTGCTTTACCCCCAAAGCTTCTCACTCTTGAGATAGTTCATATTCTTCCATGAATGTGTCTCTGCTTTTGGAAATAAACTTAACCTGTGTCTCTGGGAGAAAAAATAAAGAATATGTAGGAAAAAACAAGGATGAAATTGTTTAGGAAGTAGTGGACAACCAGGTCCAGGCTGGAGAGGTAAGATAGGGTGATATTCTTGCTATACAGGTTCAAAATTGGCTTCAGGGCAACTGGTCTCAATTCATTTTCCCAGATGGTGATGGGAATGTAAGAAAAGTCTCTCTGGAAGCACTGGCAAAGCTAAGGTCTGATTGACTTAGTCTGCACCACCAATCCAAACCCAAATGAACATACAATCTAGTAAAAATCATGTGCTTTCTAAATACAGCCTGGAGGAAGATCCTCTGACCTCCCCTTCCAACCAGACTGCACCCCCTGGGCCCCTTCTAGATAGACATTCTAGAGCTGTCACTGCCCAGCCAGGGTATATGGGACAGATGGGAGGAGAAGGCCAAAGCTCTGCAGAGAGACCCTTGCCAGAAACTGGGTAGCTGGCCTTTTCATTGGCAAAAGGCAAGAGAGTTTCCTACTGGGCTTTATGCGCACAGTAATATGAGGCATGTGATTTTCTTGAAATCAAGTGCAGAAGTTATAGCCGCTATTTTAAATACATGCTGGGTTTAAAATTTGCTTTCACATATTCCTAAATTGTGTGTCATTTTTCATACAGTTGAAACCAAAGAGGCACAGTCCTAAAACTTCAGAAAGATTTTTTTCCACATCGTAAAAACCTTAGTCGACACTTTTCCTTATGCTCCTAGAGAGTTAATGAACTTACTTATTAATATTTTGTTGCACAATTCAAGCATGATAACCCTGCATATCTAAACACTTCTCTCTGAGCAACAAAAGCTTTAAACAACACTGCACATACCTTAAAATTCTATGTGCCCTCTGGGAAAATATATGTACTTGCTCCCTCTGTGTTCAGAAGCCCCCATAAACAGTGTGCTGTGTCTGCTGCTATCACCATCTGGTAGCTGACATCAATTCCCTCGCTGGCTCCCTCCAACAAGGCAGTCTTATATGAATGCTCACAGCAACGTTGGACAGGCCTTGGCGACTCGGTGGGGAAAAGGCTCGGTTCCTTTATGATGCTGCCTCTCTAGTGGAGAGTGCTCAGAATCCAGGCAATTCTCAGATTTGGAAAATTATAATAGTTTCTCTGGATAGAAGCAAGTGAGGAAAGAAGGCAGCAGATTGGTTCTCTCCAGGCCTATTCATTCTCGTGTGCTGTGAGAGGTAAGTGGTGATCGGAGTGTCCAGGCTGCCCCTTAATAACTTCCAGTTGCATTAGTCAGCGTATTTCTAGGATGTTCCTCATCTTCAGAGCACTCACTTAACTGAGTGTCAGAGAAGCTGTGATAGAATTAATATTCCGGTAAAGCTCTGGATTAGTAACCGAATAAAAGCCACATGGCTCCCTCGCTGTTCTGCTGAGTAGTGATCACCATTTTATACCGAAGCCAGATGTCCAGCTTTGAGAACATGTTACTCAAAAAAAAAAAAAAAAAAATCAGCTTGGTTTTTGTGAAGGAGCAAATGATGGGTCAGATCCATTTCATTAATGCCAGAGAAGAGAAGAGCATGAAGCATGAGGAGACCCCCCCCCCCCAATGCAGGGACAGCTGGGGAAAGTGTCACGCTCATTCCAGAGTGAGATCAAGGGAAACACTGGAGAAGACAGACCTGGCTTCAAGTCACCCCCATCTCTTAGTAGCTATGCGGCATGGACCAGTAACCCAGGTCTCTGAAAATCAGATTTTACACTTATGCTGTAACACAAGAGGACACACTTTGTGGAGATCCGATGAGAATTAACCAGAATGTAGTTGGGAGATTGGAGTGAGAACTTCATAAAAGGTAATTAGATCAGAGTGTGCTTGTGGCCCTTTCAATCAGAATAGTCACAAGGTCAGTGTGACTTTGGTCCCTTTGGTCAGAATGTTCTTAAGGACCTTATGTCTCTGGATCTCCATTGAATCAGACAAAGCAATAGAGACCAGCAGCTGGAGTCTAGATGGAAAGATGGTACCTTTGGTGGAACAAGGCCCGGAACTGAATCAGTTACAGGAAATGAAAGAAAAATCAAGGCAAAGGGGTGAGATTAAAATAAAATTGGAGTGGGGAGTGGAAAATGGTTACATCTTGCAGATCAGATGCCCAGTCATCCAAAGCTCCAGTGACAGGTCCTGTTGGGAAAGTGGTGCATCCTTAGAGATATTCAAGTCAGCAACTGACCCAAGAAAGTAGGGACCAGCCCACACAAAAAGGAGATTTTCTCACATCCCAGAGGAGATGCTATGATGGAGACCAAATATCAGAAATAATTCAAAGGTTTATTTAAAATTTGTGGCATTGCCCCTCTAAAAGACTGGAACTCTTTTGTCTCAATAGGGCAGGTAAATAGTTGCTATCTTCTTCCAACTTTCAAAAGTTGGCTGGACTTTGCCATCTTCTCCTGCCACTTGCCATGCAAAGGACTTTGAGATTGTGGTGGCAGTGTATTTTGTACACCATTGAATCTGCAGTACCTAATACCACCTGTACATTATCTCATACTGTTCAGTAGATGGAGGAATAGATATATGGATGGATGGACAGATATCATACTATTTCTCACCCTAGATTATCTTTTCTTTCATGCAAAGTCCCCCTTATATCAACCATTCTTGCATATCTCTCCAGAAATAAATTATTGCATCTTGCTCTGTGTTTTTAAAACTCTTGATCAGCCAGGTATGGTGGTGCATGCCTATAATCCTAGCAACTTGGGAGGCTGAGGCAGGAGGATTGTGATTTTATGTCTAGCCTCTGAAATTTAGCAAGGCCCTGGACAATTCAGTAAGACCCTGTCTTGAAATGTTCCTAGCAAATTAAAAAATAAAAGGGGCTAGGGATATAGCTCAGTGGTAAAATACCCTTGGGTTCAATCCCCAGTACAAATCTAAAAAAAAAAAAAAAAAAACCAAAGCAACATTTGATCATATTTTAGAGTACTGAGTGCCCCTTATGATAATTTTATGCATCAACTTATGAGCTCTAAAAAAATGGGCACCACAGCTTGTTTATATTAACTCCCTAACACCAAGTTAATCTTCAGTAAACAACAATTGAATAAAAGCACTCCTTTTCAATTCTTTGAGGCCAAAAATTGGCTGCTGCTTTTTCTGACTTACGGTATATGTTTCAGGGCTTGGCAGAGAAGCCTACATGTTGGTAAAATCCAACAACAAAGTAGAGGCAACAGTAATCATAACAAGTTAAATGTTTTGCTAAATGTCCTCTTAGACCTTGTTGAAAGTGACTTTCTCTGAAATGAGTCTCCATTCTCTATCTCTCAAGCAGCTTTCAAATTACAATCTGGTCAGTGACTTAGGGCATAGATGCTGGAGCCAGACTGGGATTGAATCTTGTTTCTACAGCTTCTTGTGTATGTGCTTATCCCCCAAAGAAGCTTAAATTATAATCTCTCCAGGAAGGGTTATTATAAAGATTAAAAAAATATATTCCTGTACTTACTTAGGTACTTAGAACTGTGTCTGGCACATAGTAATCACTCAACTAAATATGGAAAACTTTGACAATTTACCATTTTTTAAATATGTAAAAGGGAAACCTCTCATATAGATAAGATGTTATAGAAAATAAGCAAATGTCATGAAGAAATATTTTGCTGAAGAAGATAAGATGGAAATAAGTACATGAAAACATACTCAATATCATTAGCCATCAAAGAAATGCAAATTAAGTGGATTAGACAAAGGGGGGATTAAAGGGAGGGGAGAGGGGATGGGAATAGGAAAGTCAGTAGAATGAATTGGACATAACTTTCCTATGTTCACATATGAATACACAACCACTGTAACTCCACATCATGTACAGCCACAAGAATGGGAAGCTGTACTCTATGTATGTACAATATGTCAAAATACACTTTACTATCATATATATCTAAACATAACAAAGAAAAAAGAATAATAGTGCAGTTAAAAAAAGAATAAAAATGTGAAAAAAAGAACTCAGCAAGATACCACCTCATACCAATCAAAATAAGTGAAATAAAAAATAATGAGTACACCAAATGCTGGTGAGGATGAAAAGAGACCAACTCACTCATATATTGCTGGTGGGGATGAAAAATGGTCCTTGTTGAGAGCCACAGCCCAAGGGGCCCCAGCAAACTTCCAGCTGCCAGCAATCCAGCTGCCGGCTGATGATTGGCTCACAGCGGCCCCAGCAACATCTAGCTGATTGGCTCCTCGGCCCCAGCAACATCTAGCTGATTGGCTCCTCTGCGGTGATGCTCATTGGACTGTTTCCCTGCCCTTTCAGACCACGGAGCTGCTCATTGGGGGACTTTTTGGCTCTGCCCACGTGACCCAGCCAATCGGCCTCAAGAGCAGGAGGTTTGTGGGAGGTGGAGAAGAAGCTTGTGGGGGGGAGAGAGAGGCTTGTAAAAAGCCGGTGGTGGCAGTTGAGGCTCTGAGGATTTTTCCTGAGGAGCTGTTTTGTTTGGTGTGTGGTTCTAAAAATAAAGTTAGTTTCTTTTGACAAGTGGCTCCTGATTGTGCCCAGCCAGACTGCGGCATTTGGTGGCCCGTACGGGGAACGAACCCGCGACCTTGGCGTTATCAGCACCATTGGAGGAGGGTTTAACAAAACTAGGTATCCAAGGAGTAGAATACCAGGTATTTGCCCACGATGCCGTAGAGGGAGACATTGGGCTAATGAATGCCGCAGTCTGGCTGGGCACAATCAGGAGCCACTTGTCAAAAGAAACTAACTTTATTTTTAGAACCACACACCAAACAAAACAGCTCCTCAGGAAAAATCCTCAGAGCCTCAACTGCCACCACCGGCTTTTTACAAGCCTCTCTCTCCCCCCCACAAGCTTCTTCTCCACCTCCCACAAACCTCCTGCTCTTGAGGCCGATTGGCTGGGTCACGTGGGCAGAGCCAAAAAGTCCCCCAATGAGCAGCTCCGTGGTCTGAAAGGGCAGGGAAACAGTCCAATGAGCATCACCGCAGAGGAGCCAATCAGCTAGATGTTGCTGGGGCCAAGGAGCCAATCAGCTAGATGTTGCTGGGGCCGCTGTGAGCCAATCATCAGCCGGCAGCTGGATTGCTGGCAGCTGGAAGTTTGCTGGGGCCCCTTCGGCTGTGGCTCTCAACAGGTCCTATTACAGAAAACACTTATAAAATCAAACATGCAATACCCTAAGGGCCAGCAATTGCACTCTTGGGCATTAATCCCAGGGGTATTAAAACTTACATTCACACAAAAACATGTACACAAATGTTCCTAGCATCTTTGTTTGAAATAAGTGAACATTTCAACAGGTGACTGGATGGACAAATTGTGGTACATTCATAACGTGGATATTTCTCAACCAAAATAATGAATGAGCTACTGATAATATCTGAAAAACCTTCAATAAATTTTCACAGAATAATACTGAGTGAAAAAAACAACTAATACCAATGATTGTATGCTATATGATTTCATTTGTATAACATCCTTGAAATGATGAAATTATAGAAATGGAGAACAAATTAGTAGTTGCCAGCAATGTCTTGGAAGTTGGGAGGGTAAAGGGAGGGACCCTGGTTGTAAAGAATAGCAGGAGGGATTCTTGTGGTGTTGGCAATATTCAACACCTAAACTGTGGTGGTAAATAATATGAACTTGCTCAGAAGATAAAATTGTATAGAACTTAACACACAAGAAAATCTGAGTAAGATAGGATTTTAATATTGATCCAATCTACCTGATTGAGGCAATGTGATATTCTCCCATAATTTTACAAAATGCCACTATTAATCACAATATACAGGGGTTATCTCTCTGTGTATTTTAATTTACAACTACCTGTGAATCTACAACAATTTCCATGCAAATTGCCTTTGAAATAGACAAGGAAAAGACAAGTATTCACCTTTTCTCTTATTTTAATAGATACTTATTAAGTATAACATAATTGATATCAAACAGTGAAAGTTTTCCATATTTTTATTTCAATGAAATAGCAATAGATATTATATTTTCTTTTCGCTTAACTCAAATAGCCTCCCATTATCAAGAGTTAAAATACATTCAAAACTGCCCAAAGCAAAGACGTGGATACTTATTTTCAAGATATTGATCTAAAACTTCTAGTTCCCTCTATGAGAGGCTGATGGAGACATTCAAGAAAATCCAACAAGAATTCTGGACAAAATGCCTGAAAATATTCAGCCTCATTCCTCCACCTCACAAACCCCTGTCCAGTCAGAATCCTGTCACCCATCCACACAGAAACTTCCAGATTGACGTGAAAGGCAAATCTTTCAAGTGGACATTTTATAGATTATTGACTAAAATCATCTGGAAATATTCATCACTGTGATGGGTCTGTTGATAAGGATGGGATATTTGTGATTAAAATGAAAATAGATTCATTTAACACTAGTTACCATTAGGCATCCATCAGGAAAGAAGCCAGAAGCCAATTCAGGCACAGAGCAGAGGGCCTTTGGACCTACAAATCATGTCATAGACACAATGGCTCCTTGCACTTACCCTGGGAGCGCTGTAGGCGCAGGATCTATGACTTCAACACTGCACACATGCGGATATTATTTAGAACTCTCCAAGGTATAGATTTCCATGACCATCTGCCATCTCAGTTGCTGTTTACATCTGCCTTAGAAGGGGGAGGGACAAAATCAATTAAAGTGCATGTAGAAGGTCTTGAAAAAAATCAACAGCAGCAACCACCTGAACTTGAGGGAAGTATGCATGTATCTCCAAAGGTGAAATAAGGAGGAAGTAACGAAAGGGTTTCTTAAAATCCTCAGGCCCTGTACACTTGGAAAAATGAGAAATTATACCCCATTTGATTCAAATGTATGATATGTCAAGATCAATGTATTGTCATGAGCAACTAATAAAAAAAATCCTCAAGTTAAAATACCGTAAAATAGTTCACCTCCTTTAAAAAGCCTCAGGAACTATCTCAACAACACATGCTTTCAAATTAATTTACTTTGATAAATTAGACTTTGTAAAAATTAAAAACTTTTGCTTTATGAAAGATTTACTGTTCAAAGGTTTAAAAGGACAAACTACAAATTAAGAGTAAATATTTGCTAACTGTATTTCTGACAAAGGATTAATATCCAGAATATAGAAAGAACTTTGAAAATTCAACAACAAAAATTAATACAATTAGAAAGCAAATAAAAGACACAAATAAAATATACAGGTGACAAATAAGCACATAAAAGATGTTAAGCCTCATGAGCCATCGAAGAACTACAAATTAAAATTACAATGAGATATTTCTGCATACCTATAAGACTGACTCTAAAAAAAGTGACAACACAAATTGCTGGGGAAGATTCAGAAAAATTGAAGCAATCGTACTTTGCTGGTGGGATTAAAAAATAATCCAATTCCTTTAATGGCATCATAAAATTAAACATGCAATGGCCAAAACTTGCACTTCTGGTTTTTCACACCAGAGAAATGAACAATTTTGTTCCTACAAAAGCCCCTATACAATATTCATAGCAGCTTTATTTGTAACAGCGAAATATTAGGAATAACCCAGACATTCTTTAACAGGTGAATAGAGCAAACTGGTGTGTACCCCAGAATACTACTCAGCAATAAAAAAGGAACACATTTAAGTGATGGACATTATTATCCAAAGTACATGTATGAAGACACGAATTGGTGTGAATATACTTTGTATATAACCAGAGATATAAAAAATTGTGATATATATATATACACACACACACACACACACACACACACACACACACACACATTTGATGCAGGCAACAACCTGGATGAATCTCCAGGAAATAAAGTTGAGTGAGGAAAAAAGAAAAACACAAAAGATCACACATTATGGTTCCATTTTTATAACCTTTTTGAAACAACACCATTAAAGAAGTGGAGAACAGATAAGTAGTGGGCAAGTATTAAGGAATCGGTGGTGCTAGAGAAGGTGAGGAGGAAGGAGACCGGGTGCCTCTTTAAGGGCAAGATGGGAGAGGCTTGTGGTGGTGGAAAGCCTCTGTTTCTGCCTGTCTCCTTGTCATTATTCAGGTCTCCATATTGTACTATAGTGTTCAAGCTGTTGCTATTGGGAGAACAGTACGAGTGTTCTCCAGCTATTATTATTATTTTTTTTATAAATTTATTTTTAAAGAGAGAGTGAGAGAGGGAGAGAGAGAAAGAGAGAGAGAGAATTTTAATATTTATTTTTTAGTTATCGGCGGACACAACATCTTTGTTTGTATGTGGTGCTGAGAATCGAACCCGGATTGCACACATGCCAGGCGAGCGCGCTACCGCTTGAGCCACATCCCCAGCCCTCCAGCTATTATTCTTTACAACTACATGTATGTGGCTCTACCATTATCTCAGAAAGGTGACACTTAAAAAGAAGTTAAGCATTTAGGAGGAAAGGATATCTTTTCCACTGAGGTTGGATGAAGACGCTGCTCACTCAGTGGCCAAAAGGCTTTGGACAAGATGAAGCAGGAAGCCGGGCACAGAGGGTTGTATCTAGGCACCGTCCCACAGAACCTGGGCCTTTCTTCCTAACCAGGAGTAGTGCCTTTGGACAGCCTCCATTTCCTTCTAGAAGGTTCCAAAAAGAAAGCATCCAAGTGAATCAGACAAGGATGCCCACTTCCTGCCAACTTGTTACCAAGGCCTCTGAAGAAATCCTAACCCTGCAAGTCAACCTCAAACTAGTTTACTGTGATTCTACTTCTGTTATTTAGAGGCTCGTCAATGGAAGGGAAGCATCAGTCATCCATTACCAGAGACAAGCAGGGGGAAAGGGGCTGCCCAAGACCTGTACTGCACGTGACCTCCAGGAAGGAAACAATGTGCTTGATAGTGATCAGAAGTCATCTGTGAAAAGATGTCTCTTGGGCATCATTGGGTGGTATCTTCCTTCCTGTCTGTGCTGATCCCTACCTGATCTCTGGGACTGTCCTCACTGCATAAAGATGCCCAGAGCAATGACTGTGAAACTGCAGCTCCTCCAATCAGCACAGAGAGCTCACAGCGAGCTTTCTTCCCCTGCACCCTTGCTTAGGCACTCTTTGGCTCCAAAGGGTGCGTACCACATGTGCATTCCTAATACTGGAACATTTGGTTCAGTTCTTTTGAAGGAGTCAACTTTTCCTGGCTTCCCCATCCCAACCTGCATAGTAAAGATTTGCCTTCTTTGCCGTTGTGCTATTTGGAATGCTCTGGTGAGCAGTGTTGCAAAGTGGTTAAAAGAATGAACTTAGCATCAAATTGCCAGGTTCACACCCCAACCCTGGCATTTAATAGTGGTGAGATCTAGGGTAGATGATTTGATCACTCTGAGTCCCAGCTTCTTCATCATTATAATGGGGAATGACAGTATCTCATCTCACACGGTTGTTTGAGGATTAAATGAGTTGATACATGTGAAGAGTTTGGAAAAGTGCCTGATGTATGGGAATATTAACAGCATGTCAACATTAGCGATTGCTATTATTATTTTTCCTTTACTCATCATCACATCATTCTAAGAGACAGTAGGAGTGGTCAAAATTCTGCTGAACTGAAATTTAAATTGATTTGAGGGTCAATTTAAAATTTGCTGTATCACCGTTAGGTCAAGGTCACTTAACCTCTCTGTGCCTCAGTTTCCATATTTGCAATATCAGGCAAAAAAGAATATATAAAACTATTGCTGGATTGTTAGGGGGCTTTAAGGATGTAGCTGCTTTCAGAATTTCTCTGGTTTGCACACTGTAAACCCAAAGCAGGATTCGATGCATTGTACTTTTCTAATATTCAATTATTGCTGTTGAGAGCAGTGCCCGCTAAGGTGAGGTTAGTCCTCTCTCCTTCTCCATCCCCCTTGCCCTGGCGCCTGAGAAGCAGAGCATCCCCATAGCAACAGCAGCAGCTGGTCCCTAGATAAGAGGAGCTGGAGCGGGGCAGCACAGCCTCTGCTGCAGAGCAGCCAGCCAGCCTCAGTGAATAGGAAAGCCTCCTCCTAGTCTCTGGCCTTCTCATCCTGGGACCCTCACTGATTGGTAAGTGCTTTGGATTTTTTTCCTCGACAAACTTTTGTGATGAGCAAAGCAAGTTTCCAATAAGTTACAGCTTCTTTGTGGTTGCTGGGACAAAGAAGGTTGTAGTTGGTGGCATTGGGGTAGGGCTTTATGGAGCATGGCTAAGCTGAGGCATGGTGGGGAGCAGAAGTCATTACTTTCATGTCATTTTTTCCAAGGGACGTGGGGTCCTGAGTTTTGTGAAAGCCTGTACCCTCGCAAACTACATTGTAAAGTTTCAAGATGAGCGTTGTGTGTATCTGCATATTCACACAGCACAAAGAGTCTCAGCTTATCAGGCTGGGCAAAGTATACCATCTGCATGCCCTACTTCAAGTCACTCCTTGAGGAATACTGTGGATTTAGGTCTTCTCAGTGAACAAATTTGATTTTTAAACGTGGTACTCTTTGTCCTGAATTTCTCAGGTTAAAGAGAGGGGTACTAAAGGATATGAATTGTACATAGCCAGAGGGGGCATTAACCAGACGGCACATTGGGTGATGGTTGTCATTGTTGAAACTTTTGATTGCATCAAGTACATCTAGACCTGATTACTTTTAAGATATTCTTTAAAATACCATCATCTCACCCAAGTATCCACTGGCTACAGAGAATTGCTATGTTCCCAAGATCTGAAAGTGGGTGTTCTGCCATTGGTTTGTGCCTTGAAATGTTCTAATCTTATTAACAGCTTTAGAGAAGGCCAGGTGTGGAGCGAGATTATTCTGAAAATCAATTTAGATAGTTATAGATGTAGGCATCATAATCACAAGACTAAGAGTGCAAAGAAGGCAGCTCATGCTCATGATAGTGTTAGCATGTGCTGGGTCCTGGGCTGGGTGCTATCCGCATATTATATTATTAGTACTCTCAGTGATGCTGGAGAACAGGCACTAGCATCCACTATTTACAGATGTGAAAGCTAAGTTTTTCAAGAGAACACATGGATTTCCCAAATTCACCAAGTTAAAGAGGGACAAGCAACCCAGCATTTGCTTCTGCCTCTGAGCATCCGAGGTTTACAGTCAGAGAGGAATTCTCTGCCCATGAGTTAAACCGTATATTCTTACATCCAACTGAGAAAGCTACTGAGACTCAAAAGAAAAATTTCCCAGACCAACTTTTGACCTCAGACTGAACTCACTAATCTCCTGCAGCTGCAGAGATAGCATGTAATCCCCCTGAAAAAGAACTAGCCTGAGATGATGGAAGCTGGTCTCAGCAAAAACGGGTCCTCAAGTTTCTGCAGGCTGGATTGCCCTCCAGCAACTTCTTGGGGTTCCTGCCCAGGCATCCAGTTCCTTAGCCCTCTCAGTTGCTCTTCTCAAAAGGTTAGGTGACCTCTGCCATTAACGTTTGCTGAGAACTGTGACATCTGTTTATAGATCTCCTCTCTCAGTCGTATTTGCTTTTACAAGTGTCTCTGTGAAAAGAAAGGCTTTGTCTCTTGGGAAAAGGATTAGTCAGGAAGTTGTAAGAGTTTAGCATCTGGGGCCCTACAAACCCTCCTCAGATCCTGAAATTACAACTCCTGATCTCTTTCTTATACATGCTTTGCTCATTCTCCCAAACCAACACCCAAGAAAAGAGTACAGATCCACAATCCTTTATTCTCTAATTAAGAAATGTGAAAATTTCTGAAAACCAAAAAAATCTGAAACTGTTTGTGTGAAACTCAACATAAAGTTATTGGGTAGTCAAACCTGACCTGGAAGGATTGGAATCTTCATGGGGTCTGTGCTTGCCGCCATTCAGTGTGAAGATTCATATTTAGCTGCAGAAATAATGTGTGCAATCCCTGGTGCTCCCTAAGGCCCCTTGGGGGTATTACATAATAAAAATGCCCTCATTTCTACAGCACATTTGACTTCTAGCTCATCAGGTGAGGGTAGGTGGCCTCAAATTGACAATTACAGAGCAGAACAAGCCACCACTGTGTCAGTGTTAAAATTCAGAGACCACCCTGAACCAGAAAAGGCAAGAGATAATGAAGGGTTACAAATCTTTCTACTAGAGACAATTATGGAACAACCCCAAAGGTAAAGTCTCGGTCAACAAGTGCCACTGAATGCCCTAGCTTTTGTGTTGCAATCTGAAGACCCAGAGAACCTTAGATATAAAGGGAACTGGTACCTCCCAAGTCCCCAAATGATAGGAAGCTGCTAAGGAAGATGATGGACACTTCCCTGGATCACGTGACTAGGGCAGGTCCCTGTATGATGCCTGCTTGGAGGGGAGAATGAATCAAAGAGGAAAGCAGGGCAGAGTCGAGAGCTGGAATTAAAAACATCCTCTTTCTTAGTTCAAGAAATAGGCTCAGGTCTTACAATGGTTTGCTCCTAAAGAGCATCCTTTTCTCTGAGAAGGCAAGTGGGGAGTGGAGCAGGTGGTGGCCTCATACTGATATTCAACAGGCAAGTACAGTAGCAATGATCAATAAGAGGGTACACATTCCAATAGCTCTGCCCTCCAAGTACTTGCTCTTGATGGAGTTTCTGACAGGAAGGTCACAATGACATAACCCCATGGGCAGAATGTGTTCCACCAAACATGAGAAATTTTTGTGATAGAAAATATTTTTGAATCTCAAATCTGGAAATCCTCTCTCAACCCCTCTTGCAAATAGTCTTGCTGGTTCACACTGATTTAAAACAGTGTTTGTTTTCCCATTGGACGATATAGCCTCCTTGCAGAGGTAGCACCTGTCAGTCTCATGAGGAATCTCTAGCTGCCCTAGCATGTCCGGGGCCCTCTAATGGTGGAACTGATCAACCTGGGGCAGGTTCTTCCCTCTCTGCTCTGGTGCTGTCAGGGCTGCTTCCTTCGGATGAAACTGCATTTGAATTGTTGAAAACAAAAGGTTCAATTGTTTCTTAGAATTTTCCACTTACACAGCTATCTAGTGAGGTGTAGAAAATGGCACATGATAAGAGCTATCATCTCTTGAAGAGCGAGTACAATGTGCTAAGCAGTGAGCTACACAGGAACTCTATGAGGCAGTTATTATTTCTGTTTTACAAATAAGAAAACTGAGTAAAAATGGCAATTGTGCCGGGGGCGGGGGGGGGGGGCAGGCAGAGAAGAAAGGGCCCATATGTCCCTGAGTGTCAGTCTATAGGGGTATAACAAAGAAGCTAGTCTTGCAATTTTCATCATAGCTTCTAGGTAGAGAGGGTAAAAATGACTATATTGGGCTGGGGCTCCATTTACCCTCACCTCATCATTAATATTTAGCAACTTCATCAAAGTCACATAGCTTTTTAGTTACTAACTGAGCTGAGATTTAACCTAGGTTCATTGACTTAAAAGCCTGTGTTCAAATTAAATAATCAGCTATTGGACACTTGGGGGCAGCCTTGTGACCCAAGCATGAAGAAGAGCTACCTTAAGTTGGGGAGAAGAAGAACAATCACCAGATAAGACCAGAACTCCAAGATCAAATGATGGCTTTGTCCATGAGTGCATAACTATTTGGGTCAGATCTTCCCTGGGGTGATTTTCTGTACAACGGCTATGACTGGACCCATGACATCCCAGAGAAGAGAAAGATGGGTTAATTAGGTGCAAAATCCCCCATCTGAGGCTGTAACTTTTCCTTGAGACCTCAGCATAGAGCCCCCTTCTAAGTGGTTTCCCATAGCTCTTATCATTAAAGATGGAGGTAGGAGCTACCCGAAATAACAGCACACTTGTTTATGGTCCCGGGGAGTTGGCCATGTCTATATATACATTAAGAACAATGGTCGGCATTGATTTCTGCTGAAGTCACATAGCACATTCAGTCTGCCCAGAGTGACACTAAAAGCCAGGCTCAAGTGATCAGTTAATGGCTCCATCTGCTATGCAATGATCTCAGCTCACAGGGGGAGAGGCCCTCCAGCCTTTCCTGAGAACACTGGCTAATTCCTCAGAAGACAACTGAGTCGAACTTATTCTATGAGCTTGAAATGTTAGCACAATTGGTCTTTTGTGTTCCTCTGCACACCGCAGGTCCAGAAAATCCCGAGAGAAGATGATCAGCTGAGCCAATTTAATCTTATTTGTTCCTCCCCCGCCATTCTTGCTATTGTAGGAACTGAGTACTAATTATCAGAGAACCTCAGAAAGGAACTTTAAGAAACAGGATTTGAACAGTCTCTAATGAAGATTTCCTATAAATCTCAGCTAATGCATTTTTCATTCAGACCTGATGCATGTCCATTCTGGATTTTCACTCCTCTTGGGCAATGACTGTATCTAATGGCTCTGGAAGTTCAAATGGATTTGTGGTTCAGGAAAGATGGAGGATAAGGGGAGGCAGACAGCCTTGCTCTCATGTCAGGAATCCCTAGGGAGAAAACAATGAAGATCCATCTGAGGCCTGAATTTTCTCCTGGCACAACTCTACCACCCTCATAATATGGTCTGGGAAGCAGTCTCATTACTTTATAGTTATGAGATAGAATGGTGGAAAACTAGAAGCCTGGTTAAATTTGGATTCAATAATTCACTTTGTTTTTAAGAGATGGGTCTAGTGAAGTCAGTAGAACTAGATTTGGATCTAGGCTTGGTAATTTAATAGATGCATGACTAAGTAAATTAGGTGAACTTTGTGAGCCTCAGTTTCTTCATCTGTGAAACAGACATAATCCTATTTTGCAGGATTCAGCTGACAAAATACAGGTGAAGTTCAATCAAGATTTTCTATTCTGATATGTGGATGCTAATCCATAATGGGGATGTGGGGGGAGCATGGGAGGAATGGAGGAACTTTAGATAGGGCAAAGGGGAGGGAGGGGAAGAGAGGGGGTAGGAGAGATGGTACAATGAGATGGAAATTATTACCCTAAGTACATATATGAAGACACAAATGGTGTGACTCTGAACAACCAGTGACATGAAAAATTGAGCTGTATATATGTACTATGAATTGAAATGCATTCTGCTGTCAAGTATGACAAATTAGAATAAATAAATAAATTTAAAATTTAAAAAAAAGATTTTCTATAACTCTGAGCTAACTTATTTCTAACTCAGAATCAGTCGAGGTATTTATTCTGAAACTCTTAAAATGCCTCTGAAAGAGGAAAAATGCTGAGCATTTGATATATGACAATTAGCAAATAAATCTGTGTGCCTGCATGGGTGGGTGTATGATCCATCTTATTTGGGCTTAAAGTTTCATACCTAAGTATAAGAAGCAGTCTTAAAAAATAAGACTGAGTTGGGAAATAATAGTTAGTGCTCAAAAAATATATTTATTTAATAAGTGAATGAGTGGATGAGCCACGGGCACCCTTACAGACTGTTTCTTACACATCTGTAGTATAAGAAGCACACCTGCTCTCCTTTGATGATGTCCACTGAGCAAATGCAGCCTCTGGAGCTCTCAGAAGACAGACTAGACAAACTAGACCCTCGTTACAGCCACTTAGGTAAGTGCTCCACTGTGAATGTCAGTCATGGAAGTCAGAAAGGGGTGTCTCTGCCATACGGCTTTCAGGCAAGTCAGAAAAGAGGCCCCTGAAACCTGATAGACTATGCCTTCTGGTGACAGCCAACACCAGCTGGACGGGCAAATAGCCATGGGTCTGTGGGGTCTGCCATGTAAATATTAGCTGAAGCACTGGGGACAGGTTCATTAGAGTTAAAGAGAGAGAGAAAGAGGAAGCATTGTCCTCTTTTGTGGGTCTGCTAGAGTCCCAGGCAAAGCATTTTTGAGGCAATAAATGGGATGTGGCAGTAGAGGTTGTTTCCAGTATTTCCCGGCACACTTACACCCCATGTGCAGTGCCAATAAAATATTTCAAATATCTCTCTTTGCCTATCAAGACAGAATTTTAAATAGCCTTTTTCTGTTTTATTGTCAATCTGTTTCCTTTCCAGAACTGACTTTTTGCATAACCTTTGTAATGAAAATACCAGAAACATTTCTGCCTCTACCCATTTCTAAAAATGAGACACTCAGACTTTTGATGGATGGGCCTTTTGCATATTCATAGCCTTTGTTTATGCCTCGCCCGGTTATGACTCCCCCCTCCTCTTCCCACTCCCCATTTGCCATCAAGATATTTTATGTTCAGAATTTCTCCAAAAGTGGGGAAAAATGCAATTGAAGTTAAAGTATAAACTGAAGCAAATGTCTTGCTCTATGTACTGTGTGCAGAGTAGTGCCTTAGGGTCAAAGGGTGGCCCACACCCCTGACAGGTACATTGCCAGGCTGAGCCCCCAGAGACACCACAGCTGGGCAACACCCATTCTAAGCAACATTCATTCATTCAGTAATTCATTCATTCCTACCTATGGTATGTACAATATGGGAGAAATTAACTGTGCTATGGGAGAACATGTTTTAAGAATTGCTCTTTTAACCAGGCATATGAAGACTCACAATTCCAAGAGCCCAGGTTTAATTCTGATCCCATAACCTGCCATCAGTGTCCCCTTCTGCCTTTTATTTGACATTTTGAACCTCATTTTCCTTATCTGCAAATTGGGGATTAATAGTACACTGTTTTGGTAGGCTTCTTTTGGAATTAAATGAGATGATGTGTTCAGGAATGATAGTAGTGTTCTTAACAACCAGGAAAGCACAGGCAGAGATGAATCAGAAAAACCGCTGGCCAATCTTGTGTGCTGGAATGACACGGAATGACCTAGAACATAAGTGATACTCAGTAAAGGCTCCTTTACAGCCTTTTTATTGTATATATAAACTTTGTATAATCTAAAGCCTCATATGTAGTATGACTTCATAAATGTTTATTAAATGGAGATGATTGGATGAAATTTTCAAAATCTTTTAGGCAAAGGAAATGTTTATTACTATGCATGTGACTGAGGAAAATAATGTTATTTGATTTGGGGGTTACATATAGTGACCTTTTGATAATACAGGCATACTAATGTATGGTTACCAAGGGATGGTGGTTTCCTCAGGCATGTTGAATTTTCTAAAACAAAGGATAATTGTTTTAGAAACAATTATTTCTATTGTTTGCCCAATAAACCATAAAACTTGAAGGCAAGAACAATCTACTAGTCCTTTTTTATTCCTAGACTCTAGCAGGGCCTGATATACACTAGAAGCTTAATAAACATTGATTTTATAAATGAACAAATGACAGATCCATAAATGTCCAGATCCACAAACTAAAATGAAGAGATTTGACCTATTTAATTTTCAATGTTTCCATGAAATTTACCTGAATATTTTACTGAAAAAGAAACAGAGAAGGAAAGAGAAAGAGAGGAGAGGAAAGAGGGAAAGAGGAGAGGGAGGGAGAGGCAGGGATCTGAAAGACCCAGTTAACCTCTGAATGTCCCCCATGTTCCTTCACATTTGTAGATCTAGCCAGACTGCATTCAGGTTATGGCTCAGAGTTTCCAGAGAGGACAAATATCCTGGTTGTTTTGTGGAATTGGCTTCTTTGAATCCCAACAGAATATCTCTTTACACTAAACATGTTGGAGTCTATTCATTCAATCATATATTCAGCAAACATTTGATTATGGCTGCTAAGGAGATGAAAGACAAGATGCTATCATTAAAAAAGGGAAGAGAAGACCTGCACAAATCAAAACTACATCAGTAAATTCCTCACCCGTCTTCACTTCTATGGCCAGAAGAGGCCTCCTGCTGATTCACGCTCGGGCTTCATCATTTGTCACCTTTAACAACTTTGAAGGTGTTACTTGAGCAAAAATTCTGTGACTATTCAGAAAATGAGAAAGGCCACACAGGACTGGAGTTTGCATGGAAAGACTGATGAAGAGGGGGCCTTCCTCTGGGCCTGGTGGAACTTTAGGGGCTGAGCCATGGCAGAGGGAACATTTTATTAAAACATGTGAAATATATCAAATGTATCAGATGCTTTGCTGCTAACATGAGCAAACACACACACACACACACACACACATACATTCACACATTGATTTAATATTATCCTTGCTTTAAGTATTGAGAGACTATTAAAGTTCCTACAAATTAAGGCCATGCTCCCACAATTGGCAAATGAGAGAATTAGGACTTGGACTTGGGGTGGCTGATTCTCATTCAACATGCACTTATTGAAGGGAGAGGCCATTAAGAATAAAATTGCATGAAAGAATCTATTCCCTGATGTCTGGGAAGATGCTGAATAGAGCAACAGATGAATCACTTGGAGCAGTGAATGAGGGCCAGTGACAGAGAAGGATGAAGGAGAGCAGTAACAACCTTCAGGGGCCACGAGTAATGATCTGATGGAAGTGAGGTAGCCGCAGGACTCCAAAGGCTCTCCTGAGGTCCTGAGGGGACTAAGAAAAAGAAAGAGATTTAGAAGAAGAAAAAAGGGCTGGGGCTAGGATGGGCAAATAGGAGAGCTGCCAGGCCAGGGAAAAGAAAGATGAGTGGTGGAGCCCCATGTGAACCATCAGGAGGACACGCCTGTCCCAGAAGCGAAAGAGAGTCAGGAATTTACTGAGAACCTCAGGGAAACTTCCCAAGATCAAGGGAGCTGCAGGTTCCACACGGACCCTTGGGGTGTCTAAAGAGAACAAACCTCGGGCAAAGGAAATTGAGCATTAGCACAGAGAGCCTACCCCGTCAGAAACAACGCACACCCACGCTGAGGTCTGCCCAACCATCTTTTGAAGTTCTTCTTTGTCTTGCTTTTCAAATTCTCTTAATTGGGGCTTTCACAGAATTCCAGTTTTCCTTTCTCTCTATTCTAGTCTATACTTGAGTAGATCATTCTGTAAGTCTACTTAAGTCCTCTGTTGAAGAGACAAAAATAATAAACATTTTCCTTTTTCAGAACAAATGACCTCTGCTCCCAGTGTGGGACTAACCCTTACTCATGTTATATTCTTCTACTTTTTTTTTTTTTGGCTTCATATCCTGTCAAAAGCAGATGATCTTTCAGACCAGTTCATTAAGGACTGTGATCTCAAAAAGAAGCCAAGAAAGGGGAAGAACACACAGGCCAACCTGAATGTTGAGTCAGACCAAAAAAAACCAAGGAGGAAAGATACACCTGCCCTGCACATCCCACCTTTTATACCAGGTAATGGACAGCACAGCCGCCTTGCACAGCTGGGAAGGGGAACCACCCCCACTGGACCATGTTGGTCCTAACACATCTTTTTAAATATTTGGGTATTTAAATGCTAAATAACAGCTATGCAGTACTATATTTATAATGCAGTATTTTTCACTCACTGAGAGTGGACTTTGGGGACAGAAAAGCATGAACTGCTCCAATTATTGGGGGTCCATCTGATGGGCTCTGATATTATCAACAGACAGTGAATAAAGCCACCACAAACTTCCAAAGCCATCATGCTCATCAACATTCAGCAGGCATGAGGCATTGGGGAGGAGGATTGGTGGGGAGATGGGTGTGAGACAATCACAGGTCACACCTGACTACAAAGGAGGCTGGAAATATAGTCCAGCTCCATGCCCAGGAAAAACATGGAGCAGTTTGATGAACAACTAACATGTCTCTCTATGAGACCTGAGATGTGACATGTGACACTCCCTTATGCTCAAAAACTTTATTTGTTTGGTTTCTTTCTCCTTCACTCTTGGTCATTTCCTTCTTGTCCTTTCTACTCACAACATACTTTGAGGGGTACAAAACAAATGAAACAGATATTTCTGGGAAGGAACTTTCCTATATGTAAGAAATAACAGCCCAGACACACCTGAAATCTGCAGTAAGAAGAAACATCACGGGCTGGGATGGAACTCCGTTGTAGAGCACTTGCCTAGGCTGCCTGAGGCCCTGGGTTCGATTTCCAGCACTGTTAGAAAAGGAAAAGGAAGGAACATCATAATGGAAGTTCTAATTAAGAACCAGGGAAAATGAGTCTGGGTAGTGAGTTCTGATTTTTAGAGCATTATTAAATGATGGAGAAAATTTTCACCTGCAGAACAGAGGTGAGAAGGCAAGTAGGTGAAGGTGGGTGGAGGTAGGGCAATAATTAAAGTCTAAGGGTAGAAGTGTGAGGCACAGAACTTGCAGAACAGAAAATTACCCCACTGGCTAAGGAAGATGAGCTTTGGAGACAAAAAAATCCAGGCTCAATCCCCATCCAACACCTAGAAAATGGAATAAATTGAGCCCATTTCTTTAGCTCACCTATCATCTCAGGTAGATCATGGTGGTGGTAGTACTAAATCCCTCAGGGATTTATGAGGCTAAAATGAAATCAGGCATGCAAACCCCTTTGTATAGAGGATGTTCCTAGTGCAGTCTGCATAAGTATTATTCTTACGCTAAGGAAACTTCATTTATTAAAATAAGTTTGGGAAATCAACCTTGACTACCTTCACCAGGTGTATGTGCTGTGTTATGCACAACCCTTCTGTATGGGATATGTTCACTTGACCCTGCTGCTATCTCTCTGTTCCCCTAACCATGCAGGTGTGATTTCAGAACATCTAATTAAAAGATATGATGTTCAGGACAGACGTCCAAAGGGCAAAATAAACCCAGCTCTTCATAACTCTGACCTGGAACAGAAAAGGCCAAGGAGAAAAGACACACCTGCCCTGCACGTGCCCCCCTATGCAGCAGGTAAAAGAGCAGGAGGTGGTGGGAATGGGTAGGGAGCCTGACCATCTGGAGGTACTGGGACATGGTCTTTGTCCTGGCCCAGCAAGCTCGGTCTTGCCCAAGTTCTCTAGGGAGGAGTCACATTTACTGCTGCCTCTCAGATTTATCTTCATTGGCAGCTCCCCGGGGGATGACCTGGAGATGCCAGAGGCTCAGAGATTACTCCTGCTTCAGCAGAGCTGGTCAAATTCACTGAGCCAGTGAAACAGAAATGTCAGTGGGTCCTTGAGAACTGGTGAAATACCCTTCCCCGTCTCAAGTGGATCGTGTGTCCAGTAACTGATGGCTGATCCTCCCAAGTCACATGGACTAATTGACCAAGTTCTCAATATAGGAGAGAGAGGAAGGGAGGAGAGAAAGAGAAATGCAGAAATACTGATAGCTATCTTATTATGTATCCAACAGAAAACCTTACTGATCTGTGTTTATAATCCCAGGCTATAAGGGAGACTCTGTATGAGGTATAGTTCTTGTCCCTGAGAACTTTATATGCAAGTTAGGAAATAAAATGTGTACACTCATGATGATTAGAGTGTGAGACTCTGTGTGTGTGTGTGTGTGTGAGAGAGAGAGAGAGAGAGAGAGAGAGAGAGAGAGAGAGAGAGATACAGATGGTTTTGTAGGGAGAATAGCAAGTGAGAGATGTACTAATATTTACTGAGAACCCACAAAATGTAAGAAATGGCTTGTATCATGGATTTTTAAAAAGTCTACTGAGTAATGTAACAGAGTAGCTTTTACCTCCCTTTATAGACAGAGAAACAGAGAAACAATTTAATTCACTTGTCAGACGGTTTAAAGTCTTACCTGGATGAGATGGATAGATGGAAGGATGGATAGAAGGATGGCTGATTAACGGTTGGACTAATGATAGAATGACCAGATAAATAAGTGAATCAATCAAGGTTAAACACTACTAGGTGGAACAGCTGGAGTTCAAACCCAAGTCTCTCCGGCTTTAGCCAGGTTTTTACTGTACTGTGGGGTGGTTTGGACTTCTAGCATCATAGGAATGCAGAAGTTCCACTTTTGGAAGGAGATAAGATTTGATTGTTATTAAGAGTTTTCCATTATTTAATTTTTTTTTTGGAGGGGGTACTGGGGATTGAACTCAGGGGCACTCGACCACTGAGCCACATCCCCAGCCCTATTTCTTATTTTATTTAGAGATCGGGTCTCACTGAGTTGCTTAGCGCCTCACTTTTGCTGAGGCTGGCTTTGAACTCAAAATCCTCCTGCCTCAGTCTCTTGGGATTACAGGCGTGCACCACCACACCCAGCATTCCAGTATTTAATTTAATAAAGGAGGAAAAAGACATCTCAGAAAAAGACACCATGACAAACGAGGTCAGGGCCTCTAGATCTCCAAGCAAGCTAGAGAGACGAGTCCCAAGTTCCACAAAATTTGTGTTCTCTGTCCTTCCCTTCCTTTCATCCCCCTCATCCTCTCTTTCCAACTCTTTTTCCTTTCATCCATCCTTCCTTCTTGACTACTTACCTGTATATCAAAATGTATGTGACCCCACCTGGTCATGTTTAGCAGTATTTCTCCCCACCCCCCCCTCCCCACACACACACACACTTATATCCACACTCATTTCTAGTGACCAGCCTTTCTGAGCTCTGACTACATGTAACCTTTTAACATAATAAATTGTACTGATAACACAAGAAGTTTAGAACAGGCAGAAGTCTAATCCTCAAACAACCCTCAGTATTTTAATGGATATTTATTAAATCCTTGCTGTGTTCTAGGCACTGATACTGCAAGAAAGTCAATCATCATAGAGTTAGCCAGACACAATAGTGCATGCCTATAATCCTTGGGAGGCTGAGGCAGGAGTTCAAAGCCAGCCTGAGGAACCTAGTGAAGCCATATCTCTAAATAAAATATAAAAAGGGCTGGGGATGTGGCTCAGTGGTAAAGTGTCCCTGGATTCAATCCCTGGTACCAAAATAGTAATCATAATCATAATTGTACAAAGAGACAATAGAATCTCTCCTAGGGATAAATGCTAGGAAGAAAAGTAAAGGTGGGTATGGAAAGAGGGAGAGAGCTAGAGACTGCTTCCTGAGTAGGGAGTGCAGGGAAGACTTCTCTTATGAGGGGACACTGAAACAGAGACCTGATGGGGAGTGTGGGAGGGTGCCATGGGGATAACTGGGCGAAGAGTATTTGAGCCAAAGTGATGAGTTCAAGTGACCACAAGTGGCAAAGTCTTTAGCCTTTACTCCCTCAGTATTTATTGAGAACCTACTATGCGCTAGGCACTGTTGGGAGTGCTAGACATACATTAGAAAACAAAACTAAAAAAAAAAGTTCTTGTCTTCCCCGAGTGTATATTCTAGGTAGGGGAATATAATAACTAAATATTTGGTCCTGAAGCAGAATTAACACATGTTTTCCAAAACTCACTCACAGGTAGGCAAATTGTAAACCACGAGATAACTCGCTCAGAGAGAAGGATGGTTCCCATGACTCCTTGTATCACTTGCCTGGGCAGGATCTGCATTAGCCTCTTCCTTCCCTCATTTGTCTTTTACTTCAGTCAACAGAGGTGGCTGAGCACAACTCTCCTACCTCATGCAGGACTTGAAGGAAGAAGCCGCTCTCTAGCCTCTAACGGGTACACAGAGAGCAAGCCAGGGGCAAAATCCTTTCTTCTTTCACAGTAGATTTGCTATTGGAAAAGGAGTCCAGAGACCTTGGTGTAACTGACTGAAGAATAATAGCCAATAGTTATAATTTATCCATTCCAACACTTAACCAAAGGAAGAAGGAGTTGTTACATGGTGATATTTCCATGGTAGAGCTGCACCCGTTGATGCAATAATAAAATATCTGATAAGTCTTGCATCAAAGTAATCATTTTGACTTATGTAACCCAGATGAGCAAACTCTGATCCATTGCCATGATTTTTTTCCTGTTTCCTATTAGTCTACTCATTCTATAGGTTATGCTGCAATATAGGAAATTCTACTTTAGAATTGTGTATGACTTAAATCGATTTTCTTTTCTTTTTTCTTCTTTTTTTTTTTTTGCCTCTGTTAAATATTTCTGTCCTTAAATCAAATGAAAAGGAAAGAAAGGCACAGACTGTAACACATGCTTTCTCATTTGCAAATAAGGGGCAGAGCCAAGCAAGATAGTGTGGAACATACAGACAATTCTCAGGAGAAATGGACCAAGGATGGGTGGGAAAGTCTACTCCTGCTCAGCTACACTGCTTTCCCACCTTTACTGACCCTCAAACTGACACACATTTTCCCCCAGCTCCCCCGGTCCAGGTCCCAGTGACCTCAGCCAACTCAAAGCCTCTGTTAACCGATCTTTTCAAGTCCAAAATGACTTTTTCTTTTCCGAACTAACTCTCTACTAGACATGGGCATGCAAATACCCAAGACTCTGCCATTGTTGTTAGTATGGTCTTTTGTTCTCATTACTGTTATTATACCTGTTACGTAAATTGACCTACGTCAACAGCTTGTTTGCCGAATTCATGAGGACTGGGTTGTGATTCAATCACCTTATGTTTCCGGTATTGACCTTGATATCAGCTAGTCCAATCCTTTCTATATAGCAGTGCTCCATAATTATCTGCTGATTTGATATTCTACCTGTCAATCATGATTCTGCAGTACCTGATAGAGACTGATTATTTTCTACCCATTCTTGTGTTTATTTTACTACCACAGAGTTAGTAGAGAGAAAAAAATATTTACAGGCAGGGAGCCATCTGACTACATAAAATTTTGCACGGGCTTTGAAGGCAAGAAAACTCTATATTTCCTTTTCTGCTCCTTAGTACTTTCAAAGCTCTGAAAAATGAACACAACTAAGAACTTTTTTTATTTCATCCATTCCTAAAAGGGGGGCTATAAAGGCTATCTCAAAGCACTGAGAACACTATTAAATAAAGTGTCAAAGCACTTAGCAGAGTTTTTGGCATATTGAAAGTCCTCAATAAATGTTAGTTCCTCTTCATTTTCTGTTTAATCTTATATTCTTTGAGATAGGTCAAACAATTTCTGAAGATGAGAATTCTCCTACTTCGTACAAACCTGCTGATTCAGGGAACCTCCTAATTGATTGAACTCTGATCACTTGGCAGTGGATGTTGCCTATATCTAAATCCCCAATTAACAGCTTCCCCATTGAATCAAAAATGTTTATCAAATACTGCAGCATGTGTAAGGGTTGGACGGGTGCTGTGTGGCCATAGACTTGACACTCATTATGGAAATTTTTGAGTCAGCAAATGTTTACATTTAAGTATGTGCAATTATAGATATTGTTGTATGATTCTAGCTTTTATTAGCATATTAGCTGAAGTTACTCTATTTTTGAAGAGCCTTTTAGTATCTAAAGATTTGGCAGTAATCAAAATGCTGGTTAAGCTGATAAGGATAGCGCCTTCGGCAGATGTTCAGAAAAACTCACGTTGGTTCTAATGAGGGTGTTGGGAGGAACTCACAGACAAATGCACCCTGGAGACATCTCCTCTCATTAGCCCTTGGCAAGGGAACACTGGACATGGATTCACTCTCCTTTCTAAGTCTCTTGCTAACCACCGTCCTTCTCCTAGGTTAATGAGCTCATTTGACAGGTTCCAACTGCCAGAATAGCCCCTCAATAGGGTATCTTAGGCTCTCTTGCCAGCTCCAGGCTTGCTCCCAACTTGGTCCACAGTTTGCCAGGACCCCCATCTTGATGATTTCATGGCAGGGACCACTGGTTGTGATTGGTCAGGACCAGGTAACCAAGCATTGCTTAAGAGAGAAGGAAGTCTTGAGTTGGGGTCTGTAGCAAATAGAGCCAAGCATAGCTTGGCTAGAAGCATGAAAGAGGAACCTGCTGGAAAACTGGTCCATAAGCTTTGAACATCTGGCAGTCGAGGGGAATCAGACATTAAAATAGTGTGCTTGTACAAAGGAAAGGGACTGGTTTGTCCTTTGAAAGTGACACCTCCTCTGTCTTGCTTGTAATAACGTATTTTCTAAGATGGTTAGTTAGGACAGGGGGTGCCTTCTCTCTGGCTCCTATAGGTCAGAGGTACATGACTATAATGTGGATGATCAGTTGTAGATGGTGCTGTACATGGGATCCTGCTCAAAAATAGCTCACTGCAAGGCTGATTGACCCTCAGAGGTCATTTTCAAATCACCAAAGCATCAAGAACAACAATGCAGTGGTAATATATATATATATATATATATATATATATATATATATATATATTTTCCCGATTTAAAGCTCAACCTGAACAATAATATCCATGAAGTCAAGATTTTGATAAGCTCCTATGTTAGCTTTCTGTTACTTTGACAAAGTACTTGAGAAAATTAACATAAAAGGAGGAAAGATTCAGTTTGTCTCACAGTTTCAGAGATTTCAGTTCTTGGTCCTTGACTCTGCTGCCTTTGGGCCTGTAAAAGCAGAATATCATGCCACGAATGGTGTGATGCAATAGAGCGACTCACCTCATGATGGCCAGGAAGCAGAGAAGAGAAAGAGAGAGAGAAGGACCCAAAGGGGCCAGTGTCCCAATATCCTCCTCAAGGGCATGCCCACAATGACCTAACTTCCTCCCACTAGGCCCCACCTCCTAAAAGTTCCATCTCCTCCCAAGAGTGCTGTAAGCTGGGGAACAAACCTTCAATACCTGAATCTTAGGGGGGACATTTAATTAAGCTCCAAATCATAACACATAACTTTATTATAAAACATTAAAATTACTGTTTAGCTACACAAATATAAAACAGTGGCTCACATTTTTTTTATTTTTTTTTTATTTGGTATAATTAGTTATACATGGCAGTAGAATGCACTTTGACACATCATACATAAATGGAGAATAACTCCCATTCTTCTGGTTGTACATGATGTAGAATTACACTGATCATGTAATCATATATGTGCATAAGATAATTTATGTCTGATTCATTCTACTATTCTTCCTTCCTCCATACCCCTTCCCCTCCTTTCACTCCCCTCTGTCTAATCCAAAGTACCTCTATTCTTCCCTAGCTCCCACCTTATTGTGAATTTGCATCCGCCTATCAGAGAAAATATTCAGCATTTGGTTTTGGGGATTGACTTATTTCGCTTAGCATGGTAGTTCACTTTCAACTTGAAACGACCTCATGTGCTCCTATGGGTAGTCCACTCCACTTTAGGAAGCATCAGCCTTTATCATTTTGTAGGTTCCTCCTATCCTTGAAATCCCAGGACCTCCCCACCCCCCAACCTTTGGCCCAGATTCTCATCTTACTCTATGTCAAGGATACCCAAAGTAACCACAAAGCGTACCAAGACCTGGGACTATAAAGGCTCTCACCCATTTTGAATCAACCTACATGGAGCTTAATATAAAGACATATCCAGGAAGGAAGGATGAAAAGTTTCAGAATTCAACATAGCTAAATCTACATTCCCCTACTAGGCTATCTTAAATTCAAATAAAAATCCAATCCTCCATGCAGCTGGTATCAGAGAGAATATCTCCCACTGTGTTTCATACGTGATTTATGCAAAAGCTTTAGTTCCAGCCAGACTCTTGAAATTGTTTTTCTCCTCCAATAAATATTAGCTAATTGGTAAGGAACCCATCTGAACAAACTAGGAACTGAATCAAATGAATAGTCATTAAGATTAACACATAGTTTTCATTAATTTGCCACTGTTGAATGGAGTCCAGTGCTATAGAAAGGCCTCTTGTGGTGCTCAGCTTCCTCCCTCAAGTTTAGATCTTTATGAACTGCTTCATGGACTGGAGCCTCTAATTACAAGAGGAAGGAGAGAGGGATCCAAGGCAAGGGTACAAGACACAACTGGGGGCTGGAATGGGAGGACAGGACTGGCCTCAGTCACAGTTCCACTGTCCTTTGTTAAAATGATCCTACTTGACTCTTCATAGGGTGAGCAGAACTATCCCGACCTCCTCGGCTGGACTTTTCTGAGCTAATCAGCCCAGAAAATTGGGCTCAGAAAAGAAATTCAGACTTCTGAGTTTCATAGACCAGAAAATTCTTGAAGAACAAAATACCATGGGGCCCAACAGAGGGATAGCAACTTTTTTTTTTTTTTTTTTGAGTAAGAATGAGAAGAAACAATCATCTAACATGTCTAAAATTTTTTAAAAGAAAAAGATATTTTAATCCTCCAAAGAAGACAAAGAGTCATCTCAAAATAAAGAGCCCCTTTTTAAATTATAGCTATACAGTTATATGGAAAAACTCACCTCATTTTTCTTATTTTCCTTTTTTGCTCTAAACTATGTGAACCTCATCATTTCCTGGGACTAACATTTGGAAATGGCATGTCCAGCACCTTGGCTTAATATTTTCCCTGGTTGTTGGTAAAATATTTCAAAGCTTGACTTCATGAGGATGACCAGTTGCTTTGGGGGGTGGAGGTGGGGGGAGGGAGGGGCAGGGAGAAAGAAAAAGAAAAATGCATTTAGTTGTTCACAAGTATGGTTCTTTGCTAAGTGTGTTATATTTACCTTAGTTAACCCAATAACACTTTATAATAAGCAGTAGTGTTCTCATTTTAGATTTTCTCATATGTAAAATGAGATTAAGAGGGTGGCTGAACTAAGCCCAGTGCAATTGAACTCCAAAATCCCATGTTTTCCATCCTATAGTACTGCAAGCTTAGGATCAGAAATCAGAGAAAGAAGGTGAAGGTTGTCTCTGACTCCCAGGCTTTGCATCCCCTTGCACCCAGAGTGGTGCCCTCATTGAGCACCTTGGGAAGGCCAAATAAGGCCACCCAGTACCCTCTCCCTCAGCACAGATGCTAAACGTTTCTAGGTTGCTGAGCTCCTGTGTCTGCACTACAAGGTTGTCTAATATTTGAAGCAGAGGCACTTAATTGCAGCTCTGTGCTTTGTTTTGCAGGTGTGAGACTGCTCAGGGACCAGAGACCCAAAGCGATTGTGGAAGATGACGAAAAGGATGGTGACAAGATAGCTATTTAAAGATATTTCCCCTGAGATCACTTGTAAATAGGTTAGATTGGTTCCCTATGGTGACCTAGGGAAAAAAATAGACTTGTTTCTGTTCGCATTTTGTCCTAGTCTGACGTTCAGATCTAGACACCTCCTCCCCAAGAGACATACTACATCAGATTGCCAGTCACCTCTGCTGTCTTTTTTTTCTTTCTTGAGTCTGGTTTCTATTCCGACTCCTTACATTTTCATTTTCCAATGCATGGGAAAAGAAACAGATCATCCCAAATTAGGAGTTAACAGGGAAAGCTCGGGGATTCCATTTCTGCATCTTCTGGATCAATTCACAGAGCAGAGAACATGCATACCAAGGGGATCCTTTGTGGCTGGTTCATCTGTTAGTCAGAACTTACCATCCAAATACCAGTTCTAGTAGGGGCTCCCTATTCCAGCTGGGGAGGTAAGAAGGTTTGGTTCTTAACTCACTGATTGCTTTGGAGTCTTATTTCTCCTGCCCTGACTTGAGAGTCCAGTTCTTTTGGCGCTCCTAAGAATCTTGTAACGGAAGCTGTAAAGGTGAATTTATGAACTCTAAGAGTCGACCCAGTTCCCCATGGCAGGGCTGAAAATGCCGGTAGCAGAGAGGACTTGTCTGTCTGGAAATTTTACCAACATATCCTCTTATTTATTTTTGTTGTTTTTTTTTTTTTAAAAAAAAAACAACAATTCTTCACCATGGTTGTCCTGACATTTGAGAATTATGTCACAAGTGAGTTATTACTAATGGTGGGTAAAATATCAATGCTCATGATGGATTTACTTTTTATAAATTTAAGGCCAAATGAAGGTCATTCTCATATTTTTTGTAATTTCACTTATTTAGGTTCCTTTACAGTTTGTTACAGAAGTGAGGAAATTGTGGTGTTAGCCAGTGAGCAGTGGTCTGTATTTAGCTCCTGTCCCGGCTTCCAGTCTGCGGGGTGCCTTTGAGGAATTTTGCAAATAGATCTCATCCATCAACCAATAGATGAGGAAAAAGGCAAGAACTACCATTAAAAATAAGAAAAGTCGATATTGAAATCATCATACTTCAGAGTGAGAATATGGAAGCTCTGTGTATTCCCTAGTTCCAACAGTTTATTAATTCCTTCTGTATTTCTGTTCCCCTCACAAAGAGGAAAAAGATGCAAGACAGCTGGAAATAAAGGTACTTCTATCCACATCTCTATGCCCTGGTGCATTTGTCCTGAAAGCACTACTTACAAAGAACAGAGGTTGCAAAAGAGGCTCCCAAGTCTTGGTTTTGGTTTGGTTTGGTTTGGTTTGGAAATGCTTGAATTAGCTGTTAATATGTAACAACCCAATCAGGAGAACTTACACAAAATTCTAGATTTCCAGATTCTCTTGGAAAAAAAAAAAAATCTCAAAAGCTGGTAACTTTGGGTCTGATTAGAATTGTGGACCTCCAGCAGGAGCTGACCACTGGATGCCCTTGTAGAAGAAGCTGGGTTCCCAGTTGGCTGTGGGCTATGTTCTCACACACTGTGTTTACCTCCAGCCTTTGCATGTAAGTTGAGAGCCCAGGAGCAAGGACCTGCATCCTATTCCCTGCCTTTGGATTCCAGCACTCCATTTCCATTCTGAACACCTCAATCCTAGTGTTGAGGGAGAGAAATAAAGTAATCAGGTTGCTGGTTGCAGCACAAATGGTTAAATAGCCTATAAGAAGCCAAAGCAGGGCTGGGGTTGTGGCTCAGTGGCAGAGTGCTTGCCTAGCATATGTGAGGCGCTGGGCTCAATTCTCAGCACCACATAAGAAAATAATAACAAATAAAATTAAAGTTATTACAACTAAAAATATTTTTTAAAAAGAAGCCAAAGCAATTATAGGTATGTGAATAGCAGGATTATATCACTACCAATAGCCATTTTTATCAAAGGATCCTTACCCAAAAAGCATACATGCACTCTTGTCCTATCTGATTTGCTTTATAAACATGTCCATAGGGTATAATTGACAATTTCTAGGCTGCTCAGAAAAGTCTCCATTATTTCTGACTTCCTGAGGTAGGGTGACTGTGTAGAAACAAAGATCCTGGTTCCAGCCCCAACTGAGCAAGTCCCTGGGACTGAGTCTGGCTCTTTTTTTTCTTGAAAATAAGGATAATAATTTTTGCTTTTCTTTTTTATAGTTTGAGAATTAAATGAGACAATGTGTGACAAAGAGCTTTGTAAGCTAAAATGCCCTCTCCAACTGTAGCACAGGAGAATGTGAACACATCTTCAGAGCATGGACTGTGCCCTTTCCATGTTCGAGTCCCCACTGCCTGGGTGTTGAATGGGGAGCAATTTTGTAGAACTGACTCACCGCACTTAAAGAAGGATTTCAAGTAGGGAGACCTGGTCACTTTTCACAGTCTTCAAAGACCAGCCCTCTCCTCCTCTGTAGCCAGTTCCAGCCTCAAACTAGGCATACTAAGAATGGGAGGGACCAAACCAACCCAACCCTAACCAACCCAACCCTAACCAACCCTCACATTGCTGGGGTGATTTGGATGGAAGCCACTAAGTGGAGAGGATATGTCACATTCCTCTGCAAACTGCCTGTTATCTACAAGAAAATGCAGGCAGGATATAACATTGATAAGAGGAGACCAAGTTACTTTGAAGGGAGAGACTTTTGTGATTCTTTTCACAGACCAGATTTTGGAGGCAAGGATAATTCTGTGGTTAAGGATCCAATTAGAACCTCTGAGCGTGGGCTTAAGTGATAGAGTTGTCATGGCAGTGGAGACTTGAAAGTCAGATGTCGCCCTGTTGTCAGCCAAAAATCAAGAGGTGGACCTGGCAGGTTTCCCTGGAAACTTCCCTGAGATCCCCAATAAAACTGGAGTGCAGGACAGGCACATTGTCCCTCTCCTCTCTGAGAGGACCCACTCTCTCCCTTGAGAGTGTCCCCTTCCCCTTTTCCTATCCCTTTAATAAACTCATTCCTGTTACTCTGAGCAGACATGTCTAAAATCTTTCTGACTTGTATAGGATTCAGGGTTTGAAGGGGGTCTTCATGCTGCCTCAGTTTCCTGGAAGGTCCACTCTGAACAGCATGGCATAACCCAACCCAACCCTAACCAGCCCTCACATTGCTGGGGTGATGTGGGTGGAAGCCAAACCTCCCTCATGTCCCTTGCCCCATGGGGACTGTTTTCTAGCTAGGTAAAGTAGAGGTTTAATTGTTAGGTTTGCATTCCAATTATAATGATTCTCAGTATGTTTTGAACAACTGCCCTCCAACCAAATAATAGTTCTACTAAAAGTATTTCATGGTATCCATTCAGAAAGAATGCTCAAATTTAAGGCGCCCCAACAGGACTGGCATACAGCAGCCATTCCTTCATGCTGAAGGCCATCTACCAGGACATGGAGCCCAGGCTGCTGAGAGGAGGAGGCACTGGAGAGACTTAGCTCCCTTTCAAAAGCCCCACACAGGGCCTTTCTTTAAATCCATACAGCCTTTAAAAGCCATTGGCTGAGATCACACTGCCAGCTTCTAATGCCTAATTATCACTTGAAGAGGCAGAAGCTGGTGCTGATGGGTAGAGATAGGACCATAAAGGACTCAAGCAGAGTTTCCTTTTAAATGCAATGAAGTGAGTTTTCTCCCCACAGCCTTTGCAGTCCAGGTTCTCTTCTTTAAAGAAGGATAGGCTGAGATAGCATGCAGTCATGAAAATAAGTTAGTAAAGCAATTATTTTTGCCAGCTGAGAATCAGAGGCTAGTTAAATACATGATCTTAGAGAAACTCTGTCATCCAGTGTAAATGAGGCTCCCTTGCCACCTGCAATTTGTAAGTGTGAACATGTGTCAGAAAGCTCCCCAAGGCCATGAGAGAATGCACAGGAAATGGATGGACTTGCAACTTCCTCCTCCAGTTTTCCAAGACTGCCTTTCTCTTATGATCTGTGCAGAGGCTCAGAACACACTGATGACCATGAATGATTCTTAACCCAAAAATCTGGGCGGAAGACTCTCCATAGGTAAATGTGCTCATAGGGAAAATCATGTATGATTCAAAATCACCTCTGCCCTGGAAAATCCAAGATATCAGCTACCATTTCTCCAGAAAAAAAGGATGGGCATGCCCTAAGATAATGGAAACCTTCTGAGATGTCCTAAATTTTGTTATATGGACCAACAAATGGAGGAGGGGAGTGGGGGGAGAGATAACAGGTCGAACAAACAGAACTATTCCATGCTAAATGGAATATGCTAAAACCCTGGCTCAAATCCCAGGTTGCCTATGGACACAGGACATCATGTTCTGCTTACAACCCCCCACCAACCCAGAAACAGTAAGGGCTTCTCCTTATGATCTGTCATATTCTCAAACTCTCTCCACTCTGTTGTCCTTCTCCTCTTATCTACAACTAATGTTAGCCTGAGGCAAACTCTGATGCTTTCCTTCTCCAAGTTTTCTTTATAAAATACCCTTAGATCTGTGTCCAGTAGACAGCTTTCTGATTGCTATATAGACTTGCTGGAACTTCTATACACGTTTGCTGGAACTTGAACTATAGTAGAGTCCCAGGTTCTAGGACTGTGTCCTTTTATGGTTAACATTGTGAGGGTTCAACAAAACCTTTTATTTCAGAGTTCCATCAGTCTCAAGACTTTGGACTTAATAACCTAGAGTAACATGTCCTTCCTAGTAAGATGAGATTCCTTCAAGGAGGAATTGCAGGAGACTTCCTAAGAAGAAACAAGATATGGAAAACAGATTTGCTCCTCTGAAACCATGTGGCTCTTCCATCTGATGTCAGATATGTACCTTGAAGGCTAAGTAAAAACAGCAAATTTTAGATTTTTGTGTCCTTAAAATGTATGTGTTAAAGCTATAGTGAAACAATATATAATTTAATATTTATCAGTTAAATCATACTTAAAATTTATTACTTAACTCCTGAAGTAGTGCTCTTTGGAAAAGGAACAGTGTTCTCTGAGCCTTTGTGTTTGTTCAACATTTTTCCCATGTTACCTCATCTGATCCTCAAAAGCAATTTGTAAGAAAGCTAAGGTGGGAAACGGAGCTGGAAAGGAAGCCAGGACTGGAACTCAGGTCTCAGAACTCCCTGCCCAATGCTGTTTATATGGTACAGAGCTCTTCTGAAATCTTCCTTTAAAGTAGGGTCCAGCATGTAGAAGAGGTCAAAGAGAGAAGTCTTTCAGAGATCCAAAAAGGAGTCAATTATAGAAGTGTTTTCTGACCCTAACCTTCTGTCTCCATTTTTGAATTAATAAGTATATAAACTTTCCAACATGCAAAACTGAATCACTGCTACCAGACCCAATGTCATAGGGAGGTGATGAGGTTATTTCTGTCTTTTCACTCCATCCTGGACACTGTGTCATCCATTCTCCACTTTGTAGCTAGAAGGACCTTTTCTATACCCACATCTGATGATGTGGGGCCCTCCTAATGTCTTCTCTCTGCTTCAAATAAGGGCAGATGTCTCAGCCTGTACCCCGCTCTCTCCACCTCCTCTGAGCTCCAGTGACATTGGCCTGTACCACTGCAGAGGACATTCCTCTCCCTTCCCTCCTTTGTATCGACTCATCCATCCCCAGCCCCCCATCACACAGTGAAGTCCTGCTCATCCCAGAGCTCAGCAAGCTGCTACTTCCCCTCCTTTCTGACCAGGCCAGGGTTCTCCATTATTCACACATTCATGAACCAACAGCTTCTATCCCTCTACAGTTCTTAGCTCCTTTTTGTGGTCATTCATTTCTGTAACTGGTTTACATCTGTCTTCACTGTTGTGGAAGGGCTGTGAGTGCAGGAATTGTGTCTGGTTTTGCACCACTTGTGTCCTATATAGGGTTTAGAATTTTGTAGATGCTTAAGAAATGTCAGTAAATGAGTGAAGGAGTGGACGAATTTTGTAAGAAGCCAAGTCTGATAGCTCAAAGTTGTCTTGCCATCTCATCAATTGGAGGAACACAAGGTTACCATCTCCTGCAAAAGATTAGGTAATGACTATAGAGCTGAAAGCAAATATCAGCTACAGCAAGTTGATCTGCTTCCTGGACCCAGTATCTTTCAGAGAGTCTTCTTAATACACAAACCCACCTCACCAAGAACAGTTTCCTGTCAATAAAGTCTACAGGCCCTCAGGAATCAATGGTGAAGCACACAGAGGGAAGAGCACCTTCCACCAACCTGAGAGTTCTAGTGTAAAGGCTTCAGAATACCATGGCCAGCCCAGAGGAGTACCTCACAGATGCTAGAGCAGGAGAGTTTCAACATGAGACGCAGGGGTTGCTGTGCCTCCACAGTTCTGCTTTGTAAGAGCCTGGATTTTCACTCTGTGTGCACAACCTAGTGGTTACTTAATATGAGGAGAAAATGCCAATAATTGACATTTGAGAACTAACAAAATGTCAAGAACTAAGGTGTTGGTTTGACCATTAAAATTATTATAACTATTCCATTCACAGTCATTTATGGAAGCTGTTTATCATTCACACATTATTTTATTGCTATTATTACAATAGCAATAACATTCCTCATTAATTATATATGAAGTCATCTTTGCATAATCACAGGAGGAAGCACTCTGTCATTTGACTCCATCTTCCTAGTCTATTGACTATATTATATATTTTGGGCTTGGAAGCCTTCAGTTAGCAGTCATACCTTCTATACCTTAACCTTGGACCTGTGGAGTTTGGGTCTATCCATTGGCTATACCCTAAAGCTCTGTGTGTCATATATTCTGAGAATAGGAACCTTCTTGTGCACAAATACCTTATCAAGCTGCTTTCACTGAGACTCATCACTCATCACTAAATCACTCCTGCTGCTGTTCTTAGTGGCTACTAAGTGAGTCAGCTTGTAAAGTGGCATCAAAGGCAACAAGAGTCCATGCCCACCTGTGTGCATTAGTCTTAGAAAAATTCACATTTGTTATGAGTTTCGTTGATAATTCTTCTTACAAAATGATCCTTTGATGGTTTTGCTGTACAGCTAACGCCTACCTTGGTCCTGTGATTCTGGCATCTGTCCCTTCTTCTTCGGAGACTTTGGGCCTGAATCCAGGGCCATCTGAAATGAGACAAGTAAAGGGTCTATGGTGCAAAAGAGAAGAAGGAATTAATTCTCAGGGACATGTAAGTGCCAACCTCGTTTGATTCGAATTTCCTCTCTCCTGAATTTCAAGTATCTTCATATCCATCTTCTTTTTTCCCTCAGTTACCCAAAGTATTTCCTACAAGACCAGATTCTATCCAGTGTGAACTCACCAGGAAAAAAAAAATACATGCAGTTCTAAAATTGTGTAGTTCCAATATATACAAACTTGGATTACCACAGTTTAGTTAAATACCATCAGTCCTGCCATAACATGGTTCAGATTTCAGAAACTCTGCATGGTATCTAATACTGACATATTGAGAGTATATTCATTATAACTGCATAAAGTATAAGCTTCATCAATAGCTCTTCAACCCCAAAATTACTGTGTAAATAACAGATATGCACCATGATCAGTGACCAATTTCTTGGCTTCTTTCAAAGTCTGCTGGCAAATGGTCACTACATTTGTTATTCAGTTCCTGCACAAACAAAAAGCACGTAGTTGGGTTGCTTTCTTGTTTCCTGGTGATAGACCAATTTCACAAAATCAATAATTTAAAGGAGGGAATTTGCCACAGAGATGAAAGTGTGGGAAAGAAACAAAAAATAAATAACACTAAAGTGAAAGTGAAGTTGAAGGCAAATGTAGGTAAAGAAAACAAAGCCAACCATAGGCCTAATGACGCTGCCAGTGTCAGGAACTCGAGGCATGTAGCCAGAGGAACTTAGTGAAGACCATCTGATCAACAAAAAATGGGAAAAGCAGTTGTGATACAAAGGATGAACACGTCCCAAAGGAAATGAGGCCAACAGAAACCTCACATTAGAACAGCTCTGAAGACATATTTCATGACATTGAAAGTGCAAAGTATAAAATGTTGGAAGTTGATCCAAACTTAAACCCTTGACAATCCAAAGGGGAAAGAAGGGAAGGGAGAAGTCTAGGAATAGTAAAGGCAGTAGAATAATTCTGACAGAACTTTCCAATGTTCATATATGAATACAGCACAGTGAATCTCCACATCATAAGACGGGGATCCTAATTAGAACAAGTTATACTCCATGTATGTATGAAATGTCAAATACACTCTACAGTCATGTATAATGACAAATTAAAAACAAAAAATAAAAATATTTGAAACCACACACACACACACACACACACACACACACACCTGAAAATTCATCAAGACATAGGAAAGGTACTCACTCTTTATTGAAAGCCATGTAACAAGGATAAGGCACAATAGAGCACCAGGTCCTGTGTTCTTGATAGGATATTTTTGTTTTTATTTTTGCAAAGAATTAGAACACTTTTAATTCTCAATATCCCTAGTCTTTCAAATGACAAAATACTAAATATTAATTTTACTATTTTTATTTCTCTGTACATTCATAACTAAGAGCAAGGTAGTATTTAATGTTTTTATAAAAAAAAGTTAAAGATCACAAAACAATGGTAAATTTTCCCATTTATGATAAAGATCACTGTTCATGGTTTCCATTTGCAGAGCTATATTTACTGTTCCAAACTACCACAGAAGCAAAGGTTGTTTGTCTTTAGGTCTCGGGCCAACCCAAAGACAGTGAATGTGTGCTACTTGGGGTGGACCTGGGAGAAGGGAGGGTAGAAGGGATTGCATATTATTAATTCATACAGATTCCAGGAAGCAAGAAGAGATGATTAGGACCCAGAGAAAGAGGTCCCAAGTGAGAAGCCAGAAAGTGAACTATTCAGCCTAATGGACAGGGTAAGAAAACAAATTAGAATGCAAATAAATAACAACAACAACAAGAAAATCATAAAATAAACAACTTATTGAGGCTTTAGAAATACCAGCTCTGGAGCCCAATACTCCTAAGGCTTTGCTTTCATTCACAATGATAACTATTTCCCTTAAAAAGACCTCAGAATTTTAGAGACCAGTTCCTACTTTAAAAACAAACAAACAAACAAAAAACCCTCTTCGGGCATAGGGAGAGAAGGTAGCCCTTTCCCTGGACCAGCAGCAACACAGAGACCTGAAATGGATGCTAGAGTCTTTGAGATTGGCCTTTGTCTATAGAAGATGGAACAAATTGAGCATCATGGGGAAAAATCACAACAAAATTGCTTTCCAAAATGAGGATTTAATGCAAGAATGTAAGGGAAGTAGAGATAGCAAACAGCAAGGCATTCTTAGCTGTGTGGTGCCCCCTCCAGATTCAGAACTTGACTCAAGAATACCAGCCTTGGATTCAGAGTATGTTCACTAGTTGGGAGCAGGATCTCACACATCCCCTGGACTGCACATTTGTGGCTATGTGTGGTGGGATTCCCCATTAACACCTTACAATCTAATCTGCAGGCTGCTTCTTTATTTGGAAGCTCTAATAATGGGCAGAGAGACACACAGGATGGAGACTGGAAGACTTGGTCAATGGGGATAGAAGAATAGGCAAAAAGCATTGACTTGGCTGCAGATGAATTTTCACACCATAATTTATTGCATTAGGTTCATAAAAAATGAGAAGATCCAAACCTACTTATTTTGGCATGGAGACATGCAGCTAAACACAGTGTTCCTAATCACGAGGAGAGCTACAACCAGGACATCCTGAATTCTCCCCAAACAAGAGATCCTGGCTGGTGATACTTTCCTATCAAATAGTTAAATGCCAGTAGATCACTTCATCCACCTGGTTGAAGGACTGCCCGTCAGGAGAGAACGAATGCTCTTTAACAATCTTCAAATGCAGAAGTGAAAAGGAGAGTAGGTTGTATCAAGGTCAACTTCTGGGTGTGCTCATACACTATAATAATGCAAGAAGTTTCCTCTGGAGGAAACCAGGTAAAGGGCCCATGAGGTCTCTCCATAGTTCTTCTTACAACTGTATGTGAGTCCATGGTTACTTCAATATAAAAGCTTTAAGAAAAGGGACAGGAGCTGGGTGCAGTGGCACATGCCCATAATCCCAGCAACTTGGAAGGCTGAGCCAGGAGGACCACAAGTTCCAAGTTAACCTCAGCAACTTAGCGAGGCTCTAAGCAACTTAGCAAGACACTGTCCCAAAATAAGAAACTTAAAAAGGGCTGAGGATATAGCTCAGTGGTTAAGCACCCCTGGGTTCAATCTCTGGTACAAAAAAAAAAAAAAGAAGAAGACTATCACATTAATATTGTCCATGTATTTTTTTGTTTGTTCTTTCTGGGTTTGTAATTACATCTTACAGCACTTTACAGATTATTTTTTTTCTTACAGAAACAGTGTCTGATTTAAAAAAGAGAGATTCTGCACAGTAGAAGGAAAAAGAAAGCAAGAATAAATTATGTGTATTTCTCCCTCATTAAGTTGATAATGGTACAGATGTGGTTAGAGTCTTGGTTTCTTATGGTTTTGTGAAATTAAAAATAATATTCTTAATTTTATATTTTGCACTTTCAATTAACAATTTAAAATTAACAATTCAGAAAGCAAAAAGCAACCTCTGATTATCAGAGATCAGACCTGGTATTCTCCTGATGAGCATCAACAATTTTATAGGACAGGTGTTCTCCTGATGAGCATCAACAATTTTATAGGACACCAACATCAAGAAAAGCCACTCTGTAACCATGATAGACCAAAACAAAAACAAGACCACCTGTAGCTATGTCTGATCCCAGGTGAACCATGAACATTAAGCCACAAACTATCTCCCCCATACACACCTTAGTGACTATGAGTGACAGTTGTTTGGAAGAATGGGCCCATTAGGAGCTCAGAGGGGAGAACGAGGACCACAGCATGCATGGACATCAGATGGTGAATGCTTAGCTGTCCTCTACTACACACGGGTCCATAGACAGGACAGCAATAAAGTGCACAGAAAACCCTGTCACTTTTAGGGCATTAAAAACTCAATTTTGTGATTCCCATCTGAATGAAAAACCAGGGGGGCCCTCATCACTTTCTTCCAGAGCTTGATGTTCAGCCACATCTGAAGGGAAAGAAGTTCCAAGACCCCAGGTTCCTGGTGGACTGTGAGCATCAGCGTTAGAATTCTGGAGGCTGGGCACATGCAGACCCAAGCCATAGGTCTTTCTTCTTTGAGGCAGTCCTTGTGGGAGGCAGAGGAATCCCTATTCCCACTTCCTCCCTGTCCCCCCCCCAAACCTTTCAACATGAACTAGAAGCTGAAGAATGGAAATCCAGGGCCTGGAACTGGGAATGGAGGAATTACCACTGAGTACTACCCTGTGCAGCTATGAGCTACTACTGGGCACCCAAGGTAGCTCCTATGGCTACCCTCCAAGGTAAGTAGAGTCAAGGCTGGGATCCCTCGTGAGGTTTGGAAACCAGTCTTACACCAAGAAGACCCTCAGTTACTAGCATGGGGCCTCCAAACAGCAGCTGAGAAGGGATAAGAGGCAGATAGGAAATTTGAAGGAAGCATATAGAGATGGGGTGGGAAGACTGTGGGTTGGGAAAGAAGCTAGGACCAGTGGCAAGTCCAGGTTCTGGAATCTTGACTATTTGGGCCCTTGCTTTTCAGGTTTCTTAAGCAATTAAAGAGAAATGCTTAGATAGGATTGCTTCCTATTGGTAGCCTGGATAACCCCCTCCCTGAACACTCAAGAGGATCGATGCAAGTGAGGGGCCCTCAGGCTTGGACGTTTTTAACTTCTAGGTAAATCTCTCATTAGATAGACCCCGAGACAGTAGAGTGCCTGTCCTGGGAGGAGCAGGGGCTACCATGAGCCTGAGTAAGGTTTTTTTTACCCATTTTTGCAGAAATTCTCAACATCATATATGTTCTTCACATACTGTCACTGAGCGCAATTTTTTGGCCACATGATCGATGGTATTAAAAGGTGAATGTTAATAAGACTGAAAGTACCCATTTCAGGAAGTTTAAAGAAGTCTCTTCACAGTTCATTGTCAAATGTTTGGGGATCCTTTTGTTGGGAGGAAATCACACTTAGAAGTCCAGCATGTGGAATGCATAAAAACGAGATGCCAAGTTGGAGGAGTGTGGGCATGGGGGCAGTCCCCTGCTCTCCACTTTGTGCCCACCCCTGGCCTTCATAGAGTGGCCTTTAGGGAAAGCCCTAGCACTCTTCAGAGCAGGGTCAGAAAGCAGCTCACTAGGTGATCAGGCAGGTCTAGCTTTCCTTCAGCTGCCTCCAACCAATGTGAGAGTTCTCCATTCACCCTCAGCCCCAACCCCCCATGTCGAGTGGGATGAGGGCTTTCATTGCATGGGTAATGGATGGGTTTTAATATACAAGCTTGCCGTCTCTGTCTTTGATATACCCTGTGCATTTCTGAATAGGAACAACATCCCTGGCGACTCCTCACTCTGAGCAGCAGCCAAATCGGCAGCCCGTCTCCTATAGAGCAATGCAAAAAGCCAGCAATAAAAAAACTAAATAGCTGATCAACAGGGTGTAGTTCTTGAACAAATGTACATTCATAATTTGTAACTGTGTAGTTATAAATCCCCTCCTAGAGCTTTGCTCTAACGACCCAAAGCAGAGAGGAAGCTTTTATTCTTTTTTTTTTTCTGTTTGAATATTTGGTGAAGGAACAATGTACATTTGTCAATAGTACAAATAGTTAAATTTTTTTTTAACTTAAAGAATTACCTCAGACATAGTGGAGTTACAAAAAATCAATGCCTGAATTTACTAAACCTTGCCTCTGGAATGAAATTTCTATCAGCTACATAGATAATTTGAATAGAAAAAAGTATACTTGATTTTCCCCCTAAAGATTTAAGGACATTGGGTCCATTACCAAATCCTCAACTGCAGGCTGTGTGTGTGTGAATGAATGCATATAAATTAGGATACCAAGGGTTCTTTCAATCAATGTTAAGCACGCAGTGCTTGGCAAAAGAGCACATTCTGGGTCCATTTCATCTCAACTCTGGAGAAGAGTGGGCAAAGAGGTCACCAGGAAGAAAATTCTAGAGCAGACAAGAGTGCTTACCATTCAGAGATGACTGGCTCTCAACAAGGCTTCCAGTTTCAGAGTGCTTAAGGTAGCAAACGACGTTTGATTATTTGAAACAAGAGTGACCAATAGAACTCCATGCAATGACAAATCTTCTAGATCTGTGCTGTCCAGTATGGCAGGCACCAGCCACATGAGGCTACTTGAGTTCTTGGAATGTGGCTAGTGAGCGTAATTTTTACCTTCATTTAATTTTGATTAATTTAAATTTAAATAGCCACATGTGAGCACTGGCTACTGTATTGCCCAGTGCAGATGTGGAACATTAGGATCCTAATTTGGGATTCTGTAGTTAGACACAGAATCAACTATCCAAGCAGCCAATCTGAGAGTATGTAGAAACAAGGGGTTTTAAGTTGGAAGATATCTTAGCATCCTCATGTAGGGGACAGTAGGGTTCAGGTATTTTATGTTATACGCTAGAGATTAAATAATAATGGAATTGTATAGGAATAATGCAGTGCTTAGAAAGCTCTGTTAGGAATCTCCAACTCATGCTGAGATGAGTTTGGTCTCCAAAGAGCCAAACTGATGCCCTGATATCTCCCCAGTTGCATAAAGAAAACCGGGGGAGGGGGGAGGATGTCAGAAGAGAATACTATTCCCTAAATATATACCCTGTAGCAAATGCTTTCACCAATGGCCTTTCATATCATTGTCACAACCCCAATGCCCAGAGAGTAGGAAGGAGAAACAGTCTCAGAATACAGAAGCTTACACAGAGCTCTTGGGATTCAGAGTCCAGACATATTTGCATCAAAATCTCTCAGAAGCTAAACTTGGTGGCCCCATTTGCAATCCTAGTGGCTCAGAGGCAGGAGGATCAAGAGTCCAAAGACAGCCTCAGCAACTTAGTGAGGCCCTAAGCAACTAAGCAAGACCCTGTCTCAAAATTTAAAAAAAAAAAAAAATGAAAGGGCTAGGGATGTGGCTCAGTAATTAAGGGTTCCTGGGTTCAATCTCTGGTACCCCAACCCCCAAAAAAATCCCTCAGAAAACTGTGTGTCTTTCTTCTAAAAAGGACTTTCTCCAATAGGCCTCATTTGTGTTTGGTTCTCTCCTCTTAATTTCCCTCTTCAGCTTCTCATCCCACCCCTAAATGCTTCAGCCTCACTCCCAGGAGCTCAGATGCCCTCCTTCCCTCTCCAGCCCTCCAGCACGCCCCAGTTCCCATCCTCCACTATTGTGGGCACCTGGCGCTCACTCCACACTGAGAATCTTAGCTCTGAAACTAAGGTCTTGTCAACCTGACTGCTTTTTTGGTCTCTCACTCAAAAGTTCTGTACTCTTCTACTGGTATGAAATTTACTAACCACATCCACTCAGTGATTACTCCTTGAACATTGGACTAGATTAATGCCCCACAAAACGGTGATAAGGACCTTGTCCAATTCACCAGCTAAGCAAATATCAAAGCAGGAATAATTCAATTATGTATTTAAATGCAATCATGCTGGGTATATCAGGGTTGGGAGGGCTTATAACAAGAGAGCCTGACTTATCTGGGGGCTGAGCAGTAGTCAAGAAAATCTGCCTCCAAGGAATAATATTCCAGCTGAGATCTCAAAAATGCATGAGAGTTAATAGGTGAAGAGGGAGGAGGGGTGGAAGAGAACCACAGTTTCAGGTGGTTAGAAGAGCAGGTATTAACCCCTAAGAAAGAGCAAGGCTTACTAGAGAAAGCCAGTGTAATTGGAATGCAGAGGGTCCAGGGGGTGGCCAGAGGTGGCCAGGGGGTTCCTTCAAATCAGGAAGATTCTCTTCTTCACTGTTTTCAAGTCATGTGTTTTCCCTTCCTCCAGAAGATGTTGGTGGACAGTTCTTCTCTACTATGCATCTGTTAATGTGTATTTTAGCTTTTCTGCTGCTGCGACTAAAAGACCTGACCAACACAATTTTAGAGGAGCAAAAGTTTATTTGAGGGCTCACAGTTTCAGAGGTCTCAGTCCATAGAAGGCCAGCTCCATTCTTCAGAGCTCAAGGTGGGGCTGACCATCATGGCGGAAGAGTGTGGCAGAGGGAAGCAGCTCACGGGATAGTCAGGAAGCAGAGAGGGACTTTACTTGCCAGACAGAAAATATATACCCCAAGGCCACGCCCCCAATGACCAACCTCCTGCAGCCATACCCCACCTGCCTTCATTCATTGCTCAATTAATCCTGGCCATCCACAGGTGCTGTCAGCTATGAAGGGTGCTCACTCTTCATTGCTGCTTTTGTCAGCCTAGGTACAGGAAAACAGCAGTGACCTTTGCTACAGATGAGTTTTCTCACCATGATTTAGTACAACTTCTGATAAAGCTCTATCCAAAATGATAAGGCCCAACCAACTTTCTAGGCATGAAGACTTGTGGCAGCCAAACAGAGTGGTCCTAGCCAAGAGGAGAGCTATGACCAACAACTTCCTGAGCTTTCCCCAAATAGAGATCCTGGCTGATGATGCTTTCCTATCAAATACTTAAATGCCAGGAGATCATTTGTTGACCTCGTTGAAGGACTGCCTGTGAGGAGTGAAGGGATGCTATGCTCTTTAACAATCTTCAAATGCAGAAGTGAAAAGTGAACTGGGTTGTATCAAGGCCAAGTTCCTGGTATGCTCATGTACTATAGTAATGCAGGGTATTTCCTTTGGGGAAAACTGGGTAAGGGGCACATGGGATCTCTCCATAGTTCTTAAAACTGTATATGAGTCCACAGATAACCTCAAAATAAAAGTTTGAAAACAGGAACTGGAGTCATTACACTAATATCATCCATGTATTTATTTGTTTGTTCTTAGTGGATTTACAATTACATCTTATTGCACTTTACGGTTTTTTTTTTTTCCTTACAAAAGCAATGCTTGATTTAAAAAAAGAGAGAGAAATCCTGAAAGGTAGGGAGAAATAAAAAAGAAAGCTAGAAAAAATTCTGTGTATTCCTCCCTCATTAAGTTGATAATGGTACCCATGTGCTGAGATTCTTGGTTTCTCATGGTCTTTGTGAAGTTAAAAATAATACTCTTAATATTGCATTTTGCATATTTAATTTTAAAATTAACAATTGAGAAAGAAAAACGCAGCCCCTGATATCAGGGAGCTGGTGTAGCAATCACAACGAGGTCTTGACATTCTCCTGAAGAGTAATGGTTTCATAGAACACCACCTTCCAGCAGGGCCACTGGATAACCATGATGGATCCAGACAAAACCAAGACCACCCATTACTGTGATAGATGATTCCAGATAAAACATGAATATTTCCTAAACCTCAAAATAACCAAACAGAATTCCTCCATCTTAGTTACTCTGAGTGACTACTGTTTCTCTACTAATTATAGCTTGAGCTTCAGTCTAGCCTTCCCCCTAAATAGAATCCCCTTCACCTCCTGTCCACAACTGATCCAGGGCAAAGCCCTACTCCCCAAACCCTCTCCAATCATTCATCACAAGCCCAAGCCTATCAGTCCTTTCAGACCCTCTTCTGGGACCTCTCATTTCCCTGCTGTGTGTATTCTCCCTTCTACAGTAGGCAATAAACCTAACTTCTTCAACCACAGGTGTGTCTCCAGGATGGCGTGAACTAAGGGAAGGTCAAGCTTTGGCTGAAAGGCATTGATACAGCATATTGTAAATATTCAAATGTGCTATCACATGTACTTCTCTAATCTCCCTTTTTTTTTTTTTTTTGTACCAGGAATTGAACTCTGGGGCACTCAACCACTCAGCCACATCTCCACCCCTATTTTGTGTTTTATTTAGAGACATGGTCTCACTGAGTTGCTTAGTGCCTGGCCTTTGCTGAGGCTGGCTTTGAACTCCTGATCCTCCTGCCTCAGTCTCCAGAGCCACTGGGATTACAGGCATGCACCACCATACCCCCTCAGTTTTCCTTTTTAACACTTGCATTATACTTCATTCAGTGATTGTAACATAGTTCCCTTGACCCTAATGATGGACTACTAGTTATCTTTCAGGTCCTCCATTTGTAAATGGTTACAGAATGTTCACCTCATACAGATATTTCTGGTTATTTGCTCTGATAAGATGAATAGAAATAGAATTCCCAAGACAAAAAGTGTAGGTATTTTTAAGGCCCTTGGTGTATATTGTCCATCTTTTCATTTTATGCAAGAGGAAAATGAGAAACAGAGGTGGAAAGTGACTTATCCAAAATTAAAAACTATCTAATAATGACTCAGGATACAGGTTTACTGACTCCAAGTACAGGCTCCTTTTATTTATTTATTTATTTATTTATTTATTTATTTATTTATTTATTTGGAGACTACAGAGATATATGCATATAAATCAATAAATAAAACTTCTCACGTTGTATCCATGTATGGATGATTTATAATCACTGAAAGTGTAGGTATACAACAAGGGGAAAGTGCATGAGCAGTGCTTGGTCATGCTGAGTGAGGGTCTCTGGAACCATCTGGCACTTGAGCCTCTCAAGGCCACTGTGGATATGTCTTTCCTAAGTGCTTCAGAGGCACATGTCTGAATCTATTAGGTATTAATCCTATAGCCTGTGGGCCCAGGAAACCCTGGGGCTGCCCTCCATCCTCTGGGAAAGACAGCAGCTCTTTTCTCTTTGATGAAGACAATCAGGCTCCATAAGGTACAGCCCTTAGGTCCCAGGGGATCATTAGCCTGTGGATAATGAGGGTTATTCCAGGCCAACCAAATAACATGAGAAAGCAGCATTTTTCTTATCCAATTCTGTTTTTTACTATTATTTTGGAAATTCAGTTCTTCTAAATTGTCTTCAAGGCCCTCCTGTATAAAAAAGCATGGAAACAAAATTTGAGCACACAAGTTGACATTATAGTCCTTAAAACCAATGTTCTCGTCTTAAGTCCTGAAGTTTATGTTAGCTCATTGATGAATGTATTCCCTCCTTCCTCTGAGATTTATGGATTATTTCCTGAAAACTGAGGATTCAGAGATAAGATAGAACACAGTCCTGACCTTCCCTGAGTTCATGCCATCCTGGAGGAGGCCACTTTACACGCACGGATGACTTGTGATGTCTAGTCTTAAATAAATGTCCATTCTGAGCCCCAGAAAAGCTGGGGCTGAAGCTAAGTGCTGCCAGGGAGGTCTTTGAGGAACTCACAGAGAAAGTGAGATATGAGCTTGATTTAAATCATTTGGCAGAGAGAAAATGGGATGAAGAGAGAGTCCTCTCAGACCTAAGGACAACTGAGCGGAAGCAAAAAAGGAACAGAAGTGAAAGAATATATTCTGCATCCTATGGTAATAAATTTTGCAGTCTAGAGCCTGGATTTTGTACTTTGCAACTGGTGGTCCTGGTTCAATATCAAGTCTACACCACTAATATGGATTTGTCCTTAGGCACATATTTTTATCTCTTTGGAATTTTGCTTCCTCATCAAAAAATATAAATGATAGGGTTTGGGATATAGCCCAGTTGGTAAAGTGCTTGCCTCAAATGCACAAGGCCCTGGGTTCAATCCCCATCACCATCAAAAAACAAAACAAAACGACAACAACAAAAAAAACTGTAAATGATAAATAAAGCTGTCATTAGGCAATTGTGAGAATTAAATGTGAAAACACATGTGAAAGTTTCCAACACTGGCCCTGGCATGAGCGAGGCACAAAATAAAGACTAGATGCTTATCAGTAAAAGTCAGTGCTTTTTCTTCATTCCACGGACCCAGGTCATCTTTAGCTTCACCGTTGTGGAAGATGGTTGCTTTGACCCAGAGAACCTCAGCCGTTTACCTGGTCTGGGGTAAGCTTAGGCTGAAAGGATTCCTTGTCCTCCTTATCAAAGGCTTTGCTCTGGAGGTAAAACCAAATCTCTTAAAAGTCCAACTCCTATCATACACCACAGGCCTTCATAGAGTAGGCACTTATGGAAGTCACGGTGAGAAAAAAGAGAACAATTTTTAGATTTTTAACATTTTTACCTGTTGCACTGTGTTTTGTCTTTAAATTTTTAACAACAAAAGTACATTTAGCTTCAGCATCACCTGCTGGTTCTGAATCTACCTTCCCAGTAGGTGACTCATCAGTTTCCCATCAAGGACGAGTGACTCACATCCAATGTATTGGAGAAAGTTGTGGCTACAACCTATTCCCAGCCAGGTTGGTGAGCCCATGCCAGTTCCAAATCCTAAACTCAGTCCAGTTGGAAAAACTGAATCAGGTACATCAAGGGTACCAAGGATCAGTAAAGGGCCTTAAATGATTTTCTTGGTTTAATCCAGGATCCACAGATACATGGGACAAGTGTTTCTGATTGAATCCATATTCTAAAGTGTCCTCAGGATGCTTCTGTATAAAAAGCATAAAAACATAATTTGAAAGCACAAATATGTATCAGAAGGACAAGTGGTATCAAGGGGACTTTGGAACTAGACCCATGGGGTATGAATATCAGCCCAGCCATGCACTAGCTATCCCTCCTGCAGCAAGTCACTCAACCTCTATTGATGTCAGTGTATGGATAGAAACGATTCGGTAAACCTTCTCATCTGGCAGATATGACAAGTAATTGAGATCATGCATTTAAAGCCTCTGGTTCCAGACACTTCACAGAAGAAGAGAAATGATCGGTCAACAAATATCTGAAAAAATGTCCAACATCTCTAGCAATTAGAGAAATGCAAAGTAAAACTACACTGAGATTTCATCTCACTCCAGTCAGCATGGCAATTATCAAGAATAAAAGTAACAAGAAATGTTGGTGAGGATGGAGGGGGAAAGTTACGCTCATACATTGCTAGTGGGACTGCAAATTGGTGCAACCACTATGGAAAGCAGTATGGAGATTCCTCAGAAAACTGGGAATGGAACTTGACCCAGTTATCCAACTCCTCCTTTATACCCAAAGGACTTAAAATCAGCATACTATAGTGACACAGCCACATCAATGTTTATAGCAGCTCAATTCACAATAGCTAAGCTATGGAACCAACCTAGGCACTCTTCAACAGATGAATGGATAAAGAAAATGTGGCATATATACACAATAGAATATTACTCAACCATAAAGAAGAATGAAATTATGGCATTTGCCAATAATTGGATGGAACTGGGGACTATCATGCTAAGTAAAATAAGTCAATCCCAAAACACCAAAGGCTGAATGTTCTCTCTGATATGTGGGTGCTGACTCACAATAAGGGGGAGGGAGGAAGGGAAGAACAAAAGTACTTTGGATTAGACAAAGGGGACTGAAGGGAAGGGAGGTAAAATGAAGGGAAGGGGAGGGTAATGGGAATAGGAAAGATAGAAGCATGAATAGACATTCCTTACCTATATTCATGTATGAATACAGAAACCGTGTAACTCCACATCATGTACAACCAGAAGAATGGGAAGTGATATTCCGTATATGTATGATATGTATAAATATCTACTCTTATGCATAACTAAGAAGAACAAAAAATTTAAAAAGAAAAAAAGAACACCTATGAATACTAAAAAAAATAAAATAAATTAAAATAAAGCCTCTGGTTTCTCTAGACATTAATTCAGTCTTCGTTTACCTTCCTGACCCACTACACTCCTCTTGGCAGCTGTGGCCTTAGATTAGGCGGTTCACTGGTGGACGCTGTTCTGTCCAGATGCACACATGTAATGTACACAGTGCACATGCACACACTGTGCTTTTCAGCTCAGGAGAAATATTTAGAAATGCTGATATCCAGTGACAAAAGGATGACAACAGCAGGGTAGCTCAGTGGTACAGTGTGTGCTTAACATGTGAGAGGCCCTGGGTTTACTTTCTAGTACCAAAAAGAAAGAAAAAGAAAAAAGAACTTTTTGTTTTGTTGTTGTTTGCTTGTTTAGAACAAAATGACAACAAATTTAGCTTAAAGATCTCAAATGTCTTTTATTTTCACTTCTGGAATCAGGCGGCACTTCATTCCATGAAACAGAATAAATGTTCTGGTGAGCCTAACCATAGAAGTTGGTTTGATGGACATAGAAAGGCTAAGAAAAGCAGTGATTGGTCTTTTGGGGTTACTTTCTGTTTTTAGTCAGTTGTTTTGCTGCTGTGAGTAAAGGACCAGACCAGAACAATTGCCGAAGAAGAAAAGTAAACTTGGCTGCTTCCCCTTTCAGAGGTCTCAGTCCATAACAGGCTGGCTCCATTCCTGTTCCAGGTGAGGCAGATATCATCATGGTGGAAGAGTGTGGCTGAGGAAGCAGTTCACAAGATCACAAAGCAGAGAGGGGACACCATTCTCCAGATACAAATATATACCCCATAGCCATGCCCCCAGTGAACCACTTCCTCCAGCCACCCCTGGCCTGCCTCCAGCTACCACTGTTAATCCCATCAGGGATTAATTAACTGATGGTTAGGTTAAGATTATAACCCAATCATTTCTCCTCCAAACCTTCTTGCATTGTCTCACATGTGAACTTTTGGAGGATACCTCACATTCAAACCATAACACCTTCCTGGTAAGACAGGAATAAGAAAACAGAACATCAGAAAAATGACTGAATGGCTAACAGCAGGTTGCTTCAGGTTGCTGTTTTGGTAAGAATTAAAGCAGAGGGGCTCTCACTAATGTGTCAACTGAAACTAGTCTGTTTGGAAAATTTGACTAATAAGTCTCTCCCCTGATTTCTCAGAAGGTTACACAACAATTTAGTTTCGGTTAGGTAGGTGATGAGAAACTTCAGCATGGATAAGCTCCACTTTCATTTTTACTATGGTCTGTTGGGACCCAGGACAGGAGCCTCACCCCAAACCACCCTCCTGTAATGTTTACTTACTCTGATCTCCATTCTCAGCCCTTACTTTCAGTCTCTTGTTCCCTTTCTCTGCCTCCTCCTCACCCCAACCAGGATTCCACCTTAGGGCTCCTTATTCATTCTTTCATGGTGGCGCTCCAGCCACCTTCCCATCTTATTCCTATTCCAGCACATCCAGCCTCCCTGACCTCTGAGCTGTAGGTGGACCAGGCACAAGTTGTTTAGTCTGTGATTCCTTCCATCCAGAATTGTGTGGAAGACAAAGACTGGGCTTCCAGGTCAACAGTTAAATAAACACTTAACCCCCTTCTCATGTTTCCAGTTGAGAATCAAGTGCCTACTGTGTGGCCACTGCGTGTCAAGCACCTTAGTAGGTACTGCAGATAAGAGGCTAAATCACCTCTGTCCTTGGTGAGCAAGAAAAGGCAACCCTGGGAATGCAGAGAAACAGGAATATTGAAACCCACGTGACAATGGACGTGCATCTGAGAAACAGAGGCCCCCGCAGGAGATGGCCAGGACTACTTCACTGGTAAGGAAGCAAGTAGAGCCGAGAGAGCTTAAGGAGGAGAGGGAGACCTGTGGAAAAAGGTGTGAAGGGTGGACAAAAGGGGAGATAACCTTCAGGGGGAAGGAGCGACAGACCTGGAATAGCCTGGAGGATTGGGAAATCTAACTACTTGGTTACAAAACGCAGGACGGGTGCAAACCAGACAGTCACAAGTAGGTGCTTGGCTGAGCTTCTCTGGGGCTGTGGGCAGGAGGAGCGCCACGGAAGCTGTCCATCACCAGGAAGGCTGTGCATCATGGGAAGGAAAGTCATTGCCATCTATCTGCCTTTTGGAAGCTCGCCGCGGGTGGGGTGGGCAGATCCCGATCCAACCAAGAGGGAGGCAGGGGAATCCGGAGGCACCAGGCAGCAAGCTCACAGATAGGAAAGGAGGGCTGAGGGTCCATGTGGTGTTGGGTGTTTAGCCCTGTGCAGGAGCCCCCAACCTACCACTGCCACCGTCACCAACACATACCCTGAGTAGAGCATCTGGCAGGGGGAGAATTGGCAAACGTATCCAGGATTACCTTGGTCACAGGCGCAGGGTCTGGCGCCAACCTTCCTCCAAGCTACCCTTATCTGGCCCACAATCTGGCAGAGAAAGAGGGGAGAGCTGAGGAAGGGACACACTCCTTCCTGGAGTGACTCCTTGGACAGCTGAATTTCCCACAGCTTCTTCGGTTCTGAACCTGATAAAACAGGGCATGGTTTGGGAGGGATTCTCCGTGGAGGAGAAAATGCTGGTGAATAGGGAACAGACAGCTCCCAGGGGCCCCGACAGGAGCAAAGGTCCCCACCCCATCTCTCCACGCAGGTCCCAACTCCATACACCTGTGTTGGACATGGGCACTTCGTTTTCCTAAGACATTTGCCTGGGAAAGTTCCTCCTTCCAGAATCTTTTCTTCCACTCAGTTTTACTCATCTGAAAGTAGTAACAACTGAATCATAAACAGCTGATTTAGGCTGTTTGGGAGGGGCTTCCATCCTTTTTGAATAGCAACTCTGTGGTTAGTATACAGGTCAACTTGGCAAGATTATGGTGCACCGCTGTTTGGGGAGGGTATTTTTTTTTTTTTTAGATGTGCTTAACGTTTAAATCTGTAAACTGAATAAAGCATAATGTGGATGGGCTTCATCCAACCAATTGAAGTCCGTAAGAAGAAAGACTGAGGTTTCCTGAAAATGAAATTTGGCCTCAAGATTACATCTTAGTATGGCTATGTTGAATCACAATAGGTAAGGGTAGGGTGGGGGGTTGGGGAGTGAAGGTTCATCCGATTGGACAGGGGGGAGTAGAGGGAAGGAAGGAGGGATGGAAATGAGAAAGACAGTAGAATGGATTGGACATAACTTTCCTAAGTTCGTATCTGAATACACAACCAGTGTAACTCCACAGGAATGGAAAGATATACTCCGTGTAATGTATGAAATGTCAAAATACATTCGACTGTCATGTATAATTAAAAAAAATTAAAATTAAATTTTTAAAAATAAAATGCAAAAGCAAAAAAAAAAAAAAATACAACTTAGAAACTGTGCCTGAGTGTCAGATCTACCTGGTTTATCATGAAGATTTCAGACTTGCCAGACACCACAATTTCTTGAGCCGACTCCTTAAAAAAAACAAAAAAACCTGTGTGTGTGTGTGAGGGGGAGTAGGGGCAGAGAGAGAAAGAGAGAGAGAGAGAGAGAGAGAGAGAGAGAGAGAGAGAGAGAGAGAATATGTATGTGTAATTGCTGTTTCTCTGAAGTACCCTAATGTACTGACACACTTAGAGTTCTTCATTCCCGCAATTCGTGTTTGGATTGTTTTATGTTGAACAGTTAACATGGCTAAAATCAATAATGGTAGACTATCTCATCCCAGAAAGACCTCAGGGGATTAACTGATGGATGTTTTTGGATCCTATTCTCAAAAGAGAGGGTTGGTAGAACCCTGAAGCGCATCAGCTCAGGGCAGGAAGGACTGCTGAGTTAGGGGAGTGGAAGGAATAATTCACCCTTACACAAGCTGAGATTGGTTTTCATTTTAGGAGAAAATCTCAGGTTCTGAGCTTGGAATTTCCATTCCTCAGGACAAGCCTTGCCATAGGATTATCTCAAGGAAACAATAAAAACACTAGGCATTTTTCCAATGTCCATTTTCTTTTGTTCCCCAGATCAGGGTGAAAGTTGCTATCTCAAAGGACACATAAATATTTATGAGATAAATTGACTGATGATGCCTAATTTGTTACCTCTCAAATGGATAGAGATGGAGTGTCTCCTTCTCCTCCCTAATGGCTCTTTTCCAAATGCCTGCATCACAGCAGAGCCCCATAATTTAACAAGTAGTGCTGGAGTGAGGATTTCCACTCATTGGTCATGATTTTCAGATGCTAATGTCATTGCTGAACATAGCACACACTAGCCAGTTAGACTGTGTGGAGGGGACATTGAGAGAAGTATGGAGATGGTGACGGGGATTCCTCACTCCCCACGTATTTTCCCATTCAGTGCCTCTTTTGGGTAGAGAACCATCATTTTGAACCTCATTAAACAGAAAGAGACAGGTACAAAGAATCAAATGACTTGCTCGAGTTGTCTGTGGTAGTAAGCAGCTATTCTATATTTGGAATCTCAGCTCTGACTGCATCTGCACCCATTGCCATTTCTAGAACTCTGTGATACAAGGGTCTCCACTATAAACCTTCATTTCTTTTTAAAATTATTACTAAGACACTGGCCATTAAAATACATCTTTCTTACATAAAAATATTTTAGATATTAAAATAGTAATAAAAATCACACACACACACACACACACACACAAGCAGGAAATTAAGGTCTTTTCAAAAGGCATTTATTGCATAGATTTTTGCCAAACAAATACTGTGTTCAGCAGTATTTAGGTATGATGCTGAATAAGACACAGCCCCTGTCCTTTATCAGCTTAATTTCATAGGGGAGCTGAGGTCATGGGATGTGTTGAAAAAAAAGTTAGAAGCATGGATATTATATCAGCATGATCTTAAGGGCTGGTTGAGCTGATCCCTCTGGAGTCAGTAAAAGGCTCCAAGATGTTGGCAACCTGCTGAGTTAGCCAGTAGTTTAGTAAGAATCTGGTGCAAAGCTCTCAAGGTCTCCTCACCATAGTGCTTTCGTGTAAGTCAGAGTGCATTAAACACACTGTTCCCAATCTGTGTACCAAGGAGTTGTAGGGTGCCACAGGGTATTTTAAGTTTCTTAGAATGCAGCAGGGATTTCTGAGGGAATCTGTTACACTTCATGTGAACTACTTGCTCCAGTAGTTCCCTATTTTAACATGCTCAAAATTCCTTTTGACAGTATCATTTCCTTTATAAGCTGAGTCTTCAGCTGTTGCTTTGCTAAAGAGTGAATAAGGCAAAACATCAGTAAAAAACAGAAAGTGAGAGTGGGGGGGATACAATCCAATTCCAAAATTCAAGGAGTTGGACAGGGCCAAGGAGTGCCTATATTCCATTAGTAATTGTGGCAATTTAAGAGGAAAATATGAGTATTGTTTTCTTTCCTTACAGAATTGTGTTTTTTTTTTCAAATAACTACTAGCTACTAAGTTGTTAGAACCTACATACTTAAGTCATTTAGACTTAATATCTTAAAAAACGGTAAGAATTTCTTTGGGCCTGGTGTTCTGGGAAAACCAGAAACAATGAAAAATATTAGGAACCTCTGCAAATGGAAATCTTGCTACTCAAAGTACGGGACCCCAACTAGCACCTTTGGGGTCATTAGAAATACAAAACCCCTGTCTCACCCAAATCAAATTTCATTTTCATAAGAGCCCCAGGAGATCTGTGATTCATACATGCTAAATTAGTGTTTGCAAAGTGCTTCACAGAAGTATCCAAAGGACAATATAAGCAAATGCCCCAGGCCTGTTACTGCACATAGAATATAAGCTGGAGTCAGATTTCAGATCTTGACCTTGACATTTACTAGCTGTGGATTTTAGGTATTACTGTGAATCCTCAACCTCAGTTTTATTAACCATCAAGTGAGAATGATGGCTGCTCCTCTCTTTGGGGGATGGTAACAAAAGTTAAGTGAGATGATACTTCTAAATTAGAATGCCCATCCCAGATAGCTGGATACAGTGGCGCATGCCTGTAATCCCAGCAGCTCAGGGGACTGAGACAGGAGGATCTTGAGTTCACAGCTGGCCTCAGCAACTTAGTGAGGCAGTAAGCAACTTAGTGAGATCCTGACTCTAAATAAAATATAAAATAGGGCTGGGAGTGTGGATCAGTGGTTGAGTGCCCCTTGAGTTCAATTCCTGGTACAAAAAAAAAAAAAAGGTGCCCATCCCACAGTAGATGTTCAATATAGAACAGTTTCTTTTTCCTTCGTAGATCCAAGGCTTTAGGGCCAGTTATTTGTCTTCTTTTTCTGAACCTTTGATAGGTCACAACTGCAGAAGGAATCAAATTTTATATACAATCACTGGGGAGATGAATGCCTCCTACAATGGCCAGGCAAATATAAATAGTTAGTCTCTGGCCAGGTCTTGTGCCAAAATGTGCTGCCTGGAAATATGTGTAAATTTGCCTTTGGCATTTCTCTGACCCTTCATCAAGGACAAACACTGAAGGTCCAGGAACAGAAAAGAACTATCTGGATTTTTGTTGTTGTTGTTTGCTTTTAAAAAATTATTTTTTGAGAGCAGCATGAATGACCCTGCCTGATAGACAAGAACACATTCTCCCCTAAATCTGTGAGTTACCCAAGCTGAGAGACCCTGCCATACTACTTATTGGACACCCCCTTCACAGCTCTGCAGGTGCCTGGAATGGAAGGGCCAGTATGTGTTTGCTGAGCCCCACAGAATGTACCAAGCCAGCCCCCATTCTCCTCTATCCTGGGGACCTTTGTCCCAGTGTGGCTTTTCTTCCTACACACCACTGCCACCTGCTGGATAAATTGTCACATTGCAGTTGCCAGTTGATGGCTGGTAATGTTTGTCAAACACGGATTTGGAATCTCATGTTCAGGATTCTTTAAAAACAAGGTTGAAGTTCATTTTTTCTTTCTTAGAGATAAAATGTAATTGAATTACGTTTATTAGTATGCAAAAAAAGAAAGCTTTGGCAGGGAGCATTTAAGAGAGAAATCCAGGGTGACATTCCAAACTCTTGTGTAAAACAAGCACTGTGAAAAAAATGGAACATGGCAAAGCGTGACAGCAGTATGACACAGAGGTCGAGGCCAGAGCAAGCTGGGCTACAGGCACTTTAAAAGTGGTCACTTAATGCAGTTGATGTTCAGATTACACACTGAAGTTGTTCTTTATCACAGCTCTTTTAATTCTAATCATAGCTGCAGGGGAAAAAAAATAAATGAATACCCCACCATTAATCTAGTTTAGTCTCTTTGTCTTCATTATTCAAAAAAACTGATTCTTTTGAAAACTAGAATCAAGATTTGGCTAGCAAGGAAGAAGCAAGGGCTTGGACTCAAGCAGACCTAGGTTCAAACTGAATTGTTCCTTCTTTGCAGAACATGAGAGTTCTCTCCTGGTCTCAGCTCTCCTTCAACCCCTGCCTCATATACCATGTATCTGTACTTCATCCCATACCCCTATGAACACCCCACCTGCCTGTTTGCACTCTCAGCCTCTAAACCCAGTAACAATTTTCTGTGTGTGCTGTGCTATAACTTATAAGATCTTTCAAGATTCTGAAATTCCTCCTCACTAAGACATCAATGGCTGATGTTGACAGTAACTTTTAAACACACACACAGAGATCCCTTTCTAATGGATTTTAATCATGATCACATCCTTGAATGAACACAATTTAAGTTTCACTCAGACATTCATTGGCCAATCCAGAACAGAGTTATGAAGAGAGTGAGGGCAAGAGAGTCCTACGAGAGCCCCTAGAGATGGATGGCATGGGTGATAAAGAGCGCCCTTATTTTAAGAAGTCTCCTGAAAGCACTTGTAGTTTCAATGGGAATATCAATCATCATATATGTGCCAGGCACTTTGTTGTAGTTTTATGTGCCTTTTAGAATGTAATCATCCCAACTGCTATTATGTATGTTTGATCTATAAGAAGGTAGTTGCCTGAAGGTTTCAATCATCCGTCCAGTATCACACATCTGGGGCAGCTGTAAGTCATCAGAGCTGTGGTGCAAGCCTAGTAATGGTCATGTGCTTAGGAGCCAGGGCTCTAGTAGCAGTCCTCCTGGAAGGCAGCTAAAAATCACACTGTCAATGCAGGGGTGGCTTCTGATCCCTTTTTGACCACCTGTCCCAGCTGCCTCTTCCCACTGAGCACTATTGCTGGTCCTCTTGGATTGTATCTTGACCAGCAACAACTGCAATTCTCTGTGCAGACTGATATCCTAACCAGCTCAGCCCTCCCATGGCCCAGAGCTGCCCCTCACTGCTGGTTTGCTACCTGCCCCAACCCCAGCGTTGTCTCACCAGCTGACCCAAACCAAGCTGGGGAAACAGGAAATACACAGGCAACAAATCCACAACAGCTGGCATTTGAACAGCTGAAACTCATGGAGCATGAGTGGGAGGGTGAAGGAGCAAAGATGGGCAGCAGGCAGGCACAGGTCACTGAGGGCATCTGAGCTACCTCAGACACTCAGATCCAGTTCCAAAAGCAGTGGGAAGTGACTTGGTCATATTTGGAATTAAAATATTATACTGGTAGTTTTAGTAGCTGTGACTTTGCATTCTGCAGTCCATGAAAAATGTTTTGGGGTGTCCACCTCAGTTGTCATGGAATGAACAATAGTAAATTTGCCTGTAGGAAAAAGAACAGTTACCTAGAAACCATGGAATTTTAGAAACAGAAGCAAACATTAGCGATTACTGAAATTACTGATTCTCTATATTACTATTAAAAATGTCCCAGCCCGTGTGGTGGTGCACACCTATAATCCCAGAGACTCTGGAGGCTGAGGCAGGAGGATGGTGAGTTTTAAGACAGCCTCAGCAACTTAGTGAGGCCCTAAGTAACTTAGTGCAGCCCCGCCTCTAAATAAAATATAAAAAGAGCTGGGGATGTGGCTCAGCACCCCTGGGTTCAATCCCCCATAGGTGCTGCCCTCCCCCAACAAAAGTCCCAACATATGTGAAAACAGACTTATGGAAAGAAAACATGCTTTGAGAAAAAGAAATGAGAAAAAAACTACTCCTTTGAATTCAACAATATTAGAGGTCTACTTTATTGTTTACAACCACATCCACAAAGTTTTGGAAGGAAAATCCATATCTATATCTCCATCTATCTATATATAGACCTATGCACATACATATGAGTGATATGCCTTCATTTTGTAGAATCTTGATATATGAACAAAACCTTTTCTAGTTAATGATGGGAATAAAATAAAGTATTATAAAGACATAAAAATAACTCTAGGTATTTTAGAAACAAATAGATTTAGCAATCTGAATACCAGCAGGCATACCTCTCTCCTCACCTCAAAATGCAAACCCTAAAACAAAAACAGTGATGACACACGGAAGTCAGTTTAACATCTACCCAAGAAAAGGTCAAAGCAAAGTCATATCCTCTGCATAATATGAATTTACATAGTTTGCAGACATTTGGAATAAAACAGGGCTCATCAGGGTGATCTACTGCAATACACAGCCCCAACCTCAGTGGATTCCTACCTGAAGGAATTGCTCCTTCTTTTCACAACACGAGAAACTGAATTGTTTCAAGCCACAGCCCAGCATGGGCTTGCAGGAAAGTTGGTGGGGAGATATTTCCCCGGACTCACTCATACAGGGACCTGCCATCTCCTGGCTGCATCAACCTCTGCAGCTTCAGAGCCTCACGGTAACCCCTTGCATTCAGTGGCTGATGAGGTTAAAAAAAAATTATTGCAAATAGTATAGGAAGTGTGAGGGCCTGAGCTGAAGGACACGTCATAGGTCATCTTTCCACACATTCCTTTGGTCAGGACTCAGTCCTGTGGCTGGCCTAATTGCAGGTGATTCTGAGAAAGGATAGCTAAGTGAGAGGCCAGCAGGAAAGGGAACTGGTTTGGTGAACACTCAATCCATGTCAGCCACTCTACTCACACACCAATGTTAAAAAGGAAAAGAAAAAGAAAAAAAAAGAAAGAAAGAAAGTAAAATCCTAGAATTTGTATCCTTATCTAAGAAGGACGAAGTGGGCATCAGAAATGATATCTCCAATAGCAGTCTTCAAATGGGATTTGCCCACCCATGTTTATTGTGAACTTTCTGAGGGGCACATGGACATAGGAAAATTAAGACAATTCAGTTTTGTGATTGTTTTAGGCAGCATTTTTTGCTGCTATGAATAAAAGGACCCAACCAGAACAATTGTGGAGGAGAAAAAGTTAATTTGAGGGCTCACAGTTTCAGAGGTCTCAATCCATAGACAGCAGGCTCCATTTCTTGGGGATCAAGGTGAGGCGGAACAGCATGGTGGGGGAATGTGACAGAGGGAAGCAGCTCACATGGTGATCAAGAAGCAGAGAAAGAGACTCCACTTGTCAGCCACGCCCCCAGTGCCCCCACCTCCTCCAGCCACACCCCACCTGCCCCTAGTTATCACTGTTAATCTCATCAGGTGATTGATTCACAGATTAGGTTAAGGCTCTTATAACCCAATCATTTCTTCCCTGAACCAACTTGTATTGTCTCACGTGTGAGCTTTTGGGAGATACCTCACATCCAAACACTAACAGTGATTTTTCACTTTGTTCTTGTTTCTTCTAAGAACTGGTCTATGTGTTCAAATAGGTTATCATTCCTCATCCCACTTTTTTTCCCACTCTATGAAAGGAAATCATGTCACAAAATACCAGCTGTGGAAGCCTCGTGTGACGATTCATCAAAGCCCAGAAGGCCTCCTGAGGCCTTGAGCTTTTTGTTATGAAAAGTTAGGATGTAACATCGGGCCCCCTCTGTATGGCTCTGTTGGAACTCCCTGGGATAACAATGGGCTCTTTGCTGGTATTTGGAGGATGTAGTCAATGAAGCCACCATCTACCCCACTCTTTAATGTGGCAAAGAAAAAATAATATTGACAAAGTGCACCAATAATATTTCTTTTTCCCAAGTGGTGAATGACTTTTACATATGGCTTTTGGATAGATAGATATACACACATGTGCCCACTAAACCCACATTGTGTGTGTGTGTGTGTGTGTGTGTGTGTGTGTATAATCATTTGACAAATCTGGGTAAAAGCTTTCAGTATTTTTTTAATTGAGATGAGTGTCTCAAAAGCCTGCATTATAAATACCTCTCCTACTCAAGTAGCTTTCCGTTCTTCACTTACAACAAAATTGAAATAAGATCAATATAAGCTGTCAGAATGCTATTACCATGTGCTTATATTTGGCACATTACCCAAAAATATTAGTTTAAAGATTTAAGGAACATTACTATAATAAAACTCCATCCATTTCTACATCTTTATTTATGTGAAGCAGTTTTCTCAATGCTAGAAAATGAAACACCATTCTAGCAATAAATAATATCTGGCAATAGAAGCATGAATTAATCCAGAAAAACAGCCTCATTCCCTCATTAAGAAAAGCATTGCCAAAGAAACTGTACATTTTCTTTCATAATTTTCTTATCAAAATTTATAGTGTAATTTTGTTATTTTGATCTATTTCGTTCCATTCATAATTTTTTTATGATTTTTACGGTTAAAGAAAATCTTCACTAGATTCTGTGATATAATATATGTTAGTCTCACATTTTGTAGTGCAATGCCTTTGCATCTTTTTTGTTTATCTTTCCCTTTTCTGTCTTTCCTGGGTATTATTTCTTAGAAATGTAGAATGTTTACCTGAGGTGTTGGTGACTATGTTGACTGATTTTTATCTTAATTGTATCTCTCTCTCTAAATTTTCATAATAAATACCCTAAATAATCAATTTTCAGCCTTTTTCCATAATTTCACTTCATATAGTTTAATCTTTAGGTTTTAGGCTTTTCTGTTCCAAAATCATACTTGTCCATATTAATTATTTTCTCACTCCTTTATAATAAAATCTTTCAATATTTTATATTAGTTCCCTTTTATCTTAATTTTATTCTAGTATGTTTTAAATTTTGTCCTATCTTAACCTTGGCTTTTAGTCTCAAGTGTCTATTCCATCATTCTTTCCCACATTGAGTGTCACACCAACCTGCCTTTCTCCTGCCTATAAACAGAGTGGGTTGTCCACCCTCTGCACAGTCCCAGGACTCTGGCTCATCACCAGGGCCAGGAGAGGTGCACTCAGCTAGAAATTTGGTGTGACTGGAGTGAAAGACATCAGGGCAGAAAAGGGCCACAGAAGACACTGAAGAGGAGGCAGTCAGCTCTTCCCATGGGACCTAGAGTGAACAGCCTTCTGTTCCCACAGCCCAGGGACAGCCCTCTTCAGGCTGTTTACTGTGCAGTAAACAGTTTCTTGTTCCTAAAGCTCCCGGTGTACTGGATGAGTGCTCCTCAAGATCAGGGACTGTGCCTCTGTCACTGTGGCTGTCCCAGCACCCTCAGCGGGGAAGGAATCCAGACACTACTGTGGAAGGAAAGAATAAACAGATGGTACCCAAGGCCAGGAATGAGGGGCATGCAGAAGGAAAATGAAAATGGCATGGCACATGTGTTAGCCAGGTTTTTGTTGCTGTGACCAAAATATCTGACAAAAACAATGCGGAGAAAGAAAAGCTGATTTGGGCTCATGGTTCCAGAAGTTTCAGTCCATGGTCAGCCAACTCCATTGCTCGAGACTGAGGTGAGTTAGAATATCATGGTGGAACGCAGTGGCATAGGAAAGCTGCTCAGGTCACAGCAGCCATGAAGCAGGGAGTGGGAAAGGTATACCCTTCTAGGGCACACCCCACTGACCTCCTTGCTCCAACTAAGTCCCACCTCCCTGTAGTCCAATCAGTCATCAATGGATTAATCCACCTATGAAGTCAGAGTCCTCATGATCCAATTTCTTCTCAAATGACCCACCTCTGAACACATGAGATTTTGGGAAACAATTCCAGATCCACACTGTAATAGCATGTGTATATGTGTATGTTTGTGGACAGTGAGAGCACATGTCCTTTAATTTTACTAAGGAAACAGAAGGAGCCAAACAGCATTTCACAGAAGAAGACATACAAATGGTCAACAAATATATGAAAAAAATGTCCAACATCTCTAGCAATTAGAAACATGCAAATTTAAACTACACTGAGATTCCATCACACTCCAGTCAGAATGGCAATTATCAAGAATACAAGCAACAATAAGTGTTGGTGAGGATGTGGGGAAAAGGTATACTCATGCATTGCTGGTGGGACAGCAAATTGGTGCAACCACTATGGAAAGCAGTATGGAGATTCCTCAGAAAACTTGGAATGGAACCACCATTTGATTTAGTTATCCCACTAATAGGTACATATCCAAAGCACTTAAAACCAGCATACTACAATAATGCAGCCATATCAATGTTTATAGCAGCTCAATTCATAATAGCTGAGCTATGGAACCAAACTAGGTGCCCCAAAACAAAAGAACCCATAAGGGAAATGTGTATACATACAAGTGGAATGCTACTCAGCCATAAAAAGAATGACTTTATGGCATTTGCCAGCAAATGGATGGATCTGGAGACTATCAGGCTAAGTAAAATAAGCCAATCTCAAAAAAACCAAAGGTCAAATGTTCTCTCTGATATGTGGATGCTAACACGCAACAAGGGAGAAGAGGGGAAGTTCAGAGGATTAGACAAAGGGGAATGAAGGGAAGGGAGAGGGAATAGGAATAAGAAAGACAGTGGAATGAATCTGACCCAACTTTCCAAAGTTCATATATGAATACACCACAGTGAATCTCCACATGGTGTACAACCACAAGACTGGGTTCATAATTAGAATAAGATACACTCCATGTTGTATAAATATGTCAAAATATACTTTATTGTCATGTATAGCTAAAAAGAACAAATAAAAATATTTAAAAAATATTTTCAGATTAGAAAAGAAAAAGAACAAACACAGAAGGTCCTGGTTTCTGCTGGTCCCATCAGTTTTTCGCATCAACCAAGAAGCTAACTTCTTCCTAAGGTCATTGCTGATGGCTGCAGTCTGTTTCTTTTAATAACTATGGGCTCCCTATGAACCAGGCCTCAGCATTACATTCTAACTGAATTCAAGCAGCACTTCTCAATCTGCCTTCACTGAAACACAAGATGGGGTGTAAGGTTCCCCGGGAGAGAAGAGCTTTGCTTTCCACATTCTGAAGCATTAATTGCCCAGAAGTCCTCTAGAGCACAAAAGTAATGCTAAATACAGTTGGGGTAAGGCCAGGTGGACCATGAACATTTGGAAATGTTCTAGTTTTAACTTGAACCTTCTTCTGAGCTGTTGACTAGCAAACCAAACTGCTAACTGTGTCTTATAAAAATTATAAGTGAAAGACAGAACAGATTTCCCTCCTATTCTAACCCACTCCTCTTCACCTTCCTCCCATGTAACCAGGAGCCAGTGCTTTCCCTTAGCCCCACCCCCGGGGAAGTCAGCCCTGACCCTCCTCCCTAAACCCCATCCCAGTTCCTCCACATCTGCCAAACTCTGTACGTCCAATGCCACTTCCCTGTCTGGCTTCAGTTCCTCCCTAGCTCTATGGTTTCCTAGCTGGCTTCTTAGCTTTATCTCTTTGTCCCTTTTTTTCCCCTCCACATGATCTTTGTAAAATGTGAAGTGTATGCAGCTGGAATCCTGCTAATTTTTGTGAAAATAAAATTCCATTGCATTTAATACCAAATCCCCAACCCCCCCCCCCCAATACACCCCCTACAGTCACTGCAGGATTTAGCCCTAACCTATCCTGAGGGCTCATCTCCAGCCAGCTCCCAATCTCTCACTACCCTCCCATGATGGAGTCCTTTTCCAGTTCATTACACAAGCTCTTCCTCTGCTTAGAATTGCTTCTCTGTCCTTCAGATGCCTGAGGCTGATCTTGCAGAAGTTAAGATGAAGAGGCTCAACAGAAATGGAAGAAATGACAGCTTGGGCTTCCACATCAGTGCAACCATGGTGTCAACAACCAAAGTTCTAAAATCACATCAGCATTGAACAGTCAGTCCACTGAAGGACACAGCACACCCCCTACACACACACACACACACACACACACACACACACACACACAGTTCTGCAAAAAAGTAAACTGGATGATCTTATTGGTAGTTCAGGGAAGCAAGGTACTACTCACTCAGGAATTAGCGTCCAAGGTAACAATCGAAATAGTTAACAGCAATATAATGCGAAGTACAGTTGGGGTGAGGGCAGGTGGACCATGAACAACTTAAACAAAGAAGAGTATTTTCCTTCATACATAATAGGCCACCAGACATCAGCCTAGGGCTGGTGTGGCGTTTCAGTAATAATCAGGAACCTTTCTTCTTGCTCTACTACACGCAGCAGGTTAGATGTCAATCCCAGGCTCCTCATTGCTCCCTGGGCTGCTACTCCTCCAGGCTCAGGTGGGTTCCCCAGGCAGGAAAAGGATACCTGGAAGAGGCAGCTTTACTCTCATTAGCAAGAACTGTCCTGTGGCTTCTCCTAGAGGGAAGACAACTGGGAAGTTGAATGTTTAGCTTTGTCAGCTTCTCAGCAAGAGACAGGCAAGGGGCAAGACCTTAGAAATGGAGGTGGAGTCAGTAAGTCAGCATATTAGTGATAATAAATATAACTGAGTGGTGCTTTGGCCATTTTTTATTCCCATATATAAAATTCCATGGATATTTTCTTTAATTTTTTTAAAAATTTCTTGTGGTTGTAGATGGACAGAATGCCTTTATTTTATTTGTTTATGTTATGTGGTGCTAAGTATCAAACTTGGTACCTCACATGTGCTAGGCAAGTGCTCTACCACTGAGCTTAAGCCCCAGGCTGATAATGTCTTTTATTTAGAGTTCTGTCTTTATTATATTTACTATGATATCTATAGTTTGTCTCCCCACTGTATTTTCTTCATTCGTTAAGATTTCTTCATTTATATTTTTAACAGTCGGACTATTCAAGACCCAGGTCCTGTGTTTGATAGAGGAACAAGCCTATACAGAAAAGGATGGTCCCCACAGCCTGCCTGCCCATCTGAAATCTAAGGTTCAGTGAGCTCTAAACCACCCTGGTGAAAGACACCTGGAACTCCTGTTGCCGCAGGACGGTAGGGGGCAGTGCAGGCCAAGAAGTGACAGATCCAGTCGCGTTAGGGCTGCAACTGCATCCTGTCAAATTAAAAAAGCAAGCATGACTTTTTAAGTTTGTGTCTGACCCAAGTCCTTGAGCCACCAAATCATTGTGGCTTCAACCTCATTCCCAGAAATGAGCGAGACGTGGTGCCCTTTGAGGGCCGCCCATTGTGTTTACTTGTTAACCGGCAAATTCACCTCAGGGGGAGGCTGTTGACTGCAAACACAACTGTGTTGTCTCACACAACATCACCAAGGCATAGTCAGCCTACATCAGGAAATAATGTGGCCGAGGTTCTGGATTGCTAGGGAGGCTCCACAGGAAAGTTGTTGGGGGTGCAGAATGTTCTAGACAGACTATGGGCTTTTAAGGGTGAGTTCGGAGGGCTGGAGCTCTATTCTTTTCTGTTCTAGGAATTTTGAGTCTTGAAAATATAAAGCAGAGATACATGAGGAAACATTAGCATTTTGTGAAGAAAAAGATGACATGTCAATCCTTAACATATGTTCATTTTTTAATTAAGATTTAGACATAGAAAAAGATGTTCTATCAGCAAACCTAGCATTAAGAGAAAGGCAACACTTGTTTCTCTTCTCATCCAGGGATATTAACTGGTTTTAAGACAATGAAAACGCCAGTGGATTAGAATCGGTGGCTTGAAGCTCTGTGCTGGGAAGACTTCTGAGGCTCTCTCTGGGCTTGGTGAGAGCAGTGAGCGATGGCAGGCCCTCAGTCAGCAGTGAGGACAGGTAATGTGTTTTCTGCTTACTTGCACATTTCCTGTCCCTGTCTTACTCCCATTTGGTACCATCCCCACCCATGATATTTTTGAGGATGTGTTTTATATAAAACATGATATTGATCACTAGAGAGGAAACAAATAGGAAAAGGGGATGGGATGATCTCTGCTCTCAGGAAATGGTCTTACAGTAGAGGATTAAGATCTATGTACTTGGAGGTGGAATGACTTGAGTGTCCTAAGGAGTAAAATGGACCAAAGTATCACTTTTACCCGAAGAAATTGGAGCCCTGAGAAGGTGAAATCGGGCCTTGAAGCCTAACTAAGACTCGCACAGGCAGAAAGCCCATAGAAGGAACTTTTTAAAAATGGAGTCATGTAAACAAAAATGAGGAGACCTGGTTCAGTTAAGACCTGGCTCAACCTTTCACTCAGGCAGAGAGTGAAAACCTTGCTCAAAGTGGTAGGTGTCACTTCATGAGGAATGTTGTCTTCCAGAAAAGGAACAATTAATATGTTCCTTACATATTTATTCACTAAGCAGAATTCCCCACACCTATATGGCTTATAATGTTTGAATTCAAGTGTTTGGGCATTCATTTGATCTCTGTGCTGAGTGTGGTGGGGGAAGATGGGGCAGAAAAGAATCTGTGCAAGGCATCAGCATTACTCAGACCTCTCAACTCCTCAGTGTTTGTGGACAAGTGCTGGGTCTCAATCTGTGAGAAGCCCACTGAGTGAGATGGCAGTGGGCAAATTTCTCCAATAAGAAGAACACACATGCTGGCAAACTTGTTATTCATGTTGCTCTTGATAAAGCCTCCACCACTGGTCATCGAAAGTGGGTTTTTGGATGGGAATAGAGGAGCATACCTGTAATCCCAGCAGCTGGGGAGACTGAGGAAGGAGGATCGTGAATTCAAAGCCAGCCTCAGCAACTTAGCAAGGCCCTAAGCAACTTAGTGAGAATCTGTCTCTAAATAAAATGTTTTTTAAAAAAGGGTTGGGGATGTGGCTTATTGGTTAAGTGCCTCTGGGTTCATTCTCTGGTATAAAAAAAAAAAGAAAGAAAGAAAGAAGGAAAGAAAGAGTGTTTTCTGCTTCCAGGAGGAGCCTGACATGGAAGGAAATATCATCTCTTGCAAAAGAAGTCCCTAAGGAAGGAATTTAGAACCGTTAGCAGAATCCCAGAGAAAAATCTGTGACAAATGACAAATGTAAATTCTGATTTGAAGAAACAGACAAGATCAATGACCTTGAGAAATCATAAGTAGGAAAATGGTGGTAGCAATAACAGAAACCTAAACACCAGGAAGAGGACAGTATGGGAACTGTGAAGGAATCTGAGAATGAGACTTACAGAATAAAAATCTAAATGCATAAGACCCAGGGCCTTAGAGCTAGGCTTGCTCTGAGTGTGAACACACTCAGAGGAAGAAGTTTAACCATCAGATGGGAATACAGATGTAGGATTGAGAGTGATGGGGACATATAGAGTTTTACACATTTAGCAGTCAAGCTGATGGAGTTGGTGAGTAAAATCCTGAGAAAAGATACAGTTTGTGAGAAGAAATTTGCAAAAGAGAAATAAGCTGATGGTATGATCTTGGGGAAAGTCCTATGAGTAAGAGAAATGGTGGACACCAATAAAGCAGAGAAGAAAAAATAAGAGATAAATCAGGAGAGGGCAGTGCTCACAGGCAAATGGGGTGGCTTTCTAAATGAGATGATGTGGCCAACCTTGTTTAAAGCTTTGGAAGGCTCGATGGGAATGGGCCTGTGAAAACATGATGTTTTAGCAATTTGGGTATCTATCTACTAAATGGTTATATTGATTTTATTGCTGATTTTCTATAAAAATAAAAAATAAGCATATTGCTCAGTAGAAAAGGGAAATGTTTCAGAGGTGGAAAGTGGTTTTAAGGAGGAGAAGAAACATGGTTTCCTCTGAGAAGTCAGGGAAGAGATGGTACGGAGTCAGATGTCCACAGAGCTGGGACACAGAGTAAGTACGTAGTGCTTGTCCCCACATGGACTGGGTTTCTTCAGGCCTGGTGGAGGAAATAGGAGAAAGGATTTAAGGGGTTGAGGAAAGAGCCATCTATTTGGATTCTTGATGAGAGGTGAGGACAATTCATTCAATGAGCAATGGTCTGTGGAAGACTGAGGAACAGTTGTGAGTGTTGTGGTACTCAGTTGTAGCGGCTTCTCCTAGCAAGACCATCCTCCCTTAGTATCCATAGGGGATTGCTTCCATGACCCCCCAAAGACACCAAAATCCATGAATGCTCAAGTCTCTTATATAAAATGCATCGTATTTGCATATAATTTATATATACCCTTCCATATATTTTAAATCATTTCTAGATTCCTTTAAATGCCTAATACAATATGAATTCTATGTAAATAGGTGTTGTATTGCTTAGGGAATAATAAAGGAAATAAAAGTCTGCTTGTTCAATACAGATGCATTTCTTTCTCTGTGTATTTTTGATCCACAGTTGATCGAATCAAAGAATGTGGATCCCAGGAATATGGAGGTCCAACTGTAGTTCATGACATGGTTTCAAAATAAAGGCCACAATCCTGGTCTAAGATGGGGAGAGAAAATAACACTTCGTGTGTGGGGAAGGATCCTGCTGTTATTGCTGGTCCTGAATCTGTGTTGGAATGACATGAGCATGGTTGAACTCTGGGAGACTCACAATGAAGGTGAGTAGGTTAAACAAAGACGTAGGTGCACATGGAGAATTTGGAGAAGCAACATGGTATACAGAAAAAATAAGTAGCAGTGTGATTGAAAGTCCTCCACTGAATTCCACTTTGTAAAAATGTAAGCCATTTGAGTCTCAATTTACTAATCATTAGTAAGGACAATAAGTCTTCTCACACAGGCTTACTTAAAAGAATTAAGTATATTAACATATATAAAATAGCTAGAACCTGGTATTAAATGAAAATATTAAATGAATTTTATTTTTTATTTTTATTTTTTTAAATTTTTTTATTGTTGGTTGTTCAAAACATTACATAGTTCTTGATATATCATATTTCACACTTTGATTCAAGTGGGTTATGAACTCCCATTTTTACCCCGTATACAGATTGCAGAATCATATCAGTTACACATCCATTGATTTACATGTTATTAAATGAATTTTAAAATCTATTGTGCTAGAGCAGTGTTCTATAATTTCAAGTTTTTAGTCTCTTTAATTGGACATATTTCTCTTTTTTATTTGTTTACTGTTCTTTTATCTTTGGGTTTTAAAGTTTAGAATCTTCCTTTATACAGGAAATCATAAGAGTTGCTACTAAAAGGGTAATGATCATAAGTGAGCTGTTTCCATAGTGGCTGGTTTCCCAGGTGAGGTACTTCCGTAGGCTCAGATCTACTGAACATCTTATTTCAAGTATGCCAAAGAAAGCATGCCTTGGAGGATCCATGGGGAATTCAAGTTGAAGGTTAATGGGTGCATGCAAGTCAGGAGAGTATTCTGTAGTTATTATTCCTTGTTATTCCCCCAAAGCAGCTTTTCATGTCCTCTGAATATAACAAAAGTATAATTAATGCTCCTAAGTCTCCCAGATCAGTCTTAACAACAATGCTTGTCATCAGCAATCCCACTTTATCTTTGATACTGTGTGGCTTCTCTTGCCTCAGCTAGCTTTGCTGCGGCCAACTCATGGTTACATCCAAGACCCAGCAAGGAAGCCAGTGCATTACCCCATCACACCCCATCACCCCCATCCCTAGGGCAGCCTTACTTCTAACATTTGACTGATTTCAAATAAATCAACATGTTGGCCCAATAGGATTTTTTAATTGGAAATGAATAAAGATAATGTAACTGATCAAGTGCAGTTAGCAGCCAATGGAAAAACAAACTCTTATAGACAAGGAGTGACCTTTTCTCTATCTTAGGAATAGCATTTTGGATGGAAATCCTAGATTTAAAAAATAGTGGATATCAACCACCCCACCCCACCCTTTTTCTATCCTGTGCAGAAACTAGAAATAACCTTGGGAGTACTGGAGAGCTTTTTCTATTTCAGAAGCTCAGCAAATGTGCACATGATAAGGCTTGATCAGATTGTGGCAGCAAGAGAAGAAAATCAGTGTTCCCAGAGCACCTATAAGTCGCTGTCACTGCCCTAACCTTATGCAGTTGGTATCATAACTAGATGAAAAAAGAAAGAAACAACCAGATCTCCTGCAGATTCTTCTGGTCAGAGGGTGGGGGTCAGAGAAGGAGAGACCTATTTACAGTGTTTTTTTCTTACAAGGACTGGTCTTATCTAAGAATTGGATTATGTTGAAAAGAAAAACTGCCACTGTGAAGCTTTGAGTTCTTTGAGCTTTTATAAAGGGACCCAAAGTAAATGCCACGTATTGGCAGAGTGATTTCACACACTCTGAAAATGCCCACATCTGAGGGGTGTATGGGGTAAGAAGCAGACTGCTCTGTGCAGTCCCAGGAATGCAAATCATTGTAGAGGAGGAAAGGTGGTGGTAGAAGAAATCCAAGAGATAGAAGTTCTCCTGTGCTTAAGAAAGCCACAGTCAGGGAGAAAGCTTCACAAAGGAAGGCCAGCTGATATTGTGTTGTTGTTATTGTGGTCTGGGTTTTAATTGAAGTAATGGCTTTCACCATGCAATCACCCAAAGTCTTCAGAAGAATCTTCTCTGTGCAGCTAGAACACTTGTCAGGGTGGAACTTTGGAATAACAAAGCAATTGAGTATGGGGGATGGATAGAGTGAACAGGAACAGAATGAAAGATAGGCATTGTAGAAAGCAAGAAGCAGGAAGTTGGTCAGGTATTCAGAGGAAGAGGGACGTGAGAGCAAGAGGAAGCCAAAACACACAGAGGCCCAAGACTCCAGGGTGTGGGGACACAGGTGAAGGGGACTTTGGGGGGAGGGCATTGGGTTTTCTACTGAGTGTAGGAATGCATTGAAGACTCTAGTGCAAGGTGATGTAGAAATGGGTACCTTAGGAGTAGCCAGATGGGTAATGCACAGCTAAATTATCAATGCCCTTTAACTGAGATCAAAAACTATCTACCTGATTCATACAACTAGTAGGGGACATTGCTCTCTAACTTAAAAGCCTAATTTCTTTTTACTACACTCCATTCTCTCTCTAAGAAATAATAGCCAGTGTGTATTGAGTCTTTACTATAAGACTCAAGCTGAGTCGGGTATTACTAATATCCTCATTTTATAGCTGAGGAAACGATAGTTGACTGAGATTATGTAATTCAGTGAAACTCCCTGAATAACTGAACTACAGCCCCAGTCTCAGAGTCCCAATTCTTAAACCCTAGCTGTATAACTCATTCAGGAATGATAGAAAGTCAGTTGTTACACAGGTGTTCTCCTATTGTCTGGTCCTATTACATGGGTTATTCATATTAACAATTTATTGAGTATGCAGGGAGGAGGAAATTATTACCAAAAAATGTACAATTAAGAAGCAAATTGAAAAGGATAAGTTTTACTATTCACCTTGACAAGATATTCAGGGCTGAATAGTGCCAAACATGGAGGAAATCTAACTTTTTTTCAAATGAATTCCAGAGCAGAAAAAGATGACTCACAAACAAGAATATCCTTTAAAAGCATCTTTTTATTCACTATAAGAATATAATCTGCATGTCTATACAATCCATCATGCAAAAATCATGGTAGGCATTTTACAAGCATTGCAGACTCTCAACATCTGTATGTTTGCCCAACTAAAATATTAACAAAGGTTGAAAAACAACATCTTAGGAGAAAGGAATGCAGAAGGAACCAACTCTCTTCCTCAGCCACATGACTTCCAACTTCAAGAAGAACAGCCGAGAAAGCACAGCCACACTGAAATCTGAAACCTGAGTCCAAAGGGACTGAGAGATATGGAGCATCACCAAGGATGCCTCCTCTTTGGGTAGCCAAAGAGCTCTGCACAGCCAGCACTAAAGCATCTGTAGACAAACAGGTAGGAATTAACCTAATACAGGTGGAAGAGACACCATCAGCCTGCAAAAGGGTCTTCTTACCCACACACCAGGCAGGGAGCTGAGAATTACAATTGCCTCCCTTAATGAAAAGTCACAGTGATTTTTCTGCTTGTACAGCAATTAAATTTCCCCGAAACACCATTAGAAAGCACATTATAAATAAATTGCTCAATAGCATGATGGTCACTAAACTCTGGAGCTTGCTCAACTTGGATAGCTGCAGTTTATTGGAAATGAATTGTGGGTGAGGACAGGACAAAGTGACACTAAACCCTTGACAATCAAGTCCTGCAGGTCGTGGCTGTGGAGGACTGCTCCTTCTTTGTGGGACTGTCCTGGAGCATTTGTCCCGCCTATGGAATGCTCTTAGCTACTTCTTTTGTGCAAATATTACCCACCAGTTTTAGAGATAGCAATCTGAAACCTACAACATTGTTCATTAATCTCCATCACAAAATGCAGAGTGTGTATTATGATTCTCATTTTCTAGTTAAGCAAACTGAAGCTTTTTAAAAATATGCAATTAGACCAGGGATCTGAAATAAGAGGCAGAACAGAATGGAAATCTCATCAACAGCAAACCTAGATTTGTCTGTTGAAGCAGGCCATTTCTGAGGGAGCAAAAGTTAACTGTGGTCTTCAACCTTTCCTTGCCATTTCTGTGATTTTATTCCCAAAGTAAAAACTCTAGGGAAAAACACAGAAAAGCTAAAAATGCCACCTTGAAGAAAGGTGAGTTATAAAGGCCCCTATTCCACCAGTAGCTCTGGGAGCAACTGGGGTCCCAAAGGCCTTCATAATGTGGTTTATTAGGAAGGAATTTTCAGACTCAAGGAGAAAACTATGGAAATAAGAAATTAAAGCTACATTCACCATTTTACACCTACCTGTCTCAGGACTACAAAACCAAACTGACATCTCTAGTGGTAAATCTCAAATATGAAGTCTTTAAGGCCTGGGAATGCCACTGATTTCTAGTGTTTTCTACTGTGGTATAAATAGATGATTTTTTTTAAAGGAGCCAAATGCATCCACTGAAAAGTCTCAAATCCTTGAAAAAAACACTGAGACTACTGGGCATGAGACATGTGGTCAGAAATCAGAAAGACCTTTTTATTATTATTATTTTTAACCTGGATCTATTTTGTAAAGTCTGAATTCCAAAATATGCATGAACACAACAATTCATGGGTCTTTTTCCTCTAAGATTATTACATTCAGAACCAAAACTTTTGTTTTGAGAGCAATTTACTTTGAAATTTACATGTTGACTTGAAGCTTACATGTAAATATTTCAATTTTAAATAAAAATATTTAAAATTGAAAAAGGCATTTTAGAAATGCATTTCTTAAGTATGAAGAATATTAAGCCAGTATATTTATTGAGGCAAGTCAACTCTTAGAGATGAAAACAGTGGTAGGGGGAGGAATTTCATCCCCCCGCACCCCATGAACAGGAGGTTATCATTCCATTGGTCCAACTTAGACTTTGAAAGACCCAAACAATAAAAACCACACATAACAACCTGCTTACTAGTTTGTTGCTACATCTGGATTGATCCCACATCTAATGATTGAGGAGTCTACTGGAGAATGAAAGTGCAAACAGCTTCATTTTGCCTTGTTGGAGTCATCCTTCACAGAGCCAGCCCCAACGACTGCCACGGGTCTGGGAGGCCTGTCCTGCTGTGGCCGGTGAGGGCAGAGAAGCAGACACGTGGCCCTTCTTCACTCCCTCTCTTCTTCTTCTTGACCTACTTTCTGTTCCAATTATGTGAGATGTTCTGAATCTTTTTCATTTTGATCCTTTGATCCAGCATCTTGTATCTTGCAGGATGCTCATCAGTTTTCTTTGGAACTGAGGGTGCGTAGGAACTGGACGCATAAGCAGGGCGTTTAAAATGGCGCAAAGGAGGCTTGATGACTGGAGGCCATGGAAAGGAAGACAGATAGTCATTAACCTCAACAGTGACATGGCAGGACCTAAATATTGGGGCAACTTTCCTTTTGACTTTTCTTTTTAACCTTTAAGAAAAGAAACAGTTGTATTCTTATGGAACTTATTGAATATAGATGAATAAGCACATTATCAACTTGATCATTGGCTTGAAGTACATAAAGGTAGGAAATTCCTAGAGAGAGATAGTGATGACCCTATACATAAAGGTTCCCTGACAATGAATGGATGAGGTTAAGGATATGAGAGGGCACACTGAGATCACTATTGGGAATAGCACAACAAACACTGTGAGCAGAATCCTACCATAGACAGCATGTAATATTGCATATAAGCTTTTAGGGTTGCAAAGTCAATCCCAAAGTACTACTTATAAGTTCCTCATTAAGAAAATATTTGCAAAATGCAAATAAAGGTCATACACACACACACACACACACACACACACACACACACCCCTTAAAGCTCCACCAAAGGAAACAACTCAGTTTAAACAGGGGCAAAAGATCAGAATAGAATTCTCACCAAAGAAGATAAAATAAACAAATAAACAAATAAACACAGGAAAGGATGCTCAACAAATTTGTCACCAAGGAATTGTAAATTAAAAATACAATGATATTCTACTACATATCTACATAAAGCTAAAATTCAAAAAGTTGACAATATCAATTGTTTGCAAGGATCTAGAGCAACAAGGACCCTCTTCCTCGTGGAGATGCAAAATGGTACAGCCACTTTGAAAGACTGACAGTTTCTTATGAAGCTAGACATAGTCTTATGTGACACAACAATTGTGCTCCCAGGAGTTTACCCAATTGACTAAAAATTGTCCACCATAAAAACCGGCATATGAAGTTTTGTAAAAACTTTATTCACAAGTGCCCCAACCCGGAAACAACCAAAATCTCCTTCAGTAGGTGAATGGATAAAGAAATTATAAACATTCATATAATGGAATCTTATTGAATGATAAAAAGAAACACATTATCAAACCACACAAAGGCATGAATGAATTTTAAATGCACATTGCTAAGTGAAAGAAGTCATTCTGAAAAAGCAATCTACCAGATAATCCCATTTATGTGAAGTTCATGAAAGGACAAAACTATAGAGATGTTAAGATTAGAGACTTCCAGGGGATCAGAGGAAGGATTGAACAGTTGAAACAGAGGGTTTTTAGGGCATTAAAACTATTACATATGATATCCTAGTGATAGGTACATGACATACATATTTGTCAAAACTCATAGAATTTTATAGAACAAGGAGAGATTTTATTTTTTTTTTTTAAATAAAAGCTATTTAGTAAGTTCTGAGAATGCCAGAATGGAATTCAAAATGTAACAAAACAATCTGAATGTGTGGCAAATGCAGGAAACAGTCTCACTGTAGAGGGTGGAAGACAAAATGCTTACCAAAGCAAATTTTGATATGAGCAGAATCTGTAAAACCACAGAGGAGATAAGCTGTACACCTGCACTGTGTTTGTTGATAAAGGTGCTTCCCACATAGGTACAGGTGAACAATTCTAATGCCACTCTGCATGTGTCTGGAATTGAACAACTATGTCAGTGGAGAGCAGATGGTAAGAACTATTGGTTTAGTTTAAACTATTGGTTTATAGATGGGCAACAAGGAGGCTAGAATGATACATGTACTATTGGATTAGACTTGAAGACATGAATGTGACCTCATTTAGCTTAATAGTGTCATAAACATATCTATAGAAATATGTACTCACGTGGGTTAGTACAGACATTTTCTTCCTGTATCATTTTAAAAGTCCTAGAAGAAATGATGTAGCTACAGACCTAGAAACATCAGTAGCAATGAACATGCCGGTCACATAGATCTTGATTTCTAACATCATTCTCCAGTAAAAGGAACCAGAGCGCCTTGCAAAAATTAGTTCTAGTCCCTTCTAGGATTAGAACAAAAACTATCAAAGATAGACTGGGAGAATGTTTAGACCCATAAAATTAAAAGGCACTCAAGACCAAACAAACCATGGTGGACAAAAAAAAAAAAAAGAGTTCTAAATGAAAATCTACAAAATTGTACAAGTCAAAATAATTTGAGCACCAAAATAGGTAAGGCAGTATCAGATTGTAAACCAACGTATAAAATAAACATCCATAAGTCTTTACTGACATAAATGATTGGATAAATAAATAATTTTGAGAGAACAGACAAATCTTTTAGGCAGATTTTCAAATAAATTATGTGGATATACTACCCACAATGAGAGGACCCCTTAGTGTGGGAAGGGCATTGTTATATCCTCCTAAAGAACATGGTCTAGAAAGGGGACAAAGGAGCAGTTTTTTAGTGGAAAAATCCAATAAATACGACCCCTTCAGGAGACTGAGGTTGACATCAATAGGAAAAAGCGATGTTGGTAGTATGCATCTTTGGACTTATGAAATGGAAATTAATATTTTGTGATGAAAATGGAACTTTACCTCTGTGGTCTTCCTCCTGAAAATACATAATCCCATTTTAATAATGAGAAAATGTCAGGTCAATCCCAACCGAGGGATATTCCACAAAATACCTGACTGGTATTCCTCAAGCAGTCAAGGTCATAAAAAAGGAGAAGTTTGAGAAACTGTCCAAGCCAAGAGGAGCCTAGGGAGACATGATGACTAAATGTAATATGTTATCCTGGACAAGATTTCAGAACATGAAAAAAAGACACAGGTAACAACTAGGGAAATGTGAATAAAGTATGCACTTCAGAAAATAATAATAGAAGAGGTAATACTAGTAAAATAATATATATCATCTAACCTACAGTTCTATAAACAGAAGAAGGTAAAGTACTGATTGATTCTTTCCTCCCAGCACCTTTAGTCTCCTATCACCCTTTCCCATATCTGCTCAAAAGTGTTTGGTCAGTGAATAAAGGTTAAAAAAAAAAAAAAACTATCAAACTATCATTAAAGAACAAGTGGAGCTGGCACTGAGCCACCGCCCCCAAAACCAGCTCTCCCTGGAGCCACTGAACTCTCACCTGGAAAGCCAGCAAAGGAGACAGAGAGACACAGGTGGGTCAGCTTGAAGGGTAAGGCTGGGTACACATCTGTGAAATTACAGAGGCTGCCTTTGTAAAACACCAGCTCTGCATATCTCTGCCAATAATAGGAACAGGCTTAGTGCTTATGATGAAGCAGAAAATTAGACACAACTTAAATATTCAATCATAGGGAATTAAGTTCTGGTATATTCTTAAAACATACTACTGTGACATCATGGAAAGATGACATAGAAGTCTACTAACAAAAATAGATGTTCAGGTAATACTGTGATGGAAAAAAAAACAATGTATACAATCTAATCTAATTACTGTAAAATATATGAATATGTGTGCCCAGGAAAATTTGAAAGAACAGCCATTTACATCATAGCAGTGGTTATCTCTGAGTAGCCTAAACATGCTATTACATTAGGTTTGTTTATTGTGGCTTATCCTTTCTGATTTTTCCATGGTGGCCGGGTTTTAGTGATATAGCTTTTTAAAAAAGAAATACACTATTAAAATTTATCCTATAGAATCAGGAATCACAACGATTGTACAAAATCATACCTAATGGGAAATCAGTAAAACTGAGTTCACTGTGGGCTTTTGCACTAGGTAGCTGAGAACCCATAGCTGAGTGAGCTTTTTTGCATTCTACAGATTCATTGATTTCTTAGAGCACCTACTGTATGCTGCTGATGTAACAGTGAACAAAAGACAGAAATCCCTGCCCTCATGGAGAGCACCCTCTGAAACTTTTTAGCTGGTTTGCAGAAGAAAAATGTGCCCAGGTTTAAGTGCTCATTAATGCCAACATTGCCTTTTGAGTTATCCTAATGTTGTAAAGATTGTCAGCAAAGGGTCCTATTGTGACAAAATAATATAAATTCTTCCATAATAATATAGAAGAACATAGTTATTTTTGAGATCTTAGAGTGTATAATTTTGTTTCTTAGGGTAAACAGCACCAAACACTATGAGAACAAATATAAAAACTGTCTTGCTACCCTGAAGAATGGAGCAGAGATAGGAGAGGGTTTCAGATCAAGAGCAAATGGTTGGAAAGGTCTGGGCTAGCTGATTTATCACCCTTCCAGTCACCAGTCCCTCTCCACTTCATTCTATTTTTGCAACTCAGCGTGAACCCAGCCAAAGTATTATTGAATTTCCCACTTCTCAGCGGGAAGAAACATTCACCATTTGCTGGAATTCTGATTGTCAGAACAAAAACTCCTTACCACTGGAGTGGCTGCAAATAGAGTTGGGCCTGCTGATAGAGTTCAGCTCCCTGCTGAGGCCCTGGAAATACTTGTATGCCTGCTGTCACCCTCACTCAAAGTGTGGGAAAAGGGACATTTCATACAGTGCTGTTTTGTATGCTTTCACTGCCTTTCCCCTCTGCAGGGGATCGTGATTGGATGACAGAGCATAAGAGCAGAAGCAGGTGTCAGGGCACCATCTGGGGTGCTAGGGTGGCCTCCTGAGGGTGATTTCATTCATCTTCTGGCTATTCCTGAGATTTAAGAAGGGGTCTGACCCTCCTTTCAGTAATTGGGCCCTTCCCACAACTGAACCCACTGATAGTACAACCTCTTTCCCTTGGTGGAGAAGAACTAAGAGGGAACAAAGCTCTTCCCACCCATATGCTTAATTACCAGCAAGTTGGACACTTTTTACCCTTGGGGACACATTTGAAAAAATCTCTTCTCCCCTCTTAGAGCAATTTACTTGGAGAAAATGATCTAATCAGCTAATGAAGGTTTTGACAAAGGCACATATCTCTGCACAGAGCCCCAAAGTTTGGAAAGTCATTATCTGTATTACTTTCAATCGCACTTAGGAAAAGTTCAAGACAGAAATGGACACACCACCGTTCTTGATTTCACAATTAACCATAATGTTCACTTCTCTTTAAAGTGATGCTCTTTGGAAAGTTTTAACTCTTGTTAAACTCCCATCTTTTTAATAAACATCACAGTTCCTCCCAGAGATGTCTATGACTTTCTCCTCTTCCTTTGCCACCACCAACCCCTCTGTATTCTCCCTGCCCCCCACCATGCTTCTTGCTCTCAGACCATTTTGCTTAATGACTACTTTTTTTTTTGCATAGGAAATTATTGCACAGAACTTTTCTTCTTCAGAAAACAGACTATGACTTATTCCTAAATCAAATTCTTATAGTTGTTAGTTGGATTCAGATGTCAAAACATAAGTGGGAATTTTTAAAGCTCCTTCTTTAAGATTATTTACACTAGACTACCATTTCCAAAAGTATCCCTTAATAAAGTTGTGAATGCCATAGGTGAGTAAGAGAGGGGGCTTCTTCAGCCAAATTTAAGAGACTGGGAGTTAAACAAGGATCTTCACACCAGAACTTACCAATGCCTTACATAAGGGTGATAGTATTATGAGTCTCTTAGAAGAGCAAAGGGTGTATAGTTTTTCTCAAATTTAATTGGCTAAAGGAGCTTCCTTTTTATCAGGAGTATCTGATAAAGTATAGGAGTCTCTGATAGAGTGTTCAGCAGAAAACACCTTCAGAAAAACTGCATTAAACTCCTTTTTAATAGCATATCATATATCCTAAGTCACTAATTCAGTACACCCTTCCATTTTGCATTGAGAGTAATCCAGAATGAATAGTCACTAGTCCTCATCCAAAGTTGGGTCTGCTCTTAATTACCCTGACTTAAGCTTGATTTTCATTGGAACTGGTGTTGGTTCTTTCAGCCCATTGTGAGACTTGTTATCTTTTGGAACCATCACTCTCTAGCACAGAGCTGCATCTTCAGGTGGAGAATTTCCAAATTTCTGTCACAGTGCATCATCTCCAATGAGGATAACACAGTCTACTCTTCACTGCTGAATAGATTCTAATGTTGGCATTTTTTTTTTTTTTAAAAAAGAAGCATTGGACATCTGTTTTCATCTCTTTCAAAGGTAATGCCATATGACCTTTGGAAAAAACATTTCCACCTATAGACATTTTCTACCTGCATTTATACACACACGTGTGTGTGTGCAAAACATGTACACTAATCCAAGATAAAAATAATCATTTATTGCCACTTAAGTACTGTTTTGCATAAAGAGAAAAATTATATTGTTGTACACTCCATTTCTAAGATAATTATCTAATTGTGGTGTTTCTGTGAAATCTCATGGAAGGCCCTTACAAAAATGCACAAAAATCACCCCAGGAGTTTGGAATTGCATGAGACTGGAATGTTAACACAGCTCCCCTGAAGATGGAGCAATATAAGAACTCTGATTTCCATTTCAGGAAGTGCTCTGGTGAAATAAATACAGTAGCTGACGTGCATTGTGTTCTAAGCAAAGCACACTGCTAAGGATTTACCATGAGTTAGTCTTTAATCCTCACTGTGCCCCTCAAGGTAAACACTCTTATCACTCCTCTTCTGGGTGAGGAAACTGAGGTTCAAAGAGTGAAAGTCACTTGCCCAATGTTACTCAGCTAGGATGAAGGATATTTGGAGTCTGGCTTTATATCCAAGCAGCTGGATTTCAGAGCCTTCTCCCATATTTAAAATGATTTGGGTAAATTTCAATCTTATAACTACCATGACTGGTTAAAAGAATCAGGTTACAACTGTACCTCATTTATAGTATCAATACTTGAGTATATACCTGTGTCATGTGCTGGATTCTTGGATACCCTTGTTAGTAGCTATGATCATGCTTCCCCTGAAATGGTTACAGTAATAGATTACCTTAATACAGTACATGGTCATTCATGAGGGAATTACATAAACGTCTTCTCTAAAAGGTCTACTAAGTAATTTCTTTCTTTCCTCACCTATGCATGTTGAAACAGGTATTCTGAAAGTCTAGACCAGTGGAAATAAGCATCAAGCCAGGTGAGATCCAGGACCTTAGGTGAGATCCAGGACTTTAGGTGAGGTTGTTCCTTGGTGGTTCTCAGCCCAGGCTGCAGACAAAAGCCACATACAGTCTTTAAAACTCCTGGTGCTCACTGTACAGCTCAGACACTTAGAGCAGAATCTAAGGGGTGGGTGGTGTGGGACTGAGCCTCAGGAGTATTTATAACTCCAGAGTTCTGGAGTTTGAGTGCTACTGTTCTCATCTCGCCAAGCCTCTCCTTTCTCATCTTTACATCCATTATCTCATTTGTATCCCCAACATCCTTGGAAGGTGCTCATATTCAGCTCTGTCCCCATGTGACTGATGTACTTAAATTCAGTTTCCCATTAGAAGAAGAAGGAGGAGGAGGAGGGGGAGGAGGAGGAGGAGAAAGGAGGAGGAGGAGGGAGAAGGAGGGAGGAGGAGGAGGGAGAAGGAGGAGGAGGAGGAGGAAAGAAAGAAAATAGCACTCACTTCAGAGGACTCTGATGAGAAAGAAAAGAAATCATGCATGTGAAAGTGACCAGCACATGCTGACGCCTGGCAGAGGCTCACTTGAAATCAGGTTCCATTTCTTTCCTGAGATGAAGACCCTATACTTCTGGAATTATCTGGAAGACTTGAAGTTTCTAGGAAAACTCAGCAGCAGCCTCCATCCCCTACTTGGGAATTCATTCTTTCCCAAAACACAGGAGCATTTCAGTGAAGCCACACTGATAGGCAGTCCTTTCCTTTTGTAGAAATGCAATTTAACAACGTTAACCCAACCAGAAAATTACCCTTAAACCATGCACATAAGATGTAGTATTGTCTAAGGTGATAATCTATTCTTAAACTCCTCAAAGTGTATTTTATATTAAAAACTAGAATGATTAAGCTCATTATCTACCTTTTTAAAGATTCTGGTCCTCCAAGGACTTTACCTGAAGAAAATGAGCAGACTAAATTACCTACTGTGGCTTCTTCTTCTTCTTTTTCTTCTTCTTCTTCTTCTTCTTCTTCTTCTTCTTCTTCTTCTTCTTCTTCTTCCTTCTTCCTTCTTCCTTCTTCCTTCTTCCTTCTTCCTTCTTCTTTCTTCTTCTTCTTCTTCTTCTTTTTTTTTTTTTAAAGCTCAGGGTAAAGAAGCCTATAGTCTGAGAAGCTGTGTGGTAAAGCTGAGTTGAACCGCCTGAATCAATTCACTATCAATGTGGTTATGGAAAGATCACCCACTAGCATTTCAGGTCTCCAGAATAACACCTGCAGAGATGGAAGAGATAAGCTACGAAGTTTCTCTGCCCTCTACCCAACTTGAAGCTATCTGTTGCCACTGGTGTTCCTCAACCCTAGAGGTCCATCAGATCACCAAGGAAGCTCTACAAAGTACTAATGCTTAAGTCCTACCCCGAAGAGTCTATGAAGTATTTCGGAGTGGTACCAAAGCATCAGTATGTTTGTAAGGCCCAATCACACAACTGTGTAGCCAAAGTTAAGGACCATCAGGCTGAGTTTGTTTTGAGAACAAGCCAGTTATAATATAGGCATGTGCCACATTGTGAGAATCCATCACTGACAGCCACATATAGAACAGTATTTGCCACACAGGCATAGAGGTAGTAGGCCACACCACCAAGTGTCGTATAAGTACACTGTGTCATGTCTGGACAACAATGCAATCACAATGAATGTGTCCCTGGTGTGAAGGGACATATGACTATATTGAAGGCCAGAGAGATGGCTGGGGCAGCTGACGGGTCTGGTCAGAATAGGCGAACCTGCTCCCATCCCCGCTGGTTTGACCTTCCCACACTTGTCGGTGTCTATGATGGGAAAACAAACCCATGAAATCTCCTTTGGAGAGAAGCATGGCCTGGGGCCCACAAAACTGGGCTAAGCGTTACTAGTTGTAAGATCCTGAGGAAATCGCTCATCAGTTCTGGCATCCAGGGATTTGTTCTTTCTTCCTTCTGTAAAATGGGGAAAACAGTAGCTGCCTTGCATGGCTGTCAGGAGGATTTTAAAGGGAATGTAAGTGAGAAAATGTGCATGGAGTCCCTGGCACAGTGTACAATGTGTAGCAGGTACTTGGAATAGGGTGGCCATTATTACACAGCACAGGAACAGAGAAGGCCATCACCAGTACCTTGTAATGGTGCCCTCACAGTTCAGTTCTCTTAAGACGGTGCAGAAAAGTCATTAATTCCCCACACAGTTAGATTTTACCTCATAAAAGGTCTAATCACACACTGAAGAGATTAAATTAATGAATTTATTGGTGCATATTTGGCAGAGAGGCAAATTTTCCACATAGCTCTCTGTCCTTCGTCCACACTCACAGTGACCACTTGGATTCACAAAAGACTAATTATCCAAAATGTACATTTATAGGTATCTATATATTCTTTCCTTTCCCATTCGTTCAGAAAGGGAATGACTTTCTGAAACCACGTACCATTCTAAGCAAAACATTTTGAATTAAGCAATGTAAAATTATGGGGGTTCATTCAGTTTCTTTGAGCAAGGCCTAACCCCAAATATAAAAGAGTGCCAGAAATCCCCGTGGGAAGGTGGCTTAGACAAACACCCACACTGGAAGGAGTTCCAGTCCCTGAATTTTAATCTTGTTGTAATTAGGAAAATGTAGGGAAATTAGGGAAATGGCAAGGGCGCTTCTGATTCTTTCAGACTCTTCACATTCATTAGGCTGAGGCATAATAATTCTTTGAGTCAGTTTCATTGGAAGCCATTACGGAGCCAATTCCCTGATCTTTTAGACCCTTCATTTATCCCACAGGCAATTCAGTCCTGCATATCAGCTTCCTGAGGACAGGGACACTAGCATCCCTGGAACTTCATCATAGTACTGATAACGGTTGGTGCTGAGAAGTATGTAAATGGCTGAACACATTACATCACACTCAGCTGCCTTCAGAAATTTCCCATTTAAAGGATAAATGACTCTCCTGAAATATACAGCAAACTGGCAAAGTTGCCAGAGTCCACAGAAGCTAATATTTCTTCCTTACTTCTGCAACCTAGGTTGGCTGCCCATGTCTGCTTACAAAGAATGTCAGCATGTTCCTTTCCTCTCAAGTTTCAAGTTTGGGGCCTGAGTGAATTTCTGTTTTATACAAATGCTCCAATCTCAGCTTGTTTCTATAGGGCTCACAGTAATACAGAGAGGCACTGAGGCATAGTTTCTAAGCCCTCCTCTCCTGACAGTGGCAAAAGAGGAGCAACAATTAAATAAGATGGGGAAATCCTGTGCCATTGAAAAAAAAAATTTTTTTTAAATAAGCTCCTTGAAGGAGCTGATCATTTTTAGTTTCATTCTTCATTTTCATTTTGTTTGCTATGGCACGTACAAAGGGCATGATTCATGCTGTTTCAATGGAGAAAAATATTTTAGATGTTATGCAAGCTGTCCTTCACTTGATTTTTTTTCTCATCAACATGTATATTTTTCACATAGCTCTCTGTCCTTCGTCCACACTCACAGTGACCAATTTCAGAAGAAGCCTGTAAAGACACATTTCTTCAGGGTCATAGAACTCTGAAGCACTAAATTGAAGCATAACAAATGAGCTTTGACTCTTTCCATAGTAAATGACAGCTGCCATCTCTCATACTGAACTCAAGGTGAAAGATAGTCGCAGAGAGAACAATCATTCGAGTCTTCACTTGAAAGAGTCTAGGGTCCCTCCACATCCCAAAGAGGGACTTGGAGTTGGTAGATGGGGAACTGATCTGCTCCCCATGCAGAATACAAGTGTGAACTAAGTAGTAACAGGTGTAGACTAGTTAGCATCAGCTTTGCTAAGTGGCAATGAGTTGCACAGAAAAGGGCTAACTTTAGGCTAGCCATTATCTGTGCCTCAGTTTCCTAAACTGCAAAATGAAGGTAAAAATACCTTCCTTGGAGAGCTGTGAGGTTCTAATACATGTTAAGAACCTAGCATTGTCCCTGGTTTTTGTAGATATGTAATACATATAAAGATACTTGTTAAAAACCTGTATTAGGAACTTAGTGACATGGCACACGCCTCTAATCTGAGCAGCTCAGGAGGCTGAGGCAGGAGGATTGCTAGTTCAGCAATTTAGAGAGGTGCTAAACAACTCAGTGAGAGCCTGTTTTTATTTTTATAAGTAAAATATAAAAAGGTTTCGGGATGTGGCTCAGTGGTTAAGTGCCCCTGGTTTCAAACCCTGTTACAAAAACAAAAACAAAAACAAAAACCAAACCTGTATTAGGGAGCTCAGAAGTCAGAATATTTGAAGTTAAATACTCAATAACTTACAATATGTATCATTTTTGTTTTGGAAAAAGAATCATAAGCTTTCTAAAATGTCTTCAGACCTCAGAGATGGCCAGGTCTCGTCCGAGGAAGCTTCCAGAGGGATGTTTTATCCGTAGTCCCCTAAAACAGGACACACAACAATGTCATTGAGAGCCAGCTGGCGTCTAACCCACAAACTCTTTCTACAGCAGGCAGTGGAGTTTAGAAGCAGAGCCGCGTCTACTGCCAATACTAGGATGCACTCCAGCAGCAGCACGCAGGGAGGAGCAGTCAGCCACATCTGCATCAGCAAGTGACTAAGGTACTATACCTTTTCATCTAAGATCACTTCAGGAAAGTCAGGCGCCCTGGAACTGCTCAGAGGCAAGACCATGGACTAGCCGGGATCATTAGCGGTCATGAGCCACTCCTCCAGGAAGAGCCAACATTCCCCCAGCTCTCCATCACTGATGGCCCACCCATGGAGCTTGGTGGGTTCACAAATCCCATGGGGCAATAGATGAATTTGGCTCTAGAAAAAAAATGGCTGCAGGTGCTATTACTTTCCCATACAATAGTCACTTTGCTACAGATGTACAAGGAATCAAGGCTGTGTCCCCACAAGAAGTTTTCCAGGGCTAGATGTTCCAGATGACCCCTTAGATAATTTCAGAAACCATACAAGCAGGTGTTTAAGGAAGGGATTGCTGGTGGCTTCTGGATTGCCATGCTGCTTACAGAACTTTCTTCATACTCAAATGCTCATATCCCAACACCCATCCCACCCAAGAGGTTAGAGAGGAAGACATTACATTTCTTAGAAACACGTTAAATCATCAACTTGAAAGAAACCAAACAAAATTGGTTTGCACAACAGACAGAGATTTTTCACATAAAATTTCTTTAATATAAACTATTTTAAGCATACAAAAAGCAGAAATGCTCACATAATAAATACCTGTATTCTCAATACAGTTTAGACAGATATAAATGCTTTCCATAATTGCTCAAAAATGTTTTTAAAGAGATTAGATAATGCCGGTGGAATTGAGTTACCTAGTATTCCTCCTCTCTATTTTAATCTCTGCAATCACCCCCACAAAACCCATCATTGGAAATTTGGTATTTATTATTCTTGTGCATATATGTATGAGATTAATACATTTGCATCCATAAAATATCTACTATTTCTGCATGTTTTAAATAATATACTTTGTATTAGATGTAATATATATTGTTGCAACTTGCTTTACTTGCTTAACATTATGTTAATAATGTAACATTAAAAAATCAAAACAACCATAAATAGAGGGATGATTAAGTATCTTGTGGTATATTTGCATACTAGAATGCTATACAGACACATTGCAAAGAGCTAGCTTTATATTTTGCATGTCTTTTGTAATACATTAACAAACCTCAGTGAGTTTTCAAAATAGGTGTGTCTCCTAAAAGCAGAAGGGAGCTGGATTTTTTGAATCAGTTAAGCTCTGTATTTTAAAAGCAAATTTAAACCACTTGCAATTATTGTTATTTATTGATACTATTGGACTTATATTGATCATCTAATATTGTTTTGTGTTTTTCATTCTTTATTCTCTGCTATTTTGTTTTTCTTTCTTTTTCTAAGTTGATGTATTTTCTATATTCTCTGTTTGTTGTTCATTTGTTGATTGAGATATCTGTTCTAGTCAGCATGGGAGGCTATAATAAAGTATAATGAAAATTTATTTCTTACAGTTCTGAGGCTGGAAGTCTATGGTTGGGATGTCAGCATGGTTGGGTTCTGGTGAGGGCCCCCTTCCCTCAGGTTATGGACTGTCAACTTCTTCTTGCATTCTCTTTCAGTGGAAAGAGCTAGCCAGCTCTCTGGGGGTCCCTTTTATAAGGGCACTAATCCATGAGCATCCACCCTCATGACCAACTCACCTCCAAATATGATTATACTGGGGTTAGATTTCAACATATGAATTGAGGGCTCATTAAGTTCAGAAAAAAATGTAAGTCATATTTTAATTATTTCACAAATGATCCTTTGTGGTAAAAGTTACAAAATTACCAAGTTGTGCCCAAAGACAAAATAGATCTTAGTATTCCTTAACTCCATATTAAAATATCTCTTCTTCCATACATAGCCTCTGTTTCATATTTTAATCAAAATTGGACATTATTTCTATAGCCACTGGTTACTCAAACTTATCAACTAATTTTTTAATTTACTTGTGTGGTCACCATTAATTCTTGTATCTCACTCCTTTGTTTTAGGGATATCTTCTTGAATTATATCTCCTAACACTTTTTAAAGCAAAGGCTCATAAGTGGTAAATTATATCCTTGTATACCTGAAAATATTTTTACTTTGACTTCACTCATGAATAATAAGCTAGCTATTTTAGCTATTACATATTACTTTATTTTCCCTTTGCACATGGAAGATATATTTTCATTGCCTTCTGGCATCTACTGCTGCCAATGCAAATGTTGCTGTCAGTTGATTTCTTTCAGCTTCCCTAAACCTAACCAGCCTCTTTCAGCATTTAAGACCCCTCCTCACCTGGCATAATTTTTGGGCAATCCCCCCCACCAAATGTCTTTATGTATGCATTTGTTTTTAGTTAGGTAAGGCAATTGGGGTACATGTTCCATCTTTGAATCTGAATATTTCTTCAATTCTGGAACACCCTATCTTGTTTGATGAAATGTGGTTTCTCCACTACTTTCTCAATGTCCTACTAGAGTTCCTGACAGATGCATGGCAGTTTATCTTCATACTCCTTCATTTTTTATTGAGTTACAATTCATATACCATAAAATTCATTTTCTGAGGTATACTATTTAGTATCTTTTGGGATATTAATAACATTGTGTGAACATCACCACCACCTAATTCCAGAGCATTTTAATTACCTCTAAAAGAAATGTTCCACTCTTGAGAAGTCTGACGTCATTCTGACCTCACCTCAGCCCCTGACAATCACTAATTTGCTCTCTGTTTCTATGAATTAGCCATTCTGGATATTTTCTAGAAAAGAAATCATTTGACACATGTCTCTGACTTTTTCTGCTGAACAAAATGTTTTCAAGGTTCGTCCATGATGTAGAATGTATCAGTGTACTTCATCCATTTAAAGAGATATGACATTTTACTTATATGTTCATCATTTGATGAAGATTTATGTTGCTTTTATGTTTGGGATACTATGAGTAATAATGCTGCTGTGGACAGTTGTAAACCAAGTTTTACGTGAATATATTTTCATTTCTGTTGGGCATATACCTGGGAGTGAACTTGCTGGGTCACATGATCACCCTATGTTTAACTTTTTACTGTCAAACTTTGACAAAGTGCTTATGCCATTTTACATCCCTACCAGCAACGTGTAAGGCTCCCAATTTCTCTACATATTCACCAACACTTCTTATTGTCCATTTTTTTATTCTAGCCATCCTAGTGCATTTGAAGTCAGCTCTCACTTGTAGTTTTGATTTGCATTTCCCTGATTTACATGATGTCAAGTATCTTGCTATATGCTTATCGTCTGTGTGTAGATCTTCACTGGAGACCTGTCCATTCTAGTCCTTCCCTCATTTTTTAGTTGGGTTGCTTGGTTTTTGCTGCTGTTGAAGTTCTTTACATTTCGGGATGTTAACCCTTCATCAGGCGTCTGATCTGCTAATACTTTCTCCCATTCCATGAGTTGCCTTTCATTCTGCTGGTAATGTCCTTTGATGCGCACAAGTTTTTAACCTTGATAAAGTCCAACTTCAGTGCTTCTATGGTGACCTGTGGAATTTTAGTGCTTTGTGCTTCCCCACTGCCTTCCCTCCCCCTCCCCAAGTTCCTTCTCCTGTCTAGAGTTGTGTAATTGTTTCTATGGGTCCCTTAAACTTCCACATCAGAGCCAGGACTTATAATGATAATTTGTGTCTAGAGTCTCCAGAATCATTGGGGATATTGCAGATCCAATTCCGAAGCTAGTGTGGTCTGGTAGAAAAGCTGGATCAATGTTTTTCCAACTCTCTAGGCCACCAGCTTCCTGTTGGTTCTATTTGGCTGCAGCACCAGGCTGCAGGTCAGCAGTAGTGGTTTTAGCTCCCAGCCCAAGTCCTGTGTTCAGATCTCTCCTGACAGTTTAGCTCTTTCTGCTACATCCTGACTCTCCCCACTCAGGATACAGAGCACAGCTGTCCATGGCTCGACTGTTGGTCACAGTTTGTGTGAAAGGATTCCCTTTTATTTCTGGTCCCTAGAGCAGGTTGTCTAATATTGGTCTTTAATTTTTTTTTAAATTGATTTTTCTATTTTGCCCATCCTTGTATGTGTTTGGAGCAAAGGAATGTGTGTTAAAGAATGAACTTCCTAGGCCACTTGGCTGGAATTCACAACAGACGTTTTCACCCCTTCATGCAACAATGATTGATGAATTGATCAGCCTGCAGCTAACGGAGTTGATTACAATGGATCTGGCCACTTAGATGATATTGAAGAAAACAACATCCAAATCTTGAAATCCCGAGCTAGGTCTATTCAACTGATCGTATGATCAAAGGTGTTTAAAAGCTGTTTGTTGGTGGTGGTTAAGAATTGTGCCTTGTACAGCTGTGATGGCAATGAAACTCCTCTTAAGCGGGGGCATGAGCAGGCACTGGCTAGGCCAGGGGAGGAGGCCTCAGTGCATTTGAGTGACAGGCAAGCAATGAGTGAAGCTCCTTAGGGAGGACGGAGGGGAGCTGGCTACTGTAATGGGCGAGGTGGAGAGGATCAGTGGACTGTGTGGTCAACTGTCATCATTGCTTTGGGAGCCACCCTTCCACTTATCTAGGCTTTCGAGATGGTCAGAACTCAAAAACCTGAGACACAAGTCTGGGATCAACTCAGACTACCATAGTCAGACTAAGAACAAGGTGGTGTGCCTCTGATCAGAGGCCATGCAAGCCCAACAAGCCAGCCGTGGGTGCCCAGCAGAGCAGGTGGGACCCTGTCAGCTTGGCACCTCCTTGTGTAAGACCAGGTAGACCTCCACAGTTCCACCTGAATCAGGAATAAAATGAGTCTATGAGGAGCAGATGTCATCCCTTGACTCTGGAATTGCTTGGTGTAGAGCTGTTTTCTTCCTAATGCTTTAAAGTCCTAAAAGCATGATGGCCACAGCAAGGACACCATGACAGGGGCTTCCAGACCCTGTGAGGCCAGGTCCACTCAGTACTAAAAAACAAGCGAGTATAGTTGAAAGAAATCCAAACGTCAAAATGAGTTTGGATGGTTCCTCTCAACAGCATCATAAATCAAACACCCACTCATGTACCCAACCTTGTAAACACGGGATGATACCCGGAGTCAGAAAAGAATAAGATGGTCTCCACTGTGGAAAAAAGCAACCTATCAACAGGTAGAGGCACATATCAGCAAATCCCCATAATGCAATCACCACCTAGATGATCTGGAGAGGACTACAATGAGAAATGAACCAAGAGAAGCCAAGGGAAATTAGTTTCAGGCAGTGACAGAGGCAGGAAATTCAAGGGCTACTCAGCAGACACCCAGTGAATCCAGATGTTGAACCAGGGTAAAGAAACTGCAGAAAATGAAGTTGAAAAAGCAAGTAGACGTAGATTATATTTCATTTGCCTAATAATGCCACTAATTATGAAGTGAACTATTACTTCATGCACAAGCAAGAAAAAATAGCTGCTAGTTAAATTATCACAGCCCACAGATTTCAAAGTACCCCAACTTCAGAAGGGTTAAAATACAAGGCAATGTGCCTTTCAGAATAGATGCAATATGTTAGTTCCCAAAAGAAGAAATCCAAGACATGAATTAACATCACAAGAAAGACAGTTTTTTTTTGTAAAAACTAATAAAGGCAAGCCAAATATGAAGAACATGTCATGTTTTCTTACCAAGGTGGTAAAGTATTAAAAATAATGCTCAGCATTAGCAATAGTGGACAATAGTGGAATGGGAAAATTCACACTAAAAGTGTAAATTAACATTACCTTTCTGAAAATCATTTTGTAATAAATGTCAGGAAACTAAATATGTATATATCCTTAAGTTAATAATCTGTCTCTAGGAATCTATCCCAATGAATTCTTATGGGCTCTTGCATAAGAAGATGACATTACTTATAGCAATAAAAATGTAAGCTACATGAATGGCAAATTATCAATGAAAATATAAGTAAATCATAGTGTAATCACAAAAATATGAACCAATCATATGATATGTCAAGAGCTTTGTAATGTTTTGAACAACTAATAATAATTAAAAAAATTACTAACATGAAGAAACATTTAATGTAAGGGTAAATTTCAAAGGGGAGAAACAAAATTACACTTAAAGTATCATTTGAATTTAAGCATCAAAGTATTTAATAAAGACAGAAGGAGAGGTCATTTAGTTTAAGTCTGAGGGAATACCATTATTCTTCAAATTTTTCCTTCCCCAATTTTTTATTATTTAAAAAGTATTTTTAAATGGCCATGTTTACCTTTTATAATCTCTCCTTCTCCCCAAACAGATATGTGTTTTCCAAGTTCCACTACAATTAAATTGTAGTAGAAAATGTAAGACTATGTCTGGACACAGAGTGACCAATTGGCACCCCTTATATTAACTGTCATCTACAAATGATCATTATCAATGTTTAAAAATTATCTAGTCTGGGTTAGATGGGATCCAGGTCATGAATATTTTCATATTCCTCAAAAGTAGAAATGAGCTACATCATTAGCTATGATACTGGGTCAGTACTATGCTACATTTACAAGCATTATTTCCCAATCCTCATCAGACAGAGGAGACCCATGGGAAAAACAAAGTTCCAGGAAGATACAGTGTAGATGAGGTGGCAAAGTTTGAACAAGGCAAAACTGAATTATAAATTCATGTCTTTCTCTCCAGATTCACACTTCTTTCCCTGCACCACCTGCCTCTCAGGCTACAGATTTCTGTCGCCTGTCTAGATGAATGTCCATAAAGAATAAAACTCTATTCTTTCCGTTGGTGAGTAGAAGAGATTGTGAACTAATTATGGAACCCTTTCTGTTGGAACCTCACCCATATGGATGCCAGGCACATAGCTCTCTGATAGTGAAGCAGACTAGATAAACAAGGGGCCAGATTTTCAATTTATTAACCACTACACTCAACTCTTGATAAAGCAGTTTTCTAGGTTGTGTGTGGTCACTAAGATCATAGCACAATACCATTTACCCACCTGGCAAGGTAAGGCGACTTGTGGAGCTAGTGCTGGGGGCTGGTGAGCCATGAGAACGCTTCTTTGTGCCTGTAAAGAGGAAAAAGAGGATAAGGAAAAGTAGGATGGTGGATACACCTGAAATACGTTCGATAAATCCAAAAGTTTGGGTCTAATAGAAGGTTGGGTGAGACAACAGGGCAATGCACAGTCTATGGTCCCAAAGAGCCACGAGTCCAGCTTTGATCTTTGTGTGAGTGATTGTGCTCCGTCCCCTGGTTGGCAGGTTGGCATGTGCAGACCAATGCACCTGAACAGGGTGCACTTTGGCCGCACTGGGAAAGCTTCTAAACATGCAATTCCTTAGGGCGTTGCCCCAAAACCTTCTGTTTACATGGTACTGGGGTGGAACCCAGCTTTAGTATTTTTCTTTTGATACCAGGGATTAAACCCAGCAGTGCTTAACCACTGAGCCATATCCCCAGCCATTTTTAGCATTTTATTTTGTGACAGAGTCTCACTGAGTTGCTTAGGATCTTGCTAAATTGCTGAAGCTGGCTTCGAATGCCATCCTGTTGCCTCAGCCTCCCGAGCCTCTGGGATTACAGGCATGTGCCAATGCACCCGGCTAGCATTGGTATTTTTAAATCCCCTCAGATGATCCTAATATGCATCCATGGTACAGAACTACTAGCTGGGAAAGGAAAGTTCTGGATTTAGAATTGAGGAATTGGGGTTTGGTTCCTGCTTTGTCTCTGTAGCCTCTCCTTGCCATTGGATCTCAAGCCATTATAACTGGATCTCTCTGAGGCTCAGGTCTCCATCCAAAATAAAAGTGAAATTACAATAATTACATCCAAATGTGCTGGTGAAGATCAAAGGAACCAAGGTATGTTAGAGCACTCAGGAACTGTGGGGGACTACACAAATGCCAGGGAGTAGATTCTCTGAGCACCCCAGTATTTTATCAGGAACAGGATTATCTGTGTTCTATAAACAGTTTAATGGGTTCCTGAGGGATTGAAAAGGCAGTCTCCAGAGTAGAATCAATAAGGACAAATCAGCAAAGGGACAGAGGAAGGGCTGATTGTTTTACAAAAGAACATTTACATTTTACACATGTGTGTGTACATAGATATGTGTACTGGTTATTGTATACACACATACACATACATATTCATATGTAAATATATAGGTACACATCGACTCATACATGCAAATGTATCTTATATACATTTATAAATATCATTCATTCAATCATTCATTCTTTCATTCTTTGATTTTGCCATTCAGAATGAGGAGGAAGAGGCCTGGAAGCCAGAATCCAGCAACCCAGCAGATGCCAGAAGTCTGAGCTAGTAGGAATGCAGAGAGAATCCTTGAGCAGAGAGTAGAGAGTCAATGTTATTCCTGTTATGAGTCCTTCAGATTTTAAATAAAGTTTGCTCCATACATGGAGGCCTGGTGTGAGTGGTAATTGGGTTGATGGAGAAAACTGTCAACAGAGTCACCAGAAAAGGTAACAAGATGACCCACAGGCTAATGGGCATCAAAGGAAGCAGGAATTTGGGGCTGGAGGTGAGTGGGTGAGCAGTGAGCTTTCCCTGTACCTGAATTCCTGGTGAGAAGTGGGGGAATGCACTTTGAATGGTGTTTGAAGCTGTTTCATTTTAAATCTTAAAGAACAAGGGAACAACATCAATGTTCTGTGTTATTATTAATTATTACTTTTATTATTGGCAGGAATAGCAGTAGTGTGAAGGATTAATAAAAAATAGAAAATACAAAATTAATCCAATCACCTCAGACTTATAAAAAAAATTTGATTTGCATGAGGTTAAAAAAAAAAAAAAACTGTATCCCGCAGGATTTCAGTTGTACATTTCCCAGGTTTCATGGCTGCCCTGAAAGTCAGAGTCATAGGGGAACTTCAAGGGTCTAAACTGGCTGTACCTGTGCTTCAGAGTCCCTGAAGGCAATTTTTTTTTTTGTCCCACTTTTGACATAAAATAAACTTTATTTTTAAAAGTCTTAAAAAAAAGAAAAGGTAAATAGTAACTAGTGACTCCATTCAAAGATACATTCTTGACAGTTGTATGAATTACATATCACACAGAAGGTGAACCCTGGACATCATAAGAGACAGACAATAAGAACTAGGCAGTGGAGAGAAAGAGAGATGAGAAGAAATGTGAGAATACTAATCTTTCATGGCAGTAATTCCAACTCCAAGTAGAGGTTTTAAAAAAATGATAGTGTCTTCAATTTCTTAATGTTTTGTATGATATCTTCAGTGGGATCTTTTTTTTTTTTTTTTTTTTTTTATTGTTGGCTGTTCAAAACATTACATAGTTCTTGATATATCATATTTCACAATTTGATTCAAGTGGGTTATGAGCTCCCATTTTTACCCCATATACAGATTGCAGAATCACATCAGTTACACATCCATTGATTTACATATTGCCTGAAGGCAATTTTTATAACTATGGCTTTCAGAGTTTTCTCCTGGACTCTGAGGAAGAATCTGTAGGAATGGATTCAGTGCTCTGCCTTTTTGGCAAGTTCCCCAGGGTGAATCTAGTGACCATTAGTCTCATAAGGTGTCTTGGTCACTATGAAATTTAAAAAAAAAAAATGTACCTAGGATGACACTGTGGTCCAGGCTAGGCCCACCTCACTTGTGCAGGCCAAAGGGTGTGGTTCACATTGTATCCCACATAAAGCATGGAGGACCACTAGCCAGCCCTGACCAGGGGTGCTACCAGGATGCAAATCCAACCTCCAAACTTCCTTTTCCATCAGAAATGCCTGTGTCCTGATTGATCCACCTCCACTATGGGGACAATAACTATGGCTTTCAGAGTTTTCTCCTGGACTCTGAAGAAGGATACAATATGTTTATCCTTCCTTTTTGTTTGTCTCACAATATTTGGGACATGTTTTCTCAATAGGGACACTATGACATTTGAGCTGCATGATTCTTTGTGATGGGAGTGTCCTGGGCATTGCAGGAGGTTTTAGAACTACTCCTGGCCTCTACCCACTAGATGTCAGTACCACCTCCCAAGTCACAACAATCAAAAGTATCCTCCGGGCAATGACAAATTTCTTTTGGAGGCAAAATTGCCCTCAGTTGAGAATGCCTCTTCTAGGATGGAGACAGGATTTAGGACTTTTTTATTCAGAGCCATTATTCCCAATGCGGTTGCTTGGTCCTTAGTAATAGTCACTGCCAGCTATTAAGAGGTTTCTATGTCCCTGGTACACTATTAACTAGGAACAAGGAAGTGCATATTCTTTCTGATAATAACATTCTGACAATAAGAATATTCACATTTTATAGTATTTGGAGACAAAGGAAGTTTAAGCAATTTGTGCAAAGTTACTGGGTATTGATGGTGGGTAAAATTTAGCCAAGACCCTTCAAAGTTCAAACATACAGAAATTTTTTTCCCATGACTCTTATTTCCTCTTGGTCTTCCAATACAGCCTCTCCACTTTGTGTAAGGATCAAAAAAACCTGGAACCATTAACAAAAGGAGAAAACAAAACCGGGTTCTCTGACCAGACCAAACCATAGGGAGCCAGCACTTCTGGAGAAGATGCCCCAGGGATATGGATATTTCACACTTGCCACAGTGTGGCTCTGAGGTGGCTCTCAGGTGGCTGTGAGGCTCAGGCATCCTAGGTTTACCCATACACCAGAACTTTCCTTCCTGGTGGAAACTATGGCTTTTGGTGGAGACTCTTCTGGAGAGGTCCAATTTAATCCTGCCTACACGAGTACTTGAAAATTGCAAAGCACTTGGAGGCGCTGCTTTCAGTATGGAAATATCTACTGTGACCAGGTTACTTCATAGGAATTTTGGGTGCAATTAAAAAAATAATTATGACCTACTGTGATCTTCCAAAGCCTGCAGTTTAATGGCTTGCCCTAGAGGCAGGTTTTCATTCCTTTGGTGCCTTCTTAGCAGACACCGAGTCAGACAAGGGAACTCTTCAGGCCTCGGGGCAGTGCAAAAGCAGATAGGTGCGCCACATCTTCTATAAATGCTGTTGTTTACCCTGTTTGCTTGATGAAATGTGTGGTCTATCAGGAAGGGTTGAAACCATCCCAACCAGCGTCTCAGAATCATGAGTCATAGGCAGGCAGCAGGCAGGGATGCATAAAATAACCTTCAGACAGCACCTGGGACCACTGGGGGTGGTGAGGTTCTGAGTCAGCCTCCCACGGATGCCAGTTTACTGCCCTGCATTCGAAAAGTCATTTTCCACTCCAGAGCCAACCAATTACCTATCACTCTGCTCAAAAGTTCCACTTGTGGGAATAATACCAATTCAGACTTAAGTTTTGACTTCTAAAACCCTTTGCCTCTCCCTGGCTCCCATCCCAGGGAGAACATTAGAAACTGTCAGAAGATCCAGATACAAGTTCAGCTTCTAAACTGTGCTCGATGGTACCATGTAGGTGGACAGCTGGGGACAAAGCATCACATGGAACTGGCTTTTGGATGTACTGCAGAAGTCCAGGTGGGGATACTGATCCATGAGTGACTCGTTAACCACTCTGTCAGTGGTTTTTAATCCTGGCTACATAGAAGGATCATATGCTGTCATGTGCTGACATTTGAATGCTTTACCCAGGGATGCTCTTTGGTTTGGTTTGGTTTTTGTCTGGTGTGGGATCAGGGCCTAGGTACTTTGTAAAGTGAATCCCCAGCAAAGATGTTTCTTTCAGCTGTCAGGAGTTCTGTCATCTGAAGAGCTAGGGTGCTTTATCCTCCTACAGAATATGAATTTTGTAAGGAATTTCTTTCTTTTTTTTTTTAAGGTTTCCTGGAAGCTCAGATGCAGTTTAGGACTTCATGCTGGGAACTGGGAAGCCTTTTATTTAACATGCATGTTCCCAAAGGAACATTTGCCCTGGTTCACTAACTCACTATGCCTCAGTTTTATTCTGATTCTTTTTTTCAGCACCAGGGATTAAACCCAGGGGTGCTTAACCACTGAGCCACATATCTAGCCCTTTTTTAAAAAATATACTATATTTAAAGACAGGGTCTCACTGAGTTGCTTATGGCCTTGCTAAATTGCTTAGGCTGGCTTTGAACTCAGGATCCTCCTGCCTTGGCCTCCCCTAAGCTGCTGGGATTACAGGCACATGGCACTATACCCGACTTTTATTCTGATTTCTTAATTCAAAGAAAAACAATTTTATAATCAATTTATGTGATTTTAGAATTCTCAAATATTTTACAAATGAGGTGGATAATATAAAAACAAACAATTATGTGGATACTGACATAATATTTCATTTTCCTCATTTTTTTTATTTCTAAAAACTTCAATTTGAGAACATAATGGTGAGGCTCAAGTAAGAAAATACTTGTGTAAACCATGAAGTGTAACATACTGTTTGTTATTGTTCAGTTTATATTCAAAGAAAGTGGTGTGTGTGTGTGTGTGTGTGTGTGTGTGTGTGTATGTGTAGTAGGTAATACATCATCTTTGGTAAATAAACATTTCAAGGTCAAGAATTACATTGTCCTTGACCTAGAGTGAATGTTTAAGGAGTAAACAACCCAATCAGTCAGCTTGGGGCAGAATGTCATCACCACAGCTTATGTGACTGGAGGTACCTTCTGACAAATGAATGGCTTTCAGTATTTCAAATTAATGTCCTTGGTTGGTTCAGCTAAAAGGCAATGAATTCAATTCGTCAGGAGTCTGGAGAGAGGACGGTGATGGAAGTGACAACCAAGGCTGCCCGCCTTGGGGTGAACACACACATCTAAGATTCAGGATGTCCTGAAGTTAGTGCTAAACCCCAGTGATTTGCAGCTTAACCTCAAACAACTCACTTTCCTCTGCAAAATAGGGTTAGCATGGCCAAACCCATGCCTTCTGGGCAAAGGGTGATTTAAGAGCCCTTCTAGACCAAGCATCATCTGTATGAGCGGTGTGAGCAATATTATGATAGAATTGGGCCCCACAGGGCAGAGGTGGATGCTGAAAGACTAGGGAGGGAAAGAGTTTGTCAACATACTAGACATTTTCAACCACTTTCTTTTAGCGTATTACAAACGCCTGCCTTTATGACACCCACAAACCTCTGACCACAATTGTACCTGTGTCTGCCAACATCTTTATGTTCCGTTTAGGCTGTAGCAAAGGGCAACAAGCCAACATCTCAGAACACATCATCATTTTTGCCCTTTTACATCATTACAGAAAGAGCATCAAAAGAAGTCCAAGTTCTGCTTTGGGCTATGGAATCACTGAGAGTTTGGAGGGCTTCAAACCACTCACACCTGTGAGTTGTCTTCCAATGGTATATAAACCAGAGGTGCATCTTCACAGTTTTTTGTTTGTTTTTTTTTTTTTTCTGCCACAACACTATCCATACTATTCTGGCTTTGGTGTGACCTGACTATGTTCATCACAAAGAACAATGATCAAAAACACAAAAGCTTCAACAATATATGCTTTTTTAATATTTGAATATGCTTTGAAATTGTTCAGAATCTTTGACACACTGATCGCACATCTAGAAATTTGTCCAGTGGAGATATTTGGAAATGTGACAAAGATTTATATAAAAAGGGATTCATTGCTTTTATTTAAAACTGCAAAAATAAAAAATGAAAGCATTGAACTTAATTGTCCAACAGTGGAGTGGTCGTTAAGTAAATTGCTAGAGCCACAAAATGAAATATTGCATTATGTTGCTATTGAAATTACATTAATGAGGAATTAAAAAAGAAATCAGAAAAATTCTTATAAACCAATGTTATGTGAATGAATCATAATGCAAAATTAAGTATACTGTGTGGCTTTAACTGTGCAAAAATGTATAGTAAAATACCATAAGGGCATAGAGTATTGACTGATTGTCAGGGTATTGCAGGTGATTTTAAGTTCTTGGTCTGATAACAGCAATGTTGTTACAAGTACAACCAATCCTACAGGGCATAGGTGGATTTCAAAGAATATATTTTCCAAAATGGATAATAATCCAGGGGAGTCACGCACATGAATAATACTTGGTGGCAGCCCACCAAGGGGTGGTATTTGTGTAATGCACCTCATCATCACTAGGGGGTCCCCTTCAAGGAGCCTGTTTGAAGAAAGCAGGCTGGGTGCTTGACAGTATGTAAACCACTTGTATCAACTAATGACTATTTGCTAGACAGACTCCTAAAGAGCAGGAGAATATTTACTTACAAATATAAGCTTTTCACAAGAGAAAAGGGAGAAAAAATGGAATTCAAAAGCTAGTATCACATGGCTGTAAAACCATATATCATTGTACCCTAATGAAAAATAATATGCAAATCAGCCTAATCCCATGAGTGCTGAGGTTTCTTATGCCTTGGAAGACCTTCTGATAACCCATCCACCTCATCCCCAATAAAAAAGGATTATATGAAGCATGATACAGTTGTATGCTGTGAATATCCACCAGTGTGTAGGCAAAGGTCCTTTGGACCTAGAAATTATGTGGTGCATGCAGAAATATAAAAGTGACAAAGGACGGAGTGAGATTGGGCAGCTACATATCTGGGGAACAGAACATAGACAACAATAGAAAAACATTGAAAGGAAAAAAATACAGCCTTTTAATTTTTCAAATTCCAATTAAGAGGTTAACTCATTGTTTTTATTTGGTTATCAGAAGAACATACAAGTCGTTATTCATTACTAGATGCTGGGGGAAAATTATACATTGAAGGACTATCAGGCTCATTGGTGCAATAAAGATTTACAATAAACACATCTTTAATTTTTTGAGAGCAGTTTAGCATTCTCCGCTTTACATGAATCTTTATGATTTACTTTTGCATTTGGAGATATAATGCTATGGCATTGGAACAGATTGTTTTAGTAGAAAGCAGCATCACAGAGAACAGAACACTCTTTGTTAGAACACGTGGTCATTCTCTTTCTCTCTGATGTACTGCAAACTGTATTTTGTTTGCCAGAAGCACGATTCACATCATGCAAGTACATAGCATCACTACTGCAAAATACAGATAAGTCCATTTCCATCTTCCCTTTTGGAAGAGCATTTATAGACCCATACAGAAATCTCTTCCTTATTCCTGTGATCTGGGTGGGAGTTTGGAATTCTGTGTGTTCTGATTGTTTCCTTCTTTTAAGTTTTGCTAAAGCATCTTGATATCGATTCAGGCATTTCCCACAAATCCAGTGGCAGGGATTTGAACAGTAGCAAAATCTAAGGCTGAGGGGATGAGCCAAGTTTTCAATTCACATGTGAACAGAGCCCTTACTAGCAGGCAGTCTACAGACTCATGGTGAGGGCACAACATCCTACAGAGAAGAGCTTGTGACTGTACAAACTGTATTCCCACCAGGAGAAAAGAAGAGCCATATTACAAGGGACTTCAAGTGACATTGCTTTGAGTACTGGATCTCCCATCAGGACTTCTTTTTTCTTGATTCCTTTCACCCATCTATTCCCTCCCCCCACCTACCCAGCTGTACCTTTGACATGTAACACTTCTTTGTGTACATTACACAGGAACTTGGTGCTTTTTGTTTTTTCCTCCATTATTTTGTGTTCTGTGTGCTAAAATGATCCTGCAAACAGAATGGCCTACCTGGACAGAGGTGAATGAAAGAATTTCTGAAAGGTAGAAAAAAACGGAAGAAGAGAAGAAGGAAGAGATAAAGAACGAGTATGAAAGAGGGAGAAGAGATTTAAATTAGATGGGATTGACGGGTCTGGCTGTTCAGTGGGCACGAGAGCTGATAAAAACCTAGCCGAGCTCTACCAACGAAAATAGCAAATATATTTTCAAGAAATTTACAGCATATAAAATTGTATAAAAATATCATCAAAGCAAGAAAAAAGGAAAAGTGTACTCTATAGTTCTACTCTAGAATCAGTTACTGAACAATACCTATGGCTGTAGATTTGTACTATAAATCTATGCATGTTGGTGTGTGACTTCTATATTTCTGTATCATTGCACACATATCCACTCAGAGACAAGGATAATTGTGCACAAACCCCTACCCCAAGATAGATCAACACTGAAGAGCAATGACTATACAACAGTGTGCCTCCAGAACAATCTATTTAAAAACCATTCCAAAGCTACTGGGTAGTGGGAATTATTTCAGTTGAATTACCTTACTCATAAACTGACTGATAGATGCTTCTTCTGGTGCAGAAGTCAGAGCCCATGAAGAATACATGGCTGAGGTCCAAGTGCCATGACTGAAGCTGACCAAAGTAGAGGATGAGCCTTCAGATGGCACTGACCATGGCTAGCTACAGCCAGCATTTACCCCGGGAGGTGACGCGGCCTCCCTAGAGAAAACTGAGTTCTGGGTGAGCTGAAGGAGCCCACACAACATTTCCTGGCTCTGCAATGGCAACCTAGGCTGGGTTGAAGTTCTTTCAGTGAAGCTTGCCATTGTCCGTGTTAATCCACTTCTGCCTGGAAACAGAAGCCAGAATGAATGTGAACTCATCTTAGATATGCCTGCCAGTGTTTTAAAGAAAAATGGGTAGGATGAGATGTTAAGAAAATAATCATGAATGAATAATATTTAAATATGACCTCTATGAACCATTCAGTCCGGGTCTCTCACCACACCTCATCTTTGTTTAATGTAAAAAGGATTTCTCTCAATAAAGAAATTCTTCCTTATCATGGATTCTCCTGGAGAAGCACCTGTCTTTTTCAAATACCTAAAGAGGATCTCCAGAGGCCAACTTCCTATTTTTTCTCAACTTCATGGACCCATATTCACTAATAACATAAACCCTAATGTCAGCGGTGCTGGTTTATTCCAATTCTAGTGTCATTTCTATGCCCATCAGTGTCTTTGATGACAGGAAACCTTAAAAACTGAAATTTGGCATTGAGGTAATGTGTCTCTTGGTTCTCAGAGGGATATTTCAGAAGAATACCATTGGTGTTCATAACAATTTTTTCATTAAGTTCATTTTCTCAGTGATAATGAGGCTTTTAATCATGGATCACTGTTGATGAATTACAAGCATTATTCTCCATTTATTCATGAATAAGATCCAATATAACATCATTATTGCAACATTATGTTTTTTAATATCCAATTTTGCTGTGGTTCAGAGCTATACCCACCGTAATAATGGAGAAGCAGAACTGCTGTGCAATGATTTCTCATGGTGCACATATAGATTTTCCTATTTTCTCCAAGACAGTGTACTTTGGATATAAAAAGTTTACTTTGATTCGAAATAAATCCACTGACATTTCATTCATGGAGAGTGGTGTCATCACTTCTTTTGGTAGAGCATTCTCAGACAAATTATGTTGAGTTATGATTTTTTTAATTTCTCTTACATTAAAAGGGCATGGCAAAATTTTTATTTATTTTTCTTAAACTTGGCTCTCTTAAACAGTTTCCCCCACATAACCTGCCATTTCCCATATCTTATAATAAGCTATTTGTATGACCAGGGTGTGTCTGCACATATTTGAAATACAAGTCTCATGAACATAAGTGAAGTGCTTGGCACATGGGAGTTGCTGAATACATTACCAGGCAAATTTGAATTTTGTTTATATGCACAGGTGATGATGGGATCCATTCAATAATTCCTCCTGTGTTTTCTGAAGGCTGGCTGAGTGCCAGGCACTGTGATGGGCCAGTACAACTCTTGTAATACACAAGGGCATCTCAGCATCAGGAGAACAAAGCTTCCAACAGGGGAAAAATGTTGCCTGAATCCCCCACATCCTCTTTATTTGGGAGATAATTCAACATACATAGGCTTTTGATCTCAGAATCTATCCTGTTATTTAAAAAAAAGAAAAAAAAGATTTTTGTGCTCTACTTTTTTTCTTTTGTTTACTCCAAGCTTCACTGGGAATATTACAAAGTAACTTCTATTATCTAAGTCTCTGTTTAGCCATTAAGAAAGACTAAAAGAAAATATGTCTCATATACTATCTATTCATCCATCTATCTAAAGAAAAGTGATCCATGAGAGAAATAATAGTCAAAGGCCAGGACTCCCCAAATGTAGATTACAAAATTTGTTTTTCTTTTTTTTTTTTTTTATCTTCTCTCCCTCTCAGAGCCCATGATAATGTTGCTTCTTATTTTTCACTTTTACACAAATACATGGTACCAGGTGGATGTCATAATGTCTTAAATTCTGCAAATGAAATGGATATGTGCACTGATTTTTTTCTTTGACTTTCATATGTTCAGTATCATTTTATCATTTAAGTATGTCACCTCCATAATGGGATCCTGTTGTATGTCTTCAGTAGTTCTTATAAAGCTCCAAGAATGAAATGGACCGTGGAAGAAAGTCCATTTGAATTGATGGGTTTGAAGCAAGTCTTTTGCTTGCTGCCATAAGCTATTAGGGGTCAGAGTCAAGGAAAGGTAGGCAAGAATAAAACATGGCACATCGACCTCTGTAAGGATGAGTCATCATGCCACCCAACCACGGGACAGCAGAACAACCTGGAAAGGGAGCTATTTAGTGACATGGGCACACAAACTCAAGGGCTGATTCCAGGTTCTACCCAGGAATACATAGCATGTGTGGTTGACTAGTGGGAGAATGTCTCTAATGCTACGTTACACACTGGTCAATCCTCAATTCAGGTGTGTGCACCCTGCTCTGTATGTAAATCAGAGGCAGATTCCACCGTTGGCACAAGGGAACAATCTTCATCCCTTATTGCAGCTGAATTTGGAGAAAGTTGTTTCCAGAGAATTCAAAGACCCTAGAAAATGAGCTAGAGCTTTGGAAATACTATTCTTCCAGTCAATGCTGACTTGGAAAAGTTGTTCTAATGTTTTATAAGCTCCAACCCCGATTCAGAACATAATACAGATTTTTGTGCACTTTTTAAATAACTTTGCATTTTTACTCAATGTGTCTTCAAAACATTTTTTAAAAGATTTAAGTCAGAGCGAATTACACAGAGCTTTTGTTTTTCCTCACTGAGAATTCCAAAGTTCTACACTGTATAAAATTCTCCTCCCATTCTTTTTCAGTTGGTTAATGACTTAAAACAAATGAAAATATTTCCATCTTTATTGGTGCTAGAAAAAAATGGCTATATTCCTGTTCCTTTTTCAAATATTGTTTAGTGTTGCTTACTGGATTATAAAATGGAAGCTGTAGACATTCTATTTTGTCTGCACAAAAAGCTCCATGTACAAAAATACAGAATAGAAATGAGGTAAAAGGTCCAGGTTCCAAGGTCAAGAATTGACATCCCTTAGCTCATATCGAACTCCTATACAAAGTCATATCCCCCTTTAAGAACACAGTTTGCTCACTGATGTCCCACGGATTACAAGCAGCTCATCTACATATTTTGTTTGACCCGCACAGTGTAAGTTTCTGAGTTAGTTGCCAAAATGTAAAAATTTTGAAAGGATTTACATAAAATTCTAGATTTCTAGAATCTTCCTTCCTACACAGAACCCCTGTTGCTACATAGCACAAGTCAGGTGGCTGACTATACTCTGCCTCTTTTTGACAGTACCAACCTTTGCCAATTTGTCACAGTCCTCACTGATCCTTACTGTCTCCTTGATGCCAAACCCCTTGATAAATTGCCATGCATCACAATAATTGGAACATTGCATGGCTTGCTTTCCTCATTTATTTGACCTGGTAGGCCCCTAAAGTCATTTGAATTTGTGATCATATTATCTACTGTGGGCACTATTAGGAAAAATGTAAGTATTCTTATGAGGCCAAATGTAAAATGGACAGAAGAGACCTGTCACACATTAGTATGCTCCTGGGTACTCTTTATGATAAAGTTCTGTAAATCTTCCATTGAAGAATATTTCAGTGAGCAAAAAGGCCTCATAGACCACCTGTGATCTCTCTCTCTCTGAGGAAGTATGGACATTTTGCTTTCGTAAAGCAGAGGTTTCTAAACATGTGTTTTTGTGCTTTTGTGTAGAAATTAAATTTGCAATGGAGAATACACTGAAGCCCATTGCCTAGCCACTTTCTGTTCCTAATCCCTCTTCACCACAGCATACCCATGTGATTTACTCTTGGGAAGAACTCTGGATTCCACAGGCACATTGTAAGAATCATTTTTGTCCAAATCATACTATTTAGACCCATAAAATCACATGCTTTTCTTGTACTCCATGGGATCCCACTTTTATTTTGGCTTCAAGGGATGGTATGAATTATTCCTCTTCCTGGATACATTTACTATTTTTATTTTCTACTTGTGCTATGAAAATCAACTCCTATCTGTTATTTGTAAAGCCTCACTAAAAATGAAAAAAAAACTTATCTGACCTATCTCCCTGGTACTAGGATGCTTATCACTTCCCTGAAAAAAAAAAAAAAAAGATGAAGTCAAATCACAGATATCCCAAAGAAGAGGACCAACCAACCAGTGGTCAAAATTTCAGTAACCCCTTGGTTATGGATGCCACCCAATGAAAACAACAGGGTTCCCACCTGACAGTAGAGTCATCAGCTGACACATTTGAGGTTCACATTCATGAATGCACAGATAAAATAAATTAAGCATCAAATACAGATTCCCATAGGATAGTCTCCTTAAAAAAAATAAACGGAATTTTATATTATACAAACGGGGAAAAAAAGGCATAAGAACAATTTTTAAATCTAAAAGAAAACTGGAGAAAAACAAATGTTCTCAACTCAGGAAAGAACCAGAGATGGAAATCATCATTTTGGCTGTGATGAGGGCCAGCATGGCTATTTCTACCATCAGTAGCCAGTGCAAAAACAAAAAAACAAAAAAATCCCAAAAACAACATTTCACAGAACAGCATTGACAGTCATAAAACGGCAAGTACAGTGTGTGTGTGGCTTTTCCAGGCCTCTCCCAGCACATCCAGGGTGTCCGTTCTCATCAGGCCAGACAGGTGCCGTGAAAGCCACATCATTGGCAAAGGATTTTGAGGAAGTCCCTTCACGTTTTGTTTCTGCTTGTGCAAAAAAATCTCAAGTGGTTTTGTTGGCTCAGGGGGAAATCCCCTAGAGTTCTAAGGACCTCAAACCAACCTCCCAGGACTCATCCCTGGGAGGAGATGGCATGAGAGAAGGCCAAGTGTGGGGGGGCTTGTTTTTGGAAGTTGTACACCTTCCCCAGAGAGGGGTCTTTGTGGAAGAAGAAGAAGGAGAATGAAGAAGCTCAGCTAAAATGATGCAAGACACTGGCAGCCTCTCTTAGTGTATATGAGGTCTTTTCTACTCTTCGGAATCTGAAAAAAAGAAAAAGAAAAAAGAAAAGTGTCAATGCTGCCTTCCCCACCCCCTCCACCCTCCGGGTCTTAGGAGAAGAAAATCTGGGGGGAATAAAAACGGAAACAAACCAACCAAAAAAAATTAAATAAATAATAAATAAAACACGGATCAATGAAAAATTCAAGACTGATCGTGGTGGTCTCCTTTGTAATATGATTCACTGAATCCATAAGGGGAAAAATCTTAATAGAAAACTTTAAATACTGGTACATTTAAAAAATCGAATAGTGGCTTTAAACTAGATTATAAACATTTGGTTCATGCAACATGGATATTAAATCACTTTATTTTGCAATCAAGACGACAGTGGTTGCCCATCTGGTCAATTTACCTCAATGGTCAGCAGGATTGGAAGAAATCAGATTCATCTAATCCCAAGGGCCTCCATGCAAAAAAAGCAAGGTTGCTCTTTCACAGAATTCTGTGAATTCTCAGCAGCTTCCCAAAGACATTTAAAACAAGACGCGTCCCAACCAAAATCATTACAGGGATGTTAAATCACCAGCATCCTCCACTGGACCCAGAGTGAGGGGGTGGAGGAAGGGAACGAAGATGAAAACAGGACTAAGTTAATGGAAAAAGACAATGCTGGATTTTTTTTTTCTTCCTCCTGGCATTCTCTACCCCATGGAAGCTAATGGTCTTGGGCAGAATTTAAAACAACAAAAAAACACTATATTATTGGCTCCCACTGGTGGTGTGTGCTCTGCAAGCCATCTTGCCTATAGTTAAACGTGTCCTGGGCAGGGTTCTGAAGGGATTGGAGTACAGTGTTTAGACTTTAAGAAGGGTGATGTCATCACCTACAGAGATGTTCAAAGTCAATTCAGGATAAGGAAAATTTCCTACTCAACTTTAAAGGCTAAGATCCTCTCCTAAATAAGGTTTAACTGAAATTAGGCAGAAAATGAGTTGGGAAATAGGAGAACCTCTTCTGATCTATTGTAATTACAGTTAATTCTTAATTTTCCAGGAGCCATTGATTTAGACCTCCTGTGGTTCCTTTCTTTAATCTGGTCCTGATGTTTTGTTATGTTTACCCTGCATTAGCACCTTCTCCTATTTGAAATAGAAATAATAGAGAAAAGAAAGCTCTCCTATGATACTTGCACTGAAAACCTGTCAGTGAGGGAAGGAGACACAATAAAGCCAAAATCAAGAGTTAGAAAATTTCCACTGATTTTTGACAGCCATGGGGGAGATGCAAGCCAGGGCTGCCTCTTCAGTGCTCTGGCCGTCATGATCGGCTTAGGGTCACATGTACTACCAATCACCTGCAGTGATATCTCTTGGCCTCACATGCAAGACCCATAAAGCCCAGTTTTGTTATGATGACTTAAGATTGAATTTTGTTCCCATTGATTGGAAGGAAGCTAAGGTCAGGCAGCTGGTTTAGTAGGAAGGACCACATTAAACATGGTGAGCCTCAACTGGCCCACAAGGAGACTGATGCACCTGCTGTCCCAGGCTGCCTAGGGCAGCAATGCCCACTGACAAGACTGGTGGGTGCCCAAGATGCAAAAAGGACCATCGGGGATCTTAAGGAATCCAAAGGTCTTTCTAATCATGGCTTGTGGGGGAGACAGTGGGGTGCTCCCTCTGGCTATGGACCTCCATCCTCCTCTCCACTTTTGGATCAAGAATGGAAGGAAGGAGCTGGTCAAGGGGTAGCAGAATGGGCAAAGAAAGAAAGCTTGTGTGTTGTGTGTTTAAGCTGCATTTGTGTTCCCAGTCATTAAGTACAATGAACAGCAAAAGAACTAGGCTTATGTTCTGAAGCTGGGGCTGTGATAATAATTATTTGTGAAAATAATTCAGAATAATTCTCTCTCTCTCTCTCTCTCTCTCTCTCTCTCTCTCTCTCTCTCCCAGGGATTGAACTCAGGGGCACTCAAATACTGAGCCATATCCCCAGCCCTATTTTATTATTTTATATTTTATTTAGAGACAGGGTCTTCCTGAATTGCTTAGAGCCTTGCTTTTGCCGAGGCTGGCTCACAATCCTCCTGTCTCAGCCTCCCAAGCCACTGGGATTACAGGTGTGTGCCACCACACCTGGTCACATCTGCTCTCTCTCTCTTTTAAAAACATCTTGTTTTTATTTTGGTAGTTCAAATGGTTAAAGGCTGGCATGTACACATTTAGCATTGTTTACACAAATATAATGAGTTTGTTCCTCATGTAAGGAAATGCTCAAACTCTTCCTAATTTTTTTTATTTTGCATTAAATCCTTATTACGTGTATACAGCACAATTTTTCATATGGCTGGTTGTATATAAAGTATGTTGACACCAATTGGATGATGATGTCTATCACATTCCACCATTCTTGCTAATCCCCTGCCCCCTCCCTTCCCTCCTACCCCTCTGCCCTATTTAGAATTCATCAAAGAAACTTCTGTTTCAGAATCTCTTCTGGCACTTGTCCTGAGGTGCCTAGTTTCGGAGCTGGCTGCAGGCGGATGTTTTACCCAGATTATAGAACCCTTGAGAACGGGGAAGGCATCCTACTTCTCTAACACCTCCTGCAGGTGAAGCAATACCAGATACATAGCACATATTCCACAAATAATTATTTTTTAATTAAAAGGAAGTGAATTGAATTAAAATGAGATGGATGGGGATAAAGATGACTAAAGATGACGAGCAAGAGGGTTCCTGCCACACTTTCTAATTTTGACTTTCATAGCATAAAATAAAAATTTAAAAGAAAATCATAAGTATATTGATTTTATATTTTATTTAGCAGCAAGGTGTGATATGTCAAAAAATTATATTACCTATTAAAAAAAACCCATTATGGATGACTTTCTGAGGGCCTAATCTCACAGAAAAGGAACACATACTCCACAAATAATTATTTTTTAATTAAAATGAAGTGAATTGAATTAAAATGAGATGGATGGGGATAAAGACGACGAGCAAGAGGTTTCCTACCACACTTTCTAATTTTTACTTTCATACCATAAAATAAAAATTAAAAAGAAAATCATAAGTACATTGATTTTATATTTTATTTAATAGCAAGGTATGATATGTCAAAAAATTATATTACCTGTTTAAAAAAAAAAACCATTATGGATGGCTTTCTGAGGGCCTACTCTCACAGAAAAGGAGCATTTGCTATCCAGGTGACTTTGCCATGGTTTGTAAATCAGGTCCAAGTCGCTCCTCATTTTATGTACTATATTTGCTTTATTACATTTTGGGTTTCTGTATTTGTTTTCAGTTTAAACTGAAATGGAGTAAGTATCAGCAAGATCACAAAGCATATCAAAACAAGGATCCCAAGGGCAAAGTGTTAAGAGGCCACTCTGTACTGAACTGAGAAGCATGACCATTTTTGTAATTGATAATTTGAAATCCATTGATTCTAAACCTATGCTGGCTTTTTGGAGGGTTCAAAAAGTAGATAAATGCACTACACTTAAAAAAAAAGATTTATGAACTAAATGGAAGCTGGTCCCATCTTGGATACTGAAGCGCATGTCATCCCTCACCTGCCCCTGAACCAAAGACTTCTTGTATCTCATAAGGGGCAGCTGGAGTGGTTTTGAATCCTGGAGCACAAATATTCTACCCAGTGTATACTTATTCTGAAGGTAAGCAGAGATGTTGTGTATAGAACTTACAACCATTTGGTTTATAGATACTTGTTTTAAGAAATGGATAAAGTTCTCATTCCAGTCAGTAAGGCAACTATTAAGAATATAAACAACAATAAGTGTTGGCGAGGATGTGAGGAAAAAGGCACACTCATATGCTGCTGGTGGGACTGCAAATTGGTACAACCAATCTGGAAAGCAGTATGGAGATTCCTTGGAAAACTGGGAATGGAATCACATTTGACTCAGCTATCCCACTCCTTGGTTTATACCCAAAGGACTTAAAAACAGCATACTACAGGGACACAGCCACATTTTATAACAGAACAATTCACAATAGCTAAATTGTAGAACCAACCTAGATGCCCTTCAGTAGATGAATGGATAAAAAAAAATGTGGCATATATACACAATGGAATATTACTCAACAATAAGTGAATAAAATCATGGCATTTGCAGGTAAATTGATGGAGTTGGAGAATATCATGCTAAGTGAAGCTAGCTAATCCAAAAAAAACCAAATGCTGAATGTTTTCTCTGATATAAAGATGCTGATTCATAATGGATATGGGGGGCAAGCATGGGAGGAATGGAGGATCTTTAGATGAACTTTAGATAGGGCAAAGGGGAGGAAGGGGAAGGGAGGGGTCATGGGAGTAGGAAAGTCAGTGGAATGAGATGGACATTATTACCCTAAGTACATGTATGAAAACATAAATGGTGTGACTCTACTTTGTGTACAATCAGAGACAAGAAAAACTGTGCTTTATTTATATAATATGAATTGAATTGCATTCTGCTGTCTTATATATAACAAATTAGAATAAATAAAATAAAATAAAATAAATGGATACAGTTGAAGTTAATATGACTTAACTCTAAAAAAATGTGATTATGAGTCATTTGCATTTATGCCTAGCTCATACATGGCATGTTGATGAGGCAGACTTCATAAGAATCTGATACTGGCTTTAAAAACATTGTAAATATATTTCCTTGTCATTTTTCTTGGGTTTGATTTGCTGTTATTATTGTTTACAGTTTGATTCAACTTTCACCCAAACACAAAGTAAGTTGACTTGACTGGAGATAAAGGAGGGATTCAAATCAGATTTTTAAGTCCCAGAAAAAATATTGCTGCTTCTCTATAAAATTAACTTTCTACAGAAACAGAGTGACACAGGAGGCAACCAAAACAGTTGCAAAATACAAAATAGAAATAAAGCAAGTGGAGAAGACTAAAGCTCGTGAACCCAAGCCCAATTTTAAATGTCAAATTGGATTGTACTGGGCATGTGAATGAGTCTTGGTTTTATATTTTAATAATGAGAATATACTAAGAAAAACATTATTTTAGAGATAGCTGTTAGCTTTTCAGGGTATAGATTTCACTGTTTCTAGATGATAAGTGCGTTCTAGCTATTTTAAACTACTTTTTTTTTTCAATGTGTGCATGCTTTCTCTTTGCCCCAAACAACAATGTGTACGATTATAATAAGATTTTTCTAAATTAATTTCATTGCATATAATATCAATGTTACAGCATTATTAAAATACTCTGATAATTTACTATTTTCCTGTAGCTAGATGAGATAGATGGATGAATGGATAGGTAGGGTAAGTAGAAGGGTAGGTAGATTAGAAAGGTAGATGATAGATACATGATATTTATGGCAACAGAACTTCCTAAAGCCCAGCCTATGGCATCATCTTGTAGAACAATGGTGCTGAACTTGTTGATTATATTTGTGCTGCTTTCTTTCTCCCTTTATTAAGTATGTCCTTTCTTTACAAAATTTAAAATATGTGAATAACTTTTTCTGTTCTTCTGTCTGTACTTTCCAAGGCATCTTCCTGTAGTTATTCCCCTCTGTTTTAGGAACCTTGTACAATAACATTTAAGGAAATATTAAAATGCCAACTCTGCAAGTGCCCCAGGGCCCAGCCCACTCCTGGTACAGCAGTATCAGTCAGGTCTGGGGAACTCTTGCAGCTGCAGTGGGGATGACTCAACGGCCAGAACTTCTCAGAGTGTGATGAGGACAGGGTCAAGCAACCCTGTCTACAAGAGAGCTTTGCTTCTATTCAGTCTTAGAGTCTGTGAAGCCAAGAAGCAGCCAGGACCATAAAGACAAAGAAAGTCCTTCAGAACATGCCAGAAAGGCTTGGATTTTAGACCTGACATATTCAGACTGCTTTACACATTTTTCTCAATCTTATTAGTTCAGGAAAAACACCAAATGCTTCAGAATGAAAGAAAATAAATAAAGCACAAACATTTTCTCAGTTTTACTGTGCCTCCAGGCTATACAGTAAAAATAGCACATACTGTAGCAGGATAATACTTAGAAACATAGATGTCATCACTTGGAGATGAGGGTGCCCCTTGGTGGAGCATGCTAGGAATAAATACAGAAGGACAGATGGAATACTTGCTTGATACTGCACTGGACACGGCTCTTGGAGCACAAGGACATCTAGACAGGAAATGGCACTAACCATTAACATGGATAGTCCAAAGTCCTGGCTTTGACACATACTTGCTTCAAAGGCAGCTGTTTTTTTTAAAGAATGTTTTATGAAGTCAATGGAGTTCCCTTTGGCAAAAGTGTCATTATTTTTGTTTCTCCAGTCTTTACACAAAATCTGACAAAATATAACTTTTCTACAGGGAAAACAGATAAATATCTATTTCATGATTGCTAAGATTTATTTTTTAATTCTGAACATCAGCATTATGGAAAAAAAGAAAAATTACTTTTTCTCTAGTCATTCCAAGTTTTTGATTCTCTCTATCAAGCTAGGTTCTTTTAAAAATAGAATGGTACATTAAGAGTGTAGTGAAATGTCCAGAAGATAGAGTGAAACAATGAAAGTTTATATACCAATAATTGCAAAGGAAAGTTGTTTTAAAAGATTAATTTTGTCATTAACAAAGAGTGCACTACACACTTTATTTGATCCTTCACTATGTAGTTAATAACAGACTTGAATCTAAAAAGCTAGGTAAACTGTACAAATTGATGTTAGAAGTTTTCCTTAGTATAACACAATTTAATTTTTTTAAACCCACCAATCTTATGTTACATATATGTTATATGTTACATATATATGTAATTTATATATTTATGTATGTGTATATATACATTTATATATATACACACATATATATATACACACACATATATGCACTGTTACACATATATGTATATATATACACACACATATATGCACATACACAAGATATATGTGCGTGTATACACATGTGTACATGATTTCAATAGCTTTTTTGATACTAAAAATGTGAATTTCAAAAATGCAAAATCTACAAGAGGACGATGCCAGTCACACGCCACCTTTGTCCTTTATAATGTCCATGAGGATATCTATTGTATGCCCTCCTTGAAAAGCACAAGGACATTCCTTGAGCCTAAAGTTGTATTAAAAATGCATTGATTTGTGACCAAAAGAGCTAGCTGTTCTGATTTGCTGTGACTCATCAGTTAGAACCTTAGGTAAGTGACTGGCTGGGCATGTCCATGCTCCCAGGAGTATAAGCCCACTGCAAAAAGGAGCAATGATGTTTTCTAGTTCACCCACTTGACCACTTCTCACTCACATATGGATTGGTTAATAGATTTCACCCAAATCCATCCAAAACACACACACACACACACACACACACAAATTATATTGGGTCTCAGCATCATTGAACTCAAAATAACTCTTATTACTGGGTCAACCTACAGCCCACTTTCTGAAATTAACCACAAAATGACACTAAAGTATATGAGCAAGAATATTTAGGCAACAAAACTGTTTAGAGTCTAATGAGCAAGGGCTTATGCAGATGCATAACAGGCAGCCACCTAAAAATAACACTGTGATTCTCCTCTCCATTTACTGATGCTTTGTTGTGTCCTTCTGACGAGGACATCAGGTGTAGGCTCAAATACTTGTCAAGTTACTTGAGAAAATAAGGGTGTCAAATGATCTAAAAGACCAACACCCCATGCCTACTCATGTAAACCACAGCTTTTGCTTACTCTGGGATGTTGGGTAAAAGGTCACAGGAGTTTTCAGCAACACATGGCTAAGGGAAAAGGGATATTGATCAGAGCACATGCTATAATGAGGACTTATCTTAACTGGGATCCAGAGCATCCAGGTAGAGTGTCTCTCTACACTCCTGAAAACTAATCCACAAAGACACTGGATTCTTGTGTTAAGGGCAATCCCTTCATTAGTCAATAAGCCTACTTTTCTGACAATACATAGAAGACTATAGTTATATACTTTTCCAGGACTAAGAAATAATGCTATCCTCTGAGATGAACACTAGCTCAAAAACCAAAGAATGCAATTAACTATTGGTAGAAACGACCTCAAGTCAGCAGATGTTTATTTCAGCGGCATCATCAAATGGTGAGGTGGACTGAAATCACTCATTATTAAAAACCTGTTAAGCACCAAAGTTAAAAAGTTCTCATCTTTAAAGTAATTAGAACTCAAGGTCATAATGACACTTTCTTGAGTATGAGAGAAAAGGATGGGGTAACAGCTACTGTTCCCAGAACTTCTCACCATCATTGGCCTATTTGACACACCACATGATCTGGGCACACTGTTGGGAGGGGAGTGGGTGAAGAGCACATGAAACTCGAGTTGGTTAAGGGGGACAAAAATGAATGAGACTGAAAAAGTTTGAGAACACCTGCTTATAGACACCAAATTTCTTCAAGATCAAGGCAGAGGAAAGCAAATAAGGAGGACCAGAAGTGAACAAGAATAATAACCTATTCCAAGATATTAACATATCTGATGGCTAAAGGTGACTGACTAGAAACAGGGGTGTCGTGGAAGAGTACTTCATGCCCTGTCAGGATACAGGGCACACCAGACCACCCCCAGTCTCCTCCGCAGGTCTATCCCAATAGTGGAGACAGACATCAGGGTATTCTATTCCAAGGTTATAGTTCATCAGCTAATTCCCCTGTTATCATCAGTTTGCCAAGCAACTTTCTGGTGATGGGAATTCACAAGCAAAATTTCCTTTAAGAAGAAGAAACCCCTGACTGGCCTGTTGACATGGACATTCCAGTGTACACGGAGTATCTATTTCTAACTGTTTACCAATAAGCTGGCAGTCAAAGCTATGCCTTGGTCAAAAAAAAAAATTCATTTCAGTGTCAACAAATCCTCTGCATCTCAATCAATGCTTCATTTCTGTTCGTGTAGACTTCTCCATCATCAGGTGCATCCCAAGCTCCCAGGTAAAGGATGTCTATTTCCCACATGAGGCAGTTCTTGTGTATGGAAGAATATTGTAAGTCACAAAGTGGATTTCCCTTCAAGACTCCTATGTAGCAGAATGAAATTGAACCCTATCTCTCACTCTGCACAAAACTCAACTCAAAGTGGATCAAGGACCTAGGCATTAGACCTGAGACCCTGAACTTACTAGAAGAAAATGTAGGTCCAACTCTCCATCATGTCCACTTAGGAACCAGATTCCTCAACAAAACTTGTAGAGCACAAGAAGTAAAATCAAGAACCGATAAAAGGGATGATATCAAACTAAAAAGCTTTTTCAAGCAAAGAAAATAAACAAGAATGTGAAGAGAGAGCCTATAGATGAGGAGAAAATCTTTGCTACCTAATGCTCAGATAGAGCATTAATCTCCAGGATGTATAAAGAACTCAAAAAGCTTAACACCAAAAAAACCAACAACCCAATCAATAAATGGGCAAAAGAACAGAATAGGCACTTCACAGAAGAGGAAATATGATAGGTCAACAAATATATGAAAAAATGTTCAACATCAGTAGCAATTAGAGAAATGCAAATTAAAACTACACTGAGAGTCCATCTCATTCTAGCCAGAATGGCAATTATCAAGAATACAAGTAACAAGAAATGTTGGTGAGAACGAGGGTGTACATTCTTACATTGCTGGTGGGACTGCAAATTGGTGCAACCACTATGGAAAGCAGTATGGAGATTCCTCAGAAAACTGGGAATGGTACCACCATTTGACCCAGTTATCCCACTCCTCAGAATATACCCAAAGGACTTAAAATCAGCACACTGTAGTGACACAGTCACATCAATGTTTACAGCAGTTCAATTCACAATAGCTAAGCTATGGAACCAACCTAGGTGCCTCAAAACAGATGAATGGATAAAGAAAATGTGACATATGTACACAATGGAATATTACTCAGCCATAAAGAAGAATGAAATTATGGCATTTGCCAGTAAATGGATGGAACTGGAGACTATCATGCTAAGTGAAATCATCCATCCCAAAAAACTAAAGACGGAACATTCTCTCTGATATGTGGATGATAACACACAATAAATGGTGGGGGGGATAAAAGTTCATTGAATTCGACAAAGGGGGAATGAAGGGAAGGGAGAGAGAAAGGCAATAGGAAAGAGAGTAGGGTGTATCAGTCATAACTTTCCTAAGTTTATATATGAATACATGACCAGTGAAACTCCACATCATGTACAATCAGAAGAATGGGATCCTAACTAGAATAAAGTTTCCCATGTATGTATAATATGCCAAGATACACTCTATTGTCATGTGTTCCTAAAAAGAATGAATAAAAATTAAATTAAAAAAAGAATTCTCGAGATGCCACAACCTCTTCAATGATTGAATTATCTTATATGTAGTTCATGTAGCATAAATTAGGATAGAAGTTTGAACTAAAGTGGCCATAAAGACCAACACCCTGTAAGAATTGTGAATGTATTAGAATTCTTCCTAAAATCATATCGACAGTTCCTTAGAAAACACATCAACCTTTCAGAAATTGAGAAAAACATTAAATCGGTACAATATTCCCTATCAAGTCCCCGCAGCTAGGGTGCAGGAGATTAATTAAAAGATGAGTGGGCTGAAAATGAGTCATGTGTTCAACGGCTGCTGTGGTTCTGAATTGACTAATGCAGAGTCACCATCAACCTCGGGTGACAAGAAGTCCTTCAGGAAGAAACAGCAGAGATGGGCGATGAGGTAATAAGATGAGGCCTCCACGACAAGGACAGGGAAGGTTATTGAGGTGTCTGAAACAGCCAGTTCTTAGTTGTGGAGCATTAAGACAGCCCAAGGCTGTTGCTCTGAGCAGTACAGGGGTGGGGGGCAGCAATACCAGGAAGACAAAGTGAGATGAAGCTAATTCCATGAGACAGAACACCAGGACGCAGGTGTCTCTGCAAATGTGAAAAGTGACAACCACAGTCTCAGTGCCTGGATGACAAGTGGATGCCCACCTCCTGAAAAACAGTAATGTTCCAGGGCATGTGTTGCTTCCCAAATTCCTGCATTGGAATCTGAGAAAGAAGCAACCTCTGTGATATCACGGGCATCCACATGTCGTAGTTCTGCCTGCTTGGTTTTCCTCCCTGGATCTGCAGAGCTGGGTGCACCTCCAGGTCTGCACAGGCCCCATCTGTCATTCACTACCAGGTCCATGGAGAGCAGGGTGGTGCCCCTTCCTTTAGGTAACGAACAAACAGAGTCCAGTGTAACAGGAATGTTACAAGAATGAAGCACAACTCCAACGTAAAGGCTTGTGATTATATCCTTCTACTGCTTTTATTAAGAACTCAGTAAGTATAATAGAACAAAAGATATCTAACAAACTCACTCCTTCCAACTTTATGTATGTATCTCAATCCAAATTAACTTTCTAGGAATTAGCTATTTAAAAAAAAATGGGAAAACATATTCATTTCTTCAGGTGACTCTTGTAAGCTCTGTAACAAGTCAGGGTCACGAGATAACAGCCTGGTGAAGGACCAAGTGACAGGCAAGTTCCTCTTCCTCTTGTGTTCACAATAAGCCTTCTGATCACAATTAGTTGCTCTAAGCAGACTCACAAGAATATTAGCTACACTGCCTCCTGCATTTTCCCTGTACTGAGATGTTGAGCAGGAGAATAAGAGCAGCTTAAGAAATGAGGCTACCGGCTGGGATCCAGGCTCAGTGGTAGAGCGCTTGCCTAGCATGTGTGAGGCACTGGGTTCGGTTCTCAGATATATATATATATATATATATATATACACACACACACACACACACACACATATATATATATATACACATATACATATATATGTAAAAGTCCAATATACCTATTAAAATATTAAAAAAATAAAAAAGAAATGAGGCTACAAGAAATATCATATGCTCTTTGAGGAAATGAGCTAAAAAAGTTGCATCCTGACAGTCACAGAAGTCAAGAGCTAAGAAATTATTAGTTGAATACAATCTGCAAGTGTGAAATATTCTTCTTCCCTTACATGAGCTTCATTTTGTTTTGTTCTCTTTCAATATGTTTCATTTTGTTTTCATCTTTTAATTTGTCTCTCCTTAATGATGCTACAGACCCTTTAATGTGCTTCTTTGCTAGTAGTTATCTTCCTTCATGACATGTTTGTTAAAATGTTCATATGATTTTAATTAGATTCTTACTTTCTTATTATTGAATATTGAGAATTCTTTCTATATTGTGGATAAAAATCTTTTAACAGATCTATACTTTGCAAATATTCTCTCAGTCTGTGGATTGTCTTTTTATTCTCCTAAAAGGTTTTTAAGAACAGAAATTTTTAATTTTGATAAAGTATCATTTATCAATTTGTTCTTTTATGGTTTGTACTTTTATTTTCATATCTAGGATTTTTTTCCCTAATCCAAGTTAGAAGGGAGTTTCTCATATATATTTTTAAATAGAGGTTTATAATTTTACATTCTACACTTAGGTTTTTGGACCCATTCTAATATCTTGCTTTTATGTGGCACAAGCACAGGTAGAAGTTCATTATTTTGCTCCAATTGCTCCATCACCATTTGCTGATGACCATCATTTTCCATAGAATTTCCTTCTCCCTTTGTAAAAAATAAGCTCTCATGCACATACAGATCTATATCTGGACTCTATTCCATTGACCTATTTGTCTATGTTGATGCCCATAGTATGCTGCCTTGATTACTGTAGAAGTCTTGAAATCGGTCAACTTTTCCTTCTCTTCCAAAGTTTTTTGCTTTGTCTATTCTGGGTGTTTTGCATTCCATATATATTTTAAGTCAGTTTGCCCACTTCTACCAGAATGTCATGCTAGGATTTTAATTGGGACTGTGTTGTCTATATAGATCAATCTGGGGAAAACCGACATCTCAACTATCTCTAGAAATCCCCAAATATTTAGAAAGAAAACATTATACTTCTAAATAACTGTTAAGTTGATGTAGAAATTGAAGTGGAGCTGGGCATGTTGGCTCATGCCTGTTATTCCAGCAGTTCGGGAGGCTAAGGCAGGAGGATCATGAGTTCAAGGCCAACCTCAGCAATTTAGTGAGGCCCCAAGCAACTAAGTGAGATCTTGTCTCTAAATAAAATATAAAAAAAGGGATTGGAGATGTGGTTCAGTGGTTAAGTGTCCCCGGATTCAATTCCCAGTAGCAAAGGAGGAAAAAAAAAGAAAGTAGAAATCACAAAGTATTCTGAGCTCATATGAATACATATGCAACATATCCAAATTTTGGCATGATGATAATGTACTTATAGGGAAACTACAGCACTGCCTAGAATAGAAAAAGAAAAAAAAATACTCATATCATTGACCTTAATTTCCACCTTAAAAACTAAAAATAAGTAAATAAATAAGGCAAACTATATCCATTAGCAAGCAGAAGAAGGGAAATAATAAAGATCACATCAGGTATCAATTATATAGACAAGAGAAAAACAACAGATAATGTCAACAGATAATGTAATAATTAATAAAATATATTAACCTCTAGCCAGACTTGTCAGAAAAAAATTAAGAAAATACAAATTTTCATTTCAATATGATGTGCGTTCTCCTATTCTACTCCTTGGGTATATCAGAAATGCCAATTAGGTTAAGTTGATTGCTAGTGTTGTTTCAGTCTTTTCAATACTGATTTTATATCTACTGATTCTATCACTTATGGAGATGACTATTAATGTGTGAAAATGGTGGATTTAAATTTTTTCTGCAGTTCAATCCATGCATTTCAGTGCAAAAATGTAAAATATCATTATATTATTATATTTTCTTGATAGATGGACAAATTTATCATTATGAAATAAACTTCTTTAACCCTGAAACTTTCTTTTTTCTGTTCTTTGCCCTGAAATATACTTTGTTAGAGATTGATGTAGCCATTCAGATTTTCTTTTGCCTAGTGTTAGGATGATATATTAATTTCATTTTTTAAAAAATTTTGGGGCTATTTATATTTTTTTACATAAAGGCAGAATAAATTTGGGTCTTTATGATCTGACAATCTCTGCTTTTTAATTGGGGTATTTAGGTCATTTATATTGATAGGCTTGATTTTAAGCTGATGGTGTTCCTATTTAATTTTTTATTTCATTTTCTCTCTTTTTTTCCTTCTTATTCTTCTTTCCACCTGCTTTTGGATTAATTGTTATTTTTGGTCCCCTATTATCTCTTGTTAGTTAGTCAGCTATATATCTTCTTTTTAATTTTAGTTATTGACTTAAAGCTTATAGTATATGCTTTTAGTGTATCTCAATCTCTCTTCACATATTACACCATTTCATGTAGAGCATTAGAATCTATAATAGTATACTTCCATTGCTTTCCCTTTGTATTTTATGCTATTGTAGTCAGACATTTTGTTTTTCTATATGTTATAATGCCAACAATATATTAACTACTTTGTTTCAAGTAGTCAATTCTTTAGGAGCTTTAAATAATAATAAAGTATATACATTTGTCTTTTGGTATCTATGGGAAACTGGTCCCAGGACCTGTCACAGATACCAAAATCTGTAGAAGGTCAAGTTCCTTATGTACAATGGCATAGTATTTGAATATAACCTATGCACATCCTCCCGTATTCTTTTTAGATTATCTCTAGATGACTTAGACTACCTTATACAGCATAAATGTTAGGTAAATAGTTATTATAGTGTATTGTTCAGGGAGTAATGATAAGAAAACCTTTGTATGATATGAAATTATCTTTAATGAAAACTATCTTTAGTTCACCTGAATTTCTAAAAAAAAAAAATATTTTTGCTGGATACAGAATTCTTGGGTGTTTTTTTTTTTCTTTCAGTACTTTAAAGATGGTGCTCCCCTGTCGACTTGTTTTCTCTAACAAGAAATCTACTATCATCCTCATCTTTGTTCACATGTGCATATGTGGGTTTTTTTTCTCCTTTTGGCTGTTTTTAAACATTTATTTTCATCATTGTTAAGAGCAATTTGATTTTGATATGTTTGGTGTAATTTTTTCTTTGTGTTTCTTGTTCTTGGGCTTTATTGAGCTTCTTAGGTCTATGGATTTATAGTTTCCTCATGTAGCAAAATTTTGCCCATTGAGTCTTCAAATAGTTTCCTTTCTTCCCCACTCTTTCTTCTATTTGGAGATTCCAAGGAATCTGCTATTTATAATAATTTATATTGTATTCTTTATTTTGTTTTTATTCTTTTTATACTTTATTTCTATGTCTAATTTTTTCACTACTTTTTTTCCTCAATTTCTAATCCCATTGCCTTTACTACTAATCCCACCCAATGTTTTCCTATTAACACCATCCAGTGTATTTTTCATATCAGACCTATAGTTTTCATATCTCGAAGTTTGATTTTTGACCTTTATAAATGTATGCATTCTCTACTTAAGTTCTGAACATATGTACTAAAGTTGTAAGAGATGTTTTAATTTCCTAGTCTGATAATTCTAACATTTATCTTTGAGTTGGTTTCAACTAGTTGGGTGTTTGCTTGTTAGTTTATTCCTCATTATGAGCAGTGTTTTCTTGTTGCTTTGAATGCCCAGGGATTTTATTATTATTATTATTAGATGCAGACATTGTGAATTTTAATTTGTTGGGTGCTAGATCACACACACACACACACACACACACACACACACACACACCCTCCTTGAGCTGTATTCTGGGATGTGATTAAGTTACCTGGAAACATTTTGATCCTTTAGTCTTGCTTTTTAAGATTTGTTAGGCAGTACTAGAGCAGTACTTAGCCTACAGCTAAGTAGCTAATTATTCCCCCCTACAAATTCAAGACAATTGTGAGTACTTAATTTCCTTTAAATGATGAGAGGTTCAATTCTAGTTGGTGGGAACAGGCACAATCCCTGCTCCATGTGAACATCGGGACCATTACCTATAATCCTCTTGGCTGGTTCTTTCTAGGCCTCAGGTAGTTTCCTCGTTGCATGGGTTGATCAGAATTCTGAAGAATACTTTCTAGATCTCTGGAGTTTTATAGTTCTCTTCTTTAATATTTTATTTGTCAACCCTAACTAGGTTGGAAATCAGGGTTGGAATGCCCAGGTTGGATTCTCTGAACTCTTACTTAAATTCTCAACTCAGAGGGTCAACCAGGTCTGCCCATGTCCCTCCTTTCCATTGTTGTCTAAGAATCCTCTCATGGCAGTAACTGGGGCCATCACAAGTTTCGCCTCATTCATCTCCCGTCTCTCAAAAATCACTCTTCTTCTTTTTCTGACCTCTGGTATCTTGAAAACCATTCTTTTACAAACATTGTCCAGTGGTGGTCAGCCTCTCTTTTCCTGTCTCTCTTGATTCAGGTGAGAAGATAAATCCAGTTCTGGTTATTTCTCTTTGTCAGAGGCAGATATTTGTGGATTTTCTTTTGTCCACCTTTTCCACTTTTCACAGCTTGCTTTTAAATTTCATGAACTGATGTTAAACATTCCAATTCCCAGAATGTTCAGTGAAGGAGAAACTCCAGCTGGACTCACTCGCTGGGATTTGGCTAATAACAGTGCAGGACCTAATTATAACCCATCTTCTGAGAGACACAAAAGGTGGGCATCTCATCTCTCTCTGTTACATGGTCAAGTACAACGAAGGGTAAGTTTGTATTTTTGAACAACTATAATAAATCATGTTAGGTCAAGAGGCAATGCTCTCATATCCATGACTAGAAATGCCCTGAAAAGAATTAATTTGTGTGGTACCCTGCAAGTCTCCCAAAAATGATGGAAAATTTTAGACACTAAGAGAAATTTGGCTCAGAGACCTAGATGTTTTTATGTTAATGCATTTCTCTCTGGAGGTAAGTAAGGTACTTTCAGAGGACATCCATTCTTTGAAGTCAGTCAGAAAATTATTGCTGCAGGGTACTAAAGAGAACCTCAATAGCCTGACAGAGATAATGTGCCATTGCAGTGTGTTCATTATGCGAGGATGTAATTTATTGTTTCAGAACACACTACCTCCCCACCATGTGCAGGGCCAGGGTCATGAGAGTTTGGGAAAAACCAATTGGTTTCTCTCTGAATGTTTACAATGCTACAACCACAAACCATAGTGGGTTAATCACAGTGGGTATGAATTGTACCTGGATACTCCCCTCTCAAAAATTATAGAGAGATACTCATCAATGATTCTCAGGGTTGGAATGGGAATAGGGTCATTGAAAAGTTAAATTAACTCTACCTGGTCACCAAACATAATAAGAGCCACTAGAAAGGAATGTTCAAAATGTTATTTCTATATGGGATTTTAAATCAATATATCTACTGATCTATATATTCCTTTAAAAAAAAAAAAAAACTTCTGTAGCAAAGAGCTTTAGTGACTAAAAAGGAAAAGGTAGGTGAGAGTCATTCTTTTGCACTTCATTCCACCAAGAATTAGCTTTAGTCCTAGTAAAGGTTTTGGACTAAACCATTGTAAGTCACTGAAGCTCAATGCTCTGCCTCTTGGGTAGGTGCCAAAGTAATGATGATGACAGATGTCAGGTTGGTTCAATAATGACATTAGAAAACAAAGTTGTTCCTGTCTATGTTTGCATATACATTTGCAAGTGTATGGACACATCAGGCCCCTCTTGAGGCTGGTGAAGGGTGGGATTATGGAGGAAAAACAGGGGATAGATGTTAGAGCTTGTCTTTTCTTTATTTACTAGAGCCAGTTCACACTCCCATAAGATCAAGAATCCTGCTCATTAAACAATCAAATTTTACACTTATTTATGCAACAGGATATAGAATCTATTTCATCACCTTCCTCCCCCTAAAATTTTTCAGTCTTTTAAATATTTGGAAATCATTCAATTAAAAGGGGACCAGATAACATAATAGGGCTTTATGAAGGTAACAGAACTTAAATCACAAGGCCCACAAGACATTATAGCAGCTATTTATAGTATAATAAAAATTATAAGATGGAAGATTCCATATTAAAAATTTTGGACTTGATTTATTCTGGGCTTTTGTGCTATAGGAATTCAGATCAGGGAGCAATGGGCCAAGTGCTGGATGGGGAAATTGTCCAGGTGCTAGGTTTAGGTGACCCCATTCTTCCACGGTACCTTTCCTGGATTGGGTTGCCTTGACGTGGGTCCAATGATGCCTGGCAAAGAGTCCCTGGAATTTGAACAACCTTTCCCATAAAAGTCTGATTGAGATATTACCATTTTGAATTCTATTTTATCTCTGTTTAATTCACTTCTTATTCACAATTATTCAAGGAGATATGTTCATTAAGTGGTTTCTATTTGCATAAGCAAGTTGGTTAAAAATGACAGATGCGAGTTCCCTAGGTATTGTGTGATAAGACACTTGGAGTGACTTCTTACATCTTAAAAGGAAAGGTTTGAAAATGGATTTCATGCAAGCATGTTGTTATGGCGTAAGGCTAAAAGCTAAAGGAGCTGTTTCATTTTTAATAGAAGTGTGAACGCTCGTGTTTAAATTTCTTCTTATTCCTGAACCTGAATACCCAACACTTGTTCTTATACACAGAATAACTTAGCATCAAATACAATGTCTCCTGGGAAGTTTCAACAAGGGCATGGGACTCTTAACAAAAACCATGCCCAGGAAATTTTCATTTTTAGTTAAATATCATGTCAATGCCTAAAGGGATGCTCAAGAATGAACATGTATGACAAACAAAACAATAAAATATATGTAAAAAGTAAGGGTAGGTTTCTCAATCCAATAGTTACAAGTGTGGCAGGTAATTTAATTTTGAACTTTCAGGTTTTAGAAAGAATGGAATGTTGTTTATAAAAAGTACAAACGATGCTCATGAAGCACCTCACTATGGTGGTTTATGCTGCATTTTGTGCTGTCACTGCCTTTAGGACTTGTTCTTACTAGCCCAATTGTGTTCTATAACTATACATGTTGCTTTGCAACATTGCGCTGACCCAATTCCTGTTTATTTTTACCAAAAGTAATAATTTACTCAAGGGAAAAAATGTGCAAACTAAAAACACAGAACATGTCCTATTTATGTTGCACAATTCGTGATCAGAAACTCATAAATACATTAGCAGAATGTCTTATTCCATTGCATTGCAGTCAGCAAGTCCAAAATGAAGTTTGGGATTTTGATGAAGTTTAGGATTCAAATATGACCAGTGGGAAAACTGATTTCATGCATGCAAGTAAAGGCAGCATGGCGGTATGGGGTGCAGCTGCCAGCTCAAGGGGCTCTCTCCTTTTTAATAGATGCATGAAGAATTATGTTCAAATTTCAAAACCACTCCCTGGAAACTTTCACTTTTAGCTTGATATCATGTCCATGCATAAAGAAATAATTAGGAATGAGCCCATATGACAACCAAAACAATGAAGCATTTCAGAGAAGAAGAGACACAGAAATAATTAGTAAATCATTGAAAATGAGATACCAGAATTATTAAATGTAGTGGACTGGGTTTTTTTTTTTAGGGTGTAAAACTATATTAACCATCTCTATTTCAGTTTCAGGTATGATTCTAACAAGTTTTCAGTAATTGCACATTTTATGGAAAAGGCGTAATGGGAAAGATACTCTTACCATCTGTTTTCTTTGAATCATTTCCGATGTTGGAGTGATCCTTCTTGTCTGTCTTATTTTTATCATCTTTCAAGTCACCTGAAAGCAATAAACGTGACAAACAGTATATGTATATAGCTGAGGGGGAAGTTATGAATATCTCTAAACCTGCCAAGGTAAAAAAAAAAAGTGTGGCATAATTTTATAGTCACAAGGGAGTACATGTCTCAGTGTAAACATCTTCCATCACCACGTGTTTGATTCTGGTAACTGGATTATGAAAGGAAATCAAGATTGAAAGTTCCTATCAAACAAGGTTGTAATTAAGTCCACAGTGTTTATCTTCCAAGAAAGGCAGTTCAGAATTATGGTTAGACTGTGGAGTGAGGAAAAGTCTGGGTCAAGTGTAAATTCTACCAATTAATAGCTCTTTAACATCTCTGTGCTTCAGTTTTCTTATCCGCAAAATGGGTATATAATGTGTATCTACTGGCATTTAAAATGTATAAGTACTGAATATGATACTGCTCAATGATAGCTGTTATTATTCTAAAACAGAGATATAAATAGTATTCTAATTAACAAGCTTGTCAGAGTATAATTTATAAGGTTAAAAATTTCACCCTTAAACAAATGTAGAATGAACATGTGTGAAAAATACACTGAACTCATGTATGAGGGAGATGGTAAGGATGGTTCTAAGAGCATTTAAGGAAATAGGCATTTTAGAGACATGTTAAAATAAGATTACTAAGAGACAGAAATGTTTATACTCCACAAGGCAATAAAACTATAGCCTTTTTGGTTATCTTCTCTATCAGTCAAAATTTTCCAAATTAGCATATAACTCCACAGTTATAAGAGTTAATTAGTAAATAGCAAAATAAGACACAGCCATATTCTCCAAAAGCAGGGTTCAGCAGATTAAAGACTATGAGCCAATCAGGCTTGTCACCTGTTGGGGTCAATAAAGTTTTATTGGCATGCACTCATACACATTCACTTACATACAGTCTGTGACTGCTTTCATGTGGCAAAAATTGAAACAACCAAAAATATTTTCTGTCTAGCCCTTTAAATAAAAAGTGTGCTAATCCCTGTTTAGGGTAATTTAATGATCCTTTGGCAGGTCTGTTCAAATTAGGCCAGTGTCATACCAAAAGATCATGGATACCTGCCCCCAGCTTTATTTTAAAGTTTTGGCATATTTATTTTTAATCAATCTTACTAATAGAAGCTTTCTTTTTAGCCCTGCATACATTTAAGAATACGTTACAACTCAAATGTTGTGTACTTACTGAAGCAAAAAGATCCTAATACTAACTAAAGTGAGGATAGTGTCCAAGCCTCCAAGATGTGTATGTAAGGAAAAGAATTTATCTTTTTGTTTTTTAGCTTTGTGCCAGGAAGTGTGCTAAATGCTTTGTACGCATCATTTCATTTAATTCTTACAGCAACCTCATTATGAAGGAACTGCTATTGGAAGTAGATAAACTCATCAAAGATTCACTCATTAAATGGTCAATTTGCTAAATTATCAACTCACCAAATGATTGAGGATGTTTTACAAGTTTGAATTTTTCCTGACATCATTGCAGCCACCTGGGCAAACTCTAGCCAGTCCATCTGCATCTTGTGTAACCCACTGTCCCAGCATGCATTTCAGACACTCCCCTGGCCTGGCCTCTGATCCCAACCTTATATCCACATCTCCCTCTGGTGGCAAAACTATTCCAGTCAGCTACTATAGATCTGGTTTAAGCCACTTGTCTGACGGGTTTTTTTGTTTTTGTTTTAACAAATGGTCAATAGATCTTTCTACAAAGTACTCTCACTTAAGTCAACTTGTAAGGAATTGACCTGAAACACATATGACATATCATCCCTATTTTATGGCCGAGGAATCTAAGGTGCACATGTTACACCACAGCCCACGAGGGTGGGTCTGACTCTAGAGACCAAGTTTTCAACTATTGTAGTTATAGCTTCCCTTCAAAGTCAATTTTTTGATTTCAGGTTTCCATTTCTAAATGCCTTTGGATCTTCAAAGAAATGATTACCTAAGGCTAATGAAAGGCTATTTTTGGCTGTGATGCAGTCTATGAAGTTTGTACTTCTAATTGGACAAATCCTAAGCTAAATTAGATGTTAATAAACTCCAGGTTTTTCTCATTCTTAATTCAGAAATGGGAAGAATGGAGAAGAAGGGACGTCTACCTTGCCCTGGGCCCAAATAGGACAGGTTTAAATAAAGGACATGATTATATCCTTCTACCACCAGCACTTGTCCAAAGAGAAGGGTCTCTTTAGAAGTCCCATGAAACAATCCCCACAACAGCCTTTCCCTCTTTTAGGACACCAGAGATGGACTCAAAGATCTCAAGCCGTGTAGTCAAATTAGTATCATGCAGAAAAATAACCCTTCTTCCAGAAGCGAGCTTTCACACCCCACATGCACTCTATTTTAGGCCTTCCAGCTTGCTCTGAACTGGAGTTTGACCCACAGCTGCAGCAAGACCAAGATGTCTTCCTAAAGTCAGCAGAAATGGTTCGATTTGCTGGATGCCAGCCAGCAGCCCATGCAGCCTGTATACTCAGCCAGGGTCTGGAAGGCTGAAGGAAGAAGTTGCCTTGATCCAGAGCTTAAAGGAACCTGTAATTGGCAAGAGAAGAGCAAACCCCCAGAACTTCTCTAACCAATATCCTTCAGCCTTCACCTGGAAAATGCCTTGGGCAACCCACAAGGAGGGGTGCCTAGGAAAAGACCCATGCTTATTTGATGATGTTCCCTGAACAGAACCCATTAGGCAATTTCCCATGGGTTGGGCATAGAGTAATGGCTGATGTGAGCTGTTACTCAATAAACAGGGGCAAACAGAAGAGCCTTTCTGGGCAGTTATAAATCATTTTAATTAGGCTGCTGTAACAAAGTCCCCAATCACCATTAGCCTTTCTTATTATTGCTCTGAATTGATTTCTTTTCCCACCTCTGATTTCATACTCAATTTTTAAGGGAAATGGTAGGCTAGTGCTTTGGAAAATAAACACAGCTGTGGAATCAGGCCAGCCTTGTTGGAGAGGCAGGCTCCTGTGTCTTTCAGGATCCCTACACCCCTGACATCTTCAAAATAAATTCCTGTCCCCTCTGCCCTCTCTGAGTCTTTGTAGGATTTATGACCATTTTTTGTGTGTGTCTGGCTTGTTAGTGTTTATTGGTTTCTCTTACTGACTAAGCCAAGGGTTAGCAAACCAGGACCCAGGGGCCAAAGCTGGCCCTGCTGCCTGGTTTTATTATCATCCACAAACTAAGAATGGCTTTTATATTTTTTTAAAGGACTGAGAAACAAAAAGATGGATATTTTGTGATGTGAACATCAGATGGAATTCAAATTTTAATTTCCATAAATAAAGTTTTATTGGAATACAGCCTCAATCGTTTGCTTTGGTATCATCGTGTCTTTCATGCTAAATGGCAGTGTTGAGTAACTGCAACAGAAACCAGATAGCCCCAAAGCTGCAAATGTTTACTATATGGTCCACTATAGAAAAAGGGTGCCAATCCCTGAAACAAAAAGATAACTGTATAGACTGCAGGCACAACTCCTATTTCTCCTATTCCCCACTTTCTCTGCCATCACCAAATCTGCAAATGATAAGGGTGTGGCAGTTATATAATAGAGAATAGAGACACCCACGAAACTGAGTTTCGCCTGGGATCTCTACTGAAAGGTAACTTGACCTTAGGCAAGCGATTTAATCTTAATTTTTCCAACTGTGAGATGGGAATAAGTATCTTAAAAAGTTGTTAGGATTTTTAAATGCTTTAATCTTAGGTAAAATCTCAAGGTACAGCATCTGGCACATTAGGTATTCAATAAATGGCAGTACTGTTATGATTACTGTTTTTATTCAAGACATGTTTAGCCAGAAGAAAAAAGGAAGGAAGAAATGCATTTTTCCTCTTCTGTGGCCCCTCCTTTGGAGGAGTGATTTAGCTAGGAGGAGGAGCCGAGTTACGCAGAGCTCACCCCAGCCACCAACTTCCCTTCCTTGCATTTTCCACAAGACTCACACATATTCAGTCCCTGCTGGGGGGTGGAGGCAGTGAGCCCAAAACATACATGGTTCTCCCAGTGTCGAGTTGTAAAGCTCGGCTCAGGTCAGATGCAGGAAGAAGCCCAGGTGTTTAGTAGAACAAGTCCATGTTCCCAGGCCAGCTCCAGTTGCCATGGAACTGACACCTTCATCCTTGACTTTCTGATTTTCTTATCTATTTCTTTGTTGGTTCAGATCTCAGGAGGGGAAGAGAGGGATGGTTTGTATCACCCTCTAAAACTTCAACAGGAGCATCATAAATTCTTATTAACAATTTTTTTTTTTTCTGGTTGATGATGCATTTGAATACAAAACATACTAAAATGTCTCCAGAACCAGGCTGCTAGGGACTGGACTAGCTGGAACAATGGCCTTCCCTGTCACTTAAGAGTGGTTATGAAGATTAGCTGAAGGAACTAATGCAAACTTCTTGGAGTGTGATATGAGCTATTATCATCATTATATGTTTTAAAATACTCTTTTATGATTATACATAAAACATGGTATATATACTACTATTTTTAAAAGTTGGAGACTGTCATGTAAGTACTTTGCACTATTTCTCATTTCCCTAGGCCCTGTAGCATAATAACTATAGCTAGAAGAAATTGCCTGGTCCTACCGTGCAGGTAAGAAAATGAATATGGAAAGAGAGAACTTAAAACAGCACCTGGCATAAGTCAGTAGATGCTATTGGTTGTTATTTTCTTTGTAGTTTTTGGTACCATGATTATTATTAAGGCTCATAAGAGAACCATGCTGTATGTACATTGAACAGAGACAATGAAAGGTTAAATAACATGGCCAAGGCCACCGAGAAGAGGCAAAGATGTAACTTGAATCTGGGTCTGTCGGACTGCAAAGCTATCTTGCTACCCAGTCACAACCTGGCACTTGTAAGCTGCAGACTCTGAACTTCCTGCCCTTCCCGAACAAGGGGACCAAGTCCATGCCCTTGAAGGGCATTCATCAAGTCCTCTGTGTCTGGAAGCCTCTTTTCCCTATTTTATCAGCATACTTCAGCTCTTAACACCTAGCTGAGGCCCCATCTCCTCTTGAAGCCTTCTCTGCCTTCACCCTATCTCACACCTTCCTGTTCCAACAAAGTTAATGTCTTTCTTTGCAGTATGTTTTTTGGGGGGCATTTTATCTGCCACACCATGGCTGTTTTCTGTCTGCATTTCACTAGAATTATTTGTGAGGCTGTCTATATTCCCTATGACATCATAGATTTTCTGGGGCTTCTTCATTCTAAATCCCCCATGCCTAGTAAAGCACTTGACACATAGTTGTTAATGAATCAATATCTGTTGTATCAAATATAAGACATCATGAATTAGCTGCACATTATGGTGGCCAGCTCGTCCCAGCTTGCCTGGAACATTTTTCTGTTGTTTATTTTTGTTGTTTGTTTCTGTTGTTTATTTTTTATATTTGTTCTTATTAGTTATCATGACAGTAGAATGTATTTTGACATTTATGGAGTACAACTTCCCATTCTTTTGGTTGTACATGATATAGAATTATACTGGTCATGTGTTCATATCTATATATGCACATAGGAAAGTAATGGCCTGGACCATTTTTTTATTTTAAAACTGAAAGTCTTGCTGGGCGCAGTGGCACATGCCTGTAATCCCAGCAGCTCGGGAGGCTGAGGCAGGAGGATCACAAAGTTCAAAGCCAGCCTCAGCAAAAGTGAGGCACTAAGCAACTCAGTGAGACCCTGTTTCTTAATAAAATACAAAATAGGGCTGGGGATGTGGTTCAGTGATTGAGTGCCTCTGAGTTCAATCCCCTGTACCAAAACAAAACAAAACTGAAAGACTTGCATTCCAGGAAATTCTTAGTTTCAGGCAAATTAAAATGGTTGGTCACCATAATACCTGCACGTCTGTGGGTGATATGTACATACAAACAGCAAGAGGCCTCAGGCAGACCTAAGGCTTGGCTCTCCTGGGGCTGGAACAATTGAGAAGTTCACTTTTCATCCACCCCCCGCAGTGAGCTCCCAGGACTGTGCTGGTGTGGTCAGTGGTAATTTGCACCTGGTGGGCAGCTGGGCACTGGCTAGAGTCTCCAGGGCAGCTGGGAGAGCCAGAGAGATGCAAAGCTTCCTAGGGGGAAGGCACAGGGGAGCTGGTGGCTGATTCTGATGGGATCCTGCTGACATCCCCAGCCAGAGGAGGTGGGATCAGCAGGAGCCGATGGTCAGGGAGGCCCTGGGCCAGGAGTTGCCGACACGGGGAAGCATCTGGCCAGCTCCCACTCATCACACCGTGAACACCCCAGAGAGCCACTGTCCAGCCGGCAGTCTACTCACCATTCTGCTGCTTTTCTCCTGACTTCTCCGCTTTGGGATTCTTCCCACGAGGCTCGTCACTTTTGTTTGTGCGAGTTCCGTTGACGTGACTCTTGGGGTCTCCGGATGCCTTTTTCTCAGTCTTGCTGGATGAGCCTTCTTGGGCCTGGCTTTTGGCTTCCATTTCCTTTTGCTTCTCCTCTGCAGCCAGGCGGGCCTTCTCCTCAGCCTCCTTCTTGGCCTTCTCCTCTGATCCGCAGCAAGTCAGGCAAGGAGAAGGAAGGGGGGAAAGAAGTCACACCTTTAGGAGAACTGCCTCTTTCAAAAACAGTAATGACAGTGATCTGCAGTGGGAATTAATACACTCCAATTACCTAAGGTGTCTAGTGCGTGTTCTGAGGGTATTTTTAGTTAACCCAAGTCATATTGGCATATGTATTTAGGAAGACAATAAAACAGCCTCATCATCATGTCATTTCTGAAAACAGTGAGTCAGAGGAGAGGGCAGGGAGAAAATCATTAGGATGACAATGATTAATGAATCAGTATTGTATTGGACATTATTATTACTAATAATAACATTTATTGAGTATGTTCTCTAGGCCAGGTATTATGTAAAGTGCTTTTCGATTCAAGGGTTTTTTTCATTCATTTTTTTGGGGGGAGGGTACCAGAGATTGAATTCTGGGGCACTCAACCACTGAGCCGCATCCCAAGCCCTATTTTGTATTTTATTTAGAGACAGAGTTGAAGTTGCTTAGTGCCTCACTTTTGCTGAGGCTGGCTTTGAACTCACAAGCCTCCTGCCTCAGCCTCTTGAGCTGCTGGGATGACGGGCGTGTGTCACTGCACCTGGCTCTTTTCATTCTTAAAACAACTTTTCAGCAGCTACTATTATTATGACCCTATTTTATAGATATGGAAATTAAGCCTCAGAGAGAAGATAAAAGTTTCCTCCAGCCACAGGGAAAAGAAAAAGAACAGCATTTTATGTAGGTTTGCTTAGGATCTAGACATACGTGATTAATTGCAAAACAAAAAGGGCAAATAACCAACAACAGAACAATACATATTCAGGCCACTGTTTGTTAATTAATAAATAAGAAGAGGACAGTTGTGCCCAAACAAACATGGTCCTCAACTGTCCTCAGAATTAGAGTGGCTGTTAGGTTGGCCAGGTACTGAGTCTGTGTCCTCCCCTTTAATGAAAGTGTGTCAGCATTATTTCAAATTCAACTGATTATGAAAGGGCTTGGCTCTGTGCTTAATGTAAAGTACAGCATCACTGCATAGGTCAAATATTTATGAAAAGGTTGGTTTTTTCACTCAATGAATATTTATTGAGCAGCTACAGTGTCAAGCACTCTTTTAGGTATTGGGAATACAATCACAAGCAAGATGGAATCATGGAAAAGCTCATTTTTAAACAAACAAATGACTGAAATAATTTCAAATGGTATAAAGTGCTTTGCAAAAAAAACAGAGTGAAGTAATGAAATACCATCAGCTTTAGAAATGTTCAAAGGACAATGAGTTGGCCACTATGGCCAAAGCAGATTTGGCAAATGGTCACTAAGAGATGATGTGGTCAAATGGCCAAGGACAGGCAGGGTTCAGAACATGCAGGGGCTGGGAGGCATCCAGGGGAGCTCTGTGGAAGAGAACAAGATTCATGGAAAGCTCCCATCAGGGCCCAATCCTCCTTGAGATCTAGAGACTCACTCTCTATATGTTCAGCTCACTCAAAAGGCCTTCTAGACTGTGCCATCAACCTCCACTGTGAAAAGCATGACTATATTTTTCTCTAGATGTATTAAAAATGCCCACATCTCATTATCAGGAGTTCTCTCCCCCCTCCCCACCGTGTTAGTCCTGGTCTTGAGAAAAACCTGGACTTCATAGATGGTATGTTTGTTTTTAATCAAGCACACACAAGAGTGGTTATGCATCTGATCATGTTTCCCTTTGTTTTAGCTGCTAAAGTGCTCAAAGTTCAAATTTTACTTTTCCTGCCTATTTGCTCACCTCAAATGTTCTCCTTAACATATTAGGGCATTTTCATCCATTATTTTATTGCTCCATCAACCTGACCAGAGCCACAGCCTAAGGGTCCCCAGCAAACTTTCAGACTGCCAGCTGATGATTGGCTCACAGCGGCCCCAGCAACTTCTAGCTGATTGGCTCCTCTGCGGTTATGCTCATTGGGCTGTTTCCCTGCCCTTTCAGACCACGGAGCTGCTCATTGGGGGACTTTTTTGGCTCCGCCCACACGACCCAGCCAATCGGCCTCAAGAGCAGGAGAAGTGGGGGAGTTTGAGAGGCTTGTGGGAAGCCAGTGGTGGCAGTTGGGCTCTGAGGGTTTTTCCTGAGGAGCTGTTTTGTTTGGCTGTGTGGTCCTAAAAATAAAGTTAGTTTCTTTTGACAAGTGGCTCCTTAATTGTGCCCAGCCAACCCATCTATCCATTCACCCACCCACCCACTCATCCATTCACTCATCTGTCCAAACCAAAGGCCTGGCCTCACCCCAGACAAATTAAATCAGATTCTGAAGAGACAGGGACCAAAATAGGATATGTGAAATGTAATGTTTTTTAGGTGATCCTAACAGGCAGTAAGGGTGGAGAAAGACTGATTCAAAGTTTAAGAGTTTGCCATTCAGCATGTCATGACTCTCTACTTCCCAACACGATTCTTTACAGCTTACATTGAAAGGAGAAGGAAATATTTCTTTATAAATAACAAAACGACGTGCCTACCTATCATGTCTTCTGACTTCTACAGAAAGGTATGACGTAAAAGTGAAAGAACGCCCACGTGGATGGCAAGACGGTATTCCCAGTGAACTGCAGGCCACAGAAGATCCCTAGAATGCTCCCCCATGCTCCCCCTCATCCTTCTGTAATGCCCTAAGGATAGGGGTTAAATGTCACCTCCAATCACTGCTTGGCACAGCACCTAGCACACAGCACATATTCATGAAGGACCTGTTGACTCAGTGAAATATACCCCAGGGGTGTGGTGGACACTCTCTACCAATGTACCTTCCTTGTCCGATTTCCATCTTCAGCTATCTAGATGAGTACACAATACAGAAAATATGCCTACTGTGAAAGAGTCATGTGATGAATATTAGCTTCCTTTAACTGCTAATGTGAGTAAAATGATGACTGTTCTGACTACACGGGGAGGGAATCTGAGGCAAGAAGGAGGAGAATTCATGTATACTCAGCCTTCAGTATCAGGGAAAACAATTTATATCTCTTCCAACAGTATCTCTACTGCTGACAAGCTGTCAGCATTTAAAATATCCCTAAGTTGAACATAATTTTGATGAAAAGTGAAGGTGTTAAATTCTGGTTTGCTACCAAAGACCATAAAATATTATATGAGCAAGAAAAATTCATTTGACAACTGAGTCAGACCAATTTTCCACAGGAATCTAACAAAAGTTTTGTTTAAAAACTGACAGGAGACATATTTCAGAAACAAATCTGCTTCAGCTCAAGTGCGGCTGGCATCGGGCAATTAATGTTTAAATTCAGGAATTTAAATGCATTCTTTTGGCATCATGATCAAATTAGATATGAGCCTTCCTCCCTGTGTAGTTCATTCCTCTGCAGTGATCACTTTCAAGAGGGTGGCTCTGCTCATGTCTGAAATAGCTGATACAAGTGCCATCGGCCCATAGGGTACCCTAAAAGATAATACTCAAAACAAATAGCAAAAACAAGCAAACACACAGACAGAAAACAATGCAGCAACAGGAGGCAGGCTCTCTACCGCAATCAGATTCCTTCATGTTTCCAAGGTGAAATTACTAGTACAGATTAATAAGAAAAAAATAGGTGGCCACACTGTTGATTGGTTGGCACTGTTAATTGGTTCATACCAACAGGTTCCAATGATGTTACGGATACAAAGGACACATTTTCAAGTCTGAGGTTTAGCATCCTTGGCACCCCTAGGCCTCTAGGCTAGCAGGATTCAAATTTCATTTTCTAATTGCTTTCCATTTCAAACTATATGTCACGATGTGACTCACTATGAAAATGGCCAATGGCAAGCAGCTCAACAGTTAGGGTGGAACAGAGCCCTCAAGATCCAGAAATTACATTCCTCCTAACAGACAGCTGATTCTGCCCCACACTGAACATCTGTAGAGACTCAAAGAAATACACTTGATTTCTTTATTATTTACATTCTTGAACAATAATACTATGGGCTCTGTAGTTAATAATGCATTGGGATAGTTACTCGTTGATATAATTTTCTGAATCTGTACTTAAACTACCACAAACAAAGAGAAAGAAAAAAAAAAAAAACAGGAACAGGGGACTGACAGACAGACTGGAGGGGAGGGTGGTGGCCCTGGGAAAGCAACCAAAATACTACGTGATCTTTCCATTGTGTTCAGTACCAGAAAAATAGAAAGGAACTTTCAGGCACATCTAAGAACTCACAGGTGTTCCCATAGCAACTTCCCGAAAATTTTAGTCAAAGAAGTACTACGGGTGACAGAAAATTTCAATTAATGCTAAAAACTCAAAAATGAGGAAAACATGTCAATTGGGCAAGTGAAACGTGCAAGTGAAACTAGTGAAATTTATTGCCAAATAAAATTGTTGCTAAACTAGAAATGAAATTTGATGAAACTATGAAAAAACAATATTTAAGAGTAATTTGATTATAAAAGAACACTTCACACCAGGCATAGTGGTGCATGCCTGTAATCCCAGCAGCTCAGGAGTATGAGGGCAGAAGGATCCTGAGTTCAAAGGCAGCCTCAGCAAAAGCAAGGTGCTAAGCAACTCAGTGAGACCCTGTCTCTAAATAAAATGCAAAATAGGGTTGGGGATGTGGCTCAGGAGTGGAGTGCCCCTGAGTTCAATCCCTGCTACGTTCCCTTAAAACAAACAAACTTCACTTATAACCAACTAGTTTGAAATTCCCCTCTTCAATAAAAGCTGAGAATTGATGAAGGAAATGAGCAAAAATTAACTGAATTTCTCAACATTGCAATGAAGCATCACTATATACTCTTCCATGTATACATTTATGGAGAATTATAATTAAATAGAAAACCTTAAAAGTAATTTCTAAAAAATGAAATTAGGAGGTATAAAAAGAAGAGGCCATAAGCAAAGTTAACAGCATAAGACCAACTGGGGTAGAGTACAAATTGGAAGATATTTTGACAACTGAAGAATTACCGTCCTCAATATATAAAAATAATTATGACTCAATGACATGAATGTAAACATTCTGATGGAAAAATAAAGGAGGAAATGGTAAACAGAAATAGGCACTCTTACTATATGTCCAATTGAGAGAGAAAATTTCTTTAAAAATTTAGAGAAATTTTATAGTATAATAACCAAGAATTTAAAAACTTTTCATCTGCCTTGACAGAGGAATATCAGATCTAGGAATTTATACCAGATAAATAATCTGAAGTATGCTCAAAAACTTTTGAATATGTAGGTACATAATAATGTTATATGTAATAGTGAAGTGGAAATCTAATACTGAATAATAAAGAAGGATTCAACTATGGTTCTGTAGATGATGGAGCCACTTAAGTCAGAATATGCAGCATCAGGTTAAATAATACTCAGAATAGAAAAAAAAAATAGAATACAACACATATTCTAGTATGATCCCAATTTGGTAGGGGAAATGTTTACTTACACCATATACATAGTTAAACAAATAAAAAAGAATGACTTTAGGATATGAACAATAGTTAAAATCCTGAATAGGTCATAAGCACTTATGGCCTAAACACATATTATTCTTACATCAGAAAATTCATGTTAAAATATATTAAATATGGGATGGAAATTGATATAGATCTGATTTGCAAACTGTTATACAGAATATCTTGATTGGGAATAATGATATGTAGCCCTAAAAGTTATAAAAAATTGTGATGTAACATTTCCTAAGAACTATGGATTCTGGCCTAGTTGGCTTTGTAAATTAGGTTGGTTAATAAAACCAAGACTTGTGATCCAATTCCATTTCCAATCAGTTTAATGACAATATATGTTTAAATGCCACATGGAGGGCAGACACTTTTGAAATCAGGGTCCTCTGAGGGGAAATGGGGAAAAACAAAGCAATGTGAAACACAGCCTGGGATTATCTAATCGAGCTGACCACCAAAACAAATGCAAACCGAACTTCTCATTAGTATCAGTCAAATAGTCAACAGTATTACCAGGAAGCCAAAAATGTTATAAAAACATTAGCTTTAGGTTGGTATTTTTACCACCTGCATCTTGACTTTGCTTTACAACTGCTAACCTTCTTTTCTAAAGTATTTAAATAACAGCTGCCATTTATCAGGCACTACCATGTGCAGGCTCTGTTCTTAGTGCTTTGCATGTTATCTCTCTGTGCATCAACTCTGTCATGTTCATTATCATGCCCAAAGTGGACTCTAAAAGAACCCAGCTGAATTTGCCAAAGAACCTTGCAAGTCAGGATTCAATTCTCCATTTGCCCACTTACTGAAATCTGCCTTGGTAACCAAATGATCTTCCCACAAAATACCCATAACCCGGGCTCTGCACCTGGATCCTCTCCTTTCTCCTTGTTCCCATTTCTAATGCCTCCTTCAGGTCCACTCAGGTGTTCTTCAAATCCTGACTACACAGGGCCTTACGAAAGGCCCAAGCAGGGTGAGGGAATAGTTGTTCTATGCTGCTAAAATAGCCTAACACATCTTTATCTGCATACCTAATACATTGAAAAATTTGAGCTATTTACCTGTCCTTTTTTAAAAAGCCAGTTTTCCATAGGAAAAGAAATTGCCTAGTATTTTCCCAGGTAATTAGTTTCAGAAAGTAATTTTTGTAAGCTAGATGATTGCAAACAAACTATTTTGAAGTACCTCTTTAAACTGTGCCTTGTCAGGACTTGGATTTTCAAGTGCAATTGATTGCGAGTGTGTGCTTCTTTTGACATGATGCAGGAGCTGCCATGGCTGCTTGCAATGCCTGCCAACATGGAGGATTTGAATGTTTACAGCATTTGAATGGACTGCGAGACCTCCAACACTTAAAATATGGAAGAGGTGTTGGCTCCCTCTGCAGCTCAGGGTGCAACATCTGTCCCAAATGATAAGGGTCCAATTATGCCCTAGAAGCACCCTAAATACAAACACTTTGCCTCTCCTCAATGAGCAGCCATGTGGACAGGATTTTGTGGGCAAGTCACATTGTTGGACTTTTAAATAACTCCAACAGTGAGGCTGCTCCTCTCCACTGATGTATAAGGATCGAGACTTATACAGTCATGCTCTTCCACTATATGGTATCAAAGTATCCTCCAAATTTCACAAGTTGAAAATTTAATCCCTAAATTTATACATTGCTTCAAGGTGGGACCATTGGGAGGTAATTAGGATTAGAAAAGGTCATAAGTCTGGGCCTTCATGATGGCAGGAGTGACTCTGTAGAAAGGAGAAGAGAAGCTGAGCTAACATGCTTGGTCTGCCTCACCAAGTGATGTCCTCCACTAGGCAGATGCCAAGAGTGTGTTCTTGGACTTCTTAGCCTCCAGAACTGTGAAACAAATACATTTTTTAGTCTTTATAAATTTCCAAGCTTAGGTATGTTCTTATAGCAACAGAAAATGGACTAAGACATCCACCATCCCACCCTTCTTTTCACACGTTGCCCTGAAACTGGGAGAATAAAATTGTGGGGAGTGTGTTTGGGTTAAAACCCTCCTTGACTGCTGTGAGGGTCTGGGGCTCAGGGTTTGTGGAGGCTGGTGACAAGTACAAGGTTGCGACTGAAGTCCTACGCTTCCTATGCAGGCAACTCCAAAGTAATGTCTCTGTCCCTCTCCTGCCAAAGACTGCCACCACTGAGGATAAAGATGATGTCTGTTACTCATCTCTATGTCCTCAGCACTAGACACACCACAGATGTCAGCAAAAACTGACTATTGTTGAAGGCTCACCTCCGCACAGCTCACTGGAATCAGGCCCTTCACTGAGCCCCAAGAGTCACCCACATCTGTATCTCTGGCTGGAACCAGGCCTCACAGCTTTACCCCCTCACATCAGGTTTTTGCCACCTCTGTTTATGGTGCCTCCGGACCTAAGATACAGGCTGCTCACGTAGCACATGCTGATCGTGAAGTTCATTTGTTCACACCAGCATGTTAAGCTTCCAAGAAATGAGTGAATTTCCGACTTTGTGAATAGTCCCACAAGACAGTTTTTCTGGTCTGAACTTTTGATGATGTTTACTCAGGGGATTCTGTTTACTTACAAGTCACACCATCTCAGAAAAGCAGTTTTACGGTCGAAGCAATGAGTGAATGGAAATAGTGAATATGAAAGAAACATAAAAATGCATGCACATAAGGAAAGAAAAGCTCCTAATATCCCAATATAATGGCCAAGGTGGGTATTGGCTGGGCTTGGCTTAGGCAAAAGAAAAAGTAAAGGCCTCAGAACATGAAATGAGTCTGTCAAGATGGTCTAACAAAAACCAAGAAATAATAATACCCATCCCCCACAGAATCATCACACCAGGAAAAAGAGTCCAGTTAAATCACAAAGGGCAAGATGGCAGGAGGCACCGAGGCCTGCCACAGTTTACCACACATTGAGTTTCAGGTAATGAAGATCAAAGATGGGAGAGCCTAATATTCATTGACTGCAGCACCCTGAGCACTTGTGTTTTATTTGCAACATTCATAGTCAGGGAAGGCAACCATTGCTTCATGAGTGAATGCTGAGTTGGTTTAGGTGTCCCAGAAGATTCTTTCCCCCATAGCATATTACCTTTTGGCACCTTGGCTCTCCATCTCTCCCGATTGATGTGCACCACCTCCGTCCAAGTGGCTTTAAAGCTCTTATAGTCAACAGGGATAACGGAATTGTTGATGGGGGCACTTCCTTCCGACCCAGAGCTCTTGACACCTGATCGCTGCTTTGCATCTGATGAGCTGATGCTGTTCAAACTGGAGGACAAAACAAGAAATTGCATGGAAGAGGGGTGTTACTGTTTGAAAGACTTATGCAACAAGCAAACCCAAGAGAAAGGCAGTTAGCACTCGTCAATACATTGTCATAAAATTCCTGGGTCCTGAAAATATATTCCTGGAAATACATTTTCTAAATATGAAAGGTGGGAAATTCTAAATTTTCAGCAGGAAAAATATCGACCCTGCATCCTCAGGAGTCTTCACAGTCCTCCTTCTCTTCTGTGCTGAGTGATCCCTTCTTTTTTCCTGTACCTAGAATCCACCCACATGAATTTTCCAGTCTATTATCTCATATAAATGAATTTGAACTTGGAAATCTACTTGTTACACAGTTTACCCCCTGCTTCTACACTGGCTGCTTTTCCAAGTTACCCAGCAATTTGGTCCTCTCTCTCTCCCTCTCCAGCTCCTTCCTTGTCCTGGACTCAGTGTCCCTTTGATCTTGGTTTTCTGAGTACACAAGGAGTGAGGATTTCCTCATGTGCCTTGGAGATGACAGAGAAACACACACAGCTTGGAGGTTGTGGAGGATGAAGTTGTGCAAAAGGCCTTACTTTAAATGAATACTACTTTATTCTTCGAATGTGGGTGATTTAGCAAATATCAGAAAATACCATCCTCAGTGGCTAAGGCAGTGACTGGCATAAATGACTATGACAATGAAGACCAATTTGTCACTAAATGACAGTGAAGACTGCCTGGAGAAGCAAAGTAAGTTTCAACCAGTGCTTAAAGAGCCCTGGGATTGTGAGGACTTGGTCACGGGCTTCTGTCCTCTTTGTTAGCAACCTCAATGGTAGTCCATCTTGAGTATCCCTGACATCTCCCTGACCTAATGTTCCTCTTACTTCCCTCCTCCCCATTAACTTCTTTTCCTGATCTTTTCTTCTCTTCTTCCTATCCACTCTATGTTTTTTCCTCCTTGATGATGAAGCCCAGGGTTTTGCATGGATGAGGAGGAGAATGTCATTATAGTAGTAGCAGTAGTAACAGTAGCAATAGTGTATAGTAACACTAGCTATAGTAGTGGTGGAGGTATTAGTAGTTTTCATTCAAGTCATAGTGGTGGCAGTAGTAATAGTACTAGCAGTAGTAGTAATATAGGTGTAGTAGTTGTAGGAGCAGTGGCGGTAACCCTGCCAATAAAGACTAATTGCCAGCTTTAATGCAGTTAAATTTAATGCCAGATTCTGTTCTAAGCAATTATATAATGAATAACTCACTGAATCTTCCCAGCAACCTATGAATATTATAATCCATACTTTCCCAGATGAGGAAAACGAGGAACCTGCCTGAGACTGCACAGGTAATAAGTGATGGAGTCTGGATTCTAACACCAGCACGCTCACTCCAGAGTCTGAGTTCTCCTAGTCTACACTCTTCTCCATTTGGAACAACAGCACTGAAGCAGAAGGCAATTAAAAATGTTCAGGGTTTTTTTTTTTTCTCTCTATTCATTCTCTTCTTGAACCTAGAAATGAATGTCAGTTTCAGTTCTTGTAAGAACTCTGATCAGTGGTACTATCTTTTTGAAGAATCAGGAGCAAGGCTGTCTGGGAACAGTGGGCTAAAGTTCAGTGGTTGCTCCTGCCATGAGCAAAGGCCAAGAGAGGACCGGGATTGGGGGCACCAGGGACCTGCCAGTCATAATTTGAATGTGGGTTACCATTTTCAGGCCAGCCTGGAGAGTACAGAGAGTATAGTTTTAACTTCTCTGAGGAAATAAGCAGTAGATCTCTCCAAAAAAGAAGGTGAGGATCCCCACCAACAGGAGGGGATCCTTGAGGACAGGCCAACCCCCACGCCCATCCTCAAACTTCTCCACTGACCTTGAGCGCCTCTGTCCTGTCCCACCAGTCTGGGAGGTTTCATCGATTAATGGACTCACAATCTTTTCGGTCATGTCCGTGAGCACAGTGAAGGTCGGTTCCACAATGAAATCAATAAAACCTGCAGAGAAACAGCAATGCCTCAGAGGAACTACAGAGTCAATGGGCTGTTCCACGTTCCCCAGGGGAAACTGGTGAGTCTTTTCTGTCTTTTAAAATTCATCTGTACAGGAGCTGAAGATCAGATTAAGAGCCAGCGGGTCTTGTTCGTTTAATAGATTCCTTGATTTGAATGCCATGAGTCAGTTCTGTGTCTCCTTCCTAACTTTATGGCTTTTCAATAGGAAATACAATTAAGTACTTTAAAATACATATTCAGCACCTGCTGTGTAATAAGCAGTGTAATAGGAATTGTGAGAAGAATAACAGCACCGGCCTGCCCACAAGGAATTTACAGGAGAGATTAAATGAACACAAAGATGACCCCAAGGAGCATTTGGAGGGCCAGAGGAGGACAGATGAATACTCCTGGGAAGGTGAGAGAGAGGGGACACTGCCCTCCGCTGACAGACCTGTGAACAGCTTTATGAGGTTGTAGTGTTTGAGCTGAGGGCTTAAGAATGGGTGGAGAGGAAGACAGGGCCACTCATTCTGGGTAGACTGGGTGGGGTTAGTGAAGTGGCAGATGGGACAGTGCAGGAGGTGTTGAGCAATGTTTGGGGGCTTCTGGACTCTTTTAGACTTAAGAAAAGAAAGCTCAGAAGGTAGATCACCCATTGTTCAGGAAGGGGGATTCCTAGGGAGCTGGGACCTAACAGGGCACTGGAAACCCCTGAAGATGTCTGAGCAACACTGTAATAAGATTTTCAAAATGTTCTTTGGGAAAGTTAATATGGCAAGATGGATGGGAGGGGAGTGAGCCACGTGAAAGTTGGAAGAAAACTAATATCAACCAAAGGATATTTTCCCAGTGGATATCTGGAAATGTATGAATACATATTTGGTTTTCACCATGATGGACATTAGGGTGATACCAGTCTTTGATGCTCAACAGTGAAGGATGCTAAAAATTCCTACCATGGAATTGACAAAACAAGAATTGTCCTAACCACGTATCAGTAGTATCCTGATAAACACTGAAAGCCACATTTGTGTTCTAGTTAATTATAGTATAACGTTGAGCTCAAACTCAAGTATTTGATGGTCCCATTATGACTTTTCCCCCAAGTTAAATGCAACATATCCAAACCAAAGCTAACATATTAGCTTTTCCTCCAACCTTGTAACTGAGATTGAGGTCCAACCATGTACTCTAAATTCCCTCCTTTCCCAGAACTTTGTATTCAGCCAAATCCTTCTCACTTGGTATGCCATCTTTACTCTGGAGAGTCCCTCTGGAGAGTCACCAACTCAGTTCTGACAAGCCTCATCTTTCCCTCCCAGTCCTGCAGGAGGCATCCAATGGGTTTCCTCACTGCTATTCTTAACCAAAACCCTCCAACTCATCCTCCCTACTACTGGTGGGGAAGTGTTTCTAAAAGAGGGTCAGCAAACTTTCTGCAAAAGACTAGAGGGTGACTTTAGGTTTTGTAGGCCACTCATCTCTATTAAAACCACTCAGCTCTGCCGCCTGTAGTGCAAAAGCACAGGCAATATGTAAATGAAGGGGCATAGCTGTGTTATAATAAAATTTATTTACAAAAACAGGTGGTGGGTCCAATTACGCCCACAGGCTAAAACATGAATTTAAGTGTTATTTAACCTTGCATTAAATTCTTTAGGTAGATCCTCATTCTGGACAGAAAGTGTAGGCATGTGCTATTCTTAACGCAATATAAAATCTGGGCCTGATTTTCTCTCCAGACATGTCCTTTGCTGCATCCTACTCCCTTCCTACTGCTCCTGCCATATGGAGCTGTTTAGAATTCACTGACCACAATTTCTCTTCTCTGTTGTACGTCCTCCTGGACTGCTGTCCCACCCACCCCTAACTCATCTCTAATACAATTCACTATTTGCCTAGATAACACCGGCTTACTTCCCAGGATGCAGCTCAATGATTTCTCTCCAGTAGGTCTAGAATGGACCACTGGGTCTAAGGGTTCCCACACTCTATTTTGTACTGCGAGGTTCAACGTTCAGAAATCTACCTTAACATATTAATGCTCTGAAAGATTTTTGTTTTTATAACATCTTACCCACTCCCCCCTAACTGATTTAATATCTTGGAAGACAGATACATATATCACTTGTCTTTGATTTTATAATGTCTATTTTAATGCATAGCAGTGTCTAATACTTGACAGGATTCAAGTTATATTATGAAAAAAAAATGAACAAGGATTCAAAATACAAGTAGAAAAATTGATAAATGCTTATTAAATTTATTTTTTGAATGATTTCACTCTTCAAGGTGGAGATCACTGATGATATTTAATGTATGCATTACATTTAATTTATGGATGGCACTGCTACCACCGCCCATAGCTGAAGATTTTTGCTATACACGTAATGTAGTCATTAACAATACAAAAGTGATCCTCACCAAAAAGTAATGTTTTGTTTAGTTTAAAAAAAAAAAGAAAAGGAAGGAAGAAAAATATTTGAAGAGCTATTCCTGGAAGTAGAGTCATCCAGAAAATGGGTCCATCCTAAACACTGAACTAGCAGTAGCATCACGAGGAGATATGCCATAGAGACTTCTAGTGTTGTAAGCAGGATGGAAAGACTAAGGCAGAACTTGCTTCCTGACAATGACTCATCATTTCCTTAGAAAGCTGAAACCCCTTTCTTCATGGCAGGGAACATCAGAGATACCACAGTGTCACTGTCTGATCTCCCCCAGAAACTAGCCATATTCCAAGCAGAGGAATGAAGAAGCTCCATCCATCCAAGCAGCCAAAGCCCATGGCACCGCATGGCAGAACAGAGCCAATCTCCTGGCCAAGGAATCACATAGAACATCTCTGCTGAACTTCCAGAGACTTCCCAGCTGGTGTTTCCTGCTGTCCAAATGGCTGGCAGACACCTACCTACTTGTGACTGAGCAACCATGGTCGACTTCCTGTCACACAGAGGAGAAAAAGGCAGCCCCAGCTCTGCTTCTCTGTCACCCTAGAAAAACAGGAGGTCATGGTAAATTAAAGAACAGTAGGTCGAGCGGCCCAGATTTTATTTAGCAACCTGCCACTTAGGCCATTGGGTTTTATTTTAATTATTACAATTACGTTATGTAATACGTTCTTATGGGTTCCGCTCATCTGCATAAAAGACACCAAGAAGCCAACGCCCTCTGGGTTCCAATCATTACATCCAGCTACAAAGGCTCATGCTGTCACAAAGGCTCGTGCTGTTGGACAGCAATCGGTTCCCTGTGGAAAATAAGGCAATGGGCCATGTGTCCTACGGCCTGGAGCCAGCTCTGTAGTCAGAACTACTGTGTTTTCCCGTGTCTGTGACCTTTCTCTAGCCCTAGATCCCCTCCAAGCTATGGGCAGTGTCCAACTAAAGTTCAAACTGTACTGATTCAGTTTTTCCTGTTAGTGCTACTTAAAGGTGCACACAACTGGAGTAAGTGCTCCTGTGCTTGTAGGCTCAGGGCTCTGTTGACAATGAAAAGGGGAACTACGAAGAACCAGAGTAGCTGGGCTTGGTGGCCCACGCCTGTGATCCCAGCAGCTCAGAGACTGAGGCAGAATCACAATTTGATAAGCCAGCCTCAGCAAAAGTGAAGCGCTAAGCAACTCAGACCCTGTCTTTAAATAAAATACAAAATAGGGCTGGGGATGTGGCTCAGTGGTTGAGTGCCCCTGTACTGAACAAGAAAATAACAAACAAAAAACCCAAAAAACCATAGTAAGTAACTATCGAGTTAGACAACAATAAAGCATAATTGTCTGACCAATATATTCTCAGTCTCACCAAGAATCATCACTATAATAAATAAGTGCTTTGGAAAAATCTGTGGATGGAGATGATTTTTAAAAACATGGGTCAGAAGCTCAATATTCCAGTCACATCAGTGAAAATATGTCACCCTTCTTCCAAGAGTGAAGTCACTCTCTTTCATTTACCAGGAAAAAAACCTGCCACAGGAATGGCTACCAGCTTATGCTTGAATCCTGCCCCTCTCCTGGGAGACATGTGATCTTAGGAAGCTTATGGTTCCTTCCTAAATTTCAGCGTTTTCATCTGTTAAATGTGGGATAGTAGTCACTACCTCATAGAGTTATGACGAAGAAGAAAAAGAAAAATGTATGAAAATAAATAGAACTGTTTGAAGAACTATTATTGTTTCTCAATAGTCTCTATGATATTTAAGGTCTAGATTCGAGAAATATTTAGTAAATCTGTTCCATCAAATATACTCTGGCTTGATAAATATTACCAATGAATTGGTAATAAATAAAAGGTAATAGCAACCTGAAAGCAGATCTGGCTCAAAGACTGAATGTGCATTATTTTTAAGCCATGTTATCAAAGAGAAGGACACTAGCTCACACATACACACATACACACACACACACACACACACATTTAAATCCACTGAAAAAAACAGAAAAGGAGTGGGTGTCTGAAGAAGGTGAACAATGGCTCCTAGTGGGATATGAGGACATGCAAGGGTCTCAGGAACAGTCCTGAAGTGGCTCAGTTCTTTTGTACCCTTTTCCTATTCACACACCCAGGGGTGTCTTTGTTTCCTGGCTGAGGGATGCTGTGTCTCTCAAAAAACTTTAGTGGGAAAGTGGGAAAGCTTAGCTAAAACAATTAAAATTCTTTTCTTATTTCTACATAGCAGGAACACAAGTTGTTTTGCTGATACATTTTAATGGGACAGAATAAGAAGGTGAGGTGAGGAACATCCTCCACTTGACTTCTAAGAAGCAAGCATGGATTTGGATTTCATTATCCAAAACTTGCATGATATTAAGTAAGTTCTAATTCTGTGGACTTGCTCGTACCCACATCTATGTAGCACTTGCATCTTTTGCTTTTATTTGAGCTGTGTAGACTCAACCATGAAAAGCCTGTTTTAAAACAATGGTCGATGACTTCCCTTTGGAGGACACATTCACTTATGAACTCTTTAAAAATGTACTGAACCGTAAGTTATGTGGATGAATAAACTTCTACAGGGGAATCCATCTTGATTGATAACACAATATCCTATGACTTTGTAGTTACTGGCCCTTAGGGGATTATTCAACCGCTTTCCTTTTTACTGAAGAGGTCAAATTTCTCAGAAAGTCTCAGTTGTAATAAAAGATTTTTTTTAAAACTAATTCATTTGTTTTTTCTTCTAGGACTACTCAGAAAAATAATTATCATTTCTATGGTAGGGGTTAAGATAACTCCAACTGCTTAAGTCATGCAGTTGGTATGCAGAAGGAAGATATTGAATATTCGATGAATGAATGAAAAGACTAATTTGGTTAGAAACACTTAAATTCCTTTGTCACTGAGACATTTATGACAGGCAAAGTGGAGAGCAATTAGGCAGGTAGCTATTCACCAGACTCCTACCGCTCCTCTGTTTCCTGTTCACAAGACTGTCTACATTGTGCGGAATCTCTTCTGCTTATTGCTAGATAGTACAGCAAGAGGAGAGGGGATGTATTTCCACCATGGTTAGGGCCTGTAAAATCTCCTGTACCTATTTCTCCATATCTTCCCCCTTTTGCTGGCTTGATGTAGACAAGCACAATAGAAGTCCTTTAGATGATAGACTCTGCTTATCATAGAACCACCTGTCAATCAAGAGACACTTGTCCTGTAACATAAGTGGGTGACACACTTACATTTAGGTGTGCTGCATTACATTTGAAGGTTAGTTTGTTACTGAAACTATATGTAAGCAGCAAACTAGTAAAAAAGAAATAAGAGTCCTTGAATTGGAAGTTCACAGGGAACCTGGCATCTGCCAATGTGAGAACTTCGAAAACAGGTGATATCTCAAGTGAGTCTTTTCAGGTGGAGGGAAGAAAACATAGGTATTTGGGGACTGAACAAAAACATCAAGCTAAACAAAATACAGCAGTGTACCAGGCACAGTGATACACATTTGTAGTCCTAGTGCCTCGGAAGGCTGAGGCAGGAGGATCATGAGTTCAAAGCCAGCCTCAGCAACTTAGCAAGGCCCTGAGCAATTCACTAAACAGAATACAAAATAAGGCTAGGGATGTGGTTCAGTGGTTGAGTGCCCCTGAGTTCAACCCCTGGTATTAAAAACAAAACAACAACAACAACAACAAAAATGTGGCATATATACACAATGGAATTTTACTTAGCATTAAAAAAGAACAAAATCATGGCATTTACAGGTAAATGGATGGCCTTGGAGAAGATAATGCTAAGTGAAGTTAGCCAATCCCAAAAAAACAAACGCCTAGTGTTTTCTCTGATATAAGGGGGGTAACTCATAGTGGGGTAGGGAGGGAGAGCATGGGAGGTTTAGATTAATTCTAGATAGGAAGGAGGGGTGGGAGGGAAAGGGAGGGGCAGGGGATTAGCTAAGATGGTGGAATGTGAAGGATATCATTATACAAAGTACATGTATGAAGACTTGAATTGGGTGTCAACATACTTTATATACAAACAGAGATATGAAAAATTGTGGTATATATATATATATGTATTAAGAATTATAATGCAAAAAAATAACAAAGTACATGTATAAAGGCATAAATTGGCATGAACATACTTTATATACAGAGATATGAAAAATTGTGCTCTATATGTGTAATAAGAATTATGCATTCCACTTTTGTCGTGTATTAAAAAATAATAAAATCAATAAAAAAGAATAAAAAAAGTTTAAACTAGAGTTAGCATAAAACCCATCAATTCCACTCCTAGTTTATACCCCATGAGTATTAAAAACATATGTCCACACAAAAACTTGTATATGAATGTTCACAGTAGCATTGTTGATAATAGATAAAAAGTACAAATGTGCAAGTCATGTTACTTGATAAATGAATAACAAAATATGTAATATCTATATAATGAAATGTTATTCAGCCACAAAGGAATGAAATACTGATATATGTTCTGATATAGATGAACCTTGAAAACATGATGCATTACATAATAAAATCTAGAAAAGGCAAATTCACAGAGACAAAAAATTGATTAGTAGTTGCCAGAGACTAGGGGAAGGAGGAATGGGGAGTAACTACTAACAAGTACTTTTCTTTTTTACAGGGATGAAAACGTTCTAGAATTAGATCATGGTAATGATAATGATTGCATGACTTTGTGGATACGCTGAAAACCATTAAATGGCATCCTGGGAAAGGATGAATTTATGGTGTGTGAATTCTGATTTAATAAAATAAACTCAACAAGTTAGAGAAAAAGTTTAAATATAGTTAAAATTCCCACACTCTATTTTTCTCCCTATTCACAGAGACACCACTGTACTATATGAAAAGAAATGATTTCAGGTTCTCAATAAAAATGAATGTTAATGGCAACTAAAAAAAAAAAACAAGAACAATCACAACAAAACCAAAATGCAGCAATGTACACTCTCCATCCTCCTCGAGGAAGAGTGCACAAAGATTAGCTATGAGAAAAGTATTGTGCTTTTGGATTTAAGATAGTAAATTTTAGCCCTTTCTTCTAAGAAGTTATCACCTCCAAAATAAGGAGAATAAGAAACAGAAATACAAATAACATTAAAATCTGTAATCTAAATTAAAACTATGTATGGAAGGGTCATCAAACGCTGTGAATATCAAAGAGGGGTGCCGTGAGATACTGAGGCTGGTGGAGGGCAGAGGCTGAATTATGAGCAATCCTACCATAGCTTCCCTCTGATATCTTGGAAAACATAAAGGCACACACATACACCACACACACACACACACACACACACACACACACACACACACACCACTGCATAGGAATCACAAAATAAACCAAGGAAAATCCCAGGTTGCTTAGAGTACTACTGCTCTTGTTTCCTCCTGGTACAAATCTTCTGCAAATAGGTGGTACAAAAAGAATTCATTTCACTCAAATATAATAATAATAAAATGAAGAAGGAAAAAGAAGGTGGGGGAAAGGAGTGGGAGGAAGAAGAAAAGAAAAAGAAGGAAATGTAACAGAAAGATGAGTATGAGGACCCCAGGAAGGAGAAGATGGAGAAGAAGAGGAAAAGCAAGAGGGGAAAAAATTTTTAAAAGCCCCCTCAAAGTGGGAAGAGAAGGTATGGGAGTAGCTCATTGGCAAAGCACATGCTCAACATGCACACTGCCCTGAGTTCAATCCCTAGCAGTACAAAAGAAAAAAAAGTAAGATAAAGGGACAGAGGGAATAAAAGAAAAGGAGGAAGAGGAGGAGAAGGAGGAAGAGAAGAAGAGATAGACAGACTAACATCAGAAACAGAACAATGGTGCCACCAAGATCAAACATATCTTAATGAACATTGAGAAATACATGTTAATCACAAAAACAGGGTTTCAGGAGAACAAGAGTGAATAAAGTACAGGGAAGATAGATGTAGAGAAGAAAACCAGAATCATAGCATCCATGGAGGTCAGGAGTGAGAAAAGCAGACCAAACAAAGGGTTAAAAATATTAAGGAAAAAACAACCAACATGGAAGAGAAACAAGCAAGAAGCAACATATGAGCCACAGTTTGCCCCTAGAGAACAAGTGGACAAAGGAGACATTCAAAGATGTCATCCACCCAACTGGAACCTGCAGAGGAAAGAACATGCCATGTCCCCAGAAGAGCTGACAGGAAACAATCACTACCCAAGCACTCCCTAGAAAGCTCACTGGGCTCGTAGGAAAAGAATTCATCTCAGGTTGTATATATTTAAAATTTTCCATAATAAAAAATCTTTTTTTCTTTAAAACAAAAAATAATCTTTAGGAAACATATGCCAAAAGATAAATCACCTCAACACGGAAATATTGTCAGCCTGGCTTCAAACTCTTCATAGCAACATTTGGGTGTGGAAAACACTTGGGGGAGAGTAAAAAAAGACCTCATGGAAAGAAAGTTGGATCTAAAAACGTCACACCCAAGCAAATCGGACCCAAGTATCAACAGCAGCAGGGAAACTCACAAGCAAACAATGACGTGGCTTGAAGAAACTCCATTGTTTCTAGAAGGAACTTCTTGAGGAACCACCTTGGGCAAAGTGCCAACACTGAGTATCACCAAGACAAGAACTACCAGGGAATTATGCCTTTGTCAAGTTTGTTTTTTTCCACCTTTCTCAGTCACATTTTGGGGGGCTGTGCTTTTTGTACACCATATAGTCTACAAAAGGGAATGCTCACTTAAAATATTGGGACAATTTGAAAATAATATAACCAAAAAACAGCAACAAGGAATTAGTTACATTATGAAAGGAAAGGAAACAGGTATTGAAAGTATGAATCACTGCCTTGTCTTTTACAGACAGGGTAAAATATATCATTTATGTCTGATATATAAAGTAAAAGGGCTTTACTTAATAATCAAGGGACACAAGAAGTAAGCAAGATATTAAAGCCATCTAAAGTGGGTATTGGTACATGTATGAAGACACGAATTGGTGTGAATATACTTTGTATACAACCAGAGATATGAAAAATTGTGCTCCGTATGTGTAATAAGAACTGTAATGCATTCCACTGTCACATATAAATAAAACATTAATTTACCAGATTATATTGTTATGTTGTGTGCACGTGTAAATACATAACATCGAATCCCACTTTTATGTGTATGCACCAATAAAAATTTTAAAAATATATAAAAAAATAAAGTGGGTATTGCGGAAGGGGTAAGGGAGGTCAACATTTACTAATTTTTATAATGGAGACAATAAATACTATCTGAATAAATAGAGAATTTAGTTTTCATTAGCAAGTTAACCACTAGAAGAACTAAAACATAAAATTTTGAGATAATCAGAAAAACCAAATATATAACAAAGTAGGTGGCCCAGAAAATATAATGAACTATTTTTGAAAAACATATAAAAACAGAAAACATAATATAAAATATGAGAGTAATTAATATCAAACATTCCTATCATTTCAATAGATGATAATGTGGCTACCTTCAATTATACAACAGAAAACATCTGATTGACTTATTTAAGAAATTCAGTTGTATAAAGTATTTAATACACATCTAAATCAAAATATAAAGGCTAAAAGTAAAAAAGATGTGCAAAGACAAGATCAGATTCTTCATGTGAGTTAAATTTGAATTCTAAGAAGAGCACTAGATGAGACAAAGAAGTGGGCTTTATACTGATGCAGGGTACAATAAACTATGAGGGTCTAACAGTTACAAACATCCCAAAACTAAATGGTACAGAATCAACATGTAGCCAGGCAGGGTGGCACATGCCTTTTATCCCAGCAGCTCAGGAGGCTGAGGCAGGAGGATCGAGAGTTCAAAGCCAGCCTCAGCAAAAGTGAGGTGCTAAGCAACACAGTGAGACCCTGTCTCTAAATTAAATAAATAAATAAATAAATGGACTGGGGATGTGGCTCAGTGGTCAAGTGTCCCTGAGTTCACTTTCTTGTACTCCTCCCCCCCAAAAATAAAATTTTGTGAAGCAAAAATTACAGAGCATATAGAAAATAATCGAAACACCTGTCAGCCCATGATAGCTCAAATTTTTAAAAATGATATATAAAATACCAAAATATCATAATTAAGAAGGTGGATGGATGTACCTGGTTTTCCTTTAACATTACCCTGAAAATAGGAAATAAATCTACCTCTGATGATCCATGAACACTTGCAAAGAACACTTGCAAAAGTTGACTATGTAGCAGTTGATGTACAAATTTCAAAATAAGATCCAAACAATGGAAAAATTCTTTCATCAAAATTCAATAAACAAAAATTAATTACAAAGTTCTTAAACAAAGAAACATACCACTGAAAAATTATAAACAATGAAACAAAACTTTATCTGAAGCAACTGCTGGCTAGAAGAGATCAAAACCAAAATTACAGAATATTTAGTAAAGAATAATAATGAACATGCTGCATATCAAGACCTATGAAATTCCTGATAATAGAAAAAAAGAAAAACTCCTAGTTTCATGTTTTCTAAACAAGCAGTAATGAAAGTAAATGAATTGAGCATCCAATTCAGAATTAGAAAAAGAACAAAACAGATTCAAGCAGAAGGAATGAATTAATAAAAATGAAACAGTGATTACAGCAGTATTAAATAAAAAGGAAACAATAAAGCAATTATGTAATTTTGTAGAGAAAGAAGGGGGAAAACATAATAAGTGAACTAATCAAATAGGGTAACAATCACAGACACAGAAGAAATTAAGAATTGAAAGAGAGGTTTGTTAAATATAAAAATATACAGCAATACAAAGGAAATGAACCTCAAGCTTTTACAACAAGATGTATTTGCCAAGGAGGTAAACATACTTTTTTAAAAGTCAATATTTCATTGAAAAGCATCCTGAAGCGATGGCTTGGATTGCATAAATTATGGATATAAAACTGAAGATGTAATGCCCTCTTTAGTAAAGTATGGAAGGTCTGGTCCATGTGCACTGAGGCTATGCCCTTATTTTGAAATATAACCCGACTTTCCAAATGCAATTTTAAAAAAGACTCTACAGTCCCATTGAGATTTCCCATTTGAACTGTCCAATTTAAAATCTATTGTTAAGAGCTGAGGCAACATTTCTCCTACTGGGTTACTTGCTATGGCTTATGACATCTGAATTAAAATATTAAGTCAATAAAAATAATTTACTGACTTATAATTACTAAACATAGTTCCAACCCAGTGAGCTAACATTAGATTCCCAACAGGCAAAAGAGTTCAATATGGTTAGTTTTGCATTGCCTCTAACATATTTTTATTCAACTTGAGTTTATGTGTATATGTATGCAAACAAGGTTTCCTTTATAGGAAGAAAATGTTCACATATTTAAGTCATTCACTCATAATTGAAAAGAGGAAATCACTTCGATCCATCAAACTTAAATGATTAGCTATGTTCTACCCTTTGGTCAAGGACTGAATGGGAGTTTTATTACAAAAGTCATATGGAAGTAAGCATATGGCCATGGGAGTGGGTATTTGGAGAAAGTTCTGTCACTGCTATTAGAAAAAATAGCCCCTGGGAGAAAATGGCTCAAAATAAGCCTTAAATGAAGGATGAATTTGCTGTCCTGCTTTTATACACAAGTGGGCCACACCTGGAAAGTTCTAGCTCCCCTCTCTGCATACTCACTTTGAGAATTCCCTTTGAGAACTACCCTGGGAGACCAGGCATTGACTTTGCAATGGGTAATGACCCTATTCAGAAGAAGGCACTTGCTGGTGTATCCATATAACAGCTTGTGGGTTCACATGAGTGTGCACATGTGGACAAGCCCCCAGGGACAGAGTGAAAGAAACTGAGTGCTTAAGGTTGGAAGGCTCTTAGAAAACTGGTCCAAATTTACCCAGAACCCCTTATCCTCCTCAACAAACAATTGCAAGACCATAAGGAATTAGAGGGGTGACTTGATTATTCCCAGGCCTCAAATTCATTGGAATAAAAACTCCAATAAAGGGTTTTCTAATGCCGGGTGCTGTGGTGTACACCTGTAATCCCAGTGACTCAGAAGGATTCAAAGCCAGCCTCAGCAATTTAGTGAGGCCCTAAAGCAACTTAGCAAGACCATGTCTCAAAATAAAATATAAAAAAGGGCTGGGTATGTAGCTCAATGGTTAAGCACTTCCGGGTTCAATCTACTGTACAAAAAAATAAAAGGCTTTCTAACTTGTATATGCTGTTGATGCTAGTCCCACTTCATCACCAGAGTGTACAGCTTCAGAAGGAACAAAATACACAGAGATGCATTCTACAATTTCTCCCCTCAAATGAGAATCATAAGATTATGAAATATCACAAGAGTAATTTGCTCCAAAAACCTTTTGTAATCAGTGTGCTACGGTTTGGATGTGTTCCCCCCAAAATTTTCATATGTTTAAAACTTAATCCCTAAAGTCACATGTTACTTTATTTGAAAATGAAGACTTGGGAGGTAATTAGGATTAGATAAAGTTATCAGGGTGGTCCCCCCCCATACAGTATTAGTGGCATACAGTATTAGTGGCTTTGTAAGAAGAGAAAGACCTGAGCTCACAGGTTTGTTCCGTGGTGCCTTCCATCATGTTATGATGAAGCAGGAAGGCTCTGACCAGATGCACACCATGGTCTTGAACTTGCAACTTTCAGAACCAAATTCTAAATAAATATCTGTTCATTATAAATTAACCAGTCTTAGGCCTTTGTTATTGTCACAGAAAATGGACTAAGACATAGCTAAAGAGCCTATCCCTTATCAGTTTTAAGGGACAAAGGTAAGTAAGACTGGTGCTAATAAGCAGTATTTTATGGAATTTTAGATACCTCCAAATCCATGTCCTATTCTTCCCTTCTTCAATTAAGAAGAATTAATTGAATTAACCTTATTAACTTGAATTAACTGTAACTTAAGTCAACCATTGACATGTTACATTTTCAACCCCAGGCCTTAATATCTTCCGCAGATGTCTGAACACAATTCTTTTGGAGACCAGGTTAGGTATACATGCCTGAGACTGAAAAGACTTTGGTCTTGGTAATGTGCATGATTTTCCTTCCTATTTCTCTGTTCTAAATATGTATTTTAAAATTTGTTTGAAAGCAATGTATACTCATTAAAGACTCTGTCTATTCTTGTAGACAACACAACTCTGGATCTTAAGATGTGGTTAAGTTTAAATATAATTGGAAAAATAGTGTCTAATGATTTTCTGACCCTGATTTACCACACTTTTGTTTTGGAATTTAATACCCTGGGTGTTTCCACCCCACCAATTGTAACATAGACATGAGTTAAAGATTAACAACTTAATCCCATAGGTCAATGCCAAAATAAGTACCATTTTTTCAATTCATTAGAAAATAAAGAGGAGGGGTCCTCAAATGACATAGAAAATGCTTTTTCTTCTAAACAGAAATGTATAAGATAGAGATACATTTTATAATGTCCTGAGAATCAGAATTTGGCTAAGATTCAAACATGATATATCCAGGAAGGAGGGATCAAAGCTGTGAAACCCACCACTCCACCTGAAGAAAATAACTAATGTCAAGAGTCCTAATCATAGTGGCCCCAAACATGAATTTCCTAAAATACCCGGGGATGACAGCCCTGATGACCAGCACAGCAACAAGGTACCTGTCTGAAGAACTCCTCCAGCAGTGACATGGTCCAGCGGTGGTGCAGGTCCCAGGCTTTTGCAGGATGGCTAATGTCTGCCGTGTGCAGCATCAGGGATAAGGCTTTGGGCTTCTCGATTCTGAAAAGCAAAGTGGCCACACTCAACGACCACACATCTATCCTCAGAAGGATTTTAAAAATCACTGAGGGTTTAAATCCCTTCCATTCCCCCATCTCAAATGCAAACTCAGCTAAATGAAGGAAAGGGGCATTATCTCGCCCAGTGAGAGGGTACACATCACCTTGGTCTCCCTGTTTATTGAACTGGATGCTTCTGACTCAATCCCATTCATGGAATGGCTGTATCATTCAAGAAGACAAGGATCCAAGAATCACAGGCTTTTACTTCCTGTCTTTGCCTTAAGTGGATCTTTGATCATTTAATTGTTCACAAGGGACTATTTTAAATTCTAAGGGGCAAACGGTTACTGGCCCTATGGTTTGTTTCAACTCTGATGAGAATATGCCTAATTGTGAGATATGTATAATTTTCATGCACCCTCCTCCAAACACCCCACTTTATGAGAGCACCCAAAACAAGGTTATGTAAAGGAAATGTGCTTTTACAGTACAACAGGGACAAGGAAGTCCCAGTTCAAACACCTGGGAAAACACTATGTCACCAGCCCACTTACGCTTCTGGCTGCTGCAGAGCTGTTTTCATTGCTTTGATTTGCTGGAAATGGCAAGACATATCCGTGGCCATCACCATCTCAATGACCAAGGTTCGAAACTCCCTTTCAGGGGCACCCATAGAGAAAAAAGGATAGAAGTAAAAAAAAAAAAAAAAAAGTGGAAAAGAAAAATTAGTTTATTTTTTGGCACTTATAATCAAAATCAATTAATCATTTCTGACATTTCTAATCTAATTAGATTCTTTTCAGTGGGTTTTTATGAGGAATAAATGAAGGTTAAAGATTAAGGAAATCATTTATTAGGAATATGATTCATGAAATACACACATCATTTGGAAAAGTAACTCACAGGAAAAACCCAATGAAGCTGAAAATTATATTAAAGTGCTCATTTCTCAACTCAATTCAAAGTTTTGAGGATGAATTAACTTGAAAATGATTCTAGGAGCTAGACTGATAATCCATATTATATTTCAGGTAAAGGGATTCTACCTTTTATTTATTTTAATAGACTTTAGTTTTTAGAGTAGTTTCAGGTTCACAGATAAATTGAGCAGCTAGGATAGATACCTTCTCTTCCCTGCACAGTTTCCCTTAGTATTAACATCTTTCATTAATGTGGTGCATTTATTACAACTGAGAACCAATATTGACATATTACCTAAAGTACATACACAAGGGTTCACTCACCACATTGCCCAGTTCTACAGTTTTCAACATATACATAAGGTTATGTGTTCATCATTACAATATCATACAGAATAATTTCAGCATTCTAAATTTTCCCATGCTCCCCCTAGTTCCTCCTTCTTCTTTCCTCTGAACCCCAGTAAAATACTCATCATTTTACTGTCTCTAACAACTTCCTTGAGTTATAATTTACATAGAATAAACTTCTTCTGTATAAATTGCATAACTCAGTGAGCACTAACCGTTTACTATGCATAACACACACACACACACACACTAAAATGTACTCTTTTGTTTTGGGCTTCCTTTCCTCAGAACAATAGTTTGCCATTCACCCATGCAGTGGTTCATCAACAGTTCCTTTCCATTTATTGCTGAGTGGATATTTCAGGTTATTCCACAAATGAGAAGTTCTATTTCCCAATGGATGGGCAATTTGGGTAATTAGATTTTTGTTGAGGGCTATTGGAAATAAGGATGGTACAAGTATTCACAGACAAGTTTTGGTGTGAACATATGTTTTCATTTCTTTGGGGCCAGTACCTAGAAATAGAATGGTTGGTGTTTTAGGTAGCCATTTTTTCCTGTTATGAGAAACTGCCAAACATTTTTCAAAATAGTTGTATCACTTTACATATTGACCACTAGTGAAAAAAGGTTCCAGCTTTTCTTTGACTACTTCTGTCAGTCTCTAATTTCCATTATTCTGATGGATGTGTACTTGTGTCTCAGTTCAAAGATAGGCAGGAAGGATTCTATTTTACTCAAGGGAGGGTCAGCCTTGTTATCTTTTCTAGCCCTCAGCTACTTGAATGAGGTCCACCCATATTAGGAAGGGCAATCTGAGTCTACTCTTTCGCACATTAATCTCATTTAAAAACACACACACAGAAACATCCCAAATCATGTTTGATCAAGTATCCAGCACACAGTAGTCCAGTGATATTGACATAAAATTAATCATCACACACTGATGCATTATCATTATATATATATATATATATATATATATATATATATAATTATATTAATTTTGTTATTGTTTAATAAAGATTGTTGTTGCCTATGTTTACAAGATATATTGGTCTTTAATATTAAAGTAATGATGTTTTGGGCAGGGTATGGGTATGGTGTCAAAATTAAGCCTCATAAAACACAAGGAGAATATTTTTCCCTTCTTTGTTTTCTAAGTAAATTGGTTGATGTCATGATATGTGGAATGTCCACCCAAAAGCCCATTACTGAACCCATGGTCCCCAATTCAGTAAGGTTCAGTAGTGGGGCTTTAGGTCAATGGTTGAATCATGAGGGCTATGATCTCATGGTAGTTCATTTGATGGATTCATCCATAGAGAGCTGAATGGACTATAGGGAGGTGGGACCATAGTTGGAGGAATTAGGTCAGTGGGTATGTGCCCTGGAAGGGTTTATCTTCTATTCAACCTCATCCTTTCCCCACCCTCCCTCCCTCTCTCTCTCTCTCTCTCTCTCTGCTTCCCCACTACTATGAGCTGAGCAGCTTCCCTCCACCATGCCCTCCACCATGATGTTCTGCCTCATCTCATGAGCCCAGGAAAACTTTTTCTCCTCTAAGTTTAAGTTGGGTAGTTTGGTCACAGTGACAAAACATAAAGCTGACAAGTTGCGGTTATTTCTTCTTTGTGTATTTAATGGAATTGCCAGTGAAACTATCCAAGGATGATATTTCTTTGTGGGAAGGGTTTTTTTTTAATGACAAATTCAATTATCTTAAGAGATATAGGAATATTCAGATTTTATGTTTCTTCTTTTTAATGGAATTTGTCTATTTCATCAAGGTTATCAAAGTTATTGAGATAAAACTGTAATATTTACTTATGTATTTGGTGTCTATAGAATCTGATGGGTAATGTGTGTTCTCTCTCTTTGGTATTGTTCAGTATGATCAGAGACATCAATTTTTTTTTTTTTGCTCTTTTCAAAGTATTAGCATTTAACTTTAATTTTTGCCTTTATTTGTTTTCTGTTTTTCTTATTTCTTCACTTATCATTGCTAATTCCCTTTCTTCTATCTACTTTGCATTTACTTTTCTTTTTCTATTTCCTTGAAGTCATTTTGATCAGCTCTTTCTCCTTTCCTAAAATGAGCATTTAAAGCTATAAATTTCCTCTAAGCACTGCCTTAATGGGATTCCACAAATTTTTAATATGCTGCCATTTTCATTCTCATTAAATTTGAAATATTTTCTAATTTTCCCTGTGATTACTTTTTGGACCCATGAATTATTTAGAAGTGTATTGTTTAATTTTCAACTATGTGAGATTTTCCCAGATACTTTTAATGATTTCTAATTTACATCCATGGTGACCAAAGATTATAGAAATACATGTTTCTCTTGTCTCTCCTACTAATTTTTATATTTTATATTTTGGAGATCTGTAGTTATGTGATATTTATTATGATTGATACGTTATTCATGATGAATTAACTCTTTCATTGTCAGAAAAATTTCTCTTTCCTTGGCAATACTCCTTTTCTTGCAATTCATTTTACCTGATATTAATATCACCACTCTATCTTCTTATACTTACTGTTGGTATATTTATATCATTGCTATCATCTTATTTGTATCTTTATATCTGAAGCATATCTCTTATAGATGGAATGTAGTTGTGTTTGTGTGTGTGTGTGTGTGTGTGTGTGTGTGTGTGTATGATATCAAGGTGTTATCTTCACTTGAGATTTCCTACAAAGTTACAAAAAGAGCAAATTTACCTTGTCTTGTCACATTCTCCAAATTTTGACATCCATTCAAAAGTTGCCTGATTTTGTTCTCCCTAAATCCCTCAAGTCATAGAGTCATATAAAAACTTTTTTTTTTCAGGGTTTCTAGCTACTATTTGCATGCATATCAGTTCATTAACAGCTTATTTTGCCTGCCAAAAGTAGAATTCCATGTTATTCCAATTTGAAATGAAATAAATATCTGGTAATACATTTGCTTGTAAAGGTTCTAAAAAGTCTGATAGAACCTACCAACTATTAAAATTTCTTTCTGAGAAAGACATAGAATGCTAAAATATGTTGTCTTTGGGTTAATGTGATTAGCTGAGAGCTCTAATTATTAAATTAGTATTTCATTTATGAGATAATACCACACTGTATCTAAAAACTAATAAACTATGATAAAATAACAAAATAACATTTTAAGCTGTCCTTAAATGAAGATAGAATACTTAATCATGTAATTTAAAGTCATAAGCTATAATTTTTGTTTTATGTAAATCCCAAGAAACAGGTGTAGAAACAAAACATGGTGCAACAGTTTATAACTATCAGAAGTTCCCACCAGTAACTGAGACATTCCATGATTTCAGTCCTTCCTTGAGATAATACTTAAATTCACTCTATGAGACAACATAGCATTGAATAAGAAAACACAGGTATGGAAGGCGAGCACATAAATAGATTTCAATCAACTGTATTTTCAAGAGACTAGTTTGTTCATGTTTTACACTAATTCTACCTATGTATTCACATGATTTTATAACTTGCTTTGTTTAGACTAAATACTCAGGTTATTCACAACTGGTACTTCACAAATATCCACCAATAAGAATGCAGAGATAAGCAAGGATGATTGGGTTGGTGTGCAGCAATGTGCCTGGTGTGAACTGATGCATTCTGGTTTATGCTGGATGAAGCAGTGTCTACACCAGACTCACTGAATGAGTGAATGAAGCTCATAGTTACAGTAGAATGGAAACACAAATAATGCAGCTAAATTTTGGAGAACTATAGCTAAAGAGAGGTAGAAAATCCAAAACAAAAATAAAGATGAAAAAAGTGACATAGCTATGTTTTAAAAGTATGTTAGAGGCAATAATGCAAATTGTGCAAGCTTTGGGGCAATTTGTTAGATTGTCACTTGGCCAGGAATATCTACTACCTAAACAAGCCCTCATGCAATACTTTAAAACTCCGATGCCTCTAAATCTGTGCGAAGCTGTTCTCTGTCACAGTGAACCTTGAAAGGATGGAGAAGTTTTGTCTCTAAGTTTAAAAATGCCTTGATCCATATTTATAGCTACAATGAGTTGTGGGTTTGTTATATATCTGCCACAACGTGTGCAAAGCCTTTTAAATGGATGATATCATTTATTATAATCCTAACCACATTGTAGAGTAAATGTTATTATCTATTTTCTGGAAGAGATTAACTTCCTCAATGTCAGACATGTATTATGTGATTCAATCCATATTCAAACCCAGGAGTGCCTAAATCCAAAATCACACACTGTCATTTAGGAGACAGAAATAAGTACTCAGGATTTTTGTAAGTGTAAAATAATTTCCTTAGAAAATTTTAGAAGATCGCTAAGAGTCCAAATCAAATACATAAGGTGTTTTTCACAAACATTAACTGATAAAGTTCAGATTTAAGAAGCTTAGCTAAAAAGCAACACAAGTTTTCTAAGTTAACAAACAAGAAATCTTTGCAAAATACCCTCAACTGGATACTGTTGGAAGAGGATTTTCCAGTTTTCCTCCTCAAGAAGTTTTAGCTCAACACTGAATTATTTGACCCCAAATCCTTCCATTTTCCAACCCATTATTAGAAACACATTGTAAAGATGGAAAAAGCAAACAGATGGGATCGAAGCATCATGGTCTATAGCCTCTATTTACAAACACTTTTGACAAGAAAAAAACAATTAGACAAAAGAGAGATGTACCTGCAAACAGAAGTGAGAGCTACAACAATTAAATTGAAATGGGATGCCCTTTCTTCAAGAGCAGTGCATTTCATCTGTCTGCACAGTTCCTTCTCTGGCTCCAGATCTCTCACATCTCATCCTTACCTCCAGTCATCCTTTGAGAGGTTGATCAAGATATTCATCTCCTCATCCTCTTGCAGAAGGCGATAGGCTGCACTCAAATGGTGATTTTCCAATACAGATCTGTCGTTGTATAGAATCGCTGGATCAGACCTGCACAGAGCCACACAGGACTGTTCAGGACATTCCCCCGGAATCCTTGCAGGGAACACCCACGGGATGGAGTACACATGCACTTCTTCCTAGGTTTAGGAACCATCTCCACCCTCATGCTATCTGCATAAATCAGAACCTCAAAGGAACACTATAAATTATCAACAGATGCATGTAGGCTCCTTCACTATCAATATTTGTGTTTGAATTCTGTGTCATCCAGCTCATGAATTCTCTAGAAGCTATATAACAGATCTCAATGACCTGAAGTAGTGGCAAAGGTGGTTTTTTAAAGTGTGGATTATGTCAAACTTTCTTATATTTTCTGGAATAACTTTTAAGTTAAAATTTTTATTTAATTCAATGAATGTACTAACTTATTCATTTTAGTTGTGAGTCTCTGAACACATATCCCCTGCTGGGTATGGTCTATAAGTTACCTCTTCATCTTAAAAATTTTTTCATGCAAAAGCCACATGTGGATAATTGAGAGTAGAGAATAGAGCTGGGCATGGTGACCCATGCCTGTAATCCCAGTGACACTGGAGTTTGCAGGAGAATTGCAAATTCAAGGCTAGCCTCGGGAACCTAGTGGAGCCCTAAGCAACTTAAAATAAAATAAAAAGTAGGACAATAAGCAATTTAGTGGCAAAGTGTCCCTAGGTTCAATCTCCAGTAGGAAGGAAGGAAGGAAGGAAGGAAGGAAGGAAGGAAGGAAGGGAGGGAGGGAGGGAGGGAGGGAGGGAGGAAAGAAAAACCAAAATTATATAACAGCTGTCATTTTCTCTAAGACCATTTTATAACTGAATGTCACCAAACTGAGCTGTATATTATTTTAATTGAATTTATCTATTTTAATTAAATGAAGGCTTGGATTTTTAAAGCTCACTCATTTCTCAACAAGAAAGCTGAGCGCAGAGTTGTAAGGTGGCTTCTGAGGGTCCCATGGTGGCTGAGTGTCAGGGCTGGGACGGAGGTGAGGACTTCTGACAGAAGGGCCAGTGCTCCCAAGATAGCTTTCACCTGCCACTGGCCAAACTTTGGGATGTCGCTAACATACCTCAGAAGTGTTAGGCTTAACATGTTGTCCATCAAGGGACAAACTAAGTCACAGACTTAGTTTTCTGCAGAAGGATCACATAGACTCAGACACACTGAATAAAGCTCTGTCCAAGAAGACCAGTGTTTGAATTTCATTTTAAATGGAGCCTAATGGGACCCACTGGAATTTTCCAAAGGAGATAATACAAAACACGCAAATGCCTTGGTGAAAGATGGCCTCTTTCATCTGCTGAGTAAGTTAGGTACCAATGGGTGTGTATTTCATGGCAGGAAGCTACTTTTCACCTCCTGTAATGAAGCTGCTTTCTTGAGTTGTGACCTTTAGTTTTGGTCTCCAGGCAAAATCCACAGTCACTCCAACCACCCCCCCACCCTTCCTGCAGCAGGTGCTCTTCATTGCAGTCTCTGTCCTCAGAGCAAAGATTCCACCCACAGACCCACATTGAGCAGAGCTACTCTGTGGAGTTCCCTCCATCTAAGTACCTTGGAAAAGAACTACAAAGGGCTGCTTCCCTGTGGCTGAGATCACCATGCAGGAAGGCAGGAGCAGGAACTAAAGCAAAGAGCTTCCGCCCTCCTGTCTACTCCCTCTGTGCTAGAATGCCCCTCCTAACAGACCAGATGATGTTGTCATTTGTATGTGCGCCTCATAATGTAGCATTGAGTTCATTAAATACATGTAGATTGATTCAATGAACACAAACCTATCTGGAGTACACACCTGCTCTTTCAAGTGAAATCAGCAAGTATTTATTTAGTATTCAACTATCCAACCCCTGCCCCCATGATTTTTCTCTTTGTCTTACCACCTTTCCCCAAATCCAAGCTTTCTTTGGTTCTAATACCAAAGCCCAATTAACCCTACTGTCAGATTCTGTTCAATTCCACATCACACTGTCCTCCAGAAAAGGCAAGGTTTTAGATTTACACAGAGGAGGAAAGGAATGGATAGATCCACAGCTTGGGAAGAAAGCATAACAAAATCAAAATCCTTCATACTGAAATCAATCATTGATGTCTATTAAAGATCAGGAGGTTTAGAATAGGCCACTTGGACCCACAGGTACTATTCTCAGTGGAGGTTCGTGTTTACCTGTGCTGTTCATCAGGAAGGATGCACAGGTTGCTCATGGTGAAGGTGGCCGGCATGAGACAACCCAGCTTCCCAAGCCCTGTGCCAAAGAACAGTGCAGGCACTGAACAGAAATTAAATCAGAGAAAATGAGCAGGGCAACTCACCAGAACCCCAGAGATCAGAGGTCAAGAAGGCTCAATTACTGTTGATGTCAACAGAAAGTCCAATCATCACCTGTCTCTGATTTAGTTTGCATGGCTTCTGGGCCTCTGTGCTAATACCCCACTACCTATCAGAAATAGGTAGAGTAGGCCTAGGACATTTTAAATAAAGAACGATTAAAATAGAGAATGTTTCCTTGCTAGATCTGAATCAAATACAAGAATTAAGAGCAGAAGGCTTCTTACACCCTGACGCTGATCAGGCCAATTTTTTGTGTATATGTTCTTTTTTTTCAGAAACTCAAAATAGAGTAACCATGTAAAAGACAGGTGACAAATACCTCTCTGACTTCTAAAACTCTACCCCTGCCCGATCCCGCCTCTTCTCCAACATGTCAGCATCCTCACCGAGTCTGGATATGGAAATTGTTGGTAGTTCCGGTGTGTTCATAGTCGTGGATGGCAGCTGAGAAGATTATAGCAAAGATCTCCAGCTCCGTCAGCCAGTTCTGAAAGGGAGATTACAGAGCAATCAGATAATCTGTCTCATTCTCAGAGAAAGTCTTCAGCACGCTGACGACAGGCCACACGGCCGCCTTCCCACCCACAGCTGTAAGTTCCTGCCAAGCACGAGCTTTCTGACATGCAGAAGTGAGGGTGTTTTGTTCCCCCCTGTGAAGAGACGGCAGGACTTGTGACTTAAAAAGAGCAGGCACAGTTGAAAGAACTGGTACTTTTCTCTTTTTTTCAAGAAAGCTGAAAAACAGTGAACACAAAATCTTTAAAAGCCCTCATCATCACATTCTCCAACAATTTCCAAATAATGTAACTAGGTTTCTCTGTCTCTCTTACACACACTCACACACACACACACACACACACACACACACAAGGTTTCAACAGAACATCAAGCGCTAAGAGGAATAGAAAACCTAGTGTCTGATCAATGGGTGAATATCCACCACAAGGTGGGTAAAGACAAATGGAGAAATAACACCTGACTTTCTGCCCTGTGTATGCTATCACCATCCACACTGTCCAGGTTGGTGTAATTCAATGGTTTGCCAAATGTGTTCCTTGGACCAGCAGCAGCAGCATCACCTGAAGCTTGTTAGAAATGCAAGCAAATTCTTTGGCTCCACCCAACCCCATGTGGGGATGTGGCTCAGTGGTTAAGCACCCCTGCTTGAATCCCAGGTAGTAGACAGAAATCAGTGAGATGGCCCAGAAACTCTAAGTTGTCACAGTCATCTCTGTGTTAGTAAACCATCCAGATAATTCTGATACACACCAAAGTATGAGAACCACTGCTTGTGGAAGTTCCTTAACTGATTTCCATCTGGTGGTCTCTGTGGGTTCAGGGATGGTTGCCATCCTCTCTGCAACCCTTACTACCCAACGCCCACACAGCAGAACCTTCATGACTCACAGGCGCCCCCTTTGGGACCCTCTGCTCACTTTCATTGCTGGTTGAATTGATGCTCACAGAATTCAGTATGGTTATTCTCAGCCCCACTCTGACACTTTGTACTCATTATTTCAATTATGTAATTAAATGTGACATAAACCAAGAGAATATGAACACAAAATAATTAAGTTGTTATTTCTATAAGAACTCAAATTCAATGCTTTGGAAAGTTGCTAAAAGAACTGCTTTCAAAATACATGACAACTGTGAAACCATAGAAAACAAGTATAAAAATTTAAGGAGACTGTACATTCAGTTTGTTTCATGAGTCTCTTTAAGCTCCCATTTCACTTGAAGGACATGAAGCTAGAAATCTTAGATATGGGCAGGATTGCTCTCAGATGACAACAGACACTGCAATTAGCAGAAATCAGAAAAGAGCTTATGGTCTAAATTAAAGATAAGTGCATAAAATATATTTATGATTAAAGGTCATACAAAATGACTTAAAATGAATTCTTTTTTTGTGATATCCTATTTTAACTATTTCTTTCATTTAACTATTGATTTTCTTCTTTGTCTAAGAAAATTCCTGAGATTCACTTTCTTATTTGAGGATGGGTAAGTGAAAAATAAATAAACCAATGGCATACAACTATAAAAAAAAAAAAACTTCAGAATAAGACGAAGAATAAGCATAAAGATAACTCAAAGAAAAAAAACTACACTTTTTTGGTGAGGATGTGGGGAAAAAGGTACACTCATACACTGCTTACAGGATTGCAAATTGGTGCAGCCAATATGGAAAGCAGTATGGAAATTTCTTGGAAAATTGGGAATGAAGCACCATTTGACCCAGCTGTCCATCTCCTTGGTCTATACCCAAAGGACTTAAAAACAGCATACTACAGGGATACATCAATGTTTATAGCAGCACAATTCACAATAGCTAAACTGTGAAACCAACTTAGATGCCCTTAATAGATGAATGGATTAAAAAAATGTGGCATATTTACACAATGGAATATTACTCAGCAATAAAAGAGAATAAAATCATGGCATTCATAGGTAAATGGATGGAGTTGGAGAATATCATGCTAAGTAAAGTTAGCTAATCCCCCAAAATCCAAATGGAGAATGTTTTCTCTGATATAAAAATGCTGATTCATAATGAGCACGGGGTGGGGGGCAAGCATGGGAGGAATGGAGGATCTTTAGATGAACTTTAGATAGGGCAAAGGGGAGGAAGGAGTAGGGAGGGGGAATGGGGGTAGGAAAGACAGTGGAATGAGATGGACATCATGACCCTAAGTACATGTATGAAAACACAAATGGTGTGACTCTACTTTGTGTACAACCAGGGACATGAAAAATTCTGCTCTATTTATGTAATATGAATTGAATTGCATTCTGCTGTCATATATAAATTTAAAAAATACATTAAAAAACTACACTTTTTATAAATTATTTCTATCAAAATCTAGCATGAAATGTCAAGAAACTTTTTGGCATCCTCCATAATACACCTCAAAAATACACACTGAGGTCAGGTATGGTGGCACACACCTGTAATCCCAGCAGCTCAAGAGACCAAGGCAGGAGGATCGCAAGTTTAAAGTCAGCCTCAACAACTTAGCAAGGCCCTAAGGAACTCTGCAATACCCTGGCTCTAAATAAAATATAAAAAACAGCTGGGGATGTGGCTCAGTGGTTAAGCACCCCCGGTTGAATCCCGGGTGGTGGTGGTGGTAGTAGTAGTAGTAGTAATACTACTACTAATAATAATAATACAAACTGAGGTACAAGGAACAGAAAGACAGAAATCAGTGAGACGAAAATCAAAAGGAGGGGAAAAAGAGATAGATAAGATGAGGAATGACAGCAAGAAAACTGAAGCTACAAAAATGTTCTGCAGGTAGCAAAGAACCCTTTATTATCTCCCCATGGTACCCAGGTAGGGGGTGTCCCTCAGTGTCAGACCCAATTCTAGGTGCTTTTTATGTAGAAACTCATGTCACTCTCACAACATCATAAAGGGAGGCACTGAATATAAAACTGAAAATGGTAGAGATTCAGGACCTACCCAAGATGACACCTGTGCTAGCCATGTGAAAACCCAACATAGTATGTCTCCAGAATGCTCACTTATGATCTTTTAAGTTGTATTTTCTTGGGTCATTGCTCATGTGTTCATACAATTTTTCATAAAGTTATATAGGTATGATTTTATATTGCACATTTTCTTGATGTTGTCTAGACATATCGCATATAGTTTTTTTGACTTTGGCAATCTCTTTCTTTCCTTTCCTGACATCCTATCTTGACCCCTCCACCCCTGACTCCCTCTACCTACTCCCCACATACATCTACTTTTCTAAACTCCTGCAAAATAATTTAACATTTTAAAGTAAGGTTATGAATGGGAAACAGTGTAGCAGCTAAGCAAATCTGAGTCACAGAACATCAGCCCAGTCAGCAGAACGCCTCTAAATTAACTGTAATTACAGTTCCCACATCACAAATACCAGTGACACTTCCTCCTTCCCCAAACAAACGAACCAAACCCTGGCTTTGGTATAACTCACTTCTAATAAACCAAAACAGTGCATGATTAAACAAACATACAAAAAAACCCTCCAAAACCATAGCCTTTAAATCTCATTTTAAAACCCAAGCTTTTCAACAATCCAAACAGATGTTTAGGGTCAATGATGCTAGTTTAGGGATACGAAGAAAGTAGAGATGGTGTCTGGGGTAGGTGAAGGGAGGGGAGAGAGATATAATTTCACAGAGAAGAGACATTTAAGATGGGCCTTGAAGACTGGACAGAGCAAGAAGTGGAGGTGGGCATTTTCAAGAGAAACTTGTTCATCTTGAGGAAGGAGATAAGCCCTTGAATGGAGTGGGAGTTAGGGCTGATTAGGGCCTGGTGAGCCTAGAATGAGTGAGGAATGGAAACTGGGTTCAACAGGCAGTGAAGTTCTCATGTAAGAGAGTGAAGTTCACCCACACCCAGCACACCACTGCAGGAGTAGGGAAAGGAGATAGGAGAGCATCATCTAGGGACTGGAAAATTCTTATAGGATACAGGGACAGCTTGGAGGTAGGATCCAAATGAACTAGCAATTAACTGAATTCATAGTGGGGTGGAGGGGTCAGTTAGAAGTTGCAGTCGAAGAGAACAATGAATTCAGTATGACCTCAGCACTCTTATCCTGAGTAGCTAAAAACACCTTGGGTATGAGAAAAACTCTTTTGACAGAAATTGGGCTTCATATTAAAATAAAACCAATAAAAATGAAATAAAATACAGTTCAGATTCCCCTTGCCTTTTCTAAATTAATATCTGAGAATGCAGATGGTTTTAGGTCAATGTATAATGAGCCAGAAATTTAAGTCCTACAGGCATTTTATACCAGATTTATTGAACTGTCGAGATATGCCATACATCCTATCAGCGTTTCCTTATTTACAAAATATAAGTGGCATGGATGATTATTGACAGGCATTTCTAGACAATTGGTAATGGTGGACTGGGATTGTGCTGTGACCCCAGGAAGGCAAGTGGTGGGGGTGGGGGGCAGGGTGTATGGGGGCAGACAGGGAGAGATGGATGTAACAATCCAGAGGAAACTGGGAGGAAAAAGACCTGGATGATGTTCCATTGCTAGAGGAAATATTATCAGTAATTTGTTGACTTTGAAATATGAATGGTGAAGTTTATTTAGTTAACTGTTTCACTCCAATTTTTTACTGCTACCTTAACAAATGACCACAAACTTAAAAATACTTCTCATATATTGGCACATAATAGTTCTATACAGAACAGCATGGCTGGTTTTCTGGTCAGGGTTTTACAAGGCTGAAATCCAGCTGTCGGCATGGTTGTCTTTCTTTCTGGGAGTGTCCGGGACAGATATATATTCATGGCACGAGTGAAATTTATTTCCTTCTCATGGTTTGCATTTGCCTGTTTTTTCCATCTTTAAGCCGGCATTGCTTAGGCCTCTCAGACTTCTTCTACATTGTCTCTTCGACTCTCATGGACTTGTGAGATACTCTTGGGACCACCTGGAGGATCCAGGATAATCTCCCTACTTAAGGACTTCTGATTGGTAAACTTAACTGTAAATTCCCTTCTGAATTTTTTTTTTTTAACCATCTTATGCAACATGTTAGCAATGGGACGCCATAGGACAAAAGTCACAAGGGCCAAATTTCCTCCAATTACAATGCCTAATAAAATTACTCAGCATTATTAAACCAAGATGTCAGTTTAACATCCTTAGTGTTTTCCTTATAAAGAAGATGATATCATATTTGATCAAAAGAAAAAGATACACACCTTCTCTTTTCTGAAAAAGCAGTGTTAATGGCACCACACCTGACCAAAGCAATGAAACAACCATGGATAGTTCTAGAGTTTGGAATATTTTGGCCTAAATTAAAAGCAGACCAGAGCCTGGAGTCTGACTAATATCTACTTTATTAATAACAACTCTTCAATCTAAATTTTCTCAAGGCTTTTCTCTTATAAGTGAGCAAAATTCTTCTGAAAGAATTCAAGCATCTTCTAGATACTTATGTTAAACAACAATGAGTAAAACAAACAGATTACAATGTGTAATACTGTTGATGTTCAAGCCCAGACATCACTTAATCAATGGGATATTTTAGTTCCCCCTGTGCCTCACAATTCATAAAACTGAAATGATTTAAAGCATTTTCCCCTCTTCATTGATATGGAAGGTTAGAGTAACAATATACTCTCCATTCATCAGAATGCTCCCCAGTGCATCTGCAAGCTCACCATGAAAGAGGTTTGTTTTGAGCTGCATTGCCAAAAGAGAGTGGGAGGGAAGTAGTTTCTATATTTAAGAATTATTCTGAATATGGCCTGGATTGATAATGGCAAATGAGCTCATTTAAGAGCAGTATGCAGTACATCATGATCACTGCTATGATGTAACATTTATGTCAATGACAACTTGGATTAGAATAAAAGCTTGGGAGTTTTTTTTTTTTTTTTTGAGAGCTGAAACAGCTGTGTATGATTCACCTTTATATTCTTGTAGCATACTGTGCACAATACATACTAAATGTATGTTGAATAGATGAATTCAATGTGCATTTCTGACTCCATTGTGTTCTTCACCACAATATCTTCAAATAAATGCACTTGAAGAGTCTATGGCATAAACAGCTCTTTTTGGCCAAAGACATTGTAGAATCATGGCTAAATATTTCAATTCATGCTCTTAGAAGTCAGACTGGGTGCCAAATACTGTTTCTGTTGTTGTATTAGTTTGCTGAGGCTACCATAATAAAATACCAAACACTGGATAGATTAGCCAACAGAAATTTATTTTCTCCCAGTTTTGGAGACTCTAAGTCCAAAAAAAAAAAAAAATACCAGTAGGGCTGGTTTCTTCTGGGCCTCTGTCCTTGCCTTATGCATCCTTACATGGTCTTTCTTCTTGTATGCATATGACTATGTCCTAGTCTACTCTTAGAAGGACACCAACCACATCAGACAAGGGTCCACCACATGATCTCATTTTACCATATGTCTTCTTTAAAGGACATCTGTCCAAACACAGTCCCATACTGAGGTACTGGGGTTAGGACTTTAATATATGAATTCATGGGGAACATAATCCAGTCTAGAACAGCTACCAGGATCACCTTAATCTCTGTGAGTCAGAGTTTCCTCTCCTTTAAAATAAGACTATTTCTACTTGAAGGGAAATCACTGCTGGTTGCTCAATTTTCTCTCTTCCTAATAATATCTCTGATTTTTGTTCGGGAAGGTAATGTTTCCAGTCTTCTCTTGACATTCCAGTGGCCATATGACACAGTTCTGGACAATTCCATGTCAGTGAAAGTTACTGAATTGGATTTCAGAATAGCTCTTTAAACGTGAGTAGATTTATTCGGTCAACAATCTTTGTGTTCTATCTTTTCCTTTATCTTCCTGACCCATTGAATCAGCCTGGATAATAATTACCTTTAGGAATACTCTGATCATGAGATGATGCAGGCATATCTATATGTATATAAATATTCAGAGTAGATAGGATTATTTATCTTATTTTTCAGTTAATCACACATTATGATCATTTCCCTAGATCATTATATATTCATGATAATAAGAAAAATCGTTATATTCCTTAAATAATTTTTGGTATGGTTCTGCTACTATAAATGGTACTTCTGTTTTTTTTTTTTCTTACACAGTAATATTTTCCTACTAGAGTTGAAAGAGCTATTCTAAAATCAGTCTGGATATTCACTTATGAATATTCTCAAAAAATCAGAGATCACTAGACATTTCAGGGAAAATATACTAATCATCATCTCAGGATGAGAACCTCCTTAGAGGTGATTGTTATCTTCAGTGAAGTGTTTATCTTTTAGGTGTTTTCTATGTATTTTCATGTATACATCTACATATGCACACACATATGTGTTATGTTTAATAATAGATAAAGTATGGAACATTACTTTTCTGCAATGTTTTTAACTTAATAATATATCTTGAATTTTAGTCACATACACTATTTTATTATTTGTAACTATGGTATTCCAGAGTTTTAATTATTTCCTACTGATTATTACATACTTTGCAATTTTTTACTATTACAAACATTGCTATAATAAATCTTTTTTAGAGAGAGAGAATTTTTTAATATTATTATTATTTTAGTTTTCAGTAGACACAACATCTTTATTTTTATTTTTATGTGGTGCTGAAGATCGAACCCAAGGCCCCGTGCATGCCAGGCGAGCGCATTACCGCTTGAGCCACCTCCTCAGCCCTGCTATAATAAATCTTATTATACGAGGTTTCCTTGGGCATACTTGGAAGAACTAGAGGATTGATATGCATATTTTTCTTTATAATAGTACTATCATTTGGATCATAAATGTTTCCCAAAGACAGGGTGTTGAAGACTTAGTTCCCAGATTGGCACTACTGGAAGGTAGTAGAAAATTGAAGAAGTAGGGTTAGTGGGAGGTCTTCTGGTCACTGGGGGTATGCCACTGAAGGTCACAGAAGAATTTTAGCCACTTCCTCTTCCTCTCTTTTGTTCTCAGTCATGAGGTGAACAGCTTTGCTCTGCCACATGATCCTGCCACAGTGTGTTCCCACGGGTCAAAAGAGTACCAATCAGTCATGTACTGAAATTCCAAAACTGTGAGCCAAATAAACCATTTGGCTTTCTTTATAAGTTCACCTATCTCAAGCATTTGTTATATTGAAAGAAAGCTAAAACATAAAACTGGTTCCAAGGTATGTTAGTCAGCTTTTCATTACTGTGACAAAATGCCTGAGATAAATCAGTGTACAGAAAGAAAAATTTATTTTGGCTCATAGTTTCAGAAATATCAGTCCATGGTTATTTGGCTTTGTTGCTTTGGGCCTTTGACAAGGCAGAACATCACAGTGAGGAGTGCATGGTAGAAGAAAGCTGTTTGCCTCATGACAGGAGGAAAGCAAAGAGAGAAAGAGAAAAGGGAAGAGAGACAAGGTTTACCCTCAGGAACACACACTCCCTCAGGGACCTACTTCTTTCAACTAGGCCCTGACTCCTAAAGTTTCTACCACCTCCAGTTAGCACCACAAGCTGGGGACCAACCATTCCAGCACACTCCAGATCCAAACCTTAACACAAAGAGGGGGTCATTGTTGTGACTACACAGAAGATGATGTGGAAAAGCCTTTTAGAATGGGTTTGCTGAAGCAGTTTGCAAAGCAGGCTAAAGAAAGTCTAGAATGCTATAAGTGAAGATTAATGGGTAGCTTACTGGGTGATTCTGGTGGGGCTCAGAAGACTAGTGAAAGTGCAGACTGAAGGCTGTGCTGATGAGGTTGTAGATGTGAAGGAGGGCTCTGATGCAAACTGAACTAGAGGCCACCATCCTATATAAGAAAAATTTGAAGATATTTTGTCCAACCCCTGAAAATTTGTGGGACACTGAGTTTAAAGGTTATGGACTAATTTATCTAGGGAAGGAAATTTTAAGGGCATGGGTATTACTTGCTACTTTTAGCTAAATTTATAGGAAGAATCAGGAGCAAAGAGGAGCAGGTCAGAAAGATATGGAAAACTTGCAGTTGACCTTGTCCTGAGAAGAAGTTCATGCATGTAAAGTTCTGACCAGGAAGAGTGCTGGTGCAGTGCTAGTGCCATTAAAAAGAAAGTAAGTGCTTTGCACAAGGACAATAGAAAATATACCATGAGGACTTCTCAGGTATGGGCAAGAACCTACCCACTGCAAGGTCAAAGGTATAAAAGTGCAAATTTGTTTCCAAGACTCTCCAGGACAAAGTCTTTTTGGAAGACAGCCCTAGGGCATCCTGTTTTTCTCAGGACCACCTAAGCCCACAAGGGACTCAGAAGCCACTGCAGTCATTGTTTAAACAGGTCCAGGTACAGCTCACACTGGCTGCTGACCTGAGATGGTCCATGGTTTTGCAGCATGCATAATGCAATAGTTATGAGGTCATAGAAGCTTCCACCAAGACTTCACAGGAAAGCCTGGGAGGCCATACAGAATGTGGCAAGATCAGAATCCCTATAAGCATCCCATGACAGGGAGGGCAATATATGCAGCTATGAAAGTGAAGCCGAAGCTGCAACAGAGACCCCAGACAATCAGAGATGCCAGGATGATGATTATCATTCAGAAGGAAACTGCAGGCAGCATGCAAAGCTAGACCAACAGAGTGGCTATGTGTGCTGCTACCAGCAAAGTGGTTAGGTGTCAATGCCCAAGCTTCTGGGAGCCCGCATCCTGCCATAGTGTTCCCCCTGGATGCCAAACATGGAATAGTAGAATTTAATGTTTGTCCTTCTGGGTTTGGATGACTCCATAGCTACTTGGCTATTTCTCTCTTTGGGAATGTGACTATTCACCCTGTGTCATTGTATTTTGGAAGTATATATGTACATGGAAAAGAGCAAGTAGGTAACTTTCCTTTTTTGAGTTTTTGAGGGACTTACATCAAGCTTGAGGGGCTGCAGCTAAATTTGCCTTGAGTCTTAGAGGAGAACTTGGATTTGGATTTTTAATTAATGTTGGAATAGTTAAGATTTTAGGGACTCTTGGAGATAGAATGAAAATTCTTTTGCGTGGTGAGATAGACATGAGTTTCAGGAGGGTCAAGATGAAATGCTATAGTTTGGATCTTCAATGTTCCCCAATGGCCCATGAATTGAAGTCTTAGTCCTTGGGCTTGGTGCTATTGGCATGTGGTAGAAACTTAAAGAGGCAGGGCCTAGTAGAAAGTCCTCCAGCCATTGAGGGCCGGCCCTTGAAGGGGATGGTGGAATCCGAGCCCCTTCCTTCTTCTTTCTTCTCTTTTGTTCATGGCCATGAAGTTGAACGACTTTGCTCTGTCACATTCCCCACCATGATGTGCTACCGGGACCAATACAATGGCATCCTCCACTGAGTACACCACTTTCTTTGCTTGGCTTCCATGACCCCAGGTCCTCTTGCCTTTTGTCCCAACATCACTGGCCACTCCACTTGGGTTATTATTTTTTGGTTCCAATTCTTTGCTTTCATTTTAAAACTCCGGAGAGCTCCAGGACCCACTTCAGAGCCTCTTCTACCTCTCTGTTCACCATCTTTACATAACCTTGTTTGGTTCCCTATCACTGTCTGGTGACAACATATCCATGACGACCTCATCTACAAGTCTATCCCTGACCTCACCCATAACCCAGAGTCTTGTTGTTTTCTCCCTACCTGCCATCTCCACACAGAGGTCTGATAGGGATTCTGAATCTTTACGTTGTCCAACTAATAATTTTGATTCTTTTCCCCCCTAGGTCTGCTTAACCAAGCTCTCTTGTCAACCCTGTTCATCAAACCAAAAATCTAAGTTTTACTCTCAATTTCTCACTTTAATTTCTGACTTCTAGTCATCATATTTATTTGTTCTAATTAGTTATACATGACAGTAGAATGTACTTTGACTATAATCAGTCATCCCGTTTTAACCCTACCTAACAGGCAAGTTTTTCTTTCACTCCATCCCAGTAAAGTACTTTCTAGTTCAGGCTACCACTAGTTGTCTGCAGGACTCCTCCAACAGGCTGCCTCTGAATCCATCCTCCACAATAATCCTTTTCTAATTTTTATCAGATGGCATTCACTCCCATTTCCAAAACTCATGAGAGGCTTCCCACTATTCCAAGTGCTGGAACCATTACCCAGGCTTATAAAGCCAGACCTGGTCTGGCTCCTGCCTTCAACCTCATCTTGTGCCACTGTCACCCTCACATGCTGTTCCCACCATGCTCACCTTATTTCTGCTCAGTGAATGCAGCCAGGTTATTCTCCCACCAGGGCTTTTGTGCCATCGCTGACATAGTCTGCTGACATTGTCTCCTTTAGCTCTCAGCATGGCTACAGCTGAAAACCACAACTATCTCAGCTTAAATATTACCTCTGGAGACAGTCAGGAAAGCCTGACTATCTAATCAAACTCCCAGCTTTCCCTGTGTGGTGCCCAATTTTAATTCTCTGCAGAGTATTAGTGTGTTCTCTCATCTATTTTTTATTGGTCCACTCTAGCTATACTGTCCCACTAGAATGTAAGTTCTTGAAGTGCACAAGAGGTGTATCTTCACCCTGGGTCTTAGTCCCCTCAAGCTGCTATAACTGAATGCCACGGACAACAGAAGTTCATTTCTCACCACTATAGAAGCTGCAAAGTCCAAGATCAAGATGCTGGCTGATTTGGTGTCTGGTGAAACCTCATTTCCTAGTTCATAAAAGGCACCTTCTCACTGTATCTTCACATGGCAGAAAGAGAAGGGTCTCTGGGGTCTTTTTTGTAAGGACACTAACCCCATTCATGTGAGCTTCTCCCTCATGACCTAATCACCTCTTAAAAGCCTCATATCACTGTCTGGTAACAACTTGCTCATGACTACCTAATCTACAAGTCTATCCCTAATGATGGTATTTCCTAATACCATCACTTTGGAGTTAGGATTTCAACAGATAAATTTGGGCAGGAGACACACTCAGTCTGTAGCAACCTGTAAAGAAGTACCTAGCACCTAGCACCTAAGACGTGATCAATAAATATTTGGGTGTATTTATGGCTCTCTCATTAATTTTATTGATATATTTGTTTATTTTTTCATAAATGCCACCCATTTTATTACTACAGCTCTGTAGATATTTTAATATCAGTAGAGTAAAACTCTCCCCCCACACATTATTCTCTTCAGAATTGTCTTTCCTAAGATTATGAAATACTTATTTTACATGAATTTCAGATTCAGATGATCATGTATCATGCTAATTCTATAGGAATTTTGGTTGGTATGTTTTTGAATTTATAGATTAGTTTGAGGAAAAATCACATCTATAGAAAACCATCTATAGAATACTATGTAAAACACTATGTAATTCTCCACTTATTTAAACATTATTATTGTGCCCTTCAATTTAGCTTTATAGCTTCCCTTTTATGAGTCATAAAGTTCTTTATAGGTAATAATTTTTGAAAACTGTTGGGAATATATAGTTTTCTATGATACTTATTAATTTCCAGTGTATAAGGTAGCTTTTCTACTCAGACATCATTGGGGGTTCTTATCTCCTTTTTTAACATTTTTTTATTTATATACGACAGCAGAATGCATTACAATTCTTATTACACATATAGAGCACAACTTTTCATATCTCTGGTTGTAGACACAGTATATTCACACCAATTCACGTCTTCATGCATGTACTTTGGATAATAATGATCATCACATTCCACCATCATTAATAACCCCCTGCCCCCTCCCTTCCCCTCCCACTCCTCTGCCCTATCTAGAGTTCATCTATTCCTCCCATGCTCCTGCTCCCTCTTATTTCATCTTGTAGATAGCATATAGCTGATTTTCTCGATTTTCTAAAGGAGAGGATCTCAATATTTTCACAGTGTGCTCCTTTACTTTTTAAAATACTATATTGCATTAGGTGAGATGTCCATAAATATACCCAATAACAATATAAATGTGGACACCTGTATTTGACCCCATGCTTTCCTGGAATCACTACCAAGTGTGACATTTGTTCTGTTTCTGGTAGAAATCCTTTATCAAATAAACAAGTTCTCTCTGTAGTGTTTCTATAACTTAAAAAAAAAAGACAGCCTTTAAATAACATTTTTAAGAAATCAGTTTTACAACAACAAGTAAAAAAACACTAATAGGTTTTGGTAAAATCCTGCAATGTGTTAACAACAACACTTCCTAATTATTGAGCTTCCTTTGTGAGGCAGACAAGGGGCTTAATATATTTGATACTTTATTCCTAACTGTCAAAGCATTTTTACAAGGTGGAGTATTTTCCACCACTTTAAAAATGAGACAATATTGGCTCCAAGACTCATGTAATTCATCATAGATCACAAATTGAATAAGTAATTAATCCGAGATTTACATCCACTATATCTACCTCCAAAGCCAACATTCCTCCCACCGTTTTCCATTTTTAATTCAGTGAGATATTAAACCACGTCTTTCAACATGCCTTAGCTGTAAAGATAACAAATGTGCACTGGGTTTATGAGCTAATTGATAACCATAACCAAAGAATGTCTATTTTGGTGCCAATTCTGATGGAGAAGTAAAAGGTCTTTGAGACCCTCTCTGGTCACTAACAGCTATGCCTTTTATTAATGGCTTATATCTAGGTTTAAGAAGACAAAGCCACAGATAACCAATTTAGGTCAGCTAATACAATGGATTAGGGAAGAGAGATCTAGAAACATCTAAAGAGCAGAAAGACTGAGCCATAATAAGCAAGAAGATTTTTTTAATGATTATAAGATTGAAACTTAGGTTCAAAAAAATCAAATGCACACAACCAGGATAAAAATAAGCACAGTCTTGTGAAAAAGACCTAGCAGTTTAAGCCAAAAGGTAACTTGGTATAATGTGGTTGCTACATCTACTCAATATGGGTGTATATCATAGTTCTTGACCATCCCAAGAGGTCAAGAGTACCACTCTCTATATCTGGGAGTACATATCTTGTTTTGGATGTTATATTTTTATTGGTCATAGCCTGGTGGAAATGCTAGCAACAGCCAAATATCTACTTCATCAAGTTCAGGATGGAGAAAGTTTCAGAGGCAACAAGGGAACCCCAAGACTTCCCACCATGGTTAGATAGCTTGGGGAACAGGGAGTCCACAGAACAATGAGCTCCTTACGAGCTCAACCTCATCTGGTTTGGAACATGCTCCAACATGAAAACCAACATCACCTTTTTTGTGTAACTAAGAGTTCCTATCTTTACTTACTGCCACTCCCGTTTTATAGAGGAGGTAATGTACAGTCTGGGTGACATCAGCAGCATGCATTAAATTATGGTAAGGATTTTTATGCTTGCTGTATCCCACTTCCAGGGCCTCCACAAATGAGACAAGTGCAGAAATGGGAATCTGAAAGAGAGCCACAAGCTTAATTAGTGACTGGCTTGCTTTATGTGAAGAAGCAAAAGTCTAAGGCACCTTGACTACTTTTTTTCTGGAGGATAACATGTCACATGAGGAAATTACAACTTTTCATAGTTAATAAAAATCAGTGGAGAAATTATCAGATGATTTAGAAACCCAACAATGTCCCAGATTGAAGGACAGTCCACTTTGCAAATCATTCTTTACTTCAATTCAGGCACCCTGGGGAATGACACAAAATCATCTCAAAGAAATTTAGTCTTACTTGCGTGAAAAGCAATGATTTTTGATGCAATGTAGAAAACCATGTTATCAGCAACTATGCTGATTTTCTGAATTTCCTTGTCCCCATCTATCCTTAAATACCATCCCACTCCAGTATCAAGGTACACCAAGACCCCAAACAATGTGGTAAGCAATGTTGAAGGTCGTAATAACAGTAATAATTAGTACCATTTTGTGGACTCCTTCACAATTCCTAACATATGGTCAGTGGAATGAGACCTTCCAAATTGCAAGTCACCAGTAACAAATTGCAAGTAATAACATGAGAACACAGACTGTTCCTGTTGCCATGTATGACAGACTATCACATTGTGATTTGGGCTTTGTTTTTTGTGTTTTGGTTTTTCTCATGTGTCCAAAGCCAGTGTCAATTCCTAAACAGCCTGGTTTTCAAGAAGTCAATATTTCTTCAATACTGGCAGCAGCTCACATCTGCCTTGCAATAACTTGATAACTGGAGGTTTTTGTGTTATTTCATGTTTTCCCACAGGCAAATTGGATATGCTGCATGGTATGCATTCATGTGTTTCTCAAGACATAAAGACTTTAGTCTCTTTTTGTGAAATTACCAGTAACTGAGGATAATATTTCCAACTGGCTTAACTGATTTTCCATCTCAAATATATATATAATAGACATAGCTTCCTTTTCAATGTGGCAGAAAATGAAGAAGAATTGAAAAATGTATGTACTAAATAAGGGGACCCTGGAAACATCATTGTGTTAGTTTTCTGGATCAATGCCGTGGTTCAGGGTAAATTATGCAGTTCAGGGGTAAAAGAAAAGAATTGGAGATGAACGATCACATTAGTAAGAAACACTAAGGAAAATGCATCTGAGGTTCCATAACCTGTTTCTCCTTGGTGTATTCTTCCTGCTTGCCATTTGTGGATTAAAAAAAAAAAAAAAATTAAACACGAAGTCAGAGATGAACTCATTATCATTTTTAAAAATGGGGCTCCTGGGTTGTTCTTTGGAGCCCTGTGAGCCAATAAGATGCTAAGTAAAGGTATATATGTATGTGCACAGGAGATTTGTTCCAAAGAAACAGTGTCCGGCTTCATGCAGGTTTCAGATGCACAACAAATAAAGGACTTATGGGCCACTGCCATGAAGTATTTACAGTCATGCAAGAAAAAATAGGAAGCATCCTCCAAAATGCAGTCCTTTGGAGGTGATAAAGACCAGGCTGTCCCGAGAATTTAATATGTTGTACAGAAAAAGCCCTGCATTTCCAAAGGCTTGTCCATCTGATGCAAGAAGTCTGAAGAGCTTGATCAGAGAGATGTCAGCAGATGAATACACAGGTTCCCTGGAGGACCTGGTCTGACCTGGAGAGCCCATGGTATGAGATGGCTGAGCGGGGAGCAGAACACTGGAGATGAGTCATGCTCTTTATTTAACATGAAGAATTAATTTGAAGCATGAATGGCTGGGAAATACCAATGGTCTGTCACTGATGATATGTGAGAGTATTTGTCTGAATGAGCCAATGGGTGGAAAAAAAGTTTACAGAAGGAGCAGAGGCTCACTCTGTCTCCATTACTGCCTGGCTGACAGCAGTGGTCGATAGTACACGAGGTCGTGCTGAAATGAGAGCCGCAGGCAGCCCCCACAGGGGAGCTAGGCTATTGAAGGCTTGGGTTGTATTTCTAGGAAGACAGGGATCTGATCCGGCTTCTCCAGCCTCTCACTGTCCCTGAGACCTACCAGCCTGGATGTAATGAAAAGTACCCCCAGGAGGAAAGCACAGCAGCCTTGTCCTAATGGTGCGCTCTGAGTCACGGAGAGCAGTTTGGGCCTATTTTAAAGTATTCTCTTGGTCTTAAATCCAAAAGTCATATGAGGATGAACCAAACAGGTACATTTTATTTATTTTTTATCTTTTTAATGAAGTACTGACCTTAAAGCGGCTGATCAGATCATAGCGGGTAAGTAATTCATAGAAAATGAATTTCAGTGCATGATCCCCACTGGCCTCATTGAGGGAAAACACATCAAAGGACCACTTGTCCACATCCTGCAGGACAGGGCAGGGAGGAAGAATGTATTAGTCTGCAGTCATTTATTGAGCTACCAATCTCCCCAGTTTTTAGTCTTTCTGTAGCCTTTCCCTGTTAATTTCATAGCCCAAGAGTCTTAACTTCCACCTTCAAATTTTTCTTCTATCTGTTAGTCCTACTTAGAATTTTCTGTTTAAAAATCAGGTCATCTCATTACTATGCAACAAAAGCCATCATCTATTGAGTGCATACTGCATGATAGGCTTTAGGCTCTGTGATAAGTATGTAATTTTCCTGAAAACAACTCTAAGTGGTGGGTGACATTAGTCCCAATTTACAGATGAGAAAACCAACACCTGCCTAATTTCCCTAAGATCCCTTCAAGTAAGTGCTTAGGACACAAGTGGAATGAGAATAGAAACAGAAACGTGTCCACCGACCCCCTATGCTCAGGCTCTTCCAATCAAGCCCTTGAGCTACCGCTAGGGAACTCATGAGTCCCTGGGCTGCTTCATCTTCAATCTTCTCTTCTGTCCACATCATCCAATGACTTCCTCTTAGTCTACAGTTGACAATGTTAACTCATTTAAAAGTATTCAGAAACACGCATGATAAAGTATGCCTAATAGCATGTCACCTCAGTCTTCTGAGCTGAAACCAAGGAGAAAGCTTTTCATTTCACAGGACAGAAAAATGCTACCCTTCTGAAGTCACTAATCCTGGGATCTAGTTCTCAAATCTGTACATCACTGTACTGAAAAGAGGAAAAGGAAAAGCTAAGTGGAACACACACTTGATAAACCATCGATGAAGTTCTAATTTGTCCATCAAGTTACTCCAAAATACATGTAAACATGATCTGAAGTGCCTTTGACCTAGTACAACCAGCTATTTATAGACATAGTCAACAGCGTGTCTAGTCAACAGTTGAAGCAACAGTCATTTGTTTTCTCGTCACTTCCCAATCCTGTCCTTCTCTAAACATTCCACCTGTCAGATTCATCTCAAGGTCATCAACGATCTATCTCTTGAAAGCCAGGGCACAGGAAAACATCTGTTCATAGGAAAACACAAAATGTTCCTTAAGGATTTCAACTGAATTGTTTCAATTCACATTTAGAGGTAACCTCACTTCAATCTTCATGACCCTTCCATTAAAAAACTAAAGAAAGAGAGCCGAGTACTAAGCACAGTTTCTGTGAAGTGATTATATACATTCACAAAACCTCTAGAAAAAGGTGTCACGTCTTCCAGTATTGCAAATGGCAGCCTCAGAGAGACCGGGAAATTGTCTATGGCCATGCAGTAGCAGAACCAGGTCACAAGCCATGGAGATCTCACTGGTGACAGATGACACTGCAAACTCAGTGAGTCTGTGCTGTGACCCAGGTCTCATCCCCAAAATACCCAGCAAGGGCCCAGGCCATATACAGCAAGTCTATTAAAGATTTACTCAAGACCTAAAGCTTTATCCTGGTTACTAAAATTGGCACTGCCATGAGTCACAGCCATTGTCTGATCCCTAGTCCTAAGGAAAAGGCCACTGACAACTCAGTGGGTTAGAAAACACTTTGTCACATCTGACAATTTTTAAACCTACATTCCAGGATGAGTTAAAAAAAAAACAACAACCTTTCTATCACTGGAAATTGAGATTATCATAGTAAAAAGTCAAGATTTATCTGGATATCAGTACTGAGAAATGGGAGGATGAGTGATGTATTTACTGTATATGAGGGGGAAGTTCTCTTTGGCCCCTCATTTTAGCAAAATCTTAATTGTGATTTTTCTAACCATTTAGAGGGCTTATTGAAAATGCTGATTCAGGATGAGGGACACAAGACTGAAGAATCCTGGGCCTGGAATCTGCATTTTAACAAGCATCTAGATGAACTGCCTCAAACCATTCTCCCTCTTTTACGAAATTTTGCCTGAGGACAATTTCCTGTTCACACAGCCAAAAGGAAGCCTCAACCTCCTCACTTCCTCCCACTTTAAACCTGGAGTTTATCCAAGGTGTTGCTTCCTGAGCCACAGACAGCTGCTGTTCTAAAGAAGAGAGTACTTGTTCATTTTCCAGTAACCCCACCCCAGGAGACTGGAGATAAAATACCTCAAATTAGAAGTGAATACGTATTGAATGGGGAAAAAAAAATTAAAAGAACAAACTGCAACCTATTTCAAATTTAGAGCTGGGTGGTGGCTCATTGTTCTCTTCCTTAAATGTCATTTTAAGCCATGTTCTTATATTAGCCACAAAAGTTAACATGATAGTAGCATAATGGTTATTTTAGTGAATTATATTTTCTCAGTCTTTAGAGAAATTTTCTGCAATAGAAGAGAACAGCAGTGATTCTATATAAACTCTTAGCAGTGAGGTGGAAATGACCTCTTTTCCCAACAGGTACTATACCAAAAAAAAAAAAAAAAAGAGAGAGAGAATCTCTCTCTCCAACTCACCTCCAATCCACTGCAAATAAATCAGGAGTCTGGGGAACTGGAAAAATATGCCATTGTAAAAAGGTTTTGAACTTTCCCAGACAACAGGGGATAGGGCCAAAAGAAATAGCAGCTTTAACCTTCATGCACATATTGGCAATCCATGTGGAGAAGGATAGAGCAATTTAGAGCTAGTACTCACTCCTAGTTTGAATAATCTTTTCCCTTTTCCTTCAGAAAGACAACATATGTGCATCTGAGAATTTTCTTTTCCCTAAGTATAAAATAACAATTTGTGCACATCACAGGTTGTTCCATGAGTTTTTTCCCAGTTACTCTGCATAGAAAAGAAGCTCCAATTTGGAAGAAATAGTCTCATAGATATCTCAGTACCAGTATACCCACCTGTGTTGGTGTTCATGATAAAGGAAGAAATTAAAAATTAAAGTATGCTTTTAATGTTCCCAAGACTTTCACTGAACATTTCAGGTTCAATTATGAAAATCAATGCAATTTCATAGTGGTTGTTATAAAACATTGGATCACATGAAGCGATTCCACTGATTAAATGGGAAAGATCACTGTACATTACACTAATATATTGGTCATTAGTGTGATAGGGAGGAAAGAGAGAAAACACATGGCTTCTTGCTGTAGCTTTCCTGCTCTTAAGATGAGGTAAGAAGAGACAAAACACATAGAGACAGAAAAAGTGGAAATGAGAATCTGCTTATATATAGTCTCCTAAGTTCAACTATTGAATGTGTCTGAGACAAGAGGAAGAACTATCAATACATAATTGAGAGGGTCCTCCAGAGCTCCTGCCTGACATTAAATTAATTAAGAACTCCAACCTGCAATTCTATTTTATTACTGGGTAAGCCAGTCATGCTTTTTCAGGTTTCAGAGAAAGACAACAATTTTTGCACAAGTCAGAATTCTACAGTGTCCCCCAAGCAAATGAACCAGTTCTATGTGTAGACACTCTACAGTGTCAACCAGCCCAGTGATTCTGGGCCTTTACACAGCCCAGCCTTAGAATCCAGAGGTAAACTGAGTTTAGCACACCTGGATTTACACCAACACTACCTGGAGGAACACATCAGCTTGAAGGCTCTTAGGGATATTCTATACGATTTCAAAAGTTTGTCTGATTGGTAGTAACTATGAAGGATCTAGACCAGTTGAGCATAGACATTTGAATGACTTTCCATGGAGCATTTGGCTTAGTGTGAGTCCTGGGAAAACTGTAGGATATATGGGGATGGTATATATCCACAAACTCTGGGGGCATACATTCATGCCACAAAACGTTACTGAGACGTTACCATGTGGTAGACACTCTGCTATCAAACCCTATCTTTGTTTCCAATTAACTCTGTCCTATTCAAAAATCTTGCTGAGTCTTAGTTTCTTCATCTGTAAAGTGGATTTGGAGTAGGTAATCAGGGAATGATACAATTACAATCACCAAAGAGCCTCCTAATGTTGAATAATACTTTTGACATAACACCTCCTATGACCCATTAGATCAATCTCATAATTTCAGATCAATGTATAAAACTAAACTTCCATAGAAGAATAGAAAGGAAAAAAAAACCAACACAGAGTTTGATTAAAAAAAATAGGAAGACAGAGGCTGAAAATGTATTGACAGTGTTAGAACAGATAAGAAAATGATAATGAAAGATTAAAGTCAGGAATAACTGAGAAAAGAACTTTAATTGGAAACCCCTTATTTTCTAAAAAATTCAACTATACTTTCTATGAGATACTATCTACATTGTAAAATCTTTTCATCAGTATTACCTTTAATGCTTCAATAACAGCTGGTGGGTAGCTTAGTCCAACCATGTTTGATGTCCGTCTATACATTCTGGCAAAATCAGAGAGGAAAAATGCAATGTGATATCTTACAAAAAAAATGATTAACAGCCCACAGACTTACACAAAATATTGGCAAATAATGAGAAGTCAAATTGACTGCTGACCCAAGGAAACTAAAATTTCTTTTTTGGTATTTTTCACAGTCACTCAAGTGGCCTAACTGTTAAATTAAAAAGATATTCAAGCAATCTCAAACATGTGAACCCTGGTAACACAAAAAAAAATGTTAAGTCTAGCTGCCCAGATTGGAAACTAAATTATTAAAATGGGTTACCTGTTCTGCTAGAAAAACATATAGTACATCAAAGATGGAAGGCAGTGCAGTACTTGAACCTGAATGATGAACCCTGTGGGCAACCCATTTAGGAAAGTGGGTTCTTTAGAATTATCCAAAAGCAAGAAAAATATCCCAGGCAAACTTTCAGCTCACCATGGCATTTCTAAAATGTATAATTGCCCAATAGGGATTGCAGGAAAAAGGAAATCTATTTCTGGAGTAGTGGAGCAGTTCAATTTCAAAGGGATGACAAAATTGAAGTGTCACAGGGAACTCACACCTTTTAAATGAACTTTCCTCCCTGGGTCAGCAACTTCAAAGCACTCCTGACCTGTTTCAGAGGTAGACACATTCACCACCCCATCATCTGATCCAAAAGATGATGGGTTAGATGATTTCCTTCTTTAAACATTAGACATTGAACTCAAACTAATTTTTTTCTGGTTATCAAAAAGAATTTTGAGCAAACAATAAAGCTTGTCCTAATGATGCTGCAGAGATTAAAATAGAGGTTTTTGCCATCTCTCATTGAAGACTACCTGCTTCCACCCAGAATTTTCTGCATTTATAAAGATGTCAGAACCACATTAAGCAGAAGCTTCTGATTATTGGAAGCTGGCATTCCTTTTGCTGCTTTGAATGACAATGAGTGACATCTTTACCTCTCCACAAATATTCCAGCTTGCACTGCGTGAACGATGCTCTTGAACCTGGGCTTCTCCTCACTCCTCCTGAGCATCATCCCCATCTGCCGTGTAAAGGTAGAGGCCAGCCAGTCTCGGACTTCAGAAGGCACAGCATCTGACTGAATGTCACTGAGCTCATCCTCTGTATCCAGGAGTCGTCTGAACATGAACATGAAACATAATCAGGACACTGAGACTAAATCTAAAGTTAGAACTCTCTTTTCAAAACAGGGGCAAAAAAATTGGCCACAGAATATACAGTGCCATTTTGATAAAGCTTGTGGAAACTCACTATTGATGTTTCAGGTTGGCTCCCCTGACTACACTGAATGCTCTAGGTCCATGTGTTGAAGACTTGGTCCCCAGACAATGGCGTTTTCCGGGGTAATGGAAACTTTAAGGGGTGGAGCCTAGTGGGAGGTCTTCAGGTCATTAGGGGCATGCCTCTGAAGGAGACTGTGGGACTTAGCCTCTTTTCTTCCTTTCACTTCCCAGTCAGGAGGTGAGCAGCTTTGATCCACCATGCATTCCTACTGTGACATGCTATTTTATCACAGGTCCAAAAGCAATGGAGCCAATCAATCATGGACTCTGACTTGAAACCAAAATAAATCTTTCCTCTTTATAAATTGATGATTTGGGGTATTTGTTATAGTGGTGGAAAGCTGACTAACATATGGAATAAAGGGAGAAGAAGAATTAAATACATTCCCTCTGAGGCCCCACACAGGTGGTAGGCACACTGTACTTTAGGAGTACCCAGTGTCCTTAACCCTTGAAGGTTTATAGAGTTTGAATGAAATTTAAAACTTCCCTTTAAAAAACCACTCACAGGAGGCTTAACTTAATTTTATAGATGAACCATGTGACATTATTTAAAAATAAGGTATTAATTAGACATTTAGTTCCTGTTACCTATTAATTTAGAAAGAATATCAGTTGACATCACTTAGGATCGTTACTTCAGAGGACTGGGTTGATGTGATTTGGGTAACTTATTATCTGAATTCAAGCAAAATTTACAAAATAATGTCATTCTTTTTTGAGCACAATGAGGTAAGCCATATGACAGTTGTGCTTTGCAGGTTTGTCAAACTTGTTCACAGGTCAGATACCAGAAGGGAACATAAATTGTTGAACTATAATAAAACCTAAAATTACACTTCATACTATATTAATTCATAATGAAAACAAGCAGTAAAAGCAGGTATCATTGCAAAAGTATTCTTTTTTACATTAGATGCATAAATTGGGGAGAAGGGAAGAAAATATCTGAAAAAAAAACCTGTGATAGCAAATTGCCTTAAATTAGTAACATAGCATGTCATCACAAAAATAAACCATGCAAGCCTTAGATTACAGTGAACTACTTCCAGATTGGAATTGGCAAAGGAAACTAAGACATCACAAGTACTGACAGAGAAACCTGTACAAAATAGGGGGAAAAAAATTAAAATAAAGCCTTTCATACTCAACATCTCAACGTTTTTCAAAAGAAAAGCAATTTTGTGACTTTCAAATGCATTTTCAGTACCTGAAACCACTTTAATATTTTGGATAATTCAAGTGGAAAAATCTGCTAAGAAAAATCAATAACATGCATAAGACTGAAGAATGGATACTGTCGGCTTAAGGGAGCAAGTGTTTCTCTTCCACTTCATGAGCCTCCAACTACTGATTGATATTGTGAATTAGGACAAGTACGATTTTTAGACGGACATTAACAATATGTAATAACTGCAGTGAAACTCTACATTGAATAAGAAACCTTTCCACAATTGTTAGGGTTAATTTTTCTCCTTGTACATTATCTCACTTCATTGTCCTAATGGCTACGTGAGAGGGGTTTTATTAGCTCTTTTTCTAGATGAGGAGGAGTAGAGGAGAAGGGACTTGTCCAGATCTGTCTCATTTACTTGCAGAAACCAGTGTTCCAAGGCCAGTTATCTATCTATCTATCTATCTATCTATCTATCTACCTATCTATCTATTAATTTATTTTGTACCAAGGGTTGAACCTAGGGGAACTTAACCACTGAGCCACATTCCCAGCCCTTTTTTATATATACATTTTATTTAGAGGCAGGGTCTCACTGAATTGATCGGAGCCTCACTAAGTTGCTGAGGCTGACTTTGAAGTCGAGATCCTCCTGCCTCAGCCTTTCCAGTGACTGGGATTGCAAGTATGCCCCACCTTGCCTGGCCCAAAGCCAGTAATTTAAATAACAGCTCATACTTGCTATGGAGGACAACTTTTAAAAAGCTACTTAAAAACTTTAGCATTGTTTTATTAACCACACTGGTCATCTTTAGCTTACCTGGTTTCATCAATGTATACAGATTCAAGCACTGTGGCTGCATATTCCAGATTCTTCTTAAGGTCAACGACTGAAGCCTCCCCTCTCTCTAGCTGCTTGACCAAAGACCGTAACCTAGAGAAAAAAGATACGGGTTTCATTTGAATAGAGGCAACAAAGAATTGGACGATTATGATGACATAATTTGCAGTCACTGAATGTCTTATTAATTTCAATATATCTGAAAGGAAAAGGCTTATGGGTTCAAAGTAGCAAGTTATCAAATAAGTGCATATTTCTTTGCCATCATGAAACAAGAATAAACATTTTTCTCATCAACCAGGACGTGATCACTCCCAACACTTTCTACCCAAGTTTTATCTTTTTGAGTTGCTAAATTCGCCATGATTGTGCTTTTTTATAGATTTTTATGTTTTGGGTTCTAACAGGATATGGTAAAATATGATCAGCAGCAATATCACCAAACCTCTCTTGAAATTCTGCTCTGTCGAAGGCTCTGTATTCAGTTCTGGCCATAGAGAACAGCAGCCTTTGGTCCATATATGTTGAGACATGTGAGAAGTCAGATACCACTATTATAGCCATAAAGGATGGAAGAAATAGATGAAGACAAGTGATTTCATTGAGAAAGAATCCCTTGATTATCAGTAAAATACTCTAGGTTGTTTTTTTTAAGATGATGGATGATGAACCAAGGAATTCCAGGTATTATTACTGCCAAGAGAAATATAGTATTTTCCAATAGAAATATAGTATTATTGTAGTATCTGAAAAACAGCAACTGAGACACTGCAAATCCCACAGGGATCTGGAGACTGGATGACTCTTCAGGTTGTTTGTCAAAGAAAAGAGAAGAGATTTTTGAAGACAGATTAGAGTTTGGATCCTATTTCTATTTCTCAATGTATTAGCTATGCAATGCTGGGTGAGTTATTTAATTTCTCTGAGTGTTACCCACCAAATGGAAAACCAAACATCAAATTTCTCAGGTTCATAAAAAGATTAAATGAAATTGATATAAAATTTGTGATTTATGTCTGTTTTTTTTTAAAGGAAGTTGTTGAAATTATTGTTGTTGGTATTTGATGATCTTGATCATCAGAGGTAACCAAATGAGAAAATTCTGGCTGAATACTTAAGATTACTGTCAGGTCAACATTTCCCTTTGGTTTATGCAATCTGTCCTCACCTTCCTGACTTAAAAATAACCTCCGACTAGCATTTATAGAAGAGAACAGGTGGATTTCTTGGAGAGATATAAACTACTTCCCTTCTGATCTTCATGAATGACCAACAATAAGGGATAAGAAGAATCTTGGATCAATCTTAAAAAGTAGGTAAAAAGAAGACTATACAAAGGACATCTCTAGGAATTTAAGTGGTGCAAAATAGAGAGGAAATTGGATGGAGTTAGTTAGTTCTCATCTAACTTTGAATCTCCAACATGTGACAAAGAAATATGCGAAGGAAATGAGCAGAGGACTGCGTAGATTTGGTGGTGACGGTCAGTCCAGCACATCCCCTTGCCAGTTCTTGGAATTGTTCTGGATGTCAGAGGGAGGACAGGACAGAGACTTGGTCTGGAAGGCCTTGCCAGTCACTCAAACACAGTGGACAGCCAGTCTACAAAGAATGGGGAGATTGCAGCCTGGAGCCCTAACTGCTGTTCCAAATAAGGGTTGGAGGCTCTTTGGCAGCACACTCCTGGCTAAGTCTGTCTCTGGTTCTGATTCTCACCTCACGGGGCCCACCTACCCCTAAGCTATCTGGAGTAAAATGAGAGCAAATTTAAACTTTAAAAAAATTTCTTCCTTCAAGTGGAGCTTAAATATTCTACCAGGAAGCTCTGATAGGACCCGTTTCAATTCTTAAAACCTAAGAGGAAAGAACAAAACAGAAGAAAATAATGAGGGAAAATATGACTAATAAAAGAACCAGAAGATGCTATCTGCCTATAATAAAGCTTCCACAGGAAATAAACAGAAAGCAGCTTTAATCAAAACAAGTTTTCCTAGGCGGCACTAAAACCTGAGTAAGCAGGGGACATAAGAAAATCAGAAAAGAATAAATGAAAACATCCCACCTAGGCTGTTCTAATTTTTCATGCCAAAGAATAAAGAACTGAAAAAACTTTGAGAAAATAAAATGAATCGCTTCGAAAGTAACAGAAATTCAAGCTGCTCATATACAGCTACATGTCTAACACCAGAAAGAAATTTAACAATACCAGTTTTGTAGAATAGTACGGTATAAATGAAGATATTTATATCTGTAATGAGTAGCATTGTCATGAATAGGCAAAACCAACAAAGATATTCTCAGGTATCAAAAAATTTACAATGTTATCATTCATATGCTTTCCAGAAAACAAATGCAAAACCAAGCTGTAAGGCTTGGTACACTCCTGGGTCTCCGGTGAAGTGGATGGTGGATTCCCAGCCTCCATTAAACTAAGCCAAACTTGACAAAGTAGACGAGTAGTTTCAAAAGAGTCCCTAAAGAAGTGGCTGATAAAATATAATGCTAATGCTGGGTGTGATGGCGCACACCTGTAATCCCAGCATCTTGGGAGGCTGAGGCAGAAAGATTTCAGGTTAAAGCTAACCTTAACAATTCAGTGAGGCTATAAGTAAACTAGTGAGACCTTGTGTCAAAATAAAAAATAAAAAAGGGCTCGGGATGTTGCTCAGTGGTTAAGTGTCCTTGGATTCAACCCTTGGCATAATGATGATCATGATGATGATGATGATGATGATGATAATAATATTAATAATAATAATAATAATATTATTATTATAAGAACAACTAAGTGTAGAAATGAGCTGACACTTCTTATAATACACCTCTATTGCCACTATAAACATCCTATGCCATTTTCACGAACCAGAGACTAGTAGTCAAAAAGTAAAAAAAATTGAAATAAGAACACCACAGGGACTATGGATTTATATCCACTGTTTTTAACAATTCTCATTCCTGGGAAAGCATAGTATTAAGAGAATCAATATGGTGTTATCTTGCTACTAGACCAGAGACAGGGAGGCGCTCCCAGAGAAAGCACAGCTTGGATTCCCACCCAGAGATTCAGATCAGCCCCACTGGAAAGGCCCGGGCTCTGTGCCACAATTAACAGGAAATCGGCACAGCAGGGGCTTCTCCATGACGCCACCAGTAGTGCCAGCCAGACACTGGGCAGTCACACTTGTGTATTCAATGTGAAGCTCTAATCAAGGGAAGGCTGCAGGAAACAAAACTCCTAGCAAAATGGCTTCAACAACCCCAGAAAAAAAATGACACAGAAATAAAGTACTTTTTGATGCATAAGGGGTACCAAAGATTTGGACCTTTCTAGCTTCTGAGATGAGTGGAAGACTCCACCAACCTCCTAGCAGAGAGGGGAAGGAACCTGGGACAACCCACCCTCTGTATATGAAAAGTCATCAGTTGACAGTCACCTCGACTGATTCAAGGATGACTAAACATAAAAAAAAAAAAAATCTATAAGAAGATTCAGCAATAAAGACAGAGGGGAACACAGCAGCACTTGAAAGGCAGAGAAAGGACTTGCTTCTTGAAAACAAGAAAATTCACCCATGGAAACAGCAGTCAATTTTAAGAAGCATCTGCTGTGGGCTCAATAAAATTTCAGAAAGCATAGATCTGTGGAACCTGGAATTGATGTAATAAAAAGTGAACATATTGAGAGAGAAAAGGAAATTAAAAAGAAATGAAACATGACAATAGTAAAACAATACAATTTTTTTAAAAGAAAAGAAAAAGCAGCAGCAACTTGCTAAATACCCAACTCCTGTTTGACCCAAAACCCATGTAAGATTCAAGCTGCAGCTGTCAGCCATCTGCTTTAAGTAGATGCCACTCAAACTCTTGGAGTTCCAGATGACCCTTCCCTCCGATATTGCTGAGCTTTAGCCTAGTGCTCAGTGGCTTCTACCACATTGGCCCCCAGCCCACCCTCCCCTCTAGCTCTTTACTCTTCCCATTAAGAACACTTCCCTGCCCTGCCTTCCCCCACCTACCACCTACTATTTGGTGAAACTGCTATTTCTTGGGCATAAGAGTTTCTAAGAGTTTTTATACAATTATTTTTATACAATTATTATCCACTATTCTCAAAAATTCTCAAAATTCCTGGGAATAAACAACCTTCCCTGTTTTTTCATCAAAATGTAGGTTTTCTCTAGACCTGAATCCATCTTTTTTAAAAATTTGTTCCTGTTAGATATACTTGACAGTAGAGTGTATTTTGAGATATTATACATACATGGGGTATCACTTATTCTAATTAGAATCCCATTCTTCAGGCTGCACGTGATATGGAGTTTTGCTGGCCGTATATTCACATATGAACATAGGAAAGTTATGTCCAATTCATTCTACTGCCTTTCCTATTCCCATATTCCCTCCCTTCCCTTCATTCCTCTTGTTCTAATACAATGAACTTCTATCCTCTACCCTTGATTGTGTGTTAGCATCCACATATCAGAGAGAACATTCAGCCTTTGGTTTGGGGGGATTGGCTTATTTCACTTAGCTTGATAGTCTCCAGTTCCATACACTAGAAAAACTAGGGATAGTAGGAACAAATCTCAACATTTTAAAAGCTATCGATGCTAAATCCAAGGCCAACATCATTCTAAATGGAGAAAAATTAAAAGTATTCCCTCTTAAAACTGGAACAAGATAGGGAAGGCCTTTTTCACCACTTCTATTCAACATAGTTCTTGAAACTCTTTCTTTTGTAATTAGATAAAAATCAAAGGGAAATAAATAGGAAAAGAAGAGCCCAAACTTTCCCTATTTGCCCACAAAATGAATCTATATTTAGAAGACCCCAAAAAATACCACCAGAAAACTTCTGTAACTCATAAACGAGTTCATCAAGTAGCAGGATATAAGATTAATACAAATAAATTACTTGTGTTTCTATACACCAATGATGAATCAGCTGAAAGAGAAATCAGGAAAACTAACCCATTCACAATAGCCTCAAAAAAGCACCTTGGAAATCAATCTAACAAAAGAGTTGAAAAACCTGTACAATGAAAACTATAGAACACTAAAGAAAGAAATTGAAGAAGCCCTTAGAAGATGAAAAGATCTCCCATGTTCTAGGATAGGCAGAATTGATATTGTCAAAATGGCCATACTGGATCCATCTTAAGAAGAGTTTTTGATAAAGTAACCAGGATGTTTTACCCTCATATAGTAAAACACTTTTATTAAATTCTGGGAAGAGTAGCTTCCCTAATTTTCCTAATAAAGTCAAAAAAATATTTCTCCAGGCAAGTTCAACCCATCTAAAAGGCCACATGCTGGGTTCCCTGGTAAGTGACAGCCTGCATTTTGAGAAAGATGGATATCTAACTTATTAATCCTACATGAAAGGATTTTTTGGTCTGGGCACCTAATAGGAGTTTATTTCATGGGCATTCAAAATAAAATTCACAAAGAAGGAAGGGAGGGAGAGAGGAAGGGAGCAAAGAAGGAAATAAAAGTAATAAAAATAAAGTTTCTCTTCTGAGTGAATGTTCATAGTTTCCAGCACCCCATCCATTTCTGTCACGGGCTGCCAGATAATATTTCCAGTGTAAAAGTACAACACCATTTTAGGAAGAGCTTATGCATCCAAGCTTTGGCAAGATGCCTCTGTGGGGCAGTGTAGAATGTCATCCTGGATGAGCTGCTGGGTCTTGATGCACATCTTCCATTTCTTCCCATAACCCCTTTGCTTCCTTTGCTTCCTTCCCTGCTGCAAGGCATAGTGGACAGCTGCATCACTCCAGCTCTCTGTGCCCTCAAGTCCACAGCAAGTCCTGAATGTGGAGTCCCTGGACCACTGCTGTTTGGGGAAGAAGAAATGCACTGGAGGAGGGAAACTAGGTGAGAGGCCTGAATGTCTTAGTTTAGAATTCAAAAGACAGTTGAAGGGGAAGAGAGAAAGTCCTCATTATTCCACACAGTTCCTGGGACTAATGGGGTGGACCTCATCAGAAGGCAACTTAAGGGATCAACTTGATAAATTAAAAAAAAAAATACCCTAAGTTGGGCACCATGGCCCATGTCTGTAATCCCAGCGGATGTAGGAGGATCATGAGTTCAAATCCAGCCTCAGCAATGGCAAGGCACTAAGCAATTCTCTAAATAAAATTCAAAATAGGTAGCTCAGTGGTTGAGTGCCCCAAGTTTCATCCTCAGTGCCAAAAACAAACAAACAAACAAACAAAAGACACCCTATATTGAACTGGGCTTTGTTCCCTGTCCAGGTGGAGGCCCTAAGAACCTTTCAGTGTTACATTGTGGGAGTGGGTACGTTTGATGAGCTTCAGCCACTGCTAGAATGAAATCATCCAAAAAACACAAGCAAAAATCAATAGGGATATAAAGCTACAGAAATGCATTTTCTTACATCTGTCCATTCTGCCCAAGGTTATGCTTTCTGCAGATAGATTAAGCAGTTCCTAAAATACCATGTAGCCCACAATGGCTGTTGTCTCAGACAGGCTTTGTTTAGTTTGAAAGAATGTGAAAGGGAACGGGATCCTTCACAGCACTTCTCTTACATGATCTGATGAATCATGAGCCGAAAACACTCATTTGAATAATAAAAAAAAAGCTCCTTTTTAGTTCATCACATCCGTGTGTCTGTAAGGCACAGGTGTCTCTGTGTACTTTTCACACCCGCCTCCTCTGCCACTCCTGTCCCCTGCCACTTACCTAAATGCCATAGGAAATAACTTAAAATGACTCCTCCAAGTGGTATGCCCTACAGCAACTTTCAGGCTTATGATGCTTTAAGACCATCTGATCATAGCACCCAGGGTGATTTTAGGTTTATTTCTATAATTAATGACAAGATGGTTAAGATGGCAACACTTGAACTATTCATTCAACATGTGAGTGTTCTGTGCATGGCATCATGAGAAGCTCCAGTAACACAAAGGGGAAAATGTGCTCCTCCCCTGGATGAGGAGGACTTAGTTTATGAATACGCACTATGGAGACCGTGAGATGGCAGAGGTATCAAGGGGCAAATAAAGCGAAAAGAGAGGAATCTCCAACCGGAAAGAGTCTCCCTAAGGAAGATGATATCAGAACTGTCTTGAAGGTCAGTCACACAAGATGGGATGGAGACATGGTAGACTGAAAGAGCAACCTGAAAACTGATCTGTTCAGAGAATTCCAGAACTCAAGAGCATGACATCAAGATATGACACCTCAGAAGAAGTCAGAAGCCAGACCACGGTGGTCTTAGCATGCCAAGCTACAGAAATTTACTTTTCTCCTAGAGATAACAGGGCACCCAAGGAGAACTTTTTTTTTTTTTAAAAGGGAAGAGAGTAGCATGATAAGAACTGCACCTTAGAAAGGTAGATCTAACCATACAATAGAGGAGCATGCTCATGGGTAAGTGGGAAACTATACCATCAGCCCTATGTATCCCAGGTTCTGCATCTATGGATACAACCAACCCCAGATGAAACTGCTGAAAATAACTGTCTGTAATGAACATGTACAGAGCGATTTTTTTCTTGGTATTACTCACTAAACAATACAACAATGAATTAGGCATTTTAAGTAATCTTGAGGTGATTTAAAATATGAGGAGGGATATGTGGAGTTATGAGCAAATATAACTGAGATGTATACCATCATACACAAAGAACTTCAGTATCTGCAGATTTTGGTATCCTTGGTGGGATCTTGGAGCCAATCTCCCACAGATAACAAGGGATGCATATTTGCATCATAATGGAGCTTACTGAATACCCTGAACAGTGTGGTATGAATGTTCTCTTTCATGGGACAACACTTCGATAGGGTGTGCATGAATTGGGTCATAGTATAGATGATGGCTTTCAAAGAATGTTTGGGAAAGAACTTTTTGGGAGTGTGTGTTTTGCTGATTTAGTAACCACTGAATTAAAAGTAAACAACAACAACAACAAAAATAATGACTGGCAAGTCAGGCACAATGGTGCCCACCTGTAATCCCAGCAAATTGGTAGAGACAAGAGGAGCTCAAGTTCAAGTTCAGACTCAGCAACTTAGCAAGACCCTGTCTCAAAATTATAAAATTAAAGAAAGAGAGAGAGAACTCAGTAGTAAAGCACCCTGGGTTCAATCCTCAGTACCAAATAATAATAATAATAATAACAACAACAATGATGACGACTGGCAAAAATAGCCTAGATATGTACTTTTTTGCCTTTGCTAATGCCATAAATGTTTCTAGTGCTCCTATTTATACCTACTTGATGTAGATAAAAAATTTGGTGCTTATATTTTTAATCATTTTTATATTTTTACATAGGTCTCTATGTAATTTGCTAACTATTAAAAATAGTAAAGTTATAGAAGATTTTAAATAATATTAACAAAAGTGACCTAACAGACGTGTAATGAGCACCACACAACAGCACACCACTTTTTTCAAGTGCACATATAATAGTTATCAAAACCGACCACAGGCTGCGGCCTAGAGAAAGTCTCAACAGATTTCAATGAATTCCACAACAGTAGAACTAAGCTTGAGATCAGAAACAAAATAAAATGACTGGCAATATTCCGAAAGTTTGGAAATTCGGAAATATATATTTTTATATAACACGTAGGACAAAGATTTTAAATGAGAAAATAATTTTAACTGTATGAAAATGAATCTTGATGCATCAAAACTAGTGGCATGCAAGTAAAGCCATGGTTAGAAGCAAATACATAATCTTTTTTATTTGTAGTTATCCATGACAGTAGAATGTATTCTGGCAGAATATACAGACCTAAAGTATAACTTATTCTATTAGGTTCCCACTCTTGTGGTTGTATGTGATGTGGAGTTACCCTGGTTGTGAATTAAAACACAAGGCTAGGAAAGTTCTGTCGGATCATTCTACTCGCTTTCCTTTTCCCCACCCGGTTCCCTTCCCTTCATTACCCTCTGTCTAGTCCAAGCTAAGAAATGTATAATTTTAAATGAACATATTAGAGAAGAAACAAGTCTCAAAATAAGTCATCTCATTATCCATCTGAAGGAGTAATAAAAAGAACAAGTTCAAAAAAGTAAAAACAAAATATAAACACAAGAAAACTTAAGTGGAAAACAAACCCAACAGAGAAATAATTGACAAAGCAAAAGCTGGGTCTTTGAAAAAGCTTAATGAAACAAATAGGACAAGCAAGAGTGAGCAAGAAAAAAAGGTACAAATAACCAATATCAAAAATAAAGAAAAAATCACTCAAGATCCTACAGACATTTATAAACAACATCATGAATACCTTTCTGCAAACACACTTAAAATTTAGATAAAATAGAAAATTTCCATAAAAAATTTATTAGAAGTGACATAAGAAAAACTATAAAATAAAAATAATTCTATATCTATTAAAGAATCTAATTTATAATTTAATTTTCCCACAAAAGTACATATCACTTTACCAATGAATTAATCTAAGCATTCAAAGAAGAAATTACATAAAATATTTCAGAGGATAGTGAAAGAGAAAACACTTTCCAACTCATTTTATGAAGCACTATACTCAATCTCCAAACCAAACAAGCACATTATTTAAAAAAAAAAGTTAATAGGCCAATCTCTCTCATGAACATAGATGCAAAAATCCTAAATAAAATTTGCACAAGTTAAGGCTGATGTGATAAATAAAAAGAGTTAAAAAATACTGAGCAAAGTGCAAGGTTGTTTTAAAATGTATAATCAGTGAATAATTGTAATTCATTATTTTAATAGACATAGTAAAATAAAAATATATGATCATTGTAATAATTTGAGAAAATCAAGATACATATCATGGGAAAGGAATAAAAGTGAATTTCCTAAATTTGATACTGAGCTTTTAACCAAAAAAAGCTAAAGCAAACATCATACATTATGCTAAAATATGGAAGACATAAAAATTAGAAAGAAAAGGTAAAACTGTCATTATAGATGAATGTATATCTAGATAGGGCATCTAAAAGAATTTGAAAATAGACTATTATAATTAAGAGGTGAACTTAGCAGGGTCAATGTATAAATAGCAATAAACAATTAGAAAATGGTACTGTCCATAAAGGCATTGAAATTTAAAAAAAAAAATCTAGGAATAAATCTTACAAAAGACTTAAAAGTCTTATATGTAGAAAACTGAGGGATGTTACTTACAGAATTTCAAATTTGCTAAAGAAATGGAAAGATAAGCCATGTTCAGAGAATTCTAAATTATAGAAATGTAATTTATCTATAGATTTATTGTAATTCCCCATACATTTCTCATAGATCATAGATAATGACAGACTGATTGTAAAATTTATTTGGAAATGCTAAAAATCAAATATAGTGGTATGGTGAAGAGGAGGAGGAGGAGGAGGAGGAGGAGGAGGAGGAGGAGGAGGAGGAGGAGGAGGAGATGATGATGATTTATATTCCTAAATACCAGAACTTCTAATTCAATTCTGGACCTGTGTCCCTCTACCACATAGCTAGTCAAGCTTTCTTCCTTGCCACATTCAGTTGGAATAAGAGGACAATAATAATATAAGTAGACAAGTAAATATGGAAGGAGGAGTGGGGTGAGGAGGGGAAAGAGGAGAAGGAGAGGAAGGAGGGGGAGAAGAAGGAAAAGGGGGGAGGAAGAAGAAGAGGAAGAGGAGGAGGAGGAGGAGGAGAAAGTCATCAAATATAAATTGCTTTTGAGTTAAATTACTCCAAAGGGATTAGTAGGTACCCATTCTTTGGTGGTAAGGGTACCACTGTCTACTCTTGGTGGCTAGAGATTTTCTGATTCTTCCATTCCTTTTGTTTTCAGGAAGTTATGCCAAAAAGCAGCTGTGCACACTTAGTCTTCTGGTTTCTGCTCCACAGGGTAAATCTCCTTTCAGAATACATGTTTGTGAACATGCAAATGAGCAACAAGTGAGCAATCATGTGTCCACATGCATGACAGGTCACTGGATGTGAATACTAGCTGGAAAGTACTGTTGGGCCAGAGAGAAGTCTCATATTTTTATGGTGTTAAAGGAGGTATTCTCATCTAGGGTTAAAATTTGAATCCATTTTGAGTTTTTAATATCGATCTCTTGCCTTAGAAACCCTTGCAGAAGAATAATGCAGTAATTTAGAAAGGAAATACCTCCCAGTCATTCGTGGCCTCATAAAGGACTATTTCTTAAATCCAATTTATCTATAAACTATTTTTACTGCCATTGAACTCAAATTTTGTTTAAAAGAAATTACTTTTGTTTTTTTTTTTTTTAATGCAAGGTACATAATTATGCTAGGAAAATCTTTCCTTGAGGGAAACCACCTCTCCAAAGTTTGACTGGAGTTGGGTAGAGCTTACTGGGAAAGGATGTTAATATAAGAACCCACTTTACTGGCCAGTGCTCTTCAAGAGAAAGAAAGAAAAAGAACATAAAAGAAAGCCCAGAGCATCATTCAGAATCCACACAGGTCACGTTGGGGACCAGGGAAGTGGAAGGAGATAAAATCTTCTATGCTGTCAAGAGGTAAGTTCCAGAAGCTATTTTTCATTTGCAGCTATTCATGTGGAAAGAATCACCATCACTTTTCTCAGCTGATAAACATGCCACTTCAACAACATCTGTCTTGGTAAACCAAAGAAACAAGAAGAACTAAAAACATCTTTGAATGGTGATAATGAGAAAAGGAAGATGAGAAGAAATGATAAGAAAAGTTTGCAGGAAGACTCAGGAGGGTTGCAACCCATGAATAGACATAACTGTACTTGTCTTATCTAGTCAACCGAGTCCTTCATTTTCCTGCCCTGAACTCTTTTTTTTTTTTTATCCAACCTGCATTTTATCTCATTATGATTATGCAAAGAAGCTAAAGCTCCTTCACCCAGCCGGATCATAGGAATTCTATAATACAAGAAATACAACATATAGTAGGGATCCTGTTTGCTGGAACACAGGGTTATTTATCTGGATTCAGCAGCAGTTCAAATTTCTCTTGAAAGTAGGAGGATTAGGACAAAGCAATGAAATTCCAAACTCACCTCCTAAGGTAGATGCCAAAAGGAACTGATGTCACTGTGAAGAAACACTTGGCAACAGTCATGTTTTCCAGAATCCCCAACTGCTCCTTGCTTGTCAAATGCAGCTCACAATGTACATAGAAAAGTCTGTGATCAAGGATGTGCAGAACTGCTTTATTAAACCAGCTGAAACTGGCATGTAATAGGAAGTGCTCGATAAACATCAGTTCAACAAATGCAGTACTGAGTAGATTTATTTATCAGCATTTGCTTTTTTAAAAAAAAAAGAAAGCACAATCTAAATAATTTAAGTATGAAACTATCTTTAGAAAAGAAAAACAAGGGGCTGGGGTTGTGGCTCAGTGGTAGAGCACTTGCCTTGCATACATGTTTGATCCTCAGGACCACATAAAAATAAATAAATAAAATAAAGATATTGTGTCCATCTACAACTAAAAATATATTTTTAAAGAAAAAGAATGTGTTAAGATAAACTGAAAATTATTTTTCTTACTTCCATTTTAATGTTTTCTTTTATAGCCACAGCAATAAATAAAAGTAATTCATGGATAAAAAAAAAACTTCAAATAATGCCTAACAAGATGCCGAATCAGCATAGTTCCCATCCTCAGGTTTAATTCCAGAAAGAATTATAGAAAGAAAACCCTAAAATACAAACAAAACTGTGAGCAACCTCCAAGGAGACTTGAGACTGTTGCTTTGAATGAGTGTATGGGGACTGTGTGGTGCAGGAAGGCAGCCCAGCCAGGCCTAGAGGAAACGACAGGAAAGAAACTATTACTGTCTCCTTGTCCCTCTCCCTCCACTGCCCCAAATGCACAGAGGCTGCCCCACACCTGTGCTGACTCAGAACTCTATGGTTCAAGAGATGCTAAGAGTTTGATCAGGGATGTTGGTCCCCCTATGTTTGCCATGGTTTTCCAAGACTGTCACAGAACACAAAAGAAAGTGGGAAAGCATGTATGGGAGAATTTTTATGAACCAGGCAGGAATGAGAACTCAAGTCCTCTAGGCATTTCTCATTGTCCAGAATCATCACATGGCCACACCTTTCCAAGGGAGAAGTTGGGTAATGCAGTGTAGCTGTAGGCTCAGAGGAGGAGAGAATGGGTTTGAGAGGGAGCCAGCCAATCTCTGCTACACCTAGAAAATGTCAAACTCTCATAAAAACTTATTTTTTTTCTTTTTAAACTTTTACTTTCTATGCCATCTTGAGAGGATCAAGAGGAATATCATATATTAAAGCAGACTGTTGACTCAACAATCCTATGAAACTAAAAGATACGACCTTTTGTTATGGTTTAGATATTAGATGTCCCTCAAAAGCTCATGTATGAGACAATGAAAGAGGGTTTGGAGGTAAAATGACTAGGTCATGAGAGCCTTGACCCAAACACTGCATTAATCCCCTGACAGGAATTAACTGGGTGATAAGTATAGGCAGGTAGTGTGCCGATAAAGGAGGCATTCCTTTGGGGTATATATTTTGTCCTGTGAGTGAAGTAGTTTCTCTCTTCTCTCTTCTTTAACTATCTCTCTCTCTCTCTCTCTCTTTAAAAGAAAGAAAGAAAAAGAAAGAAAGGAAGAAAGAAAAAGAAAGAAAGAAAGAAGGATGGATGGATGGAAGGAAGGAAGGAAGGAAGGAAGGAAGGAAGGAAGGAAGGAAGAAGTGGGACATAGTCATCCAGCTCAATGGAATATATGGAAAACAGCCTGACACATGACGTTGTGCTTTCCCCAGCTGATTTATAAGTGCCTCGCTGTTCGTGTGGTCTATTTAATGTCTCTCAGATCCTTCTGCTTAACAGCAGCAGCAGTAGGAAGGGAGGGATCAATGCTCACCATGAGCTCTTAACTGTGTCTGATGACTTTGGAAAGGATCCAACAAGGACCATGTCCTGTAATGTTGGAACCTTGGTGGAAACCAGACTCAATGCTTGAGAAAACCTTTAGAAAGATCACTGGAAGTTCTCAAGATCAGCTCATAAAACTGAGATGCAAGCAAATAAGCTTACGCTAACCAAAAAGGACCCAGTGACTTCATGCAAGGGCCACCCATTCCACCTTTACTGGCAGCAGTCCCTTGGAAACTCTGCCATAGGAGGCACCCATTGCACTCTCCTTCTCCCTCTTCAGTTCATTCTTAGCAGATTCTTTCATTTTTGAGGTTAATTTCACTATGGCAGGCTGGACATGAAGGATTTGGAAAGGAGAAAAATCCACACATAAACTTCAGCCTCTGATAACCACCATTCTACTCTCTGCCTCTGTGAGCTCAACTATTGTGGATCCCACATATCAGAAAGATCATGGTACATATCTTTCTGTGCCTGGTATATTTCACTTAACATGTGTCTTCTGGGGAGTGGATAGGAAAGGGGGAGTCAAAGAACATAAAGCTCCAGTTAGATAATTCTCGGTGAGCTATTACACAGCATGACAATTATAGTTAATTATAATGTATTATATCTTTCAAAATCACTGAGTTGATGTTTAAAGATCCCATCAGAAGGAAATGATATGTTATGGGAAGGAAATATTAATTAGCCTGATTTGATCATTCCACAATGTATACATGCATTGGAACATCTCAATATATGCAGTTATTCTTTGTTAATTAAGAATAAAATTAAGTAAAAAAAGAATTGATCTTATAAAATAAAAGAAAAGAAATAAATTCAGAGCTGGGTATGAGGCTGCTATAGTTAGGGTAAGTAAGAAGCAGTGTTGAAAGAGTCTTCATGGTGCTTATGTTGTGTTCATTTCCAATGAGTAGGAAGATACTTTTCATATATTAACGTTTCAAGTGTTTTAAAGGTAATTATCATTCAATTTCCTCCCCCAAATAAATCATTTCGTAATAGCTTTGGAGTAGGGAGTGGGTAGGAATCTGGACCTGTAGTGCTTTATCATTCATGGAATGTCTAGTGTATTCTAATAGTTGATTGTGTCGAAAATCTAAAGTTTTTCCTTTTGTTTTCTTTCTGTTACATACTGATACAAAAAGAAGAAAGAATTGGGGAAACTTTTAAATTCTTGCATCACAATCTTATTCACCAGCACAAACTTCTCTGTCCCTGGAGATGAAGGATGGGACTCATTTTGCTTTCTGTGCTATTAAAATAGTGTAATCTTATTCTCTCTTTCTCTGTGGTTAGAAACACAAGCTTGATAGAACTCAGGTACCTTATCAAGTAACTGCTAATATAGGACCCAACCTCCATAACTATTCGGGAATGAGATTCATCCCCCGTTAGCTGTTTGCTGTCAGAATTTACATGAAGAGTTGATTTACAGAGGAATTAGCCGCAAATAGTAGCAAATACTGATAAATCAATATGGATAAAGCACTCTGCATACCCCAAGTAAACATTCCTCGTTCACAATGATAATTTTTGCAGTTTAGAAGTATCATCAAGTGCTTTGGAGTCTGTCCCTCATGAGCACCATGAGCCTCCACTGTACTAGGACTTCCTCATTTAGCATTTTTAAAACCTCCTAAATCTGGGCATGTACTCTGTGTGATTTTTTTTTAAATGACATTTGAGCCTATGGAGTGTTGTAATATACTTGATTATTATGTGCAAAAAGAAGAATTTTTTGAGAAGAGCTTTATTGAGATTTAGCCTCTGGCTTGGGGACTGGAAAGAGGAAGAAACAATTCTGTTAAATGATTTTCTAAGAGAGGAAGAGGCAAGAGGAATTTGGGGACTCTTCAGCACTTGCAGTCATTTCTCTGGAAGTATACATGAGGTTTGTAAAATCTCGAGGAAAGATTGTGATGTTCACAACTACGCTATTGAGTGTTTCTAGAGAGAGTTTTCCTTTCTCCCTACCAGGCTGTGAACATAAACACTGCAGGGTCAACGATGCTCCCCAACTTGGAGTCATAACAGACAGGCACTTGCCAGATCCACAGCCTACCAGAGACCAAGGTGTGACAACTGATTACAGGTCTCACCACGGAACCTGAGAGATGGCTGAGCTTGGTCCAGCCGTGGCGAGTCGTGAGAACAAAATGAGAACCTTTACTGGAGTAGAGACTGGTCTTTAAAATTTATATACATATGATTCCACAAACAGCCCATGCCACCTCTACGTGTGACTTTTGGCTCTGAGCTGTTTGCAACTGCTGGCTGTGGACTAAGTGTGGATCCCTTCCACCTCTTTTATTTTTAAGTCCTAAACACAAATATTTCTAGGAAAAAAAAAGATGTCACTGGAATCAGAAGTACAAAGCTAAAACCTGTGGCCTGGGGGACCTGGCCCTTGATTCTCACACCTAAACCTCTCCTGCCCAGTGCAGGGATCTCCAGCAATTGAATACACTGATGTGCCACAAAGAGTATTTGGCCATTTTTACTTCTCACATCCATTGCCAATGGCCATGTCCATTATGACAAGCCTCCAGGAAGTAGGGGACAGAGGAATCTTGGGAAAGAGGAGTCTAGGAAATAGGTTAGTGTCCTATGTCAAAGTCCTGAGGCAGGAGATTGTCAGATGGGCCCAGAGGAGAGCAGAGAGCTGAGAAATTTAGCCCCACTTCCATTTTTGAACTCACCAATGAGATGCCCTCCAAGGCCAGTGCCAGCACACCCTCAACCTACACAGGAAGTAACTTCAGACAGAAGCAGCTGTGTGTTAGTCAGAGGAAGGCCACAGAGCAGATCTGTGAACAACCCTTGACTACCGGGCAGGGAGCAAGAAGGAGTTGGAGGTCCCCTGTGCCCTGCAGAGGGATGTGGGAAGCAGCTGGTAGTGCTGACTGGCAGGATTGTGAGAGGCACTGAATGGCTGAGAGCCAGAAGGATGTCATCCCAAGCCAGAGAGCAAAGAGGAGTCACAGCCAGAACTCAGCAGGAGCCATGGTGTCAGGAGCAGCTGAACAAGGTCAAGCTGGAGGTAGCGCGGACAGTCACAGACCTGGGTTAGAGGTATCACTGACTTCCAGTGACCAAGTGGACAAAAGACATCACTATGGAGACAAGAGGTACCAGGACCAGGACCCAGGTTGTCTTGGAGGGGAACAGGGAGAGTAATTAGGAAATCTGAATGTCCGAGACTTTTTTAAAAAGTGGGTTACTTAAAAACACTGTTTAAATGATTAGATTGGGTCGGGCTTCATGAACTGGATTGTAAGTCAGTCTCTCTCTCTCTCTCTCTCCCCCCCTCCCTCCCTCTCCCTCTCCCTCTCTCTCCAGATCACACATCTTTGCCCCCTGGGTGTGCTGTAAGTAAGTAGCTCCCCTGCTAAATGCAAAGCATTGAGTAGTTTCTCACATTGAGGCAGGGACCCTGGGAAGCAGAGATGGATACAACTCCACACCTGCTCTCGGGGCACAAACACCTGGGATGGAAAGCAAGCAAGTACAAAACCAATGATAATCTTCCACAGCGAATCCTGTGCCTGTGACCAAGTAGAATGAAATATCATTAAAGCCCAGGGAAGAGGGAAAGTACTCCAGGTTGTGGCAGGACAAGTTTCCACAGGTGTTGGCATGAGAATGGGATTCAGTTGTTCACATTAACCAAATCTTCATGGGTGCCAATAATAAGTCTGCTTTTGTGCGAGGTCCATGCACCCTGAGGGTATACAGTCCAATGGGGGAGGCAGCACAGAAAAATTCTAGGCAACACCATCCAGTCTTAAAATAGACTGCAGTGGCCATGATGGAAGAATTTACTAAGTTTGGGCCTGTCAATCACAATTCCTAAAGAACATCAAGAAAGCCAAAGTTGAAAGCAATTAGCACCAAAATTTATTGTGTCCCACAGAGTATGAACAGTGCGCCTGCCAGACAAGAGCTCGGCAACCGGGTCAGAGAGATTGTATAACAAGAAACATAAGCCTAGAAGGAGGGAAGGGGATGCCAGGAAGTTGTTAAGAAAGGAGTGCTGTGATACTTCAGAGGACAGGCAGCACCCTTCTAGTGGGCTGGGAGGGTGCTGCCCACTAGAGAGATTTCCTGTTACTGCTTCACAGAGAGGAGAGTGTCAGAGGAGGTAAGGCAAAGTGAGCAAGCCTTAAAAAGTTACTACCCATACCTCTCTCTCTCTCTCTCTCTCTCTCTCTAACAGGTAGTGTCTGAGGAAGGGAAGGGACTCAAAAAGGACATATGGGTAAAAACAGCAGCACTTGGTGTGATTTCTGAGTTTCTCTGTCCTACCTGAATCTCAAGAGTAGAGGGCAAATGGAGATAAGGGATTCTCTGTTGTCGTTTCTAACAGTCTATCACTGGGGCAAAGCAATGGGATCATTTCAAAGGAAGAAAGAAAGGATATCAAAGATCCATCAGGGCCTCCTTCTAAAGGACTGCCTGGGCGCCCATGGCCAGACTAGAAATGTCCAGATGCTGGAGAGAGAGTGTTCTTGGCACCTCTGTTGTCCGTGCCCAGGTCTCTGTAGGAGAGAGAAAGTGAGGATGCCGTCTCTTGGGCTCTGGGGAGCATGGTAGGATGGGGGTGGGTTATGGGACCTGCACAGAGAAGGGACAGGACAGGGAAGGTCTGGGAAGGTGCATCACCAAACAGCTTCAGTTCATTTCCAGAAAGGAGGATTCCTTATTCTCAGGGCTTCTCTCCGTGTCTGTATGCCCTTACTCGCTCCTTTGATCTACTTAGTAAAGAATTTGTTTTCACCACTGTTGTTTATCAAGAGCAGCTACCTGGACCTGGTGACTCTGCTCTCCAGAATGATTTTTTAGCCCTTTAATCTCTTTCATGGTCTACTGGCCTCCATGGCAGCTGGTCAACAGGCACTAAGAGTGACGGGAGAAAATGAAGGTGGCATCTTGAAGTATAATTTCCTGGGGGGATTATTTTTATAATATACAAACTCAGACCTGACTTCAGATCCCAATTTGAAGTGGCATAAAAAATGCTGATGACCCTGACCTTGTAGGGTGGGGGTAACACTTTCAGCCAAGTAATCTGAATAATGAAACTACCTTGTGAGGGTTCCATTATTTAATCAGTGCTTTTAAAATTATATTCCTTAGAACACCCAACCCAGGTTAATGGGAATAGTTTTCTGTGTGCATGTTTTGGAAACTCAGGCTAAGCAAAGTTAAGCAGTTCGTTCAGTCTTTGCCTTCTCAGAGCTTCAACACTGATGCACACTAAGATCCAGCAAGATGAGGCAGTCATGGAGAGCATTTCCCTGCTAGATTAGACAAAACCCTATGTTCTCCTTTCTGAAGCCTCAGGATTAAAGGGTTCTACTGCATGGAATTTGAGGGCTGCCTCCTGGCACCGCCACAGGGCTCTACTTCCCTGGATAAGCAGGTGCCCTCATTAAAGTCAAGGATTAGGCAAACTTGAGATGAAAGGACAATTGTAAGTCTGAAAGGACTGTTTTCTCTCCTTTTTAATGCATGGAAAGTATTCTATTACAAGTTAGCATGAAAGGTAAAGAGCAAAAAGAATGTAAGACTCTACATTGAAGGAAGCAAAAGAGTAAACCTGGACACGCAAATCTCCCGGAAACCAGCTTTTCTATTTTACGAACATTTCATTCACTTCAATCTTCTCTCCTTTCCAACATTCTGTCATTACTGCATTATTAAACCTAGGATTCTCGAAGCTAAATGAGAGAAGTAGTCTCAGATGATTGGATGTATTTCACTTTTACCTCTGCAATGATGAAAGACCAGTTTTGAACTCTTCTCCATTTGTTTTCGAATACCACCTTTCTGAACTATTTTTCCTTTTTTCTCTGCTGGCCAATTAACATAATTTAAAAGGACAAATGGGCATACCATTATGATTCACAACTCTCAACTCTACTATTACATATTTGGAATATATTCCCTGAATTCAGCATAGATCCACAACGAAATATCGATTCGTCCACATTCTCATGCTTTCAGTTAGAATCTCTGATCAAGACTACAAACAACCTAATATATATTAATATTTTACTTCTTTCCTTTTTAATAGCTAGAAAACTAATAAATGCTGTTTATGTACCTTAGAACACTGTCAACTACAATGTTGGCATATAATTGTTTTCATGTCTACCTCTCCCAATAGTCACAAAACCTGTAAGATTTCTGAAAGAAAATAGAAATAAATTTGCATAGGTATATATATTTGTGGGGATCAGGTATTTGAGATAAGATGATCTTTTAAAAAAAAAAATTTCTTTTTTGGTACTAGAGATTGAACCCAGGGGCACTTAACTACTGAGCCACATATCCAGCCCTTTTTTTTAATAAATATATTTTATTTAGAGATAGGATCTTGCTGAGTTGCTTAGGGTCTCATTAAGTTGCTGAGGTTGGCTCTGAACTCACAATCCTCCTGCCTCAGCCTCCCCTGTACCAACACACCCAAACAAGATGATCATCTTTAACTAGACATGTTTTCTCCATCCCAAGCAGATTTTAACTGAGGGAAATTATTTATGTTTCTAATATAAAGCAGTAAAGAAGCATTCTTCTCTCTTCCCTGTCTCTCTCAAACATCACTGTTCCTCTTCAGAGGTGCCCTAGCAGAGCACTGCTGCTTCTAGTCCTTACCAAGTACATGGATCATCCCACTTAGAGCAGTCAGTCCTGACTGTGGATAACACAGAGCTGCAAAAGTATCAACTGGTGGTGCAAACCCCAGGAGACCCCAAAGGCCCAGTTGTTAACAGAAGTGTTAAAAAGAAAAAGAAAATCAAAGATTGTATGACATGTGTGATACTAATGTTGAAACCATGAAGGGGAAAAAAGAGACAGAGTGAAAGAAAGAGGGTGTGGGGACAGGGAAGGATGAGGTGATGAAAAATAAAATACATACGCCCTCAGAATGAGCATGTGTGTGTTTCCTCGGTAAGTGCAAGAAAGCCGGTCAGTCTATTACCTTTACTCCACTAGATTAAATTAATTCAAAGGTGTCCATCATCACTCTCTCTTCCTAAGGCAGTGGTTCTCAAGTGGGGCAATTTTGTCTTCCATGGGGGATTAGCAAAGTCTGGAGACAGTGCAGCTGTAATGACAGGAGGGTGCTACTGACATCCATTGGTCGAAGTCAGCGAAGCTGTTCAACGTCCTGCAGTGCACATGGCGGTCCCCACACACGCCATGGTTATCTGGCTCAGAATTCCAGTTATACCAAGGAACCTTACTCCAAGGAAAAGTCAAAGTTTACCTGCCTGTTCTCATAGAAGAAAAGCAATGCCATTGACTGCTGCATCAATGTTTTTTTAAAGCCACAATAAGTTAAAAAACAGAAGCGGAAGAATTTCTAGCACATCACAGATCACTCTGCACTCACATAATCATTTTATAGGTATACAAATTGATTACACTATATAATACACAAATATCAGCTGCACTGATCACATACACAGTATATTCTCTTATCAACTATTTATTCTTCCTTATTTAAAGTATGCCCTTGTTAAAGTCACTTTTCTAGAAAATAAGACAAAGAACTAGTTAAAAGTCATTAGCTTTCTCTTCCTGGTTCTTTGTTATAATATACAATACTTTACTGGAAGCTGTAAAAGTACTGTCAAAAGATTAGTTTATAGATAGTTTTTGTGTTTACATGTAAATTTTAGCTGACTATTAGTATAAAAGATGAACTATCAATTAATAGAATTATAAATAAAGCATGTACGTGTTTCCTAGAATGTACTAGGTGTCCCAACATTCTATATAATATTTACGTGAAGGAAAATAAAGTATGGTGATATTTTATATACATCATAGTTTTATATACCATATATATCAATATTAATATATTACAGATGTATCATAACAAAAAATAGTGTTGTCTTTGGAGCACTATCAATACCCTGAGTATCCTAGAAATTTGTGTTTGACTCATTTTCAGCTTCAAATACATAAAAATTAAATGTTCTCAGTTGTTCCATTATTTAATACATTCTTAAGATTCATATTACCAAGGATGGTTCAATATTTTAAAATTGATTAGTATAATATAATAAAGAAACCCTTTTTGATATATGATGAAAAGCAATTTAATAGTTCACTATTATCCCAAATTTAAAAATTCATAAAGGAAGACTGTGAGAACAGTGCAGAGATCACATGGCCCCAACCCTGGAAAATGGAGAGCTGCCTCAAATCCCCCACCTCTGATGACATCTCTCTGCTTAGCCAGTTTCAGTCCAGCCTGGCTAGCTTTTGGCAAGGGGATAGAACTGGATCAGGAGCTGCTGCCACCACCTTATCAAGAACAAGTTCCAGGGCTAGTGTATCATCCAATGCCTGGCCAGGCTAGGCTGGCAACTCAGCAGACTGAAGAGGAACAAATCAGGATGAGTCACAGAGGCCTTATACAACATCCACCTGAAGGACATTATGACCCTGGAAGAAATGGATTTAAAAAAAAAAAAAAAAAAGATCCAGGCGTGTATGATATGTATGATGGACTTGGTTTATGAGGACTCAATTTGATTTCTGTTGTGCATGCATATCTGTCACCTGGACTGTGTAGGTGATGGGAAGATGAGACCCTTCAGATACCCTCCTGCATGAAGCCAGTAACCACGTCACTGTCCTGAGACTTAACTAAGTCAGGGTCTCTTGTCTGACTTCAAGTGAACCATCATTTTGGTGGTTTTGATCTTTTGTCACTAAGTCCAAATAGCCAGGGATGAGGAATTAAGATCATGTACAAACAGTTTCTAAAACTCCTGGACGGTTGCAGAGGTTTGAGGAAAGTATGTGATATTTTGGAAACTTAGAAGGGGAAAGTAGGATGGTATTTTTATACTTTGACCCAGTGTTTTGATTGTTAAATATAATTGATTTAGATCTTGTTATTCCTCCAGTAAATAGCAATTGTGTGAAGTGTTAACAGCATCTGTATAGGTTTAAATTGAATGTATTGAAGATTAGGAAAAAGATAGTGGTTATTTTTCCTAAATGAAATAATTCCCTTCTCTCCACCCAAATTATTTTCTGAAGTTACTGGCATTTGAGTCAAGCTTTTATTAAAAGCTACATTTTATAACACTGGCACAGAAAAAAAGTAGTTTTAAATTTGTTTGCACAGTTTTTTCTTTCCACTGGAAATGGAATTCATCGCCTTAGGTCTTTTAAAATAGTGTATTATTATCATTGGAGCTGGCTCTATGCTTGAAAACCAGTGTGTTTATAACCTGTTATAAGTGCTATATTCTGTTTGCAGTCAGAAAATGTGGAATTCAAAATGATCTCCTAGCTTGTAAGCAAACTAAGATGCACTATCCCTTTTCTATTAAAAATGAGTTAATGTGTCAATAAACCAACTCTAGCAAAGTAGATTGAATATTACCCTTTCCAGTGTGTTCTAATTCTTTTGGTTGTTAATATGATGATAATTGAAAGGCAAAGTAACTTTTTCTTTGAAGACATTTCATCTCCTTTATAATTGAGTACTTCACTGACACTATTTCCTCTCTTGGAAACAATTAGGTTCCAACCTCTCAAGAATATTACATCTGACCAGACTGAGAAGAAGTATAAACACAGGCCCCAAACAAGGATTTTAAAAAAGTCAAACCTAGCTTTTCCTTCCACTAAGAAAGGAACTGGGAATAAAATAATCTAAATCTCCACCTTCTAAAGGTAGAAAACCTGGAATTCTATGCAAATATAGAAATCAAACTATCAGAAATGAAATTCTTTTGTCATATACCCAAAAGCAAGATGGTTTTGAGAACTACAGCTCTGACCATCTGGCCTCTTCTGTTAGGAATAATCCCACTCCAGCATTTTCAAATAAAGATATTTTTATTTCTATTTAATTTTCCAAAGAGGAATCCAATCTTCTAAAAGGGATATGATAGATCAGAAGAAATCAGCTCACTCACAAGAAATATTCCTGGATAGTGATTTTTTTGTTGTTGCTGAGAATATTCAGTGTATTATGTCAAAGTAGCATAACTCAAAGCAGTGTGAGAAAAGAGAATTTGAAGGTGGCAGCTACATTCACTGACAGGTTTATGTAGGACACACATATCTACAGACCCCACATTTTTATGCCAAGGGGCCAAGATCTCTGATCATCAAAATAATTTACTTCATATATTACAGTGTACAGAATGGAGGGGAAGACACTTCTTAGAAGGTGAGCAACAGAAAGGCTTTTGCAAAAAGATCCATGCTACTCTGAAGTGTAAGAACCGGAGCACAGAGCCTCGCTGGCCTTCATCAGCTTGACCTTTCCTGTTTGCTGGCAATGGCCTCACACTTTCTACTGGCTTCTTCTCCTCCTTTTCCTCCTCCTCCTCTTGGAGACAGATGTCAGGCATTTCTGCATGCATTCCTGCATTACATAGAATTAGTCTTCACAGACTGATCCCTTGGTATCCTCTGTGTTACAGGGGAAGTAGGAAGAGGCCAACTTGAACTGTTTCCCACAGGGCCACTGGCAATTCCTCCAAGACATGGACAATTCCAGTTAATATCCCCATTGACTGCATCAACCTGTATTCCTCATAGGATCTTTGGGGTTGTCAGCCACCAACAATGCACTCCTGGGAGTGTCATGGTTTTATGTGATCACAAATATGATGTCATTATGCCCTTCCTGCTGGCAGTAGGCCATCATGAATTTTAAATATTAAGGTTTCTGATTTATTCTTCATTTATGCATTTACGGTGTGTCAAAATGCATTCTACTGTCATGTATGGCTAATTAGAATAAAAAAAGAAAGAAAAAAAGATTTCTGATTTATTGAGTTTAATTATGCCACTATGCTTATGTAAAAATGAAGGTGGCACTGTGGTGAGGCTTAACCGGAAGTGATTTCTCAGTTTCAACAATTTTCATTCTCTTTCTTATGAGCTCTTTCCCTGTTTTCTTGAACCATATCAAAAAGATACTGCATCTCTCATTAGCATAGTGCTGAGGTTATTGAGGTCGTAGTTACACATCTCAGTCTCTGCTTCTTGGAAAGGTATCTGTTAAGTCCTACCAGGTGACTGGCAACAATCAGTAGGGAGAATAAAGGTACACATGCTTTATGTTTTGTATACAAATGCAGAACTTCTATAACTACACAACTTTATAGTTGTGATAACAAAAGCAATTTCTCTTTTAATTTTTCTTGGTGTTCATGCAAGAATATTCTAAACGTCTAAGCTTCTGAAGTGTCAGAAGTAGAGATGGTTTAGTAAAGATGTCGTAGTAATGTTTTATCCATTTACCATGTATTTATTTTTCCTTACGTATACAAAGGTGACTTATTTGTTCAACTCAGTGATATGACAGCTAAAAGCCATTCATTAGCAAAAGGAGAAGAACTCAAATGTTTCTTATTTTATATTGAGTTGAATGGTTGACATGAATAATTTTCTACATATAAACCACAATTTTTTTGAAGATTCTTCATAATTGCCTTATAAAATAATTTAGTACATCATAGATACTTAATTTGACATCCAGATATAGTGTCCAAAAGTTGGTTAATTTCCTTATGAGCACCATAATGGAAACATTAAAAAATGAATTTGAGAACAATTAAAAAAATCAAGTTATCAGGTTCTGTTACATTGTTAGTGTATCTTGCTTAAGTTTCTAGTACATTAATTTATATCCACCCAATTATATAAAGCAAAATTGGAAGAAAAAAATAAAAATTTAAAAAATCATAGTGAACTAGTAATTTAATGACTTTTTAAAAATGACAAGTAATACATGTTTCAAAACAAAAGGATTTTTAAAAAATATTTATTTTAGTTGTAGGTGTACACAATGACCTTTATGTTATTTTTATGTGGTGCCGAGGACTGAACCCAGAGCCTCACATATGCTAGGCAAGTGCTTTACCACTGAGCCACAATCCCAGCCCCAATAATAGGATCTGATTTAATAAACAACCACTAAAAGATTCCATTAAAGACTGGTTCATAGCAAAGACATCCTCTAGAAGAGATAGGATGTAGGGGGAAATGGTTAGAAAGTGTAGTTAATGAAATAAGAATGGAGATATAAGACAGAGGTTATATAAAAATTTTATTACTTTTAGTTTGTGGAAAGTTCCAGTAACATTAATAATATTAAGAAAAATAATACATTCAATATAGCAACCAGAATTATATCTAGAAACAAACACAAGCATAAATACTCTGATTCCTGTGAAGAAAACTATGCAGTTCTACTCAGGGGTCTAAAATGGATAAAATAACTTGAAGCTCAGATTCCTGAATGGGAAAGATTATTGTTTTAAAAATGTCACATTTTCCTCAAATTATACATTATGAACTTGTGGTAGAATTTGAGAGTTTATTAAAGAATGATTAAACTTTCAAAAGTAGGAAATTTCAAACAAAAAAAGAATTAAAAAGAAAAACAATTTCTTTTCTTGCCTCACTAGACATAAAATATACAATTTGAAATAAAAACAGTGTAACACTATTGTTAATACAGAAAAAAGCAGTTTGATGCAATGAATAAAATTTACATGAAAAAATACTAAGTCATATAGTAGGACTTGCATATGATAAATTTATGTCATAGCAGTGAAAGTGTAATTAAACAAATAATGTATAATGAACTCATTAAGCAGTTGTAAAAAGAATATGACCTCTGCATTTATCACACCTTTACATCAGAATATTTCCCAAGTGGATCAATGATATAAATGTAAAAACAAATGGACCCGTGTCAATACTCAAAACAGATGTATAGTACATATTTGTATAATTTGGGAGTAACTTAAGGCTTCCCTAAGAAAAGCATCAAAGGAATAGATTAAAACTTATTAATGCAAGAGATTTAAAATTGTCTAATGAAATTAGAAAAAAATTCTACTTTTAATGTGTTATAATAAAAGATGAATTCTAAAAGATTTTTATGTCAATAAAACACTTATGATGGAAAAAAATGCACAAATATTAATAAAACCAATTCACAAAGAAAGAATTATAAATGTCAAGTAACCCTCAAAAAATTGATGGACTGGGCTGGGGATGTGGCTCAAGCAGTAGCGCACTCGCCTGGCATGCGCATGGCACTGAGTTCGATCCTCAGCACCACATAAAAATAAAATAAAGATGTTGTGTCCACCAAAAACTGAAAAATAAATATTAAAAAATTCCCTCTCTCTCTCTCTCTCTCTCTCTCTCTCTCTCTCTCTCTCTCTTTAAAAAAATTGATGGACTGCCAGGCATGGTGGTACACACCTGTGATCCCAGTGACTCAGAAGGCTAAGGCAGGAGGATTATAAATATGAAGTCAGCTTCAACAATTCAGTGAGACCCTCAGCAACTTAGCAAGACCTTGTCACAAAATAAAAGATTAAAAGGGCTAGGGATAGAGGTCAGTGGTAAAGTGCTCATGGGTTCAATCCCCACTACCAAATACACATACACTTTTGTAGTACCTCACAGTGATTAGCAGGAGAATAATGATAATTAAAACCTGCTTAGTCTGTATTTAAGTGTCTGGACACATTGGATTTACACTTTTTTAAAAAGTGGCTCGAGATATGATATCTCTATTCAGGAAAATCTGATAAATCTACAAAACTAACAACTGTCATAGAACCCTAAACTTAAGAGAAATTATCTTTAATTATATAGAGATTTTTCGCCTTCAGTGATTTGCTTGCACATTATGTGTTATTAGAGCAATGCCTCCAAAATCTGGATTCACTGTTCTCCACAATGAGAAAAGCTAAAGTCTCCCATTGGGATCTATTTGAATCCATTTTCCTAAATGTCTTTCGAATGATTTGAACAGTGACAAGCTACTTAGTTGATTAAGGAATAATTAAAATTATTAGTCTGCTAAAGTTGTTTCTCTTTGCTTTTTCATTTTATTCTGTGTTTATCTCCAGTGCCGATCAAACCAAGAGTTAAAATGGTTTATCTTCCTAATGCCCAGTTCTATGTCAATCCAGGCTGGATTCAGCTTCCATCTGGGCTGATGTAAAGCTAGAATGACAAGCATTTCCCAAAAGACTACGTGTACAGCCCTCTAGGTTATTGTGCACTCGGAAGGTTGCTCATGTCTGAATTTTCTAATGAGCCCCAATTCACCACTTTACTTATGAAGGTAAAATTTTAAGGAGGAAAACCAAGTGTGCAGGTCAGAAGAAGTTTAAGAGGGAAATTACCACTACCTATCTTCTCTCAATCATATTTATTTCTACAATAGAGGTAATCAAAGAAGAACTGATTATTAAATAAGCATTAATGGTAGCCCTTTGATTAAAGCTGTAAATATAATTTCCGAAACATCCTGTGAGCAGTGGTAAAACATGATTAGATTGTAATAATAAATAAGTTGGACCAAATGTTTTCCTGTCTGAGTTAGGCTGCTATCTTTGGAGAAATATCCCTTAAAGAAACATTTTTACAATCCCAGGCTCCTCACTTTGAAGCTTTGGAAAAGAATGGACTATCATGATAATTTAAATTCTTAGTGATTGCATCATTTAAGGTCCAACTAGAGTAGATCATGCTCAAAGGCTGACAGGCTATCCAATGAATATTAATCCAGGGACTGGTTTAAGAACCCGACCATCTGGTTTGAGCACCATTAACAATTTAATGGGCTACTGATGTACCCCCCTCCAAAAAATCAGATCTTTAGAATTCTGTATTAATCGAATTGTTTTATCATTGATGTCCATATTTCTTTTAAAAAATCTTTTTGTTTTATAGAATATTTGTAAAGAAAGGATATCTCTCAATTCTAGTTACTAGCAGGATATAAATTACAATTTGTTCAAAAGTTTTGAACGTTTGAACATTGTGTATATCTTCACATATTTTTGTTTTCTATGAAAAGATTAATTTTAGCATTTTAAGGCAATTTCTTTGCAGTGTCCCACAATGCCAGTACTTATGGAAGCTTTTACTTTTACAATATTGCATTTTCTTGAAAAAAAAAGCATATTTTCATAAGAAATGGGATGGTTTCATTAAAAGAACACTATTCATTATTTTTATCTTAATTCTAGTTACTGATTACTTTCTTAAGAAACATCAGTGTAGTTTTAGCATTAATTACACATGATAGTGTGCAAGGTTTCTTTGTTCAAAGGAAGAATGAGGTTGTAAAATTTCCTGATAAGCAACAGAAAACAAAACAAAACATTCTGATTTCAGAATTAAGTCATACTTGTTTGATGTTTCCAGAACTTGGTTTAGAGAGATCTTATTGGCTAAGAAAGATCTTATTGTGTTGAACATACGGCAATGATAAGTATGTGTGCCTACCCATTTCATAGGTGATAAAAATCTTTCAAATTAATAAGTAATTATTCTATATAAAACATAATTTTAAATTACACGTTTTGTACTTATTCCCAAGTCACTTTCTCACAAACACCTTTAATCATCTCACTTACTCTTATACAACTCTTCCAGTTTCTTCAGGCTCTTTTGAAGTGTTAATAACATAGGATTTTAATTAGTTCCTCTCTCTCAAATGTCAACTTCTCTTAATAATTTCCAAAGCTTGTTAACTTTTTGCATTACAAGAGAAGCTTACACTGGGACTATGGTCAATATGTGATTCTGTGTCTTCCCTTTGCTTTAATGATTTAGTTGTACAGTGAAATATATTTTCTTAGTTTTGGTCTGAATATAGGAAGTTTAGATCAGAAATTCCAATGTCCAAAGCTAAGGATCCTGCTGAATCCAATAGCATTTACTGGAGTCAAGCCCATAGGAGATACTCTATGAGGCAGAGAGAACAGAATACCAGAATCTTCACATTGGGTGGGGAGATAGGCATCCACTCAGGCAACTAAGAGTGAAAGACAGAAGGTCAGCCCAAGAGTCTAGCATGTGACCTTTGGAGCACAAAGCCTTCCATTATAAAGCCTGGCTTTGAAATTCACTTGCTGGATTACATTGACATCTTTCTTTAAATTTCCATTATTGGGAGAATAAGAGCATCTACTTCTCAGATCTGGAGATGATTATATAAAATAACATATAGCACAGTGCTTTTAAGCCTTCAGTAGATACAATGTATGCATACACCTGTGTACAGACTTTGTGCCAGGTACTCTGATACCTATGTAAATAACTATGGTGCAAGGCAGAATGAAAAAGAAATTAAATGAAGAGCAAGAACAGGTCTTGTGAATAAGCCAACTACCTCCCAATACGTGGAGAGTCTGTGTGAGTGTGCTTCTTAACCCAGAGTCAGAAGTAATTGCAGAATGGTAAATTCTGAGCATACAGTTGAAGTAGATCAATGAGTAAGGAAAGTAGCATCCATCCAAGACACAGTCTACAAACTTGTGGATGATTCTTTCTTCCCCAAACATAGAGGCCTCCATAGATAGGGTTGACTGCAACTCAACTTATTCTATACAGAGGCCAGTGCTGAGAAAAAATCAGTAGGCATCAACAGGTTTTTCATAAATTAGAACCTGTAAAATTTTACGGGAAGCAGGTGTTTGCATCCAGTCTATGGAACACAGGCCTAATGAAAAGGGTTCTATGAACTGCTGTGGGGTTGTTCTGCATATAAATGATGATGGGAATGTAATCACATGCCCCCACAAACTAGACTATGATAAGTCTCCTGTTGCTAGGATAATGCCACTTACACATTTATTTATAATTTTATATTCCTCCCTTTGATTTCATTCTTCATTGAAAGTTAATGTATTGCAGCTCATTGTCAGGCAATTTATTTTAGGTATGAAAAGTAATCTAACAAAAAAAAATAATAAAGTCTGTGAATGTGACAAATATCCCAAAGATATATGCAGATTTATTTATACATAGCTGGAAAATGTCTCTCTCCTATGCAGGCATTCATAAAGTGAGCTAGCTTCTCTGTGCAGAAGTTTTTTTGGAAATGTACTTGCATGAAGTCATTTACTTTCAATGTCAGAAATCACCTGGGAACAGGTGAAATTACTTGTACAAATCAAGAAGTATTTATATGGCCCCGAATAACTGAAAATAAAGCCTTGCAGAAGAAATGGATAAGCATGCTAGAAAAAGCAGGATGAGGAGGGAGAAATGCTAATGCAAAATGCTAATGATCTGAAAAGATGCAGAGAAATGCTATTGGCCAGAGACTGTGTCTTCCAGACGCTGATGCTGTTAGTTATACATTTTTAGTTTATAAACTGAATTAATTAATTAATTAATTAATCCAAAAGTGGGTCCATTTTTCCCATTTTATTGATTTTATCAACTGTTACAATGTTTTATGGATGCAGCCCAAATAATATAATCATGTGAAAATACTATTTGATACGTAACAGTGGACTGAAATACTATGGCCATTACACATCAGTAAAAATATACAGCTTACATCAGACTTCTTCCAAACATTACTGTGATGGTCTGTTTGATGTGTCAGCTTGGCGAGGCTACAGTCCCCACTGATTCAACAAACGCTAATCTGGGTGTCCATGTGAAGGTGTTTTAGATGTGATTAAAGTTCATAATCAGCTGACTTTAAATAAAGATGTCTGTTCTAGACAGTCTGGGTGGACCACTTGAAAGATCTTGAAAGCAAAACTGAGGCTTCCCTGAAAAATTCTGCATATGGACAGCAGTTTCAACCATGCCTGAGAGTTACAGAGTATCCTTCCTGATGGCCTCTCCTGCAAATTTCAGAATTGGCTCTCAAGACCCCACAACTGAGTACGACTGGTTTTTTTCAACTACTCTATTAATGCATATCCTACTAGCTCTGCTTCTCTAGCTGAACCCTGACATAATTATTCTTGCAATTTGACATGACAAAACACTGTGGTTACTATGGTTAGTTTATCAGCTTCTACTCAATGAACATACAGAGTTTAGAAGCAATTCAAAACTTAGCACCAGCTAGGACTTCCTGCCACTATTTGAATGAAAAATAATTTTTTTAAATGATGAGAAACCTTGTGGCTGGGGATAGAGTTTAGTGGTAAAGTGCTTGCCTCACACACACAAGGCTCTGGGTTCAATCCCCAGCACTATAAAAAATAAAATAAAATAAAAAAGATACAGATGTGTGGATCTTTTTTTTTTTTAAGAAAGAGAGAGAGAATTTTTTAATATTTATTTTTTAGTTTTTGGTGGACACATCATCTTTATTTGTATGTGGTGCTGAGGATTGAACCCAGTGCCCTGCGCATGCCAGGTGAGCCTGCTACTGCTTGAGCCACATTCCCAGCCCAGATGTGTGGATCTTTAATAAAGACTCTGAACTCTTGCTCATCTTTATCCCACCTTGTCAGTACTCAACAAATGTCTTAAAAATGAGTAAATGAATGAGGGGATGAGTGAATGTGTTGGTTTGGTTGCCAGATTTCTGTTGTACTTTATCTTTCAGATTCATCACTGCAATGTTTGGTGTGCAAAACTTACAAACAACACCACCTAATAACTGATAGACTTTAATGCTTCACAAGTATCATGTGAATTTCTAATTTTAAAGATAGTAATTTGTACCCTCAAATTTTATAATTCTCTCACCCAGAATTCCATTGGAGTAACCGCTGAAATATAAAAATATGATTATCACCATGAGAAATGAGAAAATGAGCCAGGCCAAGATAACTTCTTCCATGTGTGGCCTAAGTCCTTGCAGCTGGTTACTGAAGAATCAGCATCTAGTTATAACTAGGTAAGTAGATGGTCTGGGCCATGATGGCTATCTGTACACACTGCTGGCCAGTGATCTCGATCACTGTAAGAGAACAGCGTGGCTCCCTGGATGTCCTCTAACATCACAAACAGGTCATAGAACTCTAATGAGACTCCATGCCCTCACTAAGGAAATAACTCTTATTACATCTTTGACCTCAAATGCCTGAATCCTCTCTAGTTTCATATCTCAGTTCTTCCTTTACTCCACTGGAACTGGTAACCAGGATCCAGATGTGTGCACTGTTTCACATAAAGCCAAGGGAACATTGACTTCTACAGGTTCATTAACACGAAAGAGGGAACTTGACAAGGAAGAAGAAGTAAATGAAAACTCCATTCTTCCTCCCCGTTGAAGGGGAATATATATACTTTCATTTTGTCCTTCCAGACTTTATAAAATGGGTCATATCAATTATCCATCTAATACCCATTAGCAGATGATGTTATGATGTATCAATATTTTAACTTTTCATTGTCATTTAATTTTTTGACTGAAAAATAATATTGGTACATATATATGAGACAAAATGTGATGTTTTGAATCATGTATATGATGGGTAGTGGTAAACTCAGGGTACTGAGCCTATCCATCACCTTTAACATTTATCAATTCTTTATGGTGAGTACATTCAAATTCCTCTCTGGTACTTTGAGATATATAATACATTCTTGTTAATTATATTCACCCTTCTCTGCCACAGAATTTCAGAACTTATTCCTGCTACTTTTAATAAAAGTTAAACCCATTGGTTCCAGGGAGTAAAAAGTTATTATCAGAGGTAGAAATGAATGCCAGCAGGTCAAAAGATATATATATATATACACACACACACACACACACACACACACACACACATATATATATATATATATATATATATATATATATATATATATATATATATATGTCACCACAATCAGTAAGGAGGATTAAAATCAATAAAACACCTTAATTCTGAAATAAAAGATGAGAAAAGAATAATTCTACCTCAAATCAAGTTAATCTTATGATCTCACAGTCTTATTGCTGTGCAGTTATTACCATAAGTATTCAGAGTATTTGGACTTAATACATGAATGACTTTTCATTTGGACAAAACCACATAATTTTGAAGTGAAATTTACTTTGGAAGAGAAAGTACTGTTTTCATATCATGGTTCATTAAAACACAGATAATTTAAAAAATTGTTTTGGCCTGTGTGAGAGGGAGTTAGTTCCCTGTCAAATAGCAGGATGCATGTCAGAGGACTGTTTCTAAGGACAAGAGCTAGTTGGCTAAAAATCATATGAAAAATTAAGTTATTTCTCACCCCCAAATGTGTTTAATAGGTTATAACTAAAAAAAAATGTTTCACAGATCAGTCCTGTCAAACAAAATCATGGTGAGCCATTGTTTGGGACCAAGTTCCTGTATTAGGCCCCAGTGAACTAGAACAAAATGGAGTCACTCATGCTAAATGCCACATCATCAAACTGGAACTTTAAGAAAGCAGATAGATCCCCAAACAGATTCTAATCCACCTGAATCAGAGTAATAAGAAAGTTCCCTCTGCTTTAACCTTTACTTAATAGTAACCTGAAGTCATCTCATGTTAACTGATAATTTTTCTGTTGTTCTGTTTTGTTGTTCCCACATTACAAAGCTCACTATTCTGCTGTTATCCAGTGGACACTCTCTTTTTATTTCGTAGAATGTAAGCTGTGTTACTGTGGCCAAAATACCTGGCAAGAACAATTTAGAGAAAGAAAAGTTTATTTTGGCTCATGGTTTCAGAGGTTCAGTTCATGGTCAGTTGACTTTCACGGCTTCTGGCCTGAAGTGAGGCAGAACATTATGGCTGAAGGGCATGGAGGAGAAAGTTGCTCACTGCATGGCAGCCAAGACGCAGAGAAAGAATGCAAGGAGCCAGGAACAAAATATAAATCTCAAAGGCACATCTCTAGTAACCTACTTCCTCTAGCCATGCCTTACCTGACGACAGCTAATCACACAGTACAGTAGTCCTCTCAAATTATTAATCCACCCAGTGGATTAATCCACCAATTAGGTACAGCTCTCATAATCTAATCATTTTACTTCTGAACATTCCTGAACATTCCTAGAGTGATAGGAGCTTTGGGGAGATACCTCATATCCAAAACATAATAAAAGTTTATTCTCCAATCTACAAAAATCTTATAGAATTTACAGAATGAAATATAGAATGAAGTTATTTTGTAAATAAAATTGATAAAATAGAATTTTATTCTATTTCATGAACATGAATCACAAACAAAAGCAGTTAGATTGACAACTAAATTTGTTGTAACTTTGTCTTTTGACCATGAAGGTTGTATAGCCCTCATTCAATAATCCAAAATAAAAAAGGCTTCAAAATTCAAAACTTTTTGAGCACCAACATGATGTCACAGTAGACAATGCCATACCATGAAAGTGTTTCAGATGCAAGATTATAAAAAATATTAATAAAGTTACTTTCAGGCTATACCTATAAAGTATACATGAAGCACAAATGGATTTTGTATTTGGACTTGGGTCCCATTCCCATGTTTGCTCATTATGTATATGTGAACATTTCAAAAATATTTCAAAATCCATTGGAGAAAAAATAGCCTCTTCAACAAATGATGCTGGGGAAATCTAGAAATCTATATGTAGCAGAATGAAATTTAACCCCTGTTTATTACCCTGCACAAAAATCAACTCTAAGTGGATCAAAGACCTAGGCATTAGACCAGAAACCCTGCACCTACTAGAACCAGTAGGCCCAACACTTCAACATATTAGCATGGTAAGTGACTTCTAAACAAGATTCCTTAAACACAAGAAGTAAAATCAGAAATTATTTATTAAATGAGATGGCATCAAACTAAAAAGCTTCTTCACAGCAAAGGAAACAGTCAAGAATGTGAAGAGAAAACCTACAGAATGGGTGAAAATCTTTGCCACCTGCACCTTAGATAGGATGTTAATTTCCAGGATATACAAAGAACACAAAAAGCTTAACACCAAAAAAACCAAATAACTCAATCAATAAGTGGGCAAAGGAACTAAACCAGCCCTTTTCAAAAGAAGAAATCCTATCAACAAATATATGAAAACAAATGTTCAACATCTCTATCAATTAGAGAAATGCAAATTAAAACTACACTCTAGTCAGAATGGCAATTATCAAGAATACAAATAACAACAAATGTTGATGAGGATGTGGGGAAAAAGAAATGCTCATACATGCTGGTGGAACTGCAAATTTAGTGCAACCCTTCTGGAAAGCAGTATGGAGATTCCTCAAAAAACTAGGAATAGAACTACCATTTGACCCAATTGTCCTACTCCTCAGTATATATCCAAAGGATTTAAAATCAGCAAACTACAGTGACACAGCTATATCAATATTCATAGCAACACAATTCACAATAGCTAAGCTATGGAACCAACCTAGATGCTCATCAACTGATGAATGCATAAAGAAAATTATGGTATACATACACAATGGAGTATTACTCAGCCATAAAGAAGAATGACTTTATGACATTTGCCAGTAAAGGGATGGATCTGGAGAATATCATGCCAATCCCCCCAAAAACCAAAAAGATGAATGTTTTTGCTGATATGTGGAAGCTAAACCACAATAAAGGGGGCAGGGGAAGGGTAAGAAGAGAAGTTCAGTAGATTAGACAAAGGGGAACAAAAGGGAGGGGGGATATGAATTTCAAAGAGTAGAATAAATGGATCAGTTTTCCTATGCACACATGAAATACCTAAGCGAACCCACCATTGTGCCCACCCACAAGAATGGGGTCCTAATTAGATAAGATATATCATATGTTTATATATTTTATCAAAGTGGATTCCACTGTCATGCATAATTGAAAAGAACCAATCAATAAAATTTTATAAATTGACAAAGTCTGGAAGTGTGTCTAGAAATCAAAATCCATCATAATGCCATTAAAAGAATGAGGATCAAAAAAATAATTACTACTATGTTGAGGAAAATAATAATTCACTAAAAATAAATGTCATTTATTATTTTTAAAAATCCAACCAAATTCAAAATCTGAAATACTTCTGGTCCCAAGCAATTTGGATAAGGGATACTCAGCCTATATTCAACTGCTGGCACATGTACTTGGACCCAGTCCTTATCTTTTTGCACCCAGATGTCTGGATAGGACACATGTTTCACATCTCAACCTATAGTTGTGGTGGCCAGAAGACCCCAAGGATCAGGGACTGAGATGTCTTCCCAACTCTGTTAAATTGCCATGTCAGTCTGGGGACACCAGAATCCATCTCAGCTTTCTCCCTTGAGAAGGAGTAATTGTAAGTAATTACAAGTAATTATCATCAAAAAGGGAAAATGTACACATTTGCAGCTATACTATGTCTCACATTATTTACAGTTTGAAAGTGCTGAGTCTACTTTCACTTTAGTTCACTGTATGATACATAGTCAATCATCTAGATTTTCAATAAAATTTTTTCAATGAAATTTCAACACGGCTAAAAAGAAAAGCAATCCCCAGGGTACTAGTGAATGCATTGCCACAGTTGTGTCTGAATCCATTTTATTAGGGAGTGAACTAAGAAAAATGCCATAAACAATCAATTGTGGCCAATTTGGATCATATGTCAGGAAGGAGGTCTACAGCAACATTCAACATTGGGCCAGAAAGACAAGGCACAAACCTGCAGTGAAAGGTAACTAACTACACAGCAAAGTGAAACCAGAGATATCTATGATGAACATGGAAACAGCAAACAAGAGACATTTCGGTATGAAGGGCAACTGGAGGGTTGATTTGAGGTTTAAAGGCAAGTCAAGTGATCAACTCTGGGATCTGTGTTTTGGGACCTGGACAAGAGCATAGTGCAGGCATACTCTTCTAAGAACCAAGGCAAGCTGGTATCCACCCTTTCAGAGTTCCTCAATCTTAGCCTCATAAAAGCAGGTCAGCTATGGATATAGAGCAGCATTTGTGTGTGGGTTTGCCATGTCTGTTCTTGAGCACAAAGAACAAAGCTTTTCGGAGAGAACCTACACAGTCCACTTCATAAATCTCTCTTCAGCTGGCTACCTTCCACCCACATCTCAGGGTTGTATGCCAGTTAAATCCATAGCAGTTATATTTTTAAACCAGTAATTATCCTTATTCTGCTCACTGACACTCCATACAGTTAGTCTGGTTTAGGTCCAAGGAAAGGAAGGAAGGAAGGAAAGAAGGAAGGAAAGAAGGAAAATCTATACTAGCTAAAATAAATTCACATAAACATAACTCAGACTGGCTCAAAGATCACTCACATGATTTTGAATTTCAATATGATTACAATTTCAATATGACTTACAGGTCAGATTCAAAGTTAGACCTACACCAAATATGAATGAACTACACATACATTTCAAAAACAACTGAAAAAGAAGTAAAAGGTCAAGATCTTAATTAAAACACAGTTTACTTTAGAGAAGGCAGAGATTATCATAGAAAATCCCTATCCTAACAAGACAAATATAATAGTTTGGATAACATGTGTAAAAGCAAACACAGGCTGGAAGGAGATTTTTATGCCAAGGAGTAAAGGGACGAATTTAGCAATTCTACATCCAACTTTATCCATCTACACTTAAATTTCAACATACCTTGTTTTTCTATTAGTTTATTAAAAGATACTTAAAATATAATAATATGAAGAATCAAGTGAAAGTAAATATGAATGCTAAGATAATACCTCTCATTTTATTGTAGTCAACTTACTCTAAATATGTTATTTAAGCAAGGCCAGGAGGACTGGTCAAGTTGACTCCTCTTTTCCTATTATCAATACCCTTTCAATCATCACAAAGGCTGAATAACAAGCTACCAAATACATAAATAAGACACTGGCACAAGGACAACTTTGGTAAGATACTTATGACCTATAGACAAATACAACTTATGGTTATCTTGAGTTTTTTTTTTTTTTAATGTTGCCCCTAGCATTTATAATAGGAAAAATGCTATCCAGTTGAGAAGTAGAAGACTCTAGTTTAGTTATGAAAGACATCACTATCCTCTAAAGCTATGAAAGAGTTAAATAAATCCACAATTGGGGGGAACTAAGCAACTCAGTGAGACCCTGTCTCTAATTAAAATACAAAATAGGGCTGATGTGGCTCAGTGGTTGAGTGCCCCTGAGTTCAATCCCTGGTAACTAACATACTTACATACATACATATATACCTACCTACATACGTACCTACATACGTACATACATACATAAAACAAATCCATCATCACTGAAGATAATGTGGTAAGAGTATCTGTTTGCCCTCTCACTATAAATCTCCAGTTCACTTAGCTGTAGCTTCTCAGTCTCACCAAAATAAGATCTCTGAAAGTGGTGGCCATTGCTGACATTAGAGCAGGCACACTGTGATGTTCATTCACTCATCACTTATTCCACCATCCTTCTGGAACCAACCCAATTGTTACCTAGAATGGAGGGTAAGGTGACACAAGTATCAATAAAAAGTTATACTTACTGCTGTATAGACTCTGATCTATGGGCTCGAAGCCTATGTCCTTTAAAAATATACTATCTCACACAATGAGGATTCGGACTTTAAAGTCCAACCTCAGCCACAAAAATCCAACTGAAATCCTCAACAGCCCCAGACCCAGGCTTGGCCTTGGTTTTCAGTGTTTCGGACATTCAAGATTCAGCTTCTAAGATACAATCCTTCCAAATGGGTCTTGGTCGGGTATTTTCTATATGTTCCTAAAAATTCCTTCCTGTCCAGAAGGCCTGCTGCCTGCCACAAATTAGCTCACCATGAAAATCTACCCCACTTCTAGTTTTAATGTGGATGAAATTGGCCTAGACCAATGATACTTAAAAATTTTCTAGATTAAGGCTTGATTTCTATATGTATACGGGGTAAAGATGGGAGTTCATAATCTGTTTGAATCAAATGTATGAAATATGATATGTCAAGAGCTTTGTAATGTTTTGAACAACTAATAATAAAAAAAAGGAAAAAAAAAACAACTCAAAAAAAATAAAAAAAGATTTCTCCATGTACTTCACATTCCACTGAATCCAAAGAATTTTTCTCTTGGTTTACTTGGCCTTAAACATCTGCATTAGCTTCCATGTCTTGGTTTTCTAACCTGTAAAAAGGAATAATATTAGTATCTAACCAAATTATATTATATATTTATATATATGTATATCATGTATATATATATATATATATATATATATATATATATATACATATGTATGTATATATATATATATATATATATATATATATATACATACGTATGTATATATATATGTGTGTGTGTGTGTGTGTGTGTATGAAACTTTCAACACTACCCAATACATAACACATGATATGTAAGTGTTATTGTTAGTACTTGTACAAAAAGTCTTTTCTTCCCATCTTAGGTTTATGGCTGAGGCCCTTATAACAAAAGACAGATTAATCCTAGAGATGTATTTAAGTTTTATGGGAAATGAAAATCTAAAGAAATAGCAAACATATTTTTTGCGTAGATGTGAAGCGCCAGCAGTCATGAGGAAGATGACTGGATGAGGTATAAGCTATAGTTATAAACTGGTAGGAACTTAGCAAGGCTGTTTGTTTAAATTCTTTTCTGTGTCCCTATGTCTTCAGAAATAACGATGTCCCTTTCCTCCAGGTAAAGGAAGGGCACCTCTGGAATGAGGGTGTCTTGAGCTGCTTCCCAGGGAGAAGACTGGGAGAAAGTCAAAGAACAACCTTCCTGAGTCTGGTGCTTCCTCAGATGCCAAGGTGCCATTATTTTGGGGTGGTATGTCCTAAATCCCATCATGGTATTACTACTCCAGTAAGGAAGCTGTAGGATCCCTAAGAATGAAATCTGTGTCTCAGATATGGTTGTCTGAAATATTGAATAACTTGAAAAAGGATAAATGGAAATATTATGAGGACTATTACACAGCTCTAAAAAGTAAGACTGTAAAGATCAAATTGCCTGCTTAGGGATATAAAATAACTAAAAAAGCCAGGAATTCAAGACAGTAATAAGCCATACTGTTGGTTCTATGGACTATTCTTTTATCATACTGCTTTCCTGAGACAGAGAACCAATGTATTTACTCTGACTCCGTGTTACATTATGTAAATTAACTTCTCCTTGGGCAGAGTCAGGGTATGGAGTAGTAGCTTTGGCATTGTTTTTTCATTCCTATATTTATGAATCAGCCCTAAGTGCAGAGAAACTACCGTGAATAAAACAGATGAAAAGCATCCCCATATAGAGCTTACATTTGTAAGAAATAGATAATATTTAAAATATTATTTTATATTAAATTGGGATCACTGAGAAGCACACTGTTGAAAGGCTGTTCCATCATATTCTTAAAATGATAATTTACCTCCTGCCCCCATTTTTATACCCCTTTCTGGAGGCTCTGGGACAATCTTTCCAACACATGATTGACAAAGGGGAGTATATAGATTTGATGCTGAGAATGATATGACATTACTACTTAGCTGCCAAGACTTGTGCAAAAATTATACCCTCCACAATCTTCCTCAGGAAGAATCCCCTTACCAGGTATAGAGAATAATTTACGTGGCCCCAGGAAGGTTCAGCAGATCAAAGTGGGGTGGTACCCCTGGATGGGAAAGGCATCATTCTGTCCAGGTAGAGAGGTACCTGTTGACACCTAAGTGATTCCAATTCTGACAAGCTTTCCATCTCAAGTAAATCCATAAGATAAACAGAGAGTTAATCTTGGTAAGGATTGTTCTCCTTTTGCAGATAGAAGATATGTTAGGTTATGTGTGCTAAATTCCCAGGGATTATTTTAGAGAAAAAAGATTTTTTTAGAGCTGCCAATTGCATTTTCAGGTTTTTGAGGTTCCTTCAAGATTTTATGACCTTTCACCAATACAGCAATCACAGATGGGTTCCGTTCTTTAAATCAAATTAATGCCAACCTAAGTATAAATGAGTCAGACCTGAGAGTCTCTGAGCACTATGTTTCATTATGCTGCCAAAACCAACTCTTTGTAGACTTAATGTTCTGTGAATACACTGTGAATAAGCCAGCTGGAGAAATAGTTCACATAATGACATTAATTGTCTTGAGATTGGGTTTGAATAAGTTGCTTTAACATAGAGCAATTGAATGAGAAAAAAAAAACTAACAAGAGACACTGAATAACCCTAGAAATCAATCAATATGCTTTTTCCCTAAAATTACTATATTAAACTTGCATTAAGAACCTGGCAAGCTATTGATCCACAATTCACATTTCTTTAGATTCCTTCCAAATAGCCACACTCTTCAGTAGGATAATTCTCTTCAATCATGATGTTTGGTAATCAACTTGCCTTACAAATTACCTGTTAAAAATATCTGTACCTTTGCTTCAGGAAAAATCTTATATGAGAAATGATACATTGAATAGTTTAGATTGAAATCACTTTACTGATTTAAAACCTATGCAAATAATGATGCTCTAGTAAATAATATCAAATGCTGCCCACAACCCCATATATCAAATATTGTCAAAGCCATTTAGTATTGAAGCCATTTCCAATACTAAGCCACAAGAGGTTCATTAGAAGTCAAAGTGATTAGACTTCCTTAATTAGAATGTAAATTCATTCATTGATTTATCATATCAAATAGATCCATGGATAGATACTTACCATGTTCTTTTTTTTCTATTTCAGTGACAGATGTTAATATTTAATTAATTCCAGCTATTTATCCTATTTTCCTTTACATCCTAACCAACTGAAAATTCAAAGTCAAAGCTCAATACTAGCAATTGTTAATCCTTCTCATAAGCTTGATTTCTTCTCCCCACTTATTTTATTAAAATCTATGTGTCTATGTGTCCTCGACTGAGTTTTTGTGAGAAGTGTGAATAACTCCAAGAATCAAAGTCATTTGAAAACACTCATTCAAAGCCTGAAACAAACTCCAGCTACAGAAAAATAAGTGTCCAAATGCTGCACAAGATAAATTGGACCTCATCTGGCATCTACTCTTCCTTCTAGTGCACATTTTGGAACTGCCAAGGCTAGAAAATATAAAGTATATTTTCTATACTCTCTTGTAACCAGTGTTCTAGATATGATTTTGTTTCCTCCGAGAAGATGGTTCTTGCAGAAGACTTGAATTCAAAACTGAGTTAGGAAGTGACAGCAGCAATCACACCTACTGCTGGCATAAATGTGCCAGGCACAGTAAGTTCTTAAAGTTACCATCCAGACAGCAGTTTTCTTATCTCTAGATAGTAACTCATGCTTTTTCCCTAAAATTGGGACACTGGCTTCCTGATTCTTCACCTTGAATGTGGCAAGGGAAACATTCTCTTAACATTTGTGTGGTATCTCAGGAGTCATTCTGGAAGAAAGCCTCCCAATCTTCCAACAATTTTATAAACATTTAACTCTTCCTATTAAATCCTCTTCTGCCTAAAATAACTACAGGGTTTTCTGCTGCCTGCAACTTAATTCTAGCTTATATGTGGAGGAAAGAGGGAAGTTGATAGAGTACAGCTCATTTGACAACAAACACCAAGCTTTAATCAAGAAAATAAGGTAGAATCGCACATCTCTTTTTAAATGAACTGCTTACATTCAATTTCATGTAATGCTACTGCTACTCTTATTAATAATAACAACTATTTCTTAAGCATGATCACATCACACTGTTTCCATTATAAATAATAATAATGCATATTATAATTATTTCTAGGGCATGTATTTTGCATCAGGGGTTATATTAAGTATTTTAAGTATTTATCTTATTTAATCTCCACAACTATCTGAGATACATATTATTGATACTATTCTATAGATGAGAAAATTAGAGTTAAGAGAGGTTAAACAGAGTTTCTAAGCCTGAAGAGCGGATAGGTGGTAGAGCTATAATCCAAATCATGTTAGCCCCCTGAACTTGCCTCTTAAACTCTATTATACCACCTCTCTGTGCTTATGCAGTCAATGACATGAATAGTAAAAAGGGAATCTGCTTTGATAATACTTAACTTTTCTTTGGATACTTTTTTTGGTGTGATTTCTTTGGCCACTCTAAGAAATACTTCAGATTATTTGGGGTAGATTCTATTTAACAATCCTAAGGAAATGCTCTGGAGGCATCAATGGAATTGAACTATTAAAATATAAAATGTCATTGACCCAAGCCAGCATGTGATCTAAAATTAGAGCCAGATTTTGCTTATAATTTAATAGCCTTTTCCCTCCCAATGTTTGCATAGTGATACAGCTTTTACAGAATTTTAATCCTGAATTTATATTTCAGAAATGTCAATCTGGAGGCTGCAATCCTACTGACTTTTCTGGCAGCCTATAATTCTGAATTCAAATAAATGTTTATTTCCTTTAAGCAGCAATTTCAGAGGTAAATGTATCCCCTTTAATCTCTGCGCAAGCCATCATAAAACTTCCCTGGCATCTCTTTCTCTTACACTTAACCGAATTACATTTGGGTGTTTGAAACAAATGAGGATCTAACAAAGCAATTTGGGTTGACAAAATGTATGAATTGCCTCCTATTTATGGAACACTTAAAATGCTATAGGCTGACAGCTATGCTTAGAGGAACCATTGTAAAATCAAATAAAAGAACCCAGGGGGTTTTAGGAAAAGCAAAAAAGGGAGATGTTAGTCTTCAAGATAAAAGTGTAGAGTCAAGAATGAGTTTTATGAGAAAACAATCCTCACTACAAAAGTCCTGGAAATACTATAAAGAATAACACAGTTTATAATGACTCTTGGGAAAGGGTCCCAGAACTGCAAGCCTCTATCCCTCTTTCTCTCTTTCTGTGGCTCTCTCTCTATATAAAAAAGGTTTCTGTCAGCTTCGGTGTATTTTCATCAGATTTGGAATGTACATTTGGGAAGTTAGTTGACCACACATAGATCAGTGGTGTATGCTGAATCAACCTGGGCACGGGGGTGGGTACTCCAAGCAGCTGATGCTGAAGCACTATAGGGAAGTCTCCAAGCAGAGAGAACACACACAGGCTTTAAACACAGAAGCTTTAAAGGAGAGTGTCAATACTTCCAATGGGAGATGCTCTAAATTGCCCTTTTGATTTTAGACTGGGCTGCTCCTCACTTGGCCCCACAATATGATTCAGGCACAGTGGTTTTCCAATGGCTACATGTAAGACTGATTTGAACAGCTTTTAAAGACTGTGGGTGCCTAGGCCCCAGCTACACTAGATAAACTGAAATCTATAGGGTGGGATGGAAGATTGGGGGCCCCAAGACAACTGCATTTTAAAAAGCTCTCCAAGTGATTCTAAGGTGGGCTGGAGTTCAGAACCCCTGGCTCTGGGTGAGTAACAGCCAAGATTCATTTAATGACGGTTGATGATTATCTCCCTGAATAAGGGAGGAGGCCAGTTAGCATGATATAAAATTGACAGGATATTTTGCTTATGAATATTGAAAATATTTTATGTCACCTATATGTCTGCATCCCACATTATACTTGCAGAAACCTACAGGAGACCAGAAGTGCAATTTGGTCTTAGCAAAAAAAGTCAAGGTGTAGACAAGTCCAGTGCTTATAATAAGGTTCCTCTGCCAACAGATGTAATAGTCTTGACTCCTAAGGTGAACATTTTCTCTACTATACAGGGTCTCATTACTACAGAGTTCCAGTCAAAAGACAAAAGAAACCTGAGTTTTTAAATCCAGATGTAGGGGTTTCTATCATCTTGGTTAGCACTATTTGTTTAGATTACCATAAACAGTCTCTGAAAATCAAATAGTAAAAGTTTAGACCTGTCCTAATTTGTAGCAAAGCCAACAGAAGATTCCTCTTAGCTGACTAGCACTTCCCATTCCTTCCATGTGATCAGTTTTAGATTCCTTCCATGTGATCAGTTTTAGATTCCAACACAAAGCACTTGCTTGTTGCCTAGAGACATCATAATTGATGCTGATAAAGCCCCACCTATGTATAGAGATTCCTTAGAAAACTTGGAATAGAACCACCATTTGACCTAGCTATCCCAATCCTTGGTCTATACCCAAAGGACTTAAAAACAGCATACTAAAGGGACACAGCCACATCAATGTTTGTTTATAGCAGCTCAATTCACAACGGCTAAACTGTGGAACCAACCTAGATGCCCTTCAATAGATGAATAAATAAAGAAACTGTGGTGCATATATATGATAGAATAGTACTCAGCACTAAAAGAGAATAAAATTATGGCATTTGCAGTAAATGGATGGAGTTGTAGAATATCATGCTAAACGAAGTAAGCCAATCCCCAAAAACCAAAGCCTGAATATGTTCTCTCTGATAAGTGGATGCTGATCCATGATGGGGGTGTGGAAAGAATAGAGGAACTTTAATTGGGCAAAGGGGAGGAAGGAAAGGGGAGGGGAATGGGGCAGGAAATAAGGTGGAATGAAATGGACAGCATTACCCTAGGTATATGTATCACTCACATATGGTGCAATGCTACAGTGTGCACAACAAGAGAAATGAAAAGTTGTGCTGCATTTGTGTACACTGAATCAAAATGCATTCTGATGTCATATATAACTAATTAAAATAAATAAATAAATTTTTTAAAAGCCTCACCTAGCAGCATTTTAGACCATTCTGATCAACAAATCAATGAGAGCCACAACACCTAGTTAACTGCACAGGACCTTTTCTATGAGTACCCTTATCCTCTACTGATCCAGCAGCTGCCCCTGAGTTTATATTCAAACAAAGCTCAGAAGAAAGGCAATGTTTGACTCTGCTGTTTTCCCAATTCAAGGAGAGTGAGCCATGTTCTGTTCTGTTTCTGGCACCAATTGGATGGTCCAAAGCATTGCATTTTCCCCAGAGGAAAAATATTGGTGCCTAATGGAGACAAGATGATCCTGTAATTAAAATACATTTTAGAATCTCACAGAGTGAAGTTCAAACAGGACCATCAGTAAAGAATGAGAAGAGCCTTAGGTTCCTAAGACTATTTTATATACCAACAGTATAATTATTGAAGTATAATTTATTTAAATTATATGTGCTAAGTCAGCTCATATATACCCCACCCGAATGCTAAATTATACTAAAGATAAAGACAGGAGAAGAATGAATGAGTGAAGGTGATCTATATCATAGATCTAAGCAATCTTTGTGAGATGCAAAAAGAAAAAGGAAATTAGGTGTTTGATCAACCCCAAGCAAACTATAGTAATCAATGAACTTTTGCTATTGCTTCTTTATTTACACAAAATTAGCACAGAGCAAAAAAAAGTCCTTAATTCATATCTGAATATAAAATTCCCAATTTGTCCCAATTTGCTAGATTTATAGAAATGAACTAATAGAAAAAATTCTTCCATATTCTCAAAGCACCTCTCTAAGAACAGACATTTCTCTCTCTCTCTCTCTCTCTCTGTGTGTGTGTGTGTGTGTGTGTGTGTGTGTGTGTGTTCATTACTCTGGACACCAGAGCTGAAAAATGCCTCTATCCATCAGTGGGAGAATAGATAAATATTTAACTTGCTAAGTCCACAACTATTTATTGAGTATCTTATCATGTGTGTGGTACTAGTTAAGGCACTGGTTCAGCTGTACAATAAAATTCCCTCCACTCATTAAACAGAATAAGAGAAAATTGTACAGAATGCTTAGAAAACACTAAAAATAAGAAAGAGAGAGAGAGAAGAAGAAGAAGGAGGAGGAAGGGAAGAAGAGGGGGAAGTGGGGAAGGAAACCCAAGTGTATAATATCCTTCATTTGTGTTTTTAGTACTTACTTACATTTATATTTGTACATGCACATAATTACCTGGAAAATATTTGGCACAACACACAAGAAATCACTGACAAGTTCTGGAGTGGTTGCCTCTGGGGCAGAAGGGAGACCCAATTTCCACCACAATGTTTGCAGTTTTTTTACCATGCACATCTGTTATTTTAATTAAAAACAAAATATTTAAGTTACAAGCACCATTTTCTAGAGTCAAAACATTATTTTCACTGGAAAGAATGAATGATTTCAAAAAAACATGAGGAGTTTTTGTAATACTGTTCAGATATTTTAAACCTGAGGACTATAAATTTTCAAATAAAATTAGTATTTAAAATAACTAGGGATTGGCAAACATGCAATTTGTGTCTGTCAGCACCCCCATCACAATTTCCATGTGTGCTTACAGGCATGCTCCATGCCTGTTTGTCTGTAGTTCCTCTCTCCCCCTGACCACTCCAATTCACCTCCCCACAAAAACCATCATTTCTCCTTAACCTAACAGTAATGTAACATACAATGTACCAGTGATTACACATTGCTATTTGTAAACAGAATATTATGCTGTATATTCATAGTAAATATATAGAATTATTTTTACTCTACCTAGTTTCCTGTGCATACACACATGTATGTATACAAATATATAAAGCCTGGCATTCATGTATTTTTCAACTGTATGACTTCCAATTTATTTTCTCTTTCAGTAAAGTCACTCACTGGCCTACAATATGGAATGTTTTGCTACTTATAGATTTATAAGGCTAATATTCAAGCCCACACATAACATTATCATGAGAATTAAATAAATTGAAGTATGTGAGAGCCCCTGACTCAGATCCTAGTACAAAGTAGTCATGTAAACAAATGTTTGTGAAATATAAGTGCCTTGTAAACAAATGTTGAAGATGAATGAAACCCTATAAACATTTTAGAAACAAACTCTAAAAAAAAATGGGGTCATGTTGGAAAATCAAAAAATGTTATTAGTTTACTAGATGTTTTGTTCTTTGACTACTAAAATACAACATTGCATCTTCAGTTTATTTCAACAATTATAACAGGAACAGAGATAAGAGCTCAAGTATTTGTTACTGGAAGTGACAATACAGTGAATGTTGAAATTGAAGAACAGCTCCTAATTCAATTTCCCAGAATTGAGAAGCCTTTTGATTTTTCAGCACTAAGTATCATATTAGAAGAAAGTTTCTATCAAAAGAGCAAGTTTTTATGCCAACCACAGCCAACAGGGCCCATTATGTTAAACAAGTCTATAACAGCTGCAGGATGATACTTAGAAAATATCAACCAAAGAATGAATTTTATTGTTTAAAGAATCTTGACCATACACTATCAATTTCATCCTTTTCCACAATTATGTAAACTGAAGATAGTATGGAAATAGAGTTATTCTAAGAAGGTTAAATGCCACCACTTGGGTCTCTGCCAAGAGACTCCATATCCTTCTATCTTTCAGTTGCCACAACGCTAAGACACGATCAAATGTTAAGACTCCTCTGATTTAATAACTGCTTTTCAGAGTATGAAAAGAAATGCTGCATTTGATATACATCCTGCTGTGAAAAGTACAACTTCAACAATGATTCGATGTTTCAAAATACACTTTCTAGAATCAAGAATTTATGTTAAAGATCTCTCAGACTCTTAGTCTCAATTCATCAACATGTTATTGACAAGTATAATTCAGATGACATCATAATTAATGTATTCCTTGGCATTTATTGCATGTCACTTTTTTTCCCCTGTATAAGATGCTTTACATTGAAACTAGTCTATGTTCCTGGCACAACTTGCTCCAAGAAGAAAACACTTGATGTAAAAATCTCTAATGAATTCAATTGGCACCACCAATAAAAAAGAAGTCACACTAGCTTAAATGTGGATGCTAGTCTGTTTATGTGTTTAAATCATACGACTCTTCTTTCCTAGTAAGAACACTCTGAAGTTACCTGATTTGTGGCATACGTGAGGAAGGGCAATCTCCTATTTAGCTACCATTCTCATAAGAGGCTGTGACAGAATTTTGACATACAGTCACTTGTAGCTAGAGGTCAAGCATGCCTTCCATTCTTTAATGGGATTTCTGTGAGCCAGAAATAAAGTTTTTGTAAAGTTTGTCTCTACAAAAACTAAGGTCCTCAAATAGTGAATTACCTTTCCAGTAATATGACAGTTTATTTTGGGTGGGGGAGAGGTGGGGAATGAAAGGAAGTGAGTGATGAGACTGAATCAAGGGGTGCTACCCCATTGACATATTTTCCCAATCCTTCTTACTTTTTAATTTTGGGACAGGGTCTTGCTAAATTGCCCAGGCTGACCTCAAACTCTCAATCCTGCTTCAGCCTTCTGAGTTGCTGGATTGCAGTTGTGGGCTACCGCACTCAGCCCAATTTCATTTTTAAATTCAACATAACATTGCATTTTTAAACTACAGATCTCATTTATGCAATATACATGTATGGATAAAAACATCCAGTAAACAGATTTTTTTCTCCTCATATAACCTTCCCTTGTGACGAAAGCAACAAAAACTCAGATGCCTTCTTTGGTGACAGCCAATGAATAAAACTATCGCCTGCACGTGAGCCCACGATCCCTAATATGTCAAGACTGAAAGAGTGAAGGCATCTGAGTAGGTCAAAATCAAGAAGTTTCACATATTGACCCAAAATTCCTTAGTCTTATCGGTATCAGCACTACTTATCTGACAGCCCTGGACCTTCTCCATTTCCTTAACAAATCAAGTCAGCTATTTCAACCCTGTCCTTTACCCCAGACCTGCACTTCAGTTCATTATAGACTTCCTCTCACTGACTCATTCTCCTCTAGCTCCTGCTTTTCATGCTGAACTTCATATCTCCAAAAGGAAAACCTATAAATCAGCTCTCAGGAAAAATTGGAATCAGCAATGCTAAGGTCAGAGAGAGCTTCCAGTGAGCCACAGGCACATTCATGCATTTATTTATTCACCAGCACCCACTCCATGGCAGGCCCAGCACTAGATCCTGAAGACAGACATAGTGACAAGTAAGGCTCAGTACTTTGTCTGCAAGATGTTTAAAAATCTGGTCAGGGAGAATAAAAAGAATAAGTTAAGATGCATATGTTAAGATCAGTATGAATAAAGGGCTCACACCACCCTTAACAAGAACAGACCATGCATACCCCTTCCAACTCACACCTCTACACACAAATTCAGGGTTAACATCAAATAGGAAATGAATTCTACCTGAAACATCTTTTCTGTATTTGACAGATAATAAGTAACATTCCAATCCTCTAAGCAGAAACAGAGATATTTCAAAACACTGAGCAGACACCTACTTGAGCTGTCCACCCAAGCACAGAGCAGACACCCATGACACATGGTGAATATCCTACAGGAAAGCAAAGGCTATCTGAGCTCTGGCCACCTGAAAATTTGGAAATGAGGTCTTAAGATGGCTCTGTCACTACACTAAGCACAACACTAAGAAGCAATATGGCAGGCAAGTGGAGATGGCAGTGAAGGGGAACGTCCACTGACTGTGAGAAGGTGAAGGATGGAGAGAACATGATCATCAGTATTGTCTCCACCCCAGAGTCAAATCCATCACCCCTGGAACTGGCTAAGCTTCCTGTAGAAGACATCAGTATAAACTACAGTGTCCCCAAACTCATAGAGATTGTCAAAGGATGACAAATGTCTTTTTGTCTAAGTTACAGAAGTTCTTTTGTCCAGTCCAGAAAGGGAACATCCCCTTTGCTTGTAATCTTCTCCTACGGTCACCACATCACCCGGCTTAAAGTCATTGTTCTTGGAACTGAATCATAAAGTATGTCTACACCTGTGATCTTTGGCAGATCCTCAGAGAATGTACATAATAATGTATGTACTCTGACGCCTAGAGGTCAGTTCATCCGATGACGGGTAAGGACCATATGTTGAATTGGACTGCCTAACAGGCACGGTCCCTAAGCCACATGCTTGTTGTTTAAACAGAGAGGGGGAGATGTTGAGAGCCACAGCCGAAGGGGCCCCAGCAAACTTCCAGCTGCCAGCAATCCAGCTGCCGGCTGATGATTGGCTCACAGCGGCCCCAGCAACATCTAGCTGATTGGCTCCTTGGCCCCAGCAACATCTAGCTGATTGGCTCCTCTGCGGTGATGCTCATTGGACTGTTTCCCTGCCCTTTCAGACCACGGAGCTGCTCATTGGGGGACTTTTTGGCTCTGCCCACGTGACCCAGCCAATCGGCCTCAAGAGCAGGAGGATTGTGGGAGGTGAAGAGAAGCTTGTGGGGGGAGAGAGAGGCTTGAAAAAAGCCGGTGGTGGCAGTTGAGGCTCTGAGGGGTTTTTCCTGAGAGGCTGTTTGTTTGGCGTGTTTGGTTCTAAAAATAAAGTTAGTTTCTTTTGACAAGTGGCTCCTGATTGTGCCCAGCCAGACTGTGGCATTTAAATATGGAGTAACAAATATCTGTCACCCTCTCAACACTCTCACCTCCCGTTAGTCAACTGTTCCTTCCTAACTGAGGCCTTTAAGATATTCAGAGAAAAGAACACTGGGCTAGAGGAGTTAGGGATCTAGTTCCAAATTTATCTCTACTGCTCTTTAGTCCCATGACCCAGGCATATCCCTAAATTTCTTGAGTCAGGGGTTTGTCATCTGTGATGTCATGATGAGAATAGGTGAGTCTCTCAGAGCTCCTTATGTTGGTCAAATAAGATGATGTATGGAAATGTTTTAAAAACTGTTAATCACAATGAAGGAGTATTTCAAGTACTTTTATTTGATTCAATCATGCAATAAATAGTGTTGATCCCTTTTTTTTAAAACAGCAAAAATGCACAAAAGAAGTAATAAATACTTCAAGCAACACTGTGAATCACATATCTACTTAAGAGGCTATCTAGAGAGAAAAGAAAATCCAGAAAGATTTTCTTTTCGCATTCACCTCTAAAGACAGTTGCTAAACATATTCCTAAAAATGGATCAAACAGCCCCATTTTTCCCTTTGAGAGCAGCATGAAGAAACCACATGGAAAGCCTAGTATGCACCATAGATTCCAGAGTCTGTGGAGGCCTCGTTCCTAAGCTCAGGAGGGAAATCATGAACATGAGCATTCTGCTCATGTCAACCTGAATCATGATTCCTCTAAGGTTCTTCAGAAAAAGTATCCACTCCAGAGTTATTAACTCTCAACTTACCAAACGAGCTTATTACCATAGTCAATTCCCACATTAGTGAGTTGCCCCCATGGGTGCCCTTCTATAGTTATTATGCTCCTCAATATTTATGAAGTTGAAAAAATGTTTTCAAAGCCGTTGGAATTCCCAGAAAACATACATCCTAGAAATGCCATGAATTGAAATGAATCCAAAGCACATTAAGACGGATGTGTGTTCCCCTTTGTCTCATGTGTGATAAATGATGCTGCACAGGAAGAGGTGATGCAAAGTATTAGAAGAATCTGAATAAGAAACTCAAAATTCTTCTTCTTGGAAGTGACTCATTCTGAGAGGCAAGTGATAGCTACTTTCTAAAGGTGGTAAAAAGAAAGTGATGGTCTTTCCTGCATTAAATCTAACTTGATAGACGATTGCTATCCTTGGAATTTGTTCCAATGTAAAACACAAATAAAATCTGTTTTGTCCTCATTCAAATTTCATCCAGTACAGCCAATCCCCAAGATTCTTCATTCACTGAAGGAATTTTTCCTTCTGTTGATAACCCTAATGATCTTAATCCTCTACTAAGATGCTATTTAAAAATAGTATCACATAGGTTACTATAGAAGCAAGGATGTCAATCACACTTAAAAATGCAAATTTTGTATAGATGCTGAGCTGGCCTGAGACCAGATCCCCCATAATAAAGCCCCTGAAAATTCTCTATATCTGAAAGTGTACAAATTCATTATGCTAGGGATGCCCTAGTTAAGTCACTCAAAAACAAAAAGAGACCCTGTACTTTGGCAGTTTGGAAACCTGTGAGCCTCGTGGGATAGGACACATGTGTAATAGCTATAAATTCAAAACAAATGCCACAGGATTAGTTACACATAAAGTAACAAGTAAGAGCCATACACCCATTATATGTCTCCCAATCTCAAAAGGATAGATGAGGTCCAGGCCAAAGAGGTTCAGGACATATGAGATTCGACCTTGCCCTGCATCCACCAGACATCTAGTGAACAAAGCCTGTGAGAGACACTTCAAGGAACTGATTCCATGAAAAGTCTTATCCAACAAAAAGCTATAACGATTGTTCATTCACTTTCAATTATTTGATGCAACAGATTTAGCAAATTGATTTTGTACTACTGATGTTAATATACCCAGAATCCAGAGATAATCAATCTTCATTATCCACCAATCTAAAATTGCCATTCAAATCACTCAAATTTTAAGGTAGAAATGAGTACACCAACAGTAGTCCCATAAACATGATGTACAGAATAACATTAATATATATTAATATATTATTATTAATCAATCAATTCATTGATACCATTATTGCTTTACACAATTACCTTTTCATCAGTAATAAGAAAAAGTATCTTATTTTATGGTCACTTTTTCCTTCTCTGATCCTCTTCATTCTTTATGTAGATTTGAGTTCATAATGTATATCAGTTTTCTTTAGCTTGAATAATTTTTTAATATTTCTTAAAAAGAAGGGCTGCTGGAAATGAATTTTCTCAGTTTCTAGTTGTCTGAGGAAACATTTATTTCTACTTTACTTTTTAAAAAAACTTGATGATTTATTTTATTGGTGCATTATAATTATACATAATAGTGGAATTCATTATGCCATATTCATGAATACACATAACATAATTGATCAATCTCATTTCCTTACTTTCGAAGGATAATTTCACTAAATAAAAAATTGAAGCAGAGTAGGTTTTTTTTCCTTCAACATTTTACAGAATTTCATTCCACTCTCTTCTCACTTGAATGCTTCTTATGAGAAGTTTTGATGTATTTATTTTCCCTGTTCCTATAAAAGTAAGGTATTCACTTGCCCCCTCCTGTCTGGCTTCTTTCAAGATTTTCTCCGCCATGGTTTTCTGAAGTTTGAATATGAAATGCCTAGTTGTATCTGGATTTTCTGGTTTGATGCTGCTGGTTGTTCTCTGAGTTTCCTGGATCTATAATTACATATATATATCATTAGTTTCATTAGTGTAGGATCTGTCATTTGTTTTAGAAATTTCTCAGCCATTCTTCAAATATTTCTTCTATTCTCTCTTTCCCCATTATTCCATATGGTTATGTGATTACATCTTTTAAAATTCTCACAGTTCTAGGATGTTCTGTTTCTTCATCTCCTTCCACCTCTCCCACCTCATTTCATTTCTTTGCATTTCAATCTGACTTGTTTCTATTGATCTGGCTTCCAGTTCTGATTCTTTCTTTGGCTATGTTGATTCTACTCTCAACTATAGAGAGTTTTCATTTCTGTTACTATGTTTTTTTTACTTCTAGCATTTCTATTTGATTCCTTCTGTCTCTAGCCCTCTGATTATATTGGCCATGTGTTCTTACTTGTTGTCTAATTTTTCATTTCTTAACATATTAATCCCTTACCTGGTGATTCTAACATCTATGTCATATCTGAGTCTGGTTCTAATGATTGCTTTGTCTTTCTAGATTGTGTTTTTTCCTGCCATTTGGCATGCCCTGTAATTTTTTTTATTGAAAGCAGAATATGCTGTAATTAGCTAGTAGGAACTATAGTAAATAGGCCTTAAGCCTGAGGTTTTACATTAATCTGCATAGTAGCTTTATTCACTGGGACAAAATAACAAAAATTCGACTTAGGGGAGAAAAGATTTGGCTTACAGTTTCAGAGGTTTTAGTTCATGATCAGCTAGCTACATTGCTATGCCCCTGTGCTGAAGTGGAACATCATGGCAGAAAGGGCATAACAGAGCAGAGTTGTTCGTCTTATGGTGGCCAGGAAGCTAAGAGACAGAGAGAAATAAAAAGGCCAGGGACAAGATGTAGTGCCCAAGGGTACTCCCCCTAGAGCCCTCTCCTTCAACTAGGTACCACCTTCTACACTTTCTACTATCTCCCAATAATGCTATCAAGTTATTAATCACTTATAAGGTCAGAGTCTTCATGATCCAACTCTTCCCAACAGCGCCATCTCTGAACATTGATGCACTGAGGACCAAGCTTTCAACACATGAGTCTTTAGGGACATTTCATATCCAAAATCTGACAATCTGGTTAGCAGTTACATTTAATTGTCCATTATTACAGATATGGATGTCCTTGGTTTTGTCTAACCTCTTGACTTTGAGCTTCTTCAAGCACTCTCTCAGAGAAAGTCTATCTCACAGCTCTTTCAGCTGTAATCCACCGTTTGGATATAGGTGACCTGTGTTGCAATGGTGAAGTATACAGAAGGGGGAGTATTCTATACTCTTCCAGTCATCCCAGTCTTTAAGAGGGACCTGTTCCAGAGCTGTGGATTTCACAAGTGCTTACCCAACAGTGTTGATCTTTCTCTTGTGACTCCTACTCTCTTTCGTGGCTGCAAAGTTACCAATTTATTTTCCAAATTGCCATTTATTCTCCCATCCTAGCTCCTCAGGAGAGACAGGAGAGATAGAGAGGGTGCATGAAATAGGAATGCTCTTCCCAGACACAATTCCCAGACATGATCAGTTTCTGGCAAAGTCTTCCCTTGGGAGTGGCCTTTGTTTAAAGAAGTCTCTGTATTTCTAGTGACTGGGGTTCTCCCTCTACCTCAGCCTCTTGGGGATCTGTGTCAGATCTTCACCATGAGAACCTGTGGAAATTCTGGAGGTAGAGTACATGAAATCATGGAGGACCCCTAAGAATGTGGACCCTAAGACTTTCTCATCTTACTCTAGTCCATACTCTGCAGCCAGCAATTCATCAGACTTACCACCTAAGTATCTCTACCGGTTTATGATCCTTGCATCTTCTGCTCCAGGTAAGCAGATCTCAGCTGAGACTCTCCATACATCTTTCTCTCTGATTTCCAAGCACTTTATATGTTAGAGCTAGAATTAGAAGTCTTTCACTTTCATCTATTATATCTTCCCTTCTCTCCTTAAACTTTTATTTCCCTTCCAATTCTTTAGCAAATTTTTATCCTTAGACAATTTTATACCTAAAAGCCTGTAGAAGCTTTTAATAATAAAGGAATATTTTGTAGATCAAACAAATCTACTATAAAACATGTATCAATTAAAATTTAAAAGCTGATTATTTCATGATACCATAAGTCTGTGAATTTTTTAAAAATAAGACTCTGGATTGAATTATAATTATAGTTATTAAAAGTATATGTAAAATTTCAGAGTCATTAAACATAAAGGATAGTACAACTTTTAATGAGCTGGATTATAATCAAACTATACCTATACATTTATAGAGAAGGGCACATACTGGTAAAAACTAATCAGAATGGAGGCCAGTATATTATTTTTGTTGTTTAAAAGAAGGAAAAAGAGATCTGCCCATACCAGCCTGCGCGGGTCCTAGGCTCACAGTAGGCCCGGATCCACCCTTTTACCAGTGGGGCAGACAGCACCAAAACAGACTGGTAGACCAATGATACAGAGTACGGGACACAGAGACTAACCCACAAAATTACAATTATCTTATATTAGGCAAAAGGCACCAAAAACATGCAAAAACTTTGGAGAAAAGATAGCCTCTTCAACAAATGGTGCTGGGAAAACTGGAAATCCATATGCAACAAAATGAAATTAAACCCCTATCTCTCACCATGCACAAAACTTAAATCAAAATGGATCAAGGACCTGGGAATAAAACCAGAGACCCTGCATCTAATAGAAGAAAAAATAGGCCTCAATCTCCATCATGTAGGATTAGGATTAGACTCCTTTGGCACAAGAATTAAAATCAAGAATCAATAAATGGGATGAACTCAAACTAAAAAATTTCTGTGTTCCCCATAGAAGAGGTCCCATCACTCATCACTGCTGAGCAAATAACTCCAAGTATTATTTTATTGAGCAGCATCAGTGAGAATGATGTATACATGGGTTTCCAATGGCAAATATTCCCCTACTCCCTGTCCTAAAGAAGCTTTTACAAAATTAATTCTGCATTCACTCAATCAATTCACTCAAAACATTAACCAACCATCTATTAGAATCAAGTAATTATAGGAGATGCAGAGACAAGATACAGTATATCAGTTCAACATATGTTTTAAGGAGAGGATCAAGTTCACAGACAAGGCAAATTTACCTGGGAATGTTCACTCTAGTGAACACTCATACTAAAAAAATTCAATAAGATATATAAATGATGGTGATAAAGTAAGAGGAAGAATGATAAAAGGTGTACCTCTATTTTCAGAAATGAGTCAAAATCTGAAAGACTGAACCCAATACTAACCAGATCCACCAAGAGGTCTGGGTTGGTGGTATTGGTTGCTACCTTTGTACAGCACCTGCTAATCCTCAACCCCAATTTCTCCCTGGGGCTTTTTAACAACCCAGCTCACCAGGTAATAAGTTGGCATCTTTTCAAACCCTCACATTATAAAAATGCATTCCTCTTTCTCTAGAGATGTCAACTACAGTGACTCATAGGAGAGTTCATCCCTTATCAATATAGTTATGTGTACTTTAGACCTTGGACTTCAGTAATAGGAATGCTCTTATTCGGCAAATAAAAATACCTTAGCTCACTGGCAACCCTAGGAAAAGGATCTGTAAATGATAAACTCTGAAAGGGTGTAGCTCAGCCTCCCTTCAATACAGCAGTTTAGATATTGGCTGAAAAAAAATCAGAAATTAAAAAGAAACATTTTTTTTTCTTTTATTTTTTTGTTGTTGTTGTACTAAGGATAGAATCCAGGAGCCAGGTAAGTGATCTACCAGTGGGCTACAACCCCAGTCCAATTATTATTTTAAGTTATAGTTTATTTTTTTAATATCATTTGGAAATTATCCCTTTAAGTTCACTTAGCCCCACCCACAAAGGCTGTGAATCCATCAGCATGCTTGTGATTTAGAGCACAAAATAAGAGAAGGTATTATTTTACTGTAATAGAATGTGAATAGTATTACTGAATTCAGTAATGGTACATATTACAGTCCATGCTAGAATAAATGACGTAACTAATATGCATAATGACTTGGGTTCACCATAATCTAGATTGAGAGCTTTCAAAGTCTCACAAAAATGTTCACCCTAAGTCATGTGTTTTTAATCTCTGAGTTTGACTCAAAATGATAACCTAGAAAGTTAAGTTACATGGAGTACTGATTACCCAAAGATGCCTTGATAAATGAGGCATATACTGAGGCATACTGTGCTTCCAAAACAGAAGCTAACTATCACCACAGACAGTTGCTAGTTTATTTTCTTCCTGGGATTTTTGTTTTATTTTGTTTTCATTGATTAACTAGTATCTGAATTTCCTGCTTCTCCAAAGACCCATCCCAATCAACTGTGGAAGCTGCAGATGCTCAAAAGCACAGCTTTTCAGTTTATGAATTTAAAAGTGTGTATATTTCCCCATTCTTAATAAAGGTTGTATGCTTGAGCAGACAGTGTTTATTGACCTTTTCTCCTGCTTTACTTTGGTGACAGTTAATTAACCTAGTCCTCCAGCTGTACTGGTGAAAAAACTGAAACTCCCACTTAAAGAGATAAGTTACACTTGTCGGGCACAATGGCGCACGCTTATAATCCCAGCGGTTCAGGAGGCTAAGACGGGGATCGTGAGTTTAAAGCCAGCCTCAGCAAAAGCGAGGCACTAAGCAACTCAGTGAGACCCTGTCTGTAAATAAAATACAAAATAGGGCTGGGGATGTGGCTCAGTGGTCGAGTGCCCCTGAGTTCAATCCCTGGTACGGTGCTCCTACCAAAAAAAAAAAAAAAAAAGTTTGTCAATCAGCACTGCATAGAAAAATAAAGAGAATGCAAGGTTACTCATGAAAGGCTTTTGAGAGGTTTAACATAGACAACAGAAGGCTCAGTATGGGCTCACATGGATCAGTACAAACCCATCCCAATATCAGTGAACTGAAACACACTTCCATAGTCCATGCCAGTTTCTATACACTGAAGCACACTTTCAGAGCAGACCCCAATTTACATAACACCCTCAGAAATATGCACAGTAGCAGAGAACTACCAGATCCTTGATGCCACAGCTGTTGACCAGCTGTTGCCTGGTCTCTTGTGGGTCTGTTCTGTGGTGCAAGTTTTTGTTTTACTTAACCAAACACCTGGTCCCAAGGGCAGCTAAATCTCCCCATTTTTTTCAAAGTCACCTCATCATCTCATCCTAAACTCTGTTTGTGACAGATCTGGACAGTCTCTATTCACTTGGCCTCTGCCCCTGCCAACACGGAAAGGTTGGTTTAAGTTCACCTCTTCAATGTTCAATGTGGAGAAACCAACTCACAGTTCCACTTGCCCCACCCTGTTATGAAATCCATAACCAGTTTAGACAATTAAAATAAAATACTTGCTACAGAGTGCATACTGCGTGCCAGACACCATGCTGTGTGTTTTCTTTTCAATTATTTCATAAGTCCTCTCAACAAACCCACGTGTTTACTAAAAGGAGAGCTGAGACTCAGAGAGGTTAAATAACTCTCCCAGGATTGTACTAGAAAGTAGCAGAGTTAATATGCTAATATCTATTTCCTGAACTCAGGTTTTATCTACTATTCTTTTTTTTCTATGTGCATAAGTATAAATTTTCTACTTGATTAGGTGTAAGAATGGACCTACAGCTGGGCACAGTGGTGCATGCCTATAATCCCAGAGGTTCTGGAGGCTGAGGCAGGAGGATCTCGAGTTCAAAGCAAGTCTCAGCAACTTAGAGAGTCCCTAAGCAACTTAGTGAGAACCTGTCTCTAAATAAAATATTTTAAAAGGGCTGGGGATGTGGCTCAGTAGTTCAGCAGCCCTAGGTTCAATCCCTGGTACCAAAAAAAAAAAAAAAAATGGACCTGGCAATCAAGAACTATCTACTCTCAGCCAAAGTTCCTGTATAAGGAAGTGGAGAAGGTTTAGGTTCTGCTCTGGTCCTGGGCTTTGCACACTGTGTATCTCCAGTGAGCTACTGCCAGGCCTCACTGTGCCAGTCCACATCTGGAAAATGGACTACTAATAGCTGCTCTTTATACCACAGAGCTGCAAAAATAAAAATGAGGTACTGCATGTGAATGGGGTTTGAGAAAATTCAATGAAAAAGTTAAATAAGCTTATTTATTAGTCAAAACCCAAGGAATAATACTCTCATACTATTCTTCATGGCATCTCCCTGGACATGACATGCCCAACCATCCAAGATTCCTCCATCCTCCAATGCCTCTGAGAACTTAGTTTGTTTCACTCTCTTGACCCACAAATATACACCTGGTATTCTTTAGTTTTTTTCCTGCATCATGTAGAAATCCGGATGAACCTGTAAGTGCCTTGGTTTTGGAGATTCTACTCATTCTTCTTTTTTTTTTTAAAGAGAGAGAGAGAGAGAGAGAGAGAGAGAGAGAGAGAGAGAGAAATTTTAATATTTATTTTTTAGTTCTCAGCGGACACAGCATCTTTGTTTGTATGCGGTGCTGAGGATCGAACCAGGGCCGCACGCATGCCAGGCGAGCACGCTACCACTTGAGCCACATCCCCAGCCCGAGATTCTACTCATTCTTAATATTTTTTTAATAGCATCCTGCATGCTTCTCCATAGAGAGGGTATTTTAAAAATAGGCTGTTAGATTGATAATAAATAGCTATAGCCATTAACAGCCAGAGAGCTGGCATTAACTGCTTGCTATTAAGAGGTTTATTTCATAATTAGTGGGAGGTTTACTAATCACATCTTTGACCAGTCTGCTTGGATCTGTTTATCCTACAAGAACACAGGTTTGTAGCTGTGCTGACTCATTTAGTAACTCAGATTCTATCCATAACTCAGCTTAATGAACTCCACCCTCTACATCCTATTTCCACCACTAAGAGAACTCACATTCCATTCTAAAGGCAGAGGGGTGGGATCTTGGAGAAAAGGGGGATGCTTCTGATTCTTTAGTCTCAACATAAATGCAATTTACCAATTTACCTCATGATGTACTTTGATATGAAAGGACACTCAGAAAAATTACTGAAATTACAAGAAGCCCAAACCAGAAACAGACAAGGGCTCCCATACTTGACAACTCCATACATGAACAACTTCTCCAAGAAGACTTTACTTGGATTTACTCTGTAAAATCAGATTTTGTTTTCATTTCAAAGCACTCTCCCCAGAGAAAATACCTATTCATTCCTTATTATGTATAGATGACAGAGCTCCATGATAAGGGAAGTGCACTTTGACACATCAGAAGAGCAGTAGAACTCTCAAGTGATGCCACCAAATAGGGTCTTGACAAGCCTCTGTTTTGAGAGTTACAATTAATTTGAAGTCCACAGGATGGCCTCTTGCATGAAAAAATAAACAGAGCCAGGCATGGAGACCCATACCTGCAATCCCGGTGACTCGGAGACTGAGGCAGGCAGGTCACAATTTTGATGTCAGCTGGGTAACTCAGCAAGGCACAGCTATTTAGCAAGACTGCGTCTCAGAATAAAATTTAAAAGTAAAAAGGGGTGGGGATGTAGCTCAGTGGTAAACTGCCCATGAGTTTGATCCCCAGGACCAAATAAATAGAAAAAAAGAAAGAAAGAAGGCAATAATTTCTGCTCTTGAGTTTATAAACTGTATGCGAACAAGTAAGACAACAAAGTAGAGGGAGTAGAGCTAGAAAACCAGAATGCCTTGGTGCACAATAGTTTGATGGGCATATTTTAAACTGTGATAGTTTGAAAATTCACCACTTGAAGTTAAAGCACCACCCTGTTGCTTTTGATAAATGCATCCTCCTACCCCATTCAAACTCATGAAGATGAGGCCTATAAGGCTGGGAAAAAAAAGTCCAATGTGTGTAGCCAAGTAGCTGAGGACCTACCAAAGACTCAAGCCTTCTTTCCACAGTGCACAGCTGTGAAAGTGTGCTGCCCAGCTCCTGCTCTGGGAAGCAGCCCTACTACCATCTCAAGTAAGGCAGTTTGTCTCAATGATTCTCTCTGTCCCAGTTTGTATTATGATGTATCATTTGATGTGGCTGCTGATTCATCATATATGATTTATCAAACTGATACTTACTATGGCCATTTCATTAGTTTCTTCTTCCCAAAATCAGAATAGTCCTGTACACCCAAAGTATTTGGTCAAGATAGCTGAGTAGAGGAGGTTACTTTCATAGCTGCTCTCTGATGTGAGACCAGGAAAGCAGACACACGGCTTCTCTTTGAGGTGGGTGAAAAGAGAAAACTTGCTGGGGATTTAATAACAGACTCTCAGAACAACCTAGGTGCTCAGAAGTTTGGATAGAATAAGATTTAAAACAATAAAAAAATCCACTGCCAGCACCAGCATCCACCAATTTGAATACATAGCAGGCAAATCAGAGAGAAGGACTAAGAAAACCCACATTTCAGTTGGCACCGTGGAGTGTCTTGAAACGGAGAAATCAGTGATCTAGAAAATTGTCCAACAGGGCTTGGTGGCGTATGCCTATAATCCCAGCAGCTCAGGAGACTCGGGTAGGCGGATCAGGAGTTCAAAGCCAGCCTCAGCAAAAGCGAGGTACTAAGCAACTCAGTGAGATCCTGTCTCTAAATAAAATACAAAATAGGGCTGGGGATGTGGCTCAGTGGTCAAGTGCCCCTGGGTTCAATCTCCAGTACCCCTTCCCCCCCCAAAAAAAGAACATTGATTGTCGAGCTGGTCCAGCAGGTGAGCTACACTATATTCTAGTATGGGAAAGACACTGCATGTCTCCTGGTAGTCTGTGGAAAGCCAAGAGAGCCACCATTATTTCCCATTGTGGCAGTGAGTGTACCAGACCTGTGTAATTTCAGCTGGATCCAAAATCCTGATCTGGAGAGGCCTATGGCAACCCACAGCGTGGTTAGAAAACGAGGTGAAATTCAGGCGTGGACAGTATTGTACTTAGGAGAATTCAGAACCCTGGTGTCTTTCATCCTTTGAGTCTTGTGATTTGCAGGACCTGCTGGGGAGGCCCTGGAACTTGATGGGGGCAGGGAGTGAATGTGAACTTTGGGACTGAGCCCAACTGTGTTCCTATCAGTGATAAATCAACTGAAAGAGAAATTAGGAAAACTATCCTATTCAAAATAGCCTCAAAAGAAACAAAGAATACCTGAAAATCAATCTAACCAAAGAGGTGAAAGACCTCTACAATGAAAATTACAGAACATTAAAGAAAGAAATTGAAGAAGACCTTAGAAGATGGAAAGATCTCCTCATGTTCTTGGCTAGGCAGAATTAATATTACCAAAATGGCCATATTACCAAAAGTGTCATATACATTTAATGCAATTCCTATTAAAATTTCAATGATGTTCTACATGGAAATGGTAAAAGCAATCATGTATTCATTTGGAAAAATAAGAGTCCCAGAATAGCCAAAGCAATCCTTAATGAGAAAAATGACACAGAAGACACCAGACCTTAAATTATACCACAGAGATACAGTAACAACAGCTCAATATAGTAACAGCTCAATTCACAACAGCTAAGCTATGGAACCAACCTAGATACCCTTCAACAGCATGTTACTGGTGCCAAAACAGACACAAAGACCAATGGAACAGATTAGAAGACACAGAGACAAATTCCCATAAACATTATCTTATATTAGACAAAGCCTCCATAAACATACATTGGAGCAAAGATAACCTCTTCAACAATTGGTGATGGGGAAACTGGAAATCTATATGTAGTAGAATGAAATTTAACCCCTCTCTCTCACCCTGCACAAATCTCAAAGTGGAACAAAGGCCTAGGCATTAGCCCAGAACCCTGCACATATTAAAAAAAAAAATGTAGGCCCAACTCTCCACCATGATGACTTAGGAACCAACTTCCTCAACAAGACTAAAGCACAAGAAGTAAAATCAGAAATTGATAAATGGAATGGCATCAAACTATAAGCTTCTTCATAACTAGGGAAATAACCAAGAGTGTGAAGAGAGAGACTATAGAATGGGAGAAAGTCTTTGCACTTAACACTTCAGAGCATTAATCTCCATGATATATAATGAACTCAACAAACTTAACACCAAAAACAAACAAACAACCCAATCAATAAATACAATAAAAACACTTCACAGAAGAAATACAAGTGGTCAACAAATAGATGAAAAAAATGTTCAACATCTAGCAATCAGAGAAATGCAAAATAAAACTACAAGGAGATTTCATCTCACTCCAGTCAGAATGGCAACAATTAAGAACACAAATAATAAAAGTTGGTGAGGATGTGGAGAAAAAGGTATACTTATATAGCTGGTAAGACTGCAAACTGCCACAACCACTATAGAAAGCAGTATGGAGATTCCTCAGAAAACTGGGAATGGAACCAACATTTGACCTAGTTATCCCACTCCTTAGCATATACCCAAAGGACTTAAAATCAGCATATTACAGTGATACCACCACATCAATGTTTAGAGCAGCTCAATTCACAACAGCTCAGCTATGGAACCAACCTAGATTCCCTTCAACAGATGAATGGATAAAGAAAATGTGATACATATACACAATGGACTATTACTCAGCCATAAAAAAGAATGACTTGGTACTTTTGCTGGTAAATGGATGGATCTAGAGATTAGTATGCTAAGAACCAATCTGCCCCCCAAAAAAACAAATTTCAAATATTCTCTCTGATCTGTAGATGCTAACTTACAACAAGGGGGAGAACGAATGGAAGTTCAATTGATTAGACAAAGTGGAATTAAGGGAAGGGAGGGGGGACAGGAATAGGAAAGACAGTGAAATAAATCTGACACAACTTTCCTATGTACATATATGAACAGACCACAATGAATCTCAATATCATGTACAACCATAAGCCTGGGATCCTAATTAGAATAAGATAATACTCCATGTTTGTATAAATATCTCAAAATATTTTTTAAAAAACAACAAAGTATAAGTGTTGTCCTTTTTACTCTCACAGATGGTGAAATAGGGCTAAAGGTTTATTTACCCTCACTGGTAAAGCTACTTACCCTCAAATTCAAACACAATGCTGAAACCATCAGTTAAATAAAACTAATCTAATAAAGAAGTAATAAAGTCTGGAGATCAAGGGCAAGTCCCAGATATCAGGTTCAGAGACAGAAATTTCCTTCTGCCCCAGTGAGGTGAGCAGTGGGAAGCATTCTGAGTAACTATCCTGAACTACAAAGCTCCCCCCTCCCCAGTCAAAGCACTGACTGCAACACTCCACCTCGGACTTTTTCTGGAATTACATATTTGGGCACTTAACAATATTTCCAGGTACAGATCTGCCATGTGGTGGCCACAGCATCCCTCCTGCCTGACATCACATCCAGCTGGCATCACAAGCTCAGTGTGTGACATCCCTGCTCCTTGGCTGCACTGACTTCCTCTGGGGGCAGCAATGACTATGTGTATCATTATTGGGGGTGCATAGCCCTGCGTTCAGCCTGGAGAGTCACTGCCCTCCTTGAGGGATTAGCAACAGCAACCAAGTCACCAGGCTAAGGCTGGACCCACAGGGCCTCTCTCCTGGAACTTAATATGGCCTCAGCGAATGTCCACTGTTTCTCCCTTTGGGGACACCAATCAGGCAGTCTGTAACTGCGGAGCGAGCCTTGTCTGACTGACCTATTTCTTCAGCCAATATTCAGATGGTTCTGTTTTTTAAAAAATATGTTGCAACTTAGATCAACACAAAAGTTGGGACAATCAAAGAGCCCCATTCAAGGAGAGAGGGAATCCCTCTTCATATTCTTAGGGACTCCAATTTGGAGACTGGAAAACTGACCCCAGGTGAATTAGTTCAGATATTCTATGTTTCTGCTTTCACTGGGTGAGCTCAGAGGTGAAGGTGATGAACTTGATTTTAAAGGTAAGTTAGGAAAGAGCAAAGATTTTAAAAATTCTAATATTTACACCTTTAATTTAAAAATATTTAAATATAGAGTTGAATATGTGTTCAGAATGTGCTCAGTAGAAGATTTACCAGTAAAATGGACTTCCACTTTTGTGCATGAACTTCCTTGTCAGGAAGAATGTTCTACCTGAACCTCCCAACAGGTAGAGACAAGTTATAGGAAGTGAGAATTTGTTAACTGGAGTATGAATTGAAAAATTTTTATATTTAATAAGTTTTACTTTCTCAACACAATGTCAACCTGTGAATTATCTCAGTGTGCCCCTTGGGAAACACTCTCCTGAAATTTGCTTCTATTTACTATCTATGTCTCCTGCTGCCACAAAGGGGAAAAATTTCATATTGAGTTAATGAAGCAAAATCTCAAACTAAAATATATCTTAATCTACCACAATTGTTTTCCAAGAACAAAAGACTCAACAACCAAATCAAAATTTTCATTCTTTGTCACAACTATAAGAGACCTTCAAAATATTTATAAACAGAAAACCAAGCACCAACCAAAGTAATGGTCAGGTAAAGAGTGGGATTAGTTTATATTCATGCAGGTCTCAGAAACCCATTTATAAAATGGTCTGTCCAAATATGCAGAAAATGTTTCTCTGAGTTCAAATGTTCTTTCTGATGAGCCTACCTAATTTCTCTACAAAGAGATCAGAAACTAAATATGTGAGTGGCACACACCAAACTGATAAAAACTGGAAAATCCATTAGCAATATTTTTTAGAAGCAAAACTAAATTGCTCAGTATTAAAACCAAGTGCTATAATTTTAAAATACATTTCATTTTCCCCAGTCTTACAATGCACATGAGTCAGCCCAGTCAGTTAATCCCTCTGACACAGGTATCAAGAAGGCTTATGCCACCCAATGTTTGGGGTCACAAGGTTAATGTGTCTGGTTTTGGTTATTTTGACTGTTGACATTAGCTTATGGCTATCAGGCAAAAATACAAACCTTTCTGCTGTAATCTTGGCATCTTTCAATTCTGTTAATCAACAGTTTCTTACATGATTCTTAAAAACAGCTTCAGAAAAGACCCCAGTAGAATCTGAGCACTCCCTTCCCTTTATCAAACAGAGCAAACTACTTAGCACCCCATGGTGCACTACAACTATGGTTTGAAAGGGTCTCCCAGGATCCTTGGGTTAAAGGCTTGGTGACCAGTCTGCCAATGGGAGGTAGAGCCTGGTGGCAGAAGGTTCCTTAAGGTGGTGGGGGCCTAGAGGAAGGAAGTTAGGTCATCAGAAGCGTGTCCTTTGGAGGATATTGGGATGCTGGCCACATCCTCTCTCTACTTCTTGGCTACCCTGAGATGAACAGGCCTCCTCCACCACATACTCCTGCCATGATCTACTGTGCTGCCACAGGTCCAAAGTAACAAGGTCAAGAAACCATGGACTGAAACCTCTGACACTGTAAGCCAAAATAAGCCTTTTATCTTTTTAAGTTTATTATTATTTCAGGTATTTTATCATAGCAACAGAAAGCTGACTTATACAACGAGGGACCATGAGATTTCAGAGCAAGTGAGAATAAGAAGGGACTCAGCATTTGGGAACTGTGCCATTACTGGCAAATTTAGACTGGTTCCCCATAAGGTAGGACAAGAAGATTCTTTCTTTTCCTGTTAACACTGTCATTTTTTATAAATGTGAAACCCTGGTCACGTTAGCACATTTTTCATGCAGCACTGCATACGCTAGTATTCTCTTCCTGAGTAGCTATGCAAAAAAACAAAAAAGCATTTTCTCAGAAATTTATTATCCAGGTGTGGTTTTGGTCACTGCTAGAGAGGGAAGGGTTGTAGGGAGGACAGAGATAAAACATCATCTGTGCCAAGCCACTGAGAAGCAATCAGGACCTGATGCACTTTGTTATTTGTTAACAAAAAACTAAATGGTTCTGAAAATCAATTGAGTTTTTATTAAAAGCACTGCTTCCATCCATGGATCTCCAGTTTGACCCACGTGGAATGCTGAATGTGCCAGTGAGTGGTTGGCTTTCCATTCATTGAGGACTTCTAAATCTTAAATACACTGCAGTGATTAAATGAAGGTCCTTTTCTGGTTTAAAAATTGCTTTAAAGCTAACATTGTACAAAAACGTTTTTTATCCAAACATCTGCAAGTCAAATTACATTGCATTCATGCTAGAGCCAAGCCAAGTGACAGAGACAGGAAATGTTTGATCTCAGTTTTCTTATTCAGGTCTCATCAATTTACTCTAATGAGTCTCCAACCAACACTCATAATCATCTCCTTTAAAAACTGCAATCATATTTAGACATGTTTTAGCTTTTGTAAACACTTGCTTCAAGCACAGAGGTGCATCTGACATTTTATGGTCAAAATATTCCTAAGGAACTGTCAGTAAACTGACTTTTTGGGGGGTGGGAAGAACTGAGCAATTTAAATATGCAGTTCAGGGTACTTGTTATTGACAGAAACCTTACAACCAATACTTTTGCAAAGTTGCCTTTTTCAATTTGAATAGCCAGCCTTGATTTATCTATTTATCTATTTATCTCATAACTCCCAATCTTCTACATCAAGCATATATAAAAAGTGCCTACCACAGTGCCTGGCAGCTCCTAATCATTAATAAATTGTTCTGGTTTAATGATCTTGCTGCAGTTTCAGAAAACCTACAAAATGACTTACTATAAATCATAGTGCATCTAGACATAATTTGTAAAGCATGTATATACTATGTGAATGCCTATGACCTAGGAATACTGTGGGCATCTTAGATGACTTCCCACAGAATCTTGAGATCCAAGAGAAATCTCTGAATTGGGTTACGCAGCAGGGAAATATTCACCTGGATCTCTTTATTCCATGGAGCATCATTGGGATATTCTGATGTGTATACTGCACAGACCAGTAATCAATTTCCACATCTTCAACTTCCTACAGCTGAGGCTTCCTGCCATTTATCCTTCCTACCACCCTTTGCCTTGATTCAAAAACCTCACTAGTAACAAACAAGAAGAGTAAAAAAAAATAGAAGTCCTCAAAGCCAAGTTTGATCAAGGTACCATAACCACCACCTTCATTTCATTGGGAGATGTATGACTATTTTTTTACAGGTAACATTTACAAAAGGTTATAATTAATTCACATAAGTTTTATCAAATTTTTACTAAAATAGTTTAAAGATAACCCAATCTGGAGGAAAAAATTGATACTGAAAAATTTATGGTCATAGGAAACTGAAAATAAATATATTTCCATTCATATTCACATCTTTCCAGGATATCATCATCAATAAGAGGTTTTTGAATGTAGCATAATATTTTATTATCCTATAGTGGAAAGAGTCAAATATAAGATAATAAAATACTATCCTATAGTTGAATTAAAATGGTGTTTCCAATCTTTAGAGAAGAACTTGCTCTTGTTATTTAAGAGTTATATTAGGAATCAACTCAACACAAACGTTCTGTGACACCCACTATAAGGAGTGATATAAGAGTAACACTTTAAGTCATCAACATTTGCAGTACACCAGAAACAACTCGACTTGCTAAAATTAAAATATAGTAACTTTAGAGTGGAGAAATCTGGAGGACACCATCTTAACCCACTGACCAAAGCCAGCAAACAAACAAGAGTCCACTGACATTCTGTGCCCTGATGTGCCAATACGGAGACGGGCACAACCTCATTTTAGTGATGCTCCTTTCAAAGATGCACGACCTGATACCCTAATGGTGAGGGTATTTCTGACGAATCCAAGTTGAGGGATATTCTACAAAATAACTCATCTTGACTCTTCAAATATCAGTCATGAAAGCAAAGAAAGGTGAGAAACTATTCTGGATTTCTCCAAAACAAGAGGTGATTCTGGACTTCAGGGGGGCGTGCTCTGCACTGGGAAGTGGTAAAATTTTAATATAAACTATAAAGGAGACAATAGTATTTTGTAAGTACTAAACTTCCTGGTTTTGACAGTTGTGCTATAATTGTGTTAAAAAATGTCATTGATCCTAGGAGATACACACTGAAGTATTTTAAGAGTGGACTTACTTCTCATCTCAAATGGTTCAGCAAAATAGATGGATAGATAGATAGATAAACAGACAGACAGAAATGAAGAAGCAAAACTGGAAAATTATTAATAAATCTGGGTAACAGCTACAACGTAGTTCTTTGTACTACTCTTGAAATTCTTCATGTGTTTGCCATTGTTTTTTTAAAAAAAGACAAGAGTCAAATGTGAAAGTTAGAAAAAAATATTTAAAAAGGGAATCTCACAAAACTAGAAGGGAGAACAGTAGAGTTATGCATCAAGGTGGAGGGAAGAGGGGAAGGAAAAAGGAGGAACTGGGGAATGAAATCAACCAAAGTTTGCCGCGTGCATGTATAACTATACCACAGTGAATTCCACTTTTATATGGAATTATAATGCACCAATTGAAAATTTAAAAAATAAATGGAAGGGAGACATTAAAGCAGAGGAAAGGAAATGGGGAGAAAGGAGGAAATGGAACTGTGGGGGATGAAACAAAGCAAATTATGTTGTGCACATATAAATATAACACAATTAACCCCATTATTATGCATAATTACAATGCACTAAAGACAACATAGTAAAATTTATAAGTCAAAAATTAAAATAAAAGTAATTAATATAAAGTAGAATCTTCATATCAAATTAAAATAAGGGAATGACTACGCAATTTCCAAAATCTTATCAGGTATTTCAGTCAGTATGCTGCAAAACACTGAAAATCACGGATTGTTTGTTTTCTTTTCTCTCTAGGATTCTTGTCAGTGATGCAGTTTCTATTCTCCCAAGCGTCTCCTATTGGGTGCATTTCCCAGCAACAAGGCTTGTATGCTTCAATTTCATCATCTCCTTTCTCACTTTGGCCTAACGAATTGACAGTCTGCCACCCTCTTAAGAAATAGTGAAGAAAGTGCCACTTTTCTGTTTGAAAATCTCAAATTGCTTTGCTTAGAGAAGCAATGAATTAATTAAGTTTGAAGATGAATGATCTGCAATTAATCTAGCTGCACTCACGTTGTCAGCATATAGAGAAAAAAACAAAGGCCTTCCAAGAGAAAACAAAATGTATCTGAAACTCCTCACTACTAATAAGTCACTTTTATTTATAGCCTATATCTGCTAGTTACTCTGCATTATATATTACATACAGTATGCACACACACACACACACACATATACCTAATTAAGTTTGGAGTATATGAATAAGTTACTCTGATTATACCTGGTAAAATACATAAAGTATAATATTGAAATTTCTCTTTAAAAAAAATAAAGTGAGTCTCAATGCATACTTCACATTTATATGAAGTCTCATTTATCCCCACTCCATTTTTTTTTTTTTTTGAGGAAGACAGCACATAATCTTATTTTAACAGATAAAAATACAAGGACATAATTGCCCACAGGCAGGAATCTGGTCACCTAAGAGTAAGAATTGGTGCACTCAGTTGCCTATCCCCAGTTTCATACTGGGTCACACTGGGTTTGGCTAGAATTTTTCCCTTTCCCCCATACAGTTGCACGTCTGAACATTATAATACTGCGTTCATAGTATTATACGTGTGGGTCTCCATTGCAGTAAACATGGAGGAGTGCATGTTTATGTTCATAAACATAACATAAATGAACATAACATAAATACATAAGTACACATATCATTTCATTGAAACTCAGGCAAGAACCAACACCAAGAAAAATATCTTCAGAAACCATTTATTTCTTTATGTCTTTAATCGATAAAAAGAGTCAGTGTAAACAAAAGAAAGTGAGTATTTGCAAAAACAAATCCTGCCTCCCTTCACTGAAATGATCTTTAAGCCAAAAGTTCAAATTTCAAAACACAGAAACAAAACATAGCTAGCGATCTTTGTAAACTCTAGAGTAAACATCAAAAGAAAATTGATGGTACACAGCCTGTCTACCATGCCCAGAGTTTCATAATTAGAAATCAAATTCTGGCTTCTTAATGTTCAAGAAAACTTATGGCATCTTTGCTTTAAAATAGCACAAAATGAAGAAGCACCTTGTTGCCACTGATCTCTCAGGGATCTTACTAAAAGCAAACTAGCTCCAACTGGAGGATCCTAGCTAATATTTCAAAGTGTTGCTATACCTAAAATCTCTACCGCTGAAGAATTAAGTGTTTCAAAGACAGTTCACCTCGTTTAGTAAGAGCCAGCCCTGGAGAATCTACAGGAAAAGTAAGTCCTTGGGTGCTGTTTGCAGAAGTTGAAAACCAAAAATTTCTAGTTTGACATGCGTCTCAAGTGCTGGAGAAACTCATGTTTGTGACAGACAGGACAGGTGTATGGGCCACGTTTTGCACTCACAGAGAAGTGGCTTGGTTCTGCTTCCACTGCTGTCCCTCAGGGGCTAGAGAAGAGGAAGCTGAAGATGAGAGGCTCCAAGGATGGAGCAAGGAGGCCCAGAGTTGAAACTAAAGCAGCACAACCTAAAAATTCTCAGGTCAGAAAAGCTAGAGACAGCTTCAGCAGGAGAAAGAGCAAAGAGAAGACCTGGTTATTGCCAGAGAGCCCTGAAAGGGAAGATGGCTGGCAGAAATGAAAGGGACGCAGAGGTTACCAGACCAACATGAGGGTTTGCATACCCCATGCTTACCTAGGGTTGGTCTTAGCCACATGATTCCATCCCACACATCCAAGTTGCACCCCTCCATGTTTACTGCAATGGAGACCCACACATGTGGTCACACGTGGTCAGGCCCAAACTGTATAAGAGGTCTGCAGGAGTAATCTGGGAACCAGACCACCAGCAGAGCATGACCACATCAAGAGGTTTCTGAAAATACAGGCCTATCTGGCCTTAACCAGTGAAATCTATTTTACAGATGTTTGACACCAAATATCAATGCTGAGTCACTAGGTTATATTGCTCAGCAAATATTTGCTTGTTTGTTTACATATTTATGCATTTATCTAGTGATAAAATTATTTTCATGTTAATATTTGAAGTTTTCCCATTCAGAAACATGGACTATTTTCCAGTTTATTCAAACTTTTTTTTTATGTCTCTCAGGAAAGAACTACAATGTTCTTCATAAGTTCTGTCCATATGTTGTTGAGTTTATTCTTAGGAAAACACACATACATCTATGTGTTCGTGGGTTTTTTAAAATGCTGGGTATTGAAGCTGGGGTGCTCTATCATAAGCTATATATCTAGCCCTTTCTATATTTTATTTTAGACAGTGTGTCTCTAAAGTGCAGAGGTTGGCCTCCTACCTCAGCCTCCAGAATTGCTGGGATTACATTTTAAAGTAATTATGACTAGTATCCCTTTCTCCCAATTGTTGTGATTTCTTGTATATTTATTCTGAGCTCCCTATAATTTTGACAGCAATATGTTATATTTGAGAAAAGAGATCCAAGAAAATTTCGAATAATGATTAAAATCTTAAGGGTTGCCAGGCATGGTAGCTCATACCTGTAATCCCAGCAACTCAAGAGGTTGAGTCAGGAGGATGGCAAGTTCAAGGTCAGCCTGATCAACATGATGAGACCCTGTCTCAAAATAAAAAATAAAATGTCTGGGGATGTAGCTCAGTGGCAGAGTGTCCCTGGGTACAATCCCCAGTATCAAAAAGTAAGGAAAGGAAAAATAAAGAAAGAAACACTTGGGGACAAATGGAAAGAGGAGAAACTAGAAGTTAATTGGAATTCATTTTCTTGAAAGAGAAAGAAATGAGTTTACAATGCAGTAAACCTCAATTAGCAACTACTTATTTACTCAGTCTGACACTGAATTTGGCCTTAGAGGGTTATGAAAGAATTCTGTAACCTCTGACTGTGGCCTGAGGGAGCTTACAGAATAGATAGGAGGTTGAAAGTCAATATATGAAAATCCGTTAGCATCTACAGACATAGTAAGTACTAAATTGTGCAACATGACTACACAAGCTAATATGTTAAAGAAAAAGTGTCAAGAGAGCCAAAGTGGTGGGATAATATCCCATCACAATATACAAGCATATATATCATTGGAACAGTGGTCAGTGGACATAAAAGAAGTCAGTATAATCACAGAGATGATTTAATATGAAACCAGAATAACATCTTTATGTTGAGCCACAGTCTCCATTAAGCTCTAACGTGTCACTCCTCAATGAAAACCATCAGCAAATACTCTTTACTGAAAAGTCTTGGGAGGAGAGAGAAAACAACATATCTATTAAATAGCTTCTCAAAGTTTAAACAACCTGTTTGTTTCTAAGACCCCGGAAAAACCAAAAAGTGTGGGCTGCCTTCTTCCTTGAGGATTCATTTATTTAATTGTTCATGACACCAATCTCTTTTATTTGGTTAAGAATTTATTGCAGTTTCATCTTTTCTAAGAAATGGAAATTTCAATTGTTGAGTAAACAACTTGAAAAGCTATCTATTTCCACTGACACTTATGAAGCACTCTTGCTCCCTGCACTGAATTTCTATTCTGAACACGTCACCAGATCTGAACTGTCTTGATTATAATCCTTGCAAGTACAGAAGGAAAGACCATTTAAAGCAGTCCTCCTCATGTCCTAGCCACATGGAGCTGTATACTACAGTTTTTTTCTACTTTGATCTGAAAAGGAACAACAGGAAATGGGAGTCGAAGGGAATGAATCCTTGTTGAGCATCTGCTATCTGCCTAATGCTCTGTTCAACACTCTCCAGGGTCTTCCGCACAATGACCCTCTGAGGTAGGTCTATTACCCTTATTTCACAACTGGGAAACTGAGACTTGGACTTTATATAGTATAGCAAAATTGAGATGTAGACATAGGCTAGAGAATATACCAAACCCCAGCTCCCAGCGGGAATTTTTTTCTCTCTCTCACTCTCTCTCTCTCTTTTTTTTTTTCTTTTTTGTACCAGGGATTGAACCCAGGTTCAGTGCTTAACCACTGAGCCATGTCCTCAGCCCCTTTTATATTTTATCTAAAGACAGGTTCTCAAAGAGTTGCTTAGGGCCTTGCTAAGTTGCTGAGGCTGGCTTTGAACTTGCAATCCTCCTGCCTCCGTCTCCCAAGCCACTGGGATTATAGGTATACGCCACCACACCCAGGTAGCTGTGTGATCTTGAGTGAGTTATTTAATCATCTTGAGACTCAGTTTCCTCCTTGATAAAATGAGGGAGGATCTTTGAGGGTCGCTCAGAGGATTATGCGTATGAAGAGTTTTGCTCAGTGCATGGCATATCACAGCATTCACTAGACAGCAGCCATCGTTAGTGGGACCTGCGTGGTTCTTCTGTCTCCCTCCACCTCACCCTGGATTATCCCCTGCCTTCTCTGCCCTGCTCTGTGACCTGGACTTCCTTCTGAAGATGCATTTCCAGAGCTCCCTCACAGGAAGACCTCTGCTTAGAGAAGGCCAAGGGGAGATGCTGATAAGAAGGAAGAGATCTGAAGCCAGGACAGAGTAAGGGATCTCATCCCCACTCCCACCTTCCTCTGAGAACATTCCTCATGTTCTCTGAGGAATACTGCTCCTCCAGGACACCAGCTGACAGGAGATCTCACTTCTATAGCTCCTCTTCTCACTGGTTTCCTGTACTACAAATCCCTCCTCTTGCACCTCCAGGACTAAGGATGGTAAAAATTTCACATTGGAGTAAGTCTCTGGGTGCCCAGTGTCCCTTGGTGATGGCTTTAGCCCCCATGTCTGCAAGCAGCCCTTTTATCAAAATCTCTTGAACCATCTGATTTGGAGTCCATTTCTTGTGTAACTCTGACTGATATCCAAACTCAAAAATCCTAAACTGGCACATGAGGGACCCAGCAACCCTGATTCTTGGCCAATGCTTTACAAAGCATTCACTTGCCAATGATAATCTCATGCATCAGTAGTTTATGACCAAGGATTATTGAACAACCACAGGAGCATCATGAAAGTACAGCTGGCAAATACTGAGAAATGCATTTGGTGACTTGATATGTAAAATATGTCGTAGCTAATTCTGAAGTCCCACCTCCAATGACACAGATTGGTCCAAACCCAATCCTATAAGTAGCATGACTATAATCCAACTTTCTGAGAAATATCAATCTGACTTTGTTCTGAGAAAAAAAGGACACCCAAGACTTTTCATAGAACTCTCGGAGAACTCTCATAGATCTAAAGTGTAGCCTACACAGCTTTTCTCAATCCTTCTGAAACTGTTCATCCCAAACTTCCAAGCTCTGGAAACAGCCATTATTACCAAAACACCACCATTTTGCAAAACACCATTTTCAACCACGTTCAGTTAGGACTTGACAGAAGCCACTTTAGCAGGTCTCATTTTTCCCCCTAGCAATTCCAGCTATAATTGCTAATCAATCCACAGGGCATGAATCAGCATGTAATTACTCAGTTAAAGAGTAATTATATGGGAATTTGTTTGTACCCTTTCAGCTCAAGGGGTGTTGGATGCATTCTCCAAAAGGGGCATACTATATATTTTGAAAAACTCCAATTTTTGTTTGCTTCCCTGTTTCCCTTTTGCTATTTCTGTGGATTTTTTTTTTTTTTTTTTTTTGGTAGCTTTTGTTTGGGTGCATGGTTTTGCTGTGTGAAGATTAGGCACAGTTGGATGAAATGTTCAGAGTAACTCATCACAGTGCTTCCACATGACTGTGTAATCAATTTTGAGGATTTGAAGCAATTCTATAAGTCACCCCACATTACTAGTGAATCATTACAAATTCTTCATTTTGGAATGAAGCAATCAAACAGCACTCTTGGTAACTGCTGGTCATCAAGAAACCTCAAGGTGGCAAGGCAGGCACAGAGCATGAGCTCTCAGAACCTGGCAGCTTGACATTTTCAATAATTATACTCTGCCAATCTTAATTCCCAGCTGCAGTGTCAGCTGGACACACAACTTTTACCTACTTCCTGCTCTGAACCCTTCACCATCCACCCAGGCAGCTACAGAGCTCTGCCCCAGATGCCAGGGCATTCCACCGTGGAGTAAGTGATGGCTTACCAAAGTTTTTCCCATTAGAGAAAATGTGCCATAAGCACTTGCTGGAATCGCGTGGGCACACGAAGAAAGGCAATCTCAGCCAGATTTCACTGTCATCCAGCCCCCGCCCCCACAGCTGCACATTCCGGTCATCCAGACCTGCACAGTTTTTAAGTTAGGACATCACCGTGTTTACCTTCCTCTTCCAGCTACCAACCCCTACTTGGTGCTCTGACTCTTCCAGGCACAAAATCAACATTTGGTAAATGAGGAAGGAAGTGAATGACTAAATGAATGATGAGTGAATGAAAAAGGCCCCCTGGATGTTCCAAAACACAGTTCATCTTCCCACCTAGTGAATAGCCCTCCCTCATTGCTCCACACCAAATGTTACAGGCATCCTGAGCCCATCAGACCCTGCCTGGTTTACTCATAACCTGAGAACCTAGTCTGTGGACCCACTTGCCACGCCCCCACACTGCCTCAACCAGTGCCACAAACTCCGCTCCTGTCTTGCTCCAGCCCAGCCGCTATATCGGTTTCATGTTGTTTCGTTTAAAAAGAGCTCACAGAGCTACCTTTCATTCCCCACGCCAGACTTATCACAATCAGCTGCCACCGAAGGTTATATCACTAGCATAGAGTAATTGCTCAATAAATGTTCACTAGCATCAATATTTGTCCCCTGATCTGAGTGCTATATTAGAGACTTAAGATGCACCTGTCAGTAAGCTTTTACCCATATCCCTTTCATAGAAGTCATTTGAATTTGCAAATAGTAGAAAAGTGAGATAATGGAAATGAGCCAAAACACAAGGAGAAAGACAGCAAATTTGGCATGGAGATGTCAATGAAATCATGCAACTGTTTGTTTAGAAGGCAAATGTAAGACCTGGAGTTCATCCCCCTCCTTCTCTAAATCTGAAGAAACTCGGGACCACAGAGAGGCAGCTCCTAAGCAAAAGTCAGAGAACTAATAAGCAACAGAGTCCAGACCAGCATCTGCCTTCAACTCCCTAGGCTGGGAGAGGGAGAAGGAAGAACAGATGAGGAGCAGGACCAAAGGCAAGTCAGATCACTTCACAGCAAGAAGAGAACTGAGAAAGTAACAAAACTCTCAGAACTGATGCTCCCCTCCCATTGGGTCTTCCTGCAGAGGATTCCCTTCACTGATGACTGACTGGGTGGTGTCCAGGAGGTCAGGGCTGGTCAGATGGCACATGATTCTATTGTGAGCTGAACTGTGTCCTCCACAAAATTCACAGGTTAAAGTCCCAACCCTCTGTACCTCAGAATGTGACTGTATTCTGAGGAGGGGTCTTTGAAGAGATAACAAAGATAAAATGAAGCTATTAAAATGGGGCCTGAACCCAATACAACTGGTTTCCTTTCAGACACTTAGGATGTATGTTCACAGAGGGACGACTGGGTGGGGAGGCAGCAAGAGGGCAGCCATCTGCAAGCCAAGGAGACAGACCTCCAGCCGGCCTAGCGGGCACCTTGATCATGGACTTACAGCCTCCAGAACTATGGGAAAACAAGTATTTATTGTATGCCTCTAGACTGTGGCATTTTGTTCATGGTAGCCCAGGCTGACCAATGAGCCCTTTGATCCTTCATTTCAAAAGGCTCCAATACTGCAGAGGTCTGGAGGTGAAGAGGATGAAACTAAGTGAGACCACCAGGCTGTAGCCAGATTAGAACCAAAATCCTACCTCCCAGCCCAACACTGCTGCCCACTCCTGGCATCTCCCTGGGTCCTGGTGTCCTCCTCTGTGATATGTGAATACACTGTAGTTAATCTATTTTGAAGAACAGATGAAATAATAATGTCAAGAAAGTTCTCAAAAAAAAAAACAGAAAAGGTTTTGGAGTAATTTTTAGTGTTATTCTCATATGCAGGACTGAGGGAAAAACAAGCAAATTTGAAGACAGAACAATACAAAGAGACACTTGTGGGGCACAAGATTTAGTTGTCATATAATTAGAGTCACAGAAGAAAAAGAGAAAGAGGGTAAGGCTGAAAGCATATTTATGAAAATAGTAACTAAAAACTTCCCACATTTGGTGAAAGATAAATCTACAGAAGCTAAGAGAACCTCCATGGGTAAATGCAAGTAAATCCACAATAAAAAACATAATTAATGTCTGAACACTAAAGACAAAAATAATAAATAAATAATGTGGCAAAAAGTCAGTGTGATGATATTCTGTATTGGGAAGTCTTTGCATACCTAAAATGCTTTACCAAATAGATGTATAGATAGACATCAATAGACTATAATGTTTTTAATGTGTCAGATATTTGTAAGTGCTCTGATAAATGTCTCATTAAATTCTCAATCTTATGAGGTAGATAGTATCATTCTTAGTTTCCACATAGGAAAACTGAAACCCAAAGAGGCTAACCAATTTTCTCAAGGTCTCATGGCTAGTGAGTCACACAGCACAGGATTCAAAATCAGACAGTCTGGCTCCAGAGACTTCTCTCCATTGCTCTTTCTGGAGGGAGAACAGAATCAGCCTTGAATCATTTCATGCATAGAATCAACAGCAAAGTGGACAAGGGCTTTATCAATTAAATAATGACACAATAACCCATGGGTTGGTACAAGGAGAGGATTTTTTGTTGTTTTTGTTTTATTAAAATTTTAAAACGTGTTAGGGCTGGATATTTTGGCTTCTGTAGACCCAGATGTTAGCAACTTTCATGCTTAGAATTGAGTTTATATCAAATCTGTATTTGGTGAGAACAATGTTCATTTCTGGCAGAATCAGATAGTAAAAGACTTTCTGTGAGTAGTTTTCCAAGTTGCAATGAAGCAGTCGGTTCCTTTGGCTTAGCATTTTTATTAAGCATCAATTCCAAAGTCTTTTTTTTCCCATGGACCAATGTCCTAAGTAATTTTTATCAAAACAGATAAATTTTCAAATATGGAAAGCAGTTATATTCATTATTCTATTAATTCAAAGTTGGAGAGAAAGAAAGGGGGTAGGGAGGAAGGGCTAGTAAGGAAGGAACAAACCAGATAACTGAACAATACAGGCACACTTAACAATGAACATCTTTTGTCAAATTTGAAAATGGCACAGGTCTCAAATAAAAATTATTCCTTTTTGAATTTCTAGAATCTTCTTTGTTGTAATATAAAACCATTTCAGAAATGTAGTATCCTGTAGACTGAAATAAAACTGAGGTGTTTTGACATACTATACTACACTAAATACTACAGATGACAGCCCTTTTGATGAATGACATTGAACTGAGAGAGGACCATTGGACATACTGGTATATACTAAGTGTTAAACAAATGTAACATGGGGAAAAAAAAGTAGGGAGGAAAGGAAAGAAAGAGATTCTAGCCTCTAGACTTAGGTCCCTTAAACCTCTTCCCCATCTCAAGTCTAGCATTCTTAAATGAAATGCACACTCTAATACCTTACAAAATCTGCAGTGTGAGAACTAAGAGAAAATGACTTAGGAAATCTTTGGGAAATGGTGAAAATTTTCTAAAACTACTGTGGCCGTGGTTGCACAGTGAAATTTACTGAAAACTACTGAATTGTATACTTAAACGCCAGGTAAATTTTGTGCCAGGTATATTATACCCCAATAAAGCTACTTAAAAAAAAAGAAAAAACTATAGGGTCTTCCTATTGTCTATAGGATAAAACTCAATATCATGAAAGATCCTTCAGGATAAGGCTCCTGCTTATCTCACACTTTTTAATTTTTTTACCACCTGTGTTCCCCCAACCCCTTGACTGAGACTTAAACATTCTATGTACTCAACAACTTGCAGTTTCCAGAAAACCCAAGGTGTTTTATGCTGCACCTCTGTGCATCTACTCACCCTGCTGCCTTTGCCCTCAGCCTTGGAGTGCCACAGGTGCCTGATAAAACCAAATGCGAGGTCCAAGACACAGCCCAACCTGACCTCTCCATTCCAGGAAGCTTTTCTGGCTGTTTCTTCTCCTATATTCCCAAGCACACAGTCATTCAATGGCCATAAACACTTGTTCCTCAAAGATAACAAGGCATCAGAAATTCTATCAAAATATCTACTGTTAATTAAATAAATTAATGAATAAGCCCAGTATAAACCCATTTAACATAAAATTAGAATGCCAAAGTTAGAATGGTAATAAATACCCAACACTGATGAATAATAACAAGCATCCAAATTGCAGGCTTGCTATGGGCCAGCCCTTGGGTTAATACTTTTCTCCTGGTTTCTCCTTGAATTCTTCCTTAGAGCCCAAAGACATACAAGAGTCATCACCCTCACTTTAGAGATGCAGATAGTGAGATGGGAAGAAATTAAATAAACTGCCTGAGACTACAGAGTTGGTTATTTGCAGGGCCAGGGTTCAAACCGAGACTGTTCAACCTCACCATCCGCTCCTCGTCACCTTTATACTGCCTCTGCTTCAGAAAAGCATCTGCCAGGTATCGTGAGCACAGATGTGAGCCGACTGCAGGGCTGCCCCGTGAGAAGGCAGTCCCCCAGAGTCAGACCTCCCACAGACAGCTGGGCAGAGGGAAGCCAAGTCTGTCATCCCAGTCCTACAAAATTATCGTGTTAGCTGATGGATATTTAGAGAATGTACATTTCAGAAGCCTCTTAAATTGAGTGCAGATGTTTAGAAGATTAGTGTCAAATTAGGAAGCATTAAACAGACATTAAGGCAAACCAAATTGGTCTTTTCAGGAAGCTGGGTCAGGATGGAACAAATGTGTGCTTGCTAAGTAGGCCAGGTTACTCCGAGGTGGGTCCTCTAGCTGGTGGTCGGGGGAGCCCCACTTTGCCAAAGGATGAGACGGAGTAAGAGGCCTGAATCCTTTTAGCATTCACTGAAACCCTGAATAGGAGGAAGTGGATACTGCTGCAAGACCTTACAGTAGTCTGTAGGTATACCACTGGATCCCAGGAATCCGGATATTTCCTTAACTACTAACCTGATGCCAGAGATGTTAAGGATGTCTTAGAACTCCACTTTCAACAGAAATCAATAGAAGAAATGAATGAGATCCTACCCCTTAAAGGGCATGCCCACATCATCCACCTATAGATTTCCAGGGTACCCAATGGTTTCTGATGCTTTTTAAACCAAACTGTGCCTTTATTTTCATTAGGGATTCATAGCCTAGTAATTATTTTTTAGAAATCCTATAGTTGCCATAGTTTCATCATAGACAGACTGGGGCCACTTCCTCATCATGAAATCTCATTCTCAAAATCCCTCTCAAAACATAGGTGTTGGTCTCCAAATGATGCCGCATAACCAGACATGCCTCCTTATAGGACTAGATGAACCCCCAGTAAAGGCATTTTATCTCATGCAATAGAATATGCTGAGCATTCACCTTCCCATCTCTAGTGCAGAAGTCATTAATGAACGACAGCCTTAGAGTCCTCCTTAATCCATCAACCTGAATTAGCAGGCAAACACTGTGTGCCTCTCTTATCATGAGCAATTATATGGAAATAAAGAAGTGTATGAGGCAGTATGGGTTGGCAGTTAAGAACTCCACTCTGGAGTTAGACCTACACATTCACATCTTGGCTTTGTTACTCTCTGAGTCAGTTTTGTTATACCAGAATGCCAGAGACTGGCTATTATATTTCTGGAGACCAGGAAGTCCAAGGTCATGGAACCCACATCTGTCAAGAGCCTTCTTGCTGCTTCATTCCATGATGGAAGGCAGAAGAGAGAGCGAGAGGGAGAAGGACAGAAACAGAGAGAGAGGGAGCACATGCCAGAGAAACTGAACTCACAGCCTCAAGTTCTTTTAATAATCAGAATTAATAGTATTCATGAGGGTGAAGCCCTGATGACCTAAATACCTTTCATTAGGCCCTGCTTCCCAGCATGGTTGTATTGGGATTAAGTTTCCAACATGTTTTTGTAGGGCACAATCACACCATGACAGCTTCTTACAAACCATGTGACATTGAACTAGTTACTCCTTCCATAGTTTGCATCTCTGAAATACAAACTCAACTCGGTGCTCCTTACATATTAACTCATCTCATCCTTAATCTTATGAAGTAGAAAGTGCCATTAGGGCCCCTCTTGAGACAAAAGACATAGAGAGCTGAAGTAACTTGCCCAAGGTCACACAGCCATTAAGCTGGAATTGTGGCTCAGTGGTATTGTGTTTGCCCAGCATGCATGAGGCACTGGGTTAATTCTCAGCACCACATACAAATAAATAAAATAAATATCCATCAACAACTAATTTAAAAAAAAAAAGTAAGACCTCAAAATAGTCATCCTGACAGTGGGGGAGGAGTGTACATCACCATGAGCAGATGGAAGCCTAAGCAAGTGTTTGAGGAACTAGCTCCATTAGTAAAACGTAGCCTCTTTGCCCTGGCTGCAACGACAGCAAAGAGCCCTGTGCCTGCCTGTTCTTTTCTGCTCTGCACAGGATGGGCCTTCCAGCCAGCTACAATTCAATCTAGCAGTCTGCTAGCAGCCCACAGTTGGGCAGGCCCACTTCACTGCGAGGTTTCAGATGAGTCACAGATGAAAAGCGAGTCTTTAGGTATCAGGGATTCATAGCCTAGTAATTAGTTTTTAGAAATCCTATTTAATTTGAGGAAACATGGACCTTCAAACTTCTTCCTGTATAGATGATTTACATTCTGGTTTTATATCCACCTACTCAAATTATTATGACTCATCTGGATATGGAAATTTAAGTTTGCCTAACAGCCCCTGCGTGGTACATTTCCAATGGCTTCAGTAACTCCTGGGTAGTAAAATCACTCTTTGTCTTCTACATTTCAGAAATGAGACTTTTGGGTTAGCACTCTAGGAAACGAACAGTGAGCAGGTTTTCACTCTCCTGATCAGAAATATTCTTCTACCTATGACCTGCTTGCTTCCTGACTATTTCAGTTTCCTGTTGTTGCTATAACAAACTATCACAGATTTAGTGGCTTACAACAACACAGAATCCTTACAGTTCTACAGATCTGAAGTCTATAATGGGTCTCAATGGGCTAAAATCAAGGTGTCAGGGTGGGGCAGTGTCCCTTCCATGGCACAATAAGAGGAGGAAAAATTTATTTGCGGGCTCACAGTTTCAGAGGTCTCAGTCCATAGGGAGCTGGCTCCATTCCTCAGGGCTCAAGATGAGGCTGAACATCATGGTGGAAGAGTGTGGACGAGTGTGGCAGAGGGAAGCCACTCACAAAATGATCAGAAAGCAGAGAGAGACTCCACTCACCAGATATAAAATCTACACCCCAAAGGCATGCCCCCAATGACCTCCTCCTCCAGCCACACCCTATCTGTCTTCAGTTACCTCTCACTTAATCCCTGTCAGGTGATTAACTCACCAATTGGGTTAAGCCTGTCATGACCCAAACATTTCTCCTCTAACTTTCTTGCATTGTCTCACACATCTTAAGGGACACCTCACATCCAAACCATAACAGTAAATAAGGCTATGAATAAATTTTGACAACATATATCACTTACCTAATTTAATTGGTTCACTTCATATATTTTAATTATAAAAATGTATGCTGGGGCTGAGGATGTGGCTCAAGCGGTAGCGCACTCGCCTGGCATGCGTGCGGCCCTGGTTAGATCCTCAGCACCACATACAAACAAAGATGTTGTGTCTGCCAAAAAATAAAAAATAAATATTAAAAATCTCTCTCTCTCTCTCTCTCTCTCTCTCCTCTCTCTTTAAAAAAAAATGTATGCTAACAAAATTCTAGTCCAATTAATCTACTTTCTTCAGAAATGTTTCAATCTACCCACAAGTATGAAGCAAATCTCCCTGGATTTTGATCATGATATTTTTACCCTTTAAGAATAAAGATGTCTATAGAAATTTGTCAATGTTTTCTATACTATGGAACCAACCTAGGTGTCCCTCAATAGATGAATGGATAAAGAAAATGTGGTATATATACTTAATGGAATATCACTCAGCTTTAAAGAAGAGTAAAATTATAGCATTTGCCAGTAAATGGTTGGAGTTGGAGAATATCATGCTAAGTGAAATAAGCCAATCCCACAAAACCAAACACCAAATGTTTTTGCTAATATGCCCTAACCTTTAGATTAGATAGAGGGAAGTGATGGGAGGGGAGAGGAGGGGATGTGGGGATAGCAAAGATAGTAGAATGAAACAGACATTATTACTGTATGTATATATGTGACTCCATGACCAATATGATTCTGTAACATATACACTCAGAAAAATGAGAAATTATATCCCATCAATGTATGATATATCAAAGTGCATAAATGCATTCTACTGTCATGTATAACTAATTAAAACAAGTTTAAAAATTATTTTAAAAAAGAAGAAGAAAGAGGTCATGATAGTTATGGGGCTGCATACCTATAATCCCAGCTGCTTGGGAGGTTGAGGAAGGAGGAATTCCAAGTTCAAGACCAGCCTGAGCAACTTAGCAAGACTCTTTCAAAATAAAATCTTAAAAAAGGACTGAGGTATAGCTCAATGGTAGAATGCTTGCCTAGCATGCCAGTAAGCCCTGGGTTCAAGTTCCAGCACTACAACAATAAAAAAGAATTTATAAACTATAATCCACAGTTTAAGCCACTACAAAGTTTTATTACTGCTTTAGCTTTAAATGTGTCTTCTTAGGCACTTTTTCTAGACAGCCCTGCCTACTTCCTTAGCTTAAGTGGATGACACTTTTCTGCCACTATATATAGCTGTATGTGTCAACACGCATAAAAGCAAAGGGGAGATAACAGAGAAAGTGTTACCCTGCTTATATTATATCTTTTGATAATATCAAAGCAATTTCTGAAAGTTAAATATGCAATAGAAAAAAGAAAGTTTCATACCTGATGACATTGAATAGAAAATTTTCCAATGACACTTTGTTCTAGGTGCTTTCCTCAAACAACCATTCTCAAATGTATCAGATTGTTGTCAAGGCTTTAAAAATAGCCCATTGTGTTCCCTTAGCTGCCCCCCTTCCATGCTGCACAATGCAGTTCATTCTCTGCCTGGCCTGAATGCAGACTACGGCACTGTGCTTTCCCCTGGCAAACAGCCACGTGGTAATATGGAGGCTGACTATCTCCTCCAAGGAACCAAAGGCCCTGGGTAATGAGTTTCAACAAGATCCCCCATGTATGTGGCAGCATGCAGTAACGGTGGTCTGGACAGGTGGCACTGTCACAGGGGCCACACCAAGGGCTTTGCTATCAGATGTCTCTTTATCTCAATGAGCACATCAGTAAGAGTTAAAAAGAACGAAAAACTGTGCCATTTGATAGTCATCTGAATGTTTTGTTCTGGATGTGGCTACAGTAAGTTACAAACAAGGGATTTCAGGTCAAACCCCTGTGCTCAGCTAGGCCTAACAGTCAACTCTTGATAGCCCGTTTGTAAAAAGATGAAAGGATGCAGACAAATACCATTCACAGAAAACAAGCATACTTCACTGCAACCAGCAGGGTAGCAACTGTCAGTGATATTGTTCTTTCCTCCTTTGCTTTTTCTTTCATTCCTTTTTAGTTTTTCTTTTCTTTTCGTTTTGTTTGTTTGTTTGTTTTGCACATAGGTAGAATTGGTCTCTATCTTTGAAAAATTCTGATGAGCTAAAACCAGCAGACTTAGAAAAGACCCTGTAAATAACACATAAAAAAATTGCCTAATTGGAGCCAAGAACCAACACACTATATCACTATAACAATTGTAAAATCTAGGTGGTGAGTTAAAGGATGTTCATTATTCTAATTTTTAGTCTGCCTGTGTGTTGGAAAAAAAATTCAAATTCCAAAGTTAAAAATCAAGTAATCAAATAGAAAGAGAAATAATTCATAAGATACTTTTGAAAAATCTGGACTCTGAGAAATTGGCATACATACAAGGTGCCAAGTTAGTTCACTTCTCCATGGTCAGACCTCCCACCCCAGAACTTTATATAAAGTTATATAAAATAAAGTTTATATAAAATAAAATAAAAACTCTTGAGAAAATGGAAACTCGCGTTGCTTCCTATCTCTTCTGAATGAACAAAATGTGACTGGTGTAGAGTGAAATCCTTTAGAGAAATTTTCTTTTGTAGATCATGTCATCGTGACATGCACTAGAATAGCAATTAAAATATTCTAAACCCATCCCCCCTCCGTGTAACTATCCTTGTCACACTGTCGTTAAGTCAAAGTACAAACTGCTCTAGGCCTAAGCTATGACAGAAACAGCTCCCAATCTCTCCTAGTTACACAGACTCAAAGACAGGTACAATGAATGCTCAAATGCCTACACACTTTTAGTGAATTCAAACTTCCTGAGACAATGAATGATCAGAGAGACTTACAAGAGCTTCTAAGCAAGACAGGAAATGAGAGCCAAGACAAAAGAGGGTGGGGGAGTCAAGGAGGGAGATATAAACACAGCTCTTACTTTAAGATCCATTTATGGATGACTCTCTAACACACTGAAGAAAATCTAGCACAAAAGCAAATGCATTGAACTAGGTAAGCCATCACCTATTGCAGCTGTAACCCAAAGCCTTTTGTTGTTTTCAGAAAGCAAAACGAGTGCCCCCCAAAAAGTGAAATGAGAATCAAAAAGCATCATGGAATATGGGAAAGACACTGCCACCGCCTCACAGACCTTTGGTGTCCCAAAGTATTGTGCAAATACCTCTGCAGTCTGTGCACTAAACCTGAAAGCTAACTTGGAAGTCAGATAACCCTGCAACTTCCCATTCCAACACTTACTTTGCTCATTGAATTAACTCAACAGAAAATGAGCAACTCTCAGCAGAGGGCCAAGAACATCTCTGAGTTAATAACATGGGTGGCAAACTTCTCCCTCCACACTTCATGCCTGCTCCCTTCTCTCCCACCCTGTCCCTCAGAGGTAACCCCTTCCTTCTGACTGCTTCAACTACCCGCCATTCTGGCACTTCTTTCCCATTTTTGTCTTTTCCTTGTTCCTTCAAGGCAAACTTCAGTGTCCAGCCCCTTCAAGTGGGCTATAGTCAGTTCTTAAGAAAGAACAATGGCAGGAATGAGTGACCCAACCATACAGAAAGTCATTTTAGGAATTAGTGACCAAACTGTACAGAATTAGAGAGCAAACCATACAGAAAGTGGTAAAGAAAGAAAGAAGGGGTCTTTGTAAGTTTTTTTGTTTTGTTGTTGTTGTTGTTAGGGATTGAACCCAGGGGTGCTTAACCTCTGAACCACTTCCCCAGCCCTTTTTTTAACATTGTCTTTGGAGACAGAGTCTCACTGAGTTGCACTAGGACCTCGCTAAATTGCTGAGGCTGGCTTTAAACTCAGGTTCTTCCTGCCTCATCTTTCCAAGATGCAGGGATTACAGGAGTGCACCCAGCTCCTTTGTAAGTCTTCAACAAGCAAAGGACTCTCCAGTGAGTGACTAATCCAGCCAAGTTCAGTTGAAGAAGTTACTCCATGCAGACAAAACGCTTTTAAAACTTAGTTCCCCAAAACCCTCTGTAAAAGGGCTAATTGACTAATTGAGAATTATCAACTTTTGAATGGTAGCAACTGTCGTAGAAAGATGAGTGAATTCAAAATAGGCAAATCTGAGCCATCACTTAGCCCGGAGTCTTTGAACGGATTATGAAATCTTTTGAGCACTGTGGTTTTATCTGTAGCAAGGATATGATAACTTTTATCCAACCGGGAAGAAAGAAATATGAGTGTGTGTAAAAGAACAAGACTCGGAGGGCATACTCAGGAAAAAATAATATGAGGGTGAGTTACTCAATCCCAGGCTATGTGGAAAGTGGTCACATGTGATGTCTCACACAACCAGGTGAAGTTTTACTGCCTCCCTCCCCGGAGAGATCAGAGGCACATCAACACCACTGGTTCCCAAATTTGGCTTCATGTTTCAATCACCTGGGGAGAGTTAATAAAGGCTGATGCCTGAGTCCCACACTCTTAGAGATTCTTATTTAAGAATTATGGGGCACAGTCTAGACATTGGGATTCTTAAAAACTCCCTGAGTGACCTTTGTCAAAAGCCCAGGTCAAGAATCACTGTTCTAGAAGCATCCTTCCCCTTGAAATTTGGAGAAAAATAAAATATAACCTCTGCAGCAGGAAATGAAATCAAAGTCCTGAGTGTGAATGAGTAAGGGTCATCAATAATAATTCAGAGTGGCCCAATCATGCAATAAGCAGATATTTAATTAAAAGCCTGCTTCGTACCCAGCACAATATTAAGCACTGGAGACTGAGCAGGGGACAAACACGGACATGTAGCCTGACTTGATGGAGTTTCCAGTCAACTGATAAGAACCAAAATAGAGGTAAGTTCCAGGTTCTAAAGAAGAAAAGGATAGCCTCCCTCAGCAGTCTGTTTTCCAGAATCATCCTTCCAGGCTGGAGAACAAGTAGGGTATCGCTTATCTAAAAATCCCTGGAATCAGAAGTATTTCAGATTTCAGATTTTTTTGTTTAATTTTAGAATATCTGCATATACATAATGAGATGTCTTTGGGATGGGATCCAAGTGTAAACCCAAAATTCATTTATGTCGTCTAAATACCTTACACCCAGAGCCTGAAGGTGATTTTATGCTGTATTTTTAGTGTGCTTGTACTTTGTCTGTGACAAGCTGCATGAAGTCAGGTGTGGGATTTTCCAACTGTAGCATCAGTTCAGCACTCAAAAAGTTTCGGATTTTGGCACATGTCAGATAGGAGATTGGTCAGATTGAGGATGCTTGTCTTGTAGCAGACCTTCCAGGAGACAGAGCAAAACAGGGTGAGGGTAGAAGAATAGAGTAGAGATCTGGCTAAGTACAGGTACAAATGAAGGAGCAAAAATGCAACTAGGGAACTATCTGCAAAGTGTCCCACACTCTGCCTGAGAATTTGGGTGTCTCCGTGAGGAGGGGACTGCCACACTGACTCTTGAAATCAGAGGCTTGGCATGTGGTGAGAGGATCCTAGGGAAAGAAGACACCCCACAGGCAGCAACTTGGAGCCATGGGGTGGGCTCCATGCAGATGATCTAGTACATTTTCTTTCCCAGTCTCCCAGTCCTTCTTTAGGGTATTCTTCCTCCTTTTTCCCTGGAGATGTCTCCTCCCACCCCTTTATGTTTGGGCCTTTTTTCTCCCCTCCCCCCATTATTCCTTCCTTTCAGGCAGCTTTCAGCATCTTTAACTCCCCTACCCTCACCTCTGCCCTACACCTCTTCCATTTCTTCTTAGGTCACCATCCTGGAATCAGGGCCAGAGTCAACAGTCTGAATCCAATGGCCTGTGCTCACAAGAGCCTCCACACTCAATTTTATACTCTGATGTGGCCATTTTTAAATCCTTCATGATTTTGAACAAGGGGCCCCAAATTTTCAACTGTGCACTAGAAGTTGAAAATTACATAGGTGGTCCTGCCCACAAGGTTTAGCGATTCACCAGTCTAGAAAGAGAATTCTGGAAAACAAATCCCGAGGAAGGTCACCTTTGGGGCAGTATTTTTATAAAAATTGTTTGTGTGCAGATTCTTTGTTACCTCAGTTTATCAAAACATGGAGTGCTAAATTAAATGTTGCCACAAATGATGGGAACATAACCTAGTTTTCCCTTCTAAGAAATTCCAGTAAACCAACAAATTGCAGTAGGAAAACCCTAGATCAGAAATCTCGGAGGTTGCTTATCCTTCTGAGCAGTGGTTCATTAAACTACCCACCCAGGGTCCATTCCTTAGCTACTGTGAAGGAAAAATCTTTATTTCAAAATGTGAAAGAGGGAAAGAAGGGAAACAAGTACCAACAATTAATTAAGACCACCTCCCCACCCTCAAAAAAATAAAAAATAAAAAACTTCACAGAGAGGAAAAGGCGATGAGTTTTCTCATGCTTCTCCTTTGTTCAGGGCTCTGTGAAAACATAAAAGGATCCTAGACCACATTTTAAAAATAGTAAGACTGTTTATATAATCTGATAAACTCAAGATGGACCCCAAAGAAATTGTTTTCCAGAAACCCAGAGAATTCTTTTAATCTCCAAGGGGGGGGCAGCTTTGAACTTCAACTTTAAAAAAGTAACCTCAAGGCCATGCTCTGCCCTCTCCCTTAGTACCCAGGGCCTCATCTGTAAAGCAGGTAAGATCACATGAGCCAACTCCCCTTGCAGCAAAAGTTCTGTGAACTAGAGCATGTTTTCCATAATTTCATGCCCGCCTAGAGGCTCAGAGTGTGACTACATTCGTTTCTTAAGGATGCAATAAGAGTTGACCACAAACTTGGTGGTTTATAATAGCAGAAATTTATTCTCTCGAAGTTCGAGAGATTGTAAGTCCAAGACCCAGATGTTGGTGGGGACATACTCTCTGAAGGACAATGAAAAGAATCCTTACTCGCCTTTTCCTCATCTCCGGGGGCTCCCGACCATTCTGAACATTCCCTGACTTCGATCTGTATTACTTCAATCTATTCCTCCTATTTCACATGATTTTTTCTATCTTTATCCTTTCTCCTTCTTAAAAGACCTCGATAGTTGGGTTTAGGGGCCAGCCTAGTCCAGTGTGACCTCACGTTGAGTGAGCATATTGGCAAAGACAACTTCCAAATAAAATCGAATCCTGAGATCCTGGGTAGACATGAATGAGGGGGAAGAGGGATATTATGTCACCTACTGCAGTGATATTTGGAAATAGAATCCTTGCAGATGTGATATATAGTAAGGGTCAAGGTGAAATCATATTGGATTAAGGGATACCCTAAATCCAATGACCCATGTGTTCTTACAAGAAGGGGAGAGATAGCCACTTGAAGTAGAAAGGAGAAACAGCAGGGACACAGATACCAGCCAGGGGCTACGGAGGATCATCAGGAGCCACCAGAAGCTGAGAAGAGGCAAGGAAGGATTTTTCCCTAGGACCATCGGAGGGAAATGGATACCATCTTAATCTTGGACATCTGGCCTCCAGATCCACTGATAAATAAATTATATAATATTTTATAAAATTCTCTTGCCTTAAGGCACCCAGCTTGTAATCATCTGCTACAGCTCTTAGAAACCTGTACAGGGAAGGGGCTGAAGTGCAGAGTGTCTGAAGTACAAGTTGACAGAACAATTAGATAAGCTTCTGTTTTCAGATAGGAAGGGAGGGAGGAAGTAAGAAAGGAAAGAAGGAAGGATTGATTCTGTTTCAAGACAAACTCCAAACCCATGCCATGTTAATGCCAACCCTGATTAAACCAAAGGAATATGAGTCAGAACTATTTTACTAAATCTGTGCTTTGAAACAGCAGTGTGGAAGAAACCATCTAGTATGGATGAGGATGAAGCCATTGGATATTTCCTTTATTTATTTATTCATTCATGTATTTATTTATTTAGCAGGTTTTTTTAAAAGAGAAGCCTTTAAATTGTTTATCAGGAAATCCCGGCTAAAGAAAACAACCAGTTCTCTTAATAAACCAAGGGTTCTTGGGGAAATTAGGAAAAGTAAACAGAGACGCAATGCAGTGGGCAATTCAAAAGGTTTATTCCCAGGATGGTGTGCAGGCCCACCCAGCTGAGCTCATCTTGGTCAGCCTCTCTTCCAGAAAGCCTGAGTCAAATCCTCCCATGGATACCTCCTCAGGAACAGTGGAAGACATTACTGGGAACTGAAACTTCTAAAATGGCCTCAGGAGAAAACCACACCCATGCCTAAAGGGAAAAGAGTGGACAGGGGAACTAAGCACACATCTCCAGCTGCAATCTCCTCAGAGCTTTACTCTCTGGAGTCCTGCCTCTGCCAACTACCCAGCTGAAACAAAGGGCAAGGTCTTGGGTGATCAAATATTCCTTTCCTTAATAAAACCAACTTATTTGAGCATTGCTACATTTTTCTTTTTTCCTAGGGAACAATATTGTAACCTCAGAGGAACACAAAGTTGACTTAAAGAAGTTATTTCTGGTATTATCGGTAATACAAGTGCCTTGAAATGCTATCCGGTGGAGACTTAATCTTTAGCTGAATTCTTGTAATGAACTTTCAGTATAAGGCGGAAAAACTACTTGAAAAGAAAATACTATGTATCTGTGATGGATGTTCTTTGCCAACTCAAATCCATTCTCCCCTTCTCTGGGCCATGGGAGGGGTCCGTGGTTTGGGGAGCACTCTGACCCTCTAACTTCTCCTCGACCTTCTGTTGGAAGCACCAAAAGAATTTCAGAGAGTAGGAAGAGAAGGAAGTTGGGGTGGGGGCCACTTACGGTCCATCCCCAGCTCTTATCAAATTGGGGCGGGGAGCAGTTGAACAGGTTCTGCTGTTCCCAGTCCCTGGTGCCTCAAATTCACTTTGATTCTGTTCACTCTATCCAAACACCTGTGGCAAAGAAAACCTTCACCAACAGCCCTGAGTTAAGCCCTTGGGCCTGCTAAGGGTGTCCAGGGTAACAATGCCAACATCGGTACATCATTTTTAAATATGTCCACCTGCTTCATAAAAATAGTCACCACAACTCATAATATGACATTGCCTTCTTTACAGGTTTAAATTCTGCCCGTCCTTCAAGGATCGCCTTGAACACATTTCCTAATTGCATACAGATTCTCCTACATTTGGGCCTCTATAATTTTTTTTTTCAGTTTGATTATTGGGAGACTACCTTTGATACTTTTATCATTCTGTTTTATTTTCATTTAGGCTCAGGTTATAGCTTCTTTCTTGGGCTGAACGTTCCTTAAGGTCAATGACAGAATGGCCCTCATTTCTGCATCTTCCCCCACCTAAGTCACTAATCCAGTACCAGAACACAGACTCAATAAATGTGTGTTGTTGTAAGCTACGGCCAATCAACATATCTTCAATGATCTTTTCTTCATCAAACCAAGAATATTTTGAAAACACGTGTAGCAGGTTTTGCACATTATATACACATATCACATATTAAACATCCACATAAACACCCTAAGCTGAATTTTTATCTGAACTTTCCTCTGCCATCTGCCCTCCACCCTTTTATTGAATCGAATGAGTTTTTGCCTTTGGACAAGCAGTTTTACAAACACTTTATACATTCCCACTTCAGTGTCTCTGCTCTCCCTGGAAGAATTCACTTTCTTTCTTGTTTCCTTTTCCATTTAATGAGACCCCAACAGGTCATTCATTAGCATCATGCTGGCTCCTGATGGGTTCTGTCTTTTGCTCTCCCTGGCTATTATATTCTCAGAGGCCAGCTATGTCTGTCTGTCTGTCGCCTTCTTCTGGGCAGGCACTGATTGCTCCCAGCATTGGCTCCAATTACTCACATGATCATATGGAAGTTACCTGTCCATCCAATCTTCCCATTCCCTCCCTCAACTAGAAGAACATGGGAATGATTCACTGGTTTGATTATTGAATAACTACTTATTGAGGGCTGCACACTGAGTGAGCATAGGGAAGGCGTGAATCTGAGGCAGCCCCAACCTCCCCAAAGGAGCTTGTAGGGAGGTGGAAACCATCAGGGAAGGACAACCATGGTCAGAGCCTGGGAGCACCAGAGGAGAGCACCTGATCTTAATCAGGTGAGTTGGTGGGAAGAGGAGAGACAAGACTTCCCAGTCCAAGGCTGCTGCAGCAAGCTCCCAATTCTAAATCTGAATTAGACAGATAAGGAAATGCCCTGGATGTTCATTGGATTTTGAAAATCATGAAAATAATATCAGTCACAGTTGCAACAGCAGAGAAGTTGATTTTTCACAACTGAAATTAGTACGAATTTACTTGAATTGCTTAAAGAGACATTATCTGCTTCGGTGAGTGTGACTATGAAACTTAATTCAGCTTCAAAATTGAATTATCTTTTGCTGGAGGTTCACCCTGAGCAGTAAGATGGAGGAAACATGAATTTAAATTATCATTAAACTTTAGAATTCCCTGTATCATTAAGATCTTACTATAAAGTTTATTTCAAATTTAAACCACTGCAATTCCCTCCTTACAGAGAGGGGTCTCTGGCACAGCCTTTGCCAGAAACTTCAAGTGGCCTTCATGTGGTGAAAGACGCTCCCAGCTCCTCAGTTCTCCCACATGGCCAAAAAAGATGATCGTGGACACTGATGGAAGCATTTTAAGTAAATGCAGCTATTTTCATTATATCAATATCCAATTTACAAATTTTCAAAGGGTACTTATTACATATGTGTTATATGCATTTGAATATGTATTACATGCTCCAAGTTTATTTGTAAGTAATTTACTTAGAATGTGATATATTATAAAAGCAATACCTTAAAGCACTTGGATTCTCATATGTCCTCAAAAGTCTATTACACTATAGAATCTGAGCATCAGATCCAACACCTCCATGGAGAAAATATGAGCAATTCAGATTCAGAGCTCTGGTTCTGGTGAAGTAAATAAGGTTAGAGCCTCCGAGGAAAAGATTGGAAATGGGGTGCTGGGGAGAATTAAGTGGGGTCTCTGGGGCTCCTGTGCTGTACTAAGGAAAGAGCTACAGCTTTCAATGCAAATAAACCAGGGTCAGAATCTCAGCTTCATCTGCTACTAGCTTCTGTGGTCATCGTGTCTTTACCTGCAAAGTAGAAATGGCATAAGAGTACCGGGAAGATTAAATATAATAACCTATGTAGTGTTCCTCCACCCAGGAGGAATGACCCCTGTTGTAGTTTGAAAAAATAATTAATTATGTCTGTCTGCATGTGTGCACACACCTGTATGTATTTATGTGTGTCTGAGTGTGTGTATGTAACATCAGTACCTAGTAAACATGTGCTTAGGAAGAACTTAGTAAATATTGGTTGGCTTTATTTTTCCTCTACCTCCAAATACCATACTGACCAGCCTGCTTCCTTTTCCACTGACAACCTGCAAATTCTGGCTTGTGACTCTGCCTCCGTCCACTGCACTGTGAATCACAGTGTTTCTCCTACCAAGCACAAAGCTACTGTTTTTATGGCCAGTGCTATGTTATAGGGTGCCTAGCTGATGCCAGACCTATCTGGAGTAGCCTGGAGAAGGGGAAAGGAGGCAGTTTGCAGACATTTGTTTCCTGAGCTGATGGTCTAAATACCACCCCTGGCTGGAGAGGAGTATGAAGAGGATGACCTGCTCTCCATGGGGCCCCACACACCAGGCCTGAAACCCAGTGGGGAGAGGAGCAGCAGGCAGAGGTCGTAGGAGTGAGCAAATGAAGGAGAGGAACACTTTCCGTGTGTGCACAGAACTCACGTGGTTTCAGCATACTGATACCCACAAAACCACCCAGGAGTCCATAAGAGGCCAGAGAAGCAACGTTCCTAAAGAGGACACCAGAGGGCATGATATGTCCAAGTGCCTTGGACATCAAGGAAGGAAGGCTTCACAGAGGAAAACCAAGAGAAAATTCGTTAACATATGAGACATGCTTCAAAACACCCCTGAGAACTCCCAAACAACTGGGGAAAGGCTTTTAGGGGGGGAAAGGAGGCAGATGCAAGCCAGGAAAATTTGAATTCCTTCCATGTGATTCATTTTGCCTCTGGAGGCTGGTGAGGTCTGAGGGAAGATGCAGGCAAGATACCTCCAAGGAACAAGTTCCGCACCCCTAAGTGGGCATGAATGCAGCAGTGCTCAGTCACCTGGTAGAGCTAAGTTTTAATGACTTGATGGCATAACAGAATAAGTGATTACAATTGTAGCTGTGCAAGCAATACAGTTGCTAAATATTATGACACCTCTATTAATAAGCATGACTCTTTCTTAAACAAACATATGCTGAACCCTTATTGTTCACTGCCACACAGAGGTGACAATGATGACTTGCTAGCACTTGTCAGGATCTTTAGTGGAAGACACTATAAATATCAATTATAATCAGTTGAAGCATTATAAATTTTCCAATCTGCATTGGCTTTTGGCTTTTTATATGAAATAGAATTTTTTTTTGAGAGAGAGAGAATTTTTCAATATTTATTTTTCAGTTTTCGGTGGACACAACATCTTTATTTTTATTTTTATGTGGTGCTGAGGATCGAACCCAGCGCCCCGCGCATGCCAGGGAAGCGCGCTACCACTTGAGCCACATCCCCAGCCCCAAGAATAGAATTTTGATCTCTTATCCTCACACCAGCACCTCTGAGTATCCTGACTGCAATATTATACTCTAATTAGCTTATGCCAGTTGCTCTGAGAACACTTTTTACAGGGGCTTTTCTTATCTAAGAAGTCTGCTTCTGGTTTTTTTCCAACACCTGCCAATGTGTGCTGGTTAATACTCAAATGGCTTTACACTAAGATAATATAAAACAACGTTGTAACTATGTCTCAGAGAATAGCTATGATTTTCCTCCCTCACAGAAGCTATAACATTGTTTCAGTCCATTCTGCGCAGCTGTAACAGAATACCTGAGACTAGATCATTTAAAAGAACAGAGATTTATTGACTACAGTTCTGGAGATTAAGAAATTCAAGATCAAGGCACCTGCAACTAACAAGGGCCTTCTTATTGTGTCATGAATGATGGAAGGGAAATCATCAAGAGTGTGTGCAAAAGCAGATCAAGCTCATGTCCTCAAGCCTTTGTATAGTTGCCACAGATCTCTTCGTGCTTTGTGGCGGATATATTCAAACTACAGCAAAGGTGATCATTCCCCATCATTCAGTATGAATGGTTAATGCAACAGATGATTGTTCTTTTCTAGTTTCTTTTCTAGTTGGTTGATTTAAGGATATTTAGGGTAAATTATCCTGGGAATTGCAAAAGATCAAAGTCCCAGCTAGACAGGAGTTAGGAGAGCAAACAGAGGGCTTGGCAGGGCCTGACTGGCAGCTTTTTTGGAAGTGTAACTTAAAAGAAACAAGAAAAGGAAGCATAGAGACATAGGGTATGTCTCAGATCTCCTAAGTGATCAACTAGAAACCAAGAGATAGATAGACATCTGCCATCAGTCCAAGTTTTTTTTCCCTATCGCACAATATAATAGGTTTTATGTATATAGAAAATCCTTGAATATGGAAAATTAAAATTCATTTTGACATGGTGAATCCCATAGAATCTTGCAAATCACAGGATACATTATTAACTGTTTAAATATTATTAAATAACCAGCATTTGAATCCTAACATACGTAAAGGATGAAACAGTAAAAATAGAATTCAGCAGAAAATTAGAAGGCCAAATTCTGTTTCTAGAGCTAAAAACGCAATTACTCTGTGATCTTGTCAAGGCTTTTAATCTCTCTACATCTCTTTTGTTTTCTCCCAGCACTGGGGATCCAACCCAGGGCCTCATGCATGCTAGGTAAGTGCTCTACTACTGAGCTACATCCGCAGCTGGGCATCTCACTCTCTCTCTCTCCTCATCAGTAAAAAGAAAACTTTATTACAGTGATCCCTTAAAATCAAACAGACAAGAAAAATATTTTACAGCCGGACATAGCTCTGGGGTTTCCCCTCTCAGGTGGTACATACTTTAGAAGACATATAACCCACTTCTCAGACTGTCTTCTGAATTTCTCTGTGCAGAAAACAGAATAAATCATTAACATCCAAGGAAGAGAAACTAGAAAGTAGAAATCCATGATGCTGTTGAATCAATGTTGGGGCCTGATACTCATTCCATTTTTCTTTATTTCTTCAGGGTCACCAAAACCAATAGCAAGGGCCCCAAGCCTGAAGGAGACACACACAGCAATGAACTGCAGTCACAAAGTACAGTAGAAAATGGTCTTGAGAAAGCTCCCAGATTTCCTTATGTCTTAATTCTTTCATCTGGATCTGTCATTGACATTATCTAAACTACCTTTCTCATAAAAAGGGTCATGAAAATGTTCTGAACATTCAAAAACAAAGGATTTCTTATCACCCAAACAAAACACACACACACACACACACACACACACACACACACATATCAGTTCTGAAGTTTCCCCACGATCCAAGCCATACAAAGGCCTTGCACTTGCTCGTGGTTTCTGGTAGGCCAATGGTCCCTTGGTATACTTACAGTGCAGGCTGCCTGTTTGGGAGGTACAAAGACCCTTGGCAATAGGTGCAAGTTCCAGAAAACATATGTTTCTTGGGCCATCTGCATCACTCCAAAAGGGACATCTGTTCATCAGGAAGTTCCCACTCTGTGTCAGCCTTCAAAACCATCTGCCTCTTGATGCTTCCGGACATAAACACATACAACCTCCATGCATTCACTGGGTATGAAACCCAAGCTGAGAGAAAGAAGACAGCAATATAAAACATCTCTATCTCCTTCCCTGCAGAGGCAGGAAGAACACATGGAAAGAACCATTATGATTCTTACCAGGGCTTGATGTCCTCAAGAAGAAGGAAAAGTTTTCCTAGGCTGACCAAGCACCACTCCAGCTCAGCCCCCTGCTAGATCAGAAACCTAGAGACCTAATCAAGAGCTAATAAATTTATCACCCAAGATGATCTCCAAAATTAAATTCTAAGGTTGTAGATCTGTCGTAAAGTCTTTTAGCATTCAGAAAAAAATAAATGACTATTTTAAAGATGATTTCAAAAGGGGAATTTAGAGAGCAAGGGTGTCTTTTGGGTGATGACCTTTAATTACAGTGTGGTTGATCAGATCAGGTGACTCAAGCATAGGACAGTGAGAGTCAAGGTCACCCAAGATGGCCAGATACAAGCCAAAGGCCAGGAGACCCAGGGTTTATCATACTAGTGTCTATGTACTATAATATTGGAAAAGTCACCCAAGTGAAATAAGCTTTTGATTTTTCATCTCGAAAACGGAGATGATGGTACCCACCTCTTCAGGTTATCGTGAGTATTAAGTGAGATGTCACAGGTAAAGCATCTCACACAGTACCTGGTCAGTCAATAAACAAGAAATGTTGGTTTGCCTCCGACCACTGACCCTCATAATGGTTGGATTTGGGTCTCCATGAAGATGGAACAAAAGCCAGAGACATAATGCCCTTGAAAACATTTCCAAGGAGAATGTAGATACTATAACAGATACTACAGAGTTTGTAGGACCTGTCTCCTATGTTGACAATGATCTCGACCACAACCAGGGACTTGCTGCAGGGGTATGCAGACCCAGCTCTCCAGTAAGCACCTCAAATGTAGATGATCTCTGTTGCTGATCAAAGAGACCTTGGTATTTGAGACATGCACTGCCAAGTGGCAGGACTAACATCTTTTGACAGTTTCACCAAGATGGCAGACCATCCCACTTCCACACAGAGGGCTGGCAGAAAACATGATGATAGATAACACCAATTCTTCGTCCCAAAGAAAACATACCTATGAACCTCTCAAGTGCTTAGAAAAGAATAAACTGGGACTCTGAATCATAAGATAACCCTGTATCATAGAGTACTGGGAGCAATAAGTTCAAATTAGAACAGGTAAGAGTAAATGTCACCTACAAAACCAACAAATATAAAATGCCTCTATGTGACTGTTAGAAGACATTTTAATAGCACTGCCACTGGGTGGAAAAACAAATGTGTGCATCACTGGATGGAAGACTGAATACTCAATAATCTTTTACAGTGTGTCTGACTCTGCATTAGGCCTTTACACATATATTATTTTACCTAATTACATCAGTAGGAAAACAAAATAACACAATAAATTATCAATACCCACTGCCTTTATATATATCTAGGTACAACAATAAGTTTATATTAGTGATCCATAAAAGAATTGTTGAACTAAATTAAGTATCCTACATGATCATGTATATGGTCCATGATACAATTAAAGGAACTGATGATGCAGGAAATACTACTGGCAGAAAACCATGGTAATTTCATCAACATATACATTGCTTTGAGCTACAGGAGAGATTAATAGAAATTTATTTCCATGGCCATTTTCCAGTCCCTGTCAAATTTTATAATATCTGCACATTTCCTCAAATGCAATAAGCCAAAGCAACAGTTTAATTTTAGCAACCCTGTGCAATACCCATTGCAACCAAGAAGGTCACAGCCAAGGTTACTATGCCACTTCCTAAGGGCTGTGCTGTCAGAAACACCATGAATCATTCTCAAGTACCAAGTTATGAAAGGAATGTTAGAGTCCAGTACCAGAGGAACCAATATATTTGGAGCATTCTCAGAAACTCACCTCCCTAAGATATAACCATTCACTCACTTAATATTTCTGACTTGTTCAGTGTATGCCAGGACTGCAGTAGGCTCAAGGGTTGGGGCGACAGAGTTATATCAGACAGATACAGTCTTTCTAGAACTCAGACATTCTCAGAACTAATCATAAGGGCACAGTCTTATGGAAGTAAAAGTCTTAGAATCAAAATTCAGTTACATTAATAGGCAAATAGGCTCTTTGTAGAACTTATAATCATGAGTTGGACATGTTCTAATTATGCTTATGAAAATGATCCAGCATAACAGACACTCGATCATAACTCAGTCCAAATATCCATCTTGGAGTTCCACAGCCAGAGGACCTGTGTAAACCACACTCAGTAGAGCCCAACAGAGACCAGAAGAAACACCAGGAATCTCTGCCAGCCCCAGGTGTCTGATCCTGAAGCCACTTCACACTCAACTTCAAGAAAAGCCCCAGGTAACTTTGATAAATTATTAAATCTATTGATCATATGCCAGACATGAACATAAAAATAAGGAAATGAAACTTCAGGCAAGAGCACAGATGAACTTGAGGTAAGATGTCAATTTCAAGACACCAAATGTTCTTACATGTTTCCATATGCAATTTCAAATCTATTACAGTGAGACATGCCTTAAAATTTTAGTATTCCATGGCTGCCCTCTGTGTGAGGAATACTAATCACTCAAACACTTTAATATGGTCTTTGGTATGCAAAGAACAATTTCTAGTATGGCTATGTTGGGAAAGAAAAGGAGATTCTAGAAGTAGTGGGAAGAATAAAGACAGGTGCCTCTAATAATACCAGAGGGGTGTATGCAGAGGCATCAGGTCATAGGGCAGAGTTCAGAGTATAACTTGGGAAACTTGTTTAGCCCTTGAGCTTCCAATTCCCTGACTCTAAAATCAGAGATAACCACACTCACTTCATGGACATGGTGAGGATTGAATGATGGAAGTCATGGTTATCACATCAGGTAGCAATAATTTGAAACTGGGCTTTACCACTTTGTAAGGGGGCGCCTTTCTGTGCCTCAACCTTCCTCAATTGTAAAATGGGGATGACAACAGTCCCTCACATGGTGGTTGTAAGGATTCAATGAGTCAATTCATGAACAAAGCTCAAAACAATTTCTGGCACAGTGAGAACTCAACACAAGTTAGCTCTTACCACTGCTGTATTCTTGGGTTTATAAGAAGGAACAATGAGGGTAGTGGGAAGATTTGGAAGTAAGAGTAGAATTTTACCAGCAAAGTTTGGTGGGAGTATTGTAGGGGAGCAAAAGGAGAACAATGGAAAAAGAAGAGGCAGGAAAGTCATTTGATAGGTCTGAAGCCCAAAATGGTGCCCTTGTCCTTTGAGTTCCCTGCCATGAGCTGCTTCTGCCCCACCCAATTCCCCAACCAATCTCTACTAGTGTGGCACCCTCTCACCAGCCTCAATCAACCAGAGGCCAGGGAATCAGTGCCTTCCCCACAGAGCAGGTGCTCAAGATGAGTCCAGGACACTAACATGACTATGAGACTCTCCATACCCAATCCCCTTCCCAGAGCCATACTTCAGTCTCCATTCTCAATATGGGATATGTGGTACCCAAGAACTAGAGGCTTTTTCTGAAGCTATTTAGTTTAAGCTCCAATACACCAACCCACCTGGTTCTTATGTATCATATTTATTTATCATAATACTTTCACATGATATGAAATTTTTGCCTTATTCCCTAAGAAAGTATACTAATTGCTATGCTATAATGAGATAAAGACTGATATTTCTCTCTCTCTCTCTCTCTCTCTCTCTCTCTCTCTCTCTCTCTGTGTGTGTGTGTGTATAGAGAAAGCATACTAGGTGAAAAATGTAGAATTATACATAATATGATTACATCTGTATATGTAAAAGAATAGATATTCATATATTATCAGTATATAAATAAGAATTATTGAAAGACATAGAAGATGTTCACAGTAAATTTTCCTTGGAGAGGAGGACCAACAAATTTTACAGTGAAAGAGACTAACTTTTCATGTAATGCACTTTTGTATGTTTTAATTTTATACCACACATGTGTACAACTTTATTTTTTGAGTGAGTTGAAAAATAACCAGGAAATCCCATGCCAGAAGTTCATTCTGATACCATAGTAAGTTGTTGGTAAATAGCAGCTGCTTCTTTCCATCACTATTATAATTCGCATTATTACTGTGTGTCGAGGTATGTATGGGCATCCTGTCTCCCTAGTGAGGCTGTGAGCTCTCTAAGCTCCTGTCTGGGCCGGCCTCTGCACACACAGCTTACACAACATCTCTCACAGAGGAAACCATCGTGGCAGATTGACCAAACCAACCCCCATGGGAATAAATGTCCTGCCTAAAAGACTCTATCAATGAGGGAACAAATGCATACTTATCTCAGTTTGCAGGCAAAGAAATTGAGCTCCCACTGGGGTCATGCAAATGGTCAAAAGTCAAAAAAGAAAGCGCTCAAACAAAATCCAATTCACCAATGCTCCCAGGCTGAACTTTCTACCAGCAGCAGCTGGCACATTAAAATGCAATCTGACTCAATGCCAGTGACTAACACTGAGAATCCAGTGAGAATTGCTGCAGGGACTACTAAGAAATAGGCTTTCTAAAACAGAACGATGAACACCATTTCACTGTACATATATATCTCTCCCCTGATACTAGTGAAGTCACCCTAGAGGCTCACACACATGGATTCCAAACAGGAAGAGAGTAGCCCAGAGGGAAAGAAAGAAAGAAAAGCACTCCTTAAGATAGACAGGGAGCCTGGTGCAGTGGCACACACCTGTATTCCCAGCAGCTCGGGAGGCTGAGGCAGGAGGATAGCGAGCTCAAAGCCAGCCTCAGCAAAAGTGAGGTGTTAAGCCACTCAGTGAGACCCTGTCTTTAAATAAAATAGAAAACAGGGCTGGGATGTGGCTCAGTGGTTGAGTGCCCCTGAGTTCAATCTCCAGGATCCCCCCTCCCCAAAACATACACACACACACACACACACACACACACACACACACACAGAACCTTGCAGGAGAGTTCTGCTAACAATCATGGAAGCACTAGGTTCTGGGCTCCTGACAGTCAACAAAAAGTTATCAAGTTGAAAATAGTTCCACCACATAACCTCAGTCAAGTTATTAATCCTCTGTGGGCCTCAGTTTCATTTGTAAAAGTAAGATGATCCAGTACCTACCCCACAGGGTCTACTTCAAGAATTAAATTGGATTATAGATGTAATCAAAAGAGTGACTGACACAAAAATCACTTAGCAAATATCAATTATTTTATGTTTGTTTTTTCCATTATTACTAGATATAAAAAGCCACAGCCAGAGTATAAAACTGACACATATACGCACATCATGAGAAGAATTATTTGCCACCTCTGGATGATATATTTCATAGACTCCTTTCATACTATGTATCTCAGATACTAAAATTGGTTATGTGCAGATCTGTCTCTCTTCCTTCTAATTGGGTGCTTCCTAAAACCAAAACAAGGGTTGTCTTATCCAATTTTATATCCTCAATGCTTAGTCCTTGGAAAGTGCTCATACGTGTTCATTAAAAACAACAAAGTGAAATGAAAAAATTTAAATCATTTAGACTCCCAGAGTGATAACTGCAAGCAATATTCTGAAAATTGAGATTCAGTTTCTTTTCATTTTATCGATATCTTTTTAGATCATTCACCATAAGAGCAAGATCTATAAATAAAGCTAACTTATGCTTGCAGGTCCACTAATGTGCTAAGCTCTGGAGCTTCTCTTGATGTTCATTCAATTTCATTTCTGCAGAGTTTAAGCCTGCACATTCCACCAAATGAATTCAATTTGTCAAGGAGCCCAGCCTACTGGGCTCTGCTCCTGCTCACACCCAATCACCAAGTTCTCTCTGGAATAGGGAGGTGCAGACCCTCTTTTTAACAAGTGCAGTCACTGGACTCTGCTCTCTTTCTCAAAGATCCCGAACCTGTTTTCTATTGGTGGGGGGAAGGCAGGCATGGAGAAACTGGCACTGGAAATTAATCTACTTCCTGGGACTGTGGTAACATTCTGTGGACAGAGCAGGGGCTCTGTTATCTCTGTCAAGTAGATTCTGAGACTGTGAGTTCCAAGATTGCATTAATAACAAACCTTATTCCGTTTCTATACAGTGCAATCACATTTGTCTTAAGATGCAATTGTGTGGTGCGAGATAAAACACTCAGGAGTACAATGCTTATTGTCTTTAAATGTAAGTCCCATTTATCATGATGGCCAGACTCATTCCTCGCCTAAAGCCAGTAATATCCAGTAATATGTCTTTTGGATAAAGCATAAACTTTAATAGTTAATAACTCCATTACATTGCATGGCCCATCCATTATAACATGGCTATGGTGGGATTCAGCTAGAGCAGTTATTCAATCCAATTTCATTTACAAAGCACAGTGTGTGCCTATGATAGCAGCAGAAGAACAGTTCTGGAAGCCATTCATTCATATTCTAGTAATTGTTTATTTTGTGCCTACTATGTACCACACATGCCACACTATGTACCATACAAGGCCGAAAAATAATATTCTTATGGAGTTTAATATCAGTGAGACGAAATAGATCGAAAAAGAACAATTTTCAGATAACTAAGTGTTGTTACAGAGAATCAGGAAGACCTTTTGGATGAGGTGAAACATGGATGAGAAAAGAGCTTAACATGACTCATCTATTTGAACTTATGTGGAGCTTGTGGATGAAGAGGCACAGCTAGGGCCGATCATGAAAATTTGAATTCAACTCCATACCCCAAAACCTCTAGATGCCAACATCCCTAAAAAGGGCTGTCAAACCCTTGCATGTAGTTTAGACATTTGGGGCCAACTTCAGTCGTTTCATTGTCTATGGACAAAAAATGGCACTCAAGACACATAGGAATAACATAACAAAATAGACCACTAAAACTCTCATTGTCTCATTAAAGGTAATATGCCTTTTCTAAACTTTACCTGAGGGACAGTGAACTCCAAAGGCCGCAGAAGACAGCCAAGAGGTGTGTACGTGGAGTGGATACATAATATCTACTGGCCCCCTGGGGGTCACTTCTCCTTCTCTTTGTCAGTAGGACACTCATTTCTTCCCTTATTCTCAGATCATCTGTTTCGAGAGGACCCCACTCCCAGCTCCAAGAAGACTGCCTGACCCAGACTTGGTCAGCATGCACATTGGACATTGTCCCCTTCCATGGGCACTGGCGAGGGATAAGCACGTGGCTACAATTTGTGCAAGAATCACCTGAGACACTGTTTCCTCTGCTGCACATGAACCTGGGGTCATGTGAGGCCTGGCTGCAATTGTAAGCCTGGCAGAGTACAGAGCCTGTGCAGAGCAGGAATGTGGGAAGACACAGTGAGACACTGGGTCTAGATGTCTCCATCAGAGCAAAAGCCACATCTAATTCAATGTGCTTTCAGATCCTCAAGTTCACTGGTTAATAAATGAATTTTTTATTTCTTGTTCTAATTTAAGATGTGTATTCTATTCCATGCCACAGAAAGAATCCAAGTAAATACAATAGGTAAGTCCTCCTTGATGCTAAATTATTGGGAGCAGAACATATTTCTCAATATACTCAAAGAGCAATTTGTAGAGCGTTCCAGACCGTGAGAGAAAAATGAGGGCTCTTTTGCTTTCCATTAGTCAACATTTATTTAACACATATCATGTTTTCATATTGGTGCCAATTCTGCTGAAGGATGAAAATGTATAAAACATTGCTTCCCTGGCCTCAAAGTGCATACCCTACAATCGATCACAATTACCAAGGGTTTACTGATCTGTGCTATTTAATAGGTTACAGGGAACTTTTAACACACTAAGTTTCAGGTCTATAAAATCAGACAACATTCATCTAAATATTCACCATGGACTGTCATCACTGCCCCAGCAACGGTCCCTTTTATCAAGTGCCCACCATCCCCCACCTCCCATCATCTCATTTCATCTTCACAGCCAAACAAGGAAATTGGGATTCTGAGAAAGGAGGCCAACTCCAAAATTAGTGAGTATCAGATCCAGAACTGTGTTCTACCCACTCCTGCCTCATCTGCCTTTTCATATAAGAATAAAAGAATGGGTTCCTCCAATCATATAAGGAGGAGTGATGGCTGGTGGGTTCAAAAGGTATAATCCAGAACAGACACTCGACCACTAAGCACAAAGACAGAGTTGAGAAGATTGCTGATCTGACCTTTTTTAATGTGGTCATTCTAAAGACATTTTGCACCAATTCAGTCCCTGCACTTAGTATCTTTTTCCCCCTCCACAGACTGGCACCTACAGACAGAAATATCCAAGTCAGACTTAAACCAGAGCTTTTCAGCACAAAAAGAGACATCTTAAAGTATCTATGGAAAAATGTTGTTTTTTTTAAAGTCAGTTCTTTAAAATATCATCACTAATATTTTTAGTAGCCTTTGATTTTTTTTAAATTAACACATAAGGTGACTTTTTACTTTTACAGATCAATAATAGGTCTATTATGCCCTTCTTGGATTCTCTGGTTAAACTAAAGTCAATCAGATACAAAAAAGCATAGAAGTTTTCATTTATTTATGAGAAATAAAATCAACCAAAAAATGACTTTTTAAAATTTCATTGCAGGGCAGGTACTTGCTTTATACTTCTTGGCCTGAAATGACTCTCCTCTTTGTTTTCCTGTTAATTTGGTGAAGCAGTTCCACTAGGTTGGAATGATGCCCTCCAGGGAGACCTGTGTTCAAGGAGGGATCCCTGGCCAAGCCCATCACTTAAAGTTGGCACTGGTTGTACAAGGCAGGATGGTGCTATTTTCCTTAGAAGAATAAAAGCCCAATGTTGTATTTTTTTTTTTTTAAAGTAGAGATTGAGCCCACTGTGGTCCTTAACCTCAATGCTGGAATATTTTCTGTCTACTCATAGGCACAGCAGGTAATGCAATTCCATGAACAAGAAAGCTGAGTATGGAAGAGAACCACTACCGATGCTGGCAAGGAGGCAAATTCATGGCCAACAAAGATGAGAAAAAGGGCCAGCTGCAGTGGCACGTGCTTGTAATCCCAGCGGCTCCAGGGGCTGAAGCAAGAGGATCGCAAGTTCAAAGCCAGCCTCAGCAACAACGAGGTGCTGAGCAACTCAGTGAGACTCTGTCTCTAAATAAAATGCAAAATAAGCTGTAGATGTGGCTCAGTGGTCGAGTGCCCCTGAGTTCAATCCCTGGTACCCAAAAGAAAAAAAAAAAGATGAGAAAAAGGGGCAAGACTGTGGCCCATAAAGCTACCAAAGTCTGAAACAGAGAGTCACAGTGTAAACAGCTTAATCTATGGAGTTAGCCCGTGGTAGTCCATACCCTGGCTCTGACACACTCCCGCTACAAGGTCCCTTAGCAAGACAAAAATGCCAAGAGCCCAGTGTCTGCCACACCAAGCTTCAGGTATAGTAGTCTCGCTCGCTCCCCTCCCCACTTACTTTCTGTGATGGTCCTTGGCGTAATCAAAGCCCAAATTCTTCCAAGATTTATCTTATTTCATATGCTATTCAAGTACACACACCATGACTGAACTAGCGAGTACAGAATTTAAAATCCCATAAACAAACTAATTTTCATTAATCTAATTCTATTAAGATCCAGAGATGTCTTAAAAATTGAACTTCTCTGAATGTATTAGAGTCAGTTTTGTGCCATTTTCTGTTTAATATTGCTGTCGGTTCATATAGGGCATGTGTCAACCTTTACCCACACAAAGGCCCCATTACTTCTTTCCCCCCAAAGAACCAGCTCAGCACATCTACCACACCCCACTTTGTGTCTACCAAAGCCTCAGCCCACTGGCTTTTGGAATACTGTAAATCAGACCACTCTTATTAATCCTCTTGGTTGGTATCAGGAACATGAACAAATAAAGGAGGTCATGGAAAGGAATCATGCTCATTTGAAGGTGGTTTCATTATTTATAAAATACAATGGAGGTTTATCCCAAGCACAATGGGGTTAATGGTTACCTACTCCATCTTTGCCTTTTCTGTGCACATACTTTTATTTGCACACAAATATCACCCACACCAACATTTGTATCCATAGTCCTGACAAGCTTTTCCCCCTCAACATGTGGTCCAAAAACTGGTCATGCCATATATCTTACTTATTTACTTTATCTTGTGACTTACACTTCCAGGATGGAAGTTCAAACAAATTGTCAGTTTGTTTGTTTGCTTTTCACTTTGGTACTGGGAACAGAGCAGGCCCTCAAAAAATATTTGCAGACTGAATGGCCAGATCTAATATCTTTTGAGATTTTCTTTCTTCAAAGAAATGTCGCAAAGAGTAAAAGTCAATATAATAGGGAAATACAGAACAAGGGTTTTCACAGAGAAACTTCCAAGATAAGTTGTAAAAATGTATTATTTACCAATGAAATCCTTGTATATAATTTCAAACATGGATTCTAGTCTTGTTTTCCACCAGTCCTCCAATAAATACTTACTGAAAAACACTCCTTTCCAGCTGCCTGTTACACATGACTGTATCATAGTGCCATATACTTATATTTATGGTGTAGCAAATACAAATGTATTGAAAATTATCAATGAAGTTGTAAAGTTTTTTACATTATATATAAATCAACAGACATTAAGGGTCCAAATGAGGGCTCCAAGAATGTTTTGATATAGATAATACTAAAATAAAGAACGATGGGAGTCATAGCTATAGATTCTTCCAAGTTAGGTAATCATGAATAGACCCTTAACCAAGACACCATTCAGCTGGGTGTGGTGGCTCATATCTGTAATCCCAGCAGCTTGGGAGGCTGAGGCAGGAGGATTGTGAGTTCAAAGCCAGCCTCAGGAAAAGCAAAGAGCTAAGCACTCGGTGAGACCCTGTCTCTAAATGAAATACAAAATAGGGCTGGAGATGTGGCTCAGTGGTCCAGTTCCCCTGAGCTCAATCCCCAGAATTGCCCCCCCACCAAAAGGCACCTTCAATGTAAGGTTATGATAAATAACATGGCAGATTCTGATTCAGGCCAAGATGGAGTATCAATGGAGCATCAATGTACAAAGAATCCCACTTGAGTACACAGCTAAGTGATGAGGAATCCATGTGTCAGTGGACATGGCTGATGGGCACCACAACAGCAGACTTCAGCAGAGTTTAGTAGGTGCAGACACTACATCCTCTTGCCAAAAACATATTGTTACTTTTCACTTTACAGAAAAGAATTCCAACTCCTAACATCAGACTTATCAATAAAAGACCATATTCTTTTTAAATTGAGTCTTTTTAGCTATATATAACATTAGGATACCAAATATAATTTGCTTTAATTCAGTCCCAACACTTCCCCCCCTCTTTCCTCCCCCAGATCCACTCCCTCTACTGATCTTACTGAAATTTATTTATAGTTTTGTAAAATTAGTGTCTTGTGGATATACATAGGAAAGCCAGTCAGATTCACTCCACTCTCCTTCCCTTTTCCCATCCCTCTTTCCTTTCCATCAATCCCCTTCATATACTCTTTCCTCTTGAACTTTCCTCTATTTTGATGAAATTCCCTCTCTTTTTTTCCCTTTTCTTTCTCTTTATGCCCCCCCAATCTCTATTTTGCATTAACTTCCACATATCAGAGAAAACATTAGACTTTTGACTTTTGGGAACTGGCTTATTTCACTTAGCATGATAGTCTCCAATTCTATCCATTTACCAACAAATGCCATAATTTCATTCTTCTTTAAGGCTGAGTAATACTTTGTTGTGTATATATGCCTCATTTTCTTTATACATTCATCTGTTGAATGAAAATTAGGTTGGTTCCTTTTGGCTACTGTGAATTGAGCTCCTATAAACATTGATGTGGCTTAATCCCCATAATATGCTGATTTAAAATCTTTTGGATATATACTGAGGAGTGGGTTAGATGGATCACATAGTAGTTCTATTCCCAATTTTCTTAGAAATATCCTCACTGCTTTCCAGAGTGGCTGCACTAATTTGTGTTTCATTTTCTTGGCAGTACCACCAACAATGTATGAGTGTACATTTTTCTCCACATGCTCATCAACATTTATTATTGTTTGTACTCTTGATAATTGCCATTCTAACTGGAATCAGATTAAATTTCAGTTTAGGTTTGATTTGCATTTTCCTAATTGCTAGAGATGTTGAACATTTTTTTCATATATTTGCAACCATCTGCATTTCTTCTTTTGCCCACTTATTGATTTGGTTTTTGTTTTGTTTTGTTTTGGTTTTGGTGTTTTCTGAGTTCTTTGTATATTCTGGATATTAATGCCCTATCTGAGGAGCAGGTGGCAAAGATCTTCTCCCACTCTGTAGACTCTCTCCTCACATTCTTGTTTTCTTCACTGTGCAGAAGCTTTTTAATTGGATTCCATCTCACTTATTGATTTTTAGTTTTATTTATTATGCTTTAGGAGTCATGTTAAGGAAGTTGGTTCTTGTTCCAACATGATGAAGTGTTGGACCTACACTTTTTTCTAGCAGTTGCAGAGTTTCTGATCTAATTCTTGGGTCTTTGATCCACTTTGAGTTGATATTTGTGCAAATAAATAAATATTGATCATAGACCTCAACATAAATCCGAAAGTCATAGCTTCCAAAAGAAAATACAGGAGAAAATCTTTGTGATACAGTTGTAGTTTGCTATGCCCAACCACAACAAAGGATCAAAAGCTGGTTGACTTAAACAATAAAAATATATTGTCTCTCCATGTTGGATGTTAGAAATCAGGATGTTGGCAGCGTTGATTCCTTCTGAGAAATGTGAAAGAAGGATCTGCTCCGGGCCTCTCTCCTTGGCTTAGTGAAAGCTGTTTTGCATCAGTTTCTGTATGTATCTGAGACTACATTTCCCATATTTTATGAGTACAGACCCAACCTAATGACCTCACTTTAACTTCATCACTTCTACAAAGACTCTATTTCCAAATAAAGGTACATTCTGAGGCACAGAGTAGGACTCCAAATCTTTTTTTAGGGAGACCATAATTCAGCCCAGAGCAGACACCCAAATCACAATCCACTGGTAAATTGGACTTTATCAAAATTAAGAACTTGTGCTCTTTAAGAGAGCAAACCACAGACTGAAGAAAATATTTTCAAATATGTCTGACAAAAGACTTGTATCTGAAATTCATGAAAATTCAACAATGAACTAATAATTTTATAATAAGCAAAAGAATTGAACAGATATTTTACCAAAGAAGATACACCTGTGGCAAATAAGCACATGAAAAAATATGTTCAACATCATTAGATGTTACTGAAACACAAACTGCAGTCACAATGATACACTAATGTTAACCTATTATAATGGCTAAAATCAAACAGGCCATGCCAAGAACTGAAAGTATATGGAGCAACAAGAACTCTCATACCCTGCCTGCAGAATGTAGAATGGCACGTGTTTAGGAGAAAGCATAGCAGTTTCTTAGAGCATTAAATACAGCTACTTTATGATCTAGTGAGTCCACTTTTAGGTATTTATTCTAGAAAAGTGAAAGCTTATGTCCATACCAAGATTTATGTATGAATTTTCTTAGCAACTAAGAAAACAACCCAAATGCCCAGCAACAGTGAATGAATTTAAACATTGTAGCATATAGCCCACATATTATTTGATAATGTAAGGACTGAACCAATAATATGTATGACCACAGAGATGGCTCTTGAAATAGTCAATACTAACTGAAAGAAGCTAGCTAACAAAGGAACTGTAATGGTTAATTTGAATTATCAACTTGATTGGATTAAGAGATGCCAAGGATTAAGAGGCTTATGGATATGACAATTAGGGGTGGGTCTAGGAATGACTGGCATGTAGGATAGCCAACTGAAATGGAGACCCTCCCTAAGCATGAGCAACACTGACCAGTAGGATGATGGCTTGGATGGAATAAAAGTTGGAAGAACAAGGAAGCAGCAGGAGATGCAAGCTTGATTCTTCTTGAATGGGTTCTTAATTGCTGCTGCAATCATCTGAGGATACCAGACTCTTGCTTCTTCACTCTTCCAAAGCAGATTCTGCCAGTGATTCTCCAGAAACCTTCAGTCTTAGACTAGGGTAGCACCATTAATCCCTCTTGTTCTGGGGCTTCAGCCCCTGGACTGCACAGCTACTGGTTCTTCCAGCTCTCCAGTTTACAGACAGGCATTGTGGACTATCCAGCTTCTGGATGCATAAGCCAACCTAATAGGTCTCATTTTTATAATTACACTTCCTGATGATTCTGTTCCTCTAGAGAACCCTGAGTAATACAGGCACCTACTGTATGAATTCACATACATAAAATTCAAGAAAATGACACACAATCTATAACACTAGAAAGCAGATACTTGATAGCCTGGGATGAGCCTGTGAGGAAAGGGCACATTAGAAAGAGCCATGAGGAAAGCCATTATAGTTTGGATTTGGAATGTTCCCAAAGACTCAAGTGCCATAGGGTTGGTCCTCAGCTGGTGGTGCTATTGGGAGATGGTGGTAACTTTAGGAGACTGGGCCCAATTAAAGGAGGCAGGCCACTAGAGGTGTGTTCTTGAGAACATATCTTGTCCCTGGCCTTCCATTCTCTCTCTCTCTGCTTCCCACTGGCATGAGGTGAGCATCTCTGCTCTGCCGTGTGCTTCCTACCATGATGTTCTGCCTCACGACAGATGCAGACAGATGGGGTCACGTGGCCATGGACTGAAACCATGAACCAGAATATATCTTTTCTCCTTTAAGTTGATTTTCTCAGGTATTTTGTCAGTGACAAAAAGTTGATTAACACAGATGGATATGTTCTTTATCTTGAATATGGTGATGGCTTTGGTATATGTGTATATCAAAACATACTGTATACTTTCATGCGATTTATTACATGAACCCAGTAAAACTTACTTTAAAAATCTGCATTTCACATTCAAATGGCCTACAGTTTCAAGTCCTGGCCCTACCCCTTCCTAGCTTTGTTGTCTTAGGAAAGTTATCTCTGAGCTTTATATTTTCCAGTTGTAAAATGGCAATTTATAACATTCATTTCACAGGGTTATTATGAATATTAAATGGCAACTAATTTAGTACCTGAAAAATAGAGGTACTCAGTATATTGTTGTTATTGCTAATAAAAAAAATAATGAAGCCACTCATTTTACTAACTTCCTGTTAAATAAAAACCTAATTTCAAATCCAATGTATAGCCCGTAGTTTTAGAATCTAGAAAAACTAACTCTCCTCCACCTCCTCATTCAGTGCATCAGAAAGCATGAATGTTAATGAGTTTTGCTAAATCAAAAGTGCATTAGCAGAAAGTAAAAAGCAAGTATTTCTGTTTATCTGAAATATTTTCAAATATGAGTTGTGACATCCCCTGCAATAAACACAATGACTTACATGTTATGAAATCACAGCAAAATAACACTCCTTAGACACATTTGTGAGACTTCCTCAACTGTGATTGACAAAAATCACCTTCTAGTTTTAAAAAAATACACACACCTAAGTTTTCAGCTTAAAGATTCTTTTTTTTTAAGTGAGATTTAGTTTAGATCCTCAGGAAAGAAATCGCTGACAAGTTTTCCCCCTCCTAGTGACCACATGGGTGAGCCCCTGGGATTATACAAACAGAAGAGACTGGCTGGGTGAAACCCTGGTGAAAGACCAGATCTGAAAAATGCCCCAAAGCATTGCAATAATTGGCAAAGGGCAAGACACAAAAGGACTGTATTTTGTTAAAATCTTAGAAAATCAAACAAAAAGCCTTCATATGCAAAAGCATTAAATGTCAAGTCCTGAAAAGATGGTCTTAAAACATCTAAAAGCTATCCAGTCAACCAAACAAAAGTTCAAAAAAATCACTCCATCACAGTAGTGGCTTCTGAAAAGATAAGATGACATTATTTTAATACCCACAAATCTGGTTTGTCTGGAAACGAATACTTTCCAGGACTTGTATTTATAGTTCTGCATCTTTAAGAAGTATAGTCAAGTTCTTTTTTGAACTTGGAGATTATAAAGCACCCATTTATTCCTATCATATATTTTCCAAGTTCATTGAAGGAGACAAGGTCTGCAGTTCTACATAGAACTCTCAATTACAGTGCAGGGATGTTGTTTAACCCCCAGTTTTCTGGGAGTGTTTATTTTAAAATTTCAGAGGTAAAACAGAGGTTACTAAACCAATGACCAAAAATAAGGAATAAAATTCTTAGTTTATATGAATAGTGGCCCTCTAGTTTGTAGGCAACTAAAAATGTGATAATGCTTTTAACTATGCATTTCATATTCAGATGGCCCAAGTTCCAAGTCCTGGCCCTACCTCTCTCTAGCTTTGTTAAATTAGGCAAGTTATCTCTGAGCTTTGCATTTTCCAGGCATAAAATGGCAATTACAATGCTTATACTAATAGCGGTTTCCAATATGAACATGCTCTAAGATTTATTTCTAAAAGGTTTCAATAGATTTAAATTCAGTAAAGTTGTTTAATTCTTTTCCCTTTTGGAGCAGTGTCTAGCTCAGTCTAACAGTCTCACCTGGGTTTGAATCTATACATATATTTCCTAGAAATGTTTCCTGGCACTTTTACCTTGGGCAACTTACTTAACCTTAAGAAGCCTGAGTTTCCTTCTATGCAAAATAGATACAAAAACAGTATTTTGCAAAGAAAGTACTTAGTATTACTTTTTAACTAAGGGCAGGTACATGTCTAGTCCTCTGTCTAAACACTTGGAAAGAGGATACTTCTGAAGCCAGAGTTCAAATTAGACATATATTTCACACAGATGGGAAAACCAGATTAAAAAGGGGAAAGATTCATTTTCTAAATCATGTCAAGTCAGTCTGGTTGCCATCATTGTCTTAACCACAAATCCAATTAGGAGGGCAGAAAATGGTTCCAATGTTTAAGCAACAACCAGTTACTATGGCAGAAAACCCCAAATCTCCATGGTATGCTAACCGAGATGGCCCATAAGTGAAGCTCAAAATTGGCTCTTGTTGGTTTTTTGAACCAAGTTGTCCTAAAAGGACATATGATCTTATATACCTTAAGTTATATACCTTGGGTTATAAGGTATCATGTCTAAATGCTAAGAGCAAACTTGAATGAATGAAAACCATAAGTGGGGGGTGGGGGACACTACTGAAAACCTCACAACTGGAGGAGATGCCAGTTCTCCACCGCAGACTACCGCACTACTGACACTTTCAGTGCCAAATGGTTAAACCGATGCTTTATTTCTCTGTAAGCTAAGGGACTGTAGATAACCAATGCTTGAAATAAAACAAGCAGAGGAAACAGTAAAAGTTCTGTTTTTTGCATTTGTGCTTGCATCCCTGCCTCCCAGTTGGTGGAAGCCAGGAGCTACCTCTTTGACTTTTTATTTTTAAACACAAAGATGCCATAAGGGAGAAAGTTTGTATTTTTTTGCTGATAATTTTGCAATCTAGATTTAAATCTTCTAAACATTAAAAAAAGAAATTTAAAGAAAAAAAATCAAAGAAAATGTCAAACTAGGGGGGAATGCAAAAAAAAAAAAGACATAAGGTTAACATTTTTAGCATATAAGAAATTCTTGGATGATAATACAAGTAAAACTATGAATAATTCACAAAAGAAAAGTATAATAATCGTTGATACCTATTCAATCTCACTGGTAATACTGGTTATCAAAGATACATGCTAAAATGATACAGTATCAGAGTTCCCTTTTAGATACAAAATATAAAATATTAATGGTAAACAGGTAGAAATGTCCTGGAGAAAAATTCTTCAATACATATGAAGAGTTATAATTTTTTAAATATTTTTTGAATTCCCATAAAGCAATTTCTCCTTAGCCTAATGAAAAAGCAAAAGTACATCAGAAGAAGTATATTTCTAAGATACATGCATCACTGTTTTTAAGTTGAAAACAATCTAAATGTCCAACAACAGTGGATTGGTAAACTCAATAATACTGCAGACATGGAGTAGATATTATGCAGACATTAGGTATGGTGTGTTAGATGTAGACTTATGAGCAAGGAAAGCCAATAATAATAAAGTAAATAAAACCGTTCAAGAATGTACATGCAATCTAATCCCACTGTTATGACAAATGAGTTGTGCACATAGAACAGTTTGAAGGCCTACCTATACATAAAAATGTTGATATTAGTTCCCTGGGAAAATAAAATTTTAATTGTTTTAAACTTTTATGTCTACTATAAATAAGACACAATCAGGCATAGCATGATGGCTAGGAACACATGCTCTAGGGTCTGCTCATGCAGGTTCAGATCCTGCCCCCTGATACTTACCAGCTGTTTTAAGTTATTTAGCTTTTCCATGCTCTGCTTCTTGCCAGTAACATGGGGATAACAGCATTGCCTATCTCATAGAGTTACCAAGTGGTAAAACTCAAGTGGTCCCTGGCACCTACTCAAGACTCAACAATGTTAATTATTATTATCTTACACTAAGTATTACTTATATGACAAATAATAATATTGAGAACAATTAAGAAAAAGTACCCTGACATGTACAAGGATACCAAGACATTTCAATGAGAAAATAAAGTCAGCCCTCCACATGTATGGGTTCCATATCTACAAATTCAACCAATAACAGATGAAAAATACTATTTTTTTAAACTGCATCTGGCTGGATGCAGGGCTATATACACAGAATCCCAGCTATTGGGGAGGTTGAGGCAGGAGAATCACCAAGTTCAAAGCCAGCCTGGGCAATTTAGTGATACCATCTTTCAAACAAAAAAATAAAAAAGGCTAGGGATGTGGCTCAGTGGTAGAGCACCCCTGAGTTCAATACCCAGTACTGGGGGATAAAATTGTATCTGTATTAAACATGCACAGACTCTTTTTTTGTTTTTGTTTTTCCCTAAACAATTATTTACATAGCATTTACAGGTATTAGGTATTATAAATCATCTAGAAATGCCTTTAAGTATAAAGGAGGGTATGTGTAAGCTATATGCAAATACCATGCCATTTTATATGAGAGACTTGATCATCCTCAGATTTTTATATCTGTAGGGGATCCTGGAACCAATTCCCCTTGGATTCAGAGGGAAACTATAACAGTCTTTTCAATAAACAGTGCTGGGACAACCAGATATCTATACACAAAAGAATAAAGCTGGATCATAGATTTAACTATTAAGAGCTGAAACCATAAAACTCTTAAGGAATAAATCTCTGTGACCCTGGGTTAGGCAATGGTTTCTTAGGTATGACACCAAGAGCATAAATGACCAGAAAAAAAAAACTTACTAGGTCTATAGCAATATTAAAAATCTTTGTGCATTAAGGATATCATCATAAAATGAAAAGAAGACATACAGGACGAAATATTCACAAATCATGTGTTTGATAAGGGACTAGTATGTAGAATACACAAAGAGTCCTTAAAAACCTATTAATTTTCCCCAAAGGAAATATATCATTGGCAGTCCATGAGCACATGAAAAGATGTTCAACATCATCACCCCCTAAGGAAATGCAAGCCAAAACCACAATGAGACACCACTGCAAACAGCTAGGATAGCAATGATCCAAAAAACAGACATGGTGGATAATCTTGGTTGCCATGCTGACTGGACTAATAAGACGCCTAAAAAAATGGTAAAGCACAGTTGATGGTGTGTCTATGAGAGTATTTCCAGAGACGATTATCATGTGTGTCAGCAAGACCTGCCTTGAAAGTGGGCAGCTCCAACCACATAGGCTGGGGGCACAGATGGAATATACATGCACTCTGGACTCTTCTTGAAGGGCTGCATTTTTTTTTTTTTTTTTTTTTTTTTTTTTGCTGCTGCCATCATCCAAGGACTTCAGTCTGCAGATGCTTCAGGCTTTGAAGATGGATTTCCACTAGTGACTCTCCACGGGGCTTCCAGGCCTTCAGCCTCAGTCTGAGCTGCACTTTTTCATATATATATACATGAACATATATCTCCTATTGGGTCTATTCCTATGGAGAATAGCTAATACCAACAGACAATAATAGGTGGTGGTAACAATGTGGAGAAATTGGAACCCTTTCATATTGCCATTGGGAATGTAATATTGTGCAGCTGCTTTGGAAAAGTGATTGGAAGATCCCCAAAATGGTAAACTGAGTTACCACGTGACTCAGTAACTCCACACCTATGGATATATTGAAGAGAAATGAAAACATAAAACATATATCCACACAAAACCTTAGACAAGAATATTCACAGAAGTATTACTCAAAGTACCCATATGTGAAAACTCCCAAAATGTCCATCAGATCTGTTATAGCCACAGAATGGAATATTATTTAGCAATAAAAAGGAGCAAAATGTTGATACCTGTTACAACATGGATGAATCTTGCTAAGTGAAAGAAGCCAAACACAAAAGGTCACAAACACATGATTCCATTTATATGAAATGTCCTGAGCAGGTCAATCTACAGTAACAGAAAATAGACTAACAGCTATCAAGAGCTGAGGGAAGAACAAAAAGGAACAATGGGGAATGAGTAAGAATGGATATGGAAGTTCTCTTCTGAGTGATAAAAATGTTCTAAACAAATTTTAGGACTGTTTGTACAATTCTGAATATACATAACTCTCTCACCCGTGTCCCACATGGGTAGTGGGAATGGGTTCCCCTCAGTGGAATGGGCTGGCTGAGAAATAAAAGCTAAGAAAAATAGAATGACAAAAAAATCACAGGACACAGAAAATGTTTTCAAAAGGAGAGCGGGACAGGCAAGCCCATCATGAGGATAGAGATTTCATAATATTACAAAATGGAGCCTGCGCCAGCTTTATTTAAATCCAGAAACATCAAAGGCCTTCCACAGAATGTTCTTCACCAAAAAAAGGATAAAGGTGGGCTGTCCAGTTCCCAATGGGTTACGCCCATCTCCAGAGCTACTATGAGAGCTCTCTCTGGCAGAATGAAGATAAAGGCTATGTGCCTTGGGCAATCTATTGCACGGGAGAGCCACAGATATTTCCCAAGGTTAAACCTAAAATCTCCCTGGCTTCATGCTGAGAGAAGATCCTCATGTGTTTTTCACGGATGGCTCCCCACACGTAACCATGGAATCATACACTTTTAAGTGGGTGAATTTTATATATTTTCCATAAAGACATTTTTAAAAAATTTCTCTCTATTCCCCTGGTAAATCTGAGCATGATTTTTAAGAATTCCCTTTGAAGAGCTAGCAGTTCATAATGGAAGCCAAAAAATGGTGTCTGAAAAGATCTCCTACTATGCTATGAGATTCAGATACTTTAATGTCCATATTCCCACCCCCTCCCCCATGACCTAGTCATGAATTCTTTGTTGAGTCCCTGTGACACAGGAGGCCCACTGCTAGGTAATAGGACAAGGGAGACCCAAGTGAAATCTGTAATTGACTGGAAGGGTACTGCCGCAATCTGGCTGGACACAATTCAGGAGCCACTTGTCAAAAGAAACTAACTTTATTTTTAGGACCACACAAGCCAAACAAAACCGCTCCTCAGGAAACACCCTCAGAGCCCAACTGCCACCACCGGCTTCCCACAAGCCTCTCTCACAACCACAAGCCTCTCCACCTCCCACAATCCTCCTGCTCTTGAGGCCGATTGGCTGGGTTGAGTGGGCGGAGCCAAAAAAGTTCCCCAATGAGCAGCTCCGTGGTCTGAAAGGGCAGGGAAACAGCCCAATGAGCATCACTGCAGAGGAGCCAATCAGCTAGATGTTGCTGGGGCGCTGAGAGCCAATCATCAGCTGGCAGTCTGAAAGTTTGCTGGGGCCCCTTCGGCTGTGGCTGTCAACAGGGTACCACAAGTCATGGCTTGTTATAAACAACAATAATAACGTGGAGATGGGCAGAGCACAAGGCACTTGGCCACACAGGGAAGGCCGGAAAGGGAGCCATGGTAGAAGTAGCGACCTATGTGAGAATAAACTAGTTAGCAAGCTAGTGTGCTGGGAAAGAAGAAACCAGCTGTGTGCTGGGCAGAAGGAATGTGTTCAACAGACTAGAGACACGTACTGTTTGAAGAATTGCAGTACCTACCATATGGCTGGAGGACTGAGAACAGTGGTAGGAAAGGCAAGTGAGGCTACTCATAAAAGGTCACGTGTGCTCTGTTAGAGAGTTTGGACATTAGTTTGTGTTATAGTTTGGATGTGAGCTGTCCCCCAAAAGCTCATGTGTGAGACAATGAAAGAAGGTTCAGAGGAGAAATAATTGGGTTGTGACAGTCTTAACCTCATCCTTGAATTAATCCCTGATGGGATAAACTGAGTGGTAACTGGAGGCAGGTGGGATGTGACTGGAGGAAGTGGTTAATTAGGGGCATGGGTATGGGGCATATATTTTGTATCTGGAACTGGAGTCTCTCTCTCTGCTTCTGGACCCCTGTGATGTGAGCTGCTTTCCTTTACTACCCTCTCCCGCCATGATGTTCAAACCCACCTCAAGACCAGAGGAATGGACCTGGCTTTCTTTCGAATAAGACCTCTCAAACCGTGAGCCCCCAAATAAACTTTTCCTCCCCTAAAATTGTTCTGGTCGGGTCCTTTTAAAAGCTGACTAACACAATTTGAAAACAAAGCAGAGCTGTTAAGCAGGAAAAAAAAAAGAAAAAGAAATTGGTTCATTACAAGATAATTGTGACCTTAGTGTAGCTACACATGATGAGAAACATATATCTAAATTTGGAGGCCACCTGGTAAGAAAGGATTGCCTGAACAGTGTTGTTGATGGTATGGATGGAGAAAGGCAGCTAGATTCAAGAAATATTTCACAAATAGAATAGACACAAATTTGTGATTTTATAAGGGAGAAGGAAGAACGACCCCTAGATTTGTGATTTGGGCAACTGGATGGATAATGGCACCCTTTCCTAAAATAGGAGCCAGCAAATCTGGAATGGAAGACTCTAAACACGTTCCATCTGGACTTGTTACACTGAGGTGCTGGTGAGACTTCTAAGTGGAGATGTCAGGTCGGATAGATAGGTCTGAAGGTCAGGAAACGCAGCTAGCCAACAGATTACAGTTCCAAGAATCAAGAGGCTGAAAAGACCAGATGATCCTCTGGGAGTAGCTGCAGTATCTAGGAAGAAGTGAAGAGGACCTGGGGTGGACCCAGGAAACACCAAAAACCTGGGCTGTGAAAGCCTAACCCCAGTCCCTCAGCCTCTTGTGAGATCTTCCTCTGTCCTAGGAGGTCGGCTGCCTGGGCCTGCATCAGTCGTCTTCCTGGTTTAGATTTCCAACATCTCCCCCTTCTCAGGCACCATCAATAAGCATTCCAAGAATACCGAGGAATGATGGGGCACCAAGAACCATCCTGGATGCTGAGCTATAAAGAAGTCAACACATCCCTGCCCTAAAAAGGTCTTGTTGGTCAAGGGGACAGAAAGAATGTAAGTGACATCAGGACCCTATAATATGTGGCTCAGATGAGGTTCTACACCATGAGTTCTGGGCCCAAGTGAAGAGGTCACACAGGAAGCACAGGCTGGCTCCAGTAGAAAGTGCTTCTAGGGGTATAAGTTTTAAAAAATAAAGACAAATTAAAAGAACAAAAGAGAAACGGGTCTAGAAGTATCTAGAAAGCTTTAGAATGGCTGTAGTCATTCTAATCCATGAGTCAGATCCCAGATTCCATTCATCAGGGTGCCTCTAAAAAGTGCAATACAAATGTTAGTTTGCAATCATTTTGTAATATCGTAATATGTTAGAATCAAACACTGATATTCAGAGCAGTTGTCCCAACCAACAGGTGACCAGCTGCTTTTAGTCTGTTAATCACTGCTGGGAAAAAAAAATACACAAATGGAATCCTCTGTAGTTTTTACTATTTTTTAATTCTATTGTAATACTACTGTGAAAAAGGAGCTGATTTAATTTTACAAATTCTGAATTCATTCTTTTGAAATAGTGAGCACATGAAAAATACAAAGATTTTCAAAATACCGAAGTTATAATAGATTATTTTCTCAAAACTGGATGCTTAGCTGGGTGCGGTGGTGTATGCCTGTAATCCCAGCAGGTCGGGAGGCTGAGGCAGGAGGATTGCAAGTTCAAAGCCAGCCTCAGCAATGGTGAGGTGCTCAGCAATTTAGTGAGACCTGTCTCTAAATAAAAAATACAAAAAATTAGGGCTAGAAATATGGCTCAGTGGGTGAGCATCCCTGGGTTCAATCCTCAGTACCCACCCCCCAAAAAAGGGCTGGTGATTTGGCTCAGTGGTTAAGCGCCCTAGGTTTAATCCCTGGTGTGTGTGTGTGTGTGTGTGTGTGTGTGTGTGTGTATATATATATATATATATATAGAGAGAGAGAGAGAGAGAGAGAGATTAAATGAAATCCCAAAATTCTGAAGCACAGAAATTTACAGTCTTGAAAATCAAGGAAAAAAATGCCAATACTTGCTTTTCTGCTATAAAAACATTTGAGTATAAAATTGCAGTTGCACTTTTCTGAAAAGTACACAAGACCCTCAAATCCCCTATTTTGTATAAGAATAAACTATTCAAACAAGGCCCCAAAGAGTTCAGTGTATGCTGGATAAATTTTACACAGATCTATGTTTTACTCTGGGGAGCAAATCAAAATCTTCCTGATGACATACAGCTCATATGGCATTTGTTTTCTTCATAATTGCCAGGAACATAAAATTCCAAGTCACATTTGGCTTGCAGTGATTCCTAGACCCTCCATCTGTTCAAACTCTTGCAAACCTGTGACTCAGGTGGGTGTCCATGCTTCTCTGCTACCAAATGATCTGCAGCAGAAACAAAGATGGGCAGGAGAGAAGGTGCACAAAACTAACATCTGAGGCTAGTGAGTTTTCGGAAGCGTTCCTCAACTCACCCCTCTGTCTCCTTTCCTTTTTTGCACTCTGATCCAGTTCTAATGGTGCCAATGAAGATGGTCACTGAAGCCTGCCCTGCTCCCACGATCTCTCATCCCTCTCTTTGATAGCCCCACACGCACAGTGGCAAATGCCTTCCTCATGTTATGGTAAAAGAAATGTTTCCCACAGATTTTCACTGTGTGGAAATGAACTCCTTCAGATTCTACGTTTTTTTTCCCCTAAAATCCAGGGCACTGAACTTCTGACAGCTTTGTACATTTTTCCCTGCAAATCTCCACTTGGATTGACTTCACTCTCAACAAATTGTAACCAGTGGAAGTTTCTAGCTTCCAGGAGGATTTTTCTGCATGCTATGGTTTGGATATGAGGTGTCCCCCAAAAGCTCATGTGTGAGACAATGGAAGAAAGTTTAGAGGTGAAATGATTGAGTTATGAGAGTTTTAACCTAATCAGTACATTATCTCTGATGGGATTAACTGAGTGGTCATTGAAGGTGGATAGGGTGTGGCTGGAGGATATAGATCATTGGGGACTTTCTTTAGGAATATATATTTTGTGTCTGGCAAGTCTCTCCCCCATGCCCTCTGCTTTCTGATCATCATGTAAGCTGCTTTCCTCCACCACACCATTCCACCATATCTTGGGCACAGAGGGATGGAGCCTGCTGTCTAGGAACTGAGACCTCTAAACCCATGAGCCCCCAGATAAACTTTTTCTCCTCTACAATTGTTCTATTTGGGTCTTTTAGTCACAGCAGTGAAAAAGCTGACTAAAACACTGAAAGAACTTTTTTTTGAGAAGAGGGTAAGGCAAAGAAGAGCTAAAGGATGGCATTCTCTCTACCATTTATCAAGCACCTCACTGTGGAACAAGATACAAAATTAGATACCACCCAGGTAAGTGACAAGCATACCAAACACTTATTCTCCAGTTGCACTTATTTTTAAAATATTTTTCAATATTTCAGAGCTATATTTTTTACTGAAGCATTTTGTATACCAAAGTCATTCCAACACATAATTTGAATCCTCCTCATGTCTTACTGGGATATTTTCAGTTGATGTCATCAGCTGACACCTAGCTGATGTCTATCAACAAAACTTAGAAAACAATATTTTTTGTAGTTTAACAGAATCCCAGGAAGGAGTTGAAATTCTATTCAGACTACTGGCATTAAGGAAAATTTTATGTAAATGTTCCTCTCTTAAGGGGAAAAAAAATAGCTTGCCTTCCTTTAAAATTTCTGGAGAGAAATATTCAATATTCTTTCTTATGCTGTCTTTGGTTTCTCAGTCTAACAATCAATAAGATTTTTTTTAAATCCCTCATGTTTAGAATAAATATATAATCAAGTCATCTCAGGGACTTAGTCTCTGCTTTAATTCTTTCCACCTGAAGTCCCTGTTACAGTGACTGGCATGTAATAGGTAATCAGTATATAAATAGCTAGAGAGGAAAGAAATGGATGAAGGAAGAGAGGGAAACAAAGGTAGAAGAAAGAATGAGAGGACAGAAGGAAGAAAAGAGGGAAGGGGAGGACAGAAGAATAGATACCAAGAAGAATTAAAAATGAGTCAGAACTTAAGAAATGAACAATAGAGTAGCAAGGATGTGAAATGTGTGTAAATAATCAAAACATGGAGCAGAAAATATTAAAAGAACTCAGATCAAATGTTGGGGAAAATGAGAAGAAAGTTATGTAATTTTCAGCTTGGAGGTAACAGTAGGGAATCAAAAGAGGAGGCCATATTTGCGGTTGACCTTGAAAAACAGGTAGATTTCTGACAAGTGGTCAAAATGGACAAATGTAATTCTAGGGAGAAGTCACGAATGCAGGAGATCATGGGGTGCTAGAGAAAAAAGGCAGTTTAAAGAAAATAGAACATGGGATGGAGCTTCATTAGTATCCAGGCTTATCAGCAAAAGTATTGTAATTATTTAGGAGATCATTTGAATGAATGAGTGAATGAACAAAAAACGAATCAGCATAGGCCTGGTACTTTAAAGATAAAAGAAGATTATGAATATAGTTTCCATAATCCATTCATTAACGTGAATTGCAAACCACTTCTTTCTAAAGGACGTTGTGGAAAAGTCTTCCATCAAATTAGATCTACTTGAATAAAAAAATTAATGTCAGAATGTTAATTTTTTCAGTATTTGCATGTCACTTTATTTTAATCTCAAGGATGTGAGAAATCAATAAGAAATAGTCTGTTATTTTCCTAACATTACAATCCAGTGTAATTTTACTTTCTTTTATTTCTGATATTTTTAAAAATTTAAATGTAAATTGGAAAAAAAAAAAAGCATTGCTCCTGCCCTTCCTGTTTCCTGTTTGCTTCCACCCTTTAACGCACATATACATCAAAGATGGACCAACCCATTTGCCAAGGAAGACCTCTTCTGCTGGCTTTTATAGCTGATTAATTTCTATTAAAAAGCTAAGAAATAAGAGACACTGCCACACTGGTTCTAGGAAAAATATTGTCTAGAATAAGATGGATAAAGCAAAAATCAGTATAAAAGCCAGAAAGATTTGTGAAAGCTTTAACATATGGCTTGTGATAGTTGAAATCTCTTGTGACTTCTGACGTTTACTAAAGATTATATTTGCTGAAAAACAACCTCAGCCACTGGCATTAAGTTTTAAGTACATTTTTTTCTATATGAGCTGCCAAACTTTCTCTACAATATGGTTATTTTTCGTACATAAGCACAAAGTAATTTCAGTACATCATAAGAGCTATTCTCTTTTCCATACAGGTATTGGTACACAAATGCTCATAACAGCTTTTATTTGTAATAACCCCAAACTAGAAGCAACCCAAATATCCTTCAAGAAATGAATGGTTTCCAAACAAAAGTTGAATAAGGAAACTATAGAACTCAATAACACAATTAATAACCTAGACTTAATTGACATATATAGAATATACCACCCAACATCAAGCAGTTACAATTTTTCTCAGCAGCACATGGATCCTTCTCAAAAATAGATCATATATTATGTCACAGGGCAACTCTTAGACAATATAAAGGAGTAGAGATAATACCATGCATCTTATCTGATCATAATGGAATGAAACTGAAAATCAACGATAAAAGAAGGAAGGAAAAATCATGCATCACTTGGAGAATGAACAATAGGTTACTGAATGATCAATGGGTTATAGAAGACATCAAGGAGGAAATTAAAAAATTCTTAGAGATAAATGAAAACACAGACACAACATATCAGAATCTATGGGACACATTGAAAGCAGTTCTAAGAGGAAAATTCATTGCTTGGAGTTCATTCCTTAAAAAAAGAAAAAACCAACAAATAAATGGTCTCATACTTCATCTCAAAATCCTAGAAAAAGAAGAGCAAAACAACAGCAAAAGAAGTAGAAGGCAAGAAATAATTAAAATCAGAGCTGAAATTAATGAAATCGAAACAAAAGAAACAATTGAAAAAATTGACAAAACTAAAAGTTGGTTCTTTGAAAAAATAAATAAAATCGACAGACCCTTAGCCATGCTAACGAAGAGAAGAAGAGAGAGAACTCAAATTACTAGCATACGGGATGAAAAAGGCAATATCACAACAGACACTTCAGAAATACAGAAGATAATCAGAAATTATTTTGAATCCTTATACTCCAATAAATTAGAAGATAGTGAAGGCATAAATAAATTTCTTAAGTCATATGATCTGCCCAGATTGAGTCAGGAGGATATAGACAACCTAAACAGACCAATATCAATTGAGGAAATAGAAGAAACCATCAAAAGACTACCAACTAAGAAAAGCCCAGGACCGGATGGGTATACAGCAGAGTTTTACAAAACCTTTAAAGAGGAACTAATACCAATACTTTTCAAGCTACTTCAGGAAATAGAAAAAGAGGGAGAACTTCCAAATTCATTCTACGAGGCCAACATCACCCTGATACCTAAACCAGACAAAGACACTTCAAAGAAAGAAAACTACAGACCAATATCTCTAATGAACCTAGATGCAAAAATCCTCAATAAAATTCTGGCGAATCGGATACAAAAACATATCAAAAAAATTGTGCACCATGATCAAGTAGGATTCATCCCTGGGATGCAAGGCTGGTTCAATATACGGAAATCAATAAATGTTATTCACCACATCAATAGACTTAAAAATAAGAACCATATGATCATCTCGATAGATGCAGAAAAAGCATTCGACAAAGTACAGCATCCCTTTATGTTCAAAACTCTAGAAAAACTAGGGATAACAGGAACATACCTCAATATTGTAAAAGCAATCTATGCTAAGCCTCAGGCTAGCATCGTTCTGAATGGAGAAAAATTGAAGGCATTCCCTCTAAAATCTGGAACAAGACAGGGATGCCCTCTCTCTCCACTTCTGTTCAACATAGTTCTCGAAACACTGGCCAGAGCAATTAGACAGACGAAAGAAATTAAAGGCATAAAAATAGGAAAAAAAGAACTTAAATTATCACTATTTGCAGGTGACATGATTCTATACCTAGCAGACCCAAAAGGGTCTACAAAGAAACTATTAGAGCTAATAAATGAATTCAGCAAAGTGGCAGGATATAAAATCAACACGCATAAATCAAAGGCATTCCTGTATATCAGTGACAAATCCTCTGAAATGGAAATGAGGACAACCACTCCATTCACAATATACTCAAAAAAAATAAAATACTTGGGAATCAACCTAACAAAAGAGGTGAAAGACTTATACAATGAAAACTACAGAACCCTAAAGAGAGAAATAGAAGAAGATCTTAGAAGATGGAAAAATATACCCTGTTCATGGATAGGCAGAACTAACATCATCAAAATGGCGATATTACCCAAAGTTCTCTATAGGTTTAATGCAATGCCAATCAAAATCCCAACGGCATTTCTTGTAGAAATAGAGAAAGCAATCATGAAATTCATATGGAAAAATAAAAGACCCAGAATAGCAAAAACAATGCTAAGCAGGAAGTGTGAATCAGGTGGTATAGCGATACCAGACTTCAAACTATACTACAGAGCAATAGTAACAAAAACAGCATGGTACTGGTACCAAAACAGGCGGGTGGACCAATGGTACAGAATAGAGGACACAGAAACCAATCCACAAAACTACAACTATCTTATATTTGATAAAGGGGCTAAAAGCATGCAATGGAGGAAGGATAGCATCTTCAACAAATGGTGCTGGGAAAACTGGAAATCCATATGCAACAAAATGAAACTGAATCCCTTTCTCTCGCCATGCACAAAAGTTAATTCAAAATGGATCAAGGAGCTTGATATCAAATCAGAGACACGCCGTCTGATAGAAGAAAAAGTTGGCTACGATCTACATACTGTGGCGTCGGGCTCCAAATTCCTCAATAGGACACCCATAGCACAAAAGTTAATAACTAGAATCAACAAATGGGACTTACTCAAACTAAAAAGTTTTTTCTCAGCAAAAGAAACAATAAGAGAGGTAAATAGGGAGCCTACATCCTGGGAACAAATTTTTACTCCTCACACTTCAGATAGAGCCCTAATATCTAGAGTATACAAAGAACTCAAAAAATTAGACAGTAAGATAACAAATAACCCAATCAACAAATGGGCCAAGGACCTGAACAGACACTTCTCAGAGGAGGACATACAATCAATCAACAAGTACATGAAAAAATGCTCACCATCTCTAGCAGTCAGCGAAATGCAAATCAAAACCACCCTAAGATACCATCTCACTCCAGTAAGATTGGCAGCCATTATGAAGTCAAACAACAACAAGTGCTGGTGAGGATGTGGGGAAAAGGGTACACTTGTACATTGCTGGTGGGACTGCAGATTGGTGCAGCCAATTTGGAAAGCAGTATGGAGATTTCTTGGAAAGCTGGGAATGGAACCACCATTTGACCCAGCTATTCCCCTTTTAGGTCTATTCCCTAAAGACCTAAAAAGAGCATGCTACAGGGACACTGCTACATCGATGTTCATAGCAGCACAATTCACAATAGCAAGACTGTGGAACCAACCTAGATGCCCTTCAATAGATGAATGGATTAAAAAAATGTGGCATTTATACACAATGGAGTATTACTCTGCATTAAAAAATGACAAAATCATAGAATTTGCAGGCAAATGGATGGCATTAGAGCAGATTATGCTAAGTGAAGCTAGCCAATCCCTAAAAAACAAATGCCAAATGTCTTCTTTGATATAAGGAGTGTAACTAAGAACAGAGTAGGGACGAAGAGCATGAGAAGAAGATTAACATTAAACTGGGATGAGAGGTGGGAGGGAAAGGGAGAGAGAAGGGAAATTGCATGAGACCCTCAGGGTTATACAAAATTTCATACAAGAGGAAGTGAGGGCAAAGGGGAAAATAATACAAGGGGGAGAAATGAATGACAGTAGAGGGGGTAGAGAGAGAAGAGGGGAGGGGAGGGGAGGGGAGGGGGGATAGTAGAGGATAGGAAAGGCAGCAGAATACAACAGACACTAGTATGGCAATATGTAAATCAATGGATGTGTAACTGATGTGATTCTGCAATTTGTATACGGGGTAAAAATGGGAGTTCATAACCCACTTGAATCAAAGTGTGAAATATGATATATCAAGAACTATGTAATGTTTTGAACAACCAACAATAAAAAATTAAAAAAAAAAAAAGAAGTGAATGGTTAAATGAATTGTGGTACATCCATACCATGGACTACTACTTGGCAACGAAAAGGAACAAAGTATTGCTATGCACCTCAACTTGGATAAACCACAAGGAAATTCTGCTGAATGGGAAAAAAAGCCAGGTTTTAGTGAGATGTACTTTATGATTCCATGTACATAACATGAGGAAATAACAAAATTATAGATATGAAGAACAGATTAGTGGTTGCAAGGATTATAGCTATAGATATAAAAGAATAACATGAGGGATTCTTACGGGCAATGGTACAGTAGAGTCTCTTGATTGTGTTGGTCATGCAATGCTACACGTGTGAGAAAACTGCATAGAGTTACACACTCACACGAGTGTGTGCATAACTGGGGGAGTTTGCATAAGCTCTATGGATCATAGCGATGTCAATTCTTCAGTTTTGATATTGTACTATAGTCATGTAAGACAGCAACTCCAAGGGAGATGGAGGATGGGTGCACAGTTGCCCCCTGTGCCCTTCTCTGAAGACATCTACAATCTGCTTATTAAAATGTAAAAGTCTAAATATAAACAGTCAATGCATAGTGAGGTTTTTCTGTGCTGAGTTGAAGGGTACCTAATGTAGAACTGAGCACAGAATAAGGACCAAACTAAAGGAACAAAGGTATATAACCATCTCTACCAAATGCAAAATTGGCAAAACCCTGACTCAAAGAGCAATTTATAATATTATCTTGAGCTTTCAATGTGCCTTATATGATGATGACACTAAACCAACTTTATATGGGAGTTGTGAAAATTAAATATATAGACACTTACATAAGTAAGTATCTCATATAATTATATGTAAGTATCTCATATAATTACATATATCCCTATATATATATATACGTGTGTGTGTGTGTGTGTGTATATATATATATATATATATATATATATATATATATATATATATATACAAGAATAGTGTGTGCACATACATGAGCCTGGAACTCAAAAAGTGTTAACTCTCTTCTGATAAGCAAAAAAAAAAGACAACAGAAAAGAAAAACCCTCCATCATTTATTTCTTCCTTCATTTCTTACTCTTTCTTATCGAATAGCCTTTTTCTTGGTGAAATTATTTCCTCTGCCTTCAACAGCTACCAGACAGCAAAGATCAAACACAAAGTCAGAGCTGTGCTCATGTAGGCACGTCTGCAGTTGGCCTAAGTTCCCCTGCTGGACCACTGAGGCACAGCTGGTGTGAGTTCTCAGAAGCACAGAATCCTACACAGTTCAACCACAGGGCTGCAGGGTGTGGCACGTTACCAGGAATCATGCTTTGAACATTTAACACCCAATTTCCTCTACCTATATCACCTTACCAAGATATTTCTATTCCACTTCCCTCAGTCAATACAAATCCCTTCTAACACCTCCTTTTAGTTAATTGTAATGTCCTGGCCAAGTGATGTCTTCAAGTACAAAACCAATGAGAAAATCCATGCAGGGGGCTTAAAATGGAACGGACAAGCAGGCCAGAGACCAGCAAAGCAGGAAACGATCCTGGGACCACCTGACAGAATAGGAAAATACCCCAAAATGCAGTAGGTCCTCATTGGCCCCAGGATCAGGGTAATCAGGGCAGAATCAGGAGCAAGCTCAGAGTCATTCTTTGGTAGGCTCACACTCTTTTCAGTAGACACTTTCCCATCTCTAAGCTGCCTGTTTGTTTACATTAAATTGTATGCCAGACCCCCCCACACACCCCACGCCCCCCAAAAAAGCCAAGGGTGTAAGAGAAAGGTCAGACAAAATGACAGCCTGAAATGCAAGGCCAGGCCCCAACTGGAGGTGGGGAGAATGTGAGGATGAGATATGGGTGGAGTCAAGAGAAACCAATGGGGCATGAAGACCATAATTAGGAACCCAAAGACTTTGCTGAAACCGCTTCAGGCTATCGCTCAGAAACATAAGGTCAATTATAGGCTGACTCAAATTGTGCCTGTAATTACAGCACCCTTGTTATGAATGGAGCTCCCAATCCATATTTATAGCCAAAGGCCACATTGTCATGACTGGCCCCGACTCCCCTGCTCTGTTCACAAGGGAGCATGTTTCCTTTTTGACAACAAGAAAGAGGATCAGAAACCTACTTAGAGGTGCCTTTTCTGGCCAACCAAGTTCTGGCAGCTTCTGTTTCCTTTGTAATACCTTCCCAGGAATCTGCTCTGCTAATGAGGCCCCTTCCATCTGACAGCTGGTTACACAAGCTGCTATCAGAAAACAAAAGCTGCATGTTGAGGTAACCGATACCCTCCCAACCCCCGCGCCACCACCACCACACACACTATTACACTATAATTCAGAAACCATGCTCATAATGAACCAAGCACCAAATAAAACCAAGCCTGCCTCCCCAGAATTTAGACTGAATTTTTTCTAGCTTAGACTCAGTATTGCCACTTTTTTATTTGCCAGACCCACAGCACGTGCCACTTGCACTTGCACAGGACAGAACTGACCACTGCTTGCAGTTTTAATGAAATTCTGGCATCTCCATCTCTGGTCTGCCATCTTCTCTTGTCTCTCAATAGTCAGCACAGAGGGAACTCTTCCTCCTCTCAGAACATGCCTCAGTCCTCCAAGAGCATTGGTACAAGACAATTCCAGCTAACCATTATCTGGTGATGCTGCGGCAATCTCCACCACTACATACCCTCTGGGACAGCCAAAATCCAAAACTCTGACAACACCAAATGCCAATGAGGATGTGGAGCAAAAGGGACCCTCACTCATCCACTCATCGCTCCTGGGAATGCAAAAACAACAGCCACTTTGGACAATATTTGGGCAGATTTCTTCAAAGACACTTTTCCCCCAAGATCCAGCAATCATTTATTTATCCACATAAGCTAAACTCTCATGTCTACCCAAAAACCTGTGCACAGACGTTCATAGAAGCTTAACTCACAAAAAACTGGGAAGAAACCAAGGTGTCATTCAGTAAGGGAATGGTTAGATAAATGGTGGTACATCCAGACAATGAAATATTATTCCCATTTAAAAGGAATTATAGCTGGGGTATGGTGGCTCATGCCTATAATCCCAGCAACTCAGGAGGCTGAGGCAAGAGGATCATGAGTTCAAAGCCAACCTCAGCAATGGTGAGGCACTAAGCAACTCAGTGAGACCCTGTCTCTAAATAAAATACAAAATAGGGCTGAGTATGTGGTTCCGTTGGCAAATGCCCCTGAGTTCAATCCCCGGTACCTCCCTCCCCACCCCTCAAAAAAAAGAATTAGCAATAAAAATTCATTGGATTAGACAAAGGGGAATGTAGGGAAGGGATATAAATAGGAAAGATAGTAAAATGAATTGGACATAACTTTCTTTTACTTTTAATTGATTTATTTATTTTAATTAGGTATATATGACAACAGAATGCATTTTAATTCATTGTACACAACTGCAGCACAACTTTTCATTTCTCTGGTTGTATATGATGTAGCATCACACCATATGTGCAGTCATACATGTACCTAGGGTAATGATGTCCATCTCATACCACCATCTTTCCTGCCCCCATGCCCCCTTCCCATTCATCCCTCCCCTTTGCCCCATCAAAGCTCTTCCATTTTTCCCATGTCCTCCCCAATATGGATAAACATCAACTTATAAGATAAAACATTTGGCATTTGGTTTTTTGGGATTGGTTTACTTCACTTAGCATGATATTCTCCAACTCCATTCATTTACCTGAAAATGCCATAATTTAATGCTGAGTAATATTCCAATGTGTATATACTTCAGTTTCTTTATCCATTCATCTGTTGAAGGGCTTCTAGGCTGCTTCCACAGTTTAGCTATTGTGAATTGAACTGCTATGAACATTGATATGGCTGCATCACTATTGTATGCTGATTTTAAGTCCTTTGGGTAAAGACTGAGGAGTGGGATAACTGGGTCAAATGGTGGTTCCATTCCAAGTTTTCTAAGGAATCTCCATGCTGCTTTTCAGAGTGGTTATACCAACATGCAGTCCAACCAGCAATGTATGAGTGTGCCTTTCCCCCCACATCCTCAATAACATTTATTGTTGTCTATATTCTTAATAACTGCCATTCTGATTGGCATGAAATAAAATCTTAGAGAAGTTTTGATTTGCATTTCTCTAATTCTAGAGATGTTGAATGTTTTTTCATATATTTGTTGATCTATTGTATATCTTCTTCTGAGAGGTGTCTGTTCAGTTCCTTAGTCCATTTATTGATTGAGGTTGTTTGTTTTGGTTTTGGTTTTGTTTGTTTTTTTGGTGTTAAGTTTTTTGAGTTCTTTGTATATCCTGGAGATTAGAGCTCTATCTGACATGTGTGCGGCAAAAATTCACTCCCAAAATGTAGGTTTTCTCTTCACCTCATTGATTGTTTCTTTTGCTAAGAAGAAGCTTTTTAGTTTGAATCCATCCCATTTATTAATTCTTGATTTTTATTTCTTGTGCTTTAGTAGTCTTGTTAAGGAAGTTAGGGCCTAATCCTATGTGATGAAAACTTGTGCCTACCTTTTCCTCTATTAGGCACAGGGTCTCTGGTCTAATTCCTATGTCCTTGATCACTTTGAGTCGAGTTTTGTGTATGGTGTTTATTTGGGGGTTTATTTATGGGGTTTATTTTCATTTTGCTGCATATGTATTTCCAGTTCTCCCAGCACCATCTGTTGAAGAAGCTGTATTTTCTCCAATGTATATTTTTGGCACCTTTGTCTAGTATGAGATACATGTATTTACATCTATGTGAGATTCTCTCTGTGTCTTCTATTCTGTACCATTGGTTTACATGTCTATTTTGGTATCAATACTATACCGTTTTTATTACTATAGCTTTGTAGTATAGTTTAAGGTCTCATATTGTGATGCCTCCTGCTTCACTCTTCCTGCTAAGGATTGCTTTGGCTATTCTGGGTCTCTTATTTGTCCAAATTAATTTCATGACTGCTTTTTTCTCATAACTTTCTTATGTTCCTATATGAATACACAACCAGAAAATCTCCACATCATGTACCATTGCAAGAATGGGATCCTTTTTAGAATAAGTTACATTCCATGTATGTATAATATGTCAAAATATACTCTACTTCATGTATATCTAAAAAGAACAAATAAAAAATTTTTAAAAAAATAAATGAATTATCAAGCCATGCAAAGGCAGTAGGAAAATAAATGCATATTACTGAACTAAACAAGCCAATCTGAAAAGGCTCCACACTATATGATTCCAACTGTATCACCTTCTGGAAAAGGTAAAGCTATGGTGCCAGTATAAAGCTCAGTGGTTGTCAATGGCTGGGGGAAGGGAGGAATGTACAGAGAGCACAGAAGGTTTTCAGGGCAGTGAAAATGAGATAGGAATTTAGAGATACAGAAAGAACACTAAGTCTCAAAACAGAAACAATCACAAACCTTTGGAAAGCAAAACAAACTACTCAGGGCAACCCAGCTCAGTGTCCTTACCCCCATGTCCTAATAGCTTGCTGATTGGCTGGTGAAAAAAACAAAACTTCAAGATAACCACAAGGCACCTGAAGGAATCACTCCTTTAGGAAGTAGGTGCATTAGAGATTTTGGTGTATGAGAAATGACTCTAGCCTGATTACCATAGTACGACACACACCCCCTGGGTGGAGACTCAAGATGCTAATAAGACATGTGATATAGAAAGTAGCATGATTCCAATATGCTCGGGCATTCGAATATGCTTGGGTTATATGCAAACACAAGGAAACCTGGCACAAAATTGTGTAACCCTGCCCTGACTGCAAATGATGGGCTTTATAATAATGATGTGTCAATGTTTATCGGTTGTAACAAATGTTTATCGATTGTAACAAATGTACCACTCTGGCATGAAATGTGGATGGCGAGAGAGACTGTGCAATGGTGGGGGCAGGAAGTACATGGGAAACCTCTCTACCTCGTTTCCATGTGTGCTGTAAACCCAAAACTGCTCTGGGTGCAGAGGAAGCGTCTCATTCATTGAAACAAACTTTTCAAAGACTGACAAAATCAAGTCAAAACTATGTTGACACACAAAACTAAAGGCATATATTGTGTGTTAGATATATATTTAAATAGATACCAAGTTATAGTATTCTAAAGGAATGCTGAATTTACCAATAGGGCAAAACAAAAGACACCAAATATACCACAAATGAAACTCAGTGCTTCCATGTTTTTTTGCAAAAGCAAAAAACACAGAAACACACACACACAGAGAGATATGGGAAAGAGGGTAAAGGAAATAACTTTATCAAAAATCACAACGATGGCCATGTATAACTAAAAAGAACAAATAACATGTTTGTTGTTTTTTTTTAATCACAACTCTGATCCCCTCCCAAGATAAGCCTCCCCGCTATGGGCTGCCTCACAAACTACTGAAGCAAAACTTTAAATTTTTTTCTCCCTGTTAGGCTAAGGTAATGATGACCATTTCCTCAAATTCTTCACTTAATGTTTTCAGAGCCAGCAACAAAATCTGATGTAATATGCTGAAACCATATTAAATCTTCAATAGACAATCAGAAAACAAGCATACGCAAGGCTTCGCAAGGCTTCGTAGGACTCAGACTTAATCACCTTAGATACTAAAGGTCAGATCAGAACTCAAGCATGTCTTTAACGAAGGGAAGGATGCAGAAGCAATCCCAGCTCAGAGCCAACCTCCGACTAACCGTGAGAGATGCTGACTCATAGATGCAATTTCAAATATTCTAGTAGCCACATTTTAAAGAGTAAATAGGCAAAATTAACATTAAGAGTATATTTTACTTAACATAGAATATATGCAAATATTTATGTGGTAGTAACAGCCACATATCAAGGGCTCAATAGCCATGTGTGGCTAGGGGCTACCACATTGGACAGAAGATCTACACTTGCAGTATAATTCCCAAAGGTCCCAAGCTTCTCCCTTGCAAATATTTATTTATGCATTCAAACACACATATTAAACCTCTTCATATGTTTCATTATTCTTAGTGCTAGATGTTCACCACGATCAGAAGCAGTAGTACTTGGGACACCCATAAATGCATATAAAGCATTAAAAAAAAAGTTGAGGTCTATGTTGATGTGAAAACCAGCTCAATTTCAGTTTCTTATTGTTATTATCATTACAATCTATTATTATATTTTATTTCTAGTTTATATCTTTCTCCTTTTTATTTTTATTATATATTGAAAATTTGTAGATATTTGTGAAGTACAAAGTGAAGTTATAACTTCACTTTGTTAACACAATGTAAAAATAACTAAATCAAACTAGTTGACATATCCATTGTGCAAACACATAACATTTTTTGCGGTGAGGACATTTGAAATGTACTCTTATTAATTTTGAGATGTACAATAGTCTATTATTTACAATGTTCTCCATGCTATGCAATAGATCTCCAAAAAAGGCCCATATTCCTTCTAAATGAGATTTTCTGTACCCTTTCACCCTCGTCTCTCCATAATTCCCTGACCAGCCTCTGTAACCACTATTCTATACTATTCTACCCAAAGCTTCTATGAGTTCCATTCTTTTAGATTCCATATATAAGTGGAAAAAAAATTAATTTGTAAAGACAACCTACCAGTTGGAAGAAAATATTTGCAAGCCACACATCCAATAATGGATTAATATCCAAAATATATAAAGAGGTCAACTCCATGGTAGGAAAACAAAGATCCAAGTTAAAAAAAAAAAAAATGGTCAAGGGACTGAACGACCTTTCTTAAATAAAAATAGTAATGTTCAACACTGTAAATCATTAGAGGACTGCAAATTGAACCATGAGAGACCATCTCACATCTGTCAGAATAAATATTAGAAAAAGGATGAGAAGAAACTGGCATTGGTGAGAAGGCAGGGAAACAGGAAGCCTTGTACACTATTGATGGAACATCATTGTACCATCATTATGGAAAATGGCGTCAAGGTTCATAAAAAAAATAATAATAATAACATTACCATGTGATCCAGAAATCCTACTTCTGAGTGTTTACCCCAAAAGATTTGAAATCAGTTTATGGAGAAGATGCCTACATGTTCAAGAGCCATGGTATGGAACGTACTTTCCCAGACTAGAGAAGCAAAGAACTTCTCAAGTTCATCTTCATGTTTCAAAGTGATGTCCTCTGTGGTTTTAACCATTAGCTACAGATTATTTTAAAGTAGAATAAACCAAGAAATAATATATACAAAGACATCTGCAACGTGCAAGAAAAATGGAGGTAGGTATAGGGAGAGGCCTGAGGAGAGAAAAGGATGAGAGGAAAGAAAGCCAGGGAGGAGCAAACATCACAGCACCTCACAGAAACAAACTCAAAGAACCAAGAGGTTAAACGTGAGATTTCCACCATCACTGACTTTCACCCAAATAGATAACATAGCCTAGATCTAAAAAATTGTGCAAATGTTAAAAAAGGGATTTTCAACGCACTGAACATTGATTACATGCACCAATACATCTGAAAGAGCTAGAAAATACAGTTTAGCCAAGGCATTTATGCATTTTAAAAGACTTTCCCTTCATAAACATAACAATTAGCCTTCATCTTTCATTGCATCATTACTTACTACAGAAAAGAACTGGGAGCAACCTGAATGCCTATCACTAGGAGAATAGGCCAATTAATAATGATCTTGCTATACTATGAAATTTCTAAGAAGAGGTAAATTTTTATGAGCTGACATAGAAAAATTTCTAAGATATGGTTGTAAGAAAAGGCAAGTTGGAGTTGTAGCTCAGAGGTAGCGCGCATGCCAAGCATGAGTGAGGCACTGGTTCAATCCTCAGCACCACATAAAAAAAAATAAAACCAATAAAAAAATAAAGTTAAAAAATGATTCAGTGATTAAAAAAAGAAAAGTTGCTGAAAAATGCATATGACATACACACATACACACACACACACACACACACACACACACACGTGTGTGTGCCAAACTGATCATAGTTATAATCTCTGAGAAAGTACCTGGGATGTGAAAGGTTAAGATGCATTAGCTTTCTCCATAATAGTTTGATTTTTTATAAAGTAAATTCATATGTTACACAGAAAAAAATGTTTTAAAGTAATAATGCACACTGTCAAATGTGTTTATCCCAAATCAAAATTTAGTACACTGTAACCACCACCTTCATGCTTATACTCACTTAAGAATAATGCTTTCCTCACAATGTTTATATTCATAAACATTGAATACATATCATGTTCATTGAATACATACAGATGTTCCTGGACTTAGGATGAGGAAACATTCCTATAAACCCATTGAAAGTTGAAAATGCATTTAATCCACTTAAGCTATCAAACATCCTGGCTAGCCACACGGCACACAAAAGAGTGTCCTTGTTCCCACTGCCATCCTATAGATGGCTGACTGGAAGCTGTGGTTCCCTGCTACTGCCTAGCATCATGAGAGAGCATTGGTCCATATATTGCTAGCCTGGAAAAAGAGCAAAATTCAAAATTTCAAGTGTAGTTTCTACTCGCTTTGTACCATCTTAAAAGTTAAACCATCATAAGACAGGACCATCTGTATTTGAATGTGTGGATGTATCCCTGAATACAAAGAAAGTGTTCTTTTGAATTGCATATTTTTAAAAATTCAGATCTCTGCAAATCTTCTCATGCAAAACTGAAAAACATCAGCATGCTCCTACTTATCTTTCAATGGGATTCAGGACACGATATCACAACATATGGCTACCTGGGTATAGTGAATATTTTAAAACTGAAGGAATTGCCGGGTGTAATGGGGCATGCCTGTAATTCCAGAAGCTCAAGAGGCTGAGTCACGGTGAGTTCAAAGTCAGCCTCAGCAACTTAGCAAGGCCCTATGCAACTCAGTAAGTCCCTGTTTCAATAAAATATTTAAAAAGGACTAGGAATGTGGCCCTGTGGTTAAGCACCCCTGGGTTCAATCCCTGATACAAAAAAAACCTGAAGAAATTTGAGAAATAGCATATGCAAAAAGGGCTCCCTGACCAATTTCCCTAAAGCAGATCATAAAAACTGTAAGAGGTTCCCTCTTTATACACAGAAGAAAGGTGCATTCCTATCTCCGAACACACAGGGATAAAAGCAGAAATCTGAAAAAAAATCAGGCCTGGATAAATCAGTTCATTACACTCAGCTCATACTTCCTTTGTCCTATCATCTGCTCCACAATTTCCCACCCTCAACCTAGCATAAGAAAAAATGCAGATTTAACTAATGTCTCAGGTCTTTGTTTTCTCATAAAGGCTCCTGTGTCACCTAAAACTTACCTTAAAAAATCTGCATGCTTTTCTCTTGTTAATCTGTCTTTTGATTACAGGGGCCCCAGCTAAGAACTGAAAAGAACAGAAGTAAAAGGTAATTTTCCTCCCCCCATGCTGTGTATAAATCAGGGTCTTATAACACTATGAAATAAAAATAAAACGGAGAAATAAATTGTATGCTAAACTTGACACAAGACAGCAACTATGATTCACAGACCCACATCATCTTTTGACAGACTTCATAATAAACCTAATTAAGAATTTATAATAAAACTGATGTAAAATTTATAAAACAGATGCAAGCCACGGAAGACGCAAGTACTATTGGCGAATATGAATCCCCCTCTCTCCACAGGAGACTAATACTCCTTCAACATACTGATGTTGGATTTGGCCATGAGATTTGCTTCATCCAAAGGAATATAAATTATGATATATGCCATAATCAATCAAACCTTCAAAGATAACCAGATGAAACCTAGTCTTTCTCTTGCTTAGATCCTGGGCTATAGGAGGCACACCCTATAAAGCCTTTGAGTGATTTTATAACTCTGTGCATTATAGATATCAATAACAAAGCAAAGTAAGTCTTGTCTACAGACATGATAATAAATTCTGTTAGGTAGCGATTCAATCAATCTCCTTCCCCCATTATGGAAAAAGTTTTGTCCTCATTTGCACACTTAGTCTATAAAATTTGGATTATTTCAACTGGGTGTAACGTCTTATGAGTTTCCTCATGAATGAGTTAAACTCTTCAACACATGTTCATTTTATCTCTGAATGAGAGTGTAATTTTGCCTTCTTCTGAAAATCCTAATGGTGTTTAATATGTGTTAGATAGGTTTATTATACGTTTAATCCCTCGAACAACCCCACATTTTACTAATGTAGAAAATGGAGGTCCAAAGATTAAACAGCTTGTTTAAAGCCACACACTGAGTAACAGCATGGCTGGAATCTAAAATCAGGTCTAGCTGGCACCTTCCCCCCACTGTCTCAAGGGCAACTATTGCAAGAAAGGAGAGATTAGGGTGGAATCAGACTGTTGGAAAATCACAGGAATGTTAAGGGTCAGTTCCTTTTTTTTTCTTTTTTTTTTTTTTTTTTTTTCGGTTACATGAGAAAACAGAGGAGGCACAAAGGTATGAAGATCTTGTCTTTGCTGCACAGCTTCTTGTGGGTAAGGATGAGAACCCAGGGCTCCCACAGTGAGTTTGGTGATCTTGGGTTCCAGGAGGAAGCAGAATTGAACTAGAGCCTTGATAGAAAAATAGCAGCAATAGACGGCAGGATAAGGGAAGCAGGTAAGAATGGCTGGAATCCACAGGGTGGAGTAGAAGCAGGTCCCTCTGGCCCAAGGGCCCAAGGGCATTTATACATTCAGAGGAAGGAGAATGACCAAGGGAAGAATCCACAAGAAGGCTCCGCCTCCAGACATCGTCAGAGACGGAGGACAAAGCCGCAGGGTAGTACTCCAGGAGCAGTCCTGCTTGGTAGAGAAATACCAAGAGGTTTTGAAGTAAGCTGTCCACTTCTGGAGATGTCAGGGGCCTGAGGGCTTGGCCCCCTGACTGTGGGCCCAATGTTCACCTGAGATTGAACAAGATAATATCTGATTCCTTGGAGGGTCAAAAGCTACAGCACAGTCAAGGTAGAAAAGCCCTCATCTGGTCCTGGAGAGTAGAGACCACATTAGGGGAAGGGGGGGATTTTGGAGGCACAGGTAGAACCTCACAGCATATGAGGAAAACAAAGCCACTCACCAGGCTGTGGCCCCAGTCAGCAGGGACTTCACACCAAATATATCTAGGGTGTTTTGGGGGTTTGTTTTATTTTTTCTTTCTTTTATCAGTTAGAACTCTCAAGACTTCCTAACACTCAGAGTTTTTCCAACTCTGCCACCTGGGCATACCTGGTTCCTCACAATTCTAAAGGAAGAATCAAATTCACAGTGAATCTATTCACTGCTGAGGATGTGTGGAGAAGGCCACCCTCAGGAAACAGGAACCTTTATTCCCAAAGAGACACATAAAATGCAAGATGAATGCATAAAGAAACGTGATCAGAGTAGAAAGTAAAGCTCACCTCTCCCCAGGAGGAACTCCGAGTCCTTAATGTAAATAAACCCTACCATCTACGGTTGCACACTAGGTCTTCTGACACTCTCGGCACCCACACACCAATCTGGGGGCCTCCCTGTTTAAAGACTGGTCAGGGAGAAGGGGCACAGCATCACCCATAAGAAATGCAGTCTCAAACCCCAACCCAGACCTTCAGAATCAGAATCTGTATTTTAATCCATCCCTAAGTGATCACATTCAAATCTGAGAAGTGCTATTCATAAAGTTCCCAGGAGTGACATAGCAGCAAAACATAGATGCACAAAGAAGGCCTAATGAGCAAGCAGAGAGCTGGAGATGGAGAAAAAAGAGTCTGCAAATTGGAAAACATGAGCTCCATTACTGATGCAGTAATTGAGAAGGTGACTTCTCAAACCTCATCTTCAACTGGCATCACCTGGCAACACTAAGACCTCCCAAGATGCACAGAGAACTGAGTCCACAGGCAGGGAGGCGTGCGGGAAGAGGGGCGGATGCTTTGGAAGGCATCCTAGCAGAATTAAATGTCAGTTCCCAAAGCTGCCCTAGGATGCGCGATGCTCTGTGGTGAATGGTTGTCTCATTGAGACTCACCCACAGATGAATGGGCTTACAGAAAAGGAAGAAGTGAGCCATGAAATACAGTAAATTACAGCTTAATCTTCCTCACCCTGGAACTCATTCAATAGTTTTAATGAACATACAGTCTGGAAGGCAAGGTGAAAAACGCGTATGAAATACACTTCATGCCACCCTGTGCATCAAAGACGCCCAGTTCCCTTTGTTATTAAAGATATAAATGTCTTTCCTCCTGACAGTACTTTGGCAAAGGAAAAACACAAAAACCTGTTTTCCATTATTGCTGTTATCTGCTAGGAAGCTCCAAAGAATGCAGATGCTTAAGGGCCTATTAGAACAAAGAGTGGTTCCCAAGAGCACAGCCAGCTTCCCCTACTGTGCTTTCACCCAGCAACACAGACAGGTGAAGGCAGAGGACCCTGGGCTCCTCCCTGAAACTCCACCAGGTTGTCTCATCTGGGAACTACTGCTTTGACTTGACCCACAGACCCAACCTGAAAGAAGCATTTAAGTGACTTACTTCTAATTCAGGTTAGAGGAAAATCCAAAGTCCCCTGGAAGGATACCGAGTTAGCCCTAGGGAAAAAGAAAAAGAAAAAACTATGGCTTCCCTAATACATTGAGACACATCAAGATATTTCCAGGCTAGCCAGGTGCAGTGGTGCACACCTGTAATCCCAGAGGCTTGGGAGGCTGAGGCAGGAGGATTGCAAGTTCAAAGCCAGCCACAGCAACAGCGAGGCACTAAGCAACTCAGTGAAACTCTGTCTCTAAATAAAATACAAAATAGGGCTGGAGATGTGGCTCAGTGATTGAATGTCCCTATGTTCCCTGGTATCCCCCTACTCCAAAAAAAAAAAAAGATATTTCCAGGCTGTACTTATCACTCAAATTCATTCACAAAAGGATATAACTTATACTCTTATACTCAGCTCCCACACATCATGACTATTAATTTTCAAATTACGGCTTGACACCCATGGGTGGATAATAAAATCACTTTACTTGGGGACATTTTTTTATGTTCATAAAATAAAATAATAAGAAATATTGGACTTTCTGGTAGTAAGATAAATATTACTTCACAAAACTTATTTCTGAGGCATGCATATGTGTGTATGTATGCGTATGTATATGTGTGTGTGTGTGTGAGAACTGGTATAAAATGTATTTCTTACCATGGGTCCCAGTCATATTAGCATGAAAGCCACTTGTTGCACTATAACCCCTGGAAACCAGCCCTTGCTGGCAAGAAAAGGGATGCATTTGAAAAAGAGCTGTAAAAATATGTTTCCTCCATAATCTTTGAAAAATCCTCTTGTGGCCCAAGAAATAACAAATGGGGCCAGAGCTTCTGGGTATTCCCTCCTCTATTCACAGCCCTCTAGTTATGGCTCCATCAGAAGCCACACTGCACAAAAAAGAAGAAGAGTTGATTTATGCCAGCACCTGTGCCTCTGCCAGAAATGCCAACCTAGTGCATGGACTCCCCTAGCAGCTAAGAGGCTGAGCAATTTGGAGGTCCTTTTCATTGGCACCATTTTCACTGACTCACTAACTTCCTTGTTCTCCATAAAGATTATTTTCCTTTTCTCCTCCAGGTATGTCCATGGTAGCCCTCAATCATGCTTGGCTTCAAATGCACAAGAAACAGAGGACTTAGGCAGATATCCAAATCATGCACATCAAAATGAGTGTAATCAACACAGATGAAGAATTTTAACGCAAACACCACCTCCTAACCCTGCTCTTGTCATCATCTCTCAATATCTCCAAAATCAGAGAAACAGGATAGCCTAGGAGTGAAGAGTTTGGAGTCAAAAGTCAAAACTGGCCTCAAGTGAAGCAAACCCCATCATTTTCTGACCTTGAAAGGTTACCCAAAGTTTTCTAAGACTCGGTTTTCTCACCTATAAAATCTACTAGAGTTATTAGTATTGGAAATTAAGTAAGTAGGTAAAGCATTTATTTAATCCAGTGACAGGAACCCTCACAATGATGATGAATTAGAATCTGTTATTGTGGATATTATTACTGTCCATAGTTTTTATTAAATCTCAAAGTGAAGTTTAATTTCTCTTCAGGCTCGCTTGTTTGTTTCTTTGTTGGTTTTGCAGTCTATATCACTGGTGTAGACTTAAAAGCAGAAGAACAAAGAAATTGTGTTCATGTGAAAGAGTGGCATGATTATGAACATCCAAACTAAGTTCCCAAAGGAATTCCCTATTTCTACTCAGAGAACAGGTATCATGATTCTTCTCCCTTTAAATAAATTGCCAAAAGCCAACATATGAGAGTTTTTATCTCCGAAGACCCAGAAGGTAGAATTCCAACGGTAAGAATCCTGTGTATTTTCCAGTGGTCTCTTAGTGCCAGGGTCCATCAGTGGAAGGCCCTCTTGCCTCTGACAGCAATGCACCCCAGCTGCTGCTGAGGAAATGCAAAAAGCAATCCCACCTTTCAGCTATAACACACCTGGTCAGTTGTGAAATCCAACTGGAAAGGTCAGAAATTTCATCCTGATGCCAAGGCAAAATGAGCATGAAGGGTAGCCTGGCCTCCAGAGGAAACCCCACAGAGGGGCCACCTCGGAGGGTATTCAACCAATTCAGCAGTGGAACAATGGTCTCTTAGTGCCAGGCCAGCTACCCACGACAGTCTTCTCCCCAAAAGAAACACACTCCCCCTTTTCCAGAGTTTGCTTCAGAAATGACTTTTCCATCCATGAAGGATATTAAAGGACCTCCCCCCAATCTGAGAATTATGTATGAAAGAAACAAGGACAAAGAAAGAGGCATCTAACCACCAGGCCAGCCTCGTCCACTCATTCACCTGCTCTAACACACCTGCCCTGTGTGTGCTAGGAATAAAACAGTGGGGACAAGAAGGGGGTCAAAAGTCAAACTGACCTCAACCAAGCTCCTTCCTTTTCTTCTATGAGAATCTTTTCTTTCTTTTATTCTCTCCTGTGAAGGAGCTTATGAGACGGTTGGAGAAACAAACAAGGTACCCAGGGTGGTAAGGGTAACACTAGGGCTATGTGGGAAGCACCAAAGACGTACAGTGAAAGGAAGTTCTGGAAGAACTCTTCAGCTTCAATGTCTTTGTAAGAAACAATGGAAAATTTAAAATTATTGCTCTAAATTCATCTTAAGAAGTTGCAAAATGAAGAGCAAATTAAGCCCAAAGTAAAAATAAAGGAAATGTTAAAGATAGGGGGAAAAAAATCTATGAAATACAGAACAATCAATAGAAACAGTTAACAAGAACAAAAGTTAGGTTTTTAAGAACATTTATGGATGTAATGAAAAGTTAGAAAGACCGATAAATAAAGAAACAATGAGAGAAAGCACAAATTATGCCAGGTATCAAAGAAAGAACAGCCATGCATATCTTGCAGAAATTAAAAGGATGGTAAGCAACATTATAGCAGTGAATTTCACAGCTTAGATGAAATGAACAAATTCCCTGAAAAACACAAACTTATCAAGAATACTTAAAAAGAAATAGAAACTTTGAATAATCCTACAACCATTAAGGCAGTGGTTTGCTGAGTGTGATTCCCCATACTACTAGCAACAAGTAACACCTGGGAACTGTCTGAAATGCAAATCCTTTTTTTTTTTTTATTGGTTGTTCAAAACATTACAAAGCTCTTGACATATCATATTTCATACATTTGATTCAAGTGGGTTTTGAACTCCCAATTTTACCCCAAATACAGATTGCAGAATCACATCGGTTACACATCCACATTTTTACATAATGCCCTATTAGTAACTGTTGTATTCTGCTACACCAAATCAGAAACTCGGAGTAGAGTCAGAGGGAAGGTCTCAGTAATCCATGTCTTTTGTTTTTTTTCTTTCTTTTTTTTTTTTTAACCAAGGATTGAACCCAACAACACTTAACTACTGAGCCACATTCCCAGTCCTTTTTATTTTTTATTTTGAAACAGGATCTCACTAAGTTGCTGAGGCTGGCTTCAAACCTGCAATCCTCCTGATTCAGCCTCCTGAGCCACTGGGAAGACAGGTGTGTACCACCATGCCTGGTGGCAATTCATGTTTTAACAGACTTTCCTGGTGATCCCAATACCATTTGAGAATTGTTTGAATACCACCTTCCCACAAGGAAATCCAGCCTTAGATGATTTTCTTAATGGATTCTATCAAATATATAAGAATGAAATACTACTAAACTTACACAAACTCTATAAGAAAAGAGGAGGGAACATGTCGCATCATTACTTTTGATCTCTACTTCCTGATGGAAAATGTAGGACACTCTTTTTATCTGCACTCTCATTCTTATTTTGAAGGGATTCTTGGTTTCTTTGGGAGGGATCATTTTGACAGACATGTAAGCCCCAAAGCCCAAGCGGCCACACTGCATGCCCTCAAGTAGAGAAAGGTCTTCATCAGACCTCTCTCCTCTACTCATAGCCCTTAGGGAGGTGATAATTTATTTCTCCATAAGGTAACCAAGGCAGTGAGCTCACAGCCCTTGCACAAGGATACCCACAGTAAAGCCTTCCTCTCCACCCTTGTATAACAAACCTCACCCATGCCAGAGCAGGCACTGCAACTCAGATAATAAAAGTGGTGTTAAAAATCAACTATCCACCCATTTTTTTTTACTTTTAAATAAAAGTCTCATATCACCTTTCCATATCTGGCTGTTTTTTCTTATTTATCTTTAAGCCTCAGGAAGTCATCTCTGAACTCTCAAACTAAGCCAAGTTCTATCTTTGCACCTCTGTCAAAGAACACAATGAAATGACTACCTGAGTTCCAATAGCTCCCATTGTGCCATTTGCTCTTTCAGGATAGAAACCACATTTTGTGTTTGTTTATTTGTTTTTTTAATGTCTTACAGTGCATGACCAACATAGCAGTACTCAGTAATATATAGTGAAATAAAAGTTGGGAAGCAGAATCAGATGAGTCACAATTTACATCCACAAACAAAATGTGCTCGACTCAATAATGTTGGTACAACTCATTTTTAAAAATAAATACTGTACTTTCAATTTGTTCATTGTCTAAATTGTCAGTGGTATTGTCCATGCCAACCACATAGGCTGACTTTCATTCTGCAAATCAGACTTACCCCTTTTAATCTCGGGTGGACACAGTAGATCCCCACCCACAGACCCACACATTGCAAATCCTATTAGAGGATGAGTACAGGGACCAAGAGAGTAGCAATGAAGATGACACCTTGACACCTAGAATTTTTGACTAAAAAATTTTTGGATTCCTTTTTTTTTTTTTTTTTTTGGAGGATCTTTCAGCAAACCTATATTCAGTTTTCACAGCCCTGTGGATCAGGCTGAAGCATGAAGCAGCAATTTCTCTTACCCTCACCCATAATTTGCTGGGACCATTCCAACTAATCCTTTGATAAATGAGATCCTAAAGGATTAATCTCCTGTATAAGCAGAATAAGTCCCCAAGGGTGATGAAGTTTTGCCAGGAGTTTGTAAGGTCTCATTCTTAATTATAACAAAGGATGGCATTCTGTGGCCATTAATTTTTACTGGAAGAGAAAGCATTATATTAACCACTAATATTTTTTAGACTCTTACTGTGTAGCCAGAACTGGGCCATATGCTTTTATACATTGTCTCATTTAATCTTTAAAACAACCCTATAAGTTAGATACTATTAGTAACCCATACCCATGTGCTTAACTAGCTGATAAATCACAAAGTTAAAGAAGAGTGAAAACTGGATTTAAGCTTAGGTCTCCCAGACCACAAAATCCATGCTCTGAATTGTTTACATAGACTTTTGGTATAATTATGAGGCTACACTGTCCCATACAAACCAATGGCAAAAGCAAGGAAGGGGAATCATTTGCCTCTCCATCTACAAACCAAAAGTTTCCTTTAAAATATGATTCATTTTCCACACTAGAGTCTAACTTAAGGAAAAATTTCTTTCTATTCAAAATAATGATACTAAATGGGAAGCAATTTAAGCTTTACAATGGCTTCATCAGGACCTCATCTGTCAAATCCCAAAATCATGCTCCCGGAACACATTTCTCAGTACAGTGAAATCAGCCAGGGGAAAGCAGATGTAGAGTGAACAGGTAAAAAGTATGAAGTCGGCATGATCTAGGGATCAAGGGCTGCAGTGTCAAGAAGAGCTGTGCTCACAGCCCACCACTGACACCAGAAGAACTGCCACCACCATTGCTGGGGTGATATTACTAAGCACCTTCACCCCAAAGATGCACATGTGTCCTCCGAAGGAACGGGGCTTTTATCTACCCATCAAACCAGTCCAGCCGCATCACCAAAAGGGTGAATTTTCTATCTTTGCATCTTATAAATGGGTCATGAGTGAGCAGTTGTGACTGCTAAAGATGGTATTGTCACTAACAACATGGTTACACTCGCAATTTACCAAATTATCACAGAATTGTGGCAAAATTATCAAAGACATGAAATTATGGATTTGGCCTAACAGTGAGAGTAAGACAATCATCTCAGAGTACATGTTGTACTCGTCAGGTTCTCTTCTTCAGCTCTTCAATTGCTGTGTTTATTCTAGGAAACTCTTGATAACTATCTAATGATGAACACATCTTAAAGATTAAGAAAATGATTAACGAGAAGTCAACCCACAAGTCCTCCATGTATACATATAGCAGAGAACAGAAAAAAAAAATGGGGAGAAGTCTGTCCCCTCGTGGTGGCACATGACAATTTAGGAACTCACAGCAGAGGGCAATTTGCTGTGACACCATGCTCAGCTCTGGTTTCCGAGGGACTACACTGGCTACTGGACTGGTACTAATTTCAAGGGATAATTTCATTGTCTGGGTCTGCTAACTAGGAATCCATTCCCATTGATATTGTGGGCTTGCTTTGAAGCTACTAACTTCCACTGAAAGTACTTTGATAATTTACTCTCTGCACCCCCTCAGGTAAAGGATGAAACTTCCTTTCCTAGCAAATCTCTTTGGTTGTATTGCCTTCTAGGTAATAGTGTGTAATAATGCCAAAGTGTTTCTGTTAATATCTGTAATTTTATGCTTTTTCGAGACTAGTAGAATATAATAGCATATGGAACTTGTGGTTTTAGATTTGTTTCAGGATAGAGCATACCATATTTACATACACCAAACAATATTATCCCTTTAAACAACTTGGAAATCCCTTCCAGTGCATGATTAAGGGCACTTTAAGTATTTTCCCTGTAAAATTTAAATGCATTTAATACACTGGTAAAGTTTTATCTGTCACTTGCATAGACTATGAAACATAATTCACAAATGTGATACATAAACAATGAATCAAAAGTAAAAATAGTAGCCTTAATAAAAATAGCTAAAACATTCTTTACACTTACTAAAATCCAGGGAGCACGCTTAATTATTTTCATCTCATTTAACGCTTATTACAATTTTATAAGGTAAGTACTATTAAGAAAGAAAGTAAAACTTAGAGTAAATTCTCAACCTCAGAACAATTTGGTTAATTTTCTGCTTAGAAATGTCATATGCACTGTAGGTTATTTACTAGCATCTGGGGCCTCTATTTGCTAGATATCAATGATAAACCTCAAACCCAGAAGTGATAACCCAAAATGTCTCTATATTGTCAAAGGTCCTCTTGCCATTTCACCCTGTGTTGAAAACCACTGGCTTATGGAAATTAAGTAATTTACTAAAAAGGCCAAGCACTTAAGAAAGAGTGGATTAGAAGCCCAGCATTCTGAATCTACACTGCATACTCTCAACCAACGAAATGCAATGCTATTTACTCTGTGATGCTGTAAAGAACATAAATGTCCCCTCAACTTAGAAAACTAAAAGTGAAGAGGAATGACAAGTACGTCCCTGTGATCTTCCATGGCCATACAGTCTGGGCCCTTCCAAACTTCCTTTTCCTAATGAAGGCCCATGTCCCAATGGCTACTACCCTGTGCAGCTTGCCCCACTGCCCCAGTGACCTCAGCCTTCTTTCAGTCCCGTTCCCCATATCCCAAAAGTCAGTCACCAATTTCTAGTCAAGGTTGATTCTACCCCTCAATAAATACAGCACAGCCCCTGGGCTCAGAGTCCCTAATGTGCAAGGCCTGACTTGTTTCCTGCAGTTCTCTTAGATGATTCCAGATTTTCAAACTGTACCATGTCTCAGTGCAAGCCCCCTGTATAGGGTGGACATAGAACCCTGGTATCCTCTCAGGGATGTCCCACACATTCAGTGACTAAGCACTTTCCACATGCCCAAGGTTTCTTGTGTGATTTACATATATTACTTCACTCTTGGCTCACACAAAAAAAATCTAGGAAGCAAGTTTTATTTCCATTTGACCAAGAAGAAACAGATTCCCACTGGTAAAGAACCTCTGCCCACTGCAAGTATTGCACAGGATTCCTGCCAGGACTCAGGTTTCAACCTGAGAGACTCCAAGTCCCTGCTCTTTCCCTCAAAATTTTACTAATTTCATGGCTGAGCAAAGACTACAGACATGGCTCTTCCAAAGTTATGTCCTTCACTTACTCTACTCTCTCCAAGTTACTTAGAAATTCTTCATTCTGGTGCCTCCCTCTGATGGCCCAAAGTCACAGGAAACAACCCTGGTTCCACTTGTGGGGAGGCAAAAGGAAAAATTCAGGTAGTGACCTCATCAACTTTGAAAAGGCAATATCGTATTAAATCAGAGAACAGAAAAACACAGAACAAGTTTTCTTTGGCCCAATTCTATTTTTGTTATTTACTTTTTATGCATAGTTATCTACTCATGTATGACTGATCACGCTGCTTCAAAGCTTTTAAGCTGTTAAGTACAAAAATAGACTATTTTGGAAAAAAGAACCTGATGGTGGAGGTAAGGATTTTCCCCCTTCAATAACATTTCTTAAATACAGCTTTTTAAAAAATCTTCCTTGAATGTTCCTGAGAAATTCAACTTTTAGATTAAGGCCAAATATAAAAACTTTCAAACATAAAATACCCTTACAAGAAAACAATTGGAGGGTAGGAAAATGAACTACTAAAGGTGTATCTTTCTGATCCTTTGACTTTATTCAGCTTGAAGCTGCTTCATTTGGGGAAGAAAAATAAATATAACCAAGGAGCTCTATAGATGTAAAAAAAATATGTATATATAATACCACCAGGATGGAAAGAACTCAAGAAGCTTTTAACATAAGATAATGCATGTGAAACATCTGGTACACAGTTGGCACATAATAAATTGAGTCAATACAGTAGACTTTTCTAAAGTTTGTGCTTTGGCAATTATATTGTTAATATGCTTCCCATGATTAGTTCTCCTGGATTAGATTAAATTAGAAGTATTCTAAACCAAGTAATCCAACTGGTAGCCATGGACCATCACTATGGGACTCCGAGGATGTTACCTACCAAGTAACCTCTGTTGTAGCTGGCAATTTGATTCTCTTGGGAATTCAGCTACAGGGCACAGAGTGCCTACTATCCCTGCAAAGGTTTCCTGGTGGCCTGGGGCTCCCCCATGAAAAGACCCAAGAAATCAGAAACAAAGAATGTTGTTTTTGAGCCAAAAGGAATTATGCTTATCGCTCTACTGAACCATATGTCTTCACAAACAAGGAGGACACTGAAACCCAGAGAGGAGCAATTTGGCACAGCTAATTCAGAACAGAACCCAAGTTCTTAATTTCTCATCTAGACCTGTGGTTCTCAACTACAGGCAAATTTGGCTCTCAGGACATTTTTGGTTGTCAAAACTAAGACATGAAGGAGTAGCAACTGGTATCTAGTGGTAGAGACCAGAGATTTTGCCAAGCATTATCCAATGTACAGAGCAGCCCCAACAATGAAATCGTCAACCAAGTCAAGGTTACCCACTGATCTACACTGGTAGACCCAGTTTCTCCAGGGACCCTAAAAGTGCTTCTTAAGCTACTGTTGTTGGAGCTGGATTTGGCGCCAGTTGGAAAGCCTTCAACAATTACTGAATCTGTTTAGCTAATTCCACCTCTTTTTGGTATTGAGGGCCACTGAGATTAGCAGGGATCAAGAGGCTTGCCTCCTTAGACAACTTGAAGTCTGGGCATAACTTTTGAAGCACAATGATTGCACTAGTGCTATTGATAGCCTTAAAGACACACTTAGGTCTTATCAGGAAATCTAAGAAAATGATTCTCAAAATCATTTTGGCAAAATACCTCAGAAGAGCCAAATGATGCATAACCACAGTTATCAAATACTCAGAATGATCTGCTTCGAACAAATACATTTGACACTGAAATGAACATCTCCAGGTTCATTGATTTGAAAGAGGGAAAATAGAGATTCAAGCCCTGATGCAGAGCAAAAATGCTTTCAGTTTCCACCCAGATAGAGTCCACGTTGGAGAAACTGAAATGGAAAAGCAGAGTCGATGATCCAAGCAATTACGTACTTTCTGGTTCTTGCCATGCATGCCATCTGTCTTGCTGACCTCACAAGCCTCCACAATGGCCAGTGTGAGGGCCAAATGAGAGTCTGGATGTAGGAGTATGCAGTGAACTGCAAAGTCATTTGTAAGCATGAGTCATTTATCAGCCTGAGCTTATTTACCCACAATTCCACCTGGTAACTCTGACTTAAGTTCTGACCCGTGATAAAAATATACATAGGATCCCATTCATTCATAAATTCAACCCACTTTTAATAAATACCTGAAATGCCCAAGGCACCATGCTTTGGGGCAGCATATCCCTTACTCAAAAACAAAACTCTCAATGGTTCCGAAACACTCAATTAACTCTGGTCATGGAATTAGAGCAATAAGAACTAGGAAAGCAAGATCTCTCTTAGGTGTAAAGATCCAAGAGGGTTCCAATGAAAGAGATGGTATTTGAATAGGGTCTTGAAGAAAAAAAATGCAATTTCAGCAAACATACATAAGAACACTCAAAATGCCAGAAAGAATATGAGTAAAGAAGGGATCATAGAAAACACAAGGCAAATATGGCAATGCAGTGTTCAGCTTCACTGGTACTCAGGGTGAATGAAAGGGAATAATAGACCAAGCAGAAAAGTTAAGGTGGAGGCCACAGATAGAGGATCTAGATGAGAAGACAGACCTCTAATAGCCATCAGGAAGCCACTGGAGGCTTCCTGTTGTTGTTTTGCAACACATCAGGTACAAATAGAGGAGCTATGGTGAAGACGCCATCAGACATGGGTATACAGAATGGAGAGGATGTAGAAACCAGAGTAAAGAGAGTGGTTAGGAAGGCATTCTATATACTAAACAATGAATAAAAAGACTAGAACAAGACCATGGGAATAAAAATAATGGGAAGGAGAATCCCACCATCTATTAGAGACCCAATCATCATGGGTGAAGAGGAGGAACAAAAGTTAACACTGAAAGAACACACAGCAGAAGGACATATAAAATGTGTTACAATTTGGCTCTGGAATGTTCCCCAAAGGTTTATGTACCCAATGCCCAGGATAAAGCTTTTAGAAAATGATTGGATCAGGAGGGCAGGGGACCCTAATCAAAGGATTGATCAATCTATCATGGCTGAATGGACGACAGAGAAGTATAGGACAATGCAGGAGGACCTAGTTCAAAGAAGTGGGTCACTGGGGGTGTGACCTGAAAGGGTTTCTCTTGAGCCTGTACTTCCCTGTGATCTTCCATGGCCATACAGTCTGGGCCCTTCCAAACTTCCTTTTCCTAATGAAGGCCCATGTCCCAATGGCTACTACCCTGTGCAGCTTGTCCCACTGCCCCATTGACCCCAGCCTTCTTTCAGTCCTGTTCCCATATCCCAAAAGTCAGTCACCAATTTCTAGTCAAGGTTGATTCTACCCCTCAATAAATACAGCACAGCCCCTGCCCTCAGAGTCCCTAAAGTGCAAGGCCTGTCTGCACTCCCCTCTCACTTTCACCCTCCGTTTCTGGGCTGCCATGAAAACAGCAAATTTCTTCTACCACACCCTTCCAACAGAATGTTCTGCCTCGCTTCAGGCCCAAAGCAATGAAGCCAGCCGACCGTGAATTGAAACCATGAGTTGAAATAAATCTTTCCTCCTCTAAGCTGTTTTTCTGAGGTATTTTGGTCACAGCAACTAAAAGCTGGCTAACACAAAGTGACTCAGAAGTTTTGATTCTTGATGAACAGAAGGATAGAAATTCTCAGACATAGGAAGATGGAAGGAAAAAAGATTGAATTGCACCTAGATGTACCTCTTGACTCAGAAAATGACAGCTCAATGCTAAGGTCATCCCTGCTTCTAGCATCTAAATAAACAACCCAGACTCAGTGCCTGACCTACTTACTACAACCTGGTACCTCTCCTCAGGCCTAGTTCCTATCTCCTGCTAATCAGCCTCTCTGAGTCAAGATCCCTGCACCTGCCCTCTTCAGACACTCGATGACATATTAGGAAGATGAGTGAGTGATTGAGGGATGAGTGAATGACAGTCTACCAGTGTAGACCCTCCCTCATTCTTTGTGGACAAAGTCTCAACACCTATCTGTATCACTAGTGCTGTTCTTCTCTCTGGTCTCCCTTGGTCTGCCATCACTACCTACTATGAAGTCACCCTGATTGAGTCAGCAATCTTGGAATGTAAACTGTGCATATTCTTATGGCTGATGTACTCATTCTTACTACTTTCAGAATGTATTAGGCATCACAAATAGAGGGAAATATTTTTAAAGGTTTTTATCTCTTATAAGATCCACATATCTTTGATTCACCACTAATTCTCATGCTCTAAATATCAATACTACTAAGTAATATTATGCAGGATTCATTACACACCAGTATGCAAAAACAAATATGTGCTTTGATTTATCCTACATTACTCCTGTTAACTTTCTCAACAAGTTATTTAGTTGCTACTTTTAATTTCAAAAGTAGGAAACAAGAGTCAACCTAGTCTATTTCAAAGATGCCAAAAGAGCTTCAGAATATACTGATGGGCCTTAACATAACCTTCGAAGGACATGGAGGTCAGAGTTAAGAAGATGCACCTGTCAATGCTAGGATACCACCGAGTAGCAGGTAGCCTTCCCAAAGGGTGACATACACTCACCCTCCCACCCGTCACACACAACAATCTATTATTAATAGCCAAGGTGGCAGTTCTGTTGGTGACTCATTAAGTAAGCTGATTCATGAAGGCTGAACATAGGCAGACCTGACTAAGGGAATCATTTGCTGGATTTAATCAATTATTGGGCTCATCAAATGTGATTACTGAGCCACATCAAAATCCAACTGGAAGAAGGCATTAGACACTTGGGGGGGGAAATAACTTCTTGCTTTGCCTTGCAACAAATAGAGGCCTCTCTACTAATGACAGCGTGATGTCTACTTTGTCAATAACTACATATAGATTGGCATCCTGAACTGTCTTCCTCCTGACATCCAGAATATTGTTGAGCCATTTTCCTGTTTGAAGAAAGGCCTAAAATATTTTAAAAACATATATTTTAAAAATAACTGTAAACAGGAAGAAAACAGAAAATATTCTATTGTATTAGACTATTGTTCTATTGTATCAGACTTCAATGTGCCCATACTTGCAAGACCCCGGAATAGTAAGTAAATAGCACAGGCTGTGTTTGTGATCTTGTGAGAGAAGAGTAGGATAATGCAAGTTTCCTCCAAAAGACCTAATTGTTCCAAGTGACCTTCAATACTGAGATTAGAACACTCACCACATTGTATCATAATTAATTTTTTCACCTCTATCTCACCTACAAGCCAGTATACCTATTCATGGAGGCATTTTTTTACTTATATTTTTATTTCCAGTGTGCACTAAACTATAGCAACGTTAATTGCTAAATAAGTTTTTTGTTAAATCGGAAGGTTTTTGTAAAGTACTATGCATATGACTATCAATGTAATATGATTATCAAAAAAAATTTAACTGAGGTTAATTGCTCACAGTAATGTCTCCATTGATGAGTCAGATACAATTAGAACCAGAACTTGTACTTAAATTATCTAAGCAGAGCTATAGTTAATAACAAATAAACAAAAACCTTATGCTAATGAGGGTTTCATTATCTGTTATGGCTTAAAACGCCAATTTTTAACCACCCTGACCAAATTGCCACAGAGCAAACATCCAAAGACCAGCTTTGTGCCTGCAGAGATCCTTCAAGTTTGTGGACACATCTGCCTTGTGTCTCTGCTTCTGAATTATGCTAATTGATCACAGCAGCCCCTAAACACACTGAAATAGAGGGGTGTGTGTGTGGAGGGGGGGACAGTTATAATATAGATTCAGCTTGATAATTTCATCTCTGACAGTAATTCCTTTCTTCAAGGGCAATCCAAACGTATTTGATTATTTCTAGGTGTTTGTGAGTATTTTGTATATTGTCCAACATGCTTTCTAAGACATACAGCTTCTCTGAGCCAGACCTGATAACTTGAAGCTAAAGGTGTATTAAAAGAAACCTTTTACAAAAAATTTTACAGGGGAGCAGGTTTACTGTGTAATCCTCTCTAGTTGACAAATTGCTATTTTTCCACTTTAGCAAGTCTCTGGAAATGACTGACTCTCATGGACAAAACTCATTCACAGGGCAAAAGGAGGAGGGCTCCTCTTAATCATGACAGTCTGAAATCCGATTCAATAAGGCATTCTGTTCAAGGATCCTACCAGTTCAGAGCCCTTCTAACATTACTCCTTCCACTGGAATTCTGGTCTTGGAAGAGATGAGTACATTTCCATTAATGCTTACGCACCAGAATCATCAAAACATTCCCTTGGGTGAAGATCTGCCTTGTACTTTATGAATTACTTAAAGAAAGATAACAATGTCTATTGAGCGGTAGTAGAAAGACTACTTTGAAAGCAGGTGGATTTTTTAAACATAGTTTTAAAAGATAAATAAATATTTCTGTGAAATGAAATGAAACAGCAAGAAAATTGTAAAGACAGGTAGATTATTTATGTATGCTGGGCTATCTTCCCTTGTTACTTAAACCAAATCTATTCCATCTAAAACTTTTGAACAGAACATTTATACCATTTACTTTTCCCACATGAAGTCACCAGCATTATTTGACTAATGATTAAGTGAAGTCAAATAATTACACTTAGAATTCAGTTGAGTCCACACTAATGTATTTATCCCTAACATGAAAAAGAAATCATTGCTACTCCCACTCGAAATGAATCATGAAGTAGGCAAGCATACATTCAAACAGACTAGCACCTGACTGCAAGGGGCGGGTGTCAAAATACATACAAAATTGCCTACCATGCATCAAACGAGAATCCACCTACTCTGAATCTACAGATCCCCAAGAAGGGCCTCGAGCAAATTCACTCTGAAAAAGTTTGGAAGTTTCTACCTGGATTTAAAAAGTCCACAATTTTTTTTTTTCCTGTAACGAAGATTGAACTCAGGGGCACTCAACCACTGAGCCACATCTCCAGCCCTGTGTTGTATTTTATTTAGAGACAGGGTCTCTAAATGCTTAGTGGCTCACTTTTGCTGAGGCTGGCTTTGAATTCCATCCTCCTGACTCAGCCTCCTGAGCAGCTGGAATTACAGGCATGCACCACCACACTCGACAAGTCCACAATTTTTAAATGCTTCTTTCACCAAGAGATATAATATATGCTATGGTATATGCCCCCCTTATCATGAATTTGGATGAATTTTAATGGATTAGCTTAAACAATAAGATACAACGGAAGTAACTGTCAATTTCTGTGCCCAGGTTGCAAGTAAGAGTCTAGCAGCTTCTACTTCCTGTCACTTAGGGCACTTGGCCTAAGAAGCCACAAGAAGGCAACCACTAACACTATTCCTGCAGTAAGAATTCTAAGAGATATGGAGATATCTGTGTGGTGATATCCTGGAAGATAAAAGCCATGTGCAGAGACAGAAAAAGAGAAAGAGGGGGGGTAGGTTGGGTGCAGGGGCAGGAAGACATGGAGCCCCAAGGGCCCTGATGTGAATGAACACACTGTCTTGGAAGTAACTCCTCCATCCCCAGCAGCCCCAGCTGTCACCAGTTGGATCACATTCAAACCACCCCTCCAAGTCCTTCCTGAATTCCTGACCCATAAAACTGCCAGCAAAATAAAATGGTGGTTTGAAGCCACTAAGTTGGAGATTTTTTATTATTATTATTCAATGATATAGTCACAGAGCATGAATCTATTTCTTATGAAAAAATATTAAAAAGAGATCAAACTTCTCCTTTATTAATTTGCATTTTAAATGACTTTCAATGAAGCGGGCAGTCTGGTGTTTTTCTTTTAATTTTATGATATCATAAAAATGACAACAGCATTCACCTCAGATATGCTTTCAGAAAAGTCAACATAGTAATTTTAACCTTGACAGATTTGAGCAGCTCTTATAAAACTCCCTCTCACCTGTCTCTTTATCTCACATTGAAAGAAAATTGAGGCAACTCTGAAGTGCCTTATACCTCAGGTTACCTACATGTAAAGATGATAAATTACCTTTTACTCCTGAAGACCATTGTACCCTCTAATCTGAGTGATTAATTTACATCCTGCTCAGTGGTTCACATGCAATTATGACCGTGAGTTCAACGAACCTGAACAAGACAGAACTGTCTAGCCATCTGTATAAGCTGACTATATTTAGAAAAGTATAGCAACCTCCAGGAAGCCTTCAAAGTTTTCACTCATTTTCCTCCCAATGTTTCATGTACTCTATGTTGCATACTAAATTATCATAGCACTCCTTTGGACTATCGACTTTATTTGGAAACCATAGGACACAGGAATCTCTACCCCAGGAGATGATCATCATTAAAAAAAGTGGGATTAAAACTGTCATGCAAAAATGCCACTGTTGAAAGGTATTGGCACATTTTGAACTGCATCAGTGCTTTTTGGTTTGGTTTTGTTTTAATCTGGATCGTGGGCTTCCAATGCTTGGCAAACAACAAGCCTAAGCAATTCTATTTCTTTGCAACGTGCTTTCCAAACTCTTCTCAACAACACAGAGTAAATATTTTGTCACTTGCATTATTTATATTCCAAAAGCTTCTTCTTAATGAGAGGCCACCGAGACTAGAGTGGCTGATGCTAGAACATTATTTTCATTAAATATATTAATCATAAAACAGTACTCTTGTGAAGTTTTTTTCATGAGATCATGCCACTCCAATCCTGTCTCTTCCAGAATTCATTCAGACTTCCTGGAAAAGCCCTGAGCAGAATCACATGATGCTATCTGGTACATAAAATAGGGAGCCTATATATTACAGAACAATAGTTTGGTTTATATTTTAATTGTCTCAGTACCAAGTTGTGTGTAATATAGTTGAGGCACTTCTCCCTGATGCCATTACCAATAGTCTGGGGAAAAAAATCAATTTAAAAATTCAGTAAGAAAAGCAGTTAGTATCATACATTCAACAACATTTTCTCAGGGGCTACTGTACGCTGAGCACTATGGCAGACAAAGCAAACCCCAGAAGGCACAGTATACATGTTGCCCACCATTAGTCAGGAAGGAAGGATAAAAAGATGATGGCTCACAGGAGCATATAAAAGGCAGACATCAGAGTATTAACCAAGGGTCAGGTGGGGAAAAGGGAACAGCACATGAAAAGACACTGGAAGAATCAGCACAGCGTTTTGAGAAAACCCAATGTGATATCCTAACAGGCCATGTCTATCTACTCTGGTATCCCAGGGAATGCTGAATTAATATTTTGTCCCCCTCACTCAGGAAAGCTTCAGAGAAGTACACTGACCACAAGTTTACCAAAGTTCCTCCTAAGAAAGCATTTGTGAATGAAATAGGGGAGATGGTGGATGCGTTGATTTGCTTGACTGTAATAATTATTTTACTGTGTTTATCAAAGCATCATATTGTATACTTTAAACATATTTAATCAAAAAATAAAGCCCATTAACTACAAAAAAATTCCATCATGATGCACCTGATATTTCCTAATCTCATTTCATTATTCTCTTTGGGAACCGGAACCCCACTCGCCCTGCCCATGGCCGCAGCCTATGCGCTTGCACCATGCTCCTCCAAATCAGCAAAAACCAGCAAAGGGCACTAACAGGGACTTGAGATCACAACCACACAGAAAAATGGGCTCCTCTTTGGAGCCAAGACTCCACACTTGGTAAGTCATTTTGGAACTATAAATACAAAAGACACAAGTCCAAAGTTTAACAGGCCCATGGGTCAGAGCCAGTGTCCACCTGATCCCTTCAAGACTCCTCATACCAAAGGATCTGCAAGGCACAGCATAGAGCCAGGCCAGGCCTCATCTTTATACACCCCCTCTTTCATGCAATGGGGACATGAAGGGGAGGATAGATGGTATTCTACTTCAAATTACTTTCCCACAGTCCAATCAGAACACCAGCATTGCCCTTAAAGGAACTGGTACCTCTGCCATGAGCTCAATAGCCCCCACCAACCAAAGTCAAGGTTTTAGTCAACTCACTAGATGGCACTGCTGTAGCCAGCTTTTGGATCCACGGGATCCACTCCCGTGGGCAGTGATCCATCCTACTGTGCTGTGCTAGGTGCCTGTAACCAATTTTTAATTACAGCAGTAGTAGCGATCCCGAAATAAAGCAAACAATTCACTGAGAAGGAACCAAGACACTGTTTATTACAATTCCAGTCAAATATGAGCCATATTTGCCAAGAGCTATGCCACCAATGACTCAGCCAACCCTGGCCCCAAAGCTCCCCATTTTCAGAAAGATACTCTTACCTCTGGGACGTTTTCTTATATTTCCTCCTGTAGGAAAAGAAGCACAAATACACATCAGAAAATGGCTTATGGCAGGTAGTGGGAGTAAGGGAAAGCTTGAGTGGGGGATGGGTACTGAGATCAATACCTCTAGGGGTTCCCTCAGTAAAGGGGGAACTAGGTTTCAAAGCCTAGTTAAAAGTTTGGGGTTGCTGTGTTATACTATGGTCAGATGTATATAACTTTAGCCTTAGTAGTGAAAAATAGCATCAAGAGCCCAATGGCTCTGCTCCTATGCTCTTCCAGCCCCCTTTGAAGGGCACTTGGCATGTTGGTTGAGGTTGAGCTTATAGACAACAAGATCCAGATTCCAATCTCAGCCCTTCCATCTACAAGGTTCACGGGGTAGTGGCAGAGTAAATAGGTAGAGGCTGGTAAAACATTTATTTTGACTGGAACTTATTAAATGGTCAATAATTATTAGTTATTTGTCTCTTCACTATTGTTGGTATTATCCACATCATCGAGTGTTATGGTCCCTTTTTTAAAAAAAAAATTGGGCGGGGGGGTTGTGGATATAGGACCCAGGGCCTCAAGCATGCACCCTACCTCTGAGCTACACTCCTAACCCCAAGATGAACTTTTTAAAATATAAACATGTAATCATGCAACCAAACCATGAGATCAGACATAAGGTCTTCAAAGAAGTGGAGAAGGGTAAAATGAGAAAAAAATCTAGAAGGAAATGGTGGAAGCAAAGTTAGGAACTTGCTAGTGACCCATAGGGCACTGCCCTGGGAAGCAGAAGAGGCCCAGGTCTAGCCCACCTCTGCCACTGACATCGTCAGTTAGTCTTTAGCAAATCTCTTATGCTTTGGGCTTCTTGACCCAGCAAGTGCAGATAGTCTCATCAGCCCTGACTATTTCACCTAGGTCAGAGTGGCATTTGAGGGAAAATGGCCACAAAGGTATGTTGACCCTGTCCAGATGTTCTTCATATGTTTTGTCGACTGGGCAGACGCACAAAAGAGTGCTAACAAGCTCTCAGTGGGTGGATTAGAGGAAAGGAAGAGATAGGAAAGGATGATAAATCTCCTTGAAGCATCTCCAGGGAGTTCTTCCTTGTTGTTCTTAGTTCCACATCTGCCTGCCCATTATAGTCACAGCACCTAGAATAGCCACGCCACTCACTTGCTAATTGGAACCATACATCATGTGTTTTAAATCAAACAAAGAAAAGCACAGAGGCTTCAGGTTCAAAATCACTATGGCCTGTTACATCTCTGTTAAATCAAAAGCATGCTCAGCATTAAGTTAGGTATCAGGTAAAGAAACCAGCATGCAAAACAGACCCTACCATGCACAGACTTCGCCACATATGTATTGATATCTATTTACCTGAAAGGAAACAAACTAGAACATTAACGTAATACCAAGACACTGGGTTAATGGATTTCATTTCTACTTTTATGAAGTTTTAAAATTTTCTTTAAGGAATGAGTATCATGATCTTGATTACAAAAATGTCTAAAACTATGCATAAACATACATATTCTATGGCAGTCAGGCCAGAACAATGTCCTTGGCTTCTACTTAGAATCCCAACTGATTCTATCAGCAGAGGATATCTTCTGAGATTAGAAGACAACCTTTGCTCCTGGCTTCCAAAGAATTTTCTCAGCATTTCCCAAGCATCATACAAAGTGACATATAGAGATATAAACATATATAGGAAAATACAGGGAGGAAGGTTCACTAAACCAGTGGTTAAGGCTTGGGCTGTAGAACAAATGACCCATTATGGTTTGGAACTAAAAACGTCCTCCAAAGAGCTCATGTGTTGGGCAATATTCCAATATTCCAAGAGATCAGAAGATTCAATTATCGAATTCAATAAAGATTGAATTGAATTCTCAACATTGGATTAATCCATTTGATGAATTAATCATTTGTATGGACTATTGGTGGTAACTACAGGCAAGTAGTGCATGGCTGGAGGAATTAGGTCACTGGGGACATGGCTTTGGACTCTACCTCTCCCTGCCTCCCTCCTCCACCCTTTCTCTCTCTCTCCATACATGTGCATAATCTCGATCTCTCTCTCTCTCTCCTTCCCAGGTGCTATGAGCTGAATAACTTTCCTTTGTCATATGTTGTACCATAATGTTCCACCTTACCTCGGGCCCAGAGAAATGGAACCATGAGCCAAAACTAAACTTTTCTCCCTTGTTCTTGTTCTCATCAGGTACTTTGATCACAGTAACAGAAGGCTAACACACTACCAATCTTGGCACTGGCAATTAAATCTATAATGTTGGAACAGTTATTCAACCTCCTTGAAACTTAATTTCTTTATCTGTAAAGTGGGAATGATCAGAGCACTTCTCTTGGGATCTTATTATGAGAAATAGATGAGATAATTCATCTGAGCAACAGCTTCCCAAGGGCAGGTTCTTTATGTGGCTCCCTTCTACATGCCAGTGTCTAAAACAGTGCCTTGTTCTCTGAGATAAATGAGCCCCCCCCCCCCCTCTCTCTCTCTCTCTCTCTCTCTCTCTCTCTCTCTCTCCTGAATCCTGTCACACTGACATCTTACCCTCTCCAGGCAGTAACCACAAACACAGTTCTCACGTGCAAGCACAGAGCACATGCACTGTGGTGTGATCCACATCCTTCACCTCAGTAGCACCACAGTCCAATAAACTAAGCTAAAGAACCTCTAGTAAGGCTGGAAAAAAAAATCAAGATTGTTGAAGGACCAAAGGACAAGAGGGCAGTCAGGCCAGAATGGTGCCGTTGGCTTCTACTTAGAATCTCAACTGATTCTATCAGCAGAGAATATCTTCAGAGATTAGAAGAAGACAACCTCTGCTCCTGGCTTCCAAAGAATTTTCCCAGATAATTTCCCAAGCACCATACAAAGGCACTGCTGGGAGTGCTGAAAGAACCAAAGAGGAACAAAAATAAGAATAGCTTCATTTTCAACATCTAATTGTAATAAGCACTTAAACATGGCTCATCCTCATAACTCCAAAAGGTCCACTCTGTGAAAGAATTTGAATTCTAGAAAGTTATGGCATGCACCTTAAGTCTTATTGTGTTATAACAAAAAACACAAGAAATAGCTCAAGGAAAATTTGCAGAAGAGGTAGTCTTGACTGATGGGTAAGATTTCAACAAGGAAACAATCCAACAAGCAGGGGAAACTGCAGAGAAATAGCAACAAATAAAGCTGAAAAGTGTAAAGACAGTGTTAATCAGGAAAAGTGAGAAATTTATACTTTTAAACAAAGACAATATCTGTGGGGGAGAGGTGGCCTCTTTTATGCACCCCTTTTTTGTGCTCCAGCAACAGGCTAACACCTAGCACACACCATACTCCACTGCACCACATCGTCTCACTATGACTACATGGAGAGGCAGCCGGGCTCTGGATGGTCATAGACATGGTTCAAGACCCAACTTCACCCTCCCAACTGGGAGACCTCATGCAACTCTGTGCTAAATCAAGCTTTGGTTTCTATATCTATAAAAGGATGGAATGACCTCAGATTGAGATAGGTATGAAATTCACCAAGTGTCATACCTGCCATGTCTTACGTTTGGATCTCGAGTGTCTCAGGTTTGGATCTCGTGTGTTGAAGGCTTGGTCTCCAGTGCAGCAAGCCGAAGAAGTGAGGCTTTGGAAAGTGATTGGATCACCAGGGCTCTGACCTTATCAGTGGACTAATCCATTGATGGCTGAATGGATGACTGTCAGGTAGTAGAAACTATAGGCAGATGGGGCATAATTGAAAGCAGCAGCTCAGCAGAGGTGTGCCTTTGGGGACTATATCTTGTCTCAGGTCTCTTTCTCTTTCTCTCTCTACTTCCTGGCTGCCATGAGCTGAGCATCTGTCTTTCCTCTACCCCACTTTAATGTTCTGCCTCAGCTCAGTCCATAAAGCAATGGAGTCAGCAAACCATGAAGTGAAATCTCTGAAACCATGAGCCAAAATATATCTTTCTTCCTCTAAGTTTTTTTTCTCAGGTTTTTGTCATAGTGATAAAAAGCTGACGACCACACCATGTGAGGGGCATTCTAAAACTTCTAAGCCCTTTTGCATTAGGAATCCCATCAGATGGATCTCTGAATGTGTCCCAGAGGGCTTGTACATCAACTGGCACATGATTGGCAAAAACACACACACACATACACACACACGTAGGTGTGTATGTATATATGCAGAACAGATATACATACACATATATATGCTAAATAAATGAATTATTTGCATCTGCCATCTACATGTGTCAAAATACAGGTCATGCCTCAAGAATGGGATCCTAATTAGAATAAGTTATACTCCATGTATTTATGTCAAAATACACTCTACTGTCATGCATACCTAAAAAGAACAAATAAAAAAGTAGGAGTTGTGCATTTGAAAAACTCAGGGAAAGGGACTCACACTCCCCACCTCCATAGTTGTGTTCTTGGCCACAGACATTGTAAAGATTCCCCTTATCATCTTTGCACTTGTGACTCCTAATGGTGGCAATGTGTTACACTAATGGCAAAAATGACGGCTTGTCCACTATCTGCTAGTATTTCTCCCTAACTCTCCTAATATGGAGCATGTGGCAAATGGCAGCTGCTCAATACATTGTTGTTAAATGAATGAATAATCTTAGCAAGACATTTATTTTTTTTTAAAAAAATGCTTTCTCTTTGTCCATTTTCTTTCTGTTCAGTGATGATTTACTAAGCAGATAAATGCATTATTTGCAGCTGCCATCTACATTACTAAGTAAAATAAAGCTATCTACCATAGCCTTGATGGGAAAGGCAATGAATGAGAGAGCTGGGAGCGCCCAGCTGTTGAGCCTCTTCTGCTCCATGCCTGGCAGGGAAATTAGCTCGCTTGACCCTCTGCAAACCCTAGGAGATTTAACCCACTTCACACTTGATGGAAGTGAGGCCCAGAGAAGGTTTGTCATTTGCCTAAGGATATAGAATCTTAAAGTGTCTGAAACAGAATGCAAGTACTGAAGCCTTCAAAGAAAATTGAGGAAATGATGCCAAGAAGTCCAAAGATTCCAGGAGGAAACTTAGATACTAGACAAAACAAACAAAACCAATAACAATAAAGCAGAAGGGATTCTTCCCATCCAAATGCAGGAAACGAGCCAGAAGAGAAACCCAGTTTATTCTTGGCCTTTTGTTTTTTTTAAGAACAGAATTTATCCCTGACTCACTACCTGAAAAATATAAAGAGATTGCTTTTGGTTTGTTTTTCAAGCTAACTTTAAATTTACAATTTTTTTGAAATTGGAAATAAGACAGCACAAATCTCAAGACTCGTGTTGCTAGACTGAGCTGATATGGAAAGCAGAGCATGGCCAAGAACTGCTGTGCTCCGGGACCCGGCTAACCTGGCAGCCCTGTGGAGGATGGAGAGAGCCCGGCTCATGCTGCAGGAGGCAGCTTGTCTCCTGGAGGCCAGGCCCAGCACAGCACCTCAGAGGAGGTCCATGGCAGTGCTTTTTGCAAACTATCCACCAAAATGGGCTCTTTTTTCTCTCTCCTTTTCTTTTTTTCTCTTTCTTTTATACAGACACATACACATTCATGGTGCACAAAAGGAGTTCCATTTGTTTTTCTGTTTTTGTTTTATTTAAAAGAGAGGCATTACATATAGTGCTTAAAATCATGTGCCTGAGCTTAATCTCTTCTCCAACTTAACGTGTCCAGTAAGCTGTGCGACCTTTACCAACGTAAATGACTTTCCTCATCATCAGTTTCCTCCTCTAAACAAATCTGGGTAACAATAATACCCACTTCATATACTGATGTGAAGTTCGATGTGATGAGGACCATAAAGCATTTAGCACAGAACTAGGCGTTCAGTAAGTGTTCAAGAAAGGGCCCAGTACTGCATTAATAACAATGGTAGTACATAAATAATAATGGTATTATAACTCAATCCATTTTTTCAAATTTTGTTTGAAAAAACAGCCTTTTAGTGATTTAAAAAGTCAAGAAAAAAGTTGAAGATTGCTTTTCTAAAATACAAAAACTGTTGACTTCTAATTCTCCTTATCTTGGAACAGTTGAACCACATAGAAAGGAGGGTCTAATCTCAGTCCCATTCAGAGGAGGATAAGCTAAAATCCTGCCTGGCTTTCCCCAGGCCCACAGGACCCTGAAGCCTGTCCACCCTGACCCTGTTCCTACATGGGTCCCAGCTAACCTAGTACTGCCACACACTTTCTTCTAATGGAAAATCTGAGCCACTGCTCAGAAGGTAGAACAGAAGAAAATAAAACTGGGGGTTGACGAACTGAAGAACTCAATTATCCTTAGAAATACCTAAAATTGTTTTTAACAAAAATGCTTTTATCGATAACTCTAAGCGCTGAGCTTAGCATACTGCTCACACAGCATCCTACGTATTCTCGGCAGTAACTCAGCACATGGCTCTCCTGTGCTACTCCTGGAATTATTGATTGATCCACATTCATTTACCTCTTAAGTATATTAAAAGACTGCTGGTCTTCACTGAAAATCAATGTCTGTTTAAGTCTGGAGTGATTCAACAGAACTGTGGCTTGTCCAGGAAGTATCAAATTGTGTGTGTGTGTGTGTGTGTGTGTGTGTGTGTGTGTACAAACACCTGTGTACAGAACAGGGAAAGTGAGCTCCAAAACCTCCCCTTGAAGGCTTCAGCCCATTTACATCCAGTGGATCACATTCTGGCAAGCGGATCCTGACACAGGAACAAGGAGAACTGACCCCCAATATTTTTAAAGGTTTCCCAAAGCTCTTCTTGACTGTGTCGTCTAGGAGAACTTCATGATCCTGAACTTCACCTTATCTCTCCTGGCCCCCATCAAGGAAAGAAAGGATGAAACTAAGCAAGGCTAAGGGGTGATTCCATAGCAAGGACAGAGCTACCTGGGTCAGAGGAAAAACTAGCAGAGAAAAAAGAAAAAGAACCAACAGGAAGGTAAGAACAAGGTTGCTTTTAAGGGACTCTGGTAGCTAGGACTTTCCAAACCACTGGGAGCACCTGCAGTCAGATGAAAATATCAAGTGCTTCAAATTCAAGCAGATGATTTGGGAAATGTTTCTAGTGGCCTGAGTAAGTGAGAGTCGACCAACCACTGATGCTAAATTATGAAGCGCCTGGCAGTCTTTCCCTTTTTCAAAGTGAGTATCTTTTAGCAAGAGCCATATGGGTGCTGTAATAATGAGGTTTATAAATAGGCTTAATATTCCAGCGAGCTGGCTTTAAGAAACCAAAACTCGGGCTCTGCTTCAGGTTGACAGCAAGACACCTCCCAGTTGGGCATAAGAAGACTTTTGTGTATGGGAGATGGGACAGGAAATAACTGCATGCACACAGAGAGACTCGGCCTCCTGTGTACCCTGTGTATCCTCTCCCACCGGAGAGGATCCTGTATCCATCTTTGCCCAAAGAGACCACCCAGCTGCTGACACACAATCAGACAGCTGTGGAAATCTTGAGTGTCAGCTCTCAGTTCCCTTGAGGGAAAGGAGGAGGCTGAGGACAGACTCGGAGACAAAGGAGACAACAACACTTATGTAGCTAACTACATGTTCTCACGAGGCTGATCATAGACATCTCACTTGTGGGAAAGTGGATGGAGAAAAAATACCACAAATAACCATGAAAGGAGCCAGGATCAGAATGATCATCTGATCCTCAGGTTTTGTTTTTCATTGGCATGCACAGTGCAGACTGGATATGTCTAGAAACTTCTACCAAATCCATGTTACATAAACTAATCTCCAGGCTGCTGAGAATGGGAGGTCTTTACATTTACTTTTCTTTCTGATGATTTCCTTTCTGTGATGCATGTTAATACCTAGAGTTATAAAGATATATGTACATATTGATTCTTTGCTACTTTTTCCAATATTTTGAACAATAAATGCCAATGAGAAAATACATATAAACTTTTGATCTCCTGACACCTTCCACCAGAATATTTAGGGACAGGGAAAAAGATAATAGATAAAAATAACCTCCTCTATTACTAGCTCAAACATTTCTAAACAAAATGAAATACCATGTGCATGATGATTCTATTTTCCTGCCCAGTCAAAGATCCAAGGCAAGAGAAAATAAATTTAAAAAACAATGAAATGATATAAACTCATTTTCACCTGGAACAACTCAATCATTAGGGAAGAGTTTTTGTTTAAAATTTCAAGGGGATTTTTCTGCCAGGACTTCTATTGGGGAAAATTATGTTAGGGCCTCCCACCCTCTCTTTGAGCCTTCAGAGAAAAGGATGCCCCTATTCAGGGACAGACATCCCCCAAAGACACAACACATTAATGGATTTAGCCAGAAGTGAAGAGATCAAAACCAAATGAAAGACACCTTTTGCCAGTGTGGTTTGGGGTTCAGGAGAGTGAACAGGAAAAAAAAGGAGAATGCTAATCAGAATCAGAGGTGTAAATAAAACCATCAGTTTTCTACTCACTCCTGGGAGTAGGTGTCTATCTAGTAATTGCGGGCAGGGGCAAGTGAGCCTTCGAGGAGATGGTAACCTAATCCAAACCAAACAAGCCCACAGGAGGCACCTTCTGAAACCTTACCAACTCACAGCAAATCCACACTGTGGCTGTGTCCTGTGGCCCCTTCCTTGCCCCCCACCCCACACTCCTCAAGCAAACCTGGCTCTACCTAGTTCTCCCTCCCCAGCCCCTCATCTGCCTGCTAACAGCTGGCCAGACACCGAAATCCAAGACTTTTCGTCATGCCTGCTTTTTGCCTGAGCCTGGATTAAAAATTGTGGTACTTGGATTACTGTCTAAGAGGCCCCCAAATAGGATCCCTCCTCACAGAAAGCTGAAATCTTCCCTTGGAAAGCAAGGTGTCTTGAGCAGCTCAAACACTGTTACTTTGCCCTCCAGCTAAAAATCCATTGCTTAAATCCAGGCAGTGAGCTAATCGGTGGGACCAAGGGGGCGGGAAATGGAAAGGTTTTCAGAGAAAGAAAATAGAAAGTAAATGTCACGCTTATTGAAGTTCAAGTAGTACGTTTTTTGCATAAATGATTTATTCCTCTATTCATGCATTTACAACCACTTGCTGTGGTATAAATACAGCAAATCTGTGTGGGTGGGAATGGAAAAGATGTCGGTGACCTCCTTCCTGGGAGCCCAGCTCTTATTTAAATAAACATCAATGAGAAAGGCTGAAAACAAAAATCTCTCTTAATATCTGTGACAGCGCTGCCAAAGTGGGGATAAAATCCAAAGGCTTACGACCAAACCTCACTCTTCATTCATATCCCTGTAATTAAAGGCGGCTTGGTAGGTTGGTTGGTTTGTTTGTCTTCATTGAATTATTCAGAGTTGCTTCAATTCTCTGCTTTGTTTTTCTCCATGTAGAATCAGCCAGAATAAAAACTGTTATCTTCTGCCAAGTTGAACTTCAGTGACAGTTTAATTTTTTCCTAAGCCTTTCCTGTCCACTGCAGTAGCTAGCACTCCTTCCCTCTCTCGACCCATAGGCCATTCCTACCAATGCTCAGCAAAACCTGCTCCTGGCAGAGAGCAGCTGTTGGTCACTGAAACTTCCAGGTGAATTCCAGTTAATGTCACAGCTCCCTGAGAGCAAAGGGCCTTCCTGTTTCCTCTAAAATCCTGTCTCATAGTATCATCTTCTGCATAAGGCTCTCTGAGCACTTATGTAAATCTAAAACAATATAAATATGACAAAATGAGGAGCTGGGCATGATGGCACATGCCTGTAATCCCAGCAGCTTGGGAGCCTGAGACAGGAGGATTGTAAGTTTGAGGCCAGCCTCAACAACTTAGGCTCTAAGCAACTCAGCAATACTCTTGTCTCTATATAAAAAGGGCTGGAGATGTAGCTCTGTGGTTAAGTGCCCCGGGCTCAATCCCCAGTACCAAAAATAAATAAATAAATAAGACAAAATGAAGCCATTGTTCAAGAAACAGGGCAGGAGGAGGGGAGACTAGCAGATGTATTCCTTGGACCCATTTTGAGCTCCTCCACCAAATGATATCAAATGAGCATTGGAACTAAATTTTCCTGAGCTAAAGTAGTTACTTGCACTGAAATTATGCCAAAGCTCTCAGCAATGGGTGCTTTGAACAATTCTATCATTTCCGTCTAACAATTACCAATTTCAGCTAGTTGTTCCATAGACAGAATGGCAGTTTTAAACAACATTTATGATGCTCAGTTTCTGATCATCAATCCTTACATTTCACAAATGAGTTACATGAGACCTTATTAATTAAAATGTTTATAGTTTCTCACAGTGAGCGGACAGGATTTCCAGTAATGACTCCCTAGAACAGTATAGAGTACAAAATAAAATCTATTTATGGATCTTAATTTGAAGGTATTATAGAACCCCTCAGAATTATTCTTAGGCAAGAATCAGAGAAGTAGAAAAAAGAGGTGGTGGGGTGGGCGGTATTAATCTGAATTTAAACCACTCCTAAAACACATTTGGAAGTAGCTTTCAAAGATTAATCTTGGGCTGGGGCTGTAGCTCAGTGGTAGAGCACATGCCTAGCATGTATAAGGCACTAGGTTCGATACTCAGCACCACATAAAAATAAGTAAAAATATTATAAAAAAGCAATAACATTAAAAAATATATTAATCCTTACTACCACATTTACTAAGTGTATTTCCAGAGAGTAGGAAATGTCCACGTTATTTAAGGATTTTGGTTATTTGGAATCTGGACAAACCTGATTTTCCGGGTTCAGAGAGTTTCCACCTAGCCAAGCTTTACCACACCCCTCTACATTGTCCTGGGCTCTGGGCTTCAGATATTAGCTGCCTAGCTCCTGCCCTGTACCTCCCAGAAGTGCCTGATGAGGGTTTCAACCCTTTTGGGCTTCCTTGGTAACAGCCTCTTTCTGCCCTTAGAATGCTGAGAAGGATCCCACTCACTCCAGGCTGCTGTCTCTGTGCCAAACCTTCATTGTGCTGGGCATTACACGAAGAAGTCAACATAAGAGCCTCAACAAAGCTATATACTGTAATTACTAGCTGGGCTTTCCCATTATCTTGAACAAGCAAATGCCAATGAGAAAATACATGTAAACTTCTGGTCTCCTAGCACCTTCCTTATATTTAGGCTGTCAGGCTAAACTGTATGCTTTCAACATGTGAGATTCGTAGTAATATTTATTTATTCAGCATCACTCACTCACACACACACACACACACACACACACATACACACACACACCACAGAGAGAGAGAGAGAGATTTTTTTCCTTCATACTTTGTGGCATTATACATTATATCTCTAACCCAGACCTTTCCTCTGATCTGCAGGTCCATTTACCCAATTGCTCATGCTTCACTGTATCTCCCTCAGGGGGTGTGCTCCTGCAGGTCCCTAATATTCAGCATATCCAAATAACTCATCATCTCTATTCTACTGCACCCACAGCAAAACCTGCAAACTTGTGCCCCTTGGTGACCTTGATCTAAGTCAACAGCACCTGGGGATTCAAGCTAAAACCTGGATTTTAGATCACACCTTATTTTCTCATCCACTATATCCAAGTCCTATTGGGCCTACTTCCCCTAAAGTCCTCAAATCCATCTCTACAAACAATGGCTTCCTGGGGGACTCAGGACCCTGGTGCAATGAGGCAGAATCTGGTCCCTCTCCAGCTGTGTCTCCTGCCTGAGATCTCCTTATTCTCTATGCTGAGACCACTGGCCTTATTTCTTTTTTCTCAGAGGTATCATATTCCTTCCTGTCTTGAGTACCCTAGAACACTCTTTCCTGATTTTTAAGTACTATGTACTTAGTCTTCATATCTAACCTTGAATCTTACCCTTCAAAGGTGAGATTTAAGATTAACCTGAATATTGAACCAGCTTTGGACCTTCTCTTTATAAGTTTTCACAGTATCCTGTATGTCTTTGTGTCACGCATCACAATAAATAGTTATTTGTGGAAATATTGTTTAAAATTTGCTTCTAATTGTAAACTGGACACTTCCTGAGGGAGAGCTTTTGTCTCATTTCTCAATAAATCCTGAGAACCTAGCACATGTCAGGCACAGAGTAAGTGCTAGAACAATATTTGCTAAGTGAACGAGTGATAATTGAGCTCACTGCATATAGATGTGTGCACATTCATTCAAATATATAAATAAAAGTCACTATTCATAATTTTCAATTTGAATTACTCTCTTAAGCTCTTTCATAATTTCACAATGTAGTAACATTTCACATTGCACTCATTAAGATTTCACTTATTTTGTTTAATAACGGCTGTCGAAAGGAATAAAGAGTGCACTCCAATAGAAAGCTGAAGAATACCAATGTTTTATATGGATATAGTACACTTTCTCCAAACTCACTGTTCCATTTGTTGTAGAATTCATTTCTTATTACTAATAAGAAATCATTAATGACATTCTCAAAGCTATCACAGACTGTTTTATGTGTCTCATATTTAACAATTATCTTAGTTGGTTCTAAAAAGGCCAGAAGGTTAAATCACAGAAGCAGTTTCCCTCCATATAGAGCAATGGGAACTGAAGAAAGTAGTTTTCTATGAGCCAAACAAAATTAAAGACAGAAATCTAGAATTGGAAATGCAGAAACCTCTCTGCCTAGGGCTGCTTTCCAACCAACGGAGTCATGTGTAAAATTTGGCCAAAATAATAAGCACATAGCTGCCAAATACTGAGTTATAATTAGCTAATAAGTTATTAAAACAACCAAGTGATAAGAAGTGATGATGTGCTATTAAACTGCATTCATATTCAAGTAAAGAAAATTTAACTCTAAATGTGACAATCTAGTTATCCTCTTTTTATTATAGTCATCATTTTCTGCCCTTTGTTGTACATTCAGAATGCATTTCAGAGAAACTTAACTTGATTTTATTAGGAAGAGAAAGACTGAAAGTCAGTTTCTCAAACACAAATATTAACTTCCCTAAACCCAACCTGAGTGTGGTGTCACTGTCTCTCACTTAGCATTAGTTATTATCTTTTATTGCTGTTTTTAATCTTCACATGCATAAGAATTCTCTCACCTCCTTAACTAGATTCTTAAGTTTCCTGAAGGCAAGGATTGACTCCTAGTACTGTTATATTCCTTCAAAGCTCTTAATAACTGGTACATAAGAGGCACCTAATAAAAATGTGTTGATATTCCTAATTAAATGGGAGAATAGTGGGATGACCTATTAATACACTAAATATATGATAATATACTAAATGTATGCTAATATCATATATTTAGTGTATTAATGATTAATTAATTAATTAGGAAAATACTTATTTAATTAGGAAAATAAACAACAATTTTTAGAATTATTCTTTTGGAATGGCTTTTGGGAGACACTCAGGTCATTCCCCTCTTCTTTGGGTCCCACTTTCAAGACTTTAACTCAGAACTAGGACTGTCAGTTCCACAGCTCCAAGCCAACGGCCTCTCAGAAGTTCCAGATGGCTGTCACCCACAGGACACTCCAAGTTTACCAGGTCAACATGTCTGTGCCCAAGCTTATCACTCTGTCTTATCCAAGCCTGCTGTTCTCTCCTCAGCCCATAACAAGGCAAATGGCACCAAAATCACTGACATGTCCAAGCCAAAACAAACTTGGAGACAACTTTGTGTATGTGTGTGTGCGTGTGTGCGTGCGTGTATGTGTGTGTGTGTGTGTGTGTTCCAAATCTAAGTTTGGTCAATTCTAGTTTCAAGTGCACTCCTCAACTCAGGCATCTTCTCCAACTGGTCTCCAGGCCCCACTCTCATCTCTAGTCTGTTTTCTACACTTCATCCAGAACTATGATCCTAAAATTCAAATCTCATCTTGTTATTCTCTAGCCTAAAATCTTTCAAAAAGTCCTGATAACTGAAAGGGAAAAGCCTAGAACATAACACTTTTTTGTTGGATAGTAAAATGTGCTCAAATAGCCTCCTCCTTTCTGAACGTGTTTAATTTTGAGGAAAATGAAAAATAAATTTTAAAAACTCCATGTGTCACTCCCTGCCCATGCCTTCCTCTCCAGTGTCCCCTCTCCCTTCCCCCTGGTGTGCCAGGGTTTCTCAAGCCTTTACACCGTAGCACACACTGTTCTCACCATTCATAACTTCTATCTATCCCTTACTATTATTGCAAGAGCTGTTAAGAGGAGGCCACATAGGAATCTTTAGAGGAAAATAACAAAGATTTAGTGAATTGATTTATAGGGGGAACTCACTCTATTACCTTGACCAGTCCGGGGACCAACTGCTTCAATGCTGACGTGGGTGGTCTGTCTAGTAGATCCACATTGAATGTCAGCAAAGAGACCCAAATATATCCTGTCCTTTGGGAATTATTAATGAAAAATGAGCGTAAAGAAGCTCAATAGGACTCAAGTCATGTCCTTAGAAGAAAAAACAGCTTTTCTAATGGTCCATGAAAACAGTTCAGCACTCTGAGCTGGTTTATTCTGGGCCGTGTAGATGATTCTGTGTTTTCCCCACATCTTTGCATAAACCTTCCTTGTATCTTTGCAAAGAGGCTGACATCAATGAAAGTAATCTTAGTGAAGACAATGAGCAACCCTTAAAGAGAAGTACACGTGAGGAGATGTCTTTAAGGACTCTTCCCAGGCAGAACTAGCTCCCCCTGAACCTCTGTATTTCTATTCATCCCATCTGGGTATTCATGTCAGTCTTTCCCCCTAGCCTATGAACTGCTAAAGGTCAGCTAGGCATCTTCCCAACTTTTGCATACCCAAGCCTCACCAAGTGACTGGCACATAACACATACTCATTAAATGTTAATTGATAAACCTCACCTGTAATTCTAGCAGCTGGGGAGGCTGAGGCAGGAGATCGCAAGTTCAAAGCCAGCTTAAGGAACTTAGTGAGGCCCTAAGAAATTTAGCAAGACCTTGTCTCAACATAAAAGATAAAAAAGATTATGGATGTGGTACACTGTGGTTCAGTGCCCCTAGGTTCAATATCTAGTACTAAATTAAAAGAGAGAGTGAAAGAGAAGCCTCATGTTGACTGAACATCAATTATACTATTTAAGAATTCAGGTGAATAGAAATAAAATAAAGATTAAGAAGGTTTAAATAAAAAACACAAAACCAAAAATACAGGTGTTTTTGCCTAGGGCACCCCCCCAATACACATCTTTACTGTATGGTTTGAAAGAGCCTCTTAAGTTCTATGTACATCAGGGGTTTTAGTTAAGACTACTTCAGAGAAAGGAAAACAACAGCCTAAGCAAAAACAGTCTGACTGACTGACTCAGGCAGCTGGTTTAGCCAAAAAAAAAAAAATCAGAGAAACATCTTCAGGAACCGGGCGCTCGGGAGCCAACCCAGGGGTTCCCACTCCATCTTCTCACCTGTACTTCTCTTTGAGGGTTTTTCACTGTCTTCACGAAGACAATAGGAAACAGAACTAATGGAAGGTACCAAGTCCAGAAGAAGCAGAAAGCATCAATCTCCCATGGCCAGTACAGAAATGTCAAAGAAGGATGCTCTGGTTGGGATCTGTTCCCTGTGACAGGGCTCAAGGTACAATCGGGCAGCAAGATCTGTTACCATAGTAGGTGGGGAGGGGTTGCTGGGTAGACAAAAATAGTTGTTCCAGTCCACTAATCTAGCCGTCATGCACCTGCTGTTATACCTATTACATACTCATAATATTACTTTAAATAATGTGAAAAATTATCTCCTTCACAGAGCACTGTATAAGCATAAAATTTATTCCACTGACTACTTTATATTTGGGCAAAATGAATAAATGACAACTTAGATAATTATAATTATGACAATAAATGCCAAGGAATACATTAAACCTATCCTCCAGCGCATATATATATATATATATATATATATATATATATATATACACACACACACACACAAACATAGGAACAACTTTTTGTCATCTTGCAGCAAGCAGCAACAGAAACACTCTTGGTCAGGACCCAAGGCACAAGTCAAGACCCTCTTCCTCAAACCCCTGAGGCTTCCCCCACATTATCAGGCTATAAAGAATGCCCATTGCCAACAATGCAATTAGGAGGAGCTCTTAAAAATTCTACCCACTCTTACAGAGAAGAGAAATATAACAACAGCCCATGGGACACAATTATAAGTTCACAGAAAAGTGAAAATGAAGCTGCTCTCAGGAGAGAGAGCAACACCCCCTGACAGATTGACTTCAAAAAGCTCAGGTGAGCAGTGTTTGTTCCCTTCTGACTTAAAGTATTGTGAACCTGGGTATCAGAGCTGGTAGAACTGCAGAGGGAGACTGAGGAACATCACCTCACTCACATCACAGTTGGCCTCCCTGCATTAGCATGCAGCACCTCATTGGAAGACCAGAGGAATCCGTGTAGTTGTAAACACCTAGGCTTGCAGGCTGTTATCATCTCAGCTGGGGTAGACAGTGTTTAAGAATCAGATTTCCAATATTCATACACTATTCATATGTTGGTAATGCCACAATGCTGGGTTAAGAATTTTTCTTGATTCTTTCCTCAAAAAACATGTGAAATAGCTCTAGGTTTCATATAAGTGTTGGGAATTCACTATACACCAAGCATCAAGCATAAACCAGTGAGCAAAGCAGATCAAGATTAAAAAAAAAAAAACTCAAGGAGCTGATATTTTGTCAAGGGAGGAAAATAATGTGCATAACGAATCAATAAACTCTACAGTATTCAGATCGGGAGAAGTCCGAGGCAGATAAAGCAGGAGGACTGATGGAATTGGAATAGATAGGGAGTCATCCCTTGTATTTCCTGCACTGTAGATTCCTTGCAGATGATAATCACAGAAATCCTCTTGCTGCTGATAGAGACTAAGCCTCCCCAGTGCGGAAAAGGGAGTTATGAGGAGAGGGTAGAGCGAACCTCAGTAAATATGCCAACAGGATCCAGCCCTGGGTCATGGCTTTGTCACATCTTACCCAGTTCTCATACCAGTTTAGATGACACTAATAAAACCTGTTCCCTGTCAACCAGGGTTGATAGGTTTTAAGGCTCATAGGCTGACTCAAATATATATTCATCTTCATTTTGCATATTAAAAAGTTCACATCAGAATCCGTATGTTTTCTTCAGCACCTTTTGATTGAGTACCAAACACTGTTAAAGACTCAGCAGGATTAAGACACATAAAGCATCTGTCCTGTAGAACTTTCACCCTAATGGAAGAGATAGAATTCAACAACAGATTAAATAGGGGAGACTCCAGCAAGGAGAAGTGACACCATTGAACAATCCAAGCATGAGGTGATCATGTCCTAAACTCATATGCTTTCAGACCAATTGAACTGAATTCCTGACCATCTGTGGTCACATATAAAACCCTTCCAATAAAGTGTTGCGATAATTAATTGATATGAAAATCCAATTGTACTAGCTACTGGCTCTTTCTAAAATATTGAAAGAGCAGCTCCCTTTCTCTTGTTGACAATCTGTTGTGTGGACAAATACACACATACATACACACTCCCTTCCTTCTCCTAAGGGTTTCTATTTTGTGGACCTCTGAAGTGTTATTCCCAGTTGTATAAATGAGCATGTGCTTTGGCTTTTGGAGTCCTTAGCAACTGATTCCAGCACCACTGCTTTGCATTAAAAAAAAAAATGATAGTAAGAATAGTAGTAGAGTCATTGTAGCAGGAAAAAATGTATTATAATAACAAATAATAACATACCCTTCTAAATTAGAAAGTCAAGTTAAAGATGCCATAGGATTGCTGTTAAGCAGCTTATTCCAGGAGGGAGGACAGCAAGAGGGATTCCAAAACACTTTGGGGGAAGAGGCAACCCACGCCTTTCATGTTCAAAGGCACCAGATTCTGGGTCAATAGGAGAGACTAGAAAATGAAAGTGTGACTTCATCACTCCACAACACGCTGGGGAGAAAAGCCTAACAGATAGAAAACTGAGAAAGCTACAAGACAGAGTGGTGTAAGTGCTAAATGCTTTCTTGCACAAGTTCTCACCTCAGTTTTGCTAGCCTGAGTGACTTCGTGGAATGTTAAGCAAGAGAAGCAGTGCCTGGGTGTGTGGATATGAGTCCCTCTAAGGCGAGGCTGACCACACTTTCACATCATACACCTTACACCCAGACTTTGTAAACAGAACTGACTTTCTGTATGCAGCACGGTAAAATTGGATGTAATGTTCACAACACTGAACATGAGCTTACTGTAAACACAGCTCTGAAAGAGCTGCAGACACCTAAACTGTGAGAAGAGCCTGCCAGCCAGAGAGACAAGACTTCCAAATAAGTTTACCACTTCTACTTGTGGCCACACAAGTCAAAATCAAATTATTTGGTAAGGTTTCCCATGAGGCCAATGGCAATGAAGCTCACTTAGATTACTGACGGAATGACTCTTATAAATCACTCCTTTCAATGAGGACCCCTTATATTGTACTGGGATGTGGTCATCCCAAGACAAGCCACCTTAGATCAGCATCTCCTTTATTTGTTTCGCTTTGCTGTGGGTGTGTGTGGGTGTGTGTGTGTGTGCGTGCGCACACACACACACTTTCAAAAACAATAATGGCAGCAAAACAAAATAGCAAAGAGCTGGTTTTCCCACCAGTGCCTTAGTAGGAACAGAAAGTCTGTGGAACATATTTAGAGAAAAATGACTTTTTAAACCACACTAGGTCTCTGGTGCCAAATAGGTGCTAAAATGAATATATAGTAGTCATGGAAGGGGTCTTTGGGAGCTTCCTGGTCAACTGAGAAGCAAACTGGAAATGTACAACCATCACTGCAGCTTTAGAACTAAGTGACCAGAAGTTCATTGTTTATGAATTATTACACACACACACACACACACACACACACACACGATTTTCAGGTCACCTCTCCTCAGTGTCCAAAACCAGAATCCAATAAGTGACTGAAATTCAGCGATCTCTTCCCATTGATCCATCTACCATGTTGGTCACCAAATGAAAGGCAAATACCTTTTTTTGCTCTTCAGATATTGCTAGGAAACTCCAATAATGCTTCTGACCCCCACTTTTCTCCATAATAGCCCTTCTTTCTAGTAAGAGCTTTTCTGCCAGAAATATTACACACACACACACACACACACACACACACACACTAAGCTGGAATGAGCCAGAAGAGAATCCAGCAACCAGAATATACGTTTAAGGTGAATTGTTGGTGAGTTCTTGGACCACCCGCCAAGGTGCTCAAAGCAGTTTGCAGGGAAAACTCTTTGAATAAAAGTCCCTGAGCAAGGTCCCCAAACTTTCCTCCCTAAGGCAAAAGAGCGGGAAGGCCCCTCGCTACCAATTGTGCTCATCTAAGGACATATCCCCTTCCCCAAAAAAGGAGAGATTTGGAAATAACAAAGAGTCTTTAAAAAAAAAAAAAAAAAAGACAACCCTCCTTGCGTTAGAAGAAAGGTAGCAGTGACTTTAATTAACAGAGAGGCAGTTGTGGAACTTTTAGGGTTGGATTTAAAGGTACATGCAGAAAGGGGATAAGTATATGCTTCCTGTTGTGTGAGAAAATAAGGATGGGTGAAGGGAAATAGGGAAAGAGAAGTAAATAGGTTTACTTACAGTCCTCGGAGCCGAAGCCAGATTTTCTCAATCTGTTCCGGTTGAAGGTATTTCAGAGAGTTGCTCTCGAATTCTTCAATCTCCTTGGTTGGGGACTCCATAACTGCAGGTTCGGCTGGGGGTGAGGCGGAGAGAGTTCGGGCTGTCCCTTCCCAGTCTCCTTTCTGGCCCGGCCAGCGATCCCCAGCTGGGCGCGGCACGCGTTTGCCTGTCACTTTTTGGGTGCGCTCCCGAGTCTGCGCCCCCCAGACCCCGCTTACAGGAGGCTCAGATCGCGGGCGATTCTGACCCCAGGTGTGCCCGGGAGGCAGCTGCGGAAACCAGCCATGATCTGGAGTTAATGCCCAGGGATAGACATGGGGATTGTGCTCCTCCTGCTCCAGGAGGAAGCACCTCAGGTTTATTCAGATTCTTTTCCCCCCGGCTAAACAAAGCCACAGAAGCGATCACGGTGGCAGCTGAAGGATTTGGAGGAGAAAGGGAGAATGGGTGGGGAGAAAGTCAGGGAACAGAAGAGAGAAAGTGAGCAGGGGAGAGAGGAGTCGGGATGAGCTGAGGGGAGCTGGCGCGGGCGGGTGGTCTGACCCCGGGCCTCGCCCCCGGGCTCCGCCCCGAGCCCCCCCCCAGCCCCTCTCTCCCCCGCCTCGCAGTCGTTGCGCCCCCTCTCTGTTTTCTCTCACTTACCAGCAGCTCTGCTGACAAGCGAGAAAACTGACAAGTGAGAAAAGTCGTCTGTCAGCGCGCTGGGGTTGGCGTTGGCGCTGGCACCGCTTGGGCGCGGAGGGAGGGGCGCGCCGCACGGCTGTCTGCAGGCCACACGCTCGCTGGGCACCAGCCTCCGGCCAGCACACCCGCCCCCGCAGGGCGGCCCACGGCCACCACTACCCACAGCCGCGCTGGGTCTATCGCTCTTGGATCCCGCACAACATAAAGGACAGAGTTCCGCGCGCGCAAATCTTAGGGAAGGAAAGTCTGTATCCTCCCAGAGGGCTGGGGAAGAGTGCACAGCAGCGGCGAGGTTCCCTGGAGTTTCTGCCTGGAGCTTTCTTCCCTTCACAGGTCCTGTTTTCTAGCTCGTGGGAATCTCTCCCACTCCCCTGTCCCCACTCTGGAAAATAAAGGGTATATAATCCCAGCTGAGAGAAATACCGCATATAAATGCCACATGGGGTGTGGGGGGGTCGCTTTTGGTTGGGCTGCTGTGGACCATTACTTGTTCCCCTAGGTCATTCACAAAGTCAATAAAACAACTCACTTAAGAATGGGACTATGGATGGGATTGGGGGCTGCAAACAGTGCAGCCCTGACATCACAGAACTGGTCACCAAGCTCCTTTGTGGGTAAGGCCACTGCCACTTCAAACTAGGAACTTGGGACTCATGGATCCTGAGATTCAGAGTGCAACACTCTGTATACATTCGTTTTCTTCACTCTCAGGTAAAATTTCTTTCAGCCACTTTTCCAGCATTCTTTCTCTATTAGATATTTGCTTACTTCTCAAAAGTAAGTTAAAAGTAAAAGTGAGCACTAGGTTTCCTTCATTGGGCAAGTAAAGTTCCATTCATTTGACCTTGACAAAGGAATACAATGGTAGTGCCTAAATTCTAAATGGTCACTCATTTGGTAGTTATCACTTACTTCCCAGTCATTGGAGGTGAGAGTAATGATGTGGCTGGCTCTATTCTGGTAGAGAAAGTACCTGATACCTGGATATGAGAACTGCTGGATCAAAAGTGACTTGCCCATTCACCTCCATAGATTTAAGTCACTCCATTAAAGTCAATCCCTAAAGGTGTTCTGGAATTACGTACATCTTCACTGAATTAAGGCATTATTACCAGACAAAGATAACACTAAGTAGCCAATATATCAATGTGGAGTTCATTTATCTGAATAAAACCAATTACCCAAAGTCACCCAGTCTGAGAACAGTGACCCAGTGAAATAGAATGTAAACAGGAAATTATGCATCTTGGACAGCCTGCTGTCAGAGTATGGAAGTGCAGTAATAATAACAATAACAAACAACAGAAACTTCTAAGCGCTCTTCTAAAGGTTCTACACTCATATAATACAACAACTTTATGGGACAAATATTATTATTATCTCCATTTTGCAATAAGAAAACCAAAGGACCCAGAAGTTCCCTATAGAAAAAGAACTGAACCAGAGACAACCATAGTGTGAGTTCCGGCTCCTTATGTCATCCTATACAAATATGTTCCCACCACACAAGGTGCCAGTTTCCACATGTGCAAGGAATCTGAGCAAAAAGGTTTCCTGTGTCCATTACACCTTTCATATTTTTTGAGTTCTTCTGGAGGTACTTGGGTGCGGGGGTGGGGGAGGAATGCTGAAAAGATAGAGTTGTGCTGAATACACACTTGTATTCTGTCATGGTTTCACCAAGGACTGGCCTGGGATGACAGGAGAGAAGGGAATGACAAAGAATGGCCTTTGCCTTCTGTCCTATGCCTATAACTTGTTCCTAATGTTAGTGGGACTTTGATAAGTCAGAGAAAGGCAAATTTGGAGATAAAAAGAAATCAAGCAAATAAGAGATAAATAAGTTAAACCTTTTTTAATAAAAAGTTCCTAAAACAAGATTTTGTTTCATTTCAGAAAAAGTTGTTAAAACTACACATGTATTAAAAAGTTGGTAAATAGATAGATAGATAGATATAGATATAGATATATCTTGGCTTTATTTTACAGCAACAGTAGTTTTTAGTTTCAAGGTTTTCAAAGCTTTTAAGCAACAGAATATTTTATCTCAAATAACACCTTGTAAGAGACCCCAATACATACTTCAGCTTCAAAACAAAAAGCTAAAGGTATTCTGGTGGAATAAGGAAGAGAAATAGTTATAGACTTTGCCCACTATTGTCTTTCCCATCTCTGAGTGCCCAATGCTCCCACTTTATAGATGAGAGAACCGAGGCCAAAGTACCTTAAACTATGTAGGATTATTTGTGCCTAATCCAGTATTCCAAACCACATTTGAAAATGTCTTTCTGATAACTTTATTTTATTATGTTGTGCTGAGAATCAAACCCAGTGCCTTTTGTCTAAAAAATATTAAAGTTTTAGATGCACCATGGTTTTATGTCACTCAAGATTTGTTCTCTCCTTATCCATCACAGGGTAGCTTGATATAGCAATAATACTACCTGCCACAATTCTACAGGCATTCTACTAGGAGGCAAGCCAAAATCAGATGCAAAAGGACCCAGAATTGAAAAGTCTAAGAAAGCACAAAGCCACCCACGACTTTTCAGTAGCAGTCATACTCTTGTAGCTGGAAGATGCGGGTTCATGTTGAGACTGTGCTTTACCTTTTCTGATTCTCTCCTATAGATGTTCCCAACTCAGCTTTCTTAGGGAAATCTCACACTGTCAAATATCACTAAATACATATAACCAACAATTTAGTCTCCCAAATATATATATATATATATATATATATATATATATATATATATATATGTAACTTAGCCTAAGTACCAGCAATACCAGTATTAAGTATCATAAAAGATTAAAAAGTGAGCTCTCTGTCCTAAGCAGAGTTCAGGGAGAAGCTGCATGAGTATCTGACCGGGGGAAAGGAATAGGCATGAGAATGATGCTCAGGCCTCTTTCATCTTCAAGATTTCATGATTTGATAATAATCACAAAACAACAATTACCACCCCTACCAGTTATCAAGAACCATCATGCACCATGCTACACGTATCCCAGTTTGATTCATTTCATCGTCAACAAAAGACTTCAGCAAAGCCTCATTATGCCCATTTATGCAGAAGAAGCCCTCAAAGGTCAGATAACTTTTGCAAAGACATACAGCTAATGAATGGCAGAGCAGGTTTCAAACCCAGATCAGAAGGCAAAGTTCATGTTCTTTTCCCCTTGCTATGCCTCCGCCCTACAGACATATAAAAAGACTGGGAAAGGCACATACCAGAGAAAGTAGCACTGCTGCAGGAGCGTAGATAAAAAGGCCACAAATACTGAAGGGACGTTAGTGGGCTGCATAGTGGGGGTGACATTTGAACTGCAATTTGAAGGTGGATGAGTAAAAGATACTTACATGGCAGGTGGGTGGTGCAGATAATTCCATGAAGAGGACATGGTAGGAAAAAGGGAGTGGAAACATGAAAATGGCTGGGATGTCCAACAATCCACTTGCAGATAAACACATGAGTAGGGATAGCAAGAAGAAAATGCTGGAAGGGTCAGCCAGCCCCTTGAAGTCAAGAGGAACCTTGGGTTCTCTCCTACAGATGTTAGGGAGCCAGGGGTGGTTCTAAGTGGGAGGTGACATGGACACATGTGGCACTGAAGCCAGCTCTCCAGGAACCTTCCATAGGGCATGTGACAACCACAGGACAAATGATAACAAGGGCTCCACAGGAGGACTCCAGCTACAAAGTCAAACAAAGAGCACAGACAAAATCAGAAAAGGCAAAGCACAGTCTCTACATGAACCCGCATCTTCCAGCTACAAGAGTATGACTGCTTGCTTTGACCTCCATGAAGCCAGCCTGTACCCTTGATCCATTTTTCACAACTTGGCAGTGACATCAGCAAGAAAGTCTTTGAGAGGAAAATTCTGAAGACACATTTAGGACATCGAAAGTAGCACCAGGCACAGCAGCCCCTCCTTGCCACCCACACCAGATGTGAGCCAGCCCCATAAGGGACTGACTGTCCATAGAGACTGCTCTTTCCCACTGACTTCATTCTCAGACAAGGGGCCTGTGCAGTAACACTATCACACAACTTTTCCCTCTGATGTCTTCTCTGTAGCCTGAAGTGACCCGTATGTTTCCCACTCTGTCTGGATTCTTCAGATGCTCCATAGATGTTCATGTAATCCTTCTGATGAAGTTTCACTAGAAAAACAAAGGACCTGGGGAGGTACTGATGAGCCCTTTACCCAGGACACAATCCTTCTCTTCTCTGGCCATGGCCAAGTTGGTTACATGAACATCTATGGAGCATCTGAAGAATCCAGACAGAGTGGGAAACATATGGGACCCCTGGATCCACTTCTAGTCCTCACTTTCTCTGATTTGAATGCCACAATCTGACCTGAGATAGCTGGGGTTTTCCTGAGACTAAAAATATGATCAGAAAACCTGGATCTGATCCCACCAGGATAGATATGACAGTCGGAAACAGAACTCAAGTTAGACAATCTGTCATGTACCTTACACCTCTGAATAGTGACAAGTCAGGACTGGCATATAACTAAAACAGATCCAAGATGGCTTTCTTATGGGGGATTATAATGTGGTCACTTGAAAATGAGATGATCCATTCTCTTAGAGTTAATCTTTTGGCTTCAGATTATTGTGGCTCTGGTATCTTTTCCACCATGTGGAGAGAATATACCAGAAAAAAAAATGACATCAACAGAGAAAAGAACTTGAGGAAACAAAGAAAATAAAATGTGAAAAGATTTTTTGAGCCCCTTGACCCAACCCTGCCTGAAGTCAGAGATACCCATAGTCTTTGAAGTTACATGAATCAAAAAAAAAAAAAAAAAAAAAATGCTCCCTCCACCATTTTTTTACTTAAACTAATTTGAGTTGGATATTTATCATTGATAAAGAATCCTGATTCATATAATTCCTCCCATAAACAATTGTCAAGACTGAAAATAGACCAGTGTCTCATTGGAGGCACTCAGAAAATAGATCCTCCCCAGGCTCATTCTTCCAACAGGATACCAGAGGATGGAACAGGAATCTTGGAGAGAGCAAAGCAAGGAGCCTTTATTATTTTGATGCATAGATTAATGATCTTGTATCTTAATAATGACATATCAAGTCATCACCATAGCATATGCACAAGCCCTTCAAAACAACACTGAAGTAAATGAGACACCAATTATTACCAATTATTTTTATTATTCCTAGTTTAGAAACAAAGTGGCGGAGGTCCAAGAGGTCCCCAGCTTCCCTCTCACTGCCCCCTTATCCTCTAGCTAACAGCAAGGCAGCATGACTGTGTGAGATTCCTCCAGCCCCTGTGGCCACTCTGCCTCTCAGAACACACTGCCAACCCAGCAGAATTAACTTGGCTGCACTAATGAAATTGAAATTTTTGTACATGTAAAACTGCTGATGCTATAGTCAGCCAAATTCTGACCCAAATGTACATAAATCAGCGCGTGGTTCCTCCTATCACTGTAAAGCAAATCTGAATAAGGAAACCTCAGAGCTGGAAGGGATATCAGCCATCCTGTCACCCCAGCTCCTAGTTGTACTGATGAGGAATTCAGCCCAATCAGGTTAAATAACTGCACAAGTGTGCAGCAGAGCCGGACCTGGAAACCATGGTGCCAGATTCCCTGCCCTGTGCTCCATGATCAAGAATGCCTCTACTTCTACCTGAGATTTGGGCTCAGTGGTTTGCTCATAAATAAGAAGAAGGAATGCCCACCAAAAGCATAGGCTGTTGGTAAAGGCTTCCTGGAGGAGGGGGTTCTTCTGGGAATTAGTGAAATATAAAAGAGAGGGACCAGGGAAGTAGAAAACTGCCTGGTCCCTGGGCAGCAACACAGGTGACAGCAAAGAACATGCTGTGATAGGTGCCAGGGGATCAAGGAAAGGACACTAGGCTGAGACTGGACATGCAGACAGGAGGGTCTAGGTTGCCACATTAAACCTTAGGGCTTTTATGCGCTTGTCAATGGGGAAGCATTAGAATCTATTGGGCAAGCGTATAGTGCATGCAAGGGGCCATACAGGGAAAGGCAGTACGAACTTTACAGCATAAAAGGGTCCACTTTCACCAGGATTTTGATTTGCAAAGAAAGGTAGAAAGGGTTTTCAAACGTTGCTTTTGCAAGTTCACTAGAGGTGAAGATTTGAAGATCTGTCTCTATATCTAGGGAAGAAAGATGCCATAATGAATTCAATGCTGGAACCTTTTAAAATTCATTCATTTGTCTGACAACCATTTGCTGAGTACTTGCCGTGTGCCGTGCATTCTGTGATACTAGGTATGCAACGGCCAATAGAAATGCTCCAGTCTCTGTACCATAGAGCTTTAACATAACTGGAGAACTAGACAGTAAGCAGATTTTAAAACAACACCTATATCATTGTAAAGTAAAAGGTGCTAAACAGAGTGCAATACAAAGAATCATGGAGATGGGACCTATTTACAAATAGGGTAATATTTCAACTATTTGTTGCTGTGTAATGTACCATTTCCCAAATTTTGGTGACTTAAAACAACCATTTTTTCTTTCATGCTTCTGTACGTTGACCAGGCCGTTCTGCTGGTCTTGTTTGGGGGTTCTCAAGAGATGGCAACTGGGACTAGAATATACCTCATACACCTAATAATATGGTTTCACTCCCATGTCGGGTACCTTGGCAGAGACAGCTGGGATGTTGGGACTTCCCTCTCCACATGATTTCTCCATGTGGTCTCACCCTTCATGGGTGCTAGATTGCCAGCGCAAATGTTCCAGAGAGAGGAGGCAGAAGACACCAGTCCTCTTAACGGCAGACTCAAAGCTGGCATGCATCCCTTCTGCTGCACTGGGTTGGCTAAAGCAATCACAGGGCTAGTTCTGATTCAATGGAAGGAGACACATACCCTATCTCTCAAGCAGGAATAGGAGGAGAGGAGCGACAGATTTTGCAGCCCTCTCTAATTTACCCAGGTCCAAGGATGGCTTCCATGAACACGTAACACCTGAACCAAGACTTGGAGGAGTTGACCAGGTAACAAGTAGGAAGAAAATACATCTGACAAGAGAGACCAACACTATGAAGATCCTGAAGCAGGAAGGAGCTTGGGTTCAAGGGAATGCTAGGAGATAAGTTATGGGGGGAGCCATGTGGCAAGGGGAGAGGGGCCAAGGAGGCATTGGTTGGAGGCCAGAATAGAAACTTGAGAGCGGATTTAAGAACCCATTCACCTGTCATCTCCTAGAGAACCGAGATCATGAATGCCCTGACCATCACTGTTCTCCCACCACAACAGAACAACTGATCACCAGTCCACTGGGCCTCTCTGAGAAGGTCTGTGAAGTTTATTTCATTTAAGGTTCAAGGGTCCATACAGGGAAAAGCAGTACACACTTTACAGCATTAAAGGGTCCACTTTCAATTACCTGGCAGAGTACAATGCTTCCCTTCACCCTCCAGAGAAGTGAAATGTTACTCTGTGTGTGAGTCAGCACACAGGTGAGTGAAGGATATTAACTACTCCTGATAATGTTTTCCAAGTTGTCCTTGGGGACATCTAGATGGTCCTTTCTAGTCCCTGTGATTCTCAGAAATGAAAGGATTTTGAAGACCCAGGAGAATAAAAGAATAATGGTCTATAAGAATCCCTTCCACCCACATGCTTTTAACAGATCCATGCTAATGAAAAAAAAAAGACCCTGAAGCCACCTTGAATCAGCCCATAATCCTTCCCACATACAAGCTGACAGATCTAGCAGAAGTTGATACATTGCCGCAGTCTGGCTGGGCACAATCAGGAGCCACTTGTCAAAAGAAACTAACTTTATTTTTAGAACCACACACCAAACCACACAGCTCCTCAGGAAAACCCCTCAGAGCCTCAACTGCCACCACCGGCTTTTTACAAGCCTCTCTCTCCCCCCACAAGCTTCTTTCCACCTCCCACAATCCTCCTGCTCTTGAGGCCGATTGGCTGGGTCACGTGGGCGGAGCCAAAAAAGTCCCCCAATGAGCAGCTCCGTGGTCTGAAAGGGCAGGGAAACAGTCCAATGAGCATCACCGCAGAGGAGCCAATCAGCTAGATGTTGCTGGGGCCGAGGAGCCAATCAGCTAGATGTTGCTGGGGCCGCTGTGAGCCAATCATCAGCCGGCAGCTGGAAGTTTGCTGGCAGCTGGAAGTTTGCTGGGGCCCCTTCGGCTGTGGCTCTCAACATCTCCCCCTCTCTGTTTAAACAACAAGCATGTGGCTTAGGGACCGTGCCTGTTAGGCAGTCCAATTCAACATATGGTCCTTACCCGTCATCGGATGAACTGACCTCTAGGCGTCAGCCTCCTGTCTTAGGTTGGTACCACTGCAATTGGATCATACCCGTCACTGACTACCGGTCCAGCATACAGCTATACTTGTGGATAGGCCTTTGCACCAGTGGGGGGGTGAGGTTCTTTGCCTCACCTCTGTTGGCCCCCAAATTTTAGACCATCACTAGTAGAGGAGGATGCAAAATGCCATGACATTAAGCCAATTGAGGGCTCCTTTGAAAAATTGTACCACCGGTGACATCATCAGCAAAAATACCCCAACACTACCACAAGTCGCTGCACCAACAGATAGTTCAAAATGTATACAGGTGAGCTCACAATGTGTCCAGGCAAGTTCTGCAAGCAGTTCAGTGATGGCTATTGTAGAAGCTGTAGATTGGTTTTATCTTTGACTTCACCAGCACTGGGATGAAGATAGGAATTCTGGCAATAATGGCTAAAGAAAAAATTATGTAACATTACAGAAGGCACTAAAAGAAAACAATTTTCTTAACAATTTACATTGTCTTCACCGGCACTGGGATGAAGATAGGAATTCTGGCAATAATGGCTAAAGAAAAAATTATGTAACATTACAGAAGGCACTAAAAGAAAACAATTTTCTTAACAATTTACATTATCTTTAAGAGAATTATTAAATATAATGAAAAGGAAAGGTGAAAGTAAACAAACAGATCTGTTAACCTTCTTTTTTGTTTACATATTAAAACAATCCTCAACAGTTGTTTACCCAATATAAATTAAACCATATAAATCACGTGAAAAAAAAATATTTGGATCCATATTATCATGAGCGCTCATCATATATGATATATGGACATACGTACATATAACACAAAACACAAGTGTGCACACATAACATAATACATACAACACATAACATTATAGTAAAGGCCTTATAACTTTTTACAGGTGAAATCTCCATTGCAATACATGCTGTATTTCTACTTCTGAGATAAAAACGGGCTCCTAGAAGCAGGGAGTGAGACTTGATCTATGGAGAGGAATAAAATTTAAAGAACACAATGCAAAAGTAATTAGCATGCAAAGAAATCTTGGCAAAAGACTCTCAAACTGCTCACATGCCCTCATACCACCAGGGGACTCAGAGGCTACATGGCTCCCCCACGGCCTTGGCTAGATGTAAGGAAAGAAATGAGAAGTATTCTCAATGAGATTTAGGAAGCACTTGAGAACTTTAACCAAAGCATGGAAGGGATAGAGTGCTGAGCCCTTGAAAAGAGCTCCCATCAAGTCAATTAAGACCCTGTCAGAAATCACTCTCCTCTCATTATGGGCAAAGCAAACAGAGCCTTTGGAATCAATGAGTCTCTAAATAAGAAAGGTTTCATTTAATACTTCCCCTCCCCTTCCCGGGTACAAAGAGCATTTGGGAGAACAAGTCCAGCCTCACCCCTTCAAATAACAGCGGAAGGGTCCTCTGCATTCCACATAGAAATCAGTCCCATTTGCCATGAGGGCTCCTATGGATATCGAGGTATTTCCTATAGAGTCTTATTCTCCATATGATTCGGCTCTTTGGAAACCAACCACTCTGCCAGGTCAATTCTAGGCAATCCCTAAGACTGTTCTATTCCTGGGGACTTCTGACCAATTTTCCTATTTATTTATTCATTTATTTCAAGATTCATTTGTGTCTCAGTCAATACATGCTGACATGTTCCAACTAGCTGATTAAAGAGGAAATTTTAACATATGACCTTTCCAAACCCTGCACCTTCCACAGCAAAAATCAAACTTCGTTGAGGATGTGTTGACAAAGGGCTGTTCATTTACCACTGGTGACCTGGGGAGCCTTGATTCGATAACTATGGCTTTTAGAAACAACATTCTCATCCAACTAAAAATGTGTTTATGTCAGGCTATTGGCAGAGAGATTTACACCGTTCAGTTTGTTTAGAAATGTGATTTAGCATTTCACTATTAGCCTACCTTCCACCATTACTATCTAGCCCTGGAATCCAGTACTAATAAATACATCATAAACCACTTAAAAATAAAGGGGAAAAGGCAGGAAGGAAAACCACTCCTAAGAAAAGCTGTAGCATATTTCAAGGCATAAAGATCTCTGAAAAACGAAGCGAGTGGACTTTGACATTTTCTCTCGCGCGCACCAATTGAGCAGGTGGTTAAACTGAGAGCTTATCAGAGTTTTTTCTTCAAAGTACAGGGACTACATGATTCTGGGCATCTTGGCAGCAGCCTCCAGCCGAGTCATTTTGTGGGGTCTGAAACACAGATCTACTGGCTGAGCCCCCTCACTTGGCAATTTTTGCAAACATTCCGGGCCAGGCTTTTCTAATCTGCAAGGTCCACCAGAGCCCCACAGCGCCGATGAGGCCCCATTTGTCCCAGCTGCTACTAACCATGGCGCCAAATCAATATCCCGTCAGACAGCACTTTCCTGGCAGCGGTCAGGATTGATAGCGTTCCTGAGGCTCTGTGACGTCGCGGGGTGTTTGCACAGCAGAGGAAAATCCCTCTTTGCACCACAGCTCTGACCTCACTCCAGCAGAGCGCGCGCTTGCCTCTCTTTAATCACCCGTGAAATGTTGCAGGGGAAAAGCAGCGGAGGTGCAGAGGAGAGGCTGTGCGGAAGTAGCCCAGGGGGGTGACCAGCTGTGACTCATGCTTTTCACCTTTAAAGAGAAGGAACATTTTGGAGCAGGGATCCCATGCTGGCTCGCCTCCAAGGGCCACTAAAGGGAGAGAATGCCTTTCCTGTTCTCAGCAGTCAGAGACCTTGCAATGCAGCTGAAAGAAACCGCCAATATCAATAATGCATGGGGACAAGGGGCTGACACAGTTTTCAGCTATTTGGGTAACTGAGGAGTTGTCAAATTGGCTCTAAAAGGCCATGTGTGGACAGAGCCACCGTTGTTACTCAAAGGGCAGGTTTAACCATACATGGTATCCAGAGGGCATATCCCAGTCTCTGTCCTGTCCCCTGCTACCAGGGAGTGGCAACAGTCATAGCAGTAGCACAGTAATAATAGCTACTAATTAGTAAATTATATATGAATGACATTCTATTTATTTTTATGTACATCATACATACCACCCTTTTTGCAGGCATGATATCCCATAGAATCTTCACAATGAAACTTCAAGTAACTAGCTCAAGGCCATACAGTAAATGACAGAACTGGATTTGAACTGAATCCTGTCATTCATTGACCTAAAGAATAATGATATCTCTCATAAGCAGGTATTTTGGGTGTGAGTCTAGAGGCTAAATCTGTGTGTGTGCTCTAACAAGCACTCTGACCAAAGTGCTATGATTTTGCAATTACTGACCACTTCAAGCTAATTTGCTTTTGTTTTTGTTTTTTGCAGTTTTACAAACAAGAATGAGGAGACAAAGTAGAGGAAACCCCTACCCCAAGGCTACAATTGCAGAAGGTGGTAATGCTAAAATAAAAAGGAGCCTGTGGTTCTTGTTATGGGAACCATTTCAGTCATTCATTTGAGGGTCTACAAATAAACCATCAACCTCAGAATGCCACAGCTTAAACAGGGTGGTGCTAAAGGCCACAGCTTTCACAGGGAAGTGACAGTTTCTGCCCCCCGGGGTTTCAAATGACAATAAGCTAATACTCAAGCATGCTGAGCAATGCCTGAAACCTTGGAAACAGAGTTAGGAGCCCCAGAGGAAAAACCCTATATACACATACCCAGGAAACTCCTCTTTCACCTCAATCCATTTCCTTACTTTTGCCTCAACAGCATTTTTCTTTCTTTCACTCCAAAGAAGAAAAAGGCCAGCATTAAATTTTTTTCCTTGCTTGCTTCATTAAGGCAGCACAACACAGTTTCTTGATACCATTTCCTTGCCTTTTAAACCCCTTTCATTCTTTTCATCTAGTTTTCATCTCTTCCATCTTGCAAGAAATCAAAAGAAACCGTTTTCCTGGAATCATACGTGGAAATGAGGTTCAAGTGAGGGCAGCTGGAATAACTGCTGCCGAGCTGAAGATAATGCAGGGAGCTAAGGGTGTCCTACTGTTAACTAGGTAAATAATAATGATAGCAAAATCACAGCACTCTGGCATTTATCTCCCCCTGGGATAGCCCCTTTCACAGGCTTCCTGAGTCAGAGCCCAGAGTTATACTGAGTGCTGGGGGGGGGGACTCTGTGCTCTGATCTGGGCTCACCCTAGATTAAAGAAGCATCCCCAACACCTGTGCTTGCACTTCTCGCCCTGTCACCCCAGCTATCTCAGAGGGGGGTTCCATCTGCGTGGGAGAGCAAGCCTCTAAATTCCAGGGACTCAGATGGCAATGACCTTGACATGCACAGGCTTCCCTCTCACATTCAGGAAGCTGAAGGGCTCAGCACCATACCAGACAAAAGCCATCTTCCGACCTGGGATTAATTGTCACTTCAGAGTTTCCATTTCAAATCTTTGTTTTGTTTCGAGAATCCCAGAATAGCAGACCAATCTGCTCCGGGGTTTTAGAAAGGTTTTTTTTTTTTTTTTCTTGACATAATTTTTTTTTATTTTTTTATTTTTATTATTGGTTGTTCAAAACATTACATAGTTCTTGACATATCATATTTCATACATTTGATTCAAGTGGGTTATGAACTCCCATTTTTACCCCGTATACAGAATGCAGAATCACATCGGTTACACATCCACTGTTTTAAGTGTTTATAAGTCAAGGACACCCTCTGTGAATCTGATAAAAGTTTTAAAATGTATATACTATGATTTGCATATATTTGGGGGAGGCTCTTTGACCCTCCTGGGGTCCATCCAGGTCACTTCCCCCAAACTCCTATTATGACTCAGCATTACATGTGAGTACACACGTGTGCCAGTACACATCGACAGCAAGTTTGATCTTAGCACTAAAAGAAATATTAGGAACTTAAAGAGGAAGATAACTTACAAATAGCATACTCAGTTTCTTCAAATAGGAATCGTATTTAATGAGCGTGTTCTCACCAAGTTCTCTACCAGGCACATTATACACATTTTGTTTTAATCCTCTTTACAATTATATACCAAGGGCTGTGCCTTCCATATTCACCTCCATCACCAATGCTTTTATAGCCCTGGTGTTTACCAAATATTTGCTGAACAAATTAATTATTACTCTTTTGCAGATGAGGAAACAGACGGTGGGAAGTTAAATAATTTAGCACAGATTGGACAGAGAATAAATGGCAGAAGTTGGATTTCAACTCAAGCCTACCTGGTTAACTTTCCCCTGTGCCTTGATTAATAGCTGATCTGATCTTCTCTAAGACTAAAAGCAAAGACAAGAACATAATAAATAACTGAATTACATGCTATGTTGGTGACCAGAGCTCTGGGGAAAAGGCAAAGTAGAGTAGAGGGGCTAGGAATATATGGAGGGGAAGGAAAGGCAGTCTGTTATCCACCGGGGTGATCAGAGCTGGCCTCATGGAGAAATTAAGGTGTCAGCAAAGTCTCAAAAGAGATGAGGGGTGAGCAGAGAGTATGCCACGTGTGGAGAGGTGTGTCTGCTGGCTCAAAGAACAAGGTGGCTTCTGTGACAGGAGTTGGAAGAGCCCCAGGGGTAAGAACAGAAACATGTCAGTCATTGCAAAGACTGGATTTTACTCACAGTGAAACAGAGATTCACTGAAGATCTGGAGCAGAGCAGGGATGTGACTTGACATGCATTTGATAAAGACTACTTTGCTGCCACATTGAAAATAGACCACGGTAAGGGCAAGGGCAAGGGCAAGAGAGAGAGGACCAGGTTGAAGCCTAATCCAGTTATCCAGGTAAAGGTGGTAGTGGCTTGGCAAGGTGCCAGCTTGGGAGATAGAAAGAAGTGTATGTGGGTACGTGAGAGAAGAAAGGAGAAAGGACCCCAAGGTTTCTGGCCCAAGGAGCAAAACCAACATCTGTTAGGCTCACCCTTGCATTCTAAGAAGCTGACCCCTGGAAGTCTGATTCACATGTCCTCAAAACCAACCAGAGAGAAATAACATGATGTGCTACAGTTTCCAAAGATGCTTCCTTTCTTGCATGAGAAAGATGCTTGGTGCTTACTTCCTGCAGCCCAAGAGAAAAGGAGAAGCAAGGAATTCCTCTAAAAACACATGTTTTTCACTCGGTTTCAGTTTTGTAAGGCAAGTTTTGTAAAGTGTTCCATTTGCACATCTCCTGCCTGATATCTAAGGCTGAGGGGTCTCCTGCTTTACTTGATGCTAGGTTACCTGGAGCCACACGCCTGGTTGCTAAACACTGGGACTTTCAATCAGCTTCCTAAAGCTGGGAGCTCTGAGTAGATGCTGAATTCCAGGTGACCTGTATCTGACATCATCATTGACAAGCCAGGGCTGTCCCGTCACCTGCCACAAACAACACAGGCCTAGGCTGCCAGGTAAATGTCCAGCCATCAGCTCTGAATACAATCAAGTGTGAATCTGGAGCTTCCTTCCAGATCCTGCTGCTTGGCCTTTCAGGACAACAGTCTGCTGGGCATAAAAGACATTGCTGAAGGTTTTGCAGACAGTAATCTCCCACTTACTTGGTTTGAGGTCTTGCTTTTTAAATGCTGAAACAAACAAACAAACAAAAGCCAAGATGATACAAAAACAATATTTTTGTAACAAAAATTGTATTGCACATCTACTATGTGCAAACCACTGTGTTGAGTATTTTTAAAAAAAAAAAGTGTCTCTTTTCTTTCTTTTTTTATTTTATTTATTTATTTATTTATTTATTTTGGAGAAGGAACATTTAGAGAGGCTAAGCAATTTGCCTAAAGTGATACACTAGTCAATACAGATGTCTGACTTCCAAGTATAATTGTCTCTAGGATGACCAACTATCCTCTCCGCCCAGATCTGGGCAGGTTTCTGGATTTTCAATTTTAAACGCTGGGAAGTTTTGGGGCAAACAAGGACTGGATGGTCATCTGTATTACTGAATCTTTAAACTGAGGTATGCATATAGGAAATGTACTTACTTCAAGCATACAAAGGAGATTATGTAGAATAACTACCCAGAGGGCTCATCTTCCAGAAAAGCAAGCTCTTTTCCCACCCAGTAACAGCCAATCTTCTGCAATCGCAAGAGTGCAGTCCTTGACCAATATTTGCTGCATGACATTAATCCTCAACTTCCCACACCAGGATCACTTCTTCCAGCTGATGCTCTGCAGCAAGCTTGCCAGTTGTGAGTGTTCCCAAAATTCAGTTCCCTTTTGCATCTGTTTGCTACAAAATGTTAACAGCATCCCTTGCTCTGGTCATTATAATTTATTCCTCTGACTGATTTACCCCAGCAGTTTGGCCGCATATGTTGCTGAGAGGACGCTAGTGAATTCAGCAGCTTGGGATAGGATCCAGCTGCTTAGAAAGGTAGTGTTACTTGCACCATTTGCTAGGGCTTCCCCACTCATTCATTCCACAAACATGTAAGTCATATAGTCACATGAGCCTGTCAACTCATGAGCTCATTCCCTATCTTTAAGGAGTCTCACTGGTGTAGTGCCCTGATGACCAAGGATGTGGGAGAAAACATAGATGATGTGTTCCTCCTCTTTATCATCTAGTGACTTGATCAAAGAAACTAGGAGCAGAAAATAAGCAAACAATACTCATGGGTGCTGTGGGGTTTGAGCAGCCCACCCAGCTGTGCCAGCGTGAGAGGCCCTTGACTTTAGGTTGTGTGCTCTGGATCACAGTTGGCAGGGTGGTCCCAGGTGCCAGACAAGTCCCTCTGTAGATCTCTATTCACAAGCTGTGTTCACAGGAAGGCACAATGTTCTGACTCTCCTCTTGATCCTAGGGACCATGCTCAAATGGAAGGGAGGGTTGGAGATGTCACAGTGACCAGAACATAGATGGAAAGGGCTCCTCCTCCTCTAGCAGGAGTGGATAACAATCCCTACCCCGCCCCCACTGTCTCTCTCTTGCTCATGTGAGTGTCCCCACTCAGGGGTGTGCTGGTAAATGTTTAATAACCAGCTCTGGGAGTGAGGATGGGAAGAAGCCTTGATATGCAGCATTTGTTGATTCCCGATGTGTAAAGACCCCTCCACGGTCAATTCCAAGTTTCCCACCTGATGTCACTAAACCAGACAGAGTTGGGAAGAGATACTAAGAATTGCCTCTTGGGAAGCACTCCCAGCATACCACCATTCAAATCCCCACACCTCTTGAATTTCTCCCTTATCTGCCTTTAGTCACATTCTCTTGCAATTCTTGAACAAATTCTTGTTGTAAGACCTGGAGGGAAGCATAGGGCATTTTCCTTAACTATAGCAGCAAGTGTGTGAATTTTTATTTCAAAAAGTCAAATAATTTTTTCTTCTATTGTTAAATAAGTTCACACGCAGTATTTCAGAGCAACTTTAAAAAAAAAAAGTGTGAAAGAGAGGAAGCCACTGTTATTAAATAGATAAGGACAGAGGCTCAGAGAGGCTCAAAGACCGCCAACTGAATGACTAAACCTGAGTCCAAGCCCTATTTACTACTTTTTTTTTTCATTTGCTTATGTATCCTTGACCCTTCTCCCTATAAAAGAGCCATAGGGTTCTGCCCAGAAGGACTGACAGCTCTAAGTCATTTAGTGGCTTCCTGTCACTCCCAGGATCAGGTCCCAGAGCACAGCATGGCACAGAGCCCACCCTAACACCACCTTCTCTCCAGCTAATCTCATTTTCCACCTCTCCTTCCCAGCCCTACAACCTTGTCTAACCTCCAGTCACATCACTTGGAGTTTCCTTAAAAATGACACAGCTTTGGACTCAAGAGCTGTCACCACGATTTGGGACACCCCTCCTTTACACCCAGCCCCCATCTCCAGCTAGAATCCACACCTCTTTCTACTAATTGGCCTTACAGTAATTTTCCTTTATCTTTGGTTTCACTTCCTGCCTGGTTACCTGCAACTAACCATAGTCTGAAAATACTAAATGGAAAATTCCGAAAATAAAGAATTCATAAGTTTTAAGCTGCATGCCAGTCTTGGTAGTGCAACTAAATCTTCTTCCATCCCACCCTGTCCCACTCCAGATGCGAACCATCCCTCTGTCCGGTATGTCTATGCTGTACACACTACCGAATTACTGTATGGTGCAAGATGGTTTGAGAGAGACAGCATTTACACAACTTTTATCACAGAAATTTGTTATCATTGTTCTATTTTATTAGTATCACTACTAAAATATTGTTGTTATTAGTCTCTTACTCTGCCTAATTTCTACGTTAAACTTTTTTTTATAAACATGTATGGGAAAAACACGGCATACACAGGGTTTGGTGTTATCCAAGGTTTCAGGCAACCACTGGAGGTCTCAGACTCCCACAGAAAAGAAAGGACCACTGCAGGAAGGCCATCTGCCTCTCTAGACTGCCTGTAAACTTCGTGAAGGTAGGCATTGGGCAAAATTTGTCCTCTAGAATATACAGGAAATGTATAATAAATGCTTGCTGAATCATCTTGTTATGTCATTAAGAAAAACAATCCTGCTGCTCAAAAAGAATTTTTCCATACTCAGATTGCCTAAAGACTGAACACCTTGGAAAGGAACCAGACAGCAGTGGCTTTTCTGATGAGAGGCTGACCCTTGTCAGAGAGGATAATAGGGTGAAGGTGGACAACTGTGTCCCCACACAGGCAGTTCTGGTGCCCCTCCATAGGAGCACACAAAGTCCTCCTTCCTGACAAGGAGTCTGAGATGTTCCCTCTGCAAGGACCGCTCTGCCCCTCTGCTGTCACAGTACACAGCTGCAAAGGTTAAGCGGCTTGGCCAGAATCACACCGGCCATCACCTGGGTCAGAGAATGCCAAACGGGACACAGGTGCTTACTATCATAGTTCTACAGCCCACTTTGGGACTTAAACACGTGTGTGGCTTTGCCTTGTCCCTCTTCTATACCCAATATGCTGCTTCCGGCATGGATGCTCTTCACCAACTCAGTCTGCAGAACCAGAAAGCTGCTTCTAGGAAGCTTCTCTGTCTGTTTCCTGAACTTCAGAAACAGAGTTGCTATTGACTGTCCTGATGCAAATGTGGACATGCCCACCAGGCCTCCAACCTATATGAGACCTGAACTCTGTAAATAACTGTGTATAGAATAGCTTGATGCAAAGCTCCTGAAGCTGGCTCCTCTCCAGCCTCAACATCTACCCCATGTTTAGGCCAAGAGTTCCCATAATGTCATGTTATGTAGAATAATCAACTGAAATCATTTAAACAGCCTTTTTTTCGGGTAAGTTATAGAAATTTTGGGTTACAAAATATGTCCTTTACTGGACAACATCCAATAACCTGAAAGGTGTATTTTGAACTTCCAAAATGGGGCTCAGGTTGCTGTTTCCCAGACTTCCTGGGCCACAGAAACCTCCACTCACCCTCATCTTTGGTGCGGATCATATTTAGACCCTGAGGTTCTCCCAACCTGATTTTGAGAATCCAGCTCCACCTAGCTAGGAACTCATTCAGCACTGAGCAGGCAAGACACTTCAACCAAAGCCAGGGAGAAGGAGCATGAGTGATTCTGGAAAATGTTTTGGAAAGCCCACATCAGGAGAGCCTACAGGGTAAAGTCAGACAATATAATGTTAAACAAAATGTTGAAACACATCCAAAACCACTTTTTAATCCTTAGTTGTTAGAACCATACAGAATGCTGCCAGAACAAACTGTCCATTCACCCTGAAATCAATTTTCACCATGGTGGAATGAGCACAGGCTTGGGAATTAGACACACCTGGGTTCAAATCTCAGCTCTCTCCTTTCACTGGCTCTAAAATGGCCTCAGTGGACTGTTGTGGAAATTAAATAAGACAATGAGCACAATCCCATAATAATAAACCATTAACATATGCCTTAAAATATTACTTTTCTATGGAACGGAAAACAGCTCACTGTGTCTTGTGCAATTAACCTCTGCTGAATCTATATAGAAGTTATGATTCTATTCCAAGTTCTATGTAACCTGGTCCAAGACAAACCTATATTAGGAGAACTCATAAGAAATAAAGACACATATATGTGGGAGGAATTATATCAGGAATTGGCCTTTTCTGTTATGGAGGATGAGAGGTCCCCAGATCGGCTGGTGACACTGGAGAACCAATGACATGGTTCCAGTCTGAATGCTGGCAGGCTCAAGATCCTGGAAGAACTGATGTTTCAGTCCTAGTTGAAGACCAAAAGAGGCCCGTGCCCCTGCTCAAGCAGTCAAGAAAGAGAAGATGTCTGCCTTATGTCTGTCTTCCTCAGCCTTTTTTATTTAGATTTTCAATTTATCAGATGAAGCCCACCTTGGGAAAGGCAATCTACTCTCCTCAGATCCTGATTCAATTGTTAATCTCATCCAGGAAGTCCTTCACAGACACAATCAGAATATTTCGCTGAAAGTCTGGGCACCCCATGGTCCAGTCAAGATTTACTATCACAATATCTATATATCGCTACTGAATTAACTAGCTGGAGTAAATCAGAAGACTCAAGTACCAAGCAACAAGTTGGAATGCCAAATGACCACCCAGTTCCAGTGTGAGACTCCTAAAGAACCGGAGGAATAATTAACCACCTCACTGAAATGAACTACTCAGCAATCTTGTCTGCTGCCAACTGACCCCCAAAGATCAGCAGGTCATGGCACCAGCTTCACTGCCAGCATCTGAAGAACTATAAAAGAGAGGGGAAAGCTCTAGGTCACCCGACGAAGCCTCCCATGTTGACAGAAATGCTGTGTTTTTAATCATGTCACCCTATTCAGTAGGTTCTTTTTAAAAGAAAAAACACTGACGTACCCCAACAAACCTCTGCCAGCACTGATAAAAATGAGCCAAGAAAACACTGAGACTCCTGTTTGGCAAAAGCTGAATAAACAGGAAGCACAGCTGCCACAAGCACTAAAATACCAGGTGATGAGACTTTAACTCACTAAACCCTTAATTCTACCGCCCTCCATACACTCCACCTTTAGCAGAAACCTGTGTAATGTAGTATTAAAGAGAAAGGAACTAACAAATGCTGAATGCTCACACCAAGCAACATGCTAAGCCCCTCACAGACCATAACCCTCCTGCCTCTGACCACAACCCTGGAGAGGATAAGCATTTATTTTCTGTATTTTACAGATAAGAGAATTGAAGTTCACAGAAGTGATTTATCCAGATTTACATGACCTTGATGAGCCTTTCTCCTTATAGACAGAGAATCAGGTACATTATTTTATTTGCCCCCTTTTAAAAGATTCCAGAAAACTCAAATTCAAATGATCTGAACACAATCCCTGCTCAGGGATTTTACTTAATTTTTTTCTTGTATTCTTATAAGCCACATCAAATACCCTATAATCAAAGTAAAAGAAGGATGGATAGATAGATGCATAGGACAGCTGGAGTGATAATCCAGGTTTATCTGATTCCAAAGCTCTTTTTCTTTTTATTTTATTAAATTGGAGAGATTTAGTTGAACTAGGCTTTTGTTTTGTTAGGGTTTTCTGTTGTTATTCATGCATCCTTGAATACTTTCTAGGGTGAGTCTAGATCAAGGTATCTCAGGCTTGCAAAAGATATTGAGTAATTTCCCCCAGGATCAACACCTCTTAACCCCCTATTCCTATCCACATCTTCTCTCTCCTATTGAATGGGACCAGAGTTCTTTTCTTAGCACTAAACTCTCTGATCAAGTCAGCTCCCTGTTGTGTAAATTAAAAACATCTAGTTATTGCCATAAACAGATGTTAAATTCTGGGTAAGATATGCATACTGAAGCATTTAGGGGGAAAGATCCTGAGTCTGCAACTCACTTCAAAAGGCATCAAAAAATTAATATGGGGGGAAAATGGATTGATGGATAATAGGAATAGATAAATGGGTAAATTTATGGAAAAGCCAATAAAGCAAACTGTATAGAGTTGAGTTAGTGGTATATAATGCTCTCTGAATAATTGTATCACCTTAACTACATAGTTGAAATTTTTCTTTTAAATTTTGGGTGGTCAAAATAAATATACAGTGTTAAATTTTTTTAAAAAGTGGGTGTTCATAGAGGAAAGGAAGTGGCATGGTTGTCAGAGACCAGGGAGAAGGGAAGGTTTGGGATGATACCGAAGTTCCAAAGATGGACACTTGAGCACTTGAATGCACTTGAGGCCACTGAACTGTACACTCAACAAGGGTCAAAATGGTAAACTGCATGTCATGTCTGTTTTACCACAATAAAAATAAATGAATAAAATAAGTTTAAAATGTTAGGGCAAGAAAATTAGTCAATTATTCTGAAATTTTTCAATAGCCACAATGATTATTCTAAATACACAGATAAGACAGAATAAGAAAAGATTTACAAATATTGTTACAGAGATATGGAAAAAAAAGAATATACTAAACCAACCATACCCCATCCAAAAAAGTTCATGTTTCTAAATTAAAAAAAAAAAAAATCTTGTACAGATCATTCGGTTTCAAAAGAAGAAAGTACCTGAGGGAAGAAATATTATTTTTGGCATTAAAAAGAACCCTGAACTGAATCAGGAAATCTGATGTGGATTCTAAAAATGTCCTCTATATAACTGTGTTCTGCAGCACAGTGCATCTGTGTGTTTGATTCCATTGTGCAAATGTCAGCTGGGAAAAAAACACTGGATTAAGTGATACTTCAAGTCCTTTCAACTCTCACATTTTCTACTTTTTTGGAAATCTTTTGTATATTTCGTACAAGCCCTTGGACATTATGGCTAAATCAAAACTAAACTAATTGATTAAAAAAAAAAAAACCTCTGTGGAGCCCCCTTATCCCCTCCCACCCCCTGAGCATGGCACAGAAGACCCTACAAGCCTCCTACTCCAGCCTCTTCGTCTCCTGTTATTCCACTTTCCTCAAGTGCACCAACCACCGTGCCTTTGCATATGCCTGTTTCATGGGCCAGGGGCCCCTGGCCGCCTCCCCTCCCTACCCACCCTTCCTGACAGGTGAAGCACATTCCCTTGCTTCGCTCTGATTCTGCTGTAAGCCATCTCAACTCTCTCCTCAGTGAGGACTCTCTGACCTTCACCTTCCTTTTCCCTTCATCACCATTACTATGAACATAGCTTTTCTACCTTCTACGGTCCTTATATTCTATAGCTCATTATCAATCCTATTCACACAGCATATTGTGTGTAATATGCTATCCCCCCAGCAAGTGAATGTGTGGCAGGAAACCGTCCCTTAAACCCTGTTCTATTCCCAGGTACCCAGCATAGCAGGTGGTGCACCTTCATCTCCCAGGTTGTATAGGAAAGAAGGAAGGAGGAGCAAGAAAGTGGGGAGGAAGGAAGGAGCAAAGTGCACATTTCCTTTTGTCCCATCGAACCTCAGGCTGTTTCGCTATGCCATTCCTAAAGAAGAATTTCTTATTCGAAGAAATAAGTGGTATAAATTCTGCTATGTTTGATAGGAAAATAAATCCATAGTTCTGGTTGCTCCCATTCGTCATCCGGTGCCATAAATTAAACTGCTGCCTGGTGGCATATCAATCTACTTTTGCTTAAATTACATACTCATGCCACAGGCTTTGAGCTGCCAATCTCTACTAAATAAAGGAAGAAGTGAAAATGATTTTTTACTTAAAATTTTCAGAAAGCCATGTAAACAATCCAGTCTTGGGTAAGGCGGTACATAATACCTTGCAGAGTCAGACAGGAACCCCTTTCCCCCTTTAATCTGTACTGACCCATTTATAACCCACCTACTTACCATAAATAAGAGAGGTGAGCCCAAAGCACCAAACAGTATCTGAGCCAATGTGTGAGATGACCACATGTACACACACACACACACACACACACACACACTGGTTTTCCTGCACTTGATTTTCTCTGTGTGGTTCCAACCTCCCAAACTCCATTCCCACCTAGGGCCATACTCGGCATCCCCATATTCTCCCCAGTTCTTGAGCAAACGTGCTAGAGGAAAAGAAAGAACTGGACGAACATGCCCTTTCCAGAAATGACTGACCTGATTCACCACCTTGTTCTAACTAATGAAGTTCCTATGTGGTACCATACATTGGACCAACTGAATGTTTTAGTCACATGTGATGTCACATCTCATTCTGAGACTCCTGTCTAAGCATAAGACCCTAGTGACAGAAATAAGAAACAAGACCCAAATCCAAATTATCTTGTCCTCTAAATATAAGTTTTTATTTCTTTATTTCTTTTTAAAACATTCTTTTGAAAAATGTTACAAAAGGAGGTCAACTTGCTTCTCAAACAATGATGTGATATCAAACAGCAAAGCTGTTCTCCTGGTGGATTCTCCATACATGGCCTTGAAAGTAGTGATAAGAATTTGATTTGGATAAAATTAGATACTCAAGACATTTTTTTTTTGGTCAGGAACAATTGAAAATTGATTGGTTAGATACTTAGATTACTGGATTATTCTAATAAGTGATTTATAATCCAAGGTATTATTAAAGATCTTAAAGTAGTGGGCTGGGGTTGTGGCTTAGCTGTAGAGAGCTCACCTAGCACTTGTAAGACACTGGGTTCGATCCTCAGTACCACATAAAAAATAGATAGATAGATAGATAGATAGATAGATAGAGGTATTGTGTTCAACTACAACTAATATATATATATATATATATATATATATATATATATATATATATATATGAAAAAAATCTTAAAGTAGTGAGAAAAGGGGAATCCTTCTTGTATCACATTTGGTAACTCAAATCACATGCATTGAGCACGTCTTTGGTATGTCCTTAACACAGAGCATGGTTATTTTTAGGTTTCCTGGGAACGTGGGCCACCATTTTCTTCAACATTCAGAGTGATCTAATGAAGATCTCCTAGACATACTTGGGTTCAAATCCCCATTCTGACATTCAGCAGCCTTCACCTTGGCAAGCCATTAACCTTCCTGAAACTCAGCTTCCTCATCTGTAAAGTGAGGGTATTAATACTATCCTCAAAGGATTGTTAAAAGAATGAGGTTAGCAAACCTATATGAAGTACCTAACATGACATCTACCTCATTACCTGTCAATTCCCCTCCTAGTTCATGTTACTATCTAGGAAGACTCAACTGTCCAGGAAAGAGAACACTTATTCCTGAGGGGTGTGGAGTAACAACTGTTTCTACAACATGACATGCTGCCACTATGGTGAGAAAGGGGCAAAGGTGACTTTGGAGGTGACTAATGCTTAGCCTTTTTATTTCTGTTGCTGTGTCTTAGAGACTACTGACCCTGTACCCCCAGCAGCTGCCAAGGGCAGGTCATGCAGAAGCTGGCTCACTTATGTGCCTTTCACACTCTGCAGATGAATATACAAAGTCCCTCCTCTCCCCTGGTCTCAGCAGAGTTACTGCACATATGTAGAGAAGCCCAGATCCAGGAATTTCCCCAGATGATTGAGGAGCATGTCATAAGTTGCATGAAATCAGATCCTATTCAATAAGGAGAGAGGTTCCTGTCTTGGCCAGGGGGAACTTAAATGCCATCTACAAGAAAAGGAGAATTGCTAGATAAGAGAGAGAGAGAGAGAGAGAGAGAGAGAGAGAGAGAGCGAGCGAGAGAGAGAGAGAGAGCGCGCTATTAAAAAGAAAATATAATCCCCAGCACCAAAAAGGGGAAAATATATATTAGACAATATTTTTCAGAGAGAAGGTTAAAAAGTCAAATATAAACTAAAATCAAAAGACATGGAAAATGGTACAAAAGATCTTTAATGATAAGAGAACAATCAAGCATATCCAGGATCTGATAAGAATCCCAGATGGAGCAAGGAGAATATGGAAGGAAAGACATTATCAGAGGTAACACTTCCCAAAACTGAGTGTGAGTTCCCGGATAGAAGGATCCTCAGAATGCCAGTGTACTGAGAAGTAGGAGACATGACAAGGTACCTCTTCATAAAGTTTCAAAATATCAGAGAAAAAGAGACTTCACTAAAAGGTTTTCAGAGAGGAAAGAGAACAAGAGCCAGGCACCATGGTTCATGCCCAATCCCAGCTTCTCAGGAGGCTGAGGCAGGAAGATTGCAAGTTCAAAGTCAGTATGGACAACTTAGTGAGATCCTGTCTCAAAATTTAAAAATTTCAAAAAGGGGTGGGGATGTGGCTCAGTAGTAGAGTGCCCCTGGGTTGATCTCCAGTACAGTTTTTAAAAGGAAAAAGAAAACTATAATCAGCATCATAGTTCTCAATTATAACACGGATATTAAAGATAAAGGGCAATGCCTTAATTGTTTCAGAAAAATATCTGTATCAACCTAACCTAAAACTCTTGAGCCTAGCTAAATTTTGAAGAAGTGTTAGGGTAGAATAAAGACATGTTCCTCCTTCAAAAATAAAGTATTCCTTTTCTTGGATAGCTTTGAAGGATATGCTAACCCCTCTACTTGACTTCTCTCCTGATTTGAATTTCCTATTTCTTTGTCTCATGATGAGAAATAGGAACACTAAATATCAATGATGGCACCAATGAGATAATGCAAATGGTCCAAGAAAAGTTAATCTTTACCAGAATAAGAAGTCATTGGAATATATCTAACCTTGAAAAAGCAAGAAGAGCTCTATGGTCATGAATTATTTTGATAAAAATAAATATTAATTCAAAATTTAAAATGACCAGAAACTTAACTGACTTATGCAAAATAAGATCTAAGTATGTCTGTTCAAAGTCCTCAGTGTTGCATTAACCAACAAGGTGGTAGGAAATAGTGAAGGAAGGCATGTCTACCTAAACCCACACATTTACTCCTTTTTCTCCCCAATGTCTACCAAAGGAACCATAGTGATATTTTTTTAAATGCATATGGCTATAGAGACAAAAGAGAATGTAAAATTTTATAATAGCAGCACTATTTTGGAAGCTGGAGAGCAATGAGTAGTAACTGACTCAGAAGACTCAAGGAAGAACTTCCCAAAGACTCTGTATTGGTAACTGAATGTCCCTCTGAAAGAATAAAGACTGAAAATAAGAGGACTGAGTGAAAATCTAAGAGTCACACACCAGTTGGGAACAGTGGTACATGCCTGTAATCCCAGTAACTCGGGAGGCTGAGGCAGGAGGACCACCAAGTTTGAGGCCAATCTGGACAATTTAGTGGGTTTCTGTCTCAAAATATTTTTAAAGACTGGGGAGGTATTGCTCAGTGATAGAGTGCCTCTGAGTTCAATCCAAATGTACCACACACAAAAAGGAAAATCATATCTCAAGGTTTATTTCCTTACTCTGTATAGACAGACAATTCCCTTATACCAAAAAGACTTAAAAAAGGTTTAGTTTTTGGAGCGGAAAAAACACAACATCTCTGGAAAGAAGGAGGCTACCCACTCATCTTCTCCTTTTGATCCCAGAATAGTGACAGATAAGCTTTTCAATTTCAGTCAAGAATTTGGAAGATTCTTCCCTGAGCAATCTGGACCAGCCCAACAGGAAATCCCAAATATGTATCCCAAATTGGTATCAGAGATTCTGCCTCAAAACAAACCAACTACAGATTGAGTATCCCTTATCTGAAATGTTTGAGACCAGAAGTGTTTGAATTGGGATTTTTTTCCCCAGAATTTTGAAATATTTGCATATACACAATGAGATTTCTTGGGGATGAAACCCAAGTCTAAATATAGAATTCATCTATGCTTCATAAACCCCCTGTATACACAGCCTGAAGGTAATTTTATACAATACTTTGAGTGTACCTGCATTTTGACTGCAACCTGTCACCTGAGGTCAGGTGTGGGATTTTCTAGTTGTGGCATCACGTCTGTGCTCAAAGGCTCAGGATTTTGAAGTATTTCACATTCCAAAGGACTAGAGATGCTCAACCTATAGATGATGGTGAAGCCACCAATCACAACACTCTGTCTAAGGGCAGAGCTTGCAACTAGCATTTCAATGCCCTTCTGTTAAATATGAGTAGCCAGTCATGGAACACCAGATGGGAGGGAAGGGAGGAGGAAGAGAGAGAAGACTGAGAGGAAAGAGAGGTTTTGTAAGGAGATGGAACTCAAAAATAACTGCAATTCACTTCATCTTATGCCCACATTAGTAGGGTTCCCATATAATAATAGGGAATTATACCTAAAAGAACTGAAAACCACAAAAAAAAGAGGGAAAAAATGGAACAGGCTATCCAAGAACTGGGGGGAAATTACAAAATGAGGATATCAGAAGAAGAAAAGAGAAGGAAACAAAAAAAATTCAAAGTAATAATAGCTGAAAATCTTCCAGAATTAATGATAGACACCAAACCAGGTCTCTGGGATCTCAGAGAACACCAAGCAGATGATAGCAAAAAATCCACACCTAATCCTATCATACTCAAACCTCAGAAAACCAAAGACAAAATCTTGAAAGAAACAAAAGAGGGTGATAAACACCTTACTTACAGCAACAAGGATAAGAATTATATTGGCCCTCTCTTCACAAACCATGCCAGCAACAAGAGAGTACAGTCAAATATTGAAAGTACTGAATGAAAAACAAATACCAACCTAGAATTCTACAGCCAGGAATATAAGTCACCTAAAATGAAGGAGAAGTATAATTTCTCAGACAGAAACCAAGTGTTACCAGTAGACCTGCCTTGCAAGAAATGTCAAAAACACTTCTTCAGGCCAGGTATGGTACCACATGCCTATAATCCCAGCAGCTTGGGAGGTTGAGGCAGGAGACAGAGAGTTCAAAGCCAGCCTCACCAAAATCGAGACACTAAGCAACTCAGTGAGACCCTGTCTTTAAATAAAATGCAAAATAGGACTGGGGATGTTGCTCAGTGGTCAGGTGCCCCTGAGTTCAATCCCTGGTACCCTAAAAAATAATAATAATCATAATAGTTCTTCAGAAAGAAGAAAATGATGGGCCAGAAACTCAAATCTACATAAAGAAAGGATAAATGTTAGAGAAGAAAGAAATGAAGAAAAAGCAATAGCATTTTTTTTCTTATTCCTAATTTATCTAACAGGTAACAGTTCATTCAAGATAATAATAGTAATCATGTATTGGGTGATGTCACTTTAAGGATAAGTGAAATGAATGACTGCATGTCACGTGGGATAGAAGGGTGGAATGGTGACAAGGCACCTGCACTACCCCTGGGGGAGTCCATTGACAGTTGAAAGAGGATTTGGATCACTGGTAAATGTATTGAAAATCTAGGGCAGCCACTAAACATATTTTTAAAATAAGTATAATCAATAGGCTAAGACGATAGAGAAAATGAACTAATATAAAATGGTCAATGAAAACCAGAGAAGACAGAAAAAAAGTAGAAGAGGGAAAATAAAAAAACACAAAGAATAAGAGCAATGAATAGAAAACAGTTACAAATGTGACAAACATTAATCCAACTCTGTCAATAAATCACTTTGTCAGGGGTGTAAGCATGCCAATTGAGAAACAGAGACTGAAAGAAAATAAACACTTCCAACAAGATTAAAACAAGACCCGTCTATATGTGTTCACACACACACACACACACACACACACACACACACCCTATTGTATTTACCTTCAGTGAAATAAGAGAATAAGAAGGAAGCCTTAGAAACTAAGGATGTGATTAAAATGATTAAAAATTCAGTCAAAGCCTTATATACAGGGTTTGAGAAAATCTTTAGAATAGAGCAAAAAAGAAATCATACACACAGAAACAGAAAAGAAATAGAGTAAAGAAGCCTAGGAGATAGTTAAAGTTCAAAGGGTTTCTAGCTTGTGAATCCAGAAGAAAATTCTAAAGATATAAAACACAGGAGCTCAGTCCTTCCCTGAGCAGTTATTGGGCAGTTATTATGGACCAGCTGGCAAGACAAATGCCAGTGTTTGGCTCAAAACCTGTATCAGATTGTTCCCTCCTTGTTCTAAGAAGTTTATAGGATGCACAGCATAAAGAGGAGGCATGTAGGAAATCTAGCCATGGTCTCCCCCTACACCTCCACAGGGTAAGATACCAATGCAATCCCCTTGGCCTGGTCCATGCTGCAGACCCAGACCTGCAAACTGTGCCAGAGCACAGCAGATGTAAATGGCATCTGAGTCACCCAGAGCAGGATGCCACCAGCGCAGGCTTCAGTGCCAATGTTTGTGTCTTCTCTTCAGTTCATCCCTACCCCTGGCATGCATACATTCTGATTCATCTGCTCTTCACTCCAGGACTTGAGGTAAAGTAAGGCCCCTGGGATGAAGGAACCTGCAGAGAACATGAAGAAGAGAAAGCAATGAAGAAAAATGGGAGCTCAGCCTTGAGGTACATTTACCCTATGCCCACCCTACCCTGGGAAAACAGTGTGAGCGGCTGTGGGTACAAAATTAACATAATATAAGTGCATAAATATTCACGAACAAGAACTTTTCTCATAGTGTTATTTATGGTAGAAAAAGAAGAGGAAGAAGAAGAAAGAAAAAGAAAAAAATCCTAAATATCTGAAAATAAGGAAAAGGTTATGTAAGTAATGATGCAGCCTCATGAAGAAAGAAAGGATAATGCACAGGCTTTAACAATATCAGAGAGGTGGATATATATGCACAAAGAGATGTCTATTACTGAGCCAGGGAAAGGTTGCAAAATAGAACCTACTTTTGATTTCATTTCTTATTATTAAACAAAGCACGCACTAACAGTTCTAACTCAGGGCTTATCAACCTCAGCACTATTGGCATGCTGGATTAGATGGGGAAGATGCTGTCTTGTACATTATAGGATATTTAGCAGCTTGTCTGTCTTCAACTCACTGGGCACCAGCAACAACTTCCCGGATGTGACTACCCCAAATGTCTCTAGACATGGTCAAATACCCCTGGAGGCAAAACTGTCCCATTTGAGAACCTAGTCTAAAAGAAGTCAGGAAGGGCATGCAGGATAGATTTTGCTATTTCCTGTTCAGCAAAAGTCTAAACCATGGCTGTGTCTCTTTGGTGGGGTAACAGGTGATTTGTCTTCTCTTTGGAGGGAGGACGGCCTCTGAGATTTTTTTTAATGTTTTCAGAATTTTATAGAATGAATAGACATTTCTTTTTTGTTGTTTTTCTTTTTAGATATACGTGACAGTAGAGTATATTTTGACATGCCATACATACATGGAGTATAACTTCCCATTCCACATGATGTGGAGTTTCACTGGTCATGTATTCATGTATGAACCTAGGAACATGTTGTCTGATTCATTCTACTGTCTTTCCTATTCCCATCTCCCCTCCCTTTCCTTTATTTCCCTATATCTAATCCAACAAACTTCTATTCTTCCCTCCCTGACCCCCTTATTATGTGAACACACATTTTGTGAGGAGTTATTATTTTTTAAGTAGTGTATGATCAAGTTGAAACAAACAACTCACCTCTGTAAGCGGAGTTTGCTTATGAACCCAAAATGAAATGTATTATTTCTACACTTGCTGTTTGAATAAATATCCCTGAAAATAAAGATGATTTTAAATTCAGGAAGCAGGAGCATCTTAGAGGTGGAGGAGCCCTTTAATGGTCCTCTAGTCGGGACAGATAGACAAACTAAGGCTGTGAACCAATCCAGCCACTACCTATTTTAGTAAATGATACTTTTTGGAGTCTAACCACAGGTATTGCCTGTGGTGGCTTTCAAACCACTTCAGCAGAATTGATCGGTTACCATCAAGACTGTATAGCTCAGAAAACAAAATGGTTACCATGCAGCCAGGTACAGAGGTGTCTGCGGACCTCTTGCCCCACATACAGGCATCTTGTCCAGGAGAAGCGGTGCCAGCTGGTCTCCCTAACACCAGGGCATCACTATTTCTTAACTGGATGGCTCTGAGTATGAGCGCTTTTGTTTATCTTTTCTTCAATTCTCAAGCTGAAACCTGCTTCTCTGTAACATCCTTTGTCCCCAGGTCCAAACTGTAGCACAACAGGTGCTATTCCTACTCCCCCTTCTTCCCTTTGACTCCCCCCATCTTTCTCTCATTGTCTACCTCTCCACCCACAAATCCTGTGACCTCCACCTTGGAAATACAGCATCTCCCCATCAGTGGGGTTTTTCCCTCTCAGTTTCACTTACCCATGGTCAACCATAATCAGAAAATATTAAATGGAAAATTTCAGAAATAGTAATTCGTAACTTTTAAATAAATTTTATTATAGCATATTATTATAATTGCTTTTTTATTGATAGTTATTATTATTAATCTCTTACTGAACCAAATTTATAAATTAAACTTTTCATATACAGGTATGTACAGTAAAAAAAAAATAGATTTATTTATTTATCTTTTTGTTTCACTATTAGCCAAACTTTCAGATATCCACTAGGAAGGAGTCTAGGAATATATCCATTGCAGATAAGGTGGACTACTGCACATCTAGAATATGACCACATCTTACACTTTCACTGCTTCTACATCTCTGTCTCTCACCCTGATTCTAGCAATTGCAAGGAGTCTCCCTCTTTCTGCCTTAGTCCCTCCTTATATTTCCCTCAGAACACCTGTCAAAGTGATCCTTTTAAAATACAGTTAAATTATGTCCCTCTCCTACCGAAATCATTTCTAAGTAAAAGCCAAAGTCTTTATAAAGATTTCTGGCCTCATTTTCTACCCTTTGTGCCCCCATCCCCAGACCCCACCCTCATCTTCCCCTTCCCCACTCTGCCTGTCCAGTATCCACCTTGATATCCCTCAATGAGCTCCCTCCTCCAGCCTTTGCACTTGCTGTCCCCTGGGCCTTAAATCCTGTCACATACATCTATCTGTATGACTCACTCCCTTATCTTCTTAGGTCTCTACTCAAATTCACCTTCTCAGTGAAGTCTTAATTTTAACCCTTCTCCCTTCCCCAGTGCTCCTCATCATACTCATTCCCTGCTTAACTTTTTCCTCATTTCCTATTTCCATGTGACCTGCAATATGTCTTATTTATTGATACTTGCTGGATACATGCTAAATATAAGCAGGGTCTTACATCTGTGTGTCCACTGCTGTACACCTGACACCTAGAACAATGCCAAGTGTGTGCCAAACATTCAAATTCACCACCATCCATACATTTTTCTCCAAATGCACTTGTATATTTGTATGAATTAGCTTTCGTTAGGCCACCAATGGAGAACAGGTCTGGGGGCACTCTTACCCACTATTTTAATAAAGCAATGAGATGCTCAACAAAACACATTACTTATCTATTTAAGTCTGCCTTGGCCCTGAAAAAAGAGAGTGACAGAGAACTGAACACTATGCTCTGCAAGGCTTTCCATTTTCAAGATAGAGGCCAAAGCAGAAACAGGACAGCAGGCAGCAAAGGGAATCACAAAACTATTACATTGAAAGGGGAGTAACAGGTATAGATTATGAATAAAATGAAGGAAAGTCTATTTCACAAAGGATAAAGTGAGGACCTATGTGTGCTCAGATGAGGCATTCCATGTCTAGGTCCAGAGAAATCAATCAAGATCATGAAACAATACTGATCTTGAAAGCCTGACATGCACCAGTGAACATCAGGTTCCTTTAACACCATTCAAAGTAGGAATATAGATGAAGAAACTGAGGTTTAGAAAATTCACTTATCCAGGATCACAAGTTACATGTGATAAACTGCAGTGTGCCTCTCTTTAACTCTATAAACTTTCTACTAATTGATATATGTCATCAAGAGCTTAGAACAAGCCAGGCATGGTGGAGCACATCTGTAATTCCAGTGACTCAGGAGGCTGAGGCAGGAGGATCTCAAGTTCAAATCCAGCCGCAGGCAAAGCGAGGCACTTAGCAACTCAGTGAGACCCTATCCCAAAATAATATTCAAAATAGAGCTAGGGATATGGCTCAGTGGTCGAGTACCCCTGAGTTCAATCCCTGGTACCCCCACCACCACCACCAAAAACAAAAAAGAGCTTAGAACAGTGCCCAGCATATGGACAGATAAAGGTGTCAGTCATGATCATTAGCAAGTCCTGCTGCCTCCCAGGAAGAAGCCCCGGCAAAGAAGTCAGGATGTGTATTTCCCTTGATTGGCCAAAAGGAGACCATAGCTGCACATGTATCCCACCAAGCCCCTTTCCCCTGCCCCATTCTGTAATCACCTCTTTTTCTCCCCACCCTCTCCTTCCTGCCTAATTGAAAAAGGAAAATTAACCTCAATCCACACACCATGGTAAAGATGCCAATGAATCATCATCCCTCAGGATTCTGACACTACCACTAGAGTCTTTCAGAGTCTTCATCTGATTAAACCCCAAAGGTGGGTAGTGTTTTCTGAACAACTACATTTAAGATCTCAGAAGCAGGTGGGTAAGCTGAGCTTATCAGAAGATGACTTTAATTGACTGTAAAGAAACAAACATACAAAAAGTCTCCTGAATTAGAAATCTCAAAAACTCTGGAGTAGCACTGAGCACAACCACACCGTGGCTACTAATAAAACATCTCACAAGGAAACAAACAAAGTTGGAGGATGTTGTTCTGAGATAAAAGGGTAGGCAGTGGACTAACAGAAATTAATCTCTGTAGTGATTCCTCTTACAAACACACACACACAAAGCATAGAGAAGGCTTTGTAACTAGATGGCAAAACAGGATTTCTAGGAGTAAGAAGCTGTTCCTATCCTTCAGAATATGGGTCTCCCTCTCAATGTCCCAGAGAAAACTCAAGGGTGCTCTCTGAATCAGGCTCAAAAGGCCCAAATCTCTTAAAAGCCTCAAAAGACATAATAAAATAAAATAAATCTCAAAATGCAAAAAATACATATCACTAGTTCATAGTACTTATATTTTCAAGCTTTGATTAGAGGGGCAGGGATGAAATGATAAGAATATGTGTTTAAGACCCCAAAGCCTGTAGGTTTAATTACAGATCCTGAAGTGTTTTAGAGAATAGTATCACATTCATAGCATTCAAGACACAAAATTGCATGAGTTGTAGAGTGTTGGCTTTGTTAAACCTATCATAATCCCTCCCTCATGAGAAATGGTGCATAGAATAGGGATGGGGCAAGGGGCAAGCAAGGATGGTTTGATCACAACCAATTAACCTGAGAAAGTAGAAACATGGTTAGGGTTGAGTTACTCTAAAACCAGGTGTTGGAAGCCAGTAGACCACCAAGTCAAAGTCTATTGGGGAAACTGAGGCTCAGCCCAAGAGACCTTTGGACCACAGTCACGCAGCAAACAACTTCAGGAGAAGAGGAAAAAATACCTTAGGAATGCAGGAGGTATAACTCACTTTATTTAACAGCACATAGATGGTATGTCACACACTAGCTTAAGGGACAGAAGAAGAGCAGACAAAACAACATTCAATAATAAACCCCCACAACTTACCTACTTGACCACTTAACAGGATAACATAGATGGTCAAATAAATTAAATTGATTTTCCTTGATACTCTCTCAACCTCATTTTGGTATCTTCACCCAGAGTGAGAGCTACTTACAATACTGCTTAAACTCACTTATGGGTATAGTATTATCCTTCAGTTGTGAACCCATAATTCTGTTCTCAATCACATGGGTCATTAGGAGCCATCATGTGCTAACACACTGGGAATCATAAGAGAGTGTGCCACGAGACCTCTGTGGATTTTCCCATGGCTTCCAGCGTTTGCCTCAGATTGCTGGACAGCCCAGCCACTCAGCCTTTCTCATCTCCAAATTGACGTTTTCTATCCCTTTTTCTACTTAGGTTATTTTCCTCCGCATCTATTTTATCTTTCTTCATTCCTTACTCTTCTTTCAACATTTTTTCCACAGAGTTATGTAAATGACATAAGTGATCTAACTTCATTTTTTATAAACATTTTGCCTGCGGTCCCAACACATTTTATCAATCTACCCTTTCTCTACCAATTTTAAAAGGCTTCTTTATTTCTATAAAGCTGTTAGACTTAGATATTGACGATATAGATAGATCTCCATTTCTGGACTTTCTGCTTTTTTTATTCATCTCTTATCTATCTATACCTAAATCTATGCAGGGTTTTTTTTTAATAGTTTTATAATACCTTTTGCCAATAATGAAAATCCTCCCTCACTATTATTCTTAGTATTTTTTAAATAATTGTTGCCCATCTATTTTTACTTTTATTAGCAATTCCCTTAGAATCAGATATTGTCTTTTTACATCAATTTATTTAGTAATGAGTTTGTGGTTATAAACTATCTTTGCATTTCTGGCATAGGTCTTACTTATTTTATATATATATATATATATATATATATATATATATATATATATATATTCTAAAAACATTGTCAATGTAAACATGACAGTATCAAAATTAAATAAAACCTATGCCAGAAATGCAAAGATAGTTTATAACCAATAATAAACATATATATTCAGAAATGAGATTGGCCACTTGTTGCCTTTGAAATATAATTTCTGAGAAAAATCATAACCACGATCTGTAAGGTTAAGTTCACTGTATCTTCTAATTTCTAAACTCCGTGGGGCTAAATAGTCCTAATAAGAAAAGATAAGCAAAAGAAGGAGGAGGAGGAGGAGGAGGAGGAGGAGGAGGAGGAGGAGGAGGAGGAGGAGGAAAGAAAAGAGCCACTCTAGGCAATCTACCAAGTTGGCCAAGAACAATATGATAATTTAATCACTAAAGGATACAATTATAAGTGTAGATGTTACCATTTTCTCCAGCTCTTTCCCCAACTCTCTGAGGGAACAAAGGATGAAAACTGCATGGGCAGATCAGATTTAAGAACTATACCTCCCAGAGGGGACCTTGCCAGGTGGAAAGTTGACTTTGTTGGAAACCTGCAAAGCTGAACATGAATAAGGAACAGAATGTGGGGACAAACTGGCATGGATGAGAGAGGTGTGCTCCAGAAAATATGTAAGAAACTTCCTGCAGGCTGGGGTTCTAAAAAGAGAGAGAAAACGGGTATTTTAAAAATAAGCTCCCTTAGACCAAGTCCTTAAGGCCTCTGAAATATTAAAGAAGCATGAAAGTTTTGTCCTTAAATATGACCTTTACCTGGGATGGAACCAAAGGGTGTCTTGAAACATCAGTGAATGCTTTCATTAGCATCCTCCTGTCAGCCCATTCCCTCTTTAATTTCTGCACCTACACCTGCACTGGGGTGCTCATGCACTTTTCATTTTGTAGATCTGATGTATATTTCTTCCTCCTTGGACAGAGGAGTACCTATGCCATTGTCAAAGGATGCTCATAAATACACTCAGCAAACCCCATAACACGGCTATTCTCAAGAGAATAGGAGGAACTGTCCTTGCTGCCTCTGATTAAAGCTGACGCATCGTAATAACCAAGAAGCAGGCAGGTATTGGGAAGGGGAAGTGTCAGATTTATTCCCCTGTACACACCTAATGACCTCCCCAAATGGCAGGGGGGCTAATCATAATAGGCACATGCATATGTAAAACAGCAAAAGAGAAGGTGCCAGAATTTTTTCTGCTTCCTGTACTTTCCTCCCTGATCCTACCACCTGGGGTGAGAGGGATGATGAACCATTGGAAAAGCAGAAGGAACATTAACCTTGGGAAGCTGGAGGCTGAGGGAACAGGGAGCTGAAACAAGGGAGGATGGCTAAAAGCCTTTGTAGTCCAACTTAAAAAAAAAAATCCCTATTAGGTGATTTTTATTTGATTCAGCTATTGCTTAGGGCTATAAGCTTAATGGTATTATAAAGCTTGTGCCCCTTGTAACCACATAGTCAGCTCTTTCCCAGAGCTCCAGTCACATCTCTAGACAAGTCCATCAACAGCATTCAACAGACTATTTCTCAGCAATAAGCTAAACATCCAAATAGAGGGTTAACTTTCCTCATCTTGTTGTGATTTCCTGAACCATATAGGGAAAATGCATTTGTTTGCAAATTATTGCTCCATTATACAAGCGAAAAATCTGCTTCTAGCTCTTTGAAAAAGATAGAAGCAAAAGGCAGAAATCAAATCCTCTGGAAAACAGCCTTGACATTTCTGCCTCCCTATATCAAGTCAACTTATCTTTTCATCCAACCTCTAGGAGAAATTTGTTTTAAAAGTTAAAAGAAAAATCCTCTCAAGCAGGTTGTCTTGCTAGACTTTCTAAACTATTTGATTAAGTGCCATTTGACCAAACTCCACTAATAATAATTACAACAATAACAACAACAACCAAAACTTGCCTTATACATAACTGATTGTATAATCCATATGGTGATTTCATGCATGTGATTGCACTTTGGGGCCCAGGGATATGGGTCTATTACACTCTTTATGATAAGACTGAGGCCCATAGAAGTTAAGGGACTTGCTCAAAATTATTATCAGAGTCATAACTGGAACCTAAGTCTTCTAATTCCAGATGAGTGGGTGCTCTTTCACTTCTTTATGTCTTCCAGCCTTTCAATCTTATCATTATAATAGTTGGTCAATTTGCCAAATATATAGGCACATGCATATGCACATATACATGTGTGTACCAGGATCTAGGTGAAGTCCCCTCCTTCATTCTTAATGCTGGTAAGTTGTCTTCTTGTTTACTGTCTTGATCAGTCTGCTATAGGTATATGACAGGTTCACTCAAGAGTGTTCAAACTTCACTGTTCACCTTTCCTTCCTGAACGACTAAGGAAATTATGGAGTAGAGTGAGTGATGAGAAATTAAATTATCCTCATGCTTTTAGTTTGGGGTTTGTGGGGAGAGGTGTTGTGAACTCATCAACCCAAAGAATTCCAGCTATTCTTCCTTTCCCCTCTCAAGAGGATGTGAGCTTGGCTCTGTGTCCTTGGTTTCTGTCACCCTCAGGGAAGAGTTAAGAAGACAATGTTTTAGAAAAACTGCCCAAAAGGAGGACAGAATGGACACTGGTGCAACATGAGGATTTCTTGGGAGTTAGATGGGAAGTCACAAGAGTGTTTTGGGAAATAAGAGGTAGGGAAGAGAAAGTGGCATCACCATGGTCAGGCTTGCTGTCAACGAAGAGGAATCCCCTGAGCATCACCATTGACAAGGGTAGGTGCAAAGCCTGGCAGACACGAAGGACCAAGTCTCAGCCAAAATACCAGTGAGCAGATGGAGGGAGACTGAAGAGGGCCACTACCATGTACATGCGACCAGGTTCTTCCTCAACTACCCAAGAAACACAAGTGCTGAGGTCCTTGCATAATTCAGTAGAGAGGAGAAAGAACCCCAAGTCAAAAGGAGCCTTACACTTCCTCCCTGATCACAGCTGGCAGGACTCAAAGCCAGGTCTGATTTCACTTAGAAAAATAAAATAAAAGGTGACCTAACTTGTACTCCTCGTTCTTAAAGCATTTTTCAGGGGTTCTATGCCTTTTTGTGATACTATAGCAGAATGACTGACTTGTGAGTCTACTCAGAACTCCTTCTAAAAGGACCCCTCCAAGATGGGGGTGGGGGCTAAATGCCAAGCCAGATGACGTGCAAAAGGGAATTCAAGGCCCAGGGGACTGGGGACCAAAGGTACCAGATTCGTGGCAATCTGGAAGTGAGTTTTTATTTTCTCCTCTCTCCCTCTCCCAAGGATTCCCTGCTGTTCACATTGATCATGGATATCCTTTGTTTATGCTCGAATTCCAAGTCTACAAAAAAACACAAGGGGATTCTCAGAAAACTGGAAGCAAAGAAGGGAGACTGCAAACACTCCAACTACTGAGCCCAAACTGCCAGCTGGAAGCCCTCAAGATGACACTGAAGAGCCCCAGGTCAAGCCCAGCTCTCAAGTACAATTCCAGGCTCCCCTGAAGCTCCTGCTGGCAGCCCCAGAGAGGTCTCAGATACATGAAAAACACCCCCGTTTCCAAAACGGACTAAATATACATGAAAACAATGGGGGAAGTAAACTTTCCAAACACTGAAAGCTTCAGTTGGTTGGGCAACTCAAAACACAATAAACTGAAATAATTAAGACATATGCGCTTCTCAGCAGTTGCTGGGTACCCCTGCTGATCATATGCCTGAAAACCCTGGATACACACCCCATGGGCAGCCTTGTTAGGTACAGAAGTGAAATTACTGGGGCAGGCCCCTGTCTCAATATGACTGAGAAAACTGGATTCGTGCAAAAATTTACCAATATTCGCTTGGGGAATGGGATTGGAACCATAATTAATAATTTTTTTTTCATTTACCTACAACACTACTGTTCACCAGAAGACTACCTCTGCATACAAGAGAGTTCCAAAAGAGTTGGTGAACCACAGAACCCTGTCTCCCCGCACCCAGTACTCGAGTTATATTTATATTAATGTAATTATCACTGCAATTCTGTGAAGTAGGTACTGTGATTTTTTGCCTTTTTATAGATAGAAAACTGAAGCAGAAAAAAAAAGTATGTTATCCAAGGAAGAGTGGCCGAGCCAGAATTTTAACCCAGGCAGCCTGACTGCAGGCATTGAACCATTATATGATACTATAGACGTCACTCATAAATACAGAGAAAGCAGCAATTAAGACAAGCCACTAATTAATTCTGTCTGCTGACAAACAGGGAGGCTGGCTACACAACTGAGGAGAACATAAATAGCATAGGATATATGAAAACTTGATGCATTTCAGAGTTAGAAAGCCAAGTTTGTAAAATTCAGAGGGGAATTGTATCCACAAAAAAAAAAAAATCTAATAATGGAAGCAGAGTGCAATTTTAGATAACTATTTCCCAGTATAGAATAAGGAAAGAGGAGGATGACTAGGAATAAATTAAGCTAAAATTTAAAAATTATACACAATAAAGGTGCCAGATGAGATAAAGAAGACAGAACAAAATGAAAAGTTTACTTGAATTAAGTTAAAATAAGAAGCAGTAAAGAACATAAGTGCACTTGAGGGAGATCAAGACAGCACGATGGCTTATTTTATGTGTCAACTTGACTGGGCCACAGGGTACCTGACATTTGGCCAAGCGTTATTCTGGGTGTCTCTGTGGGGGTTTTTCTGAGTGAGATTAACCTTCAAATTCGGAGACTGAGTAACGTAAGTTGCCCTCCCCAATAAGAGAGGGTCTTATCCAATCAGTTGAAGGCTGGCATAAAACCAGAAGGCTGTTCCTCCTGCCTGTCTCAAGTTGGAACACTGGTTCTTTCCTGACCTTGGATTTGAGCTGAAACATCAGCTCTCTGTGTCTTGAGCCTTTCAGCATTTAGACTAGAACTATACCATTGGCTTTCCATGATCTCCAGACTTGTCAGCCTCCATAATTATATGAACCAACTCCTTATAATAAATCACTTCCTAAAGATACATACATCCTATTCTGTATTTCTGGAGAACTCTGAATAATATAGGCAATAATATAAAAATTGACTGAAGAGCTCTTCAGAATACAAAGAAAAACAGAGAATAATAGTTAATATAGTTCATATATATTCATGCACACACATATATACACATATATATATATGTGAGTATGTTTTGAATGAGATTAATATTTGAATTGGAAGACTGAGTAACACACATTGTATGTTACATACACATATGTTTGTATATGTATACATACATATATCATACAGACACATATATATGTGAATATATATATGTATATGTATGTATATTTTTTTAACACAACAAGGGCTCATAAAGCAGAAAAAGTAAAACAGAAGTAATAATCAAAGACACAATAGAAATAAACTTTCCTTAGATAACTGGCAAATGCTGTAATTGTCTACTAGGAAAATAAATAATAAAGCCAATTAAGAAACTCAGAAAGTAAAGTATGTCAGTAAATTTTCTGTCACTATAACAAAGTACCTGAGATAATAAACATGAGTTGTTTAAAGAGAAAAGATTTATATGACTCCCAGTTTGGAAGGTTTCAGTCCACAATAAATTAGACTCATTGCTTTTAGGCCTTTCTGGTGGGGGTAGCAGATGTCAATGTTGAAGTGTGTAATAGAATAAATCTACTCACCTTATGAGCCAGGAAGTAAAAGGATAGAAAAAGGAAGGGGCTGGGATCCCACAAACTTCTTCAAGGTCACCTGCCCAGGGACTAAAGACTTCCATCTAGGCCCCACCTCTTATAGATTCCAATAGCATCATCTTGAGGAACCAAGCCTTTAACATGTCTTGGGGAGATATTCAATATCTAAACTATAATATAAAATAATAATGGGCTGTTGTTGTGGCTCAGTGGTAGAGCACTTGCCTTGTATGTGTGAGGCACTGGGTTCAATCCTCAGCACCACATAAAAATAAACAAATAAAATAAAGACATGCTGTCCATACAAAACTACCAAAAAAAATTTTAAAGATAAATATAAATTGTGAAGAGACTCACATAAAAAGAAGAAACTCAAATGACCTGTAAGATTATAAAATTTTTCAGCTTCAATTAAGAAAACTGCCCCATTCACAAAGGCTTCAAAAAAAAATAAAATACTTGGGAATCAATCTAACAAAAGAGGTGAAAAACTTCTGCAATGAAATCTCAGAACACCAAAGAAAGAAATTGAAGAAGACCTTAGAAAATGGAAAGTTCTCCCATGCTCTTGGATAGGCAGAATATCATCAAAAAGGCCAGACTGCCCAAAGTGCCATACAGATTCAATGCCATTCCCATCAAAATTCCAATGACATTCTTCATAGAAATAGAAAAGGCAGTCATGGAATTCATTTGAAAAAAATAAGAGACTCAGAACAGCCAAAGCAATCTTTATGGAGAAAAATTGTTAGAGTCTGTAAACAAGTCTGGATGGCGCCTGGCATTTTGCCAGAGGGAGTGGTTTGTGAGGTAACGCCAGCAAGCCACTAAGTGTGGAGATTCCTTATTGGTTGACTGCTGTATCAAGTTTATGTTAATTAAGATAAGCTGTGTGGAATGTATAAATACCCCTCCTGTCCTACAATAAACGGCTCCCACTCCTGCTGTATCAATCTACACAAGTTGCTTGTCACACCCCACCCCCCCCACCCCCCACCCCCGGTTATTTTGCTGCAGCCGGAGTGCGGCAAAAAATGAAGCAGGAGGCATCACAATCCCAGACCTTAAAATATACCACAAAGATATAGTAACAAAAACGGCGTGGTTTTGGCACCAAAACAGACAAGAAGACCAATGGAACGAATAGAAGACTCAAAGACAAACCCACATAAATACAGTTATCTCAGGTAGACAGCAGCAAATAAATTACGGCTTTGAACTCTGTAGCCTGGGACAGCTTGACTGCCACAAATGGCAATTCTTATACAATGTAAAAGTGTTCTCTCTTTGGTTCCCATTTTTCTGGGAATCTTTCCATGCGAAGGTGTAGAAAGACATGGCCATTTGTAGGCAGTAGCTGTTAATGGGGCCGATCCCATGCCTGGTGTGGAATCTATGAGTTCAATAGCTTTGAAATTAGATGCCTGTTAGCCTTGGGTAAGAGATACCAGTGCGTCTACACAGCCTGGAGGTGCCAGCTGCCTGGAGGAGGAAGCACTACTGCCCAACCAGGCCACCTTCCCACAGCCTCTCACCTCTGGTTTACCTTGAAGAACCCCCTCCTTGCAATAAATTCCTTTGGTGTGATTCACTATAAATAAAGCATCAGAACCAGGTCTCTTCCACCCGTCAACGCCCTGCCCCCAGCTTTAAATATATTTTTCTGTGTCCTTTATACTATCAGTTAATACTACTTTTCAGATATTTGTTTGCAGCTGGTCCAAGGGTTACTTATTCCCTCGCCATGCAGGCCACAGGTGAGAATCGCATACTAGACAAACACACCATAAACATACGTTGGAGGAAAGACAGCCTCTTCAACAACGGTGCTGGGAAAACTGGAAATCCATATCTAGTAGAATGAAATTGAACTCCTATCTCTCACCCTGCACAAACCTCAACTCAAAGTGGATCAAAGACCAAAGAATTAAACCAGAAATCCTGTGCACTCCAGAAGAAGATGTAGACCTAACACTCCAACATGTCAATTCAGGAACTGACTTCCTTAATAAGACTCCTAAAGTACAGAAGTAAAATTAAAAATCAATAAATAGAATGGCATCAAATTAAAAAGCTTCCTCACTTCAGAGGAAACAATTAAGAACATGAAGAGAAAACCCACAGAATGGGAGAAAATCTTTGCAACCAACTCCTCAGGGAATTCAAATGCAGGATACGCAAAGAGCTTGAAAAAACACCAAAAAAAAAAAAAAAAAAACTAATGACCCCATCAATAAATGGGCAAAGGAACTGAACAGACACTTGGCCAAGCAGTGGAACACGGGCATTCTCATCCACCACTCACAAGATGTCAGCTAGTGTGACAGGCCTGGGAGACGGTTTGACAATGGTTAAAATCCATGTCCCCCAAGTATGGGAAATGCTTTTTTAAATTTTTTTGATTTGTTCTAATTAGTTATACATGACAGTAGAATGCATTTATGCACTTTGATCTATCACACATAAATGGGGTATAATTTCTCATTTTTCTGATAGTACGTGTTGTAGAATCATATCAATCATGCAGTCATATATGTACATAAGACAATAACGTCTGTTTCATTCTACTGTCCTTCCTATTCACATATGCCCTCCCCTCCCTTCACTCTCCTCTACTTAATCCAAAGTAACTCTATTCTTCCCTACACGCCCCCACCCCATGATGAATTAGCATCTGCATATCAGAGAAAACATTTGGACTTTGTTTTTTGGGGGATTGGCTTATTTTGCTTAGCATGATGTTCTCCAGCTCCATATGTCATGGGCCAGGCTATATGGTCAATGACCAAACAGCCTCCATTTTGCCCTGAGACTCCACATCATGTAAGAAATGCTTCTCCCATGGGAAAGCACCACCTCTGTACCCGTCAACAGTTGCTTAGTATAGCATGTTTGTCAACACAAAATGGCAATTCTTATACAGTGTAAAAGTGTTCTCTCTTTGGTTCTCATTTTTCTTGGACAATGTACCCTGTCAGAGATTGATTGTCTAGATGTTAGTAACCATTCTTTAACTTGTACACAACTAGGGATGTTTTGGCCCCGTCTCTTTTCTGCTTAGGATTTTAGATCTCATGACATTTGTTTATGGTTTTGAATCATAGCAACAGCCACTTATGCTTTAATATGGTTTTGGACTATAAAAGGTATACTCAAACCCCAGGAGGGGGTTGAAGGGTGTAGACTTGCAGCCTACTCCATGGCCCACCAGCTGGTGGATCCAGACCACCAACTCAAAGCTGGTGTATAAAGTTTCCGTCTCCTGCTCTAAGATCAACTCAGTTAGTTATTGCAATCTTGCCTTAACACATACATTTACCAGCAAATGCTATAATTTCATTCTTCTTTAAGGCTGAGTAGTATTCCATTGTATATATATATATATATATATATATATATATATATATATATATATATACCACATTTTTTTAATCCATTCATCTGTTGAAGTGCACTTAGATTGGTTCCATAGCTATTGTGAGTTAAGCTGCTATAAACACTGATGTGACCGCATTACTGTAATATGCTAATTTTAAGTCCTTGGGTATAAACAAAAGAGTGGGATGCTTATCAAATGGTGGTTCCACTCCAAGTTTTATGAGGAAACTCCATACCACTTTTCATAATGGTTGTACCAATTTACAGTCCCAGTAGCAAGGTCTGAGTGTACCGTTTCCCCACATCATCACCAACATTTATTGTTGTTTGTATTCTTGAGAATTTCATTGACTGGGGTGAGATGAAATCTCAGTATAGTTTTGCTTTGCATTTCTCTAATTGCTAAAGACATTGAACATTTTTTCATATATTTGTTGACAGATTGTATTTTTTGTTCTCTGAAGTGTCTGGAGCTCTCACTTCATTTTTTATGTAGTTTTTTGTATATTTTTTATGTATTTTATGTAGTTTTATGTATATTTCTCTACACTGATGGCTACAAGCTCAGGTCTTTCTGATGCTTCATCTTCCCTTCTCCCTTTCAAGATTAAGATACACTTTAAAAGTGTAACCTGGCCAGAAAAGATGATGATGAGCCAATAGTGAAAATCCCGGGCAACTGGAAGGCTGCACACAGTATCGGGTACTTACCTCCTACTGCCTAAATGCCACTTCAAACTTAAAAATTTTAACAATCATTGATTTGCTCATGATTCTGCAATGGGGGCAGGCTGGGCAGGAATGGTCTCTTTGTGATGTCAGCTCAGGATCCTCCATTCAGTGGACCCTCACCTGAAAGTACAGGAAGGTCCGGGATGGCATCATGCTCCTCTGTGAGGCTTCAGCTCTGAGGGTGGGAATGTCTAGTCGCCCACCGGACCTCTCCCCGCCCCCGCCCCTGGCCCTGCCTTCTTTCTCCCTCTCCACATAGTCTTTCCAGGAGCTTAGCCGAGCCTCTTTATGTGAGTTCTGACAGGGAAAGCTGTCCTGAAGGCTGAGGCCCAGCCCTGTCACAGCTTCATTTCTGTGGCATCCCCACAGGTCAAATCCCAGAAGAGCAGCCCAATTCCTGGGAAGGGTAAATAAGCTCCAGTTCTTGTTGGGAGGAACAACCAAAAAATGTGGCCACACTGAATCTACAACAATGTTTGTGCCTGTAAAGTTTGACAGTCACTCCAAACCACAGAGGGGAAGTTCAGAAGGAGGACTGGGAATGATCTGAAGGTAGTTGGGCCCTCGTAGTTGCTGGTTTTGTCTTCAGTTTTGCAGACTCCAGCTAAGTTCAGGCAACCACGTGTGTCTCTGGCTTGATGCTTAAATCTGGTCATTCACAACATCTTCAGAGCCTGTGTTCAAAAGTAGAGAATAGCACCGACAAACTGCAGCCCTCATGGATGCTTTTGCAGATAAAATTTTATGGGAACACTTCTCTACCTAGTCATCTGCACATTGTTTGTGGTTGTTTTTGTGCTATAACAATGCAGTTGAGTAATTTGACAAAGATCATGTGATCCACAAAGCCAGAGATGTTTACTTTATGGTGTTTTTGGTTTGATAGGTCTACTACGGCAACAGAGCACCATGGACTGTACAGTTCAATCAACAGAAATTTCCTGTCTCACAGTTCTGCAGTTCACAATGTGTTGGCAGTTTTGTTTTGTTTTTGGTTGTTGTTGTTTTTTTTTTTTTTTTTTTTTTTTTTTTCCTTCTGAGGGCTTTAAGAGAAGGATGAGTTACAGACCTCTCTTCTTGGCTTATAGATGCCCACTGTCTTCCTGCATCTTCAGATCATCTTCCTCTGGGTCTTTCTGCATTCATATTTCCTCTTCTTATAAGCATACCAGTCATATTGCATTAAGGTCCTCATTTTTAACTTGATTATTTTCTGTAAAGACCCTGTTTTACAGATTGATTTCAAGCAATGACATGGAAGACGCCATCAAAAGCCTACCAAGAAGGAAAAGCCCAGGACCAGACAGATTCTCGGCCAAGTTCTATAAGACCTTCAAAGAAGAATTAACACCAATCCTCCTCAAATTACTCTATGGAATAGAAAAGAAAGGAACCTTTGTAAACTCATTCTGTGAAATGAGTATCACCCTAATACCAAAACCAGACAAAGTCATATCAAGGAAAGAAAATTTCAGACCAATATCCCTGATGAACATAGATGTAAAAATTCTTAATAAAATACTGGAAAATCACATATAAAAACATATTAAAAAGATAGTGCACCAGGCATGTTGGTTCAACACACAGAATTTAATAAACATAATTCATCACATCAATAGACTTAAAGATAAGAATCACGTTATCTCAAAAACTGCAGAAAAAAATCATTTGACAAAATACAGCACTCCTTCATGTTCAAAACACTAGGGATAGTAGGACATACCTCAACATTTTAAAAGCTATATATGCTAAACCTAAGGTCAATATCATTCTAAATGGAGAAAAACTGAAAGCATTCCCTTTAAAAACAGGAACAAGACAGGGATGTCTTCTTTTACCACTTCTATTCAACATAGTCCTGGAAACTCTAGCCCAGAGTAGTTAGACAGAAGAAAGAGATTAAAAGGATATGAATAGGAAAAGAAGAACTCAAACTATCACTATTTGATAATGACATGATTCTATATTTACAAGATCCAAAAAAATTCCACCAGGAAATTTCTAGAACTAACAAATTAATTCAGCAAAGTCACAGAAAATCAACACCCATAAATCAAATGCATTCCTATACATCAGCAATGAATCCACTGAAAGAGAAATTAGGAAAACTACCTCATTCACAATAGCTTAAAAAAAATTAGATACTCATGAATCAGTCTAACAAAAGAGGTCAAAGTCCTCTACAATGAAAACTATAGAACACTGCAAAAAGAAATTGAAAAAGACCTTAGAAAATGGAAAGATTCCCATGCTCCCGAATAAGCAGAATGAATATGTCAAAATGGCCATACTACCAAAAGCATTATACAAATTTAAAGCAATTCCTATTAAAATCCACAACATTTTTCCTACAACTAGAAAAAGTAATCATGGAATTCAATTGGAAAAATAAGAGACCCAGAATAGCCAAAGCAATCCTTAGCAAGAAAAGTGAAGCAGAAGGCATCACAATACCAGACTTAAACTACACTACATAGCCATAGTAACAGAAACAGCATGGTATTGGCACCAAAACAGACACATAGAAAAATGGAACAGAATGGAAGACACAGAGACAAACCCACACAAATAGAGTTATCTCATACTAGACAAAGATGCCAAAAACATTCACTGGAGAAAAGATAGCCTCTTCAGCAAATTGTGCTGGGAAAAATGAACAAAATGAAATTAAACCTCTATCTCTCACCCTGCATGAAACTCACTCAAAGGACAACACTTTTTAATAAGAGCAATTCTACATCTAGAGTTTAATTGTAAGAAAACTATCAAATGAGGAATGTGGGGGGCCTCCATCTTAAAAACATAACATAACATTTCATATATGATGATTAAAATTGAGAAATAAGGTAGTCAACAATTGAAATTTTGTTTTTAAAACAGTATTATTTATACTGTCATTTTAAGTGATGCTTCCAGTTAGTATGTGTAAGAAGGTCTTTTTTAACATCTCTGCCTGGTCTCCTTAATCCTCATAAAAAAGATTGACATAGAATTCATTTTCAAGATTGTTTTTAATCCCTCAATTGCACTGGAGTAAAAGAAATGATCTGCACTGGAGATGTACATTTATTAACAGGGAAAAAATGTTTCTGATAATGCATTCTTGCAAAGGTGAAATTAGAATGCAAAACGACCCCATTTTTGTTTTGTTTTTGAGAAGCACATGCACAAAGAGGAAGAAAATACTATAATGGTTATATCTGGTTACTGGAATTCATTTTTAAAGTTTTCTTCTTTTGGCTTATTTGTATACTTATTTACTTATCAAATTCAGTATATTTATACACATGTAATAATATTTTAAGAATAGAAAAGTAAACTACTTTTAATTTGTTAAAATAGATAACCGCTCTCAAGTTTCTCTTTAGCATAATGTTAACATTAGTATTGGTTTGTCTAAAGAACAGAAGTTCATGATAATGAATTCACTCTTGCTTTTTCAGTTGTCTTGCAGTTAACACAAGTTCTCAGATTCAAACTTTTTGCATTTACTCTCTCCAAATCACTCCACATTAATTTGAGAAAAAAAAACAAAAACAAAATAGTCTTGTAATAGTATCACTTTTTATTGCTTTCATCCAAAGACTCTCAATTGTTTTAACTAGTTTATGTATTTTTTTTTCTTCTCTCGAGTTAAGACAGAAATAATCTTTTCAATGACTCTGTATTTTCAGTTTAGTATTAATAGAGCACACATTGTTCCAATACAATGAGGCCTCAAGTTCTTTTATTCAGTACTTTATAAAGTTAGAGAAGTATAAAATTGTGAGTTTAGGCTTCCAAACTTTATCTCCTGTTAACCTGGAAACAATGTACCTTAGATAATAATGAAACACAATTCCAGTGCATAAGTCCAAAAGCCAATCTGTTTACTGTGATCAATTTTTTATAATGCAGATTTCTCTTTTTGATTGTTGTTACTTATCTTTATTTTTTTAAAAAGTGTGCCTAAATTTGCAACTAGAAAAGGCAGAGCCAATGGCAGGGCATCCCTCTCACATTCCAGAACAACTATCTAAGGAATCTTAGGAGTTAATCCACCTTGAGAGGTCAAAATACCATAGACTTATTTTTCTGAGGGAAAGCAATGTTTCTCAATTACAAAAGATGGGGGATGGCAATTAAGACAAGGGAAATACATTACAAATTAGTTGAAGGTGTGCTTATTAATTAAGAATTTCTTCCTCAGCTCCCTTTTTCTCCTGCCCTACCTTCCCTACTTTCTCTCACCCTCCCTTTCCCATAATATTCTGAGAAAGCCCCTAATTAGGAGTCAGATTCTAGAGTGCTACTGTCCTGTGTGGCCATTTCCTAGTGGCCATTTCCTAGTGTGTAATTTCTTCAGACCTCTTGTTCCTCAACTTCAAAATGATCTCCACAGCCCTTGGCTTCCCTAACTTCCAGTGGCCCCTGTGCACACTCCTCCTGTCCCCACAGTATTGCCAAAGATCCAGCCAGCAGGAAAACAGACTCCCTCTAACTGTTTTCTCCTACTATCTCTGGTGCAGGAGATAATGAAGTAATTAAATAGCATCACCAGGCACATTATCTGAAGGAAAAGGAGAAAAGCAATGACCATGAAAAATGATAGCTTTTCTGCCCTTACCACCTCCCCAAAGGACAAGCGATGACAATAAGCATAAAGAGCATCTCCTCAGCATCCTTGGCCCATTATAATGATAATGGTAATAAGTGCACTATTATTGTTAACTTTTGTTGGGCATTTTGCATTCTAAACCATGTTTCACCTTCTTATTCTCTTCAGTTTGAGAAGGTCAGAATAACTATGTGAATCAAGTCTGCCACATTCCCCTACAGGGTGCTGAGTTTTCTTAATGGCTTCTCCATGATCTGTAAACGTGCCTTTCCCTTAGTATATACAGAGTTTTACTTGTCCTTCAAATGTCACAACTCAAGAATCTCCTTTCAGAATGTTCCCTGAAACTTTTATACCAACTCAGAATAATACCCCTGCCTGTCACATTCCCCCATAACAGCATTTATCATGCTGGGCGGCACTGAATGCTATAGGTAGATTTTTGCTAGATAAATATTTCTGTGATCTAGATAAGCTAGATAGAGATTTTCTGAATGACTGACTCTAATCACATGAAAACACAGGCCTGTACCTAATCACTCCTATATGCCCAGAGTGTGGCCCAAGACCAAGCTCGCGGTAAATTCTCAGCAATTATTTGCAATTTGGATGATGGATGGATGGATGGATGGATGGACAGATGGACGGACAGACTGAAATGTTTAAAACCGTAAGTATTTAGAGAAAGCAAATGCTTGGTCACTTAGACATCAGAGCTGAGCCTGAAGTTCTCACTAATAAGTTAGTGACCCTTAAGGACTTCTGATAAAGCCAGTTCCTTAAAGTCAGTAAGAGCTAGTAGGCCTAATTCATTCACTCCCACCTTAGGATTAAATAGATAAATATAGATATAGATATAGATACAGATAGGTATATGTAGATAGATATAAATATGATTCCAAACTGATCTGATAATTTGACTCATAACAAGATATCCTACTGAGTCTATCTTCTTTCCTGATTTCTGCTGCCCTTGCTCCGTTTCTCCCCTCTAGACCACAGACATTGCCTTCCAAATGGTTTCACATTCCTTCCTTCCTTCTTTTAACAATTTATCAAGGGATAAAGGTTAAAAAATGGTACATATATACACACACACAATGGAATATTACTCAGAATGAGATCCTGCCATTTGCCACAACCTGAATGAAACTGGAGGACAGTACACTAAGTAAAATAAGCCTGACACAAAAAGGTAAATACTGTATGATCTCTTTCATATGTGGAATCTAAGAATGCCAACCTCATTGAAGCAGAAGATAGAATAGTGGCTTTGGGGGATGGGTTACCAAATGAGGAAGTGATGATCAAAAGGCACAAACATTGTGATTGGACAAAAATGTTTCAGGGGACCTAATGTACAATTCGCATGGTCACACATGTGTTGACAGATCGTGGTGGTCATTATGCAAGGTCTTCGTAAATCAAGTCATCACGTTGTACACTCAGGGTGCGTACAATCTTTGACAATTACTGTTTTAAATTTTTTTAAAAAATGCATCATGAAAAAAGAAGCACATGCTAAAGGAGGCACAAAGAGCCCTCTGTGATCGACCCCACCAGCCTAACCCTAATCCATTTGTTCTTGCTTTCTATGGGCCCACAGTTGTCTAGCACATGGCAAAATGCCCAATAAATACTTTTCTCAAAGAATGAATTGGTCCTAAATGGCTTAGCGTGATTCTTTTCTTGATCTTATACTTTCTCAAAGGAGTCTTTCTAATAAAAATAAATAAATAAATATGACAGAGATTAATATGATTGCATACTTAGTTATAGAGAGAAGGGGCCAAACATGTATGTACCAATAACAGCAAGACCAGAACTGCTAAAAGGGTAACCCAGGTTGAGGTCGCTTTAGTTCCATTCTTTGCTTCCAGGATGTATCTCCACTGCATTATAATTAAACAGAAGTAGTGTCTGGACCTAAAAGAATGTAAAATGTCTTCTTCCTTTCCAAAAAGTTGCCTTCATGTGAAAAGACACACAGAGTTCATTTGTTTAATTGGAAGTAGTTTGGTGGTGTTTCTTTCCTGATGAAAACAGGAAACTAATTATACCCAGGGGAGTTCCTTTTTAAACCAGCATATGTAAAGCACTGTAGCTTCTTTATATGTTCACTCCTTACTCACAGTCATGAATTCATTTATTCATCCATTCATCTTTTATTTCATTGTCGTGTGTAGTGATCTAGGGTGGGGCATGAGAATATCATAGTGTTTTTCCAAAGCAAAAGTCTGGTACTAAACACAGTATGTATTGTGGAGGGAAGTTCACTTCCTCAAACCAGGTTTCATGCAGTAAGTAAATATGCATAGCAGCAATCTCAGCAATATAAAAATAGACCAGGATACACTCCCAAGCCCAGCACTTTCCATCTTGACTCCATTAACAGAAATGTCAGCGTCGCATGGTTCATCGAGGACTGGGCAATTGCAGCCCCTTTTGGTCCATACTCCATGTTTTGGCAACACAATCATATTAATCTCTGTCATATGCTCTGTGTAGGTGTCACCATTATTAAGAAAGTAATGTGGATGCTGCCTTGAAAAACATTGATGAGCAGCCCCGGTTAAATAAAGGCCCCCAAATTGAATAATCAACCCAATGAGGGACAGCTGTTATATCTGTTGCCAGCTGTTGTATCTCCTCCATCTCCTGGAAAAGCCACAGAAGGGGAGGTGACCAAGGCTGTTCCTCATCAGATTGAATCATAAGAAGAGCCAATCATCATTTTCCACTTCAATATTTGTTATCTAATTCACTTGACCTATTATGCAAGTCTTGTTTACATGGGTTGAAAGGACATTTCCTGTCTGGAAACAATATTCACAGAGAATGCATGGAGAGAACAGAGGCATGTCTGTCCTTTCAGTCCCTTATGCTCTCCTCCCACTCTCCAAATCTTTGACATCATCCCCCTGTGGACATGGAAATGGTTACTCGTAGTAAAGGAGAGGCTGTCCTCCATCCGTTAAGTGTTGACATCTCCGACTGATACAGGAAACTGGGTCATTATTTTGCATACCTTTCATGTCAAGATCCCCAGGTTCTTCCATGATTACTTATGAATCAAGTCCATTTATTGTGTATTTCACAACTTCCTATGAGAGTTTAGTGTGTCCGTTTTTCAATTATCTCTAGCAAAGGGGAAAAGAACAAACGTATCATGGAGAACAAAGAAGAGCAGCCAGGGGATAATAGGAATAGCACTGAATTTCAAATCAGGAGTCCCAGGTGCAGATTCTAGTTTCTATAGCCATGTAAAGCATACATTCTATGTGTTCAGTGAGAACTGTATTGGGCCAAGTTCTTATTTCATTCTTTAAAATGCACCCCACACTAGCATAACACAGAGCAATAATTAAGTCTTTTCTCTTGTCTAAAAATGTGGCTAACACATTAACTTATAGTTTTGCTGTGAAGATTAAAAGGAATAACAAATGAGAATTCCAATATAAGGTACTGTTATTAATAATACCAGTAGATAATTAAGTCAACAGGATTTCCAAACTTATTTGAACCAATAATATCCTACCAAAGTTTCACCTAAGAAATGGGCAAACTATAATTTTTCACAATTTGAATTTAGCACATTCTCTTTTTCCCATCTTCTGGCTGATGAAAGTGTCAACAGTTATAATACACAGGGCAGCCCAAGACAAGTGGGAAAATAAGATCACCCCTACATACCTAGGCATTGAAGTTCTGGAGCATAAAAAAGTAGGCACAAAATAAATTAAATACCAGTTAATTAAAACATCACAAAGGTAGGCACATTAAGAATCATTCATTTCAGTTTTTAAGGTCAACTTAAAAATGACTTAGGTTCAGAATTTCTAAATGTTGATCCAGAAATAGTTTTTGTTATTTTTTTTTAGTCAATCAATTTACCCATCAAAATGATTAAATCTAGCCGAGAGTAGTGGCACACAGCTATAACCCCAGCATCTCCAGAGGCTGAGGCAGGAGGATCATGAGTACAAAGATAGCCTCAGAAACTTAGTGAGGACCTAAGCAACTTAACAAGACTCTATCTCAAAAATAAAAAATAAAAAGGGGTGAGGATGTGGCTCAGTGGTTCAATCCCTGGTACAAAAAAAAATTTAAATGTACACATAGATAGTAGTCCTGGGTTTCTTACTCCCTCCCAATTCTAAACCTAGAATGGTCAGGAGGATGCCTGAGAGCAGAGCCCTACAGTAGAACTTCCTGTGATGATTGAAATGTTATAGAATCTGTGCTGTCCAGTACTGTAGCAACTGGCCACATGAGGTTACTGTTGGCCTGTGCCTGATGTAACTGAGGCATTGATTTTGTAATTTTATTTCATTTCAATTAGTTTCAGTGTAAATAACTAACCAGATTGTTTCATGAGAAGCCCTTTAGCTGTGCTTCCAGGAGAAAGTCCTCTATCTTGTGGGAATTCAAGAAAAAGGAGTCATCAATCATTCTTTAGACATGTTTTAGCAACTCCTCCAAACTCTGAGAGTCTGCAATGTTAAAAAATGAGCCAGGTGACCCATTTGAAGAGGAGGAGGAAGTATCTACACTTGCATCAATTGAACCAATGGCCAGCCTTGGGAATTAGCTCAGTAGCCTGGTCTGCTTGATCTGTAATAGATTCAACATGCAGAAGTGCTCCTCTTTCTTAGCAGAGGCCAGGTTATCTTTTAGTCAAAAGTGTAGGCATTGCCTCAGAAAAGGCTGGACCAACCTTTGCCTCAAGAGCATATCCTGAGTGGTTTAAATCCATTACAGCAGCCCATGAATCAGACACCCACCTGTGATGTCAGGTTATAGTATTATATGGCAACTGGTTGTCTGGGGAAGGAAGAATGGGGACAGGCTGCTTTTGAAAAATTGTTTTCTAGAAAAACACTAGAAGAGATACTTTATCTTCCCGTGTGGTTTGTCATCTGCGAATGTGATGCTTAGGACTTCAGCAGCCTAGAACTTCAGCAGCCTTATAGTGATCATGAAGAGAACTAGTCTGAATGTTAACCCATCCTTCTGAGAATGGCAGGGCAGAAAGAGGAAAAGAACCTGGGCTTTTGATGATAATGTTGAGCCTCTAAACCAACTGATCCTAGAGTCATCCTACCTTTCTTCTTCTCTTTATAGGAAATAACATAAATATGATTTTGATTCTCTGGGCCACTTTGGATTGGGTTTTCTGTTACTGGCACCAAAAGCATTCTGATATGGCTGCTACCTATTAAGTCATAGACAGGCACTTAAGAGGCATTACTTCATTTAATCCTTGCAGCAACCATCCAAAGCAAATTTCATTAACTCCATTTTTCATCTCAAGAGAGATGAAGTTAGAAAAGTCACTTGGTGGGTCATGGCAGCATCCTCCATGCCTCTGCAAGCAGAGGAGTGAGGTAGAGTGCTGAAATGTCTAGCCTAGCATCCCCAGGGCCTACCATAGTAACTGCTTACCAAAAATTTGTTGAATAAGTGAGCAAAAAAGAAAATAAAAAAGGGGGGTGGAAGGCTATGAAAATGCTTCGTCTTGAAAAACTTGCATGCTTTACTTGTATGATAAGGAAGGAAAATTAGTCATCATGGGAAGTAAAAGTATATTATAAAAATATTACCTTTAAAATAGTATTTACTGAATATTTATGAATCAACAAGAAAATCATTTCTATTTTTTTTTTAAAAGGCCACTTGAATAATAAATGCCAAGACTGAGATTCAGGTGTGCCTGATGCCAAAATCCAGGTACCTGTCTTCCAGTTCCTGCCTCTTTATATCCCAAAGAGCATGTGAATTTGCAGACAATTTGAAGGTGGCCTGTTTTCCTGCACTCAGCTGCATTACTTTTCCCATCATCTGTAGAATAAAGTGATCTGCTCGCATGATCTCACTCGACTATGATTATAAATAGAAAACAATTAAAGCTGTGATTCATTTCAATTTTTATTTCAAAAGCACTCCCTTCACACTTCTGACAGCTGAGAAAGCTGGCTTTGAAGCCGGAAACTGCTCCTCCCATCAGACCCTCTAAGGGTCCCCGTCTGACTTGCCTGATACACAAAGCTGGCTAGATAGGGTATGGTTGGGGCTGTTAAGGGGCAAAACACACCCTTCTGCTCGCTTCCCTGTCCCAGGCAACAGAACACCTCAGCACCTCGGGCCTGACACCAAGGCAGGGAGCAATTCAGAGAATCCAAGGCTCTTCCAACCAAGAGTGAAGGTGTGCACTTGTGAATGATGGATGAAGGGATGAGTCCAGCGCCATGCAGCCATTCTCAGTCAACTGTAAGGTGAGCTACTTCATAAAATGATGCATGCTAATAGGTTCATTTGCTTGCTTTGTTTCAATTCTCAGGATGGACTTTCTCTCCTACCTGGGTAACAAAAATTTGTAAGGTTCTTCATTTGGTTGTCATGGAGGTAGCTTTGAAGCCAAAATGTATGCCCATCTTGATGGCTCAAGACTATTCATAAACTTTGAAAGCATTTAAATGGGAAAGCAAAAAAGAATAGGACACTCTACGTAATAATATTAAGTAGATATTTTCCCCTCCAGGAGGTGAAGCTCATTCCCTTGAGTGCTGGTTAGACATAGTACAAATATAGTATGGAAAGGGCAAAATAGGAACATTATAATGGAGAAATTTGGCAAACAGTCCCTTATTCAAGTGATCAAGTCTAAAAGTACAAGTGATGAAGTCTAAAAGTACAAGTGATGTCACATGGGAATCATGAACCCCTGCTGTGATGAGAGAACTTCACTTCTGTGGTTTTTCTCCCAGATCCTGTAATCCTAAACTAATCATGAGAAAAATTTAAAAATAAATAAATAAATAAAGCCAAGGACCCTTCCACACAATATTTACCAGTACTCCCTAAAACTGTCAAGGTTACCCAGAACAAAGACCAAGAAACTGTCACAGGCCAGAGGGGACTGAAGGAAATATGACAACTAAATTCCAGGTAGTTCCCTAGACGGCAGCCTGAAACAGAAAACAGATATTGATGGAAAAGTTGGTAAAAGCTGAATAAAGGTGGTAGTTGAGTTAATGGCTAGGTACCAATGTTGGTTTCTTAGTTTTGACAATGATACCACAGAAACTAAGGTGTTAACTTTAGTAGAATGGGGTGAAGAGGCTGTGGAGACTCTATATCATCTTTGCAACTTTTCTGCAAATCTAAAGTTATTCCTAAATGAAAAGTTCATTTAACATGGGGGAAGAGAGAGAGAGAGAAAGAAAGAGAGAGAGAGAGAGAGAGAGAGAGAGAACAGTGTCCTCTCTCCACCTTCCAGGACCACTTGCATCCATGCCCAACTGTGTGCACTTAGGTCTTCGGCAGTTGGGTTTGGGGTGAGAATAAAAAGTAGGTTAAGAGAAAACAAAGGGACTGGAAGAAGGGAATAGGGAAAAAATTAGATGAAAAGAGGAAATATGTAAAGGGAAAGGGGAAGAGGAGTTAGAGAAGGAGAGGAAAAGAAAAGGCCAGAGGAGCAAGAGGAAGAGAAGAAAGAGCAGAAGGAGGAGGAGGAAGAGGAGGGTAATAAAAGGACAGAGAAAGGTGTAAACACAAGAGCACTCAAGGAGGTTTCTTCCCCGTTCAGAAGCACGGCAGCAATCAGTAATAAGGTTGCAAAAATTGGTGAGTGCAATGCTGCCCTGCACAGGCCTTCAGGGGCTCCAGCTTCAGGGCTGCCTGAGAAGTTTAGGGGACTTTGCTCAGAACTGCCAGAGGACACAGAAACGATGGGACAACTTCTCCAGTAAGGTAGTGGAAGTGACGTGACAGATATTCATCAATCCCATTTCCTTGTCCAGGGCCAACCAGAAAACTGCATTTCCCAGCTATCCTTGCTTCTAGGCTGGCACCACATGATTCAATTCTAGCCAGTGGTGTACGGGCAGAAAGAACACAGGCCACATCCTCGCCTACCCGCTAAAACATCTCATGCCATCCATCTCCCTTCTCTTTTTCTCCAGCTCTCAATATGTGTAATTGGCAGCTAAGGCTCTGAGATGGCAAAGACATCTGGTGCATGGTGGCCACACAGAAGAGATGCTTAGGCTGCACTGGATGGTGGGCAAGTGAGAAATAAAGTTTGAATCTGTTAAGCTGTTGAAATTTGAAAGCCATTTGTTATATTAGCTAACCTATCCTAATGCAGAAGAAAAAAAGGAGAGGAAAGGAGGGAGGGAGGGAGGAGGAAGGAAGGAAGGAAGGAAGGAAGGAAGGAAGGAAGGAAGGAAGGAATCACACACACACACACACACACACACACACACACAAACTCTTATAACCAAAATGTTCTAGGGCAGTTCAGAGAATGGAGAGGTCAGTTCAACTGAGAGCTTCAGGAAGAGGTAGTAGCATTTGTCTATGACTTCAAAAGGCGATAGCTTATGGGTTTGCAGAAGTGGGAACTGAATTTCCCAGTGGAGAGGTCTCTCTAAGAGAACTATCCAGACAGGCAACAGCAGGGCATGATCAACAGTAGGGATCACCACCTGGAACATAATAAAGAGGAAGTGAACCTGGGGAAGAAAGCCCAGGCCACACAATGGCGAGTCTTACGTGAGCCTCCACAGAGGTGCCTTGGTTACATAATGTGTAAGCTGACTACAGGTTCATTCTAACCCAGCACACAGGATCAGATGGGGAGCCCTATGAGAAGCATCTGTAGTAGTCCAGCAGGGAATGGAGAGAAGGGCAGAGTCCTGAGAGATGTCCCAGGGGTTGACAGCCCATCTGCTATGCAGGATGCAGTGTCACTGATCATGACTTTATGTAACTCAGATGGGATCATGGCTTGCGGCTCTCTTCTTGCCATTCCCATGTGCTGTGCTAAATTCCTCCTGTCTAGGCTACCATATATTTTGCAGCTGTCAAGTACTAACAGTTCCCAGAAAAAGAGATTAAGTGGGTTTAACTTGTTATTCAACAAGTTATTCCCATCTTCCTTTACTCACAGCCCAAGCTAAAGACTCACATTTTAAAGAGCAAATGTACTTTTTTTTTCTTTTTTGTCTTTGCTTTCTTTCTCTCCTCCCCTTATTACTGCTCATTTTCTGCCTTTTTATATATCTATATTGTGTTTGACAAATATTTACTGTCACAGAAGTTGTGCAAAGTGTTAGGGATATGCATTTAAACAAGAAAGTGTTTGAAACGGAGTATTCCATAGTAAGGAGTTGGAGATATCAATATGCATGTAGTTAACTATAAGACAAAGTGCAATGTCATGGATGACCTCGGCTACAGGGACACAGAGAGGTGATGTCCTCTGTCCAGGTAGGATGGAAAGGTACTAGGGAAATCTAAGGAACCCAACAGAATACTGCTGGAATGGAGATGGACATTCCAAACCAAGAGCAAAAACACACAATCATAAAGGGCTTGCCCTGACTAGGGAATAATAGGTTCAATAAAGTAGTCAAGACTCTTGATTTAAAGGAACAGAAAAGAAATTCATAATGATTTAAGCAAGAGAGACAGATTGACATTGTATTGGCTCATAAAACCAAACTGTATCTAGCTTCACATGCACCCAGGGACTCAAATAATGCCACTGAGACTGTGCTGATCTGCCTCTCGGTGCTCCTCTCATCTGTGACAGCGCCACACTCAGGCAGCCTTTCCTCGTGGGTGTAAAAGACCCCTGGCAGCACCACACATGTATCCTACCTGTTCCACAGCCTTAGTAGAAAGACAGCACCTCCTCCCCAATAATTCCTGCAAAACCGAAGGGTGCATCTGATTGGCCCCAGTAGAAGCACCTGCCCATTTCCAGCCAATCACTGTGATTGAAGGAATCCCCTACTTCTGTTGGCCTGTCAGGTGATACCGATCCCCAGAGGAAGAGGTAGGGTCAACCTTACCCAAACCCTATAGGGCTGAAAATAGGGAAACAACTTCTCCAAAGGGAAACTAGGCTGCTGTTCCCACACACAGGAAAGCACATCATAGGCAGGAAATGAATATCCCTGCAATCATTGTAGCTGGGAAATAGCATGGGATGGGGAGGGCAGGATGGGTGAGGGGGCAGGAGGGAAGGATCAAAACAAAGTGGGCCCCAGATCATGGATCCCTTTTATGGCATACCGAGGAGTGCAGGTTTTATTTTTCTGACTACTGGTTCTCCATTATTTTACCCACAGAGTAAATGATGGATGGTGCTGTCTATGGGCATAGCCAGGGTTATTCACAACCTTTCCATGCATGAGCTTTCATTCTGCCCTCACCCTCCCACACTAGACAGCAATGATGCAGTGAACCTTACTCTAATTGGTTTTTAAAGAGTAAAACAAAAAGAGAATACATTATTCACAGATTTTTGCTCTCTAATTATTAGTAGTAACAAATTACTTTGATTCAATACTGTCTTCCATTGCCTCTGTCGAGCACGTATGTTGTGGGCAATGGGGAACCAAAGGTTTTTAAAAAGTTGAATCTGCTTTAAATATATATATATACATACACCTGTGCTGAGCATGGTGGTGCACACCTGTAATCCCAGCAGTTTGGGAGGCTGAGACAGGAGGATCACAAGTTCAAAGCCAGCCTCAGCAACTTAGCAAGGCCGTAAGCAACTTAGCAAGACCGTCTCAAATAAAATATAAAAAAAGGCTGGGGATGTGGCTCAGTGTAATAGCAAACTATGGAATAGATTAGATGAGGACATTCTAAGTTCAGCTGGGAGACTATTACTGTAGGAAGGCGAGAGGTGCCAAGGACCAGGGCCAAACAGAGAGCTAAAGAGAACAGAAGTGGAGAAACTAATTACAGAAACATGCCTTGGATGCACCTGTTGAAGAAAGAGCAACAGAGTGGTGCTTCTGGTTTAACCAACAGCTTCCAAACCATCCATTTTCGCCCCTTCCTCTCTTAGCTATTTCACCTGCATCTAGCTATAGCATGCATACTTAAAAAAAGCAAATGAGATGAACAGAGATGGGGATCCCCCATCTGAGCAAAGTTCCCACTCTCAGGCTGAAAGGAGTGTTTCTTCACATCTGCTTATTAATTGTACTTTAAACCATAATCCAACAATAATTTACAATGAAAATTGTTGGTGATTTTTATGTGATTATTCACGGTTGTGTGAGCATTATTAGCAAGACCTATCATTATAATCATTACAAAATTACTATTATAATAACTTCAAAATAGTGCCTTACATTTTACAGCACTTTCATCTAGCTCCATTTATTTTATTTTCACAAGTCATTCTGAAGAAAGAATTACAGATTCCATTCACAAACTGCATCGGAGCAGTCCAAAGTAATATAACCGATGTGTGGCAGAGGCTGGATTGAAACCCCAAACTTCTGCAATAAAAATTAAATAAAAACTATTCCTTCAGTCTGAGAACTGGGTATCAAGTCTGCACATGAATAACTAATGCTGGGCGAGGCTGAGCAGTGCGCCTGGTCACACAGGATATACAGTCCCTATTTAAACCAGGAGATCCTAAGCAAAAGGCCTTCCCAGGTGAGGTCCAAATTTAGACTGAACATACTGAGGAGAAATAAAGGTTTCTCTAACATAAGTATTGCTTGGGAAAGCTCCCTTTTTCTGTTAACGTGAGGGTGTCTTCTCCTCGTGTGGATTTTGTTCACATGGGGTTTCCTCCCCCTTCGCCTGACTCTTGTTTCTCCTCCTGGAATGAGCTGGGCTCAAGAGCAACCAGGGCCAAGGTGACTCAAGGACACTAGAAGAACAGCAAAGACTCTGATCCTCTTCAGTGACTGGGGAAGTGGCCTCATCTCCCTCGGGATCTTCTCTGTCCTGTTCCCTCCGCCTCAGCCACCACCCTCACTCTTATGATCTGCTGTGGCGATTTGCACAGCATGGGGTACGGGCCAAGCACTTTTGTGCTCAAAGATCTCATGTGATCTCACAATAGTCCTGATGGTTAGAAAGGAAAAATATTTACCCTGCTGTACAAATGACAAAACTGAGGCATCTGGAGGTCTTCACAGCCTGATGGCATAGGCCAGAGAAGGGTGGCTTCCTCAATACCTACTCAGTGTTCTTTCCAATGCCCTGAAGGTTCTTTTTTTTTTTTAAATTATAAACACTCATGAGAATCTGAAGAAAGTTTCAGATTCCCTAAAAAATAAACAGGTAATCCTAGGCCCTCATTTTGGACATCCCAGAGCTCCTGAAGCCATCCTTCAGGTTAAGAACCTGCACTACATAGATAGCCATCCACATTGAGGTGCAAGGCCTTAGTCATGACTGACACCTCAAGAAAGCCTGTGCTTTAGTCAATAGGACAGGAAAGTGGGCGTTCACCTGAGCCTTCAAAGGATGGACTGTTAACTGAAAAGTCCAGAATTGTCCTCACCGGGCAAACATCAAAGATCACAGGGCCTCACCTTTTTAAAAAAAAAAAGCTAGAATTTGATGCAGTAGTTTCTTTTTTAATGAAATAGGAAAATAAGTGATCTCATATGAGGCAGCCGCTCAGCCCATCCAGAATCACAGGTGATGGGAATATTACATCACTGCAGCAAAAATAAATAACATTTATGATCCAATGATTTCTACATTTGATTAGGATAATATGGTCACTTTGGCAGGCCACTTTGAGACCAGGTTTGAGAATGTCCTTAGCTGCTTGTCCTGCACAGGAGCTATAAATTTTACAAAGAGAGGGACCAGGTCAGTTTTATTACCATCGTATACCACATACTTTCATGCATGGCACAAAATAGGAGCTCCACAAACAGTTACTATAAATGAATGGATCCTAAGGAGTTGCCAAATCCATGCCTGCCCAATTCCCTGCTCTGTTCCAAGCTGCCCCCTCTCCTACATTCCCTGATCCTGATCTGATTTCCTCTGTGTCACAGACATGGTTCAGTGTGTTTCTGCCAATGACAGCAGCTATTCAGTGATGAATGGAGAGATCAGAGAGGAAGTTTTGGGATAATGCAGAATGAAAAGCACTACTATAAATGTAAATTGTTTCCCTACAAACAATTTGTTATTCACAGAGAGGAAGATGTATAAAATATTGAAGGACAAAGTAAAGCTGCACATTTTTTCTTTCTACATTTTTCTTCTATTAACTTTGAAAATTAGCTCTTTTGCATTCCACACAATAAATAAAATGAAAGTGATTTTAACAATGTCTAGATGGGGAATACAGAATTTAAAAGAAACATTTCTATTAAAAAAAAAAGATTCGTGCATTTATTTACATTTATTTTAAAATAATCACAAAGGTATGAAATCCTCAGAACAGTTTTTACCCCTGCCCATAATCATTATTTATTTCCTGAGTAATAAGTCTTTAAAACAAATAGTCTTTGTAAACAGAATAGCATTTTCTAGAAACCACGTGGGCTAAGCCCCCAAAACAGCTATTTTCGAGTGGGAACCAACTCCATCCCCACACACGGAAAGCTAAGGAACTCAAAAATCAAGTGTTCCAGGTGCCAAGCTTTTCCAGTGTTCCGATTCCTTGTACTTCACAGCTACTTACTGTCCAGCACTCATTTCCAGCATTTTTGGAACAGAGGCAGAACTTGTCCCTGACAGTTCATGAGAGCTAATTGTGTGCATCTTTTTCCAGTTCCATTCTGTGACTCCATCTTGGTGACTTGAAATCAGCCATGGTGGGAATATTTACACGACAGGAATTGAAAAATGCTAATGCCCAGCAAGAGTTGAATGAATTAACAAGTCATTTTACACCATGCAATGGAATACCACTCAGCAATACAAGGGGATGATCTATTGATATATGTCACAACATGGATGGCTTTCAAAATAGTTACACTCAGTGAAAGACACCAGAATACATACTGCTTGGTTTCATTTATATACAAAACTAGAAAATGCAAACTCGTATGTAATCTGTAAAGGTGGCTGTGGGTGTCCATTGTGTGGAAAGCAAAAGAGCTAATTTTCAAAGTTAATAGAAGAAAATGTAGAAAGAAAAATCTCAGAGGGATGATGGTTCATGCAGTGATGATGTCACAGGTGTATACAAATGTCAAACCCATTGGAATATTTGAAAATGTACAGTGTTTTTGTATGTCAATTATATATTAATAAAGCTATGTAGAAAATTATCTTCTCTATTTCTATGAGAGCATTTAATTATATTTTTATATAAATCATTAATACTTTAGCACATATAAACAATTGCCACTTCACCATACAGTAATTATTAAGTGACCTCTCTGTTTTCTCCATTAAACTTCCAATTCCTTGAGGGCAAGAACATCCATGAAGTCTTTCCTGGGCAAGTGACTTCTTATCTCCTTAGTCCCCAACTCCTCATCCCAAGAACAATTCATTAGTCCATTCTCTGTCCCCTGTTTCCAGATAGGGAATGGAGAAGAAAGCAAAGGCTTCAGGACCAAAATTATACAGGTTTCACTCTGGGCTCTGCTGTTTCTTAGTTGTATGTCCTTGGTGAAGTCACTTGATTTTTCTGAACCTTACTCTGCTATGATATAAAAGAGGATGATATTGATTCCCTCAATATCAAAGAGAGACTCTAATGCTCTCCTGAGCAGGGTATCAGCAAAAGACAACCAAACAGTCATCATGGGCTTGTTTGGCTTTAAGGAAAGGACAGCCTACCTTGAAAAAACAATAATTGGGGCTGGGGTTGTAGCTCGGTGGTAGGGCACTTGCCTAGCATGCATGAGGGAGGAACTGGGTTTGATCCTCAGCACCACATAAAAATAAATAAATAAAGTTATTGTGTCCATCTACAACTTTAAAATAATAAAAAAAACCAACTATTAATAGTCACGTCAAAGCTGTGAGAAGTGAGTATTACTATACAAAATCATAAGGCATTCAATGCTGATAGGAATTTTGGAGCTTCTCAGGGACCTTTTAGTAATATGGTTTATTAAGAATCAAAATGCCCTTTATTCAGTGTTTCTATTTATACACTAAACTGGATGCAGTTTAAAACTATCTAGATGCGTGAGGATTTTGGTCACAGCATCCTGTTGAAGAGTGAAAAACTGGGAACCACCTAAATGATCAACAATAGTGGCGTGGTAAATAACCTCTCCCACATTTCACACACACAAACATGCATTATACAGCAACACGGGAAATGCATAATGGCAAGAAAAATTAGCTTACTCAACTGCATCCACGCTATAATGACAACTATAAGAATAAGGCATGGATATTAACGCTTCCGGAAGGATGCCAAAATGATAGCAGGGATTGTATTAGGAATCTTTTCTCCTACCATTTATCAAATGTTCTCTAAGGTGAGTATGTTGGTTTATGACAAAACATCATTTTGGAAAAGACAAAGCAAAGAGAAACTGGTGACCAAGAAACTGAGGCAATCTCTCAAAGCCAGCTTACCAGAAAGTGATGAGACCCGGCAGCCACTAAATCGTAAAGTAAAAATAGTCAGTGCCTAGCAGGCTTCTGAAAGCTTCCATGTAGCACATTCCCAAAAGAAAACATGTGATTTGCCTGCATTCTGTTGAATTGGCTTATGGAGAAAGACAACATAAGGGACATTTGGTGACACTTCAGTTATCTAAAATGGCATGGACATATGGCATCTCAAGGGGTAGGAGAGCTCATTCTGTGATCATTCCAAAACTCCAGACACCCACCCCCAGATAAATCCTACACCCTGTGAGAAGGCAGCACAGTCTGCATCAGGTGACAATGGTCAAGAAAGGCCTAAATGGTCATTAAAGAAATGGCCTTGGGGACATCAGCACACACCAAGGCAACGTGGATACAGGAGAATGAAGAAAAACAAGAGAGGGACCAGGGGCAGCCTGACCAGAGGAGTCTGCAGAGCACCCAATTCTGACCCCACCTAGGGACACCGACTTGACTGCTCATGAATACTTTCAACAACCTGATTTAAGATAACCTGATATTTGAACAGAGACCACAAAAGTAATAAAAGGCAAGGTTTTCAACTGGGAGAAGAAGAAATTATAGCAAGAAGAGAATTCAGTGGTGGTTGCTGTGGAGGCCACTGATGTATTGACGTGGTGCAGTGCATTAGAAAAGGGTTCTAGAATTTGTTTGGTCTACTCTCTCCTTTTTCTTAGCATCTGCTTCTCTCTCTGACTCTGACTTTGCTCCCCTCCCCCATCTCTCTCTCTCTCTCTCTCTCTCTCTCTCTCTCTCTCTCTCTCAAACACACACACACTCACCCTCAAAAGGTTGAGCTTAAGTCAAAGAACAGAATTCCTGATGATACTTTAGAATTTTTAAAAAACTACAATTAATGGAGACTAGACACAATGCTAAATTTTGCTGTTTAACCTTTTGCTGAAACAATTATAGACACACAATAACTTGTGAAAACAGTTAGAGGTGCCCTCACCCTCCATCCTGCTCCCTTAATGATAACACCTTGCCCTTCTTTGTCCATGATCAAGACCAGGAAAACTGACATGGACACAATACAATGAACTAAACCACAACTTGACCTAGATTGCAGGAGTTTTGTTTTTTGATTTTTGTTTTTTTAATAGTTTTAGTTGTAGGTGGACACAATATCTTTATTTTATTTATTTGTTTTTATGTGGTGCTGAGTGCCTCACATGTGCTAGGCAAGAGCTCTACCACTGAGCCACAACTCCAGCCCAAGACTGCAGTTTTTAATACAAGGGTTTACATACAATTTCCCATCCCATCCTCCCATCATTGTTATTTGTGTTTACAGAAAAGAAAACTGAGTCTAAGAGAAGCTAAGCCACTGCCCCAAGGAGGTAAGTGACAGAACTGGGATAGAAATCGGCTTTGAGTTCAAGCACCTGTGCTAAATCACCTTCCTCCCCCTTATCCCCACCCTGCATGGTATGTACTACATGGTCACAGCCTCCGTCAGGGCTCTAGTGATCTGCAGGGTGTTTGATGCCATTGAATGGCTTGTAGAAGCCTGTGGGCAAAAGCATTTCTTAAATATAGTTACTTATATGTTGGCTTACAGTTAAACAGAATAGTAGGATTGAGTGCTACCCTAGGAAATTTAACAACCAAGGAAACTCAATCCTGATATTGGGCAGACATATTTATGAATAAAATAACTAACAGAACATTATAAAAACACCTCCACCCAACTACATATACCATTTCTTAACCCAATCTGGGCCATTTCCAAAGAATGAGAATGATAGTAACTCAAAGTTTACAATTTAACTCAAAGTTTACAATCTCTAGGCCCAGAGATCTGTTTGAGTCACATCTTCCTGTTTGTAACTTTGTGAGTCACGCTCTCAGGCAGTCTTCAACATGTCCACCTTCCAGTACTTAAGCCTGATCACCTCAGTCAGGGTTAGCACTTCCTCTAAATGAGGACAACAATGCTTCCCCGGCTGAGCTGGCTGCCACGGTCTGGAAGTAATTATCCCAGCAAATTCACTTTCGGCCACACTTAACAGTGATCAATAAATGGAGAACCGTGGTAGATTACAGTTATCAGCTGTCTAGTCAATGACCACTAGATACGACTGCATTCGGAAGTAATTTTTAAAATGATCTCTTTTCCAATCCATATAGGAAAACATATTTTCATAAGTTACTTCTCAAAACTATCCATGTGCCTCCTCCAAGCTTGGCAGAACCCATAGGTGTTCAGTCCCCGATGCCATTCTCCAGCCCCATTATTCCTCAGGAAACCATTTTGATGCTTTGTGTGGAGGAGAAATGTAACTCCTCATTTTGTAACATAATGATAAATAGTCTCCCTTCTGCTTCCTTAAAGTTTCCAAAAGCTTCAAAGAGTGTCTGCCTCTGGAATAAAATTGAAACTCTACAGCACACAAGGTTCTATCATATATGATCCCTTTCCTTTACCTGGTTCCAAACTTTAACTGCCTCCCCTTCCCATGCCTTGGATGCAAATCCAACAGTTCCTTCAAGCCGTGCCAGGTTTTCATGTCTCCCGGCCCTGGTTCTTATGTTCCTTCTGCTTCCCTTTCACATCCACTGTGATCCAGAGTGGCCTGTTTTATAGTTCTGTGGTGTATGTGAGACCGAGAGGAGCAGGGCACACGCTGGTCCAATGTACCAGTGCCCAGCCAGGCAGGATGCCACTGCAGAGGACGCTCAGAGCACTTGAATGGAAAGACAGCATTTGTTACCAGAAAGATTCTAAGACAGAAACTGCTCCTTTTCCAGTAGCAAGGCCAAGAATCCTGCCCTAATGATGCAAATATGAACAAATATTTCTACAGAGTAAAACATAGAGTCATTATTGTAAGGTTAATAATGTGACCAGGAGTCCCTGCTGCAGAGGACAGGGATCAGTCACCAATAATGATATCTAAATTTGCATTATTATAGGGTACAGTTTTAAGGGGTTTGCTTTATTTTGATTTAAGGTAACTTGATTTAATTATAAAAATAAATGCAGTAGTCGTTTATCATTGAATATTTGTGAGGGGTGACATATGGTGTTTTTGAGATGTTTCGCCATGCAGGGTCCCATATCACTAGGCCAATCTGCCTCTTTGACTCATCCACCATTACAACTTAGCCTCCAGCCTGGCACTGGGGAGGAGGAGGAGATGATGTAAGAGAAGTGAAAAGTCAGCCATCTACTTCTTTTCTGGCTGGGGGGATTCATGGAGAAGGGAAATGAGGGCAGAAGAGGCAAGGATGAAATCTGTTGGTCCTCCCTGTCCTCTCCCTAGAGGGACAGGTGCCCACAAACTAGAGGCTCCACATCAAAGTCAACACAGTGGCCAGTAGCTGGGTAAAGGGAAAGTGGGATTTAGCTTTCCCAGATTGTCCCTTAAGTCCTATGTGGTTTTGAAAGACAGAGGTTCCCACAAGCTCCTGCAGTCAAGCCTCAGACATCACCCAGGGTAGTGACTAGAGTCAGCCAGGATGGCTGACACCAGGGCAGAGCAGCCCAGGCAGGCAGAGCAGCCCAGGGCTGTCAGCTAGACCATCGCATCCAGAATCACAACCAGCCCTTCGTGGTCCAAAGCACTGGCATGGGACTCTGAGGACAAGAAGCAGGCAGAGGAGCCCACATCCCACCCGCCAGCAGGGGGAGATGGAGGACCCCATTCCTCAGTGGCCAGAGCCACACAAAACCAGATGCCACCTTGGCAAAATGCAGGGGAGAGAGGACAGAGGACATCTGAACAAGAGAGTATTTGTTCAAAGAAACTAAATCAGCAGAGGGAAATAAAAAGCACATGAGTCCATAGTTGACTTTAAATGTAGGGTTCCCTCCTCTGGTACCAGGAAAGTGAGGGCCCTGGGAGAAAATCAGCTCCACTAAAAACAAAATTTAAATGCTACATTTTCTTGCACATCTTTGTATTGACAAAGTTGTGACCCTGTTACCCAGGTACTTCTCACATTGTGATGTCAATCTATAAAGCACATTCTCTGTAAAGCAACTCCCAGTTCCCTACTGGTTGACAAGAATAAATCCTCTATCCTCTAATAAGTCAAAATAAAAAAAAAAAAAATAGCAAAGAAAGGAATCTGGTGGCGGCAGCCCTGGCAAGGGCTTCTGAAGCTTCCAGCAGCAGTTCTGTTACCTTCTGACCAGAGGTTCCCCTGATGCCTGGGATGCACTGAATTTGCACTTCCAGCACCAAGAACTACTCTACCCTTACAGTAGGGTGGTGAGTTAAACCAGAAAAAGTGAATTGGGCTGCAAAACCACAGTCTGTCCATTATCAACAAATATTCTTTGAGCATTCTGATATAACCCAGGCTGTGGGTCCCTGTCCCCGGAAAAATCAGTTTCTAATGCAAAATGCGAACAAGAATAACACAGGATGTGTTCTTGGGGAGAATTGTAAAGTGTTCAGGGAGCACGCGAGTAGGAGTTCCAGCTGTCCAGCTGCGGAAATACCCAAGCAAGAGCACAGGGAGCCCTTGGCCTTGGGCTACACCCGATTTCCACACAAACTATCACAACTGCTGCTCTCACCCCCATAGCTCCCAATGCTACTTTCAAATATGGAGGACTCTATTGAAAACCCCTTTTTTATGAGTGTACAGGTTGTGTGCAATAAAATTACTGCTTGTGCACCTGGAGAAAAGACACATATTTACCACGTTTCCCACACTGACCCCTGGATGTTATTTGGTCCGAACTGATTCCTTCATGCTTCCTTCATTAATTTAGAGAAAACAGGGCTGGAGATATAGCTCAGTTGGTAGAGTGCTTGCCTCACATGCACAAAGCCCTGGGTTCAATCCCCAGCACCAAAAAATAAAATAAAAAATAAATTAGGGAGGACATTAGGGATTACACGTCTACCTCTGGCCTTGGGCAGAAACTCCTGTTGCTAATTAGGAAGTGTGGAGAAGTTTATCCACACTTGACACTGGCTGAGAGATTTAGATGAAGACTCTAGAAGGAATGCTCCACACCTCCTTTTCCACCTGAGAGCACTGAAGCTCCTTACTCCTCCCTAAGGGGCTATTCTAGAATGAATAGCTTGCACTTTGTAAAATGTGCTAAGAGTTGCTGTGATTTAGAATACACTTCAGAGGAGCTTCATTCCTGGAGGTGGGAGTCTGGATTTCCCAATAACCAGAGGAGAATGCGCTTTGGTTTGAAGAAGGACACATTCTTGAGGGGAAGTGAGTCCTGGAGACAGGTCCACTGGCTGGGAACCAGACTGTGTTCAAAATCCAACCTTCTGTATGGAGGTCAACATTTCTCAGCTTTTCCCTTGGACAATGGTAATAGCCATATTTTGAGTATAATTTAAAATTCTCTCCACTTCTCTTGCAGTTTCTTTACTTAATCCAAGAAAATAACTTATCTCATAGGCAATTTAAGTTCAAGATACTAAAGAAAGCTGTGGCCTGGCTAATGTCCACCCTAAAACTATAGCCCATGGGGAAGACATAGCCTCAAATATAAAATATAAAATTAAATCCTGATCCAGGATTCCTAGGCCCATAAAACTGAAACTGTGCTTATAGCACCAAAATACAAGTGGGCCAGTAGAAGATCATAGTGAGACAGGACACTGTGTTTAACCTGAACCTTTAAGAAGTAAATGCCAAGACAGGATTAGACATACAAGAAATTTATCAGGGAGAAAAATCTGTAAGAGAAAAATTAGCTGGGCATGGTGGTTCTTGACTGTAATCCATCCCAGCAGCTCAAGAGACTGAGGCAGGAGTATTGCAAGTTCAGAGCCAGCCTCAGTAAAAGTGAGGTGCTAAGCAACTCAGTGAGACACTGTCTCTAAATAAAATACAAAATAAGGTTAGGGATGGGACTCGGTGGTTGAGTGCCCCTGAGTTCAATCCTCAGTTCCCCCACACCAACCCAAAAAGAGAGAGAGAGAGAGAGAAATGAATTAGGAGCTGGGAGAGGCTCTGATTTCCTACAAAGCAGAGAAGGAAAAAGATTGGGTGAACACATCTTGTACTACAGTGTAACTCTAAGGCAAGTTCAGCAAGGTCACCATCCAACCAAAGTCACCGCCCAGAGGAGTCCAGCATCTCCAAGGACCAACTGGCCTTAGGGATTGCTGCCATGTCTGGTACAATTGGGGTACACAACCTTGGCCATCACAGGGACAATTTTCCCCATACAGCAACCAGAACCATGGGTCCCCAGAAGTCCCCAGTGGGTGAGCAATACATGGTGATAGAGAAATCCATGTGATCAGACTTCCCATGAGCTAACTGGGGATTTTAACCCATGACTCATGCCAGGGTGGGATCAAAAGCCACAGGGGACTCTAACACATGCCATGCCATATCATCAGCCAGATTGCACATTTCCTGAAAGTAATCAAGTCAGAAACGGACTTCTTGGCAGCATCCCCTGGTGGAAAATTGACTGCCAAAAGCCAAAATGAGGACGAGTTCAATGATTTAATTCTGCATGGAAAACGCAATCCATTAAATGGGATCTGACAAGGCCTTAATCTCATCCGTAGCTGAGGTGTTGGCTCCGTGCAGTTCTGCTCTTGGAAACATATTCTTAGTAAGCTATGTATAGAATCTAGAAACCTTTGCCAAAGCCCAAATAAGTCCATTCTAAGTGGGGAAAGACACTCATCAACTCCCCAGTGACTCCCTAGGGCATAAGCATGCTCTTCTTCCAACCTCAAAGTTACCAAAACCTGGCAACTGAGCCCACCCAGGGGGTCCCATGGTTCAAGGTAAGTAACTGGGATGGCTGGCACACTGGGTGGCTTCAGGGGTTCCACTGCTGGATACCGAAGTAGTGCCTTAGAGGCCTTCTATCCAAAAGGAATGGGTGGGTCAAAAACATAGGTCTGGACCAGAAAAAGATTTAGTGCAATAGAACAGAGTCAGTCTTGAAGGATATCTAGGGTATACATCAATCTGTGTATTCGAAGTGAACACCCCATCTAGTACAACCCACAACACTGAGAACAAATTGTCATCCACAACAATTCCAGAAACACGAAAGTCAAGGTGATATGGTGGAAGCAGAACATGGTGGAGAATTCATAGTTTAGAGCTAGGTTGACTGAGTTTAATTCTCTAGCTGGGCCATCTGGGTGTCTTTAGGAAAACTGCTTAATCTCACTAAGCCTCAGTTTCCTAGTCTGTACAACTAGGATAACAATGCTCAATTTGCCAGGCTCTGGGGAGATTAAATGAGCAATTGTATGGGCAGACCCTGGCACATCACAGATGCCCAAGATGCATTCATTTCCTTGACTCTCAGTATAATATGGGCCAGGTTTCACCTCTGCAAATGTGTGCTGGAGGCTAGAGAGAGAAAAGGCTCTCAGCTGCCAGCTCTTTCCTGTTCTCTTGGGTCCTCTAGTGGCAGGTATTGAGATTCCTGTCGCCAGTCACACTGGCTGGACTTGTCTATCTGCTTTAGCCACAGATTCAATTCATTCTCTATTCACCTTTAAGAAAAGCCCAGACAGAGCAAGAGGCTCATGAGGAATAAGGAAAAGAGAGGCCCAGGGTGATTTCCCAGGGGGTCACCTTTCCAGGCACCGAAGTCTCCACTTTTTCCTTTCAAGAGTATCAGTTTTTGAAAGCAGATTTCTCATGCAAAAGGCTCAGTGGGCTTTCGAAGCTCACAGTGTCTGCACCTGGAGCCACAAAATCCGACTTTGATCCACATATTTTCTGTGGGTAGGCTCAAGGGCATTCCAGGAAGTGCTGAACAGAAATACAAGATCAATACTTCCTGAGCACATTCTGCCATTCACTGCTTATCTCTTTCACATAGGTCACCTTTAAATCCTCCCCAAGCCCCTGGGAAGTGAATGTTTTATCCCCATGTCATAGATTTCAGAACTGAAGACAAATTAGGTGAGTGGCCTGCTCAAATTAACATAACAAAATATTTTCAAGTTCAAAGAGGTATTAAATATCAACTAGCTCAATAGTCCTTCGACCATCGGCAACAAGATCACCTGAAGCTTGTTAGAAAAGCACATTCCAGAGCCCTCCCACACTTGGGGGTGAGCCCCATGATCTATGTCAATAAGTCCCCAGTGACTGTGATGCCCAACTGAGTTTGAACTGTCAGGGCCAGTCCTGGTCCAACTTCTGTGACAATTAAGAAAAGAATAAACAAGCAAGCATGTGAGGTGAGGTGTGTGTTAACTCGCTTGATTTAATCATTTTCCAATGTAACATACAACAAAACATCACGTTATACATCATAAATATATACAGTTTTTATGGTCAATTATACTTTCATGTATTTGGAAATAAACAAAGAAAAGAAAAAAAAAAGATGTTTAAATAAATGAAGAAAATAATTTGCCAATAGAAATAGAATTGAAACTAAAACCCAATACAGCCACTATCAGAAGTTGAATAGTCCTAACTGGGTAGCTTAGAATGAAAAACCCATCCTTCCATCTGTACCCTCCTCCTGAGACTCTGCTGAACTCTCTGCTCCAAGTCACAGCATTTGCTCAGCACTGTCTAGCAAAGAGAGGGACAACAAGGAAGAGTATCAGGGACCATATTCAGAATTGAGATGGCATTTTCACACACGTCAGCTATCAGTGTATAGCCCTGTGGGGAGAAAGGTGGTGCCTCTCATTTTCCAAAATCTTCATTTCTAAATCTGTGTGTCAAATTCTCACTTCCTGCAACACCTCCTGCGTGATTGGTAACTGACATAAAAAGTGTTGGCCACCAATGGCTGTCCCAGAATGCTTACAAAACAGACTCAGAAGTGGCATCCCAGTTGGAAAAGGAGTCCCAGGGACTTGTCTTGAAGCTGCATTTGAATCCCAGGCATGCTTTTTATGAAAGTCTAAAAGAGATGTTTATGTGATGATATTCCAAAGGCTGACATATAGCTTAACAGCTACACAAGCTACCCCTTACTGCTGCCATTGGTGACCACCAATCTCCAAGCAATCATCTATATTATTTGCATCTGTATTTAATCAGAACCTGAGATATACCTCTCTGAGCCAGTTTCTTCATCTCTACAGTGGACAACATCATAAGGCTTCTGGAATAAGAGAATAGCTGTTGTTATTGTTATTTTAACAAAGAACCCAGGGGAGACTGAGACACATATATTTTTGAAACTTTTTGGGAAAACACCTACTACCTATAAATTTATAATCTACCTATAAATTTTACCTATTAAGTGGAATAGGTAATGGGAATGGAAAGGAGAATTTAACTGCAGAGCAGAGTGTCCTTTTGATCTGGAAAGAACTACTTGAATGAAAACATTATGCAAATATTAAACAAGGGTACTCTCTTTGTCCTGGAAGTGGCTGGTATATACCAGCCTACTTGCAGAGAGCTACAAAAGATTCATGGAGAAAGTGGAATGAAGCATCTAGCCCCTTCCTTTTGAAGGTCAACATTATAAGAAAAACTGGTAGTACCACCTAAGCCCAGGTGTCAGGAAAAGACAACAAAAGTCACGGAGAGGAAACATTCCAAAGAACAGGAGATCTGGGTTGGTGATGTAGACTCATAACCTCAGTGGGGTCAGAAAGTCCACCCTCAACATGAGACCCCATTTCTTGACAGAAGGCAGATCAGTAAAAGGACAAACACTGAAACCATTGTCAGTAAGCCTGGGGGCCCTTAGGAATATTTAGGGAGAAGAACCCCAAGAAAAGACTGGATTCCTAATAATTCGGTACAATAGGCTCATTATCATTGGAATTTCAATCTTGTTTGATAATAGGAGTTGATGATATTTCATGGCCCCGGGTTCCAAATCCCCTCCACATATGAACAAGGAGAAAAAAAATGGGTAAACCCAAAGTTATAACTTTTCCTGCATCACTCAGTGATGATGACCCTACAGAGGAGCTTCAGGAGGACAGATGATGCCCATCCATGGGAACCACATGCCCTTCAGCAAAGATGACATTCCAAAGCAGAGAGGTGCAACTATATGTGCAGATCCCCCAATTGGAGGTGTGTGTGTGCATGTGTGTGTGTGCGCACACACACACATGCACATTCAGGGCATGGGGCTGAGAAGTTCTGGATTCCAGAGTTAAAAGGAAGAACCTGATGCTTCAACCTCAGCAGAGGGAAGACTATGTCCATTGGCAAAAGAAGAGCTATCTTACCGAGAGCACTGATCATTGATGCAACTGAAGTTTAAAATTGCAGGGGTGTAATGCACCGTTTCTCCTGTGTCACTGATACCAGGAGCCAGCAATTCTCCAGTTTTTTCAGACCTTGAGTGACACTGAGGGCAGGGAGGGAATGCATAAATGATACATTCCTATAGCATTACTTAAAAGTCCAGCCAGAGTTCATTCTTCTTTGAAATCCTAAAGTCATATAGAGATGTAGCTAGTGGTAAAGTGCCCCTTGGGTTCAATCCCCAGGGAGGAGGAGGAGGAGGAGGAGAAGGAGGAGGAGGGGGAGGGGGAGGGGGAGGGGGAGGGAGAGGAGGAGGAAAGAATCAACCATCTCCTTTGGAAGAAAGAGTGCTTCCAGAACAGCATAGCAATAAATGAGTAGTCAATGGCAATGAAATTTCTAGCCTCAATTGCTAAAGGATTGGCATAACTGTACCTTCTGTGTCCTTCCTATTCTGCCAAATGTTATAAGGAACCAGGAATAAGTCCTGACTTAAAAAAAAAACTTATAATTTAGTCTCTTTCAGGAACCCACACATTGACACATGGTACAACTAGCAGATCAAGTGAAGGGCCACCAGTCAGTACATTCCATCTACAAAAAAGCATGAAGAGATTGCAAAGGGAACAGGTGGTGGTCACGGAGGTGTTCGTTCTTGGAAAGCACCCTTCTGCTGTTCATTGAAGAAGACAATAAACCTGCTTTGAGATGGAGAAGTAGCTATGAGAGCCCTGTGGAGAGGTTGGCTCCAGAGTGAGAAAACGTAAACCAAGAAAGCCATCCGACGCCCCCTCTTTCACCACAGTCACCTGCAGAGAGCTGCAGGTTCACGGGATGTGCTTCGGGTGAGTGGGCTTTATTTTATTCACAACCTCATAATGTAATAACCAAACCCCTCCTAGGGAATAAGAAAAGCACTTGGCTGCGATTCTTGTCTTACCCATGTAATCGCCACTTTGTACAAAGAAATCCAAACCTCTATTCATCACTTTTGTTGTAAACTCATCTATAATGCAGTCTTTACTAAGAATAACCTTCACATAATGAAATGGCTTTTATTGAGCAATTACACACATCACCTGGATGCAAAAGAGCATATCTTTCAATATTTCACAGACCCCAAAAATTATCAGAAGTGAGATCTATATACTCTACTAACCATGCGGAAAATATAAGTCTATGATGGAAAGAAAAGCAAGAGATTAAAAATAAGGATACTGGAAGAAAGAAGGGGAGGAAGACAAGCTGGAAAATTGATTAGATCTTATTTCTGGGTTTTGTTGGGGAAGGGGGTTGTGTATTTGTTTGTTTGTTTGTTGTTGTTTTGGTACTGGAAATTTAACCCAGAGGCATTGAACCACTGGGTCATATCCCCAGCCTTTTTAAATATTTTATATAAAGGCAGGGTCTCCCTGAGTTGCTTACCACCTAAGTTGCTGAGGCTGGCTTTGAACTCTCGATCCTCTGGCTTCAGCCTCCTGAACTGCTGGGATTACAGGCATGTGCCACCACGCCCAGGTAGATTTTAATTATGGTATGAGTAGTACTGTATGTTTCAATACTCATTCAAGATAAAAAAAAAAAAATCCCTTTTACACCACATTCATACCCAGACTGATTTTCATTAAGCCCAGGTGAGAAGGTCAGGGATAGAGTTATAAGGAAAATGGAATACAATATTAAATGAAAATAAGAGGCTTTCACAGGGAGAGGCAAGACTAAACGATGAACAAGAACAGAGTAGACAGCCATCTGGGAACCAACACAAGAAGATTCTCACTTTCTTTCAACTGACAGCAGCTCTTACATCTCTTACAACCAGAAACCCTCCCCCAGCAAGAGACTCCAGAGACACCGGGTTGAATGAATCCCACCACACACTTTTTTTCTGTGCACTTATCTGGATGCGTCATCCTCCTTTGAAGCAAAAGACTCATTAATCCAATTTAAATTGTCAACATCAGTAAGTTCTTTACATTTAAATGCCAATATCAATTAAATACCAAGAACAACTTATCCACTGAGATAATCTTCACTACATTCGGGACACATAGCCAGGAGTCCAGCCAGCACTGATTCCAACTCTCCTTCATCATCTCTAATTTACTCAGCACAAAGACATGACATAAGTTGCAGGCCACACTGGCAATGCACCCAACTGGATTGAAAAAAAAAAAAAGCTCCCAAGCAGATAAAAAGGGACAAAGTGAGTTTTCATCCACCAAACCTGAATGATGTCTTCACCAAGGCTTCGGGGCTATCTAGCTGTGGTAATTCATCTGCTAGGATTTCTTCCGGGGGCCGTGGGTCATGAACGATTGTTGGCCGTGGCTTCTCCTTGAGATTCCCGGTGAGCCCATCGATGAGGGAGTTCCACAGACAGTTCTGCGACTTCGACCCTGAGGATGAGAAGAAAAGGATGATGTGCAGGTAAATCCCCAAACTACTGGGTGTTCTGCCTTTCCGTTCAGGATGTTCAAAAGCAGGGCAGGGAGATTTGTGCCTTTCTCATCATCTCCACCAACATCCAAGGGCTCCAGAAGATACTGATCAGGCAACATATGGAGTAACCAGGAATTCTTACATTTATTCAGAAAATAGGCTAGCACTGAGCAACCTGACTTACTATCTGCATTATGGATACATCCTGTCTCACCTCGGAGGTGTTCAACCCTCAACTCCTGGGACAGCCTCAGATACCTACTAAGATGTTCATTCAGCAATTGCAAGTGCTCTAAAGTGCTACCATTTTAGGGAACAGTGGGGATGTTCAGACACAAATCTCCCCTATGTTCTTGGCTTGCCTGAGGCTTAAGCTTCAAAACTCCATTCTGTAGACACACCCACCCCAAAGAGATCCCCACCCCTAAGAACTGGAGCTCACAATTCCCAGGTTGATTCTTCTGCAATAAGAAGACCCAAAGAAAACTATACTGCATGTTTATTGATATCCTACTCTATACATACTTCAAAATACAAGATAATCATGAAAGGCAAGCACCAAGTGAAAGTGGTGTCACAAAAGTAGAGCCTGATTAGCCAGGTGGTCAACATCAACAGTGATAAGTGATATTGACAGTGTGGACCCTTGATGTGATGTGAAAACAGCTCTGGGATCTCCCTCATCAAAACACATATTCCCCAGGTAGTAAGTATGATCCCATCTTTTGTAAACTTCATGCTTTAGCATCTACCCTATCTGAACCTAGCAGACACAGCCAGCTCTGTCACTTTGCCTTGATCCCCACCTTTCTTAGCACCCACCTGCCTCAGCATCTCAGGGGGATTCATCCTCCCAGGGATGCACTTTTCAAATACAAACCAGCCAGTCCATAATCCATCCAAACCTCTTCCCTTAAAGGGATTTCATGCTCCTTGCCCCTATCCACCTGCCCTAGCAACCCCAGGCCCAGGTACCAGACAGCTAGGTACTAGACACCCTGTGCCCAAGAACCCATTTAAACTAGCCAAGCCTAAGCCTGCTTGTCCAGCCTTGCCTGTTCCTTCCCACAAAGAAAAAAAAAATACAATAAAGGCTCTTCTCCATGATTCCTCTCTCCTTCTGCCTCAGAACAGACCCCAAGTGCTTCCCCAAATGCCCCCAGGACACGATGTGGAACCCACTCCTAGGATCTATCAGTACAACAAGCTATCTTTACAATGGCAGTTGTCTCCAGATCTGTTGGCCTTACCATATGTAAATAATAATAAAACCTATTAAAATACCCAGTCTAGTCATGGGGAAAACGTCTGATAAATAAAGTACTCTTTAAAACCATCAAGGTTATACAAGGAAAGTCTGAGAAACTGTCACAGCCAAGAGGAGCCTAAGAAACAAGATGACAAACTGCAATGTGTTATCCTGGATAGGATCCTGGACCTAAAAATATTGTTAAGAATCCAAACAATGTATGGAATTCAATTAATAATAATGTATCCAAATTAGTTCATAATTGTATGAAGTGAACCATATTAATGGTCCATTACAGAGGTATCCAGGTGTGAGGAATACCAGATTTCTTTGTATTGTTTTATTATATATCTAAAAACTATTAAAATAAAATAATTCTAAAAATAAAAGCAAGTAGATAAAAGCAAATCAAAAACTTCACTTAAAATGTCTATGAGCACAAATTTTTTTCCAGTCTGAGAGCATTATCATTACTTAAAGACCATTAGCTCGTGCTGCTTACACACTACCCAGAGGGAAAAAAGATTTTACCTTTGCACAAAGACTTTGTCAGATAACCAACCCCTGCACGCATGGATCTGTGTCCATCCTGAGGGAACTGGCTTTTTCAACCCCATTCAAGCAGAGGGAATGCCTCTTTCTAACTCACACAAAGGCTCTTTACGGGGGGGGGGGGGGGGGCACAGGTGATGTGCAGGAAAGAGTAAGAAGCAGTGCCAGCTAAAGCATATCATGCATGTGACAGGTGTGGAGAGAGTTGGTTTGTGTGCACATAGCCTTTCCTCAACACCCTGACCAGCCACCTATAACCCACCAGATGATATCACCCAGCTTCTTGTGCCTGAAGGATAGTTTTGCTACTAGGATCAAAAGATCTTCACACACAAAGAGAGAAGCATCTCACAGAGTTCCTTGAGCTTTCACCAAGGATACCCAGGGTCAGCAAACAATTCCTCTAATAACCATGGCCATGACTGATTCCCCTTGGGGTGTCCATCCAAACTGCTTTCAGGTCAATCAAGAGCACTTTAGTGGCAGGAAACAGACCCCCTCCAACTCCTGAATTGCAAAACAACTTTTTTAAAGCCCTAAGCATATATCTTAATATGATCTAGTCTTATTAATGAAGGTCTGGTCCTATGTTGATGAAGACCTCTGGACGCTAATGAGGATCTGGTTCTAGGAAGAAGAACAAGAGCAGGGCCTGTTTTCTTAAATTTGGCCTAAGTGAAAGCCTTGCACTTAGCTTCCTGCACACTTCCCTTCGTTCCTTCATTTTGTTCATTCCGTAAACACATATTTAATTTCCTCAGTATGCCAGGTTCCTTTCAGGCCCTAAAATAGAAAAAAATGAATGATTGAGGAATTGAGAATGTGAAAGGAGGACATAGAGGTAAATGGTGAGTGATGCTATTTATAACTTCTACCCCAGCCTTCTTTTAAACTTATTGATGTAACTTTTGTAGCTTTGACCCACAAGCAATCACAATGCCTAAGCGATACACCATAACGAAGGGGCAAACAAGGTGTTCCAGGAGCCCCGGGAGGGCTCACCTGCCCGGCCTCAGCACCCTGAGGAAAGCTACACTGAGAACACAACACATGATGTGAATCTAAAGCCAGAGCAGCTCTTCAGCAAGTAGGGAAGAACAGGGAGATGGTTCAGTGCAAAGAGTATGTGCAAAGGCCCAGGGGCACAGCAGAGCAGTTTACTGAGGCTGGAGTCAACAGAGGGGGCATGGTCCTGAGGAAAGTCCGAAGGCTGGCTGGGCACTTGTAAAGTGCCTTGAATAAAATGCTAATCATTTTAAATTTTCTTCTGTAAGCCAAAAAGTACTTAAGATTTTTAAGCAAGGTTGTGGTGACATACCTGTTTTAGAAGAGAGACATGCATGCTGTAAGGCAATGAGCCCATGAGGAATAGCATGGTTATATGAAGGGCTCTGTGAATGCAGACAAAGCCAGGCACTTTATCTGTAGGTGAGCTAAAGTCTCACGCACACAAATGACTGCTTTGAAGAACATTCAGATATGACTAATAAACTAAAAATCATGAATTCAAAGCATTAATGAATTCATAATAGCTTTTTTACCATGTTCTCAGTCAGTGAATGAGGAGGACCAAGGGACCCAAGCCAAGGGGCTGGAGCTATAGCTCAGTGGTAGAGCTCTTGCCTAGCATGTGTGAGGCACTGGGTTCAACCTCAGCACCACATAAAAATAAACAAATAAAACAAAGGCATTCTGTCCATCTACAACTACAAAAAAAAAAAAAAAAATTAAAGAGACCCAAGCCAATTCTCCATTACAGATTCCAAATAGACACATAATGATGTCTCCAAAAGGTACTAACAGCACAGACACACTGATAAGTTCAAGAGAAGAATATAGCATAAGCTATAAATAGGACTCTCTTAACATTCATCCCTAACTAGACTTTCACTTGCCATCTTCTTCTCAAGAGCCTAGGAAACAGCTGTGTGTGGTGCACACGCAGCAGCTCAGGAGGCTGAGGCAGGAGGATTGCTAATTCAAAGCCAGCCTCAGTAACTTAGTGAGGCACTAAGCAACTCAGGGAGACCCTGCCTCTAAATGAAATATTTTTTTAAAAAAAAAGGGTTGGGGATGTGGTTCAGTGGTTAAGTGCCCCTGGGTTCAATCCCTGGTACAAAAAAAAAAAAAGTTTAGGAAACAATATATGCAATTTTTAGTCTCTTTTGCTGCTACAGTTAACTTTATATTATAATTCTGGTCCAGTGAACTTGAACTGTAAGTGGAAATTCCTGAGGCTAGTGTCTCTTCCTAACAGACCCACCACCCCCCTGCCCCACAAAAAGGGTGGGGGGAGTAATTACTCATTATAAGAATATTTTTGCCACTGAAAACTTGTCTTTCCCTCAAAGATCCTCCCCATATTCATGAGCAGAAAGTATGCAGATTTCACAGTATGATGAAGTTTTAAAAACAAAAAAAAAAACTTACCTTTCTTACTAAATTCAAACAAAAGCAGAAAGCTAAAATAACAATAACAATTTTAAAGATGGGAAATATCCAAGCCCCATCCCTGTCTTAAAACATTCTAGTCATTATCCCACTTGACATAAGCTGTAATTACATAGAACTTAGGCACCATTAACAGGGATTTAACTAAGAGCTTATTAATGCAGTTTCACCTATAATCTGACCCTAAGGAACAAACCCATTGAGGTCCAGGCAATTGGCAGGATAAGGGCATCACTAGGAATTTTTGTTTTACTTTTCTTTTAATCTCTTTCAGAAGGTAGATGATTAACAACTGCCTGCTTCAGGTAAATTACACAACACAAAATGGGAAAACTTAAGAATGTCGCTATGCCTGGAGGATGAGTCCACTGATTCATGCCAACCAACAACAGAAAAGTACTAAGTGCCCCCCAAGCTCTGGCATGGTGCTGAGCATTTCAGAGCTTTGTGCTGAAAGCTACAGTACACATACAAACCTTTACTGAATCATTCCCTTACTCAAGAAGCTTTGAAAAGAAGGTGAAAACACAAGGCAGCTACTGACTGATTCAGACTAGAGCTACTCTTTTGAAAAATTACTGATTTTCCCCTAATCTCTAACCCCATCCCCTTCATAAACACTATCAAGAAAAAAAGGTTAAAGACTTTAAAATGGGCAAAAAAGTTTAATGGATATCCTATCTAACTTATCTGGGATCTGGGTTTTATTTCCATTTTTCATTATCATAGAACTATTTTATATAGTGTAAATTGGAAAAAAAACTGATAGTAATGCAAATAATTCTATTTTTAATCATTTTTTTGGTTGTAGATAGACAACAATACCTTTATTTTGTTTATTTTTATGCAGTGCTAAGGATCAAATCCAATGCCTCACACGTTAGGCCAGTGCTCTACCACTGAGCTACAACCCCAGCCCAACAAATGATTCTTGTCTAAATGAATGCAAACTGTGTCCCATGAAATGCAACTATTTGCTTCCTTGTAAATTCTGATAAGTCTTAACAGTTTTAGATCTATTAAGCAAATGCATTTCAGTATTTATATTAATCTGCTCTTTGGATATTCCTTCACACCATTTATAACATCTTATTGGTTTCTTCATCAACTAATGAGTTAAATGAAATCATTAACACATATTCTCTTTATGTTTGTGTGAACTTTTAAAAATTATCTTTTAGTAATACAAAATTCTCATGTTTCCCATGCCCAGCATTTGCTGCACCCCCTTGAGAAATTCTCCCATAATTAGCATGACTACATCTAGTGGCCACTTGAAATAATTATGGCATATTCACATACTGGATTACTATGCCACTGAGTAATATTCTAAAATTAAAGAACTCTGTAAACTAATCTCTAAGATGTATGATAAGTGGGAAAAAAGCAACATACATGAGACTTTTATTTTTCTCTCTTGAATAAGAAACAAAAGCAAATGCATTTGCTTATTTATGCAAAAAGATAAGAGAAATGGACCAAAACCCATGAAAATGGTTACCTACAAGGGATAGGTTGAGAATAGGAAAATCAGGTTAGAGATGAGTGAATGACTTCCATATATAGATTTTACTATTGAACTATGTAAATATTTTTAATAGTTATTTTTAGTTGTAGTTGGACACAATACCTTTATTTTATTCATTTATTTTTAAGTGGTGCTGAGGATCAAACCCAGGGCCTCTCACATGCCAGTTAAGGACTCTACCGCTGAGCCACAACCCCAGCTCTGAACTATGTAAATATTTTAATATTAATAAATAAAATAAAATCAACAAGGAATTTTAAAATTATAAAATTGAATGGAGACAGAAACAAACTTAATAATATGTCAAATTAGTAACAAATTAATAACAATCATAATTCAAAATAAGAATCAATTTAAATATCTTTAGAATATAGTACTCCAACCTTACATCCTTGAAAAGACTAAGGTTTGTATACACACATACTCAGCAAAAAATAAAAATCTTAAACTTCCCTTAGTTGGTTTGCAGTCAGTGGTAATCATGAGGTAATAATTCTAATTTATGTCACATATGTTGTAGGATACAGAAAATTAGCAGCTATAAAAAAAAAAGGTGCTGGGAACCATAACTCTTACTTCAGGAAAATACAAATAGGCAATGAAAAAGATGAAGAAAAACCCTGTGGTGTTAGGGGTTTTTCTAGTTTTCTAGTTTTCTAGCTCAAACTAACAGTATGAACCCATGATTATGTTTGGCAGGCATCAAAGAAATGTTTTCTGGCTGAATGAATGAACCAATGATGAACTATTTTTTCAAAAAGTGAGCAAGAACAGTTTCAACAAATTGAAGTAAAAATTATGTCACAAGAGAAGTGTACCAAAAAGATTAAACAAAAAATATTATACAGAGAAATAGGGCCTTTCTGGATCTACCCATGCATGAGTATGAGGCAACTTCCACATAATCAGAAGATCCTATGGCAGAAAGAGGACCTCGGAGAAGAATCCAAGTCCTGAAGTATTTCCAATGTAGGACTTGGGTTCACTTCTATAAAGTTGAACCGGGGACAAGGGCATGTGAAAAGTTTATTTGGGAAGTGATTCTAGGAAGCAGGAAAGGACAGGGACAGTAAATCAGAGACTGTCAAGGGAAGGGAAGACACAGGGGCACTATGGAGTTATCATCACTGTGGACAAGTCAATCATGTTCCTGGTTTTTGTAAACTTGATGTTTTCACATCTGCCTACATACATGAACTGGATGAGTCTTGCTTCAGACTGCAGTAATGTACAAGAGTCACCTTGTCTTCACCTACTGCCTTGCCATCTCACCCACCCTAGAAGGAATCTTCCTCTCAGGGATGCACTTTTCAAGTACAAACCAAGCAATCTAGAATCAACATCCCCAACCATCTCCGTTACTGGTCTCACACACTCATCCATATCCCTTAATCACCAGAAGACCAGATACTGGACAACTAGGGACAGGCCTGCTGCCCCAGAGCCCACTGAAATTATTCAGACTAGCCAATATTATGCCTGTTTGCCCTTGCTCACCTGTTCCTTCTCACAGAAATCACAGTAAGGTCTTACCCACAGTTCCCCCGTCTTCCTCTGCCTCATATCCAACTCCATTGCTTCCCTGTGCGACACCCTTGGTATCTGTGAGTACAACTTATTTTTTCAGTGTCAGTCATCTGCTAATCTGTTGGTTCTACTGTGGCTAAATAATAGCTCTATCAAAAACAGGCAACTGGGGCTAGGTTGGGGCTCAGCAGTAGAGCACTTGCCTCGCACATGTAAGGCACTGCGTTCGATCTTCAGCACCACATAAAAATAAAATAAGCAAAATAAAGGTATTGTGTTCAAGTACAACTAAAAAAAATAAAATTAAATTTAAAAACAGGACAACTGCCAGGTGTGGTGGTGCACATTTATAATCCCAGTGACTCTGAAGGGTAAAACGGGACAATCACAAGTTCAAGGCTAGCCACAGCAAGTTAGTGAGGCCCTAGGCAACTTAGAAAGGACTGAGAATGTAGCTCAGTGGTAAAGGATCCCTGAATTCACTCCCCCCCCCCCAAAAAAAAAACAGGGCAACTGGGGCCAGGTTCTATAGGATCTTCAGAAGAGCTTGGATGGTGCTCCAAATTATTCCCCTGAGAATTTGGCAATGGGACATTTATCTGCAGACTGTCATTCCCCTTCTTGGCACACCCATGCATGAGTAGGGATCAATTTTCACATAGTCAGAGAGTCCTAGGAGAAATTTTGGAGAAAATAGTGCATTCAAAGCTTAAAAATAAAGCCCAGGATAGGTGAAGCCCGGCGCAGTGGTGCCCAGGACTAAGGGGTCCGCATAGTTTTTCGTATCCTAGAAAAATGCAGCCTGAATCCCATCTTCCACTCACTCCTGCCTTAAAAGGATCACAGTGGGTCTCTGCATTTGATTCATCCCAACTCAATCTGGCATGAGCCTTTTGGAGCAAATACTCTCCTCTTTGAACTCTGAGAGAGTGGAAAAGAACGCTTCTTCTGATCCTCCCCAAACGTGGGCAGAATACTCTCCAGGGGCCCTGGAAAGGTCTGCTCTGACAAAATGAAAAATAAAAATTCCCCCGCTCTGATTTATTTTAAGCTGATTTTGAAAGCATGAAATGTTTCTGACTAAATAGAGGCAAAAATACGGAAACACCCAGAGTCACACAGGTCTTTTTCAATAATATCAAAAACCCCATGAGGGAAATCATAGGTAAACTAAGCCTTCAGGGTACCAAAAATAATGTGGCTCAGGTGCAGGAGATGAGAAGCTCCATTCAGCTCATTCCATCTCAGCTGTTTCTCCTGCCTCCCTCCCACCCCAGCTCCCCTCTCTCCTCTGACTTGGGCCTCACTCAGTGTCTATTACCTTCTCCTTTCCTGTTCTTTCCCCACTGTCCCTACCACAAATTCTCTCCTTATCTTCCCAAGTCAACTTTTCATGTACCCCGTAAACCCTCCAGACTGATTATAAATCCTGTGGACTCATAAACTCTGCCAGCAGCATCTGTCCCACTGAGCCCATCGAGAACAAGTGCTCAGACTCAGATGTGACAAACACCCTTCATTACTTACTGTGTGCTGGGCGTTGTCACGATGCCTGAATCTGAGCTACTTCATTGAACCATCAAACCAACACTTTAAGTATCACTAAAAGATGATTAACACTAGGACATTGAGACTCTGAGATCAAGTCACTAGATCACGCAGTTAGAAAACAACAGATTGTTTTGACCCCAAATTTTCCTGATCCAGGGTTCCCTGTGATATATCATATACCATTTTACTTTATGTCTGAGCAAATAAGCACACCCACAGTGTGGATCATGCAGAATGTTCCACACTTCTGAATAGGAAACACACAACCTTTTATTTAAGGAATAAGATTCACCTTATCTGCCACTAGGTAGCCTTGACTTTTCTCTCTTGTGGGAAGCAGATTGGAGGTTTAGAGAAGGAAGTTCAGGCTGCAGAGGAGGATGAATAATGCAAGGTGAGTTTAATGGGTTGAGAAAAGACAAGAAAGCAAGAAAATGAGATGAGAAGAATCTAAATCAGAAGTAGCTACAGATTCATTTTGTAGAGTGCCTAATGGAAGCAGCTGATAAACTGCAGGCAGGAGGAGCCCAAGGTGATGTGGTAATCCCATTTAAATCTGACAAGTGACTTATCAACTCAGTTCTCTATAAAAATACACAAAGATTATGCCGGCAAAAGGCAGAGAATTTAAGAGTCCTGCAAAGCACAGACAGAGGAAGAGATTTAATTCTCCAGAAAGGGAAGAAAAAACACTGCTGGAAACCCTCAATGGTTCCCAAAATGTCTGTCACATGGATTTGCAGCCATCCTCCCACTTGGGGAGGATAAGGCTCCTGAAATTCCCAGTGGGTAGGAAAACTGGGACTGGGGGGCAGGGCAGGTAAACAGTGATCAGATAAACATCATAAAACCTAGACAAAGAGCTTTACACAAACAAAATAATGACAACACAAAAAATACCAATGTTTTTAATGTCCTAAATCAGTCACGAAGACATTGTTCCTTTATCTTCAATATACTAATTCTTAGCTTTAGAAACTTTTCAGAAATTCTGTCTCTAGCAATATTGAAGATATCCAAAAATTTAAGTCCATATCGTATATCCTGGGGGCTGGAAAAGGACTCCCTTATCAAAATATATACGGGGTAAAAATGGGAGTTCATATAACCCACTTGAATCAAATGTATGAAATATGATATGTCAAGAGCTTTGTAATGTTTTGAACAACCAATAATTTAAAAAATAAATAAATAAATAAAATGCTAAAATTCTAAATAAACTTCTAAAATTTAATTCAATAAAAAAAGAACCCAATTTGATTTGTGATGACAGATTCTGAATCTCAAATATATTAGAGTTTATTTCTGAGTTATCCTATTTAACCTGTCCTTTTTTTTAATGACTGGATCACATAATTTTACTTACTATACCTTTTAATATCTAGTCAATATCTGATAACTCAAGATCTCATCAATCTGTTTTTGACAAGTCTTGCTTATTCTCTAGGAAAACCTTAGTTGAAATCAATTTCTAAAAAGAAATCTCCCTTTTTCATTTGTATTGAGTGGCAGTTAACAGAAGTATAATTGCTTAATTATTTAGCAAAATAATTATCATCATTACAGTGTATCAAGTTCTCATCCAGATATATGACAGGTCCTTTCTATGTGGTCCATCTATTGGATTTGTCTACCCAATACTCCTTCCTCCTTACTGTCATAGCTCCTCTTACTCTATTTTGGGAAATCTCCTGGCCCATTTCTCATTTCAGGTAAGTCTGATGGACTCTCAGCACTGCGACTCATGGCCCTCACCTTAGTGACTAACTGAGCTGTAGGTATATGACCCAACCTTAGAAAATCACGGTTCTTTTCCAGTACTTTCCATACTAAGACCAAGGGGAGGAGCCCCTTCTTTTCTCTTAGATTGAGAGCAATAGCAGCCATGTCCCAATACAAGGAGGAGTCTGAGAAAATAGAGCTAATTCCCTAAAGAAAGCAGAACAAAAAAGTCCTGACAGAAGCATGCCCCTGGTTCTACTCCCTCTTATCCCCATATCTATCAAGCTTTTACCCCAATCTCAGGAAGTCTAAAAACTACTACAGTATCCTTCCAGTGAATTCCCTTTTGAGTTTAGAATAGTTTGTACTGTGTTGTCTGCTGCCTCCCAATACATCTTTCCATACATCTAGGGGTTTTTTTGTTTGTTTGTTTGTTTGTTTTTGTTATTTTGGTACTGGGGAATTGCACTCAGGGCACTCGACCACAGCGTCACATCCCCAGCCTATTTTATATCTTATTTAGAGACGGGGTCTCACTGAGTTGCTTAGTGCCTTGCTTTTGCTGAGGCTGGCTTTCAACTTGCAGCCTCCTGAGCTGCTGGGACTACAGGCATGCATGTCCAGCTTTTCCATGTATTCAGAACTTTTATTTCTTTCAGTAAAGCTTTAATTTGGGGGGCAGAAAGGGTTAGTAAGTTTGTTCCCTTGGCATTTTATGTTTGCCTGCTGTTGTTAGTAAAAATATATCTTTATATTTTCTAGATCACTATTGCTGAAATATGTGATAGCAATTCATGTAGTATATTTCCTTAACAATCTATTTCGTTACTGAACTCTTATTCTTTTTAAGAATTTCTCTGCTTTCATTTGTTTTTCTAAGCAAATAAATCATCTACAATAATTTTTCCTTATCTTTTCTCACAGTTATACATTTGATTTTTGTTTCTTGTCTTATTGCATCGGTTAAAATTTCCAAAAATTGTGCTCCATTTGAGTACAATGTGTCAAAATGATTAGAACAAATTAAAACAAAACAAAAAGAAATGCACAAATGTTAATAATACCTGATAGGTATTCCTTCAAAAGATGACAGTGATAAAATGACATGTGTCCATTCCTTGTTACATATTAATAAAAATTTTACTAATTAAAAATAAATGCATTTTTAAAAAATTAAACCTTATTGGTAATAGTAAGCAACCCTATAATTTTGCTGGCTTCACTTTATTCCCTATTTACGAAGTTTCTATGAAGCGTTCTATTGCAGCTTTATTAATTTCTCTATCACAAGCTTAATTTGAGAGAAAGAAGGTGGAGCAATATAGCTGGAACCATACTTGGTGCTAAGGTTTGAATGGTTTTATCTCCTCCAAAATTCACACTGAAATTGATCCCCAATGCAACAGTATTATTGATTCATTAGATGCCCTTGTAAAAGGACTTGACTAAGGCATTTGTTTCCATTTTTGCTCCTCTGTCCCTTCCATGTGAGAACATGAAGTCTCTCCTCTCCAGAGGACATACCAGCCAAGTTCCACTATTGAAGAGGAGATAGCTCTCACCAGACACTGAACATGCCAGCACCTTGATCTTGGATTCCCAGCCTCTGGACCTGTGATAATAAATCCATTCTTTATAAATTACCAACTCTGTAGCAACACATATAGACTAAGACACTTGACAGAACTAATCCCAAAGGCTATTGAAGCCTGGTATTCGTGTCTAAGTTAAACACTGTGTAGAATCATAATGTAACCAGCAGTCCAGAACAGTAAAATCTTCATGCAATTGCTGATTTATAGAAGTGATACTGGAGAGAAGACTAGAAATTATGAAAAATGGACTATGTCTCATCTTTTGTTGTCTGGGAAAAATTAAATCCATATCTTTAAGACATGAAGAGTAAGAAAAAAATTCAACAGGCTCATAAAATGACAGCCAGAAGTAAGAAGAAATCCCTAAAAATTTTCATAGAAATCATAGGGATGGAAATCACATGTACAATGGAGGTTTGAAACAATCTCACACAGATCTCTTTTTTAAATATTTATTTATTTTTAAGTTTTAGTTGGACACATTATCTTTATTTTACATTTATGTGGTGCTGAGAATCGAACCCAGTGCCTTGTGCATGCTAGGCGAGCACCCTACCACTGAGCCACAATCCCAGCCCCTCACACAGATCTTAAAAGGAAAGTCTACATGATCATACATTTTCCAAACTTCCTAATAGTAACATCACTCAAGTAAGTTCTCTTTGGTCAGGTAATGTTGTTATTATATACTTATAGATGTGCACTGCTAGGAATTCTATTTAAGGCTTTTTCTAAATATAATCATAAAGGAGATTATCTTTCAGTTTCTTATTTATATAGTCCCTTGTTATAGGACTCCCTTGATATTTAAATAAACTACCCATAAAAATCTTGGGATCCAAAGTCTTTTTAGCAAAGTGATTATTTTGCAAATTTTTAAAAAGTTTCCCTTTGGAAAAAAGAAAGAGTACATGTATAATGGCATAATTTGGCATGAACATACTTTATATACAGAGTTATGAAAAATTGTGCTGTATGTGGGTAATACTGAGTGTAATGCATTCCACTATTATCATGTATTTAAAAAATAAATTTTAAAAAAAGTTTTCCTTTGCCATCACTGCATTCATCAATTTCTTTTGGAATCGATATTTTCCTTTAGAAATTGTCATTTTGCAGAGATATTCAAATCTGTTAGCATCAATTTCTATGCACTATTTATTTTAATCTTTTTCTACATGTTAATAGTTTGGGGTATTTACTTACTTATTCACTTTCTTCTCTGGTTACTTTCCATAACTGTTCCATGCAATATGATAACCATCAGTCACATGTGGCCACTTAAATTTATTTTTTTCCCACTTAAGTTTAAATTAATTAAAATTGAATAAAATTAAATTTTTGCATCCTTAGTCACACTAGCACATTTCAGTGTTCAATAAATAACACGTGACTAGCAGCCACTGTGTTGGACAGTGCCAGCATACAACATTCTATCATCACAGCAAGTTTTAAAGGACACTTGATATTCTAGAAGTCTGTTTCCTTGTCTTCTAGATAGCTCTGAAATTTATTAGCTCTACTGTTTTTCTCATCTCAAATTTGCGTTTGCCTTTAGATGTGACATTTTCATTCTCCTACTTTCAATAGATTAGTTTTTCTTTTTCCCCATTTGGCTTTCAATTTTGTTTTGTTTTGTTTGTTTTTATTTTTGAATCAGAGAACATGTACCCAGGGCTTTGGCTTCATGCCACCAGTTTGACATGTTACCTTCTCACTGAATCTACTAGGACTGTCATGTCAATTCCCATTCCCCTTTTGACTCAGTGATTGTCTGTTTTTTAAAAAATATTTCAAGTGGTTATTTTTGGTTGCTGTTATAACTTGAGCTTTTCTTCTTTCTTTACTTTTTTATTTTCTGTTCTTCTTATGAATGGTCACACAACATGTAATATTATGCAAACAATCTGGTAACATTATAACAATATGGCAAGAGATTATGTTCTATTTACTCTAATCTTGATCTAATCTAATTCTGTCGTCCATTTTATGGTAACTATTGTTAACTATTTCATTGATACATAATTTAAAGAAAAGGATGGTCCCTATGTATAGATACAAGGTATAGAGTTTCCACATCTTCCTTGTGGACCATATCTTTTATTAATAGAAAATTGCTCACTTTGCTCTTTACTCCCTGTATTCTGATTTTTATAAAGTTAGTAACTGCCAGACTAACTCTTTTGTCTTTGTAGATGCCGACATTTGGGGTTATAGGGATTGAACTCAGGGGCACTCAACCACTGAGCCACATCTGCAGCACTATTTTGCATTGTATTTAAATACAGGGTCTCACTGAGTTGCTCAATGCCTTGCTTTTGCTCAGCCTGTCTTTGAACTTGCTATCCTCCTGCCTCAGCCTCCCAAGACAATGGGATTATAGGCGTGCACCACCGCATCCAGCAACATTTTTTAATAAAATTAAACTTATACATCTTTAGTCATATTAGCACATTTCCATGCTCAATAGATAATTACGTGACTAGCAGCCACTATACTGTACAACTGTACAACATTTCTACTGTTAAAAAATTTTGAACATTTTTTTTCATCATTTTTAAGTCTTATTTCTTGAAACACTGTATAGCTATAATAGGTTTTAATCCAGATAGGGAAATTTATAACAGGAATCTTTAAATTTAATTTCATATATTTAAGTATTATTTCTTTCATATCACAGCAATAGCTTAATAGCATCCATTGACTCCTACCTGTAGGATGAAACTGTCTCCTCTCTCCCTTTCCCTCTATTCACTTTCATTGATACTATATGAATTTTTAGATTTTATTCCTTACTTGTTATTTTAATAGTTAGATGCTTTACCGCAAAGAATTAGGCTTCTCAGTTGGACACAGTGGCACATACCCATAATTCCAGAGACTCCGGAGGCTGAGGCAGGAGCAGCCCAAGTTCAAGGCTGGCCTCAGCAATTTAGCAAGACCCTGTCTTAAAATTTTTAATTTTTTTTAAATTAAAAAAAAAAAGGACTGGGAATGTAGCTTAGTTGTAACTTTTTGGCGACTTTCTTTATCTTTGTATCTAAAGATAAAGCACTCTTAGGTTCAATCCCCAGTACCAAATAAAATAAAATAACTTTTAAAAAGAATTGTGCTTCACATTGTGTTTTGTTTTCTAATTTTACATTCAATAAATATTTGGACTCTAGGATACATTTACTTGGTTTCGGACCTCAGCAGTTCTTAAACATAATTTAAAATCTAGATACAAGCTATGTATGCAGTTTGAAATTTTTTAACAGCTACATTTATTAAAATAAAAACAAATGAAATTAGTTTCAATAATACATTTTTCTTTAAGCCAATAAATACAAAATACTGTCATATTAACATGCAGTCAGTATAAAAATATTAATAACATTTTATATATTTTTAAAATCTAGTGTGTGTTTTACATTTACACCACATTAATTAGAAGTACTTACATTCCAAACATTTAATAGTCACATTGTACAGAACAACACAGCCTACAGAATTTAATAAGATTCATGTTTCAATTCACTGAAGTACATATCCTTAAATGATTTTTTCCAAAAATTATACACTATCTAATTAAATACACATGAACTACTACTTAGCTATGGATTTATTGAATTTTTATTAAATACAACTTATTTTTTCATTGTCATCTGATATTTATATATCGTGGAAAAAATAATTAGAAACCAAGTCTGATGGACTTTTTTTTCTTTTTTAAGCAACTTTCTTTATCTTTGTAATTCAAAAAATTTCCTAGTATGTATATATAATTGCAGGTCAGTTTTGCTGAATTTTAAATTTTCTTTTCTTGAATACAGTGATCCCTTTCAATATGCAAATCAAGGCCTTGAGTTTTTTTCTCTTCAGGCAAGCTACCGTCAACTTTATCTTCCATTGCTACTTCTGTTCCAATTGTTTGGCTTTCATCTCCAAATATCTACAATTCACTTATTTATGTTGATTCCTTCTTCTCTGACCTCCAATTATCTTTTCTCATCATTTTTAATTCTTCATTTTTATTCTATACTTAAAGACAGCATCCTAAAGTTTGTCTTCCAGGCATGGAACAAATATTTTCATTGTCATTTCTATTTTTAGTGTTGATTTTAATTCCTAGATTGCTTATGTACATTGTTTGTGTTGTTTCCTATGCTTCTCTAACTCAAAATCACTTTCTTCTCTTCATAGGTACTTCTGCTCCTATCTGATAGGGGCTGTGTCTTCTTGCTTCTTATGAAGAACACAAAGCAGGATTGCAATTTTTTTCCTTTTGATTTCATTATTAAATGGAATTTCAAGAAGTCTATCTTTCCCCTAAGTCATGAGGATGGAATTTCATTTCTTTTTCTCTTTCTTTCTTTTTATTGGTACATTATAGTTGTATGTACAACCGTACGGTGGGATTCCCTAGTTCTTCATATTTTGTTTGGAGTTTCATTTTTAGTTTATCCCTAATTTAATCATTTCAGAGTGAAAAGCATTCATTACAGAGATGGTGACTCTCCAGAAGGTATGTGGACTGCTCTAGGTTTCACTCACTGTCTACTTGGGTTGTCAGATAAAATCAGCAGAAATAACCAAGAATAAGACTGACTTTGCTATTTAAACAGATAGTTATCACAATAAGTAATGTATAGCCCAAGCCTAAAGAATGAGCCAGAAGAACAGTGCCCAACTTGCTTCAAAGTAGTCTTGCACTTGTCCTTACCTAACTGATGTGCACAGCTTCTACATAATTTTCAAAGTCTCTTTAGAAATTCATCTGGCATGATAGATTACTATATAGTGAGACCATCAATTCCAAGAGGAAAGGTCTCAATTATTCTTTTTTTTAATATTTTTTTTAGTTGCAGTTGGACACAATATCTTTATTTATTTTTATGTGGTGCTGAGGATCAAACCAGTGCCTCACACATGAGAGGCAGGTGCTCTACCAATGAGCTATAGCCCCAGCCCAGGTCTCAATTAGTCTTTGTCTTACATAAATGAAATGAGTCTGTCCAGCAGAGTAATGATATAGACAAGATTAAAGGGAGACTGTTTTCAAAAACTTTGCATTCATTTAGTAGACTAATTAAAACAGAAGTTTATCTATTATGAATGAAATCGGACAGGCACTGTAGTGCACGCCTGTAATTCCAACAACACAGGAGGATGAGGCAGGAGGATGGCAAGTTCAAGGCCAGCCTCAGCAACATGATGAGACCCTGCCTAAAATTTATATATATATAAAAGGACTGGGAATGTAGCTCAGCACCCCTGAGTTCAAAACTCAGTACCAAAAAAAATATAATAAAATAAAAAGAATTAAAATCTACTTGACAAACACTTTGTTAATGGTTAGTATAAGTTGGATTCTTGAGAATTAAAATAAAGGATTTTTTAAAGTTTTCTACAATTTAGACTTTCACTAATTCAAACACTGCTTCCCCCCATAATTGAGTGAAAATCCTCCAAAGCATAACTACCTTGAAGTGTGCTAATGTCTGCAAAGCATGCAAATATCCAAGTCTTGCCATCTGCTGGATGATTCATTCGTAAATCTGCCTAGTATCCCCTTGGGAAGTTCCAGGTATGATTTTTAACCTCATTATAAAAACTCAGTGGGAATGAATTCAGTGATTCAGTACCTATGAAAGTGCTCAGAGGGCTTGGAAAATGTGCCATGTTAATCCTAAACAGGTTTAAAGGGGATATGTGCTGTTTTGATCAAAAATAAAAGCGGATGAAAGTAATTGCTTGAAGATTTAGAGTTTTATGAGAGTTCCAGAAAAACAGAAGATCTGGGATAATATACAAATCACAGATAGACTTTTTTTTTTTTTTTTTCACTTTCAGTCCAAGCTATCCATCGCTGGTAGGTAATAAAATAACGCAATGGATCATATGTTGGTGTTAAGTTCCTGTAGGAAAAGAAATATGACTTACTCATTTTTATACCCTCGCACCCAAAAGGTCTGTTCAAGGTTAACTTTTGTATCTGCTTCGAATATTTCAACATCAGAGACTATAAAACCATTTTAAAAACTTAGAACATAACCAGGCTTGGTGACACATTCCTATAATTCTACCTACTCAGGAGGATGAAGCAGGAGGATCACAAATTCAAGGCCAGCCTGGGCAACTTAAAAAGACCCTGTCCCAAAATAAAATTTAAAAAGGATGGAACTGTAGCTCAATGACTGAGTGTCCCTGAGCTCAATCACCAATACCAAAAAAACCCAACAACAACAAAAAACACTTCCCCAAGCTCATCAACACAGCATCAACCTTTTCTTCCTTCCACCTGCTTCAATTATACCATACATGAATTTTGTTTCTAACTCCATTGGCTCATATCTTGACCTCCATTCTTGTCTTGTCCTGTTGGACTAAGGAACCTAGCTTCATAAGATTTTTTAACTTGAAAACTAGGCAATTCTTTCATGAGTTTCACACTTATCGCTGCAAACTTAAAAACCTCAGTACAGCCCCTAAGACTACTTGCTGCAAAGGGGAGTTGTCCGTAACTTAGACTACAGGATAACACATCCACAAATTGCATATTTCACAGTCTACAAGACAGTATGTAGTGTCCTCCTGGGCTTCAACTCAAGCCTTTGCTAAGGGCTAATGCAGACCATGATAGCTGATGTAGTAAGAGCTGAAAAAGATATTTTAAAAGAACAGGGATAAGGAAGGCAGAAATAATTGTTCCTTTTGCAGATGACATGGTTGTCTATGTAGAAAATGCCAAGGAATCTATTAGCAAAATCCCTAGAACTCATAAAGGTCCAAGGATACAAGATAAACATACAAAATCAAGTATATTCTCACTTTCTAGACACCAAAAATAAAAATACAGTAGTGCTTACAATTTTCTCTAAACAACATAAGATATGTAGAAATAGATCTAACAAAAATGTGTATAAGACCCGCGTGCTGACTACTATGCAGTGCTCACAAAAGAAATCATACAACATCTTAATAAGCAGAGAGATACACAGCTATGTGCTACTTAATTATGGAAATATGTTCTGAAATGCATTGTTAGGTGGTTTTGGCATTGTGTGAACACAAATATAAAGTGTATATACACAAATTAAGACAGCCATGTTACTAGCTGGCATGATCTTACAGGACCACCATCATGTATGTGGTCTGCAGTTAACCAAAATGTCATGTGGCACTTAGCTGCAGATTGAAAGATAAAACATACTAAAGAAATGGGACTTACTCAAACTAAAAAGATTTTTCTCAGCAAGAGAAACAATAAGAGAGGTAAATAGGGAGCCTACATCCTAGGAACAAATTTTTACTCCTCACACTTCAGATAGAGCCCTAATATCCAGAGTATACAAAGAACTCAAAAAATTAAACAATAAGAAAACAAATAACCCAATCAACAAATGGGCCAAGGACCTGCACAGACACTTCTCAGAGGAGGACATACAATCAATCAATAAGTACATGAAAAAATGCTCACCATCTCTAGCAGTCAGAGAAATGCAAATCAAAACCACCCTAAGATACCATCTCACTCCAGTAAGATTGGCAGCCATTATGAAGTCAAACAACAACAAGTGCTGGAGAGGATGTGGGGGAAAGGGTACACTTGTACATTGCTGGTGGGACTGCAAATTGGTGCGGTCAATTTGGAAAGCAGTATGGAGATTCCTTGGAAAGCTGGGAATGGAACCACCATTTGACCCAGCTATTCCCCTTCTCGGACTATTCCCTAAAGACTTTAAAAGAGCATACTATGGGGATACTACTACATCGATGTTCATAGCAGCACAATTCACAATAGCTAGACTGTGGAACCAACCTAGATGCCCTTCAGTAGATGAATGGATAAAAAAATGTGGCATTTATACACAATGGAGTATTACGCAGCACTAAAAAATGACAAAATCATGGAATTTGCAGGGAAATGGATGGCATTAGAGCAGATTATGCTAAGTGAAGCTAGCCAATCCCTAAAAAACAAATGCCAAATGTCTTCTCTGATATAATGAGAGCAACTAAGAACAGAGCAGGGAGGAAGAGCAGGAGGAAAAGATTAACATTAAACAGAGACATCAGGTGGAAGGGAAAGGGAGAGAAAATGGAAATTGCATGGAAATGGAAGGAGACCCTCATTGTTATACAAAATTACATATAAGAGAAAGTGAGGGGAAAGGGAAAAAAACAAGGGGGAGAAATGAATTACAGTAGATGGGGTAGAGAGAGAAGATGGGAGGAGAGGGGAGGGGAGGGGGGATAGTAGAGGATAGGAAAGGCAACAGAATACAACATACACTAGTATGGCAATATGTAAAACAGTGGATGTGTAACCGACGTGATTTTGCAATCTGTATACAGGGTAAAAATGGGAGTTCATAACCCACTTAAATCAAATGTATGAAATATGATATGTCAAGAACTATGTAAAGTTTTGAACAACCAATAATAAAAATTTTTTTAAAAAGCGCTAAAAAAAAAAAAACATACTAAAGACGCCAATTCTCCCTCTGTTGAACACAATTCCCATCAAACAACAGCAAGATTTCAGATGTGTGTGTGTGTGTGTTTTCACATACATAAATATTTCATATATATAGTACATATATTTTACATACTATATAGTATTCTTTCCTTTTCTGTTTTCTAGAAGAATCTATACAGAATCGTGTTTTGTTTTTCTTCAAAATTTGGTCGAATTTTCCAGCCATGTTATCTAAGACTGTAGATTTCTTTTGGAGGTGTTTCTAATTACATATTCTACTTCCTTTATGGCTATTAAAATGTTGTATTTCATATTAGATAAGTTGCTGTAGCTTCTGTTTTCCAAGAATGGAATCTACTTCATCTAAGTTAAAAGATTTATCTGCATGGAGCGGTTCACAGTATTCTCTTATTATCCTTTTGATATCTGCATGGTCTCCATTGATATCCTTTTTCTTCTGAAATTTACAATTAGCATCTTCTCTTTTTTCCTTCGTCAGCCTTGCTAGAAATCTGTCAATCTTATTGATCTTGCAAAGAACCAGCTCTTCTGTCTCCTTGATTTTTTTCTATTACAGTTGAGTGTTGCTTACCAATGGGTATTTGTTCTGAGAAACGTACACTTATGCAATTTCCTCTCATGCCAATATCAGAGCGTACTTAAAAACCAAAATGGCTACATCACTAGGTGATAAATATCATGGGACCACCATCACATATCTGATCCATCCTTGACTGAAACTTCATTTTGCAGTGATCACTGTATTTTCTTGTTTGCATTTTCATTGACTATTATTCTTATCTTTATTATTTCTTTCCTGCAGCTTGGTTTGGATTTGTTTTGCTCTGTTTCTAGATTCTTGAGGAAGTAACTTAGACTTTGACTTTGGGCTTTTCTTCTTTTCCAATGTATACATTTAGTGCTATAAATTTGCCTCTCAAATCTGTTTGAGCTATATTTCTTTTTATTCCTGTCAGATTATATTTCACATATTTTGTAACTCCTTCATTTATTGAATAAGCATATTGGATTGCTATGTATTCTTGGTGGGTTGATTATTATTCCATTATATAATATCCTTCACTGACTAAATTCTCTTTTCTCCGAAGTCTACTTTATATGATGCCACTACAGGTTTCCTTTCATTAATGTGTGTATGAGCCCTTTTTCTATCATTTTATTTTCAACCTACTTATATGGTTATATTAGAAATGAGTTTCCTGTAGACAGCACAGAGTTCATTGTATTTTTAATCTACTACGCCAATCTCTGTCTTTTAATTGCTGTGTTAGGGCCATTTATGTTTAATATATGTATTAAATTAGGGCTTACATCTGTCACTTTAGTGGCTTTTTTTTTCCTGTTTGTACTCTCCACTTTTCATTTCTCTATTTTCTCTTTCCTGCCTTCCTGTGGCTTACTGGAACATATTTTATAATTCCATTCTGATTTATCAATAGTAAATTTTGTATAGTTTTCTAAGTAATGGTACTTGATATTATATCACATATAAATAGCTTATCATAGGGATGGGGATGGAGCTCAGTGGTAGAGCACTTGCTTAGCATACCTGAGGCCCTGGTTCAACCACCAGCATCGCAAAAACAAATCAACCAATAGGTAAATAAATAAACAGCTTAGCATAGTCTCCCAGCATCGTCATTTTGCCAGCTCCTGTAAACCACAGACACCATGCCTTCCTGTACAGCACATAACTTTCCTCCACTTATAATTATACTACTTCCTTTACATACATTTAGAACCATATCAAATAATGTCAGAATTTTTTTTTCTTCAAACTTCATACATAGTTTAGAAAATTCAAGAAAGGGAACCTCTTCTTATTTGCCCCTATTGCTGATTGTTGTATTTTTTTTCTTCCCCTCTGATGTTCTGAGGTTTCTTCTTTGTTTCCTTCTCACTTAGAGAACTTTCTTAATCCATTCTATTAGGGCAGGCCTCATTCTTGGTATTCCTCCTCATTTTAATGTCTTGATTTCTCCTTCCTTCCTGAGGATATTTTTGCTGGTTTTAAGGTTCTAAGTTGACAGTTCTTTCCTTTTAGAACTTATAAATATTGTGCTTCCATGGTTTCTTGATGTGAAATCCACCATAATTCAAATTGTCTTCCCCCTATAAATAAGTTGTCTCTTTTCTCTGTCTGCTTTCAAGATTTTTTGAGAGTTTTTAGACGTTAAATTATAATGTGTCTTGGCATGGATTTCTTCTGGTTTGTCCTATTTACCTGACTGTTGCTGACATTGAACCATCAGAGAGAGAAGATGCACTGCCTCAGACTGCCCAAGGGAGGTCATCAAGTTGAAGCTGCCCACGGTTCTCCATTTCATTATAGCCAAAGAAGAAAGGAACTTTGTTACTGCAGGGAGGTGGTGAGAGTTCTGGCTCCCCATGTGATCTCTACCAACACAGTGGTGGGAGTGACCTCATCAACCCTGGGCAATGATGTAAGTGATGACTCTTCACTAGGCCTTCTCTGACACCACCCAGAAGGAAGGAAGAGGAATGCTTTGTTCCTGCCGTTTGGAAGGAGAAGTCTGGCTTCCCCACATATTCCACTGACACCATGATGGAGAAGAGGAAGGCTGATGTGGATCAAAGGCCCAGCTCCCTACCTGCCCTTTTCCAAGACCTTTTCCAAGACCACCCAGCTAGGGTGTTATACCTTGCTACAGTCTTGAGGGTGGAAATCCAGGGCTTTCCACCCAGCCATTTTGTGTGTGTATGTGTGTGTGTGTGTGTGTGTGTGTGTGTGTGTGTGGATGACAAAGAGAACACAGGTTTTTTTTTGTCTGTTTGTGGTGTTTAGCTAGACTATAGTGGTTATGGTCTAAAAGTTTTTCTGTCTTGGAAGCCATCCCTTTTCTGGACCCTGGATGGAGAAAGAAGAGTGTTCTTGGGGCACCTGTTGTCATTTCGAGGTTTCCAGCTTTTTCAGCTCCAAAGCTTAGATTTATGCAGCAAAAAATAAAATCCAGGAAACTCACCACCATTTTATTTCTTCAAGGGGTCCCAAGGCCTCTAGCCAGTCTGCCTTCCACTCCCCACCACTTATAGTCTTCTTATATTGGTTTGATATATAATGTCTAAGGTTTTAAACTGTACTTAATGAGAGGAATAGGAAAAGGCACATCTATCCCACCTTCCTAGAGCAGACATGAAGAGGAGTGACATGGTCAGATTTATCTTTTGAAAGATTGCTCTGGCAGAGAGGATAATTGATTTCACAGAGAAAGATAGAGGCTCAGTGGAACCTGTAGGGAATAATAATAAAGAGGAGACAGAGAGACAAGGTGCAGAGGCAGGAATGTGGCAGAGTCGCTCTTTTTCTAAGAGGTCATGTTTATTTATACCAATAGGTTACATTAGGTCATTCGTACCATAACCACATTATTATTTAGAGTATTGGTATGGTTCCTTATTTTGCAGTTACATTTACAGTTACAATATGTAATGTTAGGAGCTCTGTGCAGTTCTCAAGAAAGTTCCATTGTCTGAAGTTACTGTTAGGTGGGCTGGGCCAATCCAGGAGCACCAGAGTTTGATGAAACATTGTAGTTATCTAGCAAGCACATTCCTTTATTCCCAGGAGTTATGTGCCTAAGATTAAGGTCGAAGCTGATAAAGCTCTTGCATGGAGGGCATTAACATAGTAACTGGGCATCACCATAGTAACTGGGCATCCTATTCCTTGGCACAGAAACTTTCCCAGGCACCAAGCATGCCATAGTCATGAAGTCATCAAAGACCCCAGTCCCAAATACAGAACCCCTATAGGAACCTATTACAAAAAAATCAGAATGAGATGCTGCCCTTTGTCTTAAAAACTAACTAGCTCTCCAAAGAAGATATGCAAATGGACACTAAGCATATGAGAAGATGCCAAATATCATAAGTCACTAAGGAAATGCAAAATCAAAGCCATAATATGATACCACTTGTTATAATTTGGATCTGGAATGTCCCCCAAAGTCGTTTTGAAAGCATGGCCCCAGTGCAGCTAGATTCAGAGGTGGGAGCTATGAGGCAATGACTGGATCATGGGGGCTCTGACTCCATCAGTGGATCAATCCATGGAATGGAGTCATCCATTTGGCTATGATAACTGAATGAATTCAGCTGAACAGACTACTAGGATGTGGGACCTAGTTGGAAGAAGTAGGTCAAGCTCACTGAGTGTGTGTCTCAGAAGAGTCTATCTTTTCTTCTACTGGAATCTTCTCCTTTCTTTCTCTCTTTCTCCCACCCCATCTCCACCACCCTGTCTCCTTTCCAGCTGCCTTGAGCTGAGCAGCTTTTGTCTGCCACACATTTCTACCATGATGTTCTGTCTGCCTCCTCTCAGGTCCAGAGCACTAGAGCTGACCAACTGTGTGCTAAGACCTGTGAAACCATGAGCCAAAATAAACTTTTCCTCTTCTAAGTTGTTGTTGTCAGGTCTTTCGGTCACAGAGACGAAAAGCTAACATACCATTCACACACCCTAGGTTTTATTTTATTTTTTTTTAATAGCCACACCGAGTGTATGAGGAAGTATTTGGAAAGATTAGAACGCTCGTATATTGCTGGTGGGAATAGAAAATGGTGCGAACACTTTGGAAAAACAGTCTGGCAGTTCCTCAAAATGTTGAACTTAGAGTTGCTATATAATGCAGCATTTTTACTCCTCGGTATATATTCAAAATAAATTAAAACACGCCTACACAAAAACTTGTACACAGTGCTCATAGTCACATTATTCGTAATAACCTAAAAGTAAAACCTTCCCTAATAGAGGAAAGGAAAACTAAGATGTAGGTGGACTCACATTATAGAATATTATTCAGCAATAAAAAAGGAATGACATCCCTATACATACTACAACATGGCTGAACCTTGAAAACATTATGCTAACTTAGAAAAGCCAGTCACAATGGCCATATATTATATGTACTCATTTATTTAAAAAAATGTCCAGAAGAGGTAAATCTATAAAGACAGAAAGTAGATTAATAGTTTCCTAGGACCAGAGGTATGGGTTTCAGAATGGAGAGTGACAATCTACTATTCTTTTTTGGGCGAGAAACAATTTCTAAAATTAGGTAGAACACTATTAGATTAGACAATCATACAACATCATGAATATCTAAAACTATTGGACTCCCACATTTTAAATAGGTAAACTTTATGGTATGTAATTATAATTCAATAAAGCTATCTTCAAAAAAGCTGAATAGTAGCAATTACCTTAATATTCTTTTTGATTTTTAATTATGAATCACATATATAATGGGCAAACATTTTTTTTCTTGCATTCATGTTTTTTTTCTGGGTCCAACTGTCTTCTTCCTGAGGTGTATCCTTCAATAGTTTCTTCAGCAAAGATATGTATATGGCAAATACTCTCAGAATGAGTTTGCCTGAACCTCCATCTTAAATGATATTTATCTCAATACAGAATTCTAGGTTGATACTTTTCCCTTATCAATATACAAGTATCATTCAATCTGTCTCCTGGATTCTAAATACACTGTTGAGAAGTCTGTGGTCAGTCTAATAATTAACCATTGGTAGATGCATCAGTTAGGATTAAATGTACCTAAATAACAGAGATTCAAAGTTTCAGCAGATAAATCAAGATAGAAGCTTGTATTTCTGTTACATATAGGCATTTCTGAACTCATAGAGCAGCTATATTCCGTAAAATCTGCAGATTCCACTCTACAAAACTTGGGTGTGGGCAGTAGTACCCTTTCTGGTCAAATATGGTTGCTGGGGCTCTAGGTATCACACCTGTGTTCCAGGCAGCAGGATTGAAAAGGGATAAAGAAAAAGCCTCAGGAAAGTTTCCAGAAATCTTTCCCTGGTGGCCCTTCCTTTCTTCTACTGCCTAGAACTTAACAACATGGTCACATACAGCTTCAAGGGAACTTGGGCAATGCACTCTGTTGTGAGGTGCCAGGACATAAGCCTGGCTAAAAGTCGGGGTTCTTTCCACATGGAAGAGCTAAACTTGTAGTTTCATACACAATGATTAACACGCTTTTTTTTCTCTCAGATTGTCTTTAGAATTCTTTTATTGCCAATGGAATTCTACAATTTCTCTATAGTATGTCTAATAGGAGATTAGTTCTTATTTTCCTGCTTAAAACTAAGTATGGTTCTTCAATATCAATAACCAGTTCTGGAAAATTCTCAGCCATATCTGCAGCAATTACTTCCCCCATATACTTTCTAGTCTTCCTTTCTGGAATTCCTTTTGGATAGATGCTGGACCTTTTCATTCTATCTGCATATTGTCTAACCACTCTTCATCTTCATCATCTCTTGGTGTGAGGTCCAGATGATCTCCTAAGATACGTCTTTCTTCTGGTTCCTTATTTTTCTTCTTAGTCCTATCAACACCGTTGAATAAACCACATTTGAGTTTTGTTGAGTTTTTTATGCTACTTTTGCATTTCTTGGAGTCTTATAGGTGCTCTTAAAATGTTTCTCTTTTTTCCCAAAAATGTTTATTCCTGTCTTAGTTTCAGTTCTTCTTGTGTCTTAGTCATGATTAAATAGACCTGTGTCTGTCTCATTTCTCAGGGCCCTGGTTGTCTGTTTGCTGAGCCTGCTGACTCTTGTTCATCAGATGGATTGCTGCCCCCTTTGGAGTTTTTATTTTGACTCTTAAGCTCATATTTGGTTGGTTCAGTTTTCTCTATGAGAATATCTTATGACTCGGATTGTATTTCAAAAAGACTTTTGCAAGTGATTCTTCTATTACTAGTCTAGACCCGACTTTCAAATTTCTTAGTCTGCAAGGGTTCTGTGACCAGGCAAATCATTTCAATTGCCCAGGTAAGGCCTCAAGAGCCAGAAAGGGCAAATGAGTATATTATCTCTCTATGCTAATGGGTGTATTGTCTTCCTGAAGATGTAGCCCTCTGGTCCACTTACCTATTGCTGCATAACAGATTGTTCAAACTTAGTGACTTCAAAAAACAATAACCATTTATTTTATGCACAAATCTGCACTTTGGGAAAGGCCGGGAGGTGGGCTCTCCACAGGGTCTCCCAACTACTCACAGCATGGAGACAGTGCTCTGAGGACAAGCATCCCAACAGACAGCAGGTGGATGCTGCATTACCTTTGAAAATCTAACTTCCCAAGTCGTAAGGTATTATTTCTGCTACACTGACAGGCCACCCAGATTCATAGGCTGGAGATACAAGCTTCACATCTCAGTGGGAGGCTGTCAGCATCACATTGCAAGGAGAGCATGTGGGATGGGGATAGAGATGCAAATATTTTTGGAAAACAAAATCTGCTGTATGTTTTAAGAGCCCAACTTGAGGCAAAGTCTCAGCTGCCCAAGTTGCACAGCCAAAGGCCTTACCCTTTCCCCATGTAGATACTGATCCAATCATGGATCAAAATATTCCAAAGCAAAAATTGCATTTACAAAACTATTTTTCCTTGTCATAATTCCTTAACCAATATAGTATAACACCTATTTATGTAGCATTTACATTATATTAGATATTGCAAGTAATCTAGAGATGATTTAAAGTATTCTGGAGGATGTGAATAAGTTATATTCAATTTTATGGAAGGGACTTGCACATTCTCTGATTTTAGTATCCAGTTCCTGGGGATACTGAGGGACACAAGGAGTCCTGAAACCAGGTCCTGGGAATACTGAGTGATGACTGTAGTGGACATATTTAAAGAATTAATCAAACACATTCAAGAAAAGTTAAGTGAGTATCAGTCCTCCTATCCCGAAAACACACACACACACACACACACACACAGTCTAGTCACCACTCTGACCAGGACCATCAACTCTTTCCAAGACAAGGTGAGCATTCCACCATTGGATGGGCTCCTGCTCACGAGCCCCCTATCAGGGCTGCCACAGAGGCAGTCTGAGCTTTGAATGGGTGGTGAGCTTTGGACTGGATCGTTTTTAAGCTGTACTCTAACTTGAAATTTTTTCAATCTCAGATAACAAACTGATATATCTGTTGACTGAACCAACTGATTTGCTCAGGTGATAGTAACTGTATTTAATGAAACAAAGGGAGAAAGGAAGTAAGATAAAACAGTGGCGCCCCCTTGAGGACAAACAGATAAATCTTAGGTAAACACAAGTTGGGGAGTAACTGGTTGGGAAACACAAAGGAGTCCAGCATATGAGGATGATGGCCCAGGTCAGAGTGTGAAGGGTGATTACAGGTACAGGTAAGGAGCTGTGACTAGCCAAGCTCTTACAACAGGACAAGGTAGGAGATGACTTAAAAATAAAAAGAGGATTTGATCCAAGAGATGGTATGGAGCATGTCCAGCTCCAAGAGGTAGGTAGGATGCGGGGACCGTTAGACCCCTCCCAACAGTCTCCATCAGACCCTCAAAACTCTGCCAAAAAAACTAAAACAATAGCTGTGATAACACACTGTTCTTGGATAAGGACAATTGACTTTGGCTTCATCTTACATATAAGTGACTTCATGTGTGCTCTAGAAAACTGCTAATTGTATTATTCTGCAATATGTAAACTAAACTAGAACACTGCATCCTGGCCTCTGCCCAGCTCCACTGCCAGAGTCTCAAGCTTTCATGGGCATCATAGCCACTGATGCACCTTCCTAAAACACAGGTGGCTGGGACCCACTCCAATGGTTTCTGACCCAGCAGATCTGGGATGGGCCTGGGAACGTGCCTTTCTAATAATTCCCGGGGATTCCACTTTGAATATCACTGAGCTAGATTACTGCCTCAGAGCCCTTCATACATAAAAGTTCTACAGCTGCCACTGTCAAGATAACTTTTTTGCTGGGATAAATGGGAACTAGAGATGCTTAGTTCTTGAGTATTGTTGAGGTGGGACCTAGCGCTATTCACAGGAGCTTACATTTTCAGGAATACTTAAGTTTGTTTAAGAGAAATCAAGAAATATCTAAATCTAGCCCCATCCTAGCCCTTCTTCCCCACTTATTAAGCTTTATTGAGGTATAGCTGGTACAAAATAATTGCACACATTTAAAGTGTGCATTCTGGTGATTCTGATCATATGAATATGCCTCCTACACTACCACAGCAACCAAAGTACTAAACACATCCATCTCCTTCAAAAAATGTCCTTATGTTCTTCTGTTTTATATTTATTTGGCTGCTTGGGTTTTGTGATTTTTAAAAAAAATCAACATAAGAGCTCTCCTTTTCTTTTTGAGAACTCAGTAGCAGATTTATTAGAAGCAAGCAAGGAAAGCTCTCACAGCATGGGAAGGGTCCCAAAAAGGGTACTAACAGTGAAGAGCTATTCTCTTATTTTAAAGTACACAAAGGTAGTATCAGGGGAAGGAGGGGAGAGAAAGGGAAGAAACTGGGGAATGAGAGCAATCAAATTATGTAAAGTGCATGTATGAATGTAGCCTAATGAATCTCCCTATTACATATAATTATAATACACCAATAAAAAATAAATTTGAAACATCAAGTGCAGAATCCCACATTGTAAACTACAGGCATAATGTTGGACATCAGATCTCCAGAACTTATTCCCTTTGCTTCACTGAAAATTAATATCCATTGGACAACAATTTCCTACTCTGCTCAGCCTCACCATTCTGTTCTCCATATCTATGAGTTTATTTCTAGTTCCCCATAACACCCTCCATATCTATGAGTTTATTTCTAGTTCCCCATAACATAACATAATAGTGCCTGCCTGGGCCCTCAGTGTGGTTAACTCTCTGCCCCAGTACATGCCCCTAAGAACTAAAAAAAAAGCCCTCCCCTGCCACAGCCCACCCCTCCTGGCAGTTCTCAGTCCTTACTCCTATGCAATTTCTCTTCTCCTTGTGTTCACTGTTCTGTTCCACAATCTGTCCACCCTCAACTCAAGCTCCTGATATTTGTCACAGACTCTCCTAGCTCTGACACAGCCTCACACCAGGTAACTCCATCCTAGAAGTCCCAGATGTCTGGCTTCATGGCCTCTGGGCGCTCCTTGCCCAGCTAGGACCTATAACTGAGCAGTTGATCCTTCTAACAGAACAGGTGTCCGTGGGAAAGACATTAAAAGGCCTGCTATCAATCATTTTCACTATAATAAGAATTACTATCTCCCATGGGAATTTGCATTTCAAGTCTTAAAGTTTTTCCCTTATCATGAGGAATTTCTGATATTAGTGAGCTGGTGGAAATTCTTCCCCCCCCCCCAGGTGAACATAATTGTAGTGGATGTCACTACAACACAGATCTATGAAGACTGTTTAGCACCTCCACTATTATGTTGGCAGATCTCCAAGCCCCCAAGCCACAGAAAACACAAACCCTAGCCCCCTAAGGAAAGAAGCTCACCTATCAATTGCCAAGAGGGGAAGTCCACACACACCCAGGTTCCAGCCTCAGGACAGCTAGCTTCAAGATGGTGCCATTCTCAAACCAACTGGTTGTCTAAAGCCAAGTTATCCCCAGCTCATATACCCTTTAGAGTCAAATTCCTCTCTCCTGAACATTGTCATTCTCCTCTACCTATCAAAGGAGCGTATTCTCCACTGCCTTTGAATCTCACCCACAGCCCTCCTCTTCTTCCCACCCCAGATCCTAGGAGAATGATCAGCATTGTTCCATGTGCCCAGGGTTGCTAGGCAGATGCACTGATAGAAGTCAAGTTGATCAAAATCCAAAGTGAGAGCTAGAAATGATGGAATAGGTGCAGGGGCAGGGGCAGGGGCAGTGGAAGGACCTTTGATAAGATACAGAGACTGACAGGACACTCTACAGGGTCCATCAGCACAACCAATTAATCCTCCTTCCCCACTCCAAGCATTTCTCTGACCCTTCAGAAAGGGATCCAATCATCGCAGCAGAGGGTCTTCTTCACCATTTCCATTGCGCCTAAATCCATACTGGGCAATGCATATTGGGAGAGCTTTACATCTGCCTTGTTGGATGCAAAAATTAGAAAATGTTGCAGTTTTTCATTTTCTAGTCTCCAAAGAAAAGCTTATCATCCAACTCCTCCCCATATTTCCAAATTGAACACTTCACTCATTTCAGTGTAATAAAGTGAAGTGTCAGTTGGACAATGCTACATTGAAATTTGTTTTTCCTTCTTAAAAGCTACCTAATTTTCCCCTCTAGTATTTACTACAAAAAGATGTAGTAGGTAATGTGCCAATGTGCCAACTGACTTCTTTCTAAGACATCGTACCAAGTCAGGAGATTGTTTTCCATTTTTTTTCCCCCTTGAAGCAGCCCAACCTAATTAATTTACCTGATCACTTTTTTCCAGTATAGATTTTTTTTTAATTTCCCGTGTCCTCTCTAATCTCAAGCTAAGATGCTTTCAACTGACACATCATCCTTCAAACTCAAGTCACACAGCTTAGAAGTCACAGAAACCATTCACCAGAGAAGTCACCTTTGTCTGTGAGGGGACTCGCTGCTATGGGCCTCACTCTGGCCTCAGGGTTCAAAGACCCTCCCTGCTCCCTCCTAGACTGAGTCAGGACTCACATGGGGGGCCCACCCCACCCAGTGCTGTCCTGCGGGGTCAGTTATGATTCCAGCTTGTTAACATGCCCAAGTCTTGCTCCAGAGATAAGAAAGTAAAGGGAATAAATGCATATTCATCATTCCCATTGAGCTGTGGGATGAAATACTTATTTTGGACTTAATGATTCCAGGAAGGAGGGCAGTGAAAAATAGAGCCCATGAGAAGCCGGTGTTTTATCACGCAGTTTCTAAAATGTGAGCACTTAGTGCTCTTTCATTACCATACGTTATTATAGCTCTATAAAAATCATTTCTAAGGTAGTAGGCAGAGTTTAGAAGCCTTGTAAATGGAGAGAAATTGAGAAATCATACTTTCTATGTTTGAGGGTTCACTCCAGCTGTGTCACGCTCAGACATCATCCACCCTCCATGAGCAATGCACAGACAGGAGGTCTGTGGCTCTCTTCTCAAGCCGCGATTTCAAAAGATGGCAACCTTTTTAATAATGTTATGACTTCTCTGTTTTCCATTTGGGAAAACTGAAGCCCAGAAACTGTAGGTAAAATTGCACCAAGTGAAAAATGAGAGCCGGGGGTGGACTGCATCTATTTTGATTTCCAACTCAACCATTCCTCCACTGGAGGCCCAGCAGGTTTGGGGAGCACCTCTGCCCAGCCCCACTCCATCTCTGGTGTTCCCGCTGCCCTTGTGGAATCCAGGCTTTCATTCCAGGGAGGGTGATCATTTGCCCTGCAATTTGCTGGAGACACTGGCACAGAAACTTCTGCGAGGCTTTTGACTCCTGCTCCCCCACTGAGATCAAGACCTGGAGAGAGGACTTGAGGGAAACACCCCAGCCTGACTGCAGCCTCAGGAATATCCCAGCATCTAAGGAAAACCATTCCATCTACCTGAGCTGCAAAATGTCACTAGGCTGCGCTGGGGTTGTGGCTCAGCGGTAGAGCACTCACCTCGCACGTACGAGACCCTGGGTTCGATCCTCAGCACCACATAAAAATAAATGAATAAAATAAAAGTGTTGTGTCTAACTACAACTAAAAAAATAAATACTAAAAAAAATGTCACTAGGCTGAGACACAGCTGGTGGTGCAAGTACATAAAATCCACATTAGGCCGTGATGATGCTTTTAGATGTGCATCGACCCAGACAGCTAGAGGTACTTCACAGTCCCTTCCTCCCTGTGTCTTCATTCAGAACCACCCACTGCGTACACTCTGAGGACATTCCTGGCATAGTGCTTCTCAAACCCTAATGTGAACAGGAATCTCCTGAGGATTTATTCAAACAGAGTCAGCTTCAAAACATCCATGGTGGGAGGCCTGAGGCTCTGTGTTCCTCAAAAGCAGAAGTGAGGTTGATTCTGAAGCTCTGAGGACCATTCTTGGGATAGCAAAGCCCTGGAGCACCGTTTGGAAACCACAGTTGTGAGGAACAAAAAGCCCCTAGCCCAGAGTGGTCCCCTGTGATGGGGCTCAAGTGGAGGTTGAAGACATTGCTGACATAACTGTGTTAACACCAGGCCAGATTATTGGGGTGAACCATGTAAGCAAAGGCCTCTGGAGAACAGGTTCTGAAGGAGCCCGGGAAATTAGTAAAATAAGATTTACTCACGGGAGAAGCGGGCAAGTGGTCTAGCGTTCTTATCTCCAGCTTCATTTGCAACTAGGGAAAAAAAACAGACATGCAATTAAGAACAAGGTACACAAAAAAAAAGAAAAGAAAGAAAGAACAAGGCATCATGTATATCTACAGAATATGCCCAAGATACCAAGATACAGGCTTTTCTCTTGATGCTGCAACATTATAAATTTGAGCCTTAAAGTAGATAAAAGCAATTTTACCCTTTCTGGATTTCCATTGCTACTCTCAATTCCTAAATGAGGTCAATGTTTCAGTCCTTTTGATTAGAACATTTGAATAAACTGGAGAGATCATAAATGACATCTAATCAAATATGCCTGGAGAAAGTAACTGATTTGAATCTGCTTAATAAGAAGCACATGTACAACTTTCCATATAAGGGACATCCTCGACCCTGGGCCTCCTCTGATGGGACTGTCCCCCAACACACAAAAGCACACCAAACTCCTAAAATGATTCCAGTGTTCTTAGATCCATGGGGGCAAAGCCAAGGCAGGGATTTCAGAAGATAATGACAAAGTTGTGTTTGGTTAGAAAGTCTTAAATTTGGATGTTAACAAACAGGAGAGTTCATAAAGGGAAATCAACAAAACTGCCGAGAGAACTAGCCCAGAAAAACTTGGTCATAAAACTTCTCTGAAGAGCAGTTTTCCTCCTTAGAAAATTGGCTATAATTTTCCATCCAGTACCTGAAGTCACAATTAATTTTCCCTGTAATTTATGAACCCATGTTTGTGGATTAAAAAAAAAACTCAGTTATTTAGTTTTGCTCACTTTAAGTATCACTTCTAATTTTCATAAAGATGACACTATGGTTGTTTTGTATAAATAGGACAGACAGAAATATTTGTGATCTGCTTGAATGTATATTCAAAGCAACCAACAGGAAAACCCCATTCCTTTTAGCTCAGGGGGAAAAAACATAATGAATGCATATTCAGAATAAAAGATAGCTAGTATAATAATTATTATATAAAAAGTTGTAGTAGGCAGACAAAAGAAATATCAACTTCCTGAATATCATTTTGCAAAGAGTGAAAGGAGTCACAAAATTCCTTTGGCAGTCACACAAAGGTAAACATTAAACGTTGACTACACATTGGGACAACTTTTTTTTTAAATTAATGAACTCAACCTCGGTCTCTTCCTGTCTCCACTCTCCTTGTATATTACAAATATGACATTAGACAAAAAATGACCAGCAGGGGGAGGTGACACTTCATCCAGCTGCTGTCATCTCCCACACCACGGCATTTCTAAACAGAAAAAGACAGTGATCAGATTCCTAGGCTCTGGACCAAATACATTTTAGAAGAAAGGATTCTCAACTCAAAAAAGGGCCCAGGTGCTCCATGAGAAATGGGTGTTTTCTTGTCTCCTAAAGCCTTTTGTGGAACTGCCACCTGAATGGAAATCATTTGCATTCATATTCCTGCCTCCAAGCAGAGGTACTTCTGAAACACTTCAGAACACCATCCTGCTCTCCCAGGAGAAGTCTTTAGGCATAATTTCACATCCTTGCATGAAATTATCGTAGCTAAGTCTGAGAGACATTATGAGCACTTGAAAAACTTGGATAATTCTCTGGAGTTTTCTAGAATCAAAGTTATAACAAAAAAATAAATAAATAAAATAAAAAGAAGGGAGAAAAGGGCAGGGGAAGAGGAGAAACAAGTCCAGGTTAGTTATAGACATGAGTTCCCCGGATCCCTGAGTTCAGCTGTTTCCTCTTTTGACACCATAGATCTCTGAAGAAAATAATAGAATGGGGTATTTTTCTCAAAACCTTTGCTGCAGAAACTGATGGACTGCACTTAACGCAGAATTACAGAGATGACCGCAATGGCTGAGAACATGAGCACCCACCTGGGGGAGTGTGCTTGTCCCAGAGCCCCATAAAGTCCCCAGTGACCTTAAGACGTCCCATGAAGTCCCACTCAGCTGGGGACCTCCCCACCTGACACTCTGTCCATGGATGAGAATTGCTAACCCAGTTCCAAGTCAGGCCAGGAGAGGCAGGAATCAAGATCTAGGACAGCAGGGTACCAGCAGAGTTGCCCTTACCCAGAAGGAACATGACCCTTGCTACCAGTGTTATTTTCCAACATGCAGATCTGATGCCACAACTTCCTGCTAAAAGGTCTCTGGGGATGTCCCAACACCTACAAGACACAAGCCAGCTCACTTGGCCTGGAATCAAAAATCTGGTTCCAACATCAATGTTTATAGAAGCTCAAGTCACAATAGCTAAACTATGGAACCAACCTAGGTGCCCTTCAATAGATGAATGGATAAAAAAAAAAAAAACTATGGTACATGTACACAAGAGAGTATTACTCAGCCTTAAAGAATGAGATTATGGCATTTGCCAGTAAATGGATGGAACTGGAGAATATTATGCTAAGTGAAATAAGCCAACCCCAAAGAACCAAAGGCCGAATGTTTTCTCTGATAAGTGAATGCTAACTCACAATAAGGTGGGGAGGGGTAGGGGGGTGGGAGTTGGGGAGGGGACATGGACATAGGAATGATAGTAGAATGAATCGGACATTATTACCCTATGTGTATGTATGATTACATGACCTGTGTCATTCTACATCATGTACAACCAGAAGAATGAGAGGTTACACTCCATTTATGTATGATGTGTCAAAATGCATTCTATTGTCATGTATAACTAATTAGAATCTTTAAAAATTAAAAAAAAAAAACTGATTCCAACTTATTCCCCCCTATTGGGTCAGTCAGCTTCCCATCCCAACAAATGCCTGAGATAGTTAATTCATAAAGAGAAAAGGTCTGTCTTTGCTCATGGTTTGAGAGGTCCCAGTCCATGATCAGGCAGACTCATGGCCTTTGCGCCTTGGTTGGAGGTGCCCGGTGGTGGTAGCAGGAGTGATTGATGGAGAAATCATCAATTTCTCCATCAATCACCTCATTGCCAAGAAGCAAAAAAGAATGAGGACAGGACCAGGGTCTCACAATCCCCTTTGAGTGCACACCCCCAGTGACCTAAAGATGTCCCATGAAGTCCCACTTCTTTCACTACCTCCCAATAGCACCATCCTGAAGACAAAGCCTTTAACACATGGGCCTTCAGACACAGCCAAGAACCAAACTGTAGCAACTCTATTTCCCAGAGTGGCTTTAGTGGGCACTTTCATGCATTCCCCAAATGTGCCCTTGACAGACTCTCCCCTCCTCACTACACTTCTGCTGCCAATCTCCCTGTGACACTCCTCCCTGTCTTGACCCAACCAATGCCTACTCATCCTTCAAGATTCAGGCAGAGTTGTCCACTTCAGAAAAACCTCCCTGAGGAGCCGGAGATGTGCTCACTGGTAGGACACTTGCCTAGAACACGCAAGGCCTCGGGTTCAATTCCCAACCCTGCAAAGAATAAAAAAGAAAAGAAAAACCTCCCTGACTCATACCACACCTCTGCTTGTACATCTGACTTCCTTCTGGACCTGTGGTTCTCAAACTTCAGCAAGCATCAGAACCACTGGAAAGGCTCGCTATAGAACCGAGATTCCAGGGTTTGTTAAAATACAGTTTGTGACTCAGTGGGTCTGGTGTGTGCCCCTGAATCTACGTTTCTGATCAGTTCCCAGGCCATATGGTGGCTGCTGATTTGGGGATCAAATTTTGAGAACAACTCTGCTCTAAACTATGAGCTGCCTCACTCAAAGCACAGATCATAACTTTTCATCTTCATATTTCCATTCTTTTGCATAGTGACCACCACACAGACTGATGCAGTCAGTGAATATTTTTAGAACCGAATTAGACTGAATAGATACAAACAAATGGCTTTGTAGACCAGAGATCTCAGACTGGCTTCCAGACAACCACAGAAAATTCCAATATGTTTCATTTTTTGATTTAAAAAAAAAAAATAGTAGTTACCTGCATTTAAAAATGAAGAGATTTCAAATATAAATGCCCATTTCTGGCTCATTTAGGATCACTGGGAAGACTGGAATAGGAGGGACTCAACCCTCACAGGATAGCAAAGAATCGTCCCCGGGATGCCCACCCCCAGTGGATACACTCCTTCGAGCTCAGGCTGTGGCTATTTGCTGCTGTATCTGGAATTTCTATACTCTCCGCATGGTCCAGAAGGCAAGTGCAAATAGGACCATTAAAATGTGTAAAGAATGAAACAAAAAACCCAAGAGAGACTGGTAGCACTATAAAAAGAGATCAAGGCTGGATTTGCTGAGCCCTTCTGTCTCCACCCCATAACCTCCCAACATGTTTGATGGTCCACCAGCACACTCCTGACCTGCTTAGACACACCACACCCAGCCTCCTGGATCAGCAGAAAGGCCTCATACACTGCTGTTTGTCTTGTATTTTTTTAAATACACATCAAGCTTTAATTATAAAGTAGATGTTCCATTTATGTTCTATTTATCATATGTAATTAGAGCTTACATTTGGCATTATGATAAAAGTGACTGTGTAGAGCCAGTTTTGAAGTGAAGGTATTTGTTTATTTGATTGTTGGATAAGCAGAAAAAAAAGAGACTGTGTAGATTTATGGAAAGTTATTTGTCACACTGCCATATTGTTGCAAAAAAACACAGGCTCCGGGTGAGTATGCATGATGGATTCCATCAATGCTGATTTGCATGACCAGACTACCTGTGTGTGTAGGCAAAGAGAGACAGTGCTTCGATCACCAGAGGTATGAACAGTGCTTTCTCCATGTGATACCATTTGGAAAGATTTACAACCTTTTTTATACTTTTCTGCACAAACTGAATTGTTTATAAGTATGTGCCATGTTTATAATCAGGGAAAAAGTTGACTATTTCTCTTCTTTCAGATATATATATGATTTTGGACACACACACACACACACACACACACACACACACACACATATATATATATATAAAATATGTATTTATGTATTATATATGTATATATGATTATATCTACATATTATTATATATATAAAATTCAGATTTAGAAGCATTCTTGGATCACAAATTGCAGGAACCTGTCATCTCTCGTCTTAGAGGACTTCCTGTAAGACTCAAGAAATGCATCTCTTGCTGGGCATGGTGGCACATGCCTATAATCCCAGCTGCTGGGGAGGCTGAGGCAGGAAGATCACAAGTTCAAAGTCAGCCTTACCAACAGCAGGGTGCTAAGCAACTCAGTAAGACCCTGTCTTTAAATAAAATACAAAATAGAGCTGAGGATGTGGTTCAGTGGTCGAGTGCCCCTGAGTTCAATCCCTGGTACCAAAAAAGAAAAAGAAAAGAAATGTATTTCTCACTGCCCTCTCAGGGGTTGCACACATTCCAGGTCAGTGATTGATTTGTACCCTGGGTGCACACTAGAATCCCCTGGGTAGCTTCACAAAATCCTGATGCCCAGAACATATTCCAGGCCAATTAAGCAGGGCCTTTAGAAGGGGACTCATCATCAGTATGTTTTAAGTTCCCAGGTGATTCATTCCATCAAGCAGTCGAGGTTGGGAAGCGCTAATAAATAGTGTAACTTCATGCACCTTTCCTGAAGCACCATTCAGGGAAGCGGATGTGGATCAGATCCCTTCAAAACTAATTACCCCTGCTCAGTTCTTCTTTTCAGGGTGCTACTATTTTGTCTTTAATATCCTAAACCAAGAAACACTTCTGCTTTAAGAAAAACCCAACTGCTAAGAAGGCAGACGGCAGACATAACTATGGAGACAGGTTAGTAGGCAACTCTGCTCATTGTGGAGAGTTCTTTATAAAGGGCTTGCCTCACATGACTTCTACCCTTCCACGCACGTGTACTGAGCATCACATAGGCACTGGCTACTGAACCAGACCCTAGGAGGGATGCAACTGTGGGTCTTACCCAGCCTGACACACGAGTGAGGGAGGTAACTGCCTTTGCATCTAGGTTTGTCCTAGTGTGACCAGCTACAAAACTGATGTGACAGTGATGATGATCATGCAGATTCCTTGGTCCCACCCAGATCCACTGAGGCAGAATCCCTACAAATGGGGACAAGACTCTAGGCTTTAAATAAGTGCCCCAGAGTCCACTTAGATATGCTAACATCTGAGAAGCGGCATTCCAAGTGACATGTTCCCATTGTTGTATTTTTTTTCCTCAAAAAAAAAAAAAAAAAAAAAATAGCCCAGAAACAAATCTCAAAGTGATATCTGGGCATGGTGCCTAATGGGAGGGATGGAGGTGAGATGGGAAGTGAAGTCAGAGCAGTGAGTATCCACACTCCAGGCAACAGAGGTGGCTTTGATGTCCCAGCTAAGCTAGAAGCAATCTAGACCATCAGAAAGGACAGAGAGAGTGTGGGGGTTGGAGTGGGTCAACTAGTTGTGGTGGCGACCTGGACAGGTGGACACTGCTTTGTAACCAAAACCAGCTCCAAAAACTCTGCCGCTCTTGTTTTGAAAGCCCTGGCACCTGGGTGAACATAAACGCAGCTGGGATGCTGGGTGCCAGGACAAAGGGCCAGCAGCAGGCCCAGAACAGAGCCAGGCTTCCTGTAGGGGGAGCTGCCTAAGTCTGGCCCAGGGGCCCTCTCCCAGTGAGCTCCTTTGGGAAGCCTGGTGGCCAGAATGCCAGGCACCCAGGACCCCCAGGGAAAAAAAAGGATTGGAATGAGGCACTCTCCCTAGTTACTAGAGAAGGTAAAGCTCAGAAGTGCTCACAGATGTTTGACCTCACCTCATCTGGCCTTGAACTAGCAAAGAAGACCTGGGCAACAGCAGGAAAACAGGAGGGTGTGCTGGGGAGAAAGATGCAGTCCAAAGTCATCCTAACTGTGTTTAGATGCCACCTAAACACCTAAGTAAGGTCTTCCATGCTCCTAATCCCCCTTCCTGGCTTTGCTCCTCCCTACAACATTTACCATGAGTATCTTCTTTTCCAGGTTTATTCCCTTTCTCATTCCATTTAAATGAAAGCCCCACGTAAGCATAGATTCTCTGCCAATGAAAAACTGCTGTGCCCCTAGTGCTTAAACACCTGGTACATAATATTTATTGAATGACTTGATCCGCCAACCTCCTGACAATATACCATGCAGAATATGACCACAGCCAAGAATATTGGAAAAGGAACAAGAAGAAGATATAAAGATACTAACATCCCTTGAGCACCCACAGGTGCTCTAAGGATCCATTCATCTCTTCAAAAATATTTATCAATAATGAATGAATACCAGATAAATGGGTACACTGAAGCCCTGGTCCCTGCCTTCACATTAAATAGGACTCTTATTCCCACTTAATATACAGCTCAGAAAAGTTGGGTAATTTTTTCAAGACCAACAGTTGTGTGGCAGAGCCCCAATCTTAACCCAGGTATATCATGATGCAACATCCATGTCTCACCAGCACCTTTGCTTTTAAGAAGGGGAGACAGGGCAGGGTGCAGTGGTGCAGGCCTGTAATCCCAAATGCTCGGAAGGCTAAGGCGGGGGATCGTAAGTTTAAAGCCAGCCTCAGCAATTTATCAAAGCCCTAAGCAACTTAGCAAGACCATCTCAAAAAAAAAAAAAAAAACAGGTTGGGGATGCAGTTCAGTGGTTAAGCACCCCTGAGTTCAATCCCTGGTACTAAAAAAGGGGGAATGGGAGAGGGGGAGGAGAGAGGTTCCACCTGCTCAAGAAAAGGCTGCACCTGAAGAAGAACAGGTTGCAGACTGAACTGCTCCCCTGTGCCTCTAGCCCCAGTGAGAGGCAAGTACCAGCCTGCAAAGAAATGGGGGAGATCATGTGTTTGGCACTTGGTACCTGGCATGAACCCAGAAGATTGTAGGTAGAAGTGGGCTCTTCAGTGAGGTGGGCAAAGAAACCAGGACGCACAGCAACAGAATCCAGACAAGAGGCGCTCCCTTACCCTGCTCACTCAGGGGCCCCAGCTTCCAAGTGTCTTCCCAACCCCACGAGGGCCTCCCACAGTCAGAAAACAAGAACAAGAGGACAGAATCAAGAATCAAATCCATGAACATGAACAGCCCTTAGAAAGCAAGTCCCAGTCTCTTTAATAAGTGAAGAAAGTGACATTGCAAGAAATTAAGTGGCTTGTCCAAGATCAGAGCAAGGCAGAGCTGCAGAGTCAAAAGTGTCATCCACATCTTCCAGTTCCAAGTCTCATGTTCTCCATGAAGGGCCTGCATCCCAGTTCTTTTAACTATGATATCATCATTTGTCAAGGATAAAGCAAATGATTTTGCCCCTGTGTGTTTTGATAAATGTTGATGCTTGACAAGCCAGAGATCTGTTTTTGTTGTCTTGTGGGGTTTTTGTCTGTGTGTTTGTTTTGCTTTTTGTTGTTTTGGTTTTTTGGGAACTTTTTGGTATGGAGATTGAACTGAAAATCACTTTACCACTAAGCCACAACCTCAGCTATGCCCCCCACCCTGCTTTTTTTGAGACAGGGTCTTACTAAGTTGCTTAGGGCCTTACTAAGTTGCTGAGGCTGGCCTCAAACTTGCAATCCTCCTGCCTCAATCTCCCAAGACACTGGGATTACAGGCATGCCCCACTGTACATGGCCCTCTGGGATCTATTTGAAGTGTAAAAATGTGTAACCCTGACTGATGATGACTGAGTAGAGTGTTGAGATGGCTTCTGATGTGGAGCCTGGGCTTGGCAAGATGTATCTGCAACAAATGAAGGAAACCTACCACAGTTGGGGAGGGAAAGGCAACAGGGGGACCACAGGATGGTAAGTGGGAAAGTCCCTGCCAGGTTAGGTGTGAGATCAAAGAATGTGTCCTAAAATGGATAATCCACAAAGATCATTGAGCTAAATGCTTGCACAGAATGTTACTGGTATTGCTTAAAATGAAAGACATCATATAATACAATAATTAAGGACCATGCTAGGCAGTGCTCATTTGTCACCTAATTTTATCTTCACAAAGACATTCCAAGTTTATTGCTATTCTTTCTCCATTTTTTTTCAGATGTGGGAACAGAGTCTTTGATAATTTAATTGCCTGAGATGAACATCTAGTCATAACTGGAAACTGGATCCAGGACCCTTTTATTCCAGAGCCATAACATTTTATGTCCATCCTATGTTCTACACCCAGGAAATGCTGCTATTTGATAGACCCCATAGTCACACAATCCAAGCCTGGAAGGAGAGCCCTTATCTCCCCAGCATTTAGCCTCAAGCTGGAAGCACCATTGAGAACCACAATGTGCTTGCTGCTCCTTAGGAACAGAGCTCAGAAATCCATGTGAAATCTGGAACCAGAAACATAAAGACTTTTGACTCCCTCTGCCACCCACCCCCACCCATCCTGTTCCTCTCTCCACTTCCTTTATCAGAAATGCTTGCCATCACCTCATTATACCTTCCAGGCCAATCTGTCAAGTTGGACTGTCAATTGGGCTGTCAAATGGACTCTAACTTAGGCTCTTATACAAAAGAAAATAAAACCAATTTCTAGTGGTGACTCACTGGGCTGATCATTTGTGAGTGGCTGGGATGGTGCTCCTCCCAGGCCATCCTCTCCTAAAGAAGTGGGCACAGCCCTACAAAAGGTGAGGTTCATGAGCCAGAGGGTAGGAGGCTCACCCACTGGCTTGGCCCAGGTGTGACGAAGCACAGAGAGTGTTATGATTTGGATGTGAGGTGTCTCCCCAAAGCTCACATGTGAGCTAATGCAAGAAGGTTCAGAGAAGAAATGATTGAATTGTGAGAGTCTTAACCCAATCAGTGGATTAGTCTTGATGGGGATTAACTGAGCCATAACTGAAGTGGTGGGGTGTGGCTGGAGGAGGTGGGCATTGGCGGCGTGGCTCTGGGATATATATTCATATCTGGAGCTTGGAGTCTCTCTGCTTCCTGATCACCATGTGAGCTGCTTCCCTCTGCCACACTCTTCCACCATGATGTTCTGCCTCACCTTGAGCCCTGAGGAATGGAGCCAGCCTCCTTATGGCCTAAGACCTCTGAAACCATGAGCCCCCAAATAAATTTTTCCTCCTCTACAGTTGTTCTGGATGGGTCCTTTAGTCGCAGCAGCAAAAGAGCTGACTAAAACAGAGAGGAAATCAAAGAAGCCTTGCCAACCTGAGACGGTGGCCTGAAAAACACATCTACTGTTTTTCTTCTTACTTGGGGAGATATAGGCCATATGCTCATGAAATCTCTTTCTCCCCTGGTTTGATATGTCTGCTTATCTATCTATATCCTACCTTATTCCACAAATCATATTTTGTTTATGTTTTGCTCTATGTACCAATCCTGTTTGGGAACAAAGTAAAATGTTAACAAAAAGTGAAATGAATCTATTGCAATCATTTCTTCACCCTCTCCCTGATGCCTCCTTCCAGGCTACCAGGCTACACCCCAGTTATCATGTTGAGTGCCATGATTTTGTTATTCAGATCCAACAACCATTGTCCCCAATCCTCTCTGCCAGGGAGGGGGGGATGGACATAACCTGGAATGCAGCTAAGACCCTGAGACCTTGTACTGAGCTTCTGGCATGTAGCATTCAAGTTGTTGCCTTATGAATTTATCAAGGTGTTTGCTATTTCTGTAGAAATCACCTGGCTAATTTACCAGACCCTGACCTCAGGGAACCTGAGACCTTGCTGGAAAAACATAATATTAATGCGTGAGATGATTGAAACTTTATTGAATGTTATATAAAGTGTCCCTGATCACAGAGGGGAGAGGTTCTTGTGACCTGGAGTGAGTGGTACTAGCGTCTTCTAGGAAGGAGGGACAGGTGATACTTAGGGAGGTGGAGAGGAGCGTGGAATCTGTCCTGGGAGAGGAAAAGGTGTATTGCATTCTAGGACCAGAAGCAGACTGAGATGACACAGCCAATCATACAGGCTGACACCCTGACAGCCACCACAGACATAAACCTCTCCTTTTCACAGGTCAGGGTAGTGAATAGCTTCAAAAGCAATGAAAGGTGCTATAGTTTGAATGTGTCTCTTCAAATTCACCTCTTGGAAACTTAATCCCAGTGCTGGTAGATGGAGATTAATCCGGGTGATTGGCTCTACTCTCATGATTGGACAAATGTCATTTATCACCAGAGTCAGTTGTTAGGAAGCAAGTCTGGCCTCTCATTCTTTCTCTCATGCACATTCTTGCCCTTCTGTCATGTTGAGGCCTAGCACAAAGGCCTTCTCTAGATGCTGGTGCTGTACTCTTAGACTACCCCATCTTCAGAATAAGCAGCCAAATAAACCTCTCTTCACTATGAATTACCCCAGTCTGTGGTATTCTGTTATAGCAATACAAATAGAATGCAGACCAACGCAAAGGATAGCACTCAGCTCTTGATATAAAAAGGCCTCTCTCACTGCAGCTTCCTTCTTTGATAGTCCCACATGCAAATATGTTGTATCTGCTGGTGGGAAAGTGAATTTGCTGAGAGCAGGTGAGTCTGAACTTGCTCTATATGCAGGTACTACCCCATCACCTCAGCACTGGCCATTGCTCCAGAACACTGCCCCTGGCATGGATATGACTTCTTCCTGACAGTGATGACGAGGGCAACCCTGTCCAGCCTTCCCGGCTGTCACCCTGACAGCCACCACAGACATGGGGCTACAGGGCTCCTGTGATTCTGTTCCCATTAAAAACACCCCAGTTATCAAATCAGGGAAAGGTCAACCATTAGCAGTTAAGAATCAAAAGTGTATGAGCTCGCTGGGTGCAATAGTACACACCTGTGATGCCAGTAACTCAGGAGGCTGAGACAGGAGGATTGCAAGTTTGAGGCCAGCCTCAGCAACTTAGGGAGATCCTGTCTCCATAATAAGTAAATAAGAAATAAATAAATAGATAGATAGATAAATAAATAAATAAATGAAAAGGGATGGGGATGTAGCTCAGTGGTAAAGTGCCCCTGGGTTAGATTCCCTGTACCAAAAAAAAAAAAAAAAACAGTATATGAGCCAGTACTCAAAATGTTAGCTAATTACCATCCACACTCAGATAAAGCAAAGAAACCGAGTCTCAAGAGGAGAAGGGACACTGAAATTTGCTAAGCCCCTACTTCACGCCAGGCACTGGCAGCAATTTTCCACTCGTAATTTTTAACTAATTTTCAGAATGTCTCATGAGGTATCATTATTCCTGTTTTCAGATGAGAAAAGAGAAGCTCAAGTTAAATAATTTGCCCAAGTCAGGACTCGTAAATGGGAAACTGGGATCCAAGCCCAGTTCTGGAAGCTCTTCTCTTTTCTCTCCCACTGGAAAGCACATTGAAAATTTGTCTGATTCAACTGAATATCTCAGGCTTGAATCCCCAGAGAAGTGGAGAACCAGCTCCTGCCTGAACTGCCTCTAGGGACTGGAATCCTCTACTCTAGAAGTGGCCTTCTTCCCCGCCCTACCCAGCCCTCTGAACCTTAGGGAGGTCTCCTGCATAAGGATGCAGGCTTTCCGAAGGTCTTCGTCTGCCCCTCCCAGAATAGGTCTGGTTCTCTTCCTTCCTGAGGGCCCTTCCAATCCAGATGACAGCCATCGTGCCCTCAGACCTTCTCTTCTCCAGATTGACAAGCCCAGCTTCATCTTCCTAAGACCAAAATATCCCACTCCTTTAAACACAAAAGTCAAGTCACCAAAGTCACTGCCAAGAGAAGAGAATAGATGCTTTATTTTAAATAAGCCCATGAAACCCACTGCTGAATGCTGCTCATTTCCACAGTGATCATGAGGCCAAGCCAAGTCTCCACCTGTCTCGGCCAAGTCTCTTTGTCTGCTGGATTCTCAGGAGCAGTGGAGGGCAACTGGGAACCATCTTCTGCACGGCATCCAGAAGCCATCCAAAGAGACTGAGCCTGTTCCAGAAGGCTGCCGTCTGAATCAGCAAGTCCCAGACTTGATTGTATATAGGGGCCCCTGCAGGGCTGTTTAAAATGCAGGTTCTTTTCAGTCAGTCTGGGATAGGGCCTGAGGTTCTGCATCTCTAGCCAGCACCCAGGGGATGGCCATGGTTCTAGTCCTGAAATCACAGTTGGAGGGCAAGGTGCTAAAGGACATGACCAACTTCGAACAGGACAAGCCAAGTACACTTCTAGGAGCTCATCGGAAAGCCCCCGGTGCTTTTGAAAATGCACACAATGGAATTCAGTGTTCGATCCCCTTGATTCATTTCAGCAATTTGTGGGGTGGCGGGGGCGGAAAGAACTGTTATCAGACCAACTTCAAAAGCCGTCTAAAGTTACCAATGGTGTATGCCAGGTATGAAGGATCATCCAAGGCAAGACAAGAGGAGGACAGAGAAATTCACCTCTTCACAGGCATTAAATGGAAGAGCTGAGCTACAAGATCTCTGCCCAGTTGGGCCAGCTACCCGTGGGGTGCAAAGTCCCAAGGCACTGAAAGATCCTTAGATCTGCCTTAGAACTCAACTCACAGCCAGGACTGAACTTGAGTTGTGGCATTTGGATCCAGCTCCTCACAACAGCCACCACGTGAGCACGTGCACGCACTCACATGCACACGCCTCCCCAATGGCAGCTCAGGTGTGTGCCACCAGCACTGCTGCATCCAGAAGCATAAATCATCGCATCGTTACCAACTGGCTGCAGGCTGAGAGGCTCCAAATGCATCGCATAACAAAACACGGCACAGAACATCGGGCCCTTGGGCCAGGACCCCAGCTGCCCACTAGACGAGCACACATCTTTTTAGTCTTTCCTCCAGACTAGCACAGGGCCTGGAACACATGAACTGCTGAATGGAAGACTGCTGAGTGACAGGAGGAGGCCAGGCCTGGTCAGGAAGTCATAGAGGCCCCAGCATGGAGACTGACCATCCTTCCAGAACATTCTTCCTCTGTCCACATGCCACAAAGCCTTTCTATTGGATATTTCATCTTCTAGGCCAGGTGTAAGTTTGGGGACCTTCTGGGGGTTGCAAACTGAAGGCAGGTGTATTTGTCTTGGCAAGCAGGTACTTTAAAAATAAATCACCTGAATTCCCTTGGGAACAGTTCCCCAGGGTCACATGGATCCCACATGCTCACGCCAGGCTGCTTCATTCCAACTGCCCACTGCAGACCTCCACGTGGGTGCGTGTCAGGACTCTCACACCAAACGTGCCAGCACTGAATGTCCTCTCTTCCAGAAATCTGCAGATGCCCAGGCTTCCCATCTCTGCACATAACACACTTCCTTTCCCTCCCCGCTGTCCCCTCCTACCAAAGCTGATCAAACAAAAGCGTGGCCATTCTGTCCTTCATAGCTATAGCCCCTGCGCTAGAAAATCCTGCAGCCTTCCCCCCTAACACAGACCCTCGCTCCTCCCTCTCCTTCCAGCTGCACCCCTGGAGCTCCAGCCCAGGCACCCAGAAACCAGTTCCCCTGGCCACACCACCTGCCTGATCCAGCTTCTGCCTCCACAACCCTTCCTGAGCCAACCTCATCTCCTGAGCTCATCCACTGGTTAACGAGGCTCTAGCTACGCTCTCCACCTTTGTGTCTCCCAAATCTGCCAAATGCATCCCCATGACTCTTGCTTTTCCTGCTTGGCATGCTGGGCCACCAGCCTGAGAGATCCCAGGAGCAGCAGCTACCCTTACAGGCCCTTCCATGTGGCAGGTACCAGCCTAAGCATTTCACATACCCTAACTTAAGCAGTCTTCCTCACAGCCCTGGGGGTAGGGCTGTTGCTATTTGCACTTTATAGATGTGGTAACTGAAGCACAGAGAGATTAGGTGACCTGCCCAAAGCCACATAGATGGTAAAGGGCAGAGCCAGATTCATATCAAGGCCATCTAATTCCAGGGCCTTCTTTTACATCACACCTGCTGCTTACAGTTCTGATGGCTTGAACAGCAGCCTCCTTCTTACCTTTTAGAATTCAATTCAAATGGCATGTCTCCAAAGAGGACTTCCCTGGCCACCCACCCTCATTTTTTAGCACCTATCAGTTTCTGGAATTATCCTCTTGTATGCTTACGTCTTTCTGCACCACAAACACCTGACACAAGAGGACATAAGCTCTCTGAAGGCAGCTCCCCATAATCTCATTCTCTGTGTCCCCCAAATTCAAACTAGTGCCTGGCACAAAGCCAACCCTGAGAAACATGAACCAATCTACGACCTAAGCTTATATTACTGCCTGCTCCCAAAGGCTTTGAGTTTTCATTCCTCCATCTTGTCCCCTCCTGTGGTATCCTGTAGTCTCCCCTAGACTGTTCTAGAGAAGAGAGCCCACACCTGGATCACAAACCCCTGCTAACCTGGCCCCAACTAACCTGGAGTGGTGGGGGAAGACAAGCTGGAGATGCAAAGCCCTCCCAGGAATCTGGGACTCTGACTGAACCTTCAGGAATCAACTTTATAATTTTTAAAAACCTATCAACATATATGACTATGTATTTGACTTTGGTTTTGGTTTTCATGCTAGGGGTTGAACCCATGGTGCTCTCCCACTGAGCCGTATCCCCAGTCCTTTATATTTTTTATTTTGAGACAGGGTTTCACGAAGTCACAAGGCTGGCATTGATCCTCCTGCAACAGCTTCCTGAGTGGTGGGAATTCCAGCCATGCACCCCTGCAACCAGCATGACTATGTACTTATCAGCCAGAAATAAATGAGGCTTTAGAAGTAAACTGATCATTTCCTATTTTCAAAGAAGGCAATTCCTCATCGTATATTAGTAAACTTGCTGGACTGTTTAAAATTCCAATGTCCCAACTAAGAGGACTTAGAGGAGAACTTGTACCAGCTAAGGAATGTTAAGGGGAATTGAGGAGGCAATGCACATTAGAGACCTTCAGGGAGGACCCATTGTGTTTGTCTCCTTTTGTAAAAGTTTCTACACAGCCCATCTTTTCTTCTAACCATTCACCACACACACCCGGCTCTCACAGCCCCTAAGTGCCTGGGGGTCTGTGGCAGTTTTCATTTCTCTCTCCCAAGGTTCTTGTGTTAATGAGCTTAGTCTATTGGCTACACTAATAAGCACTAGGGCAGAGTCCAGGGCCCCCTCAGAGAGGGAGGTTGTAGGGTGCATACATAGTTAGATGGGGGTTGGAATAGGATGCGGAAGAAATCAAATTAAAGGTCACAATGAAATTTCAAAAAATAGACTGTCAAGTCTCCAAAGGGAGCTGCATACCCTCTGCTCACCTTCGCACAGATCCCTGCCAAAGGAACCTGGTCTGAGAGGCCAAGGAAATGCACAGCCAATGGAAGCAGCTCTGTCTACTCACTCTGGGCAACTGGGTGTTAACAAGCTGTATTGAGAGTTACTTCTAATTGTGGGACTGGGGATTCTGATGTCCTTTGTTGCTTATCACAGGTAACGCAGTGTGGAGCTCCACATTCAGAATTCCAGGACCTGGCTTTGAATCCCAGCCTCTCCTTATCCGGCCCTGATTCACTTGTTCAGATTCTTTGGGCCTCAGCTGCTTCTCCTGTAAGATGTCTTTAATAGAACGTGTCCGGCCTATCTCACAGTGTTGTCTTAATAAAGGCATGGGTTGGCTCATTTATAAAGAAGCTAATTTATAAGAGCTTTCTATTAACTTTAAAGGGAGGAGAGCATCCACAGGAGTTCCTGGCACATTGTGAAATTTCATACCTCAACAAATACAGAAATTTTAATATTTTATTCCCATGGACAATTACTGTATCCCCTTTACTTATCTTTAGGGTTTGCATTTCAGTAAACAAAAAGCAGGTATAGTTAACACAATGAGGAAAACTACAGGCAGGTAAGAAGAGGAAGAGGTTTCAGTGGAATGTCAGGTAAGGACCCAGTGTGGTGCTCTGAGCAGAGACCCACATGAAATAAGGATGGTTAGAGAAAAGCAAAAACAGGCTGAGGGAGTGGCTAGTGAAAAGGCCCTGGGGTAGCACATGACGGATGGGAGATAATGCACATTGCATTGCCTAGCACACAATATGAACATAGTAAGTAGGAGCTACTGTGACAATAATTGTCATTCTCACTGCTGCCAGAACACCTCGTTGCCACTCAAGATGAGTCTAAGTCAGGGAAACCCAGTGTATCACATCAGGTACTAGTTAGGGTTACTTCAGATTGTGGCTTCCAAGTTGGAACTTCAGCTGTGGGGGCTGCTCCAGGAAACAGCCGTGGGAGGGCAGAGGTCATTAAGAACAAGCACAGGAGGGAGCAGGGTCACCCCATTTCGCTCTCATTTGCATTCTTCCTCTTCTGTATATGTCTTCCTCTATCCCTAAGCACACCTTCTGAGGAAAGGAGGTCTCTGCCAGTGGCGGCTCGTATTGGCTAATTCCCAAGTGTGTGCCTTCCTTTGGACTAGGACGGGGGACACTGACCTGCGGCAGGGTGAGACCCTTCTCCAGAGGGGTGCACTGCTTGAGGAAGGGATATCGTAAAAATAAAGGAGATTAAAAATAATGCAGTTGGAGATGTGGCAGGTAAGGCATCAGTACAAAGTGCTCTAGGAGCACAGAAGAACAAATGTCACAGGAACTCCCCAGCCCCCAACCAGATGACAAGAAGTCCTCTCCCTAATGTCCTCATGGAACCCTCTTCCTTCCCTTCCTTTCCTTCATGGTGCTTACAAGACTGTAAATGAATAAAGGTATGTTGTTCAAAGCCTGTCTCTCTGATGGATGGTGGGTTCTGAGGCAGATATTCCTAGCACCTAATCCACAAGTGGCACATGGCAGGGCCACAGAAAGACACTGTTTAAAAACATGAATGTTGCCAAATTCTGGAGCACCTCAAGCTGTTGGAGCAACGTGGTCACAGTCTCTAACAAGCCCCCAACAAGCCAAGCCTCCTGGTATTCTCAGCCTGTGCCCTCCCCCCGCCCCCCCCCCCCAACACACACAGAATCAGATGGACCTGTGTGGCCAACTAAAAGCTGGGAAATCATGATGTATGACCTCCAAGGTCAGGAAAGCTTCCCGGATTCATGAAAAACATTGCCCCTCCCATCTCACTCTCTCCTGGATCACTTGCTCTCAGGCATTGGGCGGCCATGCTGTGAGGATGTGCAAGCAGTCATGTGGGGAATTACACATGGAGAAGACCTGAGGCCTCCCACCACTAGCTGACATCAACTTGCCAGCCATGTGGGTGACCCACACAGGAACCAGGTCCTCCAGCCTTCGGGTGATCACAGTCCCAGCAACATTTTCAAAGTGACCTCATGAGAGACCTTAAGGCAAAAACACCCACCTAACCTGCTCCTACATTCCTGCCCCGCAGGAACCCTGTGAGACAATAAATCTTTCCTGTGGTTTTAAGTCTCTAAGTTTGGCAATAGATAGCAAATATAGGAAAGTGTGAGAAAACCTTCCTAGAACAGGGCTTTGAAGAGCAAGGACTAAGAGGCAGACATTGTGTTTCCTACAGAGGAAGGCACAGAGCCTGGAGAGCATGTCAGATGGCCCGAGCAGAAGGTATTGAATGACACTGGAAAGGGAGGCTGGGGCAGCGTCCTGGACAGTCCTTGATTATTATTCTAAAGGGTCTTGACCTTTTTGAGGTAAAAGTAGTTATGTTTACTTCACAGATGACACAACTAAAGTTCAAAAAGGTTAAGGAATTTGTCCGAGGATATCCAGCTAGTAAGTGACAGTCCTAAAATTCAAATGCAGGCTGAGGTAGTGCCAGAGTTTTCCAATGCTGCTATGTCAGGAAAGCTTAATAGCCCCTCAACAGAAGGCCACGAAGACCTCCAGTGGCTCCTTATCACCTGACCCCATAGGTGACCCAATACACTTGCCCTGCTCTTGATGCAGCAGGGTTTGGCAGGAACACCCCACCCAGTGCTTCCCAGGGTTGCCCCTCTGCCTGGCAAGAGCTCCTCCCAGGCTGCTGCGTTTCCTTTCTGAACCCAAATCTCCTGAGCCTCTGCACTGCTTCACAACCATGACGCCACTCTGCACCCTAGGCGATCAACTCTGCCCCTGGGGCTCTCCCTTCTCCTCTGCAGGGCAAACAGAGGTTGCATTCCAAAGCAGCCTGGAATGAAACTCCCAGGATGCGGCAGAAGCAAGGGCAGGCTGCAGGACAGTTTCCAAGCTCCAAGCCCACTGTGGAAATGCTAGACTACCACTTGCTGCTCTTTTGGAAGAGGGAGATCCTTTGGCCCCTCAAGACCACAGTCTGAGAGGTCCCAGAAAAAAAAAAAGGAAGGAAATTCATACATCCAGAGTAACTACTGTATGAGCTGTAGATATTTTCCATATCTCTCTGTCCACACCACCACTCTGTGGGACAGGCATTAATTACTATCTCCTTTTCTGATGAGTAAATGGAGGTCTAAAGAGGTTAAGCAACTTGCTGAAGGGCAGACAGCTATTGTGTACAGTTGGGTAAGTTGTGCATTGCACAACTCGATGCAGCAGAAATCACATCACATTTACTGTAGTTTTAGATATTTGTCATAAACATTTTCCAGTAGGAAGTGACTACAGCCAGGCATAGTGAGGCATGCCTATAATCCCAGCAATTCAAGAGGCAGAGGCAAGAGGATAATGAGTTCAAAGCCAGCCTCAACAACAGCAAGGAGCTCAGCAACTCAGTGAGACTCTGTCTCTAAATAAAATACAAAACAGGGGATGTGGTTCAATGGTCGAGTGCCCCTGAGTTCATTTCCCAGTAACCCAAAAATTAATTAATTAATTAACTAATAAAAATAAAAAGGGGATGTGAGTCAATGGTAAAGAACCTCTAGATTAAATCCCCAGTACAAAAATAAAGAGTAAACGAAACAAACAAACAAACTGCAGAAGGGACACTTTTCCTAATTTGCACAAGACACGAAGAAGCAATGATTCTACACGTCTCCTGCTGACCGGTCGTGATTTGACCACGTCTGACCCCAAAGTCCTTGCTTTTTCTGTCAAAAAAAAAAAAGTGCCTTCTTTTGGATAAATTATGCCTTCTTTTGGATAAATCCATTATGCCTTCTTTTGGATAAACCCAAGAATTTTCATATCAAATTCTTCACTGTTTAATTGACAGAGATAAAATCATAGAACTTAGACCATGCCAGTTGGAAAAGATGTTGGTATTCCATAGTCCACCTCCAGATCTTCCTTTCTGAGAGGGGTAGTGAGTTCCCTAAGATCACACAGCTGGGCTTTGGATGCTATGCAACAGAGGACACGTTCGACCTCGACGTAAAATTGTTCTAATCGCAACCACAGAACTGGATCCTCTAGGGTGGTAGTCTCAACTTTTCTTTGCAGGGGAGTCACTTTATCAACTACAGGTGGAGGCAATGAGTGAAGGGTCTCGGGGACAATGTTCTTCCCCTGACAACTTCCTGAGGTCCAAGTTCAAAGACAAAGAACATTGAAAAGAAAGGGGGAGCTAAGAGGGCCTCAGCTCAGAAGCGCCTCCAGGACAGGAGAGAAGAGCATTCCTCTGTAGGCCCGTCAGGCCCTGGGAGGGAAACCGTTGCTAAGTAGAAGCTTCCAAGGCCTCTCGGGTGGCTCTCAAGGCCATCAGCGTCCACCTTGAAGGGAAGACTCAGACTCCACACAGGCCTCTCTGGGAGCCCAAGAAGCCATGGCGACAGCCCCCATGTGGCAACATGGTTCTGTCTGGGCTCCAGCTGGGGTGACAGGAGCCAAGGGAGACAGATCACAGGGAGGAAATCCGAGCACTTAATTTGCTGTTCCGTGGAAGATCCCAATTAAAATGTTTCCCCTTTCTGAGGCTGCCCATCAGCCCTGCTCTATAGTATGGCCTCATTGTCAGCCCCTTCTGGGCTCTTGAAGGTCTAATCTGCTTTCTGCATAATGGGGCTCAAGTGTGCCCAAGTTGGAGGTCTTAAGACCCCCTGGAATCTGACTCCCCACTGAAACCCAAAGGGACTGAGTGATTTCAAAGAAATGACTCAGCTGGTCCTCCCTGGCTCAGCAGCATTCATGACATTTTAGACAAGTGCTCGCTTCAGCCCTGGATGAATGCAATCCACCCATCTTCCTATGTGAGTCACTGCAGGGACCCTGCACTCAGCTAGTTAAGAGCCATCCAGGGACAAGATCCAGGATGCTGGACTCCCAGGGCTTCACACCGCACACAGCCTGGGGAGCCTGACTACTGATTACCCTGCAAACTGAGGCTGGAAGAAACTCCTGGAAGAAGGATCTGGATCCCATAATACCTTGCTGTGCAATTGTCTTCTAGCCTAGCACTGTTCCATTACAGTAGGAGTCCAATTCTTACAAAGTAGGAAGATCAGCTTTCTATTTCAGAAGAGTTAAGTAAATCTTAAAACCAGCATGTAGGGGATACTGAGTAGAAGGAGAAACACAACAAAAAGGAGTCTGGAGAATTGAACCTTTGCTTGACACTACTGATGAGTGTTAGCTCCATTTTGCAAATGAATAGGATGCAACATTGGTCATAACAGAAGAGTTGCTGTTATTCAAAATATGCTCCACACACACAAAAAAAAAATATTCAATTCAAAATCATACAGTGGAGAGTTCATTGGCTCAGAGGGTCTATAGAGTACACTGGGAAGATGCTCACCAACTGAGAGCAACTGAGAGCCTGAGACAGAATGCCAACATCACACACACACTCTCACACACACTTGCACACACACACACACACACACACACACACACAAGCATACAGAGTGTGATTATAGCAAACTATAGACAACTTTTGTCAATAAATTTAAAAACAGTTGAAATGAACAAATTCTTAGGAAAAAAAAATACATAACAGCACACCAGACTCAAGAAGATAGAGTCAGGCAGGGTGGTACATGCTATAATCCCAGCTACTTGGCACATGAGACAGGAGAATAATAGTTCAAGGCCAGTTTGAGCAACTGGCAAGACGCTGACTCAAAATAAAAAAAAAAGAAAGAAAGAAAGAAAGGGCTAGGGATGTAGCTCAGTAGTAAAGCACCCTGAGTTCAGTCCCCAGTACTTGAGGGGGGATGGAGAGAGAAAGAAGGAAAATTATCCGTCTGAATAGACCTTATACCACTAAGGAATTAGATATGTAGTAAAAAAATGATCCACCAAAATAAATAAATAAATAAATAAATAAAAGAATGATACAAGAAAATGCCTAATTCACATGATTCTACAGTCAACTTCTACCAAACATTCAAGGAACAGAAAAAAATTCAAATTAATAATATATGTTTAATAACCTAGGAAGAAAAAGCAAATTAAAACCAAATGAGGAAGAAGGAAGGAAATAAGATGACCATTAAAATCAATTAAATTGAAAAAATAAAAACAATAGTGAAAATCAAACTAAATCCTGATTATTGAAAAAAAAATCAATAATACTTACGAAACTATAGCAAACTAAAGATAGCAAAACAAAGAAAATAAGAGATGACACAAATGACCAGTAACTGGAATCAAGAGGAAATACCAAGTCAGACCCTGCAGACATTGAAAGATAATAAACTATTACTTCTAACAACTCTATACATGTAAATTTTATAATTTACATGAAATGGACCAACTCCTCAAAAACTTCAAATTACCACAATTCACCCAAGATGAAATATATATCTTAAATTGTCCTATAACTATTAAGGAAGTTGAACTTGCATTTTAATGCCTTATGAAAAAAGTAGGGACTATGGTGCTCACCTATAATCCCAGCAATTTAGGAGGCCGAAGTAGGAGGATCCCAGGCTTAAGACCAGCCTCTGAAACTTAGTGAGGCCTTAAGCAAGTTAGCAAGATCCTTTCTTGAAATAAAAAATAAAAATGGCCAGGGATATAACTCAGTGAAAGCACCTGTAGGTTCTATAGAAAAGAAAAGAAAAACAGAAAGGAAGAAAAGGAAGGAAGGAAGGAAGGAAAGAGAGAAGTTGGGGAGAGAGAATGAAGGAAGGAAAGAAGGAATGGACAGGACCTACAGAACAAATAGAACATGGTGTCATGCACCTGTAGTCCCAAACTACTTGGGATGCTGATGTAGGAGGATCACTGGAGCCCAGAAGTTCAATCCAGCCTGGATAATACAGGAAGACCCATCTCAAACAAACATACCAAAATCTTATGAAAAGAACACTGCAGGTTCAAACACCTTCACTAGTGAATTCTAGAAATTAAAATCTAAAGATGAGTTAATACTATTTACACCAATCTCTTCTAGAAAACAGAAGAAAGGGGAAAGTTCTCAATGTGTTTTATAGGCCAAAGACAATAAAGGGGGGAGGTACTACATACCAATATTTCTCATGAACATATATGTAAATATCTGAATAAAATAATTATCCAATTAAATGTAGCAACATATAAACAAACAAGTAGGCTTTATGCTTGGAATGCAAGGAGAGTTTGATATTAGAAAGTCAATCAATATATTTTATATTAACAGCCTAAAGAAGAAAAATCCTATGATCATATTGATTGAGTTTGAAAAAGCTTTTGACAAAATCCAACATTCATCCATGATAAAAACTCTTGGAAAACTAGGACTAGAAGGGAGCATCATCAACCTGATAAAGGGCACCATCAAAACACCTACAGTTAAAATCATAAAGAGTCAAAGACTGAACATTCTCCTCTAAGATTGGGAATGAGGGGAAATGTCTCTTCACCACTCCTATATAACATCACACTGGAAGTACTGAACAATGCAATAAGGTAGGAAAAGAGAAAGGACTGATGGAGAAGGAACAAAAAAGAAAGAAAGAGAAAGAGACAGGGAGGGAGAGGGGGAGGGAGAGAAGGAATAACAAAAAGAAGCATGTGTATTGGAAAGGAAAATTTTAAATTATCCTTATTCATAAGTGACACAATTATCTATGTAGAAAATCTCAAGGAATTTTTTAAAAATTTGAAGAACTAACTAGCAATTAACAAGGTCATAGGATCAAAGATCAATATACAAAAATCAATCTTTTTTCTATATACTATATACTAACAGTGAACAACTGGAAACTAAAATTTTAAAGCAATACCATATACTATAGCCCCTTCCCAAATGAAATGCTTATACACCTACTGAAACATGCAGAGAATTCAAGTGTTTAAAACTATAAAATACTGATGTAAGAAGACACAAATCAAAGGAGAGACATACTGTGTCCAGGATTTTCCACAAACTGACCTACTGATAGAATACAATTATGATAAAATTCTAGCAGATATTTTGGCAAGTATATGCAAGCTGATTTTTAAATGTATATGGAACCACCAAATTAACTAAAATAGCCAAAACAAATTTTTAAAAAATTGGAGAAATCACACTACCTGATTTTAAGAGTTCAGATACAATAATTAAGACTATTTAGCATAAGGAGGTTTTGGGGGGCAGTGGAATTGTCTTATCGCCCAACCTGTGGGGGCACTTACAGGAATCTCAACATGTGTTGAAATATACACAGTAGTACCCCCAAAAAAAATCTATGTTCATTCAGAAAACAATAAAAAAGAAAAGTCTTGGAAAACTAAAAATAGAAAGCAATTTCTTCAACCAGATAAGAAACTCTACCAGACACCTAGAGCAGACCTTCTTCTGAGTGGTAAAAGATGAAGAGGATTCCCTTTAAAGTCAGGAATGAAATAAGGATAGCCACCATCCCCACTGCTGTTCAGCCAGGAGTCCTCACCAGCAGAGGTTATCATTATTAGCTAGGAAATCCAAGAGATCCACAGACATCTTTAGAATTAAAAAGGGAGGTAAGCAAAGTTTCTGAATCTAAGGTTTATGACAAAAATCTACATTTCATTCCTTTACATTAGCAATGCACAGTTAAAAGTGTAAGCTCTCAAATGATATCTTCTATTATAGCAAGAAAAAATTACAAGGTGCCAAGGAATAAATCTCCCTGAAATATCATTATGGAGAAAAGTTATTGAATTGCATTAAGAGATATTAAAGAAAGCCATATCTTTATCATGTTTGTGAACAGGAAGAGAACAGCATACAAATGTTGGTTCTTTCCAAATAAAGAGATATATTTTAACTGCATAAGTATTTGTAAAGCATTTAGAACAGTGCCTGACATGTAATAAGTGATATATAGCTGTTGTTGAGTAAATAAATCAAGATTTCAACAGGATTTTCAGAGAACTTGACAAGCTTGTTCTAAAATTTAGAAGGCAGAACAATAGTCCAAAAATAGCCAAAGCAATCTCGAAGAACAGAGGTGGGAGGAAAGATAATGCTCATTCTGTCAGATATTAGTACTTAATTATAAAACCATTAAGACAATGTTTTTGTTGGCCAGAAATATATACACAGACGAACAGAAGAAAGAGCCCCGAGATGATTGCTATATGGAAATGCGATATATAACAGAAAAGCTGTTACAGATTAAAGGATGACGGGACTTTTATTGTCCATATTGGAGAAAGATAAGGTCCTCATCTACAATTTTCAATGTCAGGTAGAATAAAGACCTCAACATGAAAAGAAAAACTTTAAAAGAAAATGCTATTTCCTCAGGGTAGCAGGATTTCCTAAGCAAGATGCAAAAAAGCACAGACCACAAAGGAAAAGACTGACAAACAACCAAGTATTTTAAAACTTGTATTTCAAAAGATTCCATAAACAAACTGCAAACAAACCATACAGTGGAAGAATATCATCATAACTCATAAGACCAACAAAATATTAGTATTCAAAATATATAAAGAACTCCTGTAAATCAGCACAAAGCCAAAAAGTAATAATTTTTAAATTAGATAAAGTAGATAAACTAGCAACTCACACAAGAGGAAGCCAAAATGCTTGCTAACCATAAAAAGCTGCTCAATCTTACTAACAATCAGGAAAATGAAAAATTAAAACCACAATGAAATAACATCAAATTAAATATAGAGATGTTTTATAGAGGATAGGGAAAGAAATGGGACCAGGAAGGGGTCACTAGAGCTTTAACTGTATTTCTAACTGTTACTGTCATGAGAACCATTCACAGATGTTTATATTCTCCTCTTTCTAGGTTCATGGTATGACTGCTCCTTCCCATTCCATCAAGCTAAGCAAGGAAGTGTGATTTGCTTCTGCCAAGGAAATGTAGACAGAAGTGTCATCTGCAGGTAGAGACCCCGAGAGTTTCCCTGTGTCCCTCTGTCAGTGGAAGACAATGATGCTCTCTCTCATCCTGGATCCTGAATTAAGTCACTGCACCCCCTGTGAGAGCATGTAGCATGAGTGAGAGGTAAAACTGTTTGTTGCCACTTGAACTTGAGAGCTGTTTGTTACAGCACCACAAACTAGCCTGTCTCCGTGGAGTTGCATTTCATTCCTTTAACTGCACGGTGGGCACGTAGATGCTCATTATATTATTCACTGTACTTTGCAGACTTAAAATAGTTCTTAATTTTTAAAGAATGGTTTCAGGCAGTGAATTGCTATCTGGGTGAAGTGTAGGATATATGAGCCTTATTCTACAAATATGAATAGAGGACTTATTGCATGCCAGGCTATGTAATAGTGCTAAGGATTCAACAGTGACCAATAAAAACAGTCCCAGCTTTTGTGGAGCTTATAAGAGGGAAAGACAAAATAAAAACGTGTTTGATGTCAGATGGTGTTGTTAACTATGATGAAAGATTTAAAAAGCAGGGCTAAAGAACAGAGAGTAAGAGAATGCCATTCTAAAGAATGTGGACAGAGCTGGGTGTGGTGGAACACATCTATAATCCCAGTGGCTCAAGAGGCTGAGGCAGGAGGATCTTGAGTTCAAAACCAGCCTCAGCAATCTAGTGAGGCCCTAAGCGACTCTATGAGACCCTGTCTCTAAATAAAATATTTTTAAAAGGGCTGAGGATGTGGCTCAGTGCTTATGCACCCCTGGGGTCAATCCCCGCTACCAAAGAAAGAGTGCGATCAGGAGTTTCTGGCAGGGAATATTCTACCCTCCATTTCCACAAGTTTCATACCCTCAGATTCTACCAACTACAAATTAAAAATATTTGGAAAAATGTACTTACACTGAACATGTAGGAATGCTTCTATTATCATTTGCTAAACAATATAGTATAACAACTATTTATATAGCACTTATATTATGTAGGTATTTTAAGTAATCCAGAGATGATCTGCAGTATTCCGGAGCATGTGGGCAGGCTATATACAAATACTGCACCCTTTTATACAAGGGAGTTGAGGCATCTGTGTATTTGGGCAACCATAGGGGATCCTGGAACCAATCACCTGAGATACCAATGAATGACTTCACAGAGGTTTGGCAGGGAGAGAGACAGAAAGGATAAAAACCTTACCAAATAATAATGATAATAATAATTAAGGAAACCTGGTTTCTGGAGCTAAATGAGAGCAGGGAGCAAGACCATGAGGGGTCTCTAATACAGAAGGCCAACAGAGCATATTGAGCAGACCTGACATGATCTAAATAGATCATTCTGGCTGCTGTGTGAAGAATATTTAAGAGTTTCTGGGTAGAAGCAGGGAGATAGCCCAGCCCTAGCTGGAGCAAAAAGGTAAAGTGGCCATTCAGAGAGAGGGTTGAGGTCACAAGAGATGTGGCTGATGAGACATCAAGGACTGCACAGGAGGTTTTAGGGGACTAAGCAGAAGAGAGACACTGAGTCAGATTCATGGACACAAGAGCCACATGGGGTTGAGTTTCCAGGAGACAGTGATTGATGGCCTTGGGCTTGCTGAAGAGCCCAGTGAATTACTCCTGGGAGAGTCCCAGGGAGAAACGTTCTCTTAGGCAGATTAGGACCTGAAGTGGGGATGATTAGGAGGAGGGGGAGTGTGGCTTGGCTGGCTCTCACCGGCACCACAGTCTTTTACAATGAACGTATGTGTGGTTTATTTCTTAGGAAAATTCTTTTGAGACAAAAGAGCTTTCTGGGAATGAAGACCCAAGAGGTGGCTCCACACACACACACACACAGGATCTTCTTCCCGGGTTGGAACACGCACTGCTTGCAAGGCAGGAAGAAAAAACACTCAATGATTCCTTTGAGCTCTCAGAGTTCAGAAGTTTAGGTCGACGTCTTCCAGCAGGGGGAGGCTGGTGGCACTGGTTACAGATGGGATGCAGAAATTATCTGTGGTTTTCAATGATTCACTCTCCTCAACCCATGGGACGGGCTCTGGGTAGACTCAGAATAGTACAAACTGCATACCAGAAATGACAAGACCAAGTCCCCTCTCCATGGCACAGATGTGAAGAGAAGTCAAGTCTTCAAGACCATCACTGTAGGAGTGGGAGGGAATGATGACAGGGCCCGGAAGAGTCAAATGATAACGTCTGGAGGGAAGCCAGGCAGGCCGAGGTTTAAATCCTACCTCTTTCCTGAGAGAAGTCATTTTTCCTAATTTTAGTTTCTCCATCAATAAACATGGGGGCTGCTAATATCTGCATTTGTTAGTTGTGAAGATCAAAGTCTGTTGAGCTCTCTTCTTCATCACTTTCCGCTATAGTTTGGATTCACAATGTCCCCCACGGTCCACATGGTAAAGGCTTGGTCCCCAGGGTGGCACTACTGGGAGATGGTATGACCTTTAAGAGATGGGACCTCACGGGAGGTCTTTAAATCATTTGAGTCATGAGATTGGAAGAGATTATTGAGAATAGCTAAGCTATGGAACCAACCTAGATGTCCTTCAATAGATGAATGGATAAAGAAAATGTGGTATATATACACAATGGAACATTACTTATCCATGAACAAGGCTGACTTTATGATATTTGCCAGCAAACAGATGGATCCGGAGACTGTATCATGCTAAGTGAAATAAGCTAGTCCCAAAAAAAAAAAAAAAAAAAAAAAACAATGATCAAATGTTTCGTTTGATATGTGGAAGCTAAACCACAATAGGGGATGATAGGAAGAATAGAAGTGCAATAGATTAGACAATGGGGAATGGTGGGAAGGGAGTGAGGATAGGGAAAGGAAATACAGTATAATGAATCTGACATAATTTTCTTATTTACATCTATGAAAACATCACAGTGAATTCCACTACCATGTATGTCCCTAAGAATAGGGCTCTAACTAGAATAAGATATATTCCATGATTGTATAATTATATCAAACTAGATTCCACTGTCATGTATGACTAAAAAGAAAGTGATTGTGAGCCCTGATTCCTTCCTCTTCCTTGCCCAGCCATTAGGTATGTGGCTTTGCTCCAATCATGCTCCCTACCAATGCTCCCCAGCACCCCCATCAGAGATCTGAAAGCAATGGTTCTGCATAATTAGGGACAGGAACCTCAACAACTGTCAGCCAAAATAAACCCTTCCTCTCTTTAAGTTGGTGATCTCAGGTATTTATTATAGTAAAGGAAAGATGACTGACACACCTTCTTTTCTGCAAAGAGAAAGTGAGATCTGGGTCATAGAGACCTGAGTAAGAAAACAAGAGGCTATCAGAATTCCTGATCAGCAAGGACACTTAGACACAATAGCTTCTGAACTGGCTGTAGGAAGAATGAAGCATGTCTCAAAAGCCTTTCAAGATGAGGATTTATGTGTCAGAGGGTTTCCAAGGAGACCAATTTTACAAAAGCTACTATGAGACACCTTCCTTCACAAAGAGAGACATCACACTCCTGCTCTCAGCAGGCTCCTTCTGCATTCTGACAGATCACAGAAATGTGGGAGGAAAGGGCCTAAATGCTGGGTACGAGGGCAGCGCCCCCACACCCGATTTGTTAAATGAATGAATGAACAAAGAAATACTGTGCTTCTCCTTAGTGTGGAAATGGAAGGAATGTAAAAGTGGCCCAAGGAGAACACATAGAGACACAGGGAGACACAGTCACGGGGCCTGAGACAAGTAGTCGGCCCTAGATAACAAGAAAGCAAGCAAGAACCCACCCTGGTTCTTAAGAGTTTCAGCCAACCCAAAGATCATGTAACTAGAATCACACAAGAAAGCTGGCCTCCCAAGCCAGCTTGGGAATGTTCCAGAACAACTGTTCTGACCTGGCTGATCCTGTACTACAGCAGCATTTTGAGAAGAGGAATCTGTGAGCCCTGACATTGAACATGGAAAATGGAATTCACTTTGCTTCTTTTTCCTTTGTGGGTATTTACTATATCTCCCTCATCAGTGGCTCACTGAACATGGGGCAGTTTCCCAATGAGTGTTCTGTGGAACACCAGCATCACAACATCCATGCAGGGATCATCTGATACCCCTGGAAACCCTTCCAAACAATCTCCACACCACACAGACACACAGTGCACATGGGCAGATTAAAAGTTCAAGATGCTTTGCCATCAAGAAGCCTGATGAATACAGTGTTTTTAAAACATATAACCAGAAAATTCCTTTCTCTCATCCAAACATGAAATGTCCTGCTGGAAGGGGTGTTCTGGCAATCACTACCCTGGATGTAATCCTCAAAGATGGGGCTCAGAGAGATTCATAAGCCAGCTGATTGTGCCCAGTCACCATTAAGCAGACCCTGAGCCCAAGACCTGGGCTCCAAACAAGGGAGAGATTGAAGTCTTTCACGCCACAAATAAACAGGAGAATGCAAGTCATTTAAAAGGCTATTGCAACATGAAAGAGCTGTAGACAAAATGCTGTAAACTCAAGAATAGAGGGAGTTGGCACATTGGCAAAACCTAAAATATCAGATGGAGAAAATATTGTAGGGATCATCTCAATTTGGGGTCACTCTCAATTATCACACAGATGTCTTGGCTAAGCAGCAACGCTTAGGTCTTACTGAGAGAACAAGCATTTTTATATCTGATTCTCCCAAGCTAGCATTTGTTTCCACAAAGCTACGGATTGAAAAATGTTACACAAATTTGAAGGCTTTGTTCAAAAAGGGAAGTTACTAAGAGTGGACAATTATTTCTTGGCATGTTGTCCTCTTACCCCTGGACTGGAATCACCTGAGAAGCTTGTTAAAATGTATTTCCAAGTTCACCCAGATTTTGAGGATCAGAACTGATGAGGGGGTGTTATAGTATCCATATGAAATGTCCCCCAAAGGTTCATGTGTGGAAGGCTTGGTGCACAATACAGGACTGTTCAGAGGTGGAGCTTCGGGGAAGGGATTGGATCATGAGGGCTCTGACCTCATCAGTGGATTAATCCATTGGTGGGTTCATAATTGAATGGATTATTGGGAGGTAGTGGAAACTGTAGAAGGTGGGGGGGTGGTGCTAGCTAGAGGAAGTAGGTCACTGGGAGTGTGTCCTGGAAGGGCCTATCTTGTCCCTGGTCCTTTCTTTCCCTCTTTCTATCTCTATCAATCTCTCCTTCCCAGCCACCAGGAGATGGGCAGCCTCCTCCTTCACCAAGCTCCCAACACCATGATACTCACCACAGTCCTAAAGTAACAGAGACATGGACTGAATCGTCTGAACTATGAGCCAAAAATAAATCTTCCAAGCTGTTTTTCTCAAGGATTTTCTCACAGCAGCAGAAAGCTAATATGGGGAATCCCAGAAATCTGTGTTTTAAACAGATCCCCCCACACACACATGATTCGGATCCATGCTCATAGCTGAAAACCACTGAATCCAAAGATTTCCAAAACTATTAAGAGTTGATTAAGCTTTAGGGAAAGGAATGATTTGGAAATTGGTGGTGCAGAGTTCACAGTGACTAACAAAAATAGAAGCCCAAGAGAGGAAATGTGTCAGCCACAGGCCGGACCCTTCACACTGTCCTAGAAGCTGCCCTGACAGTGGCCAGGATTGTCACAGGCCTGTTGGCAGGGGTGCTTTGTGGTGGCAGTGGGAGGCCTCAGCTTGACAAGAGGAGCCATTAAGAGCACACGTGTTTCAACACAAACTCTAATCTCACCAAGAACGCTGCTTCGCTGCTTGGAGGGCCAGCTGGCTTTTCAGGCAAACTGCCCTGCTGCAGAGGGAGCCCCCTCCTAGCACAGCTGCCTGTTGGGGCCCTGCTGAGGACTCGGTGTGTCAGCCCAGGAGGTGGCCAGGAAAGCCCTGCAAGGCAGGCAGCTTTATCCTCATTTTATAAATGAAGGAACAGAGAGGATGTGACCTGGCCAAACTTGCCTAACCACATGGGGGAGGCTGGGACCCCAGCCAAATTCTGAGGGACCCCAAAGGCAGCACTCTTTCCTCTGCCAAAGGCGCTCCCAAGGGAGAAAGTGCACTCACCGCAACATGAGTATTCTAGTCCCCTTGGAAGTTAAATTTCTCATTGTAAATAAATAAATTGGTGGGAGCCATGGTAACCTCACCCTGGTACTGCCATTCTCTCAGGCTCAAAGAGACAAACAGCCCCTCTCTTCATTTATCTTCAGTGGAAACAATAAAACCCCTAAGAGACCTTCCAATTTTGAAATATCTTGTTCCTAAAAAATAATTATGCAATATCATTAGCTCCTTGGTTCCCCATAGCCAGTCCTAAGGCAATTGATGAAGAAGCAGAATTCATTTCTGTCACTACTCTAACCCAATCCTTATTCTATTTTCCCTTGCACCACCTCCCCCGGCCCCACAATCCTGTCTTCTGCTGTTTGGAGAGGACCTAATAGCAGCCAGTCAACATTTGTTGAGCATTTTATGTCCCTGTGTTCTCTCTTCCAGGTGTATCGATGTCTCAACATTTCCAAAGTTGTACTGACTCACCTCAGTAATAAAAAATACACTATGTGGGCAGGGGCAAGGGCTAGGAGTTGAAGGAAGACAAGCTGCCATTCAGAATAGGCTTGGGTGCCTCAGGTGAGGGGGTTAAAGATAGCTAATACCTTACATGTTGAGGTTGAGGTCCCCATGGTGCTCCAAAATTGAGAAATCCAATTGGCAATGAGATACAGGTCTAGGCTTTGATAGAAATGACGGGGGACCCCATATAGAAATCATTGCAACAGGTAAAGTCCCCCAGGGAGATGACTAAGACTGGAAGAGAAGACCAAAACCTCCTCAAGTCATTATCATAATCATGGAGCACCAAGATTATGAAAATCACTGGACTGAAAATATTTCAATAGACAAGCCAGGGTCCTGGCCTTAAGCAAATTTGGAACCTATGAGGAGAGTCAATGGATAAACCTGAAACAGAGAATGAGAACTGCGTGGAAACTAAAGCCACAGCTTGAATCAGTCCTAGAAGGGATATCCCAGAATCTGGAAGATAGATGATCCAGGGAGCTACCCAGACACAAAGCCAGGAGGAAGGCGGGCTCCCAGCGCACAACAGACTGACAGAAGCCTCCAGAGAAGAGAGCCCTGCACAGACTGGGAAGGGTGGGTAGGGTCTGCAAGATGGAAAACACAACCTCTGCAAATGACTCTCACTACCTCTCATCAAACAGGCATGACAGGACCCTCTGCAAGAATCTCTGACCCACTTTTCACACCATAATTAACTTCTAATCACACTGAGAGGCAAAAAAAAAAAAAAATGTAACCAACACTTGGAAAACAAAACACATGATCAAGACAGACTTTGTGAAAAGCCTCCTTCTATTTTTTGTGCTTTACACACAGCACACAGCACTACAGCACAAAACCCATGTGAAGCACAGGCATGAAGGTGCTGGCTGGGAGTATCTGGAGGTGATCTATGGTAAAGAAGAAGAGATCTAGCATCTTCAAATGCAGGAAGGGTTGTCCTACAGAAGGGGGCTGGACATATCCTCTAAGGTGCCAATGGTTGGGAGCTCGTGGGAGACAGAAACCAGGACATAATAAAGGTGCTCAGTAGTCAAAGATACCCCAGAAGAGAGTGGTCTGCCTTGGGAGACAAGGTCCCCTTCATGGTTGGCAGTTTTCAAGCAGAGCCTTGACAACCTTATATCAGGGATGCTATGGAACAGATTCAAACAGAGCATCAAATGTCCATCGCGAGATTCTAAGTTTCTGAAATTCTCAGCCAAATAACCCAGATAGCTTCCCTGAAGGTGGTGCTTCTAAATGCTACAAAATACGGCTGGGAGAAACCCCTGGTGGTATTCTCCTTTTCCTCTGGGTACTCTTTTCTCCTTTCCTTATAAATGCAAGTCATGGGCATTTAAAAAGCACCCATTTAACTGTCTGTTGAGAAGTGCATGCCTTACTCACATCAGGGAAAATGGCATCAGTGCTGGAATAAGAGTGTCCCTCATGGCTGTTTGCAGCACTAAGGGAAGAGAGAGCCCTCCTTAAACACCAGCTTAACTTGATTAAAAAAAAAAAAAAAGGCTGTTTCTAATTCTACAGTGATGCAGCCACATCAATGTTTATAGCAGCTCAATTCACAATAGCTAAACTATGGAACCAACCTAGGTGCCCATCTACAGATGAATGGATAAAGAAAATGTGATATATATATATATATATATATATATATATATATATATATATATATATATATATAAAGGAATATTACTCATCCTTAGAGAAGAATGAAATTATGGCATTTTCTGGTAAATGGATGGAACAGGAGAATATTATGCTAAGCAAAATAAGCCAATCCCAAAGAACCAAAGGCCACATGTTTTCTCTGATATGCAGATGCTAGTTCACAATAAGTGGGGGATAGAGATATTTTGGTCTAAAGAAAGTGAAGGGAGGGGCGAGGGCATGGGGTAGGAATGATAGAATGAATGGGACATTATTATCCTATGTGCATATATGATTACATGACCTTTGTAACTCTACATCATGTACAACTAGAAGAATGAGAAGTTATACTTCATTTATGTACGATGGGTCAAAATGCATTCTACTGTCATGTATAACTAATTAGAACAAATAAAAATATATATTTTTTAAAAGGCTGCTTCTACCTGTGTCAAGAAGACAAAAGACATCCCATGATCAGTTTCTGGGAAATGACCTTGAAGGGCCATCCCACCATGCTTGGGAGACTATTTTTGTTTAGTTCCACTACGGAGTAATTGAAAACATTCTTTTTAAGAACTAAGTGCCTTTTGCAAATGCAATCTCACGTATCCACCCAACAGCCCATGAAATGTCATTATTTCAATTTTACAGATAAAAAAAATCAAGGAACAAAAATAAGTCAATCATCATGTCTTAAGTAGAGTATAGTCACACCTTCTGTGGGGGCGAGGTTCTAAAGTTAGCTCCAAAGGCAAACATCACCTGTGCTCCAGAGTTGCTTTGAAAGTCCCTCAATTTAAGTGTAAAGTATGGTCCCTCAGGCTTTCTGTACACATCTTAAACAGCATGCAAGATAAACACATGCAGCAGACTACTTCATAAAGGCACTAAATGTAAAATATAAACTTGCAGGATTTTAAATTATATAAATGAGTGAAAGTGAGGATATACAGTTAAGCTTTCATAAACCAAATATACATATGCTATTGGTCCACCAGAGCAACAGAATGTCAAATCTGCATCTCTGTATGATGACAGTTGAGCTACCCTTCTTCAGCTCATCTATCAGAAGCTGAATGATGACAAGATCCTCCCATTTACCGGGCACTGACTTCCTGCCAAGCACTGTGCTGAGCATGTTATTTATTGCAACTACCTGACTATTGTGTAGACACTGTTACCCTCCCCATTTCACAGATGACACATCTGAGACTGACCCTGGGTCACATACCCATCCATTAAGTGGCAGAGCTAGAGCCAGACACCTGTCTGACTCAAAATCATGGCCTTTGAAGAGCAAGACTTCAATTAGGTGTGTATCAGAGTCATCTGTGGGGAGCTTAAACAAAAATGGAGTTTCCTGGGTCCTTCTCAGATAGATAGAATCAGAATCCTGGTTCATTTCTGATGCAGGTGGTCCTTAGACCACACTTTGAGAAACCCTGCTGCAGGTTTTAATTCCCTGCCTAATACACTTTCTACAAAACCACATGTCAGCACCGTCTGCCCAATGCCATAGAGGCTATAAATAAAATGTCTGATTATGGTCACTGATAATGCCACAGTCACATCCTCTTACCACTCATCCCGGAAGAAACATGCCTAAAGACCCTCCATAAGCACACTCACAGCTTTGGGTGTGTTTCAATGATTTGGGACAGAGAAAAGCCCTTGAAACTGTGAGACTTTTTCTTGCAAGAATTCTGTTTCATAGTTAATCCAAATAATCTTTTTACTTAGAAAAAAAAATGCCTCAAAGGCTGATTCCAAGTTCGTATTTGGCTATAACACACCACAAAGGCAGCCAGTCATGGGCTTGCATTTCTGAATAGAATCATTCTGCTCCTTTTGATTGAAAAGGCACATGATCTAGTGCCAGATGGCGACATTTGTACAAGTCAAGCTGGATTAAGTCAAGAGCTTTAGTGAAGCATGACGCAGATAAAGATGACAGATTAGCAACACACGCCTATATGTGCGCACCACACACACACACATACACACACACACAAATGCTAAATTCTTTAAACTGTGGCAGTGCATCCCCCATCAACCTGTCCCTGGTCCCTGGCCTCTGTCCCTTGCCTCTCACAGCTGAACCTGCTCCTATATTTTGCTCACCTGCAGGTGGCTGCCCACAGTTCAGCCAGACCTAGGCCTAAATCAGGACTTATTAGTGCAGGATGAAGCCCCTTATGTTTTTTCTCATCCCATTTCTAGCTGCACAGTTGAAGCTGGAAGCTGGTGCTACAGTGTCCCCCAAAAGTCCATGTGGGAAAGGTTTGGTCCTCAAGAAGGCCCTATGGAAAAGTGATAGAAATGTTAAGAGGCCGGGCCTCATGGAAGATTTTCAGGTTTGGGGAAGGCACGCCCTTGAAGGCAAAGGTGGAACAGAACAGCCATGACCTAAGCCACTTTTCTCCACCAGGCACTGTCCCATAGCCAAAGCAAAGGAGCCAACCAACTGCACTGAAACCTCTAACACTGAAAGGCAAAATAAACCTTGTCTCTTTTTAAGGTGATTGTCTCTTGGTAAGGTATTTGTTATAGTAATGGAAAGCTGACCAACACAGCTGGCTTGGCCCACTCTGAATACAGCATGAGCAGCCAGAAGTGTCAACTCAGGAAAGGACACCATAGTCCACTGAGTTGTCCAAACCAGGCAATGGGGCATCCATCATCCTTCACTGCTTTTTCCCACCTTCCATATCTAATCCATCACCAAGACCCGTCAATTGGAATACCTGGCCTATCTCTGTCTTACCAGCTACCACTGCCAAGTCAATCCTAGTTCCTGTCCCAGCCAGGATTGCTTCCCCTCTGGATTGCTGGAGCAGTCTCCTAACTGCCCTGCCCAGAATTCTCTCATGCCTGGTCAAATGTTCTCCTAGGAACTTGAAGATAAGCAAGAGATAAAAATCACAGTCAAGGTAGGCAGGGAGAAAGCACTTGTTACTAAGCACTGTTACTCTCCTCCAGTGCCTGGCTCAGAGGGAAGAAACAAATGCAGGGGCCATTGGTTCAGGAATGACAAAGATCTAATTTAAATATCCATAACCCCTTGCCCTTTCTCTATTCTCCATCCTCCACCCTGTTTACCCTTAAGTCTTTGTGCCTGCCCCTTCCTATTAAAGTCCAAACTCCTCACATTGCCTACAAAGGCTGCTCATGACATCATCCAGGTGTGTCACTTGCTACCTCCCTCATCACAGTCTGCACTCCAGTCACAGTGAAGTCCTTTTAGTTGAGGCCTGTTCTGACTGATTTTCTCAATCAGATCTCAGCCCTGAGGTTGTAAAAACAGCCCAATTGATGGCTAATATCTCCAGGGAGAGTTCCATTTTATATCTCCCTTCTCAGCCAGGATACTTAGGGGTTATGAATATTTTAGGTAAATTCCAGTTATTCAGGAAGTGATGATCTAATTGCATTATACAGATCACTTGTGTCCCCTCCTCTCTGACCTTCCTACTCTTAGTCTAACCGCTCTCTTGTTCTAAAATCATAACATACAAGTATATAAACAATGTACAAAGTGCTTTTTCCAATGAATTCTTCATTCAATCATTTAGTAACTGTCTTTTGAGCATCTCCTCTGTGCCTAGCACTGTGCAAGACCTCAGGATGACATCACACAAGCCACAAGGCAGCCTCAGCCCTTTCCCTCATGGAACCTATATTCTAGAGGAAGAGAGGCCTCAAGCAATGAATTACACAATGTATTACATTATTAATCATTTGATGACAATTTTGTGAATGACTATGAAGAAGAACAGTCCAGTGCTAAGAGCATATCATTGGATAGTTGGGAGGAACAAGATGACCTCTGAGAAACTGGTGCATGAGCTGAGACTCGAAGACAAGCAAGGAAAAAAGAGGAAAAAAAGTTTTAAAAAACAGGCAGGGCAGGTAGGGAGAAAGCACCCAGGCAGAGGGAATGGTCCGCAGAGCTCCACATGGCATTGTTTGAGAAGGCCAGTGTGGTTATGGCACAGATAAAGATGAGAGGATTGAAAAACAAATTCAGGGAGACAGGCAGGGCCAGGTCAGGTCAGTGCTTTTCCAAGTATTTATTTCCCAATATTTCATGGATGGATACTTTTATTAAATACCATAAAAACAAATTATTTGAAAATCGAAATTAAAAGATTTACAAAATACAAGTCCCGGGGGGTTTTTACCATTAATTTTAAAAGACATAAGATTATTCTGCCAGTTACTATTTTTAAGTGCTTGATCTCTTTCTGTCCTTTCTGGCCCCTCAGACCAAACTTTGAGTAGCACAGTGGACAGAAAACTCTCAGAGGGCTCTAAGCAAGCATGCAGCTAATTCAGAGGTGTGTGTTGGTTTTGTTGTTGTTGTTGTTTTGTTTTGTTTTGTTTTTTATTTTATTTGTTTGTTTTTATGTGGATTGAACCCAGGGCCTCAAATGTGCTAAGCAAGCACTCTATCACTGAACCACAACCCCAGCCCCAGAAATATGTTTTTTAAAAATGATTCTGGATATTGTATGGAAAATAGGTTTGGGGTGGGAGGGACAATTTGGACTATCACAGGTGTGTTGGGGTTGGCAAGAGATGATATACTTTAGAAAGAATGACAGTAATGTTTACAACAAACTATGAAACAGGCATCAACATCCAGTGATGAAGTTAAGGTCATCTCCAGAAGTAGAACTCACATTTCCAAAAACCCTGTAAATCCAGACTCTCGGAAGCTTTATTTAAACACAGTCTTCAGGGCCACCTTAGTGGTGACGTTAAAACAAGATCGTTTTTGCTGCTTCTGTAAACAGCCTTTCTATGAGATATCCATGGCAGAACCAGCCTTATGATCCATCAGCCTTGCGGGCCTTCCAGAGAACACAGCTGCCATTCTTCATGCAAATGCCTCCCAATGAATGAAACCCCAGAGGTAGACAGAGAATCTGCTTATAATGGGTTGTTCTTTTCACCGATTCCTTGTCTCTCTTAAACTGATGGATTTCTAAAGGGTCCTGATGACTTGGAAGAGACAATCGAGTTTCTGCAGCTGGGGAAAGGGAAGAGTTCAGGGAAGGCCAAGAGGCAGCTGAGTTCGGGAGAAGGGGCAGAGGCCCTTGCTTGTGACCTGCCTCCACACCTATCTGACAGACTCAGTGGCTGCCATGCAGCCTCTCTGAGCCTCAGTTTCCTCATCTACAGGTTGGAGCAAATAATTTCTGCTCTGGCTCAATCACAGGACTGATGTAAAGATGTTTATTCAGCTTAACTCAAATAAACATTTCTGTGGCACAAGTGATATGCCAGGCTTTGAGCTGGATGCTGAGGTCACAGGCATGAGGAGATGACATGTAAATAGTAAAGGGCAACAATGCATGATCAACACAGTACACAGGTGCACAGAACAGCCCGGAAGAGGCGGTGCCCACACTGAGGACAAGAGACAAAGATCAGAGAAAGTTTCCTGGATGAGGCAGTGGCTAGTCTGCTTTTAAAACAGGGAAAGGAATTTTCCAAGTAGACAGACTTAAGATCATCATCCTAGGGAGAAGGAACAGCATGGTGCACTGGATACCACAGGAAGCTTGCTGCTAAGAAAAAGTATGGGAACCAGGGCAAGGGAGCAAGGCAGGACAGGTACAGAGGAGTCACACAGTGCCCCTGGGAAACAATGTCCAAGGATCGAGGCTGGTTGAGATTACACTCGAGTGTGAATCACTAGTGTTATTGTTCCAGCTGAAAGAGAATTAAAAAGTAGCTCTTTACATGTGACACTCCTTCAGAGACACCTCCAGAAACAAGGGGGTGAGATTCCAGGGGAGCTGGAAGTCCTAGGTACCCAAACAGGGACAAAAGACAATGATATCTGCCCACTGAGCATGATGGTGCACACCTGAAATCACAGCAGCTCAGGAGGCTGAGGCAGGAGGATCACGAGTTCAAAGCCAGCCTCAGCAACTTAGTGAGGCCCTAAGAAATTTAGGGAGACCATGTCTCAAAATAAAGTATAAAAAGAGATGGGGATGTTGATCAGTGTTTGAGCACCCCTGGGGATTGTATTTAAAAAAGAAAAAAGAAAAGACAATGATATCTGACTTTTTACTGTGACCTTCCTTGGACTGAGAGATCCAGGAAGCTCACTCATGAGAAGGTACAAAATTTGGGGTGTTAGGTGGAAAAGCACATCTTTCCTCTCAGATCTTCTGAGAATAGGAAAAAAAAAAAAAACCTCTCCCTTTACCCCAACTTTAAAACGTAGCCCAAAGGCCAATGTCTTTCCTTACTTGTTTCAAAAACAATAAATAAATGTTGCTTTCTAGGCAGATGAAAAAGAACAGAAGACCCTCATGTTTTCTCTGATATTTATTAGAGTCAATACCACCTTAAAGAGATCCACCTAAAGTGAGCATGTGTGTGCACACATGTGAGTAAGTGTGCACGCGTGTGTACGCATGTGTGTGCATGTATGTGTGCACACATGCGCAGGTGGGAGAGAAAAGATCTCAGAGACCCTTCAACAGGTCTTGCCACCTCCAGGTAGGCTGCAGCAGACAGAGGTCTAGGACCCTGCCATCAGCTCTGTGCACCAACCGAGGCCTCTCTCCACCAAGGAAATCCTAAAGAGAAAACAGCTGTCCCAGAAAGCCAAACACACACTCTTAGGTCTGACCTGGAAAAAAACTCATAAAAACACCATTCCTTTCTTCTTAGCACTCTGTTGAACACAGCCAGTATAAAGTAGCTGAAACACAGAAGCTGGACCCATTGCCAAATATTCCCCAAAGAGCTCTGAAACCCAAGTCCCTGTTTTGGAAATTGCCCACATTGATAACAAGAGGTCCCAGAGGTTGGAGAGAGCGCAGAGCATGAACGAGGATGGGGGTGACTGACGTCACTTTGCAAAGCTGTTAAGAGCATTAATGAGTTCATGGGAGTCAAGGCCACTTTGATGGGAGACTCCAAGATTTATTCTAAGCCATAGAGGTCCTGTCCAACCTCCTTCCCTGTCCTCACCAGACAGCAGCAGACGCAGTGGAGGAGACTGAGTACAGCCTGGGTGTTGGCATAGATCTCAGACTAAATGTGGCTGCACTACCCTCAAGATTCCTCAGCTCTCGTGTGCAGCAGAACCACCTGGAGAGCTTCTTATAATGCATATTCCTGGGCCTCGTTCTCCCTGGCACCACATCCCACCCAGAGTTTCTGGTTCTGGGAAGCTGGTATGGGCCCAAGAATTTGTATCTGACTCCAACTTCCCAGTGAGACTGAGGCAGTGAGGACCACCTTTTCAGCAGCCCTGAGCAATCATGTAGCCCCTCTGTGACCTCGGCCAAATTACTTATCTTCCCTAGACCTGACTTCCTCATCTTTAAATGAGCAATACCCATCACCTGGGTATTGTTATTTTCATTTAAAACAACAAAGTTTTATATTTTAACAATATGTGTCTCTTGGAAAATGCATGAGAGGACCTATTTTTCAGTGACTAGCATAAAAGAAGTATTTGATCAATGGAATCTAAGTTTTACTGGAAGAAAAGAAGTGCTAAGAAAGCCATGAACTCTCTCGATAGTAATACAAGTAGAAACCAGGGGCCTGCAGGCCTAAATAAAAGATCACATATATGTACTTTCATTTATTAAAGTATTATCATATCTCTGCATTCCTGGAGGTTTATTTGGTCATAAGAAGGAAGCAAAAGAATGTAGCTACAGGGGACATCCCTGCTGGCCTCTGGCTTCAGTGTCATTTAGTCATGGAACATTCATTAGGTGGAGGGAGCCACAGTTCTGTGCTGGGCACTTGGACCCAGCTAAATAGGCCCCTACTTCTGTCTCTGAGAAGAGCCTGGGAGTTAGACACAAGCAAATCAATAAAATGCATTATTTTAAATATTGCATTTGAAACCAGCTGAAATTCCATGGAAGTGGAACTAAAAAGGATATTTATTCTGACTGCAAGAAAGCCAAAGGTTTGGAAAGCGTCACAAAGAACAAACGTGCCGTTTGTGGGGCTGGGATTGTGGCTCAGTGGTAAAACGCTCACTTAGCACACATGAGGCTCTGGGTTTGATCCTTTGCACCACATAAAAATAAAATAAAGGTTATTATGTCCACCTCCAAGTAAAAGAAAAATTAAAAAAAAAAATGGCACATTTGTGATGGACCTTGATACACAGAACAGGAAGACAGGACACCCGCACAGAAACAGGACAACAGGTGGCAAGCTTGGTAATGAGGTAGCACATGCTGTGCTGTACCCAGAGTCACGTATGCCTGCCCAGGGGTGGCCAAGGCTAGTTTAGATATTTGAAGGGCATGGTAGACTATGGTGAGAAATTCCTCATGAGGAAAATAAGGACACACTGCATAATTACAAAGAAAAGGGACATGCCATCTTTGAGTTTTGGAGAAGACACTGAAGCAACTTTGTACAAGGTGGACTGTGGTGCCAAGATCAGAAGTAGGGAAAAGTTTTGGTTTCCAAAAGGTTTGTCATCCCTTCCAGAAGGCACCTGACCCAAACGTCCCAGTGGGAGTGAGGCTTCCAAAAGGTTTGTGTCATCACAGTCTGTGTCATCATTTCTGTCTCAGAGTGATGACACAGGAAAAAGGATTAGGGGAAGAAATCGAAAGGCATTTCACAAGAATCACCCAACTAGTGCCGATGTGTTCTACCGCTTCGTCTAAGGTAAGGTGCACACAAGGAATTATTCCTCCAGGACCTGACTGAGCATATGAACTTTAACAGACAGTTGTCCCCCAGAAGGTTTCACTGAAGTGGGTATAAAATAAAAGCAGCTTGTCTGATGATGTTTTCTAAAAGCTTAACATGGACATCCTCTTTGGAGTTGAGAATAGGGGCAGCCCCTGCAGTCCCTCTATCTATCAGGTGTCCCCGGGTGGAAGCTCAAGAGAGGGGCAGCCAAGCCAGCAATCTGGTGGCGAAGCCCTGGACATCCATACTCCCGTCCCCCTACCCCCAGTGCAGGAGTGCAAGGGCTTACTGGCACCCAACTTACCAGGGACCTGTATTTCTTCCCCAAGAAGCAGTTCCCTCTGTGGTCCAGCCCAGTTTCCTGTGGCCCACTCAGACTCACCTGACTCTCCAGCCTTGCTCTGAGTCTGGCCAGCCCCCCTGGGGTAGTGGGAGGACTACTAGAAACAAAGTAAGGAGATCCGTGGGCAAGTCACTTCTCCTGGCCTGTGTCCTCATTGGTAAAATGGAGCCTGCTGCATCTACTCTACCTCAAATGTGTTATCATAAGGATTAAATACAACAAGGTGCATAAAAATGTTCCGTGAACTGCAAGTCAATATGTGGTGCCATCATTTCTACTTCCGATCCAGTCTCCTCCTTAAAACTGCCTGCTGGGTCTTATCCTCTTCCTGCCAGCCGCCAGCCCTTTGCTCCTTCAGGAGAGACTGTTCTGAGGCTGATCCCTGGGAAGCAGGGCTGAAATTCATCAGCCCACCTGTCCACCCATCTGTACTTCCAACCCATAGACATGTGTCCATCATTCTTCATGCACCAGACTTTGAGTGGCTGCTGCCATTCTCAGGCACAGTTCTGGACCTCAAGGGGCTCACAAGTAAGCCTCAGTCTAAAGTTGGATGACCAGCTACTCTGTGCCTATGCAAGACATCAGAAAAGGTTGAGGGTGATGAAAAAGCAAATATAAGATTTCTCTGAAATCTTAGAAGCAAAGAAGGGAACAAAATGGGAAAGAGGAACAGCAACTTTCAGGGTGTTGCTCCAAACTGCATGAGTTGCCAGTGTTTGGTCCCTCTGTTCCAGAGCTGAACCCACACCTGGAAGAGAGTGAGGACCCTAGGAAGACCATCTTGGGCTGCAATGATGTGTCAGAAACCAACTCCACACAGCTCCATCATTTACTGTGTGACCATGGGCAAATTATGTGACTTCTTTGTGCCTTCGTATCTTCATCTATAAAATGGGTAGATAATAATTAAGTCGAGATCATACCTATTTTAAAGTATTGTGAAAATTAAACTCAGTTGACATTTGTAACATGCTTAAAATGGTGCCTAGCACTTTATAATCATTCAATGAGTACGTACTATTATAATGTTTATTCTGATTATTATTACTACTATTGTTGTTACTAATTTTAAGCAATCTTGAAATGGAAGATGTGGTGGACATCCCTTGGGTAGCAGGAAAACAATGCCACTCAAGTTCACGGTCACCTCCATTGCTCAAACCTAGCATAGGCCTCAGATGACAAGAGCCCTGGCAGAGGAGGCTGCTCCCAGCCCATCAGAAACCAGCAAGGGCTCTCTTCTTTCTGCTCTCTAAATTTGCATGGCCACATTATGTCTTTGGGAGCAAAACCAAACATCCTCATTACAACCTGACAAAGCATCCAAAAGAGATAAGCAGAGACCCTCCCTCAAAGGAACTGTCCTGCTGCCCAGGACATGGGTACAGCAGGCTACATGCTACCTATCCCCTATACCTGCTCCTCCAGCAAGCCAGAGACACAAATTCAAAAACACCAAGCCATTCTGTGGAGTTTCCCAGCAGCAGATGAATGGAGCAGGGCCTCAATGTGAGGCCTCTTGAGGCCTCACAAGGCCCAGAGCCCAGGCAAGTCTCTGCTCTCTGAAGGACACTGACTTGGACTCAGGGTAACTAGATCTGAATTTGGGCTCTGCCTCCTATCTGCCGGGGGAACATGGGCAAGTTAGCTAACATCTTAGAGTCTATGTACTCTCTATATAGTGAGACTAATAAAATCTGCTTCCCATAATTAAGTCGAGATCAAACACATCATAGACATTCAAAGCTGTGAGATGAAACAGTCTATATTGGATCTGATAGTAATATTGGTCCCTGACTATTAACCTGAATCTTCAAAACAAGAATGCCTGATAATGACTCATTCACCAATACATTTTCCATGTGCTTCCACCCTTGCCCATGAGAGCAGGGCCCCTGCACATTGCATAACCTGGGGACAGTCAAAGTGCAGAGGGACAAGGGAAAGGGCATGCCCCTGGAGAATTCTCAGTTAACAAGCTGTATGCGTGCCCAGCAAAATCTGTGCCAGCCAAGGGAATTCAAGACTTTGGGGTCCCTGAGGAACCATCATGTTAAAAAAAATAATAATAACCAAGGCAATGGAAGTGTCTCAATTTGGGGACTGGCTCACACGTGGAAGATCCAGGAAATCCAACAGGCCATAGCAGCCAGTTTCTTGAAGTTTTGGACAAGCTTACAGCCTTCTATGATTGTTTTATGCACCCCACCTATTTTTTACTTAAGAGTACCAAACCCTCAAAGAATCCTTTAAAAGGCTCAGCTCCTTCCAGGACTGTGGACCCAAGTCACCAACTCTCTTGGCCTCAGTCCTCTCACCTATGAACTGGAAACAAAGAACTGACTTGCAACATGTATGAGGACTGAGAGGAAATGTCCTTGGTGTGCTCGGCACAGGGCAGATGGGGGTCCTTAGTAATTCCCCCCGCCCCATCTCATGTCATGGTTTGGACTCCAGTGGATGGCTGTACATGGTAGAAAGTCAGCAAAGGGTTATCAAATGGAAAAAGGCATTTTTACAGTCCTGTATTTGAAGCATTTCATACGGTGTGTGTTTCCCAACTCCCCAGACCCCAGAGATGGTGTCTCTTGCTTGCCCGTATCCTGAACAGGGAAAGAGAGCGGCCCAAGGCTAGTGAGGAGCACCACTGAGACCCCCCTCTTCTTCCTAATCCTTGTTCCTCCACCAGCACTTCATTCATGGCATGACTGGACAAGTTCCCTAAAGGCACAGGACACACACACACCCTGTGCTCAGGGGTCATGCAAGCCTCTGTTGTTGGAAGGACTTGGAGTCAGAGCAAGTGGGTTAACCTTGGGCTGTGCCTCCTTCCAGCTGGGGGACCCTGAGCAAGTTCCTAAACCTTTCAGATCCTCTGTGGTACACTGGGAATGGGAAGATAACCTTCGGACCCAAATCCAGACTTAAGTTCTCATGGTTTTCTCACTACCCTGGACTGAAATTTTAAATTTTAAACAAAACAAAAACACTTCTTTTAAGGAAAGATTTCATTTGTTCTCCTCGTCTTCTCCCAGGGAAATTTCTCAAGCAAACATCATCACCTCTCTACCCCATGATACTAATCCAGCAGCCCAGGTGGACCCAGTTAATCCAGAGAAAGGGAACATTGTCCACAGAGGCCACCTATCACCCATCATCTCCTCCTGCCTCCAAGCAGCGATGGGTCCATTTGCTATGCACCCTCCCTTCCCAACAACTCCAGTTACACAAATCTGTCAAGGGTCACTAGATCAACTCGTAACAGAAACCCAAGGCATATCCTTTCTTTCACCCAGCTATGGACAGGAGGTCAGAAATTCATCCCATCTCAACTGGAGGATGGGGCAACTTCCCAAGAGGTGTTATGAGGCTCTGAGGTTTAGGCCAAACCAGTCTCCAGAGGGCTGGAGACTTTCCTGTTTCCCAGCGACTGATGAGTGTCCTCTGGACAGAGGAGACTTCAGTGTTGAGGGCTTAGGTATCGAGTCCCCACCCAAGGCAGGAAGTCCGTGAAAATAAGGGTTAAGCCTAGGAAACGAAGCAACTCTGGGAAGAGCAGTAGCTGAATCAACTCCTACCAGAGCAAATGAACAAATTAGTCAACTCACTAGCCGTATGACCTTGGAAAAGTTATTCAACCTTTTTAGACCCCAGATTTTCCACCTGCAAAACGACTAGATTATCTCTTCTTTTCAGGACCCTATGAGTATTGTGAGACAATACACACGTAAAAACATCCAGTCCAGAGAAGGAGCCCATGAAACATGAGTCCAATTTTCCTTCAAATATGATTGACCCCAATTCTTTGTTTGGTGAGCACAGTGGTCAGTCCATGGAGGGCAGCCTTTCTGTGGTTTTCTCTGTGGAGAGATTTCATCTACCTCATCCTTTGGGGATTGAGAGAATTCAGAAAGTCCCCAAAACTGATTTGTGAGTTCACTGTTGGCCTCTTGGATCAGAGGCTGGGGATTAAGTTTACATCGATTTTTACATTGATCCTGCCCATAGATATCTATCAATATTATAGCTAGAATAATGGGAATCAAAAAATCTTGACAGACATTTTGGTGGGTTAAAGTCATTTTGAAATCATTTATTTCCTTAACATTAGTTCAATATCATGATTTGTAGATTCTTCTTTTAATATGCCACCAGTTTTAAAGTATTATCCTTAAAGGGGAAAAAATATATCTGAACACTATTAAACTAAATAATCCTGAGACCTTCATTCTAGAAACCAAAACACTTATCAATATTTTGTGCTGACCCCAAGATGGATAACTCAACCTTATGACTGTTCTAGGATTTCTAAATGTGACAACCACTGGTTGGTAAGAAAACAGCTGCCAAAGACCAGATAAGAAAGTGGAAATTCACCTAATTCTCCTAATCTGGGTGGAAATATTTTAAATTTTTTTAAAATCTAATTTTGCATCATACATGGGAGATGAAAAGGTGGCCCACGATTCCCTGTGTACTCAAATATGAGAAAGAAGAACAAAGCCACCAACGAGGAAAGAGGCTGACCATTCAGCTCCATGGTGCCCAGTGGACCAGCAAACAATGTACTGGGCTCTTCCCTCCCTCTGCCCACTTTTGCTGCTGTGGTTACTAGACTTCTATGATACTTGGGAAGTGAGATGTCCAGAAATGACTCTTTGCACTTCCTACCAACCTATTGGGATGGGAGGTTGGAATAAGGTTTAAATTGATTTTTAGAGAATTCATTAAACTGATACAGTAGGGTGTGGTGGCCCATGGCTGTAATCCCAGTGGCTTGGAAGGCTGAGGCAAGAAGATCTAAAGTTCAAGGTCAGCCTCAGCAATTTAGCAAGGCCCTAAGCAATTTAGCAAAACCCTATCTCAAAATAAAAAATAAAAAGGGCTGAAGATGTGGTTCAGTGGTTCAATCCCTTGTGTCAAAAAGAAAGCTAATATGTCTTACACAACTAGGTGTGTGGCCTAAAATGTCCTTACTCCCTCTTTTTAGTCCTTAGTCATAGTTTCATTCAAGACTATACAGAATTATGATTCTTGGTTTGAGCACCACTGAATCTTAACTAGGAATTTAAATGTCAAATGTGATTGATTGCCTGCCAGGGTACAGTACCTCCTTTCAATCAGGCAAGACAGAAGGGTATGAATCCCCAGGAAATTTCCTTAACACACACCTGTTCATCACCATCACCCCAAAACTCCTGGTAATCCAGGTCCCTAGGAGCATAATATTGTATTTTAACTTTGGGGAAATAATTTCAAACTTACAAAAAGTTGCAAAACTAAAAAGAGTATGAGGAATAACCATATAGACTTTACCCAGATTCACCTACTATGAACATTTTACCCCATCTGCTTCTGCCTCACCTCTTCCCCTCATCACGCCTCTCCCCTACTCTTCCTTTCTTCCTGAATATATATTTATATATTCCTTTTTTTTTCTGAACCATTTTAGGGTAAGTTACATACATGTGGCATTTTACCCCTAAATACCTAAGGCTATATTCCTAAGAAAAGAGATAACCACGGTGCAACTGTCGATTACATAAATTTATAACAATACAGTAAGTTTTTTTAAAAAATGCTTAGTTGAAGATGGACACAATGTCTTTATTTGATTTATTTATTTTTATGTGGTGCTGAGAATGGAACCCAGTGTTCCATACGTGCAAGGCAAGCGCTCTACCACTGAGCTACAGCCCAAGCCCCAATACAGTACTTTTACCTAACTTACTGTCCCCATCCCAGCTTTGCCAGGTGACCTGGTACTATCCTTCATAGCATTTCCCCCCCAGACAGGATCAAGTCTGGGGTCAGGTACTGCATTCATCCCCAGGCAGGCCCCTTAATGCCCTGTTTCATCTGTAACATTTCCAACAGTATTTCTTTGTCTTTTATGATATTAACATTTACATATATGTGTGTATTGGGGGCAGGGGTGTGTGTGTGTATGTGTGTGTGTGTGTGTGTGTGTGTGTGTGTGTGAGATTCCCATTTTGAGTGTGTCTGGTACATCCTTGTGATTAGATTTGGGTTTTCTATCCTCAGCCAGAACTCTGCATAGATAATGCTGTTTCTTTCTCAGGGTCTCATATCTGGAGGCACACAATGTCCATTTGTCCCTCATAAATGATTTTCATTTTAATCACCTGATCAAAGTATTGTCAAGATTTTTTCCTCAATATCCCTACTGTTTTATTTTCTGCCTTGCAAGACAATTCCGGGCCATGCAAACATTCTACTCTTCAACAAAATCTCACCCAACTCCTAGCTTTATTATCCATTGATCATTCTTACCATGTTGGTTGTGAGATGATTATAAAAGTTACGACCCAAGCAATTAAAATCTACTAGGTAGAGAACTCCTAAATATTGGAAAGCATTAAGGATTTAAAATATAAGAATCAATATTGGTAAGATTACTAGTACTTATCAAAGAAGGAAGAAAGCCAACATTTATACATTACCCCTAATGACCTTTCATAACCACATGTGCAGTAGTTTTTTTTTTCTTTAATTGACTTTTACAGATTAACTCACTGAGGCTCTAAGGGCTTTGCTAACATGTCTAGAGTCACACAGCTATTAAGTGACTATACTAAGATATGAACCTAATCCCACCTGACTCAAAAACCCATGTCTTTTACACTCTCTACTTTCATGGCTAGCATCTGATTCCATCCAAATAGTTCCAAGCTGTTAGGTCTACACATCACAGCGAGGATCTACTGGAATGGGAAACCTCAAGTGAGAATACCTCATGCCACCCTGGATTTTGCTTGCGTGCAGCCCTGTGCAATGCTCAAGGGACAACTGGACAAGGCCACCAGCAATTCTCCAAATGGACCCACAAGACTCAGTGCCTACATTGACCCTTTTCCTTAGAGTTGATGAACCAGAGTGTTACGTGCCCCCACATTCCCTGAGCCTATGACAGAGCCAGAAAACAACCAGGCATATGGCACTAGCAAAGGCTCTGCTGAAAATTCTTCTGCATGTCTCCCTTCCTTTTCAAAAATGCCCAACAGATGATTTTTTTGTTCCCCCAGTTTCACAGTACAATGTCCCCCATTGTTCTTTAAACTATTACATTTCCCTTTAAAATCTGGGATGACTTTGCCAAGAAGCAAGGGCAATAGCCCAGTTTGTGATGGAACTCACTCAGATACATAAAATTAATAGCAGTGATGGATTTAAGTAGTTAACAACAAAAAAGGCAGACCATTTCAGAAGGGGCAAGATTGACAAGAAAGAAGTGAAAGAAAAGAGAATTCATTCCACTAGCACCTATGCTGTCTCACTACCCTTTCACCCAGTTCATTACAATGCTACAGATGTTAGCTGCCAGTAAGACAGGCACATTTTGAGGCAATTTCCTACATTAATGCACCTTCAAAGTATCTTCTCTTTTGTTTTTGAAGACATGAAGAACCAGTCATGATTTTCAAGATCCTGATGCCATTCTTAAGATTTTCTTTTAGGTTCCTAGAAAAAAAAAAAAACTGGCTCATTATAATATTGAACTGAGCATGTCTAGAAGCCATTTTAACCTTTTACCATGTGGTTCTATGACCTTGAGCTGAGTATGCCCAGGAATGTATCCGCCATCTTTTCTTCTTGGACTATGACCCTGAACTTCTTGGAACTATGACCCTGAGATGCTCAAGAATGTGCCTGACCCTAAAGTGAATATGTACAGGCTGCCAGAATAAAATCCCCATGCGTCCTTTGTTCCAAGGGAGAGCATCACTTTGCAGATAACTCTGCTGCTCTCTGAACTCACTGCCAGTAATAAATCCTTATTCTTTTATTTTCTAGTCATGCTCATTGGCTTCAACTCCCCTAAAAGAGATCCCTTTGCATTCAGGCACACTAACATTAATAAACAACTCTGGACAGTGCACACTCAATCTTTCTCAATTGATGAGGTGTGAGTGAAGCTGGTTCTAGCCTTCGGCTCCTGAGGTAGCCTCCTGATCTAAACCTGGCCACTCAGTGCATCAGCAGTCCTCCAGCCATGGAGATTGGTTCAGGGATAAACTCATGATCCAATCCAGGCCAATAAGACTCTGTCACAGGACTTTATATTGGAATAACAGAAGACAAGACTGTTCTTTTTCTTTTAAGGACAAAGTAACAGACACCACCACACAGACAAGGTTTCCCTGAGAGTGAGGCCCACACAAGTCAAAGTAGAGCCAAAATATTGGAAGAGAGAGAAACAGAAACAGAGGACAAGTATAAGGACAAAATTTGACCCACTGAATCCAACTATGGCTAAAGCTAGGCTGCCCCAAGGTGGGTTTGGGGTTTTGTTTTGTTTTTTTCTGTTTTGTGACTCACAAAGTTGGGGTTTTCACTGAAATGAACCGTGTTGAATCTTTATCACTTACAACCAAATGTATTCTGACCAACAATGAAAGATATATATTCAAATAACTTTAAAATAGATCAGATTGGTAGCTGTTGGAAATGAACACAGGATGTGTGTTCACAGGAGAAAGACTTCATTCCAATGGAGCAATCAGAGAAGCCTGCATCAAAGAGATAGTAAGTGTGCAAGCTCCTAATCAATGTGTAGGAATATCTGTAATATTAGGGAAAGGCTACTTTAGACAGAATGGCCAGGGCAGGGCTCTCTCTCGGGTTACAGCATTTCAGTGGAAGCCTGAACTACAAGCTGAGCCATGATGAGATGAACATTCTAGGCAAAGGGAAGCGCAAAGCCCCAGAGTTACAAGTAAACACCAATGGATGGGATTAAATGGACCAGGATTTCCCACTGTGTGGAGCCTGCAGATAAAGTAGGGGAGGGAGCTGGGGAAGCAGGAAGGGCGATGGGACCACAACGCAAGGACCTGACCCCAGTGAAAAGAGAAAGTGCTCTAGATCACTGTGTAGGAAGAAGGTCTGGCAAGGCCATCCTGAAGCGGAGATCAGCCTGATAATCATCCAAAGGCTCCTGTCTCCTAGGAACCTCCCCGCTGCCAACCGCTAGAAGAAGCCCTGGGAGGCGTGGCCTCCGCTCAAACGCCTCCCCCAGCTGGGGGTCAATTAAACTCTCTGTAGTTGGAGATCGCTTGCTCCAGGAGGGCAGAAAAGATGAGGTCAGAAAGGAATTCCCAGGCCAGCTCAAAGGCCAGGTTAGGGCAAAGTGTATTTAGTTTGGGTATGCCCAGGATTGGGCTATCTAAGGGACACTTGGGTGGAGCTGTCCAGGGGTCAGGCAAGCAGGGAGTGACTCTGGAGTTTCAAAAGAGATCTCCAGGAATTGCTGGTGCACAGGTGGCAGCAAACCCACAGAATGAATGGAAGCATGTGGGGTGAAAAGAGAGGGTGGGCTGAGGTCCAAACCTGGGGTACCTCCATGAAAGGTCTTGGTGGAGAAAGGAGAGTCAGGCAGAAGAGAAGGAAGGAAACAGAATTCAGCAAGCTTCAGGGTCACAGACGGCTCTGGAAGAAGGTGCAGTTAAACGGGCCTTTTCCCCTGGAGAGATTGGTAGGAAATTAATCTCACCCATTGTCACACAACCTCCAGCATCCCAGAGCATAACTCCCAAACACTCAAAGTGAAGTCTCTTCTGACACCCCTGGCAATCCTGGGAAGGGATATAATATGCAATGGAGGAAACCCCATAAATCATCTCTTTTTCTCCTAGTCGCTTCTGTATTTCTCTACCCAGCAGAGCCCATGCCCAGCTCTGCCTCAAGCAGCAATTTCTAGAGTGCTTAGGCACTTTACAAGCATCATCTTTAAAATCACTACAACACTCTTAGGCATTAGGGATCATTCTCCCCATATTACAGAGGTGGAAACAGTAAAGGAGAAAGGCTGGCAGTGCTACCAGGTCAGGCCACCAAGTGCATGGGGTGGAGGGGATTTTCAGATTCCTCAGGGCGTTGCTACCCAGTCAAGTGGGTCACACCAGTCTGGCATGAAAGCTGTGGAATTCCATTTCTAGAACCAGGACTGAGGTACAGGATAACTGCTGATGTCAGGAAGCTAAGTTCAGTTCAATCTGGAAGTTTCCGAATGGTTCACCACTTCATCTTCCAAAGGGTTTTGTTAAGCCTTGATTAGCTTGGCCTGGCAACTTCAGGGGCGGGACTGGGGGTGGGGAATGGGTTTTTGAGCCAGACCAGGGTTTAAATGCTGGCCCCAAATACTTACTGACCCCTTTCCCATGGCAATCACCAGTCTCTCCAGCCTCAGTTACTTTACTAGAAAGTGGAACTTATGATACCTCTTCCTAGAATAATAGGAGAATTGAAAAACACATCTGAAGCACAGCATATAAGACACAAGAAATGGCACAGTAAAAAATGTGGGGCTCTATATTTATTTCTACCTTGCTTTGTTCCAAAAGAGATTCAAGGCAGCTGGTGAACAATAAATATTTGTTGACTAGATACTGTAAAATAAAGAAGGATGAACTTGATCTGCCACAGAGAGGCTCAAAGAGAAAATGAGGGGAAATTGCCTACAGTGAAATTCATTAGGTTGTTTTTAAAAATCAATGATTTGAGCTTCAGCCTTTCATGGAGAGGAGGGGAAACGAGTTTAGTTTGTAAATGCAGTTAGAATAATGAGTATCATTCCGAATACCATGCAGCTTTTCTGTAATTAATAGCATTGAACTACACATTGCCAGATGCCTCTCTTCCCCCACCCATTCCCAACACATGCATATGAAAGAATTCCTAAAAGCTGGATGGAGAAGAGGCAAGAGACCTAAGGGACCAGCAAACACACCCAATAAGAAGATATTAGTAGATATTCTGATGTAGAGAGAAACTCTCGCCTCTCATGAATTCTTTCCCTGGAACCTGAGAGCAGTAGGAAGCTATAAAAGAGCGGTCACCAGAGCTTGCTGTGTTTGTGTTGTCACAACAGCAGTGGCAGTAGCAGTACACAGAGACCTCCTTAAGGATGTCCTCTAAATGTTCCTCACAGTGTTGTTTATAGTGAAAACACTAGAAACGACCTAAAATGCACAACAGGGTCGACTGCCTTCAACCAGCCCTTCTCCCACGTCATTGTGACAGGAGCCACCTGAGGAGGGGGTTCCACTGCAGTCAAAACCAGTGCCGCTGGGGGTCAGAGTCTCCATTTCTGACAAACTTGCCATGCGGACAGTGCCCACAGGGACCCTCTGAGGAGCAAAACCTCAGTTAAAATAAGCTCTAATAAGTTAATGTTGAAACAATGTGCACCTTTTAAAAATGAGGATGAGGATATTTTACACAGAGAGAGAGAGAAGGGAATTTAGGATGTGATTATGTGATAAAAACAGGATATCTGTAACAGAGGGGAAACCTAAAGAAACCTTCCGGCTTCATTTGCTGTTACTTAACTAAAAACCATTAATTTTGGAGGTCACACAGCCAAACAGCAAGTTATCAGCCTTCCACTAGCTTTTCTGTAGATGACGCCTCTGAGAGAAGCCACCTAATGGGTTAATATTGTTCCCCAGCAAATGTTGTTTTTGTTCTCTTCTCATTATGTATCTTAAACTTCAAGGTTAAATATTCCTGGAGAAAAAAGGGAGAGGGGTATATTCTAATCAGTAACTTTTCTTTAGAGTTACAGAACCCAGAACATGAAGTGATCTTCAGATAACAGTCACATGTACGTCAGAAAAGCAGAGGACCACAATTTACGACCCCTGCCCCCACCAGAGACTCAAAAGCTACTTCCCCAAACACCTATATAAGCCTTGCTCCTGTGACCCCTAAGCAAGATGACTTTTTTTTTCAGGACAGGATTCTCCATCTTCCAACTTGCCAAATCGTTACCAATAAGCAATAAGCTCTTTTTTCCCCAGTCAATGTGTCTCTCCAGTTATTAGCATCATCCAGCAGCATCAGAACTAGACCTTTTGTGGCCACATATCCAAAAGGATTAACAAGAAAATACAAAATAATATATATAATCCTTTTATGTGCAAACAGCTTGCATGTAAAAAAATATATATATACACACACACATAGGTATTTCAAAATCTGATAGTATTCATCTCTAGATAATGGAATGTAGAGTGGCTTTAATTTATTTCTCTCTTAGTGCAACTGTGTTTTCTAATTTTTTTTCCAATAAGTAAGTTGCATGTGTGTAATATAAAAGAAAAAAATCTGCAAGAAACTATGAGGCCCAGGAAAATGTGTTCTCTCTGGATTATACAGTCAAGAAAGTAAAGAGATAAAATGACCACTTGGGACATCAAGCTCATTTCAATGTGACCACTCCATCCATCAAGGCACCCCAACACATTTTAGAGAAGACATTAATTTCCAGTGGCTTGATGTGAGAAAAGGACTTTATGCATGACAAGTTGAAAGCCTATATGTTAAGGGCTGGTCAGGAAACACAATGTCAACTGGCCTGGAGAAACTCAATACACATTCTTTAATTAATTTGGGCAAAGTTATAATGCTATGTTATTCTAGAAGAGACAAACACTAAGAGATATCACTTTTTAAAGAAAAATGTATGGGAGAAAAAGTTTAAAAATAAGAGCATTGTATTTAGGGAGACGATCATTTCTGAACTAGGAATGATACTGTGAAGTGGGAAGTTTTCAGCAGACGGAAATCAATTACATTGGAAGAAGACACAGTGCCACATTGATTAATTGAAATTAAATAAAATACATGTGGAAACACAGGAAGCGGACAGTTCCAGAAGAACTTATTGACAGGCAAATATACAAACTTGACACCTCCACAGGTTTTGCATGGACCCTACCAACTTTAACACTAGGGCCTCCACCTTCTGATACTGTTAAATAGGGAGAAATGTTTGAAAAAGAAATGAACACATCAGTCATGGGACTGGAGACTAACAGGAAGGGGAAACAGCCACGGGGCCAGGAGTGAACCAAGATGAGGCATAGCTAGCATGCTGAGGACTAATCAGTAGGTGTCCTCGCCACCCTAATTGACTGACCTGTGCTAGGGATGCAGTTGGACTAAAAATGATTAAATCCTCATATAGCCAAAGCAAACACTCCAACCATCCCAGCAGACCAAAAAATAGTAATACACACACACACACACACACACTCCATAAGGGAATTTCAGAAAAGATGTTAATCCACCCTGAACCAATGTAAGTGTAATTCTCCCATTTAAGTAAATTCTGAAAACTCTAAACCCTTTTTATGCACAAATCAATAGATTCTCAAAGCCAAAGTTCATTGCCTACAATGAAGTTTATTATGCAATCACAACCCTGATTTTCAACCAGTAAAATACTCACTTAGGTTACACGTATCACTCTTGGTTATGTAACCCATGGCCAGTACTCTCTTCAAAGACTCAAAGATAGAACCCGATTAGGTCTACATGCAACGGACCCATTCTGATGGAATGACTTACGATCCTTTGAAGTCAATAATGCTAGTCTCCTACTAAGCTAGGAGCATGCACTTGAATCAGTTCTAGCCAGTGAGGTTTAGGGAATAACTGCAGAGTCAGCCATTTCACCAACACTAAGTGATAAGCTGGAGAACAAAAGCTGAGAACTGTAGGGTTATTTTTATTGGGCTACATGTTAAATGTGATAAGGTAAAGGAATACATTGGACAAAGGAGACAGACAGATGCTACAATGTTGACAAGTCCATATTAAGCATCTACTCCATGCTTAGTTAACCCTGTGACATTGGGTATGAAATAACTAATCAGTAACTGCTATAGCACTGACTCTGAGGAGGAAATGGAAGGGGGGTGTTTTGGATCATGGGAGAAGTGCTGTAGAGGAAACAATCGAGACATCTTGTTCCATTTGGACATAGCCAGGAAGTGACTCTTCCAGCACAATATTCAGATATTAGTTGCAAAAAGAACAGTAGTCACAGCCAAGCAATGAAAGACACTGGACAAAGTGCCCAGTCAGGAGTGGACAGAATGCAGCCTCTCATAGTCAGTCCCATTAGCCCAGGAATAGCAGCCAGCAATTTGCAAAGGATATCAGGGGAAAGCAAAACTGTTTATAAAAATTAATTGATAAACTCTTGGTCCTGCACTTTGAGCAAACGTATAAACATACGCCAAGAATTTCCTGCAATTACAATATTTTTGAAATGAAAACATGGCAGGATTAAACGAAAGGTCATCCCACAGCCATTTCCTCAGCTGCAGTGGACATAGGTTAACACTGTAAGGAGAACTGGAACTGCACTGCAGAACCCACTAGATTTCCTTTGTGGTTCCTTGCATGTGTGTGTTAGTAAGGCAGCAGTCATTCAGGGCGCAGGCAGCAGGACAGCTGAGCCTGGTGATTGTCAGAGTAGGAGCTCCCCCAGAACCAAAGGGTACACTTGGACTTGGGCCTTCCAAGATTTGCACACCAACTTGTGGGGGGACTTGCAGTTTTGCAGAAGTCCCCTCTTTTTCCACAGGTTTGCTTTCTGCAATTTTTGTTATCCATGGTCAATCATGGTCATAAAATATTAAATGGAAAATTCCAGAAGTAAATTATTCATAAGTTTTAAACTACATGCCATTCTGAGTATCATGATGGAATCCCACACTGTTCCTCTCGGTCTGCTCGGGATGTGAATCATCCCTTTATCCAGCACAGCCCTGCTATATATACACCACCAGCCCATTAGTCAGGTAGACTCAGGTGGGATTGCAATGCTTATAGTCAGGTAATATTATGTTACTTAATAATGAATTCAAAGTGGAAGAATAGTGATGCTGGCAATTTTATTACAAGTATATTGTTATAACTGTTCTATTGCATTATTGTTGTTAATCTCTTACTCTGCCTAATTTACAAATTAAACTTTATCATAGGTATATAGAGAAATAACATATTATGGGGTTCAGTACTATGTGCTTTTCAGACATCCGCTGGAGTCATGAAACATATCTCCATCGATAAGAGAGGCTATATTAGCTGGGTCTACAGTCAGCACAAAGCCAATCCATTCGTTAACAAACCAGCTGTGTCAATACCATAATTGTGGTATCACCTAGTTCAGAAAAATCAAACATACAAGTGTCTCAAACCTAAAAACATTGATCCCTAGTGTCCCCACCTAACTCCTGCAGCTGCCTCACTTCCAGAGATCTCAGAGCAACATATGAATGCCGTTCTTATTACAGATGGGACAGAGGATCTCGTAGTGACAAATGTTCACCAAAGCACAGTGGGGAAGTTTGGGGTACAGTTTATTCTTGGGAAACTTCTAGAACCAGAAAGAGTCTTAGAAACATAGATCGCAATGCCTCAAACATTTTTAGCAGTAAAACATTTTATTCAAATGAGGTTTTACACCGAACTCTAATGGATATATTAGCATAGCATTTCTTTTTAAAGTGGAAACTTACATTTATTACAAAGTGAGCTCAATTAGATGTCATTTTATTGAACATGTAAATTTCATATCAGGGGGAAAGAAGATGTTGTGTTCTAGATCACACCAGCTTCCACTGTATCTCTCTGTCATGTTTCTGGTTACAGAAGATTGAAAACGTTCTGATGTGCACTTACAAATAAGGAGGAACTTGTAAATAGGGATGAACTTTGCTACTCACCTTGCAGTCTCAGGAGACTTTCCAAATAAACTGAAATAAACAGAGACAGTTTATTTCAAGAACTACTAGAAAAAATAGCTCATCTTGCAACATAAATCAACATATAAACCATTGCTGATGTGTTAAAGAAAATCAGCATATTCTGTAAATCAAGTGAGCACACAATGGTGTTTAAAATTTTGAAAATATGCTTGTCACCTGATGTTTGAACCAATGGTGTACCCCCTTCCGAAGACACCTCTTCATGGTCCTACAATTCTGCAGAACCTGTTAAAAAATGACTTATCAAATTAAATTCCTTCTTCTTACAGATGAAGAATTTAGGCCCAGATTGGGGAGATTATTGATCAAAGTCACACTATTAGAAATGCATATCTAGGATTAAAACCCAGAACTTTTTACCCTAAGTCCGAGACTGCTTCCACTAAGCAGTCTGCTGTGTTAAGAAGTTTCTCCCTTCTGTATAGGTTTTCTTCCTACAGCTAGCAAAGAATGTAGGCTGACACATTTTATCAGACAATGCCTGAACACTGGTGACATATATTTCCAAGTTTAAAATGAGGAAAAGAAAAGAACTTTGAATATAAACTCCTTGTAGGATTCACATGCCCAATCCCCACTGATGTCTGTGGACCTGGTGAGCCAAAACAAGCTCCTGCAAGTTCCTATAATGCATCATCTGCACAGTCATTCATGCTAGTGGCCTCTCTACCTATTTCCTCAATAAATCTTACTGAACAAGTGACAGGCCAGTTGTGTTGCAAAAAAAAAAAAAACAAAACCATTTCCCCTTTGTTCTCACATTACACTCAGCCCTGAAGACTTCAGTGACCTCAAGCCATTCTGCAGCAGCAGACACCAGCTGGGTATCCTCTAATCCAATTCAGTTCTTACACTGTCTACCTGGAGAAAGTGTCAGATCCCAAAGATTGAGCGCTCTATCCCCAAGACTGCCCCAACCTCCATTCGACTTCATGTGACAACTGCAAGCCCAGGTTCTTTCACCTGTTCCTCACCAAGCACCTGTAAATCAGGTTTCCCACAACTTCCTCCTCAAATTCAGTTAATTTGCTCAAGGAGCTCACAGGATTCAGGAAACACTCACTTCTGTTTACCAGTTTATTATAGAAGATATTACAAAGGAGGAATGATAAAGAGCTATATGGTTCCTAACCCCTTCCCCAAGGCAGGCCATAGATAGTAGGATTTTTCTTCCCCAGGGAAATTCTTGGGCAAGTCTTGTGGGTCACAGAAACTCTAGACCCACTATAGAGCACACTGTGCTCTCCAGGCATACCACCCCTCTGGAACCTCCTCATGCTATTACCTAGAAGCTCTCTGAAGCTTGTCCTTCAGGGGTTTATGGAAACTTCAGTTCAAATATAATGCTAATAGACTGGTGAGGAAGCCAGCAAGGACTGTCCATTTAGACCCTTCTTGGCCACTCTGTGTAGCTGTCATCCCTCCAGGGTTGAGCAGGATCCCTTCTGAAATGGTGGTATTATGATCTGCCACCAAACAAGCAGGTCAGAGAATTTCTTCATGGCCATCTCTAAGCCAGAAAGGTAGGCGGAGAGTATAAACCTTGGGGAGGAAGATATGAGCCAGGAATCATGGATGAAAACCAAAATATGTAACCATGATATCACACCACAGACCCAAAAAACAAGTTTTAAGGAAGAGTCTAGCATCAAACAAAGAAATACCAACATCAGGAAAATAGCTCAAACCCTTTTCTGTATCCAGCATCTAGCTTAAGACTTCACTACCTGCAAATTGACAGAAACACTGAGGAAAACAAAAACCAATAAAACCTTAAGTCTTTCTGGTCTTCCCTGCAAACAGGTTGTAGGGGCAAAAGAACAATGAAATTAAGTGAATATGTAGAGTTTCCCCTGTGATTCATTTATATATGCACCCTCAACTCCATAACCATAGAGAGTTGATAAATCACTTGTTTCTGAGTTTAACTGAATGTCAAAGACAAGATGTCATTTGCAATAGGTAAAAAATCTAGTGAATTCATTGACACAATGGCATCATACATAGCCATTCTCATTTAGAAGGACCCTGCTTTAGTCAACTTTTTCACTGCTGTGACTAAAAGACCCAACCAGAACAATTGTAGAGGAGGAAAAGTTTATATGGGGGCTCACAGTTTCAGAGGTCTCAATCCATAGACTGAAGACTCCATTCCTCAAGGCTCAAGGTGAAACTGAACATTATGGCGGAAGAGTGTGGCAGAGAGAAGCAACTCACATGATGATCAGGAAGCAGAGAGAAATCTCCACTTGCTAAATACAAACACATACCCCAAAGCCACGCTCCCAATGCCCCACCTCCTCCAACCACACCCCACCTGCTCCAATTACCACTCAATTAATATCATCAGGTTATCAATTCACTATTTGGGTTAAGGCTCTCATAACCCAATCACTTCACCTCTAAACCTTCTGGCATTGTCTCACACATGAGCTGTTGGGAAACATCTTACATCCAAACCACAACAGACCCTATGATGTAGATACTCATAAAGTTGGCAAACTTTTTGAATTTTAAGACAACTGAAACTTGATGCTCAATCTGTGAAAATACAAGCATATTTTCATAGATGGCCATAATGAAATTAGAAAACGGAAGTATACTATTACTAATAATAATATCCAATTACTCGATTTATGGATTATTCATTATGTACCAAGCACTGTTATAAATAGCTTATATGCATTGGTGCCTTAATATTTGCTATAACCCTAAGAACTAGGTTCTCTCATCAGTCCCCTTCTAACAGCAAAGCAATCTGAGGTAAAGACAAGATAAAAGGTACTAGAACTGACCAAAACAAGTATAGACAGATCTTGAATGAGGCTATAGTTTAGATCTTAAGTGTCACCCCAGAGATATGTTCTACAGGATGATACTACTGGGAGGTGGTGGAACCTTCAGGAGGTGGGGCCTAAAGCGAGGTCTTTAGGCCATTGAAGGTATGCCCACGAGGGAGACAGTGAGGCCCCAGCTTTCCTCTTCCTCTCTTTTACTCTCCACTCATGAAGTAAGCAGATTTGCTCCACCATGCTTCCACCAAAATTTGCTGCCTCACCACAGGTCCAAAGCAACAGGGCCAATCAATCATGGACTCTAAAACGGAGAGCCAAAATAAACCTTTTTCCTCTTTACAAATTATCTCAGGTGTTTTTTTATAGTGATGGAAAGCTGACTGACACAAATGAGCATGTGGGTTTTCTTCCACCAATTAATGGGTAGCTAATCATAACTCAAAACACAAGGAAGACAAAGCATTTCAATTTCCCACACATGCTACATAATACCTTCAATTCTCATGTTAACACAAACAGGAGGCATTTGGATCCAAGAGGAAACCAACATTAAATCCTATAGTTTAAAGGCTGAGTGGAGCCTCACGATGTCGGAGGAGGGTTGGTAGTTGTAAGAGAGGATGCCACTGTGAGAAGCTGTCCTGCTTAGTGACCAGGAGCTGGAACTCTGGAACCACACAGCCTGGATTCCAGAGTTGATTCATCTGCCCCTTGTAAGCTCTATGATGTTAAGCAAGTTGTTTAACCTTTTATATGGGGATAAAAATAGCATTAATAAGAAATATCTTGCAAGAGTTGTATGTAGTGAGGATTAAATGAGACTTCTGAATCCTTGACACAATGTCTTCTCCAGAAGAACCACATCAGTTATTTTGAATAACCACCACCACCATCATCTAGGGAAAGAAAGAACTGGGAAATGAGACTTCGGGGTAGCACAGGAAGAGCAAAATCCTAGCTTTTATAAGATATTTCTTCACGACTCTGCTTCTGAACTCATTCATAGAAGAAAAAGATCCCTATACCTCACATCATTAAAAAAAAAAATCCATTCCTGATGTTTTCCCGCAATAACCAGCAACATATAACATTATTCAGATATAGTTTTTTTAAAATCTTCTTTCAACCCCACTTGTACAAAGCCTTCACAGATTGTCACAGGGCATTTAAAAATTTTTACAAAATTCATATAAAATCAAATATGATGTCTCTGGCCTAAAATGGTATAAAGCCACAAATCCCTAATGCATATGAGTTCCTATAAATGGAAATGCAGACATTAAAAGTTATAACAGGCTGTAACAAAACTAAAACTGACCACAGACCAATACTAAAACCTGGGAACAAATGATGGGACTGATGAAAACCATAGCTGCTGAGGCTTCGGCTCTCCAGTCTGGCTTTGATGTGCAAAACAGAGATCATCAGATGAGAGAGAGAAAAAAAAGAGGTATTAAACCTCCCCTTTCATCTCTCAGGCTCAGGCCTTTGATTTGGGGAATTGGCTTACTTCACTTAGCACAATATTCTCTAACTCCATCTAGGTACCTACAAATGCCATAATTTTATTCTCTTTTAATGCTAAGTAATATTCTATTATGTATATATACCACAGTTTCTTTGCCCATTCATCTATTAAAGGACATCTAGGTTGGTTCCACAGTTTCTCTATTGTGAATAGTGCCGCTATAAACATTGATGTGGCTGCATCATTATAGTATGCTATTTTTAAGTCCTTTGGGTATAGACCGGGGAGTGGGATAACTGGGTAAAAGGGTGGTTCCGTTCTGAGTTTTGTAAGGAATCTCCATACTGCTTTCCAGATTGGCTGCACCAATTTGCAATCCCACCAGCAATGTATGAGTGTGCCTTTTCCACCACCTTCTCACCAACACTTATTGTTGCTTATATTCTTGATAGCTGCCATTCTGACTAGAGTGAGATGAAATCTTAGAGTAGTTTTGATTTGCATTTCTCTAATTACTAGAGATGTTGAACTTTTTTATATATTTGTTGATTGTATATCTTCTTCTGAGAAGTATTTGTTCAGTTCCTTGGCCCATTTGTTGATTGGGTTGTTTGGTTTTTTTGGTGTAAAGCTTTTTGAGTTAAGTTAGATTTTAAAACCTATAAGCACCCAGGCCAATAAATTAAGTTGCCTCCAAAGTATAAAAAGTTAATCAAGACTCCAATCTCTCCAACACTAGAATAAATCCAATGACTATAGTATTTTGAAGAAGAAAAAAGTTACGATTCAGCAATTTTATGTCATCAATCTAACTGTCCATATGAGGAAGGGATTTTCAGAAACAATGAGCTCTTAAGACATGCGGGAACTTAGAAGATAGAACATCAGACAATGAAGACAAAGTATTTCAACTGGAAAAGAACATAGACAGCTCAGCAAGACTGTTAAGAAACCATGAGCAGAACATCCAAGAAATATGGGATAACATTAAGAGACCAAACTTAAGAGTCATTGGGATACAGGAAGGTACAGAGCTCCAAACCAAAGGAATGAGCAGTCTATTCAATGAAATAATACGAGAAAACTTCCCAGACTTGAAGAATGAGACAGAATCCCAAATCCTAGAAGCCTACAGGACGCCGAATGTACAAAATCATAAGAGATCCACACCTAGACACATTATAATGAAGATGCCCAACATACAGAATAAGGAGAGAATTTTAAAAGCTACAAGAGAAAGGAAGCAGATTACATTTAGGGGTAAGCCAATCAGGATAACAGCTGATCTTTCAACACAGACTCTGAAAGATAGAAGAGCCTGGAATAACATATTTCAAACACTGAAAGAAAATGGGTTCCAACCAAGAATTGTGTATCCAGCGAAATTAAGCTTCAGGATGGAAGATGAAATTAAAACCTTCCACGATAAACAAAAGTTTAAAGAATTCGCAGCTAGAAAACCATCTCTTCAAAACATCCTCGGCAAAACATTACAGGAAGAGGAAATGGAAAATAACAATGAAAACCAACAGTGGGAGGTAGGACAGTAAAGGGGGGGAAAATAATCAAAGAGGAAAACAAACCATGTTTAGTAACACAAATAAACAAATATGGCTGGAAGAACAACCCATATCTCAATAATAACCCTAAATGTTAATGGCTTAAACTCACCAATTAAGAGACACAGGCTAGTAGAATGGATCTCAAAACAAGACCCAACAATATGCTGCCTACAGGAGATGCATTTGATAGGAAAAGACATACATAGGCTGAAGGTGAAAGGTTGGGAAAAATCATATCACTCATATGGACTTCGGAAACAAGCAGGAGTGTCCATACTCATATCAAATAAAATAGATTTCAAGCCAAAGTTAATCAAAAGGGATAAAGAGGGACACTACATACTGCTTAAGGGAACCATACACCAACAAGACATAACAATCATAAATATTTATGCCCCAAACAATGGTGCAGCTATGTTCGTCAAACAAACTCTTCTCAAGTTCAAGAGTCTAATAGACCACCATACCATAATCATGGGAGACGTCAACACACCTCTCTCGCCACTGGACAGATCTTCCAAACAAAAGTTGAATAAGGAAACTATAGAACTCAATAACACAATTAATAACCTAGACTTAATTGACATATATAGAGTATACCACCCAACATCAAGCAGTTATACTTTTTTCTCAGCAGCACATGGATCCTTCTCAAAAATAGATCATATATTATGTCACAGGGCAACTCTTAGACAATATAAAGGAGTAGAGATAATACCATGCATCTTATCTGATCATAATGGAATGAAACTGAAAATCAACGATAAAAGAAGGAAGGAAAAAGCATACATCACTTGGAGAATGAACAATAGGTTACTGAATGATCAATGGGTTATAGAAGACATCAAGGAGGAAATTAAAAAATTCTTAGAGATAAATGAAAACACAGACACAACATATCGGAATCTATGGGACACATTGAAAGCAGTTCTAAGAGGAAAATTCATTGCTTGGAGTTCATTCCTTAAAAAAAGAAAAAAACAACAAATAAATGATCTCATACTTCATCTCAAAATCCTTGAAAAAGAAGAGCAAAACAACAGCAAAAGAAGTAGAAGGCAAGAAATAATTAAAATCAGAGCTGAAATTAATGAAATCGAAACAAAAGAAACAATTGAAAAAATTGACAAAACTAAAAGTTGGTTCTTTGAAAAAATAAACAAAATCGACAGACCCTTAGCCATGCTAGCGAAGAAAAGAAGAGAGAGAACTCAAATTACTAGCATACGGGATGAAAAAGGCAATATCACAACAGACACTTCAGAAATACAGAAGATAATCAAAAACTATTTTGAATCCTTATACTCCAATAAATTAGAAGATAGTGAAGGCATAGATAAATTTCTTAAGTCATATGATCTGCCCAGATTGAATCAGGAGGATATAGACAACCTAAACAGACCAATATCAATTGAGGAAATAGAAGAAACCATAAAAAGACTACCAACTAAGAAAAGCCCAGGACCGGATGGGTATACAGCAGAATTTTACAAAACCTTTAAAGAAGAACTAATACCAATACTTTTCAAGCTACTTCAGGAAATAGAAAAAGAGGGAGAACTTCCAAATTCATTCTATGAGGCCAACATCACACTGATACCTAAACCAGAAAGACACTTCAAAGAAAGAAAACTACAGACCAATATCTCTAATGAACCTAGATGCAAAAATCCTCAATAAAATTCTGGCGAATCGGATACAAAAACATATCAAAAACATTGTGCACCATGATCAAGTAGGATTCATCCCTGGGATGCAAGGCTGGTTCAATATACGGAAATCAATAAATGTTATTCACCACATCAATAGACTTAAAAATAAGAACCATATGATCATCTCGATAGATGCAGAAAAAGCATTCGACAAAGTACAGCATCCCTTTATGTTCAAAACTCTAGAAAAACTAGGGATAACAGGAACATACCTCAATATTGTAAAAGCAATCTATGCTAAGCCTCAGGCTAGCATCATTCTGAATGGAGAAAAACTGAAGGCATTCCCTCTAAAATCTGGAACAAGACAGGGATGCCCTCTCTCTCCACTTCTGTTCAACATAGTTCTCGAAACACTGGCCAGAGCAATTAGACAGACAAAAGAAATTAAAGGCATAAAAATAGGAAAAGAAGAACTTAAATTATCACTATTTGCAGATGATATGATTCTATACCTAGCAGACCCAAAAGGCTCTACAAAGAAACTATTAGAGCTAATAAATGAATTCAGCAAAGTGGCAGGATATAAAATCAACACGCATAAATCAAAGGCATTCCTGTATATCAGCGACAAATCCTCTGAAATGGAAATGAGGACAACCACTCCATTCACAATATCTTCAAAAAAAATAAAATACTTGGGAATCAACCTAACAAAAGAGGTAAAAGATTTATACAATGAAAACTACAGAACCCTAAAGAGAGAAATAGAAGAAGATCTTAGAAGATGGAAAAATATACCCTGTTCATGGATAGGCAGAACTAACATCATCAAAATGGCGATATTACCAAAAGTTCTCTATGGGTTTAATGCAATGCCAATCAAAATCCCAATGGCATTTCTTGTAGAAATAGAGAAAGCAATCATGAAATTCATATGGAAAAATAAAAGACCCAGAATAGCAAAAACAATGCTAAGCAGGAAGTGTGAATCAGGCGGTATAGCGATACCAGACTTCAAACTATACTACAGAGCAATAGTAACAAAAACAGCATGGTACTGGTACCAAAACAGGCGGGTGGACCAATGGTACAGAATAGAGGACACAGAAACCAATCCACAAAACTACAACTATCTTATATTTGATAAAGGGGCTAAAAGCATGCAATGGAGGAAGGATAGCATCTTCAACAAATGGTGCTGGGAAAACTGGAAATCCATATGCAACAAAATGAAACTGAATCCCTTTCTCTCGCCATGCACAAAAGTGAATTCAAAATGGATCAAGGAGCTTGATATCAAATCAGAGACACGCCGTCTGATAGAAGAAAAAGTTGGCTACAATCTACATACTGTGGGGTCGGGCTCCAAATTCCTCAATAGGACACCCATAGCACAAAAGTTAATAACTAGAATCAACAAATGGGACTTACTCAAACTAAAAAGTTTTTTCTCAGCAAAAGAAACAATAAGAGAGGTAAATAGAGAGCCTACATCCTGGGAACAAATCTTTACTCCTCACACTTCAGATAGAGCCCTAATATCCAGAGTATACAAAGAACTCAAAAAATTAGACAATAAGAGAACAAACAACCCAATCAACAAATGGGCCAAGGACCTGAACAGACACTTCTCAGAGGAGGACATACAGTCAATCAACAAGTACATGAAAAAATGCTCACCATCTCTAGCTGTCAGAGAAATGCAAATCAAAACCACCCTAAGATACCATCTCACTCCAGTAAGATTGGCAGCCATTATGAAGTCAAACAACAACAAGTGCTGGTGAGGATGTGGGGAAAAGGGTACACTTGTACATTGCTGGTGGGACTGCAGATTGGTGTAGCCAATTTGGAAAGCAGTATGGAGATTTCTTGGAAAGCTGGGAATGGAGCCACCATTTGACCCAGCTATTCCCCTTCTTGGTCTATTCCCTAAAGACCTAAAAAGAGCATGCTACAGGGACACTGCTACATCGATGTTCATAGCAGCACAATTCACAATAGCAAGACTGTGGAACCAACCTAGATGCCCTTCAATAGACGAATGGATAAAAAAAATGTGGTGTTCATACACAATGGAGTATTACTCTGCATTAAAAAATGACAAAATCATAGAATTTGCAGGGAAATGGATGGCATTAGAGCAGATTATGCTAAGTGAAGCTAGCCAATCCCTAAAAAACAAATGCCAAATGTCTTCTTTGATATAAGGAGAGTAACTAAGATCAGAGTAGGGACGAATAGCAGGAGAAGAAGATTAACATTTAACAGGGATGAGAGGTGGGAGGGAAAGGGAGAGAGAAGGGAAATTGCATGGAAATGGAAGGAGACCCTCAGGGTTATACAGTGGAGGGGGGAGAGAGAGAGGAGGGGAGGGGAGGGGAGAGGTGGGGAGGGGGGAGGGGGGAGGATGGGAAAGGCAGCGGAGCACAACAGACACTAGTATGGCAATATGTAAATCAATGGATGTGTAACTGATGTGATTCTGCAATCTGTGTATGGGGTGAAGGTGGGAGTTTATAACCCACTTGAATCAAAGTGTGAAATATGATATGTCAAGAAATTTGTAATGTTTTGAACAACAAACAATAAAAAATTTAAAAAAAAAAAGACATGCGGGAGTTTCAAGAAAATTTCTTGAATTTGTTGTTCAACAATTTAAAGATGAAGACCATCAAGATAAGCACTCCAGAAAAGGCACACAAGTGATTGGCAGTGAAAAATAAAACTAGTTTAAAAAGAGGAACAATTCTCAGAAAGCCAGATATAAAACTAGATTCAATGAGAGCAGGCTTGGAGGTTCTTTTGTAGATGATGGAAATGTTCTAAAATAGGATAGTGGAGATACTGGCACAATTCTACAAATTTACTAAAATTCATTGAATTGTATGCTTCACACATAGGTTAATTTTTAGTGAACTATTATTATTTTTAAAAAATCAAAATCAAATATAAAAATTTAGCACATATAAAACCTAAAATCAAATATATTAATATAGCCCTAAGAAGACAGGATAGCCAAAATTGTGTTAAAGACCTTGTCACTAAAAGTATCATTTCACACTTGACTGACAATTGAAAAAAGCTGATTAAAATACATTTTTTAAAAGTTAAAGGTAACTGTCAATAGTATATTATATGCTTTCCAAACACTAGAAAAGAAAAAGGGTAAAGCAAATAGAGTCCATATATCTAAACGAAAAAAATAAAGGTAAGAGCATCATAGTATATATTTTTCAGTAGAAAATAATGATATGTTACAAGAGCAATATAATAATTATTTTTAAATTATATTAATCTCTCTTAAAAAATTAAAACTATCAAATTGGGTCAAAAATAAAATATTGAGTTGGGTGCAATGGCACATACCTTTAATCCCAGCTACTCAAGAAGCTGAGGAAGAAGATCACAAACTCAAGGCCAGACTCTACGATTAGCAAGAACTTGTCTCAAGATAAAATTTAATGAAAAAAGGCTGGAAATGTCGGTTAAAGGTACAATCCTCTTGAGTTCAATCCCCACTACTAAAAAATTTAAATTAAAAAATATATACATATATTATACACATGTGCATATACTATATGCACACATGCATATAGTAGTACCTAAACAAAGTAAACCAAAAAGGGTAAAGACAAAAAGAATGGGAAGCCTAATTTCTTGGTCTGATGAAAGTTTAAACATTTCCAATCAAGAAGCTCATTTAAAATGGTTACTTAACTTTATGTTTGTTACAACAGAAAGATGACCATCATATATTTTTAAAAGGGAAAAAATGTTGATTACACAAAAATATGCAAAGAAGGATCCCACAGCATATTGTGAATCTGTGTGTTCATATGCATACATACCCAACAGAAAGTGCAAAGGGTGTTCACCAAAATGTTAGAAGTGGATTTGAGAAGATTTTAATGTTTTGGTCTGGTTGAATTTTTAGTAATGAGAATATATTCACACACAATATATATTACAAATTTGTAGAAAAAAATGGCAAATACCATTTCATGATACCAACCCAGAGAATCATTTTATATTGAAAAAATAAAATTGGTAGTGAATATATAACCCACATAAATTTTGCAAAATAAGCTATAGTACGCCAAAATATGTATAAAGTTAAGATGGAAATAGAAGAAAAAAATTTTCTAAGGCAAAGATATAGCAGAAGTTTCTAATAAACAATCAGTCTCCATTAGATCAAACAACTCAAAAAATTTTAAAAATTAAAAAAGAATCTAAAATATGGTATTAATAATAGCTAATCTGTATAATTGACCTGGGTTACATAATGAAAATATAATTAATTTAGTTAATATATTAATGATATACATGAAAACAGGATATTTATTTTTAGTACCTATAGAATATTTCCAACAATTGATTTAGAATTGGAACACCTAGGAAGTTGCTAACTCACGCTCTTAACTACAACCCTATTAAAAAATATACATATTATTTTAATGAAAACTGACAAATATGAAGTCCATCAAAAAGAAAAACAAGCAAGAATAGCAAAGAACTTTTTGAAAAAGATGAATGAATATAGTCTTGTCATATTAGATGTAAAAATATACCACAAGGGACTGGAGTTGTAGCTCAGTGGAAGAGCACTTGCCTAGCATGTGTGAGGCACTGGGTTCGATTCTCAGCACCACATAGAAATAAATTTTTAGGTCTAAGGTCTATCAATAACTAATATATATATATATATATGTCACAAAGTTACAATAACTAAAAGCATCACCCAAGAATAGGAAGAGACTGACAAATAGCATAAAAATTATAAAAAGAGACCCAAGTGTGTGTACACATGTGTGTAACATTATTAATTATTAACGAAGTGTTTTAAATCATTGCAAAAAAGAATGGACAAATTTAGGGGAAAAAACAAAATTAAATCCCACCTGGGCATTGTGGCACATGCCTATAATCCTAGGGGCTCAGGAGGCTGAAGCAGGAAGATCATAAATTCAAAGCCAGCTTTAGCAACTTAGTGAGCCCCAATCTCTAAATAAAATATTAAAAAAGGGCTGGAGATGGGGATGTGACTCAGCGATTAAGCACCCCTGGGTTCAATACCCAGGACCAAAAAAAATCAAAAAACAAAAAATTTAAATCCCTACCTCATCATTTTGTCTGAATTAAATATTTAAATATAAAAATAAAACTAAAAAGTTCTACAAGAAAATACTGATGCATATTTTAATAATCCTTTCTATGTAAAAGGTTTTTCTAAATATGAAAAAAATAAGTGAACAAAAAATGGATTGGATTACTTAAAAATTGAACACTTGGACACAGAACAAGTTTCCAAGGTTTACTTACAAAATGAAAATTATTTGCTGCCAATATTACCTAGGTTTCATAGCCTAAATATATTAAAAGTTTATGTAAAATAGAAAAACCACCGAAAGGCAGGAATGTGGTATTTATAAAAGAACAACAGATGATAATTAATACCTGGAGGGAAAAAAGATTCAACTTCACAAAGAGTCAAGAAAAGGAACAGGAGAATTATATGCCATTTTTAATCTAGTAAGTTACAACTTTTTTAAAGGTTGAAGTCCATATTTAAACCATGTCAATAGGTAAATATAAACTTACTTATATGAGAATTAAAAACTGGTACAACTTTGGAGATGGGGAGAGTTTAATATATATATTTCAAATATCTCAAAAGTTTTCAACTCTCAATGCCCAACAACTTTACTTCTAGGAATGTATCCTAAGGCAGAAAAAATTTATGAAATGGTAGGGACATTGAGACTTTGTATAACATTATTTGTGACACCAAGAAAGCAGAAAGGACTTAAACATACAACCATAAAGAATCAGCTAAATAACTCATGGTACCTGAACAATTTTGATGAAGAAGAAGATTGATATGAAAAGATATTAACTACACGTTGTTAGGTGGAGAAAGAGGTAAACAACATCCAGTAATGATCTGGGGGGAAAAAAACAATGAATATACATGTGCAAATTCATTAAAAACGTTTTTCTCAGACAGTCACTAAAATGTTAACAGTAGTTCTTTCCACATATTGGCATTACAGGTATCTTGTGTTTTCTTGGCCAATCTTGATTTTATAAAATTTTCCATCATCAACATGCACAACCTGCACGATAACTATCAAAATACTAACAATCATAGTAATAAGGTGCTAAAATTATGGAGTTTTTCTTCTTTCCAAGAGCTAGTTCTTTTTCTCCTTAGCATGGAAGGAACTGCTAAGGTTCCCATTAATGAAAAAAAGACATGGCTTGCCATCACCCTGAGGGACACTGTCAGTGGAATGATTACAACTGCTATGACAACAAGGGGAGGATGTGATGTCACATAATGATCCAGTGACTTCGACGTTCCTGTCCCAATGCAGAGCTTTTGATGCTAGCTGGAAATCCAGCAGAGACCTCATTAAGGGCATCTGTTCAGTAATTACTACAAGTTTCCCCTCATCACGCATACAACTCTGAAAACAGTCCCAGCACAGAACTCCAATGCCTGAGTCACAGAGGGCCCTTAATCTTCCACTTCTGTAGAGCTCAGACTGACAGTCACCAGAGATGCAGGGTCAAGTTTCAGCACAGGCAGGAAAGGCAACCTTGATCAACAAAGACCAGAAGGGAAAAGGCAGAGGACTTAAACTGAAGCTAAGATAAACTAAAGCCTCAAGGTGTTTAACTAAGGTATTCCATATTGCATTTCCCTAGCACATTTAGATATTTTCATTTCCATCAGAGAAAATTTAATATGCCTCTAACCTATCACAAAAAAGGGCAAATAGCAGTGACTGCACAGCCAGACAGAGAATCCATTGCAATATCAGAATGCATAATAAATTCTCCTTCAATGAAAATGAAATCCCAAGACCCTCCTCGCACAGAACTAGCACAGCACTCTGCATGGAGGAGAAGCAGGTCGCTGTGGTGGAGGGAGCCAGACAGAGATGGCTTCCAGTCCCAGCCCTATTATTTAATCTCCAAGCCTCAGCCTCCTGACCTATAAACTGAGAATAATAATGCATCAAAAAGTTTGTTGAAAATTAAACATAAAGCTCTGAGCCTAGAATCTAGCACTTCAAAAAAGTTACTTCTTTCATATATATATATATATATATATATATATATATATATATATATATATATATATATGAAATATGAAGAAGTCAGTGAATTAACCGGTTCCTTATTAAATCTTAACTGGACCAATGCAAAAGTCTCCTACCTGGTCTCTGGTCTAAGACACACACACACACACACACACACACACTCGCGCGTGTGCGCGCTCTCTCTCTCTCTCTCCCCTCTCTCTCTCACTCACCCCCTACTCCTACTGCTAACCGCTATCATGCTAACATACTATTCTGTTCTTATGCATGGTATGTCTCTGTCTAGAATATTCCCCAATTTCTCCCTTGTGCATTGCATCTCCAACCTCATCCAGCTCAGTGGTTTCTAAACAAGACTGCACTTCAAAATGAGCTTTCTAAAAATGTGCATGCCTGGGCCCCATCCTAGAGCTATGGAATTAGAATCTCTAGAGCATGTGGTCCAGAAGTCTTTAACAAGATCCCTATTTGGTTCTAATGCAGCCAGCTACAGTATTTGAGACCTAACTGGTTCCTCCCTCTTTAAAACTCAGTTCAAGAACTCTCCTACATCACTGGTAGGATTATAAAATGGTGCAGCCCCTTAAAAAGCCACCTGGCAGTTCCTTGAAAGTTACACATTAAGCCAGGGTGGTGCATGCCTATAATCCCAGTGCCTTGGGAGGCTGAGGCAGGAGGATCACAAGTTCAAGGTCAGCCTCAGCCATTTAGTGAGGCCCTAAACAACTTAGCAAGACCCTGTCTCAAAAAAAAAAATTTTAAATATAAAAAGGGTTGGGGATGTTGCTCAGTGTTTAAGCACTCCTGGGTTCAATGCCCAGTACCAAATCCATGAATTTACCATACAATCCAGCAGTTTCACTCCTAGGAATCTACCCAAGAGATTGAACACATACATCCACACAGGTTTATACAAAAATTTTATAGCAGCACTATTCATAATAGCCAAAACCTGGAAACAACCAGTGTCCATCAATTGGTGAATAGATAAGTAAATGTATATATCCATTTATTGGAATACTATTCAAATAAAACAGAATGAAACACATACACCTGATGATTGCACAACTCTGGAAATTTTTTTAACTGTTGAATTGCAACCCTTAAAATGGGTGAATTGCATGACATGTAAATTATATCTCAGTTAAACTGAAAGATGGGAAAGGAAAAGGAAAAAAGAAATGGGAAGGAAGAAAGAGGAATTGGAAGGGCTGGGGGAGGCATGGAATGGAAAAGAAGGGAAAGCAAAGGAGAGAAAAACAACAAGAGTAGAAAAACCTGAGTCCAAGCTTGTGTCAACTCCTACAGGAAGTTCCCCTTCCCACCCCTGAGTTATCCTCACCCTTTACAAATTCCTGAAACAGCACCTGGCCCGGGCATGGTACTCTTCAATGTCAAGTCTCCCGACAAGCCCAAATTGTCTAATGCCTTCCTACATTTGCAGGGCAGTGTGCGGGCACTCAACTGTTTGTAAGAGAAGGGAAAGGAAGGAGTAGCCTTCTGAGTTGTCAATTAAAATAAACTGTAAGAAACAGGTCCTAAGAATTTAATATTCAGTTCTCCTCCCTCAGGCCAAGTCACAAAGCCTCTCATTGGGATGCTAAGAGAACATCCCAAAGGGCTTTGGATTTTTACCAAAGGCTTGTCTCACGGGTATAAGAAGAGCCCTCTAACATCTCCGTGCATAGTCGGGCTTACACACGACCATTATAGCTTATGATACCCTGGATGCCCTTGTCTGCTTCCCTGGACAAGTACCTTACCTTCCCCACAGGAAAATGGGGATTTAAGTAAGCTAATGTTTACAAAACTCAATTGCAGACAGAGAATAAGCATATATATATATATATATATATATATATATATATATATATATAGTGTGTGTGTAAACGTTTGTATATAAAATAAGTGTGTGTGTATAAGCAGTGAGACACCACCACGCGTGCTGTGAAACAGATAAATTTCACCTGGCTCCTGAGCATTCAAGATTAGAGAAGGTGATGTGAGCATAGAGGATGTAGGCACGAGAGAGAGAGAGAGAGAGAGAGAGAGAGAGAGAGAGAGAGCGAGCGCAAGCTATGTAATCGGAAAAGGTCCATATATACTATGAAGTTTTTAAAAGCAAGTAATAGAACACATATGAGCCATATAAATAAAACTGTAATAGAATCACATGTGTGCCTAGGATAGCATAGTAACAGAGGGCATCTCTGGATAATGAGGGCTTTTTTTCTGAGTTCCTAAAATGAATATGGATCATTTTATAGACAAATAAAATAAATAATGCTATGTTCATTTTGTTAAGAAATGAATTAAGTAATTAGGAAAATGAAGACAGCCTCCAGCCTCCAAGGACCACCTTCATCTCTGGCAGCCTGAAAGTTTGTCTGGTTTGCTCCAAAAAGAGAACTAATACTCAGAAGGATCCAGGAAGGCCCAGATACAGAGAGGAAAGTCAAACACACAGTAATAGCTAGTTATTACCGATAGCAACACCATTCATCTCTCACCCATTGACTTGCCACAGAAATGCCAGAGTCTGTTTACAAACACAGGTCTGATCAGGTTGCCTCTGCTTAAAATGGTTTGTTACCTTTTCCACTGCACTTGGGGAAAAGACCCAAAGCTTGACTTCATAGTCAGTCTTGACTCTGACAACCTCTGCTCACCCCCCTAACCTCTTCCTCTACCCACCCAACAGGCCATTTCACCCCTCTGGCCACAGGACCACAGAGGTCAGTGAATTAACTGGTCCCTTATTAAATCTTTACTGGACCAATGTAAGTCTCCTACCTGGTCCCTGGTCTCTCTAACTCTCTCTCCCCCCGCTCTCTCCCCACTCCCTACTCACCCCCTACTCCTACTGCTAACCACTCTCAAGCTAACATACCATGCTGTTCTTATACATAGTTATGCCTTTGTCTAGAATGTTCCCCAATTTCTCCCCTGTCCATTGCATCTCCAACCTCATCCAGCTCAGTGGTTTCTAAACAAGACTGCACTTCAAAATGAGCTTTCTAAAACTGTGCATGCCTGGGCCTCATCTTAGAGATATGGAATCAGAATCTCTAGGGCATGTGGTCCCTCCCAACTCCTCTCCCACAACCTTGAGCAAGGAAGCCCACTGCAACCCCAGGCAGGTTTAGTCCCTCTCCTGGACACTCCCACAGCACCTGGGCCTTTCCATCTGAAGACAGCACAGTTTTACCACCACCTTCTAAGACCACGCTGGATTACAAACGCCAGGACATCACGCTGGTCTGTTTTGCAACCCAGGTGCCTAACACAAAGCTGCCTCAAGGTGGCTCTTCACAAAGACAGATTATATGAGTGACAGCAACCCAGGGGGGCAGGCAGGACTGACAGGGGAACTGCCAAGGAGGAACCCAGATAAAAGCAAAATCAGGGTTAGGGGAAGCCAAGGAACCCTACCTGGGAAGGAGGACATGATCCTGCAAGCAAAGGGAGCTTTTTAGCTAGAAGGCAGCAGGATCAGAAGCTCTGCAGGATTTGAATACGAAGTAGATGAGGTGCATGGAGATGGGGACACAGGAAAAGGAAGGTGAGAGGGTCCCCAGATTTCTAGTTCCACTGCCTGAGCTTTCTCAGAACTGTAGAAACTAGGTTGAGTCACTGTTCTGAAACAAGTCGCTACGACTTCTTGGAACTCTAGTTTCACTTGGCCATTCCCTGAACACTTCCCACTCTGGGAAAGCCTGGGTGGTCATCAGGACTCAAAACACACCCCCTTCGGGGAGTGACAGCAGCAACCAGTTCATTTTATATCTGTAGAATGGAGCTAATCATAATGATCTTGCACAGTTTTTGATAGAATCAGCCGAGTTGATATTTGGGAAAGTACGTCACAAGTGGTAAAGACTCGTGATCGCCATCATCAATATGAGGGCATCTTGCATAAGTGCATAATCACCCTCCCTTCCCAGCACAAAAGGCAGCCTCCTTGAAGGACTCACTAAGAGCAGGTTTATGTCTTACACAACTGAACTAAATTCTGCATCTTTTAAGTTTGTCTATCTCACGCAGTTGGCCTCAAGAGTGACCCAGATGAGAAAGACAGAAAGAAAATACATCTTGTTGGAAAATGGGTTTCCCTGGGGCTCAGCAGATGGCTAGGATGGAGTTCAGCTCAGAAATCCTGCTGCTTTGCATCTTCAAAGACACTGGAATCCCCTTTGATACTTATTGACTTGACAAAATTTGGAAATCTAAAGTAACTTCCAACTGTTAAAGAAAGATGAGTCATTAGACTCAGTGGGCCTTTCTTGGAAACTGTAAACTAATGCTTTTAAAATAGAAATCCATCCACTTTCCCACTCACTGCCTAAATTCTATTGTGTTGATTTGGGTTCCCTGGGCCCGGAGTGAAGTAAAAAAATGCTAGCTTTTTCCTGGAGCCTGTCAGAGACCAAAAGCCTCCCCAGGGCTGGAGAGGTCCCATATTTTGTGATTACAGGGCAATCATCAGGCCAGTTGAGATACCTTCAGGTTTGGCATAAACTATGGAGGGAGAAAAGGAGGGAAAAGAAACTGATATTTTATAGTCACCTACAATGGTCTCCTTACTGCACCATATGTCATCTGATAGGTAGATCATGCGTAGAAATGTAGATATCATGTGTATCTTTTAGCGGTATTGGCATATGTGGATATTATTCCTTCTTTACAAGATTAGGAAACAAGATTGGAAAAGGTTTAAAAAAAGTGGTCAAATGTCTTGTAAATGGTGAACATCTGAACTCAGCAATTCAACTTCTGGATTGCTCAAAAATAAAAAAAGAATATTTTTCCTACTACATATGCCACCATAATTTTTGAGAGATTTCCAAGAACCAAGCATCTGAGCAGACCCAACACTGCATTCCAACCAAATACACACACACACACAGTGAAACCAGGACAGAGCCCTGGAGCTGAACCACAATGGAAACCCTCTCTCATTAGTAGGACTTTGGAAAAGTCACTTCTATATCTGTCTAATTTCATCTTGTGAAAACTGAAATAGACCATCTCTTAAAAGCCCTCGCATGTGAGCTGGTGGTCACGAAGCATATCCTTCTTTTATCTCTTTCTCCAAGCACATGGAATCCTACCTGCGCCACTTTATAGGGTTATCAAGAGAGGAAACACAACCAGCATTTTGGAGAAGCACAAAGGGCAGGAGTCAATGTGTCAATTAACATGACTCACCCTCAAAAGAAAGCAACCTTGACAACAAGTATGTGTGCTCTAATCCTCATGGACAGAGCTACCGGAAGTTGGTTTGCACCCTCATCCAGCAACTTCTGCCCTTCACCACGTGCAAACCAACTTCCAGCAGCTCTGTCTCAAGCCCACATAAGGCCCCTCAGGGAAGCACTGGTTCCCAGGCCAAGATCCCACCACACTCCAGAGCTTGCCTGCCAGCTGCACAGGAAGTGCCAACCGGCTCTCCCCAAAGCAGCTGGCACCAATTACCCAGACTCAGCTGGAAGCACTTGGCTGAGGAAAGGCAAGCCTCCAGATCTCTGGCCTCGTCGGAAATCCTACCCCAAAACAAAGACAGCCTTGCAGCCACACCAGCACTTGACATAAGTGCTGGTGGGGGGCTGTGGGAGGCAGCCAGTGGCAGGCTGGTGAACACCATCCAGAGAAGCAGCTGCAGGTCTGGGAGTCTTGCCCGCTCCCTGATTTTAGAGCTTCTCCATCTTCACAACCAACAGCTACCAATTACTGGGCACCTAGAGCAAGCTGGGTTCCTACATCCCTCGCCCTGTTGAATCCTCCAACAATGCATCAAAGTAGGAATTATTATTACCATTACTGATAAGGGGCCTGAGACTCAAAGAGGTGAATGATCTTTCTCACAGCCATAGGGACACGAAGTGCAAGAGCTGGATCTAGAGCCCAAGTCTTCAGCATGGCTTTTCTCTGGCAGCCCAGCCTAGGAGAGCTCACCATCCAACGAGGGTCTGGCAGTTAGGGACTCACTTTGCCAAACTATCACATTTGACACGTCCTAAAAGATGATCAGCTGGTTGAGGGAATATGGGTACATGGAGGCCCATCAAGAATCCAACACATTGCAAGATCAGAAAACCAGCACCCCAGGACACCAAAGTGAATGCCTTTCAGCAGGAAATGCCAATATTGAACAACAAAAAACATAAAACCAAGGTCATCCTTACAGCTTTTCGAGAAACAGTACAAATGGGTATCTAAAGAAACAGAACTGAGCTGGTTATTATTTTTATGCTGATATTAATGGATTGTTATTATATTTTATGTTCATTGTATTATGATGAAGAAGTGATAATAAAAAAGTATTATAACAGCTACATAAAACTTACTGTCCCAGGTGCAGTTTCAAGTGCTTGATATATATCAATCCACTTAATCCTCCAACACCCTAGGAGGTAGGTATAATAATTATCTCCATTTTACAGATGAGCACATTAGATGCAGAGAGACTAAGTAGCTTGTCCAAGATCACACAGCTAATAAACTGTGAAGCCAAAATTCAAACCAAAACGGTCAAGCTCCAGATTCCTTGCTCTTAACTTCACATTCTGCCTCTTAGACCCAGCAAGTATTCACTGAGCTGGAGCCGGGCTCCCTGCTGCTATGGATCTTATCTGATATTACATGTATTCTTCCTAACAACCAAGTCTACCCATGTGAATTAAAGTCATAAAGGTTCCACGCCACATCTGAATGGAGTTAAGCTCGCACCCAAGCAGGAACACTTGGAAATCTCCACCTAGCTCCTCATTCCTGCTGGTCATTAGCATCACTAGAAGGCCCAGACAGCTACACAGTGACTTGTCCTTGGTCCTTCCTTAAGTCTAACTCAGTGGTGACCAAATATCACTGTGAGTATTAAAAAAAAAAAAAAAACAGTGCAAAGTTATCTACAGAAAACTTAGTATGCTTACTTCATGAATAATTCTCAGCTGGGTACAGTGGTGCACACCTGTAATCCCAGCAGCCCAGGAGGCTGAGGCAGGAGGATCATGAGTTCAAAGCCAGCTTCAGAAACTTAACAAGACTCTAAGCAACTCAGTGAGACCCTGCTTCTAAATAAAATACAAAAAAAGGGCTAGGGATGTGGTTCAGTGGTTAAGCGCCCCTGAGTTCAATCCCCGGTACCAAAAAAAGAAAAAGATTAATTTTGACTCTGAGCTTATCATTAGTCCTACATGCAATTTGTTTCCCTTTTGTTCCAAATTCTGCAAAGACTCTTCATCAGAAGTTCCTTTACACCCCTGTGGCTGTTCCCAAACCCTCCCAACTCAGAGAAACCTAGGGGTCATCAGGACGCAAAGCCTACCTTCTTCAGGGAGATTTCCCTACCCAACCAGTTCATTTATAAATGGAGAAACTGAGGCCCATGTTAAGTGACTTACTCAGCATTAGAAAGCAAGTAAGACCTAACCCCATCTATGGACTCTGAGTCCAGTGTGGGTCTTCCCCATACAGCTACACTGTTTTTCGACTCATGGTCCGCAGCCCTGCCCTTCCCCAGTATCTAGTTCAGTGCTAAATGCAGCAAATGTTTGTTGACTCGCCAATAACTCTAGCTAACAATTATGGAGGCCCAGGATGTGCCAGGCCCTGTATCAAAAACTAGAGTTACATTTTTATTTTCATGGACCCTAAATATGTTTGCCATTGTGGACTCCTTCCTCCATTAAAAAAAAAAAATCATTTCCACAATTTTAAATTATATTTTAGAATTGCATTAGTATGAAGAAAAATATATTAATATCATAAATTTTTACTTTTTTCTGGTAAAAACACTAAACATGAGATCTACCCATTTAAAATAATCTTTACATGTACATAGATACAGTGCTTCATAGCACAACTCTAGAACTTATTCATTTTGCTTGACTAAAACTTTATAAACAGATATCTTATTTAACTTCAACATCCTTTCTGATTTTAAAAGAAATTAAATATTTGCATAGGCTCCTAAAAATTTTGTGTGCCGAAAACACTTTGCCTATTGTGCCCAGTGAATATGTCAGCCCTCACTTGCATGACCTCATTTAATTTCCCATTCCAGCAAGGTAGATGCCAGTTATTATGTCTTAGGAAAGCCGTACCAGTTGTACAGCTTAGGAAACTTGACTTTAATCATGAAATGCCAGATGTCTGATATCACAAGCAAAAGAAGACAGGATTCCGGATTGGAACCTTGAGTGGCTAACTCCAGACAGTGATGGTTACAGTCTGGACTCAGTACTAAGTCCAGTTTTGGCCCCTCTTCCTGCTGTGTCCCCTTCCAGATCCCCAAGTCAGGCTCAGGATTGTCAGACCTGCAATGTTGTTCTCCCCACCATCCCCATTGTCCCCATGGTACCAGGTGGACTCTGCCCAGGTCCCTGGAGCCCAGAAAGACATGACAGCCATATAAGATGGCTCAGGAAGGCCCATTAACCCATGCAAGGCCAAGAGGGTGCCCAGAGCACACTTGCTCTTATTCCCGTCTAGTGTCAAGGCCAGCACAGTTGTACAGGGCGTCCTGACTGCCTGCCCCAGAGTGCACCCACAGATCCTCAGGATCACACAGTGACCCTCACTTCTTATACTTCCCTCGCCGGGGCTCACCTTCCAGGATGGTATCATTAGTCCCATTTATTCCAAGAAGAAAAGTGTGCCTCAGAGAAACTCAAAGACTTGCCTAGTGGGCATCACAACCCCAGAGCCCAGGGCTTCCCTTGACAATGCCACCTCTCAGCTGACTCACACTCCTAAAACCATGCACTCTGATGGCTGTTGACAATCACCACCCCACAGTGAGGACCTCATTCTTCAAATTAAAGACACAATTCCTTTTGCTGGAAATGCAGATGCCATGATGCGGGGTGGTACACCACCATTAACTTTGCACTAATGGCAAGAAGCATTTGAAGGGCAAATAGGAGTCAACTAATTTTTTTTCATATATAACTGCACTCAATCCTCACCACAGCTCAATAGCAAAGCATCACACTCCCCATTTACATATGAAGAAACTGAGGCTAAGAGAGGTGACTTTCCCAAGGTGCCCAATGAAGGGAAGCTGAGAGGCAGAGCAAGAATCCAAGCCCCAGTTTGCACATCTCCTCTCTCTACACCCTGCTCCACCCAACTCTGGCTCCAGTCTCCCCAGGGATGTGAGGAAAGGGAAGGAATTAGGTCAGTGAATACCAGGAGGTAACTGTAGTGTACAGCAGCTTATCTGCAGTTTGACTCTCTGAAGCTTTTAGTTATCCACAGCCAACCATGGCCCCAAACTATCAAATGGAAAATTCCAGAAATAAGCCATTTGTAAGTTTTTAATTGCACCCTCTCATGAGTAGCATGATGAAATCTTGCCATCCTACATGAGAGGTAAATCTTTTTTCTCTAGCACACACCCACCATTATACATACAGTATAAATAAGATATTTGGGGAGAGGGAGACAACATTCACACACATTTTATCACAGTATATTGTTAAAATTGTTCTATTTTATTATTAATTATTGTTAATATCTAATTGTGCCTAATTTATAAAGTACACTTTATCAAAAGTATACATGTATAGGAAAAAACATAGCAGACATAGGGTCCCCTACAATCTGCGGTTTCAGGCATCCATGGGGGTCTTCACAGGTATCCTTTGTGAACAGAGTGCTCTGCTGTTACCTTAGCTCTCTGTTGGGTTCTTTGACCCCCATCGTTGTCTCCACCAGGCATACAAGGACCAAAGAAGGTCTTGCACCCACTTGGACAGACAAGACAATTCAGTCAGGAGTCCTCAGCCATATGCACCACGGGAGGTCTACACTATGCCTTCACTGAATGTGGGCCACACCCCCAGTGCTGGCACAAACCACGCTGGCCTCAGCCACCCACAGAGCCCTGACTGTACCAGGTTCTCTCTAGGACAACATTTGCCTTCAGGCCCTGGCAGGCCAAGGGTGACTGGGAACCCTCAGTCTAAATCCCTCCAGCCTTGGATTGCTGTCTAGGGGCCCCTTGTTTTTCTTCCTCTGTGATAACCTAAAGAGAGAAACACAGGGCAGGGAGCCAGTAATAGTTGCTACAGGAAACACACCCCTCTGTGAACAAGGCCTCTTCAGTACAAGACAGGCCTAGAATTTCCCACACCACCACCATCTCTGAAGGAAGTAGCTTCTCTGTGACACACCCACCAGCTTCACATCCTCCAGCCTGTAGTTCTACCCATTTCACTGAATAACATCGCTGAGTGGAGGAGGGAAAATGAAGGGCCTTCCCTAAGCCCCATTTTCACTTCTATAAAGTGAGAAGTGAGGAGCAGCCAAAGAGATCCAGTGAGGCCCACTTTGGGGATGGAGGGGTGACAAGAAAAAAGCACTATGCCCTTTTGCAGACCAACTTCATGGGGTGGAGGAGGGGGGTATCTGCATTTCGGGTAGCCTCAGAAAGAATCTGCATCCACTTAATACCAACCCTGATAAATATCCAAATGCCAGAAAACAAAGGAAGTTTGTCCAAAAAACAAGATTCTGCTTCACCATTCCCCCCATTCGCTTTGTAATCAAAAGTTCATTTGAACATGTACTTCCCCAGAGTCATATGGCCTCCATTACCATGGATCATGATAATTACTTGCCCATCACAAGTTCCTATACACAGAAGGCTCCCTGTTCGTGCTTTCTGCATGTGGCACATGTTCACCCGTTTCCAAGACCTCTTGACCACATGTCCACTTTGTGACCTGAGAGATTCATATACAGAGAACATAAAACCACTTGCCCTGGGACACAGGGGAGGGTGGGACAGAACCAGGGGCTGGGAGAGGCAGATTAACGAGCCTTGTCTTTTTTTCCTGATCTCCTCCAGGGAAGGGACCCAGGACCTGCCCTGCCTAAGGCAGTGGTTCTGCTTTCACTCCAGTGATGGCTGGTTCAGCCCACCTGACAAACTCCTTCTCTTTGTGGAGATCATGGATTGGTCCCAAGGCTGGGCAGAAATGATGCTCACTGAGGGAGGCAGTATGGTGTGGGGCAAACCATGGTGGACACCTCAGGGCAGATGTGGTTTGACCCCAACTCTGCCACTTCCTTCTTACGTGACTTCTGGCACATTACGTCCTCTCAGAGGCTTAGGAGTTTCTTCTCCTAAAATAGGAGTCATAGCAGCTACCTTTCAGGGTTGTTGTGGAAGGTGTGGAACAAACTGCTGAAGCCCCAAGTCAGAGCCTAGACCACACCCACAGCTACTCTTCCCAGGAAGAGGCACCTGTTCCCAGGGCAGCCTTGGCCATGAGTCCCCAGAGTGCCTGCAACTAGGGCATAGAGGGGTTCAGGGTCCCAGGCTTCCTTGCCAGAAGGACCCTCATAGAATTGCTCCATGGGATGTGACTGGTGTTTGGGATGGTTCCTTGCTGTGTAAGGATGTACTTGCTGCAGAATGTTTAACTCCTCTGTCCCCTGCTCACTGTCTGTAGAGTCTGTCCCCCAGGCCTCCAGCATGACAACTACTAAAAAGGTCCTGCATGTATCCAAACATCACCAGTCCTAAAGGAGAACCATAAGATGAAGGCTCCTTCATACCCAATCAGAACCAAAAGAGAATGCCTGCCCTCAGCCCAGAATGTGCCTTCAACAGGAGCCCCCCCAAGGAGAGTTTGTGACCACAGCTGGCTCACACCTCCCTTCCAGCAGAGTCCCCATGGTCCCCACTGTTCCTCATAGGATTCCCCATGTAATAATTTCTCAAATTTCCATTGTCATACCATATGCACTCCTTTAGTAAAGTCCTTTGATCTACAAGGTTTTTAAATTAACGTCCTAGATTGCCACCCTAAAAGAGGAGGTGATTCTCTAATAAGAGAAGATCAGACACCTGAGAAAAGAGAGCTGGACCTCTTTGGGATTCTTCTCCCACATGGTAGAAGGGACACTATCTGCCTACTCCATTCTACTGAAATGCGCCATGAGCTGGCATCTACAAGTGTGGGCTACAAGCTATCTGCCTGTTCTCTAAGCAATCCTACCACACACTGATGTTGCAAGGGTATGAGAGCTACTGCTTGGAAGAAATGTTTGTAACACACATGCCAGACAGCACTTGCAAATGTTAATATATGTATATATAAATTTGTATACATGTATATATATAGACATATGTACCTGTGTTATAATGCGCACTATTAATGTAATAATTATATGATTAACATAGAATATTAAAGTAGTTAACGGGTACTATTTATAATTGCATGGTATATAAATTTAATGCATCAGTTATATGCATGATATATATACATATATATATATATATATATACATACATACGTGCACACACACACACACTAAGAGTACTCAAAAGTTAATAAATGTTGAACTTCCCTGGAGGAAAAACACAAAGAAAATTTTACAAAAGAAGTAAAATAACTTGTGAATTAAGATACCACCTTCCACCTCTCAAACTAGAAACATTTTTTTTAAACAATAGCCTTGGGTATTCATGAGAGTGTGACACATGGCTGATAGAGTGTGAACTGGAAAGCCTTTCCAAAGGGCAGCTGAGCAATAGGTTTTAAAGTTCCCAAAGTATGCATGTTCTTGAACAAAGCAATCATACTCTGTACAAGTTCATCCTTAAAAAATTGGGGGCTGGGGATGTGGCTCAAGCCGTAGTGCGCTCGCCTAGCATGCGCGCAGCGCTGTGTTCAATCCTCAGCAGCACATACAAAAAAAAAAAATAAAGATGTTGTGTCCACCGAAAACTAAAAAAATAAATATTAAAAAATTCTCTCTCTCTCTCTCTCTCTCTCTATCTCTATCTCTATCTCTATCTCTATCTCTATCTCTCAAAAAAAACTTGGGCTGGGTTTCTGGCTCAGTGGTAGAGTGCTTTCCTTGCACGTATGAGGCACTGGGTTCAATTCTCAGCACCACAAATAAACAAATGATTAAAATAAAGGTCCATCAATAACTAAAAAAAAAAATTTTAAGTACTTGGGTGGGGATCTGGGGTTGTGGCTCAGTGGTAGAGCGCACACCTAGCGCGTGCGGGCCCTGGGTTCGATCCTCAGCACCACATAAAAATAAATAAATAGAATGAAGATATTGTGTCCAACTACAACTAGAGGATGAATATTTAAAAAGAAAGTACTTAGGGATTTATTTTTATCATTGTTTGTTAATGATAAAAATTAAAAGCCTCAACAATCAAAAATAGGAGGTTATTAAATATTTTATATATATATATATATATATTTTTTTTTTTATAAATTTTTTTTTTTTCAGTTTTCGGCAGACACAACATCGTTGTTTGTATGTGGTGCTGAGGATCGAACCTGGGCCGCACGCATGCTAGGCGAGCACGCTACCGCTTGAGCCACATCCCCAGCCCCAAAATATTTTATATATATAGCACAAAACAAAGCTAATATTATTAAATAGCAGATTTCCAAACATTACATTGCATTTTCTTTAAAAATTTTTGTCTATGCAAAAATGTACTAGAAAGTACATATAAGAAATAATAACATTTGGCCTGATAAGATTTACAGGTGATTTTTTTTAATAATCTGCATATTTTCTAAAATATCCATACTGGCCTAAAATTTCTAAAATGTCTCTTATTACAATAATTCTATTTTGTAATATGTTTATGTATGAACATATCACATCACCCCAAGAACACAAATTCCCTGAGTACAAGTCCTAAGTCTGGTTTATCTTCATGACCTCCCCATTATGATAGTTTAGTGCCTTGAATACTTACAATAATTACTATTTATTTAATTTTTGCCTTGTGGAAAGCATTGTGCTAAATTGTATCTTTTAATACAGTGAAATTCAATAATCATTTGTTGAAGAAAGGAGGGAAAAAGGAGAACAGATAAAAAGAAGTAAATTAATAAATGCCCAGCAACCTGAAATGAGCTGGCAGCTATCTCAAATGGAAGTGACAAGATCACTTTTGGGTCCCTTTCTAACCACCAGGCCATACCAGTCTACTAGACCATCCCTTCTAATGGTGAGGGACAGGATTAGGAGGAGGAGAACCATGCTATGATCCTGGATTTTAGGAAGCCACACATTTTGCAGGATAAGATCTGGTGAGAACTAGTACTTTAAAAAAAAAAAAAATCACTTCTGAAAGTTTTCCAGCAGAGTCAAGAAAACCAATACTAACATGAAAATGACACTTTAAATAAATGCTTTTGACCTTGACAACTTTTAATTCATTTCCATAGATGATCCCTGAATGCCCACCATCATGTCTCCATTGGAGCAGAGAAAAAATAAATAAGCACAGTGTCATCTTTCAGGAATCTGTAATGCAATGAAGACCACAGGTGCCAAACCAATGCCAGGCAGGGTGTAAGTTATGGTGGAGTACCCCTCTCCACCAATGGGCAGTGTGCAGTGGATGTTCTTTCTGATGGGGATGGAGAGACCCAGAGGTAACAAATGAAAGCAGACATTTGGAGGGCAGACAAGATTTCTCAATGCCAAGTTGGGGGAATGGCATTCCTGGCTACAGGACAGTCAAGGCAAAGTCTCTAAGCTGTGGGGCTGGAGTTGTAGCTCAGTGGTAGTGTGCTTGTCTCACACAGGTAAGGCCCTGGGTTTGATCCTCAGCACCACATAAAAAAACAATAAATAAAATAATGGTATTGTGTCCATCTACAACTAAATGTATATTTTTTAAAAGTCTAAGGGTTGAGATATGGTATGTTTGGGGAAGAACATGTGTTCAGTCCATGCCCTAGAAACCTCGGGCCACTTCAGAACAAGCAAAACTGGCCCAGAAATGAGTTGCTCATCATCGGTCTCATTTTCCCCCAGCACTTTCCCACCACACCTCCAAGCAGGTGCAGCACACCAAAAAGCAAATTAACATGCTCCCCCATTTTTAAAGTCTCTGGAGTTCAGATCAGATTTAAAGCCACAGAAATCTGAGTGCTCCCAGAAATAGGAATGCAAGAGTACCTCCTAAGCACCTGTCCCTATGCTGCTATTCTCTAAATGCTGACATCCACAGAGGAAGCCCCCTGCCACAAACTGGGCCTCCCAGGTCTGCCCACCCCCAGGAAGATGAAGACACAAGACCTTGAGAAATTGTTTCAAAACAGTGGATGCATAAGACCAAGAAACACATCTTAGACAGATATCTTCAAATGCTCAGCCTCCAGAGGGTGAGCTCTGTGGTCCACCTCCCTGAGGACAGGAACAGTTAGGGGCAGAAAGAAAGCAGGAGCCACTGCGAGTCCGGAAGACTCCAACACTCGCCTCCAACATTCGGCTCAGGGACACCACAGCTTTTTCTCAAATATTTCAGTAACATGATATATTATCCCTCTCTCCCTGCCTGCATCCTGCGTCTCTCTCAGAGACTCTGAATGGGTTTCTTCTTCTAAGTCTCTCCTCTCTCCTCTCTCTCTCCCCTGTGTCTTGGCATTTCTATCTCTAACCTGGTGCCTAGATGCCTAAACGTCTTTGCCATTCTGTCCCTGTGAGTCTCTTTAGTCACTGTCTTTCTGTCGCTTTTCTATCTTCCCTCCTTAGGTTTTCCTATCTCCATCATTCCATCTCTCTGTGTCCATCGCTGTCTGTATTCTTCCTCTTCTGGATTTTGTTATTCTATTCGCTGCAAGAAAATCGAGCAGTTCAGAGAAGTATGATCCTGAAAACTGGCTCCTGCGGGATGTAGGTTGATGGGTGCCTCATGGACAACCCCCGGCGCGGCTTCCTGTCTATGTCAGTGGCTCCCAGGTGCTCCCGCCTGTCGCGCACAGTCCTGGCCCAGGCCGACCCATGATCCCTCCACACACACCCCTGCTTAGATAGTGACCCTCACCACCACCGGAAAGGGTGTTTGCCTAAGCCAGGCGTCGGACAGGGAGGTGGAAAGTTCTCACCGATAGTGAAGCTGTAGCCATCGATGCTGAAAGTGGCGCTCCTGCATTTTTTGAAGCCCTCCTTCCTGTTGCTGGCGTCCGTCATGGCTCAGCCGGACGGGCACGGACCGCGCAGCTGGCCAGCTGCCTCCAGAGATCCCCACCGCTAAGCGCACGGCCCCGCGCCGGGCTCTCGCCGGCGTCCCCTCTCCCGGCGCGCCGCGCGCTGTCACCCGCAGACCCGCGCTGGTTGCTAGTAGAGCGCGCCGGCTGCAGGCACTGGGACCCAACGTCAACTAGTGCACCAGGCACACGGCGGAGTCAGCGAGCCATCGAAACAGCCCCATCGCTAACGGCCAGTTCCAGATACCAGGAGAGGAGAGTTACTAAGGCGAGGCGCAGCGCGCGGGTGCCTGTGGACCCAGCTGGTGGGTGGGTGCCGGAGTCCCGCCTTTCCCGCTCTACTCCCTGGGAGTCGCTGAAGCCAGAGCGCTAGGGGCACGTCTGTTTTCTATTTCAGCTTCGCCTTCCCCTCTCTGGAGGCTGGTGGGGTTTGAGGACCCGAGGGAATGGCTGAGATTTGGCGTCGTGCTTCTTCAAATATGTTTTCTCTGGCCAGAGAGCTTCCCAAAAGCACATCAACAGATGGAAAAGCAAACATCTTAGCCGTCAGATGCTGCCAAAGTTTACTCCAAACAAGGAAGTCAGGAAGATCGCCACGCCCACTTCCTCCCACAGCTGTCCCCAGAACTCCTCTGAAGCCCCGATAATATACGACTTCTCAACAGTCCCTGGCCAGAAGATGATTATCAAAGTGACCCATATTGGTGGACAAGCGTTTTCACCCGGAGGCTCTAAGATGTGCGATTCACAAGCGAGTTTGAACGATTCATTTTCAGTAGCTCCGTTCTTTCAAAGTTGGGTTTGCCAAACATGATAAGATTCCTGGATTTGCACACCTGGGAAAGATCTTACCAATCTTGGAGCTAACGTTTTGATGACAGAAGCAGAAACTGAGTTTGAGAAGAGCTTGAGGGAGGTGCTTCAGCTAGAAAGTGGAGAAAGTGGAAGAGATTTACTTTATTGACCCCAAATCTGTTGTGCCTTTCTGAGTTAGGCAAGGCTTGTACAGGGGAAATCATTCCTGGCAGCCAGCAAGCAGTTACTGAAGATTTGCAGCCACAGTGCTCTGTGTCGGGTGCTGAGGAGGCGTCCACTCTGGGTAACACGGGGAATGAAGGTGCTATGCCCAAGCTCTCTTGGGACTACAATTAATGTAACCTCATTTGGGGGGGGGGGGGGTATTGACACAATAAACACTTGTCAATAAAAGTCAAGCAGGTGTATGTCTACCCGATTCCAGTGAAGTTTAGAGGACAGCGATCTTCAGAGTCTAATAAATAGAAAACCTCTCCAAACACACACACACACACACACACACACACACAAAATTTCAGGAGACCCCTAAAGTCCTAAAGCCCATAGAAACCTAGGTTAATGTACGTCTCAGAAATTTAGCCTTCTTCAATTCACCAAATATTTTTAAAGAAATTGATTTATTTTTTTAATGTCAGAGTGCAGTTGGTATTTCAGTTTCAAATTCCCTCATGGAAGACCCCAAACTACACAAGATAGTTTCATTAGGTTGGTAGCAAGATTAATTAATCATAAAGGCAGTGGGTGCCATGAATATGGTGTCATGCAGAGTGGCCCTTCTCAACATGGGAGCCATGATGTAGTCCTTAGAGTATAAGGCTCATGTCTGGAACTATAACTAGTTCAATGCACATACAGACCTAGGTCTGGAATCTGGCTCCACCACTTACCAGCTACATGACCTTGAGCAAGACGCTCAACACCCCTGAGTCTAGTTGTCCTCATCTTACAATGAGAGTGAAGAACACCACTATGTACAGGCATTCATTTAGGGCATTCACCTGACTCTCAATTTCATTATGCAGACACTGCAAAATTCTCCACAACAATACTTTGCTTATAGGTGCCACCATTAATTTTATAAGTAACGTGTATGTATGTGTGTGCATATAACAATATTATATTTTTATTATAGTAATCACCAAAATTTTCTTGTAATTTCCACTTCCTTGTATTTTTTCCATATTCCCAAACCTTTAAATGAGACATATGCTTTCTTTTGTGCCAAGGAAAAGTCCTGGAATGAGGAACCTGAAAACCCTGAGTTAATCCCCTATAGTAAATTATCAAGGGAAAAAAAACTAATGTGATGGAAATTTTTCTTTGAGTGAAATTAAAACTTTGCATTTAATCACTCTTAACAGAAAAGCTTCTTGAAATATAATCTATAAAAATAATAACAATGTGATCATTTATCTGTCCCCTCAGTCTGGTAAAAATAACTTGCCTGAACAATTAGAACTGTTTTTAAACTGCTTCTCCCCAGAATCATTATCTCTCTCCCTGGTTTTAGAGATTACACACCTACAGAACCACTAAATGTGTTGCTTCAAGTCTTAAAACAGCCTTCTCGGTGCAGGGCTCTTACACCAAACCAAGCCAAGCTCAATGCTACATTACATAAGCCAAGGAAGAATGAGGTCAAGACTGAGATCAAAAGACACTTGGCTAATGCTTGCTCTTTCAGAAATGTTCCCTCTAGAAAGCCTGTGGAGTAGAAAAACCAAGACATCCAAGCAGAGTTGAGTAGTTGTGCCTAAAACCAGGTGACCTGTAAAGCCAAAACCTGTACCATCTGACCCTCCCATAAAACGCTTCCTGACTCCAGGATTATAGCATGTCATACACCTCATACCTGCCAGGGATTTGGGGTAACTTTTGGTTTTATTATATTTACTTTAAAATTTAAGTTTGTAAAGGGATGGATCTTTTTTTAAATACTGAACTGGATTCTAACAAGAAAGGCACAGTGTTAAATATTTGAGGAATGAATGAAGAAAAGAAGGAAGATACATATCGTTTGATCTGGTCATTAGCTGAGATTAGTTAAGATTAATTTCTCCTAAGAAACAATGTGAACCTGACCTCATCTCTAGATAGAAAAGTAGGAACTGAACACAAGGCCCATATCAGTTCATGGGTCAAATGATATCCTTCAAAATATAACTATATGACAACACACACACACACACACACACACACACACACACACACACACAGAATATAGCGGGTTATACAAAAAATAAAAGTCTTGGGAATCCAACTCAGGTGCTAATCAAGTCTTTTGATTCCCCGTGGATCTGTTGATAGAATCCACTACCTATTTCTATGTAGGAGAATGGGTATTAACAGAAAGTACTTGTTGCTGATTTGGGGGATTTTTATAGTTCTAGAAAAAGGGGAGACACTATATTTATAATATGTTATCAAAAAGTGAGCTAAGACCTATAATCCTAGCAGCTCAAGAGGCTGAGTCAGGAGGATCACGAGTTCAAAGCCAGGCTCAGCAACAGCGAGGCACTAAGCAACTCAGTGAGATCCTGTCTCTAAATAAAATACAAAATAGGGCTGGGGATGTGGCTCAATGGTTGAGTGCCCCTGAGTTCAATCCCTGGTACCAAAAAAAAATGAGCTAAGAAAACGACTTTTTATTTTTCATGCCAGATAGAATTTCATTAATGCCCTGCAGCCATTCTCAGGTAGGACGCTGCCTAAAATTTGGAATTCTCCCAGCAACCAGTGGTCCAAGATTGCAAAATCAAGTTACCCCACACAGTTCCTGGCACAGAATAAACCCTTGAAAAAAATTCAATGAATTAAAAATTGAACAAAGATGTAAAAGGCAAAGTTACACAGCCAGGTAGTGATATGCCCTGTCAGTCATTCTTTCTCTTTACTCACCCTCTACATTCTTCTATGATGAGCTTTGGAGGCAGTTCCAAACACTACTCCAAAATAAGTAGGCTTTAAAAATATAAAATTTTTAAAATAAAATAGAAAACTCCACAACTTGCTAGCTGTATGACCTTGGACAAGTTGCTTAGCCTCTCTGAGTCTGAATTTGTTCCTTTGTAAAACAGAGTTATAATATCTATCTCATAAGAAATATGTGAATTTTAATGAAATAATTTATGCTAAAGACTTAACTCAGGCCTAACCCATAGTAAAATTTCAATAAATAGTATTTTTAATACCAGCATCATCATTATGTGCTTCAAATATGATCCATAATCAGAGGCAAGAGGAACAGGCTTAGAACTCTCTCATATCTGGATCCAAGGCTCCAGAGTATCACCCGTTGAGCAATGGAGCCAGAAATTCTAGGCCTCCATCATTCAACTGAGCTGCAGAAACTCAGAGGCTTTCTGAGAATTAGAGTCTAGACATTAGACAGAGCCTGGCTCAGGGCACTCTCAGAAGATGTAAGATCCAGCCTCCATCACCAACCCCATTCCATGACACTTCTGTCATCTATGCTTTGCTGCATTTAAGATATGCTGTGGTCCTCACCTCTCAGGTCTCTTGGCAGCATTGGACTTGTGGACCATGGTTACACCTAACATGCCTTTGTTTCCTGGACATCCAGGCCACAGCTTGCTCCTGGCTTTTCTTCTAGCTCTCCAGCCAATTCCCTTTCTGATGATGTTGACCATTGTGTTCCCTCTCCTCTGAGTGATTCTCTTCACTCTTGATGACTGTTAATGACTGTCAAGCACCTGTGTCCAACCTGGATCAGGTTCCTGAGCAACCTTCTTTCCTTTCAGAAGGTCTTACAGGCAACTTGACCTCTACTCGGCCAATCAGAACTCTTCATCTCCCCATTCCTCACCCAGAGTTCCACTGGGGTGGGGGGTTCTGCACCCCTTCTCATGCCAGTCCAGCCTTTACTATCCTCTCCCCAGCTGCCCTATAGGAGGAGAATTTCTCAGCTGACTGGTTGGAGTTTCCAGGCATTCCTTGGGTCAAATTCACCAGGGAAAGTCTCTTCTGAGCCATAAGGGCCTTCTCCCTGGGAAGCAGCCCCATTCCAGGACAAGCACAGAGCTCAGGGAGTGGCTCATGGGCTAAGTGTTACTTCTCCTGCTTCCTCAAGGTCAGGCATTTCTGGGTTGCTAGCCATAACGTTCCCAGAATATCATCCAAGCTGACTCTTCACCTCCAATGGTGCCATTCCTGTAAATAGTCATTCTGACCACTCAACTGTCAAATCAGAACCCGTGAATCATTACTGTCCCCTCTGTCTTTCTCATCTAAACAGCCACTCATTCCTGGCAGAACCACTTCCTCAGTGTGTCTGGCATCTGTCCTCATGCACCCCTCTGTGGTCCAGGCCACCACTGTCACTCACATTTTTGCACTTCTGTATATTTATATTTTCTAGTTACAGAAAGAAAGAAATTATATGTCACAAGATGATGCAATGTTTAACTACTACATGAATTAGATTTCGGGCTTGCTTTCTAAAAGCCAGAGTGATAACCTAGGATTAAAATGATCTCTGCTCTCAACCAGTAACAGGCCACTTGAAAAAGAAGAGTCCTTTAGGAAAATTAAGCTTAATTTTCATCATGGTAGTGGGCTCAGGTACACTGGTCACAATAGCCCCCCATATCCCCAACCATCTTGCTTTCTGCCTGTCCTCGTAGCCAAAATAAAAATGGAGTCATATCCTTCCTCTGCTTAAAACCCCTCAGTGATTCTTCATCATTCTAGAGAAAATTTTAGAATAAAGTAAAATCTCCTCACTTTGTCTTGTAAGGACCTACAGAATCTTGGAGGAAACTGGGGAGCATAAGTGAATTTGGACTTTCTCCAAGGGGGAGTAGGAGGCATGAGATGCCTTTTTTTTTTTTTTTTTTTTTTTTTTTGAGGCAAGGGTACTGTACTGGGGATTGAACTCAGAGGCACTCACTGAGCCACATCCCCGGCCATATTTTGTATTTTATTTAGAGACAGGGTCTCACTGAGTTGTTTAGTGCCTCTTTATTGCTGAGGCTGGCTTTGAACTCAAGATCCTCCTGCCTCAGCCTCTGGAGCTGCTGGAATTACAGGCATATGCCACCATGCCCAGAATGAGATGTTTTTAAGCAGAAGATAGGAAAGATCAGGAGGAAGTTGAGAAGTTAGCAAGTTAGACAAAGACACGAGAGCAATCACTAAAGGCCAGCTAGCTGCCACTTTGGCATCTGGGTCTGGTCCTCAGGGAGCATTGGGAGCCAGTGGCAAGGCATAGGTCACCTGAATGGATTCCTGATGCTCTTGCAAAGGCTTCGTTTAGATGAACCCTATCAATTCATCTCATCTCAAACTTCACAGAGAGAAGTCAGGCATTCTGTGCTTTCTGAGGACCAAGTAATAAAGCACTAATGTTTATTCAACACCTACTATTGCAAATACTGTGTTAGTTTTCTTATCTAACCTTTGTAATAAATATCCAAGTTCTCAGGTGACCTGACACCATGATAAAGGTTTGTTTCCTACTCATGACAAAGTCAAATATAGATTAGATGAAGGGAGAAGGGCACTAGGTTTCTTCTATGGAGCTTTTCCGGGACGGAGGCCCTTTCTGTCTAGTAGGTCCACCAATCCTGAGGATCTTGCCTGGATCCTCCACAATTAGCTGGCAGATGAAGGAAGAGAAAAAAAAATAGAGGGGATGAAGAAGCCATTTAGGAACCAGGCCTGGAGAAACATATATCACTTCCCCCCCCCACATTCTCTTAGCCATAAATTAGTCATATGGCCCAAGCAAACTACAAGGTGGGTGGATCTGGGAAATGAAGTCAGGAAAGAATAGAAGGTTTAGTAAACACAGGCCCTTTGAAACCCTATCCTTCAATGCACCAGGTGGAGATGTGGCTTCTACCCCCAGGTCTGAGATACTAATCTTTACCCTCAAAACAGAGTTTTCCCTTTCAGTTTTAAACCCAAGCTCACAGGACCAATGTACCTGAGCCCACCACCATGATGTACATTAAGGCTCGCTTTCCCCAAAGGATTCCTCTTTTTCAAGTGGCCTGTTACTGGTTGAGAGCAGAGATCATTTTAATCCTAGGTTATCCACTCTGGCTTTTAGAAAGGAAGCCCCAAATCTAATTCATGTAGTAGTTGGATATGTCATCATCTTGTGACATACAATTTTTTTTTCTGTAACCAGAAAACAAAAATATACAGAAGTGCAAAGAGGCCTGTATGTTAAGAGACTGAAAGAAACACAGGGAGAAATTCAGTAAATAATCTTTAGTAGGCCAGCAAAATTTGCCACATCAAAGATGCTGACGAGGACCCAGGGAACAGGGGAATGGAATAAGTACAGAGCATCCAAGGTTACGACTTGCACAGTGATAGGTCCCAGATGGATAGCCGAGGACTGGCAGGGGCAGCACATACCCTTGCTCTGCCATGGGGAGGGGAACTTGGGCTGGCCTTGGTCAGGCCACCAGTTTCCAGGCTCTGGGCTAAGGACACATGCATCTCATTTCAGGCCCCCAGCCACCAAGAAGGGAACGGTGGAGTTAGATGCTTTAACCATGGAGCTGAAGTCCCTGGAGGAGGTAACTCCTCTCAGTGGCCACCTTGGCAACAGAATTATCAAGAGCACCAAGAATGCTGGGGCCCCAGAGAATAGACAGCAGCCCAAAGGGCCATTTCTGACACAGAGTGGCTCCAACTAGTTTCTCAAATGACTCTTAAAAGAGAAGTTCTCCTCTGTTATTCACTGACAGCTAAATTCATCTAGAACTTTTTTTCTGGCTTAATGATTCACCTCAAACTAGGTAGAAAACATGTTCCTTATTACCAGCAAACACATACCCCCACATATGCATGCACACCCCATTTTCTATCTTGGATGTGTTTTCTGACTAGGGCGACATGATAAAAATGCTGGTATTTTGAAGAAAATGTCAGAGAACAAAATGTTAAGGAAAAAGAGCAAACGGTGAAGTAGGATACAGTAGAATCTTAACTCTGTCAAATAATTTGTCTTGAAAGAAAGAGAAATGTGAGTAAGTCGTCCAGCAAGTAATAAATCAAGGACAGAAAATTTACATCGGTGGTTGCAAATTGGTTTCCCACAGATCAAATGCGGCCTGTGGATGTGTGTGGGTTGGTTGGATGGTTTGTTATTGTTTTTGTTTTGATGTACCTGATATTTAAAACAAAGTATTTAAATTACATATTATAAAAGAATAAAAGAGCAGGTGTGGAGGCTGACACCTGTAATCCTAGTGACTCAGGAGGCTGAGGCAGGAGGCTCACAAGTTCAAGGCCAGCCTCAGCAATTTATCAAGACCGTGTCTCAAAATAAAAAATTAAAAGGACTACGAGGTACAGCTCAATGGTGGAGGTATCCCTGGGTTCAACTCCCAAAACCAAAAATAAATAAGAGAGGAGGGAGAGGAGAAGGGAAAGAAGGAGGAAAGGGAGAAAGAGAGAAGGAAAGGGAGGGAAGGAAGAATGTCAAATGATGCTACTGATTATATTCTAGTACTGGGATTATAGTTAATTGGATTTCCTGAGGCAGCAAGTTCAAGCTTGACCTAGTTCCTATGAACACAGACTGGCATCCCACCTAGGAACATTGACTATTATTTGATTTTTTTTTCTTTTATGTGTCCTCCAAATTTTCTAACATGCCCATAATTAGAAAAATAAAGAAACACTTTGAAAGTTGGTCATCAATACAGGCATGATTCTAAATGATTCATTACAAGAGTTTTTGTTTAAAATATTTCATATTTTAAAATAAATATTAATCAAAATTATCGAAGCCAGATCAATGACTGATCCAATTTCATATTCTTACTAGACTATAAACTTAAGAGGGTTATGTCTGTTTTATCCACTGATATATTCCAGATACTTAGAACAATGCCTAACACCAAATAGGGAAGTAGTAGATATTTGTTAAATGAAAAAAAAAAGTTCATCACCATGTCCTTGACATTTTAATAGCACTAGCAACTGCATGATAGAAATAAATAAATCACAAGCAAGTGATATAGAGACTGAATTTTTTATAAGACTTCCTGACTTCACCCACTACTCACCTTCTCTTTAGTTATAAAAATAATTAAATAGGAATATTACTCAGCCATAAGGAAAATGAAATTATGGCATTTGTCAGTAAATGGATGGAACTGGAGACTATCATGCTAAGTAAAATAAGCCAATCCCAAAAAACCAAAGGCCTAATATTCTCTCTGATATGGGGATGCTGACTCACAGTAGATGTGTGGGGAAGGTTCACCTGATTGGACAGGGTGGAGTTGGGGAAGGGGGAATGGGACTAGGAAAGACAGTAGAATGAATCAGACATAAATTTCCTACGTTCTTGTATGTGTACATGACCAGTGTAAATCCACATCCACAAAAATAGGAAGTTATACTCTATGTATTATAATATGCCAAAATGCACTCTACTGTCATATATCACTAAAAAGAACAAATAAAAAATTTTTAACAAATTAAAAAAATAAAAATAATTAAATAATCACTCTTTTTCAGTTGGTAGCACTAAGATGGATGCTTTTCGTAGTTGCTTTCTGTACATTGACTTTAATGTTGCAGATTTAACCAGAGCCAAAACCTTGAACATCAAAGACAAATGTACTTGACCTATCATGAGAACCTGGCCACAGAATCCTCCAAATGCAAGGACCAATTCCAGATACCTGCTAGAAGCATGTTCTCATGATCTTCCATATGGGTAAAATGAGGATGTGAATACTTTCTTCATCCTTTGCTGGATGGGAACAGTGGGATCATTTTGAGTCTCACAAGCAGTCTAGTTTTGTATATTTATAAGCTTGAATAAATCAAACATTTCAAAAAATATTAGATACTTGTCAAATGAATGAATACATGCATATTCTGTTTCTGAGTTGCCTTAAGAAGACATATAAGGATTGGGGATATAGCTCAGTGGCAGGCACTTGCTAGCATGTGCAAGACCCTAGTTTTCATCCCCAGCATTGGGAGAAAAGAAAAGAAAAAATAAATAAATATGTCATCCTTCTAAATCAGGATGTGGTCTAACCATCCTCCAGGCATCCAGGTAAGATGGCCGGCCATGTTTGGGCTGGGACTGTAGCTCAGTGGTAGACCACTTGCCTTGGCCATGTTAAGGCACTGGGTTCCATCCTCAGCATCACATAAAAAATAAACTAATAAACAAAGATATTGTACCCATCAACAACTAAAAAAATATTTTACAAAAAAAAGATGCCCATGCTTACCACTGATTGAGTGATGAAGGGGCTTGTTCTTCTGCAATATACCAGGACCTAGTGAAACGTCTTACTGCCACATCATCACCATGTGCTACCTTATTAATTAGTACTTTGTAAAACTTTAGGTATTTTCACCATACAAGGTGAGCTGATACCAAAGGAAATAGATTGCAGAGTTCCATGATTGATGTTCTAAATTGAGATCATGAATTGCAAACTCTTCCTATGTGGGGAAAGCACAATGTCTTTCGTTGACAAGCTGATTGAAGTCTCAAATCACAAGCAAATTTTTCCAGATGTTGATTACACCGCTGCCCAAAAACTTTACCAGAAGATCAGACAGTCTGTATTATCATGATAAAAGGAAGCAGTTATAGTTGGCAGCAGGTGGGAGTATTAATGATTTGATGCTGAGATGCTTTTGTCAGGTATTTAAGTTACCAACATGTACTTTTTTCGTTATGATAAATTCTTAAACATACATTGGGAAACCAAATTTTTAGCACAATGCCTCTCAAGCCAGCAAAGAGCATTTGGGAGAAGAGGAGGTGAGTTGGTTTTCTGCTTTCACACTTACCTCTTGACTTCATCAGTTCTGCTTCTGATTTCAAAGTCATTTGCCTGTAGCCTGCAGTCAGCACATGCTCATGGAATTAACTCGAAATGTGCAACAACAGAAGTAAACGGCAGGAAAATAGAACTTGACTGCATGCAAGAAGTGAAAGACTCCATGTTGGAAAGAATAAGAAACAGAAGAGGGCCAAGGTGAAGTATCAGTTCAGAAATTAGATTGAAAGAAGTTAACAGAAGAGCCAGTAGATCCTTCTGGAGTTTTTATTGTCAATTCATGTTCGTTGGGTCCATATTGCATTCCAGTGTGGGGAAAAAATACCTCCAAGTAAATCTCGAGAAGCAAAGCTTCTCTCCAACTTTCTCTAGCCCTCATTCTCCCTCAAGGCAAGTCACAGAATCTAATTTATCTTTCCCTAAATGGGTCATAGAAACTAGAGCCCCCTTTCCCCCATAGCAAGCCCTAAAACCTAAAAATATTACTCTTTCTCCAGCCTTTTTGTAAAAGAGTTGGACATGAAGAAATGCTCTGACCTAACTTGTCTAATAGTAGGTCACAAGACTCTCATTCCAGAGAGTCCTGCCCCACACCAGGAAGGAAGGAATTCTGTACAGTCAGGTCAAGAAGAATCTGGACAGACAGTCCTTGCTGGATTTCCTTCCCTGGTCACTACCATTAGATCACCCTACTTGTCCAATCATGTTTCTGCACGGCTGTCCACACCACAACCAACCTACACACAAAAATGGAGAGTTCACTCTGTGTCTTTCCATCTTCTACCTGAAGGCTTCTGTGTCATATAAAACTATGATCAAATGTTTGTTTTGGTTTTCTCCTGTCGATCCACCTATTGTCATTTTATTCCAGCAGACTCAAATATCCAACCTTCAGAGGGAAAGTTTGAACTTCCCTACACTGACCACTGTGCCAAACTCTTCTACCTATAGAATCACATTTGATCCTCACCACAATTCCCCATTTTACACAGAAAGAAACTGAGGTTAGCTCTAGTAAGATGGGTGTGTATGCTCAGAGGAGACCAGTCTGACTCCTTCCCTGGGCTCCACCTGCCATGCAAGGTGGCCTCTGTATCTGCTGAAAGGATGTGAGTAGCAATTGCCCTCAGCTAACAGCCCTCCCACTCACTCTGACTTTTTTCAACCTCCACCTGTTTGAATAAAGTGCAAGGAGATAAATAAGCCATGAGGAAATGGTTCCTGCTGGAGACTACAGGTAGCCCCATTCCTTTCCCATCCCCTCCACACAGAAGACAGAACTGTTCCTTGAGGTTTGCTGCCCTGGCAGTTTCTGTCCCTGGTGGAGGGAGCCCTGCAAATCTCTCCTCTACTCCATCCTCCCAAGCACCTCAGGTGGGCCTGGTCCATCCCTAGTATGATAGGCCCTCAGCAATGACCACTATCAGCTTCCTGCTGCAGAAATACAAATGAGAAAACCCCGTGCATTTGGAGATGATTCACCCTGAAGTGAGTAGCCCCTCAGAGGACCACAGAGCTGTTTCACTGGTACCCAGATGGACCCCTAAGACCTCTCAAGAAGGACTGTCCTGAGCAAATAGGAAGGAGATCCAGATATCTGGAAGGATTGAGAGGGAAGAAAGAAGAGGAGAAAACATCACCCATATCCAGAGGCCCAGCATCCAAGCTCCAAGTAAACCTGCTGGGGCTAGGCAGGATCAAAGCCTTCATCCCTGCCTTCAGGCAGCTCAAAGTCTAGATGTGTCCACCTACCCATGAATAGATAATAATCTAACACGGGGCTCACAATTCACAGTAGCCAAGTTATGGAAACAGCCTAGATGCCCATCAACAAATGAATGGATAATGAAAATGAGATGTATATATACACAATGGAGTTTAGACTCTACAAAGAAGAAGAGAACTTTATCCATTCATCTATTGAAGGGCACCTAGTTTGGTTCCGCAATTTAGCTATTGTGAATTGTGCTGCTATAAACATTGATGTGGCTGCATCAGTGTAGTATGCTGTTTTTAAGTCCTTTAGGTATAGACCAAGGAGTGGGTTAGCTGGGTCGAATGGTGGTTCCAAGGAATCTCCATACTGCTTTCCAGATTGATCATACCAATTTGCAGTCCCACCAGCAATGTATGAGTGTGCCCTTTCCCCCTACAATGGAATATTATTCAGCATTAAAAGAGAATGAAATCATGGCATTTTCAGGTAAATGGATGGAGCTGGAGAATATCATGCTAAGTAAGCCAATCCCAAAAAACCAAAGGCCCAATGTTTTCTCTGATAAGTGGATGTTGATCCATAATGGGGGTGGGAGGAGACTGGGAGGAATGGAGGAACTTTGGATAGGACAAAGGGGAGGGAGAGGAAGGGAAGGGGCATGGGCAGGAAAGATGGTGGAATGAGATGGACATCATTACCCTAGGTACACATATGAGGACACGAATGGTGTGACTCTACTTTGTATATAACCAGAGGAATAAAAAATATAATGCTCCATATGTGTATTATGAATTGAAATGAATTCTGCTGTTGTGTATAACAAATTAGAACAAATTAATTGATTAATTTTTAAAAAGAAGAAGAATAGAACTATATCATTTTCTGGCAAATGGATGGAACTGGAAAACACCAGTGAAACAAGCAAATTAAAAAAGTCAAGGGTCAAATGTTTTCTCTCATATGCAGAAGCTAGAAAGAGAGGAAACAAGGAATAAAAAAAAATAGGTATCTCATGAAAATAGATAGGAGTCCAAAGAACTGAGGAAGGGGATCAGAATCAAGAGGAAGGGAAGAAGGGAGGCCATGGGGAAGTGTTGTGAAATGAAATCTATTAAATTACACCATGACCACATATGAATATACCACAATGATTCATATATATATATATATATATATATATATATATATATAAAATGCACTACTTCAAACAATAATAATAACAACAGAAGGAAGATAAAAAGAACAGACAGGTTGGGGGAGGGGAGTGAGGTGGGAAAGGGGAGGTACTAGGGAATGAGACTGATCATATTATGTATATGCATGTATGAATGTAGCATAATGAATCCCACTATTCTGTATTATAATGCATCCATTAAAAAGCAAAAGAATAAAAAATCATAAAATGCACTGCTAAGACAGAGGGAAGTTCAGGACGGGGGTGGAACCCAGCATGGGAGCCATTAGTCCAGTGCACATTTTCCTGAAGGAGATAACATTTACACTTGTCTTCTTGTCTCCTCTTGAGTGATAAAAGCCATGAGAGAAAGGGATAGGGCTCTTTGTTTTTGTTTGCTGGCTTGTTTAGTATCACTTCCGTCTTAACCACATTCATGTCATTTACCTTCCACCCTTTCTACCCACGCTCCTGTTGATGTGGAAAAAAATTGAAATGAACAGCACAAGCTCTGCAGTCAGCCCTCTGGGGTCAAATCCTGGGGCAGCTCATTAACTGCATGATTTTGAGCTCTGTCTCAGTTTTTTTATTGACAACAACTGTCCTATAGTTCTTGTGAAGACTGAAAAACTTAATGTGTGGATGATGTTTAGAGCAGTGTCTGGCACATAGTAACCACTCAGTAAAAATGAGCTGCAGCAGGCGGGTGTCAAGGCACAGGCCTGCAATCACAACAACTCAGGAAGCTGGGGCAGAGGGATGGTAAGTTCAAGGTGACCTGGGCTAGCAAGTTTCTGTCTCAAAATAAAAATATGAAGAAAGGACTGGGAGTGCAGCTTAGTGGTAAAGTGTCCCTGGGTTCCATCCAAGGTACCAAAAATAAAAATAAAACAATCAGCTGCTGCTGTTACCATCATTGCTACCAGGTGTTTACACTTATGCATTTCAATGTGCTTGCACACGTCACTTGACATAGTAGCTTGTGATAGATGGGAAGACCTATGGTAAAAGGATGTGGTCAGAGAGGGGAATAGATCACTCTAATGATTAAAACTAGTTAGTGCAGTTCTTGCTCCAGAACTTCTTTCTGCCCACATTATTTCCAATGTGTTCCACTTCATAAACTTGTTTTAAAACACTGGAGTTTCAGAAGACCATTCCTTTAGAAGTTTTGATGGTCCCATGCTCCTTAAGCATAAACAAGAGGAGAGGAATCGTAGTGGGAGACTTGACTTTAGCAACCTTCAACAGACACCAGGCCCCACATCTAGGGTTAACTTGTGAATCCTTAGTTGAGCATCCAAACCAAATCCCCTTCTGAGTGTGATGAAACCAAATGGTCCCCCCGTCCCTCCAACCACTGTAGTCCTTCCCGCCCCAACTCCCTCCTGTGAGGGAGCTCACCCAATGCCAGTGCATACACACAGCTGTGCTTACAGCCAGCACTGCGTGGGTGGGGTGCCAGCATGTTAGGGGAACTCAGCCACCCAACCCAGGACCATCACTTCACAGAAACGCAGCAGGAGGGAGTGCCAGGGAGGAGGAGAAGTGAAAGATGATACACAAGCAGGGAGTTTTCTCCAAAGTTCACATCCCACTGATTGGGCAGAAGTGCCAAGGGGCAAGGGAGGTGACCACAGGAGCAGGAATAAGTCCAGAAATCATGACATGATTGGCCGTGAGGGCACCGAGATGAGCCATATTTGCTGAGTATCTTCCCATGAAAAGAACCACCAGAGTCCCTCCCTGAGGCCTGCTGAGTGCCAGATGCCTGCAGGAAGGACACAGAGCTCACTCCCTGGCTGGGGCTTGGGAACTGGAAATGCTTAGGAAACAGGTAAGATGCTGCTGGTCCAGCACCAGGGGCTGGGGACTGAGGTTCAGGAGGGCCAGACACAAATCATTTCTCGGCAACGCCCAGTTGGCATCAGGATATCATTTTGTGAGAACTGAGTGCTTGTCACTTTTGCGCTCCCTTCAGCTGACATGAGAGCATCTGGAGGATTTGGAACCTCCTCTGTTGCTCAGCATAGCTTACCTTGCTCACCTGCACCCTGAGTTTTCTTCCCAGTTTCCTCCAGGGCACTCCTCTCCTCTGCAGCCTCTGTCCTCCTGGTACCCGCCTCTATCCACAAGAAAAGAAACAGGGCCTGTGAGCAACTGAAGATGACCAAAGCACCCGTCCTTGATGACCTTCCTCTGCCTGACTTACCTCCTCCTGCACTCGAAGGCTCAGCTTTGCCCCAGGTGACCTCCTACCCTCCCCCTGCCCTTCCCAAAGCCATGACATCAGTCCCCTTGGGTGCTGTTGACTCCTACCCCTCCAGCCAACTTGAAAGGACTGGTGCCACCTGGGCAATGGGCAAGCCACCCTCAGAAAAGGGACCAACTGGAAAAGTCAGAGGCACCTCCTCCAGACTCTTCCCATGATCCCAGATCCCTATATCCTGAGGAAATTGGCCCAAATTAGGCACAAGTGGAAAAGTAGGTCAAACTCTGCTGTAGAATGTCATTTGCCACAACTCTGTGAACAATTATAATGATTCCCCTTTTTCAAGTGGAAAAACAAATTTAGAGAGTAAGTAATAAGCCCAAGATCACACAGCTCGTGAGCAGCTGGAATTGAACGTGGTCTTCAACAGGCCAAATGCACTTTCTTCCTCCCCACAAACACCTCTCTTAGTATGAAGGCTGAAACATTAAGAAACAGTTCTAAAGTGAAAATGCTCCAACAGATGTTTTTCTTAACATGGTGCATAAGCCCTGTGACTCTGAAGGCTAAAGCAGCAGGATCACAAGTTCAAGGCCCTAAGTAACTTAGTGAGACCTTGTCTCAAAATTTTTAGAAATTTTTAAAAAGGGATGGGGATGTAGCTCAGTGGTATTGCAGCACTGAGTTCAATCCTCAGTACTATAAAAAATATATATATAGTATGTAATATACCTATTTTATATTGACAAAGTATTTCCTCTCAAGTTTGTAGATTTTATGCCACCTTAGATGAACAAGTGAAAATCAATTATGCATTCTAATATCTCAAAATCCAGAAATGAATGGAATGGAAAACACACACACACACACACACACACACACACACACCCTTACACCACAGCCTTGGATACAGAGCAAATCTTCTCTGCCCATCACCAGCCCAATTGGGAATGAGGTAGACAGGTGGATTTGAGGTCAATTCAATGGCCTCATTAAATTTTGAAGCAGTAGAGCAAGGGAAGAACTTTGAATAGGGGGAGAAAGGCAAGAAGCTTTTCTTGAGTACCTAGTAAGCCCCTGGGGCTCTGCCTCAGAGCATCTCCAGGACTGCTTCTTCATGAAACTCATAACCATATGCAAAGCAGGTGTCAAGATCTGTTTACAGAGGAGGAAAGAGAAGCTCAAAATAAAAGGTGCTTCACAGGCTTAGGACATTCACTCAAAGAGACCGAATTCTGACTCAAACCCAGATCTGACTTGCCCCAGAGGTCACAGATTTGGGAGTGAGACACAAAGGATAAATTTCACAATGCAATCCCCCATCTCTTACTATGATCTACTTTTATCAGCCAAAGAACGATTGTTCAACGACAAAAGAATAAAAACCTCAAAGAGAATATTGTGGACTTCAATCACTAAGCAGATCCTTTAAAAAACCAAATTAATACTCCTCCCTTCATTTTGAAGCAGCCTTTCTTTAGCACAATCTCAGGGCAGAGCCCAGCTTTTTGAGTCTGGTTTTGGTTTGCCAAAAGACAACACAGGTGAATTCCAAAAGGAAGAAATCACTCAGAAAAAGCAAAGTGACTATGGGTGGGGGCACAGGGGACCAACGGGTGGCAATCTCTAAGTCACCATGCCATTACTTTTGGGTGGCTGTGAGACTGTGGCAATGTTAATTTCCCCAGCCAGCACAAAACAGATGCCCCAGAATTGCAGGAAAAAAAATCTCCACTTCTTCCTGCTTTCTCTTCAAGTGCATCATTCAATAATTAAAATCTATTATATTCCTAAAGCAAAACACTTAGTAACACTTCAGCAGACACTGGGAAGGAGGGAAATGGAATACTGATAGCAGGTCTACTGCTACCTTGAGATAAAATCAGCTTAATGCTAGTCATTTTCACATTCAGTTTCTAATTTTACCAAATAGCTTACCATTTGGAGAGCAGGGTTCCTTCTATGAATACCTACTGAATTAACCCTCCCCATCTCCCTGCTCTCCACCAACCCAGTGCAGCCCACTTCAAATACTACAAATTGTTCAATCCTCTTTCCCCAGCCCACATGGGTGGCTCCCTTTTCTAATTCCATTTGCACTTTTGTTCATACAATTAGCATTTCATAGCATCTGAAATGCATTAAGTTATGTACTATTTGACATGTGGCAGACAATACGATTGGAACTGAACAAAAATGATTAGTAATAGTACCTGAACCTACTGAATGTTTACTAAGGACAGATATTGTTCTAGATGCTTTTCCATGCATTGTTTGGTCCCTGTCCTCTATGAGAATATCCCACTATTAACGCCCATTCTACAGATGAGGTAGACCTAGTCACCTAGTACTCACTCAGGGTTACTAAGATCAGAGGTGATGGAAACCAGAATTTAAACCCAGGCATCCTGGTTTGAGAGCCCTGGAAATTCACTACTACCTGCTCTACATCTGCCTTTCTTGGCCCACATTCAAGGAGCTAACAGTTGAACAAAAGATAGACATATGATCAGAAAGACACCAAGATGTGATAAGTGTTATGCCTGAGCCACAGAAGGGGACCAGCTTATACTGGAGGGTCTAGCAGGAATAGTTCCAGAAAATTCCAGAAGTAGGAAAATATTCCCAGCATTTTTTTCTTTCTTTCTTTCTTTCTTTTTTACAATTTAGCAAACTGAAGTTATATATAAATCCAAACTTCTCCTAACTCTACTATTTTATAAATCAGTGAGTAGTGTGGTGCACTCATCTAAAGAATCACTTTACCTAGGCTGACACAGAGTGCTAGAGAGCTGTGCTGGTAAACCAGTAATCTAGCACAGAAAAAGAAAGGGAAGGGGAAGACAGGAGAGGCGAAGGGACAGGAGGGAAGGAGAGGGACAGGAACCTGCTGTGTTTGCAGATTTACTTTGCTGCTTTCCATACCATCAGGGTACCATATGGCCTCCAAAACAAAGAATGCTCACTATCTGGTCTCTTATATGGAAAGCTTAACTACTTTCATGCCACATTGCTGCATGCCACAAGACAGGGACCCTGGATAAATGTCTATACTTAGAGGATCACTTGACCCTTGATCCAGCCCCAGTCCTTTTTAATTTCATTATCATCCAGACTCTCCTGGTTGGAAGACCACCCTTATCCTAGCAAGAGCTTTGCTCTCCAGCCCCTGGGAGCACTTGGTTCCCAGTGAGAACACAATTAGATCTTTCCAAATGGGTTGATCCCAATCTGCCTGCAGAAGCATTTCTAAGTGGGTAGGCCCATGGAGTGTCAAGACATTCTACTAACACACACATACATACAAAGTATGCCACAACTCAAAAAGCTTAATAAATGTCGAACTAAACAAGTGAGCATGCTTCTTATTTCAAAGACTTTAAGAAGCCAGTGTGCTCTGTGAAACTCCAGCTGCGGGGCGGGGGCATTTCCGGAACTGATTTGGCTTAGGGCCTGCTTCTTGAGAAGTCTTTCCCAGAATCCATTTTGGGAGTCTATGTCTAAAGGAAGTAGATCTCTATCAGAGTTCATCGAGGCTTCCTGGAGAGTTAGTTGCTTTGACCTAAGTTGTTGACTCAACTGTGACCACCCACCACCATTTGGCTGTGGGGAGCATCAACTACAGCAACTACAGCCACCTCACCCTGTAGAGAGAGGCCATTGCTTAACTCCTGGCAAGACCACTGCCTGCAGATCCCTTTTCCTCATGCTCCTGCAATGCCAGCTTCCTCTCCTCCTCCAAGTCTCCCCTCAGGTGTCACCTTCTCAAGGAGGCCACTCTACATCAAACTGCAAGGATGATGGCTTAGGAACAGGGTGGAGGAGCGGAAGCATAGGAAGTAGTGAGATTTTAACTGCAATTTAAAGGAAAATACAACAGAACTTGCTGATGAGTCAGATATGAGAAAAAAATCAAGGATAACTCCAAAGTTTTGACCTAAACCAAGGTGGATTTGGCAAATTGCATTAAAAAAATATTTTAAAAAATATTTTAAAAAATAGCACACCATGAATAAGTCGGGTTCATTCCAGGGATGCAAGCTTGGTTCAGCATACAGAAATCAATAAACATAATTCATCACATCAATAGATTAGTGATAAGAATCATATGTTTATATCAATTCATGTAGAGAAAGCATTTGACAAAATACAGCACCCTTTCATGTTCAAAACACTAGAAAAACTAGGGATAGTGGGAACATACCTCAACATTGTAAGAGCTATCTATGCTAAATCCAAGGCCAACATCATTCTAAATGGAGAAAAATTGGAAGCATTCCCTCTAAAAACTGGAACAAGACAGGGATCCCCCTTTTCACCATTTCTATTCAACATAGTCCTTGAAACTCCATCCAGAGCAATTAGACAAATGAAGGCAATTAAGGGGTTACGAATATGAAAAGAAGAACTCAAACAATAATTATTTGCCATCAACATGACTCTATACTTAGAGGATCCAAAAAATTCCACCAGAAAACTTCTAGAATTAATAAATGAATTAAGCAAAGTAGCAGGATACAAAATCAATACCCATAAATCAAATGCATTTCTACATATCAGTGATGGATTCTCTGAAAGAGAAATCAGGAAAACTATACCATTCACAGTAGCCTCAAAAATAATTAAATAAAATATAAAATACTTGGGAATTAATTTAACCAAAGAGGTGAAATACTTCTATAATGAAAACTACAGAGCACTAAAGAAAAAAATTGAAGTAGACCTTAGAAGATGGAATGATCTCCCATGCTCTTGAATAGGCAGAATTAATATTGTCAAAATGGCCCTACTACTTAAAGCACTATACAGATTCAATGTGATTCTAATTAAAATTCCAATGTCATTCCTTATAGAAATAGAAAAAGCAATCATGAAATTCATTTGGAAAAATAAGAGACCCAGAATAGCCAAAGTAAAAAAAAAAATCATTAGCAAGAAGACTAAAGCAGGAGGCATCACAATACCAGACTTCAAACTATACTACAAAGCTATAGTAACAAAAACAGCATGATATTGGCACCAAAATAGGCATGTAAACCAATGGTACAGAATAGAAGACACAGAGACAAAAACCACATAAATACAGTTACCTCATACTAGATAAAGGCACCAAAAACTTACACTGGAGAAAAGATAGCCTTCTCAACAAATGGTGCTAGGAAAACTAGAAATCCATATGCAGGAAAATGAAACTAAACCCCTATCTCGCTCACCATGCACAAAACTCAACTCAAAGTGGATCAAGAACCTAGGAATTAGACCAAAGACCCTATGCCTAATAGAAGAAAAAGTAGGCCCAAATCTTCATCATGTTGCATCAGGCTCTGACTTCCTTAACAAGACTCCTAAAGCACAAGAAATAAAATCAAGAATCAATAAATGGGAGGATTCAAACTAAAAAGTTTCTTCTCAGCAAAAGAAACAATCAATGAGGTGAAGAGAGAGCCTACATTTAGGGAGCAAATTTTTGCCACCTGCACATCAGATACAGTACTTATCTCCAGGATATATAAAGAACTCAAAAAACTTAACACCAAAAAAACAAACAACCTAATCAATAAATGGGTTAAGGAGCTGAACAGACACTTCTCAGAAGAAGATATACAATTGATCAACAAATATATGAAAAAATGTTCAACATCTCTAGTAATTAGAGAAATGCAAATCAAAACTACTCTAAGATTTCATTTCACTCCAGTCAGAATGGCTATTATCAAGAATACAAGCAACAATAAGTGTTGGCGAGGATGTGGGGGGAAAGGCACACTCATACATTGCTAGTGAGATGGCAAACTGGTGCAATCAATCTGAAAAGCAGTATAGAGATTCCTTAGAAAACTTGGAATGGTACCACCATTTGGCCCAGCTATCCCACTCCTCATTCTATACTTAAAGGACTTAAAAACAGCATACCACAGTTACGCAGCCACTTCAATGTTTATAGCGGCACAATTCACAATAGCCAAACTGTGGAAGCAACCTAGATGCCCTTCAACATGTGAATGGATAAAGAAACCGTGGTATGTATACACAATGGAATGTTACTCAGCATTAAAAGAGAATAAAATTATGGCATTTTCAGGTAAATGGATGGAGTTGAAGAATATCATGCTAAACAAAATAAGCCAATCCCAAAAAAACAGGGGCAGAATGTTTTCTCTGATAAGTGGATACTAATCCATAACAGGGGGTACATGGGATGAGTGGAGGAACTTTGGATGGGGCAAAGGGAAGGGGGAAAATGCAAGGGGGTAGGAAAGATGGTGGAATGAGATGGTCATCATTACCCTACGTACATGCATGATTGCACAAATGGTGTGACTCTACTTCATGCACAACCAGAGAAGCGAAAAATTCTGCTCCATTTGTATACAATGAATCAAAGAGCTTTCTACTGTCATGTATAACTGATTAGAACTAAAACAAATTTAAAATGATTCATAAAATTCACAAATTTGTAATAACATTGATGAAGGAAAGAATAGACAAATTTTCAGTATCAACAATATCAAGTATTAAATGGAATATTAACTACAACAGGCCCTGAAGACCTAAACAGTATAGTAAAGAAATAGTGTTGCTGTTGTTTGGGTACCTGTTCTGCCCCCAAATGGCTCATGTATTGGCAACTTGGTCTCAGTGCGGTGATACAGGCTGGTAGAATCTTCAAGAGGTAGACTAAGTGAAAGGTTATTGGATCATTGGGCATCATGAATTTGCAAGGTAAGGAGCTCTTTCACACCAAGAAAAATCAATAAGGCAAAATGTACAGAGGTGCTCAGAGGACATGAGCTACAGCAGTGTAGCCATCTCTTACTGAGCACATGCTGGATGGGTTGAGCCCCGTGTACTACTCTGCAAGAGTCTACCAAGTGCTCCTTCTCAACTGTCCATGAGCTTTTTAGCCAGTGTGGGTGACCTCGGGGTGCCTGGGAACTCCTGTTTCCTGCTTTGGATGACTCTGCAGATATACCCTTTCTTTCAGAAGCATGGCAAATTTTAAATTAATTTGTTCAGTTCATTATTTCAGAAAGTTTTTGGTGCTTCTTTCCTGATAATAATGCTAAAAAAGTTATCACTTAGAAAAATTGGAGAGTTAATGAGAGAACAATAATAGTTTTCCATACTTCTATTTTTCTATCCAGGAAATATAAGCTTATCTCTTTCAAGTCTTTGTTCTTTCTTTTTTCCTTTATTATCAGCATTAGTCAAAGGCTCAGGAGAAAACTTGATTGAAACCACAGTATAAAGTAGGACACTTGAGGGATTCTGATTTTTCAAGCTCACATTGTCCTTTTTGTCCAAAACTGGTAGAAATGAATGGGGGAGAGACTATTAAAAGCTTCAGAAGGAGCCTGTTTCCAAATCATTTGCTCAAATCACCTTCCCCACCTTGCTTTCAACTCCCCATCAGGGATGCCAAGGACCCTGGTGGTAATACAGCAATTCAGCAAATATTGAAATCAAGAGCGAACAAATAAACAGATTGAGAAGCCATAGTTGGCCTGAAGATGGAGATTCTGTTTGGAAGGGGGAATCACATATGGGGTGTGGCAGCTCAGTGCTGAATACCTCCATGACTTAATTAATTCTCACCAGGTGTTTTCTCCAGTCTGAAGATGAGGATGCTGAGGCTTAGCAAGGTGAGTGAACTGTCCAAGTTCCACTTAGAGTGGTTGAGTCAAGCTTATGCCAAATCTCTCCAGGTCCAAGCCTTGATTGACCACACTGATAGATTTTTATCTTGATGGCGAATCACTAGAATCAAAGGAAGAAGAAAGAGGGCGGGGGAACATTTCCCCTGCTGGATTGAAAATTGCTTGTGAACCCAGTGCTAAGCACAGACTAAAAGAGACTAGGGAAAATATCCAATTAATTGAGATCATCACGGGGTTAGATTACTACTTAACAGAAGAGCTAAACCCTGGGGACATGGCCTGAATACTGTCAGGCTTTCAAACTTAAATCTTGTTTTTTCCAGATGTAGTTGGATGTCTCACTCCCCGCCACCACCTTTGATAAGCCTGCATTAAATAATTCACACTTGGGGCAAGAAGCTGGAACACTGGGAGATGGGCAGGGCTCCTTCTGCAGCTCCAGGCCATAATCTGCACCACTATGAACTTCAGTTCCAGGAGTGAGGTCAGAGAGGGCATGAGAACGGAATCGACCCCCACACTTGCTTTGTCCCCAGGACACAAGTGCACTGGGTTCCCTAGAAACACTACGGGTGGGAGGAAAGTTAAGGCCAAAGAGTCTGGAATTGCATCTGCTAAACGAGGGGAGTTTTCCAACTAAAACAATTAAGTGAGGACATGGGTACCCTGGGAAGATTTTCCTGTTTTTGGTCTTGCCAAGCCCCCCCAACCTCTCCTCCCTTCCGTTCTGCTTCCTTGGGGTGGAACCAGTAGCTGAATTGCTCTTGACCCACAGTGTCCTGCCTGCCCCAGAAAAGAGTTAGGATAATTGCCATCCACTCCCAACTAACTGCCCCTTAGAGTTCAAGGGGACTCAATTCACTGACCCAAAGTCCCCATCCAGTACTGGACAGGAAAGTAACAAACCTTACTTCCAACACTGAAATCCAGTGCATCGCTTTCCGGTCAAATACAAGAGACATGTTCTGAGGGGCTGTGAGAGATCCATCCCTGGAAGTATCCAGGAGAGGCTGCATGGTGGCTTTAATCAAGCACTGGGGACAAGATTCAGAACTGACATGAGGCACCGAGTCTGTTCAAATCAGCTTTTTCATTGCTGTGATTAAAAGACCCTACCAGAGCAACTGTACAGAAACAAAAGTTTATTTAAGGGGCTGGGGTTGTGGCTCAGTGGTAGAGCGCTCGCCTAACATGCATGAGGCACTGGGTTCAATCCTCAGCACCACATAAATATAAAATAAAGAGATTGTGTCCACCTATAACTAAAAAATAAATATTTAAGAAAAAAAAAAGTTTATTTAAAGGCTCATAGTTTCAGAGGTCTCAGTCCATATAGAGCCAGATCCATCATGGCAGAAGAGTGTGGTGGAGGGAAACAGCTCACATGATGATCAGAAAGCAGAAACGCTCCAAATAGAAATATATACCCCATAGCCACACTCCCAGTGAACCACTTCCTCCAGCCACACCCCTCCTGCCTCCAGTCACCACTCAGTTAATCCAATCAGGGATTAATCCACTGATTAGGTTAAGGCTGTAACCCAATCATGTCTCCTCCAAACCTTGCATTGTCTCACACGGGAGCTTTTGAGGGACACATCCAAACCCTAACAGAGCCAACCGCTTGTCTTCAAATCCAATAGCTATTTATGAGCAGCGCTGACCGGTGTCCGGAGCTGCCTTCCTGTGGTTCACAGGCCAGTGGGGAAGACACAGGTGAAACGCAGGCAGAGAGAAACGTGTGGCTGCACATGATGACAGGGGCCACAAGGAAGATATGCAGGCGTGAGGAATAATAGCAGGGAGAACAAAGAACTCTGAGGAGGGGTTTGAATTCACGCTTTCATCAGTTTGCTGTGGCTGCCATTTTCAGGCTGGGTTGAGAGATGGAGGCCAACCAGGCCTTATTGGCCCTGGTGGAGATGAGTGGCTGGAACCATGGTGTGGGTGGTGGGAGTGGGGTGATGTGATCTGATCCGCTGCATATTTTGGACATGGAATCAACAGGAGTTGGTGATCCTGCAGAAGTAAGGGCTGGGGCAGGCAAGAATAGGGAGACAACCCCAAGTCTGGGACCAGAAAAATTCATCTGAAATTCTAAACTTATAATTTATATACATATGGCAAGATTAGGGGGCTTCAAAACCCAGACTAGCAGACCAAGAGGTGGGGCCCAGGAACATTAAAGGCACTGCCACCTAAGGTGCCTTTCCCACATTGGGACTGAAAGGAGAAGGGAAGGAGGGTCTCCTCTGGCACCCACCCAACCTCCCTTTCTATTATTTCCCCCTCTGTGCCCCAACTTTCAGGACCCCAGGACTCTCCTGCTATCTCCACCAACTACTTTATCTGAGATATAAATAAAATAGTCAAGATAAACCGAGGTCATAGCCAGAGAATTTGTACCCAGTATCAAATTAAGAGAGTAAGGATTTTTAAAAGAATAATAATTAAAAAGAATGCATTCTACTGTCATGTGTAACTAATTAGAATAAATTTAAAAAATATTTTTTAAAATCATTGCATTTCCAAATATTAGTCTTCCAAGCATCTTTTCCACCCTGATAAATTGTACCACAGCATTCAGCTCCAAACTTTGTTTTGTCTGCAGGCTGTGGCTGTATTGCAAAGATTTCAAAGGCACAGTGGTATCACTCTCTGGTTATCTTTTATATACATGTATATGTACACTCACGTGTACCTCCAAGGGTAGGTCCTACCCATAATATAAGTATGTGACTACGAAACAATGAGAATGATTCCCATAGCCATTCACTAAATGAGTCCGATTACTTTATCGTCACAGCTGATTTTCATGTGCATGCTCTTTGCCACTGAATACCCATTAAAGGAGCCTGAAAATGATTTGAGTAGCTGTCCTGATCATCGGAAAAGTGTGTGTTGCGTAATGAAAGAAACACATGCTCTGGGCCACCATTTATGGTCTTATGTACTCCCTGACAATTGATTCAACCTTTTTAAACTCAGATTCTGCTCATGTGGAATGGAAAAAAATACTACCTAAATTGTGGGACAAGAGTGAGAATTAAACAAAATAGTCTATGAGCAAGTGCCTGGCATGTACTAAGCCCTTCACAAATGAAACATGGGTACAGTAATGCAGTAGTTTTGCCAAAAAGCTTTGTAAAACCTTGTAGTTTTGCCCATTTTAAAGTAAGTACATTAACATTTTTTATTTCTTCTATACTTTCATAAGGACAAAAGGTCAGGCCTTTTGAATTTGTTTCACACACTGGGAATTTCAGAAAATGTTGTAATACATCCCAGACCCTGTCATTTCAGAAAGAAAAGCAAATATAAGGAGAAAAGATACATTTTGGGTGCATAGAAGAAGCACCTTTTCAGGTGCTCACATTGAAAGTGAAAATAAAATTAACCATTAGTTAATGATGGAATGAAAAGAAGGAATCAAGAAAATGAGTAATAAGAATATATTTTGTTTAATTTCACATCTTAATCAAATTTCTTCCAGTAAAACTAAACTAGCTCCTGTGACAATACATAGTTACTAAAAAAGAATGACTTCAACTGCAATCATCTAAATAAGGTTCTTAATTTTTTGGTAAGTGAATATATAATTTGCCTTTTAAAAATGTTTTTCCTGAAAAGAAAAATAAGTAAAATAAATTTTAAAAATGTAAAGGATACAATGAAGTAAAAGTAAAAATGTTTTTTCCATACCAGACTTTTCAACATTATTCCATTAACATTTTTTCCATATTTCTGATTAGAAAATGAACTTAATTTTGCCTGAGATTAGGTTATTAAATAAATAATAAAGCATGGAATATTTATGTTAGAATGAAACCATAAAATTTGCATTTTCAAAGAATACTTGATGGCTGAGAAATGTCCATAAAATATTTTTTAATAGCACAGAGTCTATGATACAGCACATGTAAGTATAATTTCATTTCATAATATATGTGTATTTTCACATATGCATGAAAAGAAATCTTGGGAGGACAGTGATTCAAAATATAAATAATAGTTATTTGTGGGAAATCATGTTTCTTTCTTTAAACTTTTATCTTTCAAAGTTTATGCCAAATTATCTATTACTTTTATAATAAGAAAATACTTTTTTAAAAATGATTTGTAATTGTTTGATTTTTTTTCTATATTCTTTTCCTCTTGGCAGAAATCTAAGGGTAGATTTATAAAATCTTTCTGCTCTATCACTGCATTCTCCCTTATAACTAGTTCCATTTTTTTCTGTTAGTATAAAGCATTTGTAAATATCATTTAACCTAAGGAAGAATAAGTAATTGTATGGACATATCCAGATTTTAGACCCTGTACAGCATTTTCTCAATAAACTAAAAATTGTCGCATCACACTCTCTTAAAGAAACTTACGTGGTATGCGATGAATTCAAGCCTATAGTCTGGCCTCTACCTGAATATGTGACCCTGGAGAAGTCCTCCAACTGTTCACAATGTCAGCTCTTCATGTGGGCCTCAAAAGGACTGGCTTACCCATTGCTAAGACCCAGAAGGCCCTGCAAAGCTTACTGAGAGGTCTCAACAAAATTGGTAGTATATGGCCAAAGATCTCTGTAATAGTTTGCTAGGGGCTGCTGTAACAACCAGTCTAGGTGACTTGAACAACAAAAATATATTTTCTCACAATTATAGAGTCTGAGATCACCATGTCAACAGAGGGGGTTTCTTCTGAAGCATCTCTCCTTGGCTTGTAGATGGCCATCCTTTTTCCCTGTGTCTTTACATAGCCTTGCCTCCATGTGTATCTGTGTGCTAATCTCCTTAAAAGAACACCAGTCCTGTTGGATTAGAGTCCAACCCACAAGACACCATTTTACTTTAATTGCCTCTTTAATGGCCCTGTCTTCAAAAATAGTCACATTCTGAGGTACTAAGGGTCTGAATTTCAACATAATGAATTCTAGGGGAACATAATTCAGCCAATAACAAGATCCTATTTTTAAAAATGAACATATAAAGTAGAAGAAATAGGCGTGATAGAAGCAAGAGAGTCTAATGTTACAAATTAAGCATCTCCCCCCAAATGGATAGAGTTTCATTTTCTTCAAACCCCTCTAGAGCAGGACACTGCTTCACAGAGTTGCCCTTGGCCAGGGTTGAGGGGAGGGGGGTGTCTTTGTAGTCTTACCCAACAAGCTGTCATGCCAGCTGCCAGCTTATAGTTCAATCTTAGCACTATCCCCACTTTTATCCACGAAAGAGAGATTGTTTGTGCACTTATTTGAATATTTTACTGAGTTTGCCCTTATTATGTCAAATAAATGTGTAGAAAATGGAAAAATGACAGGCTAGAACTAGTGATTAGGAATAGAAGTCTCATAACCTTACTACAATTGACATGAAAATGGGAATTATCATGTGGGCTCAAATCAGGGACTCTCTCAAATGCGAGTTCACTGAACTTGAGCTGATGTGCATACATTTGTGAAGGGAAAAAAAGAAAAGCTAAATAACAGATCAAGTTCCAAAACTAGATGATCCAAGATTGAGTCTAAAAGATCAGATGTAGTTTGGAATCTTAAAATGTGCTTTGGCTCTAAAGAAAATGGAATTTCTCTCGCCACATCCAAACATCTCATACAACCTGCACACCCTTGACCTCTGGGCACTTGATTTCAAGAGCTGCCTGCTGGAAACTTTCTATAGGAAAATAGAGAATTCTCTACCAGAAAGGAGGGAACTGCCTAACACAGTTCTTTTCTGACAGCATTTTCACAAATAATATTAGATGACAACTCAGGTGAGCAGGAGTCAACAAGTCCCTACCCACATCCTGGAAGCATTCTCACTGCACAAGTCCTGATTCACCTTAAGCCCTCCTTCCCCCTTCCCAAACATTCAGATTCCATGTCGTCTTCTTTTTTACTTATTTCATATTTCTTACCTTTCTTCCTTCTTTTCCATGTCTATGTAAAAAAAATATATACACTCTTGTACATTCTTGGTGGGAAGGTAAAATAATGCAACCACTGTGGAAAACAGTATGGTCAGTACCGTGGGTCTTCAAAAATTTAAACATAGAATTAATATGGGAGGCAGCAATTCTACTTCTAGGTATATATCCAAAATAATTGAAACCAAGATCTCAAAGAGTTATTTGTACACCCACACTTATGGCAGCATTATTCACAATAGTCAAAATTTAGAAGCAGCCCAGATGTACATTGGCAGATGAGTAAGCAAGAAATGTCATATACATACAGTGGAATATGACTCAGCCTTTGAAAGGATGGAAATTCTGACACATGCTACATCATGGATGAACGTTGAAGATATTATGCTAAGAGCAATGAAAAATCCATTAAAGACAAACACTGAATGAGTCCACTTATTTTTTTTAACCATACGATTTATTTTTAATTTTTTTAGTCATATATGACAGCAGAATGTATTTTGACATATAATATATACATGGAATGTACAAACATTAATCATAATGTCTATTCTATTCTGCTGCCCTTCCTATCCCCCCTACTCCTCCCCTCCTCTCCCATCCTTTCTCTCTATCCAATCTAATGTGACACACTTTTTTTTCTTTTTCTCATCACAACATCATATATGTATTCTGTATAACAATGAGGTTCTCCTTCCATCTTCCGTGCAACTCCCCTTCTCCCTCTCTTTCCCTCCCACATCTCTTCCCTATTTAGTGGTAATCTTCTTCTCATGCTCTTCCTCTCTATCCCATTTTGAGTCACCTCCCTTATATCAGAGAAGACATTTGGCATTTGTTTTTTAGGGATTGGCTAGCTTCACTTAGCATAATCTGCTCTAATGCCATCCATTTGCCTGCAAATGCCATGGTCTTGTTATTTTTTAGTGCTGAGTAATATTCCATTGTGTATAAATGCCACATTTTTTAATCCATTCATCTATTGAAGGGCATCTAGGTTGGTTCCACATTCTAGCTATTATGAATTGTGCTGCTATAAACATGGATGTGGCTGTGTCCCTGTACTATGCTCTTTTTAGGTCTTTTGGGTATAGTCCGAGAAGGGGAATAGCTGGGTCAAATGGTGGTTCCATTCCCAGCTTTCCAAGGAATCTCCATACTGCTTTCCAAATTGGCTGCACCAATTTGCAGTCCCACCAGCAATGTATGAGTGTACCTTTTTCCCCCGCATCCTCTCCAGCACTTATTGTTATTTGTCTTCATAATGGCTGCCATTCTTATTGGAGTGAGATGGTATCTTAAAGTAGTTTTGATTTGCATTTCTCTGATTGCTAGAGATGGTGAGCATTTTTTCATGTATTTGTTGACTGATTGTATATCCTCTTCTGAGAAGTTTCTGTTCAAGTCTTTGGCCCATTTATTGATTGGGTTATTTGCTTTTTTGTTGTTTAACTTTTTGAGTTCTTTGTATAGTCTAGAGATTAGAGCTCTATCTGATGTTTGAGGGGTAAAAATTTGTTCCTAGGATGTAGGCTCCCTATTCACCTCACATATTATTTCTCTTGCTGAGAAAAAAACTTTTTAGTTTGAATACGTCCCATTTGTTGATTCTTGGTTTCAACTCTTGTGCTATAGGTGTCTTATTAAGAAATTTGGGGCCTGCCCCACGTGATGAAGATTAGGGCCAACTTTATCTTCTATTAGACGCAGAGTCTCTGGTCTGATTCCTAGCTCCTTGATCCATTTTGAGTTGACTTTTGTGCATGTTGAGAGAAAGGGATTCAATTTCATTTTGTTGCATATGGATTTCCAGATCTCCCAGCACCATTTGTTGAAGATGCTATCCTTCCTCCATTGCATGTTTTTAGCACCTTTGTCTAATATAAGGTAGTTGTAATTTTATGGATTTGTCTCTGTGTCCTCTATTCTGTACCATTGGTCTACCAGCCTGTTTGGGTGCCATGAATGAGTCCACTTATATGAAAAAGTAAGAGTAGTCAAATTCATAGAGACAAAAAGTGGAATAGTGGTTACCAGGGACTGGAAGAAAAGATGACAAGAAAGTTGTTTTATGGGTACAGAATTGCAGCTTTGCAAGATGAAAAAAGATCTGGAGATTGATCTCACAACAATCTGAATGCACTTAACACTACCAAATCACACACTTAAAAAATGGTTAAGCCAGGCACAGAGGTGCACACGCATAATCCCAGCAGCTTGGGAGACTGAAGCAGAAGGATCAAGAGTTCAAAGCCAGCCTCAGCAACTAGGAGAGACCCTGTCTCTAAATAAAATATATAAAAGAGCCTGGGATGTGGCTCCGTGGTTAAGTGCCCCTGAGTTCAATCCCTGGTACAAAAAAAAAAAAAAAAAAAAGGCTAAGATAGTAAACTTTCCATTATGTTTATTTGGCCACGATTTTTTGAAGTAGTCCGTTTTGTTATAAGGTTGAATAATAAGATGAAGACAATTGTTTATGGCAAGACGTGGCATCGAAGACCTCATTAAAGCCATTTCAATTCAGTGAATTACAGGAGTTTGACTGAAATGCTTCTGGGAGGGACACAGGGACAGGAGAAAACAGCACTAGTGAGAAAATTTTAGCTTGAAAGAAGCATAGAGATGAGGCCATGGCAGGAGGAGAGCATGGGGTCAAGGCCGACGGGGTCAAGGTGAAAGAGACTGAGAATGTCTGTAGGGAACCGTGGAAGGGCAGCGTGGGCATGGGTGGCCCTGGGGGACAGGTGATCTATATTTGCAGTGAGCCCCTTGGCATGGTTGAGTCTTCTCCAGCAGCGAGCAGCTGTCAGGGCAGGACAGAGTCGGTGGGCATCTATTTTACCCAGTGTGGTGGGTTTTCTAGGCAAGAACAGCAGAGAACAGAGAGAGGTCAGAGATTGACAGGAAGTGAGGACAGGAGAAGAGGGGCCAGGAGGGAAGGAGAGGCCGCACTGAGGTCTGGGACTAGTCTGGGTGGAAGGGCCACACCCATGAGCTGGAGGCAGAGGAGGTGAGAGCCAGAGAGCAAGAGACTGAAAGCCCGATTTCAGAGGGACGGTTAGGGCAGAGTCAGGAGAGCGAAAGGTCACTGGGGTTAAGCAGGTGAAGGAAATGAGAGTTCCAAATATCGACTGGTTCACCTACATAATAATGATGAAATTGCCCCAAAGACAAGAGAAGTGAAGAAGAAAATAGAGCAAGAGAACAGGGGGAGGGGATTGTAGCTCAACAGTAGAGCAGTTGCCTACACATGTGCGGCACTGGGTTCGATCCTCAGCATATGTCAAAAGAATAAATAAAATTAAGTAAATAAAATAAACGTGTTGCATCCATCTACAACTAAAAAATATTTTTAAAAGAGAGAGAGGAGGAGGAGGAGGAAAAGCAAAGGAAAGGGCAGGTGCAAAGGCCCTGAGGCAAGAGAGAATATGTTATTTTGAGGAACAGAAAGATGTTGTTTGTGAAAAGAATGGAGAACAGTGAACCATGTGGGAGATAAAGCTGGAGTGGAATGCAAGGCTATTTTTATGATGATTTTGAAAAACATACTAATGAGTGTATATTGTATCTTAAACACCACATGTTCTCTCTCATATGTGGATGCCAAAAAGAAAGTTGATGTGAATGTCGAATAGCGATTACTGTAGGCTGGGAAGGAGAGAGAGGGGGAACAGAGAAAGGTTGAGAACAGTTACAGAGGAGTAGTAAGTTTAGTGTTCTACAGCAAAGTGGCCTAACTACAGTTTATAGTACTTTATTATATATTTCATGATAACGAGCCCATAGGAGCTTGGAGGCTCGAAACGTGAAATGATGATAATGATCACTCTTACTTGATCAGTACATCTCATATACATGTATTGAAATATCACACTGTGCCCCATAAATATGTACAAATAAAATAATGATGATTTTTAAAGGTACACTTGGGTTTTTAAAAGATCACTCTGACAGACAGGTACATCAGACAGTAGAATATCGTTCAGCACTAAAAAGAAATGAGAAATCAAACTATGATTACTAAATGAAAGAAGCCCATCTGAAAAGGCCTTACGATCCCGGTTACATGATATTCATGGAAACAAGAAAAAGATCAGTCGTGCCAGAGGGGTAGGAGCAAGGGAGAGGTGAACAGGTAGAGCACAGAGCATTTGGGGGCCCTGAGACTCTTCTGTCTGATCCTACAGTGGTGGATGAGTGTCATACATTTGCCAAAATTAAAATGGTTAAGCCAGGCACGGTGGTGCACACCCATAATCCCAGCAACTTGGGAGACTGAAGCAGAAGGATCAAGAGTTCAAAGCCAGCCTCAGCAACTAGGCGAGACCCTCTACACCTCCAAGGGAGAGTCCTGAAGTATACTAGGACATGCTGGATGATAACAAAATATCCATGTAGGCACATCCATTGTAGCAGGTCATCCTGGTGGGGCTTGTTGACAGTGGGAGGCTGTGGGGACAGGGGAGGTAGATAGGAACTTTATACTTTCTGCTCAGTTTTGCTGGGAACCTCCAGTCGTGGTGGTACACGACAGTAATCCCATGACTCGGGAGGCTGAGGCAGAAGGATGACAAATTTGAGGTCAGTCTGGGCAACTGAGCAAGATCCCTGTGTCAAAATAAAAATAAAAAGGACCAGGGATGCAGTTTAACGATAGAGTGGCCCTAGGTTCAACCCCTAGTACCACAAAATTAAAAAATTCTGTGGCCCTAAAATTGCTATAAAAAATAAAGTCTGTTTTGAAATCACTCTGGAGTGCTGTGTGGTATGTGAATGGCACAGAGGCAACTCTGGAGGAAAAAAGCCCAGGCAACTACTTTGGCCATTCACTCAGAGCACAGAAGAGGGGCGAGTTTGGGGACAGTAAATTCATTTCAGAGACGCCTGTTAAGTCTGAATTTCCCAGAGCTGAGGGGAGTCCATGCCCAGTACTTTTACCATCTAAGCACAATGCAAATAAAAGTTCCTCACTGTGGGCCGGGGATATAGCTCAGTTGGTAAGTGCTTGCCTCACATGCACAAGGCCCTGGGTTCAAACCCCACCAACACACACAAAAATAAAAATAATAATAATAATAATAATAATAATAATAATAATAATAATCCCACACCATGTATTCCTGCAGCTCTGTGAACACACTCACAGCCAAGGCCAGCTTGAGACTGTTCACACAAAGCCACGTAGCATGCGCTCTGGAACCAACTCCCTAATTAGAATCTTAGCTCTGCCTCTTACCAGCCTGAGCAAGTCACTTTCAGTCTGTTTCCTTCTCTGTAGATTGGTGAGTCACAGTAGTCCCTATCCCATTAGGTTGCTATGGATAAAATGAGTTAGTACATATAAAATAGTTTAGCAAGTAGGGAATGAGCATCAATGAGCATTTGCAGTTAATTCTGTGAAAACTTACTACTTTGAAGAAAGCTGAGCTGAAATATTTATGCATTCATTCAACATATCGCTAAGAGTCCCTACTACACTTACTCAAAAATAAATCAGTTGGGTATGGTGGCACAGGCCTGTAATCCCGGGAGCTCAGGAGGCTGAGGCAGGAGGATCGAAAGTTCAAAGCCAGCCTCAGAAACTTAGCAAGGTCCTATGTAACTCAAGAAGACCCTATCTCTAAATAAAATACAAAGGGGGCTGGGGATGTGGCTCAGTGGTTAAGCACCCCTGCATTCAATTCCTGGCACAAAAATAAATACATAAATAAATCAGACATCTATGCTATCTCAAGAAGCTTTAGTACAGTAGAGATTAAGATACACAGAAATTTACACATAAATCCCAATCTGAAGAACAATTTAAGGTAACTAATAGTAGCAAATATTGCTAAAGAGATATGTAGCCATTAAATATACACCAAACACCACAAAACAGCTTTGACGAACCAAAGCCATGTATTTATCTTGTGTCACATACAGTATATAATTCTCCTTTTTATGTTTCTATCTTTAAATGGCATATCTTAAATTATATCTTTGGCTTCATACATGACTATATATCTGTTCACACATATGTATACAAATGTATAATTTGCATTGTATAAAACCAACTGTATACCCAGCCTTATAAGCACTGGTATGGTGTAGTGGTAAAAAACAGACAACTTAAGTTTCAATCCCTGTTCTTCTACTTGTTGAGTGACCTTGGGCAAATGAGGCCTTTTTGTGCCTCAGTGACCCCTTATGTAAAATGGGTATATAGTAGCATCCTGTAGAGTTGCTGTGAGGATTAAATAAGCTAATAAAAACGTAGCACTCAGAATACTTCAGAGCCTCAATAGTTTTGGCTATTAGCATGTAGAAATGTTCCACCCAAATTTTTTATTCTGTGCTCATTTTTAAGACAAGCTTAATACTCAAATAATTTAATTAAGCTCTGTAATATGCTATATTAACAAAGGGAAACATTGGCTTTTACATGAGCTCGGTTGGTACAGGCACTTCCCATTTCAACAAGGCTCCTCTGAAATGATAACCCTAAGGTCTTGCTTATCCGCTAGTCTGTAGCTAGAATCTGCCACCAGAGGGCGCAACAATGGATCCCTCACAAAGGTGAACATCATGAGACACAAATGGGCCAATTTAATCAGAATTCCTTCTGGATCTACCCCAACTAGCATTCAGAAAATCCAGTAATGCTTTTCCATTTAAGGTAGAATCTGTTTCTTTATATTTTTAGGTCCAATGTCCCCAAGGCATGCAGAACTTTCTGATTAAAGAGAATGATGATATTTGTTGCAGTTTTGAGCTATGTACTCCCTGCCTTTTCATGTTGTCACGTGATTTGTAGAACCTGTCACAAATATCTTTCACTTGTTCACAGATGTTGAGCTGTGTGCACAAACCACCAAGGATGAGCTCTGCCCACTCACCCCATAAGGAGTTAGTGTATCCAAGATTAAACCATCCCAAATGGGCTGAACCTCTGTTGCCAGGATGCACACAGAGACAGTCCCTGACTCACCATCCACATACTCCATATTACTCAGGGAGACACAAAAATACCTCCAATGAGCATCTTATATATAAAAATTGCATACTTCATTGAATTGCTTTTTATTTGTTTGTTTTGGGCACCAGGGATTGAACTCAGGGGCACTCTACCACTGAGCCACATCTCCAGCCCATTAAATAAAATATATGTATTTTATTTAATACATATTTAAATTCATGTATTATAAATGTATTTAAATATGTATTTAAAATATACATGTGTGTGTGTTTGTGTGTATTTTAGTTGTAGGTGGACACAATACCTTTATTTTATTTTTATGTGGTACTGAGGATGGAATCCAGTACTTCACGCATGCTAGGTGAGCACTCTATCACTGAGCCACAACCCCAGCCTTGCCCCCCCCCAGCCCTTTTTTATATTTTATTTAGAGACAGGGTCTTGCTGAGTTGCTTAGGGACTAAAGAAGTTGCTGAGGCTGGCTTTGAACTTGTGATCCTCCTGTGCTGGCCTCCCAAACCACTGGGCTTACAACTGCGTATGTGCCATTATGCCTGGCAAGTTGCTTTTCAAACCTCTGTCTTCATTATAATGCTATATAGTTCCTCATTTACAGCTTGCCTTGTGATAAATTATTCTTTGTAATTTCCCAGTCTGCATTTTATTGATTGATTTAAAACCTAAAGAAAATAGATACAATTTTTGTGTTTAAATTTTATTTATTTGCACATGAACCAGTACATTTATTCTGGTTCTGTAATAATTGATAGCTCTGTAATAATATTCTTAATCAATTTGTTATCCTTAATTATCTACACAGTATCATTTTGTCTTTTTTGTTTGCTTGTCCATATTTATTTTTTCTTTTTTTTAATTGATGCATTATAATTATATATGATTATGCACTATGCCATATTTGAATATGCACATAACATAATTTGATCAAGGAAAGGTACTGAAGAATGAGATTGATCAAATTATGTCTTTTGCTATTTAAAAAAGTTAACTACTGGGGCTGGGGCTGGGGCTCAGCGGTACAGCATTCACCTAGCCAGTGCAAGGCACTGGGTTGGATCCACAGCACCACATAAAAATAAATAAATGAAATAAAGTATTATGTCCAAGTACAACTAAAAAAATATTTTTTTAAAGTTAACGACTTTTGGGATCAATGGGGCACATCTGTAATCCAGGGACTTGGGAGGGATGAGGCAGAAGGATTCCAAGTTCGAGGTCAGTCTTGGCAAGTTAGCAAGACCCTGTCTCAAAATAAATTTTTTTAGAAAAATTAAAGGACTGGGAATGTAGTTCAGCAGTAAAGTACCCCTGAATTCAATCTCCAGTACCACCAAAAAAAAATTAAGCAAAAATTAGAACTATTATTCAATAATACACTGAATTCTTTGTATGGTTCAAAAAATAATCTGAAGAAATGTAACTACACCTGAATGGCACAGAAATTCTGACGCTGTTGCACAAAATTTGTTCTAGTTCACTCTATGGAAAAACTAAAGAACTTGACCCTGACCTACATTATCTGGCCCCTTTTTCTCTCTGACTTCATCTCCTGCCTTACTCTACCTTGTCATTCTGCCCAGACCTCAACCCTTGAACATGCCGGGCATACCAGCACCTTGGAGCTTCCGTCCCGGCCAGGGCCACTCCCTTTGTTACTCCTTCTCCAGATATCACTTCCCTACCTGAACGTCACTCTCTCAGTAAGCTCTCTCCTGACCACCCCATAATATGAAACATCTCCAGCATCCCTGGTCCCCCAGTCCTTGATATTTTTTCCCATAATACTTATCACATAACTATTTTTCTGTAATACTAATACTTCTATTACACAGAATAATTTTCCTTATTTTTTAATCTACAGAGTCTTACAATGCTTAGACTTAGGATGGTTTGACTTGCAATTTATCAACTTCACAACGACGTGAAAGCAAGGTGCATGCAGAGAAAAAAAAATTATTGAAATTCTGAATCTTGATCTCTTCCTGGGCAGTAATATTGGGTACAATCTCCTCTTGGTGTGGGGCAGCAATAGTGAGCTGTAGCTCCCAGTCAGCCATGTGTGATGACAAGGGAGAAAACCAACTCTCTACCGTGTTTGGTTGCTAAACTGGTTTGTTCAATAGGTGAATAAAGTTGTTTTGACTTAGGATATGCCCCAGTTAGGATGGGTTTATCAGGACACAGCCCCATTGTAAGTTAAAGAGCATCTCTAGTGTCTGTCTCCCTCTCCTAAAATGTAGGTTCAACAGGCTCAAGGATTTTTGTCTGCTTTGTTCTACTGATGTATCCATGGGCCTAGAACAATGCCTGGCACATAATAGGTGCTCAATAAATATTTGTAAACTAATGGACAGGTACTAATAATATAAGAATCTCCTGATTCTTCCTTTCATAATTAAATGAATATTCCATCTATCCTGCAACTTAAGCTGACCCTGAGGTGGGTGCTCATTGCTAACCTAGAGCAACTCTCAGATCTTGAAACTAAAAGACCTAAATACTTAGAGCTTTGGCCTCAAATTGATTCCCTTCTGTTGTGATGAGAGATGAGATCTTCTGGAAAAAATTTCTCCCATGGGGCCTGAGAATCTCTCACCCTAAAGTTTCCCTGTGATCGTTTTTCTCATGATGAGTAGAACTTTCAGGCTGTGATTCTTTATCAATCATCCCTAAGCAATGTCACATCTGAGTGGGGAGAAGGCTAGGGAGGTGCTGCAAAATCTCCATTAGTCTCAAAATCATGCTCATTTCCTCTCTTTTCCCTAAAACAAAATCAAGAGAAACCTGCGCCCCACCGTCCCAAACCAAGTATGCAGTCAGTGGCAATTGTCACCAAGGTCCCTAATTTCTTCCCTGAGGAGAATAATAAAAAAAAATCTAATGACACCAAAATGTAAGCCAGAGAAAACATTAATAAATTGGACTTCATTAAAATTAAAAACTTTTTAAAAACATTAAAAAAAGAATATTACACCAGTGCAAAAGGAGTTCATGCCAGCCCAAAAAGAAAAATAAATTAAAAACTTTTACTCTTTGAAAAACACCCATCAAAAAAATGAAAAGACAAGCCACAGCCTGGAAGAAAATATTTGCAAGTCATATAAATGAAATGTTTTGTAGCCAGGACTCAGGAAAAAAGTCCTAAAGCTCAATGATAAGACAAAATGCCGAATTTCAAAATAAATGGGCAAAAGATTTAAACAGACACTTGGTCAAAGAAAATACATGGATAAAAAGCAAACACATGAAAAGATGGTCCATATTATTGGTCATTTAGAAAATGCAAATCAAAACCACAGTGAGACACCCGCCACCCCCCAGCAGAATGGCTATCATCAAGAAGACAGATAATAATAAGCCTTGGTGAGGATGTGAAGAAATCCTCTAAGATTTTTAGCAGAAATATAAAATGGTACAGTCACTTTGGAAAACAAGTTGGCATGTTTTTAACAAGTTAAACACACACCATGTGGTCTAGCCATTACATTCCTAAGCATCCCTAAAAAGCATAAAAGCATATGTCCAAATGAAGACTCTCATAAGTAAATGTTCATAGCCAGAAACAAGAAACAACCTATATGTCCATCATCTGATAAATGGATATACGTAATGATGGAATAAGCAGAATCAGGACCAGCCTCACAAGCATGCAAGCAGTGCGGTTGCACGTAGCCCACACTCAGAAGTGTCCTGTGCTTAGGGTGTAATGCTCTGTGGTCACCATCTCAAAATTCCTAATAAATTTATTTTTAAATTTTTGCTTTGCAAATGATGTCTAATGGGACAGGAATCTGATCGAGGCAGCCAGCACATCCAAGCATGGAGGATGCATTATCTTTGGGGGTCACTTGTCCACCAGGGTTTGAGGCAGTAGGCCCACACAAAAGAGAGACTTCCCCGAGCCCATTCAAGCCACAGCATGGTGACCCAGTGTTGAAGGGACTCACTGTGGGCCATCCATGGGTAGTGAGTCATGGAGCCCCAGGGGGCTGTGAGGTGTATGATCCCGGTAAAAGCATCCACATGCCTATGGAGGGAATAGATCTTCTACTAGATAACAAATAGAAAACACCATGACAGGCTAAGAAAGAGATTGCAGAAGAAAGGGGAAAGCAACATACTTCAGTATCTTTAATGGTACTCTCTTCCTGATTTTTAAACAAGAGGTCTGGCCTTTTGACTTTGCCCCAGACCTGCAAATTATGTAGTCAGTCCTGAATGGAATGTTAAGCAATAATAAAGAACAAATTAGTGATACATGAAACAACACACATGAAGCTCACAGACATTATACTAAGTAAAAGAATAAAATACCAAAGCCTATGTATTGCATAATTTCATTTCTATAAAATTTCTAGAAAAAAATAAGACAGAAAAATAAGTCAGAAAGCAGATCAGTGGCTGGGGTGGCACACCTGTAATCCCGGCAGCCTAGAAGGCTGAGGCAGGAGGATCTTGAGTTCAAAGCCAGCCTCAGGAATGGTGAGGTGCTAAGCAACTCAGTGAGATCCTGTCTCTAAATTTAAAAAATACAAAAGAGGGCTGGGGATGTGGCTCAGTGGTTGAGTGCCCCTGAGTTCAATCCCTGGTACCCACCCACCCACCCCCCAAAAAGAAAGCAGATCAGAGGTTACCTGGGCCTTGGGAAGTCAGGGATTGGATACAAACAGGACTAAGGGAACTTCTAGGATAATGTAAGAATTCTAAAATCAAGAGTATGGTGATGGTTTAAATCTATAAATATATTAAACTCATTGAACCATACACTAAAGATAAGTAAAATATATTGTGTATAAATTATACCTTAATAAAGTTGTTTTTTAAAAAATCAGAAATCCAGTCAGGTATGGTGACACACACCTGTAATCCCATGACTCGGGAGGATCACAAGTTCCAGGCCAGCCTGAGAAACTTAGCAAGACTTCTCAAAGTTTTTTAAAAGGAGATTGGGTGCAGCTCAGTGGTAGAGTGCTTGCCTAGCATACAAAGTCCTGGGATCAATTCCCAATATCATAAATAAGCAAATAATAATACAAAATCTTCATCTCTCCTTCCCACAATCCACCCACACATTATTCTAGCTAGGTCAGCAGAGACTTAATGGCACAGCATAGGAAAGCCCTCAGACTTTACAGTCAAGGGAGCATCATTAGCCATGGAACTGAAAGCACTCTGGCAGTTGAAGGAACCCCCTAGTGCAGAGGAAAAGTGCATCTGATACCTGGGAAGTAAAAGTATTTAATTTCTTTAAGAAATCGAGGAATAGTGGAAGCCTACTGGTCAGGCTCTGTTTTTAGGGATCCCACAGGTTGCTTGTTACTGAAATAAGGAGGAATCAAGAGTCTCACTGTGATAGGCAAAATTCTAAGATGCGTCCTGCCCCCTGGTGGTCATGCCCTGTATAGTCCCCTCCCCTGAGTATGGGCTTGTTCTTGGCAAGAAGAATATGGCCAAGGAAGGTAAAAGTGTTTTCCAGATGTGATAAAGGCTCCAAATCATTTGGTTTTCAGTTCACCAAAAGGGAGATTATATCAGGTGTGCTTGACTTAATCAGGTGCAAGCCCTCCCTGAAGTCAGGGGTTCTCCTTGCCAGCTTGATGAAGTAAGCCATGTTGAGGAGACACACAAGGAGCTGTGAGTGGCCTCTAGAATCTGAGGGCAGACTCCTTCTGAGTGCCAGCAAACTTCTAGAGCCCTCCATCATACAGCTTCAAGGATAGGAAGTCTTCCAATAACCTACATGAGATCAGAAATAGATTCTTCTCCAGATGAGAATGCAGCCTTGAGTGTGGCCTCGTGAGACCGTTGGCAGAGGACCCTGCTAGGCTGTGTCAACCCCTGACCCATGGAAACTATGAAGTAATAAGTGTGTGTTGCTTCAAGACACTAGATTCATAATAATTTGTTACATAATGAGAGAAAACTATACAGTTATCCACAAAAAGGATGAGTCTTTGTCTTTCTCCAACACTAATGAGACAGAAGAGAAAGGCCGAATCTCTCAGATTAGACAGGTATTTTCCACTTTAAAGTCAACCCAGGATCCCAAAGGACCCAAATCACTAAGAGTATGCTGTAGTCCTAGGAGCAGAACTCTTGGTTTGTTCACTCTGTTCACATTTTCCTATGTTCTTTCTCTTCCATGACTGCCAAGTTCCCTCCCAAAGCATGATTCGATTATCCTGATGGACCATCATGCTACCTAAGTATCTCAAAAAAGAACTAACTACCAAATTATTTCAGGAGAACTAAGTACATCAGCTCCCAGGTCATTCTCTTGAACTTTGGTGAACATGGATATTTGGCCAGTAAGGATGACCTTGGGAATTATCTCATTTTATCAATCACATTTGTTGAATGTTATTATGTTGTTGACTCCCAGAGATCTCTGGGTTTGTAAAAACTCCTTGCAGGGGAAGAGGACACCATGGGTTTGGGCTGGCCCTACCACCTGTTCCAAAGTCCTGGGAATCAAAAGATCTGGATTCCAAGTGTGAAATTCAAGTCTTCACAAGCCTGAACACTGCACTTGTAGTTCATAAGGAGACCTCTGAACCTTTGCTTAAATAGTATCAAGTCTAGGGAAGGCAAGAATTGCTGGGATCATCTCAGTCCTGAGCAGGCTAAGCATCCCTTAGTTCTCACACAGACATAGAGTACATAGAAATCATGCAACCCTTCCTAGAAAGGGCAGTTCGTGCTTCCAGCATGCATAGCAGCACCTCACTAGCTAAGAGGATTTTGTCTAAAACCAAAGAAAGAGCATCTTGACACTTACTCCTAGGAGCGCCACAGTGGTCTTCCCTTTCCTACAGTCCATCTCCTCTTCCTCTCCAAATCTCTCCCCCGCTCCTACTTCTCCATCAAATCCAGTCAACTCTTGTCAGGTCAAAAAGCCCAGCACAAACAGAACTACCCCATTAGCTTTCCTCATCTGAGTTCCCCTCAAAGTTTGTTTCTATTTCTCAAGTGGTTTTCGGTTTGCTATAACCGATGAGTATTTGCTTACTCATCTGCCCTTTAGGTATACCATGAGCTCCCCAGGGACAGGGACCTTGACTTATTTATCTCTGCAGCCCCAGGGCCTGGCATAAAAAATGTACTCAACAAAGAACAGCTGAATAAAAATGGAATTTAATCACACCCATTCTTATCACTGCAATTTTGTGAAATAGATACTTCCTGAAGGAGCTGCAAATTTGGATAAATACTGGAAATGTATTTTTTCAAATCTCCCAGCTAAGCTAAGATGCAAATTTACTTTCAAAGATCCCCAGAGATATTCTCAAATGTTAAAATATAATCTACTTGGCTGCCATTTTTTATTCCATTGGGATGCATTCCTCACTGAGAGGAAATCCATTAATAATATCATGAAAAATGATTGGACAGTAGAAGGAGCCTATGCACAGAGCGGGCAATGGGCATATAAAAAAAAACACTTAGAAATAGAGAATGATTCTCTGTTCAGTCAGAAAGCAGATGAACTGTCAGAGACACTGTAGAGGACAAAGACAGAATTTTGGAGCACATGACTGCCTAGTCACTTTCCTAGTCACTTTCCTAGTCACTTACTCCCTCTATTCCAGCCTTGATTTTTCAGATTTATATTAAATCAATTGCCTCTGTTTTTCATGGGTAAAACTCACTAACTTTACAAACGAACTATGACTATGTGTACACCAGCATCATTTCCATACTTAAGAGAGGGCACAACTCATCCCTGGATTAGAAAAAGGAGAGTTCAACAGATGCTCACAGGATGCTTGAGGGATATCACTTATCTTTGTCGAGATTCACACACACCACTGCTTTCCTAGTCTGGAAAAAACCTGTCTCCATGCTTGGGCATAGCAGTTGTGGGTAAAGGCCTCAGGAGATTCACTATGGTTCGACAGCATGTAACTCAGAGAAAATGTAAAACAAAAGGCACTTGAATTTATATCTGACCTGTCTTCCTTCTTTTTTTTTTATTGGTTGTTCAAAACATTACAAAACTCTTGACATATCATATTACATACATTAGATTCAAGTGGGTTATGAACTCCCATTTTTACCCCAAATACAGATTGCAGAATCACATCGGTTACACATCCACATTTTTACATGATGCCATATTAGTAACTGTTGTATTCTGCTACCTTGCCTATCCTCTACTATCCCCCCTCCCCTCCCCTCCCATCTTCTCTCTCTACCCCATCTACTGTAATTCATTTCTCTCCTTGTTTTTTTCCCATTCCCCTCACAACCTCTTATATGTAATTTTGTATAATAATGAGGGTCTCCTTCCATTTCCATGCAATTTCCCTTTTCTCTCCCTTTCCCTCCCACCTCATGTCTCTGTTTAATGTTATTCTTTTCCTCTTGCTCTTCCTCCATGCTCTGTTCTTAGTTGCTCTCATTATATCAGAGAAGACATTTGGCATTTTTTTATTGGTTATTCAAAACATTACAAAACTCTTGACATATCATGTTTCATACATTCGATTCAAGTGGGTTATGAACTCCCATTTTTACCCCAAATAAAGATTGCAGAATCACATTGATTACACATCCACATTTTTACATAATGCCATATTAGTAACTGTTGTATTCTGCTACCTTTCCTATCCTCTACTATCCCCCCTCCCCTCCCCTCCCATCTTCTCTCTCTACCCCATCTGTTGTAATTTAATTCTTTCCCTTGTTTTTTTTCCCTTCCCCCTCACAACCTCTTATATGTAATTCTGTATAACAATGAGGGTCTCCTTCCATTTCCAAGCAATTTCCATTTTCTCTCCCTTTCCCTCCCACCTCATGTCTCTGTTTAATGTTAATCTTTTCCTCCTGCTCTTCCTCCCTGCTCTGTTCTTAGTTGCTCTCATTATATCAGAGAAGACATTTGGCATTTGTTTTTTAGGGATTGGCTAGCTTCACTTAGCATAACCTGCTCTAATGCCACCCATTTCCCCGCAAATTCCATGATTTTGTCATTTTTTAGTGCTGCGTAATACTCCATTGTGTATAAATGCCACATTTTTTTTATCCATTCATCTATTGAAGGGCATCTGGGTTGGTTCCACAGTTTAGCAATTGTGAATTGTGCTGCTATGAACATCAATGTGGCAGTATCCCTGTAGTACGCTCTTTTAAGGTCTTCAGGGAATAGTCCGAGAAGGGCAATAGCTGGGTCAAATGGTGGTTCCATTCCCAGCTATCCCAGGAATCTCCATACTGCTTTCCAAATTGGCCGCACCAATTTGCAGTCCCACCAGCAATGTACAAGAGTACCCTTTCCCCCACATCCTCTCCAGCACTTGTTGTTGTTTGACTTCATAATGGCTGCCAATCTTACTGGAGTGAGATGGTATCTTAGGGTGGTTTTGATTTGCATTTCTCTGACTGCTAGAGATGGTGAGCATTTTTTCATGTACTTGTTGATTGATTGTATGTCCTCCTCTGAGAAGTGTCTGTTCAGATCTTTGGCCCATTTGTTGATTGGGTTATTTGTTTTCTTATTGTTTAATTTTTTTGAGTTCTTTGTATACTCTGGATATTAGGGCTCTATCTGAAGTGTGAGGAGTAAAAATTTGTTCCCAGGATGTAGGCTCCCTGTTTACCTCTCTTATTGTTTCTCTTGCCGAGAAAAAACTTTTTAGTTTGAGTAAGTCCCATTTGTTGATTCTAGTTATTAACTCTTGTGCTATGGGTGTCCTATTGAGGAATTTGGAGCCCGACCCCACAGTATGTAGATCGTAGCCAACTTTTTCTTCTATCAGGCGCAGAGTCTCTGATTTGATATCAAGCTCCTTGATCCATTTTGAGTTAACTTTTGTGCATGGCGAGAGAAAGGGATTCAGTTTCATTTTGTTGCATATGGATTTCCAGTTTTCCCAGCACCATTTGTTGAAGATACTATCCTTCCTCCATTGCATGCTTTTAGCCCCTTTATCAAATATAAGAAAGTTGTAATTTTGTGGATTGTGACCTGTCTTCCTTTTAAAATATGCTTTATCTCCCTTGTTTGCTCTGGGAACTGGCTTCAGAATGGAAACATTTTAAGAGGAAGCTCAACCTAATTCCTTGGGGGAATTAATGTTTGGGGAAAGGCTTAGCCAAGGGTATTTGAATAGAAGCAGGAGGACCCTGTGGGGTGCCCACATCACAGATCTTCAGACTCTCTTTAGCCAGCCCACTGTTTCTTTTGCCTCCCTGGACAGCACTTTGGGGATCTGACACCAGCATTTTCCTATCTATAGTGCCATCTGGTGACTACGCGCCTGCACTATCATAGCATGTAGGTCACTGGAGCTGGCACTTATCAGGGGACCCCACCATGCAGCATAGGGTTGATAGAAGGTCAACATTCATCTGGGCTTTTAATCCCGCTCAGCAGAGAAGATTTGCATTGCTATGGTGTGGATATGCTTGAATGTCCCCCCAAGAGTTCATGGGTTGAATTTAATCACTATTGTAATGTATTAAGAAGGTAGAAACTTGCCGGGTACTGTGGCACACACCTATAATCTCAGCAGTTCAGGAGGCTGAGGCAGGAGGATCACAAGTTCAAGGTCAGTCTCAGCAACTTAGTGAGCCTCTCAGCAACTTATCGAGACCCTGGCTCAAAATAGAAAACAAAAAAAGGACTTCGGATGTAGCTCAGTGGTTAAGTGCCCCTGGGTTCAATCCCTGGTACCAAAATGAAGGAGGAGGAGGAGGAGGAGGAGGCAGAAACTTAATCCAACCATAGTGTTTCGAGGTGGAGCCTTTGGGAAATGATTAGGATTAGACAAGGTCATTAAGGCAGAGCCCCCATTATTGAATCTTAATGGCCTCATAAGGAGGGAGAAACAAGATGCACAGACTTCCTGTCTCTTGATATGTGAGGCCCTGTGCCACCTTGAGACTCAGCCAGAAATATGGCCATCTCCAGATGTGCCCCCTTGACCTTGTGCCTCCGTAACTGTGAACCAAAGTAACCTCTTTATAAAGTTAGCCTGTGGCATTTCGTGATAATAATGGAAAATGGACTGACACATGAGTGAGTCTTTTGGAGCCTCTTTGTTCATGAGTTGGTGTTTTATGTCTTATCTGAAATTCTAAAGTTTTCTATTTGCCCCAACACACCTGTATGGAACAGAAAGTGGTCCTTGAAAGAGTCCTCTGATTGTGTTATTGTCCAGAGAGTGGTACTGTCTCCTTAGGAGAAAGTACGTGGGACAACTCCTGGTTTACCTTCTGTTATCTTGGATTATGTTTGCTTTCTTCCTTCCTCCTCCCCCACGCAGTGTCTGTCCATTGGCAAAGTTGGTCCATTATAGGACCAACATCCCCAAACCAGATCAAGGGTCTTGCCCTCTGCAGCAGCTTTCCTTCCACATTCCAAACAGGTGTGTTTGTTCTTTGAAACTTAAGTTGACTTCAGAAGCTGGGGGGGGGGGGGGGGGGTAGAGCGCTCACCTAGCAAGTGTGAGCCCCTGGGTTCAATCCTCAACACCACATAAAAAATTAAATAAATAAAGGTATTGTGTCCAACTGCAACTAACATATAAATATTTTTTTTAAGCCAGAGGGAGCAGGAACTGGAAAGGAACAATTCTCTCCATGAGGAGTAGTTGCGTAATATAATTGGACTCAGATCACAGCCCCTATCAAGCGGCAGCATCTTTATGAGCAAAAGGAGCTGAGCTCCTCCTTTACAGGGTGGTCAGAATATGCTGAGTTCTACAAAGAGACCAGACCCCAGGAGGTGGGGGTGTCCTCAGAGACAGTGTTCTGCCTCCCACCCTGTTGGACATGTCAGTCTGGACAGCTTTGGCATCTCTTCTGGGGCTGTGGTATCTCAGCTTACTTCTCTCCATGGTGTTGGTCACGTAACTCAAATATTCATGGAGAAGAAAACATCCCCACCATTTTCTCCCTCAGTTTAATCTTTTCACATCCCTATTCTGCCAGATGTCCTGGGCCACACAGTGAATAACAGGGTTAGCTCAGCCGGGGAGGACATGCAGCTGCACAGATGTTCACCACAGCTGACTTCATGAGCAAAAGCCCCAGTCCAGAGGGCACGGTGGTAATCTCTGATTTACTGTCCTCTGCAGGATTTTCCTAAAGCAGACAAGCAGTGGATGTTAAGGTAAGTACCACCCTGGATGTGATGAGGCAGAATCCTCAGAACCCCTCTGAGAGGATGTGCTACCCCCAAAGGCGAAAGACAGACTCAAGGCCCAGGCAACTGAGATTCAGCTGGTGGTACCTGGCAGGTAGAGAAGGACCAAGTGTGTGCAGCCTTAAGGTGGATCATTCTGTCCATTTGGGGAAGAAAAGTTCCCTAAGGATGAGGGAGAAGGAGGAAGTCAGTCTTGGAACAGACCCATTCATGGGTGAAGCCATAACAACAGCTAACAAGTACACCGCATTTGCTAAGAGCCAACCACCCTTCAACTTGCTTTATAAATATAGTGACCACGTGGTCATTTATTGACTAATAAAGGAATACTTTTTTAGGAGGTGGTACTAGGAATTGAACTCGGGGCACTCAATCACTGAGCCACATCCCCAGCCCCATTTTGTATTTTATTTAGAGACAGAAAATCACTGAGTTGGTTAGTGCCTCGATTTTGCTGAGGCTGGATCTGATCTCTCGATCCTCCTGCCTCAGCCTCCCAAGCCACTGGGATTAAAGCCATGTGCCACCGCACCCGGCCAGGTATACTTTTAAGAGTGAAGGGCGCATCATTACTAATAACATTGGAGCCACAGGCATAATCACAAAATACCATAGGACAAACCAAAATGTATGGTCTTCCCACTATAGATAAGTGTAAGTCACTTAAACTTATGAGGCAAGTTGTATCATTAACCCCATTTTCCAGATAAAGCAACCATCTGAAGGAAGCTAAAATAACGTGCCCAAGGTCACAGAGCAGATAACCCACAGGGCTGCGATTCCAAACCAGTACATCTCTGCCATGACCCTCTGCATTCTATGTAGGCATTCTATGAAGCCTTGTGTTACAGCCAAACCCAAAACATTTCCAACCATACAAAAGACCCCAGGCTGTGAAATGAACCTAAGTTAATCTGAATCGATTATCAAGTCAGGCTGAATCTCACAGTGTGTTTAAGGAAATGAACTTCGATCATGCTCCCCACTTGGAGATTATATTATCAAGTAGTGTATTTGAAGCTCTTCTGTGAACAAATGGACCAAGATGATGCAAAGTGGCACATTCATTTTATTTAAATGAGCACTTCCAGCGTGCTTAAAACCCTTCACTAAATAGGTTGAGCATCACATAAACACACTTGTGTTTTCAGCATTAGCTGATGCTGCTCACACCCAGCTGCTGCTTAAAAGTTACTGAGGACAAGGTCAGCATGTTCCTGCTAAAAACCTTTTTCTCTTAAAATTAACAAGAGCTATGATAACAGACAACATTTACCGATCCCTTAGTATGTCTCAAGATTTTCCATGTGTTTCTCATGTATTGACCCAGCAGTGCCTCATGACCACCCTATCGGCTTCATGCTAATATCACTGTCATGATAAAAATGACAGTGAGGCACTAAAACTGAGGCACGAGGAGGACTAGTAACCTGCTCAAGGTCATACCGTTGAAAATTACTTCTTGGGAGAATTTTAAAACAATTTTCAGCATAGCTTTTTCCTTGGAAGACAAATGATAGCTGTTAGAAGCAGTCATAGAAGCATCACGTGTTCATTGTTACTCTGCTGATTCTGTCTTTGCATCTGAGAAGGACCACATTTCCAATCCCCGCCATGCACATAAACATTTCATGAATAAAAAATACATTTAGTCAATAGAAGAAGTTTGATGTTGTGTGTGTGTACATACAGAACACCTTTTAAGAATTCAAAGACTTATAAACCAACCCCTGCCTGTCAATCTTGATGTGAAAGTGATGTTTTAGTAAAATATAGCTTATTTATTCACATTTTTCCCACCCCAATACACTGTTAAAGTTTAGGGTTAGTTTTTTTCCAGTTTAAAATGCAAGAGTGAATGGTATCTCTTTTAAAGGTTACAGATATGCAGAGGATTAGGTTTAAATATCAACTTTCAAGTATAAAAAGGTAATTTTTCTGCACATACATGTATATATTTAAAATATATTACTGTAAAAATATTATAATTATTTCAAAATAAAATAGAGTGATTTTCCAAGAAAAAATAAATAAAATGCAAGAGTGTAGAAGATAAATGTGCAATTCCTCCTAAGCATTCTAACAGCACTTTATGTCGTTAAGATGGCACAAAGAATTTGCTATCAGTAGATTTTAAATTTTAGATTACAAATGATTGCAGGATCAGGTAATATTTTACTCATGTTTAATGCCTACAGTTTATTCTGTAAGATGCTTTGGAATTAATTTCTGTTTTCATTTTTTATTTCTGTTTAGAGCAACTTTCTTTCTCTAGGGAATCACCCATTTTTTCATTTTATACAGTGTTGGTAAAATTACCAAAGTGACCTTTGGTTCCTATGGATGGTCATTTCACCTAAGAGAACCCAAAAATCTCTTTTGAAAATGTAAATCTCATAAGACCTTAGAATACAAAATAATTAGAGATGATTAATCATCGGGTGCACGGTGAAGGAAATGTCGTGAGTTTTCTGCCCTCCTTCCTCACGTGGCTCTGTTTCTTCTACTTTTTGAACTCTGATCTTTCGGATGTTTCTATAATTAAAAGAACATTTTTTGTACCATATTCTTTTTTTAATTGAACTTTCTATTTAAAAACAGAATACAAATACAGAAAAATCACACAAAACAAATGAAAAAGCAAAACAATCTATTATAAAATAAACAGGCTTACAAACCACCCCGGGCCAGAGATAGAGCTTGACAGAAGAAAGGGATAGCAACCAGCACCAGGTTCCTCCTGCCTCCGTTTGCCCCACTGTAATCTCAGCTCTGTACTTTAAGGAGGGAGTAACTACTAAGTTGACATGTATTAAATTTCCTTATAACTTTATCAAAAACACTTTCTGGACGCTATAGTTTAGTGTTGCCCATTTAAAAACAAAAGTCCATGTAACTTTTAATCTCTTTTTCAATCATTCATGTTTATTGCTTCTATTTCTATGTGTATAAATGCACTGTTTAAAAATTTTTTAAAAATGACTTCTTGGATACATTAGTAGGGAAGTTAATTACTTTAATAATAAATCTTCCCATCCATGAACATGGAGTGTCTTTCCATTTATGTAGATTTTTCAAAAATATGTAGTTTTCCAAGCATAACTTTTGCACCTATTTTGTTAAATTTATTCATAAGTGTTTTATTCTTTTGGGTCCTTGGATGCAGCATCTGAATGCACGTACCTATGCCTTCCTGAACCCTGTGTGCCCTGCCTTGGCTCCCATCACACACTGCTCCCCACCTCCTCCCTAACTGCACCCACATGGGCCTTTTTCTTACATGAACCATGCTACTCCTTTTGGTCTCTAGTTCTTCAGGGATGCTGTTTCTTACGCCTTGAATACTGTCCTCTGTCCTAGCTCCCTTCCTGCACCACCACCCCAAAAGTTGAGAGAGATACTTGCCTTCACTGACCCTACTCCTATGTATACCTCTGCCTCCATTCAAATATCACTTATTCAAGGAATCTTGAAGAAGATTCCCCCAGGCTAAAATATGACCAAAAAGCAATGAAGAGTTTCCTTCATTGCACTTCTTAGTTTGTGAATAATCAAAACTTGTTTGAGTTATTATTTGATTAATGTTGTACTTACCCTCCCCCCACCCCAATCTGTCTATTCAGTTAGTCAAGTACTGTGCCTGCTTTTGATGCTCACTGTATTCCCAGTATTTGGCAGAGTACCTGGCTACAGTATATACTTATTCAACATTTTATCCAATGAATGACATGGGTGGATATCATGGTGGTCTCAAAAACAAAGGCTATGGGGCTGGGGTTGTGGCTCAGTGGTAGAGCAAGACCCTGGGTTCCATCCTCAGCAGCACATAAAAATAAATAAGTGAAATAAAGGTTAAAAAATGGCTATAAAATTCAAATAATTCCATACACAAATACTTAGGACCCAAAAGAATAAAACACTTATGAATATATTTAACAAAATAGATGCAAAAGTTATGCTTGGAAAACTATATATTTTTGAAAGATCTACATAAATGGAAAAACATTCCATGTTCATAGATGGGAAGATTTATTATTAAGGTAATTGACTCCCCTAATAATGCAATCCCTATCAAAATCTCAAATGACTTTTTTGCAGAAATTAACCAAACTGATTTAAAAATTCATGTGGAAATGTGAAGGACTTAGAATAGGCCCAAACCATCTTGAAAACGGAAAAGCAAAGTTGGAGAATTCACACTTCCTGGTTTCAAAACTTATTACAAAGTGCAGTAATCCAGATAGTGTGGATTGAAATAAGAATAAACACACAGGTGAATGAAATAGAATTGAAAGTCAAGAAACAAACTCAATGGATATTTGACAAGGGGACCATGGGGAAAGAATAGTCTTTTCAGCAAATGGTTTTGGGACAAGTGGTTTTAGGATGACATCTACATCCAAATGAATAGAGTTGAACCCTTCCTCACATAATACACAAAATTAACTCAAAATTAACTGGCTAAGCTATAGCCAGTAAACTCTTAGAAGAAAATGCAAGGAAATCTTTGCTTCCTTTGGTTAGAGAAAGCCTCCTTGGATATGACAGCAAAAACAAAACCAACAAAAGTAAAATTAAATTGGACTTCATCAAATTAAAATTTTTGGTACTTCAAAGAATATCATCAAAAATGGGAGGGAAAATTGCAAATCACATATTTAATAAGGGATTTATGTAGAATATATAAAGAATTCTTGTAACTCAACAATAAAAAGACAACACAATTTAAAAAGGGGCAAGACCTTGCTTCAAAGAATCTGACCAATAAGCCCATGAAAATCTGCTCAACACTACTTGCCATTAGGAAAATAGTAAATCAAAACTACAATATGTTACCATGTCATATCAACTAGGAAGAATAAAATTAAAAAGAAAAATCATTCTAAATGTAAGGGAGGAGGGGAAAAATTGAAACCCACAAATATTGTTGATGGGAATAAAAAATGGTACAACCACTTTGGAAATCAGTCTGGTAGTTCCTCAAAGACTAAACATAGTCCTACCATGTAACCCAGCAATTCTATTCCTCAGTCCCACCTGAAGCAAATTAAAATGTACATCTCCATAAATTTGCAGACGAATGTCCATAGCAGCATTAATCATGAAGTCTCAAAGTAAAACAACCCAAATGTCTGTAAACTGATGATCAGATAAATGAAATGTGGTATATCCATTAATGAAATCTTATTCAGCCAAAAAAAGGAATGGAGTACTAATATATGCTCCAACATGAACAGACCTTGCTGGGAAAGAAGCCAGACAAGGGACACATATGTGTGATTCCATTTACATAAAATGTTCAGAACAGGCAAATCTATAAAGTCAGAAAGTAGATTAGTGTTCACCTTCCAGGGAGAAGCTTGGAAGAAATGGGGAATGACTGCTAACGGATACAGTATTTCTTTCTGATGTGATAAAAATGTCCTAATATTGATTGTGATGATGGCTGAAAAACTCCTGAATACACAAAAAAACACTGAATTGTGTACTTTAAGTGGGTGAATTGTGTGATATGGGAATTATGTCTCAATAAGACTTTTTTGAAAACCACAAAATCGTTTGGCATTCCTTGAATGGAAAAGTGAGACCTAGGTTCTCTCTATATAAATTGGTATTAATCTGTGACTCTTCAACCAAGAGCACGTCAGAAGTGACACTGTGTGACTGCCAGGCTAGATAAAAGGCAATGGATTGTTCGCTTGGTTTCCTGAGCCTCATGTAAGAAGTTCCCCTGCCTCGAGGCCATATGCTGGGAGGAAGCCCAAGCCACAGGGAGAACGTTTGTCTTCCATCATCGCAGCCCAGGTGGCAGACATGTGGGGGAACCAGCCACCAGAAGATTCCAGCCCCAAACTGAGAGGACCCAGCCTTCAACTCTTCTCAGCTGAGACCCAGGAAAACATTCCTGCTATGTCTACTGAATCATAACATGGTAGGTTTGAGGGTTTGGGTTTTGGAGCATTTGGGGTTTTTGTTTTTTGGTACTGGGAATTGAACCCAGTGGCATTTAACCACTGAGCCACATCCCCAGCCCTTTTTATATTTTATTTAAAGACAGGGTCTCACTGAGTTGCTCAGGGCATCGCTAAGTTGCTGAGGCTGGCTTTAAACTCATAAACCTCCTGCCTCAGCCGCCTCAGCCACTGGGATTATAAGCATGCACCACCGCTCCCAGCATAGTAGTTGTTGTAAGCCACTTTAAGCCACCTGTTTTAAGTTGGAGGGTACCTTGTCATGCAGCAATGGTTATTGGAACAGATGCTTTAAAATGGATCTTTAAGGATTTGAGCAAAATGGAAAATGTTTTGAATCCCTGACATCATAGGAACCCAGTGATCTCCCAGCTCATGAGTCGATCTCATGTCCATGATGCCCAGCTCTAGACAGGCCATGGCAAAACCGAGTCACTCACACATTATCCCTGATATTGGACAAGCAGCACTGAACAACCAAATCAGGTTGCCCAGATTCTTTGTATCTCTGAGTTCTATCCGGAAATAGAAAATAAAAGGGATATTCTGAAGAAGGCTCAAAGGGACCTTTCATAAAATTAAAAGTAAGGAAGAATCTTAAGATTCCTCAGCATCCCAGGACAACTAGCAAGTGTTACTTCCCCTAAGCCCACAGGGCCTGGGGAGGAGGTGTTACCAAAAAGAAGAGAACTATGTAGTCAGTTCTTCAGGCAGAAGAAGAACCCTTCAATTAAGGCACACCCCAGCCCCAAGTGGCCTTGAGCCCTACATAACTACACCCAACTGGAAGGCAGAGGACACAAACCCCTTGATGTAATCCCATGGGTCAGTCTCTAGGCCAGAGGGCTAAAGAGGGGTTCAATACCTGAAGAACAAACAGAATATAGGGGTTTTGCCCACCTCCCTGGGAATATTTGGCAATATCTAAAGATACTTTGGGTTGTCACAAGAGGGGACAGCATCCAGTGGGTAGAGAGCAAACAAGTTGATACATACCTCACAAGACTCAGGTCAGCTCCTACAATGGTGTCCACATTGAGATCAGTGGTCTTATATTGAAATGAGCCCCACTGGCTTGACTGTGTGTGTTTTCCATCAAAGAGCAGCTGTTCAGGGCAATTGCAGCACAGGTGGGTATTTTTTTTTTAGCAAGAACAACAGAGGAAAGAGAGAGTCTGAGATTTACAGGAAGTGACGGGGAGAGGAGGGGCTCCATGTAAATTAGAGGCTGCACTGGGGAATGGTCTACTCCCCTGTCAGTCTAGAGAATGAAGCAAAAAGGATTAGCCCATGACCCCAGAACAGGCAATAGCTGAGCACAAGGGCACTGCCCAGGGATGACCCAACAGTAGTAAGTGTGCAAGGCTGGCTGTCCAGGAAGCCTGATTATCTTCCCTGCCCCCTCCCCCTACCTAAAGCAAGGGTGAGGCCTCCTCCATTTTCCCACAGCTCTCTGTTCACACCACCATGAAAAACATTACACACTGCCACAGAGTTAGCCTGCAACACTTGTCTTAGACCGGTATTGGATACGGAAAATGAAAAACCCCAAGACAGTGTGGCCTGAGAAAGGGAATAAAAAAGAAAGCCATACATTGATGGCTTTCGTCTCTCCCAAGGTAAGTCTTCCCAGATGCTGGCCGCAGGCGGGGAGAAAGTGGCAGTCTCTAGGAAACACTCATCTCTTCCAAAATAACTCCTCTCCAGGTGCTGGTCACCGACCCCAACCCAACAACTCAAATTCCTAAGTGCCCAAACTGACACGCTCACTAAATCACCCACGACCTACAGAAGCCCAGTCTCCACCTTTGTTCCGTGGCTCATTTTCCACCAGGAGAGTCCATCAGAACCATGACTCCATTCCTGGATAAAGGCTGTTGGCTGATTCGTGAAGTTTGCGTCAAGTCCAGTCTCCTTGTTCTAACAGACCAATATGCACTTTTTAGTAGCTATTTTTAAATAGTGTCTGGGCCCCATCTCTGGTATCTCGATTGGGAAGGGCCTTTTGGTGAATCTCTTTAGAGTTACTTTGCATTGCCCTTGTCCTTCTATCCTCAAGTGTTCCAACTCACCAATAATAACAAGATGTCTTAAGTCTCAGTGTGGCCAAGCCCTATCCTAAGGTCTTTGCAGGTGTTCATTCATCTTCACAATAATATTATGACATAAGTTACTATTGTTCTGTTCATTTTAGGAATGGGAAAATTGAGGCACAGAGTAGAAGTAAAATCATCAATAAATGGGATGGTATCAGTGGTTCCCTTCAGTATGAAACTCTTTAATGTGACTGACAACACCCTCTCTGGTCTGCCAGGCTCTCCAGCCCCAGCTCCACCTTTCTTCAGCTCTAACCCAGCTGAGGGACTTGCTGTTCCTTGAAAGAAGTAGCATGTTCCCTGACTCTCCACTATGGCTGATATCTCCACTCACTGTTCTGTGATACCCTTGAGGACATGTCAATTAATCTGAGTGCCCTCTGCCTGGTGTAGACCTGGCCCAGGGTAGGGTCTCTGTCCAGATAGCCAAGTGGAGTTCCTCAGGGCTCGGGTGGGATCTGGAGTACCAACTCTTTGCCAGTCTTCCAACCAGATCATAGGGCTGATAACCAGAAACTCAACAGCCGTACCAGGCAAGATGTGCAGGGAGAACCCAGAGAGGCCTGAGCTGAGGAAACAAGACACAGCTTGGGACTCCATGGATGAGACTCCTTGAGGCAAAGACCCAACAGTCAGAGACACCAATCCAGGCAATTATCTGGGCTGCCAACCAAAGGGACAAAAGGGAAAGACTGGATTTTCAGTAAGAAAAAAAGCAAAAACAAACATTGTCACAACCAGAGAGACAAAAAGGCTCTCCCAGCAGCAGCGACACCCCCCTCTCCCACAACCATCCTGTTTGAGGGCAATGCCCCAAGCTCTCCAGGTGATAAACCTTAACTAGAGCCGGAAAACAGAGACTTCCTTTCAACCACTCAAGATCCTGAAGGAAGAAATTGTGCCTTTGGATAAAAGAGCAACACCACTGCCTAGGAGCTGCGGGAAGCTGTCTGTTATTTGAAGGGCCATTGTCCGAGATTGTCAGTTCCCAGCAACGCTGATGAAGCAGCCCAAGAGTCCACCCTTATAAGATTTGCCGAGGACATCTAAAAAAAAAGCCTATTGGTGGACTTTCATCTCATTAATTTTCCTGAGGGCTTCTCTCTGACCCATTTAAATGCAAACACAGCTGACAATTTCTGCTGCCTGCCTGCTTTAATTGAGCTGTTGATGGACAACTGCATCATTTGGAAGCTAAGAATTTCTTCCAGCTGCTATGGGTAGCTGCCTTGTCTGGTTTCAGATAATAAGTTCAGCAAGTTCACTTTAATTCTAAGTCCAGAAATCTGAAGCTATGAAAAGCACTTAGTTTTCATCCCTGGGATGAGTCTGTCAAGATTCTCTGCAGGGTTCACTACACCACGGCTGCCCCTTTCCCTGGTGAGCACCCAGGGCTCTCGTGCTGGGTACAAGCTGTTGTCTAAGGCTGTCTCCTCCTAGGGACACAGAGCCATCCCCTGCTGTCCGCTCAAGATTTGGCTCCTGTCATTGCTCCCCTCCTGCTATTCACCCCACCACCACCCCCAGTGGATTATTGCCACCAGCAAACTGATTTTACTTCCATCAAAAAAGAAAACCTTGCCAGGTGCCATGGCCCACGCCTATAATCCAAGCTGCTTGGGAGGCTGAGGCAGGAGGATCATAAGTTCAAAGCCAACCTCAGAAATCTAGCAAGGCCCTAAGCAACTCAGAAAGACCCTGAAAAAGAAAACCCACCCTAACTTGATCACATATTGCCTGCCAGATACTTCTCTATCTCTCTGTTCCCCTCTAGTAAAGTCCTCAGAGTACACATCTGTCTTTACTGCCTCCCCTTCCCCTCCTCCATCCTCTCTTGAACCCATCCCAGTTCCACATTCACCCCCACTGCTCCACCAGTGCTGCCTTAGCAAAGTCAACCCTGTGCTCCCAAATCAATGGCCAAACCCCATCCTCACCTCTTCCCCACAGTCGTGACCCATTTGATCACTACCTCTTCCAGAAACTGGCTGATGGGTTTTCCTCCCACCTCCCTGACCCAATGCTGCCCTTCCCAGCCTCCCTTGTATCATCGTGGTCTCTCTGGTATTCAACATTGGGGTGCCCCAGGACTGTCCTCCCAGGTGACCTTGCCCAAGTGCAGCCCTACCACATACCACGCCCTGGCTGATGACGCCCTGTATTACACCTCCACTTCTAGTGTCCCCGAAAGAGCTTCCTGGCAATCACAACTGGAAGTCTCCCAGGCATCTCAGCATGACACATCCCTAAGGGAAGGCTGAACCTCCACATTGTCATACCAAAACGGGCAGCTCTGTCTTTCTAGCTGCTCACAAAAGTGTTTGAGTCATCCTTATCCCTCTCTTTCCTTCTTATTCCAAGCTGCTGTACCTTCAAAACATAAGTGGATAGCCGGGCTCAGGGGCGCCCGCCCTAATCCCAGGCAGGAGGGTGGCAAGTTCAAAGCCAGCCTCAACAACCTAGCAAGGCCCTAAGCAACTTAGCAAGATCCCGTCTCTAAATTTTAAAAAAATAAAACTTTAAAGAGCTAGGGATGTGCTCAGTGGTTAAGTGCCCCTGGGTTTAATCCCTGGTTCAAAAAAAAAAAAAAAAATCCAAGCAGATCACTACTTCTTACCTGCCCCCCACCACCTCTTCTCAAGCCCAGGCCACTGCTCCCTGTGGCCTGAGCTATTGCAGTGGTGCTGCAGGTTACCCCTCATTCTCCCCGCCCCACTCACCTGTCTATCTTCCACCTTGCAGTCAGAGAGATTGTGAAATGTCACAGCTCTGCTCAGTCACCTACCCAGCCCCCCTGACATTTGCCTCACTCATAATAAAATTCAACATTCTTATTGTGGCCTACGCAGGGGCTCTGTGGGTCTGCCCCCAGAACCTCTCTGCCTTCACCCCCACTGCCCCACTGACTCACCCCACTCCAGCAACACCGCCCTCCTTACTGCCCACGCCTACTGCCCCCTCAGGGCCTCCAGTTACCCTTCCTCAGGCTGCAAAGCCGCTGCTCCCCCCATTTTCCACACTGTTCTCTCCATTACCCACATTTCCCCTCCAAGTCAGAGAGGCTTTCCCTGACCACTTTATCCAAAATACCTTCCCCTAACCCTTTTGCTCTGCTTAGTCTGCCCTATATACTATCCCTTGATGGTATGTGTATATATTCTCTGCCCCCTGCACCGAAATGTCAACTCCATGAGAGAAGGAAGTTTTCTGAAGCACAGAAGACCCTCCAAATATTTTGTAAGCACTGCCATATGCCAAGCACCTGATGTGGGTGCTTTACATAAATTAACTCATTTAATCCTCCAAAGTGTCTACAAGGCAAGTGACATTATTATTATTTCTACAACTTTGATATAAAGATGTGTCATATTTGAGGTGCCTAGGAGACTTCCAATCGTGATTGCCAGGAAACTCTTCCAGGGAGACTAGAATAAGTTGAAGACATCCACTCTGAAGCACAGAGCAGATATATATTTTGCTCAAGATCATACTAGTAGAAGGCAGAACCAGGATTTGAACCCAGGCAGCCTGGCCCCAGCATCCAGTCTCTTAACCACCACAGTATACCTCCCTGTTGTCTAGTCTGGAAGAATGTCTAAGATACCATCCTCCCTGGTTTTCAGGTTTTAACATGAGCACCTTAGCCCTAACATGGCCCCAGCTCTGCTTCCAGAGCTTTTGTTTGCTCTAAAAGCAGATCCCTACCTGAACCCCAATTCTAGAAGCTTCCTTCCTCCCTGCTTTATTCTTTGGTAAAGAGAATTCTAAGTCTCTGTCTTGGCCCACATGCCTAGCATCCCTGTCTTCAGAATTGGGTCCTGCCAGAGCCCCATCCAGACAAGAGAAGACATCTCGTTCTGCCATGTCTCATTCTGCCATAGGCTGAGAGACTAGATGCTGCTCATCCGGATATCTGCACAGAGCCGATTCCAAGAGTCTTATGCCAAGTTTCATCTTGGAATACAGTTGGCAGCCTGATAACAGCTTTCAACATTAACCCTTGGAGAGAAGCCTCTCTATCCACAAACCCCTATCAGTTAACCCCACCAATTTCTAATCTATAGCTCATAGTCCATTCCTAAGTCACTTTCAGTGTGCCAGACACTGTGTACAGCACTTCCCTAAATCAGCTTATGGAACTGTCAGGTAAATATTATCAAATTTACAAATGTGGTACTTTACAAATTTAGAAATTTACCAAAGGTCAGAGTGGGAAAACGAACCATCTAACTCCAGTTCCTACGTTCTTTTTAGCACCAAGGATTGAACCCAGGGGAACTTCACCAGTGAGCTACATCCCCAACATTCCCCCCCACACACACCCCGGGACAGGGAACAGGGTCTCACTCAGCTACCAAGGCTGGCCTTCAACTTGTGATTTTCCTGGCTCAGCCTCCCCAGTAGCTGGGATTGCAGGTGTGCACCACCAAGCCCAGCCTTCTGAACTCTCTCAATTACTTATTCCTCACTGTCTCCAGGCTGACCTTTCCCCCTCTGTGGACATTTCCGCTTCCTCCTAGTGCATCTTGAAGTCACCAAGGGGTAGTCAGTTACCTGACTGTCTAGTATTACACTTCAGTGTGGCCTCAGCCAGTGGATCTCTCTATTCAAAATTAACAGACAGCTGCAATGGGGTATCTCGGGACTGTTCACATTTACATTTAATAATAACAATCAAGTTATTATCTTTGACACTAATGGTGGGAATCTGAACAGATAATCACAGCTCAAGACATGAACTTCTCTTTTGCTTACTAAAAATCACAAGGAACCTTCCTATGACTGATCCATGAGTCATTACATACACTGCAAGAGTTCCTAGCAGCAAGGACCATCACAGGACCATCAACAAGCATTAATTGAACACCTGTCATATACTAGGTAGCAAAGCCCAGGGCACAGAGCTCTGAACTAACTACTCAAAGGCTATGGTTTATTTCCCAGCTCTGCCATATATTTGCTATGTTTTCCTGGGTAAGTCATTGTTTTTCTGAGCCTTGATGAAAAGAGAGAATGGCACTAATTGGTCTCTAATGAGATCTCTTCTAGATTTGGCATCTGTAGAGAATCCCACTCAGGAGGGACCAAAGGGAAGTCTCTTGAAGTCTGCTATTAATGGAAAATACCACCATATTAGTCAACTTTTCATCACTATGACCAAGATACCCAACAAGAACAACTTAGAGGAGAAAAATTTGTTTGGGCTCATGGTTTCAGAGGTCTCAGTCCATGGTCTGCTGACCATTGCTCTGGCCCTGAGGTGAGGCAGAAGGGCCTGGCAAAGGAGCACTGCTCAGCTCATGATGGCCAGGAAGCAGAGAAAGAGCACAAAGAGTCAGGGACAAAATATATAATCCCCCAGGGCACACCCTGAGTGACCCACTTTCTTCAGTCACACCCCATCTACCTAGAGTCACTACCCAGTCATCCATCCAAAGCATTAATCAATCAAATTGATTCATCCACTGATTAGGTTAAAGCTCTTATAATCTAATCATTTCACTTCTGAACATTACACAGAAACTTCTGGGAGATACCTCGTATCTAAGACATAACAACCAGGAAGGACTATTCTATGTTAGAGGTCACCTTTTGAATGAGAAATACCTGCTATAATAAAAATAATTATCAAAAGGATGGATGGAGTCGGGCATGGTGGCACACACCTGTCATTCCAGCACTTGGGAGGCTGAGGCAGGAAGATCATGAGTTCAAAGCTAACCTCAGCAGATTAGCAAGGCACTGAGCAACTTAGAGAGACCCTGTAATAAATATAAAAGAGCTGGGGATGTGGCTCCCTGGTTAAGTGCCCCAGGGTTCAACCCCTGGTCCAAAAAAAAAAAAAAAGGATGAATGGATGCATTCATTCAATCAATTCACATTCTTTCAATCAGAACAGAAATGACCAACAACACACCTTTTCAGTTCCTGATTCTGCAGAGTCCTAGCTTTGAAATCAGCTACTCCTTGTCGAAGAAACAGCTTCAACTCTTTAAAATCAGTGTAACCCTTGGCACATCACTTAAGTTCTCTGAACCTCAGTTTCTGCATCTTTAAAATGAGACAACAGCTCCTATTGTCTCCTTCCCCAATATTCAAAAGACCAAGACTAGACTTGCTTGAATACACTCAGATCAAAGGAAGTAGAAGTTAATTTGTCACCACTATCACCCCCATCTGAGAAGGTCGTGCACTTAGAGGACTGCTCAAAAGCCAAAAAGAGCACCTGGGTTCACCTAATAGTTCTTTATATTTCATAGTCATCATCAGTATAGCTAAAGCTCGCCATCCATTTCACATCTATTGCTGCATGTCATTTTGTGCCAGGATAATGGTGGGTTCTAGGGATTCACAAGCAAATAAATGTGGCTTTGGTTCACATCAAGCTTTTAGTCTACACAGGCACAATCCAGAATATTCCCAGCAGCTTGTATCCCAGCACAAATTAGACAGGTGTTGCATATATATTTTGAAAAAATGAAATGTAATAACAATAAATTAGTTAACTAACTAGTGAAGTACAAGATACCATAGGAGCGCAGAGAAGGAAACCTAATCAGACATGGTAGGGCACAGATCTTCTTTAGGAAGAAATGTGTCAGAGAAAGAATATTCCAGGCGTAGGGACAATCCCATGCAAAGCCCCAGAGGTAAGACACAGAGCTCCATAGTCAGAAAACTGAGAACAGTTCAGTGTAACCTGAGATGAACCTGCACAGATACTTAGGAACAAGATCCTAGAGGAATTTGTGAGATCATTTAAGGGCAGTAGGAGCTTTAATGGACTTTCTTAAAGATGTAATTACTTATTTATTCTAGAGCGATGCTTCTCAAACTTGTAGTAGGGTATTACCTGGCCATTTTGTTAAATGCAGATTCTGATCCAGTAGGGCTGCAGTGGGGCCTTGGATCCTGCATTTTTAATGAGCTCCCATGTGATGTCAATGATGCTTCAATGGATCAATGTTGAGCATTAAGGTTTTCAAGTGGTCACTCGGGCTACTTTTAGAAAATGGACTGTAAGACAGCAGGACCACGGAGGCAGGGACACCAGTTGGATGGGTAATGATGAGGCAGGGGGCTGAGGAAATGGCAAATAGAAAAGAAATGAAGGAACCGAAATGGAATGTGGTGGATTTATTGGGGGGATATAAGAAGGCAAAGCTGGTGCTCCAGTTGCTGACTTGAGCATCTGACTGAATCAAGGTGGCATTCACCAAGACGGAGCACAGAAGAAGCAACTGAGTTTGAGAGAGATAAATTCCTCTTTGGACATGCTCCCCTGAAAATCATAAGTAGAAATACTCAGTGAGCAGTTGAATGTATAGATGGAAGATTCAGAAGAGATTTCTAGGCTGAAGACATGGATGCCAAGACTGAAGCTGCAATTCCCTTCCTTCTGGCAGCCCTTGAAGTACTTGCACTGTGATGAAGCACGAAGCAGAGAGCTCACTGATGCGCCTCTTCTTGAGCCTGTCCACTGCCCTCCCAAGCTCCTCAGAGTGAGCAAGGTGGGGACCTGCGCTCCCTCACGGGGGCTGGTGCGGAGCTCTTCCTGCCTCTTTGCTTCCATCCGCTGAAGCCCAAATCCAATCTCCTTCAGAGAGTATTTGAAAACAGGAAATGAGAGAAAGTTACAGAGAGTGCTTGGCACAATGTCTGGCAGAAAGTGGAAGGAGAGGGAGGGTTATCGTCATGTGTGGTGCTGTGCCCAGAGGAGCCAGCCAGAACTTAGCAGGGCTTAAACCCCAGAGGGTCAGATGAACCCCAGGCAGAGCAGGTGTGGGAAGCAAGAAATGCAGGAGGGAACTAACTGGCCCTGTGCAGCAGACTAATTACAGCAATAAAAGCACAAGATTAGCAGAACTAGGCATGAGGTTGCGCTTCCTGATGTACCAAGCTATTGTCCTGGGCTTCTTGAAACCCCCACATCAGGACTGATACCAGTGCCAGAGACGGGAATGGCCAAGGGGCTCTGGACATGGGGTTGAAAGGGCGCAGTGTCACACCTTCATGACTTTATTGCTTCAGCTCCCTCTACTCTCCTTTGTTCCCCCATCCCTTCCTTTTTAAAGTCAGCTTTTCCAAGAAGCCTTTTCTGTCCTCTGCACTCTGCCTTTATGCCTCTATTTACCTTCCAGAAGTAACCATCATATCCTCTGTATAAATTATCGTGTGTAATGGTTTAATGTCTGCCTCCTTGGGTGGATTGTGAGTTCCTCCTGGCCAACACATTGGAATGATATCAAGATGACACCCAAGTACAGTAGCCACGCTATGTTGATGATTGAATAGGTTGACTTTCCTTTTCAGCAATATGATAGACTTGGTTGTCAAAGAAAAAGATTCTGTTACAGAACAACTAAATATCTTGTAAAACCCTCTTTTCACTTACATAGCTGAGCTGGCATAAGAATAAAAGAAACGATGAAAGGTCAGGAGGACTGAGAAATAAATGCAGAGAGATAAGCAAGCACTGAAAGTGATACTTCCCCTGGAGCCTTCTGTTCATCCCTAGTGACTCAAGGACTGATTTTAATGGGCCACATGAGCATGGGAGGACAGGAAACGAAGCCTGGAGCCAGAACAGGGTAGGATACTGGATTTATGATCCCACTAAAAACTAGAATGTCCAAAAAACATCAATAGTAATTTTTTTAAAATTTCTTCACAGTGTAGGCAAACAGTGGGAATCTTGAGTGTTTTGACCTTGACTCTGGGAAGAACAGAACCAAAATATGTGGGAATAGGAATATTCCTAGGGAATTAGTAATCAAAAGCCTTTACTCATTGTGGATTTGGAACCAAAATTGATACTATCTGTGGTGAAAAATAAAACCTCAAGTCAAAAAAAAAAAAGAGTAAATCTTAAACAAAATAAACAAAAGGAAAGGCATACCAAATATATTGTATTCAAGCTGCAAAACACAAAATATAAACAGAAAATTGTCACAAAAACAGCTTGAATGAAAAGGCAGATTTCTCTATAGTGGAATGACCTCTAGCCTGACAGCTAACTTCTCATGCAATGATGAAAGTTGAAAATGATGGAAACCTAAAGAATGCACCCATTTTAAGTCAATCCAGGTCCTCCAATGTAAATTTCATACTCACCCTTCTGAGACCTGGGCCTTTCATGAGGCACAAATTTTTTCCTGGAGAACAAGGAAATGCCCTCTTAGAGCAATATCTTCTCTTTGCCTCTGTGGCAAGGAGAGAAATACTATTTTCTTCCAATAGTACTTCTTTCAAAACACACACACACACACCAAAAAAAAAAAAACCTCTAAGGAATGTCAGTAAAAATTCCTAAATTTGCTGTCATATCTGAAATTAAAGGCCAAATTAATCCCATCACACTTTACTACAAGTAAAGTATTACATTAAAAATAAAGATACAATGCCACCATTTATTAGTTTTATAACTTTGTATAAGTTATTTCTCTTCTCTGAGCCCTAATTTTAAAAAAATAGTCAAAGGGATCTTCTCTCTTCAATGAAAGATTAGGAAGGTATATTCTACCTTTAAAAAAAAAAAGTAGTAGTTGAATGTGATGAGTTATGCGGTCCCCTCCAGATCCAAAAAAATTCCGTTTGTACTTATATTTATTCCCTTAGCTTGGATTTGACTCTTACCAGATGCTTTCTCTCAGAAATGTAATAATCACAAGAGCACATCAATAGCAAGAGCACTACAACTTCCTGTCCTATAATTCATAAAACATAAGGCTCCACCATCCTCTGAGGAAAAGTAAATTGTGAAGAACTGAAAACATCACAGTTATATAAAACAAACTATATAAATTACAAAACATATAACAATTCAGTTTGTTGTGTGATAGTGCAAAAAGCATATATTTTTCAAGACAGAAAATGAAAAAGAATGGCAACTGTGTGTGTCATCCCATGGGAAGATCAATCACGAGCAGATCATATTACAATCTTCCAGTCTTAATTCTGGGAGCAGGGAGTAAACAAGAAGAGCATGCCCCAAAGCAATTCTATTTTTAAAAATCAGGGCATGTGAATGTAACAAGTATGAGTACAGTTATAATGCCCAAAAGCCAGAATATTTTAAGTTGGGAACTAAGAAAGTTCTGAATATGAGACATAGAAAGATAAAAGGAAGGTATCAGAGGTTATAGGAAAGGCATGAGCCCCTAAGTCAGTGAGACAGCCTTCTTTCAAGTCCTACCTTCCTGGACCAGGCTGTGAAACCTTCAGTGAGTCAGTTCCACTCTGGTCACCAGTTTTTTAAACTTTAAAATGGGAATGATTATATCTTTCTCACGGGGCTCAGTAAAGATTAAATTTTTACAGAGATCATATCTGTAAAACACTGGCACAGTGTCAATATTTAGCAGGTTATCAGTAAATATTATTCTTTTCTATCACTCCCCATTTGAATCCCACCCCCAGTGGAAATCAAGGACGTGGGAAGCAGAAGGACAAACCAGTTGGACAAATCAAGCTCAAGGGAGTGTAGAAAGGCTTTTCCTTGTCTGAGTTAAGCCTTCTCAAGAAACCCAGCCTCTCTCCTTTTCTCTCCCCCATCCATCTCCAATCCTTACTGGGTAGGTGTGACAGAATACAATACTGCTGCAACTCTGCGGGCTGCCTCTCTGGGAGGTCCCAGGCAGGTAGGTCCCTGGAGTTGGAGCCAACTGTTTTGACTCCTATCTCAGAGTCCTGGCCAAGCACATGGATGAGTCACAAAGAGGAGCAAATGGACTCCAAAAGGCACTTTTTCTTTATCCCTCCATTTCTACTTGACAGCATGTGTTACGAAGAGGACTCTAAATTTGAACTTTCTATAAATAACCTAAGGATAGAATGATGATTAATACCAGCATCCATTAAATAACAGTAACTTACCAGGCATTTAAAACATTTCTTTAATCCTAAAATCTATGATGAAAAATGGGTGTTATCGTATGTATATCTATTTTAGAGATGAACAAACTGAGTCTCAAAAATGTTGTAAAACTTGTCTAAACCCCATGGCTCATTGGTGAATCATCATTTCTCTTCAGGTCCAACTGACAAAGTTTCTCTTACAATCTCCTCAGGTTTTTCTTTTCACATCTTCTCTTTCTGAGCTAAGAGTTACACTACGTTGAAGCAAAGAATAACACCTGCCTTACCTCCCAAGCTGGACCCAGATTGGTTCCACTCTACATTTACCAGCAATGGCAAGTACACAGGTTAATATAAAAGATTCTATAAGCTTAATTTTCTCCTCAACTTCTATAAAAATAATATAACTATAACACTGCATTGTCAGGTTTAGAACATATATAAACTATACACACATACAACAATAATACAAAATAGAGGGAAGGGGATGGAGCTATACTGGAGTAAAATGTCTATTTTATATTGGAATTAAACTTATACTAATATCAATAGAGTGGGATGAGTAAAAATATATATTGTAATCCATGGAGAAATGATTTTCAACTGGGAATTATTTCCACCCCCCCAGAAGATATTTGATAATGAGACATTTTGGGTTGTCACAACCTAAAGGTACTAAACATCCTACAATGGACAGCTTCTAACAGTAAGGAATTATCTGACTAAAAGCATCAGTAGTACAAAAGTTGAAAATCTTACCTTAGCACAACAACAAAGAAAATAACTCAGGAAGTTATAGTGAAAAAAAATGTATAAAATGATCATTTAAAAGAATCTATTTAATGGAATGTATTTAACAAAACATGTTATATTCATATATAGAGATACCAAAGGGAATTTCACCTTTATGTCTATATAGAAGAAAGGAAGTTTAATAAGAGTATATGAGGAAAGGATGCGGGGGTGGGGAATGGAAATTGAAATCAAATTGCTTTCACATATGATTTTTTTCAAAATGAACCCAAATATTAAATGTAACTATAATGCTCTAATAAAACAGTTTATTCTTAAACTTAATTACTAATGTAAAAGTAATCTGATTTATCATATCATAACCTGAGACCTAGATAAATGCCCTTATTAGTTCTAGTAGCCATTTTTTGTATATTTAATAAGAATTTCTAGGTATGCAGTGATAGCATCTGAAAATGAAGAAAGTCTTATCACTCCTTTCAAATAAGTGTGTCTTTTATGTCTTTTTCTTGCATTATTATACTGGTTTGAACCTTCAGTAAGATGTATATAGCTAGTGAAAGTGGATATGTTAGGGGGAAGTATTCAATATTGCACAGCAAAATATGATGTCAGCTTTAGGCTTGTCATAGAAACAGATTTTTCCAAGAATGAATACTGATTTTTATAAATACTTTTTTACAAATGTTGAGGTGAATAAATTAATGCTTTACTGTTTCATTTATTAATATAGTAAATTATGGTAATTTTTAGTTAGAAAATCAGTCTTGCATCCTTAGAATAAGACCTCCTTTTCATAGAATATTAATCTTTTTATGTATTGATGCAATGTATTTTTCTGATATTTCATTAGAGACATTTTGAAACTGTTAACATGTTATAGTGGTTTGTTTTCTTGTAATATAATTACAGCTGTAGGGTCATTTTGGTCTCATCAAATGAGATATGAATTGTTCTCCAACATTTTATTCCCTGAAAGAATTTGAATAGCCTTGTTCCCATTTTTCCTTAAGTATCTGATAGAATTAACCAATGAAACTTTTAAAAATATATATCTGTTTAATAGAAAATAAGATAGTAAAAGAGAGAGGAAAATAATAACAATGTCATGAGAAATATAGAACACAAACAGCAAAATGACAGACATAAATCCAACCATATCAATAATAACATTAAATGTGAATAAATTAGATAGATGTTCTAATCAACAGACAGAAATTGTCTGACTACATAAAAAAGATTCAACTTGGGCTTGGCTGTAGCTCACTGCAGAGCACTTGCCTACCATGTTCAATCCCCAGCATTGCCAAAATAAAAATTAAAAAAACCTGAAAAGGGCTGGGGTTGTGGCTCAGTGGTAATGCACTTGCCTAGCATGCGTGACGCACTGAGTTCAATTCTCAGCACCACATATAAATAAAATAAATGTTCATCAACAACTAAAAAATATTTTTAGGAAAAAAAACCTGAAAAGATTAAATTCTATGTCGTCTATAAGAGATATGTTTAGATTAAAATATACAAGTAAGGTGAAAGTATAAAAAATGGAAAAAATATACTATGCAAATAATAATTATTAGAAAGTTGGAGTGGCTATATTAATATCAGACAAAATAACTTTAGGACAAAAATATGGTCATAGTCCAAAAAAAGGAGAATTTTGTAAAAGGTCAATTCATCCAGAAGATATAGCAACTATATATATATACATACCTAAAGAAACCTAAAAATACATGAAGCAAGATTGACAGAAATAAAAAGAAAAACCGACAACTCAACAACAGTGCTTGGTGGATTCAGTTCCAACTCTCAGTAATACATGAACATCTAGAGAGAACAAAACAACCAGAATATAGAAGATTCAAACAACACTACCAAAAGATTTGATTTAACTGACATCCATAGAACACTCTACCAAACAGCAGAGAACACATTTATACAGTGCACATGGAATATTGTCCAGGACAGACCACATGCTAGCTCAAAGAACAAGTCATGATAAATTTAGGTTGAAAATATTTAACTTGTGCTTTCTGATCACCATGGCATTGTATAAGAAATCAAAAATAAGAAATATGAAATCCACAAGTATTTAGAATTAAACACAGTTTCATTGATTGTTTAACCAATGAGCCAAAGAAAAAAACCACAGAGGAAATAAGAAAATATTTTAAGCTGAATGAAAATTTAGGCATGACATATCAAAATTCTTGAGATAAAGACAAAGCAATGCTTAGAGGTTTATTTATAGCTTTAGCTACATATATTTTAAAAAGGAAAAAAGAAAGGTCTTCAATAGATAGACTGAACTTCCCCTTAAGAAATTAGAAAAGAATCCAAAGTAAAGCAGAAAGAGGGAAATAATAAAGATTAAAGCAGAAGTCAATGGAATAGAAGACAGGAAAACAATAGAGGAACATTGCTAAAACAAGTGCTGGTTTTTGAATCACAAAATTGGCAACCCTTTAGTTAAACTGACCAAGAACAAAAGAAAGAATTCTCAAAATCCCAAAATCAGGGATGAAAGAAGTCACAAAAAAATAAATACCATAAGTAACTTTATGGTAAAAAATTTGACAATTTAGGGCTAGGGTTGTGGCTCAGTGGCAGAGCGCTTGCCTAGCGCAGGTGAGGCACTGGGTTTGATCCTCAGCACCACATAAAAATAAATAAATAAAAATAAAGTCATTATGTCAACCTTCAACTAAAAAATTTTTTTTAATTGGACAATTTAAATGAAATGAAAAAATTCCCAGAAAATCATAATTTGCAAAAATTGACTCAAGTAGAAATAGAAAACCTGAATAGATCTTAAGCCCATAAAAATTTGAATTAGTAACTCATAGATTTTCCCAGAATTAAAATGCCCAGGACCCAGTGGCATGAGTAGTAAATTCTGCCTAGACTTTAGAGAAGATATATTACCAATTCTTCACATTTTCCAAAAAAACTAGAAGAGGAAAAGAAGGAGTTTTTTCCAACACATTCTATGAGGTCAGTAGTACCCCAATACCAAATCCAAAGCCATCACAAGAAACATATGCACCACTATCCCTCCTGAATATGGACACAAAAATCCCAATGAAATATTAACAAACTACCTAATAACATATTTTTTAAAATAGTTACACAACATAACCAAATGAGGTTTAGCCTAGAAATTCAAGATCAGTTTACCACTTGAAAATCAATTATATAATAGACTATATTAATAGAACAAAGTACAAAAACAAAATGATCACTTCAATAGATGCAGAAAGAATTATTTGACCACATATACCCTCTGATGGAAAAAATAATAACATTCAAGTGAGGAACAGAAGAAAATTTACTTAACCGGCTAAAACGAACATAGGAAAACTTGGATCTAAGCTCATTCTTTTTTTTTTTTTTTTCCTTTTTCTTTTTGCAGTACAGGTGCATGCTGGGCAAGTGCTCTGCCATTGAGCTACATCCAGGAGTCCTAAACTCACCCTTAATGGCCAAGCACAGACAGGGAGGAGTGTGCTACTGGAGGCAGCAGGGAAGTCTTCCAGGAGGAGGTGACACTTCAGCTGAGTTTACAGAAACAAACAGAAGTTTACCAGAAAGAGGAGGTGGGCAAGGGACCATAGCCAGGAGTATGAGCAAAGGTCTAGAGGGATAAAAACAGATGACACGTGGGAGGAAATAAGTGGCTCCCCAAGGCGAGGGTGTGCCATGAAGATGGCAGAAGAGGAGGTGGACAGGTTCCCAGAAGCCAGGAAGGCAAGGCTTAGACTTCTGATCTGCCTCCTGTTGACAAACTGGGAAGGAAAGCTAGAGTTCTTACCTGTCATTCCAAGGAGCTGTGCTAAAACCTGGAGTGAAGTCATAAATTACAGAGAAAAAGATATTGGGCCAGTAAATATAAAACCTTTTTTTTTTTCAGTTAGAGCTATGAAGCTAAGAAGTTGTTTTGCAGAATATTGACCATCAGCAGCAGCAGGCAGAGAACTCTACCAGAGATGTAACAAAATTTGTTAGCAATATAATAAAATATATTCCCAGAAAAAAATCTCTGTGTGGAAAACTTTAAAGCAATCCTAACTTGAACAATTGGGGGAAAAGAAATCTTGTTCTTTTCTTTTTGGTTTTTTTTTTTCTTCTTTTTTTTTCTTTCAAATTTAATTTAAAAGAAAAACATCTTTTCTTCTTGAGTAGAACAACACAGTATCATTTTTAGAAAGTCAACTCTTCCTAATTTAAAAGGTTAATGCAATCACTACAGAACCATCAACAAGCTTTTTTTTATATAAAAAAGGAACTAGATAAATTGATATTAATGTTTATATGGGAAAAGAATCCTACAATAGCTATGAAAACCCAGAAGAGCTGTGAATCAGAAGGACTGGTCTTACCAGACAGTATGACAAACTACAAAACCACTATAATTAAAATTGATGTACATGTTGAAGTACTGGAAGAAGTGCAAAGTCTGTGACTTCCTCTGTGATGCATGAAAAAATAAGATGTTAATGGAGGAAGAGAAAATGATAGATGGATAGATATGTAATAAAGTAAAAATAGTGATATGTTCATTTTGGAATCCAAATAGACATGTGGGTATTTACCAAAAAATTCAATTTTACTGTACACTTGATATAGTAAGTTGTTGGGGGAAAAAAAAAAACAATGCAAACACAATAATGTGATAAGAGTAAATGAATAAAGCACAGAGAAGTGTAATAAAGTCCTAACTCCTGAAATAGTTTAAACTGTATGTGGAAATTAATATTTCATATAAGTGGCATCTCAAATCACTTGGATCAGAGATGGTGATTTTAATAAATCGCTTGGGAAAAACTTGGAAAAAACAAAATTAGATTTGTGCCTCACACTATAAACATGGAAAAATTCCAAAAAAAATCAGAGTCCTAAAAGAAAAGGAAACCAAGCAATTTCTAGATGAGAACCTGAGCAAATTCCTCTAGGGAAAGCTTCTTAACTATGACTAAAAATCCAGGTGCAATAAAGGAAAGGATAGATAAATTAGACTATATGGAAACGTATTTTTAAATGACAACAAGTATTATAACCACTGCCCCCCAAATTTGCCACATATCATCACAGAGAATAAGATTATATATACATATTTTTTTTCTTTTCTGGAAAAAAATGCTGGGGGTTGAGCCCAGGAACTCCCACATAAATGTGCTTTATCACTGAGCTACACCCCCAACCTGAAACATGCTTTTTCATTCATTGTTGGTGGGAATACAAACTGGTTCAAATCTTATGAAGGAAAATTTGGCAATATTTAACAAAGCTACATATGCATTATCCCTTTGACCTTGCAATCTCATTTCTAGGCATTTACCCTGAAGATACACCTCCAAACAATAGTACAAAACATATATCCCAGGTTATTCATTGCAGCTTTATTTGAAATTGTAATATATTGGAAATAATCTAAACGTCCATAGATGGGAGAGTGGTTGGATAAACTACAGAAGGTTCACAACTGCTTACATTTTTTAAAAAATGGAAGAATTTCCAAGATCACTTAATAGGAGCTGTGACCCCAGATTGAAGGACAACATAAATAAAGCAGAGAGTGAGCTGGAGGAATAAAAGACCTGACATCACTTTTCCTCCACCTTCCACCTTTCTGTTTTATTCTGTTTCTTGGTAGATTTGGTAATGCCCACCCACATTGGTGAGGGCCATCTTCTTTAATGAGTCTATCAATTCAAATGTTGATCTCTTCCAGAAATATTCTTACAGTTGTGCCCAGAAATAATATTTTACCAGCTATATGGGCATCTCTTAACCCAGTCAAGTTGGACATGAAATTAATACCACATTCACCCTCTCTGTTGTTTCCACTCTGAATTGGAGAGAAATAGTACTTACATGATGTTATCCTACACCCAGTTTCAACAAATAGTAGCAATTATTATTGACAGCCCCCCATGAGTCCCCCAAAAATGCTGAAAGTGATTCATTAAGATGAGAGCATTAAAAAGTTATTTATGTTGGGCCCTGTCTGACAAAAGAAGGTGCTAAGAGAAGGAGCTTGCAAGGAACCCTGACCAGGGCAAAAATAGATCACTAGGCCCTGCCTAACCGTGGCTGTGGAGTCAGTGTCTCAGGGCTACTGGTTAGTACCTCCTGAATTGGAGGCAGGACCCCGAGACCATCCCAACATAATGTGTTCTCATTTCAGATAATCAGCTACTTCTATTCTAACTCCATTTCTAAAAGCATTTTGGTTCTCCATGGAGGACAAAATTCACTATCCATGAATATTCTACAACATTAATAATAGAAATCATGCTAACTACAATATGTGGGGGATGTGTCTCAGCGGTAGGGCACTCCCTTGGTATGCACAAGGTCCTGGGCTTTATCCCAGTAAAGAATATGGAAAATGACAACCCCCAGGACAGGGAAATGACAACCCCCAAAACTGTCTGAACTGGAGGAAGAGGGAGGAAGAGGACAATCATTAATCCTGTCCCAGTAAATCCTTTCCCAGTAACCATGGGCTCTGAGGGAAAAAGCAAACTTTCACTCCTTCCCAGGTTCCTCCCCAGTATTCCCACCAAAAGCAAACATTCATCCCCTTCCAACCACAATGGGTCCTGAAGGGAGGGGGCAGATACTGACATGCTGGGCCCTGGACTTTGACCCTTTCTAGTTGCTGATGAGTCCTGGAAGGAGAAAAGCAAAGAGTGAAATTCTGGGTAACAGTGGGTCCCAGAGGGATAAGATAGGAAGTGAACACTGAGCTCTCTGAGCTTTTCCCAGTGACAATGAGTCTTGGGCTTCTTACTGCCCAAACCAACATATTCTGCCTCAGTCTTCAGTGATTAATTCACCCTCATTGTAAACTAGAAAACTCAAGACTCCTTCTGTAACTGGCAGCCATTTTTCTACACAGAAAATAAGGCCCTCAAGTGCCTGATTGATTGACTCCACTGTGGAATACAGGGGAGCTTGCTGATCCGTTTGAGGTCTGCGTCCATCCCGGTTGTTTGTGTTTTCATAATGGTGCCGAAACCAGGTTGGTCATTTTTGCTTACATCCAGTACCACAAAAAAAAAAAAAAATGTGGGGGAAGATACAAGCCTAGAGACTTGGATTCCATGCTTCCTGAACAGCTATGATTTTAAGGCATCATTTAGTCCTCCCCCTCTCCACCACAGACTTTCACTTCCAAAAATCTCTAACAATCCTTTGCTCTTTTCTATGTTCTAAGACTGCAGCACTTAAATCCTCCGTCCCACCACTTTCTCTTATGAAATAATCAACACTGGTTTCTGAGCAGTGAGAGCAAGTTAGGTATATTTTAAGGTTTGAAGACACTCAGATGGAAAAGCCAAACCATAAATGTAAACAAACATCAAAATGACTCATCACTTCAATCATTACAGGGGACCTGTGGTGTGGAAGTACAAACGTTGTGGCAATCACAGTCTTTTCCCCTCACAATAGCCAAGCTATGGAAACAACCCAGGTGCTCTTCAATAAACAAATAGATAAAGAAAATGTGATATATATACACGATGGAATATTACTTAGCCATAAAGAAGAATGAAATCATGGCATTTGCTGGTAAATGGATGGAACTGATGCTAAGTGAAATAATCCAATCCCAGAAAAACAAAGGCCAAATGTTCTCTCTGATATGCAGATGCTAATACACAATAAGTGGGGTGGGATGCAGAATAGAAGTTCATTGGATGATACAAATCTAAATGAAGGGAAGGGAGATGGGCTGGGAATAGCAAAGACAGTGGAATAAATTGGTTGTAACTTTCCTATATTCATATATAAATACACAACCAGTCTAACTCCACATTATGTACAACCACAAGAATGAGACCTCCCTATTAAATACTGTATGTATGTATAATATGTCAAAATACACTCTACTGTCATGTATAACTAAAAAATACAAATTTTAAAAAAAAATAAATATTGGTTCAGTTTTCCCTTCTTCAATCACCCTGAAACTACCCCATGGTTCAATAATCACATTGGCTTTGTTGTTGTTGTCGTTGTTGTTGTTTTTGTTCTGTGGTGCTAAGGATTGAACCCAGGGCCTAAAGTATGCCAGGAAAGCACTCTTCCACTCAGGCACATCCCCAGCTTACAATGTTTTATTTTTTTTATGTTGATTGATTCAACAGTGCAAATTGCATCTATTCTTATCTGGTACAGTGACAGTGTTAGGTACTGAGAAGTGGGGGGGCCGAGAGTGACAGAAAAGAATGCCCTTTTTTTATCTTTTCCTTATTTGATTCCAAGGATAGAAAAGTTCAGGAAACATTAAATCCAATAATAATGATTCTAAAGTTATCCGTGTTCTATTCCCAGCAAAAGAATTTTCACAATTGCATCAAATCTTCCCTGTGCATATGTAACAGCCCATTGACTAAGCACCTGGGCTCAGAAATGAATTTCTGGGTCTACATTCTGGATCCTCCCGTCAGGGACCTCAACCAAGTTCTTGAAGTTCTCAGTGCTTCCTTTTTCTCATGGCTCAAATAAAGATTACAATGACAGCCCTTATTTCATAGGATTTTGATGAGGACTGAAGGATTTATAAGGCATTTAAAAAGTGCCTGCTGCAAAGCAAGCAAAAAATAAATGGGAGCTGTTCATTATGGCATGCACACTAGTGTTTAATTAATTTTCAACAGCTGTTATTTCATTGTTCAGTGACACTGACGACTCTCCATATTCTTTATGCCTGTGTGCATGTGGGGTGTGGGGGTGCCCCTTGGAGCTGCTTGATTTTTTCTTTTTCTAATTCACTTTTATTGGTGCATTATAATTATACATAATAATGGGATTCGTTGTGCTTTATTCATACATGCCCATACTATAATTGATTTTTCTTGATTAAGGGAACACAAAAAAAAACACCTTCCAGTTAAAACCCAGCACAGAGTGGTATAACTTGAGTGGGAAGAAGAAAGGAAGAGCTGGCAGTGCATAGGCCTCTTTCATTTTTGCTTGCTCCTTTGACTCTTCCTGCAGTAACCCACTTCGTATCAACCACATGAACAATTGATGTGTATCCTGCACTGGTGTACAGACGTCTAACTGTAGGCAAACTCATCCAGAGAGAGGTAATGTGAATATAGTTGACCCTCCGTATCTATGGGTTCCACATGGGTGGATTTAACCAATAGAGGATACTTGGGGGGTGGAAATATCAGCATCTGTACTCAACATGTACAGACTTTTTTTCTTGTCATTGTTTCCTAAACAACACAGTATAACAACAATTAATATAGCATTTACATTGTATTATAGTATAAATAACCTAGAAATGATTTAGAACATATGGGAGAAGGGAGGAGAAGAGGGGAAGGGAAGGTGCTGAGGAAGGAGATTGTACAAATTATGCTATGTGCAAGGACGAATGACAAAATGAATCCAATGCACCAATAAAAAATAAGTTAAAAGTTTATTTTTAAAAAAAGATACAAGAAGATGTGCCTGGGTATATGCAAATACTATGCCTTTTTACATAATGGACTTGAGTATCTGCATATTTTGGTATCGGAAGGGGGTCCTGGATCAAAGCCCATGGGAATACTAAGGGTCAGTTAGACATGAGCAGTGAAGACTGTTTTCTTAAAAATAGATACATGTTACCACATTAATATACATTGTTTTATGTTTTATGTATCAGTTAGAAATCAATTTAAATCAAATAAAAAAAGAAAACATAACCTTGTGTTTAAAAAACATAGAATCATCATTTTTTGAACAACCAACAATAAAAAATTAAAAAAAAAAAACATAGAATCATACTATCTATATTTCTATGTATCTTGCATTTTTCATTTAAAATGTCAGCTGAAGTGGCTTGTTTCCTCAGAGGTTTGTAATTTTACATGAAGCATTATTCTATCAAGGGTTTATCTGGAGTGCTATTGACCTGAGTTGATAATCCATCTCTCCAGCAAGTGTTTTCATCTCCTGAGTCTGGACCCCAGGAATGGCCAATGTTCCCTTCATGTCATACAGTATCCCAGACCATGCAGGAAGTCTAAACCAGTAAACCCAAGCATAGCAGACATGCAGAGATGAAATCTTCAAAGAGACTTTTATTTCCTCTACCCAAAACCAGGCTAAACAGCGAGTTAACTTATTGTTACTTTTTACTATAACTAGTAAGCAAAATTTCCTTTAGCACATTACTTCCTCTTAGCTTCATGTAGAGGGTTCAGTCCCAGCTGCCCAAACTCAGGGCCAAAGCCTTGCCTCTAGTCCTCCAGAGCACTCAAAACCTGGTTTTGAGATCAGCAGAACCAAGAGTTTCCCTTAATTTCCTGCTAGCTCAGCCCTGCATTTAGAAAGATGTTGGCTGTGCTTTATCAATTATTCTAGGAATTGGTAAGACTTTTTCCAGATATCTATTCCACTCTAAAGATCTGATGAAGTGAGAAGCCTATCACTATATCTGCAGATCCACAGATGCACACCTGTCCCTTATGCATTAGACCAACCATCATGCCACATGCCTTTCAAAATGCCTTTCATGCCCAATACAGTCTTTGGTGAATTCAACAATCCCATTAGGTAGACCAGGTATTAGTATCTTTGTGTTGTAGAAAAAGCACAGACGTCCAGACAAGCTAAATGCCTTACCCCACAGAGGCCAAAAACCAAACTAGAGATAATGCCAGGAGTAACACCTTGATATCCTCTGCTCTTTCCCCTGCACCATCAAGCTCCTTCTGTTGACTTCTCCACTACACTTCTTAAGGTATGCCAGATCTAGTGTCAGGCACTAGGACCTAAAAAATAAAGAAAAACAAAGCTCCCTCCTAGGAGCTCCATGTTGGTGGGGAGAATAAGTAAAATCTTCCAGGACAATCCACTCAGGTACAAACCACAGAATGAGCGATAAGGAGGAAGACATGGATTTTTCTCAGATGCCATTGATGACCTCTGTATCTAATATTGAGGGAGGAGGAAAAATGCTTCAGACTGTCTCTTGCTCAGCAAAACATATTGATGTTTTCAATAAAACCCTTCTATAATGAAAAAAAAAGTGGGATTCAGAAAATTCAATGGCATAAAATACTGAAGTTGCTGAAATCAGAAAGTTTTTCAGTTAGCACATACTGCGTATGCCTGTGGGACTGTGTGGGTGCTCCTTCCAGCTGACTTGATTTTTCTTAGCTGGGACAGGGAAGCGGGAAGATGCCCTCTCTGGTCAAATCCCTGCAGAAGGGTGGATGTATCCTGGGAGAGAAGAGGAAGCAAAGGGCCAGGACAGCACAGGGCTCAGATTCTGTGCCTGGCCAGTCAGTAGGAAGGACTGTGGCCTCCTTCCCCTGGAAGAGTCAGGAATGCTTTACTTTAAACTGAGAAAGATCCACATGATGGTAAAGGAGTCCCTTCTTCACTTCACCAATTTCTCTCTCCCACACAAGTGACTGGAATTTACCAACAGCTGGGCAGATGGAGGCGAACATTGTCCATTGTGTGGAATCTGAATTTCACCATCCCAGGGCACCATGATGGTTGGGTTGCACTGAATTTCATTGTAAAAAGATAAACTCCAAAATGTCAACTAGAGAAGTAAGACTAGCAGACCTAGAAAACTCTCCAGAAGAAGAATTTTGAGAGATGGGGAAGCTCTTACTGGAAAGAAAGAGAAAGCAAAGGAACAAGCAGTGCTGTGAGAGACTCAATGAAGAAAGAAGAGAGGAGTTTACTATGTAATTTTAAGTTGTCGGCTGCACTGACAATGTTACCTGCCTCCACTGTCCCTGAAACCTCCATAAACTGCTACGTTACCCACAATCTTGGGTTGGTGGTATTTTGGGGAAAGAATCTGGACAGTATCCAATAAGGCCACAGTGGGGTGATGCTACTTGGGGCAGCACCAGGCAGAGCAAAGAAATGGACAACACAGAAGACTCTGGACATCAGAAGTTTGGGATGACCAGGAAGAATGTGCACAGCCCACTCCTGGGCACAAATCTGGTGGGAGAACTTGAGCCAATCCTGCTTGAACATTAAATAACATTAAAAGAAAGCCAGGCATGGTGATGCATGCCTGTAATCCCAGTGACTTGGGAGGCTGAGGCAGGAGGATCTCAAGTTCAAAGCCAGCTTCAGCAACTTAGTGAGGCTCTGAACAACTTAGTGAGACCCTGTCTTTAAATAAAAAACTAAAAGGGCTGGGGATGTGCTCAGTGGTTAGGCACCCCTGAGTTCAATCCCCAGTACCAAAAATAAAAATAAAAAATAAGTAACATTGGGGCTGGGGTTATGGCTCAGTGGTAGGTCGCTTGCCTAGCATATGTGAGGCACTAGGTTTGATTCTCAGCACCACATATAAATAAATGAATAAGATGAAGGTCCATCAACTCTAAAAAAATTTTTTAATAAATAAATAACATTAAAAGAGGCATAAGAAGCTACACAACTCTAAGTTAATAATTTTTTTAAATCCAAATAAAACAGACAGTTTTCTAGGAAAAGACAATTTGCCTAAAGATGCCTTACAAGAAACTAAAAAGTCTAAGTGGTCCAGTTTCTGCAGAAGAAAGAGGGGGAAATCATCAAAACACAACCTCCCAGAAAAGCACCAGGCCCCAAGTTTTCTCAAAAGAATTCTACACACTCTCAAAGGGCAAGAAATTTCAATGATATCCACACTTTCTATAATATGAAAAGAAAAGGAAAACTTCTATGTTATTCTTTATCAGGGGGATAGTATATTGATAATAAAACCTGATAAATATTTCACACACAGTAAACACTAAAGGCAAATCTCACTTAAAAATATCAATACAAAAATCCTAAATAAAATATTAATCAACAGAATGCAACAATGCATTAAAACACTAATACGTCATATTCAAGTAAAGTTGATTCTAGGAAGGCAGAGGTGGTTTTGTATTAGGAATTCTATTGATTGTTCATAACTATTGATCTAAAGAGAAAAGTCATAGTGATTCCTTAAAGGCAAAAAGAGCATTTGACCAATTTCAAGCCCTATTCTTGATTTTTTTAAGTAAAACAAAATAGAGCTGGGGATGTAGCTCAGTGGCAGAGCACCTAGCTGCCTAGCATGTATGGAGTCCTGCCTTCAATTCCTGATATCTCAAAAAAAAAAAATTGTTCTTTTCCAAACAAAATAAGCAGCTTTGAACAACTTCTTACATTTATCTAATATATAAAGCACATAAATATATGTATATGTTCACATGTATGCGTATACACACATATTCACACACGTGTATCCTTAACATATTATATTTCTTAATGTACATGATTTTTCATACATGTGTGTACACCTGCATATACACATGTGGGATTCGAATACAGTCAGAAACAAGAAGGTTCACTCTTACTATTGCCATTCAACCTGGCCCCAGAGATACTATGAATGTAGTTATGAATATAACTAGACAAGAGAAAGAAATAAAAAGCCTAAAAACTGGAAATTACAATATAAAACTATTGCTATAACATCATTATATATCTGGAAAACTCAAGGTAATAGAAAAACCCTACTTTTTTTCTCCACTTGCCATTACCCACCACCATTTTCTGCCCTTCTCTGCCTTGCCCTGTGTTTTGGAGTTGTCAGCGATGTTTTCTGCCCTCAGGCTTCCAGTAGCAAGCACTGGTAGAAGATCCGAGGTTCAGGGAAGGACCTGGTGTCTCTTCCCTCTTCCCCGGCTGCTTTCCAGGAGAGGGCTCTGCTTCCACATACTACAGTCCTCTTTGGGTGCTCTCTCCTCCTGCTGCAGCTCTCATAGGGCTGATGACACTATTTCTCCTCTGTTCCTTCAGGCCTGCAAGTGTACCAGCTTCCCATCAGGGCTGGTCTCTGAATGCCTCAACAGCACTCATATGCTCCCTCAGCCTTGCCTATACCTTCATCAAAGGCTCTCCCTTTAAAGCATTTGCATGGAATTCCGTTTCCTACCAGGCACCTGACTGAGGCATCAGCCCTTAAGAGAGGACTCACCTTACAATTGTGTTATCAAGTCTCTACTTCCTGCTGGATTAGAACTAAGACTTTACAAAAAGAGGAGAGATGGATTGGAATGTCTGACACCTAATGAATGTCTGTCATCAATGCTGGCTTGTAAAATTTCCAGTGGCAACATTATTCAAACAGTGCTAGAAATCAAACGACTAAGACACAAAGGAAGACAACCCAAAAAAAGGGGGGGGGGGGGAGTTAGTGCAGACAACAACAATAGTGATTTAAAACATAAAAAGATTTGATGAAATTTTTTCATGGAGCGTAAGAATGAAAACTTAATATTCTAAATTAATGTATTTATGCAACTTGAGATTTTTAAATAGGTGTAACAAAAGTATCAAATAAATATTGAAAGTACACATGCAATTTTTTCCAATCCCTTCAAAGTTTGTATATTCAAGTAATCCATTTACACACATACACACACACACACACACACACACACACACACACACAGGAGCACTCTCCAGTTACCCCTCCTTTCCCAGCCCTAGGGAGCCAGGATCCCAGAACTGACACTGGAGGCCAGAGAGGGCTGGGAACAAAGCCCTGCCTTCTTTCCTTCTCCCTGAGGAGCCTACAATTAGAGTGGCTGTGGAAAAAGTGACAGAACGGAAAAAGGAAGAATTCACTGGCGGACTTGTAGCCCTATCATCTCCAAGGCCACCTTGTGGGTAAAAATCCCACTCCTTCACCCCAAGTTGGGCAGGGGCTACTTCTTAGGGAAGGAAGCAGTGTCCACCTCCCTCTGCCCCCAGGGAGACTTCAGATGTGATATGGCCTGACCAGGCCTTCATCAGAGCCTGGAGTTAGTCAAGGGCACTGATATGTAAACACAGGCCTGGTCCTCAATGGTGTAACACATTGAGTACCCCTGATCTAATAGAGGGGTTCCTCCCAGAAACATCTCCAACCCCCACCCTGCTTCTGACTCCTCTGGGATGCAGAGGCTCAGGGTGTCCTTGGAGATGACTTAGGTATTTACATTTAGAGGTAGGGGAAAGGGCCTCTGGATACTCCCTGCCCTGCATGTGTAGCCTGGAAGGGAGAGAGATGTCCCTTCTTCCTCCAGGAAGCTCAAAATGCCATCTTGGAGGAAGTTCACCATGGTCATTCACCACTGGGTGAAAAATGGCGACAGGATGGAACCCTCCTGAAATCTGTAAGCTGGAGAAGACAATGTTGGGGAACAAAGCTTGGAGGAAAGAGCCCACTACTGAAATTTGACTTCTAATTTAATTTTTTATGCCTCAGAAAACAATATTCCCAAATATGGCCCCCAATATACTGAGTGTTTTAAGTTAAAGGTCCTTAAGGGCAACAGAAGAGAAAAAACAGAGTTTGACTTTTCCTTATCTGCCTGCAGAGCAGACCCACCTAAAAAATAATTACCTTTAGTCTGTTCCCTGGGTTTTCATCAACTAAATTTGTATCTGTGGGGAAAAAAATATAACCACTTCTGTGAAGATCTGATCACAAGCTGTTGCCCATCTCCTAAGTCCATTCAATTCCCAAAGAGACTCATTTACTGATGTCTAAGTATTGAACCCATTACTCATTTACTCATAATTATTTACTTCCCCTCAAGAATCATCACATCACCTATATCCCTTCCTCCCTGAAGAAGGTATGGAAGAGCTGGGGTTGTAGCTCAGTGATAGAACACTTGCCTAGCATGTGTAAGGCACTGGGTTCTGTTCTTAGCACTGTGTATAAATAAATAAAATAAAGGTTCAACAACAACTAAAAATATATTTTTTTAAAAAGATGGTATGGAAGCATCTGGATCTCATTGGGTTTGAGGATAACCACACTCCTGTGATTGCTCCCTTCATATGTTAAATAAATTTGTATACTTTTTTCTCCTATTAATCTGTGTATTATTAGTTCAATCCAGCAAATTTTCAGATGACGAAGGGCTTTTCCTTCACTCCTACAAATGCACATATTGTTCAAAATATCAATTTTCTCATATTCTTCAGAATATTTAATAAGATAGAACTTGTAAAGGAGAACACTAGGAAAAATAGAAATTACAGAGGAGAGAGAGAGATAAAAAGCAGCCCTCTAACTGCAGGAAGGTTCACTGGAGGATTAGTTTCAGCTCCCTCAGGAGAGGGAGCCCTTGGGGTGTAGGAGGACACCTTGTCAGCAGCTCCACGCTGGTCTAGCCACCTCAGAAGAAACCTGCAATGCTGCACCTTCCTGGTAGTGTTTGGAGGACATGGTAGCCACATGCCATTTCTAGATCATCTGCCTATGCAGTTAAGACCAAAGAATATTCCCAACCTCCACTGGCAATGACTGCCCAGCCCTGGACTTCAGCTCCTTCCTTCTAAGAAGTGACAATACCTAGTAATTTGGCCTCATTTTTCCTTTACACAAAAGGAAAACCTCAAGCCTCCACTGCTTACATAGATGCCAACAAGCATGCTTCTTGTCCTCTGGGAGCTTGCATTCTACCAGCACAACTTAAACACAGCCCCTGAGTGGACAGCTATAGAAGACACTTAGAGGTCAGAGATCCAGAAACTAATCCTACCTCATACCTTCAGCTGTGTGACCATAACAAGTTCAGTCACTTCTCTGAACCAACCTCAGATTTTTCTCTTGTTAAAAGAGATCATAAGAGGGCTGGGGTTATGACTCAGTGGTAGTGCACTTGCCTAGCATGCCCAAGACATTGGATTCCATCCCCAGCACCACATAAAAAAAAAACTAAATAAACAAAATAAAGGTATTGGGTCCATCTACAACTAAAAATTTTTAAAATACTTTATAATAGATCATAAGAGCGTCATCTCAAAGGTTTATTGTGAAATTCAAGTGAGATTGTAATTGCTCAAGTAATATGAAAACTAAATGCAAAATTAAACATTATTTTAAAAAATACTTGACTAACTGAAACTAAGAACCTGTGAAAGATGATTATTTTGAAGTTTCTTTTACTCAGGGTCAGGTTGTTGAAAGTGGAGATGACATCTAAGAAGGGCCAGTTTAAACAGAGCCCACATCGATTTCCTGGAATATTTGCTCATTAGTTCCAATTGCTGCCAACTGTGGCCCAGTGTAGGCGCCTATTTTCCTGACCCCAGCCATTCTGAAAATCAAATCAATCTCTGACCTATGCATACTTTTTCTTTTTTTCCTCCACTTTTTTTGGTGCATTATTGTTGTACAAAATGGTGGGATTTGTTGTTACATATTAATGTACGTGCGTACTATTTCACAAAGGCCTTGAACATCCATGATCTCACTTGATTTTAGTTCCATTTCATTCTATCCATCAGCTGGTCACTTGGACTCTCAAAAGAATGATGCAAACACCACAGGTGGGGGAGCACATTTTCACAGTTGGGGTGATTAAGACTCATTTGGGGGTGTAAAAACACGTTTCTGGGCCTCACCATCAGACTCTGATTCATTCTCGAATGATCTAGAGGTGGGCCCGAAAGAATGCATTTTAATAAGAACCTCAAGTATTTCGGAGGCAAAGGGTTTCCAAGTACCCTTTGGAAAGGGTTTCCAAGTACCCTTCCATAAACCCATGGTTTATGCCATGGCATAAACCATGCAATTCAATCAACTAGAGTCCACCTTGCACTGTTCACCTTTAACTTAACATTTACCATCTTTCCAACCCAATTTCAAGTTTGAACCCCACTTTGCTACTTACTAGCTCTGTAATCTCAGTCAAGTCACTTCACTTTTGAAAGGCTGTTTCTTCAACCGTAAAATGAGGAAAATCAACTCTAAAATGTACTAATGTCACGAGTTCTCACAATATTTACTGTTCTGTTCCTCTTCCTGGACACAGAGATTACATTTCCAGCTCCTTGCACCTGGGTTGGGGCCATATAGCAAAGAGAACCAGCCTGCAATCTAAGCAGGATTCAGCCTCAAAATCCTCTGCTAACAGGACCAAATCAGAGACCTAGGAGTAGGGAGCCACCAGAGCAGGTATAAAAGACTGGACTCACAAGACTTCTACACCCCATTTACTCAAGGAAAGAAGTGCCTGACAAGATTTCTAACCAAGTGGCATATCTTAAACAGCTCTCATTTTGACCAATGAAAAATTATTTCTAATTAACCATATGTTGATTTTAAAACTCTTTAACACAGTTAAATACAACATAGTTGGAACAGTTGGAGGAAGAGTTGAAGAATATAGAGATACACTTTTCTTGAGTATTTCTGATTAGGGTATTAATGTTAACTATTCACTCCCAAAAGGAAGATTAAAGCACACACACACACACACACACACCTAAGTTGAAAAATATGAATACATTAAAGACAATATAAAACTGTGGGAATTGGCCAGGCATGGTGCCACATACCTGTAATCCCAATAACTCAGGAGGCTGAGGCAGGAAGATCACAAGTTCAAAGCTAGCCTTAGCAACTTAGCAAGGCCCTAAGCCATTTAGTCTCAAAACTTTTTTAAAAATATTTTTAAAAGAGCTGGGGATATGGCTCAGTGGTTAAGTGCACGTGGGTTCTCTCCCTGGTACCTAAAAAGGGGGGGGGGGGCACTGAGTCATTACCTTAGAATTAGGTGATCCAGAGCCTCAAAGCTCTAACACCATGTGGACTGTGGTTTTTGCTTGCTTCCCCTCTGCCTTCAGTCCCACTTTCTGGCCCCACTCCATTTCTCTCCCCCACCATCTTCTCTCCCCTTATTAACTCCCACTGAAGAATCATCATGGCGTTGTGGAAAGAGACCAGAACTAGAAATCTGATTTCTAGAGACCAGAACTAGAAATCAGCAGATCTGTACCCTAACTCTGCCAGTCCATAGACTCCAGCTCTAGGTGGGGCTTTGCCTAACACAGTTACTCTCTCCATTATCTGTAAAAGTACCCAATATTTAATAAACAACTATCATGTCCAAGACTTAAGTACCTATATAAACTACCTTATTTAGATGAAGTTAGTACCATTTCCATTACCCAGATTAACAAAATGGGCTCAGAGAAGTTAGTTCATGGAGCCAGGAAGTATCAGAGCCTCTGAGATTCCAGATCAAGGTTCTGGAGACGGCTTCCCTGGTGTGGCACTGCCTGGAGGAATTAGTAATGGGACACCTGAAAGTCTAACTAACTGGCGGTGGTCTAGGATAAAACATGTCAAAATCAAAAGGTGATTTAAATCTGCTTTCTTTATTAAAGGAGATCAATAAGGCCAACGGTCCCATCTCCCTCAGAAACCTGTTATGAAGAGACGATGACAAAGAGGCTCCCCAGGGGCTTTCTAATCTGTAGAGTGCTATACAGATCAGAAGTACCAGTCTTCCACCCAGCAGCAGGTAGATATTCCACAGGTGGCTCAGGGCTAAGAAGGGCACCCCACTCGCCCTCAGCTGAGACTGACTTCAAAAGCAATGACTCTAATAACTGTCAGAAGAGAATCAGAGGAAAATGGTTCCGAGACTTCTCAGCCTTGATAGGACTTTGGGATCCCAAATTGTGTCCCTTAGGGGAAGGAGGTGTGTCAAGAAGGCAGTTCTTGGAGGTTGTTACATTTAGGAGCCCAGTACTTGCTAGTCACACGTCTGTTCTCATCATTATTCCCTGTCACTAGCCTCAGCTTAGAAGGCTGCTCGTGTCTGCTTAAATTAACTCAGAACAGGGACACATGTTAAGAGATGTTGTGAGTGTTGAAAGATCAAGGTACCCGTGGTGTCGACACCTCACCCATCCACCCACAGATCTTTAAAATGATGAGAGTTTTGTTTTATTTTCACATTAGTCAGTCCTTTTAATTCAGCTAAAAGTTACCCAAAAAATTTAATCCCAAGTAAAAGCTTCACTGATAAAGGATCATAATTATCCTGACATTTTAGAAATTGGCAAGAAAATGGTTGCTAAGGGGCTGGGGAGGTGAAGGAAATAGATTGAGTAGATGAAAGCTGTCGGAATCCAGAGTTTCTCCTCCACAGCATTTGCCCAGGTCCCAAAACAAGAAGGGCTAACGTGACATTCTTTATTTCCAGCTGCCCTCCTGGATGACTTTTATTAGAGGCAACTCGTTTTCAAAGAGTGACCATTTGAACAGCAGCATCAGCAGCAACTGGAAACTTGTCAGAAATACAAATTCTCTGTTCCTTGTCTGACCCACCAATCAGAAACTTGGGAGGGGCCCATCACTGTGTTTTTAGTAAGTCTCCAGGTGCCTGCAATAAACACTTGGTGGTAACAGAATCACCTGGAAAAATTGGCTAATGTGCTAAAACCATAGCCCTATCCCCTAGCAACCAACCTAAGGTTCTGGAATTACCTCTCAGGTGACTCTGATAAGCACCGATGTTTGGAAACCACCAATTCTAACATCTGAGAGGGCCCAGCTAGAGGCAAATAGCAGCCACATCATCGGGAATCACAGAAGTATTACATGGAAACCAAGAAACAGACAAAAGTCCGGTCAGATAACTCTTCAAGGCTTCCACTGGACAAAAACTGGTTGCATTTTAAAGTGATTTAAATCCAGTGCTTACAGGACATCTTTTCCAAATGTCAAAAAAAAGAAAAGGAAAGGAAAAAAATGGGACAATAACTAAAAATTAAAAGAGCCCTTAAAATATTAATACATAGATTATTGCCCCCCCAAAAAAAATCACTTGCAACAATAACGAGGGTTTTCTAACAAAATCTAGGAGCCTTTGGTAATTAACCACAGATTATTAAGCAATAGAGAGCTGTGAACAGTTTCTTGTTTGTTTTGTTATTTATTTACTCTGAGGTGCCTTTTCATTAAAGGATTAAGTTTCTCCCTCTTTTTCCTCTTTTCCACCAAAGTTCTGCAACAAACAAACAAACATAGAAAACACCCATGCTTAATACATACCAGGTTGGGCTGGGGATGTATGTATGTACGTAGCTCAGAGGTACAGCATTTGCCCAGCATGCATGAGGCCCTAAGTTTAAGTCCCAGCACAGCGAGAAAAAAGAAACACACACACACACACACCAGATCCTCACTTGGATTTTGTTGACTTATCTCACTGAATCTTCACAAGATGAGAAGAGAGTAGGGAAACAATCACCATGCCTAACAAAACAAATCTCAGAGGCTCAAAGAGTTAAAATTTCCATGAGAAAAAGTAGTTGACTTTGGACCCTGAATAGTGCACTTGCCTGGCAGGTGTGAAGCACTGGGTTCAATACTCAGCACAGTATATAAATTAAAAAAATAAAATAAAATAAAGGTCTATCAACAACTAAAAAATATTTTTAAAAAATAATAAAATAAAGGGGAACAAATGGCAAACTAACACACAGAAGCTAAGACAAACAACTTAGAGAAATAGATAGGAACATATAGTTCCAGAGTCAGACTACCTGGGTTTATATGCTTGCTCTGTCATTTGCTAGCTGTGTGACTAGTTAATAAACCTCTCTGTGCTTTAGTGTCTTCATCTGTAAAATGATAATTTAAAAATTCCATCCCACAATCTCACAAAATAGCATCCCACAAATAATTGTGGGATGTGTGTGTATGTGTGTGTGTATGTGTAAAATTTGTTTAAAATACAAATTTTAAGCTAAATGCAGTGGCATACACCTGTAATTCCAGTGACTTAGGAGGCTGTGGCAGGAGAATGGCAAGTTCAAGACCAGCCAAGGCAACTTATTGAGACTCTGCCTCAAAATTAAAAATAAAAATTAAAATTAAAAGGACTGGAGATATAGCTCAGTTGTGGGTTCAATCCCCACCATACACACACACACACACACAAAAAGATAAGATATGGGCTGGGTGCGGTGGCGAACACCTGTAATCCCAGTGGCTCAGGAGGCTGAGATAGGGGAGGGGGAGATCGTAAGTTCAAAGCCAGCCTCAAAAACAGGGAGGTGCTAAGCAATTCAGTGAGACCCTGTCTCTAAATAAAATACAAAATAGGGCTGGGGATATGGCTCAGTGATTGAGTTCAATCCCCAGTACCAAAAAAAAAAAAAAAAGATACATATGCAAACCTAACTAATTTGCTCCCAGATTTCACAAGTTTCTGTTATTCTATGCAACACCATAAATTTTTAGAAATAAATCAGTTTGGTTCAGCAAAAAGCCACCAAGTTTCATAGTGAGAGACAACACACTTCGTTTTTACAGATGATAAAAATGGGCCTCATTTGCAATTCCAGCTGTCTGAAACCCACCACACTTCAGAGATGTAATCTCAAGCACTAATTTTTTAAATGACAAAAATAAGAAATCTAATAATTTTGTATAAGTATCCTAGGTGATATAAAACTCAGAATGTAATTTTAATTGGAAATATTCTTTATGAAATAAAAATGGAAGGCATAAAAAAATCCTGTACAATCAAAAAGTTAAAGTATTTCCAGGGTATAGTCAGTCATTAAACCTAGAACAGAAATTAATTGAGTGCAAATTCCTAGAAATTGGTTTCATGGCATTATAAATGTGTGAATTAATTGCAATATCCTAATCTTCTGATCACAATAGCAAAGGCATAGCAAGGAAAAAAAGTATTAACCATTCATGGATACATATGTTTGTAAGTCAACTAATACCCCACACAAAAAATAATATTTAAGAGTTCCCCAATGTAGACCATAATACATTTGTATAAAAACTATTCACCTACACATTAGAAAATACTAAGTCTCCAGATACTTTAACAATGCTTTGCTCTTATACAATATTTATAATGTGCCAACCATTTCTACCTTCATAATTTCCTTTGAACTTCCTGGCATAGGGGATGAGATAACTACATTCGTACTCATTTTTAAAGAGAAGATTGTACAACCTTAGAAAATTTAAGTAAGCTGCCCAAAGATGTTGAACTTAGCAGAACACAGGATCCTAACTCCTATTCTCTTTTTGTAAGTACCAAAAGATATGTCCATGAAAACATATTTAACAATGGTAAGTCCTCCCTAATCAGAACAACGTGTGTATTTCTTCTTTTAATTGTGGGGAGATGTCTGTTTGAATTGAACAAGAACAAATAAAAGCTAATGGGAAAACTGAAAATGTGTTTTTATTTTTTCACAGTACTGGGATTAAACCCAGAGGTGCTTTACCACTGAGGTACATTCCCAACCTTTTTATATTTTGAAACAAGGTCTTGCTGACAATATTTTTTGAAAGAAAATTCTCAAGGGAAAAATAATACACATATCCTTACCTCTCAGTGAGTCCAGGCGTAAGCCAATCCCCTCTTCACTAACCTCATCCTTTTGCACTTAAGGGGACCAACATTGTACACTTGATCTACTCAATCCTTCTTGAAAACTAGCAAAGGCATAATAACAGATAATCCTCAGCTTTGCTTGAGATGAAGTGAGGATTCAAGAATGAGACCAAAGGCCAACATATATATTTAGCAACATTCTAGAGTGTCTTTTTAAAATTATGACCAAGAAATTTTACTCCCACTTGCACAAAGCAGGACCTGCTTTGAATAAATGGATCTTTTTAATATCTCCAACTAAAAATTTTAAAAGTTTCATCATTTCATTCCCTCAGCTGATGAAGTAAAAAGATCTTGTTCAGATATAATATTGGATATTTGCATAAAATTCTACAGTTTGCCAAGTATTTCTGCATGCATCTGGATATTAGCATAGAATTCTAAAGTTTGCAAAATATCTCTGCATGCATCCTGTCGGCTCATATTTTCCAGCTACCTAGTGAGATGTGTATTATTACCATCCCTATGACACAGATGAAACACTGGAAGCACAGGGAGAGTCTCTACCCAAGATCATAGTGAAGGCAGCAGGTGGAGACTGAGATTCACTTCTGACTCCAAATCCTGTGAATAATTTTCACTTCTCCCACATTGCCTGTCCTAAAAGTCTTCCCCTAAGCTGGCACCCCAAGTCCCTTCTGAAGGAACTAGTTCGAACCCTGGCTTCCTTCTTCACAGGAAAAATTAAGTCTTGGACCAGCAAGAATTTTCTGCCCTTTTCCGAATTCCCCTGGGACAAGGCAGGAAAGAATGCTTCTTTTGTACTTGTCTTTCCAAGGCGACAAAAAGACATTTCCCCGTGGTACTGGCGCCAGTATAAAGCTGAATAAAGGGGTCCTTGGGGTGTTAGCTGTCTTGCCAGCTATGTTTAAACCCCAAATGAAAAATAGTCCTTTTAAAATAACCCCTACTGATCTAAAAATAAATTTTAACTTGTAAAAGAAATTATGGCCAAGACGACAAGAAGAGCAAAGTCCCGTTGGGATAGAGAGACTTCTCTTCTCCCCCTGAAGTAAGAAGTTCCCTAAAAGGTCTCCTGGCAGGAGCTCCCCGCGATTTATCAAGCGAGCTAGGGAAACTCACCCGCAGGGCTGCAGCTTCGTGGCAAGCAGGATTGGGACATAGTCTCCACTCGCTTCAGCACCGCGGACAGCTCCCGGCTCTCCAACTTCGGGCGCTGGTCCCGGCTCTCGGCTGCTGGCAGCGCCTCCCAGGCTGCGGGAGGATTGGGCGTCTCTTCACGAGTTTGGGGGAACACGAGTGTGTCTCTGTGAGCAACCGGAGTTGCCGATGGGGCCTCGGGCTGCGATGGCGATGAGCCCAACTGCACCACGGTGTTGCGGGACCGCGCCAGCGCCGAGGAGACCGATCCCATCTCGGCGCGCCAGGCCGGGCCCAGGTGAGCTTCCCGGCTCCCCAGGGGATCGACACCCCTAAGCTGCCAAAGGCTTACTTCCTTCAGGCATCGGGGCGCCCCCCGCCGACTGCTCCACCTCGGTCCCTTCAGGAAGACGAGAAGGCTGCAGGGAGTGCTGCCCGCCCACCCCAAGTAGACTGAAGTAATCTGGGTGGTGTCAGCGCCTGATAGTCCAATGTGGATGGGGCACTTGGACAGAAGGAAGATGTTGACGTACAGAGATTGCCCGGAGGCTTTAATGGGGGCCGAGGGAAGGAATGGGGCGTGGCATTGAGCACGGGATACTTTTCCCCCCACTTTTGCACTCGGTTCACCTGGGGACAAAGGCTTGGCGCCCTGTTCCTCTCCTCCTGGCACATCTGGGACTCTTCTGTCCCGGAGGAGGATGGAAGGTTTCACGAGGGCGAAGGAGGAGCCAGGATTGTTTTCTTCTCAATTACTCTTCTTAAAGCTAAAGTCTTGCTCTTCTAGGCTGTGCTTCCCGGAGGGTGCCAGGCTCAGGGCTGCTTGGTGATCCCCTCCCCAGCATGTCTTCTCCAGGTCCCTAACCCTGGACGCCGCCCTTTTACCCTTCCTTTAGGGGCTTAAGATCTGAGAGGGAGGCGGAAGTGCCAGCAGAATCAGCTGAGCTACATCTGGCTCAAGAGAGCAAGCAGGGAGGCGCCAGCAGGCCCTGGGGGCTCCCAAGACTGGAAGCCGAGCAGCCTGGGGCCCTATTAATAGGCCTGCTTTGCTGGCCAGGATGAGGCCACTGGCCCCATCTGTTTCTCTGCCTGCAATGAGAAGATAGTGGTGCCTAATGTGGGGCAGAAGGGAAAACTGGGATAACATTTCAGCTAAAAGGTGTAACTGATCCCACCCCTGTCCTCCTAGCTACTCAGGAGGCTGAGGCAGGAGGGTTGCAAGTTGGAGACTGGTCTTGGAAACTTAGTGAGAATCTGCCCCCCTAAAAAAAGGGGGGGCCCGCTGGGGTATAGCTCAGTGGTAGAAGGCCCCTAGGTTCAATCTCCAGTACTGCCCCATCCAAAAGAAGTGTAGCCCAGAGAAGTCTTGCCCAAGGTCACACAGCCAGTTAGTGATGGAGCTGTGTCTTGCTCATGGCACTCTTCTTTCTAAATCTGCTCTCCTATCCATACTGCTCCTGAAAGGTTGTCAGGCACTGAATTATGAAACAAGACACTTGCATAATACACAGCAAACCTGATGTTGTAATGTGTGAGGGGAGAGTGACTTCATAGAGGATTCCTCAACTGGCCTAAAAACCTGCCTTCCTCTGCCTTAGCATCCAGCACTGTTATGGGTTGGATGTGAGGTGTCCAAAAAGTTCCTATGTTCACAAAGGAATATTTGGAGGTGAAATGATTGGATTGTGAGAGCTGTAACCTAATCAGTGCATTTGAGTTGGGCTGACTGGGTGGTAACTGAAGGCAGGTTGGGGGTGGCTGGAGGAGGTGGATCTGGGCATGCCCTGGAGAGGCTCCTCTTCATGTGGCCCTATCCACTTTCCCTATCTGCTTTCCCTCTGCTTCCTGGCTGCCCTGAGCAGAGGAGCTTTCCCTCACCACACCCTTCCACTATGAAGTTCTATCTCATCCTGGGCCCAGAACAATGGACTCAGCCAACCATGACCAAACCTCTGGAACCTTGAGTGAAAATAAACTTTCTCTCATCCAAGTTGTTCTTTTCAGGTGTTTTGTTCACAGCAATGCAAAGCTGACTAACACAAGCACTCTTTTTGTGGCAGCATGATATGTGTCTTGACACTGTCATCTATGAAATGCCATGCACACAAGTAAATGAAAAGTATTTTTGTAGAGATGGCTTCCAAAAACAATCAAATCAGCAAATCCAAAAATTGGAGAGGAACAGGAAAAAGGGGTTTTAGAGTCCCAAACTGGTAATTTAGAGAAAAGACAAGTCAAGGGATTAGCCAGGATGGGACAGCTATGATACAACCGAGTGCACTCTTCCTACATGTGTCTCTCTCCCTCTCCCTCTCCCTCTCCCTCTCCCCTCCTTCTCCCTCTCCCTTTACCCCTTCATTTCCCCCCTTTCTTTTTCTCCCTCCCTCCCTTTCTCTCTCTTTCTCTGGACTCTTTCCTGTGATGTGGGCAGAAGCTAAAATCCTAGACTCTGAGCCAACATTATACACAGGAACCTCCATTTAGGGACACACATACCACTACTTCTTACACTTTGCAAGGGCTAGGGTAGTATCTTCTCACTTCTGCCAGCCTCAGGGACCCATGTTCTCAGTGCAGGCAAAAGGACCACAATAGGATCCACCTGCCCATTTTGAATTAGTCTGGGTTCTCCATAGAAGCAGAATCTAAAGGAGATATAGATATATACAGATATAAACAGAGAAAAGGGAATCAAGATTAATCATGAGTAACGAGCTCATGTATTTTTGAGGTCCCATGACCAGCAGCAGGCAAGTTGAAAACCAGAAGAGCCTATGATAATTTCAGTTGGTGATTCCAAAGGCCTGAGAACCAGAAGAGCCAATGGTGTAAATTCCAATCTGAGTCTGGGTCTGAAGGTGGCAGAAGACTATCAATCAGAAGAATTCTCCTTCATTCCAACTTGTGATTCAATTCAAAGAATTGAATGAGGCCCACTAACCTTGGAGAGGGCATCCTGCTGTACTCAGGCCCCCAATTCAAATGAAATCTTATACAGTAACTTCCTCACTAACACTTCTGGAATATGTTTAACCAAACATCTCAGTACTCCATGGCCCAGTCATGTTAACATATAAAACTAGCTACGATGTCATGCATTTATATGACTGTGTTAATTTCTTTATGATTTTTTGAATACCTTTTTATTCTTTTATTGCTCACCTAGAAAACCCCAATATAAATCCTCACTCTGGGAAAACCCTCTCTTAAGAGAGAGAGTTCTGGGTCTGGGGTTGTGGCTCAGTAGTGGAGCACTCGCCTCACACGTGTGAGACCCTGGGTTCAATCCTCAGTACCACATAAAAATAAAATAAGTGAAACAAAGGTATGTGTCCAACTACAACTTAAAAAAATAAAAATAAAAGAGAGAGTTCTTTTATTCTTATACCTTGGCTTGCCCTTCCAGTACATTAGACATAGGCAACTTGATTACCATGGTTTAGATGTGGTTCATTCCCTAAAGACTGATGTGCTGGAAGGTTGGTCCCATTGTGGTGATGTTGAGGCGGTGGAAACAGAAAGAGGTGGGGCTTAATGGAAAGTAATTAGTTCCTGGGGGTTCCCCCCTTATGAATGGATTAATGCTCTCACAGAAGTGGATAGAATCCGAGAGTGGGTTATTGTAAATAGTGCAAGGCTGGCTCCTCCATGTCTCTTGCTTCCTGGAAGTCTTGCCATGTCATCGCTCCTTCTCCCATTTGTTCCCTCCATGATGCCTTAGCTGTGATGTGATGTAGTCAGAAGGTTCTCACCAGAGCTGAATGCTCTAGATTCTCCAAAACTGTGAGCTAATAAACCTCTTTTCTGAATAATGTATCCAGACTCAGGTATTGTGTTATAGCAATAGAAAATGGACTAATGCAAACATTAATAATGCAAAAGTGGGCATGGAAAGAAGATGTCCCTGACCTACCCTAAGTGAAATATTCCACTTAACTATACCTATTGTAAATATACATGAATATAATACTTCTTCTATATGGAATGGTAAAGAGCTGCTATCCTAAACCTCCAGACTTCCCCTGACACTCTGGCTAACACAGGCCTTCCCCCCAAGACAGACAGACAGACAGACACACACACACACACACACACACACATCTTATAGCCAGCCGGCACAGCAGGGGGCCTTGGTACTGAAGGTAGTATCTGATTGATTGGACCTCTAGTCTCTTTTTTTTTTTTGACATGTGTAGTACTAGGGATTGGATCCAGGGTTGCTCTACCACTGAATTACAACCCTAGCCTTTTATTTATTTATTTATTTATTTATTTTTGGGAGACAGTGTCTTGCTAAGTTGCCAAGGCTTGTTCTGAACTTGCAATCAGATGAGATTGCAGGTGTGTATCATCATGCCTACTCATACTATTCTTACCTATTTTGAATATCCCTACCCCTTACACAGTAAGGGCTCAGTGAATGTCAATGCCTTTCCCTTTTTCATCCCTTCTGTGTTTATTCTTTCTAATGACCCTTCAGGATTTTTTCCCCACTTTTCCAGATGAGGAAGTAAATTCATCAGCAAGAGTTAAATGACTGTTCACCCTGATAAAAATTGCAGGATCAAGTTTCAAATCCAGGTCTCTCTGGTTCTGACATGTTGCCCACATTTTTCTTTTTCTTGCTTTCTGAGCAATTTTACCCCAGAACCCAGTTCTTCCCTATTGATGGATGATCTGGAAAGGCTTTGCCACCCTGGAGATGATGTCTCCTCCTATTTCTTATCCCTGAGTTTAGGAAAACACACACACACACACACTTTCTCAGGGACAGAAGTTTAGCTCGACTGTGAATTTTGTATATGGTGCTATTGCTGATAATCAGATCCTTCCAGTTCTTTTGTCAGTGGCATGAGAAGAACCTGAAAAACTAAAACAATCTTCCCTGTCTTTTTTTCCCACTTGTATTTTAAAACACAGGGCTGTAGCCAAGTCAATGGTGCACATCTGTAATCTCAGCTACTTGGGAGGCTAAGTAGGAAAATTGCAAGTTTGAGGTCAACCCTGGCAACTTAGTATGACTTTATCTCAAAATAAAATTCTTAAAAGGGCTAGAGATTAGTCCAATGCATAAGGCCCTGGGATTAATTCCAGGATCACTAAAAAAAGGGGGGGTGTGGATATGCTCAGACGGAGCTTGGTTAGAGAACATGCCAGCTGTTGGTTACCTCACTCTCCTCTCTTCTCCCATCCCATGACCTCATCCATCAAAGGCAGGAGAGCTCTCACCGGATTTCCACCAACAGCTGCTCAGCAGAGTCTACACTGAGAAGCATTGAAGAGATCTTCTGACTTACCTGCCAACATCCTACCAGAACCTGAGAGTCATCCGTGAGGAATAATCCTTTTGGATCCTGAAGTTCTTAAAATGTTAAATTTACCTGAGCCCCGTACTTCTGGAAAACAGTGAAGGTTAGGACATCCCCTATTATTCTTAGTCAATTCAGACTGCTATGCTAAAAATACCATAGATTGGGCGGCTTCAGCAACAAACATTTATCTCTGGTATCTTTGAAGCTGGAAGTCCAAGATCAGGATGCCAATACAGTTGGCAACACAGAGAAGCCAATTCCGTGTCCCCTTTTCTTTTTATAAGGTAACTAATTTCATCAGGGGCTCCAACCTCATGACCTAATCTAACCCTAATTATCTCTCAAGGATACCACCTCCAAACACCATGACTTTGGAGGTTAAGGTTTCAAGATATGAATTTTCAAGGGAAACAACATTCAGTCTATATAATGCTCTACCATTTTGTGTTTTGGAAAACAGCCTCATCACACAGGATTCATGGATGATCCCTTGCTTCCCTAGGACCAGGTTAGACATAGACCCTCCTCATCTCCTATTCTTTGTCCTCTAGGTGATTAACTGAACTGTTTCTTCTATCTATCTGTTTCTTTTATCTATCCATAAAAGGCTTGTTGATCAAGTTGGTGAAACCTCTCTCCTTTTTCCCAGCCCTGACCTTTGACCCACTCTCAGCCTGAGCTAGCAAACAATCCCTCCTGAGAATAGGGCAGCCTTGGGGTCAAATCTTCTCTGATCTACTCTCTAGCATGCCAGCCTTTCAACCCACTTCCACACACCCAATTATATCATCCCTTGTTATTTTCTCTCAATAAAGTAAAACACTTTTGCCTAACTCTTGAGAGCTTTGCATATCTTATGATCAGAGCACTCTCCCTATTACAAGTCTCCCTCCCCTCTCAAGACAATTCTGCCTCCCCCACCCCCAGCACCTGTAAGAATTTCTTCAAATAGTCTCTCCATGCTAAGTCTGGATGTGATTTATTTTATACTGTCTTGAATGGTTCCCTTTTAGAATGAAGCAGCAACTCCTTCCTAAGATGTTTCCTTTTCCTTTTTATCTCTGTTAACAGCTGCAACCTGCTAGTTTGTGTCTGTAACCATGCTTGCTCAGCAGCTATGGCAGGAACCACAGCAGCCTGGAGAGAGGGGAGGGATCAGGAGAAAGTCTTCAAACTCAGAAGTCTATGTTGTATAAAAGGTACTGAGAACAAAGGCTGTGCTCAACCTTTGAAGAAAACTCCACTGAGCCAGCACTGGTGCTGAACAAACCTTGCTCTTCTGCATCTCCAAATGCTGTTCATCTCTTCCCATTGCCATAATTTTTCGTATTTTCTGAACAATAACATATGTATCCCTATGAGAAGATGCTTTTCATGTAGATCCATATACCCCTGTTTCAGTAAAGGGAAGGAAGGCAGGCAAGAATACTTTGAGAACCTACTGACCCCTGAAAACCAAAAAGTTAAAACAAAAGCAAAGATAGTTTTTGCTCAGGAACAGAATAGACTCCAAATTGGGAGACACATGTTCAGTTAGAAACTAAAGTGTTCTATCAAAGGTAAAGAAGGACTGGGCTTATAAAGAGAAAAACAGGGAACACTGATAAAGTGATATAACTTGTTTTGAACAACTTTCTCTTGGCCTTGTTACATAAGTTGTTCTGGATGAATTTCGATTGGTACTGGAATCTGTTATACATTAAGCTATACATGACTGGTTGCTAGGAGGCTGTCATGGCCTGTTGTACCTTTGAATCAGCCAACAAGTCAGCAGAAGTCCCAGGACTAGAAACTGTTGCAAGCTGGACTCATAAAGCACATTCCTTCCAAACAGCACTTTTTTATCTGTAAGTAAAAGATGGAAGGACTTGTGTTTGTGCAGCAAACTATACACAGAAAAATTTTACTCTCTTTCTTTGGACCATTCTACAGCCATCTTAACTTTATTTTCATAGCACTAGACATAGAACTTAATATTATACATACTTTACCTCATTTAATCCTTACAGTAATCTTCATAATAATGTGAATATATCTTTGTTTTACAGATGAGAACACTGAGGCTCAGTAATGTGAAATGATTTCCCAAGACCCCACAGCAGTCACACTGGAACCTGGGTCATTAACTTGGAATTCACAGGTTCAATACAGATAATAGCCCCCAAAGTTTTCATAAAGATCCTGAATCCTCCTGGATCAGGTGGGGAAAACCAATACCAAAGAAGGGAATGTATGACTCTGTGATGGTAGAAATTAAATCAAGCCACTGACGAGTGTTGAGTGCAAACACACAGGCAGGGCTTTTATTGGAGCTTCTGCTGAAGGGACACAGCCCTGACAGAGATGGGACCAGGCTGCTCTCAACGCAAAGGGAGATATGATTTTGTCAATGTTCTGGGGTGGACTAAAGTCTGAGAATTTTACATTGGTTAAGGACATGGTCCTTGTACAAACACCTTGGCCTTGAGGAATGAGCAATTAGTTAATCCCAGAAACTGCTGTATTTCTTCTATCAAGGCATTCTGGCTTTTACGATGCACCTGGTCTCTGTGGTTGATACGATTGCTTCTGAGAGAAAAGGAGAGTAGGGAAGAACACACACCACACTTTTAATGAACAAGAGGTCTTTGAGTTAAGGCCTTGGGAGTGTACTAGCCCTTTGTCCCCATGGTGGTCCCTGACTGAACTAGAGTCAACCAACATGTTAGAAGTGGAGGAGCTCAAGGTAGAGCTTTCCTGCTCCATCTCACTCCAGCACAATCACTGCTGTCACCAGCTTCTCAGATCTGTCTATCATCAGTCTTATTCTAACTACCCTCTGCGGAAACAGTCTTGACAATTCCCGAGAAAGTTCATAGGGCTCCAGAGAAGGCCCCCAACCAGGTACTCAGAAGTCAAGTCACAATACACCAAAGCAAAGCAGTAACTCTGTTGGGCTTCTTGAACATTGATTGGTCTGCTTTTTTATGGTCAACTATAAATGCGGAACTAGACATGGCTCCTGCCCAGTGGGGCTGAGAATATAAAATAATGCTGGGAGACTGGGATGTGCCCCGGGCATTAGCAGACAAGAGAGGGAATGAGAATGCTGAAAGGTCAGAGGGGGCCTGCCCCAGGGAAGCCTGAGAGAAGGAGAAAGGTTGGGATGGAGAACTCTGGCAAGCTGCGCCACTGCTAAGCCTCTGGGTATGGTTCAAGAATAAATAGCACAAGAATTGCTCTTTAAAATATGACACGCAGGCTGTGGTTTTTCTGCTAGATGCTCCATTGTTTTATTTGTCTTAGTAGTATCCTTGTAAATCATAAAGATTAAATGTATTATTCTCTCTCATTCTATATTAAAGCAAAACAAAGGCTTAAAAGCTAAAAGAGATCACCCAAACCTCAATGGTAAGCAGGGATAAACACAGACCTCGTTCCCAGGCCATCTGACTCCAACTAATGTTCTGAGTACTATTAAAAATTTTGTTTTTAATATCTGAATTAGATTTGGGGGCTATCTACTCCAATTTTCTGTCCAGTATAGGGACTCTTATTATCTCATAATAGAGATATTACTCTCAAACAAAACAAAGTAAAATTAAAACTTATAGCTCCTAATAGTGGGGAGTCCATCATTTTTTAAAATACATTCTTTTAATAGAACTTCAGTAGATTAGACAAAGGGAATGAAGGGAAGGGAGGAGGATGGGGCTAGGAAAGACAGTAGACTGAATCAGACATAACTTTCCTATGTTCATATAACATATGTCTAGGATAACTCCACATCATGTACAACCACAAGAATGGGAAGTTACGCTCCATGTATGATATGTCAAAATACAATCTACTGTCATGTATAACCAAAGAGAACAATCAAAATTTAAAAAAAAATACTTTTCCAGGCACAGTGGCACATGCCTATAATCCCAGTGATTTGGAACCTGAGGCAGGAAGATCACAAGTTCAAAGCCAGCCTCAGCAACTTAGCAAGGTCCTAGGTAACTTAGCAAGACCCTGTCTCAAAATAAAAAGGACTGGGGTGTAGCTCAATGGTTAAGTGCCTCTGGGTTCAATCCCCAGTATATATAAATATATAATCAGAAAAAGATTATATATATATATATATATATATATATATATATATATATGAAATAAAAGATTTTATATATATATATATATATATATATATATATATATATATATATATATATAATCTTTTTCTGATTATTGAAATGACACACATCCATGGGAGAAATTTTGGAAACTACAGAAGAAAATAAAGAATAAAATTTAAACCACTTATAATCTCACCACACTGGCATGTTCTTAAGTTTTCCCTTGCTATTAAAAAAATAAATAAATGCATGTTGATTATTTTAGTGCCACTACATATGATAATCTCCAAGATCTGATTTATATTAATTTTTAGAATAGTATCTTCCAATCATATATATCTATCCAGTCATATAGCCTGTCCAATAGATTCATCTTTTTAAAAATTAGGATCCTATTTTACATACTATGTTGAGATGAGATTTTCTATATTAATGTATTTTCTTTGTTGTTGTTGTTGTTCTAATTAGTTATATATGATAGCAGAATGCATTTCAATTCATTGTACAAAAATGGAACAAAAATTTTCATTTCTCTGGCTGTACACGATGTAAGGTGCACCACATGTGCAGTCATACATGTACCTAGGATAATGATGTTTGTTAATGTATTTTCTTGAGAACATAATTAAAATTTTCTGGGTTCCATCCCAAGCACCATGAAAAACAAAATCGTACAACATGATTTGAAAGGTCAGTAACATATTCACTCATTCTTTGATGTACCACAACCAACACCCCAACGTTGGCAATTTATGCTATTAACATTTTTTACTATTATAAACAACATGGAATGAACATTAAATCTCTTGGCCTATTCTTGTGATAATTTATTCATTGCAACTTTATAATAAGTTTTAATAACATTTTCCAAAATCTTCTTCTAGATCTACTTTTTTCAGAATATCTCCCTAAAAAAGATGTTATTTGGAATGCGATCTTACAGACTCATCTAAAGAGAATAGATAAAATTGATTTTTTCTCATTGTTTTCTGAGACTGTCACTCATCAACTAGGCAATGATTCTAGGCAATGACTATCAACAGTCCCTAACAATAACAAAAACAGAGACCAGATAGCACATGCCTCCTGATGTTCTCAGCAAAGTCTAGGCTGTGAAATTTTAAAGGACAGCAACTGATTTCTTGAACAGATAAATTGCCTGTGTCAATGCAGGGGTAAAAATCTTATACAAAGCTATTTAGAACTATCCACCAATTGGAACATATGAACTTTATTTCCTGAAATATTTTATTTCAGGCCCTGATTCAAACAAATTATTGTCAAAAACATTATTGCAGCAATTGGGAAAATCTGCAAATTATCTGCATATTTGATGATGTTAAGGAATTATTGTTAATTTTTTAGGTAAAGTAGGTAATAGGCTTAAGTTTCTACAAACAGTTTTCATATTTTAAGGATGCCTATTAAAATATTCACATTGATGGGGCTAGGATTGTAGCTCAGTGGTTGAGCACTTGCCTCACACGTGTGAGGCTCTGGATTCGATCCTCAGCACCACATTAAAAAATAAATAAATAAAATAAAAGTATTGTGTCCATCTACAACTTAAAAAAGTATATAAAAAAATATTCACAGGTGATATAATACGGCTAGGATTTGCTTCAGAATAACTCAGAGTAGGAAAAGAAGGAAGAAAGTAGAGAGAAAATAGATACACCATAAGTTGATAACGACTGAAACACAGCAATGGGTCTGTAAGCAAAAGTAATGGAAAATGGGAGCAGGCCTCATGGGTCAGCAAGCTGTCTTTATTAAGTAGCGGTGGAATGGCACATAGCACATTTTCAGGGAAGAAAGTTGGCACTGGTCAAAAGAGGGGTCTGCTTTGTATAAGTCTTAATGGGAGTTAATCACAGCAGAATGTTTAGTGTGACTTCATTGTTAGAGACTTGGGACATGCCAGCTAGGCAGTCAGGAAACTAGTTGTGAAAGTTAAAAAATCTAATTCAGAAAAACAGCTGTAAAAGCTTGAAAGTCATTCTAACTCAGGGAAACAGTTGTAAAAGCTTGAAACTTGTTACTAGTATAAAAGTCTAGAGCCCAGAGCCCATTTGTTTGCCTTCCCCTCCAGCACTCAGGGTTACTGGGAAAGGATGAAAGATCAGAGCCCAGAGCCTAATGATTACCTTCTCTCTCCTCCCCTCCTGGATGGATCACATTGTCCTCCTTTTCTCCCTGGGGGCTGACATTTTCCTTTTCTTGAAGGATGTTATTTTCCATATCCTTCATTGTCCATGAGGGTTAATTATCCCATCCTCTCTACTTTTATGTGTTTTTAACTTTCCATACAAAAATGCTTTTTCTTGATATTGTACTGAAATCGGTCCTACTTCAATCTGTAGCTAATCCTGTTCTCAGGAGCAGCATCATTCAGGCTGTGGTTTTGACCCTCCATTGGGTCATTAAATGAATTAAATGGTTTTCCACCAACCTTTGTTTTATAAGGAATGTAACCGAAAAGACATAGCAATCCATTCCATTTAGCGTGCCCCTATATTTGACTGGTAGTGGCTGCCTATAGGACTGTGTTGAGCAGGTTTCTGGAGCTATATCAGGCAGATCAGAAAAGAGTACAGTGATGGATTCAAGATGCCTGTCAAAGACAACAGTAAGGAGAGAGAGGCAACTATGCCACCAATTTGCCAGCAAGGCCCCTTGGATTTTACTGTGGGTTGAATTTCTTCCAAAGTCCTGTGATTAAAATCTAAAGGCTATTAGTAGATCTGTTTCAATTGCTCTTAATTGTCACTACCCTGTGGTAGGAAATAAAGCCAGAAAAGAAAACCTAATGTCTATAATTACTTCAGACTTCAAAGGACATCTACATATGCAAGACTAATCATTCTGTTTGTCCCTACCCACCCAATTTTGAGCCAGTATAAAACAGAAACAGGAAACATAGTCTGAAAGGAAACCAAAAGATAAAAGACAATATTATTGGTATTATTTTTAATAATTCATAATATTACATAAAATGTGTGTGAAAATATTATTCTAATTTTATATAATATTATATTATATGAAGTATTTGTGTATGAATTAACCACTCCTAAGGGAGATATATACCTTACATCATATACTATATATAAAGACACATAAAATCATAGCAAAAATACACAGGAAATAGCCTCGCACCTAGCAATTATGGGCATGCAATGGAAATTTGTTGCATTTACTTAAAATACTTTTTATTAACATGTAATAATTGAGCATCTTTATGGGGTATGGTATGATACATGTGACACTCATGTATACAAATGTGTACTGATCAGGTGTGTGCATCTCTATCTCTTTAGCAATTAAAATCGTTTCAATTCTCCACATTCAAACTATTAAGTGAAGCAGTTACTCCAAATATGTGAAAATAAATGAAGAACACCCAAATGAGAACAAGCAATGGTTATTTATTCATAACCTGCAGCAGCAAAGGAATTGGCCATTATCTCTGAGACTCACAGGCAGGCAGAGGAATGGGAAGGCTTTATGGGGCTTAGGGGAAGGCTCTAGGTGTACCCTAATTGGAGGCTTTTGGCCTAGGAAGCTGGAAGCTGGCTAATCAGAAGTGGGCCATCCTACATGATTGGTAGGGGAGCATATTTGACTTCCCCTAAATGGTCACAAGTTAGAAGCAAGAGCAAAAATTAGAGAAACTGTCCATTATTAATCAGGTTTGGCATTAAAGAGCAATTGCTACAGGGGTTCATTATTTACTTTCCTGAATTGGTTGCTGCAGATAGTAGGTCAGAGTTATATTTTTAGTTTGGCTGTTATCTATTTGTATTATTAGTCTCTCAAATGCAGAAGACTAAAAGTGTCTTCAATTCTATACATGCCAGAAACTGCATCTGCTGTAGGGTTGCCAGGTTTACCCATGACCCAGACAGCTGCAGATTTTCCTCATGGGGCTGAACTAAAGTCGGGGTCTTGAACCTGTCCAGGCACTGATTCAGGTGTTCAGGTTGTTGTACAAAACACTGAAAGAAACTAACCCCAGGACTGAGCCAAATTCCTTAAGCCCTCACATAAACTCCATAACCAGACCCCCTTGTTGCAGACATAACTTGAATATGACATCTCTTGTCTCACTGTCTGTCCAGAGGAAGCTGCAACCCTCTGTATATACATTCCCCTAATAAATGCTTTGGACTAATGACCCTACTGTCTAGTGTTTATTTGTTTGTTTGGAAACATAACAATAGGCCCCATCTCAGGATGATTTGGAGAAGTGACTTGTAGAAACTCTTTTGCCACCACTTTTGGGGTGATTTCAGCCAAGGGTTTGGCCAGATGGAACACATCATTGGCATAGCACAGTGAGGCCAGTATGGCATTAACACCATTGAAGAGAGAAGGAAACAGTTTGGAGGAGGTTCTGCCACCTGTCCAAGTTAACACAGGTTCAAACCCAGGTCTTTCTGACTCAGACCCACGCATGTTCTTACCTACGGTGCTACAATAACCTCCCACCATTTATCAAATTTGCAGCATTTTGAAAATGACAGAAGTATTTTGGATCCAAGTGCATTTATTCTTCTATTTTGTCTGTTTTTTTAATTTTTGAAGAACTTTTTTGCCAGTTTTTCTAAAAGGCCATTAATTCAAATGAAACTGGGGTCATAATAGACATTGAAGCCATATCCTAAAAACCAAAGGAGTCACCAGTTCTGAGTTATGAGGAGGATGGGTCCCAGCAGCCAGTGGGTATGGTAGAGGTGGGGAGGTGACAAGCTAATCTGAATAAGGGGTCGAGGCAAGGGGAGCATTCTGGGAGCAGGAGCCCTGGGCATTTTCACTTCATCTGGTCTCCACAATAATAATTAACTTTCTATCAATATAGAAATTAGAACATTGAAAGGTTGACTGACAAGCTCTTTAATTAAATGTTTTAGCCAAGATTTATGACAGAACTTGCCGTGGGAGGCATAGAATAGAAGGAAATGGTTTTGGTTGGAAAGAAGGAGCCACAGAGCATCCATCAGAGGTGGTCTAAGATGTTGCAGGTGGTACACTGCATTTAGCTCATGAGCTATGGGGGCCCATGGAGTCCCATCCAGATTGAAAGAATTCCAGCCAGAGTAGAACACACCACATCCAACTGGAGCATGAGCTCCCTCAGGGGTCTACCTCCAAACTAGGGGCTGCCCCCCTCCACAGAAGCAGTTCCTGGAGGTAGGGCAGAGGGAGTGAGGATGAAAGCAAAGAAAGGAGAGAGAGAGAGAGAGAGAGAGAGAGAGAGAGAGAGAGAGAGAGAGAAAGCTCTATAGGGACCTGACCAGACCCTCTTCTGCTGCCTAGCAACTAGAGCTACAACTTAAAATCTCAACTCCACACTCAAGGTGAGGACACCAAAGCATCCAATTTCATTTAGCCTATGACCAAGCAAGGGAAAAATACTTGAGTTCTATATAAGTCTCACACAACAGAAAATCGGGGTAATGGTGGCTTATCCACAAGTGTCTGCATTCATCTGGCCTAACAAAACATCTGGAGGTAGGAAGCTTCCAGATTGGTCAGCCTCTCTGCGACTGTGTTGGTCTCATTCCCAGGGCCACAAGGTGGCTGCCAAAGCCCCAAGCATGACATCTTCACACAACAGCAATCCAAGCAAGAAGGAAGAAGACTGATGAGGAAGGGCCTTGTCTTAATATAGGTCTCTCTTGTATTAGGGATAAATAAAATTGTCCCTTGGAACTCACCCATTAAGTGTTCCTCCTGATCTCTCACTGAACAGAACCAAGTAGTATACCCAGACCCCTAAACCAGTCACTGACAAAGGGAAGTAGAACCCCATAATGAGCCAAAGCCAATTCTGATTTCTCACCTAGAGCTGGGCGTAGCCTTCCAAACAAAAATGGGCTTCTTTTACCAAGGTTAGGAGGCAACAATGGCTCCATCTCCTATCCCCAGACTCTCTCCCCCTGAACTCAGTCCTTGATTAATCAAATCCTTTTGGCCTGCTCAAGAAGACAGGAGAGCTCTTCTTCTTCTTCTTCTTCCTTTTTTTTAAATTTTTTTTAGTTGTAGATGAACCAAATATCTTTATTTTATTTTATTTATTTTTATGTGGTGCTGAGGATCAAACCCAGTGCCTCACATGTAGTAGGCAAGTGCTCTATCACTGAGCTACAACCCCAGCCCAGGAGAGTTCTTCTTAATGAGAGGGCAGCAGGGACTTTGTGTGAGGGCCAATTTCCATGAATTTTATCACTAAAACTCTAGCCACAAATATGACCCACAGAACCCAGGCAGTGTGGAACTCCATGGGACATCTCTGTCACCACCATAAACCGAAGGACTCAGAACATCAACACAGCTCAAAGCAGGTCAACTCCACAACAAATTCGCTGATTGTGGATAATCAACATTCCATAGAAGTGGAAACAAAGAAGTGGACAGCCTCAACCCTTCACCCCAGTGAGGCCACCTTGCACAACCTTCAAATCCACCTCTTTATAGCTTGCCCTTCCCCTCTCTATCCTTCCTTTACACATCCTTGAGAAAAATCTCCCTGAGTAACCTGCCCTTGCCTTCAGCCTACTTTTATCCACTCAGCCAAGTGACAGCTCAACACCAGTTCATGGATCTGCAACCAAATATTCCTCAAGAAAAGCAGCTAAAATTATCATCCAATATTACAGAGGATTATAGTAAGTAGGATGAGTAGGAGAGTAAAGAATGCAGGGTGGCAATTAAAGAATAAATAATTTTTAGAGCTGAGGCTGAGACTGCTCACAAAAGTGGAAATTTCCGACAGGGAATATTGGAAGGGGAATGTTGCTTGCTATATCTTTGGCCAGATACCCATTTTTTAGGTCACTCAAGAGTAGATAACTCTTAAAAGCCCTAAGTGGGATAAAATATATATATATATATATATATATATATATATATATATATATATATATATATATTCAAAGCAAGAATAAGACAGTCACTTCTGGTTGTCATTCCTCACTTTCATTAGCTCTAATTTCATGTTCTAACATTTTCCTACTGGGAAAAAGTATAAGTCTTTATGTATGCATTAAATATCAAGATTAATTAGCCAAATGGACCCAATGCTCTAAACTCCTCAAGACTTTGCTATAGTGAAAACCGTTTTACAGGCTACTGTCTGATATATATAGACAATTATCAGGGTACTCCTAGAATCTGCTCACCTGAGGGCTTGCCATGCTGTCCGTCCCTCCAGGGAGATCCAGGCAGATCAGGCCGGGATGAAATAAGGAATCACTAAAAGACTCATTAGCCTTAGTCTGCTGAGAGCTGAGGCTGAGACAGCTCACAAAGAAGGTGCACCTGCTGCCTTACCGCAGATCAGAAGTGTTGTAGAACAGAATCACTGGGACCACTGATGGAGAATTTCTGAGAGTGAACTTGGCTCAGATGTGCCCTTCCTGGTTCCTATCTAGGCAAGCTGTTTTCACCCTGTATTTCAGTTTTCTGTTACTCTCCAAAACACACACACACACACACACACACACACACACACAATGTAGTGACTTAAAACTACAATGATTTTATCACTTCTCCTAAGTCTGTGGGTTTTGACTGGAATATTCTTCTGTTCCATGTAGTATTGGCTGAAGCCCCTCATGCAGTTGCATTCAGTAAAGGACTAAGCTAGGGATCCCCATTCTCTTTCTCATGGTCCTTCTTTCCAGGGTGTCTCCAAGCCCAGCTGTTCCCTTATATGGTCTCTCTCCACTGGTATAGCCTAGACTTCATTACAGCAATGTAGTTGGGCTCCAAGAGGGTTTATTCCAGAGAACAAGCCTGATGTACAACTATGTATCCAGCCTCTGCTTGTTTCATACCTGCCAATTAGCAGAGTAATATAGCAAATGTGGGAGGAGACTATACAAGGGGTTCGTTGGGGACCCTATTGTACCTATCTCAAAGCACCAATTTCTTTTCTTACTTTTCTGGGGACCATGAAACTCTGCAGGGAGAGAAACTGTCAGACCTTGTGACTTAAAGACTCTCTTGGTCAGCAGAAACAACATGTGACCAACCGTGAATATAGAATTAAGTGAAAGAGTATTTTAGAATATGTGTTGCTATATAGACTTATCGCTTGTGGCTCCCACACCCAAAAAAAAAAAAAGAAGAAGAAGAAGAAGAACCAGTGAATCTGGGTGCGGTGGCGCATGCCTGTAATCCCAGTAGCTCCAGAGGCTGAGGCAAGAGAATCACTAGTACAAAGTCAGTCAGCAACTTACCAAGGCTCTAAGCAACTCAATGAGACCCTGTCTCTAAATACAAAAAAGGGCTGGGGATGTTGCTCAGTGGTCAAGTGCCCTTGAGTTCAATCTCCAGTACCAAAAAAAAAAAAAAGAAAAAGAAAAAGAAGTCAGTGAAGCTAGGGACAGTGGCACACACCTGTAACCCCAGCAACTTGGAAGGCTGAGGCAGCCTCAGCAATCTAGAAAGGCCCTAAGTGACTTAGCAAGATCCTGTCTCAAAAAACAAAAGGGCTTGGAATGTAGCTCAGTAGTAAAGCACCCCTGGGTTAAATTCCCAGTACCAAATAATAATAATAATAACAACAACAGCAACAATATTAATATTAATAATCCGCAGAAATATAAACCCAAAATTTAATCAGAAAGTTTTAAGTTACAGTCTGGAAGAAAGTGGGTGTGCCTAATGGAAACTTGCCTTCAGAAATGCTTTTCTGTCCTGCTTGTTTCCTACCATTAATGCAGTTTCCACTTTAACACATTTGTGCCTTTATTCCTTCAGTAAATGTTAGCAATGTCACAGGCATCACTTTATATGCTAAGGTTAGTGCTAGGTCCTATTCCATCTCTCATCTTCTACCTGGACTCTGATGACGGCCCAATAGCTAGCTGGTCTCTCTACTCCAACTGCTTGAACTCCAACATGTTTGTCCCAAAACACAAATCTCCCACCGATTTGGTATCAGCTTTAATATTCTCTGACCCTATAAAATCTAAACCTCTAGAGAGGCTTTCAAGGCTACTCAGAACCTAACTCTCACCCACTTTTTATTAAAGGTATTTTTAAAATAAAAGGCAAAATCATGACTCTCATGTAAATATAAAATGAACACACATTGAATATTTTACTCAGCTCATTAATTAATGAGGAACCAATAAGATATTTAAAACACAGTTTACATGGTATCCACAACACAAGACAATATACGCACTGAGGAATGCTGAGATGAATTTGTTAATAAATTCAAAGGTACAAGCTTTGACAGGTAGGGCTGGAGGTTGGGGGAAGCGGGAAATATACTGCATTCACTTAACATTTTCTTTTCTAGAGACAAGAATCTTTTGCATTATCAACTTGCGAGTGGCAAATGCTCAAAATTACAGACCACTATGGAAAAGTGCACTGGACAATCCCTAGTATACTACAGGACATCTCTCAGTAATATTTTCTCTTTTTTGTTTGCTTTTTGTTGGATTTTGTGGGGTTGCAGGAGGAGGGTTTGGCCCTTTCAAAGTCTCAAAGGTGTTTTTTTTAATTCATATATGACAGCAGAATGCATTCCAATTCATATTACACATATAGAGCACAAATTTTTCATATCTATGGTTGTATACAAAGTATATTCGCACCAATTCATGTCTTCAAACATGTGCTTTGGATAATGATGTCCATCACATTCCACCATCATTTCTGACCCCAAGCCCCCTCCCTTCCCCTCCCACCCCTCTGCCCTATCTATGTTTTCTCTGATATAAGGAGGCTGATTCATAATGGGGTAGGGAGGGGGAGCATGGGAGGAATAGACAAACTCTCTGAGGTTTTGTTGACACTTCCCAACCTAGCCTTCATCAATACCTCCAGCCCTCCACCCTATGCTTTAATCACACTGTGCTACTCACAGTTGCCTAGGAAAGCCCCAATTACTCCTGGCCACTTTCTGTACCTTCTGCATGGAATGGACCTCCTCTTTATTTGGAGATCTGCTACCCATCATTCTTTCAATTTGTTCAGCAAATATCTCCTTCTATGCCAACCATGGACCAAGTAGTGAGAATTCAAATGTGAAGACAATAGACTAGGTGTCAGACCTCAATAGGAAACTTGTACTTTGGGTGGTGTTTTTGACCTTGAATCATTCAGACTTTGGGAAATACACTGATGTCTGCTCACTGTGTGACAGTGAGTTAGATGGGCTTTCCCTCATAGTGCATGGACATTTCACTGTTGATCATGCAGAATGAAAGAGGATCCATCAAAGGAAACTGAGAAGGAATATTTAGTGAGGGAAGGAAACCATGAGAGACCAGACAAGGCAACTAGAAGAACAGCAACAGTGCCACCACCATGGTGAGATCCAGTAAGAATACAAATTAAATACTCCCATTTGTTTTAGAAACCACCTTTTGCAGAGGGTTTCAATGGAAAATTGGAAACAGAAGCTACGTTACTGCAGACTGTCACATAAAACTTGGAGATACAGAATTGCAAAGCTCAAATATAGTTTTTTTTTTTCTTTTGAAGGACTAGGGATTCTATTATGAAGGTAGGTAGGAAGGAAGCAAGCTGGAAAGAGAAAGTGTAGGTATACCTAAGTCTTCCTCGAAAGAAGAGTCTCATATATGTAATGCAGAAAAAGCACTAAACTTGGAGTTAAAAACTTATACTCAAACCCTAGCTATGAAATTTACAACTTATTACATAATCTCCTTGGATCTTAGTTTTCTCATCTGCAAAGGGGAAATAGTAATACCTCAAAATATCATCCAATGATACAATCTCTATGAACAAACATAGTAAAAAACAAAAAGAAAAGAAAAAAACCTAGAACATAAGAAAATATAGGGTCAACACTCCAACATATAGGCATAGGCAATAACTTTCTCCACAAGACTCCTAAAACTCAGGAAGTAAAACCAAGATTAATAAATGGGATAGCGTCCAATTTTTTCAAACTTCTGCACAGCAAAGGAAACAAGAGCATGAAGAGAGAGCCTACGGAATGGGAGAAAACATTTGCCAGTTACTTTTTTGACAGAGGATTAATATCCAGAATATATAGAGAATTTTAAAAAACCCAATCAATAAATGAGCAAAGAACTAAAAAGACATTTCTCCAAGAAATACAAATTGCCAACAGATACATGAAAAAATATTCACCACCTTTAGCAATTAAGGAAATGCAAATCAAAATTACCTTGAGAGGGCTGGGTTTGTGGCTCAATAGTAGAGCGCTTGCCTAGCGTGCATGAGGCACTGGGTTCGATCCTCAGCACCACCAAAAAATAAATAAGCAAAATATAGGTAAAAAAACTTACACTGATATTCCATCTCACTCCAGTTAGAATGGCAATCACCAAGAATACAAATAATACCAAATGCTGGAGAGAATGTAAGGGAAGAGAAACTCTTGTACACTATTGGTAGGACTGTAAATTGGCATAACCTATGAAAATCACTATGGAGTTTCCTCAAAAGAGTAGGACTGGAAACTCCCAACTCCTCAGTATTTACCCAAAAGAACCAAAGTCATCATACTATAATGATACACATATATCCATGTTTATAGCAGTGAGAAGGAATATTTAGTGAGGGAAGGAAACCAGCCTAGGTGTCCATCAATGGATGAATGGATAAAGAAAATATGGTTTATAACCACAATGGAGTTTTACCCAGCCATAAAGAACAAAGTTATGCCATTTACTGGTAAACAGATAGAACTGAAGAACATCATGCTAAGTTAAAAAAGACAGACTCAAAGTCAAGAGTCATATGTTTTCTCTCATACTTGAAAGCTAGAGAGAAAAAAAAAAAGGATTTAAAAAGGGATCTCATGAAAATAGAAGAAAGGCCAGTAAATCAAGGAAGGCAATCAAGGGTAGGGAAGAAGAAAGAGGAAAGGGAGGTACTGGGGAACTAAATCAACCAAATTATGTTTTGTGCATACATGAATCTGTAACAATGAATCCCATCTTATGTAATTACAATGCACCAATTTAAAAGCACATATTATGGGCCAATGTGTGTTATTTTAAACTTCAGAGAGACAAACTATTCGGAGTAATCACGGTAACAATCTTGACAAATTCCTATGATAATCATTGGCCATTGAGGTCTGGTTTTGGTGGGTTTTGTTGTTTCATTTCAATTTTGCTATTTTCGCTTGTTTTTCACTTTTGCCTGAGCAGAGTTCCAGAGTGGAAAGCAAGAGGCCTATCCAAATGCTCTGTGCACCCTGTTAATAAGAATTTCATGTCAAGAGTTCTCTTCTAATAAGGACCTAAGAGATTATCTTGATTTGCTTTGATTTGCTGTGTTGAAGAACAAGGCCCAGAAAAAGGACAAGCCTTATGGCTAGACACAGTGGATCCTAGAACAAGCTCTAGAAGCCAGGTCTTCTGAAAATGTTCCCTGTCCTTTCTACAATATTAATTAGACCCCAGAAGTGGAGTCTAATTAATATTGGAGACAAATGGGAAACATGCCATGCTTTTATCATGGCAAAGCAACAGAACACTGAAGCAACTTGAAGGAGAATTGGTACAAACCCTAGGCCTCCTACAACCAACCGTCCCACCCGCTGCCTTTTCCCAAACCTTTCACTCTCATATGTGTGTGCGTGCGCGCGCGCGCGCGCGCACACACACACACACACACACACACACCAGGAGGACTAACTGCTTGGAACAGATGACATTGCATTAGGTTTCCTTTTCTGTCCTAAAGAGGGGAAACCCTTTCTCTTCTCTAGACAGCATCCTAATTTGTCTCCACTTAGCCAGTAGCTCAAGACAAGAGCTTTTGAAATTAATGATGCTTTTCTAAGAGTAATTGCTTCTGCTCTAATCACATGCTATTTCTTGCTACCCATGGGGCTCAGTATTAGGATTGCCTAAAGGAATAATCAGCAAATTGCCCAAAATGCACTGCTTTCAAGCCTCCAAGGTGCCTAATAAATGATGATGAGTCACTCCAAGCCAGGTAGCCACTTCACACCATTTATAAAGTGAGCTTGCCTGTCAGTATGCTTCTTGGAGGCAAATCCAACCATGGGGCTGGGGGTAGTAGGAGCTCACATTTAAAAAAAAAAAAAACTTTCCAGCTGCTTTTTTCTTTTCAATGAGATGGAATTCACATAACTTACAATTAATCATTTCTAAGTATACAATTCAGGGTGGTTAGTGTTTTCACAATATTGTGTAACCACCAGTTTCTCTAGTTTCAGAACTTTTTAATCACCCATGAAAACACCCATTAAGTAGTCACTCCTCAATTTCCCTTACTCCTCCTATCCCCTGGTGCCCTCTGATATACTTCCTGCTTTATGGATTTGCCTATTCTGGATATGTCCTATAAAAGGAATCACAATATGAGACCATTCAGGGTGGTTAGTGTTTAATGTTTTCAAGTTCCATGAGTTATAGCAGTAATCATTACTTCATTCCTTCATTTTATTATTGAATAAATTCCATTGTATGGATATACCACAATTTCTTTCATCCATTGATGGACATTTGAATTGTTCTCATCAATTGTGAGTAGCCAAACGAACTAGACTAGAACTGTTCTACAACAACTTCCAAGAAATCCCCAGTAAGAAAGAACAAAATATTCTTAAGATAAAATGATTCTGATTTTTGCTGTTTTGATGATTTTATTGAAATTACCTTAGTACAGTATTAGCACAGTATTAAAATGCCTTAGCACATACACTAGTCCCCTGGCCCACTTATCCAGGAGTTGCATTCCAAGACCCTTAGTAGATGCCTGAAACCATGGTGTTTTAGTTAGCCTTTTTGCTGCTGAGACTGAAAGACCCAACCAGAAAAGTTGTAGATGAGGAAAAGTTTATTTGAGGGCTCACAGTTTCAGAGGTCTTATTCCATAGAAGGACAGCTCCGTTCCCAGGGCCCGAGATGAGGCAGAACATCATGGCGGAAAAGTATGGCAGAGGGACAGGGCTCATACGATCTTCAGGAAGCAGAGAGAGAGAGTCACAACCAACCAGATACACCCCAAAGCCACGCCCCCAATGCCCTACCTCCTCCAGCCACACCCTACCAGTCTTCAGTTACCATTTCAGTTACCAGTTAATCCCTATCACATGATCTCTTGGGGGACACCTCACATCCAAACCATAACACATGGAGAGTATCAAGCCCTATGTATACTATGTTCTTTCTTATACATATTGTGACCACAACTTTTACAGTTCAAGGTATAATGACAAAACTAGCATGAATTTTTTTCTCCTTCACAATTTCATAGGTAGAAGACTCATTGCTACCCTAGATCTTAACAACTTCAACATGCGAACTTTTTCCTTCCATATTAAGTCAAAACTTAAACCTTTTCACTTAAAGGAAGCACTTTCTGGCTTCTCTTGGGCATATCCAAATTTCCAGCAATTATTCCTCTTCCACTTTGGGTCCATTATTAAGTACAATAAAGGTTATTTGAACACAAGCACTATGATACCATATGGTAGATCTGATAACTAATACAGCTACTAAGTGCCTAACAGGTGGGTAGGATATACATTGTGGATGTGCTGGACAAAGGGATGAGTCATGTTCCAGGCAGGTTGGAGCAAGATAATACAAGATTTTATCATACCACTCATAATGGTTTGCAATTTAAAATTTATGAGTTGTTTATTTCTGAATTTTCCATTTTATATTTGGGGACCATAGTTGCTCACCAGTAACTGAAGCCACAGATAAGGAGGGACACACCACAATATCACTATTCCCATGTGTTTTTTTACTTACACTATGGTATAATGTGAACAACAGTAAGTTAACTGATATAACTTAAGTGTGGTGTTCAATGACTCTCATATGGTCATATTCCTCTGACTCCTTATATGACTAGATAGAGAGTGAGCCTCTCTGGATTCAGCAGAGCTCTACATGACCAGAAAAAGTGATTGGTTTCACCACTTTCAGACCATGAGTAGTAACAGATGGGGGAACACTGGAATCCATTGTTTGCAAAGGATCTTTTCAACTGCATTAGATGCAACCCACAAATCTCCTTAAAACTTGGCCCTTCATTAGGGCTAAATTCAGCCTAAGTCACAAATGTGTATAAAATAATTTAAAATATAAAAGCAATATTAAGGGGCTTGGGTTGTGGCTCAGTGGCAGAGCACTTGCCTAGCATGTATGAGGCACTGGGTTTGATGCTCAGTACGACATATAAATAAATAAAAGGTCCATTGGCAACTAAAAAAAGTGTTTTTTTAAAAAAAGCAATATTAAGTAATAATAAAACAGTAAATTATCAAGCCAGCAAAAGAATGCAAATTTTAAACCACATTTTCTGTCTGAGGATCACAATTTTTAAATTTAGCTCAGTATATTCTTAGACTTTACTAATCTCAAAGCAAAATGTTTATCTGTAAATGAACTTGTTTTAGCCTGTTCTGTATTTAGTCTGAAAATAATGTCAAGATGTCTTCAAGAGCATGTAAAAATTACATTTACATTTTTCTAAGGGAGGAAATTCAAACACAGATTTCATATATTCACAAAAGTAATAAATAGTACAAAGCTTCAAAAAAAGCCTCCTTTCACCATGCTAAGCCCCTCTGTAGATACAAACTGTTACCTGTACTGCTATATTGTAATGAGTATCATCCTAAAATAAAATTCTTACATGAAACCTCTTTCAATGTGAAATAAAATATACCAATTCTGTAATAATATTTCAATGTTATTTGCTAGCTTCAACTTTAACCTCTTACTGTTAAGAGCTTAAAACCCTAAATGCTATTCAAACTTGTTTAATCAGTAGCTTTGATTTTCAACTTACAAAATTTAGATTAGAAAGTGTGTTCTCTCCCTTTTTTAAGATTCAGCAGAATGGAGATTCCGGATCCCCATCTCTCTTTTTGATCTGAATTGTTCAGGTTGCCTGTGCAGCTAAGGTGCTTATGAAGTTCAGCCCTTCTCTTCAGTATGGCAACTCACTTAGGAAAATGTTTTAAACTGCAGCTTGGGGGCAACGTAAGCCTTAGAAAGTTTTTGTCCATCATCACCTCTGGCAATTTTTGGAACATTTTTCTGATTGTTTACTTTGTCCTTTTTTCTTAACACTCTTCTACCCATGTATCCCAAATAAAAACTGTAGTTAAATCAATTTACCTGTGTTGCTTTGGAACACAAAAGACAAAAACATTAATATGAATGAGTAAACAAATACATAGTGTTTGAATGTATATTTGGACACAGTCATAACAAACTCATTTATTTCTTATCTCAAAAAGCAGAATAAAGGGGGCTGGGGCTTAGCGGTAAAGCGCTCGTCTAGCATATGTGAGGCGCTGGGTTCAATCCTCAGCACCACATAAAAACAAATAATTAAAATAAAGATCTAGTCTTTGTTTCAAAGGAAACCCACAACAAAATCATTGAGGGAAAAAAAATAAAGGGTAGAAGCTGCATACTCTATGTAATAAAGAACAAACTGGAAGGATATATTAGAATGCATGTCAAAAAAACTAGAAAATACAGTACATCTTCTAACTTCAATCTGTAACTCATTAAAGTAATCAAAATTTTTTCATCAAAAAATCTAAACAAAATAATTTTTAAATTGCTCATCCATATGATGATGAGCTTAAAAAATGGTGTTATTGCTGGACATAACTTTAATTAAAACAGAAATTCAAGTAAGTGTGGGTAGTTATTACATGTTTTCAGAAGTGCTAGTTAAAAAGTTGTGGTGATATCCCTGTTATACTAGAGAAATTTGTAAAACTGCATTTAATTAGAATTACATCGTCCTTGATTAGTCTAACGTAACAGAAAAGAAATAGGTCAATGACTATTTTTAGCTAAATAAAATTTGGTTCAAATTAAGCAAAATAACTAACCTAGTTTATTCCAACCCTGAAAATCAGTATTCATGATTTTTACATGATTTTTTGCAAGGTATTATGTGATTTCTTAATGTTCACTCAAAAGAAATGTTCTAATTTCATATATGCCTTTACCCAAATAGTCATAACATTATTATTACATGTAAACAACCAAAGTGCTGTAATAGGAAGCAATCTTTAGCAATATTTATTAAATATGTAAGTTTACTAATCCATTTTTCATTACTATAGCAAGATGCCTGAGACCAGCTAACTTTATGAAGAAAAGAGGTTTTAAGCTCCATTTGGGGAGTTGAAAGTCCAAACAGCACAGTGCCAACTCTGGCAAAAGCTCCATAGTAAATAGCAGAATACTTGAGGGAGGAAGAACAGATCACATCACCAAAACAAGAAGTCAGAGAAGGACTCAGGGATCAAGACCACTTTCCATGACAGCTTCCTTAATCCCTTGGGAGCACAGCTCCCCCAGTAACCTAAGGACCACCCACTCAGCTCCACCTCTTAAAGATCCCACCACCTTCCAACATTACCACACTGGAGACCAAGTTCCCACCCAACACATGTACCTTTTAGGAACACACTCAAACCATATCCAAACCATACCAGTAAGTTATGAATTTCCAAAGTGGGTATTATTACAGAAGGAAATTATATAAAATAATATAATTGTGCATCAAAATACCACAAGAATAAAGGTAAAAGATACCTGTCACAACAAGTCAAAGCCAGCCAAGCATGGTGGCACACACCTATAATCCCAACAACTCAGGAGGCTGAAGCAGGAGGATGGCAACTTTCAAGGCCAGCCTCATCAACCTACTGAGAACCTACAAAAAAAAAAAAAACCATATATATATATATATATATATATATATATATATATATATATACACACACACATATATTTTTTAATACAAAAAAAGCCCCTTTTTAAAGGGGGCTAAAGACATAGGTTAGCGGATTACAATGGTTGCTTCGCATACATGAGGGCCTGAGTTCAATCCCCAAAACTGCAAAACAAGTCAAAACCATACAGATATTTCTTATTTAAGACATGTTCAATTATAAACAAAGTAAATATTTCTCTACCTACTGTGTCCTAAAACCATAAAGATGTATATCTAAGGTTCAAAATAGATCTGATGCTCAAACATTCATCATTTTATGTTTTATTGCGTTCCAAAGTTAATTTTTTTTTAATTCAGAATATCGTGTTCTAGAGCTACATGGAGACATGGCTAAACAAGAAATCTATAAGAAACAGATTTGGTGTCATGTGCTCTTTGGATTGCCTCAGCCAAAATCATTAGAACATCAAAATAACTGGAATCTTAAAGCAGTGTATCATTTTGTCCTTTGGGGGAATGGTGTTTGTAACACTGACAATCTCAGAGACAGCAATATTAATTCTGCAAACAGCTGGCCCAGAGAAGTTCCCATGAGTAAAAATGGCATTAACCCTAGTGACTCCAGCATAGAGTAGCTTGTCTGCAGCATGAAGTATTGTGCCATACGCATTAGGCATGTCATCAGTGAGGATAGCCATCAATGTTTTTGTTGTTGTTTATTTAGTTTTTTTATGTGGTGCTGGGGATCAAACCCAGTGCCTCACGTATGCTAGGCAAACACCCTACCACTGAGCCACAACTCAGCCCACAACCATCAGTTGTCGACATCACCAACCAAAAACATCCTACCACCCGCCTTTGCACCCCCATGGCTCTCCTCTCTCAGCAAAGAAAGGCAAACTCCATGTTTGGTCTATCAATGAGTTATGGAGTCTTTTTAGATCCTCCTACTTCAGGTAAAACAGTGACATAGTTCCTATAGTCTACAATATTCTCTTGGATCCACATGTAAGTCATCCACAGGGACAGTGAAGAATCTCTGTACCTGAACAGCATGCAATCCATGGTAATGATGTGTTCCTCCTCAGTTACTGAAACAAATTGGCTAAAGTTTTGGAGTAACTGGATCATGACCCTTGTCCTTTTTAATTCATTGGGTATATGGAAAACATGGGAGTCCAGCCTTTGCTTTGGAGGACCATGTGGTTTTCACCCATCAATGATAATGAGAGGTTACGTCAAGACGTCATTCATTTTCACACAGCTGTTCTGTAGGATACAAACAGCTTCACCTCTCACACTCACCAATCACTATACTGACCCCCCCCCCATTGCTGAACTTCTTAGAGACCACCTTGTGCAGCTCCAGCCCTAGCCTATTCACCAGTTTGGGGGACAGATCTTGATGTGAACTGCTGCAAACAGTACCACATCAGCGATGGCAGGCTTGATAGAGCCATGGGATGCTCAAGGTGGTGGCAGTGGTAAGAGCAGGGAAAAAGCTGCCAGTAGGTACCATTGGAAGAGGAAGAGGAGGAGGAGGTTGAGAAGTGCTATGGCTGAGCTGGGGCAGGATCCCAGCTCTTGAGGAAATATTCTTAATTTTGCCACATGTTGCTTCACCTCTTTCACATTCATTCTTTTCCATGAGAACAAAGAAAAAGACTACAATACAAAAAAGGAAGTAACCCACCAAGATTTTAGTGTAGATTATAAAATCAGTACTACTAGAATTTTCAAGATTCCTGAAGACACTGTAATTCCCCACAATGTTATTCTGGTGGCTCCTTCCCTATGATTTGTAGGAAACTTTTAAAAAACAAAACAAGTTTGTATGCTTGTGCAGCACATGCATTAAGGACCTTGAGTTCCTCAAGAGCAACCTTGTGCCATTGCTGCCAGAGAGGCTGCAGACCATCTTACACTGAAAGCATCTCAGTGTTGTGCAATGAGGTGGGAGGGCAGTTCTGTTCCCAGCCAAGATCCCTTCCAGATGAGGTCTCTTCTTGCCATGGAAGACTACAGTTACAAAGCAGAAAAGGTTTACTAAGGTTGAAAGCAGGCACCAAAGTATCATACTGGACCACTTTCTAGTAAGGCAGATAAGAGCTACTCCCAGAAAAGCAAAAACAGAATGACTTCAATATATTGCAGCATATATTAAAAGAAACAATTGATTCCCATCAATTGATTTCCAAGGAGTAAACACCAACTTTTTGCAAACAATTGCAAAAGTGGAGTCAGAGACCTTGATACAAGGGCACCAAGTACTAAGATTAATCCCACTAGAATAAGAACCACATGGAACAAATGTAAGAGGAGTGACAGATTCTGGGCACAGAAGACTTGATATGAACAAAGACTATTCTGTGGTCCATTGGCTGAGAAGTCTGCACTGGTCAGCATGCTTTCAGCATCAAAATACCAAAACAGAAAACCCCAATCCAAATTAGGTGAAATTATAAGAAAATCCATTGACCCACTAAACTGGAACACCAAATACAGAGTAGCTCCATCTCCATTTTTTTGACCACCTACCTGTCTTGGCTCCATCCTTAGACTGGTAAAGAGAGAGCGACAATCGCTCCTGGCCTTATCACACACACAGCAAAAGCCTGAGAGTGAACATCTCTTCCTGCAGATTTCTCTTAAGAGAAAATAAGCTTTTCCCAGTACTCCCCAACAAACTTCCCAAATTGAGTCAGATGCTCATTTCTGATTCAACCACTAAAAAATGTTAAGAGTACTATTATTGCCTCAAACAGTTTAGGCCCTTCCTTGGAGCCACAAAACCTTACCCACAGTATGTATGGCTGTGCCTCAGTGGTAGGAAAGCATGATGGATGGTAAGAAGATACTGTAAAGGATTCCCAACAGTATCTTGGGAGAAACTAGAAATCATGCTGGAACTCTATAAAATATCCTTAAGAGTTTAAAACTTACCTTTGTGCTAATTAGGACTTTTGAGTTACAAGTAACAGAAACATAATTCAAATCAGTTTAAGTAAAACATGGAACTGAATGGTCTTCAGCATCTAAGAAAATATTACCCTTTTCTAAGCCAACCTGAGAGAATATCCAGGGATGCAGCTGGGCCATGGTTGGAACAAGACCATGAGTGCTCAGGGCTCTCCCTTTATCACTTAACTTTGCTTCTTTCTGAATATATTTCTTTCCCAAGCAGACTGGCTTCTTTTACATAGCAGGAAACTTGGTTGATGGCAGCTCCTAAGATTTCTATCTTATAGCTTCAGCTACTGGAGAGAGACTGAATTCAAGCCTCTCTAGTCCCAAATTCAAAATTCCTTGGAAAGAGTTTCAGTGATTGAACTTCAGTTAGATGACAATGCCTTGACTAATCAACTAAAACCCAGGGCTTGCCAGTCACTCTACATTAACACAGCAACTTCTGTTTTAACTATATGGAGAGAGGAACTCTAGAACAAATTTCAAGTGTCTACTACAACAGTTATGCTCAAGAACCAACTACATAGAACTCTCATTCCAAGGGGAGGGCCCCTTCATTTGCAAAAGTATTTCATAAAAACAACTCCACAAGCCAGGTGCAGTGGCACACACCTGTAATTCCAGAGGCTCAGAAGGCTGAGGCAGGAGGATCACGAGTTCAAAGCCAGCCTCAGCAAAAAGTGAGGCGCTAAACAACTCAGTGAGACCCTGTCTCTAACTAAAATACAAAATAGGGCGGGGATGTGGCTCAGTGGTCGAGTGCCCCTGAGTTCAAGCCCCAGTGCAGCAAAAAAGAAAAAAAAAACCCACAGAAAAAGGGTACATTCATACATTGTTGGTGGGACTGCAAATTGATGTAACCACTCTGGAAAGCAATATGGAGATTCCTCTAAAAACTAGGATTAGAACCATCATTTGATCCAGTTATTGCACTCCTAGGTTTATATCCAAAAGACTTAAAATCAGCATACTACAGTGATACAGCCACATCACTGTTTATAGCAACAAAATTCATAATAGCCAAGCTATGGAATCAGCCTAGATGTCCTTCAACAGATGAATGGATAAATAAAATGTGGTATATATACACAATGGAATATTCCTCAGCCTTAAAGAAGAATGACTTTATGACATTCACTGGTAATGTATGGATCTGCAGACTTCATGCTAAGTGAAATAAGTGAAAAAAACAAAAGGTCAAATTTTCTCTCTGATATATAGATGCTAACCCACAGCAAGGGTTGGAGAGATCAGTGGATTGGACAAAGGGTAATGAAGTGAAGATAAGTGGAATTAGAATAGGAAAGATGGTGGAATGAATCAGATATAACTTTCCTATGTACATATATGAATATACCAATGAATCTCACCATCATGCATACCCACAAGACTGGGACCCAAATTAGAATAAAATATATTCCATACTTGCATAAAATATATTAAAATAGATTCTACTGTCATGTGTAACTAAAAAGAACAAATAAAAATTTAGAAAAACAACCCCACAGGTATTGTAAATAATGGACATAATTGCAGTCAAGATTGGCAAAGCAAAGCGCCTCCTCTCCTGCCTTCTTTCTGAGTGATGAAGAGTTATGGGGGAAAGGACAAAACTGGAAAGACTGTTACCTTCCACAATCCTGGGGATTGAAGCTTTCTCCTCCCTCAAAACTGACAGCTGTGAAGTGGCAGGAGTTCATGAGAAAGGAAAAAGAGAACAGTGGGAGCTGACCCAGGTTGGAGAAGCAGGGCCTATGTTTCAGAAGGCTCCAGAGCTATGAGTTTTCTCTTGGTTGTGGTTCCCCCAAAAGCAGATGCTGAGAAAAAAAACTTGGGAACAATTGCTTTTAGAGGTCATCTCAGAAAGCAAATGAGGGAATGGGGCGGTATGTGATACCATGCAACTGGGTGAGCTAATAAGTACAGCTGCTGTAGACAACTGTGGCTCAATCCTGCTGGAGACCCTCAAAGAGAATGTGCAGAACACAACTCAGAATCATCCCACCCAGGAGAAAGGAAGTTGGGATTTTTATCCATCAAACCTGTCCCCTTCTGTTAAGAGCTGCTCTTGGCTACATTAAGTCCCCAACATTTCTATACAGAACATGGTCATGAGGTCAGAGAAAGCCTTTAAACAAAGAATCTTGCATTTGAGGTAGGAAGTCACTAGTGTGATATGGAAACCATCTGCCCACGTGAATGAGCTAACAGAATATTGCAGGAGATATTGACAGCATCCACTGCAGTTCCTAGAACCCACTCCACAGGCAAACCCCTCACCTTCCACACCTTTAACCATACTCCTCACCTCCAGATGGCCCTGGTATCCAACTTAACTAGATTTTGTCTGAATGCAAATGGCAGCCAGGGAGGAATGGCTTCCTCACAATGTGCACTGAGCCTTCCCCAACAGTGATCTGGAAGGAAGGAGACCCAACATGTACTGAGTCCCCACTACAGGCTAAGTTCAGTGCATATCTTATTTCATGGTAATGTTCAAAGCAGTCTTATGATGTACTTAAGAGAAGGTAACAAGGACCAAAAGCAGAAACCCAGGGAGAGGGGCAGAATCTTAGGTCAGGTTGCTTTGTTCTCACCTAGAAACAAGAAATCAGAATCAGGCTCCATTTCTATACTTACTCCCATAGAAGATGAAAAAAAATTACCTTTTCTGTCAGCCCTGCAATTCCCAAGTCTGGCCTATGAATGGAAAATAACTATATTTCACTTTGGGGAGTGGCAGGTACCCAGTCTCAGAACTTCTGGAACAGCTTCTTGGTGCTGGCAGCCATGGTGACCTAAGCACTTTGAAGTCCACTGTCTTATCTTGCTCAGGGGCCTGCATTTGCCGATGTTGCTGATCTGGTTGTCCGTGTGGAGGCAAGTAGGTACATGTGCTCAGGAGGGGCCACCTAGGAGACTCCTAGAGGAGACCCTCCCTCCCCACTACCAGGCTGAGGACTCTCCAGTCTCACTGCATCAAACTTCAACCAACTTCCAATTGCCAATTCAACCTACAACCCCCAACTACTGATTGAGCACAAGGCATCAAGCTTTTGACCTCTGGAGAGGTGTGCTTTCCATTTTACAAAGGGAAAAACAGAATGCTCCAAGAATAGTCAGTATCCTCCCCACTTCTCCCTTCTCTTTCATCCCAACAGTGTACATCCCTTTCCCCAGCAGTTAGGGGAACCTGTTAACACCCACACCAGATCCTGTATTGTATATATTTGAAAACTGAGACCTGTAGAGGGAGATAAATTTGTCCCTTTCAAACAGCTAGAAAGTAACACAGCCAACACCCCCAATCAAATGTGGTTAACTCCAAAACCTTGCTCCCTTTCCTCCTAATACATGAAGCGAAACCAGTTTTTCTCCTTCAAAGAACATTTCCCTCAGATCAAGAGACTCAAGTTTAGATAACTCCTGGAAAGTTCAGAAATCCCAGTCATTCCAGAGCCTAGGGTGAAATAAACCTGTCTGCCAAGATATCATTTACTAGTATTGAAATAACCACCCGTACCCTGCTTGCATGTAAACAAGTCCTTAATTCCTTAATATGCCCACTGAACACAAAGCCCTTTGCATGACAGGCTGGCTATTTTTGCTGCTTTGAGTTGATCTGAAGAGGGACAGATGTGGAACAAGCCATAGGGCAGAAACCTATATGTTACCTCAGCAACACTTGCCAGGGTTGTGGATTAAAGGAATTCAGTACCTATTAAGTGGACTTTGCCTACAGGAAGATAAAGTTCTAAAGAGCCCATATGACATATGAGGCAGTATTTTCCTAACTGAGGATTGCATTGCACAAAAAAATCAATAATTTTAGCAAGATCACCTGCAGGTAATTTCTCCAGCAAACCACCCTACATGAGCTGGGAGTATCGTTTCATCTCCTGGAAGATATTGATCCCCCATCAAATCTTTTGCCCCACCCAAGAAGTTCCTAGCACCATTGATTGCCATGATTTCATGTTATACCACTGGGCAGTGACCCCAATCACACATAGGTACTTAGTACCTACACCTGCCTGCCCCATGGGAAGCGAGAGTACAAGGTCTAGTCCATCCCTCCAAGACCTCAAGGGACGGAGGGTTCACATTTACCGTGTTAAATTAGACAACTATGAAGGCTCTGGCATGGTGGCTCGCACATACAGGTGCACAGTGAATGCTGCTTCCTTTTCCTTTTCCTTTCCCTTAATAGTCTTTAAGATACTCATATAGGAATTGTCTTGTTGGTTTCTCAGAGACTCTTCAAATCCAGCTTGGAATGAGACAGAATAAAAGCACAATGACTGCCAGGTGTGATGCTGCACACCTGTAATCCCAGCTACTCAGGAGGCTGAGGCAGGAGGATGATAAATTTGAGGCCAACCTGGGAAATTTAGCAAGATCCTGTCTCAAAATAAAAAATAAAAAAGGATTGGGGATGGAGTTCAGTGGTAAAGCATGCCTGGGTTCAATCCCCTGTACCAAACAAGAATAAAAGAGAAAAAATACAGGAATTATTAAAGGAAATATATTATTAACTTCATATTTAGTTGAAGAATAGACCACAGTGCCCCATGATTGTTAAGGGCAAGGGCTATGAAGTCAGTTTGGAATTCTGACTCTACCCCTTGGGTATAAATTCACACTTTTCCATGTTGTACTCAGAGTTGAGCCCAATCTCTCATCCTTACTATAAAACCCCATTTCCATAGTCCCTTTACCTATTATGAGAGCCCCTCTAAAGAAAGCCTACCTTACTGCTCTTTAACAATTGTCACAAGTAATGTTTTCTTTAAATATATATAGTTACACACACACACACACACTCCTGATTCTGCTTCTCTGGAGAATCCTGGATGATACAGGAGGCAATAATATATCCCACCTTACTGAGTAGTTATGAATATCATGCTTAGTACTGTGCCTGGCACAAAGGAATAACCACCCTGCATGTCACCTAGTTGAGATCACTTGTCAAGCAGCTGTGAGCTAGAACAAGCCCCCAAGTTCAGGACTTTAACACCACGTTTCAAATCTCCTCTACCTGCTATAGAGTTGTGCCCATCAATCTGAGCATTGCAGAGCCACTCAAGTGAGAGTGTGAATGAACTTTCCAGGCCTCCCTCTTTGTCAAATGCCTGGCTCCCACTGCTCGGTGATGGGGATCCCCCTACAGTCAATCTTATTCCTCTCTATGGGCTGCAGGATTCTTAACGGGGTTCCCTTAAGAATCCCCTCAAAACTGCAATTTCGGTTTGGGTTTAAACCAAGTAGGCAGTTCACTTTTCTATCAAGGGTCATTGACCCGTGATGAATAGATAACCAAAATCTAAAGGTAAAAAGGTGCTTAGGATTTTTTTCTTTTTTAAGAATGAGTATATTTTTATCATCATATTTTGGTTTTATATTGATCAGTCAAAGAAGAGAGAGTAGAAAGTGGTAAAGGGGGCCTGAGAAAGAAATGGAATTTTAGAGCCAGGTGGAATGGCACATGCCTATAATCCCAGCAGCTGGGGAGGCTGAGGCAGGAGGATCGCAAGTTCATAGCCAGTTTCAACAACTCAGAGAGGCCCTAAGCAACTAAGTAAGACCCTGTCTCTAAATAATTTTTTTTTAAAGGGCTGGGGATATGACTCAGTCATTAAGCCTCTGGGTTCAATTCCTGGGACCAAAAAAAAAAAGAGGGAAAGAAATGGAATTTTAGAATTTGCCATGAAGTAAAACTGTTTATTGCAGTGAAAAAAAATGTTTATTCTGACAGGAAAGGAATGGGAAGTAGGGCAGGATGATAAATGTACAACCCAATAAAATTTTAAAAAGATAATATTGTCATCATTTGTTCTGAAAAGTACTATTTAAAATAGTATTATTTAAAATCTGAAGCCACATTTTATAGGCAAAATGGAATTACTTTTCATGAGGTAAATATCCATCTTGTGACTTCTAAAACACTGCTGCTCAAGATCATTTCTGCATTTTAGAAAATTTTAGTGCCTTAGAATATTGTTTCCTCCACCAGCCTCCTTTGCCAGGCAAATGTCCCTTAACAGCTTAGTTCTGACTCTTTGGGAAAGGCCTTTCCTGACTACCCCAGAAGAGCTGACCACTTCATTCACCTTTCATTTGAGCACTCACAGCACATTTTCCTTCTCTATACTGTGCTCTGTAGCTGACAGGACACACCTACACCCTCCATCTAATCAAGAACTTCCTCACTTTTCTTATTGATCTTTGTCCTGCCCCTAATAACAGCACTGGCACATAGTTGGTGCTCAATATATATGACATGAGAGATCATGGATTGAAGAGTTTCAAAGGAACTCACATGTTAAATAAATTAAGCCAAGGAATTTGAGTCAGAAGCTAGAGGTGTCTCACCACTGCACTGTTTGCTTTCAATGAAGCACTCCAGCAGTGAATCATGACAAAAGTAAAAACCAAACAAGTCACACACCTCTGAGCAAGTCAGGAAACTTGGACCTGATTGACTTGTGATCCCCAGCCCTGTTGCTCTTTACCTCCCTTGGGTTAGCCACACTCTAAGAACAGACGAGTTGCAATGATTTACCCTGTCCCTCAGAACTATGGTTGCAGAAGCTCTGGACAAAGGTTTTTTGATGTAACAATCAAATGCAATGAGAATATCTAGTTTGGATTCTAATTCAGAAAACCCACTATAAACAGACAGTTTTGATACAACTGGATGGATCTGAAAACAGACTGAGTACTAGCAAACATTAGAAGCCACATTCCCCACCTCACACCTTTAAGTTGCTTCCTGGGCCCTTCCCGGCTCCAGTCCCAGCTAAGTCCCTCCTCCAGATCCTCCCACACCCTTCACTTCCACTGCTGATTGTCAGCTTTTCTCAAGGTGTCAGGAACCTGGAGGTGGCAGAAGAATCACTCCAAGGAGTTCTACATCTGCAGCAAAGAGGTGGCTCTATTGAAATAAGCCAGAATATCTGTAGGACAGAGAAGTGCTGAAGCTCAGGCCTAAAGAGGTGAGGGAGAGGTCATTTTCTTCAGGGCAACTCAGCCATCACCATTCAGTCACAGAGGCAAAGCAAGAGCTCTGAACCAGGTTCCAGTGCCCCAGCACTGGTTCCAGCACAGCAAATGAGTCCCTTAGGCAAGTCAAGGACCCTCTCTGGTTCCAGGTTTCCTCAGCTTTAAAGTGAAAAGTTGGGCCTAGAGCTGCTGAAAGCCCTTCCAACTCATCATACTCTGGATCCTGTGCTCTGAAAACCACAGATCCCAGAACAAGCTTGTGTCATCCTCCCCACCAGATGCTGTGAGAGCAGGAAGCTGACCTTCCTCAGCTAGGATGCTCCCCTCTCAGAGTTCATCACTGACTTTCCCAGCATAGATGTCAGGTACCCAACAGAAGACACCAGGCGTCTATAGGGACGCATTTGAGACTCCCTTCACAATGAAAATTTCCTTAAGCTTCTGTAATCCCCACCTGAGGTGATGTGCACACCCAATCTGGGTCTAGGAGAAAACCTGGGCCAAATTGCCCCCCTGAGCATATCACTTCTTCCCCAGCCCTTTCTCCCCCTCTGGTTGACACAGGCTGCCTCTTGTCTGACTCAATTTTCTCTACTAATTAAATGTCACACTTGCAGCTGCAATCACCAAGAGATGCTCTCCAGGCAACTCAGTAGAGAAAGAATAAGATCCTTCCCATTTCTCACCACCCTTAGGAGTCACTGACCATGAAGCTAGTTAAAAACAGTGACAAATAACAGGGCTGCTAGGAGGAAGTGTTAATGGGGCCTATGGACCAAGAAGCAGCAATTATGAGGTATAAGAAAATACTTAAAAGGAAGTAAATAGAGTCCTTCCCAGACAGCACAGAAGCAGGAGAGCCTGTGACCCACATATCTATGATTCATCACACCCATGGTCTTCGCATATAATTCTCTATTTCATAAGAAATATAATGACCAATTATTTTGTAGACATCCTTGTTGGCTGCCACAGTTCTTTTTGAAAAGGGGTAGGGTAGAGTAAAAAGATATTTAGAATGTTAGCAGTGGATATCCAAAGATGAAGAATGGGGGTCAAGAACTGCCCTCATGTCAATATAGAAAGTTATTTAAGAAAAAGCATCTCACATCTATGAATCTCCAGGATAACTGGGGAGCAGGAAAGCCATGAGTCAGGCAGCAAAGAAAACAGGAGCATCACAGTTTAAAAAGATTAACTATGAAACTGCTAGACTTCCACAGCACAGTAAATCAAAAGCAATCCATAGATATGGGAATGTGCTCTCAAGTTCTGAATGGCTCCCAATGCAGATCAGATTCCAAGTACAACATACTTGTAAATGGTGGGGCGGATAATGGTTAGAAAGAAGAGGGAGCATGCCTGAGCCTTGAAAATAAGACCACAACTCATAGTGAACATCCCTCCTCTCAAACTGAACTTCAAGTCTTTGGCTGATGTTTTCTTCTATTGAAATGCATACAACCCAGAGTATAGGATTAGTTACTAGGAGGGAGCCCAAACACTCAATTCAACTATTATAGGTAAGAAAACTGAACCTCTGAAACAAAGGAGTGACTTGTTCAAGGTTACACAAAACTAGCAACTTGGACTTCCTGACTGCCTTCCTACCTACTTTGTGCACTGTAACAGAATCCTTTGATTTATAAAGAACCCAACCCTCACCATCCATAGAGGTGGAGTAGCATAGCAACAGCTCCAAACCAGGTTCTAAGGATGGCTACAGTTCTGGAGGCTGGGAAGTCCAAGATCCAGGGGCCCACATAAGTGAAGGCAGGGGTAGCCAGAACTAGCATAGGGGAATTCCCTGCCTCCCACTAGGACAAGCAGGACCCACCTGTCTCCTCTCCATATGCTGTAAAGTTTAATGTATTCATCACATCGTACCACAGATCTCTATCTCCCTGGCCAGGCACAAAGTAGATGATCAATAGATGATCACCTTATTAATGAAATTATAACATATCATAATGAATTATCTTGAAATATTCTCACATCTTTATCTGATTGTTTTGCTTTGTTCTTCACCAACTCATAAAGCCTATTTTCTATCTCATCTTTAAAAATAAAAAAGAGCATTTCCTACTCTATAGTCACTACTTCATTCAAATATTATCTGAGCCCCTGTACCTTAAGCACCATGCTTTGTGATGACTACAGGCTCATTCTTGGACAACTGTTATGGACTGACAGTTTCAATTGTTTTGTTTTTATTTGCTCTAATTATATACATGACAGCAGAATGTATTTCGATTCATAGTACACAAATAGAGCACATTTTTTTTATATTTCTGGTTGTATACAAAGTATATTCACACCGTTTGTGCCTTCATACATGTACCTAATGATGTCCATCTCATTCCACCATCTTTCGCACCTCTTTGCCCCCTCCTTTCCCCTCCTCCCCTTTGCCCTATCCAAAGTTCCTCTGTTCCCTCCCATGTTCCCCCCATCAATTGTTGAAATTGCTGCAACAGAAAAAAAAAAAGTTGACACAAAGGCTCTTTTGACAATAACAACTATTCATTCATTGACACTTACTATATACTGAAAATATATTGGATGATTTACACATAAAATCTTTGTTAGTCTTTACAACATTGAGAGGTGGTTAATATTCCCAATTTACAAATTAGGGAATTGAGGCCAGAGAAGCTAAATAGACTGTCCAAAATTATAAAACAAATGTTTGGGATTAGAATCCAGGTAAATCTGATTCTAGAGCCCATTTTTTTTTAATCCACACTATACTGAAGATAATATTTGAGGGTAGAAAAGCTCCCTCATGTAGAAAATGTGAATATGAATGAAAAGGAGAATTTTTGAAAAGTGTGAAATGGTCATGAGTTCACCCCTTTACCTGCCCTTGTCCTGTGATCGAACAGTAAGTACAGCCTAGCAGGCAACCAGAAACCTGAGTTTCAATGAGGTTCTAGGAAGAAGGACACTGTAGCTTTAGCAACTAGCAGGCTGGTTCCTAGTGCCCTCTGCTGGTCAGTTGATATAGTTCATGATTTTCCTAAACTCAAATATGAAAAGCCTAAAAATCAAAGATTCTGTCAGGGTCACCCTTGAATAAAGTAGATGAAGCCTGGTTTTCAGTCATTTTCTGTCCCAGTTCATATCCACTGACCTCACACTCCTTGTGACTGGCATAGAAATAGTGTGCATGTGGGCATCAGGTCTGTGAGATGAAGTAGTCATCACAAATATCAACTAGTTACAGGATGTCAGCCAGGAGGCCTGAGTGGGAATCACAGAGCACCAGGACCCTCCCAACCTTCTGCCTCTGACCTTTCCTGTTAATAGCCAGAAGTACAATTACCATGCCAAACTCTTCCAATATTCAAATGATGTAGTGTTAGTGGCAGCTCAGACTCTGGACTCTCATCCAACAGTAATTTGTTTTCTTTGACTTCAAGATTTTGAATGTCATGCACTGCTTGATGCTGTTTTACTAGAAGTTAACAACTGTACAAGTCAGTATAATGGAAAAGCACTTTGAAGTCTCTACAACCTGACTATATAAGCACTGGGTAGTGACAGAAGGGTGGGAGATATTGGTGGAATTCCTGGAAGAGGTGATGCTTGAGCCTAGTCTTGACTAGAAGTGAACCAAGTAAAGAGAAATCTGGATATAGGGACATCTCACAGATGTCCAATAAGAATCAAGTCAAAACCCAAATTGGGGAAACAGCCAGTGTTACAATACAAATTCTATTACTGAAAGGAAGACCAAGATGTAGCTGGCAGTCAACAAATAGCCACGGAATCCTGTTAGGGAACTCTAGCTCTCTCTAGAGAGTAGGTTATTGAAGGGGCTGAAAGCCCAAGTGTTATATGACCTCATTCTGCATTTTAGATATATCAACTCAAATGCTCTGATCACTGTGGAGGACAGACGTGAAAGAGTACAACAGCAGACAGGAAACTGAGGAGTTTGTAGTATTAGTACAGCAGAGACTTGAGAAATACTATAGTTTGCAAAAAAAAAAAAAATTAGTATACCCCTCTTCCATAATTGAGTTCTAAACCTATAAAGAAAAAAGGCAAAATGGTAAACAGACTGGTCATTTTTATTACTGACATAGGCTAGGTAAATAATACAGCTTTCATCAGCGAGCTGTGGTAAACTTCTTTGTATGAACTCCAGGATAATTCAGATTTACTCACCAAACCACCATGATTTCTTCATTTAGGAGCCAAGAGTTATAATAAAACTGACAGCAAAGAGAACTCACACTAACTGCAAACAACACAATCCCAAAAGGAAAACAGTAAATGTATTTAAGTTTCCCTCTCCCTACATTCAATCAAATAAGTCACTGCATATCTCCTTGAGTATGAGGAATAAAGGAACAACAAAGGTCAGGTGTGTTACATTGATCTTTCTTCATGTTGAAAAAAAACACCAGAAGGAGGAAAGCATTCCTCTTTTACCTTTCCCATCTTTTTGTTCTTTTTACCCCCTGGACTTAAAACATTACATCTCCAGAACCAGTAGTCTATCAAGAAGTTACCCCAAATACCAACTACTATTCCTTTGATTGTCTTTTTGGAATCATTGGAAGCTTTGATTTTGTTCCCAAGATTCTGGATGGGGTCAGAATAATAGATGAATTAAAACAACTTTAAGGCTATAAAATCCCAAGACAAAACTCACTTCACTGCCCACCATAAAGTATGCCTGCCACACAGTCTAACCCGCCATAACAGAGCATCAAGACCCATTAATAAAATACCAACATACACATGCCCATATCAAAATCTAATTTCCTCTCATTATCAAATTTACAAGGAGAAATTTAAAAATTCCTTTTGCAAATCAAAATTCAAGTCGGGCATAGCGCCACACAACTCTGATCCCAGCAACTGGGGAGACTGAGACAGAATCTCAAAGTTTGAGGCCAGCCTCAACAACTTAATGAGACCCTGTTACAAAAAGATTAAAAGAGGGGGTGGGGCAGACTGGAGATGGAGTTCAATGGTAAAGCACCCCTGGGTTTAATCCCTAGTATTGAAGAAAAAAAAAATCAAGACTAAATTCCCTTGTCTTTAATTAAAAGTCCAAATATCCAACATTCTTAAGTTAAAGGTGAAAAACAATCTTCCTGGAACTGGAATTGTGGCTCAGTGGTAGATCACTTGCCTAGCACGTGTGAGGAACTGGGTTTCATCCTCAGCACCACATAAAAATAAGTAAACAATCTTCTTAAATTCTCATTCTGTTCAATATTAACCAAAGGGGGTCTTGATGATTACAGAGTTAGGGACCTTTCAACAGCCATAGCCTGGGCTGACATTTTTGGAAAAGTGATTCTTTTGGGGCCTCAGAAGTTACATTACACATTATCTCCCATGGCTCACTTTTTAAAAAATTGAGATATATCTACACGTGCCATTAAAAATCACCCTTTTAATAAAGTGTACAAGTTGGAAAAGAAATCTATGCTAAGCTTCAGGCTAGCATCATTCTAAATGGAGAAAAATTGAAGGCATTCCCTCTAAAATCTGGAACAAGACAGGGATGCCCTCTCTCACCACTTCTGTTCAACATAGTTCTCGAAACACTGGCCAGAGCAATTAGACAGACGAAAGAAATTAAAGGCATAAAAATAGGAAAAGAAGAACTTAAATTATCACTATTTTCAGATGACATGATTCTATACCTAGCAGACCCAAAAGGGTCTACAAAGAAACTATTAGAGCTAATAAATGAATTCAGCAAAGTGGCAGGATATAAAATCAACACGCATAAATCAAAGGCATTCCTGTATATCAGCGACAAATCCTCTGAAATGGAAATGAGGACAACCTCTCCATTCACAATATCCTCAAAAAAAATACAATACTTGGGAATCAACCTAACAAAAGAGGTGAAAGACTTACACAATGAAAACTACAGAACCCTAAAGAGAGAAATAGAAGATCTTAGAAGATGGAAAAATATACCCTGTTCATGGATAGGCAGAACTAACATCATCAAAATGGCAATATTACCAAAAGTTCTCTATAGGTTTAATGCAATGCCAATCAAAATCCCAACGGCATTTCTTGTAGAAATAGAGAAAGCAATCATGAAATTCATATGGAAAAATAAAAGACCCAGAATAGCAAAAACAATGCTAAGCAGGAAGTGTGGATCAGGCGGTATAGCGATACCAGACTTCAAACTATACTACAGAGCAATAGTAACAAAAACAGCATGGTACTGGTACCAAAACAGGCGGGTGGACCAATGGTACAGAATAGAGGATACAGAAACCAATCCACAAAACTACAACTATCTTATATTTGATAAAGGGGCTAAAAGCATGCAATGGAGGAAGGATAGCATCTTCAACAAATGGTGCTGGGAAAACTGGAAATCCATATGCAACAAAATGAAACTGAATCCCTTTCTCTCGCCATGCACAAAAGTTAACTCAAAATGGATCAAGGAGCTTGATATCAAATCAGAGACACGGCGTCTGATAGAAGAAAAAGTTGGCTACGATCTACATACTGTGGGGTCGGGCTCCAAATTCCTCAATAGGACACCCATAGCACAAGAGTTAATAACTAGAATCAACAAATGGGACTTACTAAAAAGTTTTTTCTCAGCAAAAGAAACAATAAGAGAGGTAAATAGGGAGACTACACCCTGGGAACAAATCTTTACTCCTCACACTTCAGAGAGAGCCCTAATATCCAGAGTATACAAAGAACTCAAAAAATTAGACAATAAGATAACAAATAACCCAATCAACAAATGGGCCAAGGACCTGAACAGACACTTCTCAGAGGAGGACATACAATCAATCAACAAGTACATGAAAAAATGCTCACCATCTCTAGCAGTCAGAGAAATGCAAATCAAAACCACCCTAAGATACCATCTCACTCCAGTAAGATTGGCAGCCATTATGAAGTCAAACAACAAGTGCTGGCAAGGATGTGGGGAAAAGGGTACACTTGTACATTGCTGGTGGGACTGCAAATTGGTGCAGCCAATTTGGAAAGCAGTATGGAGATTTCTTGGAAAGCTGGGAATGGAACCACCATTTGACCCACTATTCCCCTTCTCGGTCTATTCCCTAAAGACCTAAAAAGAGCATGCTACAGGGACACTGCTACATCGATGTTCATAGCAGCACAATTCATAATAGCAAGACTGTGGAACCAACCTAGATGCCCTTCAATAGACGAATGGATTTAAAAAAAAAAGTGGCATTTATACACAATGGAGTATTACTCTGCATTAAAAAATGACAAAATCATAGAATTTGCAGGGAAATGGATGGCATTAGAGTAGATTATGCTAAGTAAAGCTAGCCAATCCCTAAAATACAAATGCCAAATGTCTTCTTTGATATAAGGAGAGTAACTAACAACAGAGTAGGGTCGAAGAGCATGAGAAGAAGATTAACATTAAACAGGGATGAGAGGTGGGAGGGAAAGGGAGAGAGAAGGGAAATTGCATGGAAATGGAAGGAGACCCTCAGGGTTATACAAAATTACATACAAGAGGAAGTGAGGGGAAAGGGAAAAATAATACAAGGGGGAGAAATGAATGACAGTAGAGGGGGTAGAGAGAGAAGAGGGGAGGGGAGGGGAGGGGAGGGGGGATAGTAGAGGATGGGAAAGGCAGCAGAATACAACAGACACTAGTATGGCAATATGTAAATCAATGGATGTGTAACTGATGTGATTCTGCAATCTGTATACGGGGTAAAAATGGGAGTTCATAACCCACTTGAATCAAAGTGTGAAATATGATATATCAAGAACTATGTAATGTTTTGAACAACCAACAATAAAAATTAAAAATAAATAAATAAATAAAGTGTACAAGTTGGTCTTAGTATATTCACAAAGTTGTATGACCCTCCACCCTGAACTTCATTTTTACCACCCTAGAAATTCTAAGTCACTTTCCTTTCTCCACCCAGCCTCCAGCAGCTGCTTTCTATGAATTTGCCTGTTATGAACATTTCATATGGTCTACTGTGTCTGGGTTCTTTAGCTTAGCATAATATTCAAGATTCATCTCCACTGTTGCTTGAAAAAGTACTTTTTTCCTTTTATTATTATTATGGATATTCTTTATACCTTTATTTCTATGTGGTGCTGAGGATCGAACCCAGTGCCTCACACATGTGCTCCACCACTGAGCCACAACTCCAGCCCACTTCATCCCTTTTATAGCTGAGTAATATTTCATTGTATGAATAAATCACATTTATCCATTGGACATTTGGGTTTCCACTTCACAGCTATTATAAATGCTGCTGCTGTGAACATATGTATATAGGGGTTTATGTGGTATGTTTTTAGTTTACTGACTATAAACCTAGAGTAGAAGTGCTTGGTCATATGGTAACTTTCTTTTTAACTTTATGAGGAATCCTCAAAATGTGTTCCACAGCTGCTGCATTCATATCAACATGTACCAGAGTTCTAATTTTATCATTTCCTTACCAATACTTGTGATTTTCTCCCTTATTACAGCCATCCTATAGTGTATACAAAGTACGATCTCAGTGAGATTTTGATTTGCATTTCCTCTCAGTGAGATTTTGATCTGCATTTCCCTAAAATGGCAATGTGAACACCTTCTCATGTGCTTATTGGTCATTTGTGTTTGTTTGGAACAATGTCTATTCCAATCCTTTGCCCATTTTTAAACTGGATTGTCTTTTCTATTATTGACTTATAAAAATTCATCCTATATTTTAGATGAGTCCCTTGTCGGCCATGTGGTTTACAAATAACTTCCCCCCACTCTGTGGGTTGTCTTTTTTATTTTCATGATGGTGTGCTTTGAAACAAAAGTTTTTAATTTTGAGGAAGTCCAATTTACTTCTGTTGTTGTTTATGCTTTGTTTCACTTTTTAATGGAACCAGAGTGAGTTAACTGGATCCACAAGATTATCATCAAACCCCACACCAAATTTAGAAAACGAATCAATCCCTAGCCCCTTTGGTCCTACCAGGTAAAAATGTCTTAGAACCCAAAACTCAGCAATGTCAAAGAAAAATCCTCAGCACAAAATACCAGAGTTCAAATTTAATTCTAGAATCATTTCAGGTATTTTAAATATACCTGTTCAAAATCAAAGTTCATCATTTTGTTTGAAATAATTGTTTAGAAATCAAATAATAATATAAATGAGGATGCAAACTGATATAAAATGACAGGAAAGCAAATGGCAAAACAACTATAATATTTGTTCCTCTGGCTACTGTAGTGTAATAAATAACAGTTAACCAAAAACACCTTTATTTTTTAGTCTTCAAAAAACAAACTAATTTCTTCTTTTTCCAAGATAATCATGATTAACTTAGAAAAATGGTCATACAATACATCTTCAAAGCATTTCCCTTTAACGGGAAAATTAGCTTTAGAGAATCTAAACATTAAAAGATTTTAAAAAATCTATTTTGTTGTCATTATAAAACAAAATGGAATCTAGCATAAGTCAAGGAAATTCGTTCACACTTCAGGTCCTTCTCCTCCAGGAACCAGCTGCATTGGAGGAAAAAGAGTGTATTAATAATATCACCATGTCATCTAAAAACCCCTATGTATTCCCCATTAATCAAAGCCACCTTTACCTCTTCCCCCCTCCCTCACATCCCCATTCTCTCCAGGTCATCAATATCTGGCTGTAATTCCCAACATTAAAAATTAATACTATGTATCTCAACAATGATTTCTAACAAAATACAAAATTTTTAAAACCCAAGCAAATTAATCTTTAGGCCCAATGCCTTTACAATATCTCAGGCTTTTGGCCCTGACCATCAGAGAATCCCTAGTCTTAGACACTACTGGCCCATGAGCATTTAGTGAAGCAAGCAGCAGTACAAGTTAGTTTTGTAATCCCTGTTCTGCCAAAAGGACTAGCACCTAAATAAAATAGCTTAATGGGTCTTACCATCGTTATATTATTTCCATTTAGCAAAATCTGATCTAATTTAGTAATCCGTCTTCCTTCTGGTGTGATTTCACTAAATGAACAGATAAAATTAGTCATGATAAACAGATAATCAAAGCCAACATTTTGGAAATACATTTCCTCTCTAAAATGGCTGTTCTTGAAGCTGGCATGCACAAAGCCTTGAATTCAATCCCCAGCACCAAAAATGTTAATTTGCACATAAATGAAGGTGAGGTCAGGCAACTATATTAGTAATTTTCAGAGAAAAAAAGATTATCCACTAGGTAATGTACATTCTTCCTCATGGGCAACAGATTAGACTGATTAGCCTAAGATCTACATCCACTTCTTCATAAAAAGAGGCCCGAAACTTGGGCTGAGGTGGTAGCTCAGTAGTAGAGTGCTTGCCTTGCACGTGTGAGACACTGAGTTTGATCCTCAGCGCCACATAAAAATAAATATATTGTGTCCATCTACAATTCAAAAAATATTTAAAAAAAAAAAAAAAGGCTGAAACCTGCAATGGAGATCCAACACAACATAAAACATTTAGCAGCCTCATTCTTTTTCTTTAACATATCTATTACTGCTGATCCCTAGTCATTAAACCGATCTGTAATCACTTCAATTTTAAAAATAGATGGTTATAATTTTTATAAATTAATACCATCAAGCCATAATTTACATTTTGTTATACAGTTAAATGTTCTTATTACTAGTTCTTTAATTTGACCTGAGCTCTAAAATTCCTCTTTTTTAGTATCTTTTACCTTATAGCTCTGTCTATACTAACTTCCTAGCAATTTAGTAAAAATTACATTAAAGCAATAACCCTCTGATCCAATTTTACAAATATCAGTAAATAAAATTTGTTTTTAAGGTAATCCCATAAGTAATTTTTTTTATCATTTTACTGACTCAATCATACTATAATTGCATTTAACTAAAAAGACAGACATTTCCCCTGATTCTTTAATCCTCGATACTACTTACAACTCAGTGACATCTTCCAGCACCATATCTGAAATTTGGAGTTAAGAAAATACATATATCAGGTTGAATTTACTCTGGCTTCTGCTTTTGTTCTGTTTTAATTATGTTTAACACATTGACTCAAATTGAAAAGGCATGTTATTGGTAGGAACTTCATCTTCTTTCAGTATAACTCTAACAATCAATCCTATCACCAGATTCCTCCAAATAAAATGATTTTTATCATCAGTCAGAAATATACTGAATGTCTATAACTCATACCTGCATTAGTAAATACATTTTAAAAACCTAGGCCACCACCACCACTTTTTGAAAGGATACTGACAAAGTCATCAAATCCTAGAAGTGTTCCAACAATTTCCTTATCACTCTTCATCACAATGTGAATTCGTGATCCTATACACTTGTCCACAAGCTCTGTAGAGAAAACATATTTTATCCATTCATTATTTCAACAAATTTGAAAGAGTGGGAGTGTGGTTCAGTGGTGGAGGCTTGCTGAGCATACCTGAGGACCTAGGTTCAATCCCCAGCACAGAGTGTGCCTACTGGCATGCCTTATTTGTATATTGTGAAAGTTAAACCAGGAAAAATATTCATTCAACAACTTTAGGTCTCATAAAACAAATTTCTGTTCAAACATTACTTAACAGAAAAGTCTTCCTTGATCTCCACTTACCCCTTCTTTGTAGTTATTAATGACTGTAGTTTTATTTACATTACATGATTAATGCAATACACACACACACACACACACATACACACACACATACACACCCCATTCTCTCTGACTCTACAGTCCATCAGGCACAAACCATGGTTATTCTTGTTCATAACTCTTTCCGTGTCTGACATATGCGGGGCATTCCAAAAGAGTCTGCCCAATGAAAATGATTCAACCACAGTCACATCCACTAACTCAAACACTCTTCACCAACTACATATTGGAGGAAAGAGGCATAATTATCTTCACCAGAAACTTTCCTGTCATTACCTCCCTCATCCAAAGAAGTCCATCTGTGTTCTGACTGCAACTCGAACATCTCTTTAGTCAGCTTAGCATTATTCTTACTGGCGTGCTGTCCGAAAGCACAGGCTGTGATTTTTTTTAAATATATTTTTCAGCTGTAGATGGACCTTTATTTTTCGGTGCAGAGAACCAAACCCAGCAAGCGTTCTACTACTGAGCCACAACCCCATCCCCACAAAGGCTGTGACTTAAGTTCACTGTTGAACCCAGATACTGTGTTGCAAACTACTTGATGAATGCGTGACAAAAAGGAGTAGTTTACAGATTCCTCTTTTAAGGTTCGCTGCGGACGGGGGCACCAAGCTCAACCGACCACACAGTTTACAGGGTCTATCTAATCTGTGAACCTTAAATGCCAAGCCGAGAAGCGAAGCGGCTACCCGTGGCACGGTACAGGCGAGTTCACCACAAAGAAAGCCGAGGCCCCTTTCATTAAGTGTACACCTTTTCCAGTGCCGGCTGTGCCTCCGAAACCACGTTAGAGAGCAGCGGCGGCCTGGCGCCCGGAGTCCTGGAGTCCAGACCAGCCGCCGAGCGGGAAAGCGCTCGATACTTTTCCCCCTCGCTCCCAGGTCCTCAACCTCAGCTCCCCGCTCCGACTCCTAGAGGGAAGACGATTACCTAGCGGCAGTAGCTGCGACGGGTTGGTTGTAGCGTTGGCCGCCATGGCTAAGCCGGAAGTGGCCAGCGTCCTTCGACGTTAGAACGGCGACTTTAAAAGAGCGCGCTTCCGCTTTTTTCCGGCGCCGAAGCAGGCCCGACCAATCGGAGGCCGAGTGTACGATCTGCACAGTCCACGTGTATCGACCCGCTTTGTTTTTTTACAGAGTGGGATTCAGTGAAATAATTCCTTTCTCTGAATATTCAGCCATTTCGACGGATGCCCTTCGTGCCCTCGAAGTTTCAGAAAAACGTTAAAGGTATTTTGCTTCGTGAATAAATCCTTCCCTCAATCCGGAGGACTACAAAATACGTAGACCATTGTGGCGCCTTATTTCCCCCTAGAAAGTTGCATCTTATCTCAAGCCAGTATCTTTCTTCAGAACAATAAAATAAATTCAAATTTCCCGTCTCTAAGTCTGTTCTATAGTTTTCGCAAAAACTACTTTAAAAAAAAAAAAAAAAGTGGGCGGGGGGCGGATTTAACCCGGGAGCGCTTTACCACTGAGCCACATCTCCAGCTGTTTTTTCTTTTGTAGTTGTTGTTGTGGTTTGTTTTTTTTTTTTTTTTTTTTTTTTTTTTTTTTTTTTTTTTTGAGACAGGGCCTCGCCAAATTGATAAGACTTGAACTTGTGATCCTTCTGTCTCAGTCTCCAGAGTCACTGGGATTGCAAGGCCTGTGCCACTGCGCCAGGCACTACTCATTTTCTTAAGGAATCTGCTGCTTCTAAATCCAGAGGATTGAAAATCCACAACTAACTTAAAAAGACTTTCTATACTGGGACTTCTTAATTTTTTTTTTCCTAAGGTCTTACTAGTTTTGTTATATCTAGGCGTCTAACATGGGCTTTTCCATTCAGTATTTCTTCACCAAATAATTATTGTCTGACGGGCAACCACCAAATGTCAGTCACTCTATATGTCAATGTCATCACACTTAGAAAAGCATGCTTTTTCACTTCTGTTTTAAAAGTATAGAAAGCAAACAAATTCTTAGTCCATTTTACATTCGTATTCCGGGAACTTAAAGCTAAACAGTATAAATGAAATGTCACAAAAAAAATAAGTCCTGCAATAAATACTTGATAAATATTCATTTCCTCCATGGAACACAATGTATTTGTTGAATACTGTTTGACCAGCAACTTGCTTAGTACAAAGTAATGTACAGAACAAAAAGGGTCTTCTGCTCTTTTTTTTTTAATGTTCAAAACATTTATGAAACCAGTTGAGTTTGACATATAATTTCAACAAATAAAGTATTTAACGATAAATTGTGGTGTACAGTGCACTGCAGCTAGAAAAAAAGCTTATTTACAACTTAAGGAACAAAGTTTTTTAAATTAAATATAGATTTTAGAAATGCATTCATTATGTAGTACTACCATAATGAAAATGGATTTTCCCAGAATCATGTAAGTATCCAGTGAAATTACGAGGTGAACTTTATTTTTTTCCAATTATATTTGTAAAATCTAATATGTTTACTTGCTTGTGAGTCTTTACCTGTCTGATCTTTACAGCTTTGGTGATTAACTTCTCAGTGCCTCTTTTCTTTTACCTTCTTCTATTCTTGCTTAAGGATGAATGGAGGAGAAAGACAAGTACAAACTTTATGTACAAGGCACCATGAATAATAAAACCAAAAAACCTCTTTATACCTTCAGAGATCCTGGAGAACTCAACTTGTTTCTAAATTTCAACAAATCTGTCTTTTTCCCCACCCCAATCCATAAATATCAAGCACCTACTAGGTACCAGAATACTTAACAAATACACTTCTAACCTTTACAAACATCTTTTGAGACAAGTAAGACGAGATTCCTTGTACTCAAATAATTGTCCCTCAGCCAAAGGAATTGACAGAAGTCTAGTCTCAGAGTGTGTATAAAAGTTAAACATGCAAAATAGGGGCAAGAGCAATATTCCAAATAGAGTGGCATGTACCTACCCCCATACCTCTCCTGCTGTGTTTTTATTAAAATCTTACATACTTCCTCTAAGTTTATCATAAAACCCTTCCATTCCCAAATATATTTCCATAATAGTGGTCTTCAGTGATTTTATTTTAATGTACTTTATGATCCCCTTCCCCCACTTCAGGTAAAATCTTGCACATCCTTCAAGACCCTTATCAAATATGATCACCTCTGACTCTTGTAGACTTAGTGGACTCTTTCATTGTTTGGCAGCAATACTAATAGCTATCAGAATGTTTTCAGTGATTTTCTTATAATTATTAACAAGGCTATCTCTCCCTAAAAGACTAAGTTCCTTGAGGCAAAGAATATTGTAAAGCAATAGTGTGTAGTGTTTAAATCCATTGACTGATTCAAACTCCAGCTCCACCATGATTCCTTGTAATTATTTGACATGGGCAAGTTGCTTAACCTTTTTAAGTCTCAATTTACCCACTTGGGGAAAAAAGGGATAATAGTACCTATTTATGAAATTACTATGAAGATTAAATGAGGGCTGGGGTTGTGGCTCAGTGGTAGAGTGCTCGCCTATCACATATGAGACACTGGGTTCAATCCTTAGCACCATATAAAAAGATAAATAATTAAGGTGTCCAAAAATTTTTTTTAAAGATTAAATGAGATAGTTCATGAAAAAGGTTAGCATAGGACCTGGAAAATAGCAAACCTATTAAATTTGAGCTACTATTATTTACCTTTGTTTCCCTAACATGATTGTTGGCTTAGAGTAGGGTCTACACAATTAGCTGGTTTAAAATTCATCTTATTTTATAACCAGACATAAATCACTTTAAGGCAGCAATATCCTGTTTGATGCACTATGCCTAACACAATTCCAGTATACTGTAGTTCCCAATGAATGTTTAGTAAATTCTTTTTCATTCATACCCATCAATATTCTACTTAATCTCCATAAGGTTCTAAACACAATGTTATGCTCTTTGTTTGTGAAGCCCTATTCTTTCTCTGGTTTTTCTTTTCCATCCTTATTTCTATTTTATTTTCACCAAACCATACTGAGAGTATGGATCAAATTCAAGGCATTGTCATTACTAGATATGAGTATAAAAATCAGAAAAGCATACTTTAAGAGGCCATGCAAGGTGATGCACAACCGTAATCCTAGTAATGCCGGAGGCTGAGGAAGCAAGATCACAAGTTTGAGGTCAGCCTGGGCAACTTGTGAGACCCCGTCTTATAACAACAACAAAAATTAGGGATGTAGCTCATTAGTAGAGTGTCTCTGGGATCAATCCCTGGTACTGGGAAGGAAGGAAGGAAGGAGGAAGGGAAAAAAGGAAGGAAGGGAGGAAGGAAGGAAGTCATTGCTCTGAATTTTCCATTATAAGAACAAAATGAATGTTAGCAATTTTCAATGCCACTAAAGAATAAAGAAAGTCTCTTTAGACTGAAAAATACGTCACATATAGTTCAATTACACAATAGAGTTAATAAGGACTACAGAATGGTAGTGGTTTTATTTATTGTATTCTTTTTGAGGCAAGATCTCAAAAAAGAAACAACAGGCCAATTCCAGATGGAATTTTAATGAACTTGAAAATGTCATATTTCTATTTCTCAAGGTTTTTTTTTCCTTTAGTTCTTTTTTTGCAGAGCAGACATAAATAGAACTTATAATTCATCATAAAGTGTATGTAATTTGAAGAGGCTCTCCAATGTATTATGTGTTCAGAAAGGCATTTCTAATTTTTTTCCCTGGAGCTGAATGTCATTGTGTAAATATAACCAAAAGTCTCCTTTCACAAAAGTAATCAATTATCTCAAATTGGTGTTTCCAGTCTTGATAATCTACTTCTAATACTTTTTAAAACAGAGGAGAAATTTATGTTATTTTCCTAGTAGATATTTGTCCTTTGTGGGGAATATCCTGTTAATAAATTTATTCAACGTTAATAAATTTATTCAACGTTAATAGAACTCGTTTAAAAACTAATGTAGACCAGTGGCTTGGGAGACTGAGACGGGGGATTGCAGGTACAAAATCAGCCTCAGGGGCTGGGGTTGTGGCTCAGTGGGAGAGCGCTTGCCTTGCATGTGTGAGGCACTGGGTTCAATCCTCAGCGCTACATAAATATAAATAAATAAAATAAGGGTATTGCATCCTTATACAACTAAAAAAAAAATTTAAAAAAAAACAGCCTCAACAACTTAGCAAGGTCCTAAGCAACTTAGTGAAACCCTATCTCAAAAAAAAAAAAGAATTTTTTTAATCTGTTACTGTTGTGATATCTGGTACCATTTTTTAAAATCAGTTTCTCAATCATCATCTATAAAGAAAACATCCTGTCTCAAAGTTTTTAAAAAAGGACTGGGAATGTTGCTCAGTGGTTAGGTGCCTCTGGGTTCAATCCCTGGTACCAATAAATAAATAATTAAACTAACGTAGACCTGCTTGGGACTTATGCTGGCAGAGTAGAGCCCACGGTGCTGTGATGTTGCTCCTGGAAAGCAAGCCAGCAGTTCCTGATGGAGCTGACCAGATTCTTCCAAAGTGTCAGTTGTCCCTCGGCGCATACATTGAAGAAATGTGAAGGTGGAACTAAACCTGCACTGAGGAAAGGTTCTGTGGAAGACAATTGAGCTGTCAGACAAATGTCTGTTAAGATCTATGAATGGAAAAAAGATCGGCATTGTGGTAGACTCCAAAGAAGTGAATAAAGTTTCAGATGGCTTATTCAAACCTATTGAGGGCTAACATGGATAGGCTGCAGAGAAAACCAGCAAGAGCAAGAAGAGCAAAGCAGCACAGTGAAGGGCACTGAATTCTCAGCTTTTGCCAACTAACCAATGAATTGCTATTTTTCCTTTGGTTTTTTACTTTTGGCCACAAAGCTAGGCTTCTGGTTCCCTTACCCATAACTGTATTTGTGTGAGATTCAGGTTGTTTGGGGAGAGAAGGGTTGCAGTCAGTTTACAGGGTAATTGTGGTAAGACAACAGTTTATTTCAGATCTGTGCTGCCTGGATATGTATCCCTGGATTATAATTTTTATAAGTCTCTATAGTCACCTCTGTGAAGAACAGTGTCTCATTAAACACTTGTTTATCAGCAAAATGATAATAATGTAAAGAAGTTGTTATTCTAAATTGTTAATGGATCAGTCTGTATATTTGCAGACAGAAAAAATACTAGAAATTCCCTTGCTTATTTTTCTTTCCCAATTTTCCCAGTTACATATCTCCTTTGTTTATAGTATTATTTTAAAGGTACTAGGGTCAAACCCAGGACCTCTTGCATGCTGGACAAGTTCTCCACCATTGAGTTATATCCTCAGCCCCAAGAATTTTTTTTTTTTTAACATTTAACCAACATAACAGATATGAATAGATGATTTAGTCTTAGGTGAAAGCTCCAGGATGCAAAGTGACACACATATATAAAAGCTGTTACTCAGTAGACAGAGATCTAAGATGCTCTGTCCTTACATTTCTTTAAAAGGCTTTCAGTTAGTTTCGGGCTGGGGATGTGGCTCAAGCGGTAGCGTGATAGCCTGCCATGTGTGCGGCCCGGGTTCGATCCTCAGCACCACATACAAAACAAAGATGTTGTGTCCACTGAAAACTAAAAAATAAATATTAAAATTCTCTCTCTCTTCAAAAAAAAGGCTTTCAGTAAGACTTAAACTTTAGCTATACCAATTGTTGGAAATATCAGGGCAGTTTACATCAAGAAAATGTTAACACATCAAATAGTTGACATATCAAACAAGTAACATATCAAGAAATAACTAACAAATTCCATTTATAGGGAACAATATAATTTTACAGACATTTCTGAGCCAATGCCAAGTTTTGTAATATAAAAAAATGGATGGCAACATACTGAAAATTCTCAGTATTTTATTAACATTAAAACAGTTTTACTGGCCTCACGTGGTGGCACACACCTGTAATCCTAGCAGCTCAGGAGGCTGAGGCAGGAGGATCGAGAGTTCAAAGCCAGCCTCAGCAACAGTGAGGCCCTAAGCAACTCAGTGAGCCTCTGTCTCTAAATAAAATACAAAAATAGGGCTGGGGATGTGGCTCAGTGGTTGAGTGCTCTTGAGTTCAATCCCTGGTACCCCTCCACCAAAAAAAAAAAAACCAGTTCTACTGAATCATAGAAATTAAACTTGACTCGAAAACTGCTGTTTTTCTCAGGTATCCTTAGATTAGAATGGAAGTCTTTTACATTTCAAGACAAGATATGGAAAATATCAAATGCTAAAGTTGCCCATACTAAAGGACGTGCAACTTAGGGAAGATATGCTTCAATTCCAGTTATTATAGTAATATCAAATTGTATTTGAAGCAGGCAGCTATACATTATTTAATTCTCAAACTTCCCTGGCTATGACTTTTTAAATCTGCTAGCATTTCTATTATTCACTTTAAATTTATATGAGATTTGTAGATTTAAAATTTTGAAATAATACAATCAATAAAGGAATTAAACCCTAGACAAACAGATCCATATATTTTGTGCTAAGCTAAATAGTATACACATGAAAAGATGGAATGAAAAAAAAATTTAATCTTGGGACTAGATAATCATTTTACAGGTCTCCATGTAAACATCCTTTATTGTCAAGGATATTCTGCTTTAGGCCGTAAAAAAGCTTCCAAACTCTTTTTTGCCCCCAAAGTCTTACAAATTTTAAATGAGAAAACAAACCAAGAAGAAAACAAAAGGCAATCTCGGGTAAGTAAGCAATTTAAAGGTTGAATACACAAGATACTCAGCTTCGCCAATCTGCTTCCTTGTTTTTAAATATTTAAATAAATGTCAGAGCAGAAAGACTCTAAGCCTGAGGGTGGAGGTCTTAAAGAGAGAACAGAAGATGTTCACAAAGAAAGCAAGCTAAGGAACAAGGAGGGAAGGGGCAGAGATTTTAAGGAGGAAGAATAGATAACAACGGGAGGAGAAAAAAACTTGACGTCAAATCTCAAGAAAGAGGAGCAGGTGTGACCAACAGCGCCCCCAGGACCTCCCAGAGGCCCCGCCCTTACCCCCCACGCTGATTCCTCCCTGGCCCCGCCCTCTCCGTATGAACCCTGCCCACCTACCACGAAGGCCACGCCCCCGTCTTGGAGACCTATCTTCCTCTAACCACGCCCCTCCCAGGCTCCGCCCTTTCCCCTCCGGCTCCTCCCCGGTTCCTGCCCCGCTTCGCCCCGCCGGCGGCTGCCGTCGCATCAGGTGACAGCCCGGAAGCCGCGGAAGCGGATGAAGGAAGAGCGGCGGTGGCCGCGGGAGGCGGCGCGGAGCTGCGGGAGCTGCTCTCCTCCTCCGGGGCCCCTGCGCTGCCCTCATGCGGCCCTCTCGTTGACACCTGAGGCCCGCCACTCTCGGGCCTCCGAGGACCGCGGGGTCGTCCGGCCCTCCGGCCTTGGCAGTTGAAGTCGTCGTGGTGCGGGCCCCATGGAGAAGGCCGGGCGCGGTAGCGAGGGCGGCCCCCGGGGGCCCGTCCTGCACATCGTGGTGGTCGGCTTTCACCACAAGAAGGGCTGCCAGGTGAGGAAAGGGCCCGCGCCCGCATCTAGCCGTTCGCGCGTTCGCGGGCGCCCGCTGCCCTCCACCACTCTGCTCAGCTTGCTTCTCTTCCATCTGCCCTTCAACCCCTTCTTTCTTCTGCTCCTGAGAATTGCATGATGAGCAGCGGAGGTGCTGGTTGGTCCGTGTAGGTTGGTAGGTTTTTACGGCCTCCTTTGGTGGAGTGGGAGGGAGGAATGGAGATAGTCCCACTCTCTTCCCCATCCGTCAGTGTCTCCACTGACTTGCGGGGTGTCCACCCATAATGCAAATCCTTACAAAAATCCAGCATTCGGTCTTGGGTTTTCAAGGTTGTGAGCGCAGTGGCTTCCACGCAAATGCCTCAAGTAGGTTGAGGCTAATGCACGCGCCGTGTAGGAAAATCAACTTCCTTTGTTTATGTCTTGGACGCTTTAGAATCTGTCGTGCTAGGGTTGGCGACTGACCCCGCCCCACCTTGGGCCTTTTGCTATTTGATCTTGTCCAGAGCTTGCCTTTTGATGAGGTTGACCTCTCTAAATAATTGCAATAATAGAAAGTGTATTCACCGAGCAAAATGTACAGATAGACATTTTTCAGTTTCTTCACTGGATCTTTAACCCAGCATCTGAAATTGGACATTTGCAATCTGTGTATTGAAGGCCAAGGAACAAATAGAAACAGGATTATTTAATGAACGAGCAAACACTGGAAGGCAATGATGTCATAATGTGCCAGAGAACAGTAAAGTGAAATGTTTTCTTAAAGTATTGAAAATACTGATTGCTACCACTAGAAGGTAGCTTTTGGGTTCCTGCCTTTCACGGAAGATGTAGCATTTTAGAAGACTAACTGGCAAGAGTTCAGTTGTTAGAGGATGATTACAAACGTGGTGAAGGGAGGGAAAAGATGTGTTTTAAAGACTACTTAAATATAAGATATATTCCTCATCCCTCAGATAAAAACAGCATAGAAAGACGCCAAGAAGGATGAAACAGCATCCAATGTAGCACTCACTAGTTTGAACTTACTAGTCACTTTATAACTTTCTTTGGATATGGGTGAAGTAATTGAAACTTCAAAGAGGTAATATGATCTTGCTGAGGCCACTCTGCAAAACAATCCTGGAGTCAGAACTAGCATTGCTTCTCACACCATATGTGTTTATTCTGCTGTGGCATTGTAGAAGTGTCTCAGGGTAAAAAAAAAAAAAAAAGATGTGGAGGCCCACTTCAGAACCACACAGAATGGAACTTTGGACAAGAAAGAAGAAACTATCTACATTGGTAGGAGATAGGTTGAAATCTCTTAAATTTGGCTGTCGTCCAAAAGTCAAGATTTATTGTGTTTTTTACTTTGTGTGTGTTTTAGAAGTAATATAATTTATATTTTCAGAAAGGAAATAACATGCAGTACTGCTTAGAGATTAGAGAAAACTGAACAATAGGTTTAAGAGACACTAAGTATACAGGGGGCTAAAGTAGCACCTGGAGACTTTGACATTTCTTTGCCTTTTCTGGCTTTGTGTTTTAGCACACAAGTAAAATCACTAGTTTTGTAAAATTAATACTGTACCAAGAATCAGGAGATCTGGATGACATCATGGCATCACATAGTTCCTGTGACCTCCAACAAGTCCAAATAGCTTAATATTTCTTTACTTCCCAGTTCCCACTACCACATACTTTACAAGAATTTTACAAGAAAGTTAGATCATCCACTCCAACTCCCTTAAATTTCCAGATGAATAAACTGAAATGCAGAAAGATTGGGGACTTGAGTATATTTTACAGCTAGCTCACTAATGAATATAATTGCATCTCTCTTTTTTTAAAAGTATACATAATATTTATCATTTTAACCATTCATAATTTTACAGTTTAGTAACAGATTCACAGCATTGTGTAATCATCACTACAATCTGTACCCAAAACTTTTCCATCATCCCCAACAAAAAAAAAATCTTTTTTTTACTCCTTGTAGTAGTGAGGATTTAACCCCAGGCCTCAGCCACTGAGCTACAGCTTTTCCTTTCTTTTCTTTTCTTGTTTTTGAAACAGTTTTTGCTAAGAACTGACCTCAAACTTGAGGTCTTTCTGCTTCAGCCTAAGTAGCTAAGATTGTAAGCATGCGCCACTGTGCTCAGCTACATCCTTTTCAGCATTTTTAGGTTGTAGGCTCTTAGAAAATAAAGATGAATGTATTGGGGCTGGGATTGTGGCTCAGTGGTAGAGCACTTTCCTAGCATGTGTGAGGCACTGGGTTCAATACTCAGCACCATATTAAAAATAAATAAAGTTTTTAAAAAACCTTTAAAAATGAATGTATTATTGTTATGGTCCATATGGTGCTTCACAAAGACTGGCAGTTTGGGGGGGGGGTTGGTTTTGTTTTTAATAAACTTGTTAAATATGGGTTACTTATAGAAAACAGTGCAGAGGGTTCTGTCACAGTGCAGTGAAAGATGAGAATCCAAATTGTTGCTCAAAATGGCTTGATTTATTGCAGCTTTTTAACATTACACCCACCTCTCTTGTATTACAGCAGAAAATGAAGCACTAAAAGCTATAGTTTTTGCAAGCATCAAATATTTATTCCTAATGGAACTATTACTACTTCTTAGAGAAACATTTTTGGCTTACTAGTAATCATGTCAGTTTTCTATTGTTCCTTTAATGGTGGTAAGTTGAATAGATGATACAGTGATTCTGTAGCCTAAAGAGAGTTAAGGTTTGATGAGTGAATTATCTAAAAAACCAGTGGAGATACCAACCAGATTGTGTTGAGAGCGGCTGCTAACCCATCCAGTTCACTCAGAAAACGGAGAAAGTGAATGAAAGTCTAACATTGAGTTGATTAAAACTGAGTGTCAGTTTAATAAAAAAACAACCAAACTTTTGCTGGAGACAAAACTTGTATAAATTCATGGTATTGTATATATAGTATTAGAAAAGGTAGAAATTTTTTTTTCATTTTGTTTACCTTGCTTTCCCCCCTTTTAGTCTTGGTTTTTATAAAGTATTAAGGAAAATGTTTTTTTGACAGGGGATACTGGGGAGTGACATCCCCAGACCCTTTTTAATTTCAAGACAGGTTCTCATTAAGTTTCTGAGCATGGCCTTGAATTTGCTGTCCTCCCACGTCAGCTTCCTGGGTTGCTGAGAATACAGGTACATGCCACCCTTTTTTTTTTTTTTTTTTAACCAGGAAGAAATGAGTATTATAAAAACAATGGACTAGAATTTTCACTGTACCTTATATTCATTCTTAAACTATGTTTCTCACTTATGCAAATTAATGTCTTTTTAGATGTCTTACAACTCTTATTTTCTTAACCCCTCAAAATCCAAGTTCATTTCATGTTTTAGAAAGTGTGTGTTACACACATCTTAAAATATCTTATAGACACTACTGTTGTTTTTAACCAGTATGTCAGGTGTTATCAGAGGCTGTAATTATGTAAGTTACCCTAGAATGGATTAATTTGCTACCTCATTCCCCATCTTCAGATTTCCTTCCAGGTGTAAAGGATTAAAAGTGCTTGGCTTGGGCTGGGGATGTGGCTCAGTGGTAAAGAGTGCTTGCCTCACACATGTGAGGCTCTGGGTTCAATCCTTAGCACCACATAAAAAAAAAATAAACAAAACAGATATTATATCCATGTATAAATAAAAATATATATATATATTATCATTTGTCACTACAGGACGTCAGTCAAGAGCAGGTGCCAAAACAACAGTGCATGGTTCTTTGGATTGTGACTTTTTTTTTTAATATTTTTTTTTTTTTAGTTTTCAGTGGACACAACATCTTTGTTTGTATGTGGTGCTGAGGATAGAACCCGAGCCGAACGCATGCCAGGCGAGCGCGCTACCACTTGAGCCACATCCCCAGCCCCAAGGACTGTGACTCTTGACTTGAGGTGGTTTTAACTTGCTTGAGTGTGCTTTGTTAACCTGCTTTTCCAACTGTTGCTGTGGGTCAGGTTGATTGCCACTTCTTTCCTTGCACTGAGATTATTCATAGTGAAAATTCCCTAACCTGACTGTAATTTTAATTTTTAGATTCAAGTGCACTGAGATAAAACCTTTATCTAAAAATAATGCTTTTCAGCAGTCTGCTTGGTTTAAGGATGATGACTTTGTTGCTTCAAATGGACCACAACGTAAAAGCCATCTTCTAAATAAAGCTATGTTGAGACCCAGGAACTAGGCTTGTAGACAATGTTTGTTCATCTTTTCTGAAATTTTTTCCACCTTTGAAGTCTTAAGTTGTATTTTTTTTTAAGTTGTAGATGGACACAATACTTCTATTTTGTTTGCTTATTTTTATGTGGTGCTGGGGATTGAGCCCAGTGTCTCACACATACTAGGCAAGCACTCTACCACTGAGCTACAACCCCAGCCCTTTCAGTTGTATTTAAAATTTTTTAAAAAGTCCTTCATTTAAATTAATAAGAACATCTATTAATTTTCTCTCTTTTTTTTTTTTTTTTACTCTTTTTGGGGTAATTTGTAGGATTGAATTCTTCTGTAGATAACATGCTGGTTTGCAGCAGTGATTTTTGTAGTTTATTGATATACTTCACATTTAAAACATTTTAAGTGATTTAAAATACTACTCCAAGGGTTGCAGCTCTAGCTCAGTGGTAGAGCGCTTGCCTAGCATGTGTGAGGCACTAGGTTTGATCCTCAGCACCACATAAAAATAAATAAAGGTATAAAAATACAACAACATTTTAAAAAATATTACTACAAAATTAAGATAATTTTGAAATATTTATGAATTCTAACTCTTTTATCTGAAAAAAATTTTAATTTAGCCATTTAACAAAGGGCCCTTCTTCCTTATAAACTTACCTGAAATTAGATTCTTGGTCATAAAATGATTTACATTCACCTTTTCTATACTAAATTTGCTTCCAACCGTTTGTTCCAGAGTTTTATTTGTTCCAGTATATGAACTCTATTTGTCATATTAGCCTCATTTTTTGCTAAGTAAATATAATCATATATATCAGATAAATTCTTTAGTTCCTCCATAGAGAAGTTGGAACTTTTAAAATACTTGGTAGGAAACAAGTTATTTTTCAAATTGATGTCATAAAATGTTGGCCTTTTTTAAATTTTTTTATTTTTTGGTAGTTGTAGATGGAGAGTGCCTTTATTTTATTTTTTTATTTTGATGTGGTGCTGAAGATCAAACCCAGTGCCTCACGCATGCCATTGAGCTACAGCCCCAGCCCAAAAATGTTGGCATTATTATTTTTTTAACCTCTTTCCTGATAGAGTTGATGGTTTCATATACATAGCTAGCAGTTTTAATTCTTGAATAAAGTTCTGTGACATTGTACTTCTAAAAACAGGAAAATTATAAAAGAACTGGAGCAAATATTATCAGTAATTGCAACAATGTATAAAGCAACCAGGAGAAGTGAAATGAACAGCATAGTTTCCTATTGATCTGAGTAGGCTGGGAAAGTCTTCCTGGATGACAGAATGTGGGAATGAACATTCAGGAGCGAGTTGCCATTAGGGAGCTTGGTTTATGTTAGGCTGTACTGAAGCTCTGATCCATTCAGATTTGGGTGACAGATGGCCCTCTGAAAAGCCTGTTGTTTTGGCACCTGCTCTTGACTGACGTCCTGTAGTGACAAATGATAAAACATTTCTAAAGTTACTGTTTGTGATTCTTGTTGAAGTATGTAGAATTTTGGAACAGAAAGAACAAAACTTTAAAAGGTTAGAGTAGAACAGCATTTTAAAATTCTTCTTTCTTACTAGCTTTAGAGGAACTTTGTCCTGAAAGAAGATGGACCTCCATTGCAATTTTATTTTACTTATTTATTTATTTGTTTGTTTATATGTTTGTTTATTTATTTATTTGGTTTTTGGTGGTGCTGGGGATTGAACCCAGAGCCTTGATAAAGGCAAGCACTTTATCAACTGAGCTATACCCCAAGCCCCACACTTTTATTTCTTAAACTTTAGTATTTTAGTGAAGTGTTTTCCCTGATTTGGGCTGTGCTTTTTGTATATGCTCAAATGATGAAAATCTCTGACCTTGCAGGGCTCTAACATTAACAGGAATAGTTTTCATTGGGAAACAGTTTTCTTTGGCATTATGGCTGGCTAAGCAGACTGGATGTCAAGTTATATAATGGAAGTTTAGAAATAACAGGGAGATTCCTTTGTCCTCTTATAATCTCAGCTGGCTGGAAAGTGCCTTTCTTTGGCTTATGTCTTTGATTGCTAATAAAATGCTTACACACCATGGGTAACCTTCTTCTTCATGTTATTAATAAAATTCAGATCCCTTGCTGAGTGTAGATTTTGCTAGATGTTGGAAGACTGGAGAAAGACCCTGGTCTGCTAGGGATGAGTACTGTAAGAGGTAGATGAAGACATATAGGGAGAGGAGTCTACTTACCTACTTAATATTTCTGAGTAAGACTGGTCCTATTATATTTGCTTAAAATGCCATCAGATCAAAGACAGGTTCTGCTGGGAGCTGTGACACATGCCTGTAATCCCAGTTACTCCAGAGGCTGAGGCAAGAGGATTGAAAGGTCAAGGACAGCTTCAGTGACTAAACAAGACCTTGTCTCAAAAAAAAATAAAAGGATTGGAGATGTAGCTCAGTTATAGCATACCCCTGGATTCAATCACCAGTGCCACAAAAAACAAACAAACAAACAAAAAAAGTAAATAACTGTCATAGGTTTTATAAGAAGGAAACCTAAAGCCTTCTTGTAAATAAATCGATATACAAAATATTACTAAAATTCATTGAAATAAATTGATTTAAATAATTTTAGGAAAATTCTAATTGATTTTTTTAAATTTTTTAGTTGTAGATGTACACAGTATCTTTATTTTATTTATTTGTTTATTTTTGTGCAGTACTGAAGATGGAACACAGTGCCTCACATGTGCTAGGCAAGCACTCTACCACTGAGCCACAACCTCAGCCCAATATTCTAATTAATTTTTTTTTTAAGTTGTAGTTGGACACAATACTTTTATACTATTTATTTATTCTCATGTGGTGCTGAGGATCGAACCCAGGACCAGGCAAGCACTCTACCGCTGAGCCACAACCCTAACCCTCTAATTAATTTTTATTGGTTCTTTTTAGTTATATAAAATATTAGGATACATTTTGACATAAGCACAAAAATATGGTATATGATTTACTCTAATTCAATCTCCAGCACTTCTCCCTCTCCCTCCTCCCTCCAATTAAATTTTTTCCTTCAAGAAAAATGGGTTTTGTAGCTTTGATATCGTCCTTGTTTATTTGAGAACCTGGAAATAAATAACTTTTCATTTGTAACCATCTCTTATCTATGATTCCACTTTACATTTTTATATAAATTCTTATCTCACCTCTGGTAGAGGAGCTTTATGTACAGTATTCTTAATATCCTCTGTACTTTTAACTAGTTTCTACTTGATCAGCAGAAAAGTGTATGTAGGAATCAAGAGAACCAAGATTCTCTTGATTTGGCCTGAATGATTATTGGCTGTGTAAGCTAATTGTTTACAATTAGGCAAGTTGTTTATGTTTATGGACTTCAGTTTAACAGTAAAATGAGAGTTTTAAAATAGATGATTGCTGAAATTTCCTACATTTCCTTGATTCTTTAATGAAATCAGCAAACTTTTGTGGAATACCCCTCATCAGAGACTATCTTCAGAAACATGCCCTTCAATTTAAGGACAGATAGAACTGATGTTTGGCTATAGCAGTCTGAACAGGGCTACATTCTGGGATGATGAAAGTTGTGTATCTTGATGGAGTGTTTATCAATGAATGCATAGTTCATCAAAACCTCTATAAGAAAAAAGTTGAGATTTTCTCCACATAGTTGTACACATTTGTGCTACATGATCCAAATGCTTGTTTTTCTTGCAACCTAGGAGTATAAGAGTTCTAGATTTCATCAGTATAAAAGATTCTAATGAGCCAAATAAATTTAAAATCCTTCATGATTTTTTTCCCCCAGTACTGGAAATTAAACTCAAGAATGCTTCACCACTGAGCAACATTTCTAGCACTCATCCCTTTTCTTTTAAATTTTGAGTAGGGTCTCACTAAATTGCTGAGGCTAGCCTCAAATTTAGTATCCTCCCACGTCAGCCTCCCAGATAACTTGGATTATAGACATGTACCACCACTATGTCTGGGCACTATTTTTTCCTTTTTTTTTTTTTTTTTTTTTTTTTGAGATAGGGTCTCACTAAGTTGCCCATGATGCTCTGCCTCAGCCTCCCAAGTAGCTGGGATTACAGTCCTTGCCATGGCATTGGGCATTTTTTACTTTTAAATAAGAGCTCATAATTAAAAACATTTGAAGCTGTCTAGCTTTACATAAAGTAGCTCTCCAAAAACTAATCTGGTATTACTGGGAATTATTTGTCTGAAATACAAATCAAACTGTATTAGCACCATATCTGAGGGTATTTCTGATTTTTGAGTTGTATGTCTGTAAATACTGATGTTTCAGTGAGTGCCAAATCTCTATAACAGTGCTGTTTATTCTCTTGTATATATTTACTGTTAACATTAATTAAGACAAATACTTACAAGATTTTTTCTTCCTAGAAGAAATATTTCTTTTAAGGAGCATTATACTATAAAGGTGTATTTTAATTGACTGTGTATATGTATTCTTTCATGTTAATGAACATATATACTTTTGTAAAGTTCCAGTGATTTAAAATAGAAAACAGAATGATGAGTTCTTAATTTTAGTGCCTCAAGAAACTTTAGTATGAAAGCCTGCCTCCTTCATATTATATAGTTACATCCTTCATATTATATAGTTAAAATGCCATATTTGGGCTGGGGTTGTGGCTCAGTGGCAGAGCACTTGCCTCACACATGTGAGGCACTGGGTTTGCTCCTCAGCACCACATAAAAATAAATAAACAAAATAAAGACATTGCATTCATCTATAACTAAAAAAATAATTAAAAATAAAATAAAATGCCATATTTTATGTAATACAGTCTTGATGTGATTCTGGTTTCACTGTAGTAGGATTCATAATTATATAAAAAATAAACTTCTTACATTTAAATTAAAATGCAAAAAGGCAGGAGAGATGTGAAATGCATATCATCCATCTTCCTGGTGAAAATCCAAGTAAGTACTCCATCTTAAAAAATATAGAATAGTAAAATGACTATTTAATTCTTGGGGGAAAAATAGTAGTAGCAGCCTTTTATTTAAAATACTTAAACCCATAAAAGCAAATGCTTTAAGATTTTTGTTTGCATTAATCTAGAAACAAACTTCTTTTGACTGGTAAGTCTCAGTAGTACCATTTTACTTCTGTAGTATACACTATATTTTTCTGGGCCTCTCGGGCATTCGTGAATCTATGAAATACTACATCATGCTGAGATACAGGATTGTTAAGCACAAGTTGTCTTAAAAATCAACCATTGACAAATACAGTGATTTTTTTGCCAACTGTGAAGAGGAAAAATGCCAATTATTTTTATAATTATTTTTATAGTATTGACTTTTCAAAAGCTTTGGAAGAGAACATAACTGAATGAAAACATGTCTTTGACTTCCAGGACTGTATTTTTTAGACCTAATCTTAAAAATAAAAACATGGTATTGTTTTGTTTTTGTGGTGCTGGGGATTGGACCCAGGGCTTCACAAATGTTAGGCAAGTACTCTACTACATCCCTATGTCATTTTTTTGTTAAGTGGAAAACAAGGCAAAGCCTTGACTTTGGTACCTAAACTGTTAATGTCTATTAAGAAAAGAAACACTTTTACTTCTGAGTGACAGGCAATAACATTTTTGCTGTGCCTAGGAAGGGAGCAAAGAGGTAGAGCAGCAGTAGAATTAACTGGGAAGCCCTTTCCTCAGTAAGCCATGGTGTATCCGTGTTTAAATGGATGGATTTAATTTGTGTGGCTTCTATTGTGTGATTTTGAGAGTGGAATGGATATTACATTGTTAAAAAGTGAACAAAGGGTACTTCTGAAGTACTCAAAAGTTCACACTAGGGTACTATGCTATTGTTTTTATTTTGTAGTCTTTCTTTGTTTTCTCAATATTATTTCCAGAGAACAAAGTAAATGGCTGCTGACTTGATGTATAAACTATGAAAAGGGTTATGTGGTGATTTTTACCATTCCTGGAGGACAAATGTAGGTCACCCTTTATTGCATAGTTCATTTGGCATTTTTTTTAAAATTGCTCTTTGGGGAGAGGGGTACCTGGGATTGAACTCAGGGGCACTCGATCACTGAGCTACATCCCTAGCCCTATTTTATATTTTATTTAGAGACAGGGTCTCACTGAGTTGCTTAGAGCCTCGCCCTTGCTGAGACTGGCTTTGAACTCTTGATCATCCTGCCTCAGTTTCCTGAGCTGCTTGGATTACAGGTGTGAGCCACCACGCCTAGCAAAAATTGCCTTTTTATTCTTGGTGATTATAGCATCTTTATTCAGCTTTCACTTTTTAGAAGTCAGCCATTGTCTTCTTTTTCCCTCCTCTTCTCAGTTTGTAATCATGTGAATTTGTAAAATGATTGGAATCAAGGTAGACTTGCTACATGAATATTGGTTATATAAATAGAGATAGAGATATTTGAAGTTTGCTTGATTTAATAACATTACTGTTCTAATTGTGGGGGCATTCATACCTCTTTCACATTGGTGTGTGTTATCAGACAGCATTTTTACTTCTTTTTAAATTTTTTTTAATTGTAGGAGGACACAATACCTTTATTTTACTTATTTATTTATATGTGGTGCTGAGGATCGAACCCAGCACCTCACACATGCGAGGCGAGCACTCCACCACTGAGCCACAACTCCAGCCCCAGAGAGCAACTTTAAAATATTTTTTCTAGTTGTCAATGGACTTTTATTTTATTTATTTATATGTGGTGCTTAGAGTTGAATCCAGTGCCTCACACATGCTAGACAAGTGCTGTACTACTGAACTACAACCCAGCCCTCAGGTAACATTTTTGATCCCCAAACTTGGTTTAGATTTTGAACTATAAACTTATGCTACCTAATTTTGGATAATAGTCTAAATGTTTCTTAATCTCTACAGAGTTTAATGTTGGTTTTTGTCTATATTTTTCATATATATGGAGGGCTGCCATGTATAGTTGTGTTACAGAGTCTACATAACTATACATGGAGAGCCATTTGTATAAACTATGGTGATCATGATTTCCCCCTAGAAGTAGGCAGTGAGGCCGACTACCATTACTACCTTCACTCTCTGTGGTAGTGGTTGATTTAATTAGCATTATTGTTTAAATTGCATTTTGATTCAACTGAGTATATTTAAAATTTAAGGTAACTTCCAAGAGAATTCCTCTTAAGCGTCTTTGTCATGGAATTATGCATCTGCCTGGGTTTATTTGGACATATAGAAAGGGGACATATAGAGTGATTAGTATTCAAAATATGAAAAATACACAATTTAAGATTTAAAGAAACCATCAGTTTGGAAATCGCTGATTATTTTTTTTTTTTTTGATGTTTGATCTCAGATTCTTAAAATTTTTTTTTTAGTTCACCAGATTCTTATAATTTAATCCTATTCTGACATTAACTACTCAGCATCAAACTATACAGGCTTAAGGTCTCAGTTCCCCAGGATTGCTCTCAATTCAGATACCAGTTACAAATCCAAGGTCCTCAGGCCACCTATAATTCTGACTGGTTTCAAATTCAGAGGGCAGTGGGGATGACCTTCAACTCAGATAAAGAAATGCATAGCACTTGTCCTATGATCCTGAGACTAAGACAGGAGGATTACAAATTCAAGGTAGTTCAAGGTCAGCCTCTACAATTTAGCAAGACCCTGACATAAGAATAAAAAATAAAAAGGGCTGGGGATGTAGCTCAGTTGTAGAGTACCTCTGAGTTCAATCCCCAGTAACATACACACACACACACACACACACACACACGCATGCTCGAAGGGCATGAAGCATCCATGCCCTCTCCAGCATGCCACTCTCACTTCACTTTGCTATTCTTAACCTGGGAGCTCCCTGAACATTGTTACATAGGCATGATTGATTAACACATTGGCCATTGGTGACTGAAATCAGTCTCTAGCCTCTTTCCACTCACCAGAGGTCAAGGGATGCACCTTAAAATTTCATCTTTCTTATCAAAATTTGGTGTTTCTGATGACCGTCCCTCATCCTAGAATAAACTCAGGTATGGTTGATTGGCATTTATTATACATTATGAAAGGCCCTCATCTTCCAGGAAAAGCCAAGTATTTTAGGAGTTTTGTTCTAGGAACCAGGCACAAAGACTTGATTGATTGATTAACATATAGTATATAATTATATATTTATTACATATTTAAATGTTTTATTTTATTTATTTATTGTGGTACCCGGAATGGAACCCAGGAAGTGCTTACCCACTGAATCACATCCCCTGCCCTTTTGTATATTTTATTTTGAGATAACGTCTCACTAAGTTACTGAGGCTTTGAACTTGTGATCCTCCTACCTCAGCCTCCCAAAGTGCTGGGATTATAGGTGTGAGCCACCATGCCTGGCTAAATATTTTAATATATTTGCTTAAATATATTAATATGTGATTTTAATATATTTGCTTAAATATATTAATATGTGAAATATTAAAATATAAATATTTCAAATATATATTTTATTATATCACACTTGAACATATTGAAGTTTACAATTTTTTAAAAATTCTTTGAGATCACCTTCTTTATTAATTGATATAATGATATTTTTTAAAACCCGGAGAATAGCTGGGCACGATGCGCATGCCTGTGATCCCAGCAGCTCTGGAGGCTAAGGCAGGAGGATTGCAAGTTCAAAACCATCCTCAACAAGTTAACAAGACCCTGTCTTTAAATAAAATACAAAAAAGGGCTGGGAATGTGGCTCAGTGGTTAAATACCCTTGGGTTCAATCCCTAGTACAAAAAATAAAAAAAGTTCAATGATAGAATATTGACTAATGAAATGATACTGTGTAGCCATTATGATTGTTTTTAATTGTTTTGTGTATATATAGAAATAGAAGTGAGTTTCTATTAACTGTTTTGAACTCAACTAGCAGGTTAATAGTAAATCTACCATCAGGCGACAAGAATTCTAGAACACTGCCAACACAGTGTAGGCAGACTACAATTTATGAATGAGTTGTGTTCCAAAGCTGGCTGTTTAAAATTCTGAACACGCTTCTCAAAGAAACCATGTTGTAAACACTCTGGGTCTAAGTCAGCCTACAACAGCCTTAATTTTACTCAGAGAATTCTTGGACTATATGTAGTGTCCACGCTTTTATTTATAACATTTTTTATAAATAAAAAAGTTGAGTTCCAGCTGGTGCCCTTCAATCAGAAAAGGCTTACAAATCTTTCCTTCTTTTTTACTCTTCTATGTCATAGGATTGCTGATAACATCAGTGAATGTGGCTTACCCCAACTAGTGTCCTTTGGGGTTTAAAAGTGTTTTTGCCTGTCAGGATAAGATGCTTCTTTTGATCAACCACCTTTTAGCTAATATTCCTTACTGTTGTAGGTTGAATTCTCTTACCCGCCCCTGATTCCAGGAGATGGACATGACAGCCACACTTTGCCTGAAGAATGGAAATATTTGCCCTTCCTTGCCTTACCAGACGGCGCACACAATTACCAGGAAGGTATGTGAGAAAACAGTGGAGCAATTAGTAGGTCCTATTTTTACTTATTTTTTAAGTAGGTGCTAGTTTAAAAAAAAAATGCTGTGGTGAATGAGTCTTTTAACCTGTTGTCGTTATTTATAAAATATTTATATGCTATTTGGAGATGACTAGTCAAGCACTAGAGAAGAGAATGTCCAGAGAGTGCCGAACTTAAATTGGCCATGGCCTGTGATCCTTACCAGGAGCCCTGACAAAAGTGATTAGCAAAGCAGGACAGCTGCTACTAGAAAGCATTCCCTATAATTATACTTTATTTTGACTCCTCTCAGAGACAAAAGAAGAAAGTTAGCTGAACACTATTTGAGTCTGTAGCTTCAGACTTACTACTTACTCCAGTGCCCGCCCACCTGGGAACACCTGAGATGGTTTCTCCAGCTCTGGAGCTGTCACAAGTCTCTGCTTGCTCACATGCAGAGTATGTTCACACACTCAAAGAAAGTAGTAGTTTGAAGTTCTTACTGAGTCTCCTACACCATATTTTACTATGGTGTTAGAGATGCAGGAAAATACCAGATTAAACTTGATTACCTGTTTTCTTAATATAGTATTTAATAATTTCCTTACAGAATGAATCAGTTGTTACTTACAGTTAAGCATAGCATTTAAACATAGGATTTGTAACTTCAGAGATCCTTTTTCTACATAACTTTATTATTAAAGTTTCAAACACAGAAAAGTTAAGATTAAGTGAATATTCTGCAAATTTTCTTTGTATTTGTGTATGTGAACAGTTTTTTTCTGTACTATTTTAAAATCAGCTGGAAACAATGACAGACACTTCACCTTTAATACTTAAGTAGGCATCTCCAGAGAATAAGATCATCCCCCAGCATAACTTCTAATACCATTATCACAGCTAAGAGATTTAACAGTAATACTATGTAACATCCAGTCTGTGTTCCAGTTTCCCCAGCTGTCCCCCAAATTTCTTAGTTGATTCAAGATTCAATGTTGTCCATTGGTTTTTATGACTCTACTTTGTTTTAGTCTGGACCAGTTCTCTTTATATATAAAGTACATTCTGTAACTGTACTGTTTGACCTGTTCTAATTCAGCCTCTTGTGTTTTTTGTGATGAGCATATACTATAAGGCATTGAGATAAATTTCAAGAAACCAGTGATTGTGATGCTGAATATAAGTATGACATGGTTCCTTCATACATCTTCATTTGCATGTTAATAACTACATTATGATAACTTCAAATTTTCATACTTATTAATAAGGGTGATTTGCTTTGTTATTTACATTTTTTCCATGTATCTCTTAGATACTGTGTTTTTTCACTTACCACCCAGAAATGGAAATGGAGCCACCGTTTATGGTATTTCTTGCTATCGACAAATTGAAGCCAAGGTATGATAGTTAATGGTGAGCAACAATAGAAAAAACACTCCCAACTCCTTTCTTAAGTGTTATTAGTGAAGGAAACACATCTTTATTTTTCATGTGGTGCCTGTGATGTCATTTTAGATTTTCACTGATTTTTTGGTTTTATTTTTGTTTTGTGCTACTGGTGATTGAACCTAGGGCTACCATAGGCTAGGCAAGCACTCTACTACTGAACTACACCCCCAGTCCTTTTTAAGGCAAGGTCTTGCTAAGGTGCCCAAGTGCCTTTGAATTTGTGATCATCCTGCCTCAGCCTCCCATGTAGCTGGGATTACAGGCATGTGCCATCACACCCAACTTCATTTTAGATTTTTTTTAAAAATATTTTTTAGTTTTAGATGGACACAATATCTTTATTTCTTTTATGTGGTGCTGAGAATCAAACCCAATGCCTCAGGCATGCTAGGTGAGCGCTCTACCACTGAGCCACAACCCCAGCCCCCATTTTAGATTTTTATAAGCAAATTATAACTATTCTAATATTACCAACTTAGTCACATTAATATGTTTATAAATTGACATTGGTGCCTATGATTATATAATTGTACATTTTGTACATTGTTTTTATTTTTTATTTAATTTTTTAATATTTATTTTTTTTTGTTTTTGGCGGACACAACATTTTTGTTTGTATGTGGTGCTGAGGATCGAACCTGGGCCACACGCATGCCAGGCGAGCGCACTACCGCTTGAGCCACATCCCCAGCCCTGTACATTGTTTTTAGATAGCAATATCCAAATGATTCATTTGTCTTTGAAATGCTGTGAAGGTTCCAATAGCTCCCAGTTGCACCACAGGCTGGTGACGAAGTCTTTAACACCTGGGCCTTTGGGGAATATTTATCCAAATCATAGCAGTATTGTTAGGCCATTTAAATTTAATAATTTATTTGAAAGAAAAAAAAGAACAAAAAAAAATTCACAAATTGGGCAGCTCCTAGAACCAGAGCAGGTTTGGAGAATAATAACCAACAGCATATGTAGACAGGATTTTTAGAAAAATTGAAGGAGGCATAGAAACCAGTAAAGCTGATTATATCCTAAATTACTCATTGGCTAGAGTCTTCTGCAATCAACCAAATTTAACTGAGATTAAACTCTATTGGTTTGGTCTGTTGACTCTAGTATAAGAGCACAGTCCAAATTAGTGGCCTCTTACAGTTTTATTTAACAGTATATAACTTAGAAAAATGGACCAGTAATGTGCTTTTCAAACAACATTTTAGTAGGGCAATGTACTTAACAATGGTTTCCAAGTGCACACAGTTAATCTATAACTAAGATTTTGATTACTCTTAAACTACCTGCCAACTTACTCCCTGATTTACACTAATATCCCTAATTAATCAATTCAAATAAACTAAGATGGTTATCCCCACACTTTTATGGCGCTTGTAGGATGCACTATTTTTTGTAGTGGGAATAAATCTTTATGAATAAAAATCTCTTTCTTGGGCTGGGGATGTGGCTCAAGCGGTAGCGCGCTCGCCTGGCATGCGTGCGGCCCGGGTTCGATCCTCAGCACTGCATGCAGACAAAGATGTTGTGTCCGCTGAAAACTAAAAAATAAATATTAAAAAATTCTCTCTCTCTCTCTAAAAAAAAAAAAAAAATCTCTTTCTTCTCATTGATGCTCTAAAGTAGTGTGTAGTTCTTAGTTAGCCTTGGCTACAAATTGGAATCACGGAGAACTTTAAAGTCAGAGTTGGCTGAGTCCAACCCCAGAGATTTCGAGCTAATGTTCTGGGCATCAGGAGTTTTAAAGATGTCCCAGGTAGTTCTAATGTGTAATCAAGTGTCAAAACCACTGCACTGAAACAATGGTTTCTAACAGAATTACCTGGAGGATTTTTTGTGGGTTTTTTTTTTTGGGGGGGGGGGTTGTTTGTTTGTTTTTAAATATTTTTTAGTTGTCAATGGACCTTTATTTTATTTATTTATATGCAGTGCTGAGAATCGAACCCAGTGCCTCACACATGCTAGGCAAGTGCTCTACCACTGAGCCACAATCCCAGCCCATTGTTTGTTTCTTTGACTGAATTAGAATCTCTGGGACTAGAGCCTGGGCAATTATAAAGTTGAAAAGATATCTGAGATGAATAATTATTAGTAAACATTTTTAAATTTTTATAATGAAAATTCCAGACATGCAGATAAATTAAAAGAATGGTGCAGTGAACACATATATACCCACCACATAGACTCAGCAGTTCTTAATGTTCTGCCTCTCCTGATCTGTGTGTGTGTGAATTTTTTTCCTGAACCATTCATAAATAAACTACAGGTGTAAATTTCAAGATATCTGAAGTAGTTAACTACTATGAAATAACCCTCCAAACCCAGGGTGTGGAATATAGAACACACCCAGATAATGTTTGTAGAATGAATAACTGAATCTAAAGCTAAATATATTACTTCACATTATCAAGTGTACTTTAACCTGAAAATCGGAGTGTCATTCTGAGGCTCAGACCCTGGGAAGCAGATCCAGGATCCCAGCAGGTGCAAGAAGATGTGAGGCAAGTTGGAATAGTGCATATGGTTTATTCAGAGGTGACAGTAGTCCCCAGCCCCCTGAGTCTTTTCCATAGACCTTTTTTATATGTAGACCAAACAAAGCACAGTGCCAACAGGTTACATAAGTGAGTATATGTCCACAAGCAGATATTTATGACCTTAAGTACATATGCTGAATTATATGTTTATGACAGGGACTACATACTAAAAGCATAGCTAGCCGGAAATGTCAGTGAGGAAGCCATGTTGGGCCTGCCTCACAAAAAGTTAGCCCAGTAGCTTTGTGTATTTGATTTCTTCACATATTGTTACTCTTACACATATGAGATGAATTGAGCTGCTGCCCTATCTCAGAAATCCATCCCTTTATTTCCTCTTGTCTTCTGTAGGTCATGTAGTATTACTAAAATTATTTCTTCCAAGTTCTTCTTACCCCTCATTGTTGTCATTAACTAGAGTTCGAATATCCTGCACGGATTTTAAATACTACCTCTCTCCCCCAGCCCTTAAGACTGATCCATTTCAGAGTATATCAGAGTTGCCCATTTCTCTTAAGTTTTTCAAGCCTCATCTGAGAAACTGGATAGATAAGCCATATCTCAGAAGGACTTAGAGCCTAGGAGAAAGACTTTAATTCCCTTTGAAGGTAGGACATAATAGATGAATCCATTCAAGGGAAAAGACATCTACTATCTACTCTTCACCCAATGTAATGATTAATCACCAGTCACTTGAGGTCCTTTGATCCTCTGGACAGATCCAAGGAGAGTCTCGCAGCACCCTAGAGGCCAAACAGTCCCTCTTATTTCCCTCACAGCTTTACCTGAAGTTGATCAAATCAAGATTTGTTTCTACCAGCAGAAAACTACAGAATTCTTACATGATTATCATTATTGAGAAATGAGTTATGCTTAATGCTGGGCCATAATCAAGTCAGCCAGAGCAGACCCCAGAACAGGCTTCCCAGAACAACTAACTTAACAAAATTGCTGACAGTTCTTCCATCTGTGGAGAAATAAGCTATTTTTGTCATCTCTTAAACTAGCCCTATCTCACCAGAAACAATCCTGTGAAAGGGTGGCCCATTTTAAAACCAGAATCAGTAGTGGTTGGATTGCATTGATTGGTTGATTTGGGTGTGGTGAGTTGTACATAATCTCTATCAGCCTACACATTGCTTGAGAATAGGAATTAACCCTTCTCTTATATTCCCAGTGCCTGTCATAGCTTCTGATGCAAAGTGACTAAGCTGACATTTATTCATTCAATAAATATTTTCTGAGATTCTCAAATAAATTTTTTAATTTAAATATAAGAGATTTCTTCTATTTAATAACTATTTTCATATTGAAAGATGTTTTGTAAATATTGCTATGAAATATTTCTGATAATGACTATTTGTTTATAATAGGCATTGAAAGTAAGGCAAGCAGATGTCACCAGAGAAACTGTTCAGAAAAGTGTCTGTGTTCTAAGCAAGCTGGTAAGAGACTTGTTTATGTGTGTGTTAAACATTCATGGCAAATTTATTTGAGAATAAGGCATTATTAGAAGAGATTTATGAGAACAATAATTTATTAAAATTAGTCAAGAGCTTATTATTTATGCTCTTGCATTTTCTCTTTTTACCTTTCAGCAATTTTACTTTCATTTGCTCCTCTACCCAAGTATAGGTAAAAGGGAGGAAATCTGATAGTTTATTAGTTTGGAAGCTGGCACTTGATAAAAATGAGGTAGCTGATGTGTTTCATTTATCCATTTTTGTTTAGTTCCCAAGATATTGGATAAATAATATTTTACTAAAATTTGAAATATAATTACTAAGATTTTATTGATGATACAGAAGTTCATGGCTATTGTAGTGAAAATTTTTAGACTTAAATTTCTCTTTAAATTTTCAAGTCAGAGATAGTGTTGCATGCCTGTAATCCTAGCTGCTTGGGAGTCTGAGGCGGTAAGAGGATTGTGAGTTCAAGGCCAGCCTCAGCAAATTAGTGAGACCCTATCTTAAAATAAAAAAGACTGGGATGTGACTCAGTGGTAAAGTGCCCCTGGGTTGAATCCCAGTACCAAAAAAAAAAATATGTTTGAGGAAGGGAAATGACATAGTGAAATTGTAACTATAATAATACATGAAAACTGTTTCTTCTGGGTACAAGTTGATCAAATGGAAGAGTATAATTATTTAACTTTTTATAAAGAAGATGCCTAACATTTCTTGGCTTTCATAGCTCTCTTAATTAAATCATTTACCACCATATCATGTTTATTACTAAAGGGATAATAGCACCTTTCCAGTACAAATTTCTAGTTCTACATGTTAAACACATAGTCCCCAAAATCCCCTTTGTGGGAATAATTCATATCTGCATCATATCAGTTATCTTAGAGCTATATGATTATCATATAGAAATGTAGCCATTTCTACAGTAAACCTAAATCAAAATTGAACTTTTTTCACTAGCCTTGTCACCAAATGTATGTAGGTTTTGTTTAATTATTTCTTCTGCAATTGTCTACTTTCATGTACACACAGGCAATTTAAGTGTACTTTGCATAATGCAAATTGTTTTTGCAAGACAGAATGTATTTTGGGTTTTATTACTAAGCTAAAAAACCCTGAATAATAATCATTCTTTGGGCCTTAATAAGATTTTTGAGATTCTATATTTCTTCTAAGAAAATAATTTTAAATATAGGATAAGAAGAGTCTGCTGGAAAAGGAATTATAAAAGACCCCAATATCATAAAATTGGTAGGTTGCTAATCTCATAATACACAGTTTTATGTATTATTTATTTAGAAGGGTGGCCTTTATAATTGTCATTATTATCTTTATAACAACATTGATATATTTGCTTTTTTCATTTACAAGTGAAGACATCTCAGAGAAACAATATCTAATTCTCATAAGACATGGAATTGATAAAAATCAAGGTGAAAATCCAGTTTTTATCTGTCTCTAAAACAGATATGGATAGGAAGAGCTCGCTCACTCAGTCTGGTTGTTCACAGTACATTGTAGCCTGTATATAAAAATATGGTAATAATAATACACTAACAGGAATATTGGGGGAAAACTATTCCAGCATGACTTATTTTTAACTAATTAGAATATATATCAGTCTGTGCATCCTAGAAAAGGACATACAAATGACAAAACATCTAAAAAAGAAGATTAAAAAGATGGATGCAGTAAAAGAAGATCTTATTTAGAAGAAATAAAAATTATATAGCTTCATTCAGGTGTACAAAGAATATTATGATAGAAGACAGATGAGTTGTTCTAAACTTTTCCAGAAGATAAAAAAGGGGAAATGAACTTAAATTAAATGATGAATATTCAACTAGAGAAAAGAATAAGACTGCCTTGAGGATGATTAAGTGTTGCCACAGGCACACCAAGAACATGTGCACAGTGAGAATGCGTTTTAAATCTAATGTTGGGTGCCTTCTACATGTCAGTACTCTACTGTTTTTATCTGTTATTTAATCCTTAAACAACTGTGAGATGCAGTCTTGTTATGCCTGCGTTCAGCTTAGCAAGCAGGTGTGAGTGGTTGAGTGCCCAGAGTTAAGCACTGTCTGAGCCCACACTTTGACTCACTGTACTGCCAGGGCACTAGACACCTTCCCCTGCGGTACAAGAGCAAGTATAGGGGACATCTCAGCTTCCTGCTATGAATTAATAATAAGGGCCATGGAGTTGACAGTGATTTTCATCTCTCTCTTCTGTTCAAGTTAAAAAGTTGTAGGGGTTTGTTGTTTGTTCTTGTTGTTTTCTATTATAAACCTAATGGTAATTTCTCTTTTCTATTAAGCCCCTCTATGGCTTACTTCAAGCGAAACTTCAACTCATTACACATGCATATTTCGAAGAGAAGGATTTTTCCCAAATTTCCATTCTAAAGGTAACCTTATGCCCCTGACTAGATGTGTTTAACTGAAGGTAGAGTTCATGAATTAAATGCATCTTGTCAGTAACACTGTGAAGGATAATCAATTATTAGCTTAAGAAAGAAACTCTCTGAAAATCCCTTTACTGTAAAACATTGAAGTACTGGGAATCTACCCAAATACTTAATTTAACAAAATTGTGTTTTTTAGGAAATATGACTATAAATAACTAAATGTTTCTTTTAATAACTTTTCTTATTAATAAACTGTACAGTGTGTTTATATATCAAGCTTCTTGTTCCTAATTCTCATAAACCAGAGAAACCATAGGATATTTTATTAAAGATGGATAACGTGTTTTTCTCAAGGCTGTCATTCACCATACAGATGATGGATCTCTCCTAAATACTGATAAGAGTAGGACAGTTAGGAATTTAGCAAGGAAGCAGAGGGAATTCATCCTAAATGTTCATACCACCATGTGAATGAATCAAGCTCTAAAATAGAAGTAATACCCTGATAGCTATTTTTAAATTATTATTTTTAAGTTGTAGATGAACACAATACCTTTATTTTATTTATCTTTAGGCTGAGGATCGAACTCAGGGCCTTGCCTATGCTAGGCAAGCACTCTACCACTGAGCTACAACTCCAACCCATCTGATAGCTTTTTTCACGCTTGTATCAGATCTCTTATGATAGCTCTCATGTCTGAAAAAGAAGGAATGAATGTTGAAAACTGGCAAGATTTCAGAGAGACCTTGATGGTTCTAAATCTAGTACCTGACAAAATAAGCTGTCTCAGTTTATAAACCAACTATCTTCTGATCAGTGTATTTCTAACTCATTGTCAAAAATGATAATAAAGTATTCTAAACTCAGTTTTTATTTCATAGGAGCTTTATGACCATATGAATAGTTCCTTGAGTGGAACTTCATTAGAAGGATCCCAAGTATATCTTGGTAAGTAACATTTTTATAAGTCAGAAGAAATGCCCTCATTTCTTTTTGTTCAGCTAACTAAAATGCATGTGAAACTTTATGATCAGAATTACATCTGTAAGTGGGACCTAAATTTAAATTCTTCAATGTATGATACTGCTTTTTCCTTAAATATCCTGTTAGGCATTGTTGTTTTTTATTTATTTATTTATTTTTGTACTGGGGATTGAACCCAGAGATGCTTTGCCACTGAGCTACATCCCCAATTTTTTTTTTTTTTTTTTTGAGACAGAGCCTTACTAGGTTGCCCAGGCTGATCTTGAACTTGAGATCTTCCTGCCTCAGTCTCCAAATCACTGGATTACAGTCATGAACCACTGCACTTAGCTCAAACTGTATAAATTTTAAACTTGTATAGTTTGCTTATACAATGGAAGAAGATATTAGACCTGCACTGTCCACAATAGCAGCCACTAGCAATGTATAGCTATCTACATTTAGATTAAAATAAATAAAAATTAGATAATATTTAAAAGTCAGTTTGTCAGGCTGGGGACAGTGGTGAATGCCTGCAATCCCAGCAGCTCAGAAGGCTGAGGCAGGAGGATCAAAAGTTCAAAGCCAGCCTCAACAATTTAGTGAGCCCTAAGCAACTTAGCAAGATCCTATATCAAAATTTTAAAAGGGCTGAGGACAAGGCTCAGTGGTTAAGCTCTCCTGAGTTCAATCCCTGGTACCCGAAGTCAAAGTCAGTTTGCCTGTCACACTTGCCTGATTTCAAGTATGTAGTGACCACATGTGGCTGCTGTACTGGACAGGGCAGGTTTAAAACATTTCTATCCTTACAGAAAGTTCTATTGGATAGCCCTGTTTCTAAGCGTATGTGTATTGAATTAAATATTACATAAATATTTGAATATTTGCATTATCTGAGTTTCTTTTTTAACCTTCTCTTCCTAACTTTCAACAAAAACAGTATAACTATAGTCACAGATTAGCTTTTTTGTTAACATTATAGGTCTGTCTCCTCGAGATCTTGTCCTTCATTTTCGACACAAGGTATGATACCTTCTTTAATTTATGATGTACTAAAATGGGAGACACTGTTTTTACTGTGTTTATTTTAATGGCAAATTCAAGAGTACTGCATCAAATAGAGATTGTTTCACGCTTGTATCAGATCTCTTATGATAGGCATTACTCTTAGTTCTTCTAATATAGTGTTTCATCTTCTAACTATACCAAGTTGAAAGTGTCAAGAATGCTTGTGTCAGAGGACTGGGGCTGTAGCTCAATGGTAGAGCACTTGCCTAGCATTAGAAGTAACCAATTCTTTTAATCGTCAGGATAATTTTTGTCTGTTTTTGAGCAGATGTTTTCTTGCTCCTTGGATAGCTGTGAATATATGAACGTCTCATCAGTAATGTGGGCACTGCCCAAATGGAAATCAGCATGTCTGAGGCACTGGATTCAATTCTTAGCACCACATATAAGTAAAATAAAGGTCCATCAACAACTAAAAAATATTAACAAGAAAAGAGTGCTTGAATCAGAAATTTCTAAAGGAGCGCATACTCTGTTTACTTCTTATGATATAATGCATTTCTCTTGTCTTTGTAATTTCAGCTATAATGACATTAGACTAGAAAGAACATGTTTTGATCTTGCAGAGTAGTTTTTGTTGTTCTACTTAGTTATTCATGACGGCAAAATACATATAAATTCATTATATGCAAATAGAACACAATATTTCAATTCTCTGGTTGTACACATGTAGAGTCGCACCATTTGTACAATCATGTATGTACCTAGGGTAATGATATCCATCTCATTCCACCATCCCTCCTGTCCCATACCCCCTATAATCTTACAGAATATTTTGTGTTGTCATAAAAATGGAACATTTTCCAGTAAAATATCTTTATCCTTTCTGATCTTTTTTGTTTTGTTTTGATGTGAGGAGTATGATCTTCATTGTTAAGGCATATGTTGACTAGGACATACACATGTCATTCATTTATCAAACTTTTTTTTCAAATTTATTCATTCTTATTGATTTATTTTGACTATACGTAAAAGTGGGATTCTGTCACAACACATGACTAAATCATTCAGGTTGCTCCAAGTAAATTTGGGTTGGCACAAAATAATCACACAAAGACAGAGAAAATACCTTTTTCTCAGGGTCCAGTGACAGCTCTCAACCTTAGAGGTCCGTTGGAAAGAGAGGGAGCCACCTGAATTTTTTATTTTGATAGAGGGGGCACAAGGGGAGGTTCAAAGGAATGTTTCCAAATAAGGCAGAGGGTCAGGTTTCAGGGAGTTAAGTCTCGCTTCATGATGTCTTGTTGTTAGTAGATTTATTGACATCTTGGCAAGTCACCCCCATCTCAGGTGCTCTGTGGGATCAAAGGCAGAGAGAGAGGAAAGTGCCTATGTTTGTTGCATGGCCCAAAGAGCACGCAACATCAGGCCAGTCCTCCCATAGGCTCAAATACTCACAGTTCACACACACAGCCCATGGCTGGCCTGTGACAGGATTCATTGTAACTTAGTAGCTAACATTTGATAAATTTCTTTCCCCTTTTCCCTCCCCTTCTTCCTTCTCCTGAACCCCTTCCTCAACTCTGCTAGTATCCCTCCTATTTTCATGAGGTTCCCTTTTTTAACTTTTTTTTTCCTAGCTTTCATGTATGAGAGAGAAAATATGAACTTTGATTTTCTGAGTCTTATTTTGCTCAACCTAGTGCTCTTCAGTACCATCCCATTTTCCAGCAGATTTTTTTCTTCTTAATAGCTAAATAAAACTATTATGTATGTATCCCCTATTTCCTTTTTTTAACCATTTATTGAATGACACCCAGAAATAAATGAATAATCCCTGCCCTTTAAAAACTTACACATATTCAAGCAAAATGGCAACATTCCTTCCAAAAATGATCATTTCATTTGAAGATTTAAGTTACGCTCACAAATTTTTAGAGAACATAGGTAGTTATCTTATTATAAGGATACAGGTAGCTGGGTTTTGGTGGTATACACTTGTAATCTCAGCAATTCAGGAGGCTGAGGCAGGAGGATCGCAAGTTCAAAGCCAGCCTCAGCAACTTAACAAGGCCCCAAGTAACTTAGCGAGACCCTGTCTCAAAATAAAAAATAAAAAGTCTGGGGATGTAGCTCACTGGTAAAGCACCCCTGGGCTCAATCCCTGGAACCAAAATAAAACAAACAAAAAAGATACTGGTATATATTTAATTTCTTGGTATGAGTTCATAGTTTTTTATATATTTTTTTAAAGTGCTGTAGTTACTTAATATTAATTAAATGATCTATGATTGTGTTTCAGGAAGGGAAACAGCAAATGATTAAAAGACTTGTTATAAACAGTGTTTCTTTTTTCCTTTCTGCAGGTCTTAATCCTGTTTAAACTAATTCTTCTTGAAAAAAAGGTGAGAGAAAAGATGCAATATTTATTACATTTTTTACATAAAAAAGGAACAGATGATAAAGTATTAACACATTTTTGGCCTATCAAATTGTGAGCTGAAGCATATATTCTTTTTCACTGCCATAGAAGGGTAAATTCATGCATTTCTTCTGGAGGCAGTTTGATCTTGCCTCGAACTTGCAATCCTCCTTCCTCAGTCTCCCAAATAGCTGGCATTACAGGTGTGCACCATCATGGAGGTCTATCTTACCTGTTTTAAAGTGTGTAATTCAGTGGTATTAAGTACCTTCACTTTGTTGTGCATCTATCACTGCCATCTATCCCCATAGACCTCTTTTCATCATACAAAACTGAAACTGTGCGCCTATTAAACAGTAACTTTCCATTCTTCCTTTCCCTCTCTACTGGCAACCACCATTTTACCCTCTGTTTCTGAATCTAACTACTCTAGGTTCCTCATATAAATGGAATTATACAATACTTGTTGTGTGAGTGTACATGGAGTGTGGGGTGCTAGAGATGAAACTCAAGATCTCATGCATGATAGGCAAGTGCTATAATGTTGAGCTACATCCCAAACCCAGTATTTTGTCTTTTTATAACTGGGTTTATTTTACTTAGCGTAATGCCCTTGAAGTTCATGCATATTGTAGCATGTGTCAGAATTTTCTTTCTCTTTAAGACTGAATAATATTCCATGTAGCTATACTATAAATGTTTATCCATTTACAACAAAAGTACATTATTCAATATGTAGTTGTTACTGTTCTTCTTTAACAGACAGGCAGACATTTAATCAAATACCTATAGAGCTAAAGAGTGAGTGTATCCATTTACTTTTGGAAGATTTTCCTATTATAAGATTACTTTAGGGCTGGGGTTGTGGCTCAGCTGTAGAGCATTCACCTAGCACGTGTGAGGCGCTGGGTTCGAGCCTCAGCACCACATAAAAATAAATAAATAAAATAAAGGTTAAAAAATAAAGATTACTTTAAAATTTATGCCTTGATTCTGGGCTTTTCTGAATTTGTGTTTTAAATTACAAAAGAATCTATTAATATATAATTTAATTTTTTTCTTTCTTTTGTTTGTGCTGGGGATTAAACCCAGAGCCTTTCTCATTCTAAGCATGCATTGGCCACCACTCAGCTACACCCCTTAGCCTGTGATTTCTTTCTTTTTTTTTTTTTTTTTCTTTTTTAAGAGAGAGAGGGAGAGAATTTTTTTTTTTTTTTTTTTTTTTTTAGTTTTTCGGCAGACACAACATCTTTGTTTATATATGGTGCTGAGGATCGAACCCGGACCACATACATGCCAGGCGAGCATGCTACCACTTGAGCCACATCCCCAGCCCCCTGTGATTTCTTTTTTAAACATAAGCAAATCTATGCTTGTTTACCAAGTCATTTAGCATTAGCTGGTATTAGTTTTGGTGTAGTCTCTAACTGAATCCTGTTTCTAATTTAATTTTTTCTCAAATTTTATTCTGAAAAATGCTAAACCTACTAAAAGTTGGTAAGATAATATAATACCTTTTTACCCTTGATCTGTATTTACAATTTGATACTTTCACATTATATTGCTTTATACATGTTCATTTCATTTTTCCCCTGAATTATGATACTTTTTGAGGGGGGATTACTGGGGATTGAACTCAGGGACACTCAACCAAAAATTTTGTATTTTATTTAGAGACAGGGTCTAAATGGGTTACTTAGCATCTCATTTTTGCTGACCTCACGATCCTCGTCTCAGCCTCCTGAGCCACTGGGATTACAGGCGTGGGCCACTGCGCCCAGCTGAATCATGAAACTTTGAAAGAAATTTTGTAGACATCATGGTACTGCAAATAAGGGAATATTCCTGCATAACCAAAATATCAATATCACATTTGAGAAATTTCACATGACCCAATAAATGACATCTAGTAAACAGTCCATTTTCAAATTTTCCCAGATGTCATAATTCCTTTATAGCTGTTTTTTTTTTTTTCCTGGTTCCTCAAAAATTTAATTGGATTTTTCTAGAAATACTTTATATGTTTGAAGTGTACTTTGTGAACTAGAGAATTTCTTATCACTGGAGGTGTTAGAAGATAGATATTAAGGACTTTGCAGAATGGATTCTAATTTTAAATAGAAAATGACTTCTGAGGTTACACAACTCTCTGGTGTTAATCTCTAAATTTTGTCTCTGTTGTACCTTTGTGTTTGTTTTTATTTCTCAGATCTCTCTTGACTAGACTTATCCCATCAATCTCTTAGTAATATGTATTTTTATAAAAATTGCAGTTTTAGCCAGGCGTTATGGCACATACCTGTAATCCTAGCAGCTAGGGAGGCTGAGGCAGGAACAATGCAAGTTCAGAGCCAGCCTTATCAACTTAGCGAGGCCCTACGCAACTCTATGAGACCCTGTCTCAAAATACAAAGAACTGGGAATGTTGCTCACTGGTTAAGTGCCCCTGGGTTCAATCCCCAGTATACAAAGAACTGGGAATGTTGCTCACTGGTTAAGTGCCCCTGGGTTCAATCCCCAGTACCAAAAACTAAAAATAAAAAGAATGACTGAACTTTTCTCCTATGTGAATATAACCTCATGGACATAAGACTAAACTGTAAGCTAGAATTTATACTTGTGTCACAATAAATAATTTATATTTTGTTAGAGATTAAAAAAAATTCATAGCTAATTGTTGATTTTTGTAGGGGATCCAATCAAGGATTATGTATTACTGCATTGCTCACTCCTTCTAACTTCAAACAGTTACGCTATCTCTCTTTTTTTGTTAGTTTCATTTTGTATCTCATGACATTCGCACTGTTTAGAGAATCCAGACTAGTCTTGCAGTGTTTAGTTTCTGTTTTCTTGTGGCTAGTTTCAAATTTAACTTTTTGGTAAGAATGCTTCAGAGGTGGTGGTATATTCTCAGGATATGACATCAAAGGCTCATAACTACTTGTACTATTTCTGGTGATGTCAATTTTGGTTAAGGTGGCAGTTAACATGTTATCAATATGTAATTTGTAGGATAATGCATTGTGAGTATCCCTGTTGTTCAACAATCTTTCACAGTAGTTTTAGTGTCTTTGGCAATTTTTACTCAAATCATGATGGACGCTAAATGGTGATTTTCTATCATTGCTTATACATTTATTAATTGCTGCTCTTCCCCTTTTTTAATATTATGGTGGATTTTCTAATTTAATTTTGATTGAATCCATTTCAGGTTCTTTTTTATATTTCTCCAGTGAATAAATTGGTGGGTGCACTGATGACTGTGTTGTCCCTTTTTCCAGGTAAGAGAATGGTAATATCTACTCTATCCTTTGTTTAACATTTTGTTTTGTTTTGTTTTTGCACTACTGAGGACTGAACACAGGACCTAGTACATGCTAGGCAAGCATGCTACCACTGAGCTACATCCCCAGCCCTAATATTTCTGTTTTAACATGGCATTTTCCTTTTGGCATAGATCAAGGGAGTTCTGGGTTTTCTTTCTTTCCTTTTTTATTTATTAAAATGTATGTAAACATAGCTTTAAAATTTTTTTTTAATAGGAGACTTTCACTAAATAAAACAGAATATATAATTCTTATTTTCTTTCATTTTATTATAAGCCAAGCTGTTCTCCAATATTATGTATTTTAGGCATGATTGAACATGGTCTCAGTGACTGTTCTCAGTACAGGCCCCGGAAGAGTATGTCTGAAGATGCTGGTCTTCAGGAAAGTAATCCTCCTGCAGATGATTTTGTTTCTGGGTCAGCTTCTAACATGTCAAATACCAATTTGGGAACTGTCAAGAAAATCATAGCAGGAAACCATGGAGGAGATGCTTCCATCAAGACCGAAAAGCCTTTTTTCCAACTAGAACATGACAGCAGTAAAGGACAGGAACCCAGTGATACTAATCAATATTTGAAACCTCCATCTCGTCCATCTCCAGAATCTTCAGAAAGTGACTGGGAGACCTTGGATCCTAGTGTCTTAGAGGACCCCAACCTGAAAGAAAGGGAACTGGTGGGGTCAGACCAGACAAACTTATTTCCAAAAGACTCTGTGCCCTCAAATAGTACTCCAATTACTGTACAACCTCAAGCCAATATGGGGCAGGTGGTCCTGATACCAGGGCTTATTTCAGGTTTGGAAGAGGACCACTATGGCATGCCCCTGGCCATCTTCACAAAGGTAAAGTGTAATGTCTAGTAATAAAGACATTAGTATTTAACTTTCAATATTGAATACATTTTCAGGTCTGAAAACTGTCCTTGAAAATTGTAAAATACACACTAAATATATAGTGCTGTGATGCTCTGTGACCATAGTATAAAGCTATAGGGAAATAACTCAGAGGATTTTAATTAATAAGAGTTTGAAACTTAATAGATATGGAGTTAGAAATCACTGAATGTATTGGATATTTTTTTTTGGTAGGGGGGACACCAAGGATTGAACGCAGGGTCACTTGACCACTGAGCCACCTCCCCAGCCCTATTTTATATTTTACTTAGAGACAGGGTCTCACTGAGTTGCTTAGCTCCTTGCCTTTGCTGAGGCTGGCTTTGAACACTCAATCCTCCTGCCTCAGCCCCCTGAGCTGCTGGGATTACAGGCATATGGCACTGCACCTGACTTGGGTTTGTTTTTAATTATTCAGATTTCTTTTTTAAAAAGGATGAATTGAGGAAATCCAGTCTTGACTGCATGTAATATATATTAAAATACTAAAATTGTAGCCTGTAGTCCCAGTTTCTCAGGAGGCTGAGGCAGGTGGAGTACTTGAGCCCAGGAGCTCAAGAACAGCCTGGGCAATGTAACAAGATGCCACTTCAAAAGAGAGGCCAATTGTGGTGGTCTGCATTTTTCAGTAATCACTATTTTCATGAACTTTTGGCCACTTGGTTTCACTCTGCGCAGTATTGATCCAAACCTTCTGGATTGTCTCCCTTATTGTCACTGATTTGTGGAACTTCTTCATATATCTAAATATCTTTTCTGTTAATTTTTTTACTTTGTTAGTGCTTTAGGAGTCTTGTTTAGAAATTCTCTACTACCTCAAGGTCATAAAAATGTTTTCCTATATTATTTTTTTAAAAGAATTATAATTTTGAATTTTATCTTTTGGGCTACCTGAAATTGATCTTTGTGTATAGTAGGGAAGGGAGTCTGTTTCTGGACTCTTGTTGCTGTTTATTGAGGCATTTGTCTATCCCATACCAGTCCTCACATTGTACTATTACCATGTGAATCATTTTGGTAAAGAAAAGTCTTCCTGTCATAGCATTGTTCTTCAAGTGTTTCTTGCCCTTTACATTTCCACATCAGTTTTAGAATCAACTTACTGAATCCTCACGTAGATTGAGATTTTTGGTAGGTAATTTTGGAGAGAATTGGAAGCCTTACAGTATGGAAGTTTCTAGTTCATGAACATGCTTACTGACCCTAACAAGAGAAAAGATGAGAAAACAGCTGTTATTTCCAGTCATATCTTTATCTTTTCCATGTCGCGTGAAAAAATCACACTGTGGGGCTGGAGTTGTGGCTCAGTGGTAGAGCACCTGCCCCATACGTGTGAGGCACTGGGTTCAATCCTCAGCACCGCATATAAATAAATGAATCAAATCAAGGTACAAAATAACTAAAAAATATTCTTAAAACAAAAAAGCACAGTATGCTTTCCCAGCTCTTTAGATGAACTCTTAGTTCCATCAGATTTACTAAATTGAAATGTGTTTTTACTTTGTTGTTCAATTGTAGTTAAAAAAAAAATCAGATTTACCATCTTTACTAATTTTAAGTATACAGTTAGTTCAGTAGTATTAACTGTATTCACATTTTTGTGCTACAGATTTCCAAACTTTTATCTTATAAAACTGAAACTATGCCCATTAAATAACTCTCCATTTCCTCTTCCTCCCAGTCCCTGACATCTACCATTCTTTAAATTTCTATGAATTTGACAGTTTTAGCTCCCTCATATAAGTAGAATCATACAGTATTTGTCTACTTGTGACTGGCTTATTGCACTTAGAATAACCTCCTCAAGATTCATCCATGTTGTAGAATGTGACAGGACTTCCTTCCTATTTAAGGCTGAATAATATTCCATAGTATAAATATGGCTGACTTTCTTTATTCATTTGTTCATTCATCAATGGATAGTTAGATTGCTTCTACCTCTTGCCTGTTGTGAATAATGCTGCTATGAACATAGGTATGTAAATAGCTCAGTGATGTGTACATGGTGACTTTTTATCTTAGTGATGTTTGCTTGGTGATTTTCTTAGTGTTTTTTGTTTTGTTTTTACCATTTTATACTGCAGTTTCACATATGGAAGTTAAAGTGTCCTTAAAAAGTAGGAAACCAGGAGTGGGCTTGGATATGGAGGCTGCTTTATGTAAAAGGAACTGCACTTTTGCTACCACCATACATTAAGGTTTCTAAGATTTACACTGAATTGATCATCATTAAAAGTAATGGCACAATTTTAAAACTGCTTCAAAATATCATTTTAAACAATGTGATAAATGTGTAATACTCCCATATAGTTCAGTAGTTAAAGATTTCAAAGCATTTATAATAAAGTCTCTATAGGCTGGGGTATCGCTCAGTAGAAGAGTGTGTTAAGCACGCACTAGGCCCTGGATTGAATCACCAGCATCAAAAATAAAATAAAAAGGATTTTTTAAAAAGTCTTCCTTCCATTTCATTCCTGCTATCCAGCTGCCCTTTACAATTGTAGTCAATGGTATCAGTGTCTTACATCTCCTTCTGGAGATATTTTATGCATAAAGAAATGCATAGAAGTAGGCACAGTGGCACAGCCTATAATCCAGGCTACTCAGGAGACTGAGACAGAAGAATTACAAGTTTGAGGCCAGCCTGGACAACTTAGCAAGTCCCTGTCTCGAATAAAAAAAAAAAAAAAATTAACTGCAATGGGGCTGGAGATGTAGCTCAGTGAGTGCTCAAGGACTGGGCATGCATGGGCCTCTGGGTTAAAAAAAAAAAAAAAATGCATAGATTTATCTCCTCCCTTTTTACCAAGTGTTAACTGACTATGACTGTTTTTCTGCGCCTTAATTTCCTTTACATGATATTCCTTAGAGATGAACTTCATCACTTTCTATGGCTGCAGTGTGTTTCACTATATGGCTGAACATTTATTTAGTCCTTTATTCCTGAACAGTTAGGATTCCTATGTGTTGATATAATAATGTCACAGTAACTTTTCATAAATGGAATATCACACAGAATAGGTTTATCTGTAGAATAAATTACAGGAGGCAGAACGCTGGGCCAAAGGGCTTATATATTTATTATTTTTAAAAGTTTTTGTTGTTTTTGGTTTTGGGGGTGCTTTTGTTTGTTTTTTTCAGGATATCACTAAGTTGCCCAGCCTGGCCTTGAACTTATAATCCTTCTGCCTCAGCCTCCCAAGTCATTAAGATCACAGGCATCTACCACCATGCCCATCTAAAGAAGGTTTTTGAAATACATTTTTAAAAAGCTTATAACTCCTTTTTTTTCCTCTTTTTTGTGGTGCTAGGGATCAAACCCATGCAAAGCAACTGTTCTCCCATTGAACTATATCTCCAACCCCCTATTTACAGAAGAAAAAATAAAAACCTACTTCTTAGTTTTGATACTGTTATTGACTTAGCCAAGAATCCCACTGTTGATAAAAGACCTTTCTTCCCTAACAGAATCGATTATGAAATGTAAGTTCTCTTACTTCTCTTACTCCCAGGCCCTCCTGTTACTAGACAGGCACTCTACCACTGTGTAAATCTTTGGTAATAATTGACAGTTCTGAGAGTACCTTTATCAAGAGTCTCAGTCCTAACTGGGAAGCAGGTATTCTGTAGGGAACACATCAAGTGTAAGGAACATTCAGTATTGTAGAGGTTTTGTTTGGAAATAGGCATTTGTGGGGGTAGGAGGTACCATTTCTTTTAAATGCACGACACACAGCTCAAGCATGAAGCATGAGCCCCAAACCACCTATTTTGGCTGAGTGGTTCTGAATGAGGGGCACAGGTCCTTTCAGCCTTCAGTCCCAACAGACCTGGGTTGAGAAGCATTATAAACATCTCTATACATAGACATTGATCTGTTTTGCTGGTTGTATAGTCAGGGTTTTATTGAGCATCAAAGACATTATCAAGAATAAGAATAAAACCAAGTCATTAGACCTATATTCCAACTTCTGGAACTCTTCTCTCCCATAGTAACTGCTTAACAACCATCTGTCAGATACAGATGTAGTGAAGAATATGAAGTTATAAAAGATGTATCTCCTCTCCTTAGATTTGTTTCATGATATAATCAAGTTATATCTGGCATATCACCCAAATAACTAATTTAGTGTTTAAAAAGTGATGAGTGGTAGAAAACTTACAGAACTTGAGACTGAAAACAACTTCAGGGCTCAACAAATCTGTCCTCCTGGCTTCATACGCAAGTGAAACCACATGTTGAAAACTGTTCTGTTTAGAATCATTAAGCAGAAATTTCATATCCTTCTTCAGTCAGTCATTCCAGTGTTCGTACCTTTATTCTCAGGAAGTATGGGGTCTTATTTGTTTTTCGTATACTTAATGCCTATTTAAAGTTTAGCAATTGAACTGTAATTATCAAAGAAGTGCTATTTCAAATACAATTCAAATGGAAGCCAGTTAAATACACAACTACTACCAGGTCATTTTTGCTTTAAATAGCAGCAAGTATTTTTACATTTTTGCATGATTTTGGGGGGGGGGGGGAAGGGGGCTGGTTCTGGGGATCAAACCCAGGCCCTCCTGTTACTAGACAGGCACTCTACCACTGAGCCCCAGCCCCAGTCCTGCATGATTTTACTAGGATAATAAAATAATGTGGTATTCTCATAATAGTACTCAGTGTTTACATGCAGATACATGTATTTTTAAATTTCTAACAACTTTCTATTAAACAACATACTTTTTTAATGGGCTTAGTACTTCATTTACTGAATTATAAAATTCTATTTGTTAATTACTAGAGAGGCTTTTAAATTGAACCAGGAACAAAGTGATCAAGTAAGACAACCTTCATGTTAACCACCTTGCCAATATTTAACCCCTCATGAAGAAGATTAGCTAATCAGTAAATGGATATATTGCAGTCAAGAGCGAAGATTCCCCTGGAATATTATTTTAGTGAGTCAAAGATTAGCAGATATAGAGACAGGCAGGGAGCAATAGGCATTTCTTTTACTGTTAGCTTTCCTGCTGTCAGGTTGAAAAGAAAGGCAGCTGTTCTTTATTTTTCTGATATTTCCTATTACTCCTGTGATCCACAGGGATATCTGTGCTTGCCCTACATGGCATTGCAGCAGCATCATCTACTCTCTGATGTCACCGTTCGGGGATTTGTTGCTGGAGCTACTAACATCCTTTTTCGACAACAAAAACACCTCAGTGATGCCATTGTGGAAGTACGTTGTACATCTAAGTGGGTGTACTTGGCCCTACTGATCCCTTTGTTCCTTTCTTAAACGTAATTTTAAAGGTATAACAACAACACTAGTAAGGATAGTGATTGCTTACTGTATGCTAGGCATCCTAGGCACTTGCTGTTAACTGATCTAATTATATTACATAACCACTCTGTGAGATATAGGTGTTGTTACTGTCTATGGATTACACCTGCATGAGCTGAGGAACTGAAAGATAAGTGTCTTGCAAGGGTCAAACAGCTAATAAGTGATCAAGTCAAGATTCCAACCTGAGCATTTTGGATCTATGACTAAAATGTGTTTATTGTTCAAATAATTTAAATCTTTCTATGCTCTGATTCTAAAAAGAAAGTTAAGGGGGCTGGGGTTAAGGCTCAGCGGTAGAGTGCTTGCCTAGCATGTGCGAATCCCTGGGTTCTATCCTCAGCACTACATAAAAATAAATAAATAAAATATTGTGTCCAGCTACAACTAAAAAATAAATATTTTTTTAAAGTTAAGAATAGAGATTTGACATTTTATCAGTATATAAAATTTAAATCTTTTTTTAAATTTTACAATTGAAGTAATTTTAAGAAAAAGAAATTTTAGACATGTTAAAAGTTTTTGGAGTTAATGATGGAAACTACTTGCTTCATGGGAGAACAACAATAATACTTGAAAAAGCCATGATTGAAGTCATATTTATTATGATCCCAAATTTGGAAAGGAAACAAAGTTGTACACTGTCCAGGACCATTGGATATGGACAGGAGGACCAGAGTTGCTTCAGCATTGTTGGTTATATTGTAGTACAGAAGTTGGTTGGCAGCTTCTTGGTTATTTGTTTTATTATTTCTATTTTGAAAACCAATGTAGGGGCTGGGGTTGTGGCTCAATGGTAGAGCGCCTGCCTCGCAAGTACAAGACCCTGGGTTCGATCCTCAGTACCACATAAAAATAAATAAATGAAATAAAGGTATTTTGTCCAACTACAACTAAAAAATAATAAATATTTTTTAAAAAAGAAAACCAATGTATAAGTTACACAAAAACTTCTTTTTATATCAAATATTACATAATAAAAGATATTCTGAAGTATGCACTTAAAAGGAAGACTTTTGAGGAATTATACTTAAGTTCATTTCTATAGTGAAATAAAGGTAATTTTATTATATAGGTATCTATTTTTCAAAAATATTTAGAAACAACATGAATTACTTTTATAATTCAGAATAGTATATTTACGCATGTATTTCCTAAAAACAGAAAATGAGTATTTTAAAACACAAAAAGAAAAAAGCTCCAGTATAAAAACCTGGCACATTTTTAGAGTCACCAATTGAGAATGCTATTATTCATATATTTTTATTTCTAGTTCCAACTTCCCAGTAGTTTTTTAAGTGTGGCATGAGTATCTGCATGAATGCCCAGATTCTGACTTATACCTGGGCATCCTGTAGGTAGAAGAAGCTCTGATCCAAATCCATGATCCAGAACTCAGGAAGCTACTTAACCCAACCACTGCAGACCTAAGATTTGCTGATTACCTGGTGAAGCACGTGACTGAAAACCGAGATGACGTCTTCCTGGATGGCACTGGCTGGGAGGGAGGTGACGAATGGATCCGGGCCCAGTTTGCAGTCTATATCCATGCCCTGCTGGCTGCTACATTGCAGTTAGGTAAGAAACCACTTAGCACACAGTCACCCTTTTTTTTTTTTTTTTTGTAATTTTTCATGTTGTAACATATATGATATTCTGAATTACACAAGAAATACATATTTGTTATAGAAAACTACCTGTTACTCTTTTATATAGAGATAACTACTATTAATATTTGAATATTTTATCTTTCAGACCTTTTTATCTATGTATATATATATTTGGATCTGGGCTTTATGGTAGTATTTTAGGGATTTTTTTTTTAAAATTTTTTATTGTTGGCTGTTCAAAACATTACATAGTTCTTGATATATCATATTTCATACTTTGATTCAAGTGGGTTATGAGCTCCCATTTTTACCCCATATACAGATTGCAGAATTACATCAGTTACACATCCATTGATTTACATATTGCCATACTAGTGTCTGTTGTGTTCTGCTGCCTTTCCTATCCTCTACTATCCCCCCTCCCCTCCCCTCCCCTCCCCTCCCCTCTTCTCTCTCTGCCCCCTCTACTGGCATTCATTTGTCCCCCTTGTATTATTTTTCCCTTTCCCCTCACTTCCTCTTGTATGTACTTTTGTATAACTCTGAGGGTCTCCTTCCATTTCCATGCAATTTCCCTTCTCTCTCCCTTTCCCTCCCACCTCTCATCCCTGTTTAATGTTAATCTTCTTCTCATGCTCTTCGACCCTACTCTGTTCTTAGTTACTCTCCTTATATCAAAGAAGACATTTGGCATTTGTTTTTTAGGGATTGGCTAGCTTCACTTAGCATAATCTGCTCTAATGCCATCCATTTCCCTGTAAATTCTATGATTTTGTCATTTTTTAATGCAGAGTAATACTCCACTGTGTATAAATGCCACATTTTTTTTATCCATTCATCTATTGAAGGGCATCTAGGTTGGTTCCACAGTCTTGCTATTGTGAATTGTGCTGCTATGAATATCGATGTAGCAGTGTCCCTGTAGCATGCTCTTTTTAGGTCTTTAGGGAATAGACCGAGAAGGGGAATAGCTGGGTCAAATGGTGGCTCCATTCCCAGCTTTCCAAGAAATCTCCATATTGCTTTCCAAATTGGCTGCACCAATTTGCAGTCCCACCAGCAATGTACAAGTGTACCCTTTTCCCCACATCCTCGCCAGCACTTGTTGTTGTTTGACTTCATAATGGCTTCATAATAATAATTCATATGTTTGACTTCATAATTTTTTTTGAGATGGGTCTTACTGTTGGCTCAACTGGTCTTGAACTTATGAGATCCAGTGGTCCTCCCACCTCAGCCTCCCAAGTAGCTGGGATTACAGATGTGCATATCAGACCTGGTGCCTCTGGTATTTTTGGTAGTCTTTTTGCAAAAAATAAATCCCTTTAAACATGTGTTTTGAAACTAAATTTTTCTTTGTAGTAGAAGCATGAGCTTATATGAAGACAGTAAATACTGATCTTCATCATTCTTTTGTGAAAAATAACATTCTGGATAATTAAACCTTCAAATGTATACCCCATTGTAAGAAATAATATTTATTCCTATTAATGATTAAAATGATTTAAACATAAATGCAGTGTTAAAACTATCTCATTCCACTTAGGAAAAAATATATACATACAGTGGAGTAGGATTCTGACATGAACTTTTCCACCTTGGACATTTGGCAACTATTCACTAGATTTCTTATTGTTAAAAGACTAGTGAAGCCAGGTGCAGTGTCGCAGGTCTGTAATCCCAGCAGCTTAGGAGACTGAGCCAGCCTCAGCAATTTAACGAGGCCCCAAACAACTCAGTGAGACCCTGTCTCTAAATAAAAAATATTTTTTAAAAAGGCTGGGGATATGGCTCAGTGGTTAAGTGCCCCTGGGTTCAGTCTTCAGTACAAAAAAAAAAAATGTTGAGCTTGAGTTTTCTGTCTCCTTCAGTTATCTCTACCACTATTTTTTAAAATTCTCATGAAATACATATAACACAAAATTTATCATCTTAATCATCTTTTAATGTACATTTCCACAATGTCATTAAGTAGATTCACATTATTGTGACAGTAATTTTTTAATCAATATTATACCACCTTTTCCTAAGCCAGTTCTTCACACATAGGATATATGGAGTTGTTTTTTTTTAATTGATTCTTTTTAGTTATACATGGCAGTAGAGTTCATTTTGATAAAATTATGGTGGGATTCACTGTGGTATATTCATATATGTAACTAGGAAAGTTAGGTCAGATTCTTTCCACTGTCTTTCCTATCTCTATCACCCTCCAATATATGGAGTCTTAAGTCCAGGCATGTTCTTCATTTGTAAAGGAAAGCAAATTAAAAAATCCTTATTGGTCAGTGGGATGCTTTTAATTGTCTGCTGCCTCTATAAATGTAGCAGCTGAAACACTAAAATTAAATCTTGTAACCCAGTAATCTAGAATGAATCTCAGTCTTTACAAGTCTCTACCAGTCACTTGGCTTCCAGAGTAATTAGTTTAACTTTTAAACATATTTTCCCAGGGGGCAGTAAAACACTGAATAATAGAATTAGCTAACTTTTTTAAAAAACATTTAATGTGTATAGCATTTTCCATGTAATAATTCATTTCATCCTCATAAGAATCCTGGGGCGGGGGGGGGGGGGGGGGGCGGCAGGGGGCGGCCTGGGTTTGTGGCTCAGTGGTAGAGTGCTTGCCTAGCATGCATGAGTTCTATCCTCAGCACCAAATAAATGTAAAATAAAGATATTGTGTCCACCTAAAAATAAAAAATTTTTTAAAATTAAAAATTTTAAAAAAGAATCCTGGAGGTAGATACCTTTTTTCCTCTCCCAACCCCCAACCCCCACTTTGTATGCAAGACAGAATGAGGCAGAAAGAGTTGAATAGCTGGTTCATACATCTGGTAAGAAATGGCTAGAATTTCTTTTTTTTTTTTTTTATTAGTTGCTCAAAACATTACAATGATCTTGACATATCATACATTTGATTCAAGTGGGGTATGAATTCTTTTTTTTCTACGTGTACAGATTGCAGTATCACATTGGTTTTACAGCCACGTTTATACATACAGCCATATTAGTGTCTATTGTATTCTGCTACCCTTCCTATTCCCCCCTCCCCTCCCTTCCCCTCCCATCACCTCTCTCTACCCACTCTATGACACTTTTCTCTCTCTCTTTCTCTCTCTCTTTTTTCTTCCTCACACCATCTTATATGTAATTTTGCATAACAGTGGGGGTCTCCTTCCATCTTCCCTGTGATTCCCCTTCTCTCTCCCATTCCCATGCATCTCTCATCCCTATTTAATGGTAATCTTCTTCTCATGCTCTTCCTCCCTGCTCTGTTTTGAGTGAAACAGCTAGAATTTCAACCCAACAGTCTGGCTCAGGCCCAGGTCTTATCAAGGAAGAGAGCAAATTGAGCCCAATGAGCTGCTTGAGGAATATATTCTTAGAACACCACCTTTATAATCCCTGAAGTTCGGGAGGCTGAGGCAGGCAGATGATGAGTTCAAAGCCAGCCTCAACAAAAGCGAGGTGCTAAGCAAGTCAGTGAGACCCTGTCTCTAAATAAAATACAAAATGGGGCTGGGGATGTGCCAAGTGGCTGAGTGTCCCTGAGTTTAATCCCCAGTACCCTCCTGCCAAAAAAAAAAACACCTTTATACTGCAAATGGAGCTTCCTATCTCCTACTCTTCTTTTTCTAGCAACAGAAGGTACTTGTATTTTACCTTCACAGCAAACAACATGCAGTTAATACATAAAGCAATAGCCATTTGAATCTGTTCTCCATTTTCTGTTCTTCCAAGTGGAAGAAATGCTCTGCTTTGAAAACTTTGAGCATTAAGTATGAAAATCCCCATTTATATTATTTTTAAGTATTAGCTCAGTGGTAGAACTCTGGCCTTGCACAAATAAAGGAATTATGTCTATCTACAACTAAAAATATGTTTTAAAAAGAACTAATATATGTATTCACCTTATTTTTTGTAGAAAAATAACATTTTTGCAAAGAAAGATATCCTAACTGCCTTCTCCATATGTATAAACCAGTATGTTTATTCACAATCAAATAAATAGTTTTTGTTTAATAAATAATGCTGTTCTTGTAATAGTAAAGAGAACAGGGAAACATTTTGGAGTTGTAAGGAACCTTAGAAAATATCTGGCTCAACCCTCTTATTTTCCAGTTAGGAAAATGAAGTTCTGAGGGATTAAGTGACTTGCCAAAGACCACATAGCTTCTTAACAGGATTCTGGAACTAGACCCAAGTTTCCTGACATCTGGTAGGCCATCTCCCAAAACAAGTTGGGGGAGCGGGGGATAAAGCCATTCCTTCACCCTTTATGGTTGTTAATCTTCACATCTGTGAAAGGCTACAGACAGGATCAACTTCTTTCAAATATTTACTTGACAGATAATGAAAAGATATTATCGGACTATGGGACAACTTTTGTTACAGCATGGAAGAATACTCACAACTACAGAGTATGGAACAGCAACAAGCATCCAGCACTTGCAGAAATAAATCCAAAGTAAGCACATCATCTGAAGACTGATAGTACATAAAATGGTTTCTTTACTAAGTATGCCCTATACAAAGAAAACTATGTCTTAATTTTGATGTTGTGAATATCTTCAAGAATCACATTAAATAGTTTTTTATTAAAAAGCTCATAGAAGTGGTGGTATACACCTGTGATCCCAGGGCATACCTCACTCAACCAGGAATGCTAAAGCAAGAAGATAAAAAAGTTCAAGGCCAGCCAGTGCAATTTAGTAAGACCCTGTCTCAAAACAAAATATGAAAAGGGCTGGAGATGTAACTCAATGGTAGAGCACCACTGAGTTCAATTCCTGATACCTGCACCAAAAAAAAAAAAAAAATCTACATACAGAGAAGCAGCTTAAAAACTGCTTTCGTATTCAAAGTCTTTATACAAAAAACACAAGATATTATTGGAAGGATTAACATTTCTCCAGCATTGATGTGGTCATAATGGAAGTTCTTATCATGGTGATGCTCTCAACATTATGATCTTCTCTCACTTTCCCTAGAGCTGTACTTCAACTGAGTGAGCAAACAAGATCAAAGTTTAGAAGGAAATATCTGAGATTCTAAAATGCAACAAAATTTAATACCTGCCACAATACTAAATGTTGACTGGACAAACTATCCCATGTAGACATAAAAGATATACTATGGAGTGATACAGTTATGAAATAACATTTGGGTGTGAATACAACAGAGTAGACTCCTAGGAGATCGATTGATGTAATTCATACATGCTGGGAACTTATGTTTAAAAGATTTAAATGATGTTGTCTTTAATGATATAAGCATACCTGACTGGTTTTGTATGTGTGTATGTTTGTGCATTTTAAACTTTTACTTCTTGGTAAGAAATGGACACATGTGTGAGACCCTGGGTTCTCCAGTATTGCAGAAAAATCCCCAGTACTTTAAAAAAAAAAAAAAAAAAGGATAGGCATTGTGGCTCACACATGTAATCCCAGCAACTCAGGAAGTTGAGGGAAGAGGATCACAAATTTAGGCCCAACCTCAGCAATTTAGCAAATCCCTGTCTCAAAAAGAACTAGGGATATAGCTCAGTGGTAAAACACCCCTGGGACCCAGGTTTAATCCCCAGAATCAAAAAAAAAATTTTTTTTTCACAGAGGGTCAACTTTTTACTGACTGCCATCCTACTTGGGAGCAAGGATTAATTTTATTTAACTAAGGATGTGATTTAAATGGTCCTAAAAAGGACACCCCTGCACACATACCCAGATATTTAAGCGGTAGTGACCTGGGGAAGCGTGTGGGGGTAAAGTGATGTGGAAGAGTTTGGGAAAAAATGTCTCTATCAAGAAAAATTAATAGGTTCAGTGCTAATGTGGGTTTAGTTATCATTTAGTTAACATAATGAAATGTAAGAGTTTAGTTACTGCTTCTGGTGCCTTCATCTTGAACCAGCACTGCAGACTGTAATGCAGGTCCATGAGAGTGAGTTTACTTGGAGTGAGTTTTAAAGGACTGTAAAATAGTACTTTAAATAAAATTTAAAAAGTTATGTAAGTTGAGAGGAGGCTGAAGAAGGACCTATTAACTAGGGTAATTGTATGGTCAAGATAGCAGATTTTCAATATTTTTACCAGATTAAAAACAAGAAATGGGAGCTGGGGTGCAGCTCAGTGGTAGAGTGTTTGGTTTGCCTAGCATGAGTGAGGCCCTGGGTTCCATCTCCAACACCATCAAAAAAAAAAAGAACAAGAAAAAAAGAATACAAGTGATAGTCTTTAAGTATAATTTAGAAATACTCCAAACTAATTGTAATTTTTATTATCAGTGAAGCCCTTTTCAACTTCTAAAGATTAGAAAAGGCCATTTTCAATAAGCCAAGGGCACATTTCATTCCTAAAATACAGCCTCCCAGGAACAGAAAGAATGACTATGTGATCTCCAAGGTTTTTCAGTCTTGTGATTCAGGAATTCAGAATTTTTCTGGAGGAAGAGTTACATATGCTTAATTTGACCCAGAGCAATTCATTGCCATTTTTTAAATAGCACTTATTAAGCAGCTATGGAAGGCTGGGGATGTTGCTCAGTGGTAAACACTTGCCTAGTTTGCATGAGTAAGAATTTACCAGGGTCATGTTTTGTTAGACTTTGACAGAGGAACCCCTGAATATGAGGTAAGGATTTGGATTTCTTTTTTTTTTTTTTAATATATTTTATAATTGTAGGTGGACAGAATGCCTTTATTTTATTTGTTTATGTGGTGCTGAGGATCGAACCCAGTGCCTCACACATGCTAGGCAAGCGCTCTGCCACTGAACTATAGCCCCAGCACAAAGATTTGGATTTCTTGACCTATTCGTTCATAGTCTGACTGTAGTCAAGATGTGTGTTTGGGGTTTTATTTTTGTTTTTGTTTGTTGAGAAAGGGTTTTGCTGTGTTTCCCAAGCTGGCCCTAAATTCTTGGGCTCAAGTGATCCTCCTGCCTCAGCCTCCTGGTTTGTTTTAATAATATAGTACCATTTTGAAGACCTGCTTTTTTTTTTTTTTTTTTTTTTTTTTTTTTTGGTATCAGGGTGTGAACCTGGGCACTTAACCACAGAACCACATCCTCAGTCCCTTTTATAATTTATTTAGAGACAGGGTCTCACTGAGTTGCTTAGGGCCTCGATAAACTGCTGAGGCTGGCTTTGAACTTAAGATCCTCCTGCTTCAGCCACCATGTCCAGCAAGACCTGCATATTTAATTGCTTTTTTAACAAAGTATGGATTTTTGCTGGTCCACCTACATCTCATGACCAGTAGCACACATTTATAAGTTGACTGGGATCGAGGTATAATTCATGACCAGGGCCTCAAGTCAGTGACTCACCTTTACTGTCCTGGTGAGCTTTTAAAAAATGTTGGTGGGCAGGCACAGCTCTATGGGATCACTTAATCTTGGAATTTGAGACCTACCCGAACAACATGACCAACCCTATCTTGATAAAATTAAATTAAAGAAAAAAAATAAATGTTGATGCTTGAGCCTAACCCAGACCAAATAATTCAGAATATCAGGGTACACTAATATAACTGCCCATTCTCCCAAGCACGCGTACACACACACACACACACACACACACACCACCCATTTAACAAGGGAGGAAACTAAAACTCAAGAGGGTTTGAGTAATCTCTTTGGGATCTCATAGTGTTAATAGAAAGCTATGACCCAGTTATGTCACCCCTGAGAAGTTTACTGATTTTCGTGTGTGTGGTAACTCTTTGTTTTACAGCCATCCATTTCAAGGCCAGTACTCAGTATCAGACATGAAGTTAAGATTCTCTCAGTGAGTACCCAAAAAAATATGGGGAAAATTCTTTTGTATGAATTTATGCCATGTGTTTCATTGTTAATTAGGAATTTTGTTTTTCTGCTTGATAAACTGTGCTTTAAATAGTAACCACATATATGCATAACACTGTCTAGCTTGGCAGTGTGTATATTTCAAAGTAAAAATACTTTTGTTCCATGATAGAGAGGGAGGTTAATCCTAATAATAGGATTTGCCATTCTTATTTTGGTGAAGTACCTTTGGCAAACCACATCTATCTAGGAGATTTAACACACATCCTTATGTCTTCACCTTTTTTGTTGTTGTTGTTTCATCTAAATCTTTCAGTATATTCTGAAAATTTGCACTTAAATGGTTAATAGATTTTATAACAAATAATGAATAATTTTAGCTTCTTAATAATTCTAACTTGGTATGGTTATAGAGTGATGAATGTATGTGTGCATGTGTGAGATTTTTTTAAATTGTACTTAACACTTCTCTCTTTTACTCAGTTCTGTTCAGAATAGTGAACGTGGCAAAAAAATTGGAAACGTCATGGTCACAACTAGCCGGAATGTTGTACAAACAGGAAAAGCTGTTGGTAAGGCATGCCTTTAACCAGGAACAGATTGGAGTTGTACATTTCTGTTTTCTGCCCTCAATATGTAATTGATAAAAACAAAGTTTTTGAGAACTACATATTACGATAATACAAAAGGGGTTTTCAAATTTTCATCTTACCTATTTAAAAAGTTCTTATCACACCAGATAATATAGGATTCATTAATTTCACACATCTGATAGGTAGTGACAAAATTTTCTAATGAGATCACTATTCTGCCACCAGGGTCGAAACTTCACCAGAGTTTTTTGCACCATTCCCTGAGATGCCCACAGTTCTTTATAAATAGCAGAGACTCAAAATAAAATGGACATTAGGAGCTGCTATCTTCTGATGTAGTATCACGTGACAAAGAAAATTAATGAAACTAAAGGTTGAATTTTTTTGTTGTTGCTAAAGATCAACGATATTGCTGGGCATGGTGGCACATGCCTGTAATCCCAGTGGCTCGGGAGGCTGAGGCAGGAGGATTTTGAGTTCAAAGCCAGCCTCAGCAGCTTAGCAAAGCCCTAAGCAACTCAGTGAGACCCTGTCTCTAAATAAAATACTTAATGGGCTGGGGATGTGGCTCGGTGGTTAAGCACCCCTGGGTTCAATCTCTGGTACCAAAAAAAAAGAAAAAAATAGATCAAAGACATTTAATAAAACCTTTATAGATTGATAAAAAGAAGAAGAAATGCCAGGCACAGTGGCATATAATCCCAGCAACTTGGGAGGCTGAGGCAGGAAAATTGCAAGTTCAAGGTCAACCTCAGTCACTTATCAAGGCCCTTAGCTACTTAGCAAGACCCTATCTCAAAATAAAAAATAAAAAGGGCTGGGGATGTGGCTCAGTGGTAGAGCACCCCTGAGTTCAATTCCCAGTACCAAAAAAAGAGAAAGAGAAGGAGAAGACACAAATAACCAATATTAGAATGAAGAATGGTACATCACTATAGATCTTACAGAAATTAGAAATAAAGGAACATTGTGAATATTTCTATGTCAACAAATTTGACAACATAGATGAAGTATACAAATTCTCTGAAAGACTCAAATTATCAAAACTGATGAAATAAAAAACAGAAAATCTGAATAACTTTATATGTCTAGTAGAAAAATTGAACTCAAAATTTAAAACTTTGCCACAGGTTTTAAATTTAATCTTGACCTATATGGCTTCACATTGAATTCTATCAAAAAGTATAAGGAAGAAGTAATACTAACTTTACACAAAATGTTTCAGAAAATAGTGCATTGAACTAAGGCTGTTATTGACCCAGATACCAAAGCCAGATAGATCATAGCATACTAAGTATGTAATTCTGCACCTAGCTTTTTTCACTTAAAAAAAAAATTATATGTTAACTGAGATCAAAGTATAATTCATGACCAGGGCCTCAGGTCAGTGATTCACCCTTACTGTCCTGGTAAGCTTTTAAAAAAATGTTGATAGACAGGTACATTTTCACATACCTATAGTCCCAGTTATATGGAAGGATCACTTAATCCAGGAATTTGAGACCAACTCAAGTCACATGACCAAACCTTATCTTGATAAAAATTAAATTCAAGAAAAAAATAAGAAGAAAAAATTGGGTTGGGGGGAGTCCTGGGAATCTAATCTAGGGCCTCATGCTTGCTAAGCGGTGCTTTGCCAATGAGGTACATCCCCAGCCCCTTTATTTTGAGATAGGATCTCACTAAATTGCCCAAGTTATGCTTGAACTTGTGATCATCTTGCTTTAGCTTGTCAAGTAGCTGAGATTACGGGTGTGCGCCGCTGTGCCCTGGCACTTAAAATATTTTGAAGATTGTTCCGTAACTATTCTAAAGTTATTTCTCATTCCTTTTTTATACTTTTAACCTTTTTTAATTTCAAACTTAGAAGTATTGTAATAGTAAAAGGAACTCAGTTATCTCTGACTTGCCAATTATGTTTTGCCTCATTTGCTTTGTCATACCAGTAGAGCATCTCTCATTTCTTAGTTCCCGAGAAAGGTTAACTGACCCTTACTAAACAGATCAAAAGCTCCATGTTGAGATCCTTATAGTTCCAACATCCTATATCCCTAGAAGGACAGTGAAAGAACTCCACGGGCTCATTTTAAAAGATAAACACAGGGGCTGGGGTTGTGGCTTGGTGGTAGAGCACTTGCCTAGCAAGGCCTTGGGTTTGATTATCAGCACCACATCAAAACATAAATAAATAAAATAAAGTTGTCATGTCCAACTACAACTAAAAATAAAAAAAGACAAACACAGGACTTATAGCTGTACTACAGGTTCACTTTGTTTTGTTTTGTTTTTGTGGTACTGGGGATTAAACCCAGGTTCTTCATGCATTCTAGGCAATGCTCTACCACTGAGCTACATCCCCAGTTCTTTTCTGTTTTTAAGACAGGATCTTGATAGGCTGACCTTGAATTTATGATCCTCCTTCCTCAGCCTGCTGAATTGCTGGGATTACAGACGTGTGCCACCACACTCAGCTATTGTACTTGATTTTTAGTGATGCCACTGCTAATAATTCTAAGTCCAAGCCAAGCATGGCGGTGCACACCTGTAATCTTAGTGGCTTGAAAGGCTGAGGCAGGAGGATCACGAATTCAAAGCCAGCCTCAGCAACTTAGCAAGGCCCAAAATAACTCGGCAAGACCCTGTATCTAAATAAATTACCAAAAAGGGCTGATAATATGGCTCAGTGGTTAAGTACCCCAGGGCTTAATCCCAGTACCAATTAATAAATTCATTCATTCAAAGGCCAGTTCTCTTCTACATTCCCCTTTCTCAGAATGTGATTCAACTTAAATAATTTCATGTTAGTATCAACTTTTCAGGTAGATAGAGCTCTATAGTTGGTGAATGTAACACAGTGTTAACTTATAAAAAGCAAATTTCCCTAAGACAGCCTAACCACTCTATCCTGATTAGGTTATTATCAATAATCAACTCAATATTTAAGGTATTTATAGGCTCTCCAAATAATTCTGATGCACAGCCAGTGTTGATATTAATACTGCATTAAACAGGTTGATAAACAGGCTGGTAGCAGAGGCTGCATGGCTCTTTTAGGTGTTAAGTGCCCCTGTCCATCTTTCAAATGCAAGAGTGGACTCCTATACACCAAAAAAATCATCCAGTTTCCTATAAGATATTCCCTTATGGAGAGGGATTGTTTTGAAACCAGAAATGTAAATGGTTATTTTCCTAATTATAACATATTGGCGTCCAGTGAGTTAACTTTATTAATGAGCATTGTTCTCTCGCTGACATTTTTCCTTGTTTATCCTTGTCATTCCACCCAGGTCAGTCAGTTGGAGGAGCTTTTTCCAGTGCAAGGACAGCTATGTCTTCATGGCTTTCTACCTTCACCACATCTGCCCCCCAGAGTCTCCCTGAGCCCCCCGATGGGAAGCCCTGAGGCTGGTAGCAGAGGCTGCATGGCTCTTTTAGGTGTTAAGTGCTCCTGTCCATCTGCTGCTCCCAACCTCTCCTTCACTGGCCCTGGGTCCACAGCTGGGGACTGAGACGTAGAACTGTTTACATGGACAGTTGCACTTTTTCTAAATGAAGATCACTGGATGCTAAAAAGATGAAATCACATCCATGGCAGGAATGGGCTTGGGGTTTAAATTGACTCCAGGTTCGGGTTTAAATTGACTACTTTTATTTCATTTTATTTCATTCTGAGCCTGATTAAAACACAGTGAACACACAATGAACATCTAATGAATTCTGAGATGTACATTTGTTTACTTTAGAAAAGTTTTTACTTATGTATATTTTGTTCTATTTTGCTATTTGAATATCTAGATGGCCATTATAATTTATATTTGCTAAAATTAAGTTATACTATTATTTTAATTTCTCTAAAGTTAACCCTAAAATGTGTTTATAAAGTTGAGAGGCCACACAGTCCAGCCTTTGTTTTCCTGAGTTAGAGGATGATTTTTGGTTTGTTTTTTCTACCCACAAAACACATTTATCAAATCATTTCTTCCCAGAACTGTGAATGTCAAGAAGGGGAAGTTCTGAGGTTAGGGTGTCTTTTTTGGGTTTTTTAATTTGTTCCTTCCTGACAAACTTGCTTTGAAGCAGCCAGGAGTGTCACTGTGTTCCCGTCCTCTTCCTAACCGAGCCAGAGAGTATGCAGAGAACTAACACAGTGATGGTGACCGTGGTGTTGGAGCAGTTTGACATGAATGTGTGTGGGGCAGTGCTTTCCAAGACCAGTGTGTGGCTTCTGTCAACCCTAGTCAAGTTACTGCCTTTATTATTATTTTTTTAATCCAAAGTTTGTGCCTTCTATTTCTTCTTTTGAATAGTTTTCCATTGACAGACCTAGACAGGTTTTTTTCTCTTAGCTTTGTTTTGTTTTGGGGTGGGGTTTTATTTTGTTTTGTTTTCTGTTGGCACTGCTGGAGATGGAACATTGGGCCTCACACCTGCTGGGTGAGTGCTCCACCACTGAGCTGCATTCCCCAACCCGATGTTCTTCTTCATAAAGCTTTTCAAGGCACTTGGCCTTCCCAGTTCCTTGACAGTCCTCTTGTAGTCAGTCCCTGCCCCCTTCTAAAAGTGTTTTTAAGAGAAAAATAAAATGAGTCATAAATATTAAATAGAAATCTCAACTTACAAAAGCAAGAGGCAAGGGGAAAAAAAACTACAGCCATGCCCTCAGTCACTATTTCATAAGGATGTCTGATTTTAGGTTGCCACGAGCATGCATGTGCTGCATGCTGACTATCTGTACACAGCTAGCGCTCAGGTGTTTGCCTGCTCAGTTCATTTGTTTTGCACGGGAACTTGAATGATGTTCTCAGGGAGGGCTTATGGGGAACAGATTGCCTTCTCAGTAGCAAAGGACACTTGGAAATTCATTGTAAGTATAGTCTACATATGATATGGGAAGTATTGGGGAAATATGGGATCTAATTAAGGACACTGATTATATTTGATTTATCCCTTTTGAAATGTTTGTTTATAAAATAAATCCTCCTAAGGCATGGAAAATGAACATGGAGGCATAATCTAAATATCCCTAAATTTACCAGTTTGTGCTACTCAAGTCTTATAAATCTAAAAGCATATGTATGTTGGAACATAACAACTCAAGAATTCAGCCAGGTGCAGTGGCACACACCTATAATCACAGTGACTTGGGAGGCTGAGGCAGAAGAATCGCAAGTTGGAGGCTGGCCTGAGCAACTTAGCAAGACCCTGTCTCAAAAATAAAAAAGACTGGGGATGTGGCTCAATGGTAAAGCATCCCTGGGTTCAATACCTATACCCCTTCCCCACCCCACCCCCCCAAAAAAACTTGAGAATTCAATAATGATAAATTGAGGGGCTTAATGTGAGAACTTCATTATTTCATGTTAGCCAGAAAAATTAACCTCAGGAAATATTTGAAGATAAGAAAATAATACCAAACAAAACCTTAAAAGGTACTTTAGTCACTGTTCTACTGAGACTATAAAGAATTCCTTCTAAGATCTCATCTCATTTCAAGGCCACATCATTAGTTGGAACATGATGGTATATTCATGTTCAGTTGTACTTCTCAACTGCCAGGTCACATGCCAGGAGCTGAGAGCCTTGTGAAGGGTCAGCCAGCAAGATACTGGTTCCTCCTTTAGTTTGTGCCAGGTTTGTATGATGGGGGTAAACTTCCATCTCCCATCCAAAAGCAGTCCAACCCATGTTTTGGAAGCCACTAAAGTAAAAATAGTTACATGAAGTTTAACTTTGCTTTAGTATCACCTGTTCCTCAATTGAATGTATATTTTAATTGGACATTCAATTAATGTTGCATGTTAAGGGTCTGACTCTTAAGTGATCACTTAACAAATATCTCAGAAAATAGAATTTTTATCAAAAATGGTCAGAAGACCATACCCACACTTTCCTTTAGGTTCTAGAAGATACTGGAGTTTTCAAGGCTCATAGGTCATTATATTCTCTGGAGGATCCCCAAGTTCACAGCATATTGAGGGCAGGAAGCCTGTCCCCTGTCCTGGTAGCCCACCTAATTGCGTTCCAGACTCCAGCTAAGTGGCTAGCCCCCCTCCAGACACTGATTCTGTGAGACATGAGAGGCCACTGGGACCATCTTTTGACATCACACTAATAGAAGGCGTATCTGTTGGTGGCTATACTTTCTCCAGTGAATACCAAGTCTTTTATGTTTAAGAACTGAGTGTTTGTAACTAGGCCTGAGGAGCTAGAGTCAGCCAGCTGTTCTAAGCACACAGGCTGTATCTAGCGGGAGGTGGTTTCACTGCTGTCCATGTGACTTAAAGTACTGTTTGGGGAAAACCCTAGGCACTACAATAACAACAGCATAAGTAAGACAGGAAGATCTAACACTGTCTGTGGGCTAGATGAATAGAAAAAGTTGCATGTTGCAAAAGCTTAGAATGATTTTGTGTGTTTGGCTCACGTGACCAGTATGAATAGTGTATCCCCAAATCCTTTAGTGATTCACTAGCTCCCAAGCCCTAAAGAATTCTTATCTACTTTCACTTTTATATATTGCAGCACTTATCTTTGGCAGCAAACCAGAGATATGACCTCACTTCCTCAACCATATCCTGCTTTCCAAGTTCTATACTAATAGTCATTTAATGTTGTTTAGATTAATTTCCTTTGGAAAACCAAGGAGAAAGCAAATGAGGAAGAAAGAGAAGTGAGATGTGGTTGCATGACTGAGGAACAGACACTTAGAATCTGAATGAAAGTATTTTGAGAGCAGTATTTAATCTGCTAACGGTTATAAGAATTTTTTTAGAAGTTACAATTTAATCTGCTGGTAACAAATTTCTAAATGAAACTATGGCATAATCTTCCTAGCAGGCAAGTTTTGTTAATATGTTCTGTGGAGAAAAGTTTTGTGGAATTTAGCCAGTGGTCCTCTTCTCACCAGTGCTGGTGGTAAGTTTGAGAGCTCTTAGTGCTGTAAGGGCCAGTGTCCCAATCCTTAACCACAGAAAAATGTCTGCTGCCTCTCCAGTGTGGAGAGGAGCCAAAAGTGGCCTGTGAACTGTAACCATATTGGGCATTCCTTTGGACTCTTGAAATGGCATGCTCTGAGTCTTTGGTCAGAGATGGCATGGCATTCATGACTTCCACCCATCCTTTGGTACCCTTTAAACATGACAGAGAACACTGCCCTGGTCACTCAAGGTGATTGTCATCCCATGCAGCATGTAATGTGCCACTCGGAGTTTTCTCATTCCAATCTTCAGGCTTCATAACATTGGAATTGTTCTTCCATAATTTCCAACATTCCATAAATATTTGTCAAAGACAAAGAAAAGGAATGTGCATCTTTGTTCTTTTCATATGAATGACTTTGTACACATAACTTCTTGCTTTCATTATTAAGAAGAAACTAGCTCCCTTCTGTGGCAACTCCAAAGAGATTGTGCATGTCTAAGGGGTTGGATATATTTTGTAAAACTCTAAATATGTTTGTATTTCTGTGCTGTTCAGAAGTTTACCTTTTTACTTATACTAATTAAAGATATAGAGACTATATATTTAAATCATGTAAATGTAATACAGTTTAGGGGGTTTTTCCAATCTTATTTTTCATCAGCTTCTCACACACATGTAGTATGCTGCTCAAATTTTTTCGTGTGCAATATAAACATTTGAACATTTCAGTCAGGTACTGAGCCAGAAAAGGCCATTGAAGTTTTCAGAAAGCTTCTGTGCTTAGAAAATATTTTGGTTTTTTTCTTAAAATATTAATATTTTATAGCTGGAAAATAAGATCAAGACTTATATGTTTCATTTGGTCATTGGTTCCTAAATTTAGGAAGCATTTGATCAATGAGTTAGTAAAGGCACTTAGTGGTTATAAAAATAGTTTAGATATTTGAGATGAAAGGCTTTCCACAAACAGTTTCTAAGAATGTTTAGCTTAGAAAAGTTTAAAAAGTTTTCTAAGGAAGTTTAGCTGTGCTACATGTTTTGATCAGAAAGATAGTTTCTCCTTGCTCTAGAAGATTTATAATTTGTACTTGTTCTTTGTTTCTGTTGTCACTGTTTTTTTTTTTTAAAAAAAAAAGTATTAAAATTATAAATCAAGTCTAATCATATTGAATTGTAAAACTTCTATTGTATATTTTAAGAAAAAAAATGAGAATAAAATTATCCTGTTTGTCTTGCATACAGTGGTACTTGACCTGTCCTCCTAGACACGCCCTGCCTGTGGCCCTCTCATTCCTGGTGTGCCTCCGGTAGGATGCAGTGCCAGCTTCATTTACTAACCAGCACACAGATGAACCAAAGGACTCATTGCTCATTTAATGCCTCATTCTGACATTGCTCACAGGAGGGAGCGCCTCAGCTTTCAAGTTGGTGACCTCCCCATGGCTTCTGTGGAACACTGACTGTTCAGTACTACACAAAGTACCAAAGAGGTCGTTCATGTGATAATGACATGTCACATGACTGACAGCCCCAGAGGAGTGGGATGCTATCCTGAGGCAGCCCACTTTTACACCTGGACTGCTAAGCTTCAAAATAGCCCTCAACATTTCCCTAAGAACTCTAGTACATTCTCATATATATGTCCATGGTACTGTGGAGCCCTTACAACTCTTCTACAAACTGGGGCTTTGTGATGTGCATAGAAGCAGCAAAGGTCCTTGCAGCTGAGAATGTGTGCTTCTCTGAGTGATGGTACAGGGTTAAGTCGAAGCCACCAGTGTTCTTTGACATGGACCATGAGAGCCCTGGAGTTGATGGAAGGACTCGAGGGTGGTAGAGCTTGGCCCTACTGGCATCCTTCCCTATCTGATTACCTACTCAGACAGGGTCCCCATCACTACCCAGGGAAGAGCTACCTTTTGCAGTAACTGAATCTGATAGCATTTGAAAGGAGCATGATTTTGGAACCACTTCTTTCCAAGAAACACTTCATGAAGGACTTTACGGCTTGAGATAATCTTGCAGGGTCAGGGAAGCACACTGTGGTAGAATTGACCTGTCCAACTAAACCATCAGCAAATCCTCATCTGGTGCATGCAGACACACTCTGCATGATCACAGAGTTGGATGGATCAAGTGGGGCAGCAGATCAGTGGATGTGATCTTTGTTCTTGATCCTATGAACACCGGCCTTTGGGTATCCCAATATGACACACAAATTAAAACTCCTTGGGCTTGGTGGTACATGCCTGTAATACCAGCAACTCAGGAGGCTAAGGCAGGAGGATCTCAAGTTTGAGGCCAACTTTGCCAACTTGAAACCCTGTATCAAAACAGGCTGGGGATATCTCAGTGGTAAAGAACCCCTGTGTTCAATTATCAGTACTGTCAAAAAAAATTAGCTCTCTAATATTTTTCAATGTCTGTTTTATCCTTCAGTGAACTGGGCTGCACTCCTGGAACACATAAATGTGGACTGGAACCATAGAAAAATGACAAAAGCCACTTGATGAAATGTTGGTCATGGCTAAAGTTGAGTAAGGGGCCCATTAGATTACTCTGCTTTTTAATGTGTTTGGGAATTTCCATAATGGAGAGTTAGAAACTGCTTGCTGGCCCCAAAGCAACTTTGCTGCTAAATGAAAAGGCCCATACTAGGCACACTGAATCCTGAGTGCCTAGTGTGGGACCCTGAACTTAATAGCTTCTTCAGCACTGATGCCCTGACTTTATGAGCCCCCTGGCCAACAGAAGCCTTGGCTAACACCACTGTGGTTGCTTTTCCACCCTTCTAGTTGGTGAAGCATTATGGAGAGAACCCTTTATACACGTTAGTCAAAGACCAGCTCCAGCCTACCTCCTTCATTAGTCTTTCCGACTACTGTGAATCGTGGATTCGGCATTTATTGAGCACTAAATAAAATGCTTCCCTGTCTTAGAGATTTACAATCAGTAGGACAACTTAAGCATGAAATACACATAGAAAAGCATGAAATATACATACAGTACAATAAATACAAAGCAGAAATTCATGCAAGCATAATTCAGTTAAGGAAGATATTACCAGCACCTAAAAAGCCCACCAGCTGTCTAAATTATTCCTTCTTCCTCCAAATCATTCATTTAGCATTCTGACTTATATGGTAATGATTCCTATGTTTGTTCCAAAGAACACGGTCTGCTTTTGCCTGGTTCTAAACTTTACACTTGGAATCATACCATTTGCATCATTTTCTGTTGAATTTTGGGTTTTGAGATCATTCTCTTATCACTTTCTAATTCTGTTCCAATTTATAGTTCTGCCACCGGATGTCCAGTCAGCTGTAGGCAGACTTGAGCTGCTTGAGGTTGGGGCTGATGTGAAAGCAGGACTGCTCTGACCATGCTCATGTGTGCGTGTCCCTCTGTGCCTGTGCCCATTTCTCCAGGGTATAACTGTAGGAGGGGAACCGCACCTCTGCAAAGATGCACATCTTCAACTTCAGTTAATGCCAACTTGATTTTTAAAAAGTAGTGCTACCATTTCCACCCAGCAGGGTATGAGAATTCCCGTTGTTCCATATTGTTTCTATCACTTGGTATCATCAGACCTGTACATTTTTGCCCTTCTGGTGGGTATTCCATTGTAGGTTTTAACTTGCATTTTCATGAGTACTACTAAGGTTGGAAACTTTCATCCATTTAGATTTCCACTTTTGCAAAATGCCTCTTGAAGTCATCTATCCATTTTTCTATTAGATTTTCTATTTCTCATATGCATGAGTTTACACACATACACACACACACACACACGTTGTTGTAGGTTTTGCCAATCAAGGCACTGGCAGGTTCAACTTCTGGAAAAAACTGGTTTCCTCTTACAAGATGACACCTTGTTTCTGCATCCTCTGGAAGGGAAGAACACTGTCCTACCATGGCACAAGGGACAAGAGGAGTGAAAAAGGGACTAAACTGCCTGTCAAGTCCTTTCATAAGGGCACCTAATCCAGTCACCTAAAGGCCACACCTCTTTTTTTAAATATTTATTCTTTAGTTATAACTGGACACAATATCTTTATTTTTTTTATTTGTTTTTATGTGGTGCTAAGGATCGAACCCAGGGCCTCACACGTGCTAGATGAGCGCTCTACCGCTGAGCTACAACCCCAGCCCCAAGGCCACACCTCTTAATGCTATTACATTGGGGATTGAGTTTCAGTTGCATTTTGGAGATGACAAACCAAAACAATTAGCACACTCAAGTATGAAAGTGTGCATGTGTGAAATGTGTGTTTTCTGGATACTGTCTATCAATTTATGTGTGTTGCTAGAGACTCATTCTGTGACTTATCTTCAATAGTGACATCTTCTGGTGGATAGGTTTCTTAATGTAGTCAAATTTATTTACTTAAGTTTAGGAATTATTTTAATCTTATTCAAAAAACCCAGGCCAGGCACAGTGATGCACCCCTGTAATCCCAACAGCTTGGGAGGTTGAGGCAGGAGGATCACAAGTTCAAAGTCGGCCTCAGCAAAAGCAAGGCACTAAGCAACTGTCTCTCAATAAAATACAAAATAGGGCTGGGGATGTGGCTCAGTGGTCAAGTCTCCCTGAGTTCAATCCCCAGGAACCCCCTTTCCCCAACCCGGCAAAAAAAAAAAAAAAAAAAAAAAAAAAAACTTCTTTACCTCAAGATTATGAGAATATTGGCTTGCCTCGCATGCACAAAGCCCTGGGTTCAATTCCCAGGACCACAAAAAAAAAAAAAAAAAGCTTATAGTAGTAATTAAATATTCTGGAATGGGGTTGTGGCTCAGAGGTAGAGCATTTGCCTAGCATGTGAGGCACTGGGTTTGATTCTCAGCACCACATATAAATAAAATATAGGTCCATTGACTACTAAACAAATATTTTTTAAAATATTAACTAAGGGGGCTGGGGCTGTAGCTCAGTGGTAGAGCACTTGTCTTACCATGTAAGGTACTACGTTCAATACCCAGCACCACATAAAAATAAATAAAGATATTGTGCCCATAAAAATTTTTTTTAATATTAACTAAGGTTTTACTCATTTAATTTGTCCATATTCTTCTCATTTTGTTACAGGGCCTGAGCAGAGCATTGCCTGATCTGAGGGGAAGAGTTACCTGTTTGGGTCCCCACCAAACAAACAATCACATAAATGTCCAGTGTTTACAGAATTGTCCTGGAGAACCACAAACCTGAAGGACCTTTAACCCTGCCCCAGAGACATTGACACCACCTCACCCCTCATCCCCTGACCCCATCCCCCCCACAGAGATCCAAGATTCACAGTCTTTGGCTATTTATTTGCACTGGAAGTCACTCATTAGACTAACCTGAGTTCCTCACACTATTTTAAGCCCTGCCTTCCTTGTGCAGTATGTGAGTGCCTACTGTATACCACACACACTACATGGCACATGCACAGATCCTGACCCTCGTGGAGCTTGCTGGTCCAAGGTGGGCAGTCAGCAGAGGGTAGAATGTGCTGGGTTGTGAACCAGGGTGTTGAGTCAGCACACCACAGGGGCCAAAAAATGCGTACCTCTTCCTCAGGCTGAGAGCTTTAGGGGTGAGTTGGGAAGTCAAGAGATGTGAAGGGCCCCAGGGCTGAGAATAGCCGGGGAAGGCTTGGAAGCAGCGTGGCTTGGAAACCCAGTGTTCTTTGGTGTGGCTGGAACCAGGGTAGCAAGGAGGGTCAGGCAAGAGATGAGGCCAGAAGACAAGGCCAGTCAGAGCGAGGAGAGCCCCAACAGCCTGTGAAAGAGCGTGAACTTGGTCTAAGGGTAACAGGGACACGGGGACATTTCCCCGGGGGCAAGTGGCATTTTAGAAAGCTCATCCAGGAGCTGGGCCTGCTGCCTCCACCTGCCTCACCTCTGAACTCAGCTGCCACCCTTGGCCCTGCCTCGCTGGCCCAGTTTCGCAGCTTCCCTCTCACTTTAGATCACATGTGCCTCCAACACGATAAGCCCAAGAACAAAAACTGGGGCACAGCCTTTGGTCAAAAACCAGCTACTGTGAGAACATTGCCTCTGATTTCACGGGAGGTTAGCTCAGGAGAGCCGGGTGGTGGTCATGAAAAGTCCTTGTGAGGTGATTGTGGCTGTGGGGTCCCAGGGCCAGGAGGACACTTGAGCATCTGCTTCAGTCACTCTGATAGAGCAGAGTGCCCAAGATGCACAGCACCGCCACGGTGCTGATGCGTTCAGACTGGGAGAAAACTCACTTATCCATTGTGTATTTTACAAGCAGGGACTAGGTTGTATGTGTGTGTGCAAAAAGTCCATCTGCAAGTAACACCAGGATTCTCATTTATATGCAATCCAATCCACCGATTATTTTTTTCCTGATAACAGAAGAACTTGTACTTGCTCTGGGGAGAGCTTAAGTCAGAAGCAGGACAGCCGAGAATGCACCAGTAGCCTTTCCACCTGCCCTAGAAAACAGTCATGGAGCAAGCGCTTCCTAGAAGCTTCAGGACAGGTTCAGTTACACTGTCCCTGGCTACTGTGTCCTGAATTGGTTCTTTGTGCAAGATTATCCATTTAGAAACCAAAGCCTCTGTGCCCCCAATACGTCATTCACTCTCACAAAATGCCTGCGGATGGAAAGTCCCAGGTGGAGTTTCAAGACAAAGATGAATTGAGTATTTTTGTGTGTGTCACCACTTTATCACAAGGCCAACAGGACTGGAATTTTTAAATCTTTTGTATATAATAATCTTTAAGGTGTGGTTTTCCACTGGTGACAGATTCCTCACTTTGAGACTCAAAGTTTCAGTGCAGTTAATTATTTTGAACATCTGAGGTTTATTATCCTTAGAATTTTCTTTTGGGGGCTTGTCACCACTCTTCTAGTTGGAGCATGTCTTTTGGGTCCTTTTAAATTGTTGAACTAATCCTGGGACTGCTCTCCCTGAAAGGGCAGGCTGTTTCAAAGTGTCTAGTGTCATTCATGGAGAATGCAAAATGGATTTCCCACATGGACAATGTCGTTCATGGGAGCTGCGCCTTAGCTCACCAAAGGCTGCTCTCCAGGAAGCCAGAGTATGGTCGACCAAAGTATAGCATAAAGTGCTCTAGCACAGAACCAAATGTTCCCCATGACAGGCAGAGGAACCTGCTAATTCACAAGCTGACCCTGAGATGATGGCCACCATCTCTGCAGCCCCAGCAGAAATGAGTACAGACTCACCCAGTCACAAACCCACCCATGCGTGAGGCACTGCCTGTGTCCAGAAGGAAACCAGCATCAGTTTGTGACATAGAGAAAGTGATGAGCATGTTGGGAGGGCCACTAAAGTTTCATGGCAGTCCTTTCTACTGAGACAAGCAGAGAAGACTTCTTTGATGAAGAGGCGTTTGAGCTGCTTCAGTGAAGAGGGTAAGATTTCAAGAACAGGTAATAAAGATAGGAGCTGATTTTCAGTCCCCACCAGATGGGGGCTTTATGGTCTGAGATGCAGAAGAGGAGCAGGTCAGTGTGAGTGAACCTCCGGTGAGGGGTGAGGTGTGAACAGAGGAGAGCTGAAAATGAACAGTCTTTGTGGATACTGAAGCCAGAAGGTCCCATAAAGAAGAGAGAGCCACCTCCTACTCCACCCTGGGAGATTAGCTTGGTGAGACTTTAAGTATGAAGGAACAGATGGGCGTTGTGGGGCACATCTGTAATCCCAGCAGCTCAGGAGGCTGAGGCTGGAGGATTGCAAGTTCAAAGCCAGCCTCAGCAACTTAGCAAGGCCCTGAACAAGTCAGAGAGACCCTGTATGAAAAAATAAAAAGGGAACCAGGTGCAGTGGTGCACGTCTATAATCCCAGCAACTTGGGAGGCTGAGACAGGAGGATCGCAAATTCAAAGCCAGCCTCAGTAACTGTGAGGTGCTAAGCAACTCAGTGAGACCCTGTCTCTAAATAAAATACAAAATAGGGCTGGGGATATGGCTCAGTGGGTTAAGCACCCTTGGGTTCAATTCCTGATACCAAAAAAAAAAAAAAAAGTATGAAGAAACAGAGTGAGAAGGGGAAAATCCCTAGTGGCAGAAACAGGCCAGAGAAGGACTTGGGGTCCTGTCTGTGTGAAGATGGTGTCAAGTGACATGGCTGTCTTTCCAGGGTCAAGCTTCTGAAATACCTTCCATCAAGTAAGCCAGAAGGTTTTGGAAAGTGCAATTAAATTTATACCAACTTCACAGGCCAAAACATTTAGTAAAGAAACATCAAGGGGGTGGGATTGTGGCTCAGCAGTAGAGCACTCACCTAGCACAGGCGGGACCTGGGTTCGATCCTCAGCACCACATAAAAATAAAGGCATTGTGTTGTGTCCATCTACACCTAAAAAATAAATATTAAAAACATCAATTCATTTTCTTTGGGAACAAAAAGATGCTTTATCCTCTTTCAAACTGTGATATATTGCAGTGTTAAGCTTATATTGATTGAATAACATGGCCCAGATGGTTATATAGGTGCAAAAACTTAAAATCAATGGGCTGGGGCTGTAGCTCAGTGGTGGAGCACTTGCCTCACACATATATAGTCACTGGGTTCTATCCTCAGCACCACGAAAATAAATTAAGGTATTGTGTTTATCTACAACTAAAAAAAATTCAAGTTGTTCACGTAAAATGTATCCGACATGTTCAAAATTCATTTCTGGAGTTAGGTACGTATGATCAAGGGAAGGAATATGGCTTAGTTTTCAGGCACATCTTTCTAGAAAATGGACAAGTGAAAATTACAAAAAGATGCCTGTGTTTTCATTTCATTGGCAACAATAATCTCACTCTACATTTGCTCAGAACCTTATAATTAACAAGTTGGGACCATAAAACTGGAGTATCCAGTACCCACACTTGCTGGCTCCTTAACCTCTGAGCCACAAGTTTTCCTGTTGCAGTGGGTTTAAGGACAGGATGCATATGTCATAGATGCATTTGCTCTCATATTTGTCCATTGTTATTCCCCAAGAATGTGAACAAGAGCTTGTGTCTGTTTTATCCACTGTTGTATCCACAAGGCCTATACAGTACCAGGTACTTGGAAGCACTTAGTAAACCTTGGATAAATGGACAGACAGTTCTGATGTGTAACTGGGGAAGAAGGGAGACGTTTCACGATACCAGAGGAGAAAGGGTCAAGTCCACAAGAAAAAGAGAGATTATGAAGAGAACGGTGTGCATTCCTGTAGCTAGTAGGGAGAGGACCAGAAATGAGTGATATCATTGCCTATAGAAAGGACTGTGAACTTGTGCATACTCAGACTGGTGCTGTGTCTGATACGTGGTCGACTCTGAATACACGTTTGTTCCAGGAGCACTCTACCACTGAGCTATAGCCCCAGCCCTTTTTAGTTTTTGTTCTGAAACAGAGTGTTGCTAAATTGCCCAGGTTGGCTTCAAACTTGGGAGTCTCCTGCTCAGCCTCCTGAGTTGCTGGGATTAGAGGCCACTACTCCCTGGTGCTTCACTGTTTTTTTTTTTTTTTTTATCTTTATTTTATTTTTATGTGGTGCTGACAATTGAACCCAGTGCCTCACACATGGTAGGTGAGCACTTTACCTCTGAACCACAACCCCAGCCTGATTATTTTTAATTCTTTGTACTAACCATTGACAATGAGCTGGAGATATAGCTCAATAGTGGAATTCTTGCCCAGCACCCATGAGGCCCTGGTTTAATCCTCAACACTGGGAAAAAAAAAAAAAAAAAAAAAGCTTTAAAAGAATGTTCAATGTGTAGGGTGTAAGAAGTAATAACAATCCATCATCTAACTGAAGATGGTATCTCTTATCCCTATTTTTCTTAAATTTCATCACATATTTCCCTCTACACAACATTATGTTCAGGGGGATTTTTTTCAGATTTTTAAATTTTATGCAAGTTGAATCTTGACTATATACATGTATACATATATATACAATTCATGTATGTGTACATATGACCTGTTGACTTGCTTTTGTTGGTTCATTTAAGTCTTTAAGTCATGTTGCTTTGTCTAGCTATTCATCATTTTTGCTGCTCAAAAGTATTTCATTGTATGAATATACTGCAATGTATTTCTTTTTCTTTTTTCTTTTCTTTCTTTCTTTTTTTTTTTCTTTCTTTTAAGATATACATGAACACGGGGTTGTGGCTCAGTGGTAGAGCATTTACCTTGCAGGTGTGAGGCACTGAGTTCAATCCTCAGAACCATATAAAAAAAATAAATGAACAAATTAAAGTTATTTGTAAAAAGATATACATAGCAATAGAAGGGTTTTGTTGTTGTTGTTGTGGTTGTTGTTGTTGTTAGTATCAGGGATTGAACTCAGGGGCACTGAACCCCTAAGCCACATCCCCAGCCCTATTTTGTATTTTATTTAGACAGGGACTCACTGAGTCGCTTAGTGCTTAATGTTGAAGGGCATCTAGGTTGGTTCCATAGTTTAGCTGTTGTGAACTGAGCCACTATAAACATTGATGTGGCTGTGTTACTATAGTATGCTGATTTTAAGTCCTTTGGGTATGGACCGAGGAGTGGGATAGCTGATGGTGGTTTCATTCCATATTTTCTGAGGACTCTCCATATTTGCAGTGTATTTCTACACTCACTTTTCATGAACTGTTATTTTATTTGCCTCCCTTCCCAAGTTAGCGTTTACAAGCAAGGTTGCTACGATCGTCCTAGTGCACGTCTCCTGAAGCATGTGTGCAAGAGATTCTCTGGGGTTCAGACCTAGCAATGGAATTGCGGAGCCAGAGTGAGTGCACACCTTCACCTTTGTAAGGCTTCTGTTCTCTACCACTGCGTAACAATGCCTCCCCAAACTGGTGCTTAACAGAGGCTCTTAATGGGATGATGGAAGTGTTACAAAGTTCTGGTAATGGTTGCACAACATTTCAAATGTACTAAAAATCACTCACTTAAACTAATTTTATGGTATATAAATGATGGCATAATTATACCATAAAATTTAAAAAAAAAACGAAGCTTCAGGGCTGGGGATTTAGCTCAGTTGGTAGAGTGCTTGCCTCACATGCACAGGCTCTGGGTTCAATCCCCAGCACCATTAAAAAATAAATGAATAAAAATAACAACAAAAAAAAACTAAGTTTAAAACAATAATGAGGAAGGAGGAAAAACACTCTAAACAGTAATGGTCATTTATTTTTCTCAAGGATCTGCTATTTGGGCAGAGACTAGCAGGGATGGTTCATCTGATCCCAGAAGTATCAGCTGCTGAGATTCAACTAAACTGGAGGATCCAACTTCCAGTGGCAGCTCTTGGGTTCTAACCAGCAAAGAGACACCCTCTGGGACACATGGGCTTCCTGACAGCATGGAGGCTGGGCTCCAAGAACAGGGTGCAGGCTTCTTCTGACCTAGCTTGGAAGTCCCTTCTGCTGCTTTCTATTGGCCAAACTAAGGCCAGCCCCAGTTCAAGAAGAAGAGTCAACCTCTCAAAGGGAAGAAGAGCAGAACATGTGACCATGTATCACACAAGGTAATCCCAGTTGATTGCCACATGGCAGCACCAATGGCACTTGCACCCACAGAATATGCTCTTTAACCACACCAGTGCCTCAGGTGGGAATTAAAGAATACCTTGTAGCTTTAATTTGTATTTCCTTAATTTCTAAGAAATTGGACACTTTTTCAAGTGATTATTGGTTGTTCCCATTTCCCCTTCTGTGAAGTGCTTTGCTCAAGTTTTTTACCCATTGTATTATAGGGTACTCTGTCTCATTTGTAGAAATTCTTTGTATATTATCCATACTAGTCCTTTGCCAATTATATAAATGCAAATACTTGTACAGTTCTAGGCTGGCTTCATGCTTTCTTTATGATAGCTTTGGATGCACAGATGGGGGACTATTTCAAGACACTTTCTATTCCTTAAGTCAATTAAATTAAAGTCATTCTGCCTTTTTTTTTTTTTTTTTTTCGAGATATGATCTCAATACAATGCTCAGGCTGGTCACAAACTCCTGGGCTCAAGAAGACCTCCCATCTCTGTCTCCCAAATGGCTGAGGCTATAGGCATGGGATACCACACCAAGATAAAGCTATTCTGTCTTATTTATCACTTCATAATATAATAATTTACAATATAGCTGGGCACTATGGCGCACACCTGTAATCCCAGCAGCTCGGGAGGCTGAGGCACCAGGATCACGAGTTCAAAGCCAGCGTCAGCAAAAAGTGGGGTGCTAAGCAACTCATTGAGACCCTGTCTCCAAATAAAATACAAAATAGGGCTCAGTGATCAAGTGCCCCTGAGTTAAATTCCTAGTACAAAAAAAAATCAATATAATAATGTGCAATCTTGTCATTTCAGGGGAGGAGGGTTCTACACAATGATATCCATGCTAGCTAGACTATCAGACCTCATTGTGGAAAAGGCAAGGACTGTTGCACAAACTGGATTCAAGGTGAATAGAGAGGGAGACTGAAACTCAGGCTTCATCAGGGAGAGGAATCAGAGGAGCCTGACTAAAGAGTTGACCAAAGACAGCCTTTGTCAGAGCCCTTCTAGCAAATTATGGAACACAAATCAGAGGTCATAGAAACACACAGCTTCTAACCAGTTAGTCAGAAATACAGAGGTCCTGGGCTGGGGTTGTGGCTTAGCAGTAGAGCACTCACCTTGCATGTGTGAGACCCTGGGTTTGATCCTCAGCACCACATAAAAATAAATAAAGATATTGTGCCCATGTATAGCTAAAAAATATATTTTAAAAAGAAATACAAGGTCCATATTTTCCATTGTCATCTGAATTGGAGGCAGTTGTGTGGGACCGAGCCCTCCGCTTTTGGGATCTGACACCAACTCCACCTTGATAGAATCAGATTTTTGTTTTCAGATGGGGTCTTGCTTGCCTCAATAGTACCTGTCTGGTCACAAAGGGCAGAAAATAAGGGATAATCTTTCAGCCTTGCATTTGAGGACACAAGAAATTCTTTAGTTTCAGATCACAAATAAACCATTCACCTTAGAGTTTGGTAAGCAACAGGGAAACAAAGGTGGGCTTTCACCACAGGACAGATGCACTGTTTAAAAAAAAAAAAAAATAGTCCTCACAGCTTCATGGAAAGGAATTGGGAGGAGAGACAAGAAAAAGAAGGTGATCTCCCTCTTCCCTTGGGCTCCCAGGCCAGTCACTGCCACGTGCCCCTCCTTTACTAAAAGGGGATTTCTGTGCATACACAGCCCAAAAGATGGAGCCAGAAGACAGTTCCAGATTGTTGGGTGAACTTATCTAAGTTAAAAAAAAATTAAATATTCTCTGGGCCTGTGTCTTTAAAAAAAATAAGTAAAGGATTTGGACTGGTAATCTTCAAATACATTTTTAGATGGGAAGGTCTTCGCCCAAACTAAGTTGTATTCAGGTGAAATGTGCAAGCTGCACAGGCTGAAGAGGACACTGGACAGGACACCTGGCCACCTGTGATGGCATTGTTGAGGTCTCCACCACTCTGTTTCCCGGCCTGCAGCCAGAGCCCGTACTCTGACTTGGTGACTCTCTCAGGGATGTTTCTGGATGTTAAGCCAATGCTTGTTGCATTGCTTTAAAAGAGAGATGCTTTTGAGAAGCATGGTCAACAAGTCAGGAGAGCAACTAATTCATTTAAAACACACTAACTCCCATCCTCAGCCTGACCAGCATTGCAGGAGATAATCCAAAGAAAAGGGAAGTTATGGGCATGAAATTCTATGATGTGATGATTTTTATAATAATGAAACATTGGGGACAACCAACAGAGAACTGGGTTTGGATACTGAAGTGCAATACTAGTAAGCCCGGACTCACTGTGGACTCAGTGTCAGACATCTATGGAGCAATCATTGGGAAAACTGGGGTAATGTGGAGATGGGGAAGATGCAGAATACAAAACTACCTAAGGGGGCTGGGATGGTGGCTCAGTGGTAGAGCACTTGCCTGGCATGTGTGAGACACTGGGTTGGATTCCCAGCAGTGCATTAAAAAAAAGTCCATCAAACAACTAAAATAAACAAACAAACAACACTCTAAGGGAGGAGGAGGCTCACAGGCCAACAGGAGTCAAATGGGCTTCCTCTGCATCTCTTCTCTCTCCTTCCTGTGTCTCTTCTCAGTTTCTCCTACGCTGCCATGAGAACACAGAAAGTGAGTTGCTTTGTTAGGGAGATTTACAATGGTGATTTTTTTCTGCTTTTGAATCATTGTTTGTGGTTGGGGGCACAGAAGCCAGGCATAAAGAAAGGTAAAGGTTGGGGACGGTGGTGCATGTCTGTAATCCTAGCAGCTTGGAAGGCCGGGGCAGGAGGATCGCAAGTTCAAAGCCAGCCTCAGCAAAAGCGAGGCACAAAGCAATTAAGTGAGACCTGTCTCTAAATAATATACAATAGGGCTGGGGATGTGGTTCAGTGGTCAAGTTCAATCCCCAGTATCCTTCCCACCCCCCAAAAAAAGAGAAGTAGAGGAGACCCTGCATATGGGCAGAGCCCAGCAGCCGGCTCCTAGGGCTATTCCAGCAGGTCCAGCTGGTTCCCAATGGGGTCTGAATGCCTCTCATCCCCATCCTCAAGGCCTGGGGGCAGCTACCTGGACTTGTAACTAGCTGTGAGGACAGGGAGACCCACTGTAATAGGCACTTGATGAATGTTGGGACATTAAGCATTCCTTTCCCACGTGAGGCTTTGTGGTTATGGTTTTCAAAGTCCACTGTAGCTGACACGCTGTGACGACTGAACAAACCGCAAAGGCAACTGAAGGCAAGAGAAGCCAGGCTTTCAACTATTTCTGTTTTACTCAGTACTTGGTGACACTGTAAAAGGATATTTAGAAACCCCACAAGTAGGCCAAGGGTAAGAAAAACGCTCCACACCCAAGAGAATCCAGCTGACCAAATTCAGTCTGATCCAGAATAAACAGCTCTCATCTGGAAATCTAGCAGTTCCAGAAAGCACTGTCCAGGGGAAAGAGACCTGCGTTGTAGATCTGCATAATTATGTAACCTCTTAGAAAGGAGGGAAGAAGCATCCTCGTGTGCTGTGCCTGGGGAAAATAAAATCCTGCACTGGCAAACTCAAGCTCGCTCAAGAAAATAACAGTTCAGTCCTCGAAGAAAACTTTGTTACTGTAGAGAAACTGGGCTTGTGTGCCCTTTCCCACGGGCTAGACTGACCTCGATCAGTTTCCCTCATAATTACTTATCAGTTTCCCAAACCAGGTTTCCATTATCAACTTCCTCCAACAGCAATAAATCAGCTACTCAGGTGCACAGCATTGCTCGAAATGAAACACCTTGAAATTAACCAAGCTGAGCTATTGCAAAAAGGAAAAGATCATTCATGGTTTGTTTTGTCAAGAAAAGCTCGGACTTGGATAGAGCACTTACCTGGGATTCCGGAGGCCCTGGGCTCAAGCCCCAGCCTGGAATAAAACCCAGAATATTGGTGTCCTCTTAAAAGTCAATTAACAACATCAAACAAACTAAATCCCAAATGGTAAAAAGGTTGGAAAACAAACCTACTTTCTCCAACAAATGTAGAAATTGAGGCTCGAAATTAAAAGAAGGAAATTGAAGTGATATTTGTATACAGTCACATTCATAGCAGCAATTTTTCTTTTTTTCTTTCTTTTTTTTTTTTTTTTTGGTGGGGGCAAGACACTGAGGATTGAACCCAGAAGTGCTTTTCTGCTGAGCTTTTCCCATCCCTTTTTATTTTTTATTTTGAGACAGGATCTTGCTAAGTTGCCCACGCTGGCCTCCAACTTGCAATCCTCTGGCCTCAGCCTCCCAGATATCTAGAATCATAGGCATGGACCACCACACCCAGCCATAGCAGCATTTTTCACAACAGCCAAGAGGTGGTGTTAGGTGCAGGACAGGCTGAGTAAGCTGTCTGCAGGGCATGCCAAACAAAGTTAGCTGCAGGATGACCTGGCCACTCAAACTTTCTCTGTCTGGTTCTTTATCACCTGTTTGCTTCAAGCCCAAACACCCAAGCCCCCACTTATGGCTGAGCACTCAACCTGCCACTCAAGGCCAAACACTTAACCCCCTTGTGTGCCAACAAGGCAGCTTGCAGACCCAGAGACCCCATTAGATTTGGGCTATAAAAACTCTCTCCTAATGGGCCCCTCTCTCTCTTGTTCTCTCTCTCCCTCTCTTGCTCTCTTGCTCTTGCTCTCTCTTGCTTTCTCTCTTGCTCTCTCTGTCTCTCTTGCTCTCTCTCTCTCTTTCTCTCTCTATTTTTCTCCTCTGTTGTACTGCTGCAATAAAGATCTCTTGGTCGCTCTGAGTGTTGTGGTCACTTTCCTTTCAGGGGGAAGCAACACAACTGTCTCTCGATGGATGAACAGATAAGCAAAATGTGGTACACAAATACAATGGAAGAGTATTCAGCCCTTGAAAGGAAATTCTCACCCATGCTACAAAATGGATGAACCTTTAGGGCATGTGAAACAAGTCAGCCACCATAAGGCAAGTGCCATATGATTCCTCTTAAGTGAGGTACCCTGAGTAGTTAAATTCACAAAGACGGAAAGTAGACCAGAGAGTACACAGTGGTTGTTAGGGGCTGAGGGGAGAGGTACAGAACTTCAGTTTGGGAAGATCAAAGAGTTATCGAGATGGACAGTGAGGATCGCTACACAACAATGTGAATTTGCTAATGCCACTGAGATACACACCATAAAATGATTAAGATGGCAAATTTATGTATTTTGCTGCTGCCGCAGTCTGGCTGGGCACAAATGCCGCAGTCTGGCTGGGCACAAAATCACGAGCCACCACACAGCTTGTAGATTCAAACAGCAACTCTTTATTCCCGAACTCACACCAGCCGTCTACAATCACGTTCTGGGGAAATCCACGTTCTCTGCCCAAATCCACGTTCTCTGCCCAAATTCACCTCCACTGGGCTTCTATCTCCAAAATATACTGTCTGAATCCCGTGAGAACTCAAGGGGAACTCAGGCAGCAGGATACGCCCTATTCCCAGCAGGAATAATCTTAAACCTTAAACCTGGAACCTAAACTGGGAACGCCCTAAACACGATTATCTTAAAACCGGGAACACCCTAATCTGCCTTGGTCCTTGAGCAAGGTCACCTACATTCAATGTCGCTGCAACATGTCAGCAACATGGGGTACGCTGGCAAGGAAATTGTCATACCTACTTGGCTAATGGCTCCCAGCATCTCCCCCCTTCTGATTAATTAAACAACAAGCAATGTGGCTTAAGGACCGTGCCTGGTAGGTTGTCCAATTCAACATATGGTTCTTACCCGTCATCGGAAAACTGACCTTTAGGCGTCAGCCTCCTGTCTTAGGTTGATACCACTGCAATTGAATCATACCCGTCACTGACTACCGGTCCAGCATACAGCCATACTTGTGGATAGGTCTAGGCACCAGTGGGGGGGTGAGGTTCTTTGCCTCACCTCTGTTGGCCCCCAAATTTGGCCTTGGTGCCAGTGGGGGAGTGAGGTTAATGTGGCTTATGGACCGTGCCTGGTAGGTTGTCCAATTCAACATATGGTTCTTACCCGTCATCGGAAAACTGACCTTTAGGCGTCAGCCTCCTGTCTTAGGTTGATACCACTGCAATTGAATCATACCCGTCACTGACTACCGGTCCAGCATAAGCCATTGGCCCCCAAATTTTAGACCATCACTAGCAGAAGGGAGGAGGATGCAGAAATGCCACGACACCAAGCCAATTGACGGCTCCTTGGGAAAAAATTGCATCACTGGTGACACCATCAGCAAAGATATGTCAGCACTGCCACAATTAACATGGGGTGTGCTGGCAAGGAAATAAAAATTGCATCACTAGTGACACCATCAGCAAAGATATGCCAGCATTACCACAATTCGCTGCACCAAACGATAGTTACATAGTCCAGGCAAGTTCTGCAAGCAGTTCAAAGCGGAGGAATCTATCAATATGTCCATTTCCTCCCAAAATCCGTCTCCTCCCAAAGTAAGTTGACTCCTTGATTGAGCATTACTTGTTGAGTTATATTCATTGATGCATCAGTTTATACAGTTTACTGTGATAGCTATCATAGAAGCTGTCTTCACCGGCACTGGGATGGAGATGGGAATTCTGGCAATGATGCTAAAAAGACATTATCCTGAAAAGAATTATTAAATATAATGAAAAGGAAAGGTGAAAGTAAACAAACAGATCTGTTAACCTACTTTAAAAACAATCCTTAACAGCCTTTTACCTAATTTAAACTAGTAAACAAACAGATCTGTTAACCACCTTTAAAAACAATCCTTAACAGCTATTTACCTAATTTAAATTAAACCATTTAAATCACGTGAATAAAAATAATAATAATTCGGATCCATTTTTTCATGAGCGCTCCTCATATAAGAAATATGGACATACGCACATACAGACATACAACACAAAACACAAGAGTGTACACAAACGTACAATGCATAAGAAAATAGTAAAGGCCTTGTAGCTTTACCTGGGTGAACTCTCCATTGCAATGTTTAAAAACTCCACAGTCAAAAAATAAAACTGATCAGAAAAACATTAACCTAGGTTTGTATGAGCTCAAAAAATAAAAATATAACCTTATGATGTGGAAAAATGCAATAATAAAATAGCTATTGAAAAAAGCATCCTGGTTAATCACTGTCGCAGATGTAAGAATGGCCAAGCTGGAGTTCTGGATATCAGCTGTTATGGATTTGAGTCAAATCATCTTCTTTTCGATCTGTAGAGACTGTTTTAGTTAATCTCTCTGGAATCCAAATGGGCTGCTGTTCTCCCTGTGGAAAAACACAAACAGACCCCCGACTCCAGACAATCACTGGGTCAGGACCTTTCCATTGTCCTGTTAGAATATCTTTCCAAAGTACTTTAGGCTTATGTACATTTTTTAGATACATATGCCTTTCCGCAGCACTAAGTCCTGATGAATCTAAATTTTAAAAAGTTTAGGGTAAAAAGGGTTATTTTAAGTTTATCTTTGGGGGATATATACCCCTTTCCAATTCCCTCTTTTTGCTTTAATAAGTATATGTCTGTATCTAATAGTTGTCTTAGCTTCTTGCATTTTCTATCTGAAATACCTTTACTTGACATTTTCAACCATTTTTTCTTATTTCTATCTTCTAGTTGTTTTTTTTTTTTCCCCCTAAGGTTTGTATATTTACCCTTAGTTGCTTATTTTCCTCCTAGTTTTTTTTTTTTTTCCTATTTTGTGGGTTTAAAATTTTTGTCTTCCTACATTTTTTTATCTTTCTACATCTTTTCTATCTTTTTTTGTTTTTAACTTTCTATACTTCTGTCTTTAAAGTTTTTCACTTTAAATTTTTAATCTTCTTTATCTAAATATCTTTTATCCTATTATCTTCCAATTTTTTTTAAAGTAATGCCTTTAAGATTAACTAGGCTTCGAATGATGCAATAAAGCAATCTTTTTTCCGCCATGAAGGTATCTCGACCACCTTCAATTTAACCTTTTAAAGCCTTTTAATTATCATCTATACTGTACTTTTAAATGTACTTTTTCACCACCTACAGCTTCACTCTTTTAAACAAGGCTTAGATTCTGTTTAAATCGCTTTAATGTTAGTTTACATGGCTGCCCTTCAACCAAAGGCTTTTTTTTTTTTAACTCCATTGAGAAGCTTTGTCTCAATCTGCCATGTACAAATACCTTTTTCTTCTTTCTTCCTTTCTCAAGCTTTTAAAGTAAGTCTAGTTTCCTCAAAATCTTTTTAAACGGCATTTACAACTTTTTACTTTACCACACAGAGATTATCTCATCTAGAAACATTTTTTTTCCTTTAACCTTTTATATTAAAATATATTTTCACATCTTGAATCTTTTTCTATCTCTTTTTTAACCGTTAACCCTTTTTATAAATTCACATTTTGAAACAACTCTTATAAAATTTCTGATTTAGACAAATTACTCCACTTTAATAAGATGAAAGACTTTCATGTTTTTTATGATACTATAATACTATAATTGAAACCCAACTGAAAATTTTTCTACTCTTTGTATATAAATTACACGATAGAATCTTAACACTTAGTAACCTTATTTCAGCAAAGACACAGACACAAAGCAATATTAAACATTTTTCCATTTACCAATTTATGAAAACACACATAATGTTTAAATATATTACCTTATGGAACTTAATAAGTAAAGAGTATTTGATTTCATATTTAGTGGCTGATATTTTAACACCGGGAACACCCTAATCTGCCTTGGTCCTTGAGCAAGGTCACCTACATTCAATGTCGCTGCAACATGTCAGCAACATGGGGTACGCTGGCAAGGAAATTGTCATACCTACTTGGCTAATGGCTCCCAGCATCCTGCGATTTTTTTAAAAACCAGGCTTGATTCCACAGAGCCTTTGTTAAATGATGGGAAAGTTTCTCTGTTTTCTACTTTAAAAAAATTTTTTTTGTAGTTGTAGGTGAACATTGAATGCCTTTGTTTATTTTTATGTGGTGTTGAGGATCAAACCCAGTGCTTCACACATGCTAGGCAAGGACTCTGCCACTGAGCTACAGCCCCAGCCCCTGTCTTCTACTTTTAATGAGGACATTATATAAGTCACTCTTTTTACATATTAATTTTTGGTATATAGAGAACACTGGTTACCTAGTGTTGAATATATGTGTGTGTATGTGCGTGTGTGTGTGTGTGTGTATATATATATATATAGTCAACACATATGAGTCAACCTAAATAATTATGAAGAGGTTTTTTTTGTTTTTGTTTTTGTTTTCCTATTACATTTCTGGGGGTTGAATCCAGGGCCTCATAGTTACTGAGGGTGTGCTGTAGCCCTGAGCTACACTTCTAGTCCCCAATATTCTATCTTATTTTTAGTCCTAGGAATTGCACCTTAAGACACTTTGCCAAAGAGCTACATCCCTAGCCCTTTTTATTTATTTATTTTTTTGTTTTGTTTTAACACAGGTTCTCACTAAATCGCTTAGGACCTTGCTAAGTTTCCGAGGCTGGCCTGAAACTCGGGATCCTCCTGCCTCAGCCTCTGCAGCTGATTGGATTACAGGTGCGCCCACTACACCTGGCTCCAATGTTCTATGGAAATTAATCTTTTTGTTTCTCTCACTCATCCAATAACAACAGTCATTTCAGCTAGTCCTGTGGTACACACCAATAATCTCAACTACCTGAGAGGCAGAGGTAGGAGGATCACAAGTTTCAGGCCAGCCTAAGCAACTTAGCGAGACACGCTGTCTCAAAATAAAATTAAAGAAAGGACTTCAGATGTAGCTCAGAAAAAAAGTTATATTAAACAATTACTATATGCCAGTTAATATGCTAAAAAGCTTAGCATACTTATAGATATTTAATCTTAATATATTCATGTCATTATTTTCCCCAATTTTTTGAGAAAAAAACTCCAAGGTGGAACTCAAATTCAGATCACACATAATCTATAACACAAAATGGCCCTAGAGTTAAGATGCCTTAGAGTTAAGGAGCTAGAAAAGGCACTTGGAGAAGATGGAGTGTGGCTCAGTGGTAGAGTGTGTGCTTGGCATGTGCAAAGCCTTGGGTTTGAGCCCTGGAACAGCGTGCATACGCACGATCACAAAGGAACACCATTACCGTTGTTAAACTCGTCGTTAAAATTTTAATCCCACTTTATTCCTTTGTGCATTCTCTTTCTCCACCTACCCACACAGGCTTCTGAACCGTCATACCATTTGAGGGTATGATGCCTACTTCATGCTCCTTTACCCTAAATATACAATGCAGGGCAGCGGTGTCGCTCTGTGGTAGAGCATTGCATGGGGTGTTCGAGGCCATAGGTTCAATCCCCAGCACCACAAAAGTGTATACGGCCTCTCAAGTTTCCTCATGATCGACAGCTGGCTTCCCCTGGAGCAATGCTCCCAGAAAGAGAGCAGTGGATCCTGTGATCTAGTCCTGAAGTCATAGTGCCATCTCCCCCATGTCTGGTCATTAGAATTGAGAGTCAATAGGTCCCGTTTCCCAAGGGAGGAGAATAAAGCTCCGACTTTTATTTTAAAGCTCCCACCCTTGAAGGGAGAATATCAAAGTATTTCTTGACTATTTTGTAGCCATCATAAGTATCCACTGATGATTCTTACTTGATTAAATCTTCTGATAACTGCAAAATATTGATTTTTCTGATTATCCTATATTAATTTTGAAACGAATCCCAGCATCATATTTCACCTATAATAGTTAAGAATACATATTATTAAAAGATAAATATTTTTTACATGCTTATGTCTTACAATAATATCTTCATATTATCAACTAACAAATCAATATTTAAATTTCTACTACTTGGGGACTAGGATGGTAGAGTATTTGCTAGGTGTGCACAAGGCCCTGGGTTCATCCCCAGCACCACAAAATAAATAATTTCCACTTGTCTTATAAATGCCATACTTTTATTGAGACAAAGTTTACATGTCCCACAGTCCATTCTTTTAAAGCATATAATTCAGTAGTTGATAGTATATTCAACAAACGTGTAAAACCATCACCACTGTCTCATTCCATCACTGTCTCATTCCATCACTCCCGTTAGCACCCATTTCCCATTTCCCACACAGGCCCTGTTTCTTCAGGGTCTTCTGTGCTTCCACATGAATTTTAGGATTTTTGTTCTAGTCTTTGGTATTTTGATAGGGATTGCATTGAATATGTACACTGCTTTGGGTAAGTATGGACATTTAAACAAAGTAATTCTTCCAATCCATGAACATGGAAAGTCTTTCCATCTTTTTGCATCATCTTCAATTTCTTTTATCAGTGTTGTGTAGTTTCCATTATAGAGGTCTTTTACTTGGTTAAAGTCATTCCTAGATTCATTCTTCCTTTCTTGTTTTCTTTCTTCTTTCTTTTGCAGCTATTGTGAATGGGATTGCTTTTACAATTTCTTTCCTTCCTTCCCTCTTTCTTTTCTCCCTCCCTCCCTCCCTTCCTTCCTTCCTTCCTTCCTTCCTTCCTTCCTTCCTTCCTTCCTTCTTTTAATAATGCTGGGGATTGAACTCAGCTTTACCACTGAGCTACATCTTCAACTCTTTTTATTTTTTATTTTGAGACAGTTATCACTAAGTTGCCAAAGCTGGCCTTGAACTTGGGATCCTCTTATTTCAGCCTCATGAGTCACTAGGCTTTTCAGCCATGTGCCGCTGTGCCTAGCTGCTTTCATGATTTCTTTCTCAGCAAATTCATTATTGGTGTATAGAAAAAGATATTGGTTTTATACTGTATGTTGATTTTGTATCCTGCTACTTTATTAAAATCATTTATCAGTTCTAATAGTCTTTGGGTGGAGTGTTCAGGTTTTTCTATGTATAGAATCATGTCATCTACAAAAGGAATAATTTGATCTCCCCTCCTAATTGTCTATCATTTGTTTCTTCCTGTTGCCTAATTGTTTTGGCTAGAACTTCTAGTTCTTTACTGAATTAGAGTAGGGAGAGTGGACACCCTTGTCTTGTTCCTGCACTTAGAGGAAATGCCTTCAGTTTTTCCACATTCAGTATGATGTTGTCTTTGGTTTGTTATATATAGCCTTTATTATGTTGCTGTATGAACCTTCAATACCTAATTTATTCAGGGATTTTATCATGAAGGGATGTTGAATTTTATCAAATGCCTTTTTCTGCATCTCTTGAGATAATCATATGATTTTTATACTTCATTCTGTTTATGTGATGTATTGCATTTATTGATTTGCATATGCCGAACAATTCTTGCATCCTTGGAATGATCATGTATAATCTTTTTAATTGTGCTGTGAAATTTGATTTGCTAGTATTTTGTTGGTGATTATTTCATCTGTTTATCAGAAATATTGGTCTCTAGTTTTCCTTTTTGGTGGATCCTTGTCAGGTTTTGGTAACACAATAAATTTAGTCTCAGAAAACATTAGGAAAGGTTTCCTTCCTTTCAATGATGTCGAATAGTTTGAGAAACATGGGTGTTAGTTCTTTCAAAGTTTAGTAAAATTCTTCAGTGAGGCCATCCTGTCCTAGGTTTTTCTTTCTTAGGTGACTTATTACTTTTTGAATCTTATTAGTTGTTATTGGCCCATTTAGTTTTTTATATTCTCTTGATTGAATTTGTCCGTTTCTTACAGATTTTCCAATTTGTTATTGTACAGTTTTTCAAAATAATGCTTAATGGTCCTTGAATTTCTGTGTTATCATTTGTAATGTCTCCTTTTTTGTCTTTAATTTTATTTGGGTCTTCTCTCCCTCTCTCTTTTTGTCTTAGTTAGTCTAGCTAAAGATTTGACAATTTTGTTTATCTAAAGAACCAAGTCTTTGTTTCATAATTTTTTTAAAAACTCTGATCTTTGCTATTTCTGTTCTACTCGTTTGGGGTTTGTTTTCTCCTTGCTTTTCTAAGTCCTTGAGATACATTATTAGGTTGCTTATTTGAAATCTTTTTTTTTTTTTTAATATAGGCATCATTGCTGTAAACTTCCCTCTTCATGCTGTTTTGGCTGCATCCCATGAGTTTTGGTATGTTGTGTTTATATTTTCATTTGTTGCAAGAAATTTAAAAATTCCCCTTCTGACCTCCTTACTGTTTGTTCAAAGTATGTTGTTAAGTCTGCAAGTATTTGTATCATTTCCAAAATTTCTCTTGCTATTGATTTCTAATTTCATTTCATTGTGATCAGAAAAGATACAAGATCTGAGAATGGGATGTGTCTCAGTGGGAGAGTGCTTGCCATCATGAGGCCGTAGGTTTGACCCCCAGCACAAAACAAAAGGATGATTATGATTTCAATATTTTCAATTTGCTAAGACTTGTTTTGTGGCCCCATATACTGTTCTAGAGAAGATTGTATACACTGATGAAAAGAACATATATTCTCTAGTCATTGGATGGATTGCTCTGAAAGTGTCTTAAGTTCATTTGATCTAGAATAAATTTGACTCTGTTTCTTTATTGATGTTTTGTCTGGATGGTATATGCATTGATGAGTGTGGAGCATTGAAATACCCCATTATTGTACTGGAGCCTATCTCTACCTTAGGTTTATTATTTTATAAAATTGGGTGCTCTGACGCTAGGTGCTCATAGATTTACAATCATTATGTCTTCTTGATGAGTTGGTCACCTGATCATAATATAACAATCTTGTCTCATTTACATTTTTTGTCTTAAAGTCTATTTTGTCAGACAAAGTATAGCTGCTCCTGCTTACTTTATGACTCCATTTGTTTGAAATATCAATCATTTTCCATGCTTTCACTTTCGGTCTACATGTGTGCTTCCTGGTGAAATGAGTTTCTTTCTTTCTTTTTTTTTTTTTGGTACCAAGGATTGAACTCAAGGGCACTCGACCACTGAGCCATATCCTAGCCCTATTTATTTTGTATTTTATTTAGAGACAAGGTCTCACTGAGTTGCTTAGTGCCTTGCCATTGCTGAAGCTGGTTTTGAACTCTTGATCCTCCACTCTCAGCCTCCCAAGCCACTGGGATTACAGGTGTGTGCCACTGCACCTGGCTTGAAACGAGTTTCTTGAAGGTAGTATATTGTTGGGTTTTGCTTTGTTTAATTCAGTTTATATGTTTCTTTTAATTAAAGAACTTAGTCCATTTACTTCAAGGTTATTCAAAGCCATAAACATAATAAATCTGTTATTTCTTTATTCTTTTCTAGTTGTTTTGAATAGTCTTGGTTCTTTTTTTTTTTTTTTCCTTTCTTATATAGTCATAGTTTACTACTGTCAAAGATGTGTCTTAGGGTATTTATCAGTTTGTTATGCAGTGTTGGCTTTACTTCTAGCTAAGCACTGTAGTGAATTCTCCCTGTAGTTTCTTTGGCTATGATTAGTGAGTTTAGGCTTAGTGCATGCTGTGTCAGAGCTGGAGAGAACCACTACCTCTGTGAGTCAGCAGAATGTGTGGGATGCACACTATGTGGCCATTCCTACAGTGGGAATGTGGCTTCTATCAGGTAATACATGGCACTGGTGATGTTGGCTCTTTACTTGTGATGGCCTCTGGTACTGGCAGCACCAGTGATGAGGGGCCTGAAGCCCTTATCCTCCAATCAGACAGTGGTATGAGCCCAGGAGCTTCAGAGAGAGATGGTGTCAGGAGCTAAAGCACCCTCTCTGTGGCATCACACCCAGTCCTGCCAGCACAGTGTGATCAGACAAGATGGGGTGTGGCTGGCAGTGAGACGCTCATAAGTGTGGTGTCAACAGTTGTGATGTTCCTCTCTGCTTCTACTGTGCCTGTGCCGCCTTCTTGCTGGGACTCTTTCACCCTCGGCCACTGAGCCATCTCCTCAGCCCTATTTTGTATTTGATTTAAAGTCAGGGTCTCACTGAGTTGCTTAACACCTTGCTTTTGCTGAGGCTGGCTTTGAACTCTTGATCCTCCTGCCTCAGCCTCCTGAGCCACCCGGATCACAGGTGTGTGCCACCGTGCCTAGCTGCCTCTCCCTTTGAAGTACAATATTATATTCATTATACTAAGATTTTTAAATATTTTAGTGTAAATCCTCCAACTTTATTTTGGCTATTTTAAATCTTTTGCTTTTCCATGTAAATTTCGGAATTGGCCCATTGATTTCTATTTTAAAAAAGGAAGAAAAAAGGCAATGTGGGGGCTGAGTTTATGGCTCAGCAGCAGAGTACTCACCTAGCAGAGTACTCACATGTGAGGCACTGGTTTCAATCCTCAGCACCACACAAAAATAAATAAAATAAAGGTATCATGTTCCTCTGCAACTAAAAAATAAACAAATAATTTTTTTAAAAAGGCATGTAGGTAGTTCCTAGGGATTGTATTGAATTCACAGGTTAATTTGGAGAGAATGGACATCTTGACAATACTGATTATTCCAAGCCACAAACATATTTCATTTCTTTAATCTTTCAGCAATGTCATAAGTTATCAGTTTATAAATTTTATACATCTTTCATTAATTTTAATCGCAAATGTTTTAATTTCACTGTTAATAGTTCCTATATTTGATAGTACATAAAATGCAACTGTTTGATCTTTTTATCCTATTACCTTACAAATTTAGTCTAGTCGTTCACTGTAAGATTCCTTCTAAGCTATGTGCCTTTTCTTTTTCTTGCCATATTGGTCTGGCTAGCTCTATTTTGAATAGAACTATAAAAGCAGGCAACCTTGTCTAGTTCCTGATCGTAAGGAGAATGTTTTAAGTCTTCAAATATTATGCTTATTAAGAGTAGACTTTTTATATGTTTATCGGGTTGAGGGTGTTTCCTTTTGTTCCTAATTTGGTGAGTTGTCATAACATCTTGAATTTTGCCAATTTTTTTTCTTCTATTGGCATGATAATGTGGGTTTTCTTTCATTCTGCTAATATAATTTACTATATGATTGTCAGATGTTAAATTGACCTTTGGGAGATAGGCACTGTTTGGTCTTGTCCTCTTTATATTTTGGGAAGTTTGTTTAATTTAAATCAATTAATCCTTACTTCATACTGTCAAAGACATTTCACTATTGATTCCAAAATCCTGGTTTCAATGATCCTGGTTACTCAAATCCCCTTTGTGACTTATACACTGCTTTATGTAGATTTTGTTCAGTTGAATGCCTACTATGTACCAGCCATTGTTAGGTGTTGAGAACACAGAAATAAATAGAACAGATACAAGTTCCTGTCCTCACAATAGTGATAACAATCAAAATGAGTAATTATAATATAGTTTGGTGTTAGGTAACATACGGTGCCTCTGAAATTTAAATAAAGGTAACATGCCGCAGTCTGGCTGGGCACGATTCAGGAGCCACTTGTCAAAAGAAACTAACTTTATTTTTAGAACCACACACGCCAAACAAAACAGCTCCTCAGGAAAAACCCTCAGAGCCCAACTGCCACCACCGGCTTCCCACAAGCCTCTCCACCTCCCCCACTCCTCCTGCTCTTGAGGCCGATTGGCTGGGTCGCGTGGGCGGAGCCAAAAAAGTCCCCCAATGAGCAGCTCCATGGTCTGAAAGGGCAGAAACAGCCCAATGAGCATCACCGCAGAGGAGCCAATCAGCTAGAAGTTGCTGGGGCCGCTGTGAGCCAATCATCAGCTGGCAGTCTGAAAGGTTGCTGGGGCCCCTTCGGCTGTGGCTCTTAACATCTCCCCCTCTCTGTTTAAACAACAAGCATGTGGCTTAGGGACCGTGCCTGACTTAGGTTGTCCAATAGTACATATGGTCCTTACCCGTTATCGGATGAGCTGACCTCAAGGCGTCAGCCTCCTGTCTTAGGTTGGTACCATTGCAATTGGATCTTACCCGTCACTGACTACCGGTCCAGTATACAGCCACACCTGTGGAGAGGTCTTTGTACCAGCGGGGGGTGAATTTCTTTGCCTCACCTCTGTTGGCCCCCAAATTTTAGCTGAACGATCATGACAAGCAGAAGGGAGGAAGATACACCAAGCCAATTGACGGCTCCTTTTGGAAAAATTGTACCACCGATGACACCATCAGCATAAATACCCCAACACTACCACAAGTCGCTGCACCAACAGATAGTTCACAATGCATGCAGGTGATACATAGTCCAGGCAAGTTCTGCAAGCTGTTCAGTGATGGCTATTGCAGAAGCTGTAGATTGGTTTTATCTTTGTCTTCACCAGCACTGGGATGAAGATAGGAATTCTGGCAATAATGGCTAAAGAAAAAATTATGTAACATTCCAGAAGGCACTAAAAGAAAACAATTTTCTTAACAATTTACATTGTCTTGAAGAGAATTATTAAATATAATGAAAAGGAAAGGTGAAAGTAAACAAACAGATCTGTTAACCTCCTTTATTGTTCACATTTTAAAACAATCCTCAACAGTTGTTTACCCAATTTAAATTAAACCATTTAAATCACGTGAATAAAAAAAAATATTTGGATCCATTTTTTCATGAGTGCTCATCATATATGATATATGGACATACGTACATTCAAATATATAACACAAAACACAAGTGTGCACACATAATATAATACATACAACACATAACATAATAGTAAAGGCCTATAACTTTTTACAGGTGAAATCTCCATTGCAATGTTTAAAAACTCTATAGTCAAAAAATAGAACTGATCAGTAAAACATTAACCTAGGTCTGTATGAGCTCAAAAACCAAAATAGAACTTCATGATGTGGGAAAGGGCAATAATAAAATAGATATTGAAAAAAAGCATCCTGGTTCTGTCACAGATGTAAGGATAGCCAAACTGGAGTTTTGGATATCAGCTGTTATGTATGGATTTGAGCCAAATCATCTTCTTTTTGGTCTATAGAAATCACTTTAGTTAATCTCTCTGGAATCCAAATTGGCTGCTGTTCTCCCTGTGGAAACACACAAACAGACTCCAGACAATTACTGGGTCAGGACCTTTCCATTGTCCTGTTAGAATATCCTTCCAAAGTACCTTGGGCTTATGCACATTTTTTGGACACATATGCCTTTCCACAGCACTAAGTCCTGATGAATCCAAATTAAAAAGTTCAGAGTAAAAAGGGTTATTTTAAGTTTATCTTTGGGGAATATATACCCCTTCCCAATTCCGTCTGTTTGCTTTAATAAGTACATTTTAATAGTTTGATGAGCTCTTTCAACTATGCCTTGTCCCTGTGGATTGTATGGGATTCTGGTTATATGAGTAATGCCAAATGATGAGCAAAATTGTTTAAAAGAGGTAGAAGTATAACCAGGGGCATTATCTGTTTTTAACTGTTTTGGAACGCCCACAGTGGCAAAATTTGTAAGCAATGAGCTATAACATCTTTAGTTTTTTCTCTGGCATGAAGGGAGCCCATCAAAAGTCCAGAAGAAGTATCAACTGTAACATGCAAATATTTTAATTTTCCAAATTCTGGCAAGTGTGTGACGTCCATCTGCCAAATATGGTTAGGTATCAATCCTCTAGGATTGACTCCAAGATTAACTTGTGGTAAAAAGGTCACACAATTTTGACATTGTTTTATTATTTGTCTAGCTTGTTCCTTAGTTATTTTAAAACGCTTTTGTAAAGTATTAGCATTGCCATGGAACTTTTTATGAAAACTTATAGCTTCTTCTAGTGTAGAGAAAATATGTATGTCATGTGTAGTTTTATCTGCTAAATCATTGCCCAAACTAAGGGATCCAGGCAATCCTGTATGTGCTCTGATATGTCCTATAAAGAACGGATCTTTTCTGTCCCAGATTAGACTTTGTATAGTGGAAAGCAAAGAGAAAACAGTAGAGGAAGGGGAAATCCTACCAGCATCTTCAAGGGATACTATAGCATTAACTACATACTGACTATCGGAAAATAAATTAAATACAGAATCTTTAAACATCACAAAAGCTTGTAATACTGCATTAAGCTCTACCTTTTGAGCTGATTGTTTGGGTACTACAAATGTAAAAGTTTGATCAGGTGTAACTATTGCTGCTGTACCATTATTTGATCCATCAGTGAATATATTTGGAGCATTCATGATAGGTGTTTTTCTTGTCATTTTTGGAAAAATTACAGGATGCGATGACCAAAAAGACAATAAAGGATTAGATGGTAAGTGGTTATCAAATGAAACATTAGATTTGCACATGATTATTGCCCAAGTATTTAACTCATTAGCTAACTAATCAATTTGATTCATAGTATATGGAGTAATAATTTTATTGGAGAAATTCCAAACACTCCCTTTGCTGCTTTTATTCCTTTGAGTATTAATTGTCCTACAGCCTCAGGATACCTAGTAAGAATATTGTTAGGAGAATAAGATAAATGGATCCATAATAATGGACGTCCTTGCCAAAATACTCCTGTAGGAATATTTTTTGTTGGTAGTACAATAAATAATAAAGGCAAACTTATATCAATTCTATCCAAATGCATATTTTCCATATTATGTTTCAATGATTTTTAATGCCTTTCTTGCTTCAGGCGTTAACATTCGGGGTGAATTTGGATCTGATGGACCTTTTAGGATATCAAATAAAGGTCCCAACTCTCCTGTTGGTATACCTAGATAAGGCCTTATCCAATTTATGTCTCCTAATAACTTTTGAAAGTCATTAAGTGATTTGAGTTGATCTACTCGTATTTGAATTTTTGGTGGACGGACCATGGTTGAGGATAATAGAACTCCTAAATAATTAATTGGAAAATTTAATTGTACTTTATCTATTGCTCTCTCTAGATTATAATTTTTTAATAAGTTTGTAAGTGTGGCATAACATTCTAGCAATGTGTTTTTAGCTTTGTGTACTAATAATACATCATCCATATAGTGAAATATTTGTAGTTCAGGATTTTGATTTCTGGGCTGGATTACTTTGTTAACATAAATTTGACACATAGTTGGGCTGTTAGCCATCCCTTGAGGGAGTACTTTCCATTCATATCTCTGATCAGGACCTTCATGATTCAGTGCAGGGATAGTAAATGCAAAACGTGGACTATCCTCAGGATGAATTGGAATTGAAAAAAAACAATCTTTAATATCTATAACTAAAACATACCAAGTTTTTGGCAAAGCAGACAATTGAGGAATCCCTGATTGAGCAGGTCCCATAATAACCATCTCATTATCAATGGCTCTTAAATCTTGCAATAATCTCCATTTACCAGATTTCTTTTTGATGACAAAAATGGGAGTATTATGGGGAGATACAGAAGGGTGTATATGTCCTTCCGCTAGTTGTTGTTTGACTAGGTCATGGGCTGCTTGTATCTTTTCTTTAGTCAGGGGCCACTGAGGAACCCATACTGGTCTTTCTGATTTACAAGTAATTTTGATTGTCTCAGTGGCCCTTTCTGAAAATCCAACCCATGTCTGTCTGTTCCTTGATCTATTTGTATTGGTGCTGCTATACCTTGTTCTTGTTTTTCTAATCTTTTTCCTTTCCTAAAACCTTGTCTAGTCATAATAGTGGGTGCATTTTGGTTGATGTTATTTGTTAATGTCAAACCTAATTGATCTAGGACATCTCGTCCCCATAAATTTATAGGAAGATGATCCAATACATATGGCTCTATAGTTCCTTCACATCCTTCAGGATCCTTCCAATCTAATACCATTGCACTTCTATGGAGATTAGTCGCCACTCCTAGGCCTCGAAGCGTTTGAGTGGCTTGTTGTAATGGCCAATGTTTTGGCCATTCTTGACAAGAGATGATGCTAAGGTCTGCACCTGTATCCAGTAGCCCATTAAATTCATGTCCTTGAATATTTAGTTTTAGCATGGGGCGAGAATCTAAATTTAAAGAAAGCATAGCCCAATCTATACCTGTGGAGCCTAATCCCTTGGAACCTCTTTCTACAGTACGACTGGAAAATTTATCATGTAGGCTGGGTATTATTTGTAACTGTGCTATTCTATCTCCTGGTGAAATTACTGATATACCCTTTGGAGAACTGGCTATAATTTTTATTTCACCTTCATAATCAGGATCAATTACCCCAGGACTTATCATAAGTCCTTTTAGAGTTGAAGAGCTGCGTCCCAGTAATAAGCCTACTGTTCCTTTGGGAAGAGGTCCTTTTACCCCTGTGTGAATGATTTGAACTCCCATCTCTGGAGTTAGTACTGATATGGCGGAGGCGCAGATGTCCAACCCTGCGCTCCCTCTGGTTTGTCTGATGAGGGATCTGATGGACAATGTGTCCTGGGCACTACCCTGATGGGGTTGCTGGGTTTCTCCAGTGCTCCGTATATTTGTGGTTTTGGGCCCCGGAGCATTGGGCCCCCCTGTCCATTTTTTGGCAATGGAGCCCGATGCCTTTCTCCACGATATCGTGGATAAACACCTGGTCGCTTTGTTCCTCTATCTTTGTCTGAACTGAAGGCTTTGGACTAAGCAAACCAGATACAAACGTCCACAATGGCAATGTGCCAACTGGCAGAGTCCCTGGGCTGTTCTTTTCTATTCTTTTTAAATCTTCACCATGATGGTTCCATTGTGATATATTTAACAACTCCTCCTTAAAAAGCCATGGGCTACATTTTTGTATTGTATCAACGTATGCCTTGACTGTTCTTGATTTTACTGAGATGCCTCCTTCCTCTAACAATTTACTTAACACTCTTTCAGTTTGTTTTTTACTAATTTCTGATCCCGTATTTCTACTATAATACAACCCAACAAGATGACGCCAAACAAAACGGAGACAGAATGAAATAAAAAGGGAACAACAAAAAGTCATTATAGCCTTTCTATCCTCCTGACATGTGCATCCGTCCTTTCTCCCTATCTGTTCCTCAGACGTAGTTTTTCCTCAGATGTGAGCGGTTTTCTTCCGTCTCACTCATCTCCAGGGACAGGCAACTTAAAACAAAAGTGAAGCAAAACAAAAGAGGAATCTTAAAATGGCTACCCATCCTCTCGCCCTGCCCTCAGGGGCGAGCAGTTTACCTTATCTCTTACCCTCAGTCGCTCCCTGTGCGAGCCACCAAATGCCGCAGTCTGGCTGGGCAGGATTCAGGAGCCACTTGTCAAAAGAAACGAACTTTATTTTTAGAACCACACACGCCAAACAAAACAGCTCCTCAGGAAAAACCCTCAGAGCCCAACTGCCACCACCGGCTTCCCACAAGCCTCTCCACCTCCCCCACTCCTGCTCTTGAGGCCGATTGGCTGGGTCGCGTGGGCGGAGCCAAAAAAGTCCCCCAATGAGCAGCTCCGTGGTCTGAAAGGGCAGGGAAACAGCCCAATGAGCATCACCGCAGAGGAGCCAATCAGCTAGAAGTTGCTGGGGCCGCTGTGAGCCAATCATCAGCTGGCAGTCTGAAAGGTTGCTGGGGCCCCTTCGGCTGTGGCTCTCAACAGTAACCCAAGGTAGTAGAAAGATTTTTCTTGCTGCTAGACAAGCATTCTTCCACTAAGATATATCTCCAGGCCAGTAGAAATATATTTTTTAAGCCTCCTTGAGGAAGATACCTGAAATGTAATTAAATTTAGCCAATGCTACACCATTTACCAACCAAACAGGAATATTTTGAGAGTGAAAGTGAAAGCAGGAATAAACTAGAATGTACAATTACCTCAGATTTAACCAAAGAAGTGTTTAAATGAAAAGGGATGTGTATATGAAAGAAGGCCCATTAAAATAACTAAAACATTCAATTTGGTGAATATGTAAATTCACAGGAAGGAAATTAGGCCAGAAAAGCAAGCAGAGACCAGATTCTAAAGGCCTTGTAAATCAGAAAGGAACCTGGGTTTTATTCTAAGGGTAATAAAGACTTTGGCAAAAGTGTGTATGTGTGTGTGTGTGTGTGTGTGTATATGTGTATGTATATATATATAAAAGAATCTGGTTACAGCATAGAGAAATTATAACAATGAGGAATCATCTGGAAAGAATGGAGTATGCTAAGAAAACTGTTGGGGGGTCATGAAAATGTTCTATAACTATGGTAATGGTTGTACAACTCTGAATATACTGCAGGCAACTGAACCATATACTTTAAAGCTGTTCTATAAAGAATTATTTAGAAACTTTTAAAATTCTCCAGGTGAGAGATGATGGGCTCTAAATTAATGTTAGAAGTGAGGATGAATTAGGGCTGGGTTGTAGCTCAGCGGTAGAGCGCTCACTTAGCATGTGCCCTGAGGTGCTAGGTTCCATCCTCAGCACCACATAAAAATAAAATAAAGGTATTGTGTCCAACTAAAAAAAAAAAAAAAAAAAAAAGTTAAAAAAAAATAAGTGAGGAGTGAGGATGAATTAAACAGATTTGAGAACCACAAGCCCTTGTGACTTGACAGAATGTGGAGGTGAAGGGGAGGGATGAGTCAAAGCTAACTTGTAAATTTCTAGCTTAAGTAGTCAGATGGATGATGATGCCTTTTTCTTTTCTCTTTGATATGTAGCCTCACACATTGGAGGCAAGTGCTATACCAATGAGCTCTACCCCAGCCTGTTTTGATCATGTTGAATGAAAGGGAAAGACCCAATTAGAAAGGTTAGATACTGAAACAATTACCTGGTTGCAAAACAATCAGCTGGGAAGGATTACTTTAAGCTTAAAGTTTTGGGGTTGGGGAAAAAGTTTAAGATTTTGAGAGCCAGTGGAATCACACAGTAAAAGTTTCCAAGGTCAGAAAGGATGAAATCTTCAATACAGACCCTTAAACACTTCTGTTTTCTTTATGAGGAGTAGAAGTAAATGGTGGATACAGGTAGGTAGCTGTAACAAGGAATATAGCCAAAGAAATTTCCCTTTTTTTCCCTGTGAAATAGAAGTAAACTGCAAATTGAGAAGAATTGGGGAAGGTGAAGACTTAATGGGGCTGGTGGTTTCAAATTGTTATTAACTTGTTTGCTTATGTTTAAGACCTAGTTGAGGATGGTGACTGCAAATGATATGCTGGCACCAATCTGTGTTATCATGTGGTTTTCTATAGTAATACTCAACCCCGGTATAAAGGTAGCTAAGAGGGGGTGGGGTTGTGACAGTTCTTGCCTACCATGAATGAGGCACTGGGTTCGATCCTCAGCACCACATAAAAATAAATAAATGAAATACAGGTATTGTGTCCATCTACAACCAAAGAATTAAAAATAGAGTTGAAGTTACCTAAGGTTCAGGTTTTTGTGTTGTAAGTAACAGGGCTGAAGAGTTTAAGATATTGCTGTGGAGACGAGCTGTAGTATTAAGATGACAGACCCAAGAGGATGTGGTGGCACATAACTATAATTCCGGGGACTCAGGATACTGAAGCAGGGGGATCACAAGTTCAAGGCCAGCCTGAGCAACTTGGCAGAGAACCTGTCTCAAAATAAAGAACTGTGAAAGGGCTGGGGAAGCAGCTCAGTGGTAAAACACCCCTGGGTTTAAACCCATGTATGGCAACAACAAAAAGATTTAAGAAGATGACTAACAGTACTTCTAATCAGAGTAAGGTACTTTCTGTATTGGGTTTGACTCTTTCAAATTTCATAAGGTTTGGATCTAGATGTCTCCCAAAAGGATGTGCTAAAAGCTTGCTCTCCATTACAGCAACGTCCAGAGGTAAGGCTCTTGGGAAGTGAACACTCTTGACATCAGTGGATTTTTAAAATATTTTTTTAGTTACAGATGGACACAATACCTTTATTTTTTTAATGTGGTTCTGAGGATTGAAACCAGTGCCTCACATGTTCAAACAAGTGCTCTACCATCAATGGGTTTTTTAAAATTTATTTGCAGTAATAGGGATAGAACCCAGGAGCACTCTGCCTGAGCTGCATCCCCAGCCTTTTACATTTTTTTAAGAGACAGGGTCTTTCTAAATTGCAGAGACTGGCCTTGAAAGCATAATCCTCCTGCCTACATAACTGGGATTACAGCCCTGCACTACTATACCCAGCATTCATCAGGGCACAAGAATTAAACCATTGATGGCTGAACAGACTACCTGCAGGTGATGGAAAATAAAGCAGCAGGGCACAATTGGAAAAAGTAGGTCACTGGGAATACAAGGGCACACGCTTGGGGATTGTATCTTGTCCCTGAAACCCTTTTGTTTACCAGCTGCCAGAAGCAGAGCTAGGTTTCTCTACCATATTCTTTTATCGTGTTTCTGCCTTGGAGCCAGCAGACTATAACATACTAATATACTTCTTTTGTGTTTATCTGCTTTTCATACAACGTTTGTATGTATCAACTATATACAGTGCACTATATTGCACTGAAGGGGATATAGCTGTAAATAAAATAATTTCCACTCTTAATGACCATTTTGCTTAGAAAAAAAAAAAAAGCATTAAAACAGATAAAAGAATACTCAATAGAATTACCAGTACAATTAAGAGCAAGATACTAGGCATTAAAAGATCAGAAGTGATTCTTTTCAGCAGAGTAAGAAATGGCATCAGAAAAACACTGACTTTAAAACTACCTTAACAGAACTTGAATAATACAGAAAAACACAAAGATAGTTGTGATGAAAAAGACCATTCTATGAGTAACATAAAAAGTACAGCAAATGCCTGATTATAAGGTTGATGGGGAAACAATGCACTTTAAGACTGTGAAGGTAATTTTAAAGACAAATTTTAGAGGGCCTTAAAGCTAAAGGATGGGCTGGGGTATAGTTGAGTGGTTCAGCATATTTGCCTACCACATGCAAGGCCCTGGGTTCAGTCCCAGGACAAAAAAAGTGAGTGTAATGAAGAATCTGAACTTCACTAGAAGAAAGTTAATGTCTAAACATGACCAAGATATGCTCTAGGAAGACTGGTAAACTTAAATCAATCCTTAAATATTTAAGGCCTAAACCAATGAATGGTACTCAAATACGACTATACCAAAGAATCACCTGTAATGCTTTCAAAGATACTGTTGCTGTGTCCACCCATCAAGAGCTTGTGGTTCATTTGTGGATCTAATTTGGGATTAGATTCAAGCAGCACAACAAACTTTGTGTTTGTCTTTGTTTTGAATATTTGCTTTGAGATGGAGTCTTAGTCTTGCTATGTTGTCCAGACTGGTCTCAACTCCAGTGATCCTCCTATCTCAGCTTCCCGCGTAGCTGAGACTACATGCATGCACCCAGCACCAGCTTACCCCAAGCTTTTAAAACTACAACCATAGGGGCTGGGGTTGTGGCTCAGCAGTAGAGCACTCGCCTAGCATGTGCTAGGCCCTGTGTCCAACTACAACTAAAAAAAATATTTAAAAAAAAAAGAAACTACAACCATAGATGATTCTAGTATGTCAGCAAAGTTGAAAAATTGTGGTAGTATCAAATCCTGATTTTTCCTGTATCATACATATCTGTAATAAAACATAAATTAGGCACAGTAACAATAACAGAAAAATTATAATAGACCATAAGTTATACAAACACAGTATCTCTCTGTACACAAACATGACAAGTGATGGCTCTTAAGTGATGATTCATGTCCCTTGCAGGACAGAACAGATGGAAAGATTTCATCGTGCTACTGAGAACATCCTACAATTTAAAACTTATGAACTGTTCTTTCCCACTTATTTTCAGATCTAAGTTAACTAAAACTGCAGAAAGTGAAACTATAGGTAATGGGAGACTATTATGTATCTGTGTGTGTGTGTGTGTGCGTGTGTGTATGTGTCCATCTCAAAATTCTGATGAAATTACCTACAACTAGCTAAGGTGACCCAGTAAAACCCAAACTAAAAGGAGTTATACCGTTCCCACCACAAAACAAAAACAAATTGAATATATACAATTTATTTAATAAATTAATGTCATTCAAAATACAGTGCCAGAACATTATGCAGTTGAACATGCTAGTAATGTTTGTCATGAAGCACCTGTGCTCATGTTAGATTGGCGGCGCCCCACTACTGCTAGTGGTTCCTGGGATTAATGCCAGAGCAGCGCTAGTTATCTGCTCTTCTGCACAGCTTGTGCAGAAAATTCCTGAACAGTTCACCTTCCTAATCCTAACCCCCCAACACACACACATCAGGTTAAAAAAAAACACACCCTGACAGCTAACAGATACCTATACACAATCACTCTACAGTAATGCTTGTTATTAAATTAAGATGTAATGACCTGGTTAACCCACTCTAAAACTTTAAGATGGAGAACTACATCAGCAGCAGGTAGTTATATGCATGAGCCAATGTTAATGTAATACAGAAGTGGAGACATTTACTGATTAAAGCTCCACACAGACCCGCACAATGAGGGGCTAGCAATTCATATTGCAAGCCCAGCAACTTAAGTCCACACCTGGCAAATGACCAGCTGAATGGACAACCTGTATTCTAGATAGACAAGTATAAGTTAGTGGAAAGAGAGTACATGCACCTAATAGTATAGTTAGACTGATCCTGCAGTCATAGCTTTCCCTGTGTAATACCATGAAGTTATGGAAGATCTTCTTCAACTATAGTACAGGATTTAGACAACATTTCTATACCAACATGGACATTAGTGTTAAGTGCAGCTGAATTAATTACACTGGAAAAACTGTATTCCAGGACTTCAAAACAGAAGCACAAGAATGAAATCCATATACTGAATTAACCTCAGCACAATTTGTGATATACCACACTAGGAACAGGAAACTACTTTTGTAAGTGAACTTCTTGAACTGTACATACACAGGGCTAACAATGTAAGATAATCAGACTCTTATGCTCTCATGATACACATAAGTTTCTCATTATTGAATAACCTATTTCAATTATGGAAGCATATCTTTCTGTAAGACTCACTGATATATATTATACTGATGCAAATATTAAGTAGGGCATAAAAATAAAATTTATCAAAGATAGATATTTATGTACTCATATTTAGTCCTTTCATATCCTCCCATTTAGCAAAGGAAATGACAAAGCGCATGAAATCAGGCGTGCACTCCCTGAACTCCACAACTATACAGGTGGTAGTGTGACCATTTCTCCATCCAGTTCAAACTCTTCTGTCCCATCTGGTGAAAAAAGATAAGTTGGTGGTTTCCATGGAGATTCTTCAAGGCAGGATGGATAAAGTTTCCCCACAGTGCATCGAAAATCTCTCCCTAAGTCCCACAGTACACGTTCAGATATGTGCTGCCGCAGAGACCACCGATCAAGTTCCAGATCATATTGGTAGGTGACATACTTAGCTCGCTCATTTAAGTGGGTTTCTCGCATAAACACACAAAGAGAATTTGAGATCACAACAGCTCTAACACAAGGGTCAGAGTATCTCTTAGCAGGGATGTTGGCTGCCATTTTCCACTCGTTTTTATTCACATCATAGATTTCCACAGTTACTGAAGACCCATCTACAGTGCCAGAGGGGAATCTTATGCCAGAATTGGTAGCAATATGTAACCCTCCAATATAGAAAATTTTATCACCGAAAGCTGCAGCTGAAGCAAAGGATCTGCTAGTCTGTCTCATGGCCATTTCTACCCATGAATCAGACCTTGGAAAGTAACAGTACATGAGGTTCAGTGTCATCACATAAATGCAGTCATGAACCACAACTGCTGCACTCCATTGCCAAGCACAAGGCAAAGGGCTTACCATTGTCCACTCATCCTTCTCAGTGTCATATCTTTCTACAGTCCTCCGATTAAGTTCTCCACCTACACTATCTCCTCCAATTGCATAGATGTAGCCTTCACAGCAAACCAAAGATGGCTTTATGCGGACAAAAAGCATTGGGGTCTTTGGAAACCAGGTATTTTGCTGTGCATCAAACCAATAAAAACAATTCACAGTTCTGAAGGCAGTCTGGAGTTTACTTGTTTTACTGTGATTTGTTTTTGTGTTTTTTAGAGGAACTTGACCCCCTGCTATGTAGATGTCATTATCAGGGGTTACAACTGTCCCAACCTTATGCAAATCAGCTGGTGGGCTGCATAGCTTGTAAACTTTTTCTGCCTGGGGGCTGTAACAGACAGAAGAGTAAAGACTACATGGATTTTCTGAAGATGCTTCAATAAAAATCATCATCTCCTCTTTAGTCATCCCCAGTCTTGGTTTGAAAAACTTGGGCATGGACTTATAAAGACCTTGAACCACCACAGACTTATCATTGGGTGGCAGACCTTGAAACCAAGCCCTCTGTGTTACTTCTGAAAGTGCATCAATTCTGATTTGGCTAAGAACTGAAGACAAATACTGGGATCGTGATTCTGTGTTGTACTCTAGCCATAGCATAGCAGCTTCTCGAACTGTTTCTTCCTTTTCTACATTTAAATTGTCACTACTGAGAATGTCTATCAGTAGATCATGTGACAGCTGCATAAATGCTTCCTGGTGATACACAGCAGTAAACTTATGCTCCACCATTCTTTTAGCACTTTGTTTTAATTCTTCACAACTGAAGAGATCAGCAAAACTCAACAATCGCACACAATTCTCTGCATTAATTTTTTTAATTAAATATTCTCGGCAACGTTGTAATACATCTTCTACCTAAAGTAAAACAAACAGAAAAAAGGCTGGTAAAAGCAAGATAGACAATTTTACTGTTTTGGTGCTAGAGACTGAACTCCAGGCCTCATGCATTCTAAGCAATGCTCTACCACTGAACTACACACTCAGCCCCAACTTTTATTTTTATCTAAGATATAGACGTGTTTGGACTAAGGTTAGGACTAAGGAAATAAGGTCTTCCAGTAATAATAGAAAACTGCAGTTTTGCATTTTCTTTCTCTCACCTAAGGCCTACACACCTGTCCAAGAAAGAGAGTACACGCCATGCATAGTGGCACACAACTGTAATCCCAGCCATTCAGAAGGTTTAGGCAGGAGAATCACAAGTTCAAGGCCAGCCTAAACTAGTGAGACTCTGTTTCAAATTAAAAATAAATTTTTTAAAAAAGGGCTGGACAAGGAATACCACTATGTATCATTATAAGGCATCAATAAAGAAAGAAAAAAAAGTCCGAGGTGGGTTAGGGATGTAGCTCAGTGGTAGAGTGCTTGTCTATCATGTGTAAAGCCCTCCGAGTTCAATTCCCAGCCACAAAACCCATCATACAGAACTGAATAGGCATTTAAAAAAATAAAAGAGCCTGGGGGCTGGAGTTGTGGCTCACTGGTAGAACGCTCACCTAGCACGTGTGAGTCGCTGGGTCCTATCCTAAGCACCACATAAAATAATAAATAGGACTGGGATATAAAGCCTATATCTCAGGCTTACCAGACAACCCAACCAAGAGAGAAGAGTACTGCTGCATCTGGGTAAGCAATATGACTTTCATTAATATGGCAGAAAAGAATTACAAGGAACAGTGTTGATATTAACATTAAATGTTCTAGAATGTGAATTTATTTATAGTAAGTATTCTAGAATCTGAATTTCTTTAAATGCATCAATTTCTTAGCAATTATTTTAGTTCCTGGCTTAAAGAAAAACTTGCAAACTACAGAAAAATCAATGCTTACAGTAAGCAGTTTTCCCTTCCAAGTTTGAATTCAGGATGTGAATACCTTTGAGTCTAAAGCACAAAATAAAGCTACTACACCTCAACTTCCACAAAACTGCAGACACAAAATACTGCACAATTTTACAGTACAAGACTGAAAAGAAAAGAAGCTACATAGGGAATGAATTGAGTTCTAGTTCCCAGAGTTATATTCAGGTATTAACATCTGACTAGTGTCATTCGTAATTATTAGCACACGTTTATCATATACCTATGAGGTACCATGAACTTTTTGCTCCCCAAATTTAACCAATGGAGAAAGTTTCTGAAGTAGTGTTATTACAAAACATGAAAAGAAATGAGGAAAATACTTATATTCCTCTTAAAATTAAAAAAGGGAGGGTTGAGGTTGTAGCTCAGTGGTTCAGTGCTTGCTTCGCATGCATGAGGCACTGGGTTCGATCCTCAGCACCACATAAAAAATAAATAAATAAAAACAAAGATATTGCATCCACCTACAATAAAAAAAACTTTTTTAAAGGGAATGTAAGAGAAAAATACAGTTTATCACACTATATCAACCATCACTTTTTGCTTTACTTTATTTCTTAATAACTTAATATAGTCCTATAACCATTATAAATATTTAAATTCAATAATTTCCATGAAAACCTAAACTCTGAAAATACCAGACATTAATATGTTTAAGCTTTAAACATGGAAAATTATAGCATTTAAATTTAAAAACATTAAGATTAATTTGAAATCTAAATTCACAGGCATATTAGGCAGAATATGAAATCAGGATGAAATTATCATCTACCTTTTTAATTAAGTTCCTATTATAAAACTGTTAACCAGTGAAACAAAACCTATTCTTTTATCTCTTTTCACATTTTATAAATAGAGAAAAAAAAGTTCCCTTTTAAAATCTGCAATAAGAAAATTACATACATGAAATATCAGCAAAACAATGTTTCCTGCAAAATAAACCAACTGAAGTACATAACCGAGAGGGAAAAAACTGCTTACCTGAAGGAAACACGCTGTTTCATAAAGCTGTTCTACAGTGCTGTCACTTATTGCCAAGTTACCCGTGTATGCATAAGTTATTATTATCTGTAAGGTGGCAGCATCCACATTCCTCAGGTGTACATGTGTCTGCTTGCTTTCACTTAGTCCACTCATGAACATAGCCCTATAGTAGAACATGGGAAAACAAAGCTGAAGAATTCAGTGTAAAACAAATGCAGAACTAAAAACAAATGATTAGACAACATGAGATATTTATTTAGAATATTTACTTAAGAAGTTTATTGACGGAAACAATAGAGAAGCATGTATGATCCAGTCCCAGAGATATACCAGATTATTTCACTATCCATTGTGGGTAAACACATATAAATTAACCTATTCCTGGGGCCAGGGTTGTGGCTCAGTGGTAGAGCGCTTGCCTAGCACATGAGGAACTGGGTTCAATCCTCAGCACCACATAAAAATAACTAAACAAAATAAAGGCAGTGCGCCTCCATACAACTAAAAAAAAATTAATCTACTCCTTATAGTTGTACAGTGGAATACTATTCAGCAATAAAAAAAAAAAAAACCAAATACTGGGGCTGGGGTTGTGGCACAGCGGTAGAATGCTCGCCTAGCACGTGTAAGGTGCTGGGTTCGATCCTCAGCACCACATAAAAATAAATAAATAACAATGAAGGTATTGTATCCAACTACAACCAAAAAAAATAAAATTTAAAAAAAGACAAATATTATAACATATATGAACCTCAAAAACATTGCTGCTCAGTGAAGAAGCCAGATATAAGATCACATATTGTATAAATCCATTTGTATTAGTCCAGAAAAGGAAAATAAACAGAGAGATTAGCAAATCCAAAATTGCACAGGTCTTTTATATATAATGGCATAGTTCTTGTATATCCTTTTCTTTTGGATAATTGAAAATGAAATATTATTCAGCAATAAAAAAGAAATGTTCATAAATACTATACATAAATGAACTTCAAAAACATGCTCAGTGAAGAAACCAACATAAGACCACGCTGCAAGTATCCATTTATATGAAATGGTTCAAAAAAGGAAAATAAACAGAGATTAGTAGTTACCTAGGGCTGAGAATAAGAATGGGGAGTTGAACCCAGGGACACTCTAATCACTGAGCTGCATCCCCAATCCATTTTATTCTTTGAGATAGGGTATATGCATAGAAGAGAAAAGCCCCTAAATGTAGTGATTAAGAAAAAAGAATGATTAAAAAAGAAAGAATGGCAGGCGGGGCTAGGGTTGTGGCTCAGTTGTAGAAGGTGTGCAAGGCCCTGGGTTTGATCCTCAGCACTATATATATATAAATAGATAGATAGATAGATAGATAGATAGAATGAAGATATTATGTCCAAGAACAACCAAAAAAATGTTTTGTTTTTTTTAAAATTACATATAAAGGGGGAAGGAAAAAAAAAGAGAGAGAGAGCAATAAAGTGTTTCAGTAGATGGGGTAGAGAGGTGAGGGGAGGGGAGGGGAGGGGAGGATAGGAAGGGCAGCAGAATACAACAGACACTAGTATGGCAGTATGTATAAACGTGGCTGTATAACCAATGTAATCCTGCAATCTGTACACGTGGAAAAATAAGAATTCATACCCCATTTGAATCAAATGTATGATATGTCAAGATCATTGTAATGTTAAAAAAAAAGAATGGCAGGCTGGGCTGGGGCTGTAGCTCAGTAGTAGAGTCTCACAAGGCACTGGGCTCAATCCTCAGCATAAAAACTTATGAATAAAATAAAGGTACTGTGTCCATCTACGATTAAAAATATTGGGGCGGGGGAAGAATAGCAGATCGAGGTTGGCTCAGTGGCAGAACAGGTGCCTAGCAAGCGTGAAGCATAGGTTCAATCCCTGGCACCACATAAAAATGAACAAATAAAATAAAGGTATTGTGTCCACATACAACTAAAAAAAAAAAAAGAAAGAATGAGACATCAGGCAGGGCACAGTGGTACATGCCTGTAACCCCAGGAACCCTGAAGGCTGAAGCAGGAAGATCCCAAGTTCAAGACTAGCCTCAGCAGTTTAGTGAGGCCCTAAGCAACTTAGCAAGATGCTGTCTCAAAAAAAAAAAAAATAAATAAATTTTTTTTTGGTACCAGCCAGTAAAATCAGAGGCACTTAACCACTAAGCCACATCCCCAACCCTTTTGTGTTTTATTTAGAGACAGGGTCTCACTGAGTTGCTTGGTGCCTTCCTTTTGCTGAGGCTGGCTTTGAACTCTGGATCCTCCTGCCTCAGCCTCCCAAACCATCTGGATTACAGACGTATGCCACTGGGCCTGGCTTAAAAATTTTTTAAGGCTGGGAACGTGGCTCAGTGATTAAGCTCCTCTTGGTTCAATCATCATTACTCCCCCATTCCCCCACACCAAAAAGAATGGGATCCATCATAACAATCACTAGCTTTGGCCTCTCAAGGATAAGATGAGGAGTCAGACATGATGGTACATCCATGTAATCCCAGCTACTTGGGAGACTGAGGCAGGATAATCACAAATTCAAAACCAGCCTCAAAACTTTAGCACCTGGTCTCAAAAAATGAAGAGGGGCTGGGGATGTGGCTCAAGTGGTAGCGCACTCACCTAGCATATGTGAGGCACTGGGTTCGATTCTCAGCACCACATAAAAATAAAATAAAGACATTGTGTCCACCTTAAAAAGAACATTAAAAAAAAAATGAAGAGTTGGGGGACACCTTCAAAATTGATAAAATATGGTAGATCCAACTGTTAAAGGGGCATAGTTGAATACATAAGGTTCATGGAGATACTGAAAAATAAACTGGAATGATGAGTTAAGACATCATGGAAAGCCTTTAAAGTAAGATAAGAGGTAAGTGGTAGAGTATGTGCTTATTAGCATGTACAAGGCCCTGGTTCAATCCTCAGCACCAAAAATGAAAAAAAAGGAGGAGTCTGAGCTTTTTCTTGTACATAATGGAAAAGACTGAAGGATTTTAAGTCAAGATTTAGTATGATGGGCCGGGATTGTAGCTCAGTGGAAGAGCACATGTCTAGCATGTGTGAGGGACTAGGTTAATTCCTCAGCACTATATAAAATAAAGGTCCACTGACAACTAAAAACTATTAAAAAAAATTCAACATGATAAAATGAACTGTAGGATGACTTCAAGAGCCAAAGACTAGCAGTATGAAAACTTGTTTTAGGCTACAGCAATGAGAATTAAAACACCTGAGATGAAGGTGCCAGAAATGGATACAAAAAATATTACAAAGGGCCTACAAGTCCTGATTATTTTCTGAACAAAGGCAATGGGATAGAGCACAAAACAGGCAAGGAGGAGTCAAAATTACCTATTCATTTTCTATTAAGAACCTGAAAAACTATTGTTAGCCATTTAAAGAAAAATTGTAAATCCAAGAAGAAAAGTTAATCCCAGGAGAAAAGTAAGTTAAATTTTGGATACATGTGATTTAAAGGCAGATGGGTCAAATGGAAATAATAATCAGATAAATATTAAATATCAGTGGAACAATGAAGGTGACACATTCATGCAGTAGAAACTAAAGACAGGTAAGTTATGTGAGAAAGATTAAAAAACTACAAAAGAAAAACCCACTCAAGAATTTCAATGATGGGATTGTGGGTTAGTGGTAGGCACTTGCCTAGCATGTGTGAGGCACTGGGTTCAATTCTCAGCATCACATATAAATAAATAAAATTTTTTAATTTAAAAAAAAAAAATAGAATCCCAATGAAAGAGGGCTGGGATGTAGTTCAGTGATAGAGTAACTGCCTAGCCTACACAAGGCACTGGGTTCAGAGTGGTAAAGCACCCCAGAGTTCAATCTCCAGTACCACCAAAAATAAAATCATGAGAGAAATAATCATCAGACCAGCATAATACTACTCAAAAACTGGTGTCAAAACTGTGAAGTTGGGCTGGGGCTGTAGCTCGGTGGTAGCGCGCCCGCCTTGCACATGTTAGGCCCTGGGTTCAATCCTCAGCACCATATAAAAATAAATAAAAATATTGTGTCCAAGTACAACTTAAAAAAAAAGAAAAATTAAAATTGTGAAGTCAAGGGAAATAAATGCCGTAAAAGCAATTAGTCACAGATGACTTCTAATATAGCTCAGAATGAGCAATAAGAATGGTAGCTTGATTCCAGACAAGCAAGGAGTGGAAAGGGGGTACAAACAATGTCAATTAGGGTGATCAATGACTTCCCACTAAAGGACACCGAATGGCCACAAATAAATTTGACTGAAAAATAAAGAGCCAGGAAATGTTCTTAAAAAATGTTCAAAACACTTATTGCTACCAGCTTCACCTTTCTGGCATGGAAAATGGGAGATAATCACAAGCAACCTGAAAAAGAACTGTAAAGGTTCTGAATAAAAATGAAAGATGGGGCTGGGGTCGTGGCTCAGCAGCAGAATACTCACCTAGCACATGTGAGAGGTGCTGGGTTCGATCCTCAGCACCACATAAAAATATATAAGTAAAATAAAGGTATAAAAAAAATTGAAAGATTTAGGGCAGGGGTTGTGGCTCACGGGGAGAGCGCTCGCCTTGCACATGGTAAAGCACTGGGTTCAATCCTCAGCACCACATACACATACATACATAAATAAATAAATAAATAAATAAAACAAAGGTATTGTATCCATCTAGCAACTAAAAAAAAAAATTCAAAATAAAATGAAATATTTAGGGATCAAGCGGTTGTTTTTACCTTTATTCTAGAAGGCAGTAACTTTGAAAAGGGACTAAGGGCAAGAGAATGGCTGACTATACAGAGGCACGGAGATTAGTTATTCCTAAATTATGCTTTATTGACAACAAACTAATGAACTAAGTAACTGAGTTTCCTAAAGACCAACAATAGTAGAAGCCTAGCCAATCTGAAACTTTCAAACTGACATTTTTAAGCAAAAGCAAATCATAATTTACATAATACATTAACAGATTAAGTACCATACAAGTTCTGGTTAATTCTCAAATAATTCTCTCATTTGGGGTCTAAAACATTCAGTAAATGTTACCAGGAAATAGAAACTACTATTCAGAAGTATCTACAGGTTTTTGATGGGATGGTACAGGTAACACAAACTACAAAGGAAGAACATATCTAGTTTAATAGGCAGAATTTCTAAATTTGTAGTAGCACTGTATGTAACAATCTGGAAACCTGAAAGTGGAATCCTGTTGAAGAAAACTTGGAAAAAGATCAAAGTATACAATAATTTACCCATTTCAGATAAAAGATCATATATGGCAAGAATATTATTAATATATGGGTGTTTTCTTCTTACTGCTATTCAATTGACCCACAGATAAGATCTTTGTGATAAGTAGCTTTAATACAAACATATACTGGACTATTAACTCATTTCATAAATATAAAATATATGACTTGCTTTTGGGAGGTCATATTCCTTCAGATGATCAAGGAAACTTAAAAAAAAAAAAAGGAACTGCTAGTAATAAGAAATAATGAAAGTCTCGGAAGGACTCGTCTTTAAGATTGTAATATTAATGAAAAATTCAAGTTTCCTGGTCTTTAAGAACACTAATTTCAACTATATTGGTTAAAGATAAATAACCTCATGGCTAGAGAATTTTAAAAATGTTATCTCTACAGTCACAAACTTTATAATAAAGGAGGAAAAATAGAAGACAACTAAGTAAACCCATGTGTTACTTTCTGATCAAAATAAAGAAAAGACAGAAAATATTAATAGAATTTCTGTACAGGTTTGAAAGCTAGATCAGATGACAAAGGATCCTAAATTACAAATCTCAATCTGAAAATCCATAACTAAGGCAAAAAGCTCTTTCCATGAATAGGTAATCAATTTATAATTAATGGCCATTAAAAAGGAAAACTTATGAGCCAAGGTATTGACTGAACTTGGAACCTTGATCTGTAACCTAAGTTAATATATCTGGGGGGAGGGGGAAAACGCTCCCCCCCGCAGCATTGTAACCATTTACAATGTTCTTTAATACAGATTCTAATAAACAGATGCAATTTCATATCTCAAACCCACCAAATGAGTATTTCTGGCTTTGTAATCCAATGATCTCCAATTGTAAAAGCACCCAACAGAATTCTAATGATTAAACAGGTTTTTGAATCTATATTTGCAAACAGACTAATCTTTCTGACAGAGAAAAAAAATCAGTGCCTGAAATTTCATAAAAAATTCAGATTCAACCAAAATAAAAAAATATAGGCACAGCTAGGCAACTAGCATTTTGGCCTTAGCTTCTGCAATTATGGGATGTGGTACATTGAGGAATGTGAAGTTTCTCTATCTTCATATAAATTAGCCTTGAAAGGTCAGTTTAATCTGTCCTGTTTATAGCTGCCACTAAAGAGCAGCAGAAATTAATTCATTGCTGATCTTCATTTACCCTGTTAACATTTGTAGCAGGAATACACTGATATGCATTTAATTCATCTTTATTCACCCTGTCCTTTCCAAATATTAAATAAAAGTCCACTTAAGGGTACAGAACACAAAAAACAATTTCTATGTCCAGCTTCTATTCTTTTTCATGAAACTTAAAGATGCAAAAGATCATAAAAAATGTGAAGTTAAGCTTTAAAAAAGGTATCCCAAGAATAATAGTAACCAAGTCTAAGAAAAAGATACATTTTTGTGAAGGAAATAATAACAGTTATTATCTTCTAAAAATTATTAGTCTATTACAACTTAAATTTATAAACAAGGATCACTGTTTTCTCAATGTAGTATTTGAATATCTCCAGAGTAAAATTATCTGATTTTCATTTCTCTGAAAGAAAAAAGTGTTCTCAATCTTCATGTCTCCCTAACATTGAAACTTTACCTTAGGTAATTTTAAAAAATCTCTTGTATTTATGCCTTTGTAAAACCTTTTTTTGTATGTTACATATGTTAGGAAATAAAGTGACAATACTACATCATCTAAACTGAAAATTTAAGCAAAACATTGAGACCTAATTTTTTTTTCAAAGGGGGGGGAGAGAGAGAATTTTTTAATATTTATTTTTTAGTTTTCGGCGGACACAACATCTTTGTTTGTATGTGGTGCTGAGGATCGAACCTGAGCCGCACACATGCCAGGCGAGCGCGCTACCGCTTGAGCCACATCCCCAGCTCGAGACCTAATTTTTTAAAAAAATTTAATATATAAAAGAATTCCTCCTAAAACAAGCTAACAATCTTATTTATAATTACAAACTTATCAAGGTTAAAGTACTTACCTGAAATAAGAGCTACATGTTGCAAGAACCATCTTATGACAAGGGAATTCAGTGCCCTCAACAATTAACACTATGTCAGTAAACAACTGCTGTTCATAAAACAGTCTCAACTGTTCCAACAAGGATACAGCATATTCAGTATTGATCTGCCTCTCGTCTTGAGTGGACATGACTGTATTCCATTAATATCTCCCGGAACAGATTAGAAAAGTCAGTCTTGATAGAAGGTCAAGTGAATACTTCAGAAATAAAAGAGAAAGTCTGCTTGCTGTTATCTGCAGCATTCAGAACCAAGACTGACACAGTCACTAATGAATAGTATCTTGTTATAGGCTTAAAATCACTGCTAGGTCATCCTGTGTTAATTAGATTCTTCAGAGTTTTTCAACATGGTCTTCAGACATCCTGCTCAAATTTGCAATTGTGCAGCTCATGAGTAAAAGAGAAAAATACAGGAGGTAGATTTTGTGGCAACATCCTATGTTCAATGATCCTCCAGAGAACTAAAAAGAAAAAAGATCAGTTAAATTATCTAGGCCAGTACACTTCTAGACTACAATGTTTAAAATGGCAGCTTATAAATTATATTTATTTGAAGTTAAACTTTAGACATTAAAATAAAAATGACACATGAGAAAAATGAACATTTTAAAAGTCTACATTAAAAAAAAGAAAATTAGCACTTAACAGTTTTTCTACATCATGTACAGCCACAAGAATGAGAAGTTATATTCTATGTATGTATATGTCAAAATACATTCTACTGTCATGTATAACTAAAATAAAACACTTAAAGAGTTTTAACTTTCTGTCTTCTATGCAAAGTATAAACATCCCAGGAAAATAGGAACACATGAGTAAGCATACTTTTTTTTTCTTCAAAGAATTTAAGTTGCCAAAACCAGATCTACTTATTTGCTTAAGCAAAAACACATAACCATAATTAAAGGGGAGTAAGAACCCTCACTCTTGTAATGACTGTCATCTTTAAATATATTTTAAATGTTAAGACTTCATATTTAATTAAAATGATTTAAACTACACAATAAATAGATTTAAACTATTTATTTCCAATGTGTAGGATATGTTGGGGGGGGGGGGGCGAATATTCTTCAAGGTGCTTGGGATTGGACCTAATCCTGCACACATGCTAAGAAAGCAAGCACTACCACTGAGCAGCACCTTCAGCCCTAAGCTATATATTCTAAAATCTGCAGGTCAATAGTGTGAGAGAAGAAATGTATTTCTTTGCAGAATGGATCTTTCCTAGGAATCTTATGTTTAAGCATACAATTTTATTGGAAAAAAAAACATAAATGGAGGGAAATATGTGTTCATAAAACAGTAAATGCAATATTACTCAAATATGAATATTTTCCAAATTAGTAAGTTAGTTTAAATACAAAGACCATCTGAATCTTACTTTCAGGGAAATTACCTGTAAGAATGCACAAAAGATGTCAAAATATTGGGGGGGGGGCAATTTCTTAAGACTCATTAAATATTAAGATGTATTATAGATGTAATATAAATCCAAGCACACACAAGACATTAGACTACCACGAGGATAAACATGGCATTTCAAATTAGGAAGATTGGCTTATTTCAACATATAAAAGCTAGAAGAACTGTCTAACTACTTGAAGGAAAAAAAAAAAAAAAACCTACGTTTTAGTCATACTGCATACAATTCATCAAAAAAATTCCAGATGAATGAAAGTTTCACTTTGAAATCTTATTTGGAATTTAGTACTTACAACATGCGGCAAAGGAATTAACAGAAAAACGAGAGAAAATCCAGACAAAATGCTACTATAAGCTACAAAACTACCACCTTGGGGCTGTAGTTGTGGCTCAGTGGTAGAGTACTTACCTAGCATATATGAGGCACTAGGTTGGATCCTCAGCACCACATAAAATAAACAAACAAAATAAAAATATTGTGGCCATCTATAAAAAAAAAAAACAAAAAAACCTACCACCTCTTCTTCTTTTATTAAACAACCTTTAAATCTCTTAATCAGAAAATAGTGATTTTGACATTAAAAACTATAAATATGACCATCACTAAAACCACTAATATTTTTCTCTCAAAATATCATCCATTATGTCAAAAAGAAGATCATATCGTATCTTCCTGCCAAGCTATACTATTACACAAATTGTTAACTTGATATAGACTGTCAAATTCCAACAAATATGGAAATAACTAAAACAGGTGCAAAAGCAGAGTGAGACTTTGGTTCATTTAAGGTAGCATCTTTGCTTTTCCAGAACTGATTTATACTATAAATCTAAGTTCTATTACTCCAACTTCTAAAGCTAACAATACCTAAAATCACTGGCTATTGCCACATTAATAATGCAGCAAGATCTGGTGCTATAAGAGTATAGAAAAAGAATCATTCTCATACACACAAGTAAGCAGATACCCACCCACAATCCCTTATTCAAAACTCTTGGGACAGTTATATTCTGTAACTAAGAATTTTTCAGATTTTACGGCAGTAATGTGGTACATGTATCCTATTTAAAAAAATCCTCTCAAGGACTCTAGGGTAGTGCTCTGTAAGTAGACACATTATCTTTGCTGGGGGAAACACTGTAAAAAATAAAAATTATACATAGCTTCATGTATAATTTTCTTCATGTTTCTTCTTCAGGTCAGGTTTACTAGCAAAATTTTTCTTTTAATTTTTTTTGAATCTCAAAATTGCAAGTAAAGTATTGCAAAAAACAACATTTGGCATTGCAAATGCTTAATACCTTCTACATCAATGGTACTCATAAAGATTTTTCTCATAAAAATATATGCATTTAGAGCAGTACATGGAAGACACCCATACAGAGGCATTTATGACATTTGTTATGTAAGGAAAATAAAGGAATAGAGACAGAGCAGGTGGTTTTTTAAACAAGTGTTTGTTTGCATACAACAATATGAAGGATATGTCAAGGCCATGAAGTAATTTTAACAACCCCAAGGGCGATATGCCTTCTTGAATCCCATCCCCTTATTAAAAATCAAAACTATGGGGATATATATATATACACATACATACATACACATACACATACACACACACACACACACACGTGAATATGCATCCATTTGGGCTGGGCATATAGCTCAGTAGAGCACTTGCCTGACTTGTAAAGTCTGGGGTTCCATCCTAGACCTGCAACAAAAGGCCTGCAAGAGGGGTGGGGGGATACATGCCTTAATAAACTCAAAGTCCTAACCCCAGCTATAGGACCCCAAATTGTCTTCATCCATGTTCAAACAAAGTGACAGCAACTGGTGACCAGGGCCAAGTTGCACTTAAGGATATACTGCTACATCTCAGAATTTCTTAGAGACTAGTACAGATAAGTCTGGTCACTCATTAGCCACACAATGATACGACCTGATTTTTCTATAATGATTTTTGAGGGTCTCATTTTTTATTTTTTATCTGGATTTTGCTAGATTTATAATCCACGAGAGAAATCTTAAATAAAAATTACATTAAAATAAGCAGAAGTCATTCAGACATCACACTAAACAGGAATTCAACCAGATGTATATCTAGTACAATTTAAAACAAAATTAGTATCTTATCTCTCTGGGAACACAGACTGCAAAAATTTATCAATTAAACATACAAATAGTTCTAAAGTTTAGGATGATCAACCAACACGTTTCAAATTCCCCATAACACATCTAACAAAAAAGAAAGAGAGAGAGAGAGAGAGAGAGAGAGAGAAAGAAAGTCTGTACTATAATACTTAACTATGAAGTGAAATATTACATATTTCACAAAAATTTCTTTTAACTGTATTGTTTTTCATACCATTCCATATTACATCAAAAATTAACTTCAAAAAGTCACATATTCCTGTTATTCTTAGAAGCTGGCATCCTCAGATTGAATAATTCTCAGGTACCAAGGAAACTGTTTAATTTTATTATAAATTAATAGCTGCTTAAATTTAATTCAAGAATGTTTATTGAGAATTTATTAAGTGCCAATCATTGCACTTGAAGTACCTAGGTTGAGAGGTGCCAATCATTAAAGGTTCCAAAACACCAAGTGCATTTATTCTCACTATAGGCTACAGGGAAAACCATAGTTGGCAATTAAAAACATGGTGTTTTAAAAAACAGTAGTCACTAGAGGCAGAGTGAAGCAAGCTGCATATTAAAAACATTTTTCTTGAAATGGAACTGTTCTGGTCTTTCATTTCCAAACTTTTAATTTATTTATTCATTTTTTCAAGAGTGGGGTATTGCAGATTGAGTCCAGGTTCTTGTGCATGCTAAATTGAGCACAGGCTCTACCATTCAGTTACACTTCCAGCCCTAAAATTGTTTGTTTCCAAGATAGGGTATCACTCTATCACCAAGTTTGGTCTTGAACTCCAAACTTTTTGTTCCCCTGTGATAGTGGGGGTTGAACCAAGAGGCACTCTACCACTAAGCTAAATTCCCCACTCTTTTTATTTTAAGACAGGATCTTGCTTAGGTGTCATGACTGGTGCTGAATTTGTGATCCTCCTGCCTCAGCCTCCTGGGTTGCTGGGAACACGTGTGCACATCCTCACACAGCTTTGAACTCCAAACTATGATAGAAACAAGAATACGAGAAATTTTATTCTTTACCTTAAAAACTGTAATACAAGCAAAATGAACAAAGGCTTGGTGCTTGGTTCCACTGCTAACAGTGGTTCACACTGGGAAAGAAAGAACAACTTACTAAAGATCTACTTAAATATTGCGAGTTTTATTAACATATATAATGATTACCTAATTTAAAAAAGAAAATTTTCCAAAGATATATTAATATTTTCTTTCACCATAAAGACAAGATACTTTAGGGTTTGGGGACTGTTAAGATCTCCCTGCGTCCAATGAGTTTGTCTGGATGAACCCAACTATGATATAAAAAAAAAACTCCCATCCCAAGGCAGCCAAACACAATATGTAAATGAATGGATATGAGTATTTCAATAAAACTTTATTTACAAAAACAGGCCACATGTACCAATCTCTGCTTTAGACTGCTTGATGAAATATTGACTCAGTGACTAAAATATATACTTGGAAGTTTTTGCTGGAATGTTTTCCCTTCAGACCACAAAAATGAGAAAAATTACAAATTTTAAATTTTTGGAAGTTGAATTACATGTAATTCTTATTTAACCTAACCTGTATAGATTCTTTTCTTCTCAATTGAATATTCTAATATCTCTCACTTAATCACACAACTACCTTCCCAAACTCTTGCTCGTTTGATGGACTTCAGAAACAGATTTTGCTATGAATACCTTTTATTAAGGTTCAAAAATGAAGAAGACATCCCTCTCTCCAGATAATTTGTTGGGGGGCGGGGGGAATAACAACAAAGGCTAATACAGATTTGAAAACACTTAGCTGGGTTCACACCTGCATTCTCTATGACTTAGGAGGCTGAGGCAGGAGGATTTCTTGAGCCCAGGAGCTGGAGGCCAATATAGACAATATAACAAGACCCTGTTCTAAAAACCAAACCTAAAAACAAACACTACTACTACTGCCACTACTGATGATGATGATGATATTAAAAAACCTTGAAACTACTGTTTTGTCAACCACATCTATATACATCTGAAAAACAGATATATACAAGACAATTCTTGTATAAAGGTATTTAGTGAACACATGGATTATTAGATGAACCAAAGGCCAAAGAAAATAGGAAATCGGACTGGGGATGTGGCTTAAGCGGTAGTGCGCTCGCCTGGCATGCATGCGGCCCGGGTTCGATCCTCAGCACCACATACAAACAAAGATGTTGTGTCCGCCAAAAACCAAAAAAAAAATAAATATTAAAAATTCTCTCTAAAAAAAAAAAAATAGGAAATCACTGTTATATGCCACAATTCCTGGTACCAAGTACTTGAAGATTAATAGGAAAGTCCTAAAGTTGATCATTATAATATATTCTACAATGAAAAATGCCAACTGGCGTTAAAAATTAAATGGGAGCCATGCAAATAGCATATACTCAAAGAAAAGTACTATGTATTTTGACATGAAAACTGCCGATTTTTTATTTATTTTTATTTTTTAGCTGTAATTGGACATAATACCTTTAATTATTTTTATGTGGTGCTGAGGATTGAACTCTGCCTTTCACATGCTAGGGAAACGGTATACCACTGAACCACAACCCCAGCCCAAAACTATGGATGTTTTTAACTTCTCCCGCCCCCCCAACCAAGTCCTGAGCTCAATTCAATGGTTTTAACTGATTTGCTTGACAGAAGAGAATAAGAGTAAGGTTGGAATGCTACACACAAAATGAGATCCCTTTCTCTATCCACTAATTATTAAAAGTACAAAGTCCTGCTTATTTTTTACACCTAAGGACTTCCTATACAAGTAAAACGATAAATTGAAATAACTGAAGGAAAAGAAAACATTTCTCCTTCTAATATTTTTAGAAACTCAAGTCTAAAAGGTTCTGAGTAAAAGTACCACAAAAACATTTCAAAGCAAACAACCTGCAACTAAATGAGCATCAAAATTAAATAAATCAGTAATGTACAGACACACAATTCCACTTACAAATCTAAAACACCTCCCTCCTACAGAAAATTATTTCAATGTTTTTCTCCCTTAAATAATCAAAGTGATTAGAGTAAAATCTTTGTAGAGCTAACCTGATTTTTCAATTTTACCATAAAAACAAACGCAGGAGAAAACTTATTTCATAAGTATAAGTTCACTGTCTGAAATGCTCACTTCACTTTCCTATAATAGTATTAAAGGGCTGGGGTTGGGGTTCAGTGGTGGAGTGCCTATCTAGCACGCACAAGGCCTTGGGTTAGATTCCCAACACCACACACAAAAAATATTTAGGTCTTCAGGATGCAAAATATGCTTGAGTATCTGCAAAGGAAATTTACACAAATACTATTCTAATACCCATAAAGAGATAACAATAACAATGAATTTGTCCTATAGGTTTTAAATATTGATATTAAAGACTAAAGAACCAACGAAGAGAGAAATGTATGAAATGTTGAAATTTTTAAAACCATTCCAAACACTTTCTAAGGTTTCAGAGGCTGAAGGCAGTATTTTCATGGGGGAGGGGGTTGAGGAAGAAGATGACTAATTTCACTTTGAAACCTAGTTATCATTTTACAGGTGTATCAGTAGAACCCTTCTAATGAGGAGTTACAGAAACACAAACAGAAGCAAAGCAAACTTTCCCAATGTTAATCAGGCAAGATTACAGGCTCAAGAAAAAAAAAGTAAGGGATTAAGTACTATGAATATGAAAATGAGACAAATAACTGAGCAATGAATGAAAAATGGAGGGGCTGGGGATGTGGCTCAAGCGGTAGCACGCTTGCCTGGCGTGTGTGCGGCCCGGGTTTGATCCTCAGCACCACATACAAACAAAGATGTTGTGTCCACTGAAAACTAAAAAATAAATATTAAAATTCTCTCTTTCTTTAAAAAAAAAAATGGAGGAAGGATAAATAATAGAAAGATGCCAGGCATGGTGGCACACACTTTGTAATCTCAATGATTTGAAAGGCTGAGATAGGAGGAGTGCCAAATTTAAGGCCAACCATGGGAATTTAGCAAGACTCTGTCTTAAAATAAAAAATAAAAAGGGTTGGGGATGTAGTGCAGTGTAAACTGCTCCTGGGTTCAATTCCCAGTACCAGGAATTTCTTAAAATAATAAGACTGGACACAGTGGTACACACCTATTTTCCCACTTGGGAAGCTGAGACAAGAGGATCACAAATTCGATGTCAGCCTGCACAATTTTTTAAAGGGTTCGAATGTAGCTCAGTGGTAGAATGCTTGCCTAGCATGCATAAGGCCCTGAGTTCAATCTCCAGTACTGCAAAACTAATTAATTAATTAATTAAACAAGGGCTGGAAGCATAGCTCAGTGGTAAACAATTGCCAAGAAGCACAAGGCTAATTTTGAGCCCACCAATGCAAAAAAATATTTTTAAATAATAATAATTATAATCACTGCAGCTATTCAGGAGGCTAAGGCAGTAATATCTCAAGCTCAAGGCCAATCTGGGCAACAAAGCAAAAATTTTTTTAAAAAATAACAATAATTAAATTTTTAAAAATGGGGCTGGAGTCATGGCTCAGTGGTAGAGCACTTGCCTGACATGTGTGAGGCCCTGTGTTCAAGGCAGATCTCTCTTCCACAAAGGGTAGTGGGATACATACTTCATTTCATCCACAGGAAACACTTTCAATGTGCTGCATCTTTCAATGCTACAAATATCAGTACAGAAGACTGAAAACTTCTCTTAGAAAGGATTCAGAGTATTATGGGTATTAAGTATTGCAAAAAAAAAAAAAAAAAAAAAAAGTCATGAGCATGGAACTCAAAACTACTTGGTTTGAAAGCCTAGTTCTGCACTGAACTGTTTGCTCATCTGTAAAATGAAAATAAAAACAGAACTCTCTTCAATGATTTATTCAAGGATTAAATGAGTTTAAAGGCCTGAAACACAGTACTACTATGTAAAATTTTGCAATTACCATTAGTCCACTCACTGGTTAAGCTTTTGTAGTACTTTCCAAGTTCCTGATCTCCATACCTTTACCAGGACTAAAAATTACAATTATGAGGTCTCAGCACTTGAAATAATTCTTTTCATCCTGGCTAAATGGTATTTTGTTTTTTGGCAGTGCTGGGGATTGAACCCAAGTTTTCACTGGGCAAACACTCTATTAATGACCTATATCCCCAGTCCTAAATAGTATTTGAGATAAGAAAAATTCATTCAAAGTTTTTAGAGAATATTTTGATGGTACAAATCATCAAAAAAAAAACAAAAAAACAAATTCATCAAAAACTAGTATTGTGAAAACTGATGTCAGTGCACAAAAACTAAATTCAGAGTCATGATGGCACAATCATAAAAACTAATCTTTCTTCATTTCAATGTGATAAGCTTCTCCTTTGGTGGACAAAACACTGATGCTAGAAAGTTTGCTTTAAAATTATCAAAAGTATTTGTTCTTTTGATTATCAAATGCTACATAAAGAATTTTCTGAGTTTTAACAAGTAGCAACAACAACAACAAAAAAAACCACCTTGCCCTTTGAAGAATTTCTCAAGTTTAATAAATTTCAACATTTTTCTTTCTCTAGCCAAATTCACAACTTATAACTAGTCCCCTGTGTTCCTTCTTTATAATACTGAAAAGACCAAATGGTTCCATCAGGTTATTATGTTCAGCACCCTAAACAAATTCAGGGTAGTGTAAGAATCTGTACTGTATTATGACTAGTAAGTTATCTTGCTTTTAAAAAACAAAAGAATAAAAAAGGCACACCACCTGTGATAAAGTAATTATATGAATGTAGTATGTCCTTTTATTTTGGACACATTCCCCCCCCCCCAATAGCCTTGTATAGTGTCTTATTAAGAAAGCTGTGGAAAGGCATGCTAATGCAAAACTGACCTCAACTTTTTCATGGAACTTCATTTTCCACCAAATCAATGATTTATTAAATCACAGTCGATTTCCTAGATATTCAAACACTCATGTATGAAGTCATGAGGAGCCTAGCCAACAATGATTATGACTAGTTTCTTTCTTTAAGTAAAAGTGAAGGTAAACTTTTTCTTAGAAGCTTACCAAAGAAATTACAAGTCACTACTTGTCAGAGGCATGAGAATGGGGTAGAGAAATAAAGGGAAGACTCTCTTGTCAAATAATTATATTTTCTCCAAATCTCTTATAATAATTCCTTTCTCCTACAAAGAATCGAAGCACTTCAAATCCACACCAAGAGAACCAGCAACACTCTTCACACACTTAAAAAACTACTGGAACCAAACTGGGCATTCTGAGTTATTTAAATATCATTTGGTCTATTCAAACTCTACAAAACTGGAAAAGACTGAGGTGTAAGGAAAGAATGAAATCTTCATTTGTATGTCCTTTTTTCCAGTACCAACTGTGTTAGGAATGTGGACAAAGAAAATAATTATTTTTTCTCTTAAACGTGCATAATCTTTAGAAAAAAACAAGGTATTCTTTAGCTTTATAAAGACTGCACTCAAGTTTCTAGGAATTTACTATGCACCATCAATACAATGTTCAATGTTTAGATATGATGAAATAGTTCATTATTTCCAATAACCAAAGAGAAAAAAAAAAATCCATGGAGTGTGTACTTAACTACTAGAATATGTCTCTTCCATCCCATCTTCTTACAGGTCCTGTGAATAACATTAGATTTTATGACAATGCTTCTTATGGGAGCAAAAAGGGGTAGGAGTTACAGAACTTACAAACTCTTCTACAACGCCATGTACTGAGAAAAAGAGCACTACGTAGAGAATAGCACTCTTGTGTGGACTAGAACGTGCTCAAGAGAAACGCCATAGTCCTGAAGAAAATTGACAGACCTCTTAAAGATTTTAGGACCCTATCTAAAAGGTATTAAAAAAGCACTAGGCCAACAAAAGATCAAAGCAGTAAACTTAACATCAGTTACCAGCCAAATTAAAATAATAGAAAATTTCACACCATGGAGATTGGAAAACTGGCTGAATTGACTTCTGAATGTATTTTAGGTCGGGGGGCAGGGGATCCTTTTGAAAAAAAAACTGCCAGAAAAAAAGTTCTCTACTAACTTAACTCATTCACAACTGGGAAGAGATGCGCAGTCCTTACTACTCAAATTCAGGCAAAAATTCCTAATTCAGGGTAGGGTAAACTGGTAACTAACTGCTTCACTGTAAGAATTAATTTTCGTCAGAGCGTACTGCGATAGGGTTGTTTCTGAATGCCTGATTGCTCAGTGAGCCAGACATACAGATTCATGTATAAACAACACGTGACCAGTCCTGGTCCCCTACGTTTTGATGAGACTAACTGATGTAGACGTTGGCCAAAGCATACATTTTTAAAGTTAACTTCTCCATTCTGAATCCTTTGTTTCAATTTAAACACGCATTCGTGGAAACTGACCATTCTAGAAATCCTGTAGACAGTGGAACGGATATTCCTCTCCCTTTAAGGTAACTACAAAGAGATCTTAAAGATTGCTCAGCCAGAAGGAAAAAAGCCGTTAACTCCAAACAACTGCGGGACGGCGAACTAAGATACTCTGCTACTCCACTACTTTCCAATTCATAAGAAGGAGGTGGTCGAGTTCATATAAGTTAACGATTTCACAGTCTAAAGTAAACACGTACACAATTTCCCGTCTCAAAGGGCAGCTTCTGCTTTCTCCTTAAAATCATTAGTAGACCATAATAGGATCTCTGTTAATCTAGACCGCTCTTGGTTTACTTAAGACGCATCAGAAACATAACAAAAATAAAAACATAAGGAAGGGGCTGCCCTCCTCCAGCGCACGCTGTCGCGAACACACCGCGGGTCGTCGAGTGAAGGCGCGCTGTTCGGGCAAGGGCGGGCGGCGCCTGGGAGACCCGCGGCCACCGAGAACCCAGGCCCGGGCCGGAAACGCCCCCGCGGGAGCGCCCGGGCCGGCCGCCCCTCCCCCCGCGGCGGAAGCGACGCGGGTTTGAAAGAGGCCGCGGCCGCCGCCGCCGCCCCCCGCCCGCCGGGCCACAAAGGGCTGAACCCCCTCTTGCCACAAGCTTCCTCCCCAACTCTTCACACAGGTCGCCACAGGCTCCCCTTCCCGCCCAGCGCCCGCGATGCCTGCTCACCCGAGTCCCTCAGTCCCTCGATCCGGCCGGCGGGCCCGAACACACAAGGCCGCGCGGGCGCGGTGGCGGGGGCGTGGCCCTTTCGCAGCTACCCCGGCCGGGGTCTCGCCTCCGCCTCCCGCCGAGGAAGGCTGGCGCCGCCGCCTCTTCTTTCCGGTTTCTTCTCGCGCCCACCCTCGGCCCGCCAGTACGGTGCGGAAAGCAGCGTCTTCTGCGGGAGCGCCGCACGCTCCTCAGGGCCCAGCCGCCGCCAGACTCCTCCCTCGGGAGCCGCGCCGCCTCGTCAGCCCCGGGCCGCGAGACGCCCAACTCACCGCCCGCGCCCCGCCCCCGCCGCGCGCTCTCGCCCCTTCCGCGGCCCGGAAGCGCGCGGGCAGCGGACCGTTGGCCCGCCCGCAAGCGCGCCCACCCCTCCCCCGGCCTCCCTTCCCTCCCCTCGCGCGCCTGTCGACACAAGCGGCAGTTTTTCAGTTTCCCGGGTTCTCGAGACAGGCCCCTCGTCCCCCGCCCTCAGCTGACTTACCCCGCCCTTTTCCTTTGCTGGATCCCACCGGAAAGCCAAAACAATTGAGGCCGCGCAGGCGCGAAGAAAGAAACGGAAAGAGCAGGAAGGGCGGGGGCGGCGCGAGGTGACGGCGAGCGTAAATGAAGGGGGTTCCCGGGGAAGGTCAGGGGAGCCCGCCGAGGGCGCCTGCGCGGAGGAAGGGTCTCGGATCAGCGCGGGCCTGCGGCGCGAGCTCTATCTGGCAGTGGCGGGTTAGAGAGCTGGCGAAAGGAGGGGCCTGAGAAATTCAGCACTGAGAAATCCAGGCCCCAAAACACCCTATTTTATGACACCGGCAGTCGTTTTCCTCTTAGATTTTTTTCCCCTGGAAATGGCAGATATTTGCAGGCTGGGTCAAGGAGTGGGAGCTTGTAAGACTAAACAATGCCAGACCTGGGAAGTGGGAACCTAGGAAGACGTTGGGCTTTGTCTCCTCCGTCCTTGCTCTCCAAAACACGCCTTCCACTTTCTAAAGCATGTTGAGTTTTCTGAGGCCAAGGAAAAGGTCAAAGTAGCACCCGGAAGGACCAGCAGTTGGGGAAGGAGGGGAGCGTCTGCGAGGAAAGACTCCAGTTTTTGGTGCAATGCGACGGCTCCCCTTCTCTCACAAATTCCAACGCGAAGCGCTTGTATCAGCAAATGGCTGTGGCCCTCACTAGTGTGATTAACTTGCCATAGCTTGTTAGCAAGCAGAAGGTTGTAGTTTTGCTGTCTCATTTGCTAGGAGTTATTCATGGATCAAAAAATGAGCAGAAATGCTCACACAGACTCTGCCTAATTTTCACTCTTGGCACAAGTCCAATATAGAGAACGGAGATGACTTTAAGATAAAAACATATACATTACTAACGGAATTCACTTCCTGGATGCTAGTCTAAATCACCTGAATGCACGCCAATATGTGTGGTATCTGGAACTACTGATAAAATTTGTTTTACAGAATTTAGAAAGTAGAGTCATTTAACAAACCTTTATTGAATTCCCTCTGTGCTTATCTGATAATAGTTCATATAGAAAAATAAGACTAGACCCTTATCTCTTTTTTAAATATATATTTTAGTTAGAGATGGACACGATACCTTTATTATTTATTTATTTGGTCCCGCGGATTGAACCCAAGGTGCTTAACCACTGAGCCACATCCCAAGCCCTTTTTAATCTTTCATTTAGAGACAAGGTCTCGCTGCATTGCTTAGGACCTGGCTAAATTGCTGAGGCTGGCTTTGAACTTTCCATTCTCCCGAGCCGCTGGGATTATAGGTGTGTTATTTTTTATGTGATACTGAAGATCAAATCCAGTGCCTCACATGTGCTAGGCAAGCACTCTACCACTGAGTTACAACCCCCAGACCCTAGACCCTTATCTCTTACCCTGCATAAAGGCCAACTCAAAATGAATCTAAGACCTCAGAATTAGACTAGAAACTATGCAACTTCTAGAAGAAAACATAGGGTTAATACTCCAACATATAGGCTCAGGTCTGGGGCTGGGGATGTGGCTCACTCGCCTGGTATGCGGGTGGCCCGGCTTCGATCCTCATCACCACATACAAACAAAGATGTTGTGTCCGCCAAAAACTGAAAAATAAAAAATAAATATTAAAAAAATAAAAAATAAAGGAACTCAGTTTGAGTCTTTAAAAATATATATATAGGCACAGGTCCTATTTCACAATAGGACCCCTAAAACTTGGGAAATAATGCCAAGAATTAAGAAATGGGATGGCATCAAATTAGAAGTTTCTGCACAAGGAAACAAGAATGTGAAAAGAGAGCTAGGGTTGTGGCTCAGTGGTAGAGCACTTGCCTAGCACGCATGAGGCACTGGGTTCAATTCTCAGCACTGCATGTAAATAAATAAAGGCCCATCAACAACTAAAAAATGTTTTAAAAACAAGGAGAATATGAAGAGAGAACCTCCAGAATGGGAGAAAATCTTTCTTAGTAATTCTTCTGATGGAGAATTAATATACAGAATATATAAAGAACTCAAAAAACTTTATACCTAAGAAACAACCCAGTTAATGGGCAAATAAACTAAACAGACACTTCTCAAAAGAAGAAATACAAATGGCCAACATATATGAAAAAACATTCAACGTCGTTTGCAATTAGGGAAATGCAAATCAAAACTTTCCTGAGATTTCATCTCACTTCAGTCAAAATGGTAGCCATCAAGGATACAAAAAATAATAAATACTAGAGAAGATGAGGAGAAAAAGGAACACTTTTATACTGTTGGTGGGATTATAAATTAGTAATAACCACTATGGAAATCAGAATAGTGGTTCCTCAAAAAACTAAGCATGGAACCATCATATGACACAGCTATACTACTTCTTGATATTTGTCCTAAAGAATTAAAATCATACTATATGACACATGCTTACCCATGTTTATAGCAGCACAATTCACGATAGCCAAACTATGGAACCAGTCTTAAGTGTTCATCAACAGATGAATGGATAAAGAAAATGTGGAGACATATTCACTATGGAATTTTATTCAGCCATAAAGAAAAATGACATTATGTTGTTAGCAGGAAAATGGTGGAACTTTAGAGCATTATGTTAAGCAAAACGAACCAAACAGATGGTCAAGGATCTTGTTTTCTTTCATGTGGAAGCTAGGGAGGAAAAGGAAAAAAAGATGTGTGTGGGAGGTGTCTCATGAAAATCAAAGGAAGATCAGTAGAGTAGAAGAAAGAAACAGGGTGTGGGGGAGAGGAAAATGATATTGGTCAAATTATATTGTAATATTGTGTGCATGTACGAATATGTAACAACAAATCTCACCATTGTGTACAACTATAATGTATCAATTAAAATATGAAAAAACCTTAATAATCAAACCAAGAAGCCATACAAAAGATTCAATCATTCCAGCTAGGGGTGTAGCTCAGTGGTACATCTGCTTGCCCTGCAAAAGGCCCTGAATTCTATCCACAACACTAAAATTCTTATTTTATTTTTTGGTTGTTGAGGATCTTTATTTTTATTTATTTATATGCAGTGCTGAGAATTGAACCTAGTGCCGCACACATGCTAGGCAAGCACTCTACCACTGAGCCCAAAATTTGGTGCTAAAGCTCTACCCCAGCCCAAAATTTTTAAAAATTTAATACAAAAGATTCAATCATTTGACAAACACTTGAGCATGCCATCGATTCTGTGATTCTCTAGAGGATGCAAGGTGGTGACAGTAGTTTTACCCTTTTCACTCTTATACAAGGCAAGAAGATGGGGAGGTTTTTTTTGTTGTTTTGCTTTGGTTTTGTTTTCAGGAAAGTAAAAGCTTTCTCAAGACACTATCTCATTCCCCCACCCCCCCTCAACAGACTTCCCATGTACATTTCCTTGTCTAGAACTGCAATTTGGTCACATGTAGCTGCAAGCGCTTCATTTTCCCAGGTTTTAGCACAAGTCTACAAGGGGGGAAAAAAGCACTGGGAATGAATATTGTGTGGTCAAATAGTGTGTTGGTTAATATTTAAGACATCCCTTCTTTTTTAAATTTTTTTTTTAGTTGTAGATGGACACAAGAGCTTAATTAATTAATTAATTAATTAATTAATTTGATGCTGAGGATCAAATCCAGAGCCTCTCTCATGTGAGGCAATGCTCTATCATTGAGCCACAACCCCAGCCCCAGGCATCCTTTCTTAACACTTAAGACAATGAGGGCTGCCAGGACAGACTGATGTTTCTAGAGTTTCAAAGAAACTAATCTTTTTGGCATGTTATTATCTTAACCGGGGGGAAAGAACAGGTTGAACGTTTATCTTCAAATTTTGTACTTGTTTGCAATCCATTATCTCAAGGTTTTCATCCCTTTAAAAAAAAAAAAAAGTATCAAAGGGAGCTGGAATGAAACAATGAGAAAGAAGGGACCAGTACACAGGAGGCTGACTCATTGTTCAGTGTTCTTTTTGCAACGACCACTTTAGAACAACTACAGGATGCTTGACATCATTAGCTTAGGGGTCTACCTGAAACACCCTCTACATTCATTTACAGATCTTGCCTCTTGGCTTGGAAAGCCTTGAAAAATCACAGCTTGTTACACTGTCCACTTCAGGGAGAACATAAATCAGTATTTTCTAACATGTACACAATTTTTTTGGAATATACAGCACATTCCTTGTAATCTATATTCCAAATTAAACAAATGACATCATTTCAAGCATTCATTTTCAGTTAACAAAGCATGATTTCATTTAATTATTAACAGCCATGAAGTTGGTGGGGGGAGCAAAAAATACTGAAGATAAACAATGGTAAATTTGGCTTGTCAAAAGTTTCCATTTTAGCAATACCAGGGATTAAACTCGGGGGCACTCTACCACTGGGCAACATCTCCAGCCCTATTTTGTACTTTATTTAGAGACAGGGTCTCATTGAGTTGCTTAGGGCCTGACTAAGTTGCTAAGGCTGACTTTGAACTTGTGATCCTCCTGCCTCAGCCTCCCCAGAGGCTTTTTTTTTTTTTCAATATTTATTTTTTAGTTGTTGCTGGACACAATACCTTTATTTTACTCATATATTTTTATGTGGTGCTGAGGACCAAACCCAGGGTCTCGAAGGTGCGAAGCGAGCGCTCTAACGCTGAGCCATAACCCTGGCCCCAGGTTTAACAATATTTTAACCTATTAAAATTCTGAGTCAGGTCAGGGGCTAATGCCTGTAATCCAGTGGCTCAGGAGGCTGAGACAGTAGGATCAAGAGTTCAAAGCCAGCCTCTGCAAAAGCAAGGTGCTAAGCAACTCAGTGAGATCCTTTCTCTAAATAAAATGCAAAACAGGGCTGGGGATATAGCCCAGTGGTTGAGTGCCCCTGAGTTCAATCCTCAGTACTCCCCTCCCCGCAAAAAAAGAAAAAAAATGCTCAGGCATGATGGTATGTACCTAAAAATTCGAGCTGCTCAGGAGGCTGAGGTAAATTAGAGGCTGGCTTTGGCAATTTAGACCCTGTCTCAAAATAAAGTAAAAAGGGATGGGGATGTAGGTCAGTGGTAGAGTACTTGTCCAGCATGTGTGAGGTCCTGAGTTCAATATCTAGTATGGGAAAAAAAAAAAAAAAAATCCTGGGCTCTGGGGAAGGTTGTTACTGGGGCCAGCTCTGATGGGAACAGTACAGAGTTCATGTGTAATATATCCTCTACACTCTGCTTCACTGTAATGGTACAAAGAAAATCTAGTTAAAATGGATATTGTTATGAAAATGTAGCACAAAGAAGTTCTTTGTGGTAACAGAACAGTTCTGTATCTTGATTGTGTGTATATATGATCATGAATCATAATTCTATATATATGATAAAATTCCATAGAACATTTGTTTAATATATAACACCTACCAAGAAAGAGTTTACATAAAAGGTGACAAAATCTAAATAAAGTCTATAGTCTAGTTAATTGCATTGTGCCAAATTGACTTTCTAGTTTTGATACTGTACTGTAGTTATACAAGACAATATTTCCCAGAATCCTGAACAGAGCTCTTCCTTTACTGGGGGCCTCCTGCGTGCCACACAAGAAGTCTGCTGCTAAGCTACATCCCAGCCACCCACACTCCCTTTTAGTTTTTTGAGACAAGGTCACACTAAGCTGCCCAGGCCGACCTTGAACTTGCAATTCTCCTATCTCAGCTTCCCAAGTAGTGGGAATTATAGGGGTGCAGCACCATACTAGGTCAGAATTTCATTTATGTCCTCTAGGTTAGTAGAATGAGATTGTTGTAATTAGACTCCAATCATTAGTTGGGAAAGAGATCCCTCTTTGATCACATTGCTTTTCTTTTTTGTGGAAGGATATTAGGGATTGAACACAGGGACACTTGACCACTGAGCCACATCCCCAGCCCTATTTTGTGTTTTATTTAGAGACAGGGTGTTACCGAGTTGCTTAGCGCCTCATTTTTGCTGAGGCTGGCTTTGAATTTGGGATCCTCCTGCCTCAACCTCCAGAGCATCTGGGATTACAGGAGTGCTACATTGCTTTTCATTATCTTAACAAAATCTTGGTTCTCTCAGCAAGGAAGAAATGGCTGAGACTGCAAAGAAAAACAAACCATAAGATCAACATAGCAAATCACAGTGCATTTCAGGCTGGGGCTATAGCTCAGTGGTAGAATGTTTGCCTAGTATGTATGAGGCCCTGGGTTTGATCTTTAGCATCAACATAAAAATAAACAAAGGCGTTCTGCCCATCTACAACTACAAAAAAAAAAAATATTTTAAAAAAAGTGCATTTAGGGCTGGTGACTGAACTCAGTGGGTGGAGTGCTTGCCTGGCATTTGTGAGGCCCTAGGTTCAATCCCCAGCACTACAAAATGAAAACAAAAGCAAAACAGAGTATATTTAGCTTTGAACCAAATTCTCTTCTCAATCTACCATTCAGAGCTGGGCACAATGGCATATTTACCTGTCATCCTTGGTACTTCAAAGCCTAAGAAAGGAGAATCTCAAATTTGAGACCTACCTGGGCAAATTTGCAAGACACTGTCTCAAAAAAGAATTTTTTTTAAAGGTCTACGAATATAGCTCAGGGGTAGAGTTCTTGTTTAGTATGTGGTGTGGCCCTGGGCTCATTCCTTAGTACTGAAAATAAATAAATAAATAAACTGTAATAAGCAAACAAATCTACATTCACTAGCTATTTGATAATGGCAGGTTATTTAACTTCTCTTAGCCTGGAAGACCAAAAAACAGTCATTCAATACCTTAATATTGGCCAGGTACAGTTGCGCACTCCTGTAATCCCAGTGGCTCAGAAGGCTGAGACAGGAGAATTTCGAGTTCAAAGCCAGTCTTAGGAATGCTGTGAGGCACTTAGCAACCCAGCAACACCCTGTCTCTAATAAAATATATTGTTTAAAAAAAGGACTGTGGGCGTGGCCCAGTGGTTAAGCACCCCTTGGTTCAATCCCCAATATTAAAAAAAGCCTTAATATTGTATAAGCCTTTAATAAATGTAAATCAAGTTCCCAGAACATACTAGTCACTTAATAGCAGTTCATATTATGTGTTTTATCCTTGTTAAACATAGAGAACTAGTAGTATTCAGCAGAAGAGCATTTGCCTAGTATTTGTGAGGTCCTGGGTTGGATCCCCAGCCCTGCACAAATAAACAAGAACAAAAACCAATGTATACACACAAAAGTTAAATATAGCATTACCATAGAATCCAGCAATTCCACTCCTAAGTATATACCCCCAGGAATTGAAAGTAGGAACATGAGCAGATATTTATCCACCAACATTCATCACAGTATTATTCAGGATAGCCAAAAGATGGAAACGTTGGGATGGAAACTGTTTGAATGGATGAAGAAAAAGTGATATATATACACTGGAATATTATTGCAATGCAATCAAATATTATGCAGTTTTTAGTGTTTGAGGTTTTTTGTTTGCTTGTTTGGTTTTTGGTGCTGATACAGGTCTTGAAGATCAGGTCCTCCAGTGCCCCCCCCCCAATCCCCCCCTCCCATGTTGAAGATTAAACACCAGAGAAATGCCTAGGCATAGAAAGCGAGTTTTATTTAAGAAAGGGACAGAGATAGACTTCTCTGGAGAGAAGTGGGGTCCAGAACTGGGTGCTGAAGAAGTGAATGTGTCTTGTTCTTTTATAGACCCCAGAACCCCCACCTTCTCTTTTCTTCTAAGGGCAGGAAGGAGCAGCCCAGGGGGTAACCGCTTGTGTCTTGGAAGTGTGATCTGGAGGCTTAGCAATCCTTGGAGCAGGAAAATGTGATCTTCTCTTTGATAATCAGCCCTCATCTTCTCAACCCCTATAATTTATTACACTGACTGCTAGGCCCTTCAGGCCCCCTGCCTATTTGTTGAGGAATGTGACATTTCCTGTCCCCTTGGGCCAGGCAGGGCTGCAGGCAGATTGCTTTTTGGCAAACAAAGCATATGGGAAGTCAGAACAGTGGGCTCATTTTATAGGATTATTCTCTTAACCACGTGTTCCCCCATCCTCATCTATTTGTCCCCTTACAGTGCCAGGCATTGAACCCAAGAGCCCTTTATCACTGAGCCACATCCCATCACTTTTATTTTTTTATTTTGAGACAGGAACTCATTAAGTTGCTTAAGACCTTGCTAAATTGCTGAGGCTGGTTTTGAGCTCACAATCCTTCTGCCTCAGCCTCTCAAGCCACTGGGATTACAGGTATGTGCCACCATGCCCAGCTATTATGCAGATTTTAAACAGAAAAAATTATGAGAGGAGCTGGGAGTGTGACTCAGTGGTGGAGTGTTTGTCTAGCATGTATGGGGCACTGGGTTCGATCCTCAGCACCACATAAAAGTAAATAAACAAAATAAAGTTGTTGTGTTCATCTACGACTAAAAAACAAATTTAAAAAAATTATGAGATCTGCTACAACATGTACTTTGAAGACGTGATAAGTGATATAAGCTTAAAACAAAAAGACAAAGATTGCATGAGTCCATTTATACAAGGCATACAGAACAGTCAAATTCATTATGACAGAAAGTACAATGGTGAATGCCAGGGCCAGGCAGGAGAGAGAATGAGGAGTTACTTTAGGAAACAGAGTTTCAGTTTGGGAATAAGAAAATGTTCCAGAGACAGAGGTGATAATGGCTGCAAAACAATACATAATACCACCGAATTCTACACATAAAAAGGCTAAATTGTAAATTTTACTTTGTTGCTTTTACACCCAAGCCCTTTTTATTTTTTAGTTTGAAACAAGCTCTTCTTAAATTGCTGAGGCTGGCCTTGAATTTGGGATCCTCCTGCCTCAGTGTTCCAAATCGCTCCAAAATATGCCACTTCAGCATGAGAATTATTTTAAACTAAAAGCACTTTTTTTTTTTTTTTTTTCCGTGCATGGAATTGAACCCAGGGGCACTTAACCACTAAGCCACATCCCTACCCCTTTTTATTTTGAGACAGGCTCTCACTAAATTGCTTAGGGCCTCACTGGGTTGCTGAGATTGGCCTCAAATTTATAATCCTCCCGTCAGCTTCCTGAGCCGCTGGGATTACAGGTGGGTGCCATTGTGCACAGCTAAACTAAAAACATTTGAAAAACAACAGGCAGAAGCACATTTTGTGGCTCCTTTTCATCCTGAAAACGGGAGACAAAATTTCCATTTGAAAGACCTCCCTATACCTGAAGGAAAAAAGAAACATTCTTATCATCAGAGATGGGGAGTCCAGACTGAGAGCATTCTGTACAAACAGACCTTGTTAAGATCAGTTATTTTCCTTTAGTCTTCCTATTCACTTTAACTACTTTTCCACAATTATTTATTTGTTTAACCTAACATTTAAGCACTTAAGATTTTACTACTTCTTTGGATCTTCATTATTTTTAATGGGAACTCCCGTTTTTATATAAAAATTTCCTGCTAAGTCTATTTAATTCTCAGACCCAGCCAGAGAGCCTAAGAGGGTAAAATTTTTTCTCTTCTAAATATATTTTGCCGCATTTTTAAAAAAGTATGTTTTTTTTTAGTGCTGGAGATCAAACCTAGGGCCTCATGTGTGCTAGGCAAGCACTCTACCACTGAGTTATGTAGTTCCAGCCTTAAGATCAACATTTTATATTCCACGCATGAGATTGTGCACTAATTGTCTTTCTTTGCCTGGCTTATTTTATTTAATATCCTCCAGTTTCATCCACATTGCTGCAAAAGATAGGATTTCATTCATTTTTATGGCTGAACGGTGCGTTGTTGTGTATATGCTCCACATTTGCTGAATCAAATCATCAGCTGATGGGTACTTAGGTCCATTCCATTTCTTGGCTATTATGAACAGTGGTACAAATGAAAATGGGAGTGCAGATGTCTCTTTGGCACAGTGATTTCATTTCCTTTGGAAACATATCCAGGAATGAGATCACTCATTGATCTCATTCAGGAATGGATCAAATGGTAGTTTTATTTTTACTTTTTTGAGGATTGGTATCCTCCTGCCTGGTTTTGAACTTGAGATTACTCCTGCCTCAACCTCCCGAATCACAGGAATTATATACATGCACCACTACATCTGGCTCTTTTAGTGTATTTTTAAGCTCAAGGATTTCTTTTTCTTCTCCTCCTCCATCTTCTTCCATGTGTGGTACTGAGGTTGAGACCCAGGGCCTCGGGCATGCAAGGTTACTGCTTTACCATTGAATTACATCCCTGGCTCTCTTTTTGTTTTGTTTTGTTTTGTTTTTGGCTGGGGGAGGCATATCAGGGATTGAACTCAAGGGCACTCAGCCTAGAGCTGTAATGCCAGATTTGTGGGACCCCAATAGACCTCCAGGAGCCGAATCCGATGCAATCACACAAGGGTCTTTATTGCAAGCTCGAGCCTGGACTCACAATCGTTTCCAACGCAGTGGTCCCAGGGAGTGAGTCCTGGTCCTTTGTTCAGTGAGATTTATTAGGTTTGGGGAGGATACGCTATGCGTCACAACATCACACAGCAAATCATTCCACATCGAGGGGAAAGTCAAACAATAACTCTTAACATTGATTAGCATATTTACTGGCAGGAACAAGTTGGGTAGGGGTGATTGGTTAGTACAAGAGAGAGATTCCTTTGAACTGATTGGTTTAGGCCACAAGGGGTGTACATGCTAAACTACATGGTTTCCCAACATGTTATCAACCACCATAAACTACTGGGGGGTCATCTGGCATCCTAGGTATTTTCCCTGTATCTTTGCTGATTGGAGGTTGGTAGGGGGGTTGCTATGGGTCCTCACCTAGCTTAACTGAGTCAGGGATACTTGGCACCGCAGTTCTCTCCTGTTATTTACAAACAACTCAGCAGGGTGGGTATGTGCCTAGGAGTGTTCTGTGAGTTTTTCCCAGGACAAGGGTCACGCACCCTTCCTTAGGAGAGGCCTTGAGGTAGAAGCTGCTGTTATTTATTTATTTTTAAAAATGGAGTCACATCAGTTTCTCAGAGCCCTATTTTGTATTTTATTTAAAGACAAGGTCTTACTGAGTTGCTTGGGATCTTGCTTTTACTAAGGCTGGCTTTGAATTCTTGATCCTCCTGTCTCAGCCAGCTGAGCCGCTGGGATTACAAGCGTGCACCACAGAGCCTGGCTCTGGCTTTGATTTTAAAAAATTTCTTACAGCTATTTGTTAAGATTCCATGTTAGGTGGAGCTGGGGTTGTGGCTCAGCAGTAGAGCGCTCACCTAGCACGTGCAAGGCACTGGGTTCAATCCTCAGCACCACATTAAATAAATAAATAAATAGATAGATAGATAGATAGATAGATAGGTATTGTGTCCAACTACAACTAAAAAAGAAATATTAAAAAAAAATTCTATGTTATTGAATCATTTCTCCAAGTCCTCTTGAAGCTAGTTGAGTTTCCTTAAAAGCAGTGTTTAAATTGTCCGTCTGAGTGTTCTCTCATACTGATTACTATCTAGGCATCTTATTTTGACTGTTAGGGAAGGTCATAGTTTCCTGAAAGCTCTTGTTTTGTTGGTGTATGATGTCATCTGGACACTGAAAAATTAGATATTTAATCTGGCTTTGTTTGTGCCTGTCTTTCCAGAAATTCTAAGCAGCCTATTAATTTTTTCAGAGCATGTAGACACTTTCACCATGTATACAAATCCTGGTTTGCCACTGTTGATGTGATGTGAATTTTTCAACACTAGAGGGCAATTTCAAGCTCAGGTTTGTCCCTAATTCACAGTGGGTGTGTTGCTCAAAATAAACCAGGGGAATACCTAGAAAATGTCATCAGTTCATCCTCAGAGTACTCTAATACTTAACCTGATACTGAGGTGGGCCCAAACACCTCATCCACAGGCAGGCACTGTGAGATTCTGCATAGCTCTGAGCAGAATCACTGTGGATAGACTAGCCCCAGGCTTACAGGCCATGCCAGTCACCACCAATGTTCAATACCCTGACCCCTCTGTCTGCCAAGACTAGCACAGCACCGAGGAAGACCAAGACTCAGGGTAATATGAACTGCTACTGCAAAGGTAGACTCATGGCCCAAGACTACTACAACCAACCACAGGTGGATCTGGCCAGAATAGAAGCCTGATGGCCTGAGGCCATGTGTCTTCCTGACACTAGGGAAGAATACATTTTCTTAAATTTTTCTTGCTAAAGAAGCCCTTTTAGCTGGGCCCAGTGGAGTAAACCTGAAATCCCAGCTACTTGGGAGGCTTGAAGATTGCAAGTTAAAGGCCAGCCTTGGCAACTTGATGAGAACCTGTTTCAAAATAAGAAATAAAAAGGGCTAGGAGGGCTGGGGAGATAGCCCAGTAGTAGAGCACCCGCTTAGCAAGTACACAGTCCTGGATGAGATCCTCAGCACCACAATAAAGAGGGAGTGTGGCAAGGTTGGGATTTAGCCCAGTGGCTTGACATCCCTGGGTTCAATCCCCAATACTTCAAAATTAAAATAATAATAATAATAATAAAATAAAGAAGATCTAAAGTGAGGTTTAGTATAAAAAAAAAAAACTACCATCGGTAGATTTTCACAATAGCTTCTCAGAAACTTGCTAAGTTGCCCAGAATGGTCCCAAACTTGCGATCCTCCCGCCTCAGCTTCCCAACTAGTAGGAATCACAGACATGCACCACCGTGCCTGGCAACAAAGTCTTAAATGGCATAACCTGAGCATACCATCTCTAACCTATGCTGTCTTCTAAGTGAATGCCATTGCACTAGATAAACATGGTATTTCTAAAAAGACTGTTTCTATTCCTTAACTCCAAAATCTTGCTTTGCCTAGGTAAAACTTATTGCTATTTTTAGGCTAAACCTTCCCCCTTAATGACAGTCTCCTTCTGTTTAGTTTACTTACAAATAATTAAAAACAGTTTGAATGAAACTCTTTAGAAATAAACACAGTGATAGAAATGGTGCTAAAAGACATCAAATATAGGATTTGTGACCATGGAGAGTGATTATTGGGTTTTACAAGTGAGTGAATTTCACTCACATAGAAAAGTGATGTGAGGGCTGGGGCTGTAGCTCAGTGGCAGAACACTTGCCTAGCATGTATGAGGCACTGGGTTCAATCCTCAGCACCATATACAAATAAATAAAGTAAAGGTATTGTGTCCATCTACAACTAAAAATTTTTTTTAAAAAAAGATAAGTGATGTGAGCCAGGCACGGTGGTGCACACCTAATATCCTAGCTACTCTGGAGACTGAGGCATATTTGAAGAGTCAGTCTCAGTAACTCAGGGAGACCATGTCTCAAAAGAAAAAATAAAGAGTTGGGGATGTAGCTCAGTAAAAGAGTGCTGCAGGTTTAATCCCTACTACAAAAACAAACAAACAAACAAACAACAACAACAACAAAAAAACAGTGATCTGATCATTTTTACTGTGTTTCTGATGTGTTAATGGTTGTATGATAGAAGTCTCTCAAACCTCATAGGGGAGGCTTCCTGTTAGGCTTTACAAAGAGTGAACACTAAAAGAACAGAAATAGAATCTGTAATTTACAAACAAGTAGAAAATTCAATATATTAGAAGATAAAAAACTGAACAGTTTTATACACACACACACACAACTGATGAAATTGATTGCTTAAATTACTGGGATGGAAAAAGGCTCTTATAACAGCAAATATCACCCAAAGGAAAGCTGAGTCAACAATATGCATGGAAGACAAAACAGACTTTCAGAAGAGGGATGGGGGGTGGATATGACATAATCAAATAAATCATTCACTAGGAAAAATGCAATTCAATATGTGTTGAATGGTACAATATCAAAATGTGTTTTGATTTTTGTTGTTGTTTTTGGGTACTGGGGATTGAAATGAGGGCACAAAGTCACATCCTCAGTCCTTTTTTTTTTAATTTTTAAAATTTTAAGATAGGGTCTTGCTAAGTGCTGAGGGTCTCACTAAATTGCTGAGGGTGGCCTCAAATTTAGAATCCTCTTATCTCAATCTCCTGAGCACTGGGGTTACAGGTGTGCTTCATCACACCCAACTAAGATATGGCATTTTTAAAATAAAATTTCAAGGGAAAAAAAATCAATAATATCCACAATCATACTGTGATATTTTATTTTTGTAGGATGTTTGTTTTTCTAGTACCGGAGATTGAACTCAGGGGTGCTCTACCACTGAGCTACATCCCCTGCTCTTTTTATTTTTCATCTTGAAGACAGGGTCTCACTAAATTGTGCAGGCTGGCCTTGAACATGTGATCCTTCTGCCTCTTGAGGTGCTAGGATTACAAGCATGCATCACCATTCCCAGCAGTACTATATAAGTATCTATTCATTCCTCAAATATTCATCCACTAGTTTTAGTATCTGTCCTTGTTTTAAACAGCCTTATTGAGATACAATTTAAGTGCCATACAATTCACCAACTTGATATATATAATTCAATATTCAAGACGTTTAGAGCTGGGCAATCATTACCATGATCAATTTTGGAATATTGTCATCACCCTAAAAAGAACCCAGAACCACGAAGCAGTCACTCTCCATTCTCCCCCACTCACCTCTGCTATGAATATACTTTCTGTATCTACAGATATGCATATTTGAATATAAGTGTAATCCAACAACATGTCATCTTCATGACTAGCTTCTTTCATTTAGCATATTTTCAAAGTTCACCCATGATGTAGCATGTATTAGTTCTTCACTCTTTTTACTACCAAATAATAATATTTTGTAAGAAAATACCACATTTTGCTTATCCATTCCTTCCTTAATAAATATTTGGGTTGTTTTTACTATTTGGCTATTATGAATAATGGTACTGTGAACAATGGTGTAAGTACTTTTGTGTGGACATATATTTTCATTTCTCTTGGTATACACTGGGGACTATAATTTTTGGGATACATTTAAGATTTTGAGAAATAGCCAAATAGTTTTGCAAATGGGCTGCACCATTTTTAAATTCCCACCAACAATGTATGTAGTTCAAATTTCCCTACATCCTTGCCAATATTTGTTATTATCCTCTCCCCGTCCCTGGGCCTCTCTATTTTTAATAAATAGGGTCTCACTATGTTGCCCAGGGTGTCCCTGAATTCCTGGGTCAAGCCTTAGCCTCCCAAATATCTGGGACTTAAAATGCATAACACCACACCAGCAATTCCCCTTATTCCCGACCTCCACCCTTGGTGCTGGGGATTGAACCCAGGGGTACTTTACCACTGAGCTGCATCTGTAGCCCTTTTTTACATTTTTATTTAAAGACAGGGTTTCACTGAGTTGCTTAGGGCCTCACTAAGTTGCTGAGGCTGGCTTTGAACTTTCGATCTTCCTGTCTCAGCCTCCGCAGCTGTTGGGATTGCAGGTGTGCGCCATCTTGCCCAGATGCCATTCTTGTGTGCAGTGACAAATGGTGATTTTCTAAATTCATTATTCCTTCTACATTTATTAGTTGGTTTTCAAATTTAAAAAAAAGGGAGAGATTTCCCTTATTATACATTTATCACAGATTCTTTTTTAAAAATATATCTTCTTTAGTTGTAGAGTTTAGATGGACACAATACCTTTATTTTATTATCTTTTTTTTGTACCTTTATTTATTTATCTTTATGTGGTGCTGAGATGCTGCAGTCTGGCTGGGCACAAAATCACAAGCCACTCACAGCCTTGTAGATTCAAACAGCAATTCTTTATTCCCGAACTCACACCGGCACTCTACAAGCACGTTCTGGGCAAAATCCACACTCTCCACCGGGCTCTGAATCCCAAATACTCTCTGAATCCCGCGAGAACTCAACGGGAACTCAAGGCGCCTGAGGCAGCAGGATACGCCCTATTCCCAGCAGGAATCACCTTAAACCTGGAACCGCCCTAAACCCCGATCCGCCCTAAACCCGGATCCGTCCTGGTCCTTGAGCAAGGTCACCTTTCATGCAAAGTCACTGCAAATGACCTGGGTCCACAATGGAGAGTCCTTCCTCTAAAAAACATGGGGTAGGATGACAAGGAAATTGCCATGTGTCGTACCTACTTAGCTATGGCTCTCAGCATCTCCCCCCTTCTGATTAATTAAACAACAAGCAATGTGGCTTAGGGACAGTGCCTGGTAGGTTGTCCAATTCAACATATGGTTCTTACCCATCATGGGATGAACTGACCTCTAGGCATCAGCCTCCTGTCTTAGGTTGATACCACTGCAATTGGATCATACCCGTCACTGACTACCGGTCCAGCATACAGCCATACTTGTGGATAGGCCTATGTACCAGTGGGGGGGTGAGGTTCTTTGCCTCACCTCTGTTGGCCCCCAAATTTTAGACCATCACTAGCAGAAGGGAGGAGGATACAGAAATGCCACGACACCAAGCCAATTGACGGCTCCTTTGGAAAAATTGCATCACTGGTGACACCATCAGCAAAGATATGCCAACACTACCACAATTCGCTGCACCAAACGATAGTTCACAATGCATACAAGTGATACATAGTCCAGGAAAGTTCTGCAAGCAGTTCAAAGCGGAGGAATCTATCAATATGTCCGTTTCCTCCCAAAGTAAATCGACACCTTCATTGAGCATTACTTGTTGAGTTATATTCATTGATGCATCAGTTTATACAGTTTACTGTGATAGCTATCATAGAAGCTGCAGTTTGGTTTTATCTTTGTCTTCACCGGCACTGGGATGAAGATAGGAATTCTGGCAATGATGCTAAAGAGACATTATCCTGAAAAGAATTATTAAATATAATGAAAAGGAAAGGTGAAAGTAAACAAACAGATCTGTTAACCTCCTTTAAAAACAATCCTTAACAGCTGTTTAACTAATTTAAATTAAACCATTTAAATCACGTGAATAAAAAAAATTCGGATCCAGTTTTTCATGAGTGCTCCTCATATATAAAATATGGACATACGCACACACAGACATACAACACAAAACACAAGAGTGCACACAAACGTACAACACATAAGACAATAGTAAAGGCCTTGTAGCTTTACCTAGGTGAAATCTCCATTGCAATGTTTAAAAACTCCACAGTCAAAAAAAAAAACTGATCAGAAAAACATTAACCTAGGTTTGTATGAGCTCAAAAAATAAAATAGAACTTTATGATGTGGGAAAAGGCAATAATAAAATAGATATTGAAAAAAGCATCCTGGTTAATCACTGTCGCAGATGTAAGAATACCCAAGCTGGAGCTCTGGATATCAGCTGTTATGGATTTGAGTCAAATCATCTTCTTTTTGGTGTGTAAAAATTGCTTTGGTTAGTCTCTCTGGAATCCAAATCAGTTGCTGTTCTCCCTGTGGAAACACACAAACAGAACCCCGACTCCAGACAATCACTGGGTCAGAACCTTTCCATTGTCCTGTTAGAATATCTTTCCAAAGTACCTTAGGCTTATGTACATTTTTTGGATACATATATCTTTCCGCAGCACTAAGCCCTGATGAATCCAAATTTAAAAAGTTTAGAGTAAAAAGCGTTATTTTAAGTTTATCTTTGGGGGATATATACCCCTTCCCAATTCCCGCTTTTTGTTTTAATAGTTTGATGAGCTCTTTCAACTATGCCTTGTCCCTGTGGATTGTATGGGATTCCTGTTATATGAGTAATGCCAAATGATGAGCAAAATTGTTTAAAAGAGGTAGAAGTATAACCAGGACCATTATCTGTTTTTAACTGTTTAGGAACGCCCACAGTGGCAAAATTTTGTAAGCAATGAGCTATAACATCTTTAGTTTTTTCTCCGGCATGAAGGGAGCCCATCAAAAATCCGGAAGAAGTATCAACTGTAACATGTAAATATTTTAATTTTCCAAATTCTGGCAAGTGTGTGACGTCCATCTGCCAAATATGGTTAGGTATCAGTCCTCTAGGATTGACTCCAAGATTAACTTGTGGTAAAAAGGTCACACAATTTTGACATTGTTTTATCATATGTCTGGCTTGTTCCTTAGTTATTTTAAAACGCTTTTGTAAAGTATTAGCATTAACATGGAATCTTTTATGAAAATTTGTAGCTTCTTCTAGTGTAGAGAAAATATGTATGTCATGTGTAGTTTTATGTGCTAAATCATTGCCCAAACTAAGGGCTCCAGGCAATCCTGTATGTGCCCTGATATGTCCTATAAAGAATGGATCTTTTCTGTCCCAGATTAGACTTTGTATAGTGGAAAACAAAGATAAAACAGTAGAGGAAGGGGAAATCCTACCAGCATCTTCAAGGGATACTATAGCATTAACTACATACTGACTATCGGAAAATAAATTAAATACAGAATCTTTAAACATCACAAAAGCTTGTAAAACTGCATTAACCTCTACCTTTGAGCTGATTGTTTGGGTACTAAAAATGTAAAAGTTTGATCAGGGGTAACTACTGCTGCTGTACCATTATTTGACCCATCAGTGAATATATTTGGAGCATTCATGATAGGGGTTTTTCTTGTCATTTTTGGAAAAACTACAGGATGCTTAGACCAAAAAGACAACAAAGGATTAGATGGTAAGTGATTATCAAATGTAACATTAGATTTGCACATGATTATTGCCCAAGTATTTAACTCATTAGCTAACTCATCAATTTGATCCATAGTATATGGAGTAATAATTTTATTGGGAGAAATTCCAAACACTCCCTTTGCTGCTTTTATTCCTTTGAGTATTAATTGTCCTACAGCCTCAGGATACCTAGTAAGAATAGTGTTAGGAGAATAAGATAAATGTATCCATAATAATGGACATTCTTGCCAAAATACTCCTGTAGGAATATTTTTTGTTGGTAGTACAATAAATAATAAAGGCAAACTTATATCAATTCTATCCAAATGCATATTTTCCATATATGTTTCAATAATTTTCAATGCCTTTCTTGCTTTAGGAGTTAACATGCGGGGTGAATTTGGATCTGATGGACCTTTTAGAATATCAAATAAAGGTCCCAACTCTCCTGTTGGTATGCCTAGATAAGGCCTTATCCAATTTATGTCTCCCAGTAACTTTTAAAAGTCATTAAGTGATTTGAGTTGATCTACTCGTATTTGAATTTTCGGTGGACGGACCACGGTTGAGGATAATAGAACTCCTAAATAATTAATTGGAAAATTTAATTGTTCTTTATCTATTGCTATCTCTAGATTATAATTTTTTTTAATTTTTTATTGTTGGTTGTTCAAAACATTACAAACTTCTTAATATATCATATTTCACACTTTGATTCAAGTGGGTTATGAACTCCCATTTTTACCCCATATACAGATTGCAGAATTACATCAGTTACACATCCATGGATTTACATATTGCCATACTAGTGTCTGTTGTGTTCTGCTGCCTTTCCTATCCTCTACTATCCCCCCTCCCCTCCCCTCCCCTCCCCTCCCCTCCCCTCTTCTCTCTCTACCCCCTCTACTGTCATTCATTTCTCCCCCTTGTATTATTTTTCCCTTTCCCCTCACTTCCTCTTGTATGTACTTTTGTATAACCCTGAGGGTCTCCTTCCATTTCCATGCAATTTCCCTTCTCTCTCCCTTTCCCTCCCACCTCTCATCCCTGTTTAATGTTAATCTTCTTCTCATGCTCTTCGTCCCTACTCTGTTCTTAATTACTCTCCTTATATCAAAGAAGACATTTGGCATTTGTTTTTTAGGGATTGGCTAGCTTCACTTAGCATAATCTGCTCTAATGCCATCCATTTCCCTGCAAATTCTATGATTTTGTCATTTTTTAATGCAGAGTAATACTCCATTGTGTATAAATGCTACATTTTTTTTATCCATTCATCTATTGAAGGGCATCTAGGTTGGTTCCACAGTCTTGCTATTGTGAATTGTGCTGCTATGAACATCGATGTAGCAGTGTCCCTGTAGCATGCTCTTTTTAGGTCTTTAGGGAATAGACCGAGAAGGGGAATAGCTGGGTCAAATGGTGGTTCCATTCCCAGCTTTCCAAGAAATCTCCATACTGCTTTCCAAATTGGCTGCACCAATTTGCAGTCCCACCAGCAATGTACAAGTGTACCCTTTTCCCCACATCCTCGCCAGCACTTGTTGTTGTTTGACTTCATAATGGCTGCCAATCTTACTGGAGTGAGATGATATCTTAGGGTGGTTTTGATTTGCATTTCTCTGACAGCTAGAGATGGTGAGCATTTTTTCATGTACTTGTTGATTGACTGTATGTCCTCCTCTGAGAAGTGTCTGTTCAGGTCCTTGGCCCATTTGTTGATTGGGTTGTTTGTTATCTTATTGTCTAATTTTTTGAGTTCTTTGTATACTCTGGATATTAGGGCTCTATCTGAAGTGTGAGGAGTAAAGATTTGTTCCCAGGGTGTAGGCTCCCTATTTACCTCTCTTATTGTTTCTTTTGCTGAGAAAAAACTTTTTAGTTTGAGTAAGTCCCATTTGTTGATTCTAGTTATTAACTTTTGTGCTATGGGTGTCCTATTGAGGAATTTGGAGCCCGACCCCACCGAATCTAGATCGTAGCCAACTTTTTCTTCTATCAGACGGCGTGTCTCTGATTTGATATCAAGCTCCTTGATCCATTTTGAATTAACTTTTGTGCATGGCGAGAGAAAGGGATTCAGTTTCATTTTGTTGCATATGGATTTCCAGTTTTCCCAGCACCATTTGTTGAAGATGCTATCCTTCCTCCATTGCATGCTTTTAGCCCCTTTATCAAATATAAGATAGTTGTAGTTTTGTGGATTGGTTTCTGTGTCCTCTATTCTGTACCATTGGTCCACCCGCCTGTTTTGTACCAGTACCATGCTGTTTTTGTTACTATTGCTCTGTAGTATAGTTTGAAGTCTGGTATCGCTATACCGCCTGATTCACACTTCCTGCTTAGCATTGTTTTTGCTATTCTGGGTTTTTTATTTTTCCATATGAATTTCATGATTGCTTTCTCTATTTCTACAAGAAATGCCGTTGGGATTTTGATTGGCATTGCATTAAACCTATAGAGAACTTTTGGTAATATCGCCATTTTGATGATGTTAGTTCTGCCTATCCATGAACAGGGTATATTTTTCCATCTTCTAAGATCTTCTTCTATTTCTCTCTTTAGGGTTCTGTAGTTTTCATTGTATAAGTCTTTCACCTCTTTTGTTAGGTTGATTCGCAAGTATTTTATTTTTTTTTTGAAGATATTGTGAATGGAGTGGTTGTCCTCACTTCCATTTCAGAGGATTTGTCGCTGATATACAGGAATGCCTTTGATTTATGCGTGTTGATTTTATATCCTGCCACTTTGCTGAATTCATTTACTAGCTCTAATAGTTTCTTTGTAGGGCCTTTTGGGTCTGCTAGGTATAGAATCATGTCATCTGCAAATAGTGATAATTTAAGTTCTTCTTTTCCTATTTTTATGCCTTTAATTTCTTTCGTCTGTCTAATTGCTCTGGCCAGTGTTTCGAGAACTATGTTGAACAGAAGTGGAGAGAGAGGGCATCCCTGTCTTGTTCCAGATTTTAGAGGGAATGCCTTCAATTTTTCTCCATTCAGAGTGATGCTAGCCTGAGGCTTAGCATAGATTGCTTTTACAATATTGAGGTATGTTCCTGTTATCCCTAGTTTTTCTAGAGTTTTGAACATAAAGCGATGCTGTACTTTGTCGAATGCTTTTTCCGCATCTATCGAGATGATCATATGGTTCTTATTTTTAAGTTTATTGATGTGGTGAATAACATTTATTGATTTCCGTATATTGAACCAGGCTTGCATCCCAGGGATGTATCCTACTTGATCATGGTGCACAATTTTTTTGATATGTTTTTGTATCCGATTCGCCAGAATTTTATTGAGGATTTTTGCATCTAGGTTCATTAGAGATATTGGTCTGTAGTTTTGTTTCTTTGAAGTGTCTTTGTCTGGTTTAGGTATCAGGGTGATGTTGGCCTCGTAGAATGAATTTGGAAGTTCTCCCTCTTTTTCTATTTCCTGAAGTAGCTTGAAAAGTATTGGTATTAGTTCCTCTTTAAAGGTTTTGTAAAACTCTGCTGTATACCCATCCGGTCCTGGGCTTTTCTTAGTTGGTAGTCTTTTGATGGTTTCTTCTATTTCCTCAATTGATATTGGTCTGTTTAGGTTGTCTATATCCTCCTGACTCAATCTGGGCAGATCATATGACTTAAGAAATTTATCTATGCCTTCACTATCTTCTAATTTATTGGAGTATAAGGATTCAAAATAATTTTTGATTATCTTCTGTATTTCTGAAGTGTCTGTTGTGATATTGCCTTTTTCATCCCGTATGCTAGTAATTTGAGTTCTTTCTCTTCTTCTCTTCGCTAGCATGGCTAAGGGTCTGTCAATTTTGTTTATTTTTTCAAAGAACCAACTTTTGGTTTTGTCAATTTTTTCAATTGTTTCTTTTGTTTCGATTTCATTAATTTCAGCTCTGATTTTAATTATTCCTTGCCTTCTACTTCTTTTGCTGTTGTTTTGCTCTTCTTTTTCTAGGATTTTGAGATGAAGTATGAGATCATTTATTTGTTGGTTTTTTCTTTTTTTAAGGAATGAACTCCAAGCAATGAATTTTCCTCTTAGAACTGCTTTCAATGTGTCCCATAGATTCTGATATGTTGTGTCTGTGTTTTCATTTATCTCTAAGAATTTTTTAATTTCCTCCTTGATGTCTTCTATAACCCATTGATCATTCAGTAACCTATTGTTCATTCTCCAAGTGATGTATGCTTTTTCCTTCCTTCTTTTATCATTTATTTTCAGTTTCATTCCATTATGATCAGATAAGATGCATGGTATTATCTCTACTCCTTTATATTGTCTAAGAGTTGCCCTGTGACATAATATATGATCTATTTTTGAGAAGGAACCATGTGCTGCTGAGAAAAAAGTGTAACTGCTTGATGTTGGGTGGTATATTCTATATATGTCAATTAAGTCTAGGTTATTAATTTTGTTATTGAGTTCTATAGTTTCCTTATTCAACTTTTGTTTGGAAGATCTGTCCAGTGGCGAGAGAGGTGTGTTGAAGTCTCCCACGATTATTGTATGGTGGTCTATTAGACTGTTGAACTTGAGAAGAGTTTGTTTGGTGAACATAGCTGCACCATTGTTTGGGGCATATATATTTATGATTGTTATGTCTTGTTGGTGTATGGTTCCCTTAAGCAGTATGTAGTGTCCCTCTTTATCCCTTTTGATTAACTTTGGCTTGAAATCTATTTTATTTGATATGAGTATGGACACTCCTGCTTGTTTCCGAAGTCCATATGAGTGATATGATTTTTCCCAACCTTTCACCTTCAGCCTATGTATGTCTTTTCCTATCAAATGCGTCTCTTGTAGGCAGCATATTGTTGGGTCTTGTTTTGTGATCCATTCTACTAGCCTGTGTCTCTTAATTGGTGAGTTTAATCCATTAACATTTAGGGTTATTATTGAGATATGGGTTGTTGTTCCAGCCATATTTGTTTATTTCTGTTACTAAACATGGTTTGTGTTCCTCTTTGATTATTTCCCCCCCCCTTTACTGTCCTACCTCCCACTGTTGGTTTTCATTGTTATTTTCCATTTCCTCTTCCTGTAATGTTTTGCCGAGGATGTTTTGAAGAGATGGTTTTCTAGCTGCAAATTCTTTAAATTTTGTTTATCGTGGAAGGTTTTAATTTCATCTTCCATCCTGAAGCTTAATTTCACTGGATACACAATTCTTGGTTGGAACCCATTTTCTTTCAGTGTTTGAAATATGTTATTCCAGGATCTTCTAGCTTTCAGAGTCTGTGTTGAAAGATCAGCTGTTATCCTGATTGGCTTACCCCTAAATGTAATCTGCTTCCTTTCTCTTGTAGCTTTTAAAATTCTGTCCTTATTCTGTATGTTGGGCATCTTCATTATAATGTGTCTAGGTGTGGATCTCTTATGATTTTGCACATTCAGCGTCCTGTATGCTTCTAGGATTTGGGATTCTGTCTCATTCTTCAAGTCTGGGAAGTTTTCTCGTATTATTTCATTGAATAGATTGCTCATTCCTTTGGTTTGGAGTTCTGTACCTTCTTGTATCCCAATGACTCTTAAGTTTGGTCTCTTAATGTTATCCCATGTTTCTTGGATGTTCTGCTTATGGTTTCTTAACAGTCTTGCTGAGCTGTCTATGTTCTTTTCAAGTTGAAATACTTTGTCTTCATTGTCTGATGTTCTATCTTCTAAGTGCTCTACTCTGCTGGTAGTATTCTCCATTGAGTTTTTAAGTTGGTTTATTGCTTCCTGCATTTCTAGGATTTCTGTTTGTTTGTTTTTTATAACCTCTATCTCCATGTATAGTTGATCCTTTGCTTCCTGGATTTGTTTGCGTAATTCATTGTCAAAGTGATATTTCATTGTCTGATTTTGCTGTCTAATGTCTTCCTTGATACTCCAGATCATCTGAAGCATGTATATCCTGAATTCTTTATCTGACATTCCTTCTGCTGCAGCTGTTACCTCTTCTAAAGTTGAGTTGACCTGCATTGCTTGTGGTCCTTTCTTTCCTTGTCTTTTCATACTGCTTGCGTTTCTTTCTGCTTGGTGAAACTGTTGTGTTTTTGAAGTGTTTTTTTTCTCCTATATATTTATATTGCTCTTGTATAGTTGAAAAGTCTCCCTTGCAGGGTCGGGCGGCGGTCTGCCTACCTTGCAGGCGCGGGCGGCGGCTCTGCTCTCTCCTTACTCCAATTGGGGTGTCATGACTACCACGCCTGCAGGTCACTGGGCCTGTTCCGGGCGCGGGCGGCGGCTCTGTTCTGCCCCTACTCCAATTGGGGTGACGAATGTACCACGCTGGCAGGCCACCGGGCCTGATCCACCGGTCGGTTGCAGGTCTGCCTACCCTGAAGGCGTGGGCGGCGGCTCTGCTCTGCCCCTACTCCAAATGGGGTGACTTGTCTGTCGCACCGGCAGGCCACTGGGCCTGTCCCGCTGGTCGGTCGCAGGTCTGCCCACCTTTCGGGCACGGGTGGCGGCTCTGCGCTGCCCCTACTCCAATTGGGGTGTCGTGACTACCACACCGGCAGGTCGCTGGGCCTGTTCCTGGCACGGGCGGCGACTCTGCTCTGCCCCTACTCCAATTGGGGTGACGTGTGTACCACGCCAGCAGGCTCCTGGGCCTGATCCGCCGGTCTGTCGCAGGTCTGCCTACCTTGCAGGTGTGGGTGGCGTCTCTGCCCTGCCCCTCCTACCACGCCTACGGACCGCTGGGCCTGATCTGCAGGTTGGTCGCAGGTCTGCTCACCCTGCGGGCACGGGTGGCGGTTCCGCTCCACCCCTACTCCAATTGGGGTCACGTGACCACCACACCGGCGGGGCCTGATCCGGGCGTGGGCGAAGGCTCTGCTCTGCCCCTACTCCAGTTGGGGTGACGTGTGTACCACGCTGGCAGGCCGCTGGGCCTGACCCGCCAGTCTGTCGCAGGTCTGCTTACCTTGCAGGCGTGGGCGGCGGCTCTGCCCTGCCCCTCCTACCACGCCCGTGTACCACTGGGTCGCGGGTCTGCCCACCTTGTGGGCGCGGGTGGCGGCTCCGCTCCGCCCCCTCTCCAATTGGGGTCACGCGATCACCACGCCGGCGAGCCGCTGGGCCTGCTCCGGGCGCGGGTGGCAGCCCGGCTCCTCCCCTCTGGCTCGACGACAAATAGAGAGAGACTCGGGTGTCTGTGCCTCACCCTCCCTACCAGGAGACCAACTGTTTCTGTTGCCGCTGGTATTGATGAAGTTCTCTCCTCCACCGCTTTCTGATGACATCAGATCTCTGCCATGTTGGTATCCTATGCGAATGGCAGCATTTTGTTCCCTTTGCCGGGTTACCAAAGCAACGGGTGAGTCCTGACCGGCCCTCAGCAGGGCCCGGACCGAGAAGCAGTTTCCGCGGGCTCCTTAGCCCTGGGCCAGAGCAGTTCCGGGAGCCGGAACTCGGCTGCTCCGTGCTCGGTGTATGCTCTGATAAGAGCAGGCTCCAAGAAGCACTCAGGTACTGAGCCTGAGTAATCTGTCTGCAAGCCGCAGGCGAATGGCAGCCTGAAATTACCTGTTCTATGGCTGAATGAGCTGCGGTCAGTTGAAAACAGGGATGGTGATGTCAGCTCTCCAACATGGTGGCTGCTGGCCTCCTCTGTGGTCTGACTGGTGTGGAGAACCAAAATGGACCGCTTCCTTCCCCCGTCTTGAACCCAGAATTCAGCACTGAGTATGGTGCTTGCATGGCTGGAAGAAACTGCAGCGCTGTATCCGTGCGCCACTATCTCGTCCTTGTTTCCCAGCGTGCGCTGCAGACTCTAGCCGCGGGGCAATTTGCTGAATAAGCAGTGTTACCCTCCGTGCGACAAATCTCTCGCGTTTGAGTCCCCGTAGCCCATCCTCGTGCGATGGAAATCCTTCCTCCAGGTTCCGGAGCACCCCACTATTGCTGGAAATTCCTAACAAGATAGCCTTTAGTCGTCCTGACTTGTCATACTCCCACACAGTGACGCGGCACATGGGGGCAATGCACTCCCCTAGCCGCCATCTCCCAAGTTAATTTTAAACTCTCATCTAATTATGACAAATGATATGTAGTCCTTGTTGTGTGGTTTCATTTTAATTGGAAGGCATAAATTTAAATGATTCCTACCTGGAAATATGGACGGTCTCTTTTTGGGGCGCCTCAGGTTAAAGGGTTCCAAGTTCTTAATGTTTCTTTGAAGTTTTCCTCTAATGTCATTTCCTATGAGTAGTTCAGGTGGCAGGCTGCTCCGTCTGGATGATTTATGATCATTTTGAGATGAATTTAGTTTGTTCTTCGTTCTTAGGAAGAGGCCAGGACACCGGTGCCCGAGGGGTCCCGCAGCATCGCCCGGATGCCGCCGCCACCGCTGGAGGCTACTTTGCTGGGCCGAAAATCCAAGCCGTGGGAGTAGGGCGCTGCCGCAGCCACCCGCGCATATCGCGCTTGATTATAATTTTTTAATAAGTTTGTAAGTGTGGCATAACATTCCAGCAATGTGTTTTTATCTTTATGTCCTAGTAACACATCATCCATATAGTGAAATATTTGTAGTTCAGGATTTTGATTTCTAAGTGGCTGGATTGCTTTGTTAACATAGATTTGACACATAGTTGGACTGTTAGCCATCCCTTGAGGGAGTACTTTCCATTCATATCTCTGATCAGGACCTTCATGATTTAGTGCAGGGATAGTAAATGCAAAACGTGGACTATCCTCGGGGTGAATTGGAATTAAAAAAAAATCTTTAATATCTATAGCTAAAACATGCCAGGTTTTTGGCAAAGCAGACAATTGAGGAATCCCTGATTGAGCAGGTCCCATAATAACCATCTCATTATTAATGGCTCTTAAATCTTGCAATAATCTCCATTTACCAGATTTCTTTTTGATGACAAAAATGGGAGTATTATGGGGAGATACAGAAGGTTGTATATGTCCTTCCGCTAATTGTTTTTGACCAGATCATGGGCTGCTTGTATCTTTTGTTTAGTCAGGGGCCACTGAGGAATCCACACTGGTCTTTCTGATTTCCAAGTAATTTTGATTGTCTCAGTGGCCCTTTCTGAAAATCCAACCCATGTCTGTCTGTTCCTTGATCTATTTGTATTGGTGCTGCTATACTTTGTTCTTGTTCTCCTAATCTTTTTTCTTTCCTAAAACCTTGTCTAGTCCTAGTAGTGGGCGCATTTGGATTGATGTTATTTGTTAACTTCAAACCTAATTGATCTAGGACATCTCGTCCCCATAAATTTACGGGAAGATGATCCAATACATATGGCTGTATAGTTCCTTCACATCCTTCAGGATCCTTCCAATCTAATACCATTGCACTTCTATGGAGATTAGTCGCCACTCCTAGGCCTTGAAGCGTTTGAGTAGCTTGTTGTAATGGCCAATGTTTTGGCCATTCTTGACGAGATATGATGCTAAGGTCAGCACCTGTGTCCAGTAGCCCATTAAACTCATGTCCTTGAATACTTAGTTTTAGCATTGGGCGAGAATCTAAATTTAAAGACAGCATAGCCCAATCTATACCTGTGGAGCCTAATCCCCTGGAACCTCTTTCTACACTATGACTAGAAAATTTATTATGTAGGCTGGGTATTATTAACAACTGTGCTATTCTATCTCCTGGTGAAATTACTGATATACCTCTTGGAGAACTAGCTATAATTTTTATTTCACCTACATAATCGGGATCAATTACCCCAGGACTTATCATAAGTCCTTTTAGTGTAGATGAACTACGTCCCAATAATAAGCCTACTGTTCCTTGGGGAAGAGGTCCTTTTACTCCTGTGGGAATGATTTGAACTCCCATCTCTGGAGTTAGTACTGCTCTGGCAGAGGCGCAGATGTCCAACCCTGCACTCCCTTTGGTTTGTCTGATGAGGGATTTAATGGACAATGTGTCCTAGGCACTACCCTGATGGTGTTGCTGGGTTCCTCCACTGCCCCGTATATTTGTGGTTGTGGGCCCCGGAGCATTGGGCCCCCCAGTCCGTTTTTTGGCAATGGAGCCTGATGCCTTTCTCCACAATATCATGGGTAAATACCTGGTCCTTGTCCATTTTTTGATAAGGGAGTACCCTCTATGTTGGTTTGAGAATGGCCTTCATTAGCCCAATGTCTCCCTCTACGGCATCGTGGGCAAATACCCAGTATTCTATTCCTTTGATACCTAGTTTTGTTAAACCCTCCTCCTAATGGGCAACTCCTTTTAAATGTCCTGTTTGTTCACAATTGTAGCATGTTTTTGGCCTGGCATCTAAAGCCTGTTGTACTGCAGCTGCCAAGACTTGCCCTTGTTCATTAATGTCTCTACATAATTTAATATATGTGTTTAAATCTTCATGTCTCCATGGTCTAATGACCTCTCTGCAGCAACGATTTGCTTGGTCATAAGCCAGTTGTTTTATTAAGGGCATTGCCTGTTCTGTATCCCCCAAAATTCTGAAAGCTGTTTGAATAAGCCTATCTACAAATTCAGCATAAGGTTCATTTGTTCTCTGTATTACCTTAGATAGCTGACCTTGTAAATCTCCATGTCCTTGTAAAGTCTTCCATGCCCTAACTGCATCTGCATCAATTTTGCATATATAGCAGGATCATATTCAATTTGTTGCCGTTGACCCTCATAAGGTCCTTTTCCTAACAACATATCTAGATTTCTTTGAGGGTAACCGGCTGCTGCATTTCGCCTAGCTGTCTCCGTGCAAAATTCCTCATTGGCAACCTTCCATAACAAATGTGTCCTCCATTTAGCACAGATTTACACATGCTAGCCCAATCTGCTGGCGTCATGTCCAAGTTAGTAATGGACTCGACCATGCTTACCGTGAAGGGTGCTTGGGGACCATAGGTTGTTACAGCCTCCTTTAACTGCTTCACTGTTTTAAAATCTAAAGCACAGTGAATTCACTGCCCTCCTACCTGTTCAAGTACAGGGCATGCTAATCTTTGAGGTCCTGTCTCAGGATCCCATTTATCAACTACGGGGTTTGAGGGCCACTCAGCTGTCTCCATAGGTGGGGCTGTTGGTTGAATTACGCCCTCTGGTGATAAAACGGAGTTAGTAACAGCCTACTGTTGTAGCCTTTTTCCTAATAACCCATTTTCCTTTAAATTTTCTTCCTCTGTCTGACTAGCTCAAGAGACCTTCTCTTTTGCTTGATCTAAAATGTCTTTCTCCATGGTCTGAACCTCTTACAATTTACTTAACACTTTTTCGGTTTGTTTTTTAATAATTTCTAATCTACTATAAAGATAACGCAACCCAATAAGATAACACAAAACAAAACCGAAACTGAATGAAACAAAAACGGAATAAAAAATCGTTGTATCAATTTTCTCTTCTTCAGGGCCGACAAACTTCAAACCTTTAGCCAACCATTTTTCCCAGTTTGCCTGAGAAATTTCTAGGGATAGGCAGCTTGAAATAAAAACAAAATAAATCAAAAGAAGAACACATTGTTTTTTGAAATGGTCACCCATTCTCTCGCCTTCCTTCAGGGGCGAGCAATTTCACTTACCTCTGAGTTTCAGGCATTCCCCGTATGGGCCACCAAATACCGCAGTCTGGCTGGGCACAAAATCACAAGCCACTCACAGCCTTGTAGATTCAAACAGCAATTCTTTATTCCCGAACTCACACCGGCATTCTACAAGCACGTTCTGGGCAAAATCCACACTCTCCACCGGGCTCTGAATCCCAAATACTCTCTGAATCCCGCGAGAACTCAACGGGAACTCAAGGCGCCTGAGGCAGCAGGATACGCCTTATTCCCAGCAGGAATCACCTTAAACCTGGAACCGCCCTAAACCCGGATCACCCTAAACCCCGATCCGCCCTAAACCCTGATCCACCCTAAACCCGGATCTGCCCTGGTCCTTGAGCAAGGTCACCTTTCATGCAAAGTTACTGCAAATGACCTGGGTCCACAATGGAGAGTCCTTCCTCTAAGCAACATGGGGTAGGCTGACAAGGAAATTGCCATGTGTCGTACCTACTTAGCTATGGCTCTCAGCACTGAGAATTGAACCCAGGGCCTCACACATGCTAGGCAAGTACTCTACCACAGAGCTACTGAGAAACTAATGTGACTCCATTTTAAAAAATAAATAAAATAACAGCAGCTTCTACTTCAAGGCCTGTCCTAAGGAAGGGGGCGTGACCCTTGTCCTGGGAAAAACCCACAGAGCACTCCTAAGCATATATCCACCCTGCTGATTTGTTTGTCTGTAAATAACAGGAGAGGACTGAGGCGCCAGGTGTCCCTGACTCAGTTAAGCTAGGTGAGGACCCATAGCAACCCCCAATCAGCATAAGACAGGGAAAATACCTGGAATGCCAGATGACCCCCAAGTAGTTTATGGTGGTTGATAACATGTTGGGAAGCCATGTAGTTTAGCATGTACACTCCTCGTAGTCTAAACTAATCATTTCAAAGGAATCCCCCTCTTGTACTAACCAATCACCCCTACCCAAATTGTTCCTGCCAGTGAATGTGCTAATCAATGTTAAGAGTTGTTGTTTGACTTTCCTGCGGGATGGAATGATTTGCTGTATGATGTTGTGATGCATAGAGTATCCTCCCAAAACCTATAAAATCTCATTGGACAAAGACCGGGACTGACTCCCTGGGACTGCTGTGTCGGGAACGGTTGTGAGTCCAGGCTCCGAGCTTACAATAAAGACTCTTGTGTGCTTGCATAGGTTCAGCTCCTGGAGGTCCATTGAGGTCCCACGAATCTGGCATAACACTATAACCCCAGCCCTGAGACTCTTTTTAAAAATGGGTTATGACCTATTAACTATCATTCTTTCTTTAAATGCTCATGTGTTCAGATTTGGCAAGTAGGTGGCCATAGGAGCTGACTCCTATGAACTTTTTTTTTTTTTTTGCAGAGGATACTAGAAATTTAACATAGGGATGTTTTACCACTGAATTATATCCCCAGCCCTTTTTATTTTTTATTTTGAGACAAAGTCTCACTAAGTTGCTTGGGGTCTTAAGTTGCTGAGGTTGCCTCAAGCTTGTGATTCTCTTGCCTCTCAGCCTCCTGAGTTGCTGGGAATACAAGTGTGCACAACCACACCCAGCTCCTGTGTCCTTTCAGTGTGTCCCCTTATTCTTTGTGTCCCCTTATCTTTTGGCTTAAGATATTCCAGGCTCATCTTGATTGTCCTGCCTGAGCTCTAGAATCAGCAATTTCTCCAAAAAGCTCTGATTCCTTTTAGTAGAGAACAGTATTTAGAAACAAGCTCTGGGAACAAGTTGTGCTCTTTATTCCTGAGGTATTGTTGATTTAGGCCTTTTCAGCAAACAAAACACAATGTAAGCAGATGTAAGCATATACCTGCACACACATATATAAATGTTATTATGGGAACAAACACAAGTCACACAAATTCCTACTGCTGAACACTTATTCTTTCTATTTAAAAACAGAGAGACACCCCAAAATGTAGCTCTAGAGTACTCACCTAGACCCTGGGCTTTAGGTTCAATTCTTAGCATCACAAAAAGAAAAAAAATGGAGTGACATTTGTATATATGTAAATACATGTATACACCCATGTACATATATATATATATATTTTTTCTAATATTTATTTTTTTAATTGCTTTTATTTTTTAAATACATGACAATGGAATATATCACAATTCTTATTACACATATAGAACACAATTTTTTATATCTCTGTATATAAAGTATGTTCACACCAATTCATGTCTTCATACATGTACTTTGGATAATGATGTTCATCACATTCCACCATCATTGCTAACCCCCTGCCCCCTCCCTTCCTCTCCCACCCACATATATAGTTTTAAACATATTTTTAGCTGTGGATGGACACTATGTCTTTATTTTTTATGTGGTGCTGAGAATCAAACCTAGTCCCTCACATGGGCTACATAAGTGCTCTACTTCTGAGCCACAACCCCAGCCCTTGTACATATATTTTTATATCTATCCATCTATATGTATATTAAAGCCATGAATTCACCATATATATATATGACCCTGTGTTAGATCCCCAGCACCACACAAAACAAATCAAAACAAAACAAAACAAAAAAATCATATCTCATAATGGGGGATTTTAAACATACACCTGGGCATATTAGCACCCATTTGTAATCCCAGCTACTGGAGGCTGAGGCTGGAGGATTGCAAGTTCGAGGTCAATCTTAGCAATTTATAGAGACCCTATCTCAAAATAAAAAATAAAAAGGGCTGGGGATATAGCTCAGTGGTTAAGTGCCGCTGGGTTCAGTGCTCAGCAATGAAACAAAACAAAACAAAACCCCACACCAAATAACAAAAATAAATAAATAAATAATAAAAACAAAATCAAAACCAAAAATCTCTACTTTTCACTTATTCATGAGATAGACCAAAAATTAGTAAGTGTTCAGAGAATTTGAACCAAAAAATTTGATTTGAATAAACTTCTTTTCCAGGTAATATAAATCATTTATAAAACTTGAAAAAAAAAAATATATATATATATAGACATAAAGCAAGTCCAAACAAAAAGTAAAGTATTGGTAGCTTACAAAACAAATTCTTTGACTGAAATTTAATATAATTAGACATTTAATATAAATAGATATGATAGACATCAACAAAATAATAATCAAAATAGTCCAATGTTTATAAATTGAAAACTTAATGCTGGGCATAGTAGCAAGTCCTTGTTGTATCAGCTACTCAGGAGGCTGAAGTGGGAAGATCGCTTGAGGTCAGGAGTTTGTGGCCAGACTTGGCTATATAACAAGAGGTGTCTCAAAATAAATGAATAAATAAATAAGAAAAGAAAGGAAAGGAGAAAAACTTACCTCTTATTAATTACAGAAAACAAAAGGAGAAATACTGTAAATAGTAAAAAAAAAAAAAAAAAAAAAAAAGAGCAAATAATAGAAGTTAGAAAATATATAGGTACTAATGACTATGATAACACCACATATCAAAACTTGTAAAATAAAACTAAAAAGTATTTAGAAGGCTGGGCACAATGGTACACACCTGTAATCCCAGGTACCTGGAAGGCTGAGGCAAGAGGACTGTAAATTTGAGGCCAGCCTGAGATGTAGTTCAGTAATAGAGGACCTGCCTAGCATGTGCATGCAAGGCCCTGGGTTTAATCCCCAGTAGCATACATACTCCAAAATAAAAGTTAAAAAAATGAATAGATTTTTATGATCATTAGATAAAATGCATCTCTATTCAAGCCTTTCTACCAAAATAAAATATACAACACATTCTTTCAGAGAACTTCTACCAAATTTTCAAGGAACAGATAGAAAATTCTCTTCTGAAAATTGCTGTACACAACAGAAAAGATGACAAGTTATATTACCTATTTGATGAGGCTAAGATCTCTTGAAACCATATACCATATGAGAATTGGAAGTTATAAATGATTTCATTTCTAATCCTAGATTCTAAAATCCTAAATATCAGAAATTAGAATCCTACAAATTAAAATATATCATGACTGAGTTGGGAGTATCCCAGGAATATAAGGTCAATTTTTTTAAACTAATTTTTTTAGTTTAATGAGAGAAAAATCTACTAAGAAATGTGCATTACTGCCCAGCTCCGGAGGCTGAGGCAGGAGGATTACACGTTTGAGGCCAGCCTCAGCAACTTAGCAAGGCCCTAAGCAACTTAGCAAGACCCTGTCTGTAAATAAAAAAGTAAAAACGGGCTAGGGATGTGGTTCGGTGATAAAGCACCCTGGGTTAAATCCCCAGTATGATATGAGCATTACTGATGAGCACAATGAAACACATCTGTAATTCTAGTGACTGGTGAGACCAAAGCAGGAGGACCACAAGTTTAAGGCCAACCTTGGCAACTTAGTGAGACCCAGTCTCAAAATAAAAAATAAAAAGGGCTGCAACTGTAGCTCAGTTGTAGTGTTGCCCTGGGGATAGAATTGGAGAAAAAAGAAAAAAAGTATGCTTGATTAACAAAGCAAAGGAGAAACAACATGATTATTTAAATTAATGCAGAAAACCATTTGATAAAACACAATACTTATTCAAAAATCTAACACTTCCCAGCCAACTAGTAATAAAAAACCCTACTGACGTGATAAATGTCATTTATAAAATAAACTACAATTATAACTTCTATTGAATCCCTAGTAATTAAATATAAGACAAAACCTGCTATCTTTTTTTTTTGTGGTGCTGGGGACTGAATCCAGGGCCCTATGCATGCGAGGCAAGCACTCTACCAACTGAGCTATATCCCCAGCCCTCTGCTATCATTTTAAATTCAATATTATGCTGAAGGTTTTTTTTAAACTTTTTTTTTAGTTGCTGATAGAACTTTATTATTTTTGTTTATTTATATGTGTGCTGAGAAATGAACCCAGTGCCTCACACATGCTAGTCAAGGGCTCTACCACTGCACCACCACCCCAGTTCCCATGCTGAAGATTTTAACAGATTAAAACAAATAAGACAAATGAGAAGATATCTACTGAAAGGAGGAAAAAATACTATGTGAAAAATCTAGTTAAATCTGCCCAAAATGGAAACCAAAGAGATTTTATCAAAGTTGCTAGGATTTAAAATTAATATGCAGATCCCAATAGTCTTCCTATATACTTCTAAACAAGTTAGAAATATAAATAAATCAGTTACAATATTAAGAAAAATTATAAAATTAAGATATTCATAAATTCTAAATTAAAACTGTGTATTTGAGATTTATTCGTGTAGATAGATGTAGTTCCAGTTCATTTAACTCCTATATAGTATTTTACCATTTATCTATAACTTATTTGTCCATTCTCATTTCATGGACATACAGGTGGTTTCAATTTTTTTTTGTTATAAGCAATGCTGCTATGACAAATATTTTAAATGAATGTGTATGCATATGCAAGATATTTTCCTAAGATATTTCTAGAAGAACTGGTAGTTCACAGGGGTTGACACTTTTTCAACTTTATTTAATGTATTTATTTTGTGGTACTAAGGATTGAACCCAGGGCCATAGCGTGCTAGATAAGCTCTATCACTGAGGCTTCATCCCAAGCCCTTTCTAAAGAAATGTTATTTATTTTGAGATATGGTATCAAGGGCGGGGTGGTGGTGGTGGTGGGGTGCAGCACATTGCCACAGAACTCTTGCCTGCTCAGAGGGATAAGCTTCCTAAGAATTTAAAGTCAGAAATAACTGGTGACAAACAAAAGACAAAGAGCCAGAAAAGATAGTATTAGAGGAAGCCTGCAGCTCCTGATAGATCCAGGCCACACAGGAGCTGGAGCTGGACAATAAGAAAATGGTTCCTCTGGATTATTTAAGGGGGTACATTAAAGGGCAGGGATTAGGTTTCGGTGTGGGGTCTTGCTTCATGGTGTCTTGCAGTCAACAGATTGATTGGCATCTTGGCAGGTCACACCCATCTCTGAGAGGCTGTATGGCTATAGCAGGTCACTTCATCTCCAGTGCTGTGTGGGATCAGGCAGAGCTTGAATAGGGCTCATAATGTGTTGGGCAGTCAGCCAGAGAAAATGTCCACTGTAAGTTCCTAGACACCAGATTCTCCTATTCACTAGGCTGCAATGCCATCCACATACAGCCCACAGATGGCTCTTGACAATAGGATCTCGCTATCCAGGTTGGCCTCAAACTTGTCATTTTTCTGTCTCAGTCTCTCAAGTAGCTAGGATTATAGGCATGTGCCACCACACCTGACCATTTTAACTTTTTAGATACTTCAAACTTTCTCTATAAAGCCATTTTACTGATTTGCATTCCCCTGAACAGTGTATACAGGTTCCTGTGACTGCACATCTGCCTTGACCTTCGGTGTTATTGGACTTTTTATACCCCACCCCCAATCTGATAATTTAAAATCACATCTTATTGCAAATATTGACAAGAAATCAGGCTTTCTAGGAAAATCACTTTGTTTTCTTTCTCTGCCCTTTCCTTAGGGCTAGAATTGTACGTGTCTCTTTTTGGTACTCAAATATTTGTGCAGTGGATGAATGAGCCTACTAGTGAGGCCCTGCATCTTTAATGTTAAAGAGGCTCAAGGTGAGGAAGGTGTTATGGTTTAGATGTGGTGTTCCCCAAATACTCACATGTGAGATGACGCAAGAAGATTCAGAGGAGAAACTATTGGGTTGTGAGAGTCTTAACCTAATCAGTGTTTTAATCCTCTGATAGGGATTAACAGGGGTAACTGAAGTGGTGAGGTGTGGCTGGAGGAGGTGGGAATTGGGGCCTGGCTTTGGGTATATATTTTGTATCTGGTGAGTGGACTCTCTCTGCTTCCTGATTGGCATGTGAGCTGCTACCCTCTGTCACACTCTTCCAGCCATGATGCCCTGCCTTGAGCCCCAAGGAATGGAGCCTGCTGTTTATGAACTAAAAACTGTGAGCTCTTAAATAAACTTCTCCTCTATAGTTGTTCTGGTTGAGTCCTTTTAGTCACAGCAGCGAATAAGCTGACTAAAACAAAAGGGAAGACAATCTTTACACTTAATGTTTAAATTTTCCATCTAGTTAAAGGTATAGCTGGTGGTGCCTGAGTTCAATCTCCAGTACCAGAAACCAAATAACAAAATCTTTAAAAAGGGGCTAGGAATATTGCTCAGTGGTAGAGGGCTGCTTAACAAGCATGAAGCCTTGGGGTTGAATTCCAGCACAGCAAAGAAAAAAAAAATGAATTCTACATCTGGGATCAAAAGTGTCAACTGAGAGGAAAATAGAATCCATCTATTTTAAAGCAGGACAGAGAATATCAAAATGAGGGCAATAATGACTACCCTAACAACAGGAAAGGCACTGGGTTTAGGAATCCAAAGATCTCAGGTTACTCCTCTCCCAACTACTATGATGGCAACTTCTCCAATACAGGTGGATTAATTAGCATCTCCAAATCTCGATGTCCTCACCTGAAAACAGAGATGAAGACAATAATAGTGATTTGGAATCCTGAGTGGAGAATGCAGTTCACAAACTGGAACCTCAATATATAAATAGCAATCATTAAAAAACCTCAGGCATTATACACCCTCTCACACAAAATGCCTCAGTTGATAGGAAAATATCCAAATTCAGAGATCTCAGTGAAATCTGTGGAGACTGGGTTCTTACTGATACCAAGAAACCTCGAAACTAGCCTTCAGGTAGCCTATCTTCAAGGGTTTTTTGTTTTTGGAATTTAGGTAATGAATGGAACCCAGGGCCTTGGGCATGCTAGGCACAGCGCTCTACCACAGAGCTATAGCCCCAGCCCCACAGTTTTTGTATGAAAGAAAAACTTTTATTCTGTTTCAGAAACTGCTGTTTCTGCTCAAACACAATCTCCATCTGATAATACACTCAGTCATTCCAAACTTCAATGCTTCCTTCAAGTCTTATTCCTACATCTACCCAGGGGAAATGAATAAAAGGTCATCAGATGCTAATACACTTTGATTTCTGAATTGGGGCTCTGCACAGTGGCACGCACCTGCAATTCCAGCTACTTGGGAGGCTGAGGCTGGAAGATGGCAAGATAGAGGCCAATCTGGGCAACTTAGCAAAATCCTGTCTCAAAATAAATGGCTCAGGGGTCAAGTGCCCCTCAGTTCAATCCCCCTGATAGACCCAACCTGATCTTTTCTTAAAATTGGGAGCCATCTCGCCACAAAGCCATGAAAAGATAATTTCGGCTTTACTATAAATTACTGCAAATTCTGAACCTGCTTGGAATGCCTGCCCGTGCCCTGAACTCACCCATGCCTGGCTCTCTGACCAGATAGCAGCCCTCTCTGAAACTTTAGTAACGCCTCACAAATCTTGGTCTTCCCTGGCCAGATAACAACCCTTTCTGAGGCTCTAATGACCTTCATAAATTCTGATATTGGGGCCAGCAAAAATGTAAACTACCATTAGTGTTATGCTCCTCAGAGTTCTGTTATCTGTAACCCCCCTTTGTGTAACTTTCTGGGCTATAAAGCTGGGCTGCAGGAAAGCTGCGGCTGTTGTCTTGTTCCCGAGGTTTTGGGTGGGAGAGGCAGCCTGGCCAGTCGAAATAATAAGCTTGCTTTAATTTGATTTTAATTGGAGTCAGTGGTCTTTTCTTGCGTCCTGGTCTAACAACCCCCCCCCCCACACACACACACCGTTGTAAGCCCATCCATGGGTTCCATGTGGGTCACCATGCATGGAAGCCTAGTGGATAGAAACATCTGGTGTCTGGAAATGATCAGTGGACATTTTCTCTAGTCAATTGACCAGGGACATTGTGAATTTCTATCCCGATCTGTCGAGACCCACACAGCATCTGAGATGGGCGTGAGCTGCCAAGATGCCAATCAGCCTGCTGACTAAAAGACATTATGAAGCAAGACTCCGCCCTTGGAACCTTATCTCTGCCTTTGATGTACCTCCTTAAATAAATCAGGGGTGGGGGGCATCTTTCCCTTGTTTAGTTCCAGCTCTTGTGTGGACTGGATGTATTGTTATGCTCGAATTCGGGACCCCCAAAAGACCACCAGAGACCAAGATCAATGTAAGCAGCAAAGAGGCATTTATTGCGAGCTAGCTTGGTCCTCTGCGCGCCCGCACACAGCAACTAGTGACACTGAGAGGCCTCGAGCCCAGGGTTTGCAGTAGTATTATACATTCTTTGGAGAAGGCAGGGACCCCCACATGCATCATAGCATCTCTTGGCAAATCATCACACACCAAGGGAAAATCAAACAACAACTCTAAAACATGATTAGCGTATCAAGTGGAGGGAAAGAATCTGGAAAGAATTATTGGTTAGTTCAAGGGGTTGACTTAAAGTTGATTGGTTTAAATCGTGAGGATGTCGCAAGGGGGGTACGTGCCAAACTGCAGGGCTTCTAGTTTAGATATTGGTCACCACACCTAGGTGGGGGCCATCTGGAATCTCAGATATTTCGATATCTTGGCCTATCTTAGGCAATCACCATCTGCGGCTTTTCCGAGAACTGTTTCCACAGAGCTTTTCTGTGGTATTTTCCTGACTTTAGGACTGCAGTAGGTCAGAGGTTAAGTTTCAGAGCAAAATGAGGTCCCAAGTAGAATGAGATTGCTTAGGTCTTTTGTAAATATATTTCTGACTCTGTGTTTTGTTCTTCACTAATTATTTTAGACTTTAAGTTTTCAGGTGGCAGGAAGAAGAACCCCCCAATGACACACTGGCCATATCCCCTCTTCCCCAATCTCCAATAAATAAAAAATAAAATAAAATAAAATAAAAAGAGCAAGACCCTGGGTTCAATCCAGTACTGAAGAAAAAAAAAAAATCCTGAATTGGGGATTGCATTTCCCACTAGTCTCAAACATCTGACTTTTTTCTGACCAAGAAAAATTACTGTACTTAGGCTCCTTTCCTGCCTCCTCAGAATACCCACTCAAACATTTATTCTCACTCCCTTTGGGAAATACAAATTCCTAAATCTTTTTTTTTCTTTTTCTTTTTTTAAGATCCACTCGGTGATTTATTGCAATCTTGCCATAATGTAAGTATAATTATAAAAAGGGGGAGTTATTAGGTTGGCCATCTGCAGGCTGGAGAGCTGGAAGAACCAGTAGCTGCACAGTCCAAGAGGCTAAAGCCTTAGAAAAAGGGGGATCAACAGTGCTACCCTAGTCTGAGACCTAAGCCTTCTAGAGAATCAATATCCTCAGATGATGGTAGCAGCCATTGAAGAAGAATCTTGCTTGAATTCTGCTCCTGTTTCCTTGTTCTTCCAACTTTTATTCTATCCAAGCCATCAACCTATTGTTCGGTGCTGCCCATGCTTAGGGAGGGTCTCCATTTCAGTTAGCTCTTCCACATGCCAATCATTCCTAGACACAGCCTCATTGACACACCCATAATCCTCTCAATCCCTGCAACCAATCAAGTTGAGGATTCAAGTTACTTAGTACAAGTCCACCCCTTTTCAACTTGATATTCAAATATGAATCTTAACATCATATTTAATCTCCAAATAAACACACTATTGAGGTCATAATTCCACCCAACATAACTATCAACCAATGCACTAGTTCTTTCTCCAGAGGAAAAAGAATAGAAAAAAACAAAAACATTGCTGATGTTAAGTCAATCAAAATTACATTACATGATGAATAACAGGAGAGTAATAATAATTTCCTCTTAATGAATGTGGAAATATGCCAAAAATATTCTGAATGGAATAGGGAAGAATTATCAGTGGTAATTACAATCCTTGTTTCTGTAACTGGTCATATGGCTGTAGTTAGTATTTATAACTACCTTCTTCTACTACCCATTCTGTATTCCCTCTACCTTCAGCAAGCATCTTAGCAGGTTTTGGCTCTTTACCTGGAGGTGTGACCCATACCTTCATTCCTGAAGAGTCTGTGACATTTGTCATCTTGCCTGAATTGGGTCATTGTGACAAATCCCTAAGTCTTAAAAAAAAAAATTACAACCCTTCTTACCACCTACAACTCCTGTTAACTACTATCCTATGTCTTTCTACCCCACACAAGGAAAGAATAATGTTATTTATTTTTTTATTTTTTGTACTGGAGATTGCACTCAAGGCTACCCTTGAACTCCATCCCCATTTTATTATTATTATTATTTTTTATTTTGAGACAAAGTCTCACTAAGTTGCTTAGGGCCTCACTAAATTGCTGAGGCTGGCCTTGAACTTGCAATCATCCTGCTTCAGCCTCCTGAATCGATGGGATTACAACGGTGTGCTACCATACCCAGTGTCCCCTTCCCTTTCAAACTGCTCAGTTATCACCTGTGGCTTTCTATCCCACCACTTTTCTCAACCAATTTCCTCTTTTCTGCTGATTTAACTCTCAGTACTCTTAGGTATGCTTAAGGGCAGGTTCTGTGTGACTCTCCTCTCAAGCCCCTACTCTGTCCAGGTTGGCTTCCTCCTCCTCTCCTTATCTTTGACCAGCTTCTTTCCTCAAATGTCAACAACTTCAGGGCTAAGAAAGGAAGATCAGAAGAAGCACTGAAGACCCACGATAACCTGCCTCCTTCACAACATCAAACGGATGAGACAGCCGTGCATACCTATAATTCCAGAGACTTGGGAGACTGAAGCAGGAAGATTCCAAATTCAAGGCCAACCACGGCAATTTGCCTCAAAATAAAAATAAAAAGGGCTGGGATGTGGATCTGTGATATATCACCCATGGGTTTAATCCAGGGGGGTAGAGGTATAAAAAGACTGCCTCATACTATAAACCCTGGTTTCAGAGGTTTCTTGCTTTTGTCCTGCTCCCACGAATACTACCTTTTCAGTGACCAAAGGTCTTAGAGGTGTGCTGTCCCAACATAACATGTTCTACTAAGGGTGCCTTGGACGCTAGTGACCAAAGTTCAAACCATCTGAAATTTGAGCTTAGTCCTTTACCCAATACTGTTTTTATCTCTCTCTCTCTCTCTCTCTCTTTTCAGTCTACATTTTCTTATGTATCATGTAAACCAACTGCCTGGGAGTGAAATTCATGCAGCACACCCGCTCCTTTATATGCTTTCTTTTCCTAAACTACAGGTTTCCCTGAGCGAGGGCTATTCTAGACATTATTCCATTTTCTGATACCACGTGTTCTGATTTTTCCAAACAACAACCAATTCTCCTGCACCAGCTCCATGTCCAATGATTCCATTCAATTATTGACAGTCAAGACCCAGAGTTAATGGAGTCCCCATAGGTAAAGGACTTAGTCACATAAGACTGCCCTCACTTTGGATACCAGTCTCAAATGGGGTGCTCATGCTACCAAAAGGAGTTAGCCAAGCTAGCTCTCAGTCTTATACTATGAAGACCACATAGTCTTAGAAGGCTGAGCTACCAACTAGCCAGAGTCAAGAATGACAAGGTCACTAAAATCAGACTCACTGAGACAAGATAATAGTGATCCCTGTTATGAAAATAACAGAGACTCTTCCAAAAAATAAAGGGCAAATTCCAGGGGAGGGCATGGGGAAGGACCAAGAAACGAAATCTACCAAATTATGCTATGTCCATGTACAATTATAATTATGTATGCAATGACAATGCACTAATTAAATAATACAAATAATAATAGAGGGGAAATCAATAGCGTAGAGCTTGTGGTTTGGGGGTACAAGGAGGAAAAACAAAGGTAAAGTACTCTGGAAGGAGACTGATCAAATTGTTATGTGTACGAACATAGCATAATGAATCACACTATCATGTATAATTACAACACACCAATAAAAATTTTAAATAAATAAAGGATGTCAGTCATATTTAATTAGGTCTCGCCCCATGACCTCATTTTACCTTAATTACCTTAGTAAACACATCCTGGATCCCTTAAAGAAATCATTGTGCATCCATATCCCAACAACAAGTATTTTGTTGAAATAAAACTTCGGTACACCGAACGGAAATGATGATTTGGAAGTGTGCAGTATGATGGTTGTACGTGAATACTTGGGTGAAAATGCACAGGGAGTGTAGGTAGATAAGAAGAACAGAACCTGAGGGTCATAACCTGGACAAAATGAGTATTAAAGAGGAAAATTACGGACGACCATAAAGAATTATGAGAAGCTGACATACGCAGGAGAAAGCACGCTCAACTTGTACCTGAAAGCGTGATCCACGCACGCGCACTGCCCAAAGGCTGCGCTCGCGCCAAAGGCGGCTCCTGATGGTTCCAAGATGCTTATAAAAGCTGGAGCCACCATAGCAGTCCCCATCAGAGGCGCTGCAGGTTCCAGGAGTCTTGTTGGAGTAAGCCTGTGATAGCGATGCAGAGATCAGGTGTGGTGGCCCTGGGGCTGTGGGTTGCCCTGGTTATAAGGGAGGGAAACAGTGTCAACCAGGGGAAAGGTTTTCAAGGACTGACTCTCCTGGTCTGGGGACTGTTTTGGGGTGAGAAGAGGAAAGATGGGCTTGCTGGAGAAGTTGAGGATGAGGGCCGGATAAATAGGCCCGCACAGATGCCCTTGAGTGTAGCCCAGGAGGGCGCGATTCCTTTAGACTTGGGGTCCCACAGAGCGTTTCATTGGAGGACAGAGCTCAGACCTCTGTCCTTCAGACAGCTGCCTGGGCCAGTCTTCTCTGATCATTGAAGCACCGTCCTCACAGGTGGGCAGCAAGCAAAAGCTCTGGAACCTGACACCTAGGCCTAGAGTTCAAAAGGGGGTTTGGGATGATTTTTCTGCCTCCGCAGCAGTTTACAGGGATGGGTGCTGCTGCCCTGTCCTGAGACCTTTCAGCCTTGAAAATGCAGGTAGTAAAGCCAAGCCTTTTTTTTTTTTTTTTTTTAATGCAGGCCATGGGCCCGCTGTTCTCAGGTCTTTGGTTCCAGAATCTTGTCCACAATTCTCTGTGTTATTGGGACAGGTAAGGGAATCTGTGTAGACGATCAGTGGGATTATACCCTCTGCCCCCATAAACCAATGCCTGATGCTTTTCTGATCCTTTTCTCCATTACTTCCCTTCCCTTATGCTGTCCTGAAGCAAAAGAGAAGATGGCAGCAAAAGAGAAAGGTGCTTGCCTTTCATGTTAAAATGTAAGTTTGAGCAGGGGCACGGTGGCTACCTGCAATTCCAGAGACTTTGGAGCTGAAGGCTGGAGGATTGCAAGTTCAAAAACAGCCTCAAAAACCTAGAGAGATCCTAAGCAACTAAGGAGACCCAATCTCAATATGAAAAATAAAAGGGCTGGGGATGTGCCTCAGTGGGTAAGTGATCCTGGGTACAATACCCCAGTATTTAAAAAAAAAAAAAAGTGTGTGGGGGGTAAAGTTTGAGTTATAGCTAGTTTCTCTGTTAAATATGTGAAATGCATTCTTTTCATTTGCTATACCAACAACCTGAAGAGATGTTGCTGTCTTTGTTGCAAAATGGAGGAAATGAAGAACTCAGGGAGGGAATAAGCAGTGATTTGATCAGGGTTTCCCAGTTGTCAAATAAGAATCTTATTCTGGGGCTGCAGATTTAGTTCAATGGTAGAACATGTACTTAGCATGCATGATGACCTGATTCAAACCCTAGCAACCCCCCCCCCCCCCCCATACACACACACACAGAGAGAAGAAAGAAAGAAATGGCATTCTCTTATGTTGTTAACCTGTTGGAGTGGGAAATTTTCCTTCATTGAAATTTAGTGCTCCTTGTTAAATATTTTTCGACAAGACCTAAACTTTTTTTTTGGTACTGGGATTTAACCCAGGGGCACATAACCACTGAGCCACATCCACATCCCTGGCCTTTTAAATTTTATTTTGGAACAGGGTCTCACTAAGTTGTTGAGGGCTTTGCTAAGTTGCTGAGGCTGGCTATGAACTTGAGATCCTACTTTCTCAGCTTCAGGAGTTGCTGGGAATACAGGCATGGGCTAAGACCTAAACATTCTGAAAGCTGCTACATTGAAGTTAAAAAAAAGTATGAAGGACAAGACTGGAGGGTAGACAAGTAGGATTTCTAACAGAATAGTGGTTAATTATAATAGGAAGGAACTTCAGAGAGCAAAAAGGCAGACACGGAGGAAGGAAGAGGAGAGCATATGAACGTTTATAGGAAGTAGGTACAAGAACAACTTTGGGGAATTGGGTGATTCTCCAGTCTACCCTTCAGGTAGCAATGATAATTTTAATGGTCTCTGTAGTTAGTACTGTGTGTTGTGTACAATGGGTAACTTCTCAAGTAGAAAACTGTATGTGAGGAGGGATTTTGAGTTCATGATGTCATCCTGATACAGATGGTCCCCACACTTCTAGGCCTGTATGGATAATAACCCCAAGAGAAGAGCTGTCTCTTTACAGTAGTCTTAGCAGGAGTTCCAGAGATAGTTCCCCTTGGTATCGCTCTGTAACCCATCCCTGAATCAATTTACAGAATTAGGAAGATGGGAGGGAGAGCAAGGGAGGAAGATTACCTCTAGATAGGGAGGGAGGGAAAGGGAGGGAGAAGGGTAATAGCATGGATGGTGAAAGGAGACACTCATCATTATACAAAATACATGTATGAAGATGTGAATTTGGTGTCAACATACCTTATATATAATCAGAGATAAGATAAATTATGGTATAATGGTGTATTAAGAATTGTAATGCAAAAATAAACAAATAATTTTTAAAAGAAAAAAAAAAGAATTAGGAAGATGGTCTAGAGCTTCCTAGCCATTTGTATGCCATTATTGAGGATGGTATGAGATGACCTCAAACAACTTGGCTAGAGGATCTTCATCTTCTCACATGTAAAGGCCTGCTGGTACAAAAAAAAAAAAAATTCCTTACAGGTTCTCTGAAGTTAGAATACCTTATTTTTGGATACAGTTAGAGTAGAAAGTTATAGTACTGTAAAGAAACTGACAAATAACTTGATGAAATTGTGTTTTGTCTGTTTTTGTTTTCCCACTACTGGGTATTGAACCCAGGGGCACTTTATCATTGACCACTGAGCTACATTTCCAGCCCTATTTATTTATTTATTTTTAATTAATTAATTTTAATTAGGCATATATGACAGCAAAATGCATTTTGATTCATTGTACACAATTGCAGCACAACTTTTCATTTCTCTGGTTGTACACGATATAGCATTGCACCATATGTGCACTCATACATGTACCTAGCCTTTTTATTTTTTATTTTGAGACAGGGTCTCAATAAGTTGCTGAAGCTGGTCTGGAATTTGTAACCCTCCAGCCTCAGCCTCTTGAGCTGCTGGAATTTCATCCATGCACCAATGCGCCTGGTTGACAAGTAGTTTGATAGGTGTATACACAGTAAGGATTGCTGTGTCTTCTTGGCATTGTCCCCTTTATCATTAAATAACAACCCTTTTTATCCCTTACCACTTTCATTACTCTGAAGTCTGCTCTCTCTGAAAATAATATGGCTACACCCACTTTATTTATTGATTTGTAGTACTGGAGATTAAACCCAGGGTGTTTAACCTCTGAGACATTCCCAGCCCTTTTCATTTTTTTCTTTTTGGTACCAGGGGACTGAACCCAGGGGCGCTTAAACACTGAGCCACATTCCCAGCCCCTTTTTATATTTTTATTTAGAGACAAGGTCTCACTGAGTTGCTTAGGGCCTCACTAAGTTGCTGAGGCTGGCTTTGAACTTGAGATCCTCCTGCCTCAGCTTCTGGAGCTGTTGGGATGACAGGCATGCACTGCTGTGCCCAGATATCCTCTTTTACTTTTTGAGATAGGGGCGATTTTTATTTATTAGAACAAAGTCAACTCTGTGCTGTATAATTAAAATGTGAGGGCTATTATTATTAATGTTTTTTTTTGTTGTTGTTTGTTTGTTTTACTGGGGATTGAACCCAGGGCACTCTACCACTGAACTATATCCCCAGACTTTTTATTTTATTTTGAGACAGGATCTTGTTAACTTACCTAGGCTGTCCTCAAATTCGTGATCCTCCTGCTTCAGCCTCCTGTGCACCTGGGATTATAGGTATGCATTACCACACCCAACTATGAATGCATTATTATTTTTTTAAAAATATTTTTAGGGCTGGGGTTGTAGCTCAGTGGTAGAGCTTGCCTAGCATGAGTGAGGCCTTGAGTTTAATTCTCAGCACCACATATGAATAAATAAAATAAAGGTCCATCAACAACTAAAAAAATTTAAAAAAATATATATATATATATATTTAGTTGTAGATGGACACTATACCTGTATTTTATTTAATTTTATGTGGTACTGAGGATCGAATTCAGTGCCTCACACATTCTAGATAACTGTTCAACCATTGAGCTGTAATCCCAGCCCTGAATGCATTCTTTTTTTTGGTGGGGGAGGTACCAGGGATTGAATTCAGGGGCATTTGGCCACAGGCCCTTGCATGCATTCTTAATAATCTAATTTTGAATAAAAATTTAACATTTCTTTACCTTGGCTTCTTCCCTTGTAAAAACAGCTGAACATGGGGCCGGTGTATAGTTCAATGCAAACTAACTTGTGAAAAGATATTAGATGTAGAGGTTAAAAGGGGGTCTACAGGCTCCACTGATCAAGTCATTGTCCAAATATGAGGTTGGGGAGTGGCTGGGTTGGCCTTTTCTGCCCATTCCCCCCTCCCCCTCAGCGCTGCTCTGGGACCTCATCTGCCCTGACGAGATACTCTCCAGTATTTACAAGATCTGGGAGATCTCAGACAGGCTCTGCCTGGAGATGGAGGGCAAGATGGTCAGTAAAAGAAAGGGTAACATTGATGACTTGCTTATTTGGCCTCTTCCGAAGGACCCAAGGGCGAAGGTACCAAAAGCACAGTAATCACTGGTGTTGATATTGTCATGAACCACCACTTGCAGGAAACCAGCTTCACAAAAGAAGAATACAAGAAGTACATCAAAGATTACATGAAGTCAATCAAAGACAAACTTGAAGAACAGAGACCAGAGAGAGTAAAACTTTTTATGATAGGGGCTGCAGAACAAATCAAGTACATTTATTTCAAAAACTAATTTCAAAGACTACCAATTCTTCATTGGTGAAAACATGAATCCAGATGGCCTGGTCTCTCCTGGACTACCGTGAGGATGGTGTGACCCCATATATGATTTTCTTTAAGGATAGTTTAGAAATGGAAAAATGTGGGGCTGTGATTGTGGCTCAGTGGTAGATCACTTGCCTAGTATCTGTGAGGCACTGGGTTCAATCCTCCACACTACATAAAAATAATTAAGGTATTCTGTCCGTTTACAACTAAAAAAAGAAAGAAAAGAAATGGAAAAAGGTTAACAAATTTGGCAGCTGCTTTGGATCTATCATCTGTCATCATAACTAACTGCTGCTTGTCATCCACACAACACCAAGACTTAAGAAACCATCTTGGGCACATTTGTTTTGACAGGGATTTATTTGGAGTGGAGGCATTGTTTTTTTAAGAATGTCATGTAGGTTTGCCTAAAACTAAAGTGCATTTAAACTCACTTGAGAGAAGTTCTCTTAGTTTAATACATGTTTAAATTAAATCCAACCTGTAGTGTTCCTGGAGAAAGTTAGAGCCTGATTGTAGGCCACCATTAGAAAGCTGACTGTCTTCAGATAACTCCTGCAGTGAGAACTACTTCTGCAACTGGAATAATAAAAAACAAGAATATAAAAAACAAGTTTTAATTCTAACTTATAATAAAGGGAAAAAAGCAGTGCCAACATTTTAAGTATGGAACCTTGTACATTTCATCACCTACAACAGAAATAGTTCACTCTGGAAAAGATTACCAAAAGAATAAAAAGAGACTAACTCAGTTGTGTGTGTGGGGGAGTCATTGTCCATTCTTTGTTGAATCTTAGGAAAATCTAGGAAGGAACTGGTAAGCAGTAGTTAACAATGACCTGGAAGTAATTCTTTTTTACCAGTAGATGCTCATTCTGGTGCTTTCTGGGTGAATATTGGTACTGGCTACAAGAGTTATAAAAGAAGTAATATATTCTAACTATGGCTTGGTGATAGAGCACTAGCCTAGCACATGCGAGGCCCTGGGTTCAATCCTCAGCACTACATAAAAATAAACAAATAAAATAAAGGTATTATATCCAACTACAACTGAAAAATAAATTTTAAAAAAAGAAATAGAAGTTTGTATTTTCCATATTTATTGGAGCTGCCACAATCTCTATTGTCTACACTTAACCTGAGGCCTATATTCCCTAACTTTTATCATACTACACAATTTTGGCTGTATAATGGATTTGGAAAAAGAAAGCAAACAGGAACACTGGGGGCAGTGGTGCACACCTGTTATCCCAGTGGTAAGTAGGCTGAAACCAGAGGATTGGGAGTTCAAAGCCAGCCTCAGCGACAGCAAGGCACTAAGCAACTCAGTGAGATCCTGTCTCTAAATAACATAAAAAATAAGGCTGGGGATGTGGCTCAGTGGTCGAGTGCTCCTGAGTTCAATCCCTGGTATCTAAAAAAAGAAAGCAAACAAAGAGACTCAAACTGGTCCTGAGCAGGCTAGAAACATGTGCACCAATCAATACACCCATGTACGAGCCATCAGCCATGACAAAGGCAATATGACCAGTATCCCTTCTGCTGTTGACACACACATCAAAAACATTCTTGGAAAAAGCAATGGTGCTTTATCATCTGTGGCTCCAGAGAGGTAGCTACATGGTGTGAGACCTTCTGATAACACTCTGAATGCAAACACACCTCTCAGAAGCTCTGCTGCCTCAAGAAAAAGGAAGAGTAGAAAGGGGCAGTGGATCTCTCGAAGTCACATTCTGAAGGGCTTTTAAAGAAAGCATCTGTTTGTATGACCTGCCTGGCCTATGATGAAAGTACACCAGAGAAAGTGGCCCAGTCCAATGTCATTTCCCAGCATTCTTATGAGAGTCAGGGTGTGTTCTGCCACCTTTCTGAGGGTGGGGACATCACAAATACAGATGAGCAAAGAAGTGTGAGGCTATGGGAACAGCACCTGGGAATTGAAGAAGAGGAAGTTGAAGAAGTCAGGTACTGGTGTGGAGATGACCTTAGGTCAAAAAAAGAATGGATGTGGGACTGCTCCCCAAATCCTGCCAACTACCAATAAAGTCAGAGATGAGCTTCAGTTGGCTAAAGCCAAATAATGTAAAGAGGAAAGGGTGTAAGCCTATAGCAGTAAGCCAGCTCCAACAGACAAGTTAAAACAGTGAAGAGAACCATTTCCCCCCGCCCACCCAGAAGTGCAAGAAAGTTGATGCAGTGATCCAACTGGATGTTAGGATGACTGAGAAGCAACATCTCACAGTACAAGTGCTCATCCTGATCTGGAGTCTGAAGTAGATGAGGAGGCTGAAATAAACAAGGAAGCTTATGAAAACAAACAGCCACATGAACATGACTCCGATGTTGAAGTACAAGATATATTTGAACTGCCATACTAGGAGAGATGTATCACTGTGGCCCTTCTCTGAGATCTGATCATTCAGATCTTTACATCTTCAAGAGGATTAACACTAAAACTGATGGAGGGATCCGATGTGATATGAGCTGAACCAAGGAACTGCATCTAATAGGACCTGAGCTTCCTGTTTGTGATTTGGAGCCTGAGGTAGACGTGGAGCTATGTAACTAGGAGAATGACATCAAAGTGCACGATAAGTTCAATGTCTTTGTGGGGAAATGAGATTCCTTATGCCTGCCCTGCCGTTACATTTTCCATTTTCTGACCTCCTCAAGATAGCTGATGCCCAAGTCAATGAAGCAATCCAGTGTGATCTGAGCTGCACTGAGAAAGAAGATCTAATAGGGCATGTGCCTCCTGGTTCTGATATGGGGCTCAATGTAGTCAGAGAATGATGTAGACAAGCAAGAAATAATCATGAATGACATTACCTTCCCAAAGCAGAGTTTGCAACGTTTTCTATTGCTCTGTGAAAAATTACTAAAAAGGCTTCACACAACCATTTATTATCAGCAACTCCATGTCAGATGGGGCAGGCTCAGCTGCATTCTCTGCTTAGCTCTGCAGTGAACCAAAACCAAATTGCCAGTGGTATTGGGCTCTTACCTGAGGCTCTGGGGAACAATATGCATCCATGTCACTGAGGAAGCAGAATTCAGTTCTTGTTGCTTTCAGCTGAAGGCATTTCCTTGCTCAGGACCTGCTATTAGGGTCTGCAACAGTCTCATCTTGTGGCCCTTTGTCTTTATCTTTAAAAGCCAGTGATGGCACATGACATCTTTCATAGGCTTGGAATCTCTTCTCTTGGTTACCAGCTAGAGAAAATTCTGGAGTTTTAAAGGGCTCTTTTGGTTTAATTAAGAACACTCAAATGACCTCATTCTCCCTGTTTCAAATGACCTCATTCTCCCTGTTTCAAATGACCTCATTCTCCCTGAACTGTAACAACCTAATCATAAGAGTGAAATCCATTTTTTTAATACTGCTGAAGATGAAGGGGAACCCTCATGGGGTCATCTTAAAATTCTGCATACCACAATGATGACAAAGTCATCGTGGCTAAGGTAGGTCTGAGGGCTGATAATGCCTCCTGGAGAGGAATGGAAAATGCAGTTCCTGGAGATGTGAGCAGCAAGATTTGAATAGGCAACTAGCAAACTTTGCTGGTCTGCTTTATGTGTTCAGTTTTCAGTTGAGTTGGAGGTAATTAACTGATAGGGGTAATAATATGTTTGGTATTATTATTAGTAGTATTTTGTGTGTGTGTGTGTGTGTGTGGTGCTAGAGATTGAACCCAGAGTTCAATCATACCATACATATTAGTCAAGTATTCCACTACTGAACTTCATGTCCAGTCCTGTGTGATTTTTACCTGGTGATTTGGAATAGGAGCTAAGGAAGGATGAAGGCAAGGCTGACTCGGTTAGCCTTCTAGTTTTCAGACATAACATCCCACAGGCTGGGAGTGTAGCTCAGTGACAGAGTGTTTGACTAGCACACCCAAGGACCTAGGTTCAATTCCCAGCAAGGTAAACAAACAAGCAGGTCCTCAATATTCCAGTCTGGACTCTTGTGATTTAAGGGAGTATTCCAAGACCAAGACTGGAAGTATTCCAAGGCTCTGGGCTTGGACTCTCTGCTTTCTGCAGAGGGGATAATCCAGTTCCTAGGAAAAGAGGCAGGAAAAGGAAGTGTGAGTTTCTAGGACCCCAGCTGAGGGCTGAAAGCAGCAGTATGTGCTTGATGTAGACTGACACTCTTGTCTTTCAGCAGGCTGCACTTTGACTCAGTGAAGAACCGAATTTTTCTTTTAGTTTCAGGTGCCACCTGACCTCTGCTGTTAACCAGTTTAAGTTACAAGAGCACAGCTGCTCAGACAATAGGAGGAGGAAGCAAGTGAGGGGTGTATGCCAGGATGTGGCATCGCTACATTCTTAAATCTTTTCTGAGTCAAGACCCTGAAAATCTCAGTGGCACAAGGTCCAGACAAGTTAAAAACAAGTCAGTCAAGGACAATGGAACACACCTATAATCCCAGCTCTCAGGAGGCTGAGACAGGATCCCAAGTTCAAGGACAGCCTCAGGAACTTAGTGGGACCCTATCTCAAAAAATTAAAAGGACTGAGGTAGCTCAGTGGTTGAGCATCTGTGAGTATACTAGTACCGCAGTATCTCCCTGCCCCCCCACACAAAGTAACACAAGAGTTTTCATTGTTGTTACATGAACCACTCACCTCAAATCAACAGATCATGTCAGGTGACTATAAGCATTACATTTTATATAGCAGTGAGGCCATATTTGCTCGGTATTAAGATAGTCACTTTCAGGGAGGGGGTTGTGGCTCAGTGGTAGAGCGCTCACCTAGCACATGCGAGGCCCTGGGTTCGATCCTCAGCACCACATAAAAAAAAAAATAAATAAAATAAAGGTGTAAAAAAAAAGATAGTTACTTTCATACTGTTAAGTTTAAAAAGTAACAGTACACAGGTGTATTTATGTAAGAAAAAAGTCATATTTGTGATATATACTTCTGAAAGATGTCAATACCAAATTAGTAAGATTGGTAGCCAATGGGGAAGGAACTGGGATAGAAAGGCATTAAGAAGAATTTTCTTGGGGCTGGGGATGTGGCTCAAGCAGTAGCGCGCTCGCCTGGCATGCACGCGGCCCGGGTTCGATCCTCAGCACCACATACAAACAAAAGATGTTGTGTCCGCCAAAAAATAAATAAATAAATAAATATTTTAAAAAAAAAAGAAGAATTTTCTTTTAATTTGGACCACATGCTGATATTATTCATAAATAACTACATTTTTAAAATAAATCATAAGCTTTTATTATACTCAACAACATAGAAGAGTCCAGCCTAAAGCCTGTGGGAAATGAGTCACTCACAAAGGGCAAAAGCTGTGCTAACACCCAAAAGCACCTCCCCAGAGATACCCCACTGTCCTGCCAGGCTGCAGGAGGCCTTTCAAGGGACTCATAGACTCAAGCAAAGAGCAGGGAGGGGTCAATGAATAAGCCTTCCTGGAGGAATTCAGCGCAGTCCAGACCTAGCACCTGAGTGGAGACAGCTCACCATGGCAAGGTGGTAAGAATCCACAGCTGTGAAGCCAGATGTCCTCTGTGACTTGTTACTCCTGGGTCACATCTCCCTCTGTTCTTTGGCCACAGTGTTTGATTTTTGTAGAGAACCTAATTCTTGTCAGTCCGAGTCTGAACTCTCACTTGACTTAGAAGACTTATGCTTCCGTTTTTTCTTCTTTTTCTTTTCCTTCTTCCTTTTCTTATGCTTTTCTTTCTTCTTCTTTTTCTTATGCTTTTCTTTACATTCTGAAGAACTGGAACTTCTCCCATCCTCATCTGAGGTGGAATCCTCCAGTAACTGTTTTAGTTGCTGAATCCTAAACATAAAAGATTGATCAAAGAAATGTGATTTTTAACTTCAATAGGTTTCTTATATATACATAATTTTATTTTGAGTGCTGGGGATTGAACCCAGTGTCTTATACATGCTAGACAAATGCTCTACCACTGAGCAACATCCCCATCTCTTAGGTAAGCATAATTTAAAAGCAGTATCAAGAGGGGAAGAATCATGATTAATTCACTAAAAACAATACTTATCTTTTCATTGTCTTAAATATTTCTACAGGTTCCAATAGTCCTTAAAATTTTAACTTCTAACTGATGCATACTTAACCTTTCCCCCAATTTCACAGTAATCAACTCCTTGAGAACTAATTCAATGCAACTAATTTGAAAACAAACCCTTTTTTTTTTTTTTTTTTTTAACACTCTCTTTAATTGTGGCTAAGAATACATTTTAACACCTCAGATCCTCAATGACATTGAAGATAAACTAAATGACATGGAATGGTCAATTGCACACTATGTGTAGACACCACAGTGTGGATTGCCAACATCACTTCCAGTTGTGTGACTGTACTGGGCCAAGAGGAGGCTTGCCTGCTGGTTTCCTCTACACTGGCCTTTTCAGCAGTGACTCCTGCAGTTATGGTTTGGATGGGAGAAAAGCTAACATATGAGACAATGCAAGAAGGCTTGGAGGAGAAAAATGATAGGGTTTTAAGAGTTTTAACCCAATCAGTAAATTAATCCTGATAGGAATTAACTGAAGTGGTAGAGTGTGGCTGGAGGAGATGGGAATTGGGGCCTGGTTTTGGGGTATATATTTGTATCTGGCAAGTAGAGTCTCTCTCTCTCTCTCTCTGCTTCCTGATCTCATGTAAGCTGTTTCCCTCTGCCACACTCTTCTGCCATGATGTTCAGCCGTCTTCAAGTCCGAGGAACTGAGCCAGCCTTCTATGGACTAAACCTCTGAAACTGAAAGCCTTCTAATAAACCTTTTCTCCTCTAGAATTGTGCTGGTCAGATCATTTAATCACAGCAGGAAAAAGCTGATTAAAACATCTACCCTCCAGTCACTCAGTTAAAATACCATCCCCCTGTTATCAGAATGGCTGTTTCCAATGCTAATCAATTTAAGACTTAATAGGTTGTTGTTTTCATCAGGATGACCTCACCTCACATCCTTTTCATGTCTTTTATTCTCTCGAATGATGTCATACATGGGATCTTCATGTGCCTTAAGGGTCAGAGAAGATTAAAGTCTGGTTAGGCTTTGTGGACTACTAGTTAAATAAAAATTAAGTCCTGGGCTGGGGTTGTGGTTCAGTAGTAGAGCCCTCGCCTCACATGTGTGAAGCACTGGGTTCCATCCTCAGCACCAGATAAAAATAAATAAAGGTATTGTGTCCATCTACAACTAAAAAAATATTTTAAAAATATTTTTTAATTTTTTAATTATGTAATTGAAACCAATTTTAAAAAATTGTTTGATATAGCTTTGTTTAACATGTTCTAATCCATTTTTTTACTAGAACACAGTATTTACTTTTAAATTTAGTTTTTGAATATGTTGTATACTCACATGATTCAAAAACCAGAAAACACAATAGATTATATAATAAAAAGCCTCTTACTAAGACTCATACCCCATCTACCAAGACATCACCTTTACAATTTGTCTTGGTTTGTATGTGAAGCTAAAAGTAGTGTCATGTACTTATTTTCCCAGCTACTCAAGGCTGAGGCTGTTCTAGTTTTTTTGTTTTGTTTTGTTTTGTTTTGGTACTGGGAATTGAACCCAGGGGCACTTAACCATTGAGCTGTGTCCCCAGCCCTTTTTTCTGTATTTTGTTTTGAGACAGGGTCTGAGTTGTTTAGGGACTCGCTAAGTTGCTGAGACTGGCTTTGAACTTGAGCTCCTACTGTTTCAGCCTCCTGAGCTGCTGGGATTACAGGTGTGTGTCACTGTGCTCAGCTGTACTATCACACCAGGTGCAGTAGCACAGGCCTGTAATCCCAGAGACTCAGGAAGATTACCAGTTCAAGGTCAGCCTCAGGAACTTAGCAAGAACATATCTCTAAATAAAAAGTAGAGAAGACTAGGGATGTAGCTCAGTCATAAAGCATTCCTGGGTTCAATCCCCAGTACAAAAACAAAAAACAGTCAGATCATTGTAAATTCATTAAGGCTACAAGAAGAATTTCTCTGTTAGAAAAATATAGGAAATAACTAAATATTATCCATATTATCCATCAGGAAATAACTCCATAAACAGTGGCATGGTCTTTGTAATAATAAAACAGTACTCAAATTGAGAAATATTGAGGTGATTCTCTTTGGTCTACATGGATAGATGACTAAGAGATAATATTAGGTGAAATAAATGAGTTACAAAATGATTGTAATAATAATGTTAAAAATGTGTAATTTAGGGGCTGGGGAAACAGCTCAGTTGGTAGAGTACTTGCCTTGCATGCACAAGGCCATGGATTCAATCTCCAGCACTATTTAAAAAAAAAAAGAAGTGTAATTTGTAAGTTAAAAATGCTGGGCATACTGGCACATGCCTGTAATCTCAACATTTTAGGAGGCTAAGGAAGTAGGATGTCATGTGGGAGGCCAGCCTAGGCAACTTAGCTAGACCCTGTATCAAAATAAAATGAAAAAAAAAAAAAAAAAAAAAAGGACTGGTAGAGTGCTTGCATAAGAGTCATGAGGCCCTGTGTTCAATATCCATGCAGCAAAATAAATAAGTACATACATACATAAGTAACATAAAAATGCATGTTACATATCACCAAGGAAGTCTGAAAATACATGCGTCAAACTATTTGCTGCAGACCTCCTTTGGAAAGAGAGACTAGATTGGACCTGGTGGTAAAAATCCTACTGTAAGGTTCCCGTTTTCTTTAAAGGCAATATATTCTTTTAAGGCAAATATATTCTTATATAGATAATTTAAATCGGCTTCAAGTACTTAAATATACTTTATTTTTTCACCTTTTTTGGGGGGCGGGTACTAGAGATCAAATCTCTGAGCTACATCCTCCGCACTTTTCAAAAATATATATATATTTATTTTTTAGTTGTAGTTGAACACAACATCTCTATTTCGTTTATTTATTTTTATATGGTGCTGAGGATCGAACCCAGGGCCCTGTCCGTGTGAGGCAAAGTCTCTACTGCTGAGCCACATCTGTTGACCCCATTTTGATATATGCTGATAACCCCAGTACATTCACCACTTGGCAGAAGCAGTTACTGAACAATGAGTTATCACCTCTAGAAGGTGATTCTGTTAAAATAAAGCAAGGAAATAATAGATCTAGTGAGGAAATATACACACACTTCTAGCTTAATTAAAAGATATCTTTAAACAAAAACTGGGAAATGAAGTCCCTCATTTTTACATGATTTTTTTTTTTTTTTTTTTAATGGTAAGAGGAATTGAACCCAGGGGTGTTCTACCACTGAGCTATATATTCCCAGCCCTTTGTATTTTTTTGTTTAGAGATAGGATCTCACTAAGTTGCTGAGACTGGCCTCAAACATACAATCCTCCTGCCTCAACCTCCAGATTCACTGGAATTACAGGGTTATACCACTACATCTGGCTAAAATTCGATTTTTTTTTTTTTTGTGGTGCTGGGATTGAACCCAGGGCCTTCTGCATGCAAGGCAAGCACTCTACAACTGAGCTATATTCCCAGCCCTAAAACTTACCTTTTATATAACTAAAAATGGGGGGTTTGAATAGATAATGACTACTTAAGAAAAAGAATTATGGTAGCACACCCCTGTAATTTCAGTGACTCGAGAATTTGAAGAAGGAGCATCACAAGTTCAAAGCCAGCCTCAGCAACTTAGTGAAACCCTGTCTCAAAATAAAAAGGGCTGGGGATGTGGCTCAGTGGTTAAGTGCCCTAGGTTCAATCCCCTGTACCAAAAAAAAAAAGAAAAGAAAAAGAATTAGGTGTTATTTGCTTATTTTTGGAGGGTGGGGCATGGCAGGGAGTGGACCCAGTGGCAACTTAACCACTGAGCCACATCCTCAGCCCTTTTTTATGTTTTATTTTGAGACAGGGTCTTGCTAAATTGCTAAATTTGAACTTCTGATCCTCCTGCCTCAGTCTCCTGAGTCACTGGGATTACAGGTGTGCATTATCAAACTTGGCAGCAAACAACATTTTAAAATAGTTGTTTGTTCTTTTTTGTTTAAGAACTGAATATGGGGCTAGGGGTAGAGCACAGTGGTGAGGCAAATGCCTACTATGCACCAGGCCCTGGGTTCGATCTCCTGCACCCACCCTCTCAAAAAAGAACTAATCTGTCACACAAATGCAATTTAACATAGAACTTAATATGAAATGCTCTGGAAAAAATGTTTCTGGGGAATGTATTTTATATGAATATTCATTTCACTGGTGACTACCTGGCTCATTGATAGTGTGATAAATGTGAATTGATACTGGGGTTTTACTTACTACTCTGAACTGTTCTAACTTCTGGTTGCCTTTGATAAAAAAAGGGCATTCTTTGTCACCCGTTCGGTGACCATACCGTTTGCATCGCCAACCTAAAAGAGAAAAAGGGAAATATTTCTGTAAGATAACAGCTCCACCTCATCCAGATTAAATTAAAGTTTTTCTTAATTAGACTCCCATTCTAAAAGCAAAGGTAGTCAGTAAACTATGAATGGAAGATCAGAGAAAACAGAGGTAAACTAATTGCTTTCACAGACATCCTTAAATCTTAATAATAAGCTTTAGAAATAAATATTCCATCATCAAGTATTTACAAAGCAATCCAATGCAAAAGTACCATAAAAGGAAAATTTATTTTTATATACTTCACTCTATTTTTTAGAGCAAATCTTTTCCATTCATCATTCATCAAGTGGCTCTGATTCATTCTTTCTTATTTAATTATTTATTTATACGTACCAGGGATTAAATCCAGGGGTATTTAACCACTGAGACACATTCCCACCCCTTTTAATTTTGAGACAGGGTCTTGTTAAGTTGCTTAGGGCTTTGCTAAATTGCTGAGCCTGGTCTTGAACTTGTGATCCTCCTGCCTCAGCCCCCAAATCCCTGGAATTACAGGTGTGTGCCTTCATGTCCAGCTGATTCTTATTTATAAATCACAGTTCTCTTAAAAAATGTTAATGCCATTACAACCCTAGTGTGACTTTCCCTGCAGAACAGGGAAACTGTCCCATTTAAAGAGGCCCTTTATTAAAGGTAGCAAAACATAAGGAGGAGTCATAAGGCAATATATAACATGTGTCAAGGCAACACAGGAAAACACATCTTCAAGGAATTTCAATGATCATGAACTTGACATCATGTATTGAGATCTAAAGGGAAGATGAAATGGTGAGTAAAGCAGGAATGGAGAGACTTCTCTGACCTGTTTTATCTTCTCAGATCCATCTGGATATGAGGCAAATCATGAAACTGTATGGGAATAGTGACATAAGTCAGAGTCTGTGCTTGGGTATCAACCAAGGAAGTCAGGAAGCAGGAAAGGAGATCATGGGTGAGATTAGCCAATTTCCCTTCAAGCTGGCAACTATGGAAAATAGTCAAAGAGGAAGAGATTTCCCTTTTATTTTTATTTGAGGGTTGGATTCAGGAAAACATTAAAAAGAATCAATTTGGGGAGCTCATCATGGATGGCCTCTGAACTGTCCCTGTGTCTATCTACCCCATCCTTTGATGTATGGAAAGGACTAACTTCATTTAAGCCAATTGCCTTCTGTATAGTAAAACTGAGGTGAGGGGCTGTGAAATGCCATGGATCTAGGTTAACATGTAGATGTCTACCATTTTAATTCAAAATTCTCTTAGAATTAAAGGAATCCTTGAAATACCAAGTGTGATTCACAGCAAACTTGACAACACAAGGAGACTGTTAGTAATGCAGACTATCCTCCCCTCAAAAATACTAATAAATAATCTGAATTTTACAAGATTAATTGCTTTCTAGGCACAGTGGTGCTTGCCTGAAATCCCAGTGACTCGTGAGACTGGGAATATAGCTTAGTGGTAAAACACCCCTACATTCAATCCACAGTAACAACAACAACAACAAAAGGATTGTTGATTTGCAGACAAATCAAAGGGTGAGAAAACTTTAGAGTTAACACCAGAATCAGTGAATATAATGAAAGTGTGTACATGTATGTGCTTGTGTGCGCGCGTGCACCTTTTTTCCCATCTGGGATGAATCTAAGTTTTGTGAGACCTGAACCTTGTATCACTGTGAGGAGGAAGGGGGGGATTAGAAGGGCTATTTAGGAAACAAATGCAAAAATATCTTCCCTTGGAAAATTATACAACATCATATAACCACACAAACATATTAAAGAAATCCCGATAGGCCTTTTAAAAAAAATGTCAGGGCAACTAAAGCTTATGCTTCATTAACTTCTCAATTAAAAAAATATAAGTGAAATACAACTAACCCACCTCATTACACAGAGAAGTGGTATTTAAGCTTTTTAAAGAAAAGCTATAGGGGCTGGGTTTGTGGCTCAGTGGTAGAATGCTCTCCTAGCATGTTCAAGGCACTGGATTTGATCCTCAGCACCACATAAAAATAAATAAATAAAATAAAGGTATTGTGTCCAACTAAACTAAAAAAATATATATTAAGAAAATAAATTGGGCTGGGGATGTGGCTCAAGCGGCAGCAAGCTTGCCTGGCATGCGTGCAGCCCAGGTTTGATCCTCCGCACCACATACAAACAAAGATGTTGTGTCTGCCGAAAACTAAAAAATATTAAAAATTCTCTCTCTCTTTAAAAAAAATTTTAATTAATTAATTTAATTAAATTTTAAAAAAAAGCTATAAACTTCTGGGTGATGACAAATACTCATCTGCTTTCTTCCCCTTCCTGAGATTCCACAAACATGACAACTAAGGAAATTTGTTTACACGATAATGTACCAGGAGGTCTCTCAAGCATGTCCAAGTGTATAAATCTGTTCCTTCTTAAAAGTAATGAAAATATAGTTACAAATTGGACCACAACAATTTTATAAACTCTGTAAGTTAATCAAAGGCTTGCCCCAATCAGATAAACATCATTTTAAGGAAACTACAGAACCACAGTGAGAATAATAGATTTCTAGTATTTGAAGTGGGCCTACTCCCAGTGTTCATTCTTTTCTAGTTTTGTAAAAATCAGCAACAATGCCAACATTCAGGGATCAGATTGGTTTTGTGCCCCTCAAAAGACTATTACCGAGATCACTGTCACTATTTGAACTGTCTCACAGTTGCCTGGGAAGGGAACATCTATACACAGTATTGTTATTTGGTCATGTCTTTCACTTTATAGGAAAAGCCTGATCCCCAGATCTTTGTTGAAAATAATCACTTGCAGTTGTTTAACATTACAGCCTAAGGCTGTTGCACACTTTGTACACTGTAGTATGTAACTTGCATATTATGAGAGTGTTATTTAAACTCTTCTACACTCACATTGCATAACTTTGACTTCTTTCCCCAGTGGCATCCAAAGTCCTTTAGTTGGCGCATGAGCCAGAAATTCTCTGGCATGTTCATTGCCTGGTACATCAGGAATACAGTCTTCTGGCTTAGTCTCATCTTCCTAAATGAAGGAAACAATGTGTAAACAACATGGCAACAAAGCATTAGAAGTTTGTCCCTCCTTCCTAGCAACCCAATATTGCCTTGCTTTCTCTTCTGCAGTTGGTCCCAATGTCATCTTCAATCATCCCCATGAACAAGAGAGAAAGACAAATTATACCTGATAGATGGGACAGATGAGACTGGACACTGAGGAATTAGCAGGAAGCAGGTTTATTGGCTGCAGCCAGATTCAAAAGGGGGGCTTTCGCCATAGTCCATCAATCCCTCTGAACCCAGAGTTCAGAAAATTTTAGAACTTTATACCCAGTGTTAGGGGGACAGGCTCAGAGGCTCATAATCTGCAGAATTCCATATAACAATAGTTTTTTTTTTTTCTGGGCAACCAATTCAGGTCAAGGACACTCTGAAAATCAGTGCCTGGGAAAGGGAGAGTTTCCCTCCCCATTTCTTGTCAGCTGGCTTCCCAGCCAAAGCAAACGCCTCTGTGAAGGCCTTGGGTTAGTCTTACTTATCAACTCTGCTTCTGCAAGTATACCCCCCACCTGAAAATTAAAAAAAAAAAATTGTTTTCTTTTTAGTTGTAGATGGACACAATACCTTTATTTTGTTTGTTTTTATTTTTATGAGTTGCCGGGGATCAAACTCAGTGCCTCATGCTTGCTAGGTAAGTGCTCTACCACTGAGCCACAGTCCCGGCCCCCTGAAAATCCTTTTGCATAAGTTCTGTTGACAGTCTAAGAACAATTATGGTGAGGGTCTCTGGAGAAGCTTAAGTAAGATTTTTCTGTGGAGGAGAGGTTGCCATTACAGTAGGAGAAACAGGAAATCAATGTAGGAGAAGAACTACACCAAAAAAACAACTTTCTGCATAAAACAAAACCAAACTTTACTGCAGGAAAGTTATAGGAAAGCACAAGTATGTCCTTCACACAGGAATGATTTATGAGCGACACATTCTGATGTAAATTAGATGCAAAGATCAAAAAAAGGTTTCATTCCCTCAAAATGTGTGGAATCAGACAAGGCATAAAATTGAAGTGGGGGAAGCATGCAGCTCTATGGTAGAGTGCCTAGCATGTATAAGGCCTGGGTTCTAACGCCAGCACCACCACCACCACCACCACCACCACCAAAAAAAAAAAAAAAAGTAAACCAGGTTTTCTGTAATAATAGGATAGTATTTTATATTAGAACAGTTCATTATGGCCCAACACAGCAGTGCACATTTGTGATCCCTAATCCCAGCTACCTAAGAGGCTGAGGCAGGAGATTACAAATTCAAAGCCAGCCTGAACAACTTAGCGAGACCAAAATGAAAAATAAAAAGGGCAGTGGATATAGTTCAGTGGTCGAGAGAGTACTCCTGAGTTCAATCTAGTACCCTCCCAACCTAAAAAAAGAAAGTTATCAATCACAAGAGGTCTTTTGGCTTCACCTACTACTCTAGTCTCCCTCATGCAGAGAAACACCCTGACAGCGTGGCCACGGAGCTGGGAGATGGGTCCCTGTTCAGGGAGGCTGGAGTAGATGCGCTCTCAGGTCTCCTGAGAGGCTGCTCTTTGAGCTGAAGATATTCAAGACCCCAGCATGGGGTGTACTGAGGAGCTGGCCAGGTAAGGTAGGCAAGGAAAATGAGGCAGCAGTGCAACCAGTGAGAGAAGGGGAGCTATAGCCCAGGAACAAACACATATGAACAAATGAACACACACACACACACACACACCTGCACACACACGTGCTGCGCCTGGCTGGTTCTCTAGGGAAGGTAACACATTTGATAAAATTTCCACAGAGGCACAAGGCCCCAAATTAGGACCTGTCTGGCATCTGCAGGGAAGAAACAGTTATTTTCATAAAAGGAGATTTAAAACTTATACAGACATTTTTCGTAACAAGTTATTGAGTGTGTTAAGTATGTTTCACAGAATAACCAGAGTAAAAACTTCACACTAACCTTAATAAGCCCAGGAGGAGGTTTTTCATAGCTAAAAAAGAAAAAACAAGAAGCAAAACTTCATTAACCACATTAATAGGAGCATAACACTTCACTGAGCTACAGGTAGCTGCCAGGTCAGAATAAAAGGATATTTGTAGTAAAAACTTAAAATTACATTCTTTCTATATCAGTTAATAAAATATGTTCAGCACTCAAGATCCCATGTAAATAAAGTGATCCTGCCGAGAACTACATCTTAAATTCACTGAAATAATAACATTATCCCACTGTAATGATTTTATTTTGGAAAAAGGGAAAGAGATTGTAGAAAGAAAGTGAAGTAGGAAGAGTATGGGGTAGTCTGGTTCCAGAACATAAGGGTGGTTTTGTCAGGTTGCCTACCCAGCATAACATCCACTACTCAACAAGGAACGGGCTCTTGGGGGAAAGGCAATCACGTATTCCAGCACAGTTAGGGCCTCTGTCCCAGAGGCCCCTTTGCCCTGGCTTCTACCTACCCCACAACAGAGCCATCAGGAGCAACTTCTCAGCTCTGACAGCCTTCCATTCCTATGCTGACCACCCTGAACTTAGCCTGCAGGACCACTGCTCGGTGCCCCATCCATGGGGTACAGTCAGGACCATCACTGCTATATCAGTCTACTGTGGGGCCTTCTTTCTATTCACCAACAAGCTCTGGGACCACCAGGGCCTGGGCTCCTGGTTCATTTTCACTTTTCACCATTCTGCTGAAACAGCCTGAAAAGGCTGCTAGATTCTATGTTTAGAAAATCAGCACCAGATGCTCGTGTTCATTTTTAAGTAATGACACATAAACACACGCTATCAAACACAGCGTGGGTGTTAGTGTTTAGTCACGAATGCCTAATGGACCAAAAAAATATATAAAAAGGGAAGAAAGAAGGCAAAACTACGGTATGACTCAGGTCTCTTCAATGCCTCCATGTGGAACACTTTACTGAAAGAGGTCTATCAGGGCACTGAGGCTGCCTTAAGAGTATATCTAGACTCTAGATAAAGTTGGAAATGTGGGAGCCCCCAAATTGCTGAACAAGTAATGAAAGCTGGAGTGATGATTTTCTGTTTCCATAACAGAAATATTAAATCTGATCATCAGAAAAACACTAAAAAATGTTAAAAGAGTGAACTAGATACTGATAATAGGATAATCATCTCCATAATAGTTTGGTCTACAAAGTAGTACCTGCAAAACAGTGTACTTGGTACAGGAAAAGGGACATTATATATGACTATGTATAGATAGGAGGGACCTTTATTTTTCATTCTATATACATTTACACATGTAGTGAACTTTCCACAGATGTCCCTTGCTGGACTATGACCTTTCTGGCCTATGATTTAGAAAACTTTGTTTCACTTCTGGCTGTGGAGTGGGTATATCAGCTTTTAGACAAGTCTACCCCCATCTTCTCCAAGCCTCATAAAATATGTCTTGGGCTGGGGTTATGGCTCAGTGGTAGAGCACTTGCCTCGGTGCGTGAGGCACTGGGTTCGATTTTCAGCACCACATATAAATAAATGAATAAAACTAAAGGTCCATAAACAACTAAAGAAAAAAATTTTAAATGTCTTATTTTTCTTTAAGTTATTTTGTTAGAGCCTCAGAACAAGCAGAGGGTGCCTGGTGAGGTGGCGTATTCCTGTAATTCCAGCAGATCTGGAGGCTGAGACAGGAGGATCACGAGTTCAAAATCAGCCATGGCAATGGCAAGGCACTAAACAACTCAGTGAGACCCTGTCTCTAAATAAAATACAAAATTGAGCTGGGGATGTGGCTCACTGATTGAAGACCCTGAGTTCATTCCCTGGTACCAAAGAAAGAAAGAAAGAAAGAAAGAAAGAAAGAAGCAGAGGGTGACCCATAGGCTTTGACCTCGTATCCCAGTGGTAAAGCTGATCTATACACTTAAGAGGTAGAACTGGGACAATTACCCAGACCTCATGACATGTATTTTGTTGTTGTTTTTATTTTCTGATGACAGGATTTTTATTTGAAAAATAAAGTGTTAACAAACAAGAAAATAAATCTGCTACTGTGTACATATGATAAATGAGAGAATGAACAACTGTAACAAAACCATTCCAACAATCTTCTCTGAGCCTGACAGCAGAACTATCAACCTGTTTTCTAGAAATATTCTATTATGAAACCTATCATTTACCCAATTTTCCACTAACTTGACTTTCATGTCAAGTTTTTAAAAAATATCAATAATTAAGTATAAATGAAGTAGATATTGTAATCTAAAAGATATAAATATTTGGGGCTGGGGTTATGGCTCAATAGTAGAACACTCGCCTAGCAAGTGCGAGGTACTGGGTTCGATCCTCAGCACCACATAAAAAATAAATATATAAATAAAATAAAGGCATTGTGTCCAACTACAACTAAAAAAAAAAAAAAAGATATAAATATTCAACATCTGTAAAAATCAAGCAATAACCATATGCTCTATACATATGTCTCACTTTAAATACCAATACACCAATAGGGTAAAAGCAAAAAATGAGGAAAGTAAGCATGAGAAATCTGAAGTAGACCTATTAATATAAAATTTCAAGAAAAAGATATTCAGAGATAAAGGGGGAATATTTCATAACCATAATAGGATAACTTCTTCAAGAAAGTATAACAATCCTAAATGTGTATATACCTAATAACAAAATTTCAAAATACATGCAGTAAAAATTTATAAAACTAGAAAGACAAATCCACAATCATATTTGGAGATTTTAAACCCCCTCACTTTGCTGGAAGACCCTGTCTTGATAGAAGGATTAAAACATTATCAGCCACCTTTACCTATTTGTTATTTATAGAGAACTATACACAAAAATGACAAGTAGAAAATTAATAAGGATAGACTATATTCAAAATAAGCTTTGAAATTTAAAACATTTGAAATCATGCAGACTGTTTCCTGCATGATTTATTACATTAGAAATCAATCACCTTAAAATACATAGAACCCCACCTCCATGTCTCAACTACTTCAAAATTAAATGGCACACTTATAAATATCTCATGGGTCAAAGAAGAAAGCACAAGAAAAGTAAATAAAAAGTGCTTTGAACTATGAGATAATAAAGTTTAAAATATAAGAATCTCTGGAATGAAATAATACTCAGATGAACACTTATAACTTAAAGTACTTGTACCAAAAAAAAGCAAGATAAACAATCAAATTAGTTTCAAACTAGGTAGCAGGAAGGAAAAACTAAGTAGAAGCAGAAATATATGAAATAGAAAAGAAATAATAAAGCTAAAAAGTTGATAAAAATCTTAACAAGTCTAATCAAGAAAAAAGAAAAAACACAAAAATTAATATCAATGGAAAGGGAGCTATTAAAACAACTCTATAGATGCTAAAAATATATTAAGGTGATATTACAATTATATGCCAACATGTGATAGCTTACATAACATGCAGACCTCATGACATCTGGAGTTCTGTTAAAATAAATTTGGCTGAAAGCTCCCTCTCTGTACAGAGTAAATTGTAACCTAACTTAATATGTAAACAAACTGCAACATAACTTGAAAGTTTATTCTAAAAACAAGTGGCTGATTCTTAGCCAATCAAAGCATCCAAGATTTCAGCTAATCACAGAGTACAAACTCCCAAAACATGTTCATCTAAGGCTAATGCCAACCTATAACCAATCAAGTGGTTTCTCCTGTCATTTTTTTCCCCATGTATAAATACTGACAGACCACATGAGTAGATGTAGGTCTTTGAACATTTACTGGTTTGGTGGTGTTATAATTTGAATCTGAAATGTCCTATGAGGCTCATGTGTTGAAGGTTTAGGCACATGGCCAGTCAGAGTGAAGCAGCTGGGTAGTTCCAAAGCTGTTGCCCAGTACCCACATGCCAGCCCCATGTCAAGCCCCACCTGTACAGGACTGATAGTAGATGTGCAGCTGGAATCCAAGAATTATTCTAGTATCATGTTTGTCACTGGTTGGGGACAAAACACACCAGGAAGCTGGGCACTGTGGCACATGCCTATAACACCAGAAATTCGGGAGCTGAGGCAGGAGGATTGTTAGTTCAAAGCCAGCCTCAGCAAAAGTGAGATACTAGCAACTCACTGAAACCCTGTCTCTAAGTAAAATACAAAAATAGGGCTGGGGATGTGGCTCGGCTCAGTGATTGAGTGCCCCTGAGTTCAATCCCTGTTACACAAAAACTAAGACAAAACAAAACAAAAAACCCCCACCAGATTCTAATAAGTGTTTTTTTGGAGGGGTGGGGGGCCGGTAAGGTGGGGAGTTGCTTTTTTTTTTTTGAGACAGGGTCTCACTAAGTTGCCAGGCTGGCCTTGAACTATGCAATCCTTCTGCCTCAGCCTGAAATTATAGGCTTGTGTCACCACACCTGGGTTAGACTCTTCACATTTGCAGCAAATGTCTGATGGGTAGCTAAGAGCAGGATTAAAGAAACAGAAATTGGTAATAAAGGTGTCTTTGTATCAGAAGAGTTGCTCCTAGACAACCTTTATCAACTGGGATACTTTTATGTACATGTCAAGGAACCTTTATTCCCCATGAGACAGGGACTGAACCAGGGACCAGAAGGCTGAGCCCATAAGCTGGAGAACATCAGGCCAGAAGGAAAGGGCTTTCTACAGGCTGTTTCTATGTGCACAAAGAACAACTCTCAGGCTCTAAAAGAGTCATATCGCTTCCTCAAAAGTAAAACATAAACTATTTTTTAGCTTAGATCTGTGCCTTAACCCTCCAAATCTCCAGGGAGCCAATCATTTCAATGTTTTAATATTTTCTTCATCATGACTGACTGTCTTATCCACTTTTACTGCTATTATAGAATACCAAAGGCTGGATAATTTTAAGGAAAAGAAACTTCTTTCTTTTCTTTCTTTTTGGCACTGGGGATTGAACCCAGGGGCACTCTGCCACTGAGTTTACATCCCCAGTTCCTTTTTATTTTTAATATTAAGATAGGGTCTCACTAAATTGCTGAGGCCAGCCTGGAACTTGGGATCCTCCTGCCTTAGCCTCCTAACTTGCTGGGATTACAGGCATGTGCCACTGTACCTGACAGAAATGTATTTCTTACAGTTCTGGAGGCTGGAAAGTCCAGGACTGAGGGGGCCCACATTTGGAGAGGGCCTTTGTGCTGTATCATCCCATGATGGAAGGATAAAAGAACATACATGCAATAGAGAGCAAGTGAGGGCCTCCAAACTTTTCTAACCGTCCCACTCCCAAGATAAGGTCATTAACCCATTCATGAAAGCAGAGCTCCCACGACCTAATGCTCTTTTAGGCTCCACCTCCCAACACTGTTGCCCTAGGAATTAAATTTCCGCATGTGAGCTTTGGGGGACACATTGATTCTATAACATCCTTATGTACTGACTTTATGAACTCCTTATGTACTTTATGTATTCCTGACTTTAAAGAACTTTTTTTTAAAAATATTTTTTTAGATGTATGGACCTTTTATTTTATTCATTTATTTATATGTGGTGCTGAGAATTGAACCTAGTGCCTCACACATGCTAGGCAAGCCCTCTACCACTGAGCCACAGCCTCAGCCCCTAAAGAACTTTTTGAACAGAGTAAATATCAGAGGTGATTAGGGAGAACGAACCCGTTGTTCATCGCCAATGTGTAGTAGAAAAGAATTTTGCTGCCAGGTGTGGTGGCGTACACCTGTAATCTCAGCGGCTCCAGAGGCAGAGACAGTAGGATCACAAGTTCAAAAACCAGCCTCAGCAATTTAGTGAGGTGCTAAGCAACTCAGTGAGACCCTGTCTCTAATAAAATACAAAATAGGGTAGGGATGTGGTTCAATGGTCAAGTGCCCCTTTGTTCAATCCCTGGTACCCCCCCCCCCAAAAAAAAAATTTTGCCAGCTGATGGATGAGAAATGTTATAAATGGCTACAGCAACACAGCCTTCTTTTTGGCTTCATCTGTGGAGCCTTCCAAAGGACTGATCAAACCCTCACCATCATTTACCCAGAGCTTTGCTAAGGGGTAGAGGACAACTTAGCCTCTGAAGAATACATAGTAAATAACTAGGTATAAGAATTAGCTGTTTGGGTATAGTACAATGTTTTTCTATAGCAAATACTTAATAATTTCTAATGGAAAACTGTGTTTCTAATGGAAAACTGTGGAGTATGATAAGCAAGAATAGAAACCTATATAACATGGGAAAATGATACAGTCCATCTGAAGCCACTAACCAGAAATATTAATGCTATGCCTTATGCATAGAAACCTAAAAGAGTTTGTGTTCACTGGTGTATGCCTGTAATCCCAGTGACTCAAGAGGCAGGAGGATAGCAAGTTCAAGGGCAGCCTGACAAAAACGAGACCCTGTCTCATAATAAAAAGGGTTGGGAATGGGCTGGGGTTGTGGCTCAGCGTTACAGCGCTCGCCTAGGATGCGCAAGGCCCTGGGTTCAATCCTCAGCACCACATAAAAATAAATAAATAAATTAAATAAAGTTATTGTGTCCAACTACACATGAGCTTATTGTACATTATGGCTTCTGACTGTGAAAGATCTTTGTTATCTTTGAAGTCAGTTCTTAAAAAAAAAGAGTCCATTATTTTGCATGATTTGTAAAGAAAACTTACTATTAAATTATTTAGAGTCTAGTAAGTTGCTCTTAGGGGAAGATTAAATTTAGATAACAGGAGGCAAATGTATTCTTCCAAGGCAGTATGTGGGGAGAAATCCTTATTTTGCCAGCTATTTTAAAATACTGTTTGTGGGATATGGTTTCTTTTAGAGGGGTCCTCCCTGAAAAACATATTCCATTGCACCCAGTTGTATCTGAAGCTGTTTCCTACAGAGTTGGAAACTGGGTGAAAACAGATGCCTTATAAAACCTGGCAGGTATGAAAAAAAGGCAAAAAAGTAAGATCAAATTTTAGAATGTAGAGTAAGGCTAGAGTGGAGTAGGGAGACCTAAAGAGGAATCATCACAGAGAAAAAGGTCTTGAATTTTATAAAAAAACACTATGAGGGCTGGGGGTGTAGCTCAGTGGTAGAACACTTGCCTAGCACGTGTGAGGCACTGGGTTCGATCCTCAGCACCACATGAAAAAAAAAAAAAAAAAAAAGAAGGTATTGTGTCCATCTACAACTTAAAAAGATATTTAAAAAACCTCACTATGAGATATCCCATTAAAATGAGGCCTACAAATTACCTTGTTATATTGTATGCATGTATATGTAACAATAAATCCTATCTTTTTTTTTTTTCCCCCTGGGGTACTGGGGATTGAACTCAGGGGCACCAGACCACTAAGCCACATCCCCAGCCCTATTCTGTATTTAGAGACAGGGTCTCACTGGGTTGCTTAGGGCCTCGCTAAATTGCTGAGGCTGGCTTTGAACTCACAATTCTCCTGCCTAAGCCTCTCAAGCCCCTGGGATTACAGGTATGTGTCACTGTGCCTGGCTAACAAATTCCATCTTTATGTACAACTACAATGCACCAGTAAAAAAAACTTGGAAATAAAATAACATGGGGCCTGACCAACTTGCTTATCTACTTTCCCTCCCTAAACCCCCTTAAAATTCCAGTAAAACTATAAGTAAGCAGCCACAAAGAAAACATGGGAGGAGAAAAAGGGCAGAGAAGAATTATAAGAAAAAATTGGTAAGACCATGTCTGATTAGCTACTTTGTTACAACATTTGGAAGATGGGAGCTGGGAGGGAGGGGCTGAAGCCTCCAGTGTTATCTTTCTTTACTGCTTCAGGAGATCTAACTGCCCAACCCTTGAAAGAAACTGCAGGCTGAATCCTCTGAGAAAGAACTGGAGAGGCCAAGCTGCATAGGAATACTGGAGATCTGAGAATGGGGCTGAGCACTTGGAAAACCTGTTGAGTCTTAGTGTGAACTCTGCAATGCTCTGCTCCTTCCCCTGTCCCAGAACACTGGCAGCCAGGCACATCTCTGGCATTGAGACATAAGGTTGTTAGTTTAGTCTTTGAAACAAATGGGTCCCAGGAAAAAGCTCCATTTACTGAAATGTGGGGGTTTCCCCATAAGAAGGGGAGATTACAGTTTGGTTTCTCTACAGGGAAACTCACTAGTCATCAGTTTAGGACCTTTGCTTTATTTCTCTCCTTAACAGCCCCCTTCCAAATGGCATTATGGAGCTTCACTCTAAAATATGAGGGAGACCCCAGGATCCCTACATATTAGAATTAAACCTCTACCTGAAACACTAAAAGAAAATGCAAAGAGCAAGGAATGGTGGTACATGCGTGTAACTGCAGCTACTAGGAAAGCTGAGGCAAGGAGGATCACAAGTTGCAGATCAACTTAGAGCCTGTGCAACTCAGGAAGAACTGTCTCAAAAGAAAAAATGGTTAAAAGGGCTGGGAATGTAGCCCAGTGGTAGAGTGTTCCTGGGTTCAATTCCCAATGCCACAAGAGAAAAAGAAAGAAAAAGAAAAAAAAAGCAGAGAAGATACAGGCGATAAGGTAGAAGAAAATCATAAAAGGAAAAAAGAAAACTAATGGGTAATCCTTAAAATTCAGTTAGATATAATATTGACAAAATAAGAGAATGTCCACAAAAAGGCAATATTCAAACATTTAGAAGTGGTGGTGTACACCTGTAGTAGAGCTATTGCTGAGCCTAAGGCAGGAGGATTGCTTCGGAGAGCAACATATGAAAATGCTGTCTCAAAAAAGAACTCTCAGCTCCCTGACGCAGCACGTGAGAGCGAAACCAAAGCTTCAGGCTCACAGACAAGTGCTCTAACATTGCGGTACACCCAATCCCGGAGTTTTTTCATTTTTTTTTTTCTCTCCAGGTATTGGGGATAAAATTCTAGGGCGACACTCTACCACTGAACTACACTCCTTTTGCCTTTATTTTTTATTGTGAGACAAGGTAAGTTGCTCTGTCTAGTCTGGAACTTGAGATCCTCCAGCCTCAGCCTCCCGGCTTCCCTGGCTCTTTCTTGGCGTCTCTAAACTAACATGGCTTTTCCCTTCTCAGAGTGTTTTATGCCCATGTGGCGGAGCCCACTCAAAGAACCTAGAAGGGCAGATTCAGATTCCACTTGACTCTGCTCTGCCGCCCGCGCTCTCCAGGTCATCTGGACTCCTGGAGGCCTCTGGAGTCTGGACCCGGCCCGGACTCGAAGGACTGCGGAGGCGCCACCCTCGCCGACCCCGCCGCCAGCCTCGGGACGCTCAAGGCCAGCTCTTGGGCGAGTCTTCAGGTCTCCAGTCTCCTCCCCGTAGCACAGCGACATGCCCCGGGCTCCTCTTCCCTCTTAACGGCCGAGGATGAAGGGTCGGGGGTCGCCCCTTCGCGGTGGGCCATCAAAGGGAAACGAGGAACCACAGGCCCCAAAGTGCCTGGCGGGGCGTGTTCGTCACTCGGTCCACCACGCCGCCCGCGTCCCCGAGACGTGGCTCCTCCTGGCGGCGGCCGGGACACGCGCGCGGCCTCCCCGGAGCCGACACCGCCCTCCATGTGTGCGGGAGGTGCCTCCGGGGCCCGGGTCTGCCGCTCCCATGAACGAGGCTAAGCTCCCGGGCGCCGGGCCGCCACTCTTCGCGCAAAGGAGGGGCCTGACGCGCAGGCCCGCGTCGCCGGGTCCCCGGCTCCAGCCGCGGCCCAGAGGGCAGGGACCGCCCGGCCCGGCCTGGCGCGCAGCCCCCTCCCCGCGAGGGGCGGCGGCGCCCCGCAGACTCACAAGGACTCCAGGTGTTTGAGCTGCTGCAGCTGCTGCGCGTCGTGTCGCCGCCGCTTCTGCTCCCGGCGCCGCTGCAGCTCCTGCTCCGCCGGCTCCCGCTGCCGCCGCACGCCCCGCGCCCCCGCGTCGTCGCGCCCCGGCCGGGAAGACATCGCAACTCCCACACGCGGCTCGGGTGGAGGCCGCGGCCAAGATCGCAGCGCCCCCTCCCGCCGTCCCGCGACCCGCCGGCCGGGAGCCGGGGGCCGGTGTCCCAGCCGAGGCCGTAAGGCCCCCGCCTCCGCGCGGCGGCCTCGGAGTTCGGGCTTCCCAAGTCCCTGTCTCCGACCCCAGGCCGGGTACTCTGGCGCCCGCTGGCGACGACCTCGAGCAGAGACGGGCGGGGGGCGGGGCGGAGCCTAAGGGAGCTTCCTGACCCAAGCTATAAAGGGGCGCACCCTTTTGTGGGCCTGGGCCCCCGTGCAAGTCACTTGTGTGTCCCTCAGGGGCTGGACACGCTACACACTCATATTAGTGGGATTCATCCATTTTTGGAGGAAAGTACATGTATTCATATAAATTTTGGAGTTTCACAGATCATGTGATCTGTGGTCAACAGTCAACGTTTATTGTGTTTACAAAGGTTTGGGTGCCGGAAGTTAGCTAAGACCTTAAACAATTTAAGGCTTAATTTTTATTTAGTTATCTATTATTTATTTATTTATTTTTGAAGTACTGGGAATTGAACCCAGGGCCTCATGCATCCTAGGAAAAGTGCATTACCACTATTCTACATCCCCAAAACTCCCAATGTAGTTTCGATTTGCATTTCCCCCAATGACTATAGATGTTGGACATTTTTTCATATATTTGGTGGTCATTTGTATTTCTTCTTTAGAAAAGTGTCTGTTTAGTCAGGTGTGGTGTCTCACTCCTGTAATTCCAATGACTGGGGAGGATGAGGCAGGTGGATTGCAAGTTCAAGGGAAGCCTCAGCATCTTAGCTAGACCTTGTCTCAAAATAAAAAAAATAAAAATAAAAAGGGTTGGGAATGCGGTTCACTGGTTAAGCACCTCTGGGTTCAATCCCTGGGAAGAGAGAGAGAGAGAGAGAGAGAGAGAGAGAGAGAGAGAGAGAGAGAGAGAGAGAAAGGAAAAAAAATCTAAAAATGTATTTAGTTCATTTGCCCTTTTTGGCAGGGGTAGGAGTGGGATGAGGGGAAGGGGCGTGGCGTTGCCAGGGATTGAACCCAGAGGGGCTTAATCACTGAGCCACATCTCCAACCAGTTTTATATTTTATTTTGAGACGGGGTCTTCTTAAATTGCTGAGGCTGGATTTGATGTTGTGATCCTTCCACCTCAGTCTCCCAAACTTGGGCTTATAAACCTGTGCCACCAGGCTCGGCTATTTTCCCCTTTATTGAAATTAATTATTGGGGTTTTTTAAAGTATTTTTTTAGTTTATATGAGGCGCTGAGACTCGATCTCAGGGCCTCATATATACTAGGCAAGTGCTCTACCCCTGACCACAACTCCAGCCCTTGGAGTTTTTTGTTTATTTGTTTGGTGTTTTTAGTTCTTTTTTTTTTTTTTTAATTTTTTATTGTGGGTTGTTCAAAACATTACAAATTTCTTGACATATCATATTCCACACTTTGATTCAAGTGGGTTATGAACTCCCGTTTTTAGTTCTTTATATATTATGGATATTAATCCTCAGTTGGAAGAGTATCTGGCAAAGATTTCTCCCATTCTGTAGGTTCTCCCTTCATGTTGTTATAAACCTTGCTGTGCAGAAGAGTCTTTAATGTATTTTGACACCAGACTGATGTTTCCTGATTGCTGGTCCAAAGTGATATGCTGGGTTTTGTAGTTAGTCCATGGCAGCATGATGAGCCCCACATCCCTAGAATTGGTTTGGTGCCAATATGAAAGGTATCACACATGCAGCTAGAGGTATGAAAAATTTTATTATTCACATATTGAGACTTTTTAGGAAAGCAGGTCAGGCACCTCCTCAGGTCAAAAAATGGCTTAAGAAAAGATGAGTGGCCCTGGGTTTTATTGTAGGTAGGAGGTGGGACTTGGTGGATTCTTCATGAACAAGGGCCCAAATGTTCTGTGGTTTGGACTTCCTTTTGGTGCCAAGGGGAGAGAAGCACATGGGCCCCTTTTTTAAAATCAGCTTTTCTGCTTGTGGAGCAGAAGATAAAGTGGAGATGGACCTTGAAAACTGACATCACCAGTGGAGTCAGCCAGACACAGTGATGCAACATATGTAGTTCCAGCTAAACTTGAGAGGTTGAAGGAGGAGGATCGTTTGAGCCCAAGGGCAATTTTTAAAACAATTTTTAAAATAAATAAATAAATAATAATAGTAAAAATAGCGGTAATAACAACAATAACAAACTCAGGACCATCTCAGATCCAGTCCAGTTCTCTAACAGTGACAGTCAATGCAATCACATTCATCAACCAATGAGACAAACAGAGATTCTTTCCCTGGTGGTTGTAATTTCTAAAAAGTTATTTTTATCATTACCCTTTAGTTTATGCCTGTAGCTCCTGGAGGGGTGCTCTCCAGATGGGAGAGAGAGTAAAAACGTTCTTAGTTAGCCAAGAATACGCTTACTTAACCCAAATAAAAACGATTTAAACTGGGTGCGGTGGGGCACACCTGTAATTTCAGCAGTTCAGTAGGCTAAGGCAGGAGGATTGTGAGTTTAAAGCCAGCCTCAGCAACTTAGTGAGGCCCTAAACTTCTCAGTGAGACCCTGTCTCTAAATAAAATATTAAAAAAAAAAAAATGGACTGGGGCTGGGGATATAGCTCAGTTGGTTGAGTGTTTGCCTTGCATGCACAAGGCCTGGGTTCAATCCTCCAGTACCAAAAAAAAAAAAAAAAAAAAAATTGGACTGGGGATGTGGCTCAGTGGTTAAATGTTGCTGGGCTCAATTCCCAGTACCAAAAATAAATAAATAAATAAAAATAAAATTACTTAAGTGAGGAAAAAAAAAAAAAAACTTGGTGGCATTCTTCACTTTGGATTCAGGCACAGACAAGGGAGAAACACTTTTTTGGTCCTTGGTCCTCCTTCTCTGTTGCATCCCCTTATCCACAATCCTTTCAATTTTTTTATTCTTCTGCCCCCTTCTTTTTGTTGTTGTTGTTTGTTTGTTTTTCTGCTTTTTTTCTTCTTTTTTTGGTGCTGGGGATCAAACCAAGGCTATGTGCATGTGTGGGTATTCAATCACTGAACTACACCCCCATCCCCAGGTTCATTCTTGAGGCCAGCCAAATGGCCTTGGTCTCACACTTGTTACTGGACAGGTTTTCAGAAGCATTACTAATCTATTCAGAGCAACCCAGAAAACACTAGAATTCTTCTGTTCATATAGACTACCTTTCATAGTGTAAACTTGATGCTATTACTTTGCTCCTAATGTCACCAGACTGGAGTCCAAGGACATCCTTCCAAGAGGGCAGTGGGACCTCACCTTGGCTCAGGTGGTTTCTTGACTTACACCACTGAAAAGAATTTCAGGACACATCCAAAGAAATGCACAGGCACGGTGGCTCAGGCCTGTAATCCCAGTGACTCAGGCAGGAGGATCACAAATGTGAGACCATCCTCAGCAATTTAGTGAGGCCCTGAGCAACTTAGTAAGAACCTGTCTTAAAAAAAAAAAAGACACAGACACAGATTTATTAAAGGATAGCAAAGCAAATGTATACACATCCCATATGTATAGGAAAAGAAGAACTTAAATAACTCCACCAGAAAACTTCTGGAACTTGTAAATGAATTTAGAAAAGTAGCAGGATATAAAATCAATACCCATAAATCAAAGGCATTTCTGTATATCAGTGACAAATCCTCTGAGAAGGAAATAAGGAAAACTATCCCATTCACAATAACCTCAAAAAAAAAAAGATACTTGGGAATCAATGAAAGAGGTGAAAGTTCTATGCAATTAAAACTACAGAACCCTAAAGAGAGAAATCAAAGAAAACCTTAGAAGATGGAAAGATCTACCTTGCTCTTGGATAGGCAGAATTAATATTATCAAAATGACCATACTTCCAAAAGCACTATATAGATTTAATGCAATGCTGATAAAAATCCCAATGGCATTCCTCATAGAAATAGAAAAAGCAGTCATGAAATTCATCTGGAAAAATAAAAGACCCAGAACAGTTAAAGCAATCCTTAGCAGGAAGAGTGAAGCAGGTGGCATCACTAAACCAGACTCTAAACTATACTGCAGAGCAATAGTAACCAAAACAGCATGGTATTGGCACCAAAACTGACTGGTAGACCAATGGTATAAAATAGAGGACACAGAGACTAACCCACAAAATTACAATTATCTTATATTAGACAAAGGTGCCAAAAACATGCACTGGAGAAAAGATAGCATCTTCAACAAATGGTTCTAGGAAAACTGGAAATCCATATGCAACAAAATGAAATTAAACCACTATCTCTCACCATGCACAAAACGTAAATCAAAATGGATCAAGGACCTAGGAATTAAACCAGAGACTCTGCATCTAATAGAAGAAAAAGTAGGCCCTAATTTTCATCATGTGGGATTAGGCCCCAACTTCCTTAATAAGACTACTATAGCATAAGAATTAAAATCAAGAATCAATAAATGGAATGGAATCAAACTAAAAAGTTTCTTCTCAGGAAAAGTAACTATCTGTGAGGTGAACAGAGAGCCTATACCCTGGGAGCAAAATTTTACCCCTCACACATCAGATAGAGCACTAATCTCTAGGGTATATGAAGAACTCAAAAAGCTAAGCACCAAAAACAAACAAACAAACAACAACAACAAAAAAAAAATAACCCAAACAACAAATGGGTCAAGGACATGAACAGACACTTCTCAGAAGAGGATATACAATCAACAAATATATGAAAAAATGCTCATCATCTCTAGCAATTAAAGAAATGCAAATCAAAACTACTCTAAGATATCATCTCACTCTAGTCAGAATGGCAGCTATTATGAAGACAAACAACAATAAGTGTTGTAGAGGATGTAGGGGAAAAGGCACACTCATACATTGCTGGTGGGACTGCAAGTTGGTGCAGCCAATATGGAAAGCAGTATGGAGATTCCTTGGAAATCTGGGCATGAAACCACCATTTGACCCAGCTATCCCTCTCCTTGGACTATACCCAAAGGACTTAAAAATAGCATACTACAGGGACACAGCCACATCAATGTTTATGGCCGCACAATTCATAATAGCTAAACTGTGGAGCCAACCTAGATGCCCTTCAGTGGATGAATGGATTAAAAAAATATGGCATATATACACAATGGAATTTTACCCAGCAATAAAAGAGAATAAAATCATGGCATTTGCAGGTAAATGGATGGTGTTGGAGAAGATAATGCTAAGTGAAGTTGGCCAATCCCCCCCACCCCACCCCCCCCAAAAAAAAAACCCAAATGCTGAATGTTTTCTCTGATATAGGAGGCTGACTCATAGTGGGGTAGGGAGGGGGAACGTGGGAAGAATAGATGAATTCTAGATACGGGAGGAGACGGGTGGGAGGGAAAGGGAGGGGGCAGGCGATTGGCAAGGATAGTGGAATGTGACAGACATCATTATCCAAAGTACATGTATGAAGACACAAGTTGGGTGTCAACCTACTTTATATACAAACAGAGATATGAAAATGGTGGTGTATATGTGAAATAAGAATTATAATGCATTCCACTGTCATTTTTTAAAAATCAATTTTAAAATAAAAGTATACACATCCCAAAGGCAGGATACTTATGTCCCTCAGCTCTTAGAGAAGAGGAGTGACAAACCCAGGGTTGAGCTCTCTGACCATACATAGGATTTTCTTAAGGGAGAAATGTGCATGTTCCAAGGCAAACTTTTGTGAAAATCTAATCCCATATCAATACTTTGATATTTGAGGTTAGGAAGATTTCTTCTTGGTTAAACAGTCTCGCCATAAACATTGTCTAAGTCTTTGACTCTTGTGACATTTAAATTGTGTATGTTTTTGTTCTAGTTGATCTGGTAGAAGCAGATGCTAGAGGTTTTGTTCATCTAACTAAAGAGACAAGCATGACTGGTCATGCTTATAGACCTGGGTCTCCTTCTAGTAAAGGTCTCTTTCTTTCTCCCAGAGAGCCCACCTATCTCACTAAGGAGAGATGAGAGAAGAAAAAAGTTAGTAAAAAGAAAATATCATATCCTATAAACATATTAAAGAAACCAGGAGTGGTGGCACATGCCAATAAGTCCAGCTCTCAGGAGGCTAAGGCAGGCTGACTGCAACTTGGAGGTCACCCTCTGCAATTTAGCAAGACCCTGTCTCAAAAAATAAAAATACCAGAGGCTTGGGAGACAGAGGCAGGAGGATCTCAAGTTCAAAGCCAGCCTCATCCAAAGCAAGGCATTAAGCAACTCAGTGAGACCTTGTCTCTAAATAAAATACAAAAAGGGCTAGGATGTGGTTCAGTGGTTAAGTACCCCTGGGTTCAATTCCTGGTATAAATAAATAAATAAATAAAAAGGGGAAAAGGGCTGGGAATGTAATCCTTTGGTAGTGTGACCCTGGGTTCAATCCTAGTTAAAAAAAAAAAAAAGCCACATTAGAAGAGATAATGAAAAATCTAATTTTTTCTTTTATCCAAAATTCCACACTTCAAAGAATTCTCTTGGTGAGAGAAATAATATGTGAGGTGAATAGGGATCACATACCCTTTACCAACCAATCTGGAAGGGGAACAGAATTACTATAGTTAGCTTTAGGCAGGTCAAAATTCACCCCCAGAAAAGAAGAAAGGATCCTCAACTCTAATCGGCTTCCTCTGAACTAGATGCCCACCTAATGTTACTGAGGAAACAAAATCTAAATAAACCTTCTAGCTTCACTTGCTCTTAGTTGACTTGAAAATTGTTAACTTTGGAGGTCACACAGCTTGGCAATATATTATTAGTCTTCTACTAGCTTTGCCGGGGATATCACCTCTGTCCTGTGGGTTACAATGGTAAGAGTTACCTAGGTTGGTTCAGGGACTTGAGACTGTTTTTGCTGAAAACACTGGCTCTTTTGGGCCTTCAGAAGTCAGATGGGTGAGTAGAATGGCATGAAAAAGTTTAATACCTCTGCATATCTCCTTTGCTGCTCTAGACTTTGATCAGACTCTACTCAGCTCCACATATAAACATGTGGTTCATTTTATTTATTTAGTTTTTTAAATCTATGGGGTTTTTTTAATATTTATTTTTTAGTTTTTAGGTGGACACAATATCTTTATTTTTATTTTTTATGTGGTGTTGAGGATCAAACCCAGCGCCCTGCACATGCCAGGCGAGCTCACTACCGCTTGAGCCACATTCCCCAGCCCATCTATGGGTTTTTTAAAAAACTTTTTTTGTAGTTATGGATGGACAGAATGCCTTTATTTTATTTGCATATGGTGTTAAGGATTGTACCCAGTGCCTCACCCATGCTAGATAAGTGCTCTGCCACTGAGCTAGCCCCAGCCCCTGTGGTTCATTTAAAATGTTTTATAAACTGGGTGTGGTCACCATACCTGTAATCACAGCTACTCAGGAGGCTAGGGCTGGAGGATCATAAGTTTGAGGCCAGCCTCAGCAACTTGGTGAGGCCCTGTCTCAAAAAAGAAAAAAAATTTTTTTCCTATATTCCTCTACAATATGGAGTTAGCTGATTTACATTTGCTTAGTTTCTCTCCCCACATTCAAGGCTTAAGATACCAACCAGCCATGACCAGAAACACCAGACCAAAAAAGAAACAAAGAGGTGACACTTAAATTCCTGAAAGATCTCCACCTAGCCTCAAACAAAAGACTTCAATAATCCTCCCTTTGTTACCCTCTCTTACCTTCTCTCCCTCATTATTCCTTTCCTATTAACTCTTCAACTCCCTGTAGTGAAAAGGCTGATGTGTGAACAAAGAGCCTGATTCTTGGGCCACCAAATAAACCTTTCTCTTCTGTCACTCTGTCTCTTGAGTCATTGACCTTATCAAGCAGCAACAAAATTTGGACTTTTTTCGGGGTTACACTAAAATTCTTTTTCTTTTTTACAGTACTGGGGATTGAACCCAGGGGCTCGTGCATACTAGGCAAAGTACTCTATTACTGAGCTGCATCCTCAGCCCTTTTTTAAAATTTTAGTTTAAGGTGGCTTAAAATAAAATTTAAAATTTAGCCTCAGCTAAATTCCTGAGGCTGGCCTTGAATTTGCAATCTTCCTGTTGCAGCCTTCTGAGTACCTAGAATTACAGGTTTACTCTGAGATCCTTTTTTTTTTTTTTTTCAGTGCTGGGGATTGAACCCAGGTTTTTATGCGTGTAAGGCAAGCACTCTACCAACTGAGCTACATCCCCAGACCCTATGCTGAGATTCCTGAACAAAATTAGAGAACTGTTAGCAAGACAGAGAAGGGAGAGTGGCAATTGGATTGGCAATCAAAGATGTTCACCCAGACTACCAACCAGGTTTGGGTCTCTTCCCTTCCACCCCAGACTTTTTTAATATTTTATTTAGAGACAGGGTCTTGCTGAGTTTCTTAGGGCCTCACTAATTTGCTGAGGTTGACCTCACACTTGTGATCCTCCTGCCTCAGTCGTTGGCGCTTCTGGGATTACCGGTTTGTGTCACCATGCCCCGCAGAAATAATTTTAACTATTACTTTTGGTGCATTACTACAGGGCTTCTCAAATGTTTCTACTGTGTTGCAGAGGACTATGAACATGGACCTTTGGGGGCATAATCCACCAAGAGAATTCTTTTTTTTTTTTTTTTTCAAGTCCAAGGTTGTTTTTATTTTGTAATTTTTTTTAACCATACGATTTATTTTTATTTTTTTAGTCATATATGACAGCAGAAAGTATTTTGACATATAATACATAGATGAAATGTACACACATCAATCATATTGTCTATTCTGCTGCCCTTCCTATCCCCACTACTCCTCCCCTCCTCTCCCGTCCTTTCTCTCTATCCAATCTAATGTGACACACTTTTTTTTCTTTTTCTCATCACAACATCGTATATGTATTCTGTATAACAATGAGGTTCTCCTTCCATCTTCTGTGCAACTCCCCTTCTCCCTCTTTTTCCCTCCCACTTCTCTTCCCTAATTAGTGGTAGTCTTCTTCTCATGCTCTTCCTCCCTATCCCATTTTGAGTCACCCCTCTTATATCAGAGAAGACATTTGGCATTTGTTTTTTAGGGATTGGCTAACTTCACTTAACATAACCTGCTCTAATGCCATCCATTTGCCTGCAAATGCCATGATCTTGTTATTTTTTAGTGCTGAGTAATATTCCATTGTGTATAAATGCCACGCTTTTTTAATCCATTCATCTATTGAAGGGCATCTAGGTTGGTTCCACATTCTAGTTATTGTGAATTGTGCTGTTATAAACATTGATGTGGCTGTGTCCCTGTAGTATGCTCTTTTTAGGTCTTTTGGGTATAGTCCGAGAATGGGAATAACTGGGTCAAATGATGGTTCCATTCCCAGCTTTCCAAGGAATCTCCATACTGCTTTCCAAATTGGCTGCACCAATTTGCAGTCCCACCAGCAATGTATGAGTGTACCTTTTTCCCCCTGCATCCTCACCAGAACTTATTGTTGTTTGACTTCATAATGGCTGCCATTCTTATTGGAGTGAGATGGTATCTTAGAGTAGTTTTAATTTGCATTTCTTTGATTGCTAGAGATGGTGAGCATTTTTTCATGTATTTGTTGATTGATTGTATATCCTCTTCTGAGAAGTTTCTGTTCAAGTCCTTGGCCCATTTGTTGATTGGGTTATTTGCTTTTTTGTTGTTTAACTTTTTGAGTTCTTTGTATACTCTAGAGATTAGAGCTCTATCTGATGTTTGAGGGGTAAAAATTTGTTCCCAGGATGTAGGCCAATGGCACATGAGAGTAGGTCTGGTAGGAAAGGTTGTCCTTGCTCCTACTGAATGATACTTGGAGGATAAAAGATCCCCTTGTGTTTCAGGATGATGCTACTTACACATATTAGCTGTATCTGGGGCAGCCATGTTGCAATCATGAGGTAGTAGCCACCCTCCTGGTAGATGAACAGAGACCCCTGGGCCCTTGGGGAGGTTATATAGACAATTGATTAATGAGTTCTGGACCTGCTGCCAATCCAGACTTCCTATTTTGAGAGATGATACTTTTCTTTATTGTTTAAGAGATTTTGAGTTGGGTTTCTAATACTTATAGATAAATATGATTCCTAATACATAATGCTGTGCAGATCATCTACCTCCCCCAATTGATACTCTCAGAAACCTTATGGGGCAGGGTAGACAAGACATAAGATTGAGGTTCAGAGAATAAAGGAGGAACATCAACCTTATAACCAAGATAATCTGTCTTCTAGTCCAGGGTTTTTCATCATATCTCAAGGTGAATTCAGGTGTGTAGTCAATACTGGGAGTGGGAGAATATCTAAGAAACCCTTGGGGAGGGAGTAAGACGGGGAGCTGATAGAAACTAAGTTCTCTGACTTCCCAGTGGCCTCAGTTCAGCTCGGATGGCTGGTTGAGGATATTTTTCTTAACACTGATGATTTCTTTTCTTTTTTTTTTCCCAGTGCTGGGGACTGAACTGAGCTTCGCCCATGCTAGGCAAGTGCTCTGCTGCTGGGTGGTGACCCAAGCCCAATGCTGGTCATTTCTTTAGCCCTGCTTAGTGAGTGCCAAGCTAAAGTTAACAGCTTGCATCTTTCAGCCTCCAGGATTTATTGCTCTCAGAGGAACTTCCAATTCATAAAACCTCCTTTATTCCAGGATCAATAAAAAGTAGATTTTTTTTTTCCTTTGGTGAACTATCTCCACCAGATTGTTTGATTTCATTGTTAACATTTGGCTTAGATGTTCTGATGAGGTTATGGACAAAACCCTAGTCTTCTGACTTTAATTCATTTCAATCTGTTTTCAGATCCCCCTTCCCTTCCTTCAAGCTGCTCTGCACCCCTAAACTGGCCTTTGACCTTTCAGATATTCCTTTTTTAAATTTGTTTTTAGTTGTTGATAGACATCTATTATTTATTTATTTATTTTTATGTGGTGCTGAGGATCAAACCCAGTGCCTCACACATGCCAGATAAGCGCTCTACCACTGAGCAACAACCCCAGCTCTAGACTTTCTTTTCTAAAATATATTTTAATTTTATTATTATTTGGTACTAGAAATTGAACCCAGGGGCACTTAACCAATGAGCTACATCTCCAGCCCTTTTTAATTTTTATTTTGAGACAGGGTCTTAGTAAGTTGCTTTGGGCCTTGCTAAGTTTCTGAGCTGGCCTGGTACTTGCCATCCTCCTGTCTCAGCCTCCTGAGATGCTGGAATTACAGGTATGTACCACTACCTACACCTTGCTTATTTTTAAAAATTGGTGCTGGTGATTTCTTTTTCTTTTTCTTTTTTTGGTAGTATTAGGAATTGAACCTGAGAGGTGCTTTACTATTTCTATTTTTTTTGTTTTTCTATTTTTTGTTTTTTGTACTGGAGGTTGAACCCAGGAGCACTTTACCACTGAGTTGCATCCCCAGCCCTTTTTGCTTTTTAAATTTTGAGAGAAGGTGTTGCTAAATTGCAGAGGGTCTAGCTAAGCTGTTGAGATAAGTCTTGAATTTGAGATTCTCCTGCCTCAACCTCCCAAGTTGCTGGGATTACACATCTGGCTGGTGATTTAGTGTTCCGAAATTTTAATCAATTAAGCCAATTCTAAGCACAGGATGCGTTTAACTAATGAATTTCTTGTGGCAGCTGGGTCTCTATTATGAAGTCCTACCTACATGGTTACGTGTATGTGGATCTGTGGTTTGTCTGTAGTTTTATCAATCCACACTGCATCCATTGATGACTTTGTGCACATTAAGCAACTTAAAACTTTCACCCGGACAACTATCAGGATGAAACATGACTAGCATGTTTAGCGAGGCATGTCTAGCAAAATATGCCTCCCCCTTTCTCTAAATATTAAAAAAAAAAAAGCCGAAGGATGGCTTCGCTCAATGTAGATTCTACCCTTGTAACTAATTTAAAACAAAACAAAACAACCAAGTTTCCCCCTTTCCGCGAGGCAGTAAGGGGAAACTGGATCCGTGGCCACGTAGGAGCTTCTCGTGGCCCTAAATGAGTCTCTAGGGAGGGGCGGAGATCAGCGGTTGGGCCTGAGCAATAAACTCTCCCAACCTCGGACCTCAGCCCCGCGCGGAAGAATTCGCCAGGTTCGGGATGCAGATTGGGCCCCTCTCCAGTTGCCACCCCCTCTTCCCGGCCGGCCAACTCCTAAGCCCAGCGGAGCTGCGCGCCCGCCCCCGGCGCGCGGCTCCTCCCCTCGCGGCTGGGGCCGGGGGGCGGGCAACCAGAGAGGGGGTGGTAGCTGCCGCCCGGACAGGACCCGAAGGCTTTTCCACGTTTGCAAACGCCGCTGCGCGCCTAGACTCGACCCGCGCCTCCCGAGCTCCACTCTGCGCCCCCTCTCTCTCCTGTCTTCGCTGCCCGGATGGCGTTCAGGGCCCGGGGCTCGCGACCCCTGCCGCCGCCGCTGCTGCTGCTGCTGCTCTGGGTGACCGGACAGGCGGCGCCTGTGGCCGGCTTGGGCCTGGGCTCCGACGCGGAGCTGCAGATCGAGCGGCGCTTCGTGCCGGACGAGTGTCCGCGCACCGTGCGCAGCGGTGACTTCGTGCGCTACCACTATGTGGGGACGTTCCCCGACGGCCAGAAGTTCGACTCCAGGTACCGCGCACGCCCTTTGCGCCCGCTGTCCCCTCTCCGGACAGGCCTTTCCCTCCCGACGGACCTCCCCCAGCCCCGCCCCGGGATCCCGCGCTCCTTCTAGCCCCTCCTTCCTCGGTGCTCCCGGATCCTGATCTCACGGTGGCGGGGGTGCGCCTCCCCGCCTTTGTGCGCCCCAGGCTGCCTCGCTCGCTCCCAGCTGCTGGAATCCTGGATAAGATCTTGCCCAGCTGAGCTGAGACAGATTCCGCCCTCTCTCTGGTCCCAGCGCTTTGACGCTCGCATTTACACACGTGTGTAAAATGACCACACTAGGAGACCCCCAAGAGTAGATGTCGATGAACGCCTGCCGCCTTCCTTGACTGCCCCTTGGCGACCAGTCTCTTGAGTATCTAATCAGAAATGCCTCTCACAGATTGACGATGACGTTGAAGCTGAGATAATCGCAGTTCCTAACATTTATTGAACTGTTACACGCTAGGCGTAGTTTTTTTTTTTTTTTCTTTTTTTGTGCTGGGAATTGAACCCTGGGCACTTTACCTCTGAGATCCTCAGTCCTTTTTATTTTTTATTTTGAGATAGAGTCTTCCTAAGTTGCTAAGGGTCTTGCTAAGTTGCTGAGGCTGGCCTCGTATTTGGGATCCTCCTGCCTCAACCTCCCAAATTTCTGGGATTACAGGCATGCACCACCACACCCAGCTGTAGGCATAGTTCTAAGCGCTTTCTATGTATTGTGTACAGAATTAAATGAGTGTGTATGTATGTATACACATAGCACTCATTTAATCAATAAGTCCATTACACACACACACACACACACACACACATTCGTTTATTTCTTATAACAATCCTGTGAACATTTTACCATTGAGGTAACTGAGGCCGCCGAGGCTAAGAAACTTGTGTAGATGGTGGAGTCAGATTGGAATCCCTGAAATTCAAGTTACAGACTGTGCATGTAACCTCCACTGCTTTCCCTTTCCCGGTTGACAAACATTTCTCTGAGGTGGGAGGGGGGTCCACAGCAGTCCTTGCCCCTGGGGCCTTGTACTGGCCTAGTGATTTCTTCTTTCTACTCTGTCCCAACATCACATTCATTAGGATTCCCCAGTTTCTCTCCATTATAGCTTTGGGGTAAACAGGCCTCCTGTATCAGGCTACTGTTCACTAAGGCTTTTGTTATAAACCCTAGTCTGTGCCAGCAGTTCTCATAATGAATCATGGGACTAGGCCGAGAACTGTTTGTTGAGCTGCTGCTATATGCCTGAGGCTGTGCTGAGCTTACTCACTAATTGAAAACTTGCTGTCTCTCTTGCCTTATTTAAAGGCAAGGAATGAATATACAGAAATTATTTAGCACACAGTACTATCTGGTACATACGGGAGTGCTTGGAAATTGTCATTCCTTGTTTCAGTTGCTGTTCTAAAACAAAATAGAGATACAGTTCCCATATCATACAGTTCACCCATTTAGAGTGTAATGGCAGTTGCAGTGGTGCATACCTGTAATCCCAGGGACTCTGAGGCTGAGGCAGGAGGATCATGAGTTTGAGGCCAACCTCAGCAACTTAGTGAGACCCTGTCTCAAAAAATAAAAAGGACTGGGGATTTAGCTTAGTGGTAAAGCACCCCGGGGTTCAATTCTCAGTACCCACCCCTGCAAAAGGAACATATTTGTGATGGTTTAGTATAGCCACAGAATTATGCAAACATTTCAACTATCTAATTCCAGAACATTCCCATCACTCTGAAAAAGAAATGCTGGACCCATTAGCATGCACTTCCTACCTTTCATCCACCTTCCCTCTAGCCCCTGGCAACCACTGATGTACTTTATGTCTCCATAGATTTACCCTTTCTGGACGTTTCATATAAGTTGAGGTATACAATTTGTGGTGATTTGTATCTGTTTTTTTGTTTTTTTTTAAAGCATGACGTTACCAGATGATATCCATATTATCATGTATCAGTACCTCATTCCATTTCATGGCTGTGTATATGTTCTGTTGAATGGATATACCACATTTTGTTTATTCTTTTATTAGTTGATGGACATTTGACTTGTTTATACATTTTGGCCATTTTGAATGATGAGGTTATGAATGTTCACATTCGAGATTTTGTATGGACATGTGTTTTCATTTCTTTTGGATATATATATACCCAGGAGTGGAATTGCTGGATCGTATGGTATTTGTGTTGAATTTCATGAAGAACTGCTAAATTTTTCCATAATGACTATGCTGTTTATATTCCTTGTTCCTAGTTCTTGTCATTATCACCAACACTTGTAATTCTCTCTCTTTTTTAATTTGTAGTTGGACACAATACCTCAATACCTTTATTTTATTTATTTATTTTTATGTGGTGCTGTGGATTGAACCCAGGGCCTTACATGTGCTAGGCAAGCACTCTACTGCAGAGTCACAACCCCAGCCCCTCTTTGTTTTTCAGAAGTAGGAATTAAACCCAGAGCCTCACTGTAGTGCCACTGCTAGGCAAGTGCTCCACCACTGAGCTACATCTCTGACCCCTTTTTAAAATTTTATTTTTGGGCTGGGGATGTGGCTCAAGCGGTAGCACGCTCGCCTGGCATGCATGCGGCCCGAGTTCGATCCTCAGCACCACATACAAACAAAGATTTTGTGTCTGCCAAAAACTAAAAAATAAATATTAAAAAAAATAAAATAAAATTTTATTTTTGAGATAGGGTCACTGAGTTGTGTGAACTTGTGATCCTCCTGCCTCAGACTCCTGAGTATCCGGAATTTTACTTCTTTGTTATAGTCATCCTGGTGGGCATGTGGTAGTATCTCATTGTGATTTTGATCCACATTTCCCTAATGCTGATTAAAGCTGAGCATCTTTTCATGTCTTCATTGGCTGTTTGCATGTCTTCATTCATTTGATCATTAGAAAATAGGGAAGAATTTCTTGCTTGAGCTGATTGATGGTCATTGATAATTTGCTAAGTAAAACTGGCTTAGAATTTTGGAAGGCTGGAAATGTGGCTCATTGTTGGAGTGCTTGCTTAGCAATGCATGAGGGCCTAGGCTCTACCCCCTAGAACCACAAAATAATGATAATAATAACTCCCCCCTAGAACAAGTTGTTCTACCCTCTGGGGATGGCAGCCACTGTGAGGCAGCACAGGACAGCAGAAAAAAAACACATTGAAGCTACATCCAGTCATCAAACATTTTATCCAGTATCTGCCTCAAGACCAACTAGTCCTAGTGCAGCACATCCCCACCCACCCTGACCGTGGTACTTATAGCCTAGGCAATTGCCACATGACGTGGTAAGTACAGTAAAAATAGTATCATATCCTGCCTCACAGAGTTTATACATAGTTCTTACCATGTGCCTTCATATACATTAATTTATTGAATCTCTATAATCTTAAACGAATTTATTTAGCCTCATAAGACAGTGAAGAAGATACCTCATTACAGACAAAGAAAGTGAAGCTAAGAAAGTTCAGATGACTTATTCATTCAAGATACCTAACTACTAGTGAAAATTTTAACCCAGGCAGTTTGTGGCCGCAATCTGTGGTGTACCCATAAATATGGTGGAAGAAGGCAAGAAGCTGTGAAAATACACAGGAGGCTTGACTATATGTTGTGTGTATAAATGGGGATGGTGGTCAGGATGGAGTCCTGGGATTGTAGCGTTAAGACCTAAGCATAGCTGGGCATGGAGGTGCTTGCCTATAATCCCAGCAATTCGGGAGACTGAGACAGGAGAATCTGCAAGTTTAAGGCCAGCCTCAGCAATTTAGCAAGGCCCTAAGCAAGTCAGTAAGACCCTGTCACAAAATATTACATAAAAAGGACTGAGGATGTAGCTCAGTGGTAAAATTGTTAAATGCTCAGTACCTAAAATAAATGAATAAATAACCTAAACATAACTAAAATTTACTAGGGAGGCACTGAGGGGTGTGGGCTGGGGTAGGGGTGAGAGCATGGCAAATAGAAGTGAAAACGTGGAGGGTTGGCTCACGGGGTTGGAATTAGTGAGAACTGGTCAGTATGGTCTGGGATTGGAGTAGGAGTCAGGTAGTGAAAACAGGAACAAAGGGAGAGATAATAGGAGGCCAGAGAGAAAGGTTGAGCTAGCCTCTTTAAAAAAAAAAAAAAAAAATGACTTTATATGTTTATTTTGGGACAGGGGATTGAACCCAGGGATACTTTACCACTGAGTTGCATCCCTAGTCCTTTTAATTTTTTGAGACAGGGTCTCACTGCTTCACTTAGGACCTTGATAATTTGCTAGGTAAAACTGGCTTCGAACTTGAGATTCTCCTGCCTCAGCCTCCGAATCTGTGTGATTACAGGCATGCACCACACCTGGCAAAAATGATTATATTTTAAAATTTGCAGTTGACATGTAAGAAATGTTCATATTTTTGGGGTACAGTGTGATTGTGATGGGCCAGCATTTGAGAGCTCTTGCTGCCTGGTTGTAGAGTTTGGATTTTGTCTAAGGATAGTGGAAAGCCATCGAAGACTTAGTGACTTTGATATTCCTTTACCAAGTTTGTGGGGAGAGGGGAAACCTTAGAGTTTGGGGTTTTGGCTTCTGATTTGGAAGTTTTGTCCAGAAGAAAATATCTGCTGTCATTCTGAGCAGAGTCAGCTTATGGGCATTTATAGTTGCCAGGAGGCCCACACCTTCAGCTCTGGGCCATTGGCTTGGACATGGTTTGGTTTTATTTCACAGTGTCCATGGATGTGCTCCTGTGGCCATTGCTGCAGACTCATCTGGATGGCAGTGTTTACCTGCAGGTTTCCATGAAGGCTTCTTCCTGATTCAGTCATTCCTGATTCAGCTTTTTAAAATTTTTATTTTATTTTTAATTTTTTGTGGTACTGCGGTGCTGTGACCAGCACGGAATTAATTGAGAAACCTGTGAGGGGCAATGGGGGATTAGAAAAGTCAAACAGACACACATAGAGAGAAAGCTGAGACCAGGTGGGACATCAATTCCTGATAAAGAATGAATGACTCAGAGCTACTAGCTCAGAATATTTATTTTATAGGTTTTAACATCAAAAGGGTTTTTCTGAGGTTTCTTCAAAGAAAGCAGGCTGAAAGATGAAGTTCTGGGCAGCCAATTATAATTATCTGATAGTGGCCATGCACAGAATCTTCTTTGAGTAGGGAGTCACCATAGCAACTGGGTAGTCCTAACCTTAGCCTTTGCACAGGAAGTTCCCAGCCGAGGCACGTTCCTGCCACAGGACAATCAAAGACCATGATTCACATCACCACTCCCAACACTGGGGATTTAATCCAGGGTTTCATATGTGGCTAAACTAGTGCTCTACCACTGAGCTACATCCCTTTAAAAACAATTTTTTAAGGGGCTGGGTTGTGGCTCAGTGGCAGAGCATGTGCCTGGCACTCAATGTGAGGCACTGAATTTGATTCTCAGCACCACATATAAATAAATAAAAAATAAAGTTACATTAACAACTAAAAAATATTTGAAAAACCACAATTTTTTAAGAGACATGATCTCCTTATATTTTAAAAGACAGGGACTTCTCAGGCTGGTTTAGAACTTGTGATCCTCCTGCGTCAGCCTCTCAGGTATCTGAGATTACAGGTGTATACTACCTCACTCAGCTTTGATTAAGTTTTTATGAGTTTCATGACATTCCTAGAAATAGAGTAAGGAGAATGATCAATCTGTGCACCATGATTTCCTTTTGGGGACCAAAGTTTAATGTATTCCTGTTATCCTTATGCCGGTAAAATGAGTGTCTCAGGCTGGTGTTGTAGCTCAGTGGTAGAGTGCATGCTTTGCATGTGTGAGGCACTGGGTTTGATCCTCAGTACCACAAAAAAATAAATAAATAAAATAAAAATATTGTGTCCATCTACAACTGAAAAAAAAAATGAGTGTCTCATTGGTTCATTCACAGCCTCCAGATCTGTCTGCAGACCCATAAGGTCTAGGCATTCAGTAAATATTATTGTGGTATTCAATAAATCCCACATGCCTTTGTGAGTATGTAGAGTCTGGATGCTCTAGCACAGTGGAATTCAAACTGTGCATGCATAAGGTTTACCTGGAGAGCTTGGTATACAGAGTTTCTGATTAGAGCTCTGGGAGGGGACCCAAAAATTTGCATTTCTGGCAAGTTCCCAGCTGGTCTGAGGACCATATTTTGGGGACCAAGGCTTTAAAAGAATCATAGACTCATTAACAGGGATCAACTTTATTTTACACATTCACTCATCCATTTATTCATTCAACAAATATTTATTGAGTGCCTACTCTTCCAAGTGCTTGGGATGTAGCAGTTAATAAAACAGAAATCCTGCACTCAGGAGCTCACAGTCTAGCAGAGAACAGTTATACTGTTAAGCTATGTAGTAAAGTAGAAGTCTGTGAGGTCTATGGAGAAAGTTAAAACAGTGGGTTTTGGGATGGAGGATGATGTAATAGGTCCAGAAAGGTGTGATGACATTGGTCCTCTGGCCAGTAACTGACCTCTGAATTCTCATCTGAGAGCTCTTTTGGCTCACACAAGTCACCTGCCTGAGAAGAGTGCCATGTGAGTTGGAGACATGGATATCTCTTCCAAAGAGAAGGGGATTTCTTTGTGCTGAAGGAAGTCAAAGAGAGGCTTTGGGGAGGGACTGGTGCTGAAGCCTGTGATTCAGCTTGGGTGGGACTTCATTCCTTGAAATGGGGGTGGGGGGGATGTTTAAGAGAGTAATGGGATGGGCCAAATCCTGCGCATGAGCAGCAAAAGGCCCTGACATTTGGGCCAAGAGGCAGGGAACCCAGGACTGAAAGGTATATGAAAACCAGAGAAGGCTCTGCTGGCCTTGAATGTTTATGACTGGGATCTCTTAAAGGCTTTTCCTCAGAGGAGTAAACAGATCGATCCAAGAGGTCCTCAATGGATTGATGGTGTGAGTAGGAACCCTAGAGATCAGCTCCTTAGGGCTTCATTTTACACATTCATTCATTGAGCTTCTAATGTTGGGATGTGGCAGAGAATAAAAACAGATAAAAATCTACCCTCAAGTTGGGATGGGGGAAGCACACAAACCCACTCCAGCTGATTTAAGCAGAAGGGAGAGGGAATTAGTTGGAAGGATCTCCATTTCCTCATGGGAGTCCAGAGTCATGAAGGAAGGGGACTTTCTGTGTCTTTGCAAGGGCTTGCAGAGGGGCTCCCTCTTTCCTAAGGGGAGAGCTCCAGCTTGTTTTCCACGCTGCACACAGAACCTCTTGGATCTAGTGCCACTCCAGCTGACTGCCTCAATTCTTGATTCTCAAGAGAGACTATGGGCATGTTCTTTGTCCACTCTGGGTATTTAGTCACGTGGTTCTAAGATGGTGCCTATTCCTCTGTCCCTGCCTTTAAATACTGTTGCATGAAGAAGAACCGGTGGACTAGGCAGCATCTGGGATAGTGTCAGGGCAGCCTGGAGGGGGTATATGGGGACTGAGCCACTAATCAGGTCAGAAAGTGTTAAGAGTGTGAATCTGCACAACAGCTCTTCCCTGAAAATAAGGTGATGCTAGAGAAGTTTCTGGTGGGGGCTAGGGATATAGTTCAGTACTAGGGTGCCTGCCTCGCATGCATGAGGCCCTGGGTTTGGTCCCCAGTACCACTAAATATAAATAGGAGCTTCTGGTGAGGGTTAGTCCTGGGACCTAAGCTGGCTTGGGGGAGAGATCCTAACGTCTAGGCTAATTCTTCTAGGATCTCCTGAGGCCACTGGCAGGCAGGCCCAGCACCCCATGAAAACTTATTGGCAGTACTTTTAATTTTCACTTGTAGAGTATTGCAGACAACTGCACATTCATATTAATGGTTTAATTTGGATGTCTTACTGGACTGAACACTTGTGTAAAATAGAATAATCTATAGGAATCTGACATTTTGATTTGAGCGGTTGCATTAATACAAAAATCCAGGACAATAATGCTTTTAGTTTGCTTTGCAGAGTTTTCCTTTTAATGGTATTTTAATGTGCCAAAGACCATCCAAGCCAGCTATTCACATTTCATGGTCTGATCCTCCATGGAGATATGAATGGATGTGTTGTGTTCTCTCTCTTTTTGCTCCTCTCTGTTTCTTCTCTCCTCCCTCCCTTCTCCCTCCCCTCTCTTCTTTCATTGCAGCCTTCTCTCATTTTTCCATCTGGGTAGCAGACAGGTAGTTTGCCAGTTCATTAACTGGTGTCTTTTCCCCTTGCCAGGTCTCATTATTTGCTGGTGGAGGTGGTTGTTTGAGGGAAATACCTGGGTAAAGGGCCTGGGAAGCCCAGAGTCACCATTGGGAATACGTAGTGTGAAGAGAGAGGAGGGAGGCAGAAAGATCAGACCTTGCTTCCCCCATTTCAAGTCTGCAGTTGAGTCCAGTCTTGACAGTGGATCTCTGCCAAGGGAGGGTATGAGTCATCATCTCACCTGGAGGTGAATTTCAGTTTTCCTCTGATGTGGCAGTGGCAGGACCATCATCTTCATATCAAGTAGGTCCCCTGTGAATCAGCCATCTGAGTTTGCCCAGATGAGACTGGACCAACTTTGAGGCACCCAAAAGCTGGCTCTCTGTCCAGTGCTTGCTCTTTATTACTCTATTTCCTTCCTGTTATACATTCTCCAAATATGGCAGTCTTTTTATTTGTTTGTTTTTGAGATGGGACCGGTCTGTTTCCCAGGCTAGTCTTGAACTTCTAGTTTCAAGCAACCCTTCTGCCTCAGCCTCCCAAGTGCTGGGACTACAGATGTACACCACCATTCCTGGCTTAGCATCCTTTTTATTTTTTATTTATTTATTTGTTCTTTTTTTTTTTTTTGTGGGGGGTGTATCAGGAACTAAACCCAGGGGTGCTTAACAACAGAGTCACATCCCCAGCCCTTTTTGTTTTTTATTTTGAGGCAGGGCTTCCCTGGGTTGCTTGCAGCCTTGCTAAGTTGCTGAGGCTGGCTTTGAACTTGTGATCCTCCTACCTCAGCCTCTGGAGTACTGGGATTTCAGGCATGTGCCACCACTCCCAGCTTAGCAGTCTTTTTTAAGTATTCAAAATACTGTTTTGAATTTTTCATTATCCAAATAGAATCTGAAACTGACATTTACAACAAGCTGATTTTTCCTCCCCTAGCTGAACTGGGCTTCAGTTCTCCTAATGGAACCAAAAGGCAATTTCCTGTTCCTTCTGTGATGCCCATATTTCCTTTGTCTCTGGGTCTGAGATCAAAATACGAGGAATGAATAGAAAATGTATGCCAATTTTTGCAAAAATTTACAAGTTAATTTAGCTGGGCAAGGTGGTATATTCCTATAAACTAGTTATTTGGGAGACTGAGGCAGGAGGATCATAAGTTTGAGGCCAGCCTGAGCAATTTAGGGAGTCCCTATCTGAAAGTAAAAAATAAAAAGAGCTGGAGATATAGCTCAGTGGTAGAATGAGTGCTCTTGGTTTCAATCCCCACTTACTGCAAAAAAAAAAAAAAAAAAAAAAGAAGTTAATTTTAAACAGTAATGTAGGTGGGGGTGTAGTCAATGGTAGAGATTGTGGAGGCTCTGGGGTTTGTCACCAGTACCTAAACAAATAAATAAATAGTAATATATATACACACAGAGTTTTAAAAATCAGATAATTCTGTAAAACTTAAAATTATAGTTGCCAGCTACTGAGAGTAGGAAAAGGGCTAGAGTGTGTGTGTGGCTGTTCTGAATGCACACTGTGACCCAGTGCCTCTTTCTGTACTCTGGCTTCCTTCCCGAGCCTCTTCAGGCCCCCAGGATGCACTGTGGCCACATCTCCTGAATCTGTGCCTTCCCTTCTAGATCCATTCTGATCCTCTGTTTGTTTTCTTTCTTCTTCTTTTTTTTTTTTTTTGTTGGTACTGGGGATTGAACCCAGGGGCGCTCACCATTGAGCAACATCCCCAGCCCTTTTTATTTTTTATTTTGCAATAGAGTCTTACTAAGTTGCTTAGGGCCTTGCTAAGTTACTGAGGCTGGCTTTGAACTTATGATCCTGCCTCAGCCTCAGCCTCCCAAGGCACCAAGATTACAGGCATGTGCCACTGCACCTGGCTTCCAAAATTTTGTTACCATTCCTGGACTGCTGTGGCCTCCTTTCCAGTTATTTAAGTCCTTTTCGGGGAGGAATGGGCTTTGGAGGCTTTAGGGAGTGAATGTGCTCACGTTGCCATGTGTTTTTTTAAAGTGTTTTCTCACTGCAGATTTAAATGTACCTTCAGAGGTAGAGCCACGTTATCTATGTTTTAAGAATAGAGCCAACAGTGTAGTTACTTATTTAAAATAACATGGCACATGATAACGTGTGCTTCTGTGTAGGCAGTTTAATGAGTTGAATATGATAGGTTTTACACAGTGTCTCCTGCCTTAGGGTCCTTGGGTGGATAATTTGAAGAACATCATTGGAGGGTGCTGCAGACCCATCACCCCATGGGGATGGGGCAGGTAGCAGTGTCTGGGGCAGTGATAGAGGAGCTGGAGCAGTGAATGAGCTGGGGACAAACCAGTGGAGAGGAAAGCAGGTTGCTATTCACTGGGTGACCACTATTGGTCTCTCTAGGCCCACACCTGTTCCACCTGTTTACTCTGTGAGGCTCACCTGTATGGACCACATAGTATGTGCATAGTATGTGTTAGGTCATTGGTCTCCCCCCTGATGTCATACTTTGCTTTTGTTCAGCCAGTGGGGCATTAACAGATCAGGGAAAGAAGAGTGAAGTAGAGGTATTTATTTTTTTATAGGGTCACCATGGGCTATGACCCTAAACCAAAGGTCCCAGCTCCTCTAGCTAGTTCCTACCTCCCTAGCTCTTTGGGGCCTTTAGGTCCAGGTGTGACAGTAGCACCCCCTATCCAACCGTAGAAGTACTGCACTGCCCTTGTGATTTGCCATATCCTGTGCACACCTATGCACACAGCTCCTTTATTGTTATTATTATCATTGTTATTGTAAAAAAAAAATTAAATTTACCATCTTGGCCATTTTTAGTGTACTTGAAAATAGTGTGGACTATTTGTACATTGTTGTGCATCAGATCTCTGGAACTTTTGAATATTGAAAAACTCTAGACCCACTGAGCAATTCCTTCCCACTGCCCTCTACCCTAGTAACCACATTCTTTCTGTTTCAATGACTTTAACTACTTTATATGCCTCATATACTTCATTGAATCACATGGTGTTTGTCTTTTTAAAATATATTTTAGTTGCTGATGAAATTTTAATTTATTTATTTATATGTGGTGCTGAGAATCGAACCCAGCACCTCACACATGCCAGGCAAATGTTCTACCATTGAGCCACAACCTCAGCTCATGGTGTTTGTCTTTTATTTCCTTTAATGTCCTTAGGGTTTATCCATAATTGTTGCACATGATGGGATTTCCTTCCTTTTTAAGGCTGAATAAGAATCCATTGTGTTTATATGCCACATATTCTTTATTCATTTATCAATTGATGGACATTTAGGATGCTTTTATCTCTTGGCTATTGCTGCAGTGAACATATGTGTGCAATGAATGTGTGTGTGCAGACATATTTCTCAAAGGTTCCGTTTTCAGTTCTTTTGTATGTGTACCAAGAAGTAGGATTGCTGGATGAGATGGTACTTCTCTTTAGTGGGGAAGGTGAATCTAGGGATGCTATACCACTGAACTACATCTCCTGCCCTTTTTAATTTTGAGACAGATCTCACTAAGTTGCTGAGGCTGGCCTCAGCTTCCAGAGTTGCTGGGACTACAGATGTGCACCACCATGCCTGGCTGGTTTGCTCATTTTTTAACTGGGCTGTAGTTGCTGTTGAATTGTAGGAGTTCTTTAGGTGTTCTGGATATTAACCCTTATATGGTTGCAAATGTTTCCTGCAATTCTGTAGATTATCCTTTCACTCTGTTGATTTTTTCCTTTATTGCTCAGAAGTTTTAAAGTTTGACATAGTCTCAATTGTCTGTTTTTGTCTTTGTTACTTATAGTGTCATATCCAGGAAATCATTGTGAAATCCAATGCCATGAAGCTCTTCTCCCATATTTTCTTCTGGGAGTTTTATCATGTCAGGTCCTATGTTTATGTCTTGAACCCATTTTGAGTTGTAAAGGCAAGGATCCACCTTTTTTCTTTTTCTTTTTTTAATATTTATTTTTTAGTGGTAGTTGGACACAATACCTTTATTTTATTTATTTATTTTTATGTGGTGCTGAGGATTGAACCTAGGACCTCGCACGTGCGAGGCAAGCGTTCTACTGCTGAGCCACAACCCTAGCCCCTCCACGTTTTTTCTTTTGCATGTGGATATTTGTGTTTTTCAGCTCCATTTATTGAGGAGACCATTCTTTCCCCATCATGCCATCTTAAAAAATTTTTTTTGTAGTTATAGATGGACAGAATGCCTTTATTTGTTTATTTTTATGTGGTGGTGCTAAAGATTGAACCCAGTGCTAGGCAAGCTCTCTGCCACTGAGCTTCAGTCCCAATCCCCAGCATGCACTCTTGATGCCTTTTCAAAGACCATCTGCCCATATACATAAAAGTTTATTTTTAAGCTATTCCATTCCATTGGTTTATAAGTCTTTCTGCTATTTCTATACTGTTTAGATTATTATAGCTTTATAATATGTTTCCAAACCAGAAGTAGGAGTATAGCTTTGTTCTTTCTCAGGATTCTATTGAATACGTGGTGTCTTTAGAGATTTTATATGAATTTTAGGATTTTTTTCCCCTGCAGAAAATGCCATTGGGATTTTGGTAGGAATTGCATTGAATCTGTAGATTGCTTTGGGTAGTAAGGATATTTGAACAACATTAACCCTTCCAGCCCATGAATGGAGAATGTTTTTTCACTTATTTTTGTCCTTTTTTTAAAAAAAATTACATTTTACTTGTGTCCTTTTTAATTTCTTTCAGCAGTGTTTCTTTCATTGTGTAAGGCTTTTGGCTCCTTGTTTTAAGTTTATCCCTAAATAAACTTTTTGATGCTACTATAAATAGTATTGTTTTCTTAATTTCTGTTTCAGTTTATTCACTGTTAGCACAGAAACACAACTGATTTGGTGTATTTGATTTTGTATCCTGCAATTTATGGCAAATGTGTTTTATTCCAACAGTTTCTCTTTGGAATTTTGGATTTTCTGCACATAAAATACTACTATTGGGGCTGGGGCTGTGGGCTCAGTGGTAGAGCGCTCACCTAGTGCATGCAAGGCCCTGGGTTTGATCTTCAGCACCACATAAAATAAATAAATAAAAACAAAGGTATTGTGTCAAATGACAACTAAAAAATAAATAAATATTAAAAGATACTACTATTTTACTTTTTCCTCTCCACTTTGAATGGCTGGTATTTCTTTTTCTTGCTTAATTGCTCTAACTAGGAGTTCTAGGACTACTTGGATAGATGTAGTGAAGGTGGGCATCATTTCCTTATTCCTGATCGTAGGGGAAATGATTTCAGTTTTTCGCCATTGAGTCTGATGTCAGCTGTGCACAGCCTCTTTATTAAACTTTCCTGGAACTCCTAGTTTGGGTGTGTCATCTGTTTCCCTCAGGACCCTGACTGAGACATCTGTAAAAGGTGTAAATGAGCTAGACACTGGGACAAGCTGTGTAAGTGCTTATTCCAGAGTTTGCAGAAATACTTTTCATGACCAGTTCTGGCCTTGATACTGCATGTGACTTTATGCCAATTGCACTGATCAGCATAAATTTGCTAACGACTTTATTTTTCCAGATGGTCAGAGTTTTAAGCCGTAGATAACACTGGTCTTGTGCTGTTAGTTACTTGCGTGTGTGAATGTGTACATTTTTTTTTCCAGAAAGGTATTTATTTATTTATTTAAATTTTGGTACCAGGGATTGAACCCAGAGGTGCCTAACCACTGAGTCACATCCCTAGCCCTTTTTATTAATTTAAAAAAAAAAAAATTTGAAACAGGGTCTTGCTAAGTTGCTTAGGGCCTTACTAAGTTACTGAAGCTAACCTTGAACTCACAATCCTTCTGCCTCAGCCTCCCAAACTGCTGGGATTACAGGTGTGTGCCACCATTCCTGGCTAGAATTTTTTTTTTTTGCTGTTCACAGTGCTTAGGCATTCATTAAGTTAATTCTGTGGGGCATCAACAGTTTCTATACAACATATGGGAAGGCCCTGTGCCAGGAGCATAAGAGTTCATAGTCCTGAGTTCTAGCCTTTTTTTCCTCACTTGGCTAACTTTAGGATCTTGGGGAGGTTTTTAACTTCCAGCGAGCCTGACATACACCCACCTGAAAGTGTTGTGTGGGGATTAAATGAGGATATGTGAAGAGCCTAGTTTGCTGCTGGGCCTGACACGTAATAAATACTTTGTAAATTATAGTTATTATTAAAAACTTGCATTAAGTTTGGGAAAACCGGTATTTTTAAACTAGCTTCCTGTCTATGCATTGTTGCTGTTTGCACATGTTCTGAACCTTGGGAGACTTTGAAGCTTGTCTTTTGGGTGCATTATTATAAACCTGCTAGTTCTATGATTGCTCTGTGGCATGGTGAAGTGCAAGCCAAGTGCAGCTCAAGAGCCGGCATTCCAGGGGGAGGGTGTTGGTTCCGGAGCTGGAGGGTGGAGGTGTAAAGCTGACTTGGGCACAAAACTGACCATGTGCTTTTGTCCTCTGGCTTGGCCTGAACTTGAATTCCTGCTCTCTATTCACTGACCTTGAAGAAAGGAAGACTTTTAAAATAGGCCATAAAACTGGGAGGAGATTGAGGTGTGGAGAGGCAGATCTGATGGAATTGCCCTGCCTCGGGTGGTGAGGTGGACTTCACTGCTTGCCCAAGCTGTTCATTAGGGGAAAATGAAGCAAAAGTGGAACCAATTTACAAAAGGAATGGTGGCAGGTACCAGGGATTGAAGTACCTGAAGTCAATCTGAACAGCTCTTAACATTTTACTAAACAAGAGATTATATGATTTTTGTGTGTGTGTGGTTCTGGGGATCAAACCCACACCTGCATGCATGCTAGGCTAGTTCTGAGCTACACCCCAACTCATACTTCTTTTTTTTTGTTTGTTTTAGTTGTAGATGGACATATACCTTTATTTATTTGTATGTGTCCATATTTATTTATTTATTAATTTATTATTATTATTTTTTTTTATGTGGTTCTGAGGATCAAACCCAGTGCCTCATGTGTGCTAGGCAAGTGCTCTACCACTGAGCCACAATCCCAGCCCATGTACTTATTTTATATATCCCCTAAGCATCTAGCAGTCTCCTAACAGGCAGACCCTTGTTGGTTGCTAAATTTGACATTGAAAAAAATGAGGGCAAGAATCACAGGCTTTGGGACAGGACTTCCCTGTGTTTCTCCTTTGCTAGCAAAGCAATAAACCTTCTCAAAAAAAAAAAGAGTGCATAAGTCACAATCATGATTTCATTATTTATTCTCTGACATAAGGCCATCAGCTGTCAGTCTTCAAAACATATATCTGAGTTATTTCAAGACTTCCTCAACCTATCTATTACCTGTGATAATTATAGTAAGACTGGCATAATGCTTAAGTTTTTGGAGCACTTTTCACATTGTTATGCAGATCCTGGGATGGCTATTATTATTACTTTCATTTTATAGTAGAGGAATTGAAGTTCAGAGAGCTTAAGTATGCTTTTTAAAAAATTTGTTTTTTAGTTGTTGATGGACTTTTATTTATTTATTTATTTATACACGGTGCTGAGAATTGAACCCACTGCCTCACACATGGTAGGCAAGTGCTGTATCACTGAACTACAACCACAACCCTTAAGTAAGCTTTATGGTATACCAGACAGCCTCTTCGTTTAGTCTTACTTGGATGATTTGGTTGTGTGTGTGTGTGTGTATGTGTGTGCATGTACTAATTTGGGCCTTTAATCTCTATTATGCTGCTTTTAGAGACCAGTCACATAGAAAATGGAGTAAATTTGCTGGACATTGTGATGCACACCTTAATCCCAATGGTTTGGGAGGCTGAGGCAGGAAGATCACGAATTGAAAGGCAAGCTCAGCAACATCGCAAGACCCCAAGCAATGTATTGAGACCCTGTCGTACAGTAAAATATAAAAAGGTCTGGGGATGTTGCTCAGTGGTTAAGCACCCCAGGTTCAATTCCTGGTACCCCCCCCCCAAAAAAAAAGATATAAACTCTTATTTTTGTGTATGGAAGAACAGGTAGCTATTTTGCAAATCACACTTAACATTCTTTTTTTTTTTTTTTTTCCCTAGAGAGTTAACTAGATTTGCAGACAGTATTCAAGGTAATCTGAAAACCCCAACCGTACAGATACTGTCCAGTGAAAACATTTGCTGTATCAGCGTCTACTTGGCGGGCTTTTTCTTGGATATTACCTTTATGGATGTATTTTGACAGTTTGTTTTCCCTTCAAGGAAGGACTATTTATGGTTTTTTTTCTCCTGCCTTCTGAATCTTCAGCTATGACAGAGGCTCCACTTTCAACGTGTTCGTGGGAAAAGGACAGCTGATTGCAGGGATGGACCAGGCTCTGGTTGGCATGTGTGTGAATGAGAGGCGTTTCGTGAAGATCCCCCCAAAGCTTGCCTATGGAAGTGAAGGAGTCTGTAAGTTTCCCTTCTGTATTTATAAACGTATCTGCAGACAGCCAGAATATTTGCAGGCTGTTCAGTCAAGCAGACCAGAGAATCTTAAGATGTTTTGTCCAGGGAAACATGAAAAGCTGTGAATACACACACAATTAAGATTTCCCTCTTAGGTTTATCTCTTGAGATATGAAAAAGACATCATTGACACAGGAGTATTGAATAATACCCCCCCTTTGTGTGTGTGTGTGTGTGTGTGTGTGTGGTGCTGGGGATTGAACCCAGGGCCTTGTTCATGCAAGGAAAGCATTCTACCAACTGAGGTAGAGCCCCAGCCCTTGAATGATACCCTTGGTGAGAGGAAAATCTTGGTTTTTTCCTCTTAATTTCATTTGAAGGAAAGATGGAAGAAGATGGGTTGTTTTGGAATTATACACCAGTGACCTTCCATTCACTTTGGCGGTGCCCTGGGTATTTGTTTGACTAGCTCAAAAGGTTGTGGTTTCTCATTGCGAACTCTTTATTCTAGCTGGTGTGATCCCCCCAAACTCAGTGCTTCATTTTGATGTACTTCTGATGGATATTTGGAATTCTGAAGACGAAGTTCAGATTCACACTTATTTCAAGCCCCCAAGTTGCTCTCGGACCATCCAGGTGTCTGATTTTGTAAGGTACCACTACAACGGAACATTCTTGGACGGGACACTGTTCGATTCGAGGTAAGTCCCACCATTTATGGCAGTGTCCGTGAAATGCCCCTCAGTTCCTCTGTCTTGTTTATTTTCTGTGTCAGTGAAGAAACCGGAAAGGGGGTACTTCCCAACTTTAACTAGTATCAAACTCCTCTGTGTAAGACTTTTGCTTCGTGTTTCACGCTCTATGGCTCTATGGTGCTCTATTGCACCACGTCAAAATTTAATAGATTTGAGGAAACTCTAAAAACAATCATTGCATATCTGGTTTAACAGTGTTTGGAGATCTCATTAGCAAGTGAAGGGGCCATAGATGTACATGTTTTAGTTCATTTTTTATAGTTTTCCCATGGAAAGAAAGGGAAAGATGACCATGCCTGCATCTATGGGGAGAAATGGGGCTAAGCTGGAGAACAGGGTACCCTTTAGGGTTTCCTCTCAGTGCTGTGTGTTTGATTAGGGGAATAGCTGCCTCTTTCATCAGTCACTGTGGACTGCTTATGGACTTCTGCTTTGTGTTTTGGAGCAAAGATCCATAAATGCCTGCCTATGTGCTTATTGTCTAGCTGAGATTTGGGTAACAAAAACCCTCCTGAGGGATAAGTTGGAAACACAGGGTATGGAACTTTTCCCCTTTCTCTTTGGATTTCAGTCACAATCGCATGAAAACCTATGACACATATGTGGGAATTGGCTGGCTGATTCCTGGAATGGATAAAGGGCTGCTGGGCATGTGTGTGGGGGAAAAGCGCATCATCACCATACCTCCTTTCCTGGCCTACGGGGAAGATGGAGATGGTAAGTTCTTTTTCTCATCATCTTTATTTTTATTGCAGTGAGTAATTCAGATGTGACCACATGAAACCAACAAAAGACCTTTCGGTCTATACTAATAGTGTTCAATATGGAAGTCACTAGCTGCAGGTGGCAAGTTACATTTAAATGAATGAATTAAAACTAAATTCCATTCTTTGATCACTGCTGCATTTCAGGTACTCAAGAGTTTTAGATTCTCAAAATTAAAAAAATTTTAAATAAAGAGCCTGGGATGTTGCTCAGTGGTTAAAGCACCCCTGTGTTTAATCCCTGGCACGACAAAAAAAAAAAAAAAAAAAAAAAAGAGTCATAGTTTCATGAGGCCTGCTGAACTAGACAGCAAAAAGTGAGCACTTTCATTACTGTAGAAAGTTACATTGAACAGTGATAGCTTAGATCATCTAGTGTTGAAACTTCCATTCACTCATGGTCACTGGCATTCATATGTAATCATCCTGTTATAGCCTTCAAGGTGTGGTTTTGGACATCTGTTATTTATTTTTTCTGTCCCACCTGTGATGATTTTTTTTTTTTTTTGGTACCAAGGATTGAACTCAGAGGCACTGAACCACTGAGCCACATCCCCAGCCCTATTTTGTATTTTATTTGGAGACAGGGTCTCATTAAGTGACTCAGTTGCTTAGCACCTTGCTTTTGTTTAGGCTGGTTTTGAACTTGTGATTCTCCTGCCTATGTCTCCTGAGCCGCTGGGATTACAGGCGCGTGCCACTACATCTGCTTATCTGTGATGATATTTGATCTAGACAGTCTGGAGGTTGTAGATATCAAGATCTAAATTTAGCCATATATCAAAATTGCCAGTCTGTCATTATGATTAAACAAGCCTAAAATTCAAATATGAGTAACTAAGAAATCCTCTTTATCAGCCAATATTCTGTTTTCCCTCACAGTAAAACTACAAACAGGATAGTGATTCTAATTAATATATTTTCTAACATAATGCTTTGATTTTTGTCCCTGTGGAATGAATGTCATAGATTAAACCATCAGAGGTGCAAACCAGGAAATTTTGGCAACTTAGCCCCAGTAGCCTGCTTTTAACAGATTTTATCATCCTCTGAGAGGAAGGAGACACGAAGGGTGGGCTCTGCCAAAGGTCAAGTTGATATGTGAAACCAAGTACTTTGCATATATATATTAGAGACCCTGTCTCTAAATAAAATGCAAAACAACTGTAATGCAAAATAGGGCTGTAATATATATAATATACTCTTCAGATGTCCCAGTTGCTTAATGAGACCCTCAAGTTGAAGGAGCCCAGGCATGGCATGCCATATGGGTCACATGCTCTGGTCACCTCCTTTAAATGGTATAACATGGGGAGATACAAAATGGTGGGCCAGAGGGAGGCAGCATTCTATGTCGCTCTGTGACCTGGGACTCAAGCCACGAGAATACTGCTCTGCCAGCTGTATTCCTGCTCCTGCACAGGAATCACATCACCGTGCCCGTGCAGGGCTCCAGGCTTCAGTGTCAGAGTAGGTCTCCCTACGCAGGACTACCAGGTACCCCATCAAGACCATCAGTAGCACCCACGCAGAACTTTCGGCCACCCACCCAAGCAGAAATCACAGACACTGCTCCCACACAGGACACCCAGCAGCTTCCCACATACAGGAACTCTGGCCACCACTCCTCTGTGGACCCCCAGCTACCACTGTGGGGCTCCCCCAGTTGCCACCATCTTGGGACTCTGCAGCAGCAGAGATAGTTCCCTATGAGCAGTAGCCTGCCTGCACCCGGGAACTTCACACAGGCTTTGAAGTCAACCACACACTACAGGCCACAGAGCTCGTCTCTGAACTCATTGTCCAATGCCATCGCTGCCTCCCCCACCCCACCTGACACCCACTGCTGAAAGCAGGCACCTCCAACTTGGGCCACCTTCATCACATCTTCAGTGGGGTCAGCTCCCAGTTTGGAACTCCAGCTGGCCAGGTACCCAGTTTCTAACTACCTCCTCTCCCCAGCAGCTGTTACACTCTGGTTACCTTCTCCATGCTGAGGGCAGAAATACCAGTTAACAACAGATGACCCCATCTATTGAAGGAGAGAAGGGAATCAGGAAAGATACTGATCTCCAACCAAAACCAATCCTGTTTCTTCTTTCAATATTTGTTTTCCTCTCCTTCTCTATTCTCTTGTCCTCAAATCCCCAAAATAGGTGAAACCAAGTACTTTGCATGAATTAGGATTTTGAGGACTGGGATATCTGAATAGTATATTACAGTTGTATTGTATACTCTTTTTTTCCCACCAATTTCTACTATTATCACATTTTTTGTTTTCTTAATATATATGTGTGTTTGTTTTATGTACTCTACTGTCTTCCCACTTACTTGTCTACCCAAAATTACTTCCTCTCCCTTCTCCTGCTACTAATCTTCCTCTTTAGATTTCTTTCTCACTTCCTAAGATATAAAAACTATAACCTTACCTTCAACCTCCTCAGCATATCATCCTACTCCTCACCCCTGAATCTTTGTCCACCATCATAAACAGTAAAACCTTTTACAAACCTACTGAATATATTGTAGATTAATTGAATTCACCATTTCTGTGCATTGTGACTAAACTGTAAATGTCTTAATAATAAACATTTGTTTTTAGGGTATATATTATTTATATTGGGATCTGTTAACATTGTCCTTCACCTTAAAGGAGAGGTATTGGATCCCTACAGGGGCACTATAAGCTTATAGGGTAAAAATGATAACTCCTCTGAGCCACAGAGCTAGAAAGGAAGACACAAGCAATATGAAAAGACAAGGGAAGAAAGTACCCCAAACAAATCAAGATACCACATTAACAGAATCCATAGCTAGCATAGCAGAAGAAATTACAGAGAAGGAGTTCAGGATGTACATAATTAAAATGTTCTGCGAATTAAAGGATGATATAAGAGAGCAAATACAGGCAGCAAAAGATCATTTTGACAAAGAGCTACATAAACAAACACAGGAAGCAAAAGATTACTTTAGTAGGGAGATAAAGTTTCCAAAAAACAAAACAACAAACAAAACCCAGAAATCATTGAAATGAAAGAAACAATAAACCAAATTAAAAGTTCAATTGAAAACATCGCCAACAAATTAGACCACTTGGAAGATAGGACCTCAGACAATGAAGACAAAATATATAATCTTAAAAAGAATGTAGACCACACAGTGAAAATGGTAAGAAACCATCAACAGAACATTTAATATGGGATAGCATAAAAAGACCAAATTTAAGAGTTATTGGGATAGAGGAGGCATAAAGTTCCAAACCAAAGGAATGAGCAATCTGTTCAATGAAAAAATATCAGAAAATTTTCCAAACATGAAGAATGAATTGGAAAACCAAATTCAGGAGGCTTACAGGATGCCAAATATACAAAGATCACAACAGATCCACAAAAAAGGCACATTATAATGAAAATGCCTAACATACAGAATAAGGAGAGAATATTAAAAGCCAAGAGAGAAAGGAATCAGATTACATATAGGGGAAAACCAATTAGATTATGTGCAGATTTTTCAACCTAGACCCTGAAAGCTAGAAGAACCTTGGACAACATATATCAAGCTCTGAAAGAAAATAGATGCCATCCAAGAATCTTATATTCAGCAAAATTAAGCTTTAGATTTGATGATTAAATAAAAACCTTCCATTTAAAACATAAGTTAAAAGAATTTATACCTTGAAATCCTGCACTACAGACTATCCTCGGCAAAATATTCCATGAAGAGGAATTGAAAAACAATAATGAAAATCAGCAGGGGCTGGGGTTGTGACTCAACGGTAGAGCTCTCGCCTAGCTTGTGTGAGGCCCTGGGTTCGATCCTCAGCACCACATAAAAATAAATAAACAAAGGTTAAATAAAAAAAAAAAAAAAGAAAGAAAATCAGCAAAGGGAGGAATTATACTAAAAGAAAAACTAATCAAAGGAGAAACCAAATCAAGTTAAATACCAAAAACCAAAAATGGCTGGGAATACAAATCATGTCTCAATAATAACCCTGAATGTTAATGGCCTAAATTCACCAATCAAAAGATATAGATTGGCAGATTGGATTTTAAAAAAGCCCCAACAATATACTGCCTCCAAGAGACTCATAGGAAAAGATGTCCACAGACTGAAGGTGAAAGGTTGGGAAAAATCATACCACTCACATGGACTACAGAAGCAAGCAGGGGTTTCCATCCTCATATCAAATAAAGTAGACTTCAAACCAGAGTTAATCAAAAGGGATAAAGAAGGCTATTTCATACTGCTTAAGGGAACCATTCATCAGCAAGACTTAACAATAATAACTTTATATGCCCCAAACAAAGGAGCGTCTACATTCATCAAACAAACTCTTCTCAAGTTCAAGGGTCAAATAGACCACAACACAATAATTCTGGGTGACTTTAACACACCTCTTTCACCTCTAGATAAATCTTCCAAACAAAAGCTGAACAAAAAGCTATAGAACTCCATAATACAATCAATAACTTAGACTTAACTGACATATACAGAATATTTCATCCTTCAATGAATGAATACACTTTCTTCTCAGCAGCACATGGATCCTTCTCCAAACTAGACCATATGTTATGCCACAAAGCAACTCTTTGCAAATATTAAAAATGTAGAGATACTACCCTGCATTCTATCAGATCATAATGGAATGAAATTAGAAATCAATGATAAAATAAAAAAATAAAAGCTACTCCAACACCTGGAGATTAAATAATATGCTATTGAATGAACATTGGGTTGCAAAAAACATCAAGACAGAGATTTAAAAATTCTTACAGGGCCAAGGATTGTGGCTCAGCCGTAGAGCGGCTCGCTTAGCATGGGCGGGACCTGGGTTGGATCCTCAGCACCACATAAAAATAAAGGCATTGTGTTGTGTCCATCTATACCAAGAAGTAAATATTTAAAAAAAAATTCTTAGAGGTGAGTGAGAACATAGATACAATGTATCAAAACCTCTAGGACACGGGCTGGGTTGTGGCTCAGAGGTAGAGTTTAAGGCCCTGGGTTTGATCCTCAGCACCACATAAAAATAATTAAATAGATAAAATAAAGGTATTGTGTCCAACTACAACTAAAAATTAAATATTTAAAAAACCCTCTGGGACACTCTGAAGGCAGTACTAAGAGGAAAGTTCATTGTATGGAGTTCATTCCTTAAAAGAAGAAAAAGTCAACAAATAAATGACCTAACATTATATCTCAAAGCCTTAGAAAAAGAAGAACAAATCAACACCAAAAGCAGTAGAAGACAGGAAATAATTAAAATCAGAGCTGAAATCAATGAAATTGATACAAAAGAAACAACTGAAAAAATTGACAAAAAAAAAATAGTTGGTTCTTTGAAAAAATAAATAAAATTGACAAACCCTTAGCTATGTTAATGAAGAGAAGGAGAGAGAAAACTAAATCACTAATATACATGATGAAAAAGGAAATATCATAACAGACACTACAGAAATAAGAAGATAATTAGAAATTATTTTTAAAACTTGTACTCCAATAAAATAGAAAATATCAAAGGCATTGACAAATTTCTAGAGCAATATGATTTGCCCAAATTGAATCAGGATGATATATACAATTTAAACAGATCAATTTCAAGCAATGAATTAGAAGACGCCATCAGAAGCCTACCAATCAAGGAAAAACCCAGGATAAACAGCTGAGTTCTACAAGACCTTTAAAGAAGAACTAATACCAATACTCTTCAATTTATTTCATGAAATAGAAAAAGATGGAGTACTTCCAAACTCATTCTATGAGGCCAATATCACCCTGATTCCAAAACCAGGCAATGACACATCAAAGAAAGGAAACTTCAGACAAATATCTATAATGGTCATAGATGCAAAAATTCTCAATAAAATTCTGGCAAATTGAATACAGAAACATCAAAAAGATAGTGCACCACGATCAAGTATGGTTCATCCCTGGGGTTCAAGGTTGGTTCAACATATAATGTTGAACAATAAATGTAATTTATTCATCAATAAATGTAATTCATTACATCAGTAGACTTAAAGATTAGAATTATATAATTATCTCAATTGATGCAGAAAAAGCATTTGACAAAATACAACATCCATACATATTCAAAACAGTAGAAAAACTAGGGATAACAGAAACATATCTCAACATCATAAAGGGTATCTATACTAAGCCCCAGACCAACATCATTCTAAATGTTGTAAAAACTAAAAATTGGAACAAGACAGGGATGCCCTCTTTCACCACTTCTATTTAACATAGTTCTTGAAACACTGGCCAGAGCAATTAGACGAAAGAAATTAAAGGGATATGGACAGGTGAAGAAGAACTCAAATTAGCACTATTTGCCGACAGTATGATTGTATAACTAGAAAACCCAAAAAATTCTACCAGAAAACTTCTTGAACTAGTAAATGAATCCAGCAAAGTAGCAGGATACAAAATCAACACCCGTAAATCAAAGGCATTCCTGTATATCAGTGACAAATCCTCTGAAAAGGAAACGAGGAAAACTGCCCCATTTACAATAGCCTGAATGAAAAATAAAATACTTGGGAATCAGCTTAATGAAAGAGGTGAAAGACTTCTACAATGAAAACTACAGAATGCTAAAGAAATAAATTAAAGAAGATTTTAGAAGATGGAAAGATCTCCCTTGTTCTTGGATAGGCAGAATTAATATTATCAAAATGACCATACTTCCAAAAGCATTATACAAATTTAATGCAATTCCGATCAAAATCCCAATGACATTCCTCATAGAAATAAAAAAATCAGTCATGAAATTCATTTGGAAAAATAAGAAACCCAGAATAGCTTAAGCAATCCTTAATAAGAAGAGTGAAGCAGGTGGCATCACTATACCAGACCTCAAACTATACTACAGAGCAATAGTAACAAAAACAGCATGGTATTGGCACCAAAATAGACTGGTAGACCAATGGTACAGAATAGAGGACACAGATATTAACCCATATAATTACCGTTATCTTATAGACAAAGTGACAAAAAGATATGTTGGAGAAAAGATAGCCTCTTCAACAAATGATGCTGGGAAAAGTGGAAATCCATATGCAACAAAATGAAATTAAACCCCTATCTCTTACCATGCACAAAACTCAACTCAAAATGGATCAAGGACCTAGGAATTAAACCAGAGATCCTGCATCTAATAGAAGAAAAAGTAGGCCCAAATCTCCATCAAATTAGATTAGGCCACTACTTCTTTAATAAGACTTCTATAGCACAAGAATTAATAAATTAAAAAGCTTCTTCCCTACAAAAGAAACAATCAGTGAGGTGAATTAAGAGCCCACATCTTGGGAGCAAATTTTTACCACTTGCACATCAGATACAGCACTAATCTCTAGGGTATATAAAGAACTCAAAAAGCTAAACACCAAAAAAACAAATAACCCATTCAATAAATGGGTCAAGGAACGGAACAGACATTTCTCAGTAGGTGATATACAATCAGTCAATAAACATATGAAAAGATGTTCAACATCTCTAGAAATTAGAGAAATGCAAATCAAAACTACTCTAAGATTTCATCTCATTCCAGTCAGAATGGCAGCTATTAAAAATACAAACATCAATAAGTGTTAACTAGGATGTGGGGGAAAAAGTCACACTCATATATGTTGCTGGTGGGACTGCAAAATGGTGCAGCCAATATGGAAAGCAGTGTGGAGATTCCTTGGAAAACTGGGAATGGAACTACCTTTTGACCCAGCTATCCCACTCCTGGGTCTATACCCAAAGGACTTAAAAACAGCATACTACAGGGACACAGCCACATCAATGTTTATAGTAGCACAATTCACAATAGGTAAACTGTGGAACTAACCTACATGCCCTTCAGTAGATGACTGGATAAAGAAATTGTGGTATATACACAATGGAATATTACTCAGCAATAAAAGAAAGTAAAATCGTGGCATTTGAAGGTAAATGGATGGTGTTGGAGAAGATAATGCTAAGTGAAGTTAGCCAATACCTGAAAACCAAATGCCTAATGTTTTTTCTAAGGAGGCTGATTCACAGTGGGGCTTGGAGGGGAGCATGGGAAGATTAGATGAATTCTAGATAGGGCAAAGGGGAGGGAACGGAAGAGAGGGGGTGAGGGAGTCAAAAAGATGGTGGAATGAGTTGGACATCATTACCCTAAGTATATATATATGAAGATAAAAATGTGTGAATATACTTTTTATACAACCAGAGATATGAAAAATTGTTCTATATATGTATAATATGAATTGTAATGCATTCTGCTGTCATTTATAACAAATTAGAATAAAAAATTTAAAAAAATGATATAACATGCATTGAAAGAGTTGTCTTGGGCTGGAATTGTAGCTCAGTGGTAGAGCACTTGCCTGGTATGTGTGAGGCACTGGTTTGATTCTCAGCATCACATATAAGTAAATAAAATAAAGGCCTATCAACAACTAAAATACATATTAAAAAAGGAAGAGTTTGTCTGTTAACATTCTTTTATCCCAAATTTCTGGATTTAGAATTATTTATTGATTGATATTGATCTGTGCAGGAAGAGCTAGTACCCTGTGGTGCCATGTGGATTATCCTTTTGCAGAAATTTCCACTCATGATCATTGTGTTCATAAGGAAGCTCTCTGCCCCTGCCTTACCAGCTGAGGCCTTGGGTACCAATCTCTCTTGCTTTCCCATATGTGAAATGAGATTGGAATTGGTGTGTTGTAGACATATAACCATATAATATCAGAACTGCCAAATTTTTCCAAATTTGGGCTTCTCTTCTGTGTTTTGTCTATGTCATTAGCTCCATATGGCATAATGTTAGAAAATATATTAATTAGAATTAATATAGATTCAATCATCCCTTGGTACCTACTGGAGAGGTTCTGGTATAACCTGCAGATTCCAATATTCTCATATGCTCAAGTCCCTTACTTAAAAATGGGATAATATTTGCATATAACCTATATATATTCTCCTTAATGCTTTAGATTACTTGTAATACCTAACACAATGTCAATGCCATGTAAAGAGTTATTATGCTATACTGTTTAAGGAATAATGACCAAAAAGAGTCTATACCTGTTCAGTATAGATAGTTTTTTAAAAAAATATTTCAATCAGCATTTGGTTGAATCCATAGATGTGGAAGCCCGGGATATAGAGGGCTGACTGTATTCTGTTAGGAATATCTGAGAGAAACGGTACCCTGTAGAGAGAGAAATAATTTGAAGACTATTTAAATTTTGGGTTGTGGTTATAATTTTTTTGTTATCTTGGCTAACTTTGGTTTATTTATATCCTGTTTTCGATATACTTAAATGACTCACTGTTACATTTTGCTTCTTAAGAAAATTGACTGTAAGATCCAAGGAGCAAGTCTTTGTAGTATTTTCCAGAACCAACTCAGGGCTGTGGAATTGTACCTTTAAATATCTGTGATTTGCATTTGTACACAAACAGAAACCCACAGAGCTATGTATTTGGCTTTGCTTATGGGTGTGCAACCACTCACAGACAGCCTTGATTTGCCAGCATGAGCTTGACACTGTGAACATAGTAGTCTCTTCTGTCATTCAGTTAGTTTGCTCCTTTTTCTGAGTAGGTCAAGCTGTACATGGTACATATCAGCCCATGGTCGGACACCGTGGAACCCCAAGTTAGACACCATGGGGAACCATCCAAGTCTTAGAAGAATGTTTGTTTCCTTGTTTTGAATATTTGAAGCAATGAGTAACACCAACACAGAGGGTGTGGCGTGGTGAAGTCTTTCCTAAATCTTGTGTCCTGATTGCCTCATCTTCCTCCATTCCACTGTAGGGAAAGACATTCCTGGACAGGCATCCCTGGTATTTGATGTTGCGTTATTGGATCTCCATAACCCCAAGGATAGTATTTCCATTGAGAACAAGGTCATACCTGCAAACTGTGAGCGGAGGAGTCAGAGTGGGGACTTCCTCAGGTATCATTACAATGGCACACTTCTGGATGGCACTTTCTTTGATTCCAGGTGAGGACACAATTGTAGCCTTCATTCATCAGAACATTTATTAAATGAAGTCCACCACTGGTGGAATGTGATCTGAGTATCTGTCAGTGGTGATTTCATATGTTCATCTCCAATACAGGTCTCTCTTTTCTGATTCTGAATTTCTTCAGAGGTTGCCATGACAGTTACCTTTGGGGGGCTGATTTAGTTGGGTCTGCAGGAAAAGAGGAGAGGCTCACCCTAGATTCCCACCATCACCCTATCCTGGGCTTACCTGTCCCATGGGGTCTAGCATGGGAATGGCCAGAGGTCAAGGACCTCCTAGGTGGCTCAGTCAACTTGGTGCCAGGAGACTTGGGTATCGTTTCCTGTCTATGGTGTAGTGACTTTGTGACTACAAAAAAGACCTCCGAACTTCAGGAGCTTTGGTGTATCCCCTGTTCTAAAACCTTTCGCAGACATGGTTAGATGAGGCATATGGACGTGCTTTGCAGTTTTTAAAGGCTGACCAGCTGGAGAGGACTGGTTAGAAGCATTCAGCTCCCTCCTGGATGTTGCAGAGGCTGATTACTATGCCTCTTGTGTTATTCAAAGTTTTATCAACAGTTATACAGATGGCTCAAGTGTGTTCCTTTATTAAGCCTTGCTCACTCAAGTGGCATGTGTTGTTTGGGACCACTCCTTTAGTTTCCTGTGAACAAGTAGTGACAAAATCCTACCTGTCTCTGAGGTAATAGACTCCTAGTTTGTTTAGTCATCCTAAAGTATCACAGAAGGCCAGGTGAGGTGGCATACGCCTATAATGCCTGTGGCTCCCAGTGAAGACAGGGGGATTGAAAACTCAGGGCCAATCTGGGCAATTTAGCAAGACTCTGTCTTAAAAATAAACATTTTAAATTGGGCGCGGTGGCACATGAACAAGTAGTGACAAAAACTGAGTCACAGTTTGGGAGGCTGAGATAGGAGGATCGTGAATTAAAAGCCAGTCTCAACAATTTAGTAAGGTCCTAAGCAACTTGGCGAGACCCTGTCTCAAAAAAAAAAATGAAATATGAAAAGGGCTGGGGATGTGGCTCAGTGGTTAAGCACCCCTGAGTTCAATTCCTGGTATAAAATGAGTAAGTAAATAAATAAATAAATAATTTTAAAAAGGCTGGGGATGTAGCTCAGTAGTATAGTGCTTGTCCAGAAGGCATGAGGCCTTGAGTTTGATCCCCACCACTGGAGGAGGAAAAAAAAAAGGAATTTCTGTTCTTAAAGGTAATTTTTTTTTTTTTTTTGTACTAGGTATTAACCTCAGGGGCACTTGACCACTGAGCCACATCCCTAGTCCTTTTTTGTATTTTATTTAGAGACAGGGTCTCACTGAGTTGCTTAGTGACTCATTAAATTGCTGAGGCTGGCTTTGAATTCACAGTTCTCCTGCCTCATCCTCCCAAACTGCTGGGATTATAGGTGTGAACCACCTTGCCCAGCTGGTAACATCTTATTGAATAATTAAAATGATGGAAAGATCTGCAATGAAAAATGTAATAATTTCCTATCAATCCCTTCCGTTCTGGCCACCCTGAGGTAGGTATTAACTTCCTCAATCTCCGTCCTGAATCATTGACATAGATACCGTGGTGTTGAGTCACCTCCTTCTTGTCTCTTTTCTAGCTACTCGAGAAACCGAACCTTTGACACCTACATTGGGCAGGGCTATGTGATTCCTGGGATGGATGAAGGTTTACTTGGTGTTTGCATTGGAGAGAAGCGAAGGATTGTGGTCCCCCCTCACCTGGGGTATGGAGAGGAGGGAAGAGGTGGGTATCACGGGCCTTCCTCACTGACTGGCAGCTTCCACATTGCCCGGTTCATGTCGAAACATCGAAGCCAAAGTTCAGCTTAAGACTTGATTGCACCAAATAGATTTAGTTTCTAGCGTTCTGTTATTTTTCTTTGTTCGTGGCTTACTTTCCTTTTCCTTTTGAAATTTTTAAACCTACACCAAAGTTGAAAGATCTATATAGTGAATTCCACTTTGTCTCACCACTTGCTAACATTTTGCTCTATTTTATCTCTCTTCATGTTTGTTTGTTTATTTATTGGCTGGACTGTTTGCAAGTAAAATGCAAAACCCTTCTTTTGGTTTTTGTTTTGTATGGCATGAAATTCATTCATTTAAGTATATAATTCAGCTGGGTATGGGAATTGAACCCAAGAGCACTTTATCACTGAACTACATCCCCAGTCCTTTTTATTTTTTATTTTGAGATACAGTACCACTAAATGTCTGAGGCTGGGCTCCAACTTGTGATTCTCTTGCCTCAGCCACCCAAGTCACTGGGATTACACATGGTGCACCACCATGCCCAGTGCCAGCAGATATTTAATGGCTTAATAGTGTTTGTTTGCTTCTTTTTAGTAATTTTAGATGCAGGTGGACATAATACCTTTATTTTATTTATTTATTTTTATGTGGTGCTGAGGATCAAACCCAGTGCCTTACACATGTTAGGCAAAGGCTCTGCCACTGAGCTACTGCCCCAGCCCATGTTTCCATGTTTCTTTCTTTCTTTTTTTTGGGTACTGAGTGTTGAACCTAGGGGGTGTGTTATCACTGAGCCACCTCCCTAACCCTTTTTATATTTTATTTTGAAACATGGAATTACTAAATTATTTTAGGGCCTTGCTAAATTGCTGAGGCTAGCCTTGAACATGCAATCCTCCTCCTGCTTCTGCCTCCTGAGTTGCTGGGATTATAGGTGTGTGTCACCACGCCCAGTGGCTTCATAGTATTTCAGAACTGTTTTTCTTTTTTTTTCTTAATTACATTTTCTTTCATATGCCATTTTTTGCTAACTTACTTAGACTTGCTTAGGAATAATTAGCAACTGTATTTACTTTGCTATAGTGTTCATTTTGCTGATGGAATTCTGGTCAGGTCTCGTTAGTTGTACACATTAACTTTGTTAAACCTTTTCTGATTGTTGGTGATAAATCATATCAATCTTAGGAATTTTCCTTGTAGGGTTTATCTCAGAGCATCTATGAAACATCAAGCTGATTGGAAACTAGAGTGTACCATGGTGATGCATGGTTTTCTTCATGACTTAAATTTCTGACTTAAGTCACAAAAGATCCCAGCTTAAGAAACATTCAATAGGTTTTGCCTCTTGCGCTGTTTGTTTAGTGTCTTGATACTGTTGTTTGTATCATGTCATTTCTATATCCAGCCACAGACATACAAAAATGGATAAACGTCCCTGAGCATGTCTGTATTGTGATGAACTGAAGACTGATTCTTCCTTTCTCCAGAAAGAGCACATTGATGGAAAACATTTGCTTAAATTATTTTTCCCTTTTGGCTTTCCATCAAGTATGAGACAGAGCTCTGCAAAGAATTATATGAGGCTCTGGGAAGCATCCAAAGGCTCATAAATTTTCGGAGCATGAGAATGCTTTGTTCTGACTCATGTTGTGGTGGGGGGAGGGCCCTCTGATGTGTAAGGCCCAAGTGCTGTTGGGGGCCTGCTTCTGTTCTCTTGATTAGCACCTGTGGCCTCTTCATGTGGGTTGCATAGGTCCTAATGCTGTGGGACTGATCCCAGAAGGGCTTCAAGATGTAGATCTTGGTTTACGACTTCCTCACCACAATCCACAGGCTCACAGTAAGGGCTCAGTACATATTTGTGGCGGGAATGAATTGCTGGGTCCTCTGTGTTGTTCTCAGCCTCTATCAACCAACCCCTAATTTTGTCGTAGCACTTTCCCCTGCAGGATTGGTGGGAGAAGGGTAGGCCTTATGGAAAAGGTTCAGGATATCTCTGCTGTCTGCTTTGTCCCATGAGGACAGCCCTGGAATTAGGAAGCTTAGATGTGTTTGCAGCCCTAAAGTAGGAACAGATCCTACCCACAGGGTTGTCCAGGAATCTCTTCCTTGATGGTTAGTTATTACTCAAGTTACAAATTGCCTTTTCAGCACTCTTATAAGAAAAAAAGAAGAGGAAAATAACTCCTTTTTACCCATTGTACAACTGGGACTTATTGCATGCAGGCTCATTCAAACCTGGAAACGATCTTTAAAGTATTATTATCCTCATTGTTTAGATAAAATAATGCGGTTCATGGAGATTGAGTCATTTGCCTAAGACCAGAAGAGCTAATCATTGATGGAGCCAGAATTGGACCCATGGCTTTTTGATCCCACAGGCAGATGGAAAGAATGAATTTCCATTAAGTTGTGACTTTTTAATACCCATAAATGAAAATCTGAGGACTTAAACCAGAAGTCCCAGAGCTTTCAAAGGAAATTCACAACCAATAGGAACAAATGAGTTTCCCTCCTGGGCTAGGCAGCTGGCTGCCTTTCTTTTTTTGTTGTTACCTGTGTCTCTTTGTGTGTGTGTGTGTGTGTGTGTGTGTGTGTGTGTGTGGTGGGGATTGAACCCAGGGTTTCTCACATGCTAGGCAAGCAGTCTGCCACTGACCTATGTTCCCAGTCATGTGTTTCTTCTTGGGGAGGCATTCTTGTGAAAATGGAATGACAACTTCTGCATTGGTTAAAGAGCTCATTCAGGGGAGGCCAGGGTTGGGGCCATAATGAAATGATGAACTATTTGCACCTGTTAGGTGGTGGGCACTCATTCCTACACTTAATCTATAAATAGCTTTATGAAGTCAGAGCAAGATGGGAGGTGGGAGGCCTGCTGGCTGCCTGAAGCTGAAAGCCCTGTCTTAGGGCTTTAGGTCTGATCTCTAATTTTACACTCTCAGAAACTCCCATCTGCATGTCCATCAAAGATTCAATGAATATTTTCCTGACCAGGTCCTGGCTGTAAGTGTTGGGGATTCATTAGAGAAGACAAACAAAATTCCCTGCCCACGCAGAGCTTCCGTCTTTGCTGATGCCTGCTTGTGCCTCTGAATTAACCAGGTACCTGGTAGACAAGCTCATGTTAACTTCCTTGGAGCTGACAAACAAACCTAATGTTAAAAGTTTCTTGAGTGGGTGTGAATCAACCTCTGGACTGATCAAAATGCTTGAATCTGCAGTCCCCAGTGCCAGGGCAGCTGAATGAGTCATCAGGAGAGTGCTTGACAAGCAGGGGCAGATCTCAGGGGTGAGGGAGGGGGAGGAAGATATTCCATTTTGCCCTTGGAGTGGGCATTATATTTGCATTGACCAAATTGGTGTCTGCCTATATATGACCCTATGTCTGGGAAAAGTCAGCTGCTGACTTACCAATAACATTCCTTAAATTTGGTTGCCTGTCAGAGACCTCTGGAAATCTTTTTAAAAATGTCAATGCCTGGTCCCTCTCTAGTACAACTGTTGTACAGGTATTGGTGCAGGTCACAGATGAGAATCACCTGAAAGCTTAAAGATCACCAGACCAGCTGTGTTGAGCAGGAGAGTGGCTGGCCTTTGTGTACTCACTAAGTCCTCCAGAACATTCTCATACCTAGCCAAGACTGAGCCCACTGCTCTAGGTGAGCCACGTCTGAATCTCAGGCTAGGACCCAGGCATTGACATCATTTGCAACGTTTTTCCCCTTTTATTCTGTGAAAGTGAATTCCATCATTATTTTTTTTTATTGTGGTAAAATTTATGTAACATTTGTCATTCTCACAATTTTAAGCTGTATAATTCAGTGGCATTAAACCTGTTCACAGTACTGTATTAACCATTACTGTTATCTCTACCCAAAACTCTTGCATTATCCCCAGTCTAAGCTCAGAACCCATTACCCAGTAACTTCCTCTTCTCCCCTCCCCCAGACACATAACCACCATTCTGCTTTCTGTCTCTACAAATTTACCTATTCTAGGTATTTCATGTATGTCCAGCCACACATTATTTGTCTTATTTTACTTGGCCACAGTTTTTCAAGTCCCATCCCTATTTTAGTATATATCAAAATGTCCTTCCTTTATATGGTTGAATGACTATTCCATTGTACGTATATACTGTTTATCCTTTCATCTGTTGTGGACAGATTGTGAATGATGCTGCTTGAATATTGGTGTTCAGAACGAATATTTGTTCAAATCTCTGCTTTCAATTCTTTTAGCTATATATCTATAAAACATTTTTAAAGTTTATTTTTTATTGAGATACAATCACATTCTATAAAATTTAATGGATTTGTTGCTGGCCATGGTGGTTCATGGTTGTAATCCCAGTGACTCAGGAGGCTGAGGCAGGAGAATCTCAAGTTTAAAGCCAGCTTTGGCCAGTTAACAAGGCCCTTAGCAACTTAGATCCTGTCTGGAAATAAAAAATAAATTTTATGTAAAATTGAAAAAAATGATGGGGATATGGCTCAGTGATTAAGTGCCTCTGAGTTCAATCCCTGGTACCACCACCACCAAAAAAAAAAAAAAAAAATTGCACAAAAAATTAATGAATTTATTACTGCCTAAAAGGCTTGCTCTGCTTGCCACAGTTGAAGCCATCAATCAAAGCAAGTCCTTGTTAGAGCAAGAAATTTACGGCCATATACTAGCTGATAGGAGGATGGCAGGGATTCTTGTCCCTAAAGAGCCTCTTGCCAGGAGGCTGATTTTATGGGTGGTTTACTTTGCAGACTGGTGGGTGCTTTCTCATAGGTTGAGGTTTGAGACCAAGTGACACACATCTGATCCTAATCAGGAGATGCTTTCCTGTTTTGCAAATCTCAAAAGCGAAGCTCATAGGCTGGGAATGTAGCTAAGTGGCAGAGTGCCTTGCAAGTGTGAGACCCTGATTTCAATCCCCACCACTGCAAAACAAACAAACAAACAAAAACAGAGGTCATTGACTTCCTTGGGCTATTCTTGTTACTGATGGGCAGTTCCCGACTATTACACAATGGATAGGCAAGAGGGGTTAGCTTCAGCCCTCTTACTGATTACCAAACTCACAATTAAGTGTATGTATGTGTTTTAGAGGAGAGGACATCCATGAAACACAGAAAAATACTTGGCAGGTATGGGAGGTGGGGTGTTCATGTATCTCTATTTGAATTGTGTCTATTGCTGTTTTTGAATAAGGTTATTTTTTACTTTTTAAAAATTTTTTCATTTTTAATTATACATGGCAGTAGTATTTTGGCAGAATATACATACATAAAATATAACTTACTCAGTTTAAGTTCCCACTCTTGGGATCATACATGATGTGGAATTACCCTGGTTGTGTATACAAATACAAGGCTAGGAAAGTTATGACCATTAATTCCTGAGATATAGTATATTTGATTTGGTTTTTTTAAAGTAAAATGCAGCAATAATGCTGTATACGTCCTTGGTTCTATGGAATGCTATTTAAATTTTTTTTTTTTGACATTTAAGCTTTTCTGAAATGAGCTGGGGGAGGGTGTATTACAACTGATGCATACGTCTAAGGTGTCTCCTTCCCCAAGCTGTCATTTAATTCAAGGAGTGTCTTTTAGTCTTGGACTTATAGTAATACCTACCTTATCAGGTTGTCTTAGGGGGTTAATAAGAGAACATATGTGAAGAACACTTGTAAACTATAAACCTGTATTCAGAAGTGAGATATTTTCAAAAGTGGAGATAATGGAAAAGAAAAATGTACTAATGTGTGGAATAAATAGAATGCGTTGTAAAAGCACTAGGTGACTCAGGAGTACTGTCCTACGGGATGTGTGTAGGCCACTTTCCTTCTTTCCTCTTTGAAGTATGTGAGTTTGGTTTTTCTTGAGCAGTAGTTGGGCACTGGAGTGACTTTCGCTCTAGGCTGATGTTCGGGTCTCATTCTTTGGCTTCTTGTTGGGGCGGGGCGAGCCTCCATTTGTCTGAGCTTGAGTTTTCCTCCATGATCGATTGACCCAGTGTCTTTCAGGCTTAAGGATTCTGTGGGGCAACAGGCCACAGTTCTGAGTTTGAGTCCAAACTGTGCTCATGACTGGCTGTGTGACCCTGGGCCAATCTGTGTCTCAGTTTCCTCACCTGTAAAATGGTTACTTCTAATGGCCCTTTTAGTTTTGCTCTTCAGTATTCCCTAGCATTTCATATCTGGGTTTCCCTTCGTTCCCTGGGGACTCGAATGACACACCTGCTGATATCTGGGAGTGCGGCAGTTTAGAGGCTTCATTCATCAGTTCCCCCATGTCTGTCTTTAGGGAACATCCCTGGCTCAGCGGTGCTGGTGTTTGACATCCATGTGATCGACTTCCACAATCCTTCTGACTCCATCAGCATCACTTCCCACTACAAGCCCCCCGACTGCTCCGTGCTGAGTAAGAAGGGGGATTACCTCAAGTACCACTACAATGCCTCGCTTCTGGATGGGACCCTGCTGGACTCCACGTAAGGGCAGCCCAGAAGGTGTGGGAGCGAGCCCCTGGGTAGCAGGTCCACCATTCTCTTCAGACATGGGCTGCGTATTCTGAGGGTTTCCTACTAACATTCTCACTCTGCTCCAGGTCATTTCTCAGCCTGTGGAATTAGCTCTTTCAGAACAGCAGATCTTATCATGTAACTGCTATCTTTAAAAGCCAGCCCTCAGATAAAGGCCAAGCTTCTGGCACAGGAGGCTGTATTTCTTAGCTGCATTGCTGCCTCACTGATCTCTTCTGCCGGGTCCATCTTCTGCTTTCTGTGGCCTCCCTTTCCTCAAAATCATTCCTTAAATCCTAGGAAAAACCAACTGCTTCTGTTTCGGTAATCTCCTAACACATTATGTGTTACCTGTGTTTTAGTTAACTTTTTGTTTCTCTCTCTGCTACTGGTGTGAATACCTCAGGGACACCCAATCTGTTAATTCATTTTTTTAAAAAAATACCTTTCTTTTTTAAAAATATTTTTTTTAGCTGTCAATGAACTTTTTTAAAAATATTTTTTTTAGATGTTGATGGGCTTTTATTTTGTTCACTTCTTTATATGTGGTGCTGAGAATCAAAACCAGTGCTTCATACATGCTAGGCAAGTACTCTACCACTGAGCCTCAATCCCAGCTTCTTGATGAACATTTATTTTGTTTGTTTGCATGTGGTGCTGAGAATCAAGCCCAGTGCCTCACACGTGCTAGGCAAGTGCTCTACCACTGAGCTATGCTCCCAGCCCGGATTCATATTTTTATCCCTTGCATTTTTCCCAGAGTTTACATAGCACAAAAAGAGCATTTAGCAAATGTCAATTGATTGAGAGAAACCTGAAAATATATTAAATAAGAATGTAAAAGGAACTTTGCTTCTTGTGAAGCTGAATCTTCAGATGTATCTGTAAGTTAATACATCTTCTTTAGGAAAGAAACGTTTTATAGCTTTTCATTATATTTCCATAAAGTATATCCACTTTTGGACTCATCCTGACTTAGATTCCAAGTTTGGACCTGGGGAGAAAAAAGGGCTTTATTATAATCAAGTGCTGCTGCATTTATTCTAGATGCACTCTATTCCTCCCACCTCCTCTGCCTTCTGGCTTCATTGACAGTGTATGGGGCTGCAGAGAGCTGGGCATGGAGACAGCCCTAGAGGTGGTATTCGGAGCACTCCCTCTGAGACCACAAGATCCTACATACTAAGGCAGTTGGCATATTTCATCAAATCTAAAATTCACTGATTATTAGGGTCATTATTTTATGTATCTTTAAGAAAGCAAAAGTGCTACCCAAAAAATAATGATGGATTTTCAATCATAAAATCTATCCTAATTTTATGGGGCTGGGGTGTAGCTCAGTGGCAGAGTGCTTGCCTAGCATGTGTGATGCAGAGTTCTATCCTCAGTACCACATAAAAATAAATAAACAAAATAAAGGTATTGTGTCCATGTACAAACTAAAAAAAAAAAAAAAAATTAAATGTATCCTAATTATACAGAGGTCAAAATTTGAAAAAAATCCACATTTTGAATCAATGAAATGAGTGCTTAGCTTCTGGGGCCCAGATGCTCAGGCCCTGGCTTACCAGAGACCTTGCAAAGGAATCCCAACCACTGGATCCTGGAAGCCTGGGAGGACGGTGGGAAAGAAGCGTGGTGTGTTGTTGCCCTGTGAACCAAGTGGACCACACACGTGAAAATGGCCCATGAGATGAGAACAGTTGGGGTCAGTGACTGCTGTCATTGCTCTTGCCAGTGTCCACATTCCTGTCTGGTGCTCCTAAGGCGGAAGAAAGGGGATGTGGGGCTGGGAAATGAACAAAGGAACTCCTCAGTGGTTCGGATGTGCATCTCCTGTGGGAAAAGTCAGACTTCCTGCCCTCTGATGTGTTTTGTGGAACATTCTCTCAGAGCCCTCAGGAGTCATGTGATGCGGGTTGCTTGCTCTTAGGAGAAACTCCATTTTGTAGCTTCAGAGTCATTTGTATTTTGTGTAAATTGTCAGGGAACAGCAGCAGGACTTCCCTGCTGGTCTGTTCTGGGTGTGAGCTTCAAATAAAAGAAGGAAGGTCCCATCTCGAGATGGGAGCCTGGGCACAGAGCCAGAGAGGGTGGAGGGGCTGGCAGGAAGCAGGAAACTTGGGAGGGAAGGGAAGTCAGGAGACACAGCAGGAATGAGGAAGGCATTAGAAAAACTGGGCCCTTAAAATAAATAAGTAATAAACTAGTGGGGTTTTCAGAGATGACAAATGAGAACAAATTACTTCCTTGGAGGATTCATTATTATTCAGTCATTAGTGATCGTGTTGAAACCGACCTTAGGGAGGAAGGACAAATGTTCATTACTTGATAACTAAGGCAGTTCTCGAAGATTCTGTGAGACTTTGAGACTGAGCCATCCTGCAGGTTGGTGCCCAGAGAGAGGCAGTGTGAGAGCTCCTGGGTGCTGCTGACCACATGGGCTGAGAGCAGGGGGCACAAAGGGCGACTTACTTCCTCCTGGGCCTCTGGCCAAGGCATCCTGTGCCAGAGGTGGCCTTATGTGGCTTCCTTCCCAGGTCGGACAAACACAGGCCTGGTTTGGGTTTGCAGGCCCCTGAAAGCCACCCTGGCCTGGGAACCAGTGGGAGGAGGAAAAGCAGCAGCAGCCATGGACCCAGGGGAGGTGGGAAGCCTGAGGGGACCCTCAGGGGATGTCCTATCTGTATTGTCACCACCTGGTGATAGACATCAAGGGACTTCAGAGGGAGTTTCCTCCTTGGCATTTAAGAACATGCCCACAGTTTGCTTCTGGGAAGTTGATAGGAATGCCATACGTAGATTTTGAAATAGATTTTGAATTGTTTTCAGTCATGACTGAGGTGAGAGAGCCAACTTTTTTTTTGCCTGGGTTCCCTGGGGTCTGTGGGCATCAAGGATAATTAAGCTTAGTGTTTTTTTTTGGAGTCATAGATTGCTACAGACAAAAGCACTTTACACTCTCCGTTTATTGAGCTCTTTATCTGCTCTCTGCTGTGCCAACCTTATTTTACTACTGGCTATTTAGAATATCCCTGTGAGATAGCTAACATTATCTCCAGTTTATAGATAAGCAAATGGATAGATTACATTTCCCAGAATTGAATGAACTGGTGGAATCAGGGTTGAAGCTTAGGTCTTGCTGAATCTAAAATCCAGGGTCATAACTATATTACGTACAACAAAAAATTCTCATGAAAGTGCCTAACTGGATATAAAGAATGTTTCTTTCCCCTTGAACCACTAGAGAGCAGGTTGCCTTGATATCCTGTCACTCCTGATACCTGAGTGTGCATTTTCTACAAACTTAATAAGTCCTGTGTAACTCAGACATTCATTAAAATCAGGAAGTTAAGGAGCTGGGGATGTAGCTTAGTGGTAGAGCACTTGCCTAGCATGTGCAAGGCCCTGGGCCCAATCCCCAACACAGGCAAAAAATTAAAAAATCAGGAAATTATTGATATATTAGTACCCTGTAATCCTCAGACTCACTTTACATTTACCAAGTATTCCTGTAAGGTCCTTTATAGCCAGAGGATCCTGGGAATTCCATTGTGCTCCTCCAAGTACTCTACCACTCTATCAAGTAGGCAAGTTCTCTATCACTTGTGTTTGTCTGCAACTTGTGTTTGTCTGGTGTTTCCTCACGATTAGCTGGTGATTATATCTTTGGTAGAAGTATCCTAGAGGTGATGTCTTCCTTCCTTCCTTCCTTCCTTCCTTCCTTCCCTCCCTCCCTCCCTTTCGATCGAACTCGAGCACTGAGCCACATCTCCAGTCCTACTTTTGTATTTTATTTAGAGACAGGGACTCACTCAGTTGCTTGTGCCTTGCTTTGCTGAGGCTGGCTTTGAACTTGAGATCCTCCTGCCTCAGCCTCCCATGCTGCTGGGATCACAGGCGTGCGCTACTGTGCCACTGAAGTGATATATTCTTACGAGAACCCTGGCTGGTACCAATGGGTTGATGACCTCACTCATCTCTTCTGTTTCATTTTCAGGTGGAATTTAGGCAAGACTTACAATATTGTGCTGGGATCTGGACAAGTCGTGCTGGGAATGGACATGGGTCTCAGAGAGATGTGCGTGGGGGAGAAACGGACGGTGGTCATTCCGCCCCACCTGGGCTATGGGGAGGCTGGTGTGGGTAAGTGACCATATTCAGGGGTGTCAGGGCATTTTCACCATCTGAATTTTGTGAAGTATTTAGCTTCTTTTCTGGATAAAAATGTTTGTGAACTCGGTGAGCCATGTTAATGCCCCCACACTCATGAGAAAGAATGGGTTTCATTGAAATACACCAAAAGTCTTCTGCACGCTAGGAGATGTCCCTGGAGGAGGATGCAGTTGATTTTTCTGGGGTCAAGCCTTGTGCCTCCTTCTAGAACTGTTCCTGGGAGAGGTGGAATGCTGTGGGCTTTTCACTACTTCTGAGCCAAGAAAATATCCTTTTAGCAAAGAGCTTTCAAGTGTCTGAAAAACTGGTTTTATCATATCCTTACAGTGGTTATGTTTTACTTCGTGATTTTATGCAGAATGTGTCCTCCATCTGAGGGATTCAGAACATGTTATTTTAAATTTTTTTTAGAGTACTGGGGATGGAACCAGGGGCCTGGACATGCCAGGTTCTATTACTGAACTACATCTGTAGCCCTCAGAACAATTTTTGGTACTAGGGATTGAACCCAGGGGTGCTTAACCACTGAGTTACATTTCCAGCCCTTTTTATTTTTTTGTGACAGGGCCTCATTAAGTTGCTGAGGCTGGCCTTGAACTTGTGATCCTCTTGCCTCAGACTCCAAAGTTGCTGGGATTACAAGCATGTGCCACCATACTTTGGCAAGAACACTTCTTTACAGTGTTTTCATGCTGTTGATATCTGGAGTAGGAAAGTGGTAGCTAATAAAAGTGATTGGCACTTGAAGTTTGTCATGACACACAACTAAACTGGTCAGGGTCACTCCAAGTGAATTTTGGCTGACTAAATAAAGACACAGAAAGTACCTTTTCTTTGGGTTCAGTGACCATTCCTCAGCCACAGCTCCCACAAGGGGGGCAAAGCAGGCAAGAAAGAGGAGGAGCACTTCTGGAACCCGGGTTTTATTGGGGAGAAGTCACTCAAATGAGGCAAGGGTAGGGTTACAAGAAACAAGTGGGTGTAATCCAACCCCACTCCTGGAGCTGCACCTCTCTTATCTGAGTGGAGGTAGGGTCCAAACGCATTGCAATGGGTGCAATACCTGTTCAGTACCACCTCACTCAGGACTTAAAGGTGTGTGCCTAGCTCCTGTCCAAAGCAGCTCCTGACAGAGGTTGATTTTTCTTTTCTTCAAACTTTAATAATTGTAAAAATACTATCTATTCCTTCCATCAATCCCAGAAGAAACCCTCTAAAAAATATGCTGTGTATCCATTTTTTTCTGATATATAAGTACTTATAATATACTATATTTATACTATACTATAATCTAGATAATATATAATATTGGGGCTGAAGGTGTAGCTCAGTGGTAGGCACCAGCCTCTGGATTCAATCCCCAGCACCAAAAAGAAAAAAAGAAAACAATGAAAGAATTTAAAGGTATGTCATATTAAGCCAGGCATAGTGGCACACACCTGTAATCCTAGCTAATTAGGAGCCAGAGGCAGGAGAATCACAAGTTTAAGACTAGCCTCACCAACTTAGTGAGACCCTATCTTAAAATAAAAAATAAAGGCTGGAGATGTGGCACAGAGATAGAGTGAATGCCCTTAGGTTCAATCCCTGATGCTGAAAAATAAATTTATAATTAAAACTTATAGTATGTAATATAATAATTTTGAACAATATATAGTACATTTATATATTCTTGTGGGTCCATACTATATGTACTGATCTTAAATCAGTTATTCTTAACATTCTGCTATTAGCTTTGTTCAAGAGTTCTATGATTGTAGTCTGTGCTTTGAGGTGTTTTTCAAAGCTACACATTAAGAAATATATTTCATCTCCCAATCTTTATTACACATAAACATATAATTTTCTTTCTTTTTTAAATTTTTTTTTTTTGGTGCTGGGGATCGAACCCAGGGCCTTGTGCATACAAGGCAAGAACTCTACCCACTGAGCTATATCCCCAGCCCTGACATACAATTTATACATTGAGTATTAAATATAAAATTGAAACTTGATAGCTGGGATTACAAGTGTATGCCACCCTTTAAACTCTTTCTTTCTTTACTTATATTTGCTGCTGGGAATGAACCCGGGGACTCATGCAATCTGTCCTTTCTATGTGTGATGTTTGTGAATCTAGTTTATTTTACTCCTTTATTTGTTTTAAAAGCTACCCTGCCTACACTGATTTCATCACTCAAGGGGTCACTGTGGACAGTAGGAAACTAGTAGCCTCTGCCACACTTCCTTGCTTGCCTAAGAAGTACCTGCCCTTGGAGGCCCAGGGAGGGGAGTGTGACTGGGTGAGCTTGATGGCTGCTCTGTGGGTTCACACTGTGTCCTGCCTCTATTGCTCGAGTAGATGGGGAAGTGCCTGGCAGTGCTGTCTTGGTGTTCGACATTGAGCTGCTGGAGCTTGTGGCCGGCCTGCCTGAGGGGTACATGTTCATATGGAACAGCGAAGTGTCCCCCAACCTCTTTGAAGAAATTGACAAGGATGGCAATGGAGAAGTCCTCCTAGAAGAGGTAACTGACCTTTGCAGGAATGTGGGACAGAAGTTGCTCAGAGAGCCTTATGGGATGCAGGGGCCCGTTTTGAAGGTGAGGCCTTCCCAAGGTGAGGAGGCTGCACTGGATTTCTCATGTTGATGGAAATCGGCACACGTGTGTACCCAGGGCCTTTACACATGTCCTCTGAATGAAAGTCCACTGAAGAAACTGAGCAAGCCCTTGATGCCAGAGTACCCTGCCCACTGCAGGTCTGCATGGTGTGAAGTGTTTTTACATTCTCTGGTCAAGGACAGTGGTCAAGCCCATTCCTGAACCCTCACAACAGCCATACAATCATTCTTTTTTCCCCCTAGTACCAGGGATTGAACAGGGACGGGGGGGGGGGGGGGGGGGGGGGGGGCGGGGGTTAATCATTGAATCATCTCTTTTTATATTGTATTTGAGACAGGGTCTTGCTAAGTTTCTTAGATCCTCACTAAGTTGCTGAGGCTGGTTTTGAACTTGGGATCCTCCTGCCTTAGCCTCCCAATATAGCCTCTCTGGGATTACAGGCATGTGCCACCACACCCTGCTTCATGTAATCATTCATATGTTTCAGAAGAAGAAACTGTGCAGAGAAAGTAAATGACTTGCCCAGGGTCACACAGCTACCCAGTGTTTTGAGCCAGTACAACAGGCTCCTCTATGGAGCTGGGCATTAGTTGTACTGCCATAATCCTGGGGAATTCTAGCTCCATGCCTGCACCATATCTGCTTATTCAAGCACATGTTCCAGCTTTTCCCCTTTCTCTCCTACGTGGCATTTCCCTGGCTCCTGGGTCATTCCCATTAGCGTACAAACATGCCATTATTTTCCATCCTCTTGATATGTCTTTCCCTTTCTTTCATTTCTTTGTTCCCTTTACAACCGTAACCTCAAAAGAATTGTCTGCACTTCCTGCCTCCAATTCCTTTCCTCCCAATCTTTTTGTCTGTTTGTTCGCATTATTGGGGATTGAACCCAGGGGCGTTTTACCACTGAGCTATATCCCTGGTCCCCCCCCCCCCACCTTTTTAAATTCTTGCTGTTTTGCTGAGGTTTTCACCAAATTGCTGAGGCTGGTCTAGAACTTGGCAATCCTCGTGACTCAGTGTCCCTAGCCTCTGGGATTACAGGTGTGTGTTACCATGCCCGCCTCTTAGTCTTCTATTATTTATTCATTCACTCATTCATTTATTTTTAGTTTATTGAGATGGAGCTGCACTGTGTTGCTCAGCCTGGCCTCAAACTCTTATTTTAATTAATTAATTTTTAAAAAGTTGTAGATGGACATAATACCTTTATTTTATTTATTTTTATGTGGTGCTGAGGATCAAACCCAATGCCTCACATGTGCTAGGCAAGTGCTCTACCACTAACCACAACCACGGTCCCTTTTATTTTGAGACAGGGTCTCACTGAGTTACCCAGACTGACCTCGAACTTGCGACCTTCCTGCCCCAGCCTCTTGAGTCACTGGGATTGTAGGTGTGTGCCATCATGCCCAGCTCTATTCTTTTTTAAACCTACTTCTGTCGTGCTTGTATCCCTCTGTGCCACTGAGCCTGGCCTTGCCCTGGTGCCCAATGCCTTCCATACTGCAGAATCCCAGTCACCTCTCACCCTCTTCCTTCCAAACACCTGTGCCCAGAAGGATACTTTTCTTGGTGTTCCTTCCTTCTCCTTAGTGGCTTCCTCTCAGGCCTCTTCTCCCCAGGTCTCCATGCCCACAGTACCTCCAGCTGGGTCCTGGACTTTGTTCTCACCTCTGTCTTTGCGTCACTCCCTTGGTGTCACAGGGTCCAGGGGCTTCGCCATCCATTTCCTGATGCCTTCTGAATTTGCTCCTGCTTAGGCTTCTTCCTCCATGTTGCACTAGTGTATCCAACTTCCTACTTGAAATCTTCATTTATTGAACCCTTGAAACCCTCTCTACCTCTTGCAGTCTGTGGCACCTGTGTCCCTCCATTTGCTCAGGTGAGAACACTAGGTAATCTTGGAATCTACTTTTGATCACAGGTCATAAAGAATCCACCAGAAAATGCTGCTAGCTCTGCCTTGAGGACATACAGAGACTGACTCTCCCACCACTTCCCTTTCATAGCATCTTAGTCTGAACCATCATCTACCCTCCCAGGATCATGGCAACAGCCTCTTAACGATGCTCCTGCTCTCACCCCTACAGCAGCCTGAGTGGCCACTCCCAAGAACACTGTAGTCATGGCTGCTGCTTCTCAGAACCTACAGAGCCCCCATCTCCAAGGCCTTGGAGGCCCTCATCTGCTCACTGGCACCTCCCTGCCACTCCCCTCCCTCTGTTCACTTGGCCCAGCCACATGCCTCCTTTGCTGTTCTGTGAATACACCTGGGGCTTTGCCCACACCGTCCTCTGCTCAGAAGATGCAGATAGATAACAGTTTGGTTCATTCCCTCACTTCCTTCAAGCCTTTGCCCAAGTCTTCCCTGAAGACTGAGGTTTTACCCTGACTACCAGACTGAATACTTTAACCCACTCTCCCTTCCCATCCTTGGCTAGATTTCACTTTTTTTTTTTTTTCTGGAGCATTCCACTTTGTAACTTAATGTGTAATTTACTGATTATGTTCCTGATTAATTATCAATCCCCCCCCCCACTAGAAAACAAGCATAACAAAGGCAAGATGTTTGTTGATTTGTGTGTTGATGTAGCCCAAGGGTCTAGTACAATGCTTGGTACATGGTAGATGCTCAGTAAGTTCTTACTGTGTGAATGCATGCATGGTATGTGTGCATACAGCAGTGTTCTTACAGGGTTGGGAGACAGCTTCAAGTGGGCCACTTAAGTGGGGAGAGGGACTGCCCTGGTGACTGCTTTATGTTGGCTATCTGGACCCAAGGGGCTCTTGTGGTCATTTAGCCCAGGGGTTTTCACCTGCACCAGGAGAAAAACAAAACCTGATCATTTAGTCCCCCAGAAGCTCTCATCAGTTTCCAAGTTCAGACCCCAGTCCCAGCCCCACCACCCTCAGGTGCTGTATTTCAGACTCTGCATTCTTGGCTCCCACATCTCATGTCGTCCTATCCCTTTCTCTTCAGTTCTCAGAGTACATTCATGCCCAGGTGGCAACTGGCAAAGGGAAGCTCGCTCCTGGTTTTGATGCTGAAATGATCGTGAAGAATATGTTCACCAATCAGGACCGGAATGGAGATGGGAAGGTCGTGGCTGAGGAGTTTAAACTTAAAGACCAGGAGACCAAACACGACGAACTCTAAACCTGACATGAGCCAGCTGGTGCCAGGGAGTGTGTGACACCAAGCCACCTGTTGTGGCAGAACCTGCGGTGAGGGTGTGAGGGTCTCTAGGAAGGTCTATCATTAGCAAGTAGTAGGTGGGTGACACAGTACCTGGTACATACATCGGGTGGGTTGATACACATGTGAGAATTTGGGGTGGACTTTCAGTGAGGGAAGACAAAATCGGTATAGAAGGCCTTGGCATGATATGTATCGAAGGATTGGAAGGGCTGTACTGCCAACTGTGATTTGTGAGCCTTCTAGGAAATTTTGTAATTAAAGGCAAATAATATGTAGAAGTTATAAACACCTTGGAGGGAATAGGAGAAGTGGTGTCCAGGTGCCTACCTAAAGAGATTAAAAAATTTTTTTTTAACTTGCTGGTGTCTTAAAAATGTTTTGTACATGGGCAGGAGAGACAAAGGACATCATGCCCCAGCAGGATTCTCAGACAGCAACCCGGAGCTGTTCTCAGAGGTCTGCCTTTCCCTTCAAAAAATCCCCCAATTGTTTTTTCAGTTCATCACCTTCTACCTGCATTGGTCCTCCAACTAGTAGGTAACTTTTAGGATAAAAAAAAAAAAAAAAAGCCTCCAGGACAAAAGTAAAAAGCAGAGGACCAAATGAAGGTTGTCTCAGAGCATGCAGAGAATTTGGTTCTCCATCTGCTGTGTAGAATTACCTGGTGGCCAGCTCTTGATATTCAGTAAAGCACTCCCCCACCTCCAGCGCTGTTGCTTAGATAGATGCACATAGGGCTAGTGGCCAGGCCTCACTGGCCAGTCACCCCAATTTCACTGCGGCTGAGGTTCAAGTGTCATCCCGGCAGATGAGCATAAATAAGGTGACATTTTTCTGCTGCTCATTTGTGTCCTGGAGAGGGTAGTCCTATGCTTCTGCCATAGGAAAGCAGTGACAATGTACCTGCCAGCCTCTTCCCCGCATCATGCAGTAACCTAACCACATTGCTGCCTAATATCCTCTCTTCCCAGGTTGGTATTGGCACTTACCCTGAAGTAATCGATGATTTTCCTTTTGAAACTGCTTTATTTTACTAATTTAAACTGTTTTGTACTGATGTAGTCCTGAGATAGTTCATGAAAATGCTATGCACTCGTTCAATGGAATAAATACTGTTTTTAAAAAGGAAATGTTACTGTTTACTCTTTGCAAAAGTAATTTCTGGGAAGTTGCCATGGCCTTCCTGGCTGCAGTGGCTTTGGGCACTAGTGTTCCTAAGCCCTCTTTCACCTAGTCACAGTTGCTCAGCTTTTCATTTAACAGTATTCCTTAAAATTCATTAGATAGGTTAATAATCTTGCTTCTTGCCAAAAGCAGTCAGTGGTGCAGCCTATAATCCCAGATACATGGGAGGCTGAGGCAGGAGAATCACAAGTGTGAGGGCACATTTTGACAAACTTGAAAAGTAAAATTTTTAAAAAAGGAAAGAGGGAGGGTATCAGGGGCATAGCTTAGTGGCAGAGTGCTTGCCTAGTATGCACGAGGCTGTGGGTTTGGTTCCCAGTACTGGGGGTGGGGGAGGTAGAGAATAAGTGTTAGGTTTTGTTTTAATTTAATGCAGACCCCTAAGGATAATGAAGGGTAGATCAAATGCATTCCAGAGAGCAATTCAGTTTAGCAAGAAGCAAGAATTTTTTTTTTTGTACTGGGGATTGAACCCAGAAGTACCCTACCACCGGGCTGCATCCCAGTCCTTTTTTAAATTCCCTTCGGTACTGGGCCACTTGACCACTGAGCCACATTCCCAGCCCTATTTTGTATTTCATTTAGAGACAGGTCTCACTGAGTCGCTTAGCGCCTTGCTTTTGCTGAGGCTGCCTTTGAACTCTTGATCCTCCAGCCTCAGCTTCTCAAGCTGCTGGGATTACAGGAGTGTACCACCATGCCTGGCTCCCCAGTTCTTTTTATATTTTGAGAGAGGGTCTCCAAAATTGCCCATGCTGGCCTCTACTTTGCTATCCTCCCTCAGTAGTGGGGATGTGCCACTGTGCCCAGCTTTCTACATGGTTTTCTGTTCTGGAGACAGATTGATTGAATCAGAAGTAACTTTCCTGAGGAAGATGTGTGGGCCTTCCAACTTGAGGCAGAGGGGGCAGTCTGGGCTTGATCAGATGAGTGCTGCCTGCTAACTTCCATTATTCTTGAGGCTAAAGAGGGCATTGAATTGCCTGTGGCCATCTCAGCCACTACTGCCTGGAAGGGCAAGCTGCCTAGCTGGCCCCTTCATGGTGCTGTGGCAACACCTGCCTATGTTTGCGAATGGATTAGAGTTATAGCTCTTCCAGAAAGGCTACAAGTGCTAAAGGGCCACATAGAATGGAAACTCCATGTGACACCCCCCCCTACACATACACACACACACACAGTTTTGGGGTGGTACTGACACTGAGCTACATCCCCAGCCCTTGCTATTTTTGAGTCAAGGCTTATTAAATTGCCCAGGCTGGCCTTAGAGGCATTAACTACTGTGCCCATCTTAGTTTGGATCTTAAGTGTCCCCCAAAGGTCCAGGTTGAAGGTTTTGGTCTCTAGCCCTTAGTACTATTGAGAGGTGAAGGAAATTTTAAGATGTGGGGACTAATGAGAGGTCTTCAGGTCATTGGGGGCATGCCCTTGAAGATGATTATAGTATTTTTTTGGTTTGGTTCTTTTTTCTTTTCCTTCCTAGCTATAAAATGAATGGTTTTGCTGTTACATGCTCCCACCATGATGTCCAGCAGAGCCAACTGGCACTTAATTCAGCCTCTAAAACTGAACCAAAATAAACCTTTCACTGGGTATGGTGGCATATGCCTGCAATCCCAGCAACTTGGGAGGCCAAGGCAGGAGGATCAAAAGTTCGGGCCAGCCTCAGTAATTCAGCAAGGCTTAAGCAACTTGTGAGCCCCTTTTCAAAATAAAAAATAAAAAGGTGGGCTGGGGTTGTGGCTCAGTGGTAGAGTGCTTGCATAGCATGTGTGAGGCAATGGGTTTGATTCTCAGCATAGCTTATAAGTAAATAAATAAATGAAATAAAGGTCCATCAACAACTATGAATTTCTGCTAAACATTTATTCATTTATTTATTTTTATGTGGTGCTGAGGATCGAACCCAGGGCTTCACACATGCTAGGTGAGCGCTCTACCCCTGAGCCACGACACCAGCCCTTTTCAATTTTTTTTTTTTGGTGGTGCTAGGGATTGAACCCAGGGCCTTATGCATACAAGGTAAGCACTCTACCAACTGAGCTATATCCTCAGCCCATAACTAAGAAAAAATTTTAAAAATAAATAAAAATAATAAGGACTAAGGATGTGGCTTAGTGGTAAAGCACTGCTGAGTTCAATCTATTGTACACTCCCCCACCAAAAAAAGTCTGGGTCAAATGTATCACAATGTCAAGTCTAAAACCTGTGAAAGGCAATTATGGAAGTCTAAGGATTTAGAACAGGAAGCCAGACTATAGAGAAATGGTGGGTCCTAACTTTGCAGTACTCAGTTTTAGCTATACTTTGAGACCCAGCTACACTATAGCTGTTACTGAAAGCCTTAAAGTACTGCCTTTTCTTGATGAGTTCAATAAGAGAAAATAATTTATGCAGGCCTCATTGAAAATATCCAATCTAAACAGCCACTATGACAAAAGCATTAGGATTCACATATTACAAAATGAAAGATAAGAAGAAAGGAAAAAACAAGACAGGTATTCAATAAATATTTGCTGAATAAATTAATAAAAATAGTCTTGTCAGTAGAATTAAAAAGGCTTTTCATTTCATATTTATTATCAGTGCTTCATTTGAATGTTTTGTGATGATTAGTGACACATGGCCACCAACAGTCTTTTCAAATATTAAATGCCACTCTTTTTTGGTAAATACTGGTTTTCTCACACAAAATATAACAATTTCAGGAGATGGTGATACCATTAGCACAATCCACCCAAATTATATAAATGGCAATACTTAAAATCATGCACATTGTTTCACCATTTCGTAAAACTTTTTAAAAACATCTATAAACATTCCTGGTGTAAAAAGACTCTTCAAAAACTGCATGATAACATTAAGCTACAAAATTCACTTTGGAAAAGTAGGGGGTAGTTTTTCCTAATTTTGGCTTCAACATTTTTTTTAGGGGTTAAAAAATATGATGAGGAGTGTATTGAAAGAGGTGGGGGAAAGGAGCTTCCAGGAGATGGACTCAACATGTCTGAAAATATTTCAGTTATGTAAAGAGAAAACTTCAAGAGCAAGAATATATTTATAAATAAAGAGTCTTTCAGCTAGATGGACAGATGAGTAAATCTTGTATCATTTGCACCCATGGGAGACGTTTTCTTGAAAAATGCTTGTTTATAGAATCTTCTGTAAAATAGAGTTGGCGACCTCCAGTGATTCTTCTTTTACCAAAACAATATCATAAGAGTCCATGTATTTTTCTAAAAGTTCATCTACCTAATCAACAGAAGAACAAAAATAAAATCAACATTCTGGGAGAAGCAGCCAATAATTTTTATACTATATGTTTACACACACACACACACACACACACACATTTTTTTTTTTTCTTTTTGATGGTGCTGGAGAATGGAACCCAGGGCATTATATATGCTAGACAAGTATTTTGCCATTAAGCTACATCCCCAGACTTTCAAATAATTTCAATATTAATCTCATTGTTATATTAGCCCTTTTAGACAGAATGAAATGAATTCCATTCAATTTCATAAGACTTTAGAAATGAAAATACAGCGCATTCCTGTAAAACCAGCAGCTTGGGAGACTGAGGTAGGAGGATCACAAGTTCAAAGCCAGCCTCAGCAAAAGCGAGGCTAGGGATATAACTCAGTGGTTGAGTGCCCCCGAGTTCAATTCCCAGTACCCACCCGCCAAAAGAAAACAGACTGAAATGTTTTAAGAAAGGAGCTTTTCCACATGGTAGTTCTTCTCCCCGCAAAAAATTTATCTCCAGAATAGTCATTCTCAACTGGGGTGATTCTGTTCAAAGAATTTCTGGCAATGTTTGGAGACATTTTTAATTTTCATGACCAGGCAGTGCCACCCAGCATCTAATGCCATTTTTGGAACATATAGCTTCCATGGCTGAGGGTAGAGCCCTTCATAGAATGTACAGCCTCTAATTCCCCACCTTACACACTGCATGTTTCTGTGCTTATCAACTTCTTTAATCATTCCCAAAGAAAAAGGCATAAAGTCTCAAGAGCCTTTGGCAACAAATCGCTATAAAGTTTCATCCCAACTTTTTCTTGAAAGAAAAGTAAAAGACCTGAATACTTACTTTATCATTTAGATAACCAATCTTAAGAATGTGTTCAACATTGGCTACCCCATCTGCCATTTTTAAATCTCCTTCGGAGTCTCCCAGCAGAATTATGTTGCTGTTGTCTTTGAGTTGACTGAAATAGTCTGTATTCTTCAAGGCACCATCATGTTTGTTAAATACATGAATTAGTTCTCCTTTAAATCCTTTGAGGATACCCTATTAAACACAGAAATGTTTTGGAAAAAAAATTGGTTTTACAAATTCTATTTGTTAGGTTTTCACATTTTGTAGTTTTTAATCATGTCACATTATTTCATCATATTTTAAAGTTTATCTCTGACACTAGAAGACTCACAGCACTCGAGTACATGCCAATCATGACAGGTTGGAAGGGCCCTAAGAAGTATCTTATCTTCTAGTGACCATTTTAAATGAGTTGAGAATTCAACTTCTTTTCATTTTTAAGTATTTTACAACATACTGTCTTGCTTGGGAAAATTCATTCAATCTTAATTCCCTTCTTATTTTCCACCTATGAATGCTAAAGAGTCTTCAGAGTTGCTGTATTCAAATAAGAGAAGTTTTGCAAATTTTAATATTAGTTTAAAACTTGTGAGCAAAAATTTATGAAGGGTATATTATTTCTAAAATACAACACTGGAAAAGATCATGAGTCCTATACCGGGCCTATTAACTTGGGTCCAATTTAATGAATATATATCAAATTATAATAAATTTTCATGATTAAAATACTTTCAGATTTTTAAAGTAAATCTGAGAATGATTTACTGTTCTTACATTTTCATCAAAATCCATGAAGTTGGACACTACTTTGATATTTGGATGATAAACCCCAGCTTGAAGGAGAACTTCCTCTAGTACATCACCAATACCAGCCGAAAATATGAACACAGGTATGCTGTATTGTTGGAGCTTATCAAAGAAATCCTCATATCCTTCCCTGCAAGATGGAGGTACAAAATGATTAATAAAGAACAAAATACATCTCCTTTTCATTTAGAAGCTTAAAAACAAAATACTTCATCTAAATTCTATTACTTATGTATATTCTCATTTCAAAATACTGCCCAAGAGGACAGTTGGTAATATCTATACCACTACGAGTACTTTTTCAAGCAACTACTTTCCTTTTTTTTTTGGAGAGGCACTTTACCAATGGGCCACATCCCCAGCTCTTTTTAAAAAAATTTTTTTGAGACAGGATCTCACTAAATTCCTCAAGGCCTCATCAAGTTGCTGAAGCTGGCCTTATAATTCTCCTGCCTCAGCCTCTCAAATTGCTGGTTTTACCAGCTTGTGCTGCCAAGCCCAGCTCTTTTAATCAATTCTACTAGTTCAAAATAGGCAGAGACATGCAGTGTGTACAATGGGGGATTGGGGGGCATACATTCTACAAAGGGCTCTACCACTGAGCTACACCCTCAGCCATGGAAGCTGTATGTTCTAAAAATAGCACTAGAAGCTGGGTGGCACTGTCTGGTCATGAAAATAAAAAATGCCTCCTCCAGACATTGCCAGAAATTCTTTGGACAGAATCACCCCAGTTGAGAATGACTGTTCTAATAGTTCAAATAGACTCATATTGAATATAGATATAAGCCTACCATTCACAATTTATACCATTAAAAAGCAAGGGATTAAAACCACCCCTTGAAAAACCCATTTAGGTGGAGCTGGAAGACCACCTGCCTGGAAACATGTTCCTTAACTCTCCCTATCATCAGAAAAGCAGAACAGAAGAATTTAGCTGTACTCTTAACTTCTGACATCTCTCCTTTCCAAGATCCTAAAACCTATTCTTCCATTTTTACTCTTCCTCAGCTATAGGTTAAATTAAGTTGTTGCTGCTTATTAATAAAATATTCATTTAGCTGTCCTCTTTTTGACAATTTCTTTCCTTCTTATAAGTAATCACCTTAGGCTGTTTCTCCATCTAGTGGTAGACCACATTCTCCCCTGAATATGCCCTCCTTTCTACCCCCAAACCTTCTCAAGACTAAACTCCCTTGAATGTGCCTCCACTTTCCTAAACAAACCTCTGGGTATGCCTTTGGAGAGAGGGGAAAGAAAAGTAATCACCTTGGAATATAGTGTCATTAAAAAACAAAGGGGGGCTGGGGTTGCAGTTTAGAGGTAGTACACTCACCTAGCATGTGTGAGGCACTAGATTCGATCCTCAGCACCACATAAAAATAAAATACAGACTGTGTTCACCTATAACTAAAAAAATAAATGTTTAAAAAAAAACAAAAACAAAGGGGTTGGGGCTAGGAGTGTAGCTCAGAGATACAGCACTTGCCTAACACATGTGAGATCCTGGGGTTGATCCTCAGCACTGCATAAAAATAAATAAATAAAGTAAAGATATCATGTCCAGCCACAACTAAAGAAATTTAAAAACAAACAAACAAACAAACAAAAAAGGGGTTACCCCGGGCATAGTTCAGCGATAATAGCAGCTGCCTAGTATGTGCTGGGAATTGAACCCAGCACCACAAAGAATAAAAAGGAGCAGCATTGTTATTTGTCTCACAAATTGAAAATTGTAAAAGGTGGTAAAAGATATGGAAAATCATCTTAAAGCTAGACATAGTGGTATGTGCTTTTAATCCCTGGGATTCAGGAGGTGGGGGCAGGAGGATTGCAAGTTCAGTGTCAGCATGGGCAATGCAGTGAGAACCTATCTCAGAATAAAAAATTTTAAAAGGGTGCTCACTATGGCAGCACATATACTAAAAGTGGAGCAATACAAAGAAGATTAGCATAACCCCTGTGCAAGGATGACATGCAAATTCATGAAGCATTCCATACCTTTTTTTTATCAAAAGGGAAAGAAGAGGGCTGAGAAAGGGGAGGAAATGTAGAATAAATTTTAACAAAATCACATTATGTATATATATATAAATATACCATGGGGAATTTCACCTTTATGTTTAAGTAGAAAGAACCAATCAAGGGGCTAGGATTGTGGCTCAGTGGTAGAGCGCTTGCCTAGCATGTATGAGGCACTGGGTTCGGTTCTCAGCACCACATATAAAGAGCCAATCAAAAATAAATAAACGAGCAAAAGAAAAATCAACATAGTAGAGGAAGGAGAAGTGGGGAGGAGAGAAGGGGAAGGAATTGCAGGGGAATGGGGATTGAAATCAAATTCAATGCATGTATGATTTTGTCAAAATGAACCCAATTACTATGTATAACTACAATGCTCTAATTTAAAAAAAGTATAATATAATTTAAAAATAGGCTGGGGGGCTAGGGATATAGCTCAGTTGGTAGAGTGCTTGCCTCCCATGCACAAGGCCCTAGGTTTAATCCCCAGCACTACAAACACACACACACACACACACACACACACACACACACACACACACACGGCTGGGGATGTAGCAAAATGATAGAGCACCCTTGAGTCTAATCACTAGAACCATTTTTTTATATAATTGATAAATTGTGAATATTTTAATTAATTATGTATTAAAACATTTACTTTCTTAGAGATTGTTTTCAAAAACGTCTGGAGAATTCAGAAAACAGACTGAAGTAATCTTAGAAACAAGTTTATGTAGAAACTTTATAAATATTTCTTTAAAATTTCATGTCTTTCAAAAGTATTTTCCGAAAAAATTTAGAAATTTTCTTGGTTGCATAAATTTGTATCTTAGTCTTGAAATTTTTAATTTGGGGGCTGGGATTGTGGTTCAGCAGTAGAGCACTCCCCTAGCACAGTTGGGACCCGAGTTTGATCCTCAGCACCACATAAAAATAAAGGCATTGTGTTGTGTCCATCTATACCTAAAAAATAAATATTAAAAAAAAATTAATTTTAGGAATACATGGGGGCTGGGGTTGTAGCTCAGTGGTTGAGCACTTGCCTCACATGCGTGAGGCACTGGGTTTGATCCTCAGCACCACATAAAAAATAAATAAATAAAATAAAGATATTGTGTCCATCTACAACTAAAAAAATGTTAAAAAAAAAGTACATGGTATGGGGTTGTGGCTTAGTGGTAGAGCGCTTGCCTCACGTGTGTAAGGCACTGGGTTTAATTCTTAGCCCCGTATATAAATAAATGAATAAATTAAAGGTACATCTACAACTAAGAAAAAAAAATACATGATATGAGGACTAGGATTGTAGCTCAGTGGGAGAGTACTTGCCTAGTATGTTAAGCACTGGGTTCAATCCTCAGTACCACATTAAAAAATAAATAAATAAATAAAATAAAGGCATTGTGTTCATCTACAGCCAAAAAATGTTTAAAATGAAAAAGAATACATGGTATGATTTCATTTAGGAGAAAGTCAGAATAAGCAAATCTTTTGAAACACAACAAATATTAGGGGTTTAATCTGGACAAAAATATTAGTACTTAAATGTGATTTATTACCTACACCAAATCTAACTTGTCATTCTAGATTTCTTATCATACACTATCCATTTTGGACAAGTAGTATATTTAGGGTATTTTTCCATGGAGTAGTGTTATATCTTATTTTAATAAAAATACACAATCGAAAATAAAAATACTTCAATTCTGCAGACAATAACAAACATTCAGAAACTTACTTGAGCATAACGTCAGATTCTTCCACAATCTCTTTAATTTTAGCTTTTGGTATACCTTGTTCAACAATCAAACTATGAGACTTACTATACCTGGAGTTGTGACAAAAGAAACAAAAGTATACATTAAAACAATTATTTTTATTACAAAGCATGCTTCAGTATAAGAAAAGTTCTTTTGGCCACATATTTGGATTTCAACCTGAGATATAAAAATTCACCATTAATGAATTATATCCTAGTGTGCCTCAAAATGTGATGTGTATATTTGTTGCACATTTTCCAGATCTCTAGAACTCAGAACTTAAATATGCTAATAAGATAACGAAAGAAAAGGGCTATGAGTCTTTTCTCAGTCCAGATTTCTCTCTCTTTTTTAAATTGTAGGTGGACCTTTATTCATTTATTTTTATGTGATGCTGAGGTCGAACCCAGTGTCTCACACATGCTAGGCAAATGCTCTACCACTGAGCTACAGCCCCAACCCCAAACCAGATTTCTCTTGATCCTCAGTGGTTTGAGCCCTGATGCTCCAGTCCCAAGGGAAAGGCAATAGCTGGGTCACCAATGAGCCTGCAGCATTCATGGGTACTCACGATGAGTTTATCTGTCAACCCCAAACCTTTTCTCAATAGATTAACGGAAAGCCAATGATAGTGAATATAAGTGGGGAATGGATAAGGGCTACCTGGTATCTGTAGATGACTACATGAATGTGCAAATACAGAACAATACATCCATTGTCTGGACATCCAGATGAAGTGTTCATAAGGTTTAATATGTCCTTCATATCTAGGGAAATAACTGCACCTTTCACAGGGGATTTTTAAAATATATATTTCTAGACAATAAAGATTCATTTTTGCTTTTTGTTTTGCAGAACTGGAGATTGACCCGGGGGTGCTCTACCACTGAGCTATATCCCAATCTCTGCCTGCCCGCTTTGTTCTTAATTTGAGACAGGGTTTCACTAAGTTATCCAGACTGTCCTCAAACTTATGATCTTCCTGCCTGAGCCTCTCAAGTAGCTGGGACTGTAGGCATGTCATTGCTCCCTACTTGTTTTTGTTAAGAAACCAAAAACAAAACCAAAACAAAACCAAATAAACAAACAAAAAACACCTCATCCAAACTTAGGATGGCACAGTCATTTGTATGACTGTGTGATCAGTAAAAGCAAAGTCACTTTTCTCATCTCTTGTAGTTTAAATTTTCAAGAAATGTCAAAAAGTATTGAAGAAGCTACCTAGTGAGCAAGAAAAAAAACCTTACTATGGAAAGTATATACAACCTCACCTATTTTTTATATGAATGTAATAACACCTAAACACAGCATCTCAGTGTAACCAGGCTTTAGAATCTAACTCTCACCTTTACAACTGTCCAAACAGCCCACTCACTAACAAAGAACCTAACTTTTCACTGGAGATCTAAATAATTGCCTACATTATTCCTAAATGACACTCCTCTCTGCCTGTATCAGCTTCCATTAGACAGCGTACTCATTCTCTAAGGGAACTTTATTCCATTGCCACTGCCAAATAATTCTACTTGCTAGATGTCCTTTCTTTTTATTTTTGGTACTGGGGATTTAGCTCAGGGAGCTTTAGCACTGGGCTACAATCTCAGCCCTTTTTATTTCGAGCCAGGTTACAGGTTGTTTTAGGGTCTTGCTAAGTTGCTGGGGCTGGCCTTGAAATTGTGATCCTGTTGTCTCTGTCTCCTGAGTTGCTGGGATTACAGACAGGCATATACCACTGTGCCCAGAAGGATGGTCCTTTCTTCTATCATGCAGAAATCTAATTCTAATTCTGCTTCTACATGCAGGTAAAGTCTATTTTCAAGGTTCAATACTACCGGATGTGGTGGCACACTCCTGTAATCCCAGTGGCTTGGGAGGCTGAGATAGGAAGATTGTGAGTTCAAAGCCAGCCTCAGCAAAAGTGAGGCACTAAGCAACTCAGTGAGACCAGACTCTAAATAAAATAAAAATAGGGCTGGGGATGTGGCTCAGTGGTGGAATGCCCCCGAGTTCAATCCCTGGTACAAAAAAAAGAAAAAAAGATTCAATACCACAAATACAGGTATACAGGTGACATGTGCAAGGCACCCTGTTAGGTAATGGGATAATGAAGACAAATATTCCTGGTCTCAGGATTTTAAGAAGTAGAAAGTGCCTTGATTTGAGAGAGAACTTTCTTTTTTTCTTTTTTGTGCACCAGGAATTGAACTCAGGGGGATCTTAACCACTGAGCCACATCCCTAGCACTTTTTATATTTTTATTTAGAGACAGGGTCTCACTAAGTTGTTGAAGCTCGCTTTGAACTGGCAATCTTCCTGCCTCAGCCTCCCAAGCCACTGAGATTACAGGTGTGCCCAACTGTGCTTGGCGAGAAGGAACTTTCTTAAAGGTTCTGGTCTTGATAACATGCCCAGGTTGGCCTCAAACCTGTAACCCTATTGCCTCAGCCTCCTGAGTCCCTTATTACAGTTGTATACCACTGCACTTGGAGTGTCCATATACTTTAAGGAAAAAAAATTCTTGGTTTTGAATGCAGAATTTTAAATTTAGTTCTACTGAACTTAAAAAGCAAACCCTAGAGTGATTAGAAAATAAAAATTTATTTTATGTTTAATTCAATTCACTGCTTTAACATGATTGAAGAATGTCCTTGTACACAGTATAGACAGGGCAGAAAAAACCATCAGTTTTAACTGTAACACTGCTTTGTTAGGCTTTCAGGTTCCCACCATTCCATACACACTTACCATTCTACCATATGAGGGTACTTTTCTTCCACGGTAAGACCAGGATTAACTTCTATAGCATAATACTGTTCCTTTAGTTGCAATAACTAGAAAATAAAATAACTTAATCATCATAACCATAGTGTTTTGTCACTAATCCATTTTGTTTTACTGAAAGCAAGACAACATGAACAAGTGTCTGTAAAAAAAAAGGTACCTCTTTTGTAAAATACTTTTATGCCAGCAATTCGGCAAACCAACTACTAACTAATCAGAGTAGCATTACAAAACAAGTTCTCATATTCACAAATTTAAGTCGTCTTATTTTATTAAGATATACAGAGGTAGATACTCAAAGTACTGAAGAAATTTCTTTACTACTTTAAGGGAGGAAAAACTATGAAAAAAATAGAAGTATTTTTAATTTTCCAGTTAATAGAGAATGGTACAATATTTTAGTAATCATTTAGAAGTTTTAAATCTTTGCTTTTTTCTGATACAGGGGCTCTACCACTGAGCTACATCCCAACCCTTTTTACTCTGGCACAGGTCTTGCTAAATTGTAGAGGCTGGCTCAAACCTGTCATCCTCCCAAATTGCTAGGATTAGAGGTATATGCCACCATTACATCTAAGTTTTGTTGTTTAAAAGTTAATATTAGTTTTTCCTTTAAAATACGTTGACAATATTCATACAATAAAAAAGCATGTACTGAATTATTATTATGAGCCAGGTATGATCATAAGAACTTTGCATCCATTCTTATTTGTGTAAATGAACCTAATGAAATTCTCATCCGGAGTGTATTTATGGTGGATTACTGGTAAAGTTTACCTTTTTTCGACATTCATCTGTAACCAGCTTACAGTTGTCAATGATATCTGAAGAGAGAAAGCAAAACAGGCATTAAAAGAAAATATTCAGATGTTACCAATACTGTGAATAATGTCTTTTAAAGCACAAGTCAACCAGCATGGTTATTACAAATTTTGGTCTCAGTGCTATAATTCACATTAGCTAAAGAAACGAAGTGAATTTCTATCAAGAAGTGGAAATGGCCTGGCATCAAATTAAAAAGCTTCTGCCCAACACGGGTATGGTGGTACACGGCTATAATCCCAGCGGCTTGGAAGTCTGAGGCAGGAGGATAGAGAATTCAAAGACAGCTTCAACAAAAGCAAGGCACTAATAAGCAATTCAATGAGACTCTGTCTCTAAATAAAATTCAAAATAGGGCTGGGGATGTGGCTCAGTGGTCGAGTGCCCCTGAGCTCAATCCCCAGTGGCTCCCCTAAAAAAGAAGAAATATAAATAGCAAATATAATATAAAAAAGTCCAACATCTTTAGCAATTAGAGAAATCAAAAACCTATTCTGATATTTCATCTTACTCCAGTCAGAACTGCAGTCATCAAGAATACAAACAGTAACTGGTTGTGGTGGCATATATCTTTAATCCCAACTGTAACTTGTTTTAACAAGTTAACAAAATAAAAAGGACTGAGGATATGGCTCAGTGGCAAAATATCCCTGGGTTCAATCCCTGGTACAAACAAAAGAACAAAACCAAAATAATAATAAATGCTACAGAGGATGTGGGGGAAAAGAAACACTCTTAACACTATCAGTGGGATTGTAGATTAGTATAACCACTCTGAAAATCAGTATGGAGGTTTCTCAAAGATTAGGAATAGAACTACCATAGGACCCATATATACCACTCCTTGGAATTTATCCAAAGGATAAATATCGGCATACTATATTGAAACATGCATGCCCAGGTTATAGCAGCACAATTCATAATAGCTAAACTATAGAACCAAGCCTAAATGTCCATCAATTGATGAACGAATCAAGAAAATGTGGTGTATATATATATATATATATATATATATATAGTAGTGTTTTATTTAGCCACAAAGAGAAATGAAATTGTGTCATTTGCAGAAAAATCGATGGAATCTAAAAATATTTTGGGGCTGGGGATGTGGCTCAAGTGGTAGCGCGCTCGCCTGGCATGCGTGTGGCCCGGTTCGATCCTCAGCGCCACATACAAACAAAGATGTTGTGTCCGCCGAGAATTAAAAAATAAATAAATAATATTAAAAATAAAAATAAAAATATTTTGTTAAACAAAATAGGACAAACTCAGAAAGCCAATGGTCATGTTTTCTCTCACATGTTGAGGCTATAGAGGAAAAAGGAAAAGAAAGGTGTGTGCGGTGTTCTCATGAAAACTGAAGGGAAATCAGTAGAGGAAAGGACAGGAAGAGGTGACTTATCAGGGAATGATATTGGTTTAATTCAATTTTATATTGTGTGCATGTACCAATGTGTAACCAAAAAATCATTACATATAATCTTTTTTAAAAATATTTTTTAGTTGTTGATGTATATTATTATTTATTTATATGTGGTACTGAGGATTGAACCCAGTGCCTCACATATGTGAAGCAAGCGCTCTGCCACTGAGCCACAACCCCAGCCCACATATAATCTTTTTTTTTTTTTTTTTTAAATGGGTGAAGGGATTCAGAGTATGAGGAGGGAACAGCTAATTTATTTTTTTATTTTTTAAAATAGTATTTATTTTTTAGCATTTGGCAGACACAACATCTTTGTTTGTATGTGATGCTGAGGATCGAACCCGGGCCCCACGCATGCCAGGCGAGCGCGCTACCACTTGAGCCACATCCCCAGCCCCTATAATCTTTTTTAAAATATTTTTTTAGTCGTAGATGGACACAATACCTGTATTTATTTATTTATTTTTATGTGGTGCTGAGGATTGAACCAAGTGCCTCACATGTGCTAGGCAAGTGCTCTACCACTGAGCCACAACCCCAGCCCCCATTATGTATAATTATAGTGTGCCAATAAAAAATATGGAAAAAATGCAAAGGGAAGGATGGAGGGAGACAGGAAGAAAGAAAAAAAGGAAAGAAAAAGAAGCAAGTTAAGAGTTAGGGATATAGCTCAGTAGCAGAGTGCTGGCCTTGCATGCATGCCCAAGGCCCTAGGTTCAATCCCTAGAACTACTTTGCAAAACAAAACCAAAACTAAAACAGTTTCAAAATCTGAGACTTAGTGGTTCCTCACATAACCCCTGAGCCAAACAATTCAAGGTCTTCAAACACTGAATTGTGTAGTGACTGTTCCTATTTTCATCTTCCATTTTAACTAAAGAGAAGAAACAAGCCGAGTGCAGTGTCACTTGCCTTTAATCCCAGCAATTTGGGAGACTGAGGCAGGAAAACGGCAACTTCGAGGCCAGCCTCAGCAATTTAGCAAGACTCTCAGCAACTTAGTGAGGCCGTCTCAAAATGAAAAATAAAAGAAGTGGGGGATGTAGCTCAGTGGTAAAGTTCCCCTGGGCTTAATCTCCAGTACCACAAAACTAAATAAACAAATAAATAAATAAATAAAATAAAGACAAAACAAAACAAAAATTTCTCCAAAGAGGAATTACTGACAAAAAATAAAAATCCTGTTAACAGTCTTCCTCCAACCACTTTTTTTGGGGGGAGGGGCAGTGCTGCCTCAAGGACGGTATTACAAGATCTACCATTAAGCTCCATCCCCAAGCCACAGTATTTGTTAAACACTATTTCTTTAGGTTGAGCCAGAGTTTAAAATCCATTTAAATTTTTTTTGAATAATTAATAGACTACAGATGGTGAGATATATTAAGTTTCTATATCTGCTATCAAAACCACACATAAAAAGAACTATTTATATAATAAGGGGGGAAAACCCAAATCCTCAAAATACAGTTAAAAGGGCTGGGATTGTGGCTCAGCAGTAGAGCGCTTGCCTAGCACGTGCGAGGCCTGGGTTACATCCTCAGCACCACATAAAAATAAAATAAAGATACTGTGTCTAACTACAACTAAAAAATAAGTATTAAAAAAAATACAGTTAAGAAAAAGCAGGTTCCCCTGATTTCCATATCCAAAAGGAACTTCCAGTCATCTCAAATAGGAGATATAGATAATATAGATAAAAAGGATATCTGTGATTAGTTTTATAAATTTGTTTAAGAGTATCACACTTGCCGGGTGCAGTGGTGCATTACTGTAATCCCAGTGGCTTGGGAGGTTGAGTCAGGAGGATTGGGAATTCAAAGCCAGCCTCAGCAAAGGCGAGGCGCTAAACAACTCAGTGAGACCCTGTCTCTAAATAAAATACAAAACAGGGCTGGAGTGTGGCTCAGTGGTCCCCAGTACTATAAAAAAAAGAGTACCATACTTACTATGACAAGTTGGGCATCTTTTCCCTTTGTAGGAAAATCTACTTAGTGTCATATCAAAGTCTGTTATTATCTGTAAGAAATAGGAGAAAGGCATTATGTAAGCACAGCCACCATGACCAGGATTTCTTTATTGCTATCCAAATACATACCTTCTTAGAGGCACGGGACCATGCTTAGGTTACTATTTTGACATTAAGTTTTCTAATGGTTTTCACATACAACATCCTGAAAATGCCTTTAAATACAAGGTGATATCTTAAGTGCCCTATATTTGTCACCAAATAAAATCTGATTAATCAGCCAGGCGTGGTGTTACACACCTATACTTCAAGGATTTGGGAGGTTAAAGCACGAGGACTGCAAATTCAAGGCCAGCCTGGATTAATTTAGTAAGACCCTGTCTCAAAATAAAAGATAAAAAGGGCTCATGATATGGCTTAGTGGTAGAGTGCCCCTGGGTTCAATCCCTTGTACCAAACAACAACAACCAATCAAACAAAACAATTAGTATAGAAAGTTATAAATTGTATGTGATATGGTTACTTGACTCTCTATAGAGTTAAAACAATACATAATTTATTTTTTTGGTACTGGGGACTGAAACCAGGGGTGCTCAACCATTGAGCTACATTCCCATTCCTTTTGAGAGAGGGCCTCACTAAATTAAAAAAAAAAAAAAAGTTGCTGAGGCTGGCCTCAAACTTTCCAATTTTCCTGCTTCACTCTCCCTCAGTCTCCCAAGTAACTGGGATTATAGGTGTGCACTACTGCAACCAGCCGTTAACTTGCTTAATACTTAATACTGAAAAAATCCTAAAGTTTGGGGGCAGTGGGTGTAGGGACAGTGGTAGAAGGTACTATTAGCATGCCCAATGCCTAGGGTGCAATGTTCAGCACAAATAAACAAATGAAAAATAATAAAAGAAAATGTTTATATTAAGGCTATTAATTTGTGTTTCCATTAGAGTATTCTGTTTCAGACAATTCTAGATGTCTTAGATTTCACATTCCAAGAAATAGGCAAAAAATGTCCACTTAAACTTGTTTTACTCAGATGTTACCAAAATAGGAAGAAGATGAATGACACTGTTTGAATATCAGTAATAAAATATTTAAACAATAAAGACATCTGCATAATTAGTCTACCTGAAGTTTGGCAGCTCCTCCTTTGATAAGACCACAGAGAGTTTCTTCTACTCTTGTAGGGTTCTTGATACGAACTGAACTTTTCTGGAATTCTGGCATCTAAAAGGCAAAAAGAAATGAACTATTTTACTTCCTCTTTTACCAGGTTCCTATGATACCAACCATATGATATGGTTACTCGACTCTCTTCTAGAGAGAAAACATTACAAGCAGAAGCTTGTATTACTTGAACATATAACAATGTTGCGACATTATTTTAAATATGTAAGCTATCATATTAAGTTACCATTTAAACACACACAAAATTTAACTCAAATCAATAGTTTTCATCTAGAAGATTAAGGTGATAAAGTACCCAGGGTTCAATCCCCAGCACCAGAAAATAAAACAAAAAATCGACACTTGTGCTAGGTATGGTGGCACAATTCTATAATCCCAGCAATTCAGAAGGTTGAGGCAGAAAATTGCAAGTTTGAAAATAGCCTTAGCAACTTAGTGAGGTCCTAAGCAACTTAACAAGACCCTGTTTCAAAATAAAAAATAAAAAGGGCTGGTTTTACCTCAGTGGTTAAGGCCTCCTCCTGGGTCCAATCCCCAGTTCAAAAAAAAAAGCACTTAGTTTATATTCATGTTCATTTAAGACAACACCACACCCTCCCCGCCCCTACTGCCGCCCAGTACTGGGTATTAAACTCAGGGGTTCTGGGTGGTTTAAACACTGAGCTTTAAACCCCAGTCCCTTTTTTAAAATTTTATTTTACTTTTAGAACCAGGAATTGAACTCGGGGGCACTTGACCTCTGAGCCACATCCCCAGCCCTATTTTGTATTTTATTTAGAGACAGGATCTCACTGCGTTGCTTAGTGCCTTGCTTTTGCTAAGGCTGGCTTGAATTCAAGATCCTCCTGAGCCACTGGGATTACAGGCATGTGCCAATGCCCCCAGACTTTTTCTATTTTTTTGTGACAGGGTCTCAAAAAGTGGCTGAGGCTCTAGCCTGGAACTTGAGATCCTCCAGCCTCAGCCTCTCGAGTTGCTAGGATTATAGGTGTGTACCACCATACCTGGCTACATTTTCAAATATTTCTCAACAGAAAGGAAATATTACACAATTTTTCCACACAAGTTTTTGTAAAGATAATTATAATACTTTAAATATTTTTAAATTTGAAAAGTTGCTTTAAGATCTTTCTTTTTTGGTAGTATATCCTAAATAATTCATTAATTTTTCATTGTATAAATTTTACAACAGATTATTTCAAGATAACTATAAAAAGTATCAGACCACCTAAACTTAAGCCACTACCAGGCTGGTTTATGAAGACTTTAGGGTTATTCTGTCTGCAACCTGTACACTCAGAAAAATGAGAAATCATAACCCATCTGATTCAAATGTATGATATGTCAAGGTCATTGTACTGTCATGTGTAACTGATTAAAACAAATTAAAAAATAATACAAAAAAAAAAAAAAGGAAACAACAACAACAAAAAGGCTTTAGGGTTGCTCAACAATTTAAAGTGTTCTTGATTGTTTCTATCCTATCACAAGAAAAATGAAACTCATCAGAAGAAAATGTACAAGAACATAGTGCTCTTACATTATGTATGCAGGACCCGGAGAAGGATATTATGGATCATTTTAAAGTCAGTTATAAATCACAGACAACAACAGTAGCTCAAACCACAACTCTATACTAGTTATACTCTGTAATCTTTATTTATGTGCCTTTATTCTGGATTAGTTACCGCCAATATTAACATATTTATTTCATAAACATATTATTTCATAACATATTTATTTCATTTTAAGTACATATTTATGTACTTAAAATTCCCTGAGGGCTGGGTGTGGATCAGTGGAAGAGCACTTGCCTAGCATGTGTGAGGCACTGGGTTCAATTCTCAGCACCACATAGAAATAAAAAAATAAAAATAAGCCAGGTGCGGTGGCACACTCCTGTAATCCCAGCAGCTTGGAAGGCTGAGGCAGGAGGATCTCGAGTTCAAAGCCAGCCTCAGCAATGGTGAGGTGCTAAGTAACTCAGTGAGACCCTGTCTCTAAACAATTTAAAGTACAAAATAGGGCCAGGGATGTGGCTCAGTGGTTGAGTGCCCCTGAGTTCAACCCCCAGTACCTAAATAAATAAATAAATAAAGGCCCACTCTCAACTAAAAGATATATTAAAAAAAATACCCTGGACTTCTGTTTGATACTGTAAGATAATCTGTCTAGGTACATCTATCAGATTTTGTTTTTCCTACATATGGTCAAGAGTAGAAAAAAATCAGAAAAGCGGTAGACTGTTTAACAAAGACTAAAAGATGACATAGATGTACAGAAAAGCAAGGTACTAACATTAAAAATTTCCTCATGAATGAAAGACTTAGACCTACCAAACACTAAATTTTGGGGTGGGGTGTGCTGGGGATCAAACCTAGAGCCTCAGTAATGCATGGAATCTATCACTGAGCTACACACCCAGTCTCTACATACTTAATTGTTAAAAGCCATGTTTAAATAGGATGATAGGCTCTCCTGCCATACAAGCAACCTTGATGCAGAGATCCTTTTAACTTTGTAAGGCTTTAAAGAATTTCAATGGATTAAAGGTTATATAAACATTTATTTTACAGTGATTTTTTTTTTTTTAAGAGATGAGACAGGAAAGCGGGTACTTGCTCCTACACTCTTTTTTTATTCATTAACCTGTTCATTCCCTTAACAAGGTGTGTCTACTTTGGGCCAAATACTCTTCCCAGATGCTAGGGACATGATGCTGAACATTATTTAGACTTGTTTTCTTGTTGAGTTTAAAGAAACATTACTGTTTTGAAAAACCCTTCTGTAGCTCCTTTACAGATACCTGACAACCAAATTCTGTTCTTACCTCAGCCACAACTGGCAAGTACATAATAATGAGCACATGTTTGATTCAATAAGTAACTTACGGCACAATTTATGAGTAGCAAAAGATCTTTGTCACCAATGCTATTTTCACTGAGAAAACTGAATGCTTTATTTCAGTGTGTCCACACTCAGTAAGATGTCTTGTCTCAAGCAAATCACTCTCTCAAAGGTTCAGATAACAGAAGGAGTTTATCCCCAAGACCACTTGGTGGCTCCAGTCAACCAACATACCCTGAATTCTTGTCAGGCAGGCTTTGCTCCTTCTTCAACAGTTTACATTATGGCTTATTACAGAACAGTTGTCTTCTAATCACAAATGATAAAAGGTTTTAGACCCATACTAATTTTCTTTAACACTGTATCATAATTAAATTACGTTTTCAGGCAACTCAAAATAACTTGCTCTCCAAAAAATCTTTTAGGCTGACTTCAGCTACACTAACAACTGTAAGCTTGGTTTATTCTAAATCACAAGTGATGAAAGAGAACCAGTGGCTACAGACATTCACACAGCTATGCCTCTAGGCAAAACACAAACATTTTTTCAGAAAAATAAAATAGGCAGAATACTCAAATAGGTCTGAAGTGAACTAAGATAATAGTAGACAAAGAACACCTCTTTACTCCAGAGAACAATAGGATGAAATACATATAATACACTCCTCTGCTAACACACACACACACACACACACACACACACACACACACACAGAAATATTCCTCAGGAACTCAAACATTCTAGAATGCAGTCCAAGAAACAGAATCAAAGACCACAGAGGATCAGAACATTAAGAAGTTGAATGCAGGAGAAGGATGAAATGTATCACATACTTTTACCTCCCAAGTCCCTTCCTTCCATATCTCTCTTGGACAAAAACAGACCTGGGTTGGTGGCACATAAAACAACAATACTTCAAATATGAAGGGCAAGTTATTTTCAATTGTCCAAAAGCTTTTCAATTTGATTATAATAAAATGGTATGAAAAATAAATATAGGGCTAAAAATTTCCCGTGATTAAAGAAAAATAATTATCATCTGCTAAAGCTGCCGTAATGTAAAATGCTGAGGAAGGAAGGAACAAAGCCTTTCTGACAAGAATCTAAGTATATATGTTGATAGAAGCCTACCTAGAATCAATACAAGATCATTAACACCTAAAATACATTTATTGTATCTGGTCTTTAATATACTGTATTTGTACAAATAAAATAAATGCCTAATGATTAGTCTACTTCCATATCCAAAAAGCAAGGATTTCTAAATAAGCTGTTTTCAAAGTTAACTATTTTACTCACAATTCAATAGCAGTATTAAATAATTTTATATCATCTTGTAGATACTTTAGGACAAGCTAAATATGAATATCTCTATTGTACAGTCATCAAATTTCTGGGCTCTTCTTGGTATTAATCCAATAATAATGTACCAGACTAATGATCATCCTAATTTCAAGAATGAAATTATAACATCATCAAAGTTTAATAATACACAAATGCATTCCATTTATAATAATGTATTGTTATTTACCCCCCTCTCCCCCCACACACATTGGGGATTGAATCCAGGGGCACTTTTAACACTGAACTCCATCCCTTACTGTTTTTATTTTTACTTTTGAGAGGTCTTGCTGTTGATCCTCCTGCCTAAGCCTCCCATGTAGCTGGGATTACAGGCATGAACCACCATACCCAGCAGTTATTCTTACACCTAAACTCAAACTAAGGGTTAGTATAATTTACTACATACAAATAATACAATTCATATTTTAACCAATGATAAAATTACTGACAGGTGTAGTGGTACCTGCCTGTAATCCCAGAGACTCCAGAAACTGAGGTTGGAGGATCGCAAGTTTGAGGCCAGTCTCAGCAACTTACCAAGGACCTAAGCAACTCAGCCAAGACCCTATCTCAAAATAAAACATAAAAAGGGTTGGGGATGTGGCTCAGTGGTTAAGGGCCCCTGGGTTCAATCCCCAGTACCAAAAAAAAAAAAAAAAAAAAAAAATAGAAAAGAAAAAGAAAAAATCATGCATTTCCAACTTTTATGATAACAATCTTTCCTAACAAATATTTGGTCTTCCTCCACATCAAGGAAGAGAAGGACAAATCCATCCATTCATTCAACACACAGTAAGTATAAGACAATGATTGAGCAGCTCTGTAAGAAATAAAAAGTGTTAATAAGATACAGCTTCTACTCAAGGCACATATTCGCTAACATTGACTGCAATATAGGAACCCAAATAACTATACATTGCAAAGAAGTCCAGTAAAATATAAGGGAAACAGAAAAAAATGAAGATCACTTGTGTTGAAGCTAAGGAGGAAGAGCCAACCCAACTGAGAAAGGGGTGGAGAAGCAGTATATGCTGAGATTGGAGAGCTATCAGAGCATGATCTAATGTGAGAAAAAGAGAAGCAGCTGTTTGTCTTGAATTTGTTTTTTGGTCTCCTCTAGTACTAGGGAGTGAACCCAGGGGCAGTTTATCACTGAACAGTTTATCTTACTCTTATTATTTATTTTGAAATAAGTCTCCATAAGATGCCACAGCTGGCTTCAAACTTGTGGTCTTCCAGCTTCAGCCTCTTAAATAGTTAGAATTACAGGTGTGTACTACCACTCCCGTGGAATTCTTGCCTTTAAAAGCACTTTGACCTTTCCATGGCAGGACAGTCAACACGACATGATGAACATTCATTCTGTATGAGAGTCCTGTGTACACCTCTTATTTTTGTGATCACTTGAAAGGGCAAGGGGTTGACAATGAGTGGATACTGTTCTAGGTCTTTATAAACATTTTCTCAATAATCTTATCTGCAAGGCAGATGTGATCTGTATTTAGAAATAAGGAAACTAGAGCTTATAGTGTAAGGTCACAGCCAAAACTTGGACCCAGGTCTCTGACTCCATACTTCACTATCTTTCCAAGATACCATAATCTTTTCTGGAGCATGATGGAAAAACTGAGTGTCCAGAATACAAAAAAAAAAAAAAAAAAAAAAATTCTGAAGGCACTACCAATTAATTATATGATAGCTGTGTCTCTTTGCATTTATAGAGTGAATAAGTATTCACATATCCATCGTGCCAATGCTTTGCAGATATTATCTTATACAATTATTATTTTGTAAATAAAATAGTGACAGTCTGAAAAGTTAAATGATCACACATAAAGTAAGGTACAGAGTCTGAGTCCCAACCCAGGTGTTCAGAGTTTAATTACAGTCCTTTTAATTTAGAACAGTCTGTAACAGAGATTGGACTAGGGGCCTGTTTGCACATGTGGGCCTCTAGTTTTCAAGTGTAAAAGAAACATTTAAGAACTAGGAGGTTTCAGTTAAAATACCTGCTTTCTGGCGTTTCATGAAAAATGTGGAGATCTGGCCACAAGCCCAGAACCAAGTAGTAGCCACCTCCTCTAGCCTGGCCCCAGTCTCCAGTTAATCACAGTCATTTACACCCTTTCCTCCTTAACAACCATTAGCTTGACCCTTGAAGACTCTGAGTTTGGGAGCTCTAGACTGTGCCATGCTGCTGTCTCTGGCAACCACTTGACATGGACTGGGAAATGTAGGGGGGATATTGGCATTTTATTTTATTTGAGAGTCCAAAAAATGTTTTCAATACTTTTAATAAATTTCAGATCTGGAAGTGATATGTGCCACTTACTAATAATGATTAGCATTTTGTGGTGCTTTAAACTTTACAAGGTTCTTTCACATGACTTTATTTAATTGAAATATCTTATTCTACAGAAGGGAAACAAGCTCAGAAAGATTAAGTGATTTGCCCAAAGTTACACAATCAGTCACAGAATTAGTCAGAGAGCCAGATCAGAAATTGAAACTTTTTACTGTGGAGAATACTCATGATGGAGCCTCAAATGACTCTTCACAGGTCCTCAGTTGGTTAAAGGCACTCCTTGAGGCAGGTCATTTTCTTTCCTCCCACTCTCCCTCCCTTGACAGGTTATTGCTGTTTTGCCTAAATTAGCCTTGAATTTGTGATCCTCCTGTCTCAGCCTCAGTCATGGGGATTACAAGCATGTGCTACCACACCCAGCTTGAACTTAATTGTGCAGAGAAAAGAGTGTGTAAATCTGGAGGGAGAGGTTTAGAGCCAGATCACAAGAAAAGTAACACCCTGAGGACCTGTCAATGTATGAGATCTATCAACATTTTTAGAAAAAAAAACAAGCTCATATCAAAAATGGTACAAATTAATACAATGAAGAGTAAAGGAAAAAAACCACAACTTTTACTTGTTTTCCTGAATAATTTAATAGTTTGAATTTATTACTACTTGCTTCTAAAAGAGACAAGAGTTAGAGGGTCCTGGCCCCAACCAGTAACAAATCATATAAAGGGTACCATTATCGTTACATTGTTTCTAATGGTAGAAAATTTCTACATCACTTTGTATTTATTTTGGGTTAAAAAAATCAACAAAAATAAGAGTTTTAGAGTGGTTTAATTTTATAGAGATATATGCTCAATCCCAATGAATCAAACACCAGAACATGTAACAGATGTATCATGTCCATGTCCATATGGATTGAACCATACAAAACAGGCAATGTTGGAATAGTTTTGAAAAACATAACAGATCCATATGGTTTAACAAAACAGCAATAACTAAACTGACTACTTAATCATCACTTTGGGTCAACTTTTGACTTCAATCATATACTGGCTAAGACAAAGTAAACTGAACAAGAGATTTACCAAGCATGACTAATATATCTCCTTGCTAAGTTATGTTCTAAGTTATAGGCTCAAAGCAGAAAAAAAATGGAAAAAAAGAAGAAAAATTAAAAAGAGGAACAGAGGAAGAACAACAACAAAAAGAACCAAAAGAAAAATAAAATAGATCACGAAGTAGTTTTTCTTTTTTTAAAAATATTTTCTTAGTTGTCAATGGATCTTTATTTTATTTATATATGGTGCTGAGAATCGAACCCAGTGCTTCACACATGCTAGGCAAGTGCTCCATAACTGAGCTACAACCCCAGTTAGGTAGCTCTTTCTTTAAAACAGGTTTTTAGGTTAATCAGTGGATACTAAGCTGCATTTAAGAGTCAAAACTTCTGGTACACTACTGCACAGGGAGGGACTATAGATAAGAAGTATGTACTGTAAAAGTGGGGTGCAGGGGTGCAAGCCAGTAATCCCAGAAACTCGGGAGATGAAGGCAGGAAGATGGCCAGTTCAAAGCCAGCCTCAGCAAAAGCGAGGTGCTAAGCAACTCAGTGAGACCCTGTCTCTAAATAAAATACAAAAAGGGCTGGGGATAAGCTCAGTGGCTAATCATCCCTGGGTTTAATCCATGGTATCAAAAAAAATAAAATAAATTGACAAACATTGCACAATGTCTACATATAGCAAAAAATCTGATATCCCACTGATATGTACAATTTTTATTTTTGTAATCAGTTAAATAAAGGAAGAAAAGCATTTTCTAAATTGTTATTTCTAGGATTCAACGTTGTGAATACAGAGAACTGATGCAAATGTGTACTACTAAATCTGCTACTTACATGTCTAAAACACTAACGTGCAGATTATTTACTGAGCGCTTAGTTTGTGCTATTACAAATATTACATACTTTTTTTTTTTTTTTGAGATAGGGTCTTACTATTGCTTAGTAGGGCCTTGCTAAATTGCTGAGGCTGGCCTTCTGCCTCAGCCTCCCTAGTTGCTCTATTACAGGAATGTACCACCACACCCAGCTTCATACTTTTTCATTATATATGAGAGCAACATGAAGTTGGTGATTTCACAGTGGTCAGATTATTATTGCCCTCAATCAATGACATCATAGCCATTAAGAAATGAGTTAAGGGTGGGGCATAGCTCAGGAGAAGAGTATCTGACTGTAGGAATGAGTTGAGATTTAAGGCTATCTATAGTTTCAAAGCCTATATTTTTCTTAACTCATCCTAATACACAAACTCAATTGTTGTGCAAGAAGTATTAAAAAAAAATTAAGGGCTGGGGTTGTGGCTCAGAGGTAGAGTGCTTACCTGGCATGTGTGAGGCACTGGGTTAGATCCTCAGTACCACATAAAAATATGTAAAAATTTAGTTGTCCACCTACAACTAAAAAATAAATATTAAAAAAAAATTTAAGGGCATTCTACTCAGTGGTAGATTGCTTGCCTAGCATGTATAAAGCCTTGGGTTTGATCCTCAGTACTGGTGGGTAGGGGGGATTCATTCTGTATGGTTTAAATGTGTTGTTGAGCAAAGAAATATTAGCAGTAAAAGGAATAAAATAACCATTTCATGTGCTGAGAAAACACTCATTTTATTTCAAGGAAAAAAAAATTCAAAGATACCTTTAAAATTAATTCAACAAGCAATGTGAGGTTCTATCCATATAAAGTTTCAGTCCCAAAATTATCTGGTTAGAGAGAGAAGCAAAAGAGGTGAAGATTCACCATAATAAATGGAACTGGAAATAATCAAATACCCACCATTTTGTTAAGCACAGCAGGCTCTTGATTAGTCATATCTTGGCTATCCAATCTTCTGCATTTTCCCCAGGTGATGTCACAGCAAAAGAGAGAGAAAAAAAAAGGTATACGTGACATACATAAATTTCAGGCTCTTCATGTATGCTAATGACATACTACGAGGGTCCTTTTGGTATTATTTAAATGCCATGTTATCTCAGACATCTTTTTCTCTTTTCCAAGAAGTTCAGCAAAGGATTTACTCTATCCAGCCAAGTTTTGGCTTTAAAATATTATACACAAGAATTTATATGGTGCTAAGAAGATATGAATATTAAGTTCATATTTGCAAGAAAATGCTTAATTGCAAGAATATTTTATCAACATTTTCTCTGAATGGAAGGATACAGTTGTAGAAAAATTATGTGTTGGCACTACTGAATCAATGTAGGAATATAAAAATGAAACAAAGTAAGAAGAATGAAGAAATCAACCAGGTCTGGTGGTACATGACTGTAATCCCAGCAACTTCAGAGGCTAAGGCAGGAGGATCACAAGTTTGAGGCCAGCCTCAGCAGTTTAGCGTGGCCCTAAGCAACTTATGGAGACCCTGTTTTGAAATAAAATGTAAAACCAACTGTGGGTATAACTCAGTGGTAAAGTGCCTCAGGGTTCAATCCCCAGTACAAAAAAAAAAAAAAGAATAAAAATATACAAAAAAAATCAAAATGTACAAAAAAAAAATTTCCATTCCATTTTCTTATAATAAAATCTTCCAGAGTGGGAAGTATCCCTGGGTTCAATCCCTATCACCACCTAAATAAATGAATAAATAAATATCATTTTGTAGCATAATACAACTAAGATCTGAGTTGTGTTTGAATCTAACACAATATCTGGCACAATGTACATATTTTAGATGTTTTGTTAAGTTTATATGTATTTATTCATTAAACCAAAAAGTTATAAAAATTTCCCTTATCATTATTCTGACTTTGTCTTTCTTGCACTATAAACCATAGGGAAAATTACTAATTTATTTTCACTCTATATTGATTTTTACTTTAGTCCAGATAAGTAAAATTTTATAATTAAAATTCTGTTTCATCCAGGTGAAGTGGCACATGCCTGTAATCCCAGCAACTCAGGAGGCTGAGGTAAGAGAATTCCAAGTTCAAAGTCAGCCTTAGCCACCTAGGTAGGCCCTGAGCAACTTAGCACGACCCTGTCTCAAAATAAAATATAAAACCAGCTAGGGATGTAACTCAGTAGTTAAGTGCCCTTGGGTCTAATCCCTGCTACCCAAAAAAGGAAAGAAAAAAAAAAATTACTTCAAAGAGCAACTTAATTGAAGGAGGAAAATTTGACTTTTTCTTAAATTTTATTATTAAAAGGTGTATAACAAAGCCAGTTGCAGTGGCTCCTACTGTAAGCCCAGCAACTCAGGAGGTTGAGACAGGGATATTCAAAGTTCCAGGTCAGCCTCAGCAACTTGTCTCAAAATTAAAAATAAAAGGGGCTAGGGGGCTGGGGATGTGACTCAAGCGGTAGCGTGCTCGCCTGGCGTGCGTGCGGCCCGGGTTCGATCCTCAGCACCACATACAAACAAAGATGTTGTGTCTGCCGAAAACTAAAAAAATAAATATTAAAAAAATAAACAAATTAAAAAAAAAATAAAAAAGCATACTTAAAAAAAAGGGGGGGGGGGGCTAGGGATGAGGCTCAGTGGCTAAGTGACCCTAGGTTCAATCGCTGCTACCAAAACCAAAAACAAAACAAACAAACAAAAAACAAACAAACAAACAAAAAAAAAAAAAAAAAAAAGGAAAAGAAAAGAAAAGAAAGCTGGGGATGTAGCTCAATGATACAGCACCCTGGGTCAGAGAGAGACAAAAAGGGAGGAAGGAAGGGTGGGTTTGTTGGTTGCGGATACAGCTCTAGGGTGCCTCTGGGTTCAATCCCCATTAAAACCAAAAAATAATTCTAATGGTCTCTTCAAATATCTTAACAAAAACAAGGAGTGATCAGAAACTTGAAAATAACCAGCTTTTAATAATTCACGGATATGCAAATTTCAACTGAAGAGCTCTCATACTTCCCAATCATCACTGTTAATCTGACTAGAATCCATCCTTATTCAAAGATGATCTCACATGAAATGATACTGCTATCCTTTTGTAAAAATCTGAGGTTCTGTATCACTTATAAAAGTATAAAGACTACGGCATAAATGTCAGCCTTCTGGCACTATCCAAAGACAGACATTGAAAATGAGGACAGTGTATTTTTAACCAATAGGTTTGTAAACCTATACCTGGTGTATACAAAGTTCTGCTTGCTCTGCCAACAGTCATCTGTTGCAGATGCTTCAACAGAAGAGTTGCTGGAAAAAACACATCAAGTGTAGAAGACAAATTCAAAAATAGAAAACACTACCCTTGGACTCTGAACTCTCTTCAAAGGTGGTTTTAAAGTTCTTAGATCTGGGATCTTCAAATGTGTACTGGAAAAAAATGTGAAAACTGAAGAAAATTTATTCCGTATTCTTTCAATATGAGGCTAAGGTTTCTACCATAGCAGTGTTCATGACAAGGGATGTGTAGAACAAGGCTAAAGACTGAATAAGAGGTAAGAATTTCACTTAAATGGCACAAACTTGATAAGTAAAAATTCTAGATATGGTATGTCATTCTAATATTTCACAAGTCAATTAATGAAAATCGGTATGTCTACATGAAAAAAATTCATTTGCTTTAAAACAAGTCTTATCCGAATGCAAACTAAGTATTTTTAAAGACCTGTATATTTTCTTTTTGAACCCAGGGGCACTCTTCAACTGACCTACATCCCCAACCCTTTTGATTCTTTTATTTTGAGTCTGGGTCTCACTATGTTGTTGCCCAGGCTGGGTTCAAACCTGCGATTCTCCTGCCTCTGCCACCACTCCCCATTCCCCGGCAAGCTTATTTTTTGTTTGTTTGTTTGTTTTAAAGATGTCACTTTCTTAGAAGGGTTAGCACATGAAAAAGCAAACTATAAATTTGTTGTTGTTGTTTTGTAAGGTTAGAATCATTTTGTGGCATTTCAATAATTCTCCCTGAGAATTTTAATTCAGCAATGAAAAAGATTGCACAAACGGGAAAGTGAAACTTACTCAATAGATATAACACAAAAATGAAACTGAATAAAAGGGATAATAGAGGAGGAAAGAGAATAAGAAACAAATTTCAAAGGTTATTTATTTAAAAATTAGCAATTCTGGACTGGGGTTGTGGCTCAGTGGTAGAGCCCTCATCTAGCACATGCAAGGCCCTGGGTTCGATCCTCAGCACCACATAAAAATAAATAAAATAAAGGTATCGTGTCTAACTACAACTAAAAAATAAATATTAAAATAAATAAAAATTAGCAATTCATACAAATTATCTTGGTAAAAACAGATCAGTCAGAATTTTAGATACTTGTGAAAATAGACAATATCAGAGCTGAGAATGCATTCCTTTATCCTTCCTGCTCTCATTAATTCTAACACCCAATGGCAGTTTTCAAGATGAATAAACCAGGACAGGTAGAAATTAAGTAACTGATACTGATGACCCTTGAGGCACCCTTGAGTTCTTCTGCCCTTGACTTTGTCCTAGAACAATAGCACAGATGGCAAGCTCTGTCCACAGATGCGGAGCTTGGGTAATACAACCGAGCAAAGGGCTGAGGGTATAGCTCCGTTGGTAGAGCACTCATCTAACATGTGGAAGATCCTGGGTTCGATCCCTAGTACCACCAAAAAAAAAAAAAAAAAACTAACTACTTTATGAAATGGCCTGCTGCAGATTTAATTTTTCTGATTTAAAGTTGGGGGGGGGGGGGAAGATGGGGCTGGGGTTATGGCTTAGCAGTAGAGCTCTTGCCTGGTATGTGCAAGGCCCTGGGTTCGATTCTCAGCATCACATAAAAATAAATAAATAAAAATAAAGGCATTGTGTATGACTAAAAGAAATAAATATTTTAAAAAAATAAAGTGGGGGGGGAAAGCTTTGTAAAACTTGGAGAATTCAATTATTTAAATATAACTTAGCATACTGTCTGAGACTTTTACTGTAATATACATATTTGAATCTTGAGAACATTGTTTACTTTTTTTGGGTGGGGGCAGACAGCAGTGCTGGGGATCAAACCCACAGTGCTATACCACTGAGGTACATCCTCAGCCCCATGTATGAATCTTAATTCTCAATATTCAAATTGTTACATCAGCAATACAACTTTTATCAACTTATAAAATATATCAGTGTAATCTCAGTCTATAATACCCTGAGGTAAGGCTCAGAGGCACACAACAAAAACTAATTATTATTCTAAGCCAAAATAAACTATTCCTAATCCTAGTGACACAAAGCATGTAGCTACCATCAAAACCAAATCACAGAGCAAATGAATGAAAAGCAAAATTGGATCTTTTTCCCCCAACTTTGAAACACTCCTTCGGGTATTTTGCTTCCTCCTAACATCAAAATGTCAAACAAGAAACTTCTTAGAATGCATAAAATGTAATTTCTGAGCCCAAGACACTTGAAACTTTTATACATTCAGATCTTTGCAAACTATAGTTTTATACTACAATGGATTGTTCTACTTTTATTTCCTAATTTGAATTTTTAAATGCCCCAAATTTTCAACAAGATAAAGAATCAAAAAAGTATCATATAAAAAGTTAAACACAAGAAACTCATGTTTACATGAAATGCACACACTTACCCTGAAGGTAACCGGACGGGCTACACAAGCGAAAGAAAATTCTTCCTGTCTGAGAAGGACTAATATAGAACAAGGTGCAACTGAGGGCGGTTCCAAAAGCCTTAACCAAGCCCTATGCAAAAACAGTCTTGTGACGCACTTCTGCACAGTGCTTTATTATGCTTTGGGTGACAGCCCTCCTGGCTCTGAGCTAAGTCACCAGACTACAGAGTACAAGCAATTGGAAAAAAACCTTGATAGTTAATTAAGAGAAGGAAAATCGGTACTATTATAACACTGACAGCCAGCTCTGCAGTGTAAGAAGGAACCTCTACATTAATGTACGCATTCCCTTCCTTGTGGTGTTTTGGTTTGTCGGGTGCTTAGGAAAAGTGCACTTTTCAGCAAAAATAATATATTTCAATACAAAGTAAAAAAAAAAAAAAAAAAGGCTTGGTAGGTGGTGGAGAGCACTGGGGAAAAGAGGATAGGAAGCTATTGCTCAATGGGTCCACAATTTCTGTTTGGGGAGATGAAAAGAATTCTGAAGGTGGATGAATGGTGGAGCTGGTTGTACAACAATGTAAATGTACTTAAAGCCACCAAACTACACTTAAAAATGGCTAAATGTCCAGGTTGGGGGCACATGCCTGTAATACCAGCTGGAGGCTAAGGTAGGAAGATGACAAGTTTGAAGCCAGTCTGGGCAACTAAGTGGAACCCTGTTTCGAAATTTTAAAAGGGCTGAAAATATAGCTCAGTAGTAGAGTGCCAGCCTTGCCTGTGTGAGGCTCTGGGTTCAATTCCCAGTATTAGAAGGTGAAGGTTATTTAAAAAAAAAAAAAAGTTAAAGTGGTATATTTTATGTTACATGAATTTTATTTATAAGTAAAAATAAAAGATCTCATTTAAGGCTTGTGAACAAAGACATGATGCAGTCAATAGAATATGAGTAGTCTTTACTACAGGGCAGTAGATTTAAAGTGATTTTTATGTATATCTACATATTTTTCATATTTAAAAATAAAGTTTAATAAGACAATGACATAAAATATGAATACTAAGCTTTATTAAAAAAAAAAAAAAATGGAAGAACTGGGCCTGGAAGCCTGCCATCCCAACTGCTTGGAAGTCTTGGGCAGTGGTGCACAGCTGTAATCTGATCTGCTCAAGGAGACTGAGGCAGGAGTTCAAGCTTAAGTCTCCAGAGCACCTGGGACTATAGGTGACCAGGTCTAGCTCTTTCAAGATCAGTTGAGGCAACAAGGGAGAGTCTGTCTCAAAAAGAAACAAAACACAACAAAACAAAAAACCTGGAAAAATGTTCCTTTTCTGTTAAAAATAAAAGCAGCGGGGGAAAAAAATAGTGGATCATTTCCTTACAACAGATTCACAGAATAGATTAAAGAAGTTTGAAGTTTTCTATAAAAAAAGAAGAAAAGAAAGAAAGAAAAAACAGCAATGGAACTGTTGTGATTAAAAAATTTTTATTTTTTTGAAGAGAACCAGTCTTGCTTTTAAACTGAGTAGTAGGTTGGCAATATGCTAATATCATGTCAGGACCTGAGAGATAAGTTAGAATATGAGCTCAGGGAAGCTTTATCATTAGGAACATAACTAACCTACAAATATGTAAATATATATTATTTTATCAGCACTCTCTCTCTACTCTGCAGGCAATATTTCAGCTTTTTCAGTAACCGAATTAGCATTCTGTATTAAGCACAACACAAAAAGTTTTTAATTGCTTTTTTTTTTTTTTTAAATTTATTTATGTGGTGCTGAGAATTGAGCCCAATGCCTCACACATGCTAGGCAAGTGCTCTGCCACCAAGCCACAACCCCAGCCCCTTGTTTTTTCTTTTAGAGATCAGGTCTTGCTTGTATTTTCCAGTCTGCAACTCCTGGACTCAAACCATCCTCCTGCCTCAGCATTCCAAGTAGCTGAGATTACAGGTATGTACCACCCAGCTCAATTTTGTGTCGATTTATCCTAAGGAATAGGTCAATGCACAAATATTTTGTTGCAAGGAAGTTTATTGCAGATTTGTTTTATAACACTGGGATACTGCAGACCTCAATGCCAATACCTAAATGATCAATAATATAGGAGAAGCCAGTGCAATGATGCACACCTGTAATCCCAGCTACTCAAGAGGCTGAGAGGCATGAGGACCAACAAGTTTGAGGCCGACCTGGGTAATATAGTGAAACCCTTAACAAAATTTTAAAAGGTGGGGGGAGGGGCAGTAACAATACAGGAGGAATGGATAAATTGCAACCCACACATGAAATTTAAAAATTAAGCATCTCTTGGGCTGAGGATATAGTAGAGTGCTTGCCTCCCATGCATAAGGCCCTAGGTTCAATCCCCAGCACCACATACACACACACACAAAAAAAAAAAAAAAAAAAAAAAAATTAAGCAGCTCTTAAAATTTATTATGAAAAATAACTAAATGTATTAAATTCTAAGTACCTGACATTCCTCATTCCATGTAATACTTAAAATAATCCTAAACTGGGTATAGTGGTACACACCTTTAGTCCCAACAATCTGGGAGGCAGAGGCAGGTGGATTGCAAATTCAAAGCCAGCCAACTCAGCAAAACCCTGTTCCAAAATTAAAAAAAAAAAAAAGCGGGGGAGGGGATGGGGATGTGGCTCCCTAGTAAAACACCCCTGGGTTCAATCCCCAATGCCAAAAAATCAAAACAAAAGGAATCTAGAAGGCATGTGCTATTAACATCCTCATTTTACAGTAAATTAAAGCTTATAGCTGGTAACTGGCAGAAATGGATTAAAAAACAGGCTTCTCTGACTACAGAATCCATTCCTGCAGATTACTAGATGGTACACATACATTGAAATGTACATGGTGTACTACTGAAATATATACAATCTACATGGTACTCATTGAGACATACATGGTCTAGTATTGTAAGGAGCCAAAAAGTTGAGTATCTAAAGCAAGAGCCCTATTTTGGGAGGAAAAATCTTTGTATAAGAATGTCTAAGGAATGATAAACAAATGATCATATCAGTGATGTGTTTAGGTGCCATATGTATTTTATTTTTTGGTACTAAAGGATGAATCCAGGGGCACCTTACCACTAAGCTACACCCCCAGTCCTGTGGCTCAAGTGGTAGCACACTCTCCTGGCATGCGTGAGGCACTGGGTTCGATCCTCAGCACCATTAAAAAAATAAATAAATAAATAAAGATATTGTGTCCTCCTTAAAAAAAAAAAACACTAAAAAGTAAATATTAAAAAAAAAGAAAAAGAAAATGTACCACAAGAAAAGAACAAGGGCATAAGAGAAGCATAAGAAAATGAATTTTGCTTCAAATAATTTATTATTTTCAGACTAGATACAAAGAAGCAAGAAGTCATAAAAACAGGTTCTTTAGCAGCAGGATGGACTTTGATCTCTGTTCATAATGAATGCACACTGTTGATTTGGAGCTTCCTTATTCATTATCATACAAACAGAAACCATTCATATTGCTCTTATTGGCAAGCTCCAGATTTTAAATTAATATACAAAAGAGCAGAGAACTTCTCATACAGGACTCAAATTCCTGCAAGATTATTTTCCTCCCATTATCACACTGAAATTGGAAGTCTGTTTTTATTATTAAAAGTATGGATGTCTTTGTCAATGGAGAAAGGAATATATACTCACACTTCTGAATAACTAGTCAGAGCTTTTTACATACTGTCAATTATTCAATGAACCTGAAATGCTGAAAATTACCACTTCCTATTTTGCTACCAAAACGTTTCTCAGGCTGGATATGGTATGGTGGTACATGCCTATAATACTAGAGACCTGGGAGGCTGATATAAGATTCCAAGTTCAAGGCCAGCCTCAGGAATTTAGCAAGATCCTAAGCAACTTAGTGAGACCTGTCTCAAAATCAGAAATACAAAAGGCTGGAAATGTAATTTGGTGATAAGCACCCCAGGTTCTATTCCCAGTACACCCCCCACCCCCCACCCCCCCAAAAAAAGTTTCTTTGAAGCCGGACATAGCAGTGCACATCTATAATTTCCGGGTACACCTATAATCCCCACAACTCAAGATACTAAAGCAAGAGGATCATAAATTGGAAGCCAGCCTCAGCTATTTAGTGAAACACTGTTGTAAAATAAAAATTAAAACTGCTGGGGACCTAGCTCAATGGTAAAGTGCCCCTGGGTTCACTTCTGAGTACTTTTAAATGAAAAAGTGAAAGAAAAAAAAAAAAGGGACATATTTGTACACAACCCTTGACCCCCCCAAATCCATTTAAACAATCACAGACAAGTACAAACACAGTAGCTACAAATACATTCACTGATCCATTGTTTACTGTAATGAAAAATGGGGGAAAGCCGACACAGTGCACACACCTATAATCCCAGAGGCTCGGAAGCTGAGGCAGGAGGATCACAAGTTCAAGCCAGCCTCAGGAACAGCAAGGTGCTAAGTAATTCAGTGAGACCCTGTCTCTAAAATACAAAACAGGGCTGGGGAGGTGGCTCAGTGATGGAGTGCTCCTGAGTCCAATCCCCAGTACCAAAAAAACAAAACACAACCCTAAAAATAATGGGGGAAAACTATCTAAAATGTTCAACAATGAAGAACTGGCTAAATAAATTATAGTAAGTATTAAATTTGTGATCAGGGAATAAATTAATTAGAGAAACATATTATTAACAATGTCACATGATGTCATTTGTAGAAAAACTATACTTAATTTTCATATACATAGAAAATAACAAAAAGGGGACTGAGGATGTAGCCTAAAGGAAGAGGGCTTGTATAGCATGCATGAAGCCCTGGGTTAAATCCCCAGCATCCCAATAAATAAATAAATAAACAAACAAAACGAAAAGGGGTTGGGGATGTAGCTAAGTTGACAAGGTGCTTGCCTAGCATGCATGAGATGTATGAGGCCCTGGATTCAATATCTAGTACCTCCCTCCCCCGATCTCCCACAAAAAAATACAAAGAAAATAAAGGAAGCACATGTAGTACAATGATTTTTTTAAGGCTGTGAAAATTATAAATTACTTTTATTTATCTAAATGCATTAATCATTTTCTACAAACCTTTTTTAATTTTGTGGTGCTCAACATTGTAAGACATAAAGACTCAAGGGAAAATAGATATTGACAATGGACAAATTCCTTACAAATGATGGATCACAATTCAAGGACTCATGAGACCTTAATTATTAAGATTTTCCATAGGACATAGTGTTACAAGGCTATAATACCAGCTACTCAAAGGCTAACATACAAAGATTATAAGTTTGAGGCAGCCTAGGCAATTTAGCGAGACCCTGTCTCAAAAACAGCTTGAACAGACAGAGTCCTGGGTTCAATCCTCAGTATCGCCCCTGTCTTCCTAAAAAAGACTTCTCTAAAGCTATGCCACATGATTGTAAATCCTTGAAAGTGAACTGCACGAGTTAATATTTTTTGAAATCCACAATGAATCATATGAACTGAGCACGTTTTTTATTAGGGAGGATTCCAAAGTGATTCAAATGTATGTGGAAGCTTTATGCTTTATCATAACTATGTTTCTCATACAGTTTTAGTAAAATTAAATATCAGTAGCTTAAAATGAAATCTGAGGGCTCCAATAAAGTAATGCCTATAAATAATGCATTTTATAAATTCATTATTTAATTGAATGTACTATAAGAGAGTTCCATATCTAACAGAAAGTTAGACAAAATTAGCTGTAGTACAGAAAGCAGGGCATAAGAGAATTAATATTTACTGAATAACTACTATGTGGTATAAACTTTTTTGCTACATTAGGTAAATCTTAACCTGAGAAGACACTACTAAGAATATAATTCTTAATATAAAACCCTGAAGAGTCAAGGGGGCAAGAAGTATTTAGGCAAACTGTCTCCATTCTAAGATAACTGGAAACTGGGGCTTAGAAAAGTGAAATATCTTGTCTAAGGATAAACCATTAAAAAGTAGCAGAGCTGAAATTTAAAACAACAGATTTATCAACTACTAAGCTCTCACCCATAATCTCATATTTTACACCACTGTCTAGTAATAAAACCACAGATTATATATATATATATATATTTTTTTTTTTTTCAAGAGAATACTTAGAAGTCAAGCACAGAGGCACACACATAATCCCAGCTACTCTGTCTGGAAGGCTGGGGCAGAAGGCATATGAATTTGAGACCAGCCTCACCAATTTAGTGAGAGCCTGTCTTAAAATAAAAAATACAAAGGGCTGCAGACATAGGTTGGTGGTAAGCACTTGTCTAGCATGTGTTAGGATCTGAGTTCAATCCCAGTACCAAACAAAAACAGAAAAAGATGTTCTGATCCAAATGTGTCTCTGCTCCACTAAAGTACATGAATCAATCTGTACTGAGATGATGTTCAGATTTTTTACATCTTTGAGACTCAGGCCATAAAATCAGAATTAAATACATATACATACACAGAGAATTACAAAACAGTCATGGAATGAGAGACATATTTTCCCACCTTACCAAAATTTGGAACACAAAGACACACACATATAGTACATACAGTTGTCCCTTAGTATCCACCAGGCATTGGTTCCAGAATCCCCGAAAATGCCCAAATCCAAGGTGCCCAAGTTCCTTATATAAAATGGCACAGTATTTGCATATGAAATACATGCATCCTCTGGATATTTCAAATCATTTCTATATTACCAATAATACCTCTCAGAATGTAAATACTGTATCAGCAATTGTTATACTGTATTTTTTTAGGGCATAATGACAAGAAAAATGTCTTTATATATTCAATAAATAAACATAATTGTTTTTTCAATTTTTTGTTTAGGATTTGAGGATAAGCCATCCCCAAATATACAAGGTACACACGCACAAACACACACACACAAAGTTGTGCACAAAATACAATAGGAAACATCTATATAACATGTAGTTTGGAAAAATTTAAGAATTTTAAAGATCAGGGCTGGGATATAGTTCCATGGTACAGCACGTGCCTACCATGTACAAGGCCCTGGGTTTGATCCCCAGATCAAACACTTTGATCCTTTTTTTTCCTAAAGAGAAAAAAAATTAAAGATCAGCCATATATTGATTGACAAAATTACCCAGAAGGAGCAACTTTCCCTAAAAGTTTCAAAGAGAGTCAAGATTAGACTGAATGCTGACTCTGCTACTCACTAGCTACTTCCTAAGTAAAAAAAAAAAGAAAAAACAAGTCCTAACTAGACTGATTTCTTTTTTGTTTTTATTTATTTATTTATTTTTAGTTGTTGACAGACCTTTATTTTATTTTTTTATATGTGGTGCTGAAAACAAGCCTGTGCCTCACACATGCCAGGCAAGTACACTACCACTGAGCCCCAGCCCAGCTCCAGCTAGACTGTGTTTTAAGGACTAAAAAGGTAAATATACAGGGTGAACTCAATTTAACCCTAAGGTTAAAACCTATCAGTTTCTATTTGCTTTCTAGTTCTAGTTCTCCTTTTTTCTTAAGTCAACTAACAATGAGATTGTTTTGCAACATTTCAATATACTATAATGCTTTGGTTCTCAACTTGATCCCGTCTCCCTTCATCAGAATAGATCCAATAACTAATTCCTTTGGAATTTTAGGGTGGTGAGACCCTATCTCAAAATATTAAAAAGTGAGCAGGCACAGTGGTGCACACCTGTAATCCTAGTCACTTGAGACGTTGAGGTAGGAGGATCACAAATTTAACCCCAGTCTGGACAATTTAGTAAGACCCTGTTCTCAACAAAAACACTCTCTACCCAGTGGTAGAGAGCCCACGGATTAAATCCCCAGTACGACAAAAAAACAAAAAAACAAAACACTACCACTGAGGCACAACCCTAGCCCCATCCCTTTTTATTTTAAAATGGAGTCTCACTAAGTTGCTGAGGCTGGCCTCAAACTTGTTATCCTACTGCCTCAGTCTCCCCAGTTGCTGGGATTATGGGCATGTGCCACTGCCAACACAATTTTTTAAAAAAGGCTTCACATAGTGATCATACTCCACTGTTTTGCAAAAAAAAAAAGGCATAAAATCAGCAATGATTATGCAGTGAAATAGGGATAACAAACTGATCTTGGTTTATGGGTAAGGCTGCACAAGCATAAGGTGATCTTCTTTTATTATGATTTGTTTTCTTTTTTCTTTGGTACCAGGGATTGAACTGTGTTTAACCACTGAGCTACATCCCCAGCCCTTTCTAAAATATTTTATTTAGAGAAAGGGTCTCGCTAAATTGTTGAAGCTGGCTTTGAACTTGCTATCCTCATGCTTCAGCCTCATCAGCAGATGGGATTACAGGCATGTGCCATGACCACTGGCTGTTTTTGTTGTTTGTTTTTTGAGACTGGTGCTATGTTGATCAAGCTGATTTTAACTCAGGGCTCAAGGGATCCATTCTCCTGCCTCAGCAACTTTTGGCTGGGACCACACACCTTCAGTATAGCACCTGGCAGATTATGGTGTTTTGTTTTATAAGTAGTACTAGCAATTGAACCCAGCGCCTCTCTCATGCTGCCCAAGCATTCTAATTTATTTTAAAATAGGATCTCACTAAATTGTCCATGCTGACCTCAAACTTGCCATCCTTCTGACTCACTCTTCCCAGCCACTGGGATTACAAACAGTGCCACTGCCTCCAGTTATATTATGGTATTCTTTTTTTTTTTTTTTTAAGAATTTTAATATTTATTTTCTTAGTTTTCGGCGGACACAACATCTTTGTTTGTATGTGGTGCTGGGGATCGAACCCGGGCCGCACACATGCCAGGCAAGTGCGCTACCGCTTGAGCCACATCCCCAGCCCCATATTATGGTATTCTTAATTCTGTATGCCAAATGGCTGAACAGTTGAAGTAAGGTAAATGAGAGCAAGTGATGTGTTCAGGCTATGGAGGAGATAAAATGAAGACAGGAAGGATCTTGCAGGCAACATTATCTTCTTCCACTTACTTACAAGAAGGAACTTGCTAAACAAATTAAGCAAACCCTCAATCAACTACTAAACAATTTTGAAATGTACAAGCAACTTGAGAATGAGGAAGAAAGAGACATAACATAGCAGTAGATTGCTTGCCCGCATCAAACAGGCCCTAGGTTTGATCCCTAAAGCCTCCGAAAACAAACAAACAAACAAATAAATAAAAGACAAAAACAAAAACAAAGAGAGTGGTGTGCGCGCATGCACCCCCACCCACAGAGAGAGAGAGAGAGAGAGAGAGAGAGAGAGAATCTGAACAGGAAGATAAACAACACAAGGAAAGCCAGTGGCCCACACCTATAATCCCATCAATTTAAGAGGCTAAGGCAGGAGACTAACAAATCTGAGGCCAGTCTCAGCAGCTTACCAAGACCCCATATAAAAATTAAAAATAAAACAGCTAGGGATGTACCTCAGTGGTAGAGCATACCTGCGTTCAATTCCCAGTACAAAAAGAAAAAGAAAACCTATGGGAAAAAAATGACAAAATGGCATTTAAGTCTGCCATGGCTGAAGGTTGTCATACTTGGTTTAAATTTTATAGATTGTTTAAGCAACTCTGGGAGTTAATGAAAGAACACAAGAAAGATAACTGTTTTCTAAAACTTATTAAAGACAGCCTGGTCACATCACAGCTCTCTCATTTACCTTACTTCAAATGTTTTACCATTTGAGATACAGGTTGGAAGCAGAATTAAGAATACCATAATATAATTGGAGGCAGTGGCACACATTTGTATAAAACAAAGTTGAAGAGTAGAACTGTGCCATGGAGAGAGAAGCCTGCCACCTGCTGACAGAAAAACTGTGTTGTACAGATTTCCCTGGTGGCTGTTTTTAAGTGTAGGAAAAAACCTGCCAGGTAACACATTTTAAATAAATGTTTATACTGAAGATACAAATTATAATCTTTAAAAGAGAATAAGGATTCCCCAGCACAGTGGCACATGCCTGTAATCCCAGTTATTCAGGAGGATCACAAGTTTGAGGCTAGCCTGGACAGCTTAGTGAGATCCTATCTTAACATTTTAAGGGGAAGGTCAAAAACTCTACCACTCAAAGGGCTGGAGTTGTGGCTCAGTGGTAGAGCACTTGCCTGGCATGTGTGAGGCCCTGGGTTTGATCTTAAGCACCACATCTACTGACAACTAAAAGATATTAAAACAATAACAACAAGAACTCTACTTCCCAGCGTGAGGGAGGAGTTGAACTCCTGACTGGCAAAGAATACAGAAGGTGGACCTCAGTTCTCCTAGTAGACCTCAAACTGCAATAAATTTGGAGACGGCATTGTCTCCTTTATCTTTGCTTAGAGATAAGCCCACTCTCTCCTTGAGAATGCTGGCTGGCTGTTTGAGTCTCAGGTTGTTTTTACTTTACCCACTTCCACTCTACTGTCATTTGTAATAAAGTTCTCTTGCATGGTAAAAAAAAAAAGGGGGGGGGGATGGGATGTGGCTCAGTGGTAAAGCACCCCCGGGTTTAATCCCTAGTACCATGAAAAAAACAAAACAACAAAAATATTGAGAACATTCAAACTACTATGAAAATTAAGAATAACCCAAAACACTGCAAAAATTATAAAGTCCTATAGAGTTTACCTCTATAATCTGTCTCTTTTCTGTCTTCCTCTTTCTACTGCTTCCATAGCTTTTTAGTGTACACTTGGCTCAGCTACCAGTTTAATCATACTAAAAGGCATTCCAGATTATGTCACTTATTTTAAAAACCATATGCAAAGACTCTTCAGAAAATTTACCACAAATATTCTCATAACAAAGATACTGTGCAATGTGACCACAATATATTTTTTTTAATCTTGCCTTTAAAAAATATGAAAGTAATATAGCCAGGCACAGTGGTGCACACCTATAATTGCAGTGGCTCTGGAGCCTGAGGCAGAAGGATCTCAAGTTCAAGTCCAGCCTCAGTAACTCAGGGAGACCCTGTCTCAAAAAAATAAAAAGGGCTGAGAATGTGGCTCAGTGGTAAAGTGCCCCTGGGTTCAATCCCCAGTAACCTCCCCCACCAAAGTAATACATGCTCAGGATATTTTAAACAGTGTGAAATGGTATTTATTTATTTATGTGGTGCCAGGATTGAACCCATTTTGCCATTTTGTCATTTTTTTTCCCATAGGTTTTCTTTTTCTTTTTGTACTGGGAGGACCTAATCACTGAGTCACATTCCCAGCCCCTTTTTTGTTATTTTATTTAGAGATGGTATCTCTGAGTTGCTTAGGGCCTTGCTGAATTGCTGAGGCTGGCTTTGAACACACGATCCTCTTGCCTCGGCCTCCGGAGCTACAGAGTATGAAATGTTAATTAATGAAAAGATTGAAGTCTCCTCAGACTCATTCTCCTAAATTCACTATCACCTTTAACAACCATAAACAGTTTCAAATGTATGCTTCCAAAAATTTCCAATGGCACACAAACATGTATATTTCTTTTAGAAGCACAAAGGCCATGCAACTTGTTTTTTCCCTTCAGTCACTTTCTCTTTCTTTCTCTCTCTCTTTTTTTATTAAGACTTTGATAGGGGGCTGGGGCTGGGGCTGGGGCTGTAGCTCTGTGGCAGAGCACTTGGCTCACATGGATGAGGCACAGGGTTCAATCCTCAGCACCACATAAAAATAAACAAAATAAATGTATGCGGTCCATCTACAACTACAAAAATTTTTAAAAAGTATATTTTTAAAAAGACACTGATGGATCTTTATTTTATTCATTCATTTGTATGTGGTACTGACGATCGACCCAGTGCCTCACACATGCTAGGCAAGTGCTCTACACTGAGCTACAACCCCAGCCCATTGGTCACTATCTCTTGAGTTTCTGAAAATGTTAACTTACACAGATTTATTTTAAGTTACACTCATTTCATTATGTAAATCCATCATGAGTCATTTAATCAATATATGTAAATTCAATACAGTAAATGAAAGTGCCCATTTTTCTACATCCCCATCACCATGCTTTCTCTTTTATATGGTAATTGTCTGGCAACCCTAATTCTGAGTATTTATGAGCAAATAACCATAAAGTTTCGTGACATATGAAATTTGCACTTTGCAGGTGGTAAGAATATGGATTGTATGAATGGTTTATTTCAGCAGTTATCAAACTTAAACATGAACTGGAATCAACTAAGGACAGTTTCCTCAGCCCAACCGCTTTCAGTTTGTCTGGGATGGGCATAGAGAGTTTGCAATATCTAATATGTTCCTACCTGAAGGTGGGTAGAGAGCTATTTTTATGAAACACTGGCATGTGGGACAGTATATATATTTTTTTAATATTTATTTTTTAGTTGTAGTTGGACACAATACCTTTATTTATTTATTTGTTTTTATGTGGTGCTGAGGATCGAACCCAGGGTCTCGCATGTGCTAGGCAAGAGCTCTACTGCTAAGCCACAACCCCAGCCCTGTGAGTCACTATATTTCAAAATAAAGTTCAACCCTTCTACCAGTGAGCTACATACCTATCCCTTTTTAAATTTTATTTTGGGGTAGGGTCTAAATTGTAGAGGCTCGTATTTGCCATTCTCCTGCCTCAGCCTGAGTAGCTGGGATTATAAGATTACAAACATGTACCACCACATCCAGCCAACAATTGCCCTACTGAGGGAAATCATGTCTACCCCTCATCTACTAATCAGTGGCTAGAGTTGTTAATCCAAGGATGGAAAGTAGAAAGATTTGAGGATGTGATGGCTTTTGGCCACTGTTTCTGGACAAATTTAAATGTTAGTAACCAGTTCCAAGGAGGTTTCATCTATAATACAAATGAATTAATAAGAAAAGAAATAAGAAAGGGGCTGGGGTTGTGGCTCAGTGGTAGAACACTTGCCTGGCATGTGTGAATCATTGGGTTCAATTCTCAGCATCACATAAAAATAAATAAATAAAGGTCCACTGACAACTAAAAAAATATTAAAAAAAAAAAAAAGAAAGAAATAAGAAAGCCCAGGCATGGTGGCACATGCCTGTAATCCCAGCAGCTCGGAAGGAGAGGCAGGGGGATTGTAAATTCAAAGTTAGCCTCAGCAATTTATCCAGATCTTAAGCGATTCAGCAACAACCTGTCTGTAAATAAAATATATATATATTTTTAAAAGGGGCTGGGAGTGTGGCTCAGAGGTTATGTGCCTCTGGATTCACTCCACAGTACCCAAAAAAAAAAAGAAATAAGAAAAAGAATCATAGAACTGTAATTGTTTTAGGAGGTAATTATTTTTAGCTAACAAAAACAGCTCATTGAGATAAAATTTTTCAGTAAAGTTGAAAATGTGGTTAACTTGTGGCATGAGGAAAACGCACAGGAAATGTGACAAATGTGATTTGAAAGAACAAAGTCATATGGCCTGTTACAAATATTCCCATATTTGGAATATTTATTTCAATGTTTATAAACACTGAAAATCCAGGGATTCAAGGTGATCTTGAATATATGCACTGTCAATGTTATGAGTTTAATGTACTTATATTTTATCCAAACAGCACTAATTGAGCGCTGGGGACTGGGGATGCAGCTCAGTGACAGAGCACTTATGAGGCCCTGGGTTCTATCAGCAGTAGAGGAGTTGGGGGGGACCTACATGATAGAAACATGATAGTGTTAATTCACTGATACAGCAGTTTAAATCTTATTCCCCCTCCCTTTTCTAAATATAGGCTCAGTAATAGGCTTCACAATACAGCACAAAGGAAATATCTGATATTATGTGAAGATAGAGGAAAGGAAGAAGTTTTGCTAGAAGTTCATCTCCTGGAAAGAAATATGCTTATGTTTCAAAAAACAGCACCCTGCCAGGCACAGAGGCACATGCTGTAATCCCAGCGTCTCAGGGGCCTGAGGTAGTAGGATTGCGAGTTCAAAGCCTGCCTCAGCACCAGGGATGTGCTAAACAACTCAGTGAAACCCTGTCTCTAAAAAACAAAATAGGGCTGGGGATGTGGCTCATTGGTGAGTGCCCCTGAGTTCAATCCCTGGTACCCCCTGCAGCAAAAAAATGGGGATATGGCTTAGTGTTAAAGCACTCGCTCAGTCCTGGGTTGTGTGAGGCCCTGGGTTCAATCCCTAGCACCACAAAAATAAGTAAATAAATAAATAAATAAAATGCAAAGAGTCACTTGCTGGTTTTCTCCATTGTTTTTCCAGTGGCTGCTCAACCCACTGCAAGTCACAGACCAACTTCTAACCTTGGAGCAGACTGACAGTGCTGATTCTGCCCCTTCTTGGGAACAATTTCCATTACTTCACCTCTAGCAGTTTTCGACTGTCCTCACTGAACATGCTTTAAATGTTGGCACTGCCAAATTTTCTTCTTCTTTTTTTTTTTTTTTTGTACCGGGGATTGAACTCAGGGGCACTCAACCACTGAGCCACATCCCCAGCCCTATTTTGTATTTTATTTAGAGAAAGGATCAACCTGAGTTGCTTAGCACCTCACTTTTGCTGAGGCTGGGTTTGAACTCGGGATCCTCCTGCCGTGCTGGGATTACAGGTGTACAATACCACACCTGACTTCTCCTTCCTTTTTGCTATAAAACTATGGATGAGAAATCATATCTTTCCTGGTATTACGCCGACAGGCTGGACATTTGGTAGATACTACTTCTAGTACCAGTATATCGCCAGAGTTCCATGCTAACATTTTCAACTGCTGTTGGTAATAACAGCAAAAGGTATATGTATATGTATGTATGTGTGTGTGTGTGTGTGTGTATATATGTGTGTGTGTGTATGTGTATATATATATATATATATATATATATATATATATATATATATATATTTGTTCGTTCGTTCGTTCATTCATTCGTTCATTCATTCATTCATTTATGTCATTTCTACTTGGTTCTGCCTGTCCCCATTCCAGTACAGGGTGGTGAACTACTGAGCTACATCCTCAGTCCTTTTTATTTTGAGACATGGTCTCACTAGATTGCCCAAGCTAATGTCAAACTTCTGATCTTCCTGCCTCAGCCTCCTAAGCAGCTGGGATTACAGGTGTGCACCACCACACCTAGCTTGATTATTCCTTAATCACATCAAATTTAATGACTTAACATGAACTTATTATTTCATATTTTTCCTGCCTCCTTTCCCGATTGCTCTTCAAACTTGACCCTTTCCCTGCCTTCTATCTTGGTTAACAACAGTTAGAATCAGTGCTTACCTGGTAACTTTAAAATCATCCTTACCTATAATTAAAACCCTTTATTTAATGATTATAAATAATAAACTCTCAAAGATAGTGACCATGTTCCAAGCACTGTTATCTCATTCAATCTCCACAACTAACCTTTAACTACTTTAAAGTTCTATTATTATATTCCAATGAAGAGGAAAAAAATGGAAATCAAAGAGGTTAAGTAACTTACAGCTTAATAAGTAATAAAGACTAAATTCAAAGCCAGGTTTGCATTAGTTCAGGGTCTGTGCTGCCACAAAGTTCTGCTGATTTTATCTCTAAAATGTTTTGTCTTCTGATCCCTTACTTCTATCCCTACTGCTAACTGGGGTGGTTTAAAGTCTCAATCATCTTTCACAAGGAATAATGCCAATAGTCTCCCATCCCATTTCCTTCCTTCCAGGCTGAACCCCTACACTAAATTATCTTCACAGAAGACTTTGGATAATGCAACTGTCTTGTTTAAAAACAAAGGGTTTTTGTAAGATAGGTACAATTATTATCACTGGGTTCAGTGATAATAATTCAGTTCAGTTTTTTAGCCAGCACCAAAACCCAAAAACAAACATATACATAGACACAACACAAACAAACTATTCATGAATCTTTGCTTCCTTCAAATTAAGGGGCAAACTATTTAGAATGTATTTACAAGATTCGTACAGCTGGGTTTTTTATTTTATTTATTTATTTTTTTTGTAGTTGTACAAGGGTAATTGTGGATGGACAGCATGCCTTTATTTTATTGATTTTTGTATGCAGTGCTAAGGATCAAACCCAGTGCCTCACACATGCTAAGCAAATGCTCTATTACTGAGCCACAATCACAGCCCTACAGCTGAGTTCTTTATCCACATTCCCTATCCCATTGTCCCCCACTATACATCCTTTCATGATGCAGCCACAATACTCCTTGTCCCTGTGCCTTAACTCTTGCTCCTCCTTGTACCTTTGATACCCCTTCTCTATTGGTTGTCCTGTTAAATGGCTGACGGCTTTGCTTAACTGTCAGTACAATTCTGTAGTATAACATTCATTCTAAGCAGATTAAGAAGTGACTTACTAGTGTTTAATAGCACCACCTTCCAATTTCTATTGAGCTTTGTGGATAAAAGCCTTGTTTCTCCAAAGCTGAGGTGTGGTTCAGCGGTAGATCATACATATATGGGCCCTGCATTCAATCCTTAGAACCAAAATAAACACATAAACAAATAAAAAGCACTAACTCCACATTTAAAAGACCAGATGGTTTAACCCTTGGCAACTCATTTCTGTATCTATAAAAATGAAAGGTAAGAGTGGGATGTGATAATAATTGTACCTATCTCACAAGGAATACACCACATTAGATCTAGGTTTGGGCAACATATTAAATAATAAATATTAACCATTATTATTATGGTTGTTTTACTTAAAAGTCACTTGCATTTCTCCTATCCTATACTGTAAAATATTTGAGGTCTGCTACTGTGTTTCATGCACCTTTATATCCCCTAAAAGTGTTTATTATCACATGCTATAGGCACTGCACAAATGTTTGTTGACTGAATGCATTTTTAATTGAATAATGTCAATCAGTTCACTGACACTCATATTCATCAACTTTGAGATTATGAACATTTACAAGTTTTTAACCTAACATTCATATTACCCCAAAATCACAATAAACAAAGAAAATGAAAGACCTACAGAAAAAAGTAGAAAGTAGCCAAGACCCTGCAGCACAACTTGTAATCCCAGCTACTCAGAAGGCTGAGGCAGGAGGTTTACAAATCTGAGGCCAGCCTGGGTAACTTAGCAAGACCCTGTCATAAAATTAAAAACAAAATGGGCTGTGGATGTAGCTGAGTGGTAGAGCACTTCTGGGTTCAATTCCTAGTACCACAAAAATCCAAAAAACAAAACAAAAAGAGCATGAAGTTACTTATATATCCCAAAAGCCACAAACAACTTCACCTTGAGGAAAAAAAAAAAAAAAAACAAACACAAAATATTAGTTCAATAACTAAAATGATCCAGTTTTCTAAAACATATTTTAAAACCTAAGTAATAGATATAGGACAATGAAATACCTTAGATTTAAGTCTCATCATTGTTCAGTGAATAGAAGAGTATAAATAACTTGCTAGATTAAAAAAAAAAGAAAATAAAAAACAATGAATCTGGCTAAGATGTATACAGTTTACAAATATTCTAAGTCTTGTGTCAAGGACTTACTGGCCTTGCTCTAGAAATTGACATAGAATGAAGAAATTACACTTGAAAGAAAAATTTTAAGTCTACAGTCTACACCCTGAATGCACCAAAGATCATCCTGAATGAAAAAATTTTTGAAAACAAATAATTATAGGTGTCTCACATGTATAATCCCAGTGACTCAAGAGACTAAAAGAAGGATCTCAAGTTCCAGGCCAACCTCAGCAACTTAGCAAGACTTTGTCTCCAAATAAAAACTAAAAAGGGCTGGGGATGTACCTCAGTGGTTAAGTACCCCTGGGTTTAATATCTAGTACCAAAAAATAATTAAACAAATAAAAATAAAATAAATATTTGAAGGGCTAGGGCTGTAACTCAGGGGCAGAGCACTTGCCTAGCATGCATGAGGCACTGGGTTCAATTCTCAGCACCACATAAAAGTAACAAATAAAACAAAAGCATGCTGTCCATCTACAACTGAAAAAAATAAAAAAAATAAAATAAATATCTGAATCTAGTGATATAAATATGATTACATAAATAATTATACAGGGGAGAATAGACCAATATCCTGCATAGAAGAATTTCTAATAATTTATGTAGATACTCTATCCTCAAGCATGTGGAGCATTGCTGCCCATTCTGAAAGTGGATTTCTCAGAGTGACTTCATTCCAAAGAGCAGAGCATGGAAGGAGGGGAAGGAGAAAGCCCACAAGCACTACCTCAACCAGGTGATGAGGTTAAAGCTGTTGGTTTGATACTATGGACCCTTGATATGTGATGAAAATAACATGGTCTTCCTCCTCAAATCCCCAAACTCAGTTAATCATAAAGAAAAAATTTTAGACAAAACCCAATTGAGGGACATTCTACTAAATATATGACCACAACTATTCAAAACTGTGAAGAATGGCTAGCAGTGTAGCTGAGTGGTAGAGCATGCTCTACCCCCAGCACAAAGAAAGAAGGAAGGAAGGTAGGAAAAAATGGGTGCGGGGGAGGAAAGAAGACACAAGGAGTAAGTATAAGGAGCTATGCACACAGGGGATCCTGGGACAGAGGACATCAGGTAAAAACAAAGGAAATGTGAAAAAGCAAAGTTATTTAATAAATATCAACATTTATCCATTATAATTAGTTATTAATTATAATAAATGAACTATTAATTATAACAAATGTATTTCTAATTATTAATTATACAAATTATAACAAAATGTTCTAAAATAAAGTTCACTTAAAAAATGAAGTATCATTAAAAAAAAAAAAAAAAGAAAAAGAGGTCTATGCCTGTAATCTAGTGGGTTGGGAGACTGAGGCAGGAGGATCCTGACTTCAAAACCAACCTCAGGAAATTAGCAAGGCCCTAATCAACTCAGTAAGACCCTGTCTCTAAATAAAATACAAAAAGGACTGGGGATATGGCTCAGTGGTTGAGTGTCCCTGGATTCAATCCCTGGTGTGGGGGGGAGTATCTGAGCAGAGTATGGTGGTGTATCCTGTAACCCCAGCTACTCGGGAGGATGAGGAGGGAAGATCACAAGTTCAAGGATCATAAGTTCAAGATCAATTCTAAGAAACTTGATAAGACCTCTCAAAAAGGGGGGGAGGGGTGGGAAAGAGCAGGAAATGACCTTCAAAAACCTATTATCAGTATTAGACATTTTCAAAAAAGATAGGAGAGGTGGCTGAGGATGTTGCCCTGTAGTAAAGCACCCCTGGTTTCCATCCCTATTACAAAAAAGCGGGGGAGAAGTTTTTGACTATGATAAAATTAGTAATCTTAAAGAGACGTGGGGCATAAGAAAGAAATTTATTCAAACCTGCTCGATTAATAGGTAGGGTGGTTGATACATAGTCTCAGGTAACATGCAAAAGGATGACCGATTAGACTTGGAAGGAAAAAAACAGCCAACTTCAGGCTGGGGTTGTGGTTCAGCAGTAGAGCACTCGCCTAGCATGCTCGAGGGCCTGCGTTGGATCCTCAGCACAACATAAAAATAAGTAAACAAAATAAAGGTATTGTGTCTAACCAAAAATAAATAATAAAAAAACAAAACAAGGGCTCGGGTTGTGGCTCAGCTGTAGAGCGCTCGCTTGGCATGTGCGAGACCTTGGGTTTGATCCTCAGCACCACATACAAAAAATAAGTGAAAAATAAAGGTGTTGTGTCCAACTACAACTAAAAAATAAATAAAAAACAAACAAACAACAACAACAACAAAAACAGCCAACTTCATTTAAAGTGGCTCCTCTTATCTCTGCTCTGAACATTTCTAGCATGTCTTCTGACCGACTTCCTCTATATATTTAGTTTGCTACCCCACAAGAGATTTCCGCTGAAGCATGTACATCCCACTGGCAACTCCCCTCCATCTCTCAATTAAGGACTGGAAGAGCAGGGCATGGTGGTGCACACCTATATCCCAGTGACTGGGGAAGCTGAGAAAGGAGGGTCACAAGTTTTAGGTCAGCATGAACAACCTTATTGAGACCTTATATTTCAAAATAAAAAATAACAAGAACTGGGAATATAATTCACTGGTGGAGCACCCGACTTCAACAGCAAAACAAAACAACTGGAAGAGAAAACGAACCATTTGCAGCAAGTCCCAGAAATCACTTATTTTCCTATCCCACTTTGATTAGGTAGTTACCTCTGGTTGCATTAGCTGTGAGTAGAGCTATATATGTCCACTGGACATTCATGGGTTTGGATGGCTTCTTGGAGGTAAGAGATCAGGAGATAGGCAGAGGAGACCCCCTGTAATAGTCATTAACCAGGACCGAAACCCACATTTTGGGCCTCCCAGTCGAATACTTTTTCTATCTGAATAATCAACTTATTAAAATTACTAAAGCGCACAATGGCATAAGCCTGTAATCCCAGCGAATCAGGAGACTGAAGCAGTAGGACCTCAAGCTCAAACCCAGCCTCAGCAACTTAGAAAAACCCTGTCTCAAAATAAAAAGTGCTGGGGATGTTTATCACTGATTAAGCACTCCTGGGTTCAACCCCAGGTTCCAAAACATTTTTAAAATAATTTAAAAAAATAAAATTACTGAAGTTAAAAAAAAAAAGCTCTTTCCAGATTTTCCATTGAAAAGCTGCTAGCAAGACACACACATGTCACACTCTGCATTAAAATAGTGTACTATGTATACATGAAAGATTTAACAAATTTCTACAGTACAAATAAGCAAAAGTTAGCATCCTTGAAGAATCTTCATTATTTTTCACAAAGAAAGCAAACTCTTCCTTAGGATTCTCTGAAGGACCTGTCCACAGTTTAAATACCTATAGGAAGATAGGGCAATTATTTTCTCACATAAGTAGAATAAACTTTGGTTTTGGGGCAAAGGAAAACTACTGATGTTCACTAACCAGGACAAGAAGAATAAAATGAAACTTCTGAGACAACTTTGTTACTCTAAACTTACAAAGGTAGAGAAATAAGGTATAATAACCCAAGAATAAACCAATTCAGAATGTAGTAATATTATTGGAATATGAAACACATGTTGTTTTTTTTTTTATTCCTATATTCAACCTTGTGCCATGGAGACCAACAGGTTTTTTTGTTTTTTCTTGGTACTGGGGATTGATCCCAGGGGTACTTTACCACTGAGCCACATCCCCACCCCTTTATATTTTGAGATAGGGTCTCTAAATTGCTAAGTCTGGCCTGGAACTTGGGAGCCTCCTGCCTCAGTCTCCTGAGTCGCTGGAATTACAGGTGTGTGTCAACAGGACAAACCATCTCTTTTATTAATATCGTTACTATTCGTAACAGTAATAGATTCTCACCTTATTTGTCATAAACACTTGATCCCCAGGTGTTCACATGTACAGCACACTATCAGGAGTATATTTAGGATGCACTCCAGTAAATATATTAGACTTCTCATAGACGTGGTTAATCTAAACAAACAACAAAACTGAACTAAACATACCCAACTTCGGAATAACAAATTACTTACAATGCACCTCAAATGGAATTCTCCAGAAAAAATGTTTAATAAGGTTGGAAATTTCCAAAAAAAAAAAAAAAAAAAAAAAAATTCAAACATTTTTGCAAGAGCTTTGGAGAAAAATGAGCACAAGGACACTTCGTGGGAATTTGACACATGAAGGAATAACATTTCAAATACAAAATAAACTATTCTGAATTCCTACTGGTTGGGCTGGCATTTCTTTAAAAACAGTGAAAATGTTACATTTTCATAATGTATTTCATGGCAGCCCCGACATAAAAACTCCTCTCTGGTAATTCGAACTGGGTTAGTTGCAACGGTTTGAGCAGGTGCAGTCCAGAGAAAGACTTGCAGTTTATCCTTTTATCTCTTGAGAAACGGGTTTTGCAGCACGAGGTAGTTGCTCCCTGGAGCATCTATTCTCTGCCCTGTTCGTCCAAACGGAGAAAACAAAGGACTCGATCCGGGAATCGAGCCCAAGTCACCAAGCCGCGGAGTCGCCCAGCGCGGGACCCCGAAGCTGTATGCCCCTTAGCTGGCGAGGCCCCAGCCTGATCGATTACGCACTCGGCGCCCCTTCGCACTGCAGCAGCGGCACGGTGCTGGCAGGCGAGGCCGGACGGACAGCGGCGTTGGTCCCTTACGCACTCTCGGGGCGCGGGGCCCCCACACTCACCATCTCGATGATCTTGGTCTTGCGGCCCGTCTTCCTCTTCAAGGTGAATATGTACTGGGCGAGCACCACCCCCGCCACCAGGGCGCACACGCTGGCGCTTGCTACCGCGCCCACCCTAGCCACGGCTGCCCGATCCATGGACAGGCCCTAGTGTGCCGTCCGCCCGGAAAAGTAAAGGCCACTAGCCAAGGCTGCGAGCCTCGGAAGCGCGGGAGCCGTGCACGCCGCAGAGGCACGACGCCCCGCCCAACGCGCCGCTCTACGCGGGCTCGCCCCGCAGAGGCCCCGCCCACGAGGACCGAGGGGTGGGGCCTGCGCCCGGATCCCCCGTGGGCCGTGGGGCTTTCCCACAGCCTGGTTCTAAGGAACTGCCACAAACAGAGAGAACTGAGTTAATTCTCTCTGCTGAAATCTAGTAGGCAGTGCTAACGAGCTCCGCCCAGTCGACATCGGATTCCGGTCGCGGCCCACCCAGAAACCGGTCTCCGCCTCCTGGGCCTCAGCCTCTCTGGACTACAGCCCCCAGTAGGCTGCGCGGCCGCAGCGTGTGACTTGCGCAGTAGCGTCCGTTGTAAAGTGCTATGACAACCGGGCGAGGGCTTGGAGTTAGGCTGGACTGGGGAGGTGTCCCTTCCGCTGGTCAGCCGTTTTCTGCTATCTTGCTCTCGCCGCCTCCTGCATCTTTCCCTCCTCTGTGTGAGCAGCGGGACTTACAGTTGTTCTCGCCTGCCGGTCTCTTCCAGGGGATAAATGTTTCCCCTGCTTGTCTTTGGGGGGTGACGGGATACAGGGGAAGCTGGGCACGATGGCGCACGCCTATAATCCCAGCAACTCGGGCGACTGAGGCAAGTTCCAGGTCAGCCTCATTTAGCAAGGCCCTAAGCAATGAAGTGATATCTTGTCTTTAAAAGTAAATAAATAAAAAGGGCTAGGGATGTAGCTCAGTGATAAAGGGCCCCTGGGTTCAAAATCTCAGTTCATCCTGCACCCCCCCCCCCAATAGGAGAAAAACAGTTTACATACGTGCTTATGGGAGGGCCACAAAAATACGACACTTAAAGAAATGGCCAAGTGATTGAGGTTTATATATCATCCTGAGCATCTGAAGGGAAGAAGAATCTGACAGTTCTGTTACTGGCTTGGTGGGTTCTTGTGCCCTTCATCAGTAGAATCAGATATAAAGACACAACTGCATTGGAAAAAAGAGTAAATTGGAACTTCTTGTTCTGGCAGAAGGGAGAAACAGCATTGGCCAAGAGAATATCAAGCTAGTTTCAAAGAGAGATAGTCTGACAAACGTGAAAGGTGGTAGGAGTGGCGTTTTAAGTGCTTTCAGTAAACATCAACCTTGAGGAAGTAGTCAGTGGTTCATCCTATTGACAGTATTTCATACTAATGCCATGTCCTGGATAAACATCCTTTCCCCTGTGATGAGGATGAGTTGACGTAGCTGTTAAGAGAACATATAGGCGAGAAGTGGAAGAAAACACAAATCTTGGAGGTCCCAGGAATTTGCTGTTTTATTGACTCAACAGTTTTATTCATTATGTTGTTTGACCTTGGATATTCAGGGGGAGAGTATCTTGGTTTTAGTGATGCACCTAGTTTCTGATGCTGACAAGACAGTGAATAAGAGGATAGGAAAAGGCACATAGCATGCTCTGAATAGCTAAAAAGCCATGATTTAAGGTGGGAGAGCAAGGAAAAGCACATCCCTGGCTTTCAATAGATAAGAAACTATGAGTTAATGTTCCTGGAGTACCTTTGCTCTTTTGATATGTGGGGGAGCAAGTTTGAGGGCACAAGCTGTATCATTTGACCCCACCCCCAGTTTTTACTGTCAATCTTAAGGGGGTACTGCTTTTCATGATGGTCCTATAAGGGGTGGTGAAAGAAAATTATGGGCTGGGCTAGTGGGGCATGTCTGTAATTACACAACTTATGGGGCTGAAGCAGGGATCACAAGTTCAAGGCCAGCCTCAGCAATTTAGCCAGATCCTATTAAAAAAAAAAAAAAAAAAAGATTAGAGTTGTAGCTCAGTGGCAAAGCACCCCTGGGTTAAGGCCTCAGTTTAAAAGAAGAATTACGTGAGAAGTAATATATTGTGACTAAAGAAAGGTTGCCTTGTGCACATGCAAGTCTTGGGGCTGAGAAGTAACTCAGTGGTATAAAGTTGTAAGAAGTAACTCAGGTGATAAAAAGTTGTCTATTTCTTTTTTTCTTTGTGTGTGTGTGTGTGTGTGTGTGTGTGTGTGTATGCGCATGCGCCAGGGAGTGAGCTCAACCCTATTTTGTATTTTATTTACAGATACTGAGTTGCTTAACACCTCACCATTGCTGAGGCTGTCTTTGAACTTGCTATCTTCCTGTCTCAGCCTCCCAAGCCACTCGGATTACAGGTGTACACCCAGCAAAAGTTGTCTATTTCTGGTATAGACACCTTTACCAATGAAAATGTCCTTTATGGATGTAAATATTATCTACACAAAAGAAGTTTCTTAATTTAAACAGTTGAAGAGGAGTAGTTAAATATATTTTCCTGCTTTAACTGGTTCTCTATCTCATATTTTATCACTGAGCTACATCCCCATCCTTTTTATTTTTATTTTTAGTCAGGATCTTACTGAATTGCTGACAATCTTCAATAAATCCTTGAGGCTGGCCTTGAATTTGTGGTCCTCCTACCTCAGTCTTGAGTCACTGGGATTACAGATGAGTGCCACCACCCCTGGCAAATAAGATTTTTAGATTTTTTTTTCCAGTACTGGGAATTGATCAAGGGTTTCTCACATGCTAGGCAGGTGCCCTGCTGTTACTGAAAACTTTGTCCTTGTCCCCAATACTAATTCATGCCAATTTAATAATGAGGACACAGTTGAGAAAAAGGAAAAAGAAGTTTTATTGCTTTGCTAGCAAAGGAGAAGCACAGAGGACCCCCATGCAATTTAGGTGTGCTCTGATAGTAGGAGGAGGAAAGGGTGTCTCTTCCGAGGTGTGCCCTGATGGAGTGTTGAAATTCACTTGTTAATTTGGGAGATAGTCACTTCCTAGATCTTCCAGTGACATCTCCTTCCTGTGGTAGTTGTACACTGAAGGATCTGTAACTCAGCCTAGGAGAGGAAAAGGTAATCTTGTTCCCTCCCACACCCCACCTCCACTCCCTGGTTAGGAGAGAGAGAGGGTGTCATGAGGGGGCAAAATTGTGATGTGTATGCAGTCCAGGGAGAAATAAAGAATGTCCACATGCTTCTGCCCCTTTCAATGCTTTATTCACTCAAATTACTCAATACAATTTCACTCTATAGGTTCTTAATCAAGAAAACACAATCCTTAATGTTAGGCACAGCAATAGACATAATCAATTC